>NC_079499.1:50153574-55231504 GCF_030052815.1 Hevea brasiliensis
CTTAAATTTAATTTCCTTTTTTGAATCATTCAATTTGAATTTTTGTAGCTCAATTTATGGTCAAATTACCACAACTAGTTCATTAACCCTTTCTGGTTCTAGAACCTGGCAGATTCTGAAATCCAATTTTGTCTAATTAGTTGGGCATGTTACAGTCATTTTTAGACTTACTATCCTTCATATGTGTTGCTACTCTATATCTTAAGGTCACTCAAGTTCAAAAATCATAAATTTTCTAGTTATGGAGAGTGAATTATAGCCAATTAACTGACCTAGACTCCTGAACCCTATGCCTTCAGGTTTTCAGGTTCAGGTCAACATTTTTGGATCCCATTTTAGGGTCCTTGCACTCAAATTTTGAGCAAGGTTCCTGAATCAAGATTGGAGTCCTATTTCTTAGATTTTCAAAGCAATTTCGCTCATCTCAATTAGAGATTTCTAATGGGAGATATGATCTAAATACTATTCTGGAGTCAAGTGTCTATTTGGTTAAATTTCAGGATTTGGAATATTAAAATGTCCTAGCAATTTCTCCTAATTCCATTAGGTTCTGAGTTTTGATCAAAACATAAAAATTATAGTTCTAGGTCTTGTGAAGATTTTGGCTTTGGTTTAACTGCATTTGCAGTTTTGTAGAGTAAGTTATAACATTTTTGCCACAACTGGTCGGATGGCCCAAAGTCCAGAATTTCTAGATCAGTTTTGGTCCCGACAGTTTTGTTGGGCTAATTTTGGTTAGCAATTTGATTAGGTTAGGGTCAGAACTAGGCTCTAAGTTCTTCATAGGAATTGTTCTCCTATGTTTAAGCTTTCCAATGGTTCAAAAATCAGGTCATTCTAACCTTCCTAGAGTGAGTTATGGCCATTTAAACATTTACTGTTCATATGGTTATTTTTTCAGGTCCAGCATAAGGTTACCCAGATTCAAGCCAATTTTTGGTCATTTTAGGTTCAATTTCTAGGCAGGGTCTCTGCATAAAAAATGTGAAAAATTATCTTAGGTTTCATCTCCAATTGGCCTTACACTAATTGGAGTAACACAACTCTACTTATGACCTAAAAACCCCACTGGACTCAAGGTCCAGAAAATCCTGCATAAACACAACACTCCCAATACCACCATTCCACACTACTACTAATCTCAAATCACATTCTATGCACTTCAAATAGCCCACAATTGATCTCAACAACATCAATTTAGCAACAATTTAACAAATCCCCAATTTTCTCCTCAAAACCCTAGCTCCAATTTCAAGATTCAAACAACACATACCAATTAAACATACTAACCATACTTATCATCATACTCAAGCAAGTTATCAATTTTATTTGCAATAAAACACTTCAAATCCTACTCCTACACAAGCTGGCCGGATTCTTAGTCTAACATATATCCATCAATTTCATCATTTATCATGTAATTCTAGTGTAATTCACTTTATTTTCATCATTAGAAGAGGAAGAAGTAAGAATTTAGCGCTAACCTTAGGAGGGCAGAATTTTCTCTTAGCCAAACTTTAATTTTCCTTCACTTTCTTGATAGCCAATCACCTTACAAGGCTCTAGGATAATTTTTAGCGTTGGGACTTAAGGAAAATATGGTGATAATTTAAGGTTTTATGAGCTAGAAGAGCTCAACAATGGAGGAAGAAGAAGGTTTGGGATATATTTCGGCTAACTTGGGATAAATGGAAGAAGATGAGTGAATTTTTGTTTCATTTAGTTCCTTTTATGCTTTTTGTAAGTGGTTGTCTTATGTTAATTGGTTAGTCATTTTTAATGACATCATTATTATGTCATAATTAGGATTTAAATTTCATTTATTTTTATTTCTTTTCCTCTCTTCCCTACTCATTTTTAATTAAATTTTTATCAATATTTATTCATATTTTATGACATAAACCTCACTTATTTAAATAGACAAGTTAGTCAAAAATCATCTTTGAAGGTGAAATGACCAAAATGCCCTTCACTTTATTTACCGAGTTAAAATTGTCTGTACCGATTTATAAAATTTTTTTAGTATTTTTTTGGCATTCTATTATCATCTAGCATTCTATTATCATCTAAGCCTCAATAACTCTTCACCAGAGTCCCAAAAATTATTTTACAGGGTTCCCCATGGGTCTAGGGTTGCTAATTATCTTCATAGCCACTTTCCGTTAAGGTTACTCATTGCCGTAACTTCGGCTCATTTAACATTATTGCATTTCTTTTCTTAAATTTTTTTTTAATTTTTTTATCATTATTTAAGTTATTTATGACTCATCACTCTAGTTTAAATATAGTTTCAAACATTCTGGCTATCCAGACATACATTAATCGCCGGAACAGTAGAATGTACAGACTATCTAAAATGAGGATGTCACAGTAAATCAGTAAAAAAAAGTTTTACAAAAAGATATTTAAAACATTGCCTTTAAACAAATTTTTGCAAGATGGCAAGCAATCATTATTATTTTTTGATTTTGAATTGAATTTATTAAGGGAGATACAAATTCCTTCATTCTTTCTAACTCGAGAGTTTCTTCAAAATAGAGCCTGATGGTTCGGAAAGACAAAGAAAAAGCTACAGTTCAAAACTCAAAAAATCCAAACCCTATAAAATCAACTTCTTCAAGCCAACTTATCAAATTATTGATTGATATCGTAAATGAAAAAGAAAAAGCCCTTACAAACAAGTCACTAAAAAAAACAGTTACAAATCCAAGAATGAACAGAGTCGCTATCCAAATCTCCAAAACTACTTTTGGCATTATAAAACATTTCACAAGTTTAGACTTTACAAACCCAACAAGGTATGATTCTTAAACCCATTTTCAAAACTCTAGAGAAAGGAGAAAGTTCTTCTTAAAAAATCCTTTTTCAAAAAAGTTTTTCAAATAATTCTCAAATTGTTTTGTCCTAAACAAAAAATTTGAAAAAGACTTTTGAATTTTTCCTAAAACTGCATTTTCAAAATATATTGACTGTAGAGGATTAATTTTATGACAAAAATCCTTCCGTAGAAATTTTAAAAATTTTACATCAAGGTTAATATTTTAAGCCATGGGATTTAACAAAACTCCAACCTTATTACATGGCAATCCTTGAAGTCACAAAGTCAGCCAAATTCAAATACTTTTTCCTTGACAAAAATCATGTTGACCCAACATATTCAACTTGCCATACACAAAAAATCCTTCACCCTGCAGAATGGGGTTAAAACATTTCCAACCAGTTTTAAAACCAAAATAAACCGCTGCACATCCTTCAACTATTGGGATTATCAGCAAGCCTAGTTTAATAATACCTTTCTCATACAAAACCATAAGAATAGCCACTCTTGGTTGTTTTATTTCAAAACCAAAATTGATATTACAAAAATCCCTTCCCGGTTTGTTCAATGATGAAATTATTTTGGAGCTCTTCCAGACCTCCTCACCACAGAAATACAAGAAAGTTTCACCTTATTCAAACAACGTTTCAAACTCTCCGAAAAAAAAAAAAGTTCTCACCTCTTTTTCTTTTCTATACAAAATTTTCCTACCTTGGGTCCTTTTTTGGTTCCTCGAATACCACTAATAAGATGGCATCAATATCCTTCCCAAAAGATTCAATGTAAAATGATGGGACTTTTTCAATGTCCCAAAAAAAATTTTTAAAACCAGCTATTCAATCTTGGCTCAAAACCCAAAACCTTTTACCAGGACTTTCAAACTCTAACTTCCTGACCCAGAAGTCACATGTTTCAGCTCAGCTTACAGTAACAAAAACTGAAGAAGAATATATTGCAATCATGAAACAGCTTCTGCAAAGTAGGTTTGATACATCTATAGTGGATTCAGATTCAGACCCATCATTACCCTGCAGAATGGGGTCAAAACCTTTCCAGCCAGTTTTAAAACCAAAATAAACCACTACGTATCCTTCTCAAACAAGCCTGGTTTAATACCTTTCTCAAACAAAACCATAAGAATAGCCACTCTTGGTTGTTTTATTTCAAAACCAAAATTGATATTACAAAAATCCCTTCCTGGTTTGTTCAATGGTGGAATTATTTTGGAACTCTTCTAGACCTCCTCACCACAGAAATACAAGAAAGTTTTACCTCATTCAAACAACATTTCAAACCCTCTAAAAAAGAAAAAAGGTTCTCCCCTCTTTTCCTTTTCTATACAAAATTTTCCTACCTTGGGTCCTTATTTGGTTCCTCGAATACCACTAATAGGATGGCATCAATATCTTTTCCAGAAGATTCAAGGTAAAATGATGGGACTTTTTTAATGTCCCAAAAAAAAAATTTTAAACCAGCTATTCAATATTGGCTCAAAACCTAAAACCTTTTACCAGGACTTTCAAACTTTAACTTCCTAACCCATAAATCACATGTTTTAGCTCAGCTTACAGCTCCAAAAACTGAAGAAGAATACTTTGCAATAATAAAACAGCTTCTGCAAAGTAGGTCTGATACATCTATAGTGGATTCAGATTCAGAACCCATCATTAACCCCTATATACAGCTTCTGCAAAGTAGGTCTGATACATCTATAGCGGATTCGGATTCAGATTCAGAACCCATCATGAACTCCTATATATATATATATATATATATATATAAAGTTAACGTACACAAATAAGCATACAAAAATCATGCCATGTGTTTAAGAAAGTAGCTTAAAATTTTGTTATTTGTCATTTTCTTTATACAATTGCATTAAAGTTTAATGACATATATGCCACTTGACAAAAATATCACCTATTTAAGTTGATTTTATTTAAAAATATAAAATACTTAAAATTTAAATAATATAAAATATTTAAATTTTATTTGTAACTAACTTCTTATCTTTTTTTAATTATTAGTTATAAAAAAATTTTCAAATTTAAAAAATAAAAAACGTTTATTGAACTTTAAATGATTCGATAAAATGATTAGATAGTTCGTTTATCTAATTGTAAAAAACATATTGTTTTAATTATTAGTTATATACAATATTCAAATTGTGTTAAAAAATATAACTTAAAATTTTGTCATTTTCTTAGTACAGTTGTTATTAACATCTGTTTACATATATACTACTTGGTAAAGAATACAATCTGTTTAAACTGATTTTATTTAAAAATATAAAATATTTAAAATTTAAATGGTACAAAATATTTAAAATTTCATTTTAACTAACTTCTTATTTTCTTTTAATTAGTAATTATAAAAAATATTTCAAATTTAAAAAATAAAAAATTATTGAACAAAAATAATTAGATAGTTCATTATCTAACTATTCAAAAATATCTTCTCTTAATTATTCATTATATAAAATATTTAAATTTAAAATATTAGATAAAAATTCTAATTCAATTATAGAAATTGGAGAGGATTGAAACTTAGAAGAGAAGGCATATAGAGAATAGGTAGATATATGTAATCATGGTTTTAATTTTTTTTTTTTCTCTATAAAATTGCACTCTCCTCTCGATTTTTGATTTTGAATTATGTTTTTTTTAACATAATTAGTTAAATCAGAAGAAAATAGAAATGAATTTTAATAATACCATAAAGGAAACTTATTGTTTTAATTTATAAATAACTTGTAAATTTAATTCTAGCATTAAAAAATAATTATTAAATTTATAATTTTTTTTAATTTGATATACCTATAATACAATGGACAAAATTACAAACAAGTCACACACACACGTGTATATATATATATACATTAAACTTAAAATTTCACAATTGGATCTACCATTAATTAGCAGTTGATATAATTAAAAAAATAATATATTTAAAAATATAAATTTAACTTAATTATACTCAACTAAGTCTTTATCTTAAAAAGTTATTGGGGTCGGCTGTATGAACTCTCTTTTTCCACTCTAAATGATATAAATATTTAAATTTTTATTTAAATAGTAAAATTAATTTTATTAAATAAGGCCTAATTGAATTAAAAATTCATTTTAATTTTGAATTAAAAATTCATTTTAATTTATCTTTTTTAATTATAAATTTTATTATTAATATTAGATAATATTTCACTTAATAATTTTATTTTAATAATTATTGGTGTTAAATAAAAAACACATTTATCCATTTTCCTTCATATCCTTCTTCATGTAGTAATGGCTAATGATACTAATATTCAAAATTTTAATAAAATTTACTTTACATTTAATATAATTAATTAAAAATTTTAATATTAAAAAATTTTAATGTAATTTTAAAAATATAAAAATAAATATTAAACTATATAATTTATGTAACATGCGAGTAATATGAATAATTTATAATATTTTATTCTTATCTAATAAATTAAAAATCTAAAAAAAATTACTATGAATTACTACGCTTGTTTAACATATATATATATATATATATATATATATATATATATATATATATATAAAGTAGACATGTTTTTTCTTAGTGCTGCCATGTAGGATTTTAAAACTTTCATATTTATGCCACGTGACAATATTTAAAGCAGTCAAGTTTTTTCCTAAACTGCCATATAAAATTCTACAACCAATATATTTATGCCAAATGACAATATTAAATTGAATTTATTGTAATGCCACATATACTAATTATATTATTATATATTTATATCTCTCTCTATATATAAAGCAAGAAGAATTTATCTTATTATTATCATGTAGCATTCTAAATTTTAGTATTAGCACGTGGTATTTATTATATAAAAATTATTATATTTTACAATTATAATAATTAATGTAAGTAAATATTGTTTTTTAAATTAAGTATTTAATTTTATTTTTTATTTAATTCTAATTTTCTTTTAAATATCTTTATTATTACCATTATTACCATAATTTTTATGGCTAACTAATTAAAAATAGCATATATATTTTAAAAATTTATAAATTTTTCATTCAAGGATTCTTAAATTTTTTATTATTTCATTTAATTATAAAAATTTAAGAATTATACATCTTAAAATTAATAAAATAATTTAGAATTATATTATAAAAATTATCACATGGAATTAAATATTTTATCCTCTTATCACATGGAGTTAACCTCTCTCTTATTTTTATATATTTAATAAATTTTGATTTATATTGATTTTATTTTGTTTTAACACATATTTAATAAAAACATATTTTTAATTATATATTGAATATATATATATATATATATATATATATATATATATATATATATATATATATATAAATTATGAAAAAATGAAAAAAAAATTTCATAGTAATGAAAAATAAGAAATTTATGTTAATATTCAATTTTCATTATTTTTTTTATATTTTTTATAGTATAATTAATAAATAACTAATATAAGTATTAATCATATTATATTATTTTATTATTATTTAGAAAAATTATATACATACATACACACACATATATATATATGCACACCTACCCCACTTGAAGTTTTATTTTTTATTAATTAATTGTACAATTTTTTTAAATTATGATTAACTTGTTAATTTCTTAATTATGCATATATAAGTTACAAATTATTTAATTATTACACTTTAATACTATAATAAATAAATATAATAATAATAATAATAATTATTATTATTATTATTATTATTATTATAAATACCTAAAAGGTTCAATTTAATTAGAGAAAAAAAATTAAGAATTAATTGAACTAATTTATTAATTTTACCAAATGAAAACATATACTGATTTTATATGTGTTGCATTTTCACTTTCTGATAAAGAATTGGTCTATATTTTTATAAAACAAATATATATATATATATAAAGCAAACAGGTTTTCCTCTGGTGCTGTCACGTAAGATTTAAAAATATTCATATTTATGCTATGTGCCAACATTTAAAGCAGTCAAATTTTCTCTTGAACTATCACATAAGATTTTAAAACTAATATATTTATGTCAAATGACAATATTAAATTGAATTTACTACATTGCCACATATACCAATTATATATATATATATATATATAAAGAAGTTTTCTTTTACTATTACCATGTGAAATTCTAAATTTTAGTGCTGGCACGTGGTATTTATTATATAAAAATTATTATATTTTACAATTATAATAATTAATGTAAGTAATTATTATTTTTTATATTAAGTATTTAATTTCATTTTTTATTTAATTCTAATTTCCTTTTAAATATCTTTATTTTACTATTATTATCATAATTTTTATGGCTAACTAATTAAAAATAGTAAATATATTTCAAAAATTTATAAATTTTCCATTTATGGATTCTTAAATTTTTTATTGTTTCATTTAATTATAAAAATTTAAGAATTATATATTTTAAAATTAATAAAATAATATCTAATTATACTATAAAAATTATCATATAGAGTTAAATATTTTGTCCTCTTATTACATAGAGTTAAATAATTTGTCATCTCTCTCTTTTTTATATATTTAATAAATTTTAATTCATCTTGATATTATTTTGTTTTAACACATATTTAATAAAAATATATTTTTAATTATATATTGAATGTTATATATATATATATATATATATATATATATATATATATATAATATGAAATGAAATGAAATTTTATTTTCAAAGTAATGAAAAATAAAAAAATTTATGTTAATATTCAATTTTTATTATTTTTTATATTATTTGTAGTATAATTAATAAATAACTAATATTAGTATTAATCATATTATATTGTTTTATTATTATTTAGAAAAATTATATATATATATATATATACCTGCCCCACTTGAAGTTTTATTTTTTATTAATTAATTATATAATTTTTTAAATTATACATATATAAGTTACAAATTATTTGATTATTACACTTTAATACTATAATAAATAGTTATTATTATTGTTGTTGTTATTATTATTATTATAAATACCTAAAAAGTTCAATTTAATTAGATAAAGGAAAAATTAAGAATTAATTGAACTAATTTATTAATTTTACCTAAAAGAAATATATACTAATTTTATATGCGTTGTATTTTCACTTTCTGATAAAGAATTATTCCATATTTTTATAAAACAAATTCAAGAGAAGGTAATATTTTAAATTTTATCATATATAAAACTAACTAATAATTTTTAATTAAATTTATTGACTACTATTTTGCTATATTTCCTGAAAGTTGTAATAAATAATTATTATATAATTTAATTTTCTAAATACAATCCTCTTTAATATATATATATATAAAGTAAGAATATATTTACAGAGAAATGACATGTAATATTTTTCTTTTAAATATCTTTACTATTAGCATTATTACCATACTTTTTATTACTAACTAATTAAAAATAGCAGATATATTTTAAAAATTTATAAATATCTCATTTAAAGATTCTTAAATTTTTTTTATTATTTCATTTAATTATAAAAATTTAAGAATTATACATCTTAAAATTAATAAAATAATTTAGAATTATACTATAAAAATTATCACATGGAGTTAAATATTTTGTCCTCTTATCATATTGAGTTAAATAATTTGCTCTCTCTCTTTTTTATATATTTAATAAATTTTAATTTACTTTGATTTTATTTTACTTTAACACATATTTAATAAAAATATATTTTTAATTATATATTTAATGTTATATATATAAAATAAATTATAAAAAAATGAAATAAAATTTTATTTTCATAGTAATGAAAAATAAGAAATTTATGTTAATATTTAATTTTTATTATTTTTTTTGATATTCTTTATAGTATAATTAATAAATAACTAATATTAATATTAATCATATTATATTGTTTTATTATTATTTAGAAAAATTATATATATATATATATATATATATATATATATTTATATGCACACCTGCCCCTTGAAGTTTTATTTTTTATGAATTAATTATATAATTTCTTTAAATTATGATTAAGTTATTAATTTCTTAATTGTACATATATAAGTTATAAATTATTTAATTATTAGACTTTAATACTATAATAAATAGCTATTATTATTGTTGTTATTACTATTGTTATTATTATAAATACTTGAAAGGTTCAATTTAATTAGAAAAAAGAAAAATTAAAAATTAATTGAACTAATTTACTAATTTTACTTAATAAAAATATACACTAATTTTATATATGTTGTATTTTCACTTTCTGATAAAGAAGTGGTTTATATTTTTATAAAATAAATTCAAGAGGATGTAAGATTTAAATCTATTATATTTATAACTATTGGTAATTTTTAATTAAATTTATTGATGACTATTTTTCTATATTTTCTGAAAATTGTAATATACAATTATTATATAATTTAATTTTCTAAATACAATTCCTTTATATATATATATAAAGTAGAAATGTATTCACAGGAAAATGACGTGTAACACTTTCCTTAAAAAATTTGTCACGTGTCACTTTCTGTAAATATTCTCTTTTATACTAATTACTATTTAATTTTTTATTTATCTTTTAATTATCATTATTATTTAAAATATTACATTAAAATTTATGATTTAAATTATTAGTTTTTTAAATTTAAATTTTTAAAAATTAAGATATTTTTGTAGTTAAATACAATATTTATAAATTATTTATGTTATTCTGTAAATACTAATTATTATTTAATTTTTAATTCTTCTTTTAATTATTATTATTTTTGATAATACTACTTTAACATTTATTAGTTAAAATTTTATTTTCTTTAAAATCTGATTTTTAAAAAATCAAGACCTTTTATGATTAAATATAATACTTAAAAATTATTTATATTATTTTTTTATAAATTCATTTATATAAAATATTATTTATCATATGTTACATTTAGTGATAATTATAATGGTAATAATAATAATAATAATAAAAGTAATTGATGACCATTAATTTAAGAAATATTGACTATTAACCTATGATTTCATAATTAATCATAAATACTTTCCTTTATATTAATTATTATTTAATTTTTTTATTTCTCTTTTAATTATCATTATTATTTATAATATTACTTTATTATTTATGATTCAAATTACTATTTTTTAAAAAATTAAAACATTTAGTAATTAAATATAATATTTACAAATTATTTATATTATTTTATAAATACTAATTATTATTTTTTTATAATTATTATTATTACTTACAATATTACTTTAATATTTATGATTTAAATTATTATTATTTTTATTTTGATTTTTAAAAATTAAGATATTTTATGATTAAATATAATATTTAAAAATTATTTATATTATTGTTTTATAAATTCATTTTTGTAAAAATATTATTTACCAAATGTTACTCTCTATAATAATAATAATAATAATAATAATAATAATAATAATAATAATAATAATAGATCATTGATGGTAATTAGTTTAAAAAAAAAATTAATAATCAACTATCATATAATTCAATCTTAAATTATTTCATATCTTTAACAAATATTTTTATTGCATTATTATATTTTTTATTATAAAATCTTTATTAAAAAATTTGAGAGACAAAAGCGTATACATAAAAGTTATAAAAATAAAATATAGAGATTAGACTTATTTATAATTAATATATATTTTTTTATGTTAGTAATTTAATATTTTTTTATTTTTTTAAAATTAATTAATGCTTATTATTATTATTATTATTATTATTATTATCATTATTGCTAACTTATGGTCATTTAATTGAAACAGTCAAGTAAATAATAAACATTTTACTTTTAAAAAATTAAATTTAAATGTTTTTTTACCATTTTTCAATTCAAAAATATTTAGTTATAAATTATTTTTTTATTTAAATGATTTTCATTTATTTGTTAATATATAGTATCATATGAGATTTTTGATACACATTAAGCATTATTATTTCACCAAGTATTTTTATTTAACATAAATGTGCTCAAATATTTTTTATATTTTATTATTTATTTCAAAGTTATTAGTTATCATTATCAAAATTTATTTATTTAATTATTAATTTTTAAAATTTTCTTATTTAATATTTTTTAAATTTTAAATATCTTATTTCATTATAATTATATATCGAATAAAATTATAATTAATATTTTGACTATCCATATTTTATTGTAATTAATTTTTATCAAAATTATTTTTAAATTTTAATTAAATATCTATATGTTAGTGCATAAATTATCTCTTAACTATATTTTTATATAGAAGTAGAATTTTAAAGATAAATTGTAAATATAATAATATTGAAAATTTAGCTACAAATAAAAATAATTAAGAACAATTAAAGTTATAATATTATAATAATAAAATCTGCCTTTTAAAAAATAGTATGTATTTATATTATTTATTTTAATGATAGAAAATTATGACATTTTAAAATTATAACTTTTATGAAATGTATTTATTTTATATTACAAATTTATGTAAAGTGATAACTATTTTTATTAAATAATTATTTTATAGAAAAAATTGAGATTAATAAAAAAAATTTACATTTAGATGTAATAATTTTAAAAATAATATAATAGAACGTTATTTTTAATTTATAATAATATTATGTATTTTTATTACTATTGAAATTAAATAATTCAATTTATTATTGACAATTTGATAATTTTTTATTATATTAATAACAAAAAATATTATATTTATACCTTTTTAAAATAATATTATTTTCTTATTAATTTAATATATTTTCTATAATTTATAAAAAATAAATATCGATTTACATAAATTATGAGATAAAATATAAAAATTTTATGAAATTTAAATTATTTTTAAATAAAATACTTTAATTATATTTGAAATAAAATAATCATGAAAATTACTCTTAATAAATGTATAAAAAAATTAAATAGGTATTTTAATTAATTATAATATAAATTAATTAAAAATTTATTATTATGATAGATAAAAATTTATTTAAATTAAATTAAATAAGAGATAAATTTTAATTTAAAATTAATTTAATAATAATAATTTATTTTATTTAAAATATAATTAAAAATTAAATTAAAAAATAAAAATTATAAATTAATCATATATAACGTGAGTATTATGCTAGTTATAAGCAGATGTCACAAACTCATTCGTATAATTAAATTGAGAATTGCACGTTTAGATATATAGTAAATGATTTTTAATGACTTGAAAAAAAGGGTAAATGATTTCTTAGTATGATGAAAATTGAAAATTCATTTTCTTAATTTAGTTATTTGAAAAAATATTTTGAATTGTTGATAAAAATCTCTTGATTTCGACGGCTAACGAAGTACCTTCGATAAAGCCACTCTATCCCGTCTATCCCGAAAGGGCCACTAATTCAACAGTAGCAATCAAGTACAAAAAACCCCATCATAAGCCAATCTATCTGCAACTCAGGGACTTACAATCCAAATTCATCACAAAATTTCACATCGAACGATTCGGAAAAGGAGACATTATTATTTTCCACAACGATTGACAACACCAGATCATTGCTTATCGTTACCTTCCTGCGTACGATAGCGAATATACCTAATAATAAGGCTCGAGTGAAAATCTCTTCCGTTCACTATATCGCTCAACTACACTCTCTATAGAGCCCTCTCTCTCTCTCTCTCTCTCTCTCTCTCTCTGTGAAAAGCTCACAAAAGTAAAAATTGGTGACTTTTCAGTTATCAGGTATCGATCGCTTTTATTTTATGCTTTTTGGCTTATTTTTCTGGTTCGTTATTTGCATGAATTTGCAGCAAAATTCAACAGTAATAGATCGTACAATGTAAATTTCTGAGTGGCTTTCAGTAGTGTGAAAATCGAATTGGATTGCTTTCATGGATGTCGACATGGATGATCAAGTCTCGATCTCCAAGAAACTCAAGCACGACGAGGTAGATTTTTTCGTTTTTTGATCATATTTCTAATTATGGCAAGTTTAGGGTTGAAGTTTTAAATTGAATTGGATTTTTTTTTTCTTGCGAAATTGGTGTAATTTCGTCTTAGTTTTTGATTTTTGATGGATTATAAGCGCCGAATTTTGATTGATCGTGATTTGACCTCTGAGTCTTGATCGTAGATGAAATTTTTTTGCGAGAGAATTGGTTGCAAGAAAGTTGAGTTACTGTTGTTTGGTTAAGTGGAAAAGGTGAATTCAGACCCAGGACTTGTGCATAAGTTAGAAAATTAGTAGGTGGAAAGAAGGTGCTTGTTTTGTTCTGGTTTGCTTTTCTCATCGGGTTTCTCTGTTGCCAAATGGATTTTATGTTACAAATTTGGCTGTTTGTTTGCTATTCTTTCCTGTCCTTGTTAGTATCATTTCTGACAAAATTGAAAATGCACTTTGTTCAATTGGTAACTGTTTAATTTGTGTCATTATATATATTATGTTTGTTGTGTGCTAGACGATTCTCTGGGTGATGTTTATCTGAAAGTTTTGGATTTATACGGGTAATAGCTAATTCTTATTACTTAAACTTCAAAATTGGATGAACTAATTTAGGAAAACAAATTGGCATTGAGGATAGATTTTTGGCAAAATATAGGAAATGATACTATATAAATTTGAATGCACAGTTATGGTTGGGCTAGAATTTGGAAGTAGCATTGATTACTTGGAACTGTACAACTTGCCCGAATTTTTTCCTTACATTATGAAAGTTGTGGCAGACATGTTGCTATTTTCCAAGCTTATTATGACTCATTCAATTCTTGTATTTTTATCCAGCTCCATAAACTTCTACTCATGCAATCCTTTGTAAGAATGATACATGGAATTCAAGTATTAGCTTTCACCTGTGTATTTGAATGCAATTACCTGGGAATTTTAATAATACTCCAACAGTAGCTTCAATTTTTAGCTATTTATGAAAATCAGCCTTTTCTTTCTCCCCTGAAAGCCTATTGTTTTTTTAACTTTCCAAATGTCACAATTGAATAGAAAGATTTTGTTTTTGACATACAAAATGGAGGTTTGATTCTGTTGTGTAAAAACTGGTTGACAAATCATAGTTTCACGTATCTTAACTGGTTGTGTTAATTGGACTCTTTATTATGGTACTGGAACTCCTTCTCACTCTCATTAACATGTTCCCACAATTGGGTGTCCATGGATTGCATTTTGATATATTACCACTTCTATATTGAAATGCTTTACAAGGGTTTTCTGTTAGCATATGTGATTTCCCAAGTTAAGGATGCAATCTTCTTGTTTAGGTTCTATGTGATGTAATGGATGTTGAAAGTGTTCTAGAGCCCTCTGAAGTTTTGATTGGTCATGAAAAAGCTGACGCATGTTCCAAGGGAAAATCAAAAGTAGGTTATGATGATACATGGCCACATCACATTAAGGTATATCATTGGAATTTATAATTAATTATAGGCTGTCTCAGGGTAGCTTTTTTTTTTTGTTCTAAATATCAACACTGTTTGGTATGTATTTTTGTTCATTTTTCAGGATGCTTCATCATGTAATCCTGGGATTTCTACTAGCGTAGCAGGATCTGTTGATAGTGTTGATCATCTAAAGAGTTCCAATTCTGGATCAATTAATATAAACAATATCAACAGTTCCAATTCTGACTTATCATATCATGATGATGAAATTTGTGATGATGGTGGTGATTATGTTGATGATAATTCTGATTATGATGCCAATGATGACTACTTGTATGAAGATGATTATTTGGCTATCCAATCTCAATTTGATAATGTGGATCTTCCACCTGGAATAGAGGCATCACTTCCTTGGCTGAAGGATCCTGCTCCTTCTGGAATTGTCACATCAGGTACAAGCAATTCAACTATTGCAGATCTTTTTGAAAGCAAGGGGAAGGATGCTGCATCAGGTATTGCTGAAACAAAAAGGACATTAATTACTTCCAGTTGTTCTGGAAATAGAAGTCCAGCAGAAGCTACAAGTAGTTCTGCAGTTACTGCAGAATCGAGTTCTAATGGGGAAGTCATAGACAATGAAGAAAATGGTATCATTCGAAAATTTAAGAACTTTAAACAATTTGATACTGTGGAAGATTTCTCAGATCATCACTATAGCCGTATGGGCTTCTCAGGGCAGCAGGTAAGTGAATTATAGATGAATCTCTCTGTCAACCTATATTTTGTTACTAAAACTTGTATGCCTAATGAACTTAAACTCATTCCCTTTTTTTGTTAGCAGCCCAAGAGTTGGGCGAAGAGAATTCAAGAGGAATGGAAAATTTTGGAGAAGGACTTACCAGGTGAGTTCAAATTTTACTTATAATGACAAGTTTGGGAGTACTTTTTGTTTGACTCAGAAGTTTTTTATATCTTAGTGGGCTGATTTCAATTTTGCTCACTGATGTTTGCGTTAACCTCCATTGTGCTCATTGGGGAAAAAAATGTGTTCTGTGAGAAGATCCTAATTGTGGGATAATGTCAATTGGACCGTGGCTATTGGTTGCTACCTGTTTCCCGGTTTGACGTGCTAATGTGGTGGGTGGAAATTATTTTCAAATTGTTAAAATTGACTAATGGTCCCACATCTGAGTTTAAGAGTTTTCCCTTATTTTTCTTCTCCTCCCTTCTCTGGTCTTTCCCTTCCACCTCTCTCTCTCTCTCTCTCTCTCTCACTCTCTCTCTCTCTGTTGCTGTCTATCTCTCTTGTTCTTCCCTATCTCTAAAGTATAAACTCAACACATCCAGATTTCTTTTCGTTAAACCAACAAAATGCAAGATGCACAATTAAAGAACAACTCCACAGTACAAATAAAAACAAAGGGCATGTTTTTTGAGCCAAACCCTACAGAATGCACAATGCACGATCAATCCAAAATTCTATATGATGCACTGATTGGCACAAAGCCCAGATGCATCACAAACCATAATCAAAAAACCCCAGCGCATATCAAATTCTCTACGGTTCACCTAGGAGCTCTCTCACGAATGACTTAAGGCAAGAAGCGACAATGAATAGCAACAATAACTTGTTGCATGTGACAGCAGCGGCACAATGGCATATACCTTAAGCTTGACGATCGGTTAGGGCAGGGCCTAAAACAATAGGCCTTAATCTTGCTGATCAACAAGGACAAGGCCTCAACAACAGGAATTAAGTTGAATGATTTGAAGGTTGGAAATCAGAGAGAGCTAGCATTGGGTAATGATTTGGAGGTTGGAAGTGAGGGAGAGCATCAGAGAAGGGGTTGGCTGTTTTGGTGAGATACAAATGTGACGGGTTGGGGTAAAGGGGCTTGATGGAGGAGTAGGAGGAGATGAAGAGGGTTTTGTAGGGTTTAAGTCTAATGGATGAGAATCAACAAGAACTGAAAAGAGATGAAGCTTTGGATTTAGTGAAGCTATTGAAATGTAGAAGAAAGCCAGACGAGAGCTAGAATTGGAGAAATAGAGGAACAGAAGAACAACAGAGGAAGAGAGAGAGACAAAAGGAGTTGTCCTATAAAAGCAATTTCTCACTGTCAGATGAGCAGGCACAATTGGTTAACGGGCTGCTATAGGTAATAGTGCTCCAATTGATACTCTATGCCAATTGTTATTTTCATGGAACATATTTTTAATGGACACATTGGGGTTTAGTGCAATCATCAGTGAACACTCTTGAAATTAGTCATATCTTAGCATCTCTATTTCTTGATAATTATTCTATCCATTAGTTGAAAACTTCTTTTTTTGCGGGTTGTTACACTGCATTAGTTGGTTAGATGACTCTAAGCCTCGTTCTCTCTCTAAATTCAATAGATACAATATCTGTTAGAGTTTATGAAGCAAGGATGGAACTTTTGAGGGCTGTCATTATAGGACCTGCTGGTACTCCTTATCAT
Source organism: Hevea brasiliensis (assembly GCF_030052815.1). Classification (NCBI taxonomy): domain Eukaryota; kingdom Viridiplantae; phylum Streptophyta; class Magnoliopsida; order Malpighiales; family Euphorbiaceae; genus Hevea; species Hevea brasiliensis. The sequence goes on from NC_079499.1 coordinate 50,171,253, forward strand.
GATGGCCTTTTTGTCTTTGACTGTCTCTTCCCCCCTAACTATCCTGATACACCTCCGGTACGTATTTTGTTGTAGTCTTCTCCTTTCAATATTATGAATTATCCTTCTTTGTGTTTAATTGTGAATTTCTACTGTTAGATGGTCTACTACTATTCAGGTGGGCTTCGATTGAATCCGAATTTGTATGAATGTGGGAAAGTCTGCCTCAGCCTTTTGGGAACATGGAGTGGGAAACAGAATGAGATGTGGATCCCAGGGACGTCAACCATGCTTCAAGTTTTGGTTTCTATTCAAGCTCTCATTCTTAATGCAAAGCCCTTCTTTAATGAGCCTGGATATGAATCATCTTATGTTGGTGTGGAGGGGGATAGAAGATCCAGGAAGTACAATGAGGATGTGTTTATCTTATCTTTGAAGACAATGATGTACACACTTCGAAGGCCGCCCAAGGTACAACCTGACTAAAATCTATTAGTTTATTGCTCTTCTTGCTCTCAGGTTCTGCCTCCCTCCCCTCTCCTTTCTTTCCCTGGTTTTTGAATTTTCTTATCCTCCTCCTTTAAGAATTATTGCTTAGAGATTTGATTCATTAAGGTGTCCAAAAGTTCTTTTCTTTTCTCTTTGGATCGTTTCACTGAGCAGAACTTGACCAAAATTGGGTGCGTTCTTGCTCCAGGCCTTCTTTGACCCTGGCATATAAATCTAATGTTGATGTGAAGTTTTGCTTTCTAAACATTGATCTTGGACTCCAGGCTTCTTATTGTGGCTGATCAGAGTAATTAAGAAATCTGAGCTTGTCTAATTTGGAAATTGTTAGATGGTTTTACTCATAAATTTTTAGCACTCAACACCCCTCCCTCAAAAAAAAAAGGGAAAAAAGGCTATTCAATATGATTCTGCGCTTGCATGCGTAACTGTTTACACTACCAAATTTAGACATTTACATGACTGGAAATTTTGTTTCTGACTTCCAAAGACAATGAGTTAATTAACCAAGTTTGCTTGCAGTATTTTGAAGATTATGTCATTGGTCATTTTCACATGCGTGCATGTGATATTCTGGTAGCATGTAGAGCATATATGGATGGTGCTACAGTGGGTTCTGTTGCAGTAAAAGATGGAGTAGCTGACATTGATAACGCCGACAGGAGTGCCTCCAGTGAATTTAAAGTAACACTAAGAAAGATGGTAAATGTTCTGATTACAACCTTCACTAGACTTGGGTCAATAGAATGTGAGCAGTTTCGAATTAATGACTAAAATGAAATTAAAAAGAAGCTGAAAGCAGGGGGAGGAGAGGGAGGAAAGTACAGTGGGGTCGCAAAGCCACGATGGGGCTGATATAGAGTGGGTCATGGAAGGCCTTTTTTATCAGAGTTTTTGACAAATTAGGCTGGACCGTGCCAGTTTAAGAAGTCTACTCGCTTTTTTATTCTAGGGTGTTGATGTTACCACGGTGACTACTGGATTTAGAGTTGTTCTTTCTTTCTTTCTTTTTTTTTTTTCACGGTAGCTGATTAAAATGGGTACTCGGGGTTTCTTGTCCATATACATTATTGAAAAGCAATTAGCATAGTGGAGTTATTTTGGGTTGTAACTTAAATGTTATAATGCTTTAAATAGGTCTTTTGTTTTGCAGTTGTTCATTTTCGATAATGATATACTAATAATAGCTGGATACTGAAGTAGATTATTGTACAGAATGGTCATAACATGTTTTGAGTTTTAATTTTGAAATAGCTTCTATTTTTTCATGGTGAGTATTAGCAGCTTTTTTTTTTTTTTTTTGTTTTTGAGTATTATTTTAATCTTGTCAGAACATACGTCAATACCCATTGATTACAGCTGTTGGCGTCTTATTTTTCAGAAAAGGATTATTTATATGCAATATTATTATAAGATAATAGCAGTCATATTTTTTGTCGGAATTGGTTGAGTTTACCCCAAAGAGCTTGTGTCACAATGATGTTTAGACACTGTAAATAACAGATGGTGGGAACATTAAAGAGAGAACAAAACTCGAAAAGAAAATAATCTTATTTTTTATTTATTCTATAATTAATTGATAAGAAAACAGGGAGAGAAGAAAATTTTTAAGGGAAAATAAATTCTAGATTTCTCTCTATTTTTTCATTAAATTGGAAGGAAAGTGAAAGGAATATATTTAAAATTATAAAATTTGTTAGTTTTTTTTTTTGAATATTGAGGACTATAATTGAAATTTTATTATTATAAAAATCTTTCATGTAATATTATCTTCTGAGTATTAAAGCATAATAGAAAAAATTTAGTTTCTCTCTTCATCACTGTCTACTTTTATTTTCTTTCCATTATTTTCGTTTTTGTTTATCAGACTTTATTGTTTTTTTTTTTTTTTTTTTTTTTTTTAAAAAAAAAAAAGGAAGAAATGAATTCCAAGTAGGTAACATAGAAAGTAGGTAATTGAGTTGAATCATGGGGTTACATTTAAAGGAGACATTACGTAACATGTTAGAGACGTGAGCAGCTTTGTTACAAGATCTATTGACGCAAGCATAAGCATATGTTTAAGTGGATTAAAAAAACCAGCTACGGTCTGTATGTCTGAAATGATTCCTCGAACCTTTAGTGGGAATTGTTCCCCTTTTAGAGCTTGAATTACAGCACTCAAGTCCGTCACCTTCAAGAATGATGGCATAGAAGCTTGTGGATTTGGCTACCTCTTTACAGGCTAAGGCCTCAGGAATCAAGGGAGAGCAAATTCCTTTACCATCTTGGCTGTACAACCCAAAGCATTAGAAATTGATCTTGACATGTGGCTGATGCAGAACCTTGGTTGGCTTTCATGTCTAATCCTGCATCAAAGTTGATTTTTATAACCCCTTCCTGCGGTGCTTCCCATTGAAGTTGATGGTCTATTGGCTAATGATGGGGAATCATCTCCTCTTACCTTGATTTAGTATAATCATCGAAATATCTTTAGGGATTGAGGGGGACCTCTTGATAACTGTTCATTGATTGTTGAAAGTGAATTCATTTCATCATATCTAAATCCGCCAAAGAATGAAAATTGTTGCACTAGTAACTCATTTCCTTGGCTTAGGGAAGACACGTCTCTTAAGATTTGCAGCTAATAATCAATCAAGGATGAACCCTGTATGGCAGTGGACTGAAGACGTGAGGGTGAATGTATCCATATAGCTGCAGCTTTGGGACCCAAACAAAACACCATAGGTAGACTCAACATCACCATAAAAGGCACAGTATTGATCTATATGAGGAAGACAATGTAGGATAGGATCTTTAGTTGGCAAGTTCTCAGAGAGAATACTCCATAAAAAAAATGGAGAGCTTGCTTGGAATAAGGAATTTCCATATATTCTTCCAGAAAGAGGCATTGTCATTTTGCGGATTTGTACTTGGTCCATCTCTAAAGTTTTCCTTCTGTTCATGTTAGATTTCCGAGCTAAATAATATCCAGATTTTACCGAGTAAACCCCATACCAATCATAGTGCCAAACTAACATGTTCTTTTTCCGAAAAAGAGAAATTGGGAGAGCCAGGATATTGGACACTTTGCTCTTCAAAATTATCCTTTAATACATGGATGTTCCAATTATTAGTGGAGTGGTCTATAAGTTGAGTGACCTAGGCTATGGATGGATTATGATTGGATTTGACTGGTGGACACCCTAGAAAGGATTGTGGTATATCCATTTGTCCATCTTACAAAGGATCAAATCTCCCTTTCCTATGTGCCATCTGACCCTTCTCTCTAATACTTGTCTTCCACATAAAATGCGTTGCCAATCCCAAAATGGTTTGCTACCTCTACTAGCCTGCATGAAGGAAGATGCTGGGAAATGATTGCCCATTAGGACTCAAGCCAAAATCGAATTAGGTTTATTTATTATTCTCCATCCTTGCTTAGCCAACAATGTTATATTAAAGGCTTTCAATTCCCTAAATTCAAGACCACCTTGAAATTTCGAACTGTACATCGTACTCCAACTAGCCCAATTCATTCTTTCTTCATTATGCTTTTGGCCTCACCAAAACTTTGAAAGTAAGTTGTTGATTTTCTTACACAGCAAAGCGAGGATTTTGAAGTAGGACACAGCATAAGTGGGTATAGCTGAGGCAATAGCTTTGATGAGAATCTCTTTTCCTCCTTTTGATAACATTTGCTCTTTCCAACCTATGGTTTTTCTCATTATTTGATCTTTAATAATTGCAAAAGTCTTATGCTTAAATCGAGGTATAGCTGACGAAAGGCCGAGAAACCTGTCTTGACTATTAACATTAGCAATATTTAAGATAGAAAATATGTTTTGTCTTATACCTTGAGGGATATTTTTACTGAAGACAATAGCCGACTTGCTATAGTTGATATTTTGTTCACTTGCTTTTGAATAACTATTGAGAGTTGAATTGATGAGCCGAGCATGTTCTTCTGAAGCTTTGGAAAAGATAACTAAATCATTTGCAAACAATAAGTGAGTAATAGAGGGGGCTTTGTCTAGAAATGGACAAGCCCTGCAAATGAGAATTCTTAATTTTGTAGGATAATCCTTCAGCACAAATTAATAAAAGGTAGGGAAAATAGGGTCTCCCTATTTCAGTCCTCTTGGCGGTCTGATGCACCTGGATTTGTGGCCATTGATTTGCAAAGTATATAAGCTGTTGTGGCGCATTTCATTATCTATTTAATCTACCAAACATCGAAGCCAAAGATAGAAAGCATATGTTGTTGATAATTCTATTCAACACACTCATACGCTTTGTTAATATATAATTTCACAGGCATCCCATAATTCTTCTCTTTCTTTCGAATATTGAGAAAATGCAAAAGCTCATGACTAATCAAAATATTATTTGATATGAGTCTTCTTTTTGCAAAAGGACTTTGCTCACTGCCAATTATAGAATTCATGATTGGTTGCTCACTGCCAATTATAGAATCCATGATTGGTTAAATGTTAGATGTTATAATATACCCGTTAAATGAATAATTGACCAATGATGTATTGATGTTGAGAAAGTGGGGAATTGAGCAAATCTTCCTTTGCCTCTACTTCTGTGCCCTTGCCTTTAAAAAGTCTTGTGTAGCGGAAATTATCTTTTAAAAATAATTAGTTTAAAAAGTTTCATGGATAAAATAGTTATAGATGGATTATAATAATAAAAAAATAATACTTTTTTTCTTTACTATTAACTTAATTTAATATATATATATATATATGAATTTAAAATCTTCACTTTTTATATTTTTGGGAGCAAAAAAATCTAATTGAATTATTTATTATATTTTAGCAAAAAAAATTAATACATATCTTCATTTTCATTTTTTTACATGACTCAACAGAAAAGACTATGATATGGTTCTTCTTTTATTATTAAAAGTTATTATTATTATTATTATTATTATTACGATGAAAATAGGTTCTAAGTGCTAGTCTTTGCAACGTATTATTAGTCTCCAATGTCCTATTGGATAAAACGTTTTAATGTATATAGCTGCTCAAAAAGGAAGTATAGGAAGAGCATTAGAATTCAGGCGGGGCTTAGATTTTTATTAGGGGTGGTAATTTTACACACAATCAGCGAACATGACACGAAAATATAGGGTTTGGGTTAAACTTATTCTTATTCGTGTCAATCAATTTATGATACAGTTATTAATCGTGTTGTGTCACGGGTTAACACGCTAATCTGACTTGACACATTTATGATACGATTTAATATTCGTATCACGTGTTGACCCATGATCCACTAACCCATTTAACCCACTATGACTCATGAACCCACTTATATAGCATGTTAAATGGATTAAGTCGTGTTAAACCGTGTTAAATAGGTTATTTCGTGTTAAATAGGTCGTGTCATGTTGAATACACCTAATACAATTTAATATTAATCGTGTCGTGTCGTGTAACCCGTATAATAGATGGGTTGTGTTCGTATTTAAATTTTTGACATGATTTGTTAATCGTGTCATGTTTGTGTTAACCTTAATCGTATTCGTGTCGTGTATTGACACGACACGAACACGACCCATCAATTCGAATTGCCACTCCTAATTTTTATTGAGCTTAAATTCAATTTTAATAGAGATATTGGAGTTTGATTTGTTTAAATTTTATTAGATTTGAATTCAATTCATATTTGAATCATTTATTAAATTTGTGATTGAATTTAGCTCATTTATTAAATTCACAAGTTAAGTTCATATTTAGTTCTTTTATTAAATTTGTGAGTTTGAATAATTGAATTTAATTGGCCAAATATATAAATTTATTTTTGAACTTTGCCAAAAAAAAGTCTAGTGACACTCTCAACTTTTAAAATATCCTATTACACATTTTAACTTTCATTTTTTGACATTAATGTAATCCTGTAATCCTAATTAGGAATATGTGTGATTAAACATGATATGGAGCGAGAGCTAAAAAAATAATAATGACATCAAATTTTTTTTTTTTTAAGCATGATCTAGGAGTTTTACTATATTATGTAATATGTTTAATTCTATATTGTATACGTATATTATCGTTGAAAATTATATAATTTAAAAATAGCTAACATATATATTATATGATATGATATATATTATAAATACACTTCAAAACTTAAATGTTAATTAAAGTATGATATTTTTGTGAAAATAATTGCATAAAGTTATTTCCAGAATAGAATCAGAATCATACCAAACTAAATCAGAACTGAAAAATCAAGAATCATGTCCAATCAGAATCGAAACAAAGAAGAATCGAATTGAAATTATACTAAAATTTTGGTTCAATTATGGTTCTTAGACAGACTCCAAACTAGAATCAAAATTGCAAACGCCTACTTGATACCACCCAAAGGCTCAATCCACATCCACCTTCCAATGTTTAAGTAAGAATCAATATTATAGAACCAGAAATCAAAACCCTTGAAAACAAAGATTGCAAGAAGAACTAAATAGCCCTTAATTTGAGGGAGAATTTGCCGTAGAGATCATTGATTGTCCAAAACTCCATAACAAAGAATTGTAACAAAAGGAAATGAAAGAAGAAGAGGGTAAGGGTTGAGTCACTGAATCCTCGATTTTGCTATAGAAGGAGCGGATGTCTCTTCCATCCTTGAGATCAAGGCCTAGCTCTACAAATCGTACGAGGAGGCCAAGGTTTCCAAGCAATACTCCACTATTTTAGATGTCAATTACCACCATGCCAAGTAGAGAGATTAACTCCTCCTGATCCCTTCTCCACCATGAACTCAATTGTTGAATCTTGTGCTTTCGAGTACGTCTTTTTTTCATTTCTCTTTAGATACATATGACTCTTTTTTTATACATATATCTGTGTAATTATGCTGTTGGATTAAGGGTTTTTTTTTTCATGGACAAGTAGGAGCTTAAAGTGATCAATAATGGATTGGTCGTCTATGCAACAATAGAAGTTAAGAGGTATATGATTAGTTGGTAAAAGCAGAGCTTTTTTAATGAGACATATAAGAAGTATTGTGTTGATGTTTTCCACAAGAGCCTTGAGCAAGAGAAGTTATAGCAACTACAAAGCCATGATTTTGAAAGTATAGCAACTACACAAGTCTCATTAATTCTTCTTCCTAAATTTAAATAATCTTGATTTTCTTCCATTTTTAGAAATTTTAGAGTTTAGGGAACAAATCAAAATTTACCTTGAAACCATACACAAAGAACATAAGGACGAAGATAGAGAAGAAAATTTAGTAGAGATTGTGAATTAGAATGAGAAAGACAATAAAAAAAACGCCATTGAACAAGAGGATAACATTAAAGATAAAAAAAAAAAAAAAGCTACGTGTAAGGTCATTATTGGGCAAATAAATTTTGACAACTGTCCCTGAACTTATCTAGTTGTAATATTACAGTCTCTCAGCTTAAAAATGTAATATAAAATCCCATCAACTTTTAAATTGTGCACAGTAAAATCTTTCTAATATCCAATTATCAGTTTTTCAATTAAACACTGATCTGGACAGTTCTAGTATAGAGCTTAGTCAATATTTCTCTTTTCTTTCTCAAGCCATGTGTAAATTAAATCCTTTTTCTCTTTGTAGACAGAATAATTTTTCACGTGTAAAAAGAATAATTTTACGCTTTGCATAAGATATGAGAGAGAAATATTGACTAAGCGCTATGCGAGAGCTATTGACATTGGTTTCTAACTAAAAAATTAGTAATTGAAAGTCATAGGGATTTTATTGCGCAAAATTTGAAAGTTTAGAAAATTTTATGTTACATTTTAAAGTTAAAGGACTATAGTGTTATAACTATATAAGTTCAAAGAAAGTTATTAAAATTTATCCTTATTGGGCAACTGATCCGTGTCTGCACCACTTTAATATATCATCGTGCTTATTTCACACGCTTTTTGATTGAAAGATGGTAGGAATTTATTTAGGATTAATTGTCAAAAAAGCCCAGAAGTTTTACAATTTTTGCAATTAAACCTTGAAATTTACATAATTGTCAATTAAACCCTCACATTTGATTGATATCTCAAGTGACCCTAACCGTCAAAAAACCGTTAGTATACTTAACAGAGCTCTACGTCAACTGCCATATCATCATTGAAAAAGCCATATCAAAAACCCCAAATTTGTGTTAATTGCTAAAAAAAATCATAAAATTTGTCAATTTTTGCAATTAAACTTTGAAATTTATATAATTACTAATTAAACTCTCATGTTCTATTAATGTTTCAAACTGATCCAACCGTCAATAAATTATTAGTATACTTCAACAAACCATAAATTATAAGCCAAATTTTATTCTGCAGTTATAATTACTCTATCCTATTCCAATCAACCCACACGTTCAAGCTAATATTAACAAAACTTGTTCATTGTTACTATATATATACATAATAACATAATAAAACCTTAGAAACATAGCAAAATAAAACTAAATTAAATTCTTCCTCCTCTGCACAGTCAACTTTTTCTTCAAATAAACTATTTAATCCTTTAAATTTTTTTTTTTTGGTCTTTGTCAACACTTTAACTCTACTTTGCATATCATTAATCAGTCTATCATTTTGATTATAATTTTTACTTAGCTGCATCTATTTTTTAGTAATTTTATTGTAAATCTTCTCCAACTCTATAACTTTCTACTTAAGAGCATTTCTTTGCTAAAGTAAATGTTTAAGTAGCTTTTTCTCCTGATCATTGCAAGGTGGATCAAACCACTGAAAGAAAGAACTGTCATTCTCCTAAATTAGTTACTTATTAATATCAACTATCAATAAACTTATAAAATACAGCTCCCAAATAAAATAGTCAAAACAAAAGCTATGACAATTACCTGCCAAGCACCACATATTAATGGTTTATTAACGGCCAAGTCAATTTGAGACATTAATCAAACGTGATGGTTTAATTAACAATTATGCAAACTTCAGGGTTTAATTGTAAAAATTAGCAAACTTCATGATTTTTTTGGCAATTAAACCTGATTTGAAATTTTTGATGTAGCTTCTTTAGTAATGATGTGGCAGCTAATGTGGAATTCCCGTTAAGTATACTAATGGTTTATTGACGATCGAATCAATTTAAAACATCAATCAAACGTGAGGGTTTATTAGCAATTATGCAAACTTCAAGCTTAATTGCAAAAATTGATAAATTTAAGGTTTTTTTAGCAATTAACTTGATTTATTTATGTCAAAATATGAAAGTTAAATTATGTAATGGGACATTTTCAAAGTTGAAAGTGCCACTAGACTTTTTTTAGTAATGTTTAAGAGTGAATTTATGTATTTGGCCTTAATTAAATTATTAAAAGTATTTTTATTAATAATTATCTCATTTATTGACAGGTCCAATATATTATAGTAACATTTTTTCTATTAAATTATAACAATTATAGATTATAGTTTATATAGTATTAATAATAGTGTTCAATCATTTTTATATAAAATCGAGTTTATAATAGCTATTTCATAAATTAAATATTAATAAATTTAAGACTTTAAAATGAATTTCACACTCGCATTACTAAGCAAATGAGCCAAGCGAGCTAGGTTTATTTACCCCTTACCACTGATCAATATTATGGTTAGTTGCTTTGTAGAATCTAATATATATATATATATATATATATATTTTAATATGGTAGAATCTAATAGTTAGTTGATTGTCAAAAAAATGACTTAATTGGTTGCTAACATCTTTCTTTTTAAAGTAGGAGATTAAGAATGTGAAAACTCAAACTGAGTTTGTAATGAATGACATGTCTCTAGCTATTAAACAAAGTCAGGCAAAACATATTAGTTACTAACATTGACATATATATAATGTTTTTTTTTTTACCTTTTTTTTAAGGGCTCTTTTTAGTTCCAAACTTCACATATCTAAATACTTACAGATTGTAGGATTTAAACTTTGCTTTCCCTTATTTGATAAATTGCAAAATATTAGACAATTTTCATACAAGCTTTATTCAGCTGTTAGATATTAAAGAGAAAAACAGACGCAACATTATATATATACCATCAATCTATGTAAATATAGAGCTAATTAATAGCAACCGACGATCCCATCAGAACTTTGATGTTAAACGGGTATTAAGATGGATGACCTCTTAGTTACATCCTATTTTAAATATGAAGCTTAAAGTTGTAGAAGGACTTGGGGAAGCCGAGGGCAGCATCCCTTGCTTTCTCCGGCAGAGGGGTTGCCAGAGTCAGTGGCTCAAACTTGGCCTTGCTCGCTTTCTTTACCTTCAACGGGAATGAATGAGAAGGTAACCTGTACGGATCATACTTCTTCTTAAGATCACCATCTATCACGCTATATGTTACTGACCTTCCCTTCTCTACCTTCTTTATCTTCTCGATTGATTCCTTTACATAGTTACGTATGGCTACATCAAACATAACAAATAATAATTTCAAGTTATATAATAATCTATTTCATGTGCAAGTAACATTAAATTTTTCAAAAGCAATGGTAAACCGAAACAAAAACTATAGCTAAAGAGAAAAACTTGCCTAAACCTAGTTCATCATGTACTTAAAACACGAATATGTAGGTGTCTTATCATATATAATGTATCTTGAGTCAATCATAAGCTAGATTGTTAATATTCTATATTGGTTTGGGATGAGCTGAGCGTAATATGCTCCTTATAAAGTCTTGGCACTCTTCCCTTATTGAGCTAGCTTTTGGGGTGAATTAGGCCCTACTCATTTTTTTAAGATAGTTTTTCTTAGCTAAATATGGTAGTAAAAGGGTGGATGGGTCATATTTAAACTCCAAGTCATTAATTAAAACTAGTATGCAGGATGTAAGATTATCATATTATTTAAGAAAGAAATTACCTCTGGGTATACAACCCACTAATTATTTAATCGACATATTGCATATTTACATTTGAATTAACTAAAATCACGTATATGCAGGATTCTTTCTTCAGGTGAAGATTGCTCTTGCAACCGCAAAAAAGAGTGAAAAATCATTTGTCTACATGAGATTTTAAATGTCAAGTTTGATAAAGTGTAGGGTTGGGGAATGTAAGTATAGTTAGAGAGAGAGAGAGAGAGAGAGAGAGAGATCACCAGGCCCAAGCTTGAAAACCTGAGACTTCCAGGGCTGCCATCTCCTTCTACGTATTGGGCAAGGGCTAGCATTTCTGGGTTGATTTCGCTACTTATTACTGGGTTGATTTCGGTACTTATTCCTGGCCTTGTCTGCTGAGAAGTTGAGCACCACTTCTCCTTTAAGGCTCCTCATCTCTCTTTCTCTCTCTCTCTCTCTCTCTCTCTCTCCCTCTGTAGTTCTTTCTGTGATCATTTAAGTCCTTATATAAGCACAGAAACTTGCCCTCCAGGTGGGAAGTTAATTTGTCAAAGCAATAAAGCACATTAATCATTCTCTATGTGGACTTGCTTTTAATCTGAATAATTCCGAAACAAAAGTAATTCATGTAGCCTAAAGATTCTTTGACATCTTTTGGCTATGAAGAACCAATAGAAGTTAGCTCAACCACTCGTTACTTTATATGCAAATCTCTTCATATCTTGTTATTTTATGTACAAATGGGTTTACGTCATAACCCATATGGTGAAGTAATTAACACAAGTCTTAATAATATTTTTTTTAATAAACCTTTTTTTTAATAATAATTATTTGGTCACACTAGGAGAAGTGGCTTTCCCTCTATCAATTCTCAGGCATGACATATATTTGATTCCTAAATACCTGCTCAGAAAAAAAAAAAAAAAAAAGGGCTGCCTCAGGTCAATTTGATTATCATTCCATAGGGCATCAAGATTTTAATACTATCCTCCGTGGGATGTGCCAATTATTATTGTAATGACAAAGGGATAACATTTAAATTTAGGGACAATAACATATGCAACATTTAAGAGTAAGATGTCATGTATTTAAATTTGAAGTATTAGTAATAAATATAATATTATCTAATAGGCCTAAAAAATAATAATTTTTTTTAATTAGGTACAAAAAAAAAAACCAATATTTTAAACTTGTTATAAAAGTTCTTCCACCAAATATGAGAGTTTGCACATACTTAACTACCCTCAATTAAAATTGACCCAATAACATAAATTGAAAAAGGAAATAGTGTTTTTATTTCACTGTTCTGCAATAACCAACATAGATTATCTGTTCTCTAATTTATTTTTATTTTTCGTTGTCCCGTTGCTACAAATCTAATTTTTTTTTAAAAAAAAAAAGCTCTGGAAATTTCATCGTGCAAATAATTGACAAAATTTTTTATCGTATTTGATTGATGGAAGCAAGAAAACAAATTAAACATCAAAGCTCTTCTACAAACATACATATCAAGTTACTACTTGAGGATTTACATGTATGTACACCTGAGTTTGCATTTGATGATATCAGACTGTAGAGATGGCTGAAGTCCTTTTCTTGAGAATCAATTTTCAATTTGTAGATAAGCAAACGAGCAAGGAATCCTTCCATCTTTTCCCTAAATAAAACAAGAAAATGAAACATGAAAAATTCATTAAGATTTGAATAAGTTGCATCACAATGCTTATTTATACCAAGAATACGCCGAATTTGACATTTAATTCACTCACCAATAGATTAAGAGTTACAGGTCCTTCTACAGATTTTAAAAAAGCTCTAAGCTCAACATACATACAAGAAAGAACATCGATTTTTTCACCACTTGTTTTTGTGCTGGTTGTTAATTAGTAGTTCGCCCTAGAGCAATGCCTTTGTGTTGTGTATTGTAAATATTAATTCTCATTTTATGGCAATTATTAATTTCTCTTATATTTGAATGGTTTAAATGTTATAGAGAAATTTCCTTTAATGACTTGTTGATGTTTTATTCTTAAGTTGTTAAGAATATGAGTGACAAAATATTTTAGTATAAGATATTATAAATTTGGTTCACAATCAATGATACCTCATTAGACATAATTTATCCGGATTGATTGTCATTTTATATTTGTGTCCATGATTAGTATAATATACTAATGAGATGGAATGGTAAATTTCATGCCATAAACAAATATAGTGGATACTTATAAGATAAGTAGGCCGAATCAGTGACTCAAGATGACTTGTACATGGAGTTTGCTCTTGTCAATATAAGGTCATCTAGATCACAATAGTGTATATAATCTCTTGATCTGAAATAACACAATTATCTTGTATATAGATGGTTTAAATTTGATACTGTTTTCATACTTGTACTACGTATGGATATATGGGCATGTGTTGACTCCAACCAGTTATATATGGAGATAAGTATTAGTCAATACGGGATCCGTTACCCTAAGTCCATTTAATTATTTTTGATGAATTCAAGTTCATGACTACGTCAGATAGACTTAGTCAGAAAAGAGTTTCTAACAGAAAAGTCTTATTAATCAAGAATTATAATTAAAAGAAGAACATATGATTCTAAGCATAAGAGTTTGACATGACCCATGACTCTAGCTAAAATTGAGATTTTGCAACAGAGAGATTTTAGTGCACGATACGTATGATCAATGTTCATGAATTGGGAAATTAATTCAGAACTAATTAGATAATCATAATACATTATGCTAGATTTCAACTATGACTTATGAGAACTTAAATGAAAAGAAAATTTTATTTGAGTTTGGAATGGTTCCAATAATATTAAGAAGTTAATATTATTCTCATTGCTAATTAGTAATGAACCTAGTAAGTCACGCACATAAGAGCTGTCACAACCCAACCTATAGGCCGGACCGGCACTAGGACCTGGACCAGCCTAAAGCCCCCGAGGCCCGTAGTAAGCCTAACTATTCCTCAACCCATAACTAGGCCCAATATGCATATAAAATAATTTAAATTAAACTGTTATAATTTTATTTTGGGCTAACTTAGCCCAGTAATTAGCAGAAACTAAAATTAGGGGAGCCCAGCTCAACCCTGTTACATCATTTACAAACTATTTAAAACTCATAAAAAATTTTCATTTATTAATACAAAAACTTAAATTCATACAGTCCCTGATAGGATTAATGCTACTACTAGTACATGCGGAGTTCTAAATTATAAATTTAGACAATAATAATACAGTTAAGTAATTTTTTCCATAACCTGCGAGGAAAGGAACAGGTTATTCTAAAAAAATGTCATCTCCTGTAGTATGGAAAAATATGGTGAACAGGAGTGAGCGTTCGACTCAGAGAGTAAAATATCAATTTTAACAATAATTTTTATAGCTATCTAAAGCTAATGCACCCTGTGGAGTGAAATGCAACATCGTCATAATTTTCATATTCATAACAGCAAAAAAGATAATTTGGAGCACTCACACACCTGATAATGTCAAACAATACATATATGGGAGCTGATCCCCTATACAGCCCTCTTAATCCAACATGTGCCAGCGAAGAACTAAAGCCGGACTTTCGCTTAATAAACCAAATCGGGGTCCCAGCGAAGAACTCAAGCCGTGTCTACCCCAAAGGACCGGGTCCCAGCGAAGATCTCAAGCCGTGTCTACCCGTCCTGTCCATAGCCAACACCATACCACACGCACGCCAACTCACGCACACTGCTCTAAATTACCACAACAACATTCATGGCACTTTAACAATTATAAATGCAACATAAAATGTGCTTAGTATTTAACTACATAAATATATACATATAAGTGATGCATGGTTATGCTTGAACATATAATAATATCAAAATTACAATTAAAATTAATATTTTACTCACAGTACACCAAGGACTATTGTGGCTGCTGGATGGAGGAAAATAGCTAACATCAATCACCTAATAATTAAATTATAAATTTATTAGTACTAAGTCAAAATGAATAAAGAGGCAACAGACATCCTAATTCATGTCGAAAATCCGACAGAGTTTTCCCTATACCTAGGACTTACCCAACCTGCAAAAAGCTTCAAAATACACTTCTATATCTGCCAATCACATAATCACAACACAATCACATCACAAGGCTCCTCCTGGGCCCACCCAAACAGTCAACAATCACAATTCAAAAAATTACAATTTAGCCCCTATAACTAGCCTTTTTGCAAAAATTACCTAAACGAGCTCTAAAAATTCTAAAATTTTTCCCCGCGGTCCTTAATAATATTATAAGGCTATTGCAAAAAGAATTAAAATTTTTTGATCATCCACGAATATTTTATGAATTTTATTCTAAATCGGTATTAGCAAAAAATGAGAAACTTGTAGTTCGGGTTTACCTATACCAATTTTGATACCTGGAACGTGTTTAGAACGTCTAAAAATGCTAGGATTAACTGTAATATCGAATACGTTCTGAGACGGGCAGCCGAATCTAACTGAAAGCTATCCTCGATCCGATTACACCAAAATTAAGTCCAAATTGTGTTAATAATTATTATAAAATTATTTTTAAATTTTGGAAATAAAAAAAGTTCGAAAATCTCACTAAGCGATCTGGATCGTCCGATTATCACATTTTTCAAATTGTGTCCGATCGGAGTGAGATTGGTCCTATCTCAAAGATCTCGTCGTCCCGAATCCATCGGTCATCTCGGATTTCTGATTCGACGGTCGGATCACCGGAAAAGTGGCCAGAAAGCCAATGCCGTCACTTTCTCTCTCCTCTTTCTCTCTCTTCGTTTCTTGCCGGAAACTCCATTAAAACCGGCGAGTCTTGGTCGGACGAGGAACCTAGTGCTGCCAGAATCTCGCTGCAGGCGTCCCCTGTCTTCCCGTTGTCGGAGATGGCCGGAAATGGCCTTGGATGATCCTCTCCCCGTCGCACGGGTTTCTCTCGTTTCCATTGTTGAGAGGCACTAGTCTGGGTTGTTCGCATGGCCAGAGAAATGTTGAAAATGGCTATTAAAGCCTTGGGTTCTTCCTAGCGTCGTCGGAAACAATAGAGGTTTCCTCTTGCATTAAGTGCCGCTTGGATCACAAAGGAGGGTGTGACAGCCTTCACTAGAACTGTTGGGTTTCACTGGAGATGTTGGGCTCGAAGAACGCTTGCCGGCCATGGTGATAAGCTCGCCGAAAAATGAAAAGGGGAAAGTCTCTGTTCGGCCAGCATGCGAAGAAGAGGACCAATTTTGGTCCCTTCTTGCCGATTGGTCCAAAAAAGTTATTTTAGTTTTTTTTTTTTTTTGTTATTTCCTTAATCTGGACGCAATTCCAGATTGGTGAACTATCATTTTGTTTTTATTATTATTAAAAAAAAATCTCCCCACTAAAGTAGTAAAATAATACAATTAATTTTTATATCTAATATTTTAAACTTAAACTAAGAATATAATAACAATAATAATGAAACATTTAATTAATTAATTCTTTTCATTTGTTTACTTAATAAATAACTTAAATACAATTTAGTTTAATCATAATGACAGTAATAATAGTAAATTTAATTACCAACACAATTTAATTAATAATAAACTAAATCTTAAAAATCCAAATTGATAATAGTAAAATAATAGTAATAACAATAGTGAATGTAATGTGGTAAACTATATTCACTTAAATTCATTTATTACTTCTTAAGAAATTTACCACTAAAATTGTCAATACTAAAATAATTTTACCATAAATTCTATGTCAAACACACTCCAAATTTAATAACCCAAACATAAATAAAATATAAAAATAATGAAATTTCTCTGACACCAAAATTTTAATATAATAATAGTATATTTAAATAAATTATAATAATATTAATAAAATAATATTAAAAATTATTAAAAAAAATTTTGGTTACTACAAGAGCAACTTGATTAAAGCAAAATTAATTTGATTAATTAATTAAATAGTTTAATTAATTAATTAAATTAATAAATTTAGTTTGTAATTAGATTACAAAGTCCCTAGCATAATTTGAAACTCAATTTATATATGGAAGTTTTAAAGTTAATATTTAAAGTGTTTAGATATAAACTTGAAGGACTAAGCATAAAGGAAGAAAAAGATTTTGGACTTGGTCAAAATTTTACACAAGTTTGATTTGTCAAATTTTGACAATTTGACCACTTTAACTTGGTCAAAAATGGAAGGAAAAATCTAATTAATTAATTGTTAATTAATTAGTTTAATTAGTATTTAGAATACTAATTAATCAAGATTAGTTTCTTAATTAAGATTAAGAAAGTGTCATATGAACCAATGAAAGATTGAAAACTTATTCAATTATTAAATGAGCATATGACACTTGGAAGCTTAACATTAATTAAGGAAATTAAATAAAAGAAAAAGAGAAGAAGACAAAAAAAAAAAAATCATCTTTCCCCCCTCCATAACTAAGTTCTTTATTTTCTTCTTTGCATGATTCAAGAGTATTAAGTGTTAATACACTTGAATTGATCAAAGAGAAATTGTTTCTCTTCACTTCCAAAGAAAGAAAACCAAAGAAAACTCAAGAATAATTCTTTTTCTTCTTGACCGCCCCACTTGGAAGGGATATCAAGGAGTTTTGCTTGAATCAAAGGGCTTTGATCAGGGGCTTGTGTGGACATGCTAGAGAGCCAACACTTTGTAGTTTGACTACTCGAATTAAGTGGTTAGAATGTGATTTTGTGCCTATTGAGTGAGTTTTTCTTCAAAATCCTAACTTTTTAAGTTTGAGAATTTTATTTTCTAATAGCCAATTAGGCATGTTAGCAATTGATTAGGACCAAAACTAAGTGTTTTGCAATTGTATAAAAGGTTTATATGTTACATGAAATTTAGGATTAAATTTTTTTTAAAATTGCTAACCTTGTACCTATTAGTGAATTGTTTCAACTTTGGTGCAAATTTCCTTCATTGGCTTTCTCTTCTGGCAACTCCATTTTCAAACGACATATCAATACATGATGATCGATGAAGAACACCATTATATCATCCATTCTTCGCAATATGCACATAGAAAATTTAAACTGTCACAAAAGATTAAAAAAATAAATAATTTAAAATGACTATTCATTAAATGCAACTAAGTAACACGAGATTAATAAATGCAACAAGATATTTGAATCCAAACTTTGAAACTGTAAGACAACATTAAAAAAGACCAACTCGAAGGGAGGAATAAAGTCTGTTTAATGACTAAAGGCACTAAAGAGTAGAACAAAACAAAAGTATAAAGACTAAAAAATATATTTTTTAAAAAATATTTAAGTTTATTAAAATATAAAAATTAAATAATAATTTTCTCTTGTAAATATGTTAGTAACCAAATTGAACCTTGATTCTCCCACCTGTAGGCAAAATTATCATACATGCTGATTTATCAGCAAGCACATCGTTGGTTATTATTAGTTTGCTATCTACAGTCTGTGGTGGCAGGTCAACCCTCAAAACTGTGAATCCAACTAAGTAGCATAGGAATGATTTTATTCAATTGAATTCTATTGAAACGAAATTAAATTATATATAATTAAATTTAAGACAAATTTAAAGTTTAAAAATTAATATTCATATAGGATTTTGATTTGAATACCCGTTTTTCAAACTCAATTATATAAATAAATAATTAAATATAAAATATATTTTTTATAATAATATTTATAAATTTTTATTTATTATATTTTAAATAAATATAATTTTAAATATTTCATAGAATTATTAAAATTTTAAAACATAAATTACTAATAAAATAGTATTTTATGCAAATTTTCAATTAAAATATGTAAATCTACACGAGTTTGATATCATTAGAAATAGAATTTTAATAACTAAAATTGAGATAGATTCAGATAATTTATAATAAACTTTAATAGAATATAGGATAGAATTAAATATTAAAAATAATAATCAAATTTAAGTTCACATAAATTTCATGGACAACATAATGCATGAAATTAGATGGAAAAAAACCATTTTACTAAAACATGATAATATCAGGTATATTATTTCATCAAATTCCAGTCAAGCACATAGAACTTGAGGGCAATCGCTGTGTCATCCAAGACTGATTAGGTGTATTATCCAATATAATAAACACTCAATAATACCCAACCAATATATTAATTTGGTAAATAATAATAATAATAATAATAATAATAATAATAATAATAATAATAATAATAAAACTCTCACTTGATTATGACAGTCATGCAATTGGTATTAGCCATTTCTTCAGTACATGCATACATCCAAAACCAAATATCCAATATAGTTTCAACACAGATGAGCCCAACAAATTTGGACCTACAGGTGCAAGACTTATGGGCTCATAGGTACCACAAAAACCCAGACCAACAGAATCAAAGAACAAGAAAGTAGCATTCAAGAAAAAAAGAAGACAAGGGGCAGGAAAAATAGAAAGGGTATGTATAAATTAACCAACGGCTGCACATCTAAGCAAACTACGAGTTAGAGAGGAAAAAAAAAAAAAAAAAAAAAAAGAGGAAGAAGAAGAAGAAGAAGAAGAAGAAGAAGAAGAAGAAGAAGCAACTGTGCATCTGTTAAAGGAATAACACTAACCTTATTTTATAGACACTATACGTGAAGAGCCGTTCTTCTTTCAGAAATGTGGGACGTTAAAGCATGTATAACCAAAAAAGCCCCCAAATAAACATCAGTGGAAGCATGAGATCTCACTAATTACAGCAGCAATCCCGGAATGAAGAACCAAATAGAATATACACTCCCTCGCACAGGATTTTAGATTGCATCCATAGCTACCCATGTCAGACTCGCACAGAAGAATTGAAAGAAAATCTGGCATTATACACAGCATCCTGTTGTCAAAGCTGCAAAATACAACATGGCTCTGTTATAAATAAATCAGCTATACGGTGATAAATAGTATCCAAATAGCTCACTCATCACTCAGTTAAACTAGACTAAATATGCGTCTATATAAAGAAACTACTTGATGCTTTTGCTTAGGTTTAGGCCCCCTTCCCATATCACGCCATAGTATAAAACCAAATTTCAAGATTAAATCATATTGTTCTATGATAAAATTACAAGGTACCATCACCCAATGTCATGTCTATTCTCCACTCATATCACCAACTCGCAGTCCTTTCTCTTCTTATGATAAATAACAAATAGAAAGGTGAAAACTAAAAATGGCATTGCGGTGCAGATCGAACTTGAACATCTTGATGGTGTCAAATTCAAAGAAGTTTCGGGATCCAATTCCAACTTCCCCACATCAGTACATGAAAATTTAACTCTATAAGTAAGATTTAGGATACCTATATAAGTTTATGTTTTAAGGAAATAATTAATTAGTGATGGCTTATTGAACTTTTACTACGCATGCCCTTATTAACAACCAAAGCTAGACGCCAAGTTTTGTCCTCAGGCAGGTAACATCACCTAAAAGATGAAAAACCTAGAAATTAAGGGATATTTATGAACCAGCATGCCAAACTATTTCCACTCAAAGCACAAGTAATGAAAATTAATAAGGTGCACTGCAGCTGATACAATGATTTCCCATAAGCATATTAGCACTAAAGTTTCAAACAATTGCAAAATCCACTAAGGGTAGAAACTAAGGATGCAACTGGTGGTCAAAACAACTCAGAAATCATGGAATTCACTTTAACATTATTAAATCTTCACTTAACAGCAAAATAGGGAGTGAGAGTTGAATATCATATAAAATACCAGGTGGATTAGAAGACTTACAAATTAATCATGTAATTAAATCACACAGAATTTATGCAATGACCAAATAGTCAACGACTTTACTAAATCGCTCCAATTATAATTAGACAACTGCAGACACCCTCTCAAATGTTAGCATTATCAACTCTCTTTAGGTAAACTTGAGAACAAGCAGACAGTCAGAAACAACACATGATTAAACAACTAAGAAATTCCTCTTCAGACAAAATATTGTAAGTTTGAAACTTTGGATTACCTCAAATCACACATCAACCTTAGATTTTTTTTTCCTGTGACAATCTGGAAGATTCTGAGGCCCCCACTAAATGCCTCGTTGAATAGGTTCCTTGTCTGCATTGATTGGGACCCAGGCATCAATGAAAGAAATGCCACAGGGGCCATAACTATCACCACAAACATTATATCATAGAGACGAACCAAGGAAGCCACTGACTCCCTAAGTGGAGTGGGCTGCAGAAAGGGGCGAAGTACATGGGCGATTAATAAAATGCCCCAACCAGTGGGGATAAAGGCCAGCAAACTGGTGAATATATCCATAAATCTGAAAGATGTGAACTCACACAAGGCTACTATCACAACTATTCCAAGCGTAATGACAAGAAACTAGACCAGACGGTAGTAAATATGTTCTCTTGCAGCACACTTGTCCCTAGGATATGCTATCACCCAAGAAATTGCAAAAGCAACAACATAAATCCAAGACAACAAGTAAACAGCAATGCTGGTACTGTTATCAGCAATGCCCAATTGGTAAACAATGCCATATTGGAAAAAGAAGAAACGGGGGTCCAAAACCATCTCCAGTGCCTTTCCTTGTCCTCAAATGATCCTGCTCCTCATACCACCATCTTTCCCAACTCTGTTCGGCTTCTGCAAACACACCACTTTTGTACTAAATCCAGTTCATAAAATCATCAAAATCATACACCGTCTTCAACCAATCAAAGCCAGATGGATTGAAAACAAATGGAGCCAAAATCCATGACACAACCAAGAACCAACTAGAGATGGTCATGGCTATGTAAATGAATGTGTCCTTTGATGGAGCGAAAGCATGGTGATTAGTTCATTAGATTATTGAATTTCAAAAATTTTCTTATAGGGTTACATGCATCATGCCACATTTCTTATGTGCCTAATTAATTTTAATGCTCAATTGCATATTAAAACACTTTTAATATGTATTAGGATCTATGTTTGCCATTCAAGATTATGAATTAACAAATTATTTCATTTAAACCCTAGTTTAAAAGAGGAGTTTGAGTACTAACCTCTTTGATTCACTATGGATGCAATTGGCATCTTTAGGAAGCACCTAGGACCCAAAGTATTGTCCCTCTAGCTTGTCCACACCAAGATCATCAATGGCCAACCCCCAAATCAGCTTCTCAAGCCTTTTCAACAAATTATAATTGAGTTTTTGCTTTTAAAGAGGTTGTATGTATGTATAGGACATCAAAGGAATTTAGGTTATTCTCTTTGAATTGATGAGAAAGCAAGAAGAGGAGAGGGAGAAAAAGGTGTCGCCACACTTGTGACAAGAGAGAGTGTTATTTGGTTCTTCTTTTCTTTTCCCTTTTATAATTAGGTCAAGTAATCACTTAAACCCTTTACTACATGTTACCACCACATTGCATCTTATTTTTAATTGATTTAATCACATTAAGCCAAGTGTCAAAGCTAGACTTGATCTTGACTTTGATAATCTTACATAATAGGAAGACAAATAAATTACAAGCTTACATGGTTCCATGTGTTACCATCTCATAGTACCACATGTCACCATGTGAAATGACTAAATTACCCTTATGTTGTAATTTTGAGTTCTCAATCCAAAATCATTATTTCTCCTCTTCTAATAAATTTATATCAAATATAAATCAATTAATTAATCTCCATTAATTAATTTCTCACAATTAAATTCATATTTAAACACTTTAAATATAAATTTAACTTATACTATACATCCAATAACCTAGATTTGGTTTCAAGCCATGCTAGGGACTTTGCAATCTTATTGCAAACCAAACCTATTTAATTAATCAATTAAACTCTTTAATTAATTAATTAAATCACATTTAACTTGATAATTATCTTGTGTATGTGTGTGACTCACAAGGCTCATCACTAATTGGCAATGGGATATGATATCAACTCTTAATATCATCAGAACTCTTTCTTATCATTAATGATTTCTCTAAATCATTTTAGGTATCCATAGACCATGGTTGACACCTAGCATAGCGTTCCATAGCCATCCAATCAGTAACAAGGAATACCTTAAATGAACCTATAATCATATGTTACCATACACTAGAATCTCTCTATTACAAAATCCCAATTCGAGCTGGAGTCATGATTAATGTCAAACCCCATTTGCTATGAACATTATGTTCTCTTTTAATTTCAGTTCTTGATTAATTAGATTTTCTTGTCAGAAACTCTTTTCTGACTAAATCTGTCTGTCTTGGCTAGGAACTTGAAACATCAAGAACAATTAAATGAACATAGGATTTTATCCCTATTTACTTAGGGTAACAGATTCCATCTTGATCAACACCTATCTCCATATATAAATAGTAGGAGCCAACACATGCCCATATACCCATACACAGTACAAGTATAAAAGCAGTATCAAACTCAAACCACCTATATACAAGATAACTGTGTTATCTTAGGTCTAAAGATTATATGCACTGATATAATATATGACAATGTATTGACAAGAGTAAACTCCATGTGCTTGTCATATGCGTTACTGGTTTGGCCTACTTATCATGTATAAGTGCCTATCATATTTGTTATATGGCATGAGACTCACAATTCCATCTTATTTATATCTCATATAAATACCTTGGGAACAAACATGACTATAATCTTTCTGGATAAGTCATGTCCTATATGAAGTATCCTCGATTGTGAACCAATTTATGATACTTTGTGCTAGAAATATTATCACTCATATTCTTAACAACTTAAGAATAGAATTTCTAACAAAATATCAATGGACATTTTCTATTACACATAAATACATTATGTAAACAAAAAAGTGAAATTGCCTTTTATTAATGAAATATGTATAAGATACATACTAAATGATATGCTTTAGGGCATACTACTAATAATCTCCCACTAGCACTAGAGCCATTCATTACAAAATTTTAGACCCATCTTCTCAAGATGTCGGTCTAACTGAGCTTGTGACATAGACTTTGTGAATGGATCAGCTAGATTTTCAGCTGATGCTATTTTCTGAATGGCTACATTGCCTCGCCCAACTATCTCTTTGATAATGTGGTAGCGCCTTTCTATGTGTTTGGATTTCTGGTGAGACCGGGGTTCCTTAGCTTGTATGACTGCTCCATTGTTATCACAGTAGAGAGGAACTGCTGACTCAATGGAAGGAACTGCTGTAAGTTCTGATAACCTCTTTTGCAGTATCTAATGTAGCAATATACTCAGCCTCTGTAGTGGAATTAGAAGTCGTACTCTGTTTGGAACTCTTCCAACTAACTGCACCTCCACTATAAATGAACACAAACTCAGAGGTAGACTTTCTATCATCGATATCTGATTGAAAATCAGAATCAGTATAACCATCCAATTGCAAATCACCACCACCATAAATCAAGAATAAATCCTTAGTTCTTCTCAAGTACTTAAGGATATTCTTGACAGCTATCCAGTGTTCCAAACCTGGATTGGATTGAAACCTGCTTGTCACACCCTACCCCTCTGTAAGGCATAACATGATCCCGTAGTATACCTAATGAATTACCAACTTCGTCTACTGATAACCCATTAAATACACTACAAGGGATTTTAAAACTTTTCTTACTTCTTTTACAGTGGTGAGCACTATTTACAGGTGTTAAAAACCTTTTTGAACTGAAGTGATAGAACTAACACATTTAAATTATTTGGAATTTCTGTAAAAATTTTGGCAGAGTGCCATTTGTATTTTGAATAAAACAGTTCTTCAGAAAACCTGTAAAAAGCACTTTAATATATTTCCAAATCTCAACTTCAACATATTTCTCAACTCAAATCCACAGTAATTTTTTAAAGACTGAGATACAAGAAATATAATACAATTTTTACAAGTCAAAATAACTCATAATTTACTTTACAACTTCAATGTATAATTTTAATTTACAACTGCTCAAAACCAAAAACAATATATACATACATTGTATATACATTATAGTACAAAATACAAAATGTGGTATACTCATTATACCCGATAATCTCTCGCTGGATGTACTAGCAGACTAGTCTGTTACCCTGTCCGTCTGTCTACCTGCGACAGCAATGAAAAGCTATCGCTGAGACAATGTCTCAGTGGTGCACAACATTAACCAAATACAACTTTAAATCACAGTTCATAAATCATATAAATGATAGATACGTAAAACCATAGTTAAATTCAAGACAATGAATGTCATAAGGAATTTAACACAATATCACAATAAATCTCAGTAATCAAAACGTAGTTAAATTCAAAAGACAGTGAATGTCAATAAGAATTTAAACTCCATTTCACAAATTATCAAAGCTCATAATAACACAATTTAGTCAAATAATTTACGAACACAGTGTTGCCAATTCATACACAACTTAAGCCATGACTCAAATTTCCAATCAATGCCGCGTTGTACACTACGACAAAGCAATCACGACCCCACTAATCGAAATCAATGAGGAAGGGAGCTAGCTATATAATGAGTACTCATCCGATCACCTCAACTGGTAAACCAGAGAGGAAGAAAAATAAACGATCACGACTCCATAAATGGAGAAGGAAAATAAATGATCACAACCCCATAAATGGAGAAGGAATGATATGATACTGTCATGCTAAGTGTGAACACAAAATCAATTCCAAATAGTTTATTCAAATGACTCGTGAGAATCCAATAAATTTCTAAAGTCATAAATTCATTCACAAAATGGCAACACAATTCATAATTAACTTCAAATTTTCACAAATCACACTAAATCAATTTTTCCACAGTTTCAAACTATTTACAATGCTTTTCAAGCAATAAGTATCCATTCAAACATATTTTCATAATTGAAAATAATAATATACAAATAGTCATAATTTATTTCAATTGAAAAATTCAAAAGAAATAACTGTTGTGCACAAACCTCTGATAACTGTCTCCTGGTCTTGACTTAGTGTTTTCTTCCTTTTCCCTGAGTCTTTGCTAACTGAGAAACACAATTTGAAGTATTTCAGTACTCATTTAAACTGTCTCTAACGATAATGCTTGATAATTAATTCACTAAATTCTAATATTTGCTTAGTCAACCTAATATGTCGACCCTCGATGCATTCTAGGTAAATTAGGTTTTAATGTTATTAATATGTCACATTCGATAGTATTTTAGGGTTGGTACATGTTACCAAGTTCATTTCCGTGTATACTGCATTTTCTTGCAATTTGCTGGATTCCGGGATACTAGTTTAACCTAGCCGGACGACCTAGTTTCCTCGGTTTTCGGGTTTCGGTCAAAACTACAAACTTGTAGATCTATGTCTTATTGCATGCGGGGCAAAATTTCAGGTCATTCCGAGTTATGTAGACCAAGTTATGGTCATTTTACTATTGCTGGTCCAATTGCACTAAAATTGGTCATTTTAGGTCATTTTAGGTCAATTTTGGTTTGGCCAGTTTTTGGACCCGAACTTGTGCAAGCTGTTTGACTTGCTTATGGTCATTTCTGGGCTTTGGTGTCTTCATAAGACTTGTAGATATGGGTCTTAACTATTCATGGTCAAAATTTCAGGTCAATTGGACCTGTTTTGAGTGAGTTATAGCCTAAACACTAACTGCTGCCCAAATGGTCAATTTTTAGGCCTCAATTGCACTTAATTAGGATTTGGTCATTTTTCAAGCTATATTGGAAGCAGAACTTTGGCAAGTTTTCTTCATGAAAGTTGGCACATTTTGTGCCTAGTTTCACATCCAATTGGTCTCATACCAATTGGAGCCACACAATTAAAGTTATAGGCCTAAAACTCAAACTGCCTTATTGCAATTCTTGCATACACATCAAGCATCACTTTTAATACTCACCAAACTTAACATTCAAACCAATTCTGGTTGTACCACAACCTAAACATAATTTACAACATATTATAGGTCATTTTGGCATACAATTACATTCAATGTGCACCAACAAGTGCATAATTTGTCCAACTCAATTTACAACAATTCAATCATCAATTCATGCTCATTTACATGTCCAACTTCACACCATCATACATGCACTCAAACTGCCATAACCCCTATCACAAATTAACATCATTATTCCATAAACCAAGCATGAATTCCAGCATTCTTCAAGAGCTAACAAACTGCCACAATGGTACATTTACATTCCATTAATTTCCAAGCTTTAAATTTCATTTTACATTTACATATACTAAGTATACCTCACCCAAACAATTTCCTACACAATATACATTTAATCAATCATTTAATTCACTACTTACAAGCATAAATAAACTGCCTTCAAGGTGTTTCCATGGCTGCCAAAAGTACACATTCCCATTCAACATCAAACCTCAAAAATTTCTTCATAAATCAAACATCCATAACATCCTTACAAACTTTAACAAGGCAACAATCAAAAACTCAAACTTACCTATGGATGAGACTTCTTAAATCTTCACCAAAACTTCTTGAAATTGCTATCAAACTCTTCCTTGTGATGTGGGGATAAACTTTAATGAAGACAAGTAAAGAAAGTGTAGCTTGAAATGGGTGTAAGAAGTCATGCAAATGGGGCGGCCATGGGAGGTTTGAAAGCTTTTGGATTTTCGGCAATAGTGAATGAATTGAGGAAGATGAAGATGTTGAGTGATGTGGCTGTCCAATTAGGTGTAGATAATTCCCACTAACTCTCCACTAACTTTATTTAATTAATATTATATGTTAAATGTGTTAATTACTCCATTTACTCTCCACTTTTGGCTATTTACATTAGGTACCCCAAATTTAATTTTTCATTATATTTTCTAAGTGTAATATTATTTATTTTTAATGGACATTTAGGTCAAAAGACAACTCGGGGTGTCAAATGACCACAATGCCCCTGTTCGGGTTGCATTCCTGATTTTTCGGTAACACCGGGTTTTGTCCGTTTTTCGATTTCTTACTTTTCTTTGTACTAATTATTTAATTTTTCTTTGATATTTCTAATGATATTTATACTTCAATAAATATTTATTTGAGTCCTAAAAATATTTTTCAGGGTTCCCATGATCCGAGTATTAGTCAACGGTCCACGCCGTGACTTCCTCTGATCACCATCGCTAGGGTTCTCGGCTCGCTTAACTTGGTTACATTTCTTTGCTATTATTTTTCCTTTGTTTTTCTTGTATTTTCTTTTCTTGTATTTTATTATTCTATGTCTCCTCACTCATAACGAAGTGTAGTTCTAGGCATCTTAGTTGTCCGGACAACACTGGTCACCAGAACAGTAGAACGCACTACCGAACATAGGGGTGTTACACTGCTAGTCAAACTAATAGCATATGCGATATTCTGCCTAGTACACATCATTGCATACATCAAACTTCCAATAGCTAAAGCATATGGAATCCTGACCATTTTATCTCTTTCTTCAGGTGTCTTTGGAGACATTTCTTTAGAAAGGTGGATACCATGTCTTACTGGTAACAATTCTCTCTTAGAATCAAGCATGTTAAATCTCTTTAACACCTTTTCCAAGTATAAAGTTTGAGATAAACCAATTATTCTTTTCGCTCTATCTCTATAGATGCAAATTCCAATAATATAGGTTGCCTCCCCTAAGTCTTTCATGGAGAATGTATTTGACAACCATACCTTGACAGTTGTCAACATACCTATGTCATTACCTATCAACAGAATGTCATTCACATATAAGACAAGGAAAGTGATAGCACTATCACTAACCTTCTTATATACACATGGTTCATCCACATTTTTTATAAAACTAAATGACTTAATGGCTTCATTAAAATGGATGTTTCAACTCCTCGAAGCTTGTTTCAACCCATAAATGGATCACTTTAGCTTGCATACCTTGGAACCATCTTGGGATTCAAAACCCCTAGGTTGTTCCATGAAAATATTTTCATCAATGTATCCATTGAGAAAAACTGTTTTGACATCCATCTGTCAAATCTTATAATCATAGTATGCAGCTATTGCTAATAGGATCCTAATTGATTTAAACATGGCAACAGGCAAGAAAGTCTCCTCATAGTCGATTCCTTGCCTTTGGCAAAACCCTTTCGCTACTAGCCTTGTTTTATAGGTCTCTACCTTTCCATTAGAACCAATTTTCTTTTTGAAAACCCATTTATTCCATATAGATACAATACCTTCAGGTGGGTCAACAAGTTCCCAAACTTGGTTCTTATGCATGGAATCAATTTCGGATTTCATAGTTTCAATCCATTTTGAAGAGTCTATATCTGATATAGCTTCTTCATAGGTAAGGCGATCATCTCCATGATCTACTTCTTTATGAGTAAACAACTCTTGTTCATCTTCATTAAGAAAACCATATCTCACTGGTGGGTGAGATATCCTGGTCGATCTGCAAGGAATTACTGTAGATGTTTCATTAATAGGTGTAGGTTGACTAGATGGATCTATATCCATTTGATCTATTGGTTGGTCAAAATTCTCTAATTCTAACTCTACTTGCCTTCCTTTGCCACCTTCTTTAATGAACTATTGTTCAAGAAATATGGCATCTTTGCTTACCACAACCTTTTGTGATGTAGGCAAATAAAAATAATATTCAAAACTTTCTTTTGGATATCCAACAAATCGACCTTTTCCTGATCTGGTTTCCAATTTATCAGTGTTCAACTTTTTAATATAAGCTAGACAACCCTAAATCTTAACATGCTTAAGACTCAGTTTTCTTCCATGCCATATCTCATAAGGTATGGAAGAAACTAATTTTGATGGAATCCTATTCAGAATATGCAAAGCTAATTCTAATGCAAATCCCTAAAAGGAGATTGGCATATCAGTATAGCTCATTATACTGCGTACCATATCTAATAGGGTACGATTTCTCCTTTTAGATACACCATTCAGCTGTGGCGTTCCTGGAGGAGTCAGCTGGGAAACAATGCCATGCTATTTCAAGTATTCATCAAATTCAGTACTTAAGTATTCACCTCCACGATCTGATCGAAGAGTTTTAATACTTTTTCCTATTTGATTTTCTACTTCAAAATTAAATTCTTTGAACTTTTCAAAGGATTCATGTTTGTATTTCACTAAATACAAATACCCAAACCTTGATTTATAATCAGTAAAGGTAATAAAGTAAAGAAAAATGCCTCTAGCCATTTTCTTAAATGGACCACATACATCACTATGTATCAATTCTAAAATACTTTCAGCTCTTAGCCCTTGTCCAACAAAAGGTGATTTAGTCATTTTGTCTTGAAGGTAGGATTCACAAGTTGGAGTAGGTTCAGAACCCAATGAGGATAAAATCCCCATTTTCTCCAGCTTTGCAATCTTATCTTCTGCAACATGACCTAATCTTAAGTGCCAAATATAGTTTGAACTTGAGTTGATTTTCATCAAGGCAATACATTCATTTAGATTGCTTGTATTAGATTTGTATTTAACATTATTATCTAAATAATAAAATCTATCATGCATATAACCCAAACCAATATTTTTATTTCCAAAATAAATATTGCAAACATCATTTATGAACTAAAATTCATAACTATCTCTAGTCAAACTAGATATAGAAATGATGTTCTTAAAAGCATCAGGTACATGCAAAACCTTATTTAAATACAAACATGTCCACACATGTATAAAGATTTAGATCCTATGGCTAAAGTTTCAATAGTTGAGCCATTGCCAACCCGGAGTCTAATATCTCGTTACTGTAAGCTGCTACTACTTGCTATACTCTGGGTAGTTCCTATTTTAGTGCCCATCCTTCTGGCAGTGGAAACACTTTCCCTTGCCTTTGTCAGCTTTGGTCTTTGTTTTCTGTTTGGCTATCTTCTTGGAAGGTCTTGGAACTTGAGGTTTCTTTTTCTTATTGCCCTTCTTCTTGTTGGACTTTCCAGTATAAGAGGTGCAATCAAAGCTACTTCATTTCCTTTATTGCCTGACATATTCTTTTGGGCAATAACCAGCATGTTAAGTAAGCGAGCCAAGGTGTATTCCTGCTTAGTCATATGGAAATTTGTCATAAAATTCCCAAATGACTCAGGTAGGGACTGAAGGATCAAATCCGTCTGCAGTTGGAAATCCATATTAAAGTCAAGATGTTCCAGCTGCTTTATAAGCCAAATCATCTTGTGGACTTGATCCTCAACATTCTGTCCCTCAGAAATCCTCATTCGGAATAGCTACCTAGATATCTCATACCTAGCATTCCTGCTATGTTCACCATACAACTCTTACAGGTGAAGGAGGATCTCACTTGTACTTTGCATATTTTCATGCTACTTTTGTAACTCACTACTCATATAAGCAAGCATGTAACATTTGGCTCTCATATCATGTTCCTTCCACTTGTCCAAACCTCTTTAGTGGCCTCTGGAGGTAAGTGACCAGGAACCTTTGAGTCTAGAACATATTCAATACGTTCTAGGTTCAGGACAAGTTTTAAATTTCTTAGCCAATCAAAAAGATTAGGTCCTGTCAACCTATTGTGGTCAAGTATGCTCGCAAGGATATTGGATGGTGATGGTTGTTGTGTGCTTATTAACTGCGGAAAATAACTAGATTAATTAGTAAATGTATCAAGTAATTAACCAAAATAATTATGTTCTTTTATTCAAATTGGTCCTCCCATTAACTTGGCGAATCCTACACTTCCAAAGTAGAAAATAGAAATCCTAGTTGGATGAATTTCTAGTGGGTGATTGAATTCTTATAGTCTTATTGATCATCCTTAGGCACATCCATTATTGGAATTACAATAAACTATAAGTGAGCAACTCTTTGCCCATCACATCTCATGTGAGGTTCAATCATTTATTTAGCCCCTAATGCTCAAAATCTCAAGCACATCCATTATTGATTTATCTTGCATTAGTTAAGTTGATCCCATTAAGCCAGTAAACATGCAAATAATTTTAATGTCCTTAGGCACATCCATTATTGGCCATCAACTATTTACATATTTACAACATCTTATGCTTAACAATTATCTTTAAGAAAATCTCTTAAATTAAATGCATCACATGCAAGTATTTAAAATTTCTTAAAATAATTGCCTCAATGGAGGGCCCATGATATAATTACTTTAATTATACCATTTCCAACTTAATTATTTGTTTGGAAGATTTAATGGTCGGTTTAATTACTATTATGATCTCACTTTGCACATTATCTAATTAGCATGCATATATCATATACTTGCATACATTTCCATACATCTCATGCAGACATGGATAAACAATTAATATGGTATGATCATGGACTTTCTAAGGGATTCAATTCTGAGCCACTAAGAATTGAATCAGGGCATTTCTAGGTGTATTTCATTCTTTCATTTTACAAGAGTTGCTGAAGGAGTACATAATCAACAATTGATCTTGATTTCCTCCCATTGGTCCAACCAATGCTCTTGACCTCCTTGATCTTCTTGCAATCCAATTACATTATAATCCTTAGCATACCAAGGCGAATTTACAAGAATATAGACTTTAAAGTTCTCAAATAAATGAAATTACAACCCAAATTATTACAACACTTATAATACATGCCACTAAAATAAAATTAATTATTTTACAACCCAAAGAAAAATAAAAGAAATAAATCCAATCACATTGGTCTTTTATTTTCCATAATCATCCATCGTGCATATTACCATTTAACAATTAAATAAAATATACATACTAGAAAATTAAATTGAATATCACATATTCAACAAAAAAATTCAGATTTGAATCTCATTCAAACAAATTTAAATTTAGAAACTCTTTCCAAATTTAATACCTTGAAAATAATTTTTAAAAAATTAATTATGTGATTAAAATTCCTAATTAAACAATTTAATTAGTTATAGGACTGATTATGGATCTTAAAATTTACAACAATCACATAATTGAGCCCATAACCATGCGCACCATTGAGGTACCATTGATGTCGCCACGATTGATGAATCCAACATGCATGCCGCCACACATATGGCACCCAAACAGCTTTAGATCAATTCAAATTTGATCCAATCACACAATTAAATCTCATATTCAATCCTAATGGCAAATATAGTGGCTCTGATACCAATTGATGGAGTGGAAGCATGGTGATTAGTTCATTAGAGCATTGAATTTCAAAAATTTTCTTCTAGGGTTACATGCATCATGCCACATCTCTTGTGTGCCTAATTAATTTCAATGCTCAATTGCATATTAAAACACTTTTAATATGTATTAGGATCTATGTTTTCCATTCAAAATTGTGAATTAACAAATTAATTCATTTAAACCCTAGTTTAAAAGAGGAGTTTGAGCACTAACCTCTTTGATGCACTATGGATACAATTGGCACCTTTAGAAAGCACCTAAGACCCCAAGTATTGTCCCTCTAGCTTGTCCACACCAAGATCACCAATGGGCAGCCCCCAAATCAGCTTCTTAAGCCTTGCTAGCCAATTATAATTGAGTTTTTTTTTTTTTTTTTTTTTTTTTTTTTTTTTTTTTCCCTTTAGAGAGGTTATATGTGTGTATAGGACACTAGAAACAATTTCTAGTAATTTTAATTTAAAGGAATTTGGGTTATTCTCGTTGAATTGATGAGATAGCAAGAAGAGGAGAGGGAGAGAAAAGGTGCTGCCACACTTGTGACAAGAGAGAGTGTTATTTGTTTCTTCTTTTCTTGTTCCTTTTATAATTACGTCAAGTAATCACTTAAACCCTTTGCCACATGTCACCACCACATTGTGTTTTATTTTTAATTAACTTAATCACTTTAAGCCAAGTATTAAAGCTAGAATTGATCTTGACTTTGATCATCTTACATGATAGGAAGACAAATGGTAAGCTTACATGGTGCCATGTGTCACCATCTCATGGTGCCACATGTCACCATGTGAAATGACCAAATTACCCTTTTGTTGTAATTTTGAGTTCTCAATCCAAAATCATTATTTCTCCTCTTCTAATCAATTTATATCAAATATAAATCAATTAAATAATCTCCATTAATTAATTTCTCACAATTAAATTCCTATTTAAATACTTTAAATATAAATTTAACTTATACTATACATTCAATAATCTATATTTGGTTTCAAGCCATGCTAGGGACTTTGCAATCTTATTGCAAACCAAACCTATTTAATTAATCAATTAAACTCTTTAATTAATTAATTAAATCACATTTAACTTGGTGATTAACTTGTGTATGTGTGTGACTCACTAGGCTCATCATTAATTGGCAATGAGATATGATATCAACTCTTAATATCATCAGAACTCTTTCATACTATGAATGATTTCTCTAAATCATTTTAGGCATCTCATAGACCATGGTTGACACCTAGCATAGCGTGCCATGGCCACCCAATCAGTAATAAGGAATACCTTTAAATGAACCTATAATCATATGTTACCATGCACTAGAATCTCTCTGTTACAAAATCCCAATTTGAGCTGGAGTCATGGTTAATGTCAAACCCCATGTGCTATGAATATTATGTTCTCTTTTAATTCCAGTTCTTGATTAATTAGATTTTGTTGTCAAAAACTCTTTTCTGAGTAAATCTGTCTGTCCTAGCTAGGAGCTTGAAACATCAAGAATAATTAAATGAACATAGGATTTTATCCCTATTTATTTAGGGTAACAGATTCCATCTTGATCAACACCTATCTCCATATATAACTAGTAGGAGCCAACACATGCCCATATACCCATACACAGTATAAGTATGAAAGCAGTATCAAACTCAAACCACTTATATACAAGATAATTGTGTTATCTCAGATTTAAAGATTATATGCACTGATATGATATATGACAATGCATTGACAAGAGTAAACTCCATGTGCTTGTCATATGCGTCACTGGTTCGGCCTACTTATCATGTATAAGTGCCTATCATGTTTGTTATATGGCATGAGACTCACCATTCCATCTTATTTATATCTCATATAAAAACCTTGGGAACAAACATGAATACAATCTTTCTGGATAAGTCATGTCCTGTGTGAAGTATCCTCGATTGTGAACTAATTTATGATACTTTGTGCTAGAAATACTATCACTCATATTCTTAACAACTTATGAATAGAATTTCTAATAAAAAATCAATGGACCTTTTCTATTACACATAAATACATTATGCAAGCGGAAAAGTGAAATTGCCTTTTATTAATAAAATATGTACAAGATACGTACTAAATAATATGCTCTAGGGCATACTACTAACATCCTTGGCTATACTGCTGTGTGAGGCATAAATTGTAAGTATCAAGCCAAGCTCAATTACCTTCACAAAATGGCTATGAGCATAGAGACTATAATTCTCTGCAAAACCCTTATGTTGCACAACAAAACCATGACCAGTTACCCGATATTTCGCACCTCCATGAAGGATAGTTCGACCAAAGAAGTGAGTTTTAGTTCCCATAGAGAATGTGTAGAAAATAGATGAGAGCTAAAGTTGCGTCATTAAGAAATCCCAGAGAGCTTGAAGGAATCCAAGCTCAAGAGAGTTCTCTACTATCATTGGAAGAGCAGTGAAAAGACCAAGTTGGACGATGAACTGCTGATTCAAAATAGCACCAAGTGCTTTATTGTTACTGCTGCTACTGGCCATAGTAGAAGCCTCAACACCACTGAGAGCCAAATAGAGTCGGCCCCATAGAAATGCATATACTGTCAGAATGACCATCATTGTGTTGAAATGGAATCCCACAGTAGTATAAAAGAAGGATAGCATCCTGAAGAAATCCAATCTATGACCCAATCTATAGACATCTCTACTAAGACCTTGCTCGCCATTTCCACTAACAACCTTAGCTTCAAACATGGAAATTTGATTTAACCCAACATCCCTTCCCTTACCAACTTGTATGTATTCATGGTGTGTGACATTGCCTCCTCGCAAAGTGCAATTGAAGCCAGCAAAAGTGTCTTTACTAATGTTAATCACCTTGGAAGCTTTATTGATGCCACCACAAGTCAAGAACTAAAACCCATCAAAGACAACTGGATGGCCATAATGCATTCGAACTTTCAAAGGGTTTGCCAGAACACGCTGTCCCAAGGTGACAAAACTCGTTTCCTGAGCTGACATAAACCAGGCCAGTGATGAAACAGAACCAACAAAAATGTGTTCCCTAACTCCCAAGATAGTAGGCTTCCGAATTCCATTGTAATGTCTATATGTTGGAAGATAAACTTGAATTAATTGCTAGATAAACTTGAATTAATTGCTATTATGTGTTGAGTTTATCTAGATGTTCAAGTTCAATGTATCTAGATTAGGATAAGTCATATTTCTATTTTAAATAGCCTTGCATGTTTTGATTTTTAAAAAATATAGAGAAGTTTCCAATTTACGATATTTTTCTTCTCCCAACAAAGTGGTATCAGAGCTTCTCTTGAGAAAAGATGATAAACACAAGCATGTTCCCCTTCTAATTTCCAAAACTCACCAAAGAGAATTATGAGAATTGGTGTATTAGAATGAAAGCATTGCTGGGTTCGCAGGATGCATGGGAGATTGTTGAAAAAGGTTTTGAGCAGCCTAAAGATGAAGGAGCCTTGTCTCAAGCAGAAAAGGATACTTTGCAAAAAGCTCGAAAGAAGGATAAGCAAGCATTAATGTTGATTCATATGTGTTTGGATGAAGGCATGTTCGAGAAGATTTCGATTGCAACAACCGCAAAGCAAGCATGGAAGATTTTGCAGAATTCTCTTAAAGGAGTTGATAGGGTGATAAAGGTTCGACTCTAGACCTTAGAGGTGAGTTTGAATCTCTCAAGATGAAACTTTTAGAATAAGTTTTAGATTATTTCACTAGAGTGTTGACTATGGTGAATCAAATGAGGAGATATGGGGAAAAGCTAGAAGATGCTCGTGTGGTGGAAAAGATTTTGCGGTCACTCAATGAAAAATTTTAGTATATTGTTGTTGCTATTGAGGAATCAAAAGACATAGAGACTATGACGATTGATCAACTCATGGGTTCTTTGCAAGCTCGTGAGGAAGGGATGAATGAGAAGGAGCCACAACCTCAAGCTCTTATGTCAAAGCTCTCATTGAAAGAAAAAGATAATGGGAGTGAATTTGTCAAAGAAGGAAGAAGATGAGGATGAGGCCAAGGACATGGTCGAGGTCATAGTAATTATCGTGGTCATGGAAGAGGAAGGTTTGATAAGGGTTCATCAAACTTTAAAAACGCAGATCAAAAGTAAGGTACAAGAGGACATGGCAGAGGCAATTGGAACAGAAGAGGTGGATCAAAAGCTAATATGTAGTGTTACAATTGTGAGAAGATGGGTCATTATGCTTTCGAATGTACAAATGCACCTACAGCTATCAAAGATGAAAGGGCGTATTGTACAAAGGATGAAGGAGCTAAAGAATCTGCTTTATTATTAACATATAATGCAGGAGAAGAAAAAGATCAAAACGCATGGTTCTTGGATTCAGGTGCAAACAATCATATGATAGGGAAGAAGAATTTATTTGTCACTTTTAATGAATTTGTGAAAAGTAACATTTCTTTTGGTGATAATACCAAAGTAGCCATTGAAAGGAGAGGTGACATTCTTATTCAAACAAAAAATGGGGCACATCAGTTCATTTCCCAGGTGTATTATGTGCCAGCATTGAAGTCAAATATTTTGAGTTTGGGTTAGCTTCTGAAGAAAGGATATGAGATAAATATGAAGAATCATGCACTTATGATATGAGACAAAAAAGGCAATCTAATTGCTAAAGTGAGAATGGCCAAGAACAGAATGTTTTCTCTGCAGATCCAGTCAGATTGTGTGAAGTGTTTGAAGGCCTGCACGTCAGATTCTTCTTAGCTTTGGCATTTGATAATGGGCCACTTGAATTTTGATAGTTTGAAGCTGCTGGCAAAGAAGAGGATTGTCACTTCTTATCCCTTATAAGGCATAACATGTTCTCGTAGCATACCTAATGAATTATCGAGCTACACCCACAGATAACCCATTAAATATGCTACAAGAGATTTTAAATAAAACATAGCTTTTCATCTTATCAATTCTTTTGCGGAAACTGCATGGGGATAGTTAAAACTTTAGCAAAACTCAATTATATAACCTGTTGAAATCATAGTAAACCAAGTAAAAGATTTTGCTCCTACCCATTTCACAAGCATAATAAATTCTATTATATTTCAAGTAAACATTCATTTGAGGAAATAAACTTAATATTATAAAAGTTACATTTTTCATAAGTCTCAAAATGAAGTGTAAATATGTACAACTCAAAATGCTTTTTAATATTATGTAAATATGTAAATATGTAATGCTTTTTAATACAAACTGCTCAATGTCCGTACATCCATACACATAGTTATAAAATATATCAAAAGGAAATTACAGGGGTATACCTACTATATATACC
This sequence comes from Hevea brasiliensis, assembly GCF_030052815.1. Classification (NCBI taxonomy): domain Eukaryota; kingdom Viridiplantae; phylum Streptophyta; class Magnoliopsida; order Malpighiales; family Euphorbiaceae; genus Hevea; species Hevea brasiliensis. Next base: position 50,209,943 of record NC_079499.1, read on the forward strand.
CACAGTCAATACAAACTGCTGCTTCCAAGTCTCTCACTCAGTCGCCTTCTCCTTTCCCTTACTTGCGACAACATAAATAAGCTATCGCTGAGTATATCACTTAGTGGTGCACAACTAATAACTTTAAAACTTAAGGTAAAACATAACTTATCAAAAGACAAGAAATCATATAGTTGCATAAATATGATAGCATCACAAAACTTTCTCAGTCCATAAGAATCATTTATTAAAATCACATTTCGAATGAGAAATCATACTTCAAAATTCACAATTCACAAAGCATAAGTGTTGCCAGCATCAACACACAGTTTAGGCCATGACACCAAATTTTACGATCAATGCCGTGTTGTATACCCCAACAAAGCAATCTCAACCTCACTAACCTTTATTAACGAGGGAAGGGCTAGCTAGCTAATGAGCACTCATCTAGTCTCACCCCACTAACCGTTATTAATGGGAGATATAATCATAATCAAATATCAAACCCCAAGTAGCTATTATTGCTGGGGAGATCCGAAAGGGACTGTCATGCTAACTGTGATTTCAAAACAATTTTCCTAAGTTTCCCACTCAACAATCACATTTGCAAACTAATAAACACATTCAATTTATCATAAAATCCATATAGAGGTGGTAACACCCAAATTTCTCAAATGCAAGAGAAAAACTATATTTCATTCAAAGTAAACTTATTCAAATAAACTCATTCCAAACAATTTACAAGTTTAAAAACAAAAAAAAAAGGTTAGTTGTGCACAAACCTTCAATGAACTCCTTTATCTTTACTTACTTCTCCTTGTCTGTCCCAATCTCTTTTTCTACTAAAAATACACAAGTAGAATGTCTCAAAATTCATCTTAACTATTACCAAAAACTCATTTCATAAATGTCTAATACCTCCCTAAGTTAGATTGGCAAATTTCAAAGAGTTTGGAACTTTGGACAACTTGGTGTTCAAATCTTTGAACCAAATTTTTACCTAGTTCCAATCATAATTTGGTGAGATATTCTTCATGAAATTTGTCCCACCAGGTCTTGTCTTTATTTTCCTTTTTGAATCACCTCAATTGGAGTTTTTCAGCCTAAGTTATAGTCAAATAAATTTTACTGTTCACATGGATAGATTCTAGCAGATTTGGTGACTTAACTTTGCCCAGCAATTTGATCGAGTTAAGTCCATAATTTGACCTTAAGTTCTTCATATGAAATGTTATACTATATTTTAGGTTTCCATTGGTTTAAGAATCACTTAATTTGGAGTTTTCTAGAGAGATTTATGACAATGTAAAATTTACTGTTTGCGTGGTTCAAATTCTGCAGGCTTAGGTTCTGGCAGATTCATTAACTCAAATTTGTTCAGGAATTTGGTTGGGTTAAGTTCATAATTTGGCCTTATATTCTTCATATGAAATGTTATACTATGTTTTAAGTTTCCATCAGTTTAAGAATTACCTAAATCGGAGTTTTTTAGAGAAAGTTATGGCCATGCAAAAATTACTGTTCACGTGACTGTTCATGTTCTAGCAGATTCATTGACTTAACTTTGGCTAGCAATTTGGTAGGGTTAAGTTCATAATTAGGATTCAAGTTCTTCACATGAAATGTTCTACTATGTTTTAGGTTTCTATTGGTTTAAGAATCACCTAAATTGAATTTTTCTAGAATGAGTTATGACAATTCAAAGTTTACTGTTCACATGGTCCAACTCTGTCAGGACCAGAATTTCACTTCCAGTTTCAAGGTTCATTTAGGGCATTTTATGATCATTTTCTGGGTAGAGTATCTTCATGAAAATTCTAGCCCTATGTCTTAAGTTTCATTTTCAATTGGTTTCACACCAATTGGAGTTATGTAGCTCAACTTATGAGTTGCCAAACACACTGGACTCAGTGTGCACAATTTCTGCCTTATGGTTCAATTGTTACTTCCTTCAATTACTCCCACTAACCAACATCAATTCACATTTAACTCACCCAAAATGACCATAATTTAGCATTAATATATCCATAGCACTCATAGCACAAAAACCCCCAATTTTTCAAATCCATAGTTTGCACTTTTCCCCAATCCTACCATTTCATTACTTCCATTAATTAACCCTGTGTCAATTCAAGCTAAAGGAACCTAAAATGACCATAATTAGGTTTTATAACCCTCAATTGCATAATACAACACAAAAGCTCTAATTTCTCATGAACCCTAATATTTCATTTTTTAATTTATGCAAATCCCATGCAATCTCACTAACCCAATCATGTAAACTACTTCAATTAAACTTGAATTCATCATCAATTTAACTAAAATACATCAAAACCCTAATTTTCCCCAAATTGGCCAAAACTCTAGTTTAGGTTCCACGCATGATTCCTTTCAATTTCTCATGAAATTTCATTATAAGTTAACTTAATTCAAAGCTAGTATAACTAATTAAGCATAAAAAAAAACTTACCTCTTGATGATTTTTCCCAACTTCCAATTTCTCCCAAATTCTTGTTCTTCTTGTTTCAATCTCTCAATCAAGGTTTAATTTGGTGTTTACTACAAGTTAGATGGGAAAACCCATGAAAGAAAAGTAAGGCATTGAGTTTGGAGAACGAGTGTCAATGGAGGAAGAAGGAAGAAAAAGAAAGGGAGAAAGAGAGAGGGAGAAGGGGGGTGGGGCTGCACTTGAATGGGGGAGGAAGAGGGTTTATTTCTTTTCATACTTATCTCCAAATTTTGATTTTATTTAATTCATATAATGAGTTGTCCAAAGCCCATTAGTCCTTTAAATTTTAATTAGGTCAACAATGGAATTTAAATTCTAGGTTTTCATTTCTTTTATTTTTCTTTTCACTTTATATTTATTTTTCTTATAATTTCTTCATAATTCAATAAATTATTTTTTATTTTATCTAATTGACATTTTAGTCAAAAATTAATTCTTGAGGTGAATTGACCAAAATGCCCCTCATCGGGTCATAGTCCCTCTTTTTCAATATACCCGATGAGTCCTTATATATTTGGGTCACTTGAATTTTTATTGTGTCTATCTCAATAAATTTTCATTTTATTTTTGGTCCTCAAGGTGTCTTTGAATAGTACAGGTCACAGACCAAAAATGGTACTATTCAGAGCTCGGAGGTTTGGGGTGTTACAAGGATGGTGCGTGGACTTCCATTTATTGATCATCCACATCAGTTTTGTCAAGGATGCATATATGGGAAGCAATTCAGGCATAGCTTTCCAAAAGAATTATTTTTAAGAGCATAAAACCCACTTCAGTTAGTACATGCAGATATATGTGGTCCCATCAATCCAGCTTCTTTTGGCAAGAACAGATACTTCTTGTTGTTCAATGATGATTATAGTCGCAAAACATGGGTGTATTTTTTGAAGGAGAAATCAGAAGCCTTTGAATCATTCAAGAAATTCAAAGCACTAGTGGAGAAAGAAAGTGGCTATTTCATTAAAGCCTTGAGAACTGATCGAGGAGGAGAATTTACTTCAAGTTAGTTTAATGAGTTTTGTGAATCCCATGGAATTCATTGTTTCTTGACAGTTCCAAGGTCATCTCAGCAGAATGGAGTTGTGGAGCGCAAAAACAGAATAATTCTTGACATGGCTCGAATTATGTTGAAGAGCAAACATATGCCTAAAGAATTCTGGGCTAAAGCTACTGCTTGTGCTGTGTATCTATCTAATTGTAGCCCTTCAAAAAGTCTACAGAATGCTACTCCATAAGAAGCATGGAGTGGATGGAAGCCAACTATTTCTCACCTAAAAGTGGTTGGCAGTATAGCTTATTCTCATGTTGCAGATGAGATGAGAACTAAATTGGATGATGAGAGTGAGAAGCTTGTGTTTACCGGGCGTGACTCAAAGTCCAAAGGCTACAAACTTTACAATCTAAGGAGCAAGAAGACAATTATTAGCAGGGATGTCAAGTTTGATGAAGATGATTTCTGGAGATGGGAGAATTAAACTAATGATTATAGTTTTCTTCCTTTGTTTGATAATCATTCAGATCAAAGCAGAGCTGATGAGCAGATTTTCACACCTCTAGGCACTCCAGTTCAAGTTTGTAATGATTTAACTCCTCAAAGCTCCTCCGAAAGGCCTGGAAAGATGAAGGGTCTGTAAGATATTTATGCAAAAATTGAAGAAATTCATGATTCAGCTCTTTATTGTCTTTTTACAGATGTAGAGCCCATAGATTTTGAGGAAGCAATGCAAGAAGAACAATGGAGAATTGTAATGGATGAAGAAATGAATGCAATTCAAAAAAATGGCACATGGGAGTTGACAAATATTCCAGAAGGAAAGCAGCCTGTTGGAGTAAAATGGATTTACAAAGTAAAGAAGAATGATAAAGGTGAGGTGAAGAAGTTCAAAGCTCATCTTGTGGCAAGAGGATTCAATCAAAAGCCTGGCATTGATTATGATGAAGTGTTCACACCTGTTGCTAGGTTGGAAACTATTCGATTGATCATGGTATTAGCAGCTTAACAAGAGTGGAGAATTTTTCAAATGGACATAAAATCAGCATTTCTGAATGGGCACTTGGAAGAAGAAGTGTATGTAGAGCAACCATTTGGCTATGTTGTGAAAGGGCAAGAGAATAAAGTTTTAAAGTTGAAGAAGGCATTGTATGGGTTAAAACATAGATGATTATTTTTAGAAGAAAGGGTTCACAAAGTGTCCTCATGAATATGGCCTTTATGTTAAGGTAAAGGAAAATGGTAATTTGCTGATTGTTTGGTTGTATGTTGATGATTTGATCTTTACTAGAAATAGTCCATTGATGTTTGAAGAATTCAAGAAGGAGATGGCTGAAGAATTTGATATGATTGATATTGGGCTCATGTCATATTATCTTGGAATTGAAGTACAACAATCTGCTAATGGCATTTTTATTTCTCAAAAGGCTTATGCAGAAAAGATTCTAAAGGAGTTCAACATGGAGAATTGCCAATCAGTTTCTACTCCTGTTGAATGCGGAACAAAGTTGTCTCGATATGATGATGGTGAAAAGGTGCATCCAACCTTATATAGGAAGTTTGTTGGATATCTAAGGTATTTAACATGTACCAGGCTAGATATTCTTTATGGAGTTGGTCTCATCAGTCGATATATGGAGGCACCAACTACCATGCGCATGATAGTTGCTAAAAGAATCTTGCACTATTTGAAAGGTACAATGGAGTATGGTTTGTTTTATTCTGCTTCTAACAATTTCAGATTGGTTGGATATAGTGACAGTGATTGGGGAGGAGATATTAATGATCGTGTAATACCCTCACTGTAGCAATTCCATACATTCTACTGTTCTGGTGACCGGTGTCGGTCTGGATAGCTAGAATGTCTAGAAAAATATTTAAACTAAAGTGAGGAGCCATAATTAACTCAAATATTAATAAGAAAAATTTAGAAAAAATTTTAGAAATAAAATACAACCAAGTTAAATAAGCTAGTGCCCTAACGATGAGTAACCCAATGGGAAGTTGCGATCCTCGCAACTAGGAGCCCTAAACCAGGGAGAAAATTTATAAAATAATTTTTGGGACTCCAGAGAAGAGTCATTGAGGTTTCTATGGCATTAGAATGCCAAGAAAATGCTTAGAAAATTTTTTCGATTAGTACAGACAATTTTAGCTCTAAACGGAGGGCATTTTGGTCATTTCGTCTTCAAAGATAATTTTTGATCAACTTGTCCAATTAAGTAAATAAAATATAATACATAAAATATGAATAAATATTTCTTAGAAATTAAATTAAAAATGAGTGAAGAAAAGAAGATTGAAAATGGAAAGAAAAAAATTTGAAATGGAAAATGGAGTTATGACATCACCTAGATGATGTCATAAATGTGAAATAAAAATTGTCCACCAATTGGACTTCAGCAAATACACTTAAGAAGACTTAAAGAGGGATAAAAAAAGAAAAAAAAAATAAATGTCATCTTCCATCTTGGGCAGCCGCACCATAGAGAGAGAGAGAGAGAGGAAAGAAAACCTCCATGGAAGCTTTGATCAAGCTTGAGTTCACCACCCAAATCACCCCAAAACCTAGCTTCCCTTTACAAAAATATTTACCCTTACACCTAGAGCAGGTCTTGGGCAGCAAAAAGAAAGAGAAAAAGAGGAGTTCTCAAGCTTTGGGATTTAGCTAAATCAAGGTTAGTGCCAATTAGTCTTTATTACTTTGTGTATACATCATATAGAACATGAATTGAGTATGAAACTAAGCTAATTTAAATAAATTTTGCATGGCTGAATTTCACCAAATTTTGGCAGCCTTAGGGTACATTAGGTTTCCTTTAATTTGAATGAATTACAGTTGTACATGGCTGCCATTGAATATGAACTTGATGCCTTAACTCATTGATTGCATGTATATGAAGTATTGAAGTTGTTGGACTTAGGGTTTGGGGGAAAACTTGGGATTCTACTTATGTGTTGGTAAATGGAAGTTCTAATGGTCAATTAGTGACCATTTGACTGAGTATAATGAGAAATTGAAGTGAATGGTAGCTTGGGATTTGAGGTTGGGCGTGCTACCTTGAGTGCCTTGCAGGTCTGGATGTGAGTCCAGCATGTTTGGGCAGCTATAACTTGGGTTGTGTAGATTCAATTGGTGCAACGCCAATTGGACATGAAATTAGACATATAATGGCACAATTTTGGTGAAGGAACTCTATCTATAAACTAAACATAGGATGCCCAAAAAATTGACCAAATCCCGGTGACTTACATTCTGCCTGGGCAAAATGACTAAATGAATAGTGTTCATTCATTTGGTCATAACTCAGTGTAGAAAGGTCATGAATTGAATTTTTTTTTATATAAGAAAAAAGACATAGCGCTACAACTTTCATGAATAAAATAAACCCAAATTTTGAACATAACATGTCCAAAAACTGACCTGCAGTTAGTGTCCAAAAACTGACCTGCAGTTAGTGTACAAAAACTGACCTGCAGTCGGTGTACAAAAACTGCAGAATTGATTCTGCCCAGAAATTCTAGAAAAATTACAATCCAGCCAGTTATAGTGTTTAGGCCATAACTTGAGCTACAAAACTCCAAATGGAGTGACTCAAAAAGTGAAATGTAACTAGACACAATAAGGAACAACTTTGATGAAGAACATTTGGCCAAATTCTCACTGTAGAATGGCCTAATGGAATAGTGAACTCTAACACCAAAAACTGAAATTTCTGATTTATCCTCCATTGGTTAGAAGTATGGATTGGCAACTATTGCCAACACTTTTGGGAACTAAAATGTGGTAAATTTATGTGATTAGGACTCATGTAGCTATTATGCATTGGAAAGTCAATAATTTGACCTAAATAGTAAAATGAATAGTAACCTTACATGTAAAGCATAAAAATTCAATCAATAACTTTGAAATGTGCCCTAGTACACCTAGTAAGATTGGTTTGGATAGGTTGGCATGCCAATAGGGTTCAGTTAGCAGTACTGCACATAGCATTATGCCATTCTGTGATTTTATGGCTTTTAGCCATTCTGATATTATGGTGATACTTGGCCTTGTGCCTAATAATTATTACAGCTTATTAGCTATTCTGTTGCACACCGGGAGATACATATGTGATCGATGGTGTGACGGCCCGAGGTACATGGTACCCAATGCCAGTTTACCTGTTTATCCAGTCTAGTTATCCAGTATAGGTTACTTGGGCAACAAAAAAAAAATGGAAGTTGATAAATTTAATGAAATAATGGATATAAAAAGTACCAAATAAATAAGACTACAAATAATTACCAAAAATTTGTCTGCATGAGACATCAATATACACACTGCATATTTATTTTCTTTTAGTTCTTTTTATTTTATTATTGACACCACTAAGCATTATTGCTTAGCGCGTTGCTTTTTGCTACGCATAGGTACTGGAGATACGGAGCGCGATCCCAGTAGACCCCAGTCAGGGTGAGAGTCAGATCTGCTAGTGTCCTGTGTCACCTCTCAGCTACAGTGCATTGGTAGGATGCTAGGCTACATTTTGTATTTTGTGTTTTGTATTTTTGTAAATTTTGTAATTAAACTTTTATTTTGTCATGTATATTGAAACTTATGTAATTATGTATTAATGAAATTATCTGTAAATGGTGTTTATAAATGAAAGTTGAGTATTTATTTATGATTTGAGTATAAATATGATGTGAATTGAATGATTGGAAAGTTTGAGAAATTGATGAGAAATTGTTGAAAATTGATGTGATAATTGGGAGTTGTGGAATAAAATGATTATTGGAAGTGTTTTTCATAGGTTCTGAAGAACTGTTTTCTCCATTTTTAGTTGGTACTCTGCAGGATTTTTTATAAAATTTTCAGAACCTCAATGAATTTATAATTTCTATAAATGACTTAAATGAGTCAAATCTCCCAAATTGCATTTCATCATCATAAAGAAATAAATTAAGGAAGGATAAAAATAATTGAGATAAAATATAGTGTTCTGGTACACAGTGTGACATATCTTGTTCGGCTATACTGTAGACGGGTAAGGGGTGTCACAGATCGAAAGAGCACTACAGGTTTTTTATTTTTCATTGGTCAAGCTGCATTCACTTGGAGTTCGAAGAAGCAACCAATTGTGACTCTCTCAACCTGTGAAGCTGAATATGTAGCTGCAGCTTCATGTGTTTGTCGTCCTATATGGCTTCAAAAGTTGTTACAGATGTTGCAAGTTCCATAAGAAGAAGTAACTGAAATTTTTATTGATAACAAGTCAGCCATAGCATTGGGAAAAAAATCCCATTTTTCATGACAGAAGCAAACACATTGATACCAGGTTTCATTTCATTAGAGAGAGCATTAGCAAGAAAGAGGTGCAACTGAAGTATGAGAAGTCTTATAATCAAGTTGCTGATATTTTGACCAAGGCACTAAAGTTTGCATATTTTTCCAGACTAAGAACTTAGCTTGGGATAATTAAAATTCAAGTTTAAGGAGGAATGTTGGAAGATAAACTTGAATTAATTGCTACATAAACTTGAATTAATTGCTATTATGTGTTGAGTTTATCTAGATGTTCAAGTTCAATGTATCTAGATTAGGATAAGTCATATTTCTATTTTAAATAGCCTTGTGTGTTTTGATTTTTAAAAAATATAGAGAAGTTTCCAATTTACGATATTTTTCTTCTCCCAACACTGTACTCTTCCAAAAGATTTCTCATTTTGAGTGCCTCCTCAAAATAGTTGTCTTGGTTCATATGTAACACCCCTATGTTCGATAATGCGTTCTACTGTTCCGGTGACCAGTGTTGCCCGGACAGCTAGGATGCCTAGAACTACACTTCGATATGAGTGAGGAGACATTAAATAATGAAATACAAGAAAAGAAAATACAAGAAAAACAAAGGAAAAATAATAGCAAAGAAATGTAACCAAGTTAAACGAGCCGAGAACCCAAGCGATGGGTGACCGCACGGGGAAGTCACGGCGTGGACCGTTGACTAGCCCTAGACCACGGGGAACCCTGGAAAATATTTTTAGGAATTAAATAGACCCCTATTGAAGTATAAATATCATTAGAAATATTAAATAAAAATTAAATAATTAGTACAAAGAAAAGTGGAAAATTGAAAAACGGACAAAACCCGGTGTTACCGAAAAATTGGGAATGCAACCCAAACAGGGGCATTGTGGTCATTTGACATCCCAAGTTGTCTTTTGACCTAAATGTCCATTAAAAATAAATAATATTACACTTGGAAAATATAATGAAAAATTAATTTAGGGGTACCTAATGTAAATAGCAAAAATGGGAAGCTTAATGTGGGAAAATGAAATTTTATATTAAACTAATAATTTATTTTGACATAGTGCTCCACTAATTCATGAAAGTGGACCACTACCACTTCATTTGGACAGCAGATCATCTTCTTCCTCACTTCTCCAAGAACCAGCCAAATTTCTCCCAAGAAAATCCACCATTGATGCAATAAGACACTTTCAGTTCAGCTCCAGGTATATTATAGGTATACCCATGTACATAGGTTTTGATGTATGCATGTAGTAATATGTATGTAAATTATTTGAGCAGTTGTATAAAAACTGTTGTAAAATATTTTGGTATGTAATTAAATGTAAATTATTGTAAATGTAAATTTGAGATTTCATTTACTTGAATAGTTTTGTGATATAAATTTTGAGTCTTATAATCAATGAAATATTTCTTCATGATGAGATTAGTTTGAAAATGAATTGATTGTGTATTGAGAATTGAATTGTGAATTGAAATAAAGTTTATTGGAGTTGTATTTGAGAAAACATATTGGGAGCAATTTCTTTTGCAGGATTGAAGAACTGTTTTCTCAAAATACAGCCGGCACTTTACCGAAATTTTGAAAAAAATTTTATAACACCAGATTTTAATCGATGATTTAAATTTCACGAAAATTGTTTTAAAATCCCTTGTAGTATATCTAATGGGTTATCGGTAGGCGAAGTACGGTAATTCATTAGGTGTACTACGGGATCATGTTACATCTTACAGGGGAGTAGGGTGTGACATGTTTTGTGGTATCAGAGCTAGGTTTTAAAGTAAATTTTGAACTGTGAATTTGAAATCTTTTTGTCGGTAACTACAACTGCTCAAATGTTTGATACATATAGTACATTTACATCATAAATATGAACTAATGGAGAGGAATCTCCTTGTGTTGGTTGTACAGGAATAGAAAATCCTGTGAAAAGATATGGAAGAGAAGAATGAGACAATAGAACAGTCTGTGATGGCAGAAGAACAAGTTGAGGCCCCAGCTCCACAAAATGTCGAAGGCCCGACTACTGGGCTTTACTGGTACAAATTATCGCACAAATGGCCCAAAGAATGGCCACTTTCTTTCAATAAATGGCTGATAATTTGTCACCCAAGCCCAAGTCTGCACCCAACCCCACAAGGGCAACATGAAATAGAGAAGAGGGAGAAACCTATGGGTCAGAGCTCAAGCAGTAATTTGAGAAAGAGAAAAGAAATTGAGGAGCCCCGAGCTCAGGGATATAACAGAGGTGGATCATCTAGGCAGAGACCACCAAGGTCCAGTTGTCGAACAACTAGAAGTTCCTACCCTTCTCGTCAATGTGAAGCTTGTGGAAGATATCATGGTGGGATATGCTATAAGGCTATAGGAGCCTGTTATAACTGTGGAGGCACAGGACACTTTGCCAAGGATTGCACTAGTAGTCGTAGAGTTGGACCACCTCCTACTACTGCAGAAGGGTCAGTTCAGAGCCCTGTCACTAGAAGTTCACAACCACCTAGCAGAGGTAGAGGCAGGGGTAGAGGTAGCCTAGCAGGCAGCCAAGGCACAGTGAAACATTCAGAGCAAGACAGTGCTCCAGTCAGAATCTATGTAATGAGACAGAGAGAAGAGGCCGAGACATTTGATGTTGTGGCTAGTACCTTCTCAACTTTTAATCAAGATGTGTTTGTGTTATTTGATCCAGGTTCTACCCATTCTTATGTGAGTGCTAGCATCATTGATTGCATTGCTATTCCATGTACACAAATGGACTTTGAGGTGCTAGTAACAAGTTCGCTAGGACAGGAGGTCAGGGTTAATAAAATATATAGGGATTGTCCTTTGGTGATCCAAGGACACACTTTTCCATCTGATTTCATTGAAATGCCCTTCAGAGATTATGATATCATCTTGGGCATGGATTGGTTAGCTAGGCATCATGCCATGATTGACTGTAGGCTGAAGACAGTCACTTTTGGTCTCCCTCAGTACAGTGATGTGGTAATACATGGGGAGAGGCAATTATTGCCATCAAACATCATTTCAGCTGTACTAGCCAGAAAAATGATCAGAAAGGGGTGTGAAGCCTACTTGGCACATGTAGTAGACACCCAAGTGGGGAGTCCAGCATTGAGGGACATCCCTACAGTATATGACTTTCCAGATGTGTTTCCTGATGAATTGCCAAGATTACCTCTGGAAAGAGAGGTGCAGTTTGAAATTAATGTTATGCCTGGTGTGGATCCAATCTCCACAACACCATATAGAATGGCACCAATAGAGTTGAAGGTACAGTTGCAAGAACTACTTGAAAAAGCCTTCATCCGCCTTAGTGTATCACCTTGGGGAGCGCCAGTATTGTTTGTTAAGAAAAAGAATGACACTCTTCGTTTATGTATTGTTTGACCTGGAGTCTGAATACTTTTATGTTAGTGTTAGAATTATATGTTCTGTTGTTATTCCTTTACAGGGGAATAAATTTTGATGCATTAGTGATTAGTCCTTAAGATAAGGATTGTGATAATAAGTGAAATTAGTTTTGGAAGAGTTTATCGGCGAAAAGTATTTTCTAACACACCATAAATTATAAAGCTAAATGGCAAGCCTACTTAATGTAAGGCAAAAAGACGTAAAAGTAAGATGCGGTAATAGAATTGTTCTAGATGAAGGCAGAGATGTTACAATTGTTAATTGTTGATGGATATTGTAATCAGAATAAGTTTCAGGTATCAGTGAATTCGAAAAGGATAAAAGATAGGAAAGTTTGATCTATTGGGATGTATCGTAGTAACTATGCAATGTTCTTGATGTTTATACCGTAGTCAGACATTACAAGATCTTGACTTGAGATTATTGTGTAGAGCTACGTACTACCCGATAGTATACCTAGATAAGAATAGTTACCAACGGCATCTGTTTTGGTATAGTTATGCCAGGACATAATTTAATTGTTAGAAATAAGTTTGAAAATCTTACTTAGGGATCTAAAACTCAAAGGTTAGAATATCGAAAGGTTATAGTTCAGTACAAAAGGAAGTAAGTTATAGAATATTGACAGATAAATAGAGTTATGAAAGTAAAAAAAAAAAAAAAATCGAACAATTGGTAAAAAAAAAAAAAAAATCGAACAATTGGTTCAATTATAACAAAGAAATGTTACGAATGTGAGGAAGACTATGGACTAGAATGGTTATAGGACCAATGACTAGATAAATGATTCTAACATGACCTCAAGGGTCATTCAAGAAGGAACATGAATCGAAATATTAGACAGGACAATAGTAAGAGAAGATTGGTGATATACAAATAAATTAAATGTTGTATTAGATTGTTAAAAGTCTTATACAAATTTGAGGAAAAGAAGATTATACGATCGTATAAAAAGGAAAAAAAATAAACGTATGACTATTGTAAGATGACTATTGGGTAAAATTTCGTGGATGAAATTTATTTTAAGGGGGGGAGAATTGTAACACCCCTATATTCGGTAATGCGTTCTACTGTTCTGGTGACCAGTGTTGCCCGTACAGCTAGGATGCCTAGAACTACACTTCGATATGAGTGAGGAGATATTAAATAATGAAATACAAAAAAAGAAAATACAAGAAAAACAAAGGAAAAATAATAGCAAAGAAATGTAACCAAGTTAAACGAGCCGAGAACCCAAGCGATGGGTGACCGCACGGGGAAGTCACGGAGTGGACCGTTGACTAGCCCTGGGCCGCGGGGAACCCTGGAAAATATTTTTAGGAATTAAATAGACCCCTATTTAAGTATAAATATCATTAGAAATATTAAATAAAAATTAAATAATTAGTACAAAGAAAAGTGGAAAATCGAAAAATGGACAAAACCCGGTGTTACCAAAAAATCGGGAATGCAACCCAAACAGGGGCATTGTGGTCATTTGACATCCCGTTTTGTCTTTTGACCTAAATGTCCATTAAAAATAAATAATATTACACTTGGAAAATATAATGAAAAATTAATTTAGGGGTACCTAATGTAAATAGCAAAAATGGGAAGCTTAATGTGGAAAAATGAAATTTCATATTAAACTAATAATTTATTTCGACATAGTGCTCCACTAATTCATGAAAGTGGACCACTACCACTTCATTTGGACAGCAGATCATTTTCTTCCTCACTTCTCCAAGAACCAGCCAAATTTCTCCCAAGAAAATCCACCATTGACGTCCATTTGAAAGCTTCATGCAAGCTTGATTTAAGCTTCCTTCTTTGCACCTTCCTTCATTAAAGTTAATCCTCACACCATGGGCAGTAGATAGGCAGCAAGAAGACCAAGTTTTGGAGAGATTTTGAAGAATTTCCAAAGTGGTAAGTTTGTATTTTTGGGTTATTGCTTCATTAAAGTTAGTAGGAATGTTATGGGTGTTTGATTTATGAAGAAAATTTTGAGTTTTGATGTTGAATGGGAATGTCCACTTTTGGCAGCCATGGAAGCACCTTGAAGGCAATTTATTTGTGCTTGTAAATGGTGAATTAAATGATTGATTAAATGTATATTGTGTAGGAAATTGTTTGGGTGATATATACTTAGTATATGTAAATGTAAAATGAGATTTAAAGCTTGGAAAGTAATGGAATGTAAGTGTACCATTGTGGCAGTTTGCTAACTCTTGAGGAATGCTGGAATTCATGCTTGGTTTATGGAATAATGATGTTAAAATATGTTGGTTGTTATGGCAGTTTGAGTGCATGTATGATGGTGTGAAGTTGGATATGTAAATGAGCATGAATTGGTGATTGAATTATTGTAAATTGAGTTAGACATATTCTGCACTTATTGGTGCACATTGAATGTAATTGTAAGCTGACAAAATGACCTATAATTTGTTGTGAATTATGTTTAGGTTGTGGTACAACCAGAATTAGTTTGAATGTTAAGTTTGGTGAGTGTTAAAAGTGATGCTTGATGTGTATGCAAGAAATGCAATAAGACAGTTTGAGTTTTAGGCCTATAACTTTAAGTGTGTGGCTCCAATTGGTATGAGACCAATTGGAGGTGAAACTAGGCACAAAATGTGCCAACTTTCATGAAGAAAGCTTACCAAAATTCTGCTTGCAAGGTAGCTTGAAAAATGACCAAATCCGGATTAAGTGCAAATGAGGCCTGAAAATTGACCATTTGGGCAGCAGTTAGTGTTTAGGCCATAACTCACTCAAAACAGATCCAATTGACCTGAAATTTTAACCATGAATAGTTAAGACCCATATCTACAAGTCTTATGAAGACACCAAAGCCCAGAAATGATCATAAGAAAGTCAAACAGCTTGCATAATTCGGGTCCAAAAACTGGCCGAACCTACAATGACTTAAAGTGACCTAAAATGACCAATTTTGGTGCAATTTGACCAGCAATAGTAAAATGACCATAACTTGGTCTATATAACTCAGAATGACCTGAAATTTTGCCCCGCATTCCATAAGACATAGATCTACAATTTGTAGTTTTGACCAAAACCCGAAAACTGAGGGAACTAGGTCGTCCGACTAGGTCAAACTAGTATCCCGGAATCCAGCAAATTGCAAGAAAATGCAGTATACATAGAAATGAACTTGGTAACATGTACCAACCCTAAAAGACTATTGAATGTGAAATGTTAGTAACATTAAAACCTAATTTACCTAGAACGCATCGAGGGTCGATATATTAAGTTGATTAAGCAAATAATAGCATTCAGTGAATTATTTATCAAACATTATCATTAGAGACAGTTTAATTAAGTACTGAAACACTTCAAATTATGTTTCTCAGTTAGCAAAGACTCAGGGAAGGGGAAGGAAACACTGAGTCAGAGCCAAGAGATAGTTATCAGAGGTTTGTGCACAGCTAGTTTTTAACTGATTTTGTTTTGAATATTTCATATGATTAAATGACATATTTTCTTATGTATTATGTTTAACAAGCATTGGATTTAATTCAATGATTATTGAAATTGTTATAGTTTGTATGAATTTAGCTTTGTGAAATGGTATTTCCACAAGTATTAAGCATTGTTATGGATTGAATAAATTATATTTTGGAAAATTGTGATAGAACATGTTTTGAATTGTGATGGTAATTTTCATGGAAAAATGCAAATTTATGATTTGAATTGTGATAAGCATAAAAATTATTGGATATTGAAATTGAATTTGAATCGAATTATATTGTGATTTATGCTCACTAAAAGGATTGTGATATTGTTTTATATCTCACTATAGATGCTTGACTAGGTTATTACCCGTCTCTCTCATTTGTTGAGCAGACAATGGAGTTAGTTGTGTTTTGATTACCATGATACGTGCACAGGCTTAGATTTTCCTCTGATTTGAGGTTAGATCTAAGTTTATTTTATCGTTATGGCCCTTGCGGAAGATTCATTATTGTGATGGTACTGTGCACGATGATTCGACCTCCCTGACCATAGGGAGTTAGAATCTGATTTGACCTCCCTGACCATAGGGAGTTAGAATCACATCGAATATGGCCCTTTCGGATTAGTCTTGCATAGTTAGTGAGATAAAGAATAATTTTTGAGATACAGAATGATTTTTGAGATACAGAATGGCTTTTGAATGGTAAAGAATTGTGATTTCAATTATGATTTATGTATAATTGATTTTGTTGGAATTACCTAAATGGTTAGTTATGATTTGATAAATTGAATTTCATGATCGAAGTCATTTTATACAAATGATTTACATTATTGGCAATGAATATTTTGAGTTTTAGAATTTGATGAGTATTCAGATTTCCAAATTATTTACTGTAAATTTTGTTAATGTATATTGTACTATGTTTTAAATTATAGTTGTGCACCATTGAGTTCACCACTCAGCGATAGCTTTGTATGCTGTCGCAGGTAAGAAGAGCATAGAGCAGTGAGTAAGTTTCTTTGAAGACACTTTCAGTTCAGCTCTAGGTATATTATAGGAATACCCATGTACATAGGTTTTGATGTATGCATGTAATAATATGTATGTAAATTATTTGAGCAGTTGTATAAAAACTCTTGTAAACTATTTTGGTATGTAATTAAATGTAAATTATTGTAAATGTAAATTTGAGATTTCATTTACTTGAATAGTTTTGTGATATAAATTTTGAGTCTTATAATCAATGAAATATTTCTTCATGATGAGATTAGTTTGAAAATGAATTGATTGTGTATTGAGAATTGAATTGTGAATTGAAATAAAGTTTATTGGAGTTGTATTTGAGAAAACATATTGGTAGCATTTTTTTTTGCAGGATTGAAGAACTGTTTTCTCAAAATATAGCCGGCACTTTACCGAAATTTTGAAAAAAAATTTATAACACCAGATTTTAATCGATGATTTAAATTTCACGAAAATTGTTTTAAAATCCCTTGTAGTATATCTAATGGGTTATCGGTAGGCGAAGTACGGTAATTCATTAGGTGTACTACGGGATCATGTTACATCTTATAGGGGAGTAGGGTGTGACATCATATCAATAGTCTGCACTGCATCACCACTAGTAAAGATGAGAGCATGATTTTGATTTTATGGTTTTCCCCCTCCAAGTTTCAAGGGGCCTGGCAACTTGACCTTGTAAATTTTAACTTCCTTGTCCAACTGCTGGTCATACTTCACAAGTACAGAGTAATACTCCTTCTCATCCCCCAATGAGTTCACCTCATCAACATAGGCAACTCCAGGATCCTTCTTTGCCTTTTGAGTACCATATATCTTGCAAGCAATAACATATGTGTATTTCATCAAAGCAGTACCATATTCGTGGCCTTTAAACAACAAATTGACTTCATTACGATTCCTACTTAAACCATTGAAAGGAGGAGATTTTTCAGAATTAAAGCTATCTGAACCACCATCTAGCTTCATTGAACCAAGTTCTCACTAATAATAAATAACTATAACAATAAATAACTCTTTTATTTTTGAATGGCAGTTCCAAAAAAGCGCACTTCTATATCAAAAAAGTGTATTCGAAAAAATATTTGGAAAAGAAAGGGATATTGGACAGTATTGAAAGCTTTTTTGTTAGCAAAATCTCTTTCTACAAGTAATTAGAAAAGTTTTTCTGTGCAACAAATAAAAGATTAAAGGTTGGAATAATCTGATTTGACTTGACATGAAAAAAGGTCTAATTTCATTTATTATTTTCTATTTGGATAAATTTCAACAACTGTTTCTGAACTTATATGATTATAACACTACAGTCCTTCAACTTTAAAATGTAACATAAAACCCCCCAAACTTTTAAATTTTACACAATAAAATCCCTCTGACTTTCAATTATTAATTTTTTAGTTAGAAACTGACGTGAACAGCTCCCACATAGTGCTTAGTCAACATTTCTCTCTAATCTCTTATACAAAGTGTAAAATTATTCTCTCTACACGTGAAAAATTATTCTGTCCACAGAGTGGAAAATGATTTAATTTACACATGGCTTAAGAGAGAAAAGAGAAATACTAACTAAGCTTCATGCTGAAACTGTTTAGGTCAGCGTCTAACTGGAAAACCAGTAATTAGAGGTTAAAGGGATGATACTGTACAAAATTTAAAAGTTGATGGGGTTTTATGTTACATTTTTAAGTTTAGGAACTGTAATGTTACAACTAAATAAGTTCAGGGACGGTTGTCAAAATTTATCATTTTCTATTTTTTATTTATAATATAAATAAAAAGTAGAAAATTTATAAAAATAAAGGATTTCCATTCTTTTTTAATGTTTTGAACTAATCAATATTAAATCGAACTCCTTTTGCTTTTATTTTTTATCATATGTAAAATAAAGAATTCTTTTGCCTACTAAATTCTAAAAATAGTACTTTTTTCTTTTTGTTTGCAAAAAAAAAAAAAAAAGAGAAGACACAAAGTTTGATCTTTCTTTTTATTATTACGATATTTTTTCTTTTTCAGGATAGGGATTATTATTTTCCCCATCGATCCATTTGTCACAATCATAATAATAAATATTCATAAGTTTTGTCTTTTTTATATTTATACTATTTGAATATAATTATAAGGAGTGAATAAAAAAAATGATATTGGGTATCGAATAAAAATATTATAAATAAAGATAAGTAGTAAATAGAAATAGATAAAAATGATAAATAAATAGTGGGTTTCATCGTTTCTATGGTTACTTCTTAAATAGTTAATGTGTACAGTTCACACTCTTTGGCTCTACTCATGAATTATCCAGTAATAGGCCTTTTACAAGGAGACCTATCTATACAGTAACGCTATTTAATTATGAGGATTAGTTAATTAGTTGACCCTATTAGTCCGTTCTTGCAAGAGTAGGGGCATAAATTTTGGCCTTTTCTTTTAATTTAAACAAGATTTCCCTACTTAATAGATAATAATTTCCTACCGATGAGAAATTCTATCTCGTTTTAAATTGAAAATTGAGGTGATTGAATTTGCACCAATGAAACCATAAATTTGATACACAATAGACGAATATGATAAATCTTTTTTTTTTTTAGATAATGAAGGGGATTCTTCCATTCTATTCTATTCATTCGTACTGATCACAGATAGTGGAAAATTTTTTCCTTTCTTTTGTCCAAGCTCACAATCTGAACAAGTCGCACATACACCCTAGTACATGTTCCTCAGCACTGCAGACATCCCCCAAGAGCGGGGTATTTGGTGACATTTCTGATTGGCTGTCTTGTGTTTCTAACAAGTTGTTTAATAGTTGGCATGTTGAATCGTATGCATAGCATAATGGGCTGGTTTAGATAGATCCTAACTGGATGATTATGAATTTTTTCTATATGAATAATCTATTAAATATTAATAGAATAATGGATATTAATTATTAATGATTAGTAAAATAATACAATATTAAATCAAAATTTTGGTAAGAAAATAAAATCTCAAATTGCGATTTGCAAGAAAATTTCTACTATTTCTTATGCAACTGCTACAAGATCAACAATTCCATGAGCTTGGGCTTTAGTTGCTAATATAAAAATATATCTTTCCATGTCTTCGGATACAACCCATAAGGGTTTGCCCATTCTTTGTGCATAAATCCTTGTGAGGATTTCACACAGTTTCAATAGTTCTTCCGCTTCTAGGACAAATTCTCCTATTTGTGCCTCATAAAAACCAGCAATAGGTTGATGAATCATTACCTTGATGATATAAGAAAAAAAATGGTTATTGTATCTCGTATAATAAATAATAAAGTGACGAGAAGAGATAAAGAATAATAAGAAAAGAAAAGAGATAAAGAATAATAAGAAAAAAAGAAGATAGAATTGAACAACCGTACATGCATTATTTGTGCATTACATACGGCTCCACAATAGAATTCACTTTTACCTTTCCTCGAAGAAAAAAAAATATAGAGTTTATCAGGCTTAAATTAGTAAATGATCCAATAACCATCCTTTCCTTGGGAGGAGTTAAAAAACAAAAATACTATGGTGGTCTCGTTGTTTTATTTCATCAATGATTTAGCAATCCCAAAGTTTCTTTTTTCTTTTTGAAAAAAAAATATAATGTTTTTTTCGTACTCTTTCACAACATAAAGAGTGTTAAAAGTCTTCTGGGGCGAAAACAAAAAAGTTTGTGACGCTGAAATAGGCCTTCGATAGAATAAGATAGAATAAAATAAGAAATACCATTAATATCTCATACTACTCTTTTGATACATAATCTAATGTTTAAAAAAAATTCTTATATCTATATCGAATTCAAAATGCCATGCTATTATTACCTAATATTTATATTTCATATAGCGAAGGCATAGTTTCCTTTTTTCTTTCAAATAAAAACCCATTGGCGCCAAGCATGAGAGAATGCTAAATGTTTGGTAATTTTTCCTTCGACCAGAATAAAAGATCCCATTGAAGCAGCTAATCCCATGCATATTGTTTGCACATCGGGTCACACAAATTGCATAGTATTATAAATAGCTATTCTGGGTATTACCCATCCGTTGGGAGAGTTTATAAACAAATACAAATCTTTTGTCTCGCTTTCTATACTGAGATATACCATAAAACCAATAAGTTGATTCAAGATCTCACTATCAACATCTTGACCTAAAAAAAGTAATCTTTCTCGATAAAGTTAGTTGATTATGATAAATATCTATCCTCTAGAAACCGTACATGCCCCTTTTGATGCCAATGGTTCAACAAAAATGCAAAAAGAAAAAAAGAATAAATGTGTAGATTCCAGCCCTCTTTTTTTTTTGTAGTGAGTACTTTTTAACCTTTTTTTTTTTCTAATGCAGGGGTTTTTCTTTCATTTTTTAAGAAAGATGAGTTTTGACTCGTTTACCTAGAAAAAAAATTATTAAACTTATCAAACTAACTTCTCAAAAAAGTATTCTTTCATCGAAATTTAATTCAAATCATGATGGCATTTTCTTATTCCTAAATGGGCTTCTTCAATTCTTTTAGGTTTGTGCTCTACTCTGAGTAAAGATCTACCCGATTTTTATTTGCACATATAAGGCAAATGACCAATACCACGTCTTTTTGTTACAACTTCTTCTTTTTTTATTTAATTAATTTCACGCCTTTTGCCAAATATTTGACGTATTCATTCTATTTATATTTTTTTATGGAATATGATTAGCAGTTTGAAATTTTTCCTAATTTATAAAATTTATGAATAGAATATGATACAAGAAGTAATCATAATAGATATATTGTCAATTGGGTTTTCTAAACAGAGCCTACATACTTCATTTTTTTGATCTAAACATGTCACACCCTACCCCTCTGTAAGGCATAATATGATCCCGTAGTATACCTAATGAATTACCAACTCCGTCTACTGATAATCCATTAAATACACTACAAGGGATTTTAAAAACTTTTCTTACTTCTTTTACAGTGGTGAGCACTATTTACAGGTGTTAAAAACCTTTTTGAACTGAAGTGATAGAACTAACACATTTGAATTATTTGGAGTTTCTGTAAAAATTTTAGCAGAGTGCCATCTGTATTTTGGATAAAACAGTTCTTCAGAAAACCTGTAAAAAGCACTTCAATAAATTTCCAAATCTCAACTTCAACATTTTTCTCAACACAACATATTTCTCAAGTCAAATTCACAGTAATTTTTCAAAGACTGAGATAAAGAAAATATAATACAATTTTTACAAGCCAAAATAACTCATAATTAATTTACAACTTCAATGTACAATTTTTATTTACAACTGCTCAAAACCAACAACAATATGTACATACAGTGAACATCATTACATTACAAAATACAAAATATTGGTATACTCATTATACCCGGTAGTCTCTCGCTGGAGGTACTAGCAGCCTAGTCACGCCTGCCTGTCTGCCTGTCTACTGCGATAAAGAATAAAAGCTATCGCTAAGACAATGTCTCAGTGGTGCACAACATTAACCAAATACAATTTAAATCATAATTCATAAGTCATGTAAACAGTGGATACTTAAAACCATAGTTAATTTCAAGACAATAATTGTCAATCAGAATTTAAACTCCATTTCTCAATATCACAATAAATTTCAATAAGTCAAATCATGGTTGAATTCAAAAGACAGTATATGTCAATAAGAGTTTAAATTCATTTCACAATCTCACAATACATATCAATAAATCACACACAGCTTTAATCATGTTCCCAAGTCAATTCATCCCAAAAGCCGATGGCTAATGAGGTATTCAATTCATCCCAAAAGTCAATGACTAATGAGGAATAACATAGCTAGCTAGCAAAAATATGAGTACTCATTCTATTCGTCCTCAGTAGGCACACACCTCAACACTTCAACCAGAGAGGGAATTCAATTCATCCCACTAGACAAGCTAGCGAGGAATATAATCAATGTACATGATAGCTGTGGTTTCAAACCAATTACAGTGCTTTTCAATCAATAAGTATCCATCAAATATCATTCAAACCATTTTTCACAATTTCACAATTTAAAACAATAATATGCAAATAGTCATAATTTATTTCAATTGAAAATAATTCAAAAGAAATAGTTGTTGTGCATAAACCTCTGATAACTGTCTCTCGGTCTGGAATCAGTGTTTCCTTCCCTTTTCCTGAGTCTTTGGTAACTGAGAAACACAATTTGAAGTGTTTCAGTACTAAATTAAACTGTCTCTAACGATAATGTTTGATAAGTAATTCACTGAAGGCTATTATTTGCTCAATCACCTAATGTACTGACCCTCGATGCGTTTTAGGTAAATTAGGTTTTAGTGTCATTAATATGTCACATTTGATAGGGTTTTAGGGTTGGTACGTTTTACCAAACTCTTTTCCTTGTTTAGTGCATTTTCTTGCAATTTGCTGGGTTCCGGAATACTAGTTTGACCTAGCCGGACGACCTATTTCCCTCAGTTTTCGGGTTTCGGTCAAAACTACAAACTTGTAGATCTATGTCTTATTGCACGCGGGGCAAAATTTCAGGTCAATCCGAGTTATGTAGACCAAGTTATGGTCATTATACTATTGCTGGTCAAATGGCATCAAATTAGGTCAATTTTAGGTCAATTTGGTCAACTTTGGTTCGGCCAGTTTTTGGACCCGAACTTGTGCAAGCTTTTTGACTTGCTTCTGGTCATTTCTGGGTTTTGGTGTCTTCATAAGACTTGTAGGTATGGGTCTTAACTATTCATGGTTAAAATTTCAGGTCAATTGGACCTGTTTTGAGTGAGTTATGGCCTAAACACTCACTGCTGCCCAATTGGTCATTTTTCAGGTCCTAATTGCACCTAATCCGAATTGGTCATTTTCTTAGGTCACCTTGCAAGCAGAATTTTGGTATGCTTTCTCAATGAAAGTTGGCAAATTTTGTGCCTAGTTCCACCTCCAATTGGTCTCATACCAATTGAGGTTACACATTTAAAGTTATAGGCTAAAATGTACACTGCCCTTAGTTACCTTGCTTAACACACATCAATTACACACTTACATTACTACATGTCCACTTCCCCTTACCATTTCTGTTTTGGTTCATTACCAAAACCATATTCCACTTCACTTAAATGTCACTTTGGGCAGATTGCAATTATCCTCAATACACCAATTAAAACTCACATTTACAAGTTCTAAGTACAATCACATATACACCTAAACATTACAAATTTTTTTTACATATACTTACACAATCAATCTATACACATCTCCATCAATTCTCAAGGTCAATATTCTTCCAATACTTTCATGAACATATACATTTATTCAAGAATCTCAAGGCTGCCACAAACTTCCTCAACACCAAAGTATTCCACAATTCATCAATTTCCATCCAAATGCAAAAATCACCATATATATATATGGAATAATTTACTAGGATATTACATCACCATAACCAACATAATTCTCATCAAATATATGTACAAATACTTCATCAATACATGACTACATGGCTGCCCAAAAATGGATATCTCAATAACTCTTCAAACTTAAAAATTTCCTTCACAAAACCAACACCCATAACATGTACACAAAGTTTAACAAAGAAATCTTCAAAAATGTAAACTTACCTTATGGTTAGAACTTGCCAAACCTTGATTAAACTTCTTAAATTTGGTATCAAGCTCTTCCTTATGATGTGTAGACAAACTTTCATGAAGGAACCTAAGTGATTGAAGGTGAAATGGAGGGGTGGATCAAGCTTGAATGAAAAACGTTAATGGAGGTTTTCTTCTTCTTCAATTCGGCAATGTTGAGAGAATTGGAGAAGATGAAGAATTCAGCTGCATTATGGACTTACACCTGCCCCACTTCATGTTTATTTTATTCATTAGTGGACCACTTACTTAATTAATTCATATTATAAGTTAAACTTTCACTTATTCCACATTAAACCCTTAATTCTCACTATTTACTTTAGGTACCACCAAATTAATTTTTCATTTTATTTTCTAAGTGTAATATTATTTATTTTTAGTGGACATTTAGGTCAAAAGATAATTCGGGATGTCAAATGACCATAATGCCCTTGTTCGGGTTGCATTCCCGATTTTTCGGTAACACCGGGTTTTGTCTGTTTCTCGATTTCTCACTTTTCTTTGTACTAATTATTTAATTTTTCTTTGATCTTTCTAATGATATTTATTCTTCAATAAGGGTCTATTTAAGTGCTAAAAATGTTTTCTAGGGTTCCCCGCAGTCCAAGGCTAGTCAACGGTCCACGCCGTGACTTCCCGGTGCGGTCACCCATCGCTAGGGTTCCCGGCTCGCTTAACTTGGTTACATTTCTTTGCTATTATTTTTCCTTTGTTTTTCTTGTATTTTCTCTTCTTGTATTTCATTATTTTATGTCTCCTCACTCATATCGAAGTGTAGTTCTAGGCATCCTAGCTGTCCGGACAGCACTGGTCACCGGAGCAGTAGAACGCACTACCGAACTTAGAGGTGTTACAAAACAAGCCAACCATAAATTATTTTAATTGATAATATTAATCTAGGTACTTCAAAAGCCTAGATCTAATTGGACTTCATTGCACTTCACGCTCTAAAATTTTGATGATTTATTCAATCTTTCTTATGCGAAATAGAGGATATCTCAATCGAGGGAGAGAATGGGGGAAATCCATATGACCCAATATTTCTGACAAGTCGCACTATACGTCAATCCAAATTGAATCTTCTTCCCCAGGATTTGGAAAAGGGACTTTTGGAACACTGATAGGCATTAAATGAAAGAAAAAAAAATTAAGTACTCTATTTTACTTTAATGTGAAATGTAACAATGAATTTATTGTCTTAATAATATTGATCTTTATAATATTTTTTGCGTGGATTCGATAAGTTTATAAAAAATAAAATAAAGGAAGACAAAACAAATAGAGTCAAATTTTTACGAATAGGTCCTTCGAGTAATGAACAAATCTCTATGCATTTGCTCATATAAAATGGAGTCAACTCCCCATTGCGTATTGGTACTTATCGAGTATAGAATAGATCTGCTTCTCTTTTCTTTGTTCCTACAAATAGAATTGTTACATTATTATTATTACTAAAATAAAAAAAATGAATAGAAAAAAATATATTAATTCTTTCTACGAGATAATCCACTTAAAAGGGAAGGTCCAGAACATACTTTTTTTCAGTGCAATAAAGTTACATAGTTTCTATTTTTCGTTAATAAAGGGGTATTTCCATGGGTTTGCCTTGGTATCATGTTCATACCGTCGTATTGAATGATCCCGATCATTTACTGTCTGTTCATATAATGCATACAGCTTTGGTTGCTGGTTGGGCTTGCTCGATGGCTCTATATGAATTAGCAGTTTTTGATTCCTCTGACCTCGTTCTCGATCCAATGTGGAGACAGGGTATGTTCATTATACCCTTTATGACTCGTTTAGGAATAAGCAATTCATGGGGTGGTTGGAGTATCACAGGAGGAACTATAACAAATCCAGGTATTTGGAGTTATGAAAGCGTAGCTGGGGCGCATATTGTGTTTTCTGGCTTGTGCTTCTTGTAATACCCCTCACTCGATTACAGTGTAGCCGAGCAACGCGTGCTACATTCTGTGCCAGAGCACCCTTATCTTCTCTTACTTTATTCCTTTAATCATTTTTAAGTTATTATCTTTTAATATCAAATATTTTTCTATGGAGAAACAGCGGAGTTTCCCCTATTTCTATTACTATTTGACGTATTTCACTATTCACCTATTTGAAATTCAACAATATTTTCAAAATAAAATCTTATCCGTGCTAATCATAATTATCTCATCAATCATTCTTATAATTCTCTCATATTTCAAATCTCATCCATATATTTCAATTTCATAATCATTTCCATACATTTCCATTCATACTCAATTCATATGTAAAAATTTTCAAATTACATAAATTTACATGATTTATAAACTAATTATACAAGTTCATAATTTACATAATATACAAAATACATAAAATAACTTATATAGGCCCTATCTACATACATTGCTGAGGAGGTGACAACCTTGAATACTTCAGACACTTCTGCAGATCAGAACTCCAAAATCTCTATTTAATATTCGCTGGGCTTTACCTTCAGTACCTACGCGAAGGAAACAATCTATCGCGCTAAGCATTGCTGCTTAGTGGTGCAATAATATAACAAGAAAATAATATACAATAAAAAAAAAGAAATAGATCAAAATTTGGATACTCTGGAATTTAATCTAATTTCATATAATACTTTTAGTATTAACTATCCTTTGTTGTAATTTATTCATCTTTAAAAGCGCTCAATTCTTTCATAATAATTACATATTCTTACTCATTTATTTAATTGCTAATATTTTCAGTTGCTAATATTCTTAACTTATTTTAATAAATTTCACTACCCAAGTAACCTATGACAGGCTGACTAAACTGGATAACGGGTCGTTGGCACTGGACACCACGGTGCCTCGGGCCGTCATACCATGGGACACAGAACGTCAACCACGTATGCAGTCAGAATGGCTAAAAAGCCATGATAACACATAATCGATCATAAAAGCCATGAGTACGGGCGTAAAGCCATGAGTGCGGGCATAAAACCATGAATACAGATGTAAAGCCTTTCGCAGTACTGCTAAAACAATACCCTATTGGCATGCCAATCTATCCAATCTGACACACATGTCTAGGAAATACATGGGCACATAGTACCATTAAGTGTTCATAAGTTTCATTATTTCATTATATATTCTAATTACAATTTCTAGCATTTTAATCTTTTTCATAATAAAATATAAATTTCCAAGTCTAATATTCACATAATTTATATATTCGTTATATTATCCTAATGATCACACATTACAACTTCTTCTTATTGCTAACACTCTTATTTTCACATATCATATTTGATATATTCATAAGACCTATAGTTCTCCTATAGTATTCTATAATATATATATATATATATATATATAATATTTAAATAAAAATTTTCAGTTACTGATAAATTTCATACTCCTTATCATTTTGAATTTACTAGAATCAACAAACACCATAATTGTCATTTACAATCATAATAACATCATGACCATGTTAAGCCAATTCCTCATAATTCAAAAAAAAAAAAAAAATCATTGCTACCAAGTATATCCTGATCACATAACTTATATAACTATAATTTTAAAATATATTACCACCAGACTACCTTAATTTTTCCAACTTGTATTTACTTTCTAGTACAGTTTATTACATATTCACTTTTTTACTATCATATTTATACTTGCCAAGTTTTCACTTTCAAATTTTCTTTCCTTTTAACATCCTTTACAAATATATTTTAAAGTCTAATTCTCTCAACTATGATTCTAAACTCATTCTTTAATTAAAAATAATTTAATAATTAACACACTTCTAATTCAATACAGAGCTTCTAGCTCATAATATCACATTTCTAGAGAAAATTCTAGCTCTTTAACAACTATGATAGACTAAAATCCCAAAGCTCTATTTATCAACAAGTTCCAACTAATCTTTTACTTATGTCCTAGAAGTTACTATTCACTTAACCATTTCCATTCAAAGGTGGACCTTTTTTTTTATTCATAATAGATTTGTGAAGCTTAAATTCACTAAGATACCACATTTTGCATTTTATTTTTGTTGGCATTGGTTGCCAAACTCAATTCCTAGTCTCCTTGGTTTTATTTCAAATTTCCAGAATTTGAGGTCCATGTTTACTGTTCTATTGGACCTTGCTACAGTGAACTTTTGACAAAACTTTTTTCATGAAAGTTGTTCCTTTATGTATCTAGTTTAATTTCCTTTTTGAATCACTCTATTTGGAGTTTTCTAACTTAAGTTATGCAAATTTCAATAAAGCTGGTCGGATTGGTATCTACCTAGAATTTCTGGGTAGAAACCAATTCTGGCAGTTTTGGTGTCCTGACTTTGATGGACAATTTCATTAAGTTCTGGTCAAAATTTGGAGTTATGTTCTTCATGAAAGTTGTTCTAAATTGTCTAAGCTTTCTATTGATATAAAATTCAGGTCAATTGGACCTTTCTACACTGAGTTATGACCAAATGAATGAACACTGTTCATTTGGTCATTTTGCCCAGGCAGAATTGGTGCTACCCGTATTTGTGTTAGTAGTATGCCCTAGAGCATATCATTTAGTATGTATCTTGTACATATTTTTATTAATAAAAGGCATTTCCACTTTTCTATTTACATAATATATTTATGTGTAATAGAAAAGGTCCATTGATATTTTGTTAGAAATATTATTCTTAAGTTGTTAAGAATATGAGTGACAATATTTCTAGCACGAAGTATCATAAATAGGTTCACAATCGAGGATACTTCATAATAAGGATATGACTTATCCAGAAAGATTGTATTCATATTTGTTCCCAAGTTATTTATATGAGATATAAATAAGATGGAATGGTGAGTCTCATGCCATATAACAAACATGATAGGCACTTATAAATGATAAGTAGGCCGAACCAGTGACACTTATGACAAGCACATGGAGTTTACTCTTGTCAATGTTTTGTCATAAATCATATCAGTGCATATAATCTTTAGACCTGAGATAGCACAGTTATCTTGTATATAGGTAGTTTGAGTTTGATACTGCTTTCATACTTGTACTGTGTATGGGTATATGGGCATGTGTTGGCTCCTACTAGTTATATATGGAGGTAGGTGTTGATCAAGATGGAATCTGTTCCTCTAAGTAAATAGAGATAAAATCCTATGTTCATTTAATTGTTCTTGATGTTTCAAGTTCCTGGCCAGGACAGATAGATTTATTCAGAAAAGAGTTTCTGATGAGAAAATCTTTTTAATCAAGAACTGGAATTAAAAGAGAACATAATATTCATAGCAAATGGAGTTTGACATAAACCATGACTCCAGCTTGAGTTGGGATTTTGTAACAGAGAGATTCTAGTGCATGGTAACATATGATTATAGGTTCATTTAAGGTAAACCTTATTACTAATTGGGTGGCCATGGCATGCTATGCTAGGTGTTAACCATGGTCTATGAGGTTCATAAAATGATTTAGAGAAATCATTTATGATAAGAAAGAGTTCTGATGATATTAAGAGTTGATATCATGTCTCATTGCCAATTAGTGATGAGCCTAGTAAGTCACACACATACACAAGTTATCACCTAATTAAATATGATTTAATTAATTAATTAAAGAGTTTAATTGATTAATTAAATAGGTTTGGTTTGTAATTAGTTTGCAAAGTCCCTAGCATGACTTGAAATCAAATCTAGATTATTGGATGTGTAGTATAAATTAAATTTATATTTAAAGTGTTTAAATATGAATTTAATTAATGAGAAATTAATTAATAGAGATTAATTAATTAATTTATATTTGATATAAATTAATTAAAAGAAGAGAAATAATTATTTTGGGTTGAGAACTCAAAATTAAGACACAGGGGCATTTTGGTCATTTTGCAGTGTGACACGTGGCACCATGAGATGGTGACACATGGCATAACACATAAGCTTGCCAAATGTTTTTTAATCATGTAAGATGATTAAAATCAAGATTACATATAGGTTTGAAACTTGGCACAATGTGATTGGGTCACTTAAACCTATAGCTAATCAAAGGGTGACATGTGGCAAGGGTTTAATGTGTTAACCTAGCTATTTAAGTGTTGTTATGAGAAAATAAAATACAACCAGCAGCCACACTCCTTGGTCACGCCATTTTGCAGCCCTCCCTCTATTCTTCTTCATCTCTCATCAATTCAAAGAGATTAGCCATCAATCTCTTAAATTAAGAACACTAGAAATCGTTTCTAGTGTCCTGTTTATATCTCTAATCTTTTAAAAGGCAGAACTTGAATTTCTAATTAATAGAGAAGGCTTTAGAAGCTGTTCAAGGGCTGCCATAGGTGTTCTTGGTGTGGACAAGCTAGAGGGACAACATCTGTTGTCCTGAAGATGAATCTCAAAGGCGCAGACACGCTGCAATGCATCAAGAGGTTAGTGTAATCATTCTTGATTTAATCTAGGGTTCTAAAATTAATCTGATTAATTTTAAAATCTTAAATGGCAAATATAGATCCAAAAACATATTGAAAAGAGTTTTAATATGTTTTTTTATCATTGAAATCAAATAGATAAAAATAAATATTGCATGATGCATGTGACCCTAGGTGAAAATTTTTGAATTCAATGGTATAAACTTGTGTTTTTCACGCTTCCGTTCCTTCAATTTGGTCAATTTTTAGGGCATCCTAAGTTTAGTTTGTGCCATTATGTGTCTAATTTCATGTCCAATTGGCCTTGTACCAGTTGAACCTACACAACCCAAGTTATAGCTGCCTAAACATGCTGGACTCACATCCAGACCTGCAGGGCACTCAAGGTAGCACTCTCATTTCAATTCCAATGCCACAATGTTCTCCAATTTAAGATCAAAATTCATCAAATGGTCACTAATTAACCATTAGAACTTAAATTAAACATCTAAGCACTAAATCCTCAATTAAATCTCAAAACCCTAACCCTAACAATCCATTACTTCATCTAACATACATAAATCAACATCTAACTCTAATATAGTGATCAAACATCATTCCCAAGCAATTTAATTCAATTAAATCAACAATTCTCAACCTCCTCCCATGGCTTCTGAAAATTTGAATGTCCCTAACATGTATATTTTCTTCAAATTTTCTCCATTTTCTAACTTAACTCAAAGTTCAAATAAAAAATGTAAAGAGAGAAGTAAGAGATTTAGCACTAGCCTTGAAGTGGCACTTCTTGAACTTGTGAAAAACCTTCTCTTTTCCTCTTTTCTTGGTTGTCAATAGCTTAGTCTAAGTGTGGAATTAATTTTTGATGGAAGGAGTTATGGATTTTGGTGGAAGAATGAAGAAGAAATCAAGCTCAAGCTTGACAAAAATGGTGAAAGCTCACCATGAAAGAGATTCGACTATCTTGAAAAAAAATGAAGAAGATGGCTTTTAATTTTTAATTTGTCTTCATCAACTCTCTCTTATCTTCTTATATGTATTTGTTTAATTTTTATTGGTCAAAATATTTTAATTATGTCATTGCATGTTGTCATGCTTACATCATAAATGCCTTTAATTTCTTTTCTTCCTTCTTCTTTTCTTTTCTTTTTTTTTTCTATTAAATTTTTAGCAATATTTATTCATATTTTATGTTATATAATTTACTTACATAAGTGGACAAGTTGGTTTAAAATCGTCTCTGAAGGCGAAATTGTGACACCCCTTACCCGACTACAGTGTAGCCGAGCAAGTTATGCCACTCAGTGTGCCGAGCAAGTTATGCCACTCAGTGTGCCGAGCACTCTATTTTATCTTAATTCATTTTTATTCTTCCTTTTGAATATAACTTGTGAAATATAATTTATTTAAGCCATTTATGAAAATTATAATTTATTTGAGGTTCCGAGAATTTTATAGAAAATCCGGCAAAGTACCGGCTAAAAATGGAGAAAACAGTTCTTCGGAACTTGTGAAAAACACTTCCTATGATCATATTCAATCATCTCATCACTCATTTCTCAATCATTCATCTCATGTGATATCATGTATAAATCACAGATAAACATTCACTTTTACAATCATTAATACGATTTTTCATTATTTACATGAACCTCAAAATACATTCCATAAGTTCAAATACATATGAGAAAATAGAAATTAGTTACAAAATGTCAAAATGAAACCTAGTGTCCTACCAATGCACTGTGGATGGTGAGGTGACACGGACACTATGCAGAACTGTGAACTGCCTTACCGAATCTGTGGTCTACTGGGCCCTCTGTCCAAATCTTCAGTACCTACGCGTTGCAAAAGCGACGCGCTAAGCATAAAGCTAAGTGGTGCCAATAATACAAGAAAATATAATATGCAAATAAAAATAATAATTTCGTTGCTATTGTGTTCATAAGAGATGAATAATTACTGACTTATTGTTTAGTCGAGTGCTAATCATGTTTTATAATATTAACTTCTTCATGCATTTCGTTAATTATTTTCTTCATGATCTTGAGCTTCTTTGTATTTTTGTAATCGTTCCTGATACTTAATTTTCGTATTTTCTTTAATAATCAGTTCAATCACAGTTATACTTTTCCATGCCCAAGTAACCTATACTGGACGAGTGGACTGGATAACGGGTCGTTGGCACTGGACACCGCGGTGCCTCGGGCCGTCATACCATGGGACGCAGAACGTCAACCATGTATGCAGTCAGTATGGCTAAAAAGCCATGATATCACATAATCGGGCATAAAAGCCATGAATACGGGCATAAAAGCTATGAATACGGGCATAAAGTCATGAACACAGGCATAAAGCCTTTCGCAGTACTGCTAAAACAATACCCTTTTGGCATGCCAAACTATCCAAACCAATCACATTAGGCCTACTAGGGCATTTTACACTTTTAAGTTTCACAATTTTTGAATTTCAAGTCTTGGTGTCACTATTCACTTCATTGGTCAACAAAAAGTTGACTTTTGCATAGAAAATAGGTGTATTGGTTTTAACACCCTAAACATACCACATTTTGTATTTCAAACTTGTTGGTATTGGTTGCCAATACCATTTCTAAGCTTAATGCTAATTGAGCAAAATTTTCAGTTTTCATGCTTCATCTTTACTGTTCCATTTGTTATTTTTACAGTGGGAATTTGAGGAAATGGTAAACATGAAAGTTGTTCCTTATTTTGTCTAGTTGAATTTCCTTTTTTGAATCACTCCATTTGGAGTTTTGTAGCTCAAGTTATGGCCAAAATAAGTTTACTGTTTACGTGTACTGTTCCTGCTGAAATTTTGGGTTTTGGCAGATTTTGGTCCAACTTTGGTCAGTAATTTGACCAAGTTAAGTTCATAATTTGGTCTAACTTTCTTCATATGAAATGTTCTACCATGCCTTAGGTTTCCATCGATTCAAGAATCGCCTAAATCTGAGTTTTCTAGAGAGAGTTATAGCCATCCAAATATTACTGTTCAAATGTAAATCTGCAGAGTTGCAGGTTTGATAACTCAACTTTGTTCAATAATTTGAATGGGTTAATGGCATATCTACAGTGAGTTATGGCCATATCTACAGTGAGTTATGGCCAAATGAACAGTTACTGTTCATTTGGTCATTTCTGCAGGTGCTGGTTGCAGGGTATCCGGAATGGGGCCAACTTTTGGTCCTCTTGCTTTGGTCTTTTGGGCATAGTTTCTTCAGCAAAAATGTGCCATTACAAGCCTAGTTTCATGTCTAATTGGCTAAACACCAATTGGACCAACACAGCCCAAGATATGGCAGTCCAAGTGGACTGAAATTTCAGTCACTCTGCTGCTGTCCTAAGGCAGCCTACACATTCACTTTTCCATGCTACATTTCAGTCCAAATTGTGGTCAACTTACTTAAAATGGTCACTAATTGACCCTTATAATGTTCTTTCACAATTTCATAAGCTAAATCCAAGTTTCACACCTTAAAACCCTAATTTCCATTATAAATTTTCACAACTACCTTAATTAATCACTTTCATTCCTTACATATATATATATATATATATATATATATATTTTTAAACATACTCTCTAGTTCACTCTAAGTCCATCAAGACACTCAATCATGTTCCTTCTTTAGGGCTGCCAAAAATCATGGTGGACATACACATAAATTTTATTCATTTAAGTTACAAATTCATACTTGTTTCAAGTCTCTAGCATGGGATTAAAGAGTTTTAAGTATATATATGCACTAACCTCTTGTAGGGCAGAATTTTCCCAAGTTAATCTTCACTTTCTTTCCCTTTCTAGGCTGCCAAACACTTCCCAAGACGTAGAGACAAGTTTTTAGTGAAGGGACTTAGGGTTTTGGGGTGAGGAAAGCATGGAAATTGAAGCTTTAGAAAGTTTGTTAATGGAGGAGTGAGGGAAGAGGTGAAAAACGTTTTTGAAGGAGAAGAAGGGCTGCTGTTTGCTTTTTAATTCTTTGGTCTCTTTTGACTCTTTTTATTAGTTAATTTGATGGTTACTTAATTGTGATTGGTGGACAATTTTAAATGACCTCATAATATGTCATAATTGGCATTTTATTGTATTTTCTTTTCTTTTCTCTTCTACTAACTTCAAATTAATTTTTCATCAACATTAATTCATATTTTATGTCATAATAATTATTTACTCAACTGGACAAGTCGGCCAAAAATCGTCTCTGAAGGCGAAATGACCAAAATGCCCTCCATTTGGCTTAACGGGTCAAAATTGTCTGTACCGATTGAAAAATTTTTCTAGGTATTTTCTTGGCATTCTAATGCCATAGGAACCTCAATGACCCTTCTCTGAAGTCCCAAAAATTATTTTATGAATTTTTCCCCGGGTCTAGGGCTCCTCATTGCGAGAACCGCAACTTCCCTTCGGTTACCCATCGCTTGGGCACCGGCTCATTTGACTTGGTTGTATTTTATTTCTAAAATTTTTACTAAATTTTTCTTATTAATATTTGAGTTAATTTTGGTCCCTCACATTAGTTTAAATATTTTTCCGGACGTTTTAGCTGTCCAGACCGACACCGGTCACCGGAACAGTAGAATGTATGGAGTTGCTACTGGGAGGGTGTTACAGAAACGACCAAAATGCCCTCCGTTTGGCTTATTAAGCCAAAATCATCTGTACCGATCGAAAAATTTTTCTAAGCCTTTTCTTGGCATTCTAATGCCATAGAAACCTCAATGACTCTTCTCTGGAGTCTCAAAAATTATTTTGTGAATTTTCCCCTGGGTTTAGGGCTTCTAGTTGCGAGGACCGCAACTTCCCACTAGGTTACCCATCGCTAGGGCACCGACTCATTTAACTTAGTTGTATTTTATTTCTAAAATTTTTTCTAAATTTCTCTTATTATTATTTGAGTTATTTATAACTCATCACTCTAGTCTAAATATTTTTCCAGACGTTCTAGCTGTCCGGACCGACACTGGTCACTAGAACAGTAGAATGTACGGATTGCTACAGTGAGGGTGTTACACTTCTTGGCAGCTATTTGGCATTTGGTGTATTGGGATCTTGAAATATTTTGAAATGAACGTATAGGAAAACCTTCTTTGGATTTGCCCAAGATCTTTGGAATTCATTTATTTCTCTCTAGGGTGGCTTGGTTTGGGTTTGGCGCTTTTCATGTAACTGAATTGTATGGTCCCGGAATATGGGTGTCTGACCCCTTATGGACTAACTAGAAAGGTACAACCTGTAAGTCCAGTATGGGGTGTGGAAGGTTTTGATCCTTTTGTTCCTGGAGGGATAGCCTTTCATCATATTGCAGTGGGGACATTGAGCATATTAGCGGGCCTATTCCATCTTAGTGTCCATCCGCCCCAACGTTTATACAAAGGATTACGTATGGGAAATATTGAAACTGTCCTTTTGTTATTGCTAGAACTATGTGGTATGGTTCAGCAACTCCCCCGATTGAAATATTTGGTCCCACTCATTATCAATGGGATCAAGGATACTTCCAGCAAGAATTATATCGAAGAGTTAGTGCTGGGCTAGCCGAAAATCAAAGTTTATCCGAAGCTTGGTCTAAAATTCCCAAAAAAGTAGCTTTTTATGATTACATCAGTAATAATTTGGCAAAGGGTGGGTTGTTTAGAGTAGGCTCAATGGACAACAGGGATGGAATAGCTATTGGGTGGTTAGGACATCCTATCTTTAGAGATAAAGAAGGGCGTGAACTTTTTGTACGTCGTATACCTACTTTTTTTGAAACATTTTCAGTTGTTTTGGTAGATGGAGATGGAATTATTAGAGCCGATGTTCCTTTTCGAAGGGCAGAGTCGAAGTAGAGTGTCGAACAAGTAGGTGTAACTGTTGAGTTCTATGGTGGCGAACTAAACAGAGTCAATTATAGTGATCTTACTACTGTGAAAAAATATGCTAGACACGCTCAATTGGGTGACAATTTTGAATTAGATCATGCTACTTTGAAATCCGATGGTGATTTTCATAGCAACCCAAGGGGTTGGTTTACTTTTGGACATGCTTCGTTCACTCTACTCTTTTACTTTAGACACATTTGGCATGGTGCTCAAACTTTGTTCAGAGATGTTTTTGCTGGTATTGATCCAGATTTAGATGCTCAAGTGGAATTTGGAGCATTCCAAAAACTTGGAGATCCAACTTCAAGAAGATAAGTAGTATGATACAATATTTGATTTCTTATTTTTTGCCTCTATTTTCTTTTTGTAATTTGACATTAAGGTACTGGAGACTTCTTAATTTGAATAGCTGCCTTTGAATCTTGTTTTTTTCTTAATTATTTTTTTTATTCGGGAGACGATCCAAAATAAATAGGTATGAGAGCTATAATTGTAAACCACGATTGAATTTATGGAAGCATTGGTTTATACATTCCTTTTAGTCTTAACTTTAGGAATACTTTTTTTCGCTATCTTTTTTTGAGAACCGCCTAAAATTCCAACTAAAAAGGTAAAATGATTTTTTATTATCTTAATTGAAGCAAAGAGCCTCCCAATATTGGGAGGCTCTATACTTTAACTAGTCCCCGTGTTCCTCGAATGGATCTCTTAGTTGTTGAGAGGGTTGCCTAAAAGCAGTACATAAGGCATACCCAGTAAAACTTACAAGTAAACCAGATATAGAGATGGCAACTAGGGTTTCTGTTTCCATTATTATATATTATATAATTTCAAGACCCTAATGGATCTATAATAAGATCATTTATTTACAACGGAATGGCGTACAAAGTCAACAGATCTCAATTAATACAAATAGGATTATGGCTACACAAAGTGTAGAGGGTAGTTCTAGATCTAGTCCAAGACGAACTATTGGATTGATTAATGATAAATTGTATTTAACAAAATTTTGAATTATTAACAAAGTAAAGATTTTTGTGCATACCAAATTAAAATGCACTGATATTATTTTATTTAATAAATTTATTATTATTATTACTATTCAATAAAAAAAATTTTAAACTTAATTAATAATTAAAAAGGGAAGTGCTTATTTTATGGTAAAAAATTAATTCATTTCAATTATTTCACAAGAAGAAAAAGACGAAAACAAGGGATCTGTTGAATTTCAAATAGTAAGTTTCACTAATAAGATACGAAGACTTACTTCACATTTGGAATTGCATAGAAAAGATTATTTATCTCAGAGAGGTTTGCGGAAAATTCTAAGAAAACGACAACAACTCCTATCTTATTTAGCGAAGAAAAATATAGTACGTTATAAAAAATTAATTAGCCTGTTGGATATTCGACAATAAAAAACTCATTAATTTGAAGAGTTTTTTTGAATTATTTGATTTATTAGATCTTGAGATGAACTTCTTTTTGTTTTCAGTAATTCATGGACGAATGGATCAAGGAAACCCTATGAATGTACCAGCTACACGAAAAGACATTATGATAGTTAATATGGGTCCCTACCATCCATCAATGCATGGTGTTCTTCGCCTCATCGTTACTCTAGACAGGGAAGATGTTATACTGTGAACCAATGTTATGTTATTTACACAGAGGAATAGAAAAAATTGCAGAAAATCAAACAATTATACAATATTTGCCCTATGTAACATGTTAGGATTATTTGGCTACTATGTTCACAGAAGCAATAATAATAAATGGTTCGGAACTATTACGAAATATTCAAGTGTCTAAAAGAGCTGGCTATATCAGAGTAATTATGTTGGAATTGAGTCGTATAACTTCTCATTTGTTATGGCTTGGCCCCTTTATGGTAGATATTGGTGAACAGACTCCTTTTTTCTATATTTTTACAGAAAGAGAGTTAGTAGATGATTTATTCGAAGCTGCCACTAGTATGAGAATTATGCATAATTATTTTCGTATCGAGGGAGTAGTGTCTGATCTACCTCATGGTTGGATAGATAAATATTTGGATTTTTGTGATTATTTTTTAATAGGAGTTACTGAATATCAAAAACTTATTACACGAAATCCTATTTTTTTAGAATGAGTTGAAGGAGTAGGTATTGTTGGTGCAGAGGAAGCAATAAATTGGGGTTTATCGGGACCAATGCTATGAGCTTCTGGAGTACAATGGGATCTTCGTAAAGTTGATCATTATGAGTGTTACGACAAATTTGATTGGGAAATCCAGTGGCAAAAAGAAGGAGATTCCTTAGCTCATTATTTAATCCGAATTGGTGAAATGATGGAATCTATAAAAATTATTCAACAGGCTTGAAAGGGGGGGGGGGGGGGGGAGGGGGGGGGCGGCGGGGACGGCTATGAGAATTTAGAAACCCGACATTTTGATAGAGAAAGGGGTAAAGTAATCAACAAATAACCTAAGAATAAGGAGTGGATATTAAAAAAAATGATTCTGTTTTGCTTTTTTTTGTAAGAACCCGGAATATCGCTTCACCATATATGATATGGTTATGATAGAATCCCGTTTTCAATTCTTTTTCAATTAGAATAAATCTTAATATAAATAGAAAAGGAATTTTTCATGTTCTGTCAAATTCGCATAAAAAAAGTAATGTTTCTTTTCTCCTAAAAATAGGAAAAAAACATTTTTTTGTAAAATCTCATCTATTAATAAGTTTCTATTCTAACATGGAAGGAAAAGGACAATATACAAGATGGATAGAAGAAGTTGTTATTTTTTGATGACAAGTTGATCTTTTTATCAGATAACCCCATCCTCGAGCCTGAGGTTTCAATTTTTTCACAGTAGTGTCTTCAATGACTTTGGCTTTATTAATGATTAAATTGGCTTCATTAAAACCCATATTCTGACTAGCATTTACCGCTGCAGAATAAATCAATTTAAAAAGGGGATAACATGCTCGATAAGGCATGAGCTTGAGTATCATAAGTGTTTCTTCGTAAGAACGTCCATGAATCTGATCAATTATTCTTCGTGCTTTATGAGGGGACATACATATATGTTGGCCTAAAGCATATACTTCTATATACGGGTCTCTCTTTCTCTTTCTTTTATTTATCATAAGATTCACCTCTTTTTAATGAACGAAAAATATTTATATTTGATTTGCCTTTTTTTAATATTAATTTTTTAGGAATTAATATTGACGATGAGATTTATTATCATTTTTTGCATGTCCCTATGTAACACCCTCCCGGTAGTAACTCCGTACATTCTACTGTTCCGGTGACCGGTATCGGTCCGGACAGCTAGAACGTTCGGAAAAATATTTAAACTAAAGTGAGGAACCATAATTAACTCAAATATTAATAAGAAAAATTTAGGAAAAATTTTAAAAATAAAATACAACCAAGTTAAATGAGCCGGTGCCCTAGCGATGGGTAACCTAGTGAGAAGTTGCG
This sequence comes from Hevea brasiliensis, assembly GCF_030052815.1. Taxonomy (NCBI): domain Eukaryota; kingdom Viridiplantae; phylum Streptophyta; class Magnoliopsida; order Malpighiales; family Euphorbiaceae; genus Hevea; species Hevea brasiliensis. Next base: position 50,249,979 of record NC_079499.1, read on the forward strand.
GTTCTCGCAACTAGGAGCCCTAGACCCAGGTAAAAATTCATAAAATAATTTTTGGGACTTCAGAGAAGGGTCATTGAGGTTCCTATGGCATTAGAATGCCAAGAAAATATTTAGAAAAATTTTTCAATCGGTACAAACAATTTTGACCCGTTAAGCCGAACGGATGGCATTTTGGTCATTTCACCTTCAGAGACGATTTTTGGCCGACTTGTCCAGTTGAGTAAATAATTATTATGACATAAAATGTGAATAAATATTGCTAAAAATTAAATTGAAAATAAGTAGAGAAGAAAAGAATAGAAAATGAGAAAAAGGACTCATTTATGACATCATTATGATGTCATTTGAAGTTCCCTCCAATCACAATTAAACAACCAACTAATTAACTAATAAAAAGAGACAAATGTGACCTAAGGAATTAAAAAAAATATAGCTGCCTTCTTCTTCCCCAAATGCAGCCGAAATTCATGCCCTAGACCCAACCTCCATTAAAACCTCAAGCAAGCTCCATTTCTCTCTTCTTTTCACCATAAATCTTCCTACTCTATTCACTAAAAACTTGTCTATACCTCTTGGGAAGTGTTTGGCAGCCTAGAAAAGGAAAGAAAGTGAAGATTAAACTTGGAAAATTCTGCCCTACAAGAGGTTAGTGCCTATTTATATTTATACTTCTTTTATTCCATATTAAGGACTTAAAATAAGTAAGGAATTGTGAATTAAACGAATGAAATTTATGTATATGTACTCCTTGAATTTCGGCAGCCCTAAGGAAGGGATAAGAGTGATTGTTTTGATGGACTTAGAGTGGACTAAAGATGATGTTTAAGGTATATATACACATGTATAATGAATTGGTGTGCTAACTAGGGTAATTAGTGTAAACCTTGAATTTGAGCTAGGGTTTGGGAGTGAAAATTGGACTTGGCTTATGAAGTTGTTAAAGTACATTATAATGGTCAATTAGTGAGCATTTGGGGTAAGTTGACCATAATTTGGAGTGAGCTATAGCATGGCAAACTGAAATGGGTGGGCTGCCTAGTGACAGCAGCAGGGAGGCTGTGAGTCCAGCCTGTTTGGACTGCCATATCTTTGGCTGTGTAGGTTCAATTGGTGTTTGGCCAATTGGAAATGAAACTAGACTTATAATGGCACAATTTTTCTGAAGAAACCATGCCCAAAAGACCAAAGCAAGTGGACCAAAAGTTGGCCCCAATCCGGATACCCTGCAAGCAAATTTTGCAGAATGACCAAATGAACAGTAACTGTTCATTCGGCCATAACTCACTGTAGAATGGTCCATTTGACCTGAAATGTTTACAGAAAGAAGATGAGATATAGAAAAACAACTTTCATGAAGAAAGCTACCCCAAATTATGACCAGAACCTATTCAACAAGGCAGCGGTAGTCACTGTTCATTGTACTGTAGATTTAGTAAATTCTACAGATTGGAAATCCGGCTAGCTATAGTTTTTGGACCATATCTGGAGCTACAAAACTCCAAATGGAGTGATTCAAAAAAAGAAATTCAACTAGACAAAATAAGGAACAACTTTCATGTTTACCATTTCCTCAAATTTCCAATGTAACAGTCCCTAATGGAACAGTAAACTTATGGTACAAAAACTGAAAATTCTGCCCCTTAGTGCTAAGCTTGGAAATGGATTTGGTGATTAATTCAAACAAGTTTTAAATGCAAAATGTGGTACATTGGGAGTGTTAAAACCAATGTACCTATTTTCTATCCAAAAGTCAACATTTTTGTTGACTAATGAAGTGAATAGTGACACCAAAAATTGAAATTCACAAATTGAAGAATTTTAAAGTATCAAATGCCCTAGTATACCTAACAAGAATGGTTTGGATAGTTTGGCATGCCAATAGGGTTCAGTTAGCAGTACTGCACATGGCATTATGTCATTCTGTGATTTAATGGCTTTTAGCCATTTTGATATTGTGTTGAAACTTGGCCTCGTGCCTAATATTATTTACAGCTTGTTAGCTGTTCTGTTGCACACCGGGAGATACATATGTGACCGATGGTGTGACGGCCCGAGGTACTTGATACCCAGTGCCAGTTTACCCGTTTATCCAGTCCAGTCATCCAGTATAGGTTACTTGGGCAACCAAATGAATGAAAATGGACAAAGTTAAAGAAATAAATGAAATAACAAATACAAAACAAATAAGACATATACATTCAATACATATTTATTTTATGCTATTTTTTTTATTTTATTATTGCACCACTAAGCATCATTGCTTAGCGCGTCGCTTTTGCCACGCGTAGGTTCTGGAGATACTGATCGTGAGCCCAGTAGACCGCAGACTGGGTGAGTTCATCCTGCAGCTCTGCATAGTGTCCGTGTCACCTCACCCTCCACAGTGCATTGGTAGGACACTAGATTTCATTTTGATATTTTGTAACTAATTTTTATTTTCTCATATGTAATCGAACTTATGAAATGTATTTTGACGTTCATGTAAATAATGAGAATTGTGTTTGTGAATGGAAAAGTGAATGTTTATTTGTGATTTATACATGATTATCACATGAGACGAATGATTGAGAAATGAAATTGAAAAATGTTGAGATTTTGATATTGGAGTTTGGGATTGATTGAATATGAATATTGGAAGTGTTTTTTTCACACGTTCCGAAGAACTGTTTTCTCCATTTTTAGCCGGTACTCTGCCGGATTTTCTTTAAAATCTTCGGAACCTCAATAAATTATAATTTTGAAAAATGGCTCAAAGATATTATATTTCACAAGTTATATTCAAAAGCATGATAAAAGTTAATTAAGGTATAATAGAGTGTGCCGGTACACCGTGTGACATTGCTTACTCGGGTATACTGTACACGGGTAAGGGGTGTCACATTTAGTGGTATCAGAGCACGGTTTAGGCGTTTCTGGGCCTAGATTGAGTCCATACCATGCATTGCATTTGTAAGAGTTGAGGTGACACTAATGCAGATCTGTTTGTCTTTGTTATTTTGAATAGGATATGGACCCTACGTCACAGAGAGCAGTTAAGGAGGAAGTGGAGAGTCATGCTCCACCTGCAGCAGCTGAGACTGGGGGTATGGGAGAACCTGCTCCGCCAGCTCAAGTAGAGCCTACTCAGCCTCCACAGGCCATGTTTCAACAAATGGCCGAATTCTTCAGACAAATGGCTGGGATAATGCCAGCACCACCACCACCACCTCCACAACCAAAATCACACTTGGAAAAATTGAGAAAGTTTGGAGCAGTGGATTTCTTTGGCAAGAGAGAAGATGATTACATTGCGGTAGAAAATTGGTTGAATGAGCAGTGAGTTTTAAAACAACTCCACTGCACCCCAGAGCAAAATTTGGAAGCTGCCGTATCTCTGCTGCAAGATGATGCATATGAATGGTGGGACACGGTATCCAGTGAAGTGCAGCCAGAAGTTATAACTTGGGACTTCTTCCTCTCCGAATTTAAGAAGAAATATGTGGGTAGTGTATACCTGGAAGAGAGAAGAAGAGAGTTCATTAACCTGAGGCAGAGACAGTTGTCAGTGGCCGAGTATGAGAAGGAATTCGTTAGATTGAGCCGCTACGGAAGGGAGATAGTCCCTAATGAAGCTGAAAGGTGTAAGAGATTTGAAGAGGGATTAAATGATAATATAAAGATCATGATCACTGCCTTGGGAATCACAGACTTTACCAAGTTAGTGGAAGCTGTAATAAAGGTTGAAAAAGTAAGAATCAGTGAGCAGACTAAAAGGGAAAGACAACAGAAGAGGGGCCTAGGTCAGTCTAGTTCATCTCCTGCATTTGGGAAGAAGTTCAAGGGTCCACCTGCACAGAGCTCAGGTCAGCCACAAGGTCAGGGTCAGTCTCAGGGGCCCAAGCCACAGTTTACCCCTAGGAGAGGTCAGTCCACACCATCAGTGGGCAGCTCTCCAGGGATGGGGTTCAGGGGACCAGCCCCAGCATCTTCTGCAAGTCCACATTGTTTGAAATGGCATAAGGGGGAGTGTTGGAGAGTGACTGGTGCCTGCTTAAGGTGTGGGTCAACAGAGCATCAGTTGAAGAACTGTCCACACAGAATTACTACAGCTGCTCCAACACAAGCAGGCAGACCTGCTCCTGCACCACAAAGGGGTAGAAAATCTGGCAAATCTGAGGCAGTGGGACCATCACAGAGGCCTGCATCTGAGCCAGCAGAGAGGCCAGATAATAGACCACTGCCAGAGCCTATGCCATTAGAGCTCAGGAGGAGCAAGATGCCCCAGACGTCATCAGGGGTACGTTCTCCCTCTACAATACATCTGTGCATGCATTAGTGGATCCAGGATCCACTCATTCATATATCTGCATCAACTTACCCGTAGAAAGGGGGATACTAGTAGGGGAGAGTGACCAAGACATTCTGGTCACTAATCCATTGGGCCACAGTGTGGTAGTGAACAAAGTGTACAAAGGTTGCCCGTTAAGGATTCAGGGGTATGAATTCTTGGCAGACCTGATTGAGTTGCCCTTCCACGAGTTTGACGTGATTTTGGGAATGGACTGGTTGTCACGTCATCAGGCAATAGTTGATTGCAAATTGAAGAGAATTTCTTTGAAAACTTCTGAAGGTAATGAGATCACTGTTGTGGGGGAAAGGACAGATTTCTTGTCCAATGTCATCTCAGCCACAGTTGCAAGAAGAATGATGAGAAAAGGCTGTGAAGCCTACCTAGCACATGTGGTGGATACTAGGCAGGCTAAGCCAAACCTGAGTGATATACCCACAGTAAGAGACTTCCCAGAGGTATTTCCTGAAGAGTTGCTTGGTTTGCCACCAGAAAGGGAAGTTGAATTTACTATTGAGACACTGCCGGGTACAGCACCCATTTCCATTGCTCCTTATAGGATGGCACCCACTGAATTGAGGGAGTTAAAAACTCAGTTGCAAGAGTTGCTTGATAAGGGGTTCATATGCCCCAGTGTGTCACCATGGGGAGCTCCAGTGTTGTTTGTAAAGAAAAAGGATGGGACTTTGAGGCTATGCATTGATTACCGGCAGTTGAATAAAGTGACTGTGAAGAACAAATATCCATTGCCTAGAATTGATGATCTGTTCGATCAGTTGAAGGGAGCAGGAGTATTTTCTAAGATTGATCTCAGATCAGGGTATCATCAGTTGAGGGTGAAGGATGTAGATGTGCCAAATACTGCATTCAGGACCCGGTATGGGCATTATGAGTTTCTGGTGATGCCCTTTGTCCTAACAAATGCACCAGCAGCATTCATGGACCTTATGAACCGTATCTTCCATCCACACTTAGATCGGTTCGTAGTGATCTTTATTGATGATATTTTGGTGTATTCCAAGACCAGGGAAGAACATGATGAACATTTGAGGATTGTTCTGCAAACCCTGAGAGAAAAGAAGCTGTATGCTAAGTTATCCAAGTGTGACTTTTGGTTGAATGAGATTGCATTCCTTGGACACATAGTGTCAGCTGATGGGATTAAGGTGGATCCTAAGAAAATAGAAGCAGTGATGGAATGGAAGCCTCCGGGGAATACAACTGAGGTCAGAAGCTTCTTGGGGCTAGCTGGGTATTATAGAAGATTTGTGAAGGGATTTTCCTTAATAGCTGCTCCAATGACCAAGTTGTTACACAAGAATGTCAGATTTGACTGGAATGACAAGTGTCAGACCAGTTTTGAGAAGTTGTGTCATTGAGTTTGAGGGAAGTTGGGATAGATACCTCCCACTGGCAGAATTTGCATACAATAATAGCTACCAAGCTAGTATCCAAATGGCCCCATATGAAGCACTGTATGGGAGGAAATGTAGAACTCCAGTGTGCTGGACTGAATTGGGCGAAGACAAACTGGTAGGCCCAGACTTGGTGAAACAGACTGAAGAGAATGTGAAACTAATCAAAGCTAATCTGAAGGTTGCCTCAGACAGACAGAAATCTTATGCCGACCTGAAGAGAAAAGAAATAGAATATGCGGTTGGCGACAAAGTGTTCCTCAAGGTGTCACCGTGGAAGAAGGTATTGAGGTTTGGAAGGAAAGGTAAGTTAAGCCCTAGGTTCATTGGCCCATATGAAGTTATTGAACGTGTGGGTTCGGTGGCCTATAGGCTAGCTTTACCACCAGAGCTGGACAAGATCCACAGTGTGTTCCACGTGTCCATGCTCAGAAGATACCGCTCAGATCCCTCACATGTCATCTCCAGGGAAGAAATTGAAATACAACCGTATTTGACATATGAAGAAGAACCTCTACGGATCCTGGCTCGGGAGGTGAAAGAGTTGAGAAATAAGCAGATTCCACTGGTGAAAGTGCTTTGGAGGCACCACAACACCGAGGAGGCAACAGTTCCCTCAACTGTTTGCATCAGGTAAATTTCGAGGACGAAATTTAAATTAGAGGGGAAGAGTTGTAACACCCTCCCGGTAGCAACTCCGTACATTCTACTGTTCCGATGACCGGTGTCAGTCCCGATAGCTAGAACGTTCGGAAAAATATTTAAACTAAAGTGAGGAACCATAATTAACTCAAATATAAGAAAAATTTAGGAAAAATTTTAAAAATAAAATACAACCAAGTTAAATGAGCCGGTGCCCTAGCGATGGGTAACCTAGTGAGAAGTTGCGGTTTTCGCAACTAAGAGCCCTAGACCCGGGTAAAAATTCATAAAATAATTTTTGGAACTTCAGAGAAGGGTCATTGAGGTTCCTATGGCATTAGAATGCCAAGAAAATATTTAGAAAATTTTTTCAATCGGTACAGACAATTTTGACCCGTTAAGCCGAATAGAGGGCATTTTGGTCATTTCACCTTCAGAGATGATTTTTGGCCGACTTGTCCAGTTGAGTAAATAATTATTATGACATAAAATGTGAATAAATATTGCTAAAAATTAAATTGAAAATAAGTAGAGAAGAAAAGAATAGAAAATGAGAAAAAGGGCTCATTTATGACATCATTATGATGTCATTTGAAGTTCCCTCCAATCACAATTAAACAACCAACTAATTAACTAATAAAAAGAGACAAATGTGACCTAAGGAATTAAAAAAAATACAGCTGCCTTCTTCTTCCCCAAATGCAGCCGAAATTCATGCCCTAGACCTAACCTCCATTAAAACCTCAAGCAAGCTCCATTTCTCTCTTCTTTTCACCATAAATCTTCCTACTCTATTCACTAAAAACTTGTCTATACCTCTTGGGAAGTGTTTGGCATCCTAGAAAAGGAAAGAAAGTGAAGATTAAACTTGGAAAATTCTGCCCTACAAGAGGTTAGTGCCTATTTATATTTATACTTCTTTTATTCCATATTAAGGACTTAAAATAAGTAAGGAATTGTGAATTAAATGAATGAAATTTATGTATATGTACTCCTTGAATTTCGGCAGCCCTAAGGAAGGGATAAGAGTGATTGTTTTGATGGACTTAGAGTGGACTAAAGATGATGTTTAAGGTATATATACACATGTATAATGAATTGGTGTGCTAACTAGGGTAATTAGTGTAAACCTTGAATTTGAGCTAGGGTTTGGGAGTGAAAATTAGACTTGGCTTATGAAGTTGTTAAAGTACATTCTAATGGTCAATTAGTGACCATTTGGGGTAAGTTGACCATAATTTGGAGTGAGCTATAGCATGGCAAACTGAAATGGGTGGGCTGCCTAGTGACAGCAGCAGGGAGGCTGTGAGTCCAGCCTGTTTGGACTGCCATATCTTTGGCTGTGTAGGTTCAATTGGTGTTTGGCCAATTGGACATGAAACTAGACTTATAATGGCACAATTTTTCTGAAGAAACCATGCCCAAAAGACCAAAGCAAGTGGACCAAAAGTTGGCCCCAATCCGGATACCCTGCAAGCAAATTTTACAGAATGACCAAATGAACAGTAACTGTTCATTTGGCCATAACTCACTGTAGAATGGTCCATTTGACCTGAAATGTTTACAGAAACAAGATGAGATATAGAAAAACAAGTTTCATGAAGAAAGCTACCCCAAATTATGACCAGAACCTATTCAACAAGGCAGCGGCAGTCACTGTTCATTGTACTGTAGATTTAGTAAATTCTGCAGATTGGAAATCCGGCTAGCTATAGTTTTTAGACCATATCTGGAGCTACAAAACTCCAAATGGAGTGATTCAAAAAAAGAAATTCAACTAGACAAAATAAGGAACAACTTTCATGTTTATCATTTCCTCAAATTTCCAATGTAACAGTCCCTAATGAAACAGTAAACTTATGGTACAAAAACTGAAAATTCTGCCCCTTAGTGCTAAGCTTGGAAATGGATTTGGTGATTAATTCCAACAAGTTTTAAATGCAAAATGTGGTACATTGGAAGTGTTAAAACCAATACACCTATTTTCTATCCAAAAGTCAACATTTTTGTTGACTAATGAAGTGAATAGTGACACCAAAACTTGAAATTCACAAATTGAAGAATTTTAAAGTATCAAATGCCCTAGTATACCTAACAAGATTGGTTTGGATAGTTTGGCACGCCAATAGGGTTCAGTTAGCAGTACTGCACATGGCATTATGCCATTTTGTGATTTTATGGCTTTTAGCCATTTTGATATTGTGTTGAGACTTGGCCTCGTGCCTAATATTATTTACAGCTTGTTAGCATTGCTGCACACCGGGAGATACATATGTGACCGATGGTGTGACGGCCCGAGGTACTTGATACCCAGTGCCAGTTTACCCGTTTATCCAGTCCAGTCGTCCAGTAGAGGTTACTTGGGCAACCAAATGAATGAAAATGGACAAAGTTAAAGAAATAAATGAAATAACAAATACAAAACAAATAAGACATATACATTCAATACATATTTATTTTCTGCTAATTTTTTTATTTTATTATTGCACCACTAAGCATCATTGCTTAGCGCGTCGCTTTTGCCACGCGTAGGTTCTGGAGATACTGATCGTGAGCACAGTAGACCGCAGACTGGGTGAGTTCATCCTGCAGCTCTGCATAGTGTCTGTGTCACCTCACCCTCCACAGTGCATTGGTAGGACACTAGATTTCATTTTGATATTTTGTAACTAATTTTTATTTTCTCATATGTAATTGAACTTATGAAATGTATTTTGATGTTCATGTAAATAATGAGAATTGTGTTTGTGAATGGAAAAGTGAATGTTTATCTGTGATTTATACATGATTATCACATGAGACGAATGATTGAGAAATGAAATCGAAAAATGTTGAGATTTTGATATTGGAGTTTGGGATTGATTGAATATGAATATTGGAAGTGTTTTTTTCACAGGTTCCGAAGAACTGTTTTCTCCATTTTTAGCCGGTACTCTACCGGATTTTCTTTAAAATCTTCGGAACCTCAATAAATTATAATTTTGAAAAATGGCTCAAAGATATTATATTTCACAAGTTATATTCAAAAGCATGATAAAAGTTAATTAAGGTATAATAGAGTGTGCCGGTACACCGTGTGACATTGCTTACTCGGGTATACTGTACACGGGTAAGGGGTGTCACACCCTAGATAGTTAGAGTAGGTGCAAATTTTCCCAATTTATGACCCACCATATGGTCTGTTATATAAATACGTAAATGTTCCTTTCCATTATGGATAGCAATAGTATGGCCAATCATTGTGGGTATAATGGTAGATGTCCGGGACCACGTTTTTATTATTTCTTTTTCTGCTTTATTGTTAAGCTTATTTATTTTTTTTAATAAATGATTTGCTACAAAAGGAATTTTTTTTTAATGAAAGTGTCACAGTTAATTCTCCTATTTTTTTATTTTTATTTTGAAAAGACGAAGCAACAAATTCTATTTTTTCTCCTATTTACTACGATGACAAAGAATCAAATTATCACTATGTTTATTCCTTTTTCTACTTCTTATTCTAAGTGCAGGATAACCCCAAGGTGTTGCGAGTTTTTTTCTACCAATTGGGGCCTTCCCTTCACCACCTCCATGGGGATGGTCTACAGGGTTCATAACTACTCCTCTTACTACAGGATGCTTACCTAGCCAACATTTAGATCCTGCTCTACCCAAACATTTCTGGTTCACCCTAATATTCCCTACTTGTTTGACTGTTGCTGAGTAGTTTTTGGATATTAAATGAACCTCCCCCGAAGGTAATTTTAATGTGGCTGATTTTCCCTTTTTTACAATTAGTTTCACTACAGCACCTATAGCTTTAGTTAATTGTCCACCCTTTCTAGGTGTGATTTCTATGTTATGTATGGCCGTGCCTAAGGGCATATCGGTTGAAGTAGATTCTTCTTTTTTATCAATCAAAACCTCTTCCCAAACTGTATAAGCTTCTTCCAAAGCATACGGCTTTCTGGGTGTAGATGATGATATCTATATACATGGATCTTATATATCGTAAAATGAAATAAAGTACTACATGAGTGGATATATAAGAATCCAAATCTACTGAATCACTTATGTTATGCTCTTATACATCCTAGGTCTTCCAGTTCCTTCATCTGGCTTATGTTCTTCATGTAGCATTCAGACCGAATGACTCTATGAAATTACGTTGATAGTTACTGTAGAAAGAGATAATTCTCCTTAATTTCAACTAATCTGTACATGGGTATATATATACAATTGATTCCTATAATTGTGTTCTACTAATTAGGAAGAAATCCTAAATAAGAAATCCTAAATAGGAATACAGAATACAGAATATACAGAGAAATAATATAGTGATTGACTTTCCATAACACTCCCCCTCAAGTTGGAGCATAGATGTTAATCATGCCCAACTTGTTACAAATGTAGTCAATCCTAGCTCCATTCAGAGCTTTTGTGAAAATATCTCCTAACTGCTCTCCAGTTTTGATGTGTCCTGTTGAGATGATCTGTTGTTGAATCTTTTCATGAAAAAAGTGACAATCAATCTCAATATGTTTGGTCCACTCATGAAACACCGGATTAGAAGCAATATGGAGAGCAGCTTGATTATCACACCACAATTTCACAGGCAGGGAGGTCTTAAAACCTATCTCATCTAGTAATTAAAGTATCCACATTACCTCACATACTGATTGTGCCATGGCTTTGTATTCGGATTTAACAATAGATCGAGAAACTACACTCTACTTCTTGCTTCTCCAAGACACCAAATTTCCTCCAACAAAAATGCAATATCTAGTAGTTGACCTCCTGTCAACCTTAGATCCAGCCCAGTTGGCATATGAAAAACATTCAACATTCAAATGCCCATGATTACCACATAACAAACCTCTTTCTGGAGCACCCTTCAGATAACACAAGATTTGTCCCAAGGCTTTCCAATGAGCAACAGTTGGGAAAGACATAAACTAACTTACCACACTAACAGCATAAGCAATGTCAGGACGAGTGATTGTAAGGTAGTTTAATTTTCCTACCAATCTCCTATTTCTCTCTAGATCTTCAAACAACTCACTATCCCCTGCTAACAGTTGTAAATTTGGAGTCATTGGTGTACTATAAGGCTTAGCACCTAATTTTCTTATCTCTATCAATAGATCGAGGACATATTTTTTATGACCCAAGAAAATACTTTAACAATCCCAAGTCTTTGGTCTGAAACTGGGTTTGGAGGAAGGTTTTAAGAGATGAAATACCTGCAGAGTCACTCCCAGTGATGACAATGTCATCCATATAGACTACCAGGAGAATTAGACCAGCTTCAGATTGCCTATAAAATACTGAGTGATCACACTTACTCTTTTGCATACTAAATTCCTGTACTACTTCACTGAATCTCCCAAACCAGGGCCTAGGACTTTGTTTCAAGCCATAAAGAGACTTACGAAGCCTATAAACTTTACCCAACTCCCCATGAGCAACAACCCAGGTGGTTGCTCTATATACACCTCCTCCTGAATATCACTAGTAAGGAAAGCATTCTTGATATTCAATTGGTGCAGAGGCCAATCATATGTAGCTGCTAAAGAGATAAACAAGCAAACAGAAGTGAGTTTAGCTACAGGAGAAAAAATGTCAGAGTAATCAATCCCATATGTCTGAGCATATCCTTTTGCTACAAGGCGTGCTTTTAACCTAGCCACAGAACCATCAGGATTTACCTTTACTGTAAATACCCATTTGCAACCAATATCTTTGTTACCAGTGGGCAAAGGCAACAGTTCCCATGTACCATTAGCATCTAAAGCCTCCATTTCCTCTTTCATGGCAGCACACTAGCCAGGATGAGACAGTATCTCACCAATAGTATTAGGGATAGGAAAGAGTCTAAAGAAGTAACAAAACACCGAGAACAAGAAGATAATTGATTATAAGAAACAAAAGAAGAGATAGGGTAAGTACATGAACATTTACCTTTACGAAGAGCAATGGGTAAGTCTAGATTAGAATCATGATCAGTATGAGGTACAAGATCTCCCAACGAAGTAGCTGGTGGAGGATCTGAGTCAAGAATCTCCAATCTCCTGGAATAAACATGAACAACGGGAGGTCAAGTAGGTCTAGAGATAAAAGGAATAGGTTATGGGAGAGGACTAGACATTGGTTGGACAGTATATATTAAGAGATCATCCTCATCCCCCTGACTCTCATACACAGATGATTAAGAAAAAAATGAAGTAGACTAAAAAAATGTGACATCTGCAGAAGCAAGATAACGATTAAGAGTAGGAGAGAAACAGTGGTACCCTTTTTGGAGCCAGGAGTATCCAAGGAAGACACATTTGAGAGACTTTGGCTCCAATTTAGTAACCTGTGGATGAACATCATGCACAAAATAGGTACAACAAAAAATACGGGGTTCAACAGGGAATAAGGATTTTATAGAAAACAAAACAGTATAAGGAATATCCCTATTAAGGACAGAAGATGGCGTACGATTGATCAAAAAACCTACTGTAGAAATTGCATCCGCCCAAAAGTGTTTAGGAACTTTCATCTGAACAAGAAGAGCACGAGTTACCTCAAGAAGACGCCGATTTTTTCTTTCGGCCACGCCATTTTGGGATGGGGTATCCACATAGGAAGAGTGATGAAGAATGCCATTTTGTGTCATATAAGACTGAAATTGTGCTGAAAAGTATTCTTTGGCATTGTCACTTCTTAATATGCGAACAGAAATATTAAATTGAGTTTTGATTTCATTACAAAAGGCACTAAAGATAGAAAACAACTCAGAACGATTCTTCATTAAATATAACCAGGTAACATGAGAGTAATCATTAACAAAAGTAACAAAATAATGAAATTCAGTTTTAGAAGTAACAGAACAAGGACCCAAACATCAGAATGAACTAACTCAAAAGGGGATGAAGCCCGTTTATTGACTCTAGACACAGAAGGCAAACGATGATGTTTTGCAAACTGACACGACTCACATTCTAGTACTGATAAAGACTGAAATTAAGGACACAGCTTCTTCATGGTAGACAAAGAAGGATGGCCCAATCTACGATGAGCTTCAAGAGGTGTTAAGGTACTGGAGCAAATAAGCGAACGCGGTACATGATTTTCCAGAATGTAGAGACCACCCGACTCACGTCCTCTGCCAATAATCTACTTCGTCGTAAGATCCTGAAACAAACACTGGTTAGGAAAAAAAGGAAACAGAACAATTTAAGGTACGAGTAAGTTTACTAATAGAAAGTAAATTAAAAGAGAATTTTTAATAGACACAAAATAGATGACAAAGAAATTGACGAAGTCGGGTTCGCAGTTCCAGAACCCATGACACAAGAAGTAGAACCATCAACTAAAGTAACAGTAGAGGAAGTGAGATTAGACTGAAAAGCAGATAGAGGACTAGAATTACCTGTCATGTGATTTGTCACACCAGAATTAATAACCCACTTGGATGAGGAAGACACAAGGCATGTAGTGCATTTACCTGACTCAGCGATCGCAGTGACAGTTGCACTGGTAGGCTTTAGAGATGCCTGATACTTGGAAAACTATGTAAAATCCTCTACAGATACCAAAACAGTTTTCTCAGAGGAAGATATTATAGAATCCTCTGCTGCCATATTTGCCATCTGTGATCGCTGATTTTCCTATGAAGTTGCGAACAATTATATTTTGTATGGCCAAGCTCATGGCAATAATAACAAATGACTCCTTTTGAGTCCTGATTAGAATTAGCCTCTCTATTATGCTGATTACTTCTGTTACTTGTAATTCCTCCTCTACTTCATTTTCTATTACCCTGTTGTCCATTTGGATTATGGCTAATAAGAGCACTACTGGCAGGCTATGAAGATTGGGTACTCTCTGTACGAAGGACCCATGGGAACATTTCATGCAAAGAGGAAATCTCAAAACTGGAGAGAATCTGAGATTTAGCAGTTTCATACTTTGAAGGAAGGCCTGCAAGAAAACTCATAACAGCCAGTTGCTCTTGTTGGGCCTACTGAACTTTCACATCAAGATTAAAAGGCAACAATACATTTAGCTCCTCATATACCCATTTAAAATCCATAAAATAAGCCATGAGGGACTTATCCTCTTTCTCAGCACAGTAGAATGCCTTACAAGCATCATAAATATGAGAGATATTCCCTTTACCAGAATACAAAAAATCTAAGTAATCCATCAATTCCTTAACAAATTCACAGTGATTAATTAAACTAATTACCTCACTGTGAATCGAGTATCGAAGCTGCAAAAACAACCGAGCATCCTCTCTTAGCCAAGTTTATCGCGTATCATCAGTAGGTGGATCTTTAGTAAGGTGATCATCCTTATTAATGCTATGCAAATAGACCCTAACAGTCTTACTCCACTCTATGTAATTCGAACTATTAAGTTTGTGTTCTGTTATCTTAGTCATCGCCGGAATCACATCAGAAATAACATTCTTATTGTCTGCCATTTGTTAAGACAAAGAAAACTAACAGAAAAGAATCCTCTTAAAGTATCAACTAATGTAATTTAAGAGGAATAATATTAGAAACTCGTTCTTTCTCTTTTTTTTTTTTTTCACAAATAGGAAGTCTGGATACAATTCAGATATTAGAAAGATTACCATATATAACACAAGATTTCTCTACCGATTCTTTTGAGTCGAGCTTCTCGGTCTGTAATTATACCCTGAGAAGTAGAAAGAATTACAATGCCCATCCCGCCCAAAATTCTAGAAATTTTTTGATAGTTAGAATAGATTCGTAGACCAGGTCGACAGATCCGTTTTAAATTTAGACTAGTTCTAGAGGGTCATTTCCTCTTCCTTCAATGTCGTAAGGTTAAAACCAAAAATTTTTTATTGCCCTCCTGATGTTTCTTGACATTTTCGATAAAACCTTCTCTTAAAAGTATTTTAATAATGTTTTCAGTGATGTTAGTAGATGCTATTCGAACGATTCCTTTTCTATTCATGTTAGCATTTCTTATAGAGGTTATTATGTCAGCAATAGGATCCTTACCCTTGATAAACTAGAATTATTATTTCTCTCTAGTTTTGATATAATCAACATACTCTTTTTTTTTTTATGAATTAATTTGTTTTAAGGTATATGCATGAAACACAATTTACTAATTAATTTTAATTCTATTTCATTTTTATTTAAATACTATAACAATGGTATAAATACTATAACTATATCATGGTCTCATCTTAATTTTAAATTTTATATCTCATCTTATATCTTATAATTTTTTTTTTCTTATAACACTTCAGGTGCTAATGAAACTATTTCAATAAAATTTCACAGTCTCAATTCCCGGGCGATTGCACCAAAAATTCAAGTTCCCTTTGGATTTCCTTCTTGATCAATGACAACTGCAGCATTGTCATCATATCGTATTATCATACCATTATCATGTTTGAGTTCTTTACAAGTACGTACAATTACAGCTCTGATTACTTCTGATCTTTCTAGAGGTGAATTTGGTGCTGCTTCCTTGATCATAGCAACAATAATGTCACTAATATGAGCATATCTGTAACGTCCTCACTTTAGCCAGGATGTCTGAAACTACACTTAAACTAGAGTGAGGAGTCATTAAAAGGGTAAGTAAAGATCGAGAAAAATTAAAGAAAAATAAAAGAAGTGAAGTGAAACTCGGTTAAATGAGCCAGGGCTACAACGATGGGTGACCGTACTGGGAAGCGATTGTAAAGACAGTTGCCAACCCCAAACCCATGGGAAAACTCTTTGAAATAAATAATGAGACTAAATTGAAGGATTTAGGAGGTCTAAATTACAATAAAAATATCAAAGAAAATTCAAGAAAAATTAGGTTAATCGGTACAGACAAATATAACCCGATAAGTCCAACGAAGGGCAGTTTGGTCATTTCACTCTCAGTGATGAATTTTGACCTAAATGTTAATTAAAATGAGAGATATTAAAATAAATAAAATGAATGTAAAACATGAATTTATGTAATGAAAAAAGGGAAAAGAAAAGGAAAAGAAAGAAATAAAAATTTAATTGAATTATGATGCAAGCATGACATAAGGATGACATAATTAAAATTTTGTGCCAATTAAAATTAGACAAAACACATATAAAAGAGACAAATTTAATTAAACCATTCTTTTCATCTTGTTCCATTTTCTTCTTCTTCAAGATGTTGGCCAAACCACTCCCTTCCAAACATCTTCCACCATTGATTCTCCCTTCAAGCTTAAATTTCCTTGATATCTCACTATATTTCCCCTAGTTACTTTTATTAAAACTTGATATTTAACCTAGCTAGAGAGATTAAAAGCAAAAGCAAGAAAAGAACTTGAAGTTAAGGAAGCTTGGAAATCCTTCAATCAAGGTTAGTGCAATATACAACATTTTCCTTTCTTTAAGCATTGTTAGCTCATTGAATTGAGTTGAAATTTCATGAAATTGAAAGAAAATGATAGTGGTATGAAAAACCTAAATTTCAGCAGCCATGGGGAAATTAGGGTTTGATGGTTTTTGATTGTCCTAAACTTGGTTAGAGATGGTACTAAATGTTGTTAATTTGGTATGAGTTAGTATAAGTTTGCATGAAAGATGATTATGGGAGTTAGGGTTTTGCATGAAATTTGGGAATTTTGTGTTGTGACTTGAAATTGATGATGTTAAGACCCATTGTTGACTATTTGAAGTGCCATGAATGTGAATTGAAGTTTGGAAGTTGGGTGGAATTGAAAATTTAGAGTGTTGTTTTCATGTAGTATTTCTGGACCTATGAGTCTAGTATGTTTAGACGACCATAAGTTGAATTATGTTGCTCCAATTGGTGTGAGGACAATTGGAGATGAAACCTAGAACAATTTTCCACATTTTTCATGAAGATACCATGCCCAAAAACTGAACTTAACCTGATTTAAAATTGGCTTGAATCTGGGTAACCAATATCTGAACCTGGAAAAATGACCATATGAACAGTAATTGTTCAATTGGCCATAACTCCCTCTAGGAAGGTCAGAATGACCTGATTTTTATACCATTGGAAAGGTTAGACATAGGATCACAACTTTCATGCAGAACATAAAACCCAGATCTGCCTCGAACCAAATCAAATTGCTAGCACAATTTAGGTCAACAAAACTATCCAGAATCAAACTGCTCAGAATTTCTGGACTTAAGCTCACCTGACCAGTTTTGGAAAAAATGCCATAACTTGGTCCAAAAAATTGACAATGCAATTAAACCAATGCCAAAATTTCCATAAGACATAAATCTACAATATTATATTTTGACCAAAACCTAAAAACTGAGGGAACTAGGTCAATTGACTAGGTCAATTTAGTATGTAAATTCTGGAAATTACCTAAGTGACCACTTGACCCCAGAACAATATTTATAGCATATCTCCCACTAGAAAACTCTAATTGGGATGAACCAAATTGTTATGGAAACCTAAGAAACAGGGATTCAATTTTGATTTAGAAACTTGCCTCAAATTTTGAGTGCAAGAACCATAAAATGGGAGTCAAACTCACTGACCTAAACCTGGAACCCTGAAGACACAGGGCACATGCGTCTAGACCAATTATTAGACTATAACTCATCCTATATAACTAAAAAAATTGTAATTATTAAATCTGAGTAATCCTAAGACATAGAGTAACAATTTCTATGAAGAACATTAGGCCTAAAAGTCACTGTAACATGTCCACTTAATTAGAAAAAGATGGACTCCAGAATCTGCCTGAATCTAGACCCAGAAAGAGACCATGAACCAGTTGTGGTTATTTGAATTGAAATAAGTACATGAAGAGAGTACTAATATGGGCATAATAAGATTGAATATGTAATATATGAATAAAAAGATCCCGATAAATTATTTGCTCCCAAAATTTCATAAATATGTAATTACTTCAAAATTTTAGTAAAAATTTTATATGAAATAATTATTTCAATTATTTATTATTTTTTTTCAATTATTATACCACTAAGCAGAAATGCTTAGCGCGATGGATTGTTTCCTCGCGTAGGTACAGGAGATCACCACCACCACTAGCACTAGCAATAGAGCACAGATAGAGAGTGATTAGATCTGCTAAATTGTCGGTCATCTCATTAGTCATTTTGGTAGGGCTCATATATATATATATGTGTGTGTGTGTGTGTGTGCGTGTGTGTGTGTGTGTGTGTGTGTGTGTTAGATGTTGCATTTTGATTATTGTACATAAGTAAATGTTATAAATTGTTTTGGGACATGTAATTAAATTTTTGGATTGCATTTAATTTGTACATTATTGTATGTAAATATTATATCAATGAAGTGAAATTTATTTCTTGAAAATTGATGTAAGCATTGAGAAATGATGTGATGAATGGATATATAAAATGGATAAAAATTGTTTTTACTAGGTAAATAAGGAGACTTTGCCTGGGTCTCCATAAAAAAATGAAATGGGATAAAAAAAAAAATTTCTACACATAAGATAATATAATTAAATAGAGATTAAATTAATATTGTACACGATAAGACAGGATAGGGTGCTCCGGCACCGAATATAGCACACCTTGCTCGACTACACTGTAAACGGGTGAGGGGTGTTACATTTAGTGGTATCAGAGCAAAGGTTTAGGCGGTTTTAGACCTAGATAGGTAGAAAGATATAGTGTGTATAACATGCATGAGCCCTTATTTAGGAGTCGATGTGACACTAATACAAATTTGTTCTTTATTTGTTTTATAGGATTGATGGAGTCCGATCCTTCAGAGGAAGAGTCCTACAGACTTGAGGAGGAGGAGATTGGTAGTCATGCACTTATTCGCAGTCAGGGACGAGACAGGAGAGAGGAGTCATCCCATGGTGCTGCGAGTAGAGCGCAGTAAGCATTTCTGGAGTAGATGACTCAGATGCTCCACCAGTTTACCAGACCACCCCACAGCCATAGCCTACACAATGGTCCCCACTAGAGAAGTTGAGAAAATATGGGGCCATCGATTTTATGGGTAAGAAGGAAGACGACCCAGCTGCTGCTGAGCATTGGCTAGAGCGGACTGAGAGAGTGTTGAAGCAGCTACATTGCACACCAGAGTAGCAGCTAGAGTGCGCTTTGTCGTTACTAAAGGAGGAATCCTACCAGTGGTGGATACGGTGTCCAGAGTGGTACAACTAATAGCGCTTACCTGGGACTTCTTCTTGACTGAGTTCAAGAAGAAATATATTAGTCATGTGTACTTAGAGGCCCAAAGGAGAGAGTTCTTAACTTTGAGGCAGAAATAGTTAACATTATCTGAGTATGAGAGAGAGTTTGTGAGGCTTGGTAAATATGCACGGGAGATAATGCCTACAGAGGCAGACTAGTACTGTAGGTTTGAGGATGGGCTAAACGATAACATTAGACTGCTAGTGACAGCACGTGGGTATACAGACTTCTCCCAGCTAGTGGCTACAGCTCTTAATGTAGAGAGAGTACGAAATGATGAGCAGTCTTGGAAGGATAGATAGCGAAAGAGAGGTTCTGGACAGGACAAGTCCAGTATACCAGTTTCTGAGAGTAAGAGGCCCAAGGGTTCCCAGGGCCAGGGCTAGAGACAGAAGTCTCAATTTAGCCAAAGAGGAGGACAATCTAGAGCATTAGTGGGGAGTTCTCTAGACATAGCAGTAGGGGGATTAGCCTCCATACCATTATGTACCCACAGTGAGAGGAGGCACCAAGGAGAGTGCTGACTGTTGACTAGGGGATGCTTCCGATGCAGAGCTACTAATCACTTTCTACGGGATTGTCCCCATCAGAGTGTGCCTACTGGCCCACCACTAAGTGAGAGATCTGCCCCCGCAGCTCAGACAGGTAGATGACTCACGAGGCTAGAGGTGATGGGTACCTCACAGAGACCAACTTCTGAGACTATTGAGCGACTCAAGACCCGAGTAGCACCTCGTGTATTCGCTATGAGGGCACAAGAGGAGCCAGATCCAGTAGATGCTGTCAGAGGTATATTCTCTCCTTATAATATTTTAGTGTATGTATTGATAGACCCAGTATATGAGATGAAAGAAAATAAGTGCAATTCCTCGATTATTTACACCGGGTAAATTTCGAGGATGAAATTTTATTTAGAGGGAAAGAATTATAACGCCCTCACTTTAGGTAGTCCGTACATTTCACTGTTTCGATCACTAATGTCTGTTCGGATAGCCAGGATGTCTAGAACTACACTTAAACTAGAGTGAGGAGTCATAAGAAGGGTAAGTAAAGATCAAGAAAAATTAAAGAAAAATAAAAGAAGTGAAGTGAAACTCGGTTAAATGAGCCGAGGCTATGGCGATGGGTGACTGTATTGGGAAGCGATTGTAAAGACAGTTACTATGACACCCCTCACTCATCTACAGTGTAGCAGAGCAAGGTGTGCTACACGGCGTGCCGAAGCACCTAGTCTGTGATTATCTCATTTTCTGAACTCAATTTGATTTAAGAAGTCTTTATGTGATATTCATAACACACTGGTTCTATTTTTATATTTTAATAAAATCAATATTTCAAAATAGTAATAAAAATCCGGCAACGTGCCGCTTGTATTTCAGACAAACTGTCCTTCTAAACCTATTAAAAATAGTTCAATATGATAATCTCAACCATCCAACTAATTTTTCAGTCTCGCAATTTCATAATTTCAAAATACAGTCAATTATAACTTAAATGCATCCAGACATTCTCTATATAAAGTTAATATGTACAAATTATTACAAACCTTAAAGTTTTATGATATACATATTACATAACAAAACATCAAAATATAACTGATAATCATTACATAAGATCCTAAGCCCTACCATGTATGCAGTTTAGTGCAGATGACTTTGGAATCCTGTGCAGATCTGATGTCTCACCCGGTCGTAGGTCTGCTAGGCTCCCCAGCTGTATCTCCAATACCTACGCATTACAAAAGCAACGCGCTAAGCAATTTTGCTTAGTTGTGCCAAATATAAAGAAATATACACTAAAATAAAGTAAATGAATTGTTTATGAATTTATGACATCGATATTCTTTATAGTTGTTAATTCTACTTTTATTTGCTAACCTTTCATTTTTGCTAATTTTGGTGGTGCTGTATGTCAATAAACTGAATTTAGCTATTTGAATTTAATAGTGCTTAAATTAATTGCCCGTGTAGCCTATACACTGACCAGGCTGGATAAATAGATATACTGGCACTAGGTACCTAGTACCTCGAGCCATCACACCATCAGTCACAAAGTGTCTCCCGGTGTGCAAACAGTGTGGCTAAAAAGCCATATAGTCAATCTGGCGATAAGCCAAGTATAATAACACAATACATATAGCCGTAAGCTATTAAAGTCATAGGGCGGCATAATATGCCGTAAAAACACAGTATGGCATAAAGCCATTTATAGAACAGCTGTCAGAATCCTATTGGCATGCCAAACTATCCAAACTAGTCAACTAGGCAAACTAGGGCACATTACAAATTAATTGTTTAATTCCTCATTTTTTTGAGTTTGCTAGTTATCATGTAATTCACAAGTCAATGTAAATGTTGACCTTTTCAGGTAATATGGATAAGTTGATTCTAGCATCAACATGTCACAAATTGTAATTCAATATGCTGCCAATATAGTGCAATTTACCCTTTTCACAAGTTGGTATTTATTGCCAAATTACTTCAAGCATCATCGTATGTAAATGTCAAATTTTCAGTTTTAGTATGCTAGATTGGTCTAGCTTAATGTCCTATTTCTCTTGGTTTTTAGATTCTGGTCAAAGAAGAAATATTGTAGCTCTATGTCTTGTTGAACTTTTACCAAAATTTCAGGTCATTCTGAGTTGTATAAACCAAGATATGGTCAATTTACTAAAGTTAGACAGATTGCACCTTTAGTGTAAAATTTGGTCAATTTTAGGTCACATTTGGTTCTGGCAGTTTTGGTACCCGAATTTGTGCAAGCTATTTGACTTAATTGTGGCCATTCTGGGCTTTGGTGTCTTCATAAGAATTGTATGTCTATGTCTAAGCTATCTATGGTAAAAATTTTAGGTCATTTGGACCTATTTTGAGTGAGTTATGGTCATCCTAATGACTATTATTCATGTGGTCAAAAATCTGAGCCTGCACTTACCAATTCCAGATTTGGTCATTTTTAAGGTCAGTTTTTAGGAAGAATTTTGGAAATATTTCTACATAAAAGTTGGCCTATTTGGTGTCTAGTTTCACCCCCCATTGGCCTCATACCAATTGGGTTCACATTTTTGCACTTATAACCTAATTTAGGTACTGCCAACACACACAACCTGCATTTGAACATTACAATTCCAATTTTGACAGTCATCCTCCTCCCAATACTTCAATATTCAATCATGGCACTTCTATATATATTATAAACAATTCCAACAAGCATTTTGGTAGAACACTTAAGTGCTCAATGCACACAATACACCATTAAAGTTTAACATTTACATCTACCGAAATCCAACATACCTCAATATCAATATTACACATATACTTCCATGACAACTACACATGCTGCCCACAATTTAACACTATCACATTTCATCAATAAATTACATAAACTCACATACAATTTCATGATATTATAGGCATCCAAACATGGCAGTTTACCAAAGTATCAAAGTCCCATTTTCAAACCCTTAATTCAAGCACTAACATGTACATAATTGGACATTAACCTACTACCACTTCCATTTGAGTTAATCAACCTTAGTTCCCATCCATTAGAGGTAAGAAAAACTCAAACACAACAAACTTTCATGGCTGCCAAAAATAGACAAGTTCATATCTCAATATTTTCTTCCTTTCTCTTCACCAAACTACTCACCTCAACCTAAACACCAAGTTTACTCAAGCAACGGAGAGGATTTGAACACTTACCACTTTTGGAGCTTGTTAAAACTTCACCAAATCTCTTCCTTTTTGTTCCCTATAATCTTCCCAAGAGGTGTGGACCAAGTTTAATGAAAGAAATTATAAGGATTATGGCATGAAAATGGAAGAATGGAACTTTGCATGTGGGGCGGCAATGGAGCTTTCATGGAGGATTCATTTCGGCAAGTGAGAGTGAGGTTGAAGAAGAAGATGAAAATGAATGGAATCTGCTGTCCCAAGGTCCAATATGTCTCCCAAGTTAGAAGTTAGTGGAGCACTAATCTTATTTTTAATATTTAATCATTCCAAGTTCCCTTATTTGCTCATTTATCTCATTTTTTTCACTATTTACATAATATATCACAATTTAATTTTTCATGACATTTCTAAAGTGTAATATCATTTATTTTTAATGTACATTGAGGTCAAAAGGCAACTTTAGGTGTCAAATGACCAAAATGCCCTTATTCGGGTTGTATTCTCGATTTTTTGGTAACACCGATTTTTATCTATTTCTCGATTTTTTATTTTTCTTTATACTAATTTATTAATTTTTCTTTGATATTTTTAGTGTCAATTACACTTCAATAAACCTTTAATTATATCTCAAAATTTAATTTCGAGGGTTCCCCACGGTCGTGGGGTCGGCAATTGCCTTCGCCGTAACTTCCCTATGTGATTACCCATCGCTACGGTGCCGGTTCGTTTAACCTAGTTTCATTTTCTCTCTTTTATTTTTTTTTAATTTTTCTTGTATTTTCTTTTTATTTATTTCATCATTATATGTCTGTTCGCTATCACCGAAGTGTAGTTCCAGACATCCTGACTTGCTCGGACTGACATTAGGTCACCGGAGCAACAGAATGTACAGAACACGTACAGGGAGGATGTTACAACTCTTCCCCTCTAAATAAAAATTTCGTCCTCAAAATTTACCTGATGTGAAGAGTTGAGGGAACTGTTGCCTCATTGTCTCCTCGCTCTCCCATGTTGCCTCTTCCGTGTTGTGGTGCCTCCATAAGATTTTCACTTGTGGAATTGTCTTTTTTCTGAGCTCTTTTACCTCTCGTGCCAAGATTTTAATTGGTTCTTCTTCATATGTCAGGTTAGGTTGTACAACAATTTCTTCTACTGAGATGACATGTGAAGGATTTGATCTGTATCTTCTGAGCATCGAGACATGGAACACAATATGTATCTTGTCCAGCTTAGGTGGTAAGGCTAATCTATAGGCTACTGGTCCCACACGTTCAATAACTTCATATGGGCCAATAAACCTAGGGCTTAATTTTCCCTTTTTCCCAAATGTCAACACTTTCTTCCATAGTGATACTTTGAGAAATACTTTCTCGCCAACTTCATACTCAATGTCCTTTCTTTTTAAGTCAGCATAAGATTTCTGTCGGTCTGAGGCAACTTTCAAATTGGCCTTTATCAGTTTCACCTTTTCCTTTGTCTTTTTTACCAGGTCTGGCCCCACTAGCTTATCTTCACCCAATCCAGTCTAACATATGGGTGTTCTACATTTTCTCCCATACAGTGCTTCATAGGGTGCCATTTGTATGCTAGCTTGATAGTTATTATTGTATGCAAATTCTACCAGTGGAAGATATTTGTCCCAGCTTCCCTCAAACTCAATAACACAACTCCTCAGCATATCCTCGAGGACTTATCACATATGTTCGGTTATTATTATCATTATCAGTTCAATTTATTATTTGCAATAACTCAATGAGTTTCAGAATTTTACCTGGATTATTCTTTCTGACTGTCCATCCGTCTGAGGATGAAAAGCCGTACTAAAATGGAGTTGTGTGCCCAAGGATTCTTGTAATTTCTTCCAAAATCTACATGTAAACCTCGGGTCTCTATCAGATATAATGGAAAGCAGAATTCCATGTAGTCTAACTATCTCACTGATATACAATTATGTTAGCTTTTTCAGTGAGTAGTTAGTTCTGACTGGCGAAAAATGTGCTGATTTGGTCAACCTATCCACAATCACCCATATTGCATCATGCTTCTTCTGAGTGAGAGGTAGACCACTGACAAAGTCCACAGTGATTCGGTCCCATTTCCATTCAGGTATGTTTATGGGCTGTAACAAACCTGATGGAACTTGGTGTTCTGCTTTGACTTGCTGACATGTTAGGCATCTAGTTACATAGTCAGCTATGTCCTTCTTCATACCTGGTCACCAGTATCGAAGTTTCAGGTCATGGTATATTTTTGTACTTCCTGGGTGCATAGCATACACACTATTATGTGCTTCTCTCAGAATACTGGTTTTCAACTCTTTATCATCTGGTACACATACTCTTTCTTTATAGTATAGGCCCCCATTTTCTTTCACTTCATATATAGTTTCCTTTCCCTTAGTGATTTTGCCCATAACAGCTATTAATTTCTCATCTGTTTTCTGCCCATCTTGTATCTGTTGTAATAGATTCAGCTTCACTTGCAACATAGCCAAAATAACTCCGTCATGAGTTAAGGATAGTTGGGCATTCAGAGATCTTAATGCTATAATAGATTTTCTGCTTAAAGCATCAGCGACTACGTTTGCCTTCCCAGGGTGGTAGTCAATCACACAATCATAATCTTTCAGGAATTCAACCCATCACCTTCGTCTCAAATTAAGTTCCTTCTAGGTTGGCAAATACTTCAGACTCTTATGGTATGTGTATATGTAGCATTTTTCTCCATACAAGTAATGCCTCCATATCTTCAATGCGAAGATAATGGCTGCTAACTCCAAATCATGAGTAGGATAACTCTTTTCACGTGGCCTTAACTGCCTAGAAGCATATGCGACCACTTTCCCTTCTTGCATGAGTACACACCCTAACCCATTATGTGAGGCATCACTGTAGACTACGAAGTCTTTTCCCAACACTGGTTGTGTTAACAATGGTGCCTCTGTCAACATAGCCTTTAGCCTCTCAAAATTGGCTTGACACTTGTCATTCCAGTCAAATTTCATATTCTTGTGTAGTAATTTGGTCATTGGAGCAGCTATCAGGGAAAATCCCTTTACAAATCTTCTATAATATCCAGCTAACCCCAAGAAACTTCTGATCTTAGTTGTATTTCTGGGAGGCTTCCATTCTATCACTACTTCAATCTTCTTGGGATCCACTCTAATCCCTTCAGCTGATACTACATGTCCAAGGAATGCAATCTCATTCAATCAGAACTCACACTTAGACAATTTGGCATACAGTTTCTTCTCTTTTAGAGTCTGCAGAATAATTCTCAAATGCTCATCATGTTCTGCTTTATCCTTGGAATACACCAGGATGTCATCAATGAAGACCACTACAAACCGATCTAAGTATGAATGGAAGATACGATTCATAAGGTCCATGAATGCTGCTGGAGCGTTTGTTAACCCAAATGGCATCACTAGGAATTCATAATGCCTATACCAGATTCTAAATGCAGTCTTAGGCACATTTGCATGCTTAACCCTTAGCTGATGATACCCTGATTTGAGATCAATCTTAGAAAACACACCGGTTCCCTTCAACTGATCAAATAGATCGTCAATTCTAAGCAATGGATACTTGTTCTTCACTGTTACTTTGTTTAACTATCGATAGTCAACACATAACCTCAGTGTCCCATCTTTCTTCTTTACAAATAGTACCGGAGCTCCCCACGGTGACACACTGGGGCGTATGAACCCCTTGTCTAGTAATTCTTGCAACTAGATTTTTAACTCTTTCAATTCAGCAGGTGCCATCCTATACAGAGCAATTGAAATTGGAGCTGTACCCGGCATAATCTCAATAGCAAATTCAACTTCACTTTCTGGTGGCAAACTATGCAATTCCTCAGAAAATACTTCAGAGAAGTCCCTTACTGTGGGTATGTCAGACAAGTCAAATTTACCCTGCCTAGTGTCAACCACGTGTGCCAGATAGGCTTCACACCCTTTTCTTAACCATCTCTTTGCAATTATAGCTAAGATGATATTGGACAAGAAATCTGTTCATTCACCCACAACTGTTATTTCTTCGTTCTCAACAGTTTTCAGAGAGATTCTCTTCAATTTACAATCTACTATTGCCTGATGATGGGATAACCAATCCATTCCCAAAATCACATCAAACTCATGGAAAGGTAGTTCGATTAAGTCTGCTGAGAACTCTTTCCCTTAAATCTTCAATGGATAGCCCTTATACACCTTGTTTGCTACCACACTATGGCCTAGCGGATTTGTGACCAGGATGTCTTGGTCACTTTCCTCTACTGGTATTCCCTTTTCTACGGGCAGCTTGATATAAATATATGAATGAGTAGATCCAGGATCCACTAATGCATGCACAAAAGTATTATAGAGGAGGAATGTACCCTTGATGACATCTGGAGAATCCTGTTCCTCTTGTGCCCTTATAGCATAGGCTCTGGCTGGTTTTCTACCTTCTGCTCTTTCCACAAACTCTAATACAGGTTTCTGTGAAGTACCAGCTACCTCAGCCTTACCCGGCTTTCTACCCCTTGGAGCTGGAGGGGCAAGCCTAACAATTGATACCGGAGTGGATGTAGCAGTTCTGCGAGGACAATCTCGGATTAGGTGGTCTGTAGACCCACACCGTAAATAAGCACCTATCATCCTCCAACATTCCCCCTTATGCCATTTTTGGCAATGTGGGCAAGTAATAGATACTGTTAGGCTGGTCCCCTGAACCCTGTTCCTGGAGAGCTAGCCACTGAAGGGGTGGACTGGCCTCTCCTCTATGCAAAATGAGATTTGGGCCTCTGTGACTAACCCTGACTTGGTGCTCTACTGAAACTCTGAGTAGGCAAACCTCTGAATTTCTTACTAAGGGCAGAAGATGTACTGGTCTGACCCTGACCTCTTTTCTGCTGTCTGTCCCTTCTGTTCTGCTCATTTATTCTAACTTTTTCAACTTTCAGTACGGCTTCCACTAACTTAGCAAACTCTGTAATCCCCAAGGCTGTAATCATTACTTTAATGTTATCATTGAGTCCTTCCTTAAATCTCTTGCATCTCTCGGCCTCATTAGGTACTATTTCCTGCCTATAGCGGCTTAGTCTGACAAATTCAATTTCATATTCAGCCACTGTCAGCTATCTCTGGCGTAAGGTAATAAATTCCCTTCTTTTCTCTTCTAGGTATACACTGCCCACATACTTCTTTCTGAACTCAGTGAGAAAGAAATCCCAAGTTATTTGTTCTGGTGGCACCTCACTACTTACTATATCCCACCACTGGTATGCATCATCTTGCAGTAGTGATACAACAGCTTCCAAATTCTGCTCTGGAGTACAATGAAGTTGTTTCAAGACTCTTCCAGTTCTGTCCAACCAGTTTTTAGCTGTGACAGAATCATCTTCCCTTTTTCCCAGAAAATCCACTGCTCTGAACTTCCTAAGTTTCTCCATATGATATTTTTGATGTGGAGGTGGTGGTGGCATAACTCCTGCCATCTGTCTAAAAAACTCAGCCATTTGCTAAAATGTGGCTGGTGCATCTGGTACTAGTGGAGCAGGTTTCCTCCAGTCTCCTAGTTCAGTCATAGATGGAGCATGACTTTCCACCTCCTCATCGACCGCTTTCTCTGATGTGGAGTCCATATTCTGATCAAAATAACAAATCAAAAGATCTGCATTTGAGTCATCATAACATTTACAATGCAATGCATGATATGCAATCTATCTAGGTCCAAAAATGCCTAAACCGTGCTCTAATATCACTAATTGTAACACCCCTCACCCGTCTACAGTGTAGCCGAGCAAGGCGTGCTACACGGCATGCCGGAGCACCTAGTCTATGATTATCTTATTTTCTGAACTCAATTTGATTTAAGAAATCTTTATGTGATATTCATAACACACTAGTTCTATTTTTATATTTTAATAAAATCAGTGTTTCAAAATAGTAATAAAAATCCGGTAAGGTACCGTATGTATTTCGGACAAACTGTCCTTCTAAACCTGTTAAAAATAATTCAATATGATAATCTCAACCATCAAACTAATTTTTCAGTCTCACAATTTCATAATTTCAAAATACAGTCAATTATAACTTAAATACATCCAGACATTCTCTATATAAAGTTAATATATACAAATTATTACAAACCTTAAAGTTTTATGATATATATATATTACATAGCAAAATATCAAAATATAACTGATAATCATTACACAAGATCCTAAGTCCTACCATGTATGCAGTGTAGTGCAGATGACTCTAGACTCCTGTGCAGATCTAATGTCTCACCCGGTCGTAGGTCTGCTGGGCTCCCCAGCTGCCTACGCATTACAAAAGCAACGCGCTAAGCAATTTTGCTTAGTGGTGCCAAATATAAAGAAATATACACTAAAATAAAGTAAATGAATTGTTTATGAATTTATGAAATCGATATTCTTTATAGTTGTTGATTCTACTTTTATTTGCTAACCTTTCATTTTTGCTAATTTTGGTTGTGTTGTATGTCAATAAACTGAATTTGGCTATTTGAATTTAATAGTGCTTAAATTAATTGCTCGTGTAGCCTATAAACTGACCAGACTGGATAAACAGATATATTGGCACTGGGTACCTAGTACCTCAGGCCATCACACCTTCAGTCACAAAGTGTCTCCCGGTGTGCAAACAGTGTGGCTAAAAAGCCATATAGTCAATCTGGCGATAAGCCAAGTATAATAACACAATACGTATAGCCGTAGGCTATTAAAGTCATAGTGCAGCATAATATGCCGTAAAAATACAGTATGGCATAAAGCCATTTATAGAACAGCTGTCAGAATCCTATTGGCATGCCAAACTATCCAAACTAGTCAACTAGGCAAACTAGGGCACATTACAAATTAATTGTTTAATTCCTCATTTTTTTGAGTTTGCTAGTTATCATGTAATTCACAAGTCAATATAAATATTGACCTTTTTAGGTAATATGGATAAATTGATTCTAGCATAAATATGTCACAACTTGTAATTCAATATGCTGTCAATATAGTGTAATTTACCCTTTTCACAAGTTGGCATTCATTGCCAAATTACTTCAAGCATCATCGTATGTAAATGTCAAATTTTCAGTTTTAGTGTGCTAGATTGGTCTAGCTTAATGTCCTATTTCTCTTAGTTTTTAGCTTTTGGTCAAAGAAGAAAAATTGTAGCTCTATGTCTTATTGAACTTTTAGCAAAATTTTAGGTCATTCTGAGTTGTATAGACCAAGATATGGTCAATTTACTAAAGTTGGACAGATTGCACCTTTAGTGCAAAATTTGGTCAATTCTAGGTCACATTTAGTTCTGGCAGTTTTGGTACCCGAACTTGTGCAAGCTATTTGACTTAATTCTGAACATTTGTGGGCTTTGGTATCTTCATAAGAATTGTAGCTCTATGTCTAAGCTATCCATGGTAAAAATTTTAGGCCATTTGGACCTGTTTTGAGTGAGTTATGGTCATCCTAATGACTACTGTTCATATGGTCAAAAATCTGGTCCTGCACTTACCTATTCCGGATTTGGTCATTTTTAAGGTCAGTTTCTAGGCAGAATTTTGGCAACATTTCTACATGAAAGTTGGCCTATTTGGTGTCTAGTTTCACTCCCCATTAGCCTCATACCAATTGGGTTCATATTTTTGCACTTATAACCTAATTTAGGTACTGCCAACACACATAACCTGCATTTGAACATTACACTTCTAATTTTGACAATCCTCCTCCTCCCAATACTTCAATATTCAATCGTGGCACTTCTATATATATTGTACACAATTTCAGCAAGTATTTTGGGCAGAACACTCAAGTGCTCAATGCATAAAATACACCATTAAAGTTCAACATTTACATCCACTGAAATCCAACATACCTCAATATCAATATTACACATATACTTCCATGACAACTACACATACTGCCCACAATTTAACACCATCACATTTCATCAATAAATTACATAAACTCACATACAATTTCATGATATTATAGGCTGCCAAACATGGCAGTTTACGAAAGTATCAAAGTCCCATTTTCAAACCCTTAATTCAAGCACTAACATGTACATAATTGGACATTAACCTACTACCACTTCCATTTGAGTTAATCAACCTTAGTTCCCATCCATTAGAGGTAAGAAAAACTCAAACACAACAAACTTTCATGGCTACCGAAAATGGACAAGTTCATATCTCAATATTTTCTTCCTTTCTCTTCACCAAACTACTCACCTCAACCAAAACACCAAGTTTACTAAAGCAAGGGAGAGGATTTGGATACTTACCACTTTTGGAGCTTGTCAAAACTTCACAAAATCTCTTCCTTTTTGTTCCCTATAATCTGCCAAAGAGGTGTGGACCAAGTTTAATGAAAGAAATTATAAGGATTATGGCATGAAAATGGAAGAATGGAGCTTTGTCTTTGGGGCAGCAATAGAGCTTTCATGGAGGATTCATTTTGGCAAGTTAGAGTGAGGTTGAAGAAGAAGATGACAATGAATGGAATCTACTGTCCCGAGGTCCAATATGTCTCCCAAGTTAGGAGTTAGTGGAGCACTAATCTTATTTTTAATGTTTAATCTTTCCAAGTTCCCTTATTTGCTCATTTATCTCATTTTTTTTCACTATTTACATAATGTATCACAATTTAATTTTTTATGACATTTCTAAAGTGTAATATCATTTATTTTTAATGGACATTGAGGTCAAAAGGCAACCCTGGGTGTCAAATGATCAAAATGCCCTTCTTCGGGTTGTATTCCTGATTTTTCGGTAACACTAATTTTTGTCTGTTTCTCAATTTTTCATTTTTCTTTATACTAATTTGTTAATTTTTCTTTAATATTTCTAGTGTCAATTACATTTCAATAAACCTTTAATTATGTCTCAAAATTTAATTTCGAGGGTTCTCCACGGTCCTGGGGTCGGCAATTATATGTCTGTTCACTATCACCAAAGTGTAGTTCTAGACATCCTGACTTGCCTGGACTGACATTAGGTCACCGGAGCAACAGAACGTACAGAACACGTATAGGAAGGATGTTACAGTTGCCAACCCTAGACCCATGGGGAAACTCTTTGAAATAAATAATGGGACCATATTGAAGGATTTAGGAGGTCTAAGTAACAATAAAAATGTCAAAGAAAATTCAAGAAAATTAAGTTAATTGGTATAAACAAATATAACCCGATAAGTCCAACGAAGGGCAATTTGGTCATTTCACTCTCAGTGATGAATTTTGACCTAAATGTCAATTAAAATGAGAGAGATTAAAATACATAAAATGAATTTAAAACATGAATTTATGTAATGGAAAAAGGGAGAAGAAAAGGAAAAGAAAGAAATAAAAATTTAATTGAATTATGATGCAAGCATGACATAAGGATGACATAATTAAAATTTTGTGCTAATTAAAATTCGACAAAACACATATAAAAGAAGCAAATTTAATTAAACTATTCTTATCATCTTGTTCCATTTTCTTTTTCTTCAAGATGTTGGCTGAACCACTCCCTTACAAACACCTTCCACCATTGATTCTCCCTTCAAGCTCAAATTTCCTTGATATCTCACTATATTTCCCCTAGTTACTTTCATTAAAACTTGATATTTAACCTAGCTAGAGAAATTAAAAGCAAAAGCAAGACAAGAACGTGAAGTTAGGAAAGCCTAAATTTCGATAGCCATGGGGAAATTAGGGTTTGATGGTTTTTGATTGTCCTAAACTTGCTTAGAGATAGTACTAAATGTGTATATGTTAATTTGGTATGAGTTAGTATGAGTTTGCATGAAAGATGATTATGGGAGTTAGGGTTTTGCATGAAATTTTGGAATTTTGTATTGTGACTTGAAATTGATGATGTTGAGACCCATTGTTGACTATTTAAAGTGCCATGAATGTGAACAAAAGTTTAGAAGTGGGGTGGAATTGAAAATTTGGAGTGTTATTTTCATGCAGGATTTTTGGACCTATGAGTCCAGTATGTTTAAACAGCCATAAGTTGAATTACTTTGCTCCAATTGGTGTGAGGCCAAATGGAGATGAAACCTAGAACAATTTGCCACATTTTTCACGAAGATACCATGCCTAAAACTGAACTTTACCTGACCTAAAATTGGCTTGAATTCGAGTAACAAAAATCTAGACCTGAAAAAATGACTATATAAATAGTAATTATTTAATTGGCCACTCCCTCTAGGAAGGTCAGAATGACTTAATTTTTATACCATTGGAAAGTTTAGATATAGGAGAACAACTTTCATGGAGAACACAGAACCCAGATCTGCCTCTAACCAAATCAAATTGCTAGCATAAGTTAGGTCAACAAAACTGTCCAGAACCAAACTGCTCAGAATTTCTGGACTTAAGCTCAACCGACCAGTTTTGGAAAAAATGCCATAACATGGTCCAAAAAATTGAAAATGCAATCAAACCAATACCAAAATTTCCATAAGACATAAATCTACAATATTTGTGTTTTGACCAAAACCGAAAAACCAAGGGAACTAGGTCAATTGACTAGGTCATTTAGCATGTAAATTCTAGAAATTGCCTAAGTGACCACTTGACCCCAGAACCGTTTTTATAGCATATCTACCACTAGAAAACTCTAATTGGGATGAACCAAATTGTTCTAGAAATATGAGAAATAGGGCTCCAATTTTTATTTAGAAACTTTCCTTAAATTTTGAGTGCAAGAACCCTAAAATGGGAGTCAAATTCACTAACCTAAACTTCTAACCCTAAAGACACAGAGCACATGAGTCCAGACCAATTATTGGACTATAACTCATCCTATATAACTAAAAAAATTGTAATTATTAAATTTGAGTAATCCTAAGACATAGGGTAACAATTTCTATGAAGAATATTAGGCCTAAAAGTGGCTGTAACATGTCTAATTAATTAGACAAAGATGGACTCCAGAATCTGCCTGAATCTGGACCCAGAAAGAGACCATGAACTAGTTGTGGTTATTTAGGCATAACTTGAGATCTAAAACTTCAAATGACATGATTCAAAAAGGAAAACAAAGACAATACATATTAGAACAACTTCCATGAAGGAAGTGTGGCCAAACAGTAGCCCCATCTTAACCAATTTGCTAGATGAATTTAGGACACCAAATCTGGACCTTGAGAAAGGTTTATAAAATGACTTGGCATATGACATGGAATGAACTAAAATAATTTGTTAAACATAAGAATAATATGAATAGGCATGTAGTGGCATGAAAATGTTATGGAAACACAATTAGTACATACTATGAATTTATAAATACTTAATAATTCTATTTTGCCCAAAGTACACCTAGACTTATTTATATAGCATGGATTGATTGGTATACCAATTAGGGACTACAGATTGCAGTACTACCCACATGAATGATCATTAACAAACAACATATGTCTGAGATGGTTATTCTATTGGCTTTATGCCTGCCCGTTGGCCACAGTGCCTATTATCATTGCTGGCTTTATACCTGCCCGCTGGCCTAGTGCCTGACGTGACTGTGGTATATTTGATAGACATACGGATGTCTAACTAGTATACTCCCATGTATCTAGTATTTATAGTCTGTCATAGGTTACTTGGGTACAGATATGTGTAATACACTTTAAATTTAAATAAGTACATGAAGAGAGTACTAATATGGGTATAATAAGATTGAATATGTAATATATAAATAAAAAGATCCCGATAAATTGTTTGCTCCCAAAGTTTCATAAATATGTAATTACTTCAAAAATTTAGTAAAAATTTTATATGGAATAATTATTTCAATTATTATTTATTTTTTTCAATTATTCCATCACTAAGCAGAAATGCTTAGCGCGATAGATTGTTTCCTCGTGTAGGTACATGAGACCACCACCGGCAGTAGCAGTAGAGCGTAGATAGAGAGCGATTAGATTTGCTAGAGTGTAGGTCACCTCATCAGTCATTTTGGTAGGGCTCATATATATATATATATATATATATATATATATATATATATATATACACATATATATATATGTTAGATGTTGCATTTTGATTATTGTACATAAGTAAATGTTGTAAATTGTTCTGGGATATGTAATTAAATTTTTGGATTGTATTTTATTTGTACATTATTGTATGTAAATATTATATCAATGAAATGAAATTTATTTCTTGAAAATTGATGTAAGCAAAGAGAAATGATGTGATGAATGGATATATGAAATGAATATAAATTGTTTTTAATAGGTAAATAAGGAAACCCATCATGCACTAATAAAACAGAGGATACTCTGTCTGGGTCTCCATAAAAAAATAAAATTGGATAAAAAAAATCTCTACAAGTAAGATAATATAATTAAATAGACATTAAATTAATATTGTACACGACAAGACAGGATAGGGTGCTTCGACACCGAATGTAGCACACCTTGCTCTACTACACTATAGATGGGTGAGGGGTGTTACAATATCGGCGATTACTAGTCCTTATGATTCGAATACACATCAATTCTCGAGCTCCGCTGTTATCCGCTACATTCAAATGGGTTTAAGATTGGATCATATCATTTTTTTAAATCTGTTATTTTTTTAATCTGTTAATTTAATGCAAAGGAAAAAAAAATATATTGTTTGTCCAAAAAAAAAAGATCAAAATTTCTATTCAATTTTTCATTGAATAGAAATTTTCTTATAGGAATCATAGACATATAAGATATCAGATTCGATATCTGTGTAAAATTTTATGTTCTAGGGTTTACATATACTCTTATTTGTTGTTATAATTGAAATTGAGAAGAATTTTTTTTATTAAAAAGAATCAATACTGATTGGTTACGTATTAATTTTCTTATATAATTAGGATTAGGGAAATACTATTTTAGATTTAAATCCAAGAATTGTTCATGAATTCACAGTCAAGTCAATAGTTAATGGTTTCAATTTGTCCTTAATTTTTGTTTTTGTGGCTGAAAATTCATTTTTCATTTCAATAGACAATAGAAAGGGGAAAGAATTTAGAAGTTAGATAGTATATGTTTTGAGATACTATAAAAAAAAAATTAATTGAAAAAATAGATCCAACCGAAAGGATTTCTTTTTAGGAATTTAGGAAAGGGATTAATAAAAATGGAATTCAAGATACAACTACAAAAAAAAAAAAAAAAAAAGAGGGGGGATATTTTCATCTATTTTGTGTTGCCTTGGCGGCATGGTGGTAAGGCAGGGGACTGCAAATCCTTTTTCCCCAGTTCAAATTCGGGTGTTGCCTTATCAATAAAAGGTGCAAAATGCTTTTTTCCCTTTTCTTTTGCTGATATAACTTGTCAAACTTTCCCCCAACAGAAGCACGCGAAGGAAAGGACATCTTGATACTTCCTTGATTATAAACATCTGAAGATTATATTCTCTAAAGTGCTGTAAATTCTTGCATCTAGAATTCAGGGAAAGTTTATAGTGGTGAAAGGGAATCGATAAATCTTGATATAATAGTCCTTCCACTACTAAGGTTTTTTGTATACAAACTCATGAGAATTCTTGAGTACTTAAGAATTCAATCAATCAAATAGTGATTGAATAGATAATTGGCCTTTACTTATACATATCTATTTTTTTCTTACATTTTAGTAACACTTTCTTGATACTTCCAAGGGTCTTACTGCCTATTTTGTTTTTGTTTATACTTAAAGTGTTTCAATTCTTTTAGCAACCATATAAGCACTTCTTAGAATTAATTGGATTTTTTGGATTGTTTCTTCAATATATTAAACATAATCTTTTTTTTTTTTTACTCTGCGCCAGCGATTCTACTATTATTAGTGAACAATAATGGAAAAATTCCTTCATATTCATAGAGATAGAGGACATAATTCACATGGATATAGTAAGTCTCGCTTGGGCTGCTTTAATGGTAGTCTTTACATTTTCCCTTTCACTCGTAGTATGGGGAAGAAGTGGACTCTAAGGGTACTACTAATTGAGTTGAGAAATCAAACTGTATCAATTGTTTTATAGATCATTTTGCAAAGATTTTTAATTTAATTGTTTAAATTGAATTGAATTTAATTATTTAATTCAATTTCTAAATTCTTACAAATTTAGAAATTAAATTAAAAATATCTTCAATGCAAAATTATATTGGATTCGAGTGAAGTAATATATTCTATGAATAGAATAATTTAGGAATAATACCCTTTTAATCATAATCAAACAAATATTTCAATGATTCTCGTGTTCATATTTTGAAAGTAAAGGGAATACAAATGATAGAAAATTTATTCCAACAAAATTCTTTCTAAATTATCTATTTTGAGAAATTGGTTCTTACCAGAGTTATATATGAAAAATGAAGAAGAGTAAACCTCCCCTTTTTTTTTATTTATTTGTGTCACACCTTACCCATCTGTAAGGCATAACATGATCTCGTAGAATACCTAATGAACTAGCGAACTTCACCTACCGATAACTCATTAAGTATCCTACAAGGGATTTTTAAACAATTTTCTTACTTTTATAAGTGGTGAGCATTTTCTAATATGTATTAAAACATTTAATTAGAGTTTGAAAACTAGTTAAGATTTTATCCCATTTTATTTTTCCGCAAATTTTATAAAAATTTTGGCAGAGTGCCATCTGTATTTTGAGAAAACAGTTCTTCAAATACCTGTAAAAAAGCACTTCCAAAGATTTATCTCAACAACTTTATCAATTTAACATCCATCCCAACCAATTTCAACATCATTTCTCAATTTCCAAAATTCAACATCATCAAAATACTATAATTCAATTTTATTCAAATTAAACAAAATATTTCCATTCATATTTCAATAAAGATAAAACAATTTAGATACATCATTCTAAAAATTTACGTTAGGAAAAATCCAAACTAAAATTTAATACAAACTTTATACAACTGCTCATGACCATTTTCTAAATGTACATACATTTATATACATCCAAAATAATTATTACAATCAGGGTATAAAATATACCCGATAAACTTCAGAGTAGGTAGCTCCTCAATCTTCAATAGCTCACTCTGCTGCTCCTCTAGTCTCTATATCTGCGACAGCAATAACAGCTATCGCTGAGTACTAGGACTCAGTGGTGCATAACATACTAAAATAATCTTTATGCGGAATTTAAATCATATTTATTCAAAAATTAAACTGAACATGAGATAAAAATTCAAAACATAATTTACAAGATTTTAATTCAAACAATTTTATTTCAAAAGTCTCAAAACAAATTTCATAAAAACACACAGTTATATCATGCCATTCGAAACAAATATCATCTCAGTAGCCAGAGGCTAAGGAGAAGTCACAACACAAGGCTAGCTAGCTCAAATATATGGGAACCCATTCTTTTTCTTCTTCTACTGGCACACACCTCAACATTTCAACCAGAAAAGGAATCAAAATTTGAAACTGATTTCCCCCACTAGTCATGCTAGTGAGGTATTCAAATATATGGTCATGACATTGTGGTTTCAAAACTATCTTAACAATTTACTAAACATTTAATGCCATTTCAAATATATACAATTAAACTTCAACAATTTAAATTAAAAAGCATAATAAACATTTCAAGACAATGATATCATAATTCAATATTTCAATTCATTCAAAACGATGTGTAGAAGAAAATTTACAGAAATTCTATGTTGTGCACAAACCTTATACGAGTCGCCTCTTGGCCTTGACTCAATGCCTCGGGTTCTTTCTCGGTATTTTTTTCCACTGAAACACACAGTTTCACAGTGTTTCAGTATTATAACTTATCATAAATCCAAAAATAAATTCAAATTTACTTTTACCCAGTTTTAATATGCTAAACTTGGCATTCTTTAAAATTTGTGTTTCGAGCTTACTATTCACTATACTATTCAAGTCAATTTGTTGACTTTCTAAGGCTTAATAGGTATGGAAATTCTAATTTTACTCACATACCACATTTTGGTTACCTAATTTGTTGGTTTTGGTTGTTTTCTCAAAACTTAAGTCTTTTAGGCAAAATTTTAAATTTTCAGTTTTGGTCCCTGAAAAGAACCTTAGTCATGCTGCTAGAAAACTGACCACATCCAATCCGAATTTCTATTCAATTCCAACACTTCCAACATACCACAATTGGTCATAAATGATCATTTTTCAGCTCAAACTAGGTCAAACACACCATTTGACCAATTCTCCAAATTTTATTTTCCAAAACCCTAGGTCCAAACCCTAACTCACTACTTTGTTACATTTAATTAATTCCAAACATACAAACATACTTCCTAAACTTAATCAAGCTTAGATACACTTTTAATTCAATTAAAACACATGAATACTCATATCAAAACCTAGCTGGCCGAAATCACCCTAGTCCTCCAACACTTGTTTTGTTTTGATTTAATGTAAATTTCTAAGTTCCTTAAGCTAAAACTACAAGAATTAAACTAAAAGTTTCAAGTTAACTTACTAACCTTGGTGCAGAATTTTCAATCTTCCTTCCTTTAATTTTTCCTTCTTTCTTTCTCCTTGAATATTCTTTTCTAGTTGTCCAAACAAAATTTAGTTATGGTAAATGAAGTTTCTATGGTGGGGTTTTGATTTCTTCAAGCTCAAAAGTGAGCTTCAATGGAGGTTTTTGGTGAGGAAGAGGGAGAAAGATGGGTCATGGCATGAAGAAGATGAAGGACTTTTTGCTTTTGCTTTTTTTTTTTCTTTCTTTTATGCATTTTTTTAACCTTTTAGGAAGACCACAAATTATCCAAAATTAACTTTTAATTATAATGTTTATTGCATCATGCATGATGTCATGCATGATGTCATCACTTTTTCACTTTTTCTTTTTCCTTTTTTTTTCATTTATTTTTCTTTAGTTCTTTAATTTAATTCCCAATTCCAAAATTTTCTTTTCTCCAATTTTATTTGACAGTTAGGTCAGGAGTCAGCTCCAGGGGTCAATTGATCAAATTGCCCCTCACCGGCTCGACCCAGTTTACAAATAATTCAATATTTCTTCCGGATCCCTGACCTAATTATTTGAACGGCTTAACATTTTTTTTTCGTGATTTTCTCTTTTCCACTATGTTTGCAATAGTCCTAAGGACCGCAACGTCACATTTTACGGTTCGAAATTTGAGTTTAAATCGACTTCGCAGTCCTTCCCAAGAAGGTCACCCATCGCTGTGACTCTTGGCTCATTTAACCTCTTATGTTCTATTTTTCTTATTTATACTTAACTAATTGACAATTACTAATTATTTGTGTTTAGGGCTTATCTAGTTGTCTTAAGTGTGGTTCTAATCCCCTAAATTATCCGGATCGATATCGGTCACCGAAATAGTGAAATATACCAGACTATACAAATAGGGGTGTTACAATTCTCTACCCCTTAAAATAAATTTCGTCTCAAAATTTTACCTGGTATCAATCTCTAAACAGCTGTGGGTGTTGTCTCTTCATGGCCTCCTGGCCTGAATGATGGTTTCACAGCACTTTCACTAACGGTATCTGCTTGTTTTGTGGCTGCTTCACCTCAAAAGCCATAATCTCTATGGGTTCTTCCTCATATGTGAGGTCTGGATTCACTTCAATTTCTTTTACTGGTAGTACATAAGATGGGTCTGATCGATACCTCCTCAACATAGACACATAGAAGATATTTTGTATCTTCTCTAACTCTAGAGGTAGTGCCAACCGATATGCTAAATGACCCACTCTTTCTAGAACCTCATATGGCTCGATAAAACGAGGACTCAGTTTCCCCTTTCTGCCGAATCTCATGATTTCATTCTAAGAGGAAACCTTGAGGAATACTTTCTCGCCCACTGCCTACTCAATATCCCTTCTCTTTAAATCAATATAGGACTTCTGATGGTCTGATGCAGTTTTAAGTCGATCTCTGATCACCCTGATCTTCTCCTTAGTTTGCTGAACAATTTCAGGCCCAATCATCTTCCTTTCACCTACTTCATCCCAACACAGGGGAGTTCTGCACTTTCTTCCATACAAAGCTTCATATGGAGGCATCTCGATGCTTGATTGATAGCTATTATTGTAAGCAAACTCAATCAAAGGCAAGTGTGTGTCCCAATTGCCCTTAAACTCAATCACACAAGCCCGTAGCATGTCCTCCAAGATCTGAATTACCCTCTCAGACTGGCCATTTGTCTGTGGGTGGAATACTATACTAAAGTTCAATCTAGTTCCTAGGGCTCTCTGAAGACTACCCTAGAATTTAGAAGTGAACCTAGGATCTCTGTATGATACAATGGATACTAGCACTCCATGCAATCTTACTATCTCATCAATGTACAACTTGGCCAATCTTTCTAAACTGTAGTACATCAGAATTGGCAGAAAATGAGTAGATTTGGTTAGTCTATCAATGATGACCCATACTGCATCATGACTCTTTTGTGTCCTCGGAAGTCCCATCACAAAATCCATCGTTATTCTCTCCCATTTCCATTATGATACTGGTAGTGGATGTAACAACCCAGCGGGTACTTGATGCTCTGCCTTCACTTGCTGACAAGTTAGGCATTTGGAAACAAACTCTGCCACATCTCTTTTCATACCCATCCACCAGTAATGCTCCTTTAGCCCTCTATATATTTTTGTGCCACCAGGTTGCATGGTAAAAGGAGACTCATGTGCTTCCTTCAAAATGATCTGCCTCAAATCAACATCATTAGGAACACACAT
Organism: Hevea brasiliensis; assembly: GCF_030052815.1. NCBI lineage: Eukaryota > Viridiplantae > Streptophyta > Magnoliopsida > Malpighiales > Euphorbiaceae > Hevea > Hevea brasiliensis. The sequence goes on from NC_079499.1 coordinate 50,291,887, forward strand.
TCTGCCTTGGTGTAGCAGTAGACCATCATCTTTAATTGAGAATTCTGGTTTCTTGCCCTCCAGGACTTCTTCCAACAGCTTCTAATACTTCTAATCATTCTGAGCAGCCATTCTGATCTGATCAATCAACACTGGCTGTACATGCCATGTAACTGCTGTCTGCCCCTCATCATTAATCTCTAAGCAGGCATGTAATGATCTCAACTCATATACCATAGACAAAGGAGTAACCCATAGACTTGCCATAGTCTTGCGACTTAAGGCGTTAGCCACAATATTAGCTTTCCCTGGCTGATAGTCTATCTAACAATCATAGTCTTTTATCAACTCTAACCATCTCCTTTGTCTCAAATTCAACTCCTTCTGAGTGCCCAGATACTTTAAACTCTTATGATCTGTATAAATGTAGCACTTCTCCCTATACAAATAGTGTCTCCAGATCTTAAGAGTGAACATAATAGCTGCAAGCTCCAAGTCATGTGTTGGATAATTCCTCTCATGCAGTTTCAGCTGGCATGATGCATAGGCAATGACATTTCGATCTTACATCAATACACAGCCTAACCCATTGTGAGAAGCATCACTGTAAACTGTGTATTCTTTACCCGGAGTAGGTAAAGTCAAGACTGGACCCTCAGATAAACATCTCTTCAATTCATTAAAACTCTACTAGCATTTGTTCGTCTACTGAAATTTCACATCTTTTCGAAGTAATTTGGTCAATGGAGATGCCAACATGGAAAATCCCTTCACAAAACGACTATAGTATCTAGCTAAACCCAGAAAACTGTGAATCTCCGTGATATTTCTGGGTGGTCTCCAATTAAGGACAGCTTCTATCTTACTTGGATCTACCTTGATGCCCTCTACTGATACTACATGCCCTAAGAAGGATATTTCTTTCAGCCAAAATTCACACTTCGACAATTTGGCATATAGCTGTTTCTCCCTCAAAGTCTGCAGTATAATCCACAGATGTCTATCATGCTCTTCTGCACTCCTCGAATAGACCAATATATCATCTATGAATACCACAATAAACTGGTCGAGGTATGGTCTGAAGATAGTATTCATCAGATCCATAAAAGCAGCCGGAGCACCCAAATGGCATGACCACGAACTCATAATGGCCGTAACGGGTTCTGAAGGTAGTTTTAGGAATACTCTGCTCTTGTATTTTCAGCTGATAATAACCTGATCTCAGGTCAATTTTGGAGAACACAATTGCACCCCTCAACTGATCAAACAAGTCTTTAATGCAGGGCAATGAATATCTACTCTTTATTGTCACCTTATTCAACTACCGATAGTCAATACATAAGCGGAAAGTGCCATCCTTCTTCTTAACAAACAACATTGGCGCTGTAATACCCCTATTTGCATAGCCTGGTATATTTTATTATTCCGGTGATCGGTGTCGGTCAGGACAATTAAGGGGATTAGAACCACACTTAAGACACTTAGATAATCCATAAACACAAATAATTAGTAATTGCCAATTAGTTAAGTATAAATAAGAAAAACAGAATATAAGAAGTTAAATGAGCCGAAAGTCACAGCGATGGGTGACCTTCTCGAGAATGACTACGAAGTCGATTTAAACTCAAATTTTGAATAGTAAAATGTGACGCCGCGGTCCATAGGACTATTATAAACACAGTGGAAAAGAGAAAATCACAAAAAAGAACTGTTAAGCCAGTCAAATAATTAGGTCAGGGAGCTAGAAGAAATATTAGATTATTTGCAAACCGGGTCGAACCGGCAAGGGGCAATTTGGTCAATTAACCCCGAGAGCTGACTCCTGACCTAACTGTTAAATAAAATCGGAGAAAAGAAAATTTCGAAATTGAGAATTAAATTAAAGAACTAATAGAAAAATACATAGAAAAAAAAAAGAAAAAGAAAAGTAAAAAGGTAGTGACATCATCATGGTGACATCACCTATGAGGCCATAAATAATTTTTATTTACTTAATATTTTGACAAAGTCAATTAAAGGTTAAATATCCAAAATAAAGAAAAAAAATCATTTCCCTCATCTTCCTCAAGTTAGCTGAAATCCTCTCCCTCTCATCTCCATGAATTTTCCTCCATTAAAGCTTGCACTCAAGCTTTGAAATCCTTACGAAGCCTTAACTTCTCCCATAATTGTTTCATAAAAACTTGATTTAATCATTGGAGAAGAAGATTGGTCATCAAAGAAAGAAGAAAAGAAGAAAGAAAATTGGAGAAAAGGGGAGTTATAAGTTGCTACACAAAGGTTAGTGATTAAGTTATAAATGAGTTTATTACTTGTGTTTATAACTTAGTTAACTTAGAAATATGCTTAAAATGAAATAAAAATTTGTTGAGGGACCATGAATGATTTTCAGCCAGCATGTATATGGGGGTGTTATTGCATGATTTGATTAACTTAGATGGTGATATGAACTTTAAGTAGTTAAATGGTTGTGATTAAAGGCTTGAATTAGCTAAATGCAAGGAAATTGTGAATTAGGGTTTTGGACATTAGGGTTTAGAGACCAAAAAAGTGAGAAACTTGTAAATGATGTCTTGGACCTAATTTGAAGTGAGAAATGGTCAATGGTGACCAAATGAAGTGTGTTGGAATGGTTGGAGTTAAGGCCAAATTCGGATTGAGTATGGTCATGCTGCTGGCAGCAAGAACCAAGTTACCTTTAAAGGACCAAAAATGAAATTCTACAAATCTAATTGGTATCAGACCAATTGGGAATGAAAATAGACACTAAATGACACAATTTTCATTTAGGATGTATGCCCAAAAAGTGAGCAAAAGCTAGTGAACAAATTGACCAAACTTGGAAAATCTCAGTCTGTCCCTGTACAAACTGACCAAATGAACAGTGTTTGTTTATTTGGCCATAACTTGAGCTAGGTAGGTCTAAATGACCTGAAATTTTACCAGTGGATAGTTTAGACATAAACCTAAAACTTTAATGAAGAAAACAAACCCAAATTATTCCATTAACCAAGTCATTTGGCCACCCTAAGTTGGTGACCCAAAATTGCCAGCACCAAAAATTGCCCAGAATTCTGGGTTGTGTCCAATCCAACAGCCATAGTTCAAATGGCTATAACTTGAGCTAAAAAACTCCAATGGAGTGATTCAAAAAGGAGAATAAACTTAAGACAATAGGAAACATTTTCTATGAAGGAAGTTTTGCCAAATTCTAACAGAAAAGTGACCAATGGAACAGTGCAACCTTAGACTCCAAAACTGAAAATTATCAAATTTGCCTAAAAAGACTAAGAATTTGAATAAACAACCAAAACCAACAAATTTAGTGACCAAAATGTGGCATGTGGGTAAAGTTGGAATTCCCATACCTATTAAGCCTTAGAAAGTCAACAATTTGACTTGAATAGTATAGTGAATAGTAACCCGAAACACAAAAATTTAAGGAACGTCGAGTTTAACACGTTAGAGCTAGATAAAAGTGAAGTTAAATTTATTTTCGGATTTATACTAAGTTATGGTACTGAAACACTGTAAAATTATGTGTTTCAGTTGAAAAGAATACTGGGAAAGAACCCGAGGAACCGAGTCAAGGCCAAGAGGCGACTCGCTTAAGGTTTGTGCACAACATCACTATGCTTTAAAATTCATTGATAAAGTGAATGAAATATATATTTTACTTTTGCTTTGAATTGTTAAAAGTTTATTTGTGACATTATTTATGATTTTTTGATTTAAATTGTGGAAGTTATTGTGTATATTTGAAACCACGGTGTCATAACCATATATTTGAACACCTCACTAGCATGACTAGTGAGGGTAATTAGTTTTGAATTTTGATTCCTTCTCTGGAGAAGTGTTGAGGTGTGCCAGTAGAAGAGGATTTGAATGGATATCCATATATTTGAGCTAGCTAGCCTTGTGATGTGAGTTCTCCTTAGCCTCTGGCTATTGAGATTATATTTGTTTCGAATGGCATGATCTAACTGTGGGTTTTATGAAATGTGATTTGATACTTCAAAAATGAAATTGTTTGGAATAAAATCTCATAATTCATGTTTTGTGTTTAACTCGCATGCTCAGTTCAATTTTTGAATAAATGTGATTTAAATTCTGTGTAAAGATTCTTTTAGTATGTTGTGCACCACTGAGTCCTAGTACTCAGTGATAGCTTTTATTGCTGTCGTAGATTTAGAGACTAGAGGAGCAGCAAACTGAGCTGCTGAGGTGTGAGGATCTATCAGCTTGAAATTATCGGGTATAATTTATACCCTGACTGTAAATATTTCTTTTGATGTATGTATTGCACATAAAATGTATGGACATATAAATTCGATCTTGAGCAGCTTGTACAAAGTTTGTATAAAATTTGTAATAAATTTTAGTTTAGAATTTCTGAATGTAAATTTTAGTATGATGTATATATAAATTATTTGTTTTTAATGAAATATGAATGAATGATATTGATTGACAGTATCTTGATGATTGTTGAATTTTGAACTTGTGAAATTGGTTGGGATTGATTGTGAATTTGAAGAAGTGGTTGAAAAATTATTGGAAGTGCCTTTTTTTTTCAGGTATTTGAAGAACTGTTTTCTCAAAATACAAATGAAACTCTGTCAAAATTTTTATAAAATTTGTGAAAAAATAAAATGAGCTAAAAATATTATCTAGTTTTAATTTTAATTAAATGTTTTAAATACCTATTAGAAAATGCTCACCATTTATCAAAAATAAGAAAATTGTTTTAAAATCTCTTGTAGGGTACTTAATGAGTTATCGGTAGGTGAAGTTCAGTAGTTCATTAGGTATTCTACGAGATCATGTTATGCCTTACAGAGGGGTAGGGTGTGACATGATTTAGTGGTATCAGAGAAAAATTTTTGAAGTATGTTTTAACTTGAGAATTTGTGTTTTTCTTTGTTAAGTACAATTGCTCAATGTCCATATTTGTTACATACAGTGCATTACATCATGAATATGAACTAACGGGGGGAAATCTCCATGTGTTACTTGTTCAGGAGATACCCTAATTTCAGACTGAAATGGAAGAAGGGGATCGCTCAGTCGAGCAATCTATTGAAGCTGAGGCACAAGGGGAAGCCCCAGCTTTACAAAATGTCAGTGGATTTGTAGCACCAACTCCATAAATGCTGCAGTTTCCTGCACAGTTTGCATAGCAGATGGCTGCGATTTTTATACAAATGGCTAGGGGTATGCTCGCTCAAGCTCCACCCCAGACACCTGTGGCACAACCACTACCTCCAGCCAGATAGTATGATAAATTACTGAAGTATGGGGCTACAGAATTTAAGGGTACAGTGGACCCTTTAGAGGCAGAGCAATGACTTGAAAGAATGGACAGAGTGCTCAAAAAGTTGCACTGCTAAGATGAATTGAAGTTTGAATACTCTGTGTCTCTACTACAAGGGGATGTGTATGATTGGTGGAAGACCATCCCCCACAGTTTAGCTGAACCACAAGTGCTGACCTGGGATGAATTCATCAGAGAATTTAGACAGAAATACATCCCAGATGCATATGTTGATCAGAAATTGCAAGAATTTTTTAGTTTGAAACAAGGGAACCGATCAGTGGCAGAGTATAAGAGGGAGTTCTCCCGTTTAAGTCATTATACTGGGAGTCTCCTTTCTACCAGTAAGGCAAGATGCAAGAGATTTGAGATTGGTTTGAAGCCCAGTTTGAGAATGCAAGTCGTGGGATTCAGACACAGTAACTTTTCAGAACTTATGTCTCAAGCACTTGAGTTGGAAAGAATAGAATCAGAAGCAACCCCAGTGAAAGAAAAATCAGAGAAAGCTGAGAAATCAGAAAAAGACAAGGGGGAAAAGTCAGTAGAACAGAGTTATGGTGGTACCTCTGGAAAGAAAAAGAAATTTAGTGGACCCAGTAGGGGTCGAGGTAGAAGATTTGGTAGGGGCAGATTTTCTGGACAGAGACCCCCTATGTCTGGTCAGTAGTCAAGCAGGGGTTCACATTTTGCCCGCCCCTGTGAGACTTGTGGCAAGATTCATGGGGGGGGGGGGGGGAATGTTATTGGGCCACTGGAGCCTGCTTTAACTGTGGAGGCAAGGGCCATATAGCTAAAGACTGCACTAGTGCTCCGAAATATGGTCCAGCTCCTACTACTGCCGAGGGATCTATTCAGAGTCCTACTCCTAGAGGTTCACAATCAGTTGGTAGAGGAAGAGGCAGAGGTAGAGGCACCGCTGTGCAAATGTGGTATGGTTGGTCGGGCCAAGACAAGGAAGTGCTTCAGCTAGAGTCTACACGATGAGACAGCGAGAAGAGGCTGAGACTTCCGATGTGGTAGCCAGTACATTCTCTATCTCTGATCAAGATGTACTTGTGTTGTTTGATCTGGGTTCAACCCATTCATATGTTAGTGCTAGCATAGTCAGTTCACTTGCTGTTCCATGTGTGCAAATGGGTTTTGAAGTGCTAGTAACTAGTCCATTAGGACAAGAGGTCCGGGTCAACATAATCTATAGAGACTATCCTATGGTGATCCAAGGACATGTTTTCCTATCAAACTTGATTGAAATGCCCTTCAGGGAGTATGATATTATCTTGGGCATGGATTGGTTAGCCAGGCATCATGCCATGATTGACTGTAGACTGAAGACAATCACTTTTGGTCTCCCTTTGTACGTTGATGTGGTAATACATGAGGAGAGGCAGTTACTGCCATCAAACATTATTTCGGCTGCACTAGCCAGAAGAATGATCAGAAAGGGGTGTGAAGCATACTTGGCACATGTGATAGACTCCCAAGTGGGGAGTCCAGCACTAAGGGACATCCCTACGGTATGTGACTTTCCGGATGTGTTTCCTAATGAATTGCTAGGATTACATCCAGAAAGAGAGGTGCAGTTTGAGATTGATGTTATGCCTGGTGTGGAACCAATCTGCAGAATTGAATGGCACACCAGAATAGAATGGCACACCTATTCTGCAGAATTGAAAAAGTTAAAAGTGCAGTTGCAAGAATTGCTTAACAAGGGCTTTATCCGCCCTAGTGTGTCACCTTGGGGAGCGCAGTGTTGTTTGTAAAGAAGAAAGATGGCACTCTCCGCTTGTGTATTAATTATCGGTAGTTGAATAAGGTGACAATGAAGACAGATATCCGTTGCCCCGCACTGATGACTTGTTTGATCAGTTGAGGGGTGCAGCTGTGTTCTCCAAAATTGATCTGAGATCAGGTTATTATCAGCTGAAAGTACAAGAGCAGAGTATTTCTAAAACTGCCTTCAGAACTCGCTATGGCCATTATGAGTTCTTAGTCATGCCATTCGAGTTAAGTAATGCTCCGGCTGCTTTTATGGATCTGATGAACACTATCTTCAGACCATACCTTGACCAGTTTGTTGTGGTATTCATTGATGATATATTGGTCTATTCGAGGAATGCAGAAGAGCATGATAGACATCTGCGGATTGTACTATAGACTTTGAGAGAGAAATAGCTATACGCCAAATTGTCGAAATGTGAATTTTGGCTGAAGGAGATAGCCTTTTTGGGGCATGTAGTATTAGAAGAGGGCATCAAGGTAGAACCAAGTAAAATTGAAGCTGTCCTTAATTCGAGGCCACCCAGAAATGTCACAGAGATTCGCAGTTTTCTAGGTTTAACTGGATACTATCGTAGATTTGTAAAGGGATTTTCCATGTTGGCATCTCTATTGACTAAGCTACTCCGAAAAGATGTAAAATTTCAGTGGACGGATAAATGCCAACAGAGTTTTGATGAATTGAAGAAATGTTTGACTGAAGCTCCAGTCCTGACTTTACCTACCCCGGGTAAAGAATACACTATTTATAGTGATGCTTCTCACAATAGGTTAGGCTGTGTATTGATGCAAGATCGAAATGTTATTGCCTATGAATCACGCCAGCTAAAACCGCATGAGAGGAATTATCCAACTCATGATTTGGAGCTTCCAGCTATTGTGTTTACTCTGAAGATCTGGAGACACTATTTGTATGGGGAAAAGTGTTACATCTACACAGATCATAAGAGTTTGAAGTATTTGGGCACCCAGAAAGAGCTGAATTTGAGACAGAGGAGATGGTTAGAGTTAATAAAAGACTATGATTATTTGATAGACTATCAGCCAGGTAAAGCTAATGTTGTGGCTGATGCCTTAAGTCGCAAGACTATGGCAAGTCTACGGGTTACTCCTTTGTCTATGGTACATGAGTTGAGATCATTACATGCCAGCTTAGAGATTAATGATGAGGGGCAGACAGCAGTTGCATGGCATGTACAGCCAGTGTTGATTGATCAGATCAGGATGACTGCTCAGAATGATGAAAGGTATCAAAAGCTGATGGAAGAAGTCCGACAGGGCAAGAAACCAAAATTCTCAATCAGAGATGATGGTCTACTGCTACACCAGGGCAAAATGTCTGTTCCTAATGATGTTGATTTGAGGCTGATTATTTTGAAGGAAGCACACGAGTCTCCTTTTGCCATGCACCCTGGTGGCACAAAAATGTATAGGGGGCTAAAGGAGCATTACTGGTGGATGGGTATGAAAAGAGATGTGGCAAAGTTTGTTTCTAAATGCCTAACTTGTCAGTAAGTGAAGGCAGAGCATCAAGTACCCACTGGGTTGTTACATCCACTACTAGTACCATAATGGAAATAGGAGAGAATAACGATGGATTTTGTAATGGGACTTCCAAGGACATAGAAGAGTCATGATGCAATATGGGTCATTATTGACAAACTAACCAAGTCTGCTCATTTTCTGCCAGTTCGGATGGACTACAGTTTAGAAAGATTGGCCAAGTTGTACATTGATGAGATTGTGAGACTGCATGGAGTGCCAGTATCCATTGTATTAGACAGAGATCCTAGGTTCACTTCTAGATTCTGGGGTAGTCTTCAGAAAGCCCTAGGAACTAGATTGAACTTAGATCGCATTCCACCCACGCATGCATGGCCACCCGAGAGGGTAATTCAGATCTTGGAGGACATGCTACGGGCTTGTGTGATTGAGTTTGAGGGCAGTTAGGATACACACTTGCCTTTGATTGAGTTTGCTTACAATAACAGCTACCAATCCAGTATTGGGATGCCTCCATATGAAGCTTTGTATGGCAGAAAATGTAGAACCCCATTGTGTTGGGATAACGTGGGTGAAAAAAAGATGATTGGACCCGAAATTGTTTAGCAAACTGAGGAGAAGATCAGAGTAATCAGAGATCAACTTAAGACTGCATCAGACCGTCAGAAGTCCTACATTGATTTGAAAAGAAGGGATATTGAGTATGCAGTCGGTGAGAAAGTTTTCCTCAAGGTTTCCCCTTGGAAGAGGATTATGAGATTCGGCAGAAAGGGGAAACTGAGTCCTCATTTCATTGGGCCATATGAGGTTCTGAAAAGAGTGGGTCCTTTAGCATATCATTTGGCACTACCTCCAGAGTTGGAGAAGATACATAATGTCTTCCATGTGTCTATGTTGAGGAGGTATCGATCAGACCCATCTCATGTACTACCAGTAGAGGAAATTGAAGTGAATCCAAACCTCACATATGAGGAAGAACCCATAGTGATTCTGGCTTATAAGGTGAAGCAGCTACGGAACAAGCAGATACCATTGGTAAAAGTGTTGTGGAACTATCATTCGAGCCAGGAGGCTACTTGGGAACGAGAGGAGGACATGAGGAGATGGCACCCACAGCTGTTCAGAGATTGATACCAGGTAAAATTTCGAGACGAAATTTATTTTAAGGGGGGAGAATTGTAACACCCCTATTTGCGTAGCCTGGTATATTTTACTGTTCCGGTGACCAGTGTCGGTCCGAACAATTAAGGGGATTAGAACCACACTTAAGACAACTAGATAGGCCATAAACACAAATAATTAGTAATTGCCAATTAGTTAAGTATAAATAAGAAAAAACAGAACATAAGAAGTTAAACGAACCGAGAGTCACAGCGATGGGTGACCTTCTCGGGAATGACTACGAAGTCGATTTAAACTCAAATTTCGAACAGTAAAATGTGATGCCGCGGTCCTTAGGACTATTATAAACACAATGGAAAAGAGAAAATCACAAAAAAGAACTGTTAAGCCAGTCAAATAATTAGGTTAGGGAGCCGAAAGAAATATTGGATTATTTGCAAACCGGGTCGAACTGACGAGGGACAATTTGGTCAATTGACCCTGAGAGCTGACTCCTGACCTAACTGTCAAATAAAATCGGAGAAAAGAAAATTTCAGAATCGAGAATTAAATTAAAGAACTAATAGAAAAATACATAGAAAAAAAAAGTAAAGTAAAAAGGTAGTGACATCACCTATGAGGCCATAAATAATTTTTGTTTACTTAATATTTTGACTAAGTCAATTACAGGTTAAATATCCAAAATAAAGAAAAAAAAATCATTTCCCTCATCTTCCTCAAGTTAGCCGAAACCCTCTCCCTCTCATCTCCATGAATTTTCCTCCATTAAGGCTTGCACTCAAGCTTTGAAATCCTTACTAAACCTCAACTTTTCCCATAATTGTTTCATAAAAACTTGATTTAATCACTGGAGAAGAAGATTAGTCATCAAAGAAAGAAGAAAAGAAGAAAGAAAATTGGAGAAAAGGGGAGTTAGAAGTTGCTACTCAAAGGTTAGTGATTTAAGTTACAAATGAGTTTATTACTTGTGTTTATAACTTAGTTAACTTAGAAATATGCTTAAAATGAAATAAAAATTTATTGAGGGACCATGAATGATTTTTGGCCAGCATGTATATGGGGGTGTTATTGCATGATTTGATTAACATAGATGGTGATATGAACTTTAAGTAGTTAAATGGTTGTGATTAAAGGCTTGAATTAGCTAAATGCAAGGAAATTGTGAATTAGGGTTTTGGACATTAGGGTTTAGAGACCAAAAAAGTGAGCAACTTGTAAATGATGTCTTGGACCTAATTTGAAGTGAGAAATAGTGAATGGTGACCAAATGAAGTGTGTTGGAATGGTTGGACTTAAGGCTAAATTCGGATTGAGTATGGTCATGCTGCTGGCAGCATGACCAAGTTACCTTCGAAGGATCAAAAATGAAATTTTACAAGTCCAATTGGTATGAGACCAATTGGGAAGGAAAATAGACACTAAATGACACAATTTTAATTTAGGAATCATGCCCAAAAGGTGACCAAAACCTAGTGAACAAATTGACCAAACTTGGAAAATCTCTGTCTGTCCCTGTAGAAACTGACCATTTCATTTGGCCATAACTCCAGCTAGGCAAGTCTAAATGACCTGAACTTTTACCAGTGGATAGTTTAGACATAGGCCTAAAACTTTAATGAAGAAAAAAAACCCAAATTATTCCATTAACCAAGACATTTGGCCACCCCAAGTTGGTGACCCAAAATTGCCAGCACCAAAAATTGCCCAGAATTCTGGATTGTGTCCAATCCGGCAACCATGGTTCAAATGGCTATAACTTGAGCTACCAAGCTCCAATTGGAGTGATTCAAAAAGGAGAATAAACTTAAGACAATAGGGAACATTTTCTATGAAGGAAGTTTTGCCAAATTCTAACAGAAAAGTGACTAATGGAGCAGTGCAACCTTAGACTCCAAAACTGAAAATTATCAAATTTGCCAAAAAAGACTTAGAATTTGAATAAACAACCAAAACCAACAAATTTAGTGACCAAAATGTGGTATGTGGGTAAAGTTAGAATTCCCATACCTATTAAGCCTTAGAAAGTCAACAATTTGACTTGAATAGTGTAGTGAATAGTAACCTGAAACACAAAAATTTAAGGAACGTCGAGTTTAACACGTTAGAGCTAGGTAAAAGTGAAGTTAAATTTATTTTCGGATTTATACTAAGTTATGGTACTGAAACACTGTAAAATTGTGTGTTTCAGTTAAAAGGAATACCGAGAAAGAACCCGAGGAACCGAGTCAAGGCCAAGAGGCGACTCGCTTAAGGTTTGTGCACAACATCACTATGCTTTAAAATTCATTGATAAAGTGAATGAAATATGTATTTTATTTTTGCTTTGAATTGTTGAAAGTTTATTTGTGACATTATTTATGCTGTTTTGATTTAAATTGTGAAAGTTATTGTGTATATTTGAAATAACAATGTTTAGCAAATTATTAAGATAAGTTTTGAAACCACAGTGTCATGACCATATATTTAAACACCTCACTAGCATGACTTGTGAGAGTAATTAGTTTCGAATTTTGATTCATTCTCTGGAGAAGTGTTGAGGTGTGCCAGTAGAAGAGGATTTGAATGGATATCCATATATTTGAGCTAGCTAGCCTTGTGATGTGACTTCTCCTTAGCCTCTGGCTATTGAGATTATATTTGTTTTGAATGGCATGATCTAACTGTGGGTTTTATGAAATGTGATTTGATACTTCAAAAATGAAATTGTTTGGAATAAAATCTCATAATTCATGTTTTGTGTTTAACTTGCATGCTCAGTTCAATTTTTGAATAAATGTGATTTAAATTCTGCATAAAGATTCTTTTAGTATGTTGTGCACCACTGAGTCGTAGTGCTCAGCGATAACTTTTATTGCTGTCGCAGATTTAGAGACTAGAGGAGCAGCAGACTGAGCAGCTGAGGTGTGAAGATCTATCAGCTTGAAGTTATCGGGTATAATTTATACCCTAACTATAAATATTTCTTTTGATGTATGTATTGCACATAAATGTATGAACATTTAAATTCGGTCTTGAGCAACTTGTACAAAGTTTGTATAAAATTTGTAATAAATTTTAGTTTGGAATTTCTAAATGTAAATTTTAGTATGATGTATATATAAATTGTTTGTTTTTAATGAAATATGAATGAATGATATTGATTGACCGTATCTTGAGGATTGTTGAATTTTGAACTTGTGAAATTGGTTGAGATTGATTGTGAATTTGAAGAAGTGGTTGAAAAATTGTTGGAAGTGCCTTTTTTTCTGGTATTTGAAGAACTGTTTTCTCAAAATACAAATGGAACTCTGTCAAAATTTTTATAAAATTTGCGAAAAAATAAAATGAGCCAGAAATATTAACTAGTTTTAATTTTAATTAAATGTTTTTAATACCTATTAGAAAATGCTCACCATTTATCAAAAATAAGAAAATTGTTTTAAAATCCCTTGTAGGGTACTTAATGAGTTATTGGTAGGTGAAGTTCGGTAGTTCATTAGGTATTCTACGGGATCATGTTATGCCTTACAGAGGGGTAAGGTGTGATAGGCGCTCCTCAAGGTGACACACTAGGGTGGATAAAGCCCTTGTCAAGCAGCTCTTGCAACTGCACTTTTAACTCTTTCAATTCTGCAGGTGCCATTCTATATGGTGTTATGGAGATTGGGTTCACACCAGGCATAACATCAATCTCAAACTGCACCTCTCTTTCTGGAGGTAATCCTAGCAATTCATCAGGAAACACATCCGGAAAGTCACATACTATAGGGATGTCCCTCAGTGCTGGGCTCCCCACTTGGGGGTCTATCACTTGTGCCAAGTATGCTTCACACCCCTTTCTGATCATCCTTCTGGCTAGTGTAGCCGAAATGATGTTTGATGGCCGTAAATGCCTCTCCCCATGTATTACCACATCACTATACGGAAGGAGACCAAAAGTGACTGTCTTCAGTCTACAGTCAATCATGGCATGATGCCTGGCTAACCAATCCATGCCCAAGATGATATCATAATCTCTGAAGGGCATTTCAATCAAATCTGACAGAAAAACATGTCCTTGGATCACCAAAGGACATTCTCTATAAATTCTGTTGACCCGAACCTCTTGTCCTAATGGACTAGTTACTAGCACTTCAAAACCCATTTTGACACACGGAACAGCAAGTGAACTAACTATGCTAGCACTAACATATGAGTGGGTTGAACCTAGATCAAATAACACAAATACTTCTTGATCAGAGATAGAGAATGTACCGGCTACAATATCGAAAGTCTCAGCCTCTTTTCGCTGTCTCATCGTATAAACCCTGGCTGAAGCACTTCCTTATGCTGACTGACCAACAGTACCCTGACTACCCGAAGCATCGCCTCTACCTTTGCCTCTTCCTCTATCAATTGGTTGTGAACCTCTGGGAGCAGGACTCTGAATAGATCCTTCTGCAGTAGTAGGAGCTGGACCGAATCTAGGAGCACTAGTGCAATCTTTTGCAATATGACCCTTGCCTCCACAGTTAAAATAGGCTTCTATTGCCCAATAGCATTCTCCCCCATGAATCTTGCCACAAGTTTCACAGGGGTGGGGAGGTTGTGAACCCCTGCTCGATTGCTGACCAGAACTAGGGGGTCTCTGTCCAGAGAATCTGCCCCTTCCAAACCTTCAACCTCGACCTCTGCTAGGTCTCCCAAATTTCTTCTTCTTTCCAGAGGTACCACTAGGACTTTATGCTATTGACTTTTCCCCCTTGTCTTTCTCTAATTTTTCAATTTTCTCTGATTTTTCTTTTGCCGGGGTCGCTTCTGATTCAATTCTTTCCAACTCAAGTGCTTGAGAAATGAGCTCTGAAAAATTACTGTGTCTAAATTGTTAGTAGTATGCCCTAGAGCATATCATTTAGTATGTATCTTGTACATATTTTTATTAATAAAAGGCATTTCCACTTTTCTGTTTACATAATATATTTATGTGTAATAGAAAAGGTCCATTGATATTTTGTTAGAAATATTATTCTTAAGTTGTTAAGAATATGAGTGACAATATTTCTAGCACAAAGTATCATAAACAGGTTCACAATCGAGGATACTTCATAATAAGGACATGACTTATCCAGAAAGATTGTATTCATGTTTGTTCCCAAGTTATTTATATGAGATATAAATAAGATGGAATGGTGAGTCTCATGCCATATAACAAACATGATAGGCACTTATAAATGATAAGTAGGCCGAATCAGTGACACTTATGACAAGCACATGGAGTTTACTCTTGTCAATGTTTTGTCATAAATCATATCAGTGCATATAATCTTTAAACCTGAGATAGCACAGTTATCTTGTATATAGGTAGTTTGAGTTTGATACTGCTTTCATACTTGTACTATGTATGGGTATATGGGCATGTGTTGGCTCCTACTAGTTATATATGGAGGTAGGTGTTGATCAAGATGGAATCTGTTTCTCTAAGTAAATAGAGATAAAATCCTATGTTCATTTAATTGTTCTTGATGTTTCAAGTTCCTGGCCAAGACAGATAGATTTATTCAGAAAAGAGTTTCTGATGAGAAAATCTTTTAATCAAGAACTGGAATTAAAAGAGAACATAATATTCATAGCAAATGGAGTTTGACATAAACCATGACTCCAGCTTGAGTTGGGATTTTGTAACAGAGAGATTCTAGTGCATGGTAACATATGATTATAGGTTCATTTAAGGTAAACCTTATTACTAATTGGGTGGCCATGGCATGCTATGCTAGGTGTTAACCATGGTCTATGAGGTTCATAAAATGATTTAGAGAAATCAATCATGGTAAGAAAGAGTTCTGATGATATTAAGAGTTGATATCATGTCTCATTGCCAATTAGTGATGAGCCTAGTAAGTCACACACATATACAAGTTATCACCTATTTAAATATGATTTAATTAATTAATTAAAGAGTTTAATTGATTAATTAAATAGGTTTGGTTTGCAATTAAATTGCAAAGTCCCTAGCATGACTTGAAACCAAATCTAGATTATTGGGTGTGTAGTATAAATTAAATTTTTATTTAAAGTGTTTAAATATGAATTTAATTAATGTGAAATTAATTAATAGAGATTAATTAATTAATTTATATTTGATATAAATTAATTAGAAGAAGAAAAATAATTATTTTGGGTTAAGAACTCAAAATTAAGACACAGGGGTATTTTGGTCATTTCACAGTGTGACACGTGGCACCATGATATGGTGACACATGGGATTACACATAAGCTTGCCAAATATTTTTTTAATCATGTAAGATGATTACAATCAAGATTAAATATAGGTTTGACACTTGGCACAATGTAATTGGGTCACTTAAACCTAGAGCTAATCAAAGGGTGACATGTGGCAAGGGTTTAATGTGTTAACCTAGCTATTTAAGTGTGGTTATGAAAAGAAAAAATAACCAGCAGCCACTCCTCTCCTTTGTCATGCCACTTTGAGGCTTTTTATCTATTTTTCTTCATCTCTCATCAATTCAAAGAGATTAGCCATCAATCTCTTGAATTAAGAACAATAGAAATTGTTTCTAGTGTCCTGTTTACATCTCTAATCTCTTAAAAGGCAGGACTTGAATTTCTAATTAATAGAAAAGGCTTTAGAAGCTGTTCAAGGGCTGCCATAGGTGTTCTTGGTGTGGACAAGCTAGAGGGACAACATCTGGTGTCCTGAAGATGAATCTCAAAGGTGCGTATACGCAAAGGCATCAAGAGGTTAGTGTAATCATTCTTGATTTAATCTAGGGTTCTAAAATTAATCTGATTAATTTTAAAATCTTAAATGGCAAATACAGATCCAAAAACATATTAAAAGAGTTTTAATATGTTGTTTATCATTGAAATCAAATAGATAAAAATAAATCTTGCATGATACATGTGACCCTAGGTGAAAATTTTTGAATTCAATGGTATAAACTTGTGTTTTTCACGTTTCCGTTCCTTCAATTGGTATCAGAGCCCCTATATTTGCCATTTAGATTGTTGATTATATGATTTAATTGTGTGATTTGATCATGAGATGATTGATCCATTGCTGGTTGAATGGATGTGTGGCGGCACACAAGGTGAAGCCACCATTGGTGGCGGCAACAATGGTTCTTCAAGGTGGCGCAAGGTTTGCTTTTTAATTTACAATTGTTGTATGATCTAAAAGCTCATCCTATGTTTTATTAAATTTTTTAATTAGAATTTTAATCACACAATCAAATTATGATTCAAATCAGAATTTTAAAAATTGTTTGAATGTGATTCAAATCTGAATTTTAAAAGTTGTTTGAATGTGATTCAAATCTGAATTTTTAAAGTTGTTTGAATCATATTTAAATCTGATTTTTTAAAATTGTTTGAATAAAATTTATATCTGATTTTAAAAAAAAAATGTTTGAATGTGATTCAAATATGATTTTTTAAAAAATGTTTAAATGTGATTCAAATCTGAATTTTTAAAGTTGTTTGAATGTGATTCAAATCTGAAATTTTAAATTTGTTTGAATGAGATTCAAATCTGAATTTTTAAATTTATTTGAATCATATTCAAATCTGGATTTTTAAGTTGAATATGAGATATTTAATTTAATTTAAATATGTATATTTTATTTAATTGTTAAATAGTGATATGCTTGATGGATGATCATGGACTATAAAAGACCAATGTGATTGGATTTATTTCTGTTATGTTTCTTTTGGATTGTAAATTAATTTATTTATTTTAATTTATTTTGGGCATGTATTATTAAGTTTGTAATAATTTTTGGGTTGTAATTTCATTTATTTAAGTTCTTGTAAATTCGCCTTGGTATGCTAAGGATTACCATGTAATATTAGATTGCAAGAAGTTCAAGGAGGTCAAGAGCATTGGTGGGACCAGTGGGAGGAATTCAAGATCAAGTGTTGATTATGTACTCCTTCAGCAATTCTTGTAAAATGAATGAATGAATGAAATGCACCTAGGAATGCCCTGATTCAATTCTTGGTGGCTCAGAATTGAATCCCTTAGAAAGTCCATGATCATACCATATTTATTGCTTATCCATGAATGCATGAGATGTATGAGAATGTATGCTATTATATGATATATGCATGCTAATTGGATAATGTGCAAAGTGAGACCTTAATAGTAATTAGAATGACCATAAAATCTTCCAAACAAATGATTAAGTTGGAAATGCTATAATTAAAGTAATTATAGCATAGGCCCTCTATTGGGGCAATTATTTTAAGAAATTTTAAATAGTTGCATAAGATGCAATTAATTTAAGAGATTTTCTTAAGAATAATTGTTAAGCATGAGATGTTGTAAATATGTAAATGGTTTGGTGGCCAATATTGGATGTACCTGAGGACATTAAAATTATTTGCATAATTACTGGCTCAATGGGATCAACTTAACTAATGCAAGATAAGTCAATAATGGATGTACCTGAGATTTTGAGCATTAGGGGCTAGGTAAAGGATTGAACCTCACATGAAATGTGATGGGAAAGGAGTTGCTCACTTATAGTTTATTGTAATTCCAATAATGGATGTACCTGAGGATGATCAATAGAATTATAAGAATTCAATCACCCACTAGAAATCCATTCAACTAAGATTTCCGTTTTCTACTTTGGAAGTGTAGGATCCGCTAAGTTAGTGGGAGGACCAATTTGATTAAAAGACCATAATCATTTTGGTTAAATACATGATACATTTACTAATTAATATGGTTATTTTCTGCAATTAATTTTCTGATAAAATGAGCACAAAACAACCACCACCATCCAATGTCCTTGCAAGCATACTTGATCACAATAGGTTGATAGGACCTAATTTGTCTGATTGGCTAAGAAATTTGAAACTTGTCCTGAACCTTGAACATATAGGATATGTTCTAGATTCAAATGTTCCTAGTCCCTTACCTCCAGAGGCCACACAAGAGGAACAATGAAACTTTAGACAAGTGGAAGGAGCATGATATGAGAGCTAAGTGTTACATGCTTGCTTCCATGAGTAATGAGTTACAGAAGCAACATGAGAACATGCAGAGTGCGAGTGAGATCCTCCTTCACCTACAAGAGTTATATGGTGAGCACAGCAGGAATGCTAGGTATGAGATATCTAGACAGCTATTCCGTATGAGGATGTCTGAGGGACAGAATGTTGGGGATCATGTCCATAAGATGATTCGGCTGATTGAGCAGTTGGAACATCTTGACTTCAACATGGATTTCCAACTACAGACGGATTTGATCCTTCAGTCCCTTCCTGAGTCTTTTGGGAATTTTGTGACAAATTTCCATATGACTAAACAGGAATGCACCTTAGCTGGTTTACTTAACATGCTGGTTATTGCCCAAAAGAATATGCCAGGCAATAAAGGAAAAGAGGTAGCTTTGGTTGCATCTTCTTCTGCTGGAAAGTCCAACAAGAAGAAGGGCAATAAGAAAAAGAAACCTCAGATTCCTGGTCCTTCCAAGAAAATAGCTAAACAGAAAAGGAAGACTAAAGCTGATGGAGGCAAAGGAAAGTGTTTCCACTGCCAAAAGGATGGGCACTGGAAAAGGAACTGCCCAGAGTATCTTGCTTCTCTGAAGGACAAGAAGGATACACCTTCGGAAGATATGTCCATATCTTGTTATTTAGATTCTGAGGATACTTATAGTTCATCTACAGCTTGGGTTTTAGATACTGGTGCCAGTTCTCACATTTCTAATGATATGCAGGAACTAGCAACAAGAGTGTACTTGCGTTCTCAAGATATTAGAGTCCGGATTGGCAATGGCTTAACTGTTGAAGCTTTAGCCATAGGATCTAAATCTTTTTACTTGTTTGGACATGTTTTGTGTTTGGATAATATTTTATATGTACCTGATGCTTTTAAGAACATCATTTCTATATCTAGTTTGACTAGAAATGGCTATGAATTTTAGTTCACAGATGATGTTTGCAATATTTATTTTGGAAATAAATATGTTGGTTCGAGTTATATGAATGATGGTCTTTATTATTTGGATAATAATGACAAACACAAATTGAATGCAAGTGATCTAAAAGAATGCAATGCCATGGTGAAAACCAACTCAAGTTCAAAATATATTTGGCACTTAAGGTTATGTCATGTTGCAGAAGATAGGATTGCAAAACTGGAGAAAATGGGGATTCTATCCTCATTGGGCTCTGAGCCTACTCCAACTTGTGAATCTTACCTTCAGGGCAAAATGACTAGATCACCCTTTGTTGGACAAGGGCTAAGAGCTGAAAATATTTTGGAGCTAATACATAGTGATGTATGTGGTCCATTTAAAGAAATGGCTAGAGGGGGTTTTCATTATTTTATTACCTTTATTGATGATAAATCAAGGTTTGGGTATTTGTATTTGATGAAATACAAACATGAATCTTTTGAAAAGTTCAAAGAATTTAAATCTGAAGTAGAAAATCAAATAGGAAAGAGTATTAAAGCTCTTCGATCAGATCGTGGAGGTGAATATTTGAGTACTGAATTTGATGAATACTTGAGAGAGCATGGCATTGTTTCTTAGCTGACTCCTCCAGGAACACCACAACTGAATGGTGTATTTGAAAGGAGAAATCGTATCCTATTGGATATGGTACGTAGTATGATGAGCTATACTGATATGCCAATCTTCTTTTGGGGATTTGCATTAGAATCAGCTTTGTATATTCTAAATAGGATTCCTTCAAAATCAGTTTCTTCCACACCTTATGAGATATGGCATGGAAGAAAACCAATTCTTAAGCATGTTAAGATTTGGGATTGTCCAGTTTATATCAAAAAGCTAAACACTGATAAATTGGAGACCAGATCAGAAAAAGGTCGATTTGTTGGATATCCAAAAGATAGTTTTGGATATTATTTTTATTTGCCTACTTCACAAAGGGTTGTGATAAGTAGAGATGCCACATTTCTTAAACAACAGTTTGTTCAAGAAGGAGGCAAAGGAAGGCAAATAGAGTTAGAATTGGAGAATTCTGACCAACCAACAGATCAGATGGATATAGATCCATCTAGTCAACCTATACCCATTGATGAAACATCTACAGCCGTTCCTCGTAGAACAACCAGGGTATCTCACCCACCAGTGAGATATGGTTTTCTTCATGAAGAAGAACAAGAGTTGTCTACTCATGAAGAAGTAGATCATGAAGATGATCCACTTACTTATGAAGAAGCTATATCAGATATAGACTCTTCAAAATGGATTGATGCTATGAAATTCGAGATTGATTCCATGTATAAGAATCAAGTTTGGGATCTTGTTGACCCACCTGAAGGTATTGTACCTATAGGGAACAAATGGGTTTTCAAGAAGAAAATTGGTTCTGATGGAAAGGTAGAGACCTATAAGGCAAGGCTAGTAGCGAAAGGGTTTCGCCAAAGGCAAGGAATCGACTATGAGGAGACTTTCTCGCCTGTTGCCATGCTTAAATCAATTAGGATTTTATTAGCAATAGCTGCATACTATGATTATGAGATTTGGCAGATGGATGTCAAAACAGCTTTTCTCAATGGATACATTGAAGAAAACATTTTCATGGAACAACCTAGGGGTTTTGAATGCCAAGATGGTTCCAAGGTATGCAAGTTAAAGCGATCCATTTATGGGTTGAAACAAGCTTCGAGGAGTTGGAACATCCATTTTGATGAAGCCATTAAATCCTTTGGTTTTATCAAAAATGAGGATGAGCCATGTGTATATAAGAAGGCTAGTGACAGTGCTATCACTTTCCTTGTCTTATATGTGGATGACATACTATTGATGGGTAATGACACAGGTATGTTGACGACTATAAAGGTATGGTTGTCAAATACATTCTCCATGAAAGACTTAGGGGAGGCAACCTATATTCTTGGGATTCGCATCTATAGAGATAGAGCGAAAAGAATAATTGGTTTATCTCAAAGTCTATACTTGGAAAAGGTGTTAAAGAGGTTTAACATGCTTGATTCCAAGAGAGGATTGTTACCAGTGAGACATGGTATCCACCTTTCTAAAGAGATGTCTCCAAAGACACCTGAAGAAAGAGATAAGATGGCCAGGATTCCATATGCTTCGGCTATTGGAAGTTTAATGTATGTAATGTTGTGTACTAGGCCGGATATCGCATATGCTATTAGTTTGACTAGCAGGTATCAATCCAATCCAGGTTTGGAACACTGGATAGCTGTCAAGAATATCCTTAAGTACTTGAGAAGAACTAAGGATTTATTCTTGATTTATGGAGGTGGAGACTTGCAATTGGATGGTTATACTGATTCGATTTCCAATCGATATCGATGATAGAAAGTCTACCTCTGGATATGTGTTCATTTGTAATGGAGGTGCGATCGGTTGGAAGAGTTCCAACAGAGCATGACCGCAGATTCCACTACAGAGGTCGAGTATATTGTCGCATCGATGTCGCAAAGGAAGTCGCTTGGATAAAGAAGTTCGTGATAAAACTTACAGTAGTTCCTTCCATTGAGTCAGCAGTTCCACTACACTGTGACAATAATGGAGCAGTCATACAGGCTAAGGAACCAAGGTCTCACCAGAAATCCAAACACATAGAAAGGCGCTACCACATTATCAGAGAATAGTTGGGCGAGGCGATGTAGCCATGCAGAAAATAGCATCAGCTGAAAATCTAGCTGATCCATTAACTAAGCCTATGTCACGGACTCAGTTAGACTGACATCTTGAGAAGATAGGTTTAAGATATTGTAATGAATGGCTCTAGTGCTAGTGGGAGATTGTTAGTAGTATGCCCTAGAGCATATCATTTACTATGTATCTTGTACATATTTTTATTAATAAAAGGCATTTCCACTTTTCCGTTTACATAATATATTTATGTGTAATAGAAAAGGTCCATTGATATTTTGTTAGAAATATTATTCTTAAGTTGTTAAGAATATGAGTAACAATATTTCTAGCACAAAGTATCATAAATAGGTTCACAATCGAGGATACTTCATAATAAGGACATGACTTATCCAGAAAGATTGTATTCATGTTTGTTCCCAAGTTATTTATATGAGATATAAATAAGATGGAATGGTGAGTCTCATGCCATATAACAAACATGATAGGCACTTATAAATGATAAATAGGTCGAACCAGTGACACTTATGACAAGCATATGGAGTTTACTCTTGTCAATGTTTTGTCATAAATCATATCAATGCATATAATCTTTAGACCTGAGATAGCACAGTTATCTTATATATAGGTAGTTTGAGTTTGATACTGCTTTCATACTTGTACTATGTATGGGTATATGGGCATATGTTGGCTCCTACTAGTTATATATGGAGGTAGGTGTTGATCAAGATGGAATCTGTTTCTCTAAGTAAATAAAGATAAAATCCTATGTTCATTTAATTTTTCTTGATGTTTCAAGTTCCTAGCCAGGACAGATAGATTTATTCAGGAAAGAGTTTCTGATGAGAAAATCTTTTAATCAAGAACTGGAATTAAAAGAGAATATAATATTCATAGCAAATGGAGTTTGACATAAACCATGACTCCAGCTTGAGTTGGGATTTTATAACAGAGAGATTCTAGTGCATGGTAACATATGATTATAGGTTCATTTAAGGTAAACCTTATTACTAATTGGGTGGCCATGGCATGCTATGCTAGGTGTTAACCATGGTCTATGAGGTTCATAAAATGATTTAGAGAAATCAATCATGGTAAGAAAGAGTTCTGATGATATTAAGAGTTGATATCATGTCTCATTGCCAATTAGTGATGAGCCTAGTAAGTCACACACATATACAAGTTATCACTTATTTAAATATGATTTAATTAATTAATTAAAGAGTTTAATTGATTAATTAAATAGGTTTGGTTTGCAATTAAATTGCAAAGCCCCTAGCATGAGTTGAAACCAAATCTAGATTATTGGGTGTGTAGTATAAATTAAATTTATATTTAAAGTGTTTAAATATGAATTTAATTAATGTGAAATTAATTAATAGAGATTAATTAATTAATTTATATTTGATATAAATTAATTAGAAGAAGAAAAATAATTATTTTGGGTTAAGAACTCAAAATTAAGACACAGGGGTATTTTGGTCATTTCACAGTGTGACACGTGGCACCATGATATGGTGACACATGGGATTACACATAAGCTTGCCAAATGTTTTTTTAATCATGTAAGATGATTAAAATCAAGATTAAATATAGGTTTGACACTTGGCACAATGTAATTGGGTCACTTAAACCTAGAGCTAATCAAAGGGTGACATGTGGCAAGGGTTTAATGTGTTAACCTAACTATTTAAGTGTGGTTATGAAAAGAAAAAATAACCAGCAGCCACTCCTCTCCTTTGTCATGCCACTTTGAGGCTTTTTATCTATTTTTCTTCATCTCTCATCAATTCAAAGAGATTAGCCATCAATCTCTTGAATTAAGAACAATAGAAATTATTTCTAGTGTCCTGTTTACATCTCTAATCTCTTAAAAGACAGAACTTGAATTTCTAATTAATGGAAAAGGCTTTAGAAGTTGTTCAAGGGCTGCCATAGGTGTTCTTGGTGTGGACAAGCTAGAGGGACAACATCTGGTGTCCTGAAGATGAATCTCAAAGGCGCAGACTCGCTGCAGTGCATCAAGAGGTTAGTGTAATCGTTCTTGATTTAATCTAGGGTTCTAAAATTAATCTGATTAATTTTAAAATCTTAAATGGCAAATACAGATCCAAAAACATATTAAAAGAGTTTTAATATGTTGTTTATCATTGAAATCAAATAGATAAAAATAAATCTTGCATGATGTATGTGACCCTAGGTGAAAATTTTTGAATTCAATGGTATAAACTTGTGTTTTTCACGCTTCCGTTCCTTCATAAATCCCACTATTTGCATCCGTAGGCTGGGCTTCAAACCCGTCTCAAATCTCTTACACCTTTCCTTGCTGGTAGAAAGGAGACTCCCAGCATAGTGGCTTAAGCGATAGAACTCCCTCTCATATTCTGCCACTGTTCTGTTACCTTGCTTCAAACTCAGAAATTCTTGTAGTTTCTGATCCACATATGCATTTGGGACGTATTTCTGTCTAAATTCTCTGATGAAATCTTCCTAGGTCAGTACTGGTGGTTCAGCCAAGCTGTGGGGGATGGTCTTCCACCAATCATACGCATCCCCTTACAGTAGTGACACAGAGTATTCAAATTTTAACTCATTTGGGCAGTGCAGCTTCTTGAATACTCTGTCCATTCTCTCTAGCCACTGCTTTGCCTCTAAAGGGTCTACTGTACCCTTAAATTCCATAGTCCCATACTTTAACAGCTTATCATACTGTCTGGCTAGAGGCTGTGATTGTATCATAGGTGTTTGGGATGGAGCTTGAGCCGGCATACCCCCAGCCATTTGTTGAAACATTGCAGCTATCTGTTGTGCGAACTATGCAGGAAACTGCGGCATTTGTGGGGCTGGTGCCACTGACCCACTGACATTCTGTAGAGCTGGGGCTTCTCCTTGTGCCTCAGCTTCAACAAATTGCTCAACTGAGCGATCCCCTTCTTCCATATCAGTCTGAAATTAGGGTATCTCCTGAACAAATAACATAAGGAGATTCCCTCCGTTAGTTCATATTTATGATGTAATGCACTGTATGTAACAAATAAGGACATTGAGCAGTTGTACTTAACAAAGAAAAGACACAAATTCACAATTTAAAACATACTTTAAAAATTTGCTCTCATACCAGTAAAACATATCACACCTTACCCATCTGTAAGGCATAACATGATCTAGTAGAATACCTAATGAACTACCGAACTTCACCTATCGATAACTCATTAAGTACCCTACAAGGGATTTTAAAACAATTTTCTTACTTTTATAAGTGGTGAGCATTTTCTAATAGTTATTAAAACATTTAATTAGAGTTTGAAAACTAGCTAAGATTTTTGTCCCATTTTATTTTTCCGCAAATTTTATAAAAATTTCAGCAGAGTGCTGTCCGTATTTTGAGAAAATAGTTCTTTAAATACTTGTAAAAAAGCACTTCCAAAGATTTATCTCAACAACTTCATCAATTCAACATCCATCCCAACCAATTTCAACATCATTTCTCAATTTCCAAAATTCAACATCATCAAAATACTATAATTCAATTTTATTCAAATTAAACAAAATATTTCTATTCATATTTCAATAAAGATAAAACAATTTAGATACATCATTCTAAAAATTTACATTAGGAAAAATCTAAACTAAAATTTAATACAAGCTTTATACAGCTGCTCATGACTATTTTCTAAATGTACGTACATTTACATACATCCAAAATAATTATTACAATCAGGGTATAAAATATACCTGATAAACTTCAGAGTAGGTAGCTCCTCAATCCTCAGCAGCTCACTCTGCTGCTCCTCTAGTCTCTATATCTGCGATAGCAATAACAGCCATCACTGAGTACTAGGACTCAGTGGTGCACAACATACTAAAATAATCTTTATACGGAATTTAAATCATATTTATTCAAAAATTAAACTGAACATGAGATAAAAATTCAAAACATAATTTACAAGATTTTAATTCAAACAATTTTATTTCAAAAGTCTCAAAACAAATTTCATAAAAACACACAGTTATATCATGCCATTCGAAACAAATATCATCTCAGTAGCCAGAGGCTAAGGAGAAGTCACAACACAAGGCTAGCTAGCTCAAATATATAGGAATCCATTCTTTTTCTTCTTCTACTGGCACACACCTCAACACTTCAGCTAGAGAAGGAATCAAAATTCGAAACTGATTTCCCCCACTAGTCATGCTAGTGAGGTATTCAAATATATGGTCATGACACTGTGGTTTCAAAACTATCTTAACAATTTACTAAACATTTGATGCCATTTCAAATATATACAATTAAACTTTCAACAATTTAAATTAAAAAGCATAATAAACATTTAAGACAATGATATCACAATTCAATATTTCAATTCATTCAAAACGATGTGCAGAAGAAAATTTACAAAAATTCTATATTGTGCACAAACCTTATATGAGTCGCCTCTTGGCCTTGACTTGACGCCTCGGGTTCTTTCTCAGTATTCTTTTCCACTGAAACACACAGTTTCACAGTGTTTCAATATTACAACTTATCATAAATCCAAAAATATATTCAAATTTACTTTTACCTAGCTTTAATATGCTAAACTTGGTGTTCTTTAAAATTTGTGTTTCGAGGTTACTATTCACTATACTATTCAAGTCAATTTGTAACACCTCTATGTTCGGTAGCGCGTTCTAATTTTCCGATGACCAGTGTTGTCCGAACAGTTAGGATGCCTAGAACTACACTTAGATATGAGTGAGGAGACATAAAATAATAAAATACAAGAAAAGAAAATACAAAAGAAATAAAGGAAAAATAATAGCAATGAAATGTAACCAAGTTAAACGAGCCAAGAACCCTAGTGATGGGTGACTGCACTGGGAAGTTGCGGCGTGGACCGTTGACTAGCCCTGGACCGCGGGGAACCCTGGAAAGTATTTTTAGGACTTAAATAAATGTCTATTGAAGCATAAATATCATTAGAAATATCAAAGAAAAATTAAATAATTCGTACAAAGAAAAATGAAAAATAGAGAAATAGACAAAAATCGATGTTACTGAAAAATCTGGAATATAACTCGAAGTAGGGCATTTTGGTCATTTGATACCTAAGGTTGCCTTTTGACCTCAATGTCCATTAAAAATAAATGATATTACACTTAGAAATGTCATGAAAAAAAAATTAAATGGTGATACATTATGCAAATAGTGAAAGAATTGAGCTAAATGTGCAAATTAGGGAAACCTTAAATCATTAAACATTAAATTATTGGTTAGTGCTCCACTATCCTTTAAAAAAAATGAGATGTATCAAAGTGGAAATGGGCAGAAACATCTTCTTCTTCAACCTCACTCTCACCGGCCGAATTGAATCCACCATGGAAACACCATGGCCAAAGCTTCCTAACCTCCATGCAAGCATGAAGTGAGCCCCTTTTCCACTTGATTTCTTTACTAAAGTTTATCTATACAAATTGGGCAGTAGATAGGTAGCAAGAAAGTTAAGTATTGGTGAGGTTTTGAAGAATTTCAAAAGTGGTAAGTATGTATTTTTTATTATTGTTTCATTAAACTTTGAATGGGTGTTGTGGGTAGTTGAATTGTGGAAGGATTTTTGAAGTTTGATGAGTTAAGGGTGTGACACCCCTTACCCGTCTACAGTGTAGCCGACCAAGTTATGCCACTCAGTGTGCTGGAGCACCAATCCATATTTTAATTACAATTTATCCCTTTTAATTCATTTATTTATAATTTTCGATAAATCTGAAATTTTTCGAAATTTTTATAGAAAATCCGACGGAGTGCCAGCTGTAAATTGGAAAAACAGTTCTTCTGAACCTGTTTAAAAACACTTCTAATATAATTTCCAAATCCAAACTCCATTACACACATTTCAAGTCATTCTTAAAATCTCAATCTCAAATCACAACACTATTTTCAGGAATTTTTCTTTTCACTTCATTACTGGAAGCACATTCATAAATATTTCTCGACATAATATACAGAAATTTTCAATAATATGAAATTTCATATATTTACATCATCAAATAATTTCAAGAGTTTATAGTTACAATCCCAAAACTAATACAAAATACAAAATACAAAATGCTACCCAAAATCCTAATGTCCTACCATATGCACTGCAAAGGTGAGGTAACTCTTGACTCCGGATGCAGCTCTGAATGCTCACCCTGTCTGATGTCTACTGGGCTCCCCAGCTAGGTCTCCAGCACCTGCGCGTGCCAAAAGCGACACGTTAAGCAATTCTACTTAGTGGTGACAATATAAAATAAATAAAATAAAATAAAATAACTAAAATAAAATAATATACAGAATGTGTGTTTACGTTTTTTAGTAGACTTAATTTCTGATATTACTTACAGTATTATCCGTTTAAAATTTTGTAAGGTTTATTATCATTGCCCGAGTAAACCATACTAGTTGACTGGACTGGATAAATGGGTAAACTGGAAATGGGTACTAAGTACCTCGGACCATCACACCATCGGTCATATTGTGTCTCCCAGTGTGCAACAGAATAACTAATAAGCTGTAATAATCATCAGGGATAAAACCCGAGTGTAACAACTCAAATAACATAGCCAAAGGCTATTATGTCACAGAATGGCATGGGAAGCCATGAAACATAAAATGGCATAAAGCCATATGTAGTACTGCTAATAGAACCCTATTGGCATGCCAACCTATCCAAACCAATCTTGCTAGGTATACTAGGGCATTTTACACTTTTAAGTTTCACGATTTTTGAAATTTAAGTTTGAAGGTTACTATTCCATTCATTAGTCAACAAAAATGTTGACTTTTGCATAGGCAATAGGTACATTGGTTTTAATACTCCCAACATACCACATTTTACATTCTAAATTTGTTGGTATTGATTGCCAATACCATTTCTAAATTTAATGTTAATTGGACAGAATTTTCAGTTTTCATGCTTTGTATTTACTGTTTCATTAGTCATTTTTGTAGTGGGAATTTGGCAAAATGATCAACATGAAAGTTGTTCCTTATTTTGTCTAGTTGTATTTCCTTTTTTGAATCACTCCATTTGGAGTTTTGTAGCTCAATTTATGGCCCAAAAACCACAATTGGCTGGATTGAAATTTTTCCAGAATTTCTGGATTGACCAAATCTACAATACATGAAACAGTGATTGCAACTTACTTTTTGAATATGTTCTGGTCATAATTTGGGTTAGGTTTCTTCATGAAAGTTATTGGTATATATCTCATCTTGTTGCTGGTAAAATTTCAGATCAATTGGACTTTTCTACACTGAGTTATGGCTAAATGACCAAATACTGTGTATTTAGTCATTTTGCCCAGGAAGAATGCAGGTCACCCGGATTAGGGCAAACTTTTGGTCAACTTGTTTTGGTTTTCTGGGCATGGTTTCTTCACAAAAGTTGTGCCATTATGTATCTATTTTCATATCCAATTGGCCTTGCAGCAATTGAACCTCTACAATTCAAGTTATTGCTGCCCAAACCTGCTAGACTCATGTCCAGTCCTGCAGGTCACCAAGGGCAGCCACACCAAACTCAAATCCCACTACACAATTCTATTCATTTTTTATTCAAACCAAACCCAATGGTCACTAATTGACCATTAAAACCTATTTGCATCATCACATGGTCAAAGTCTCATTTTTCCACCCCAAACCCTAACTCAACATTACAAACCATGCATTATCATTGCATTTCATCAATCTACTTAAGAGATACATATTGTGGGTAGCCATATAAGCATGTTAACTCCATAAAAATCATCACAATCATATCCTAACCAAGGCTGCCGAAATTTAGGGATGGCATACAAATGGTATTTCATCAATTTCTTTGTCATTTACACTCATTCTTAGTCCTTACACATGAATTTAAAGTGAAAGAACAAGGTTAGGTCACTAACCTCTAATGGAGTGAGATTTCCCACTTGCTAGAGTTCTTGTTTTCCTTTTCTTTTTGCTCCCAAAAGACTCTCTAAGGTGTAAGAACACTTTTTTATGTTGGAAGTATAGGGTTTAGTGGGGTAGAAGCTAGTGAAATCAAGCTTTCAAAAGCTTGAAAATGGGTGGCTATGGAGGGAAGGTCACGGCAAGGAAGAAGAAGAGAAAGAGAATTCTGATTTTTTTTTTCATTTTTCAGCCCAATTTGTCTCTTTTAAGTAAGCTTATGCCATGTGTCAAGATTGGATTGGTTGGGAGAATCTTAATGACATCATTATGATGTCATAATTCCATTTTCTTTCATTTTCTCTCCTTTTCTTGTCTATTTAATTGCAATTAAATTTTTAACAACATTTATTCATATTTTATGTTATATAAATAATTTATTTAACTGGACAAGTTGGCCAAAAATCATCTCTGAAGATAAAATGATCAAAATGCCCTCCGTTTGGCTTAACGAGCCAAAATTGTCTGTACCGATTGAAAAATTTTTCTAAGCTTTTTCTTGGCATTCTAATGCCATAAGAACCTCAATAACCCTTCTCTGGAGTCCTAATAATTATTTTATAATTTTTCCCTCTGGTCTAGGGTTGCTAACGGCCTTCACCGTCACTTCCCCTTCGGGTTACTCATCCCTGGGGTTTCGGCTCGTTTAACCTTAGTGTATTTGGTTTCTAAAATTTTTCCTTGATTTTTATGAGCATTAGTTAGTTTCATTATAACTCCTCACTATAGTCTATTTATAATTTCAAACATTCTAGTTACCCGGACTGACATTGGTCACGTGAACAGTAAACTGTACAGACTAGCTAAAGTGAGGATGTTACAACTCTTCCCCTCTAATAAAAATTTCATCCTCAAAATTTACCAGATGCAAACAATTGAGGGAACTGTTGCCTCATCGTCTCTTCACTTTCCCAAGTTGCTTCTTCAGTGTTGTGGTACCTCCAAAGCACTTTTACCAGTGGAATTTGCTTATTTCTCAGTTCCTTCACTTCCCGAGCTAGGATCTGTACAGGTTCTTCTGTATATGTCAAGTCCGATTGGATTTCAATCTCTTCTATGGAAATGACATGTAAAGGGTCTGAGCGATATCTTCTCAGCATAAAAACATGGAATACATTGTGAATTTTATCCAATTCTGGTGGTAAAGCTAGCCGATAGGCCATTGGTCCCACACGTTCAATGACTTTATATGGGCCAATGAACCTAGGGCTTAACTTACCCTTTCTTCCAAACCTCAGTACTTTCTTCCACGATGAGACTTTAAGAAACACTTTATCGCCAACTGCATACTCTATCTCTTTTCTCTTCAAGTCGACATAAGATTTCTGTTTATATAAGGCAATCTTTAGGTTAGCTTTGATTATCTTCACTTTCTCCTCAGTCTATTTCACCAGGTCTGGTCCTACCAGCTTATTTTCACCCAATTTAGTCCAACACACTGGGGTTCTACATTTCCTCCCATACAGTGCTTCATATGGAGCCATTTGAATGCTAGCTTGGTAGCTATTGTTATATGTGATTCTGCCAGTGGGAGGTATCTATCCCAACTCCCCTCAAACTCAATGATACAACTCCTTAGCATATCCTCCAGGATCTAGATTACTCATTCTGACTATCCATCCGTCTGGGGATGAAAAGCCGTGCTAAAACGAAGTTGTGTGCCTAAGGCTTCTTGCAACTTTTTCCAGAATCTTGATGTAAACCTTGGGTCTCGATCAGATATGATGGAAAGTGGAATTCTATGCAATCTAACTATCTCACTGATATACAATTCTGCTAGCTTCTCTAGTGAGTAGTTAGTCCTAACTGGTAGAAAATGTGCTGACTTCATCAATCTATCCACTATCACCCATACTACATCATGCTTCTTCTGGGTGAGAGGTAAACCACTAACAAAATCCATAGTGACCCAGTCCCATTTCCATTAAGGTATGCATATAGGCTGTAGCAATCCTGATGGAACTTGATGTTCTGCTTTAACTTGCTAACATGTCAAACACTTAGTCACATAATCAGCTATATCCTTCTTCATACCAGGCCACCAATAATGAGGCTTCAAATCATTATACATTTTTGTGCTTCTCGGGTGCATAGCATATACACTAGTGTGTGCTTCTTTCAGAATACTAATCTTCAGTTCCCCATCATCTGGTACACACACTCTTCCTCTGTAGTACAGACACCCATCTGCTTTCACCTCATATTCAGTTTCCTTTCCCTTTGGAATTTTACCCACAATGGCCATTGATTTTTCATCTGTCTTCTGCCCATCCTGTATCTACTGTAGCAGGTTTGGCCTCACTTGAAACTCAGCCAAGATAGCTCCATCTTAAACTAAGGATAGACAGGCATTTAGTGATCTTAGAGCTGTGATGGACTTCCTGCTTAAAGCATCAGCAATTACATTTGCCTTCCCAGGATGATAATCTATCATACAATCATAGTCCTTTAGGAACTCAATCCATTGCCTCTGTCTAAGATTGAGCTCCTTCTGGGTTGGCAAATATTTTAGACTCTTGTGGTCTGTATAGATGTAGCATTTTTTACCATATAAATAATGCCTCCATATCTTCAGTGCGAAGATAATTGCTGCTAATTCCAAATTATGAGTAGGGTAGTTCTGTTCATGTCGCCTTAACTGCCTGGAAGCATAGGCGACCACTTTCCCCTCTTGCATCAACACACACCCTAGCCCATTATGCGAGGCATCACTGTAGACCACAAAGTCTTTTCCTGACACTAGTTGTGTTAACACTGGTGCTTCTATCAACATAGCCTTTAGCCTCTCCAAACTAGTTTGGCACTTATCGTTCTCGCCAAATTTCACATTCTTGTGCAACAACTTGGTCATTGGAGCAGCTATAAGAGAAAACCCCTTCACAAATCTTCTGTAATACCCAGCTAGCCCCAAGAAACTTCTAACCTCAGTTGTATTTTTGGGAGGCTTCCATTCCATCACTGCTTCTATCTTTTTGGGATCCACTCTAATCCCCTCAGCTGATACTATGTGTCCAAGGAAAGAGATTTTACTCATCCAAAAGTCACACTTGGAGAGCTTAGCATATAGCTTCTTTTCTTGCAGGGTTTGCAGAACAATCCTCAAATGTTCATCATGTTCTTCCTTGGTCTTGGAATACACTAGAATATCATCAATAAAGACCACTACAAACCGATCAAAGTATGGATGGAAGATACGGTTCATAAGGTCCATAAATGCTGGTGGTGCATTTGTTAACCCAAACGGCATCACTAGAAATTCATAGTGCCCATACTGGGTTCTGAATGCAGTTTTTGACACATCTGCATCCTTTACCCTCAACTGATGATACCCTGATCTGAGATCAATTTTTGAAAATACATCGGCTCCCTTCAACTGATCAAACAAATCATCAATTCTGGGCAATGGATATTTATTCTTCACAGTTACTTTGTTCAACTGCTGGTAATCAATACACAATCTCAAGGTTCCATCCTTCTTCTTCATAAACAGCACCGGAGCTCCCTATGGTGACACGCTGGGGTGTATGAACCCCTTATCGAGTAACTTCTGCAACTGAGTTTTCAACTCCTTCAATTCAGTGGGTGCCATCCTATAAGGAGCAATTGAAATGGGTGTTGTACCCGGCATTACCTCAATAGCAAACTCGACTTCCCTTTCTGGTGGTAAACCAAGCAACTCTTCAGGAAATTCATCTGGAAAGTCTCTTACTGTGGGTATATCACACAAGTTTGGCTTAGCTTGCCTAGTATCAACCACATGTGCTAGGTAAGTTTCATAGCCTTTTCTCATCAATCTTCTTGCAACTGTGGCTGAGATAACATTGGCCAGGAAATCTGTCCTTTCACCCACAACAATAATCTCATTACCCTCAGAAGTTTTCAGAGAAATCCTCTTCAATTTGCAATCAACTATTGCCTGATGACGTGACAACTAGTCTATTCCCAAAATCACGTCTAACTCGTGGAAGGGCAATTCAATTAAGTCTGCCGAGAATTCACACCCCTAAATCCTCAACGGGCAACCTTTATACACCTTATTCACTACCACACTATGGCCTAGTGGATTTGTCACCAGAATGTCTCAATCACTCTCCTCTATTGGAAATCCCCTCTCTACGGGTAGTTTGATGCAAATGTAGGAATGAGTGGATCCTGGATCCACTAATGCATGCACAGAAGTGTTGTAGAGGGAAAACGTACCCCTGATGACATCCGGGGCATCTTGGTCCTCCTGAGCCCTGATGGCATAGGCCCTGGCAGGTACTTTAGTATCTGGCCTCTCAGCTAACTCGGATGCAGGCCTCAGTGATGGACCAGCTACCTCAGATTTACCGGGCTTCCTACCCCTTTGTGGTGCAGGAGCAGGTCTGTCAGCTTGTGCTGGAGCAACTGTAGTAGTCCTCTTCAGACAATTCTTGATCTGATGTTCTGTCGATCCACACCATAAGCATACACTGGTCACTCACCAACAATCCCCCTTATGCCACTTCTGGCAGTACTGACAGGTATAAGATGCTAGGGCTGGTCCCCTAAACACTGTCCCTGGAGAGTTGCCCACTAATGGTGTGGACTGGCCTTTCCTAGGTGTGAACTATGGTCTGGGTCCCTGAAACTAACCCTGACCCTGTGGTGGTCCTGAACTCTGAGCAGGAGGACCCTTACTCTTCTTACTAGGAGCAGAAAATGCAGTGTACTGACCTGGACCCCTCTTTTGCTGTCTTTTCCTTCTATTTTGTTCATTTATTCGGACCCTTTCCACTTTTGATGCAGCATCTACTAGCTTAGCAAAATCTATGATTTCCAATGCCATGATCATGACTTTGATATTATCATTAAGTCCTTCTTTAAACCTTCTGCACCACTCTGCCTCTGTAGGGACTATCTCCCTCCCATATCGGCTCAGTTTGACAAACTCACGCTCATACTAAACCACTGACAATTGCCTTTGTCTCAGACTGATAAATTCCCTTCTTCGCTCTTCTAAATACGCTTTGCTAACATATTTCTTCCTGAACTCTGTGAGGAAGAATTCCCAAGTGATCCGTTCCAGTTGCACCTCACTGGTTACTGTGTCCCACCATTGATATGCATCATCCTGAAGTAGGGACACAATATCCACTAAGTTCTGCTCGGGGGTGCAATTTAGCTGTTTCAGCACTCTGATGGTTCTATCCAACTAGTTTTCTACTGTCATGGGATCATCCTACCTCTTCCCAAAGAAGTCTACAGCCCTATATTTTCGCAATTTCTCCAGATGGGACTTCTGTGGTACTGGTGGAGGTTGTGGCTGTGGTTGTGGTGGTGGTATTACCCCCATCATTTGTTGGTAGAATTTAGTCATTTACTGAAATAGCGCAAACTGAGGTTGGGCAGGTGCCTCTGCTGCTGGTGGAGCAGATTCTCTCCTGCTCCCAGATTCAGCCCTTGGTGGAGCACGACTCTACACCTCTTCATCAACTGCTCTTTATGAAGCAGGATCCATATCCTATTCAAAATAAGAAAACAAACAGATCTGCATCAGTGTCACCTCAACACTTACAAATGTAATGCAATGGTATGCACTCTATCTAGGCCCAAAAACGCCTAAACCAATGCTCTGATACCACTAAATGTGACACCCCTTACCCGTCTACAGTGTAGCCGAGCAAGTTATGCCACTCAGTGTGCCGGAGCACCAATCAATATTTTAATTACAATTTATCCCTTTTAATTCATTTATTTACAATTTTCGATAAATTTGAATTTTTTCGAAATTTTTATAGAAAATTCGATAGAGTGCTGACTGTAAATTGGAAAAACAGTTCTTCTGAACCTGTTTAAAACCACTTCCAATATAATTTCCAAATCCAAACTCCATTATACACATTTCAAGTCAATCTCAAAATCTCAATCTCAAATCACAACACTATTTTCAGAAATTTTTCTTTTCACTTCATTACTGGAAGCACATTCAGAAATATTTCTCAACATAATATATAGAAATTTTTAATAATATGAAATTTCATATATTTACATCATCAAATAATTTCAAGAGTTTATAGTTACAAGCCCAAAACTAATACAAAATACAAAATACAAAATGCTACCCAAAATCCTAATGTCTTACAATATGCACTGCAAAGGTGAGGTGACTCTGGACTCTGGATACAGCTCTGAATGCTCACCCTATCTGATGTCTGCTGGGCTCCCCAGCTAGGTCTCCAGTACCTGTGAGTGGCAAAAGCGACGCGCTAAGCAATTCTGCTTAGTGGTGACAATATAAAATAAAATAAAATAAAATAAAATAAAATAACTAAAATAAAATAATATGCAGAATGTGTGTTTATGTTTTTGGGTAGACTTAATTTCTGATATTATTTACAGTACTATCCGTTTAAAATTTTGTAAGGTTTATTATCATTGCCTGAGTAAACCATACTAGTTGACTGGACTGGATAAACGGGTAAACTGATACTGGGTACTAAGTACCTCGGACCATCACACCATCGGTCACATTGTGTCTCCCGGCGTGCAACAGAACAACTAATAAGCTGTAATAATCATCAGGGATAAAACTGGAGTGTAACAACTCAAATAACATAGCCAAAGGCTATTATGTCACAAAATGGTATGGGAAGCCATGAAACACAGAATAGCATAAAGCCATATGCAGTACTGCTAACAGAACCCTATTGGCATGCCAACCTATCCAAACCAATCTTGCTAGGTATACTAGGGCATTTTACACTTTTAAGTTTCACAATTTTTGAAATTCAAGTTTTAGAGTTACTATTCCATTCATTAGTCAACAAAAATGTTGACTTTTGTATAGGCAATAGGTACATTGGTTTTAATACTCCCAACATACCACATTTTACATTCTAAATTTGTTGGTATTGATTGCCAATACCATTTCTAAACTTAATGTTAATTGGACAGAATTTTCAGTTTTCATGCTTTATTTTACTGTTCCATGAGTCATTTTTGCAGTGGGAATTTGGCAAAAAGATCAACATGAAAGTTATTCCTTATTTTGTCTAGTTGTATTTCCTTTTTTGAATCACTCCATTTGGAGTTTTGTATCTCAAGTTATGGCCCAAAAACCACAATTGGCCGGACTGAAATTTTTCTATAATTTATGGACTGACCAAATCTATAGTACATGAAATAGTGACTGTAACTCACTTTTTGAATATGTTCTGGTCATAATTTGGGTTAGGTTTCTTCATGAAAGTTATTGGTCTATATCTCAGATTGTTTCTGGTAAAATTTCAGGTCAATTGGACCTTTCTACACTAAGTTATGGCCAAATGACCAAACACTGTTCATTTGGTCATTTTGCCCAGGCAGAATGTAAGTCACCCAGATTAGGGAAAACTTTTGGTCGACTTAATTTGGTTTTCTAGGCATGGTTTCTTCATCAAAGTTGTGCCATTATGTGTCTAGTTTCATGTCCAATTAGCTTTGAATCAATTGAACCTCTACAATTCAAGTTATTGCTGCCCAAACCTGCTGGACTCATGTCCAGTCCTGCAGGTCACCAAGGGCAGCCACACCAAACTCAAATCCCACTACACAATTCTCTTCATTTTTGATTCAAAACAAACCCAATGGTCACTAATTGACTATTAAAACCTACTTTCATCATCACATGGTCAAAGTCTCATTTTTCCACCCCAAACCCTAACTCAACATTACAAACCATGTATTATCATTGCATTTCATCAATCCACTTAAGAGATACATATTGTGGGCAGCCATACAAGCATGTTAACTCCATAAAACTCATCACAATTATACCCTAACCAAGGCTACCAAAATTTAGGGATGGCACACAAATGGTATTTCATCAATTTCTTTGTCATTTACACTTATTCTTAGTCCTTACACATGAATTTAAAGTGAAAGAACAAGGTTAGGTCACTAACCTCTAATGGAGTGAGATTTCCCACTTGCTAGAGTTCTTGTTTTCCTTTTCTTTTTGCTCCCAAAAGACTCTACAAGGTGTAAGAACACTTTTTTGTGTTGGAAGTATAGGGTTTAGTGGGGTAGAAGCTAGTGAAATCAAGCTTTCAAAAGCTTGAAAATGGGTGGCTATGGAGGGAAGGTCACGGCAAGGAAGAAGAAGAGAAAGAGAATTCTGATTTTTTTTTTAATT
Source organism: Hevea brasiliensis (assembly GCF_030052815.1). Classification (NCBI taxonomy): domain Eukaryota; kingdom Viridiplantae; phylum Streptophyta; class Magnoliopsida; order Malpighiales; family Euphorbiaceae; genus Hevea; species Hevea brasiliensis. The sequence continues at coordinate 50,330,253 of NC_079499.1, forward strand.
TTTCAGCCTAATTTGTCTCTTTTAAGTAAGCTTATGCCATGTGTCAAGATTGGATTGGTTGGGAGAATCTTAATGACATCATTATAATGTCATAATTCCATTTTCTTTCATTTTCTCTCCTTTTCTTGTCTATTTAATTGAAATTAAATTTTTAACAACATTTATTCATATTTTATGTTATATAAATAATTTATTTAACTGGACAAGTTGGCCAAAAATTATCTCTAAAGACAAAATGACCAAAATGCCCTCCGTTTGGCTAAATGAGCCAAAATTGTCTGTAACGATTGAAAAATTTTTCTAAGCATTTTCTTGGCATTCTAATGCCATAAGAACCTTAATAACCCTTCTCTGGAGTTCAAATAATTATTTTATAATTTTTCCCCCGAGTCTAGGGTTGCTAACGGCCTTCACCGTCACTTCCCCTTCGGGTTACTCATCCGTGGGGTTTCAGATCATTTAACCTTAGTGTATTTGGTTTCTAAAATTTTTCCTTGATTTTTATGAGCATTATTTAGTTTTATTATAACTCCTCACTATAGTCTATTTATAATTTCAAATATTCTAGGTACCCAGACTAACATTGGTCACTGGAACAATAGATTGTACGGACTATGTAACACCCCACACCCGACTACAGTGTAGCCAAGCAAGGCATGCTACAATCGGTGCCGGAGCACCGTAACTTATCTTACTTTATTTTTCTTATAATTTTGAATTCATTTAATTTAATATCAATTATTTTTCGATGGAGAAACTGGTGGAGTTTTCCCTATTTTATTATCGTTTGGCGTATTTCAATATTCACCTGTTTGAAATTCAACAATATTTTCAAAATAAAATCTTATCCATGCTAATCATAACTATCTCATCAATCATTCTCATAATTTTCTCATATTTCAAATCTCATTCATACATTTCAATTTCATAATCATTTCCATACATTTCCATTCATACTCAATTCATATGTAAACATTCTCAAATTACATAAGCAAAATTTTCAAATTTCCTTAATTTACATAACTTACAAAATAATTACAAAATTTCATAATTTACATGATATATAAATTAATTACATATGAAAAAGCTAATTTATTAATTTACATCGCATTCCTATTAATTACCTGTTCATAATATACATTACAATACAATATCTAAGCATTTTATACAAAATATAAAATATGATCTATATGGGCCCTATCTACATGCATTGCTGAGAATGTGACATGGACACTATGCAGAACTGTGAGTGGCCTTATCCAATCTGTGGTCTACTGGGCCCTCTGTCTAAATCTTCAGTACCTACGTGTTGCAAAAGCGACGCACTAAGTATAAAGCTTAGTGGTGCCAATAATACAAGAAAATATAATATGCAAATAAAAATAATAATTTCCTAGTTATTGTGCTCATAAGAAATGAATAATTACTAACTTATTGTTTAGTCAAGGGCTAATTACATTTTATGATATTAACTCCTTCATGCATTTTGTTAATCATTTTCTTAATGATTTTGAGCTTCTTTGTATTTTATTGTAATCATTCTTGATATTTAATTTCCATATTTTCTTTAATAATCAGTTCAATTACAGTTATACTTTTCCATGCCCAAGTAACCTATACAAGTTGACCGGAATGGATAAACGGGTAAACTAGCACTGGTACCAGGTACGTCAGGCCGTCACACCATCGGTCACAATGTGTCTCCCGGTGTGCAAACAAAATGGCTAATAAGCCATAAAAGCAATAAGGTATAAAGCCAAGTAAAACATCATAATCAGTGTAGCCATAGGCTATCACATCACAAAATGGCAATGAAGCCACACATCATACGCAGTACTGCTATCAAAACCCTATTGGCATGCCAACCTATCCAAACCAATCACATTAGGCCTACTAGGGCATTTTTCACTTTTAAGTTTCACAATTTTTGAATTTCAAGTTTGAATGTTACTATTCATTTCATTAGTCAACTAAAATGTTGACTTTTGCATAGACAATAGGTACATTGGTTTTAATACTCCCAACATGCCACATTTTGCATTCAAAATTTGTTGGTATTGGTTGCCAATACCATTTCTAAGCTTAATGTTAATTAGACAGAATTTTCAATTTTCATGCTTTGTTTTTACTGTTCCATTATTCATTTTTGCAGTGGGAATTTGCCAAAATGATCACATGAAAGTTGTTCCTTATTTTGTCTAGTTGCATTTCCTTTTTTGAATCACTCCATTTGGAGTTTTGTAGCTCAAGTTATGGTCCAAAAACCACAACTGGCCAGATTGAAATTTTTCTAGACTGACCATATCTATAGTGCAGTGAACAGTGATTGCAACTCACTTGTTGGATAGGTTCTGGTCATAATTTGGGTTAGGTTTCTTCATGAAAGTTTTTGATCTATATCTCAACCTGTTGCTGGTAAAATTTCAGGTCAATTGGACCATTCTACGCTGAGTTATGGCCAAATGACCAAACACTGTTCATTTAGTCATTCTGCAGAAACAGACTGCAGATCACCCGGATTAGGGCAAGCTTTTGGTCCACTTGGTTTGGTTTTATGGGCATGGTTTCTTCACCAAAGTTGTGCCATTATGTGTCTAGTTTCATATCCAATTGTCCTTGCACCAATTGAACCTGTAAAATTCAAGTTATGGCTGCCCAAACCTGCTGGACTCATGTCCAATTCTGTAGGTCACCATGGGCAATCACACCAACTGCAATTCCCACTAATCAAACCACCTCATTTCTTGTTTACACATAACCAAATGGTCACTAATTGGCCATTAAAACTCACTTTCATCATTACATGATCAAAGTCTCCATTTCATGCTCAAACCCTAACTCCAATTTCCAATTCATGGCATACACACACCAAACTCATACCAAATCACTTTATCCATCATCTATACTCATCAATAACATAATTAAGCCACTTAATTTCATCAAAAACCAACAATCCTTAAACTTTCTCATGGCTGAAAAATTTAGAGATTTCATTTACTCAAGTTTTTCTTTTAATTTCACACAATTTCTACTTGATTTAGCATGCTTACAAGATTAAAGAAAGAAAAGAAATTGTTTAGTTCACTAACATTTTTGAGCTTCACTTAACCTTAATTAAACCTCCCTAATATCTTCTTCTTTGGCTGCCAATAGCTTTTTCTAGCTGAAAGATCAAATTTTTGTTAAGGGACTTGGCAATTTCGGTGAACAAATGGAGAGGAAATTCAAGCTTTTAAGCTTGAAAATGGCGGAATCTCTTCTCTCTCTCTCTCTCTCTCTCAACGTTTTTGGCTGCCCAAAGGTTGAAGATGCAGACTGGTTTTTCAATTTTTTGGTCTCTTTTATCTCTTTTAATGAGTTTAACAAATTGTGATTGGTGGAGGAAATTTAAATGACATCATATGATGTCATAATTAGTATTTTCTTTCATTTTCTTTTCTTCTCTTCTCTACTCATTTTCAATTTAATTTTTAGTAATATTTATTCGTATTTTAGATCATAATAATTATTTGCTTAACTGGACAAGTCGGCCAAAAATCATCTCTGAAGACGAAATGACCAAAATGCCTTCCGTTTGGCTTAACAGTCCAAAATTGTCTGTACCGATTGAAAAATTTTTCTAAGCATTTTCTTGGCATTCTAATGCCATAAGAACCTCAATGACCCTTCTCTGGAGTCCCAAAAATTTATAATTTTTCCCCCGGGTCTAGGGCTCCTAGTTGTGAGAATCGTAACTTCTCACTAGGTTACCCATCGTTAGGGCACCGGCTCATTTAACTTGGTTGTATTTTATTTCTAAAATTTTTTCTAAATTTTTTTTATTAATATTTGAGTTAATTATGGTTCTTCACTTTAGTTTAAATATTTTTCCGGACGTTCTAACTGTTCGGATCGACACTAGTCACTGGAATAGTAGAATGTACGGAGTTGCTACAGGGAGGGTATTACAACTCTTCCCCTCTAATTTAAATTTTGTCCTTGAAATTTACCTGATGCAAACAGTTCAGGGAACTGTTGCCTCATCGTCTCTTCACTTTCCCAAGTTGCCTCCTCAGTGTTGTGGTGTCACACCTTACCCCTTTGTAAGGCATAACATGATCCCTTAGAATACCTAATGAACTACCAAACTTCACCTACGGATAACTCATTAAGTACCCTACAAGGGATTTTAAAACAATTTTCTTATTTTTGATAAGTGGTGAGCATTTTCTAATAAGTATTTAAAACATTTAGTTAAAATTAAAACTAGTTAATATTTTTGGTCCATTTTAGTTTTCCGCAAATTTTATAAAAATTTTAACAGAGTTATGTCTGTATTTTGAGAAATCAGTTCTTCAAATACCTGTAAAAAGCACTTCTAAAAATGTTTTCTCAACAACTACTTCAATTTCACAATCAAACTCAATCCATTTCAACAACTCCACAATCATTTCAATCAATTTGTCAAGTTCAAAATTCAATAATCCTCAAAATACTAACAATACATTTCATTCAAATTAAATAAAATAGTTCCACTCATATTTCATTAGAGACAAAACAATTTATATATATACATCATTACAAAATTTACATCAAAGGAAATTCAAACTAAATTTTTTTTATTACAAACTTCATACAAACTTTGTACAAGCTGCTCAAGACCCATTTACATGCCTATACTTTTATATGCAATACATACATCAAAAGAAATATTTACAATTAGGGTATAAATTATGCCCGATGACTTTAAGCTGATAGCTCCTCACACCTCAGCAGCTCAGTCTGCTGCTCCTCTAGTCTCTGTATCTACGATAGCAATAGAAGCTATCACTGAGTACTAGGACTCAGTGGTGCAAAACATACTAAAATAATCTTTATGCAAAACTTAAATCACATTTATTCAAAAAATTTGACTAAACATGAGCATTAAACACAAAACATGAATTATGAGATTTTAATGCAAACCAAGTTCATTTCAAAGTATCAAAACACATTTTATAAAACCCACAGTTAGATCATGCCATTCGAAACAAATAGAATCTCAATAGCCAGAGGCTAAAGAGAAATTACATCACAAGGCTAGCTAGCTCAAATACATGGATATCCATTCACATCCTCTTCTACTAGCACACCTCAACACTTCTCCAGAGAAGGAATCAAAATTCGAAACTAATTACCCCCACTAGTCGTGCTAGTGAGGTGTTCAAATATATGGTCATGACACTGTGGTTTCAAAACTTATCTTAACAATTTGCTAAACATTGTATTTCAAATATACATAATAACATTTCAACAATTTAGATCAAACATCATAAGAATGCCATAATCCAATATTTCACATTATTCAAAACAATATGCAAAAGATGATTATAAAAAGTATACGTTGTGCACAAACCTCAAGCGAGTCGCCTCTTGGCCTCAACTCAGTTCCTCAGGTTCTTTTCCGGTATTCTTTTCAACTGAAACACACAATTTTACAATGTTTCAGCACCATAATTTAACATAAATCTAAAAATAAATTTAGCCTTATTTTTACCTAGCTCTAACGTTCTAAACTCGACATTCTCGAAATTTTGTGTTTCGGGTTACTATTCACTATACTATTCAAATCAAATTATTGACTTTCTAAGGCTCAATAGGTATGGGAACTCCAACTTTACCCACATACCACATTTTAGTCACTAAACTTGTTGGCTTTGGTCATTTTCTCAAAATTTAGGTCTTTTAGGCAAAATGGCCAAATTTTCAGTTTTGGTGTCCCTAATTATACTATTTCATTCGTCAGTTTACTGTTGGAATTTGGCAAAACTTTCTTCATAGAAAATGTTCCCTATTGTCTTAAGTTTATTCTCCTTTTTGAATCACCCCAATTGGAGTTTTGTAGCTCAAGTTATAAGCAAATTACATTTACTGTTCATGCTGCAGAATTTTGTTCTGGCAGATTATTAATTCCAAATTTGTTCAGCAATTTGATCAAGTTAGGTCCATAATTTGGTCTAACTTTCTTCATATGAAATTTTCTAATATGCCTTAGGTTTCCATCGGTTCAAGAATCACCTAAATCGGAGTTTTCTAGAGAGAGTTATAGCCATTGAAACTTTACTGTTTAAATGGCAAATCTGCAGTCTGCAGATTCAGTGACCCAACTGTGCTCAGTAATTTGATTTCGTTAATGGCATAATTTGGGTTTGTGTTCTTCATAAAAGTTTTAGATCTATATTTCATCTAACCACTGGTAAAATTTCAGGTCATTTTGACCTGCATAGCTCGAGTTATGACCAAATGAACAAACACTGTTCATTTGGTCAGGTTGTGCAGAGGCAGACTGTGATTTCTCAACTTTAGTCAATTTGTTCACTAGGTTTTAGTCACTTTTTGGGCATGCTTCCTAAATGAAAATTGTGTCATTTAGTGCCTATTTTCATCCCAATTAGTCCCAAAAATTTCATTTTCGGTCATGCTGCCAGCACATGACCTTATCCAATCCGAATTGGCTTTTAATTCCAACACTTCTAACACACCTCATTTGGTCACAAATGACTATTTTTCACTTCACATTAGGTCAAAGACACCATTTACAAGTTTTTCACATTTTTGATCTCTAAACCCTAATATCCAAACCCTAATTCACTAACCTCATGCATTTAGCTACCTTCAAAGCTTTTAATCCTAACCATTCAACTAACTAAAGTTCTTAAACCCATTCAAACCATTCAAATCATGCAAATCACTCTCATATACATGCTGGCTGAAAATCATTCATGATCCCTCAACAAATTTTTATTTCATTTTAAGCATTTTTCTAAGTTAACTAAGTTATAAACACAAATAATAAACTCATTTGCAACTTAAATCACTAACCTTTGTGTAGCAACTTCTAACTCCCCTTTTCTCCAATTTTCTTTCTTCTTTTCTTCTTTTTTTGATGACCAATCTTCTTCTCAAGTGATTAAATCAAGTTTTTATGGGAGAATTTGGGGTAAGGTAGGGACAAATGGGTATTTAAAAGCTTGTATTCAAGCTTTCATGGAGGAGTTAATGGTGGAATTTGGGAGAGCCATGGCTGCCATTTTTTTGAGGTAGGAGAAGACCATTTTCTTTTTTAATTTTTATGTCTTTTAAGACTTACTTTATGTATTTGAATAGGTCAAAATTTGTGAGAATTAAAATAATTAATTTTGATATCATTTTGATGTCATAAAGTGATATAATTAGCTTTTTCTTTTCTTTTCTTTTCTTTTTTATTAGATTTTTTAATTTAATTCCCAACTTCAAAATTTTCTTTTCTCCGATTTTATTTGACAGTTAGGTCAGGAGTCAGCTCTCGGGGTCAATTGACCAAATTGCCCCTCGCCTGTTCATCCCGGTTTGCAAATAATCCAATATTTCTTCCGGCTCTCTGACCTAATTATTTGACTGGCTTAACAGTTCTTTTTCGTGATTTTCTCTTTTCCACTGTGTTCATAAGGGTCCTAAGGACTGCGACGTCACATTTTACGATTCGAAATTTGAGTTTAAAATGACTTTGCAGTCGTTCCTGAGAAGGTCACCCATCGCTGTGACTCTCAGCTCGTTTAACTTCTTATGTTCTATTTTTCTTGTTTATACTTAACTAATTGGACATTACTAATTATTTTTGTTTATGGCTTCTCTAGTTGTCTTAAGTGTGGTTCTAATCCCCTTAATTGTCCAGACCGACATCGGTCACCGGAACAGTGAAATATACCAGGCTATGCAAATAGGGTGTTACATGTGGTGCCTCCAAAGCACTTTCACCAGTGGAATCTGCTTATTTCTCAACTCTTTCACTTCCTGAGCTAGGATCTGTATGGGTTCTTCTTCATACGTCAAATTCGGTTGTACTTCAATTTCTTCTATGGAGATGACTTGTGAAGGATCTGAGCGGTATCTTCTTAACATAGATACGTGAAACACATTGTGGATCTTGTCCAACTCTGGAGGTAAAGCTAGCCTATAGGCCACTGGACCCACACGTTCAATAACTTCATATGGGCCAATGAACCTAGGGCTTAACTTACCTTTTCTTCCAAACCTCAGTACCTTCTTCCAAGGTGACACCTTGAGGAACACTTTGTCGCCAACCGCATATTCTATTTCTTTTCTCTTCAAGTCGACATAGGATTTCTGTCTGTCTGAGGCAACCTTCAGATTGGCTTTGATTAGTTTTACCTTCTCTTCAGTCTGTTTCACCAAGTTTGGGCCTACCAGTTTGTCTTCGCCCAATTCACTCCAACACACTGGAGTTCTACATTTTCTCCCATACAGTGCTTCATACGGGGCCATTTGGATGCTAGCTTGGTAGCTATTGTTGTATGCAAATTCTGTTAGTGGGAGGTATCTATCCCAACTTCCCTCAAATTCAATAACACAACCCCTCAGCATATCCTCAAGGACCTGACATATATTTCATGTTATTATTATCATTTTAGTTCAATATTTATATTAATTCAATTGGTTTCAATTATTTACCTGGATTACTCTTTCTGATTGCCTATCCATCTGAGGATGGAAAGCTGTGCTGAAGTGAAGTTGTGTACCCAAGGATTCATGAAAATTCTTCCAAAATCTCGATGTAAACCTTGGGTCTCGATCAGATATGATGGAAAGTGGAATTCCATGCAGTCTAACTATCTCACTGATATACAATTCTGCTAACTTCTCCAGTGAGTAGTCAGTCCTAACTGACAGAAAGTGTGCTGACTTCGTCAATCTATCTACTATCACCCATACTGCATCATGTTTCTTCTGGGTGAGTGGCAGACCACTTACAAAATCCATGGTGACTCGATCCCATTTCTATTCAGGTATGCGTATAGGCTGTAGCAAACCCGATGGAACTTGATGTTCTGCCTTGACTTGCTGACATGTAAAGCATTTAGTCACATAGTCAGCTATGTCCTTCTTCATACCAAGCCACCAATACTGAAGCTTCAGATCATGATACATCTTTATACTTCCTGGGTGCATAGCATACACACTGGTGTGTGCCTCTTTTAGAATACTAGCCTTCAATTCCCCATCATCTGGTACACACAGTCTTCCTTTGTAGTACAGACACCCATCTGTTTTCACTTCATAGTCAGTTTCTTTCCCTTCTAGGATTTTTCTCATAATAGCCTTTAGCTTCTCATCTACCTTCTGCCCATCTAAAATCTGCTATAACAGGTTTGGCCTCACTTGTAACTCGGCCAAAATAGCTCCATCTCAAACCAAAGATAGACGGGCATTCAATGATCTCAAAGCTGTGATGGATTTTCTGCTCAAAGCATCAGCAACTACATTTGCCTTCCCAGGATGGTAGTCAATTACACAATCATAGTCCTTTAGGAACTCAATCAATCGCCTTTGTCTAAGGTTGAGCTCCTTCTGAGTTGGCAAATATTTTAGACTTTTGTGGTCTGTGTAAATGTAGCACTTTTCACCATATAAGTAGTGCCTCTATATCTTCAGTGCGAAGATAATTGCTGCAAGCTCTAGATCATGGGTATGGTAATTCTGTTCATGTGGCCTTAGCTGCCTGGAAGCATAAGCGACCACCTTCCCCTCTTGCATCAATACACACCCTAACCCATTATGAGAGGCATCACTGTAGACCACAAAGTCCTTTCCTAACACTGGCTGTGTTAACACTGGTGCCTCTGTCAACATAGCCTTCAACTTCTCAAAACTAGTCTGACACTTTTCATTCCAGTCAAATATGACATTCTTGTGTAACAACTTGGTTATTGGAGCAGCTATTAAGGAAAATCCCTTCACAAATCTTCTGTAATACCCAGCTAGCCCTAAGAAGCTTCTGACCTCAGTTGTATTTCTGAGAGGCTTCCATTCCATCACTGCTTTTATTTTCTTGGGATCCCCCTAATCCCATCAGCTGACACTATGTTTCCAAGGAATGCAATCTCATTCAACCAGAAGTCACACTTGGACAACTTAGCATACAGCTTCTTTTCTCTCGGGGTTTGCAGAACAATCCTCAAATGCTCAACATGTTCTTCACTGGTCTTGAAATACACCAAAATATCATCAATAAAGACCACTACGAATTGATCTTGGTATGGATGGAAGATACGGTTCATAAGGTCCATGAATGCTGCTGGTGCATTTGTTAGGCCAAAGGGCATCACCAAAAACTCATAAATGCCCATACCGAGTCCTGAATGCAGTCTTTGGCACATCTGCATCTTTTACCCTCAATTGATGATACCCTGATCTGAGATCAATTTTGGAAAATACTCCTGCTCCCTTCAAATGATCAAACAGATTGTCAATTCTAGGTAATGGATACTTATTCTTCACAGTCACTTTATTCAACTACCTGTAATCAATGCATGACCTCAAAGTCCCATCCTTCTTTTCACAAACAGCACTGGAGCTCCCCATGGTGACACACTGGGGTGTATGAACCCCTTATCCAGCAACTCCTGTAACTGGATTTTCAGTTCCTTCAATTCTGTGGGTGCTGTACCCGGCAGTATCTCAATAGCAAATTCAACTTCCCTTTCTGGTGGCAAACCATGTAATTCTTCAGGGAACACATCTGGGAAGTCTTTTACTGTGGGTATGTACACAGATCTGGCTTAGCTTGCCTAGTATCCACCACATGTGCTAAGTAGGCTTCACAGCCTTTTCTCATCAGTTTTCTTACAACTGTGGCTGAGATGACATTGGATAAGAAATCGGTCCTTTCCCCCACAACTGTAATCTCATTACCCTCTGGAGTTTTCAAAGAAATTCTCTTCAATTTATAATAAACTATTGTCTGATGACGTGATAACCCGTCTATTCCCAAAATCACGTCAAACTCATGGAAAGGCAACTCAATCAGGTCTGCCAAGAATTCATACCCCTGAATCCTTAACGAGCAAGCTTTATACACTTTGTTCACCATTACACTATGGCCCAATGGATTAGTGACTAGAATGTCTTGGTCACTCTCTCCTACTAATATCCCCCTCTCTATGGGTAAGTTGATGCATATGTATGAATGAGTGGATCCTGGATCCACCAATGCATGTACAGATGTATTGTAGAGGGAGAACGTACCCCTGATGACGTCTGGGGCATCTTGCTCCTCCTGAGCTCTCATGGCATAGGCTCTGGCAGGTGGTCTACCCTCAGGCCTCTCTGCTGGCTCAGATGCAGGCCTCTGTGAAGGTCTCACTGCCTCAGATTTTCCAGATTTCCTACCCTTTTGTGGTGCAGGAGCAAGTCTATCTGCTTGTGTTGGAGCAGCTGTAGTAGTTCTGCGTGGACAATTCCTCAACTGATGCTCTGTTGACCCACACCTTAAGTAGGCACTAGACACTCTCCAACACTCCCCCTTATGCCACTTCAGGCAATGTGGACATGCAGAAGATGCTGGGGCTGGTCCCTTGAACCCCATCCCTGGAGAGCTGCTCACTGATTGTGTGGACTGACCTCTCCTAGGGGTAAACTCTGGTCTGGGCCCCTGAGACTGACCCTGACCTTGTGGTTGACCTGAACTCTGTGCAAGTGGACCTTTGAACTTCTTCCCAGGTGCAGGAGATGAACTAGATTGACCCGAGCCCCTCTTTTGCTGTCTCTCCCTTCTAGTCTGCTCACTTATTCTTACTTTTTCAACTTTTATTGTAGCTTCCACTAACTTAGTGAAGTCTGTGATTCCTAACGCAGTGATCATGATCTTTATATTGTCATTTAATCCCTCTTCAAATCTCTTACACCTTTTAGCTTCATTAGGGACTATCTCCCTTCCGTAGCAGCTCAATCTGACAAATTCCTTTTCATACTCGGCCACTGTCAATTGTCTATGCCTCAGGTTAATGAATTCCCTTCTTCTATCTTCCAGGTATACACTACCCACATATTTCTTCTTGAATTCTGAGAGGAAGAAGTCCCAAGTTATTACTTCTGGTTGCACTTCACTAGACACCGTATCTCACCATTCATATGCATCATCTTGCAACAGAGATATGCCAGCTTCTAGGTTTTGCTCTGAAGTGCAGTGGAGTTGTTTTAAAACTCTTCCTGTTTTGTTCAACCAATTTTTTGCTGCACCAGAATCATCTTCTCTCTTGCCAAAGAAGTCCACTGCTCCAAATTTTCTCAATCTTTCCAGGTGTGATTTCGGTTGTGGAGGTGGTGGTGGTGGTGGCATTACCCCAGCCATTTGTTTGAAGAATTCGGCCATTTCTTTGGAACACGACTGTGGAGGCCGGCGAGGCTCTGATGGAGCTGGCGGAGCAGGTTTTCCCCTACCCCTAGTCTCAGCTGGTGCAGGTGGAGCATGACTCTCCACTTCCTCCTCAACTGCCCTCTGAGATGTGGGGTCCATATCCTATTCAAAATAACAAAGACAAACAGATCTGCATTAGTGTCACCTTGACTCTTACAAATTCAATGCATGGTATGGACTCGATCTAGGCCCAGAAACGCCTAAACCGTGCTCTGATACCACTAAATGTAACACCCCACACCCGACTACAGTGTAGCCGAGCAAGGCGTGCTACAATCGGTGCCGGAGCACCCTAACTTATCTTACTTTATTTTTCTTATAATTTTGAATTCATTTAATTTAATATCAATTATTTTTCGACGAAGAAACTAGTGGGGTTTCCCCTATTTAATATCGTTTGGCATATTTCAATATTCACCTATTTGAAATTCAACAATATTTTCAAAATAAAATCTTATCCATACTAATCATAACTATCTCATCAATCATTCTCGTAATTTTCTCATATTTCAAATCTCATCCATACATTTCAATTTCATAATCATTTCCATACATTTCCATTCATACTCAATTCATATGTAAATATTCTCAAATTACATAAGCAAAACTTTCAAATTTCCTTAATTTACATAACTTACAAAATAATTACAAAATTTTATAATTTACATGATATATAAATTAATTACATATGAAAAAGCTAATTTATTAATTTACATCGCATTCCTATTAATTACCTGTTCATATTATACATTACAATACAATATCTAAGCATTTTATACAAAATATAAAATATGATCTATATGGGCCCTATCTACATGCATTGCTGAGAAGGTGACACGGACACTATGCAGAACTGTGAGCGGCCTTATCCAATCTGTGGTCTACTGGGCTCTCTGTCCAAATCTTCAGTACTTACGCATTGCAAAAGCGACGCGCTAAGCATAAAGCTTAGTGGTGCCAATAATACAAGAAAATATAATATGCAAATAAAAATAATAATTTCCTACTTATTGTGTTCAAAAGAAATGAATAATTACTAACTTATTGTTTAGTCGATGGCTAATTACATTTTATAATATTAACTGCTTCATGCATTTTGTTAATCATTTTCTTAATGATTTTGAGCTTCTTTGTATTTTATTGTAATCATTCTTGATATTTAATTTCCATATTTTCTTTAATAATTAGTTCAATTATAGTTATACTTTTCCATGCCCAAGTAACCTATACAAGTTGACCGGACTGGATAAACGGGTAAACTAGCACTGGGTACCAGGTACCTCGGGCCGTCACACCATCGGTCACAATGTGTCTCCCGGTATGCAAACAGAATGGCTAATAAGCCATAAAAGCAATAAGGTATAAAGCCAAGTAAAACATCATAATCAGTATAGCCATAGGCTATCACATCACAGAATGGCAATGAAGCCATATATCATACGCAGTACTGCTATCAAAACCCTATTGGCATGCCAACCTATCCAAACCAATCACATTAGGCCTACTAGGGCATTTTGCACTTTTAAGTTTCACAATTTTTGAATTTCAAGTTTGAATGTTACAATTCATTTCATTAGTCAACTAAAATGTTGACTTTTGCATAGACAATAGGTACATTGGTTTTAATGCTCCCAACATACCACATTTTGCATTCAAAATTTGTTGGTATTGGTTGCCAATACAATTTCTAAGCTTAATGTTAATTGGACAGAATTTTCAGTTTTCATGCTTTGTATTTTCTGTTCCATTAGTCATTTTTTCAGTGAGAATTTAGCCAAATGATCAACATGAAAGTTGTTCCTTGTTTTGTCTAGTTGCATTTTTTTTTTGAATCACTCCATTTGGATTTTTGTAGCTCAAGTTATGGTCCAAAAACCATAACTGCCCGAATTGAAATTTTTTTGGACTGACCATATCTATAGTGCAGTGAACAGTGATTGCAACTCACTTGTTGGATAGGTTCTGGTCATAATTTGGGTTAGGTTTCTTCATGAAAGTTTTTGGTCTATATCGCAGCTTGTTGTTGGTAAAATTTCAGGTCAATTGCACCATTCTACACTGCGTTATGGTCAAATGACCAAACACTATTCATTTGGTCATTCTGCAGAAACAGACTGCAGATCACTCGGATTAGGGCAAGCTTTTGGTCCACTTGGTTTGATTTTATGGGCATGGTTTCTTCACCAAAGTTGTGAAATTATGTGTCTAGTTTCATGTCCAATTGGCCTTGCACCAATTGAACCTGTAAAATTTAAGTTATGGCTACCCAAACCTGTTGGACTCATGTCCAATTCTGCAAGTCACCATGGGCAGCCACACCAACTGCAATTCCCACTAATCAAACCATCTCATTTCTTTTTTACACATAACCAAATGGTCACTACTTGACCATTAAAACTCTCTTTCATCATTACGTGATCAAAGTCTATAACACCCCTATTTGTATAGCTAGGTATATTTCACTGTTCCGGTGACCGGAGTCGGTCCGGACAATTAAGGGGATTAGGACCACACTTAAGACAACTAGAGAAACCATAAATACAAATAATTAGTAATGTTCAATTAGTTATGTATAAGTAAGAAAAACAAAACATAAGAAGTTAAACGAGCCGAGAGTCACAGCGATGGGTGACCTCCTCGGGAACGACTGCAAAGTCGTTTTAAACTCAAATTTCGAACAGTAAAAAGTGACGCTGCGGTCCTTAGGACCCTTATAAACACAGTGGAAAAGAGAAAATCACAAAAAAGAACTGTTAAGCCAGTCAAATAATTAGGTCAGGGAGCCGGAAGAAATATGGAATTAATTGCAAACCGGGATGAACCGGCGAGGGGCAATTTGGTCAATTGACCCCGAGAGCTGACTCCTGACCTAACTGTCAAATAAAATTGGACAAAAGAAAATTTCAGAATCAAGAATTAAATTAAAGAACTAATAGAAAAATAAATAGAAAAAAAAGGAAATGGAAAAATGGAAAAGTCAAAAAGTGATGACATCATGCATGACCTCATGCATGATGCCATAAAGAATATAATTAATTAATTTATTTATTTACATTTTTGGTCTTCCATAAGACTTAAAAATTCATAAAAAAAAAAATAAAATTAGTTCTTCTTCTTCAAAAAACGTTTTTATCTCTCTCTCACTTTTCTCTCCCAAGGTTCCTCCATTAACAAGCTTTTAAAGCTTGAAAAACTTAGTTCTTCCGCACAAATTTCAACCCTAAACCCTAAAAAGCTTCCAATCTACACTAGAAAAGAAGATTGAGGGAGAAGAAGAAAGAAGAAAGTGAAAGAATTGGTGGATTGTAAATCAAAGAATTAAGGTTAGTGTTCTTCTTCATTTTCTTTTTGAATCTATGTTTAAGTAATTAAGTTATGCTTGTAAATAAACTTAAAATGGAAAGAAAATTTGTTGAGGGATTATATAGAATTTTGGACAGCTAGGGTTTGGTTGGACAAAGTACAAATTTGTTTGAGCTAAACATGTTGGAAGCTTAATTGAGTTAAGGGAGTATGCTTATAAGTGTTTAATTAGCTAAATGCAACAAATGACATGAATTAGGGTTTTGAACTTAGGGTTTGTGAATAAAAAATGCAAGAAATGAGTAAATGGCATGTTTGACCTATTTTGAAATGAAAAATGGTCAATTGTGACCAAATAAGTTGTGTTTGAGTTATTAGAAGTGAAGCCAAATTCGGAGGTTGTATGGTCATGATGTTGGAAGCATGACCAAGTCAACTTTGAAGGACCAAAACTGAAATTTTACAAGTCCAATTGATATGCCACCAATTGGGGATGAAAATAGACATAAAATGGCACAATTTTCATTTAGGAACCATGCCCAAAAACTGACCAAAACCTAGTGAACAAATTGACCAAAGTTGAATAAGAGCAGTCTGCCACTGCACAAACTGACCAAATAAACAGTAATTATTGATTTGGTCAAAACTCGAGCTAGGTAGGTCAAAATGACCTGAAATTTTACCAGTAATTAGATAAGATATAGATCTAAAACTTTCATGCAGAACACCAACCCAGATTATGCCATTAACCTAATCAAATTGTTGAGCAAAGTTGAGTTACTGAACCTGCAAAACTGCAGATTTCCATTTGAACAGTAAAGTTCCAATGGCTATAACTCTCTCTAGAAAACTCTGATTTAGGCGATTCTTGAACCGATGGAAACTAAGATATAGTAGAACATTTCGTATGAAGGAAATTAGACCAAATTATGGACTTAACTTGATCAAATTACTGAATGAAGTTGGATCAAAAATCTGCCAGAACCAAAATAGCAGTATGAGCGATTGCGTGAACAAGAATCGTATTTTGGCTATAACTTGAGCTACAAAACTCCAATTGGGGTGATCCAAAAATGAGAATACACTTAAGACAATAAGGAACATTTTCTATGATGGAAGTTTTGTCAAATTCCAACAGTAAAGTGACCAATAAAATAGTACAACCTAAGGCACCAAAACTAAAAATTTGTAACTTTGCCTAAAGGACTTAAGTTTTGAGAAAATGACCAAAACCAACAAGTTTGGTGACCAAAATGTGGTATGTGGGTGAAGTTGGAATTTCCATACCTATTAAGCCTTAGAAAGTCAACAATTTGACTTGAATAGTGTAGTGAATAGTAACCCCGAAATGAAAATTTCTAAGAACGTTAGTTTAAGCATATTTGGGCTAGAATTAAGTATTTATGAATTAATTATTAAATTTATGGTAAGTTATGATACTGAAACACTGTAAAACTGTGTGTTTCAGTGGAAAAGAACACCGGGAAAGGACCCGAGGAATCAAGTCAAGGCCGATAGGCGACTCGCATCAGGTTTGTGCACAAAAATTTATAAATTATAGTTTTTACAATGAAAATTGATTTGTTATACATTGTGAATATGTTTATTTTATTATGAATTTCGAGAATGTTGTGCTACCTATTTTACAATGGAGATTTGAAATGAAGCTTGTTTAATTTTCTGCATTGTGAAATTTTTGTGTTAATTATGGGTTTTAAGTACTACGGTGTTGCCACCTGTGAATGAAAATTTGACTTTAGAAATTGATTGTGTTTCGCATAAAATATTTGAATAACTTGATTTAAATTGTTTTAATTCACACTTGGCATGGCAATATTAAAATGTTCCTCATCCACTTGTGGGGTGAGTTTGATATTTGATCAGTTTCCTCCCTCTCTGGCTTCCCAGTCTGAGGGGCGAGTTTGGATGAGTACTCATTAGCTAGCTAGCCATCTCCCTCATTGATTTCGATTAGTGGGGGTGTTTGCCTTGTCGTGATGTACACACGGCATGTTCGGAAATTTTGTGTCATGCCCTAAGTTGTGTTATTGTTTGGCAACACTATGTTTATTAAATTTTTTGATCAAGTTATGCTATATTAAGCTTGAAATTATGATTTGTTATAAATGCAATTTGAGAAAGAAATTGTGAATTGCGATTATGAGATTTTTGAATGATGATTTGTTAATAAATGTCTTATATTATACATTTTATTCTTTATTGTGCACCACTGAGTATTTATATACTCAGCGATAGCTTTAACTTGTCATGAGATAGAGAAAAGGACATAGCATGAGAGTGAGTCACAGTTAGAGAGGAGCACGGTTGAAGAATTTACATGCGGTATTGTCTATACCACAGTAGTTTAGTTTGATGTAAATATGATGGTATGCATATGTGTCTCTGTAGTTTGAGCGGTTATCTGAGATAAAATTGTAATAATATTATTCTTGAGATTTTGTGTTTGTAAATTTAATAGTGAATGTAAATTAAATATTTAAAATGCAATGTGCATGAGTTTACGAAATGTTTTGAGTTATTAATTTTTGATTTGAAATTTGGATTTTGAGTTGAAGTGTTGCCATTGTTGTTGATTTGAAATTTGGTGGTTGTAAATGAAGTTGTGATTGAGAAAAATATTGGGAGTGTTTTTATTTTCAGGTTTTGAAGAACTATTTTCTCAAAATATAGACGGCACTCTGCCGAAATTTTTGTAAAAATTGCGGAAATCTTAAATATCCAAAAATTTGATTTATGTTTGGACTTTAAATAAAGGTTTTTAATATTTGAAAAAAATTTTACCCACCAATTCCAAAATGAACGAAAATTGTTTTAAAATCCCTTGTAGTATATTTAATGGGTTACAGGTAGGTGAAGTACGGTAATTCATTAGGTGTACTACGGGAACATGTTACATCTTACGAGGAGTAGGGTGTGACATGTTTAGTGGTATCAGAGCCAGGTTTTAAAATAAATTTTGAACTGTGAATTTGAAATATTTTGTGCCACCTCAAACACAGACACAAGCATCGATTGCACAACCACAGTCACCGGCTTGGCAATATGAGAAGTTAATGAAATTTGGGGCTATAGAATTCGAAGGAACAGTGGATCCACTGGAAGCAGAACAGTGGTTAGAGGAGATGGAACGGGTTTTCAGAAAACTACAGTGTGCTGAAGAGTTGAAGTTTGAATATTCAGTATCACTTCTGCACGGAGATGCATATGAGTGGTGGAAGACCATCCCCTATAGTCTGGTAGAGCCACCAGTCCTCACATGGGCAGACTTTTTAAGGGAATTTCGACAAAAGTGGGTCCCCGATACTTATGTAGACATGAAGCTGCAAGTGTTTTTAAGTTTAAAGCAAGGGGATAGAACTGTAGCAGAATATGAGCGGGATTTTTCAAGGCTAAGCCATTATGCTGGAAGCTTAGTCACTGCCCCCAGAGACCGGTGTAAGAGATTTGAGGCTGGGTTGAGGCCTAGCTTGAGAATGCAAGTGGTGGGGTTCCGACACCAGAATTTTTCTGAATTGATTTCATAAGCCTTGGAACTAGAAAGGATAGAATCAGAATGGGCAGTGAAAAAGAGTACACAAGAGAAAGAGAAAACTGAAAAGGTTACTGGCCAATCTACTGAGAGTGGCTCTGGGAAAAGAAAACATTTTGGAGGGTCTAGCTCGCGCAAATCAGGTAGAGGTGAATCTTCTGGACAGAAATCACCCCAATCCGATCAGCAAACTCAACAGACGCGCGGAAAAACGCTGTCGGATCGACTTTGTGAGACTTGTGGTAAACCACATAGTGGAGTTGTTATAGAGCTATAGGAGCATGTTTCAATTGTGGAGGGACTGGTCATTTTGCTAAGGATTGCGTAAGTCCACGCCGTTATGGATCATTTACCACGTCAAAAGGATCAACTCAAGTTTCTACCCCAAAGAGTTCACCAGCAGTTGGTAGAGGCGGAGGCAGAGGTAGGGGTAGTATGCTTGGAAGTCAGAATATTGTAAATCAACCAGGACAAGGTAATGCTCCAGTGAGAGTATACACTATGCGACAGAGGAATGAGGATGAGACTTCTGACATGGTTGCTGGTATTTCCTCGATTCTTAACTAAGATATGTATATGTGTTGAAAAAAAAAAATCAATCAATTTTGATATATTAGTGACTAGTCTTTTTAAAATTAATTTTGGAAGAGTTTGTCAGTAAAAAGTATTTGCTAGTACACAATAATTTGTAAAGTTAATTAGTAAGCCTAATTAGGTAAGTTAAGAGAACCTAAAAGTAAGTTATAGTAATATAGCTACCTTAGATGCGGGTAAGGGTATTACTGCTAATAGATGTCAGTGGATACCATAATCAAAATAAGTTCAAGATATTAGTGAATTTAAAAGAAATAAGACATAGGGAAGTTTGTTCTATTGGGATGTATCGTAGTAACTATGCAATATTCTTGATGTTTGCGCTGTAAGCTGCAGATTACAGTACTGATTTGGGATTTATTGTATAGAGCTACGTACTACCCAATAGTACACAAGAATAAGAATAGTTGCTAACGACATCTATTTTGTTACAGTTATGATAAGATAAAGTTTTCTTATTGGAAAGGAGTTTGAAAATCCTAACCTGGGATTTAAAACTCTAAAGTTAGAATATTGAAAGGTTATAGTTCAGTACAAAAGAAAATAATGACTACACATCAGTGCAAAATAAGCTATAGAATATCGATAGATAAAAATAAATAGAACAGTAAGAAATGAGAAAAATACTAGATGAGGAATTGCCACCAAGGCAAGCAACTTACTTAAGCACGTAACGAAATCTCAAACTATTTTATCAAGAAAGAAATAAGTTAAACCAAAGCAAACAAGATAGTGCAAAATGGCACATAGGCCTTGGTCATAAATGGAGATAGTAAGATAATGGTTATGAACCTATGGCCAAGAAAGAAAAGATTACAAAAGAAAATAATTGCTAAAATAACAGCAAGAAAAGAGTAAAATATTCTAAGCTAAACTGAAGGTTGCATCAAATGATCAAGAGATTTGATAAGAAAAGAGTAAAAATTTAGTTCTCACCCATTGGATCGTACGAGGTCCTAGAAAGAGTGGATCCACTAGCACACAAAAAAGATTTGCTTACCTCTAAAATTGATATGAATTTGAATCTAGCTTATGACAAAGGCTCATAAGAAACTTGGCACACGAGGTGAGCAATCGATGAGTAAATAGCGTTGGTTAAAGTGCTATGGACCATTATTCCAATTATAAAGTTATGTAGAAATATGAGAAAAACATGAGAAAACAACATGAATGACTATTTGAGGTCAGATAGTGGACACAATTTCGAGGACGAAATTATTTTAAGGGGGGGAGAATTGTAACACCCCTATTTGTATAGCTAGGTATATTTCACTGTCTTGATCGAGTCATCCCGACAATTAAGGGGATTAGGACCACACTTAAGACAACTAGAGAAACCATAAACACAAATAATTAGTAATGTTCAATTAGTTAAGTATAAATAAGAAAAACAGAACATAAGAAGTTAAACGAGCCGAGAGTCACAGTGATGGGTGACCTCCTCGGGAACGACTGCAAAGTCGTTTTAAACTCAAATTTCGAACAGTAAAAAGTGACGCTGCGGTCCTTAGGACCCTTATAAACACAGTGGAAAAGAGAAAATCACAAAAAAGAACTGTTAATCCAGTCAAATAATTAGGTCAGTGAGCCGGAAGAAATATGAAATTAATTGCAAACCGGGATGAACCGGCGAGGGGCAATTTGGTCAATTGACCCCGAGAGCTGACTCCTGACCTAACTGTCAAATAAAATTGGACAAAAGAAAATTTTGGAATCAAGAATTAAATTAAAGAACTAATAGAAAAATAAATAGAAAAAAAAGGAAATGAAAAAATGGAAAAGTCAAAAAGTGATGACATCATGCATGACCTCATGCATGATGCCATAAAGAATATAATTAATTAATTTATTTATTTACATTTTTGGTCTTCCATAAGACTTAAAAATTCATAAAAAAAAAAAAGAAAATCATTTCTTCTTCTTCAAAAAACGTTTTTATCTCTCTCTCACTTTTCTCTCCCAAGGTTCCTCCATTAACAAGCTTTTAAAGCTTGAAAAACTTAGTTCTTCCCCATAAATTTCAACCCTAAACCCTAAAAAGCTTCCAATCTACACTAGAAAAGAAGATTGAGGGAGAAGAAGAAAGAAGAAAGTGAAAGAATTGGTGGATTGTAAATCAAAGAATTAAGGTTAGTGTTCTTCTTCATTTTCTTTTTGAATCTATGTTTAAGTAGTTAAGTTATGCTTGTAAATAAACTTAAAATGGAAAGAAAATTTGTTGAGGGATTATATAGAATTTTGGACAGCTAGGGTTTGGTTGGACAAAGTATAAATTTGTTTGAGCTAAACATGTTGGAAGCTTAATTGAGTTAAGGGAGTATGCTTATAAGTGTTTAATTAGCTAAATGCAACAAATGACATGAATTAGGGTTTTGAACTTAGGGTTTGTGAATAAAAAATACAAGAAATGAGTAAATGGCATGTTTGACCTATTGTGAACTGAAAAATGGTCAATTGTGGCCAAATAAGTTGTGTTTGAGTTATTAGAAGTGAAGCCAAATTCGGAGGTTGTATGGTCATGCTGCTGGCAGCATGACCAAGTCAACTTTGAAGGACCAAAACTGAAATTTTACAAGTCCAATTGATATGCCACCAATTGGGGATGAAAATAGACATAAAATGACACAATTTTCATTTAGGAACCATGCCCAAAAACTGACCAAAACCTAGTGAACAAATTGACCAAAGTTGAATAAGAGCAGTCTGCCACTGCACAAACTGACCAAATGAACAGTAATTGTTCATTTGGTCATAACTCGAGCTAGGTAGGTCAAAATGACCTGAAATTTTACCAGTAATTAGATAAGATATAGATCTAAAACTTTCATGAAGAACACCAACCCAAATTATGCCATTAACCTAATCAAATTATTGAGCAAAGTTGAGTTACTGAACCTGCAAAACTGCAGATTTCCATTTGAACAGTAAAGTTCCAATGGCTATAACTCTCTCTAGAAAACTCTGATTTAGGCGATTCTTGAACCGATGGAAACCTAAGACATAGTAGAACATTTCGTATGAAGGAAATTAGACCAAATTATGGACTTAACTTGATCAAATTACTGAACGAAGTTGGATCAAAAATCTGCCAGAACCAAAATAGCAGTATGAACAGTGTATGTGAACAGTAACTGTATTTTGGCTATAACTTGAGCTACAAAACTCCAATTGGGGTGATCCAAAAATGAGAATACACTTAAGACAATAAGGAACATTTTCTATGATGGAAGTTTTGTCAAATTCCAACAGTAAAGTGACCAATAAAATAGTACAACCTAAGGCACCAAAACTAAAAATTTGTAACTTTGCCTAAAGGACTTAAGTTTTGAGAAAATGACCAAAACCAACAAGTTTGGTGAAGAAAATGTGGTATGTGGGTGAAGTTGGAATTTCCATACCTATTAAGCCTTAGAAAGTCAACAATTTGACTTGAATAGTGTAGTGAATAATAACCCCGAAATGAAAATTTCTAAGAATGTTAGTTTAAGCATATTTGGGCTAGAATTAAGTAATTATGAATTAATTATTGAATTTATGGTAAGTTATGATACTGAAACACTGTGAAACTGTGTGTTTCAGTGGAAAAGAACATCGAGAAAGGACCCAAGGAATCGAGTCAAGGCCGATAGCCGACTCGCATCAGGTTTGTGCACAAAAATTTATAAATTATAGTTTTTACAATGAAAATTGATTTGTTATACATTGTGAATATGTTTATTTTACTATGAATTTCGAGAATGTTGTGCTACCTATTTTACAATGGAGATTTGAAATGAAGCTTGTTTAATTTTCTGCATTGTGAAATTTTTGTGTTAATTATGGGTTTTAAGTACTACGGTGTTGCCACCTGTGAATGAAAATTTGACTTTAGAAATTGAATGTGTTTCACATAAAATATTTGAATAACTTGATTTAAATTGTTTTAATTCACACTTGGCATGGCAATATTAAAATGTTCCTCATCCACTTGTGGGGTGAGTTTGATATTTGATCAGTTTCCTCCCTCTCTGGCTTCCCAGTCTGAGGGGCGAGTTTGAATGAGTACTCATTAGCTAGCTAGCTACCTCCCTCATTGATTTCGATTAGTGGGGGTGTTTGCCTTGTCGTGATGTACACACGGCATGTTAGGAAATTTTGTGTCATGCCCTAAGTTGTGTTATTGTTTGGCAACACTATGTTTATTAAATTGTTTGATCAAGTTGTGCTATATTAAGCTTGAAATTATGATTTGTTATAAATGCAATTTGAGAAAGAAATTGTGAATTGCGATTATGAGATTTTTGAATGATGATTTGTTAATAAATGTCTTATATTATACATTTTATTCTTTATTGTGCACCACTGAGTATTTATATACTCAGTAATAGCTTTTACTTGCTGTCGCAGATAGAGAAAAGGACATAGCAGTAGAGTGAGCTGCTACAGTTAGAGAGGAGCACGGTTGAAGAATTTCTGTACAGGTATTGTCTATACCCTGGTAGTTTAGTTTGATGTAAATATGATGGTATGCATATGTATCTCTGTAGTTTGAGCAGTTGTACAGATAAAATTGTAATAATATTATTCTTGAGATTTTGTGTTTGTAAATTTAATAGTGAATGTAAATTAAATATTTAAAATGCAATGTGCATGAGTTTACGAAATGTTTTGAGTTATTAATTTTTGATTTGAAATTTGGATTTTGAGTTGAAGTGTTGCCATTGTTGTTGATTTGAAATTTGGTGGTTGCAAATGAAGTTGTGATTGAGAAAAATATTGGGAGTGTTTTTATTTTCAGGTTTTGAAGAACTATTTTCTCAAAATACAGACGGCACTCTGCCGAAATTTTTGTAAAATTTGCGGAAATCTTAAATATCCAAAAATTTGATTTATGTTTGGACTTTAAATAAAGGTTTTTAATATTTGAAAAAAAATTTACCCACCAATTCCAAAAAGAACGAAAATTGTTTTAAAATCCCTTGTAGTATATTTAATGGGTTACCGGTAGGTGAAGTACGGTAATTCATTAGGTGTACTACGGGAACATGTTACATCTTACGAGGAGTAGGGTGTGACATGTTTAGTGGTATCAGAGCCAGGATTTAAAATAAATTTTGAACTGTGAATTTGAAATATTTTGTCGGTAAATACAACTGCTCAAATGTTGATATATATGACATATTTACATCATGAATATGCGCTAATGGAGGTCAACCTCCTTGTGTTTGTTATCAGAGAGTAGAAAATTTCTGGAAAACGGAATGGAAGATAGAGATCATTCCGTAGAGCAATCTGTTGAGGCTGAGGCCCAAGGAGAAGTCCCAGTACTCCAGAATGTGAGTGGGTCAGCCACTCTAGCTCCTCCTCAAGCACCGCAGTTCCCTGCTCAGTTTGCGCAGCAGATGGCTGTGTTCTTTCAACAAATGGCAGGGAATGTGCCGCCTCAAACACAAACACAAGCATCGATTGCACAACCACAGTCACCGGCTTGGCAATATGAGAAGTTAATGAAATTTGGGGCTATAGAATTCAAAGGAACAGTGGATCCACTGGAAGCAGAACAGTGGTTAGAGAGGATGGAACGGGTTTTCAGAAAACTACAGTGTGTTGAAGAGTTGAAGTTTGAATATTCAGTATCACTTCTGCACGGAGATGCATATGAGTGGTGGAAGAACATCCCCTACAGTCTGGTAGAGCCACCAGTCCTCACATGGGCAGACTTTTTAAGGGAATTTCGACAAAAGTGGGTCCCCGATACTTATGTAGACATGAAGCTGCAAGTGTTTTTAGGTTTAAAGCAAGGGGATAGAACTGTAGCAGAATATGAGCGGGATTTTTCAAGGCTAAGCCATTATGCTGGAAGCTTAGTCACCGCCCCCAGAGACCTGTGTAAGAGATTTGAGGCTGGGTTGAGGCCTAGCTTGAGAATGCAAGTGGTGGGGTTCCGACACCAGAATTTTTCTGAATTGATTTCACAAGCCTTGGAACTGGAAAGGATAGAATCAGAATGGGCAATGAAAAAGAGTACACAAGAGAAAGAGAAAACTGAAAAGGTTACTGGCCAATCTACTGAGAGTGGCTCTGGGAAAAGAAAACATTTTGGAGGGTCTAGCTCGTGCAAATCAGGTAGAGGTGAATCTTCTGGACAGAAACCACCCCAATCCGATCAGCAAACTCAACAGACGCGCAGAAAAACGCTGTCGGATCGACTTTGTGAGACTTGTGGTAAACCACATAGTGGAGTATGTTATAGAGTTATAGGAGCATGTTTCAATTGTGGAGGGACTGGTCATTTTGCTAAGGATTGCGTAAGTCCACGCCGTTATGGATCATTTACCACGTCAAAAGGATCAACTCAAGTTTCTACCCCAAAGAGTTCACCAGCAGTTGGTAGAGGCGGAGGCAGAGGTAGGGGTAGTATGCTTGGAAGTCAGAATATTGTAAATCAACCAGGACAAGGTAATGCTCCAGTGAGAGTATACATTATGCGACAGAGGAATGAGGATGAGACTTCTGACATGGTTGCTGGTATTTCCTCGATTCTTAACTAAGATATGTATATGTGTTGAAAAAAAAAATCAATCAATTTTGATATATTAGTGACTAGTCTTTTTAAAATTAATTTTGGAAGAGTTTGTCAGTAAAAAGTATTTGCTAGTACACAATAATTTGTAAAGTTAATTAGTAAGCCTAATTAGGTAAGTTAAGAGAACCTAAAAGTAAGTTATAGTAATATAGCTACCTTAGATGCGGGTAAGAGTATTACTGCTGATAGATGTCAGTGGATGCCATAATCAAAATAAGTTCAAGATATTAGTGAATTTAAAAGAAATAGGATATAGGGAAGTTTGTTCTATTGGGATGTGTCATAGTAACTATGCAATATTCTTGATGTTTGCGCTGTAAGCTGCAGATTACAGTACTGATTTGGGATTTATTGTATAGAGCTACGTACTACCCAATAGTACACAAGAATAAGAATAGTTGCAAACGGCATCTATTTTGTTACAGTTATGATAAGATAAAGTTTTCTTATTGGAAAGGAGTTTGAAAATCCTAACCTGGGATTTAAAACTCTAAAGTTAGAATATTGAAAGGTTATAGTTCAGTACAAAAGAAAATAATGACTACACATCAGTGCAAAATAAGCTATAGAATATCGATAGATAAAAATAAATAGAACAGTAAGAAATGAGAAAAATACTAGATGAGGAATTGCCACCAAGGCAAGCAACTTACTTAAGACACGTAACGAAATCTCGAACTATTTTATCAAGAAAGAAATAAGTTAAACCAAAGCAAACAAGATAGTGCAAAATGGCACATAGGCCTTGGTCATAAATGGAGATAGTAAGATAATGGTTATGAACCTATGGCCAAGAAAGAAAAGATTACAAAAGAAAATAATTGCTAAAATAACAGCAAGAAAAGACTAAAATATTCTAAGCTAAACTAAAGGTTGCATCAAATGATCAAGAGATTTGATAAGAAAAGAGTAAAAATTTAGTTCTCACCCATTGGATCGTACGA
This sequence comes from Hevea brasiliensis, assembly GCF_030052815.1. Classification (NCBI taxonomy): domain Eukaryota; kingdom Viridiplantae; phylum Streptophyta; class Magnoliopsida; order Malpighiales; family Euphorbiaceae; genus Hevea; species Hevea brasiliensis. The sequence goes on from NC_079499.1 coordinate 50,357,423, forward strand.
GGTCCTAGAAAGAGTGGATCCACTAGCACACAAAAAAGATTTGCTTACCTCTAAAATTGAAATGAATTTGAATCTAGCTTATGATAAAGGCTCATAAGAAACTTAGCACACGAGGTGAGCAATCGATGAGTAAATAGCATTGGTTAAAATGCTATGGACCATTATTCCAATTATAAAGTTATGTAGAAATATGAGAAAAACATGAGAAAACAACATGAATGACTATTTGAGGTCAGATAGTGGACATAATTTCGAGGACGAAATTATTTTAAGGGGGGGAGAGAATTGTAACACCCCTATTTGTATAGCTAGGTATATTTCACTGTTCCGGTGACCGGAGTCGGTCCGGACAATTAAGGGGATTAGGACCACACTTAAGACAACTAGAGAAACCATAAAAAAAAAAATTAATTAGTAATGTTCAATTAGTTAAGTATAAATAAGAAAAACAGAACATAAGAAGTTAAACGAGCCGAGAGTCACAGCGATGGGTGACCTCCTCGGGAACGACTGCAAAGTCATTTTAAACTCAAATTTCGAACCGTAAAAAGTGACGCTGTGGTCCTTAGCACCCTTATAAACACAGTGGAAAAGATAAAATCACAAAAAAGAACTGTTAAGCCAGTCAAATAATTAGGTCAGGGAACCGGAAGAAATATGAAATTAATTGCAAACCAGGATGAACCGGCGAGGGGCAATTTGGTCAATTGACCCCGAGAGCTGACTCCTTACCTAACTGTCAAATAAAATTGGACAAAAGAAAATTTTGGAATCAAGAATTAAATTAAAGAACTAATAGAAAAATAAATAGAAAAAAAAGGAAATGAAAAAATAGAAAAGTCAAAAAGTGATGACATCATGCATGACCTCATGCATGATGCCATAAAGAATATAATTAATTAATTTATTTATTTACATTTTTGGTCTTCCATAAGACTTAAAAATTCATAAAAAAAAAGAAAATCATTTCTTCTTCTTCAAAAAACGTTTTTATCTCTCTCTCACTTTTCTCTCCCAAGGTTCCTCCATTAACAAGCTTTTAAAGCTTGAAAAACTTAGTTCTTCCCCACAAATTTCTACCCTAAACCCTAAAAAGCTTCCAATCTACACTAGAAAAGAAGATTGAGGGAGAAGAAGAAAGAAGAAAGTGAAAGAATTGGTGGATTGTAAATCAAAGAATTAAGGTTAGTGTTCTTCTTCATTTTCTTTTTGAATCTATGTTTAAGTAGTTAAGTTATGCTTGTAAATTAACTTAAAATGGAAAGAAAATTTGTTGAGGGATTATATAGAATTTTGGACAGCTAGGGTTTGGTTGGACAAAGTATAAATTTGTTTGAGCTAAACATGTTGGAAGCTTAATTGAGTTAAGGGAGTATGCTTATAAGTGTTTAATTAGCTAAATGCAACAAATGACATGAATTAGGGTTTTGAACTTAGGGTTTGTGAATAAAAAATGCAAGAAATGAGTAAATGGCATGTTTGACCTATTGTGAACTGAAAAATGGTCAATTGTGACCAAATAAGTTGTGTTTGAGTTATTAGAAGTGAAGCCAAATTCGGAGGTTGTATGGTCATGCTGCTGGCAGCATGACCAAGTCAACTTTGAAGGATCGAAACTAAAATTTTACAAGTCCAATTGATATGCCACCAATTGGGGATGAAAATAGACATAAAATGGCACAATTTTCATTTAGGAACCATGCCCAAAAACTGACCAAAACCTAGTGAACAAATTGACCAAAGTTGAATAAGAGCAGGCTACCACTGCACAAACTGACCAAATAAATAGTAATTGTTCATTTGGTCATAACTCGAACTAGGTAGGTCAAAATGACCTGAAATTATACCAGTATTTAGATAAGATATAGATCTAAAACTTTCATGAAGAACACCAACCCAAATTATGCCATTAACCTAATCAAATTATTGAGCAAAGTTGAGTTACTGAACCTGCAAAACTGCAGATTTCCATTTGAACAGTAAAGTTCCAATGGCTATAACTCTCTCTAGAAAATTCTGATTTAGGCGATTCTTGAACCGATGGAAACCTAAGACATAGTAGAACATTTCGTATGAGGGAAATTAGACCAAATTATGGACTTAACTTGATCAAATTACTGAACGAAGTTGGATCAAAAATCTGCCAGAACCAAAATAGCAGTATGAGCGATTGCGTAAACGATGGCTGTATTTTGGCTATAACTTGAGCTACAAAACTCCAATTGGGGTGATCCAAAAATGAGAATACACTTAAGACAATAAGGAACATTTTCTATTAAGGAAGTTTTGTCAAATTCCAACAGTAAAGTGATTAATAAAATAGTACAACCTAAGGCACCAAAACTAAAAATTTGTAACTTTGCCTAAAGGACTGAAGTTTTGAGAAAATGACCAAAACCAACAAGTTTGGTGACCAAAATGTGGTATGTGGGTAAAGTTGGAATTTCCATACCTATTAAGCCTTAGAAAGTCAACAATTTGACTTGAATAGTATAGTGAATAGTAACCCCGAAATGAAAATTTCTAAGAACGTTAGTTTAAGCATATTTGGACTAGAATTAAGTATTTATGAATTAATTATTGAATTTATGGTAAGTTATGATACTAAAACACTGTGAAACTGTGTGTTTCAGTGGAAAAGAACACCGGGAAAGGACCCGAGGAATCGAGTCAAGGCCGATAGGCGACTCGCATCAGGTTTGTGCACAAAAATTTATAAATTATAGTTTTTACAATGAAAATTGATTTGTTATACATTGTGAATATGTTTATTTTATTATGAATTTCGAGAATGTTGTGCTACCTATTTTACAATGGAGATTTGAAATGAAGCTTGTTTAATTTTCTGCATTGTGAAATTTTTGTGTTAATTATGGGTTTTAAGTACTACGGTGTTGCCACCTGTGAATGAAAATTTGACTTTAGAAATTGATTGTGTTTCGCATAAAATATTTGAATAACTTGATTTAAATTGTTTTAATTCACACTTGGCATGGCAATATTAAAATGTTCCTCATCCACTTGTGGGGTGAGTTTGATATTTGATCAGTTTCCTCCCTCTCTGGCTTCCCAGTCTGAGGGGCGAGTTTGGATGAGTACTCATTAGCTAGCTAGCTACCTCCCTCATTGATTTCGATTAGTGGGGGTGTTTGCCTTGTCGTGATGTACACACGGCATGTTCGGAAATTTTGTGTCATGCCCTAAGTTGTGTTATTGTTTGGCAACACTATGTTTATTAAATTGTTTGATCAAGTTGTGCTATATTAAGCTTGAAATTATGATTTGTTATAAATGCAATTTGAGAAAGAAATTGTGAAATGCGATTATGAGATTTTTGAATGATGATTTGTTCATAAATGTCTTATATTATACATTTTATTTTTTATTATGCACCACTGAGTATTTATATACTCAGCGATAGCTTTAACTTGCTGTCGCAGATAGAGAAAAGGACATAGCAGTAGAGTGAGCTGCTACAGTTAGAGAGGAGCACGGTTGAAGAATTTCTGTACGGGTATTGTCTATACCTGGTAGTTTAGTTTGATGTAAATATGATGGTATGCATATGTATCTATGTAGTTTGAGCAGTTGTACAGATAAAATTGTAATAATATTATTCTTGAGATTTTGTGTTTGTAAATTTAATAGTGAATGTAAATTAAATATTTAAAATACAATGTGCATGAGTTTACGAAATGTTTTGAGTTGAAGTGTTGCCATTGTTGTTGATTTGAAATTTGGTGGTTGCAAATGAAGTTGTGATTGAGAAAAATATTGGGAGTGTTTTTATTTTCAGGTTTTGAAGAACTATTTTCTCAAAATACAAAGGGCACTCTGCCGAAATTTTTGTAAAAATTGCGGAAATCTTAAATATCCAAAAATTTGATTTATGTTTGGACTTTAAATAAAGGTTTTTAATATTTGAAAAAAATTTTACCCACCAATTCCAAAATGAACGAAAATTGTTTTAAAATCCTTTGTAGTATATTTAATGGGTTACCGGTAGGTGAAGTACGGTAATTCATTAGGTGTACTACGGGAACATGTTACATCTTACGAGGAGTAGGGTGTGACAAAGTCTCCATTTCATGCTCAAACCCTAACTCCAATTTCCAATTCATGGCATACACACACCAAACTCATACCAAATCACTTTATCCATCATCTAGCCACTTAATTTCATCAAAAACCAACAATCCTTAAACTTTCTCATGGCTGAAAAATTTAGAGATTTCATTTACTCAAGTTTTTCTTTTAATTTCACAAAATTTCTACTTGATTTAGCATGCTTACAAGATTAAAGAAAGAAAAGAAATTGTTTAGTGCACTAACCTTTTTGAGCTTCACTTAACCTTGATTAAACCTCCCTAATCTCTTCTTATTTGGCTGTCAATAGCTTTTTCTTGGTGAAAGATCAAATTTTTGTGAAGGGACTTGGCAATTTTGGTGAACAAATGGAGAGGAAATTCAAGCTTTTAAGCTTGAAAATGGTGGAATCTCTTCTCTCTCTCTCTCTCTCTCTCTCAACGTTTTTGGCTGCCCAAAGGTTGAAGATGCATATTGGTTTTTCAATTTTTTGGTCTCTTTTATCTCTTTTAATGAATTTAACAAATTGTGATTGGTGGAGGAAATTTAAATGACATCATATGATGTCATAATTAGTATTTTCTTTCATTTTCTTTTCTTCTCTTCTCTACTCATTTTCAATTTAATTTTTAGCAATATTTATTCATATTTTAGATCATAATAATTATTCGTTTAACTGGACAAGTCGGCCAAAAATCATCTCTGAAGACGAAATGACCAAAATGCCTTTCGTTTGGCTTAACGGACCAAAATTGTCTGTACTGATTGAAAATTTTTTCTAAGCATTTTCTTGGCATTCTAATGCCATAAGAACCTCAATGACCCTTCTCTGGAGTCCCAAAAATTATTTTATAATTTTTCCTTAGGGTCTAGGGCTTCTAGTTGCGAGAACCGTAACTTCTCACTAGGTTACCCATCGTTAGGGCACCAACTCATTTAACTTGGTTGTATTTTATTTCTAAAAATTTTTTTAAATTTTTCTTATTAATATTTGAGTTAATTATGGTTCCTCACTTTAGTTTAAATATTTTTTCGGATGTTCTAACTGTTCGAACTAACATTGGTCACCGGAACAGTAGAATGTACAGAGTTGCTACAAGGAGGGTGTTACAAACTGGCTAAAGTGAGGATGTTACAAAGGGAGAGGTACATTTTTGGTAGCCATGGAACTTCAATAAGAGCAGTTTATCCTTGCATGTAAATGGTAGATTAAAATGTTCATGTAAGTGTCTATGTGTGTAGGAATAAATTGGATAATGTATACTAAATGTATGTGTGATAGTACACTTGATTTTGGAAGCTTGAAAACTAATTGAAGAAGATGTACAATTAGTAACTTTGAAGTGTAGATCAAAATGTGTTGTTTCATGGTTTGGTTTATGGAATTATATTGTTGAATTATGGTGCTTGTTATGGCAGCATGTATATGTGTATAAAGGTTTGAATATGGACATGTAAATGAGCTATGTCATGTGGTTAAATTGTTTGTAATTGGACTTGAAAAATTCTGTACTATAATGTGCATATTGAGAATGGTTATAAGCTGCCAAAATGACCAAAAATGAGTTGCTAAATGTGTTAATGTTATGGTACAAACCAGAATTGGCATGAAGGAAATGACTTGGTAAGCATAGGATGTCTAATTGATGAGTGATGAATAATGTACAATAGGGCAGTGTATGTTTTGGCTTAGAACCTTAAGTGTGTGACTCCAATTGGTATGAGACCAATTGGAGGTGAAACTAGGCACAAAATGTGCCAACATTCATGAAAGAAGCTTACCAAAATTCTGCTTGGAAGGTGACTTGAAAAATGACCAAATCTGGATTAGTGCTTTGAAAACCTGAAAATTGACCATTTGGGCAGCAGTTGGTATTTTGGCCATAACTCACTCAAAACAGGTCTAATTGACCTGAAATTTTTACCATAAATAGTTTAGACATATATCTACAATTCTTATGAAGACACCAAAGCCCAAAAATGGCCAGAACCAAGCCAAATAGCTTGCACAAGTTCAGATCTAAAAAACTAGCTGAACCAAAAGTGACCTAAAAATGACCTAAACCTACCATTTTGGTGCATTCTATCCAGCATTGGTAAATTGAGCATATCTTGGTCTACACAACTCAGAATGACCTGAAATTTTGCCCCGCATGCAATAAGACATAGACCTACAAGTTTGTAGTTTTGACCGAAACTCGACAAATGAGGAAACTAGGTCATCCAGCTAAGTCAAATTAGTGTACCGAAATCCAACAAATTGCAATAAAATGCAATATACATGAAAATGAATTGGGTAACATGTACCAACACTAAAAGGCTACTAAATATGACAAATTGGTAACATTAAAACCTAATTCACGTAGACTGCATCGAGGGTCAACATCTTAGGTTGACTAAGGAAATAATAGAATTCAATAAGTTAATTATTAAGCTTTATTCTTAGAGACAGTTTAAATGAGTACTAAAACACTTCAAATTGTGTGTTTCAATTAGCAAAGACTCAGGGAAGGGGAAGGAAACACTGAGTCAGAGCCAAGAGACACTTCTCAAAGGTTTGTGCACAACAGTTATTTCTTTTGAATTTTCAATTGAAATAAACTATGACTATTTGTATATCATTGTTTTAAATTGTGAAAAATTGTTTGAATGATATTTGATGGATACTTATTGATTGAAAAGCATTGTAAATTGTTTGAAACCACAACTATCATGTATATTGATTGAATTCCTCACTAGCTTATCTAGTGGGATGAATTGAATTCCCTCTCTGGCTGAAGTGTTGAGGTGTGTGCCTGTTGAGGACGAATAGAATGAGTACTCATATTATTGCTAGCTAGCTATGTTATTCCTCACTAGCCATCGGCTTTTAGGATGAATTGGATTCCTCACTAGCTATCGGCTTTTGGGATGAATTGAACTTTGAAACATGATTAAACTGTGTGTATGATTCATTGATCTTTATTGTGATATTGTGAAATTGTGAAATGGAGTTTAAATTCTTTATGACATTTATTGTCTTTGAATTTAACTATGGTTTTAAGTATCTACTATTTATATGACTTATGATTTGTGATTTAAAGTTGTATTTGGTTAATGTTGTGCACTACTGAGACATTGGCTCAGCGATAGCTTTTCATTGCTGTCGCAAGTAGACAGACTGACAGGGCAGCAGACTAAGCTGCTAGTACTACACTGAGAGATCATCGGGTATATTGAGTATACCTTATTTTGCATTTGTATTGTAATGTATGTTCACTGTATGTATATAGTGTTCTTGGTTTTGAGCAGAAACATATTGTGTTGATTAAAAGTTGGAGTTTGAGATTGAGAAATATATTTGAAGTGCTTTTTACAGGTTTTTAAAGAACTGTTTTATTCAAAATACAGATGGCACTCCACCAAAATTTTTACAGAAATTACTAATAATTCAAATATGTTAGCTGTTTCACTTCAGTTCAAAAAATTTTTTAACACCTGTAAATAGTGCTCACCACTATAAAAAGAAGTAAGAAAAGTTTTAAAATCCCTTGTAGTGTATTTAATGGGTTATCAGTAAACAAAGTTGGTAATTCATTAGGTATACTACGGGATCATGTTATGCCTTACAGAGGGGTAGGGTGTGACATGTTTTAGTGGTATCAGAGCTAGTTTGTAAAATTTTGTTTTTACCTGTAATTTGAATATTGTTTCTTCATAGTGCAACTGCTCAATGTCATTGTTTGATACATACAGTACATTACATTATAAATATGCACTAACAGGAGAAAATATCCTTGTGTTATTTGTTCAGGAGGTCTAAGATCCTCGCATTTACTATGGAAGAGGGTGATCGTTCAGTAGATCAATCGATAGAGGCTAAGGTACAAGGGGATGCCCCAACCCTACACAATGTGAGCGGATCAGCAGCACTAGCCCCTTCAGTACCGTAGTTTCCTGCTCAATTCGCTCAGCAGATGGCTACAATGTTCCACCAGATGGCTGGTAACATGCCTACTCAAGTCCCACTACAGACACCAGTGGTACAACCATAGTCTTTTGCTAGGCAATATGAAAAATTAATGAAATATGGGGCTACAGAGTTCAAGGGGATAGTAGATCCTTTAGAGGCAGAACAGTGGTTAGAGAGAATGGATAGGTTGTTCAAGAAGCTACATTGTACAGAGGAGCTCAGGTTTGAATATTCAGTATCTCTGCTATAGGGGGATGCATATGACTGGTGGAAAACCATTCCCCATAGTCTGGTAGAACTTTCAGTGCTAACATGGAATGATTTTCTATGAGAGTTCAAACAAAAATATGTCCCTGATGCTTATGTGGACCAGAACTGCAAGAGTTCCTAAGTCTGAAACAGGGGAGTAGATCGATGGCTGAATATGAAAGGGAATTTTCCCGCCTGAGCCATTATGCAGTATGTCTACTTTCTACCAGTAGGGAGAGATGTAAGAGATTTGAAACTGGCTTAAAGCCCAGTATCAGATTACAAGTGGTCGGATTCAAACATAACAACTTCTCTGAGCTTATTTCTCAAGCACTAGAATTAGAAAGAATTGAATCTGAAGCGGCCCCTGAGAAAAAGAAATCAGAGAAGACAAAAAAAGAGGGAAAGACAGTAGAACAGAGTTCCAGTGGTCCTACTAGAAAGAGGAAGAACCATGGGGGACACAGCAGAGGTGGTAAGAAGTCCAGTAGGGGAAGATATTCAGGACAGAAACCTCCTCTATCTGGTCAGTAGAGTACCAGAAGTTCCTACCCTCCCCGCCAATGTGAAACTTGTGGAAGAAATCATGGTGGGGTATGCTACAAGGCTATTGGAGCCTGTTATAACTATGGAGGCACAGGGCACTTTGACAAGGACTACACCAATACTCGCAGAGTTGGACCACCTCCTCTTACTGCTGAATGGTCAGTTCAGAGCCCTATCACCAGAGGTTCACAACCACCCAGCAGAGGTAAAGGCAGGGGTAGAGGTAACCCAGCAGGCAGCCAAGGCACAATGAATCAATCAGAACAAGGTAGTGCTCCAGTCAGAGTCTATGCAATGAGACAGAGAGAAGAGGTCGAGACATCTAATATTGTGGCTAGTACCTTCTCAACTTTTAATCAAGATGTATTTGTGTTATTTGATCCGGGTTCTACCCATTCTTATGTGAGTGCTAGTATCATTGATTGCATTGCTATTCCATGCACAAAAATGGACTTTGAGGTGCTAGTAACAAGTTCGCTAGGACAAGAGGTCAGGGTTAATAGAATGTATAGGGATTGTCCTTTGGTGATCCAAGGACATACTTTTCTGTTTGATTTCATTGAAATTCCCTTCAGAGATTATGATATCATCTTGGGCATGGATTGGTTAGCCAGGCATCATGCCATGATTGATTGTAGGTTAAAGACAGTTACTTTGGGTCTCCCTCAGTACAGTAATGTGGTAATACATGGGGAGAGGCAGCTATTGCCATTAAACATCATTTCGGCTGCACTAGCCAGAAAAATGATCAGAAAGGGGTGTGAAGCATACTTGGCACATGTGGTAGACACCCAATTGGGGAGTCCAGCATTGAAGGACATCCCTACAGTATATGACTTTCCAGATGTGTTTCTTAATGAATTGCCAGGATTACCTTCAGAAAGAGAGGTGCAGTTTAAAATTAATGTTATGCCTGGTGTGGGTCCAATCTCCATAATACCATACAGAATAGCACCAGCAGAGTTGAAGGAGTTGAAGGTATAGTTGCAAGAACTAGTGAAAAGGGCTTCATCCGCCCTAGTGTGTCACCTTGAGGAGCTTCAGTATTGTTTGTTAAGAAGAAAGATAGCACTCTTCACTTATGTATTGACTACCGGCAATTGAATAAGGTGACAATAAAGAACAGATATCCATTGTCTCGCATTGATGATCTGTTTGATCAGTTGAAGGGTGCAGCTGTATTCTCCAAAATTGATTTGTGATCTGGTTATTATCAGTTGAAAGTGCAAGAGTAGAGTATTCCAAAAACTGCTTTCAGAACTCGATATAGCCACTATGAGTTTCTAGTAATGCCATTCGGGTTAACTAATGCTCTAGCTGCTTTTATGGATCTGATGAACACTATCTTCAGACCATATCTCGACCAATTTGTGGTGGTGTTTATTGATGATACTTTAATATATTCGAGGAATGCAGAGGAGCATGACAGACATCTGCGAATTGTTCTGCAGAGCTTAAGGGAGAAACAACTATACACCAAATTGTCGAAATGTGAATTTTGGCTGAAAGAAATCTCCTTTTTGGGACATATTGTGTCAACTGAAGGGATCAAGGTAGATTCCAGCAAGGTAGAAGCTATCCTTAATTAGAAACCGCCCAGGAATATCATAGAAATTCACAATTTTTTGGGTTTAGCTGGATATTACCATCGATTTGTGAAAGGATTTTATATGTTAGCTTCTCCACTAACCAAGCTGCTTCGGAAAGATGTAAAATTTCAGTGGACAGATAAATGCCAGCAAAGTTTTGATGAGTTGAAGAGGTGTTTGACTAAAGCTCTAGTCCTTACTTTACCTACCCCGGGTAAAGAATACACAGTTTATGGTGATGCTTCTCACAATGGGTTAGGCTGTGTACTGATGCAAGATCGGAATGTCATTGCTTATGCATCACATCAGCTGAAACCGCATGAGAGGAACTGCCCAACACATGATTTGGAGTGAGTAGCTATTGTTTTTGCTCTGAAGATCTAGAGACACTATTTGTATGGGGAGAAATGTTACATTTACACAGATCACAAGAGCTTGAAGTATTTGGGCACCCAGAAGGAATTGAATTTGAGGCAGAGGAGATGGTTAGAACTGATTAAATATTATGATTGCTTAATAGACTATCAGTCAGGGAAAGCAAATATGGTGGCTGACGCCTTAAGTCATAAGACTGTGGCAAGTCTCAGAGTTTCTCCTTTGTCCATGGTACATGAGTTGAAAGCACAGCATGCTAGTTTGGAGATTAATGATGAGGGACAGACAGTAGTTGCATGGTATGTACAGCCAGTGTTGATTGATCAGATCAGAATGGCTGCTCAGAGTAATGATAAATATCAGAAGCTACTGAAAGAAGTCCAGCAGGGTAAGAAACCTAAATTCTCTGTGAGAGATGATGGTTTACTGCTACATCAGGGCAGAATGTGCATTCTTAATGATGTGGAATTGAGACTGATCATTATGAAGGAAGCACATGAGTCTCCTTTTGCTATGCACCGTGGTGGAACTAAAATGTACAGAGGGCTGAAAGAACATTACTGGTGGATGGGTATAAAGAGGGATATAGTTGAATTTGTTTCCAAATGCCGAACTTGTCAGCAAGTGAAGGCAGAACATCAAGTACCAGCAGGTTTGTTACATCCATTGCTAGTACCAGAGTGGAAATGGGAACAGATAACTATGGATTTTGTTACGGGACTTCCAAGGACACAGAGTAGTCATGATGCAGTATGGGTTATAGTTGATAGACTAACCAAGTCTGCTCACTTTTCGCCAATCCGAATGGACTATAGCCTGGAGAGATTAGCCAGATTATACATATATGAGATTATAAGATTGCATGGAGTGCTAGTATCAGTTGTATCTGACAGAGATCCTAGGTTCACTTCTAGATTCTGGGGTAGTCTTCAGAGAGCCCTAGGAACTAGATTGAACTTCAGCACAACATTCCACCCACAGACAAATGGCCAATCTGAGATGGTAATTCAGATATTGGAGGATATGCTACGGGCTTGTGTGATTGAGTTTGAAGGTAGTTGGGATACACACTTGCCTTTGATTGAGTTTGCTTATAACAACAGCTACCAATCAAGCATTGGGATGCCTCCATATGAAGCTTTGTATGACAGAAAGTGCAGAACTCCCCTATGTTGGGATGAAGTAGGTGAAAGAAAGATGATTGGGCTAGAAATTGTTCAGCAGACAGAGGAAAAGATCAGATTGATCAGAGATCGACTCAAGGCTGCATCAGACTGTCAAAAGTCCTATGTTGATCTAAAGAGAAGAGACATTGAATATGCAGTAGGTGATAAGGTATTCCTTAAAGTTTCTCCTTGGAAGAGGATTATGAGATTTGGCAGAAAGGGAAAACTAAGTCCTTGCTTTATCGGATCATATGAGGTTATGGAGAGAGTGGGTCCTTTGGCATATCGGCTAGCATTACCTCCAGAGCTAGAAAGGATACACAGTGTCTTCTATGTGTCCATGTTAAGGAGGTATAGATCTAACCCATCTCATGTACTATCAGTTAAAGAGATTGAGGTAAATCCAGACCTCTCATATGATGAAGAACCCATAGAAATTCTAGCATATGAGGTGAAGCAGCTGAGGAATAAACAGATACACCTGGTTAAAGTGCTGTGGAACCATCATTCAGGCCAGGAAGCTACTTGGGAACATGAAGAGGACATGAGGAGACAGCACCCACAGCTGTTCAGAGACTAATGCCAGGTAAAATTTTGAGACGAAATTTATTTTAAAGGGGGGAGAATTGTAACACCCATATTTTCGGTAGTGCGTTCTACTGTTCCGGTGACCAGTGTTGTCCGGACAACTAGGATGCCTAGAACTACACTTATATATGAGCGAGGAGACATAAAATAATGAAATACAAGAAAAGAAAATATAAGAAAACAAAGAAAAAATAATAGCAATGAAATGTAACCAAGTTAAACGAGCCAAGAACCCAAGCAATGGGTGACCGCACCGGGAAGTTGCGGCGTGGATCGTTGACTAGCCCTAGACAGCGGGAAACCCTGAAAAGTATTTTTAGGACTTAAATAAATGTCTATTGAAGCATAAATATCATTAGAAATATCAAAAAAAAATTAGTACAAAGAAAAATGAAAAATCGAGAAACAGACAAAAATCAGTGTTACTGAAAAATCAGGAATATAACTCGAAGTGGGGCATTTTGGTCATTTGACACCTAGAGTTGCCTTTTGACCTCAATATCCATTAAAAATAAATGATATTACACTTAGAAATGTCATGAAAAAAAAATTAAATGGTGATACATTATGTAAATAGTGAAAGAATTGAGCTAAATGTGCAAATTAGGGAAACTTTAAATCATTAAACATTAAATTATTGGTTAGTGCTCCACTATCCTTAGAAAAAAAAAAAAGAGATATATCAAAGTGGAAATGGGCAGAAACATCTTCTTCTTCAACCTCACTCTCACCAGCCGAATTGAATCCACCATGGAAACACCATGGCCAAAGCTTCCTAACCCTCATGCAAACATGAGTGAGCCCCTTTTCCACTTGATTTCTTTACTAAAGTTTGTCTATACAACTTGGACAGTAGATAGGCAGTAAGAAAGTTAAGTTTTGGTGAGGTTTTGAAGAATTTCAAAAGTGGTAAGTATGTATTTTTTATTATTGTTTCATTAAACTTCGAATGGGTGTTGTGGGTAGTTGAATTGTGGAAGGATTTTTTAAGTTTGACGAGTTAAGGGAGAGGTACATTTTTGGCAGCTATGGAACTTCAATAAGAGCAGTTTATCCTTGCATGTAAATGGTAGATTAAAGTGTTGATGTAAGTGTTTATGTGTGAAGAAATAAATTGGATAATTTATACTAAATGTATGTGTGATAGTCCACTTGATTTTGGAAGCTTGAAAACTAATTGAAGAAGATGTACAATCGGCAACTTTGAAGTGTAGATCAAAATGTGTTGTTTCATGGTTTGGTTTATGGAATTATATTGTTGAATTATGGTACTTGTTATGGCAGCATGTATATGTGTATAAAGGTTTGAATATGGACATGTAAATGAGCTATGTCATGTGGTTAAATTGTTTGTAATTGGACTTGGATAATTCTGTACTATAATGTGCATATTGAGAATGTTATAAGCTGCCAAAATGACCAAAAATGAGTTGCTAAATGTGTTAATGTTATGGTACAAACCAGAATTGGCATGAAGGAAATGACTTGGTAAGCATAGGATGAGTAATTGATGAGTGATGAAAAATGTACAATAGGGCAGTGTATGTTTTAGCTTAGAACCTTAAGTGTGTGATTCCAATTGATATGAGACCAATTGGAGATGAAACTAGGCACAAAATGTGCCAACTTTCATGTAGGAAGCTTACCAAAATTCTGCTTGGAAAGTGACTTGAAAAATGACCAAATCCAGATTAGTGCTTTGAAAACCTAAAAATTGACCATTTGGGCAGCAGTTTGTTTTTTGGCCATAACTCACTCAAAATAGGTCCAATTGACCTGAAATTTTTACCATGAATATTTTAGACATATATCTACAATTCTTATGAAGACACCAAAGCCCAGAAATGGCCAGAACCAAGCCAAATAGCTTGCATAAGTTTAGGTCTAAAAGCTGGCCGAACCAAAAGTGACCTAAAAATGACCTAAACCTACCATTTTGGTGCATTCTGTCCAGCATTGGTAAATTGACCATATCTTGGTCTACACAACTCAAAATGACCTGAAATTTTGCCTCACTTGCAATAAAACATAAACCTACAAGTTTTCATTTTTGACCAAAATCCGAAAACTGAGGAAACTAAGTCATCCGGCTAAGTCAAATTAGTGTACCGGAATCCGACAAATTGCAATAAAATGTAATATACATGAAAATGAATTGGGTAACATGTACCAACACTAAAAGGCTATTAAATATGACACATTAGTAACATTAAAACCTAATTTACCTAGAGTGCATCAAGGGTCAACATCTTAGGTTGACTAAGGAAATAATAGAATTCAATAAGTTAATTATTAAGTTTTATTCTTAGAGACAATTTAAATGAGTACTGAAACACTTCAAATTGTGTGTTTCAGTTAGTAAAGACTCAAGGAAGGGGAAGGAAATACTGAGTCAAAGCCAAGAGACAGTTATCAGAGGTTTGTGCACAATAGTTATTTATTCTGAATTTTCAATTGAAATAAATTATGACTATTTGTATATCATTGTTTTAAATTATGAAAAATTGTTTGAATGATATTTGATGGATACTTATTGATTGAAAAACATTGTGAATGGTTTGAAACCATAGCTATCATGTATATTGATTGAATTCCTTGCTAGCTTGTCTAGTGGGATGAATTGAATTCCCTCTCTGGCTGAAGTGTTGAGGTGTGTGCCTGTTGAGGACGAATAGAATGAGTACTCATATTATTGCTAGCTAGCTATGTTATTCCTCACTAGCCATCGGCTTTTGGGATGAATTGAATTCCTCACTAGCCATCAGATTTTGGGACGAATTGAACTTTGGAACATGATTAAGCTGTGTGTATGATTTATTGATATTTATTGTGATATTGTGAAATGGAGTTTAAATTCTTTATGACATTCATTGTCTTTGAATTTAACCATGGTTTTGAGTATCCACTATTTATATGACTTATGATTTGTAATTTAAAGTTGTATTTGGTTAATGTTGTGCACCACTGAGATATTGGCTCAGCGATAGCTTTTCATTGCTGTCGCACGTAGACAAACTGACAGGGCAGCAGACTAGGCTGCTAGTACTACACTGAGAGATCATCAGGTATATTGAGTATACCGTATTTTGCATTTTGTATTGTAATGTATGTTCACTGTATATATATAGTGTTCTTGGTTTTGATCAGTTGTAAATTAAAATTGTACATTGAAGTTATAAAATAAATTGTAAATTATTTTGGTTTGTAAATTTTATGATATATTTCTTTTATCTCAGCTTTTGAAAATACTGAAAAATTATTATAGATTTGAGTTGAGAAACATATTGTGTTGATTAAAGGTTGGAGTTTGAGATTGAAAAATATATTTGAAGTGCTTTTTACAGGTTTTTGAAGAACTGTTTTATTCAAAATACAGATAGCACTCTGCCAAAATTTTTACAGAAATTACTAATAATTCAAATGTGTTAGCTGTTTCACTTCAGTTCAAAAAAATTTTTAACACCTGTAAATAGTGCTCACCACTGTAAAAAGAAGTAAGAAAAGTTTTAAAATTCCTTGTAGTGTATTTAATGGGTTATCAGTAGATGAAGTTGGTAATTCATTAGGTATACTACGGGATCATGTTATGCCTTACAGAAGGATAGGGTGTGACACAATTTGTTGACTTTCTAAGGCTTAATAGATATGGAAATTCTAATTTCACTCACATACCACATTTTGGTTACCTAATTTGTTGGTTTTGTTTGTTTTCTCAAAACTTAAGTCTTTTAGGCAAAATTTTAAATTTTTAGTTTTGGTCCCTGAAAGGGACGTTGGTCATGCTGCCAGAAAACTAATCACATCCAATCAGAATTTCCATTCAATTCCAACACTTCCAACATACCACAATTGGTCACAAACAATCATTTTTCAACTCAAACTAGGTCAAACACACCATTTGACCAATTCTCTAATTTTTGTCTTCCAAAACCCTAGGTCCAAACCCTAACTCACTACTTTGTTACATTTAATTAATTCCAAACATACAAACATACTTCCTCAACTTAATCAAGCTTGGATACACTTTTAATTCAATCAAAACACATGCATACTCATATCAAACCCTAGCTGGCCGAAATCACCCTAGTCCTCCAACACTTGTTTTCTTTTGATTTAATGTAAATTTTTAAGTTCCTTAAGCTAAAAATACAAGAATTAAACTAAAAGTTTCAAGTTAACTTACTAATCTTGGTGCAGAATTTTCAATCTTCCTTCCTTCAATTTTTCCTTCTTTCTTTCTCCTTGAATCTTCTTTTCTAGTTGTCCAAACAAAATTTAGTTATGGTAAATGAAGTTTCTATGTTGGGGCTTTGATTTCTTCAAGATTAAAAGTGACCTTCAATGGAGGTTTTTGGTGAGGGAAAGGGAGAAAGATGGGTCACGACATGAAGAAGATGGACTTTTTGCTTTTTTTTTTTTTTCTTTTATGCATTTTTTTAACCTTTTAGGAAGACCACAAATTATCCAAAATTAACTTTTTAATTATAATATTTATTGCATCATGCATGATGTCATCACTTTTTCACTTTTTCTTTTTTCTTTTTTTTTTCATTTATTTTTCTTTAGTTCTTTAATTTAATTCCTGATTCTGAAATTTTCTTTTCTCCGATTTTATTTGACAGTCAAGTCAGGAGTCAGCTCCAGGGGTCAATTGACCAGATTGCCCTTCGCCGGTTCGACCCGGTTTGTAAATAATTTAATATTTCTTTCAGATCCCTGACCTAATTATTTAACGGGCTTAACAATTCTTTTTCATGATTTTCTCTTTTCCACTGTGTTCGCAATAGTCCTAAGGACCGTGGCGTCACATTTTACGATTCGAAATTTGAGTTTAAATTGACTTTACAGTCCTTCTCGAGAAGGTCACCCATCGCTGTGACTCTTGGCTTATTTAACCTCTTATGTTCTATTTTTTTTATTTATACTTAACTAATTGATAATTACTAATTATTTGTATTTAGGGCTTATCTAGTTGTCTTAAGTGTGGTTCTAATCCCCTAAATTATCTGGACCGACACCGGTCACTGGAATAGTGAAATATACCAGACTATACAAATAGGGGTGTTACAGTTTGCCTCTTTCCTATTTAGATTCAAAGAGAAAAGAGAGAAAAGAAAGTAGTTCTTTTATTAAATATCAAATATTAAAAGTGATTAAATTAAAGTGATTAAATTAAGTGAATTTTCTATGAGAAATAATATAGACATAGTGATTCTCCAAAGAGATACTATGCATACTAACATATTTTCTTGCTTCATGCTTTTAATCTTAATTTAGTATTTGTTTTATTATTTTAGAAATTGGATTTATGTTATACCTTATTGACTTGACTCATTTCATATCATAATTCAAACGTTAAAAATCGACAGGGTTTGCTGGTTTACTAATCCTTTTTCGTTGAAATCTGAAAAAGGTTTTTATAGAACTCCTTTCCTTGGATGATCCGTCAACTGCACAATCAATTACTTCTTCGAAATGCTAAAAAAAAAAAGATTTCTTGATTTTCTTTTATTAATATTTGTCCATATTTATTCCTTTTGATTGATTTTATTCTTTCAGTAAATACTAGGATTCATATTGAAAATAATAAGAAATCCAGGAATTAGAATCGTAAAAGTAAGAGTAAGAGTTGCCTTTCAACTCTTTTGGAATCAACACAAATTAAATAATGAAGAAATAGAATTGAGACATTATGTACATTACATATAGATAAATAATATCTAGATTAGATAATTAATAACTAGATATATAAATATAAGATGATATTATAGACTAATCTGTATCTATATTAAGCCTATATCTTTATACAGTACAACTTTATATGCTAGAATAACAAATAAAGGATAGTATGATAGACATAAATAGATTTCTTTCTATCATACTATTGGATCTCATAGAATATTGTTAATTCTAATCCGTTCTTTTCATCTAAGATGAAAAATAGGAATCCTTTTCATTTTTTTTTCTTCAATCATTGATATTGATAAGAACTAAGAAGTCAAGTTTCATTCAAATTAATCACCTTGACTAACTATTTTTATGTATATTATAAGTAAAAAAGCAGTAGGAACTAGAATGAACAGTGTAGTCACAATAAATGCAAGAATATTTACTTCCATAATCTCATCGTTTCGTTTTTCTTTACTTCACAATAACTCACGATTTAATCCCATAGAGATAATAAATCTTTTGCCTCTAAATTCAATGGGATGATTTCCATCTTGATGATATCGAGTCTAATCAATATCATAAATAACAATATCTGAGCTATCAAATTGATTTATCGTCAAGAATTGAATAGTATAACATAGAAAGATCGTTTATTCATACCGAATTCAAAAAATGGATTCTTGATTCAATTGAGAATTTCTTTACTTCACTTTATTTTTATTTATCATATTCTTATCATATTCTTTCTTTTCTATAAAATTTTTGCCTTCTTTATATAGTCATCTGACGAAGACCCACCTTTACACTTACATTGGTTACAACCAAACCCAAACAAACAATAGGAGCAAAACGGGGAAAGGGGCGTTAAGTTCTAAACTCCTTTTTTAATGATCTAATCTTATTGGAAAACAAAAAAATGTGATCAAGTCCCAATATAGTACAAAAAAATAGAATATTCTACCAAATTCATTTGTTTAGGATTTGTTTTTTTTTTTCCAGCAAAAATCGTTAAAACAAAATTATTCATACCCTCTCTAATAGAAGTGGGATCCTTATTTTTATTTGATCTTTATTTTTTTAATATCCCCTTTCTTTGGTAATGAAATGCATAGAATATATTAAAACTTCAATGCATAATTTGAATGAGATAGATTGTTTAAAATTCAAATTTTTAATTGAGATTACACAAAATTGAAATAAAAAAAAAAAAGAGACTTTTCATATTATAAGGATTCTATCAAAGCAATTAAATTCATTTTGTATCGTACAAATAAAAATTCCATTTGTGTATGTGCTACTGGAAAAGATATGGTACTTGATTCGATTTCGGTTGGGAGTAATTGAAAAATCCAAACTCAGTATAGTATCTTTTGGAATCTTGAATATGACGCTACAAAAAATGATACTAATCCACATATGTCTCTATCAATCAATACTAGTTGAAAAAATGAAAATTTCCATATTTGTATTAACTTTGATGAAAAATGAAAAATGAAAAAAAAATAAATATAAATAATAGACAAGAGGTAACATTTAACATCCTCATTTTAGGTAGTTCTGTACATTTTACTGTTTTGGTGACTAATGTATGATCGAACAGCCAAAATGTTTGAACTATACTTAAACTAGAGTGAGGAGTCATAAATAAACTAAATAAAGGTTAAGTAAAATTTAGGAGAAATCAAAGAAATGAAATGTAAATAGGTTAAAGGAGCTGAGGCTCCGGCGATGGGTAACCCTAACGGGAAGCGACTGTAAAGACAGTTGCCAACTCCGGACTTGTGGGAAACCCTATGGAATAATTGTTTGGGACTTAATTGAAGAATTTATGAGGTTTAAATGACAATAAAAATGTCAAAAGATACAAGAAAATTTATGTCAATTGGTAAAGATAATTGTAACTCGATGAACATAACGAAGTGCATTTTGGTCATTTCACTCTTAGTGTTGAATCTTGACCTAAATGTCAATCAAAATGAGAGAGAATAAAATATTAAAAAATAAATTAAAATCATGAATTATTTAATGGAAAAGAGAAAAGAAAGAGAAGGAAATAAAAATTGAATTATGACATAAGCCTTACCTCACCATGACCTAAGCATAAGTGAGCATGATGAAATAATAACATAATTATAACTTTAATTCATTTGTATGAGGATAAATACATAGCTAGAGACAAATTTGACTAAAGAGAGTCATCTTCTTCTGTAACACCCTCACCATAAGTAGTTCGTACATTCTACTGTTCCAACAACTAACGTCTGTTCAGACAGTTAGAATGCCTGGAACTACACTTAAATGATAATGAGGAGACATAAAATGATGGAATACATGATAAGAAAATACAAAAAAAATTAAGAAAAAATAAAAGACATGAAATGAAATTAGGTTAAATGAGCTAGAACCGCAGCGATGGGTGACTGTACCAGGAAGTCACTACGTAGACAGTTGACGATCCCAAACCTGCGAGGAACCCTAGGAAATAATTTCCAAGACATAATTAAAGATTGACTAAGGTACAAATGACATTAAAGATATCAAAGAAAATTTAGTTAATCGGTTTAGATGAAAATGAAAATTAAAGGAATCGTCGAATCAGGGATTTAATCGGTATTACCGAAAAAGTTGGACTTTTAGCCGAAAAGGGGCATTCTGGTCATTTGGCACCTAGATTTGACTTTTGACCTAAATGTCCATAAAAAATAAGTAGTATTAAATTTTAAATTATCCCATGAAAATATGAAATTATATGTAATGTAATTAAAGAAAAATGAGGGGGGATTATTTAAAATATTAAAAGTTTAATTATTATAATTAATATTTAAATACTTAGTGGGGTCTATAAATGCATTAAAAGACAAGGATTTATCTACTTACTTCCATCTTCTTCCTCATTTTGTCCCATGGTCGAAATCCTTATTCTTTCTGCCTCCATGAATGTTCTTCCATGCAAGCTTCAACTCTCCCCTTTCATGCCATGATTCTTACAAATCCCTTCATTAAAGTTTGTCCTCACATCTTGGGAAGACTATAGGCAACAAGAAAAAGAAGATTTGGTAAGGTTTTCATATGGTTGAGAAATTCTTGGTACAAGGTTAGTGCTGAATCTTCCCACCTTTCTTCTTTAATCCTTGATTTGAGGTTGAATTGACTTAGTATGATGAGAAATTTGAAGAAATTGATGAGTAATTATGAGTCCTTCAATTTGGCAACCATGGGAACCATGAGAGTTTGGTTAATTTTTACATTTAAATAATGTTTAGTGATGTTGACTAAGGTAATTATATGTATTAGAATTAAATTACATGTGTATGTTTGAGGTTGACAATGTGAATTAGGGTTTGATGATAATTATGGAGACTTTGTATAATTGTTGAAATTGGCAAATTGAGATTATTTGATGAGACTTGTGTAATTGCTTTATTTTGGCAGCCTTGAGAAGCATGGGAGTGTGATTAATTCATAAATATAAATGGAGATTAGTGATGTTGATGGATAAGTAATTGAAGTTACATGTACTAGAAAATTTATTGAATGTGTATATTGACCTTGACAATTTGAATTAGGGTTCTGAATTAATCATTGGAGATTTGATGTAATGAATGTGTTGAGATGAATTTATGATGTTAGAAGTGCCATGAATGCCACAATTTTAGTTTGGGAGATAGAGGAATAAAAATTGGAAGTGTAATTTCCTTGCAGGTTGAGTAATTGTTGAAATCAGTGTCTATTTTGAGCCATAACTGAAATTGTGTGGCTCCAATTGGTATGAGGCCAATTGGAGGTAAAACTAGACCTTAAATGTACCAATTTTCATGAAGAAACTATATCCAAATTATGTCTAAAAAGTGACCTAAAAGTTGCCCTAATTCGGATTACCAAATTGTGAACCCAGAAAATTGACCAAATGAACAATGTTCATTCATTTGGCCATAAATTACTCTAGACAAATCCAAATGACCTGAAATTTATACCATTTGAAATCTTAGACATAGGGCCACAACTTTGTGAAGAGATCAGAGCCCAAAAATGCCATTAACCAAGTCAAATTACTTGCCCAAGTTGGGTTACCAAAACTGTCTAGAATCAAAACTGCCTAGAATTGCTAGACAAAGGCAACTTGACCAGTTTTAGCAATGAGGCCATAACTTGGTCTATAGAACTCCAAATGCCCTGAAAATGGTGTCAAAATTTCAATAAGACATAGACTTACAAGATTGGTATTTTGACCAAAACCCAAAAATCAAGAGAAATAGGTCAATTGGCTAGGCCAAGTTAGTGCATAAATTCTAGAAATGTGCATAAGTAATCATTGACTCTAGCATAGTCTTTTAAGCATATCTCTCACTAGAAAACTTCAGTTGAAATGTGCCATATAGTTCTGGAAACCTAAGAAATAAGGCTTTAACTTTGTTTTAGACACCTATCTCAAATTATGAATGTAAGAAGCTTAAATTTTGGGTCAAATCTACTGACCTAAATGGAAATCATGTTAGTATAGGACATTTGAGTCCAGGAGAACAATGTGGTTATAAGTAAGACTACATGACTTGAAAAAGTGCAACTAAAAATTTCGAGTGACCATAAGACATAGGGCAATGTATCCTATGAAGAACACTAGGCCTAAATGTTACTACAACCTGTCCAAATTATTTGACAAAATATGATACCAAAACTGCCTAGCTAAAGGAACCAGAATTTGCAACTGAATCAATTATGGTTATTTGACTATAACTTGAGTTATATAGATCCAAATGACATGATTCAAAAAGGAAAATAAAGACAAGACATAGAAGAACAACTTCCATGAAGGAAGTGAGGCCAAACAGTGGTCATAAATTGCTCAATTTGATATGTAAATTCAAAATAGTAAAACTAAACCTAAAGAAAGGTTCTTGAAATAAATTATTTTTGATAGGTACTTATCCCTAATAAGTCACTACATGCTAAATTACCTGAAATAGGTATATGGGACCCACTTTCTCACTATAAGGTGACATGAAATCATTTGATACATAAAATGTAAATTACCTAAATGGTTTGCTAAACACGTAAGTCATATGAAAATACGCTTGGAACCTATGTTTCCATTATATATGAAATAACAATATTATAAATATGTATAGTATATGACATAAAATAATAAGAGTGATAAATACATAAGCTATATGAATATGTACTTGGGACCTATGTTCCCATTATAATAACATGAAAATGGTATAAAGCATAGACAATACATGAAGTGAAATAACAATATATTATGAACCATTAATAGTACATTGTATGAAATAATAAAACTATAAGTGCTTAATAATACTAATTTTCCCAAAGTATACCTAGACTTATGTATATAATTTGATCGAATGGTATGCCAATTAGGGATTACATATAGCAATACTGCATATATTAATAATCATTTATCGACAAAATATGTCTGATATGATTGTTCTATTGGCTTTATGCCTACCCGTTGGCCATTATGCCTAGTATGATTTCTGGCTTTATGCTTGCCCACCGGCCTTGTGCCTGACATGAAAGATGTATACATGATAGGCATACGGATGTCTAACTTGTATACTCTCATGTATCCAGTCTTTATAGTCTATCATAGGTTACTTGGGCGCAAATATGAGTAATGAGTCTTAAATTTAATTAAGTACCGAAAAGATCACAAATATGAGTAATAGGCTGTAAAAATCAATTGATTATATGAAGAGATACCAGTAAATTAATACGCTCCTATGGAGCAGCTAAAGTTATGAAATGACTCATAAGTAATAAGTTTTAAAAATTAAATAATTACATGAAGAGACCACTGATATGAAATTAAGAAGACTGAAAATGGAACAAATTATTAGAAAGGATCCTGATAAGTTTAATTGCTTCTAAAGTTCAGTAAACATGCAATTGACTCAGAGTCCATGAAATATGAATCTCTATATGAAATTATACATGAAATAATTATCCTTGATTATTCAGTTATTTTTATTTTAAATTATGCACCACTAAGCAATATGCTTAGCGCGATGGATTGTTTCTTCGCGTAGGTATTGGAGAGATTGACCAGTAGAATCCAAACAGAGATTCTGAGCAGATTTGCACTAGTGTGGAAGTCACCTCAGCAGAGTATTTTTGGTAGGGCCCATATGTATTTAGATTTTATATTTTTGATTTATGTACATAAGTCAAAGATGTAATTCATTTTGAGACTGTAACATAAATTGTAAATTATTATATATAAATTCTATTAATAAAAGTAAATGTGTTTTACATGAATTGATTATATGACATATGATATGAATTGATGATATGATGTGATACATGGAAACTAATGAGATGGATATGACAAGAGGTAAATTGATATGTATTGAACATATGATATGAAAATTTTAACAGGTAAATAGTAGAATCCGCCATGCACTTATAAAATAGAGAAGACTCTGTTTGAGTCTTCATAAGAATGACAGGTGATAAAAAAAATAAAAAAAAAATATTATACGTGGGATAATAAAAAAATAAATGGACATTAAATTAATAATATACATGACAAGATAAGATAGAGTGCTCCGGCACTAAATGTGGCAAGCTTTACTCGGCTAAACTGTAGATGGGTGAGGGGTGTTACATTTAGTGATATCAGAGTAAAGGTTTAAGCGATTCTAGACTAGATAGATAGAAAGAAATAGTTGCATCACATGCATGGGCCTTTAAATAGAGTCAAGGTAACACTAATGTAGATCTGTGTTCTCTGGTTATTTTATGTTAAGGTATGGATCTCGGTCCACAGAAAGTCATAGATTTAAAATGGATAAGTATAGGAAAAATTTGATCTATTGGGAAATACCATGGTAACTATGTAATTTTCTTGATATTTGTGCTATAAGCTGCAGATTATAATACCGACTTGGGACTATTGTATAGAGCTACGTATTTCTAATAGTAAATCGAGATAAGGATATGATTGTAAAACTAGTACTAGTAAGACAAACTAAAGAGAAAGTGAAGTATTATAACATGAAAAAGAGGAAAGAAAAGGAGATAGCAGTTCCTCTATTAGTTACACTGGGTAAATTTCGAGGACGAAATTTTATTAGAGGGGAAGAATTGTAACAGCCTCACCGTAGGTAGTCCGTACGTTCTACTATTCCGATGACTAACGTCTGTTTGGATAGTCAGAATGCCTGGAACTACACTTAAATGATAGTGAGAAGACATAAAATGATGTAATACATGATAAGAAAATACAAGAAAAATTAAGGAAAAATAAAAGACATGAAATGCAATTAGGTTAAATGAGTTGGAACTGCAGTGATGGGTGACCGTACCAGAAAGTCACTGTGTAGATAGTTGACAATCCCAGACGTACGAGGAACCCTAGGAAATAATTTTCGGGATGTAATTAAAGATTTACTAAGGTACAAATGACATTAAAGATATCAAAGAAAATTTAGTTAATCAGTACAGATGAAAATGAAAATTAAAGGAACTATTGGATAAGGGATTTAATCGGTATTATCGAAAAAGTTGGACTTTAACCCGAAGAGGGGCATTCTGGTCATTTGGCACCTAGAGTTGACTTTTGACCTAAATTTCCATAAAAAATGAGTGGTATTAAATTTTGAAAATCCCATGAAAATATGAAATTATATGTAATGTAATTAAAGAAAAATGAGGGGGGATTATTTAAAATATTAAAAGTTTAATTATTATAATTAATATTTAAATACTTAGTGGGGTATATAAATGCATTAGAAGACAATGATTTATCCATTCACTTCCATCTTCTTCCTCATTTGGTCTCATAGCTGAAATCCTTGTTCTTTCTTCCTCCATGAATGTTCTTCCATGCAAGCTTCAACTCTCCCTTTTCAATTTCGGCAGCCATGAGAATGGTTGGAGTTTCATAATTTTTATTTGAATTAAATTGCCTAGATATGTTGAGTGGCATGTGTTACATGAGATTACAAAATTAATAAGTTATGGTTTGGTATGAAAATTGAGAATTTGATGATATGTTGATAAATTGATAATGTTGAGATCAATTATGGACTATTTGAAGTGCATTGAATGTGATTTGAAGTTGGTAGTAGTGTGGAATGGTAGTATTGGGAGTATTGTTTTAATGCAGGGAATTTTGGACCTTGAGTCCAGTACATAAATATGGCCATAAGTAGGGCTATGCTTCTCCAATTGGTGTAAGGCCAATTAGAAATGAAACTTAGGACATAATTCCACATTTTTCATGAAGAGACCTTCCCCAGAAACCAAACACAAAAGGATCTAAAATTGGCTTGAATCTGGGTAATCACATGCTGGACTTGGAAAAATGACCATATGAATAGTAATTGTTCAAATGGTTATAACTTACTCTAGGAAGGTCAGAATGACCTGATTCTTGAACCATTGGAAAGGTTAGACATAGGAGCACAATTTTCATGAAGAACACAAAGCCCATATTTCATCATTTAGGAGTAATTTTTTCACATAATCTACCCTTGTTCATAGCTATTATTATAAATATTAGCATATATTTAGTCAATTTTATAATTTTCACATTTCTTAGTTTAATTTTTGGAATTTATTTGTTTTGTAGGTTAAATTTGGAAAAATTTGATGTATTTTGATCAGAGTAGCCATTTGGAGGAGATTAGAGTTGAATTGCAAAAATTTTTGAAGTTGAGTAAAAAATGGCCGAGAGCGACACAACCTGCAGCACAACCGAGTTAGCTTATGTCGCAGGTTGTGTCGATCATCAGATATTCAGGCCGAGAATGACACAACCCGCAACACAACCCACGACACAACTGACTCGGCTTATGTCATTTTTACTGGAAATAATTGACGTGGCATTTCCATTACTCCAGCTTTTTACCTCACTTTCTCTGGAACCTTCCCCCTTTTACCCATTCTAGGGCAGACCCTTAGCCTATATAAAGCCTCATTTTATCATTTTCTTTCCATAGAGAGCAAGAGAGGCATTTTTGGCAAGATTAGAAAGAGAAGGAGGGAGCACTTTCTGCATTTTTTCAAAGACTGCAGAACTCGTTTCGCACTTTTTCTCGCAGAGACTCATCGCATATTTCTGGGTTTTTCTACCCCTTAGCTTACACTTCCATTATTTCTTCATTTATACATTTGGGTTTGTCTTTAAACAATGATTTGTGAGTAGTTGAATGAGATTCTAGAGATGGGTTTGTAAAAATTGATTTGTATTGTGGTTTTGAACTGATTTAGCCATTTAAATGGGATTTGTTACATTTTGATTTATTGCTTGTGAGCTTGTTGCCTTGCTTGATGAATGGGCCCTCATTAAGTTAAGCTTTAATCCTTAATAGATGGACTGAAAAGTGAATATTAGGGATAGATAATCTTGCAATAAACTTTATTTTCTTAGTGTTAGAGATAAGCTAAGAGGATTAAGGGGAACTTTCCATAAATCAATTAGATCTTTAAATGGGTTTTTGTTAGGTTTGAAATACCGTGAAAACAGGGTTTGATTTAATGAAAACCAACTTTGAAATGCTTGAAAAAGGTTTCAAAAATTTAAGAATTGATTTCCCTCAAAATTGCAATTCTCATGTGTTTGGCTAAATTAAGGATAAACCACATGCAAACAATATTGAAAATCCAATCTCTAGAATCGATTTAATTTTCATTGAATTTAGATTTAAATCCTCCAAATCTCATAAATAGTAATTTCAATTTAAATCCAATTTAAATTTAAATCCAATTTAAATCCAATCTCTAGAATCACTTTATTTTTATTTTTATTGAATTTAGATTTAATTCCTCTCAAATTTCATAAATAGAAATTTCAAATTAATTTTTGGTAATCTAGTTTAATTAATTTTAGTTAATTGTTTGATTTAGTTTTAATTCCTCAAATACCAATTTTAATTCCAAATTTCATTTTACACCTTTAAATTTTATCACTCTAATTAGCTTATACTTTTATTTCCAATTTAAACACAATTCCCTGTGGGATCAATATCATTTTTTAAAACTATACTACTGTGACCCGTGCACTTGCGGATACACCGTATCAAGTTTTTGGCGCCGTTGCCGGGGAATTGTTTGTTTTTAAGTTGGATTTTAATTGTTTTAAGCTAATTAGAATTTTTATTTTCTTTTATTTTCACTATTGTTCCTTGTGTTTTTCAGGTACTTTTCTTGTTTATGAGACGATCGAAAAGCACAAGTGACACTGAATTGTTATTCAATCCTGAAATTGAAAAATTCTGTCGAGCTAACAAAAAGGAATACAAGAGAAGAAAAGAAGCAGAAAAAGAAGAACAACAAAGATTTGAGCAAGAGGTGACCATTGAAAATATGGAGAATCAAAATAGAGCTATTGGTGGAAACAATGGAGGAAATGAGCAAAATAGGCAAAATGAAGTGGTTAATCAAAATGATCCTCAAAGAAGATCCATGTTGGATTATGCTTTTCCTAGATGTGCAGATGTGAGAGATAACAGACCTATCATTGGAGCTAATCAATTTGAGTTAAAGACTGGTCTCATTCAAATGGTTCAGAATTCACAATTTGGAGGTAGTCCACTTGAAAATCCTCATTCTCATTTGAAGAAATTTTTGATGATATGTGGTACATAAAGGCAGCCTGGAGTTTCAGATGAAGTGATTCAGCTCACCTTATTTCCATTCTCTCTTCGGGATTCAGCATTGGAGTGGTATGACTCACTTCCACAAGCTATTATAGCTACTTGGGAGCAGCTATCTCAAGCTTTTCTATCTCAATTTTTCCCACCTGGGAAGACCACTCATTTGAGAAATTTGATGGTAGCTTTTAAACCAAGAGATGATGAAACTTTGTATGAATCTTGGATGAGATTTAAGGAGCTTGAAAGGCAATGTCCTCATCATGAAATACCCAAATGGATGATTGTTCAGAATTTCTACACCAGAGTTACTCCAGCCATAAGAAACACAATTGATTCACAAGCAGGAGGAGATTTCATGAGAATGACAAGTGAAGAATGCTATGATTTATTAGAGAAGATTGCTCATAACACCCATTTATGGGGAAATCCTAGAGCACTTGAGCCAAAGAAGGCTGGGATTTATGAACTTGACTCAGTTAGCTACATGAATGCAAGATTTGATCAGTTGACTCAGCTTCTTAGTGATTTTTGCACTAAGGCAACAACCTCAACTCCTACAACTATGCAACAAGTTGCCTTCACAGATGGAACCCAAAGTTGTGGAGTTGATTATTCTTCTTATGGTGATGATTATTTGCAAGAGCAAGCTGCTTATGCAGGAGATTATCAACAGAAACCTATGGGAAATTCTTACTCTAATGTGAACAACTCAACATGGAGACCACAAGCAACTTTTGCTCAACAAGGCCAAAGCTCAAATTATGCTCATAACCAGCAGTTTATGCAGCAAAATAAGCCTCAATTTCAGCCTCAATTTCAGCCCACAAGGCAACCACAACCTGGATATCAAGCAAGAGCACAACAATCCCTTCCACCTCATGAACCGAAGCCAACCTTGGAAAGCATGATGGAGAAATTTTTTGCTGAACAAAGCAAGATGAATAGCAAATTGGAGGAAGAAATGCAACACATGAGACAAACCATGGATCAATTACAAGTCCACAACCGCATGTTGGAGACTCAATTGGCTCAACAAGCAAGCTCATCGGGAAGCAATTCCTATGGGAAACTACCTAGCCAACCACAAAACCCTCATGAACAATGTAAGGTTGTAACCATGAGAAGTGGTAAGAAAGTTGTTCAAGAGAGTGAAAACAAGAGAGAAGAAAAAGAGAGCACAAAAGAAGAAAATTCAGTTGAGAGCAAGAAAAATGAAAAAGAAGAAGAAAGCAAAAGTGAGCAAGATGAGGGAGAGAAACCATACATCCCACCTGAACCTTACAAGCCCACCCTTCCCTACCCTCAAAGATTCATCAAGCATAAGCTAGACAAACAATTTGGCAAATTCCTTGAAGTGCTAAAGAAGTTGTATATCAATGTGCCATTCACTGAGGCACTATCCCAAATGCCAAGTTATGCCAAGTTTTTGAAGGAGATTCTTTCCAACAAGAGAAGAT
This sequence comes from Hevea brasiliensis, assembly GCF_030052815.1. Classification (NCBI taxonomy): domain Eukaryota; kingdom Viridiplantae; phylum Streptophyta; class Magnoliopsida; order Malpighiales; family Euphorbiaceae; genus Hevea; species Hevea brasiliensis. The sequence continues at coordinate 50,387,720 of NC_079499.1, forward strand.
TAGAAGATTATGACACCATCAACTTGGGAGAGCAATGCAGTGCTATAATTCAGAAGAAGTTACCTCCCAAACTCAAAGATCCGGGTGTGTTTTCCATTCCTTGTCATATTGGTGATAATTGTGTGGCAAATGCCTTATGTGACCTTGGAGCTAGCGTCAGCCTAATGCCTCTTTCAATATATGAGAAGTTGAATATGGGAGAGTTGAAGCCCACAAACATGTATCTTTCATTGGCTGACCGTTCAATTAAGTATCCGGAAGGCATTCTTGAAAATGTGCCTATCAAGGTTGGGAAATTCTACATTCCGGTGGACTTTGTCATTCTAGATATGGAAGAAGACACAAAAGTTCCTATCTTATTGGGAAGACCCTTTTTGGCAACAGCCGGTGCATTAATTGATGTAAAGGGTGAGAAATTGACACTTAGAGTGGGAGATGATCAAATGATATTCAACATCAATCCTGCCATGAAAAGGAAACATGAAGAAGTTGAGTCTTGTTTGCGGGTAGACATTATTGATGAGATTGTTCAAGAGCATTTTAGAAAAAGCTATCCACAAGACCCTCTTGAAAATTGCTTAGTCCATGGTGGGAGCATTGATGATGATAATCACCACATAGCTACTTTTGCACAACACTTGGAGAGTTCTCCACCACATCCTGAGGCCACAATTTTTCAGCTTGAAAAAGTGCAAAATTTGGAAATCAAACCACCATCATTAAAGGTAGAGGATGCCCCAAAGGTAGATCTTAAACCTCTTCCTTCCAACCTCAGGTATGCTTTTCTTGGACCGAATGAAACATATCCTGTTATAATTAATGCATGTTTGACTGATATTGAGAATGAAAAATTGTTGAGAGTTTTGAGAGAATATAGAAGAGTTTTGGGTTATGCAATTGATGATATAAAGGGAATTAGTCCAACAGTTTGTATGCATAGGATTTTCCTTGAGCCAAATAGTAAACCTTCCATTGAACATCAAAGAAGATTGAATCCTACAATGAAGGATGTTGTGAAAAAGGAAATCCTAAAATTACTAGCTGCTGGAATTATTTACCCTATTTCTGACAGTGAGTGGGTTAGTCCTGTGCATGTTGTACCAAAAAAAGGTGGGGTGACAGTTGTTAAAAATCAAAATAATGAATTGATACCCACTAGAACTGTTACAGGTTGGAGAATGTGCATAGACTATAGGAAGTTGAACAATGCCACAAGAAAAGACCATTTTCCCCTTCCTTTTATGGATCAAATGTTAGAGAGATTAGCCAAGCATTCATTCTTTTGTTACTTAGATGGATATTCTGGTTTCTTTCAAATTCCAATACATCCTGATGACCAAGAAAAAACTACCTTTACCTGTCCCTATGGCACCTTTGCATATCGAAGGATGCCATTCGGATTGTGTAATGCGCCTAGCATATTTCAAAGGTGCATGATGGCCATTTTTTCTGATTTTATTGAAGAAATTATGGAGGTCTTCATGGATGACTTTTCAGTATATGGCACTAATTTTGATTCATGCTTGACTAATTTGTCTAAAATCTTGCAGAGATGTGCTGATAATGATTTGGTGTTGAATTGGGAGAAATGCCACTTTATGGTCCAAGAGGGAATCGTTTTAGGGCATTTGATCTCAAATAGGGGAATTGAAGTGGATAGAGCTAAAATAGAAATTATTGAAAAAATGCCCCCTCCAACCACTGTCAAAGGAGTGCGGAGTTTTCTTGGACATGCCGGGTTTTACCGGCGATTTATTCAGGATTTTTCTAAACTTGCTAAACCCTTAACAAATCTTTTGAATCATGATGTTAAATTTGATTTTAATCAAGATTGTATGGTTGCTTTTTGCAGGTTAAAGACGGCATTAACAACAGCTCCTATCATGCAACCCCCAGATTGGACTTTGCCATTCGAAATCATGTGTGATGCAAGCGAGTTTGCTATTGGAGCTGTCCTTGGCCAGCGAAAAGATAGAAAACCTTATGCCATTTACTATGCAAGCCGAACCCTTGATGAAGCTCAAGTCAATTACGCTACAACTGAAAAGGAGTTCCTTGCGGTAGTATTTGCACTCAATAAGTTTCGTTCTTATTTGGTCAACTCAAAGGTAATAGTTTTCACTGATCATGCATCAATAAGGTATTTAATGAGCAAGAAAGACGCTAAATCTAGGTTGATTAGATGGATTTTGTTACTTCAAGAATTTGATTTGGAAATAAGAGATAAAAAAAGGTGTTGAGAATGTGGTGGCTGATCACCTTTCTAGGATAAAAACTGAAAATAAAGATGATGAAATTGTGCCAATTGATGAGTTTTTCATGAATGAGCAGTTGTATGTGTTGAATTCTGCACTTCCATGGTTTGCTGATATTGTGAATTTCTTGTCTTGTGGTGTCTTGCCACCTGATTTATCTTGGCAGCAAAAGAAAAGATTCTTGCATGATGTTAATTTTTATTCTTAGGAAGAACCTCTTTTGTTTAGAAGATGTAATGATGGAATAATTAGGAGATGTATACCAGAGGAAGAAATACATGATGTTATTTACCATTGTCATTCCTCTGAATATGGTGGTCATTTTAGTGTCTCAAAAACTGTTGAAAAAGTCTTGACATCAGGTTTCTATTGGCCTAATATGTTTAAACATGTGAGAGACTTTGTAAGCAAGTGTGATAGGTGCCAAAGGGTTGGCAACATTTCCAAAAGAGATGAGATGCCCCAACAGTCCATATTAGAAGTTGAATTATTTGATGTGTGGGGAATTGATTTCATGGGGCCATTTCCATCTTCTTATGGAAATAAATATATCTTGGTAGGGGTGGACTATGTATCTAAATGGGTAGAAGCTATTGCTACACCTACCAATGATGCAAAAGTTGTGGTGAAATTTCTGAAAAAATTTGTTTTAACTAGATTTGGTGCCCCACGTGCCATAATCAGTGATGGTAGTAGCCATTTTTGCAACCACCAATTTGAAAAATTGATGAGAAAATATGGGGTAAAGCATAGGATTGCCACACCATATCACCCTCAAACAAATGGCCAAGTAGAAATCACAAATAGAGAGCTTAAGCAAATCTTGGAGAAAACTGTCAATAAGTCCAGAAAAAATTGGTCCCTTAAATTAGATGACACTCTTTGGGCATATAGAACAGCATTTAAAACCCCCATAGGAACTACACCTTATAGGTTAGTTTTTGGGAAATCATGCCATTTGCCCGTAGAGTTAGAACACAAAGCTTATTGGGCCATTAGAGCAATCAATTTTGATTTACAAGCTGCTGGACATAAAAGACTTTTGCAACTTGATGAATTAGAAGAATTGAGACTTGATGCTAATGAAAATGCTAGGATCTATAAAGAGAGAACTAAAAAATGGCATGATAAGCATATTAAGAAAAAGGACTTTAAAGAAGGAGATTTGGTTCTCTTATTCAATTCAAGGTTAAAATTTTTTCCGGGAAAATTAAAATCAATGTGGTCCGGTCCATTCAAAATTGTGAAAGTTTTACCTCATGGTGCTGTGGAAATTTTTGGTGAAAAATCTGGTAATTTCAAGGTAAATGGACAAAGGTTGAGGCACTATTCAGTTGGTGAGCCAATTGAGAAGATAGCAGCTTGCTATCTTTCTCATTCTCCATAACATCTTGAGTGAGTATGGTCAAGCTAAAGACCTAAACTTAGCATTTTTGTGCATAACTCATAATTTTTTATTGATTCTTTATTTCTTTCATATATATGTTTGTTTTAAGTTTTTTCTATACTCCTTATTCAGAGTTTAACATTGTTCTAATTTCCTTGTGCAGATGGGATACAATGCATTGCAAGCAAATGAGCATAAAAAAAAAAAAAAAAAAAAAAAAAAAAAAATTTCATGTCTTTATTTTAGTTACTTAATTAATTAGTGTTTTTAGTAACTTGTTTAGTTAATATTTTGCTTGTGTTGTTTTTTTTTTAGTTCCTCATAAAATACATTTTTCTTTTATGTTTCTAGTACATTGCTCGCTTGCTTTTATGTGCTACTTCGAATTTACACTTGATGGTTACATTTTTGAGCTTAACTTCCTATTTCAACTTTTTGAGTTTAATTGATTTAATGGATTCCATTGCACTATTTCTTTTGCAATGAGTGCAGCAGCTGTCCAAAATTTATTTAATTAAATTGGCTGCACTTCAATGAGGTAACAATTCTCATCTCAGCTTGTGTCACTTTCAACACAAGTTGTGCTATCGCTTATGCAACAGGGTAATAATTCTTTATGCACATATGAGCCACCCATTTTCTGCACATATAGCCAAATTATCCCATTCCTTGCATTCTTTTAACATTGAGGACAATGTTCATTCTGAGTATGGGGGAGAGGGTAAATTTTTTGCAAAAATTATTTCTTTCCTTTTTCATTTGCATATAGTGACATACTCATTCATTACTTCATACTTGTACATATTCACGTATATACACTGCATATAGCTTCATATACTTAGTTATGCATACTTAGTTGCATATAGGTTGACTATACATTTTTACACTCATGCATTTCATTCATTCATTTAAAATTTTTGAATCTTTAAACCAGTCTTTGAATTCCATAAGCCTCTTATTCAAGCAATCCAACTTGCCTTTAGATGGTTAGTGGAATGAAAGTTCCAGCTGGGTACAAAGTCTTAAGCATCATTCTTTCTCTTACTTAATAGCTGAAAATTAATATATCAATCTAGGTATGCAGTGCTAGTTAGTTATTTTGAGTTTTGAGTGTCTGGATAAGCCTTTAAGGAAGAAAATGGTCATTGTCGTCTCACCATTCCTAGAACAAGCATCTTAGATCTTTCAAAGCGAAATTTTTAACTTGCATTTGATAAGAATATGATTTAGGCATTCCTTCATATTTTAAACCTCACATTTAGCCTTAACCTACCTTAATTTCATTTCAACCCTTGCAAACCCCCTTGAACATTAATTCCCTAATTTCTTTGGAACCCAAATCATTTACCTAGCCATAAAACCTAAACACTACCACCTATTATGAGAATAATATTTTAGCAATTAAGTGCATAAAAAAAAATAAATAATGATATAAAAAAAAACTTGGAGGATTGAAACATCTTGAATAGTGCTAGAGTAATTGTGAAAAGTTGATAAAAAAAAATGGTCACCAAAATATCCCAAAGGTAATTTTGGGTGTGACGTGAAATAGGGACACATACAAAATAAAAAATATATTCCCTTTATTGTGTTAGCACTTAAGATTCATTGTGAATTTCTTTCCTCTTGATAAAAAAATTTACTATTATAAAAAAAAAAGAAGAAAAAAAAAATGGATGCACTTTGAGTTTCATGGTTAATATTATTCTCATATTTTGTTTACCTTATTCCCTTTCTTTGTTAACCACAATCTTACCCTATTTGACCCCATTACAACCCTTAAAAAGACCTAATGATTCTTTGAAAAATGCTTGTTACATTAGTAGAGTTAGATCTTTTATGCTTGCATATGGGTTTGGCAATATAATCTTCCATACATTACTCAGCATCTATTTGAGACACATTGGCTATCTATTTCATTTAGGTTTGTTTTGGCACAATTGACTCTTGTAGCTGGTTGGTATTTGTTGCTTGGGTTGATTGGTTAATTCTTAGCTATTCTGTAATTGTTGAGAGTGCTTGCTTCATTCTTTGTGCTTTTGCTGGTAGGAATTTGGAATGTTGGTGGCTAGAGGTAAGTTGGTAGTTTGGATTAGTGATTTTTGTGATTTTTGATCTATTGGGAAATACCATGGTAACTATGTAATTTTCTTGATATTTGTGCTATAAGCTGCAGATTATAATACCGACTTGGGACTATTGTATAGAGCTACGTATTTCTAATAGTAAATCGAGATAAGGATATGATTGTAAAACTAGTACTAGTAAGACAAACTAAAGAGAAAGTGAAGTATTATAACATGAAAAAGAGGAAGGAAAAGGAGATAGCAGTTCCTCTATTAGTTACACTGGGTAAATTTCGAGGACGAAATTTTATTAGAGGGGAAGAATTGTAACAGCCTCACCGTAGGTAGTCCGTACGTTCTACTATTCCGATGACTAACGTCTGTTTGGATAGTCAGAATGCCTGGAACTACACTTAAATGATAGTGAGAAGACATAAAATGATGTAATACATGATAAGAAAATACAAGAAAAATTAAGGAAAAATAAAAGACATGAAATGCAATTAGGTTAAATGAGCTGGAACTGCAGTGATGGGTAACCGTACCAGAAAGTCACTGTGTAGATAGTTGACAATCCCAGACGTACGAGGAACCCTAGGAAATAATTTTCGGGATGTAATTAAAGATTTACTAAGGTACAAATGACATTAAAGATATCAAAGAAAATTTAGTTAATCAGTACAGATGAAAATGAAAATTAAAGGAACTATTGGATAAGGGATTTAATCGGTATTATCGAAAAAGTTGGACTTTAACCCGAAGAGGGGCATTCTGGTCATTTGGCACCTAGAGTTGACTTTTGACCTAAATGTCCATAAAAAATGAGTGGTATTAAATTTTGAAAATCCCATGAAAATATGAAATTATATGTAATGTAATTAAAGAAAAATGAGGGGGGATTATTTAAATTATTAAAAGTTTAATTATTATAATTAATATTTAAATACTTAGTGGGGTATATAAATGCATTAGAAGACAATGATTTATCCATTCACTTCCATCTTCTTCCTCATTTGGTCTCATAGCCGAAATCCTTGTTCTTTCTTCCTCCATGAATGTTCTTCCATGCAAGCTTCAACTCTCCCTTTTCAATTTCGGCAGCCATGAGAATGGTTGGAGTTTCATAATTTTTATTTGAATTAAATTGCCTAGATATGTTGAGTGGCATGTGTTACATGAGATTACAAAATTAATAAGTTATGGTTTGGTATGAAAATTGAGAATTTGATGATATGTTGATAAATTGATAATGTTGAGATCAATTATGGACTATTTGAAGTGCATTGAATGTGATTTGAAGTTGGTAGTAGTGTGGAATGGTAGTATTGGGAGTATTGTTTTAATGCAGGGAATTTTGGACCTTGAGTCCAGTACATAAATATGGCCATAAGTAGGGCTATGCTTCTCCAATTGGTGTAAGGCCAATTAGAAATGAAACTTAGGACATAATTCCACATTTTTCATGAAGAGACCTTCCCCAGAAACCAAACACAAAAGGATCTAAAATTGGCTTGAATCTGGGTAATCACATGCTGGACTTGGAAAAATGACCATATGAATAGTAATTGTTCAAATGGTTATAACTTACTCTAGGAAGGTCAGAATGACCTGATTCTTGAACCATTGGAAAGGTTAGACATAGGAGCACAATTTTCATGAAGAACACAAAGCCCATATTCTGCCTTTAACCCAACCAATTTACTAGAATAATTTAAGTCAACAATTCTGACCAGAAATTCTGGACTTGGACCTACCCGACTAGTTTTGAAAAAAATGCCATAACTTGGTCCACAAAACTGAAAATGCAGTGAAATTAAAGCCAAAATTTTCATAAGACCTAGAACTACAACTTTGGTGTTTGGACTAAAACCCAGAACTAAATGCAACTTAGGGAAATTGCTAGGAGAAATCAAGACTTCCCAATCTAGAAATTCCTGCACCTGGACAAATTGACCATTTGACACCCGGATAGTAAATGAACCATAACTTTTACCAGAAAACTCCAATTGAGATGAACCAAATTGATCTAAAAACTTAAGAAATAGGGCTACAACTTTGATTTAGGAACCTTACTCAAAGTTTGAGTGTAAGGATCTCAAATATGGGTTGCAAAGATTGACCTAAACCCAAAATCCTGGATGTACAGGGTTTAGGAGTCCAAGTCAGTTAAACTGTCATAACTAATCTTACATAGCTTGAAAATTTGTAATTCTTGAACCTGTATGACCAGGACACATAGGGGAATAGCTCATATGAAGAATATTAGGCCAAAATATGATTGTAGCTTGTCCAAATGGCTGGACAAATTGTGGTTCCAGAATTTGTCAGGTTCTAGAATAGTAAAGGGTTAGTGAACCAGTCTTAGTAAATTGACCATATCTTGAGCTACAAAACTCCAAATTGAATGATTCAAAAGGGAAATTAAAGTTAACACATAAAGAGACAACTTCCATGAAGGAAGTATAGCCAAATGGACTATGAATCTTGGCCAAATTGCCAGAGGAAATTAAGGTATAAAATCTAAAATCCATTAAATTTTCATGGACAACTTGGAATATGAATGGTACCCCACTTAAATGACTTAATGAATACCTAAATCATGTGAATAGGTAGTTGGGGCTTGTATTCCCATCACAAATAGAACTTATGATACATTGCTAACATAACTTGAAATATAAATTGTAATCACCATAAATGAATTGTTGAATGTGTAAATGATGTCAAAATGTCATTTAGGACTTATATTCCCATTATAAGTAAAAAAAAAAAAAATGAGAATGCTCGAACCTGAATGACATGTGAAATGGTATGATAAATTAGATAAGAAATTATAAATGTTAAATATATGATGTGATTGGTAAATTGTGATTCATATGAATGAAATCTATGAATACATGCATTATGTGAAAATGAAATTGGGCGTTGTGTTCCCACTAGGAATAGAAGCAAAATGCTACAAAATATAAAAAGAAAATATAATAAATTAATAAAATATATGAACACTTAATGGTACTAATGTGCCCATGTATTACCTATACTGCGTGTCAGATTGGATAGATTGACATGCCAATAGAGGATTTATTTAGCAGTATTGCGTAAGGCTTTATGCCTGTATTCATAGCTTATATGCCCGATTATATGGTACCATGGCTTCTTAGCCATATTGATTACATAAATGATTAACGTTATGCATGCCATGGTATGACGGCCCAAGGCACCATGGTGTCCAGTGCCAGGGACCCGAGTATCCAGTCTAGTCTGCCTGTTGTGACATCTTCACTTTAGATAGTCCATACATTCTATTATTTCGGTGACTAATATCCATCCAGACAGCTAGAATGTCTGGAACTATATTTAAACTAGAGTGAGGAGTCATAAATAACTTAAATAATGATAATGAAAATTAAGAAAAATTTATGCAATGAAATGCACTAAGGTTAAATGAGCCGAAGCTCCAGCGATGGGTGACTTAATGGAAAGCAACTGTAAAGATAGTTAGCAATCCTAGACCCATGGAAAATCCTGTGAAATAATTTTTGGGACTCAAGTGAAAAGTTATTAAGGCTCAGATGGCAATAGAATGTCAAGAAAATGCTGGGAAAATTTTATAAATCGGTATAAACAATTTTAGCTCAATAAGTAAAATGAAGAGCATTTTGGTCATTTGTGTCACACCTTACCCCTCTGTAAAGCATAACATGATCCCATAGAATACCTAATGAACTACCGAACTTCATCTACCGATAACTCATTAAGTACCCTACAAGAGATTTTAAAACTATTTTCTTACTTTTTGAAAGTGGTGAACATTATAGTAGGAATTAAAACATTTAATTGAAGTTTTAAAACTAGTAAAAATTTTTGTCCATTTTTATTAGTCTGCAAATTTTGGAAAAATTTTGGCAGAGTGCCGTCTGTATTTTGAGAAAAAAGTTCTTCAAAAACCTGTAAAAACACTTCCAATAATTGTTTCCACAACTCCCAACCACCAAAATGACTCAGTTCAACATAATTAAAATCAATTCCACAATTCAATCAAAGTTTGACATCTCACAATATTTCATAATTTCATTCACATTGCATTTAAAATTTAATTTACATATACAGGTCTTAATTTACAAAAAAGAAAATCCAAAATAATATTATTACAATTTACTGTACAACTGCTCAACTTTACATTAATACATATGACAATACAATATTTACATTAAAATAACTACAAGGATATAAATAAATACCGTACAAACAGGTCTATGAAGTCCTCTATCTCAATAGCAGCTCACTCTGCTGCTTTCTCCTTGCCCTTATCAGCGACAGCAAAATAAGCTATCGCTGAGTATAAAAATACTCAGTGGTGCACAATAAAACTCGAAATATATTACATAAAATATTCATTGATAAATCATAATTTAAATATTTCATAAATTATCAAAACTCATTATAACACAAATTTGGTCAAACAATTTAATAAATGTAGTGTTGCCAATTCATACACAACTTAAGCCATGACACAAAATTTCCGATCAACGTCGCGTTGTACACCACGATAAAGCGATCTACAAGCCCACTAATCAAAATCAATGAGGGAGGTGGCTAGCTAGCTAATGAGTACTCATCCGATCTACAACCTCAACTGGTAAGCCAGAGAGGGAGGAAAATAAACAATCTCAACCCCATAAATAGAGGAATAATGTGGTTCTGTCATGCTAAGTGTGAACACAAAATCAATTCAAAACAAAGTACTAAAATAATTTAGGAAATATCCCAAACAATTTCTAAAGTCATTTTTGCAGTCACAAAATGGCAACACAATTCATAAATAACACAGTGATTTCATAAAGCATAGCAATTCAAATTTTCAATTGGAAAACAATTACATAGATTTATTGTGCACAAACCTGACGTGAGTCGCCTTTAAGCCTTGACTCAGTCCCTTAGATTTTTCGGGTCTTTTTCAGCTGAAACATACAATTGACAGTGTTTCAGTATCTTATCTCACAATAAATCCAATAATTAAATTCATATATGCTCAATTCTAACCCTAATATGCTTAAACTTACGTTCTTGGAAATTTTAACGTCGGGATTACTATTCAAGTCAAAATATTGACTTTCTTATGCTTAAAAGATATGGGAAATCCAATTATACCCACATACCACATTTTTGTTACCAATTTTGTTGGTTTTAGTTATTTTCTCAAATCTTAAGTCTTTTAGGCACAAATTTCAAATTTTCAGTTTTGGTATCCTGTATTGTACTGTTCCATTGGTCATGTTGCTGTGGAAATTTGGCTAAGTTTTCTTCATAGAGGATGTTCCTTATTGTCTTAAATTTATTTCCGTTTTTGAATCACTCCATTTGGAGTTTTGTAGCCTAAGTTATAGCCATTTGAACATGGCTGACCGGATTTGGTTTTACCTAGAATTCTGGGCATTCACTGTATAATGGCAGTTTTTGTAGGTTGACTACAGGTGGCTTTTCAAATAGGTTATGGTCAAAATTTGAGTTTGTTTTCTGAATGAAAGTTGTAGGGCTATGTCTCAGATTTCTACTGGTAAAATTTCAAGTGATTTGGACCTTCCTAGACCAAGTTATGATCATTTACATAACTACTGTTCATTTGATCATTTTTGTACAGGTCAGTTTGCCAATTCCGGATTTGGCCTAATTGTTCACTAAGTTATGGTTACTTTCTGAGCATAATTCCTAAATGAAAAATGTGTCATTTTGTGTTTAGTTTCATTCCCAATTGCCTCACACCAATTGAGTTGGTAAATTTTTAGTTTTGGTCCCTGAAAGGGACCTAGGTCAAGCTGCCTACAGATTGACCCTCACCAATCCAAATTTAAACTTATTTCCAACAATTCATACACACCACAAATGGTCACAATTGACCATTTCTCAAATCAAATAAGGTCTTTTACATCAATTTACCAATTCTTTAATTTTTTTTTCTAAAACCCTAAGGTTAAGAACCCTAACTTTTCCAAGTGTTTCAATTTATACAATTAAGGTATCTAAACATTCTCTACACACTTAATTAGGCTTATATACATAATTCATTGAACTAAAATACTTTAACCTCTCCTAACATCATGGCTGCTGAATTTTCTACTTATCATGCATGCAAGATTATTTTCATTTTCTTCACAATTTCCCTGTATCTCAACTAAATTTCAAGTAGTATTTAAAGATTTAAAACCAATTTATACATACCTTGATTTATGGATTCTCTAATTCTCTAAGTCTCCTTCTTTTCTTCTTCTTTTTGTTACTAATCACTCCACCAAGGTCTAAAATCAAACTTTAATGCTGGTGGTTAGGGTTTTTATGGTGAGGAAGGGGGGAGAAATCAAGCTTTTAAGGGTTAAAAATGGTGGAATTGTGAGAGAATTAGAGAGGAAGAAAGAGTGGCGGAAATCCATGAGGAAGAAGACCAAAAAATAAATTTCTTTATTTTGTTATTTTATTTGTATTTATCCCAAATTGACTTAGTCAAATTAAGTAAATAATTGACAATTATTTGTTGAGTCATACATGATGTCATCCATGATGATGTCATTATTCTTTATTTTCTTTTCTTTTCTTTTTTTTTCTTTTTCCTCACTTTTTTAATTTAATTATATATTCTGAAATTTTCATTTCTCAGATTTTATTGGATAGTTAGGTTAGGTGTCAGCTCTAGGGGTGAATTGACTAAATTACCCATCGCTGGTTCAATCCGGTTTGTAAGTTATTCGATATTTCTTCTGGATCCCTGACCTAATTATTTGACCTGCTTAACAATTCTTTTTCGTGATTTTCTCTTTTCCACTGTGTTCGCAATAGTCCTAAGGACAGCAGCGTCACATTTTAATATTCGAAATTTGAGTTTAGACTGACCTCGCAGTCATTCCCGAGAAGGTCACCCATCGCTGTGACTCCCGGCTCATTTAACTTCTTGTGTTCTGTTTTTCTTCTTTATACTTAATTATTTGGCAATTACTAATTACTTATGCTCAGAGCTTATCTAGGTGTCTTAGACGAGGTTCTCATTCCCTTAATTGTCCAAACCGACACCGGTCACCGGAACAGTAAAATATACCAAGCTAAGCAAATAGGGTTGTTACAATTTGACTTTCAGAGATGATTTTTCACCAAATTGTCTATTTTAGTAAGTGAGATCCATGTCTTAAAATATGAATAAATATTGCTAAAAATTGAATTAAAAATGAGTACAAGAAAAAGAAAGAAGAAAGAAAGATAAACCAAAAACTCGGTAAGAACAAAATTTGGTCAATAAAATTTAAAGGTCCCACATTAATCAAAAATGAAATCTGTTAAGTTAACAAAGCTAAATTAGTTTAATTAATTGAAATTATAAAAAAAATAAATATAATTATTTAATTAGTCAAACCAAAATGATTAGGAATTTCAATTTAATTACAAAAGTGCCATCTAACAATATTTACAAGTTTGCCATTATAATTATTAAATAATTATAAATAAATTTAAGAGATTAAAAAGACCATTAAAGTGGTCCATTCCAGCACTTTCAGCTGGCACTTCTCTTTTCCTTCTCTCTTTCTCTCATTTCTTCCATTGAAGCTTAGGAAGAAGCTCCCAAACACCCAAAGTTTTCATAGATTTCATAGGGAATTGCAAGAAAAGGTTGTGTTAAGCCTTAGATTGAAGAAACCAAGCAAGAAAAGAAAGGAATTTGGGAGATTTTGTGAAGATAAAATTCTGCTAGAAAGCGGAACAAGAAGGGATTCAAGTTTTGGTTAATGAAAAAGGTGATTGGAGGCTAAGAGAAGCAAAAAACTAAGGTTAGTGCTATCAAATCCCTTGGATTTTGAAGCTGCACCAAATTGATTTAGGGTTTGCTAAATTTGGGAATTTTAATTGTTGTGTTCTAAATGATGTAATTATGCCTAAATTAAGTCAATTTGACACCCAATTGTTGATATGAATTGATGAGATGACCAAACTATTATGTGGGTGTGATGTTGTGTTTTGAGGCAGAATCTGGACCCTTGAGTTCAGCAGGTTTGGATGGCCATAAGTAGAGCTAAATAGCTCTAATTAGTGTGAGGCCAATTGGAGGTGAAACTCATGACATAATGCCACATTTTTTATGAAGAGATCCTGCCCAAAAAACCAACCTAAAGTGACCTAAAAATTGCCTAAATCCGGATAACCAAAATTTGGACCTGGAAAACTGATCATATGAATAGTATTTGTTCATATGACTATAACTTTGTGTAAAAAGGTCCAAATGACTTGATTCTTGAACCCATAGAAAGCTTAGAAAATGTAGAACAACTTTTATGAAGAATAGAAACCCAAATTCTGACCATAACCAATTCAAATTGCTAGTCAAAGTTAGGACACCAAAACTACTAGAAGCCAAAACTGCCCAGAATTCTGGACATGACCAATCCGGCCAATTATGGTAATTTGACCATAACTTGAGCTAAAAAACTCCAAATGGAGTGATTCAAAAAGGAAAATAAAGTAGAGACATTAAGGAACAACTTTGATGGAGAAAAGGTAGCCAAAATCCTACTGTAGATTAGTCCAATAGAATAGTAAACTTAGGAGACAAAATTTGAAATTTTAGAGATACTTCTTGGAAGCTTTGAATTGTAATTGACAATTAATGCCAACAAGTTTATAACTAAAAATGTGGTACTACCATGAACTTAGGATTCATATTCCCTATTATTTATGAAAAAGTCAACATTTTGAGTAAATAGTAACCCCAATGACATAGGAAATAGTATAATAAATTAGAAAAGCCATTATGATTGTTAATATAAAATGTGATTTACATAAATGGATTGTTAAATGTATAAATGAGGTAAAACTATTGTTAAGACTTATGTCTCTTTTGCAAATAGGAAATAATAGCTTGCATAATTAATGGCACGTGAGAGACAAAAAGAATAGTTTGGTACAATGGTACATGAGAACCATTGTTGTGAATTATGATTAATATGGATGATATAATGAATGTATAAATTATGATAAATACATAAACTATGTAGAATTGTGATTTAGAAATTTATGCTTCCATTAGGAACAGAATCAAAATGATAAAAATTATAATTGGAACTTATAATGAAATAATAAAATATATTAACACTTAATGGTACTAAGATGCCCATGCATTGCCTAGACACGTGTGTCAGATTGGATAGATTGGCATGCCAATAGGGGATTATTTGAGCAGTGCTGTATAAGGCTTTATGCCTGTATTTATTGCTTTATGCCCGCATTCATAGCTTATATGCCTGATTGTTTGTTACCATGGCTTTTTAGCCATATTGATTGCATAAGTGGTTGACGTTTCGTATTTCACATCCCATCGTATGACGGCCCGAGACACCACAGTGTCCAGTGCTCAGGGACCCGTTTATCCAGTTTAGTTAGCCTGTTATAGGTTACTTGAGCAGTGAAATAAATTAAGAATATTAAAAATTAAATAAACGAGTTAGAAAGACAAAATAAATTAGATTAGCTCTAAAAAATTATTTATTAGAAAGACTTGAAATGAACTAGATTAATATTAAAATTTATCTATTATGAATAACTCTAAGAATTTTAATTATTATGAAATGATCTAAGACAACCTAGGAAATATTAAGGAAGTGTTAAAAAGATTAGCAAAAGAATTATAACTTAAATAAACATTGTAAATGTGTCTTACATAATAATATAAGTATAAATTTAAAATTTTTATATTATCTTTATTTGTATATTATTTCTTTGTTATATTATTGTACCACTAAGTAGAAATGTTTAATGCGATGGATTGTTTCCTCGCGTAGGTACTGAAGATAAAGCCCAGTGGACATTAGACTGGGATTTTGGAGTCCAGATCTAGAAAGTGTCCAAAGTTGTCACCTCCTCAGTAATGCATGTACATAGGGCCCATATAGGTCATATTATATATTTTGTATATTATAATTAGTTATTATGTTGAAATATAAATTATGGAATTGTAATTAATATGTATGTGATGTGAATTAATAAATTAGCTCTTTCATATGTAATTAATTTGTATATCATATAAATTATGAATTTATGTAATTAGTGTGTAAATCATGTTTCTTAATGAAGTTTGAAAATTTTCATATATAAATTAAGCATGAATGGATTTATACAAATGAGTATGGAATTGAATTTCATAATGATGTTTGAAATGATGAGATGATTATGGTGAATATGAATTGAAGTATTGTTGAGATTTTTAAACAGGTAAATAGCGACACACGCCAAACGATAATAAATTAGAAAAAACTCTGTCAGTTTCTCCAATGAATTTTATTTATTTTAAAATATAATGAGTTCAAAATTTTTAAAGGGATAAAGTAAGATAAGATAGGGTGCTCCGGCACCGAGTGTGACATGCCTTGCTCGGCTACACTGTAGACGGATGAGGGGTGTTACATTTTTTGGTATCAAAACCAGGTTTAGGCCTTCCTAGGCATAAATAAATAGAAAGCGATAGTGTGCATAACATGCATTACATTCATAAGAGTCAAGGTGACACTAATGCAAATCTATTTTCTCTGGTTATTTTAGGTTAAAGTATGGACCCTGAGTCACAGAAGGCAGTAGAAAAAGAAGTAGAAAATCATCCCCTGGTTGAGAGTGATGTTAGAGATAGGAGAGGTCCTACTGTGCCAGTGTTAAAGGGACTTGCACAACCCTAACAAGTTTTATGGCAGCAAATGATCGAGTACTTTAGACAGATTACTGCGGTAGTTTCGCAACCCCAACCACAGTAGAAGTCACCTTTGGGAAAAATTAGGAAGTATGGAGTGGTAGATTTCAATGGTAGAAAGGAAGATGATTTTTCAGCTACAGAGTATTGGTTAGAAAGGACTGAAAGAGTCCTTCAGCAACTTCATTGTACCCCAGAACCGAGTTTGGAGTGTGCAGTTTCACTGCTATAAGAAGCTGCATATCGTTAGTGGGATACTATAACCAAAGTAGTGCCACCAGCCAAGGTGACTTGGGAATTCTTTCTAATGGAGTTCAGAAAGAAATATAGTAGCTGTGTCCAAGAAGAAGAACAGAAAAGAATGGATGGTCAACAGAGAAGAGATTTTGGTTAGTCTAGTAATAAGAGACCTAGAGAACTATTAAGTCAAACACCTGATCAAAGTAAGAGACATAGGCCTAGACCCATACCCAGAAGAGACCAACCAGAGACACCAATAGTGAATACATCGAGGTTAGCAATGAGAACTTCTACCCCAAGAAAGTGTGGCCATTATAAAAAAGTGGCATAAAGTTGAATGTAGGGGGTTGACTGGAGCTTGCTATAGATGTGGGGCCATGGACCACTATCTAAAAGATTGTCCTAAGAGGAATTTACCATGGACCCAGACAGAGAAAACTATCACCCAAGCCAGAGAGGAACAAGATGCTTCAAACTTAATTTGAGGTAAGGTATTCTTTCTCTATGATATACCTAGGTATACATTGATAGATTCAAAAAGAACAAGTATAGGAAAAATTTAATCTATTGGGAAATATGTAGAAATACTATGAAAAAAAAAACATAGGACAAAAGGGATGTATCACCGCTATTTGCCTAGCCTGGTAAATTATACTGTTCCAGTGACCGGTGTCGGTCCGGACAATTAAGAGAATTAGAACCACATCTAAGACACCTAGATAAACCCTAAATGCAAATAATTAGTAATTGCCAAATAGTTAAGCATAAATAAGAAAAATAGAACACAAAAAGTTAAATGAGCTGGGAGTCACAGCAATGGGTGACCTTCTCGGGAATGACTGCGAGGTCAGTCTAAACTCAAATTTTAAACAGTAAAATGTGACGTTGCGGTCCTTATGACTATTGCAAACACAGAGGAAAAGAGAAAATCACAAAAAATAATTGTTAATAAGATCAAAAAATTAGGTCAGGGATCCGAAAGAAATATCGAATAACTTGCAAACCGGATTGAACCAGAGAAGGGCAATTTGGTTAATTCACCCCTAGAGCTGACTCCTGACCTAACTATCCAATAAAATCGAAGAAAATAAAATTTCAGAATTAAGAATTAAATTAAAGAACTATTGAAAATTTTAAGAAAATGAAAAAAGAAAAGAAAAAATTTTATTGCATCATTTTGATGACATCACAAATGATGTCAAAATAAAAATTAATTT
This sequence comes from Hevea brasiliensis, assembly GCF_030052815.1. Lineage (NCBI taxonomy): Eukaryota > Viridiplantae > Streptophyta > Magnoliopsida > Malpighiales > Euphorbiaceae > Hevea > Hevea brasiliensis. The sequence goes on from NC_079499.1 coordinate 50,405,596, forward strand.
TCCCAATAATTGACCAAGTCAAATGGCTAATTTAAAGAGATAAATGACATAAAAAAATAAAAAGAAAATTCATTTTCATCTTCCTCAACACATTCAGCCGCCCCATATCTCTCTCATTTCTCTCTCAAACTCCATTGTTGAGCTTCCAAGCTCAAAAATCCCCTTGAAATCTTCCTTATCTTCCATAGCCCCTTGAGTAAAAGTTGGATAATTAAGTGTGAAAAGAAGATTGGGAGAAAAAGAATTTAAAGAAACTTGAAGATTAAGAAGATTGAGGAGGGCACTATTAAAGGTAAGTTGATTTTAAGCTCTCTTATTGTATGTTGATTTAAATTGAACTCAAATATGTAGGAAAATTTAAGAAAGCATGAAAAGTTATGCATGAAGTTTAATGTAAGAAATTTAGGCCAGCTTGTAAGGGTGTTGGATTTGATGGTGTTTAGTTAAACTAAACATGAATTAGAGCTTCAATAATATGGTATGTGTGGTTAGAATGATAAGTGAACTCAAATGTCATGGAATTATGATGAATTGGGAAATTAGGGTTTATGGAATTGGAGAAAAATTTGAAAATTGGCCAAATGATGTTATTGACCTTATTTGAGTTGAGAAATGATCAATTGTGACCATTTATGATGTGTATGAATTGTTGGAATCAAGTTCCAATTCGGATTGGTGAGGGTCAATCTGCAGGCAGCTTGAAAAACTGAAAATTTACTAACCCAATTGGTGTGAGGCCAATTGGGAATGAAACTAAACACAAAATGACATATTTTTCATTTCGGAATCATGCCCAGAAAGTGACCATAACTTAGTGAACAATTAGGCCAAATCCGGAATTGGCAAACTGACTTGCACAAAAATGACCAAATGAACAATAGTTACGTAAATGACCATAACTTGGGTCTAGGAAGGTCCAAATGACCTAAATTTTTACCAGTAGAAAGCTGAGACATAGTCCTACAACTTTCATTGAGAAAATAAATCCAAAATTTGACTATAATCCGTCCAAAAACTCACCTGTAATTAACCTACAAAAATTACCATTAACCAGTAAATGCCAGAATTCTGGGTAAAACCAAATCCGGCCAGCCATATTCAAATGGCTATAACTTAGGCTAAAAAACTCCAAATGGAGTGATTCAAAAAGAAAAATAAAGTTAAGACAATAAGAAACAACTTCTATGAAGAGAACTTAGCTAAATTACCACAGCAACATGACCAATGGAACAGTGTAAAATAGGATATCAAAACTGAAAATTTGAAATTTTGCCCAAGAGACTTGAAGTTTGACAAAACAACCAAAACCAACAAATTAGGTAACCAAAATGTGGTATGTGGGTGAAATTAGAAACCTCGAAATAGTATTGTGAATAGTAACCTCGAAATACAAATTTCAAAGAACGTCAAATTAAGCATATTAAAGTTAGATTTGAAATTATTTTTGGACTTATGATAATTTATGGTACTGAAACACTGTGAAATTGTGTGTTTCAGTGGAAAAGAATACCAGGAAAGAACCCGAAGCATCAAGTCAAGGCCAAGAGGCGACTCGTATAAGGTTTGTGCACAACATAGAATTTTTATAAATTTTCTTTTGCAAATTGTTTTGATTGAATTGAGATATTAAATTGTGACTCAATTGTATTGAAATGGTTATTATGCTTTTGACTTAAATTATTGAAAGTTTACTTGTTTGTGTTTGAAATGGCAATAAATGTTTAGTAAATTACTAAGACAGTTTTGAAACTACTGTATCATGAGCATATATTTGAATGCCTCACTAGCATGACTAGTGGGGGAAATTAGTTTTGAATTTTGATTCCTTCTCTGGCTAAAGTGTTGAGGTGTGTACCAGTAGAAGAAGAAATTTGAATGGATATCTATATATTTGAGCTAGCTAACCTTGTGATTTCTCATAAGCCTCTGGCTATTGAGATGAATATGTTTTGAATGGCATGATATAACTGTGTGTTTTTATGAAATTGATTTGAGAATTCCTAAATGAAATTGTTGGACTAAAAGTTTATAAATCATGTTTTGCATATGTCTTTCATTTTCAGCAATATGTTTGAATAAGTATGATTTAAATTATGCATAAATGTTATTTTAGTATGTTGTGCACCACTGAGTCATAGTACTCAGCGATGACTATTATTACTGTCATAGATATAGAGACTAGAGGAGCAGCTGAGTGAGCTGCTAAGGATTCTTGGAGCCACTTTCCTGAAATTTTATTGGGTATAAATTTATACCCTGAATGTAATGTTTATATTTGTGTATGTAACTGTATATATATAAAAAAACTGGTCATGAGCAGTTGTATAAAGTTGTAATAATATCATTTTAGATTTGCTAATGTAAAGTAGTTGATAAATGAAATTTTTTTTACTTTAATGAAAAATGAATGGAAATATTAAGTTGTGAATTATTGATTTGAATTTTGGAGTTTGAGAAATGATGTTGAATTGTGTTGAGGTAGTATTGAGTTTGATGAAAAAGAATTATTGGAAGTCTTTTTACAGGTTTTTGAAGAACTGTTTTCTTAAAATACAGACGGCACTCTGCCATGGGAAACACTGTAAAATAATTTTTGGGACTCAAGTGAAAAGTTATTGAGGCTCAGATGACAATAGAATGTCAAGAAAATGCTAAGAAAATTTTATAAATCGGTACAGACAATTTTAGCTCAATAAGCAAAACGAAGAGCATTTTGGTCATTTCAACTTCAGATATGATTTTTGATCAACTTGTCCATTTTAGCAAGTGAGATCCATGTCTTAAAATATGAATAAATATTACTAAAAATTTAATTAAAAATGAGTACAAGAAAAAAAAAAGAAAAAAGAAAGATAAACCGAAAACTCGGTAAGAACAAAATTTGGTCAATGAAATTTAAAGGTCCCACATTGACCAAAAATGAAATTTTTTAAGTTAACAAAGCTAAATTAGTTTAATTAATTGAAATTATAAAAAAATTAAACATAATTACTTAATTAGTCAAACCAAAATAATTAGGAATTTCAATTTAATTACAAAAGTGCCATCTAACAATATTTACAAGTTTGCCATTATAATTATTAAATAATTATAAATAAATTTAAGAGATTAAAAAGCCCAAAAAAGTGGTCCATTCCAGCACTTTCAGCCAGCACTTCTCTTTCCCTTCTCTCTTTTTCTCATTTCTTCCATTGAAGCTTAGGAATAACCTCTCAAACACCCAAAGTTTCCATAGATTTCATAGGGAATTGCAAAAAAAGGTTGTGTTAAGCCTTAGATTGAAGAAACTAAGCAAGAAAAGAAAGGAATTTGGGAGATTTTGTGAAGATAAAATTTAAGGGAATAAGGGATTCAAGTTTTTGTTAACAATATGCCCTAGAGCATATCATTTAGTATCTATCTTGTACATGTTTTTCTTAATAAAAGACATTTTCACTTTTCGGTTTACATAATATATTTATGTGTAATAGAAAAGGGCCATTGATATTTTTTTAGGAATTCTATTCTTAAGTTGTTAAGAATATGAGTGACAGTATTTCTAGCACAAAGTATCATAAATAGGTTCACAATCGAGGATACTTCACAATAAGGACATGACTTATCCAGTAAGATTGTATTCATGTTTGTTCCCAAGTTATTTATATGAGATATAAATAAGATGGAATGGTGAGTCTCATGCCATATAACAAACATGATAGGCACTTATAAATGATAAGCAGGCCGAACCAGTGACATTTATGACAAGCACATGGAGTTTACTCTTGTCAATGTATTGTCATAAATCATATCAGTGCATATAATCTTTAGACTTGAGATAGCATAGTTATCTTGTATATGGGTGGTTTGAGTTTGATACTGCTTTCATACTTGTACTGTGTATGGGTATATGGGCATATGTTGGCTCCTACTAGTTATATATGGAGGTAGGTGTTGATCAAGATCGAATCTGTTCCTCTAAGTAAATAGGGATAAAATCCTATGTTCGTTTAATTTTACTTGATGTTTCAAGTTCCTGGCCAGGATAGATAGATTTAATTAGAAAAGAGTTTCTAATGAGAAAATATTTTTAATTAAGAACTGGAATTAAAAGAAAACATAATATTTATAGCAAATGGGGTTTGACATAAACCATGACCCCAGCTCGAATTGAGATTTTGTAATAGAGAGATTCTAGTGCATGGTAACATTTTATTATAGGTTCATTTAAGGTAAACCTTATTACTAATTAGGTGGCCATGGCATGCTATGCTAGGTGTTAACCATGGTCTATGAGGTATATAAAATGATTTAGAGAAATCATTTACGATAAGAAAGAGTTCTGATGATATTAAGATTTGATATCATGTCTCCTTACCAATTAGTGATGAGCCTAGTAAGTCATACACATACGTAAGTAATCACCAAATTAAATATGATTTAATTAATTAATTAAAGAGTTTAATTGATTAATTAAATAGGTTTGGTTTGCAATTAGATTACAAAGTCTCTAGCATGGCTTGAAACCAAAACTAAGTTATTGGATGTATAGTATAAGTTAAATTTATATATAAAGTGTTTAAATATGAGTTTAATTAATGAGAAATTAATTAATATAGATTAATTAATTAATTTATATTTGATATAAATTGATTAGAAGAAAAAAATAATTATTTTGGGTTGAGAACTCAAAATTAAGACACAGGGGTATTTTAGTCATTTCACGGGATGACATATGGCACCATGAGATGGTGACACATGGCACTACACATAAGCTTGCCATATGTCTTTTAATCATATAAGATGATCAAAGTAAATATTAAATATAGGTTTGACACTTGGCACAATGTGATTGGGTCAATTAAACCTAGAGCTAATCAAAAGGTGACATGTGGTAAGGGTTTTAAGTGGTGACCTAGCCATATAATGTGTTGTTATAAAAAGAAAAAACAACAAGCTGCTCATTCTCTTTGTGCCACCACCCTTGGCTGCCTCTCCCATCTCTTCTTCTTCATCTCTCATCAATTCAAAGAGATTAGCAAACAATCTCTTGAATTAAAAATACTAGAAATTGTTTCTAGTGTCCTATTTACATCTGTAATCTCTCAAAAGGTAAAACTTGATTTTCTAATTCATAGAAAAAGCTTTAGAGGCTGTTCAAGGGCTACCATAGGTGATCTTGGTGTGGACAAGCTAGAGGGATAACATCTGGTGTCCTAAGATGCATCCCAAAGGTGCCAAACACACTACAGTGCATCAAAAGGTTAATGCACTTGTTCTTGATCTAATCTAAGATTCTAATGAATTAATTTGTTAATTCTAAAATCTTAAATGGCAAATGTAGATCCAAAAATATATTAAAAGAGTTTTAATATTCTGTTTATGATTGAAATCAAATAGATAAAAATAAATCTTGCATGATTCATGTGACCCTAGATGAAAATTTTTGAATTTCAATGATCTAAACTTCTGTTTTTCATGTTTCTGCTCCTTCAATTGGTATCAAAGCCAGGTTATATTTTCCATTTAGATTATTGATTATATGATTTAATTGTGTGGTATGATCATGAGATGATAGATCCATTGCTGGTTGCAAAGGAATGGTGGCGGTTTGGTGATGAACACCATTGGTGCACACACTTTGTGGTCTCCAATGGTGTGCGCAAGGTTTGGGTTTTTAATTTATAATTGTTGTATGATCTAAAAGCTCATCTTATGTCTAATTAAATTGTTTAATTAGAGTTTTAATCATACAATTAAATTTTGATTCAAATCTGAATTTTAAAAGTTATTTGAATGTGATTCAAATCTGAATTTTTAAAATTGTTTGAATGTGATTCAAATCTGAATTTTTAAATTTGTTTGAATTATATTCAAATCTAGATTTTTAAGTTGAATATGAGATATTCAATTTAATTTAAGTATGTATGTTTTATTTAATTGTTAAATAGTGATATGCATGACGGATGATCATGGACTATAAAAGACCAATGTAATTGGATTTATTTCTTTTATGTTTCTTTAGGTTGTAAATTAATTAATTAATTTTAATTTATTATTGGGCATGTATTATTAAGATTGTAATAATTTTGGATTTTAATTTCATTTATTTAGTTCTTATAAATTCGCCTTGGTATGCCAAGGATTACTATGTAATTGGATTGCAAGAAGATCAAGGAGGTCAGGAGCATTGGTGGGACTAGTAGGAGGAATTCAAGATCAAGTGTTGATTATGTACTCCTTTAGCAACTCTTGTAAAATGAATGAATGAAATGCACCTAGGAATGCCGTAATTCAATTCTTGGTGGCTCAGAATTGAATCCCTTAGAAAGTCCATGATCATACCATATTTACTGCTTATCCATGAATGTATGAGATGTATGGGAATGTATGCAATTATATGGTATATGCATGCTAAATGGATAATGTGCAAAATGAGACCTTAATAGTAATTAGGATGATTATAAAATCTTCCAAACAAATGATTAAGTTGGAAATGCTATAATTATAGTAATTATAACATGGGCCCTCCATTGGGGCAATTATTTTAAAAACTTTTAAATAGTTGCATAAGATGCAATTAATTTAAGAGATTTTCCTAAGAATAATTATTAAGCATGAGATGTTGTAAATATGTAAATGGTTTAGTGGCCAATAATGGATGTGCCTGAGATTTTGAGCATTAGGGGCTAGGTAAAGGATTGAACCTCACATGAGATGTGATGGGCAAGGAGTTGCTTACTTATAGTTTATTGTGATTCCAATAATGGATGTGCCTGAGGATGATCAATAGGATTATAAGAATTCAATCACCCATTAGAAATCCATCCAACTAGGATTTTCGTTTTCTACTTTGGAAGTGTAGGATTCCTTAAGTTAGTGGGAGGACCAATTTGATTAAAAGACCATAATCATTTTGGTTAATTACATGATACATTTACTAATTAATCTGGTTATTTTCTACAGTTAATTTTCTAATAATAATGAGCACAGAACAACCGCCACCATCCAATATCCTTGCAAGCATACTTGATCGCAATAGGTTGACAGGACCTAATCTGTCTGATTTGCTAAGAAATTTGAAACTTATCCTGAACCTTGAACATATAGGATATGTTCTAGACTCAAATGTTCCTGGTCTCTTACCTCCAGAGGCCACTCAAGAGGAACATGAAACTTTGGATAAGTGGAAGGAGCATGATATGAGAGCTAAGTGTTACATGTTTGCTTCCATGAGTAATGAGTTATAGAAGCAGCATGAAAACATGAAGAGTGCGAGTGAGATTCTCCTTCACCTACAAAAGTTGTGTGGTGAGCACAGCAGGAATGCTAGGTATGAGATATCTAGGCAGCTGTTTCGTAAGAGGATGTCTGAGGGACAGAATGTTGGGGATCATGTCCACAAGATGATTCAGCTGATTAAGCAACTGGAACATCTTGACTTTAACACGGATTTCCAATTGCAAACGGATTTGATCCTTCAGTCCCTTCCTGAGTCTTTTGGGAATTTTGTAACAAATTTCCATATGACTAAGCAGGAATGCACCTTGGCTGGTTTACTCAACATGCTGGTTATTGCCCAAAAGAATATGTCAGGCAATAAAGGAAAAGAGGTAGCTTTGATTGCATCTTCTTTTGCTAAAAGTCCAACAAAAAGAAGAGCAATAAGAAAAAGAAACCTCATATTCCTGGTCCTTCCAAGAAAATAGCTAAACAGATAGGGAAGACTAAAGTTGATGGAGGCAAAGGAAAGTGTTTCCACTACTAGCAGAATGGGCACTGGAAAAGGAACTGCCCAGAGTATCTTACTTCTCTGAAGGGCCAGAAGGATACGCCTTCGGAAGGTATGTCCATATCTTGTTATTTAGATTCTGATGATACTCATAGTTCATCTACAGCTTGGGTTTTAGATACTGGTGCCAGTTCTCATATTTTTTATGATATGCAAGAACTAGCAAATAGTAGTAGCTTGCGTTTTCGAAATGCTAGAGTCCGGATTGGCAATGGCTCAACTGTTGAAGCTTTAGCCATAGGATCTAAATCTTTTTACATGTTTGGACATATTATGTGTTTGGATAATATTTTATATGTACCTGATGCTTTTAAGAATATCATTTCTATATCTAGTTTGACTAGAAATAGCTATGAATTTCAGTTCATAGATGATGTTTGCAATATTTATTTTGGAAATAAATATGTTGGTTCGGGTTATATGAATGATGGTCTTTATTATTTGGATAATAATGACAAACACAAAATGAATGCAAGTGATCTAAATGAATGAAATTCCATTGTGAAAATCAACTCTAGTTTAAAATATATTTGGCACTTAAGGTTATGTCATGTTGCAGAAGATAAGATTGCAAAACTGGAGAAAATGGTGATTTTATCCTCATTGGGCTCTGAGCCTACTCCAACTTGTGAATCTTGCCTTCAGGGCAAAATGACTAGATCACCCTTTGTAGGACAAGGGATAAGAGCTGAAAATATTTTAGAGCTAATACATAGTGATGTATGTGGTCCATTTAAAGAAATGGCTAGAGGTGGTTTTCATTACTTTATTACCTTTACTGATGATAAATCAAGGTTTGGGTATTTATATTTGATGAAATACAAACATGAATCCTTTGAAAAGTTCAAAGAATTTAAATATGAAGTTGTGACACCCCTTACCTGTCTATAGTGTAGCTGAGCAAGATATGCCACACAGTGTGCCAAAGCACCATATCTTATTTCATTACAATTTACTCTTTCTTAATTTATTAGTTACTAAGTGAAATTTATGCCATTTAATTTATTTATTGAAATTATGAATTAATTTAAGGTTTCGAAAATTTTTCAGAAAATCCAAAGTGCTAGCTAAAAATAGAGAAAACAGTTATTCGGAACATGTGAAAAACACTTCTAATAATTTCCAATCATTCTCAAACTCCATTTGTATCACATCAATTTATAACAATTTCTTAACAATTCCTCCATTTGTCATTCATTCATTTCACATCATCATCAGGCTCAAATCATAAATAAATTCTCATATGTTATTTATAAACACAAAGTTACAAATACTTACATTAATATAAAATTATATTACATAGGTTTCAAATATACATGATAAAATAAGAATTTAATTACAAAACTTACAAAATCACAAAATACAAAATGGGACCTAATATCCTACCAACGCACTGTAGTCTGTGAGGTGACACGGACACTATGCAGAACTGTGAACAGCCTTACCCAATCTGTGGTCTACTGGGCCCTCTGTCCAAATCTTCAGTACCTACGCGTTGCAAAAGCGACGCGCTAAGCATAAAGCTTAGTGGTGCCAATAATACAAGAAAATATAATATACAAATAAAAATAATAATTTCCTAGTTGTTATGTTCATAAAAAAAAAAAAGAATAATTACTAACTTATTGTTTAGTCGAGGGCTAATTATATTTTATGATATTAACTCCTTCTAGCATTTTGTTAATTGTTTCTTTGATGATTTTGAGCTTGTTTATTTTATTGTAGTCATTCTTGATCTTTATCTTAATATTTAATTTTCGTATTTTTTTAATAATCAATTCAATTACAATAATACTTTTCCATACCCAAGTAACCTATAAAAATTGACTAGATTGGATAAACGGGTAAACTAGCATTGGGTACCAGCTACCTCGGGCCGTCACACCATCAGTCACAATGTGTCTCCCGGTATGCAAACAGAATGGCTAATAAGCCATAAAAGCAATAAGGCATAAAGCCAAGTATAACATCATAATCAGTATAACCATAGGCTATCATCACAAAATGGCAATAAAGCCATACATCATACGTAGTACTACTATCAGAACCCTATTGGCATGCCAACCTATCCAACTTAATCACATTAGGCCTACTAAGGCATATTACAAAATCATTTCTTAAATATTTGTATTTTACATGTAAGGTTACTATTCATTTCATTAGTCAACTAAAATATTGACTTTTTCATAGACAATAGGTATATTGGTTTTAATATCCCCAACATACCACATTTTGCATTCTAAAGTTGTTGGTATTGGTTGCCAATACCATTTCAAAGCTTAGTGTTAGTTATTCAAAATTTTCATATTTTAAGCATTATGTTTACTGTTCCATTGGTCATTTGTACAGTAGGATTTTGACAAAGTTGTCTTCATAAAAGTTGTTTCCTATTGTGTCTAATTACATTTATTTTTTTGAATCACTTTATTTGGAGTTTTGTAGCTCAAGTTATGGCCTAAACACCATAACTAGCTGGATTGCAATTTTCCAGATTTTTCTAGGTAGAACCAATTCTGTAGGTTTTGTGCACTGAATGCAAGTTAGTTTTTGAACATGTTATGATCAAAATTTGGGTTTTGTTTCTTCATGAAAGTTGTAGAGCTATGTCTCAGCTTGCTGCTAAAAAAATTTTAGGTCACTTGGACCTTTCTACACTGAGTTATGACCAAATGAATGAATACTATTCATTTGGTCATTTTGCCTAGGCAGAAATATCACCCGGATTAGGGCAATTTTTAGGTTAACTTGGTTTGGTTTTCTGGGCAGGATTTCTTCACCAAAGTTGTACCATTATGTGTCTAGTTTCATGTTCAATTGGCCTTGCACCAATTGAACCTCTACAACTCCATTTATAGCTGCCCAAACTTACTAGACTCACAACCAGTCCTGCAGGTCACCAAGGAAAGCATGCCTAAGTTCCACTCCAACATCCTTACTCACTTCAATTCCTCCTCACACACATTCAAAAGGTCACTAATTGACCATTACATGGTTAACATACCATTACATGAGCAAACCCTAATGTTATTCAAATGTCCAAGTTCTCAAGTTCATTCATGCACTATACTTGCATTTCACTTACACAATCATGTTCAAGCACTCATCTCATGCTATGGGCAGCTCATAAATACTTTACTTTAAGTAAATTCATCAAACCCTAACCACCCCTAGGCTGCTAAAATTTATAGGGATGGATACACATAATTTCTATTTTGTTTTTCTTACATTTTCTTCTTATCTCATGGCATTAAGCATGAATCAAGTAAAAGTGCTAAGAGATTGGACACTAACCTCTTTTGCTCACTCTTCCAAGTCTCTAAAACTTCCTTCTTTCTTCTTCTTTTTGCTGGCTAGAGGATGTTCAAGATGCAAGATCACTTTTTTGTGAAGCAAGGTAGTGGTTTCATGGTGATTTGGTGGGTGGTTTCAAGCTTGGGAAGCCTTTAATGGAGGAATATGTTAAGGGAGAGGGAGTGGGAATCGGCTAGAAATGGGAAAGAGAAGAACCAGATTAGTTTCTTCAAATTTTCTACCCATTTTACTCATTTTAAGTGGTTTATGGACATGCGTCACAATGTAATTGGGTGGGTGTGCTTAGTGACATAAGCATGAGGCAAAATTGCAATTTTAATTTATTTTTTTTCTTTTCTTTTCTACTCATTTTTAATTTAATTTTTAGCAATATTTATTCATATTTTATGTCATAATAATTATTTACTTAACTGGAGAAGTTGGCCAAAAATTATCTCAGAAGACGAAATGACCAAAATGCCTTCCGTTTGGCTTAACAGACTAAAATTGTCTGTACCGATTGAAAAATTTTTCTAAGAATTTTCTTGGTATTCTAATGCCATAGAAACCTCAATGACTCTTCATTGGAATCCCAAAAATTATTTTATAAATTTTCTCTCGGGTCAAGGGCTCCTAGTGGCGAGAACCATAACTTCCCACTGGGTTACCCATCGCTAGGGCACTGGCTCATTTAACTTGGTTGTATTTTATTTCTAAATTTTTTTCTAAATTTTTCTTATTAATATTTGAGTTAATTATTGTTCTTCACTTTAGTTTAAATATTTTTCTAGATGTTCTAGCTATCCGGACCAACACTGGTCATCGGAACAGTAGAACGTATGGAATGGATACAGTGAGGGTGTCACAACTCTTCTCCTCTAATTTAAATTTCATCCTCGAAATTTACTTGACTTAAGTAATCGTGGAGTTGCTACCTCCTTGTTTCTTCACTTCCTTGTATCGCCTCATCAGTGTCTGGGTTTGGCTCCTCCTGAGCTTCCATGGCATATACCTGTGGTGCCACCCTGACTTCGGGCCTTTCAACTGTCTCAGAAACAATCTTCTGTGAAATGTTAGCCATTTCTACTCTACCCGATCTTTTGCCCCTTTAAACTGTAGGGGCTAGTCTATCAACTTGTACCAGAGCTATTGAACCACTCCTCTGAGGGCAATCTCTTATGAAATGATCCATAGCCCCACACTTGAAACACTCTCCAGTTAACAGTTGACACTCCCCTCTGTGTCTCCTACCACAGTGCATACATTCAAGCACTGGGGCTAATCCCCTTGTTATTGTGCCTGGGGAGCTAGCTATTGATATCCCAATCTGGCCTCTCTAGCCCTGTGTCTGATCTTGTGAACCAGAACCCTTAAGCTTCTTATTATCAGTCAGTATATTTGATTGCCCTGGTCCAAATTCCCTCTTACACTGCCTATCTTTCCTATTATGTTCACTTACTCTGACCCTTTCCACTTTCAGTGTGGCTTCAACTAATTTCATGAAGTTCGTAATCCCCAAGGCAGTGATCATTATTTTAATGTTGTCATTTAGCCCCTCTTCAAACCTTTTGTACCTTTTTGCTTCTGTGGGGACTATATCTCTTCCGTAGTGGCTTTATCTGAAAAACTCCTTCTCATACTCTGCTACTGATAACTGCCTCTGCCTCAGGTTAATGAATTCTCTCCTCCTGTCTTCTAAGTACACACTTCCTGTATACTTCTTCTTAAATTCAGCGAGGAAGAAATCCCAAGTTATCAAGTCTGGTCGGACCTCACCAGATATAGTGTCCCACCACTGATAGGCATCATTTTGAAGTAGGGACATAGCACCCTCCAAGTTCTGCTCTGGGGTGCAATGCAGTTACTTCAATACCCTTATGGTGCGGTCTAGCCAATTCTCAACCGCCACCGAGTCATCTTCTTTCTTACCCATAAAGTCCACAGTTCCAAATTTTCTCAGTTTTTCCAGATGGGATTTCTGCTGTGGAGGTGATGGTGGTGGCATAACCCCAGCCATCTGTCTGAAGAATTCAGCCATTTGCTGAAACATAGTCGACGGAGGCTGTGCAGGCACTGTTGGTGCTGGTGGAGCAGGTTTTCCCTGGCCCCCAGTCTCAGCTGCAGGTGGAGCACGACTCTCCACTTCCTCATCTAGTGCTCTCTGTGACGTGGGGTCCATATCCTAATCAAAATAAGAAAGACAAATAGATCTGCATTAGTGTCACCTTGACTCTTACAAAGGCAATGCAAGGTATGGACTCTATCTAGACCCAGAAACGCCTAAATCGTGCTTTGATACCACTAAATGTGATACTCCTTACCCGTCTACAGTGTAGCCGAGCAAGATATGCCACACAGTGTACCGGAGCACCATATACTATTTCATTACAATTTACTCTTTCTTAATTAATTTATTTATTTATCCATTTATTAGTCACTAAGTGAAATTTATGCCATTTAATTTATTTCTTGAAATTATGAATTAATTTAAGGTTCCAAAAATTTTTCAGAAAATCTGGCAGAGTGCCGGCTAAAAATGGAGAAAGCAGTTCTTCGGAACCTGTGAAAAACACTTCCAATAATTTCCAATCATTCTCAAACTCCATTTGTATCACATCAATTTTCAACAATTTCTTAACAATTCCTCCATTTGTCATTCATTCATTTCACATCATCATCAGGCTCAAATCATAAATAAATTCTCATATGTTATTTATAAACACAAAGTTACAAATACTTACATTAATATAAAATTATATTACATAGATTTCAAATATACGTGATAAAATAAGAGTTTAATTACAAAACTTACAAAATCACAAAACACAAAATGGGACCTAGTGTCCTACCAATGCACTGTAGTCTATGAGGTGACACGGATAATATACAAAACTGTGAACGGCCTTACCCAATCTGTGGTCTACTAGGCCCTCTGTCCAAATCTTCAGTACCTACGCGTTGCAAAAGCGACGCGCTAAGCATAAAGCTTATTGGTGCCAATAATACAAGAAAATATAATATGCAAATAAAAATAATAATTTCTTAGTTATTATGTTCATAAAAAAAAAAAAAGAATAATTACTGACTTATTGTTTAGTCGAGGGCTAATTACATTTTATGATATTAACTCCTTCTAGCTTTTTGTTTATCATTTTCTTGATGATTTTGAGCTTGTTTATTTTATTGTAAACATTCTTGATCTTTATCTTAATATTTAATTTCTGTTTTTTCTTTAATAATCAATTCAATTACAATTATACTTTTCCATGGCCAAGTAGCCTATACAAATTAACCAGACTGGATAAACGGGTAAACTAGCACTTGGTACCAGGTACCTCGGGCTGTCACACCATCAGTCACAATGTGTCTTCCGGTGTGCAAATAGAATGGCTAATAAGCCATAAAAGCAATAAGGCGTAAAGCCAAGTATAACATCATAATCAGTATAACCATAGGCTATCATCACAAAATGGCAATAAAGCCATACATCATATGCAGTACTGCTATCAGAACCCTATTGGCATGCCAACCTATCCAACCCAATCACATTAAGCCTACTAGGGCATATTACAAAATCATTTCTTAAATATTTGTATTTTACATGTAAGGTTACTATTCATTTCATTAGTCAACTAAAATATTAACTTTTTCATAGACAATAGGTATATTGGTTTTAATATCCCCAACATACCACATTTTACATTCTAAAGTTGTTGGTATTGGTTGCCAATACCATTTCAATGCTTAGTGTTAGTTATTCACAATTTTTAGATTTTAAGCATTATGTTTACTGTTCCATTGGTCATTTGTACAGTAGGATTTTGGCAAAGTTGTCTTCATAAAAGTTGTTCCTTATTGTGTCTAGTTACATTTATTTTTTTGAATTATTCCATTTGGAGTTTTGTAGCTCAAGTTATGGCCTAAACACCATAACTGGCCGGATTGCAATTTTCCAGATTTTTCTGGGCAGAACCAATTCTGTAGGTTTTGTGCACTGACTGTAGGTCAGTTTTTGAACATCTTGTGATCAAATTTTGGGTTTTGTTTCTTCATGAAAGTTGTAGAGCTATGTCTCAGCTTGTTGCTGGTAAAATTTCAGGTCACTTGGACCTTTCTACACTGAGTTATGACCAAATGAATGAATACTATTCATTTGGTCATTTTGCCCAGGCAGAATGCATATCACCCCAATTAGGGCAATTTTTAGGTCAACTTGGTTTGGTTTTCTGGGTAGGGTTTCTTCACCAAAGTTGTGCCACTATGTGTCTAGTTTCATGTCCAACTGGCCTTGCACCAATTGAACCTCTACAACTCCATTTATAGCTGCCCAAACTTGCTGGACTCACAACCAGTCCTGCAGGTCACCAAGGGCAGCATGCCTAAGTTCCACTCCAACATCCTTACTCACTTCAATTCCTCCTCACACACATTCAAAAGGTCACTAATTGACCATTACAAGGTTAACATACCATTACATGAGCAAACCCTAATATTATTCAAATGTTCAAGTTCTCAAGTTCATTCATGCACTATACTTGCATTTCACTTACACAATCATGTTCAAGCACTCATCTCATGCTATGGGCAGCTCATAAATACTTTACTTTAAGTAAATTCATCAAACCCTAATCACCCCTAGGCTGCTGAAATTTATAGGGATGGATACACATAATTTTTATTTTGTTTTTCTTACATTTTCTTCTTATCTCATGGCATTAAGCATAAGTCAAGTAAAAGTGCTAAGAGATTGGACACTAACCTCTTTTGCTCACTCTTCCAAGTCTCTAAAACTTCCTTCTT
Organism: Hevea brasiliensis; assembly: GCF_030052815.1. Classification (NCBI taxonomy): domain Eukaryota; kingdom Viridiplantae; phylum Streptophyta; class Magnoliopsida; order Malpighiales; family Euphorbiaceae; genus Hevea; species Hevea brasiliensis. The sequence continues at coordinate 50,421,455 of NC_079499.1, forward strand.
TCTTCTTCTTTTTGCTGGCTAGAGGATATTCAAGATGCAAGATTACTTTTTTGTGAAGCAAGGTAGTGGTTTCATGGTGATTTGGTGGGTGGTTTCAAGCTTGGGAAGCCTTTAATGGAGGAATATGTTACGAGAGAGGGAATGGGTGTCACACCTTACCCCTCTGTAAGGCATAACATGATCCCGTAGAATACCTAATGAACTACCAAACTTCACCTACTGATAATTCATTAAGTACCCTACAAGGGATTTTAAAACAATTTTCTTACTTTTATAAGTGGTAAGCATTTCTAAATAGCTATTAAAATCATTTATTTAAAGTTTTAAATCTAGTAAAATTTTCGTCCCATTTATCTTTTTTTTTCTGCAAATTTTATAGAAATTTCAATAGAGTGCCGTCTGTATTTTGAGAAAACAGTTCTTCAAATTCCTATAAAAAGCACTTCTAATAATTTGTCTCAATAACTTCTTCAAATTCACAATCATCCCAATCAATTTCAACATCATTTATCCATTTCCAAAAATTCAAATCCACAATTTCCAATATTCAACAATCAACAAAATACCATTAATCAATTTCATTCAATTTAAAACAAATTACTTCCATTCATATTTCATTAACGATAAAACAATTTATATACATCATTATAAAAATTTACATTAAGAGAAATTCAAACTAAAATTTATTACAAACTTTATATAAACTGCTTAAGACCAGTTTTACATGTCCATACCTTTACATACATTACATACATCAAAATAAATTTTTACAGTCAAGGTATAAATTATACCCAATAGTGTCAAAGCAGGGAGCTCCTCAATCCTCAGCAGCTCAATCTGCTGCTTCTCTAGTCTCTAAATCTGTGACAGCAATAACAGCCATCGCTGAGTACTAAGACTCAGTGGTGCACAACATACTAAAATAATCTTTATGCAGAATGTAAATCATATTTATTCCAAAATTGGACTGAACCTGAGAATTAAATACAAAACATGAATTATGAGATTTTAATCCAAATAATTTCATTTCGAAGTATCAAAACACATTTCATAAAACCCACAGTTATATCATGCCATTCGAAACAAATATAATCTCAATAGCCAGAGGTTAAGGAGAAGTCAAATCACAAGGCTAGCTAGCTCAAATATATGGGAACACATTTTTTTTCTTCTTCTACTGGCACACACCTCAACACTTCAGCCAGAGAAGGAATCAAAATTCGAAACTGATTACCCCCACTAGTCATGCTAGTGAGGTGTTCAAATATATGGTCATGACACTGTGGTTTTAAAACTTATCTTAACAATTTACTAAACATTGCCAATTCAAATATACACAAATAACTTTCAACAATTTAAATCAAAGCATTATAAATACTTCATCATAATGATGTCACAATTCAATATTTCAAATTATTCAAAACAATATGTAGAAGATAATTTACATAAATTATACGTTGTGCACAAACCTTAAGCGAGTCGCCTCTTGGCCTTGAATTGACACCTCGGGTTCCTTCCTGGCATTCTTTTCCACTGAAACACACAGTTTCACAGTGTTTCAGTATCATAACTTAGCATAAATCCAAAAATAAATTTAAATTCACTTTTACCTAGCTCTAATGTGCTAAACTTGGCGTTCTTTAAAATTTATGTTTCGAGGTTACTATTCACGATACTATTCAAGTCAATTTGTTGACTTTCTAAGGCTTAATAGGTATGGAAATTCCAACTTCACCCACATACCACTTTGGGTAACTAAATTTTTTGGTTTTGGTTATTTACTCAAATTCTTAGTCTTTTAGGAAAATTTGCAAATTTTCAGTTTTGGTGTCTTAAGTTGCACTGTTCCATTGGTCATTTTTCTGTTAGAATTTGGCAAAACTTTCTTCATAGAAAATGTTCCCTATTGTCTTAAATTTATTCTCCTTTTTGAATCACTCCATTTGGACTTTTGTAGCTCAAGTTATAGCCATTTGAATCATGGCTGCCGGATTGGACTTAACCCAGATTTTCTGGGCAAATTCTGATTCTGGCAGTTTTAGGTCACCAACTTTGGGTGGCCAAATGACTTGGTTCATAATTTGGGTTGGTGTTCTTCATGAAAGTTTTAGGTCAATATCTCAGCTGTCCACTGGTAAAATTTCAGGTCATTTAGACCTACCTAGCCCACATTATGGCCAAATGAACAAACACTGTTCATTTAGTCTTTTTCGTACAGGTGAGACTGCAAAAATTGAGATTTGGTTAATTTGTTCACTAGGTTTTGGTCACTTTTTGGGCATGATTCCTAAATGAAAATTGTGTCATTTTGTGTCTATTTTCATTCCCAATTGGCCTCACACCAATTGGACTTGTAAATTTTATATTTTGGTCCCTCAAAGGGACCTTGGTCCTACTGCCTGCAGCATGGCCATTTTCAGTCCGAATTTAAACTCACTTCTAATACTTCCAACACATCTCATTGGGTCACAAATAACCATTTTTTATCTCAAACAAGGTCAAACACAACTTTTGACCAATTCTCACATTTTTGCCTCCCAAACCCTAGGTGCCAAAAACCCTAATTTTCATGCACTTCAAATCTAATACATTCTAATCACCAATCCATAGCTTACATACATCATTCAAGCATTCTAACAAGTTTAATTCAATCAAATTTTTACATTTCCACATCAAACACTAACTAACCAAATTCCATAACTAGTCCTCCAAAGTTGTTTTAATTTCCTTTTAAGTGAATTTCTAAGTTTATTCAACTATAAACACAATTAAATCAACTAACAAATCAAGTTTAGCTTACTAACCTTTCTTAGAATTTCAATTCCTTCCTTTTCCTCTTTTCTTTTCTTGCTCAAGCTTCTTCTCAAGTGGAGTTAACAAGGTTTAATGATAGAAAGGGGAGTTTTTATGGTGGGATTTAGGGTTTGATCAAGCTCAAAATGAGCTTTAATGGAGTTTTGAGTGAGAGAGCTTGGGAGAGAGAGAGTTGGCCGAAAATGGTGAGGGAAGAAGAGTAAAATTTCATTTAATTTTTTTTTGTGTTTTGTGTTTACTAATTATATTTGACTTGGTCAATTATTAGGGGAAAATTAAAATAAATTTTGACATCATTCATGATGTCATATGTATGATGTAATAATTCAACTTTTAATTCTTTTTCTTTTTCCTTTATTTTTCTTTTTAGTTCTTTAATTTGATTTCCGATTCCGAAATTTTCTTTTCTCCGATTTTATTTGACAGTCAGGTAAAGAGTCAGCTCTCGGGGTCAATTGACCAAATTGCCCCTCGCAGGTTCAACTCGGTTTGCAAATAATTCCATATTTCTTCCTGCTCCCTGACCTAATTATTTAACTGGCTTAACAATTCTTTTTTGTGATTTTCTCTTTTTCACTGTGTTCGTAATAGTCCTAAGGACAGCAGCGTCACATTTTACGGTTCGAAATTTGAGTTTAAATCGACTTCGCAGTCCTTCCTGAGAAGGTCACCCATCGCTGTGACTCTTGGCTCATTTAACTTCTTATGTTCTATTTTTCTTATTTATACTTAACTAATTGACAGTTACTAATTATTTGCGTTTATGTCTTATCTAGTTGTCTTAAGTATGGTTCTAATCCCCTTAATTGTCCGGACCAGCTCTGGTCACTAGAATAGTGAAATATACCAAGCTATGCAAATAAGGGTGTTACAGTGGGAATCGGCTAGAAATGGGAAAGAGAAGAAACAGATTGGTTTCTTCAAATTTTCTGCCCATTTTACTCATTTTAAGTGGTTTATGGATATGTATCACAATGTGATTGGGTGGGAGTGCTTAGTGACATAAGCATGAGGCAGCAAAATTGCAATTTTAATTTATTTTCTTTTCTTTTCTTTTCTACTCATTTTCAATTTAATTTTTAGCAATATTTATTCATATTTTATGTCATAATAATTATTTACTTAACTGGACAAGTTGGCTAAAAATCATCTCTGAAGACGAAATGACCAAAATGCCCTCTGTTTGGCTTAATAGACTAAAATTGTCTATACCGATTAAAAATTTTTTCTAAGCATTTTCTTAGCATTCTAATGCCATAGAAACCTCAATGACTCTTCACTGAAGTCCCAAAAATTATTTTATAAATTTTCTCCCGGGTCTAGGGCTACTAGTGGCGAGAACCGCAACTTCTCACAAGGTTACCCATTGCTAGGGCACCGGCTCATTTAACTTGGTTGTATTTTATTTCTAAAATTTTTTTCTAAATTTTTCTTATTAATATTTGAGTTAATTATGGTTCTTCACTTTAGTTTAAATATTTTTTTAGATGTTCTAGCTATCCGAACCGACACCGGTCACCGAAATAGTTGAATGTATGGAATGGATACAGTGAGGGTGTTACAGAAGTAGAAAATCAAACAGAAAAGAGTATTAAAGCTCTTTGATCAGATCGTGGAGGTGGATACTTGAGTACTGAATTTGATGAATACTTGAGAGAGCACGGCATTGTTTCCCAACTGACTCCTTCAGGAACACTACAACTAAATGGTGTATCTTAAATCGTACCTTATTGGATATGGTACGTAGTATGATGAGCTATACTGATATGCCAATCTCCTTTTGGGGATTTGCATTAGAAGCAGCTTTGCATATTCTGAATAGGATTCCATCAAAATCAGTATCTTCCGCACCTTATGAGATATGGCATGGAAGAAAACCAAGTCCTAAGCATGTTAAGATTTGGGGTTGTCCAGCTTATATCAAAAAGCTAAACACTGATAAATTGGAAACCAGATCAGAAAAGGGGCGATTTGTTGGATATCCAAAAGATAGTTTTGGATAATATTTTTGTTTGCCTACATCACAAAAGGTTGTGGTAAGTAGAGATGTCGCATTTCTTAAACAACAGTTTGTTCAAGAAGGAGGCAAAGGAAGGCAAATAGAGTTAGAATTGGAGAATTCTGACCAACCAACAGATCAGATGGATATAGATCCATCTAGTCAACCTACACCTATTGATGAAATATCTATAACTATTCCTCGTAGAACAACCAGGGTATCTCACCCACCAGTGAGATATGGTTTCCTTCATGAGGAAGAACAAGAGTTGTCTACGCATGAAAAACTAGATCATGGAGATGATCTACTTACTTATGAAAAAGCCATATCAAATATAGACTCTTCAAAATGGATTGATGCTATGAAATCTGAAATTAATTCCATGTGTAAGAATCAAGTTTGGGATCTTGTTGACCCACCTGAAGGTATTGTACCTAAAGGAACAGAAGCGTGAAAAATACAAGTTTATACCATTGAATTCAAAAATTTTCACCTAGGGTCACATGCATCATGCAAGATTTATTTTTATCTATTTAATTTCAATGATAAACAACATATTAAAACTCTTTTAATATGTTTTTTGGATCTATATTTGCTATTTAAGATTTTAAAATTAATCAGATTAATTTTAGAACCCTAGATTAAATCAAGAACGATTACACTAACCTCTTGATGCACTGCAGCGTGTCTGCGCCTTTGAGATTTGTCTTCAGGACACTAAATGTTGTCTCTCTAGCTTGTCCACACCAAGAACACCTATGGCAGCCCTTGAACAGCTTCTAAAGCTTTTTCTATTAATTAAAAATTCAAGTTCTGCCTTTTAAGAGATTAGAGATGTAAACAAGACACTAGAAACAATTTCTAGTATTCTTAATTCAAGAGATTGATGGCTAATCTCTTTGAATTGATGATAGATGAAGAAGAATAGATGGAGAACCTCAAAATGGCTTGAAAAAGGAGAGGAGTGGTTGCTTGTTGTTTTTCCTTTCATAACAACACTTATATAGCTAGGTTAACACATTAAACCCTTGCCACATGTCACCCTTTGATTAGCTTTAGGTTTAAGTGACCCAATCACATTGTGCCAAGTGTCAAACCTATATTTAATCTTGATTTTAATCATCTTACATGATTAAAAAATATTTGGCAAGCTTATTTGTAATCCCATGTGTCACCATCTCATGATGCCACGTGTCACACTGTGAAATGACCAAAATGTCCCTGTGTCTTAATTTTGAGTTCTTAACCCAAAATAATTATTTTTCTTCTTCTAATTTATATCAAATATAAATTAATTAATTAGTCTCTATTAATTAATTTTTCATTAATTAAATTCATATTTAAACACTTTAAATATAAATTTAACTTATACTATACATCCAATAATCTAGATTTGGTTTCAAGTCATGCTAGGGATTTTGCAATTTAATTGCAAACCAAATCTATTTAATTAATCAATTAAACTCTTTAATTAATTAATTAAATCATATTTAAATAGGTGATAACTTGTGTATGTGTGTGACTTACTAGGCTCATCACTAATTGGCAATGAGATATGATATCAACTCTTAATATCATCAGAACTTTTTCTTACCATAAATGATTTCTCTAAATCATTTTATGAACCTCATAGACCATGGTTAACACCTAGCATAGCATGCCATGGTCACCCAATTAGTAATAAGGTTTACGTTAAATGAACCTATAATCATATGTTACCATGCACTAGAATCTCTCTGTTACAAAATCCCAACTCAAGCTGGAGTCATGGTTTATGTCAAACTCCACTTGCTATGAATATTATGTTCTCTTTTAATTCCAGTTCTTGATTAAAAGGATTTTCTCATCAGAAACTCTTTTCTGAATAAATCTATCTGTCCTGGCCAGGAACTTGAAACATCAAGAACAATTAAATGAACATAGGATTTTATCTCTATTTACTTAGAAGAACAGATTCCATCTTAATCAACACCTACCTCCATATATAACTAGTAGGAGCCAACACATGCCCATATACCCATACACAGTACAAGTATAAAAGCAGTATCAAACTCAAACTACCTATATACAAGATAATTGTGCTATCTCAGGTCTAAATATTATATGCACTGATATGATTTATGACAAAACATTGACAAGAGTAAACTCCATGTGCTTGTCATAAGTGTCACTGGTTCGGCCTACTTATCATTTATAAGTGCCTATCATGTTTGTCATATGGCATGAGACTCACCATTCCATCTTATTTATATCTCATATAAATAACTTGGTAACAAACATGAATACAATCTTTCTGGACAAGTCATGTCCTTATTATGAAGTATCCTCGATTGTGAACCTATTTATGATACTTTGTGCTAGAAATACTGTCACTCATATTCTTAACAACTCAAGAATAATATTCCTAACAAAATATCAGTGGACCTTTTCTATTACACACAAATATATTATGTAAACGGAAAAGTGAAAATGACTTTTATTAATAAAATATGTACAAGATACATACTAAATGATATGCTCTAGGGCATACTATTAACAATCTCCCACTAGCACTAGAGCCATTCATTACAATATCTTATACCTATCTTCTCAAGATGTCGGTCTAACTGAGTCTGTGACATAGGCTTAGTGAATGGATCACCTGGATTTTCAGCTAATGCTATTTTCTGCATGGCTACATCACCTCGTCCAACTATTTCTCTGATAATGTGGTAGCGCCTTTCTATGTGTTTGGATTTCTGGTGAGACCTTGGTTCCTTAGCCTGTATGACTGCTCCATTGTTGTCACAGTGTAGTGGAACTGCTGACTCAATGGAAGGAATTACTGTAAGTTCTATCACGAACTTCTTTATCCAAACAGCTTCCTTTGCAGCATCTAATGCAGTAATATACTCAGACTCTGTAGTGGAATCTACAGTCGTACTCTGTTTGGAACTCTTCCAACTGACTGCACCTCCATGACATATGAACACATATCCAGAGGTAGACTTTCTATCATCGATATCTGATTGGAAATCAGAATCAGTATAACCATCCAATTGTAAGTCTCCACCTCCATATATCAAGAATAAATCCTTAGTTCTTCTCAAGTACTTAAGGATATTCTTGACAGCTATCCAATGTTCCAAACCTGGATTGGATTGATACCTACTAGTCAAACTAACAGCATATGCGATATCCGGCCTAGTACACAACATTGCATACATTAAACTTCCAATAGCCGAAGCATATGGAATCCTAGCCATCTTATCTCTTTCTTCAGGTGTCTTTGGAGACATCTCTTTAGAAAGGTGGATACCATGTCTCACTGGTAACAATCCTCTCTTGGAATTAAGCATGTTAAACCTCTTTAACACCTTTTCCAAGTATAGACTTTGGGATAAACCAATTATTCTTTTCGCTCTATCTCTATATATGCGAATCCCAAGAATATAGGTTGCCTCCCCTAAGTCTTTCATAGAGAATGTATTTGATAACCATACCTTTATAGTTGTCAACATACCTGTGTCATTACCCATCAACAGTATGTCATCCACATATAAGAAAAGGAAAGTGATAGCACTGTCACTAACCTTCTTATATATACATGGCTCATCCTCATTTTTGATAAAACCAAAGAATTTAATGGCTTCATCAAAATGGATGTTCCAACTCCTCGAAGCTTGTTTCAACCCATAAATGGATCGCTTTAGCTTGCATACCTTGGAACCATCTTGGGATTCAAAACCTCTAGGTTGTTCCATGAAAATGTTTTCTTCAATGTATCCATTGAGAAAAGCTGTTTTGACATCCATCTGCCAAATCTCATAATCATAGTATGCATCTATTGCTAATAAAATCCTAATTGATTTAAGCATGGCAACAGGTGAAAAAGTCTCCTCATAGTTGACTCCTTGCCTTTGGCGAAACCCTTTCGCTACTAGCCTTGCCTTATAGGTCTCTACCTTTCCATCAGAACCAATTTTCTTCTTGAAAACCCATTTGTTCCCTATAGGTACAATACCTTCAGGTGGGTCAACAAGATCCCAAACTTGATTCTTATACATGGAATCAATCTCGGATTTCATAGCATCAATCCATTTTGAAGAGTCTATATCTGATATAGCTTCTTCATAGGTAAGTGGATCATCTCCATGATCTACTTCTTCATGAGTAGACAACTCTTATTCTTCTTCATGAAGAAAACCATATCTCACTGGTGGGTGAGAAACCCTGGTTGTTCTACGAGGAACAGCTGTAGATGTTTCATCAATAGGAATAGGTTGACTAGATGGATCTATATCCATCTAATCTGTTGGTTGGTCAGAATTCTCCAATTCTAACTCGATTTGCCTTCCTTTGCCTCCTTCTTGAACAAACTGTTGTTCAAGAAATGTGGCATCTCTACTTATCACAACCTTTTGTGAAGTAGGCAAATAAAAATAATATCCAAAACTATCTTTTGGATATCCAATAAATCGACCTTTTTCTGATCTGGTCTCCAATTTATCAGTATTTAGCTTTTCGATATAAGTTGGACAACCCCAAATATTAATATGCTTAAGATTTGGTTTTCTTCCATGCCATATCTCATAAGGTGTGGAAGAAACTGATTTTGATGGAATCCTATTCAGAATATACAAAGCTGATTCTAATGCAAATCCCCAAAAGAAGATTGGCATATTAGTATAGCTCATCATACTACGTACCATATCCAATAGGGTACGATTTCTCCTTTCAGATGCACCATTCAGCTGTGACATTCCTGGAGGAGTCAGTTGAGAAACAATGCCATGCTCTCTCAAGTATTCATCAAATTCAGTACTCAAATATTCACCTCCACGATCTTATCGAAGAGCTTTAATACTTTTTCCTGTTTGATTTTCTACTTCAGATTTAAATTCTTTAAACTTTTCAAAAGATTCATGTTTGTATTTCATCAAATACAAATACCCAAATCTTGATTTATCATCAGTAAAGGTAATAAAATAATGAAAGCCCCCTCTAGCCATTTCTTTAAATGGACCACATACATCACTATGTATTAGCTCCAAAATATTTTCAGCTCTTTGCCCTTGTCCAACAAAGGGTGATCTAGTCATTTTGCCCTGAAGGCAAGATTCACAAGTTCGAGTAGGCTCAGAGCCCAATGAGGATAGAATCCCCATTTTCTCCAGTTTTGCAATCCTGTCTTCTGTAACATGACATAACCTTAAGTGCCAATTATATTTTGAACTTGAGTTGGTTTTCACCATGGCATTGCATTCTTTTATATCACTTGCATTCAATTTGTGTTTGTCATTATTATCCAAATAATAAAGACCAGCATTCATATAACCCGAACCAACATATTTATTTCCAAAATAAATATTGCAAACATCATCTGTGAACTGAAATTCATAGCCATTTCTAATCAAACTAGATATAGAAATGATGTTCTTAAAAGCATCGGATACATATAACATATTATCCAAACACAAAACATGTCCAGACATGTAAAAAGATTTAGATCCTATGGCTAAAGCTTCAACAGTTGAGCCATTGCCAATCCGGACTCTAATATCTTGAGAACGCAAGCTGCTACTATTTGCTAGTTCCTGCATATCATTAGAAATGTGAGAACTGGCACCAGTATCTAAAACCCAAGCTGTAGATGAACTATGAGTATCATTAGAATCTAAATAACAAGATATGGACATACCTTCCAAAGGTGTATCCTTCTTGTCCTTCAAAGAAGCAAGATACTCTGGGCAGTTCCTTTTCCAGTGCCCATCCTTTTGGTAGTGGAAACACTTTCCTTTGCCTCCATCAGCTTTAGTCTTCCTTTTCTGTTTAGCTATTTTCTTGGAAGGACCAAGAATCTGAGGTTTCTTTTTCTTATTGCCCTTCTTCTTGTTGGACTTTCCAGCAGAAGAAGACGCAATCAAAGCTACCTCTTTTCCTTTATTGCCCGGCATATTCTTTTGGGCAATAACCAGCATGTTGAGTAAACCAGCTAAGGTGCATTCCTATTTAGTCATATGGAAATTTGTCACAAAATTCTCAAAAGACTTAGGATGGGACTGAAGGATCAAATCCGTCTGTAGTTGGAAATCCATGTTGAAGTCAAGATGTTCCAACTGCTCAATCAGTCGAATCATCTTATGGACATGATCCCCAACATTCTGTCCCTCAGACATCCTCATACAGAATAGCTGTCTAGATATCTCATACCTAGCATTCCTGCTGTGCTCACCATACAACTCTTATAGGTGAAGGAGGATCTCACTCGCACTCAACATGTTCTCATGCTGCTTTTGTAACTCATTACTCATGGAAGCAAGCATGTAACACTTAGCTCTCATATCATGCTCCTTCCACTTATCCAAAGTTTCATGTTCCTCTTATGTGGCCTCTGGAGGTAAGGGACCAGGAACATTTGAATCTAGAACATATCCTATATGTTCAAGGTTCAGGACAAGTTTCAAATTTCTTAGCCAATCAGAGAAATTAGGTCCTGTCAACCTATTGCGATCAAGTATGCTTGCAAGGATATTGGATGGTGGTGGTTGTTTTGTGCTCATTTTTATCAGAAAATTAACTGCAGAAAATAACCAGATTAATTAGTAAATGTATCATGTAATTAACCAAAATAATTATGGTCTTTTAATCAAATTGGTCCTCCCACTAACTTAGCGAATCCTACACTTTCAAAGTAGAAAACGGAAATCCTAGTTGGATGGATTTCTAGTGGGTGATTGAATTCTTATAATTCTATTGATCATCCTCAGGTACATCCGTTATTGGAATTATAATAAACTATAAGTGAGCAACTCCTTGCCCATTACATCTCATGTAAGGTTCAATCCTTTACCTAGCCCCTAATGCTCAAAATCTCAGGTACATCCATTATTGACTTATCTTGCATTAGTTAAGTTGATCCCATTGAGCCAGTAATTGTGCAAATAATTTTAATATCCTCAGATACATCCAATATTGGCCACCAAACCATTTACATATTTACAACATCTCATGCTTAATAATTATTCTTTAGAAAATCTCTTAAATTAATTGCATCTTATGCAACTATTTAAAATTTCTTAAAATAATTGCCCCAATGGAGGGCCTATGTTATAATTACTTTAATTATAGCATTTCCAACTTAATCATTTGTTTGGAAGATTTTATGGTCATTCTAATTACTATTAAGGTCTCACTTTGCACATTATCCAATTAGCATGCATATATCATATAATAGCATACATTCCCATACATCTCATGCATTCATGGATAAGCAATAAATATGATATGATCATGGACTTTCTAAGGTATTCAATTCTGAGCCACCAAGAATTGAATCAGGGCATTCCTAGGTGCATTTCATTCATTCATTTTGCAAAAGTTGCTGAAGGAGTGCATAATCAACACTTGATCTTGAATTCCTCCCACTGGTCCCACCAATGCTCTTGACCTCCTTGAACTTCTTGCAATCCAATATTACTGTGACACCCCTTACTCGTGTACAGTATACCCTAGTAAGTAATGCCACACGGTGTACCGGCACACTCTAATATACCTTAATTAATTTATATCATGCTTTTGAATATAATTTATGAAACATACTTTATTTAAGCCATTTATCAAAAATATTATTTATTTGAGGTTCCGAAAATTTTAAAGAAAATCCGGCGGAGTACCGGCTAAAAATGGAGAAAACAGTTCTTCGGAACCTGTTAAAAACACTTCCAAATAATTTTCCAAACAATCCCAACTTCAATTCATTAACAAAGTCTCAATATCAAGATCTCAACAACATTTCAATTTCAGTTCTCAATCGTCATTTCTCAGGGTACTCATATGTATAAACAACAAATAAATACTCAAATTACTTCCATACATAACCATAAATCTTCATTATTTACATGAACCTCAAAATACATTACACAAGTTTAATTACATATGAGAAAACAAAAATTTAGTTACAAAATGACAAAATGACACCTAGTGTCCTACCAATGCACTGCAGAAGTTGAGGTGACACGGACACTGTGCAGAACTGCAGGATGGACTCACCCAGTCTGCGGTCTACTGGGCTCACGATCTGTATCTCCAGTACCTACGCGTGGCAAAAGCAACGCGCTAAGCAATAATGCTTAGTGGTGCAATAATATAATAAAAGAAAATAGCAAGAAATTAAATGTGTAGTGAATGTGTACGTTTTATTTGTTTGGTATTTGTATATCATTTACTTTGTCCACTTTTATTCATTTGGTTGCCCCAAGTAACCTACACTAGATGACTGGACTGGATAACGGATAAACTGGCACTGGGTATCTAGTACCTCGGGCCGTCACACCATCGGTCACATATGCATCTCCCGGTGTGCAACAAAACAGCTAACAAGCTGTAAATACATCAGGCACAAGGCCAAGTCTCAATACAAGGTCAGAATGGTTAAAAACCATAAAATCACAGAATGGCATATTGCCATGTACAATACTGCTAACTGAACCCTATTTGCATGCCAAACTATCCAAACCAATCATGTTAGGTATACTAGGGCATCTGAAACATTTAAATTCTTCAATTTGTGCATTTCAAGTTTTGATGTCACTATTCACCTCATTGGTCAACAAAAATGTTGACTTTTGGATAGAAAATAGGTGTATTGGTTTTAACACCCCAAACATACCACATTTTGTATTTAAAACTTGTTGGAATTGATTGCCATTTCCATTTCTCAACTTAATTCTAAGAGGGCAGAAATTTCAGTTTTTAAGACCCAATTTTACTGTTCCATTGGGCCCTGTTGCAGTGGGAATTTGAGGAAATGACAAACATGAAAGTTGTTCCTTATTTTGTCTAGTTGAATTTCATTTTTTGAATCACTCCATTTGGAGTTTTTTAACTCCAGATATGGCTCAAAAACCACAGCTGGCCGGATTGCCAATCTGCAGAATTGACCATATCTACAGTAACATGAACAGTGATTGTGATTGCATTTTTGAATTGGTTCTGGCCATAATTTGGGGTAGGTTTCTTCATGAAAGTTGTTTTTCTATGTCTTAACTTGTTGCTGTAAAAATTTCAGATCAATTGACCAAATCTACAGTGAGTTATGGCCAAATGAACAGTTACTGTTCATTTGGTCATTCTGCAGAATCAGTTGCAGGGTATCCGGATTGGGGCCAAGTTTTGGTCCTCTTGCTTTGGTCTTTTGGGCATGGTTTCTTCAGCAAAAATGTGCCATTATAAGCCTAGTTTCATGTCCAATTGGCCAAACACCAATTGGACCAACACAGCCAAAGTTATGGCTGTGTAATTGGACCAAAATTTCAGTCCATTGCTGCTGTCCTAGGGCAGATTACACCTTCACTTTGCCATACTATTTTTCAGTCCAATTTATGGTCAACATACCTCAAATGGTCACTTATTGACCATTAGAGTGTTCTTTAACAGTTTGATAAGCCAATTCAATTTTTACTTCTCAAAACCCTAATGTCCAATTCAATTTACCCATAAACCTTAATTAGCACACTAGTTCAACATCCATGCATATTCATACCTTAAACATCATTTCTATCCACTCTAAATTCATTTAATCAATCAAACTCATCCTTCCTTAGGGCTGCCGAAAATTTGAAGATGCCCTAACATATATAATTTACTTCATTTTCTTACAATTTCTTAACTTAAAATGATGCTCTAACAAAGATTAAAGGAGTGAGAGTGAAAGTATAGCACTAACCTCTTGGCTCAACTTATTGAGCTTGTGAAAACTCTAGAATTCCTCTTCTTTGTGGCTGCCTCGAGCTTGCTTAGGGTGTGTAGATTAATTTTTGTGAAGATAACTTAGGGTTTTGGGGTGAGGCTTGAGAGATCTTCAAGCTTGAGTGAGGAAGAAAAATGGAGGTTTGCTTGTTGGCTATGGTGTGGCTGAAATGGAGAAGGAGATGGCTGCCCACATTTTTTTCTTTTCCTTTGATCTTTATTTATCTCTTTTATTAGTTAGATAAATGATAGTTTAAATGTGATTGGTGGCCAATTTTAAATGACATCACATTGATGTCATAATTTGTATATATTGTATTTTTCTTTTCTTTTCATCACTACTAACTTTCAATTCATTTTTCATCAATATTAATTCATATTTTAGTTCATAATAATTATTTACTTAACTGGACAAGTCGGTCAAAAATCACCTCCGAAGGCGAAATGACCAAAATGCCCTCCGTTTGGCTTAACGGGTCAAAATTGGCTATACCAATTGAAAAATTTTTCTAGGTATTTTCTTGGCATTCTAATGCCATGGGAACCTCAATAACCCTTTTCTGGAGTCCCAAAAATTATTTTATAATTTTTCCCCCGGGTCTAAGGCTCCTCGTTATAGAACCGCAACTTCCTCTCGATTACCCTTCGCTTGGGCACCTACTCATTTAACTTGGTTGTATTTTATTTCTTAAATTTTTACTAAATTTTTCTTTTTTATATTTGTGTTAATTATGGTTCCTGACTTTAGTTTATATATTTTTCCGACGTTCTAGCCGTCCTGCATACACCGATCACCGAATAAGAGAATGTACGGAGTTGCTACCGGGAGGGTGTTACAACTCTTCCCCTCTAATTTAAATTTCGTCCTCGAAATTTACCTGATGCAAACAGTTGAGGGAACTGTTGCCTCATTGTTTCTTCACTTTCCCAAGTTGCCTCCTCGGTGTTGTGGTGCCTCCAAAGCACTTTCACCAGTGGAATCTGCTTGTTCCTTAATTCTTTTACTTCCTGAGCTAGGATCCGTAGAGGTTCTTCTTCATATGTCAAATCCGGTTGTATTTCAATTTCTTCCCTGGAGATGACATGTGAAGGATCTGAGCGGTATCTTCTAAGCATGGACACGTGGAACACATTGTGGATCTTGTCCAGCTCTGGTGGTAAAGCTAGCCTATAGGCCACTGGACCCACACGTTCGATGATTTCATATGGGCCAATGAACCTAGGGCTCAACTTACCTTTCCTTCCAAACCTCAATACCTTCTTCCATGGTGACACCTTGAGGAACACTTTGTCGCCAACCACATATTCTATTTCTTTCCTCTTCAGGTCGGCATAAGATTTCTGTCTGTCTGAGGCAACCTTTAAGTTGGCTTTGATTGATTTTACCTTCTCCTCAGCCTGTTTCACTAGGTCTGGCCCTACCAGTTTGTCTTCGCCCAATTCAGTCCAACACACTGGAGTTCTACATTTTCTCCCATACAGTGCTTCATATGGGGCCATTTGGATGCTAGCTTGGTAGCTATTGTTGTATGCAAATTCTGCCAGTGGGAGGTATCTATCCCAGCTTCCCTCAAACTCAATGACACAACTCCTCAGCATATCCTCAAGGACCTGGATTACTCTTTCTGATTGCCCATCTGTCTGAGGATGGAAAGCTGTGCTGAAATGGAGTTGTGTACCCAAGGACTCATGCAACTTCTTCCAAAATCTCGATGTGAACCTTGGGTCTCGATCAGATATGATGGAAAGTGGAATTCCATGCAGTCTAACTATCTCACTGATATACAATTCTGCTAACTTCTCTAGTGAGTAGTCAGTCCTAACTGGTCGAAAGTGTGCTGACTTCGTCAATCTATCAACTATCACCCATGCTGCATCATGTTTCTTCCGGGTGAGAGGTAGACCACTTACAAAATCCATGGTGACCCGATCCCATTTCCATTCAGGTATGCGTATAGGCTGTAGCAAACCTGATGGAACTTGATGTTCTGCCTTGACTTGCTGACATGTCAAGCATTTAGTCACATAGTCAGCTATGTCCTTCTTCATACCAGGCCACCAATACTGAAGCTTCAGATCATGATACATCTTTGTACTTCCTGGGTGCATAGCATATACACTGGTGTGTGCCTCTTTTAGAATACTAGACTTCAATTCCCCATCATCTGGTACACACATTCTTCCTTTATAATACAGACACCCATCTGCTTTCACCTCATAATCAATTGCTTTTCCCTATGAGATTTTGCTCATAATAGCCATTAGCTTCTCATCTGCCTTTTGCCCATCTAAAATCTGCTGTAGCAGGTTTGGCCTCACTTGCAACTCAGCCAAAATAGCTCCATCTCGAATCAAAGTTAGACGGGCATTCAATGATCTCAAGGCTGTCATGGATTTTCTACTCAAAGCATCAGCAACTACATTTGCCTTCCCAGGATGGTAGTAAATTACACAATCATAGTCCTTCAGGAACTCAATCCATCGCCTCTGTCTAAGGTTGAGCTCCTTCTGGGTTGGCAAATATTTCAGGCTTTTGTGGTCTGTGTAAATGTAGCTCTTTTCACCATACAAGTAGTGCCTCCATTTCTTCAAAGCATAAGATAATTGCCGCAAGCTCTAGATCATGGGTAGGGTAATTCTGCTCATGTGGCCTTAGTCACCTGGAAGCATAGGCGACCACCTTCCCTCTTGCATCAATACACACCCTAACCCATTATGAGAGGCATCACCAGAGACGAAGTCCTTTCTCGACAGGCCGTGTTAACACCGGTGCCTCACAACATAGCCTTTAACTTCTCAAAACTGGTCTCGACACTTGTCATTCCAACAAATCGACATTCTTGTGTAACAACTTGGTCATTGGAGCAAATATTAAGGAAAATCCTTCACAAATCTTCTGTAATACCTACTAGCCCCAAGAAGCTTCGACTCGCTTGTATTCCTGGGAGGCTTCCATTCCTTTACTGCTTCTATTTTCTTGGGATCCACCCTAATCCCATCAGCTGACACTATGTGTCCAAGGAATGCAATCTCATTCAGCCAAAAGTCACACTTAGATAACTTAGCATACAGCTTCTTTTCTCTCAGGGTTTGTAGAACAATCATCAAATGCTCATCATGTTCTTCCCTGGTCTTGGAATACACCAAAATATCATCAATAAAGACCATTACGAATCGATCTAAGTATGGATGGAAGATACGGTTCATAAGGTCCATGAATGCCGCTGGTGCATTAGTTAGGCCAAAGGGCATCACTAGAAACTCATAATGCCCATACCGGGTCCTGAATGCAGTCTTTGGCACATCTGCATCCTTCACCCTCAACTGATGATACCCTGATCTGAGATCAATCTTAGAAAATACTCGCTTCCCTTCAACCGATCAAACAGATCATCAATTCTAGGCAACGGATATTTGTTCTTCATACCACTTTATTCAATCACGCAGAATCAACGCAAAGCCTCAAAGTCCCATCCTTCTTCTTTACAAACAAAGACCGAGCTCCCCATGGTGACACATCGGGCGTATGAACCCCTTTATCAAGCAACTCTTGCAACCGAAGTTTTCAACTCCTCAATTCCGTGGTGCCATCCTATAAGGAGCAATGGAAATGGGTGTGCATCTGCAGTTGTCTCAATAGCAAATTCAACTTCCCTTTCTGGTGGCAAACCAGGCAACTCTTCGGGAAATACCTCTGGGAAGTCTCTCACTGTGGGTATACCACTCAAGTTTGGCTTAGCCTGCCTAGTATCCACCACATGTGCTAGGTAGGCTTCACAGCCTTTTCTCATCATTCGTCTTGCAACTGTGGCTGAGATAACATTGGACAAGAAATCTGTCCTTTCACCCACAATAGTGATCTCATTACCCTCAAAAGTTTTCAAAGAAATTATCTTCAATTTGCAATCAACTATTGCCTGATGACGTGACAACCAGTCCATTCCCAAAATCACGTCAAACTCGTGGAAGGGCAACTCAATCAGGTCTGCCAAGAATTCATACCCCTGAATCCTTAACGGGCAACCCTTGTACACTTTATTCACTACCACACTGTGACCCAATGGATTAGTGACCAGAATGTCTTGGTCACTCTCCCCTACTAGTATCCCCCTTTCTACAGGTAAGTTGATGCAAATATAGGAATGAGTGGATCCTGGATCCACCAATGCATGCACAGGTGTAGTGTAGAGGGAGAACGTACCCCTGATGACGTCCGGGGCATCTTGCTCCTCCTGAGCTCTAATAGCATAAGCCCTTGCTAGTGGTCTACTGTCAGGCCTCTCTGCTAGCTCAGATGCAGGCCTCTGTGATGGTCCAACAGCCTCAGATTTACCAGATTTTCTACCTCTCTGTGGTGCAGGAGCAGGTCTTTCTACTTGTGTTGGAGCAGCTGTAGTAGTTCTGCGTGGACAGTTCTTCAACTGATGCTCTGTTGACCCACATCTCAAGCAGGCACCAGTCACTCTCCAACACTCCCCCTTGTGCCATTTCAGACAGTGTGGACGCGCAGAAGTTGCTGGGGCTGGTCCCCTGAACCCCATCCCTGGAGAGTTGCCCACTGATGGTGTGGACTGACCTCTCCTAGGGGTGAACTGTGGTCTAGGCTCCTGAGACTGACCCTGACCATGTGGCTAACCTGAACTCTGTGCAGGTGGACCTCTGAACTTCTTCCTGTGTGAGATGAGCTAGACCGACCGCCCTCTTCTCGTCTCTCCTTTCTCGGTCCGCTCACTTATTCTTACTTTTTCAACCTTTATTGCAGCTTCCACTAACTTGGTAAATCTGTGATTCCCAAGGCGTGAGCTGGATCTTGATGTTGTCATTTAGTCCCTCTTCAAATCTCTTGCACCTTTCACTTCATTAGGGACTATCTCCCTTCCATAGCGGCTCAATCTTACGAATTCCTTCTCATATTCGGCCACCGACACTGTCTCGCCTCGAGTTAATAAACTCTTCTTCTCTCTTCCGTATACAAGACCACATATTTCTTCTTGAATTCAGAGAAAGAAGTCCCAAGTTACTGACTTCCGCTGCACTTCATCGACAGTGTCCCACCACTCATATGCATCGTCTTGCAGCAAAGATATGGCAGCTTCCAGGTTTTGCTCTGGAGTGCAGTGGAGTTGTTTTAGGACTCTGCCTGTCCTGTTCAACCAATTCTCGGCTGCAACAGAGTCATCTTCTCTCTTGCCATAGAAGTCCACTGCTCCAAACTTCCTTAGCCTTTCCAGATGTGATTTCTGCTGTGGAGCTGGTGGCGGTGGTGGTGCTGGCATTACCCCGGCCATTTGTCTAAAGAAGTCGGCCATTTGTTGGAACATGGCCTATGGAGGCTGAGCAGGCTCTGCTTGAGCTGGCGGAGCAGATTCTCTCATGCCCCAGCCTCACCGCCGCAGTGGAGCATGACTCTCCACTTCCTCCTCAACGGCTCTCTGAGATGAAGGGTCCATATCCTATTTAAAATAAGAAAGATAAACAGATCTGCGTTAGTGTCACCTCGACTCTTACATATGCAATGCATGGTATGGACTCAATCTAGGCCCAGAAACGCCTAAACCGTGCTCTGATACCACTAAATGTGACACCCCTTACTTGTGTACAGTATACCCGAGTAAGTAATGCCACACGGTGTACCGGCACACTCTAATATACCTTAATTAATTTATATCATGCTTTTGAATATAATTTATGAAACATACTTTATTTAAGCCATTTATCAAAAATATTATTTATTTGAGGTTCCGAAAATTTTAAAGAAAATCCGGCGGAGTACCGGCTGTCGCAATGGGATTTTGCGGTCGCCCGGACGATCACTCACCGAAGTGGGAAAAAGTGAGGAGTCGCCACCTTAGTTTTGAGGGGAACTAAAGAAAACCATTTGAGAAGATAAATAAAGAATGAAACCACTTCAAGACAGAGATTCTAGGTTCGGGGTCCGTAAACGGGTGGGGAAGGTGTTAGGCACCCCACCTCGTCCCTTAATAAGGGTAAGTAGATTTAATTTTGCGTCCTTTATAAATTAGTTAGAAGGGCTCGGATGGGAATGTTAGTCCTTTAGGTAAAAGGAATGTTTGATTTTTCACTGATTAGGATCACCCAGATACATAAGTAAATGAGACAACCTTAGTGAATTACTTTTGTATGTTAATTTTACTTGAAAAGGAATGTTTTATTTAAAATCTAATTTAGAAGATCGGATAAGAACTCTCTTCCGAACCTCTTTTAGATATTCATTAAAACTTTGGTCGGGGATCGGATAAGAACTCTCTTCCGATCCCTAATAAATATTTATTAGAGATTTTAATTTGAGATCGGATAAGAACTCTCCTCCGACCTCTTTTAAGTATTTATTAAAATTTTAAGCTGAGACCGGATAAGAACTCTCCTCCAATCTCTTAAGCATTTATTAAAATTTAAGTCGAGACCGGATAAGAACTCTCCTCCGATCTCTTTTAAATATTTATTAAAAGTTTTGAATTGAGGTCGGATAAGAACTCTCCTCCAATCTCTATTAAGTATTTATTAAAATTTTAAGCTGAGACCGGATAAGAACTCTCCTCCGATCTCTTTCGGGTTAGCAGAGCTCCGAAGGGGCTTTGCCGATCTCCCGAATTTCAATTTCAGCTACATATCACAAGAACCTAAAACTAAGGTTTCTGGCATTCAAAAATACTGGAGATAAGGTTTCTTGATACCCTATGACTAAATGGGTAATACTAAACTTGATTTACCGACCTTCCATGTAGTCATTTCACGCATACCTATTAATGTCCGATCTGCTCGCCTAGTTTATTTTGGTTTTATTCCTCTTCATGGTATCTTGCCGAATTCCCGTTCACGCCACCTAATAGTTTGGCTATTTTCCTGACGTGTTATTCAAGCTTTCTCTTTTAAAAGAGGCCCTTAAGTTGCAGATACCTATATTTTGCCTGACCACTTACACGCTACTAGGAGCTAAAAGCTCGTATTCAGAAATGACGAAAATTGATGAAATGATGGACCGATCACTAAAGAGAATTCGAGAGTAACGTTCTTTGAGATTTTTTTTGCTTAGAATAAACTTAGAGAAAACCGCGTACGTAAAGAGAACAAAGAAAGTGCGAAAAGTAAACGCAAATACTTAATAAAACAGTAATATGAACTCTTACCTGTGAGGAGCCAAATATATTGAAATAACTGTGAGGTGGTAAATAGTGATGAAGATGGCGGATTGATCAGCCTGAGAGTTGATGTCTGTGAGGAGCCAAATGTATTGAAATAACTATGAGGTGGTAAATAGTGATGAAGATGGCGGATTGATCAGCCTGAGAGTTGATGTCTGTCGTGAAACCGAGAGATGCTTTAGCTAAAAGGTAACCAGGTAAGAACCAGGTGGAAGGAAGTTGAGCTTGAACAGAGGAAAAGAAAGCAGAGATGATGAGAGTATGACCAGATAATGAACAAACCGCAAATGTAGAGTTCCAGTATTCAAAATCTTTTTCAAGAAAACACTCCTGAAAACTAGTTTCAAAAGTCTTTTTAATCACTACAAAACAGCAGAGTAACAAACTGAATGAAGTTTCAGAGTTCCTCCACGATAATAGCAGCCTCTTGTCTATATTTTTGTCCGTCCTTGAACAGTTTTTCATGCAGGTATTTATAGGAATCGGGTGCTCCCCATGAAGGGTCAGGATTTATTTTGAGGGAGATGGAGGGTCAAGATTTTGAAGTACATGATCGGATGTTCAGGAATTAAAGAGAATCAAAACGAATGGCTGAGATCGCTCCTCAGAATATTTGTCCTTTTCCTCTTTTTATCTGATGGTCTTGAATCCTCTTGTCCGGAACGATCTGAGGGCTAAGAGCGAAAAACGCTGGCATTGTCGTCTTCTCTTTTGATCCAAGGGTTCCGGATTCATCCTTACAAGTGAGATCAACGGTGGAGATTGGGATGTACAGGATCACATGACATACCTCGCACTGTCAAGATTGCGGACGATTCTTAGGCGCACGGTGGAGATCTCGTCGCCACGCTTTAACTACCTCGCCCGATTCGACGACGGTTATTGGGATTTGTCTTATTCTTTTGTCTTCCGATCTCTCCCTAGCTCCTATTCCGATCTCTCATGCCGATCTCCTATCTCCGATCTCTATTGTCCCTTGATCACCGATTCGTCCAAGCATTAATTGCATCTCGATTCTCGGCGTCCGCTGCTTTCCGCCAACATTAAATGCCCATTTCCCCCTATATATACCCCTGTCGACGGAGACATTTTCTTCATCTGACTTTCCTCTCTTCATTTCTTACTTACCTTGTTCTAGCTGCTCCGGTAGAAGTTTTGGCTATAACTGAGGCTTTGATCTTTTTCCGATGGATTTCCTTTCTCACCGACTGAAAATTTACGATCCCGGTGATTGGATGATCCTAATTGACGATGGTGAGAGAACTGGATTTGACCGATCCGTATTGCGGGCCTCGGTTGTACCGATCTCGAGTTGCTCAACTGAGTTCATTCGGCTTCTCATCACATTGAGTGTTCCGACAGCGATTCTGATCCACATTGGGTGTTCCGACAGCGGATGAAGCATCCGGTCGGCAATATCCTTGGGATCAGTTATAAACTGATCCTTAGATCGGCTGGTGGTATCCTTGGGATCAGTTATAAACTGATCCTTAGATCGGCCCCTTCAGATAGGATTTTTCGTCGGTCTCTAGAGATCGCCCAAATGATGTAGTTAGACCTTTATTGTAATCCGATCCCTAGAGATCGCCCAAAGGATGTATTTTATTTTCAATGCAATCCGATCTCTAGAGATCACAGAAATGATGTGATCCAATGTTAGTGTAATCCGATCCCTAGAGATCGCCCAAATGATGTAATCCGATCTTTTGGAAATAAAGGCTTCATTTTGTCGGTTATCATCTTATTGTTTTTGCATTGATTATTTTCCGATCCCTAATGTGATTATCCAATCTGATTCTTTACCTGAATGACACTTAGCTGATCCTTTATTCAAAATTTTTAACTTATTATGCCGATCTCTAATAAACCGATCTCAGAACATTCGGTTATTTGAGAACAGCTGTCGAGTCCCACCAATCGATGTGCTGCCTAGAACTTCGCGAGCATTAAATGCTCGGACTAGTATAAATAGGGGTGGGAGGGTTAGCCAGTTGTTCTCTCATTCCTTTCTCAGCCTCTTGTTCGCAACTTCGAAGTTCTCTCCTTTGCTCCAGTTCTTCCGACGCCGATCAGACTCCGGTAAGGGCTTTAATCCTCTTTTTAGTTTAAGTTCTTTGTTTCTTTTGAAAATGAGCGGTGCCGAAGGTCAGAGAGCGGCGAGCCCTCCTTCCATTCAGTTCTCATGGTCATCGCCCGATGAAGAAGAGGCGCTGCCCAACGTGCAACCTAAACCCCTAGGGTCTCTCGCCTGTGCCTGGCCTGGTCATACCATCAAGGCTTGCACCACCTTCAAGGAGAGAGACCTTCCTATAGACGAGCTTCCGCTCGGTTCTTCGAGAACCGATCTGCAATCGCTTGTTCAAGAATACAATATTTGTCCCGATTCATATGAGCTGATCAAGTGCCATGGCGATCTTCGTGTCGATCACTCTTTTGAAGAGAATGACATGGTCATGGTGTACGAGGAACGCTTAAAGGCCGGCCGAGGTTCCTCTAGCCAATTTCTATAAGGAGGTCCTAAAACTTCACCGAGCATAAATTGTTAAAATCCACACAAAATCTTGGCGGATATTGGTAGCTATCCGAGGTCTATGCCGAGCTAAGGGAATCAGACCTACGGCTAAGGTGTTCGCCGAGCCGCATGCACTAACTCGCCAAAGGATGACGAACACCGGTTCTTTCAGCGAAGCCTCGCTATGGACTCTTTTCCGATCCGCCTCATCCCTTAAGAATTGGAAGAACCGGTTCTTCATTCCGAGGAGTAAAGATCCGAGCCGCTTGAGGACTTTCCTCGTAGCCGGTGGTACCAGGGGCCCTCGCTCAAGCACATTACCCTCGAGTCAAGAGGAAAGCTTGATAGTGATGGAGCCAAAAGTCGCCGCCACTCTAAAATATTCTGTCCAAATGCGGTGATCGCCGAATCGCACTATTGGACCATGCAATCGATCACCGCCGAGATCGCGAACTTCCGCTCTCGACTTCATTGGTATTTTCTATATCTCGCTCAGACCTTAGCGATCTCACTAACCTCTTTCTGCGTGTATGGCGGGTGGTGAGGGTTCTAGGAAGCGGAAGAAGGAAAGAGAGATCTCCTGAAGGTAAAGGAGATGAAGCGTTGAACGTCTTCAAACACCCTGGCCACGAACCTGGGAGATACAAAGAGACCCGCCTCAACCTTCGGTCCGCCGACCATTGAGGCTCGGATCTCCTCCTAGATCGGAAGAGCAGCCCCGCCTCTCTCGCTTATTCCAAGCACGGAAAGGAGCCTTCTCAATCTTCTCGAGGACCTCTTCTCGTGGCGCTCGACATCGATCGATCGCTTGAAGAATAACCGATCGTTAGGAGAACTCCGATTTTGCCAAAGTCCCGGGATCTACCATCTTCTTTCAAGAGGATCGGACAGTTATCCTGCATGGTCTCGATGATATCTTGACTCGAACCATGAGCCTAAACGTGAAGTGTCCGTGAACCGCACCATGATTCGGGAAAAGATTCAGCGTCAGGTAAGGAGGTTGGGAAGAAAAATCAGGAATTGGCTTCCTCCGATCCCAACTCTCATCCGCTGGATTATATATCTCAAGTCGAGGGACGGGCGAAGTACCATGAAGACCACCGGCCGAAGGTCTCGTGACTTGGCTGAAAGTGAACGGTTCTCGAGAAGTCCAGCACTTCAGCCAACGAAGCCGCCGTGTCGCACAACTTGTAGAGGAGCTTAAAGAGAAGGATAAGGAGCTTTCTGAGAAAGACAAAGTGCTAAATTAAAAGTATGAAGAGATGTTGTCGGGAATAGCCGAGCCTATGTGAATGCTCATAAGGATCTCTCTACGAACTCCAAAAGCGCTATCCTCAAGAGGACTTCTCTGGATGGACGACTGCTCCTGGGCGATGGTGGAGATAGTGAGGAGGAGGGCGAGGAAGAGAGAGAGAGTGAGCAGAATGTAAATCAGGCTGGGGGATCATAACTTGTACAAATTATGAAATGAAATGGAATATCTCTTTTGTTCAATGAATGGATGTGATTGGAAAATCTTTGAATTGCCTAAGTATTTGATTGTATGAGCATAGCGAAACATGAACTAAATGCCATTATTAATCCAAGTATAAAAGATCGGAAAGCACAATAAGCATGAGATCGGTGGGGGAGAAATGCTGAACGGGACTTGATTAAAATTGAAAATTTAACTTGAACACTTAAGATCGGAACCCTCGTTAAACCGAACCAAAACTTTAGCTCTTAATCTTCCGAAAAGGAGGTCGGCAATAAAACTGGTAGGAAAAGATCTAGTGCCAGTTCATTTTATTTATCAACAGAGATCAGGAATATACTTGATAGGTCCGGAAATTCGACAACGGGTTTGAGAGGTCGGTAAATGATTTGAGAGATCGGCGAGGCTTAATGAATATGAGGACTCAGCATTAATTCAATTCTTTGTGAGGAGAGATCGGAAATGTGACCGCCTATCAAAGAGGGATCTAAACGTGATTAGTCGCTCAGAGAAGAATTTTTATTGATTCTAGGGATCGGCCAAAATATGGTGTCGACAGCTGCCCCTCTTTACATAATTTCTATTAAAGGAAAAATTTCCGTATAGGAATTATGTAAAGATTCAGACTCATATTTTGGACGATTAGGTGTTCGAAATTAGGGAACTAAAGCACACCTAAGTTAATGACCTAGAAAATTAAAATCAACTTGGATCTAGAAACTGAGGTTGATAACAGAATGTAAATTGCATGAAATTAAAATCAACTTAGATCAAGTAACCAGAGGTTGATATCATGAAATTTAAATTTCATTAAATTAAAATCAAATTATATCAATGAAACAGAGGTTGATATCATGAAATGTAAATTGCATGAAATTAAAATCAACTTAGATCAAGGAACCAGAGGTTGATAACAGAAATGTAAATTGCATGAAATTAAAATCAACTTAGATCAAGGAACCAGAGGTTGATAACAGAAATGTAAATTGCATGAAATTAAAATCAACTTAGATCAAGGAACCGAGGTTGATAATGAAATGTAAATTTCATGAAATTAAAATCAACTTAGATCAAGGATCAAGAGGTTGATAACAGTAAATGTAAATTGCATGAAATTAAAATCAACTTAGATCAAGGAACCAGAGGTTGATAGCATGAAATGTAAATTGCAGGAATTTAAAATCAACTTAGATCAAGGAACCAGAGGTTGATAGCATGAAAATTAAAATCAACTTAGATCAAGGAACCAGAGGTTGATAACATAAATGTAAATTGCATGAAATTAAAATCAACTTAGATCAAGGAACCAGAGGTTGATGGTGGAATTGCAGGAAATTAAAATCAACTTAGATCAAGGAACCAGAGGTTGATAACAGAAATTTAAATTGCAGAAAATTAAAATCAACTTAGATCAAGGAACCAGAGGTTGATAAATGTAAATGTAAATTGCGTAAAATTAAAATCAACTTAGATCAAGGAACCAGAGGTTGATAGCATGAAATGTAAATTGCAGAAAATTAAAATCAACTTAGATCAAGGAACCAGAGGTTGATAACAGAAATGTAAATTGCATGAAATTAAAATCAACTTAGATCAAGGAACCAGAGGTTGATAACAGAAATGTAAATTGCATGAAATTAAAATCAACTTAGATCAAGGAACCAGAGGTTGATAGCATGAAATGTAAATTGCATGAAATTAAAATCAACTTAGATCAAGGAACCAGAGGTTGATAGCATGAAATGTAAATTGCAGAAAATTAAAATCAACTTAGATCAAGGAACCAGAGGTTGATAGCATGAAATGTAAATTGCAGAAAATTAAAATCAACTTAGATCAAGGAACCAGAGGTTGATAACAGAAATGTAAATTGCATGAAATTAAAATCAACTTAGATCAAGGAACCAGAGGTTGATGGTGGAATTGCAGGAAATTAAAATCAACTTAGATCAAGGAACCAGAGGTTGATAACAGAAATTTAAATTGCAGAAAATTAAAATCAACTTAGATCAAGGAACCAGAGGTTGATAACAGAAATGTAAATTGCAGAAAATTAAAATCAACTTAGATCAAGGAACCAGAGGTTGATAGCATGAAATGTAAATTGCAGAAAATTAAAATCAACTTAGATCAAGGAACCAGAGGTTGATAACAGAAATGTAAATTGCATGAAATTAAAATCAACTTAGATCAAGGAACCAGAGGTTGATGGTGGAATTGCAGGAAATTAAAATCAACTTAGATCAAGGAACCAGAGGTTGATAACAGAAATTTAAATTGCAAGAAATTAAAATCAACTTAGATCAAGGAACCAGAGGTTGATGGTGGAAATGTAAATTGCAGAAAATTAAAATCAACTTAGATCAAGGAACCAGAGGTTGATAGCATGAAATGTAAATTGCAGAAAATTAAAATCAATTTAGATCAAGGAACCAGAGGTTGATAGCAATAAATGTAAACTGCATGAACTTAAATTCAACTTAGATCAAGGAACCAGAGGTTGATGGTGGAATTGCAGGAAATTAAAATCAACTTAGATCAAGGAACCAGAGGTTGATAACAGAAATTTAAATTGCAAGAAATTAAAATCAACTTAGATTAAGGAACCAGAGGTTGATGGTGGAAATGTAAATTGCAAGAAATTAAAATCAACTTACAAAACAAGTCTGACTTTGGCACATGAAGTTATTCCCTGACAAAGTGTACTTAACAAGATAATGAAGGCGGACGATTAATGGAGGAGGAGTTGTAAGGCCTGACCTATGACCTCGTTCTTTTCGGATGTCCCTTTTCCGTTCCCGACTTTCTCCTTATTCTTCGGAAAGCGCCCTTGTGGGTTTTCACTTTCTTTTCGTCCATTCGACTGCGCCCTTTCGGTTTTCACCTCTAGTTTTTTTTTTTTTTTTTGGCGCTATTCCTGCAAATCTCATAGTAAAGTACGCGAGGTTATCAATTTTAAATTCAAATCTTATGGCTTAAATTTTACTTATCCATAGCGCTTTATTCAAAGAGTAAGGATATTATTACAAAGTGAGTAAGCAGAAAACAAAAGGTATGAATGGAGTATAACTTTATCATGGCTTTAGGAAAATAGACTTTCAAAGGAAAAGGAAAGGTACAAGGATAGATCTCATATATTCCTTTTAGTTGGTTTTGAAGTCTTTAACCGCCATATTCCAAGTTCTCTCAAGTCCCTTGCCGTGATTGCCTCTCTATCCGCGGTTTCATGCCCCCTTCCTTATTCCTCCGCTTTGGTTCTTGGGACGCCTTTTTGGTTTTCACCCCAAGAAGGTTTTTTTTTTTTTTTTTTTTTTTTTTTTTAGGACGCCTTTCGGTTTTCATCCCTTCTCCTTTTATGCATAGTATCTCTGACAAAGGTCGGCATTCACAGTGTCTCGAATTCTTCACCGCCCATGTGGGTCAAGATCAAGGCTCCTCCAAGAAACGCCTTTTAACCACATAGGGTCCTCGTAGGTTGGTGACCATTTGCCCCGGGATCGCTTTTGGTTTGGTAGTACTTTCTTTAGAACTAAGTCCCCGGTAGGAATTCCCGGGCGTACGCTTTTATCAAATGCTCGCCATTCTCCTCCGATATAATTGCCCGTGACATGTCTGTTAACCTTTTCTCATCCAAAGAAGTTTAATCGATCCAACCTTGATCGATCCATTCTCGACTCACCAATCCTCGATTCCTTCGTAATCCTTAGGAAGGAATTTCAACCTCAACAGTAATACCGCTTCCATCCCGTAGACCGGTGAGTACGGAGTTGCCCCGCTTGAGGTTCTTATGGAAGTCCCAGATGCATGAAGAGCGTAGGGAGCATGTCATGCCAATCCCTATATGTGACCGTCATTTTCTGGATTATCCTCTTTAGATTTTTGTTCGCGCTTCCACCGCTCCATTCATCCGGGACGGTATGGGGAGGAATTGAGATGTCGGATTCTGTATTGATCACACGCCTTCCGAATCTTCTGACCGCTCGTGTTCTTGGCGTTATCGCGACAATTTCATTCGAGACCATGCCGGCATATGATATTGTTTCAAGAATTTGAGAAACGTGTTCTCGCGTGATGTGAGCATATGATGTCGCCGACCCACTTGGAGAAATAGTCGATGGCTACAAGGATGAATCTGCGCCCATTGGATGCCTTGGGATTGATGGGACCAATCACATCTATGCCCCACATTGCAAAAGGCCACGGTGAGACGAGATTGAACAGCCTTGTGAGGTGGCACATTTATCTGATCCGCAGAATCGACACTTGTGGCACTTCCGAAATACTGATGCAATCCTTTTCCATTGTGGTCCAAAATACCCACGCCGCATGATTTGCTTGGCCATCATGTGTCCATTGGCGTGAGTTGCACAATTTCCTCATGAGTTTCAAAAAGGATTCTCTTTGCCTCCTTTGCATCCACACATCTCAATAATTCACCGTTGGAGCTTCTTTTGTATAGGTTTCCCACCGGGAAAGTACCCCAATGCTAACCTCCGAATCATCTTCTTTTCATTTTTGCTTGCCCTCAAGGGAATTCTCCTGGCTCTACAAGAGACTGTGATGTCGTGATACCAAGGCTTTCCATCGAGCTCTTCTTCAATCATGAAGCAATAGGTCGGCTCATCCCTTACTTTAATCTTCAATGTCTCAAACGTCGCTCTTCTTCGATTTGAGCCATAACACTAGAGTAGCTAAGGCGCCAAGAAATTGATTCTTGTCTCTACTCGATGAGTGAAAGAGATTTCTTCAATTCCCGATCATCTCCAAGAAGTATTTCGTAGGGGATTAGCTTGGGATCCTTGGTTTGCCATTCTCCTTGACTGATAAATTATCGAGCCGAGTCTCCATACACCTCCAACTTTCTGATTTTCATCTCTATAGCAAGATGTAGACCCATTACACAAGCTTCATATTCTGCGACATTGTTGGTACAACAAATCCCAACTTAGCAGCTATTGGGAAGTGCTTTCCTTCCGGGATACTAGTACACTCCAATTCCATTCCCTGATAAATTGATCGCTCACAAAATACATTTCCCACACATCGATCGACCCTCTTCTTCGCAGCCTACTTCATTAATATGCTCGCTGTGGAACTCAAAATCCAGAGCTTCATAATCCGGATAGGGTTTTCCGCTAGAGGTCAAGAATTACGCTACCTTTCACCGCTTCCGGTCATGTAGACTATATCATATTGGGAGAGTATAACTCGCCACTTGGCTATCCTTCCCGCATGAATGGGCTTTCGAATACGATCCGATAGGATCCATCCGAGATAAGCCATGTCTTGTGATTCAACATGTAGTGCTTGAGGCGATTTGTCAGTCTGTGCTAACGCGCAGCAAGTCTTTTCTAAGAAAGAGTACCTTGACTCACAATCATTGAACTTCTTGCTCGTGTAGTAAATGGCCCTCTCTTTTCGCCGGTATCATCATGTCGTCCTAAAACACATCCCATAGAGCTCGTTGGACTGCCATGTACAGATCGAGGCCCGCCGCCACAAAGTGACCAATCTTGTGGGTTTGACAAATACTGTTTGATTGTCTCGAAGCCTTTTGACAATCCGAATCCCATTGGGTAGGATTGTTCTTCCGAGTAGTTCAAAATAGGCTCACTTTGGCAAAGTGAGATTAGAAATAAATCTTGAAATGTAGTTCAACTTTCCTAGAAAATCAGCAGCCTCCTTCTCGCTTTTGGGGACGGCATTTCTTGAATAGCTCGAACTTTGTCCGATCCACTTCTATCCCTTTCTCGCTACTATGAATCCCAACAGCTTTTCCCGATCTAGCTCAAGATGCATTTAGCAGGTTCACCTTCAACTTGTATTTCCTGAGCCTTTCGAGCACCCTCCTCATCACCGAACGTGGCTCTCTTCTCCTCGGATTTAATGATCATATCATCCACATATACCTCTACTTCTTTATGCATCATATCGTGGAATAATGTGACCATTGCGCTACCGTAAGTAGCCCCGCATTCTTCAACCCAAGGGCATGACCCGATAGCAAAATACCCCATTGGGTGATGAAAGCGCTTTATCCTTGTCTTCCTTGTCCATCGGAACTGATTGTACCCGATGCCCCATCAATACATCGAACACCTACCCAATCCCGCAAAGATTGTCAACTAACACATCAATGTGAGGGAGAGGGACATCATCTTTCAAACTTGCTTTATTAAGGTCCTTGTAGTCAACACACACCCTGACTCTCCCGTCTTTCTTCATTACTGGGACGACATTAGCCACCCATTGGGGATATTTGACTACTTCCAAGAATCCGGCATATCAAGCTTTCTTGACTTCATCCCGAACCTTGAGCAAAGGTGTCGATTCATTCTCCTCGATTCCGCTTCACCGGATCGTTCTCGAATTAAGGGAATCTTGTGCGCCACTATCCGGGGTCCAAACCAACCATATCATCATAGCTCCATGAAAATACGCCGAGAAATTCCTGCTGCACCGATCATATCTCCCAATTCCTCACTCTCCACTACCTTAAGTTCCCTTTTACTTCTTCCGAGCCTAAGTTTATTGTGCGCGTTTCATCTTCACAAGGAACGAGGGAGGGTTCATATTTTTCATTTATTTCTTCTGTAAGGTCTTACTCAGAATTACTAGAAGTAATGGCAGCTATGGGGATTTCAAAATAAACCAGAGGAAATTATGAGTCTATTGGATTATTAGGTGTTAATTGATGAATGGTCCTGAATGAATAAAGAATAGAATATGTTATAATGATGGAATTAAAAAGGAAAGAGAGTATTGGATTTAAAATGCGCTATCAATTCATTAATATTAATGCCATAAGAAAAGGTCCATTTACAGTATTACACTTGTCACCACGGACAAAATGATCAAGTGTAGATAACCGCAGGTACTTTACTCAAATTGAGTACGTGGATATCCTCCGTTGTCCAGGTTGTCAAGCTCCCGCTCCTCACCATGGGTGAAACTAGGGCCTCATACAAGGAATCCAGCTTGGATGACATCTATGGATGGATCATCCGTGATTCTTCCAGATTTGCCGGATGTTGGATGACCGGTTTGGTGAAGATCTCCGTAATTCTCGACTATTTTCATTTTTTCCGCCTCCGGTCGAACCTCTGATCCCGAAGCATCCTCCTCATCCAAAATCGCCCATCCACGAGGGCATCCTCCTCATACCCCAAACCACAACGGCCTATCTTCTGAATAGCCAGTATAGGCTCGACAATTCCTTGCAAGGCAAAGGCCCAAGCCTTTCCCCTCTTGATACCCGTTTCTTGACATTACTTTGGCCACCATAGCCATAGCCCCTTCCTTCCCAAAGATCTTGCAATTCAAGGGCCTAGAAAGAACTCTCCAATGATTCTCTACCGCCTACATAAGGAAGTGATTGCGCTTGGTGACCAAGATGGCCTCTTCGCCTCTTACCGTGATGATTTTGCCGCCCTTAATGTATTTGATCTTCTCGTGTAAGGTTGAAGGAACAGCGTCGCAGAGTGGATCCACGGCCTCCCTAATAACATAGTGTAAGCCGGCTCAATGTTCATCACTTGAAACGTGACGTTGAAAGTACATGCCCCGACTTGATTGGCAAGTCAATGTCTCCCAAGACTTCTCTCCGTACCGTCAAAGGCTCTTACCACCATTGCACTCGACGTATATGCGATTGGTCAACCGTAGCTTCGCTAAGGTCGCGCTAGGCAAGACATTGAGGGCCGATCCGTTATCGATGAGAACCTTGGCCACTATACAACTCTTACACTTCACTACATGTAGAGCTTTATTGTGCCCTAAGCCCGCAGGTCTACCTCTTCTTCGTAAAAGGCTACAGTGGATGCCGGATTTGTCCTACTATTTTCTCAAACCGCCGGAGTAATGTCGGGGTTCACAAAGGCCCGATCCAGATTCTTTGTAGGGCTTGTCGGTGGACTTCCGAGCTCGGGATCGGTGATACAGTGAAATTCGGCGGGGTTTTCTCAATTGCTCCACCACGTCATACTCGCTCTACTTCATTATTTGGAGCAGCTTCTTCATCTTCCTTGCGCTCAATAGGCTCTGCTTTTACGCTTTCTCAACCTCCTCTTCCGTGTTTCTGGTTGAATCTCCCATTTTTACTTTCACTTTTCTCTTCACTCTTAATTCGTTACAGTAACACATCCCACATCGAGTTATAAAAACTACTTCTTGCTCAGTGGAGAAGGTTTTGTTGCAATAACGGGCGAGAACTGGTTTGGGAGTAATGTTGCTAGCAGTCCAAAGATAAGTCATCTGAAATGCTCGTGAGGAGCGAAACATGGTTTTGGTGGTGTCGGAGGTGAGGCAAGGCTAGGGGCGGATGTCTTTGACGCTCTCGAGTAAAAACTTGGAAATTATAGTTCCAAGGGATGCGTGAGTATTGGTGACAGAAGTCAGCGTAGTTCGGATAATCATATCGCGGTGATGCTACTGTGGGTGAGAAAGTGATTCTGGGCTTGGAGGTAGAAGAAGTTTGGCTGAGTCTAGCGGTGTTCACTTCCCCTTCCGCCTTTGTCTGGCATCTCAAAACTTTAAGAGATAACAAATTTCGACTTCTTGCCCAACCCCACACAATCTTGCAGATTATGGTCAGCTGCCCCTCCATGCTAAGGACACCCAGAACTCTCTTCAAATCCTGCTACACGAGGGCAAAGGTGACCTTCTCTTCGATATGGCAAAAATTTCTTTGAAATAAGGGATCAACTTGTCCACTTAGGTGTTGATCCTTCTCCTCGCACTAATCACATTCACACCAAAACCCGCATGATGGTGACGTAGTGGCTTTGAGCTGACAATTGGGAGGGAACCATTTCACTCGATCTTCAACCACCCGTTCCGGATTAGAGCGTGCACTCTCCCTCCGAGTGCCCGCAGCTTGTCGATTGAATGCCCTTGTGCTCCTCCATGATACTCACAACAGGCGGTGGCATCATACCACAGGATATGGCGGTGGATTGGGTATAAAGGGACTGGTACGATTTGGTTTATACCGACAAGGTATCGGTATATTTCACTGAGAGGGAGGGGAAGGGGTGGATCAGGATTCCTTGGAGGTCTTGGGTTATTTTGTGGTGGTCGTGGTTGAGCTGGAGGAGGAGGTGGTCTTGGTTGGAAATTTGCGGTGGGGCGTATTGTGGCGTGGTTGTGAATAATTAGGGAAAGGGGTGGGATGTTTGCGATAGTTGGGCCATGAGAGGGAGGATATGGCGGTAGTTATTTTGGGGAATTGGGGAAAATTATTCGCCGAGTGATGGAATGCACATCACTCTCCTTTTTCTTGCCAAAATTGGCGCCTTTTCACAGATTCTCACCAACTCCTGTAGTCTTCCTATTCTCGATTAGCTTCAATTCTCTCACCGCTTGGATGATATCGAGAAGTCGTTGGAGGTATTTCCGATCATCGAGTTGAAGTAGGGAGCCTTCAATGTTTCGATGAATAGGAGCGAGTTCATTATCGGTCACCGGAGGATATACTTCGCGCCTTCTCCTCCATCGTTGGGCATACCGCTTGAAACCTTCCCGGTCTTTCTGCACTGTGCTCGGAGGTCCTCCTCGTGGGTGCCGCATCACAATTGAATTTGTACCGCTTTAGAAAGGTATCGGCTAAGTCCTTCCAGAGTGCAACTTGCTCTGCCCAATTGTATGCACCATCTCGAGCCGCCCGAGAGACTCTCGTGAAAGAAGTGAATGAGAAGTCTATCGCCTTCTGATAAGGCGCATTTTGGCAATGTAGGTTGCCGTGTGGATGCGGGATCTGAAGTTTCCGCCGTATTTGTCGAAATCAGAACCTTGAATTTGGGTGGTACCACCACATCCGCACCAATCTCGGATTTACACATCGATCGAGCCATACATGTTCAACCCTTCTATTGCTCTCAATCTTTCTTCTAGGGCGGATAGTTTCTCGTTTTCTCTCGCCCTATGTTCTCCTTCCACCGTATGATACGCTCCTCCAACCGGGAGCTGAGGGGTGGAGTAAACTGGAGGGATCGGGATTGAATGGTGAGGCTCGGCATTTGAGACGGCCGGGTAATAGGAAAAAGGTGGGTCATTATTTATGGTCACCGGATTGACAGTGATTGTCGGGTCCGGAATGGGAGACTGAAAGGTAAAAGAGGTTGAAGCTTGCTGAGGATCATTTGTTGTAGGAGGCGGAGGAGGTAATGGTGGGCTAGGTTCTGAAGCAGGTTTGTTCTGAGACATTTCCCTCATTAGTCTCATAATTTCAGAAAGCTGATCTTTCAACTCGGAGACCTGTCCCTGTAGGTTCTCACTTGCTCCCCGATTTTCCATTATCTTCCTCGTTCGAGATCTTGTTAAGTACACTCGCTTGGGTTGGATCGTGTGCTTGGTCAGACTTGCCTTGTTTGAATCAATATTGATTTCCTGTGAGGATAAAAAAAAATTTAAATGAATTTGAGTTTTGCAAAGAAACTAAAAGTCCTGGTCTGGACGAAGGATACAGTGGCATTTGAGAGCCAGGTTGGAATCTGCAAAAGGATAACCGCATCAACTTTATCATGGCATCGTTTGATAGTCTGACTGTGAATGACGGGATTGAATGCGCATTTATGATACCTGTCCATATAGCGCATTTCAATTTTTCACATAACCCTAGCGAGGGAGTTCCTACGGGAGTCATATTATTCATTCACAAATCTGCTTAGACAATGGTCCAAAAATCATTTCATTAACTGAATAATTTGTACAGCATATTCTTTACATCGGCCTAGGTTCTAGGAGGTTCTTTATAATGAGATGACATTTTCTGAGATACTCATATAACCTTTCCTCTTGTTTGGCATGATCGAACGCTTTCAGAGCATACTTATCTGTAATAGTTCCTTTTTCCCTGTGCTATCATTTTCTCCAACTGGTCCACATTTTCTTTCAGTCCTTGATAGAGGGCAGCTTGTTTCTCTTTCTCTTTCCTTTCTTTAGCACACTCTTTCAAGATGTCGTTGATGAGGAGTGCCTGTTCTTTTAATTCAAGCTTCTTCTTTTTGTTTTCCTGTTTATACTCTTCAACGAGTACCTCTTGGTACTTCATCCTTTCCTGAAGCTTACTATTCTGCCCTTTCATCTCTTTGACCTCAGCTTGGAGAGAGTTTCTTTCTTTTTCCCACTGCACTCTTGCTCTTCGAACCCTATCCTTTCGGCCCTTGCCTCTTCCTTGAGCTTTCTTACCCTTCTCTTAAGTTTCACTGTTGGTCCTCCAATTGTTTCATTCGTTCTTGCACTGTGAGTTCTCGGTATTTGCCTTTGTAGCGAGTCAACCAGCGATTATCGCCTTCCTCTAATAGGGCGCTTGGCGAGGGTTGTCGCCCTTGAATTCTACTGAGAGCGTTCTTGGTCCCTATCAGCTCACCATTTAAGGTAATCGCCCGAGGCACTCGAGCCTTGGGTTGATCTCTCCATTAGAGTGATGTTGTCCCAGGACGTGCGAGCCATTTTCAACCCTTCTTCTTCCTTGAGCTCATGGTAGAAGTGACCTTGGTGGTATTCTTTAATGTTGATCATGGATCGTGTTGAGCCAAATCGCCTCATTACTGGCCGGAGTGTAACTTGTATACCCGGTTATTCCAATCGTGACACCGATCAATACCTCTGTACTAATCAAGACGGGTTGGCTTGACGCCCACAGCTTCCTCCAACAAGAATCATGGCTATTGAAACTCAAAACTGCCTCCGCCATCGCTTTTTCATTCTTCGAGCTGATCACTAACCGGATCATCTTCTCAATGGGAGGCTAGTCAAGGTACCAAGTCAATCCTTTTGTCTCCACAGGACACATGTGACTGATAGTCCAGAGGTATAATAACTGAGAGCAACACTTAATGGACCCTTTCCCCTGTTGTCTGCAGTAGTTAGGGTTAACAAGGTTTCGCAAGAATTGCCAGACGGATTGATCCCCTGCCTTCCTACTGTCCAAAATACCTCCACTGCACTGCAAGTGATGATCCCCAATGGCCCCGGGAACAGGATCAGACCATAGATTCCCAAGGCGAGTGCCACGGAAGCTTGATCCCACTGTTTCTCTTGGAGGTGATGATCTAACCGCTTTTCAAGGTACGTCCAATGCCATCCATGCGTGTTCCCTTTGATCGCTTTCTCGACTTTACTTCTTCCGGGAGAACCCAACATATATGCCAACCGCTTCAGTGTCCGCCTATGCTCGAGGTGTAAGTAGATCCGGTTCGCAATGAGTATGGGATCCCCAAAGAATGCCTCGATATTCTTCCATAGTGGGGCCGATCAATGTCATTGAAAGAGAACACTCCGTACTTAGGATTCCAAACCGTCAACATGGCTTTTAATGCAGGGATTTGGACCTTGACTTGCATTAAGGTTGCAATCCTTCCGTACTTCTCTTCAAACTGTACCTTGACCTGATCGGGAAGCAACCTCCATCTATTAGACAGACCCTCGAGATTGTTCCTTTTGACCTCTATTTTGTCCAGATCCAGTGAAGGTATTGAGCTAATGTGTGCCTCGGAAACATCATTTTGCGAGGGTACCGACCAATGAGCTGATTTGGACCAAAGTTTAGCATGCTGAGCCTCTCCTGCCGACTGACTCAAGGATGCCATGATAAAAATGATGCCTATCCTTATACAGACTCTTGGTTTGGTAACGCCTGCGGGAAAATTTGTTAGTAAGACAAATTAGGGTAATTTTGAATCATACTGTTGACAGGGTGACACATACACATTTATCAAAGTAGGAAAATGTGTAGGCGTTTTAGTGGGATTCAAGATTACCCTCAAAAGAAATGAACAAAAGGAAATTAAAGCAGAATAGGGTAAGAGTAAGTATGCCCCTTTTGTCCTATAGTAGGGAGACTCCTAACACCGGGTAAGCGCTACCTATCTGGATAGTTCTATCTTATGAGGCGCTTACTACGGCTTTCACTATCGTGACGGTTTAGCTCAGGATCTAATTTTCTAATAGCCACAGTGTTCCCAAATTGCCCCTCATCAGAACAAGAGAGCCCCATTCTACCCCCATGATATTGTCGGAAAATTCCACGGGTATCACGGTAAATAGAACGAGTTTCAATTTGAGCGAAGCCTTCACGGATACTAACGGGTAAAACCCACTGCATCGCTACATGACCCCTCCTACTTTCCTAAAAGGGTAAGAAAGCCCTGTTAGGACCATAGTGTGTGAGGACATTGTGTAAGTGTTCAGTGTGTGAAGGGACACTTTTACCTCTTCCCAATTCAGGGGGATTTTATTTTTCCATTTTTTCATTTCTACATTTTCTTTGAAAAGAAGAGGACAGTGAGGAGATAGAACAAGAAAAACAAAATAGTTAGTGGCAATAATAATTAGCATATAAGACATCGCCGAGTGAGCCCCTCTAAATATAATTTGATCGGACAAAAATTAAGCCTACTTTTGGACCTCTAGACTGGGGTTGGGTCAATATATCCCGATGGAGTCGCTAAGTCATGCAATGGGATTTTATGTCGCCTGACGATCACTCACCGAAGTGGGAAAAAGTGAGGAGTCGCCACCTTAGTTTTGAGGGGAACTAAAGAAAACCATTTGAGAAGATAAATAAAGAATGAAACCACTTCAAGACAGAGATTCTAGGTTCGGGGTCCGTAAACGGGTGGGGAAGGTGTTAGGCACCCCACCTCGTCCCTTAATAAGGGTAAGTAGATTTAATTTTGCGTCCTTTATAAATTAGTTAGAAGGGCTCGGATGGGAATGTTAGTCCTTTAGGTAAAAGGAATGTTTGATTTTTCACTGATTAGGATCACCCAGATACATAAGTAAATGAGACAACCTTAGTGAATTACTTTTGTATGTTAATTTTACTTGAAAAGGAATGTTTTATTTAAAATCTAATTTAGAAGATCGGATAAGAACTCTCTTCCGAACCTCTTTTAGATATTCATTAAAACTTTGGTCGGGGATCGGATAAGAACTCTCTTCCGATCCCTAATAAATATTTATTAGAGATTTTAATTTGAGATCGGATAAGAACTCTCCTCCGACCTCTTTTAAGTATTTATTAAAATTTTAAGCTGAGACCGGATAAGAACTCTCCTCCAATCTCTTAAGCATTTATTAAAATTTAAGTCGAGACCGGATAAGAACTCTCCTCCGATCTCTTTTAAATATTTATTAAAAGTTTTGAATTGAGGTCGGATAAGAACTCTCCTCCAATCTCTATTAAGTATTTATTAAAATTTTAAGCTGAGACCGGATAAGAACTCTCCTCCGATCTCTTTCGGGTTAGCAGGAGCCTGGAAGGGGCTTTGCCGATCTCCCGAATTTCAATTTCAGCTACATATCACAAGAACCTAAAACTAAGGTTTCTGGCATTCAAAAATACCGAGATAAGGTTTCTTGATACCCTATGACTAAATGGGTAATACTAAACTTGATTTACCGACCTTCCATGTAGTCATTTCACGCATACCTATTAATGTCCGATCTGCTCGCCTAGTTTATTTTGGTTTTATTCCTCTTCATGGTATCTTGCCGATTTCCGCTCACGCCACCTAATAGTTTGGCTATTTTCCGACGTGTTATTCAAGCTTTCTATTTTAAAAGAGGCCCTTAAGTTGCAGATACCTATATTTTGCCTGACCACTTACACGCTACTAGGAGCGAAACGCTTGTATTCAGAAATGACGAAAATTGATGAATTGATGGACCGATCACTAAAGAGAATTCGAGAGTAACGTTCTTTGAGATTTTTTTGCTTAGAATAAACTTAGACAAACCGCTGCACGTAAAGAGAACAAAGAAAGTGCGAAAAGTAAACGCAAATACTTAATAAAACAAGAATATGAACTCTTACCGTGAGGAGCCAAATATATTGAAATAATCGTGAGGTGGTAAATAGTGATGAAGATGGCGGATTGATCAGCCTGAGAGTTGATGTCTGTGAGGAGCCAAATGTATTGAAATAACTATGAGGTGGTAAATAGTGATGAAGATGGCGGATTGATCAGCCTGAAAGTTGATGTCTGTCGTGAAACCGAGAGATGCTTTAGCTAAAAGGTAACCAGGTAAGAACCAGGTGGAAGGAAGTTGAGCTTGAACAGAGGAAAAGAAAGCAGAGATGATGAGAGTATGACCAGATAATGAACAAACCGAAATGTAGAGTTCCAGATTCAAAATCTTTTTCAAGAAAACACTCCTGAAAACTAGTTTCAAAAGTCTTTTTAATCACTACAAAACAGCAGAGTAACCAACTGAATGAAGTTTCAGAGTTCCTCCACGATAATAGCAGCCTCTTGTCTATATTTTTGTCCGCCCTGAACAGCTTTTTCATGCAGTATTTATAGGAATCGTGCTCCCCATGAAGGGTCGATTTATTTTGAGGGAGATGGAGGGTCAAGATTTTGAAGTACATGATCGGATGTTCAAGAATTAAAGAGAATCAAAACGAATGGTGAGATCGCTTCGTAATATTTGTCCTTTTCCTCTTTAACTGGACGGTCTTGAATCCTCTTGTCCGAACGATCCGAGGGCTAAGAGTGAAAACGCTGGTATTGTCGTCTTCTCTTTTGATCCAAGGGTTCGGATTCATCCTTACAAGTGAGATCAACGGTGGAGATTGGGATGTACAGATCACATGACATACCGCACTGCAAAGATTAAGTGGCGATTCTTAGCGTGCGGTGGAGATCTCGTCTGCCACGCTTTAACTACCTCGGCTCTGATTCTGACGACGGTTATTGGGATTTGTCTTATTCTTTTTATCTTCCGATCTCTCCCCTAGCTCCTATTCCGATCTCTCATGCTGATCTCCTATCTCCCGATCTCTATTGTCCCTTGATCAGTCTGGATTCGGTCCAAGCATTAATTGCATCTCGATTCTCAAGCGCCCGCTGCTTCCGCCAAAGCATTAAATGCCCATTTCCCCCTATATATACCCCTGTCGACGGAGACATTTTCTTCATCTGACTTTCCTCTCTTCATTTCTTACTTACCTTGTTCTAGCTACTCTGGTAGAAGTTTTGGCTATAACTGAGGCTTTGATCTTTTTCCGATGGATTTCCTTTCTCACCGACTGAAAATTTACGATCCCGGTGATTGGATGATCCTAATTGACGATGGTGAGAGAACTGGATTTGACCGATCAGAAATGCGGGCCTCGCTTGTACCTATCTCTATTTGCTCAACTGAGTACATTCGGCTTCTCATCACATTGAGTGTTCCGACAGCGATTCTGATCCACATTGGGTGTTCCGACAGCGGATGAAGCATCCGGTCGGCAATATCCTTGGGATCAGTTATAAACTGATCCTTAGATCGGCTGGTGGTATCCTTGGGATCAGTTATAAACTGATCCTTAGATCGGCCCCTTCAGATAGGATTTTTCGTCGGTCTCTAGAGATCGCCCAAATGATGTAATTAGACCTTTATTGTAATCCGATCCCTAGAGATCGCCCAAAGGATGTATTTTATTTTCAATGCAATCCGATCTCTAGAGATCACAGAAATGATGTGATCCAATGTTAGTGTAATCCGATCCCTAGAGATCGCCCAAATGATGTAATCCGATCTTTTGGAAATAAAGGCTTCATTTTGTCGGTTATCATCTTATTGTTTTTGCATTGATTATTTTCCGATCCCTAATGTGATTATCCAATCTGATTCTTTACCTGAATGACACTTAGCTGATCCTTTATTCAAAATTTTTAACTTATTATGCCGATCTCTAATAAACCGATCTCAGAACATTCGGTTATTTGAGAACAGCTGTCGAGTCCCACCAATCGATGTGCTGCCTAGAACTTCGCGAGCATTAAATGCTCGGACTAGTATAAATAGGGGTGGGAGGGTTAGCCAGTTGTTCTCTCATTCCTTTCTCAGCCTCTTGTTCGCAACTTCGAAGTTCTCTCCTTTTCTCCAGTTCTTCCGACGCCGATCAGACTCCGGTAAGGGCTTTAATCCACTTTTTAGTTTAAGTTCTTTGTTTCTTTTGAAAATGAGTGGTGCCGAAGGTCAGAGAGCGGCGAGCCCTCCTTCCATTCAGTTCTCATGGTCATCGTCTGATGAAGAAGAGGCAGTCGGGCCCAGCGTGCAACCTAAACCCCCTAGGGTCTCTGCTCCGTGCCTGGGTCTGGTCATACCATCAAGGCTTGCACCACCTTCAAGGAGAGAGACCCTTCCTATAGACGAGCTTCCGTCGGTTCTTCGAGAATCCGATCTACAATCGTTTGTTCAAGAATACAATATTTGTCCTGATTCATATGAGCTGATCAAGTGCCATGGCGATCTTCGTGTCGATCACTCTTTTGAAGAGAATGACATGGTCATGGTGTACGAGGAACAGTTAAAGGCCGGTCTGAGGTTCCCTCTAGCCGATTTCTATAAGGAGGTCCTAAAACTTCACCGAGCATCCATTGTTCAAATCCACCCCAACTCGTGGCGGATCTTGGTAGCTTTCCGAGGTCTATGCCGAGCTATGGGAATCGGACTCTACGGCTAAGGTGTTCGCCGAGCTGCATGCACTAACTCGCCAAAGGATGACGAACATCGGTTCTTTCAAAGTAAGCCTCGCTATGACTCTTTTCCGATCTGCCTCATCCCTTAAGAATTGGAAGAACCGGTTCTTCATTCCGAGGAGTAAAGATCCGAGCCGCTTTGAGGACTTTCCTCGTAGCCGGTGGTACCAGGGCCCTCGCTCAAGCACATTACCCTCGAGTCAAGAGGAAAGCTTGATAGTGATGGAGCCGAAAAGTCGTGCCGCCACTCTAAAATATTCTGTCCAAATGCGGTGATCGCGAATCGCACCATTGGACCATGCAATCGATCACCGCCGAGATCGCGAACTTCCGCTCTCGACCTCGGCATTGGTATTTTCTATATCTCGCCTCAGACCTTAGCGATCTCACTAACCTCTTTTCTGCAGGTATGGCGGGTGGTGAGGGTTCTAGGAAGCGAAAGAAGGAAAGAGAGATCTCCGGAAGGTAAAGGAGATGAAGCGTTGAACGTCTTCAAACACCCTGGCCACGAACTCGGGAGATACAAAGAGACCCGCCTCAACCTTCGGTCCGACCATTGAGGTCGCCGATCTCCTCCTAGATCGGAAGAGCAGCCCCGCCTCTCGCTTATTCCAAGCACGGAAAGGGAGCCTTCTCAATCTTCTCGGGAGGACCTCTTCTCGTGGCGCTCGACATCGATCGATCGCTTGAAGAATAA
Organism: Hevea brasiliensis; assembly: GCF_030052815.1. Taxonomy (NCBI): domain Eukaryota; kingdom Viridiplantae; phylum Streptophyta; class Magnoliopsida; order Malpighiales; family Euphorbiaceae; genus Hevea; species Hevea brasiliensis. Next base: position 50,465,320 of record NC_079499.1, read on the forward strand.
CCGATCGTTAGGGAGAACTCCGATTTTGCCAAAGTCCCGGATCTACCATCTTCTTTCAAGAGGATCGGGACAGCTATCCTGCAATGGTCTCGATGATATCTTGACTCGAACCATGAGCCTAACGTGGAGTGTCCGTGAACCGCACCATGATTCGGGAAAAGATTCAAATGCAGGTAAGGAGGTTGGGAAGAAAAATCAGAATTGGCTTCCTCCGATCCCAACTCTCATCCGCCGGATTATATATCTCAAGTCGAGGGACGGGCGAAGTACCATGAAGACCACCGCCGAAAGGTCTCGTGACTTGGCTGAAAGTGAACGGGTTCTCGAGAAGTCCGTGCACTTCAGCCAACGGCCGCCAGTCGCTCAACTTGTAGAGGAGCTTAACGCGAAGGATAAGGAGCTTTGGAGAAAGACAAAGAGCTTAAGGAAAAGGATGAAGAGATGGTGTCGAATAGCCGAGCCTATGTGAATGCTCATAAGGATCTCTCGGCGAACTCCAAAAGCGCTATCCTGAAGAGGACTTCTCTTGGATGGACGACTGCTCCTGGGCGATGGTGGAGATAGTGAGGAGGAGGGCGAGGAAGAGAGAGAGAGTGAGCAGACAATCAGCCGGGTGATCCTCACCGAATAACTTGTACAAATTATGAAATGAAATGGAATATCTCTTTTGTTCAATGAATGGATGTGATTGGAAAATCTTTGAATTGCCTAAGTATTTGATTGTATGAGCATAGCGAAACATGAACTAAATGCCATTATTAATCCAAGTATAAAAGATCGGAAAGCACAATAAGCATGAGATCGGTGGGGGAGAAATGCTGAACGGGACTTGATTAAAATTGAAAATTTAACTTGAACACTTAAGATCGGAACCCTCGTTAAACCGAACCAAAACTTTAGCTCTTAATCTTCCGAAAGGAGGTCGGCAATAAACTGGTAGGAAAAGATCTAGTGCCGCTTCATTTTATTTATCAACAGAGATCGTGAATATACTTGATGTGTCCGAAATTCGACAACGGGTTTGAGAGGTCGGTAAATGATTTGAGAGATCGGCGAGGCTTAATGAATATGAGGACTCAGCATTAATTCAATTCTTTGTGAGGAGAGATCGGAAATGTGACCGCCTATCAAAGAGGGATCGGAAACGTGATTAGCTGTTCAGAGAAGAATTTTTATTGATTCTAGGGATCGGCCAAAATATGGTGTCGACACCGGCTAAAAATGGAGAAAACAGTTCTTCGGAACCTGTTAAAAACACTTCAAAATAATTTTCCAAACAATCCCAACTTCAATTCATTAACAAAGTCTCAATATCAAGATCTCAACAACATTTCAATTTCAGTTCTCAATCGTCATTTCTCAGGGTACTCATATGTATAAACAACAAATAAATACTCAAATTACTTCCATACATAACCATAAATCTTCATTATTTACATGAACCTCAAAATACATTACACAAGTTTAATTACATATGAGACAACAAAAATTTAGTTACAAAATGACAAAATGACACCTAGTGTCCTACCAATGCACTGCAGAAGTTGAGGTGACACGGACATCGGCAGAGTCAGCAGGATGGACTCACCCGACCGTGGTCTACTGGGCTCACGATCTGTATCTCCAGTACCTACGCGTGGCAAAAGCAACGCGCTAAGCAATAATGCTTAGTGGTGCAATAATATAATAAAAGAAAATAGCAAGAAATTAAATGTGTAGTGAATGTGTACGTTTTATTTGTTTGGTATTTGTATATCATTTACTTTGTCCACTTTTATTCATTTGGTTGCCCCAAGTAACCTACACTAGACGACTAGACTGGATAACGGGTAAACTGGCACTGGGTATCTAGTACCTCGGGCCGTCACGCCATCGGTCACATATGCATCTCCTGTGCAGTAATGTACCTAACAAGTCAGAATACATCGAGCACAAGCCCAAGTCTCAATATAAGGTCGAATGGTTAAAAACCATAAAATCACGAATGGCATATTGTCATGTGCGATCGCTAATCAACCCTATTGGCATGCCAAACTATCCAAACCAATCATGTTAGGTATACTAGGGCATCTGAAACATTTAAATTCTTCAATTTGTGCATTTCAAGTTTTGATGTCACTATTCACCTCATTGGTCAATAAAAATATTGACTTTTGGATAGAAAATAGGTGTATTGGTTTTAACACCCCAAACATACCACATTTTGTATTTAAAACTTGTTGGAATTGATTGCCATTTCCATTTCTCAACTTAATTCTAAGAGGGCAGAAATTTCAGTTTTTGAGACCCAATTTTACTGTTCCATTGGGCCCTGTTGTAGTGGAAATTTGAGGAAATGACAAACATGAAAGTTGTTCCTTATTTTGTCTAGTTGAATTTCCTTTTTTGAATCACTCCATTTGGAGTTTTGTAGCTCCAGATATGGCTCAAAAACCACAGCTGGCCGGATTGCCAATCTGCAGAATTGACCATATCTATAGTAACATGAACAGTGACTGTGATTGCATTTTTGAATTAGTTCTGGCCATAATTTAGGGTAGGTTTCTTCATGAAAGTTGTTTGTCTATGTCTTAACTTGTTGCTGTAAAATTTCAGGTCAATTGACCAAATCTACAGTGAGTTATGGCCAAATGAACAGCCATCGCTCATTTGGTCATTCTCGTAATCGCTGTGGTATCCGGATTGGGGCCAAGTTTTGGTCCTCTTGCTTTGGTCTTTTGGGCATGGTTTCTTCAGCAAAAATGTGCCATTATAAGCCTAGTTTCATGTCCAATTGGCCAAACACCAATTGGACCAACACAGCCAAAGTTATGGCTATGTAATTGGACTGAAATTTCAGTCCATTGTCATCCTAGGCGATTACACCTTCACTTTGCCATACTATTTTTCAGTCCAATTTATGGTCAACATACCTCAAATGGTCACTTATTGACCATTAGAGTGTTCTTTAATAGTTTGATAAGCCAATTCAATTTTTACTTCTCAAAACCCTAATGTCCAATTGAATTTACCCATAAACCTCAATTAGCACACTTGTTCAACATCCATGCATATTCATACCTTAAACATCATTTCTATCCACTCTAAATTCATTTAAACAATCAAACTCATCCTTCCTTAGGGCTGCCGAAAATTTGAAGATGCCCTAACATATATAATTTACTTCATTTTCTTACAATTTCTTAACTTAAAATGATGCTCTAACAAAAATTAAAGGAGTGAGAGTGAAAGTATAGCACTAACCTCTTGGCTCAACTTATTGAGCTTGTGAAAACTTTAGAATTCCTCTTCTTTGTGGCTGCTTAGAGCTTGCTTAGGGTGTGTAGATTAATTTTTGTGAAGATAACTTAGGGTTTTGGGGTGAGGCTTGAGAGATCTTCAAGCTTGAGTGAGGAAGAAAAATGGAGGTTTGCTTCTTGGCTATGGTGTGGCTGAAATGGAGAAGGAGATGGCTGCCCACGTTTTTTTCTTTTCCTTTGGTCTTTATTTACCTCTTTTATTAGTTTGATAAATGATAGTTTAAATGTGATTGGTGGCCAATTTTAAATGACATCACATTGATGTCATAATTTGCATATATTGTATTTTTCTTTTCTTTTCATCACTACTAACTTTCAATTCATTTTTCATCAATATTAATTCATATTTTAGTTCATAATAATTATTTACTTAACTGGACAAGTCGGTCAAAAATCACCTCCGAAGGCGAAATGACCAAAATGCCCTCCGTTTGGCTTAACGGGTCAAAATTGGCGGTACCGATTGAAAAAATTTTCTAGGTATTTTCTTGGCATTCTAATGCCATGGGAACCTCAATAGCCCTTTTTTGGAGTCCCAAAAATTATTTTATAATTTTTCCCCCGGGTCTAAGGCTCCTCGTTGCGAGAACCGCAACTTCCCTCTGATTACCCATCGCTTGGGCACCGGCTCATTTAACTTGGTTGTATTTTATTTCTAAAATTTTTACTAAATTTTTCTTATTAATATTTGAGTTAATTATGGTTTCTGACTTTAGTTTAAATATTTTTCTGGACGTTCTAGCTGTCCGGACCGACACGGGTCACCGGAACAGTAGAATGTACGGAGTTGCTACCGGGAGGGTGTTACAATTACATAGTAATCCTTGGCATACCAAGGCGAATTTACAAGAACTTAAATAAATGAAATTACAACCCAAAAATTATTACAAACTTAATAATACATGCCCAAAATAAATTAAAATAAATTAATTAATTTACAATCCCAAAGAAACATAAAAGAAATAAATACAATCACATTGGTCTTTTATAGTCCATGATCATCCATCATGCATATCACTATTTAACAAATAAATAAAACATACATACTTAAATAAATTTAAAAATTCAGATTTGAATCTCATTCAAACAAATTTAAAAATTCAAATTTGAATCATATTTAAACAATTTTAAAAATTCAGATTTGAATCGCATTCAAACATTTTTTAAAAAATCAGATTTGAATCACATTCAAACATTTTTTTAAAAATCAGATCTGAATTTTATTCAATCAATTTTAAAAAATCAGATTTAAATATGATTCAAACAACTTTAAAAATTCAGATTTGAATCACATTCAAACAACTTTTAAAATTCAGATTTGAATAACATTCAAACAATTTTTCAAAAAATCAGATTTGAATCATAATTTAATTGTGTGATAAAATTCTAATTAAACAATTTAATTAGACATAAAATGGATCTTAGATCATACAACAATTGCACATTCACCATCCATTTACCTTTGCACACCATTGTGGTGCATCAACCATGCGCACCATGGTGTTCATCATTTGTGCCGCCACCTTGGCTTTGCAACCAGCAATGAATTTTTGATCTCATGATCAAACACACAATTAAATCATATAAACATCAATCTAAATGGCAAATATAGGAGCTCTGATACCAATTGAAGGAACGAAAGCGTGAAAAACACAAGTTTATACCATTGAATTCAAAAATTTTCACCTAGTGTCACATGCATCATGCAAGATTTATTTTTATCTATTTGATTTCAGTGATAAACAACATATTAAAACTCTTTTAATATGTTTTTGGATCTGTATTTGCCATTTAAGATTTTAAAATTAATCAGATTAATTTTAGAACCCTAGATTAAATTAAGAACGATTACACTAACCTCTTGATGCAATCGCAAATGTCTCGCACCTTTGAGATTTGTCTTCAGGACACCAAATGTTGTCCCTCTAGCTTGTCCACACCAAAAACACCTATGGCAGCCCTTGAACAGCTTCTAAAGCTTTTTCTATTAATTAGAAATTCAAGTTCTACCTTTTATGAGATTAGAGATGTAAACAGGACACTAGAAATAATTTCTAGTATTCTTAATTCAAGAGATTGATGGCTAATCTCTTTGAATTGATGAGAGATGAAGAAGAATAGATGGAGAACCTCAAAATGGCATGACAAAGGAGAGGAGTGGCTGCTGGTTGTTTTTCTTTTCATAACAACACTTATATAGCTAGGTTAACACATTAAACCCTTGCCACATGTCACCCTTTGATTAGCTCTAGGTTTAAGTGACCCAATCACATTGTGCCAAGTGTCAAACCTATATTTAATCTTGATTTTAATCATCTTACATGATTAAAAAACATTTGGCAAGCTTATGTGTAATCCCATGTGTCACCATCTCATGGTGCCACGTGTCACATTGTGAAATGACCAAAATGCCTCTGTGTCTTAATTTTGAGTTCTTAACCCAAAATAATTATTTTTCTTCTTCTAATTTATATCAAATATAAATTAATTAATTAATCTCTATTAATTAATTTCTCATTAATTAAATTCATATTTAAACACTTTAAATATAAATTTAACTTATACTGTACATCCAATAATCTAGATTTTGTTTCATGTCATGCCAGGGACTTTGCAATTTAATTGCAAACCAAACCTATTTAATTAATCAATTAAACTCTTTAATTAATTAATTAAATCATATTTAAATAGGTGATAACTTGTGTATGTGTGTGACTTACTAGGCTCATCACTAATTGGCAATGAGATATGATATCAACTCTTAATATCATCGGAACTCTTTCTTACCATAAATGATTTCTCTAAATCATTTTATGAACCTCATAGACCATGGTTAACACCTAGCATAGCATGCCATGGCCACCTAATTAGTAATAAGGTTTACCTTAAATGAACCTATAATCATATGTTACCATGCACTAGAATCTCTCTGTTACAAAATCCCAACTCAAGCTGGAGTCATGGTTTATGTCAAACTCCATTTGCTATGAATATTATGTTCTCATTTAATTCCAGTTCTTGATTAAAAAGATTTTCTCATCGTAAACTCTTTCTCAATAAATCTATCTGTCTGCCAGAGCTTGAAACATCAAGAACAATTAAATGAACATAGGATTTTATCTCTATTTACTTAGAGGAACAGATTCCATCTTGATCAACACCTACCTCCATATATAACTAGTAGGAGCCAACACATGCCCATATACCCATACACAGTACAAGTATGAAAGCAGTATCAAACTCAAACTACCTATATACAAGATAACTGTGCTATCTCAGGTCTAAAGATTATATGCACTGATATGATTTATGACAAAACATTGATAAGAGTAAACTCCATGTGCTTGTCATAAGTGTCACTGGTTCGGCCTACTTATCATTTATAAGTGCCTATCATGTTTGTCATATGGCATGAGACTCACCATTCCATCTTATTTATATCTCATATAAATAACTTGGTAACAAACATGAATACAATCTTTCTGGATAAGTCATGTCCTTATTATGAAGTATCCTCGATTGTGAACCTATTTATGATACTTTGTACTAGAAATACTGTCACTCATATTCTTAACAACTTAAGAATAATATTTCTAATAAAATATCAATGGACCTTTTCTATTACACATAAATATATTATGTAAATGAAAAAGTGGAAATGACTTTTATTAATAAAATATGTACAAGATACATACTAAATAATATGCTCTAGGGCATACTACTAACGGTACCTATAGGGAACAAATGGGTTTTCAAGAAGAAAATTAGTTCTGATGGAAAGGTAGAGACCTATAAGGCAAGGCTAGTAGTGAAAGGGTTTTGCCAAAGGTAAGGAATCGACTATGAGGAGACTTTCTCGTCTGTTGGCATGCTTAAATTAATTAGGATTCTATTAGCAATAGCTGCATACTATGGTTATGAGATTTGACAGATGGATGTCAAAACAGCTTTCTCAATGGATACATTGAAGAAAACATTTTCATGGAACAACCTAGGGGTTTTGAATCCCAAGATGGTTCCAAGATATGCAAGCTAAAGCGATCCATTTATGGGTTGAAACAAGCTTCAAGGAGTTGGAATATCCGTTTTGATGAAGCCATTAAGTCATTTGGTTTTATAAAAAATGAGGATGAGCCATGTGTATATAAGAAGGTTAGTGATGGTGCTGTCACTTTCCTTGTCTTATATGTGGATGGCATTTTATTGATGGGTAATGACACAGGTATGTTGATAACTGTAAAGGTATGGTTGTCAAATGCATTCTCCATGAAAGACTTAGGGGAGGCAACCTATATTCTTGGGATTCACATCTATAGAGATAAAGTGAAAAGAATAATTGATTTATCCCAAAGTCTATACTTGGAAAAGGTGTTAAAGAGGTTTAACATACTTGATTCCAAGAGAGGATTGTTACCAGTGAGACATGGTATCCACCTTTCTAAATAGATGTAACACCCTCCCTGTAGCAACTCCGTACATTCTAATGTTCCGGTGACCAGTGTCGGTCCGGACAGTTAGAACATCCGGAAAAATATTTAAACTAAAGTGAGGAACCATAATTAACTCAAATATTAATAAGAAAAATTTAAGAAAAATTTTAGAAATAAAATACAACCAAGTTAAATGAGCCGGTGCCCAAGCGATGGGTAACCTAGTAGGAAGTTACGGTTCTTGCAACTAGGAGCCCTAGACCCAGGGGAAAAATTATAAAATAATTTTTGGGACTCTAGAGAAGGGTCATTGAGGTTCTTATGGCATTAGAATGCCAAGGAAATGCTTAGAAAAATTTTTCAATCGACATGCATAATTTTGGCCTCAAAGCCAAACGGAGGGCATTTTGGTCATTTCGTCTTCAGAGATGATTTTTGGCCGACTTGTCCAGTTAAGCAAATAATTATTATAATCTAAAATATGAATAAATATTACTAAAAATTAAATTGGAAATTAGTAGAGAAGAGAACAAAAGAAAATGAAAGAAAATGCTAATTATGACATCATATGATGTCATTTAAATTTCCTCCACCAATCACAATTTGTTAAACTCATTAAAAGAGATAAAAGAGACCAAAAATTGAAAAACCCAATTTGCATCTTCAACCTTTGGGCAGCCAAAAACATTGAGAGAGAGAGAGAAGAGGTTCCACCATTTTCAAGCTTAAAAGCTTGAATTTCCTCTCCATTTGTTCACCAAAATTGCTAAGTCCCTTCACAAAAATTTGATCTTTCACCTAGAAAAAGCTATTGGCAGACAAAGAAGAAGAGATTAGGGAGGTTTAATCAAGGTTAAGTGAAGCTCAAAAAGGTTAGTGCACTAAACAATTTCTTTTCTTTCTTTAATCTTGTAAGCAAGCTAAATCAAGTAGAAATTGTGTGAAATTAAAAGAAAAACTTGAGTAAATGAAATCTATAAATTTGGAAGCCATGAGAAAGTTTAAGGATTGTTGGTTTTTGATGAAATTAAGTGGCTTAATTATGTTATTGATGAGTATAGATGATGGATAAAGTGATTTGGTATGAGTTTGGTGTGTGTATGCCATGAATTGGATATTGGAGTTAGGGTTTGAGCATGAAATGGAGACTTTGATAATGTAATGATGAAAGTAAGTTTTAATGTTCAATTAGTGACCATTTGGTTATGTGTAAACAAGAAATGAGGTGGTTTGATTAGTGGAAATTGCAGTTGGTGTGGCTGCCCATGGTGACCTGCAGAATTAGACATGAGTCTAGCAGGTTTGGGCAGCCATAACTTGAATTTTACAGGTTCAATTGGCGAAAGGCCAATTGGAAATGAAACTAGACACATAATGGCACAACTTTGGTGAAGAAACTATGCCCATAAAACCCAACCAAGTGGACCAAAAGCTTGCCCTAATCCGGGTGACCTGCAGTCTATTTCTGCAGAATGACTAAATGAACAGTGTTTGGTCATTTGGCCATAACTCAGTGTATAATGGTCCAATTGACTTGAAATTTTTTCAGCAACAAGTTAAGATATAGGCCAACAACTTTCATGAAGAAACCTAACCCAAATTATGACCAGAACCTGTCCAACAAGTGAGTTGCATTCACTGTTCACTGCACTGTAGATATGGTCAGTCCAGAAAAATTTCAATCTGGCCAGTTGTGGTTTTTGGACCATAACTTGAGCTACAAAACTCCAAATGGAGTGATTCAAAAAAGGAAATGCAACTAGACAAAATAAGGAACAACTATCATGTTGATCAATTTGCCAAATTCCCACTACAAAATTGACCAATGGAACAGTAAAAACAAGGCATATAAAGTGAAAATTCTGCCCAACAAACATTAAGCTTAGAAATGGTATTGGCAAGCAATACCAACAAATTTTGAATGCAAAATGTCGTATGTTGATGATATTAAAACCAATATACCTATTGCCTATGCAAAATTCAACATTTTTGTTGACCAATGAATGGAATAGTAACACTAAAACTTAAATTTCAAAAATTGTGAAACTTAAAAGTGTTAAATGCCCTAGTAGGCCTAATGTGATTGGTTTGGATAGGTTGGCATGCCAATAGGGTTCAGTTAGTAGTACTGCACATGGCATTATGCCATTCTGTGATTTCATGACTTTTAGCCATTCTGACATTGTGTTGATATTTGGCCTTGTGCCTATTGTTATTACAGCTTATTAGTTATTCTGTTACACACCGGGAGATACATATGTGACCGATGGTGTGACGGCCTGAGGTACTTGATACCCAGTGCCAGTTTACCCATTTATCCAGTCTAGTCATCCAGTATAGGTTACTTGGGCACCCAAAACTAAAAGTGAACAAATTTAATGAAATAATGAAAAGAAAAAGTACATAATAAATAAGATTACCAATAATGAAAAAAAAATCGTCTGCATAAAACATCAAAACATGCACTGCATGTTTACTTCCTGTTATTTCTTTTTATTTTATTATTGGCACCACTAAGCATTATTGCTTAGCGTGTTGCTTTTGCCACTCGTAGGTTCTGGAGATATTGACCGAGAGCCCAGTAGACCACAGACTGGGTGAAACCTCCTGCAGCTCTGCATAGTGCCCGTGTCACCTCACCATCTTCAGTGCATTGGTAGGATACTAGGTTTCATTTTTGTATGTTGTAACTAACTTTTATTTTCTCATGTGTAATTGAGACTTATGTAATGTATTTTGATGTTAATGTAAATAGTGAAAATTGTGTTTATGAATGGAAAATTGAGTATTTATTTATTGCTTGTATATGAATACCATGAGAAATGAATGATTGAGAAATGGAAAGGTTATTGAAAAATATTGAGATTTTGATGATGAAATGGAGTTTGGGATTTGTTGAAAATTTTGGAAGTGTTTTTCACAGGTTCTGAAGAACTGTTTTCTCCATTTTTAGCCGGCACTCTGCCGAATTTTTAAAAAAATTTGCGGAACCTCAAATAAATTATAATTTCAATAAATGACTTAAATGAATTGTATTTCATAAATTTTACTTCATAACTATAAAAAAACAAAAAAAAATAATAAATTAGGAAAAAAATAATTGAATTAAAATAGGGTGTTCCGATACACTGCGTGGCATATCTTGCTTGGCTACACTGTAGACGGGTAAGGGGTGTCACAATAGATGTCTCCAAAGACACCTGAAGAAAGAGATAAAATGGCCAGGATTCCATATGCTTTGGCTATTGGATGTTTGATGTATACAATGTTGTGTACTAGGCCAGATATCGCATATGTTGTTAGTTTGACTAGCAAGTATTAATCCTATAACACCCCTAATTGCATAGCCTGGTATATTTCACTATTCCGATGACCGGTGTCGGTTCGAACAATTAAGAGAAGTAGAACCACGTCTAAGACACCTAGTTAGGCCTTGAATGCAAATGATTAGTAATTGCCAAATAGTTAAGTATAAATAAGAAAAATAGAACATAAGAGGTTAAATGAGTCGAGAGTCACAGCGATGGGTGACCTTCTCGGGAAGGACTGCAAAGTCAATTTAAACTCAAATTTCGAACCGTAAAATGTGACGCCACGGTCCTTAGGACTATTGCGAACACAGTGGAAAAGAGAAAATCATGAAAAAGAAATGTTAAGCTGGTCAAATAATTAGTTTAGAGATCCGGAAGAAATATTGAATTATTTGCAAACCGGGTCGAACCGATGAGGGGCAATTTGGTCAATTGACTCCTAGAGCTGACTCCTGACCTAACTGTCAAATAAAATCGGAGAAAATAAAATTTTAGAATCGAGAATTAAATTAAAGAACTAATGGAAAAATAAATAGAAAAAAAAAAAGAAAAAGAAAAAGTGAAAAGTGATGACATCATGCATGACATCATGCATGATGCAATAAACATTATGATTAAAAAATTAATTTAGGACAATTTTTGGTCTTCCATAAGGTTAAAAAAAACATAAAAGAAAAAAAAACAAAAAAAAAAAACAAAAAAGTCTTCATCTTCTCAAAATTGCCGTGCTCCCTCTTTCACCTCTCCCTCACCAAAATCCTCCATTGAAGCTCATTTTTGAGCTTGAAGATTACAAAATCCCACCATAGAAAATTGTCCTACCATAACTAAATTTTGTTTGGGCAACTAGAAAAGAAGGTTCAAGGAGGAAGAAAGAAGAAAAATTTGAGGGAAGTGAAGATTGAAATTCTGCACTAAGGTTGGTAATCTAAACTTGAAACTTTTAGTTTAATTCTTGTATTTTTAGCTTAATAAACCTAGAAATATACTTAAAATGAAATAAAAACAAGCGTTGGGGGATTAAGGTGATTTCGGCCAGCTGGGGTTTGATTGGAGAATGTATGAGTTTGATTGAGTTAAACATGTTAGGAAGCTTGATTGAGTTGAGGAAGCATGTGTATATGTGTTGAATTAGTAAAATGCAACAAATCATGGGACTTAGGGTTTGGACCTAGGGTTTTAAAAGAAAAAAATTAGAGAATTGGTCAAATGGTGTGTTTAACCTAGTTTGAGCTGAAAAATGGTCATTTGTGACCAATTGTGTATGTTGGAAGTGTTGGAATTGAATGGAAATTCAGATTGGATATGGTCAGTTTTCTGGCAGCATGACCAAGGTCCCTTTCAGGGACCAAAACTAAAAATTTACTAACCCAATTGGTGTGAGGCCAATTGGGAATGAAACTAGACACAAAATGGCACATTTTTCATTAAGGAATCATGCCCAAAAAGTGACCATAGCATAGTGAACAAATTGGCCAAATCCAGAAGTGAGTGTTCTGCCCTGTACAAAAATGACTAAATGAACAGTGTTTGTTCATTTAGCCATAACATGGGCTAGGCAGGTCTAAATGACCTGAAAATTTTACCAGTAGAAAGCTGAGATATAGACCTAAAATTTTCATGGAGAACACAAATCCAAATTATGCCCTTAAGTAAGTCATTTAGCCACCCAAAATTGATGACCTATAACTGCTAGAACCAGTTTTGGTGCCTAGAAAATCTGGGTTAGACTAATCCGGCAGCCATGTTCAAATGGCTATAACTTGAGCTACAAAACTCCAAATGGAGTGATTCAAAAAGGAGAATAAATTTAAGACAATAAGGAACAATTTCTATGGAGAAAACTTAGCTAAATTCTAACAGCAACATGACTAATAAAATAGTGCAACATAGGACACCAAAACTAAAAATTTGAAATTTTGCTTAAAAGACTTAAGTTTTGAGAAAACAACCAAAATCAACAAATTAGGTAACCAAAATGTGGTATGTGAGTGAAATTAGAATTCTCATACCTATTAAGCCTTAGAAAGTCAACAAATTGACTTGAATAGTATAGTGAATAGTAACCCCGAAATACAAATTTCAAAGAACATCAGATTAAGCATAATAAAGTCATATTTGAAATTTATTTTTGGACTTATGATAGTTTATGGTACTGAAACACTGTAAAATTTTGTGTTTCAGTGGAAAAGAATACCGGGAAAGAACCCGAGAGATCGAGCCAAGGCCAAAAGGCGACTCGTATAAGGTTTGTGCATAACATAGAATTTCTGTAAATTTTCTTGTGCTCATCGTTTTGAATGAATTGAAATATTGAATTGTGATATCATTGTCTTGAAATATTTATTATGCTTTTAATTTAAATTGTTGAAAGTTTAATTGTATATATTTGAAATGACATCAAATGTTTAGTAAATTGTTAAGATAGTTTTGAAACCACAGTGTCATGACCATATATTTGAATACCTCACTAGCATGACTAGTGTGGGAAATCAGTTTCGAATTTTGATTCCTTCTCTGGCTGAAGTGTTGAGGTGTGTGCCAGTAGAGGAAGAAAAAGAATGGGTTCCCATATATTTGAGCTAGCTAGCCTTGTGATGTGACTTCTCCTTAGCCTCTGGCTATTGAGATGATATTTGTTTCGAATGGCATGATATAACTGTGTGTTTTCATGAAATTTGTTTTGATGCTTTCGAAATGAAATTGTTTGGATTAAAATCTTATAAATCATGTTTTGAATTTATATCTCATGTTCAGTTAATTTTTGAATAAATATGTTTTAAATTCTGCAAAAAGATTATTTTAGTATGTTGTGCACCACTGAGTCCTAGTACTCAGCGATGGCTGTTATTGCTGTCACAGATATAGAGACTAGAAGAGCAGCAGAGTGAGCTGCTGAGGATTGAGGAGCTACCTACTCTAAAGGTTATCTGGTATATTTTATACCCTGATTGTAAAAATTATTTTGATGTATGTAATGTATGTAAATGTAGAAAATGGTCATGAGCAGTTGTATAAAGCTTGTACGTAATTTTGGTTTGTATTTTTCTAATGTAAATTCTAGTTGGATGAATGTAATTTGTTTTAACTTTAGTGAAAAATGAATAAAAGTATTTTGTTTTAATTTGAATGAAATTACTTAGTATTATTTTTTATGATGATTGAATTGGAAATTATGATTTGAATTTTGGAATTTGAGAAATGATGTTGAAGTTGTTGAGTGGATGAGATAAATCATTGGAAGTGTTTTTTTTAGGTATTTAAAGAACTGTTTATTAAAACACAGACGATACTCTGCCAAAATTTTTCTAAAATTTGCGAAAAAATAAAAAGGGATAAAAATTTTAACTAGTTTACAAACTGTAATTAAATGTTTTAATACCTATTAGAAAATCCTCACCACTTCTAAAAAGTAAGAAAATAATTTTAAAATCCCTTGTAGGGTACTTAATGAGTTATCGATAGCTGAAGTTCGGTAGTTCATTAGGTATTCTACGGGATCATGTTATGCCTTACAGAGGAGTAAGGTGTGACAATTCTAATCCAGGTTTGGAACACTGTATAGCTGTCAAGAATTTTCTTAAGTAGTTGAGAAGAACTAAGTATTTATTCTTGATATATGGAGGTGGAGACTTGCAATTGGATGGTTATACTAATTCTGATTTCCAATCAGATATTGATGATAGAAAGTCTACCTCTGGGTATGTGTTCATTTGTAATGGAGGTGCAGTTAGTTGAAAGAGTTCCAAACAGAGTACGACTGCAGATTCCACTATCGAGGCTGAGTATATTGCTACATCAGATGCTGTAAAGGAAGCTGTTTAGATAAAGAAGTTCATAATAGAACTTGCAGTAGTTCCTTCCATTGAATCAGCAGTTCCACTTCACTGTGATAACAATGGAGTAGTCATACAGGCTAAGGAACCCCGGTCTCACCAGAAATCCAAACACATAGAAAGGCGCTACCACATTATCAGAGAAATAGTTGGACGAGGTGATGTAGCCATGCAGAAAATAGCATCAGCTAAAAATCCAACTAATCCAATCACTAAGCCTATGTCACAAACTCAGCTAGACCGACATCTTGAGAAGATGGGTCTAAGCTATTGTAATGAATGGCTCTAGTGCTAGTGCAAGATTGTTAGTAGTATGCCCTAGAGCATATCATTTAGTATGTATCTTGTATATGTTTTTATTAATAAAAGGCATTTTCACTTTTCTATTTACATAATATATTTATGTGTAATAGAAAGGTCCATTGATATTTTGTTAGAAATTCTATTCTCAAGTTGTTAAGAATATGAGTGACAGTATTTCTAGCACAAAGTATCATAAATAGGTTCACAATCGAGGATACTTCATAACAAGGACATGACTTATCCAGTAAGATTGTATTCATGTTTTTTCCCAAGTTATTTATATGAGATATAAATAAGATGGAATGGTAAGTCTCATGCCATATAACAAACATGATAGGCACTTATACATGATAAGTAGGCTGAACCAATGACATTTATGACAAGCACATGGAGTTTACTCTTGTCAATTTATTATCATAAATCATATCAGTGCATATAATCTTTAGACCTGAGATAGCACAGTTATCTTGTATATAGGTAGTTTGAGTTTGATACTGCTTTCATACTTGTAGTGTGTATGGGTATATGGCCATGTGTTGGCTCCTACTAGTTATATATGGAGGTCGGTGTTGATCAAGATGGAATATGTTCCTCTAAGTAAATAGGGATAAAATCCTATGTTCGTTTAATTGTTCTTGATGTTTCAAGTTCCTGGCCAGGACAGATAGATTTAATCAGAAAAGAATTTCTGATGAGAAAATCTTTTTAATCAAGAACTGAAATTAAAAGAGAACATAATATTCATAGCAAATGGGGTTTGACATAAACCATGACCGTAGCTCGAATTGGGATTTTGTAACAAAGAGATTCTAGTGCGTGGTAACATATGATTATAGGTTCATTTAAGGTAAACCTTATTACTAATTGGGTGGCCATGGCATGTTATGCTAGGTGTTAACCATGGTCTATGAGGTGCATAAAATGATTTAGAGAAATCATTTATGGTAAGAAAGAGTTCTGATGATATTAAGAGTTGATATCATGTCTCATTGCCAATTAGTGATGAGCATAGTAAGTTACACACATACACATGTAATCACCAAATTAAATATGATTTAGTTAATTAATTAAAAATTTTAATTGATTAATTAAATAGGTTTGGTTTGAAATTAGATTGCAAAGTCCCTAGCATGGTTTGAAACCAAATCTAGGTTATTGAATGTATAGTATAAGTTAAATTTATATTTAAAGTGTTTAAATATGAATTTAATTAATGTGAAATTAATTAATAGAGA
This sequence comes from Hevea brasiliensis, assembly GCF_030052815.1. Classification (NCBI taxonomy): domain Eukaryota; kingdom Viridiplantae; phylum Streptophyta; class Magnoliopsida; order Malpighiales; family Euphorbiaceae; genus Hevea; species Hevea brasiliensis. The sequence continues at coordinate 50,481,734 of NC_079499.1, forward strand.
TTAATTAATTAATTTATATCAAATATAAATTAATTAGAAGAAAAGAAATAATTATTTTGGGTTGAGAACTCAAAATTATGACACAGGGGTATTTTAGTTATTTCACAGGGTGACATGCGGCACCATGAGATGGTGACATATGGCACTATACATAAGCTTGCCATATGTCTTTTAATCATGTAAGATGATCAAAGTAAATATTAAATATAGGTTTGACACTTGGCACAATGTGATTGGGTCAATTAAACCTAGAGCTAATCAAAAGGTGACATGTGGCAAGGGTTTTAAGTGGTGACCTAGCTATATAATGTGTTGTTATGAAAAGAAAAACAACAAGCTACTCATTCTCTTTGTGCTGCCACCCTTGGCTGCCTCTTCCTTCTCTTCTTCTGAAGGAACGGAAGCGTGAAAAACACAAGATTATACCATTGAATTCAAAAATTTTCACCTAGGGACACAAGCACCATGCAAGATTTATTTTTATCTATTTGATTTCAATGATAAACAACATATTAAAACTCTTTTAATATGTTTTTGGATCTGTATTTGCCATTTAAGATTTTTTAAAATTAATCAGATTAATTTTAGAACCCTAGATTAAATCAAGAACGATTACACTAACCTCTTCTTGATGTCTGCGCTTTGAGATTCGTCTTCAGGACACCAGATGTTGTCCCTCTAGCTTGTCCACACCAAGAACACCTATGGCAGCCCTTGAACAGCTTCTAAAGCCTTTTCTATTAATTAGAAATTCAAGTTCTGCCTTTTAAGAGATTAGAGATGCAAACAGGACACTAGAAACAATTTCTAGTGTTCTTAATTCAAGAGATTATTCAAGAGATTGATGGCTAATCTCTTTGAATTGATGAGAGATGAAGAGAAATAGCTGGAGAGGCTCAAAGTGGCGTGACATATGAGAGGAGAGGCTGCTGGTTATGTTTTCTTTTCATAACCACACTTAAATAGCTAGGTTAACACATTAAACCCTAGCCACATGTCACCTTTTGATTAGCTCTAGGTTTAAGTGACCCAATCACATTGTGCCAAGTGTCAAACCTATATTTAATCTTGATTTTAATCATCTTACATGATTAAAAATATTTGGCAAGCTTATGTGTTATGCCATGTGTCACCATCTCATGGTGCCACGTGTCACACTGCAAAATGACCAAAATGCCCCTGTGTCTTAATTTTGAGTTCTTAACCCAAAATAATTATTTTCTTCTTCTAATTAATTTATATCAAATATAAATTAATTAATTAATCTCTATTAATTAATTTCTCATCAATTAAATTCATATTTAAACACTTTAAATATAAATTTAATTTATACTACACATCCAATAATCTAGATTTGGTTTCAAGTCATGCTAGGGACTTTGCAATTTTATTGCAAACCAAATCTATTTAATTAATCAATTAAACTCTTTAATTAATTAATTAAATCATATTTAAATAGGTGATAACTTGTGTATGTGTGTGACTTACTAGGCTCATCACTAATTGGCAATGAGACATGATATCAACTCTTAATATCATCGTAACTCTTTCTTACCATAAATGATTTCTCTAAATCATTTTATGAACCTCATAGACCATGGTTAACACCTAGACTAGCATGCCATGGCCACCCAATTAGTAATAAGATTTACCTTAAATGAACCTATAATCATATGTTACCATGCACTAGAATCTCTCTGTTACAAAATCCCAACTCAAGCTCGAGTCATGGTTTATGTCCAACTCCATTTGCTATGAATATTATGTTCTCTTTTAATTCAGTTCTTGATTAAAAGATTTTTCTCATCGTAAACTCTTTCGAATAAATCTATCTGTCTGGCCAGAACTTGAAACATCAAGAACAATTAAATGAACATAGGATTTTATCTCTATTTACTTAGAGGAACAGATTCCTTCTTGATCAACACCTACCTCCATATATAACTAGCAGAGCCAACACATGCCCATATACCCATACATAGTACAAGTATGAAAGCGAGATCAAACTCAAACTACCTATATACAAGATAATCTGCTATCTCAGTCTAAAGATTATATGCATCGATATGATTTATGACAAAACATTGACAAGAGTAAACTCCATGTGCTTGTCATAAGTGTCACCGGTTCTCGCCTACTTATCATTTATAAGTGCCTATCATGTTTGTTATATGGCATGAGACTCAACATTCCATCTTATATATATCTCATATAAATAACTATGGAACAAACATTAATACAAAATTTCTTGATAAGTCATGTCCTTATTATGAAGTATCCTTGATTGTGAACCTATTTATGATACTTTGTGCTAGAAATATTGTCACTCATATTCTTAACAACTTAAGAATAATATTTCTAACAAAATATCAATGGACCTTTTCTATTACACATAAATATATTATGTAAACGGAAAAGTGGAAATGCCTTTTATTAATAAAATATATACAAGATACATACTAAATGATATGCTCTAGGGCATACTACTAACAATCTCCCACTAGCACTAGAGCCATTCATTACAATACCTTAGACCCATCTTCTCAAGATGTCAGTCTAACTGAGATTGTGACAAAGGCTTAGTGAATGAATCAGCTGGATTTTCAGCTGATGCTATTTTCTGCATGGCTGTATTGCCTTGCCCAACTATATCTCTGATAATATGGTAGTGCCTTTCTATGTGTTTGGATTTTGGTGAGACCTTAGTTCCTTAGCCTATATGACTGCTCCATTGTTGTCACAGTGTAATGGAACTGCTGACTCAATGGAAGGAACTACCGTAAGTTCTATCACGAACTTCTTCATCCAAACAGCTTCTTTTGCAAAGATCTCGATGCAGAATATACTCACCTCAAGAGTGGAATCTGCAATGCGTGCTCGCTTGGAACTCTTCCAACCGATCGCACCTCCATTACAAATGAACACATATCTAGAGGTAGACTTTCTATCATCAATATCTGATTGGAAATCAGAATCAGTATAACCATCCAATTGCAAGTCTCCACCTCCATAAATCAAGAATAAATCCTTAGTTCTTCTTAAGTACTTAAGAATATTCTTGACAGCTATCCAGTGTTCCAAACCTGGATTGGATTGATACCTGCTAGTCAAACTAACAGCATATGCGATATCCGGCCTAGTACACAACATTGCATACATTAAACTTCCAATAGCCAAGCATATGGAATCCTCGCCATCTTATCTCTTTCTTCGTGTGTCTTTGGAGACATCTCTTTAGAAAGGTGGATACCATGTCTCACTGTAACAATCCTCTCTTGGAATCAAGCATGTTAAACCTCTTTAACACCTTTTCCAAGTATAGACTTTGGAATAAACCAATTATTCTTTTCGCTCTATCTCTATAGATGCGAATCCCAAGAATATAGGTTGCCTCCCCTAAGTCTTTCATGGAGAATGTATTTGACAACCATACCTTTATAGTCGTCAACATACCTGTATCATTACCCATCAACGAAGATGTCATCCACATATAAGACAAGGAAAGTGATAGCACTGTCACTAACCTTCTTATATACACATGGCTCATCCTCATTTTTTATAAAACCAAAAGATTTAATGACTTCATCAAAACGAATGTTCCAACTCCTCGAAGCTTGTTCAACCCATAAATGGATCGCTTTAGCTTGCATACCTTGGAACCATCTTGGGATTCAAATCCCTTAGGTTGTTCCATGAAAATGTTTTCTTCAATGTATCCATTGAGAAAAGCTGTTTTGACATCCATCTGCCAAATCTCATAATCATAGTATGCAGCTATTGCTAATAAAATCCTAATTGATTTAAGCATGGCAACAGGCGAGAAAGTCTCCTCATAGTCTATTCCTTGCCTTTGGCGAAACCCTTTCGCTACTAGCCTTGCCTTATAGGTCTCTACCTTTCCATCAGAACCAATTTTCTTCTTGAAAACCCATTTGTTCCCTATAGGTACAATACCTTCAAGTGGGTCAACAAGATCCCAAACTTGATTCTTATACATGGAATCAATCTCGGATTTCATAGCATCAATCCATTTTGAAGAGTCTATATCTGATATAGCTTCTTCATAGGTAAGTGGATCATCTCCATGATCTACTTCTTCATGAGTAGACAACTCTTGTTCTTCTTCATGAAGAAAACCATATCTCACTGCTGGGTGAGATACCCTGGTTGTTCTACGAGGAACAGCTGTAGATGTTTCATCAACGGGTATAGGTTGACTAGATGGATCTATATCCATCTGATCTGTTGGTTGGTCAGAATTCTCCAATTCTAACTCTATTTGCCTTCCTTTGCCTCCTTCTTGAACAAACTGTTGTTCAAGAAATATGGCGTCTCTACTTATCACAACCTTTTGTGAAGTAGGCAAATAAAAATAATATCCAAAACTATCTTTTGGATATCCAACAAATCGACCTTTTTCTGATCTGGTCTCCAATTTATCGTTGTTCACTTTTTGATATAATTTGGACAACCCCAAATCTTAACATGCTTAAGACTTGGTTTTCTTCCATGCCATATCTCATAAGGTGTGGAAGAAAGCGATTTTGATGGAATCCTATTCGAATATATAAAGTGATTCTAATGCAAATCCCCAAAGGAGATTGGCATATCGGTATAGCTCATCATACTACGTACCATATCCAATAGGGTACGATTTCTCCTTCGGATACACCATTCGGTTGTGGCGTTCTGGAGGAGTCGGTGAGAAACAATGCCATGCTCTCTCAAGTATTCATCAAATTCAAGACTCAAATATTCACCTCCACGATCTAATCAAGAGCTTTAATATTCTTTCTGTTTGATTTTCTACTTGATTTAAATTCTTTGAACTTTTCAAAGGATTCATGTTTGTATTTTATCAAATACAAATACCCAAACCTTGATTTATCATCGATAAAGGTAATAAAATAATGAAAGCCCTCTAGCCATTTCTTTAAACGGACCACATACATCACTATGTATTAGTTCCAAAATATTTTCAGCTCTTAGCCCTTGTCCAACAAAGGGTGATCTAGTCATTTTGCCTGAAGGCAAGATTCACAAGTTGGAGTAGGCTCGAGCCCAATGAGGATAGAATCCCCATTTTCTCTAATTTTGCAATCCTATCTTACGCAACATGACCTAACCTTAAGTGCCAAGTATATTTTGAACTTGAGTTGGTTTTCACCATGGCATTGCTTTCATTTAGATTGCTACACTCGGCGGTGGAAACACTTTCTTCTTGCAATGGAAACACTTTCTGTTGGCGGTGGAAACACTTTCCTTTGCCTCCTTCACTTTAGTCTTACTTTTCTGTTTAGCTATTTTCTTGGAAGGACCAGAATCGAGGTTTCTTTTTCTTATTGCCTTTCTTCTTGTTGGACTTTCCAGTAAGAAGATGCAACCAAAGCTACCTCTTTTCTTTATTGCCCGGCATATTCTTTTGGGCAATAACCAAAGATGTTGAGTAATTCAGCTAAGGTGCATTCTGTTTAGTCATATGGAAATTTGTCACAAAATTCCCAAAAGACTCGAGGAAGGGTGAAGGATCAAATCCGTTTGTAGTTGGAAATCCATGTTGAAGTCAAGATGTTCCAACCGCTCAATCACCGAATCATCTTGTGGACATGATCCCCAACATTACATCCCTCGGACATCCTCATACGGAATAACTGTTTAGATATCTCATACCTAGCATTCTGCTGTGCTCACCATACAACTCTTGTAGGTGAAGGAGGATCTCACTAGCACTCTGCATGTTCTCATGTTGCTTCTGTAACTCATTACTCATGGAAGCAAGCATGTAACACTTAGCTCTCATATCATGCTCCTTCCACTTGTCCAAAGTATCATGTTCCTCTTGTGTGGCCTCTGGAGGTAAGGGACCAGAACATTTGAATATAGAACATATCCTATATGTTCAAGGTTCAGACAAGTTTCAAATTTCTTAGCCAATCGCATGATTAGGTCCTGTCAACTGTTGTGATCAAGTATGCTTGCAAGGATATTGGATGGTGGTGGTTGTTTTGTGCTCATTTTTATCGTAAAATTAACTGCAGAAAATAACCAGATTAATTAGTAAATGTATCATGTAATTAACCAAAATGATTATGGTCTTTTAATCAAATTGGTCCTCCCACTAACTTAGCGAATCCTACACTTCCAAAGTAGAAAACAGAAATCCTAGTTGGATGGATTTCTAGTGGGTGATTGAATTCTTATAATTCTATTGATCATCCTCAGGTACATCCATTATTGGAATTACAATAAACTATAAGTGAGCAACTCCTTGCCCATCACATCTCATGTGAGGTTCAATCCTTTTACTAGCCCCTAATGCTCAAAATCTCAGGTATATCCAATATTGACTTATCTTGCATTAGTTAAGTTGATCCCATTGAGCCAGTAATTATGCAAATAATTTTAATGTCCTCAGGTACATCCAATATTGGCCACCAAACCATTTACATATTTACAACATCTCATGCTTAACAATTATTCTTAAGAAAATCTCTTAAATTAATTGCATCTCATGCAACTATTTAAAATTTCTTAAAATAATTGCCCCAATGGAGGGCTTATGTTATAATTACTTTAATTATAGCATTTCCAACTTAATCATTAGTTTGGAAGATTTTATAGCCATCCTAATTACTATTAAGGTCTCACTTTGCACATTATCCATTTAGCATGCATATATCATATAATTGCATACATTCCCATACATCTCATGCATTCATGGATAAGCAGTAAATATGGTATGATCATGGACTTTCTAAGGGATTCAATTCTGAGCCACCAAGAATTGAATCAGGGCATTCCTAGGTGCATTTCATTCATTCATTTTACAAGAGTTGCTGAAGGAGTACATAATCAACACTTGATATTGAATTCCTCCCACTGGTCCCACCAATGCTCTTGACCTCCTTGAACTTCTTGCAATCCAATATTACATAGTAATCCTTGGCATACCAAGGCGAATTTACAAGAACTTAAATAAATGAAATTACAACCCAAAAATATTACAAACTTAATAATACATGCCCAAAATAAATTAAAATAAATTAATTAATTTACAATCCCAAAGAAATATAAAAGAAATAAATCCAATCACATTGGTCTTTTATAGTCCATGATCATCCATCATGCATATCACTATTTAACAATTAAATAAAACATACATTCTTAAATTAAATTGAATATCTCATATTCAACTTAAAATTCCAGATTTGAATATGATTCAAATAAATTTAAAAATTCAGATTTGAATCTCATTCAAACAAATTTAAAAATTCAGATTTGAATCACATTCAAACAACTTCAAAAATTCATATTTGAATCACATTCAAACATTTTTTAAAAAATCAGATTTGAATCACATTCAAATATTTTTTAAAAATCAGATCTGAATTTTATTGAATCAATTTTAAAAATCAGATTTAAATATGATTTAAACAACTTTAAAAATTCAGATTTGAATCTCATTCAAACAACTTTTAAAATTCAGATTTGAATCACATTCAAACATTTTTTAAAATTCTGATTTGAATCATAATTTAATTTTGTGATTAAAACAACTAATTAAACACTTTAATTAGTCAAAGAATAGGCCTTAGATCATACAACAATTGCAGAATTAAAAGCCAAACCTTGAATCACCCATGGAACCATTGTTGCCGCCACCAATGGTGGCTTCTCCATGTGTGACGCCACATCTCATGATCCAACCAGCAATGAATCTCTTGATCTCTTGATCAAACACACAATTAAATTATATAATCAACAATCTAAATGGCAAATATAGTGGCTCTGATACCAATTGAAGGAACAGGCGTGAAAAACACAAGATTATACCATTGAATTCAAAAATTTTCACCTAGGGACACAAGCACCATGCAAGATTTATTTTTATCTATTTGATTTCAATGATAAACAACATATTAAAACTCTTTTAATATGTTTTTGGATCTGTATTTGCCATTTAAGATTTTTTAAAATTAATCAGATTAATTTTAGAACCCTAGATTAAATCAAGAACGATTACACTAACCTCTTGATGTCTTTGCAGTGCGTGCGCCTTTGAGATTTGTCTTCAGGACTCCAGATGTTGTCATTCTAGCTTGTCCACACCAAGAACTCCTATGGCAGCCCTTGAACAGCTTCTTAATCCTTTTGTATTAATTAGAAATTCAAGTTCTGCCTTTTAAGAGATTAGAGATGCAAGCAGACACTAGAAACAATTTCTAGTGTTCTTAATTCAAGAGATTGATGGCTAATCTCTTTGAATTGATGAGAGATGAAGAGAAATAGCTGGAGAGGCTCAAAGTGGCGTGACATATGAGAGGAGAGGCTGCTGGTTATGTTTTCTTTTCATAACCACACTTAAATAGCTAGGTTAACACATTAAACCCTAGCCACATGTCACCTTTTGATTAGCTCTAGGTTTAAGTGACCCAATCACATTGTGCCAAGTGTCAAACCTATATTTAATCTTGATTTTAATCATCTTACATGATTAAAAATATTTGCAAGCTTATGTGTTATGCCATGTGTCACCATCTCATGGTGCCACGTGTCACACCGCAAAATGACCAAAATGCCTCGTGTCTTAATTTTGAGTTCTTAACCCAAAATAATTATTTTCTTCTTCTAATTAATTTATATCAAATATAAATTAATTAATTAATCTCTATTAATTAATTTCTCATCAATTAAATTCATATTTAAACACTTTAAATATAAATTTAATTTATACTACACATCCAATAATCTAGATTTGGTTTCAAGTCATGCTAGGGACTTTGCAATTTTATTGCAAACCAAATCTATTTAATTAATCAATTAAACTCTTTAATTAATTAATTAAATCATATTTAAATAGGTGATAACTTGTGTATGTGTGTGACTTACTAGGCTCATCACTAATTGGCAATGAGACATGATATCAACTCTTAATATCATCGAACTCTTTCTTACCATAAATGATTTCTCTAAATCATTTTATGAACCTCATAGACCATGGTTAACACCTAGCATAGCATGCCATGGCCACCCAATTAGTAATAAGATTTACCTTAAATGAACCTATAATCATATGTTACCATGCACTAGAATCTCTCTGTTACAAAATCCCAACTCAAATTTGAGTCATGGTTTATGTCAAACTCCATTTGCTATGAATATTATGTTCTCTTTTAATTCCAGTTCTTGATTAAAAGATTTTCTCATCGAAACTCTTTTACGAATAAATCTATCTGTCTGGCCAGAACTTGAAACATCAAGAACAATTAAATGAACATAGGATTTTATCTCTATTTACTTAGAGGAACAGATTCCTTCTTGATCAACACCTACCTCCATATATAACTAGCAGGAGCCAACACATGCCCATATACCCATACATAGTACAAGTATGAAAGCGAGATCAAACTCAAACTACCTATATACAAGATAACTGTGCTATCTCGTGTCTAAAGATTATATGCATCGATATGATTTATGACAAAACATTGACAAGAGTAAACTCCATGTGCTTGTCATAAGTGTCACTTTTACGCCTACTTATCATTTATAAGTGCCTATCATGTTTGTTATATGGCATGAGACTCACCATTCCATCTTATTTATATCTCATATAAATAACTTGGGAACAAACATGAATACAATCTTTCTGGATAAGTCATGTCCTTATTATGAAGTATCCTTGATTGTGAACCTATTTATGATACTTTGTGCTAGAAATATTGTCACTCATATTCTTAACAACTTAAGAATAATATTTCTAACAAAATATCAATGGACCTTTTCTATTACACATAAATATATTATGTAAACGGAAAAGTGGAAATGCCTTTTATTAATAAAATATATACAAGATACATACTAAATGATATGCTCTAGGGCATACTACTAACAATCTCCCACTAGCACTAGAGCCATTCATTACAATACCTTACACCCATCTTCTCAAGATGTCAGTCTAACTGAGATTGCGACAAAGGCTTAGTGAATGAATCAGCTGGATTTTCAGCTGATGCTATTTTCTGCATGGCTGTATTGCCTTGCCCAACTATATCTCTGATAATATGGTAGTGCCTTTCTATGTGTTTGGATTTTGGTGAGACCTTAGTTCCTTAGCCTATATGACTGCTCCATTGTTGTCACGATGTAATGGAACCGACTCAATGGAAGGAACTACTGTAAGTTACTCACGAACTTCTTCATCCAAACGACTTCTTTTGCAAAGATTCGATGCAGAATATACTCGACCTCGATGGTGGAATCTGCGATGCGTGCTCTGTTTGGAACTCTTCCAACCGATCGCACCTCCATTACAAATGAACACATATCTAGAGGTAGACTTTCTATCATCAATATCGATTGGAAATCGAATCGTGATAACCATCCAATTGCAAGTCTCCACCTCCATAAATCAAGAATAAATCCTTAGTTCTTCTTAAGTACTTAAGAATATTCTTGGACTATCCGATGTTCCAAACGGATTGGATTGATACCTGCTAGTCAAACTAACGAGATATGCGATATCCGGCCTAGTACACAACATTGCATACATTAAACTTCCAATAGCCGAAGCATATGGAATCCTGGCCATCTTATCTCTTTCTTCAGGTGTCTTTGGAGACATCTCTTTAGAAAGGTGGATACCATGTCTCACTGGTAACAATCCTCTCTTGGAATCAAGCATGTTAAACCTCTTTAACACCTTTTCCAAGTATAGACTTTGGAATAAACCAATTATTCTTTTCGCTCTATCTCTATAGATGCGAATCCCAAGAATATAGGTTGCCTCCCCTAAGTCTTTCATGGAGAATGTATTTGACAACCATACCTTTATAGTCGTCAACATACCTGTATCATTACCCATCAACAGTATGTCATCCACATATAAGACAAGGAAAGTGATAGCACTGTCACTAACCTTCTTATATACACATGGCTCATCCTCATTTTTTATAAAACCAAAAGATTTAATGACTTCATCAAAACGAATGTTCCAACTCCTCGAAGCTTGTTCAACCCATAAATGGATCGCTTTAGCTTGCATACCTTGGAACCATCTTGGGATTCAAATCCCTTAGGTTGTTCCATGAAAATGTTTTCTTCAATGTATCCATTGAGAAAAGCTATTTGACATCCATCTGCCAAATCTCATAATCATAGTATGCAGCTATTGCTAATAAAATCCTAATTGATTTAAGCATGGCAACAGGCGAGAAAGTCTCCTCATAGTCTATTCCTTGCCTTTGGCGAAACCCTTTCGCTACTAGCCTTGCCTTATAGGTCTTTACCTTTCCATCAGAACCAATTTTCTTCTTGAAAACCCATTTGTTCCCTATAGGTACAATACCTTCAAGTGGGTCAACAAGATCCCAAACTTGATTCTTATACATGGAATCAATCTCGGATTTCATAGCATCAATCCATTTTGAAGAGTCTATATCTGATATAGCTTCTTCATAGGTAAGTGGATCATCTCCATGATCTACTTCTTCATGAGTAGACAACTCTTGTTCTTCTTTATGAAGAAAACCATATCTCATCAGTGGGTGAGATACCTGGTTGTTCTACGAGGAACATTTGTAGATGTTTCATCAACGGGTATAGGTTGACTAGATGGATCTATATCCATCGATGCATTGGTTGGTCGAATTCTCCAATTCTAACTCTATTTGCCTTCCTTTGCCTCCTTCTTGAACAAACTGTTGTTCAAGAAATATGGCGTCTCTACTTATCACAACCTTTTGTGAAGTAGGCAAATAAAAATAATATCCAAAACTATCTTTTGGATATCCAACAAATCGACCTTTTACGATCGGTCTCCAATTTATCGGTGTTCACTTTTTGATATAAGTGGACAACCCCAAATCTTAACATGCTTAAGACTTGGTTTTCTTCCATGCCATATCTCATAAGGTGTGGAAGAAAGCGATTTTGATGGAATCCTATTCGAATATATAAAGTGATTCTAATGCAAATCCCAAAAGGAGATTGGCATATCGGTATAGCTCATCATACTACGTACCATATCCAATAGGGTACGATTTCTCCTTCGGATACACCATTCGGTTGTGGCGTTCTGGAGAGTCGGTGAGAAACAATGCCATGCTCTCTCAAGTATTCATCAAATTCAGTACTCAAATATTCACCTCCACGATCTAATCGAAGAGCTTTAATATTCTTTCCTGTTTGATTTTCTACTTCAGATTTAAATTCTTTGAACTTTTCAAAGGATTCATGTTTGTATTTTATCAAATACAAATACCCAAACCTTGATTTATCATCAGTAAAGCTAATAAAATCATGAAAACGCCCTATAGCCTTTTCTTTAAATTGACCACATACATCACTATGTATTAGTTCCAAAATATTTTCAGCTCTTAGCCCTTGTCCAACAAAGGGTGATCTAGTCATTTTGCCCTGAAGGCAAGATTCACAAGTTGGAGTAGGCTCAGAGCCCAATGAGGATAGAATCCCCATTTTCTCCAATTTTGCAATCCTATCTTCTGCAACATGACCTAACCTTAAGTGCCAAGTATATTTTGAACTTGAGTTGGTTTTCACCATGGCATTGCTTTCATTTAGATTGCTACACTGCGGCGGTGGAAACACTTTCTTACTGGCAATGGAAACACTTTCCTGTTGGCAGTGGAAACGCTTTCCTTTGCCTCCTTCAGCTTTAGTCTTACTTTTCTGTTTAGCTATTTTCTTGGAAGGACCAGAATCGAGGTTTCTTTTTCTTATTGCCTTTCTTCTTGTTGGACTTTCCAGTGAGAAGAAGATGCAACCAAAGCTACCTCTTTTTCTTTATTGCTGGCATATTCTTTTGGGCAATAACCAAGCATGTTGAGTAATTCAGCTAAGGTGCATTCTGTTTAGTCATATGGAAATTTGTCACAAAATTCCCAAAAGACTCGGGAAGGGATCAAGGATCAAATCCGTTTGTAGTTGGAAATCCATGTTGAAGTCAAGATGTTCCAACCGCTCAATCAGCCGAATCATCTTGTGGACATGATCCCCAACATTCATCCCTCGGACATCCTCATACGGAATAAGCTGTTTAGATATCTCATACCTAGCATTCTCTTTGTGCTCACCATACAACTCTTGTAGGTGAAGGAGGATCTCACTAGCACTCTGCATGTTCTCATGTTGCTTCGTAACTCATTACTCATGGAAGCAAGCATGTAACACTTAGCTCTCATATCATGCTCCTTCCACTTGTCCAAAGTATCATGTTCCTCTTGTGTGGCCTCTGGAGGTAAGGGACCAGAACATTTGAATATAGAACATATCCTATATGTTCAAGGTTCAGACAAGTTTCAAATTTCTTAGCCAATCGCATGATTAGGTCCTGTCAACTCATTGTGATCAAGTATGCTTGCAAGGATATTGGATGGTGGTGGTTGTTTTGTGCTCATTTTTATCGTAAAATTAATCGCAGAAAATAACCAGATTAATTAGTAAATGTATCATGTAATTAACCAAAATGATTATGGTCTTTTAATCAAATTGGTCCTCCCACTAACTTAGCGAATCCTACACTTCCAAAGTAGAAAACTAAATCCTAGTTGGATGGATTTCTAGTGGGTGATTGAATTCTTATAATTCTATTGATCATCCTCAGGTACATCCATTATTGGAATTACAATAAACTATAAGTGAGCAACTCCTTGCCCATCACATCTCATGTGAGGTTCAATCCTTTTACTAGCCCCTAATGCTCAAAATCTCGTGTATATCCAATATTGACTTATCTTGCATTAGTTAAGTTGATCCCATTGAGCCAAGAATTATGCAAATAATTTTAATGTCCTCAGTACATCCAATATTGGCCACCAAACCATTTACATATTTACAACATCTCATGCTTAACAATTATTCTTAAGAAAATCTCTTAAATTAATTGCATCTCATGCAACTATTTAAAATTTCTTAAAATAATTGCCCCAATGGAGGGCTTATGTTATAATTACTTTAATTATAGCATTTCCAACTTAATCATTAGTTTGGAAGATTTTATAGCCATCCTAATTACTATTAAGGTCTCACTTTGCACATTATCCATTTAGCATGCATATATCATATAATTGCATACATTCCCATACATCTCATGCATTCATGGATAAGCAAGAAATATGGTATGATCATGGACTTTCTAAGGGATTCAATTCTCGAGCCACCAAGAATTGAATCAGCATTCCTAGGTGCATTTCATTCATTCATTTTACAAGAGTTGCTGAAGGAGTACATAATCAACACTTGATATTGAATTCTCCCACCGTCCCACCAATGCTCTTGACCTCCTTGAACTTCTTGCAATCCAATATTACATAGTAATCCTTGGCATACCAAGGCGAATTTACAAGAACTTAAATAAATGAAATTACAACCCAAAAATATTACAAACTTAATAATACATGCCCAAAATAAATTAAAATAAATTAATTAATTTACAATCCCAAAGAAATATAAAAGAAATAAATCCAATCACATTGGTCTTTTATAGTCCATGATCATCCATCATGCATATCACTATTTAACAATTAAATAAAACATACATTCTTAAATTAAATTGAATATCTCATATTCAACTTAAAATTCCAGATTTGAATATGATTCAAATAAATTTAAAAATTCAGATTTGAATCTCATTCAAACAAATTTAAAAATTCAGATTTGAATCACATTCAAACAACTACAAAATTCATATTTGAAACACATTCAAACATTTTTAAAAATCAGATTTGAATCACATTCAAATATTTTTAAAAAATCAGATCTGAATTTTATTGAATCAATTTTAAAAATCAGATTTAAATATGATTTAAACAACTTTAAAAATTCAGATTTGAATCTCATTCAAACAACTTTTAAAATTCAGATTTGAATCACATTCAAACATTTTTTAAAATTCTGATTTGAATCATAATTTAATTTTGTGATTAAAACAACTAATTAAACACTTTAATTAGTCAAAGAATAGGCCTTAGATCATACAACAATTGCAGAATTAAAAGCCAAACCTTGAATCACCCATGGAACCATTGTTGCCGCCACCAATGGTGGCTTCTCCATGTGTGACGCCACATCTCATGATCCAACCAGCAATGAATCTCTTGATCTCTTGATCAAACACACAATTAAATTATATAATCAACAATCTAAATGGCAAATATAGTGGCTGATACCAATTGAAGGAACGGAAGCGTGAAAACACAAGATTATACCATTGAATTCAAAAATTTTCACCTAGGGACACAAGCACCATGCAAGATTTATTTTTATCTATTTGATTTCAATGATAAACAACATATTAAAACTCTTTTAATATGTTTTTGGATCTGTATTTGCCATTTAAGATTTTTAAAATTAATCAGATTAATTTTAGAACCCTAGATTAAATCAAGAACGATTACACTAACCTCTTGATGTGCTGCAGCTGTTCGCGCTTTGAGATTCGCCTTCGTGACACCGGATGTTGTCCTCTAGCTTGTCCACACCAAGAACACCTATGGCAGCCCTTGAACAGCTTCTAAAGCCTTTTCTATTAATTAGAAATTCAAGTTCTGCCTTTTAAGAGATTAGAGATGCAAACAGACACTAGAAACAATTTCTAGTGTTCTTAATTCAAGAGATTGATGGCTAATCTCTTTGAATTGATGAGAGATGAAGAGAAATAGCTGGAGAGGCTCAAAGTGGCGTGACATATGAGAGGAGAGGCTGCTGGTTATGTTTTCTTTCATAACCACACTTAAATAGCTAGGTTAACACATTAAACCCTAGCCACATGTCACCTTTTGATTAGCTCTAGGTTTAAGTGACCCAATCACATTGTGCCAAGTGTCAAACCTATATTTAATCTTGATTTTAATCATCTTACATGATTAAAAATATTTGGCAAGCTTATGTGTTATGCCATGTGTCACCATCTCATGGTGCCACGTGTCACACCGCAAAATGACCAAAATGCCCTCGTGTCTTAATTTTGAGTTCTTAACCCAAAATAATTATTTTCTTCTTCTAATTAATTTATATCAAATATAAATTAATTAATTAATCTCTATTAATTAATTTTCATCAATTAAATTCATATTTAAACACTTTAAATATAAATTTAATTTATACTACACATCCAATAATCTAGATTTGGTTTCAAGTCATGCTAGGGACTTTGCAATTTTATTGCAAACCAAATCTATTTAATTAATCAATTAAACTCTTTAATTAATTAATTAAATCATATTTAAATAGGTGATAACTTGTGTATGTGTGTGACTTACTAGGCTCATCACTAATTGGCAATGAGACATGATATCAACGCTTAATATCATCGAACTCTTTCTTACCATAAATGATTTCTCTAAATCATTTTATGAAACTCATAGACCATGGTTAACACCTAGCATAGCATGCCATGGCCACCCAATTAGTAATAAGATTTACCTTAAATGAACCTATAATCATATGTTACCATGCACTAGAATCTCTCTTACAAAATCCCAACTCAAGCCGAGTCATGGTTTATGTCAAACTCCATTTGCTATGAATATTATGTTCTCTTTTAATTCCAGTTCTTGATTAAAAGATTTTTCTCATCGTAAACTCTTTTCTCAATAAATCTATCTCTGTCTGCCAGAACTTGAAACATCAAGAACAATTAAATGAACATAGGATTTTATCTCTATTTACTTAGAGGAACAGATTCCTTCTTGATCAACACCTACCTCCATATATAACTAGCGTGAGCCAACACATGCCCATATACCCATACATAGTACAAGTATGAAAGATCAAACTCAAACTACCTATATACAAGATAACTGTGCTATCTCAGGTCTAAAGATTATATGCACTGATATGATTTATGACAAAACATTGACAAGAGTAAACTCCATGTGCTTGTCATAAGTGTCACTGGTTCTGCCTACTTATCATTTATAAGTGCCTATCATGTTTGTTATATGGCATGAGACTCACCATTCCATCTTATTTATATCTCATATAAATAACTTGGGAACAAACATGAATACAATCTTTCTGGATAAGTCATGTCCTTATTATGAAGTATCCTTGATTGTGAACCTATTTATGATACTTTGTGCTAGAAATATTGTCACTCATATTCTTAACAACTTAAGAATAATATTTCTAACAAAATATCAATGGACCTTTTCTATTACACATAAATATATTATGTAAACTAAAAGTGGAAATGCCTTTTATTAATAAAATATATACAAGATACATACTAAATGATATGCTCTAGGGCATACTACTAACAATCTCCCACTAGCACTAGAGCCATTCATTACAATACCTTACACCCATCTTCTCAAGATGTCAGTCTAACTGAGATTGCGACAAAGGCTTAGTGAATGAATCAGCTGGATTTTCAGCTGATGCTATTTTCTGCATTGCTATATTGCCTTGCACAACTATATCTCGGATAATATGTTAGTGCCTTTCTATGTGTTTGGATTTTGGTGAGACCTTAGTTCCTTAGCCTATATGATCGCTCCATTGTTGTCACAAAGGTAATGGAACCGCCGACTCAATGGAAGGAACTACCGTAAGTTCTCACACGAACTTCTTCATCCAAACAAATTTCTTTTGCAAGATCTCGATGCAAAGAATATACTCAAATTTCGTGAGTGGAATCGCAATGTGCTCGCTTGGAACTCTTCCAACCGATCGCACCTCCATTACAAATGAACACATATCTAGAGGTAGACTTTCTATCATCAATATCTGATTGGAAATCAGAATCAGTATAACCATCCAATTGCAAGTCTCCACCTCCATAAATCAAGAATAAATCCTTAGTTCTTCTTAAGTACTTAAGAATATTCTTGATACTATCCAGTTGTTCCAAACCTCGATTGGATTGATACCGCTAGTCAAACTAACAAAGATATGCGATATCCGCCTAGTACACAACATTGCATACATTAAACTTCCAATAGCCAAGCATATGGAATCTCGCCATCTTATCTCTTTCTTCAGTGTCTTTGGAGACATCTCTTTAGAAAGGTGGATACCATGTCTCACTGGTAACAATCCTCTCTTGGAATCAAGCATGTTAAACCTCTTTAACACCTTTTCCAAGTATAGACTTTGGAATAAACCAATTATTCTTTTCGCTCTATCTCTATAGATGCGAATCCCAAGAATATAGGTTGCCTCCCCTAAGTCTTTCATGGAGAATGTATTTGACAACCATACCTTTATAGTCGTCAACATACCTGTATCATTACCCATCAACAGTATGTCATCCACATATAAGACAAGGAAAGTGATAGCACTGTCACTAACCTTCTTATATACACATGGCTCATCCTCATTTTTTATAAAACCAAAAGATTTAATGACTTCATCAAAACGAATGTTCCAACTCCTCGAAGCTTGTTCAACCCATAAATGGATCGCTTTAGCTTGCATACCTTGGAACCATCTTGGGATTCAAATCCCTTAGGTTGTTCCATGAAAATGTTTTCTTCAATGTATCCATTGAGAAAAGCTGTTTTGACATCCATCTGCCAAAACTCATAATCATAGTATGCAGCTATTGCTAATAAAATCCTAATTGATTTAAGCATGGCAACAGGCGAGAAAGTCTCCTCATAGTCTATTCCTTGCCTTTGGCGAAACCCTTTCGCTACTAGCCTTGCCTTATAGGTCTTTACCTTTCCATCAGAACCAATTTTCTTCTTGAAAACCCATTTGTTCCCTATAGGTACAATACCTTCAAGTGGGTCAACAAGATCCCAAACTTGATTCTTATACATGGAATCAATCTCGGATTTCATAGCATCAATCCATTTTGAAGAGTCTATATCTGATATAGCTTCTTCATAGGTAAGTGGATCATCTCCATGATCTACTTCTTCATGAGTAGACAACTCTTGTTCTTCTTCATGAAGAAAACCATATCTCACCGTGGGTGAGATACCTCAGTTGTTCTACGAGGAACAAAGTAGATGTTTCATCAATGGGTATAGGTTGACTAGATGGATCTATATCCATCCGATTCGCTGGTTGGTCGAATTCTCCAATTCTAACTCTATTTGCCTTCCTTTGCCTCCTTCTTGAACAAACCGTTGTTCAAGAAATATGGCATCTCTACTTATCACAACCTTTGTGAAGTAGGCAATAAAAATAATATCCAAAACTATCTTTTGGATATCCAACAAATCGACCTTTTCTCGATCCGTCTCCAATTTATCGTTGTTCACTTTTTGATATAAGTCGACAACCCCAAATCTTAACATGCTTAAGACTTGGTTTTCTTCCATGCCATATCTCATAAGGTGTGGAAGAAACTGATTTTGATGGAATCCTATTCGTAATATATAAAGTCGATTCTAATGCAAATCCTCAAAAGGAGATTGGCATATCAAGATAGCTCATCATACTACGCACTATATCCAATAGGGTACGATTTCTCCTTCGTATACACCATTCACTGTATGGCTCCCGGAGGAGTCACCGAGAAACAATGCCATGCTCTCTCAAGTATTCATCAAATTCAAGACTCAAATATTCACCTCCACGATCTAATCAAGAGCTTTAATATTCTTTCCGCTTGATTTTCTACTCAGATTTAAATTCTTTGAACTTTTCAAAGGATTCATGTTTGTATTTTATCAAATACAAATACCCAAACCTTGATTTATCATCAAGAAAGGTAATAAAATAATGAAAGCCCTCTAGCCATTTCTTTAAACGGACCACATACATCACTATGTATTAGTTACAAAATATTTTCAGCTCTTAGCCCCTGTCCAACAAACTGTGATCTATTCATTTTGACCTGAAGGAAATATTCACAAGTTGGAGTAGTCTCAGAGACCAATGAGGATAGAATCCCCATTTTCTCCAGTTTTGCAATCCTATCTTCTGCAACATGACCTAACCTTAAGTGCCAAGTATATTTTGAACTTGAGTTGGTTTTCACCATGGCATTGCTTTCATTTAGATTGCTACACTCGCCAAGGGAAACACTTTCATCGGCAATGGAAACACTTTCCTGGCAAGTGGAAACACTTTCCTTTGCCTCCTTCACTTTAGTCTTACTTTTCTGCTTAGCTATTTTCTTGAAGGACCAGAATCGAGGTTTCTTTTTCTTATTGCCTTTCTTCTTGTTGGACTTTCCAGAAGAAGATGCAACCAAAGCTACCTCTTTTACTTTATTGCCTGGCATATTCTTTTGGGCAATAACCAGCATGTTGAGTAATTAAGCTAAGGTGCATTCCTGTTTAGTCATATGGAAATTTGTCACAAAATTCCCAATAGACTCAGGAAGGGACTGAAGGATCAAATCCGCTTGTAGTTGGAAATCCATGTTGAAGTCAAGATGTTCCAACCGCTCAATCACCAATCATCTTGTGGACATGATCCCCAACATTCTCGCCCTCGACATCCTCATACGGAATAACTGCTTAGATATCTCATACCTAGCATTCCCGCCGTGCTCACCATACAACTCTTGTAGGTGAAGGAGGATCTCACTAGCACTGCATGTTCTCATGTTGCTTCAGAACTCATTACTCATGGAAGCAAGCATGTAACACTTAGCTCTCATATCATGCTCCTTCCACTTGTCCAAAGTATCATGTTCCTCTTGTGTGGCCTCCGGAGGTAAGGGACCAGAACATTTGAATATAGAACATATCCTATATGTTCAAGGTTCAGACAAGTTTCAAATTTCTTAGCCAATCGCATGATTAGGTCCTCACAACTCAAGCAGATCAAGTATGCTTGCAAGGATATTGGATGGTGGTGGTTGTTTTGTGCTCATTTTTATCGTAAAATTAATCGCAGAAAATAACCGCATTAATTAGTAAATGTATCATGTAATTAACCAAAATGATTATGGTCTTTTAATCAAATTGGTCCTCCCACTAACTTAGCGAATCCTACACTTCCAAAGTAGAAAACGGAAATCCTAGTTGGATGGATTTCTAGTGGGTGATTGAATTCTTATAATTCTATTGATCATCCTCAGGTACATCCATTATTGGAATTACAATAAACTATAAGTGAGCAACTCCTTGCCCATCACATCTCATGTGAGGTTCAATCCTTTTACTAGCCCCTAATGCTCAAAATCTCAGGTATATCCAATATTGACTTATCTTGCATTAGTTAAGTTGATCCCATTGAGCCAAGAATTATGCAAATAATTTTAATGTCCTCAGTACATCCAATATTGGCCACCAAACCATTTACATATTTACAACATTCATGCTTAACAATTATTCTTAAGAAAATCTCTTAAATTAATTGCATCTCATGCAACTATTTAAAATTTCTTAAAATAATTGCCCCAATGGAGGGCTTATGTTATAATTACTTTAATTATAGCATTTCCAACTTAATCATTAGTTTGGAAGATTTTATAGCCATCCTAATTACTATTAAGGTCTCACTTTGCACATTATCCATTTAGCATGCATATATCATATAATTGCATACATTCCCATACATCTCATGCATTCATGGATAAGCAGTTAATATGGTATGATCATGGACTTTCTAAGGGATTCAATTCTGAGCCACCACGAATTGAATCAGGGCAGTCCTAGGTGCATTTCATTCATTCAGTTTCCAAGCGTGGCTGAAGGAGTACCTAATGAACTCTTGATATTGAATTCCTCCCACCGGTCCCACCAATGCTCTTGACTCTCCTTGAACTTCTTGCAATCCAATATTACATAGTAATCCTTGGCATACCAAGGCGAATTTACAAGAACTTAAATAAATGAAATTACAACCCAAAAATATTACAAACTTAATAATACATGCCCAAAATAAATTAAAATAAATTAATTAATTTACAATCCCAAAGAAATATAAAAGAAATAAATCCAATCACATTGGTCTTTTATAGTCCATGATCATCCATCATGCATATCACTATTTAACAATTAAATAAAACATACATTCTTAAATTAAATTGAATATCTCATATTCAACTTAAAATTCCAGATTTGAATATGATTCAAATAAATTTAAAAATTCAGATTTGAATCTCATTCAAACAAATTTAAAAATTCAGATTTGAATCACATTCAAACAACTTCAAAAATTCATATTTGAATCACATTCAAACATTTTTTAAAAAATCAGATTTGAATCACATTCAAATATTTTTTAAAAAATCAGATCTGAATTTTATTGAATCAATTTTAAAAATCAGATTTAAATATGATTTAAACAACTTTAAAAATTCAGATTTGAATCTCATTCAAACAACTTTTAAAATTCAGATTTGAATCACATTCAAACATTTTTTAAAATTCTGATTTGAATCATAATTTAATTTTGTGATTAAAACAACTAATTAAACACTTTAATTAGTCAAAGAATAGGCCTTAGATCATACAACAATTGCAGAATTAAAAGCCAAACCTTGAATCACCCATGGAACCATTGTTGCCGCCACCAATGGTGGCTTCTCCATGTGTGACGCCACATCTCATGATCCAACCAGCAATGAATCTCTTGATCTCTTGATCAAACACACAATTAAATTATATAATCAACAATCTAAATGGCAAATATAGTGGCTCTGATACCAATTGAAGGAACGGAAGCGTGAAAAACACAAGATTATACCATTGAATTCAAAAATTTTCACCTAGGGACACAAGCACCATGCAAGATTTATTTTTATCTATTTGATTTCAATGATAAACAACATATTAAAACTCTTTTAATATGTTTTTGGATCTGTATTTGCCATTTAAGATTTTTTAAAATTAATCAGATTAATTTTAGAACCCTAGATTAAATCAAGAACGATTACACTAACCTCTTGATGTGCTGCAGCGTGTCTGCGCCTTTGAGATTCGTCTTCAGGACACCAGATGTTGTCCCTCTAGCTTGTCCACACCAAGAACACCTATGGCAGCCCTTGAACAGCTTCTAAAGCCTTTTCTATTAATTAGAAATTCAAGTTCTGCCTTTTAAGAGATTAGAGATGCAAACAGGACACTAGAAACAATTTCTAGTGTTCTTAATTCAAGAGATTGATGGCTAATCTCTTTGAATTGATGAGAGATGAAGAGAAATAGCTGGAGAGGCTCAAAGTGGCGTGACATATGAGAGGAGAGGCTGCTGGTTATGTTTTCTTTTCATAACCACACTTAAATAGCTAGGTTAACACATTAAACCCTAGCCACATGTCACCTTTTGATTAGCTCTAGGTTTAAGTGACCCAATCACATTGTGCCAAGTGTCAAACCTATATTTAATCTTGATTTTAATCATCTTACATGATTAAAAATATTTGGCAAGCTTATGTGTTATGCCATGTGTCACCATCTCATGGTGCCACGTGTCACACTGCAAAATGACCAAAATGCCCGCGTTTCTTAATTTTGAGTTCTTAACCCAAAATAATTATTTTCTTCTTCTAATTAATTTATATCAAATATAAATTAATTAATTAATCTCTATTAATTAATTTCTCATCAATTAAATTCATATTTAAACACTTTAAATATAAATTTAATTTATACTACACATCCAATAATCTAGATTTGGTTTCAAGTCATGCTAGGACTTTGCAATTTTATTGCAAACCAAATCTATTTAATTAATCAATTAAACTCTTTAATTAATTAATTAAATCATATTTAAATAGGTGATAACTTGTGTATGTGTGTGACTTACTAGGCTCATCACTAATTGGCAATGAGACATGATATCAACTCTTAATATCATCGTAACTCTTTCTTACCATAAATGATTTCTCTAAATCATTTTATGAACCTCATAGACCATGGTTAACACCTAGCATAGCATGCCATGGCCACCCAATTAGTAATAAGATTTACCTTAAATGAACCTATAATCATATGTTACCATGCACTAGAATCTCTCTCACATAAAATCCCAACTCAAGCCGAGTCATGGTTTATGTCAAACTCCATTTGCTATGAATATTATGTTCTTTTAATTCCAGTTCTTGATTAAAAGATTTTTCTCATCGTAAACTCTTTCTCAATAAATCTATCTGTCCCGCCAGAACTTGAAACATCAAGAACAATTAAATGAACATAGGATTTTATCTCTATTTACTTAGAGGAACAGATTCCTTCTTGATCAAAACCTACCTCCATATATAACTAGCAGGAGCCAACACATGCCCATATACCCATACATAGTACAAGAATGAAAGCAGATCAAACTCAAACTACCTATATACAAGATAATCGTGCTATCTCAGGTCTAAAGATTATATGCACTGATATGATTTATGACAAAACATTGACAAGAGTAAACTCCATGTGCTTGTCATAAGTGTCACTGGTTCTGCCTACTTATCATTTATAAGTGCCTATCATGTTTGTTATATGGCATGAGACTCACCATTCCATCTTATTTATATCTCATATAAATAACTTGGGAACAAACATGAATACAATCTTTCTGGATAAGTCATGTCCTTATTATGAAGTATCCTTGATTGTGAACCTATTTATGATACTTTGTGCTAGAAATATTGTCACTCATATTCTTAACAACTTAAGAATAATATTTCTAACAAAATATCAATGGACCTTTTCTATTACACATAAATATATTATGTAAACGGAAAAGTGGAAATGCCTTTTATTAATAAAATATATACAAGATACATACTAAATGATATGCTCTAGGGCATACTACTAACATCTTCTTCATCTCTCATCAATTCAAAGAGATTAGCAAACAATCTCTTGAATTAAAAATACTAGAAATTATTTCTAGTATCCTGTTTACATCTGTAATCTCTCAAAAGGCAAAACTTGATTTTCTAATTCATAGAAAAAGCTTTAGAAGCTGTTCAAGGGCTGCCATAGGTGATCTTATTGTGGACAAGCTAGAGGGACAACACCTAGTGTCCTAAGACGCATCCCAAATGTGCCAAACAAACTGCAGTGCATCAAAAGGTTAGTGCACTAATTCTTGATCTAATCTAGGGTTCTAATGAATTAATCTATTAATTCTAAAATCTTAAATGACAAATGTAGATCCAAAAATATATTAAAAGAGTATTAATATGATGTTTATCATTGAAATCAAATAGATAAAAATAAATCTTGCATGATGCATGTGACCTTAGATGAAAAATTTTGAATTTCAATGATCTAAACTTGTGTTTTTTCATGCTTCCACTCCTTTAGTTTTGGTTGATGAAAAAGGTGATTGGAGGCTAAGAGAAGCAAGAAACTAAGGTTAGTGTTATCAAATCCCTTGGATTTTGAAGTTGTACCAAATTGATTTAGGATTTGCTAAATTTGAGAATTTTAATTGTCGTGTTCTAAATGATGTAATTATGCCTAAATTAAGTCAATTTGACACCCAATTGTTGATATGAATTGATGAGTTGACCAAACTATTAGGAGGGTGTGATGTTGTGTTTTGAGACAGAATCTGGACCCTTGAGTCCAGCAAGTTTGGATGGCCATAAGTAGAGCTAGATAGCTCCAATTGGTCTAAGGCCAATTGGAGGTGAAACTTAGGACATAATGCCACATTTTTCATGAAGAGACTCTATTCAGAAAACTAACCTAAAGTGACTTAAACATTTCTTAAATTTGGATAACCAAAATCTAGACTTGGAAAACTAACCATATGAACAGTGTTTGTTCAGATGGCCATAACTTTTTGTAGAAAGGTCCAAATGACCTGATTCTTGAACCTATAGAAAGCTTAAACAATGTAGAAAACTTTTATGGAGAATAGAAAGTCAAATTCTAACTATAAACAATTCAAATTGCTAGCCAAATTTAGGACACCAAAACTGCCAAAATCCAAAACTGCCCAGAATTCTGGACATAATCAATCCGGCCAGTTATGATAATTTGACCATAACTTGAGCTACAAAACTCCAAATGGAGTGATTCAAAAAGGGAAATAAAGTACAAACATTAAGGAACAACTTTGATGGAGAAAAGTTAGCCAAAATCCCACTGTAGATTAGTCCAATGAAATAGTAAAACTTAGGAGACAAAATCTGAAATTTTGAAAATACTTCTAGGAAGCTTTGAATTATAATTGGCAACTAATGCCAACAAGTTTATAACCCAAAATGTGGTTCTACCATGAACTTATGATTTATATTCCTATTATTTATGAAAAAGTCAATATTTTGAGTAAATAGTGATATGAATAATAACCCCAATGACATAGAAAATAGCATAATAAATTAGAGAAGCTATTATGATTGTTAATATAAAATGTGATTTACATAAATGGATTGTTAAATGTATAAATGAGGTAAAACTATTACTAGGACTTATGTATCTTTTGCAAATAGAAAATAATACCTTGCATAATTAATGGCACATGAAAGACAAGAAGAATAGTTGGGTACAATGGTACATAAGAACCATTATCGTGAATTGTGATCAATATAGATGATATGATGAATGTATAAATTATGGTGAATACATAAACTATGTAGAATTGTGATTTAGAAATTTATGTTTCTATTAGGAACAAAATTAAAATGATAAAAATTATAATTGGAACTTATAATGAAATAATAAAATATATTAACACTTAATGGCACTAAAATGCCCATGTATTGCCTAGGCACGTGTGTCAAATTGGATAGATTGGTATGCCAATAGAGGATTGTTTAAGCAGTACTGCGTAAGGCTTTATGCCTGTATTTATAGCTTTATGCCCGCATTCATGGCTTATATGCCCGATTATTTGTTACCATGACTTTTTAGCCATATTGATTGCATACGTGGTTGACGTTCCGTATTTCACGTCCCATGGTATGACGGCCCGAGACACCACGGTGTCCAGTGCTCAGAGAACCGCTTATCCAGTTTAGTCAGCTTGTCATAGTTTACTTGGGCAATGAAATAAATTAAGAATATTAGAAATTAAATAAACGAATTAGAAAGACCTAAAATAAATTAGATTAGCTCTAAGAAATTATTTATTAGAAAAACCTGAAATGAACTAGATTAATATTAAAATTTATCTATTATGAAATAACTCTAAGAAATTTAATTATTATGAAATGATCTAAGACAACTTAGGAAATATTGAGGAAGTGTTAAAAAGATTAGCAAAAGAATTATAACTTAAATAAACATTGTAAATGTGTCTTACATAATAATATAAGGATAAATTTAACATTTTTAGATTATCTTTATTTGTATATTATTTCTTTGTTATATTATTGCAGCACTAAGCAGAAATGTTTAGCGCGATGGATTGTTTCCTCGCGTAGGTACTGAAGTTAAAGCCCAGTGATACACTTGAATTGTATAGATATTTTTAAGCACATTTGTATACTATCTCATAGCATTTAGGCAAGCATTTTCATGCATAGTAGTTGATTTCATTAGTTTTTGTAATTTCTATTGTCAAGCCCTTAATTCCATATTTTCTGCATCATTTCAGGTGTATGGGTGAAGCCCCATGGTATAGGAGTGCAAAAGGAAGCTTGGAGAGGTCAAGAGACTGAGTATTACTGTTGACACAAAGTACACGGGTTGTGTAAGCCAAGCCCCAGACTCGTGTAACCTTCTGCCAGAAGAAAGCCAGAGAGCCAATGGAGAAACAAAAGTACACGGGCTGTGTAATTTGTAGGGACCCATGTAATTTGTAGGGACCCGTGTAAGTCTTTACCGGGCACAACCTTGAAGAACTTTATGGGAACAAAAGTACACGGCCCATGTAACTAGGCCTGTGTAGTTGGCGCAGACCCATGTAAATCTCTGTGCCAATGCAAGACTCCACAGTTCCACTCCAGCAAGTTACAAGGCCCTAGGCCATATAGTGACACAAGGGCCGTGTACTATGCGGCAGCCAATTTTATAACTCAAATTCTCACTCTTGTTTTCTGATTCAAATGAGACTCCTAAAGCCTTTTGGACTCAAAATGACCTAACCCTAGAGCAACCATTATAAATAGAAGAGAAAACATCAGAAACGGGAGCTCTCTTTTATCTTTTAACTGCACTTTTGAGGAGTTTTGAAAGAGAGAAATCCACACCCTGCACTCTCTCCAGCCGTCTCGAGGAGAGGAACATCAGTACCAAAAGGAGTTTTCCAGCTGAAGTTCCACAAGACCAAAGCTGCAAACTCTCTTCAGTTCCTTCATTTCATCTCCTTAGACAGATTTTTATTATTTTATTTCTTCTACATGATTTTTTTTTACTGTTTTTACCTTTTATCATGATGTTTACTGAACTCACCATGAGTGAGTAGTTTTCTTATTCTGAAATTGGGAGAGTAATGCTTGTAATTATTATTATGGATGAACATTAAGTTTTATTTATAGGATTTGAGATTCGTTCCTTGATTTAATTTCTTGTGATCTTAATGCATGCTATGTGCTGTTACCCACTTAGTATTGATTGTAGATATCAATTGAAGGACTGAAAGGTGAAGATTAATATTAGAAAATCAAGATCTTGAACATAGGAATTCTGACCTAGACATAGGCTGATACCTTTGTGGAACTTCAAAATTGGTCAAAAATCTTAAAGGATTTTAATTAATTTGATCACCATGAAAGTCGGGTTTGAGTTTATTAGAATACACCTAGGTGCCTTGAGAGAGGATTTAGGATAACTTAGGACTGATTTCCATCAAGGAAAACGATCCTCAAACCAGTAAATAAACGAGATAACATCCTTAGTAAGATTCAAGTGTGAAATATTAATTCCAGAATTGTTTCAAATAAATTATTTCATTTTAAGTTTACCATTCTAGTGTTTAAGGTTAACAAACGTCATTCCCTAAGTATTCGATAGCCTAAACAGTCAAAATTACTATGTAGATTAGTACTTACTAATCAAATTTCTCGTGGGAATGATACTCTACTCATCACTTTATTACTTGTTAGCGATCTGTGCACTTGCGGGGTTGTAAAACCAGCAAAATAAGTTTTTGGTGTTGTTGCCGGGGAATTTTTTGCTTTAGTAATATCAAGCGATAAGCAATTTAGCTTATTTAGACAATTATATTTATTATCTAATTTTATTTTACTGGTTGTATTTCTCTTCTTTTCTCTCAGGTGCCCGATCTGGTATATGACCAGAACAAGGCCAGAAGAAGAAATTTTGGACTGTGACCCAGAGATAGACAAAACTCTAAGAGCCATCAGGAGGGAAAGGAAACATCAAGACCACAGTCAAGAAGATCATGAAATTCCAACCATGGCCAATAATAATGATAGACCAAGACTTTTAAGAGAATACGGAGCTCCATTTGTCCAAGGATTTTAGCCTAGTGTCACTAGACCCACAGTGAAAGCCAACAACTTTGAATTAAAACCAGCATGGCTCCAAATGATTCAACAAACCCAGTTTGCAGGTTCACCAACAGAAGACTCACACTATCACCTTCAGTGCTTTCTTGCCCTATGTGACACATTCAAGATGAATGGAGTGTTAGATCAAGCAATAAGACTCAGAGAATTCTTATTCTCCCTTCGAGACAGAGCAAGGAAGTGGTTAATTTCTCAACTGGCTGGAATGTTCACCACTTGGGAAAACCTCTCTCAAGCTTTTCTAGCAAGGTATTTTCCACCTGCAAAGACTGTAAAACTGAGGCTTGAGCTCAACACCTTCAGACAAAAGGAAGGAGAATCACTCTATGACGCATGAGAACGATATAAAGACCTGCAAAGGGAATGTCCACACCATGGTATAGAGGATTGGCTATTAGTGCAAAATTTCTATAATGGGTTACTACCCTCTACAAGGAGCACAGTTGATTCAGCTGTAGAAGGTGATATAATGGAGAAAACAATAACACAAGCACTTGAACTTCTAGAAAGGGTTGCATACCATAGTTATGAGTGGTCAAATGAAAGAGGAAATGCAAAGAGAACTGCAGGGATCCTGGAAGTAGATGCCCTAAGCATGATAAATGCTTAATTTTATCAGCTCACAAAGAGACTCGAAAGAATGCAAGCCAACGTATTTGGTACAAACAGTCAACATGAGGACAACTATGAAGAAGGATACATGAGTTTATAATACAGTAATTTCAATGAACCCTCCACAGAACATATGAACTATGTGAATAATGGAGGAAACTTCAACCAGAGGCAGCCCAAAAATCCATAGTCAAATACTTACAACCATGGATGGAGGAACCACCCAAATTTCTCATGGTCCAATCAGCAGAACTAGCCAATAAACAAGCAATAAGGGTACAAACCACCAGCACCCCCCTAGATTCAGAACAGAGGTCAAAACTTTGCATAGCCATTACTACCTCTTCAATCTCAATAACCTGAACTGAAGATGACCATGGAATCCATGATGGAAGGATTCCTAGCAGCTCAACAACAAAAAAATGAATTGATTAAACAGCTAACTTCCAGAATGGACCAACTTGCTACTCATAACAAGATGCTAGAGAATCAAATCGCTCAGCAAGCAAGTTCTTCAAGTGAGGCTACTGGCAAACTGCCTAGCCAACCAGAAATGAACCCAAGGCAGCATTGTAAGGCAGTTACATTTAGGAGTGGGAGAACTCTAGTACAACCAAAGATAGAACCGACAGAGGAAACCATAAAAAAATCTAAAGGGCAAGCAGAGAAAAAGGAGGAAGAAGCTAAGATAAATCAGGAAGAGGAAGCAGGGAAGACAAAGAAATTACCAGAGCCATACTAGCCTCCCCTACCTTTTCCTCAGAGATTTCAGAAAGCCAAATTGGATAAGCAGTTTGGGAAGTTTTTAGAAGTTTTATAGAAACTTTATATCAACATCCCCTTCACTGAAGCACTTTCTTAGATACCATCCTATGCCAAATTTCTTAAGGAAATTCTGTCAAATAAAAGAAAGCTGGAAGACTATGGAACAGTAGCTCTAACTATAATACCCCTATTTGCATAGCCTGGTATATTTCACTATTCTAGTGACCAATGTCGGTCCGGACAAGTAAGAGGGTTAGAACCACATCTAAGACACCTAGATAAGCCCTGAACGCAAATAATTAGTAATTGCCACATAGTTAAGTATTAAAAAAAAAGTTAAATGAGCCGGGAGTCACAGCGATGGGTGACCTTCTCGGGAAATGACTGCGAGGTCAGTCTAAACTCAAATTTTGAACCAGAAAATGTGACGCCACAGTCCTTAGGACTATTGCGAACACAATGAAAAAGAGAAAATTATATAAAAGAGTTGTTAAGCATGTCAAATAATTAGGTCAGGGATCCAAAAAAAATATCGAATAACTTGCAAACCAGATTGAATCAGCAAGGTGCAATTTGGTCAATTCACCCCTAGAGCTGACTCCTGACCTAACTGTTCAATAAAATTGGAGAAAAGAAAATTTCAAAATTGGGAATTAAATTAAAGAAGTATGGGAAAAATAAAAGGAAAAGAAAATTAAATTAAAAAGACTTATGACATCATCATGGTTATGCAAGCATGACCTCATTAATATTATAATTTAAAAGTATGAAAAAGTGAGGATAAATATTACAAAAATAAGATAAAAAAATAAAAAGAAAAATTGGTCTTCTTCTTCCCAAAATGTTACCACCCACTTCTCTCACCTCTCTCTTTCATTTTGTTTTCTTTCCACCATTGTTACATATTTTCAAGCTTTTAAAGCTTGATTTTGTCTTCTAAACCCTAATCAAACTCCATAGAAAACCTCTAATTAACCCTAGATTGGAAGATTGGGAGAAGAAAAGTGAAGAAATTGAAGAAGAATTTGAAAATTGGAGAGCTCAAGTAAAGGTAAGTTCTTCTAAGCATGATTAATTGTATATTAGTTGAGTTTGAGTGAAATTGAGTAGAGATAACATAAAAATTTGAGAAAATTATGTATAAGAACAAAGGTATAAATTTTTGCCAGCCATGGGGTTGTGAAGTGTTGATATATTTTAGTTCAATTAAATGTGTATGCAAGCCTAATTGAGCATGTAGATGTGATTGGCACACTTTGATTTGATGAATTTTGATAAATTGGAAATTAGGGTTTATGGCACTTAGGGTTTGGGTGAAAAATTGTAGAAAATTTTCAATTGATGCAAATGACCTTATTTGATCAATTGTGACCATTTGTGGTATGTGTGAATTGTTAGAAATAAGTTTCTTAGGGTCAGTCTGCAAGCAACTTGACCTAGGTCCCTTTGAGGGACCAAAAATGAAAATTTATCAACCCAATTGGTGTAAGACCAATTGGGGATGAAAACAGACACATAATGATACATTTTTCATTTAGGAGTCATGCCCAGAAAATGATCATAACATAGTGGATGATCAGGTCAAACCCGGGTGTAGTGCACTGCCATTGTACCAAAATGACTAAATGAACAGTGTTTGTTCATTTAGCCATAACTTGGGCTATACAAGTCCAAATGACCTGATTTTTGTGGCATTGTAAAGGTGTGACATAGCACTACAACTTTTATGAAGAACTCTAACCCAAATTCTGCCCATAACTAAGTTATTTTGCCACCTAAATTTAATGGTCCAAAATTGCCAAAACCAAAGTAGGTGCCCAGAAATATGGGTTAGGCCAATCTAGCCAACCATGTTCAAATGGCCATATCTTGGTCTAAAAAAGTCCAAATGGAGTGATTCAAAAAGGGAATTAAAGATAAGATAATAAGGAACAACTTTTATGAGGAACACTTTGTCAAATTTTCACAGCACCTTGATCAATGGAATAGTGTAAAATAAGACACCAAATCTAAAAATTTGAAAATGCAATTAGGAGACCTAAAAATTGAAAGGGCAACTAAAACAAACAAATTTGGTAACCAAAATGTGGTACGTGAGTGTAATTGAAATTCTCATGCGTATTAAGCATAAAAAGTCAACGTTTTGACTTAAATAGTGTCGTGAATAGTAACCCTAAAATGCAAATTTTAAAGAACATTAATTTAAGTGTATTAAAGTTAGATATAAATAGATTTGAATTTATTTTTGGACTTATGATAAATTATGATACTAAAACACTGTAAAACCGTGTGTTTCAGTTGAAAAGAATAACGGGAAAGAACTCGAGGCATCGAGTCAAGGTCAAGAGGGGACTCGCATATGGTTTGTGCACAACATAAATATCCTTTAAAATTCCTTTGCAAAGTGCATGAAATGATTTGTGGTTACTTATATTGTAAAATGATGATTGAAATATACACTATGCTTTTGATCTAAATTGTTAGAAATTTGATGATATGTGATTTAATTATTAGTAAATGTTTGATAAATTGTTAAGATAGTTTTGAAACCACAGTGTCATGACCATATATTTGAATACCTCACTAACATGACTAGTGGGAGGAAATAGTTTTGAATTTTGATTCCCTCTCTGGCTGAAGTGTTGAGCTGTGTGCCAGTAGAGGAAGAAATTTGAATGGGTACCCATAGTTTGAGCTAGCTAGCCTTGTGATTTCTCATAAGCCTTCAGCAATTGAGATGAATATTATTCTGAATGGCATGATATAACTGTGTGTTTTTATGAAATTCGTTTTGAGACTTCCTAAATGAAATTGTTTGGACTAAAAATTTATAAATCATGTTTTGTATCTGTTTTCATGTTCAGTACCATATTTGAATAAATGTGATTTGATTATGCATAAAATGTTATTTTAGTATGTTGTGCACCACTGAGTTATAGTACTCAGCGATGGCTGTTATTGCTATCGCAGATATAGAGACTTGAGGAGTAGCAGAGTGAGCTACTGAGGATCTTGGAGCCACATCCCTGAAATTTGGTCGGGTATATTTTATACCCTAACTGTAATATTTATTTTAGTGTATGTAAATGTATGTACATGTATAAACTGGTTATGAGCGATTATATAGATTTTGTAATAATATTAGTTTCGATTTTCTAATGTAAATTTTGGAATGATGAATGTAAATTGATTTTACTTTAATGAAAAATGAATAAAGTTATTTAGTGTTATATTTTGAATACAATTGAAATGAGAAATGTTGTTGAGTTTGTTGTGGTAGTTGTTGAGTTGATGAAATAAATTATTGGTAGTGTTTTTACAGGTTTTTTTGAAGAACTGTTTTCTTAAAATACAAATGGCACTCTGCCGAAATTTTCCAAAATTTGCGAGCAAATAAAAATGGACAAAAATTTTAACTAGCTTTTAAAGTTCTATTAAATGTAAGAAAATGCTCACCACTTCCAAAAAGTAAGAAAATGATTTTAAAATCCCTTTTAGGGTACTTAATGAGTTATCGGTAGGTGAAGTTTGATAGTTCATTAGATATTTTACGGGATCTTATTATGCCTTACAGAGGGGTAAGGTGTGACATGTTTTAGTAGTATCAGAGCAAATTTTTAAAGTATGTTTTGACTTGTGAATTTGTCTATTTCTTTTGATAAGTATAACTACTCAATGTCCTTATTTGTTACATACAGTGCATTACATTATAAATATGAACTAACAGAGGGAAATCTCCTACCCCCAAATTGTAATGGAAGAAAGGGATCGCTCTATTGAGCAGCCGGTAAAGGCTGAGGCCCAAGGGGAAGCCCCAGCTCTCAAAAATGTCAGTGGGTCAGTGGCACCAGCCCCACAAATGCCGCAGTTTCCTACATAATTTACCCAGCAAATGGCTGTTATGTTTCAACAGATGGCTGGGGGTATGCTTGCTCAAGGTCTACCCCAGACTTCTATGGTGCAACCTCAAGCTCCAATCAGACAATATGACTAGCTGTTGAAATATGGGGCGACAGAATTCAAGGGTACAGTAGACCCTTTAGAGGCAGAGCAATGGCTGGAGAGAATGGATAGAGTAGTCAAGAAATTGCATTGCCCGGATGAACTAAAATTTGACTATTTAGTGTCACTACTGCAAGGGGATGCGTATGACTAGTGGAAGACCATCCCCTACAGCTTGGCAGAACCGCTAGTATTGACCTGGGATGACTTCATCAAAGAGTTCAGATAGAAATATGTCCCAGATGTATATGTGGATCAAAAATTGCAAGAATTTCTGAGTATGAAGCAAGGGAATAAATCTGTGGCAGAGTATGAAAGGGAGTTCTCCCGCTTAAGCCATTGAGCTGGGAGTCTCCTGTCTACCAGCAAAGAAAGGTGCAAGAGATTTGAGACCAGTTTGAAGCCTAGTCTGAGGATGCAAGTAGTGGGATTCAGACACAATAACTTCTCTAAGCTCATCTCTCAGGCACTTGAGTTAAAAAGAATTGAATTAGAAGCAATACCAGTGAAAGAGAAATCTGAGAAGACTGAAAAATGAGAGAAAGATAAAGGGGAAAAATCAATAGAGCAAAGTCCCAGTGGTACATCTGGAAAAAAGAAGAAATTTGGGGGACTAAGCATAGGTAGAGGTGGAAGGTTTGAAAGGGGCAGATTCTCTAGACAGAGACCCCCTAGGTCTGGTCAGCAGTCAACCAGGGCTTCATATCCTCCCCGCCCTTGTGAGACATGTGGAAAAACTCATGGGGGAGAATGCTATTGGGCAACAGGAGCTTGTTTTAACTGTGGAGGTATGGGCCAACTCATTAAGGACTTTACCAGTGCCCGTAGATTTAGGCTAGCTCTACTATTGCAGAAGGGTCTATTCAGAGTTTTGCTACCAGAGGTTCACAATTGGTTAGCAGAGGAAGAGGCAGAGGTAGAGGCAATGCTTCGACAAATGGTACTGCTAGCTACCAAAGACAAGAGAGTGCTCAGGCTGTGGTTTACACAATGAGACAGCAGGAAGAGGCTGAAACTTCCAATATTGTAGCTGGTACTTTCTCTATCTCTGATCAGGATGTCTTTGTGTTGTTTGATCTGGGTTCAACCCACTCGTATGTTAGTGCTAGCATAGTTAGTTCCCTTGCGGTTCTATGTGTCAAAATGGATTTTGAGGTGCTAGTAATTAGTCCATTAGGACAAGAGGTTTGGGTCAATAGAATGTATAGAGATTGTCCTTTGGTGATCCAAGGACACACTTTTCTATCAAATTTTATTGAAATGCCCTTTAGAGATTATGATATCATCTTGGGCATGGATTGGTTAGCCAGGCATCACGCTATGATTGACTGTAGACTGAAGACAGTCACTTTTGGTCTTCCTTTATACGGTGATGTGGTAATACATGGGGAGAGGCAGTTACTACCATCAAACATCATTTTGGCTGCACTAGCCAGAAGGATGATCAGAAAGGGGTGTGAAGCATACTTGGCACATGTGATAGACACCCAAATGGGGAGTCCAGCACTGAGGGACATCCCTACAGTATTTGACTTTCCAGATGTGTTTCCTAATGAATTTCCAGGATTACCTCTAGAAAGAGAAGTGTAGTTTGAAATTGATGTTATGCCTGGTGTGGACCCAATCTCCATAACACCATACAGAATGGCACCAGCAGAATTGAAAGTGCAGTTGCAAGAGCTGCTTGATAAGGGCTTTATTCGCCCTAGTATGTCACCTTGGGGAGTGCCAGTGCTGTTTTTTAAGAAGAAAGATGGCACTCTCCATTTATGTATTGACTATCGGCAGTTGAATAAGGTGACAATAAAGAACAGATATCCATTGCCCCATATTGATGACTTGTTTGATCAGTTGAGGGGTGCAGCTGTGTTCTCCAAAATTAACCTGAGATCTAGTTATTATCAGCTGAAAGTACAAGAGTAGAGTATCCCTAAAACTATCTTTAGAACTCGATATGGCCATTATGAGTTCCTAGTCATGCTATTCAGGTTAACTAATGCTCCGGCTGCTTTTATAGATTTGATGAACACTATCTTCAGACCATACCTCGACTAGTTTGTTGTGATATTCATAGATGATATATTGGTTTATTCGAGGAGTGCAGAAGAGCATGATAGACATCGGCGGATTGTACTACAGACTTTGAGGGAGAAATAGCTATATGCCAAATTGTCGAAGTGTGAATTTTGGCTGAAGGAAATATCTTTTTTGGGGCATATAGTATCGGCAGAGGTCATCAAGGTAGATCCAAGTAAGATAGAAGTTGTCCTTAATTGGAGGCCACCTAGAAATATCACTGAAATTCGCAGTTTTCTGGGTTTAACTAGATACTACTTCCATTTTGTGAAAGGGTTCTCCATGTTGGCATCTCCATTGACTAAGCTACTCTAAAAAGATGTGAAATTTCAGTGGACGAATAAATGCTAATAGAGTTTTGATGAGTTGAAGAGATGTTTGACTGAAGCTCCAGTCCTTACTTTACCTACCCTGGGTAAAGAATATATAGTTTACAGCGATGCTTCTCATAATGGGTTAGGCTGTGTACTGATGCAAGAGAGGAATGTCATTGCCTATGCATCACGCCAGCTAAAACCGCATAAGAAGAACTATCCAACACATGACTTGGAGCTTGCAGCTATTGTGTTTGCTCTTAATATCTGGAGAGGCTACTTATATGGGGAAATGTGTTACATCATAAGAGTTTGAAGCATTTGGGCACTCAGAAAGAGTTGAATTTGAGATAGAGGAGATGGTTAGAGTTGATAAAAGACTATGTTTATCTGATAGACTATTAGCCAGGGAAAGCTAATGTGGTGGCTGACACCTTAAGTCGCAAAACTATGGCAAGTTTGAGAGTTTCTCCTTTGTCTATGGTACATGAGTTGAGAGCATTGCATGCCAGCTTTGAGATTAATGATGAGGGGCAGACAGTAGTTGCATGGTATGTATAGCCAGTGTTGATTGATCATATCAGAATGGCTACTCAGAATGATCAAAAATATCAGAAGTTATTAGATGAAGTTAGACAGGGCAAGAAACCAGAATTCTCAGTGAGAGATGATGATCTATTGCTACACCAGGGTAGAATGTGCGTTCCTAATGACATTGACTTGAGACAGATCATTTTGAAAGAAGCACATGAGTGTCCTTTTGCTATGCACCCTGGTGGCACAAAAATGTATAGAGGGCTGAAAGAGAACTATTGGTGGATGGGTATGAAAAGCAATGTAGCAGAATTTATTTCCAAATGCCTAAGTTGTCAGCAAGTAAAGGCAGAGCATCAAGTACCAGCTAGTTTGTTACATCCATTACTAGTGCCTGAATGGAAATGGGAGCAGATAACTATGGATTTTGTGATGGGACTTTTGAGGACACAAAAGAGTCATGATGCAGTATGGGTCATAATTGACAGATTAACCAAGTCTGCTCATTTTCTGCCAATTCGGATGGACTATAGTCCAAAAAGATTGGCCAAGCTGTACATTGATGAGATAGTGAGATTGCATGGAGTGCCAGTATCAATTGTATCTGATAGAGACCCTAGGTTCACTTCTAGATTATGGGGTAATCTTCAAAGAGTCCTAGGAACTAGATTGAACTTCAGTACGGCATTCCACCCACAAATAGATGGCCAGTTTGAGAGGGTAATTCAGATATTGGAGGACATGCTACTGGCTTGTGTGATTGAGTTTTAGGGCAGTTGGGACACACATTTGCCTTTGATTGAGTTTGCTTACAACAACAGCTACCAATCAAGTATTCGAATGCCTCCATATGAAGCTTTGTATGGCAGAAAATGTAGAACCCTGTTGTGTTGGGATGAGGTAGGTGAAAGAAAGATGATTGGACTAGAAATTGTTCAGCAGACTAGGGAGAAAATCAGATTGGTTAGAGATCAACTCAAAGCTGCATCAGACCATCAGAAGTCCTACATTGATCTCAAGAGAAGAGATATTGAGTATACAGTGGGTGAGAAAGTATTCCTCAAGGTTTCCCCTTGAAAGAAAATTATGAGATTTGATAGAAAGGGGAAACTAAGTCCTTATTTCATCGGGCCATATGAGGTTCTGGAGAGAGTGGGTCCTTTGGTATATCGTTTGGCATTACCTCCCGAATTGGAGCAGATACATAACGTCTTCCATGTATCTATGTTGAGGAGGTACAGATCTGACCCATTTCATGTACTACCAGTAGAAGAGATTGAAGTGAATGCAGACCTCACATATAATTAAGAACCCATAGAGATTCTGACTTATGAGGTGAAGCAGCTAGAGAACAATCAGATATCGTTAGTGAAAGTGTTGTGGAACCATCATTTAGGCCAGGAGGCTACTTAGGAACGAGAGGAAGACATGAGGAGACAACACCCACAGCTGTTCAGAGACTGATACCAGGTAAAATTTCAAGACAAAATTTATTTTAAAGGGGGGAGAATTGTAACACCCCTATTTGCATAGCCTAGTATATTTTACTGTTCCGATGACCCGCGTCAGTCTGGACAAGTAAGAGGATTAGAACCACATCTAAAACACCTAGATAAGCCCTGAATGTAAATAATTAGTAATTGCCAAATAGTTAAGTGTAAAGAAGAAAAACAAAGCATAAAAAGTTAAATGAGCCGGGAGTCACAGTGATGGGTGACCTTCTCGGGAAATGACTGCGAGGTCTGTCTAAACTCAAATTTTGAACCGGAAAATGTGACTTCGCGGTCCTTAGGACTATTGCGAACACAGTGGAAAAGAGAAAATTACATAAAAGAGTTGTTAAGCAAGTCAAATAATTAGATCAGGGATCTGAAAGAAATATAGAATAACTTGCAAACTAGATTGAATCGGCGAGGGACAATTTGGTCAATTCACCCCTAAAGCTGACTCCTGACCTAATTATCAATAAAATTGAAGAAAAGAAAATTTTAGAATCAGGAATTAAATTAAAGAAGTATGGGAAAAATAAAAGGAAAAGAAAATTAAATTAAAAAGACTTATGACATCATCATGGTTATGCAAGCATGACCTCATTAATATTATAATTTTAAAATATGAAAAAGTGAGGGTAAATATTACAAAAATAAGATTAAAAATAAAAAGAAAAATTGGTCTTTTTTTTAACACCCCTATATTCAGTAGTGCGTTCTGCTGTTCCAGTGATCAGTGTATGTCTGGACAGCTAGAATGCCTGAAACTACACTTAAATGTTAGTAAGGAGACATGAAATGATGAAATACAATAGAGGAAATTACAAGAAAAATTAAGGAAAAATAAAAGAGAGAAAATAAAACTAAATTAAATGAGCCAGCACCGCAGTGATGGGTGACCGCACGAGGATGTTATGGCGCAAGCAATAGCCGACCCCAGGACTGCAGGGAACCCTCAGAATTTAGTTTCGAGACATAATTAAAGACTTATTGAAGTATAAATGTCATTAGAAATATCAAAGAAAAATTAATTAATTAGTACAAAGAAAAATGAAAAATCGAAAAACTGATAAAAATTGGTGTTACTGAAAAAGCTGAAAAGTAACCCGAATACGGCCATTGTGGTCAATTGACACCCTGAGTTGCCTTTTGACCTAAATGTACATTAAAAATAAATGATATTAAACTTTGAAAATACCATGAAAATTAAAATGGTGGTCCATAGTTTAAATAGTGAAATAAAAGGGGTATAATGTTGAATAATTGAAAGTTGAATTAAAATAATAATATTCTTACATTAGTGGACCACTAAACACTTGGAAAATCAATAAAAATTCTGTCACTCTCCACTAACTTCTGCAAACCTTCTTCTTCCTCAAATTCTCCCCATGGCTGAACCAAATACTTCCCAAAAACTCCATGGCTGGCCAAACTTAAAGCTCCATGCAATCATGTTCTAGCCACTTTTTCCACTTGGTTCCTTCATTAAACCTTGCATACTTACCTTAGGGAAGATATTGGCAATAAGAAAAACAAGATTTGGTGGAGTTTTAAAGAAGTCCATAAGAGGTAAGTGTGTATTTTTCAATCTTGCTTCATTAAACTTTGAGTGGACGTTGTAGGGAGTTATTTTGTGGAAGAGATTTTGAGGTTTGATGGAGTAATGGTGGTACACCATTTCGATAGCCATGGAAACTCACTATTTGTAGCTTGTTTTTACTTGTTTATGGTTGTTTAAGATGTTGGTATAAGTGTTTATGTATGTAAAAATAATTTGGATAATGTATACTAAGTGTATGTGTGATAGTGCACTTGGTTTTGGAAGCTTGGAAGCTATTTGAAGGAGATGTGCAAATAGGCAACTTTAAAGTGTAGTTTAAAATGTGTTGTTTCATGGTTTGGTTTATTGAATTATGTTGTTATTGATGGCAGCATGTATATGTGTATAATGATTTGGAATTGGGTATGTAAATGGGGTATGTTCATGTGGTTAAATGGTGTAAATGGACTTTGGAAAATTCTATGTTATAGTGTGCATATTGAGAATGGTTACAAGCTGTCCAAAATGACCAAAATGTGTTGTTAAATTTGTTAATGGTAAGGTACAAACTAGAATTGGCATGAAGGAAGTAAGTTGGTAAGTGTTGAATATATAATTGGTAAGTGATGAGGAGTGTGTAGTAAGGCAGTGTATGTTTTAGCTTAGAACCTTAAGTGTGTGACTCCAATTGGTATGAGACCAATTGGATGTGAAACTAAGCACAAAAAGTGCCAACTTTCATGAAGGAAGCTTATCTAAATTCTGCCTAGAAGGTGACTTGAAAAATGACCAAATCCGGATTAGTGACTTGAAAGCTTTGAAAATTGACCATTTGAGTAGCAGTTAGTTTTTTTACCATAACTTACTCAAACCAGGTCCAAATGACCTGAAATTTTTACCATGAATAGTTTAGACATAGATCTACAATTCTTATGGAGACACCAAAGCCCAGAAATGGCCAGAACCAAGCTAAATAGCTTGCACAAGTTCAGGTACCCAAACTGGCTGAACCAAAAGTGACCTAAAAATGACCTAGCCTACCATTTTAGTGCATTCTATCCAACATTGGTAAATTGACCATATCTTGGTCTACACAACTCAGAATGACCTGAAATTTTGCCCCGTGTGTAATAAGACATAGACCTATAAGTTTGTAGTTTGGACCGGAACCCGAAAATCTAAGGAACTAGGTCGTCCAACTAGGTCAAAATAGTACACCGAAATTTGATAAATTATAATAAAATGCAATACACTTGGAAATGAAATTGGTGACATATACCAACACTAAAGGGCTATAACATGTGACACATTGGTAACATTAGAATTGACTCACTTAGAGTGCATCAAGGGTCAACATTATAGGTTGACTAATGAAATGAATTGAAGGGAATAGTACCAAGAAAATTTAAATATTGGATTTTATTGTTAGAAACAAATTCATTGAGTACTGAAACACTTTAAATTGTGTGTTTCAGTTGAAAAGGATATTGAGAAGCATAAGGAACACTGAGTCAGGGCCAAAAGGCATATATCAGAGGTCTGTGCACAATACTTTTTATATTCACTGCTTTTACCAGAAAATTTATTTGGAGAATTGAGTTATGAATAATTTTTTATTGTTTTAACTTTGGGAATTTTATTTGGAAATTATTGTGTTGCCTACTTTGCAAATGGAAATTTTGAGATAAAATATGATTTGTGATTTGTATGAAATATTTAAATATTGTGATTTGGAATTGTTTTGATATATACTTGGCATGACAATATTACTATGTTCCTCCTCCATTTATGGGGTGAGTGTGATTATATTCCTCCCTCTTTGACTTGCCAGTCTGAGGTGAATGTGGATGAGTACTCATTATCTAGCTAGCTTCCTCCCTCATTGATTTCGATTAGTAGAGTGAGTGTGCCTTGTCGTGATGTACACATGGCATGTTCAGAAAAATTTGTGTCATGGCCTAAATTGTGTTATTGATTCGCAAACTGTGTAATTCAGTTATTTGATTAAATTGTGTTATTTATTGGCAACACTGTGTTATTCAGTTATTTGATCAAATTGTGTTATTGATTGGCAAACTGTGTCATTCATTATTTGATCAAATTGTGTTATTGATTGGCAACACTGTGTTATTCAGTTATTTGATCAAATTGTGTTATTGATTGTGTTATTGATTGGCAACACTGTATTATTCAGTTATTTGATCAAATTATGTTATTGATTGGCAACACTGTGTTATTCAATTGTTTTATCAAATTTGTGTTATATGAGCTTTGAAAATCGTGACATGAAATTGTGAATTATTTGAATTGTAAATTCTCAATAAAAGTTTTACATACCGCATTTTAAATTGTTATTGTGCACCACTAATAAATTTTACTCAGCGATAGCTTTTTCATTGCTGTCGCAGGTAGACAAATGGATAGAGCAGCAGAGTAGGCTGCTTGTACCACATTTTGAGATTTCGCCGGGTATATCGAGTATACCATATTGTGTAGTTTTTGTTGTAATGTATATGCACTATATGTATATATTGTACTTGGTCTTGAGCAGTTGTAAACTAAAATTATAAATTATTTAGCCTGTAAAGTATTGTGATAAATTTATCTTATCTCAGTTTTTTGGAAACACTGGAAAATTGATTGTTGAACTAAGTTGATAATGTTGATAAATTTATTGTGTTGAACAAATTATTGGAGTTTGGAATTGAGGAATTATATATTTGAAGTGCTTTTTACAGGTTTTTGAAGAACTGTTTTATTCAAAATACAGATGGCACTCTGCCAAAATTTTTACAGAAATTGTTAATACTTCAAATGTGTTATTTGGTTTCACTTCAGTTAAAAAAAAAAATTTAACACCTGTCAATAGTGCTCACCACTATAAAAGAAGTAAGAAAAGTTTTAAAATCTCTTGTAGTGTATTTAACGGGTTATCAGTAGACAAAGTTGGTAATTCATTAGGTATACTATGGGATCATGTTATGCCTTACGGAGGGGTAGGGTGTGACATTCTTCTTCCCAAAAAGTTGCCGCCCACCTCTCTCACCTCTCTCTTTCATTTTGTTTTCTTTCCACCATTATTACATATTTTCAAGCTTTTAAAGCTTGATTTTGTCTTCTAAACCCTAATCAAACTCCATAGAAAACCTCTAATTAACCCTAGATTGGAAGATTGGGAGAAGAAAAGTGAAGAAATTGAAGAAGAATTTGAAGATTGGAGAGCTTAAGTAAAGATAAGTTCTTCTAAGCATCATTAATTGTATATTAGTTGAGTTTGAGTGAAATTGAGTAGAGATAACATGAAAAATTGAGAAAATTATGTATGAGAAAAAAGGCATAAATTTTTGCTAGCCATGGGGTTGTGAAGTGTTGATATGTTTTAGTTCAATTAAATGTGTATGCAAGCCTAATTGAGCATGTAGTTGGCACACTTTGATTTGATGAATTTTGATAAATTGGAAATTAGGGTTTATGGCACTTAGGGTTTGGGTGAAAAATTATAGAAAATGGTCAATTGATGCAAATGACCTTATTTGAGTTGAGAAATGGTCAATTGTGACCATCTGTGGTGTGTGTGAATTGTTAGAAATAAGTTTCTTAGGGTCAGTCTGCAGGCAGCTTAACCTTGAAAGGGACCAAAAATGAAAATTTACCAACCCAATTGGTATGAGGCCAATTGGGGATGAAAACAGACACATAATGGCACATTTTTCATCTAGGAATCATGCCTAGAAAATGACCATAACATAGTAGACAATTAGGTCAAACCCGGGTGTAGTGCACTGCCACTGTGCCACTGTACCAA
Organism: Hevea brasiliensis; assembly: GCF_030052815.1. Taxonomy (NCBI): domain Eukaryota; kingdom Viridiplantae; phylum Streptophyta; class Magnoliopsida; order Malpighiales; family Euphorbiaceae; genus Hevea; species Hevea brasiliensis. The sequence goes on from NC_079499.1 coordinate 50,526,162, forward strand.
AATGACCAAATGAACAGTGTTTGTTCATTTGGCCATAACTTGGGCTATACATGTCCAAATCACCTGATTTTTGTAGCATTGGAAAGGTGTAACATAGAACTACAACTTTCATGAAGAACTCTAACCCAAATTCTGCCCATAACTAAGTCATTTTGCCACCCAAATTTAATGGTCCAAAACTGCCAGTACCAAAGTAGGTGCCCAGAAATATGGGTTAGGCTAATCCGGCTAGCCATGTTCAAATGGCCATATCTTGGGCTACAAAACTCCAAATGTTGTGATTCAAAAATGCAATTAAATATAAGATAATAAGGAACAACTTTTATGGAGAACACTTTGTCAAATTTCTACAGCAACTTGATCAATGGAACAGTGCAAAACAGGACACCAAATCTAAAAATTTGAAAATGCAATTAGGAGACCTAAAAATTGAAGGGGCTACTAAAACCAACAAATTTGGTAACCAAAATATGGTATGTGGGTGTAATTGAAATTTTCATACCTATTAAGCATAAGAAAGTCAACATTTTGACTTAAATAGTGCCATAAATAGTAACCCCGAAATGCAAATTTTAAAGAACGTTAATTTGAGCGTATTAAAGCTAAATATAAATAGATTTGAATTTATTTTTGGACTTGTGATAAATTATGATACTAAAACACTGTAAAACTGTGTATTTCAGTTGAAAAGAATATCAGGAAAGAGCCCGAGGCATCGAGTCTAGGCTAAGAGGTGACTCGCATAAGGTTTGTGTACAACATAAATATCCTTTAAAATTCCTTTGCAAAATGCATGAAATGATTTGTGGTTACTTATATTGCAAAATGATGATTGAAATATACACTATGCTTTTGATCTAAATTGTTGGAAATTTGATGATATGTGATTTAATTGTCAGCAAATGTTTGATAAATTGTTAAGATAGTTTTGAAACCACAGTGTCATGACTATATATTTGAATACCTCACTCGCATGACTAGTGGGAGGAAATAATTTTAAATTTTGATTCCCTCTCTGGCTGAAGTGTTGAGGTGTGTGCCAGTAGAGGAAGAAATTTGAATGGGTACCCATAGTTTGAGCTAGCTAGCCTTGTGATTTCTCATAAACCTTTGGCTATTGAGATAAATATTGTTCTGAATGGCATGATATAACTGTGCTTTTATGAAATTCGTTTTGAGACTTCCTAAATGAAATTGTTTAGACTAAAAATTTATAAATCATGTTTTGTATATGTTTTTCATGTTCAGTAACATATTTGAATAAATGTGATTTTAATTATGCATAAAATGTTATTTTAGTATGTTATGCACCACTGAGTCATAGTACTCAACGATGGCTATTATTGCTGTCACAGATATAGAAACAAAAGGAGCAGCAGAGTGAGCTGCTGAGGATCTTGGAGCCACATCCCTGAAATTTGGTCGGGTATATTTTATACCCTGATTGTAATATTTATTTTGGTGTATATAAAAATGTATGTACATGTATAAACTGGTCATGAGCGGTTGTATAGATTTTGTAATAATATTAGTTTCGATTTTCTAATGTAAATTTTGAGATGATGAATGTAAATTAATTTTACTATCATGAAAAATGAATAAAGTTATTTAGTGTTATATTTTGAAGACAATTGAAATGAGAAATGATGTTGAGTTTGTTGTGGTAGTTGTTAAGTTGATGAAATAAATTATTGGAAGTGTTTTTACAGGTTTTTTTGAAGAATTGTTTTCTTAAAATATAGACGGTACTCTGCCGAAATTTTCCAAAATTTTCAGATAAATAAAAATGGACAAAAATTTTAACTAGCTTTTAAACTTCTATTAAATGTAAGAAAATGCTCACCATTTCCAAAAAGTAAGAAAATGTTTTTAAAATTCCTTGTAGGGTACTTAATGAGTTATCGGTAGGTGAAGTTTGATAGTTCATTAGGTATTCTACGGGATCATGTTATGCCTTACAGAGGGGTAAGGTGTGACACTAACAGAGGAATGCAGTGCCATACTGCAAAACAAACTGCCTCCAAAGTTGAAAGATCCAGGAAGCTTCTCCATACCCTACCTCATTGGTAACAAGAAAATAGACAAGGCCCTCTGCAATCTTGGGGCAAGCATCGGTTTAATGCCTCTATCAATATGCAAAAAGCTGGAGATCGGAGAACTGAGGCCCACGACAACCTCATTGCAATTGGCTGATCGATTTGTTAAATATCCTGTGGGCATACTTGAGAACATCCCTATCAAAGTGGGCAAATTCTTTATTCTAGTAGACTTTATTGTCCTTGAGATGGAAGAAGATGTTCAAATCCCTATCATCTTGGGAAGACCATTCTTGGCAACCACCGGAGCCATCATAGACGTCAAAAATGGGCGACTAACCCTCAAGGTAGGAGAAGAAGAAGTGGAGTTCAACTTGTTTGACAAAATAAAACACAAATTTGAACCTGATGAATGCTTCAAGGTTGACATAATTGATAAACAAGCTGAAGAGGAATTTCATAAGACACATCCTAAAGATCCTCTTGAAGCATGTATTTGCACAGCCACACAGTGGATGATGAAAATACAGAAATAGCAGCCTATGCACAATAGTTAGCGATTCATCCACCCCTACCCTTAGCTAAGGCTTCTAAGATGGAGAAGTTGAAGGAGGAACAAACCAAAGGTAAGCTCCAAGAAAATGCCAAATAGGTAGAGCTTAAACCTCTCCCCTCCTCGCTAAGGTACACATTTCTGGACTTAAATTCTAAATATCCTGTTATAATCAATGCTAGCTTGTCTAAGTTAGAAGAGGAAAAATTGTTAAGAGAACTTAGGATCCATAACAAGGCCATAGGGTATAAAATAGAAGACCTGAAGGGAATCAACCCTTCGATTTTCATGCATAGGATACCCATGGAAGAAAATAGTAAACCCACAATCGAACACCAAAAAAGAATTAACCCAAACATGAAAGAAGTAGTCAAGAAAGAAATTTTAAAACTATTAGATGCAGGTATCATATACCCAATTTCTGATAGTAAATGGGTTAGTCCAGTACATGTAGTTCCTAAAAAAGGTGGGACAACTGTTATCCAAAATGTAAACAATGAACTAATCCCTACTATAGTAGTCACTGGTTGGCGAATGTGCATAGATTATAGGAAATTGAACAGTGCTACCAGAAAAGACCATTTTCCTCTCCCCTTCATCAACTAAATGTTAGAAAGGTTAGAGAAACACTCTTATTTCTGTTATCTAGATGGGTATTCGAGATTCCTTCAAATTCCTATTTACCCAAAAGACCAAGAAAAGACAACATTCACTTATCCCTATGGAACATTTTCATATAGAAGAATGCATTTTGGTTTTTGTAATGCTCCTACTACCTTTCAAATATGCATGATGGCTATCTTTTCTTATTATATTGAAGATATCATGGAAGTTTTATAGATAATTTTTCTGTCTATGGAACTACTTTTGATGATTTCCTAGCTAATTTATCTAAGGTGTTGCAAAGATGTAAAGAATCAAACCTGATCCTAAATTGGGAAAAATGTCACTTCATGGTAAGGGAAGGCATAGTTCTGGGACATTTGATATCAAAAAGAGGAATTGAAGTTGATAAGGCAAAAATTGAGATCATTGAAAACATGCCACCACCAACATCAGTCAAGGGAGTGCGAAGTTTTTTGGGATATGCAGGATTCTATAGAAGATTCATCAAGGACTTTTCCAAAATAGCTATAACACCCTCACTTTAGCTATTCCGTACATTCTACTATTTCGATGACCGATGTCGGTCTGGACAGCTAGAATGTCTAGAAAAATATTTAGACTAGAGTGAGGAGTCATAAATAACTCAAATGATGATAAGAAAAATTTAGAAAAAATTTTAGAAATAAAATACAACCAAGTTAAATGAGCCGGTGCCCTAGTAATGGGTAACCCAGTGGGAAGTTGCGGTTTTTCTCAACTAGAAGCCCTAAACCTAGGAGAAAATTCATGAAATAATTTTTGAGACTCCAGAGAAGAGTCATTGAGGTTTCTATGGCACTAGAATGCCAAGAAAAGGCATAGAAAAATTTTTAGATCAGTACAGATGATTTTGGCTCAATAAGCCAAACGGAGGGCATTTTGGTCATTTCGTCTTCAGAGATGATTTTTGGCCGACTTGTCCAGTTAAGTAAATAATTATTATGACATAAAATATGAATAAATATTATTAAAAATTGAATTAACAATAAGTAGAAAAGAAAAGGAAAGAAAAATGAAAGAAATTGGGAATTATGACATCACATGATGTCATTAACATGCCCCCACCCAATCACATTTTGACACCTCATTATAAACCCAATTAAAGGTGTTAAATGGGCTGAAAAATCAAAAGAATTCTGCTCATCCTTTCCTTCTTCCAGCCATAACACATTCTCTCCCTCTCTTCCACCATTAACAACTTCACCCAAGCTTAATCTCACCTACTAAATCACCTCATAAGCCCATCTTCCCTTCACAAAAAATTATCATCACCACTAGAGCAAGACTTAGGCAGCAAAAAGAAGTGAAAATAAAGGAGTTTGTCAAGCTTGGATTGACACACAACAAGGTTAGTGCTACTTTCTTCCATATTCTTTTAGTAAACTTAAATTTGAGCATGAAAATGGAAAGAATTACAAGAAAAAAATTGAGAAATTATTCATGTTTGATGGAAGAAGAATTTTGGTCAACATGTGTACCTATGGGAATTGATGAATTTAAATGAAATGAAATGTGTTTATTGGAGTTGCTTAGTAGGTATTTGTGATTGGATGTGTTAGATGGCATGGATAGCATAAAATGGACACTTTGGGAATTAGGGTTTGTGAAAAATTAGAGTTTTTCTTATGTAATGGTATATTAACATTGTAATGGTCAATTAGTGACCATTTGAATGTGTGTGAGGAGGAATTGAAGTGAGTAAGGATAATGGAGTTGAGCTTAGGCATGCTGCCCTTGGTGACCTGCAGGACTGGGTGTGAGTCCAGAAGTTTTGGGTAGCTATAACTGGAGTTGTATAGGTTTAATTGATGCAAGACCAATTGGACATAAAACTAAACACATAATGGCACAACTTTGGCGAAGAAACCTTGCCCAGAAAATCAAACCAAGTTAACCTAAAAATTACCCTAATCCAAGTGACCAACATGCTATCTATGGAAAATGACTAAATGAACAATGTTGATTCAAATGGTCATAACTCAGTGTAGAAAAGTTCAATTGATCTGAAATTTTACCAGCAGAAATCTGAGACATAGATCTACAACTTTAATGAAGAACACAAATCCAAATTCTGAACATAACCTAGTCAAATTGCCAACCAAACTTAGGTCACCAAATCTGGCAGAACCAAATTACCCAGAAATTCTGGGTACAAGTCAATCTGGCTAGTTATGGTAAAATGACCATAACTTGAGCTACAAAACTCCAAATGGAGTGATTCAAAAAAAGAAATGTAACTAGACACACCAAGGAACAACTTTTATGAAGACAATTTTATCAAATTCTTACTGTCCAAAAGACCAATGGAACAGTAAAACTAGGGTACAAAATCTGCAAATTTTGAATAACATAAGATAAGCTTTGGAATGGTATTGGAAATCAATACCAACAAAAATAAAATGTAAAATGTGGTATCTTGGAGAACTTAGGTTCAATAAATTTATTATGTATTAAAAAGTCAATAATTTGAGTGAATGTAATATGAATAGTAGCACAAAGACACAAAGTGTAAGAACTAAATTGGTAGAGGAAATTAAAGTATGAAATTTGAAATCCATGAAATATTCATAGATTCCTTGGAATAGAAATAGTAATTTACCTAAATGACTTAATGAACATTTAAGTTATGTGAATATATAATTAAGGTTTGTATTCCCATTACTAGTAGGTCTAATAAAACATGAGTGATACCACTTGAATATGAAATGAAATTAACCTAGATGGATTGTTGAGACTTATACTCCCAACACCAATGGAGTTCATAATATATTAGCAATAAAACTTGAAGTATAAAATGTACTTTACATGAATAGATTGTTGAATGAATAAATGTGATAAAAGTGTCATTTCGGATTTAGGTTCCCATCAAGAGAGAAAGGAAAGATGTTTTGAATGTGAATGGTACATGAGATTAAATGAATGTGAATTATAATTAGTATGAATATTACGATGAATGCATAAATTACCTAGAAATGTGAATTTGGAAATTATGTTTCCATTATTAAAAAAATTAGAATGCTATAAAAATAAAAACAAAAAATATAATGAAATGATGAAACATATAAACTCTTAATGGTACTATGTGCTCATGTATTGCCTAGACACATGAGTCAGATTGGATATATTGACATGCCAATAGCGTATTATTTTAGCAGTACTGCGAAAGGCTTTATGCCTGTATTCATGGCTTTATGCTCGTATTCATGGCTTTATACCTGCATTCATGGCTTTATGCCCGCACTCATGGCTTTTATGCCCGATTATGTATTATCATGTCTTTTCATCCATAGTGACTGCATACGTAATTGACATTCTGCGTCCCATGGTATGACGGCCCGAGGCACCGTGGTGTCCAGTGCCAATGACCCATTATCCAGTTTAGTCAGCCTGTCATAGGTTACCTGGGCAGAAAAATTTATTGAAATAAGTTAAAAATATTAGAAACTAAATAAATCAGTGAGAAAATCCGAAAGGTATTAAACTAGTATTAAGAATTTAATTATTGCGAAATGATCCACAACACATAGAAAATATTAAGAGAGTAAATGAAAGACTAACAGAATAAGCATAATGTAAGTAATTATTAGAAATGCATTCTCCATAATAAAATAAACATAAACTAAATATTTAGATTTATTTGTACATTATATAAATGATTATTGTAAACTTATGACAAAAGAGATTCTAGAGAGCAACATAAATGACGAAAAATATACTGTATAGCAAATTTCATATGAACCTAGTAAAATTCTTGAATATAGAAAATATGCTCTAATTATTTTTATTTGTATACATTATTTTTTGTCATATTATTGCACCACTAAGCAGCAATATTTAGCGCGATGGATTTGTTTCCTCGTGCAGGTACTGAAGATAAAAACCAGTGGACATTAGACTGGAGAATTTAGAGTCCAGATCTGCGAAAGTGTCAGAAGTGTACAAGGTTGTCACCTCCTCAACAATGCATGTAGATAGGGTCCATATAGATCATATTATGTATTTTATACATTATAATTAGTTATTATTTATAATGTAAACTATGAATTGTATGTTGAAATATAGATTATAGAACTGTAATTAATTTGTAGATCATGTAAATTATGAAATTATGTAATTATTTTATAAATTATGCAAATTAAGGAAATTTGAAAATCTTGCTTATGTAATTTGAGAATGTTTACACATGAATTGAGTATGAATAGATTTGTACAAATGAGTATGTGAATTACAAGAATTGAATGTGAGATGAATATGATGAGCATGAATGATATTTTTATTGTAAAATATTATTCAAAATTTCAAGCACGTGAATAGTAAAATACATCAACTGATAATAAAATAGGAGAAACTCCGCTGGTTTCTCCGTAAAAAAATAATTGATATTAAAATATAACGAGATTAAATTATTAAAGGAATAAAGTAAGATAAAATAGGGTGCTCTGGCACCGAATGTAGCACACTTTGCTCGACTACACTGTAGTCAGGTGAGGGGTGTTACAATAGCTAAGCCACTTACCAACTTGTTAAGTCAAGATGTTCTCTTTGATTTTGATGAAAATTGCCTTGTCTCCTTTAACAGGATCAAAGAAGCCCTGATATCAGCACCAATAATGCAGCCACCAAATTGGGAGCTACCATTCGAGGTGATGTGCGATGCGAGTGACTTTACAGTTGGAGCAGTGCTCGAGCAAAGAAAAGATAAAAAGCTCCATGCTATTTATTATGCTAGCAAGGCACTTGATGATGCGCAAATCAATTATCCCACCATAGAGAAGGAATTCCTAGCAGTGGTATTTGCAATGGACAAGTTCAGATCCTACCTCATTGGGTCAAAAGTCATTGTATTCATAGATCATGCTACAATCCGGTACCTTTTGAACAAGAAGGAAGCAAAACCAAGGCTGATTCGATGTATTCTACTCCTGCAAGAATTTGACCTTGAAATCAAGGACAAAAAAGGATACGAAAATATAGTAGCTGACCATCTTTCCATACTAAAATTGGAGTACACAGGGGACTTCGAAGATTTGCCAATTAATGATTCATTTCCTAATGAGTAATTACTTGCATTCTCCAAGGCTCCATGGTATGCTGACTTTGTTAATTTTCTTGTATGTAGGGTACTGCCTCTAAACATGACTTATCAGCAAAGGAAGAAATTTTTACATAATGTGAGATAATACATATGGGAGGAACCTTTACTGTACAAGAGATGTAATGATGGGCTGATAAGAAGATGCATACTAGAGGAAGATATGGAAAGTATCATTTATCACTACCATTTATCACTATATGGAGGACATTTTGGCACCTCAAAAACCGCAGCCAAGATTTTGTAAGCAAGGTTTTACTGGCCACATTTGTTTAAGGATGTAAGATCCTTTGTGCTAGCTTGTGATTAATGCCAAAGAACAGGTAACAGTTCAAGAAGGAATGAAATGCTACTGCATGGTATACTTGAGATAGAATTGTTTGATGTGTGGGGAATAAACTTCATAGGCCCATTTCCCTCTTCCCATGGAAATAAGTATATTCTGATTGGTGTTGATTATATATCAAAATGGGTAGAAGCAATTGCAACACCAATCAACAATGCTAGAGTGGTCACAAGGTTCCTTAAGAAGAACATCTTCACAAGATTTGGCACACCACGAGCAATAATCAACGATAGAGGAAGTCACTTCTGCAACTAATAATTTGAAACACTGCTGAAAAAGTATGGAGTGACTCACAAGGTGACCACACCTTATCATCCTCAAACCAGCGGTCAAGTAGAAATCTCAAATAGAGAACTGAAGCAGATTCTGGAGAAAACTGTAAACAGATCTAGGAAGGACTGGTGCATAAAGTTAGATGATGCATTATGGGCATACTGCACTGCATATAAAACCCCAATTGGCATAACACCCTTCCGACTGGTTTATGGAAAATCATGCCATCTCCCTATTGAACTTGAGCATAAAGCTTACTGGGCAATTCAGATCCTAAACTTTGACCTCAAAGCTGCTAGTGAGAAAAGACTCCTACAACTGAATGAGTTGGAAGAAATCTGACAGGATGCATACGAAAATGCCAAAATTTTTAAGGATAAAACCAAAAAATGGCATGACAAGCACATAGCAAGGAAAGAAATAAAAGAAGGAGATCTTGTCCTCTTATTCAACTCTAGATTGAAACTCTTTCCAGGGAAGCTAAAATCAAGATGGTCCAAACCTTTCAAGGTCACCCAAGTCTTCCCACATGGAGCAGAAGAAGTGTGGAGCAAAACCTCAGGTGCATTTAAGGTCAATGGACAGAGGCTGAAGCCTTACTTTCAGGGAGAACCCATAGAAATGGGAGTCAATTGCACCCTCGACCATCCTACCAACAGACCATAAACAAGCAAAGTCCAGCTAAAGACTATAAATAAGTGCTTTTTAGGAGGCAACCCAAAATTTTTTTTGAACTTTTCTTCTTCTTTTTTCTCCCTTTTCATATTGATTTTTATTTTGTACTCATTAGCATTTCATTTTGTAGGATTTTTTGGAAAGGGGAGTAAAGAACAAGAGAGGAAAGGAATCAACAAGTCAAAACCACAAAAGGAAAATTGGACAAAACCAGAGAAGTAGCTCTATTGCTAAACTTTACATCCATTTTATGTGTTGTGATGATAAAAATTTTTCATTTGAGAAAAATCTGGAAAATCAAAAAATTACACGGGTCGTGTACTGGTTTCACACGCCCCGTGTAACTTTCTGGAAGTATGTAAATTTCTTGCAATTTTTAACTCTGAGTGAGACAGAAAGTTACACAGGTCCATAGCCTAATTTACACGGACCATGTAATGTCTCTAGCAGAATAACTTAAAGCCAGGGAGTTACACGGGCATCCTTGTATTTGACACGGGCCGTATAACATATCCAGTAAAGCAACTCAGGAGACAGAAAGTTACACGGGTCCCAGAGCTCATTTACACGGGCCATGTACTATGATAAAATTTGAAATTTTCAAGCAGAAATTTACACGGCCCTACATGTCAGGACCCATGTAGTGATACACGGCCCGTGTATCATGTTGCAGACGCAACTCCTGGGGCACGAAATGTGCGAAACGAAGAGTCCTAATGACTCTTTAAATGTACCCCTCGCATTAAAACCATTCGTAAAGGCAAAACCCTTCATCTCCACCCCTCCTAGCCCATAAAAACCCCTCAAATCTCATCTCCTTTCACCAAACCCTACTCTTCTCCTTCCCAAAAACTCATCAATGGCCCCTGCAAAGCAATCTGTGAGAAGAATCGGCTCTTCCTCGAGGTAAAGAGGAGAATCCTCACCTTCTCCAACTCAGCCGCCACCCCAACGCCTAAGAACAAGGGCAGCCTCTCTCCAACCATCTCAACCAGCCCATCCTCCACCACAACCCCAACCACAAGCCACTCCATAACCTGAAATCTCCATTCCTTAGGGATTCCATGATGATGCCCACAAGGCAATGTTCACCCGGCTTCACACCCAAAAAATAAGCTCCATAAAATACATGGATTTTCCGCTGCTGGAGCAAATCGAGCTACAGAATAAAATTAATGGGCTACTCGATAGCATCGGGTATACAAGGTTCACCTAACTCCAATTTCCAGCATACCGAGATACCACACTAGAGTTTTTGGGCAATTTTAAGGCTACCTTATGGCCTATCGATAGGGAGGATAAGGGCAGGATTGAATTTTGCCTCCTTGGTGTCGGCCGGGTGATGAACATAGATGAGTTCAACGCCATCTTTGGCTTTGACAGCGCCGGCCACTAAGAGATCCCTAGGAACCGCATGCTCTATAACAATATCAGTTTCTGGAGTTCCATTACTCCAAACACAGAGCCGTATAACTCCAGCAAGTCTAAATCCATAGGTATCACAAGTTCAGCCCTGCGCTACATGCATCGGTTCACCGCCCACATCATCATGGGCCGTGGCAATAGCCTTAACATTGTAAATGCCAATGAGCTATTCTTCTTGTGGTGTATGGTCACTGGACAGTGCTGCAGCACCGGCTTCTTTTTGTGCAACTATCTCCGCCGCCTCTGTCATCAATCTGCCGAGCACATCATGCTTAGTGGCCTTGTTACAACCATTGCCCTCCACTTAGGCTTCGTTCCCGGGCATCACAGGTTGCGCTCTGTCATTGGAACATCAAGAATAGATCTGTAACATCCTCACTTTAGCTAGTCCGTATGTTCTACTGTTCCGGTGATCAATGTCGGTCCGGGCAGCTAGAATATTTGGAATCATAATTAGACTTGAGTGAGGAGTTATAAATAAACCAAATAATGATCCAAAAAATCAAGGAAAATTTTTAGAAATGAAATGCACTAAGGTTAAATGAGCCGTAACCCCAGTGATGAGTAACCCGAGAGGGAAGTGACGATGAAGGCCGTTAGCAACCCTAGAACCAAGAAAAACTTCATGAAATAATTTTTGGGACCTCAAGGAAGGATTATTGGGGTTCCAATGACAATAAAATGTTAAGAAAACATGAAAAATTTAATCAATTGGTGCACACAATTTTAGCTCGTTAAGCCTAACGGAGGGCATTTTGGTCATTTCGTCTTCAGAAATGATTTTTGACCAACTTGTCCATTTATTTAAGTGAATTACATGACATAAAATATGAAAAAATATTGATGAAAAATTTATTAAAAATGAATAGCAAGAGAAAGAAAAGAAAATGAAAGTAAATTGGAATTATTACATAATGCTTATGTAAGCATGAGCTAATTAAATCCTTTGGCCAATCAAAATAAAGAAACACAATTAAAATACATTAAAAATAAAGGAAAAAAGTCAGAAATCTAGAATAAACTATCAGCCCTCCTTCCTTCTTCCAAGCCGCACCATAGTTCCACCATTGCCAAGCTTACCAAAGCTTGATTTCTTTGGTTTTTCACTAACTAAACCCTAAGTTTCCAACACAAAATCTTACTCTTTCATCCTAGTAAAGCTTTTGGGAGCAAAAAGAAGTAAAAAGGAAGAGTTTTTACAAGCTTGGAAGTGACTCCATTAGAGGTTAGTGACCAAACTTATTCTTTCTCTTTTGATTCATGTTGAAGGAGTGGTGTAGAATGCAAATTTACAAGAAAATTGAAAAAAATATCATGTGTATGCCTTTCTTAAAATTTCATCAGCTTTGGGATAGGTAGGGTTTTGAAGATTTCTTTAAATAGAAGTGGTAGTCTAGCTACCCTTAACACTAATCTATTGATTAGGATAGTGAAGTGCAAGTGAATGCAAAAATCTGAAATGGGAGAGCTTGGGTTTTGACCCAAATTTGAGACTTTGTTCATGTATTTGGTGAAAGAGAGTTTTAATGGTCAATTACTGACCATTTGGCTGTGTGTGATTAAGAAATGAAGTGATTTGTTTCATGAGAATTGAAGCTAGGTATGCTGCCCTTAGAGACCTACAGGACTGGGTGTGAGTCCAGCAGGTTTGGCTAGCTATAACTAGAGTTGTATAGGTTCAATTGGTGCAAGGCCAATTGGATATGACACTAGACACATAATGGCACAACTTTGGTGAAGAAACCCTGGCTAGAAAACGAAACCAAGTTGACCTAAAGATTGCCCTAATCATGGTAACCTGCATTCTGCCTGGGTAAAATGACCAAATAAATAATGTTTATTCATTTGGTCATAACTCAGTGTAAAAAGGTCCAATTGACCTGAAATTTAACCAGAAGAAAGTTGATACATAGACCTACAGCTTTCATGAAGAAATCAAACCCAAAATCTGATCATAACATGTTCAAAAATAGACCTACATTCAGTGTACAAACACTGTAGATTTGGTTCTGTCCAAAAAATTTGGAAAGTTTATAATCCGGCCAGTTATGGTTTTTAGGCCATAACTTGAGCTACAAAACTCTAAATAGAGTGATTCAAAAAAGGAAATGTAACTAGACATAATAAGAAATAATTTTCATGAAGACAACTTTGCCAAATTTCTACGGTACAAATGACTAATGGAACAGTAAACATAATGCTTGAAATCTGAAAATTGTGAATAACTAACACTAAGCTTAGAAATGGTATTGGCAACCAATACCAACAACTTTAGAATTCAAAATGTGGTATGTTGGGAACATTAAAACCAATGTACCTATTGTCTATACTAAAGTCAACATTTTAGTTGACTAATGAAATGAATAGTAACACTTAAACTTCAATTTCAAGAATTGTAAAATTTAAAAGTGTAACATGCCCTAGTATACCTAGTATGATTGGTTTGGATAGGTTGGCATATCAATAGGGTTTAGTTAGTAGTATTGCACATAGCATTATGCCATTCTGTGATTTTATGGCTTTTAGCCATTCTAATATCAGTGTGATACTTGGCCTTGTGCCCAACGTTTATTACAGCTTATTAGTTGTTCTGTTGCACGCCGAGAGACATAATGTGACCAATGGTGTGACGGCCTGAGGTACTTGGTACCCAGTGCCAGTTTACCCGTTTATCTAGTCCAGTCGACTAGTATAGGTTACTCAAGCAATTAAAATAAACCTTATCAAATTTTAATCAAATGATGCTACAATAAATGCCAGAAATTAAGTCTACATAAAATATTAACATACATTCTGCATATTTATTCTATTTTAGTTATTTTATTTTATATTGGTACCACTAAGTAGAATTACTTAGCGCATCTCTTTTGCCACGCGCAGGTACTGGAGACATAGCTAGGGAGTCCAGCAGACCTTAGACCGGGTGATTGTCAAATCTGCACAGAGTTCAGAGTCACGTCATATCTGCAATGCACTTGGTAGGACATTAGAACTTTGGGTTGTATTTTGTATTTTGTATTTTGCATTTTGTATTAGTCTTTGGTTGTGATTACAAACTCTTGAAATTATGTGATAATGTAAATATATGAAATTTCATGTTATTGAAATTTTCTGAATATTATGTTGAAAAATGAAATGTTGGGAAATATTCATGAATGTGATCTGAATTGTGATGTGAACAAAAATTTTGAAAATGGTGTTGAGATTGGAGATTGAGTTGATATGTGTATATATTGGAGTTTTGGATTTGAAAACTATATTGGAAGTGTCTTTTAAACAGGTTCAAAAGAACTGTTTTCCAATTTATAGCCGGCACTCTGCCGGATTTTTTATAAAAATTTATGAAAAATTCATATTAATCAATTTGCAAATAAACGATATAATAGTGAATTTTTGCAATTGGTAAATAATAAATAAATAAATTAAGGAGGGTAAATTGTTATGAAATAAGATATGGTGCTTTGGCACACTGGGTGGCATAACTTGCTCGGCTACACTGTAGAGGAGTAAAGGGTGTCACATTTAGTGGTATCATAGCATCGGTTTAGGCGTTTTTGGGCCTAGATAGAGTGCATACCATTGCATTGCATTTGTAAGTGTTGAGGTGACACTGATGTATATCTATTTGTTTTCTTATTTTAATTAGGATATGGATTCTACTTCTCAAAGAGTAGTTGATGAAGAGGTGGAGAGTCGTGCTCCACCAAGGGCTGAATTTGGAGGCAGGGGAGAATCTGCCCCACCAGCAGCTGAGGCACCTGCCCAACCTTAGTTTGCATTATTCCAGCAAATGACTGAATTTTATCAGCAAATGATGGGGCCAATTCCACCACCATAACCACAGCCACAACCTCCACCAGTACCACAGAAGTACCATTTGGAAAAACTACGAAAACATGGGGCTGTGGATTTCTTTGGAAAGAAGGAGGATGACCCCATGACAGCTGAAAACTGGTTGGATAGAACTGTAAGAGTGTTTAAGCAGCTTCATTGCACCCCTGAGCATAACCTAGAGGGTGCTGTGTCCCTACTTCAAGATGATGCATACCAGTGGTGGGACACAGTATCTAGTGAGGTGCAACCGGATCAGATCACCTGGGATTTCTTCCTCATAGAGTTCAAGAAGAAGTATGTTAGTAAAGTGTATTTAGAAGAGAGAAGAAGAGAATTTATCAGTCTGAGACAGAAGCAATTATCAGTGGTAGAGTATGTGTGACACCCCTTACCCGTCTACAGTGTAGCCGAGCAAGATATGCCACGCAGTGTATCGGAACACCTTATTTTAATTCAATCATTTTTTTTTCCTAATTTATTTTTTTTTTCATAGTTATGAAGTAAAATTTATAAAATATAATTCATTTAAGTCATTTATTGAAATTATAATTTATTTGAGGTTCTAAAAATTTTATAGAAAATCCGGCAGAGTACAGGCTAAAAATGGAGAAAACAGTTCTTCGGAACCTGTGAACACTTCCAAAATTTTCAATCAATCCCAAACTCCATTTCATCATCAAAATCTCAATATTTTTCAACAACATTTCTATTTCTCAATCATTCATTTCTCATGGTATTCATATACAAGCAATAAATAAATACTCAATTTTCCATTCATAAACACAATTTCCACTATTTACATTAACATCAAAATACATTACATAAGTCTCAATTACACAAGAGAAAATAAAAGTTAGTTACAAAATACCAAAATGAAACCTAGTGTCCTACCAATGCACTGAAGATGGTGAGGTGACACGGATACTATGCAGAGCTGTAGGAGGTCTCACCCGATGCACGTGGTCTCTTGGGCTCTCGGTCGAAGATCTCTCGGAACCTACGCGTGGCAAAAGCAACGCGCTAAGCAATAATGCTTAGTGGTGCCAATAATAAAATAAAAAGAAATAACAGAAAATAAATATGCAGAGAATGTATTGATGTCTCATTGCAAATAAATTTTCAATGAGTATTTGTAGTCATACTTATTTGTATTGGTTATATTCATTATTTCATTAAATTTATCCACTTTCATTTTTGGTTGCCCAAGTAACCTATACTGGACGACTGGACTGGATAAACAGGTAAACTAGCACTGGGTATCAAGTACCTCGGGCCGTCACACCATCGGTCACATATGTGTCTCCCGGTGTGCAACAGAACAGCTAATAAGCTGTAATAATATTAGGCACAAGGTCAAGTATCAACATAATGTCAGAATGGCTAAAAGCCATGAAATCACAGAATGGCATAATGTCATGTGCAGTACTGCTAACTGAACCCTATTGGCATGCTAAGCTATCCAAACCAATCTTGTTAGGTATATTAGGGCATTTTACACTTTTGAGTCTTACAATTTTTGAATTTCAAGTTTTGGTGTTACTATTCACTTCATTAGTCAACCAAAATGTTGACTTTTGCATAGACAATAGGTACATTGGTTTTAATACTCCCAACATACCACATTTTGCATTCAAAATTTGTTGGTATTGGTTGCCAATACCATTTCTAAGCTTAAAGTTAATTGAGCAGAATTTTCAGTTTTCATACCTTATCTTTACTGTTCCATTAGTCATTTTTGCAGTGGGAATTTGGCAAAATGATCAACATGAAAGTTGTTCCTTATTTTGTCTAGTTGAATTTCCGTTTTTTGAATTACTCCATTTGGAGTTTTGTGGCTCAAGTTATGGTCCAAAAACCACAACTGGCCAGATTGGAATTTTTCTGGACTGACCATATCTACAGTGCAGTGAATAGTGATTGCAACTCACTTGTTGGATAGGTTCTGGTCATAATTTGGGTTAGGTTTCTTCATGAAAGTTGTTGGTCTATATCTCAACTTATTGCTGGTAAAATTTCAGGTCAATTGGATCATTCTACACTGAGTTATGGGCAAATGAACAATCACTATTCATTTGGTCATTCTATAGAAACAGATTGCAGGTCACCCGGATTGGGGCAAGCTTTTGGTCTACTTGGTTTGGTTTTATGGACATGGTTTCTTCACCAAAGTTGTGCCATTATGTTTCTAGTTTCATTTCCAATTGGCCTTGCACCAATTTGAACCTCTGCAGTTCAAGTTATGGCTGCCCAAACCTGCTGGACTCATGTCCAATTCTGCAGGTCACCTAGGGCAGCCACACTAAACCTAAATCCCATCACTAAACACACTTCATTTCTTGTTTACCAATAACCAAATGGTCACTAATTGACCATTAAAATGTTCCTACACCATTATAGGAGCTAAACTCCAATTTGCTCAAAAACCTAAATTCTCAATTTCTCTACTTTTCCATTAACCTACAATTCAATGTGCTAAATGTTAAGTTCATATCAAGGGTAGCTTATATACTCATTTAATCCAAAGAAATCATCAAAAATCTAATAAATCCATGGCTGCCAAAAATATAAAGTGAGTACATCAAAGGTTTTCATTTGAATTTCTTGTAAATTTCAAGTTAAATCAGCTTTCTAGTCATGAATTTAAAGAGAGAGGAAGATATTGGACACTAACCTTATTAAAGCTCCTACTTGAGCTTGTCAATCTTCATGATTTCTCTCTCTAATGGCTGTCTAAATATGATTTAGGGTGTGAGGATAAATTTTAGTGAAGTGAGGATGAGGTTTTATGGTGTAAAGGGTGAGGTTTTAGTAAGAAAAAGAGAAAGCTTTAATGGAGATAGTGAGGGAAAGAGGGGCTGCCGGAAATTGAAGGAGATGAGCAGAAATTTTTTTTCAATTTTTAACTCCTTTTTGTCCTTTTTAATTGATTTAAAGGTGCTTGTTAAAAGATGATTGGTGGAGCTCTTTTTAAAGACATCATATGATGTCATAATTAAGTATTTTCTTTCATTTTCTTTTCTTTTTTTCTCAACTCATTTTCAATTCAATTTTTAGCAAAATTTATTCATATTTTATATTATAATAATTATTTACTTAACTGGACAAGTCGGCCAAAAATCATCTCTGAAGATGAAATGACCAAAATGCCCTCCGTTTGGCTTAACGGGCCAAAATTGTCTGTACCGATTGAAAAAATTTTCTAAGTATTTTCTTGGCATTCTAATGCCATAGAAACCTTAATGACCCTTCTCTGGAGTCCCAAAAATTATTTTATGAATTTTCCCCCAGGTCAAGGGCTCCTAGTTGCGAGAACTGCAACTTCTTACTAGGTTACCCATCGCTTGGGCACCAGCTCATTTAACTTGGTTGTATTTTATTTCTAAAATTTTTTCTAAATTTTTCTTATTAATATTTGAGTTAATTATGGTTCCTCACTTTAGTTTAAATATTTTTTCAGATGTTCTAGCTGTCTGGACCGACACCGATCACCGGAACAGTAGAATGTACGGAATTGCTACAGGGAGGGTGTTACAGTATGAGCGTGAATTCATCAGACTGAGCCGGTATGAGGGGGAGATAGTCCCTACAGAGGCAGAGAGGTGCAAAAGGTTCGAAGAAGGGCTAAATGACAATATTAAAGTCATGATAATAACATTGGAGATCACGGATTTTACCAAATTAGTAGATGCTGCATCGAAAGTAGAAAGAGTCCGAATAAATGAGCAAAATAGAAAGGAAAGACAGCAGAAGAGGGGTCCAGGTCAGTCCAGTTCATTCTCTGCTCCTAGTAAGAAGAGTAAGGGTCCTCCTACTCAGGGTTCGGGACAACCACAAGATCAGGGTCAGTCCCAGGGTGTAACACCCTAAAATTTTAAATTTTATTGTTTTATGAGTATTATTGATATTTTAATTTTATTAAATTTTAAGAAATTATTTGAGATTTTTCGGATTTTAAAAATCGGGTTCCATTTTTCGAAAATATAAACTTTGATGATTTTTAAAAATTTATTTAAAGACCAAGTGACAAAATTAAAAATATATTTGGAGTCTACAAATTTTTCTGAGTTTTCTGGAATTTTTTTAGAATTTTTGGACCTCGTTTTCGATCCCTAGGCAGAGTAAAAAATTCAAAATTTTGTATTTCGAATCGAACCGGACCGTATCGGACCGGCTCCCTCTCCTTCTTTTTCTCCTGCGCACGTCTCCTCCTTCTCTCTTTCTCCCGTTTTCTCTCTCCTCCCGCCCCAGCCCGCCGGCCAGCCACCTCCCCCGCCACCCCAGCTCAACGGCGCGCCGCCCCACCCCTTCCCCACGGCCGACCACCGCCCCAAACGGTCAGAAAACGAGCGCGAATGCCCCTCCCTTGCGCGCACAACCGTTTGACTTCCCGGCTAAAATCCGGCCGATTCGACCACCAATCGGACCGGGTCTTGTGTCTAAACTCATCTACTCGTCGAGAGCTTTCCATAGACACCAAGAACACCGAAATCCATCGAGCGGTTTGTCCAATTTTTACCCAGGAAGTTTTAGCCCATTTTGACTTTCGGGCTAGATTTCTCACAAACCGTGAACCCCACGAGAAAACCGAGAGTACCAGAGCGCTCCACTCATCGAGAGCTTCGCGGGGATATAAATTTCAAAATTTTCTGACACCGTTTTTCGGTGGGTCCCACGAAACTTCGCAGTGTTTTTTCGAGCATTAAATGAGCTTAGAAAATTATAAAAAATTTATGTACTAACCCCCGTGTTGTGGGCTTCGTGTAGGTATCCTCAATTCGCGGAAATTCGACAGTTGTCTAGGTCTGTGAATTTTCGGCCAGACAGACCCGCTACCGGAAAAGTCTCCGAACTGGATCGAGGTTTTGGCTACCCCCCCATTGTCAGACGTCCCGAGCGCGTCCCCGGAGTCGGAATCGACAAAAGGTAAACCCGAACCTTGCTTTTTCGTAATTTTCTAATGCTTGAATAGGATTAAAAATCCATAAAATATTCGTGGTAGCTTAGAAAATTATGATTCTTTTTGCAATAGCCTAGCAATATTGCTAATGACCGCGAGGAAAAGTTTTAGAATTTTTAGAGCTTGTTTGGGTAGTTTTTGCAAAAATGATCAATTATAAGGACTAAATTGAAATTTTACATATTGTGATGGATGATTGATTTGATGGGCCCAGGAGGGGCTGTGTGATGAGATTGAGTTGTGGATATATCGGTTGTGAATATAGAAGTGTGTTTTGGACCCTTTTGCAGGTTGGGTAGGTCCTAGGTATAGGGGAGACTCTGCCAAATTTTCGGCACGACGTAGAACGTATTTGGTCTTTTCTTGATTTGTATTGAGTCAATTATATTAAATTATTGTAATGTAATTGTCAGGTGAGCCGGGACAGCCTTCTTCCTCCGCCTAGCCGCCACAGTGACCGTTGTCAAGTCTGTGAGTAAAATATTAATTTTAATTGTAATATCGATATTATTATATGTTCAAGCATGCCCATGCATCACTTATATGTATATATCTATGTAGTTAAAATTTAGGCACGATTTATGTTGAATTCATAACTGTTAAAGTGCCATGGATGTTGTTGTGGTAATTTGGAGCAGTGTGCGTGCGTTAGCGTGCGTTTGATGTGGTGTGGACCATGGATAGGACGGGTAGACACAGCTTGAGATCTTCGCTGGGACCCGGTCCTTCGGGGTAGTCACGGCTTGAGTTCTTCACTGGGACCCGGTCCTTCGGGGTAGTCACGGATTGAGTTCTTCGCTGGGACCCCAATTTGGTTTATTAAGCGAAAGTCCGGCTTGAGTTCTTCGCTGGCACCAGGTTGGATTTAACAGAGCTGTATAGGGGATCAATTCCCATATATTATGATTGATATTATTGGGTGTGTGAGTGCTCCAAATTACCTTTTTGCTATTATGATGTGAAATTGTTGCTGATGTTGCATTTCACTTTACAGGTTGCATTAGTTTTCGATAGTTATAGAGATTATGGTTAAAATTGATATTTTACTCTCTGAGTCAAACGCTCACTATTGTTCAATATTTTTCCAGGCCACAGGAGGATATTTTTGAGGTTAACTTGCTTTCTCCCTCGCAGGTCGATTATTAATGTTTGTATAAACTTGTTAAATCTTAGAATTTTCGCATGTGTTAGAAATGTTTATTTGATTTGGGTCTGTAAACTAAATTGTTATTTTGGACCTGTAAACTTAATATTCTATGCATGTTTGATGGATTGGATGAGGGAGCTGAGCTCCCATTTATTTTTATGCTGATGAGTATGTGGAGGGTGAGCTGAGCTCCCCAATTGAGTATTTATTGTGTTTACAGGTCGAGTGAGTCAAAAACTCCCCGTTGAAAAGTCCATTTTATGGCCAGACTCTGTCCGATTGATTTCTTGAAATTGGGCCCAAATGGGCCTTAGAGTTGGGTTAAGTGAATAGTTAGGCTTACTACGGGCCTCGGGGGCTTTAGGCTGGCCCAGGTCCTAGTGCTAATCCGGCCCATAGGTTGGGTCGTGACACAGGGGCCCAGACCATAATTCACACCTAGGAGAGGCCAGTCCACACCATCAGTGGGTAGCTCTCTAGGGACGGTGTTCAAGGGACCAGCCCCAGCATCTTCTACCTGTCCATACTACCAAAAGTGGCATAAGGGAGACTGTTGGCGAGTGACTGGTGCATGCTTACGGTATGGATCTATAGAACATCAGATCAAAAATTGTCCGAAGAGAACTATTACAGTTGCCCCAACACAAGCAGATAGGCCTACCCCTGCACCTCAAAGGGGTAGGAAGCCTGATAAATCTGAGGTAGCTGGTCCATCACTGAAGCCTACATCTGAGTCAGCTAAGAGGCCAGAGGCTAGAGCACCTGCCAGAGCTTATGCCATAAGAGCTCAGGAGGAACAAGATGCCCCGGACGTCATCAGGGGTACATTCTCCCTCTACAACAAATATGTGCATGCATTGGTAGATCCAGGATCTACTCATTCATACATCTGCATCAAACTACCCGTAGAGATGGGAGTTTCAGTAAAGGAGAGTGATCAAGACATTCTGGTCACAAATCCACTAGGCCACAGTGTGGTAGTGAATAAGGTGTCTAAAGGTTGCCCATTGAGGATTCAGGGGTATGAATTCTCGACAGACCTAATTGAATTGCCCTTCCACGAGTTTGACGTGATTTTGGGAATGGACTGGTTCTCACGTTATCAAACAATAGTTGATTGCAGACTGAAGAGGATTTCTCTGAAAACTCCTGAGGGTAATGAGATTACAGTTGTGGTTGAAAGGACAGATTTTCTGTCCAATGTTATCTCAGCCACAGTTGTAAGAAGATTGATGAGAAAAGGCTGTGAAGCTTACCTAGCACATGTGGTTGATACTAGACAGGCTAAGCCGAACCTATGTGATATACCCATAGTAAGAGACTTCCCAGATATATTTCCTGAAGAATTGCCTGGTTTACCACCAGAAAGGGAAGTCGAATTTGCTATTGAGGTAATGCCGGGTACAGCACCAATTTCTATTGCTCCTTATAGGATGGCACCCACTGAATTGAGACAGTTGAAAATTCAGTTACAAGAGTTACTTGATAAGGGGTTCATACGCCCCAGTGTGTCACCATGGGGAGCTCTGGTACTGTTTGTGAAGAAAAAGGATGGAACCTTAAGATTATGCATTGATTACCGGCAGTTGAACAAAGTAACTGTGAAGAATAAATATCTGTTGCCCAAAATTGACTATCTGTTTGATCAGTTAAAGGAAGCCGGTGTATTTTCAAAAACTGATCACAGATCAAGGTATCATCAGTTAAAGGTAAAGGATGCAGATGTGTCAAAAACTACATTCAGAACCCGGTATGGTCATTATGAATTTCTAGTAATGCCATTTGAGTTAACAAATGCACCAGCAGTATTTATGGACCTTATGAACCGTATCTTCTATCCATATTTAGATCGGTTTGTAGTGGTCTTTATTGATGATATTCTGCTGTATTCCAAGACCAGGGAAGAACATGATGAATATTTGAGGATTGTTCTGCAAACCCTGTGAGAAAAGAAGCTGTATGCTAAGCTGTCCAAGTGTGACTTCTGGATGAGTGAAATCTCCTTCCTTGGACACATAGTATCAGCTGAGGGGATTAGAGTGGATCCCAAAAATATAGAAGCACTGATGGAATGGAAGCCTCCTAGAAATACAACTGAGGTCAGAAGTTTCTTGGGGCTAGCTGGGTATTACAGAAGATTTGTGAAGGGATTTTCTCTCATAGCTGCTCCAATGACCATGTTGTTACACATAAATGTGATATTTGGCTAGAACGACAAGTGCCAAGCTAGTTTTGAGAGGCTGAAGGCTATGTTGACAGAAGCACCAGTGTTAACACAGCCAGTGTCAGGAAAAGACTTTGTGGTCTACAGTGATGCCTCGCATAATGGGTTAGGGTGTGTATTGATGTAAGAGGGGAAAGTGGTCGCCTATGCTTCCAGGCAGTTAAGGCCACATGAACAGAACTACCCTACTCATGACCTAGAGTTAGCAGTAATTATCTTCGCACTGAAGATATGGAGGCATTATTTGTATGGTGAAAAATGTTACATCTATACAGACCACAAAAGTCTAAAATATTTGCCAACCCAAAAGGAGCTGAATCTTAGACAGAGGAGATGGATTAAGTTCCTAAAGGACTCTGATTGTGTGATAGATTACCATCCTAGGAAGGCAAATGTAGTTGCTGATGCCTTGAGCAGAAAGTCCATCACAGCTTTAAGATCACTAAATGCCCGTCTGTCCTTAACTCAAGATGGAGCTATTTTGGCTGAGTTACAAGTGAGGCCATACCTGCTACAGCAGATACAAGATGGGTAGAAGGCAGATGAAAAATTAATGGCTATTGTGGATAAAATTCCAGAAGGGAAGGAAACTGATTATGAGGTGAAAGCAGATGGGTGTCTGTACTACAGAGGAAGAGTGTGTGTACCAGATGATGGGGAACTGAAGACTAGTATTCTGAAAGAAGCACACACTAGTGTTTATGCTATACACCCGGGAAGCACAAAAATGTATAATGATTTGAAGCCTCATATTGGTGGCCTGATATGAAGAAGGATATAGCTGACTATGTTACTAAGTGCTTGACATGTCAGCAAGTTAAAGTAGAACATCAAGTTCCATCAGGATTACTACAGCCTATAAGCATACTTGAATGGAAATGGGACTGGGTCACTATGGATTTTGTTAGTGGTCTACCTCTCACCCAAAGGAAGCATGATGCAGTGTGGGTGATAGTGGATAGATTGATGAAGTCAGCACATTTTCTGCCAGTTAAGACTGACTACCCACTAGAGAAGCTAGCAGAATTGTATATCAGTGAGATAGTTAGACTGCATGGAATCCCACTTTCCATCATATATGATCGAGACCCAAGGTTCACATCGAGATTTTGGAAAAAGTTATAAGAAGCCTTGGGCACACAACTCCACTTTAGCACGGCTTTTCATCCTCAGACGGATGGATAGTCGGAATGAGTAATCCAAGTAAACCTAAAAACTAATTGAATTTTTACAACTAATAAATTGAAATGATAGTAACAATGTGAATTATGTGATAGATCCTTAAGGATATGCTGAGGAGTTGTGTCATTGAGTTTTGAGGGGAGTTGGGATAGATATCTCCCACTGGCAGAATTCGCATATAACAATAGCTACCAAGCTAGCATTCAAATGGCCCCGTATGAAGCACTGTATGGGAGGAAGTGTAGAACCCCAGTATGTTGGACTAAAATGGGCGAAGATAAGTTGGTAGGACCAAACTTGGTGAAACAGACTGAGGAGAAAGTAAAAATAATCAAAGCAAATTTGAAGGTTGCCTCAGATAGATAGAAATTTTATGCCGACTTGAAGAGAAAAGAGATAGAGTATGCAGTTGGCAACAAAGTGTTTCTCAAAGTCTCACCGTGGAAGAAGGTACTGAGGTTTGGAAGAAAGGGTAAGTTAAGCCCTAGGTTCATTGGCCCATATGAAGTTATTGAACGTGTGGGACCAGTGGCCTATCGGCTAGCTTTACCATCAGAACTGGATAAGATCCATAATGTATTTCATCTGTCTATGCTAAGAAGATACTGCTCAGACCCTTCACATGTCATCTCCATGGAAGAGATTGAAATCTAACCGAACTTGACCTATACAAAAGAACCTGTACGGATACTGGCTCAGGAATTGAAGGAACTGAGAAATAAATAAATTCCACTGGTGAAAGTACTTTAGAGGTACCATAATACCAAGGAGGCAACTTGGGAAAGTGAAGAGATGATAAGGCAACAATTCCCTCAACTGTTTGCATCAGCTAAATTTTGAGGATGAAATTTTTATTAGAAGGGAAGAGCTGTAACATCCTCACTTTAGCTAGTCCGTATGTTCTACTGTTCTGGTGACTAATGTCGGTCCGGGCAGCCAGAATATTTAGAATTATAATTAGACTAGAGTGAGGAGTTATAACTAAACCAAATAATGATCAAAAATATCAAGGAAAAATTTTAGAAATGAAATGAACTAAGGTGAAATGAGTCGTAACCCCAGTGATGAGTGACCCGAGAGGGAAGTGATGATGAAGGCCGTTAGCAACCCTAGAACCGGGAAAAACTTCATGAAATAATTTTTGGGACCTCAGGGAAGGATTATTGGGGTTTTAATGACAATGAAATGTTAAGAAAACACATGAAAATTTTAATCAGTTGGTACACACAATTATAGCTCGTTAAGCCTAATGGAGGGCATTTTGGTCATTTTGTCTTCAGAGATTATTTTTTACCAACTTGTCCATTTATGTAAGTGAATTATATGATATAAAATATGAACAAATATTGATGAAAAATTTATTAAAAATGAATAGCAAGAGAAAGAAAAGAAAATGAAAGTAAATTGGAATTATTACATAATGCTTATGTAAGCATGAGCTAATTAAATCCTTTGGCCAATCAAAATAAAGAAACACAATTAAAATACATTAAAAATAAAGAAAAGAAGTCAGAAATCTAGAATCAATCATCAGCCCTCCTTCCTCCTTCCAAGCCACACCATAGTTCCACCATTGCCAAGCTTACCAAAGCTTGATTTCTTTGGTTTTTCACCAACTAAACCCTAAGTCCCCAACACAAAATCTTACTCTTTCATCCTAGTGAAGCTTTTGGGAGCAAAAAAAAGTAAAAAGGAAGAGTTTTTACAAGCTTGGAAGTGACTCCATTAGAGGTTAGTGACCAAACTTATTCTTTCTCTTTCGATTCATGTTGAAGGAGTGGTGTAGAATGCAAATTTACAAGAAAATTGAAAAAAATATCATGTGTATGCCTTTCTTAAAATTTTAGTAGCTTTGGGATAGGTAGGGTTTTGAAGATTTCTTTGAATGGAAGTGGTACTCTAGCTGCCCTTAACACTAATCTATTAATTAGGATAGTGAAGTGCAAGTGAATGCAAAAATCTGAAATGGGAGAGCTAGGGTTTGGACCCAAATTTGAGACTTTGTTCATGTATTTGGTGAAAGAGAGTTTTAATGGTCAATTATTAACCATTGGGCTGTGTGTGATTAAGAAATGAAGTGATTTGTTTCATGAGAATTGAAGCTAGGTATGCTGCCCTTGGTGACCTGCAGGACTGGGTGAGAGTCCAGCAGGTTTGGCTAGCTATAACTGGAGTTGTGTAGGTTCAATTGGTGCAAGGCTAATTAGACATGAAACTAGACACATAATGGCACAACTTTGGTGAAGAAACCCTGCTCAGAAAACCAAATCAAGTTGACCTAAAGATTGCCCTAATTTGGGTGACCTGCATTCTACTTGGGCAAAATGACTAAATGAACAATATTTATTCATTTGGTCATAACTCAGTGTAGAAAAGTCTAATTGACCTAAAATTTTACCAGCAGAAAGCTAAGACATAGACCTACAATTTTCATGGAAAAACAAAACCCAAAATTTGATCATAACATGTTCAAAAACAGACCTGAAGTCAATGTACAAACACTGTAGATTTGGTTCTGTCCAGAAAATCTGAAAAGTTTGCAATCCGGCCAGTTATGGTGTTTAGGCCATAACTTGAGCTACAAAACTCCAAATGGAATAATTCAAAAAAAGAAATGTAACTAGACACAATAAGAAACAATTTTTATGAGACAACTTTGCCAAATTCATACTGTACAAATGACTAATGAAACAGTAAACATAATGCTTGAAATCAAAAAATTGTGAATAACTAACACTAAGCTTAGAAATTGTATTGGCAACCAATACTAACAACTTTAGAATGCAAAATGTGGTATGTTTGGAATATTAGAACCAATGTACCTATTGTCTATGCTAAAGTCAACATTTTAGTTGACTAATGAAATGAATAGTAACACTTAAACTTCAATTTCAAGAATTGTAAAATTTAAAAGTGTAACATGCCCTAGTATATCTAGTAAGATTGGTTTGGATAGGTTGGCATGCCAATAGGGTTCAGTTAACAGTACTACACATTATGCCATTTTGTGATTTTATGGCTTTTAGCCATTCTGATATCAGTGTGATACTTGGCCTTGTGCCCAATGTTTATTACAGCTTATTAGTTGTTCTATTGCACATCGAGAGACACAATGTGACCAATGGTGTGATGGCCCGAGAAACATGGTACCCAGTGCCAGTTTACCCGTTTGTCTAGTCCAGTCGACTAGTATAGGTTACTCGGGCAATTAAAATAATTCTTATCAAATTTTAATCAAATGATACTGCAATAAATGCCAGAATTTAAGTCTACATAAAATATTAACATACATTATGCATATTTATTGTATTTTAGTTATTTTATTTTATATTGGTACCACTAAGCAGAATTGCTTAGCGCGTCGCTTTTGCCATGCGTAGGTACTGGAGACTTAGCTGGGGAGTCCAGCAGACCTCAGACGGGTTGATTGTCAGATCTGCACAGAATCCAGTGTCACCTCATATCTGCAATGCACTTGGTAGGACATTAGGACTTTGCGTTGTATTTTGTATTTTGCATTTTATATTAGTCTTTGGTTGTGATTACAAACTCTTGAAATTATGTGATAATGTAAATATATGAAATTTCATGTTATTGAAATTTTCTGAATATTATGTTGAAAATGAAATGTTGGGTTGAAAAATGAAATATTGGAAAATATTCATGAATGTGATTTGAATTGTGATGTGAACAAAAATTTTGAAAATGGTGTTGAGATTGGAGATTGAGTTGATATGTGTATATATTGGAGTTCTGGATTTGAAAACTCTATTGAAAGTGTCTTTTAAACAGGTTCTGAAGAACTGTTTTCTAATTTACAGCCGGCACTCTGCCAAATTTTTTATAAAATTTTATGGAAAATTCATATTAATCAATTTGCAAATAAACGATATAATGGTGAATTTTTGCAATTGGTAAATAATAAATAAATAAATTAAGGAGGGTAAATTGTTATGAAACTTATATGGTGCTTTGGCACACTAAGTGGCATATCTTGCTCGACTACACTGTAGACGGGTAAGGAGTGTCACAAGATCAAACCATCTGCATATCCATAGGGATATGTAAGAAGGTGGGAAACACCTGCTACCTACTAGATGGCGTTGAGAAGGACCTGGAGAGAAGTCGCAGCCTCAATAAAAAAGCCAAGAGCGGATGTTCCAGGAGTCCTCCGTTCGAGTGTCCCCATACACACCACCACCAATAGATCTGGTCCTCGTATACCTACAGTGCATGGAGACCACCATACACAGCAGGATGCGAGCAATCGAGGACAGCCTCCAGGAAGCCCACAACAAATTGGACATGCTAATGGAGAAGTTAGATGAGGAGGAGGAGGAGCCAGCATTGCCATCATCACCATCAGAGACCTTTTAGAGCTAAGACTATAGGATAGGATCTTTATTGTAATATCTTATATGCCTTAGTCCTAGGTTGCAATCATAGGTCTCTTTTATATGCTTAATGTCCAAACTTTTCATTGCCTAATAAATAATATGCTTCCTTATAATCTTTGTACATTTTATCTGATTTTGTATATTATTTTAACATTAAGGACAATGTCTGGTTTGAGTTTGGGGGATATAAGCGCATTGCATATCATTACATTTGCATATCATTACATTGTTTAAATTCAGCTACATTATTCTTGTGCATCAAAATTTTTGAAAATTTTGGACTTTAAAATGTGAAACTTAGCACTATAACTAATTTCTAGTAAGCTAATAATTGGACTCCACGGGATAGAGAAATGAACATAACTAGATAGGCAAAAAGGGATTCTAACATGTTGTTTGAGAAGAAACTAATCTCTTTAATGGAACTAGACTAGTTAAACCTCTTCATAACTATTAATTTATCACATTGAACTTATAAAATTAGGAGAACATTTTTGAAATACAAGCAAACCTAAAAAAAATGTCTCACTAGCTCTAGAACATATCTCTTGGACGTATCGAGGAGAAATCCTAGCATATGCTTGATGAAGAGATGATTAAGGCATTCTTTGATATAGCCTCACTAAGCCTTAGCCACCCCTAATTAAAATGTATATCCCTTGTAGCCAACTTAAAGCCTATATTTATCCCTTAGAATGTATTGCTTATCCATGTTATTTACCTAGCCCCTAGCCTAAACACCTACCATACCCTTTTGAGGAAGCAAAATGCATAAGTAAACAGTATATCAAGTGTAAAAAAAAAAAGAAAATGAAGAGAGGATGTAGAACTCAAGAAAGAGTGCAAGTGTGCAATTAAAATCAAAGAAAAATTTGCCTTTCCAACCCAGCAAAAGCAATGAATTTGAGGGAGAGGACAAAAGGGACATAAAAAAAAAGAGAAAAACAAAAAAAAAAGAGAGAGAGAAAAGAAGAAGTCCCAAGATAAGTATCATGAAAGCATGCTTAGCACTATAAAAGCCCCTCTTCTCCGTACAAAATATGTAGAGACAAACTTAGTATACTTGATATTTTATGCATACATGATATCCTCATATCTGCACTCCCTAAAAACCTTTCATTGGAAACCAAGTCATTATTCCCTTAGCCCCATTACAACCCTTTTTAAAGACCTTTTGATCTTTTGAAAAGTGCATGCTACATTAGTGGAGATAGAAACTTGAGATATGCCTATGGGATTGGAATTGACTCTCTTCATCACAATTACTCACAATAGGGGCAATTTTGGGGTAGTTAGTGTTTCTCATATCTATCCCAACAAAACAGGTTATTTGTGGCTTATTAATGGTCTTATATAGAGAAATAATTAGTTGAAACACCATGAAATGAGGTGAAGTTCCAAACAGGCAGCTAATAGAACCCTTATGCCTTGAAAGAGGGAAATTGGTATGAAGGTTAGAGGAGTTCATTTCTATGCTTATTAAATTGTTAGTTATATTCCTAAGTATTCCCTAAAATGTGTTTTAAAACAGAGTTTTGCTTTACATGAGGACAAGCAAAAGTTTGAGTTTGGGGGTATTTGATACACTTGAATTGTATAAATGTTTTTAAGCACATTTGTATACTATCTTATAGCATTTAGGCAAGCATTTTCATACATAGTAGTTGATTTCATTAGTTTTTGTAATTTCTATTGTCAAGCCCTTAATTCCATGTTTTCTGCGTCATTTCAGGTGTTTGGGTGAAGCCCCACAGTATAGGAGTGCAAAAGGAAGCTTGGAGAGGTCAAGAGACTGAGTATTGCTGCTGACACAAAGTACACGGGTCGTGTAAGCCAAGCCCCAGACCCATGTAACCTTCTGCCAGAAGAAAGCCAGAGAGCCAATGGAGAAACAAAAGTACACGGGTCGTGTAATTAAACCCGTGTAATCTGCAGAGACCCATGTAAGTCTCTGTCGGGCACAAGCTTGAAGAACCTTATGGGAACAAAAGTACAAGGCCCATGTAACCAGGCTCGTGTAGTTGGCACAAAGTCTCTGTGCCAATGCAAGACCCCGCAGTTCCACTCTAGCAAGTTACACGGCCCTGGGTCGTGTAGTGACACACAAGCCGTGTACTATGTGGCAACCAGTTTTATAAGTCGAATTCCCTCTCTTGTTTTCTGATTCAAATGAGACTCCTAAAGCCTTTTGGACTCAAAATGAGCTAACCCTAGAGCAACCATTATAAATAGAAGAGAAAACATCAGAAACGGGAGCTCTCTTTTATCTTTTGACAGCACTTTTGAGAAGTTTTGAAGGAGAGAAATCCACACTTTGCACTCTCTCCAGCCGTCTCGAGGAGAGGAACATCAGTACCAAAAGGAGTTTTCCAGCTGAAGCTCCACAAGATCAAAGTTGCAAACTCTCTTCGGTTCCTTCATTTCATCTCCTTAGACAAATTTTTATTATTTTATTTCTTCTACATGATTTTCTTTTTACTGTTTTTACCTTTTATCATGATGTTTGTTGAACTCACCATGAGCGAGTAGTTTTCTTATTCTGGAATTGGGAGAGTAATGCTTGTAATTATTATTATGGATGAACATTAAGTTTTATTTATTGAATTTGAGATTCATTCCTTGATTTAATTTCTTGTGATCTTAATGATGCTATGTGCTGGTACCCACTTAGTACTGATTATAGATATTAATTGAAGGACTGAAATGTGAAGATTAATATTAGAAAATCAAGATCTTGGACCTAGGAATTCTGACCTAGACATAGGCTGATACCTTTATGGAACTTCAAAATTAGTCAAAGATCTTAAAGGATTTTAATTAATTTGATCACCACGAAAATTGGGTTTGAGTTAATTAGAATACACCCTAGGTGCCTTGAGAGAGGATTTAGGATAACTTAGGACTGATTTCCATCAAGGAAAACGATCCTCAATCTAGTAAATAAACGAAATAACATCCTTAGTAAGATTCAAGTGTGAAATCTTAATTCCAGAATTATTTCAAATAAATTATTTCGTTTTAAGTTTACCATTCTAGTGTTTAAGGTTAACAAACATTATTCCCTAAGTATTCGATAGCCTAGACAGTCAAAATTACTGTATAGATTGGTACTTACTAATCAAATTCCTCGTGGAAACAATACTCTACTCATTATTTTATTACTTGTTAGCGATCAGTGCACTTGCGGGGTTGTAAAACCAGCGAAACACCCAGTGGACATTAGACTGGAATTTTGGAGTTCAGATCTGCAAAGTGTCTAAGGTTGTCACCTGTTCAGCAATGCATGTAGATAGGGCCCATATAGGTCATATTATGTATTTTGCATATTATAATTAGTTATTATGTTGAAATGTAAATTATGGAATTATAATTAATATGTATGAGATGTGAATTAATAAATTAGCTCTTTCATATGTAATTAATTTACATATCATGTAAATTATGAATTTAAGTAATTAGTGTGTAAATCATGTATCTTAATGAAGTTTGAAAATTTTCATATATAAATTAAGCATGAATGGATTTGTACAAATGAGTATAGAATTGAATTTCATAATGATGTTTGAAATGATGAGATGATTGTGATGAATATGAATTGAAATATTGTTGAGATTTTTAAACAGATAAATAGCAAGACACGCCAAACTGTAATAAATTAGGAAAAACTCTGTTACTTTCTCCTATGAATTTTATTTATTTTAAAATATAAAGATTTCAAAATTTTTAAAGGAATAAAGTAAAATAA
Source organism: Hevea brasiliensis (assembly GCF_030052815.1). Classification (NCBI taxonomy): domain Eukaryota; kingdom Viridiplantae; phylum Streptophyta; class Magnoliopsida; order Malpighiales; family Euphorbiaceae; genus Hevea; species Hevea brasiliensis. Next base: position 50,558,693 of record NC_079499.1, read on the forward strand.
GATAGGGTGCTCCGGCACCGAGTGTGACATGCCTTGCTCGGTCACACTGTAGACGGGTGAGAGGTGTTACACCTGTCATAGGTTACTTGGGCAGTGAAATAAGTTAAGAATATTAGAAATTAAATAAATGAGTGAGAAATATCTAAAATGAACTAGATTAGTTCTAAAAATTAATATATTATGAAATGATCCAAAATACATAGAAAATGTTAAGTAAAGCAATGAAAAGGCTAGATAAATAAGTATAACTTAAATAATTATTACAAATGTATCTTCCATAATAATATAAACACAAATTCAATAATCTTATTAATTTTGTATATGGTATATTATTATTGTAAACTTATGAAATAAGCACTTCCAAAGAACAACAAAAATGACAAAAGATATTTAATATTAAAAATTTCATATGAAATCAAAATAATTCTTGATTACACAAATTATGCTCTATTTTTATCTTTATTTGAATATATTATTTTTTTATTATATTATTGCACCAATAGCAGAAATGTTTAGCGCGATAGATTGTTTCCTCGTGTAAGTACTGAAGAAAAGGCCCAGTAGGCTTCAGACTGTGATTTTGAAGACCAGATCTGCAGTGTCACATTTTGTCACCTCACTCGGCAGTGCATCCTGGTAGGGTCTGCCAAGCCATATTAGGTTCTTTTGGTTCATTGTAATTAATCATAAAGTCTGTAATAAAAAAAATTGTGAAGTTGTAATTGATCATAGAAGTTTGTAATATAAATCATGAATTTATTTAATTAATTTGTATATCATATAAATTAATGAAATTTGAGAAATTTTATATATGAAATGAGCATGAATGCATATGTAAGGAAATGATCATGCAATTGAAATACATAAATGATATTTGAAATGATGAGATGGTTATGATGAATATAGATGAGATTATTATTGAAAAATACTATTGAAATTTTTTAATAGGTGAATAGTGAAATACACCAAACAGTAATAAAATAGGGAAAACTCCGTCAGTTTCTCCTTTGAATATAATTGATTTTAAAATATAATGAGCTTAAAATTATTAAAGGAATAAAGTAAGATAATATAAGGTGCTCCGGCATAGAGTGTGGCAGTCCTTGCATGGCTACACTGTAGACCGAGTAAGGGGTGTTACATTTAGATAATATACAAATCGTGAAAGACCGATTGGTATGCCACAGAAGTGGTAGACCCTCGCTTAGGATGGACGAGGTGAAAAAGCTCCCTGAAAGATGAAAAACTCGTCCCACATCGGAATAGGAGTGGAAGGTAATGATATATAAAATAGGTGAACTAATCACTAAAGGCCTTTTGGTGGAATGGCCTGGAGAGTTGGAAGAACTCCAGGGTTAAGCGTACTCACTTGAGAGAACTCCTAGGATGGTGACCTCTTGGAAAGTTCTCCATTCTACCTATGGGACAAAACAGTGAGGCTTATAGCTAAAGCGAACAATTCCTCTAGTAGTTGGAGCCTGACCATTATAATTGGTATCAGAGCCCGATGCTCCCTAAGTACAATGCGTCAACCGAGGATGCTCGAGTCTTAAGGGGGAGGAGAGGCCGTCGTGAAAGACAAATTGGTACGCCACAAAAGTGGTAGACCCTCGCTTTGGATGGACGAGGCGAAAAAGCTCCCTGAAAGATAGAAAACTCGTTCCACATCATAATGGGAGTGAAAGGTAATGATATATAAAATTGAGGAACTAATCACTAGAGGCGTCTTTTGGTGGAATGGCTTGGAGAATTGGAAGAACTCCAGGGTTAAGCGTGCTTGCTTGAGAAAACTCCTAAGATGAGTGACCTTCTGGGATGTTTTCCATTCCACCTATAGGACAAAACCGTGAGGCTTATGGCCAAAACAGACAATTTATCTAGTGGTTGGAGTTTGACTGTTACATAAGAATTCTGCGCAAGTGCCATACCTACCGATAAAAGGTTTCATTACTGGCATCAGGCAATTCAATTGCATTTTGAAAAAGTAGCCATACCATGGCAGTAGGATCACGAGTAGCCAAGCCATCCTCCCTCAACTGTTCTGTGCTCCTTTTCTCTTTAAAAAAATCTCGCATTGCAATTTCATACAAAGCCTGTAGTGTATTCACCACTCGGTTCAGATCTTTCTTAGGCTTATTCAACAGCTCAACAAGTTTTATCAACTTGGTATGGAAATGAGGAAAAGCAATCATGTTGAAAGTCTTAGTAAACTTCTCAATCTGCAATGAGTGATCCATTTCCTAAAACAAGACTGTGATAATTGAATGCTCTTCAGTGTTGATCTTGATGATCTCAAGCAACAAATGCTTGACGCTATCATAAGCTTCTATAATAACACAGCGCCTATGCTCATTCTTACACATCTTATACCAAAGTCACTTATCGGGAGCATCTACCAAATCTTTAGCCTGGCTAAGAGCAAGTAGCAGCTCATTGCAAAGGAGAAAACATGGCCAGCGAATAACTCTTACATTCCAGGAATTTTGTGGCAGTTCCAACAATTCAAGCTCCTGATCAGAAATAATATCCTCTTCCCTGAAAGTCATTATAATTTCATTCCAAATCAAAGCAAACTAGTTTGCCTCAATCTGGTTATACTCCAACTTTGTATAGGGCCGGCCAAGTCCATACCTCAGCTTCAACCTATAAATGGCATCTTTGAACTTGATCTTCAAAGTCCCTCTCGCGTTTAATAGCTTCTCCTCTGGCATAAGATTAAACTGAATTGCACTTCCAAAGAACTGAAATCTCAATTTCAATTGTTGGATGTTTCTGATTTCACCCAAATGCGCAAATAAGCCCACTGCCGCACCCACAAATGAGGAATAAATGGAGTACCAAATCTGCAAATCCATCAGGTAAATCAATACCATAGGAAGCCACAATAACCCTACTGCAAATCTGTTGCTGTTTTTGAAAAACTCATGCCATTCATAAGTCACATTCTTAAGATCCACCAACTGCCTCGATGGCTTAATCATTGGTTTAATCTGCAGAAAGTAACTGAAAGAAAATTTGGTAGCTAAAACCAAAACCCAAAACAAAGTATACTTGATATTATCAAAAAGCCACTCCCTCAATCCACGACCAACGAAACTCCTACTCTGAAACCACCATGATAGCAAGTAAAAGATTCTCCAATTCGAATTCTCAAGAAAATTCCTAATCCTTGGGATTATAAACAGAGCCAGTGCCAACAACTCAGGCAACACAAACACTAATGCCACTTCAAGAAAATTGACTATCCTCCTACGAGCCTCATCAGACCACCGGCCATCACTGTTCTTTTGACTCCAAATTCTCCCATAAAACACCCCAAACACAATAATCCACCCAGCGGCAATCGCACTTTTCAAAAACATTCTAACCCCAAGCCACATGGTCTCCCTAGAAACCAAACTATACTGCATGCCTGCATCAAGCAAAGACTGCAAGAACCTCAACCCACTCCAAGTAAAGAACAGAGTCAAAACCCAAACCTAAACACTTCGGTCTGCCAATGCCTCCCATGGATACTTCTTATCTTCCCAGGCAATAATAATTGAGAACTGTAGAAACAGTTTCAGCCTCTCCACCTCCTCGTTGATCGTCTCATAAATCGGCTTGACGACGCAATTGAGAAACACGTTATCACTCAAGAACGAGGGCACCATCGGTTGCCCAGTGTTCTTGTCGATGTAATCCTCTAGTATCTTTTTCAATTCCATGGCCTTATTGTGGAAAATGTAACAGATACATTCCGGCATGAAGCGGAGATTAGCTGCCTCCCCCCCAATGAAGAGATTTAGAGATGCATACAATAGCTCGCGGCGGAGATCAGCACTTGACTGGTTAGGGATCCAGATGTTGGATTTCTTATTGAGATAAGAGCACCAATTGGTGTAATTTTTGAGCAATTTCCTACGGAACCTCCGGAGCACAGTGGCGTCGAGAGTATCGATATTGTCAGGAGGCAGAGTGAGGAGCATCTGAGCGTTGGCAAGGTGAAAGACTATATGTTCCTGTTGGTTCCGGACGTTGTCCTTCTGAAGCCCAAAGAAAAGAGCCAGCCAGTCCAGTAGGTCCATAGAAGGGTGCCATTGGGCATAAGGTGGCTTCCGGAGGTTCCCTATGGTGCGTAAAGTAGCGGCTGCAGCGCGCACTTTAGGATATCGTAGTGAGGGCTGGTCGGCTAAGAGTTTGTGGATGGGGATGATGTTATAGGACTCCTCTTCCGGTTCTTGCGCCCGGTTGGACCTGGGCGGTCCGGGAGGAGTGTGGTGACGGAGGGCGGACATGTCATGGGAGCAGCGCATGTCCGGTGATTGTGTAGAGAAAGAGAAAGAAGAATGAGAAAGGTGAAAGAGATGCAAAGGAGGTGTGCATGGAGGAGGCGAAAAAGTAGGAAGCGATGAGAAGGTGAAAAGGGGAACGAAGATGGGCACGCAAAGCGCGGGTGCGAGTTAACGAATTCGGTGGGGTTGAAGGTTGTTAAACTATATATGGGTAATTTCGCAAATGGTACTTGAATTTAGAGTGTTATAACATTGTGGTATATAAATTTTAAATTATATTATAACTCATATAATTTAATATAATTTAATTTGAAGCACATGAAACTCTTCCGTTCAATAATAGATATTTCGCTCCTCTTTCCTCCTTTTCTGTCCTTTTTTATTTTCTCTTTAAGATTTCTTTCGCCAGTGATTACTGTTGAATTTCTTATCGATTCTCTTATATCGATTTTTTTTCTTAATTTTTTTCTAGTCTTTTAAAATAAAGTTTTAAATCTATCTCTATTTAAAATAGATTTAAACTTCTTCTCTTAAATTTGTGTCCTGAATAAATTAGAGATTCTCTTTTAATTTATTAATTTTTTTACTTAAAGACTTTAAATTTTTAAATATGAATAATGATAATATAGTTTATTTTTTTATTAATATTTGATAATTTAAAATAATAAATTATAGTATTATAGAAAGATAGGTCACTACTCAAAAGATTATTTTACTCTACTTAAATTATTTCTGAAAAGAAAAAATTAATTAGTTATATTTGTGTATTTGTTTCTCTTACAATATTATTATTTATTTTATGATTTTTATTAATAAATTATTAATTTTTTAAAAAAAATTAATTATTTTTACAAATTTAATATTTATTATATTAAAAAATTATATTTTCCCTTTGATACTTGTAAGAAAAATGAATTCATAACTCTCTCTCTCTCTCTCTCCCTACGATATCTCCTCTCTCTTTAGTCACTTACCTCTGGTCTCCCTCTCACGCTTGAAATTGTCAATCAAGCGATTAATACTCATTATTGGATTCATTACCGGAAATCAGTAAGAAAACACTCAGTACCTGAATGCATATGAGATTTGCAATTCAAAATCCACCAAGAATCTCTGTGGAATCTCTAAGACACCACCAATGGCAAAGATATATATTGAGGAAATGTTCTAGAGAGACAACAAGAGAAAGAAATTAATTAAATTTATTATTAATTAAATTATTTTAGGAAGTATCAAATAAATAAATAAATAATACAAAGATCATTTTTTTTTAATTTGATAATACCAAACTAATAAAGATAATCGAAAAACATGTTATTAAAGTTAAGAAAAAATTTTATATCAATTAAATTAAAATTGAATACGTTTTAGATGAAAGTTCAAATACTATATAATTATAGGGATGGTAGTGAGTCAGATTTTTGTGAGTACTCGGCCTGATGAAATCTTAATAGAACGAATTTGAATAACATATAATCAAATTCAAATGTGAGAAATAATACTTGTAACAATTTCAGATCTTTGAGTTTTACATATTAAGTATCTGTCCAAATTTGTTTATATAAATACTTAATTAAATATATAATTTTTTAATAATATTTATTTTTTTTTTGAAATAAAATAGAATTTAAATATATTATAAAGTTATTATACTTTAAAAAAATATAAATTATTAATTAAAAAATAATTTTTATATAAATTATTAAATTAAAATATATAAAATTAAATGAATTCAGATATTTTTTAAGTAATAATACTTAAATTTTAAACTGATTTTAATATTTAAAAATAAATTTCAATTGAGTTTGAGGCAAATTAAAATTTTAATAACATTAATCAAATTTAAGTTGAAATAAGATAATTTTTACATACATGCCATCCGTTGCCATTCCACCACAAGCTTAGCGCACTGTATTTAGATACCACCAATGAAATTTACCCTTATCTTAGACTAAGCTTAAATTAGTGCATTATCATTTTAGATCCTGTGTGTGCCCTTCCATTTCGCAATGTTATCATACTCAATGGGGCCCGGCAGTGCAATTCAGTAATTAGCCACCCAAATACTAAAATAAGCTACATCTTCAACTGAATCATATAAAAAATTACCTAATGGATTGAATTTGTTATTCATGTGACTTGATGAGTCATTGATCCAATTCATAATTTTTAATTAAAAATTAATGATATTATTATTATTTTAATACATAAAATTTAAATACATATTGAGTCAATAAATATAATATTATTTATTTATTTATAATATTATTATTATTTATAGTAATGCAATAAATTTTTATAAAATAATAAACTTAATTTAGTTTTTTACTTTTAATATATAATTAATATTTCATATATTTTAAGAAGATAATTAACTTATTTATAAGAATATTTTTATTTATAAATAATGAATATAAAATTATTTAATAATAACATTTAAAATTAAAATTAAAATTAAAATTAAGTATTTTAATATTTTATACCCTTTCCATCCACTTTTTCATCTGTCTCAAATTATAAATCACTTTTTTTTTGAAATAATAGTTTATTTATTAGCTTACTAATTAATATGCCCCCTACTTAATAGTATTCGGTATAAATGAATTCCATAAAATTTTATGGAATCCATTTATAAATCTAAAATTTTAGTGTTTAGTTTAAATAAAAATTTATTTAAAATTTTTAATAATCAATTCTATAAAATTTATTATAAGTAAATTAAATTTCATCAAAATTAATAAAATTTACAAATAAATTATAACTTTAAAATTATATTTCAAGTGATAAAATTATTCTTTTATTATATATTATTTTATTTTTTCTAAACATAAAATTCATTTCATTGGAAATGAATTTCTTATTTAATATAGAATATATCAAACAAAAAAATATATTTGTAAATGAATTCTTCTATGAAATTCGTTTGCCAATTAAATGAATTTTATCATAAAATTGAATAAAATAATCTTAATATGTATTGAAAAAGTAAAATTTATTAATTCTAAAAATAATTTAATAATATTTAAAAAAAAAGGAATAATTTAGTAATACAACTTATTTAATTTTTATTGAAACAATATGAGTTAAGAGTATACTAAAAAATAACTAAGTAAAATTTATGACTTTAATTATATTAACTATATTTTCTTATAATTATTATTAATGTTTTTTTTTATTCATATTTTATATATTTTTTAATATTTATATTTAAATATATTTTAAAATCAATTTACACTTATTAATTAAATTTCTTATGTAAATAATTTTAAACTCTATTTGGTTTAATTTTATGATAAAATTCATTTCATCTGCAAATAAATTTTATGACAAAATTCATTTATAAATAAATTTCTTTGTTTGGTATATTTTCTATTAAATATAAAATTATTTCAAATGAAATAAATTTTATGTTTGGAATAAATAAAATAAAATAAAATAATATATAATAAGAGGATAATTTTATCATTTAAAATATATATGATTTTAAGTTTGAAATTAATTTGTAAATTCTATCAATTTTGATTTAGTTATAATAAATTCTATGAAATTGATTATTAAAAATTCCAAATAAATTTTCTTTTAAACCAAGCACTAAATTTTATATTTGCAAATAAATTTCACAAAATTTTATACAATTTATTTATATTAAATACTACCTTAAAAAATAAACTTTAAATTTTTTATTGAGTGAAAGTAACAATAATAAAATGGTATTTAAAAATTATGAAATTAAATAATATTTAAATTTTATTTTCTCAAATTTTATTTTTTATAGATTTAAATTTTGTTTATATATTAAATTTTGTGCTTTGTATAATAATTAGTAATTTATTTAATTATTTAATTTAAATTATTCTATTATTTAAAAATATATTAACATATTTAATAAATACCTATTTTATCAATTCAAAAATATATTAACTAAAAATAGTATGTTCTAAATTTATAAAGAAGAAGAGAAAAATGATATTAACAATAATTATATGAAATGTAAAAAGAAAATAGAATAATAATTAAATTTTTTTTTTATTTTCTTTTAAGAAGTAATGGTTAAAAATTTTAAATTAATTTAGGTTAGCTGTAATATATAATAATCCTTATCCATAGAGAAAATCAAAATTTTCTACTAATATAAGTAAGAAAAAATAATGAAAAAATAAATAAGATATTTTTTATATAATCAAATCTATGTATAAAATTAATTAAAGAAAAAACTTTCCAGGGTGAAAATTAATTTATTAATTAAGAGAATAAATGAAATCAACCAAGAATAGTTGAGGAATTTCTTACTAAAGTAGTTGAAAATTAATTATTAATTAAGAAATAAAAGGAAATCAGCTAAACATTAGTTTATGAATTTCCGAATAAAATTAATTAAGAAAGGGAAATTAATTAAAAAATACTTAAGTGACTAGCATAATGCCTATGCTATGTATGGATAATTTATAATTTTTATTTTTTAATTTAATTTTTAATTACATTGTAAATAAGATAAATTATTACTATTAAATTAATTTTCAACTAAAATTTTTCTCTTATTTAATTTAATTTGAAAATATTTTTTATCTATTATAATAATAAATTTTTAATTAATTTATATTGTAATTAATTAAAATACCTATTTAATTCTTTTTATACATATATTAATAGTAGTTTCTATGATTAATTCAATTAAAATGTAATAAAATTACTTTATTCAAAAAATAATTTAAATTTCATGAAATTTTTATATTTTATCTCATAATTTATGTATCTAGATTATAGAAAATATATTAGATTAATGAGAAAATAATGTTATTTAAAAAATATATAAATATAATTTTTTATTATTAATATAATAAAAAAATATATTAAATTAATAATAATGAATTGAGTTATTTAATTTTAATAATAATGAAAATATATAACATTATTATTAATTAAAAATAACATTTTATTATATTTTTAAAAAAAATATATTATATCTTTAAATTTTTATAAAGTGTAATTTTTTTTATTAATCTGATATATTTTTTATAAAATAATTCTTTCACAAAAATGGTTAATCATTTATATAAATTTATGATACAAGATAAATATATTTCATAAATATTAAAAATACATATTATTTTTCAAAAGACAGATTTTATAATTTTAATATTGTAACTTTATTTGTTTTAATCATCTTTATTTATAGTTAAATTTTTTATCCAATTATATTTGCATTCTATTTTTGAAATTCTACTTCTATATAAAAATATAGTTGAGAGATAATTTATGCATAAAAATTTAGATATTTAATTAAAATTTAAAATATTTCTATTAAAAATTAATGATAATAAAATATAAATAATTAAAATATTAGTTATAATTATATTTGATATATAATTATAATAAAATAAAATATTAAAAGTTTAAGAAATATTAAATAAGAAAATTATAAAAAAAATAGTAATTAAATAAATATTAATTAAATATATTTAAATAAATAAATTTTAAAAATGATAACTAATAATTTTAAAAGAAATAATAAAAAAATAGAGTAAATCAAAAAAAGATTTGAGGGCATTTAGATGAAATGAAAATACTTAATGAGAGAAGAGTGATTGATATGTATCAAATATTTCATATGACATACTATATATGGACAAACAAATGAAAAATATTTAAATAAAAGTTTAATTTTATAATTAAACATTATTTAATTGAAAAATAGTAACAAAATTATTTAAATTCAATTTTTATAACAGTAAAATATTTCTCATTTATTTGACCATTTTAATTTAATGGCCATAAATTAGCCATAATGATGATGATGATGATGATGATGATGATAATGATGATGATGATGATAATAATAATAATAATTAATCAATCATAGAAAAATGAAATAAAAGAATATTAAATTATTAATATGAAAATTAATACATACTAATTATAAATAAGTCAAATCTCTATATTTTATTTTTATAATTTTTTATGTAGATTACACTTTTTGTCTCTCAAATTTTTTAACAAAGATTTTATAATAAAAATAATAGAAAATATAACACTATAATAAAAATATTTATTAAAAATATAAAATAATTTAACGTTGATTAAATTATATCATAGTTGATTATTAGATCATAAATTAATGACTAATTTTCTTTAAGTTAATGGCCATTACTAACTTATTATTATTATTATTATTGTTGTCGTTGTTAAATTATTTTTTATTTTAAACTACTACTACTATTATTATTATTATTATTATTATTATTATTATTATTATTATTATTATTATGGAGGGTGATATATAGTAAATAATATTTTTATATAAATGAATTTATAAAAATAATAATACAAATTATTTTTAAATATTACATTTAATCACCAAAGATTTTAATTTTTAAAAATCAAATTTTAAAGAAAATAATAATTTAAATCATAAATGTTAAGGTAAAATTGTAAATAATATTGATAATTAAAAGAGAAATAAAAAAGAATTAAATAATTATTATTATAAAAGAGTAATTGATATGTATCAAATGTCTCATATGACATGTTACATATAGACAAACAAATGAAAACTATTTAATTGAAAAACGGTAACAAAAATATTGAAATTCAATTTTTATAGCAATAAAATGTTTCCTCTTTATTTGACCATTTAAATTAAATGGCCACAAGTTGACCAAAATGATGATGATGATGATGATGATGATAATAATAATAATAATAATAATTAATATTAGAAAATTGAAATAAAAAGAATATCAAATTATTAATATAAAAAATAATACATACTAATTATAAATAAGTCAAATCTCTAATATTTTATTTTTGTAACTTTTTATGTAGATTACACTTTTTATCTCTCAAATTTTTTAATAAAGATTTTATAGTAAAAATAATAAAAAATATAATAATGTAATAAAAATATTTATTAAAGATATAAAATAATTTAAGGTTGATTAAATTATATAATAGTTGATTATGAGATTATATTCAATTTCTTTAAATTAATGGCCATCAATAATCTTTTATTATTATTATTATTATTATTATTATTATTATTATTATTATTATTATTATTATTGAGGGTAACATGTGACAAATAATATTTTTGCATAAATGGATTTATAAAAAAAATAAGATCAATAATTTTTAAATAATGCATTTAATCATAAAAAAGGTCTTAATTTTTAAAAATCAAATTTTCAAGAAAATAATTGTCGCAAGGGGTTTTGTGGTCGCCTGAACGAACCCTCACCGAAGTGGAAAAAAGTGAGGAGTCGCCACTTTAATTTTGAGAGAAATTAAAGAAAACCATTTGCGAAAATAAATTAAAACGAAACCACTTCAAAAACAGAGATTCTAGGTTCGGGGTCCGTAAATGGGTGGGGAAAGTGTTAGGCACCCCACCTCGTCCCTCAATGAGGGTAAGCAGATTTAACTTCAAGCTCTTTATAAACTAGAATTGATATTTAGGAGGTTCGAACGGAGATGTTAATCCTCTTGGTAAAAAGGAATATTTGATTTTTCACCAATTCAGGTTGCCCAGATACATAAATAAATGAGTCGACCCTTAGTGAGTTACTGTTGCATATTAGTTTTGTTTAAGGGGCCATTTTGTATATTTGTTAGAATTCAATTTGAGAATCAGATAAGAACTCTCCTCCGATCTCTTTTGGATTAAAATTAGAATTTTGGATTGAGAATCGGATAAGAACTCTCCTCCGATCTCTTTTAAGTATTTATTAGAGTTTTGAATTGAGAATCGGATAAGAACTCTCATCCGATCTCTTTTAAGTATTTATTAGAGTTTTGGATTGAGAATTGGATAAGAACTCTCCTCCGATCTCTTTTAAGTATTCATTAAAAATTTTTAGGTGAGAATCGGATAAGAACTCTCCTCCGATCTCTTTTAAGTATATATTAAAATTTTTAAGTGAGAATCGGATAAGAACTCTCCTCCGATCTCTTTTAAGTATTTATTAGAGTTTTGAATTGAAAATCGGATAAGAACTCTCCTTCGATCTCTTTTAAATATTTATTAAAATTTTTAAGTGAGAATCGGATAAGAACTCTCCTCCGATTTCTTTTAAGTATTTATTAGAAATTTTAAGCTTGAGGATCGGATAAGAACTCTCCTCCGATCTCTTTTATTTTTAATGGGAGTCGGATAAGGACTTTTTTGACCTATCAAAATTTGATTATAGCTACAGATCATAAGAGCGTAAGACTAAGGGTTCTGGCATTCAAAGATGCCAGGGATCGGAATAAGACTTCTTTTAACTCCTTGGTACCTCGTGACTGGATAGGGGATACCGAACTGAATTTTACCGACCTCCTAAGTGGTCGCCTAGCCAGTACCTTTTGATACCCAATCTGTTCTATTTATCTATCTGAGATTTGGTTTTTATTCCGCCTTATGGCGTCTTACTCGATCGTCTTCTGTGTTAGCCTAATGATTCAATTTTACTATTTTCCTGACTTATTATTAAGACCTTTCGTTTTTAAAGAAACGCTTTAGATACAGTTACCTACATTTTATCCAACTAGAACTCTTGCATTTAGAAGTAACGAAGATTGACAAAAAGAATGGGCTGATTAACAAAGAAGTAAACTCGGGAATAACCTTCTACGCGTTTTTTAACGCAATATAAACTTAGTGAAAATTACAAACACAGAAATAAAGGAAATACGTAAAATTAAAACAAGCACTTGATAAAGCAGTGATATAAGCACTCACCTATAGGAAGCTGAATCTATTGAACTAACTACGGGATCGCGAAACGTAATGGGGCTGCGGGCTGATAACCTGAAGACTAAGGTTCGCCTTGAAATGAAGAATACCTTGCTAAAATGCAATCCGATCAAAATTATAACCGAGTTTGAATGAAGTTGAGCTTGGGCAACGGGAATGGAAATAAAGATAACAAAGACAGAAAGTGAGAGTGTCACAGGATAATGAACGAACTGAAAATAGAGAGTTTCAGTATTCAGAAATCCCTTTGCAAGAAAATACTTCAGAAAACTGGTTTCAAAAGTTTTTCTTCTGAAAGCTTAAAAATAGCAGAGTAACGAGCTGAATTAAGTTTCAGAGTCCTTCTGCTATATTCACTATTCGTCCGTCCCTTATTACAGTTTTCATGCAGGTATTTATAAGGATCGGGTGCTCCTAATGAAGGGTCAGGATTCTCCTTGAGGGAGATGGAAGGTTAGGATTTTAAAGGACACGATCTGATGGTTGGGAATTAAAGAGAATCAAGACGAACGTCTGAGATCTTTTTCAGAACATTTGTCCTTTTTCTCTTCTAATCTGACGGTCCCTAATTTTCCTGTCCAGGGCGATCCAAGGGCTCGGAATAAAAAGCGCCGGTCTTGTCGTCTTCTTCTTTGATCCAAGGGCTCTGGGCTCGTCCTTACAAATGAGATTAACGGTGGAGATTGGGATGTACAGCACTATCATGACATACTCTGGCACTTGTCAGTAATGCGGGCGATTCTGAGGCGTGCGGTGGGGATCTCGTCTGCAACGCTTTAACTACCTCAGCTCTGATTATGACGACGGTTAGCGCAAGTTGTCTTATTCTCTTTGCTATTCGACTTCCTCTCCTTTTCGATCTTCCTAACAAGCTCCTTTACCGATCTTTCATGCCGGCCTCCCTTCTACCGATCTCTATCACTCCGGTCTTCCCTTTTATCAGGTTCGGTCAAGTCAAAGCATTTATTTCCCTCAATTCTCGAGGCGCCCGCCTCGTTTTCTGCTTAGCAATAAATGCTCGGACCTCCTCTATATATACCTTCAACAGGGAAACCTTCTTCATTTGATTTTCTCCCCTTTTCTCCTCATTTTTCCTGTTCTAGCTGCTCCGGCAACAATCCCGGACATGATGACCGCTTTTGATCTTTTTCCGTTTGCCCTCTTTGTTCCTTGCCTGAAAATTTACGATCCTGGTGAACGGGAAATTATGATAACTTTATTTGATGACCGTGAGAGAACCGGACTAATTTACCGACCCGGATCGAGGACCTCGATCTCATTGATCTCGAATCGTTCGATCGATACAAATTGCGAACTGATTTCGGGCGAGAAGACTGCTAATATTCCCTTTAGCACCGGTGACTGCTCCTTGGCGCTCATGAGGGTCCTCACCACACTGGGTGTTCCGACAGCGGCTCGGTTTCGAGCGGTAACTTTGATGACAACCTCTCTCATTCTCATGAGAGTCATAGTCCCCCCATCTAAGCTACACATCTATCCGATGTCAACAGCCGGTCTCCTGGTCAAACACATCTTTTGACTCAGCCACGAGACTAGGCTTTGACATAGGCCTTTTAGAAAGGATGTTCCACCAATCTCTAAAGATCGCCCTTATGATGTAATCAGACCTTTAATGTAATCCGATCTCTAGAGATCGCCCAAATGATGTAATCCGACCTTCTGGGAATAAAATTTTATTTTGTCAATTATCATTTTTATTATTATTTCACTGGTTATTTTCCGATCTCTAAAGTATTTACCCGATCCGACTATTAATTTGAATGACCTTATCCGATTCGTAATTCAAAATACCTTAATCTGCAGCTCTATAGTTAACCGATCTCTTTATGGAATCTCCGGAATATTCGTGAGATGTGTCAGAAAAGACTGGCGGATCTCGTTAACCGATGCGCTGCTTGGGACATCGTGAGCATTAAATGCTTGGACGGGTATAAATAGGAGAAGGGTTAATCAGTTGCTCCCTTATGTCATTTTTAGCCTCTTGCGAACAACTTCAAAATTCTCTCATTTTCTCAAGTTCTTCCGACACCGATCAGACTCCGGTAAGGGTTTTAATCTTTCTTTTAGTTTAAAATCTCTATTTCCTTTGAAAATGAGCGGCGCCGAGGGTCAGAGAGCGGCAAGCCCCCCTTCCGTTCAGATCTCGTGGTCATCTGATGAAGTGGAGGTGGTCGGACTAAGCGCGTGACCTGAACCTCCAAGGGTCTCTGTTCCAGCTCGGGGGCAAGCAGCACCATCAAGGCATGTACCTTCTTCAGGGAGGGAAAATCTTCCCATGGACGAGCTGCCATCAATTCTTCAAGAAACCGACCTACAATCGTTCAGTCAAGAATACAACATTCATCCTAATTCATTCGAACTCATCCGGTGTCACGGCGATCTCCGAGCCGATCACTTCTTCGAAGAGAATGACATGATTATAGTATATGAAGAGCAACTAAAAGCCGGGCTGCGGTTCCCTCTTGATGACTTCTTCAAGGAAGTCTTAAAATTTCACCAAGTGTGCATAGCCCAAGTCCACCCGAACTCATGGCGGATCCTAGTAGCCTTCAGAGGCCTCTGCCTAGCTAAGGGATTGCATCCTACAGCTAAGGTATTTGCCGAACTACATAGATTAACTCGTCGAAAGGACGACGAGTATTGGTTCTTCCAGGCAAAGCCGCATTGCGGGCTTTTCACCGATCTGCCTTCCTCCCTGAAGAATTGGAAGAACTGCTTCTTTATCCTTAGGAGCAAAATTCCGAATGGCTTTAAAGGTTTCCCTCGCAGCTGGCTGCACCAGGGCCCCGTACTTCCGAAGCGCCTCACCCTAAATAGGGAAGAAGGCCTGATGGTGATGGAGCTGAAAGATCAGGCGGGCAGGAAGAAGTTCTCTTGTTTAGATGCGGTGACTATCGAACTGCATCACTGGACAATGGAGTTTATCACTGGCGAAAATCGGGGGCTTCAGCTCTCTGACCTCGGCATCGGTATTTTCTATATCTCAGATCTTTGGACCTTAGCGATCTCACTAACCTCTTCTTTATGCAGGTATGGCAAGCGGCGAAGCTTCCAAGGAGAGCCAGAAGAGAAAGAGAGAGGTCTCCCGGAAAGTGCGGGAGATGAAGCGATCCGAGCTGCTCCAGACACCCAGGCATGAAGCTGAGGAAATGCAAGGGGGCTCATCTCAACCTTCGGGGCAGCCGATCCCCGAGGTAGAAGTGATCCGATCTCCTCCTCACCAAGAAGAGCCGCCTCCACCTCCTCCAGTCATTTCGAGTGCGGAAGGGGGTCCTTCCCAACCTACCTCAAGGACCCTCTCCCGCGGTGCTCAGGTGCTGATCCATTCCCTGGAGAAGAACCGAACTGTTCGGGAGAATCCGAGTTTGGCTAAGGTTCTGGGGGCTTCTATCTGCCTTCGGGAGGATCGAGACAGGCTGTCCCCGGACAATCTTGATGACATCCTAACCCGATCCATGAGCCTAAACGTAGAGTGCTTGGTGAATCAGCACATCATCCAGGAGAAGGCCCACCGCCTGGGTAAGGAGGTCGAGAAGATGGGTGATGAAGTGGCTTCCCTACGATCCCAACTCTCATCCGCTTAGAACTACATATCTGAAATTGAGGGGCAGATGAAGTTCTATGAGGACAAGCTGGCCGAGCAAGCTCATGTTCTGGCCGAGCGAGATCATGTTCTTGAGGAAGTTCAGGCGCTCCGGGCCGGTGAAGTTGCTCACCTCACTGAGGAGCTCAAAGCAAAGAGGAAGAGGCGGTAACAAGGGAGGCCGGCGCTTATGTAAATGCTCATAGGGATCTCTTGGCCGAGCTCAAGAAGCGTTATCCCAAGGAGGACTTCTCCTGGATGGTTGACCTGGCTCCCTAAGACGAAGAGGAAAGCGAGGAGGAGGCTGAGGGTGAGAGAGGAAGTGAGCAAAATGTAGATCAAGCTGGGGGTGATCCTCCAGCCGAATGACTTGTAAAAATTTTAATATGAAATGAAATTCCCTTTTTGTTCAGTGAATGGATGTGATCGGAAAAATCTCTAAATTACTTAAGCACTTGATTGTCTGAGCATATTAAAATAACTAAAAGTGATTATCAATCTAAGTGTAAGAGATCGGAAAACACAATAAGCATGAGATCGGCAGGGAACCAACGCTAAACGGGACTTGATTAAAATTGAAAATTTGACTTGAACACTTAAGATCGGGATCATCATTAAACCGGATTGGAACCTTAACTTGATTATTCCTAAACTTTTAAAAGGGAGATCGGCAATAAAACTGGTGACATAAAGATCTAGTGTTGGTTCAATTTCGTTTGTCAAAAGAGCTCGGGAATGCAATTGACTAGTCAGGAGATTTAACAATTGGTCTGAGAGGTCGGTGAGGCTTTAAATGACATGGGGACTTAGTATTGATTCGATTCCTTTTTGAGGAGAGATCAGAAATATAGTTATCTGGCAAAGAGAGATCGGAAATGTAATTGGCTGGCAAAGGGAGACTTAGTGCTGAGGATCGGTTTCGAAATTTATTGATTCTGGGGATCGGCCAAAATATGGTGTCGACAATAATAATTTAAATCATAAATATTAAGGTAGTATTATAAATAATAATGATAATTGAAAGAGAAAAAAAATAAATAATAATTAATATTTATAAATAATATAAATAATTTTTAAATATTACATTTAACTACAAAATTTTTTAATTTTTAAAAATTAAATGTTAAAGAAAATAATAATTTAAATAATAAATGTTAAGGTAGTATTGTAAATAATAACGATAATTAAAAGAGAAATAAAAAATAATAATAAAAAGTATAAAGTGGGTATTTATAATTAATTATAAGATTACAAATTAATGATCAATTTTCTTTAAACTAATGGCCATCAATGATCTTTATATTATTATTATTATTATTATTATTATTATTATTATTATTATTATTATTATTATTATTATTATGGAGAATAACATGTAACAAATAATATTTTTACATAAATGAGTTTATAAAAAAATAATATAAATAAATTTTAAATATTGTATTTAATCATAAAATATCTTAAATTTTAAAAATTAAATTTTAAAGAAAATAATAATTTAAACCATAAATGTTAAAATAGTATTATAAATAACAATGATAATTAAAAGAGAAATAAAAAAATTAAATAATAATTAGTATTTATAAAATAATATAAATAATTTTTAAATATTACATTTAATTACAAAAGGTCTTAATTTTTAAAAAATTAAATTTTAAAGAAAATAATAATTTAAATTATAAAAGTTAAAGTAGTATTATAAATAACGCATATTCTCCATTTGCCGTTCGATTTTTTTACCCGGACCACATTCGCCAGCCATGTCAGGTACTTTACTTCCCTAATGAGGCCCGCTTTTAATAGTTTTTAGACTTTTTCTCTAACAACTTGTTGCCTGTTCACTGTACTTTTTCTTTTGTTTTGTTATACTGGCTTGGTGTTTGGGTCCACATTAAGGTTGTGGACCATGATCGTAGGATCTACTCCTAGAACCTCATCCGAACTCCAAGCGAAAGTGAATAATCTCTGGGCAAGCATTCTTATGAGCTCATCCCTGTCCAAACTTTGCAATGCAGTTCTGATTTGATCTTTTTTCCCTCTTGGAGTTTGACCTCCTCTATCTGGTCTACTGGCTCTGGAGAGATGCTGCTCTTTGGTTTCTCCAAGAGAACGACTGGCAATGTGACTTTGCCGACTGCTTTTGTAGATTTACTGTAGCATTCTTGGGCTGATTTTTGGCTCCCTCTTACCATGGCTATTCCACCTGGTGCTGGAAGTTTTAAGCATAAACAATCCATGTTAATTAAAATATTATTACCATTAAAAATTAGTCATCCCAAGATGGTGTTGTAAAACAGTAGGATGTCCACTACTATGAACTTCGTGTATATTGTATGCTTGTGGATTTCATCGCCTAGGATTGTTGTCAAGTTTGTTGTATTAGCCATTGGTATGGTTTTGTCTCCTAGTCCAACCAATAGGAATGCTACTCTCATTAGATTCGCTCTCTTCAATCCTAGCTTCTCATAAACTTCTAGTGTAATTAAGTTGACCAAATTGCTTGTATCAACGAGGACTCTTCGTACTGCATACCTATTTAATAAAATATTAACCACCAGAGGGTCAAAATGAGGTATTTTAATATTTTTATAATCTTTTGGCTCGAAAATGATTAGTTATTTGAAGATGGTTTTGTGTCAACAGAAAATACTAGGAGTCTCGACTACTCTTTTGCTACTGCTTTTATGCCTTCCTGGTCCTCCTGTTATGACATTAATGATTACGATGGGCTCTTCTTTATCTTGTTTTTCTGAACTCCTATTTTTTGGTTTGTCCTGTCTCCCTTCTATCTTAGCAAATCTTTTGAGATTTCGCTGGCGAATAAGTCTTTTGATTTCATTCTTTAGCTAACCACATTCATTTGTGGTATGTCCATGATCTTCATGGAAGTGATAGTACTTCTTTCTATCTCTCTGACTTGTAGTTTTTGGCTTCATTTTTGGTGGCCATTTGATTTCCTGGCCATTTTTCTGTATCCACATTAACACCTGGGCTCTGGATTCTGTTAGTAGAGTGTAAAAGCTGTAATGATCTCGTCTGGAGGTTTCAGACTATGATCCACAAGTTTGTCGATCACTATGTTTTTTTTCATATATCCTTTCTAAACTTTATCCCACGTGCTATTCTTCTTTCAAGGCTAGTCTTTCATTATCCAATCTAATGTATTTCTTTGCTTGTTCCATTACTTGCTCATAGTACATAGCCGGATTTTTTTATTAGAGAATCCACAAATCTGTTGTTTTTTTATCCCTTTTTTATTAATTCGCAGGTTATTTTGTGATTGAGGTTCTCTATCTAGATAGCCTCTGCATTGAATATGGATATGTAGTCCCTAAGGGATTCTCCTTTCGCTTGCCTTATCTTTATGAGGTCGGACGATAGCTTTATGGGTGGGATGCAACTTAGCTTTCTGGGTGGGATGCAACTTGCAAATTTTTGCTTGAATAAGCTCGCCAATTGTTCAAAATTTTCTATGGAACCATTTAGGAGTCTTTGATAATATTTCTGGGCCAATCCTGTTAGTGCCGTTAGAAAAACCCTACACAAAATAGCATTGTTGTTCGAAAATTTTCCAGGTGGCTTCTAAGGTCAAAGGTCCCATCATATTTTTCTAGGGTTGGTAATTTAAATTTTGGTGGGAAAAATTTAGATAATATCTCTTCACTTTGTTTGAAATCTGATTCATCATCATTTGAGTATACTCTTTTCACCTTGCCTTTGCTGGTTCCAGGTTTTACCTCTCTGTTTGGCTTCCCAGATGGTATGGTGGTCATGGAAGGTGGAGATTGTGGTATTGTTATTAGAGTATCAGGGATGCTACCCTTGATATTTTGTTAATATTCTTTTTTCAGAGATTCCAGCATAGCCTCTATTTCTTTGATTCTCTTGGTCATAGATTCAGGATCAGAGAGGCCTCCTGGTTAGGTTTCGTGGACTACTGCATTTAGTTGTACGTGTATTACCATTGCAGGGGATCCATATCTCCTAAGATTTCTGAAGATGCCTTTCCAGAGTTTGATCCTGCATCAGCCATGGACTTGTTATGAAAGAAAAAGGGAAATTTCTAGAAAAGCCACAAATAAATGTTTTAAAGGGAAGATAAGATAAAAATGGTTGGTGGTTTTTTCCCCACAAACGGCGCTAACTAATATTGCCGTGGAATTCATGGATATTGAATCTGGCCAGGTTGCTGAACTCCTAAGAACCAAAGAAAGGGTGAGGGCTAGTGGTTGTTGGCAACTACTCCAACTTTCAAGTTAGTAATTTGATTGTGGATTGAATGTCAGTACAATGAAAGTGAAGGTTTTATTTTGCATACCTATTTCTGAAGCTTGACCTTGTTGATATAGTGATTAAGATTGAAACTATATGAAATCTTAGCTAGATCTTCGCTAATTCTCTATTTACTTTGTAATGGTTACCATCTTAAAATTATGCTAAAAATTAGGTATAATCAGCGGCATGATCTTTGTTTGGCCCAAGCTCAATGAAAGTACTGAACTCCGATCTATTCTATCTCTTCAGAATGGAGCGAAACGACTTTAGAGTTCTTCTTAGAGCTCAGTATCTTTGGGTATTAGGCTTTGAGATCAGAAGAACTTATCTCTGCCCGGCTCTGAGCTTGGATGGCCGGCTCGCCTGGTTTAAAATTAGGTGGACGATCTCTAACTGGGTTGATTCTATTAGCCTTTTATATCAATACTTAAAAGTTTTCTCTTTCTCCTTTATAAATTTAATAAATTTTAATTTACTTTAATATAATTTTTTATTATTTTAAAATGATTTATTATTCTTATTATTAACAAAGAACAACTTATGGCCATTAAGACTACTAGTACGAAAGTAACTGCCAACTTATTTAGCTAAAATTTATTATTAACATTTTATAGTTTTAATATTTTAAATAGTAATGCTAAAATTCTTTTAATTAAAGAATAATGTTTTTTAATTAATAATGATTTAATGGCCTAATTAAATCTAATATGTATTTTCTTTATTTTCTCTCTCTTTCTCTCTCTCTCTATATATATACACACACTATCATGTATAGCACAGATATTCTGCTAGTATATATATAAGGCAGGAAGATATTCCCAAAAAAATGTCATGTAGCATTTTCTTCCATAATTTTGTTATGTGGCATTCTCTACTCTATTAATACTACAATAAGCAGTAATTATTATGAGGTAATTTACAATATATATATATATATATATATATATATATATATATATATATATATATATATATATATATATATATATATATATATATATATATATATATATAGTTACAACCCGATTCCACGGGCCAGATTTGCACTAGGACCTAGGTCGGCATAAAGTTCCTAAGGCCCATAATAAGCCTCACTATTCCCAAAGCCATAACTAGGACCAAAATTAAGGCCAAACATGCTAACAAAAATAAAATATTATAAATTTATTTTGGGCCAACTTAACCCGTTTCCTATCAGAAAAACCAAAACTAGGGCAGCCTAGCTCAACCATGATGCCCATCATGTATAAACTATTCAATATCATAAAATTTTCATTAATTAATATAATATATGCATAAACCAATGTCATAGCTGAGCATGACACCATGATCAGCAAATACCTTCACTGTCAGAGTGAAATTTTTGGCTCGGTAGAGACCTCAGAAGGCTACAAAGTCTACTACAAGTTTGGATGAAGTTGAGCCACACAGATACGATGATAGTTCAACACATCCTTGTAGAAGTGTTCCAAGGGAAATCGCAACCTAGCTCTCAATTGTTCTTCATACACCACGATCTGATCCCCCTTTTCAAAACTATGATCGATGTGAAAGTTCCCATGACAGTTTATCAGCTCGAACGTATCCTCCAAAAGATTAAATTCCTCACTTATTTTGTTTAGATTGGAAGATAGCAGAATTGATGGAACCTCATCCACCGAAAGTGACTCTCTCCTTAGCTTTTGAGCTTTTTTCTTGCTTAGACCGGTAGATTTATTTGGGACCGGCTCAGCCTGCACCTCACCCAAATCCTTCCACCTGCTACTCCCTATATCCTCATCGAAACTCCATTAAAATTGAACAGATGGAGTACTCGCCATCCTTTGGCTTTCAGTGTCACCCATCCCCAAAAAAGAAAAGGACAATAAAAAAGATGAAGGTAGGAAAAGAAAGCACTATCTTACGCTGATGAAATCAACTTCACCGGAATGGCACACAAATGCAAAATCACCCACCGGAGAAAATTCAAGGAAAATTAAGGAACCAAATAAAGCAAAAATCAAGGGTGCACCCATATATATAGTCGAAGCATTAATGATTAGAAAATTCAAAATGCCGCTAAAAACTGTCACCTCGAAATTATAAACATTTATATCTTTGCAGCTTTCGAGAGACACTATCAATACCAAAAGTTTTGAAAACATATTTTCTCCCGAACCTAAAGATTCAGACTTAGCGGGGGGATTAATGATATAAAAGGCTAGTAAAATTGACTCAGTGAGAGATTGCCTCCTAGAGCTTAAATCGGGTGAACTGCCCATCCGAGCTCGAAGCCGAGCAAAGCTCATCCTTCTGATCTCAAAGCCTAACACCGAGAGAGATCGAGCTCCAAGAAGAACTCCAAAGTCGTTCCACTCCATTCCAAAGAGATCGGATAGATTAGAGTTTTGGCACTTTCATTGAGCTTGAGTCGAGCAAAGATCACGCTGTTGATCATGTCTGATTCTCAGCATAATTTTAAGATGGTTACCGTTACAACATAAATAAAGAATCAGCAAAGATTCAACCAAGATTTCATATAGTTTTCATCCTAATCACTATATTAATAAGGTCAAGCTTCAGAAACAGGTTTGCAAAACAAACCTGTACTCTCATTATACTAACATTCAATCCATAATCAAATTGCTTACTTGAGCATCGAAGTAGTTGCCAACCGCCACCAGCCCTCACCCTTTCTTTGGTCTTCAGGAGTTCATCAGCCCTACTAGATTCAATATCCAGGATTTTCACGGCAACATTAAGTATATATTGATTTTCCTTCAAAGTAAATATGGGTTTTAATTTTACTATCATTGACGTTTTCAAATTAAAAAATTAGGGAATATGATAATGTGTGATAATTATATTTAGTAATTAAATATTACAACTATTTAGAAAATACAGAAAAAATTTAATATTAACTTTTTGAAAAAATTAAAAATTAATATATATGTATTAATTTTAATAATTAGACATATTTAAAAGAAAATTCAAGCATTAATTTCTCACAAAAAATCAAATATCCCTGATGCTTGGTTCTAATTTGGAGTAGGAAATTAAATTTTCAGTTGTGGCAATGATTGGAGAATCATGATAATATTCATTGAATTTTGAAATTAAACGTCTTGAGTTGACAAATAATTAGCAATTAAATACTAAAATCTAATTACAGTAAATTTGTTTAAAAATATTTCACAAAATGGTTTTGATTTTCCTTTAAATTAAATGTGGGTCTTGATTTTACTACTAATGAAATTTTCAAATTAAAAATTAAGAAACCTTATAATGAATGGCAATTATATTTAACAATTAATACTTTAATTATTTAAATTTAGAAGATAAAATTAATTAAGGGTTGAATTTAGAAAATTAAATTATATAATAATTGTATATTACAATTGTTTAGAAAATATAGGAAAAAATTACCATCAATAAGTTCAATTAAAAATTGACACTTAGCATAAATGTGATAAATTTAAAATATTATGTCATCTTTAATTTGTTTTATAAAAATTTTAACCACCTCTTCATCAAGAAGTGAAAATGACGCATATATAAAATTAACATATGTGCTTGTTGGATATAATTAATAAAAATCTAATTAACACTTAATTTTTCTATCTCTAATTAAATTGAGCTTTTTCCAAGATATTTATAAGAATAATAATAATAATAATATTTATTTATTATAGTATTAAAGTGTAATAACTAAATAATTTATAACTTATATATACATAATTAGGGGAAGAGTTGTAACACCCTCCCTGTAGCAACTCCGTACATTCTACTATTCCGGTGACCACTGTCGGTCCGGACAACTAGAACGTCCGGAAAAATATTTAAACTAAAGTGAGGAACCATAATTAACTCAAATATTAATAAGAAAAATTTAGGAAAAATTTTAGAAATAAAATACAACCAAGTTAAATGAGCCGGTGCCCTAGCGATGGGTAACCCCGTGGGAAGTTGTGGTCTTCACAGCTAGAAGCCCTAAACCAAGGAGAAAATTCATAAAATAATTTTGGAGACTCTAGAGAAGGGTCATTGAGGTTCCTATGGCATTAGAATGCCAAGAAAATGCTTAGAAAAATTTTTCAATTGGTACAAACAATTTTGGTCTGTTAAGTCAAATGGAGGGCATTTTGGTCATTTCGCCTTCAAATGAGATTTTTGGCCTACTTTTTTAGTTAAGTAAATAATTATTATGACACAAAATGTGAATAAATATTGTTAAAAATTAAATTGAAATTAAGTAGACAAGAAAAGGAAAGAAAATGAAAGAAATTTGAATTATGACATCATTATGATGTCATTAAACATCCTCCCACCTAACCAAATTTTGACACATCATTATAAACTACTTAAAAATGAATAAAAGGAGATAAAAATTAAAGAACTAAACAACTATCTTCAACCTTTGGGGCAACAAAAAAAACGTAGAGAGAGAGAGAGAGAGGATGGAAAACTCCATTAAAGCTTCACCAAGCTTGAGTTCACCACCCAAATCACTCCAAAACCCTAGCTTCCCTTCACAAATATTTACCCTTACACCTAGAGCAAGTCTTGGGCAGCAAAAAGAAAGAGAAAAAGAGGAGTTCTCAAGCTTTGGGAATTAGCTAAATCAAGGTTAGTGTCCAAACTTTTGCTATTTTGATTAAATTCATGTTTAATGGCATGAAGTAAGTAGGAAATGTAAGAAAATAAGATAAAAATGTGTGTGTGTGCACTCTAAAAATTTTGGCAGCTAGGGTTAGCTAGGGTTTGATGATTTTGCTTGGTAGAAAAATGGTTATGAGCAGCCCTTGGTATTAAATGAGTGATTGAACCTAGTTGTGTAATTGAAATGCAAAGTTTAGGCATGTATGAACATGGAAAATGTGGACACTTAACAACATTAGGGTTTGCCCATTTAATAGTTTATTAACCTTGTAATGGTCAATTAGTGACCATTTGAATGTGTGTGAGAAGTAATTGAAGTGAGTAAGGATGTTGGATTTGAGTTTAGGTGAGCTACCTTGGCTGACCTGTAGGACTGAGTATGAGTCTAGCAGGTTTGGGCAGTTATAAATAGAGTTATAGAGGTTCAATTGATGCAAGGCCAATTGGAGATGAAACTAGACACATAATGGCACAACTTTGGTGAAGAAAACCTGCCCAGAAAACCAAAACAAGTTGGCTTTAAAATTGCCCTAATTTGGGTGACTTGCATTCTGCTTGGGCAAAATGACCAAATGAATAGTATTTATTCATTTGATCACAACTCAGTGTAGAAAGGTCCAACTGACCTGAAATTTTACCAGAAGAAAGCTGAGACATAGACCTAAAACTTTCATGAAGAACACAAATCCAAATTCTGATCATAACCTAGTCAAATTGCCAACCAAACTTAGGTTATCAAATATGGCAAAACCAGTTTTGCCCAGAATTTTGGATTATGTCCAATCCGGCCAGTTATGGTGTTTAGGCCATAAATTGAGCTACAAAACTCCAAATGGAGTAATTCAAAAAAGGAAATGTAACTAGACAAAATAAGAAACAACTTTCATGAAGATAACTTTGCTAAATTCCTACTGTAAAAATGACCAATGGAACAGTAAACACAAGGCTTGAAATCTGAAAATTTTGAACAACTAGCACTAAGCTTAGAAATGGTATTGGCAACCAATACTAACAATTTTAAAATGCAGAATGTGGTATGTTGGGAGTATTAGAACCAATGTACCTATTGTCTATACAAAAGTCAATATTTTAGTTGACTAATGAAATGAATAGTAATACCTATACTTAAATTTCAAGAATTGCAAAGTTTAAAAGTGTAACATGCCCTAGTACACCTAGCAAGATTGGTTTAGATAGGTTGGCATGCCAATAGGGTTCAGTTAGCAGTACTGCACATGGCATTATGCCATTCTGTGATTTCATGGCTTTTAGCCATTCTGACATTGTGTTGAGACTTGGCCTTGTGCCTAATGTTATTACAGCTTATTAGCTGTTCTATTGCACACCGGGAGACACACATGTGACAGATGGTGTGACAACCCGAGGTACTTGATACCCAGTGCCAGTTTACTCGTTTATCCAGTCCAGTCATCCAGTATAGGTTACTTGGATAACCAAAAATGAAAGTTGATAAATTTAATGAAATAATGAATATAACAAGTACCAAATAAATAAGACTACTAATAATTATCAAAAATTTGTCTGCATGAGACATCAATACACTCACTGCATATTCATTTCCTTTTAGTTCTTTTTATTTTATTATTGGCACCACTAAGCATTATTGCTTAGCGCGTTGCTTTTTACCACGTGTAGGTTCTGGAGAGACAGAAAAAGAGCCCAGCAGACCACAGACTGTGTGAGGTCACAGCTCTGCCTAGAGTCAGAGTCACCTCTCATCTACAGTGCATCAGTGGTAGGACCTTTAGGTCCCTTTTGAAATTTTGTTTTTGCATTTTGTATTAGGTAGTAGTTTGTGATTTGTAAATTATGAACTCATGTAAATAGTAAATTTATGTAATCATATGTTGATGTACATATTTTGAAGAATTTTGTTAATTAATATAATTTGAGAATATCTTCATTAAATTTTAGTTGATTTTGAATTTGAATGAAATTGTGGATTAATTTTGAGAACTTGAAATGATTGCTAATGTTGAGACCATGTTGATGGTTATTGGAGTTTGAGAATGATTGGAAATGATTATTGGAAGTGTTTTTCACAGGTTCCGAAGAACTGTTTTCTTCATTTTTAGCCAGTACTCTGCCGGATTTTCTATAAAATTTTCGGAACCTCAAATAAATTATAATTTCAATAAATGACTTAAATGAATTATATTTCATAAATTGTACTTCATAACTATAAAAAAAAATAAATTAGGAAGAATAAAAAAATGATTGAATTAAAAGAGGGTGTTCCGGTATATTGCGTGGCATATCTTGCTCGGCTACATTGTAGACGGGTAAAGGGTGTCACAATACTCGTGCTATGCATGGTGCATATGTGTGTATGTGTGTGTGTGCATATATATATATATATATATATATATATATATATATATATAGAGAGAGAGAGAGAGAGAGAGAGAGAGAGAGAGAGAGAGAGAGAGAGAGAGAGATTTAATTAGGTCATTAAACTATTATTAATTTAAAAAAATTATTTTTCAACTAAAAAAGTTTTAACATTGCTATTTAAAATATTAAAACTCTAAAATGTTGGCAATAAACTTTGACCAAATAAGGTAGCATTTGCTCTCAAATCAATGAACTTAATAGCTATAATTTTTTTTTTTTAATGGCCATGAGTTATTCTTCATATATAATAATAATAATAATAATAATAATAATAATAATAATAATAATAATAATAATATCATTTTAAAATAATAAAAATAAAATAATATTGAAGTAAATTAAAATTTATTAAATGTATAAAAGGGAGAGAAGAAAACTTTTAAATATTGATTTTCCTTCAAAGTAAATATGAGTCTTGATTTATTGTAATTGATGTTTTTAAATTAAAAATTAGAAACATGATAATGTGTGATAATTATATTTAGTAATTATATATTATAGCTGTTCAGAAAATATAGAAAAACTTTATATTGACTTTTCTCTTTTAAAAAAATAAAAAATTAATAGATATACATTACTTTTAATAATTAGATACGTTTAAAAAAAATTTAATAATTAATTTTTCACAAAAATTAAAATATGCTTAGTTTAAATTTGGAATAAATATTTTAAAGAAAATTAAACTTTCAGTCATGATAATAATTGAATATTCATGATAATATTTGTTAAATTTTAAAATTAAATGTCTTGAATTGCCAAATCATCAATAATTAAATACTAAATTTAATTGCAATAAATGTATTTAAAAATATTTCACATTCCTTTAAAGTAATTGCCATTGACATTTTTAAATTAAAAATTAAGAAACTTATAATGAATGACAATTATATTTAGTAATCAATACTTTTCCATTATTTAAATTTGAAAGATCAAAATAATTAAGAATAGTATTTAGAAAATTAAATTATATAATAATTATATATTACAATTATTTAAGAAATACATAAAAAATTGTCATCAATAAATTTAATTAAAAATTACTACTTAGCATAAATGTGACAGATTTAAAATCCTATCTCTTCTTGATTTTGTTTTACAAAATCCGGACTATCTTTTCATTAGGAAACGAAAATGAAACATATATAAAATTAAAATATGTGTTTATCGAGTATAATTAATAAATTAATCTAATTAATTTTTAGTTTTTCCTATCTCTAATTAAATTGAACTTTCTAGAGATTTGTAATAATTAAATAATAATAATAATAGCTACTATTATAATATCAAATTGTAATAATTAAATAATTTGTAACTTATATATAGGGAATTAATAACTTAATCATAATTTAAAGAAATTGTATAATTAATTTACAAAAAATAGGGAGAACTTAATGAAATTACTTGACGCACATGCACACACACATATATATATATAATTTAAAAAATTTTCCAAATAATAATAAAATAATATAACATGATTAATATTAATCAAAGTAATAATATTAATTATTTATTAATTATACTATAAAAAAATAATAAAAATTGAATATTAATATAAATTTCCTTATTTACCATAACTATAAAAATAAAATTTTATTTGATTTCATTTTTTTCATAATTCATTATATATATAGCATTCAATATATAATTAAAGATATATTTTTATTAAATGCATGCTAAAATAAGATAAATAAAAATAAAATAATATTAAAGTAAATTAAAACTTATTAAATATATAAAAAGAAGAGAAAGGACAAAGTATTTAACTCCATGCGATAACTTTTATAGTATAATTTTAAATTATTTTATTAATTTTAAGATATATAATCCTTAAATTTTTATAATTAAATAAAATAATTAAAAAATTAAGAATCATTAAATAAGAAATTTATAAAATTATTTAAATAAATAGGTCTAATATTTTTAATTAGTTAGCCATAAAAATTATGGTAATAATAGTAATAGTAAAAATATTTAATAGTAATAGTAATGGTAATAATTACTTACATTAATTATTATAATTATTAAATATAATATTTTTTATATGGTAGATGTCATGTGGCAGCACTAAAGTTTAAAATACCATGTGGTATTAACAAAGGGAAATCTTTTTACTTTTTAATGTAATGTGGCAGTACTAAAATTTAGAATATCATATGACAGCAGCAAGGAAAAACCTTTCTGCTTTAATTAAGAGTTGTATTTAAAAAATTAAATTATATAATAATTATATATTACAACTTTTAGGAAATATAGAAAAATAGTGATCAATAAATTTAATTAAAAATTACTAATTGGCATAAATATGATAGATTTAAAATTTTATCTTCTTTTGAATTTGTTTTATAAAAATCTGGACTACCTCTTTACCAGGAAGCGAAAATGCAATATATATAAAATTAGTATATATTTTTATTAGGTAAAATGAATAAATTAGTCTAATTAACTCTTAATTTTTCTTATCTCTAATTAAATTAAACTTTTCAGGTATTTATAATAATAATAATAATAATAATAGCTATTTATTATAGTATTAAAGAGTAATAATTGAATAATTTGTAACTTATATATATAATTAGAAAATTAATAACTTAATTATAATTTAAAAAAATTATATAATTAATTAATAAAAAATAGAACTTGAAGTGGGAGCAAGGGTGTGTATAATGTGTTTGTATATATATATAATTTTTCTAAATAATAATAAAACAATATAACATGATTAATATTAACTTAAGTAATAATATTAATTATTTATTAATTATACTATAAAAAATATCAAAAATAATAAAAATTGAATATTAATATAAATTTCTTTTTTTTTCATAACTATGAAAATAAAATTTTATTTCATTTTTTCATAATTCATTATATATATAGCATTCAATATATAATTGAAAATATGTTTTTATTAAATAAGTATTAAAATAAAATAAATAAAAATAAAATAAAATTAAAGTAAATTAAAATTTATTAAATATATAAAAAAGAGAAAGAGAACAAAGTATTTAACTCTACGTGGCAATTTTTATAGTATGATTTTAAATTATTTTATTAATTTTAAGATATATAATTTTTAAATTTTTATAATTAAATGAAATAATAAAAAATTTAAGAACCATTAAATGAGAAATTTATAAATTTTTTGAAATATATCTGCTATTTTTAATTAGTTAGCTATAAAAATTATGGTAATAATAATAATAGTAAAGATATTTAAAGAAAATTAAAAAGAGAATTAAATAAAAAATAGAATTAAATACTTAATATAAAAGACAATAATTACTTACAACAAATATTAAATCAATTATCAATAAATCAAGTCAATATTACTCAATTAGATCATAAAACAATTAACTATAATCAATTAGATCATAATCAATTCTACTTCAATCAATTAGAACATACAAGCATGCTACAAGCAATTTGATCAGTTAGTTCAATTAATCAAGAAATATTGACTCAATTATATCATAAAAGTATGATATAAGCAATTTGATTAAATTGTGCTCATACTTAAGTAACTATGAAGCCATAATCAACTAATCAACCCATAATCACATTATTATATTAATTAAAATTTATGACAAATTTTATATCATAAATAGACATAAAGATAGAAAAAAATTGCAATCTTGAGGTCACAAAGAGGAAGTTACGTAGTATTTGTAAGGTAGAAATCGAAGGATCCTGTTGTTGTAAAGAGAGCAAATTAAGGATAAAGAATAGTATGAAGGGTGGGTGTTTAGGTGTGGATATCATTGAAGAACAAAGATGAAGAATGGTGAAAAAGGTGGTATCTCATTTGATCATAGGTCAATAGGATTTTTAAAGCCTACAAATATGGCCATTGGGTATAACTACTAAGTTCCCAATGTAATTGATAACATTTCACCATCCCCAAGACAATTTACAATCTTCCTATTTCTATTGCATGAAGCCATACGTGGGACTTAAATGGTGATTTATGGTTTCAACCATCTTAGAGATTTAAGTGGTATCCTAGCCATAGTAAATATTTTTGGCTAATTAAAAAAATTATACATAATAATCTCCACCCAATGGCCTGTAAATATGTGAAAATGTGATCTAGACTTTGCTTATCAAAGATTTAGAGAGTTTATCATTTAGCGGCAATGGAAATAATACCTCAGAAAAAATTGAAGTTTTCAAGCTCTCTCCCTATGTCTCCAGCTGCTTTGTAGTCAATGTACTCCCACGAGAATGAGAAGCTTGTGACCATGAAAGATGAAGTTAAGGTGCTATTTGTAAGGCTGATTAAGGCGATAGATATAGAATTTGTCCGATCTATCTTGCTTGAGGAGACGCCTTTGGTCACATTTCATGATATGTTTACGGAATCATTTGATTTTGAAAAAGAAAAAGAGTCCTAAAAACACAATTTTTATCATTTCAAATTTTGAAGAAAATTCCAAGAATTAATGATGATATGATGGAACGTAGTGATATTGCAACTTTTTGTGATCTTGCAACATTTTGTAATCTTCTCGTGCCAACTTAGTTACTATGCTTATTTAGTTTTCAAAATGTAACCTTTATTATTGGTTACTTGATGGAAGTCACCGTTCTTTAAGATTTGGCATTTTTCATGTAAAAAATATTTTTTTTAAAATGTATTTTATTTTATTTTTTCATAATTTACATTGTTGGTAATGACTTGTAAAATACAAAAAATTAGAAGAAACTTAAAAAAAAAAATTAGGATAGGACATTAAAAAAAATCCCATGCATAAATATAAGGGTTTTTTTAAGCATGTGTT
Source organism: Hevea brasiliensis (assembly GCF_030052815.1). Lineage (NCBI taxonomy): Eukaryota > Viridiplantae > Streptophyta > Magnoliopsida > Malpighiales > Euphorbiaceae > Hevea > Hevea brasiliensis. The sequence goes on from NC_079499.1 coordinate 50,591,411, forward strand.
GTAAATTAAAAAATACCAAAATATTTAAGAAAATTAAAAATAATTATGAATGGGAAATAACAATTTCCAGGTAGGAAATTATTATAGGATTTTTTTTTTTTGTGAGTGTCTTGTAAAGGACTTTGAAATTTTGCACGTCTCCTAATTTTCCCCCCTTGACCACCGTTTCTTAGATGCGTCTCTCCTCTCATTTCCCCTCTAGATTTTCTTTAATAATTAGCCTTGTTCTTGGTGATCTCCAAAGAAAAGCCATAGCAACACTATTAACTCCCTTTCACCATGCGGAATCAACGACAAGTAGTCATTTTTTAGGCCAATACTCATTCTCCAGAGTCGCAAGTATGTATTCGCTGTGATTAATCGATTATATAAGGTTTATTCGCAGTAAATCAATGAAGATTTAGGGTTTACATTTTAAGGTATTAGTTAATTCCCTTCACTTGCCGTTTATTTTCTTGGTCGATTGTTGTGAGCCATAATCATTGATTATATGAATGCAGTAGGTGTGTTTTTGTTGCTAATCATTTTTAGGTTTTCTTTTTTTTTTTTGTGGTATGATGCAGTAGTTGGGTGTATGGGGTTTGGCCTATTGGCCTTGGGTTTTCTTTTGTTTGTGGTTTGATGCAGTAGGTCGATGTAAGGGATTTGGCATGTTGGCCTTGGGTTGAAAGCCTCAGCTAATTTTTCCCTTGTTTTTATTTTGATCTGTTGCCTATAAAAAAAATAAATGAAATTTGTGATTTTTTTTATCTTGATTCCTTTCAATATTTAGGGTATACATTTTAAGTTTTTAGTTGATTCATGCATTTATTGACAGTAATTCTTTCAATATTTAGGGTGCTAGATAAAAATTTATTCAAATTAAATTAAATAAAAGAGAAATTTTAATTAAAAATTAATTTAATAGTAATAATTTATCTTATTTAAAATATAATTAAAAATTAAATTAAAAAATATAAATTATAAATTATCCATGCATAGCATGAGCATTATGCTAGTTGGTTATAGATTCAACTCAAAATTGATCCCCTCCAAACACAATTGTCAAACTAATTTGACTAGATGGTAACCTCTCTCTTTGAATTATGAGTAGACGTAGCATGTACTAAAGTCAAATGAGAACATATATAATTTTAAAACCTAAACATTCATTTGACTTACAATGACATAATTGATCATAATACAAATTTCTAAAATTGGATTCTGATAAATTGGTGTTTCCTGTGAGCAAAGATTGTTGGGTAACCAATCATGAACCCAAAAAAAAAAGTGCTAAAACATCCTCATTAAAGAAGGCTAAAGCTAAGAACCCTAGGGCTTTTGAGGAAGGAAATTGGTCTCTTGACCCACAAATTAATCCCATAAGTTTCAATCACACCTAAATCTCATATAATTAACATAAATTTGCCCTACACACACACACACTCTTCTCCTTTAGCTAATAGTCAATTTGTTCCAAGATTTGCTAAATCCATGATGCAATACTTTTCACTTAGCTTTTCTGTTGAAATTAACTGCTCTCATGGAAAAAGCACATAAATTTAATTTAGTTGTTAATCAAATGGTCATTATTATTATTATTATTATTATTATTATTATTATTATTATTATTATTATTATACTTGTTGCAATTAGCGTTATAAAAAATTCGAATTAGACTAATTAATCGATTCAATTAATTTAATTAGGAATTAGGATGATTCATTTGAATTTGATTTTATATTTTCATTTTTAAAAGATTAATTAAAAACTATTATTAACATGTATACAATTATTTTATTAATATCAATCCTATTTTAAAAACACCAGTAGTAGCCTCTAACCATTAATCATTGCTTGAAGCCAAGCAAAAGTCAGAAGTATTGTAATCAATAACAATTATATACATCTCTCACATAATAATCAAGAGTGCATGGATTATAGATATTAATATAAAGAAGCTGCATTTGGCAAGTTGACCCTTTGATTGAAATGGAATATGAGAACTTGAGGACAAATTAATGGCACAAATTCTTCACTAATGTAAAACAAGCAACAAGTAAACTGACAAGCTTTTCTGTATTAACATGACTTTGTTAGTCTTACAATTCTTTGGGATAAATCTAACGAAAAGCTACCAACTCTATGGTTAATTAATTATTTATCCTCCCATCCTGCAACTCATTGAAGTTTTGACAAATAAATTGGAAGTATCTCAACACTCAATAGGCAAAAAGTTAAGTTATTCTATAATGTGATAAGAAAATGTACTAGCCCTAACTCACTCTTAAAAATTAGCTCAAAGGGGGTTTACAAGATTGGAAATCTACAGATATTCCAATATCAAGGTAAAAGTTAGCTCTGATATTTTGAAAAGAAAATGATCGACTATACCTAATTCACACTTAAATGCTAATACAAGAGAGAAAAATTATTTAAATCTTTATATTTAACACTCTTACCTTATATCCATTTGATGTAGGACAACATAATGCATTATGTTAGAAGGGCATCATGCAAAAAAGTTAGGTATATAAAGATGGGAATTGATGCCCTGGGCCACAGTTGCAACAACTCAAATCATGTTTTGGCACCAAATTTCAACCATAGAATTTTACTTTCTACCACCGAATTTCTTCTTTCATCATATGATATATTTCACATCACATTCTTTATCTTAGAGTCAAATGTAAGTTATGATGTGAAATAATAGACAAGTAAACTCAAAGTTAGACATTAGAATCTTTGAACTATCATTTGCATTGTATTTGATAAAGACATATACTCCATGGGAAATGAGTAAATACCATAGTATATTAAATACCATAGTATATTATTCATACTACATGTGCGATTTATGCCAATCAAAGGGGAATACCAATGTGATCTCTACTTGATATTGTGTGAAACCATAAACATTATAAGTAATCTTTATCTAGTACCTCATGACTCCAATCAGTTAGTCGAAACTTAGTTTAGTAATTACTATCTTAGGGTGTTATCAAAATATCATGAATGATATGGTTTAATGGGATGTTCCTAGAAAAATGAATTAAATTAAGGTTAAGAGTATCATGAGAAGACGAAGATCATTGAAATTATCACATTAATCTATGTTTATTGGCAGACCAATTATGTTTATATTTGCGATAAAGATATAATTATGAACTCAGGATATGGGAATGAGATTGGAAGAGATTTAAATGTTATAAATGATTTGGGTATTGCATGTTGTATCTACTTTTAGCTTTATTAGTTGAGATGCTATATTAACCTAACAGATATATAGCAACCAAGCTCTCAAAGTATACACTACTCACACCGTTTATTTGTTAAGTGTGAAATTTGCAAAAATTGAAAGGACTTGTGAGTGAGAGATGAAGAAAATTTGGGCACCCATGTGTGTTAACCTAAATTCTTTACATTATCGACTCTAGTCAAAGAAATAAAATAAAATAAAAAAAAAATAAATAGGAGGACATTTAAGACAAACACATTTTAGCCAAAATGTAACTTTTATCCAAGTCTCATAAAATGGCCATATATAAGACTTTCTTCCCTAATGAAATGTTGCATAAGAGAGAGATGACAACTTTAAACACAAACGAAAAGTTACAAATTGATTTTGCTAAGTGCAAAATATTAAAAAAAAAATGAAAAAGGGAAGAGAAAGATTGACATCTAGACTCTCATCAGATTCAATTTTGTAGAGCACTGTTTTTTTTCCAATTTAAAGTACATTTAGATTGTGGCCTTTACAATATTTTCTATATATTTATGTGATTATATTATGACTAGTGAAACAAATTATGCATCCTAGTGTCATTTGCATGAACATGAATTGTGATTCATGTAATTAAATCCATAAGTTGGGTTCATAAATTTTCTTCACAAATAAATTGTCACTTTGCATAACTTCATAATCTTATGTGGTAGCAGTAAGAAAATTATTTAATTACCTAAATTAGGTAACAAAATCAAATTAAAATTAATACTCTGAATAGCAACACATAAAAGTTTTAAATGTTGGCTAAATAGTAGCAATTTTATATATAACTAAGTTAGAACTTTAAACTTTAATGATTAAAACTTCATTTTGTCGTAATAAATACTAATAATTTTTTTATATTACAATTAAGATGTGTGCTAGGCAATAGTGGCTGCTACAGTTATTGAAACAAGGTGGAATAAAAAAGGAATCTCTCCATTAAATAAAGCTTATCACTTTCTAGTCAAGTTTTGATAAATAATTTTGGTGAAAACTCCATATTTAATACCAAAGCATTGAATAAGTTTTTGATGATTGATACCAAAGCATTAAATAATTTTTGATGATTGATGATGTCTGTTTGAAGGAGAATTGCAACTATCTAGGTGTAAAGCCCCTAACACTCCAAAGGTCAATTAATTTTAAAAAAGTGATTTTATTGTTACTTTGATTTTTAATTTTTCTTTTTTTTACTTTGATCTTCCAGTTGATGGATTTTTTTTTGTTTTTTAATTTTACTTATAGCCACGTCAAGATCTAACAGTTGCCATCACTGAAAAATTAGTGTGAAATTGGAAGAATTGGTTAAATATGGACCTGTTTTCGGACTCTTAGATTCATAAAATGAATTGTTCAACTAAAAAAAAAGGATAAAATTTTGAATTTTTGTTATGTTTTAAAAGCCTAATAATAATATTATTATCTTTTTCTAAGAAATCTTTGACGCCCCTAAATAACACAAAATGAAGGCCAAGTAGATTATCATGCATTTTTCTTTTGTAAAATAAGTTTTTCAATTTTTACAATCATGATTATAACCATTTCAGGAATAGTAATTGATTTAGAAGAAAATGAATTTTGAAAAATTAGAAATTTGAGTAATTAATGGTTTAATGAAAGGTCTGGGAGGGTAAGTAAAGAATTAGGTAGATTAAAATTTGTTAAAATATAATATCCTGAGGTTAGTATATTTTACTTATTAAATTTAATTTTAACTGTATTTTTAGTTTATTATTTTAAAATAATTTATCTTTTATTTTGTATCAAATGAATTAATTATTTTCTAATAATTTATTAGTTTTATATTGCAGGATGTTAACTTGATTAATCTATTTGAGAGTTAGGTCGATAAACCTTCTCTATCATGCACATAAAAATACACATAGCTCTTTACTATTTGAGCTTGTTTGATACTATTGCTAGATAGTTTTATTGAAAACTAGATAAATAATTTAATTGAAAAAAACAATCAAAATTAATGGTCTACATTTTTATTGGCCCAATTTTAAAATAATTGTTAAGAATATAGGTTTATAACTAAATGCTAAGATTAATGAACCTATAAATAAATTACTCATATATCTAGATAACTCATTCATGTTTTATGTTTTTTTGTTAGCTTTAAGTAAATTAATTAATTAAAAGAATTTTAATATATGGAGCCAATTAAATGAGTTCATGCAAAAAAAAAATCACAATAAAAATTTATAGAAAATATGCATTTAATTGCTACATTAATTAATATTATAATGATTATTAATTTATATTTTTTATATATATAATAAAATAAAAAATTTAATAGGTCAATATTTTAATTTAAAACTTTTAATTTTAACAAAATATTGGTTACAAAATACCTCACAATATTTGCCTTAAACAAAATTAGTTTTAATTTGGCCATATAAAATTTTTATTTTAGGTTGAGTAAAATACATTATACATTTTATCAATTGGTTATAATTTAAAAAATGTTGTTAACCAATATTCAACCTGATTTGAATCCAAAATAACTAAAAATTTACCATATTTTTAAAATCAATTTAAAAATTAATAAACTAAAATCGCTATTAATGTATTTTTAATTAAAAAAAAATACTTGATTAAAATATGAGAATATAAATTAAGCTAATGTTACCACATATCCATGAAAAATTATTAATGAGTTCATAATTATTAATGACTCCATAAATTTTATTCGTCTAATAATATTGATGTTGGGAAAGCGTTTTCTTTTTTAACATTTATATTGGCCCCTAAAATTTTACTAATTTTATGTACTAAAATTTTTTTTTATTGGACATTAAGTGTGGGCCAATGTACATCAATATAATTAAAAATGTCGGCTAAAAGAATTAGTTGATACACAAAATTTTACTTTTTAAATTGAAGTAGATTATTTTTAATTGTTTATTTTATTAAAAATATTAATTTTATAATTAGCCTCACATATTTAAATATTAAAATTAAATAAAAAAAATCAAACTTTTAAAATTTTATTAAAATTTCTTTCTAATTAAATGTAAGAGTCTATTGAGAATATAATCATAATTGAAGTACTTTTAATTAAAAATTAAAACTTTTTATTTATTTTATGTTTTAAAATATTTGAAAATATCAATTAATGTTAAAAAATTAATAACACCAAAATATCACATTTATAAAATATGTAGTTAAAATTTTTAAAATTATAATATTAATTTTGTGCCATATTTGTAAGCCTAAGTAACAAAATTACTTTGTATAAGCTTCATCAGAATATAGCTCATTATATTTTTTTTAACGTAGAAAATATTATTTTTTTATAATTGAATTAAAATTTCTGTTTAAAAGTGCTAAAAAAAGCCAATAAATCAATAGAATAATTATATTTAAGCCATTGAATTCGGCCAATAAAAATTTTAATTCTTAATAATATAATGAGCAAATATTTTAATAATAAAATTTAAATTAATATTTTTTATTGTATTGATCTTTTAAAAATTATAATTTGATTAAAATATAATATATGGATTTTTTATTGCTAGAATCTTAATTAATATTTTGGTAGGGCCAGTGGGTGTAAACTTAGAATATTGATATGTTTATATGGCCCAATATAATTAGATTTGAAAAATTTAAAAAACGTGAGCTATTAATTTGAAGTATCACATATTTAAAATTATTTTTAGGTCAATATAATATTTTTTAATTGGCTCAATTAAATAAAAAATTAATAAATTCATATTTTAATTTTAAACGATCAATTTTTTATTAACTTAATAAAATTGAAAATTTTTGTTAAATTTATTATTAAAATCCCCATATCATTATTTAGACCAATTTTATTTTAAGTTAACCAATTTAAGATTGATATTTTTTAAATTATAATTTTAAATTAATTAATTTTTAGCCAAATTAATATATCCTTTAAAATTTAAAAGGTTAAAATTTTTATCTAATCTTAAAAGTAAATTAAACAACTAGATTTTTAATGAGTATTTTAATAAAAATTTACTATGTGTCACATTCCATAAATACTCTCCTTTATATTAATTATTATTTAATTTTTTTAATTTCATATTTTAATTATCATTATTTTTTATAATACTATCTTAACATTTATGATTTAAATTATTATTTCTTTTAAAATTTAATTTTTAAAAGTTAAGACCTTTTGTAATTAAATACAATATTTAAAAATTATTTATATTATTTTACAAATACAAATTATTATTTAATTTTTTTATTTCTCTTTTAATTATCATTATTATTTACAATACTACCTTATTATTTATTATTTAAATTATTATTTTTTTAAAATTTAATTTTTAAAATTAAGACATTTTATAATTAAATACAATATTTAAAAATTATTTATATTATTTTATAAATATTAATTATTATTTAATTTTTTTATTTCTCTTTTTATTATCATTATTATTTATAATACTACCTTAACCTTTATAATTTAAATTATTATTTTTTTAAATTTGATTTTTAAAAATTAAGACCTTTTTATGATCAAATGTAATATTTAAAAATTATTTATATTATTTTTTATATGTAAAAATATTATTTGTCATATGTTACCCTCCATAATAATAATAATAATAATAATAATAATAATAATAATAATAATAAGTTATTAATGGCCATTAATTTAAAGAAAATTGATCATTAATTTACGATCTCATAATCAACTATCATATAATTTAATCAATCTCAAATTTTTTCACATATTTAATAAATATTTTATTACATTGTTATATTTTCTATTATTTTTATTATAAAATCTTTATTAAAAAATTTTAAAAGATAAAAAATATAGTCTGCGTAAAAAATTACAAAAATAAAATATAGAGATTTGATTTATTTATAATTAGTATATATTATTTTTTATGTTAATAATTTAATATTCTTTTTATTTCACTTTTCTAACATTAATTATTATTATTATTATTATTATTATTATTACTACCAACTTATAGTCATTTAATTGAAACGGTTAAATAAATAGAAAATATTTTACTGTTATAAAAATTAAATTTTAATACTTTTGTTGCCTTTTTTAATTAAATAATATTTAATTATAAATTAATTTTTTATTTAAATAATTTTTATTTGTTTGTCTATATATATTATCTCATATAAAAAATGTGACACATATCAAATATTTTTCTCTCACTAAATATTTTTATTTTACCTAAATACTCTACAATTTTTTTATTTACGCTATTTTCTATTATTTCTTTCAACGTTATTAATTATCATTTTCAAAATTTATTTTATTTAAATATATTTAATTAATTTATATTTAATTATTAATTTTTTTATAAAATTCTTATTTAATATTTCTTGAACTTTTAAATATTTTATTTCATTATAATTATATATCTAATACAATTATAATGAATATTTTGATTGTTTATATTTTATTATCATTAATTGTAACAGAATTATTTTTAAATTTTAATTAAATATCTATATTTTTATGTATAAATTATCTCTAAATTATATTTTTATATAAAAGTGAAATTTTAAAGATAAATTGTAAATATAAGTGCACCAAAAATTTAGTTATAAATAAAGATGATTAAAAAATTTAAAGTTAAAGTATTAAAATTATATAATATGTCTTTTGAAAAATAATATATATTTTTAATATTTATTATATTAATATAAAATTAGGATATTTTAAATTTTAAATTTTTATGAAATATATTTATTTTATATTATAAATTTATGTTTAGTGGTAACTATTTTTGTCAAAAAATTATTTTATAAAAAATATATCAAATTAATAAAAGAAATTTACACTTAGATTTAGTATTTTTTAAAAAATAATAATATAATAATATTATTATTTTCATTATTATTGAAATTAAATAATTCAATTTATTATTAGTAATTTAATATTTTTTATTACATTAATAATAAAAAAATATTATATTTATATTTTTTAAAGTAATATTATTTTTTTTATTAATTTAATATATTTTTTTAATTTATAAAAAATAAATATCAATTTACATAAATTATGAGATAAAATAAAAATTTTTTATTAAATTTAAATTATTTTTTGCATAAAGTATTTTTATTACATTTTAAAAAAAATAATTATGAAAATTATTATTAATATAAGTATAAAAAAATTAAATAGTTATTTTAATTAATTACACCATAAATTAATTAAAAATTTATTATTATAATAGGTAAACATTTATTTAAATTAAAATAAATAAGAGAAAAATTTTAATTTAAAAATAATTTAATAGTAATAATTTATATTATTTAAAATGTAATTAAAAATTAAATTAAAAAAGAAAAATTATAAATTATATAGCATGGGCATTATGCTATTTTAGATATATGAAGTAAATAACAAATACAATAATTATATAAATGTAGTTACCAATATTTTAAAAATAATGATACCAATTATATTTTTTTTATTAGCCCTTAATAGACATGTTCTAAAAAATTTTAAATTAAATAATATGGGTCAATATTCTTATTAATTATAGTCTATTAAACTTTTATTAACCTAATATAATTCTTTTTATGTACTCACTATGCTTATTATAAATTTAATCTTTTAATTGGTTAAAATCAATCTTGAAAAATATTTTTTGCCCATAAATTTTGTGTTATCATATCGGTTTATTTATGGGTCAATATTTTTTTTTAAATTATTATATTAATATAAATAAAAAGTATTCATCATTAACTTTATATATTTAAATATTATAATTGTTATTTATTGATAATTAGATATATTTTTTGGTTATTGTAAAATGTGGCCCATTAAAACTTTTATGTATTGGCCTTAAAACAAATTCAATGTGTGCCCACAATTAATTAATTAATAACATAAGCAACTTGAATTCTAAATAATGATTCCTATCTTAGTAAAAAGCAACAACATTTTTAGAATTCAAATTTATTAGATTGATAGTCAAGTACCACTGCCCTTAAAATTTCTGTATTAATTAATTTTTTGAAGTAGTTAATTAGTTACCTATAGAATTAATATTAATTCTTAAAAAAATTTAAATTATAATAAAATATATTGTCTCTCTCAGAATTTTAATTTTTAATTAACAATAATTCAGATGTGATTATATTCTAAAAATTAAAATTTTGTTTAGCAATTTTATGTTATCTTTTTAAATAATCACATTATGCAATTTATTGATAAAAAATGTAATAGCCATATAAAAACTTTGGCCCACCATTGAAAAATATGGATTGAAGTACGCTAAATTAATTTAATTGTATTATGTTTATATCAAAAACATATTTCTTATTTACAATTGTTGATTTTTTTTATTTTACTCACAATTTAAAGTTTTTAAATTTTATTTTTATTACTAGACAAATATTGCTATAATATCTTTGAATACACCTTTATATAATTATATTTAAAAAGAATTAATCTCCATATTTGTCTAATAAAAAAAATGAATTTTAAAAAGATATAGTTAAAATACACTAAATTAAGATAAAATTTATTCATAAGCACATTTGAAGGATTGGGCTAATCTTTTTAGCCAAATGTAAATTTTACTAAGAGTTATGATTTAGACCCAAGTATAACATTACACCCATATTCTAATTTGAATTTTTTTTTTTAAAAAATTCTTGTTTGAGGGAAAATTTAAGTAATGAGTTGGTTAAAAATTTAAATAATGAGTTGGTTAACTTTTATTATGGATTTGTTTTTTTTTTTTTTAAATAAGTTTAAATGATTAGAATATGAGTTCATTAATTTTTTTTATTTACTTTAAATTTCAAAAATATCAATAGGCTAATAAAATTAAAAAACATAATTAAATAATTACTCATAATTAGATAACTAATTCAAAGTTTTCTTTAAATATTATTAACCATATATGGGCCAAAATTATTCAAGGGGCATATTTTAATATAATTTTTAAAAATTAGTATCTCACATTTTTTAAATTTTTCATTAAGTAATAAATTTTTTTTTAAAAAAGATTAAAATTGTGAGTAAAATATATTTTATTTAAATTGAATCAATTTTATACAAAACACTTAAATTTAAATGCAACTTAATAGACCCATATTTAGTCTAAAAGAAATACACAAAGAAAATTTAATGAAAATATTGGCCAACTTTAATTATGTTTTTTGAAAAAATAATATTATCTTTAATTGGGGCCAATGCAATCATATTTTTAGGCCCATAATATGAATTTAGCCCACCGTATCATTTAATTTTATGGCCCAATATCCTTTTTGATTCTTTTACAATTATATACATGCTAGCATATGCTCATATTATGCATGAGTAATTTTTAATTTTTATTTTTTAATTTAATTTTAATTATATTTTAAATAAAATAAATTATTATTATTAAATTAATTTTAATTTAAAATTCATCTCTTATTTAATTAATTTGAATAATTTTTTTTGTTATAATAATAAAATTTTAATTAATTTATGATGTAATTAATTAAAATATTTATTTAATTCTTTTTATACATATATTAATAATATTTTTATAATTATTTCATTTAAAATGTAATAAAAGTATTTTATTTAAAAATTAATTTAAATTATATAAAATTTTAATTTTTTTTTGTAAATTATAAAAAATATATTAGATTATTGAGAAAATAATATTATTTTAAAAATATATAATTATAATATTTTTTTGTCATTAATATAATAAAAAAATATTAAATTACTAATAATGATTTGAGGTATTTAATTTTAATAATAATAAAAATATATAATATTATTATTAATTAAAAATAACATTCTATTGTATTATTTAAAAAAAACTATATCTAAGTGTAATTTTTATTAATCTGATAAATTTTTTATAAAATAATTCTTTGACAAAAATATTTATTAGTTTACATAAATTTATAATATAAAATAAATACATTTCATAAAAATTAAAATTTTAAAATATCATCATTTTCTAATTAATATAAAAATATTAAAAATATTTTTTTTTTCAAAAGATAGATTCTATAATTTTAATACTATAACTTTAATTTTTTTTATCATTTTTATTTGTAGCTAAATTTTTAATGTAATTATATTTACAATTTATCTTTCAATAAAATTAATTAAGAAAGGAAAATTAATTAAAAAATACTTTAGTAATTTGCTACCAATGTGGGTGGAGATTTTTTTATTAATTATTGTATAATAAGTAATAAATATGAAAATTTCTTATTAATTTAAAAAATAATTGATTTGCTATTATTTTAATAGATTAATTTCTTTTTATAGCATGTCATGTGGTAATATGTCACGACCCAACCTATGGGCCAGATCGGCACCAGGAATTGGGCCCCTCAAGACTAGTAGTAAGCCTAACTATTCCTCAACCCAACTCTAAGGCCCATTTGGACCCAATTTCAAGAAATCAACCGGACAGAGTCCGGTCATAAAATTGACTATTTAATAGGGAGTTTTTAACTCGTCAGACCTGTAAACACAATATATATAATAAATTAGGGAGCTTAGCTCACCCTCTACGTAAAAAAAAAAAATCATAACTCAAATGGGAGCTCAGCTCTCTCATTTAATTCCATCATGCATATAGTTAATAATCTTACAGGTCCAACATAACTTTTACAATACAGGCCCAAATAAAATAAGTGCTTCTAACATATGCGGAGTCTAAAAATTTAACTAATTATACAGAATACATTAATTACTATCAATGACCTGCGAAGAAGAAGAGCAAGTTAGCCACAATAATTAATCCTCCTATAGCCTGGAAAAATAAACAAACAGGAGTAAGCGTTCGACTCAGAGAGTAAAATATCAATTTTAACCATAATCTCTATAGCTATCTAAAGCTAATGCACCCTGTGGAGTGAAATGCAATATCGTCAATATTTTCATATCATAACAGCAAAAAGGCAATTTAGAGCACTCACACACCCAACACTGTCAAACAATATGTATATGGGAGCTGATCCCCTATACAGCCCTCTTAATCCAACCTCTGCCAGCGAGTGTCTCTCAAGCTGGACTTTCGCCTAATAAACTAAATGCAGTGTCCCAGCGAGTGTCTCTCAAGCCATGTCTACCCCGAAGGACCGAGTCCCAGCGAGTGTCTCTTAAGCCGTGTCTACCCGTCCCGTCCATATCAAATACCATACCACACGCATGCCACGCACACACACTACTTCAAATTACTACAAACAACATCCATGGCACTTCAACAATTAAGAATGCAATCTAAAATATGCTTAGTGTTTAACTACATAGATACATATTTATAAGTGATGCATGGGCATGCATAAACATATAACAATATCGAAATTACAATTAAAATTAATATTTTATTCACAGACTAAATCGAAGTCACTGTGGTAGCTGGGCGGAGGAGGAAGGCTGTCCCGGCTCACTTAACAATTTTATTACAATTATTTAATAAATTTGACTCAATACAAACTAAGAAAAGACCAAAGATGTCCTAAGTCATACCGAAAATCTGGCAGAGTCTCCGCTATACCTATGACCTACCCAACCTGCAAAATGATTCAAATAACATTTCTAAACTTAACCCATATCTTATCATCATTATATGGCCCCTCCTGGGCCCTCCAAACCAAGCAATAATCACAACATCAGACAACTCAATTATAAGACTTCAAAACTAATATTTTTCAAAAACTATCCAAACTAACTTTAAAAAATCTATAAACTTGCCCTACGGTCCTTAACAACATTATAAGACTATTGCAATAGGAATCGTAATTTTCTTATTATCCACGAATATTTTATAAATTTTATTCTAACCCAGTACAAGGCAAAAATTGAGTAATGTAGAGTTCGAGTTTACCTATGCCGTCGACAAGCTGGGCAGCGTCGAGCGTGCGAAAATGGTGGGGTAGCCTATAATCTTGACCCAGTTCTGAAATGGTTCCAGCAGCTTATCTGCTCGGCCCGAAATTACAGATCCGGGAGACGATCGAATTTCCACCGAAATGAAAGTATATACGCAAAGTCCACAATACCAGGGTTAGAATAAAAAAAAAGAAAAAGAAAAAAAATATATATATATATATATATATATATATAATTATTTGAAAATTAGAGATGTTACATTCTTCCCCCCTTATAGAAAATTCGTCCTCGAATTTTACATAAGGCAGAACAATGACACATAGTTGCATATCAAACTTATGAGTACTTGCTGCTCATATCCTGCTCTAGCTTCCAAGTGCATTCCTCCATAGATTAACTCCTCCATAGGACTAACCATAGGGATTTTCCTTGACCAAAGTTGTCTCATCTGATAGTCTACTATGGCTACTAATTACTCCTCAAATATCAAATTCTCATTTAACTCCACTGTGTCTGGTCGCAGCACAAGAGAAGGATCGGGAACATACTTTCTAAGCATGAAAATGTGGAATGCTGGGTGGACATGTGAAAGGTTTAGTGGCAACTCTAACTGATAGGCAACTGCTCCCACTCTGTCCATGATATTAAAAGGTCCTATTTAACGGAGTGCTAATTTGCCTTTTCTTTCCAAATCTCATAACCCTTTTCATAGGAGAAACCTTCAAGAACACGATCACCCATTGCAAATTTTACATCTTTCCGCCTTGGATCTGCATGGATGGTTAAAAATTTTTATGTCTATCTGCCCCTGTCGTAGTATGCCAGCTACCATCCTCCTTCTGAGTCTAAACCATCACATCTGACTACTCGTTTACCCCTCTTTTTTTTTTTCTCTAGTACTCATTATAACTCCACTACTCTTGACTTGATAACTGATAACTTTAATCAACTTTGGTGCTTACCTTACTTTTATTACGCCCTAACGTATCTCTTGGTGACTTCAGTCCTCATTCTTTTGTTTCAATAACCTCTGTTCCCCAAAAACATGACTTATGTTCCTTATCTTATAGTATCCTATTAAATGCTTTCCTGTAGCACCTATCATATACATCTCGTTCGAAACCTTTACTTGTCCTATGACCTCAATGGTCAATACCTATAAATCTTCTTACTCCCATGATACTTTAAATTTTCAATCTCTTTTGTGTCATTACTAAGGTCCTTAGACCAGCTCCTGTCCATCTTATGTAACTAGTTATGTAGAGCTCCATCCAAGTGTCAAGCGTACCCTACACCACTTATCAATATTGGAAAGTGAACTGAGTCTCTTCTCTTATAGGACAAATGTATTTGTATTCTCTAACAACCCAGTTAATGCAACTTTATCGTTTCCCACTCCTTCTCTGGAATGGAAATATCTAGACTTCTTCCTAAAGCTTCTTAGTATGTGGCCTACTTCTGACACATTGGCACTTAGATCGAGGCTTTACTACTCCTTTAATCTATCATCTCATAATAACTTGTTTCAAACATCTCTTAGTGTGTTCCTAACATACCTATTCCTTCTTATCCTCATCATTATAACTAGCTCTACGAGCTTTCTTCCTGTCCTTTAGATCTTATCTACTTTCTTTTCCTATTTCTACTATCGTTGATATCTTTTCAACATGCTGTACTTATTCCTTAATGTTAGTCCTATCTCACCCTTACACCTTTTCCTTCAAGGATGTCCATCCCATCATCAACTTTAACTTTCTTTTTTTTTTTTTTTTTAATTTCTTAGTCTTATCTTGATTACTAGTTCCATTACTTCGAGAATTCTAACTTTATGATTGACTCCTACCAGCACATTCTTCACATTACGTAACACTTGTAATTAACCATAGAAAATTCTTTTTGTATCCCCTTTTCCAACTTACCTATCATAACATTATCATTCCTTACAAGCCTTAGTAGGAAATTGCTCATCCTGGATGGATAGGAGCCCCAGAAATTATAAGTTCCATCTGATCTAACACGACTATGGGAAATATGTGTCATGCCTTAATTATGAACAAGGTACTTCACGTGTTCATTCTCCTTAATATAATCACATATATTGCCCCCCATAGCTTTCCAAACTTCAGCCTCAACTTTTCCCATTAGCAACAATTTCATTCGCTGTAACTCATTAACAAATAGCACTTCCTCCAGCTTATAGTTCAAAAGGGTTGTAAGCCCTAGTAACTAGCTCGATTTAACTCCTGTCACCTCTCTAATCATTCTTTCATACTTAACATTAGGTACACCATTATCATCATTTTCGCCTCAAAAGATTGGATATGTACTAATGCCCATCAAATTTTCAATTAATTGGGTCACTTTGACACGGCCTCTCTTCTTAATATAATCTCCTAGAATTGAAACACGAGCCAATTTGAAAAGAAGGAGAAATGTTCTCCCACGATTTATGGTATACCAATGTTTGATAAACAAGTTTAGCTCATATCCCTTAGTCTCCCTTTTTAGTTTCATTATTTCTTTGTAATTATTGTGCGTTATTACAAGATATCAGTTACATCTACCATTTGTTATACTGTTGTCCTGCCTGACATATCATCTTAGAATTTACTATTTCCTTTTTACTCTCCATTTATCTTCCATACTTATAATTATTTGTCCAATGCTCCTTATACTTAGTTATATTCTAGAAGATAAAAGCACTCACAGATTCTTTCAGATCTACTCCAATCTTACCAAAAATCACTCCTCTAATCCATTTACTCTTCAATATCTTATAATTACACCTATACCTATCTTGTCTTATTCTGACTGTTATTAGCATTCTGCTACATATTATTATACTATTATTTATTTATTATTACTCTTTTTTTTTTACATAATTATTCTATCGATCACACTGAAAATATATGTCTAACTCTAATTTTTGACTTTAGGTCTCACCACTCTAAATTTTAATATCAAGCCTTTGTAACATTATCCCTCATCTTGCATATTTATATCCCTTATGTTGACTTTTATTCAACTTACTCCTACTGATCTTGCTTCTTTATCTGACAATACAATTCAAGTTACCACAGCACGCTCAACAGTTGCTACCTACTTTGGTCACACACCTCGCCTAATTTCCATTATACTGTCAACAACCAAAAGGGTTCTTATGTCATTGCCTCATTATCCTACCTTGGGGGTAGAAAACAGATAAGGTCTAATTGTTACACCTTATCCCTTGTAAGGCACGACATGTTCTCATAGCATACCTAATGAATTACCGAACTCCACCTGCCGACAACCCATTAGTTATGCTACAAAGGATTTTAAAACAAACCATAGCTTTTTATCTTATCAATTCTTTTGCGGAAAACTGCATGAGAATAGTTAAAATTTCATGTAGACATTCATTGAAAATAATGATAGACTAAATATTGCAAAAGTTACATTTTCATAAGTCTCAAAGTAAAATACAAAATAGTTACAAACTCAAAATGTGATAGCAATGCAATGCTTTTAAATGCAAACTGCTCAATGTCCGTACATCCATACATATAGGTACAAAATACATCAAAAGGAAATTACAGGGGTACACCTATAATATATACTCACAAACAATACTAAAATGCTACTTCCAAGTCTCTCACTCGGCAGCCTTCTCCTTTCCCTTACCTGCGACAGCATAAAGAAGCTATCACTGAGTATATCACTCAGTGGTGCACAACTAAAATTTCAAAACTTAAAGTAAAATAAAATTTGTCAAAGCATAATAAATCACATCCTTCTTAAGCATGAAAATATCACAATAGTTCATAAGAGCCATTTATTGGAATAACATTTCAAATGAGAAATCACACTTCATAAATCACAATTCACAAAGCATTAGTGTTGCCAACATCAACGCACAATTTAGGCCATGACACAAAATTTCACGATCAGTGCCTTGTTGTACACCACGACAAAGCAATCTCAACCTCACTAACCGTTATTAATGAGGGAAGAGCTAGCTAGCTAGCTAATGAGTACTCATGTAGTCTTACCCCACTAACCGTTATTAATGGGAGACATAATCAAATCAATTATCAACCCCAAGTAGCCGTTACTAGTAGGGAGTTCCGAAAGGGACTGTCATGCTAACTGTGGTTTCAAAACAGTTTCTAAAAATTTCCCACTCAACAATCACATTTATAAACCAAAAAACACATTTAAATTCATCATAATATCCAAATAAATGTGGCAACACCCAAATTTCTCAAATGCAAGAGAAAAATCATATTTCAATCAAAGTAAACTTGTTCAAAGCAAACTCATTTAAATAAACACATTCCAAACAATTTACAAGTTTAAAAACGAAGAAAATATTAGTTGTGCACAAACATTCAATGCTCTACTTTCTCTTTACTCACTATTCCTTGTCCGTTCCAACTTCTTTTTCTACTGAAAATACACAAATAAAATACCTCAATACCAATCTCAATTGCTGCCAAAAACTCATTACATGCATGTCTAATGCATCCCAAGTTAGCTTTGCAAATTTTAGAAAATTTTGGTTTGGACAACTTGGTGCTCTAATTTTTGAACCTAATTTTTACCTAGTTTCGATCATAATTTGATGAAGTGTTCTTCATGAAAATTGTTCATCTAGGTCTTAACTTTATTTCCCTTTTTGAATCTCCTAATTCGGAGTTGTGTAGCTCAAGTTATGCCCAAAACATGATTACTGTTCACATCACTGTTCATGCTGCAGATTCAGTTCTGGCAGATTTATCAATCCAATTTCATTCAGTAATTTGGTCAAGTTACGTCCATAATTTGATCTAATGTTCTTCATATGAAATGTTCTACTATGTCTTAGATTTCCATCGGTTCAAGAATCGCCTAAATCGGAGTTTTCTAGAGAGAGTTATGGCCATACAAATTTACTGTTCATATGGTAAATATGCAATTCTGCAGATTCGGTGATTCAACTTTGCTCAGCAATTTGATTGGGTTAAGTCCATAATTTGGCCTCAAGTTCTTCACATGAAATGTTTTACTATATCTTAGGTTTCCATCAGTTCAAGAATCACCTAAATTGGAGTTTTCTAGAGAGAGTTATGGCTATGCAAATTTTACTATTCATATCATCAAATTCTGCAAGTTCCAGAATTTTGTCTCTAAGTTCAAGGCTCATTTCGGATAGATTAAGGTTATTTTTGGGGCAGGGTATCTTCACAAAAATTCTAGCCCTATGTCTTAAGTTTCATTTCCAATTGGTTTCACACCAATTGGAGTTGTGTAGCTCAATTTATGGGCTATCAAACACACTGAACTCAGTGTGCAAATTCTATCCTAGGTTCAAATTTTTCATTTCTTCAATTATTCTCACTAACCAACCTCAATTCACATTTAATTCACCCAAAATGACTATAATTTAGCATTGAGACATTAATGGCACTTCCTAGCACAAGCCCCACAATTTTCAAATACCAAAGTTTATAATTTTCCCTAATCCTACCATTTCATTACCTCCATTCATCAACCCAATGTCAAGTCAAACTAAATAAACCTCAAATGACCATAATTTAATACTACACACACCAATTTCACTCTCTAGCACCAAAACTCCAATTTTCCCATGAACCCTAATCTTCCATAATTAAATTTATACACATTTCATGCAATTTCTTTGCCCTAATCATATATACTACTTCAACTAAGCTTAATCTCATCATAAATTTCATTCAAAGACATCAAACCCTAACTTTTCTCCAATTTGGCCAAAACCCTAGTTTAGATTCCATACATGTTTTCTTTCATTTTCTTTTGAAATTTCATGCTTTCTCACGTAAATTCATCACACCCAAACTTGATTCAAAGCATATTTGGTTAATCAAGCATGAAAGAGAGAGCTTACCTCACTTGATGATTTTTCCCACTTCCAATTTCTTCCAAATCTTGCTCTTCTTATTTTTAATCTCTCAATCAAAGATCTCTTTGATGTTTTCTTTTAGTGGGCTATGGAATTTATGAAGGGAATTGAAGTGAATCAAGACTTGGAAGGGAAAACAATGGTGGAAGAAGATTCGAGAAGAAGAGAAAAGAAAAGAGAGGGAGAGGGAAGATGGGTGGTGGCATGGAAGAAGGGAAAGAAGGAGACTTGTCTTCTTTTATACTTATTTATTCCTTTTTAATTAAATAATTAAGTTTAATTGTCAAAAGCCCATAAGTCATTAATTTTAATTAGGTCAAAAATAGAATTTAAATTCTAGATTTTTGCCTCTTTTATTTTCTTTTCACTTTTACTCTAATTTTTCCCTCAATATTTCTTCATAATTCAATATTTTATTTTCATTTAATTAAATTGATATTTTGGTCAAAAATCAACTCTTAAAGTGAATTGACCAAAATGCCCCTTATCGGGTCATAATCCCTCTTTTACAATATACTCGGTGAGTCCTTATATTTTTGGGTCACTTGAATTTTTATTGTGTCTATCTCAATTAATTTTCTATTTATTTTTGGTCCTCAAGGTGTCTTTGAATAGTACTAGTCACGGACAAAAAATGGTACTATTCATAACTCGGAGGTTCGGGGTGTTACACTAATCTAGATCCTGTAACTCTAAGCTCTAGGCTCAGGCTCCTAACACTACATCAATTATGGCCTGCTCTAAGTCCTGTACTTCTGGGTTCCATAACTTAACAATGTTCTTCCTAATGCCATCCTTTTCTACGCTCTCTATCCTTTTTTTTTTTTTGTTTATCTCATTTACCCTTCCTATAACCACATTCACCTCCTCGGTATTTTGGCTATATTCTTCCTAATCTTTTTTTCCAGTTTATTCTTTAGCCAACTCTTTTTATCTTACCCAAATCTGAACTTTCACTCTTCCATCCTTTAGCTCTATTTTCTTTTTGAACTTGATTGTCATATTAGAAACTTATACCTTTCCACTATCCCTACCACGTCATCTATACCTTAATGTTACTCAGAATTGATCCTCTAACTACCCTAGCTAGACTTCTACTGGCATTCAGACTATCTCTCCTACTGCATTTGAACCGCACTCCATATATATATATATATATATATATATATATATATATATATATATATATATATATATATATATATATATATTCTATGATTTATCGATGCTAACTTTTGTCCTTTTTCTTTTACTTTATTTGGAGAATACTTTAGTCTTAAGCATTAAGAAGCTAAGGATGAACTTAGGGAATAGCAGTCATACTTCTCCTGCGTGATCTCTATTCTTACCCTTTTGGACTACATACTACTCCCTACTTGTAACACCCTCCCGGTAGCAACTCCGTACATTCTACTGTTCCGGTGACCAGTATCGGTCCGGACAGCTAGAGCGATCGGAAAAATACTTAAACTAAAGTGAGGGACCATAATTAACTCAAATATTAATAAGAAAAATTTAGTAAAAATTTTAGAAATAAAATACAACTAAGTCAAATGAGCCGGTGCACAAGCGATGGGTAACCCAGTGGGAAGTTGCGGTTCTCGCAACTAGGAGCCTTAGACCTGAGAGAAAATTCATAAAATAATTTTTGGGACTCCAGAGAAGGGTTATTGAGATTCCTATGGCATTAGAATGCCAAGAAAATATTTAGAAAATTTTTTCAATTGGTACAGACAATTTTAACCCGTTAAGCCAAACGGAGGGCATTTTGGTCATTTCGCCTTCAGAGGCGATTTTTTGCCAACTTGTCCAGTTAAGTAAATAATTATTATGACATAAAATATGAATACATATTGCTAAAAATTAATTTGAAGTTAGTAGAAAAGAAAGGAAAAGAAAATACAATATAATGCAAATAATGACATCATTATGATGTCATTTAAAAGCTTCCACCAATCACAATTAAACAACCATCTAATTAACTAATAAAAAGAGACAAATGAGACCAAAGGAATTAAAAATACCAGATGCCTTCTTCTTCCCCAAACCAGCCGAAATCCATGCCCTTGACCAAACCTCCATTAACACTTCAACAAGCTTCATTTCTCTCTTTGTTTCACCATAAATCCTCCTACTCCTTTCATTAAAAATCATCCTTGCACCTTCAATAACCCTTAGGCAGCCTAGAAAAGGAAAAAAAAATGAAGTTTAAGCTTGGAAAATTCTGCCCTACAAGAGGTTAGTGCTTATTTATGCATATATTTCTTTTATTCCATGTTAGGGACTTGAAATTAATATGAAATTGTGAATTAAATGGACTAAAACTCATGTGTATGTATACCATGGAATTCGGCTGCCTAGTGAGGGTTATGACTTTGATGGTTTAGATGGGCTTAGAGTGGATTAGAGAGGGTGTTTAAAGTGTATATATATATATATAAGGAATGAAAGTGTTAACTAAGGTGTGTGGTGTGAATCATAATGGGAATTAGGGTTTTGAGAGTGAAATTTGGATTTGGCTTATGAAATGATAAGCGAACATTCCAATGGTCAATTAGTGACCATTTGAGGTAAGTTGACCATAATTTGAAGTGCATTAGAGTGTTACACACTGAGTTGGTAGGCTGCCTAGTGACAGCCGCAGGGAGGCTGTGAGTCCAGCCTATTTGGACTGTCATATCTTTGGCTGTGCAGGTTCAATTGGTATTTGGCCAATTGGATATAAAACTAGACATATAATGACACAATTTTGCTGAAGGAACCATGCCCAAAAGACCAAAGCAAGTGGACCAAAAACTGGCCCCAATCCGGATACCCTGCAATCAAATTATGTAGAATGACCAAGTGAACAGTAAATCATTTGGCCATAACTCACAGTAGAATGGTCCAATTGACCTGAAATGTTTACAACAACAAGATAAGATATAGACAAACAACTTTCATGAAGAAACCTACCCCAAATTATGACCAGAACATATCCAACAAAGCAGTGGCAGTCACTGTTCACTGCACTGTAGATATGGTTAATTCTGCAGTTTTGCAATCCGACCAGCTGTGGTTTTTGGACCATATCTGGAGCTACAAAACTCCAAATGGAGTGATTCAAAAAACGAAATTCAACTAGACAAAATAAGGAACAACTTTCATGTTTACCATTTCCTCAAATTTCCACTGTAACAGTCACTAATGGAACAGTAAAGTTAGAGTATAAAAACTGAAAATTCTGCCCCCTTAGTGCTAAGCTTAGAAATGGTATTGGTGA
This sequence comes from Hevea brasiliensis, assembly GCF_030052815.1. NCBI lineage: Eukaryota > Viridiplantae > Streptophyta > Magnoliopsida > Malpighiales > Euphorbiaceae > Hevea > Hevea brasiliensis. The sequence continues at coordinate 50,614,641 of NC_079499.1, forward strand.
TTAATTCCAACAAGTTTTAAATGCAAAATGTGGTACATTGAGAGTGTTAAAACCAATGCACCTATTTTCTATCCAAAAGTCAACATTTTTGTTGACTAATGAAGTGAATAGTGACACCAAAACTTGAAATTCAAAAATTGAAGAATTCAAAAGTATCAAATGCCCTAGCATACCTAACAAGATTGGTTTGGATAGTTTGGCATGCCAATAGGGTTCGATTAGCGATCGCACATGGCATTATGCCATTACGTGATTTTATGGCTTTTAGCCATTCGACCTTGTGTTGATATTTGGCCTTGTGCCTATTGTCATTAGACTTATTAGGCTTACATTTGCACACCGGGAGATGCATACGTGACCGATGGTGTGACGGCCCGAGGTACTAGATATCCAGCGCCAGTATACCCGTTTATCCAGTCCAGTCATCCAGTATAGGTTACTTGGGCAACCAAATGAATGAAAGTGAACAAAGTTAACGAAATAAATGGATATACAAATACAAAACAAATAAGACATATACATGCAATGCATATTTATTTCTGTTATTTCTTTCTATTTTATTATTTGCACCACTAAGCATTTTTGCTTAGCGTGTTGCTTTTGCCACGCGTAGGTTCTGGAGATATTGATCGAGAGCCCAGTAGACCGCAGACTGGGTTAAACTATCCTGCAGCTCTGCATAGTGTCCGTGTCACCTCACCATCCACAGTGCATTGGTAGGACACTAGGTTTCATTTTGGTATTTTGTAACTAATTTTTATTTTCTCATATGTAATTGAACTTATATAATGTATTTTGATGTTCATGTAAATAATGAAAATTGTGGTTTTGAATGTAAATTTGAGTATTTATTTATTGCTTGTATATGAGTATCATGAGGAATGAATGTTTGAGTAATGAAAAGGTTGTTGAAAATCATATTGAGACTTTGTTGATAAAATGGAGTTGGGATTGTTTGGAAATGATTTTGGAAGTGTTTTTCACAGGTTCCGAAGAACTGTTTTCTCCATTTTTAGCCGGTACTCTGCCGAATTTTCTATAAAATTTTCGGAACCTCAAATAAATTATAATTTCAGTAAATGACTTAAATGAATTATATTTCACAAGTTATATTCAAAACTATGATAAAAATTAATTAAGATAAAATAAAGTGTTCCGGTACACCGTGTGACATATCTTACTCGGATATACTGTAGACGGGTAAGGGGTGTCACATTTAGTGGTATCAGAGCGGTTTAGGCGTTTCTGGGCCTAGATTGAGTCCATACCATGCATTGCATTTGTAGGAGTCGAGGTGACACTAATGCAGATCTGTTTGTCTTTCTTATTTTGAATAGGATATGGACACTACATCACAGAGGGCAGTTGAGGATGAAGTGGAGAGTCATGCTCCACCTGCAGCAGCTTAGACTGGGGTATGGGAGAACCTGCTCAGCCTCCACAGGCCATGTTCTAGCAAATGGCCGAATTCTTCAGACAAATGGCTGGGGTAATGCCAGCACCAGCACCACCACCACCTCCACAACTAAAATCACACCTGGAAAAATTGAGGAAGTTTGGAGCAGTGGACTTCTTTGGCAAGAGAGAAGATGATTCTATTGTAGCCAAAAATTGGTTGAACAGAACAGGCAGAGTTTTAAAACAACTCCACTGCACCCCAAAGCAAAACTTGGAAGCTGCCATATCTCTGTTGCAAGATGATGCTTATGAATGGTGGGATATTGTGTCCAGTGAAGTACAGCCAGAAATAGTAACTTGGGACTTCTTTCTCTCAGAATTCAAGAAGAAATATGTGGGTAGTGTATACCTGGAAGAGAGAAGAAGAGAGTTCATTAATCTGAGGCAGAGACAGCTGTCAGTGGCCGAGTATGAGAAGGAATTCGTTAGATTGAGCCGCTATGGAAGGGAGATAGTCCCTAATGAAGCTGAAAGGTGCAAGAGATTTGAAGAGGGACTAAATGACAACATAAAGATCATGATCACTGCCTTGGGAATTACCGACTTCACCAAGTTAGTGGAAGCTACAATAAAGGTTGAAAAAGTAAGAATCAGTGAGCAGACTAGAAGGGAAAGACAGCAGAAGAGGGGCCCGGGTCAGTCTAGTTCATCTCCTGCACCTGAGAAAAGGTTCAAGGGTCCACCTGCACAGAGTTCAGGTCAGCCACAAGGTCAGGGTCAGTCTCAGAGGCCCAGGCCACAGTTTACCCCTAGGAGAGGTCAGTCCACACCATCAGTGGGTAGCTCTCCAGGGATGGGGTTCAGGGGACCAGCCCCAGCAACTTCTGCATGTCCACATTGCCTGAAGTGGCATAAGGGAGAGTGTTGGAGAGTGACTGGTGCCTGCTTAAGGTGTGGGTCAACAGAGCATCAGTTGAAGGACTGTCCACGCAGAACTACTACAACTGCTCCAACACAAGCAGACAGACCTGCTCCTGCACCACAAAGGGGTAGGAAATCTGGCAAATCTAACGCAGTGGGACCATCACAGAGGCTTGCATCTGAGCCAGTAGAGAGGCTAGATAACATACCACCTGCCAGAGCCTATGCCATTAGAGCTCAGGAGGAGCAAGATGCCCCAGACGTCATCAGGGGTACGTTCTCCCTCTACAATACACCTGTGCATGCATTGGTGGATCCAGGATCCACTCATTCATACATCTGCATCAATCTACCCGTAGAAAGGGGGATACTAGTAGGGGAGTGACCAAGACATTCTGGTCACTAATCCATTGGGCCACAGTGTAGTGGTGAACAAAGTATACAAGGGTTGCCCGTTAAGGATTCAGGGGTATGAATTCTTGGCAGACCTGATTGAGTTGCCCTTCCACGAGTTTGACGTGATTTTGGGAATGGGTGGTTGTCACGTCATCGTGCAATAGTTGATTGCAAATTGAAGAGAATTTCTCTGAAAACTTACGAGGGTAATGAGATCAACTGTTGTGGGTGAAAGGACGATTTCTTGTCCAATGTCATCTCGACCACGGTTGTAAGAAGAATGATGAGAAAAGGTGTGAAGCCTACCTAGCACATGTGGTGGATACTAGGCGTGCTAAGCCAAACTGAGTGACATACCCACGAAGAGACTTCCCAGTATTTCTGAAGAATTACCAGTTTGCCACGAGAAAGGGAAGTTGAATTTGCTATTGAGACGCTGCAGATGCGACACCCATTTCCATTGCTCCTTATAGGATGGCACCTGAATTGAGGAGTTGAAAACTCGGTTGCAAGAGTTGCTTGATAAGGGGTTCATACGCCTGATGTGTTACCATGGGGAGCTCCAAGGTCTTTGTTTGTGAAAAAGAAGGATGGGACTTTGAGGCTTTGCATTGATTACCGGCAGTTGAATAAAGCGACTGTGAAGAACAAATATCCGTTGCCTAGAATTGATGACCTGTTTGATCAGTTGAAGGGAGCAGGAGTATTTTCTAAGATTGATCTCAGATCAGGGTATCATCAGTTGAGGGTGAAGGATGTAGATGTGCCAAAGACTGCATTCAGGACCCGGTATGGGCATTATGAGTTTCTGGTGATTCCCTTTGGCCTAACAAATGCACCAGCAGCATTCATGGACCTTATGAACTGTATCTTCCATCCATACTTAGATCAGTTTGTAGTGGTCTTTATTGATGATATTTTGGTGTATTCCAAGACCAGGGAAGAACATGATGAGCATTTGAGAATTATTTTGCAAACCCTGAGAGAAAAGAAGCTGTATGCTAAGTTGTCCAAGTGTGACTTTTGGTTGAATGAGATTGCATTCCTTGGACACATAGTGTCAGCTGATGGGATTAGGGTGGATCCTAAGAAAATAGAAGCAGTGATGGAATGGAAGCCTCCCAGAAATACAACTGAGGTCAGAAGCTTCTTGGGGCTAGCTGGGTATTACAGGAGATTTGTGAAGGGATTTTCCTTAATAGCTGCTCCAATGACCAAGTTGTTACATAAGAATGTCAGATTTAACTGGAATAACAAGTGTCAGACCAGTTTTGAGAAGTTGAAGGCTATGTTGACAGAGGCACCAGTGTTAACACAGCCAGTGTTAGGAAAGGACTTTGTGGTCTACAATGATGCCTCTCATAATGGGTTAGGGTGTGTATTGATGCAAGAGGGGAAGGTGGTCGCTTATGCTTCCAGGCAGCTAAGGCCACATGAACAGAATTACCCTACCCATGATCTAGAGCTTGCAGCAATTATCTTCGCACTGAAGATATGGAAAGAAAGTGAAGTTTAAGCTTGGAAAATTCTGCCCTACAAGAGGTTAGTGCTTATTTATGCATATATTTCTTTTATTCCATGTTAGGGACTTGAAATTAATATGAAATTGTGAATTAAATGGACTAAAACTCATGTGTATGTATACCATGGAATTCGGCTGCCTAGTGAGGGTTATGACTTTGATGGTTTAGATGGGCTTAGAGTGGATTAGGGAGGGTGTTTAAAGTGTATATATATATATATATATATATATATATATATATATATATATATATATATATATATATATATATATATATATATATATATATATATATATATAAGGAATGAAAGTGTTAACTAAGGTGTGTGGTGTGAATCATAATGGGAATTAGGGTTTTGGGAGTGAAATTTGGATTTGGCTTATGAAATGATGAGTCAACATTCCAATGGTCAATTAGTGACCATTTGAGGTAAGTTGACCATAATTTGAAGTGCATTAGAGTGTTACACACTGAGTTGGTAGGCTGCCTAGTGACAGCAGCAGGGAGGCTGTGAGTCCAGCCTGTTTGGACTGCCATATCTTTGGCTGTGTAGGTTCAATTGGTATTTGGCCAATTGGACATGAAACTAGACATATAATGACACAATTTTGCTGAAGGAACCATGCCCAAAAGACCAAAGCAAGTGGACCAAAAACTAGCCCCAATCCGGATACCCTACAATCAAATTCTGCAGAATGACCAAATGAACAGTAACGCCATAACTCACAGTAGAATGGTCCAATTGACCTGAAAGTTTTACAACAACAAGATAAGATATAGAAAAATAACTTTCATGAAGAAACCTACCCCAAATTATGACCAGAACCTATCCAACAAGGCAGTGGCAGTCACTATTCACTGCACTGTAGTTATAGTCAATTCTGCAGTTTTGCAATCCGGCCAGCTGTGGTTTTTGGACCATATCTGGAGCTACAAAACTCCAAATGGAGTGATTCAAAAAAATAAATTTAACTAGACAAAATAAGGAACAACTTTCATGTTTACCATTTCCTCAAATTTTCACTGTAACAGTCACTAATGGAACAGTAACGTTAGAGTATAAAAACTGAAAATTTTGCCCCCTTTGTGCTAAGCTTAGAAATGGTATTGGTGATTAATTCCAACAAGTTTTAAATGCAAAATGTGGTACATTGGGAGTGTTAAAACCAATGCACCTATTTTCTATCTAAAAGTCAACATTTTTGTTGACTAATGAAGTGAATAGTGACACCAAAACTTGAAATTCAAAAATTGAAGAATTCAAAAGTATCAAATGCCCTAGTATACCTAACAAGATTGGTTTGGATAGTTTGGCATGCCAATAGGGTTCAGTTAGCAGTACTGCACATGGCATTATGCCATTATGTGATTTTATGGCTTTTAGCCATTCTGACCTTGTGTTGATATTTGGCCTTGTGCCTATTGTCATTATAGCTTATTAGCTGTTCTGTTGCACACCGGGAGAAGCATATGTGACCGATGGTGTGACGGCCCGAGGTACTAGATACCCAGCGCCATTATACCCGTTTATCCAGTCCAGTCATCCAGTATAGGTTACTTGGCCAACCAAATGAATGAAAGTGAACAAAGTTAACGAAATAAATGGATATACAAATACAAAACAAATAAGACATATACATTCAATGCATATTTATTTATGTTATTTCTTTCTATTTTATTATTTGCATCACTAAGCATTATTGCTTAGCGCGTTGCTTTTGCCACGCGTAGGTTCTGGAGATATTGATCGAGAGCCCAGTAGACCGCAGACTGGGTGAGACTATCCTGCAGCTCTGCATAGTGTCCGTGTCACCTCACCATCCACAGTGCATTGGTAGGACACTAGGTTTCATTTTTGTATTTTGTAACTAATTTTTATTTTCTCATATGTAATTGAACTTATGTAATGTATTTTGATGTTCATGTAAATAATGAAAATTGTGGTTTTGAATGTAAATTTGAGTATTTATTTATTGCTTGTATATGAGTATCATGAGGAATGAATGTTTGAGTAATGAAAAGGTTGTTGAAAATCATATTGAGACTTTGTTGATAAAATGGAGTTGGGATTGTTTGGAAATGATTTTGGAAGTGTTTTTCACAGGTTCCGAAGAACTGTTTTCTCCATTTTTAGCCTGTACTCTGCCGGATTTTCTATAAAATTTTCGGAACCTCAAATAAATTATAATTTCAATAAATGACTTAAATGAATTATATTTCACAAGTTATATTCAAAACTATGATAAAAATTAATTAAGATAAAATAGAGTGTTCCGGTACACCGTGTGACATATCTTACTCGAATATACTGTAGACGGGTAAGGGGTGTCACACTACTACCTTGGGGAGGGGATCTGTAGCAACTCTAATTTTTCATATCCATTTAATTAGCTCAAACTTCAAATACTAGGTATCTAAACCCGTTGTTCAATTTAAAGGCTTACATACATCTTGATCTTACATCTTATAATTCCTGCATGGAACTTGTACCCTCTCCAGAACACTTGAGCTAACAACTCTCTATCTCACACTACAATCCCATTTGGGACACTACTCCATAAGTCATCATTATCAGTAATAACCTTCGATCCCTTCTGAAAAGATAAGACTATACCCTAACTTACTGTAACAAAGGTACTACATTTACCACCGTGCCAAAACCATGTCAAAGTAATGACTCTCTTATCATATTATAGCTCTGTAAATCATCAATTCATAGTTCCGACCTTCCCTAGGTAGTAGGGTTATACTTTACACCTTGCTGATACACACAAGGTATATTATTCTCACTAAGCTGTAAGCAAAACATCTGTCGTACTGCAAAAACCATCCAAAATTCCATACTGAAGACCAGATGGTCTCACTCTATAGATGTCGCCTTTACTTTGCAACTAATCCACAACCTCTAGTCTGATGGCAACTCTTGATGTAACTCGAGCTCATGTTAGGGTAATCAAGTTACTGACTCTAGTTACCATCCAATTGTGACCTTTTGATATTCTAGCTCTAGATCCCTAACCAGGAGTTCCCAACTCCTCTGCAGATAAAGAACTCTGTTTTGGCATAATTGTACCAAAACAGGGGCCATCCGCAAACACCCTCATTATGGAGCACCATGGGGATGCACGCAGCTCTACACAATAATCTCATGTCGGTACTGTAATCTGCAGCTTACAGAGCAGACATCGAGAACATTGTATAGTTACTACGATACGTCCTGACATACTAGGTCTCCTAATCTCTTATCTCTCTTGAATCTACTATTATCATAAACTTACTCTGACTGGGTCATCCACTGACGACTGCCAGCAGTGGTATCCTCACCCTTATCTAGTGCAATTATACTATGAAAACTCACCTTTATGTACTCGTGCCTAGCACCAGATGGGCACAACACTTAGACCCATACTGATAGAAATATAGTTTTTCTTGGAGAACGTATTTCCATGGCAGATCTCAACATGTCTGCTAACTTTATTTCACACTTCTATGTACTTCACAAAACTGAGGTGCTAAACTGAAGCACTCTTATATTAATTGAGGAATAACGTAGAATCTAAAAATGAAGAATTATAGAAAATAGACGAAACAGAATCCTATACTCCGCATGTGACAACTCTAGGTGCACACTTTCCCATGAATCTAAAGCCTAAGTTCTGATACCACTTTTGTCATGACCCAACCTATGGGCCTGACCGGCACTAGGACCTGGGCCAGCCTAAAGCCCCAAGGCCCATAGTAAGCCTAACTATTCCTCAACCCAACTCTAAGGCCCATTTGGGCCCAATTTCAAGAATTCAACTAGACAGAGTCCGGCCATAAAATAGACCATTTAACGGGGAGTTTTTGACTCGCCCGACCTGTAAACACAATATATATAATAAATTGGGGAGCTCAGCTCACCCTCCACATAAAAAAAAAATCATAACTCAAATGGGAGCTCAGCTCCCTCATCCAATTCCATCATGCATACAGTTAATAATCTTACAGGTCCAACATAACTTTTATAATACAGGCCCAAATAAAATAAGTGCTTCTAACATATGCAGAGTCTAAAAATTTAACTCAATTATACAGAATACATTAATTACTATCAATGGACCTGTGAAGAAGAAGAGTAGGTTAGCCATAACAATTAATCCTCCTGTAGCCTAGAAAAATAGATGAATAGGAGTGAGCGTTTGACTCAGAGAGTAAAATATCAATTTTAACCATAATCTCTATAGCTATCTAAAGCTAATGCATCCTGTGGAGTGAAATGCAACATTGCCAATATTTTCATATCATAACAGCAAAAAGGCAATTTGGAGCACTCACACACCCAACACTGTCAAACAATATGTATATGGGTGTCACACTTTACCCCTCTGTAAGGCATAATATAATCCCGTAGAATACCTAATGAACTACCGAACTTCACCTACCGATAACTCATTAAGTACCCTACAAGGGATTTTAAAACAATTTTCTTATTTTTAATAAGTGGTGAGCATTTCTAATAAGTATTTTAAACATGTAATTAAGTTGAAAGCTAGTTGGAAATTTTAGTCCATTTTATTTTTCCGCAAATTTTATAAAAATTTTGACAGAGTTCTCTCTGTATTTTGAGAAAACAGTTCTTCAAATACCTGTAAAAAGCACTTCTAAAAATTTTCTCAACAACTGCTTCAATTTCAAACTCAATCTTAAACAATTTCTCAACACATTTATCAACTTTCAATTTCAAATCCAGTATCCAATGATCATCAAAATACTAACAATCCATTTCATTCAAATTAAATAAAAGAGTTCCATTCATATTTCATTAGAAACAAAACAATTTAAATAGATCATTACAAAATTTACATTAAGAGAATTTCAAACTACAATATATATATTACAACTTTATATAAATTTTATACAACTGCTCAAGACCCATTTTTACATGTCCATACATTTATGTGCAATATATACATCAAAAGAAATATTTACAATTAGGGTATAAATTATACCCGAAGACTTTAGGCTGAATGATCCTCAATCTTTAGCAGCTCAGTCTGCTGCTCCTCTAGTCTCTGTATCTGCGACAACAATAAAAGCTATCGCTGAGTACTAGGACTCAGTGGTGCACAACATACTAAAATAATCTTTATGCAAAAATAAAATCACATTTATTCAAAAATTTAATTAAACATGAGCATTAAACACAAAACATGAATTATGAGATTTTAATGCAAACCACGTTCATTTCGAAGTATCAAAACACATTTTATAAAACTCATAGTTAAATCATGCCATTCGAAACAAATAGAATCTCAATAGCCAGAGGCTAAAGAGAAATCACATCACAAGGCTAGCTAGCTCAAATATATGGATATCCATTCACATCCTCTTCTATTGGCACACCTCAACACTTCTCCAGAGAAGGAATCAAAATTCGAAACTAATTACCCCCACTAGTCGTGCTAGTGAGGTGTTCAAATATATGGTCATGACACTGTGGTTTCAAAACTTATCTTAATAATTTGCTAAACATTGCTATTTCAAATATACACAATAACTTTCACAGTTTAAATCAAAACATCATAAATAATGTCACAAATAAACTTTCAACAATTCCAAAGCACACGTAAAATACATATTTCGTTCACTTTATCAATGAATTTTAAAGCATGGAGATGTTGTGCACAAACCTCAAGCGAGTCGTCCCTTAGCCTCGACTCGGTTCCTCGGGTTCCTTCCCGATATTCTTTTCAACTGAAACACACAATTTTACAATGTTTCAGTACTAGAACTTAACACAAATCCAAAATAATTTAGCTTCACATTTACCTAGTTCTAACATGTTAAATTCGACGTTCTCGAAATTTTTGTGTTTCGGGTTACTATTCACTACACTATTCAAGTTAAATAGTTGACTTTCTAAGGCTTAATAGGTATGGGAACTCCAACTTCACCCACATACCACATTTTGGTCATTAAATTTGTTGGTTTTGGTCATTTTCTCAAAACTTAAATCCTTTTGGCCAAATTGTCAAATTTTCAGTTTTGGTGCTCCAAGTTGCACTGTTCCATTGGCCCTTTTACTGTTAGAATTTGGCAAAACTTCCTCCATAGAAAATGTTCCTTATTGTCTTAAGTATATTCTCGTTTTTGGATCACCCCAATTGGAGTTTTGTAGCTCAAGTTATAGCCAAAATACAATTACTGTTCACGTGCACTGTTCATGCTGCAATTTAGGTTCTGGCAGATTTTTGATCCAACTTCATTCAATAATTTGATCAAGTTAAGTCCATAATTTAGTCTAATTTCCTTCATACGAAATGTTCTACTATGTCTTAGGTTTCCATCGGTTCAAGAATTGCCTAAATCGGAGTTTTCTAGAGAGAGTTATAGCCATTGGAACTTTACTGTTCAAATGGAAATCTGCAGTTTTGCAGGTTCAGTAACTCAACTTTGCTCAATCATTTGATTAGGTTAATGGAATAATTTGGGTTGGTGTTCTTCATGAAAGTTTTAGATCTATATCTTATCTAATTACTGGTAAAATTTCAGGTCATTTTGACCTTCCTAGCTCCAGTTATGACCAAATGAACAGTTATTGTTCATTTGGTCAGTTTGTGCAGTAGCAGACCGCTCTTACTCAACTTTGGTCAATTTGTTCACTAGGTTTTGGTCAGTTTTTGGACATGGTTCCTAAATGAAAATTGTGCCATTTTATGTCTATTTTCATTCCCAATTAGTGGCATATCAATTGGACTTATAAAATTTTCGTTTTGGTCCTTCAAAGTTGGTTTGGTCATGCTGCATTTAACCTACGAATTTGACTCCCATTCTAACAATTCCCACACATCTCCTTTGGTCATTATTGACCATTTTTCAGTTCACAATTGGTCAAAGATATCATTTATGCATTTCTCCAAAATTTGCCTCAAAACCCTAGGCCCCCAAACCCTAATCTCACTTAATTGTTACAATTAATCACATTTATGCTTTTCCACCTTACTACCATACTCATGCAAGTTTACTAACACCTTTAATTCATTTAAAATACATCCACTCTCATACATCCATGGCTGGCCGAAAATTCCCTCTCTTCCTAATCATGCAATATTTTTCAATTTCTTCATATAATCTCATTCATTTCTACCCTAAATCCATCATATATACTAAAAGAAAAGTTGGATTAGCTTACCTTAAGTGAGCAGAATTTGTCTATCCAATTCTTCAAACTTTGCTTGATTTATTTACTCCCAACCTTCTTATCAAAGTTCAAACACAAGTTTTAGTTATGGGATGTAAAGATTTCATGGCAAGATTTAGGGTTTAAAGGAAGCTTTAGGTGGCTTCAATGGAGGTTTTCATGAAGTAAATGGAAGGGATGGGAGCGAGAGTGGACGGCTTGAAGTTAAAGAAGAAGACAAATTTTTTTTTTCTTTTCTCTTTTTGCTTTTTAATTGTTAGTAATTATCCCTTTTTGAAGACCAAAAATCCTAATTACTAAATAAATTAATTAATTTCTTTATGACATCTTACATGATGTCATCACCTTTGACTTTTCCATCTTCTTCTTCTCTTTCTTTATTTATTTATTTATTTATTTTTCTATTAGTTCTTTAATTTAATTCTCGATTCCGAAATTTTCTTTTCTCTGATTTTATTTGACAGTTAGGTCAGGAGTCAGCTCTCGGGGTCAATTGACCAAATTGCCCCTCACCGGTTTATCCCGGTTTGCCAATAATTCTATTATTTGACTGACTTAACAGTTCTTTTTCGTGATTTTCTCTTTTCCACTGTGTTCATAAGGGTCCTAAGGACCGCAGCGTCACTTTTCACGGTTCGAAATTTGAGTTTAAAATGACTTCGCAGTCATTCCCGAGAAGGTCACCCATCACTGTGACTCTCAGCTCGTTTAACTTTTTATGTTCTGTTTTTCTTATTTATACTTAACTACTTGAACATTACTAATTATTTGTGTTTATGGTTTATCTAATTGTCTTAAGTATGGTTCTAATCTCTTTAATTGTTCGGACCGACACCGGTCACCGGAACAGTGAAATTTACCAGGCTATACAAATAGGGGTGTTACAATTCTCCCCCCCTTAAATAAATTTCGTCTCGAAATTTTACCTGGTATCAATCTCTGAACAGCTATGGGTGTTGTCTCCTTATGTCCTCTTCTCGTTCCCAAGTAGCCTCCTGGCCCGAATGATGGTTCCACATCACTTTTACCAACGGTATCTGCTTGTTCCATAGCTGCTTCACCTCATAAGCCAGAATCTCTATGGGTTCTTCTTCATATGTGATGTCTGGATTTACTTCAATTTCCTCTACTGGTAGTACATGAGATGGGTCTGATCGATACCTCCTCAACATCGATACATGGAGGACATTATATATCTTTTCCAACTCTGGAGGTAATGCCAACCGATATGCTAAAGGACCCACTCTTTCCAGAACCTCATATGGCCCAATGAAACGAGGACTCAGTTTCCCCTTTCTGCCGAATCTCATAATTCTCTTCCAAGGAGAAACCTTGAGGAATACTTTCTCACCCACTGCATACTCAATATCCCTTCTTTTCAAATCAATGTAGGACTTCTGACGGTCTGATGCAGTCTTAAGTCGACCTCTAATCACCCTGATTTTCTCTTCAGTTTGCTGAACGATTTCGAGTCCAATCATCTTTCTTTCACCCACGTCATCCCAACATAACAGGGTTCTACATTTCCTGCCATACAAAGCTTCATATGGAGGCATCCCAATGCTTGATTGGTAGCTGTTGTTGTAAGCAAACTCAATCAAAGGCAAGTGTGTATCCCAACTACCCTCAAACTCAATCACACAAGCTCATAGCATGTCCTCCAAGATCTGAATTACCCTCTCGGGTGGCCATGCATGCGTGGGTGGAATGCGATCGAAGTTCAATCTAGTTCCTAGGGCTCTCTGAAGACTACCCCAGAATCTAGAAGTGAACCTAGGATCTCTGTCTAACACGATGGATACTGGCACTCCATGCAGTCTCACAATTTCATCGATGTATACCTTGGCCAATCTTTCCAAACTATAATCCATCCAGACTGGCAGAAAATGAGCAGACTTAGTTAGTCTGTCGACAATAACCCATACTGTATCATGACTCTTCTGTGTCATCGGAAGTCCCATCACAAAATCCATCGTTATTCTTTCCCATTTCCATTCGGGCACTGGTAGTGGATGTAACAACCCAGTGGGTACTTGATGCTCTGCCTTTACTTGTTGACAAGTTAGGCATTTGGATACAAACTCTGCCACATCTCGTTTCATACCCATCCACCAGTAATGCTCCTTTAGCCCCCTATACATTTTTGTGCCACCAGGGTGCATGGCAAAAGGAGACTCATGTGCTTCCTTCAAAATAATCTGCCTCAAATCAACATTATTAGGAACACACATTCTGCCCTGGTGTAATAGTAAACCATCATCTTTGATTGACAATTTGGGTTTCTTGCCCTGCCGGACTTCTTCCATCAGCTTCTGATACTTCTGATCATTCTGAGCAGCCATTCTAATCTGATTAGTCAACACTGGCTGTACATGCCATGCAACTGCTGTCTGCCCATCATCATTAATCTCTAACTGGCATGCAATGATCTCAACTCATGTACCAAAGACAAAGGAGTAACCCGTAGACTTGCCATAGTCTTGCGACTTAAGGCATCAGCCACAATATTAGCTTTCCCTGGCTGATAGTCTATCAGACAATCATAGTCTTTTATCAACTCTAACCATCTCCTCTGTCTCAAATTCAGCTCTTTCTAGGTGCCCAAATACTTCAAACTCTTATGATCTATATAGATGTAGCACTTCTCCCCATACAAATAATGTCTCTAGATCTTAAGAGCAAACACTATAGCTACAAGCTCCAAGTCATGTGTCGGATAATTCCTCTCATGCGGTTTTAGCTGGCGTGATGCATAGGCAATGACATTTCGATCTTGCATCAATACACAGCCTAACCCATTGTGAGAAGCATCACTATATACTGTATATTCTTTACCCGGAGTAGGTAAAGTCAGGACTGGAGTTTCAGTCAAACATCTCTTCAATTCATCAAAACTCTGCTGGCATTTGTCCGTCCACTGAAATTTCACATCTTTTCTAAGCAGCTTGGTCAATGGAGATGCCAACATGGAGAATCCCTTCACAAATCTACGGTAGTATCCAGCTAAACCCAGAAAACTACGAATTTCTGTGACATTTCTGGGTGGCCTCCAATTAAGGACAGCTTCAATCTTATTTGGATCTACCTTAATGCCCTCTTCTGATACTACATGCCCCAAAAAGGATATCTCCTTCAACCAAAATTCACACTTCGACAATTTGGCATATAGCTGTTTCTCTCTCAAAGTCTGTAGTACAATCCTCAAATGTCTATCATGCTCTTCTGCATTCATTGAATAGACCAATATATCATCTATGAATACCACAACAAACTGGTCGAGGTATGGTCTGAAGATAGTGTTCATCAAATCCATAAAAGCAACCGGAGCATTAGTTAACCCGAATGGCATGACCAAGAACTCATAATGGCCATAGCGGGTTCTGAAGGGAGTTTTAGAAATACTCTGCTCATGTACTTTCAGCTGATAATAACCTGATCTCAGGTCAATTTTGGAGAACACAGCTGCACCCCTCAACTGATCAAACAAATCATCAATACGGGGCAATGGGTATCTGTTTTTTATTGTCACCTTATTCAACTGCCGATAGTCAATGCATAATCGGAGAGTGCCATCCTTCTTCTTAACAAACAATACTGGCACTCCCCAAGGTGACACACTAGGGCGGATGAAGCCCTTATCAAGCAACTCTTGCAATTGTACTTTCAATTCTTTTAGTTCTGCAGGTGCCATTCTGTATGGTGTTATGGAGATTGGGTCCACACCAGGCATAACATCAATTTCAAACTGCACCTCTCTTTCTGGAGGTAATCCTGGTAATTCATCAGGAAATACATCCGAAAAATCACATACGATGAGGATGTCCCTTAGTCTTTGGACTCCCCACTTGGGTGTCTATCACATGTGCCAAGTATGCTTCACACCCCTTTACGATCATTCTTACGGCTAGTGCAGCGAAATGATGTTTGATGGCGATAAATGCCTCTCCCGTGTATTACCACATCACCGTATAAAGGAGACCAAAAGTGATCTTGATTCTGATTAATCATGGCATGATGCCTGGCTAATCAATCCATGCCCAAGATGATATCATACTCTCTGAAGGGCATTTCAATCAAGTCTGACGGGAAAACATGTCCTTGGATCACCAAAGGACAGTCTCTATAAATTCTGTTGACCCGGACCTCTTGTCCTAACGGACTAGTTACTAGCACTTCAAAACCCATTTGCACACATGGAACAGCAAGTGAACTGACTATGCTAGCACTAACATATGAATGAGTTGAACCCGGATCAAATAATACAAATACTTCTTGATCAGAGATAGAGAATATACCAGCTACCACGTCTGAAGTCTCAGCCTCTTCTCGCTGTCTCATTGTATAAATTCTGATTGGAGCACTTCCTTGTCTGGATCGACCAGCTGTGACTGCCTGAAGTAGTGCCTCTACCTCTACCTCTTCCTCTGCCAACTGACTGTGAACCTCTGAGAGCAGGACTCTGAATAGATCCCTCGGCAGTAGTAGGAGTTGGACTATATCTCGGAGCACTAGTACAGTCTTTAGCTATATGGCCCTTGCCACAGCAGTTAAAGCAGGCTTCAGTGGCCCAGTAGCACTCCCCCCCATGAATCTTGCCACAAGTCTCACAGGGGTAGGCAGAATATGAACCCCTGCTCGACTGCTGACCAGACCTAGGGGGTCTCTGTCCGGAGAATCGGCCCCTACCAAATCTTCCACCTCGACCCCTACTGGGTCCGCTAAATTTATTCTTTTTCCCAGAAGTCCCACCAGAACTCGACTCTACAGACTTTTCCCCCTTGTCTTTCTCTGATTTCTCAGCTTTCTCTGATTTTTCTTTCAATGGGGTTGCTTCTGATTCTATTCTTTCCAACTCAAGTGCTTGAGATATGAGCTCTGAAAAGTTGCTGTGTCGGAATCCCACAACTTGCATCCTTATATTGGGCTTCAAACCCGTCTCAAATCTCTTGCATCTTGCCTTGCTGGTAGTAAGGAGACTCCCCGCATAGTGACTCAAGTGGGAGAACTCCCTCTCATACTCTGCCACCGATCGGTTTCCTTATTTCAGACTCAAAAATTCTTGCAATTTCTGGTCAATATATGCATCTGGGATGTATTTCTGTCTAAATTCTCTGATGAAGTCATCCCAGGTCAACACTGGTGGTTCAGCCAAGCTGTGGGGGATGGTCTTCCACCAATCATACGCATCCCCTTGCAGTAGCGACACAGAGTACTCAAACTTCAGTTCATCTTGGCAATGTAGCTTCTTAAATACTCTCTCCATTCTTTCAAGCCATTGCTCTGCCTCTAAAGGGTCCACTGTACCCTTAAATTCTGCAGCCCCATACTTCATTAATTTATCATATTGTCTGGCTGGAGGCAGTGGTTGTGCCACAGGTGTCTGCGGTGGAGCTTGAGCAAGCATACCCCCAGCCATTGCTGAAACATCGCAGCCATCTGCTGTGTGAACTGTGCAGGAAACTGCGGCATTTGTGGGGCTGGTGCTGCTGACCCACTAACATTCGGTAAAGCTGGGGCTTCCCCTTGTGCCTCAGCTTCAACAGACTGCTCAACTGAGCGATTCCCTTCTTCCATTTCAGGCTGAAGTTAGGGTATCTCCTGAACAAGTAGCACATGGAGATTTCCCTCCGTTAGTTCATATTCATGATGTAATGCACTGTATGTAACAAATATGGACATTGAGCAGTTGTACTTAACAAAGAAAGACACAAATTTATATGTTAAAACATACTTCAAAAATTTGCTCTGATACCACTAAAACATGTCACACCTTACCCCTCTGTAAGGCATAACATGATCCCGTAGAATACCTAATGAACTACCGAACTTCACCTACCGATAACTCATTAAGTACCCTACAAGGGATTTTAAAACAATTTTCTTATTTTTAATAAGTGGTGAGCATTTCTAATAAGTATTTTAAACATGTAATTAAGTTGAAAGCTAGTTGGAAATTTTAGCCCATTTTATTTTTCAGCAAATTTTATAAAAATTTTGATAGAGTTCCCTCTGTATTTTGAGAAAACAGTTCTTCAAATACCTGTAAAAAGCACTTCTAAAAATTTTCTCAACAACTGCTTCAATTTCAAACTCAATCTCAAACAATTTCTCAACACATTTATCAACTTTCAATTTCAAATCTAGTATCCAATGATCATCAAAATACTAACAATCCATTTCATTCAAATTAAATAAAATAGTTCCATTCATATTTCATTAGAAACAAAACAATTTAAATAGATCATTACAAAATTTACATTAAGAGAATTTCAAACTACAATATATATATTACAACTTTATATAAATTTTATACAACTGCTCAAGACCCATTTTTACATGTCCATACATTTATGTGCAATATATACATCAAAAGAAATATTTACAATTAGGGTATAAATTATACCCGAAGACTTTAGGCTGAATGATCCTCAATCTTTAGCAGCTCAGTCTGCTGCTCCTCTAGTCTCTGTATCTGCGACAGCAATAAAAGCTATCGCTGAGTACTAGGACTCAGTGGTGCACAACATACTAAAATAATCTTTATGCAAAAATAAAATCACATTTATTCAAAAATTTGACTAAACATGAGCATTAAACAAAAAACATAAATTATGAGATTTTAATGCAAACCACGTTCATTTCGAAGTATCAAAACACATTTCATAAAACCCACAGTTAAATCATGCCATTCGAAACAAATAGAATCTCAATAGCCAAAGGCTAAAGAGAAATCACATCACAAGGCTAGCTAGCTCAAATATATGGATATCCATTCACATCCTCTTCTACTGGCACACCTCAACACTTCTCCAGAGAAGGAATCAAAATTCGAAACTAATTACCCCCACTAGTCGTGCTAGTGAGGTGTTCAAATATATGGTCATGACACTGTGGTTTCAAAACTTATCTTAACAATTTGCTAAACATTGCTATTTTAAATATACACAATAACTTTCACAGTTTAAATCAAAACATCATAAATAATGTCACAAATAAACTTTCAACAATTCCAAAGCACACGTAAAATACATATTTCGTTCACTTTATCAATGAATTTTAAAGCATGGAGATGTTGTGCACAAACCTCAAGCGAATCGTCCCTTAGCCTCGACTCGGTTCCTCGGGTTCCTTCCCGATATTCTTTTCAACTGAAACACACAATTTTACAATGTTTCAGTACTAGAACTTAACACAAATCCAAAATAATTTAGCTTCACATTTACTTAGTTTTAACGTGTTAAATTCGACGTTCTCGAAATTTTTGTATTTTGGGTTACTATTCACTACACTATTCAAGTCAAATAGTTGACTTTCTAAGGCTTAATAGGTATGGGAACTCCAACTTCACCCACATACCACATTTTGGTCATTAAATTTGTTGGTTTTGGTCATTTTCTCAAAGCTTAAATCCTTTTGGCCAAATTATCAAATTTTCAGTTTTGGTGCTCCAAGTTGCACTGTTCCATTGGCCCTTTTACTGTTAGAATTTGACAAAACTTCCTCCATAGAAAATGTTCCTTATTGTCTTAAGTATATTCTCGTTTTTAGATCACCCCAATTGGAGTTTTGTAGCTCAAGTTATAGCCAAAATACAATTACTATTCACGTGCACTGTTCATGCTGCAATTTAGGTTCTGGCAGATTTTTGATCCAATTTCATTCAATAATTTGATTAAGTTAAGTCCATAATTTGGTCTAATTTCCTTCATACGAAATGTTCTACTATGTCTTAGGTTTCCATCGGTTCAAGAATTGCCTAAATCGGAGTTTTTTAGAAAGAGTTATAGCCATTGGAACTTTACTGTTCAAATGGAAATCTGCAGTTTTGCAGGTTCAGTAACTCAACTTTGCTCAATCATTTGATTAGGTTAATGGCATAATTTGGGTTGATGTTCTTCATGAAAGTTTTATATCTATATCTTATCTAATTACTGGTAAAATTTCAGGTCATTTTGACCTTCCTAGCTCGAGTTATGACCAAATGAACAGTTATTGTTCATTTGGTCAGTTTGTGCAGTGGCAGACTGCTCTTACTCAACTTTGGTCAATTTGTTCACTAGGTTTTGGTCAGTTTTTGGACATGGTTCCTAAATGAAAATTGTGCCATTTTATGTCTATTTTCATCCCCAATTGGTGGCATATCAATTGGACTTGTAAAATTTCCGTTTTGGTCCTTCAAAGTTGGTTTGGTCATGCTGCCAGCAGCATGACCATTTAACCTACGAATTTGACTCCCATTCTAACAATTCCCACACATCTCCTTTGGTCATTATTGACCATTTTTCAGTTCACAATTGGTCAAAGATATCATTTATGCATTTCTCCAAAATTTGCCTCAAAACCCTAGGCCTCCAAACCCTAATCTCACTTAATTGTTACAATTAATCACATTTATGCTTTTCCACCTTACTACCATACTCATGCAAGTTTACTAACACCTTTAATTTATTTAAAATACATCCACTCTCATACATCCATGGTTGGCCGAAAATTCCCTCTCTTCCTAATCATGCAATATTTTTCAATTTCTTCATATAATCTCATTCATTTCTACCCTAAATCCATCATATATACTAAAAGAAAAGTTGGATTAGCTTACCTTAAGTGAGCAGAATTTGTCTATCCAATTCTTCAAACTTTGCTTGATTTATTTACTCCCAACCTTCTTATCAAAGTTCAAACACAAGTTTTAGTTATGGGATGTAAAGATTTCATGGCAAGATTTAGGGTTTAAAGGAAGCTTTAGGTGGCTTCAATGGAGGTTTTCATGAAGTAAATGGAAGGGATGGGAGAGAGAGTGGACGGCTTGAAGTTAAAGAAGAAGACAAAATTTTTTTTCTTTTCTCTTTTTGCTTTTTAATTGTTAGTAATTATCCCTTTTTGAAGACCAAAAATCCTAATTACTAAATAAATTAATTAATTTCTTTATGACATCTTACATGATGTCATCACCTTTGACTTTTCCATCTTCTTCTTCTCTTTCTTTTATTTATTTATTTATTTATTTATTTTTCTATTAGTTCTTTAATTTAATTCTCGATTCCGAAATTTTCTTTTCTCCGATTTTATTTGACAGTTGGGTTAGGAGTCAGCTCTTGGGGTCAATTGACCAAATTGCCCCTCGCCGGTTCATCCCGGTTTGCCAATAATTTCATATTTCTTTCGGCTCTCTGACCTAATTATTTGACTGACTTAACAGTTCTTTTTCGTGATTTTCTCTTTTCCACTGTGTTCATAAGGGTCCTAAGGACAGCAGCGTCACTTTTTACAGTTCGAAATTTGAGTTTAAAACGACTTCGCAGTCATTCCCGAGAAGGTCACCCATCGCTGTGACTCTCGGCTCGTTTAACTTCTTATGTTCTATTTTTCTTATTTATACTTAACTACTTGAACATTACTAATTATTTGTGTTTATGGTTTATCTAATTGTCTTAAGTATGGTTCTAATCCCTTTAATTGTCCGGACTGACACCGGTCACCGGAACAGTGAAATATACCAGGCTATATAAATAGGGGTGTTACAATGGGAGCTGATCTCCTATACAGCCCTCTTAATCCAACCTCTGCCAGCGAGTGTCTCTCAAGCTGGACTTTCGCTTAATAAACCAAATACGGAGTCCCAGCGAGTGTTTCTCAAGCCGTGTCTACCCCGAAGGACTGAGTCCCAGTGAGTGTCTCTCAAGTCGTGTCTACCCGTCCTGTCCATATCCAATACCATACCACACGCACTCCACGCACACACACAGCTCCAAATTACCACAAACAACATCCATGGCACTTCAACAATTAAGAATGCAATATAAAACGTGCCTAGTGTTTAACTACATAGATACATATTTATAAGTGATGCATGGGCATGCTTGAACATATAATAATATCAAAATTACAATTAAAATTAATATTTTACTCACAGACTCAACCGAAGTTACTGTGGCAGCTGGGCGGAGGAGGAAGGCTGTCCCGGCTCACCTGATAATTTTATTATAATTATTTAATAAATTTGACTCAATACAAACTAAGAAAAGACCAAAGATGTCCTAAGTCGTGTCGAAAATTCGACAGAGTCTCTCCTATACCTATGACCTACCCAACCTGCAAAATGGTTCAATAAACTGAACCCATATCTCATCATCATTATATGGCCCCTCCTGGGCTCTCCAAACCAAGCAATAATCACAATATCATACAACTCAATTATAAGACTTCAAAACTAATATTTTTCAAAACTATCCAAACTAACTTTAAAAATTCTATAAACCTGTCCCGCGGTCTTTAATAATATTATAAGGCTATTGCAATAGAAATCGTAATTTTCTTATCATCCACGAATATTTTATAAATTTTATTCTAATCCAGTACAATGTAAAAATTGAATAATGTAGAGTTCGAGTTTACCTATGCCAAATCTGACAACTGGAACGCGTCCAGAATGTTTGAAAATGGTGGGGTAGCCTATAATCTTGATCCAGTTCTGAAATAGTTCCAGCAGCTTATCTGCTTGACCCGAAATTGCAGATCTGGGCGACGATCGAATTTCCACGAAATGAAAGTATATACGCGAAGTCCACAATACCAGTGTTAGAATAATATATATATATATATTATTTGAAAATTAGGGATGTTACATAATATTAGAAAAATTTATATATTAAAAATTTATTTTAAAAAGTAAAAAATTAATTAATTAAATTCATATTTTTTATTAATTGTTAAAATATTGAATTAATTTTTAATGATACATTAATTAATTTAGTTAGCTAAAAACTAGAAAATTAGCAAATAAATATACCTATATTTTGTAGGTAACTAAGATTATCGACTAAATTTTATTTGTCGACAAATCCATGTGTAAGTGTTTTTATTGAGGAAAACGTTTTTTCCATTAAATTTACTTACAAAAAAAGTCATTGATAAAGGCGAATTTTTTATTGATAATTTCTTGGGGTCATAAGCCAGTAATGATTTAAAGATTATTCATCGACAAAATTTTAATTTCGTAGAATATTAATTTAATTTAATTTAATTTAATTTAATTTAATATATTTAATTTAATTTTTCAACTTTTTAATTTAATTTTTTAATTTGATTTTTATTTTTAATTTTATTATTATTTTTTATATTAATCATTAATTATTTTATTTTATTTTATTTAAAATTTATTTTTTATTTTCTATTTTTTAAAAATTTAAATGAAATTTAAAAAAATAATTAATAGGATCTAAAGTAGGCTCCACATAGTGACTATATCACCATTACTATAAGTTGGAGAGTGGCTTATAGGAAAGTCACTTCTCACCATTTTATAGGTATACCAACCAAGCATATTCATAGGTAATTTATATTGAAATTTTATTTTATTTTTTTTCTTTTTAATATTACAAATCAAATACCAATTCATTGGCAACTGGCAAAATTTGTTCATTGGTAATTTATATTAAAATTTTATATTTTATTTTATTTTTAATATTACTGATCAAATATGAGTTCACTGATAATTATTGATGAAATTTTTCTTAAGTAATTTATTTTAAAATTTTATTTTTTTTTAAATTTCTTTTTAGTATTACCGATCAAATATGAGTCGCTGATAGTTGCCGACGAACTTTGTTTAATGGTAATTTATCTTAAAATTTTATTTTTTTATTTTTTTAATATTACTGATTAATTATGAGTTTGTTAGTTATTATTGATGAAACTTATTCATAGGTAATTTATTTTAGAATTTTATTTTTGATTTTTTTAATACTATCAACTAAATATGAGTTTGTTGGTAATTATCGAAACTTTTCTTCGGTAATTACTTATCTTAAAATTTAATTTTTTTTTATTTTCTTTTTAATATTATCAACCAAATATGTATTCGTTGCTAATTATTGAAAATTTTTTAGAGAAAATTTTTAAGTTTTTTAAAATTTTATGTTTTATTTTCTTTTTAATATTACTGATTATATATGAGTCAGTAGATAATTATCAACAAATATTTTCATTGATATATTTTTTATTTGTTCACCAATTTTATCGCTAGTATTTAGTACCATCTATACCTACAAAATTGCAAGGTCGATAAAAGTTTTGTCGATACAAATTGATTTAAATCTTAATTTCTTTGGCTTCTCTTTTTTATCAGTAAAGCATCGGTAATTACTAACAAATTTGGTAAATGATAATTTTTTTAGTTATTTTTTTAATTTTTTATAGTATTTGTTTTAATTTTTAAAATTATTTATAATGATGTAAATATATGCTTTTTCTTTGAATATATTGATATTGTTAATTCTTGACATGTTCTTTGTGAACGAGAAAAGTGATAATCATTAAATTCTATTTGTATGATTTTATATTACTTTTAAAAAGTTGAAATTTAGTAATTTTTATGTGATTTTATATGCTACATGTGCTACCGTCACCAAATGCTCACTTTGGGCCTGCAATGAGACATACTGGATCAATAGAAAACCTTTAGAAGCAATATGGAAAAATGAAAAATAAATTAATTATCTTAGAATGGAATGGGACTTTAGAATACTTGTGTATATATGCCATAGTATTATTTTTCTGTCAAACAAACAAATTAAACTAATCAGCTTAATTACATACTTTTGAATTATAATATAAAGTGATTGAAGTTATGAATTCTCTATCAGAATTATGGAAATGCAATATTTCTATAAAGAGAAGGAAAAGGCAATCGAGAAAATATGGCCTGTAGATGAGATGATAACTAAATTAAGATTCAAATAGTAATTATAAGAGTAAATTAGTTTATATAATTTTTTTTTTAATTTAATTAGTTGTGGCCTTAGTAATACAAACATTGAGGTGGTTTGGTCATGTGAAAAATAGACATACGGAGGCTCCAATTAGACAGGTAGAGCACATTGGATTAGAGGATAAAAAGAAAAGAAATAGTATATCTAAACTGACTTGGAGAGGTGAATAGTATAATATGACCTATAAGCATTATACATTTCTGAAAATTTAATTCAAAATTGCTTAGAGTAGAGAAAGAGAATTTATATAGTCAACCCCAATAAATTTTTGGAAATTCATATAGTCAATCCCAATAAATTTTTGAGATAAGAGTTTAATTGAGTTGAGTTTAATTAGTTGTGGCCTTAGTAAGATAGTTGTGGAAATAAAGGTTCCTTCAAAAATTTATTGTATTACTTTTTTAATCAAAGATAAAAATAATATTGTTCTTTCTTTAATGTTTACATTATGCATAAATTTATCACAAATCCACAAGTTCTTAGTATGTTTTATCAAATGCTGTAATTTAATTTATAAGATTGATTAATAAATGTTTATTGAATCATATTTTAGTGAACTAATTATTAAATTAAAATATTAGGATTTCTTAATTATTATAATTGATAAAAACATTTTCATTTAATATATATATATATATATAACAACTATGAATTAGGAAATATCAAAATTAAGGTAAGAAAAGTAATAGATTAATAGAATTTATTTGAATTAAGCCGAAGCTATCAAAATTATAATGTGCGGTCAATGTTTATAATCATAAAAGATTTTATTAATATAAAAATGATTTTATTTAATGAAAATATTAGGCATATTTAATTAATAGTTATTTTAATTCTTAAATTTCTATAAATATTCTTTTAAAAGTTTTTAAATTTTTTTTAGTTTCACTTATTTATAAAAATATAAAAAATTATATATTTAAAAATTAAAAATAAAATTAAAATTACATTTAAAAATAAAATCGTAAAAAATCGTGCCATGCATGTATTACTTTTAGATAAATTAGAATATAATGGAAAATTCAGATAAAAAAATTCTAATTAAAACGAAAAAAAAATTAAATAACTAATCTTATTTGAGATAAAAAATAACTAAAAACTAATTCTGCAGCTTGTCATTTGCTATGTGCTTCATCCTGATGTAGTCATTGGTTTCCCTTGAGGCAGGCGACGGCTTCGCCTAGTGATGACTTTCAGGTTGGGATTTCGAATCCCTATTCGCGTGCTTAATCCTCAGACTTGATTCTGTGTTTTATGTCTTCGGCCTTTATTTTGTGGGATGGATTACTATTTTGGATAATGCAGATTGGGCTGGAGACTGGAGTCTATTTTATCTTCAATGATATATCCATTTTAATAAAAAAAAAAAAAAAAAATTCTGCAGCTTCAACTTGACAAAATAAGAAGTAAATATGTGTTGGGACGGTTTTGGGGGCATATGAGAAAATGTAGATGCATGCTGCTATCCTAGGAAGATGCACCTTGTGGGGTGTCGTATTCCTTGCCACACGCTACGGCGGGTGATGCTGTACAGGCCCATTTTCCACCAGCTACTTAATTTTCCACCAATTGTTTAAGTAGGGATGATAATTGTTTCTAATCCAACTCATCCCTCACCCCGTATCTTATTAAATTTCTACGATTTTAAAATTATGCAAGACAAAGATAAAGAGAAAGTCTCCTCATTTTAAATCCCTATAATCCTCTCTTATAATAATATATTATTATGCAAGTCTGCATCAACTTGGGCTCACTGTTTTTTCAGCCTTCTTATCTCATATTCCTTCTGGTTGAATTCTACACCAAATCTTCGTTGTTGGATCAAAGCCTTCAGATCTCTATCAAGCTTGGTAATTTTGCTTTATAAGTCCTTGTACATGTTTTGGGCAAAAGCAGTGAAGGAGTCAATCTTTTGATCAACATGCTGAGTCCTGGTGAGGACCTGGTCAATCTTGGAATCAATACGCTGTAGTGCCTTATTCTGGACAGTAGCATTCTTGGTTTTCCAGTTCAAAACTTCTTCAGCTTGAGTGATCGGGGTTGTCTGACCTTCACTATCAACCTTAGTTGAGTGAAAGAAAGGTTTGGTGGAGATTTTGGTCTGCTGGTCGGTCTGTTGTGCTAATGGAGGAAAATCTGCTTCATAAGAGGTAGGTGAGAACATCATGCAGGGTTGCACCAAAGGAAGTGAAGTCGGAGGGTGGGGGGCATTCAATAATATTCTATGAAGTTCTCTTCCATGGCTTTCTAAACTCTTCTTCTTCTCTCCAAAAACCTTTAAACATGTATCATACTCTTATAATCAGAGATACGTATGCTCTACACTTGCCTCTTTGAGAGGATCCTGTGTATCAGAAATATCTTTGTTTTGACATTAAGGTGCGACGGTCCCGTTATCACATGTATAATGAACAAAAGGACACAGCTAGAGAGTACCTATGGAGAGGGAAGAGGCATAGCATGAGTTCATTATATGTGTGGTAAGGGCTCCCGGCTTATCTTGGTATTAGAGCCTGATTATGTTTGTATTATACATACTTCACTGGTGAGTAGGAGAGAAATCTTCAAACTCTGGTATTTCTCTTAATTTCTCAGACTGCTTTTTGCCATCTTCTCTTATCTTGGTATATCTACCGAAACTAGTAACTGCTTGATTCCTTCCTAGAAGGTAGAGCGATCTCTAGTCACAACGCCACGTACCAAACATGGCTTGTCAAACACCAAACCCTGTTTCTGAAACTCATCTTTAGACCCCTTCTCCCTCTGAGATTGTTAACCTCACTTCTTCTCTTTCTTTTTCTTCACCACTTCGAAGAACATTATCCTCCAGAATTGATAACCTCGTGGAAATATCCACTTTACCTGAAGATGCTCAGGTTGGAGAATCTCTTCTTCCTCTTCTCAGTCCATACAACATCTACAGACGATCCGGATCTTTGACCAGATCTATCAGATCTCTCATTTCTTCCAGAAGATCGTTGTCAAAAGAATATGTTCAGGCCTCCAGAATGGATCAATGCTCTCTCCAGAGTTCATCTGCTGAACAGTACGTAACCTTAGAAATCCCTCCTCAGCTCATCCCCAGATGGAGGCAAGAAGGGTTTTCTCATCTTCACTTTGGAGCTGTTCGACTTATCCTCAGTCTACATGGACGACGAGGACTTCCAGTAATAGCAAGAGTATCACTCCTCGATACGAGGTTTTTACAGTATGAACATGCAGTGATAGGGACATGTCTTACCACTTTGCATGGTAGGAAGTGTGGTATTGACGTTTTTTCCTAACTACAATCTTTCCCTTAGAGATCCACATCTCAGCACTGCTTTAAAAGTCCAAATCCAACTCACGGGTGCAGCCCAAGTCACATCTTCCATGATGGCTACGTTACACCACCAGATTATCTACAGGTTGCAAGATCATGCAGTAGATCTATCTCACCATCTCAGATCAAATGATGCTCGCTTGTGCTAGCGCATAATCGAAACTACTCCAACAATTGTTCGTGATACCTAGGCAATCGCTTAGAAATGAGCTTGAACAATCATCCCAAAGGATTGGTTAACCAATTATGAAAGGCTTCATACAACCTCCCAACCAATCCAGATCACGTAATCTTCTTTCGTAGGAATCGATGGAACAAGATGCACTTCCTTCCACCACCACGGCATTCTACAGATCCTTGCTCGTATTCCGCACTCATGATGGTCCAGCCATTAGAAAAGGAGCAAGACGACTATCCCATTGGAGCAGTAATACCAGACAATCATTACATCTATCCTCAGAAAATAAATGGTCATCGCCTCGGATCTCCTGTGTTCGAGCATGCGATGAAGATTGTGAATGTCATGAAAATTACTGGGAAAATGAATATGACCATCCTCTGTCTGACAAAAATTGGAGGAAGCTCACCAAACAAACAAGAAGAGCCTCTTGCAGGTCACAACAAGTTCTCAGAAGAGACTATCCAGATAGTAGCCCATGGATTGGTATCCATGAGGAAACCAAGCAGAAGAAGCCTCTTCCCATCTATGAGCTTGCCCTTGAGATCATCAGAAAGGAAGGAAAGAAACTACCCCCTCTCAAACCAGTTTTTTCCCCTCTGACTTCATTTCCTTTGGTGCAACCCTGCATGATGTTCTCACCTACCTCTTATGAAGCAGATTTTCCTCCATTAGCACAACAGACCGACCAGCAGACCAAAATCTCCACCAGACCTTTCATTCACTCAACTAAGGTTGATAGTGAAGGTCAGACAATCCCGATCACTCAAGCTGAAGAAGTTTTGAGCTGGCAAACCAAGAATGCTGCTGTCTAGAATAAGGCACTACAGCGTATTGATTCCAAGATTGACCAGGTCCTCACCAGGACTCAGCATGTTGATCAAAAGATTGACTCCTTCACTGCTTTTGCCCAAAACATGTACAAGGACTTACAAAGCAGAATTACCCAGCTTGATAGAGATCTGAAGGCTTTGATCCAACAACGGAGATTTGGTGTAGAATTCAACCAGAAGGAACAGGAGATAAGAAGACTGAAAAAATAGTTGGCCCAAGTTGAGGCAGACTTGCATAAGCCCACAGAAGCTCCAGTCTCTTACAGCCCATTCAGCCCTTTCTCTGCCCAAACAACTCCTAATCCTTTTCTTCCTACTCCTGAACCTACTTACTCCCCTTTTGGACCTTTTAATTATTCATATGAACCACCTCCGACATACCACCCGTCTCCTTTGTTCAAACCAACTCCAACACCTGCCAGATATGAGCCAAAGAGTCCATCTTCCTCGGAAGAATCCCATCCTTCAAAAAGTAAAATTGATAAAGGGAAGGACAAATTGTATCCTGATCCTCCTCTTCAGCATATGGTGTCCATACCCTCTAAGCCAGAACCAGAAGAAGATTCTTCTGATGACTCATCTGATGACAGTGAGGACGGATGAATGGATATCACAATACTGCTCATGGCTGATCCTCAGCCAACAGCCTCCCAAACAGGTCCTTCACCAACCACAGATTCTACCAGTGGCACTACAGGCCCTACAGGGCCTCCTCAAGACCCCTATGTTGAGATCCATGATGATGAACCAATTCTACATTTTGGACTACCAGGCGCTCCACAACAGACCAGGCCCAATTCAGGCCCATGGTTCACCTTAGATGATGTTCCCCCATCAAAATGGAGAGATCGCCTTGCAGAATTTAAAGCTTGGCTTGATGTCCAAATGCTCCGGGAAGGTGCTGACTCCCACATTATACTCAGAGAATTCATCTCTCGAACTGTTGGCACATTGCAAGATTGGTTTTCCTCCATTGGAGAATATCAGAAAGCTCAATTTTGCCACCTAACTCCCTTACAAGCAGTCAACGCTCTCTTTGCTGAGTTTCTCGGAGATGCATCCTTATACAGCAAGCAGTTAAGACAAGAGTTCTTTGACATGCGCTGCTGTTCTTTAAAAAGATCAGACATTGAAAAACACTACCAGCGCATGACTCAACGTTATTATCTGCTTAATGGTTACAATGATATCAACCTCAGGCATACCTATATTGCCTCCTTACCAGAAGCATTACAACCAGAACTCCACAGAAGTATTGCTGCTACTAGAAGAGCAATGAATGCTATCACTATAGGGGAAATCCATCAAATGACTTTGGCCTGTCTGGACAAAATGTGCGAACAACAGAAATTGTTCAAAGATATCATTAACATCAGCAAAGCTTTGAAGAATGTATGCCAGAAGTCTCACCTTGCCATAAAATGCAAGGAAAAGAACTGTGAATGCAAGCCAAAGAAGAAAGCACATTACAAGAAGCATCCCTCTGGGTTCAAACCCCCTTTCAAGCAAAAGAAAGGAAGAAGGCCAGTCAGATACTTTCGAAAGAAAAGAAAGGGTACAAAGAAGTCTGACAGGTGCTATGTCTGTGGCAATCGAGGTCATTATGCCAAGAACTGCCCAAAAAACCCCAATAAGGCAGTTAAGCTATTACAACACATACAGCAGGCTTCTCACATCTCCCTGGAGCATGATGATGTTGAATCCTGTTTCTTCCAACAGACGAACTCGATGAATATACGCCTTTGCCCTTGAGTAGACATCGAATCGTAAGAAGATTACTCATTCACTTCGTAAGAATCCAGCCAGACATCAAGCCCATTACCCGTCTTACCTGGCCCAACATATCCAATCCTCCCAACCTACTTATGGCCCAGACACTATCCCAATTCCTTTAGTCCCGATTCATATTCTTCCCAGCAAGTATGAACGGCCCATTAGTGTCATTGGCTTCCTGGATACCGGGGCTAACAAAAGCATGATGAGCCCAGCCATCTTACCCTCAGAATACTGGGTCCCTCATGAAGAATACTTTAAGGCTACAGATGGAAATGTTTTCAAAACTAGCCTCATCACCAAGCATCCAATTGGAATCCAGTTCTTCCCCACTTGTATCCTCTGGACTAGGGTCATCAGGTCGGATCTTCCTGACAAGGATTTGCTGATAGGCTTTGACTTGTATCAACAGGCGAAGCATTTGAAGATCCTCCCCACAGGATTGAAATATAAGAGGAATTTTCAGCCATTTACTTCTATCCCAAAGTTATATTCTTTGGCTGATGCCTCAGCTGAATTCCAAGAGCACAAGGAGCTCCTCTTAAGGTCCTGTGCTGATTCCCATACACATTTTCACCATCACCACCCCCTATGGAAAAACCCGGAATTCTTTGTCAGTCTTCCATTCAAACTCAATGAAGATATCAATCTGACAAAGGCATCACACCCGGGAATGAATCCTACAGACTTGGCTCTAGCCCAAGAAGAGTGCAGACAGCTTCTTTAACAAGGCCTCATAGAACCCACTTCCTCCCAATGGGCCTGCGAGGCCTTTTATGTTGAAAAAAGATCGGAACGACTAAGGGGGAAGAAAAGACTTGTCATAGATTACAAGCCTCTGAATCATTTCCTCCAAGATGACAAGTTCCCATTACCAAAGCCTGAAGCCTTATTCACCCAACTACACGAAGCCCATATCTTCTCCGAGTTTGATCTTAAAGCTGGTTTTTGGCAATTGGGTATTAACCCCTCTGATAGGCCTAAGACTGCTTTCTGCATTCCTACGGCCCAATACCAATGGACAGTCCTTCCATTCGGCCTTAAGACGGCCCCATCAGTTTTCCAAAAGGCCATGACAACGATATTCAAGCCCATACTACATAGTGCTCTTATTTATATAGATGATATCCTTCTCTTCTCCAAAGATGTTACGGCCCATAGGACACTCCTCTCCACATTTCAATAATTGGTGAATTCTTATGGAATTATGCTATCAGAAAAGAAGAGCTCACTGGCCCAAACTGACATCGACTTCCTTGGAATGAAATTCAAGGATGGAAAATACCCACCGAGACCTCACATTGCAGAAGAATTACTGAAGTTTCCTGATAAGGACTTGACAGTAAAACAAATACAACAGTTCCTTGGTATCATCAATTACATCAGGAAGTTTATTCCGCATGTGGCCGCCCACACCTGCCAGCTGTCAAAGATGATTAAAAAGGATGCCCCACCATGGAGGGAAGAACAGACATGTGCAGTCAAAAAATTAAAAGAAGTGGCTTTAAACCCGCCACCACTAAAGATTCCCAGCATTGGACACCACATCCTTCAGACTGATGCTAGTGACACCCACTAGGGTGCAGTCCTCATCGAAGAGATTCAAGGAGAAAAGTATATCTGCGGACATGCTAGTGGAGAGTTCCCAGAGCCTCAGAAACATTATCATACAGTCTACAAAGAGATACTAGCTGTCAAAAATGGTATAAAGAAATTCGAATTTCATTTGATTGGCCACCATTTCACTGTGGTCATGGACAGCTCATCCTTCCCAAAGGTTCTAGACTTCAAAAACAAGTCTCTTCCACAATTACTGAGGCTTAAGGACTGGTTCGCCAAGTATAAATTCACAGTCCAGCATATCAAGGGGAAGCACAACTTGGTTCCTGACCTCCTATCTAGGCCAAAAACCCTCCACCTGATCCAATCTTCCTCTACACTCCCTTTGATCCTCATGGCATCATCTTCATCCTCTCCACATACTCCTTCTCCAATGCACAATTTCCTGGTTCCTACTCCGCATGCTTCTCCCGGATGTTCACCAAACCAGCCTATCACAAAAATGGCTAAGTTCGCAAGGGATCATCTATTTCACTACCTAAGTGCAAGAAATACCCTAAGGGGATTACTCCCCTCCTCGACTGTCTTTATCCCTGACAACCCTTTCCTCACTGCTTTCAAGATCCATCCCGGCAGAACTCATCCTCGAAGAACTATGGCTCCTCCGTGCATGGTTACTCTCATTCTACAGGATAGAATTCCCACTCATGGCCCTATATCAAGATGTTATGAACAACACCAATGTAACTCTCCGTCTGCATTTGGAATGGTTTAAGCCCATTTCAAAGATGGCGCTACAAATCAAGCGCATCATAGACACCCATGGAATAGAAGACAGCCCATCGCTACTCAAATTTCAACATCGTAACCATGTTCATTTTTCACAGGCCTTTCTCTAGAAGGCCCGATGGACTCCTCTGGACCCAGAATACTGAATATGAATGGAGGACTTATGTGGGATCAATTATTGACAAGGAGGCCATGGGACCCTTGAGAAAACAACTAGCTGAATATCTTTGTGAAATCAACAGCTATTATTGTCTGGTACCTCCCCATGTGAATTGCACATCACTTGGTCCCATCCAGTCTCTCACTGATGAGCCTATTGACTGGACCCATCCCATGTGGCAAGATTCCCAGGATCCAATGGACACAGAGTCACGAGATGCCATTCAAAGCACTAACCCACCTTCTCCTGTACACAGACAGTGGCCAAAGGACTTTTTTGGAATCGATTCTGATGACTCTGACTATGACACCCTCAATCTGTCCACCACCCCATGATAAAAGTTAAAGTTTGTCAGTCAGTAATGTAATAATGTGCCTGTCTTTATTTTTGCTTTCCTTTATGTTACTTTAAGAGTGTTTCAGAGCGCTTCTAACCGTTGCTCAGAATGTTAAGAGCCTCCTCGCCTATATAAGGAGTTGCTCTCTTCAGTTGTAATCAGACTTAGTTCCCTTTCAATAATATTCTATGAAGTTCTCTTCCATGGCTTTCTAAACTCTTCTTCTTCTCTCCAAAAACCTTTGAACGTGTATCATACTCTTATAATCAGAGATACGTATGCTCTACACTTGCCTCTTTGAGAGGATCCTGTGTATCAGAAATATCTTTGTTTTGACATTAAGGTGCGACGGTCCCGTTATCACATGTATAATGAACAAAAGGGCACAGCCAGAGAGTACATATGGAGAGGGAAGAGGCATAGCATGAGTTCATTATATGTGTGGTAAGGGCTGGTTTTTGGCAATTGGGTATTAACCCCTCTGATAGGCCCAAGACTGCTTTCTGCATTCCTACGGCCCAATACCAATGGACAGTCCTTCCATTCGGCCTTAAGACGGCCCCATCAGTTTTTCAAAAGGCCATGACAAGGATATTCGAGCCCATACTACATAGTGCTCTTATTTATATAGATGATATCCTTCTCTTCTCCAAAGATGTTAAGGCCCATAGGACACTCCTCTCCACATTTCAACAATTGGTGAATTCCAATGGAATTATGCTATCAGAAAAGAAGAGCTCACTGGCCCAAACTGACATCGACTTCCTTGGAATAAAATTCAAGGATGGAAAATACCAACCGGGACCTCACATTGCAGAAGAATTACTGAGGCTTAAGGACTGGTTCGCCAAGTATAAATTCACAGTCCAGCATATCAAGGGGAAGCACAACTTAGTTCCTGACCTCCTATCCAGGCAAAAAACCCTCCACCTGATCCAATCTTCCTCTACACTCCCTTTGATCCTCATGGCATCATCTTCATCCTCTCCACATACTCCTTCTCCAATGCACAATTTCCTGGTTCCTACTCCGCATAGCTTCTCCCAGATGTTCACCAAACCAAATTTATCACAAAAATGGCTAAGTTCGCAAGGGATCATCTATTTCACTACCTGAGTGCAAGAAATACCCTAAGGGGATTACTCCCCTCCTCGACTATCTTTATCCCTGACAACCCTTTTGTAACACCCCTCACCGGACTACATTGTAGCCGAGCAAGGCATACATTCAGGCCGAGCACCCTAACTTACCTTACTTTATTTCTTTAAAAATTTTGTTCTCGTTATATTTAATATCGATTATTTTTCGATGGAGAAACTAACGGAGTTTCCTCTATTTTATTATCGTTTGACGTGTTTTACTATTTATCTGTTTGAAAATTTCAATAATATTTTACAATAAAAATCTTATCAATTATTTTCATAACCATCTCATAATTCACATCTCATTCATATATCTCAATTTTATATTCATTTCCATGCATTATTTATATATTTCAAATCTGTCTTCAAATCCATACAATCTCATTCATGCTCAAATCACATAAGTAAAATTTTCAAATTTCATTAATTTACATAATTTCATAATTTACATGATATATAAATTAATTACATATGAAAAAGCTAATTTATTAATTTACATCACATTCCTATTAATTACCTGTTCATAATATACATTACAATACAATATCTAAGCATTTTATACAAAATATAAAATATAATCTATATGGGCCCTATCTACATGCATTGCTGAGGAGGTGACAATCTTGAATACTTCAGACACTTCTGCAGATCAGAACTCCCAAAATTCCTAGTCAAACGTCCATTGGGTTCTAGTTTTTCATTATCACTAAGGAAACAATTCCATCGCGCTAAGCATTTCTGCTTAGTGGTGCAATAATATAACAAGGAAATAATATACAAATAAAGATAGAAATAAAACATAATTCAAATAATTAAGATTTGTTTATACTTCACATGCGGTTTCTAAAATTTAATAAGTTTTATCCTAATTTAGTCTTCTTTGGAAGTGTTTATTTCGCCAATGTACAGTAATAATGTACATAGAAAAATGATCTAAAAATAATAAATTTATGCTTATATTATTATGTAAGTCACATTTGAACTATTTATGTATGCTATAATTTTCTTTGTTAATCTTTTAGCATTTTCTCAATACTTTATAGGTTGTCTCAGTTTATCTCATAATAAGTAAATTTTAATATCGGTCCAGTTCATTTTGATTCTTTCTAATAAATAACTATTCTAATTTATTTTAGGTTATCTTACTCATTTATTTTATTTAATTTCTAATATTTTTAATTGGTAATATTCTTAACTTATTTCAATAAATTTCACTGCCCAAGTAACCTATAATAGGTTGACTAAACTGGATAACGGGTCATTGGCAGTGGACACCGCGGTGCCTCGGGCCGTCATACCATGGGACGCAGAACGTCAACCACGTATGCAGTCAGTATGGCTAAAAAGCCATGATATCACATAATCGGGCATAAAAGCCATGAATACGGGCATAAAAGCCATGAATACGGGCATAAAGCCATGAATATAGGCATAAAGCCTTTCGCAGTACTGCTAAAACAATACCCTATTGGCATGCCAAACTATCCAATCTGACACACATGTCTAGGCAATACAAGGGCACATAATATCATTAAATATTAATATATTGTGTTTTATGACTTTATTATTTCATGATAAATTTCATAATTTATACATTCATCATAATATTCATACATTCCTTACATCATTCATATTGATCACAATTCACAACAATGGTGTTCATATACCATTGTACTCAAAATATTTTTCCTTTCTCTTATAAAGAAAACTAATATTCCATTCATATTTTCATGTGATTCATTTATTCATTACAATATTTATATGAATTCATAACTCATACAAGGTGTTATTATCTTATTTGTAATGGAAACATAAATCCTATTGTAAACCTCATCCCATTTATACTCAACAATCCATCTAGGTTAATGTCATTTCATATTCAAGTGGTATTACTTATGTTTTATTAGACCTACTATTAATGGGAATAAATCTTAACTATATACTCACATAACTTAAATGTTCATCAAGTCATTTAGGTTAATTACTATTTCTATTCCAAGTAATCCATGAATGTTTTATGGATTTCAAATTTCATACCTTAATTTCCTCTACCAATTTAGTTATTATACGTTGTGTCTTTGTATTACTATTCACATTACTATTCACTCAAATTGTTGACCTTTTAAGACATAATAAATTTATTGAACCTAAGTTCTCCAGGATACCACATTTTGCATTCAAAATTTGTTGGTATTGGTTGCCAATACCATTTCCAAGCTTAATGTTAATTGGGCAGAATTTTCAGTTTTCAT
Organism: Hevea brasiliensis; assembly: GCF_030052815.1. Classification (NCBI taxonomy): domain Eukaryota; kingdom Viridiplantae; phylum Streptophyta; class Magnoliopsida; order Malpighiales; family Euphorbiaceae; genus Hevea; species Hevea brasiliensis. The sequence goes on from NC_079499.1 coordinate 50,651,178, forward strand.
GCCTTGTATTTACTGTTCCATTGGTCAATTTTGCAGTGGGAATTTAGCAAAATGATCAACATGAAAGTTGTTTCTTATTTTGTCTAGTTGAATTTCTTTTTTTGAATCATTCCATTTGGAGTTTTGTAGCTCAAGTTATGGTCATTTTACCATAACTGGATGGAATGACCTGTACCCAGATTTTCTGGGCAATTTGGTTCTGCCAGATTTGGTGACCTAAGTTTGGTTGGCAATTTGACTGGATTAAGTTCAGAATTTGGATTTGTGTTCTTCATGAAAGTTGTTGGTCTATATCTCAGCTTATTTCTGGTAAAATTTCAGGTCAATTGGACCTTTCTACACTAAGTTATGGCCAAATGACCAAACACTGTTCATTTGGTCATTTTGCCTGTGCAGACTGCAGGTCACCCGATTTAGGGAAAACTTTTGGTCCACTTGGTTTGGTTTTCTGGGCATGGTTTCTTTACCAAAGTTGTGCCATTATGTGTCTAGTTTCATGTACAATTGGTCTTGTACCAATTGAACCTGTAAAATTCAATTTATGGCTATCCAAACCTGCTGGACTCATGCCCAGTCCTGCAGGTCACCAAGGGCAGCATACATAACCTCAATTCTCTTGGCACCATTCACTCAATTTCCTACTCAAACATGACCACATGGTCACTAACTGACCATTACAACCTCTTTTTACTAATACTTAAACAAAATCCAAATTTTGGTGCCCAAACCCTAACTCCAATAATTTCAATTCTCTATATACATATAATCCATGAATTAAAACACCAAAATCATATTTAATGGCAGCCATACATAACTATTATGCAATCAAATTGTTGAAATCCTAGGTACCCTAAGTCTGCCAAAATTTCATGGGGCAAGTTCATGCATCTTTAATTCATTTTTCATCAAATTTTCAACTTAACTCAACTTAAATTCATGCTTAGAAAAGAATGGAAGCAAGAAAATTAGCACTAACCTCTTGGATGAATTTTTACCCTTCACTTTCCTTCACTTTCTCCTCTTCTAATGGCTGCCCAAGTTTAGCTCTAGTGGTAAGGGAAATTTTTTGTGAAGAGAGGGTGAGGTTGTATGGTGTAGTTATTAGGAATCAAGCTCATTTGGAGCTTTAATGGTGGTTTTCCTCTCTTTTTTTTTTCTTTGGTGTGGGAATAAGAAGAAGGGGCTGCTAGAATTGTTTTATTTTTATCTCATTTTAATCCCTTTTAATTTGCTTGTCAAGTTGTGATTGGGTGGGAGCATGTTAATGACATCATGTGATGTCATAATTCCCAATTTCTTTCATTTTTCTTTTCTTTTTTACTCATTTTCAATTCAATTTTTAACAATATTTATTCATATTTTAGATCATAATAATTATTTACTTAACTGGACAAGTCGGTCAAAAATCGTCTCTGAAGGCGAAATGACCAAAATGCCCTCCGTTTGGCTTAACGGGCTAAAATTGTCTGTACAGATTGAACAATTTTTCTAAGCCTTTTCTTGGCATTCTAATGCCATAGAAACTTCAATGACTCTTCTCTGAAGTCCTAAAAATTATTTTATGAATTTTCTCCCGAGTCTAGGGCACCTAGTTGCGAGAACCGCAACTTCCTACTGGGTTACCCATCGCTAGGGCACTGGCTCATTTAACTTGATTGTATTTTATTTCTAAAATTTTTCCTAAATTTTTCTTATTAATATTTGAGTTATTTATGACTCTTCACTCTAGCCTAAATATTTTTCCAGATGTTCTAACTGTCTGGACCGACACCGGTCACCGGAACAGTAGATTGTACGTAATTGCTACAGTGAGGGTGTTACAATTCTTCCCCTCTAATTTAAATTTTGTCCTCGAAATTTACTAGGTGTTTTGGATTCTGAGATAATTCTTTTACCTTTCTATTGCTCCCTCTGTATACTTCTTTTATATATATGGTACTATTTAGTTTTTTTGAATCTATCATTATACACTTAGGCATATCATAAAGGAAATACTTTACCTCAAATTCACATTTATGGCTTCTTGCTCCTCTCCGGCTTGGGTGACATTTGGAAGTGGTGTGTTACTATTGTACTTGGTCCTTCCACGACCTCTGTCTGGGTCCGTGTTAAATTCCTCTTAGGACAATCTTTCAGACGATGGTCTATGGCCCCACATCTATAACAGGCTCCAGTCAACCCCCTACATTCACCCTTATGCCACTTGTTACAACGACCACATTTTCTTGCTAGTCCTGGTGCACTCACTACTAGTATTTCTGGTTGATCTCTTCTATGTATAGGCCTGGGTCTAGATCTCCTACTTTGATCAGATGTCTGACTTAACTGTTCTCTCGGCCTCTTATTACTAGATTGTCCAAATTTCCTCTTTTGCTGATCACCACTCCTCTTCTGTTCCTCTTCATGGACACAGCTAATATATTTCTTTCTGAACTCTATCAGAAAGAATTCCCAGGTCACGTCAGCTGCTGGCACTACCTTGGTTATGACATCCCATCACCGATATGCAGCTTCTTATAATAATGAAACTACACACTCCAAACTCTGTTCTGGTGTGCAATGGAGCTGCTGCAGGACTCTTTCAGTCCTTTCTAACCAATACTCAGCCGCTGAAGAATCGTCTTCCTTTTTACCATTGAAATCTACAGCTCCATACTTCCTAATTTTTCCTAGAGGTGATTTCTGCTGAGACAGTGGTGGAATAACCCCTACTATCCGTCGAAAGAATCTAGTCATCCGCTCAAACAAGGTCTCATTGGGGTTGTACAGCAACTCTTGCAATGGTGGAACAGATCTCCCGATTTCCAATATCACTCCCACTGGATACGGCTTACTACTTCTTCTTCTACGCCCTCGCACTCGAGTCCATACCTTAACCTAAAATAACCAAGAAAATAGATCTGCATTAGTGTCACCTCGACTCATATGAATGCAATGCATGTCATGCACACAATCTTATTCTATCTATCTATGCCTAGGAACGCCTAAACCGCGCTCTGATACCAATAAATGTAACACCCCTCACCGGACTACAAGGCAAATGAGTAAGGCGTATACATTCTGGCCGAGCACCCTAACTTACCTTACTTTATTTCTTTAAAAATTTTGTTCTCGTTATATTTAATATCGATTATTTTTCGATGGAGAAACTAACGGAGTTTCCCCTATTTTATTATCGTTTGACGTGTTTTACTATTCACCTATTTGAAAATTTTAATAATATTTTACAATAAAAATCTCATCAATTATTTTCATAACCATCTCATAATTCACATCTCATTCATATATCTCAATTTTATATTCATTTCCATGCATTATTTATATATTTGAAATCTGTCTTCAAATCCATACAATCTCATTAATGCTCAAATCACATAAGTAAAATTTTCAAATTTCATTAATTTACATAATTTCATAATTTACATGATATATAAATTAATTACATATGAAAAAGCTAATTTATTAATTTACATCACATTCCTATTAATTACCTATTCATAATATACATTACAATAAAATATCTAAACATTTTATACAAAATATAAAATATAATCTATATGGGCCCTATCTACATGCATTGCTGAGGAGGTGACAATTTTGAATACTTCAGACACTTCTGCAGATCAGAACTCCCAAAATTCCTAGTCAAACGTCCATTGGGTTCTAGCTTCATTACCTGCGCGAAGGAAACAATTCCATCGCGCTAAGCATTTCTGCTTAGTGGTGCAATAATATAACAAGGAAATAATATACAAATAAAGATAGAAATAAAACATAATTCAAATAATTAAGATTTGTTTATACTTCACATGCGGTTTCTAAAATTTAATAAGTTTTATCCTAATTTAGTCTTCTTTGGAAGTGTTTATTTCGCCAATGTACAGTAATAATGTACATAGAAAAATGATCTAAAAATAATAAATTTATGCTTATATTATTATGTAAGTCACATTTGAACTATTTATGTATGCTATAATTTTCTTTGCTAATCTTTTAGCATTTTCTCAATACTTTATAGGTTGTCTCAGTTTATCTCATAATAAGTAAATTTTAATATCGGTCCAGTTCATTTTGATTCTTTCTAATAAATAACTATTCTAATTTATTTTAGGTCATCTTACTCATTTATTTTATTTAATTTCTAATATTTTTAATTGGTAATATTCTTAACTTATTTCAATAAATTTCACTGCCCAAGTAACCTATGACAAAGTTGACGAAATCGATAACGGTCGTTGGCACTGGACACCGCGGTGCCTCGGGCCGTCATACCATGGGACGCAGAACGTCAACCACGTATGCAGTCAGTATGGCTAAAAAGCCATGATATCACATAATCGGGCATAAAAAGCCATGAATACGGGCATAAAAGCCATGAATACTAGGCATAAAGCCTTTCGCAGTACTGCTAAAACAATACCCTATTGGCATGCCAAACTATCCAATCTGACACACATGTCTAGGCAATACAAGGGCACATAATATCATTAAATATTAATATATTGTGTTTTATGACTTTATTATTTCATGATAAATTTCATAATTTATACATTCATCATAATATTCATACATTCCTTACATCATTCATATTGATCACAATTCACAACAATGGTGTTCATATACCATTGTACTCAAAATATTTTTCCTTTCTCTTATAAAGAAAACTAATATTCCATTCATATTTTCATGTGATTCATTTATTCATTACAATATTTATATGAATTCATAACTCATACAAGGTGTTATTATCTTATTTGTAATGGAAACATAAATCCTAATGTAAACCTCATCCCATTTATACTCAACAATCCATCTAGGTTAATGTCATTTCATATTCAAGTGGTATTACTTATGTTTTATTAGACCTACTAGTAATGGAAATAAATCTTCACTATATACTCACATAACTTAAATGTTCATCAAGTCATTTAGGTTAATTACTATTTCTATTCCAAGTAATCCATGAATGTTTTATGGATTTCAAATTTCATACCTTAATTTCCTCTACCAATTTAGTTATTATACGTTGTGTCTTTGTATTACTATTCACATTACTATTCACTCAAATTGTTGACCTTTTAAGACATAATAAATTTATTGAACCTAAGTTCTCTAGGATACCACATTTTGCATTCAAAATTTGTTGGTATTGGTTGCCAATACCATTTCTAAGCTTAATGTTAATTGGGCAGAATTTTCAGTTTTCATGCCTTGTATTTACTGTTCCATTGGTCAATTTTGCAGTGGGAATTTAGCAAAATGATCAACATGAAAGTTGTTCCTTATTTTGTCTAGTTGAATTTCTTTTTTTGAATCATTCCATTTGGAGTTTTGTAGCTCAAGTTATGGTCATTTTACCATAACTGGCCGGAATGACCTGTACCCAGATTTTCTGGGCAATTTGGTTCTGCCAGATTTGGTGACCTAAGTTTGGTTGGAAATTTGCTGGGTTAAGGTCAGAATTTGGATTTGTGTTCTTCATGAAAGTTGTTGGTCTATATCTCAGCTTATTTATGGTAAAATTTCAGGTCAATTGGACCTTTCTACACTGAGTTATGGCCAAATGACCAAACACTGTTCATTTGGTCATTTTGCCCAGGCAGACTGCAGGTCACCCAATTTAGGGCAAACTTTTGGTCCACTTGGTTTGGTTTTCTGGGCATGGTTTCTTCACCAAAGTTGTGCCATTATGTGTCTAGTTTCATATACAATTGGTCTTGTACCAATTGAACCTGTAAAATTCAATTTATGGCTGTCCAAACCTGCTGGACTCATGCCCAGTCCTGCAAGTCACCAAGGGCAGCATACATAACCTCAATTCTCTTGGCACCATTCACTCAATTTCCTACTCAAACATGACCACATGGTCACTAACTGACCATTACAACCTCTTTTTACCAATACTTAAACAAAATCCAAATTTTGGTGCTCAAACCCTAACTCCAATAATTTCAATTCTCTATATACATATAATCCATGAATTAAAACACCAAAATCATATTTAATGGCAGCCATACATAACTATTATGCAATCAAATTGTTGAAATCCTAGGTACCCTAAGTCTGCCAAAATTTCATGGGGCAAGTTCATGCATCTTTAATTCATTTTTCATCAAATTTTCAACTTAACTCAACTTAAATTCATGCTTAGAAAAGAATGGAAGCAAGAAAATTAGCACTAACCTCTTGGATGAATTTTTACCCTTCACTTTCCTTCGCTTTCTCCTCTTCTAATGGCTGCCCAAGTTTAGCTCTAGTGGTAAGGGAAATTTTTTGTGAAGAGAGGGTGAGGTTGTATGGTGTAGTTGGCTAGGGAATCAAGCTCATTTGGAGCTTTAATGGTGGTTTTCCTCTCTTTTTTTTTTTCTTTGGTGCGGGAATAAGAAGAAGGGGCTGCTAGAATTGTTTCATTTTTATCTCATTTTAATCCCTTTTAATTTGCTTATCAAGTTGTGATTGGGTGGGGGCATGTTAATGACATCATGTGATGTCATAATTCCCAATTTCTTTTATTTTTCTTTTCTTTTCTTTTCTACTCATTTTCAATTCAATTTTTAACAATATTTATTCATATTTTAGATCATAATAATTATTTACTTAACTGGACAAGTCGGTCAAAAATCGTGTCTGAAGGCGAAATGACCAAAATGCCCTCCGTTTGGCTTAACGGGCTAAAATTGTCAGTACCGATTGAACAATTTTTCTAAGCCTTTTCTTGGCATTCTAATGCCATAGAAACCTCAATGACTCTTCTCTGAAGTCCTAAAAATTATTTTATGAATTTTCTCCCGAGTCTAGGGCACCTAGTTGCGAGAACCGCAACTTCCTACTGGGTTACCCATCGCTAGGGCACTGGCTCATTTAACTTGATTGTATTTTATTTCTAAAATTTTTCCTAAATTTTTCTTATTAATATTTGAGTTATTGATGACTCCTCACTCTAGCCTAAATATTTTTCCAGACGTTCTAACTGTCCGGACCGACACCGGTCACCGGAACAGTAGATTGTACGTAATTGCTACAGTGAGGGTGTTACACCTTTCCTCACCTGTTTCAGTATCCACCCTGGCAGAGAACTCATCCTGGAAGAACTATGACTCCTCTGGTGCATGGTTACTCTATATTCTACAGGGATAGAATTCCCACTCATGGCTCTATATCAGTATGTTATGAACAACACCAATGTAACTCTCTGTCATTTCAGAATGGTTTAAGCCCATTTCAAAGATGGCGCTACATCAAGCGCATCATAGACACCCATGGAATAGAAGATAGGCCCATCGCTACTCAAATTTCAACATCGTAACCATGTTCATTTTTCACGTGCCTTTCTCTAGAAGGCCCGATGGACTCCTCCGACCTGCATACTAATATGAGTGGAGGACTTATGTGGGATTAATTATTGACAAGGAGGCCATGGGACCCTTGAGAAAACAACTAGCTGAATATCTTTGTGAAATCAATAGCTATTATTGTCTGGTACCTCCCCATGTGAATTGCATATCACTTGGTCCCATCCAGTCTCTCACTGATGAGCCTATTGACTGGACCCATCCCATGTGGCAAGATTCCCAGGATCCAATGGACACAGAGTCACGAGATGCCATTCAAAGCACTAACCCACCTTCTCCCGCATACGCACAAAGGGCCAAAGGACTTTTTTGGAATCGACTCTGATGACTCTGACTATGACACCCTCAATCTGTCCACCACCCCATGATAAAAGTTAAAGTTTGTCAGTCAATAATGTAATAATGTGCCTGTCTTTATTTTTGCTTTCCTTTATGTTACTTTAAGAGTGTCGGTAGCCAGTTTCTAACCGGTTGCCTGTAATGTTAAGAGCCTCCTCGCCTATATAAGGAGTTGCTCTCTTCAGTTGTAATCAGACTTAGTTCCCTTTCAATAATATTCTATGAAGTTCTCTTCCATGGCTTTCTAAACTCTTCTTCTTCTCTCCAAAAACCTTTGAACGTGTATCATACTCTTATAATTAGAGATACGTATGCTCTACACTTGCCTCTTTGAGAGGATCCTGTGTATCAGAAATATCTTTGTTTTGACATTAAGGTGCGACGGTCCCGTTATCACATGTATAATGAACAAAAGGGCACAGCCAGAGAGTACCTATGGAGAGGGAAGAGGCATAGCATGAGTTCATTATATGTGTGGTAAGGGCTCCCGGCTTATCTAACGCCACGTACCAAACATGGCTTGTCAAACACCAAACCCTGTTTCTGAAACTCATCTTCAGACCCCTTCTCCCTCTGAGATTGTTAACCTCACTTCTTCTCTTTCTTTTTCTTCACCACTTCGAAGAACATTATCCTCCGCATTGATAACCTCGTGGAAATATCCACTTTACTCAAGATGCTCGTGTTGGAGAATCTCTTCTTCCTCTTCTCACCCATACAACATCTACAGCACGATCCGGATCTTTGACCAGATCTATCGATCTCATTTCTTCCGTAAGATCTTTGTCAAAAGAATATGTTCAAGCCTCCGTAATGGATCAATGCTCTCCAGAGTTCATCTCACGAACAAGACGTAAACTTAGAAATCCCTCCTCACTCATCCCCGCATGGAGGCAAGAAGGGTTTTCTCATCTTCACTTTGGAGTCGCTCGACTTATCCTCGCCTACATGGACGACGAGGACTTCCAAGAATAAAGAAGAGTATCGCTCCTCGATGCGAGGTTTTTACAGTATGAACATGCAGTGATAGGGACATGTCTTACCACTTTGCATGGCAGGAAGTGTGGTATTGACGTTTGTTCCTAACTACAATCTTTCCCTTAGAGATCCACCTCTCAAAGACCGCTTAAAAGTCCAAATCCAACTCACGGTGCAGCCCAAGTCACATCATCCATGATGGCTACGTTACACCACCAGATTATCTACAAAGTTGCAAGATCATGCAGAGATCTATCTCACCATCTCAGATCAAATGATGCTCGCTTGTGCTAGCATAATCAAACTACTCCAACAATTGTTCAGATAACTAGGCAATTGCCTAGAAATGAGCTTGAACAGCTCATCCCAAAGGATTGGTTAACCAATTATGAAAGGCTTCATTCAACCTCCCAACCAATCCAGATCACAGAATCTTCTTTCAGAAGGAATCCTGATGGAACAAGATGCACTTCCTTCCACCACCACTGCATTCTACAGATCCTTGCTCGTATTCCGCACTCATGATGGTCCAGCCATTAGACAAGGAGCAAGACGACTATCTCATTGGAGCAGTAACACCAGACAATCATTACATCTATCCTCAGAAAATAGATGGTCATTGCCCCTGGGATCTCCCAGATTCTGGAGCATGCGATGAAGATTGTGACTGTCGTGACAATTACTGGGAAAATGAATATGACCATCCTCTGTCTGACAAAAATTGGAGGAAGCTCACCAAACAAACAAGAAGAGCCTCTTGCAAGTCACAACAAGTTCTCAGAAGAGACTATCCAGATAGTAGCCCATGGATTGGTATCCATGAGGAAACCAAGCAGAAGAAGCCTCTTCCCATCTATGAGCTTGCCCTTGAGATCATCAGAAAGGAAGGAAAGAAACTACCCCCTCTCAAACCAGTTTTTTCCCCTCTGACTTCACTTCCTTTGGTGCAACCTTGCATGATGTTCTCACCTACCTCTTATGAAGCAGATTTTCCTCCATTAGCATAATAGACCGACCAGCAGACCAAAATCTCCACCAAACGTTTCATTCACTCAACTAAGGTTGATAGTGAAGGTCAGACAACCCCGATCACTCAAGCTGAAGAAGTTTTGAACTGGCAAACCAAGAATGCTGTTGTCCAGAATAAGGCGCTACAGCGTATTGATTCCAAGATTGACCAGGTCCTCACCAGGACTCAGCATGTTGATCAAAAGATTGACTCCTTCACTGCTTTTGCCCAAAACATGTACAAGGACTTACGAAGCAGAGTTACCCAGCTTGATAGAGATCTGAAGGCTTTGATCCAACAACGGAGATTTGGTGTAGAATTCAACCAGAAGGAACAGGAGATAAGAAGGCTGAAAAAACAGTTGGCCTAAGTTGAGGCAGACTTGCATAAGCCCACAGAAGCTCTGGTCTCTTACAGCCCATTCAGCCCTTTCTCTGCCCAAACAACTCCTAATCCTTTTCTTCCTACTCCTGAACCTACTTACTCCCCTTTTGGACCTTTTAATTATTCATATGAACCACCTCCGACATACCACCCGTCTCCTTTGTTCAAACCAACTCCAACACCTGCCAGATATGAGTCAAAGAGTCCATCTTCCTCGGAAGAATCCCATCCTTCAAAAAGGAAAATTGATAAAGGGAAGGACAAAATGTATCCTGATCCTCCTCTTCAGCATATGGTGTCCATACCCTCTAAGCCAGAACCAGAAGAAGATTCTTCTAATGACTCATCTGATGACAGTGAGGACGGACGAATGGATATCACAACACTGCTCATGGCTGATCCTCAGCCAACAGCCTCCCAAACAGGTCCTTCACTAACCAGAGATTCTACTAGTGGCACTACAGGCCCTACAGGGCCTCCTCAAGACCCCCATGTTGAGATCCCTGATGATGAACCAATTCTACATTGTGGACTACCAGGCGCTCCACAACAGACCAGGCCCAGTTTAGGCCCATGGTTCACCTTAGATGATATTCCCCCATCAAAATGGAGAGATCGCCTTGCAGAATTTAAAGCTTGGCTTGATGTCCAAATGCTCCGGGAAGGTGCTGACTCCCACATTATACTCAGAGAATTCATCTCTCGAACTGTTGGCACATTGCAAGATTGGTTTTCCTCCATTGGAGAATATCGAAAGCTCAATTTTGCCACCGACTCTTTACAAGCGATAACGCTCTTTATCGAGTTTCTCGTAGATGCATCCTTATACAGCAAGTAGTTAAGACAAGAATTCTTTGATATGCGCCACGTTTTTAAAAAGATCGACATTGAAAACACTACCAGCATGACTCAACGTTATTATCTGCTTAATGGTTACAATGATGTCAACCTCAGGCATACCTATATTGCCTCCTTACCAGAAGCATTACAACCAAAACTCCACAGAAGTATTGCTGCTACTAGAAGAGCAATGAATATAGGGGAAATCCATCAAATGACTTTGGCCTGTCTGGACAAAATGTGCGAACAACAGAAATTGTTCAAAGATATCATTGACAACAGCAAAGCTTTGAAGAATGTATGCCAGAAGTCTCACCTTGCCATAAAATGCAAGGAAAAGAACTGTGAATGCAAGCCAAAGAAGAAAGCATATTACAAGAAGCATCCCTCTGGGTTCAAACCCCCTTTCAAGCAAAAGAAAGGAAGAAGGCTAGTCAGATACTTTCGAAAGAAAAGAACGGGTACAAAGAAGTCTGACAGGTGCTATGTCTGTGGCAATCGAGGTCATTATGCCAAGAACTGCCCAAAAAACCCCAATAAGGTAGTTAAGCTATTACAACACATACAGCAGGCTTCTCACATCTCCCTGAAGCATGATGATGTTGAATCCTCGTTTCTAAACAGATTTAACCCGATGAAGATACGCTTTGCCCTTGGCGTGAACATCGAATCGTAAGAAGATTACTCATTCACTTCGAAGAATCCATTCGAATCAAGCCCATTACCCGTCTTACCTGGCCTAACATATCCAATCCTCCCAATCCACTTATGGCCCAGACACTATCCCAATTCCTTTAGTCCCGATTCATATTCTTCCCAGCAAGTATGAACGGCCCATTAGTGTCATTGGCTTCCTGGATACTGGGGCTCGCAAAAGCATGATGAACCCAGCCTCTTCTGCTTGGTTTCCTCATGGATACCAATCCATGGGCTACTATCTGGATAGTCTCTTCTGAGAACTTGTTGTGACTTGCAAGAGGCTCTTCTTGTTTGTTTGGTGAGCTTCCTCCAATTTTTGTCAGACAGAGGATGGTCATATTCATTTTCCCAGTAATTGTCACGACAGTCACAATCTTCATCGCATGCTCCAAAACCTGGGAGATCCCAGGGGCAGTGACCATCTATTTTCTGAGGATAGATGTAATGATTGTCTGGTGTTACTGCTCCAATGGGATAGTCGTCTTGCTCCTTTTCTAATGGCTGGACCATCATGGTCTGGAATACAGGCAAGGATCCTGTAGAATGCCGTGGTGGCTGGAAGGAAGTCTGTACTGTTCCATCAGGATTCTTTCTGAAAGAAGATTCTGTGATCTGGATTGGTTGGGAGGTTGAATGAAGCCTTTTATAATTGGTTAACCAATCCTTTGGGATGAGCTGTTTTAAATATTTATGTATTTAAATATTATAATTTAAAAATTATATAAATTATAAAAATTATGTTTAAAACTTATATTTCTAATTTATAATTTAATTTTTAATAAATAAATTTATATTATATAATCATAAATTAAAATAAAAAGATAAAAAATCTTAGTGGGAAACCCGCCTTGCCTTGCTTCATCACATAAATATCGTTGCCTTGACTTTGATCTCATATGTACTAGGATGAGGGAGTGATCCTCACCTCGTTCCCATTCCTATACTTGCAACACGCCCTTGGTTGTGTGTTGGCTACTAGCACATGCCAATAACTGTGTGTTTTACTGTTCCTAAATTGCTCCGCATCAAGTTGGTTATCCACCAGTAATTTCAAGATTTTGTATCCATCATTTCCCAGTCTCTTGTATATTGATTTAAAGAATGTTAATTTGAATCATAAATTAACCTGCTTTAAATTGAATTCAAATTTGGATTTTACTAAATCTAAAATTCACAAATTAAGCAATAAAGATAGTTCACTATTTCAAACTTTAGAAGAAGGAAAATTAATTAATTTAGTCTTAAGAGTTTAGAAAGTAAGGCCTGAAACTTACTTTCCTTCTAGAGTTTTCATTATGAATTTCTCCAGCTTTATTTTCTAAACTCTTAAGCAAATTAAAGTTGAAGTGATTAATAAGTGTTAAGTGTAGTAATTAAACTCACTGTATTCTCAATTAGATAATTCATATTTAATCATCGAAGAAAATATTATTGGGAGTGTAGCCATGAACTCTATAGGATTAATATTTTGTGGATACTTTAGTAAATTCAAGAAAAAAAAAGTAGAAATGTGTTTGTGATGAATGAAAACAGTTGAGGGGTTAAAATGAAAAATTGCGGTGGGGAACGTAAAATGGAAGAGTTTAAAATAGCATTTCTTTTCTTTGCAAATGGTCATATTTCGCTTTCCTAGACTTGAGTATACGTTATATTAAAAAATAAAAATAAAGATAATAAAACATTATGGGGTCTGCAAAGAAAATGTTCTCTTTGTCTCCATAATCCAAATGGACCCGTTCCGTTCCGTTATTTTTCTGCTTCCGGCTTCCGTTCAATTCAAACGCTGTATTTAAAAAAAAAAATTTTCAAATTTGAAATCTGGGCCGCGTGGGAGTGGGACCACAAGGTGGTGGCTTCTGCCATCTGTCCATCACTTGCTTTGCTTAAGCCACGCATGCCCCGTCTTCAAAAAAAAAAAAAAAACTTGCCCGCTATTTCCGAATTATACGTTACGTTATTTTTTTAAAAAAATTAATAACATTAAAATTATGGATAAAATATATGAATATATAAAAGGGGAATATTAATTTTATTAAATTATTTTTTATTATTTATAATTATTATAATTATATTTTTAATATTTAATTTAATTTTAAAATTTATATAAGTAAGATCAAAAATTTAAAATTTCATTATTTATATAATTTTAAAATTCATATAAATTTAAAATTTTTAATCTTACTTATATTTAAAATCTACTTAATTAAATTTTTATTATAATATAATTTTAAATAAAATTTTATAAGAAAAAATTTTATAATTTAAATTATTTACAAAAATAGAAAGATTTTTTATTTATATGAATCACTTTTTTAATGAATCCTTATAAAATTTTATTTTTACCTTATAATTATTTATATAAATTTATTTCAATACAATTATATTTGAATTTATATAGAAGAATAAAAAAAATAATTTTTATTAGTCAAATATATAAATTTTTTATTAATATTTTTGAATTTTTCATTTAATTTGATTTCTTATAAGTTCATTAAAAATATTTCATATAAAATAAATTTATATTTTTCTTAATTATGAAAATAATTCTAAAATTCTTAATTATTATATTAATATATAAATTAATTTTTATTAAAATTGAATTTATAAATTTTATGTAAATACTACTAATTGATAAGAAATTCATATTCGTTAATATTTAATTAGTATGTAATATATATTAAAATTATATGAATCTAAAATTTTAAATAATATATAATTATATACAAAGTATAAAAATATAAATAATAAATATGAAAAAATAATTAAACAGAGAAGCATGTATTATTAAAAATTAATAATTAACAGAATATGTTATTTTTGAATTTAATTATAAATTAATATAATTAATAGGATGTTTATACTTTATAATATTTTTTTTATTTTAAAATAATACATTATTAAAAGTTTAAAAACATTAACATATGTACATATAAAAAATATAATATTTTTAAATTTTTTAATATTATAATGTTATCTTAATTTGATAAACAGTGAACACATATAAAATGATTAAAAATTATATTTTGAATGTAGAATTGTTATTTTAATTTAATAAATTTATATTTAAATATAAACATGAATTGTTAATTTGATTAAAAATGTTACAATTTTCATATGAATACAAGTATTATATTATTTAATAGAATTTTTATTTATTTGGATTCAAAAATTTCCTTTATTGAAATTTACTTTTAGAAAAATAATTGTAAAAAATTTAATTTAAAAATATGTTATAAATTAGTTTGACAAAATATTTTAATGTAAACCAAGTAATTGCCTATATATTTTGTAATTGTAATCATTTCAATTAAAAATAATAATATATTAATGTCAGTGTTTTTAATTCTATTAGCATTTATTTTTTTATAGAAAAAGAATATTTTAGTTATTAATTTATTATTTATAAATAATTTATTAGTATTAATATATTTTTTAATCTTATTTTTAAAGTTTTTCTCCATATCATAAAAAAATATAAAATTACGTAAAATATTATAAATCAAATAAAAATTAATAATATTGACATTTATCGATATAAATGTACATAATTAATTTTGTGAAACAAAATTAAAAATAAGAAGAAATTAAAAAAAAAAATTAACATTATATGAAATTGTACCAAATTAAATTTATTTTACTATTATGTATATAAACTCTTAAATATTATTGAAAAAAGTTTAGATTTTTCATGTTAATTATATATGTTTATAAAAATTATAAAATGATAAAAACTAATTAGGCTTGATAAACTCAACACTTATGATCTAACAAAATAACAAATAGTTAAATTTATATATTGATAAAATACTTACAATTATAAATTATATAATAATAATAAATTTTCATTATAAATTTTACCTCTACAATTTCTTATTTTCATTAATATACTTTCATTTTTCATTAACTTAATTTGAAAATAATAAGTATATATACAATATACATATTATGAAAAATGAAAATTATTATATTATAATAATATTATATTATATAAAAATTAATAAAAAATAACATATAAAAATATTAAATTATGAATATATATAATAAATACAGAAAATGTGAAATGCACATTAAAAAAAAAACTAGTTAAAGAAACGTATATTAAAAAAAAGAAGGCTAGAAAAGCCCAAGGAAATCATTATATTTAAGGGTGGCCACGGTTTAGAAACCGCCAGTTTAGGTTCAGAGAAATATTAAATCTAGACTAAATCATTAAGGGACGGTTTGAGGGCGGTTCGTGAACCACTGGTTCTGGTTCAAGCCCCGGTTTGAAATAGTTTAATAGGCACTTTCGAGATGGGTGGTTCAAGGGGCAGTTTAGGGCAGTTCGGGGGGTGGTTTAGGGCGGTTCGATCAAAAAAATGGGAGAAAAAATTAATAAAATAAATATTTCAAATAAAATAAGAAAAGAAGAAAATGGCATTATTTGTGTTTGTAATAAAAATCAATAAGAAATGTGTAGACTTAATTTAAAAAAATTATAGAAATGAAAAGAGTTTAAATTAATTTTAGTTAAAAAAAAAAAACGGAAGAAGGGTTTGAACTTAATTTTGTAGAAATTAAGTTGCCTAAGTATCCTCTTGGGGTTCAAAGGAATTAAAGCCCACGTAGTTCTCTTAACTTCTATTTAGATTTAGATAACCCCCTTACCCTAATCGTGTCACACTTTACCCCTCCTTAAGGCATAACATGATCCCGTAGTATACTTAATGAATTACCGAACTTCTCCTACCGATAACCCATTAAATATACTACAAGAGATTTTAAACTAATTTTCATTCATTTTTAAAGTGGTGGAACATTTTGAACATGGATAAAAACCTTTACTTGAAATTAAGTCATAATGAAAATTTTAATTACTTTAAAATCTTCGCAATTTTTATAGAAAATTCGGCAGAGTGCCGTCTATAATTTGAGAAAATAATTTTCAAAAACCTATGAAAACACTCCTAATATGCATTTAAATCCTAAACTCCAATATTCTTAACACAATTTAATCTCAACAACCACCATTTCTAGCAATTCATAAAAAAAATGTTTCAAAATAAACTGAGCATTTCACTAAATAATATAAGAAGTTTATATTACAACATTTACACAAATCAAACGTAAATTACAAAATTTATTACACAACTGCTCGAGTCTAATGCACCTATATACAATGACATATACATCAAAATGAAAATATACAAGGGTATAATCTTTATACCTGGTAAATATCCAAAATGTTGATCACTTCAAGTCACAAGCAGCCTACTCTGCTGCTTTATCTACCTCTCTACCTACGACAGCAATAAAAAACTATCGTTGAGCAAAAAACTCAGTGTTGCACAACTTTAAGAAAATAATAAATTAAACAGCACATAAATCACAATTGCTCAAATTAAATCAATTGAGATATTAACACATATAAAATCACGCTTTATTTCTAAAGCAAAAAAATTTCTTAAAATAAATCAAATCACAGAACAATTTCTTTTGAAATGTCACACAGCTTAATCATGACCCAAATATCCAATTCATACCAATAGCCAAAGACTAATGAGGAATACTAAGGCTAGCTAGCACAATATATGAGTACTCATTCAATTTGTAACACCCTCACTTTAGGTAGTCCGTATGTTCTACTGTTCCGACAACTAATGTATGTTCGAACGGTCAGGATGTCTGGAACTACACTCAAACTAGAGTGAGGAGTCATAAAGTGACTGAATAAAGATTAAGAAAAATTAAGGGAAAATAAAAGAAACGAAATGCCAATAGGTTAAACGAGCCGGAGTCACGGCAATGGGTGATTGTACCGGGAAGTGACTGCGAAGACAGTTGTTGACCCTGGACCCATGAGAAACCCCATGAAATAAATATTTTGGATTAAATGGAAGGTTTTATAAGGTATAAATGACATTAAAAATGTCAAAGAAAATTAAAGAAAAATTAGTTTATTGGTATAGATAAAAATAACTTGATAAGTATAATGAAGGGTATTTTGGTCATTTCAACCCCAGAGTTGAATTTTGACCTAAATGCTAATTAAAATGAGAGAGACTAAAACATATAAAATAAATTAAAATAGTGAATTTATGCAATAGAAATGGGAATAGAAAGGAAAAGAAAAAAAAAAGAAAAAAAATTCTACATGTAAGATAATATAATTAAATAGATATTAAATTAATATTATACACAATAGGACAGGATAGGGTGCTCCGACACCGAATGTAGTACACCTTGATCGACTACACTGTAGACGGGTGAGGGGTATTACATTTATTGGTATCAGAGCAAAGGTTTAGGCGTTCCTAGGCATAGGTAGATAGAAAGATATAGTGTGTATAATATGCATAAGCCTTTATATAGGAGTCGAAGTGACACTAATGTAGATCTGTTTTCTCTGGTTATTTTAGGTTAAGGTATGGATCCCAGTCCACAGAAAGTCATAGATTCGAAAGGATAAGTATAGGAAAAATTCGATTTATTGGGATATACTGTGACACCCCTTACCCGTCTACAGTATAACCGAGTAAGATATATCACACAATGTACCGGAAACACCATATTTTATCTTAATTATTTTTATCCTTCCTTAATTTATTTCTTCATGGTTATGAAGTACAATTTATGAAATTTGACTCATTTAAGTCATTTATTAAAATTATAAATTCATTTGAGGTTTCGAAAATTTTATAGAAAATCCGGCAGAGTACCGGTTAAAAATGGATAAAACAGTTCTTCGGAACCTGTGAAAAACACTTCTGATACATTTCCCATCATTCTCAAACTCCATTATATCAACAAAATCTCCATATTTCTCAACCATTTCTAAAAAATTCTTCTATTTATCATTCATTCATTTCATATGATAATCATGTACAAATCATAAATAAATACTAAATTTTCATTTATAAACACAAATTACAAATATTTGCATTAATACTAAAATATATTACATGAGTTTCAACTATACATGAGAAAATAAAAGTTTAATTATAAAATACAAACAGTACAAAATACCAAAATGGGACCTAGTGCCCTACCAATGCATTATAGTCTGTGAGGTGACACGGATACTATGCAGAACTGTGAATGGCCTCACCTAGTCTGTGGTCTACTGGGCTCTCTGTCAGTCTCTCCAGAACCTACGCGTGGCAAAAAATAATGTGCTAAGCAATAATGCTTAGTGGTGCCTATAATAAAATAGAAAGAACTAAAAAGAAATTAAATATGCAGTGTATATGTCGATTTCTCATGTAGACAATTTATTTGTAATATTATTCATATGGCATTGTTTATATTAGTTACTTACTTAAATTTATCCATTTCCATTTTGGTTGCCCAAGTAACCTATACTGGATGACTAGACTAGATAAACGGATAAACTGGCACTAGGTACCAAGTACCTCGAGCCGTCACACCATCGGTCACAATGTGTCTCCCTGTGTGCAACAGAACAACTAATAAGTTGTAATAAACATTGAGCACAAAGCCAAGTATCACATTGATATCAAAATGGCTAAAAGCCATAAAATCACATAATGGCATAATGCCATGTGCAGTACTACTAACTGAACCCTATTGGCATGCCAACCTATCCAAACCAATCTTACTAGGTGTACTGGGGCACATTACAAAGTTATTGATTGAATTTTCATGTTTTACATGTAAAGTTACTATTTATTTTACTATTTAGGTCAAATTATTGACTTTCCAATGCATAATAGTTACATGAGTCCTAATTACATAAATTTACCACATTTTGGTTCCCAAGAGTGTTAGCATTAGTTGCCAATCTATACTTCTAACCAATGGAGAATAAATCAAAATTTTAGTTTTGGGTGTTAGAGTTCACTGTTCCATTAGGTCATTCTATAGTGAGAATTTGGCCAAGTGTTCTTAATCAAAGTTTTTCTTTATTGTGTCTAGTTACATTTCACTTTTTAAATCATCCCATTTGGAGTTTTATAGCTCATGTTATGGCTATTGCACCATAACTGGTCGGATTACCTTTACCCAGAATTTCTGGGCAATTTTTGGTTCTGCCAGATTTAGTAGTCCAAATTTGGTTAATAATTTCATTTAGTTAAGTCTAGAATTTGAGTTTGTGTTCCACATGAAAGTTGTTCTAAATTGCCTCAGCTTTCCATTGATATAAATTTCAGGTCAATTGGACCTTTCTACACTGAGTTATGACTAAATTAATGAACACTGTTCATTTGGTCATTTTGCCCAGGCAGAATGTGTGTTACCCAGATTTGGTTAAGTTTTAGGGCATCCTAAGTTTGTTTTCTGGATAGAGGTTCTTCATTAAAGTTGTGTCATTATGTGTCTTATTTCATGTCCAATTGGTCTTACACCAATTGAACCTATACAACCCAAGTTATAGCTGCCCAAACATACTGGACTCACATCTAGACCTACAGGGCACTTAAGGCAGCACACCAAACCTAAATTCCCTTGGCACCATTCATTCAATTTCCTACTCAAACATAACCAAATGGTCACTAATTGACCATTATAACTTCTTCTCATCAATACATAAACAAAATCCAAATTTTGGTGCCCAAACCGTAACTCCAACAACTATAAATCTTCATATACATATAATCCATGAATTAAAACACCAAAATCATGTTCAATGGTAGCCATACACAACTATTATACAATTAAGTTGATAAAACCCTAAGGTACCCTAAGGCTGCTAAAATTTCATGGGGTACATAACTTATGATTTTCTTTTTAATTTCTTACAATTCCTAATTTAAATCAAGTCCATAAACATGTATTGAAAGAAAGGAAAAGAGATTGGTCACTAACCTTGTTAGAACTAACTCCCAAGTTTGCAAAACCTTCCTTTTCCTTCTTCTTTTTGCTGGCTAGAGAGAGTTTAAGGGGTGAGGAAGAGGTTTTTTGAAGCAAGCTTATGATTCTAGGGGGTATTTATGAGGAAATTTTAAGGAGAAAAAGAGAGCTTCAATGGAGTATGGAAGAAGAGTATTCCGGCTGGGCTATGGAAGGAAGAAGAAGCAGATTTTCCTTTTTAATTTCTCCTCATTTAACTCTTTTTAAGTGGGTTTATAAAGGCTTGTCTTCATTTTATTGGTGGAGCACATTTTAATTACATAATAGTGATATCATAAGTCCCATTTTAATTCATTTTCTTTTCTTTTCTTTTTTACTCATTTTTAATTTAATTTTCATCACTTTTTATTCATATTTTATGTCATATAATTTATTTACTTAACTGGACAAGTTGGTAAAAAATCATCTCTGAAGACGAAATGACCAAAATGCCCTTCGTTTTGCTTAACAGACTAAAATTGTTTGTGCCGATCTAAAATTTTTTCTAAGCATTTTCTTGACATTCTTATGCCATTGAAACCTCAATGACTCTTCTCTGGAGTCTCAAAAATTATTTTATGAATTTTCTCTTGGGTTTAGGGCTCCTAGCTGCGAAAACCGCAACTTTTCACTAGGTTACCCATCGCTAGGGTACCAGCTCATTTAACTTGGTTGTATTTTATTTCTAAAATTTTTTCTTAATTTTTCTTATTATTATTTAAGTTATTTATGACTTCTCACTCTAGTCTAAATATTTTTTCAAACGTTCTAGCTGTCTGGACCTACACCAGTCACAAGAATAGTAGAATGTACGGAATTGCTACAGTGAGGTGTTACAATTCTTCCCCTCTAACAAAAATTTCATCCTCGAAATTTACCCGGTGTAAATAGTCGAGAAGCTGCTACTTCCTTATTTCTTCACCTTATCCGAGAAAATGGATCTGCATTAGTGCCACCTTGACTCATATGAATGCAATGTATGTTATGCTCACTATCCCTTTCCATCTATCTATGCTAGGAATGCCTAAATCGTGCTCTGATACCAATAAATGTGACACCCCTCACCCGAATACATGTCACACTCGGTACCGGAGTACCATATCTTATCTTACTTTATTCCTTTAATAATTTTCAAGTTATTATCTTTTAATAATAATTATTTTTCGACGGAAAAACTAACGGAGTTTCCCCTATTTTATTAACGTTTGACGTGTTTTACAATTCACCTACTTGAAAATTTTCGATAATATATTTACAATAATAATCTCATCATTTTATGCATCATCTATACATTTCAATTCTATCTTCAAACTCATATAATCTCATTCATGCTCAAATCAAATAAGCAAAATTTTTAAATTTCATTAATTTATATAATTTCATAATTTACATGATATATAAATTAATTACATATGAACTAATCAATTTATTAATTTACATCACATAAATATTACTTACAAATTCTTAGTTTACATTACAATATACGAAATATTTTTACATATAAAATATATAATGTGATCTACATGGGCGCTATCTACATGCATTGCTGAGGAGGTAACAATCTTGAATACTTCTGACACTTCTACAGATCCAGACTCCAAGATCCCAATCTCATATCCACTGGGCTTTATCTTCAGTACCTACGCGAGGGAAACAATCCATTGCGCTAAATATTGCTGCTTAGTGGTGTAATAATATAACAAGAAAATAATATATACAATAAAAAAATGGATCAAAATTTGGATACTCTGGAATTTAATCCAATTTCATATAATACTTCTAGTATTAACTATCCTTTGTTCTAATTTATTCCTCTTCAGAAGCGCTTAATTCTTTCATAATAATTAAATTTTAATATTGTTCCAATTCATTTCAATTCTTTCTGCTAAATAACTAATCTAATTTATTTTAAATATTCTTACTCATTTATTTAATTGCTAATATTATTAACTTATTTCAATAAATTTCACTGCCCAAGTAACCTATGATAGGCTGACAAAACTGGATAACGGGTCGTTGGCACTGGACACTGTGGTGCCTCGGGCCGTCATACCATGAGACGCAAAACATCAACCACGTATGCAATCAGTATGGCTAAAAAGCCATTATAACATATCAGTATGGCTAAAAGCCATGATAACATATAATCGGGCATAAAAGCTATGAGTGCGGGCATAAAGCCATGAATACAGGCATAAAACTTTTCGCAATACTGCTAAAACAATACCCTATTGGCATGCCAATCTATCCAATCTGACACACATGTCTAGATGATAAATGGGCATATTATACCATTATTTTATTAAATATTTAAATTATAATTTATAGTATTTTAATTTTTATTCATAGCAAAAGCATAAATACCGAAATCTTACTCCTACATAATTTATGCAATTCATCATACCATCTATGATAATTTCAATTCACATCAATAAATTTTCATGTACCATTTGTACATCTAAATATTTTCCTTTCTACAATAATGAGAACTAATGTCTCATTCATATATTAATATGATTCATTTATTCATTACACTATTTATATAATTATCATTCATATTACAAGTGATCCATGACCATTTCATGGATTTTAAATTTAGCTTAAATTTTCTTTATATCCTAGAGCCACTCAAATTCAAAATTAAAATTCATTAATCATATTATATATTAATGATCATATTAGCTTTTCTAATTTATTTTACTATTTCCTAAATCATTGGGGTCGCTATTCACATTATTATTTACTCAAAATGTTGACTTTTAATTCCAATTGCACTAAGATCCCACATTTTGGGTTCTACATTTGTTGGCATTGATTGCCAATTGCAATTCAAAGCCTCCTAAAACATTTTCAAAAATTCAATTTTTATATCCTAGGTTTACTGTTCTATTGGTCTATGCTAAAGTGAGAATTTGGCTAAACTTTCTTCATGAAAGTTGTTCCTTTATATATCTAGTTTAATTCCCTCTTTGAATCACTCCATTTGGAGTTTTGTAGCTCAAGTTATGGTCAAATAACCATAACTGGTTCATTTCCTAATTCTGTCTCTTTAATTAGGCAGATTTTGGCATTACCTGTTTCCAATTTAATTGAACATGTTGTAGTTACTTTTAGGCTTAGCGTTCTTCATATAATTTGTTGCTCTATGTCTTATGGTCACTCAGAAATTTCAATTACAATTTTCCAAGTTTTTTAGAACTAATTATACTAATTTAATTGGCCTAGACTCCAGTACCTTGTGTCTTCAGGGTCCAGGTTCAGGTCAGTAAATTTGACCTATATTTAAGGGTTTTTATGTTTATAATTTGAGGACAATGTCTAAAACAAAGTTGGAGCCCTGTTTCTTAGGGTTCCAGATCAGTATGGCTCAACCTAATTAGAGTTTTCTAGCGGGATATATGCTATAAACACCATTCTGGGGTCAATTATGATTTGGTCAAACTCTAAGTTTTAATGTGTTAATTTCTTCTAACCATTTGACCTAATTCCTTTGGGTTTTGGGTTTTGATCAAAAGACCAATATTGTAGACCTATGTATTATAAAACTTTTGCCATTGGTTTTATTGAATTTGAATTTTTATAGACCAAGTTATGGCCACTTTGCCAAAACTAGTCGGGTAGTCTATGTCCAGAAAATTCTAGGCAGAATGGTTTAGGTCAGTTTGGTGTCCTAATTTGAGTCAACAATTTCATTAGGTTAGAGGAATTTCTGGGCTTGGTGTTCTCAATGAAAGTTATAGTCCAATGTCTAAGCTTTCAAATAGTATAAAATTTAGGTCATTTGGACTTGTCTAGAGAGAGTTATGGCCAAATGAACAATGTTCATTCATTTGGTCATAACTCAGTGTAGAAAGGTCCAATTGACCTAAAATTTATATCAATGGAAAGCTGAGGCAATTTAAAACAACTTTTATATAGAACACAAACTCAAATTCTAGACTTAATTAAATGAAATTGTTAACCAAAATTAGACTATCAAATCTAGCAGAACCAAAAATTGCCCAGAAATTCTGGGCAAAGGCAATCCGACCAGTTATGGTGCAATAGCCATAACTTGAGCTAGAAAACTCAAAATGGGGTGATTCAAAAAGTGAAATATAACTAGACACAATAAAGAACAACTTTGATTAAGAACACTTAGCCAAATTCTCATTGTAGAATGGCCTAATGGAACAGTGAACTCTAATACCCAAAAACTAAAATTTTGATTTATTCTCCATTGGTTAGAAGTATAGATTGGCAACTAATGCCAACACTTTTGGGAACCAAAATATGGTAAATTTATGTAATTAGGACTCATGTAACTATTATACATTGGAAAGTCAATAATTTGACTTAAATAGTAAAATGAATGGTAACTTTACATGTAAAACATGAAAATTCAATCAATAACTTTGTAATGTGCCCTAGTATACCTAGTAAGATTGGTTTGGATAGGTTGGAATGCCAATAGGGTTCAGTTAGCAGTACTGCCCATGGCATTATGCTATTCTGTGATTTTATGGCTTTTAGCCATTCTGATATCAGTGTGATACTTGGCTTTGTGCTCAATGTTTATTACAGCTTATTAGCTGTTCTGTTGCACACCAGAAGACACATTGTGACCGATGGTGTGATGGCCCGAGGTACTTGGTATCCAGTGCCAATTTACCCGTTTATCCAGTCCAGTCATTCAGTATAGGTTACTTGGGCAACCAAAATAGAAATGGATAAATTTAAGTAAGTAACTAATATAAACAATGCCATATGAATAATATTATAAATAAATTGTCTATATGAGAAATCGACATATACACTGCATATTTAATTTCTTTTTAGTTCTTTCTATTTTATTATTGGCACCACTAAACATTATTGCTTAGCGCATTACTTTTTGCCACGCGTAGGTTCTGAAGAGACTGACAGAGAGTCCAGTAGACCACAGACTGGGTGAGGCCATTCATAGTTCTACATAGTGTTCGTGTTACCTCATAGACTACAGTGCATTAGTAGGACACTAGGTCCCATTTTGATATTTTGTACTGTTTGTATTTTGTAATTAAACTTTTATTTTCTCATGTATAGTTGAAACTCATGTAATATATTTTAGTATTAATGTAAATATTTGTAATTTGTGTTTATAAATGAAAATTTAGTATATATTTATGGTTTGTACATGATTATCATGTGAAATGAATAAATGATAAATAGAAGAGTTTTTGAGGAATGGTTGAGAAATATGGAGATTATGTTGATATAATGGAGCTTGAGAATGATGGGAAATGTATTAGAAGTGTTTTTCACAGGTTCCGCAGAACTGTTTTATCCATTTTTAGTCGGTACTCTGCTGGATTTTCTATAAAATTTTCAGAATCTCAAATGAATTTATAATTTTAATAGATGACTTAAATGAGTCAAATTTCACAAATTGCACTTCATAACCATGAAGAAATAAATTAAGGAAGGATAAAAATAATTAAGATAAAATATAGTGTTCCGATATACTGTGTGGCATATCTTACTTAGCTATACTATAGACGAGTAAGGGGTGTCACATTTAGTGGTATCAGAGCCTGGTTTAGGCGTTCTTAGGCATAGATAGATGGAAAGGGATAGTGTGCATAACATGCATTGCATTCATATGAGTCAAGGTGACACTAATGCAGATCCGTTTTCCCGGGTAAGGTGAAGAAATAAGGAAGTAGCAGCTCCTCGATTATTTACACAGGGTAAATTTCGAGGATGAAATTTTTGTTAGAGGGGAAGAATTGTAACACCCTCACTGTAGCCATTCCATATATTCTACTATTCTGGTGACTAGTGTCGATTCGGATAGCTAGAACATCTGGAAAAATATTTAGACTAGAGTAAGGAGTCATAAATAACTCAAATAATAATAAGAAAAATTTAGAAAAAATTTTAGAAATAAAATACAATCAAGTTAAATGAGCCGGTGCCCTAGCGATGGGTAACCTAGTGGGAAGTTGCGGTCTTCGTAGCTAGGAGCCCTAAACCTAGGAGAAAATTCATAAAATAATTTTTGAGACTCCAGAGAAGAGTCATTGAGGATTCGATGGCATTAGAATACCAAGAAAATCCTTAGAAAAATTTTTAGATCGGTACAAATAATTTTAGTTTGTTAAGCAAAACGAAGGGCATTTTGGTCATTTCGTCTTCAGAGATGATTTTTGATCAACTTGTCCAATTAAGTAAATAAATTATATGACATAAAATATGAATAAAAAGTGATGAAAATTAAATTGAAAATGAGTAGAAAAGAAAAGAAAAGAAAATGAATTAAAATGGGACTTATGAAATCACTATTATGCAATTAAAATGTGCTCCACTAATAAAATGAAGACAAGCCTTTATAAACCCACTTAAAAAGAGTTAAATGAGGA
Organism: Hevea brasiliensis; assembly: GCF_030052815.1. Taxonomy (NCBI): domain Eukaryota; kingdom Viridiplantae; phylum Streptophyta; class Magnoliopsida; order Malpighiales; family Euphorbiaceae; genus Hevea; species Hevea brasiliensis. Next base: position 50,677,988 of record NC_079499.1, read on the forward strand.
GAAATTAAAAAGGAAAATCTGCTTCTTCTTCCTTCCATAGCCCTGCCGGAATACTCTTCTTCCATACTCCATTAAAGCTCTCTTTTTCTCTTTAAAATTTCCTCATAAATACCCCCTAAAATCATAAGCTTGCTTCACAAAACCTCTTCCTCACCCCTTAAAATCTTTCTAGCTAGCAAAAAGAAGAAGGAAAAGGAAGGTTTTGCAAACTTGGGAGTTAGCTCTAGCAAGGTTAATGACCAATCTCTTTTCCTTTCTTTCAATACATGTTTAAGGACTTGATTTAGATTAGGAATTGTAAGAAATTGAAAAGAAAATCATAAGTTATGTACCCCATGAAATTTTGGTAGCCTTAGGGTACCTTAGGGTTTCATCTACTTGATTATATAATAGTTGTGTATGGCTACCATTGAACATGATTTTGGTGTTTTAATTCATGGATTGTATGTATATAAAGAATTGTAGTTGTTGGAGTTAAGGTTTGGGCACCAAAATTTGGATATTGTTTATGTATTGTTGAGAAGATGTTATAATGGTCAATTAGTGACCATCTGGTCATGTTTGAGCAGGAAATTGAATGAATGGTGCCAAGGGAATTTAGGTTTGGTGTGTTGCCTTGAGTGCCCTGCAGGTCTGGATGTGAGTTCAGCATGTTTGGGCAGCTATAACTTGGGTTGTGTAGGTTCAATTGGTGCAAGACCAATTGGACCTGAAATTAGACATATAATGGAAAAACTTTGATGAAGGAACTCTGTCCAGAAAACAAACTTAGGATGCCCTAAAACTTGACCAAATCCGGATAACACACATTCTGCCTAGGCAAAATGACCAAATAAACAATGTTCATTTATTTGGTCATAACTCAGTGTAGAAAGGTCCAATTGACCTGAAGTTTATATCAATGGAAAGGTGAGGCAATTTAGAACAACTTTCATGCAGAATACAAACTCAAATTCTGGACTTAATAAAATTGTTAACCAAAGTTGGACTACCAAATCTGGCAGAACCAAAAATTGCCTAGAAATTCTGGGTAAAGGCAATCCGACCAATTATGGTGCAATAGCCATAACTTGAGCTAGAAAACTCCAAATGGAATAATTCAAAAAGTGAAATGTAACTAGACACAATAAAGAATAACTTTGATTGAGAACACTTGGCCAAATTCTCACTGTAGAATGGCCTAATGAAACAGTGAACTCTAACACCCAAAAACTGAAATTTTGATTTATTCTCCATTAGTTAGAATTATAGATTGACAACTAATGCCAAAACTTTTGGGAACCAAAATGTGGTAAATTTATGTAATTAGGACTCATGTAACTATTATGCAATGGAAAGTCAATAATTTGACATAAATAGTAAAATGAATAGTAACTTTTACATGTAAAACATGAAAATTCAATCAATAACTTTGTAATGTGCCCTAGTACACCTAGTAAGATTGGTTTGGATAGGTTGACATGCCAATAGGGTTCAGTTAGGAGTACTGCAAATGGCATTATGCTATTTTGTGATTTTATGGCTTTTAACCATTCTGATATCAGTGTGATACTTGGCTTTTTGCTCAATGTTTATTGCAATTTATTAGCTATTCTGTTACACATCGGAAGACACATTGTGACCGATGGTGTGACGCCCCGAGATACTTGGTACCCTTTTATTCATATTTTATGTCATATAATTTATTTACTTGACCGGACAAGTTGGTCAAAAATCATTTCTGAAGACGAAATGACCAAAATGCCCTTCGTTTTACTTAATAGACTAAAATTGTCTGTACCGATCTAAAAATTTTTCTAAGTATTTTCTTGGCATTCTAATGCCATCGAAACCTCAATGACTCTTCTCTAGAGTCTCAAAAATTATTTTATGAATTTTCTCCCTAGTTTAGGGCTCCTAGCTGCGAAGACCGCAACTTCCCACTAGGTTACCCATCGCTAGGGCACCGACTCATTTAACTTGGTTGTATTTTATTTCTAAAATTTTTCCTAAATTTTTTATTATTATTATTTGAGTTATTTATGACTCCTCACTCTAGTCTAAATATTTTTCCAGACGTTCTAGCTGTCCGGACCGACACCAGTCACCGAAACAGTAGAATGTATGGAATTGCTATAGTAAGGGTGTTATATATACCGTGGTAACTATGCAATGTTCTCGATGTTTATGCTGTAAGCTACAGATTACAGTACTGACTTGGGATTATTATGTAGAGCTACATATTTTCGATAGTACATCGAGATGAGGATATTTGCATATGGTCTCTACTTTGGTATAGTTATGCCAGAACAGAGTTCTATTACTATAAATGAGTTTGAAAATGCTATGGAAAAACTGTAAGACAGAGGTAGCAAAGGGAAAAAGTTAAAGGTAAGCATGTAGAGCTAGATTAAGTAAGATAGACTAAGGAGAAAGTGAAGTATTATAACACGAAAAAGTGGAGAAACAAGAAGATAGCAATTCCTCGACTATTTACACCAGAAAAATTTCGAGGACTAAATTTTATTTAAAGGGGAAGAATTGTAACTCCCTTACTTTATGTAGTCCGTATGTTCTACTGTTTAGATAACTAATGTCTGTTTGAACAGCCAAGATGTCTAGAACTACACTCAAACTAGAGTGAGGAGTCATAAAGTGATTGAATAAAGATTAAGAAAAATTAAGGGAAAATAAAAGAAACGAAATGCCAATAGGTTAAATGAGCCGGAGTCACGGCGATGGGTGACCATACCGGGAAGCGACTGCGAAGATAGTTGCTGACCCCAGACTCGTGAGAAACCCCATGAAATAAATATTTTGGATTAAATGAAAGGTTTTATAAGGTATAAATGACATTAAAAATGTCAAAAAAAATTCAAGAAAAATTAGTTAATCGGTAAAGATAAAAATAACCTGATAAGTATAATGAAGAGTATTTTGGTCATTTCAACCCCAGAGTTGAATTTTAACCAAAATGCTAATTAAAATGAGAGAGATTAAAACATATAAAATAAATTAAAATGGTGAATTTGTAACATCCCCGCTGTACGTGTTCTGTACGTTCAATTGCTCCAGTAGTCAAATAACAGTCCAGGCAAGTCAGTATGTCTGGAACTACACTTCAGTGATAGTGAACAGACATATAATGATGAAATAAATAAAAAGGAAAATACAAGAAAAATCAAACAAAAATGAAAGAAAGAAAATGAAGCTAAGTTAAACGAGTCGGCACCGTAGCGATGGGTGACCATAGCGGGAAAGGCGTTCCGACCCGGGACCATGGGAACCCTCTGAATTTAATTTTGAGACACAGATAAAGGTTTATTGAAATGTAATTGTCACTAGAAATATCAAAGAAAAATTAATAAATTAGTACAAAGAAAAATGAAAAATCGAGAAACAGATAAAAATTGGTGTTACCAAAAAATCGGGAATATAACCCGAAGTGGGGTATTTTGGTCATTTGATACCTAGTGTTGCCTTTTGACCTCAATGTCCATTAAAAATAAATGATATTACACTTTAGAAATGTCATGAAAAATTAAATTATGATGCATTATATAAATTGTGAAAGAAAAGAGGTAAATGTGTAAATAAAGGAACCTTAACCTAATTAAACATTAAACAACTCATAAGTGCTCCACTAACTATATTATAAACTGCATAAAATAAACCTAAGTGGGCAGAATTGGGTCATCTTCAACCTTGGGAGAAGCTTGCCGTAAATCCTCTCAAAATCCTCCATGGCCACCATGCATGGAGCTTTCTCTCTCCACCATCAAGCCATCCTTTCCACTTCTTTCCTTCATTAAAGCTTGCCTATTCACCTTGGGGAAGATATTGGCAACAAGAAAAACCAGATTTGGTGAAGTTTTGATGAGCATAAAAAATTGTAAGTGTCCAAAATCCCTCCCTTGCTTTGGTAAAGCTTGTGTTTAGGTTGAGGTGAGTGTTTTGGTGAAGAGAAATGAAAGAAATAGTGAAAAGTGAATTTGTCCATTTTTGGCAGCCATGAACCCTTGTTGAGCTTGAGTTATTTTTACTTCTAATGAATGAAAATGAAGGTTGATTGATTCAAATGAAAGTTAGAGTAAGTTTGTGCATAAGTATGTACATGTAGTGTTTAGATTTAAGGTGTGAAATGGAACCTTGAAGCCTTGAGCAAACTGCCATGTTTGACAGCCCGTAATAGCATGAATTTGTGTGTGAATATATGGTTATTAATGATATATGTTAATGTCAATTTGTGGGCAGCAAGTGTAAATGATATTGAAGTATGAATATGTTGAAGTATATGTGTAATATTAACATTGAAGTATGTTGAATTTGGGTGGATGTAAATATTGAAGTTTAATGGTGTATTGTGTGCCTTGTGGACTTGAGTATTCTGCCCAGAATTTTTGCTGGAATTGTGTACAATATATGTATAGAAGTGTTTTTGATTGAATATTGTAGTAATGAGGAGGAGGAGGAACATTAAATTGAAAGTGTATGAGCTTTGTGCAGATTGTGTATTGAAGGCAGCACCTAAATGAGGCCATAAGTGCCAAACTATGAACCCAATTGGTATGAAGCCAATATGGGGTGAAACTAGACACCAAATAGGCCAACTTTCATGTAGAAAGGTTGCTAAAATTCTGCCTAGAAACTGACCTTAAAAAGTGACCAAATCCGGATTAGTGCATTTGAGGCCTGAAAACTGACCATTTGGGCAGCAGTTAGTGTTTAGGCCATAACTCACTCAAAACAGGTCCAATTGACCTGAAATTTTGACCATGAATAGTTAAGACCTATATCTACAAGTCTTATGAAGACATCAAAGCCCAGAAATGACCAGAATCAAGTCAAATGGCTTGTACAAGTTCGGGCACAAAAACTGCCGAACCAAAAGTGACCTAAAAATTGACCAAATTGTGCACCAAAAGTGCAATCTGTCCAGCTTTAGCAAATTGACCATATCTTGGTCTATACAACTCGGAATGACCTGAAATTTTGCCCCGCGTGCAATAAGACATAGAGCTACAATTTTTCTTCTTTGACTAGAAGCTAAAAATAAAGGGAAATAGGACTTTAACCTAGACCAATCTAGCACACAAAAATTGAGAATGTGACATTTTGCATACAATGATGCTTGAAGCATTTTGGCAATGAATGCCAACTTGTAAAAATGGTAAATTGCACTATATTGGCAGCATATTGAGATTTAAATTGTGACATATTGATGCTAGAAACAACTTATCCATATTACCTAAAAAGGTCAATACATGCATTGACTTGTGAATTATATAATAGTTAGTAAACTCCAAAGATTGAAGAATTAAACAATTAATTTATAATGTGCCCTAGTTTGCCTAGTTGACTAGTATGGATAGGTTGGCATGCCAATAGGATTCTGACAATTTGTTACGTAAATGGCTTTATGCCATACTGTGTTTTTACAGCCTATTGTGCCGCACTGTGACTTTAATAGCCTACGGCTATACATATTGTGTATTTATTTTTGGCTTATCGCCAGATTGACTATATAGCTTTTTAGCCATGCTATTTGCACACCGGGAGACACTTTGTGACCGATGGTGTGATGGCCCAAGGTACTAGGTACCCAGTGCCAGTATATCCGTTTATCCAGTCTGGTCAGTATATAGGCTACACAGGCAGTAATTCAAGTACTATTAAATTCAAATTCCTAAATCCAATCTACTGACATACAGCACCACCAAAAATTTGTAAACACTTTATTTACTTTATTTTAGTGTATATTTCTTTACATTTGGCACCACTAAGCAAAATTGCTTAGCGCGTTGCTTTTGTAACGCGTAGGTATTGGAGACACAGCTGGGGAGCCCAGCAGACCTACTACCGGGTGAGACATCAGATCTGCACAGGAGTCCAGAGTCATCTGCACTGCATTGCATACATGGTAGGACTTAGGATATCTTGTATTTTGTACTTTTGTTAAATTTTTGAAATTTGGCCTTGTATTTTGTAATATTATGAAAGCTTTAAAGTTTGTAATATTTTGTACATATTAAATAACATGGATATTTTCTGTATATATTTAAATTATTATGGACTGTATTATGGAACTGTTTAATGACTGTAAAAGTCTATTGACTTTACTGAGAAATAGAGACTGTGAAATATTTGAGATTTTGATATCATAATATTAAATTGTTTTCAACAGGTTGGAAGGACAGTTTGTCCTAATTATAGACGGCACCTTGCCAAATTTTTATTGCCAATCTTGAAACACTGATTTTAACAAAGTATGACAATAGTATCAACATGATATGAATATTATGTAAATGACTTCTTAAAATCAAATTGAGTTCAAGAAATGAGATAATCACAGACTAGGTGTTCCGGCATGCCGTGTAGCATGCCTTGCTCGGCTATACTGTAGACGGGTGAGGGGTGTTACATTTAGTGGTATCAGAGCACGGTTTAGGCGTTTCTGGACCTAGATAGATTGCACATCATGCATTGCATTGTAAGTGTTAAGATGACTCTAATGCAAATATTTTGATTCGTTTTGTTATTTTGATCAGAATATGGACTCCACATCGCAGAGAGCGGTCGATGAGGAAGTGGAAAGTCATGCTCCATTTATGACTGAACCAAGAGACAGGAGGGAACCTGCTCCACCAGTACCAAATGCACCAGCCACATTTCAGCAAATGGCTGAGTTCTTTAGACAGATGGCAGGAGTTATGCCACCACCACCACCTCCACATCAAAAATCTCATATGGAGAGACTCAGGAAGTTTGGAGCAGTAGACTTTCTGGGCAAAAAGGAAGATGATTACATCACGGTGGCTGGTTGGGACAGAATCGAAGAGTCTTGAAACAACTTCATTGTACTCCAGAGCGAGAATTTGGAAGGCTGATTGTATCACTCTTGCAAGATGATGCATACTAGTGGTGGGATCTGAGAACTAGTGAGGTGCCACGAGCAGATAACTTGGGATTTCTTTCTCTTGAGTTCGAGAAAGAAGTATGTGGGCGATGTATACGGAAGAGAAGAGAAGGGAGTTTATTACCCTACGCGAGACAGTGTGATGTGGCTGAATATGAAAGAGAATTTGTCAGACTAAGCCGCTATGGGCGGGAAATAGTCCCTAATGAGGCAGAGAGATGCAAGAGATTTGAGGAAGGACTCAATGATAACATTAAAGTATTGATTATAGCCTTGGGGATTACAGAGTTTGCCAAGTTAGTGGAAGCTGCACTGAAGGTTGAAAAAGTTAGAATGAATGAGTAGAACAGAAGGGACAGACAGAGAGAAAGAGGTCGTGGTCGACCAGGTACATCTTCTGCCCCTAGTAAGAAATTCAGAGGTTCGCTTACTCAGAGTTTTAGTAGAGCACCAAGTCAGGGTCAGTCACAGAGGCCCAAATCTTAGTTTGCACCAAGGAGAGGCCAGTCCCACCCTTCAATGGCTAGCTCTCCAGGGATAGGGTACAGGGGACCAGCCCCAACAATATCTGTTGCTTGCCCACATTGCCAAATGGCATAAGGGTGAATGTTGGAGGATGATAGGTGCTTGTTTACGGTGTGGATCTACAGATCACCTAGTCCGAGATTGTCCTCGCAGAACTGCTACATCCACTCCAGTATCAACTGATAGGCCTGCCCCTCCAGCTCCAAGGGGTAGAAGGTCGAGTAAGGCTGAGGCAGCCGGTACTTCACAGAAACCTATGTCAGAGTTTATGGAGAGAGCAGAAGGCAGAAAACCAGCCAAAGCCTATGCTATAAGGGCACAGGAGGAACAGGATGCTTCAGATGTCATCAAGGGTACGTTCCTCCTTTATAATACTTCTGTGCATGCATTAGTGGATCCTGGATCTACTCATTCATATATTTGTATCAAGCGCACCAGTAGAAAGGGAATACCGGTGGAGGAAAGTGACCAAGACATCCACGGTCACAAATCCGCTAGGCCACAGTGTGGTAGTAAACAAGGTGTATAAGGGCTGTCCATTGAAGATTCAAGGGAAAGAGTTCTTAGCAGACTTAATCGAATTGCCTTTCCATGAGTTTGATGTGATTTTGGGAATGGACTGGTTATCCCATCATCAGGCAATAGTAGATTGTAAATTGAAGAGAATCTCTCTAAAAACTGCTGAGAACGAAGAAATAATAGTTGTGGGTGAAAGGACAGATTTCTTGTCCAATGTCATCTCAGCTACAGTTGCAAGGAGATGGTTGAGAAAAGGGTGTGAAGCCTATCTGGCACACGTGGTTGACACTAGGCAGGGTAAACTTAACTTATCTGACATACCCACATTAAGGGATTTCTCTGAGGTGTTTCCAGAGGAATTGCCTAGTTTGCCACCAGAAAGGGAAGTTGAATTTGCTATTGAGATTATGCTGCAGGCTCCAATTTCAATTGCTCCATATAGGATGCTTTCTTGAATTGAAAGAGTTAAAAATCCGATTACAAGAATTACTAGACAAGGGGTTCATACGCCCTAGTGTGTCACCGTGGGGAGCTCGTCTTGTTTGTAAAGAAGAAAGATGGGACACGAGGTTATGTGTTGACTCTGGCGATTAAGCGAGTAACAATGAAGAACAAGTATCCGTTGCCTAGAATTGACGATCTGTTTAATCAGTTGAAGGGAGCCAGTGTGTTTTCTAAGATTGATATCAGATCAGGGTATCATCAGCTAAGGGTTAAGGATGCAGATGTGCCTAAGACTGCATTTAGAACCCGGTATGGGCATTATGAATTCCTGGTGATGCCATTTGGGTTAACAAACGCTCCAGCAGCATTTATGGACCTTATGAACCGTATCTTCCATCCATACTTAGATCAGTTCGTAGTGGTCTTCATTGATGACATCCTGGTGTATTCCAAGGATAAAGCAGAACATGATGAGCATTTGAGAATTGTTCTGCAAACTTTAAAAGAGAAGAAATTGTATGCTAAATTGTCTAAGTGTGAGTTCTAGTTGAATGAGATTGCATTCCTTGGACATGTAGTATCAGCTGAAGGGATTAGAGTGGATCCCAAGAAGATTGAAGCAGTGATGTAATGGAAGCCTCCCAGAAATACAACTGAGATCAGAAGTTTCTTGGGGTTAGCTGGATATTATAGAAGATTTGTAAAGGGATTTTCCTTGATAGCTGCTCCAATGACCAAATTACTACACAAGAATATGAAATTTTACTGGAATGACAAGTGTCAAGCCAGTTTTGAGAGGCTGAAGGCTATGTTGACAGAGGCACCAGTGTTAACATAGCCAATTTCTGGAAAAGACTTTATAGTCTACGGTGATGCCTCACACAATGGATTAGGGTGTGTACTCATGCAAGAAGGGAAAGTGGTCGCATATGCTTCCAGGCAGTTAAGGCCACATGAAAAGAGTTACCCTACTCATGATTTAGAGTTAGCAGCAATTATCTTCGCATTGAAGATATAGAGGCATTACTTGTATGGAGAAAAATGCTACATATACACAGACCATAAGAGTCTGAAGTATCTGCCAACCCAGAAGGAACTTAATTTGAGACAGAGGCGATGGATTGAATTCCTGAAAGATTATGATTGTGTGATTGACTATCACCCTGGGAAGGCAATGTAGTCGCTGATGCTTTAAGCAGAAAATCTATTGTAGCATTAAGATCTCTGAATGCCCAACTGTCCTTAACTCATGATGGAGTTATTTTGGCTGAGTTGCAAGTGAAGCTGAATCTGTTACAATGAATCTGAGGATGAGCAGAAGACAGATGAGAAATTAATGGCTGTTATGGGCAAAATCATTGAGGGGAAGGAAACTGAATATGAAGTGAAGGAAAATGGGTGCCTGTACTATAAAGAAAGAGTATGTGTACCAGATGATAAAGAGTTGAAAACCAGTATTCTGAAAGAAGCACATAACAGTGTGTATGCTATGCACCCAGGAAGCATAAAATTGTACCATGACCTGAAACTCTGATACTGGTGGCCAGGTATGAAGAAGGACATAGTTGACCATGTAACTAGATGATTGACCTGTCAATAAGTCAAAGCAGAACATCAAGTTGCATCAAGTTTGTTACAGCCCATAAACATACCTGAATGGAAATGGGACCGAGTCACTATGGACTTTGTCAGTGGTCTACCTCTCACTCAGAAGAAACATGATGCAGTATGGGTGATTGTGGATAGGTTAACCAAATCAGCACATTTTACGCGATCGAATCGACTACTCACTGGAAAAGCTAGCAGAATTGTACATCAGTGAGATAGTTAGATTACATAGAATTCCACTTTCCATTATATCTAATAGAGACCCGAGGTTTACATTGAGATTTTGGAAGAAATTACAAGAATCCTTGGGCACACAACTCCATTTTAGTACGGCTTTTCATCCTCAGATGGATGGACAGTCGGAAAGAATAATCCAGGTAAATTTTGAAACTCATTAAGTTATTGCAAACAATAAACTGATAATAATGATAGTAATAACTGAATATATGTGATAGGTCCTCGAGGATATGCTGAGAAGTTGTGTTATTGAGTTTGAGGGAAGTTAGAACAGATACCTTCCACTGGCAGAATTTGCATATAACAATAGCTATCAAGCTAGCATACAGATGGCACCCTATGAAGCACTGTATGGGAGAAAATGCAGAACACCTGTATGTTGGACTGAACTGGGTAAAGATAAGCTAGTGGAGCCAGACCTGATAAAACAGACAGATGAAAAGGTGAAACTGATAAAGGCCAATTTGAAAGTTGCCTCAGACCGACAGAAATCTTATGATGACTTGAGGAGAAAAGACATTGAGTATGAAGTTGGCGAGAAGGTATTTCTCAAAGTATCACCATGGAAGAAAGTGTTGAGATTCGGGAAAAAGAGAAAATTAAGCCCTAGGTTCATTGGCCCATATGAAGTGATAGAACGTGTGGGACCAGTAGCCTATAGGTTAGCCTTACCACCTGAGCTGGACAAGATACATAATGTGTTCCATGTCTCGATGCTCAGAAGATACAGATCAGATCTTTCACATGTCATCTCAGCAGAAGAAATTATGGTACAACCTGACTTGACATATGAAGAAGAACCAATTAAAATCTTGGCACGAGAGATAAAAGAGCTCAGAAACAAGACAATTCCACTAGTGAAAATCCTATGGAGACACCACAACACGGAGGAGGAAACATGGGAGAGCGAGGAGATAATGAGACAACAGTTCCCTCAGCTCTTCATATCAGGTAAATTTCGAGGACGAAATTTTTATTTAGAGGGGAAGAGTTGTAACATCCCATTATGCGTGTTCTCATGCGTTCAATTGCTCGATAGTCAAATAACGATCCGAGCAAGTCGGTATATGCGGAACTACAATTCGGTGATAGTGAATAGACATATAATGATGAAATAAATAAAAAGGAAAATACAAGAAAAATCAAACAAAAATGAAAGAGAGAAAATGAAGCTAAGTTAAACGAGCCGGCACCATAGCGATGGGTGACCGCACTGGGAAGGCCGTTGCCGACCACAGGACCGCGGGGAACCCTCTGAATTTAATTTTGAGACATAGATAAAGGTTTATTGAAATGTAATTGACACTAGAAATATCAAAGAAAAATTAATAAATTAGTACAAAGAAAAATGAAAAATCGAGAAACAGACAAAAATCGGTGTTACCGAAAAATCGGGAATGTAACCCGAAGTGGGGTATTTTGGTCATTTGACACCTAGTGTTGCCTTTTGACCTCAATGTCGATTAAAAATAAATGATATTACACTTTATAAATGTCATGAAAAATTAAATTATGATGCATTATGTAAATTGTGAAAGAAAAGAGGTAAATGTGTAAATAAAGGAACCTTAACCTAATTAAACATTAAACAACTCATAAGTGCTCCACTAACTATATTATAAACTACATAAAATAAACCTAAGTGGGCAGAATTGGGTCATCTTCAACCTTGGGAGAAGCTTGCCGTAAATCCTCTCAAAATCCTCCATGGCCACCATGCATGGAGCTTTCTCTCTCCATCATCAAGCCATCCTTTCCACTTCTTTCCTTCATTAAAGCTTGCCTATTCACCTTGGGGAAGATATTGGCAACAAGAAAAACCAGATTTGGTGAAGTTTTGATAAGCATAAAAAATTGTAAGTGTCCAAAATCCCTCCCTTGCTTTGGTAAAGCTTGTGTTTAGGTTGAGGTGAGTGTTTTGGTGAAGAGAAATGAAAGAAATAGTGAGAAGTGAATTTGTCCATTTTTGGCAGCCATGAACCCTTGTTGAGCTTGAGTTATTTTTACTTCTAATGAATGAAAATGAAGGTTGATTGATTCAAATGAAAGTTAGAGTAACTTTGTGCATAAGTATGTACATGTAGTGTTTAGATTTAAGGTGTGAAATGGAACCTTGAAGCCTTGAGCAAACTGCCATGTTTGACAGCCCGTAATAGCATGAATTTGTGTGTGAATATATGGTTATTAATGATATATGTTAATGTCAATTTGTGGGCAGCAAGTGTAAATGATATTGAAGTATGAATATGTTGAAGTATATGTGTAATATTAACATTGAAGTATGTTGAATTTGGGTGGATGTAAATATTGAAGTTTAATGGTGTATTGTGTGCCTTGTGGACTTGAGTATTCTGCCCAGAATTTTTGCTGGAATTGTGTACAATATATGTATAGAAGTGTTTTTGATTGAATATTGTAGTAATGAGGAGGAGGAGGAACATTAAATTGAAAGTGTATGAGCTTTGTGCAGATTGTGTATTGAAGGCAGCACCTAAATGAGGCCATAAGTGCCAAACTATGAACCCAATTGGTATGAAGCCAATATGGGGTGAAACTAGACACCAAATAGGCCAACTTTCATGTAGAAAGGTTGCTAAAATTCTGCCTAGAAACTGACCTTAAAAAGTGACCAAATCCGGATTAGTGCATTTGAGGCCTGAAAACTGACCATTTGGGCAGCAGTTAGTGTTTAGGCCATAACTCACTCAAAACAGGTCCAATTGACCTGAAATTTTGACCATGAATAGTTAAGACCTATATCTACAAGTATTATGAAGACACCAAAGCCCAGAAATGACCAGAATCAAGTCAAATGGCTTGCACAAGTTCGGGCACAAAAACTGCCGAACCAAAAGTGACCTAAAAATTGACCAAATTGTGCACCAAAAGTGCAATCTGTCCAGCTTTAGCAAATTGACCATATCTTGGTCTACAAAACTCGGAATGATATGAAATTTTGCCCCGCGTGCAATAAGACATAGAGCTACAATTTTGCTTCTTTGACCAGAAGCTAAAAATCAAGGGAAATAGGACTTTAACCTAGACCAATCTAGCACACAAAAATTGAGAATGTGACATTTTGCATACAATGATGCTTGAAGCATTTTGGCAATGAATGCCAACTTGTAAAAATGGTAAATTGCACTATATTGGAAGCATATTGAGATTTAAATTGTGACATATTGATGCTAGAAACAACTTATCCATATTACCTAAAAAGGTCAACACATGCATTGACTTGTGAATTATATAATAGTTAGTAAACTCCAAAGATTGAAGAATTAAACAATTAATTTATAATGTGCCCTAGTTTGCCTAGTTGACTAGTATGGATAGGTTGGCATGCCAATAGGATTCTGAAAGCTGTTCTGTAAATGGCTTTATGCCATACTGTGTTTTTACAGCCTATTGTGCTGCACAGTGACTTTAATAGCCTACGGCTATACATATTGTGTATTTATTTTTGGCTTATCGCCAGATTGACTATATGGCTTTTTAGCCACGCTATTTGCACACCGGGAGACACTTTGTGACCGATGGTGTGACGGCTCGAGGTATTAGGTACCTAGTGCCAGTATATCCGTTTATCCAGTCTGGTCAGTATATAGGCTACACGGGCAGTAATTCAAGTATTATTAAATTCAAATACCTAAATCCAATCTACTGACATACAGCACCACCAAAAATTTGTAAACACCTTATTTACTTTATTTTAGTGTATATTTCTTTACATTTGGCACCACTAAGCAAAATTGCTTAGCGCGTTGCTTTTGTAACACGTAAGTATTGGAGACACGGTGGGAGCCAGCGGACCTACTACAGTGAGACATCGGATGCACAGAGTCGAGTCATCTGCACTGCATTGCAGACATGGTAGGACTTAGGATATCTTGTATTTTGTACTTTTGTTGTATATTTGAAATTTGGCCTTGTATTTTGTAATATTATGAAAGCTTTAAAGTTTGTAATATTTTGTACATATTAAATAACATGGAGATTTTCTGTATATATTTAAATTATTATGGACTATATTATGGAACTGTTTAATGACTGTAAAAATCTATTGACTTTACTGAGAAATAGAGACTGTGAAATATTTGAGATTTTGACATCATAATATAAAACTGTTTTCAACAGGTTGGAAGGACAGTTTGTCCTAATTATAGACGGCACCTTGCCAAATTTTTATTGCCAATCTTGAAACACTGATTTTAACAAAGTATGACAATAGTATCAACATGATATGAATATTATGTAAATGACTTCTTAAAATCAAATTGAGTTCAAGAAATGAGATAATCACAGACTAGGTGTTCCGGCACGCCGTGTAGCATGCCTTTCTCGGCTATACTGTAGACGGGTGAGGGGTGTTACAGAATTTATGCAATAGAAATGGGAATAGAAAAGAAAAGAAAAGAAAATAAAAAAACAGTGTAGTCGAGCAATGTATGCTACATTCAGTGTTGGAGCACCCTATCCTGTTCTGTCGTGTACAATATTAATTTAATGTCTATTTAATTATATTATCTTATGTGTAGAATTTTTTTTTCTTTTCTATTCCCATTTCTATTACATAAATTCACCATTTTAATTTATTTTATATGTTTTAGTCTCTCTCATTTTAATTAGCATTTAGGTCAAAATTCAACTCTGGGGTTGAAATGACCAAAATACCCTTCATTATACTTATCGGGTTTTTTTTATCTATACCAATTAACTAATTTTTCTTGAATTTTCTTTGACATTTTTAATGTCATTTATACCTTATAAAACCTTCCATTTAATCCAAAATATTTATTTCATGGGGTTTCTCATGGGTCTGGGGTTAGCAACTGTCTTTGCAGTGGCTTCCAGGTACGGTCACCCATCGCCGTGACTTCGGCTCGTTTAACCTATTGGCATTTCATTTCTTTTATTTTCCCTTAATTTTTCTTAATCTTTATTCAATCACTTTATGACTCCTCACTCTAGTTTGAGTGTAGTTTCAGAAATCCTAGCTGTTCGAACAAACATTAGTTGTCGGAACAGTAGAACATACGGACTACCTAAAGTGAGGGCGTTACAATTCTTCACCTCTAAATAAAATTTCGTCCTCGAAATTTTCCCGGTGTAAATATTCAAAAAATTGTTATCTCCTTGTTTCTCCACTTTTTCGTGTTATAATACTTCACTTTATCCTTAGTCTATCTTACTTAATCTAGCTTTACATGCTTATCTTTAACATTTTTCCTTTGCTCCCTCTGTCCTACGGTTTTTCCATAGTATTTTTAAACTCATTTCTAGTAATAGAACTCTGTTCTGGCATAACTATACCAAAGCAGAAACCATATGCAAATATCCTTATCTCGATGTACTATCGAAAATATGTAGCTCTACACAATAATCCCAAGTCAGTACTATAATTTGCAACTTACAGCACAAACATCGAGAACATTGTATAGTTACCACGATATATCCTAATAGATCAGATTTTTCCTATACTTATTGTAACACCCTCATTGTAGCCATTTCGTACATTCTACTGTTCCGGTGACCGGTGTCGGTCCGGACAGCCAGAATGTTTGGAACTATATCTAGACTAGAGTGAGGAGTCATAAATAACTCAAATAATGGTAAGAAAAGTCTAGGAAAAAATTTTAGAAATAAATTATAATGAAGTTAAATGTGTCACACCCTACCCCTCTGTAAGGTATAACATGATCCCGTAGTATACCTAATGAATTACCAACTTCGTCTACTGATAACCCATTAAATACACTACAAGGGATTTTAAAACTTTTCTTACTTCTATTTACAGTGGTGAGCACTATTTACAGGTGTAAAAATTTTTTTTTTTGAACTTAAGTGAAAGAGATAACACATTTAAATTATTAAGAATTTCTGTAAAAATTTTGGTGGAGTGCCCTCTGTATTTTAAATAACATAGTTCTTTAGAAAACCTGTAAAAAGCACTTCAAATATATTTCTCAATCTCAAACTCCAACATAATTCAACACAATATGTTTTTCAACTCAAATCCACAATAATTTTTCAAAGACTGAGATAAAAGAAATATAATACAAATTTTACAAGTCAAAATAATTCACAATTTATTTTACAACTTTAATGTAAAATTTTAATTTACAACTGCTCAAAACCAAAAACACTATATACATACAGTGAACATACATTACAGTACAAAAATGCAAAATGTGGTATACTCAATATACCCGATGATCTCTCGCTGAATGCACTAGCAGCCTAGTCTGCTGCCCTATCCGTTTGTCTACCTGCGACAGCAATGGAAAGCTATCGCTGAGACAATGTCTCAGTGGTGCACAACATTAACCAAATACAACTTTAAATCACAGTTCATAAATCATATAAATGATAGATACGTAAAACCATAGTTAAATTCAAGACAATGAATGTCATAAGGAATTTAACACAATATCATAATAAATCTTAGTAATCAAAACGTAGTTAAATTCAAAAGACACTGAATGTCAATAAGAATTTAAACTCCATTTCACAAATTATCAAAGCTCATAATAACACAATTTAGTCAAATAATTTACGAATACAGTGTTGCCAATTCATACACAACTTAAGCCATGACACAAAATTTCCGATCAATGCCGCGTTGTACACCACGACAAAGCAATCACAACCCCACTAATCGAAATCAATGAGGAAGGGAGCTAGCTATATAATGAGTACTCATCCGATCACCTCAACTGGTAAATCAGAGAGGGAGAAAAATAAACGATCACGACTCTATAAATGGAGAAGGAAAATAAATGATCACAACCCCATAAATGGAGAAGGAATGATATGATACTGTCATGCTAAGTGTCAACACAAAATCAATTCCAAACATTTTATTCAAATGATTCGTGAGAATCTAATAAATTTTCAAAGTCATAATTTCATTCACAAAATGGCAACACAATTCATAAGTAACTTCAATTTTCAAAAATCACACTAAATAATTTTTTCCACAGTTTCAAACCATTTACAATGCTTTTCAAGCAATAGGTATCCATTCAAACACATTTCCATCATTAAAAACAATAATATACAAATAGTCATAATTTATTTCAATTGAAAAATTCAAAAGAAATAACTGTTGTGCACAAACCTCTGATAACTGTCTCCTGGCCTTGACTCAGTGTTTCCTTCCCTTTCCCTGAGTCTTCGCTAACTGAAAAACACAATTTGAAATGTTTCAGTACTCATTTAAACTGTCTCTAATGATAATGCTTGATAATTAATTCACTAAATTCTAATATTTGCTTAGTCAACCTAATATGTCGACCCTCGATGCATTCTAGGTAAATTAGGTTTTAATGTTATTAATATGTCACATTTGATAGTATTTTAGGGTTGGTACATGTTACCAAGTTCATTTCCGTGTATACTGCATTTTCTTGCAATTTGATGGATTTCGGGATACTAGTTTGACCTAGCCGGACGACCTAGTTTCCTCAGTTTTCGGGTTTTGATCAAAACTACAAACTTGTAGATCTATGTCTTATGGAACGCAGGGCAAAATTTTAGGCCATTCTGAGTTATGTAGACCAAGTTATGGTCATTTTACTATTGCTGGTCAAATTGCATCAAAATTGGTCACTTTAGGTCACTTTAGGTCATTTTAGGTTCGGCCAGTTTTTGGACCCGAACTTTTGCAACCTGTTTGACTTGCTTATGGTCATTTCTGGGCTTTGGTGTCTTCATAAGACTTGTAGATATGGGTCTTAGCTATTCATGGTTAAAATTTCAGGTCAATTGGACCTGTTTTGAGTGAGTTATGGCCTAAATACTAACTGCTGCCCAAATGGTCAATTTTCAAGCCTCAATTGCACTTAATCCGGATTTGGTCATTTTTCAAGCTACCTTGCAAGCAGAATTTTGGCAAGCTTCCTTCATGAAAGTTGGCACATTTTGTGCTTAGTTTCACCTCCAATTGGTCTCATACCAATTGAAGCCACACACTTAAAGTTATAGGCCTAAAACTCAAACTGCCTTATTGCATTTCTTCCATACATATCAAGGATCACTCCTAACACTTACCAAACTCAACATTCAAGTCAATTCTGGTTGTACCATAACCTAAACATAATTTATAACATATTATAGGTCATTTTGGCAGCTTACAATTACATTCAATGTGCACCAATAAGTGCAGAATTTGTCCAACTCAATTTACAACAATTCAATCACCAATTCATGCTCATTTACATGTCCAACTTCACACCATCATACATGCACTCAAACTGCCATAACCACTATCACAATTCAACACCATTATTTCATAAACCAAGCATGAATTCCAGCATTTCTCAAGAGTTAACAAACTGCCACAATGGTACATTTACATTCCATTAATTTCCAAGCTTTAAATTTCATTTCACATTTACATATACTAAGTATACATCACCTAAACAATTTCCTACACAATATACATTTAATCAATCATTTAATTCACCATTTACAAGCACAAATAAACTACCTTCAAGGTGCTTCCATGGCTACCAAAAGTACACATTCCCATTCAACATCAAACCTCAAAAATTTCTTCATAAATCAAACACCCATAACATCCTTACAAACTTTAACAAAGCAACTATCAAAAACTCAAACTTACCTATGGATGAGACTTCTTAAATCTTTACCAAAACTTCTTGAAATTGCTATCAAACTCTTCCTTGTGATGTGGGGATAAACTTTAATGAAGACAAGTAAAGAAAGTGTAGCTTGAAATGGGTGTAATGAACCATGCAAATGGGGCGGCCATGGGAGGTTTCTCAAGCTTCATTCCGCAATGGTGATTCTTATGGTTGAAGATGAAGTGTTTAGTGGAGCAATCTGCCCACTTAAGATTAAATTTAGTCCATAGTGCTCCACTCACCAAATATAAATTATTTTATATGTTTAAATGTGATAATTAGTCAATTTACCCTCCATTTTTACTATTTACATTAGGTACCCCTAAATTAATTTTTCATTATATTTTCCAAGTGTAATATTATTTATTTTTGATGGACATTTAGGTCAAAAGACAACTCGGGGTGTCAAATGACCACAATGCCCCTGTTCGGTTTGCATTCCCGATTTTTCGGTAACACCGGGTTTTGTCCGTTTTTCGATTTCTCACTTTTTTTTGTACTAATTATTTAATTTTTCTTTGATATTTATAATGATATTTATACTTCAATAAATATTTATTTGAGTCCTAAAAATATTTTCCAGGGTTCCCCGCGGTCTAGGGCTAGTCAACGGTCTACACCGTGACTTTCCGGTGCGGTCACCCATTGCTAGGGTTCTCGGCTCGCTTAACTTGGTTACATTTCTTTGCTATTATTTTTCCTTTATTTTTCATATATTCTCTTTTCTTGTATTTCATTATTTTATGTCTCCTCACTCATATCGAAGTGTAGTTCTAGGCATCCTAGCTGTCCGGACAACACTGGTCACTGGAACAGTAGAACGCACTATCGAACATAGGGGTGTTACAAAATGAGCCGGTACCCTAGTGATGGGTAACCCAGTGGGAAGTTGCGGACCTTGCAGCTGGGAGCCCTAAACCCAGGAGAAAATTTATGAAATAATTTTTGGAACTCTAGAGAAGAGTCATTGAGGTTTTGATGGCATTAGAATGCCAAGAAAATATTTAGAAAAATTTTTAGATTGGTACAGACGATTTTGGCTCGATAAGCCAGACGGAGGGCATTTTGGTCATTTCATGTTCAGAGATGATTTTTGGCCGACTTGTTCAGTTAAGTAAATAATTATTATGACATAAAATGTGAATAAATATTGCTAAAAATTTAATTGAAAATGAGTAGAAAAGAAAAGGAAAGAAAATGAAGGAAATTTAGAATTACGACATCACATGATGTTATTAAAATGCCCCCACCCAATCATATTGTGATACCTATCTATAAACTTAATTAAAAGCATAAAATGGGCAGAAAAATTGAAGAAAATAATCTGCTTCTTCTCTTTCCCATTTCTAGCTGAACCCATCTCTCTTTTTCCCTCCATGGATGCTTATTCTTCTCACTAGATTTTCTTTGTAAATACACCATAAAATTTTTACCATCCTTCATAAAAACTTGATATTACATCTTGAGAAGTGTTTGGCTGCAAAGAAAAGCCAAGAAAGTGAAGGAATTTGGAGTGGAAAAATTCTGCTCACAAGGTTAGTGACCAATCTCTCTTCCTTTCCTTCAGTACATGTTTAAGGACTTGATTTAGATTAGGAATTGCAAGTGTCATACCTTACCCCTTTGTAAGGCATAACATGATCCCGTAGAATATCTAATGAACTACCGAACTTCACCTACTAATAACTCATTAAGTACCATACAAGGGATTTAAAATAATTTTCTTACTTTTTATAAGTGGTGAGCATTTTCTGATAGGTATCAAAACATTTAATTAGAGTTTGAAAACAAGTTAAGATTTTTATCCCATATTATTTTTCCACAAATTTTATAAAAATTTCGGCAGAGTGCCGTCTGTATTTTGAGAAAACAGTTCTTCAAATACCTGTAAAAAAAGCACTTCCAAAGATTTATCTCAACAACTTCATCATTTCAACATCCATCCCAACCAATTTCAACATCATTTCTCAATTTCCAAAACTCAACATCATCAAATAATGTAATTCAATTTCATTCAAATTAAAACAAAATATTTTCATTCATATTTCAATAAAGATAAAAAAATTTAGATACATCATTCTAAATATTTATATTAGGAAAAATCCAAACCAAAATTTATTACAAGCTTTATACAACTGCTCATGACCATGTTTTATATTTACATACATTACATACATCAAATAAATTTTTACAATCAGGGTATAAAATATACCCGATAAACTTCAGAGTAGGTAGCTCCTCAATCCTCAGCAGCTCACTCTGCTGCTCTTCTAGTCTCTATATCTGCGATAGCAATACCAGCCATCGCTGAGTACTAGGACTCAGTGGTGCACAACATACTAAAATAATCTTCATGTGGAATTTGAAATATATTTATTCAAAAATTAAACTGAACATGCGATATCAATACACAACATGATTTACAAGATTTTAGTTCAAACAATTTTATTTCAAAGTCTCAAAACTATTTACATAAAAATACACAGTTATATCATACCATTCGAAACAAATATAATCTTAATAGCCAGAGGCTAAGGAGAAGTCACAACACAAGTCTAGCTAGCTCAAATATATGGGAACCCATTATTTTTCTTCTTCTACTGGCACGCATCTCAACACTTCAGCCAGAGAAGAAATCAAAATTCGAAACTGATTTCTCTCACTAGTCATGCTAGTGAGGTATTCAAATATATGGTCGTGACACTGTGATTTCAAAACTATCTTAACAATTTACTAAACATTTATTTCCATTTCAAACACAAACAATTAATCTTTCAACAATTTAAATCAGAAGCATAATAAACATTTCAAGACAATGGTGTCACAATTCAATATTTCAATTTATTCAAAATAATGTGCAGAAGAAAATTTACAGAAATTCTATATTGTGCACAAACCTTATACGAGTCGTCTCTTAGCCTTGACTCGACGCCTCGGGTTCTTTCTCAGTATTCTTTTCCACTGAAACACATAGTTTCATAGTATTTCAGTATCATAACTTATCATAAATCTAAAAATAAATTCAAATTTACTTTTACCTAGCTTTAATATGCTAAACTTGGCGTTCTTTAAAATTTGTATTTCGGGGTTACTATTCACTATAGTATTCAAGTCAATTTGTTGACTTTCTAATGCTTAATAGGTATCGGAATTCCAATTTCACCCACATACCACATTTTGGTTACTAAATTTGTTGGTTTTGGTTGTTTACTCAAATTTTAAGTCTTTTAGGTAAATTTGCAAATTTTCAGTTTTGGTGTCCTATGTTGCACTGTTCCATTGGTCATGTTGCTGTTCGAATTTGGCTAAGTTTTCTTCATAGAAATTGTTCCTTATTGTCTTAAATTTATTCTCCTTTTTGAATCACTCCAATTGGAGTTTTGTAGCTCAAGTTATAGCCATTTGAATCATGGCTGCCGGATTAGACTTATTCAGATTTTCTGGGCAAATTCTGGTTCTGGCAGTTTTAGGTCACCAAATTTGGGTGGCTAAATGACTTAGTTAAGAGAATAATTTGGGTTTATATTCTTCATAAAAGTTTTAGGTCTATATCTCAGCTTTCTACTGGTAAAATTTTAGGTCATTTAGACCTGCCTAGCCCAAGTTATGGCCAAATGAACAAACACTGTTCATTTAGTCATTTTTGTATAGGTTAGTTTGCCTAATCCGGATTTGGTCAATTTGTTCACTAGGTTTTAGTCACTTTTTGGGCATGATTCCTAAATAAAAAAATGTGTCATTTTGTGTCTAATTTCATTCCCAATTGGCCTCACACTAATTGGGCTTGTAAATTTTCAGTTTTAGTCCCTGAAAGGGACCTTGGTCATGCTGCTTGCATACTGCCCACATCCAATCCGAATCTAAACCTAATTCTAATACTTCCAACATACATCAATTGGTCACAAATGACAATTTCTCAACTCCAACAAGGTCAAACACATCATTTAACAAATTTTCACATTTTTGTCTTCCAAACCCTAGGTGCCAAAACCATAACTATACTAATTGTTACTTTTAATTAATTCTAAGCATACTAACATTACTCCATCACTCAATTAAGCTTCCTAACATAATTAATTCAAGCAAATTCATACATTACCATGGCAAACCCTAGTTGACTGAAATCCATGACTAGTCGTCCACACATGTTTTTATTTCATTTTAAACACATTTCTAAGTTAATTAGACTAAACATAAACACTAGGCTACAAATTCCACGTTGAAATGACTAACCTCAATCTTTGATGTCCAATTCTTCAATTCTCTTCTTTTTTCTTTTTCTTTGCTTCTTCAATCTTCTTCTCAAAGCCCAAACACAAGGTTTTATGAAATGGTTATGGGAGAAATTAAGGTTTAGTAGAGGTTTAAAAGCTTGAAGCAAGCTTTAATGGAGTTTCCTTTCATGGTGAAATGAGGGAGAGATGAGAGAGGGAGGATGGCTAAAGGGAGAAGATGAATCTTTTTTATTTATTTATTTTCTTTTTCTTTTATGGATTTATCCTTTAGGAAGACCATAATTTAAATTAATTAAATTTTAATTATAATATTTATTGCATCATACATGATGTTATCACTTTTCACTTTTTCATTTTCCTTTTTTTTATTTATTTTTCCATTAGTTCTTTAATTTAATTCCCAATTCCAAAATTTTCTTTTCTTCGATTTTATTTGACAGTTAGGTCAGGAGTTAGCTCTTGTGGTCAATTGACCAAATTGCCCCTCGCCGTTTCGACCCGATTTATAAATAATTCAATATTTTTTCCAGATCCCTGACCTAATTATTTGACCGGCTTAACAATTCTTTTTTGTGATTTTCTCTTTTCCACTGTGTTCCCAATAGTCCTAAGGACCGCGGCGTCACATTTTACAGTTTGAAATTTGAGTTTAAATCGACTTCGCAATCCTTCCTGAGAAGGTCACCCATTGCTGTGAATCTTGGCTCATTTAACTTCTTATGTTCTGTTTTTCTTATTTATACTTAACTGATTGACAATTACTAATTATTTGTGTTCAAGGCTTATCTAGTTATTTTAAGTGTGGTTCTAATCTCCTTAATTATCTATACGGACATCGGTCACCGAAATAGTAAAATATACCAGGCTATACAAACAGGAGTGTTACAATTCTCCCCCCCTTAAAATAAATTTCATCTCAAAATTTTACTTGGTATTAGTCTCTAAACAGCTGTGGGTGCTGTCTCCTCATGTCCTCCTCTCATTCCCAAGTAGCTTATTGGCCCGAATAATGGTTCCACAACACTTTCACTAACGGTATCTACTTATTTCGTAGCTGCTTCACCTCATAAGCCAGAATCTCTATGGGTTCTTCCTCATATGTGAGGTCTGGATTCACTTCAATTTCTTCTACTGGTAGTATATGAGATGGGTCTGATCGATACCTCCTCAATATAGACACATGGAAGACATTATGTATCTTCTCTAACTTTGGAGGTAGTGCCAAATGATATGCCAAAGGACCCACTCTTTCCAGAACCTCATATGGCCCATTGAAACGAGGACTCAGTTTCCCCTTTCTGCCGAATCTCATAATTTTCTTCCAAGGGGAAACCTTGAGGAATACTTTCTCACCCACTGTATACTCAATATCTCTTCTCTTCAAATCAATATAGGACTTCTGAGACCGTCAGTCTTAAGTTGATCTCTGATCACCCTGATCTTCTCCTCGGTCTGCTGAACAATTTCAGGCCCAAACATTTTCCTTTCACCTAATTCATCCCAACACAGGGGAGTTCTGCACTTTTTGCCATACAAAGCTTCATATGGAGGCATCCCAAGACTTGATTAGTAGCTGTTGTTGTAAGCAAACTCAATCAAAGGCAAGTGTGTGTCCCAATTGCCCTCAAATTTAATCACACAAGCCCGTAGTATGTCCTTCAAGATCTGAATTACCCTTTCAGACTGGCCATCTGTTTGTGGATGGAATGCCATACTGAAGTTGAATTTAATTCCTAGGGCTCTCTGAAGACTACCCCAGAATCTAGAAGTGAACCTAGGATCTCTGTCTGATATGATGGATATTGGCACTCCATGCAGTCTTACTATCTCATCAATGTACAACTTGGCCAATCTTTCTAAACTGT
This sequence comes from Hevea brasiliensis, assembly GCF_030052815.1. Lineage (NCBI taxonomy): Eukaryota > Viridiplantae > Streptophyta > Magnoliopsida > Malpighiales > Euphorbiaceae > Hevea > Hevea brasiliensis. Next base: position 50,702,964 of record NC_079499.1, read on the forward strand.
AGTCCATCCAGATAGGCAGAAAATGAGCAGACTTGGTTAGTTTGTCAACAATGACCCATACTGCATCATGACTCTTCCGTGTCCTCAGAAGTCCCATCACAAAATCCATTGTTATTGTCTCCCATTTCCATTCTGTTACTAGTAGTGAATGTAATAAACCAGCTGGTACTTGATGCTCTGCCTTTACTTACTGACAAGTTAGGCATTTGGAAACAAACTCTGCCACGTCTCTTTTCATACCCATCCACCAGTAGTGCTATTTTAGCCCTCTATACATTTTTATACCACCAGGGTGCATGGCAAAAGGAGACTCATGTGCTTCCTTCAAAATGATCTGCCTCAAATTAACATCATTAGGAACACACATTCTGCCCTGGTGTAGTAGTAGACCGTTATCTCTTATTGAAAATTCTGGTTTCTTGCCCTGCCGGACTTCTTCCAACAGCTTCTGATACCTTTCATCATTCTGAGTAGCCATTCTGATCTGATCAATCAACACTGGCTGTACATGCCACGCAACTGCTGTCTGCTCCTCATCATTAATCTCTAAGCTGGCATGTAATGATCTCAACTCATGTACTATAGATAAAAGAGTAACCCATAGACTTGCCATAGTCTTGCGACTTAAGGCATCAGCCACAACATTAGCTTTCCCTGGCTGATAGTTTATCAGACAATTATAGTCTTTTATCAACTCTAACCATCTTCTATGTCTCAAATTCAACTCTTTCTGGGTGCCCAAATACTTCAAACTCTTATGATCTGTGTAGATGTAGCACTTCTCCCCATATAAATAGTGTCTCCAGATCTTAAGAGCAGACACTATAGCTACAAGCTCCAAATCATGTGTTGGATAATTCCTCTCATGCGGTTTTAGCTGACGTGATGCATAGGCAATGACATTTCGATCTTGCATCAGTACACAGCCTAACCCATTGTGAGAAGCATCACTATAAACTATGTATCCTTTACCCAAAGTAGGTAAAGTCAGGACTGAAGCCTCAGTCAAACACCTCTTCAATTCGTCAAAACTCTGCTGGCATTTATCTGTCCACTGAAATTTCACATCTTTTAGAAGTAATTTGGTCAATGGAGATGCCAACATGGAGAATCCCTTCACAAATCGACGGTAGTATCCAACTAAACCCAGAAAACTGTGAATCTCTGTGATATTTCTAAGTGGCCTCTAATTAAAGACAATTTCTATCTTACTTGGATCTACCTTGATGCCCTCTACTGATACTGCATGCCCCAAGAAAGATATTTTTTTCAGCCAAAATTCACACTTCGACAATTTGGCGTATAGTTGTTTCTCTCTCAAAGTCTGCAGTACAATCTACAGATGTCTATCATGCTCTTCTGCACTCCTTGAATAGACTAATATATCATCTATGAATACCACAACAAACTGATCGAGGTATGGTCTGAATATAGTGTTCATCAGATCCATAAAAGTAGCCGGAGCATTAGTTAACCCGAATAGCATGACCAAGAACTCATAATGGCCATAACAGGTTCTGAAGGCAGTTTTAGGAATACTCTGCTCTTGTACTTTCAGCTGATAATAACCTGATCTCAGGTCAATTTTGGAGAACACAGCTACACCCCTCAACTGATTAAACAAGTCATCAATGCGGGGCAATGGATATCTGTTCTTTATTGTCACCTTATTCAACTGCCGATAATCAATACATAAGCGGAGAGTTCCATCCTTCTTAACAAACAATACTGGCGCTCCCCAAGGTGACACACTAGGATGGATAAAGCCCTTGTCAAGCAGCTCTTACAACTGCACTTTCAACTCTTTTAGTTCTACTGGTGCCATTCTATATGGTGATATGGAGATTGGGTCCACACCAGTCATAACATCAATCTCAAACTGCACCTCTTTTTCTGGAGGTAATCCTGGTAATTCATCAGGAAACACATTCGAAAAGTCACATACTGTAGGGATGTCCCTCAGTGCTGAGCTCCCCACTTGGGTCTCTATCACATGTCCCAAGTATGCTTCACACTCCTTTCTAATCATCCTTCTGGCTAGTGCAGCCGAAATGATGTTTGATGGCAGTAAATGCCTCTCCCCATGTATTACCATATCACTATGTAGAGGGAGACCAAAAGTGACTATCTTCAGTCTACAGTCAATCATGGCGTGATGCCTGGCTAACCAATCCATGCCCAAAATGATATCATAATCTCTGAAGGGCATTTCAATCAAATCTGATAGAAAAACATGTCCTTGGATCACCAAAGGACAGTCTCTATAGATTCTATTGACCTGAACCTCTTGTCCTAACAGAATAGTTACTAGCACTTCAAAACCCATTTGGACACACGGAATAGCAAGTGAACTGACTATGCTAGCACTAACATACGAGTGGGTTGAACCAGGATCAAATAATACAAATACTTCTTGATTAGAGATAGAGAATGTACCGGCCACAATGTCAGAAGTTTTAGCTTTTTCCCACTGTCTCATAGGTAGACTCTGGCTGAAGCACTTCTTTGTGTTGATTGACCAACAGTACCCTGACTGCCTAAGGCATGGCCTCTACCTCTGCCTCTTCCTCTGCCAACTGGTTGTGAACCTCTGGGAGTAGGACTCTGAATAGTTCCTTCTGCAGTAGTAGGAGCTGGACCAAATCTAGGAGCACTAGTGCAGTTTTTAGCTAGATGGCCCTTGCCTCCACAGTTAAAGCAGGCTCCTGTTGCCCAATAGCATTCTCCCCCATGAATCTTGCCACAAGTCTCATAGGGGCGGGGAGGTTGTGAACCCCAACTTGACTGTTGACCAGACCTAATGGGTCTCTGTTTAGAGAATCTGCCCCTTCCAAACCTTCCACCTCGACCTCTACTAGGTCCACCAAATTTCTTCCTCTTTCCAGATGTACCACTGGGACTTTGCTCTACTGACTTTTACCCCTTATCTTTCTCTGATTTCTCAGCTTTCTCTGATTTTTCTTTTGCTGGGGTCGCTTCTGATTCAATTCTTTCCAACTCAAGTACTTGAGAAATGAGCTCTGAAAAATTAGTGTGTCTGAATCCCACTACTAGCATCCTCAAACTGGGTTTCAAACCCGTCTTAAATCTCTTGTGTAACACCCTCCCGATAACCACTCCGTACATCCTACTGTTCCGGTGACCGGTGTCGGCTCGGACAGCTAGAATGTCCGGAAAAATATTTAAACTAAAGTCAGGAACCATAATTAACTCAAATATTAATAAGAAAAATTTAGTAAAAATTTTAGGAATAAAATACAACCGAGTTAAACGAGCCGTTGCCCAAGCGATGGGTAACCAGAGGGAAGTTGCGGTTCTCGCAACGAGGAGCCCTAGACCCGGGAGAAAAATTATAAAATAATTTTTGGGACTCCAGAGAAGGGTTATTGAGGTTCCCATGGCATTAGAATGCCAAGAAAATACCTAGAAAAAATTTTCAATCGGTACAGACAATTTTGACCCGTTAAGCCAAACGGAGGGCATTTTGATCATTTCGCCTTCAGAGGTGATTTTTGGCCGACTTGTCCAGTTGAGTAAATAATTAATATGACATAAAATATGAATAAACATTACTAGAAATTAAATTGAAATTGAGTAGTGGAGGAAAGAAAAGAAATTGAGGAAAAAGGGCTATTTATGACATCATGGTGATGTCATTTATAATTACCAACCAATCACAATTAAGCCCTTATTTGACTAACTAATAAAGAGACAAATTGAAGACTAAATTCATCAAAGATCCAGCAGCCATCTCCTTCCCCAAAACCAGCCAAAAACGTAGAGAGAGAAAAGAGAGAGTTTCCACCATAGTTCAAGCTTCCAAGCTTTGAAACCTTGCTTATCTTGCACCAAAAACCCTAGATCCCTTCAATGAAAATTACCCCCACACCTTGTTGGAGTGTTTGGCAGCCAAGAAAAGCCAAGAAAGTGAAGGAATTGCTTGGGAAAAATCTGCCCTAATCAAGGTTAGTGCATTAGATACTTAAAACTCCTTTTTTTCATGATTTGCAACTTGAATTGAGTAAGAATTGTAACTAAAATGAACAAGAATTTTGTGTACACATACTATGAATTTTTGGCAGCCCTTGTGAAGGAATTATTTTGATTGTTTTGATGTACTTAAAGTGGGCTATAGATCAAGTTTAAACCATGTGTGTATGTGATTATTGAAGGAGCTAATAATTAAGGTGTTGTGAAAACCTATAATGGAACTAGGGTTTTGAAGAGTGAAAAATTGGCTTGGCTTGGGAAATTGTTAGAGCACATTTTAATGGTCAATTAGTGACCATTTTAGGTAAGTTGACTATAATTAGAACTGAAAAATAGTATGGTAAAGTGAAGGTGAAATCTGCCCTAGGCCAGCAGCAATGGACTGAGATTTCAGTCCAATTACACAACCATAACTTTGGCTGTGTTAGTCCAAATGGTGTTTGGCCAATTAGACATGAAACTAGGCTCATAATGGCACATTTTTGCTGAAGAAACCATGCCCAAAAGACCAAAACAAGAGGACCAAAACTTGGCCCCAATCCGGACACCCTGCAACTGATTCTGCAGAATTGACCAAATGAATAGTAACTATTCATTTGGCCATAACTCACTGTAGATATGGTCAATTGACCTGAAATTTTTACAGCAACAAGTTAAGACATAGACAAACAACTTTTATGAAGAAACCTACCCCAAATTATGGCCAGAACCTAACCCAAATGGCAGTGGCAGTCACTGTTCATATTACTGTAGATATGGTAATTTCTGCAGATTGGCAATCCGGCCAGCTTGGGTTTTTGAGCCATATCTAAAGCTACAAAACTCCAAATGGAGTGATTCAAAAAAGGAAATTCAACTAGAAAAAATAAGGAACAACTTTCATGTTTTACATTTCTTCAAATTCCCACAGTAATAGTGTCCAATGGAACAGTGAAGTTGACTCACCAAAACTGAAAATTCTGCTTGTGTTGAGTTACACTTTGGAATGGTATTAACACTTAATGCCAACAAGTTTTAAACACCAAATGTGGTATGTTAGGAGTGCCAAAGTTGATGTACACATTTTTATTCCAAAAGTCAACATTTTTATTGACCAATGATGAATAGTGACACCAAAAAAATTTGAAATTCACAAATTGAAGAATTTAAAAGTTTCAAATGCCCTAGTATACCTAACAAGATTGGTTTGGATAGTTGGCATGCCAATAGGGTTCAGTTAGCAGTACTGCACATGGCAATATGCCATTCCGTGATTTCATGGCTTTTAGCCATTCTGACTTTGTATTGAGACTTGGCCTTGTGCCTGAGATTATTTACAGCTTGGTAGCTATTCTGTTGCACACCGGGTGATGCATATGCGACCGATGGTGTGACGGCCCGAGGTATTAGATACCCAATGCGGTTACGTTATCGATCCGATCGTCTAGTGTAGGTTACTTGGGGCAACCAAATGAATAAAAGTGAACAACGTTAACGAAATAATGGATATACCAATACTAAACAAAGAAAGCATACACATTCTATACACATTCATTTTCTTGCTATTTTCTTCTATTATATTATTGCACCACTACGCATTATTGCTTAGCGCGTTGCTTTTGCCAGGCGTAGGTACTGGAGACCCCGATCGTGAGCCCAGTAGACCGCAGACTGGGTGAGTTCATCCTGTAGATCTGCACAGTGTCCGTGTCACCTCACTACCTGCAGTGCATTGGTAGGGCACTAGGTGTCATTTTGTCATTTTGATATTTTGTAGCAGATTTTTACTTTCTCATATGTATTTGAACTCATGTAATATATTTTGATATTCATGTAAATAATGAAAGTTATGACTATGAATGCAAAATTTGAGCATGTATTTATCGCTTGTATATGAGAAATGGATGTTTAAGAAATGAAAAGATTATTGAGAATTGAAATTGAGAAATATTGTTGAGATTTTGGATATTGGAGTTTGAGATGATGGAATACAAATATTGGAAGTGTTTTTAACAGGTTCCGAATAACTGTTTTCTCCATTTTTAGCCGGTACTCCGCCGGATTTTCTTTAAAATCTTCGGAACCTCAAATGAATAATACTTTTGATAAATGGTTAAAATAAATCATATTTCATAAATTAACTTCAAAAGCATGATATAAATTAATTGAGGAATATTAGAGTGTGCCAGTACACCGTGTGGCATTACTTACTCGGGTATACTGTACACGGGTAAGGGGTGTCACATTTAGTGGTATCAGAGCACGGTTTAGACGTTTCTGGGCCTAGATTGAGTCCTTACCATGCATTGCATTTGTAAGAGTCGAGGTGACACTAACGCAGATCTGTTTATCCTTCTTATTTTGAATAGGATATGGACCCTTCATCTCAGAGAGCCGTTGAGGAGGAAGTGGAGAGTCATGCTCCACTGCGGCACTGAGGCTGGGGCATGAGAGAATCTGCTCCGCCAGCTCAGGCAGAGCCTGATCAGCCTCCACAGGCCATGTTCCAACAAATGGCCGACTTCTTCAGACAAATGGCCGGGGTAATGCCAGCACCACCACCACCACCACCAGCTCCACAACAGAAATCACACCTGGAAAGGCTAAGGAAGTTTGGAGCTGTGGACTTCTATGGCAAGAGAGAAGATGACTCTATTGCGGTAGAATTGGTTGAGCAGGCAGAGTACTAAAACAACTTCACTGCACTCCAGAGCAAAACCTGGAAGCTGCCATCTCTTTACTGCAAGACGATGCTTATGAGTGGTGGGACACTGTGTCCAGTGAAGTGCAGCCAAAAGCTGTAACTTGGGACTTCTTTCTTTCAGAATTTAAGAAGAAATATGTGGGTACTGTATATCTGGAAGAGAGAAGAAGAGAGTTTATTAACTGAGGCGAGACAGTGTCGGTGGCGAATATGAGAAGGAGTTTGTTCGATTAAGCCGTTACGGAAGGGAGATAGTCCCTAATGAAGCTGAAAGGTGCAAGAGATTTGAAGAGGGACTAAATGACAACATCAAGATCCAGCTCACTGCCTTGGGAATCACATAATTTACCAAGTTAGTGGAAGCTACAATAAAGGTGGAAAAAGTAAGAATTAGTGAACAGACCAGAAGGGATAGACAGCAGAAGAGGGGACCAGGTCAGTCTAGTTCCTCTCCTAGATTTGGGAAGAAGTTCAAGGGTCCTCCTGCACAGAGTTCAGCTCACCACGTGGTCGAGTCTCGGGGCCCAGGCCACAGTTCACCCCTAGGAGAGGTCAGTCCACACCATCAGTGGGCAGCTCTCCAGGGATGGGGTTCAGGGGACCAGCCCCAACATCTTCTGCATGTCCACATTGCCTTAAATGGCACAAGGGGGAGTGTTGGAGAGTAACTGGTGCCTGCTTGAGATGTGGGTCAACAGAGCATCAGTTGAAGAACTGTCCACGCAGAACTACTACAGCTGCTCCAACACAAGTAGACAGACCTGCTCCTGCACCACCAAGGGGTAGAAGGTCTGGTAAATCTGAAGCTGTGGGACCATTTCAGAGGCACATCTGAGCAGAGAGGCTAGATAACAGACCACCTGCCAGAAATTATGCCTTGAGAGCTCAGGAGGAGCAAGATGCCCCGGACGTCATCAGGGGTATGTTCTCCCTCTACAATACTCCTGTGCATGCATTGGTGGATCTAGGATCCACTCATTCCTACATTTGCATCAACCTACCCGTAGAAAGGGGGATACTAGTAGGGGAGAGTGACCAAGACATTCTGGTCACTAATCCATTGGGCCACAGTGTGGTAGTGAACAAAGTATACAAGGGTTGCCCGTTAAGGATTCAGGGGTATGAATTCTTGGCAGACCTAATTGAGTTGCCCTTCCATGAGTTTGACGTGATATTGGGAATGGACTGGTTGTCACGTCATCAGGCAATAGTTTATTGCAAATTGAAGAGAATTTCTCTAAAAACTTCAGAGGGTAATGAGATCACAGTTGTGGGGGAAAGGACAGATTTCTTGTCCAATGTCATCTCAGCCACAGTTGCAAGAAGAATGATGAGAAAAGGCTGTGAAGCCTACCTAGCACATGTGGTGGATACTAGGCGAGCTAAGCCAAACTTGAGTGACATACCCACGAAGAGACTTCCCAGGTATTTCTGAAGAGTTGCCTGGTTTGCCACCGAGAAAGGGAAGTCGAATTTGCTATTGAGACAACTGCGGCATGACACCCATTTCCATTGCTCCTTATAGGATGGCACCTTTGAATTGAGAGAGTTGAAAACTCAGTTGCAAGAGTTGTTAGATAAGGGGTTCATACGCCCCAGTGTGTCACCATGGGGAGCTCCAGTGCTGTTTGTGAAAAAGAAGGATGGGACTTTGAGGCTATGCATCGATTACCGGCAGTTGAATAAAGTGACTGTGAAGAATAAATATTTGTTGCCTAGAATTGATGATCTGTTTGATCGGTTGAAGGGAAGCGAGTGTTTTCCAAGATTGATCTCAGATCAGGGTATCATCAGTTGAGGGTGAAGGATGTAGATGTGCCCAAGACTGCATTCAGGACCCGGTATGGGCATTATGAGTTCCTAGTGATGCCCTTTGGCCTAACAAATGCACCAGCGGCATTTATGGACCTTCTGAACCGTATCTTCCATCCACACTTAGATCGGTTAGTAGTGGTCTTTATTGATGATATTTTGGTGTATTCCAAGACCAGTGAAGAACATGATGAGCATTTGAGGATTTTTCTGCAAACCCTGAGAGAAAAGAAGGCTATGCTAAGTTGTCCAAGTGTGACTTTTGGCTGAATGAGATTGCATTCCTTGGACACATAGTGTCAGCTGATGGGATTAGGGTAGATCCCAAGAAGATAGAAGCAGTGATGGAATGGAAGCCTCCCAGAAACACAACTGAGGTCAGAAGCTTCTTGGGACTAGCTGGGTATTACAGAAGATTTGTGAAGGGATTTTCCCTAATAGCTGCTCCAATGACCAAGTTGTTACATAAGAATGTCAGATTTGACTGGAATGACAAATGTCAGACCAGTTTTGAGAAGTTGAAAGCTATGTTGATAGAGGCACCAGTGTTAACACAGCCAGTGTCAGGAAAGGACTTTGTGGTCTACAGTGATGCCTCTCATAATGGGTTAGGGTGTGTATTGATGCAAGAGGGGAAAGTGATCGCCTATGCTTCCAGACAGCTAAGGCCACATGAACAGAACTACCCTACCCATGATCTAGAGCTTGCAGCAATTATCTTCGCACTGAAGATATGGAGGCATTACTTGTATGGTGAAAAGTGCTACATTTACACAGACCACAAGAGTCTAAAATATTTGCCAACTCAGAAGGAGCTCAACCTTGGACAGAGGCGATGGATTGAGTTCCTGAAGGATTATGATTGTGTAATTGACTACCACCCTGGGAAGGCAAATGTAGTTGCTGATGCCTTGAGCAGAAAATCCATGATAGCCTTGAGATCATTGAATGCCCGTCTATCTTTGATTCGAGATAGAGCTATTTTGGCTGAGTTGCAAGTGATGCCAAACTCACATCTGAGATTTTAGATGGGCAAAAGCGGATGAAAAGTTAATGGCCATTATGAGCAAAATCGGAAGGAAAAGCAAGCGACTTTGAGGTGAAAGCAAATGGGTGTCTGTATTACAAAAGAAGACTGTGTACGGATGGGGAATTAAAGGCTAGCATTCTAAAAGAGGCACACGCCAGTGTATATGCTATGCACCCAGGAAGTACAAAGATGTATCATGATCTGAAGCTTCAGTATTGGTGGCCTGGCATGAAGAGGGACATAGCTGACTATGTGACTAAATGCTTGACATGTCAGCAAGTCAAGGCAGAACATCAAGTTCCATCAGGTTTGCTACAGCCTATACGCATACCTGAATGGAAATGGGATCGGGTCACCATGGATTTTGTAAGTGGCCTACCTCTCACTCGGAAGAAGCATGATGCAGCATGGGTGATAGTTGATAGATTGACAAAGTCAGCACACTTTCTGCCAGTTAGGACTGACTACTCACTAGAGAGGTTAGCAGAATTGTATATCAGTGAGATAGTTAGACTGCATGGAATTCCACTTTCCATCATATCTGATCGAGACCCAAGATTTACATCGAGATTTTGGAAGAAGTTGCATGAATCCTTGGGTACACAACTCCATTTCAGCACAGCTTTCCATCCTCAGACGGATGGGCAATCCGAAAGAGTAATCCAGGTAAACAATTGAAACCAATGAAATTGATACAAATATTGAATTGAAATGATAACAATAACGTGAAATACTGTCAGTCCTTGAGGGATATGCTGAGGAGTTGTGTCATTGAGTTTGAGGAAGTTGGGATAGATACCTCCCATCGCGAATTTGCATACAACAATAGCTACCAAGCTAGTATCCAAATGGCCCCGTATGAAGCGCTGTATGGGAGAAAATGTAGAACTCCGGTGTCTTTGGTGAATTGGGCGAACAAGCTGGTAGGGCTGGACACAGTGAAACAGTGAGAAAAGGTGAAATCAATCAAAGCTAACTTAAAGGTTGCCTCAGACAGACAGAAATCTTATGCCGACTTGAAGAGAAAAGAAATGGAATATGTGGTTGGCGACAAAGTGTTCCTCAAGGTGTCACCATGGAGGAAAGTATTGAGGTTTGGAAGGAAAGGTAAGTTAAGCCCTAGGTTCATTGGCCCATATGAAGTCATTGAACGTGTGGGTCCAGTGGCCTATAGGCTAGCTTTACCACCAGAGCTGGATAAGATCCACAATGTGTTCCATGTGTCTATGCTCAGAAGATACCGCTCAGATCCTTCACATGTCATCTCCAGAGAAGAAATTGAAATACAACTGTATTTGACATACGAAGAAGAACCTCTACGGATCTTGGCTCGGGAAGTGAAAGAGTTGAGAAACAAGCAAATTCCATAGGTGAAAGTGCTATGGAGGCACCACAACACCGAGGAGGCAACTTGGGAAAGTGAAGAGACGATGAGGCAACAGTTCCCTCAACTGTTTGCATCAGGTAAATTTCGAGGACGAAATTTATATTAGAGGGGAAGAGTTGTAACACCCTCCCGATAACCACTCCGTACATCCTACTGCTCCGGTGACCGGTGTTGGCCCGGACAGCTAGAATGTTCGGAAAAATATTTAAACTAAAGTCAGGAACCATAATTAACTCAAATATTAATAAGAAAAATTTAGTAAAAATTTTAGGAATAAAATACAACCGAGTTAAACGAGCCGTTGCCCAAGCGATGGGTAACCAGAGGGAAGTTGCGGTTCTCGCAACGAGGAGCCCTAGACCCGGGAGAAAAATTATAAAATAATTTTTGGGACTCCAGAGAAGGGTTATTGAGGTTCCCATGGCATTAGAATGCCAAGAAAATACCTAGAAAAAATTTTCAATCGGTACAGACAATTTTGACCCGTTAAGCCAAAGCGGAGGGCAGTTTGGACATGTCGCCATTAGAGGTGATTTTTGGCCGACTTGTCCAGTTGAGTAAATAATTAATATGACATAAAATATGAATAAACATTACTAGAAATTAAATTGAAATTGAGTAGTGGAGGAAAGAAAAGAAATTGAGGAAAAAGGGCTATTTATGACATCATGGTGATGTCATTTATAATTACCAACCAATCACAATTAAGCCCTTATTTGACTAACTAATAAAGAGACAAATTGAAGACTAAATTCATCAAAGATCCAGCAGCCATCTCCTTCCCCAAAACCAGCCAAAAATGTAGAGAGAGAAAAGAGAGGGTTTCCACCATAGTTCAAGCTTCCAAGCTTTGAAACCTTGCTTATCTTGCACCAAACACCCTAGATCCCTTCAATAAAAATTACCCCCACACCTTGTTGGAGTGTTTGGCAGCCAAGAAAAGCCAAGAAAGTGAAGGAATTGCTTGGGAAAAATCTGCCCTAATCAAGGTTAGTGCATTAGATACTTAAAACTCCTTTTTTTCATGATTTGCAACTTGAATTGAGTAAGAATTGTAACTAAAATGAACAAGAATTTTGTGTACACATACTATGAATTTTTGGCAGCCCTTGTGAAGGAATTATTTTGATTGTTTTGATGTACTTAAAGTGGGCTATAGATCAAGTTTAAACCATGTGTGTATGTGATTATTGAAGGAGCTAATAATTAAGGTGTTGTGAAAACCTATAATGGAACTAGGGTTTTGAAGAGTGAAAAATTGGCTTGGCTTGGGAAATTGTTAGAGCACATTTTAATGGTCAATTAGTGACCATTTTAGGTAAGTTGACCATAATTAGAACTGAAAAATAGTATGGTAAAGTGAAGGTGAAATCTGCCCTAGGCCAGCAGCAATGGACTGAGATTTCAGTCCAATTACACAGCCATAACTTTGGCTGTGTTGGTCCAAATGGTGTTTGGTCAATTGGACATGAAACTAGGCTTATAATGGCACATTTTTGCTGAAGAAACCATGCCCAAAAGACCAAAACAAGAGGACCAAAACTTGGCCCCAATCCGGACACCCTGCAACTGATTCTGCAGAATTGACCAAATGAACAGTAACTGTTCATTTGGCCATAACTCACTGTAGATATGGTCAATTGACCTGAAATTTTTACAGCAACAAGTTAAGACATAGAAAAACAACTTTTATGAAGAAACCTACCCCAAATTATGGCCAGAACCTAACCCAAATGGTAGTGGCATTCACTGTTCATGTTACTGTAGATATGGTAATTTCTACAGATTGGCAATCCGGCCAGCTTGGGTTTTTGAGCCATATCTAGAGCTACAAAACTCCAAATGGAGTGATTCAAAAAAGGAAATTCAACTAGACAAAATAAGGAACAACTTTCATGTTTTACATTTCTTCAAATTCCCACAGTAACAGTGTCCAATGGAACAGTGAAGTTGACTCACCAAAACTGAAAATTCTGCTTGTGTTGAGTTACACTTTGGAATGGTATTAACACTTAATGCCAACAAGTTTTAAACACCAAATGTGGTATGTTAGGAGTGCCAAAGTTGATGTACACATTTTTATTCCAAAAGTCAACATTTTTATTGACCAATGATGAATAGTGACACCAAAAAAATTTGAAATTCACAAATTGAAGAATTTAAAAGTTTCAAATGCCCTAGTATACCTAACAAGATTGGTTTGGATAGTTGGCATGCCAATAGGGTTCAGTTAGCAGTACTGCACATGGCAATATGCCATTCCGTGATTTCATGGCTTTTAGCCATTCTGACTTTGTATTGAGACTTGGCCTTGTGCCTGAGATTATTTATAGCTTGGTAGCTGTTCTGTTGCACACCGGGTGATGCATATGCGACCGATGGTGTGACGGCCCGAGGTATTAGATACCCGATGCGGTTACCCATTATCCATCCGATCGTCTAGTGTAGGTTACTTGGGGCAACCAAATGAATAAAAGTGAACAACGTTAACGAAATAATGGATATACCAATACCAAACAAAGAAAGCATACACATTCTATACACATTCATTTTCTTGCTATTTTCTTCTATTATATTATTGCACCGCTAAGCATTATTGCTTAGCGCGTTGCTTTTGCCAAAGCGTAGGTCTTGGAGACCCGATCGTGAGCCAGTGACCGCAGATCGGGTGAGTTCATCTGTAGATCCGCACGATTGTCCGTGTCACCTCACTATCTGCGATTGCATTGGTAGGGCACTAGGTGTCATTTTGTCATTTTGATATTTTGTAGATTTTTACTTTCTCATATGTATTTGAACTCATGTAATATATTTTGATGTTCATGTAAATAATGAAAGTTATGACTATGAATGCAAAATTTGAGCATGTATTTATCGCTTGTATATGAGAAATGGATGTTTGAGAAATGAAAAGATTATTGAGAATTGAAATTGAGAAATATTGTTGAGATTTTGGATATTGGAGTTTGAGATGATGGAATACAAATATTGGAAGTGTTTTTAACAGGTTCCGAAGAACTGTTTTCTCCATTTTTAGCCGGTACTCCGCCGGATTTTCTTTAAAATCTTCGGAACCTCAAATGAATAATACTTTTAATAAATGGTTAAAATAAATCATATTTCATAAATTAACTTCAAAAGCATGATATAAATTAATTGAGGAATATTAGAGTGTGCCAGTACACCGTGTGGCATTACTTACTCGGGTATACTGTACACGGGTAAGGGGTGTCACATCTTGCACCTTTCCTTGCTGGTGAAAGGAGACTCCCAGCATAGTGGCTTAAGCGGGAGAACTCCCTCTCATACTCTGCCACTAATCTATTGCCTTGCTTCAGACTCAGAAATTCTTGTAGTTTCTGATCCACATATGCATCTGGGATGTATTTCTGTCTGAATTCTCTGATGAAGTCATCCAAGGTCAGTACTGGTGGTTCAACCAAGCTTTGGGGGATGGTCTTCTACCAATCATACGTATCCCCTTATAGTAGTGACACAGAGTATTCAAATTTCAGCTCATCTGGGCAGTGCAGCTTCTTGAACACTCTGTCCATTCTTTCAAGCCATTGTTTTGCCTCTAAAGGGTCTACTGTACCCTTGAATTTCATAGCCCCATACTTCAACAGCTTATCATATTGTCTGACTAGAGCTTGAGGTTGCACCACAGTAGTTTGGGGTGGAGCTTGAGCAGGCATACCCCCAGCCATTTGTTGAAACATTGCCGCCATCTGCTATGCGAACTGTGCAGGAAACTGCGGCATTTGTGGGGTGCCATGACTCCATCGACATTCAGAGAGCTGAGCCTTCCCCTTGTGCCTCAGCTTCAACAGATTGCTCAACTGAGCGATCCCCTTCTTCCATATTAATATGAAGTTAGGGTATCTCCTAAATAAATAACACAAGGAGATTTCCTCCGTTAGTTCATATTTATGATGTAATGGACTGTATGTAACAAATAAGGACATTGAGCAGTTGTACTTAGCAAATAAAGAACACAAATTCACAAGTTAAAACATACTTCAAAAATTTGCTCTGATACCACTAAAACATGTCACACCTTACCCCTCTGTAACGCATAACATAATCCCGTAAAATACTTAATGAACTACCGAACTTCACCTACCAATAACACATTAAGTACCCTATAAGGGATTTTAAAATAATTTTCTTACTTTTTATAAGTGGTGAGCATTTTTTAATAGGTATCAAAACATTTAATTAGAGTTTGAAAACTAGTTAAGATTTTTGTCCCATTTTGTTTTTCTGCAAATTTTATAAAAATTTCAGCAGAGTGCTGTCTGTATTTTGAGAAAAAAGTTCTTCAAATACCTGTAAAAAAAGCACTTCTAAAGATTTATCTCAACAACTTCATCATTTCAACATCCATCCCAACCAATTTCAACATCATTTCTCAATTTCCAAAACTCAACATCATCAAATAATATAATTCAATTTCATTCAAATTAAAACAAAATATTTCCATTCATATTTCAATAAAGATAAAACAATTTAGATACATCATTCTAAATATTTACATTAGGAAAAATCTAAACCAAAATTTATTATAAGCTTTATACAACTGCTCATGACCATGTTCTATATTTACATATATTACATACATCAAAATAAATTTTTACAATCAGGGTATAAAATATACCCGATAAACTTCAGAGTAGGTAGCTCCTCAATCCTCAGCAGCTCAATCTACTGCTCCTCTAGTCTCTATATCTGCGATAGCACTAACAGCCATCGCTGAGTACTAGGACCCAGTAGTGCACAATATACTAAAATAATCTTCATGCAGAATTTAAAACATATTTATTCAAAAATTAAATTGAACATGCGATATCAATACAAAACATGATTTACAAGATTTTAGTTCAAACAATTTTATTTCAAAGTCTCAAAACTATTTACATAAAAACACACAGTTATATCATGCCATTCGAAATAAATATAATATCAATAGCCAGAGGCTAAGGAGAAGTCACAACACAAGGCTGGCTAGCACAAATATATGGGAACCCATTCTTTTTCTTCTTCTACTGGCACGCACCTCACCACTTCAGCTAGAGAAGGAATCAAAATTCGAAACTGATTTCCCTCACTAGTCATGCTAGTGAGGTATTCAAATATATGGTCATGACACTGTGATTTCAAAACTATCTTAACAATTTACTAAACATTTATTTCCATTTCAAACACAAACAATTAATCTTTCAACAATTTAAATCAGAAACATAGTAAACATTTCAAGACAATGGTGTCACAATTCAATATTTCAATTTATTCAAAATAATGTGCAGAAGAAAATTTACAGAAATTATATGTTGTGCACAAACCTTATACGAGTCGCTTCTTGGCCTTGACTCGACGCCTCGGGTTCTTTCTCGGTATTCTTTTCCACTAAAACACATAGTTTCACAGTGTTTCAGTATCATAACTTATCATAAATCTAAAAATAAATTCAAATTTATTTTACCTAACTTTAATATGCTAAACTTGGCGTTCTTTAAAATTTGTGTTTCGGGGTTATTATTCACTATACTATTCAAGTCAATTTGTTGACTTTCTAATGCTTAATAGGTATGGGAATTCCAATTTCACCCACATACCACATTTTGGTTACTAAATTTGTTGGTTTTGGTTGTTTACTCAAATTTCAAGTCTTTTAGGTAAATTTGCAAATTTTCAGTTTTAGTGTCCTATGTTGCACTGTTCCATTGGTCATATTGCTATTAGAATTTGGCTAAGTTTTCTTCATAGAAATTATTCCTTATTTTCTTAAATTTATTCTCCTTTTTGAATCACTCCAATTGGAGTTTTGTAGCTCAAGTTATAGCCATTTGAATCATGGTTGCCGGATTGGACTTACCCAGATTTTCTGGGCAAATTCTGGTTCTGGCAGTTTCAGGTCACCAAATTTGGGTAGCTAAATGACTTAGTTAAGGGCACAATTTGGGTTTGTATTCTTCATAAAAGTTTTAGGTCTATATCTCAGCTTTCTACTGGTAGAATTTCAGGTCATTTAGACATGCCTAGTCCAAGTTATATCTAAATGAACAAATACTGTTCATTTTGTTATTTTTGTACAGGTCAGATTGCCTAATCCAGATTTGATCAATTTGTTCACTAGGTTTTAGTCACTTTTTGGGCATGATTCCTAAATGAAAAATGTGTCATTTTGTGTCTAATTTCATTCCCAATTGGCCTCACACCAGTTGGGCTTGTAAATTTTTAGTTTTGGTCCCTGAAATGGACTTTGGTCATGCTGTCTGCATACTGC
Source organism: Hevea brasiliensis (assembly GCF_030052815.1). Lineage (NCBI taxonomy): Eukaryota > Viridiplantae > Streptophyta > Magnoliopsida > Malpighiales > Euphorbiaceae > Hevea > Hevea brasiliensis. Next base: position 50,720,152 of record NC_079499.1, read on the forward strand.
CCACATCCAATCCAAATCTAAACCTAATTCTAACACTTCCAACATACATCAATTGGTCACAAATGACAATTTCTCAACTCCAACAAGGTCAAACACATCATTTAACAAATTTTCACATTTTTGTCTTCCAAACCCTAGGTGCCAATACCCTAACTACACTAATTGTTACTTTTAATTAATTTAAGCATACTAACATTACTCCATCACTCAATTAAGCTTCCTAACATAATTAATTCAAGCAAATTCATACATTACCATGGAAAACCCTAGCTGACCAAAATCCATGACCAGTCCTCTACACTTGTTTTTTATTTCATTTTAAACATATTTCTAAGTTAATTAGACTAAACATAGACACTAGGCTACAAATTCTAAGTTTAAATGACTAACCTCAATCTTTGATGTCCAATTCTTCAATTCTCTTCTTTTTTTCTTTTTCTTTGCTTCTTCAATCTTCTTCTCAAAGACCAAACACAAGGTTTTATGAAGTGGTTATGAGAGAAATTAGGGTTTAGTAGAGGTTTAAAAGCTTGAAGCAAGCTTTAATGGAGTTTCCTTTCATAGTGAAATGAGGTAGAGATGAGAGAGGGAGGACAGCTAAAGGGAGAAGATGAATATTTTTTTTTCTTTATTTTCTTTTTTTTTTATGGATTAATCCTTTAGGAAGACCATAATTTAAATTAATTGAATTTTAATTGTAACATTTATTGCATCATGCATGATGTCATGCATGATGTCATCACTTTTTACTTTTTCATTTTCTTTTTTTTTCTATTTATATTTCCATTAGTTTTTTAATTTAATTCTCGATTCTAAAATTTTCTTTTCTTCGATTTTATTTCACAGTTAGGTCAGGAGTTAGCTCTCATGGTCAATTGACCAAATTGCCCCTCATCGGTTCGACCCGGTTTGTAAATAATTCAATATTTCTTCTGGATCCCTGACCTAATTATTTGACCGGCTTAACAATTCTTTTTTGTGATTTTCTCTTTTCCATTGTGTTCGAAATAGTCCTAAGGACGACGACGTCACATTTTACAGTTCGAAATTTGAGTTTAAATCGACTTTGCAATCCTTCCCGAGAAGGTCACCCATCGCTGTGACTCTCGGCTCATTTAACTTCTTATGTTCTGTTTTTCTTATTTATACTTAACTAATTGACAATTACTAATTATTTGTGTTCAGGACTTATCTAGTTGTCTTATGTGTAGTTCTAATCCCCTTAATTATCCGGACCAACACCGGTCACCGGAATAGTGAAACATACCAGGCTATACAAATAGGGGTGTTACAGCAAGAAATTGAAAAGGAAATCATAAGTTATGTACCCCTCTAATTTTTGCAGCCTTATGGTACCTTAGGGTATCAAGGATAAAATTGAATTATAGTTGTAAATGGAAGCATTTGAACATGAATTTGATGGATTAATGCATTGATTGTGTGTGTATGAAGGGAGTTAGGTTTTGGGGCACAAAATTTGGATTTTTCTCATGTGTTGGTGAATGGAAGTTCAAATGGTCAATTAGTGACCATTTGGCTGAGTATAATGAGGAATTGAAGTGAATTGTAGCTTTGGATTTTAGGTTGGGTGTGCTGCATTGGGTGACCTGCAGGTATGGATGTGAGTCTAGCAAGTTTGGGCAGCTATAACTTGAGTTGTGTAGGTTTAATTGGTGCAAGACCAATTGGACATGCAATTAGACACATAATGGCATAACTTTGATGAAGGAACTCTGTCCAGAAAATAAACATAGGATGCCCTAAAAATTGACCAAATCCGGGTAGCACCAATTCTGCCTGGGCAAAATGACCAAATGAATAGTATTCATTCATTTGGTCATAACTTAGTGTAGAAAGTTCCAATTGACATGAAATTTATATCAATGGAAAGCTTAGACAAATTAGAACAACTTTCATGTAGAACACAAACTCAAATTCTAGACTTAACCAAATGAAATTGCTAGCTAAAATTGAACTACCAAATCTGGCAAAACCAAAATTGCCTAGAAATTCTAGGTAAAGGCAATCCAACTAGTTAAGGTAAAATAACCATAACTTGAGCTAGAAAACTCCAAATGAGGTGATTCAAAAAGCGAAATGTAACTAGACACAATAAGGAACAACTTTGATGAAGAATATTTAGCCAAATTCTCACTATAGAATGACCTAATAGAACAGTGAACTTTAGCACCCAAAACTGAAATTTCTGATTTATTCTCCATTGGTTAGAAGTAATGATTGGCAACTAATGCCAACACTTTTGGGAACCAAAATGTGGTAAATCTATGTGATTAAAACTCATGTAACCATTATATATGAGAAAGTCAATATTTTGACTTAAATGACTAAATGAATAGTAACCTTACATGTTAAGTATAAATATTCAAGAAATAACTTTGTAATGTGCCCTAGTACACCTAGTAAGATTGATTTAGATAGGTTGATATGCCAATAGGGTTCAGTTAGTAGTACTGCACATGGCATTATGCCATTCTGTGATTTTATCACTTTTAGCCATTCTGATATCAGTGTGATGCTTGGCCTTGTGCCCAATGTTTATTACAGCTTATTATCTGTTCTGTTGCACACTGAGAGACACATTGTGACCGATGGTGTGCCAGCCCGAGATACTTGGTACCTAGTACCAGTTTACCTGTTTATCCAGTCCAGTCATCCAGTATAGGTTACTTGGGCGACCAAAATGGAACTGGATAAATTTAAGTAAATAACTAATATAAACAATGCCATATGAATAATATTACAAATAAATTGTCTGTATGAGAAATTCGCATATACACTGCATATTTATTTTCGTTTTAGTTCTGTCACACCCTACCCCTCTGTAAGGCATAACATGATCCCGTAGTATACCTAATGAATTATTAACTCCGTCTACTGATAACCCATTAAATACACTACAAGGGATTTTAAAAACTTTTCTTACTTCTTTTATAGTGGTGAGCACTATTTACAGGTGTTAAAAACCTTTGTGAACTGAAGTGAAACAGCTAACTCATTTGGACTATTAGTAATTTTTGTAAAAATTTTGGCAGAGTGCCATCTGTATTTTGGATAAAACAGTTCTTCAGAAAACCTGTAAAAAGCACTTCAATATATTTCCAAATCTCAACTCCAACATATTTCTCAACACAACATATTTCTCAACTCAAATCCACAGTAATTTTTCAAAGACTGAGATACAAAAAATATAATACAATTTTTACAAGTCAAAATAACCCATAATTTACTTTACAACTTCAATGTACAATTTTAATTTACAACTGGTCAAAACCAAAAATAATATATACATACAGTGTACATATATTACAGTACAAAATGCAAAATGTGGTATACTCAATATACCCGATAATCTCTCGCTGGATGTACTAGCAGCCTAGTCTGTTGCCCTGTCCGTCTGTCTACCTGTGACAGCAATAAAAAGCTATCGCTGAGACAATGTCTCAGTGGTGCACAACATTTACCAAATACAACTTTAAATCACAATTCATAAATCATATAAATAGTGGATACTTAAAACCATAGTTAAATTCAAGACAATAAATGTCACGAGGAATTTAAACTCTATTTCGCAATATCATAATAAATCTCAATAATCAAACATAGTTAAATTCAAAAGACAGTGAATGTCAATAAGAATTTAAACTCCATTTCATAATTTCACAATACATATCAATAAATCACACACAGCTTAATCATGTTTCAAAGTTCAATTCGTCCCAAAAGCCGATGGCTAATGAGGAATAACATAGCTAGCTAGCAAAAATATGAGTACTCATTCTATTCGTCCTCAACAGGCACACACCTCAACACTTCAGCCAGAGAGGGAATTCAATTCGTCTCACTAGACAAGCTAGCGAGGAATACAATCAATATACATGATAGCTGTGGTTTCAAACCATTTCCAATGCTTTTCAATCAATAAGTATCCATCAATATCATTCAAACAATTTTTCAAAATTTCAAACCATTTACAATGTTTTTCAAGCAATAAGTATCCATTCAAACACATTTCCACAATTTTAAACAACAATGTACAAATAGTCATAATTCATTTCAATTGAAAAAATTCAAAAGAAATAGCTGTTGTGCACAAACCTCTGATAACTGTCTCCTGGTCTTGACTCAGTGTTTCCTTCCCTTTCCCTGAGTCTTTGCTAGCTGAGAAACACAATTTGAAGTGTTTCAGTACTTAATTAAACTGTCTCTAACGATAATGTTTGATAAATAATTCATTGAATGCTATTATTTGCTTAATCAACCTAATATGTTGACCCTCGATGCATTCTAGGTAAATTAGGTTTTAATGTTACTAACATGTCACATTCGATAGTCTTTTAGGGTTAGTACATGTTACCAAGTTCATTTCCGTGTATACTGCATTTTCTTGCAATTTGCTGGATTCCAGGATACTGGTTTGACCTAGCCGGATGACCTAGTTTCCTCGATTTTTGGGTTTTGGTCAAAACTACAAACTTGTAGATCTATGTCTTATTGCACGCGGGGCAAAATTTCAGGTCATTCTGAGTTATGTAGACCAAGTTATGGTCATTTTACTATTGCTGGTCAAAATGCATCAAAATTGGTCACTTTAGGTCATTTTAGGTCAATTTTGATTCGGCCAGTTTTTGGACCCGAACTTGTGCAAGCTGTTTGACTTGCTTATAGTCATTTCTGGGTTTTGGTGTCTTCATAAGACTTGTAGATATGGGTCTTAACTATTCATGATCAAAATTTCAGGTCAATTGGACCTATTTTGAGTGAGTTATGGCCTAAACACCAACTGCTGCCCAAATGGTCAATTTTCAGGCCTTATTTGCACTTAATCCGGATTTGGTCATTTTTCAAGCTACCTTGCAAGCAGAATTTTGGCAATCCTTCATGAAAGTTGGCACATTTTGTGTCTAGTCTCACCTCCAATTGGTTTCATACCAATTGGAGCCACACACTTAAAGTTCTAAGCCCAAAACCCAAAATGCCTTATTACATTTCCTTCATACACATCAAAGACCACTTTTAACACTTACCAAACTCAACATTCAAGCCAATTCTGGTTGTATCATAACCTAAACATAATTCACAACATATTATAGGTCATTTTGGCAGCTTACAATCACATTCAACATACACCATAAAGTGCAGAATTTGTCAAACTCAATTTACAACAATTCAAGCACCTAACTATAACACTTTTACATGTCCAACCTCACACCATCATATATACACTCAAACTGCCATAACATCCAACACAAGTCAACATTAATATACCATAAACCAAGCATGAATTCCAGCATTCTTCAAGAGTTAACAAATTGACGCAATGATACCTTTACATTCCATTAATTTCCAAGCTTCAAATTTCAATACACATTTACATATACTAAGTATAATCACCCAAATAATTTCTTACATAATATACATTTAATCAATTCTTTAATTCACCATTTACAAGCAAAAATAAACTGTCTTCAAGGTGTCTCCATGGCTGCCAAAAGTAATACACACACATCAAACTTCCATTTTCACTTTTCAAACTTACCATTCAACTTTATACATGGAAATCAACTTCAATACATTTAAGCACCTAAATCAATACCCCAAATCACTAAATATATGAAGAAATAATTCATTCTCCATGGACATGAGGGCTACCGAAAATTGAACACTTCACTAACTCAACAAATCTTCCATAAATCAACTCCTCTCAACTCTAACACAAAGTTTAACAAAGAAATGAAAGAAGATTGGACATGTACCTCAAGTGGGACTTGCCAAAACTCCTTCAAATCTCTCCTTTTTGCTCCCAATATGCTGCCCAAGAGGTTTACTCTAACTTCAGTGAAGGCAACTTGGTCATTGGATGGCTTGATCTTGAGTGGATGGAGCTCCACACATGGGACGGTAATGGAGATTTTTAGGGAGAATGGAATTCGGCAAAGTTGAATTTGAGAGGAAGAAGAAGACATTAGTGGGGTATTTGTCCTTAAGTGAGTTTATATAGTCCACTAATTGTCCACTAATGCTCCACTTAACTTAAATAAATAATATTATAATTAAACTTTTAATTATTCCCATATTTTTCCACTTAATCATATTTTATCTTTAATCTCATTTTTCATTCAATTTTTCAAAATATATTACCACTTATTTTACATGGAAATTTAGGTCAAAATCTAACTCGGAGTGTCAATTGACCAAAATGCCCCTGTTCGGGTTGCATTCTCAATTTTTCGGTAACACTGGGTTTTGTCCATTTTTCAATTTCTCACTTTTCTTTGTACTAACTATTTAATTTTAATTTAATATTTCTAATGGTATTTATATTTCAATAGGTGTCTATTTAAGTCCTAAAAATATTTTCCAGGGTTCCCCACGGTCCAGGGCTAGTCAACGGTCCACGCCGGGGCGGTCACCCATCGCTAGGGTTCTCGGCTCGCTTAACTTGATTGCATTTCTTTACTATTATTTTTCCTTTGTTTTTCTTGTATTTTCTTTTCTTGTATTTCATTATTTTATGTCTCCTCACTCATATTGAAGTGTAGTTCTAATATCTTAACTGTTCGAACAACACTGGTCACTGGAACAGTAGAACGCACTACCGAACATAGGGGTGTTACAAGTTCTTTTTATTTTATTATTGGCACCACTAAGATGTATTGCTTAGCGCGTTACTTTTTGCCACGTGTAGGTTCTGGAGAGACTGACAAAGAGCCCAGTAGTCCATAGACTGGGTGAGACTTGTATACAGATCTATATAGTGTTCGCGATACCTCACAGACTACAGTGCATTGGTAGGATACTAGGTCCCATTTTAGTATTTTGTACTGCTTGTATTTTATAATTAAACTTTTATTTTCTCATGTATAGTTGAAACTCATGTAATATATTTAGGTATTAATGCAAATATTTGTAATTTGTGTTTATAAAAGAAAATTTAGTATTTATTTACGATTTGTACATGATTATCATATGAAATAAATGAATAACAAATAGAAGAATTTTTTGAAAAATGGTTGAGAAATATTGAGATTATGTTGATATAATGGAGTTTGAGAATGATGGAAAATGTATTAGAAGTGTTTTTCACATGTTCCGAAGAACTGTTTTATCCATTTTTAACCGGTACTCTGTCGGATTTTCTATAAAATTTTCAGAACCTCAAATGAATTTATAATTTCAATAAATGACTTAAATGAGTCAAATTTCACAAATTGCACTTCATAACCATAAAGAAATAAATTAAGAAAGGATAAAAATAATTGAGAAAAAATATGGTGTTTTGGTACATTGTGTGGCATATCTTGCTCGGCTATACTGTAGACGGGTAAGGGGTGTCACACTTATCCTTTTCGAATCTATGACTTTCTGTGGACCGGGATCCATGCCTTAACTTAAAATAACCAGAGAAAACAGATTTGCATTAGTGTCACCTCGACTCCTATATAAAGGCTTATGCATGTTATACACACTATATCTTTCTATCTACCTATTCCTAGGAATGCCTAAACCTTTACTCTGATACCAATAAATGTAACACCCCTCACCCGTCTATAATGTAGTCGAGCAATGTGTGCTACATTCGGTGTCAGAGCACCCTATCCTATCCTGTCGTGTACAATATTAATTTAATGTCTATTTAATTATATTATCTTATGTGTAGAATTTTTTTTCTTTTCTATTCCCATTTCTATTGCATAAATTCACAATTTTAATTTATTTTATATGTTTTAGTCTCTCTCATTTTAATTAGCTTTTACGTCAAAATTCAACTCTGAGGTTGAAATGACCAAAATATCCTTCATTATACTTATCGGGTTATTTTTATCTATACCGATTAACTAATTTTTCTTGAATTTTCTTTGACATTTTTAATGTCATTTATACCTTATAAAACCTTCCATTTAATTCAAAATATTTATTTCATGGGGTTTCTCACGGGTCTGGGGTCAGCAACTGTCTTCTCAGTTGCTTCCCGGTACAGTCACCCATCCCCGTGACTCCGGCTCATTTAACCTATTGGCATTTCGTTTCTTTTATTTTCCTTTAGTTTTTCTTAATCTTTATTCAATCACTTTATGACTCCTCACTCTAGTTTGAGTGTTGTTCTAGACATCCTAACTGTTCGAACAGACATTAGTTGTCAGAACAGTAGAACATACGGACTACTTAAAGTGAGGGCGTTATACAATTCGTCCTCAACTGACACACACCTCAACACTTCAACCAGAGAGGGAATACAAAACCAAATCATCCCACTAGGCAAGCTAGTGAGGAATTCAAACATATAGTCATGAAAACTGTGGTTTCAAACAATTTCAATAATTATCCAAACCTCAAAATATCCATCAATTCACATTTAAATAATTTTTCCAAAATTTGGGCTAATACACAAAATTTTTTTCAATCAAGAATTCAATATAAATAAAGCGAAAAATTCATTCCACAACTTATTCAATTCAAAATTCAATTCAAAAATCAAAAGAAATTTAGTTGTTGCACACAAATCTCAAATGAGTCACCTCTTGGCCTTGACTCATTTTTTCCTTATCTTTCCTAGTTTCTTTCTCCATTGAAATACAAAATTTAAGGCATTTCAATATTCATTCAACTCATTTCCATAATTAATCTAACACTTAAATGTATGCATACTAAATTTCTCTCACAATTTCCCCTTAAAGTTGAATTTTTTGTATGTGGTATGTTGTGGTTACTATTCATTTGACCATTTGGTCAAAATGTTGACTTTTCATACTAAATAGATATGCTAATTTTAATTATCCCCACATACCACATTTTGGATCACAATTATGTTGGCATTGATTGCCAATTAAATTTCTAAGCTCCTTAAGTGAAACTCTAAAAAAAAAAATTTCAGTTTTGGGTCACTTATTTTACTGTTCCATTGGACCTTCTACAGTGAAAATTTGGCCAACTTTCCTTCATCAAAGTTGTTCGTTAATGTCTTAGATTTAATTTCATTTTTGAATCACTCTATTTGGAGTTTTGTAGCTCAAGTTATGCTGCTTTTTCTAAGGCTGGCCGGATTGGTCACAAACTCAGAAATTCTGGGCAATTAGGGTTCTGGCAGATTTGAGGAACCAAATTTGGTTAGAAATTTGACTTGGTTATAGTCAACATTTGGGTTTGTGTTCTTCATAAAAGTTGGTTAAACATGTCTAAGCTTTCTATTGCCACAAAAATCAGGTCATTTGAACCTTTCTACATGAAGTTGTGACCATTTGAACAAGTACTATTCATTTGGTCATTTCTATACAGTGCCAGGGTGTGTGATCCAGATTTAGCCTAACTTTTCACTCACTTGTGGTCAGTTTTAGAGCAAGGTTTCCACATGAAAATTGTTGCATTATGACCCTATTTTCATCTCCAATTAGCCTCACACCAATTGGAGTAACAGAATTCAACTTATAACAGTTTAAGTGGACGGGGGTGAATCTGTCCAGATTGGGGTAGCATCACATTCAATTCCAATTCAATTCCCATGCATTCACATGCACTCATAAACACACCAATTGATAAATTTAAGCATTAATTAGGTCAATTGGTATCAATTCCCCAAATTCCCAAAATTTTCCCAAATTTTCAATGGCTAAGAACCCTAATTCATTAATTAACTCAATTCACTCAAATTAAAGCTTATTAATCACCTTTACTTACTTAATTAAACTTGTGTACAAGGTTAATTAAATCAAAACACCTCATTACCCCCAACATCCCATGGCTGTTGAATTTCCCTTCTTTCTTTAACTTTTTATTTCATTTTCCTCAATTTCTAATTTAATTTCAATGCTTAAACATGAATATAAAGAGAAATTTGGGAAGAACCTCACTAACCTTATATGGTGCTTTTCAAAGCTTGAAATTCTCTATTTCTTTCTTCTCTTTCTTTCTTCAAAGCTCTTCTTTTATGGTAAATTAAGGGTTTTCTAAGATTTGGGAACTTGCTTTGGTTGTTAATGGAGGAAGAAACAAAATGAAAGAGAGAGGAGAGAGACTCACTTCGGCCAAAAGAAGAAGATGAGAGAATTTATTTATTTTTTTTCATTTCTCTTCATTTATACTTATCTCTATGTATTTTAATTCAATTAAATTATTTATGATGTCATGCTTATGTTAAGGATGATGTCATAATCTTTTTACTTTTTAAATTTCTTTCTTTTCCTATTCATTTTCTTTCACTCACCCCTTCAATTTGAATTTAATTTTCACTATTTTAATTTCCTATATTTTATTGGACATTTAGGCCAAAAGTCACCTCTAGGGGTGAATTGACCATTTTGCCCCTTACCGGTCTATTCCGTTTTCTCCAATAGCATTTAATTGTTTTCGAAATCCTGGTTCAATTATTCAAACTGGTTTTTGATTCTTTTCTGTGATTTTCATATTACCCTTAGCTTCATAATAATTCTTAGGCCTAAGGTGCCATAAGGTCCCATTCGAAAATAGGACAACGACTGACCTCGCGGTTACTTCTCGGTTCGGTCATCCATCGCTGTGGTATCGGCTTATTTAACCCATTATGCCTTATTTTCTTTATTTCTATTTCACCTTTATATAATTGCTATTAATTTTTATTCAGGACTTTTTTGGGTGACATAGATATAGGTCTAGACATCCTGACTATCCGAACAGACACTAATCACTGGAATAGTAGAATGTATAAACTGCTTAGTATAGGGGTGTTACAAATCTCCCCCCTTAAATAAATTTTATCCCGAAATTTTTCCTGATATTAGTCTCTGAACAGCTGTGATTGCTACCTCCTCATATCCTCCTCACTCTCCCAAGTAGCCTCCTGGCCTGAATGATGGTTCCACAGCACCTTAACTAATGGTATTTGCTTGTTCCTCAACTGCTTCACCTCATGTGCCAGAATCTCTATGGGTTCTTCCTCATATGTGAGGTCTGGATTCACCTCAATCTCCTCAATAGGTAGAACATGAGATGAGTCTGATCTATACCTCCTCAACATAGACACATGGAAGACATTATGTATCTTTTCCAACTTTGGAGGTAGTGCCAATCGGTATGCCAAAGGACCCACTCTTTCCAGAACCTCATATGGCCCAACGAAACGAGGACTTAGTTTTCCCTTTCTGCCAAATCTCATAATTTTCTTCCAAGGGGAAACTTTAAGAAATACCTTATCACCCACTGCATACTTAATATCTCGCCTTTTTAAATCGATGTAGGACTTCTGCCAGTCTGATGCTGCCTTGAGTCGATCTCTGATAAGCGTAATCTTTTTCTCTGTTTGCTGAACAATCTCTGGGCCAATTAGTTTTCTTTCCCCCACTTCATCCCAACACAGAGGAGTTCTGCACTTCCTACCATACAGAGCTTCATATGGAGGCATCCCAATTCTTGATTGATAGCTGTTGTTATAAGCAAACTCAATCAAAGGCAAGTGTGTATCCCAACTACCTTTAAACTCAATCACACAAGCCCGTAGCATATCCTCCAATATCTGAATTACCCTTTCAGACTGGCCGTCGGTCTGTGGATGGAATTCCATACTAAAGTTTAATCTAGTTCCTAGGGCTTTTTGCAAGCTACCCCAGAAAACTAGAAGTGAACCTTGGATCTCTATCTGACACAATCGATACTGGCACTCCATGGAGTCTCACTATCTCATTAAGGTATAATTTAGCAAATTTGTCCAGGCTATAGTCTATTCTCACCGACAGAAAGTGAGTAGACTTAGTCAATCTGTCTACAATGAGCCACATTGCATCGTGGTTCTTCTGTGTTCTTGGAAGTCCCATCACAAAGTCCATCATTATTCTTTCCCATTTTCACTCAGATATTATCAATGGATGTAGCAGACCAGCTGGCACTTGGTGTTCTGCCTTTACTTGCTAACAAGTTAGGCATTTGAATACAAAATTAGCTATGTCCCTCTTCATACCCATCCACTAATAGTGCTCTTTGATCGTTCTGTACATCTTGGTTCCACCAGGGTGCATAGAAAAAAGAGACTCATGTGCTTTCTTCATAATGATTTGTCTCAATTCCACATCATTAGGAATGCACATTCTACCCTGGTGTAGCAGTAGGCCATCATTATTCACAGAAAAGTCTGGTTTCTTGCCTTCCTGAGCTTTCTCCACCAATTTCACATACTTTTCATCATTCTGTGTAGCCATCTTTATCTAATCAATCAACACTGGCTGTACATGCCATGCAGCTACGATCTGTCCCTCATCATCAATCTCTAAACTAGCATGCAATGCTTTCAGCTCATTTACCATAGACAAAGGAGAAACTTTTAAACTCGCCATGGTTTTACGGCTCAAAGCATCAGTGACCACATTTGCCTTCCCTGGCTGGTAGTCTATCAGACAATCATAGTCCTTAATAAATTCTAACCACCTCTTTTGCCTCAAATTCAACTCTTTCTGGGTACCCAGATACTTCAGGCTCTTGTGATCTGTGTAGATGTAACACTTTTCCCCATACAGATAATGTCTCCAAATTTTCAAAGCAAACACAATAGCTGCAAGCTCCAAGTTATGTGTAAGGTAGTTTCTCTCATATGGTTTCAACTGACGTTATGCATAAGCAATGACATTTCGGTCTTGTATCAGTACACAACCTAACCCATTGTGAGAAGCATCGCTATAAACAGTGTATTCTTTACCCGGAGTAGGTAAAGTTAGGACTGGAGTTTCAATCAAACATCTCTTTAATTAATCAAAACTTTGCTGACATTTATCAGTCCACTGAAATTTCACATCTTTTCGAAGCAGCTTGGTCAGTGGAGATGCTAACATAGAAAACCCCTTAACAAAATGGTGGTAGTATCCAGCTAAACCCAGAAAACTACGAACTTCTTTAACATTCCTGGGTGACTTCCAATTAAGGATAGCCTCAACCTTTCTCGGATCTACCTTGATGCCTTCAGCTAATACAATATGCCCTAAGAAAGAGATTTCTTCCGGCCAAAATTCGCACTTTAATAATTTGGCATACAACTGTTTCTCCCTTAGGGTTTGTAGTTGATGGTTGTTGAATCCACCAGAAATTAAATTAACTGAAATCACCAATTATGAAATATTTTTTGCAGTAAGTGGTAAATCCAGGTCAAACCCTAGAGACTAAATTATTAAATTTCATGCACTTGTGTAATGGAAAAAGAAACAAAAGTTGGGGGGTTAATTCGCAATCCAAAGAAGAAATCAAAAATCCAAAATTAAGATCTAAAAATAAGAAACTCTCCAATTAAACAAACTTCAGTCCAAGGTAATTCGCATTCCAATGCATTGATTTGATCATAGATAAAAGAAATACAATTATTTCTTATTGAATACTTAACGTAGATTTACCGAACAGCGAGGTAAACCCCTGACTTCCCTATACTCATCAATTCGAGCCTAGCACTCTTATTGACTCTAATTATTAACTGAGTTGGTATTAAGCAATCCTCATCAAATTAATAACTGCTTTAAGAAAAGGAAGTAGTTAAGCTGAACAATAATTTATGAAACATAAATTATTTAATTCACCCTATTGTTTCTTTAGGTTATTATCGAAAACTGGAATCATAATCAATAAAACCTAATTGCTACTCATGTCCAATCTTACACAATAATTACGGATTATGAAGATGAACTAGCAATTGATCACATCAAACAATTAATTAATAGGCCTTTTTAGCAAATCATTCAATAAATCAAAGATATTGAAATCAGAAAACAATAGATATTTCAAAAAGACATAAATTAAATTAAGAACCTGGTCTCATAAATCAAGCAAAAGAACTTGAATCCCTTGAACTGAATTAAAAACTTAGCCACTCATGTTCATGGCTTTCAGAAAAATAAAGAAAAATAAAGAAGAAATCTAAAAAGAGAATGGAGAATTAAGATCTAAATTGGAATGCTCTTAGCTGCTGCCCAAAGATGTATTTATAATAAAAAACCTAATCCTAAAGATAGGAACCAAACTAGGAAAAGTTTTGAAATTCAAAAGACAGATTTTCAGCCTGTATTCACATCACTGAAATCAAGGCTGATTTTTAGTGACTTCTTTTCCTAATCTGACTCTGCCCTCTTTAGGAAAGTTGTAGCCCTATTTCTTAGCTTTCCAATGGATACTCATTCGCCCAAATCTGAGGTCTATAGCCCAAGTTATGGCCCAAAAACCGGGACTAGTTTAGACAGATAGTCCAGCCCATAGTGACGATTTCATTGCCATTTTTCAAAATTAAAATGGCCTCATCTCCCATCCAGCCCTTCATAGAAGTTGTAGAGGTAGCTCTTAAGGTTCAATTGAGCTTGGGCTTGCTTCATTTGGACATCTAAAACTCAAGATTCAAAATAAATACTAAAACCAGTCGTGACACATCAAGTATGGGCTTTTGCAATAGATCCATAGCTCATTTTGTCAACCTTGGAGACTGATTTGGGCTTTGGTCTCTCTTTATCATTTGAAGTGCTCTATCTTAGCTAATGGATTAAACAACACTCAATTTGGAGACTCACAACTTTAGAAACACCTGAAAAATACAGTAAAGATCAAATGCTAAAAATTTCTCCATTTAACACAATTATTCCACAACTATCTAAAAATATGCCTAAATGATAAATATATTTTAACCAACTGAATTAAACATAAAAACACACTAAAAACTCTAAATGTGATGCAAGTAAAATTAATAAATTATGCACTTATCAATAACACAATCCTCAGGTACCTATCATGCTCCTTTGCATTCTTTGAATATACCAAGATGTCATCAATAAACACAATAACAAACTGATCTAAGTATGGCCTGAAGATAATGTTCATCAGGTCCATAAAAGCAGTTGGAGCATTGGTTAACCTGAATGGCATAACTAGAAACTCATAATGGCCATATTGAGTTCTAAAAGCAATTTTTGGAATACTCTGCTCTTGCACCCTTAACTGATAATAGCCAGATCTCAAATCAATTTTAGAGAACACAGCTGCACCCTTCAACTGATCAAACAAATTATCTATGTGGGGCAACGGATATCTATTCTTTATTGTCACCTTATTCAACTGCCGGTAGTCGATACACAAATGGAGAGTGCCATATTTCTTTTTAACAAACAACACCGACGCTCCCTAAGGTGACACACTAGGGTGGATGAAGCCCTTATCAAGAAACTCTTGTAACTATTCGTTCAACTCCTTTAATTCAGTAGGTACCATTCTGTACGGGGTAATAGAGATTGGGTCCACACTAGGCATAACCTCTATTTCGAACTGCACCTCTCTTTTTGGAGGTAATCCTAGCAACTCTTCAGGAAACACATCTAGAAAGTCACATACTATAGGAATGTCCCTCAATGCTGGACTTCCTACTTTGGTATCTATCACATGGGCCAAGTAAGCTTCGCTCCCTTTTCGGATCATTTTTCTGACAAGTGCAGCAGAAATAAGGTTTGATGGCAATAGCTGCCTCTCCCCATGTATTACCAGATCACCATACTGAGGGAGACTAAAGTGGTATCTTGATCTCTGATCAATCATTGCATGATGCCTGGCTAACCAATCCATGCCTAAGATGATATCATAATCTCTGAAGGGCATCTCAATCAAGTTAGATAAGAATATGTGTCCTTGGATCACCAAAGAACAATCCCTATACATTCTGTTGACCCTAACCTCTTGTCCTAAAGAACTAGTCACTAACACCTCAAAATCCATTTTCACACAAGTGACAGTAATAAAGCTAATGATGCTAGCACTAACATAGGAATGCATAGATCCGGGATCAAACAACACAAACTCATCTTAATCAAAGATAGAGAATGTACCAGCCACAACATCGGATGTTTCAGCCTCTTCTCTCTGTCTCATAGTGTAGACTCTAGCTAGCGCACTACCCTACTCTGACTGATTAATTATGCCTTGACTGCCTGAGGTACTGCCCCTACCTCTGCCTTTGCCTTTACTAGCTGGCTGTGAACCTCTAGTGGCAGAACTTTGAACAGATCCTTCTGTTGTGGCAGTGGGTGGCCCAGATCTGTGGGGACTGGTGCAATCCTTCACAAAATGTCTCATACCACTACAATTATAACAAGCACCAATCGCCTTGTAGCATATTCCATCATGGTTCCTACCACATGTCTCACAGGGACGGGGAGGGAAAGAACTTCTGATCATCTGTTGACCAGATCTAGGGGGTCTCTATCCCGAAAATCTCCTCCTACCTGACTTTTTACTGCTCTGTCCCCTGAAGTTCTTTCTCTTTCCAGTATTGCCACTAGAACTCTGATCCACTGGCTTCCCACTTTTCTCTTTTTCTGTCTTCTCTTTCTCAGGTACCCTTTCTGCTTCAATCCTTTCTAGCTCCAGTGCTTGAGATATGAGTTCAGAGAAGTTATCATGTCGGAATCCAACCACTTGCATTCTCAAACTGGGCTTCAAACTGGCTTCAAACCATTTACATCTTTCTCTACTAGTAGCAAGTAGACTCCCAGCATAGTGGCTCAAGCATGAGAACTCCCTTTCATACTCTGCCACTGTTCTACTCCCCTATTTTAGACTTAAGAATTCCTACAGCTTCATATCCACATACGCATCAGGGAAATATTCCTGTCTGAACTCTTTGAGGAAATCATCCCATGTCAATATCGGAGGGTTCCACCAGACTGTGGGGGATGGTTTTCCACCAATCATATGCATCCCCCTGTAGAAGTGAAACTGAGTATTCAAACTTAAACTCTTCCGTGCAGTGTAGCTTCTTAAAAACTCTTTCCATTCTTTCTAACCATTGCTCTGCTTCTAATGGGTCCACTATACCCTTAAATTTAGTAGCACCATACTTGATCAACTTGTCATACTGCCTGGCTAGAGGCTGTGATTGTGCTGCTGGAGTTTGAATTTGAATTTGGGTGGATATACCTCCAACCATTTGCTAAAATAGTACAGCCATCTGCTGAGCAAACTGAGCAAGAAACTACGGCATTTGAGGAGCTGGAGCGACTAACCCACTCACATTCTGAAGAGCTGGAGCTTCCCCTTGTGCCTCAACTTCAACTGATTGCTCGACTGAGCGATCCCCTTATTCCATAGTCAGTTAGATGGTATTCTATCTCCTGAACAAACAACATAAGGAGATTTCCCTCCATTAGTTCATATTCATAATGTAATGCACTGTATGTATCAAACAATGACATTGAGCAATTGTACTTATCAAAGAAAAATATTCAATTTTACAGTTCAAAACATACTTTAAAAACTTGCTCTGATACCACTAAAATATGTCACACCTTACTCCTCCGTAAGGCATAACATGATCCCATAGTATACCTAATGAATTACCGAACTTCTCCTACCGATAACCCATTAAATATACTACAAGGGATTTAAATCAATTTTCATTCATTTTTAAAGTGGTGGAACATTTTGAACAGGGATCAAAACCTTTACTTGAAATTAAGTCATAATCAAAATTTTAATTAATTTAAAATCTTCGTAATTTTTACAGAAAATTCGGCAGAGTTTCGTCTATAATGTGAGAAAACAATTCTTCAAAAACCTGTGAAAACACTCCCAATATGCATTTAAATCCCAAACTCTAATATTCTTAACACAATTTAATCTCAACAACCACCATTTCAAGCAATTCATAATAAAAAATGTTTCAAAATAAACTGAGCATTTCACTAAATAATATAAGAAGTTTATATTATAACATTTACACAAATCAAACATAAATTACAAAATTTATTGCACAACTGCTCAAGTCTAATGCACCTACATACAGTGACATATACATCAAAATGAAAATATACAAGGGTATAATCTTTATACCTGGTAAATATCCAAAATGTTGATCACTTCAAGTCACAAGCAGCCTACTCTGCTGCTTTATCTACCTCTCTGCTTGGGACAGCAATAAAAAGCTATTGCTGAGCCAAAGACTCAGTGTTGCACAACTTTAAGAAAATAATAAATTAAACAGCACATAAATCACAATTGCTCAAATTAAATCAATTGAGATATTAACACATATAAAATCACGTTTTATTTCTAAAGCCAGGAAATTTCTTAAAATAAATCAAATCACAGAACAATTTCTTTTGAAATGTCACACAGCTTAATCATGACCCAAATATCCAATTCATCCCAATAGCCAAAGGCTAATGAGGAATACTAAGGCTAGCTAGCACAATATATGAGTACTCATTCAATTCATCCTCAACTGGCATACACCTCAACACTTCAACCAAAGAGAGAATACAAAACTAAATTCATCCCACTTGGCAAGCTAGTGAGGAATTCAAACATATAGTCATGAAAATTGTGGTTTCAAACAATTTCAATAATTATCCAAATCTCAAAATATCCATCAATTCACATTCAAATAATTTTCCTAAAATTTGGGCTAATACACAATTTTTGTCAATCAAGAATTCAATATAAATAAAGCCATAAATTTATTCCACAACTTATTCAATTCAAAATTCAATTCAAAAATCAAAAGAAATTTAGTTATTGTGCACAAACCTCAAATGAGTCGCCTCTTGGCCTTGACTCACCTTTTCCTTATCTTTCTCAGTTTCTTTCTCTATTGAAATACACAATTTAAGGTGTTTCAATATTCATTCAACTCTTTTCCATAATTAATCCAACACTTAAATGTATGCATACTAAATTTCTCTCACAATTTCCCCTTAAAGTTTAATTCTTTGCATGTGGTATGTTATGGTTACTATTCATTTGACCATTTAGTCAAAATGTTGAATTTTTTATACTAAATAGATATGCTAATTTTAATTATCCCCACATAAAATATTTTGGATCACAATTATGTTGGCATTGATTGCCAATTGAATTTCTAAGCTCCTTAAGTAAAACTTCACAAAAAAAAATAAAAAAATTTCAGTTTTACAGTTCTACTGTTCCATTGGACCTTCTACAATGAAAATTTGGTCAACTTTCCTTCATCAAAGTTTTTCGTTAATGTCTTAGATTTAATTTCATTTTTTAATCACTCCATTTGGAGTTTTGTAGCTCAAGTTATGCTACTTTTTCTAAGGCTGGCCAGATTGGTCACAAACTTAGAAATTCTCGCCAATTAGGGTTCTAGCAGATTTGAGGAACCAAGTTTGGTTGGCAATTTGACTTAGTTATGGTCAAAATTTGGATTTGTGTTCTTCATTAAAGTTGTTGTACTATGTCTAAGCTTTCCATTGCCACAAAAATCAGGTCATTTGGACCTTTCTACACGAAGTTATGACTATTTGAACTAGTACTATTAATATAGTCATTTCTATACAGTGGCAGGGTGTGTGATCCGGATTTAGCCTAACTTTTCACTCACTTGTGGTCAGTTTTAGGGTAAGGTTTCTGCATGAAAATTGTTGCATTATGACCCTATTTTCATCTCTAATTGGCTTCACCCTAATTGAAGTAATAGAATTCAACTTATAATAGTTTAAGTGGACAAGGGTCAATCTATCCAGATTGGGGTAGCGTCACATTCAATTCTAATTCAATTCCCATGCATTCACAGGCACTCATAAACACACCAATTGACCAATTTAAGCATTAATTAGGTCAATTGGTATCAATTACCCAAATTTCCAAAATTTTCCCAAATTTTCAATGGCTAAGAACCCTAATTCACCAATTAACTCAATTCACTCAAATTAAAGCTTACTAATCCCCTTTACGGGTAAATTTCAGTAACTATTCCTGAACTTATATAGTTATAACACTATAGTCCTTAAACTTTATAACGTAACATGAAACCCTTTAAACTTTCAAATTTTGCACAGTAAAATCCCTCTAACTTTAAATTACTGATTTTTCAGTTGAAAACTGATTTGAACAGCAACTGTATGGCTCTTAGTTAACATTTCTCTCTCCTCTCTTATTCAAATTCTAAAATTATTCTTTCTACACCTGAAAAATCATTCTATTTACAGTGAGAAAAATGATTCAATTTACACATAACTTGAGAGAGAAAAGAGAAATATTGACTAAGCTCTACGCTAGAACTGTTCAGGCCAGCGTCTAACTGAAAAATTGACAATTTGAGATTCAAGGGATTTTACTGTGCAAAATTTAAAAGTTGAAGGGGTTTTATATTACATTTTTAAGTTGAAGGACCATAATATTATACTAGATAAGTTCAGGGATGGTTATCAAAATTTATCCCCTTTACTTAATTAAACTTGTGTACAAGGTTAATTAAATCAAAACACCTCATTACACCCAATATCCCATGGCTACTGAATTTCCTTTCTTTCCTTAACTTGTTATTTTTATTTCATTTTCCTCAATTTCTAATTTAATTTCAATGCTTAAACATGAATATAAAGAGAAATTTGGGAAGAACCTCACTAACCTTATATGGTGCTTTTCAAAGCTTGAAATTCTCTCTTTCTTTCTTCTCTTTCTTTCTTCAAAGCTCTTCTTCTAGGGTAAATTAAGGGTTTTCTATGATTTTTGGTTAGGGTTTGTGGGAAAAAAATCAAGATTTGGGAGTTTGCTTTGGTTGTTAATGGAGGAATAAACAAAATGAAAGAGAGAGGAGAGAGACTCACTTCGGCCAAAAGAAGAAGATGAGAGAATTAATTTTTTTTTTTTTCATTTCTCTTCATTTATACTTATCTCTATGTATTTTAATTCAATTAAGTTATTTATGATGTCATGCTTATGTCAAGGATGATGTCATAATCTTTTTACTTTTTGAATTTCTTTCTTTTCTTTTTCATTTTCTTTCACTCACCTCTTCAATTTGAATTTAATTTTCACTATTTTAATTTCCTACATTTTATTGGACATTTAGGCCAAAAGTCACCTCTAGGGGTGAATTGACCATTTTGCCCTTTACCGGTCTGTTCCGTTTTCTCCAATAGCATTTAATTGTTTCCGGAACCCTGGTTCAATCTTTCGAACTAGTTTTTGATTCTTTTATGTGATTTTCATATTACCCTTAGCTCTGCAATAATTCTTAGGCCTGAGATGCCATAAGATCCCACTCGAAAATAAGATAGTGACTGACCTCGTAGTCACTTTCCGGTTCGATCACCCATCGCTTTGGTCTCGGCTCATTTAACCCATTATACCTTATTTTCTTTATTTCTATTTTACCTTCATGTATTTGCTATTAATTTTTATTCAGGGCTTTTCTAGGTGACATAGATATAGGTCTAGACATCCTAACTGTCCGGACAGCCACTAGTCACCGAAACAGTAGAATGTATAGACTGCTTAGTAGAGGGGTGTTACAAATCGCTTCCACAACCGCTTGATCTTGTTGTTGTTCAATCGATTCCTATGTCATATAAATCTTTATTTCCTTCACCTGTGATCTCTTGTTTCCTTAAGGCTGCCCTAATCCAATCATCCAAACACGTTTGAGCTTCTAATGATTTAGGGAGCATATTGGATCATGTCTTATCTAATATACTACCCCTTGCATTAAGAGCTTCTTCAACTCTAATTATGGAGTCTCGTGCTGCTAAAATTTATTTATCAATTAGTGCAAGGATGGGGAAAGTATTTGTGTGTCGACTCCACCAATCAAGTATTAGAAATTCTTTACCTGCACTACTATCACCAAACTTGAAAATAGTGGTTGAATAAATGTCAAATTCACAATTATTACCAAGGGATCCTCTAGGCCTTTTTTGCCTTTACAATAAGGCACGATCACCCATGCTCATTCTGGAGGATGGTTCATTCTAAACTTGATTAGAAGGTTGAGATTGGAAAACTAATTGTTAGCTAGAAGAATAAAATTCACTATATAAATTTAAAATTAATTTTCTAATTTCAACAATTATTATATGAATATCAAAATCAATATCATCATCAAGATTTAAATGAATAATAAAGAGACAAATAATTATTTGAACTATCTAATTTATATCTAGGATAAAAAACAAAATAACAAGATAAAGTGGAGGAATATTTTTGAAATAATTCATCCATTTTTTCTTCATATTAGAAATGCAATCTTTTAAATTAACATCATTTTCATGGTCTTGCAATGCACCAATAATATTAAGATATTCAATCATAAATAAATGAGATATAGGATAATAAACACCACTCAATGTATATGTAGCATCATTAAAAACTTTTAAAATATCCAAAAGTTTTGCACAAATGTCCTAATTTTGTGGATATAGTTCAACTTGTGGAACATTATTGGTAATAAATGTGCATAATAAATCTCTATATCCAAATGACTCGTTTAGCAATTCATATGTTGAATTCCAATGAGTGGGAACATCTCTTGGAAATAATTTTGCTCTTTTATTATTTATTTTACAAAATTTAGCTCATTCTTTCATAATTTGGGGATACCCCCATAAAAATGAAATTGGTTTTTTGATAGGAGAAATAAATTCATTAAAGGTTCTTAAACCATCTCGTACACATAAATTTAAAACATGACATGCACACCAAATATGAAAAAATTTTCCCTCGAGATTGGGTTGGCATATTTTTTTAAGGTCACTAGTTGATGTAGAATTTGCAGCAATATTATCAAAACCAATTGAAAAAATTTTATAAACTAATCTATATTCTTCTAGAATATTTTTAATCATCCTATAAATATTATCAGTAGTATGTCTCTTGTCAAAAACACGAAATGCAATTACTTTTTTTTTTTGCATAATCCAATCATGTCACACCCTACTTCTCAGTAAGATGTAACATGATTCCGTAGTACATCTAATGATTTACTGTACTTCGCCTACCGGTAACCCATTAAATATATTACAAGAGATTTTAAAATAATTTTCTTACTTTTTAGAAGTGGTGAGTATCTTCTTACATTTAATAGTAGTTTAAAAACTTGTAACACCCCTCACTCGTCTACAGTATAGCCGAGTAAGGCGTGCTACACGGCGTGCCGGAACACCTAGTTTGTGATTATCTCATTTCCTGAACTCAGTTTGATTTAAGAAGTCTTTATGTGATATTCATAACATGCTGATACTATTTTCATACTTTAATAAAATCAGTGTTTAAAAAATGGTAATAAAAATTTGGCAAGGTGTCGTGTGTATTTCAGACAAACTGTCCTTTCAAACCCGTTAAAAATAGTTCAATATAATAATATCAAAATCTTAACTATTTCACAGTCTCGATTTCTCAGTAAAGTCAATAGACTTTTACAGTCATTAAACAGTTCCATAATACAGTCCATAATAATTTAAATATATGCAGAAAATCTCCATGTTATTTAATATGTACAAACTTTAGAGCTTTCATAATATTACAAAATACAGGGCCGAATTACAAAATACAATAGAAGTACAAAATGCAAGATATCCTAAGTCCTACCATATATGCAATGCAGTGCAGATGACTCTGGACTCCATTACAGATCTAATGTCTCACCCGGTCGTAGGTTTGCTGGGCTCCCCAGCTGTGTCTCCAATACCTACGAGTTATAAAAGCAACGCGCTAAGCAATTTTGCTTAGTGGTGCTAAATATAAAGAAATATGCACTAAAATAAAGTAAACAAATTTATGACATCGGTATTTTTTACAATTGTTGATTCTACCTTTATTTGCTAACATTTCAGTATTTGCTAATTTTGGTAGTACTGTATGTCAGAAGACTGGATTGAGCTATTTGAATTTAATAGTACTTGAATTACTGCCTGTGTAGCCTATATACTGACCAGATTGGATAAACGGATATACTGACACTGAGTACCTAGTACCTCGGGCCGTCACACCATCGGTCACAAAGTGTCTCCCAGTGTGCAACAGTGTGGCTGAAAAGCCATATAGTCAATTTGGCGATAAGCCAAGTATAAATACACAATATGTACAGCCGTAGACTATTAAAGTCACAGTGAGGCATAATATGTCATAAAAACACAGTATGGCATAAAGCCATTTACAGAACAGCAGTTAGATTCCTATTGGCATGCCAACCTATTCAAGCTAGTCAACTAGGCAAACTAAGACACATTATAAATTAATTGTTTAATTTATCAAGTTTTAGAGTTTACTAGCTATTCTGTAATTCATAAGTCAATGCATATGTTGACCTTTTTAGGTACTATGGATAAGTTGTTTCTGGCATCAATATGTCACAAATTGTAATTCAATATGCTGCCAATATAGTGCAATTTACCATTTTTACAAGTTAACATTCATTGCCAAATTGCTTTAAGCATCATTGCATGTAAATGTCAAATTCTCAATTTTTGTGTCCTAGATTGGTCTAGCTTAAAGTGCTATTTCTCTTGGTTTTTAGCTTCTAGTCAAAGAAGAAAAATTGTAGCTCTATGTATTATTGCACTCGGGGCAAAATTTCAGGTCATTCTGAGTTGTATAGACCAAGATATGGTCAATTTACTAAAGCTGGACAGATTGCACCTTTAGTGCAAAATTTGGTCAATTTTAGGTCACTTTTAGTTATGGCAGTTTTGGTATCCGAAATTGTGCAAGCTATTTGACTTGGTTCTGGCCATTTTTAGGCTTTGGTGTCTTCATAAGAATTGTAGCTCTATGTCTAAGCTATCCATGTTAAAAATTTCAGATCAATTGGACTTGTTTTGAGTGAGTTATGGTCATCCTAATGATTACTGTTCATATGGTCAAAAATCTGGGTTGCAAGGTTACCATTCCGGATTTGGTCATTTTTAAGGTCAGTTTCTAGGCAGAATTTTGGCAACATTTCTACATGAAAGTTGGCCTATTTGGTGTCTAGTTTCACCCCCCATTGGCCTCATACCAATTAGGTTCATAGTTTGGTACTTATAACCTAATTTAGGTACTGCCAACAACACACAACCTGTACAAGACAATTACACTTCCAATTTGCCATTCCTTTTCCTCCTCATTACTTCATTATTCATGCATAGAACTTCTACAAATATTAAACACAATTCCAACAAGCAATTTTTGGGCAGAATATTCAAGTGCTCAATGGACATAATTCACCATTCAAGTTCAATATTCACTTCCACCAAAATTCAACATATCTCAATATCAATATTACACATACACTTCCATATACTCATACCTCAATATAAATTACACATGCTACCTAAAATTTAATACTATCATATTTCATTAATAAACTTCATATTCACACACACAAATTTATGATATTATAGGTTGCCAAACATAGGATTTTGCCAAAGCATCAAGGTCCCATTTCAAACCCTTAATTCAAGCACTAACATGCATATACTTGGATATTAACTTACTATATCTTCCATTTGAGTTAATTAATCTTAATTCCCATCCATTAGAGGTAAGAAAAACTCAAATACAACAAATCTTCATGGCTGCCGAAAATGGACAAGTTCATTTCTCAATGTTTTCTTCATTTGTCTTCACCAAAATACTCACCTCAACCTAAACACAAGGTTCACCAAAGCAAGGGAGAAGATTTGGACACTTACCACTTTTGGAGCTTGTTAAAACTTCACTAAATCCTATTTTTCTTATTGCCAATATCTTCCCCAAGGTGAGTAGGCAAGCTTTAATGAAGGAACCAAGTGGAAAGGAGGCTTGGAATGAGGTTGCATGGAGCTTGGACAAATTCGGCCATGGGAGCTTTCATGGAGGACAATTCGGCTGGTTTTTGCTTAAGGTTGAAGATGATGAGAATGAGTGGAACCTGCTGTCCCAAAGCTTGTTTTGGTGTCCCAATATTCAAGTTAGTGGAGCACTAAGTTCATTTTAATGTTTAATTAGTTAAAGTTTCCTTATTTGCTCATTTATCTCAATTCTTTCACTATTTACATAATGTATCTCATTTTAATTTTTCATGACATTTTCTAAGTGTAATATCATTTATTTTTAATAGACATTAAGGTCAAAAGGCAACTCTAGGTGTCAAATGTCCAAAATGCCCCACTTCGGGTTATATTCTCGATTTTTCGGTAACACCGATTTTTATCTGTTTCTCGATTTTTCGTTTTTCTTTGTACTAATTTATTGTTTTTTTTTTTTGGTTTTTCTAGTGTTAATTATATTTCAATAAACCTTTATTTATGTCCCAAAATTTAATTTCGAGGGATCTCCGCGGTCCTGGGGTTGGCAACGGCCTTCTCGGTGCAGTCACCCATCGCTGCGATGCCGGCTCGTTTAACTTAGCTTCATTTTCTCTCTTTCATTTTTCTTTGATTTTTCTTATATTTTGTTTTTATTTATTTCATCATTATATATCTATTCACTATCACCGTAGTGTAGTTCCAGACATCCTGACTTGCCTGGACTAATATTTGGCCACTGGAGCAACAGAACGTACAGAATACGTATAGGGAGGATGTTATAACTCTTCCCCTCTAAATAAAATTTCATCCTCAAAATTTACTTGATGTGAAGAGCTAAGGGAACTGTTGCCTTATTGTCTCCTCGCTCTCCCATGTTGCCTCTTCCATGTTGTGGTGCCTCCATAGGATTTTCACTAGTGGAATTATCTTGTTTTTGAGCTCTTTTACCTCTTGTGCCAAGATTTTAATTGGTTATTCTTCATATGTCAGGTCAGGTTACACAATAATTTCTTCTGCTGAGATGACATGTGAAGGATCTGATCTGTATCTTCTGAGCATTGAGACACGGAACACATTATGTATCTTGTCCTGCTCAGGTGGTAAGGCTAATCTGTAGGCTACTGGTCCCACACCTTCAATAACTTCATATGGGCCAATGAACCTAGGGCTTAATTTTCCCTTTTTCCCGAATCTCAACACTTTCTTCCACGGTGATACTTTGAGAAATACCTTCTCACCAACTTCATACTCAATGTCCTTTCTTTTCAAGTCAGTATAAGATTTCTGTCGGTCTGAGGTAACTTTTAAATTGGCCTTTATCAGTTTCACCTTTTCCTCTGTCTATTTTGTCAGGTCTGGCCCACTTAGCTTATCTTCACCCAATTCAGTCCAACATACAGGTGTTCTGCATTTTCTCCCATACAGTGCTTCATAGAGTGCCATTTGTATGCTAGCTTGATAGCTATTGTTGTATGCAAATTCTGCCAGTGGAAGGTATCTGTCCCAGCTTCCCTCAAACTCAATAACACAACTTCTCAACATATCCTCGAGGACCTATCACATATGTTCGGTTATTATTATCATTATCAGTTCAATTATTGTTTATAATAACTCAATGAGTTTCAAAATTTACCTAGATTATTCTTTCTGACTGTCCATCCGTCTGAGGATGAAAAGGCCATACTAAAATGGAGTTGTATGCCCAAGGACTCTTGTAATTTCTTCCAAAATCTAGATGTAAACCTCGGGTCTCTATCAGATATTATAGAAAGTGGAATTTCATGTAGTCTAACTATCTCACTGATGTACAATTCTGCTAGCTTTTCCAATGAGTAGTCAGTTCTGACTAGCAAAAAATGTGCTGATTTGGTCAACCTATCCACAATCACCCATACTGCATCATGCTTCTTCTGAGTGAGAGGTAGACCACTGAAAAAGTCCATAGTGACACGGTCCCATTTCCATTCAGGTATATTTATGGGCTGTAACAAACCTGATGGAACTTAATGTTCTGCTTTGACTTGCTGACATGTTAAACATCTAGTTACATAGTCAGCTATGTCCTTCTTCATACTTGACCACCAGTATCGAAGTTTCAAGTCATGGTACATTTTTGTGCTTACTGGGTGCATAGCATACACACTGTTATTTGCTTCTTTCAGAATACTGGTTTTCAACTCTTTATCATGTGGTACACATACTCTTTCTTTATAGTACAGGCATCCATTTTCTTTCACTTCATATTCAGTTTTCTTTCTCTCAGTGATTTTGCCCATAACAGCCATTAATTTCTCATCTGTCTTCTACCCATCCTGTATCTGTTGTAACAAATCCGGCTTCACTTGCAACTCAGCCAAAATAACTCCATCATGAGTTAAGAACAGTTGGGCATTCAGAGATCTTAATGCTATAATAGATTTTCTACTTAAAGCATCAGTTACTACATTTGCCTTCCCAGGGTGATAGTCAATCACACAATCATATTCTTTCAGGAATTCAATCCATCGCCTCTGTCTCAAATTAAGTTCCTTCTGGGTTGGCAGATACTTTAGACTCTTATGGTCTGTGTATATGTAGCATTTTTCTCCATACAAGTAATGTCTCCATATCTTCAATGCAAAGATAATTGCTGCTAACTCCAAATCATGAGTAGGCTAATTCTTTTCATGTGCCCTTAACTTCCTGGAAGCATATGCGACCACTTTCCCTTCTTGTATGAGTACACACCCTAACCCATTATGTGAGGCATTACTATAGACTACAAAGTCTTTTCCCGACACTGGCTGTGTTAACACTGGTGCCTCTATCAACATAGCCTTCAGCCTCTCAAAACTGGCTTGACACTTGTCATTCCAGTCAAATTTCATATTCTTGTGTAGTAATTTGGTCATTGGAGCAGCTATCAGGGAAAATCCCTTTACAAATCTTCTATAATATCCAGCTAACCCCAAGAAACTTTTGATCTCAGTTGTATTTCTGGGAGGCTTCCATTCCATCACTGCTTCAATCTTTTTGGGATCCACTCTAATCCCTTTAGCTGATACTACATGTCCATGGAATGCAATCTCATTCAACCAGAACTCACACTTGGACAATTTGGCGTACAGTTTCTTCTCTTTCAGAGTCTGCAGAACAATTCTCAAATGTCAAGTTCTCAATTTTTGTGTGCTAGATTGGTCTAGCTTAAAGTCCTATTTCTCTTGGTTTTTAGCTTCTGCTCAAAGAAGCAAAATTGTAGCTCTATATCTTATTGCACTCGGGGAAAAATTTCAGGTCATTCTGAGTTGTATAGACAAAGATATGATCAATTTACTAAAGCTGGACAGATTGCACCTTTAGTGCAAAATTTGGTCAATTTTAGGTCACTTTTAGTTCTGGCAGTTTTGGTACCTGAACTTGTGCAAGCTATTTGACTTGGTTCTGGCCATTTCTGAGCTTTGGTGTCTCATAAGAATTGTAGCTCTATGTCTAAGCTATCCATGGTAAAAATTTCAGGTTAATTAGACCTGTTTTGAGTGAGTTATGGTCATCCAAATGACTACTGTTCATATGATAAAAAATCTTTGTTTGCAAGGTTGCCATTCTGGATTTGGTCATTTTTAAGGTCAGTTTCTAGGCAGAATTTTGGCAACATTTCTACATGAAAGTTGGCTTATTTGGTGTCTAGTTTCACCCCCATTGGTCTCATACCAATTAGGTTTACAGTTTTGCACTTATAACCTAATTTAGGTACTGCCAACAACACACAACCTGCACAAGACAATTACACTTTCAATTTGACATTCCTTCTCCTTCTCATGACTTCATAATTCATTCATAGCACTTCTACAAATACTAAACACAATTCCAGCAAGCATATTGGGCAGAACACTCAGGTGCTCAATGCACACAATTCACCATTAAAGTTCAACATTCAATTCCACTGAAATACAACATACTTCAACACCAATATTTCACATACACATCCATGAAAACTACACATGCTGCCCACTATTGAACACCATCACATTTCATTAATAATTCACATAAACTCACATACAATTTCATAGTATTATAGGCTGCCAATTTCAAGCTCAATTGTCCAAGTCTTCAAAAATTGTTCAAAACCCAAATTCACATTGTCAACCTCACATGTACTCTTACAATTAAATTCTACTACTTATAGTTACATAAATTGAGCATCATTAATCAATAATTATATGCATAAATTAACCATTTTCATGCTTCTCAAGGCTGCCCCAATTCAACAATTATCCAAGGTTTCAAACTCTTAATTCAATTACTCAATCTCAACATACACATAAAGTTAATTTGCTAAGACCTTTAATTACCTTAATCAATATCATTTCCCATCAAATACATGTAAAGATAATTCAAACCTCTTTAAGTTCCATGGCTGCCAAATTCAATCACCATTAAATACTCATTCATTTCCTCAATTTTTCTTAGCAATTCAACTTACCCAAAGCTCAACACAAGGATTAGTGAAGGAAAATGGAAAGATTAAGCACTAACCTTTATTTGGAGCTTGCTAAACCTCACCAAAACTTCTTCTTTTTGCTGCCTATGTATTGCCCATGATGTGTAGACTAACTTTAATGAAGAACTCTTGAAGAAACTAGGGCTTGATCATAGAGGATTGGAGCTTCATGCATGAATGGCCATGGAGTTTTATGGGAGAGCATTTTCGGCCATGGATGAAGAATTGAAGGAAATGAAATGAGTTAGTGGAGAAATCTATCCACTTTAGCCCTTTTATACCCCATTATCCTTAGGTTAATTAATATATATTATGCTCCACTAACCTTAGGTTAATTAGTTTAATAATCCACTTTTAATTATTCCAAATTATACCACTCATTTTTCCTTAATTGCATTTTATGTATAATTTCATTTTTCATGAAATTTTCAAAATTTAATACTACATATTTTTAATGGACATTTAGGTCAAAAGTCAACTCGAGGTGTTAAATGACCAAAATGCCCCTCTTCAGGTTGTATTTTAGATTTTTTGATACTTCCAATTTAATCCTTGTTCCGCCGATTTTCTTAAATTTTCGTTTTTATTTGTACTGACTTACTAATTTTTCTTTGACATTTGCAATGTCAATTATACCTCAGTAGACCTTTAATTATGTCCCAAAAATACTTCCCTGAGTTCCCCACAGTCCAGGGCTAGTCAACGGTTCTTGCCGTAACTTCCCGGTGCGGTCACCCATCGCTATGGGTTCGGCTTGTTTAACTTAGTCACATTTTATCTCTTTTATTTTTCCTTAATTTTTTTATCACATATTTCATTATTTTATGCTTCCTCATTGTTAATGAAGTGTAGTTCTAGATACTCCGACTTTCCAGGGCAGACATTAGCCATCAAAATAGTAGGATGTACGGACTATGAAAATGAGGATGTTATAACTCTTCCCCTCTAAATAAAAATTTCATCCTCGAAATTTACCTGATGTATCTATTGCTTCCTTGCTTCTTCATTTCTTTGTGTTGTTTCATCAATATCTAGGTTCGCCTCCTCTCTAGCCTTCGTGGCATACACCCGTGGTGTCACCCTGACTTCGTGCCTTTTGACCGTCTCAGAAATAGTCTTCTGTGAAATCTCAGTCATCTTTGCTCTGACTGCACCTCACTGAATACTGTGTCCCACCATTGATACGCATCATGCTGGAGTAGAGACATAGCACCCTCCAGGTTCTGTTCTGACCAATTCTCATACTTACTTTCCTATTTACTTCTCTTTCCATTCCATAACTTAACTTTAATTAGTTCATTTCTCGGTCTTATCTTCTTCCTTGACTCGACTGTCGAGTTAAAATTTAGCACCGCTTATCACCCATAAGAAATCCGCTATACCTCGGTATTACTCTGATTTGGCCCTCTAACCATTCTAGTCAACCCCTTTACTAATATTCGTAACATTTCTTTATTACATTTGAACCAGCTATTCAAAATTTCACTTCCAAAACTCTTTTTTCTATCAATATTCTATAGCTTACTTCCTTTTGTACAACTATAACATTTTGATATTTTAACTTTTGAGTTTTAAATCCCTAAGTAGGATTTCCAAACTCATTTTCGATAATGAAATTCTGTCCTAGCATCACTACACCAAAATAGATGCCATTGGTAACTATTCTCATCTTGGTGTACTATTGAGTAGTACGTAGCTCTACACTATAATCTCAAGTCAGTACTGTAGTCTGCAGCTTACAGTACAAACATCAAGGACATTGCATAGTTATTACGATACATTTCAATAGATCAAATTTTCTTATATCTTATGCTTCTTGAGTTCACTTATATCATAAACTTATTCTGATTACAATATCCATTAATAATTACTAACTGTATCATCTTTACCCTCGTCTAGAGCAAATCTATTACTATAACTTACTTTTAGGTCCTCTTGCCTTACATTAAGTAGGCTTGCCAATTAGCTTTATAATTTATGGTGTGTTAGAAAATACGTTTAACTAAAAATTCTTTCAAAATTAATGTCAATCATACTTGTTATCATAGTTTTTATCCTAAAGGACTAGTCACTAATGCATCAAAATTTATTCCCCTGTAAATGAATAATAACAAAATATATAATTCTAACACTAACATATAAATAAGTAGTACTGAGATCAAATAATAACTAATTGTTTCCTCCTAAATTAAGAACTTACCAGTAGTTACATCCGAAGTTTCTGCTCTTTCCCCTTGGCACATAGTAGACACTTTGACTAGTGCGCTTGTCACACCTTACCCTCTATAAGGCATAACATGATCCCGTAGAATACATAATGAACTATCGAACTTCACCTACCAATAACTCATTAAGTACCCTACAAGGGATTTTAAAACAATTTTCACACTTTTGATAAGTGGTGAGGATTTTCTAATTGGTATCAAAACATTTAATTAAAGTTGAAAGCTAGTTGAAAATTTTGGCCCATTTTATTTTTTCGCAAATTTTATAAAAATTTCGGCAGAGTGCCGCCTGTATTTTGAGAAAATAGTTCTTCAACTTCCTGTAAAAAGCACTTCCAATAATTTGTCTCAACAACTTCTTCAAATTCACAATCAATTTCAACATCATTATCAATATTAAAAATTTCAAATCCACAATTTTTAATATCCAACAATCATTAAAATACCATTAATGAATTTCATTCAATTTAAAACAAAATACTACCATTTATATTTCATTAAAGACAAAATAATTTATATACATCATTACAAAAATTTATATTAAGAGAAATTCAAACTAAAATTTATTACAAACTTTATACAAGTTGCTCAAGACCAATTTTACATGTCCATACATTTACATACATCAAAATAAATTTTTACAGTCAGGATATAAAATATACCCGATAACTTCAAAGCAGGTAGCTCCTCAGTCCTCAGCAGCTCAATCTGCTGCTCCTTTAGTCTCTAAATCCGCGACAACAATAACAGTCATCGCTGAGTACTAGGACTCAGTGGTGCACAACATCCTAAAATAATCTTTATGCAGAATTTAAATAATATTTATTCAAAAATTAGATTGAACATGAGAATTAAACACAAAACATGAATCGTGAGATTTTAATCCAAACAATTTCTTTTTGAAGTGTTAAAACTAATTTCATAAAACCCACAGTTATATCATGCCATTCGAAACAAATATAATCTCAATAGCCAAAGGCTAAGGAGAAGTCACATCACAAGGCTAGCTTACTCAAATATATGGATATTCATTCAATTTCTTCTTCTATTGGCACACGCCTCAACACTTCAGCCAGAGAAGGAATCAAAATTCTAAACTGATTACCCCCACTAGTCATGCTAGTGAGGTGTTCAAATATATGGTCATGACACTGTGGTTTCAAAACTTATCTTAACAATTTACTAAACATTTATGCCATCTCAAATATACACAATTAACTTTCAACAATTTAAATCAAAAGCATAATAAACATTTCATCACAATGATGTCACAATTCAATATTTCAAATTATTCAAAACAATATACAGAAGATAATTTATAGAAATTATATGTTGTGCATAAACCTTAAGCGAGTTGCCTCTTGGTCTTGACTCGACTCCTCGGGTTCCTTTCTTGTATTCTTTTCAACTGAAATACACAGTTTCACAGTGTTTTAGTATCATAACTTAGTATAAATCCAAAAATAAATTTAATTTCACTTTTGCCTAGCTCTAATGTGCTAAACTTGACATTTTTTTAAAATTTGTGTTTTAGAGTTACTATTCACTACACTATTCAAGTCAATTTGTTGACTTTCTAAGGCTTAATAGGTATGGGAATTCCAACTTCACCCACATACCACATTTTGATAACTAAATTTATTGGTTTTGGTTGTTTACTCAAATTCTAAGTCTTTTAGGCAAATTTGTAAATTTTCAGTTTTGGTGTCTTAAGTTACACTGTTCCATTTGTCGACGCCATATTTTGGCTGATCCCCGGAATCAATAAACTTTGAAACCGATCCCCAGCACCAAGCCTCTCTTTGCCAGTTAATCACATTTTCGTTCTCTCTTCAAAAGGAATCAAATTAGTACTAAGTCTCCATATCATTTAAATCTTATCCGATCTCTCGAATCAATTACCAAGTTTTTCGGCCAGTCAATCACATTTTCGATCTCTCTTGTCAAACGAAATTGAACCAACATTAACTCTTCTCGCCATCCGATTCCCCATTCATAAATATTGTGGATAGCTATTCAATAAAGTTAAAGTTTTAATCCGGCTTAATGGTGCTTCCGATCTTAAGTGTTCAGATCAGGTTTTCAGTTTTAATAATCTTAAGTTCCGTTCAATGTTTGTTCTCGGTTTAGGCTGATCTCATGTCTATAAAGTTTTACCGATTTCTCATACATAGGTTAATAATTGCTTTCAAGTTGTTCTAATATGTTCAGACAATCAGGCGCTCATGCAACTTAGATACTTTCCGATCTCATTCAATCATTAAAAAAAAAGATGAAACTTCATTTTATTTCAAATTAAAATTTATACAATTCATTCGGCTGGAGGATCACTCCCAGCTTGTTTTACATTTTTTTCACCCCCTCTATCACCTTCGGCCTCCTCCTCGCTATCCTCTTCGTCTTGCGGAGCCAGGTCTATCATCTAGGAAAAGTCCTCTTCGGGATAACACTTCTTGAGCTCGGCCAAGAGATCCCCATGAGCGTTCACATAAGCACCGGCCTCCCTTGTCACCGCCTCTTCTTCTTTTGCTTTGAGTTCGTCAGTGAGGCGAGCAACATCGGCAGCTCGGAGCGCCCGAACCTCTTCAAGAACATGGGCTTGCTCAGTCAACTTATCCTCGTAGAACTTCATCCGCCCCTCAATTTCAGCTATATAGTTTTGGGTGGATGAAAGTTGGGATCGGAGGGAAGCTGCTTCATGACCCACTTTCTTGATCTCTTGCCTCATACGGTGAGCCTTCTCCCGGACAATATGTTGATTCACCAAACTCTCCACACTCAGGCTCATAGTCTGGGTCAGGATATCATCGAGATCGTTCAGGGTTAGCCTATCTCGATCCTCCCGAAGGCAGATGGAGAACCCTAAGACCTTAGCAAAACCCGGATTCTCTCGAACCGTCCAGTTCTTCTCCAGCGAGTGGATCAGGATTTGAGCGCTGCGGGAAAGGGTCCTCACAGGTGGTTGGGAAGGACCCCCTTCCGCACTTGAAGCAACCAAAGGAGGTGGTGGCGGCTCTTCATGCCGAGGAGGAGACCGAACCACTTCTATTTCAGGAACCGGCGGTCCTGAAGGTCGGGACGAACCTCCCTGTATCTCACTCGGATCGTGCCTTGGCGTACTTCATCTCCCGCACTTTTCTGGAGACCTCTCTCTTGCGCTTTCGGCTTTCCTTGGAAGCCTTGCCGCTCGCCATACCTGCACAAAGAAAAGGTCAGTGAGATCGCTAAGGCCCAAAGATCAGAGATATAGAAAGTACCAAGGCCGATGTCAGAGAGTTGAAGCCCGTGTTCTTGCAAGTAATCAGCTGCATTGTCCAATGATGCAGTTCGGCCGTCACCGCATCTAAACAGGAGAACTTCTGAGTGGCCGCCTGATCTTTCAACTCCATCACCATTATGCCTTCTTCCCTATTCAGGGTAATGCGCTTTGGAATTAACGGGCCCTGATGCAGCCAGCTACGCGGGAAACCCTCAAAGTCTTTTGAAATTTTGCTCCTCAAAATAAAGAAGTGATTCTTCCAATTCTTTC
The DNA here is from genome assembly GCF_030052815.1 of Hevea brasiliensis. Taxonomy (NCBI): domain Eukaryota; kingdom Viridiplantae; phylum Streptophyta; class Magnoliopsida; order Malpighiales; family Euphorbiaceae; genus Hevea; species Hevea brasiliensis. The sequence continues at coordinate 50,755,888 of NC_079499.1, forward strand.
GGGAGGAGGGCAGATAGGTAAAAAGCCCACAATGTGGCTTTGCCTGAAAGAACCAATACTCGTCATCCTTTCGACGAGTTAGCCTATGTAGTTTAGCGAACACCTTAGCTGTAGGACTGAGTCCTTTGGCTCGGCAAAGGCCTCTGAAGGCTACTAGGATCCGCCATGAGTTCGGGTGAACTTGGGCTATGCACACTTGGTGAAATTTTAGAACTTCCTTGAAGAAGTCATCAAGAGGGAACCACAGCTCGGCTTTTAATTGCTCTTCGTATACCATGATCATATCATTCTCTTCGAAGAAGTGATCGGCTCGAAGATCGCCGTGACACTTAATGAGTTTGTATGAATCGGGCTGAATGTTATACTCTTGGCTGAATGACTGCAGGTCAGTTTCTTAAAGGATTGATGGTAGCTTGTCCATGGGGAGGTTTTCTCTCCATGAAGAATGTGTTCATCTTGAGGGTCCCGCTTGACCACGGGCTGGAACAGAGGATGTAGGAGGTTCAGATCGCCCGCTTAGTCCGACCACCTCAACTTCATCTGATGACCACGAGACATGAACGGAAGGGGGGCTCGCCGCTCTCTGACCCTCGGCACTGCTCATTTTCAAAGAAAAGAGAAAATTTAAACTGAAAGAAAGATCAAAACCCTTACCGGAGTGTGATCGGTGTCGGAAGAACTTGAAAAAATGAGAGGATTTTGGAATTGCTCGCGAGAGGTTGAAAATAACATAAGGGAGCAACTGGCGGACCCATCCCCTATTTATACACGTCTGAGCATTTAATGCTCACGATGTCCCAAGCGGCGCATCGGTTAGCGAGATTCGCCAGCTTTTTCTGACACGTCTCACGAATGTTTCGGAATCTCCACAATTAAATAAGGGGAGATCGGCTAGTTAAAGATCGGTGAATTAAGGCAAATGTTTATAATTGCGGATCGGTTAAGGGCTGTTTAGTTAGGAATCGGATCGGATGAACACATCAGAGATCGGAAAATAATCAATACAATAATAACAAAATAATAATTGTCAAAATAAAATTTCATTTCCAAAAGGGCAGATTACATCATTTGGGCGATATCTAGAGATCGGATTACATTAAAGGGGAGATTACATAATTTGGGCAATCTATAGGGATCGGGTTACATTAAAGGAAAGATTACATCATTTGGGCGATCTCTAGAGATTGGCAGTACACCCTATCTAGTGAAGGCCTATGTCAAAGCCTAGTCTCATGGCTGAATCAAAAGATGTGTCTAATCAGGAGACCGACCATCGACATCGGATAGATGTACAGCTCAAATGGGGTGACTATGACTCTCATGAGGATGAGAGAGGTCATCGTCAATGTTATCGCTCGGAACCGAGCCGCTGTCGGGACACCCAATGTGGTGAGAAGCCAAATGAACTTCGAAGGGCAGTCACCAAAGATTGGAGGGAAATTAGCAGTCTTCTCGCCTGAAATCGGTTCGCCGATTACATTGGTCGACCTATTCGAGGTCAACACAATCGATATTCTCGATCTGGGTCAGTAAATTAGTTCGGTTCTCTCACTGTCATTAAATATGGCCATAATGATTTTCTGATCACCGAGGTCGAAAATTGTCAGTTGGTGAACAAGGTGAACAGCCGGGAAAAGATCAAAAGCAGCTATCATGGCCGGGATTGTTACCGGAGTAGTTAGAACAGGAAAAGTGAGAAAGAGGAGAAAATGAAATGCAGGAGGATTTTCTGACGAGGGTATATATATAGAGAAGGTCTGAACATTTATGGCTAGTAGAAAATGAAGCGGACGCCTCAGAAATTGAAAGAATAAATGCCTTGACTAAACCGAACCGAACAAAGGAGAAGACTTTGGATTGAGAGAGATCGGGAGAGGGGCCCAGCATGAGAGTTCGGAAAAAGAGCATATTGGAAAGATCAGAAGGGAGGGGAGATCGGAATGCAAAGAGAATAAGACAACTTCCCATGACTGTTGTCATAATCAGAGCCGAGGTAGTTAAAGCGTTGCAGACGAGATCAAATCTCCTCCGCACGCCTCATTTGTAGAATCGCCCACATTGCTGACAGATGCCAGAGTATGTCATGATAGTCCTGTACATCTCAATCTCTACCGTTGATCTTACTTGTAAGGACAAGTCCGGAGCCCTTGGATCAAAGAAGAAGATGACAAGACCGGCGCCTTTTATTCCCAGCCCTCGGATTGCCCTTGACAGGAAAATTTTGGGCCGCCGGATTAGAAGAGAGAAAGGACAAATTTTCTGAAAAGGATCTCAGTCGTTCATTTTGATTCTCTTTGATTCTCCAACATCAGATCATGTCCTTTAAGATCCAAACCTTCCATCTCCTTCAAGGGGAATCTTGACCCTTCATTGGGAGCACACGTTCCCTATAAATACCTGCATGAAAGATGTTGATAGGAGGACGAAGAAAAAATGTGGTGATTATAGTGGAAAGCCTTTAAAAATTGATTCAGTTTTGCTACTCTGCTATTTTTAAGCTAGAAAGACTTTAGAAACCAGTTTTCTAAAGTATTTTCTTTGAAGAAGTGTTGGACACTGGAACTCTTGATTTTTAGTTTGTTCATTGCTCTGCGATACCCTTTCTTAAGTTTCAGTTCTGTTTTCACCACCTTTATATCCACTTTTATTTTCTGAGCTCAATCTCATTCATTATCATTCCGGTTCGATTACATGCTAACTAGGCATTCGTCATTTCAAGGCAAGCATTAGTCCCCAGATTATTAGCCCGAAACTCTGCAACATTCGTGACTCCATAGTTAGTTCAATAGGTTCAACTTCCTGCAGGTGAGTGTCTGAACCGTTACCTTATCCAGTGTTTGTCTTTATTTTCTTTTTACGCTCGTAATTTTCGTTAAAGTTTGTTTTATGTTAGAAGGTCCCACGTGGGTGGTTATTCTCGAGTTTATCTTTGATATCAGTTCATGTTATTTATTTGTTCTTGGTCTTTTATTATCTCCTAATATAGGTGTTCTGTTTACGGGTAAGGTATAGGTAGTTTGATAAAATGTTGGTAGCAGTATCTTAACATAAGAGTTTTTTTTTTTTAAATAAATGTTCGAATAATAAATCAGAGAGTTATGAAGTCGAACCACTAGACTAGCTCGAGAAGATGACTGGGTAAAGGTGGGGGAGGTCGAAGTAAAATTGAATTTCGGAATAGCAAATGAAATAGAGCAAATGTTGCTTGCCGAAAGGTATTAGTAAGGCGATCACATAGGAGGTCGGTAAAATTCAGTCTGGTATCCCCTATCTAGTCACGAGGTACTAATGAGTTAAAAGAAACCTTATTCGGGTCCCCGGCATCTTCGAATGCCAGAACCCTTAGTCTTAGGCTCTTATGATGTGTAGCTGTAATAAAATTTCAAGAGGTCGGAAAAGTCCTTATCCGACTCCCATTCAAGTAAAAGAGATCGGAGGAGAGTTCTTATCCGATTCTCGACCAAAATTTTAATAAATATTTAAAAGAGATAGGAAGAGAGTTCTTATCCGATTCTCAATCAAAAACTCTAATAAGTATCTAAAATAGATTGGAGAAGAGTTCTTATCCGATTCTCAATCAAAATTTTTAATAAATATTTAAAAGAGGTCGGAGGAGAGTTCTTATCCGATTCTCAATCAAAATTTCTAAGGAATATCTGAAAGAGATCGGAGGAGAGTTCTTATCCGATCTCCAATCGAAATTTTAATATAAAAGGAGATCGGAGGAGAGTTCTTATCCGATTCTCAAATCAAATTTTAACAAATATGCAAAATAACCCCCTAAACAAAACTGATACACAACACCAACTCACTAAGGGTCGTCTCATTTATTTATGTATCTGGGTAACCCGAATTAGTGAAAAATCAAATATTCCCTTTTATCAAAAGGATTAACATCTCTATTCAAACCCCCTAACTATTGATTTTAATTCATAAAGAGCTTAAAGTTAAATCTGCTCACCCTCATTGAGGGACGAGGTGGGGTGCCTAACACCTTTCCCACCCATTTACGGACCCTGGACCTAGAATCTCTGTTTTTGAAGTGGTTTCATTTTAATTTATTTTCACAAATGGTTTTCTTTAATTTCCCTCAAAATTAAAGTGGCGACTCCTTACTCTTTCCCACTTTGGTGAGTGTTCATCTAGGCTTGTGACACCATTGGTCATTTTTCTATTAGAATTTGGCAAAACCTTCTTCATAGAAAATATTCCCTATTGTCCTAAATTTATTCTCATTTTTGAATCACTCCATTTGGAGTTTTGTAGCTCAAGTTATAGCCATTTGAATCATGGCTACTGGATTGGACTTAACCCAGATTTTCTGGGCAAATTCTGGTTCTGGCAGTTTTAGGTCACCAAATTTGGGTGGCCAAATGACTTGGTTAAGGGCATAATTTGGGTTTGTGTTCTTCATGAAAGTTTTAGGTCTATATCTCAGCTGTCCACTAGTAAAATTCCAGGTCATTTAGACTTGCCTAGCCCAAGTTATGGCTAAATGAATAAACACTGTTCATTTGGTCATTCTTGTACAAGTCAGACTGCAAAAATCTGGATTTGGTCAATTTGTTCACTAGGTTTTAGTCACTTTTTGGGCATGATTCCTAAATGAAAAATGTGTCATTTTGTGTCTATTTTCATTGCCAATTAGTCTCATCCCAATTGGACTTGTAAATTTTCAATTTTGGTCCGTCAAAGGGACCTTGGTCCTGCTGCCTGCAACATGACCATTTTCAATCCGAATTTAAACTCACCTCTAACACTTTCAACACATTTCAATTGGTCACAAATGACCATTTCTCACCTCAAACTAGGTCAAACACATCATTTCACAATTTCTCACATTTTTTACTCGTAAACCCTAAGTGTCCAAAACCCTAGTTCACCAATTTGTTGCATTTAGCTAATTTAAAGCATATAACCATAATCAGTCAAGCATTCTAACAAGTTTAATTCAATTAAATTTTTACATTTCCACATCAAACCCTAACTAACCGAATTCCATAACTAGTCCTTCAAAGTTGTTTTCATTTCCTTTTAAGTGAATTTCTAAGTTTATTCAACTATAAACATAATTAAATCAACTAACAAATCAAGTTTAGCTTACTAACCTTTCTTAGAATTTCAAATCCTTCAATTCCTTCCTTTTCCTCTTTTCTTTTCTTACTCAAGCTTCTTCTCAAGTGGAGTTAACAAGGTTTAATGATAGAAAGGGGAGTTTTTATGGTGGGATTTAGGGTTTGATCAAGCTCAAAATGAGCTTTAATGGAGTTTGGTGAGGGAGAGGGTGAGAGAGATGGTTCACGTTTTTTTTAATAAGATGAAGTTTTTTTTTTCTTTTCTTTTTCTTTTATGAATTTAGTCTTATGGAAGACCATAAATCAAATTAAATAAATTTTTAATTATGGTATTTATGGCATCATGCATGATGTCATGCATGATGTCATCTCTTTTCACTTTTTCAATTTTCTTTTTATTTTTCTATTTATTTTTCCATTAGTTCTTTAATTTAATTCTCGATTCTGAAATTTTTTTTCTCCGGTTTTATTTGACAGTTAGGTCAGGAGTCAGGTCTCAGGGTCAATTGACCAAATTGCCCCTCGCCGGTTCAACCCGATTTGCAAATAATTCAATATTTCTTTTGGCTTCCTGACCTAATTATTTGACTGGCTTAACAATTCTTTTTCGTGATTTTCTCATTTTCACTGTGTTCATAATAGTCCTAAGGACAGCGGCATCACATTTTATGGTTCGAAATTCGAGTTTAAATCGAGTTCGCAATACTTCCCGAGAAGGTCACCCATCGCTGTGACTCTCAGCTCATTTAACTTTTTATGTTCTGTTTTTCTTATTTATACTTAACTAATTGGCAATTACTAATTATTTGTATTTATGGTTTCTCTAGTTGTCTTAATTCAATATTTCTTTTGGCTTCCTGACTTAATTATTTGACTGGCTTAACAATTCTTTTTCGTGATTTTCTCCTTTTCACTGTGTTCATAATAGTCCTAAGGACAGCAGCATCACATTTTATGGTTCAAAATTCGAGTTTAAATCGAGTTCGCAATCCTTCCCGAGAAGGTCACCCATCGCTGTAACTCTTGGCTCATTTAACTTCTTATGTTCTGTTTTTCTTATTTATACTTAACTAATTGGCAATTACTAATTATTTGTATTTATGGCTTCTCTAGTCGTCTTAAGTGTGGTTCTAATCCCCTTAATTGTCTGGATCGGCTCCGGTCACCGGAATAGTAAAATATACCAGGCTATGCAAATAGGGGTGTTACAGTGCTACTATATTCGGGTTGATTTACTGTGCTAGGGTTGCTAGAAATATCGATTCTGTTTCTATCTCGACCCTGACTAACTGTCTGTTAAGTTCGGAGAGCAGATCGAGGTGTTCTAGTATAATCTCTAACAAAATGTCCATGTTCACCACAATTATAGCAGGCTCCAGTGGCTTTACGATAAATACCCCCATGTAGTTTGCCACAAGAGTTACTAATACGAGAAGGATAGGAACTTCTAGTTGTTCGACTACTTGTTCTTGGTGGTCTCTGCCCTGATGATCCACCTTTGTCATATCCATGAGCTCGGGGCTTGTGACACCCCTTATCCGTCTATAGTGTAGCCGAGCAAGATATGCCACATAGTGTGCCAGAGCACCAAATTATATTTCAATTCAATTTATCATTTTTACTTATTTATTTACAATTTTTTATTAATCTAAAATTTTTCGCAAATTTTATAGAAAATTCGCAGAGTGCCGGCTATAAATTGGAAAAACAGTTCTTCTAAATCTGTTAAAAAAACTTCCAATAAAATCATCACATCATTCTCAGTCAACCACCAATATATTCTCAGCAATTTCTCAATTGACTTCAGTATCTCAAAATTAAATTCAATTCATATCACAGTCAACTCAATGAGAAATGCTCACATTTATTACTGAACATAGTTCATAGATAATTACATCAAAAGCATAATTACATGAATTTATAATATACATTACAGAAGTTTACAAAATGCAAAATACCAAAATACCAAAATATCAAAAGTGGCCTATTGTCCTACCAAATGCACTGTAAATGTGAGGTGACTCAGGACTCTATGTGCAGATCTGAAAGCTCACCTTGTATGAGGTCTGCTGGACTCCCCAGCTATGTCTCCAGTACCTGCGCGTGACAAAAGCGACGCGCTAAGCAATTCTGCTTAGTGGTAACAATATAAAAAAAATAAATAAAATAAAGTAAATATGCAGAATGTGTGTTCGTATTTTTGGTAGACTTAATTCCTGATATTTATTGCAGTATTATTCGATTAAAATTTGGTAAGATTTATTATCATTGCCCGAGTAACCCATACTAGTCGACTGAACTGGATAAATGGGTAAACTGGCACTGGGTACTAAGTACCTCGGACCATCACACCATCGGTTACATTGTGTCTCCCGGTGTGCAATAGAACAGCTAGTAAGTTGTAATAATCATCAAGGATATAATTCAAGTATAATAACTCAATTAACATAGCCAAAGTCTATTTTATCACAAAATGGCATGGGAGGCCATGAAACACAGAATGGCATGAAGCCATATGCAGTACTGCTAACAGAACCCTATTGGCATGCCAACCTATCCAAACCAATCTTGCTAGGTGTACTAGGGCATGTTACACTTTTAAATTGTACAATTCTAGAAATTTAAGTTTAGGTGTTACTATTTATTTCATTAGTCAACTAAAATGTTGACTTTTGCATAGGCAATAGGTACATTGGTTCTAATACTCCCAATATACCACATTTTGCATTCTAAAATTGTTGGTATTGGTTGCCAATACCATTTATAAGTTTAATGTTATTTGTTCAAAATTTTTAGTTTTCAAGCTTTGTGTTTAATGTTCCATTAGTTATTCTTGCAGTGGCAATTTGGCAAAATGATCAACATGAAAGTTGTTCCTTATTTTGTCTAGTTACATTTCCTTTTTTTAATCACTCCATTTGGAGTTTTTTAGCTCAAGTTATAGCCCATAAACCACAACTGGCCGGATTATAATTTTTCCAAAATTTCTGGACTGACCAAATCTACATTAATTTGAACAGTGATTGCAAGTCACTTTTTGAATATGTTTTGTTCATAATTTGGGTTAGGTTACTTCATAAAAGTTGTAGATCTATATCTCAGCTTATTGCTGGTAAAATTTCAGGTCAATTGGACCTTTCTACACTGAGTTATGACCAAATGACTAAATACTATTTATTTGGTTATTTTGCCCAGGCAGAATTCTGGTCACCCGGATTAGGGCAATCTTTAGGTCAACTTGCTTTGATTTTCTGAGCAGGGTTTCTTCACTGAAGTTGTGCCATTATGTGTATAGTTTCATGTGCAATTTGCCTTGCACCAATTGAACCTCTACAATTCCAGTTATTGCTGCCCAAACCTGCTGAACTTATGCCCAGTTTTGCAGGTCACCAAGGGCAGCTACACCAAACTCAATTCCCACTACACAACCCACTTCATTTTTTATTCACACATAGCCAAATGGTTAATAATTGACCATTAAAACTCTCTTTCACCGAATACATGAACAAGTCTCAATTTCAAGGTCAAACCCTAGCTCAACCATCTCAAAACTTGCATTCACTTACCTTTCACTATCCTAACCAATAAATTAATGTTAAGGACAGCCACTATACCACTTTAATTCTAAGAATTCTTCAAAACACTACCAAGTTCAAGGCTGATGGAATTTAGAGCAAGACATACACATAATGTTTACTAAATTTTCTTGCAAATTTGAATTAATTACCACTCCTTCAACATGAATTTAAAGAGAAAAAAAAGTTTAAGTCACTAACCTCTAATGGAGTGAAATTCCAACTTGCTAGGGCTCTTCTTTTTCACTTCTTTTTGCTGCCAAAAGATTTACCAAGATGAAAGAACAAGTTTTTGTGTTGGGAACATAGGGTTTAGTTGGGTAAAAACCAAGCAAATCAAGCTTTGTAAAGCTTGAAAATGGTGGACAATGGGAGAGGAGGGAGACGGCAAGGAAGAAAGGGATAAGGCTTTCTGATTTTTTTCTTTTGTTTTATATCCATTAAGTCTTTTTTAAACATATTAGTGCCATGCATCAATATTTGATTGGGTGGAAGAATAGTAATGACATCATAATGATGTCAAAATCCTCATTTTTTCTCATTTTCTTTCCTTTTCTTGTCTATTTAATTTCAATTAAATTTTTTACAACATTTATTCATATTTTATGTCATATAAATTATTTATTTAACTGGACAAGTTGGCCAAAAATCATCTCTGAGGACAAAATGACCAAAATACCCTCCATTTGGCTTAACGAGCCAAAATTGTGTGTACCGATAGAAAATTTTTTCTAACCATTTTCTTGGCATTCTAATGCCATAAGAACCTCAATGACCCTTCTTTGGAGTCCCAAAAATTATTTTACAATTTTTCTCCCGGGTCTAGGGTTGTTAACGGCCTTCACCGTCACTTCCCCTTCGGGTTACTCATCACTGGGGTTTCAGCTCGTTTAACCTTAGTGTATTTCGTTTCTAAAAGTTTTCCTTGATTTTTATGAGCATTATTTAGTTTCTTTATAACTCCCCACTTTAGTCTAATTAAAATTTCAAATATTCTAACTGCCCAGACTGACATTGGTCACCGGAATAGTAGACTGTACGGACTAGCTACAGTGAGAATGTTACAACTCTTTCCCTCTAATAAAAATTTCGTCCTCGAAATTTACCTGATGCAAACAGTTGAGGAAACTGTTGCCTCATCGTCTCTTCACTTTCCCAAGTTGCCTCTTCAGTGTTGTGGTGCCTCCAAAGCACTTTCACCAGTGGAATTTTTTTATTTCTCAGTTCCTTCACTTCCCGAGCTAAGATTCATATAGGTTCTTTTGTATATGTCAAGTCTGGTTGGATTTCAATCTTTTCCATGGAGATGACATGTGAAGGGTCTGAGCGATATCTTGTCAGCATAGAAACATGGAATACATTATGGATTTTATCCAATTCTAGTGGTAAAGCTAGCCGATAGGCCACTGGTCCCACACATTCAATGACTTCATATGGGCCAATGAACCTAGGGCTTAACTTACCCTTTCTTCCAAACCTCAGTACTTTCTTCCATGGTGAGACTTTGAGAAATAATTTATCGCCAACTGCGTACTCTATCTCTTTTCTCTTCAAGTCGACTTAAGATTTCTGTCTATCTGAGGCAACCTTCAAGTTAGCTTTGATTATCTTCACTTTCTCCTCAGTCTGTTTTACCAGGTCTGGTCCTACCAGCTTATCTTCGCCCAATTCAATCTAACACACTGGGGTTCTACATTTCCTTCCATACAGTGCTTCATACGGAGCCATTTGAATGCTAGCTTGGTAGCTATTGTTATATGCAAATTCTATCAGTGGGAGATATCTATCCCAACTCCCCTCAAACTCAATGACACAACTCCTTAGCATATCCTCCAGGATCTATCACATAATTCACATTATTACTATCATTTCAATTTATTAACTATGAAAATTCAATTAGTTCTTAGGTTTACCTGGATTACTTGTTCTGACTGTCCATCCGTCTGAGGATGAAAAGCCGTGCTAAAGCAGAGTTCTGTACCCAAGGCTTCTTGCAACTTTTTCTAGAATCTTGATGTAAACCTTGGGTCTCGGTCAGATATGATGGAAAGTGAGATTCCATGCAGTCTAACTATCTCATTGATATACAATTCTGCTAACTTCTCCAATGAGTAGTCAGTCCTAACTGGCAGAAAATGTGCTGACTTCGTCAATCTATCCACTATCACCCATACTGCATCATGCTTCTTCTGGGTGAGAGGTAGACCACTAACAAAATCCATAGTGACCCGATCCCATTTCCATTCAGGTATGCTTATAGGCTGTAGCAATCCTGATGGAACTTGATGTTCTGCTTTAACTTGCTGACATGTTAAACACTTAGTCACATAGTCAGCTATATCCTTCTTCATACCAGGCCACCAATAATGAGGCTTCAAATCATTATACATTTTTGTGCTTCCAGAGTGCATAGCATAAACACTAGTGTGTGCTTTTTTCAGAATGCTAGTCTTTAGTTCCCCATCATCTAGTACACACACTCTTCCTCTGTAGTACAGACACCCATCTGCTTTCACCTCATATTCAGTTTCCTTTCCCTCTGGGATTTTACCCACAATGGCCATTAATTTTTCATCTGCCCTCTGCCCATCTTGTATTTGCTGTAGTAGGTTTGGCCTCACTTGTAACTCAGCCAAAATAGCTCCATCTTGAGCTAAAGACAGACAGGCATTTAGTGATCTTAGAGCTGTGATGGACTTCTTGCTTAAAGCATCGGCAACTACATTTGCCTTCCCAGGATTATAATCTATCACACAATCATAGTCCTTTAGGAACTCAATCCATCGCCTCTGTCTAAGATTGAGCTCCTTCTGGGTTGGCAAATATTTTAAACTCTTGTGGTCTGTATAGATGCAGTATTTTTCACCGTATAAATAATGCCTCCATATCTTCAGTGCGAAGATAATTACTGCTAACTCCAAGTAATGAGTAGGGTAGTTTTGTTCATGTGGCCTTAACTGCCTGGAAGCATAGGCAACCACTTTCCCCTCTTGCATCAATACACACCCTAGCCCATTATGTGAGGCATCACTATAGACCACAAAGACTTTTCCTGACACTGGCTGTGTTAACACTGGTGCTTCTGTCAACATAGCCTTTAGCCTCTCAAAACTGGCTTGGAACTTGTCGTTCCAGCCAAATTTCACATTCTTGTGCAACAACTTGGTCATTGGAGTAGCTATAAGAGAGAACCCCTTCACAAATCTTCTATAATACCCAGCTAACCCCAAGAAACTTCTGACCTCAGTTGTATTTCTGGGAGGCTTCCATTCCATCACTGCTTCTATCTTTTTGGGATCCACTATAATCCCCTCAGCTGATACTATGTGTCCAAGAAAGGAGATTTCACTCATCTAGAAGTCACACTTGGACAACTTAGCATACAACTTCTTTTCTCGCAGGGTTTGCAGAATAATCCTCAAATGTTCATCATTCTTCCCCAGCCTTGGAATACACTAGAATATCATCAATAAAGACCACTACAAACCGATCTAAATATGGATGGAATATACGTTTCATAAGGTCCATAAATGCTGCAGGTGCATTTGTTAACCAAAATGGCATCACTAGAAATTCATAATGCCCATACCGGGTTCTGAATGTAGTTTTTGACACATCTGCATCCTTTACCCTCAACTGATGATATCTTGATCTGAGATTAATTTTTGAAAATACACCGGCTCCCTTCAACTGATGAAACAGATCGTCAATTCTGGGCAACGAATATTTATTCTTCACAGTTACTTTGTTCAACTACCGATAATCAATACACAATCTTAAGGTTCCATCCTTCTTTTTCACAAATAGTACCGGAGCTCCCCATGGTGACACACTGGGGTGTATGAACCCCTTATTGAGTAACTCCTGTAACTGAATTTTCAACTCCCCTCAATTCAGTGGGTGCCATCCTAAAAGGAGCAATAGAAATTGGTGCTGTACCCGGCATTACCTCAATAGCAAACTCGACTTCCTTTTCTGGTGGTAAACCAGGCAATTCTTTAGGAAACACATCTGGAAAGTCTCTCACTATGGGTATATCACACAGGTTCAGCTTAGCCTGCCTAGTATCAACCACGTGTGCTAGGTAAGCTTCACAACCTTTTCTCATCAATCTTCTTGCAATTGTGGCTGAGATAACATTGGACAGGAAATCTGTCCTTTCACTCACAACAGTAATCTCATTACCCTCAGAAGTTTTTAGAGAAATCCTCTTCAATTTGCAATCAACTATTGCCTGATGACGTGACAACCAGTCCATCCCCAAAATCATGTCAAACTCTTGGAAGGGCAATTCATACCTCTGAATCCTCAACGGGCAACCTTTATACACCCTATTCACTACCACACTGTGGCCTGGTGGATTTGTGACCAGAATATCTTGATCACTCTCCTCTACTGGAACTCCCCTCTCTACGGGTAGTTTGATGTAGATGAATGAATGAGTGGATCCTGGATCCACCAATGCATGCACAAAAGTATTGTATAGGGAGAACGTACCTCTGATGACATCCGGGGCATCTTGCTCCTCCTGAGCTCTGATGGCATAGGCCCTGGCAGGTACTCTAGTCTCTGGCCTCTCAGCTGACAAGGATGTAGGCCTCAGTGATGGACCAGCTGCCTCAGATTTATCAGGTTTCCTACCCCTTTGTAGCGCAGGAGTAGGTCTGTCAGTTTGTGTTGGAGCAACTGTAGTAGTCCTCTTCGAACAATTCTTGATCTGATGTTCTGTAGATCCACACCGTAAGCATGCACCAGTTACTCGCCAACAGTCCCCTTTATGCCACTTCTGGCAGTATGGACAGGCCGAAGATGCTGGGGCTGGTCCCCTAAACACCGTCCCTGGAGAGCTGCCCACTGATGGTGTGGACTGGCCTCTCCTAGGTGTAAACTGTGGTCTGGGCCCCTGAGACTGACCCTGACCTTGTGGTTGTCCTGAACCCTGAGCAGGAGGACCCTTACTCTTCTTACTAGGAGTAGAAAATGTACTGGACTAACCTGGACTCCTCTTCTGCTGTCTTTCCCTTCTATTTTGTTCATTTATTCGGACTCTTTCTACTTTCGTTGCAGCATCAACTAGCTTAGAAAAATCCGTAATCTCCAATGCTATTATCATGACTTTGATATTGTCATTGAGCCCTTCTTCGAACCTTCTGCACCTCTCTACATCTGTAGGGACTATCTCCCTCCCATACCGGCTCAATCTGACAAACTCATGCTCATACTCTACCACTGATAATTGCCTCTGTCTCATACTGATAAATTCTCTTCATCTCTCTTCTAAATATACTTTACTGACATATTTCTTCCTGAACTCTGTGAGAAAGAATTCCCAGGTGATCCATTCCGGTTGCACCTCACTGGTTACTGTGTCCCACCACTGATATGCATCATCCTGAAGTAGGGACACAGCACCCTCCAGGTTCTGCTCAAGGGTGCAATTAAGTTGTTTCAGCACTCTGATTGTTCTATCCAACTAGTTTTCTACTGTCATGGGATCATCCTCCTTCTTCCCAAAGAAATCCACAGTCCCATGTTTTTCGCAACTTCTCCAGATGGGACTTCTGTGGTACTGGTGGAGGTTTGGCTGTGGTTGTGGTTGTGGTGGTGGAATTGCCCCCATTATTTGCCGGTAAAACTCGATCATTTGCTGGAATAGTGCAAACTGTGGTTGGGCAGGTGCCTCAGCTGCTGGTGGAACAGATTCTCCCCTGCCCTAGATTCAGCCCTTGGTGGAGCATGACTCTCCACCTTTTCATCAACTGCTCTTAGAGAAGCAGAATCCATATCCTAATCAAAATAAAAAAAAAAAACAAACAGATCTACATCAGTGTCACCTCAATACTGACAAATGCAATGCAATGGTATGCACTCTATCTAGGCCCAGAAACGCCTAAACCGATGCTCTGATACCACTAAATGTGACACCCCTTATCCGTCTACAGTGTAGCCGAGCAAGATATACCACATAGTGTGCCGAAGCACCAAATTATATTTCAATTCAATTTACCCTTTTTACGTATTTGTTTATAATTTTTGATTAATCTAAATTTTTTCGCAAATTTTATAAAAAATCCGGCAGAATGCCGGCTGTAAATTGGAAAAACAGTTCTTCTGAATCTATTAAAAACACTTCCAATAAAATCATCACATCATTCTCAGTCAACCACCAATATATTCTCAGCAATTTCTCAATTGACTTCAGTATCTCAAAATTAAATTCAATTCATATCACAGTCAACTCAATGAGAAATGCTCACGTTTATTACTGAACATAGTTCATAGATAATTACATCAAAAGCATAATTACATGAATTTATAATATACATTACAGAAGTTTACAAAATGCAAAATACCAAAATACCAAAATACCAAAAATGGCCTACTGTCCTACCAAATGCACTGCAAATGTGAGGTGACTCTAGACTCCATGTGCAGATCTGAAAGCTCACCCTGTATGAGGTCTGCTGGACTCCCCAGCTATGTCTCCAGTACCTGCGTGTGGCAAAAGCGACGCGCTAAGCAATTCTGCTTAGTGGTGACAATATAAAATAAAATAACTAAAACAAAGTAAATATGCAGAATGTGTGTTCATATTTTTGGTAGACTTAATTTCTGATATTTATTGCAGTATTATTCTATTAAAATTTTGTAAGATTTATTATCATTGCTCGAGTGACCCATACTAGTTGACTGGACTGGATAAACGAGTAAACTAGCACTGGGTACTAAGTACCTCGTACCATCACACCATCGGTCACATTGTGTCTCCCGGTGTGCAACAGAACAGCTAGTAAGCTGTAATAATCATCAAGGATATAATTCAAGTATAATAACTCAATTAACATAGCCAAAGGCTATTTTATCACGAAATGGCATGGGAGGCCATGAAACACAGAATGGCATGGAGCCATATACAGTACTGCTAACAGAACCCTATTAGCATGCCAACCTATCCAAACCAATCTTGCTAGGTGTACTAGGGCATGTTACACTTTTAAATTGTACAATTCTAGAAATTTAAGTTTAGGTGTTGCTATTCATTTCATTAGTCAACTAAAATGTTGACTTTTGCATAGGCAATAGGTACATTGGTTCTAATACTCCCAATATACCACATTTTGCATTCTAAAATTGTTGGCATTGGTTGCCAATACCATTTCTAAGTTTAATGTTAATTGTTCAAAATTTTCAGTTTTTAAGCTTTGTGTTTACTATTCCATTAGTCATTTTTGCAGTGGGAATTTGGTAAAATGATCAACATGAAAGTTGTTTCTTATTTTGTCTAGTTACATTTCCTTTTTTGAATCACTCCATTTGGAGTTTTGCAGCTCAAGTTATGGCCCATAAACCACAACTGGCTGGATTATAATTTTTCCAAAATTTCTGGACTGACCAAATCTATAGTAATTTGAACAGTGATTGCAAGTCACTTTTTGAATATGTTGTGTTCATAATTTGGGTTAGGTTACTTCATGAAAGTTGTAGGTCTATATCTCATATTGTTACTGGTAAAATTTCAGGTCAATTGAACCTTTCTACACTGAGTTATGATCAAATGACTAAATACTATTCATTTAGTCATTTTGCCCAGGCAGAATGCTAGTCATCCGGATTAGGGCAATCTTTAGGTCAATGTGGTTTGATTTTCTGGGCAGGGTTTCTTCACCAAAGTTATGCCATTATGTGTCTAGTTTTATGTGTAATTGGCCTTGCACCAATTGAACCTCTACAATTCTAGTTATTTCTGCCCAAACCTACTAGACGCATGCCGAGTCCTAGAGGTCAACAAGGGCAGCCATACCAAACTCAATTCCCACTACACAACCCACTTCATTTTTGATTCACATGTAGCCAAATGGTCAATGATTGACCATTAAAACTCTCTTTCACCAAATACATGAACAAGTCTCAATTTCAAGTTCAAACCCTAGCTCAACCATCTCAAAACTTGCATTCACTTACCTTTCACTATCCTAACCAATAAATTAATGTTAAGGACAGCCACTATACCACTTTAATTCTAAGAATTCTTCAAAACACTACCAAGTTCAAGGCTTTTGGAATTTAGAGCAAGACATACACATAATGTTTACTAAATTTTCTTACAAATTTGCATCAATTACCACTCCTTCAACATGAATTTAAAGAGAAAAACAAGTTTAAGTCACTAACCTCTAATAGAGTGAAATTCCAACTTGCAAGGATTCTTCTTTTTCACTTCTTTTTGCTCCCAAAAGATTTACCAAGATGAAAGAACAAGTTTTTGTGTTGGGAATATAGGGTTTAGTTGGGTAAAAACCAAGCAAATCAAGCTTTGTAAAGCTTGAAAATGGTGGACAATGGGAGAGGAGGGAGACGGCAAGGAAGAAAGGGGTAAGGCTTTCTAATTTTTTTCTTTTGTTTTCTATCCATTAAGTCTTTTTAAACATATTAGTGCCATGTGTCAATATTTGATTGGATGGGAGAATAGTAATGACATCATAATGATGTCAAAATCCTCATTTTTTCTCATTTTCTATCCTTTTCTTGTCTATTTAATTTCAATTAAATTTTTAACAACATTTATTCATATTTTATGTCATATAAATTATTTATTTAACTAGACAAGTTGGCCAAAAATCATCTCTGAAGACGAAATGACCAAAATGCCCTCCATTTGGCTTAACGAGCCAAAATTGTGTGTACTGATAGAAAAATTTTTCTAAGCATTTTCTTGGCATTCTAATGCCATAAGAACCTCAATGACCCTTCTTTAGAGTCCCAAAAATTATTTTATAATTTTTTGCCCCGGTATAGGGTTGTTAACGGCCTTCACCGTCACTTCCCCTTCGGGTTACTAATCACTGGGGTTTTGGCTCGTTTAACCTTAGTGTATTTCATCTCTAAAAATTTTCCTTGATTTTTATGAGTATTATTTAGTTTCTTTATAACTCTCCACTTTAGTCTAATTAAAATTTCAAACATTCTAGCTGCCCGGACCGACATTGGTCACCGGAACAGTAGACTGTACGGACTAGCTAAAGTGAGGATGTTACAAGGCTCCTCAAATTCTTTTCTCTTCCCTAAATTAGTGCTCAAGTTCTGACCCATAGATTTCTCCCTCTTCTCTATTTCACATTGCCCTTGTGGGGGTTGGGTTTGTGTTTGAGCTTGAGTTGACAGTGTATCAGCCATTTGTTGAAAGAAAGTGGCCATTTGCTAGGCCATTTGTGTAGTAATTTGTATAGGCGGAGCTGGTAAAGTCGTACTTCCAACTCTCTGAGGGGCTAGGGCCTCACCTTGTACTTCCACCATCACAGACTGTTCTATTGTCTCATTCTTCTCTTCCATATCTTTTCATAAGATTTTATATTTCCTGTACAACCAACATAAGGAGATTTCTCTCCATTAGTTCATATTTATGATGTAAATGTACTATATGTATCAAACATTTGAGCAGTTGTATTTATCGACAAAAAGATTTCAAATTCATAGTTCAAAATTTACTTTAAAACCATTGCTCTGATACAACTAAACATGTCACACCCTACTCCTCCGTAAGATGTAACATGATCCCGTAGTACACCTAATGAATTACCATACTTCTCCTACCGGTAACCCATTAAATATACTACAAGGGATTTTAAATCAATTTTCGTGAAATTTAAATCATCGATTAAAATCTGGTGTTATAAAAATTTTTTCAAAATTTCGGCAAAGTGCTGGCTGTATTTTGAGAAAACAATTCTTCAAACCTGAAAATGAAAACACTCCCAATATGTTTTCTCAAATACAACTCCAATAAAACTTCATTTCATCTCATAATTCAATCTCAATAATCAAATCATTTCATTTTCAAACCAACCTCATGATAAAAGAAACATTTCATTGATTACAAGACTCAAAATTAATATTACAAAACTATACAGGTAAATGAAATCTCAAATTTACATTACAATAATTTACATTTAATTACATACCAAAATATTTTACAAGAGTTTTTATACAACTACTCAAATAATTTACATACATATTATTACATGTATACATCAAAACCTATGTATATGGGTATACCTATGATATACCTGGAGCTTATTTGAATGTATCTTCAAAGAAGCTTACTCAAGTGCTCTATGCTCTTTTCACCTGCGACAACATACAAAACTATCGCTGAATGGTGAACTCAGTGGTGCACAACTATAATTTAAAACATAGTACAATATACATTGACAAAATTATAACAATTAATTTGAAAGTCTCAAAATTTAACAAAATTCCAAAAGTCAAAATCTTCTTTGCCAATAATATAAATCATTAGTTAAAATGTCATTGAGCAAGAAATTCAATTTATCAATTCACAACTGGACTTTTAAAGAAATTCCAGCAATCATGGAAATAAAGATTAATTCCAACAAAATCAATTATACATAAATCATAATTGAAATCACAATTCTTTACTATTAAAAAAAAACATTCTTTATCTCACTAACTATGCAAGACTAATCCGCAAGGGCCATCTTCAGAGTGATTCTAACTCCTTATGGTCGGGGAGGTCGAATCGGATTCTGACTCCCTATGGTCGGGGAGGTCGAATCATCGTGCACAGTACACATCACAATAATGAAACTTCTGAAATGGCCATAACATATAAACTTAGATCTAACCTCTAATAAGAGGAGAATCTAAGCCTATACACGTACCATGGTAATCAAAACAAAGCTAACTTCATTGTCTCCTCAACAAATGAGAGAGACGGGTAATAACCTAGTCAAGCATTTATAGTGAGATACAAAACAATATCATCAATCTCTTTGTCCTTTTTGTGAGCATAAATCACAACACAATTCGATTCAAAGTCAATTCCAATATCCAATAATTTTTATGCTCATCACAATTCAGAGCATAAATTTATATTTTTTCATGCAAATTGCCTATCACAATTCAAAACATATTCTATCAAAATTTTCCAAAACATAATTTATTCAATCCACAACAATGATTAATACTTGTTGAAATACCATTTCACAAAGCTAAATTCATACATACTATGACAATTTCAATAATCATTGAATTAAATTCAATACTTGATAAACATAATACATAAGGAAAATACTTCATTTAGTCATATGAAATTTTCAGAATAAAATCAATTAAAAACTAGTTGTGCATAAACCTCTAGTGAGTTGCCTCTTGGCCTTGACTCAGTAGGTCTTTTCCCTTCCCAGTGTCTTTTCTAATTGAAACATACAATTTAAAGTGTTTCAGTACTCATTTAAATTGTTTCTAATAATAAGGTTCAATAATTAATTTATTTAATTCTATTGTTTTCCTTAGTCAACTATAATGTTGACCCTTGATGCACTCTAGGTAAATTAGGTTTAATGTTACTAATATGTCACATTTTGCATTTCATTATGCTACCAATATAGTGCAATTTACCATTTTTGCAAGTTGGCATTCATTGCCAAATTATTACAAGCATCATTGTATGTAAATGTCAAGTTCTCAATTTTTGTGTGCTAGATTGGTCTGGCTTAAAGTCCTATTTCTCTTGGTTTTTAGCTTCTGGTCAAAGAAGCAAAATTGTAGCTCTATATCTTATTGCACTTGGAGAAAAATTTCAGGTCATTCTGAATTGTATAGACCAAGATATGGTCAATTTACTAAAGCTGGACAGATTGCACCTTTAGTGCAAAATTTAGTCAATTTTAGGTTACTTTTAGTTCTGGCAGTTTTGGTACCCGAACTTGTGCAAGCTATTTGACTTGGTTCTGGCCATTTCTAGGCTTTGGTGTCTTCATAAGAATTGTAGCTATATCTCTAAGCTATCCATGGTAAAAATTTCAGGTCAATTGGACCTATTTTGAGTGAGTTATGGTCATCCAAATGACTACTATTCATATGGTCAAAAATCTGGGTTTGCAAGGTTGCCATTCCGAATTTGGTCATTTTTAAGGTCAGTTTCTAGGCAGAATTTTGACAATATTTCTACATGAAAGTTGGCCTATTTGGTGTCTAGTTTCACCCTCCATTGGCCTCATACCAATTGGGTTTACAGTTTTGCACTTATAACCTAATTTAGGTACTGCCAACAACACACAACCTACACAAGACAATTACACTTCCAATTTGACATTCCTTCTCCTCCTCATGACTTCATTATTCATTCATAGCACTTTTACAAATACTAAACACAATTCCAGCAAGCATATTGGGCAGAACACTCAAGTGCTTAATGCACACAATTCACCATTAAAGTCCAACATTCAATTTCACCGAAGTACAACATACTTCAACACCAATATTTCACATACACATCCATGAAAACTACACATGCTGCCCACTATTTAATACCATCACATTTCATCAATAATTCACAGAAACTCACATACAATTTCATAGTATTATAGGCTGCCAATTTCAAGCTCAATTGTCCAAGTCTTCAAAATTTGTTCAAAACCCAAATGCACATTGTCAACCTTACATTTACTCTTACAATTAAATTCTACTACTTATAATCACATAAATTGAGAATCATTAATCAACAATTATATGCATAAATTAACCATTTTCATGCTTCTCAAGGCTGCCCCAATTCAACAATTATCCAAGGTCTTCAACAATTCTTTCAAACTCCTAATTCAATTACTCAATCTCAACATACACATAAAGTTAATTTGCTAGGACCTCTAATTACCTTAATCAATATCATTTCCCATCAAATAAAAGTAAAGATAATTCAAACCTCTTTAAGTTCCATGGCTGGCAAATTCAATCACCATTAAATACTCATTCATTTCCTCAATTTTTCTTAGCAATTCAACTTACCCAAAGCTCAACACAAGGATTAGTGAAGGAAAATGGAAAGATTAAGCACTAACCTTTATTTGGAGCTTGCTAAACCTCACCAAAACTTCTTTTTTTTTGCTGCCTATGTGTTGCCCATGATGTGTAGACTAACTTTAATGAAGAACTCTTGAAGAAACTAGGGCTTGATCATGGAGGATTGGAGCTTTATGCATGAATGGCCATGGAGTTTTATGGGAGAGCATTTTCGGCCATGGATGAAGAATTGAAGGAAATGAAATGAGTTAGTGGAGAAATCTATCTACTTTAGCCCTTTTACACCCCATTATCCTTAGGTTAATTAATATATATTATGCTCCACTAACCTTAGGTTAATTAGTTTAATAATCCACTTTTAATTATTCCAAATTATACCACTCATCTTTCCTTAATTGCATTTCATGTATAATTTCATTTTTCATGAAATTTTCAAAATTTAATACTACATATTTTTAATGGACATTTAGGTCAAAAGTCAACTCGAGGTGTTAAATGACCAAAATGCCCCTTTTTAGGTTGTATTTCAGATTTTTCGGTACTACCGATTTAATCCTTGTTCCGTCGATTTTCTTAAATTTTCGTTTTTATTTGTACTGACTTACTAATTTTTCTTTGACATTTGCAATGTCAATTATCCCTCAGTAGACCTTTAATTATGTCCAAAAAATACTTCTCCAAGTTTCCTGTGGTCCAGGTCTAGTCAATGGTCCTCGTTGTAACTTCCCGGTGCAGTCATCCATCACTACGGGTTCGGCACATTTAACTTAGTCACATTTTATCTCTTTTATTTTTCCTTAATTTTTTTCATCACATATTTCATTATTTTATGCTTCCTCACTGTCAATTAAGTGTAGTTCCAGACACTCCAACTTTCTGGGGCAGACATTAGCCTTCGGAACAGTAGGATGTACGAACTATGAAAATGAGGATGTTACAATGAATGCTGCAGGAGCGTTTGTTAACCCAAATGGCATCACCAGGAATTCATAATGCCCATACTGGGTTCTAAATGCAGTCTTAGGCACATTTGCATCCTTAACCCTTAGCTGATGATACCCCAATCTGAGATCAATCTTAGAAAACACACCAGCTCCCTTCAACTGATCAAACAGGTCATCAATTCCAGGCAACGGATACTTGTTCTTCACTGTTACTCTGTTTAACTGCCGGTAGTCAACACATAACCTCAGTGTCCCATCTTTCTTCTTAACAAACAGTACCGGAGCTCCCCATGGTGACACACTGGGGCATATGAACCCCTTGTCTAGTAATTCTTGCAGTTGGATTTTTAACTCTTTCAATTCAGCAGGTGCCATCCTATATGGAGCAATTGAAATTGGAGCTATACCCAGCATAATCTCAATAGCAAATTCAACTTCCCTTTCTAGTGGCAAACTAGGCAATTCCTCAGGAAATACCTCAGAGAAATCCCTTACTGTGGGTATGTCAGACAAGTTAAATTTACCCTGCCTAGTGTCAACCACGTGTGCCAGATAGGCTTCACACCCTTTTCTCAATCATCTCCTTGCAACTGTAGATGAGATGACATTGGACAAGAAATCTGTCCTTTCACCCACAACTGTTATTTCTTCATTCTCAACAGTTTTCAGAGAGATTCTCTTCAATTTACAATCTACCATTGCATGATGATGGGATAACCAGTCCATTCCCAAAATCACGTCAAACTCATGAAAAGGCAGTTCGATTAAGTCTGCTAAGAACTCTTTCCTTTGAATCTTCAATGGACAGCCCTTATATACCATGTTTACTGCCACACTGTGGCCTAGCAGATTTGTGACCAGGATGTCTTGGTCACTTTCCTCTACTGGTATTCCCTTTTCTATGGGCAGCTTGATACAAATATATGAATGAGTAGATCCAGGATCCACTAATGCATGCACAGAAGTATTACAGAGGAGGAACATACCCTTGATGACATCTGGAGCATCCTGTTCCTCTTGTGCCCTTATAGCATAGGCTCTGGCTGGTTTTCTGCATTCTGCTCTCTCTGGACTACGTCTGAGTTTTACGTGAAGTATCGGTGCCTCGGCCTTACGACTTTACGCCTTGGAGCTAAAGGGGCAGGCCTAACAGTTGATACCGTAGTGGATGTAGCGATTCTGTGAGGACAATCTCAGACTAGGTGGTCTGTAGATCCACACTGTAAACAAGCACCTATCAACCTCCAACATTCACCCTTATGCCATTTTTGGCAATGTGGGCAAGCAACAGATACTGTTAGGGCTGGCCCCCTGAACCCTATCCCTGGAGAGCTAGCCACTGAAGGTGTGGATTGGCCTCTCCTTGGTGCAACTGAGATTTGGGCCTCTGTGACTAACCCTGACTTGGTGCTCTACTGAAACTCTGAGTAGGCGAACCTCTGAATTTCTTACTAGGGGCAGAAGATGTACCAGTCTGACCCTGACCTCTTTTCTGCTATCTATCCCTTCTATTATGCTCATTCATTCTAACTTTTTCAACCTTCAGTGCAGCTTCCACTAACTTGGCAAACTCTGTAATCCCCAAGGCTGTAATCATTACTTTAATGTTATCATTGAGTCCTTCCTCAAATCTCTTGCATCTTTTTACCTCATTAGGGACTATTTCCTGCCCATAGCGGCTCAGTCTGACAAATTCTCTTTCATATTTAGCCACTGTTAGCTATCTCTGGCATAGGGTAATAAACTCTCTTCTCTTCTCTTCTAGATATACACTGCCCACATACTTCTTTCTGAACTCAGTGAGAAAGAAATTCCAAGTTATTTGTTCTGGTGGCACCTCACTAGTCACTGTATCAAACAATTGGTATGCATCATCTTGCAGTAGTGATACAGTAGATTCCAAATTCTGCTCTGGAGTACAATGAAGTTGTTTCAAGACTATTCCAGTTCTGTCCAACTAGTTTTCAGCTGTGACAGAATCATCTTCCCTTTTGCCTAGAA
This sequence comes from Hevea brasiliensis, assembly GCF_030052815.1. Lineage (NCBI taxonomy): Eukaryota > Viridiplantae > Streptophyta > Magnoliopsida > Malpighiales > Euphorbiaceae > Hevea > Hevea brasiliensis. Next base: position 50,780,305 of record NC_079499.1, read on the forward strand.
AATCCACTACTCCGAACTTCCTGAGTCTCTCCATATGAGATTTTTGATGTGGAGGTGGTGGTGGTGGCATAACTCCTACCATCTATCTAAAGAACTCAGCCATTTGCTGAAATGTGGCTGGTGCATTTGGTACTGCTAGAGTAGGTTCCCTCCTGTCTCCTGGTTCAGTCATAGATGGAGTATGACTCTCCTCGTCCTTATCGACCACTCTCTGCGATGTGGAGTCCATATTCTAATCAAAATAACAAATCAAATTAAAAGATCTACATTAGAGTTATCTTAACACTTACAATGCAATGCATGATATGCAATCTATCTAAGTCCAGAAACGCCTAAACCATGCTCTGATACCACTAAATGTAACACCCCTCACTCTTCTATAGTATAGCCGAGCAAGGCGTGCTACATGGCGTACCGGAACACCTAGTCTGTGATTATCTCATTTCTTGAACTCAATTTGATTTAAGAAGTCTTTATGTGATATTCATAACATGCTGATACTATTTTCATACTTTAATAAAATCAGTGTTTCAAAAATGGTAATAAAAATTTGGCAAGGTGCCGTCTGTATTTAGGATAAACTGTACTTTCAAACCTGTTAAAAATAGTTCAATATAATAATATCAAAATCTCAACTATTTCACAGTCTCGATTTCTTAGTAAAGTAAATAGACTTTTACAGTCATTAAACAGTTCCATAATACAGTCCATAATAATTTAAATATATCCAGAAAATCTCTATGTTATTTAATATGTACAAAATATTACAAGCTTTAGAGCTTTCATAATATTACAAAATACAGGGCCGAATTACAAAATACAACAGAAGTATAAAATACAAGATATCCTAAGTCCTACCATGTATGCAATACAGTGCAGATGACTCTGGACTCCTGTTCAAATCTGATGTCTCACCCGGTCGTAGGTCTGCTAGGCTCCCCAGCTGTGTCTCCAATACCTACGCGTTACAAAAGCAACACGCTAATCAATTTTGCTTTGTGGTGCCAAATATAAAGAAATATACACTAAAATAAAGTAAACGAATTTATGACATCGATATTCTTTACAATTGTTGATTCTACCTTTATTTGCTAACATTTCAATATTTGCTAATTTTGGTAGTGTTGTATGTCAGAAGAGTAGATTTAGCTATTTGAATTTAATAGTACTTGAATTACTGCTCGTGTAGCATCTATACTAACCAGATTGGATAAATAGATATACTGGCACTGGGTACCTAGTATCTCGAGCCGTCACACCATCGATCGCAAAGTGTCTCCCGGTGTACAACAGTGTGGCTAAAAAGCCATATAGTCAATCTGGCGATAAGCCATGTATAAATACACAATATGTATAGCCGTAGGCTATTAAAGTCACAGTGCGGCATAATATGTCATTAAAACACAGTATGGCATAAAGCCATTTACAGAACAGCTGTTAGAATCCTATTGGCATGCCAACCTATCCAAACTAGTTAACTAGGCAAACTAGGGCACATTATAAATTAATTGTTTAATTCTTCAAGTTTTAGAGTTTACTAGCTATTGTGTAATTCATAAGTCAATGCATATGTTGACCTTTTTAGGTACTATGCATAAGTTGTTTCTGGCATCAACATATCACAAATTGTAATTCAATATGCTGCCAATATAGTGTAATTTATCATTTTTACAAGTTGACAATCATTGCCAAATTGCTTCAAGTATCATTGTATGTAAATGTCAAATTCTCAATTTTTGTGTGCTAGATTTGTCTAGCTTAAAATCCTATTTTTCTTGGTTTTTAGCTTCTGGTCAAAGAAGCAAAATTGTAGCTTTATGTCTTATTGCACTCAGAGCAAAATTTCAGGTCATTCTGAATTGTATAGACCAAGATATGGTCAATTTACTAAAGTTGGACAGATTGCACCTTTAGTGCTAAATTTGGTCAATTTTAGGTCACTTTTAGTTCTGGCAGTTTTGGTACCCGAACTTGTGCAAGCTATTTGACTTGGTTCTGGACATTTCTGAGCTTTGGTGTCTTCATAAGAATCATAGCTCTATATCTAAGCTATCCATGATAAAAATTTTAGGTCAATTGGACCTGTTTTGAGTGAGTTATGGTCATCCTAATTATTATTGTTCATATTCTGGATTTGGTCATTTTTAAGGTCAGTTTCTAGGCAGAATTTTGGCAACATTTCTACATGAAAGTTGGCCTATTTGGTGTCTAGTTTCACCCCCCCCCCCCATTGGCCTCATACCGATTGGGTTCACAGTTTGGTACTTATGACCTAATTTAGGTACTGCCAACAACACACAACTTGCACAAGATAATTACACTTCCAATTTGCCATTCCTTCTCCTCCTCATTACTTCATTATTCATGCATAGCACTTCTACAAATATTAAACACAATTCCAGCAAGCAATTTTTGGGTGAAATATTCAAGTGCTCAATGCACACAATTCACCATTCAAGTTCAACATTCACTTCCATCAAAATTCAACATATCTCAATATCAATATTACACATACACTTCCATATACTCATACCTCAATATCAATTATACATGCTGCCCATAATTTAACACTATCATATTTCATTAATAAACTTCATATTCACACACACAAATTCATGATATTATAGGCTGCCAAACATGGCAGTTTTCCAAAGCATCAAGATCCCATTTCAAACCCTTCATTCAAGCACTAACATGCATATACTTGGATATTAACTTACTACATCTTCCATTTGAGTTAATCAACCTTAATTCCCATCCATTAGGGTTAAGAAAAACTCAAATACAATAAATCTTCATGGCTATCGAAAATGGACAAGTTCATTTCTCAATGTTTTCTTCATTTCTCTTCACCAAAATACTCACCTCAACCTAAACACAAGGTCTACTAAAGCAAGGGAAAAGATTTGGACACTTACCACTTTTGGAGCTTGTTAAAACTTCACCAAATCTTGTTTTTCTTGTTGCCAATATCTTCCCCAAGGTGAGTAGGCAAGCTTTAATGAAGGAACCAAGTGGAAAGGAGGCTTGGAATGGGGTTGCATGGAGCTTGGACAATTTCGGCCATGGGAGCTTTCATGGAGGATAATTCGGCTGGTTTTTGCTTGAGGTTGAAGATGATGACAATGAGTGGAACCTGCTGTCCCAAAGCTTGTTTTGGTGTCCCAATATTCAAGTTAGTGGAGCACTAAGTTCATTTTAATGTTTAATTAGTTAAAGTTTCCTTATTTGCTCATTTATCTCAATTCTTTCACTATTTACATAATGTATCTCATTTTAATTTTTCATGACATTTCTAAGTGTAATATCATTTATTTTTAATGGACATTGAGGTCAAAAGGCAACTCTAGGTGTCAAATGACCAAAAGGCCCCACTTCGGGTTATATTCCCGATTTTTCAGTAACACCTATTTTTGTCTGTTTCTCGATTTTTTGTTTTTCTTTGTTCTAATTTATTAATTTTTCTTTGATATTTCTAGTGTCAATTATATTTCAATAAACCTTTATTTATGTCTCGAAATTTAATTCCGAGGGTTTCCCGCGGTCCTGGGGTCAGCAACGGCCTTCCCGGTGCGGTCACCCATTGCTGCGGTGCCGGCTCGTTTAACTTAGCTTCATTTTCTCTCTTTCATTTTTCTTTGATTTTTTTTTTATTTATTTCATCATTATATTTCTGTTCACTATCACCAAAGTGTAGTTTCAGATATCCTGACTTGCCTGGACTGATATTTGGCCACTGGAGCAACAGAACGTACAAAATACGTACATGGAGGATGTTACAAAACTAGTTCAAATTTTTATCCATTTTATTTTTACGCAAATTTTAGAAAATTTTTGGCAGAGTGCCGTCTGTATTTTAAGAAAATAGTTCTTCAAAAACCTATAAAAATACTTCCAATATCTCATTTCATCAAACACATTACTACCTCAACACAATTCAACATCATTTCTCAATTCAATTGTCATAAAAAACAACAATCAATAATTCCATTCATTTTTCATTAGAGTAAAAATAATTTACATTCATCAACCAAACTTTACGTTAGCAAAACCAAAATTATATTATTACAACTTAATGTACAACTGCTCAATTTTACATTAACACATAAGACACTAAACTATTTATATCAAAATAAACTACAAGAGTATAACTAAATACCCGTACAAAAGCCTCCATGTAGTCCTAACAATCAGTAGCTCACTCTGCCGCTTTTTCCTTGTCTTTATCTGCGACAGCAAAGAAAGCTATCACTGAGTATAAAAATACTTAGTGGTGCACAATAAAATATGGAATGCAAAATATAAAATATTTGTCATTAATTCACAGTTCAAATATTTCACAATCACATTTCATAATTTTTCAAATCACATTTATAACAAATCATAATTTAAATATTTCACAATTTTCAAAGCCTAATATAATACAATTTGATTAAACAATTTAATAATCATAGTGTTGCCAATCAATAACACAACTTAGGCCATGACACAAAATTTCTAAACATGCCGTGTGTACATCACGACAAGGCAAATTCACCCCACTAATCGAAATCAATGAGGGAGGTGGCTAACTAGCTAATAAGTACTCATCCAAACTCACCTCAGACTGGCAAGCCAGAGAGGGAGGAATATAGTCAAACTCACCCCATAAATGGAGGAGGAACATAGTGATATTGCCATGCCAAGTGTGAATCAAAAATAATTTAAATCAAGTTATTCAAACATTTCACGTAAAACACAAATCAATTTCTAATTCAAATTTCCATTCATAAAATGGCAATACAGCATTTCTCGAAACCCATAATTAGTACAACTAATTCACAATGCATAGCTAAATAAGTTTTCAATTAGAAAATGATAAATTAAAGTTTATTGTGCACAAACCTGATGTGAGTAGCCTCTAGGTCTTGACTCAGTTTGCCCTATCCTTTTCCAAGTCTTTTTCAGCTGAAACACGCAATTTATAGTGTTTCAATATCTTATTTCACAATAAATCCAATAATTGATTCATATATACTTAATTCTAGCCCCAATATACTTAAACTAACGTTTTTGGAAATTTTCATTTCGGAGTTACTATTCACAATACTATTCAAGTCAATTTGTTGACTTTCTAATACTTAATAGGTACGGGAATTTTAATTTCACCCACATACCACATTTTGGTTACCTAACTTATTGGTTTGGGTTGTTTTCCTCAAATCTTAAGTCTCTTAGGTGAAATTCCAAAATTTCAAATTTGGTGTCCTATTTTACACTATTCCATTGGTCAAGTTGATGTGGTAATTGGGCTAAATTTTCTTCATAGAAGTTATTTCTTTTTGTCTTAACTTTATTTTCCTTTTTGAATCACTCCATTTGGAGCTTTGTAGCCCTAGTTATGGCCATTTGAACATGGCTGGCCAGACTTGGTGTTACCCAGAATTCTGGGCAAATTCCTAGTTATTGGCAATTTTTGTGAGTTGACTGCAGGTAGTTTTTCAAATAGGTTATGGTCAAAATTTGGGTTTGTTTTCATCATGAAAGTTGTAGAGCTATGTCTTAGATTTCTATCGGTATAAAATTCAGGTCATTTGGACCTTCCTAGACCAAGTTACGGTCATTTACGTAACTACTATTCATTTGGTCATTTTTGTACAGGGCAGTGTGCCCAATTTTGGATTTGGCCTAATTGTTCACTAAGTTATCGTCACTTTCTGGGCATGATTCCTATATGAAAAATGTGCCATTTTGTGTCTAGTTTCATTCCCAATTAGCCTCACACCAATGGGGTTGGTAAATTTTCAGTTTTGGTCCCTGAAAGGGACCTAGGTCAAGCTACCTGCAGATTGACCCTCACCTATCCGAATTGGAACTTGTTTCCAACAATTCATACACACCACAAATGGTCACAATTGACCATTTCACAACTCAAATAAGGTCAACTACATCAATTGACCAATTTTCAACTTTTTTCTTCAATTTTTCACATGCTCAGAACCCTAGCTACACATAAAGTTCAACCTAATGCATTCAAAGTGTATATTCATGATCTATACACCTAATTCACATCAAATAACCATTCAAAACCATTAAACTCATTCATATCAAACCCTAACCCTAGTTGGATGAAATTCATGTTTAGTCCCTCAATAATTATTTTTGTTTGATTTTAAGTTGATTTCTAGTTTAATTGAGCTACAAACATAACATATAAACTAAGGTTTTCAAATTCAATTACTTACCTCCACTTGAATTTCAATTTTTCAATTTCTTCCTTTTTTCTCTTTTCTTTTCTTCTTCAACCACCTTCTCAAGTTGGTCTAGCAAGTTTTAGTGGGGAATTTTGGGATCAAAGTAGGTTTTAGTGGTTAGAATCAAGCTTGGACTCAAGCTTTAATGGTGGTTCTATAATGGTGGTGTGAGAGAGAGGAAGGGCGGCCACTTGGGAAGAAGAAGAGTAATTTGATTTTTTTTTCCCTTCCTTTTTGTTATTTTATAGATAATTAACTTAATTGACTTGGTCAATATTTGTAGGAAAAATTAAATTGGATTTTTGACATCACCCATGATGTCATCCAAGTGTGTAAGCTTGATGTAATAAACTTTTTCAATTTTCTTTTTCTTTTGCATTTATTTTTCCATTAGTTCTTTAATTTAATTCTCGATTCCCAAAGATTCGTTTCTCCGATTTTATTGCACAGTTAGATTAGGAGTCAGCTCTAGGGGTGAATTGACCAAATCACTCCTCGCCGGTTCAATTCGGTTTGCAAGTTATTCGATATTTCTTCTGGATCCTTGACCTAATTATTTGATCTGCTTAACAATTCTTTTTATGATTTTCTCTTTTTCACTGTATTCACAATGGTCCTAAGGACCGCGGTGTCACATTTTACGGTTCGAAATTTGAGTTTAGACTGACCTCGCAGTCATTCCCGAAAAGGTCACCCATCGCTGTGACTCCCAGCTCATTTAACTTTTTATGCTTTGTTTTTCTTCTTTATACTTAACTATTTGGCAATTACTAATTATTTGTATTCAAGGCTTAACTAGGTGTCTTAGACGTGATTCTAATCCCCTTAATTGTCCGGACCAATGCCAATCACCAGAATAGTAAAATGTACCAGGCTATGCCAATAGGGGTGTTACAATTCTCCTCCCCCCCCCCCCTAAAAAGAAATTTCGTCCTCGAAATTCTGCCCACTATCTGTCCTTAATTAGTCATATGTGTTATTTTCTCATGTTTTTCTCATATTTCCATGTAGCCTCATTGTCGGAATGATGGTCCGTAGCACTTTAACTAATAATATTTACATATCGATTGCTCACCTCGTGTGCCAAGTTCCTTATGAGCTTCTGTCATAAGTTAATTTTAAATTCATTTCAATTCTAGAGGTAAGCAAATCTATGTGCTAACGGATCCACTCTTTCTAGGACCTCGGGTGATCCTAGGTAATGAGAACTTAGTCTTTCTCCTTTTTACATAATCTTATAATCTTCATTCATTTGAGTCTGTGTAAGACTTCTTACAATTTCATGTAACCTTTAATTTGTTTGTAGAATCATAATCTTTTCTTACTGTTGCTTTAGCAATTATTTTCCTTTTTTTTTTCTTTCTTTCATTCCACAACTTAACTTTAATTATTTTATTCCTCAATCTTATCTTCTTCCTTAACTTGACTGTCGAGTCATGATTTAACACCTCTTATCATCCCTAATAATTCCGCTATACTTCAATATTACTTTGATTTGGTCCTCTAACCATTCTAGTCAACACTTTAACTAATATTTATAACATTTCTTTATTACATTTGCACCAACTATTTTAATTTTTACTTCCACAACTCTTTTATCTATTGATATTCTATAGCTTATTTTACACTGATGTGTAGTCATTACTTCCTTTTGTACTGTACTATAACCTTTCGATATTCTAACTTTAGAGTTTTAAATCCTGGGTTAGGATTTTCAAACTCCTTTCCAATAATAAAATTCTGTCCCTACAGAATTTTATTAAAACAGATGCCGTTTGCAACTATTCTTATCTTGGTACACTATCGGGTAGTACGTAGCTCTACACAATAAATCCCAAGTCAGTACTGTAATCTGCAGCTTACAGTACAAACATCAAGAATATTGCATAGTTACTACGATACATCCCAATAGATCAAACTTCCCTATATCATATTTTTTTCAAATTCTCTAATATCTAAAACTTAGTTTGATTATGGTACCCACTGACATCTATCAGCAATAATACCCTTACCCGCATCTAAGGTAGCTATATTATCATAACTTACTTTTAGGTCCTCTTGCCTTATCTAATTAGGCTTACTAATTAACTTTATAATTTATCATAGTCTAGGAGATGTCTCTCACTAGAAACTTTTCCAAAATTAATTCCAATCACGCTTATTATCGTAATTCTTATCCTAAAAGACTAATCACTAACACATCAAAATTTATTTTTATACATATACATATCTTAATTAAGAATTGAGAAAATACCAGCAACAATGTCAGAAGTCTCATCCTCGTCCCTTTGTCGCATAGCGTATACTCTAGCTGGAGCATCACCTTGTCCTGGCTGATTCACAGTTCTGACTTCCAGGTGTACTGCCCCTACCTCTGCCTCTGCCTCTACTAACTGCTGGTGAACTCTTTGGGGTAGAAACTTGGGCTGATCCTTCTGACGTGGTAAATGATCCATAACAACATGGACTTACACAATTGATGGGTGTCGAATCCACCAGAAATTAAATTAACTAAAATTACCAATTATGAAATATTTTCTGTAGCAAGTGGTAAATCCAGGTCGAATCCTAGAGACTAAATTATTAAATTTCATGCACTTGTGTAATGGAAAATGAAAGAAATAAAGATGGTGGGTAGGGGGGGGTTTGTAACACAAAATTAGAAGAACTCATAAATTCAAGAACTAAATATGAAAATCTCAATTTAAACAAACTTCAGTCCAAGGTAATTCACATTCCAATGCATTGATTTGATCATAGACAAAAGAAATACAATCATATCTTATTGAATACTTAATGTAGATTTACCAAACAGCGAGGTAAACCCTTGACTTCCCTATACTCATCAATTCGAGCCTAGCACTCTTATTGACTCTAATTACTAACTGAGTTGGTATTAAGTAATACTCATCAAATTAATAACTGCTTTAAGAAAAGGAAGTAGTTAAGCTGAACAACAATTTATGAAGTATAAATCATTTAATCCACCCTATTGTTTCCTTAGGTTATTATCGAAAATTGAGATCATAATCAATAAAACCTAATTGCTACTCATATTCAATCTTACACAACAATTACAGATTATGAAGATGAACTAGCAATTGATCTCATCAAACAATTAACTAATAGGCCTTTTTAGCAAATCATTCAATAGATCAAATATAAAGAAATCAAAAAATAATAGATATTCAAAAGACATAAATTAAATTAAGAACCTGATCTCACAAATCAAGTAAAAGAACTTGAATTCCTTGAACTGAATTAAAAACTTAGCCACTCATGTTTATGGCTTACAGAAAATTAAAGAAGAAAAAGAAGAATTCTCAAAGACAAATGTAGAGGTTGCTGAATGGTATTGGAGGGTGAAGGTCTGTCGCCTCTTCTATTTATAATAAATGGTCTAGGGTTAGGTTTTTAGAGTCTCTGTCAAAAATTGCAACTAGAGCAAAATCAGGAAATTGATTGTCGACGGAAACACGGCCCGTGTATCACTAAATGGCCTAGGGCTGTGTAACTTATTGGAGCTGAGTGATTAGGTTTCGTACTGGCACAGAAAGTTACACGGGTCTCCAAGATTTACACGGGTTAAGTTACAAGGGCCGTGTACTTTGTCTCTTCCTCAGTTCTCTGGATTTCTTTTGGCATAATGTTACACGGGTCTGTGGTTGTGTTTGCTCGATCCATGTACTTTGTTTCTTTAACGCTTCTCAATCCTTCAACCTTTCCAAGCTTCCTTCCTCACTTCTATGTTCTGGGACTTCACCAAAACCCTGAAAAATACAGCAAGAGCCAAATTAATGCTAATTCTAACAATTTCTCCATTTAACACAATTATTTCAATAACTCTCTAAACATATGCCTAGATGATAAATATACTTAACCAACTGAATTAAACATAAAAATATACTAGAAACACTAAATGTGATGGGAGTAAAATTAATAAATTATACACTTATCATGTGACACCCCTTACCCGTCTACAATGTAGCCGAGCAAGTTATGCCAGTCAGTGTGCCAGAGCACCAATTCATATTTTAATTACAATTTATCCCTTTTAATTTACTTATTTACAATTTTCGATAAATCTGAATTTTTTCAAAATTTTTATAGAAAATCCGACAGAGTGCCGACTGTAAATTGGAAAAATAGTTCTTTTGAACCTGTTTAAAAACACTTCCAATATAATTTCTAAATCCAAACTCCATTATACACATTTCAAATCAATCTCAAATTCTCAATCTCAAATCACAACATTATTTTCAGAATTTTTTTCTTTTCACTTCATTACTGGAAACACATTCATAAATATTTCTCAACATAATATACAGAAAATTTAAATAATATGAAATTTCATATATTTACATAATCAAATAATTTCAAGAGTTTATAGTTACAATCCCAAAACTAATACAAAATACAAAATAAAAAAATGCTACCCAAAATCCTAATGTCCTACCATATGCACTGCAGAGGTGAGGTGATTCTGGACTCCGGATGCAGCTCTGAATGCTCACCCTGTCTGATGTCTGCTGGGCTCCCCAGCTAGGTCTCCAGTACCTTCACGTGGCAAAAGTGACGCGCTAAGCAATTCTGCTTAGTGGTGACAATATAAAATAAAATAAAATAAAGATAAGTAGGCAGAATGTATGTTTACATTTTTGGGCAGACTTAATTTCTGATATTATTTGCAGTATTATTCGATTTAAAATTTTGTAAGGTTTATTATCATTGACCGAGTAAACCGTACTAGTTGACTGGACTGGATAAACGGGTAAACCGGCACTAGGTACTAAGTACCTCAGCCATCACACCATCGGTCACATTGTGTCTCCTAGTGTGCAACATAACAGCTAATAAGCTGTAATAACATTACGTATAAGGCCAAGTCTCAATACAATGTCAGAATGGCTAAAAGCTGAAAGCCATGAAATCACAGAATGGCATAATGCCATGTGCAGTACTGCTAACAGAACCCTATTGGCATGCCAAGCTGTCCAAACCAATCTTGTTAGGTATACTAGGGCATATTACACTTTTAAATTTCACAATTTTTGAATTTCAAGTTTGAATGTTACTATTCATTTCATTAGTCAACTAAAATGTTGACTTTTGCATAGACAATAGGTACATTGGTTTTAATACTCCCAACATACCACATTTTGCATTCAAGATTTGTTGGTATTGGTTGCCAATACCATTTCTAAGCTTAATGTTAATTGGGCAGAATTTTCAGTTTTCATGCTTTGTGTTTACTGTTCCATTGATCATTTTTGCAGTGGGAATTTGGCAAATTGATCAACATGAAAGTTGTTCCTTATTTTTTCTAGTTGCATTTGCTTTTTTGAATCACTCCATTTGGAGTTTTGTAGCTCAATTTATGGCCTAAAAACCACAACTAGCTAGATTGAAAGTTTTTCCAGAATTTATGGACTAACCAAATCTACAGTGTTAGGAACAGTGACTGCAACTCACTTTTTGATTATGTTCTGGTCATAATTTGGGTTAGGTTTCTTCATGAAAGTTGTTGTACTATATCTCAGCTTATTGCTGGTAAAATTTCAGGTCAATTGGACCTTTCTATACTGAGTTATGACCAAATGACCAAATACTGTTCATTTGATCATTTTGCCCAGGCAGACTGCAGGTCACCCGGATTAGGGCAATCTTTTGGTCCACTTGGTTTGGTTTTCTGGGCATGGTTTCTTCACCAAAGTTGTGCCATTATGTGTCTAGTTTCATATCCAATTGTCCTTGCACCAATTGGACCTCTATAATTCAAGTTATTGCTGCCCAAATCTGCTGGACTCATGTCCAATTCTGTAGGTCACCAAGGGCAGCCACACCAAACCCAAATCCCACTACTCAACACACTTTATTTTTTATTTAAACAGAATCAAATGGTCACTAATTGACCATTAAAACCTATTTTCATCATCACATGGTCAAAGTCCCATTTTTCCAGCCTAAACCCTAACTCAAACATTACAACCCATGCATTTTTATTTCATTTCATCAATCCACTTAGTAGATACATATTGTGGGCAGCCATACAAGCATGTTAACTCCATAAAACTCATCACAATCATACCCTATCAAGGCTGCCAAAATTTAGGGTTAGCATACCAATGGTATTTCATCAAATTTTCTTTGTAATTTACACTCACTTAAGGTCCTTAAACATGAATTCAAAGTAAAAACCAAGGTTAGGTCACTAACCTCTATGGAGTGAGATTTCCCACTTGCTAGAGTTGCTCTTTTCCTTTTCTTTTTACTCCCAAAAGAATCACCAAGATGCAAGAACACTTTTTTGTATTGGGAGTATTGGGTTTAGTGTGGTGAGAGCTAAGGAAATCAAGCTTTGAAAAAGCTTGCTAAGGTTGGCAATGGTGGATAGGTCACGGCAAGGAAGAGATGAGGAAGAAGGGTTCTAATTTTTTTTTCAATTTCCAGCCCATTTTGTCTCTTTTAAGTAAGTTTATGCCATGTGTCAACATTGGGTTGGTTGGAAAAACTTTAATGACATCATGATGATGTCATTATTCCATTTTCTTTCATTTTCTCTCTATTTCTTGTCTAATTAATTTCAATTAAATTTTTAACAACATTTAGTCATATTTTATGTTACATAAATTAATTATTTAACTGGACAAGTTGGCCAAAAATCATCTCTGAAGACGAAATGACCAAAATGCCCTCCGTTTGGCTTAACGAGCCAAAATTGTCTGTACTGATTGAAAAAAAAAAATTTTAAGCATTTCCCTAGCATTCTAATGCCATAAGAACCTCAATAACCCTTCTCTGGAGTCCTTAAAATTATTTTATAATTTTTCCCCCGAGTCTAGGGCTCTAGTTGTGCGAACTGCAACTTCTCACTAGGTTACCCATCGCTAGAGCACCGGCTCATTTAACTTGGTTGTATTTTATTTCTAAAATTTTTCCTAAATTTTTTTATTAATATTTGAGTTAATTTTGGTTCTTCACTTTAGTTTTAATATTTTTCCAGACGTTCTAGCTATCCGGACCGGCATTGGTCACCAAAACAGTAGACTGTACGGACTAGCTAAAGTGAGGATGTTACAACTCTTCCTCTCTAATAAAAATTTCGTCCTCGAAATTTACCTGATGCAAACAGTTGAGGGAACTGTTGCCTCATCATCTCTTCACTTTCCCAAGTTGCCTCTTCAGTGTTGTGGTGCCTCCAAAGCACTTTCACCAGTGGAATTTGTTTATTTCTCAGTTCCTTCACTTCCCGAGCTAGGATCTCAGATAGGTTCTTCTCAGATATGTCAAGTCTGGTTGGATTTCAATCTCTTCCATGGAAATGACATGTGAAGGGTCTGAGCGATATCTCCTCAGCATAGAAACATGGAATACATTATGAATTTCATCCAGTTTTGGTGGTAAAGCTAGCCGATAAGCCACTGGTCTCACACGTTCAATGACTTCATATGGGCCAATGAACCTAGGGCTTAACTTACCCTTTCTCCCAAACCTCAGTACTTTCTTCCACAGTAAGACTTTAAGAAACACTTTATCGCCGACTGCATACTCTATTTCTTTTCTCTTCAAGTCAGCATATGATTTTTATCTATTTGAGGCAACCTTCAAGTTAGCTTTGATTATCTTCACTTTCTCCTCAATCTGTTTCACCAGGTCTGGTCCTACCAGCTTATCTTCGCCCAATTCAGTCCAACACACTGGGGTTCTACATTTCCTCCCATATAGTGCTTCATACGGAGCCATTTGAATGCTAGCTTGGTAGCTATTGTTATATGTGAATTCTGCCAGTGGGAGGTATCTATCCCAACTAGCCTCAAACTCAATGACACAACTCCTTAGCATATCCTCCAGGATCTATCACATAATTCACATTGTTACTATCATTTCAATTTATTAATTGCGAAAAATTTAATTAGTTCTTAGGTTTACCTGGATTACTCGTTCTTACTGTCCATCCGTCTGAGGATGAAAAGCTGTGCTAAAACGGAGTTGTGTGCCCAAGGCTTATTGCAACTTTTTCCAGAATCTCGATGTAAACCTTGGGTCTCGGTCAAATATGATGGAAAGTAGGATTCCATACAGTCTAACTATCTCACTGATATACAATTCTGTTAGCTTCTCCAGTGAGTAGTCAGTCCTAACTGGCAGAAAATATGTTGACTTCATCAATCTATCCACTATCACCCATACTGCATCATGCTTCTTCTGGGTGAGAGGTAGACCACTAACAAAATCCATAGTGACCCGGTCCCATTTCCATTTAGGTATGCTTATAGGCTGTAGCAATCCTGATGGAACTTGATGTTCTGCTTTAACTTGCTGACATGTCAAACACTTAGTCACATAGTCAGCTATATCCCTCTTCATACCAGGCCACCAATAATGAGGCTTCAAATCATTATACATTTTTGTGCTTCCCAGGTGCATAGCATAAATACTAGTGTGTGCTTCTTTCATAATACTTGTAACACCCTTAAGTTCGGTAGAGCGTTCTACTGTTCCAGTGACCAGTGTTGTCCGGACAGCTAGGATGCCTAGAACTACACTTAGATATGAGTGAGGAGACATAAAATAATGAAATACAAGAAAAGAAAATACAAGAAAAACAAAGGAAAAATAATAGCAAATAAATGTAACCAAGTTAAACGAGCCGAGAACCCTAGCGATGGGTGACCGCACCGGAAAGTCGCGGCGTGAACCGTTGACTAGCCCTAGACTGCGAGGAACCCTGGAAAATATTTTTAGGACTTAGATAGACACCTATTGAAGTATAAATACCATTATAAATATCAAAGAAAAATTAATTAATTAGTACAACGAAAAGTGAGAAATCGAAAAATGGACAAAACCCGGTGTTACCGAAAAATCGGGAATGCAACCCGAACAGGGGCATTGTGGTCATTTGACACCCTGAGTTGTCTTTTGACCTAAATTTCCATTGAAAATAAATGATATTACACTTGGAAAATGTCATGAAAAATTAAATTAGTGGCACCTAATGTAAATAGCAAAAATGGAAAACTTAATGTGGGAAAATGAAATGTTATATTAAACTAATATTTAATTTAAGCTTGGTGCTCCACTCACCCATTAAAGTGGATCACTAACTCATCATCTTGGGCAGAATACATGTCTTCATCTTCAACCTTAGAACCAGTAGAAATTTGCCCCCAAAAAAAAAAAACTCCATTGACGCATGGTTTGAAGCTCCATGCATGTGAGATTCAAGCTTCTTTCTTGGCACTTTCCTTCATTAAAGATTGTCCATACACCCTGGGCAGTAGATAGGCAACAAGAAGACCAAGTTTTGGAGAGATTTTGAAGAGTTTCCAAAGTGGTAAGTTTGTGTTTTTGGGTTATGGCTTCATTAAAGTTAGTAAGAATGTTATGGGTACTTGAATTATGGAGAGATTTTTGAGGTTTGATGTTTAAAGGGAGAGGTGTATTTTTGGCAGCCATGGAAACTCCTTGAGGACAGTTTATTCTTTCTTTTAAATGGTAGATTAAAGGGTTGATTAAATGTTTATATGTGTAGGAATTAATTTGGGTGATGTATACTTAGTATATGTGAATGTGTACTTGAATTTAGAAGCTTGGAAATTAATGGATTGTAATGTATGAATCGGCAGCCTGGTTTGGTGAACCATAAAGATGTTATTTCATGTTTGGTTTATGGAATATTAATGTTGAATTGTGATAGTTGTTATGGCAGCTTGGGTATATGTATGATGGTGTGAGGTTGGACATGTAAATGAGCTAGGTTAGGTGATTGAATTATTGTAATTGAGCTTGAAAAATTCTGTACTATATGGTGCATGTTGAGTGTGATTATAAGCTGCCAAAATGACCAACAATATGTTGTGAAATGTATTTAGGTTAGGGTACAAACCAGAATTAGCATGAATGTATAGTTTGGTAAGTGTTGAAAGTATCCTTTGATGAGTAATGAACAAATACAATAGGGCAGTTTATGTTTTGGGCCTAGAACCTTAAGTGTGTGGCTCCAATTGGTATGAGACCAATTGGAGGTGAAACTAGGCACAAAATGTGCCAACTTTCATGAAGGAAGCTTACCAAAATTCTGCTTGTAAGGTAACTTGAAAAGTGACCAAATCCGGATTAGTGCATTTAAGGCCTGAAAATTGACCATTTGGGCAGCAGTTAGTATTTTGGTCATAACTCACTCAAAACAGGTCCAATTGACCTGAAATTTTGACCATGAATAGTTAAGACATATATCTACAGGTCTTATGAAGACACCAAAGCCCAGAAATGACCATAAGCAAGTCAAACAGCTTGCACAAGTTTGGGTCCAAAAACTGGCCGAACCTAAAATGACCTAAAGTGACCAATTTTGGTACATTCTGACCAGCAATAGTAAAATGACCATAACTTGGTCTAGTAAACTCAGAATGACCTGAAATTTTTCTCCGCGTGCAATAAGACATAGATCTACAAGTTTGTAGTTTTGACCAAAACCCAAAAGCCGAGGGAACTAGGTCATCCGACTAGGTCAAATTAGTATACAGGGATCCGACAAATTGCAATAAAACGCAATATACATGGAAATGAATTTGGTAACATGTACCAATACTAAAAGGCTATAAATGTGACATATTGGTAACATTAAAACCTAATTCACTTAGACTATATCGAGGGTTGACATCTTAGGTTGACTAAGGAAATGATAGAATTCGATAAATTAATTATTGAACCTTATTCTTAAAGACAGTTTAAATGAGTACTAAAACACTTCAAAATTGTGTTTCTCAGTTAGCAAAGACTCAGGGAAGGGGAAGGAAACACTTAGTCAGAGCCAAGTGACAGTTATCAGAGGTTTGTGCACAACTAGTTTTTAACTGATTTTGTTTTGAATATTTCATATGATTAAATGACATATTTTTCTTATGTATTATGTTTAACAAGCATTGGATTTAATTCAATGATTATTGAAATTGTTATAGTATGTATGACTTTAGCTTTGTGAAATGGTATTTCCATAAGTATTAAGCATTGTTATGGATTGAATAAATTATGTTTTGGAAAATTATGATAGAACATATTTTGAATTGTGATGGTAATTTTCATGGAAAAATGCAAATTTATGATTTGAATTGTGATGAGCATAAAAATTATTGGATATTGGAATTGAATTTGAATCGAATTATATTGTGATTTATGCTCACTAAAAGGATTGTGATATTATTTTATATTTCACTATAGATGCTTGACTAGGTTATTACCCGTCTCTCTTATTTGTTGAGAAGATAATGGAGTTAGTTGTGTTTTGATTACCATGGTACGTGCACAGGCTTAGATTTTCCTCTGATTTGAGGTTAGATCTAAGTTTTTTTTTTATCATTATGGCCCTTGCAGAAGATTCATTATTGTGATGTGTACTGTACACGATGATTCGACCTCCCTGACCATAGGGAGTTAGAATATGATTCGACCTCCCTGACCATAGGGAGTTAGAATCACTTCGAATATGGCCCTTTCGGATTAGTCTTGCATAGTTAGTGAGATAAAAAAATAATTTTTGAGATAAAGAATGATTTTTGATATACAGCGTGATTTTTGAGATACAACATGGTTTTTGAGATACAACATGGTTTTTGAGATACAACATGTTTTTTGAGACATAGAATGTTTTTGAATAGTAAAGAATTGTGATTTTAGTTATGATTTATGTATAATTGATTTTTTTGGAACTACCTTAAATGGTTAGTCATGATTTGATAAATTGAATTTCGTAATCAAAGTCATTTCATACAAATGATTTACATTATTGGCAATGAATATTTTGAGTTTTGGAATTTGATGAGTATTCAAATTTCCAAATTATTTACTGTAAATTTTGTCAATGTATATTGTACTATGTTTTAAATTATAGTTGTGCACCAATGAGTTCACCACTCAGTGATAGTTTTGTATGCTGTCGCAGGTAAGAAGAGCATAGAGCAGTGAGTAAGTTTCTTTGAAGACACATTCAGATCAGCTCCAGGTATATCATAGATATACCCATGTACATAAGTTTTGATGTATGCATGTAATAATATGTATGTAAATTATTTAAGTAGTTGTATAAAAACTCTCGTAAAATATTTTGGTATGTAATTAAATGTAAATTATTGTAAATGTAAATTTGGGATTTCATTTATCTGAATAGTTTTGTAATATTAATTTTGAGTCTTGTAATCAATGAAATGTTTCTTTTATGAGGAGATTGATTTGATTATTGAGATTTGAATTATGGGTTCAAATGAAGTTATTGAAGTTGTATTTGAGAAAACATATTAGGAGTGTGTTCTTTGCAGGTTTTAAAGAACTGTTTTCTCAAAATACAACCGGCACTTTGCCGAAATTTTGAAAAAATTTTATAACACCAGATTTTAATCGATGATTTAAATTTCATGAAAATTGTTTTAAAATCCCTTATATATATTTAATGGATTATCGGTAGGCGAAGTATGGTAATTCATTAGGTGTACTACGAGATCATGTTACATCTTACAGGGGAGTAGGGTGTGACAATACTAGCCTTTAATTTCCCATCATCTGGCATACACACTCTCCCTCTGTAGTACAGACACCCATCTGCTTTCACCTCATAATCAGTTTCCTTTCCCCCTGGAATTTTACCCACAATGGCTATTAATTTTTCATCTGCCCTCTGCCCATCTTATATCTGCTGTAGCAGGTTTGGCCTCACTTGCAACTCAGCCAAAATAGCTCCATCTTGAGCTAAGGACAGACAGGCATTTAGTGATCTTAAGGCTGTGATGGACTTCTTGCTCAAGGTATCAGCAACTACATTTGCCTTCCCAGGGTGATAATCTATCACACAATCATAGTCCTTTAGGAACTCAATCCATCGCCTCTGTTTAAGATTGAGCTCCTTCTGGGTTGGCAAATATTTTAAACTCTTGTGGTCTGTATAGATGTAACATTTTTCACCATATAAGTAATGCATCCATATCTTCAGTGCGAAGATAATTGCTACTAACTCCAGGTCATGAGTAGGGTAGTTCTGTTCATGTGGCCTTAACTACCTGGAAGCATAGGCGACCACTTTCCCCTCTTGCATCAATACACACCCTGGCCCATTATGCGAGGCATCACTGTAGACCACAAAGTCTTTTCCTGACACTGGCTGTGTTAACACTGGTGCTTCTGTCAACATAGCCTTTAGCCTCTCAAAATTGGCTTGGAACTTATCGTTCCAGCTAAATTTCACATTCTTGCGCAACAACTTGGTCATTGAAGCAGCTATAAGAGAGAACCCTTTCACAAATCTTCTGTAATACCCAGCTAGCCCCAAGAAACTTCTGACCTCAGTTGTATTTCTGGGAGGCTTCCATTCCATCACTGCTTCTATCTTTTTGGGATCCACTTTAATCTCCTCTACTGATACTATGTGTCCAAGGAAAGAGATTTCACTAATCCAGAAGTCACATTTGGACAGCTTAGCATCTCGCAGGGTTTGCAGAACAATCCTCAAATGTTCATCATGTTCTTCCCTGGTCTTGGAATACACCAGAATATCATCAATAAAGACCACTACAAACCGATCTAAATATGGATGGAAGATACGGTTCATAAGGTCCATAAATGCTGCTGGTGCATTTGTTAACCCAAACGACATTACTAAAAATTCATAGTGCCCATACTGGGTTCTGAATGCAGTTTTCCTTTACCCTCAATTGATAATACCCTGATCTGAGATCAATTTTTGAAAATACACCGGCTCCCTTCAACTGATCAAACAGATCATCAATTCTGGGCAACGGATATTTATTCTTTACAGTTACTTTGTTCAACTGCCGGTAATCAATACACAATCTCAAAGTTCCATCCTTCTTCTTCACAAATAGCATCGGAGCTCCCCATGGTGACAAACTGGGGCGTATGAACCCCTTATCGAGTAACTCCTGCAACTGAGTTTTCAACTCCTTCAATTTAGTGGGTGCCAT
Source organism: Hevea brasiliensis (assembly GCF_030052815.1). Lineage (NCBI taxonomy): Eukaryota > Viridiplantae > Streptophyta > Magnoliopsida > Malpighiales > Euphorbiaceae > Hevea > Hevea brasiliensis. The sequence continues at coordinate 50,800,511 of NC_079499.1, forward strand.
CCTATAAGGAGCAATAGAAATTGGTGTTGTACCCGGCATTACCTCAATAGCAAACTCGACTTCCCTTTCTGGTGGTAAACCAGGTAACTCTTCAGGAAATACATCTGGAAAGTTTCTCACTGTGGGTATATCATACAGGTTTGGCTTAGCCTGCCTAGTATCAACCATATGTGCTAGGTAAGCTTCACAGCCTTTTCTCATCAATCTTCTTGCAACTGTGGCTGAGATAACATTAGACAGGAAATCTATCCTTTCACCCACAACAGTGATTTCATTACCCTCAGAAGTTTTCAGAGAAATCCTCTTCAATTTGTAATCAACTATTGCCTAACTCGTGGAAGGCCAATTCGATTAGGTCTGCCAAGAATTCATACCCCTGAATCCTCAATGGGCAACCTTTATACACCTTATTCACTACCACACTGTGGCCTAGTGGATTTGTGGCCAGAATACCTTGATCGCTCTCCTCTACTGGAACTCCCCTTTCTATGGGTAGTTTGATGCAAATGTATGAATGAGTAGATCCTGGATCCACCAATGCATGCACAGTAATGTTGTAGAGGGAAAACGTACCCCTGATGACATCTGGGGGCATCTTGATCCTCCTGAGCTCTAATGGCATAGGCCCTGGTAGGTACTCTAGTGTCTGGCCTCTCAGCTGACTTGGATGCAGGCCTTAGTGATGGACCAACTGCCTCAGATTTACCGGGTTTCCTACCCCTTTGTGGTGCAGGAGCAGGTCTGTCAGCTTGTGTTGGAGCAACTATAGTAGTCCTCTTCAAACAAATCTTGATCTGGTGTTCTGTAGATCCACACTGTAAGCATGCACCGGTCACTTGCCAACAATCCCCCTTATGCTGGGGCTAGTCCCCTGAACACGGTCCCTGGAGAGCTACCCACTGATGGTGTGGACTGGCCTCTCCTAGGTGTGAACTGTGGTCTAGGCCCCTGAGACTGACCCTGACCCTGTGGTGGTCCGGAACTCTGAGCAAGAGGACCCTTACTCTTCTTGCTAGGAGCAGAAAATGTACTGGACTGACCTGGACCCCTCTTCTGCTGTCTTTTTCTTTTATTTTGTTCATTTATTCTGCTGTTTTCCTTTTACTCTTCTTGCTAGGAGCACGACTCTCCACCTCTTCATCAACTGCTCTTTGCGAAGCAGGATCCATATCCTATTCAAAATAAGAAAACAAACAGATATGCATCAGTGTCACCTCAACATTTACAAATGCAATGCAATGGTATGCACTCTATCTACGCCCAGAAATGCCTAAACTAGGCTCTGATACCACCAAATGTGACACCCCTAACCCGTCTATAGTGTAGCCGAGCAAGTTATGCCACTCAGTGTGCCGGAGTACCAATTCATATTTTAATTACAATTTATCCCTTTTAATTTACTTATTTACAATTTTCAATAAATCTGAATTTTTTCAAAATTTTTATAGAAAATCCGACAGAGTGCCTACTGTAAATTGGAAAAATAGTTCTTCTGAACCTGTTTAAAAACACTTCCAATATAATTTCCAAATTCAAACTCCATTATACACATTTCAAATCAATCTCAAAATCTCAATCTCAAATCACAACATTATTTTCAGAATTTTTTTCTTTTCACTTCATTACTTGAAACACATTCATAAATATTTCTCAACATAATATACAGAAAATTTTAATAATATGAAATTTCATATATTTACATCATCAAAAAATTTCAAGAGTTTATAGTTACAATCCCAAAACTAATACAAAATACAAAATACAAAAATGCTACCCAAAATCCTAATGTCCTACCATATGCACTGCAGAGGTGAGGTGACTCTAGACTCTGGATGCAGCTCTGAATGCTCACCCTTTCTGATGTCTGCTGGGCTCTCCAGCTAGGTCTCCAGTACTTGCGCGTGGCAAAAGCAACGCGCTAAGCAATTCTGCTTAGTGGTGACAATATAAAATAAAATAAAATAAAATAAAGATAAGTAGGCAGAATGTATGTTTACATTTTTAGGCAGACTTAATTTTTGATATTATTTGCAGTATTATTCGATTTAAAATTTTGTAGGGTTTATTATCATTGCCCGAGTATGGGGTTTATAGTTGTTTTGATATTGCAATGGATCTTTTGCTCAAAGTTTAGTAAAGAACAGTATTCTATTTGTGTGCAGTAAGACACAAAATATATTTTGTTCCCCTAGAAGAGACAGGATGCTATGGATGACAATTATAACTTATAAAATAGTTAAGAAATGATATTCTACTGATAACAGTAATTCGATAGGAACTAATTGGCCAAATATTCTTAGGGAGAGCACAATTTTATTGTGCAGATCATAAGGATTAGATTAGAATTCAAGCAAAACTTTTGAATAGCATGGGAAACAGGAGAGTACGATAGACTCCCTTCTTAAGATTAAAGAATTATTTATGGTTGAAAAAAAAAAGGGTAATGATCGCAAACCAGCAAAAAAATAAGCTATAGAATATTGATAGATAAAAGAGTTGTGAAAGTAAAAATTTAAAATAGTTAATGCATATGTAATAAAGAAACGTTATGAATATTAGTTAAAGTGTTGACTAGAATGGTCAGAGGACCAAATCAAAGTAATATTGAAGTATAGTAGATTTATTAGGGACGATAAGTGGTGCTAAATTACGACTCGACAGTCAAGTTAAGGAAGAAGATTAGATTAAGAAATAAAATAATTAAAGTTAAGTTGTGGAATGAAAGAAGGAAACAAATAGAACATTAAAAAATGAGAAAAACCCTAGATGAGGAATTGCCACCAAGGCAAACAACTTACTTAAGATGCGTAATGATATCCCGAACTATTTTATCAAGAAGGAAATAAGTTAAACAAAAGCAAACAAGATAGTGCAAAATGGCACATAGGCCTTGGTCATAAATAGAGATGGTAAGATAATGGTTACGGACCTACAGCCAAGAAAGAGATAAACAGTTCATATATGACCAATAAGGTCATTTAAAAAAAAAAGGACTACAAAGGAAAATAATTGCTAAAATAACAGCAAGAAAAGACTAAAATATTCTAAATTAAATTGAAGATTGCATCAAATGATCAAGAGATTTGATAAGAAAAGAGTAAAATTAAGTTCTCACCTTTAGGATCATACAAGGTTCTAGAAAGAGTGGATCCACTAGCACACAGATTTGCTTACCTCTAAAATTGAAATGAATTTGAATCTAACTTATGACAGAGGCTCATAAGAAACTTGGCACACGAGGTGAGCAATCGATGAGTAAATAGTATTGGTGAAAGTGTTGTGGAACCATCATTCGGGCCAGGAGGCTACTTGAGAACAAGAGGAAAACATGAGGAGACAACACCCACAGAGATTGATACCAGGTAAAATTTCGAGACGAAATTTATTTTAAGGGGGGGAGAATTGTAACACCCCTATTTGAATAGCCTGATAGATTTTACTATTCCGGTGACCGGTGTCGGTCCGGATAATTAAAGAGATTAGAACCACATCTAAGACAACTAGATAAACCATAAACACAAATAATTAGTAATTGCCAATTAGTTAAGTATAAATAAGAAAAACAGAACATAAGAAGTTAAACGAGCCGAGAGTCACAGCGATGGGTGACCTTCTCGGGAACGACTGCGAAGTCAATTTAAACTCAAATTTCGAGCCATAAAATGTGACACTACGATCCTTAGGACTATTACGAACACAGTGGAGAAGAGAAAATCATGAAAAAGAATTATTAAGTCAGTCAAATAATTAAGTCAGAGAGCCAGAAGAAATATTGAATTATTTGCAAACCGGGTTGAATCGGTGAGGAGCAATTTGGTCAATTGACCCTGAGAGCTGACTCTTGACCTAACCGTCAAATAAAATTAAAGAACTAATGAAAAATAAATAGAAAAAAAAAAGAAAATGAAAAAGTGAAGGGAGATAACATCATGCATGATGCCATAAATATCATAATTAAAATTTTGTTTAATTTGATTTATGGTCTTCCTAAGACTTAAAAAAAAAAAAAGAAAAGAAAAGGAAAGAAAAAAAAATAAAAGTCTTCTTCATCTTCCCTAAGTTGCCGCCCCACCTCTCCCTTAACACCACCATTACCACACCTCCATGAAAGCTTGCTCCAAGCTTTAAATCCCCCATTAAACCCTAATTTCTTCCCCAATCACTTCATAAAACCTTATTTTCTTCCTTTGAGAAAGTGATTTAGCAAGAAAGAAAGAAGAAAAGAGGAGAAAAATTAAAGATTGAATATCAAAGTTGAGGTAAGCTATTTACTTTGGAATTTTGAGTTTAATACATGTGTTTATGATTGATTGAACTTGGAAATAAGCTTAAAATGAAATGAAGACAAGTGTTAGGGGACAAAGTTGAATTTTGGCCAATTAGAGTGTAACACCCCTCACCCGTCTACAGTGTAGCCGAGCAAGGCGTGCTACAATCGGTGCAGAAGCACCCTAATTTATCTTACTTTATTTTTTTAATAATTTTGAATTCGTTAAATTTGACATCAATTATTTTTTTCGATGGAGAAACTAGCGGAGTTTCTCCTATTTTATTATCATTTGACATATTTCAATATTCACCTGTTTGAAATTCAATAATATTTCCAAAATAAAATCTTATCCATGCTAATCATAATTATCTCATATTTCAAATCTCATCCATACATTTCAATTTCATAATCATTTCCATACATTTCCATTCATACTCAATTCATATGTAAACATTCTCAAATTTCATGAGCAAAATTTTCAAATTTCCTTAATTTACATAATTTACAAAGTAATTACAAAATTTCATAATTTATATGATATACAAATTAATTACAATTTGCTAATTTATATTACAATATAAGAAATAAATAACATACACAAAATACATGATATGCTTAAGGTGAGCCCTATCTACATGCATTGCTGAGGAGGTGACAACCTTGAACGCTCTGCAGATCAAAACTCCAAAATCTCTGTTTAGTATTCGCTGGGCTTTAACTTAAGTACCTGCGCGAGGAAACAATTCCATCGCGCTAAGCATTGCTACTTAGTGGTGCAATAATATAACAAGGAAATAATATATAAATAAAGATAGAAACAAAATTCGGATAATTAAGATTTATTTATACTTCACATGCGGTTTCTAAAATTTAATATGTTTTATCCTAATTTAGTCTTCTTTGGAAGTGTTTATTTCGCCAATGTACAGTAATAATGTACAAAGAAAAAATGATCTAAAAATAATAAATATATGTTTATTTTATCGTGTAAGTCACATTTGCAATATTTATGTGTGTTATAATTTTTAGCATTTTCTCAATACTTTCTAGGTTGTCTCAGATTATTTCATAATAAGTAAATTTTGATATCGGTCCAGTTCATTTCGATTTATTTCTAATAAATAATTATTCCAATTTATTTTAGGTCATCCTACTCATTTACTTAATTTCTAATATTTATAATTACTAATATTCTTAACTTATTTCAATAAATTTCAATGCCCAAGTAACCTATGACAGGCTGACTAAACTGGATAACGGGTCATTGGCACTGGACACCGCGGTGTCTCGGGCCGTCATACCATGGGACGCAGAACGTCAACCACGTATGCAGTCAGTATGGCTAAGAAGCCATGATATTACCTAATCGGGCATTAAGCCATGAGTCCAGGCATAAGGCCATGAATACGGGCAAAAAGCCATGAATATAGGCATAAAGCCATGAATACAGGCATAAAGTCTTTCGCAGTACTGCTAAAACAATACCCTATTGGCATGCCAAACTATCCAATTTGACACACATGTCTAGGTAATACAAGGGCACATAATATCATTAAATATTAATAAATTGTGTTTTATGACTTTATTATTTCATGATAAATTTCAATTATAATTCATACATTCATTTGATCATTTATATGATCACAATTCACATCAATTATCCTTTTATACCATTTTACTCAAAACACTCCTCCTCTCTACAATAATGAGAACTAATGTCTCATTTATACATTAATATGGTTTATTTATTTATTCATTATGTTATTCATATTGATCACAATTCTAAACAATGGTTCACATGTACCATTGTATTCTAAACATTTTTCCTTTCTCATTTATACATTCAAGAATCTACTTATGTAATTACAAATTTTATATTTCAAGTTGAGTTACTAATATTTTATGAATTCCATTTGTGATGGGCATATAAGCCCTAGCTATCTATTCACATCAATTAGGTGACTTATTTTTCATGTTTCAAGTAATTCATGAATTTCAAATTTATGGCCTTAATTTCTTTTTAACAATTTTGACTAGGATGCATAGTCCACATTTGTCATACAATTCTAAGCATTTAAGCTTAGAATTGGTTCTAGGTCTTCATATTAGTTTGCTAATTATTTTGATTACTATTCACCTTACTAGTCAACCAAAATGTTGACTTTTTAATACATAATAAATTTATTGAACCTAAGTTCTCCAAGATACCACATTTTGAGTTTTACATTTGCTAGTATTAATTGCCAATTGCAATTTAAAGTCCCCTAGATGCATTTCTAATTTCAAATTTTGAATTTCAAGTTTTGGTGTCACTATTCACCTCATTGGTCAACAAAAATGTTGACTTTTGGATAGAAAATAGATACATTGGTTTTAGCACCCCCAATGTACCACATTTTACATTTAAAACTTGTTGAAATTAACCACCAAATCCATTTCCAAACCTAAAACCAAGAGAGCAAAATTTTCAGTTTTTGTGACCCAACTTTACTGTTCCATTGGGTCCTGTTGCAGTGGGAATTTGAGGAAATGGTAAACATGAAAGTTGTTCCTTATTTTGTCTAGTTGAATTTATTTTTTTGAATCACTCCATTTGGAGTTTTGTAGCTCCAGATATGGTCCAAAAACCACAGCTGGCCGGATTTCAATTCTGCAGAATTTACCAAATCTACAGTACCATGAACAGTGACTGCCACTGCCTTGTTGAATGGGTTCTGGCCATAATTTGGGGTAGGTTTCTTCATGAAAGTTGTTTTTCTATGTCTTATCTTGTTGCTGTAAAAATTTCAGGTCAATTGACCATATCTACAGTGAGTTATGGTTACTGTTCATTTGGTCATTCTGCAGAATTAGCTTGCAGGGTATCCGGATTGGGGCCAACTTTTGGTCCTCTTGCTTTGGTCTTTTGGGCATGGTTTCTTCAGTAAAAATGTGCCATTATAAGTCTAGTTTCATGTAAAATTGGCCAAACACTAATTGGACCTACACAGCCAAAGATATGGCAGTCCAAACAGGCTGGACTCACAGCCTCATTTCTGCTGTCTTTAGGCAGCCTACCAAAACTCTTTGTAACCCTCTAATGCACTTCAAATTATGGTCAACTTACCTCAAATGGTCACTAATTGACCATTAAAATGTTCTTTCAACATCACATACACAAAGTCTAAATTTCTCTCTAAAACCCTAATTCTCAAATAACCATTAATGCACATACATCAATTCAACATACTTAATGATGTTTATGCCTCATACTCATGTTCAAGACCACCCATATACAACTTAAATTCATTCAACACTCATCAACACTTCCATCACTAAGGCTGCCAACAATTTTTAAGTGGTCCATACATGGATATGTTTTTTTGATTTCATGAATTTCTAACTAAATCCATATACCTAACTTCAAATTTAAAGAGAAAAATGGAGAGATATAGCACTAACCTTAGTGGCAGAATTTTCTCTTGTTAATTCTTCACTTTATTTTGTTTTCTTGGCTGCCAAACACTTCTCCTTGGTGTGGGTATAATTTTTAGTGAAGGAAGAATAAGGTTTTGAGGTGAGGAAGCTTAGGAAAATCAACCTTAAAAAAAAAAATGGAGAGAAAGCTTTTTTTGGCTATGGTGGACGTGAAATGAGGAAGGAGAATTCAGTTTTTCATTTCAATTTTCTGCCCATTTGACTCATTTTAAGTGGTTGATGGACATGTGTCATAATGTGATTGGGTGAGAGTGCTTAGTGACATAAGCATGTGGTCAAAATTGTAATTTTAATTCATTTTTTTTTCTTTTCTTTGCTACTCATTTTCAATTCAATTTTTAGCAATATTTATTCACATTTTATGTCATAATAATTATTTACTTAACTGGACAAGTCGGCCAAAAATCGTCTCTGAAGGCGAAATGACCAAAATGCCCTCCGTTTGGCTTAACGGGTTAAAATTGTCTGTACCGATTGAAAAATTTTTCTAAATAATTTCTTGGAATTCTAATGCCATAGGAACCTCAATGACCCTTCTCTGGAGTCCCAAAAATTATTTTATGAATTTTTTCCCGGGTCTAGGGCTCCTCGTTGCGAGAACCGCAACTTCCCTCTGGTTACCCATCGCTTGGGCACCGGCTCGTTTAACTTGGTTGTATTTTATTTTGAAAATTTTTACTAAATTTTTCTTGTTAATATTTGAGTTAATTATGGTTCCTGACTTTAGTTTAAATATTTTTCCGATCGTTCTAGCTGTCTGGACCGACACCGGTCACCAGAACAGTAGAATATACGGAGTTGCTACCGAGAGGGTGTTACATAGAGTTTTGATGTGTATATGCATGAGTTTGATGGATTTAAAAGTGTATGTGAGCTTAATTGTGTTGAATGATTGTGATTAAATGTATTGAATTGGTTAAATGCAATTAATTGATGAACTAGGGTTTTGGACACTTAGGGTTTAGGAGAAAAAATGTAGAGAAATGGTGAAATGATGTCTTGGACCTAGTTTGAAGGGAGAAATGGTCAATTGTGACCAAATGGAATGTGTTAGAAGTGTTTGAACCAAAACCAAATTCGGATTCAATGTTGCAGCATGACCAAGGTCCCTTTGAGGGACCAAAAATGAAAATTTACAAGTCCAATTCGTATGAGACCAATTGGGAATTAAAATAGACACTAAATGACACAATTTTCATTTAGGAACTATGCCCAAAAAGTGACCAAAACCTAGTGAACAAATTGACTAAATCCGAAAAATCTCAGTCTACCCTGTACAAAATGACCAAATGAACAGTGTTTGTTCATTTGGCCATAACTTGAGCTAGGCAGGTCTAAATGACCTAAAATTTTACCAATGGATAGATGATATATAGACCTAAAACTTTCATGAAGAACACAAATCCAAATTATGGCATTAACCAAGTCATTTGGCCACCCAAATTTGGTGACCTAAAACTGCCAGAACCAAAATTTGCCCAGAATTCTGGGTTAAGTCCAATCCGGAAACTATGGTTCAAATGGCTATAACTTGAGCTACAAAACTCCAGTTGGAGTGATTCAAAAATGAGAATAAACTTAAGACAATAGGGAACATTTTCTATGAAGGAAGTTTTGCCAAATTCTAACAGTAAAATGACCAATGGAGCAGTACAACTTAAGACACCAAAACTGAAAATTTGCAATTTTGCCTAAAAGACTTAGAATTTGAATAAACAACCAAAACCAACAAATTTAGTGACCAAAATATGGTATGTGGGTGAAGTTGGAATTTCCATACCTATTAAGCCTTAGAAAATCAACAAATTGACTTGAATAGTATAGTGAATAGTAACCCCGAAACACAAAATTTAAAGAACGTCAAGTTTAGCACATTAAAACTAGGTAAAAGTGAATTTAAATTTATTTTTGGATTTATGTTAAGTTATGATACTGAAACACTGTGAAACTGTGTGTTTCAGTGGAAAAGAATACCAGGAAGAAACCCGAGGAATTGAGTCAAGGCCAAGAGGCGACTCGCTTAAGGTTTGTGCACAACTAACTCTTTTGTTATATTTTTATTTCTAAATCGATTTGAACAAGTTATTTTATGATTTATAAATTTTGATTTGTTGAGAATTATAGTTTGTTGAATGAAATTGAATAAATGAAATGTAAATTTTCTTATGCATTTAAGGATTTATTGCATGGTTTTGAGAATTGTAAATTTTAAGTTTGATGTGTTGCCAACCTTGAGCATGAATTTATGATGATTCAATATATTGATGATTTGTAAATACTTTTTAAATAGAAATTGTTTTGAATATGATTTGAAACCACAGTTGACATGGCAAAATTTGTTGTGAATTCTCATTAGCTTGTCTAGTGAGATATCTCCTCCACTAGATGGGGCGAGTTCCTTCCTCTCTGGCTTGCCAGTTGGGGAAGAATTTGAATGAGTGCTCATATATACTAGCTAGTCTTTGTTTCTCCCTTTTAGCCTCGGTTATTGGGAGAGTGTGAAATGTCATGGTGTACAACACGGCATCTATTTGAATTTTGGGTCATGGGTTCAACTGTGTGAATTGTTGGCAACGCCCTTTAAATTATGCATAATTTGATAAATTGTGATTGAAATAAATAATTTGTTAGTGATTCAAAATATTTTTGTATTGTTTCGGAATTTAAAAGAAATGTAAATAAATAGTTATTAATTGATCAAAATGTTATTCAAATGAATAATTTGCATGAACGAAAATAATGATTTTTGAATGTCATAGATTTTGAAGAATTTAGAAATTTTAAATTTTTATTCATTATGAATTGTTAAGAATAATTTGTATTAAGTTTTAAATTATTAGTTTGTGCACCACTGAGTTCACCACTCAGCGATAGCATTGTATGCTGTCACAGGTGAAAGAAAATATATAGAGCAGCTAAGCGAGGTTACTGAAGGACACGGTGAGATTATCCTCGGGTATATCATAGGTATACCCTTGTACATTAACTTTTGATGTAATTCTGTAATTATATGTATGAAATTTCCTTTGAGCAGTTGTACCAACTCTTTTGTAACATATTTTTGGATTGTAATGAAATACAAATTATTATAAAGTTATCTTGAGATTTTATTTATTCATAAAGTTTGCACTACTAAATTTTTAATACTCCCATGAATGTAAATATTCATTTTGTTATCTTAATGAGATATTTCAATATATGATTTAATTTAAACTGTGTATTAAATTACTTGTGTTGATTTATGAAATGAGGATGGTTTGAATTTTTAGACTTCAGAAATTGGTTGAGATTGATTGTGAAATTTGAAGTTGTTGAGAAAAATATATTGGGAGTGTCTTTATTTACAGGTTTTGAAGAACTATTTTCTCTAAATACAGACAGCATTCTACCAAAATTTCTATAAAATTTGTGAAAAAATAAAATGGAAAAAATTTTTTTATTAGTTTTAAAACTTCAAATAAATGATTTCAATAGCTATTAGAAAATGCTCACCACTTATAAAAGTAAGAAAATTGTTTTAAAATCCCTTGTAGTATATTTAATGGGTTACCGGTAGGCAAAGTACAGTAATTTATTAGGTATATTACGGGAGCACGTTACATCTTACGAAGAGTAGGGTGTGATAATGTTTCTTCATGAAAGTTGTTGGTCTATATCTCAGCTTGTTGCTGGTAAAATTTCAGGTCAATTGGACCTTTCTACACTGAGTTATGGCCAAATGACCAAACACTGTTCATTTGGTCATTTTGCCCAGGCAGACTGCAGGTCACCCGGATTAGGGCAACCTTTTGGTCCACTTAGTTTGGTTTTCTAGGCATGGTTTCTTCACCAAAGTTGTGCCATTATGTGTCTAGTTTCATGTCCAATAGGCCTTGCACCAATTGGACCTCTATAATTCAAGTTATTGCTGCCCAAACCTGCTAGACTCATGTCCAATTCTGTAGGTCACTAAGGGCAACCACACCAAACCCAAATCCCACTACTCAACACACTTCTTTTTTTATTTAAACAGAATCAAATGGTCACTAATTAACCATTAAAACCTATTTTCATCATCATATGGTCAAAGTCCCATTTTTCTACCCTAAACCCTAACTCAAACATTACAACCCATCCATTTTCATTTCATTTCATCAATCCATTTAGTAGATACATATTGTGGGCAGCCATACAAGCATGTTAACTCCATAAAACTCATCACAATCATACCCTACCAAGGCTGTCAAAATTTAGGGTTAGCATACCAATGGTATTTCATCAAATTTTCTTTGTAATTTACACTCACTTAATTCCTTAAACATGAATTTAAAGTAAAAACCAAGGTTAGGTCACTAACCTCTATGGAGTGAGATTTCCCACTTGCTAGAGTTGCTCTTTTCCTTCTTTTTTTTTACTCTCAAAAGAATCACCACGATGCAAGAACACTTTTTTGTGTTGGGAGTGTAGGGTTTAGTGGGGTGAGAGCTAAGGAAATCAAGCTTTGAAAAAGCTTACTAAGGTTGGCAATGGTGGATAGGTCACGGCAAGGAAGAGATGAGGAAGAAGGGTTCTGATTTTTTTTCAATTTCCAGCCCATTTTGTCTCTTTTAAGTAAGTTTATGCCATGTGTCAACATTGGGTTGGTTGGGAAAACTTTAATGACATCATGATGATGTCATTATTCCATTTTCTTTTATTTTCTTTCCATTTCTTGTCTAATTAATTTTAATTAAATTTTTAACAACATTTAGTCATATTTTATGTTATATAAATTAATTATTTAACTGGACAAGTTGGCCAAAAATCATCTCTGAAGACGAAATAACCAAAATGCCCTCCGTTTGGCTTAACGAGCCAAAATTGTTTGTACCGATTGAAAAAAAATTTTCTAAGCATTTCCCTGGCATTCTAATTCCATAAGAACCTCAATAACCCTTCTCTGGAGTCTTTAAAATTATTTTATAATTTTTCCCTTGGGTCTAGGGCTCCTAGTTGCGAGAGCCGCAACTTCTCACTAGGTTACCCATCGCTAGGGCACCGGCTCATTTAACTTGGTTGTATTTTATTTTTAAAATTTTTCCTAAATTTTTCTTATTAATATTTGAGTTAATTTTGGTTCTTCACTTTAGTTTAAATATTTTTTCAGACGTTCTACCTGTCCGAACCGGCATTGGTCACTGGAACAGTAGACTGTACGGACTAGCTAAAGTGAGGATGTTACATATCAAATTCCCCCACACTTATTCCATGCTTGTCCTCAAGCATGACTTAAACTCTCAATCAACTCTACTTAGAAGTTCCTTAACTTCACCCTATCACAACATTCTCTAGCAAAAGATTAAAAGTTTGAAAGAAGAGGCAAGTAAGGTAATAACCATCACAATAAATTCCATCAACACCAGACCAATATATCAACAATTTTCTAATACAAAACAAAAGGCTTGAAATCAATTAAGCTCACACAATTAAAGTTCTATAAAATTTTAAATCAATACATACCAAAACACAAGGCTAATTTATCAAGGCACAACAATTATAGCTCTTTGCAAATCTTAGGGGAGGTAGAAATGCCCCTTTTTATATATATATATATTTGAAATTGCTACTTCTCTCTTGTCACAGTTATTTTTTTTTTCTTTAACTGTCACCTTCAAAAAAGTACCTTGCTCATATCCTAGCTAGCTTTTGGCCTGAGAATCGACATGAGGTTCATGAAGACCCTTGGTAAGTTTGCTTAGCTAAAATAGCGGAGCAATTTTCAAGTTCAACATTTTATTTCTCCCAATTTATGCATCTACATATTATAAAGTGCCCTGATAGATTAAACAAAGTTATGAAATATGTATAACACTAGTTTAAAGCACACATAACTATTCATTTCACCATTAAATCAAGCCTAATTGATTTATGCAGGAAAAAAAAAATTGCTCTATAGTATGGGGAAGAGTGAAAATCCATCTTTAAAGTTACGATTACCTTACCTAAATTTTCAAAAATTCAATCTAAAATAGAAAAGTCATTTCAAGGACAAAGCACTTCTCTCCGAGAGATAATATAGAATCATGAATCAAGCTTATAAGAACAAATTTTATTTTTTTATTTTTATTTATTTATTACAATTAAAAAGATTGCAGCAACAAATTTCTCCTCTCCCACACTTAAAACTTACATTGTCCCCAATGTAAAGCCCAAATACATAAGAAAAGAAAAAAAAATTGCTAGAAAATAAAATAAAATAAGGGAAAGAAAACAAATCTGATTGTGGCTAAGAAGCCACCCATGGGTTGCCTCCCAAGTAGCGCCTTTGTTTAACGTCGTTAGCTCGACATGGCCAAGCTCCTTAATCCACATAAATTGGGTTACTCAATTTGAGTTCCTCCACTGTCTGCTCCTAAAACGCTTCATAAAATGGCTTGAGTCTATGACTGTTGACCTTGAACACCTTATAAGTTCCTAAACTTTGAATTTCAACTGCACCATAAGGAAACACATTAGTAACAACAAAGGGTCCAATCCAACGAGAACACAACTTACCAGGCATCAACTTCAATCTGGAATTATACAATAAAACTTTTTTGTCCAATCACAAACTGCTTCCTTAGTTTGTCATGGAATGCCTTTGTCTTTTCTTTATAGATCCTAGAATTTTCATAAGCCTTAAGGCAAATTTTCTCTAATTCATGCAAATGTGATTTTCCTTCTAACTCATCCTCCATGCTTAACTCAAAATCATCATGCACAAATGTATCAACAACATCAATAGAAAAAATAGAATGATTATCAGCAGGATACTTTATGGAATCAAAGGTATTAAATTTGATAGTCTCTCCATCAAACTCCATAGTTAAGGTTCCCTCATCCACATCAATTTTTGTCTTGGCAGTTTTTAAGAAAGGTCTTTCAAACAAAATCAAAGCTGACTTTGATGAGCAAGCATTATCATCCTCCATATCTAGAATATAAAAATCTGTAGGAAAAATCAACTCTCCAACCTGCACCAACACATCCTCAACTACTCCCAATGGGTAAGCATTAGAATGATCAGCTAACTAAATAATGACACTGGTTTCTATCAAAGGACCCAAATTTAAATTTTGAAAAACTGAATTTGACATAACATTAATAGATGCTCCTAAATCTGCCATTGCACGTTCAAATTTAGAATCATCTATTCTGCAAGGAATAGAAAACGAACCTAGATCCTTACACTTAGGGGGTAATTTTCGCTGAAATAATGCCGACACATTTTCCCCCACACTGATCTTCTCATTAGTGCTCAACTTGCACCTTGTAGTGTATAGTTCCTTAAGGAATTTAGCATACTTGGGAATTTGTTTGATCGCATCAAGTAAATGTATATTCACCTCCACCTTTCTGCAAGTCTCCAAAATTTCTTTCTCTTGTTCTTCTTTCTTCGTCTTGGCCAACCTGTAGGGAAATGGGGGAAGAATAGAATTATTAACCTTATTCAGTTTAGGTTCAGTATTTACCTCAATTTCAGGAACTTCAGACTCTTTTTCTCCTTGCTTCTTCTTTTTTATTGGCTCATGTGGAGTCTGATTATCAACTTCTTTCCCACTCCGCAATAGTATCTGTAACGATCGAGCTCCAACCACTAGAGGAATTATCTGCTTTGGTCGTAAGCCTCATGGTTTTGTCCCATAGGTGGAATGGAGAACTTCCTAGGAGGTCACCCATCCTAGGATTTCTATCAAGCGAGCACGCTTAACCCTAGAGTTCTTCCAACTCTCCAGGCCATTCCACCAAAAGGCGCCTTTAGTGATTAGTTCCCTCATTTTATATATCATTATTTTTTGAACCCAAGACCATCTCCGTACTTTGCCAATATGGGATTTGCCTAAGAGACCTTTTTAATATAGCTACCTTAGATGTGGGTAAGGTTATTACTGCTGATAGATGTTAGTGGGTACCATAATCAAAATAAGTTTAAGATATTAGTGGATTTGAAAGAAATAAGATATAGAGAAGTTTGATCTATTGGGATGTATCGTAGTAACTATGCAATATTCTTTATATTTGTCCTGTAAGCTGCAGATTACAGTACTGACTTGGGATTTATTATGTAGAGCTACGTACTACCCAATAGTACACAAGAATAAGAATAGTTGCAAATGGTATCTGTTTTGGTATAGTTATAATAAGATAAAGTTTTCTTATTGGAAAGGAGTTTGAAAATCCTAACCTGGGATTTAAAACTCTAAAGTTAGAATATTAAAAGGTTATAGTTTAGTACAAAAGAAAATAATGACTACACATCAGTGCAAAATAATAAATAGAGTATCGATAGATAAAAATAAATAGAACAGTAAGAAATGAGAAAAATACTAGATGAGGAATTACCACCAAGGCAAGCAATTTACTTAAGATGCGTAACAATATTCCGAACTATTTTATCAACAAAGAAATAAGTTAAATCAAAGCAAACAAGATAGTGCAAAATGGCACATAGGCTTTGGTCATAAATGGAGATAGTAAGATAATGGTTATGGACCTATGGCCAAGAAAGAAAAGACTACAAAGGAAAATAATTGCTAAAACAACAGCAAGAAAAGATAAAATATTCTAAACTAAATTGAAGGTTACATCAAATGATTAAGAGATTTAATAAGAAAAGAGAAAAACTAAGTTCTCACCTATAGGATCACACGAGGTCCTAGAAAAACGGATCCACTAGCATACTGATTTGCTTACCTCTAAAATTGAAATGAATTTGAATCTAACTTATGACAGAAGCCCATAAGAAACTTGTCACACAAGGTAAGCAATCGATGAGTAAATAATATTGGTTAAAGTGCTAAAGAACCATCATTCAGGCCAGGAAACTACTTAGGAGCTTAAATAGGATATGAGGAGACAGCTCCCACAACTGTTCAGAGATTAATACCAGGTAAAATTTCAAGACGAAATTTATTTAAGAGGGGGAGAATTGTAACACCCCCATTTGTATAGCCTCATATATTTCACTGTTCCGGTGACCGGTGTCGGTCCGGACAATTAAGGGAATTAGAACCACATCTAAGATACCTAAAGAAGCCCTGAACACGAATAATTAGTAATTGTCAATTAGTTAAGTATAAATAAGAAAAACAGAACATAAGAGGTTAAATGAGCCGAGAGTCACAGCGATGGGTGACCTTCTCGAGAACGATTGCGAAGTCGATTTAAACTCAAATTTCGAACCATAAAATGTGACGCTGCGGTCCTTAGGACCATTACGAACACAGTGGATAAGAGAAAATCACGAAAAAGAATTGTTAAGCCAGTCAAATAATTAGGTCAGGGAGCCGAAAGAAATATTAAATTAATTACAAACCGGGTTGTACCAGCGAGGGGCAATTTGGTCAATTGATCCTGAGAGCTGACTCCTGACCTAACTTTCAAATAAAATCAAAGAAAAGAAAATTTCAGAATCGAGAATTAAATTAAAGAACTAATAAAAAAATAAATAGAAAAAAAAAGAAATGAAAAAGGTGTAGGGAGATGACATCATGCATGATGCCATAAATCCTATTATTAATAAATTAATTAAATTGAATTTTTGGTCTTTCATAAGACATAAAAGAAGAAAAAGAAAAGAAAAAAAAATAAACCAAAAGTCTTCATCTTCCTCAAAGTGCTGCCTCTCTCTCTCCCAAGTTCTCTCTCAAATTTTCCTCCATGAAATCTTATTTTTATGCTTTCTAAACATTAATTCCACCATAAATCCTTTAATTTTCTTGAAGAAAAATTATAAGCAAATCTTGGAAGGAAGATTAGAAGGAGAAGAATTGAAGAAAATTGAAAGAAATTGAAGATCAAAGGCTTCACCTAAGGTTAGTAATGCAAACTTCAAATTTTTAGTTTAATTAGTGTATGTATAGCATCAAGAACTTAGAAATTAACATAAAATAAAATAAAAACATGTGTGGAAGACCAAACTGAATTTCGGCCAGTAGGTGTATGGGAGTATATTTGTATGGTTTGATGGATTTAAATGAGTTTATGGACCTCCATTAGTTGAATGATTATAGTTAAAAGCTTTGAAATTAGTTAAATGCAACAATTTAGTGTGGTTAGGGTTTGGACTTAGGGTTTAGAGACCAAAAATGTGAAAAACTTGTAAATGATGTTTTGGACCTAATTTGAAGTGAGAAATGGTCATTTGTGACCAAATGAAGTGTGTAGGAATGGTTGGAGTTAAGGCCAAATTCGGATTGAGTAGTAGCATGACCAAGTCAACTTTGAAGGACCAAAAATGAAATTTTACAAGTCCAATTGGTATGAGACCAATTGGGAATGAAAATAGACACAAAATGACACAATTTTCATTTAGGAAGCATGCCCAAAAAGTGACCAAAACCTAGTGAACAAATTGACCAAATCCGGAAAATCTCAGTCTACCCTGTACAAACTAACGAAATGAACAGTATTTGTTCATTTGGTTATAACTTGAGCTAGGCAGGTCAAAATGACCTGAAATTTTACCAGTGGTTAGATGAGATATAGACCTAAAACTTTCATGAAAAACACAAACTCAAATTATGTCATTAACCAAGTCGTTTGGCCACCCAAATTTGGTGACCCAAAACTGCCAGAACCGAAAATTGCCCAAAATTCTGGGTTGTGTCCAATCCGGCAGCCATGGTTCAAATGCCTATAACTTGAGCTACAAAACTCTAATTGGAGTGATTCAAAAAGGAGAATAAACTTAAGACAATAGGGAACATTTTCTATGAAGAAAGTTTTTTCAAATTCTAACAGTAAAATGACCAATGGAACAGTGCAACTTAAGACACCAAAACTGAAAATTTGCAAATTTGCCTAAAAGACTTAGAATTTGAGTAAACAACCAAAACCAACAAATTTAGTGACCAAAATGTGGTATGTGGGTGAAGTTGGAATTCCCATACCTATTAAGCCTTAGAAAGTCAACAAATTGACTTAAATAGTACCATGAATAGTAACTCCAAAATGAAAATTTCCAAGAATGTTAGTTTAAGCATATTTGGGCTAGAATTAAGTATTTGTGAATTAATTATTGAATTTACTGTGAAATAAGGTACTGAAACACTATAAATTTTGTGTTACAGCTGAAAAAGACTCGGAAGGCCTAGAGGCGATTAAGTCCAGGTTTATGCACAATAACTTTAAATTATTGTTTTCCCACTGAAAACTTGATTTGTATGCATTGTATTAATTATGGGTTTTGAGAACTATGGTGTTGCCACTTGTTAATGGAAACTTGATTTTGAAAATTGATTGTGTTTGTGCACAAAAATTTTAAATTATAGTTTTCATAATGGAAATTGATTTGTTATACATTGTGAATGTTTTTGTTCATTATGAATTTCGAGAATATTGTGTCTCCTATTTTACAATGGAAATTTGGAATGAAAATTAATTATTGATTTGTATGAAATATTTGAACAATATGGTTTTGAATTTAGTTATGGCTTTGAAAATCTTATTTGAAAAATAGTGTGTTGCCTACTTTGCAAATGAAAAGTTTGGAATGAGATATGATTTGTGAATTGTATGAAATGTTTGAATAACTTGATTTAAATTGTTTTTATTCACACTTGGCATGGCAATATTAATATGTTCTTCCTCCACTTGTGGGGTGCATATGTTATTTGATCAGTTTCCTCCCTCTCTGGCTTCCCAGTCTGAGGGGTGAGTGTGGATGAGTACTCATTAGCTAGCTAGCTAGCCACCTCCCTTATTGATTTTGATTAGTGAGGGTGTTTGCCTTGTCGTGATGTACACACGGCATGTTCAAAAATTTTGTGTCATGGCCTAAGTTGTGTTATTGTTTGGCAACACTATGTTTATCAAATTGTTTGATCAAGTTGAGCTCTATATTAAGCTTTGAAAATTATGATTTGTTATAAATGTGATTTGAGACAAAATTTGTGAAATGCGATTATGAGATTTTTGAATGATGATTTGTTCATAAATGTTTTATATTTTGCATTTTATGCTTTATTGTGCACCACTGAGTATTTATATACTCAGCGATAGCTTTAACTTGTTGTCGCAAATAGGGAAAAGGACATAGCAGCAGAGCGAGCTGCTACAGTTAGAGAAGAGCATAATTGAAGAATTTTTGTACGGGTATTTGTCTATACTATGGTAGTTTAGTTTGATGTAAATATGATAGTACGCATATGTATCTCTGTAATTTGAGCAATTGTACAGATAAAATTATAATAATATTATTTTTGAGATTTTACATCTGTAAATTAACTTATGATTGTAAATTAATGATTTAAAATGCAATATGCATGAGTTATGAAATGTTTTGAGATATTAATTCTTGATTTGAAATTTGGATTTTGAATTGAAGTGTTGCTATTGTTGTTGATTTGAAGTTTGGTGGTTACAAATGGAGTTGTGATTGAGAAATATATTGGGAGTGTTTTTATTTTCAGGTTTTGAAGAACTGTTTTCTTAAAATACGGACAGCACTCTGCCGAAATTTTTGTAAAAATTGCGGAGATTTTAAATATCCAAAAATTTGATTTATGTTTGGACTCTAAATGAAGGTTTTTAAAATTTGAAAAAAAAAATTTACCCACCAATTCCAAAATGAATGAAAATTGTTTTAAAATCCCTTGTAGTATATTTAATGGGTTACCGGTAGGTGAAGTACGGTAATTCATTAGGTGTACTACGGGAACATGTTACATCTTACGAGGAGTAGGGTGTGACATGTTTAGTGGTATCAAAGCTGCTCGCGTGTCCTCTTGGGTGATGGTGGGGCAAACCTCAGCGAGGACACTGAGTCCCGAAAGGGGGGGAGAAAGGTCCCTTAGGCAAATCCCACATCGACAAAGCATGGAGATGGTCCTGGGTTCAAAAAGTAATGATATATAAAATGAGGGAACTAATCACTAGAGGAGCCTTTTGGTGGAATGGCCTGAAGAGTTGGAAGAACTCCAGGGTTAAGCGTGATCACTTGATAGAAATCCTAGGATGGGTGACCTCCTGAGAAGTTCTCCATTCCACCTATGGGACAAAACTGTGAGGCTTAGGACCAATGTAACACCCCTATTGGTATAGCCTAATATATTTCACTGTTCCGGTGACCGGAGTCGGTCCAGACAATCAAGGGGATTAGAACCACACTTAAGTCAATTAGAGAAGCCATAAACACAAATAATTAGTAATGTTCAATTAGTTAAGTATAAATAAGAAAAATAGAACATAAGAGGTTAAACGAGCCGAGAGTCACAGTGATGGGTGACCTTCTCGAGAACGACTGCGAAGTCATTTTAAACTCAAATTTCGAACCGTAAAATGTGACGCTACGGTCTTTAGGACCTTTACGAACACAGTGGAAAAGAGAAAATCACGAAAAATGACTGTTAAGTCAGTCAAATAATTAGGTCAGGGAGCCGGGAGAAATATTGAATTATTTGCAAACCAGGATGAACCGGCGAGGGGCAATTTAGTCAATTGACCCCGAGAGCTTACTTCTGACCAAACTGTCATATAAAATCGGAGAAAAGAAAATTTCATAGTCGGGAATTAAACTAAAGAACTAATAGAAAAAAATAAAAAAAAAAAAGAAAAAGAAAAAGTGTAGGAAGATGACATCATGCATGACATCATGCATGATGTCATAAAAGTAATAATTAATAAATTAAATTAAATGGGATTTTGGGGTCTTCCATAAGACAAAATAAATAAAGAAAGGAAAAGAAAAAAAAATAAATTTCATTATCTTCTTCCCTAGTTGCCGCCTCTCTCTCCCAAGCTCTCTCTCAAACTTTTCCTCCATGAAAGCTTATTTTTAAGCTTCCTAAATATTAATTCCACCATAAATCCTTTGATTTTCTTGAAGAAAAATTATAAACAAATCTTGGAAGGAAGATTAGAAGGTGAAGAATTGAAGAAAATTGAGAGGAAGTGAAGATCAAAGACTTCATTTAAGGTTAGTAATGTAAACTTCAAATTTTTAGTTTAATTAGTGTATGTATGGATCAATAACTTGTAAATAAACTTAAAATAAAAAAAAAAATATATGTGGGGAGGACCAAACTGAAATTTTTGCCAGCTTGAAGGGGAGTATGATTTGCATGGTTTGATGGATTTGAATGAGTATATAAACCCCAATTAGCTTAGTGATTATAGTTAAAAGCATTAAATGTGGTTAAATACAACAATTTAGTAAGTTAGGGTTTTGGGACTTAGGGTTTATGAACCGAAAATATGAGAAATGAGTAAATGGTGCCTTTGACCTATTGTGAAGTGAAAAATGGTCATTTGTGACCAAATGAGTTGTGTTGGAATGGTTGGAATTAAAGCTAAATTCGGAGGGAGTGTGGTCATGCTGCTGGCAGCATGACCAAGTCAGCTTTGAAGGACCAAAAATGAAATTTTATAAGTCCAATTGATATGGGACCAATTGGGGATGAATATAGATATAAAATGACACAATTTTCATTTAGGAACCATGCCCAAAAAGTGACCAAAACCTAGTGAACAAATTGACCAAAGTTGGAAAAGTGCAGGCTGCCCTGTACAAACTGACCAAATAAATAGTGTTTGTTCATTTGGTCATAACTCGAGCTAGGCAAATCCAAATGACCTGAAATTTTACCAGTGGTTAGGTGAGATATAGACCTAAAACTTTCATGGAGAACACAAACCCAAATTCTGCCAGCAACCAAGTCATTTAGCCACCCCAAGTTGGTGACCCAAAACTGCCAGCACAAAAATTGCCCAGAAAATCTGGGTTGTTTCTAATCCGGCAGCCATGGTTCAAATGGCCATAACTTGAGCTAACAAACTCCAATTTGGGTGATTCAAAAATGAAAATAAACTTAAGACAATAAGAAACATTTTCTATGAAGGAAGTTTTTCCAAATTCTAACAGTAAAATTACCAATGGAACAGTGCAACTAGGGACACCAAAACTGAAAATTTGACAATTTTGCCTAAAGGACTTAAGCTTTGAGAAAATGACCAAAACCAACAAATTTAATGACCAAAATGTGGTATGTGGGTGAAGTTGGAGTTTCCATACCTATTAAGCCTTAGAAGGTCAACAATTTGACTTGAATAGTGTAGTGAATAGTAACCCGAAACACAAAAACTTCGAGAATGTCGAATTTAGCACGTTAGAGCTAGGTAAAAGTGAATTTAAATTTATTTTTGGATTTATGCTAAGTTATGGTATTGAAACACTATGAAACTGTGTGTTTCAGCTGAAAAAGACTTGGAAACTCGGAGAGACTGAGTCAAGGCCTAGAGGCGACTCACGTCAGGTCTGTGCACAATAATTCTTGTTTAAATATTTTGTTCTCAAAAATTTGACTTCTGTGATTAATTATGTACTGTGTTGTCATTTTATAATCGCAAATATGACTTTGGAAATTGATTAGATTTCTCATAAATTATTTAAATAAATTGTTTTGAATTGATTTTGTGTTCACACTTAGCATGACAGTATCACATTATTCCTTCTCCATCTATGGGATTGAGATCGTTTATTTTCCTCCCTCTCTGGCTTGCCAGTTGAGGTTGAGATCGGATGAGTACTCATTAGCTAGCTAGCCACCTCCCTCATTGATTTCGATTAATGGGGTTGTAGATTGCTTTGTCGTGGTGTACAACACGGCATTGATCGGAAATTTTGTGTCATGGCTTAAGTTGTGTATGATTTTGGCAACACTATGTTTATTAAATTATTTGACTAAATTGTGTTATTCTGAGTTTTGATAATTGTGAAATGTGATTGAGAAATATTTAAATTGTGTTTTGGTAATGAATGATTTATGTATCGTATTTTAAATTTTTATTGTATACCACTGAGTATTTTCATACTCAGCGACAGCTTATTTTGCTATCGCAGATAAGAGTAAGGAGAAAGCAGCAGAGTGAGCTGCTATTGAATTGAGGACTACACCGGTCTTTTTGTATGGGTATTATTTTATACCCTCATAGTTAATTTTGATGTAAATATAGAAATGTTGTATGTATCAATGTAAAGTTGAACAGTTGTAAAATAAATTGTAATAATATTATTTTTGGATTTCCTTCTGTAAATTAATATTTGTACTTGTGAATTTCATACTTTATGCCTTGTGAATGAAGTTATTAAATATTTTGAGACGATAAATTTTGATTTGGATTGTGGAATTATTTTGAAGTGAATTGAATTGAATTGATTTGAGATTTATTGGAGGTTGGGAGTTGAGAAAATTATTGGAAGTGTTTTTTTTAGGTATTTGAAGAACTATTTTCTCCAAATACAAACGGAATTCTGTCAAAATTTTTATAAAATTTGCGGCAAAATTAAAATAGACAAAAATTTTTACTAGTATCTAAACTTTAAATAAATGGTTTTTAATTCCTCCCAAAATGCTCAACACTTCCAAAATATAAGAAAATTGTTTTAAAATCCCTCGTAGTGTACTTAATGAATTATCAGTAGGTGAAGTTCAGTAGTTCATTTGGTATTCTACGAGATCATGTCATGCCTTACAGAGGGGTGAGGTGTGACATGTTTTAGTGGTATCGGAGCATGATTTTTCAATAAATTTTGACGATGTGTATGAATATTTTATTGATAAGTACAACTGCTCAAGTGTCTTTAATTGATACATATGACGTATTTACATCATGAATATGCACTAACGGAGGTCAACCTCCTTGTGTTTGATCTCAGGAAGTAGAAATTTGGGGAAAAATGAAATGGATGGAGGAGATCATTCCGAAGAACAATCTGTTGAGGCTGAGGTTCAAGGGGAAGCCCCAGCACTCTAGAACGTGAGTGGGTCAGCTACTCCAGCTCCTACTCCAGCAACGCAGTTCCCTACTCAGTTTGTATAGCAGATGGCTGCGTTTTTCCAGCAAATGGCGGGTAATGTGCCACCCCAAGCTCAAATGCAAGCACCTGTAGCACAACCACAGCCCTCAGCTCAGCAATATGAAAAACTGATGAAATTTGGGGCCACCAAGTTTAAAGGCACTGTGGATCCACTGGAGGCAGAACAGTGGTTAGAAAGAATGGAATGAGTTTTTAGAAAGCTGCAGTGTACGGAAGAGCTGAAGTTCGAGTATTATGTTTCCTTGTTGCAAGGGGATGCGTATGAATGGTGGAAGACCATCCCCCACAGCCTGGTTGAGCCACCTGTGCTGACATGGACAGACTTCCTGAGGGAATTCAGGCAGAAATGGGTTCCTGATGCATATGTGGATATGAAGTTACAAGAATTCCTGAGTTTGAAACAAGGGGACAGAACCATAGCAGAATATGAGAGAGACTTCTCAAGGCTAAGCCACTATGCTGGAAGCTTAGTCTCCACCCCTAGAGATAGATGCAAGAGGTTTGAGTCTGGGTTAAGGCCAAATCTGAGAATGGAAGTTGTGGGTTTTCGACATCAGAATTTCACTGAGTTGATCTCACAGGCCCTGGAACTGGAAAGGATAGAATCTGAAGGGGCAGTAAAGAAGGGTACACAAGAGAAAGAGAAGACTGAAAAGACTACGGGACAAACATCTGAGAGTGGTTCTGGAAAGAGGAAACAGTTTGGGGGATCCAACTCCCATAGATCGGGCAGAGGCAGATTTTCTGGCCAAAGACCACCCCGGTCTTTTCAGCAGACCCAGCAGGCACCCCGAGGAGCTCTATCACTATGACAGTGTGAAACTTGTGGCAAAACTCACAGTGGGGTTTGTTTTAAGGCCACCAGTGCATGTTTTAACTATGGAGGGAGCGAACATTTCGCTAAGGATTGCACTAGTCTGCGCCGATCTAGACCTTCTACTACATCTGAAGGATCAGCCCAAGTCTCTGCACCTAGAGGGTCATAGTCAGCTGCTAGAGGTAGAGGCAGAGGTAGGGGTCCTGGTACCACTCCTGGAAGTCAAATCACTGTTAACCAGCCAGTACCCAGTGGCTCACCAGTCAGGGTGTATACCCTGCGTCAGAGGGAGGAAGCTGAAACATCAGACGTTGTAGCTGGTAATTTTTCCATCCTTGACCAAGATGTACATGTGTTATTTGATCCTGGCTCCACACATTCGTATGTTAGTGCTGGTGTGATGTGTTCTACTGCTATTCAGTGTGTACCAATGGATTATGACATGCTAGTAACTAGTCCATTAGGCCAGGAGGTCAGGGTAAATAAATTATATAGGGATTGTCCTTTGGGGATCCAAGGACACACTTTTTTGTCTGATTTAATTTAAATGCCCTTCAGAGATTATGACATTATCTTGGGCATGGATTGGTTAGCCAGGCATCACGCCATGATTGACAGTAGACTGAAGACAGTCACTTTTGGTCTTCCTCAGTATGGTGATGTAGTAATACACGGGAAGAGGCAGTTATTGCCTTCAAACATCATTTCAGCTGCACTGGCCAGAAAAATGATTAGGAAAGGGTGTAAGGCGTACTTGGCACATGTGATAGACACCCAAGTGGGGAGTCCAAAGATCGAGGACATTCCTACTGTATGTGACTTTCCGGATGTGTTTCCTGATGAATTGCCAGGATTACCTCCAGAAAGAGAAGTGCAGTTTGAAATTGATGTTATGCCTGGTGTGGACCCAATCTCCATAACGCCGTATAGAATGGCACCTGCAGAACTAAAAGAATTGAAAGTGCAGTTGCAAGAGCTACTTGATAAGGGCTTTATCCACCCTAGTGTGCCACCTTGGGGAGCGCCAGTATTGTTTGTTAAGAAGAAGGATGGCACTCTCCGGTTATGCATTGACTATCGTCAGTTAAATAAGGTGACAATAAAGAACAGATATCCATTGCCGTATTGAGGACTTATTTGATCAGTTGAGAGGTGCAACTGTGTTCTCCAAAATTGACATGAGATCAGGTTATTATCAGTTGAGAGTACAAGAGCAGAGTATTCCTAAAACTGCCTTCAGAACCCACTATGGCCATTATGAGTTCTTGGTCATGCCATTCGGGTTAACTAATGCTCCGGCTGCTTTTATGGATCTGATGAACACTATCTTCAGACCATACCTCGACCAGTTTGTTGTGGTATTTATCGATGATATATTGGTCTATTCTAGGAATTCAGAAGAGCATGATAGACATCTACGGATTGTACTACAAACTTTGAGGGAGAAACAGTTATATGCCAAACTATCGAAGTGTGAATTTTGGCTGAAGGAGATATCATTTTTGGGGCACATAGTATCAGCAGAGGGTATTAAGGTAGATCCTAGCAAGATAGAAGCTGTCCTTAATTGGAAGCCACCCAGAAATGTCACAGAGATTCACAGTTTTCTGGGTTTAGCTGGATAGTACCGTCGATTTGTGAAGGGATTCTCCATGTTGGCATCTCCATTGACCAAGCTATTTAGAAAGATGTGAAATTTCAGTGGACAGACAAATGCCAATAGAGTTTTGATGAATTGAAAAGATGTTTGACTGAGGCTCCAGTCCTGACTTTACCTACACCGGGTAAAGAATATATAGTTTATAGTGATGCTTCTCACAATGGGTTAGGCTGTGTATTGATGCAAGATCGAAATGTCATTGCCTATGCATCACGCCAGCTAAAACAACATGAGAGGAATTATCCAACACATGATTTGGAGCTTGCAGCTATTGTGTTTGCTCTTAAGATCTGGAGACATTATTTGTATGGGGAGAAGTGCTACATCTACACAGATCATAAGAGTTTGAAGTATTTGGGCATCCAAAAAGAGTTGAATTTGAGACAGAGGAGATGGTTAGAGTTAATAAAAGACTATGACTGTCTAATAGACTATCAGCCAGGGAAAGCTAATGTTGTGGCTGACGCCTTAAGTCGCAAGACTATGGCAAGTCTACGGGTTACTCCTTTGTCTTTGGTGCATGAGTTAAGATCACTGCATGCCAGCTTAGAGATTAATGACGATGGGCAGACAGCAGTTGCATGGCATGTACAGCCAGTGTTGATTGATCAGATTAGAATGGCTGCTCAGAATGATAAAAGGTATCAGAAGCTGTTGGAAGAAGTCCAGCAGGGCAAGAAACCAGAATTCTCAATTAGAGATGAAGGTCTGTTGCTATATCAGGGCAGAATATGTGTTCCTAATGATGTTGATTTGAGACAGATTATTTTGAAGGAAGCATATGAGTCTCCTTTTGCCATGCACCCTAGTGGTACAAAAATGTATGGAGGGCTAAAAGAGCATTACTGGTGGATGGGTATGAAAAGAGATGTGGCAGAGTTTGTTTCCAAATGCCTAACTTGTCAGCAAGTAAAGGCAGAGCATCAAGTACCCACTGGGTTGTTACATCCACTACCAGTGCCAGAATGGAAATGGGAAAGAATAACGATAGATTTTGTAATGGGACTTCTAAGGACACAGAATAGTCATGATGCAGTATGGGTCATTATTGACAGACCGACTAAGTCTGCTCATTTTTTGCTAGTCCGAATGGACTACAATTTAGACAGATTGGCCAGGTTGTACATTGATGAGATTATGAGTGTAACACCCTCCCGGTAGCAACTCCGTACATTCTACTATTCCGGTGACCGGTGTCGGTCCGGACAGCTAGAACGTTCTGAAAAATATTTAAACTAAAGTGAGGAACCATAATTAACTCAAATATTAATAAGAAAAATTTAGGAAAAATTTTAAAAATAAAATACAACCAAGTTAAACGAGCCGGTGCCCAGGCGATGGGTAACCCAGAAGGAAGTTGCGGTTCTCACAACTAGGAGCCCTAGACCCTGGGGAAAAATTATAAAATAATTTTTGGGACTCCAGAGAAGGGTCATTGAGGTTCCTATGGCATTAGAATTCCAAGAAAATATTTAGAAAAATTTTTCAATCGGTACAGACAATTTTGATCCATTAAGCCAAACGGAGGGCATTTTGGTCATTTCGCCTTCAGAGACGATTTTTGGCCGACTTGTCCAGTTAAGTAAATAATTATTATGATCTAAAATATGAATAAATATTACTAAAAATTGAATTGAAAATGAGTAGAAAAGAAAAGAAAAAAAAATGAATTAAATGGGAATTTATGACATCACATGATGTCATTAGTGTGCCTTTACCCACTCAAGTGTTGACACATGGCATAAATGTGTTTAAAAAGCCAAAATGGGCTGGAAAATGGAAAGAAAATCAGACTTCTCTTTCTTTTTCTTCCTCTTGCCGTGAACCTCCACCATTGTTACCTATTTGCAAGCTTTTTCAAGCTTGATTTCCCTAGCTTTCTTCCACCAAAAGCCCTAGTTGTCTTCACTAAAATTTGTCACCCAACCTTGCTAGAGTGTTTGGCAGCCAAGAAAACAAAAGAAAGTGAAGTTGAAGCTTGGAAAATTCTGCCCTACAAGAGGTTAGTGCATCTATATACCTAAAACTCTTTAATTTCATGATTAGGGACTTGAATTTAGTAAGAAATTGTAATTTAAATGGACAAAAACTCATGTGTATGTGTACATGAATTTTGGCAGCCCTAAGGAAGGAATAATTTTGATTGTTTTGATGGACTTAGAGTGGACTAGAAATGATGTTTAAGGTATATAACTACATGGATAATGAATTAGTATGCTAATTAAGATGTATGGGTAAATTGAAATGGAAATTAGGGTTTTGGGGAGTAAAAATTTGACTTGGCTTATGAAATGATTAATGGACATTCTAATGGTCAATTAGTGACCATTTGAGGCAAGTTAATCATAATTTGAAGTGAACTAATGCATGGCAAAGTGAAATGTGTAGGCTGCCTAGTGACAGTAGTAATGAGGCTGTGATTCCAGCCCACTTAGACAGCCATAACTTTGGCTGTGTAGGTCCAATTAGTGTTTGGCCAATTGGACATGAAACTAGACTTATAATGGCACATTTTTGCTGCAGAAACTATGCCCAAAAGACCAAAGCAAGTGGACCAAAAGTTGGCCCCAATCCGGATACCCTGCAACAGCACCTGCAGAAATGACCAAATGAACAGTAACTGTTCATTTGGCCATATCTCACTGTACAAATGGTCAATTGACCTGAAATTTTTACAGAAACAAGTTAAGACATAGAAAAACAACTTTCATGAAGAAACCTATCCCAAATTATGACCAGAACCTAACCCAAATGGCAGTCACAATCACTGTTCATGGTACTGTAGATTTGGTAATTCTGCAGTTTTGGCAATCCAGCCAGCTGTGGTTTTTGGACCATATCTGGAGCTAAAAAACTCCAAATGGAGTGATTCAAAAAAAGAAATTCAACTAGACAAAATAAGGAACAACTTTCATGTTTACCATTTCCTCAAATTCTCACTAAAACAGTGCTCAATGAAACAGTAAAATCAGGCTTCAAAATCTGAAAATTCTGCCTTTTTGATTTAAGCCTAGAAATGGTAATGGTAATCAATTCCAACAAGTTTTAAATGGAAAATGTGGTATGTTGGAAGTGTCAAAACCAATGTACCTATTTTCTATCCAAAAGTCAACATTTTTGTTGACCAATGAGGTGAATAGTGACACCAAAACTTGAAATTCACAAAGTGAAGAATTTAAAAGTTTCAAATGCCCTAGTATACCTAACAAGATTGGTTTGGATAGTTTGGCATGCCAATAGGGTTCAGTTAGCAGTACTGCACATGGCAATATGCTATTCTGTGATTTATGGCTTTTAGCCATTCTGACCTTGTATTGAAATTTGGCCTTGTGCCTGATGTATTTACAGCTAGTTAGCTGTTCTGTTGCACACCGGGAGATGCATATGTGACCGATGGTGTGACGGCCCGAGGTACTAGATACCCAGTGCTAGTTTACCCGTTTATCCAGTCCAGTCGTCTAGTGTAGGTTACTTGGGGCAACCAAATGAATAAAAGTAGACAAAGTTAATGATATATAAATTCAAAACAAATAAAACATATACATTCACTACATATTTATTTTCTTGCTATTTATTTCATTTTATTGTTGCACCACTAAGCATCATTGCTTAGCGCGTTGCTTTTGCCACGCGTAGGTTCTGGAGATACAGATCGAGAGCCCAGTAGACCAAAGACTGGGTGAGTCCATTCTGCAGCTCTGCAAAGTGTCCGTGTCACCTCGCCTTCCACAGTGCATTGGTAGGACACTAGGCTTCATTTTGGTATTTTGTAACCAATTTTTATTTTTCCTTTGTGTAAATGAAACTTATGTAATGTATTTTGAGCTTCATGTAAATAATGAAGATTTGTGGTTATGTATGGAAAAATTTGAGTATTTATTCATTGCTTATACATGAGTACCCCGAGAAATGATTGATTGAGAAATGTTGTTGAAAAATATTGAGTTCGTGATGACATTGGAGTTTGAGAAATGATTGAGTATGAATATTGGAAGTGTTTTTCACAGGTTCCGAAGAACTGTTTTCTCCATTTTTAGCCAGTACTCTGCTGGATTTTCTACAAAATTTTCGAAACCTCAAATAAATTATAATTTGGATAAATGGCTCAAATATATTATATTTCACAAGTTATATTCAAAAGCATGATAAAAATTAATTAAGGTATATTAGAGTGTGCCGGTACACCGTGTGACATTTCTTACTCGGGTATACTGTACACGGGTAAGGGGCGTCACATTTAGTGGTATCAGAGCACGGTTTAGGCATTTCTGGGCCTAGATTGAGTCCATACCATGCATTGCATTTGTAAGAGTCGAGGTGACACTAATGCAGATCTGTTTGTCTTTCTTATTTTGAATAGGATATGGACCCTACATCTCAGAGGGCAGTTGAGGAGGAAGTGGAGAGTCATGCTCCACCTGCAGCAGCTGAGACTGGGGGTATGGGAGAACCTGCTCCGCCAGCTCAAGCAGAGCCTGCTCAGCCTCCACAGGCCATGTTTCAGCAAATGGCCGAATTTTTCAGACAAATGGCTGGGGTAATGCCAGCACCACCACCACCACCACCAGCTCCACAGCAGAAATCACACCTGGAAAGGCTAAGAAAGTTTGGAGCAGTAGACTTTTTTAGTAAGAGAGAAGATGACTCTGTTGCAGCCGAGAATTGGTTGAACAGAATGGGCAGAGTTCTAAAACAACTCCACTGCACCCCAGAGCAAAACCTAGAAGCTGCCATATCCCTGTTGCAAGATGATGCCTACGAATGGTGGGATACTGTGTCAAGTGAAGTGCAGCCAAAAGCTATAACTTGGGACTTCTTTCTCTCAGAATTCAAGAAGAAATATGTGGGTACTGTATACCTGGAAGAGAGAAGAAGAGAGTTCATTAATCTGAGGCAGAGACAGCTATCAGTGGCTGAGTATGAGAAGGAATTCGTCCGATTAAGCCACTATGGAAGGGAGATAGTCCCTAATGAAGCTGAAAGATGTAAGAGATTTGAAGAGGGACTAAATTACAACATAAAGATCCAGCTCACTGCCTTGGGAATCACAGAATTTAGTAAGTTAGTGGAAGCTGCAATAAGGGTTGAAAAAGTGAGAATCAGTGAGCAGACCAGAAGGGGTAGACAGCAGAAGAGGGGCCCGGGTCAGTCTAGCTCATCTCCTGCACCTGGGAAGAAGTTCAGAGGTCCATCTGCACAAAGTTCGGGTCAGCTACAAGGTCAGGGTCACCTCGGGCCCAGTTACGCCACCCTAGGAGAGCTCAGTCCACACCATCAGTGGACAGCTCTCCAGGGATGGGGTTCAGGGGACCAGCCCCAACATCTTCTGCATGTCCGCATTGCCTGAAATGGCACAAGGAGGAATGTTGGAGAGTAACTGGTGCCTGCTTAAGATGTGGGTCGACAGAGCATCAGTTAAGGAACTGCCCACGTAGAACTACTACAGCTGCTCCAACACAAGCAGACAAACCTACTCCTGCACCATAGAGGGGTAGAAATCTGGCAAATCTGAGGCTGTGGGACCATCACAGAGGCCTGCGTCTGAGCCAGCAGAGAGGCTTGACAGCAGACCACCCGCAAGAGCTTATGCCATTAGAGCTCAGGAGGAGTAAGATGCCTCGGACGTCATCAGGGGTATGTTCTCCCTCTACAATACACCTGTGCATGCATTGGTGGATCCAGGATCCTCTCATTCATACATCTGCATCAATCTACCCGTAGAAAGGGGGATACTAGTAGGGGAGAGTGACCAAGACATTCTGGTCACTAATCCATTGGGCCACAGTGTAGTGGTGAATAAAGTATACAAAGGTTGCCCGTTAAGGATTCCGGGGTATGAATTTTTGGCAGACCTGATTGAGTTGCCTTTCCACGAGTTTGACGTGATTTTGGGAATGGACTGGTTGTCACGTCATCAGGCAATAGTTGATTGCAAATTGAAGAGAATTTCTCTGAAAACTTCTGAAGGTAATGAGATCACTGTTGTGGGGGAAAGGACAGATTTCTTGTCCAATGTCATCTCAGCCACAGTTGCAAGAAGAATGATGAGAAAAGGCTATGAAGCCTACCTAGCACATGTGGTGGATACTAGGCAGGCTAAGCCAAACCTGAGTGATATACCCATAGTAAGAGACTTCCCAGAGGTATTTCCTGAAGAGTTGCCTGGTTTGCCACCAGAAAGGGAAGTTGAATTTGCTATTGAAACATCGCGTACAAAGACACATTTCCATTGCTCCTTATAGGATGGCACCCACTGAATTGAGGGAGTTGAAAATTCAGTTGCAAGAGTTGCTTGATAAGGGGTTCATACGCCCCAGTGTGTCACCATGGGGAGCTCCAGTGCTGTTTGTAAAGAAAAAGGATGGGACTTTGAGGCAATGTATCGATTACCGGCAGTTGAATAAAGTGACTGTGAAGAACAAATATCCGTTGCCTAGAATTGATGATCTGTTTGATCAGTTGAAGGGAGCAGGAGTATTTTCTAAGATTGATCTCAGATCAGGGTACCATCAGTTGAGGGTGAAGGATGAAGATGTGCCCAAGACCGCATTCGTAACCCGATATGGGCGATGAGTTTCTCGTGATGCCCTTTGGCCTAACAAATGCACCAAGAAAGATTCATGGACCTTATGAACCGTATCTTCCATCCACACTTAGATCGGTTCGTAGTGGTCTTTATTGATGATATTTTGGTGTATTCCAAGACCGGGGAAGAACATGATGAGCATTTGAGGATTGTTCGCAAACCTTGAGAGAAAAGAAGTCGTATGTTAAGTTGTCCAAGTGTGACTTACGGTTGAATGAGATTGCATTCCTTGGACACATAGTGTCACCGATGGGATTAGGTGGATCCCAAGAAAATAGAAGCGATGATGGAATGGAAGCCTCCCAGAATACAACCGAGGTCGAAGCTTCTTGGGGCTAGCCGGGTATTACAGAGATTTGTGAAGGATTTTCCTTAATAGCCGCTCCAATGACCAAGTTGTTACACAAGAATGTCGATTTGATGGAATGACAAGTGTCGACCGCTTTGAGAAGTTGAAAGCTATGTTGACAGAGGCACCAGTATTAACACAGCCAGTGTCAGGAAAGGACTTCGTGGTCTACAGTGATGCCTCTCATAATGGGTTAGGGTGTGTATTGATGCAAGAGGGGAAGGTGGTCGCTTATGCTTCCCGGCAGCTAAGGCCACATGAACAGAACTATCCTACCCATGATCTAGAGCTTGCAGCAATTATCTTCACGCTGAAGATATGGAGGCATTACTTATATGGTGAAAAGTGCTACATTTACACGGACCACAAAAGCCTAAAATACTTGCCAACCCAGAAGGAGCTCAACCTTAGACAGAGACGATGGATTGAGTTCCTGAAGGACTATGATTGTGTAATTGACTACCATCCTGGGAAGGCAAATGTAGTTGCTGATGCTTTGAGCAGAAAATCCATGACAACTTTGAGATCATTGAATACCCGTCTATCTTTTGTTCGAGATGGAGCTATTTTGGCTGAGTTGCAAGTGAGGCCAAACCTGCTACAGCAGATTTTAGATGGGCAGAAAGTAGATGAGAAGCTAATGGCTATTATGAGCAAAATCTCAGAAGGAAAAGCAACTGACTATGGGGTGAAATCAGATGGGTGTCTGTATTACAAAGGAAGACTGTGTGTACCAGATAATGGGGAATTGAAGGCCAGTATTCTAAAAGAGGCACACACCAGTGTATATGCTATGCACCCAGGAAGTACAAAGATGTATCATGATCCAAGCTTGATTGGTGGCACAGTATGAAGAAAGACATAGCCGACTACGTGACTAAATGCTTGACATGTCGCAAGTCAAGGCGAACATCAAGTTCCATCGGGTTTGCTACTGACCTATACGCATACCGAATGGAAATGGGATCGGTCACCATGGATTTTGTAAGTGGTCTACCTCTCACCCTAAGAAACATGATGCGGTATGGGTGATAGTTGATAGATTGACTAAGTCGAGACACTTTCTCGCGATTAGGACTGACTACTCACTGGAAAAGTTAGCAGAATTGTATATCAGTGAGATAGTTAGACTGCATGGAATTCCACTTTCCATCATATCTGATCGAGACCCAAGGTTTACATCGAGATTTTGGAAGAAGTTGCATGAGTCCTTGGGTACACAACTCCACTTCAGCACAGCTTTCCATCCTCAGACGGATGGGCAATCCGAAAGAGTAATCCAGGTAAACAATTGAAACCAATGGAATTGATACAAATATTGAATTAAAATGATAACAATAACATGAAATATATGTCAGGTCCTTGAGGATATGCTGAGGAGTTGTGTCATTGAGTTTGAGGGAAGTTGGGATAGATACCTCCCACTGGCAGAATTTGCATACAACAATAGCTACCAAGCTAGTATCCAAATGGCCCCATATGAAGCACTGTATGGGAGGAAATGTAGAACTCCAGTGTGCTGGACTGAATTGGGCGAAGACAAACTGGTGGGGCCAAACCTAGTGAAACAGACTAAGGAGAAAGTGAAACTAATCAAAGCTAACTTGAAGGTTGCCTCAGACAGACAGAAATCTTATGCCGACCTGAACAGAAAAGAAATAGAATATGTGGTTGGCGACAAAGTGTTCCTCAAGGTGTCACCGTGGAAGAAGGTATTAAGGTTTGGAAGAAAAGGTAAGTTGAGCCCTAGGTTCATTGGCCCATATGAAGTCATTGAACGTGTGGGTCCAGTGGCCTATAGGCTAGCTTTACCACCAGAGCTGGACAAGATCCACAATGTGTTCCACGTGTCCATGCTCGTAAGATACTCAGATCCTTCACATGTCATCTCCAGGGAAGAAATTGAAATACAACCGGATTTGACATATGAAGAAGAACCTCTACGGATCCTGGCTCGGGAAGTAAAAGAATTGAGGAACAAGCAGATTCCACTGGTGAAAGTGCTTTGGAGGCACCACAACATCGAGGAGGCAACTTGGGAAAGTGAAGAGACGATGAGGCAACAGTTTCCTCAACTGTTTGCATTAGGTAAATTTCGAGGACGAAATTTAAATTAGAGGAGAATAGTTGTAACACCCTCCCGGTAGCAACTCCGTACATTCTACTGTTCCAGTGACCGGTGTCGGTCCGGACAGCTAGAACGTTCAGAAAAATATTTAAACTAAAGTGAGGAACCATAATTAACTCAAATATTAATAAGAAAAATTTAGGAAAAATTTTAAAAATAAAATACAACCAAGTTAAATGAGCCGGTGCCCAGGCGATGGGTAACCCAGAGGGAAGTTGCGGTTCTCGCAACTAGGAGCCCTAGACCCGGGGGAAAAATTATAAAATAATTTTTGGGACTCCAGAGAAGGGTCATTGAGGTTCTTATGGCATTAGAATGCCAAGAAAATATTTAGAAAAATTTTTCAATCGGTATAGACAATTTTGACCCGTTAAGCCAAACGGAGGGCATTTTGGTCATTTCGCCTTCAGAGATGATTTTTGGCCGACTTGTCCAGTTAAGTAAATAATTATTATGATCTAAAATATGAATAAATATTACTAAAAATTGAATTGAAAATGAGTAGAAAAGAAAAGAAAAGAAAAATGAATTAAATGGGAATTTATGACAGCACATGATGTCATTAGTGTGCCTTTACCCACTCAAGTGTTGACACATGGCATAAATGTGTTTAAAAAGCCAAAATGGGCTGGAAAATGGAAAGAAAATCAGACTTCTCTTTCTTTTTCTTCCTCTTGCCGTGAACCTCCACCATTGTTACCTATTTGCAAGCTTTTTCAAGCTTGATTTTTCCTAGCTTTCTTCCACCAAAAGCCCTAGTTGTCTTCACTAAAATTTGTCACCCAACCTTGCTAGAGTGTTTGGCAGCCAAGAAAACAAAAGAAAGTGAAGTTGAAGCTTGGAAAATTCTGCCCTACAAGAGGTTAGTGCATCTATATACCTAAAACTCTTTAATTTCATGATTAGGCACTTGAATTTAGTAAGAAATTGTAATTTAAATGGACAAAAACTCATGTGTATGTGTACATAAATTTTGGAAGCCCTAAGGAAGGAATAATTTTGATTGTTTTGATGGACTTAGAGTGGACTAGAAATGATGTTTAAGGTATATAACTACATGGATAATGAATTAGTGTGCTAATTAAGATGTATGGGTAAATTGAAATGGAAATTAGGGTTTTGGAGAGTAAAAATTTGACTTGGCTTATGAAATGATTAATGGACATTCTAATAGTCAATTAGTGACCATTTGAGGCAAGTTAATCATAATTTGAAGTGAACTAATGCATGGTAAAGTGAAATGTGTAGGCTGCCTAGTGACAGCAGCAATGAGGCTGTGATTCCAGCCCACTTAGACAGCCATAACTTTGGCTGTGTAGGTCCAATTAGTATTTGGCTAATTGGACATGAAACTAGACTTATAATGGCACATTTTTGCTGAAGAAACCATGCCCAAAAGACCAAAGCAAGTGGACCAAAAGTTGGCCCCAATCCGGATACCCTGCAATAAAGACTGCAGAATGACCAAATGAACGATAAGAACTGTTCATTTGGCCATATCTCACTGTACAAATGGTCAATTGACCTGAAATATTTACAGCAACAAGTTAAGACATATACAAACAACTTTCATGAAGAAACCTACCCCAAATTATGACCAGAACCTAACCCAAATGGCAGTCACATTCACTGTTCATGGTACTGTAGATTTGGTAATTCTGCAGTTTTGGCAATCCGGCCAGCTGTGGTTTTTGGACCATATCTGGAGCTACAAAACTCCAAATGGAGTGATTCAAAAAAAGAAATTCAACTAGACAAAATAAGGAACAACTTTCATGTTTACCATTTCCTCAAATTCTCACTGCAACAGTGCTCAATCAAACAGTAAAGTCAGGCTTCAAAATCTGAAAATTTTGCCCTTTTGATTTAAGCCTAGAAATGGTAATGGTAATCAATTCCAACAAGTTTTAAATGGAAAATGTGGTATGTTGGAAGTGTCAAAACCAATGTACCTATTTTCTATCCAAAAGTCAACATTTTTGTTGACCAATGAGGTGAATAGTGACACCAAAACTTGAAATTCACAAAGTGAAGAATTTAAAAGTTTCAAATGCCCTAGTATACCTAACAAGATTGGTTTGGATAGTTTGGCATGCCAATAGGGTTCAGTTAGCAGTACTGCACATGGAAATATGCCATTCTGACCTTGTATTGAAATTTGGCCTTGTGCCTGATGTATTTACAGCTAGTTAGCTGTTCTGTTGCACACCGGGAGATGCATATGTGACCGATGGTGTGACGGCCCGAGGTACTAGATACCCAGTGCCAGTTTACCCGTTTATCCAGTCCAGTCGTCTAGTGTAGGTTACTTGGGGCAACCAAATGAATAAAAGTGGACAAAGTTAATGATATATAAATTCAAAACAAATAAAACATATACATTCACTACATATTTATTTTCTTGCTATTTCTTTCATTTTATTATTGCACCACTAAGCATCATTGCTTAGCGCGTTGCTTTTGCCACGCGTAGGTTCTGGAGATACAGATCGAGAGCCCAGTAGACCGCAGACTGGGTGAGTCTATTCTGCAGCTCTGCAAAGTGTCCGTGTCACCTCACCTTCCACAGTGCATTGGTAGGACACTAGGCTTCATTTTGGTATTTTGTAACCAATTTCTATTTTTCCTTTGTGTAAATGAAACTTATGTAATGTATTTTGAGCTTCATGTAAATAATGAAGATTTGTAGTTATGTATGGAAAAATTTGAGTATTTATTCATTGCTTATACATGAGTACCCCGAGAAATGATTGTTTGAGAAATGTTGTTGAAAAATATTGAGTTCGTGATGATATTGGAGTTTGAGAAATGATTGAGTATGAATATTGGAAGTGTTTTTCACAGGTTCCGAAGAACTGTTTTCTCCATTTTTAGCCGGTAATCTGCCAGATTTTCTACAAAATTTTCGGAACCTCAAATAAATTATAATTTCGATAAATGGCTCAAATATATTATATTTCACAAGTTATATTCAAAAGTATGATAAAAATTAATTAAGGTATATTAGAGTGTGCAGACAATCGTGTGACATTGCTTACTCTGGGTATCAGACACTGCAAGGGGCATCACGGTGAGACTTCATGGAGTGCCAAGATTCATCGTGACGATGCAGATCCTAGGTTCACTTCTAGATTCTGGGGTAGTTTTCAGAGAGCCCTAGGAACTAGATTGAACTTCAGTACTACATTCTACCCACAGACAGATGGCCAGTCTGAGAGGGTAATTTAGATCTTGGAGGACATGCTACGGGCTTGTGTGATTGAGTTTGAGGGTTGTTGGGATACACACTTGCCTTTAATTTAGTTTGCTTACAACAACAGCTACCAATCAAGCATTGGGATGCCTCCATATGAAGCTTTGTATGGCAGAAAATGTAGAACCCCGTTGTGTTGGGATGACATGGGCGAAAGAAAGATGATTGGACCCGAAATTGTTCAGCAAACTGAGGAGAAGATCAGGGTAATTAGAGATCGACTTAAGACTGCATCAGACCATCAGAAGTCCTATATTGATTTAAAAAGAAGGGATATTGAGTATGCAGTGGGTGAGAAAGTTTTCCTCAAAGTTTATCCTTGGAAGAGAATTATGAGATTCGGCAGAAAGGGGAAACTGAGTCCTTGTTTCATTGGGCCATATGAGGTTCTGGAAAGAGTGGGTCCCTTGGCATATCGGTTGGCACTACCTCCAGAGTTGGAGAAGATACATAATGTCTTCCATGTGTCGATGTTGAGGAGGTATCGATCAGACCCATCTCATGTACTACCACTAAAAGAAATTGAAGTGAATCCAGACCTCACATATGAAGAAGAACCCATAAAGATTCTGGCTTATGAGGTGAAGCAGCTATGGAACAAGTAGATACAATTGGTAAAAGTGTTGTGGAACCATCATTCGGGCCAGGAGGCTTGTGACACCCCTTACCCGTCTACAGTATATCCGAGCAAGTTATGTCACACGGTGTACCGGAACACTCTATTTTATCTTAATTAATTTTTATCATAGTTTTGAATATAACTTGTGAAATATAATTCATTTAAGTCATTTATTGAAATTATAATTTATTTGAGGTTCCGAAAATTTTATAGAAAATCCAGAGTACCTACTAAAAATGGAGAAAATAGTTCTTCTAACTGTGAAAAACACTTCCAAAATCATTTCCAAACAATTCCAACTCCATTTCATCAACAAAGTCTCAATATGATTTTCAACAACCTTTCCATTACTCAAACATTCATTTCTCATGGTACTCATATATAAACAATAAATAAATACTCGAATTTTCCATTCATAACCACAATTTTTCATTATATACATGAACATCAAAATACATTACATAAATTCAATTACATATGAGAAAATAAAAGTTAGTTATAAAATACCAAAATGAAACCTAGTGTCCTACCAATGCACTGTAGATGGTGAGGTGACACGGACACTATGCAAAGCTGCAGGAGGTCTCACCCAGTCTGCGGTCTACTGGGCTCTCGGTCAGTATCTCCAAAACCTACGCGTGGTAAAAGCAACGCGCTAAGCAATAATGCTTAGTGGTGCAATAATAAAATAAAAGGAAATAACATAAAATAAATATGTATTGAATGTATCGATGTCTTACATGTTTTGTACTTGTTATATTCATTATTTCATTAAATTTATCCACTTTCATTTTTGGTTGCCCAAGTAACCTATACTGGACTGGATAAACGGGTAAACTGGCACTGGGTATCTAGTACCTCGGGCCGTCACACCATCGGTCACATATGCATCTCCCGGTGTGCAACAGAACAGCTAATAAACTGTAATGACAATAGGCACAAGGCCAAATATCAACACAATGTCAGAATGGCTAAAAGCCATGAAATCACAGAATGGCATAATGCCATGTGCAGTACTGCTAACTGAACCCTATTGGCATGCCAAACTATCCAAACCAATCTTGTTAGGTATACTAGGGCATTTGATACTTTTGAATTCTTCAATTTTTGAATTTCAAGTTTTGGTGTCACTATTCACTTCACTAGTCAACAAAAATTTTGACTTTTGCATAGAAAATAGGTACATTGGTTTTAACACTCCCAATGTACCACATTTTGCATTCAAAACTTGTTGGAATTAATCACCAATACCATTCTTAAGCTTAAAACTAAGGGGGCAGAATTTTGAGTTTTTGTACCCTAATTTTACTGTTCCATTAGTTACTGTTGCAATGAGAATTTGAGAAAGTGATAAACATGAAAGTTGTTCCTTATTTTGTCTAGTTGAATTTCTTTTTTTGAATCACTTCATTTGGAGTTTTGTAGCTCCAGTTATGGTCCAAAAACCACAGCTGGCCGGATTGAAAAATTGCAGAACTGACCATATCTACAGTGCAGTGAACAGTGACTACAATTGCCTTGTTGGATAGGTTCTGGTCATAATTTGGGGTAGTTTTCTTCATGAAAGTTGTTTGTCTATATCTTAACTTGTTGCTGTAAACATTTCAAGTCAATTGGGTCATTCTACAATGAGTTATGGCCAAATGAACAATTACTGTTCATTTGGTCATTCTGCAGAATCTGGTTGCAGGACATCCGGATTGGGGCCAGTTTTCGTCCACTTGCTTTGGTCTTTTGGGCATAGTTTCTTCACCAAAATTGTGCCATTATGTGTCTAGTTTCATGTCCAATTGGCCAAACATCAATTGAACCTACACAGCCAAAGTTATGGCTGTCCAAGCAGGCTAGACTCACAGCCACCCTGCTGGTTACACTAGGCAGCATACCAAATCAGTTTGCAATGCCATAATTCACTTCAAGTTGTGGTCAACTTCCCTCAAATGGTCACTAATTGACCATTAAAATGTTCATTTACCATTAAATAAGCAAAGTCCAAGTTTCTCTCCCAAAACCCTAATTCCCATTTCAAATTTTCACAAGATACCTTAGTTAACTCACTAATTCATTATCCCCATATATAAACTTTAAACATGATCTGTAGTCCACTCTAAGTCCATCAAAAACAATCAATCTCATCCCTTCCTTAGGGCTGCCGAAATGCATGGTGTACATACACATAAATTTTATTCATTTAATTTACAAATTCTTACTCATTTTAAGTCTCTAACATGGAATAAGAGAGATATATGTACAAATAGGCACTAACCTTAGTAGGGAAGAATTTTCCCAAGCTTGAACTTCACTTTCTTTCTTTTTCTAGGCTGCCAAACACTCTAGCAAGGTTGAGTGACAAATTTTAGTGAATGACTTTATAGATTTTGGGGTGAGAAATCAAAGGTTTTAAGGTATAAGAGAATAAGAGCTATGGAGGAAAAGGGAGGGGATTTTCGGCTGGCTGAAGAAGAAGAAGAAGACAAGAATTTTTTTGGGCCATTTTGACTCTTTTAAGTGATTTAAGAAGGCTTGTTAAATTTTGATTAGTTGGGAGTAAGTAAATGACATCATGTGATGTCATTATCCCTAATTTCCCTTATTTTTCTTTTCTTTTCTTTTCTACTAACTTTAAATTAATTTTTTATCAACATTAATTCATATTTTATGTCATAATAATTATTTACTCAACTAGACAAGTCGGCCAAAAATCGTCTCTGAAGGCGAAATGACCAAAATGCCCTCCGTTTGGCTTAACGGGTCAAAATTGTCTGTACCGATTGAAAAATTTTTCTAAATATTTTCTTGGAATTCTAATGCTATAGGAACCTCTATGACCCTTCTCTGGAGTCTCAAAAATTATTTTATGAATTTTTCCTTGGGTCTAGGGCTCCTAGTTGCGAGAACCGCAACTTCCCTCTGGGTTACCCATCGCTTGGGCACCAGCTCATTTAACTTGGTTGTATTTTATTTCTAAAATTTTTACTAAATTTTTCTTATTAATATTTGAGTTAATTAT
Source organism: Hevea brasiliensis (assembly GCF_030052815.1). Lineage (NCBI taxonomy): Eukaryota > Viridiplantae > Streptophyta > Magnoliopsida > Malpighiales > Euphorbiaceae > Hevea > Hevea brasiliensis. The sequence continues at coordinate 50,843,496 of NC_079499.1, forward strand.
GGTTCCTCACTTTAGTTTAAATATTTTTTCGAACGTTCTAGCTGTCCGGACTGACACCGGTCACCGAAACAGTAGAATGTACAGAGTTGCTACTGGAAGGGTGTTACAACTCTTCCCCTCTAATTTAAATTTCGTCCTCGAAATTTACCTGATGCAAACAGTTGAGGGAACTGTTGCCTCATCGTCTCTTCACTTTCCCAAGTTGCCTCCTCGGTGTTGTGGTGCCTCCAAAGCACTTTCACCAATGGAATCCGCTTATTCCTCAATTCTTTCACTTCCCGAGCCAGAATCCGTATGGGTTCTTCTTCATATGTCAAATTCGGTTGTACTTCAATTTCTTCCATGGAGATAACATCTGAAGGATCTGAGTGGTATCTTCTTAGCATAGACACATGGAACACATTGTGGATCTTGTCCAGCTCTGGTGGTAAAACTAGCCTATAGGCCACTGGACCCACACGTTCAATGACTTCATATTGGCCAATGAACCTAGGGCTCAACTTACCTTTTCTTCCAAATCTCAATACCTTCTTCCACGGTGACACCTTGAGGAACACTTTGTCGCCAACCACATATTCTATTTCTTTTCTCTACAGGTCGGCATAAGATTTCTGTCTGTCTGAGGCAACCTTCAGATTGGCTTTGATTAGTTTCACTTTCTCTTCAGTCTGTTTCACCAAGTCTGGGCCTACCAGTTTTTCTTCGCCCAATTCAGTCCAGCACACTGGAGTTCTACATTTTCTCCCATACAGTGCTTCATATGGGGCAATTTGGATGCTAGCTTGGTAGCTATTGTTGTATGCAAATTCTGCCAGTGGGAGGTATTTATCCCAACTTCCCTCAAACTCAATGACACAACTCCTCAGCATATCCTCAAGGACCTGACATATATCTCATGTTATTATTATCATTTTAGTTCAATATGTGTATTAGTTTAATTGGTTTCAATTGTTTACCTAGATTACTCTTTCTGATTGCCCATCCGTCTGAGGATGGAAAGCTGTGCTGAAGTGGAGTTGTGTGCCCCAGGACTCATGCAACTTCTTCCAAAATCTCGATGTAAACCTTGGGTCTCGATCAGATATGATGGAAAGTGGAATTCCATGCAGTCTAACTATCTCACTGATATACAATTCTGCTAACTTCTCTAGTGAGTAGTCAGTCCTAACTAGCAGAAAGTGTGCTGACTTCGTCAATCTATCTACTATCACCCACACTGCATCATGTTTCTTCTGGGTGAGAGGTAGGCTACTTACAAAATCCGTGGTGACCCGATCCCATTTCCATTCAGGTATGCGTATAGGCTGTAGCAAACCCGATGGAACTTGATGCTCTGCCTTGACTTGCTGACATGTCAAGCATTTAGTCACATAGTCAGCTATGTCCTTCTTCATACCAGGCCACCAATACTGAAGTTTCAGATCATGATACTTTTTTGTACTTCCTGGGTGCATAGCATAAACACTGGTATGTGCCTCTTTCAGAATACTGGCTTTCAATTCCCCATTATCTGGTACACATACTCTTCCTTTGTAGTAGAGACACCCATCTGCTTTCACCTCATAGTCAGTTGCTTTTCCCTCAGAGATTTTGCTCATAATAGCCATTAGCTTCTCATCTACTTTCTGCACATCTAAAATCTGCTGTAACAGGTTTGGCCTCACTTGCAACTCAGCCAAAATAGCTCCATCTCGAACCGAAGATAGACGGGCATTCAATGATCTCAAAGATGTCATGGATTTTCTGCTCAAAGCATCAGCAACTACATTTGCCTTCCCAGGATGGTAGTCAATTACACAATCATAATCCTTCAGGAACTCAATCCATCGTCTCTGTCTAAGGTTGAGCTCCTTTTGGGTTGGCAAGTATTTTAGGCTTTTGTGGTCCGTGTAAATGTAACACTTTTCACCATACAAGTAATGCCTCCATATCTTCAGTGCGAAAGATAATTGCTGCAAGCTCTAGATCATGGGTAGGGTAATTTTGTTCATGTGGCCTTAGTTGCCTGGAAGCATAAGCGACCACCTTCCTCTCTTGCATCAATACACACCCTAACCCATTATGAGAGGCATCACTGTAGACCACAAAGTCCTTTCCTGACACCGGTCAGTGCACACGGTGCCTCTGTCAACATAGCCTTCAACTTCTCAAAACTGGTCTGACACTTATCATTCCAGTCAAATCTGACATTCTTGTGTAACAACTTGGTCATTGGAGCAGCTATTAAGGAAAATCCCTTCACAAATCTCCTTTAATACCCAGCTAGCCCTAAGAAGCTTCTGACCTCAGTTGTATTTCTGGGAGGCTTCCATTCCATCACTGCTTCTATTTTCTTGGGATCCACCCTAATCCCATCAGCTGACACTATGTGTCCAAAGAATGCAATCTCATTCAATCAGAAGTCACACTTGGACAACTTAGCATACAGCTTCTTTTCTCTCAGGGTTTGCAAAATAATCCTCAAATGCTCATCATGTTCTTCCCTGGTCTTAGAATACACCAGAATATCATCAATAAAGACCATTACGAACCGATCTAGGTATGGATGGAAGATACGGTTCATAAGGTCCAAAATGCCGCTGGTGCATTTTTTAGGCCAAAGGGCATCACCAGAAACTCATAATGCCCATACCGGGTCCTGAATGTAGTCTTTGGCACATCTACATCCTTCACCCTCAACTGATGATACCCTGATCTGAGATCAATCTTAGAAAATACTCCTCCTCCCTTCAACTGATCAAACAGATCATCAATTCTAGGCAACGAATATTTGTTCTTCACAGTCACTTTATTCAACTGCTGGTAATCGATACATAGCCTCAAAGTCCCATCCTTTTTCTTTACAAACAGCACTGGAGCTCCCCATGGTGACACACTGGGGCGTATAAACCCCTTATCAAGTAACTCTTGCAACTGAGTTTTCAACTCCCTCAATTCCGTGGGTGCCATCCTATAAGGAGCAATGGAAATGGGTGTCAGATCTACAGTTGTCTCAATAGCAAATTTAACTTCCCTTTCTGGTGGCAAACCAGGCAACTCTTCAGGAAATACCTCTGGGAAGTCTCTTACTATGGGTATATCACTCAGGTTTGGCTTAGCCTGCCTAGTATCCATCACATGTGCTAGGTAGGCTTCACAGCCTTTTCTCATCATTCTTCTTGCAACTGTGGCTGAGATAACATTGGACAGGAAATCTATCCTTTCACCCACAACAGTGATCTCATTACCCTCAGAAGTTTTCAGAGAAATTCTCTTCAATTTGCAATCAACTATTGCCTGATGACGTGACAACCAATCCATTCCCAAAATCATGTCAAACTCATGGAAAGGCAACTCAATTAAATCTGCCAAGAATTCATACCCCTGAATCCTTAACGGGCAACCCTTGTACACTTTGTTCACCACTACACTGTGGCCCAATGGATTAGTGACCAGGATGTCTTGGTTACTCTCCCCTACTAGTATCCCCCTTTCTACGGGTAGGTTGATGCAGATGTATGAATGAGTGGATCTTGGATCCACAAATGCATGCACAGATGTATTGTAGAGGGAGAACGTACCCCTGATGACGTCCGGGGCATCTTGCTCCTCCTGAGCTCTAATGGCATAAGCTCTGGCAGGTGGTCTATTATCGAGCCTCTCACTGCTCGATGCAGCCTCGTGATGGTCCCATCTGCCGATTTGCCGATTTCCTACCCTTTGTGGTGCAGAGCAGTGTCTGCTCGCTTGTGTTGGAGCAAAGTAGTTGTTCTGCATGGACATTACTTCATCTGATGCTCTGTTGACCCACACCTTAAGCGAGCACCGATTACTCCAACACTCTCCCTTATGCCATTTCAAACAATGTGGACATGCGTAAGATGCCGGGCTGGTCCCCTGAACCCCATCCCTGGAGAGCTGCCCACTGATGGTGTGGACTGACCTCTCCTAGGGGTAAACTGTGGCCTGGGCCCCTGAGACTGACCCTGACCTTGTGGTTGACCTGAACTCTGTGCAAGTGGACCCTTGAACTTCTTCCCAAATGCTGGAGATGAACTACACTGACCTGGGCCCCTATTCTGCTGTCTCTCTCTTCTGGTCTGCTCACTTATTCTAACCTTTTCAACCTTTATTGCAGCTTCCACTAACTTGGTGAAGTCTGTGATTCCCAAGGCAGTGATCATGATCTTTATATTGTCATTTAATCCTTCTTCAAATCTCTTACACCTTTCGGCCTCATTAGGGACTATCTCCCTTCCATAGCGGCTCAATCTAATGAATTCCTTCTCATACTCGGCCACTGACAGCTGTCTTTGCCTCAGATTAATGAACTCTCTTCTTCTCTCTTCCAGGTATACACTACCCACATATTTCTTCTTAAATTCGGAGAGGAAGAAGTCCCAAGTTATAACTTCTAGCTGCACTTCACTGGATACCGTGTCCCACCATTCATATGCATCATCTTGCAACAGAGATACAGCAGCCTCTAAATTTTGCTCTGGGGTGCAGTGGAGTTGTTTTAAAACTCTGCCTGTTCTATTCAACCAATTCTCGGCTGCAACAGAATCATCTTCTCTCTTGCCAAAGAAGTCCACTGCTCCAAACTTTCTCTATTTTTCTAGATGTGATTTTGGTTGTGGAGGTGGTGGTGGTGGTGCTGGCATTACCCCGGCCATTTGTCTAAAGAATTCGGCCATTTCCTGGAACATGGTCTGTGGAGGCTGAGCAGGCTCTGCTTGAGCTAGCGGAGCAGGTTCTCCCATAACCCCAGTCTCAGCTGCTGCAGGTGGAGCATGACTCTCCACTTCCTCCTCAATTGCCCTCTGAGATGTAGGGTCCATATCCTATTCAAAATAAGAAAGACAAACAGATCTGCATTAGTGTCACCTCGACTCTTACAAATGCAATGCATGGTATGGACTCAATCTAGGCCCAGAAACGCCTAAACCGTGCTCTGATACCACTAAATGTGACACCCCTTACCCGTCTACAGTATATCCAAGTAAGTTATGTCACACGGTGTACCGGAACACTCTATTTTATCTTAATTAATTTTTATCATAGTTTTGAATATAACTTGTGAAATATAATTCATTTAAGTCATTTATTGAAATTATAATTTATTTGAGGTTCCGAAAATTTTATAGAAAATCCGGCAGAGTACCGGCTAAAAATGGAGAAAACAGTTCTTCGGAACCTGTGAAAAACACTTCCAAAATCATTTCCAAACAATTCCAACTCCATTTCATCAACAAAGTCTCAATATGATTTTCAACAACCTTTCCATTACTCAAACATTCATTTCTCATGGTACTCATATATAAACAATAAATAAATACTCGAATTTTCCATTCATAACCACAATTTTTCATTATATACATGAACATCAAAATACATTACATAAATTCAATTACATATGAGAAAATAAAAATTAGTTACAAAATACCAAAATGAAACCTAGTGTCCTACCAATGCACTGTAGATGGTGAGGTGACACGGACACTATGCAAAGCTGCAGGAGGTCTCACCCAGTCTGTGGTTTACTGGGCTCTCGATCAGTATCTCCAAAACCTATGCGTGGCAAAAGCAACGCGCTAAGCAATAATGCTTAGTGGTGCAATAATAAAATAAAAGGAAATAACATAAAATAAATATGTATTGAATGTATCGATGTCTTACATGTTTTGTACTTGTTATATTCATTATTTCATTAAATTTATCCACTTTCATTTTTGGTTGCCCAAGTAATCTATACTGGACGACTGGACTGGATAAACAGGTAAACTAGCACTGGGTATCTAGTACCTCAGGCCGTCACACCATCGGTCACATATGCATCTCCCGGTATGCAACAGAACAGCTAGTAAACTGTAATGACAATAGGCACAAGGCCAAATATCAACACAATGTCAGAATGGCTAAAAGCCATGAAATCACAGATTGGCATAATGCCATGTGCAGTACTGCTAACTGAACCCTATTGGCATGCCAAACTATCCAAACCAATCTTGTTAGGTATACTAGAGCATTTGATACTTTTGAATTCTTCAATTTTTGAATTTCAAGTTTTGGTGTCACTATTCACTTCACTAGTCAACAAAAATTTTGACTTTTGCATAGAAAATAGGTACATTGGTTTTAACACTCCCAATGTACCACATTTTGCATTCAAAACTTGTTGGAATTAATCACCAATACCATTCCTAAGCTTAAAACTAAGGGGGCAGAATTTTGAGTTTTTGTACCCTAACTTTACTGTTCCATTAGTTACTGTTGCAATGGGAATTTGAGAAAGTGATAAACATGAACGTTGTTCCTTATTTTGTCTAGTTGAATTTCTTTTTTTGAATCACTTCATTTGGAGTCTTGTAGCTCCAGTTATGGTCCAAAAACTACAGCTGGCCAGATTGAAAAATTGCAGAACTGACCATATCTATAGTGCAGTGAACAATGATTACAACTGCCTTGTTGGATAGGTTCTGGTCATAATTTGGCGTAGGTTTCTTCATGAAAGTTGTTTGTCTATATCTTAACTTGTTTCTGTAAAAATTTCAGGTCAATTGGGTCATTCTACAATGAGTTATGGCCAAATGAACAATTACTGTTCATTTGGTCATTCTGCAGAATCTGGTTGCAGGACATCCGGATTGGGGCCAATTTTTGGTCCATTTGCTTTGGTCTTTTGGGCATGGTTTCTTCACCAAAATTGTGCCGTTATGTGTCTAGTTTCATGTCCAATTGGCCAAACACCAATTGAACCTACATAGCCAAAGTTATGGCTATCCAAGCAGGCTGGACTCACAGCCACCCTGCTGGTTACACTAGGCAGCATACCAAATCAGTTTGCAATGTCATAATTCACTTCAAGTTGTGGTCAACTTCCCTCAAATGGTCACTTCAAGTTGTGGTCCTTAGGACCCTTACGAACATAGTGGAAAAGAGAAAATCACGAAAAAGGACTGTTAAGTCAGTCAAATAATTTTGTTAGGGAGCCAGAAGAAATATTGAATTATTTGCAAACCGGGATGAACTGGCGAGGGCAAATTGGTCAATTGACCCCGAGAGCTGACTCCTGACCTAACTGTCAAATAAAATCAAAGAAAAGAAATTTTGGAGTCGGGAATTAAATTAAAGAACTAATAAAAAAAATAAAAAAAAAAGAAAAAGAAAAAGTGTAGGGAGATGACATCATGCATGATGTCGTAAACGTAATAATTAATAAATTAAATTAAATGGGATTTTGGGGTCTTCCATAAGACAAAATAAATAAAGAAAGGAAAAAAAATAAATTTCATTATCTTCTTCCCTAGTTGCCGCCTCTCTCTCCCAAGCTCTCTCTCAAACTTTTCCTCTATGAAAGCTTATTTTTAAGCTTCCTAAATATTAATTTCACTATAAATCCTTTGATTTTCTTGAAGAAAAATTATAAACAAATCTTGGAAGGAAGATTAGAAGGTGAAGAATTGAAGAAAATTGAGAGGAAGTGAAGATCAAAGACTTCATTTAAGGTTAGTAATGTAAACTTCAAATTTTTAGTTAAATTAGTGTATGTATGGCATCAAGAACTTGTAAATAAACTTAAAATAAAAAAAAATATATGTGGGGAGGACCAAACTGAAATTTCAGCCAGCTTGAAGGGGAGTATGATTTGCATGGTTTGATGGATTTGAATAAGTATATAAACCCCAATTAGCTTAGTGATTATAGTTAAAAGCATTAAATGTGGTTAAATATAATAATTTAGTAAGTTAGGGTTTTGGGACTTAGGGTTTATGAACCAAAAATGTGAGAAATGAGTAAATGGTGTCTTTGACCTATTGTGAAGTGAAAAATGGTCATTTGTGACCGAATGAGTTGTGTTGGAATGGTTGGAATTAAAGCTAAATTCGGAGGGAGTGTGGTCATGCTGTTAGCAGCATGACCAAGTCAGCTTTGAAGGACCAAAAATGAAATTTTACAAGTCCAATTGATATGGAACTAATTGGAGATAAAAATATACATAAAATGACACAATTTTCATTTAGGAACCACGCCCAAAAAGTGACCAAAACCTAGTGAACAAATTGACCAAAGTTGAAAAGTGCAAGCTGCCCTGTACAAACTGACCAAATAAACAGTGTTTGTTCATTTGGTCATAACTCGAGCTAGACAGATTCAAATGACCTGAAATTTTACCAGTGGTTAGGTGAGATATAGACCTAAAACTTTTATGAAGAACACAAACCCAAATTCTGCCAGAAACCAAGTCATTTAGCCACCCCAAGTTGGTGACCCAAAACTGCCAGCACCAAAATTGCCCAAAAAATCTAGGTTGTTTCCAATCCGGCAGCCATGGTTCAAATGGCCATAACTTGAGCTACAAAACTCCAATTGGGATGATTCAAAAATGAGAATAAACTTAGGACAATAAGGAACATTTTCTATGGAGGAAGTTTTGCCAAATTCTAACAGTAAAATTACCAATGGAACAGTGCAACTAGGGACACTAAAACTGAAAATTTGACAATTTTGCCTAAAGGACTTAAGCTTTGAGAAAATGACCAAAACCAACAAATTTAATGACCAAAATGTGGCATGTGGGTGAAGTTGGAGTTCCCATACCTATTAAGCCTTAGAAAGTCAACAATTTGACTTGAATAGTATAGTGAATAGTAACCCGAAGCACAAAAACTTCAAGAATGTCGAATTTAACACGTTAGAGCTAGGTAAAAGTGAAGTTAAATTTATTTTTGGATTTATTCTAAGTTATGGTACTAAAACACTATGAAACTGTGTGTTTTAGCTGAAAAAGACTTGGAAACTCAGAGAGACTGAGTCAAGGGCTAGAGGCGACTCACGTCAGGTCTGTGCACAATAATTCTTGTTTAAATATTTTGTTCTAAAAAATTTGACTTCTGTGATTAATTATGTACTGTGTTGCCATTTTATAATCGCAAATATGACTTTGGAAATTGATCAGATTTCTCATAAATTATTTAAATAAATTATTTTGAATTGATTTTGTGTTCACATTTAGCATGACAGTATCACATTATTCCTCCTCCATCTATGGGGTTGAGATCGTTTATTTTCCTCCCTCTCTGGCTTGCTAGTTGAGGTTGAGATCGGATGAGTACTCATTAGCTAGCTAGCCACCTCCCTCATTGATTTCGATTAATGGGGTTGTAGATTGCTTTGTCGTGGTGTATAACACGGCATTGATCGGAAATTTTATATCATGGCTTAAGTTATGTATGATTTTGGCAACACTATGTTTATTAAATTATTTGACTAAATTGTGTTATTCTGAGTTTTGATAATTGTGAAATGTGATTGAGAAATATTTAAATTGTCTTTTGGTAATGAATGATTTATGTATCGTATTTTAAATTTTTATTGTGTACCACTGAGTATTTTCATACTCAACGATAGCTTATTTTGCTGTCGCATATAAGAGTAAGGAGAAAGCAGTATAGTGAGCTGCTATTGAATTGAGGACTACGCCGGTCTTTTTGTACGGGTATTATTTTATACCCTCATAGTTAATTTTGATGTAAATATAGAAATGTTGTATATATCAATGTAAAGTTAAACAATTGTAAAATAAATTGTAATAATATTATTTTTGGATTTCCTTCTGTAAATTAATATTTGTACTTGTGAATTTCATACTTTATGCCTTGTGAATGAAGTTATTAAATATTTTGAGACGATAAATTTTGATTTGGATTGTGGAATTATTTTGAAGTGAATTGAATTGAATTGATTTGAGATTTATTGGAGGTTGGGAGTTGAGAAAATTATTGGAAGTGTTTTTTTTTAGGTATTTGAAGAACTGTTTTCTCCAAATACAAACGGAACTCTGTCAAAATTTTTATAAAATTTGCGGTAAAATTAAAATGGACAAAAATTTTTACTAGTATTTAAACTTTGAATAAATGGTTTTTAATTCCTCCCAAAATGCTCACCAGTTCCAGAATGTAAGAAAATTGTTTTAAAATCCCTTGTAGTATACTTAATGAATTATCGGTAGGTGAAGTTCGGTAGTTCATTAGGTATTCTACAGGATCATGTCATGCCTTACAGAGGGGTGAGGTGTGACAACCAAAGTGGACAATTCCTCTAGTGGTTGGAGCCCGATCGTTATAGTATCACACTTGCATTTTCTCTGGGATTCATGGCTATTTGTGATGGAAGCTTTCCAGAACCTTGAGCTTCAAGTTTACTCACAGATGAGGCTAATTGACCAATCTGCCTCTCTATGTTTTGAATGCTATTTCTGGTCTCCTGTTGAAACTATTGTGTATTGTTAGCTAAAGCCTTAACAATTTCATCAAGTGACATACTTTTATTTGAGGGAGGAGGTGTTTTCCTGGTTTTACAACCCCGTAAGTGCACGGATTGCTAATAAGTAATAAAGTGATAAGTAGAGTATCGTTCCCATAAGGACCTTTGTTTAGCAAGGACCTTTGTTTAGCAAGTACCAATCAACACAGTAATTTTGCCTGTCTAGGCTATCAAATATTTAGGGAATGAAGTTCGTTAACTTTAAACACTAGAATAGTAAACTTAAAATGAAGTAATCTATTTTTGGAACAATCCTGGAGTTAAAATTTCACACTTGAATCTTATTAGGGATGTTATCTCGTTTATTTACTGAATTGAGATTCATTTTCTTTCATGGAAATTAGCCCTAAGTTATCCTAAATCCTCTCTCAAGGAATCTAGGGTGTATTTTCATTCATTCAAACCCTACTTTCGTAGTGATCAAATTAATTAAAATCCTTTAAGACCTTTGGCCAATTTTTAGGTTCCACAAAGGTATCAGCCTATGTCTAGGTCAGAATTCCTAGGTTCAAGATCTTGATTTTCTAATGTTAATCTTCACCTTTCAGTCCTTCAATCAACATCTACAATCATGTCTAAGTAGGTACCATCACATAGCATACATTAGGATCACAAGAAATTAAATCAAGAAACGAATCTCAAATCCAGTAAATAAAACTTAATGTTCATCCATAATAATTACAAGCATTACTCTCCTAGATCCATAATAAGGAAACTACTCACTCATGGTGAGTTCAGCAAACATCATGATAAAAAGTAAAGACAATAAAAAGAAAACCATATAAAGAAATAAAGCAATAGGAATCTGTCTAGGGGGATGAAACGAAGAAACAGAAGATAGTTTGCAACTTTGATCTTGTGGAACTACAGCTGGAGAACTTCTTTTGGTAATGACGCGGAACCCGACAGCAGCAGCCTTCAGTAGTCTCCCTGTGATAGTCGTCTTTTTTTCAACCCCTCTCTTTTGACATTTTCTTTTCTATTTATATTGGTTGCTCTAGGGTTAGGTTGCTCTGAGTCCAAAGAGCCTTAGGAGTCTCATTTTTATCCGAAAATATGAGGGAAATTCGAGTTATAAAACTGGCTGCAGCATAATACACGGCCCATGTGTGACTACATGGGTCCCACAAAGTAGGGCCGTGTAACTTGCTAGAGGAGAATCGCGTGATCTTCGTTTTGGCACAGAAAGTTACACGAGTCTATGCCAACTACACAGGCCTTGTACTATTGTTCCCATAAGTTTCTTCAAACTTGCGCTCGACAGAGACTTACACGGGTCCCTGTAGATTACACGGGTCTGATTACACGACCCGTGTACTTGTGTTTCTCATCGATTCTCTTGGCTTTCTTCTGGTAGAGATTTACACGGGTCTGGGGCTTGGTTTACATGACCTATGTACTTTGTATCAGCAGCAATTTTCTATCTCTTGACTCCTCCAAGCTTTTCTTGCACTCCTATACTTCTGTAGCTTCACCCAAACACCTAAAATGATGCAGAAAACATGAAATTAAGGGCTTTACAATATAAATTACAAAAACTAATTAAATCAACTATTATGCATGAAAATACTTACCTAAATGCTATGAAATAGAATGTAAATGTGCTTAAAAACATCTATACAATTCAAGTGTATCAAATACCCCCAAACTTAAACTTTTTCTTGTCCTTAAGCAAAGCAAAACTCTGTTTTAAAACACATTTCTAGGGATACTTAGGAATACAACCATTAATTTAATAAGCATAGAATTGATCTCCTCCAACCTTCATACCAATTTCCCTTTTTCAAGGCATAAGGGTTCTAACAGCTACCTGTTTGGAACTTCACCTGTTTCATGGTGTTTCGACCAATTATTTCTCTATACAAGACCATTTGTAACACCCCTAAGTTCGGTAGTGCGTTCTGCTGTTCCGGCGACCAGTGTTGTCCGGACAGCTAGGATGCCTAGAACTACACTTCAATATGAGTGAGGAGACATAAAATAATGAAATACAAGAAAAGAAAATACAAGAAAAACAAAGGAAAAATAATAGCAAAGAAATGTGATCAAGTTAAACGAGCCGGGAAACCTAACGATGGGTGATCAGATCTGGAAGCCACGGCGTGGACCGTTGACTAGCCTGGATCATGGAACCCTGGAAAACCTTTTTAGGACTTAAATAGAACCTTATTCAACTATAAATATAATGAGAAAGATCAAAAAAAAATTAAATAATTAGTACAAAGTAACGTCAGAAATCGAAAAACAGACAAAACCTTGTTACTAAAAATCGGGAATGCAACCCGAACAGGGGCATTATGGTCATTTGACATCCCGAATTGTCTTTTGACCTAAATGTCCATCAAAAATAAATAATATTACACTTGGAAAATATAATGAAAAATTAATCTAGGGGTACCTAATGTAAATAGCAAAAATGGAGAGTTAAATGTGGGAAATTGAAACTTTTGAATAAATTAACATTATCTTTCCACTTAGTGCTCCACTCACACCTAAAGTGGACCACTTAATCTGCATTTGGACAGCAGATTAATTTCCTTCTTCAACCTCAAAAATTCAGCCGTAAGCCTCCAAGAAGAACTCCATGGCCAAAGCTTCCAAGCTCCATGCATGAACTCCAATCTTCACTTTCATGCCATAAATCCAACAAGTCCCTTCATGAAAGTTTATCCTCACATCAAGAACAATCCTTGGGCAGCCATTAGGAGAGGAAATAGTGGAGTTGTCAAGGGCAGCAAGGGTCACACATATGAGGTAAGTTTACATTTTTGAAGATTGCTTTGTTAAACTTTGTGTACATGTTATGGGTGTTGGATTTGTGAAGAAAATTTTCAAGTTTGAGAAGTTATTGATGTGTTCATTTTGGACAGCTATGGAGCTATGTATTTGATGAAATATTTGTACATATAATTGATGAGAATTATGTTGGTTGTGATGATTTAATAACCTAGTGAATTACTTCATATTTATATGGTGATTTTGGCACTTGGATGGGAATTGATGAATTGTAGGACAATTTGGTGTTGAAGAAGATTTTCAGTAGCTTGGGGACACTTGAATAAATGTATGTATTCATGGAAGTGTTGGCAGAATATTGACATAGAAGGATTGATGGATATGTGTATGAAATTGTTGTGTAAAGAGTATGTAAAAACTAGTGATGTTTATGTGTATGTGTAATGGTATTTGAACTTTGGGAATTAGAGTTATATTTGGTATGTTGAGGATAATTGTAATATGCCCAAAGTGATGTTAATGTAAAGTAATATATAGTTTTGGTAATGTACCAAAACAGATTTGGTAGGGAAGTAAACATATTGCAAGGTAAATGTGTGTAATTGATGTGTGTTAAGCAAAGTAACCAAGGGCAGTGTACATTTTAGCCAATAAGTTTAAATGTGTAACCTCAATTGGTATGAGACCAATTGGAGGTAGAACTAGGCACAAAATGTGCCAACTTTTATTGAGAAAACATACCAAAATTCTGCTTGCAAGGTGACCTAAGAAAATGACCAATTCGGATTAGGTGCAATTAGGACCTGGAAAATGACCAATTGGGCAGCAGTAAGTGTTTAGGCCATAAATCACTCAAAACAGGTCCAATTGACCTGAAATTTTAACCATCAATAGTTAAGACCCATACCTACAAGTCTTATGAAGACACCAAAGCCCAGAAATGACCATAAGCAAGTCAAAAAGCTTGCACAAGTTCGGGTCCAAAAACTGGCCGAACCAAAGTTGACCAAATTGACCTAAAATTGACCTAATTTGATGCCATTTGACCAGCAATAGTATAATGATCATAACTTGGTCTAATTAACTCGGATTGACCTGAAATTTTGCCCCGCGTGCAATAAGACATAGATCTACAAGTTTGTAGTTTTGACCGAAACCCGAAAACCGAGGGAACTAGGCCGTCCGGCTAGGTCAAACTAGTATCCCGAAATCCAGCAATTTGCAATGAAATGCAAGAAAACGCAATATACATAGAATTGAGTTTGGTAACACGTACCAATCCTAAAACATTATCGAATGTGACATATTAAGGACACCAAAACCTAATTTACCTAGAAAATATTGAGGGTCGGTATATTAAATGATTAAGCAAATAATAGATTTCAGTGAACCACTTAACAAGCATTATCGATAGAGACAATTTAATTTAGTACTGAAACACTTTAAATTGTGTTTCTCAGTTAGTAAAGACTCAGAGAAAGGGAAGGAAACACTGAGTCCAGACCAGGAGACAGTCATCAGAGGTTTGTGCACAACTAGTTTTTAACTGATTTTATTTTGAATATTTCATATGATTAAATGACATATTTTCTTATGTATTATGTTTAACAAGCATTTGATTTAATTCAATGATTATTGAAAATTGTTATAGTATGTATGAATTTAGCTTTGTGAAATGGTATTTCCACAAGTATTAAGCATTGTTATGGATTGAATAAATTATGTTTTGGAAAATTGTGATAGAACATGTTTTGAATTGTGATGGTAATTTTCATGGAAAATGCAATTGTATGATTTGAATTGTGATGAGCATAAAACTTTATTGGATATTGAAATTGACTTTGAATCGAATTGTATTGTGATTTATGCTCACTAAATGGATTGTGATATTGTTTTATATCTCACTATAGATGCTTGACTAGGTTATTACCCGTCTCTCTCATTTGTTGAGAAGACAATGGAGTTAGTTGTGTTTTGATTACCATGGTACGTGCACAGGCTTAGATTTTCCTCTGATTTGAGGTTAGATCTAAGTTTATTTTATCGTTATGGCCCTTACGGAAGATTCATTATTGTGATGGTACTGTGCACGATGATTCGACCTCCCCGACCATAGGGAGTTAGAATCTGATTCGACCTCCCCGGCCATAGGGAGTTAGAATCACATCGAATATGGCCCTTTCGGATTAGTCTTGCATGTTTAGTGAGATAAAGAATGATTTTTGAGATAAAGAATGAGTTTTGAGATACAGTATGATTTTTGAGATACAGTATGATTTTTGAAATACATAATGATTTTTGAGATACATAATGGCTTTTGAATGGTAAGGAATTTTGATTTCAATTATGGTTTATGTATAATTGATTTCGTTAGAATTATTTAAATGGATAGTCATGATTTGATAAATTGAATTTTGTGATCAAAGTCATTTATACAAATGATTTACATTATTGGCAATGAATATTTTGAGTTGTGGAATTTGATGAGTATTCAGATTTCTAAATTATTTACTGTAAATTTTGTCAATGTATATTGTACTATGTTTTAAATTATAGTTGTGCACCACTGAGTTCACCACTCAGCGATAGCTTTGTATGCTGTCGCAGGTAAGAAGAGCATAGAGCAGTAAGTAAATTTCCTTGAAGATATATTCAGATCAGCTCCAGGTATATCATAGGTATACCCATGTACACAGGTTTTGATGTATGCATGTAATAATATGTATGTAAATTATTTGAGTAGTTGTATAAAAACTCTTGTAAAATATTTTGGTATGTAATTAAATGTAAATTATTGTAAATGTAAATTTGAGATTTCATTTACTTGAATAGTTTTGTATTATATTTCTTGTATCTCAGTCTTTGAAAAATTACTGTGGATTTGAGTTTGAGAAAAATGTTGTGTTGAGAAATATGTTGGAGTTGAGATTTGAAAATACATATTGAAGTGCTTTTTACAGGTTTTCTGAAGAACTGTTTTATCCAAAATACAGATGGCACTCTGCCAAAATTTTTACAGAAACTCCAAATAAGTCAAATGTGTCAGTTCTATCACTTCAGTTCAAAAAGGTTTTTCACACCTGTAAATAGTGCTCACCACTGTAAAAGAAGTAAGAAAAGTTTTTAAAATCCCTTGTAGTGTATTTAATGGGTTATCAGTAGACGGAGTTGGTAATTCATTAGGTATACTACGGGATCATGTTATGCCTTACAGAGGGGTAGGGTGTGACATGTTTTAGTGGTATCAGAGCAATGGTTTTAAAGTGAATTTCGAACTGTGAATTTGAAATCTTTTTGTCAGAACTACAACTGCTCAAATGTTTGATACATATAGTACATTTACATCATAAATATGAACTAATGGAGAGGAATCTCCTTATGTTGGTTGTACAGGAATAGAAAATTCTGTGAAAAGAATGGAAGAGAAGAATGAGACAATAGAACAGTCTGTGATGGCAGAAGTACAAGTTGAGGCCCCAACTCCACAAAGTGTCGAAGGCCCGACTGTACCAGCTTTACCGGTACAAATTACTGCACAAATGACCCAGCAAATGGCCACTTTCTTCCAACAAATGGCTGATAATCTGTCAGCCCAAGCCCAAGTACAGACCCAACCCCCACAAGGGCAACATGAAATAAAAAAGAGGGAGAAACCTATGGGTCATAGCTCGAACAGTAATTTGAGAAAGAGAAAAGAATTTGAGGAACCCCGAACTCAGGGATACGATAGAGGTGGATCATTAAGACAGAGACCACTAAGGTCCAGTCGTCGAACAACTAGAAGTTCCTACCCTTCCCGCCAATGTGAAACTTGTAGAAGATATCATGGAGGTATTTGTCGTAAGGCCTCTGGAGCTTGTTACAATTGTGGAAAACTTGGACACTTTGCTAAAGATTGTGCTAAACCACCTCGATCTGCTCTCCGGAGTTCACAGATCGTCAGTCAGAGTCAAGATAGAAATAGAGTTGGTACTCCTCACCACTATAACACAGTGAATCAACCCGAATATAGTAGTGCACCAGTCAGAGCGTCCACTATGCACCAAGGAGAAAGAACAGAAACTTCAGATGTAGCTGCTGGTAAGTTCTTAATTTTTGAAAGAAACAATTAGTTATTATTTGATCCCAGCACTACTTACTTATATGTTAGTGTTAGAATTCTATGTTTTGTTGCTATTCCTTTACAGGGGAATAAATTTTGATGTATTAGTGACTAGTCCTTTAGGATAATAACTACAATAATAAGTATGGTTGACATTAATTTTGGAAGAATTGTTAGCTAAAAGTATTTTCTAACATACCGTAAATTATAAAGCTAATTGGCGAGCCTACTAATGTATGGCAA
The DNA here is from genome assembly GCF_030052815.1 of Hevea brasiliensis. Lineage (NCBI taxonomy): Eukaryota > Viridiplantae > Streptophyta > Magnoliopsida > Malpighiales > Euphorbiaceae > Hevea > Hevea brasiliensis. The sequence goes on from NC_079499.1 coordinate 50,860,882, forward strand.
GAGGACCTAAAAGTAAGTTACAGTAATAGAATTGCTCTAGATGAGGGCAAAAATGTTACTGTTAATAATTGTCAAAGGAAATTGTAATCAGAATCGGTTTGGGATATTAGTGGATTCGAGAAGGATAAGATGTTAGAAAACCTAGTCCATGAGGTTATAACGTAGTGACTATATAATGTTCTCGATGTTCGTATTGTAAGCTGCAGATTATAGTACCAACACGGGATTATTGTGTAGAGCTACGTGCTTCCTCGTGGTATAATAAATTAAGAATATTTGTAAGTAATCTATAAATTGATACAGTTGCATCGAATAGAATACTATTACTGGAAATAAATGTGAAAATTTTAGTCAGAAATTTAAGACTTCAGAACTAGCCTATCAAATTACTACACTTGTAAGGTAGCTAGAGTCAGTGACTCAGTTATATTAATGTGAATTACCTGTACCACAATAATTGCTATAAGCTTAAAGATATCAGTACGACTTATCATCCTCAAACGGATGGACAGTCGAAACAAGTAATTCAGGTAAATTCGGAAACTCATTGAGTTCCTATAAATAATGAAATGAAATGATAAAAATAACTCAGAAAAGGTGATAAGCCCTCAAGAATATAACGAGAACTTGTGTCATTGAATCCGCGAGGAGATGGGATGATACATCCCACTAATGTAATTTGTATACGAATAAGTGTCAAGCTAGCATACAAACGGCACCCTACGAAACATTGTAAGGGAATGGATAACTATGGATTTGTGATGAAACTTCTGAAGACACAGAATAGTCATGATGCAGTATAGGTTATAGTTGACAGACTAACCAAGTCTAATCACTCTTTGCCAGTCCGGATGGACTATAGCCTGGAAAGATTGGCCAGATTGTACGTATATGAGATTGTAAAATTGCATAGAGTGCCAGTATCAATTGTGTCTGACAGAGATCCTAGGTTCACTTCTAGATTCTAGGGTAGTCTTCAGAGAGCCCTAAGAACTAGATTGAACTTTAGCACGGCATTCCACCACAGACAGATGGCCAATCTGAGAGGGTTATTCAGATACTGGAGGATATGCTACGGGCTTGTGTGATTGAATTTGAAGGTAGTTGGGATACACACTTGCCTTTGATTGAGTTTGCTTATAACAACAGCTACCAATCAAGCATTGGGATGCCTCCATATGAAGCTTTGTATGGTAGAAAGTGCAGAACTCCCCTATGTTGGGATGAGGTAGGTGAAAGGAAGATGATTGGGTCAGAAATTGTTCAGCAGACAGAGGAAAAGATCAGATTGATTAGAGATAGACTCAAGGATGCATCAGACCGTCAGAAGTCCTATGTTGATATGAAAAGAAGAGATATTGAGTACGCAGTGGGTGATAAGGTATTCCTCAAAGTTTCTCCTTGGAAGAGGATTATGAGATTTGGCAGAAAGGGGAAACTGAGTCCTCGTTTCATCGGACCATATGAAGTTCTGGAAAGAGTGGGTCCTTTGGCATATCGGTTGGCATTACCTCCAGAGCTAGCAAGGATACACAGTGTCTTCCATGTGTCCATGTTAAGGAGGTACAGATCTGACCCATCTCATGTACTATCAGTTGAAGAGATTGAAGTAAATCCAGACCTCTCATACAAGGAAGAACCCATAGAAATTCTGGCTTATGAGGTGAAGCAGCTGAGGAACAAACAGATACACCTGGTTAAACTACTGTGGAACCATCATTCAGGCCAGGAAGCTACTTGGGAATGTTAAGAGGATATGAGGAGACAGCACCCACAGCTGTTCAGAGACTAATGCCAGGTAAAATTTCGAGACGAAATTTATTTAAGGGGGGGAGAATTGTAACACCCCTAAGTTCGGTAGTGCGTTCTGCTGTTCCGGTGACCAGTGTTGTCCGGACAGCTAGGATGCCTAGAACTACACTTCAATATGAGTGAGGAGACATAAAATAATGAAATACAAGAAAAGAAAATACAAGAAAAACAAAGGAAAAATAATAGCAAAGAAATGTGATCAAGTTAAACGAGCCGGGAAACCTAACGATGGGTGATCAAGACTGGAAGCTACGCGTGGACCGTTGACTAGCCCCTGGATCATGGGAACCCTGGAAAACATTTTTAGGACTTAAATAGAACCTTATTGAAGAATAAATATCATTAGAAAGATCAAAGAAAAATTAAATAATTAGTACAAAGAAAAGTGAGAAATCGAAAAACAGACAAAACCTGGTGTTACCGAAAAATCGGGAATGCAACCCGAACAGGGGCATTATGGTCATTTGACATCCCGAATTGTCTTTTGACCTAAATGTCCATCAAAAATAAATAATATTACACTTGGAAAATATAATGAAAAATTAATTTAGGGGTACCTAATGTAAATAGCAAAAATGGGGAGTTAAATGTGGGAAATTGAAACTTTTGAATAAATTAACATTATCTTTCCACTTAGTGCTCCACTCACACCTAAAGTGGACCACTTAATCTGCATTTGGACAGCAGATTCATTTCCTTCTTCAACCTCAAAAATTCAGCCGTGAGCCTCCAAGAAGAACTCCATGGCCAAAGCTTCCAAGCTCCATGCATGAACTCCAATCTTCACTTTCATGCCATAAATCCAACAAGTCCCTTCATGAAAGTTTATCCTCACATCAAGAACAATCCTTGGGCAGCCATTAGGAGAGGAAATAGTGGAGTTGTCAAGGGCAGCAAGGGTCACACATATGAGGTAAGTTTACATTTTTGAAGATTGCTTTGTTAAACTTTGTGTACATGTTATGGGTGTTGGATTTGTGAAGAAAATTTTCAAGTTTGAGAAGTTATTGATGTGTTCATTTTGGACAGCTATGGAGCTATGTATTTGATGAAATATTTGTACATATAATTGATGAGAATTATGTTGGTTGTGATGATTTAATAACCTAGTGAATTACTTCATATTTATATGGTGATTTTGGCACTTGGATGGGAATTGATGAATTGTAGGACAATTTGGTGTTGAAGAAGATTTTCAGCAGCTTGGGGACACTTGAATAAATGTATGTATTCATGGAAGTGTTGGCAGAATATTGACATAGAAGGATTGATGGATATGTGTATGAAATTGTTGTGTAAAGAGTATGTAAAAACTAGTGATGTTTATGTGTATGTGTAATGGTATTTGAACTTTGGGAATTAGAGTTATATTTGGTATGTTGAGGATAATTGTAATCTGCCCAAAGTGATGTTAATGTAAAGTAATATATAGTTTTGGTAATGTACCAAAACAGATTTGGTAGGGAAGTAAACATATTGCAAGGTAAATGTGTGTAATTGATGTGTGTTAAGCAAAGTAACCAAGGGCAGTGTACATTCTAGCCAATAAGTTTAAATGTGTAACCTCAATTGGTATGAGACCAATTGGAGGTGGAACTAGGCACAAAATGTGCCAACTTTCATTGAGAAAACATACCAACATTCTGCTTGCAAGGTGACCTAAGAAAATGACCAATTCGGATTAGGTGCAATTAGGACCTGGAAAATGACCAATTGGGCAGCAGTGAGTGTTTAGGCCATAACTCACTCAAAACAGGTCCAATTGAACTGAAATTTTAACCATGAATAGTTAAGACCCATACCTACAAGTCTTATGAAGACACCAAAGTCCAGAAATGATCATAAGCAAGTCAAAAAGCTTGCACAAGTTTGGGTCCAAAAACTGGCCGAACCAAAGTTGACCAAATTGACCTAAAATTGACCTAATTTGATGCCATTTGACCAGCAATAGTATAATGATCATAACTTGGTCTAATTAACTCGGATTGACCTGAAATTTTTCCCCGCGTGCAATAAGACATAGATCTACAAGTTTGTAGTTTTGACCGAAACCCGAAAACCGAGGGAACTAGGCCGTCTGGCTAGGTCAAACTAGTATCCCGAAATCCAGCAATTTGCAATGAAATGCAAGAAAACGCAATATACATAGAATTGAGTTTGGTAACACGTACCAATCCTAAAACATTATCGAATGTGACATATTAAGGACACCAAAACCTAATTTACCTAGAAAATATTGAGGGTCGGTATATTAAGTGATTAAGCAAATAATAGATTTCAGTGAACCACTTAACAAGCATTATCGATAGAGACAATTTAATTTAGTACTGAAACACTTTAAATTGTGTTTCTCAGTTAGTAAAGACTCAGAGAAAGGGAAGGAAACGCTGAGTCCAGACCAGGAGACAGTCATCAGAGGTTTGTGTACAACTAGTTTTTAACTGATTTTATTTTGAATATTTCATATGATTAAATGACATATTTTCTTATGTATTATGTTTAACAAGCATTTGATTTAATTCAATGATTATTGAAAATTGTTATAGTATGTATGAATTTAGCTTTGTGAAATGGTATTTCCACAAGTATTAAGCATTGTTATGGATTGAATAAATTATGTTTTGGAAAATTGTTATAGAACATGTTTTGAATTGTGATGGTAATTTTCATGGAAAATGCAATTGTATGATTTGAATTGTGATGAGCATAAAACTTTATTGGATATTGAAATTGACTTTGAATCGAATTGTATTGTGATTTATGCTCACTAAATGGATTGTGATATTGTTTTATATCTCACTATAGATGCTTGACTAGGTTATTACCCGTCTCTCTCATTTGTTGAGAAGACAATGGAGTTAGTTGTGTTTTGATTACCATGGTACGTGCACAGGCTTAGATTTTCCTCTGATTTGAGGTTAGATCTAAGTTTATTTTATCGTTATGGCCCTTGCGGAAGATTCATTATTGTGATGGTAATTTGCACGATGATTCGACCTCCCAGACAATAGGGATTTAGAATCGATTCAACCTCCCGACCATAGGAGTTAGAATCACATCGAATATGGCCCTTTCGGATTAGTCTTGCATGTTTAGTGAGATAAAGAATGATTTTTGAGATAAAGAATGAGTTTTGAGATACAGTATGATTTTTGAGATACAGTATGATTTTTGAAATACATAATAATTTTTGAGATACAGAATGGCTTTTGAATGGTAAGGAATTTTGATTTCAATTATGGTTTATGTATAATTGATTTCGTTAGAATTATTTAAATGGATAGTCATGATTTGATAAATTGAATTTTGTGATCAAAGTCATTTATACAAATGATTTACATTATTGGCAATGAATATTTTGAGTTGTGGAATTTGATGAGTATTCAGATTTCTAAATTATTTACTGTAAATTTTGTCAATGTATATTGTACTATGTTTTAAATTATAGTTGTGCACCACTGAGTTCACCACTCAGCGATAGCTTTGTATGCTGTCGCAGGTAAGAAGAGCATAGAGCAGTAAGTAAATTTCCTTGAAGATATATTCAGATCAGCTCCAGGTATATCATAGGTATACCCATGTACACAGGTTTTGATGTATGCATGTAATAATATGTATGTAAATTATTTGAGCAGTTGTATAAAAACTCTTGTAAAATATTTTGGTATGTAATTAAATGTAATTTATTATAAATGTAAATTTGAGATTTCATTTACTTGAATAGTTTTGTATTATATTTCTTGTATCTCAGTCTTTGAAAAATTACTGTGGATTTGAGTTTGAGAAAAATGTTGTGTTGAGAAATATGTTGGAGTTGAGATTTGAAAATACATATTGAAGTGCTTTTTACAGGTTTTCTGAAGAACTGTTTTATCCAAAATACAGATGGCACTCTGCCAAAATTTTTACAGAAACTCCAAATAAGTCAAATGTGTCAGTTCTATCACTTCAGTTCAAAAAGGTTTTTCACACCTGTAAATAGTGCTCACCACTGTAAAAGAAGTAAGAAAAGTTTTTAAAATCCCTTGTAGTGTATTTAATGGGTTATCAGTAGATGGAGTTGGTAATTCATTAGGTATACTATGGGATCATGTTATGCCTTACAGAGGGGTAGGGTGTGACACCATTAATAAGCTATAAACAACCTATTTTATCAGGATAGAATTAAGAAACACTAACTCCTTCAAATCTGCCTCTTTCGTGAGTAATTGAGATAAATTATTTCAATTCCAACTCCATAGGCATATCTCAATTTTCTATCTCCACTAATGTAGCATGTGCTTTTTCAAAAGATCAAAATGTCTTTAACAGGGTTGTAATGGGGCTAGAGGGATGAACTTGGTTGCCAATGAAAAGGTTTTTAGGGAATGCAATTATGAGGATAGCATGTATGCATAAAATCCAAGTATACTGAGTTCATTTCTATATATTTTGTGTGGAGAGGAAAGGCTTTTGGCTTTTTATATTGCCAAGCATGCTTCCATAATACTTATCTTGGGACTTCTTTTCTTTTTCCTTTTTGTCCTCTCCCCCAAACTCATTGCTTTTACTGGGTTGGAAAACCAAATTTTTCTTTGGTTTCAATTACATACTCGCATTCTTTTTTGAGTTCCACATCCTCTCTTTATTTTCTTTATGCATTTTGCTTCCTCAAAAGGGTATGGTAGGTGTTTAGGTTAGGGGCTAGGTAAATAACATGGTTAAGCAATAAATTTTAAGGGATAAACATAGGCTTCAAGTTGGCTACAAGGGATATACATTTTAATTAGGGGTAGCTAAGGCTTCGTGAGGCTGTATCAAAGAATTCCTTAATCATTTCTTTATAAAGCATATGCTAAGATTTCGCCTTGATAGGTCCAAGAGATATGTTCTAGAGCTAGTGAGGCAATTTTTAAGTTTGCTTGTATTTCAAAAATTGGTTTCTAATTTTAGAAGTTCAATGTGATAAATTAATAGTTATGAAGAGGTTTAACTAGTCTAGTTCCATAAAAGATATTAGTTTTTTCATAAATAACATGTTAGAATCCCTTTTTGCCTATCTAGATACGTTCATTTCTTTATCCCATGGAGTCCAATTATTAGCTTACTAAAAATTTGGTTATAGTGCTAAGTTTCACAATTTACAATCCAAAAATTTTCAAAAATTCTCAAAAATTTTGATACACAAGAATAATGTAGCTGAATTTAAACAATGCAATGATGTGCATGTAATGATATGCAAGTGCAAATGTATCCCCCTTTAAACTCAAACCAGACATTGTCCTCAATGTCAATATAATGTGCAAAATCAGAGCAAATGTACAAATATTTTAAGGAAGCATATTATTTATTAAGATGGAAAATTTTTGAACATAAAGCAAATAAAAGAGACCTATGGTTGCAAGTTAGGACTAGGGCATGTAAGATATTACAATAAAGATCCTATCCTATAGTTCTATCTCTAAAAGGCCTTTGATGATGATGATGGTGATACTGGTGATCCTTGCTCCTCTTCCTCCTCATCCTCCTCATCTAACTTGTCCATTAACATGTCCAGCTTATTGTGTGCTTCTTGGAGGCTATCTTTGATAGCTCGCATCCTGCCGTATATTGTGGCCTTCATGCATTGCAGGTATGCGAGGACTGGATCTGTCAGTGGTGGTGTGTATGGGGGCACTCGAACGGGGGACTCTTCGAACATCTGCCCTTGCCCTTCTTGCAGATCTCTTCGCAGGAGCCACGGATGTGTTTTTGGGAAGGAGAAGAGTAGGATTTTGGTGAAGGCAGATGATATTTGAGAGGTTTTTGTAGGCTAGGAAGGGAGTAGATGAAGGGTTTTATGTTTATGAAGGGTTTTAATGCTAGGGGTGCATTTAAAGAGCCATTAGGACTCTTCGTTTCGAGCGTTTCTCGCCTCAGGAGTTGAGGCTGCGACGAAATACATGGGTTGTGTATCACTACACGGGTCCCGACATGTAGGGCCATGTAAATTCCTACCCACAATTTTCAAAATCTGTCGTAATACACGGCCCATGTAAATGAGCTATGGGACCCGTGTAACTTTCTGTCTCTCGGGTTGCTTTACTGGATATGTTACACGGCCCGTGTAAAATTCAAGGAGGGTCATGTACTTCCTGTCTCTAAGTTATTCCGCTAGAGACATTACATGGTCCGAGTAAATTGGGATGTGGACCCGTGTAACTTTCTGTCTCCCAAAAAGTTAAAATTGCATGAAATTTATGGACTTCCAGAAAGGTACACGGGGCGTGTAAAACCAGTACATGACCCGTGTAATTTTCTGATTTTTCAAATCTTTGGCAAATGAAAAATCTTATCATCACAACACATGAAATGGATGCAAAGATTAACAATAGAGTTACTTCCCTGGTTTTGTTCAATTTTCTCTTTTATGGTTTTGACTTTGTGATTCCCTCCTCTCTTGATCTCTATTCCCCTTTTGAAAAATCCTACAAAATGAAATGCTAATGAGTATGAAACAAAAATTCAATATTAAAGAAAAAAGAAAAGAAAAAAAGTTCAGAAAAATTTTAGGTTGCCTCCCAAAAAACGCTCGTTTATAGTCTTTAGCTAGACTTTGCTTGTTTATGGTCTGTCAGTAGGAGGATTGAGAGTGTAATTGACTCTTGTTTCTATGGGTTCTCCCTGAAAGTAAGGCTTCAACCTCTGCCCATTGACCTTGAATGCGCCTGAGGTTTCGCTTCATACCTCTACTACTCCATGTGGGAAGACTTGGGTGACCTTGAATGGTCCAGACCATCTTGATTTCAGCTTCACTAGAAAGTGTTTCAATCGAGAGTTGAATAAGAGGACAAGATCTCCTTCTTTTATCTCTTTCCTTGCTATGCGCCTGTCATGCCATCTTTTGGTTTTATCCTTGAAGATTTTGGCATTTTCGTATGCATCCTGTCGGATTTCTTCCAACTCATTCAGTTATAAGACCCTTTTCTCACCAGCAGCTTTGAGGTCGAAGTTTAAGATCTGAATTACCCAATAAGCTTTATGCTCAAGTTCAACAGGGAGATGACATGATTTTCCATAAACCAGACGAAAGTGTGTTGTGCCAATTAGGGTTTTTCATGCAGTGCGGTATGCCCAAAGTACATCATCTAACTTCATGCACCAGTCCTTTCTGGATCTGTTTATAGTTTTCTCCAGAATCTGCTTCAGTTCCCTATTTGAGATTTATACTTGACCGCTGGTTTGAGGATGATAAGGTGTGGCCACTTTATGAGTCACTCCATACTTTTTCAGTAGTGTTTCGAATTGTTGGTTGCAGAAGTGACTTCCTACATCACTGATTATTGCTCGTGGTGTGCCAAATCTGTGACACCCCTTACCCGTCTATAGTGTAGCCGAGCAAGTTATGCCACTCAGTGTGTCGGAACACCAATTCATATTTAATTTCAATTAATCTCTTTTAATTCATTTATTTATAATTTTTGATAATTTTATCGAAAATCCGGCAGAGTGTCGGCTATAAATTGGAAAAACAGTTCTTCTAAACCTGTTAAAAACACTAACAATAATATCATCACCTTATTCTCAATCAACCTCCAATATATTCTCAACAATTTCTCAATTCACTTCAATATCTCAAAATTCAATTAAATTCAAACCACAGTCAACTCAATAAAAAAAAAAAAAGCTCAATTTATTACTGAACATGTTTCATAGATATTTACATTAAAAGCATAATTACATGAATTTATAATATACATTACAGAAGGTTACAAAATACAAAATATCAAAATATCAAAATGGCCTAATGTCCTACCAAATGCACTGCAATGTGAAGTGACTCTTAACTCTGAGTGCAGATATGAAGGCTCACCCTGTGTGAGGTCTGCTGGACTCCCCAGCTATGTCTCCAGTACCTGCGCGTGGCAAAAGCGACGCGCTAAGCAATTCTGCTTAGTGGTGACACTATAAAATAAAATAAAATAAAATAATATAAAATAAAATAAGACATGTGTGCAAAATGTATATTTATATTTTTGGGGTGGACTAAATTTCAAATATTTATTGCAATATCATTCGATTAAAGTTTGGTCAAATTTATTAATACTGCCCGAGTAACCTACACTGATTGACTGGACTAGATAAATGGGTAAACTGGTACTGGGTACTAATTACCTCGGACCATCACACCATCGGTCACATTGTGTCTCCCGGTGTGCAACAGAATAGCTAATAAGCTGTGATAATTATCGGGGATTAAACCTGAGTGTAATAACTCATTATCATAGCCAAAGGCTATTATGTCACAGAATGGCATGGGAAGCCATGAAATATAAAATGGCATAAAGCCATATGCAGTACTGCTAACAGAACCCTATTGGCATGCCAACCTATCCAAACCAATCACATTAGGCCTACTAGGGCATTTAACACTTTTAATTTGTGTAATTCTTTGAAATTGAATTTTTTATGACCACTATTCATTTCATTAGTCAACCAAAATGTTGACTTTTACATTGACAATAGGTAATTTAGTTTAAATATCATCAACATACCACATTTTGCATTTTAAACTTGTTGGTATTGGTTGCCAATACCATCTCTAAGCTTAATGTGAATTGGACAGAATTTTCAATTTTCAAACCTTGGGTTTACTATTCTATTAGTTACTGTTGCAGTGGGAATTTGGAAAAATGGTAAACGTGAAAGTTGTTCCACATTTTGTCTAGTTGAATTTCCTTTTTTGAATCACTCCATTTGGAGTTTTGTAACTCAAGTTATGGCCTAAAAACCATAACTGGCCGGATTGGGCAGATTCCAAAAATCTGGGCAAAACTGGTTCTGCCAGATTTGGTAATCTAAGTTTGGTTGGCAATTTGACTAAGTTATGGTCATAATTTGGGTCAAGTTTCTTCATGAAAGTTTTTGGTCTATATGTCAGCTTGTTTCTGGTAAAATTTCAGGTCAATTGGACCTTGCTAAATTGAGTTATGGCCAAATGACCAAATACTGTTCATTTGGTCATTTTGCCCAGGCAGATTGCAGGTCACCCGAATTGGAGCAAGGTTTTGGTCCACTTAGTTTGGTCTTATGGGCATGGTTTCTTCACCAAAGTTGTGCCATTTTGTGTCTAGTTTAATGTCCAATTGGCCAAAAATCAAATGAACCTCTACAATTTAAGTTATGGCTGTCCAAACAGGCTGGACTCACATCCAAACCTGCAGGTCACACAAGGCAGCCACTCCAACCTCAAATCCCACAACCCAATTCACTTCATTTTTTTTATTCAAACAAAACCAAATGGTCACTAATTGACCACTAAAACTTAATTTCACCATTACATGATCAACATCTCAATTTTGGGTCCAAACCCTAGCTCTACCATTTCAACTTTTCAAACACATAAAATCAATGGATCAATTCACACTCCTAATGATGCATATATAAGTTTAAAGAATTAATTGTCACTAACCTTTAATGGAGCTAATCTCAAGCTTGTAAGAACTCTTCGTTTTGATTTCTTTTTGCTCCCAAAAGCTTTACTAAGAGGAAAGAACAAGAATTTGTGTTGGGAACTTAGGCTTTAGTTGGGTAAAAATCAAGAAAATCAAGCTTGGTAAAGCTTGGCTATGGTGGACAATGGGAGAGCATGGGTGACGTTTTTGAAGAGAGAAAGGGCTGCTGAAATTTTCTAGAATTCTGCCTCATTTATCCCTTTTTATTGAATTTTAATTGTCTTGCTTTAATGTGATTGGCCATAGCATTTTTAATTACCTAAGCATGATATCATAATTCCCAATTTAGCTCCTTTTTCTTTCTTTTCTTTTCTATCAAATTTCAATTTAATTTTTAGCAATATTTATTCATATTTTGTGTCATAATAATTATTTACTTAACTGGACAAGTCGGCCAAAAATCACCTCTGAAGGCGAAATGACCAAAATGCCCTCCGTTTGGCTTAACGGGCCAAAATTGTCTGTACCGATTGAAAAATTTTTCTAAGTATTTCCTTGGCATTCTAATGCCATAAGAACCTCAATAACCCTTCTCTGGAGTTTCAATAATTATTTTATAATTTTTCCCCCGGGTCTAGGGCTCCTAGTTGCGAGAATCGCAACTTCTCACTAGGTTACCCATCGCTAGGGCACCGGCTCATTTAACTTGGTTGTATTTTATTTTTAAAATTTTTACTGAATTTTTCTTATTAATATTTGAGTTAATTATGGTTCCTCACTTTAGTTTAAATATTTTTCCGGACGTTCTAGCTGTCCGGACTGACACTGGTCACCGGAACAGTAGAATGTACGGAGTTGCTACCGGGAGGGTGTTACAAAATCTTATGAAAATGTTTTTCTTAAGGAACCTTATGACTACTCTAGCATCATTGGTTGGTGTTGCAATTGCTTCTACCCATTTTGATGCATAATCAACTCCAACCAGAATATACTTGTTTCCACAGGAAGAGGGAAATGGGCCCATGAAGTCTATTCCCCATACATCAAACAATTCTATCTCAAGTATACCATGCAGTGGCATTTCATTCCTTCTTGAACTATTACCTATTCTTTGGCATTGATCACAGCCTAGCACAAAGGATCTTACATCCTTAAACAGATGTGGCCAGTAAAACCCTGCTTACAAAATTTTTGCTGCTATTTTTGTGATGCCGAAATGTCCTCCATATAGTGATGAATGGTAGTGATAAATGACACTTTCCTTATCTTCCTTTAGCATGCATCTTCTTATCAGCCTATCATTACATCTCTCGTATAGTAGAGGTTCCTCCCATAAGTAATATCTTACATCATGTAGGAATTTCTTCCTTTGCTAATAAGTCATGTTTGGAGGCAGTATCCTTGTCACACCCTACCCCTCCATAAGATGTAACATGATCCCGTAGTACATCTAATGAATTATCGTACTTCGCCTACCGGTAATCCATTAAATATACTATAAGGGATTTTAAAATAATTTTTGTTCATTTTTAAATTGGTAGGTAAAATTTTTTTTTCAAATATTAAAAACCTTTATTTGAAGTCCAAACCTAAATCAAATTTTTTTAGATATTTAAAATCTCCGTAATTTTTACAAAAATTTCGGTAGAGTGTCGTCTATATTTAGGAAAAACAGTTCTTCAAAACCTGTGAAAAACACTTCTAGATAATTTCATTTCACAGCCTCAATGTTCAATAATATCCCAAAATAATATAGTCAACCACAATTTAAATCAAAATTCACTTTTTAAAATATTGTTAAAATAATTCCATTCATAAAAGTGGCATTAAAATTAATTTTACATACATAATCTTAATATATAGAAAGAAAATCCAAAATAATATTATTACAATTTTATCTGTACAGCTGCTCAAATTACAGAGATACATATGCATAGTATCATATTTACATCAAACTAAACTACCAGGGTATAGACAAATACCCATACAAAAATTCTTCAACTGTGCTTTGACTGTAGCAGCTCACTCTACTGCTATGGCCTTTTTTCTATCAGCGACAGCAAGTTAAAGCTATCGCTAAGTATAAAAATACTTAATGGTGCACAATAAAGTACAAAATACATAACATAAAACATTTATGAACAAATTATAATTCAAAAATCTCATAATCGCATTTCACAATTTTTCAAATCACATTTATAACAAATAATAATTTTCAAAGCTTAATATAACACAAATTTAATCAAACAATTTAATAAACACGGTGTTGCCAATCAATAACACAACTTAGACCATGACATAAAATTTCCGAACATGCAGTGTGTACATCACAACAAGGCAAACTCACCCCACTAATCAAAATCAATGAGGGAGATGGCTAGCTATCTAATGAGTACTCATCCAAAATCACCCCTCAGATTGGGAAGCCAGAGAGGGAGGAATATAGTCAAATATCAAACTCACCCCACAAGTGGAGGAGGAACATATTAATATTGCCATGCCAAGTGTGAATTAAAAATAATTTAAATCAAGTTATTCAAACATTTCATAAAATTCACAAATCATATTTCATTCCAAACTTTTCATTTACAAAGTAGGCAACACGCTATTTTCAAATAATATTTTCAAAGCCATAATAATCAAAATTATTCACAAAATTTTTTTCAAGAATTGTCAAGTAGAAACAAAAAATTTTAAGTTTGTTGTGCACAAACCTGATGTGAGTCGCCTCTAGGCCTTGACTCAGTTTGCCCTATCCTTTTCCAGGTCTTTTTCAGCTAAAACACGAAATTTATAGTGTTTCAGTATCTTATCTCACAATAATTCCAATAATTAATTTATATATGTTCAATTCTAGCACCAATATGCTTAAACTTACATTCTAGAAAATTTTCATGTTGAGGTTACTATTCATGATACTATTCAAGTCAAAATATTGACTTTCTTATACTTAATAGGTATGAGAAATCCAATTATACCTACATACCACATTTTGGTTACCTAACTTGTTGGTTTTGGTCATTTTCTCAAAACTTAAGTCCTTTAGGCAAAATTTCAAAATTTCAGTTTTTGTGTCTTATGTTGTACTGTTCCATTGGTCATGTTGCTGTTAGAATTTGGCTAAGTTTTCTTCATAGAAATTGTTCTTATTGTCTTAACTTTATTCTACTTTTTTAATCACTCCAATTGGAGTTTTTTAGCTCAAGTTATAGCCATTTGAACATGGCTAGCAGGATTTGGTTTTATCCAGAATTCTGGACAATTTCTGGGTTCTAGCAGTTTTATGTCACTAAGTTTGAGTAGCTAAATGACTTGGTTAAGGGCATAATTTGGGTTTGTGTTCTTCATGAAAGTTGTAGGTCTATATCTCAGTTTTTTACTGGTAAAATTTCAGGTCATTTGGACCCACCTAGCCCAAGTTATGGCCAAATGAACAAATACTGTTCATTTGGTCATTTTTGTATAGGTCAGAACACCCATTTTCAGATTTGGTCAATTTGTTCACTATGCTATGGTCACTTTTTGGGCATGATTCCTAAATAAAAAATGTGTCATTTTGTGTCTAATTTCATTTCCAATTGGCTTCACACCAATTGGGTTTGTAAACTTTTAGTTTTGGTCCCTAAAAGAGACCTTGGTCTTGCTGCCTGCAAAATGGCTATATCCAATCCGAATTTAAACCTAATTCTAACACTTCCAACATACCTCAATTGGTCACAAATGACCATTTTTCAGCTCAAACACACCATTTAATCAATTCTCCAATTTTTCACAATCTCCAAACCCTAATTCATCCATCTTATAATTTTTTATGCAATTAATGTCATTCTAACATACAAGTAACACACTCTTCATCATCCAAGTTCAATTACATGGTTAATTCCATTCAAAACTATCAAACCTTAAACTTCCTCATGCTGGCTGAATTTTATAGGGTTCTAGATAGGCATGATTTTTCATGTTTTCATGTAATTCTAACTTTAATCTTAATTCTATGCTTATAATTCAATTAAAGTTAAAAAAGAGAGCGTACCTCAAATAGAGCTTTCTAACTTCTTGATTCTTCAAGTTTTCTTCAAATTTTCTTTCTTCAATCTTCTTAACAAGACTCAATTACAAGTTTTAGCTAAGAAATCTATAAATTTTATGGCTAAATTTTGGGGTTTAAGAAGCTTTTAAATGAGCTTCAATGGAGGAAGATGAAAGAAATGAGAGAGATAAGAGAAAGAAAGGCCCACGGCAAGAAGAAGATAGAAATGAAAAAAAATGGCTTTTTGATTTATTTTATTGTCTCTTTAAATGATTATCCTCAAATTATAAAATTATTAGATTTATTGCATCATGCATGATGTAATAACTTTTTCAACTTTTTCTTTTTCCATTTTTTTCATTTATTTTTTTTCTTTTAATTATTTTATACAAATTTAGACTTAGTCAATTTAGTTAATTAAATTAAAATTAATTTTGATGTCATGCATGATGTCACTTGTATGATGTCATTATTCCTATTTCCTTTTCTTTTTTTTTTCCTTTCTTTTTCCATAGTTCTTTAATTTAATTCTCGATTCCAAAATTTTCTTTTCTCTAATTTTATTGGACAGTTAGGTCAGGAGTCAGCTCTAGGGGTAAATTGACCAAATTGCCCCTCGCCGGTTCGATCTGGTTTGCAAATAATTTAATATTTCTTCTGGATCCCTGACCTAATTATTTGACCTGCTTAACAATTCTTTTTTGTGATTTTCTCTTTTCTACTGTGTTCATAATAGTTCTAAGGACCACGGCGTCACATTTTACGGTTCAAAATTTGAGTTTAGACTGACCTCGCAGAAACTTTCCGCGAAGGTCACCTATCGCTGTGACTCTCGGCTCATTTAACTTCTTGTGTTCTGTTTTTCTTATTTATACTTAACTAATTGACAATTACTAATTATTTGTATTCAGGACTTAACCAAGTGTCTTAGGCGTGGTTCTAATTCTCTTAATTGTCTGGACTGACAACGGTCAACAAAACAGTAAAATATATCAAACTATGCACATAACCTCGAATGGTAGCTCCCAATTCAGTGGCTGCATTATTGGTGCTGATATCAGGGCTTCTTTGATCCTGTTAAAGGAAACAAGGCAATTTTCATCAAAATCAAAGGGAACATCTTGACTTAACAAGTTAGTAAGTAGCTTAGCTATTCTGGAAAAGTCCTTGATAAATCTTCTATAGAATCCTGCATGTCCCAAAAAGCTTCGCACTCCCTTGACTGATGTTGGTGGTGGCATGTTTTCAATGATCTCGAGTTTTGCCTTATCTACTTCAATTCTCTCTCTGATATCAAATGTCCCAGAACTATGCCTTCTCTTACCATAAAGTGGCATTTTTCCCAATTTAGGACCAGGTTTGATTCTTCACATCTTTGCAACACCTTAGATAAATTAGCTACGTAATCATCAAAAGTAGTTCCATAGATGGAAAAATCATCCATAAAAACTTCCATGATATCTTCAATATAATAAAAAAAGATAGCCATCATGATCTTTGAAAGGTAGCAGGGGCATTACAAAGACCAAAAGGCATTCTCCTATATGCAAATGTTCCATAGGGGCAAGTGAATATTGTCTTTTCTTGGTCTTTTGGGTAAATAGGAATTTGAAAGAATCCCGAATACCCATCTAGGTAACAGAAATAAGAGTGTTTCGCTAATCTTTCTAACATTTGGTCAATGAAGGGAAAAGGGAAATGGTCTTTTCTGATAGCACCGTTTAATTTCCTATAGTCTATGCACATTCGCCAACCAGCGACTACTATAGTAGGGATTAGTTCATTGCTTGCATTTTGGATAACAGTTTTCCCACCTTTCTTAGGAACTATATGTACTAGACTAACCCATTTACTATCAGAGATTGGGTATGTGATACCTGTATCTAATAGTTTTAAAATTTCTTTCTTGACTACTTCTTTCATGCTTGGGTTAAGTCTTCTTTGGTGTTCAATTGTGGGTTTACTATTTTCTTCCATGGGTATCCTATGCATACAAATCGAAGGGTTGATTCCCTTCAGGTCTTCTATCTTATACCCTATGGCTTTGCTATGGATCCTAAGTTCTCTTAGCAATTTTTCCTCTTCTAATTTAGACAAGCTAGCATTGATTATAGTAGGATATTTAGAATTTGAGTCCAGAAATGCATACCTTAGCGAGGAGGGGAGAGGTTTAAGCTCTACCTGTTTGGCATTTTCCTGGAGCTTACCTTCGATTTGTTCCTCCTTCAAATCCTCCATCTCGAAAGCGTTAGCTAATGGTAGGGTGGATGAGCTGCTAACTATTGTGCACAGGCTACTATTTCTATATTTTCATCATCCACTGTGTGGCTGTGGACAATACATGCTTCAAGAGGATCTTTAGGATGTGTCTCATGAAATTCCTTTTCAACGTGTTTGTCAATTATGTCAGCTTTGAAGCATTCATTAAGTTCAAATTTGTTTTTCATTGTGTCGAACAAGTTGAACTCCACTTCTTCTTCTTCTCCTACTTTAAGAGTTAGTTGCCCATTTTTGACATCTATGATAGCTCCGGCAATTACGAAGAATGGTCTTCCCAAGATGATAGGAATTTTAACATCTTCTTCCATCTCGAGGACAATAAAATCCACTGGAATGAAGAATTTGCCCACTTTGATTGGAATGTTCTCTAGTATTCCAACAGGATATTTAACAGATCGATTAGCCAATTGCAATGAGATTGTTGTTGGTTTCAGTTCCCCGATCTCCATCTTTTTGCATATTGATAGAGGCATTAGACTAACGCTTGCCCCAATATCACAGAGGGCCTTATCTATTATCTTGTCACCAATGAGGCAAGGTATGGAGAAACTTCATGGATCTGTCAACTTTGGAGGCAGTTTGTTTTGTAGTATGACACTACATTCCTCTGTTAGAGCTACTGTTCCATAGTCTTCTAGCTTTCTCTTATTTGATAGAATTTTCTCAAGAAATTTGGCATAGGATGACATCTGAGAAAGTGTTTCAGTGAAGGGGATATTGATGTAAAGCTTTTGTAAGACTTCCAAAAACTTTCCAAACTGCTTGTCCAATTTGGCTTTCTAAAATCTCTGAGGAAAAGGTAGGGGAGGCTGGTATGGTTCTGGTAATTTCTTTGTCTTCCTTGCTTCCTCTTCCTAATCTTTCTTAGCTTCTTCCTCCTTTTTCTTTGCTTGGTCTTTAGATTTTTCTATGGTTTCCTCTGTTGGTTCTACCTCTGGTTGTACTAGAGTTCTCCCACTCCTTAATGTAACTACTTTACAATGCTCCCTTGGGTTCATTTCTGGTTGGCTAGGCAATTTGCCAGCAGCCTTACTTGAAGAGCTTGCTTGCTGAACAATCTGATTCTCTAGCATCTTATTATGAGTAGCAAGTTGGTCCACTCTAGAAGTTAGCTATTTAATCAATTCAGTTTGTTGTTGTTGAGCTACTAGGAACCCTTCCATCATGGTTTCCATAGCCATTTTCAATTCAGGTTGTTAAGGTTGGGGAGGTAGTGATGGCTATGCAAAGTTTTGTCCTCTGTTCTGAAATCCATGGGTTGCTAGTGGTTTGTACCCTTGTTGCTTGTTTATTGGCTAGTTTTGCTGATTAGACCATGAGAAATTTGGGTGGTTCCTCCATCCAAGGTTATAAGTATTTGAATATGGATTATTTGACTGCCTCTGGTTGAAGTTTCCTCCATTATTCACATAGTTCATCTGTTCAGAGAAGGGTTCATTGAAATTGTTGTATTCTGAACTCACGTATCCTCCTCCATAGCTGTCTTCAGGTTGACTGTTTGTACCTACTGCGTCAGCTTGCATCTTTTCGAGTTTCCTTGTGAGCTGATCAAATTGAGCATTTATCATGCTTAGGGCATCTACTTCTAGTACCCCTGCAGTTTTCCTTGCATTTCCTCTTTCATTTGACCACTCATAGTTATGGTATGCCACCTTTTCTAGAAGTTTAAGTGCTTGTGGCACTGTTTTCTCCATTAGATCACCTTCTGTAGCTGAATCAACTATGCTCCTTGTAGAGGGTAGTAACCCATTATAGACGTTTTGCACTAATAGCCAATCTTCTATACCATGGTGTGGATATTCTCTTTGTAGGTCTTTGTATCTTTCCCATGCGTCATAGAGTGATTCTCCCTCCTTTTGTCTGAAGGTGTTGAGCTCAAGCCTTAGTTTTGTAATCTTTGCAGGTGGAAAATACCTTGCTAGAAAAGCTTGAGAGAGATTCTCCCAAGTAGTGAATGTTCCAGCTAGTTGAGAAAGTAACCACTTCCTTGCTCTGTCTCGAAGGGAGAATGGGAATACTCTGAGTCTTATTGCTTGATCAGACACTCCATTCATCTTGAATGTATCACATAGGGCAAGAAAGCATTGGAGGTGATAGTGTGGGTCTTCTGCAGGCGAACTTGCAAACTGGGTTTGTTGAATCATTTGGAGCCATGCTAGTTTTAATTCAAAGTTGTTGGCTTCCACTGTTGGTCTAGTGACACTGGGCTGAAATCCTTGGACAGATGGAGCTCCGTAATCTCTCAAGAGTCTCGGTCTGTCATTATTATCGCCCATGGATGGAATTTCAGGATCTTCTTGACCGTGCTCTTGATGTTTCCTTTCCCTCCTGATGGCTTTCAGAGTTCTGTCTATCTCCGAATCATAGTCCAATATTTCTTTTTCTAGCCATGTTCTGGTCATATAGCAGATTGAGCACCTGAGAGAAAAGAAGAGAAATATAACCAGTAAAATAAAATTATATAATAAATATAATTGCCTAAATCAGCTAAATTGCCTATCGCTTGATATTACTAGTACCAAACAATCACCGGCAAAAGCACCAAAAACTTGTTTTCCTGGTTTTACAACCCCGCAAGTGCATGGATCACTAACAAGTAATAAAGTAATAAGTAGAGTATCGTTCTCATGAGGACCTTTGTTTAGCAAGTACCAATCTATACAGTAATTTTGACTATCTAGGCTATCAAATATTTAGGGAATAAAGTTTGTTAACTTTAACACTAGAATAGTAAACTTAAAATGAAGTAATCTATTTTGGAACAATCCTGGAGTTAAGATTTCACACTTGAATCTTATTAGGTATGTTATCTCGTTTATTTACTGAATTGAGGTTTGTTTTCTTTAATGGAAATTAGCCCTAAGTTATCCTAAATCCTCTCTCAAGGCATCTAGAGTGTATTTTAATTAATTCAAACCCTACTTTCGTGGTGATCAAATTAATTAAAATCCTTTAAAACCTTTGACCAATTTTTAGGTTCCACAAAGGTATCAGCCTATGTCTAGGTCAGAATTCCTACGTTCAAGATCTTGATTTTCTAATGTTAATCTTCACCTTTCAGTCCTTCAATCAACATCTACAATCATGTCTAAGTGAGTACCATCACATAGCATGCATTAGGATCACAAGAAATTAAATTAAGAAACGAATCTCAAATCCAGTAAATAAAACTTAATGTTTATCCATAATAATAATTACAAGCATTACTCTCCTAGATCCAGAATAAGGAAACTACTCACTCATGGTGAGTTTAGCAAACATCATGATAAAAAGTAAAGACAGTAAAAAGAAAACCATGTAAAGAAATAAAGCAATAGGAATCTGTCTAGGGGGATGAAACGAAGAAACCTAAGATAGTTTGCAACTTTGATCTTGTGGAACTTCAGCTGGAGAACTTCTTTTGGTACTAACGCAGAACCCGACAACAGTAGCCTTCAGTAGTCTCTGTAACACCCCTCACCTGTCTACAGTATAGCCGAGCAAGGAGTGCTACACGGCATACCGGAGCATTTAGTCTGTGATTATCTCATTTTCTGAACTTATTGATTTAATAAGTCTTTATGTGATATTCATAACATATTGGTTCTATTTTCATACTTTAATGAAATTAGTGTTTCAAAAATGGTAATAAAAATCTGGCAAGGTGCCGTTTGTATTTCGGACAAACTGTCCTTCTAAACCTGTTAAAAATAGTTCAATATGATAATCTCAACCATCCAACTAATTTTTCAGTCTCACAATTTCATAATTTCAAAATACAGTCCATCATATTTTACATTCATCAAAACACTATCCATAGGAGTTTAATATATAAAAATTATTACAAACTTTAAAGTTTTATGATATCTATACATATTACATAACAAAATGTCAAAATACAACTGATTGTCATTACACAAGATACTAAATCCTACCATGTATGCAGTGTAGTGCAGATGACTCTGGACTCCTGTGCAGATCTGATGTCTCACCCGGTCGTAGGTCTGCTGGGCTCCCCACCTGTATCTCCAATACCTACGCATTACAAAAGCAACGCGCTAAGCAATTTTTCTTAGTGGTGCCAAATATAAAGAAATATACACTAAAATAAGGTAAATGAATTGTTTATGAATTTATGACATCAATATTCTTTACAGTTGTTGATTCTACTTTTATTTGCTAACCTTTCATTTTTGCTAATTTTGGTGGTGCTGTATGTCAGAAGACTGGATTTAGCTATTTGAATTTAATAGTGCTTAAATTAACTACCCGTGTAGCCTATACACTGACTAAACTGGATAAATGGATATACTGGCACTAGGTACCTAGTACCTCAGGCCATCACACCATCAGTCACAAAGTGTCTCCCAGTGTGCAAACAGTGTGACTAAAAAGCCATATAATCAATCTGGCAATAAGCCAAGTATAATAACATAATATGTATAGCCGTAGGCTATTAAAGTCACAGTGCCGCATAATATGCCGTAAAAACACAGTATGACATAAAGCCATTTACAGAACAACTGTCAGAATCCTATTGGCATGCCAACCTATCCAAACTAGTCAACTAAGCAAATTAGGGCACATTACAAATTAATTGTTTAATTCTTCAATTTCTAGAGTTTACTAGCTATTATGTAATTTCATAAGTCAATGCATATGTTGACCTTTTTAGGTAATATAGATAAGTTGTTTCTAGCATTAACATATCACAATTTACAATTTAATATGCTGTCAATATAATACAATTTACCCTTTTTACAAGTTGGCTTTCATTGCCAAATTACCTCAAGCATCATTGTATGTAAATGTCAAATTCTTAATTTTTGTGTGCTAGATTAGTCTAGCTTAAAGTCCTATTTCTGTTGGTTTTTAGCTTTTGGTCAAAGAAGCAAAATTGTAGCTCTATGTCTTATTGCACTCTGGGCAAAATTTCAGGTCATTCTGAGTTGTATAGACCAAGATATGATCAATTTACTAAAGCTGGACAGATTGCACTTTTAGTACAAAATTTGGTCCATTTTAGGTCATATTTAGTTCTGGCAGTTTTGGTACCCGAAATTTTACAAGCTATTTGACTTGGTTCTGGCCATTTATGGGCTTTGGTGTCTTCATAAGAATTGTAGCTCTATGTCTAAGCTATCCATGGTAAATTTTAGGTCAATTGGACATTTTTTTAGTGAGTTATGGTCATCCTAATGACCACTGTTCATATGGTCAAAAATCTGGGTTTGCAAGGTTGCCATTCCAGATTTCGTCATTTTTCAGGTCAGTTTCTAGGCAGAATTTTGATAATATTTCTACATGAAAGTTGGCCTATTTGGTGTCTAGTTTCACTCCACATTAGCCTCATACCAATTGGGTTCACAGTTTTGCACTTATTACCTAATTTAGGTACTGCCAACATACACAACCTGTATTTGAGCATCACACTTCTAATTTTGACAATCCTCCTCCTCCCAATACTTCAATATTCAATCAATGGCACTTCTATATATATTGTACACAATTCCAGCAAACATTTTGAGCAGAACACTAAAGTGCTCATTGCACACAATATACCATTCAAGTTCAACATTTACATCCACCCAAATGTACATCAACACTTATATTACACATACACTTCCATGGCAATTATACAAACTGCCCACAATTCAACACCATCATATTTTATTAATAAACTTCATATTCACATACACAAATTCATGATATTATAGGCTGCCAAACATGGTAGTTTGCCAAAGCATCAAAGTCCCATTTTCAAAACCTTAATTCAAGCACTAACATGCACATACTTGGATATTAACCTACTACAACTTCTATTTGAGTTAATCAACCTTAATTCCCATCCATTAGAGGTAAGAAAACTCAAATACAACAAACCTTCATGGCTACCGAAAATGGACAAGTTCATATCTCAATATTTCCTTCCTTTCTCTTCACCAAATTACTCACCTCAACCTAAACGCAAGGTTTACTAAAGCAAGGGAGAGGATTTGGACACTTACACTTTTGGTGCTTCCTTTAAACTTCACCAAATCTTGTTTTTCTTGTTGCCAATATCTTCCCCAAGGTGAGTAGGCAAGTTTAAATGAAGGAACCAAGTGGAAAGGATGGCTTGATCATGCACCAATGGAGCTTGCATGTGGCGCAGCAATGGTGCTTCCATGGAGGATTTCATTTCGGCTGGTTTTTGCTTGAGGTTGAAGATGATGATAATGAGTGGAACCTGCTGTCCCAAAGCTTATTTTTGTGTCCCAATATTCAAGTTAGAGGAGCACTCATCCTATTTTTATTGTTCAATTATTTCAAGTTCCATTATTTACACATTTATCTCCCCTTTTTCACTATTTACATAATGTATCACAATTAAATTTTTCATGAAATTTCTAAAGTATAATATCATTTATTTTTAATGGAAATTGAGGTCAAAAGGCAACTATAGGTGTCAAATGACCAAAATGCCCCTCTTCGGGTTGTATTTCTGATTTTTCGGTAACATCGATTTTTGTCTGTTTCTCAATTTTTCGTTTTTCTTTATACTAATTTATTAATTTTTCTTTGATATTTCTAGTGTCAATTATATTTCGATAAACCTTTAGTTATGTCCCAAAATTTAATTTCGAGGGTTCTCCGCGGTCTTGGGGTCGGCAACGGCCTTCCCGATGCGGTCACCCATCACTGCGGTGCCGGCTCGTTTAACTTAGCTTCATTTTCTCTCTTTCATTTTTCTTTGATTTTTCTTGTATTTTCTTTTTTATTTATTTCATCAATATATGTCTGTTCACTATCACTGAAGTGTAGTTCCTGACATCCCGACTTGCCTGGACTGATATTAGGCTACTGGAGCAATAGAACGTACAGAACACGTACAGTGAGGATGTTACAGTCTCTCCGTGACAGTCGTCTTTTTTTCAACCCCTCTCTTTTGACGTTTTCTTTTCTATTTATATTGGTTGCTCTAGGGTTAGGTTGCTCTGAGTCCAAAGGGCCTTAGGAGTCTCGTTTTTATCTGAAAATAAGAGGGAAATTAGAGTCATAAAACTAGCTGCAGCATAGTACACGGCCCGTGTGTCACTATACAGGTCCCGCAAAATAGGGTCGTGTAACTTGCTGGAGGAGAATCGCGTGGTCTTGTTTTGGCACAGAAAGTTACATGGGATTATGCCAACTACACGGGCCTGATTACATGGGCTATGTACTATTGTTCCCATAAGTTTCTTCAAACTTGCGCTCAACAGAGACTTACACGGGTCCCTGCAGATTACATGGGTCTGATTACACGACTTGTGTACTTGTGTTTTTCATCGATTCTCTTGGCTTTCTTCTAGCAGAGATTTACACGGGTTTGGGGCTTAGTTTACACGACCCGTGTACTTTGTATCAGCAATAATTCTCTGTCTCTTGACTCCTCTAAGCTTTTTTTGCACTCCTATACTTTTGTAGCTTCACCCAAACACCTGAAATGATGCAGAAAACATGGAATTAAGGGCTTTACAATAGAAATTACGAAAACTAATGAAATCAACTATTATGCATGAAAATACTTGCCTAAATACTATGAAATAGAATGTAAATGTGCTTAAAAACATCTATACAATTCAAGTGTATCAGGCAGAGGTGGTTGATTCACTTATGGTCTTTGCTGTTGGTATCAATTTTGCACCGGTTGATTCCCATAACTCAAGTTGGGATAATCTCACCATCCTGGATTATAAGTACTAGAATAGGGATCATACCTGCATTGTGGCTGTCCATAATATCCTACTGCATTAAAATGTTGCACTGATTCATCCTCTTGTAACACAGGACACATATCAATAGCATGACCCAAACCCGAACCCGAACAAATTCCACATACTTTAACAGTTTGCATGTTCCCTACAACCAACTGCCTCACCAAAGAAGTTAAATCAGAGATTTGTTTCTCAATGTTAGATGTACTTACCTCATTAACCTTCATAGGTGAGTGATCCATTTTCATTCCAAACTGCTGAGAATTTTCTGCCATGTTAGCAATCAGCCTCCTTGCCTCTTCTGGTGTCTTGTCAACCAAAGCTCCTCCACTAGCAGCATCTATCATACTGCGGTCCATTGGTAGAAGTCCCTCATAGAAATATTGAATCAACAACTGCTCACTTATTTAATGATGGGGACAGCTTGCACACAGTTTCTTAAATCTCTCCCAGTACTCATACAAACTCTCTCCATTGTACTGGCGGATGCCACAAATTTCTTTTCTTATGTTGGTAGCACGGGAAGTAGGAAAATACTTCTCCAAAAATATCTGCTTCATTCCATTCCATGAGTTAACAGATCCAGAAGGAAGGTAATACAACCAATCCTTAGCTGTACTTTCTAGTGAGAAGGGAAAAGCTCGAAGCTTGATTTGATCCTCTGAAACTTCTTGAGGTTTTATGCTAGAACACACAACATGAAATTCCTTTAGATGCTTATGTGGATACTCACCTGCAAGACCATGAAACTTAGGCAACAAATGGATTAGTCCAAATTTCAACTCAAAAGCAACATTTAAAGCAAGGTATTGAATACACAAAGGTTGTTAGTTTAGATCAGGAGCAGCCAACTCTTTTAGAGTTCTAGCAACCATGGTTTCGTTTTCAGAATTTGATTCTGAATCTAAATCCAAACTTAATTCCCTTGGAGATTGGACTCCTTTAGATGTACTCGGAATTAGCCTACCTTGCTTAGCCAATTTTCTCAACTGTTTAGTTATTTTTTCTACTTCTGGATCAAAGATCAACTCACCAGATTGAGAAGTTCTTGTCATAAACAAAGAGAAATCAAAGTAAAAACAGAAAAATGCCTCAAAACCCTAGAAAACAATCGAATTTGGCCTCAAGAGGGTGGGGCCAAAGAATCCTATAGATTGATAGGTCTTGATCAGAGCATCGTTTCCTTCAAAATAGGTATGGGCCACCCTCCAAATTCAACCAAAATTCTTAATGAACAGTAACACTGAATAGTAACACAGTAATATTTTTTTTCTTTTTCAAAAACCTGAAAATAGCAATAACTCAAAAATTAATAACAGAATATTCTAACACAGAAAACACGAAATCCAATGAATTTCAGTTTCCCGGCAATGGCGCCAAAATTCTTGATGGGTGTCGAATCCACCAGAAACTAAATTAACTGAAATTACCAATTATAAAATATTTTCTGTAGTAAGTGGTAAATCCAGGTTGAACCCTGGAGACTGAATTATTAAATTTCATGCACTTGTGTAATGGAAAACGGAAGAAACAAAGATTGTGGGGGTTTTGTAACACAAAATCAGAAGAACTCAGAAATTCAAGAAATAAATATGAAAATCTCAATTTAAACAAACTTCAGTCCTAGGTAATTCACATTCCAATGCATTGATTTGATCATAGACAAAAGAAATACGATCATATCTTATTGAATACTTAACGTAGATTTACCAAACAGCGAGGTAAACCCCTAACTTCCCTATACTTATCAATTCGAGCCCAGCACTCTTACTGACTCTAATTATTAACTGAGTTGGTATTAAGCAATTCTCATCAAATTAATAACTGCTTTAAGAAAAGGAAGTAGTTAAGCTGAACAACAATTTATGAAGCATAAATTATTTAATCCACCCTATTGTTTCCTTAGGTTATTATTGAAAACTGGGATCATAATCAATAAAACCTAATTGCTACTCATGTTCAATCTTACACAACAATTACGGATTATGAAGATGAACTAGCAATTGATCTCATTTAACAATTAACTAATAGGCCTTTTTAGCAAATCATTCAATAGATCAAAGACAAAGAAATCAGAAAACAATAGATATTCAAAAGACATAAATTAAATTAAGAACCTGGTCTCACAAATCAAGCAAAAGAACTTGAATTCCTTGAACTGAATTAAAAACTTAGCCACTCATATTCATGGCTTACAGAAAATTAAAGAAGAAAAAGAAGAGTTCTCAAAGACGAATGTAAAGGCTGCTGAATGGTATTAGAGGCTGAAGGTCTGCCGTCTCTTCTATTTATAATAAATGGTCTAGGGTTATGTTTTTAGAGTCTTTGCCAAAAATTGCAACTAGAGCAAAATCAGGAAACTGATTGTCAACGGATACACGACCCGTGTATCACTACACGGCCCAGGGTCGTGTAACTTACTGGAGCTGAGTGGGTAGGTTTTGTACTAGCACAGAAAGTTACACGGGTCTCCAAGATTTACACGGGTCAAGTTACACAACCCATGTACTTTGTCTCTTCCTTGGTTCTCTGGATTTCTTATGGAAGAATGTTACACGGGTCTATGGCTGTGTTTACACGACCCGTGTACTTTGTTTCTTTAACGCTTCTCAATCCTTCAACCTTTCCAAGCTTCCTTCCTCACTTCTATGTTCTGGGACTTCACCAAAACCCTGAAAAATAAAGCAAGAACCAAATTAATGCTAATGCTAACAATTTCTCTATTAACACAATTATTTCAATAACTCTCTAAACATATGCCTAGATGATAAATATACTTAACCAACTGAATTAAACATAAAAACATACTAGAAACACTAAATGTGATGGGAGTAAAATTAATAAATTATGCACTTATCAGCAATCCTTAGCACAATGACCAGTCCCTCCACAATTAAAACATGCTCCTATAGCTCTATAACATACTTCACTATGTGGTTTACCACAAGTCTCACAAAGTCGATCCGACAGCATATTTCTATGTGTTTGCTAAGTTTGCTAATCGAATCAGGGTGGTTTTTGTCCAGAAGATCTACCTCTACCCAATTCACGTGAGCTAGATCCTCCAAAATGTTTTCTCTTTCTCGAACTACTTTCTGTAGTTTGACCAGTAGCTTTTTCTATTTTCTCTTTCTCTTCTATACTCTTTTTTACTGCCCCTTCTGATTCTATCCTTTTCAATTCTAGGGCTTGTGAAATCAATTCAGAAAAATTCTAGTGTCATTCTCAAGCTAGGCCTCAACCCAGTCTCAAACCTCTTACACTGGTCTTTGGTGGTGGTGACCAAGCTTCCGGCATAGTAGCTTAGTCGAGAGAAATCCCGCTCATACTCTGCTATAGTTCTGTCCCCTTACTTCAGACTTAAAAACTCTTGCAGCTTCATGTCTACATAAGTATCGAAAACCCACTTTTGCCGAAATTCCCTTAAAAATTCTGCCCATTTGAAGACTGGTGGCTCTACCAGGCTGTGGGAGATGGTCTTCCACCACTCATATGCATCCCCTTGTAGAAGTGATATTGAATATTCGAACTTCAGCTCTTCAGCACACTGTAGTTTTCTGAAAACCCATTCCATCCTCTCTAACCACTATTCTGCTTCTAGTGGATCCACTGTTCCTTTGAATTCTGTAGCCCCAAATTTCATTAACTTCTCATATTGTCTTACTGGGGGATGTGGTTGTGCTGTAGGAGCTTGTGTCTAAGCTTGTGTTGGCAAGTTTCCCGCTATTTATTGAAAGTACGCAGCCATCTGCTGTGCAAACTAAGCAGGAAACTGCGGTGCTTGAGGAGGAGTTGGAGTGGCTAACCCACTCACATTCTGGATTGCTGGGGCTTCTCCTTGGGCCTTAGCCTCGACAGATTGCTCTACGGAATGATCTCCCTCTTCCATTCCATTTTTTCAGAAATTTTCTACTCTCTCATAACTAACACAAGGAGGTTGACCTCTGTTAGTGCATATTCATACTGTAAATGTGTCATATGTATCAAACATTTGAGCAGTTGTATTTACCGACAAAATATTTCAAATTCATAGTTCAAAATTTATTTAAAAACCATTGCTCTGATACCACTAAACATGTCATACCCTACTCCTCAGTAAGATGTAATATGATCCCGTAGTACATCTAATGATTTACCGTACTTTGCCTACCGGTAACCCATTAAATATACTGCAAGAGATTTTAAAACAATTTTCTTACTTTTTAGAAGTAGTGAGCATCTTCTTACATTTACTAGTAGTTTAAAAACTAGTTCAAATTTTTGTCCATTTTATTTTTACACAAATTTTAGAAAATTTTCGACAAAGTGCCGTCCGTATTTTAAGAAAACAGTTCTTCAAAAACCTGTAAAAATACTTCCAATATCTCATTTCATCAAACTCATTACTACTTCAACACTATTCAACATTGTTTCTCAATTCAATTGTCATCAAAAACAACACTCAATAATTTCATTCATTTTTCATTAAAGTAAAAACAATTTACATTCATCAACCAAACTTTACATTAGCAAAACCAAAACAATATTATTACAACTTAATGTACAACTGCTCAATTTTACATTAACACATATGACACTAAACTATTTACATCAAACTAAACTACAAGTGTATAACTAAATACCCATACAAAAGCCTCCGTGTAGTCCCAACAATCAGTAGCTCACTCTACTGCTTTTTCCTTGTCTCTATCTGCGATAGCAAAGAAAGCTATAGCTGAGTATAAAAACACTCAGTGATGCACAATAAAATATAAAATGCAAAATATAAAATATTTGTCATTAATTCACAGTTCAAATATTTCACAATCACATTTCACAATTTTTCAAATCACATTTATAACAAATCACAATTTAAATATTTCACAATTTTCAAAGCTTAATATAATACAATTTGATCAAACAATTTAATAATCATAGTGTTGCCAATCAATAACACAACGTAGGTCATGACACAAAATTTTCAAACATGTCGTGTGTACATCACGACAAGGCAAACTCACCTCATTAATCAAAATCAATGAGGGAGGTGGCTAGCTAGCTAATAAGTACTCATCCAAACTCACCTCAGACTGGCAAGCCAGAGAAGGAGGAATATAGTCAAACTCACCCCATAAATGGAGGAGTAACATAGTGATATTGTCATGCCAAGTGTGAATCAAAAATAATTTAAATCAAGTTATTCAAACATTTCACGCAAAATACAAATCAATTTCCAATTCAAATTTCTATTTATAAAATGGCAACACAGCATTTCTCGAAACCCATAATTAGTACAACTAATTCATAATGCATAGCTAAATAAGTTTTCAATTAGAAAACGATAAATTAAAGTTTATTGTGCACAAACCTGATGTGAGTAGCTTCTAGGCCTTGACTCAGTTTGCCCTATTCTTTTCCAGGTCTTTTTCAGCTGAAACACGCAATTTGTAGTGTTTCTGTATCTTATTTCATAATAAATTCAATAATTGATTCATATATACTTAATTCTAGCCCCAATATACTAAAACTAACGTTTTTGGAAATTTTCATTTCAGAGTTACTATTTACGATACTATTCAAGTCAATTTATTGACTTTCTAATGCTTAATAGATATGGAAATTCTAATTTCACCCACATACCATATTTTGGTTACCTAACTTATTGGTTTTGGTTGTTTTCCTCAAATCTTAAGTCTCTTATGTGAAATTCCAAAATTTCAGATTTGGTGTCCTGTTTTACACTGTTCCATTGGTCAAGCTGCTATGGTAATTTGGCTAAATTTTCTTCATAGAAGTTATTCCTTATTGTCTTAATTTATTTCCCTTTTTGAATCACTCCATTTGGAGTTTTGTAGCCCTAGTTATAGCCATTTGAACATGGCTAGCCAGACTTGGTGTTACCCAGAATTCTGGGCAAATTCTTGGTTATTGGCAGTTTTTTTGGGTTGACTGTAGGTGGTTTTTCAAATAGGTTATGGTCAAATTTTGGGTTTATTTTCTTCATGAAAGTTGTAGCGCTATGTCTCAGCTTTCTATCGGTATAAAATTCAGGTCATTTGAACCTTCCTAGACCAAGTTATGGTCATTTACGTAACTACTGTTCATTTGGTCATTTTGCACAGGGCAGTGTGCCCAATTCCAGATTTGGCCTAATTGTTCACTAAGTTATGGTCACTTTCTAGGCATAATTCCTAAATGAAAAATGTGTCATTTTGTGTCTAGTTTCATTCTCAATTGACCTCGCACCAATTGGGTTGGTAAATTTTCAGTTTTGATCCCTGAAAGGGACCTAGGTCAAGCTGCCTGCAGATTGACCCTCACCTATCCGAATTGGAACTTGTTTCCAACAATTCATACACACCAAAAATAGTCACAATTGACCATTTCTCAACTCAAATAAGGTCAACTACATCAATTGACCAATTCTCAACTTTTTTCTTCAATTTTTCACATGCTCAAAACCCTAGCTACACATAAAGTTTAATCTAATGCATTCAAAGTGTACATTCATGATCTATACACCTAATTCACATCAAATAACCATTCAAAACCATTTAACTCATTCATATCAAACCCTAACCCTAGCTGGATGAAATTCATGTTTGGTCCCTCAACAATTGTTTTTGTTTGATTTTAAGTTGATTTCTAGTTTAATTGAGCTACAAACACAACATATAAACTAAGATTTTTAAATTCAATTACTTACCTCCACTTGAATTTCAATTTTTCAATTTCTTCCCTTTTTCTCTTTTCTTTTCTTCTTCAATCACCTTCTCAAGTTGGTCTAGCAAGTTTTAGTGGGGAATTTTGGGATCAAAGTAGGTTTTAGTGGTTAGAATCAAGCTTGGACTCAAGCTTTAATGGTGGTTCTATAATGGTGGTGTGAGAGAGAGGAAGGGCGGCCACTTGGGAAGAAGAAGAGTAATTTGATTTTTCTTTTTCTCTTCCTTTTTGTTATTTTATAGATAATTAACTTAATTGACTTGGTCAATATTTGTAGGAAAAATTAAATTGGATTTTTGACATCACCCATGATGTCATCCAAGTGATGTAAGCATGATGTAATAAACTTTTTTCAATTTTCTTTTTCTTTTGTATTTATTTTTCTATTAGTTCTTTAATTTAATTCTCAATTCCCAAAGATTCATTTCTCCGATTTTATTGGATAGTTAGGTCAGCTCTAGGGGTGAATTGACTAAATCGCTCCTCGCCGGTTCAATCCTGTTTGTAAGTTATTTGATATTTCTTCCAGATCCCTAACCTAATTATTTGACCTGCTTAATAATTATTTTCTGTGATTTTCTCTTTTTCACTGTGTTTGCAATGATCCTAAGGACTGCAGCGTCACATTTTACGGTTCGAAATTTGAGTTTAGACTAACCTCGCAGTCATTCCCGAGAAGGTCACCCATCGATGTAACTCTCGGCTCATTTAACTTTTTATGCTTTATTTTTCTTCTTTATACTTAACTATATGGCAATTACTAATTATTTATATTCAGGGCTTAATTAGGAGTCTTAGACGTGATTCTAATCCCCTTAATTGTCCATACTGATACCGGTCACCGAAATAGTAAAATGTATTAGACTATGCCAATAGGGGTGTTACAAATAATCACTAATCCAATGATATGTAATGCCCATATAAGAATGCATTTGCCAATGATCACTCTAAATAGAAACTCGTGCATTCATATTTAAAAAAATTTCTTGTTAATTTTTTTCTTTTTCTAAATAAAGAAAAAACTGTGCATTTTGAAGTACTTCTAGAAATACGTTTTGCATTAGGATTTAAAGCATTTTGACAATTGTGACACCCCTTACCCGTCTACAGTATATCCGGGTAAGATATGTCACACGGTGTACCGGCACACTCTATTTTTTTCCTTAATTAATTTTTTTGTCATAGTTTTGAATATAGTTTATGGAATATAATTTATTTAAGCCATTTATCAAAATTATTATTTATTTGAGGTTCCGAAAATTTTAAAGAAAATCCGACAGAGTACCGGCTAAAAATGGAGAAAACAGTTCTTCGGAACCTGTGAAAAACACTTCCAATATTTATATCTCATCACTCTCAAACTCCAATATCAAATCTCAACATTTTTCAATTTCATTTCTCAATCATTCATCTCATAATTTTCTCATATATCAAATCTCATTCATATATCTCAATTTTATATTCATTTCCATGCATTATCTATATATTTCAAATCTGTCTTCAAATCCATACAATCTCATTCATGCTCAAATCACATAAGTAAAATTTTCAAATTTCATTAATTTACATAATTTCATAATTTACATGATATATAAATTAATTACATATGAAAAAACTAATTTATTAATTTACATCACATTCCTATTAATTACCTGTTCATAATCTACATTATAATACAATATCTAGCATTTTATACAAAATACAAAATATGATCTATATGGGCCCTATCTACATGCATTGCTGAGGAGGTGACAACCTTGAATACTTCAGACACTTCTGCAGATCAGAACTCCCAAAATTTCCAGTCAAACGTCCATTGGGTTCTAGCTTCAGTACCTACGCGAAGGAAACAATTCCATCGCGCTAAGCATTGCTGCTTAGTGGTGCAATAATATAATAAGGAAATAATATACAAATAAAGATAGAAATAAAACATAATTCAAATAATTAAGATTTGTTTATTCTTCACATGCCGTTTCTAAAATTTAATGTGTTATATCCTAATTTAGTCTTCTTTGAAAGTGTTTATTTGCCAATGTACAGTAATAATGTACAAAGAAAAATGATTTGAAAATAATAAATTTATGCTTATATTGTTATGTAAGCACATTTGCAATATTTATTTATGTTATAATTTTCTTTGCTAATCTTTTAGCATTTTCTCTATACTTGCTAGGTTGTCTCAGATTATTTCATAATAAGTAAATTTTGATATCTGTCCAGTTCATTTCGATTCTTTCTAATAAATAACTATCTTAATTTATTTTAGGTCATCTTACTCATTTATTTTATTTAATTTCTAATATTTTTAATTGCTAATATTCTTAACTTATCTCAATAAATTACACTGCCCAAGTAACCTACGACAGGCTGACTAAACTGGATAACGGGTCGTTGGCACTGGACACCGCGGTGCCTTGGGCCGTCATACCATGGGACGCAGAACGTCAACCACGTATGCAGTCAGTATGGCTAAAAAGCCATGATAACACATAATCGGGCATAAAAGCCATGAATGTTGGCATAAAGCCATGAATACGGGCATAAAGCCATGAATACAGGCATAAAGCCTTTCGCGATCGCTAAAACAATACCCTATTAGCATGCCAATCTATCCAATCTGACACACGTGTCTAGGCAATACAAGGGCACATAATATCATTAAATATTAATATATTGTGTTTTATGAATTCATTATTTCATGAGAAATTTCAATTA
Source organism: Hevea brasiliensis (assembly GCF_030052815.1). NCBI lineage: Eukaryota > Viridiplantae > Streptophyta > Magnoliopsida > Malpighiales > Euphorbiaceae > Hevea > Hevea brasiliensis. The sequence goes on from NC_079499.1 coordinate 50,895,552, forward strand.
TAATTCATACATTCATTTGATCATTTATATGATCACAATTCACATCAATTATCCTTTTATACCATTGTACTCAAAATACTTCTCCTTTCTATAATAATGAGAACTAATGTCTCATTCATACATTAATATAGTTCATTTATTCATTCATTATGTTATTCTTATTGATCACAATTCTAAACAATGGTTCACATGTACCATTGTATTCAAAACATTTTCCTTTCTCATTTATACATTTAAGAATCTACTTATGTAGTCACAATTTTATATTTCAAGTTGAGATATTAATATTTTATGAATTCCATTTGTGATGGGCGTATAAGCCCTAACTATCTATTCACATCAATTAGGTGACTTATTTTTCATGTTTCAAGTAATCCATGAATATTTCATGGATTTCAAATTTATGGTCTTAATTTCCTTTTAACAATTTTGACTAAGATACATAGTCCACATTTGTCATACAATTCTAAGCATTTAAGCTTAGAATTGGTTCTAGGTCTTCATCTTAGTTTGTTACTCATTTTTATTACTATTCACCTTACTAGTCAACCAAAATGTTGACTTTTTCATACTTAAGGGATATGTTAATTCTAATTACACCAAGATCCCACATTTTGAGTTTTACATTTACTAGTATTAATTGCCAATTGCAATTTAAAGTCCCCTAGATGCATTTCTAATTTCAAATTTTGAATTTCAAGTTTTGGTGTCACTATTCACCTCATTGGTCAACAAAAATGTTGACTTTTGGATAAAAAATAGGTGTATTGGTTTTAACACCCCAAACATACCACATTTTGTATTGAAAACTTGTTGGAATTGATTGCCATTACCATTTCTATGCTTAAAACCAAAAGGGCAGAATTTTCAGTTTTTGAAGCCTAATTTTACTGTTCCATTAAGCCCTATTGCAGTGGGAATTTGAGGAAATGGTAAACATGAAAGTTGTTCTTTATTTTGTCTAGTTGAATTTCCTTTTTTGAATCACTCCATTTGGAGTTTTGTAGCTCCAGATATGGTCTAAAAACCACAGCTGGCCGGATTGCCAAAACTGCAGAATTACCAAATCTACAGTAACATGAATAGTGACTGTGACTGCCATTTGGGTTAGGTTCTGGCCATAATTTGGGGTAGGTTTCTTCATGAAAGTTGTTTGCCTAGGTCTTAACTTGTTTCTGTAAAAATTTCAGGTCAATTGACCATTTCTACAGTGAGTTATGGCCAAATGAACAGTTACTGTTCATTTGGTCATTCTGCAAAATTGGCTTGCAGGGTACCCGATTGGGGCCAACTTTTGGTCCACTTGCTTTGGTCTTTTGGGCATGGTTTCTTCAGCAAAAATGTGTCATTATAAGTCTAGTTTCATGTCCAATTGGCCAAACACCAATTGGACCAACACAGCCAAAGATATGGTAGTCCAAGTGGGCTGGAATCACAGCCACCCTGCTGCACTCATTAGGCAGCCCACCAATTCAGTTTGCATCACTCTAAATCTCTTCAAATTATGGTGAACTTGCCTCAAATGGTCACTAATTGACCATTAAAATGTTCTTTCACAATTTCATAAGCTAAATCCAAGTTTCACTCCCAAACCCTAGCTCATTTTCAAGGATTACACCAATTACCTTAGTTAGCACACCAATTCATCATACATATATATATATATACCTTAAACATCATCTTTAGTCCACTCTAAGTCCATCAAAAACACTTAATCTTGTTCCTCCCTAGGGCTGCCAAAATTCATTGTATACATACACATAAATTTCATTCATTTAATTCACAAATTCTTGCTTATTTTAGGTCTCTAATCATGGAAAGAGAAAGATGTATGCATAATAGGCACTAACCTCTTGTAGGGCAGAATTTTCCCAAGCTTTCTTTCACTTTCTTCTCTTCTAATGGCTGCCCAAATTTAGCTCTAGTGATAAGGAAAATTTTTTGTGAAGAGAGGGTGAGGTTTTGGTGTAGTTGGCTATGGAATCAAGCTCATTTGGAGCTTTAATGGTGGTTTTCCTCTTTTTGTTTTCTTTGGTGCGGGAATGAAATGAAGGGGCTGCTGCTTTCTTTAATTTTTTTGGTCATATTTATCTCTTTTTATTTGTTAATTAAATGTTTGTTTAAATGTGATTGGTGGTAGCTTTTTAAATGACATCATCATATGTCATAATTTGCTTTTTATTTCATTTTTCTTTTCTTTTCATCACTACTCATTTTCACTTTAATTTTTAGTAATATTTATTCATATTTTAGACCATAATAATTATTTACTCAACTGGACAAGTCGGCCAAAAATCGTCTCTGAAGGCGAAATGACCAAAATGCCCTCCGTTTGGCTTAACGGGTCAAAATTGTCTGTACCGATTGAAAAAATTTTCTAAATATTTTCTTGGCATTCTAATGCCATAGGAACCTTAATGACCCTTCTCTGAAGTCCCAATAATTATTTTATGAATTTTTCCCCGGGTCTAGGGCTCCTCGTTGCGAGAACCGCAACTTCCCTCTGGTTACCCATCGCTTGGGCACTGGCTCGTTTAACTTGGTTGTGTTTTATTTCTAAAATTTTTCCTAAATTTTTCTTATTAATATTTGAGTTAATTATGGTTCCTGACTTTAGTTTAAATATTTTTCTGGACGTTCTAGCTATCCGGATCGACACCGGTCACCGGAACAGTAGAATGTACGGAGTTGCTACTGGGAGGGTGTTACAACAATAATTAATAAAACTAAGTTTTTCTCTAAAACTAAATAATAAATGCTCAATACAAATCATTTTTGCTAATTCCTCTTTATTTTTATGATTAGAATATTGAAATAAAGATTAAGATTTAGAATTTGTGTACTCAGGTATTTGAGTTTGAGACTTATCATACCCAATTTTGATCGAATGTTTTGCTCCAAATGCCTCTTGAATATGCCATATCGACCTTCCATTTTGAACTTGTAGACTTAGCCATAGTAGTTACAAATTACATCAAATGTATTTTCAGATCTTCCTTTTTTTGCAAAGTGGACTTTGAAAATATCGAAAGTGAGTGTTTTTTTTGCCTTATCTTCCTCAATTTATTGATGTTGGCTTTCTTGAGTGTGATGGAATAACTCTTGAACTTCAATATCATCATTATCATCCTCAATTTTCTCTATTATGTTATCTAAATCAACTGTAGTAGGCTCATTTAGATTTGGGTAGATTGATTCCCCAACCTTATTCTTTCCCTTGCTACTTGATGAACTTCCAAATCTACTACTTGCCATTTTCTCAAAAAAAATGGTATGATAATATGATGAAATTTGAAAATAAAAAGAAAAATAGTATAGAAGACAACAAAAAATAGAAGGTACTAGAAAATTGAAAAAAAAATGTAGAAGATAAAAAAAAATAAAGATACTAGAAATTTGAAAATAAAAAAATAGTGTAGAATATTAAATAAAAAAAAATAGAGATACTATAAATTTTTATGAGGATATAAAAAAATAGAGTAATAGAGAAAATATTGAATAATAATAATAATAATAATAATAATAATAATAATAATAATAGTAATAGTAATAGAGTTATTGAGTAAAATAAGAGGGCATTAGATTTTTTTTATGAGTGTATTAAAAAATAAAATGTAGAAATTTAGAGCATATTGAGAATTAAATAGAAACTTGAGAATAATTGTATGGAAAATTTGAGAGATTTAAAAGAATTTGAAGAGTTATGTGAATGAATTAAGCGGATGAGTTGGGGTATTTATAGAGTTTTTACAAATTTTTTAATTTTAAGATTATCTCTAAAAATTAACTTTTTTTTTTACTGTTATTGGGGGTCAAAGAGTAATTTTACAATTAAAATTAAAAAAATATATATATAATGGTTAAAATTTTTTAATGTTTGAAATAAAAAAAATAATGATAAAACTGTTTGAAGGACTTATAATTTATAAATAAATATATATTTTTTTAAAATATTGAAGTGACTTGTGAATGAGCAATCGAATGGTCATTGCAATCATCAAGGAGGCAGGCGGCTGGGCTTGGTGTCTAGCTCTTAGCTGGGCACTAGGTCCAGCATGCAGTGTGCAGACTTTAATCAAATTGCTGGTTCGATTTAGTTTTAAATTGGAGATTTTAAATTAAATTAAACTAATGGTTCAATGATTTCACAATATTTTAAACTTGAATTAAATCATGGACAGATAATTTAGGTTTGATTTAATAATAATTTCAGTTTTAACTAATTTTAGTCTGAATTTAATCAGTCTGATTCTAGTTCGACTCTGATCTTTTAACCGGAGTGTGGCCACCTCTAATTATATTGAATCACTTGTCTTAAGCATGGTGGCAGTAAATGCACATTCATGCATTTAAAAAATATTTTTAAAATTAGATTTAATAAGGAAGGTCAAAGGCTATTCTGAAATATACCAAAAAATATATCTAAGTCCTTAAAAAAAATTTAGACGTAATTAAAATCTCAACATTTTAAAATGAGACTTTAAACTCCTATATTATAAAAAATAAGCAATTAGAATCAATTTGGATCACATGAGCACGTGCCCCAAATAGCTTTTAACGAGTGTTAAACGATCATTGCTTTTGTTAAAATACAGTAGAGCCATGGTGGGTGGGCAATAGCTTTGCCTAAGAGTTACGAACACACTTTTTCCTTTGACAATGATAAGCTTGCCGTTGAGGTTTGAGTTTGTACTTCTTAATTCTTGAATTATGTCTCAGATTCTCTATTTTTAAACTTCATTTAAAGAAGGAGTTCTTCACTTTTTATATGAACTTGGATGGCTATTCTAATTTAGAAAAGTGTCTTCTATGTTTGGCTTTTAGATTATTCACTTAGCTTATTAAAGTTTTTCCTCATTTTCTTAGTTGAAAAAGGCCATAGTATGTTGGTCAAAATAATTTTTGATATGCTGATAGAAAGAAATTTGGATGTTAGAGGGCTATCCAAAGAGTCATTGGAGATGCTGTCTGAGATGTTGCTTGAGAACGAGCTATCAAAAGGAGATGTAGGACTTGCTTATCTATTATTCCATTAATAACAGTAATGTTTCCTCTAAAAAATATATTTTCCAATCAATTTTGTTGGACCTGGCGGTATTACATATATACAATTGGCTGCTTGCACTTAAGGTTCTAATGATTTTAATTATTGTTTTGACAAACGATCCACAGGAGTTCATTATTCTTTCATCTTCTTGTTGTTCCTTTCTCTTCTTTTTGGGTGTGTTGGTTTCTAGGTGGGGGATTGGTTAGAAGAGTAATTAAAGCATCAGTTGAATAAAAGATCATTTAGTTGGCGAAAAAGAGCTAGAAAACGAGAAAGCCAGCCAAATGGATAATAATAGCACTCAATGTACTGCTATGGCAAATGAGGAATTGAATATGCATGCAAGGTGTTTGATGAAATGCGAAAAAAAAAAAATTTGTTTCATGAAGTGGGATTAAGTGATTGAGCTTATTGCTGGGTAAATATGTTTCAAGTAATGCTTCTGGTTTCTATTTGTACTACTGATTCGTTACACATTTAAATATTTTTGGCTATTTTTTTAAAGATTTTGTAACCTTTTCCCACGTTTTACGTGTGTCCACTTGTTTCCATATGTATCCATGGCATCTAGTTGTATTGAAAGTTTCATAAAATACTAGATTTTGAATGAATTAAATAAAATGCATTTCTTGAGTTTATGTGGACAAATCATGTTCAATTTCCTTTGTGGTGAATAGCTATTAACATGCAAGAACTCTTTAATATTGAATTTTTTCTATGAAATGTGCTTGTTATGTTTGGCTTCTAAGCTACTTTTGAATAGTGTTAACGGAAGATAAATACGATTAATTTTGAATTTAATAGATCCAATTTAAAACGTTTGGGGCTCAGTTGAGTCCAAACTTTCATTAAGAAATTAATTGTACTTTATGGAATTTATCAAATTTTAAAATTGTGTTTGAATTGAAAAAAAAAATAAAGAAGGAAGAAAATTTTGATAAGATAATAATCTTATTATTCACTCAATTCATATTTGATTAAGGAGAAAATAAGGAAAAAATTAGAATAAAAAATAAATGTTAGATTTCACTTTCATTTTCTTTGTAAATGGGGAGAGAAGAAAAATGTTTAAAATTACAAAACTATTCCTATGTTTTTAGTTTATTTTTAAATATTTAGAAGTAAAATTATAATTTTATTAGTTAAAAAATAACTTTTCTCACATATTTTCTCTTATATTCAAAAAAAGAAAAAAAAGAAAAATGATCTTCATGAAGTAGGTGAATCGGGTGGCTAACCACGTCCACAAATTTAGCAAGAGTCTTTTCTTGGCTACTTAATTTGATCCATTATCCTATATAATAAAGATATTATATAATGTTTAAGGTCTATGTCTGGGAAAGAAAGATTATAACCAGAGCCAAATGCGCACACATTAAAATAAATTAGAAAAAGGAAAGATAATAACTAGGCTAATTAAAATTTTCAAAATAAACGCTTCAACGTTTAAATAAATTAGAATTTCATACTGTCATAAAGATAGAAATCAAACACAAGAAGAATCGAAAAGCTCAAGCATACATAGACCATGAAAGGGAAACTTTATTCAAAGGGGCATAGATGCCACGCTTGGCATTTGGCAAGCCTCAAATTTCACACAAATCCATGATCCTTCAAAAGCCTAATATTGCAACTGGACTTTTCCCCTTCTAAAAATCCAAGGGAGAAATCCATTACACAAGCAACAGAGGAGGAATTACCAAAATATGACCCTTAAAGATACACGATATACAAACTAATCCAAGTGATAGTGCATCATAACAGACTTTATTTAAATTCAAGTCAAACTTAAGCATCATTGTCACTACAATGGAGGGTTTCAAACCTAAATCACTGCCTCACCCTGACCATCCTCTCTGAGAAACTCCAGAAGAATGTACATTCAACCGATCAAGCACAGCATTGAAATCCACAGGCTGACCGCTCTCCTCCATCCTTTGTATCACACTGACAACAAGATCACCCCTGAAACCCATGCTCACCATCTTCTCAATCAACTCACTGTAAGGGTGGTTCCGAACAAAGTGTGAATGGCTTGGATTTCGAGCCAACATGTTTGTGCCAGTAGCTGACTGAGGATTTTGTAGGCCAATATTTGCTGGTGGATATCCACCCTGTGGAAAGTGAGGTTGTTGAGGCGGATGATGTGTCCTTCCCCCTTCGCTATCATACATCATGAATGCACTCCCTGTGGGAAGTGTGGAATGGGGACCAGCAGTTGCATACCCATCACCAGGTTGTGCTCCATAAGTGCCCTTGATTTGCTGAGGTGGAGTTTGTTGAGGAACAGTTCTACCAGCCCCATATCCATAGGGCATGGCATCAACACGACTAGATAAGGGTTGTGGAACTGCTGCATATGACACTTGCAAAGGCATGCTGTTTGGCAGCGTCTCCGGTGGCGATGAATTTGTTGGTTGGCCTGGGGGTGGATAGGTAGGATAAACTGATGGCAATGAGGGCCTTATCTGAGGCTGCATGGAGGCCTGTTGTGTTGCTTGTACCTGTGGTGGTAACTGTTGGGCCCACTGCTGCTGATACTGAGGAAATTGTTGGCCTGGTGTTGTTTGACTTATTTGTGTCTGCGTTGGCTGTGGAGCAACCCTAGAGATGTCTTGCATTTGGGGTGCTCGATATTGAGGATCAGAAGACAGATATTGGCTCTGAGGGTGTTGGGTCTGGGCTGGAGCCAAATAATAAGATTGCTGTTGGGCCACACTCTGAGGTGGTGCTTGGGCTGGTGGGGGCACAGGGGCAGTCTGTTGTTGCGGCACCACCTGGTGGGGCAAAGCAAGGGCCAACTGTTGGTTATGTATTTCAGGTGTGTTGTCAGTTTTCTTGGGTTCAGATGCAGGTGGTGAAGCTTTTTCCTCAGATTGGGAATGGCTTGGTGAAGAGGACTCCTTCTGCACAAGATGAAGCTTAGCTAATTCTTTCTGAGTCTCAGCAAGTTCTTGTTTGTCTCTTAGGATCTGAACAGACCTGTGCACCTGCAGCAAGCATCATAAACAACTTACACTCCTGCATATGCTGGCTCAAAGAACTCAAACTACTAGATAATCAAAATCAGCATGAAAAGAATCGAGACAGGGATTTCCATAGTTCAATTGTCAACAGAAAAGGAGACTTGCATTTACACTGTAACTTCCAATTCTTCCCTACTTAAGGCTTCAACAAATCCAATTTGAAGTACAGATAAATATTGTATATTGACTCTTCACTAGGATCATCCAAATATGCATTTTCACATGCTTCAAAATAATAATAATAATAATAATAATAATAATAAAAGGAACAGAAATAATTACAAAAGGTTGTTTTTATTTGAAAACTGCACTCATCTTAGGATGTGCAAGTATGCAAAAGTTCAAATTAAAACATGAGCACCGTTTCTAATTAACCCTAAAGTTTTGGCGTGATTTCAATAGTAATATCATTAAAACTATCTCAAATGTCAACCAAATATAATTTGAATTTTTCCTATAAAAATGTTATTGATTCTCATTATGTGAACCTAACACGAAGTTTGTGTGAACACCATTATAAGTTATAGTTCAGAACCAGACAATTTCTCTAATCCACATGCCACATTACCCCCTTGATTTCTTTCCCTCTCTTTCTCCTTTATTACCTTTTCCTTCACCCCACAATACATTTTGACCAGTGTAACCCAAATTTTTTTTCAAACTTTTGTATTAGTCCCCAAAAATAATTCAGTACAATCAAAGTTCTTGAACAATGAAAAGTTGAACAATTAATATCTTTCAATCACACATACAAGTAATGTTGACTCAAAACTTGGATGAAATCTGACATTCCCTTTTTAATGCTATACTAAGCACTGATGTAGCAAATGGAGCCCACAGCTACCACACAAATTAAGTTAATCAAACCCAACTCAACCCATTTAATGCATTCACCCACAGAACAAATTATAATGGAACTCACAAAACTAATTTAATATGATAAATTAAATAGAAAATTATAAGGACATTGTGTTTGATTACTCTTAAGTTGTTTAGGCAGTAGTGGCCTCATATGTCACATAAGCCACTTATGTCAGCATAAATATGATACTTCAGATGGCCAGTTGTTCAAGATATGCGATCTAAAATCTGATTTGGCACTTGCAAGTGCTCTAATGACTTTTATTGTTTAATTCTTTTATTTGACCACATTATTCTTCAAATATCACACTTGAAAAAAATTATAAATTAGAAGGAAAAATTTGGACTTGCAACTGATCTTCATCTCCTTATCTCTCTATCCCCCACACCCCCCGCCCTCCCCCCACCTGGCCCCACAAGGAACTAACAAAGTTTTTTTTAATCACAAAGTGAAACTGCTTAATGAACTATAGCAATGCAAGGAATTCCCAACTTAAAATTCAGTTTCAACAAATGGATATCCACAGTCCCTATGGTCTGTAATATCAAACCAACCTCATTTTTCCAGTGAAAAAATCCATCCTGAAACCCCATTTTTGCATTTTATTCAAAACTTCAGGCCAATGCCTCTACAGTGTATAATTTAAGGTCAAAATGAAATGTCGTTTGCCCAAAATGACGAGTTGTTTGCATCCAAATGGCTAGCCTCATGTGGCCCGGCACAGTGAGCCAGGCCTGGAGGCCCAGCATAGGGCACTTGACCCTTGACCCAAGCCCAAAAGCCTGGTGAACACCTATCATGCATCAAGCATGTGGAAGGGGCGCTTCACAAGCCAACGATAGCATGTGCACACCAAGCACAGCCCTCTGACTGTCAGTTAGCATGTGCACACTACGTAGTTTTTGGATGCTGCAAACATTCTGGGATGGTCAATTTTCAATAATAAAGGCTCTAAGGTGCGGTTTGCCACCGACTGGAAAAACTACATATGATCCTTCCTTCAACCCTAGGGTTTCCAAACACATATCTTTTTTTTTTTTTTTTCAAAGTTTGAGGGTTCATCTCTCTCGTTTGTAATCCAAATTAAGCAAATAATATACCTACAGAAAGCTAAGAATCTATACTTTCATATGGCATGAATAATACGTACTAAGGACAATCAAACAAAGAGAAATAAATGCTCAAACATGGCATCTTGATCATGTTTCAAAAAATCTAGAATTGCAAAAACATATACCACAAGCTATTATCATCATTTTAGCTCATGTATATCACGTCATGCATCAAACACAGACTAGGAAAACAAGAACCAGACACTCTGATACCAATGTTGGAATTTAAAACTCAAGAAACTAAGGCTAACATGTATAAACCCTAGAACTCAACCTTGAATCACCAATCCATACATCATCACATGGTAGAAAGAATCACCCATAATATCCACATTCTAAGGGTTACCAAGAACACAGTGAATCTCCACAAAAATTACTTAAGAAAGAAAGCTAAATTAAAGGCTTAATAATTGCTGCAAGTTACGCCAAGGAATATGCTTTAAAATGCCATCCAAACAAACCTCCTCTGCCAAGAGCTAGTCTCCTTGCGCACAGAAAAATTAAACAAGCCTTAATGTCCTTCATATCAAAACCATAACCATAGCAGTATATTCAAAAACACTTCAGTTGAGTTTTTGTTAACACCTCCCGTGCTCCACTCCTCCATGTTTTTGAAAGATAAAACTGCTCCACATGTTGTATTTTGAATCAACAAAAAACTGCTCATATTGGGCTACGGGGCTCAAAACCTCAGGTTCATAATAAGAGTCATTGGGCCTTAGCTTTCTTGGCATTTTATGGGCTTGGATCAAAAGACCCATAATGGACATAAGTTATGCAATTAAATAAATCAAATAGAGCTCAGAATAGCAGGAGCAAACAGATTTTGGGTCCATTTGGAATTGTTGTTGAGAAAAGCACCACTTTAAATATATTAGTTAGAGGCCATCAAAAATTGGTTAAGTTAAATTTGGCATGTTTTAATCATAAGAACTCAAAAATAGCTAAACAACTTTTTCAATCTCTCTCCCTCTCTCTCTCTCTCTCTCTCTCTCTCTCTTTTTATTATTTTTTTTTTTTGGCAAATGGTGTTTTTTCAAAAAGCAGGTCAGAATCACAACCTCAAACAGGCTATTAAACTTCATTATGATTCAAGATTCCTTACCCCTTCTACAAGCTTGAATGCTTGAGATAGCTTTTATCTAAGTTTATTTTACAATCCAAAAATCTCTAAGAGACACCTGACCTAATGGCTATTGGAACCAAAATAGAGAGGGCACTTCAAACATGTTCTAAACTAATCATGCAATTTTTCAAATAATGGCTTTTCTTTCTTTCCTTAGTTTTTCTTAAAGGCTGTTATTAAAATATAATTCGCTCTTTCCAACAGAGATTGATAGCAAACTGATGTCAAAACTATTTCATTTGGGTACACAAAGAAAACATCATGGTTTGACCTTATGATCCTCCCTACACAAAAATTGCCAACCCACCTAATTACCTTAGTTAGGCCATGGACCAACACATGCATATGGCAAATGGATAAAACAGACAAAACAAAGAAAAAAACTGAAAGAATGAGGTTGAAATTCAACTCAATATTTATGAAAAGCCTGGACTAAACTCTGGATCTAACAGTTGACCTATGAAATGACAACAGCAGCCTAGGGTGCTTCATTTGAACAACAGAACCAAATCAAGAACCCACATGCACTTTTATACTTCAGCCAAAGAAAAGATTAAAAAAAAAAGAAGCCAATAAGAAACATGTGTATGTTCCGACTACCAACAGAAGTGAAAAATCTTGATTATTTAAAAGCAGCTTACTAAATGTTGTGCATTCTTCAGTCATGAAAAGCATGAAAAAAGTATTATTAGGATATCAAAACTGGGGAAACTTCCATTCTCACCAATCATTGAATGTGACTGATATCATTTTTTGGGGGCTAAGCTTCCCATCAAATGGCAACGAATATTTAATTTGTGAATGTAACAATGCTGCATTTCACATCTTATTCCAAACAAGTAAAACAAAAATTGTCCAGACATTGATGCATATAATTTCATAATTGTAACTCACTTCTTGAAGATGTTTCTCAATAGATTTAAGCTTTGAATCTGCCTCTCCATGGTCACGAATTAAATCAGATCGCATTTCTCCAATTGATTTGTCGAGGTTGTAGCAATACAATTCCAATTGGGACATCCGTGAGCTGATCCCCTCAAGAAAGCGCATAAGGTTATCAGTATGTTTTTTCATGCTTTTCTCAAAAACAGCGATGATATCTTGGTTGAAAGAATCTTCTGGCTGGCCGTAAGAAGTGGCAGGGAACATAGATGACCTTGCTATTCTACTTTTGTGAAAATCCTGCTTGAAGTGATGCAGCAGTCCTGAGTTAGTCGATGTGGTAGAAATTCTACTTATGTAAAAGGATTAATTCATTAAAAAACAAAATACATCCAGCATTCAAAATAGAAAGAAATGAATTCTGTAGTCATACAAGATGATGATCCCAATTCAGAATTCAATTCCTGAATCCAGATAGAATCAACAGTCATAGTTTCCAGCACTAGAACAGTCACAGGAGCATTTTTAAACAAATCTTGTGTAGTGCAGTTGAGCAAACAAAACTTGTCAGGAAAAGTTTTGAAGACTTCATCAATTATCATCATCAGAAATTAAATTTGATGGAAAACTTTAACATCCAACAAGTTTAGCCAATGCTATCTATATTCTACTCTAGTAAACTTCTCCAGACTTCTAGTATCTAGAGTGTCACTTGGGTGTTCTCAATAGACATTGAAGTAACAAATACCAATCAGAAGTCAATAAAAAGGAAAGGAAAAGGAAGAAGGGGGGGCCGGGGGTTGTGGTGGTGGTGGGTGTGGGTGTGGGTTGGGGGGTGTGTGGTGAAGTGGGAGAGGAGGAAGGGAAACACACTTAAAGAATATGAGGAAGCTCAATCCTATGCCCTCTACAACCTCACTCACCTTTTCTCTCATGAAAATTTGGGCATAAGAAACGGGAGAGAACATCAGTTTCAAATAGAATTTTTCCTTGAGGGAAAAAAAATATATTAGGTTCTCACTTTAGTGCCATGTTTTCTCAAATATACCTTTCCATTTTCGTGGGTAATGGCAACACAGCAAATTAAAGCAAGCACACCATTCAATGCAAGCACAGAAAGCAGTGCATACTAATTCTCTCCCAGCCTATTAACGAAGAAATCTAAAACGTCTATCCTACTTTTCCAATAAATCTGAAAGCTGTAGAATATATGATTTTCCACCAAAAGCCAAAAAAAAAAAAAAAAAAAAATAGTGTCCTCACACATATCACTATATTCCAACTCAACCTTACTTCAATAACAAGCCATGGTAATACATTGAACATAATCAAAACTTGAAAAACATTTCCAAGGACGCAAATTTAACATTGCATAGCCACACAGCAGGTTAAAGGCTCAGAAATGAACTAGGTTTAATTCACTTTTGTATTGAACCCTGAAGTAAATACATATGATACTGCATTCTAACTAAACTGAAGTTGAACTACCAAAGGTTTTACAATTTATTTTCTTCCTTTTACCATTCTCTTTTACAATTTTATAACTTTAGTCAGTCAAGAGGAAATCTTCTCTTAAGAAATGGCATAAATGACATATACTCAATTCCAAAGAATCAAACCATAACCCTAATTAATCTCATCATCAGATTCCTAACGAAATGAAAAGAAAATCTTCAACAATCACAAAGCAAAAAATTACAAACTTATGGAACTGGGTTAATCTAGAAGCAAAAGCGAACCAACCACTTTTCTTAGATCAAAATCCAACAACAGCAAATCCCAATTCCCCTAAACATAAAAGAACAAAGAAAATCGGAATATTTACAGTCAAACTACCCAGAAAGAAAGTTAAACATTGAGCAAGAAAACTATACCTTGCTGGAATTAGTACCGATTACAGGATCCGAATGACTTCCATTGGAAGAGTCCTGATTGCCGTAATCTTCATAAGAGCAAAGAATGTCATCAGAACCGAAATCGAAACCCTTCGAGCCCGAGTTGGCCCGACCCGACGATCCAGATGCCATTTTGGGAATCGAAACTCAGATTCGATCAAAGTCCGAACCTTTTTCAACAGAGGGTTTTTATCGAATAGAGGGAAGAAAGAGGAGAGAGAGAGATAGAGAGCAAGATAACACAAAAAAAAAGTTCTCTGGCTTGGCTTTGAAGTAAGTTGCAGGCTTTTTATTTTTATTTATTTATTTATTTTTATCACCGAATGGGCATTTTGAAGAGAAACGTTTTTTATGTGGCAGATAAGGATGAGCCTTACCCAGACTGACATTTGTTTTTTCATTTTGTGCAGATTTAGCCCTCATGTTTATTTTTTTAATTAAATTTATTTTTTTAATTTTTTTATAAAAATTAAATTTATTCTGAGATAATTTAAATTAATAAAAATTTTTCTATAAATTTTTTTTTGTGATATAAAAAAAATTATTGTTAATATCATAATTAAAGCAATTGTTAAATTATTATGAATGTTAAAATATAAAAATTAAACTGATATAAAGGTAAAATATATAATATATATCGGTTCAGATTTAATTTAATATTAAGATATCATTTATCTAAGTAATATTTTAAATTTGATTCTCTTTTAATAAAATGTACCCTTGATAAATAAAATATATGATATATTAAATTATTATAGTTTTTTAATTTATTAATAATTAATTTTAATAAGATAATTATTTAATAAATAAATAATTTATTTTTATAAAAAAAATAATAATTTTTATAATATTTTAAACATTAAACTGTAAAATCTTTATATTTTTGTGTACTGATTGAGGATAATATAAAATAGTGAACTAGTAATAAAAAAGATGCATGGGCACTACAGGTAGAGTGGATATACGACATTTTACGGAATATTATTAATTAATTGTTGGTAATTAGAATTAATGATGATTGCGGTGGCTGTGCTTCACGGTGTATCCTTTTTTATCATTTTAGCTTTTGTGTGGGAGAAACTTCCCTAATCCCATGTTTGGATATGAAAAAGTGAAGGAAGGAAAATAAGTTGTAAAAAATAAGGAAGAATTCACATTTTTTCTCGCTTAGAAAAGAAAGAAAAAATAGAGAGAAAAAGGAAAAATAAGAATTATTTTATTCTATTTATTTTTTCTTTAATTTAGAGAGAGAAAATAATAAAAGGTAGGGAAATTATAAATTAAAATTTGTGTAATTATATATGTAGTATTTAATTTTTTTTGTTTATATCTTTATTAGATAATGGTAAATACAATTTATAAAGTGAGGGTAAAATAATAATTTTAACTCTTTTTTTATTTTCATGCATTTTTTTTTCAATTGAGAAAATAAATTTATTTTCTTTTCACCTAAACACTAAAAGAGAACATAAAAATGGGAAAATAAAAAAAATTTCCCTATTTTATTCTCCTTCCCCTCCTATAAATTATCAAAATAGAGTGTAATTGTGTATTTGAAAGAGTAGAAGGTTTTTTAAAGTTAAGTTTTTAAAAATCTCTAAAAACTTTAATTTTTCACCCATTCATTAAAATGGTTTTTCTTTTTAAAACCTCTAACACCTTATTCGGCAATATTAGCTATTATAATAGCTTTTAACTGTTTTAATAATTGATAACTATTAACTATTAGATATTAGCTGTTAATAATTAGCTATTTATATAGTAATTTAAAACAAAATTGGATTAAGTATTAAATATAAAAACAATGGTGTCAACACGTTGATCCTCGCAAAAACACTTCGAATAGTATAAATAAAAAAGATAGTATTTTGACTATGATCAAAACATAAAACATTACCTTAAAAGTTACTGTCGAATATAGCTTAAATATTTTAAAAAACTTTTCTTTTCTTCTAAGGGTGCGTTTGGTATGAGGTTAATAAGGATTAATAATTAACCTTGTAATTTTTAATGTCATTTGGATGCTTTAAAGTGAATATGTTAATTTTTAATCTCATTAATATTTAACCTCTTTTTAGGGGGTTATGTCACACCTTACCCTTCTGTAAGGTATAACAAGATCCCGTAGTATACCTAATGAATTACCGACTCCGTCAACTGATAACCCATTAAATACATTACACTAAAACATGTCACACCTTACTCATTTGTAAGGCATAACATGATCCCGTAGTATACCTAATGAATTACCGACTCTGTCTACCGATAACCAATTAAATACACTACAAGGGATTTTTAAATAATTTTCTTACTTTTTAAAAGTGATGAGCTTTTCTAGCAGGTATTAAAAATATTTACTTGAAGTTTAAAGATTTGATAAAATTTTTGTCCATTTTGATTTTTCAGCAAATTTTGAAAAAATTTCGGCTGAGTGTCTGCTATATTTGAGAAAACAAAAAATTTTACCTGTAGAAAACACTTCCATTATAACACTTCATCAACTCAGAACCATCATTATAACTCAAATCAACATAATTTCCTCTAAACTCCACAATTCAATCAATATTTCATAACTCAAAATTTCAATTCAATTATTTCCAAAAATAGTAATAATTAATTTCATACACATTGCATTAAAGAAAAATTAATTTACATTTATCAGTCCAAAAATTACATCAGAAAATCCAAAATAATATTATTACAAAATCTGTACAACTATTCATGATCAATTTACAAATGTACATACAATCAATTACATCAAAATAAACATGTACAATCAGGGTATTAGATTATACCCGACAAAAGGTCCAGAAGTAGCTTTGAAATCCTTAGCAGCTCACTCCGCTGCTCTACTAGTCTCTCTATCAGCGACAGCAATAAACAGTCATTGGTGAATACTATGACTCAGTGGTGCACAACATACTAAAATAAAATTTTATGCATAAATCAAATCACATTTATTTAAATATGGTATTGAAAATGAAAACAAATACAAAACATAATTTATAATTTTAGTCAAAACAGTCTTATTTCGAAAGTCCCAAAATAGATTTCATAAAAATACAATTATATCATGTCATCAGTATAATGTTCATCTCAATAGCCGGAGTTTTACAAGGAATCTCAAGGCTAGCTCAAACTATGGGTACCCATTCAATTTCTTTCTCTACTAGCACACACCTCAACACTTCAGCCAAAGAGGGAATTCAAAATTCAAAACTAATTCCTCCCACTAGGTATGCTAGTGAGGCATTCAGATATATGGTCATGACACTATGGTTTCAAAACTATCTTAACATTTTACTAAACATTTATTGACAATTCAAACACATACAATTAAATTTCCAACAATTTAAGTCAAAAGCATAATATTTATTTCATTAACAAATTTGCAATAAAAATAAATCATAATTTATGCATCAAAACAAATTGTCAAGAGAATTTACAGAAAAATTTTACGTTGTGCACAAACATTGTGCGAGTCGCCTCTAGACCTTGACTCGATGTCTCGAGTTCTTTCCCAGTATTCTTTTCAACTGAAACACATAATTTTACAGTGTTTCAGTATCATAACATATAATAAATTCAATAATAAATTCACAATTACTTATGTCTAGCTCTAATATGCTTAATTTAACGTTTTTTGAATTTTGCATTTCGGGGTTACTATTCATTATACTATTCATGTCAAATTATTGACTTTCTTATGCTTAATAGGTATGAAAATTTCAATTTCACCCACACACCACATTTTGGTTGCTTAATTAGTTGATTTTGGTTGCCCCTTCAATTTTTAGGTCTCCTAGGCACAATTTCAAATTTTTAGTTTTGATGTCCTATTTTGCACTATTACATTGGTCATGTTACTATGGGATTTGGCTAAGTATTCTTCATAAAAGTTGTTCCTTATTATCATAACTTTAATCCTCTTTTTAAATCACTCCATTCGAAATTTTGTAGCCCGAGATATGACCATTTGAACATGGCTGGCCGGATTGGTTTAACCCAGATTTCTGGGCACCTAATTTGGTTCTGACAGTTTTGGACCACTAAATTTAAGTGGCAAAATGACTGGGTTATGGGCAGAATTTGAGTTAGTGTTCTTCATGAAAGTTGTAGTGCTACGTTATACCTTTCTAGTGCCACAAAAATCAGGTCATTTGCACCTATATAGTCCAGGTTATGGCCAAATGAACAAAGTTTATTTGATCATTTTGGTACAGTGGCAGTGCACTCCCCCTGGGTTTGACCTAATTGTTCACTATGTTAATGTCATTTTCTGGGCATAGTTCCTAAATGAAAAATGGGCCATTATGTGTCTATTTTCATTCCCAATTGGTCTCATACTAATTGGGTTGGTAAATTTTCAGTTTTAGTCCCTGAAATAGACCTAGGTCAAGCTGCCAGAATAGTGACCCTAACCAATCCGAATTGCACTTAGTTTCTACTAATTCAAACATACAAAAAATGGTCCCATTTGACCATTTCTCACTTTAATTAGGGTCATTTACACCAATTGACTATTTCCCTAAATTTTTCCCCAATCTTCAAGATGCTTAAGAACCCTAATTACACAATTATGCAATCTAATGCAATTAAAGTTTATAATCATTGTCTACATGCTTAATTCAACCTAATTAACCATTCAAGTTCATCAAAATCTTGCAAATCAAGTCCCCCCCTATAGCTGGCTGAAATTTTTATTTGGTCCTTCCATGATAGTTTTTGTTTGAGTTTAAGTTCAATTCTAGGTTAACTTAACTAAGAACATGAAAATTTAACAAAAGATGTCAAGTTTAAGTACTAACCTTTGTTTGATTTCTATTTCTTCAATTTCTTCCTTTTTCTTCCTTTCTTTCCTTCCCCAAACTTCTTCTCAAGTGAAGATAACAAGCTTTTATGAGGTAATTGTGGAGGAAATTAGGGTTAAGTGAGGGAACAAAAGCTTGAAACAAGCTTTCATAGAGGTTTGTTAATGGAAGAGCTAGGGAAGATGGGCTGTCGAAATGAGTGGGGAAGAAAAAGTGATTTATCATTTTAATTTTCATGTCATTTATGTGTATTTTAATTAATTGACTTAGTAAAAAATGTAGGGAAAATTAAAATTTCATTTATGATGTCACATATATGAGGTAAGCATGGTGATGTAATAGTTCAAGTTTTAATCATATTTCTTTTTCCTTTATTTTTTTTTCTTGTTTCTTTAATTTAATTCTCGATTCTGAAATTTTCATTTCTCCAATTTTATTAAACAATTAGGTTAGGAGTCACCTCTAGGGGTGAATTGATCAAATTGCCCATCGCCGGTCTGATCCGGTTTGCAAGTAATTCAATATTTTTTCTGGATCTCTGACCTAATTATTTGACCTGCTTAACAATTCTTTTCTATGATTTTCTCTTTTCCACTATGTTCGCAGTAGTCCTTAGGACCGCAGCATCACATTTTCTGGTTCAAAATTAGGGTTAAGACTGACCTTGCAGTCATTTCCTGGGAAGGTCACCCATCGCTGTGACTCCCGGCTCATTTAACCTTTTATGTTCTGTTTTTCTTATTTATACTTAACTATCTAGTAATCACTAATTATTTGAATTCAGGGCTTATTTAGGTGTCTTAGATGTGGTTCTAATTCCCTTAATTATGCGGACTAACAATGGTCACCGAAATAGTGAAATATACCAGGCTATGTAAATAGGGGTGTTACAATTCTCCCCCCCTTAAAATAAATTTTGTCTCGAAATTTTACCTGGTATTAGTCTCTGAATAGCTGTGGGTGCTGCCTTCTCATGTCCTCCTCAAGTTTCCAAGTAGCTTCCTGGCCTAAATGATAGTTTCACAACACCTTTACCAATGGTATTTGCTTGTTCCGTAGCTGCTTCACCTCATAAGCCAGAATCTCTATAGGTTCTTCTTCACATGTGAGGTCTGAATTTACTTCAATTTCTTCCACTGGTAACACATGAGATGGGTCAGATCTGTACCTCCTCAACATAGACACATGGAAGACGTATGTATCTTCTCTAACTCTAGAGGTAGTGCCAAACGGTATGCCAAAGGACCCACTCTTTTCAAAACCTCATATGGCCCGATGAAACGAGGACTCAATTTACCCTTTCTACCAAATCTTATAATTTTCTTCCAAGGGGAAACCTTGAGGAATACTTTTTCACCCATTGTATACTCAATATCCCTTCTCTTCAGATCAATATAGGACTTCTGACGGACTGATACAGTTTTGAGTCGAACTCTGATTAATCTGAATTTTTCCTCAGTTTGCTAAACAATTTCTGGCCTAATCATCTTTCTTTCACCCACTTCATCCCAACACAAGGGAGTTCTGCACTTCCTGCCATACAAAGCTTCATATGGAGGTATCCCAATGCTTCATTGGTAGCTGTTGTTATAAGCAAACTCAATCAGAGGCAAGTGTGTGTCCCAACTGCCCTCAAACTCAATCACACAAGCTCATAGCATATCCTCTAATATCTATATTACCCTCTCAGACTGGCCATCTATCTGTAGGTGGAATGTCGTACTAAAGTTCAATCTAGTTCCTAGGGCTCTCTGAAGACTACCCCAGAATCTAGAAGTGAACCTAGGGTTTCTGTCTGATACAATTGATACTGGCACTCTGTGAAGTCTCACTATCTCATTAATATATAATTTGGCCAATCTTTCCAAACTATAGTCCATCTGAACTGGTAGAAAATGAGCAGACTTGGTCAGTCTGTCAACAATGACCCATACTGCATCATGACTCTTCTGTATCCTTGGAAGTGCCATCACAAAATCCATAGTTATTCGTTCCTATTTCCATTCAGGCACTAGTAATGGATGTAACAAACTAGCTGGTACTTGATGCTCTGCCTTCACTTGCTGATAAGTTAGTCATTTGGATACAAATTCAGCTACATCTCTTTTCATACCCATCCACCAGTAATGTTCTTTCAATCCTCTGTACATTTTAGTACCACCAGGGTGCATAGCAAAAGGAGATTCATGTGCTTCCTTCATAATAATTTGTCTCAAGTCAACGTCATTAGGAATGCACATTCTGCTCTGGTGTAGCAGTAGACAATCTTCTCGCACTGAGAATTCAGGTTTCTTGCCCTGCCAGACTTTTTCCAGTAGTTTCTGATATCTTTCATCATTCTGAGTAGCCATTCTGATCTGATCAATCAACACTGACTGTACATGCCATGCAACTACTGTCTGCCCCTCATTATTAATCTCTAAGCTGGCATGCAATGCTCTCAACTCATGTACCATAGACAAAGGAGAAACTCTCAAACTTGCCATAGTCTTGCGACTTAAGGCGCCAGCCACCACATTAACTTTTCCTGGCTGATAGTCTATCAAATAATCATAGTCTTTTATCAACTCTAACTATCTCCTCTATCTCAAATTCAACTCTTTCTGAGTGCCCGAATACTTTAAACTCTTATGATCTGTGTAGATGTAACACTTCTCCCTATATAAGTAGTGTCTCCAGATCTTAAGAGCAAATACAATGGCTGCAAGCTCCAAGTCATGTGTCAGATAGTTCCAGTTGGCATCATGCGGTTTCAGTTGGCATGATGCATATGCAATGACATTTCGATCTTGCATCAATACACAGCCTAACCCATTATGAGAAGCATCACTGTAAACTATATATTCTTTACCTAGTGTAGGTAAAGTGAGGACTGGAGCTTCAGTCAAATATTTTTTTAACTCATCAAAACTTTACTTGCATTTATTCATCCACTTCGAAGTAGCTTGGTCAATGGAGATGCCAACATGGAGAACCCTTTCACAAAACGATGGTAGTATCCAGCTAGACCTAGAAAACTGCGAATCTCTGTGACATTTTTGGGTGGCTTCCAATTAAGGATAGCTTCTATTTTACTTGGATCTACCTTGATGCCTTCTGTCTATACTATGTGCCTCAACAAGGATATTTCCTTCAGCCAAAATTCACACTTCGATAATTTTGCATATAGTTGTTTCTCCCTCAAAGTCTGTAGTACAATCCGCAAATGTCGATCATGCTCCTCTGCACTCCTCGAATAAACCAATATGTCATTGATGAATACCACCACAAACTGATCGAGGTATTGTATGAAAATAGTGTTCATCAGATCCATAAAAGTAGCCGGAGCATTAGTTAACCCGAATGGCATGACCATGAATTCATAATGGCCATATCGAGTTCTAAAGGTAGTTTTTGGGATACTCTGCTTTTGCACTTTCAGCTGCTAATAACCTGATCTCAAGTCAATTTTGGAGAATACAGCTGCACCCCTTAACTGATCAAACAAGTCATCAATGCGAGGCAATGGATATCTATTCTTTATTGTCACCTTATTCAACTGCCGATAGTAAATACATAAAGTGGAGAGTGCCATCTTTCTTCTTAACAAACAACACTAGTGCTCCCTAAGGTGACACATTAGGGCGGATAAAGCCCTTGTCAAGTAGCTCTTACAACTGCACTTTCAATTCTTTCAGTTCTGCTGGTGCCATTCTGTATAGTGTTATGGAGATTGGGTCCACACTAGGCATAACATCAATTCAAACTACACCTCTCTTTCCACAGGTAATCCTGGCAACTCATCAGGAAACACATCCGGAAAATTACATACTATAGGGATGTCCCTCAATGCTAGACTTCCCACTTGGGTGTCTATCACATGTGCCAAGTATGCTTCACACCCTTTTCTGATCATCTTTCTGGCTAGTGCAGCCGAAATGATATTTGATGGCAGTAACTGCCTCTCCCCTCGTATTACCACATCACCATATTGAGGGAGACCAAAAGTGACTGTCTTCAGTCTACAGTCAATCATTGCATGATGCCTGGCTAATCAATCTATGCCCAAGATGATATCATAATCTCTGAAGGGCATTTCAATCAAATTTGACAGAAAAACATGTCCTTGGATCACCAAAGGACAATCTCTATAGATTCTGTTGACTCGGACCTCTTGTCCTAACGAACTAGTTACTAGCACCTCAAACCCCATTTTAACACATAGAACAGCAAGGGAACTGACTATGCTAGCACTAACATATGAGTGGGCAAAACCCAGATCAAACAAGATAAATACTTCTTGATCAGAGATAGAAAATGTACCAGCCACAATATCTGAAGTCTCTGCCTCTTCTCACTATCTCATCATGTAAACTCTGGCCGGAGCACTCCCTTGTTCTGATTGGTTAACAATACCCTGAATGCCAGAAGTGTTGCCTTTACCTCTGCCTCTTCCTCTGCTAACCGGTTGTGAACCTCTAGTAGCAGAACTCTGGATGGATCCTTCTGTAATGATAGGAGCTGGCCCAAATCTATGGGCACTGGTGCAATCCTTGGCCAGATTGCCTGTGCCTCCACAATTAAAACAAGCTCCTGAAGCCTAATAGCATACACCACCATGGGTCTTGCCATATGTCTCACAAGGGTGGGGAGGGTGAGAATTCCTAGACGTCTACTGACCAGACCAAGGGGGTCTCTACCCAGAAAATCTACCTCTACTAGACCTTCCACCTCTGCCTAATCCCTCAAATTTCTTTCTTTTTCCAGTATTGCCACTGGAACTTTGATCCACTGCCTTTCCACTTTTCTCTTTTTTTGATTTCTCTGTCTTCTCTGTTTTCTCTTTCACTGGTGCCCCTTCTAACTCAATTCTTTCTAACTCAAGTGCTTGAGAGATGAGCTCAGAGAAGTTATTATGTCTGAATCCAACCACTTGCATCCTTAGACTGGGTTTCAAGCCAATTTCAAATCTCTTACATCTTTCTCTGCTGGTAGATAGGAGACTACCTACATAGTGGCTTAAGTGGGAGAACTCTCTTTCATACTCTGCCACAGATCGATTCCCTTGCTTTAGACTTAAAAATTCTTGTAGCTTTCTGGTCCACATATGCATCTGGGACATATTTCTGTCTGAACTCTCTGATAAAGTCGTCCCAGGTCAATACTGGAGGTTCCACCAAGCTACGTGGGATGGTCTTCCACCAGTCATACGCATCCCCTTGAAGTAGTGACACTGAATATTCAAATTTTAATTCATTCGGGTAGTGCAGTTTCTTTAATACTCTGTCCATTCTCTCCAGCCACTACCCTGCCCCTAGAGGATCTACTGTACCCTTGAATTCTGTAGCCCCATCTTTCAGTAGTTTATCATACTGCCTGGCTGGAGCCTAAGGTTGCACCATCGGTGTCTGGAGTGGAGCTTGAGCAGGCATACTTCCAGCCATCTGTTGGAACATCGCAGCCATCTGATGGGCAAATTGTGCAGGAAACTGCAGTATTTGTGGGGCTGGTGCCATTGAACCACTGACATTTTGGAGAGCTGGAGCTTCCTCTTGTGCCTCAGCCTCTACAGATTGCTCAACTGAGTGGTCCCCTTCTTCCATTACAATTTGGGGTAGGATATCTCCTAAACAAATAACACAAGGAGATTTCCCTCCGTTAGTGCATATTTATAATGTAATGCACTGTATGTAATAAATAAGGACATTGAGCAGTTATACTTATCAAAGAAATAAACAAATTCACAAGTCAAAACATACTTAAAAAATTTGCTCTGATATCACTAAAACATGTCACACCTTACCCCTCTGTAAGGCATAACATGATCCCGTAGTCTACCTAATGAATTATCGACTCCGTCTACTGATAATCCATTAAATACACTACAAGGGATTTTAAAACAATTTTCTTACTTTTTGAAAGTGGTGAGCTTTTCTAGCAAGTATTAAAAACATTTACTTGAAGTTTAAAGATTTGATAAAATTTTTGTCCATTTTGATTTTTTCATAAATTTTAAAAAAATTTCGGCAGAGTGCCGGCTGTATTTGAGAAAACTGAAAATTTTACCTGTAGAAAATACTTCCAATATAACACTTTATCAACTCAGCATAATTTCCTCCAAACTCCACAATTCAATCAATATTTCACAACTGAAAATTTCAATTCAATTATTTCCAAAAATAGTAATAACTAATTTCATACACATTGCATTAAAGAAAAATTAATTTATAGTTATTAGTCCAAAAATTACATCAGAAAATCCAAAATAATATTATTACAAAATCTGTACAACTGCTCATGACCAATTTACAAATGTACATACAATCAATTAAATCAAAATAAACATGTACAATCATAGTATAAAATTATACCTGACAAAAGGTCCAGAAGTAGCTCTGAAATCCTCAGCTCACTCTGCTGTTCTACTAGTCTATCTATTTGCAACAGTAATAAACAGCCATCACTGAGTACTATGACTCAGTGGTTCACAACATACTAAAATAAAATTTTATGCATAAATTAAATCACATTTATTCAAATATGGTACTAAAAATGAAAATAAATACAAAACACAATTTATAATTTTAGTCAAAACAATCTCATTTCGGAAGTCCCAAAACCGATTTCATAAAAATATACAGTTATATTATGCCATCAGTACAATGTTCATCTCAATAGCCGGAGGCTTATAAGGAATCTCAAGGCTAGCTAGCTCAAACTATGGGTACCCATTCAATTTCTTCCTCTACTGGCACACACCTCAACACTTCAGCCAGAGAGGAAATTCAAAATTCAAAACTAATTTCTCCCACTAGGCATGCTAGTGAGGCATTCAGATATATGGTCATGACACTGTAGTTTCAAAACTATCTTAACATTTTACTAAATATTTATTGACAATTCAAACACATACAATTAAATTTCCAACAATTTAAGTCAAAAGTATAATATTCATTTCATTCACAAATTAGCAATAAAAATAAATCACAATTTATTCATCAAAATAAATTGTCAAGAGAATTTACAGAAAAATTTTATGTTGTGCATAAACCTTGTGCGAGTCGCCTCTAGGCCTCAACTCGATATCTCGGGTTCTTTTCCGGTATCCTTTTCAACTAAAACATACAATTTTACAGTGTTTTAGTATCATAACGTATAATAAATTCAATAATAAATTTACAATTACTTATGTCTAGCTCTAATATGCTTAATTTAACATTCTTTGAATTTTGCATTTCGGGGTTACTATTCACGATACTATTCAAGTCAAATTGTTGACTTTCTTATACTTAATAGGTATGGAAATTTTAATTTCACCCACATACCACATTTTGGTTGCTTAATTAGTTGATTTTGGTTCCCCTTCAATTTTTTGGTCTCCTAGGCACAATTTCAAATTTTTAGTTTTGATGTCCTATTTTGCACTGTTCCATTGGTCATGTTGCTATGGGAATTTGGCTAAGTATTCTTCATAGAAGTTGTTCCTTATTGTCTTAGCTTTAATCCCCTTTTTGAATCACTCCATTTGGAGTTTTGTAGCCCAAAATATGACTATTTGAACATGGCTAGCTGGATTGGTTTAACCTAGATTTCTGGGCACCTAATTTGGTTCTGGCATTGTATTTCTAACTTTAACAGTCTGCCCTCTGGCCTTGTGCCTAACATGACAGATGTATGCAGGATAGAATATTCTCATGTATCCAGCCTTATAGTCTGTTTTAGGTTACTTGGGCATTGATATGATTTTAAAAGACTGAGAATGCACTGATATGAGTTTAAAAAGACAGAGAAAGATACAAATACACAGATAAGATCCTGATAATTAATTTATTCCCAAAGTGTAATAAAATATACAATTGACCTAGAATTGCAACATTATACATAGAATTATTATTTGAATTATTTAGTAATTCTTTTTTAAACTATGCACCACTAAGCAATTCGGTTAGCGTGTTGGTTTTTCCATCACGTATGTACTAGAGACTAGACCTAGCAGTTGCCACAGTAGTGCTCTAACTACACGTTGACCGATCTACTACAAGTTTAGAGTCACCTCAGTAGTATTTATTTTGGTAGGGTCCATGTACTTAGGTTTTGCATTTTGGTTCATGTATAATGAGATGTATATTAATTTTGAACATTGTAATTAAATGAATTTATATTTTTGACTGTAAATAAAACTTGTAATTTTTGTATATAAATTTTCATATGAATGAACTGAATTTCTTTTTCTTGAAATGATATGATATGGTACATGGAAAAATGATACAGATATGAAATTGTTTTTAACAGGTAACTATTGGAACCTGCCAGATGCCAATAAAACAGAGGAGGCTCTGCCCGAATTTTTATAGAAATAAATTGTGATAAAAAAAAGTATTACCACATATTTTTTATAAAGTTAAAAAAAATTAACAATGGACAGGACATGATAAGATAGGGTGCTCCGGCACCGAATGTGCACTTCTTGTTCGGCTATACTATAGACGGGTGAGGGGTGTCACATTTTCTCCTCACTACCATTAAATCTCATCACTATTTGATGCTTAGTGATTATCAAAATGAAA
This sequence comes from Hevea brasiliensis, assembly GCF_030052815.1. Lineage (NCBI taxonomy): Eukaryota > Viridiplantae > Streptophyta > Magnoliopsida > Malpighiales > Euphorbiaceae > Hevea > Hevea brasiliensis. Next base: position 50,922,859 of record NC_079499.1, read on the forward strand.
TTATGAAAGAGTTGGTGAATGTGGTAAATTTGGATTTTGAATAGTGACTATAAACTAGTACAAAAATGGAGTTCATAATTAAATTAACAAAAATTGGATAAAATTTTAATAACTTTTATAAATTTGATTAATTTTGTCAAGATTTAAATGTTTGAATTAGTTTGCCAAAATGTGAAAAGGTTTAGATTTTTTTTTATCATTAGACATTTATCCTTTTTGTTCAACTGGTATAGAGCCTCGTAACGTTTTGTACGGTCCCGAGTTCGAGTCTCGCCTCTGCGTAAAAAACAGCTTTGGCTAAGAGTGGGCTTGGCGAATCCAGAGTCTGCGCAAGTGGAGTCGTGGTGGGTTTGGGCCCGTGGACGGGAATAAAGAGAATTTGGTGCCTTGAACCGAAAAGGATATCCTGTCTGGACAAGGCACCAAATTCTCTTTATTCCCGTCCACGGGCCCAAACCCACCACGACTCCACTTACGCAGACTCTAGGTTTGCCAGGCCCACTTTTAGTGCAGAGCTATTTTTTACGCAGGGGCGAGACTCGAACCCGGGACAGCACGGAACGTTACGAGGCTCTGATACCAATTGAACCGAAAAGGATATCCTGTCCGAACAAGGCACCAAATTCTCTTTATTTTCATCCATGAGCCCAAACCCACCACGACCCCACTTGCACAGACTCTCGGTTCGCCAGGCCCACTCTTAGCGCAGAGCTGTTTTTTACGCAGGGGCGAGACTCGGTCATTGGGTCTGATCTTCCTGACAAGGATTTGCTGATAGGCTTTGACTTGTATCAGCAATTGAACCGAAAAGGATATCCTATCTGGACAAGGCACCAAATTCTCTTTATTCCCGTCCACAGGCCCAAACCCACCACGACTCCACTTCCGCAGACTCTGGGTTTGCCAGGCCCACTCTTAGCGCAGAGCTATTTTTTACGCAGGGGCGAGACTCGAACCCGGAACCACACAGAACGTTATGAGGCTCTAATACTAGTTGAACCGAAAAGGATATCCTGTCTGGACAAGGCACCAAATTCTCTTTATTCCCGTCCACGGGCCCAAACCAGGAACTACTAAAATCATAAACAAGTTGGTGAAAGTTAGCATACCGATTAACCTTGCTTTATCATGCTTAATATGTAAGGCTTGTTTGACATTGTTGTTGAAACTATCATTGAGAAAAATACTTTTTTAAATATGTTAATTAGAGGTATTAAAAATTGATTTAAAATTAAATTTGATATCTTTTAATTATAAGAACTCTAAAATAATAAAATAGTTTTTTCTAAACTTTTTTTAGTAACATTTAAAATGATGCTTTTTTTGAAAAACACTTTTTTTATCCAGAATTTCAATACTAAACAGACCAAAGGTCCATATGATAAATTTGATCTTCATATTAAACCAAAACAAATGCCCATTTACACGATATAATGGCTAAAGAAAATCACATCCCATTAATCAACTAGGAATTTAGCTTTTTGTTAAAAAAATGATTTTTTTTTATTTAAATGTAGGTTAAATTTTATAATTTGAATTATATTTCATTTTTCAATGAAATTATTACCGAAAAATTGTATTGAATTGAAAAAAAAAAACTAAAATTAGGTAGTGTTTAGTTATTTTTTATTTTTTAATTTTTACTTTTTAAAAAATTATTTATATGATAAAGTAAAGGTGTAATAAATAAATACATTTTATAAATATATTATTTTTCAAATTTATTGATATTAATATACTCATTGAGCTATGATAAAGGAAGCGGATCATTTTAAAAGTTATATATATATATATATATATATATATATATATATATATATATATATATTATTTTCGAAAATCAATTTTAAATGTGTAAATACCTATTGTAAAAATCACCAATATATTTCAGAGAGCAAAAATAAATGGTGAATAATAAATGGTGAATTTTAGTACCACGACAACAAAGATCACAGGCACAAAAACAAAAATACCAAATACAAAGGAAATTTAAGAGATTAACTCAAACATTTCATAAATCACATTTCATAGAATCAAAATATACAGATGTGAAAATTGACCACTGAGTATTGTTGCCTGTTATTATTGGAAATGGAGGCTAGGAGATGACTAGCTCAAACTTAGAGGTGAATCCAAATTGCTTTTTAAGGAACCAAACCCAGATCCCATTATGAGGAGAGATGAAGCATTAACCTAGATCACTTACTACATGTGCGAAGACTTTGAAGAAAGCACTGCTTGGTCATTGGGGTAGCAAGATTTCTTGTATTTCAAAGAATAACCTTCATAGATGAATGGATGAGAAAATCAAAATGGGCGAAAAAAAACAAAGAGAGGCAAGTGAAGAAGAACATCTAAAATGGAGGAAGGAATTATGAAATGGAAGGCATGAGGCAAAGAATGATGAATGGGAAGGCATGAGATGATGAGGATTCGAGGAAAGAAAATGAGTGTAGGTTGCTATCTGAAGGCATGGAGTAGCGTGAGATTAAAAGGGAAGAGAAAAAGAAACATATTATGTAGGGGTGCATAAAAATGACACAATTTGCTTATAAAATTAGTTTAGTTTGAATTTTTTTTTTTGAAACTTAACCAATCAACTCAAGAACCAAACCAAAAAACTGAACTAAATTGGTTCAGTTCGGTTTTTGGTTAAAACCGATGTACTACGTCTCTACAAGCTGCTGCAAAAAAGAGAGCCATCCTCAGTAATCACTAGATATCCATTGGATTAGATTAGAAAAGTAAAGGAGAAGCTGTAGAGCTTAAAGCACTTCCAGATTGCTGAAAGGAAGCTTTGTGCTTGCTTGTTTTCGTTTGTTGTATTTTTCTTTCCTTCTATTAGTTATCCTCAAGAGAAGAAGAATTTCCTTTCATTTATATTTTCACTTGATTCTTTCTTGTTTCTCTAGCATTTGCTATTGATTTTTCCTTCTATATATCAAGTTATCAAAAAAAAAAAAAAAAACTAAAAACTAATTAAAACAAAAATGGTAAAGCTCAAATATTAAAACAAATAATCAATCCTAATTACTTCCCACGACACATGACCATCCTATATATATTTGCAGTTGCTCTCCCTATGTCCTTGTCAGTTGTTACCCTCAAATACAACTTTAACTCGCTTCCATAAATTCTTATTTTGTTTCTTCATAGAATATGAAATTGGGCAGACAGAGTTGTAAATGAGCTAGAGAAAAAAATAGCTTCATTTCACTTGAGAAATGCAACTTCCTTGTGATCATTGGGGAGGATGAGCAAATATCTCCACAATAATCTACCATGTTCCTTAAGGTTTTTGACGTTCATAAGATGCAGTTAGAGGGCACAAGCTCATCTATAGCTTATTGAATTTGGATATTGTGAATTTTCAATAGTCAGTTTCCTTAAGCAAAGATAACATCCTTTTTAGAACTAGAGGAAGCTCCACAAATATTGCTCATAGCTATTGGCTGAGACAATGGGGTATTTACTGCATCAAAGTGGACTTTGCTAGGGAAGGTATCACTCGCTTCAAGCTTTAGGTGAATAATATTTTAGAGAAAAGCCATTCATTCATTAGAGGTCTTGGATTTAAGTGGACGGTCAAGCCCTTCAGTTATTTGTTGTAACTCCAAATTCTATGAGTTTGTTTAGTTTGCATAATGAAACACCCAGCCTCAAACACTAGATCAGATAAGATGTAATGTTAATAGTGTAACAATGAGTGATCACTTGAAGTTAATAATTGGTCGACCTAAAGCTGTTTGTTTTTATGACATTGATGGGCGTGGTCCCTATTAGGCAGCTAAGGGAGAGAAGAAATCCTATGGTGGAATGCTAGGGGTCAATCGAGGTTTTATATGTAAATAATTTTTATTATATTTTTGTATTGTCACTAATTCACATCAGCTTAAAAAATTCACATCATTGCCATTGTATTTCAATCTCTTTGGTTTGGGACTCTTAGAGTTATCTTAATTCCAGTTTTATTAAGTTTAGGTGTGTATTGAAATGTTTTAAAAGTTCGGGGTGTCACGAAACTTTTTTCTTGATAAAGTTTAAGAGTGAAATTATATATATATATATATATATATATATATATATATTGAATCGCTTATTGGCCTTTGTGCTGAGTTAAGGGTGCTTGAACTCTTCATTACATATGTTTGTTGCTTTTGTAGGTTAAATAAGTTGTAGTCTTTATTAAGTTGTCCAAAAATATAGTAAGATTTTATCCATTTAATTTTTTAATATCAAGTTTTTCAATTAGATTTAATTATGGATTTAATATAATTAAATTTATTATGAATTTTAAAATTCTTACATTAATTTAAATTTTAGTGTCTATTATGACTATGGAAGCAAATATTTTGTATATTAAAATTTTCGATGAAATGAATTTTCATAATGGGAACTATCAAAATCATAAAGAAGTTGGTGAAAGTCAGCAAAGGTAGACCTTGGGTTGGCACAATAATTATAAGAGAAGTTTTTTTTTTTTTTTTTTTTTTTTTATCATATGATAAATTTGACGATTGTATGAAAACAAGATGATAAATACCCATTTAGTGTCTGTTTGGCATTGATTTGGGAGGCCAAGACTATTTTTCTGAATAAAATCACTATTTTAGATACTATTAGAAAAACAGTTTAAAAAAAACTGTTATTATTTTAGTGTTCTTATGATTAAAACTTATCAAATTTAATTTTAAATTATTTTTTAATGCTCTATAACTAGTATACTTAAAAAAATGATTTTTTTTTTAACTGCAGTTTCAACAGCAATTCCTAATGTTGCTTGAGATTCTTGGGTTAGTGAATAATCCTAATGTTGCCTAAAACAAGAAAAGAGGTGAGATCAGTGGCCTAAATAGGGCCATTCCGACAATCAAGTCAGTAAATGCCAAAAAAAGAGCAAATACTGAAAAGTAATAATAAAATAGAATTGCGTACCTTAGCAGGTGTCATAAGCCATATTTATAGGGTTGAGTATGATGCCTTTCCACCCTATTTAGGATTTGCCAACTCATATCCAATCATTTTCTTCCGTATATTACAGAAATGTTACTAATAGTATAGCGACATTCCCAGTGAGAATATATCACATCCTATTAGCATGCATCCAACTTCTAACCAAACACCTTATTTTGTCCGAACATTTTGTGTTTCATCTAAACTTCTTGCTTTTTGTCCAAACATATTGTGTCTCTCGATTGAACATCACTTGTTATCTAAACATACCATGTCCTGACTGAACACCTTATGTCTTATTCAAACATATCATGTCCTAACCGAACACCATATGTCTTATTTGAACATTCTGTGCTTAGCTATAGAAATCCGAATAGGATATGATGTTCCCTTGGGATTATCTTAGACTTTTGAGCATACTATATCATTAGTCCCCCCCTTATAGTCCGACTCTTTAGGTTCGAAAAATTATTAAGTGGTACCGCATATGGAATTGTGTTGCAATTAATAGCGTTTGATAATTGTCTCTTGAAAATCTGAAAAGACAGTTGCCTTGTTTCAGTTCTTGATATAAGTTTTTTGCTATAGATTCGAATTTTGAGATCCCTCAAAAATCACTAATATAACCCTCTATACAAAAATGACATCATCTTGCTTAAACTGATACCCCGTGTCTTTCTCCTTTATGGTGTACTTCTCCGGTGACCCTCTGATAAACGAAGGTCAAGTAACTGCTACTTCCTTCTTCTTCATCTTTATTTCTTTTTTTTTTTTAATTTCTTTTTTGAAAATGAGTGAGAGAGATAGCCAAAAGACCTAAGAAATAGCCAACAAAGATCACAGTTTCGATGACTTTCTAATAAAGAAAATGGCTAACAGCTCCTCATCATCGTAAAAAATGGAAGCAAATAACGTCATTGGTGGTAGTAATGTAACGAGTACTAGTCGTGGGAATGGTAGCACTTTAGCCCACTGATACACCTGTATTATATAGATATTTTTAAGCACATATATATCGCATTTCGTAGCATTTAAATAGGTAATTTCATGCATAATCATCAAATTCATTAACCTTTGTAAATCTCATCGCCCTGCACTAAATTCTATGTTTTCTGCATATTTTCATGTGTTTTGAGGGAATTCCAAAGCATAGGAGTAAAGAAGGAAGCTTGGAAAAACAAAAAAAGAAGAGCATTGTTGCTGATACTGTAACACCCTCACTGCAGCAATTCCGTACATTCTACTATTCCGGTGATCGGTGTCGGTCTGGATAGCTAGAATGTTTGGAAAAACATTTAGACTAAAGTGAGGAACCATAATTAACTCAAAAATTAATAAGAAAAATTTAAGAAAAATTTAAAAAATAAAATACAACCAAGTTAAATGAGCTAGTGCCCTAGCGATGGATAACCTAGTGGGAAGTTGCGGTCCTCGCAGCTAGGAGCCCTAAACCCTAGAGAAAATTCATGAAATAATTTTTGGGACTCCAGAGAAGAGTCATTGAGGTTTCGATGGCATTAGAATGCCAAGAAAATGCTTAGAAAAATTTTTAGATCGGTACAGTCGATTTTGACTCAATAAGCCAAACGGAAGGCATTTTGGTCATTTCGTATTCGGAGATGATTTTTGACCAACTTGTACAGTTAAGTAAATAATTATTATGACATAAAATATGAATAAAAATTTATAAAAATTACATTGAAAATGAGTAAAAAGAGAAAGGAAAAGAAAATTGAAATTAAATAGAATTATTGCATAAGCATGAAGTGATCATGATGTCATTAAAAATTTACAACCAATTAAATCTTGACAAATCTAATTAAAAGACATAAAAGGGGATGAAAGAAATAAAACTTAAAAGCTATCTTCTTCCTTAATGTTCTCCATGGCTGAACCACCTAGAAGAAATGGCTCTCTCCATTTTCAAGCTTTTTAGCTTGAAATTCCCACCAAATCTCACCCCAAAACTCATATCCCTCTTCACTAAAAATGATCCCTACATCTTGAGGAAGTTTTTGATTGTTATAAAGGGAAGAAATTCCAAGGTTTACATAAAGTCAAGAATATAATTACAAGAGGTTAGTGCCTAATATCATTATTTCTTTTGTTTAAAGTTTGATTTAGATTTAAAAAGAGTTGAAATTTGTAACATCTTCCCTGTACGTATTCTGTACGTTTTGTTGCTCCGGTGACCTAATATCAGTTCGGGTAAGTCAGGATGTCTGGAACTATACTTCGGTGATGGTGAACAGACATATAATAATGAAATAAATAAAAAAAAATACAAAAAAAATTAAAGAAAAATAAAAGAGAGAAAATAAAACTAAATTAAACGAGCCGGTACCGTAGCGATGGGTGACCGCACTGGGAAGTTATGGCAAAGGCAATTGCTGACCCCAGGACTGCGGAGAACCCTCAAAATTAAAATTTTGGACATAATTAAAGGTTTATTGAGGTGTAATTGATACTAGAAATATCAAAGAAAAATTAATAAATTAGTATAAAGAAAAACGAAAAATCGAGAAACAGGCAATAATCGGTATTACCGAAAAATCAGGAATACAACCCGAAGAAGGGCATTTTGGTCATTTGACACCTAGAGTTGCCTTTTGACCTCAATGTCCATTAAAAATAAATGATATTACACTTTGAAAATATCATTAAAAATTAAAATGAGGTGCATTATATTAATAGTAAAAGAAATGAGGCATAAAATGTAAATTGTGAAATTTTGAATAATTAAATAATAAAAGTAACCTAAGTGCTCCACTAACTCATAATTTAGGACACATATATGGGACTTTGGGACAGCATATCCCACTAACTCCATCTTCTTCTTCTTCATTCTTCTTCTTGCCAAAATGGAGCTCCCAAACCAAACCTCCATGGCCGCACCTTGTAAGCTTCATCAACCCATCATCAAGCTATGATTCTCACACTTCTCTTCACTAAACCTTGTCTACACACCTTAGGCAGCATATTTGGAGCAAAAAGAGGGAATTTTAGTGAGGTTTGAGCAAGCTACAAAAATAGGCAAGTGTCCAAATTCCCGCCCTTTCTTCAGTAAACTTCATGTTTAGGTTGAGGTGAGTTGAATGGTGAAGAGAATGGAAGAATTTATTGAGTTATTGAATTGTTCAATTTTGGCAGCCATGAGAACCTAAGTTGCTTAAGTTTTTCTTACCTCTAGTGGATGGAAATTAATGTGGATTTAGTCATTTTAAAGTTGTAGTAAATTAATTTCCATGTATATGTAACTTAAGTACTTGAATTTAAGGGTTTGGAAAGTAAATTGGATACCTTAGCAAACTGCCACTTTTGGCAGCCTTTAAATTCATGAATTAATGTTTGGTTTCATGAATTTTCTTGATGAATTATGGTGAAGATGAATAGAGGGCAGTGTATGTGAAGTAATGATTGGGAAGTATATGTAATAATTAAGTGTTTTCATGTATATATTATGTTGAATTTAACTTTGTGAATTAGGGTTGTATAATGTACATGGAGCACTTGTATATTCTGCCCAAATGGACATGATTGAGATATGATGAATGGTATAGAATTGTTATGAATGTATAATTATAGTTTTTGGAGGAGGAGAAATGTCATTTGGGAGTGTTTTTTTATGTGCAGATTGTGTGTTGTGAAGGCAGTAAGTAAATTAAACCATAAGTGAAAATTTGTAACCCTAATTGGTATAAGGCCAATGGGAGGTGAAACTAAATACAAAATAGGCCAACTTTCATATAGAAATGTTTCCAAAATTCTGCCTAGAAACTGACCTTAAAAATAACCTAATCCGGAATTGATAATGTGCAAGCCCAGATTTTTGACTATATGAATAGTAGCCACTAAAATGACTATAACTCACTCAAAACAGGTCCAAATGACCTGAAATTTATACCATGGAAAGCTTAGACATAGAGCTACAATTCTTATGAAGACACCAAAGCCCAGAAATGGCCAGAACCAAATCAAATTGCTTACCCAAATTAGGGTACCAAAACTGCCAGAACTGAATTTGACTTAAAATTGACCAAATTTTGCACTAAAGATGCAATCTGTCTAGCTTTAGTAAATTGACAATATCTTGGTCTATACAACTCAGAATGACCTAAAATTTGTGCTAAAAGTTCAATAAGACATAGAGATACAATTTTGCTTCTTTGACCAGAAGCTAAAAACCAATAGAAATAGGACATTAAGCTAGACCAATCTAGCATACTAAAACTGAAAATTTGACATTTATATACAATGAAGCTTTGAAGTAATTTGGCAATAAATGCTAACTTGTGAAAAGGGTAAATTGCACTATATTGGCAACATATTGAATTACAAATTGTGACATGTTGATACTAGAATCAACTTGTCCATGATATCTAAAAAGGTCAACATTTGCATTGACTTGTGAATTACATAATAACTAGTAAACTCTAAAATTGAAGAATTAAACAATTAATTTGTAATGTGCCCTAGTTTGCCTAGTTGACTAGTTTGGATAGGTTGGCATTCTAATAGAATTCTGACAGCTGTTCTGTAAATGGCTTTATGCCATACTGTGTTTTTACGGCATATTATGCCGCATTGTGACTTTAATAGCCTACGGCTATGCATATTGTGTTATTATACTTGGCTTATCGTCGGATTGACTATATGGCTTTTTAGCCACACTGTTTGCACACCGGGAGACACTTTGTGACCGATGGTGTGACGGCTCAAGGTACTAGGTACCCAGTGCCAATATATCCATTTATCCAGTCTGGTCAGTGTATAGGCTACACGGGCAGTTAATTTAAGCATTATTAAATTCAAATAGCTAAATTTATTTTATTGACATACAACACTACCAAAATTAGCAAAAATGAAAGGTTAGCAAATAAAAGTAAAAACAACAACTACAAAGAATATTGATGTCATATATTCATAAACAATTCATTTATTTTAGTATATATTTCTTTATATTTGGCACCACTAAGCAGAATTGCTTAGCGCATTACTTTTGCTACGCGTAGGTATTGAAGACACAGCTGGGGAGCCCAGTAGACCTACGACCGGGTGAGACATCAGATCTACATAGGAGTCTAGAGTCATCTGCACTACACTGCATACATGGTAGGACTTAGGATCTTGTGTAATGACTATCAGTTGTATTTTGACATTTTGTTATGTAATTTTGTATATTCTAAAACTTTAAGGTTTGTAATAATTTGTACATATTAAACTCTTATGGAGAGCATTTGGATGAATGTAAATTATGATGGATTGTATTTTGAAACTATGAAATAGTTGATATTTTGAGAATATTATCATATTGAACTGTTTTTAACAGGTTTAGAAGGGCAGTTTGTCCGAAATACAGATGGCACCTTGCCAGATTTCTATTACCATTTTTGAAACACTGATTTTATTAAAGTATAAAAATAAAACCAGTACGATATGAACTTTACATAAAAGACTTCTTAAATCAAGTTGAGTTCAAAAAATGAGATAATCACAGACTAGGTGCTCTGGCACGCCGTGTAGCACACCTTACTTGGCTACACTGTAGACGGGTGAGGGGTGTTACATTTAGTGGTATCAAAGCACGGTTTAGGCGTTTCTGGATCTATATAGATTGCATATCATGCATTGCATTATAAGTGTTAAGATGACTCTAATGCTGCTATTTTGATTTGTTATTTTGATAAGAATATGGACTCCACATCGCAGAGAGTGGTCAATGAGGAGGTGGAGAGTCATGCTCCATCTATGACTGAACCAGGAGACAGGAGGGAACCTGCTCCACCAGTACCAGAAGCAACAGCCACATTTCAGCAAATGGCTGAGTTCTTTATACAGATGGCAGGAGTTATGCCACCACCACCACCTCCACATCAAAAATCTCATATGGAGAAACTTAGGAAGTTTGGAGTAGTGGATTTTCTGGGCAAAAGGGAAGATGATTCTGTCATAGCTGAAAGCTGGTTGGACAGAACTGGAAGAATCTTGAAACAACTTCATTGTACTCCAAAGCAGAATTTGGAAGCTGTTGTATCACTACTGCAAGATGATGCATACCAATGGTGGGATACAGTGACTAGTGAGGTGCCACCAAAACAAATAACTTGGAATTTCTTTCTCACTGAGTTCAGAAAGAAGTATGTGGGCAGTGTATACCTGAAAGAGAAAAGAAGGGAATTTATTACCCTACACCAGAGACAGCTGACAGTGGCTGAATATAAAAGAGAATTTGTCAGACTGAGCCGCTATGGGCAGGAAATAGTTCCTAATGAGGCCGAGAGATGCAAGAGATTTGAAAAAGGACTCAATGATAATATTAAAGTAATGATTACAGCCTTGGGGATTACAGAGTTTGCCAAGTTAGTAGAAGCCGCACTGAAGGCCGAAAAAATTAGAATAAATGAGCAGAACAGAAGGCACAGACAGCAGAAAAGAGGTCAGGGTCGGACCAGTACATCTTTTGCCCCTAGTAAGAAATTCATAGGTTCACCTACTCAGAGTTTTAGTAGAGCACCAAGTCAGGGTCAATCACAGAGGCCCAAATCTCAGTTTGCACTGAGGAGAAGCCAGTCCGCACCTTTAGTGGCTAGCTCTCCAGGGACAAGGTTCAAGGGACCAGCCCCAATAGTATCTGTTGCTTGCCCACATTGCAAAAAATGGCATAAGGGGGAATGTTAGAGGATGATAGGTGCTTGTTTATGGTGTGGGTCCACAGACCACCTAATATGAAATTGTCCACGCAGAACTGCTACATCCACTCCGGTATCAACTGTTAGGCCTGCCCCTCTAGCTCCAAGGGGTAGAAAGCCGGGTAAGGCTAAGGCAGCCAGCACTTCACAGAAACCTGTATCAGAGTCTGTGGAGAGAGCAGAAGGTAGAATATCAGCCAGAGCCTATGCTATGAGGGCACAGGAGGAACATGATGGTCCAGATGTCATCAAGGGTACGTTCCTCCTCTATAATACTTTTGTACATGCATTAGTGGATCCTAGATCTACTCATTCATATATTTATATCAAGCTACCCATAGAAATGGGAATACCAGTAGAGGAAAGTGACTAAGACATCCTGATCACAAATCAGCTAGGCCACAGTGTAGTAGTAAACAAGGTATATAAGGGTTGTCCATTGAAGATTCAAGGGAAAGAGTTCTCGGCAGACTTAATCGAATTGTCTTTCCATGAGTTTGACGTGATTTTGGGAATGGACTGGTTATCCCATCATCATGCAATGGTAGATTGTAAATTGAAGAGAATCTCTCTGAAAACTGCTGAGAATGAAGAAATAACAGTTGTGGGTGAAAGGACAGATTTCTTGTCCAATGTCATCCCAGCTACAGTTGCAAGGAGATGGTTGAGAAAAGGGTGTGAAGCCTATCTGGCACATGTGGTTGACACTAGGCAGGGTAAATTTGACTTGTCTGACATACTCACTGTAAGGGATTTCTCTGAGGTATTTCTTGAGGAATTACCTAGTTTGCTACCAGAAAGGGAAGTTGAATTTGCTATTGAGATTATGCCGGGTACAGCTCTAATTTCAATTGCTCCGTATAGGATAGCACCAGCTGAATTGAAAGAGTTAAAAATCTAGTTGCAAGAATTACTAGACAAGGGGTTCATACGCCCCAGTGTGTCACCATGGGGAGCTCCAATACTGTTTGTAAAGAAAAAAGATGGGACACTAAGGTTATGTGTTGACTACCGGCAGTTAAATAATGTAACAGTGAAGAACAAGTATCTGTTGCCTAGAATTGATGATCAGTTTGATCAGTTGAGGGAGCCAGTGTGTTTTCTAAGATTGATCTTAGATCAGGCTATCATCAGCTAAGGGTTAGGGATGCAGATGTGCCTAAGACTGCATTCAAAACCCAGTATGGGCATTATAAATTCCTGGTGATGCCATTTGGGATAACAAATGCTCCAGCAGCATTCATGGACCTTATGAACCGTATCTTCCATCCATACTTAGATCAGTTCGTAGTGGTCTTCATTGATGACATCTTGGTGTATTCCAAGGATAAAGCAGAACATGATGAGCATTTGAGAATTGTTCTGCAGACTCTAAAAGAGAAGAAACTGTATGGTAAATTGTCCAAATGTGAGTTCTGATTGAATGAGATTGCATTCCTTGGACATGCAGTATCAGCTGAAGGGATTAGAGTGGATCCTAAGAAGATTGAAGCAGTGATGGAATGGAAGCCTCCCAGAAATACAACTGAGATCAGAAGTTTCTTGGGGTTAGCTGGATAGTATAGAAGATTTGTAAAGGGATTTTCCCTGATAGCTGCTCCAATGACCAAATTATTACACAAGAATATGAAATTTGACTGGAATGACAAGTGTCAAGCCAGTTTTGAGAGGTTGAAGGCTATGTTGACGGAGGCACCAGTGTTAACACAGCCAATGTCTAGAAAAAGACTTCGTAATCTACAGTGATGCCTCACATAATGGGTTAGGGTGTGTACTCATGCAAGAAGGGAAAGTGGTCGCATATGCTTCCAGGCAGTTAAGGACACATGAAAAGAATTACCCTACTCATGATTTGGAGTTAGCAGTAATTATATTTGCATTGAAGATATGGAGGCATTACTTGTATGGAGAAAAATGCTACATATACACAGACCATAAGAGTCTGAAGTATTTGCCAATCCAGAAGGAACTTAATTTGAGACAGGGGCGATTTCTGAAAGGTTATGATTGTGTGATTAACTACCACCTTAGGAAGGCAAACATAGTCACTGATGCCTGAAGCAGAAAATCTATTGTAGCATTAAGATCTCTTAATGCCTAACTGTCCTTAACTCATGATGGAGTTATTTTGGCTGAGTTGCAAGTAAAGCCGAATCTGTTACAATAGATACAGGATGGGTAGAAGACAGATGAGAAATTAATGGCTGTTATGGGCAAAATCACTGAGGGAAAGGGAACTAAATATGAAGTGAAAGAAAATGGGTGCCTATACTATAAAGAAAGAGCATGTGTACCAGATGATAAAGAGTTAAAAACCAGTATTCTAAGAGAAGCACATAACATTGTGTATGCTAATCACCCAGGAAGCACAAAAATGTACCATGACCTGAAACTTCAATACCGGTGAAGAAGGACATAGCTGATTATGTAACTAGATGCTTGACATGTCAGCAAGTCAAAGTAAAACATCAAGTTCCATCAGGTTTGTTACAGCCTATAAACATACCTGAATGGAAATGGGACCGAGTCACTATGGACTTTATCAGTGGTCTACCTCTCACTCAGAAGAAGCATGATGCAGTATGGGTAATTGTGGATAAGTTGACCAAATCAGCACATTTTCTGCCAGTAAGAACTGACTACTCACTGGAAAAACTAGCAGAATTGTACATTAGCGAGATAGTTAGACCACATGGAATTCTACTTTCCATTATATCTGATAGAGACTCGAGGTTTACTTCTAGATTTTAGAAGAAATTACGAGAATCCTTGGGCACACAACTCCATTTCAGTACGGCTTTTCATCCTCAAATGGATGGCAGTCAGAAAGAATAATCCAGTTAAATTTTGAAACTCATTGAGTTATTGCAAACAATAAATTGAACTGATAATGATAATAATAACCGAACATATATGATAGGTCCTCGAGGATATGCTGAGGAGTCGTGTTATTGAGTTTGAGGGAAGCTGGGAAAGATACCTTCCATTGGCAGAATTTGCATACAACAATAGCTATCAAGCTAGCATACAAATGGCACCCTATGAAGCACTGTATAGGAGAAAATGCAGAACACCTGTATGTTGGACTGAATTGGGTGAAGATAAGCTAGTGGGACCAAACCTAGTAAAACAGACAGAGGAAAAGGTGAAACTGATAAAGGCCAATTTAAAAGTTACCTCAGACTGACAGAAATCTTATGCTGATTTAAAAAGAAAGGACATTGAGTATGAAGTTGGCGAGAAGGTATTTCTCAAAGTATCACCGTGTAAGAAAGTGTTGAGATTCGGGAAAAAGGGAAAATTAAGCCCTAGGTTCATTGGCCCATATAAAGTTATTGAACATGTGGGACCAGTAGCCTACAGATTAGCCTTACCACCAGAGCTGGACAAGATATATAATGTGTTCCATGTCTCGATGCTCAGAAGATATAGATTAAATCCTTCACATGCCATCTCAGCAGAAGAAATTGTTGTACAACTTGATTTGACATATGAAGAAGAACCGATTAAAATCTTGGCACGAGAGGTAAAAGAGCCTAGAAACAAGACAATTCCACTAGTGAAAATCCTATGGAGGCACCACAACATGGAAGAGGCAACATGGGAGAGTGAGGAGACAATAAAGCAAGAGTTTCCTCAGCTCTTCACATTAGGTAAATTTTGAGGATAAAATTTTTATTTAGAGGGAAAGAGTTGTAACATCCTCCCTGTACGTATTCTGTATGTTCTGTTACTCCAGTGACCTAATGTCAGTCCGAGCAAGTCAGGATGTCTGAAACTACACTTCGGTGATAGTGAACAGGCATATAATGATGAAATAAATAAAAAGAAAATATAAGAAAAATTAAAGAAAAATAAAAGAGAGAAAATAAAACTAAGTTAAACGAGCCGACACCGTAGCGGGTGACCGCACCGGCAAGTTATAGCGAAGGCAATTACAGATCCTAGGACTGCGGGGAACCCTCGAAATTAAACTTTGGGACATAATTAAAGGTTTATTGAGGTGTAATTGACACTAGAAATATCAAAGAAAAATTATAAATTAGTGTAAAGAAAAACAAAAAATAGGCCTAGGAGGAAGCACAAGAGCCACTCCACCTTGAGTTTCTCGCTAGAGTAGCTCCATGCACACCATGACCTACAGACCCTGTCCTTGCAAACCTTCAGTGCATGGAGAGCACCTTAAACAATAGGATGCAGGCATTCGAAGACAGCCTCCAAGAAGCCCACACTAAGCTTGATATGATAATTGAGAGCCTCGATGCAGAGGGACCATCATCACCATTAGAGACTTTCTAGAATTTGGACTTTAGGATAGGTTCTTTCATGTAAAACTTATATGCCTTAGTCCTTTATATGCCTTAGTCATAAACTGTGTTTATAGGTCTCTAATCCTTGCTATTTTGTCCCAACTTTAAACTCTTAATACATGATATGCCTTTTCGTAAATTTTTGTGCTATCTCTTAATTTTGCATATTATGTTGCTATTGAGGACAATGCCAGATTTGAGTTTGGGGCTACAAATGCATTTTATGCATTGCATTCACCTAACATTTTATTACATCGCTTAACTATATCCATATTATACTTGTGTATCAAAAATATAGAAAATTTTGCAAATTTTAAGAATTTCAAATGGTTTTTAACTTAGAATTATAACCACAAAAATTAATAAGCTAATGATTGGACTCCATGGAATTGATGAATGAATGTATCTAGATAGGCCAAAAGGTTTTAATATGTTGTTTGCAAAAAAAAAAAAAAAAAAAACTTAATCACCTTAGTGGAGCTAGCCTAGTTAAACCCCTTCATAGCTATTAATCTGTCACATTGAACTTGCAAAATAAGGAGAAGATTTTTGAAATACAAACAAACCTAAAAAATTGCCTCACTAACTCTAGAACATGTCTCATAAACCTATCGAGGCGAAATCCTAGCATATGCTTGACAAAGAGATGATTAAGGCATTCTTTGATATAGCCTCATTAAGCCTTAGCCACCCCTAGTTGCAATATATCCCTTGTACCCAACTTAAGCCTATATTTTTACCTATATGATTTTCCTTGTTTAACCATAATTATCTACCTAGCTCCTAGCCTAAACACTAACCATTACCCTTTTTGTGGAAAGCCTAATGCATAAAAGGATAAGTATTTCAAGTACAAAAAGACAAAGACGGGGAGAAGGTATGGAAACCAAGAAGAGTGCAAGTGCGCAATTAAATCAAGGAAAACTTTGCCTTTCCAACCCAGCAAAAGCAATGAGTTTGGGGGAGAGGACAAAAAGGGACATATCTATAAATTAAAAAAAAAAAAAAAAAGAGAGAAGATCCCAAAAGTATCATGAAAGTATGCTTAGCACTATAAAGAACCCTTCTTCCCCACACAAAATCAGCTGAATAAACTTGGTATACTTAGAACTTTATGCATGAAAACTATCCTTAAATTTGCATTCCTTAAAACCCTTCATTGTTAACCAAATCATTATCCCTTAACTCCATTACAACCTTTCTAAAGACCTTTTAATCTTTTAAAAGTATGTGATACATTAGTGGAGATAGGGAATTGAAATATGCCTATGGAGTTAAAATTAAACCAAAATCACCAATAATCTTCAATAGAGGCAAATTTGGGGGAGTAAGTGTTTCTTAAGTCTATCCTGATAAAATAAACGATTTGTGACTTACTAATAGCCTTGCCTAGAGAAATAATTAGTTGAAACACCATAAAAGTGGTGAAGCTTTAAACAAGCAGCTATTGAAACCCTTATGCCTTAAAAAAGAGTAGTTGGTATGAAGGATTGAAGGAGCTTAATTACATGCATATTGAATTTATGATTATGCTTTTGAGTTTTCCCCCAAAATGTGTTCTAAAAAGGTTTTAATTTGCTTGAGGATAAGCAAAAGTTTAAGTTTGGGGGTATTTGATACACCTGTATTATATAGATGTTTTTAAGCACATTTGTACAACATTTTGTAGCATTTAGATAGGTAATTTCATGCATAATTATCAAATTCATTAACTTTCATAAATCTCATCACATTGCACTAAATTCTATATTTTCTGCATATTTTCAGGTGTTTTGAGGGAATTCCAAAGCATAGGAGTAAAGAAGGAAGCCTGGATAAACTCAAGAAGAAGAGCATTGTTGCTGATACACTTTACACGGGTCATGTAAATATACCACAGAACCATGTAACTTGCTGCAAGGAGAAAAACAATGAAGTCAAAGAAGAGACACAGTGCACAGGCCATGTAACACGACCCTTATAACTTGCAGAGGCCCGTGTAAGATTCTGCCTGGCAAAGCTCAAAGAATTTCCAAAAGAACAATAGAACATGGGCCGTGTAATTGGACCTGTGTAACTAGCAAAGACCCATGTAAACTTCTGCCTAAATACGAGATGTAGCCTTCAAGTTTCATTAAGTTACACTGCCCTAGGCCGTGTAGTGACACACGGGCCATGTATCAGTTAACAACCAGTTTCTTGATTTGATTTTAGCTCTAGTTTTTACACTCAGTGCAAACTTCTGATGCCTTTGAGACTCTAAAAACCTAACCCTAGGACATTGAATATAAATAGAAGCAGTAGAAAATAGAGAAAGGCCCCAACCCTCCACCATCTTTATACACACATTTGCATATACATACATTTTCATCATTCTCATAAAGCCGTCTTTAGGAATAGTGCATTGGCACCAAAGGGGAGTCCTCAGCCGAAGATCCACAAGTTTAAAGCTGCAGAGATTTTTCTTTGGTTCTTTTGTTCTATTTCTTTATGTTGCTTTTTATGTTCTTTTATTTATTTTTGTTATGTTTGTTAAACTCACCATGAGTGAGTAGTTTCTTTATTCTGGAATTAGGAGAGTAACGTTTGCAATCATTATTATGGACAAATATTGAGTTTTGTCTATTGTATTTGAGTTTTATTCTTTGATTTGATGTTCTGTGTTTTTAATGCATGCTATGTGCCGGTACCCACTTAGACATGATAGAAGATACTAATTAAAGAACTTATAGGTAAATGTTAGTATTGGAAAATTAAAATATTAAACTTAGAAAATCTGATTTAGAGATAGGTTGAAATCCTTCGTAGAATTCCATAATTAATCATAAATCTTAAAGGGTTTTTATTAGGACTAATCACAAATGAAGTATGGTTTAGCTCTAATTAAAACACACTCTAGGTGCCTTGAGAGAGGATACCTTAGGATTAATTTCCATCAAAGGAACGATCCTTGATCAATGGATAGACAAGACTGAGCCTGTAATAAGGTTAAAGTATGAAATCTTAATTCTAGAATTATTTTAATAGATTGTTTCATTTTAAGTTCATTGTTTTCTTAGTTTTTAGCACTCAAGATAAATTAGATTTACTCTCCCATTATAGTCGGTAGCCTAGATAGTTATAATTATTGTGTAACTTGGTACTTGCTAATTAAATTTCTTGTGGGACGATACTCTACTCACTACTTTATTACTTATTAGCGATCGTACATTTACAGGGTTGTGAAACTAGCAAACACTCATGCGCCACCTCCAAAGAAATAGAGAAAGTAAAAAAAAAATTGTGCCCAAACTCCATAGCATATATGAGATAGCCACCAAAGTGAATTCGATTGAACTTTGCTCTTTTATGTCGAGATATCGCATTCCCAAAGACTTATACGAAGTAGAAGCTTATGAGCACCACATCCAAGCTGACCATCACTTCGAAGAAGGACACCACACAATCATTTATAAAGAATAACCAAATGTAAGATTAAAGTTCCCTGTAGACCCATTTTACATAAAAGTACTATATTATTACCAACTGTCGATCACTCAACTGTCGATCACTCAACTTCACCTGAACTCTTAGCAACTGTTAGTAGGCTTCTAAGCAATAAGTCGAGCCAAGCATTTGGTGACAACAGAAAAAGTATTTGCCAGCCTTTACCATCTAGGCACAAGAAAAAATGAAAAAGCCAAAAAGAATGACAAGTTCTAGTTTTTCCAAGTGCAATTGAATTGCCAATTATTTGTTGACCTACCTTCCTCCTTGAAAAATTGGAAAAGGAAGATTCTTCATTCTTTAAAGTAAAAAACAAACTAGTTAGGAAGCTATCCCCTGAAACTAGAATTATTAAGCTCATAAAATGAAGAGAATGCTACATCTCAACTTAACTGAATTTGTAACACCCTCACTGTAACAATTATGTACATTCTACTGTTCCGGTGACCGGTGTCGATTCGGACAGCTAGAACGTCTGGAAAAATAATTAGACTAGAGTGAGGAGTCATAAATAACTCAAATGTTAATAAGAAAAATTTAGAAAAAATTTTAGAAATAAAATACAGCCAAGTTAAATGAGCCGGTGCCCTAGCGATGGGTAACCCAATGGGAAGTTGCGGTTCTCGCAACTAGGAGCCCTAGACCCGGGAGAAAATTCATAAAATAATTTTCGAGACTCCAGAGAAGAATCATTGAGGTTTCTATGGCATTAGAATGCCAAGAAAAGGTTTACAAAAATTTTTCAATCGGTACAGACAATTTTAGTCTGTTAAGCCAAACGGAGGGCATTTTGGTCATTTCGTCTTCAGAGATGATTTTTGACCGACTTGTCCAGTTAAGTAAATAATTATTATGGTCTAAAATATGAATAAATATTGCTAAAAATTGAATTGGAAATGAGTAGAAAAGAAATGAAAAGAAAAATGAAAGAAATTAGGAATTATGACATAATATGATGTCATTAAACACTCTCCACCCAATCACTATTTGACAAGCAAATTAAAAGGGATTAAAATGACATAAAAATGAGATAAAAATAGAACAATTCCAGCAGCCCTTCTTCTTATTCCCGCACCAAAGAGAAAAAAAAGAGGAAGACCACCATTAAAGCCCCAAATAAGCTTGATTCCCTAGCCAACTACACCATAAAACCTCACCCTCTCTTCACAAAAAATTTCCCTTACCACTAGAGCTAAACTTGGGCAGCCATTAGAAGAGAAGAAAGTGAAGGAAAGTGAAGGGTGAAAATTCATCCAAGAGGTTAGTGCTAATTTTCTTGCTTCCATTCTTTTTTAAGCATGAATTTAAGTTGAGTTAAGTTGAAAATTTGATGAAAAATAAATTAAAGATGCATGAACTTGCCCCATGAAATTTTGGCAGCCTTAGGGTACCTAGGGTTTCAACAATTTGATTGCATAATAGTTATGTATGGCTGCCATTAAACATGATTTTGGTGTTTTAATTCATGGATTGTATGTATATAGAGAATTGAAATTATTGGAGTTAGGGTTTGGGCACCAAAATTTGGATTTTGTTTAAGTATTGGTGAAAAGAGGTTGTAATGGTCAGTTAGTGACCATGTGGTCATGTTTGAATAGGAAATTGAGTGAATGGTGCCAAGAGAATTGAGGTTATGTATGCTGCCCTTGGTGACCTGCAGGACTAGGCATGAGTCCAGCAGGTTTGGACAGCCATAACTTGAATTGTAGAGGTTAAATTGGTGCAAGGCCAATTGGAAATGAAACTAGACACATAATGGCACAACTTTGGTGAAGAAACCATGCCCATAAAACCAAACTAAGTGGATCAAAAGCTTGCCCTAATCCGGGTGATCTGTAGTCTGCCTGGGCAAAATGACTAAATGAACAGTATTTGGTCATTTGGCCATAACTCAGTGTAGAAAGGTCCAATTGACCTGAAATTTTACCAGCAACAAGCTGAGATATAGACAAACAACTTTCATGAGGAATACAAATCCAAATTATGACCATAACCTAGTCAAATTGCCAACCAAACTTAGGTCACCAAATCTGGCAGAACCAAATTGCCCAGAAAATCTGGGTACAGGTCACTCCGGCCAGTTATGGTAAAATGACCACAACTTGAGTTACAAAACTCCAAATGAAGTGATTCGAAAAAGAAATTCAACTAGACAAAATAAGGAACAACTTTCATGTTGATCATTTTGCCAAATTCCCACTGCAAAAATGACCAATGGAACAGTAAAACAAAGCATGAAAACTGAAAATTCTGCCCAATTAACATTAAGCTTGGAAATGGTATTGGCAACCAATACCAACAAATTTTGAATGCAAAATGTGATATCTTGGAGAACTTAGGTTCAATAAATTTATTATGTATTAAAAAGTCAACAATTTGAGTGAATAGTAATGTGAATAGTAATACAAAGACATAAAGTATAATAACTAAATTGGTAGAGGAAATTAAGGTATGAAATTTGGAATCCATGAAACATTCATGGATTACTTGGAATAGGAATAGTAATTCACCTAAATGGCTTAATGAACATTTAAGTTATGTGAGTATATAGTTAAGATTTATTTCCATTACTAGTAGGTCTAATAAAACATAAGTAATACCACTTGAATATGAAATGACATTAACCTAGATGGATTGTTAAGTATAAATGGGATGAGGTTTACATTAGGATTTATGTTTCCATTACAAATAAGATAATAACACCTTGTATGAGTTATGAATTCATATAAATATTGTAATGAATAAATGAATCACATGAAAATATGAATGGAACATTAGTTTTCTTTATAAGAGAAAGGAAAAATGTTTTGAGTACAATGGTATATGAACACCATTGTTGTGAATTGTGATCAATATGAATGATGTAAGGAATATATGAATATTATGATGAATGCATAAATTATGAAATTTATCATGAAATAATAAAGTTATAAAACACAATATATTAATATTTAATGATATTATGTGCCCTTGTATTGCCTAGACATATGTGTCAGATTGGATAGTTTGGCATGTCAATAGGGTATTGTTTTAGTAGTACTGCGAAAGGCTTTATGCCTGTATTCATGGCTTTGTGCCCGTATTCATGGCTTTATGCCCGCATTCATGGCTTTATGCCAACATTCATTGCTTTTATGCCCGATTATGTGATATCATGGCTTTTTAGCCATGCTGACTGCATACGTGGTTGACGTTCTGCGTCCCATGGTATGATGGCCCGAGGCATCGCGGTGTCCAGTGCCAACGACCCGTTATCCAGTTTAGTCAGCCTGTCATAGGTTACTTGGGCAGTGAAATTTATTGAAATAAGTTAAGAATATTAGTAATAAAAAATATTAGAAATTAAATAAATGAGTAAGATGACCTAAAATAAATTAGAATAGTTATTTATTAGAAAGAATTGAAATGAACTGGACCGATATCAAAATTTACTTATTATGAAATAATCTGAGACAACCAAGAAAATATTGAGAAAATGCTAAAAGATTAGCAAAGAAAATTATAACATACATAAATATTGCAAATGTGACTTACATAATAATATAAGCATAAATTTATTATTTTTAGATCATTTTTCTTTGTACATTATTACTGTACATTGGTGAAATAAACACTTCCAAAGAAGACTAAATTAGGATAAAACATATTAAATTTTAGAAACCGCATGTGAAGTATAAATAAATCTTAATTATTCGAATTTTATTTCTATCTTTATTTGTATATTATTTTCTTGTTATATTATTGCACCACTAAACAGTAATGCTTAGCGCGATGGAATTGTTTCCTTCGCGCAGGTACTGAAGCTAGAACCCAATGGATGTTTGACTGGAAATTTTAGGAGTTCTGATCTGCAGAAGTGTCTGAAGTATTCAAGGTTGTCACCTCCTCAGCAATGCATGTAGATAGGGCCCATATAGATTATATTTTATATTTTGTATAAAATGCTTAGATATTGTATTGTAATGTATATTATGAACAGGTAATTAATAGGAATGCGATGTAAATTAATTAATTAGCTTTTTCATATGTAATTAATTTATATATCATGTAAATTATGAAATTTTGTAATTATTTTGTAAATTATGTAAATTAAGGAAATTTGAAAATTTTGCTTATGAAATTTGAGAATGTTTACTTATGAATTGAGTTTGAATGGAAATGCATGGATGAGATTTGAAATATGAGATAATTATGATTAGCATGGATAAGATTTTATTTTGAAAATATTATTGAATTTCAAATAGGTGAATATTGAAATATGCCAAACGATAATAAAATAGGAGAAACTCCGCTGGTTTCTCCGTCGAAAAATAATTGATCTTAAATTAAACAAATTCAAAATTATTAAAAATAATAAATTAAGATAAGTTAGGGTGCTCTGGCACCGATTGTAGCACGCCTTGCTCGGCTACACTGTAGTCGGGTGAGGGGTGTTACAGAATTTGAATTCATTTTTGGATTTATGATAAATTATGATATTGAAACACTGTGAAATTATGTGTTTCAATTGAAAAGAATACCTGGAAAGAACCCGTAGCATCGAGTCAAGGCCAAGAGGCAACTCGCTTAAGGTTTGTGCACAACATCAATATTCTTTAAAATTCATTTACAAAATGCATGTAATGAATTACTTATATTGCAAAATGTGTATTATGCTTTTAACTTAAATTGTTGAAAGTTTATTTGTTTGTGTTTGAAATGGCAATAAATGTTTAGTAAATTGCTAAGACAGTGTTGAAACCACAGTGTCATGACCATATATTTGAATGCCTCACTAGCATGACTAGTGGGGGAAATAAGTTTCGAATTTTGATTCCTTTTCTGGTTGAAATGTTAAGGTGTGTGCCAGTAGAAGAAGAAATAGAATGGATATCCATATATTTGAGCTAGCTAGCCTTGTGATGTGACTTCTCATAAGCCTCTGGTTATTGAGATGATTATTGTTTCAAATGGTATGATATAACTGTGTGTTTTTATGAAATTTGTTTTGAGACTTTTGAAATGAAATTGTTTAGATTAAAAGCTTAAAAATCATGTTTTTTTATTTATTTCTCATATTCAGTTCAGTTTTTGAATAAGCATGATTTAAATTCTGCATAAAGGTTATTTTAGTATATTGTGCACCACTGAGTCATAGTACTCAGCGATGGCTGTTATTGCTATCGCAGATATAGAGACTAGAGGAGCAGCAGAGTGAGCTGCTGAAGATTGTGGAGCCACCTTCCTTGAAGTTCTATCGAGTATATTTTATACCCTGATTGTAATAATTATTATGATGTATGTAAATGTATGTACATGTGGAACTGGTCATGAGCAGTTGTATAAAGTTTGTAATAATATTAGTTTGGATTTTTCCAATGTAAATTCTGGATTGCGTAATGTAAATTGTTTTAACTTTAATGAAATTAGGAATGAAATTATTTTATTTTAATTTGAATGAAATTACTTAGTATTATTTTGGATGATATTGAATTGGAAATTATTGATTTGAATTTTGGAATTTGAGAAATGATGTTGAGATTTGTTGTGGTGGATGTTGAAGTTATTGAGTTGATGAGATAAATCATTGGAAGTATTTTTTTTTTAGGTATTTGAAGAACTGTTTTATCAAAATACAGATGGCACTCTACCGAAATTTTTCTAAAATTTGCGGAAAAATAAAAAGGGACAAAAATTTTAAGTAGTTTTCAAACTCTAATTAAATGTTTTAATACCTATTAGAAAATGCTCACCACTTCAAAAAAAAGTAAGAAAATGATTTTAAAATCCCTTGTAGGGTACTTAATGAGTTATCAGTAGGTGAAGTTCAGTAGTTCATTAAGTATTCTACAGGATCATATTATGCCTTACAGAGGAGTAAGGTGTGACACGTTTTAGTGGTATCAGAGCAAATTTTTAAAGTATGTTTTAACTTGTGAATTTGTGTCTTTTCTTTGCTAAGTACAACTGCTCAATGTCCTTATTTGTTACATACAGTGCATTACATCATAAATATGAACTAACGGAGAGAAATCTCTTTGTGTTATTTGTTCAGGAGATATCCTACTCCAGACTGATATGGAAGAAGGGGATAGCTCTGTTGAGCAATCTGTTGAAGCTGAAGCACAAGGGGAAGCCCCAGCTCTATAAAATGTCAGTGGGTCAGTGGCACCAGCCCCACAAATATCGCAGTTTCCTGCATAGTTCGCATAGCAGATGGTGGCAATATTTTAACAAATGGCTGGGGGTATGCCTGCTCAAGCTCCAACCCAGACTACTGTGGTGCAACCTTAAGCTCCAGTCAGACAGTATGACAAGCTGTTGAAGTATGGGGCTACAGAATTTAAGGGTACAGTAGACCCACTAGAGGCAGAGCAATGGTTGGAAAGAATGGACAGAGTATTCAAGAAATTGCACTGCCAAGATGAACTAAAATTTGAATATTCGGTATCTTTGCTACAAGGGGATGCTTATTATTAGTGGAAGACCATCCCCCACAGCTTGGCTGAACCACCAGTACTGACCTGAGATGACTTCATCAGAGAGTTCAGACAGAAATACATCCCAGATGCATATGTGGATTAGAAACTATAAGAATTTTTGAGTTTGAAGCAAGGCAATAGAACAGTGGAAGAATATGAGAGGGAGTTCTCCCGCTTAAGCCACTATGCTGGGAGTCTCCTTTCTACCAGCAAGGAAAGGTGCAAGAGATTTGAGACGGGTTTGAAGCCCAATTTGAGGATGCAAGTAGTGGGATTTAGACACAATAACTTCTCTAAGCTCATTTCTCAGGCACTTGAGTTGGAAAGAATTGAATTAAAAGTGACCCCAGTAAAAGAAAAATCAGAGAAGACTAAGAAATCAGGGAAAGATAAAGCGGAAAAGTCAATAGAGCAAAGTCCTAGTGGTACCTCTAGGAAGAAGAAAAAATTTGGGGGACCTAACAGAGGTCGAGGTGGAAGGTTTAGAAGGGGCAAATTCTCTGGACAGACACCCCCTAGATCTTGTCAGCAGTCGACCAGGGGTTCATATCCTGCCCGCCCCTGTGAGACTTGTGGTAAGATTCATGGGAAAGAAAGCTATTGGGCAACAGGAGTTTGTTGTAACTGTGGAGGCAAAGGCCATCTTGCTAAGGACTGCACCAGTGCCTCTAGATTTGGTCCAACTCCTACTATTACAGAAGGATCTATTCAGAGTCCTACTATCAGAGGTTCACAACTGGTTAGCAGAGGAAGAGGCAAAGGTAGAGGTAATGCTTCTAGGAGTCAGGGTACTGTTAACCAGTTAACACAAGGGAGTGCTTTAGCCAGAGTTTACACGATAAGACAGAGGGAAAAGGCAGAGACTTTTGATGTGGTAGCCGGTACATTCTCTATCTCTGATCAAGAAGTATTTGTGTTGTTTGATCCGGGTTCAACCCACTCGTATGTTAGTGCTAGCATAGTCAGTTCACTTGCTGTTCCATGTGTCAAAATGGGTTTTGAAGTGCTAGTAACTAGTTCATTAGGACAAGAGGTTCGGGTCAATAGAATTTATAGAGACTGTCCTTTGGTGATCCAAGGACATGTTTTTCTGTTGGATTTGATTGAAATGCCCTTCAGAGATTATGATATTATCTTGGGCATAGATTGGTTAGCCAGGCATCACGCCATGATTGACTGTAGACTGAAGACAGTCACTTTTGGTCTCCCTTTGTACGGTGATGTGGAAATATATGGGGAGAGGCAATTACTGCCATTAAACATCATTTTGGTTGCACTAGCCAGAAGGATGATCAGAAAGGGGTGTGAAGCATACTTGGCACATGTGATAGACACCCAAGTGGGGAGTCCAGCACTCAGGGACATCCCTATAGTATGTGACTTTTCAGATGTGTTTCCTGATGAATTGCCAGGATTACCTCCAGAAAGAGAGGTGCAGTTTGAGATTGATGTTATGCCTGGTGTGGACCCAATCTCCATAACACCATATAGAATGGCACCTGCAGAATTAAAAGAGTTAAAAGTGCAGTTGCAAGAGCTGCTTGATAAGGGCTTTATCTGCCCTAGTGTGTCACCTTGGGGAGCGCTAGTGTTATTTGTTAAGAAGAAGGATGGCACTCTCCATTTATGTATTGACTACCGATAGTTGAATAAGGTGACAATAAAGAATAGATATCCATTGCCCCGCATTGATGACTTGTTTGATTAGTTGAGGGGTGCAGCTATGTTCTCCAAAATTAACCTGAGATCAAGTTATTACCAGTTGAAAGCACAAGAGCAGAGTATTCCTAAAACTGCCTTTAGAACCCGCTATGGCCATTATGAGTTCTTGGTCATGCCATTCGGGTTAACTAATGCTCTGGTTGCTTTTATGGATCTGATGAACACTATTTTCAGACCATACCTCGACCAGTTTGTTGTGGTGTTCATAGATGATATATTGGTCTATTCGAGAAGTGCAGAAGAGCATGATAGACATTTGCAGATTACACTGCAGACTTTGAGGGAGAAACAGCTATACGCCAAATTGTCGAAATATGAATTTTGGCTAAAGGAAATATCCTTCTTGGGGCACGTACTATCAGTAGAGGGCATCAAGGTAGATCTAAGTAAGATAGAAGCTGTCCTCAATTGGAGGCCACCCAGAAATATCACTGAAATTCACAGTTTTCTGGGTTTAGCTGGATACTACCACCGATTTGTGAAGGGATTCTCCATGTTAGCA
Source organism: Hevea brasiliensis (assembly GCF_030052815.1). Classification (NCBI taxonomy): domain Eukaryota; kingdom Viridiplantae; phylum Streptophyta; class Magnoliopsida; order Malpighiales; family Euphorbiaceae; genus Hevea; species Hevea brasiliensis. The sequence goes on from NC_079499.1 coordinate 50,950,961, forward strand.
TCTCCATTGACTAAGTTACTTCGAAAAGATGTGAAATTTCAGTGGACAGATAAATGCCAACAAAGTTTTAATGAGTTGAAGAGGTGTTTAACTGAGGCTCCAGTCCTGACTTTACCTACTCCAGGTAAAGAATATACAGTTTATAGTGATGCTTCTCATAATGGGTTAGGCTGTGTATTGATGCAAGATCGAAATGTCATTGCCTATGCATTATGCCAGCTAAAACCACATGAGAGGAATTGTCCAACACATGATTTAGAGCTTGTAGCTATTGTGTTTGCTCTTAAGATCTGGAGACACTATTTGTATGGGGAGAAATGCTACATCTATACAGATCATAAGAGTTTAAAGTATCTGGGCACTCAGAAGGAGTTGAATTTGAGACAGAGGAGATGGTTAGAGTCGATAAAAGACTATGATTGTCTGATAGACTATTAGCCAGGGAAAGCTAATGTGGTGGCTGACGCCTTAAGTCGCAAGGCTATGGCAAGTCTCAAAGTTTCTCCTTTATCTATGGTACATGAGTTAAGATCATTACATGCTAGCTTAGAGATTAATAATGAGGGGAAGACAGTAGTTGCATGGCATGTACAGCCAGTGTTGATTGATCAAATTAGAATGGCTGCTCAGAATGATCAGAAGTATCAGAAGCTGTTAGAAGAAGTCTGATAGGGCAAGAAACCAGAATTCTCAATAAGAGATGACGATCTACTGCTTCACCAGGGCAGAATGTGTGTTCCTAATGACGTTGACTTGAAATAGATCATTTTGTAGGAAGCACGTGAGTTTTCTTTTACTATGCACACTAGTGGCACAAAAATGTATAGAGGGCTAAAAGAGCATTACTGGTGGATGGGTATGAAAAGAGATGTGGCAGAATTTATTTCCAAATGCCTAACTTGTCAGTAAGTGAAGGCAGAGCATCAAGTACCAGCTGGTTTATTACATCCACTACCAGTACTGGAATGAAAATGAGAGAGAATAACTATGGATTTTGTGATGGGACTTCCGAGGACACAGAAGAGTCATGATGCAGTATGGGTCATTGTTGACAGACTGACCAAGTTTGCTCATTTTCTGCCAGTCTAGTTGGACTACAGTTTAGAAAGATTGGCCAAGTTGTACATTGATGAGATAGTAAGACTGCATGGAGTGCCAGTATCCATCGTATCTGACTGAGATCCTAGGTTCACTTCTAGATTCTGGGGTAGTATTTAGAGAGCCCTAGGAACTAGATTGAGCTTCAATACGACATTCCACCCATAGACAGATGGCCAATCTGAGAGGGTAATTTAGATTTTGGAGGACATGCTACAGGCTTGTGTAATTGAATTTGAGGGCAGTTGGGACACACACTTGCCTTTGATTGAGTTTGCTTACAACAACAGCTACCAATCAAGCATTGGGATGCCTCCATATGAAGCTTTGTATAGTAGAAAGTATAGAACTCCCCTGTGTTGGGATGAAGCAGGTGAAAGGAAGATGATTGGGCCCGAAATTGTTCAGTAGACCGAGGAGAAGATTAGGGTGATGAGAGATCGACTTAAGACTGCATCAAACCGTTAGAAGTCCTATATTGATATGAAGAGAAGAGATATTAAGTATGCAGTGGGTGAGAAAGTATTCCTCAAAGTTTACCCTTGGAAGAGAATTATGAGATTTGGCAGAAAGGGGAAACTGAGTCCTCGTTTCATTGGGCCATATGAGGTTCTGGAAAGGGTGGGTCCTTTGGCATATCATTTGGCACTACCTCTAGAGTTAGAGAAGATGCATAATATCTTCCATATGTCTATGTTGAGAAGGTATCAATCAGACCCATCTCATGTACTACCAGTGGAAGAAATTGAAGTGAATCCATACCTCACATATGAGGAAGAACCCATAGAGATTCTGGCTTATGAGGTGAAGCAGCTACGAAACAAGCAGATACCGTTAGTGAAAGTGCTGTGGAACCATCATTCGGGCCAAGAAGCTACTTGGGAATGAGAGGAGGACATGAGGAGACAACACCCACAACTGTTTAAAGACTGATTCCAGGTAAAATTTGGAGACGAAATTTATTTTAAGGGGGGGGGGGGGGGGAAATTATAACAACCCTATTTGCATAGCCTGGTATATTTCACTGTTCCGGTGACCGGTGTCAGTCCGGATAATTAAGGGGATTAGAACCACATTTAAGACAACTAGTTAAGCCCTAAACACAAATAATTAGTAATTGTCAATTAGTTAAGTATAAATAAGAAAAACAGAACACAAGAAGTTAAATGAGCCGATAGTCACAGCGATAAGTGACCTTCTCGGGAAGGACTGCGAGATCGATTTAAACTCAAATTTTGAACCGTAAAATGTGACACCGTGGTCCTTAGGACTATTGTGAACACAGTGGAAAAGAGAAAATCAAGAAAAAGAATTGTTAAGTAGGTCAAATAATTAGGTCAGGGATCTGAAAGAAATATTGAATTATTTACAAACCAGATCGAACTGGTGAGGGGCAATTTGGTCAATTCACCCCTAGAGCTAACTCCTGATCTAACTGTCTAATAAAATCGGAGAAAAGAAAATATCAGGATCAAGAATTAAATTAAAAAACTAAAGAAAAATAAATAAATAAAAGGAAAAAGTTGAAAATGTTTATTACATCATGCATGACATCATGCATGATACAATAAACCTAATAATAAAAAAATTTGAAATTTTAAGATAATTTTGTCTTACTAAAGAGTTAAAAATACATAAAAGAAAAGAAAAAAAATAAAATTCACTCTTCTTCTTCTTCTTGTTGCCGTAACACCTTCTCCCTTCTCTCTCTCTCTCTCACATAACTCCATTAGAGCACTCAACCCAAGCTCCATAAACCCTAAATCCCACCATAGAAACTTAAATTTCCATCATTAAATCTTGTATTCAAACCTTGATAAGGAGCTTGGAAAAAAAAAAAAAAAGAAGAAGTTTTGAAGATGTGAAAAATTCTGCATAAAGGTTAGTTTGATTTCTCTTTTTGTATCTTTATATTCATACTTTGGCAACTTGATTGAGTGATGATTTATTGAAAAATAAAACAAAATGATATGTTAAAGAACTACATGAATTTTGGCCAGCAGTATGTAGGGTTGAGAATGAATGATTTTGATGCAAATAATAAAGTAGTTAAGTGTAAATTAGTGTATAAGTACTAGTTATGCATTTAGATTGTACCAATTGAGCTAAGCATGAAAATTAGGGTTTTGGCACTTAGGGTTTTGGGAGGAGAAATGTAAGAATTAGCCAAATGATGTGTTTAACCTTGCTGGAGTTGAGAAATGGTCATGTATGACCAATTGTGATGTGTAGGAAGTGTTGGAATTAAGTTTGAACTCAGATTGGTTATGGCCATTCTGTAGGCAGCATGACCAAGGTCCCTTTCAGGGACCAAAACTGAAAATTTACAAACCCAATTGGTGTGAGGCCAATTGGGAATGAAACTAGACACAAAATGGCACATTTTTCATGTTTGTTCATTTGGCCATAACTTGGGCTAGGCAGGTCCAAATGACCTGAAATTTTACCAGTAGAAAGCTGAGACATTGCCCTACAACTTTCATGGGGAACACAAGTCCAAATTATGCCCTTAACCAAGTCATTTAGCCACTTAAAATTAGTAACCTAAAACTGCCAGAACCAAATTAAGTGCCCAGAAAATCTGGCTTAGACTAATACGGCCAGCCATGTTCAAATGGCTATAACTTGGGCTACAAAACTCCAAATGGAGTGATTCAAAAGGAAAATAAAGTTAAGACAATAAGGAATAATTTCTATGAAGAAAACTTAGCCAAATTCTAACAGCAACATGACCAATGGAACAGTGTAAAATAAGACACTAAAACTAAAAATTTGAAATTTTGCCTAAAAGACTTAAAATTTGAGAAAATGACCAAAACCAATAAATTAGGTAACCAAAATGTGGTATGTGGGTGAAATTAGAATTCCCATATCTATTAAGCATTAGAAAGACAACAAATTGACTCGAATGTGCCGTAAATAGTAACTCCGAAATACAAATTTTAAAGAACGTCAAGTTTAGCATATTTAAGCTTGGTATAAGTAGATTTGAATTTATTTTTGGATTTATGATAAATTATGATACTAAAACACTGTGAAATTGTGTGTTTCAGTTGAAAAGAATACCGGGAAAGAACCCGAAGCATCGAGTCGAGGCCAAGAGGCGACTCGCTTAAGGTTTGTGCACAACATCAATATTCTTTAAAATTCATTTACAAAATGAATGTAATGAATTACTTATATTGCAAAATGTGTATTATGCTTTTGACTTAAATTGTTGAAAGTTTATTTGTTTGTGTTTGAAATGGCAATAAATGTTTGAAACCACAGTGTCATGACCATATATTTGAATGCCTCACTAGCATGACTAGTGAGGGAAATCAGTTTCAAATTTTGATTCCTTCTCTGGCTGAAATGTTGAGGTGTGTGCCAGTAGAAGAAGAAATTGTATGGATATCCATATATTTGAGCTAGCTAGCCTTGTGATGTGACTTCTCATAAGCCTCTGGCTATTGAGATGATTATTGTTTTGAATGGCATGATATAACTGTGTGTTTTTATGAAATTTGTTTTGAGACTTTTGAAATTAAATTGTTTGGATGAAAAGCTTATAAATCATGTTTTGTATTTATTTCTCATATTCAGTTCAGTTTTTGAATAAGTATGATTTAAATTCTGCATAAAAGTTATTTTAGCATGTTGTGCACCACTGAGTCATAGTACTCAGTGATGGCTGTTATTGCTGTCGCAGATATAGAGACTAGAGGAGCAGCAGAGTGAGCTGCTAAGGATTGTGGAGCCACCTTCCCTGAAGTTCTATCGGGTATATTTTATATCCTGATTATAATAATTATTATGATGTATGTAAATGTATGTACATGTAGAACTGGTCATGAGCAGTTGCATAAAATTTGTAATAATATTAGTTTGGTTTTTTCTAATGTAAATTCTGGATTGCGTAATGTAAATTGTTTTAACTTTAATGAAATTGGGAATGAAATTATTTTGTTTTAATTTGAATAAAATTACTTAGTATTATTTTGGATGATATTGAATTGGAAATTATTAATTTGAATTTTGGAATTTAAGAAATGATGTTGAGATTTGTTGTGGTGGATGTTGAAGTTGTTGAGTTGATGAGATAAATTATTGGAAGTGTTTTTTTCAGGTATTTGAAGAACAGTTTTATCAAAAAACAGACGACACTCTATCGAAATTTTTCTAAAATTTGCGGAAAAATAAAAAGGGACAAAAATTTTAATTAGTTTTCAAACTCTAATTAAATATTTTAATACCTATTAGAAAATGCTCACTACTTCAAAAAAAAAAGTAAGAAAATGATTTTAAAATCCCTTGTAGGGTACTTAATGAGTTATCGGTAGGTGAAGTTCGGTAGTTCATTAGGTATTCTATGGGATCATGTTATTCCTTATAGAGGAGTAAGGTGTGACAAGAAATGCCAATTACTAAGTCAAAATGATCACCAAATTTGGGTTACAAAAACTGGCTGAATTGACTTTGACCTAAAAATGACCTAAACTTTGTAATATAAGTGCAACTTGACTAGCAATAGTAAAATGACCATAACTTGGTCCATAGAACTCCAAATGACATGAAATCAGTCCCAAAATTTCAATAAGACATAGATCTACAATATTGGTAATTTGACCAAAACCCAAAAACTAAGAGAAATAGGTCAATTAGTTTGATCAAGTTCATATATAAAATCTGAAATTGGTACAATTGACCATTAAGTCCAAAAAATTCAAATAGGCATACTTCCACAAGAAATCTCCCAATGTAATGAGCCATACCAATCTGGAAAGCTAAGAAAGAGACCTAAAATATTATTTTAGACAACTTCCTCAAATTATAAATGTATAAGGTTAGAATTTAAGATCAAAGCCATTGACCTAATTGAGGACCATGCCAATATAGGACCTTTGAGTCCAAGTTAACAATTTGTTTATAAAGAATTCTATAAGACTTGAAAAATGGTAAGCAAAATTTCTGATTGTCCCTAAGACATAGGGCAACAATACTTATGAAGAATAATAAACCTCAATATGATTACAAACAGTTCAAATAAATTAGTAAAATCAGAATCGAAAATGCCTGAAAAGGAAACTAAAATTTAGATTTAACCTAGTTATGGTTAATTGACTATAACTTGAGCTATACAACTCCAAATGGAGAGATTCAAAAAGAAAATTAAAGAAGACACAATAAAAAACAATTTAATGAAAAGAAATATGTTAAATTTACATTGCAGCTTGGTCCAATAGACAATAAACATTGGCTATGAAATCTGAATAATTACAATAAAATGCAATAAGCTTTGAAATGAAATTGGCAACATATATCAACATGTGAGGAATGAAAAATGGAACATATTAGTTACATTAAAACTAATTCACCTAGTGTACATTAAAGGTCAACATTATAGGTTGACTAATGAAAGGAATAGTATTAATAAAATTTAATTATTGAACCTTATTATTAGAAACAATTTAAATGGACACTGAAACACTTTAAATTGTGTGTTTTAGTTAGAAAAGACACCGGAAAGGGAAAAGGCCCACTGAGTCAAGGCCAAGAGGCGACTCATCAGAGGTTTGTGCACAACTAGTTTTTAATTGATTTTGTTTTGAATATTTCATATAATTAAATGACTTTATTTCCCCCATGTATTATGTTTATCAAGTATTGAATTTATTTCACTGATTATTGAAATTGTTATAGTATGCATGAGTTTAGTTTTGTGAAATGGTATTTAAACAAGTATTAAGCATTGTTGTGGATTGAATAAATTATGTTTTGGAAAATTTTGATAGAATATGTTTTGAATTGTAATGGGCAATTTGCATGAAAAATACAAATTTATATTTTGAATTGTGATGAGTATAAAAATTATTGGATATTGGAATTGACTTTGAATAGAATTGTGTTGTGATTTATGCTCACAAAAAGGACAAAAAGATTTATGATATTGTTTTATATCTCACTATAGATGCTTGACTAGGTTATTACCCGTCTCTCTCATTTGTTGAGGAGACAATGGAGTTAGCTTTGATTTGATTACCATAGTACGTGCACAGGCTTAGATTTTTCTCTAATTAGAGGTTAGATCTAAGTTTTTATTTGTTATGGACCTTTCGAAAGTTTCACTATTGTGATGTGTACTGTGCATAATGATTTGACCTGCTCCACCATAGGGAGTTAGAATCACTCCGGAGATGGCCCTTTCGGATTAGTCTTGCATAGTTAGTGAGATAAAGAATGGTTTTTGAATAGTAAAGAATTTCGATTTCAAATAGGATTTATGCATAATTGATTTTGTCGGAATTAATCTTTATTTCCATGATTGCTGGAATTACTTTAAATGTCCAGTTTTGATTTGATAAATTGAATTTCTTACTCAAAGTCATTTTAACTAATGATTTATATTATTGGCGATGAAGATTTTGACTTTTGGAATTTTGTTGAATTTCGAGACTTTTAAATTAATTATTATAATTTTATCAATGTATATTGTGCTATGTTTTAAATTATAGTTGTGCACCACTGAGTTCACCACTCAGCGATAACTTTGTATGCTGTCGCAGGTGAAAAGAGCATAGAGCAGTTGAGTAAGCTTCTTTGAAGACACATTCAGATCAGCTACAGGTATATCATAGGTATACCCATGTACATAGGTTTTGATGTATGCATGTAATAATATGTATGTAAATTATCTGAGTAGTTATATGAAAACTCCTGTAAAATATTTTGGTATGTAATTAAGTGCAAATCATTGTAATGTAAATTTGAGATTTCATTTACCTGTATAGTTTGTAATATTAATTTTTGAGTCTTGTAATCAATGAAATGTTTCTTTTATGATGAGGTTGGTTTGAAAATGAATTGATTTTATTATTGGGAGCGTTTTTCCTTTTCAAGTTTAAAGAATTTTTTTCTCAAAATATAGGCAACACTCTACCAAATTTTTATAAAAATTTTATAACACTAGATTGTAATCGATAATTTTGATATATGATCAAAATTTTACTTAAAGGCTTTTTAAGAAATATTCAACCTTCCCACCACTATTTAATTTTGCGAAAATTGATTTAAAATCCCTTGTAGTTTATTTAATGGGTTACCAGTAGGTGAAGTATGGTAATTCATTAGGTGTACTACAGGATCATGTTACATCTTACGGAGGAGTAGGGTGTGACATATTTAGTGGTATTAGAGCAATGGTTTTAAAGTAAATTTTTAATTGTGAATTTGAAATCTTTTTATCGGTAAATACAACTGCTCAAATGTTTGTACATATAGTACATTTACATCATAAATATGAACTAATGAAGATAAATCTCCTTGTGTTGGTTGTACAGGAAATAGAAAATCCTGTGAAAAGATATGGAAGAGAAGGATGAGATAATAGAACAGTCTGTGACAGCAGAAGTACAAGGTGAGGCCCCAGCCCCTCAGAGAGTCGGACGCTCGACTTTACCAGCCCCACCTGTACAAATTACTACACAAATGGCCCAGCAAATGGCCACTTTCTTTTAACAAATGGCTGATACTCTGTCAGCTCAAACTCAAGCACAAACCCAAGCCCCACAAGGGCAACATGAAATAGAGAAAATGGAGAGACCTATGAGTCAGAGCTCAAATAGTAAATTGGGAAAAAGGAAGAACAGTGGAGAGCCTAGTGGTTATGAATCTGATAAAGGCGGATCTTCAGGGCAAAGGCCACCAAGGTCCAGTTGTCGAACAACTAGAAGTTCATATCCTCCTCGCATCTGCAACTCTTGTGGCAAACTACATAGGAGTATTTGTCGTAAGACCATTGGAGCCTGCTAAAATTATGGTGAACATGGACATTTCACTAGAGATTGTACTAGAGCACTTCGATTTGCTCTCCGAAGTTCACAGATAGTCGATCAGAGTCGAGATAGAAATAGAGTTGGTACTCCTCACAACCATAATACAATGAATCAATCGGAATATAGTAGCGCACTAGTCAGAGCGTCCACTATGCGCCAAGAAGAAAGAACAAAAACTTCAGATGCAGCTACTGGTAAGTTCTTAATTTTTGAAAAAAACAATTAGTTATTATTTGATCCCAGCACTACTTAGTTGTATGTTAGTGTTAGAACTATATTTTCTGTTGCTATTCCTTTACATAGGAATAAATTTTGATGCATTAGTGATTAGTCCTTTAAGGTAAGAATTGTGATAATAAGTGAAATTAGTTTTGGAAGAGTTTTTCAGCGAAAAGTATTTTCTAACACACCATAAATTATAAAGATAATTGGCCAGCTTACTTAATGTAAGGTAAGAGGATCTAAAAGTAAGTTACAGTAATAGAATTGCTCTGGATGAGGGCAAAGATATTACTGTTAGTAATTGTCAATGGATATTATAATCAAAATAGGTTTAGGATATTAGTGGATTCAAGAAGGATAAGATGTTAGAAAACCTAGTCCATGAGGTTATAACGTAGTGACTATGTAATGTTCTCGATGTTTGTATTGTAAGCTGCAGATTACAGTACCGACATGGGATTATTGTGTAGAGCTACGTGCTTCCTTGTGGTACACCAAGATAAGAATGTTTGTAAGTAGTCTTTGATTTGGTACAGAAGAGTACTATTACAGGAAATAAATGTGAAAATTTTAGTTAGAAATTGAAAACTTTAAAACTAACATATCGAAATGTCACTATTAGTCAGTGATTCGGTTACACTAATGTGAGCCTGATACGATAGGAATTACTATAAAATTAGAGATTTTAGTATGACTATAAATTAAAAAGAATACCTTCAGGACGAAGATATCTAGACCTCGATATGGAGTCTTATAGTTATTTTTATATTTTTGTCAGAAAGAAATGATTTAGGCATTTGAGAGATTTGTGTGAGATAAATGTAGAATACCTAGACGAGGGCAAGTTAACAGGATTGGAGTAAGTAAAGGAGACGGAAGGACTAGTAAGGATTCTAGCATGAGAAATCAAGGAACTAATGAATAAGAGAATTTCATGAGTGGAAACACAAAAGGTAAAGGACACAATGATGGGAGAGTGAGTAAAATTATGAGATAAAGATATCAGTTATATGAATCTGATAAATTTCGAGTATGAAATTTTCATTTAGAGGGGAAGAATTGTAACGCCCTCACTTTACGTAATCTGTATATTCGACTACTCCGGTGACCTAATGTCGGTGCGGACAAGTCAGGATGTCTAGAACTACACTTCAGTGATAATAAATAGGCATAAAATGATGAAATAAATAAAAAGAAAATACAAGAAAAATTAAGGAAAATTAAAAGAGAGGAAATGAAACTAGGTTAAATGAGCCGGCACCGAAGTGATGGGTGACCGCACTAGGAAGTTACGGCGAGGACCGTTGACTAGCCTTGGACAGCGGAAAACTCGAGAAAATATTTTCAAAATATAATTAAAGGTCTACTGAGGTGTAATTGACATTGGAAATTTTAAAGAAAAATTAATAAGTTAGTATAAACGAAAAACGAAAACTAAAGAAATCGGCTGTACAATGAGTAAATCGGTAGTACCAAAAAATTCAAAATACAATCCGAAGAGGGGCATTTTGGTCATTTGACACCTAGAGTGGACTTTTGACCTAAATGTCCATGAGAAATAAGTGGTATTAAATTTTGAAAATGCCATGAAAATAAGAAATTGGGTATATAATATAAATAGTGAAAGATTGAGGGCATAATTGAAATTTTAGGAATCTTGGATTAATTAATCTTTTAATTATCATTAGTGCTCCACTAAGTATTATTTAATGGACCTATATAAACCTCAAAGTGGACAGATTACTCCACTTTCACCTTCTTCTTACTCACATTTTCATTTAGCCGAATTCCATTTCCCATTCAAATTCATCCATGGCCGTCCATGGCCAAGCTCTCTCTCTTCATGATCCAAGCCAATTTTCTTCCATTATCCTTCACTAAAGTTGGTTCATACAGCTTGGGGAAGAGATAGGGAGCAAGAAAGAAAGGTTTTGTTGAATTTTTGGACAAGCTTCAAAAGAGGTAAGTGCTTATTTTCCTTACTTGATTCATTAAACTTGTAATTGAGGTTATGGTGAGTAGGAATATGAAAGAATTTGAAGAAATTGTTGAGTGTTGACAATTCTCTAATTTGGCAACCCTCATGTCCATGGGAGTATGAATTATTTCTTCATGTAAATGGTGATTTGAGGTGTTGATTAAAGTGCTTAAACGTATAAGAGTTTAATTAGCATGTGTATGTTTGAAATGTGTATTTGAAGTAAGGTTATGAAGTCAATATGGAAGTTGAAGCATATGTGCCAATTTGGGTAGCCTTGATGTGCTTAGGAAGGCCTTATTTTCATCTATATTTAATGTTGATTAATGAGCAATGGTATGTATATTTTAATTTTGATTAGTTGAATTAGGTTTGGAGAGTTAAAATTGTGGTTGGATATTGATTTAATTGGGTGTGATAGATATTTACTTGAATTGAATTGTTAATGGACATTGATTTGATCAATTGAGTGTTGCTGGATATAGAACAATTGAGTTATTGCTGGATATTGATCAATTGGGTTATAGTTGGACAATTGACCAAATTGCAAAGTACATGATATCCATTAGAAGTGCAAAGTTACAATGTAGGTTATGCTTACTGAAAATAGTATGCATTTTAGGTTCTAAATGGAAATGTGTGATCCCAATTAGTATAAGGCCAATTGGAGGTGAAATAGGACCTATAATAGACCAATTTTCATGTATAAATCATGCTAAAATTCTGCCTAGAAGTGACCTAAAAGAATGACCAAATCCGGTTAGCATAACATAAGAACCCAGAATTTGATCATATGAACAGTAATCAATCTTTTGGCCATAACTCACTCAAAACAAGTCCAAATGACCTGAAATTTATACCGTTGGAAAGCTTAGACATAGGGCTACAACTTTGGTGAAGACACCAAGACCAGAAATGCCAATTACCAAGTCAAAATGATCACCAAATTTGGGTTATAAAAACTAGCCGAATTGACTTTGATCTAAAAAAGACCTAAACTTTGCAATATAAGTGCAACTTGACCAGCAATAGTAAAATGACTATAACTTGGTCCATAGAACTCCAAATGATATGAAATAAGTCCCAAAATTTCAACAAGACATAGATCTACAATATTGGTAATTTGACCAAAACCCAGAAACTAAGAGAAATGGGTCAATTAGTTTGATCAAATTCATGTATAAAATCTAGAATTAGTACAATTGACCATTAAGTCCAAAAAATTTAAATAGGCATATCTCCCACAAGAAATCTCTCAATGTAATGAACCATAATAATTTGAAAAGCTAAGAAAGAGACCTAAAATATTGTTTTAGACAAATTCCTCAAATTATAAATGTATAAGGTCAGAATTTAAGGTTAAAGTCATTGACCTAATTGAGGACCATGCCAATATAGGACCTTTGAGTCCAAGTTAACAATTTGTCTATAAAGAATTCTATAAGACTTGAAAAATGGTAAGCAAAATTTCTGGTTGTCCCTAAGACATAGGGCAACAATACTTATGAAGAATGCTAGACCTCAATGTGATTACAAACAGTCCAAATAAATTAGTAAATCAAAACCAAAAATTCCTAAAAATGAAACTAAAATTTAGATTTGACCTAGTTATGGTTAATTGGCCATAGCTTGAGCTATACAACTCCAAATGGAGTGATTCAAAAACGAAATTAAAGAAGACACAATGAGAATCAATTTAATGAAGAGAAATCTATTAAATTTACACTGTAGCTTGGTCCAATAGACAGTAAACATTGGCTATGAAATCTGAATAATTACAATAAAATGCAACAAGCTTTGAAATGAAATTGGCAACATATATCAACATGTGAGGAATGAAAAATGGAACATATTAGTGACATTAAAACTAATTCACCTAGTCTACATTAAAGGTCAATATTATAGGTTGACTAATGAAAGGAATAGTATTAATAAAATTTAATTATTGAACCTTATTATTAGAAATAATTTAAATGGACACTGAAACACTTTAAATTGTGTGTTTTAGTTAGAAAAGACACCGGAAAGGGAAAAGGCCCACTGAGACAAGGCCAAGAGGCGACTCATCAGAGGTTTGTGCACAACTAGTTTTTAATTGATTTTTGTTTGAATATTTCATATAATTAAATGACTTTATTACCCCCATGTATTATGTTTATCAAGTATTGAATTTATTTCACTGATTATTGAAATTGTTATAGTATGCATGAGTTTAGTTTTGTGAAATGGTATTAAACAAGTATTAAGCATTGTTGTGGATTGAATAAATTATGTTTTAGAAAATTGTGATAAAATATGTGTTGAATTGTGATGGGCAATTTGCATGGAAAAATACAAATTTATATTTTGAATTATGATGAGCATAAAAATTATTGGATATTGGAATTGGCTTTGAATCGAATTGTGTTGTGATTTATGCTCACAAAAAGGACAAAGAGATTTATGATATTATTTTATATCTTACTATAGATGCTTGACTAGGTTATTACCCGTCTCTCTCATTTATTGAGGAGACAATGGAGTTAGCATTGTTTTGATTACCATAGTACGTGCACAGGCTTAGATTCTCCTCTGATTAGAGGTTAGATCTAAGTTTTTATTTGTTATGGCCCTTTCAGTAGTTTCACTATTGTAATGTGTACTGTGCACGATGATTCGACCTCCTCGACCATAGGGAGTTAGAATCACCCCGGAGATGGCCCTTTCGAATTAGTCTTGCATAGTTAGTGAGATAAAGAATAGTTTTTGAATAGTAAAGAATTTCGATTTCAAATGGGATTTATGCATAATTGATTTTGTTGTAATTAATCTTTATTTCCATGATTGATGGAATTACTTTAAATGTCCAGTTTTGATTTGATAAATTGAATTTCTTGCTCAAAGTCATTTTAACTAATGATTTATATTATTGACAATGAAGATTTTGACTTTTGAAATTTTGTTGAATTTCGAGACTTTCAAATTAATTGTTATAATTTTGTCAATGTCTATTGTACTATATTTTAAATTATAGTTATGCACCACTGAGTTCACCACTCAGCGATAGCTTTGTATGTTGTCGCAGGTGAAAAGAGCATAGAGCAGTTGAGTGAGTTTCTTTGAAGACACATTCAGATCAGCTCTAAGTATATCATAGGTATACCCATGTACATAGGTTTTGATGTATGCATGTAATAATATGTATGTAAATTATCTGAGCAGTTGAATGAAAACTCCTGTAAAATATTTTGGTATGTAATTAAGTGCAAATCATTGTAATGTAAATTTGAGATTTCATTTACCTGTATAGTTTGTAATATTAATTTTTGAGTCTTGTAATCAATGAAATGTTTCTTTTGTGATGAGGTTGGTTTGAAAATGAATTGATTTTATTATTGAGATTGAATTGTGAGATGAAATGAAGTTTATTGGAGTTGCATTTGAGAAAACATACTGGGAGTGTTTTTTCTTTTCAAGTTTGAAGAACTGTTTTCTCAAAATACAGCCGGCACTCTGCCAAAATTTTGAAAAATTTTTTATAACACCAGATTTTAATCGATAATTTAGATCTATGATCAAATTTCACTTAAAGGCTTTTTAAGAAATATTCAATGTTCCCACCACTATTTAATTTCACGAAAATTAATTTAAAATCCCTTATAGTATATTTAATTGGTTACTGGTAGGTGAAGTACAGTAATTCATTAGATGTACTACGGGATCATGTTACATCTTACGGAGGATTAGGGAGTGACAGAATTTTATCAAATTTTAGCAGCCTTAGGGTACATTAGGGTTCCTTTAATTTGAATGAATTATAGTTGTACATGGCTGCCATTGAATATGAACTTGATGCCTTAACTCATTGATTGCATGTACATGAAGCATTGAAGTTGTTGGATTTAGGGTTTGAGGGAAAACTTGGGATTCTGCTTATGTATTGGTAATGGAAGTTCTAATGGTCAATTAGTGACCATTTGGCTGAATATAATGAGGAATTGAAGTGAATGGTAGCTTGGAATTTGAGGTTGGGTGTGCTGCCTTGAGTGCCCTGCAAGTTTGGATGTGAGTCCAGCATGTTTAGGCAGTTATAACATGGGTTGTGTAGGTTCAATTGGTGCAAGGCCAATTGGACATGAAATTAGACACATAATGGCACAATTTTGATGAAGGAACTCTATCCAGAACCAGCTGAACCCAAGCTCTCCCAAGTTTTCCCATGGCCGTCCACCATAAAGCTTAAGTCCACCATTGATTTAGCCATCCTTTACACTAGCTCCCTTCATTAAACTTGACCACCATACCTTGGGCAGCATATTTGGAGCAAGAAAGATAAGTTTTGGTGGAGTTTTGAAGAAGTCCAAAAGAGGTAAGTAGTTATTTTCAATCCTTGTTTCATTAAAAGTGTAACTAAGGTTGTGGTGAGTGATTTTGTGGAAGAAGTTTTGAAGTTTGATGTTTTAATGGTGGTACACCATTTCAGCAGCCATGGAAACTCACCATGTGTAGCTTGTTTTCACTTTTAAATGGTTGTTTAAGATGTTGGTATAGGTGTTTATGTTTATAGATATAATTTAGACAATGTATATTAAGAGTATGTGTAATGGTGCACTTGGTTTTGGAAGCTTAAAAGCAATTTGAAGGAGATATTTTCCATGAGGTGAATTGGCAACTTTAAAGTGTGGGTAGAAATGTGTTGTTTCATGGTTTGGTTTATTGAATTATGTTGTTTATGGTGGCAGCATGTATATGTGTATAATAGATTGGAATTGGATATGTAAATGGGGTATGTTCACGTGGTTAAATTGTGTAAATAGACTTTAGAAAATTCTAAGTTATAATGTGTATATTGAGAATAGTTACAAGCTGTCCAAAATGACCAAAATGTGTTGTTAAGTGTGTTAATGGTATGGTACAAACTAGAATTGGCATAAAAGAGTTAGCTTGGTAAGTATAGAATGTGTAATTGATAAGTGATGAAGAATGTGTAGTAGGGCAGTGTATGTTTTAGCTTAGAACCTTAAGTGTGTGACTCCAATTTGTATGAGACCAATTGGAGGTGAAACTAGGCACAAAAAGTTTCAACTTTCATGAAGGAAGGTTACCTAAATTCTGCTTGGAAGATGACTTGAAAAATGACCAAATCTGGATTAGTGACTTGAAAGCCTGAAAATTGACCATTTGGGCAGCAGTTAGTGTTTTGGCCATAACTCACTCAAAAAAGTCCAATTGACCTAAAATTTTTACCATGAATAGTTTAGACAAAGATCTACAATTCTTATGAAGACACCAAAGCCCAAAAATGGCCAGAATCAAGCCAAATAGCTTGCATAAATTCGGGTACCAAAACTGGCCGAAATGAAAATGACCTAAGCCTACCATTTTAGTGCATTCTGTCCAGCATTGGTATATTGACCATATCTTGGTCTACACAACTCAGAATGACATGAAATTTTGCCCCACGTGCAATAAGATATAGACCTACAAGTTTGTAGTTTGGATCAAAACCCAAAAACCAGGGGAACTAGGTCATCCGACTAGGTCAAAATAGTACACTGAAATCCGGTAAATAGCAATAAAATGCAATACACTTGAAAATAAAATTGATAACATATACCAATACTAAAGGGCTCTAAAATGTGACATATTGGTAACATTAGAATTAATTCACCTAGAGTGCATTAAAGGTCAACATTATAGGTTGACTAATGAAATGAATTGAAGAGAATAGTACAAAAAAAATTTAGATATTGGATTTTATTATTAGAAATAATTTAACTGAGTACTGAAACACTTTAAATTGTGTGTTTCAATTGAAAAGGATATTGGGAAGCATAAAGAACATTGAGTCAAGGCCTAGGGGTGACTCAAATCAGGTTTGTGCGCAACTAATTTTTAACTGATTTTGTTTTGAATATTTCATATGATTAAATGACATATTTTTCTTATGTATTATGTTTAACAAGCATTGGATTTAATTCAATGATTATTGAAATTGTTATAGTATGTATGAATTTGGCTTTGTGAAATGGTATTTCCACAAGTATTAAGCATTGTTGTGGATTGAATAAATTATGTTTTGGAAAATTGTGATAGAACATGTTTTGAATTGTGATGGGCAATTTGCATGGAAAAATGCAAATTTATGATTTGAATTGTGATGAGCATAAAAATTATTGGATATTGGAATTGACTTTGAATCGAATTGTATTGTGATTTATGCTCACTAAAGGATTGTGATATTGTTTTATATCTCACTATAGATGCTTGACTAGGTTATTACCCGTCTCTCTCATTTGTTGAGAAGATAATGGAGTTAGTTATGTTTTGATTACCATGGTACGTGCACAGGCTTAGATTCTCCTCTTATTAGAGGGTAGATCTAAGTTTTATGTTATGGCCCTTTGGGAAGATTCATTATTGTGATGTGTACTGTGCACGATGATTCGACCTCCCTGACCATAGGGAGTTAGAATCTAATTCGACCTCCCCGACTATAGGGAGTTAGAATCACCCCGAAGATGGCCCTTTTAGATTAGTCTTGCATAGTTAGTGAGATAAAGAGTGGTTTTTGAGATAAAGAATGGTTTTTAAGATAAAGAATGGCTTTTGAGATAAAGAATGGCTTTTGAGATAAAGAATGGTTTTCGAGATAAAGAATGGTTTTGGAATAGTAAAGAATTGTGATTTCAATTATGATTTATGTATAATTGATTTTGTTAGAATTAGTCTTTATTTCTAATAAATTGTTGAAATTACCTTAAATGGTTAGTTCTGATTTGATAAATTGAATTTTGTGATCAAAGTTATTTTATACAAATGATTTATATTATTGGCAATAAATATTTTGAATTTTGGAATTTGATGAGTATCCAGATTTCCAAATTAATTGCTGTAATTTTTGTTAAGGTATATTATACTATGTTTTAAATTATAGTTGTGCACCACTGAGTTCACCACTCAGCAATAGCTTTGTATGTTGTCGCAAGTGAAAAGAGCATAAAGCAATTGAGTAAGCTTCTTTAAAGAGACATTCAGATCAGCTCCAGGTATACCCATGTACACAGGTTTTGATGTATGCATGTAATAATATGTATGTAAATTATTTGAGCAGTTGTATAAAACTCTTGTAAAATATTTTGGTATGTAATTAATTGTAAATTATTATGATATAAATGTTGAGTCTTGTAATCAATGAAATGATCTTTATGATGAGATTGGTTTGAAAATGAATTGATTTGATTATTGAGATTTGAATTGTGAGTTGAAATGAAGTTATTGGAGTTGTATTTGAGAAAACATATTGGGAGTGTTTTCCTTTTCAGGTTTGAAGAACTGTTTTCTCAAAATACAGTCGGCACTTTACTGAAATTTTGAAAAATTTTTATAACACCAGATTTTAAGCGATGATTTAAATTTCATGAAAATTATTTTAAAATTCCTTGTAGTATATCTAATGTGTTATCGGTAGGCGAAGTACGATAATTCATTAGGTGTACTACGGGATCATGTTACATCTCACGGGGGAGTAGGGTGTGACAACATGTCCAAAAACTGACCTGCAGTCAATGTACAAAAAACTGTAGAACTGATTCTGCCTAGAAATTCTGGAAAAATTGCAATCCGGTCAGTTATGGTGTTTAGGCCATAACTTGAGATACAAAACTCCAAATGGAGTGATTCAAAAAGTGAAATGTAACTAGACACAATAAGGAACAACTTTGATGGAGAACATTTGGCCAAATTCTCACTGTAGAATGGCCTAATGGAATAGTGAACTCTAGCACCCAAAACTGAAATTTCTGATTTATTCACCATTGGTTAGAAGTATGGATTGACAACTAATGCCAATACTTTTGGGAACCAAAATGTGGTAAATTTATATGATTAGGACTTATTTAGCTATTATGCATTGGAAAGTCAATAATTTGACCTAAATAGTAAAATAAATGGTAACCTTACATGTAAAGCATGAAAATTCAATCAATAACTTGGTAATGTGCCCTAGTATACATAGTAAGATTGGTTTGGATAGGTTGGTATGCCAATAGGATTCAGTTAGCAGTACTGCACATGGCATTATGCCATTCTGTGATTTTATGGGTTTTAGCCATTCTGATATTATGATGATACTTGGCCTTGTGCCTAATGTTATTACAGCTTATCAGTTATTCTATTGCACACCGGAAGACACTATGTGACCGATGGTGTGACGGCTCAAAGTACTTGGTACCCAGTGCCAATTTACCCATTTATCTAGTCCAGTCATCCAGTATAGGTTACTTGGGCAACCAAAAATAGAAGTTAATAAATTTAATGAAATAATCGATATAACAAGTACCAAATAAATAAGACTGCAAATAATTACCAAAAATTTGTCTGTATGAGACATCAATATACACACTGCATATTTATTTTCTTTTAGTTCTTTTTATTTTATTATTGGCACCACTAAGCATTATTGCTTAGCACGTTACTTTTTGCCACGCGTAGGTACTGGAGATACGGAGCGTGATCCCAGTAGACCCTAGTCAGGGTGAGAGTCAGATCTGCTAGTGTCCTGTGTCACCTCTCAGTTACAGTGCATTGGTAGGATGCTAAGCTACATTTGGTATTTTGTGTTTTCTATCTTTGTAAATTTTATAAATAAACTTTTATTTTGTCATGTATATTGAAACTTATATGATTATGTATTAATGAAATTATCTGTAAATGGTGTTCATAAATGGAAGTTGAGTATTTATTTATGATTTGAGTATAAATAAGATGTGAATTGAATGATTGGAAAGTTTGAGAAATTGATGAGAAATTGTTGAAAATTGATTGATAATTGGGAGTTGTGGAATAAAAATGATTATTGGAAGTGTTTTTCACAGGTTCCGAAGAACTGTTTTCTCCATTTTATCCCGTACTCTGCCGGATTTTCTATAAAATTTTTGAAACCTCAAATAAATTCATAATTTCAATAAATGAGTTAAATTTTAGAAATTGCACTTCATAGCCATAAAAAAAATAAGTTAAGGAAGGATAAAAAAATAATTGAGATAAAATAGGGTGTTCTGATATACTGTGTAGCATATCTTACTCGACTACACTATAGACGGGTAAGGAGTGTCACATTTAGTGGTATCAGAGCACGGTTTAGGCGTTTCTGAGTCTAGATCGAGTCTATACCATGCATTGTAATTATAAGAGTCGAGGTGACACTAATGCAGATGTCCTGTCTTTATTATTTTGATTAGGATATGGACCCCACGTCTCAGAGGGCAGTCGAGGAGGAAGTGAAGAGTCATGCTCCACCTGCAGCAACTGAAACTGGGGGTAGGGAAGAACCTGCTCCACCAGCTCTAGCAGAGCCTTCTCAACCTCCACAGGCCATGTTTCAGCAAATGGCTGAGTTTTTCAGACAAATGGCAAGGGTAATGCCACCACCACCACCTCCACAATAGAAATCCCATCTGGAAAAACTGAGGAAATTTCGAGCAGTGGATTTCTTTGGCAAGAGAGAAGATGATTCTGTTGCAGCTGAAAACTGGTTGAACAGAACAGGGAGAGTTTTAAAATAACTCCACTGCACTCCAGAGCAAAACTTAGAAGCTGTTGTATCTCTACTGCAAGATGATGCATATCAATGGTGGGATACAGTGTCCAGTGAAGTACAGCCAGAACTAATAACCTAGGATTTCTTCCTCTCAGAGCTCAAAAAGAAGTATGTGGGTAGTGTATATCTGGAAGAGAGAAGAAGAGAATTCATTAATCTGAGGCAGAGATAACTGACAGTGGCAGAGTATGAAAAAGAATTTGTTAGATTAAGCAGTTATGGAAGGGAGATAGTCCCTAATGAGGCCGAGAGGTGTAAAAGATTTGAAGAGGGGCTAAATGACAACATAAAGATAATGATCACTACCTTGCGAATCACAAACTTCACCAAGTTAGTGAAAGCTACAGTAAAAGTTGAAAAAGTCAGAATAAGTGAGCAGATCAGGAGAGAGAGACAGCAAAAGAGGGGCTCAGGTCAGTCTAGCTCATCTCCTACACCTGGGAAAAAGTTCAAAGGTCCACCTACTCAGAGTTCAGGTCAACCTCAAGGTCAGGGTCAGTCTTAGGGGCCCAGGCCACAGTTCACACCTAGGAGAGGCCAGTCCACACCATCAGTGGGCAGCTCTCCAGGGACGGTGTTCAAGAGACCAGCCCCAACATCTTTTGCTTATCCACACTGCCTAAAGTGGCATAAGGGGATACAAGCTAATAGACTTGCCCCTGCACCTCAAAGGGGTAGGAAGTCCTGTAAATCTGAGGCAGTTGGTCCATCACAGAGACCTGCATCTGAGCCAGCCGATAGGCTAGAGGCTAGAGCACCTGCCAGAGCTTATGTCATAAGAGCTCAGGAGGAGCAAGATACCCCGGACGTCATCAGGGGTACGTTCTCCCTCTACAATATATCTGTGCATGCATTGATGGATCCAGGATCCACTCATTCATATATCTGCATCAACCTACCCGTAGAAAAGGGGATACTAGCAGGGGAGAGTGACTAAGACATTCTAATCACTAATCCATTGGGCCACAGTATAGTGGTGAATAAAGTATACAAAGGTTGCCCGTTAAGGATTCAGGGGTATGAATTCTTGGCAGACCTGATTGAATTGCCTTTCCATGAGTTTGACGTAATTTTGGGAATGGACTGGTTGTCACGTCATCAGGCAATGGTTGATTGTAAATTGAAGAGAATTTCCTTGAAAACTCCTGAGGGTAATGAGATTACAGTTGTGGGGGAAAGGATAGATTTCTTGTCCAATGTCATCTCAGCCACAGTTGTAGGAAAATTGATGAGAAAGGGCTGTGAAGCCTACTTAGCACATGTAGTGGATACTAGGCAGACTATGCCAAATCTGTGTAACATACCTACAGTAAGAGACTTCCCAAATGTGTTCCCTGAAGAATTGCCTGGCTTGCTGTCACACCTTACCCCTCTGTAAGGCATAACATGATCCCGTAGAATACCTAATAAACTATCGAACTTCACCTACTGATAACTCATTAAGTACCCTACAAGGGATTTTAAAATCATTTTCTTACTTTTTGGAAGTGATGAGCATTTTGGTAGGAATTAAAAACATTTAATTGAAGTTTCAAAACTAGTAAAAAAATTTGTCCATTTTTATTTTTACGTAATTTTTGGAAAAATTTCGGCAGAGTGCTGTCTGTATTTTGAGAAAACAGTTCTTCAAAAACCTGTAAAAACACTTCCAATAATTGTTTTTACAACTCCCAACACCAAAACAACTCAAGTCAACACAATTCAATCAAAGTTGTCATCTCAAATACTTCATAAATTCATTTACATTTCATATAGTACTTAATTTACAAATACAGATCTTAATTTACAAAAAGAAAATTCAAAATAACAATATTACAATTTACTGTATAACTGCTCAACTTTACATTAATACATATGACATTACAATATTTACATCAAATAACTACAAGGGTATAAACAAATACCCGTACAAAAAGATGAGTGAAATCCTTGTCAATTCAACAGCTCACCTTACTGCTTTCTCCTTGCCCTTATCTGTGATAGCAAAATAAGCTATTGCTGAGTATAAAAATACTCAATGGTGCACAATAAAAATTTGAAATGCAATACATATAATATTCATTGATAAATCACAATTTAAATATTTCGCAAATTATCAAAACCTATTATAGCACAATTTTGGTCAAACAATTTAATAAACATAATGTTGCCAATTCATACACAACTTAAGCCATGACACAATTTCCGATCAATGTCGTGTTGTACACCACGATAAAGCAATCTATAATCCCACTAATAGAAATCAATGAGGGAGGTGGCTAGCTAGCTAATGAGTACTCATCTGATCTACAACCTCAATTGGTAAACCAGAGAGGGAGGAAAATAATCGATCTCAACCCCATAAATGGAGGGGGAATATTAACGCACTGTCATGCTAAGTGTGAATCAAAAAAATCAATTTCAAACATTTTATTCAAATAATTCATGAGAAATCTGATAAATTTCCAAAGTCATAGTTTCATTCACAAAGTGGCAACTCAATTCATGATTAACACCAAATTTTCATAAATCATACCCAATCAAATCGGTAATAAGAAAATGATGAAATAAGATTTATTATGCACAAACCTGATGTGAGTCCCCTCTAGGCCTTGACTCAGTCTCTTAGACCTTCCGGGTCTTTTTCAGCTGAAACACGAAATTTATAGTGTCTCAATATCTTTGCCTCACAATAATTTCAATAATTAATTCATATATGTTCAATTCTAGCTCCAATATGCTTAAACTTGACGTTCTTTAAAATTTGTATTTTGGGGTTACTATTCAGATACTATTCAAGTCAATTTGTTGACTTTCTAATGCTTAATAGGTATGGAAATTCCAATTTTACTCACATACCACATTTTGATTACCTAATTTGTTGGTTTTGGTCATTTTCTCCAATCTTAAGTCTTTTAGGCACAAATTTCAAATTTTCAGTTTTGGTGTCCTATTTTACACTATTCCATTGGTTATGTTACTGTTAGAATTTGGCTAAGTTTTCTTCATAGAAGTTGTTCCTTATTGTCTTAACTTTATTTCTCTTTTTGAATCACTCCATTTGGAGTTTTGTAGCTCAAGTTATAGCCATTTGAACATGGCTGGCCGGATTGGTCTAACCCAGATTTTCTGGGCACCAAACCTGGTTCTGGCAGTTTTAGGTCACTAAATTTGAGTGGCTAAATGACTTGGTTAAGGGCATAATTTGAGGTTTGTGTTCGTCGTGAAAGTTGTAGGATTATGTCTCAGCTTTCTAATGGTAAAATTTCAGGTCATTTGGACCTGCCTAGCCCAAGTTATGGCCAAATAAATAAACATATTGTTCATTTGGTCATTTTTATACAGGGCAGAACACTCAATTCCGGATTTGGCTAATTTGTTCACTATGTTATGGTCACTTTCTGGGCATGATTCCTAAATGAAACATGTGTCATTTTGTGTCTAGTTTCATTCCCAATTAGCCTCACACTAATTGGGTTGATAAATTTTTAGTTTTGGTCCCTAAAAGGGACCTTGGTCATGCTGCCTGCAGAATGACCATATCCAATATGAATTTCCATTTGATTCCAACACTTCCAACATACCACAATTGGTCATACATGACCATTTTTCAGCTCAAACAAGGTCAAACACACCATTTGACCAATTCTCAAAATTTTGTCTCCCAAAACCCTAGGTCTAAAACCCTAACTCTCTAATTTTGTTACATTTTACTAAATCAAAACATATAAACATAATTTCTCAACTCATTCAAGCTCATGTACACTTTTAATTCAATCAAACTCATGCAAATCATACCCCCACCTAGGCTGGCCGAATTTCCCTTTGATCCTCCCAAAATGTTTTCTTTTGATTGTAAGTTAATTTTTAGGTTACTCAAACCACAAACACAACTAATAAACTAAAATTTCAATTAAAAGAACTAACCTCACTTTGATGTTCAATCTTCAATTTTCTTCTTCTTTTCTTCCTTTTTTTCTAGATCAATCTTCTTCTCAAGTGAGATTAACAAGGTTTAACTAAGGAGTTTCCCTTTTCTATGGCTGAATTATGGTTTCTTCAAGCTCAAAAATGAGCTTTCATGGAGGACTAGTGAGGGAGAGAGGGAAGAGAGAGGTGGACGGCTTGGGTGAGGGAAGAAGAAGATAAATTTTCTTTTTTAATTATTTTGTCTATTAACTTAGTAATTATCCCACAATTCCAATTTTGTAAATATTAGGTTTATTGCATCAACTTTTTCTTTTTCTTTTCTTTTTTTTTTTCATTTATTTTTCTTTAGTTCTTTAATTTAATTCTTGATCCTGAAATTTTCTTTTCTCTGATTTTATTGGACAGTGAGGTTAGGAGTCAGCCCTAGGGGTGAATTGACCAAATTGGCTCTTGCCAGTTCGATCCAGTTTGTAAATAATTCAATATTTCTTCTGGATCTCTGACCTAATTATTTGACCTGATTAATAATTCTTTTTTGTGATTTTCTCTTTTCCACTGTGTTTGCAATAGTCCTAAGGACCGTGGCGTCACATTTTACAGTTCAAAATTTGAGTTTAAATCGACTTCGTAGTCGTTCCCAAGAAGGTCACCTATCGCTGTGACTATCGGCTCATTTAACTTCTCGTATTCTGTTTTTCTTATTTATACTTAACTAATTGACAATTACTAATTATTTGTGTTCAGGGCTTCTCTAAGTGTCTTAGATGTGGTTCTAATCCCCTTAATTATCAAGACTGACACCAGTCATCGAAATAGTGAAATATACCAGGTTATGCAAATAGGGGTGTTACAATTCTCCCCCCCCCCCCCCCTAAAATAAATTTTGTCTCGAAATTTTACCTAGTATCAATTTCTGAACAGTTGTGGGTGTTATCTCCTCATGTCCTCCTCTTGTTCCCAAGTAGCCTCCTAGCCCGAATGATGGTTCCACAGCACTTTTACCAACGGTATCTGCTTGTTCTATAGTTGCTTCACCTCATAAGCTAAAATCTCTATGGGTTCTTCCTCATATGTGAGGTCTAGATTCACTTCAATTTCTTCTACTGGTAGTACATGAGATGGGTCTGATCGATACCTCCTCAACATAGACACATGGAAGACATTATCTATCTTCTCTAACTCTGGGGGTAGTGCCAAACGTATGCCAAAGAACCCACTCTCTCCAGAACCTCATATGGCCTAGTGAAATGAGGACTCATTTTCCCCTTTCTACCGAATCTCATAATTTTCTTCCAAGGGAAAACCTTGAGGAACACTTTCTCACCCACTGCATACTCAATATCCCTTCTCTTCAGATCAATATAGGACTTCTGACAGTCTGATGCAGTCTTAAGTCGATCTCTGATCAACCTGATCTTCTCTTCAGTTTGCTGAACAATTTCAGGCCCAATCATCTTCCTTTCACCTACATCATCCCAACACAGGGGATTTTTGCATTTTCTACCATACAAAGCTTCATATGGAGGCATCCCAATGCTTGATTAGTAGCTGTTGTTGTAAGCAAACTCAATCAAAGGCAAGTGTGTGTCCCAACTGCCCTCAAACTCAATCACACAAGCCCGTAGCATGTCCTCTAAGATTCGTATTACCCTCTTAGACTGGCCATCTGTCTGTGGGTTGAATGTCGTATTGAAGTTCAATCTAGTTCCTAGGGCTCTTTGAAGACTACCCCAGAATCTAGAAGTGAACCTAGGATCTCAGTCAGATGCGATGGATACTGGCACTCTATGCAGTCTTACTATCTCATCAATTTACAACTTGGCCAATCTCTCTAAACTGTAGTCCATCGTACTGGTAGAAAATGAGCAAACTTGGTCAGTCTATCAATAATGACCCATACTGCATCATGACTCTTCTATGTCCTCGGAAGTCCCATCACAAAATCCATCGTTATTCTCTCCCATTTCCATTCTGGTACTGGTAGTGGATGTAACAAACCAGCTTGTACTTGATGTTCTGCCTTCACTTGCTAACAAGTTAGGCATTTGGAAACAAATTCTGCCACATCTCTCTTCATACCCATCCACCAGTAATGCTCCTTTATCCCTCTATACATTTTTGTACCTCCAGGATGCATAGCAAAAGGAAACTCATGTGCTTCCTTCAAAATGATATGTTTCATGTCAACGTCATTAGGAACACATATTCTGCCCTGGTGAAGCAATATACTGTCATCTTTTATTGAGAATTCTGGTTTCTTACTCTATCGGAGTTCTTCTAACAGCTTCTGATACTTCTGATCATTCTGAGCAGCCATTCTGATCTGATCAATCAACACTGGCTGTACATGCCATGCAACTGTTGTCTACCCCTCATCATTAATCTCTAAGCTAGCATGTAATGATCTCAACTCATGTACCATAGACAAAGGAGTAACCCATAGACTTGCCATAGTCTTGCAACTTAAGGCGTCAGCCACAACATTAGCTTTCCCTGGCTGATAGTCTATCAGACAATCATAGTCTTTTATCAACTCTAACCATCTCCTCTATCTCAAATTCAACTCTTTCTGGGTGCCCAAATACTTCAAACTCTTATGATCTGTATAGATGTAGCACTTTTCCCCATACAAATAGTGTCTCTAGATCTTAAGAGCGAATGCAATAGCTGCTAGCTCCAAGTCATGTGTTGGATAATTCCTCTCATGAGGTTTCAGCTGGCGTGATGCATAGGCAAGGACATTTTGATCTTGCATCAATACACAGCCTAACCCATTGTGAGAAGCATCACTATAAACTATGTATTCCTTACCCAGAGTAGGTAAAGTCAGGACTGGAGCTTCAGTCAAACACCTCTTCAATTCATCAAAACTCTGCTGGCATTTATCCGTCCACTGAAATTTCACATCTTTTCAAAGTAATTTGGTCAATGGAGATGCCAATATGGAGAATCCCTTCACAAACCGACGGAAGTATCCAGCTAACCCCAGAAAACTACGAATCTCCATGATATTTCCAGGTGGCCTCCAATTAAGGACAGTTTCTATCTTGGTAGGATCTACCTTAATACCTTCTACTGATACTATGTGCCCCAAAAAGGATATCTCCTTTAGCCAAAATTGACACTTCGACAATTTAGCATATGGCTGTTTCTCCCTCAAAGTTTACAGTACAATCCGTAGATGTCTATCATGCTCTTCTGCACTCCTTGAATAAACCAATATATCATCTATAAACACAATTATAAACTGATCGAGGTATGGTCTGAAGATAGTGTTCATCAGATCCATAAAAGCAGCCGGAGCATTAGTTAACCCGAATGGCATAACTAAGAACTCATAATGGCCATAGCAGGTTCTATAGGTAGTTTTAGGAATACTCTGCTCTTGTACTTTCAGCTGATAATAACCTGATCTCAGGTCAATTTTGGAGAACACAATTGCACCCCTCAACTGATCAAACAAATCATCAATGCAGGGCAATGGGTATCTATTCTTTATTGTCACCTTATTCAACTGCCGATAGTAAATGCATAATTGGAGAGTGCCATCCTTTTTTTTTACAAACAACATTGGCACTCCCCAAGGTGACATACTAGGGCGAATGAAGCCCTTGTCAAACAGCTCTTGCAACTACACTTTCAATTCTTTTAGTTCTGCTGGTGCCATTCTATATGGTGTTATGGAGATTGGGTCCACACCAGGCATAACATCAATCTCAAACTGCACCTCTCTTTCTGGAGGTAATCCTGGCAATTCATCAAGAAACACATCCGGAAAGTCACATACTGTGGGGATGTCCCTCAATGCTGGACTACCCACTTAGGTGTCTATCACATGTGCCAAGTACACCTCACACCCCTTCCTAATCATTTTTCTTGCTAGTGCAGCTGAAATGATGTTTGACGGCAATAACTGCCTCTCCCCATGTATTACTACATCACCATACTGAGGGAGACCAAAAGTGACTATCTTCAATCTACAGTCAATCATGGCGTGATGCCTGGCTAACCAATCCATGCCCAAGATAATATTATAATCTCTGAAGGGCATTTCAATCAAATCTGAAAGAAAAACATGCCCTTGGATCACCAAAAGACAGTCTCTATAGATTCTGTTGACCCTAACCTCCTGATCTAATGGACTAGTTACTAGCACATCATAGTCCATTTGTACACACTGGATAGCAGTAGAACTCATCACACTAGCATTGACATATGAATGTGTGGAGCCAGGATCAAACAACACATATGCATCTTGGTCAAGGATAGAGAAAATACCAACTACTACATCTGATATTTCAGCCTCCTCTCTCTGTTTCATGGTATAGACTCTAGCTGGTGCACCACTTGGTTCTGGCTGGTTAACAGTACTCTGACTTCCATGAGTGCTACTGGGACCCTTACCTCTGCTTCTACCTCGACCAGCTGGCTGTGACCCTCTAGGTGCAGAGACTTGGGTTGATCCCTCAGATGTAGCAGAAAGTCCAGATCGATGTGGACTAGTACAATCTTTAGCAAAATGTCTGCTCCCTCCACAGTTAAAACATGCACCTGTGGCCTTGAAACACACCCCATCGTGTGTTCTACCACAAGTCTCACACTGCTGGACTGATAAAGCTCCTCGAGATGCCTGTTGGGTCTGCTGACTAGACCGGGGTGATCTTTGGCCAGAGTATCTGCCTCTGCTAGATCTGCGAGAGCTGGATCCCCCAAACTGTTTCCTCTTCCCAGAACCACTCTCAGTAGCCTGGCCCGTAGCCTTTTTAGTCTTCTCTTTCTCTTATGTACCCTTCTTAACAACCCCTTCTAGTTCTATCCTTTCCAATTCCAGGACCTATGAGATCAACTCAGAGAAATTCTGATGTCGAAAGCCCACAATGTGCATTCTTAAGCTAGGCCTCAACCCAGCCTCAAACCTCTTACATCTGTCTATGGGGGTGGAGACTAAGCTTCCAGCATAGCGACTTAGCCTTGAAAAGTTCCGCTCATACTCTGCTATTGTTCTGTCCCCTTACTTCAAGCTTAAGAATTCTTGCAATTTCATATCTACATAAGCATCGGGAACCCATTTCTGCTTGAATTCCCTCAGGAAGTCTGTCCATGCTAGCACAAGTGGCTCAACCAGGCTGTGAGGGATGGTCTTCCACCATTCATATGTATCCCCAATAGAGAAACAAAGTACTCGAACTTTAGCTCTTCTACACACTGTAGCTTTCTGAAAACCCGTTCCATTCTCTCTAACCACTGTTTTGCCTCCAGTGGATCCACAGCGCCCTTAAACTCAGTGGCCCCAAATTTCATTAATTTTTCATATTGTCAAGCCGAGGGCAGTGGTTGTGTTGTAAGTGCTTGCATCTGAGTTTAAGGTGGCACATTTCCTGCCATTTATCGGAAAAACACAGCCATCTGCTGTGCAAACTGAGCAAGAAACTGCGGCGCTGAAGTAGGAGCTGGAGTGGCTGACCCACTCACGTTCTGGAGTGCTGGGGCTTCCCTTTGGACCTCAGCCTCGACAGATTGCTCCACGGAACGATCTCCCTCTTCCATTCCATTTCCCATAAAAAAAATTTATACTTCCTGAGATCAAACACAAGGAGATTGACGTCCGTTAGTGCATATTCATGATGTAAATATGTTATATGTATCAATTAAAGACACTTGAGCAGTTGTACTTATCAAAGAAATATTCACATACATAGTCAAAATTCATTGCAAAACCATGCTCTGATACCACTAAAACATGTCACACCTTACCCCTAAGGCATAACATGATCCCGTAGAATACCTAATGAACTACCGAACTTTACCTATCGATAACTCATTAAGTACCCTACAAGGGATTTTAAAATCATTTTCTTAATTTTTGGAAGTGATGAGCATTTTGGTAGGAATTAAAAACATTTAATTGAAGTTTCAAAACTAGTAAAAAATTTTGTCCATTTTTATTTTTACGTAATTTTTGGAAAATTTTCGGCAGAGTGCTGCCTGTATTTTGAGAAAATAGTTCTTCAAAAACCTGTAAAAACACTTCCAATAATTGTTTTCACAACTCCCAACACCAAAACAACTCAAGTCAACACAATTCAATCAAAGTTGTCATCTCAAATACTTCATAAACTCATTTACATTTCATATAGTACTTAATTTACAAATACAGATCTTAATTTACAAAAAGAAAATTCAAAATAACAATATTACAATTTACTGTACAACTGTTCAACTTTACATTAATACATATGACATTACAATATTTACATCAAATAACTACAAGGGTATAAACAAATACCCGTACGAAAAGATCAGTGAAGTCCTTGTCAATTCAACAGCTCACCCTACTGCTTTCTCCTTGCCCTTATCTGCGACAGCAAAATAAGCTATCGCTGAGTATAAAAATACTCAATGGTGCACAATAAAAATTTGAAATGCAGTACACATAATATTCATTGATAAATCACAATTTAAATATTTCACAAATTATCAAAACTCATTATAGCACAATTTTGATCAAACAATTTAATAAACATAGTGTTGTCAATTCATACACAACTTAAGCCATGACACAATTTCCGATCAATGTCGTGTTATACACCACGATAAAGCGATCTACAACCCCACTAATCGAAATCAATGAGGGAGGTGGCTAGCTAGCTAATGAGTACTCATCCGATCTACAACCTCAACTGGTAAACCAGAGAATGAGGAAAATAATCGATCTCAACCCCATAAATGGAGGAGAAATAATAAGGCACTGTCATGCTAAGTGTGAATCAAAAAAATCAATTTCAAACATTTTATTCAAATAATTCATGAGAAATCTGATAAATTTCCAAAGCCATAGTTTCATTCATAAAGTGGCAACACAATTCATGATTAACACCAAATTTTCATAAATCATACCCAATCAAATCGGTAATAAGAAAATGATGAAAAAAGATTTACTGTGCACAAACCTGAAGTGAGTCGCCTCTAGGCCTTGACTCGGTCTCTTAGACCTTCTGGGTCTTTTTCAGCTGAAACACGAAATTTATAGTGTCTCAGTATCTTTGCCTCACAATAATTCCAATAATTAATTCATATATATTCAATTCTAGCTCCAATATGTTTAAACTTGATATTTTTTAAAATTTGTATTTTGGGGTTACTATTCACGATACTATTCAAGTCAATTGTTGACTTTCTAATGCTTAATAGGTATGGAAATTCCAATTTCACTCACATACCACATTTTGGCTACCTAATTTGTTGGTTTTGGTCATTTTCTCCAATCTTAAGTCTTTTAGGCACAAATTTCAAATTTTCAGTTTTGGTGTCCTATTTTACACTGTTCTATTAGTTATGTTGCTATTAGAATTTGGCTAAGTTTTCTTCATAGAAGTTGTTTCTTATTGTCTTAAATTTATTTCCCTTTTTGAATCACTCCATTTAGAGTTTTTTAGCTCAAGTCATAGCCATTTGAACATGGCTGGCCGGATTTGTCTAACCCATATTTTCTGAGCAGCAAACCTGGTTCTGGCAATTTTAGGTCACTAACTTTGGGTGGCTAAATGACTTGGTTAAGGGCATAATTTGGGTTTATGTTCTTCATGAAAGTTGTAGGGCTATGTCTCAGGTCATTTGAACCTGCCTAGCCCAAGTTATGGCTAAATGAACAACTTGGTCATTTTTGTACAGGGCAGAACACTCAATTCCGGATTTGGCCAATTTGTTCATTATGCTATGGTCACTTTATGGGCATGATTCTTAAATGAAAAATATGTCATTTTGTGTCTAGTTTCATTTTCATTTGGCCTCACACCAATTGGGTTAGTAAATTTTCAGGTTTAGTCCCTGAAAGGGACCTTGGTCATGCTGCCTGCAGAATGACCATATCCAATCTGAATTTCCATTTGATTCCAACACTTCCAACATACCACAATTGGTCATACATGACCATTTTTCAGCTCAAACAAGGTCAAACACACCATTTGACTAATTCTCAAAATTTTGTCTCCCAAAACCCTAGGTCCAAAACCCTAACTCACTAATTTTGTTACATTTTACTGAATCAAAACATATAAACATAATTTCTCAACTCATTTAAGCTCATGTACACTTTTAATTCAATCAAACTCATGCAAATCATACCCCCACCTAGGCTGGCTGAATTTCCCTTTGGTCCTCCCAAAATGTTTTCTTTTGATTGTAAGTTAATTTCTAGGTTACTAAAACCACAAACACAACTAATAAATTAAAATTTCAATTAAAAGAACTAACCTCACTTTGATGTTCAATCTTCAATTTTCTTCTTCTTTTCTTCCTTTTTTTCTTGATCAATCTTCTTCTCAAGTGAGGTTAACAAGGTTTAACTAAGGAGTTTCCCTTTTCTATGGCTGAATTATGGTTTCTTCAAGCTCAAAAATGAGCTTTCATAGAGGACTAGTGAGGGAGAGAGGGAAGAGAGAGGTGGACGGCTTGGGTGAGGGAAAAAGAAGATAAATTTTCTTTTTTAATTATTTTGTCTTTTAACTTAGTAATTATCCCACAATTTCAATTTTGTAAATGTTAGGTTTATTGCATCATGCATGATGTCATCCATGATGTAATAAACTTTATCAACTTTTTCTTTTTTTTTTATTTATTTTTCTTTAGTTCCTTAATTTAATTCTTGATCCCAAAATTTTATTTTCTCTGATTTTATTGGACAGTTAGGTCAGGAGTCAGCTCTAGGGGTGAATTGACCAAATTGCCCCTCACTGGTTCGACCCAATTTGTAAATAATTCAATATTTCTTCTGGACCCCTGACCTAATTATTTGACCTGATTAACAATTCTTTTTTATGAATTTCTCTTTTCCACTGTGTTCGCAATAGTCCTAAGGACCGTAGCGTCACATTTTACGGTTCCAAATTTGAGTTTAAATCGACCTCGCAGTCGTTCCTGAGAAGGTCACCCATCGCTATGACTCTCCGCTCATTTAACTTCTCGTGTTTTGTTTTTCTTTTTTATACTTAACTAATTGACAATTACTAATTATTTGTATTTAGGGCTTTTCTAGTTGTCTTAGATGTGGTTCTAATCCTCTTAGTTATCCGGACCGACACCAGTCACCGGAATAGTAAAATATACTAGGCTATGCAAATAAGGATGTTACACTTGCCACCAAAAAGGGAAGTCAAATTTGTTATTGAGATACTACTAGGTACAGTACCAATCTTTATTGCTCCTTATAGGATGGCACCTACTGAGTTAAAGGAGTTGAAAATCCAGTTGCAGGAGTTACTGGATAAAGGGTTCATACGCCCCAATGTGTCACCATGGGGAGCTCCAATGCTGTTTGTAAAGAAGAAGGATGGGACTTTGAGGTTTTTCATCGATTACCGGCAGTTGAATAAAGTGACTGTAAAGAACAAGTATCTGTTGCCTAGAATTGATGATCTGTTTGATCAGTTGAAGGGAGCAGGAGTATTTTCTAAAATTGATCTCAGATCAGGGTATCATCAGTTGAGGGTGAAGGATGCAGATGTGCCAAAGACTGCATTCAGGACCAGGTATGAGCATTATGAGTTCCTAGTGATGCCCTTTGGCCTAACAAATGCACCAGTAGCATTCATAGACCTTATGAACCATATCTTCCATCCATATCTAGATCGGTTCGTAGTGGTCTTTATTGATGATATTTTAGTGTATTCCAAGACCAGGGAAGAACATGATGAACATTTGAGGATTGTTCTACAAACCCTGAGAGAAAAGAAGCTGTATGCTAAGTTGTCCAACTGTGACTTCTGGTTGAATGAGATTGCATTCCTTGGACACATAGTGTCAGCTGATGGGATTAGAGTGGATCCCAAGAAAATAGAAGCAGTGATGGAATGGAAGCCTACCAGAAATACAACTGAGGTCATAAGTTTTTTGGGGCTAGCCGGGTATTACAAAAGATTTGTGAAGGGATTTCCTTTAATAGCTGCTCCAATGACCAAGTTGTTACACAAGAATGTCAGATTTAACTGGAATGACAAATGTCAGGCCAGTTTTGAGTAGTTGAAGGCTACGTTGACAGAGGCACCAGTGTTAACACAGCCAGTGTTAGGAAAGGACTTTGTGATCTACAGTGATGCCTCACATAATGGGTTAGGGTGTTTATTGATGCAAGAGGGGAAGGCGGTCGCCTATGCTTCCAGGCAGCTAAGGCCACATGAATAGGACTACCCTACTCATGATCTAGAACTTGCAGCAATTATCTTCGCACTGAAGATATGGAGGCACTACTTGTATGGTGAAAAGTGCTACATTTACACAGACTACAAAAGTCTAAAATATTTACCAACCCAGAAGGAGCTCAACCTTAGACAGAGGCGATGGATTGAGTTCCTGAAGGACTATGACTGTGTGATTAACTACCATCATGGGAAGGCAAATATAGTTGCTGATGCTTTGAGCAAAAAATCCATCACAGCTTTGAGATCATTGGAAGCCCGTCTATCCTTGGCTCAAGATGGAGCTATTTTGGCTGAGTTGCAAGTGAGGCCAAACCTACTACAGCAGATTTTAGATGGGCAGAAGGTAGATGAGAAGTTAATGACTACTATGAGTAAAATCTCAGAAGGGAAGGCAACTGACTATAAGGTGAAAGCAAATGGGTGTCTGTACTACAAAGGAAGAGTGTGTGTACCAGATGATGAGGAATTGAAAGCCAGTATTCTAAAAGAGACACACACTAGTGTTTATGCTATGCACCCAGGAAGTACAAAAATGTATTATGATCTGAAGCTTCATTATTAGTGGCATGGTATGAAGAAGGACATAGCTGACTATGTGACTAAATGCTTGACATGTCAATCAAGTTCCATCGGGTTTGCTACAGCCCATACGCATACCTGAATGGAAATGGGATTGGGTCACCATGGATTTTGCAAGTGGTCTACCTCTCACCCAGAAGAAGCATGATACAGTATGGGTGATAGTAGATAGATTGACGAAATTAGCACACTTTACGCGATTAGGGTGACTACTCCTTTGGAGAAGTTAGCAGAATTATATATCAGTGAGATAGTTAGACTGCATGGAATTTTACTTTCCATCATATATGATCGAGACCCAAGGTTTACATTGAGATTTTAGAAGAAGTTGCATGAATCCTTGGGTACACAACTCCACTTTAGCACAGCTTTCCATCCTCAGACGGATGGGCAATCAGAAAGAGTAATCCAGGTAAACATTGAAACTAATTGAATTAATACAAATATTGAACTGAAATGATAATAATAACATGAAATATATATTAGGTCCTTGAGGATATGCTGAGGAGTTGTGTCATCGAGTTTGAGGGAAGTTGGGATAGATACCTCCCATTGGCAGAATTTGCATACAACAATAGCTACCAAGCTAGCATCCAAATGGTCCAGTATGAAGCACTGTATGGTAGGAAATATAGAACTCCAGTGTGTTGGACTGAATTAGGCGAAGATAAACTGGTAGGGCCAGACCTGGTGAAACAAACTGAGGATAAGGTAAAGCTAATCAAAGCCAATCTGAAAGTTGCCTCAGATAGACAGAAATCTTATGCTGACTTAAAGAGAAAAGAGATAGAATATGAAGTTGGAGATAATGTGTTTCTTAAAGTCTCACCATGGAAAAAGGTATTGAGGTTTGGAAGAAAGGGTAAGTTGAGCCCTAGGTTCATTGGCCCATATGAAGTCATTGAACATGTGGGTCCAGTGGCCTATAGGCTAGCTTTACCACCAGAGCTGGATAATATCCACAATGTGTTTCATGTATCCATGCTGAGAAGATACCGCTCAGAACCTTCACATGTCATCTCCATAGAAGAAATTAAAGTGCAACCGAATTTGACATATGAAGAAGAACCCATAGGGATCCTGGCTCGAGAAGTGAAAGAGTTGAGGAATAAGCAGATTCCACTGGTGAAAGTGCTTTGGAGGCACCACGACACCGAGGAGGCAACTTAGGAAAGTGAAGAGACGATGAGGCAATAGTTCCCTCAACTGTTTGCATTAGGTCAATTTTGAGGACAAAATTTAAATTAGAAGGGAAGAGTTGTAACACCCTCACTGTAGCAATTTTGTACATTCTACTGTTTAGGTGACCAGTGTCGATCCAGACAGCTAGAACGTCTGGAAAAACATTTAAACTAAAGTAAGGAACCATAATTAACTCAAATATTAATAAGAAAAATTTTAGAAATAAAATACAACAAAGTTAAATGAGCCGGTGCCCTAGCGATGGGTAACCCAGTGGGAAGTTGCGGTCCTCGCAACTAGGAGCCTTAAACCTGAGAGAAAATTCATAAAATATTTTTTGCGACTATAGAGAAGAGTCATTGAGGTTTTTATGGCATTAGAATGCTAAGAAAATGCTTAGAAAAATTTTTAGATCGGTACAGACGATTTTGGCTCAATAAGCCAAACGAAGGGTATTTTGGTCATTTCATCTTCAGATATGATTTTTGGCTGACTTGTCCAGTTAAGTAAATAATTATTATGACATAAAATATGAATAAATATTGCTACAAATTAAATTGAAATTGAGTGGAAAAGAAAAGAAAAAAAAATGAATTAAATGGAAAATTATGACATCACATGATGTCATTAGTGTGCCTCCACCCAATCACATGGTGACACATGGCTATAACTCACTTAAAATGAGTTAAATGGGCAGAAATGAAAGAAAAAAAAATCAGATTTCTTTCTCCTTTCTTCTTCCATCTGAAACTCTCTCCTTCTCCCTTCCACCATTAAAGCTTCACCAAGCTTGAGTTCACCACCCAAATTGTAACACCCCTATGTTCGGTAGTGCGTTCTACTGTTTCAGTGACAGTGTCTGTCTGGACAGCTAGAATGCCTAGAACTACACATAGATATGGGTGAGGAGACATAAAATAATGAAATACAAGAAAAGAAAATACAAGAAAAACAAAGGAAAAATAATAGCAGTGAAATATAACCAAGTTAAACAAGCCGAAAACCATAGCGATGGGTGACCGCACTGGGAAGTTGCAGCGTGGACCGTTGACTAGCCATGGACCGTGAGGAATCCTGAAAAATATTTTTAAGACTTAAATAAACATCTATTGAAGTATAAATGTCATTAGAAATATCAAAGAAAAATTAATTAATTAGTACAAAGGAAAACGAGAAATCGAGAAAACGACAAAACTCAGTGTTACCGAAAAATCGGGAATGCAACCCGAATAAGGACATTGTGGTTAATTGACATCCCGAGTTGCCTTTTGCCCTAAATGTCCATTAAAAATAAATGATATTAAACTTTGAAAATGTCATGAAAAATTAAAATAAGATACATTTATGTAAATAGTGAAAATGTGGTGACCAAATTACAAAAATTGGAAACTAAATAAATAACCATTAAAATGTTAGATAGTGCTCCACTAACTTCAGCATTTGGACACCTAAAGAGACACTTGGGAGGTGCAGCACTCATCTTCAACCTTAGGAAGAGAACCAGCCAAACCAAACCTTTGAAGAAAACTTCCATAGCCGTCCATGGTGAGAGCTCCATGCAAGCATGTTCTAGCCACTTTTTCCATTAGCTTTCTTCATTAAACTTGATCACCATACTTTGGGCAGCATACGAGGAGCAAGAAGGATAAGTTTGGTGAGGTTTTGATCAAGCTTCAAAAGTGGTAAGTGAGTATTTTTCAATCTTGCTTCCTTAAACTTTGAGAGGATGTTGTGGGAAGTTAATTTATGGAAGAATTTTTTAAGTTTGATGTTTTAATGGAGATGTACATTTTGGCAGCCATGGAAATTCAATATATGTAGCTTGTTTTTACTTGTTTATGGTTGTTTAAGATGTTGTTATTGATGGCAGCATGGATATGTATATAATGGTTTGGAATTAGGTATGTAAATGGGTTATGTTCATGTGGTTAAATGGTGTAAATGGACTTTGGAAAATTCTGTTTTATAGTGTGCATATTGAGAATGGTTACAAGCTGTCCAAAATAACCAAAATGTGTTATTAAATGTGTTAATGGTAAGGTACAAATCAGAATTAGCATGAAGGAAGTAGTTTGGTAAGTGTTGAATATGTAATTGATAAGTGATGAGAAGTGTGTAGTAGGGCAGTATATGTTTTGACTTAGAACCTTAAGTGTGTGACCCCAATTGGTATGAGACCAATTGAAGGTGAAAATAGGCACAAAATGTGCCAACTTTCATGAAGGAAGCTTACCAAAATTCTACCTAGAAGGTGACTTGAAAAATGACTAAATCCGGATTAGTGACTTGAAAGCCTGGAAATTGACCATTTGGGCAGTAGTTAGTGTTTTGACCATAACTTACTCAAAACAGGTCTAAATGACCTGAAATTTTTACCATGAATATTTTAGACATAAATCTACAATTCTTATGAAGACACCAAAGCCCAGAAGTTGCCAGAACCAAGCCAAATATCTTGCACAAGTTCAGGTATCAAAACTGGCTGAACCAAAAGTGACCTAAAAATGACCTAAAGTTACCATTTTGGTGCATTCTGTCCAGCATTGGTAAATTAACCATAACTTGGTCTACACAACTCAGAATGACTTGAAATTTTGCCCCACGTGCAATAATACATAGACCTACAAGTTTGTAGTTTGGACCGAAACCCGAAAATAGAGGGAACTAGGTCATCCGGCTAGGTCAAATTAGTATACTGAAATCCAATAAATTGCAATAAAATGCAATATACTTGAAAATGAATTTGGTAACATATACCAACACTAAAAGGCTATAAAATGTGACATATTAGTAACATTAAACCTAATTTGCCTAGAGTGCATCGAGGGTCAACATTTTAGGTTGACTAAGGAAAATAATAGAATTCAATAAATTAATTATTAAGCCTTATTGTTAGAGATAGTTTAAATGAGTACTGAAACACTTCAAATTATCTGTTTCAGTTAGCAAAGACTCAGGGAAGGGGAAGGAAACACTGAGTCAGGGCCAAGAGACATTTATCAGAGGTTTGTGCACAATAGTTATTTCTTTTGAATTTTTAATTGAAATAAATTATGACAATTTGTCTGTTATTGTTTGAATTGTGAAAAATTGTTTGAATGGAAATTTGATAGATACTTATTGTTTGAAAATATTTCAATTGGTTTGAAACCACAGCTATCATGTATATTGATTGAATTCCTCGCTAGCTTGTTTAGTGGGACGAATTGACTTTGAATTCCCTCTCTGGCTCAAGTGTTGAGGTATGTGCCTGTTGAGGACGAATAGAATGAGTACTCATATTATTGCTAGCTAGCTAGCTATGTTATTCCTCACTAGCCATCGGCTTTTAGGAAGAATTAGACTTTGGCAACATGATTAAGCTGTGTGTGTGATTTATTGATATTTATTGTGATGTTGTGAAATAGA
Source organism: Hevea brasiliensis (assembly GCF_030052815.1). Taxonomy (NCBI): domain Eukaryota; kingdom Viridiplantae; phylum Streptophyta; class Magnoliopsida; order Malpighiales; family Euphorbiaceae; genus Hevea; species Hevea brasiliensis. The sequence continues at coordinate 50,990,927 of NC_079499.1, forward strand.
GTTTAAATTCTTATTGACATTCACTGTCTTTTGAATTTAACTATGGTTTTAAGTATCCACTATTTATATGATTTATGATTTAAAGTTGCATTTTGTTAATGTTGTGCACCACTGAGACATTGGCTCAGCGATAGCTTTTCATTGTTGTCGCAGGTAGACAGACTAACAGGGTAGCAAACTAGGCTGCTATTGCTACATTGAGAGTTTATCGAGTATATTGAGTATACCATATTTTGCATTTTGTATTGTAATGTATATTCACTGTATGTATATATTGTTCTTGGTTTTGAGCAGTTGTAAATTAAAGTTGTAAATTAAAATTGTACATTGAAGTTGTAAACTAAATTTGTAAATTATTTTGGCTTGTAAATATTGTGATATACTTCTTTTATCTCAGCTTTTAAAAACACTGGAAAATATTATGGATTTGAGTTGATAAATGTTGAGAAACTTATTGTGCTGATTGGATGTTGGAGTTTGGGGATTGAACAAAATATTGGAAGTTCTTTTTACAGGTTTTTGAAGAACAGTTTTATTCAAAATACATATAGCACTCTGTCAAAATTTTTACAGAAAATATTAATTCTTCAAATGTATTATCTGGTTTCATTTCAGTTAAAAAAAAAAATTAACACCTGTAAATAGTGCTCACCACTGTAAAAAGAAGTAAGAAAAGGTTTAAAATCCCTTGTAGCGTATTTAATGGGTTATCAGTAGATGAAGTTGGTAATTCATTAGGTATACTATGGGATCATGTTATGCCTTACAGGGGGGTAAGGTGTGATATGTTCTAGTGGTATCAGAGCTAGTTTTTAAATTCTGTTTTCACCTGTAATTTGAATATTCTTTCTTCATAGTACAACTGCTCAATGTCATTTTTTGATACATACAGTACATTACATTATAAATATGCACTAACAGGAGGAAATCTCCTTGTGTTATTTGTTCAGGAGGTCTAAGATCCTCAAATCGACTATGGAAGAAGGGGATCATTCAGTCGATCAATCTATAAAGGCTGAGGTACAAGGGGATGCCCCAGCCCTACACAATTTTAGTGGATCAGCAGCACCAACCCCCTCAGTACCGTAGTTTCCTGCTCAGTTCGCTCAGCAAATGGCTACAATGTTCCAACAAATGGCTGGTAATATGCCTACTCAAGTCTCACTACAGACACCAGTGGTACAACCATAGTCTTCAGTTAGACAATATGACAAGTTGATTAAATATGGGCTACTGAGTTCAAGGGGACAGTAGATCCTCTAGAGGCAGAACAGTGGTTAGAGAGAATGGATAAGGTGTTCAAAAAGCTACATTGTACAGAGGAGCTCAGATTTGAATATTCAGTGAGATGCATATGATTGGTGGAAAACCATTCCCCATAGTCTGGTAGAACCTTCAGTGCTAACATGGAATGATTTTCTACAGGAATTCAGACAAAAATATGTCCCTGATGCTTATGTGGATCATAAGCTGTAAGAGTTCCTAAGTCTGAAACAGGGGAGTAGATTGGTAGCTGAATATGAAAGGGAAATTTTTCGCCTGAGCCATTATGCAGTAAGTCTACTTTTTACCAGTAGGGAAAGATGTAAGAGGTTTGAAACCGGCTTGAAGCCCAGTATCAGATTACAAGTGCTCAGATTCAAATATAAAAACTTCTCTGAGCTTATTTCTCAAACACTAGAATTAGAAAGACTTGAATCCGAAGCGGCCCCTGAGAAAAAGAAATCAGAGAAGACAGAAAAAGAGGGAAAGTCAATAGAACAGAGTTCCAGTGGTCCTACTGGGAAGAGGGAAAACTTTGGGGGACACAGTAGGGGTGGTAAAAAGTCCGGTAGGGGAAGATATTCGGGACAGAAACCTCCTCCATCTGGTCAGTAGAGTACCAGAAGTTTCTACTCTCCCCACCAATGTGAAACTTGTGGTAGAAACCATGGTGGGGTATGCTACAAGGCCACAGGAGCCTGTTATAACTGTGGAGGCACAGGACACTTTGCCAAGGACTGCACCAGTGCCGCTAGAATTGGGCTACCTCCTACTACTGCTGAAGGGTCAATTCAGAGTCCTGCCATTAGAGGTTCATAACCACCTAGCAGAGGTAGAGGCAGGGGTAGAGGTAGTCCAGCAGGCAGTCAAGGCACAGTGAATCAATCAGAGCAAGGCAGTGCTCCAGTTAGAGTCTATGTAATGAGACAGAGAGAAGAGGCTGAGACATCTCATATTGTGGCTGGTACCTTTTCAACTTTTAATCAAGATGTGTTTGTGTTATTTGATCCGGGTTCTACCCATTCCTATGTGAGTACTAGCACTATTGATTGCATTGTTGTTCCGTGTGTGAAAATGGACTTTGAGGTGCTAGTAACAAGTCTGCTAGGACAAAAGGTCAGGGTCAATAAAACGTATAGAGATTGTCCTTTGGTGATCCAAGGACACACCTTTCTGTTTGATCTCATTGAAATGCCCTTTAGAGATTATGATATCATCTTGGGCATGGATTGGTTAGCCAGGCATCACGCCATGATTGACTATAGACTGAAGACAATCACTTTTGGTCTCCTTCAGTATAGTGATGTGGTAATACATGGTGAGAGGCAGCTATTGCCATCAAACATCATTTCGGCTGCACTAGCCAGAAAAATTATCAGAAAGGGGTGTGAAGCCTACTTGGCACATGTGGTAGACAACCAAGTGGGGAGTCCAGCATTGAGGGACATCCCTACAGTATATGACTTTCCAGATGTGTTTCCCGATGAATTGCCAGGATTACCTCTAGAAAGAGAAGTGCAGTTTGAGATTAATGATATGCTTAGTGTGGATCCAATCTCCATAACACCATACAGAATGGCACCAGCAAAGTTGAAGGAATTGAAGGTACAGTTGCAAGAACTACTTGAAAAAGGCTTCATCCGCCCTAGTGTGTTACCTTGGGGAGCGCCAGTATTGTTTGTTAAGAAGAAAGATGGCACTCTTCGCTTATGTATTGACTACCGGCAGTTGAATAAGGTGACAATAAAGAACAGATATCCATTGCCTCGCATTGATGATATTTTTGATCAGTTGAAGGGTGCAGCTGTATTCTCCAAAATTGATTTGCGATCTGGTTATTATCAGTTGAAAGTGCAAGAGCAGAGTATTCCAAAGACTGCTTTCAGAACTCAATATGGCCACTATGAGTTTTTGGTAATGCCATTCGGGTTAACTAATGCTCCAACTGCTTTTATGGATCTGATGAACACTATCTTCAGACCATATCTCGACCAATTTGTGTTGGTGTTTATTGATGATATTTTGATATATTAGAGGAATGCAGAGGAGCATGACAGACATTTGCAGATTGTACTGTAGACTTTAAGGGAGAAACAACTATACGCCAAATTATCGAAATGTGAATTTTGGCTGAAAGAAATCTCCTTCTTGGGACATGTTGTGTCAGCTGAAGGGATAAAGGTAGATTTCAGCAAGGTAGAAGCTATCCTTAATTGGAAGCCACTCAGGAATATCACAGAAATTCACAGTTTTCTGGGTTTAGCTGGATATTACAGTCAATTTGTGAAAGTGTTTTCTATGTTAGCTTCTCCACTAACCAAGTTGCTTTGGAAAGATGTAAAATTTCAGTGGACAGATAAATGTCAGCAGAGTTTTGATGAGTTGAAGAGGCGTTTGACTAAAGCTCCAGTCCTTACTTTACCTACCCCGGGTAAAGAATACACAGTTTATAATGATGCTTCTCACAATGGGTTAGGTTGTGTTCTGATGCAAGATTGGAATGCCATTGCTTATGCATCACGCCAGCTGAAACCACATGAGAAGAACTACCCAACACATGATTTGGAGCTTGCAGCTGTTGTTTTTGATCTGAAGATCTGGAGACACTATTTATATGGGGAGAAATGCTACATTTACACAGATCACAAGAGCTTGAAATACCTAGGCACCCAGAAGGAATTGAACTTGAGGCAGAGAAAATGGTTAGAACTGATTAAATACTGTGATTGCTTAATGGACTATCAGCCAGGGAAAGCAAATGTGGTGGCTGACGCCTTAAGTCACAAGACTATGGCAAATCTCAGAGTTTCTCCTTTGTCCATGGTACATGAGTTGAAAGCACAGCATGCCAGTTTAGAGATTGATGATGAAGGACAGACAGTAGTTGCATGGCATGTACAGCTAGTGTTGATTGATCATATCAGAATGGCTATTCAGAATGATGAAAAAATCAGAAGTTGCTAAAAGAAGTCCAGCAGGGCAAGAAACCTGAATTTTCTGTGAGGAACGATGGTTTACTACTACATCAGGGCAGAATGTGTGTTCCTAATGATTTTGACTTGAGACAGATCATCATGAAGGAAGCACATGAGTCTCCTTTTACTATGCACCCTGGTGGAACTAAAATGTACAGAGGGCTGAAAGAGCATTACTGGTGGATGGGTATGAAAAGGGATGTAGCTGATTTTGTTTCCAAATGCCTAACTTGTTAGCAAGTGAAGGCCAAACATCAAGTACCAGCTGGTTTGTTACATCCATTGCCAGTACCAGAGGGGAAATGGGAACGGATAACTATGGACTTTGTGATGGGACTTCTGAGGATACAGAATAGTCATGATATAGTATGGGTTATAGTTGATAAACTAACCAAGTTTGCTCACTTTTTGCCAGTCCGGATGGACTATAGCCTGGAGAGATTGGCCAAATTATACATAAATGAGATTGTAAGACTGCATGGAGTGCCAGTATCGATTGTATCTGACAGAGATCCTATGTTCACTTCTAGATTCTGGGGTAGTCTTCAGAGAGCCCTAGGAACTAGATTGAACTTCAGCACAGCATTCCACCCATAGACAGATGGCCAGTCTGAGAGGGTAATTCAGATATTGGAGGAAATGCTACGAGCTTGTGTGATTGAGTTTAAAGGTAGTTGGGATATACAATTACCTTTGATTGAGTTCGCTTATAACAACAGCCACCAATCAAGCATTGAGATGCCTTCATATGAAGCTTTGTATGGCAGGAAGTGCAGAACTCTCATATATTGGGATGAAGTAGGTGAAAAAAAGATGATTGGGCTAGAAATTGTTCAGCAGACAGAGGAAAAGATCAGATTGATCAAAGATCGACTCAAGGCTGCATCAGACCGTCAGAAGTCCTATGTTGATCTGAAGAGAAGAGACATTGAATAAGCAATGGGTGATAAGGTATTCCTTAAAGTTTCTCCTTGGAAAAGGATTATGAGATTTGGCAAAAAGGGAAAACTGAGTCCTCGCTTTATCAGACCATATGAGGTTCTGGAGAGAGTGGATCCTTTGGCATATCGGTTAGCATTACCTCCAAAGCTAGAAAGGATACACAGAGTCTTCCATGTGTCCATGTTAAAGAGGTACAGATCTGACCCATCTCATGTTCTATCAGTTGAAGAGATTGAGGTAAATCCAGACCTCTCATATGATAAAAAAACCCATAGAAATTCTAGTACATGAGGTGAAACAGCTGAAGAACAAACAGATACACCTGCTTAAAGTGTTGTGGAACCATCATTCAGGCCAGGAAGCTACTTGGGAACGTGAAGAGGACATGAGGAGACAGCACCCACAACTATTTAGAAACTGATGCCAGGTAAAATTTTGAGACGATATTTATTTTAAGGGGGGGAGAATTGTAACACCCCTATGTTCGGTAGTGCGTTCTCTTGTTCCGATGACAGTGTCTGTCCGGACAGCTAGGATGCCTAGAACTACACTTAGATATGGGTGAGGAGACATAAAATAATGAAATACAAGAAAAGAAAATAGAAGAAAAACAAAGGAAAAATAATAGCAATGAAATGTAACCAAGTTAAACGAGCTGAAAACCATAGCGATGGGTGACTGCACCGGGAAGTTACGGCGTGGACCGTTGACTAACTCTGGACCACGGGGAACCCTAGAAAATATTTTTAAGACTTAAATAAACATCTATTGAAGTATAAATGTCATTAGAAATATCAAAGAAAAATTAATTAATTAGTACAAAGAAAAATGAGAAATCGAGAAAACGACAAAACTCAGTGTTACCGAAAAATTGGGAATACAACCCGAATAGGGGCATTGCGGTCAATTGACATCCTAAGTTGCCTTTTGACCTAAATTTTCATTAAAAATAAATGATATTAAACTTTGAAAATGTCATGAAAAATTAAAATAAGATACATTATATAAATAGTGAAAGTGTGGTGGCCAAATTACAAAAATTGAAAACTAAATAAATAACCATTAAAATGTTAGATAGTGCTCCACTAACTTCAGCATTTGGACACCTAAAGGGATACTTGGGAGGTGCAGCACTCATCTTCAACCTTAGGAAGAGAACCAGCCAAACCAAACCTTTGGAGAAAACTTCCATAGCCATCCATGGTGAGAGCTCCATGCAAGCATGTTCTAGCCACTTTTTCCATTAGCTTTCTTCATTAAACTTGATCACCATACTTTGGGCAGCATACTAGGAGCAAGAAGGATAGGTTTGGTGAGGTTTTGATCAAGCTTCAAAAGTGGTAAGTGAGTATTTTTCAATCTTGTTTCCTTAAACTTTAACAGGATGTTGTGGGTAGTTGATTTATGAAAGAATTTTTGAAGTTTGATGTTTTAATGGAGATGTACATTTTGGCAGCCATGGAAATTCAGTATATGTAGCTTATTTTTACTTGTTCATGGTTGTATAAGATGTTGTTATTGATGGCAGCATGGATATGTGTATAATGGTTTGGAATTGGGTATGTAAATGGGGTATGTTCATGTGGTTAAATGGTGTAAATGGACTTTGAAAATTTCTGTTTTATAGTGTGCATATTGAGAATGGTTACAAGCTGTCCAAAATGACCAAAATATGTTATTAAATGTGTTAATGGTAAGGTACAAATCAGAATTGGCATGAAGAAAGTAGTTTGGTAAGTGTTGAATATGTAATTGGTAAGTGATGAGAAGTGTGTAGCAGGGCAGTGTGTGTTTTGGCTTAGAACCTTAAGTGTGTAACTCCAATTGTTATGAGACCAATTGGAGGTAAAACTAGGCACAAAATGTGCCAACTTTCATGAAGGAAGCTTACCAAAATTCTACCTAGAAGGTGACTTGAAAAATGACCGAATCCGGATTAGTGACTTGAAAGCCTGAAAATTGACCATTTGGGCAATAGTTAGTATTTTGACCATAACTTACTCAAAACAGGTCCAAATGACCTAAAATTTTTACCATGAATATTTTAAACATAGATCTACAATTCTTATGAAGACACCAAAGCCTAGAAATGGCTAGAACCAAGCCAAATAGCTTGCACAAGTTCAAGTATCAAAACTGGCCGAACCAAAAGTGACCTAAAAATGACCTAAAATTACCATTTTGGTGCATTCTATCCAGCATTGGCAAATTGACCATAACTTGGTCTACACAACTCAGAATGACCTGAAATTTTTCCCCGTGTGCAATAAGACATAGACCTACAAGTTTGTAGGTTGGACCGAAACCCGAAAACTGAGGGAACTAGGTCATCCGGCTAGGTCAAATTTGTATACCGAAATCCGGCAAATTGCAATAAAATGCAATATACTTAAAAATAAATTTGGTAACATGTACCAAGACTAAAAGGCTATAAAATGTGACATATTGGTAATATTAAACCTAATTCGCCTAGAGTGCATCGAGGGTCAATATTTTAGGTTGACTAAGGAAAATAATAGAATTCAATAAATTAATTATTAAGCCTTATTGTTAGAGATAGTTTAAATGAGTACTGAAACACTTCAAATTGTGTGTTTCAGTTAGAAAAGACTCAGGGAAGGGGAAGGAAACACTGAGTCAGGGCCAAGAGACATTTATCAGAGGTTTGTGCACAACAGTTATTTCTTTTGAATTTTCAATTGAAATGAATTATGACAATTTGTCTATTATTGTTTGAATTGTGAAAAATTATTTGAATGGAAATTTGATGGATACTTATTGTTTGAAAATATTGCAATTGGTTTGAAACCATAGCTATCATGTATATTGATTGAATTCCTCGCTAGCTTGTCTAGTGGGACGAATTGACTTTGAATTCCCTCTCTGGCTGAAGTGTTGAGGTATGTGCCTATTGAGGACGAATAGAATGAGTACTCATATTATTGCTAGCTAGCTATGTTATTCCTCACTAGCCATCGGCATTTGGGACGAATTGGACTTTAGCAACCTGATTAAGCTGTGTGTGTGATTTATTGATATTTATTGTGATATTGTGAAATAGAGTTTAAATTCTTATCGATATTCACTGTCTTTTGAATTTAACTATGGTTTTAAGTATCCACTATTTATGTGACTTATAATTTATGATTTAAAGTTGCATTTTGTTAATTTTGTGCACCACTGAGACATTTGCTCAGCGATAGCTTTTCATTGCTATCACAGGTAGACAGACTAACAGGGCAGCAGACTAGCCTGCTATTGCTACATTGAGAGTTCATCTGGTATATTGAGTATACCATATTTTGTATTTTGTATTGTAATGTATGTTCGCTGTATGTATATATTGTTCTTGATTTTGAGCAGTTGTAAATTAAAATTGTACATTGAAGTTGTAAACTAAATTTGTAAATTATTTTGGCTTGTAAATATTGTAATATACTTCTTTTATCTCAGCTTTTAAAAACACTGGAAAATATTATGGATTTGAGTTGACAAATATTGAGAAACTTATTGCGTTGATGGGATGTTGGAGTTTGGGGATTGAACAAAATATTGGAAGTGATTTTTACAGGTTTTTGAAGAACTATTTTATTCAAAATACAGATGGTACTCTACCAAATTTTTTGTAGAAATTATTAATTCTTTAAATGTATTATTTGGTTTCACTTCAGTTAAAAGAACAAAATTTAACATCTGTAAATAGTGCTCACCACTGTAAAAAGAAGTAAGAAAAGGTTTAAAATCCCTTGTAATGTATTTAATGGGTTATCAATAGACGAAGTTGGTAATTCATTAGGTATACTATGGGATCATGTTATGCCTTACGGAGGGGTAGGATGTGACACAAATCACCCCCAAAACCCTAGCTTTCCTTCACAAATATTTACCCTTACACCTAGAGCAAGTCTTGGGCAACAAAAAGAAGGAGAAAAAGAGGAGTTCTCAAGCTTTGGGAATTAGCTAAATCAAAGTTAGTGCCAATTAGTCTTAATTACTTTGTGTATACATCATGGAGAACATGAAATGAGTATGAAACTAAGCTAATTTAAATAAATTTTGCATGGCTGAATTTCATCAAATTTTGGCCACCTTAGGGTACATTAGAGTTCCTTTAATTTGAATGAATTATAGTTGTACATGGCTGCCATTGAATATGAACTTGATGCCTTAACTCATTGATTGCATGTATATGAAGCATTGAAGTTGTTGGAGTTAGGGTTTGGGGAAAACTTGGGATTCTGCTTATGTTTTGGTAATGGAAGTTCTAATGGTAAATTAGTGACCATTTGGCTGAGTATAATGAGGAATTGAAGTGAATGGTAGCTTGGCATTTGAGGTTGGGTGTGCTGCCTTGAGTGCCCTGCAGGTCTGGATGTGAGTTCAGCATGTTTGGGTAGCTATAACTTGGGTTGTGTAGGTTCAATTAGTGTAAGGCCAATTGGACATGAAATTAGACACATAATGGCACAATTTTGGTGAAGGAACTCTGTCTAGAAACTAAACATAGGATGCCCTAAAAATTGACCAAATCCGGGTGACTTACATTCTGCCTGGGCAAAATGACCAAATGAATAGTGTTTATTCATTTGGTCATAACTCAGTGTAGAAAGGTCCAATTGACTTGAATTTTATACCGATAGAAAGCTGAGACATAGCCCTACAACTTTTATGAAGAAAACAAACCAAAATTTTGGCCATAACACGTCCAAAAACTGACCTGCAGTCAGTGTACAAAAAACTGCAGAATTGATTGTGCCCAGAAATTCTGAAAAAATTACAATCCAGCCAGTTATGGTGTTTAGGCCATAACTTAAGATACAAAACCCTAAATGGAGTGATTCAAAAAGTGAAATATAACTAGACACAATAAGGAACAACTTTGATGAAGAACATTTGGCCAAATTCTCACTGTATGATGGCCTAATGGAATAGTGAACTCTAGCACCCAAAACTGAAATTTCTGATTTATTCACCATTGGTTAAAAGTATGGATTGGCAACTAATGCTAACACTTTTGGGAACCAAAATGTGGTAAATTTATGTGATTAGGACTTATGTAGCTATTATGCTTTGGAAAGTCAATAATTTGACCTAAATAGTAAAATGAATAGTAACCTTACATGTAAAGCATGAAAATTCAATCAATAACTTAGTAATGTGCCCTAGTACACCTAGTAAAATTGGTTTGGATAGGTTGGCATACCAATAGGGTTCAGTTAGCAGTACTGCACATGGCATTATGCCATTCTGTGATTTTATGGCTTTTAGCCATTCTGATATTATGATGATACTTGGCCTTGTGCCTAATGTTATTACAGTTTATCAGCTGTTCTGTTGCACACCGGGAGACACTATGTGACCGATGGTATGACGGCCCGAGGTACTTGATACCCAGTGGCAGTTTATCCGTTTATCCAGTCCAGTCATCCAGTATAGGTTACTTGGGCAACCAAAAATGGAAGTTGATAAATTTAATGAAATTATGGATATAACAAGTACAAAATAAATAAGACTATAAATAATTACAAAAAATTTGTCTGCATGAGACATCAATATACACACTGCATATTTATTTTCTTTTAGTTCTTTTTATTTTATTATTGGCACCACTAAGCATTATTGCTTAGCGCGTTGCTTTTTGCCATGCGTAGGTACTAGAGATATGGAGCGTGATCCCAGTAGACCCCAGTCAGGATGAGAGTCAGATCTGCTAGTGTCCTGCGTCACCTCTCAGCTACAGTGCATTGGTAGGATGCTAGGCTACATTTTTATTTTGTGTTTTGTATCTTTGTAAATTTTGTAATTAAACTTTTATTTTGTCATATATATTGAAATTTATGTGATTATGTATTAATGAAATTATCTGTAAATGGTGTTCATAAATGGAAGTTGAGTATTTATTTATGATTTGAGTATAAATATGATGTGAATTGAATAACTGGAAAGTTTGAGAAATTGTTGAAAATTGATGTGATAATTGAGAGTTGTGGAATAAAAATGATTATTGGAAGTGTTTTTCACAGGTTCCGAAGAATTGTTTTCTCCATTTTTAGCCGATACTCTGCCGAATTTTCTATAAAATTTTTGGAACCTCAAATGAATTCATAATTTCAATAAAATGAGTTAAATTTTACAAATTGCACTTCATAGCCATGAAAAAAAATAAGTTAAGGAAGGATAAAAAAAATAATTGAGATAAAATAGGGTGTTCAGGTATACTGTATGACATATCTTACTCGACTACACTGTAAACGGGTAAGGGGTGTCACAAGAGGTGAGGTCGGTAGCCTAAGCAGGAACACTCCAATACTCAAGTCAGTAAATGCCAAAAAAAGAGCAAATACCAAAAAGTTATAATAGAATAGAATTGTGTAGTGTCATAAGCCATATTAATAAGGTTGAGTACGATGACTTTTTTACCCTATTCAGGATTTACCAACTCATATCCAATCATTTTCTTCTGTATATTACGAAAACATTACTAACAGTGTAGCGACATTCTCAGCGGGAACATAGCACATCCTATCAGCATGCATCCAACTTCTAACCGAACCTCTTTTATCCAAGCATTCTACATTTCATCCAAACTTCTTGCTTCTTGTCCAAACATATTGCGTCTCAACCGAACATCCTGTGTTATCCAAACATACCATGTCATGACCAAACACCTCATATCTTATTCAAACATATCATATCTTGACTTACCTTATAACTTATCCGAACATCTTGTGCTCGGCTATGAAAATCTAGATCCGATATGAAGTTCCCTTGGAATTAGCTTGGACTTTAGGGCATACTATATCAATATCAAATAGGCCCTTACACGGTATGTATTGACTAAAGAAAATCATACAACATCAATCAACTAGGAATTTAGCTTTTTGTTAAAAAAAAAAAATCTTATCTATGTGCACATTAAAATTTTATAATTTAAATTATATTTCATATTTTCAATGAAAATATTACTAAAGAATTATATTGAATGAAAACAAAAAATTTGTCATGTTTGGTTCAATTTTTTATTTTTTTGTAATTTTTACTTTTTAAAAATTATTTTGATTATAAAATAAAAGTGATAATAAATGAATATATTTGATAAATATTTTTTTTTATTTTCTTGATATTAATTTACTCATTATAATTAAGGTGGGTAGTGATAAAAGAAATTCGATCAAGTTAAATAGTTTTTTTTATAAAAAAATATTTTTTGTTTTCAAAAATTAATTTTCAATGTGTAAATAAATGTTCTTTGATTTGGCTTTTAAAAAAAATCAAAAAGTAAAATATATATATATATATATATATATATATATATATATATATATATATATATATATATATCAACTAAAGGTTATTAGTTAGAGGGAAACTTCTTACATTAAGGTATATATATTCATTAAATTAATAATTAATATATTATTAAAATGATGATAGACTTTAGTATAAAATATGATATGTCTTTTTAAATTTAATTAATTGAGTATATAAAATATACTTAATCTTGGAAGTTTCGCCTAATCTTGGAATCAAGCTCGTGTGCACCCCTCACAATTGTGTGAGCTGCGCATTGCTATATAAAACATGCTAAGATGGGATTTTTTTTTTTTTTTTTTTTAACATCAAGACCATTCTTGATTTCATGATCAGCCATAAGAGATGAGACAGCCAGAGAGTGTAGAACAGATTTTATTAACACAAAAAAATGACATTAGTAGTAGTAATCCAAGATCATAAGAAGCCTGGAGAGAGCTTATTGACGAGCTTAATTGTCTAGGTTTTTTGAACAAGAAGAGGATTAAGGACAGTGTGAACAGCATAGAGAAGGAGAATTGCATAGGTTATGATTCCAACGAATCCAGCAGCTAATGCTCCCGTCACTTGGTTACAGTACTTGGAAACTTGCCCACAGATTGGTAACCAACCTGCATGAGAATTCCCTTTCTTCCCCACTTGAGCAATCGCCAAGGCCGCTGAAATGCTTGAAGTCAACAACATTGCCAATACCTATTCCAAACAGAAATTTAATTGGATTCAGGCACTTTGTTGGATAACCCAGAAATCAAAAGTAAAAGCAGATAAGTTTCTGCAGGAAAGCATATGATGAAATTCCTATCAAATATGCAGAAGCTGAGAATCTAAACCTGATAGTCTCCATCCAAGAAGAATAAAAAAGGAAAAATTATTATTTAGTTTCTTTATTTTAATGAAATTAATTACTTGATTCTCTTATTTTAAAATATACATTAATCAGTCATAAATTTTTGTCCCGTTTACTCTTTAATTCCTCCATCCAATTTAAATCAAGTTTTTTATTAGTCAATATATTCAAATGAGAGAGTAATTACTCTTTCAAGACTAAATAATTCAAAAGTTATAAAATATAAAGATTATATAATTGTGTTTATCAAATTATAAAAACTAAATAAAATTTAAACTAATACCTAAAATGATCATAGGATTAAAGAGTAAACAGAATAAAAATATATATACTAATTAATATATTTTTGAACATAAAAGGATCAAATAATTAATTTTGTTAATATAAAAACACTAATACTCCATTTGTTTCGCAAAAAATAACTTTATAAAAAATATTCAATAAAAATTATTGTCTAAGAAATATTTTATATAAACATATTTTTTATTGTTTGATTTTAATATTAAAATTATAAATTTTTTATATTTTAATAAGAATTTAAAAATTTATATAATAACTTTCTCTCTTATTAAGAAATTATTTTTCACTAGACCCATTTCCTAAATGCTCCAAAAATTAAAAAAATGTAAAAACTATTTTCAAAAAACATTTTCTGCAAAACAAATGGAGCGGATAAATTTTCCATAAAAAGAATAGGATGAAGCTGTCAGCTGAGGTGTATGATTACCGCATCCATGGCAACGACTAATCGCCAGAGAAGGCTATCTGAAGGAAGAAAGAGGACCAAAAACCCATAGACGCTGGCAATTGCATTTGCAATCACGAAGTACCTATAATAGAGCCAAACCCTTTTAATTTTAGTAACCAAAAAACCATACAAACAAAATTTTGACAGAACCAGAGAAAATAGTAATATAACTTACTTGAAGGCAGGGGTGTAAGTGTACTTAGCTTCAAATGACACAGCAAATAAAGAAGTGGTCTCATGGCTAGTAGCCATAACAATTGCTGCTGCTAGTGTAGTTCCAAAGGCAATGAGCCTGAGCAGAAAAGTACAGATTCGCTTGATTTTGGCCATGGAAATTGAAGAGCGCTAAAGAAAATTGAAAAGGTTATCTGTAGCCGAGTTGGTGATGAGAGATTGTGGAGGGCGGGTGGTTGTGAAGGCAGATGAATGGTGGTGAGCTTATGTACGCTCTATTTTGTGGCTTGTTAGTTGAAATGCTCATCTGCCACCAACACAGACCAATAGGAGTGTTTTATTTTCCTACTATTTTGTTTGCTTGACATATTAATATTCTTCACGTGGATAATCAGATTCTGAAATAATCCTTTCCTGATAAACTGGATTTGCTTTAAAAATAATTCCAGTTTAAGAAAGAAATTAGGCAGCAATAAAGTCAATGTTTTCGTTACCCATAATTATTATTATCATTAAAAAGGAAATTAATGGATGAAAATTCAATCTTGAAATCTTTTATTATGATCAATTATACTAATTTAATTGAAAAGAAATTATAATTTTATTGGCCACTGAGTAATTATAAATAAAAAAAAAACACACAAACACAAGAGGCTAATAAACTTAAATTTGTCATGAAATCGATGTGAAAAAGAATGGAGGTTCAAAATTCGTTGAACCAATTATGTTACATTTGACTGTGCAAACCAACCATTTCTTGGAAATCATACGCAGGTTTCTTGTGTTAAACTACATTCATGTGTTGCAGATTTGTTCTTACCGTATTAAATAAAAGTCAATTGAATTCCTATCTCTTAATTTGAGTTGATTTCTTGGGTGTTTGGCTTAGTTTACGCAAATAAGTTTATCTTTTAATTCAAATTTATAAATATTTAAAATTTTAAATAGTTATGTGTTTAATTAAAGTGTTTATGAGTAACTAATAAATAGTTAATGTATTTAGTAAAAAATAACTTATAAGTACATTTATTATTAAAATGACTAAAAATGATATTAAATGAGATTTATAATGAAATTTTACTAATTAAATAAGGATGATATTGTAATTCTTGATTAAATTAACTTATAAACGCGTAGCTTTTTAAAAAAAAAAAATTATAAGCTTAATTTATTAATCCAAAAATTATTACAAATAAACATATCAACTTATTTTTAGAATTTATAAACTGATTTGATCAATTTATAAGTTAAAATAAATATTCTCTAAATTTTAAAATTTTCAAAAATAATGAATTGAATCATCATTTAACTACTGTCAATGAAGAAAATTTATAAAATATTTCAGGTGCACCTAACTCTTTTAAAATTTCAGTTATTTTTTGAAATATTGGATGAGATTTTTTAAATGCCTATGAGAAAAGGAATATGTATTTCAAGAACATTAAATAATTTTTCGTTAATGAATGCATTTTTCTTCACTTCAAAGAAATTGTTAATGCTCTTGCTGTTGTGGGTTTCTTGTATTTTACTGAGGTTTTCGTTGATGGATTGTATTGTTTTTGAGTTTAATCTCAATTTTGTTTTGTTTTGGTTTTGAGTTGCTGAGATTTATTTTTTGATGACCTGATATTTGATTTGTTTATGAGTTTGTGCTTTTCTTTCAAGTTTTTTTGTTTATGTTTTCCTTATTTGATTTCAAATAAATTTTGTTGTCAGGAATGGAAAGAAAACTGACTAAATAATCCAATAGAATCGATTTATTTCAGTTAGCTTTTTTAATTTAATTCAATTCAATTTCTCATAATGCATTTCAATTGATTTTGATTGAATCAGAATTGAAATGACCAATTTTTCACCCTATGGGAAGACATTTTGTTTAATCCCTCTCTTGATGTAACTAATACCCTATTTGAATTGAGTGTAGTGTAATTTAGGATAGTTGCTATTGTTAACATGTGTAAAAAGATAGTATGTTATATTATGGTTTAATAATATTTTTTTTATTAAGTTATGTGATATATTATGGTAAAATAAATATAAAAAGTATTAAAATATCTCTTACTTTTTAAATAATATAAATAATTTAAAGATATTTATTTAAATAAAATATTAATTTAAAAATGATGTTATCATATAATAATAATAATTAAAGATATATTTTATTTTTTCTAATTAAAAATAGGACATAATAATTTTATAAATTATGTAAAGATAAATAAGAGTAAAAAACTTTAATGATCGAATTAGTAATTGAAAAACTCTTATAAAATGATGATTAAGAAATTATTATTATTTTACAATCTGAAATTTGAAACCATACCGGCCATTGTTTTATAATGGCAAATCATGAAATTATTAACATGATTCGCCATACAAACTTGTGATCGAGTTAGAGAATAATGACAGCGGTGGACCGATGTTGATGGCCTCCCGTTTATCTATATATATATATATATATATATATATATATATATATATATATATATATATATATATATATATAGTTTTTTAATAATTTTATTAATTTATCTTTAAAAATTTTCATTCAAATTTAAGGATAACAATTTTATCAAATTTAATATATAAAATTAATTTTATTATCAATTAAGAAAATAAATTAAATGCTAACGCTAAAAATCTTTTTTTTTTTGGCATAAAAATTTGTTTCTATTCATTTTATCTAGATTCAAATTTTTAATTGCTATAATAATAATAATAATAATAATAATAATAACAATAATTATTATTATTATTTTAAAATAATTATTATTTTAAAAATATCTCTATATACATTTAAACTCTTAAAAATTAAATTAAATTTTTTTAAATGATACTTTAACTATTTAATATGGTATCATCACAACATTGATATTATGATATTTTTAATGCTGTGTTTGACTCTTAGTCACAAAAATTGAATAATATAAGGTCAATTATTATATGATAATTTTTTATTTTTAGTTGAACTTTAATCTAAAGGAAATTCGTAAATCATTTAAAACTGATATAATATTTATGTAATTTCAAACTAATAAAATATATGCTATAAAAAATAAATTTTGATTATTTTTTTTATATAAACAATAAATGTTAATTATTATTTGATAAAAATGTAACTTATAAATTTTTAATTAATTATAATAATTATAGTATTATACAATTATTTAAAATTTGACACGCTCCATAATCATTCCTACGTGCGGGGTTAATGATGCAAATATGAATTCAGAGTTTTATGTATGTTTGGACCTTTGAGTTAATCCTCCAACCGCCGTTTAGTTCGCAAATCAGAATTAATATCATAATCAAAATCAATATCACAATCAAAATCAAAACATAATAAAAAATTGAAAAGTAAATTTTTATTTATATTTGTTAATTACAGAATTAGAGTGAGATCTCTTTTTAAGATATTTAATTTACATATATAACTTGTGAAATCAAAATTAAACTTATTTTACATTTGAATGAAAATCAATCTAAAAATAATTTTTATATTTTTGCTTTTTAATTTTAATTAATTATATGAAAATATAAAAATAATATTTTATATTTTTAATTAGTATAATTAAGTTTAGTTTTAATTAACTATAGAAAATTTAAAATATTATTTTTACATTTTTATTATAATTAGTTTAATTTTAATTTTTAATTAATAAGATGAAATTTTAAAAATAATATTTTTATTTTATAATTTTAATTTTAATTAATTATATGAAAATATAAAATATTATTTTTAAAATGTTTATTTTAATAAATAATAATAATAATTTTCATTCTGATTTTTAATTGAAAAGAGAAATGGTAGTTCATTCTCTAATTTATAATAATGAGAATAGAAAAAAATAAATTTTTAACTATTTATTTTATTTTTAGATTTTTTTTTTAATTTTTTTAATTTGTTTTTTATGAGCCTATCGGACCAAAGTTATCCCATGGCCTGTTTCAAGACCTTGCCAATTTTGAATGTGGGCAGAAAGATTTGGCTTAACTGAATTTATTGAGAATCACTAACAAATATTGGATAAACCCTTTCTATCATATATTTTCTCCTTATCTTTCTAAACTAAGAAAGCCATACTCAGTTTGTAATTTCGACAATCAAATAAATAGAAAAAATTCTTGTCTTTCCCTATATTTGGAAAGTGAAAACTAGGGCTTTGTTCATTTTATTAGGAAACAAACAGTTGCCTTTTGCTTTTATTCTTGTAAGAGAACGGCAATTTAATTTAATTTTATTTAATTTTTTCGGGTCTTAATTTTATTTGAGCAAGTTTGCATGTTATCTTTCACTCTTAGTGACATTGAATTGAATATTTAAAACTATTTTTTCTGAAAAAAAAAATCTAGATATGATTAAAAAAATAATTTTAAAAAATAATTTTATTATTTTAATATTTTTATGATTAAAATTTATAATTTTAATTTTAATTTTAATTTATTTTTTAAGTACTATCTAATTAGTATCTATATTATATATAAATTTATAAAGAAGTGGAACATTAGTTTTACCTAAATTGTCTTTCATTTTTTAAATTATTTAAGTTAATTTTAAAATTTATATAAATTTAAAATTCTCGGTTAATATAAATTTAAAATTCTTAATTCTATTTATACTTGACTTTAATTAAATATAAAATTTTATAAAAAGTAATTAATTAAATAAAAAATAAAAATGTAATTTGATTTTGGTACAATATTAAGTAAAATATTTATTAGTATCTAATTTTTCAAATTTATATTTACAATTAGTTATTTATTATATATGTTTGAAAATATTTTAATAGTTGCTTATTATTTTTAAATTAATTTTTATCAAAAAATTTTTATTTCAATGAAATAATATATTAATATTTATAAAATTTTAAATATTAATTAAAATTAAATATTTTAATGACTATATTTTATAAAAATGAAAATAAAAATAATATAAATCATCTAAAAATTATTATTAATTTTAAAATTTGTTAAATGAACAACTTAAAAAAAATCTATTTAATTTTAATTAAAGATCAATACTATCAAAAAAATCATTACAACTCAACTCAACTCAACTCAACTAAGCCTTTATCCCAAAAATTTGGGGTCGGCTATATGGATTCGCTTTTTCCACTCTGAACGATTTTGGGTTAAATCCTCAGAAATGTGTAGTGCTTCTAAGTCATGCTGTACTACTCTCCTCCAAGTCAATTTAGGTCTACCCCTTTTTTTCTTTCTATCCTCTAGCCTAATGTGCTCTACTTGTCTAACTGGAGCCTCCGTATGTCTACGCTTCACATGACCAAACCACCTCAATCTCCCTTCTCTCAACTTATCTTCAATTGGCACCACTCCTACCTTTTCTCTAATACTTTCATTACAGACTTTATCTAGTCTAGTATGACCACTCATCCACCTTAACATTATCATCTCTGCAACTCTTATCTTAGATGCATACGACTCTTTCAGTGCCCAACACTCACTACCATATAGCATAGCCGGTCGTATGGCTGTACGGTAAAATTTTCCTTTTAATTTATTGGGAATCTTACGATCACATAAAACTCCCGTGGCACGTCTCCACTTCAACCATCCGGCTTTAATCCTATGACTAACATCCTCCTCACATCCCCCATCTACTTGAAGGACTGAGCCTAGATATTTAAAGTGATTACTTTAGGACAGTGCCACTCCATTCAAACTAACTCCTTCCCTATCACCAGTTTGGCCTTCACTGAACTTGCAATGCATGTATTCTGTCTTCGTTCTACTTAACTTAAAACCCTTTGACTCTAGAGTACTTCTCCAAAGTTCTAGCTTCCTATTGACTCATTCTCGTGTCTCATCTATCAGAACAATATCATCCGCAAACATCATGCACCAAGGAATACTCTCTTGTACATGTTTCGTCAGTTCATCTAAAACTAATGTAAAAAGGTAAGGGCTTATGGCTGATCCTTGGTGTAATCCAATTGAGATCGGAAAATCTCTTGTGTCCCCTCCCACTGTGCGCACAATAGTAGTTGCTCCTTCATACATATCTTTCAATACTTGTATGTACCTAATAGATACCCTCTTTTGTTCTAACGCATTCCATAAAACCTCTCTTGGAACACTATCATAAGCCTTCTCCAAATCAATAAAAACCATGTGTAGATCTTTCTTCCCATCTCTATATTTCTCCATCAAGCTTCTAATGAGAAAGATCGCTTCCATAGTTGAACGACCAGGCATGAAACCAAATTGATTGAGAGAGATAGAAGTATCATGACGTAGTCGATACTCCACAACTCTCTCCCACAACTTCATAGTATGGCTCATGAGTTTAATTCCCCTATAGTTTGAGCAATTTTGTATGTCTCCCTTATTTTTAAAAATAGGTACTAAAATACTCTTCCTCCATTCATCAGGCATTTTCTTTGAGTTTAGAATCTTATTAAATAATTTAGTTAACCATGCCACTCCCATATTCTTATATATATAATTAATTTATTCTTATATATATATCTATATTATTACAAATATGATTTCTTAAAAATTATTATTATTAGAGCTAGCATTATCACTCATAAAATATTATATCTTGCATTAATAATAATAATGGAGTAATACTAATAATATATTAATTAATTAAATTTATATTTATATTATTATGTTATTAATGTTTTTCTATTTTTATTTTTTTAGCATTGAAAATAGTAGTATTTATAGTTCTTATTCTTTTAAATGAAATAAAAAAAATAATAATATGAATTAAAATTAAAAAGATATTGTAAGAACTAAATCGTATTAGACTAAATTTGTTTTCTTTTATTGATATAATTTTAATTTTTTATTCATAACATAATCAAGAATCATATCATACCTAATTATATTGAATATCAAATAAAGAAATAATTAAAACTAAAATAAATATTTTAAAAATATTTTTTATAACGTTTTTAGAAACATAATATAATTTTAATATAACTAAAATTTAAGCACACAATATATATGATATATTTATAATAGTAAATTATATGCACTACCATATATGTACAAGTACAGCGAAGAACCAACTCTCTGAACTAATAAAAGTATTCTTATAAATATTTATAATATAAAATTGTAATTTTTTCTTTTATAAATTTTATTTTTTAAAAAATAATTTTACAAAAATTTGTTATAATTTTTAATTTAGAATTAGAAATCTAAACCAATCAAATATATATATATATATATATATATATATATATATATATATATATATATATATAATTTTAATTTAAATATACACGATTAAATTTTAATCAATAATAAATTTATAATATATATAATATAATCTATAATTTAAAAAAATAAAAATACTTATTAAATATATTAAATATATTTTAAATTTTTTTGTATTAAATAATATGATAATATAAAATTTTAAGATGTCAAAATAATAAAAATGAAATTTTATAATGACAATACACTAAACTAATAAAATTTTATTTCAAAATTATTCTATTTTCTAATTTTACAAGTAATTTTCTTTCATACTAATCTAAATATGCAATTTAATTATACAAGTTAACATCGTTTCAAACTATAAAAAATTAAAATAAAATATATATAAATCAAACTTTAAAAAAATAAAATAATAGAGTTTAAATGAATTAAATTCAATGAGCTAATTTATATTTATTATTAATTTATTTAAAATTTTAAATATTTTTACCTATTCATATTTTTAAAACTTATTATTATACCTTTTTTTATTGTATTACATTTAAGTTTATAATTAAGTTAATATTATATGTTATTAATACATCACATAATTTTCATAGAGATATGATAAAATAAATAATAATTTCAAATTGATAAATATTTTTATTTATATAATAATTAAAATAATATTAAAATTAATATTGTAATTTAAATAATTAAATATAATTTTAATTTTTATAATATTATGATAATATTATATAATATATAAAAATTATATAAAAGAAATTAAATAACGAGTTTTTATAATGAGTATAATAATATACAATGCACATTTTAAAAAAATAAAAATACTTATTAAATATATTAAATAATTAATATGTTAAATAAATTTTAAAATTTTTTTATATTAAATAATATCATAATATAAAATTTCAAAATGTCAATATAATAAAAATAAAATTTTAAAATGACAATACACTAAACTAATAAAAATTTATTTCAAAATTATTCTATTTCTAATTTTACAAGTAATTTTCTTTCATATTAATCTAAATTTACAATTTAATTATATAAGTTAACATCATTTTTAACTATCAAAAATTAAAATAAAATATATGTAAATCAATTTTTTTAAATAAAATAATAGAGTTTAAATGAATTAAATTCAATGAGCTAATTTATATTTATTATTAATTTATTTCAAATTTTAAATATTTTTACCTATTTATATTTTTAAAAATTATTATTATATCTTTTTTAATTGTATTACATTTAAGTTTATAATTAAGTTAATATTATATGTTATTAATATAGCACATAATTTTCATAGAGATATGATAAAATAAAAAAATAATTTTAAATTGATAAATATTTTTATTTATATAATTAATTAAATTAATATTAAAATTAATATTGTAATTTATATAATTAAATATAATTTTAATTTTCACAATACGATGATAATATTGTATAATATATAAAAATTATATAAAAAAATTAAATAACGAGTTTTTATAATGAGTAAAATAATATACAACGCACATTTTAAAAAAATAAAAATACTTATTAAATATATTAAATAATTAATATATAAAATAGATTTTAAAATTTTTTTGTACTAAATAATATGATAATATAAAATTTTAATATGTCAATATAATAAAAATGAAATTTTATAATGACAATATATTAACCTAACAAAAATTTATTTTAAAATTATTCTGTTTCTAATTTTACGAGTAATTTTCTTTTATATTAATCTAAATATGCAATTTAATTATACAAGTTAACATCATTTTAAACTATAAAAATTAAAATAAAATATATGTAAATCAAGCTTTTTTTTTTTTAAATAATAGATTTTAAATGAATTAAATTCAATGAGCTAATTTATATTTATTATTAATTTATTTAAAATTTTAAATATTTTTACCTATTTATACTTTTAAAACTTATTATTATTATTTTTTAGTGTATTACATTTAAGTTTATAATTAAGTTAATATTATATGTTACTAATATAACACAATTTTCATAGAGATATGATCAAATAAAAAAGTAATTTTAAATTGATAAATATTTTTATTTATATAATTAATTAAAATAATATTAAAATTAATATTATAATTTAAATAATTAAATATAATTTTAATTTTTATAATATTATGATAATATTATATAATATATAAAAATTATATAAAAGAAATTAAATAACGAGTTTTTATGATTAGTATAATAATATACAACGCACATTTTAAAAAAATAAAAATACTTATTAAATATATTAAATAATTAATATGTTAAATAGATTTTAAAATTTTTTATATTAAATAATATGATAATATAAAATTTTGAAATGTTAGTATAATAAAAATGAAATTTTATAATGACAATGCACTAAACTAACAAAAATTTATTTCAAAATTATTCTATTTTCTAATTTTACAAGTAATTTTCTTTCATATTAATCTAAATATGTAATTTAATTATACAAGTTAATATCATTTTAAACTATAAAAATTAAAATAAAATATACGTAAATCAAGATTTTTTTAAAAAAATAAAATAATAAATTTTAAATGAATTAAATTCAATAAGCTACTTTACATTTATTATTAATTTATTTTAAATTTTAAATATTTTTGCCTATTTATATTTTTGAAACTTATTATTATATTTTTTTTGGTGTATTACATTTAAGTTTATAATTAAGTTAATATTATATGTTATTAATATAACACAATTTTCATAGAGATATGATCAAATAAAAAAATAATTTTAAATTCATAAATTTTTTTTTATTTATATAATTAATTAAAATAATATTAAAATTAATATTATAATTTAAATAATTAAATATAATTTTAATTTTTTAATATTATGATAATATTATATAATATATAGAAATTATATAAAAGAAATTAAATAACGAGTTTTTATGATTAGTATAATAATATACAATGCACATTTTAAAAAAATAAAAATACTTATTAAATATATTAAATAATTAATATGTTAAATAGATTTTAAAATTTTTTTGTATTAAATAATATGATAATATAAAATTTCAAAATGTCAATATAATAAAATTGTAATTTTATAATGACAATGCCCTAAACTAACAAAAATTTATTTCAAAATTATTCTATTTCTAATTTTACAAGAAATTTTCTTTCATATTAATCTACATATGCAATTTAATTATACAAGTTAACATCATTTTAAACTATAAAAATTAAAATAAAATATATGTAAATCAAACTTTTTAAAAAAAATAAAATAATAGAGTTTAAATGAATTAAATTCAATGAGCTAATTTATATTTATTATTAATTTATTTCAAATTTTAAATATTTTTGCCTTTTTATATTTTTAAAACTTATTATTATATTTTTTTTATTGTATTACATTTAAGTTTATAATTAAGTTAATATTATATGTTATTAATATAGCACATAATTTATATAGAGATATGATAAAATAAAAAAATAATTTTAAATTGATAAATATTTTTATTTATATAATAATTAAAATAATATTAAAATTAATATTGTAATTTAAATAATTAAATATAATTTTAATTTTTATAATATTATGATAATATTATATAATATATAAAATTTATATAAAAGAAATTAAATAACGAGTTTTTATAATGAGTATAATAATATACAATGCACATTTTAAAAAAAATAAAAATACTTATTAAATATATTAAATAATTAATATGTTAAATAGATTTTAAAATTTTTTTATATTAACTAATATGATAATATAAAATTTCAAGATATCAATATAATAAAAATGAAATTTTATAATGACAATACACTAAACTAATAGAAATTTATTTCAAAATTATTCCATTTTCTAATTTTACAAGTAATCTTCTTTCTTATTAATCTAAATATGTAATTTAATTATTCAAGTTAACATCATTTTAAACTATAAAAAATTAAAATAAAATATATGTAAATCAAACTTTAAAAAAAAAAAAAAAGAGTTTAAATGAATTAAATTCAATGAGCTAATTTACATTTATTATTAATTTATTTCAAATTTTAAATATTTTTACCTATTTATATTTTTAAAACTTATTATTATATATATTTTTTAGTGCATTACATTTAAGTTTATAATTAAGTTAATATTATATGTTATTAATATAACACAATTTTCATAGAGATATGATCAAATAAAAAAATAATTTTAAATTGATAAATATTTTTATTTATATAATTAATTAAAATAATATTAAAATTAATATTGTAATTTAAATAACTAATATATAATTTTAATTTTTATAATATTATGATAATATTATATAATACATAAAAATTATATAAAAGAAATTGAATAATGAGTTTTTATAATGGGTATAATAATATATAATGCGCATTTTATAAAAGGCTAGTATCTAAAAATGTACTTCTCGCAACAACATTCTAATAATAATGTTAATCAGTCTATTAGTTGCTGAAGGAATGAAAGTCGGTCCACTCATAATTGGGTCCAAATCCAAGCCCATAAATCCTTGAACATATTAACAAACAAGGTTGCATGAGCCCAACAACTTAGGGAGCAAAAACTGCTCCCCTCACATGGTCTATATATGACATTATGGCCATCACTTGATGCTGATTATAGAATACTTCAAATGCACTAAAAAATAATACACTTTATATTCTCAAATTTTAATTACTCTTTAGAGTATGAAGTATGTGCACTAAAAAAAAAAAAAACTCTTTAAAATATGTGAGAAAAAGAGCATGTACTCTATGTATATAAAACAAATTATCACTTGAAATGAGACATACTACTTTTTGGATAACATTTTTCGAAAGTAGTAGGAAAGAAGTTTACGGTTGCTTATTTCGAGTATTTGTGGGCAATAATTGAGTAAAATTAAGCATTAGCTCAGTAATAGCTATATATATATATTAGACTTGAGAGACTCGATTTGATTCTCTTATATATATATATATATATATATATATATATATATATATATATATATATATATATATATATATTAAGTAAAATTGAAAAAGCATTTTTGAAGAAAAGGAAAAAAGTGAGTATAAGTGAATGAAATGAGTGAAGTAAGAGATAGCGAATGAGAGACGCTTTTTTCAAGATGGAGAATTAATGGTTAGGAGAAAATTGGAGCATCAATATATAAGATGAAGTGATTAAGTTTGTGAAACATTCAAAATTTTTAATTGGTATGTATAATGACTAAATCGATGGTGAATTTTAATAATAAATATTATTTATGTATTTATTATAATTACTTTGGGATAGGTGTTTTGGGATAATATACAATTTTATGAGAAAGTGCTCAGTGCTTGAATGTTAAAATATTTTTTCCAGTCCAATTGATCTTTAACATATATTCCGTGTCTCACACTTTTAATGGTTTATAAAGCTTTGACTAAATATTCTGATTTCTGAAGATAAAAAGCATTTGTTGGTTTATTTATTGATTGCATGATTGAGTAGCAGAGGCCACGCTCAAGAAAGTGTGGACGATGGCTTTGCGAAGCCTAAGAAGTAGGCATTGATCATATATGCTTTGACTCATTATCGCATCGATGTCCATTTAAAAACAAGAACCAAGCAAGCGTACGTTTGATATTACTATTAAAATTATTATTAAAAAAATTATTTTTTTATATATATTAATTAAAAAATATTAAAAAATAATTTAAAATTAAATTTAATAAATTTTAATCATAAAAATATTAAAAGTAATAAAATAATTTTTTTAAATTACTTTTTTCAACAACATTTAAAATGATACTTTCATTTAAAAAAATAATTTTGAATCTTAAAAAGCAATATTAAATAAGCACTAAGTCGGTTTGTTTAAGAATTCAGCTCATCTACATCCACCGGGCAAGTTGCTTTGTCCCACAAATATGGGATTAGAGACTGCCAATTTCCTTACTCTATCTGGTTTATTATATATTTAGGATATAGATTTTAATTACTTGAGTTTCACTGTATATATAATGAGTCTTGAATTTATAATGAATTATATTTCTGTAGGAATTTTTTGACAAATAATTAGCATCTTGCTTGATTTTTCTGGTCTATGAGACTGCAACTATATAATGTAATTAGAAAGTATTCTTATCTACTGACTATAAAGTTTATTTTTTTTCTCATTTTCTTTTTGAGAGATTACATAGAACAAAATATATTCAAATTTCTTAGACTGAATTTATAATTTTCAAAGTTGTCGTTATAATTGAGAAAAAGGTAAAAAAAATACCAAACACAACTTATTAAGGGAATAACCTCAAAAGTTTAAAGTGGGTGCAGACAACTCTTAGCCTTTCCAACAAGTAGTTAATCGGAGGTACTATTTTACTATTATCAAGTCATACCCGGTGAATCAATGAGTTTTAATTAAGCGGAGGATTACATGGGCTAACTCTTATATAATAAGGTAGCAAAACAACTAAGAAATAGTTTATTTATAGCTTTGTCTTCTGTGCATACAAATTTTGCATGGTCAGCAATTGATATGATCGATGCCTTGTTACAAATTACTGTAAGAAGCTTATTTTTTTCTCTTGGGATTAAGTTTATACTTAGCTTTATCTTGTGCGTCTCTCATTTCTACTTTCTAGCGGTTCATATTGCGTTTGACTCAAAAGATACCAACTTTTTTAAACTTTGAGAAAGTTTAATGCTTTCTTAGCTATGCATTTGTATGATGAAATCACACACTACATGCACCAGCTTCAGCTTAGTGATTATTCCTATTGAATTTCATTTCATAAAGTGAGCACAGTGAACATTTCACAACCATTCACCTGGAATCTGCTTAAATAAACGTCTTCAGATTCTTTTGGTCAGAATTTAGAGTTTCAACCGAAGTTGATCATCAATCTTTTACAATAATTGTCCAGTGCTTATTGGGTTTTCAAACATTGAACACATCACAAAAGAAAAGCTAAAATTATCTCCATTTTTGAGCTCTCCAATTAGGAGTGCGTCAAATTCAAGACCTGTTCGGATCAATGGTTTATTGAACTGGACCGATCCTATATCTAATTATAAGAAGACTGACTAAAGACTTTCTTGAGGCTTTGAATCGAAATTGATCTACAATCAACAGTTCAAATTGCCTATTCCAACCCCGTTCAAACCATATTATTTTTATAAAAAAATTGGTGACAGTTTTAAAGTGCATCACGTGGATCTTATTAATTTTAAATCAGAATCAAAATCATAAAAAAATTAAAACTGAAATTGATTCGGATCAAAACCGACTAGAAACCAAAATCGATTAGAACCATAGTTAACTGATTCATTTTCGATTTATCTCGCAATAAGCCTTGAATCACCCATTTTGATTTAAATTGACTCAGACTAAACCAGACCTGTGGACAGCCTTATCTCCAATCCAGTGTAATAAATAAACTTTTTATTTCTTGAATTCTAGAAGGCCTACATGTCTCATGGCCATTTGATCAAACAAGCTAAAAAGATAACAACCGCAAGTTCACTCATCCTTTCCTAGCAATCTGGGCATCTTCATTCTTATCCCCTGAAAATTAGCTTTGCCTTTGTCATTTGTAGGGTAGTAGTAAGTTTCCTTTGCCAGCTTCTCAACCTTAATTACCTCCACTAAAATTGACAGATTTTAGTGGTTGATAAAAACAGTTCGTAGGACACGTGTCATTAACCCAGATGATCCATCATCTTCTATGTTGGGTATCTGTAACTATAACCACATGAATTGATAAAAAAATCTCATGTGTTGTCATGCTTCATGCCAACAAAAAATACACTTGCAAAATCATCAGGGTGTGCTTGGAGTCTTGGACTATATTATTTATTGATGTATTCAATTTTTTTAATCATTATTATTATTATTTTAATTTTCAAACTTAGAGTGCCGTTTTTAGCATAACATCATTAGGCCTCACTTGGTTACAGAATTTGTCTGTTCTGGGAGAGCTTAGTGGTCAATCAACAACGTCCACTTCAGCAACCATTTTATTAAGCAATTGATTTTATGATTAAGGATTGTTAAAGAGATGGAATTCAATTAGGATTGTGCTTAATTTTTAGCATTTCTTTTAATCTTCTACTAGTTTACTAGCATCTATTACAAGATGGTTTTTTTTTTTTTTTTTTTTGCACGTTACTACAAGTATTGTATAAGAGCATGTTATAATGTAATGGAATGAAATTTTCGAATTATTATTTCATTGAAGGATTATTATATTCAAAATTCTCATAATTAGGTAGTTTTTTTTTTCAATTTTGGTGTGTATAATAATTAATATGGAAACCAACCATCATAATACTATATATTGCTTTCTACACCAACTCTCTCTACCTCTCTCTTATGTTTATGATTTTTGAACTCAGTCTAGTATGAGAATCGATGAAAGTAAAAAGTTAAGGATTTAAAATTTAATGAAGAACACTATTAATAAATTTAATATTAGTTTAGAGTTACCTTCTTGAAAAATTTCACTATTACTTTAAGACATTATATATATATATATATATATATATATATATATATATATATATATATATATATATATATCTTTCACAATTTTAGCATTTAGGGAATGAAATTTGTTTTTCTTTGCAATTCAAGACTTGCACTTCCACCTTTTTATGCTTGAGACATAAAATAAATAATGGATAAAATCATTGATGTCAATATACCAATTAACACTAAGTCATATATGATGCCAAATCAACATATCATGTTAATGCCATTTAATATCATTAACAATTTTTCTTTAAAATACTAACCGCACTAAATTTTTGATATTTAATTGTAACAAAATGAAAAACATATATCCTCAATGCTAAAAGTACTAAAATACATGATACTAAAATTTACTTTTCCCAAAAATTCATATAGTGTTTTAATTAAGCAATTATCTTATTTTAAAATATTAAATAATTTTTTATATTAATATTATTGATTATAGATATTTTATAATTATTTTATTGATTTATAAAAAAAAATCATTATAATACTTTTGGAGAATTTCTTGTGTTCACTATATTGCTTTCACTACATGGACCCACCCATTAACTTGGAATAATTTGATGACAATGATTCACCAACTCATTTCAATAATAGAAATTTTATGACATCTAAAAAGAAATTACAAAATTTCTTAAAGTATAAAGTTGAATATTTGTTTCTTTTAAAATAAATTATGCAGTCTTCATCTTCAAATTTTATTATATTTTAAAATAATATCTATTGAGTTTAAAATAAGTAATTTTTTTTAATCTCTAAAAATTTAAAAAGATGGAGATAAGAAGAACTTATTAAAATGTAAGAAAAATATTAAAATGTGTGATATTAAAAATGGCTATTTTTAATTTATTTTTATAAAAATAATGATAAAAATATATATAAAAAATTTCTGATTTAAAAAGAGGAAGCATTTTCAATAGCTTCCTTGTGAAAGTGAAGGTGAAGGTGATAGCGTGGCATGATCTGAATCATACACGTCGTGGTGACAATAATTGCTGACGACATTAAAAAAGATAAACCTATCATAGCTAACACACGAGCAACTCATTTCGAAGGGATCAATATATATGTATCTTTTTAATCGAACCAAGGGATCAATATCGACGTGCCGCGAAAACACCTTTATTTTTTAATTCCATTATTACCATATTGCCACTTTCGTGGTTCGTGAGATTTTTTTTAAAAAATAAAAATTACAAAAAAGCTCCATATGGTTTAGCGTATTTTTCAATTAGGTCCTGTGATTTAGTTTGTGATAAACAAATACCTCGTAATTTTACTCTGTTAGACTTTTTAACTTAACACTGTTTAATTTTGTTGATGTGGCACTATATATATATATATATATATATATATATATATATATATAATATTTACTGCTTAAAATAAAATTAAAAAAACATAATTCTATCCTCATTGATCATCTTCTTCCCTTGTTTCTCTCTCTTGCATACCTCTCATGCATGCATCTCAAACAACTTGATCTTCATGGTCTTGGGCTTCTTTGGCTTTGGCAGCAACTCCTTCTCCATGCTCAAAGTCAAGAAAATTCAAAATAAAATGTGAGTATTAGCATATTTCTTGGTTACAACTACAACTACAGTCCTAGTTCCTACTCCATTAATTGAGTTCAAATACTATACCATACTCTTCTGTTCCTTGAAGCTTAATTCCCACATGAATGATAACCAAAGTTGGATCATTATTGGATTGATGTACGTGGTAATCATTATTTTCACAATGATGATGTTCTTTGCTCAACCATCCCATTCCATTCATCAATAATGTAACACTTGTCAAGTTCCTGTACTCGGAATTCCTACCATTTACGAGAATTCTGATAAATCTAAGGGTTCCAAAGATGAGTGGTGATTATGATAAGAGTCTTAGTAGTGTTCTAAGTTTTGTGTTAGAAGGTTTGGGGGAGCAGAGTTGAAAAGTTTAAGGATAAAATCCTTATTTTGGACAGAATGAGTTTCGACAATTAAAAGTTAGACTTTCAATAGCCAAAAGTCCTTTTTATGTGAGGGTATAAGAGTCTCAATGGACGAAATTTTAAGGAGAAGCTTCAAAATTCCATCTAGACAGTACTCTTCTCCCTCTTCTTTTTTTCTTCTCCCTTCCTTGTCTTCAAAATAGGATATTAACTTGAAATAATTCCTTGTGATGGTCTTGCATGTTGGAGATTAAAGGCTAGTAAAGGATTGGGGAAGAAGTAGGAAGAATCCAAGAAATCCTTCAAGTCTTCCTTTTAAGGGGAAAAGGATATTAGAGTTTAAAGAGGTACGTTTCTTCCCCTTGCTTAAATCTCCCTCTTACTTGCACTTAATTACAAGAATTTGATTCTTTAGGTTGCATGAATTTAGGGGGAAAGTCATAAATCTTATATATGTAAATTTTTTGAAATTGATTTTAAGGATGTGGATGCATGGTCAAGTTAATTTTTGTTATGAGTTTGAGTGGCCAAGGGAATATCAAATTCATGCATGTTATGAAGGTATTAAAAAGTAGGGGTGAGCAGTATTCGGTTAGGACTGAATTAACTGATCGAAGCAAATCAATTCAAAAATTCGGTTCAGTTTTATAAAGATTAGTTCGATTCAATTTTCATTTAAAAAAATTTATGTTATTTCAATTTGGTTCAGTTTTTGAGATAAAAAGTACAAAAAATAGAACCGAAATGAATTAGTATTAAAACACACCTTTTTAAGTTATTAGGTGCTGAATAAGATAAAATCTAAATGCGCTAACCTATCCCTCCCTATCTGCTCACCCTCAACACCTCCCTCTCTATTTCAAGCAACACATCTCTTTCTTCTTCTTCCCCCTGCTGAAATTCCTCTCCTCTTTGCCTCTTCTCATTTTGCCATTAATGGTCTGTTTGTGTTAAAGGCTTGAAGTCGAAGTTTGTGTGTGTTTAAGAATCACAAGTAAAGGGATTTATTTGGGCATTATTCTAGATTCAACTCATAACTCCAGTTACAAAGTTGCAATCGTCTCAATGCTTTTTGCCATTAAGCATATACATATACTGATATACAAGAAGAAAAAGAAGAAGTATGGGAGTGGACAAGGAAGAGTTCCTCAAGGAGTTAGGTGACGATTATGACTACCCAAATGGTCCCAAGAGTATTAATAAAATTTGAGCCACTGAATTTAAGTGATTAGACCAAAATGGTTAGACTATGTTTCTTTTATTTCTATTAAATCCTTTGCTCCTTCTGCTTCTTTTTCTTATTTTCTCTGTTATTTATGCTTTAACAAATCACTACAAAAAGGAAATGAATTGGGAAATTACATGTCTTGTATACTTGAACATACTGGAGCAACTTTATACTCAAAATTGTCAATGGAGGCAATCTTTCAAGATCTCAATTCTATAATTTATGTAAATCCTCATATCCTTGTTTGCATTTGGTAAATAAACAAGTCCTAATGAAATGTTTTTTTTATATGATTATATATAATATATATATGAAGTATAAATAATATAAATTTCATGCGATTGTTTTTCTTTCTTTGATATTTGCATAATAGCTTTTGAAATCATTCCATTTTCATCCTTCTTGATTATTTCCCAAAATTCTGACTATTGTAAGAAGACCAAACCAATTAAATTGAACCGAATTAGTGCAGTTTGGTTTCCTTGCTTATTCAATTCATTTCAGTCTGCAAAAATAAAAATTTTGCTTAATTCGATTGTGGTGGTTCGGTTTGATTTGGTTTGGTTTGAACTAAATGCTCACCCTTATTAAAAGACCATTTCAAATCCCTTACATGTGGATGCTTAGGCAAATGATAGGTTTGAATTTTTTGAAAGGTCAAATTTCCTTATTGAAATGAAGTTCTAAAAGGGATCAATTAATGAATTTTGAATGCATGTGACTTATATGTGACCTAGAAACACCTAAACCGATGCTCTGATACCACTAAATGTGATACCCCTTACCCGTCTACAGTGTAGCTGAGCAAGATATGCCACTCAGTGTGCCGGAACACCAATTCATATTTCCATTACAATTTATCCCTTTTAATTCATTTATTTACTATTTTTGATAAATATGAATTTTTCTGCAATTTTTATAGAAAATCCGGTAGAGTGCCGGCTGTAAATTGGAAAAACAGTTTTTCTGAATCTGTTAAAAACACTTCCAATATAATTTTCAAATCCAGAACCCCAATATACACACATCTCAACTCAATCTCCAAATTTACACACTATTTTCAATATTTTTGTTCACATCACCATTCAAATCACATTCATGTATATTTCTCAACATTTCATTTTTCAACATAATATACAAAAAATTTCAATAACATGAAATTTCATATATTTACATTATCAAATAATTTCAAGAGTTTATAGTTACAATCCAAAACTAATACAAAATGCAAAATACAAAATGCCACCCAAAGTCCTAATATCCTACCAAGTGCACTGCAGATGTGAGGTGACTCTGGACTCAGTATGTAGCTCTGAAAGTTCACCCGGTCTGATGTCTGCTGAGCTCCCCAGCTATGTCTCCAATACCTGCGCGTGGCAAAAGTGATGCGCTAAGCAATTCTGCTTAGTGGTGACAATATAAAATTAAATAAAATAACTAAAATAATATAAATATGCATAATGTATGTTTACATTTTTAGTAGACTTAATTTCTGATATTTATTACAGTATAATTTGATTAAAAATTTGTCAGATTCATTATCATCGCTCGAGTAACCCATACTAGTCGACTGGACTGGACAAACGGGTAAACTGGCACTAGGTACTAAGTACCTTGGACCATCACACCATCGGTCACATTGTGTCTCTCGATGTGCAACAGAACAGTTAATAAGCTGTAATAATTATCAGGGATAAAACCCGAGTGTAACAACTCAAATAACATAGCCAAAGGCTATTATGTCACAGAATGGCACGTGAGGCCATAAAACACAGAATGGCATAAAGTCATATGCAGTACTGCTAACAGAACCCTATTGGCATGCCAACCTATCCAAACCAATCTTGCTAGGTGTACTAGGGCATGTTATATTCTTAAATTATACAATTCTTGAAATTCAAGTTTAGGTGTTACTATTCATTTCATTAGTCAATAAAAATGTTGACTTTTGCATGGATAATAGGTACATTGGTTATAATATTCCCAACATACCACATTTTGCATTCTAAAATTGTTGGTATTGGTTGCCAATACCATTTCCAAGCTTAATGTTAATTGTTCAAAATTTTCAGATTTCAAGCTTTGTGTTTACTATTCCATTAGTTATTTTTGCAGTGGGAATTTGGCAAAGTGGTCAACATGAAAGTTATTCTTTATTTTATCTAGTTACATTTCCTTTTTGGAATCACTCCATTTGGAGTTTTGTAACTCAAGTTATGGCCCAAAAACCACAATTGGCTGGATTATAATTTTTTCATATTTTCTGGACTGACCAAATCTATATTATTTTAAGCAGTGATTGCAGGTCACTTTTTGAATATGTTATGATCATAATTTGGGTTAGGTTTCTTTATGAAAGTTGTAGGTCTATATCTCATTTTGTTGCTGGTAAAATTTCAGGTTAATTGGACCTTTCTACGCTGAGTTATGGCCAAATGACTAAACACTATTTATTTGGTTATTTTGCCCAGGCAGAATGCAAGTCACCCGGATTAGGGCAATCTTTAGGTCAATTTGGTTTGGTTTTCTGGGCATAGTTTCTTCACCAAAGTTGTGCCATTATGTGTCTAGTTTCATGTCCAATTGGCCTTGCACCAATTAAACTTCTACAACTCCAGTTATTACTGCCCAAACCTGCTGGACTCATGCCCAGTCCTGCAGGTCAACAAGGGCAGCCACACTAACCTCAATTCCCACTACACAAACCACTTCATTTCTTGTTTACACATAACCAAATGGTCACTAATTAACCATTAAAACTTACTTTCACCATTACATGCTCAAACCCTAGCTCAACCATCCCAAAACTTACATTCACTTACCTTTCACTATCCTAAACAATAGATTAATGTTAAGGGCAGCCACAATACCATTTTAATTCTAAGAATTCTTCAAAAGCCTACCAAGTTCAAGGCTGCTAGAATTTTAAGCAAGACATACACATGATGTTTACTAAATTTTCTTATAAATTTGCATCAAATACCACTCCTTCAACATGAATTGAAAGATAAAAATCTAGTTTAGTCACTAACCTCTAATGGAGCTAATCCAAAGCTTGCAAGAACTCTTCCTTTTGATTTCTTTTTGCTCCCAAAAGATTCACTAAGATGAAAGAGCAAGCTTTTGTGTTAACACTTAGGGTTTTTGTTGGAAGAAAACTAGGGAAAATGAAGGTTTGGAAGCTTGTTAATGGAGGAGTGAGGGAGAGAGCATAGGTGACATTTTGAGGAAGGGAGAGGCCTGCTGGTTTGTTCCAGATTTCTGTCCTCTTTTCATTATTTTTAATGTATTATAATTATATTTCTTGAATTTTGATTGGCCAAAGATTTTAATGACCTCATGCTTACTTAAGGATTAGGTAATAAATCCAATTTATTTTCATTTTCTTTTCTTTCCTTTGCTATTCATTTTTAATTAATTTTTCATCAATGTTTGTTCATATTTTATGTCATATAATTCACTTACATAAATGGACAAGGTGGTAAAAAATCATTTCTGAAGACGAAATAACCAAAATGCCCTCCGTTTGGCTTAACGAGCCAAAATTGTCTGTATCAATTTGAAAAATTTTTCTAAGCATTTTCTTGGCATTCTAATGCTATAAGAACCTCAATGAACCTTTTCTGGAGTCCCAAAAATTATTTTTTAAATTTTCCCTAGGTCTAGGGTTGCTAACAATCTTCACCGTCACTTCCCTTTCGGGTTACTCATCCCTGGGGTTTCGGCTCGTTTAACCTTAGTGTATTTCATTCCTATAAATTTTTCTTGATTTTTATGAGTATTATTTAGTTTATTTATAACTCCTTACTCTAGTTTATTTATAATTTCAAACATTCTAGCTGCCCAGACTGACATTGGTCGCCTAAACAGTAGACTATATGGATTAGCTAAAGTGAGTATGTTATAAAGACAGACTGTAAACACCCTCACCCTGGTGCACCATGGGAAAGCACGCAGTTTTACACAATAATCTCATATCAGTACTGTAATCTGTAGCTAACGACACAAACATCGAGACATTGCCTAGTTACTACAATACGTCCCACATACCAGATTTCCCGAACCTCTTCTCTCTTGAACTCACTAATATTATACACTTACTCTGATTGAGCTATCCACTAATGACTGCTAGGTGTGGCACCCTCACCCTCATCTAGGGTAGCTATGGTGTAATAACTCACATTTAAATACTAGTACCTTGCACTAAATAGGCACATCTTTAGCCCCATACTAATAAAAACACAGTATTGTTTGGAGTACGTATTCCCATGGCAAACCTCAACACGTCTGCAAACTCTATTTCACATCTCTATGTACTCCACGAAAATCAAGACACTAACCGAAGCACTCTTATATTACCCGAGGTATAATGCAGAAGCTAGAAATAAGGAGTTACAGAAGAAGATGAAATAGGATCCTATACTCCGCATGTGACCTTCTAACAAGACTCCTTTTACACTCCCAATTATACTCTTTCCCGTGAATCTAAAGCCTAAGCTTTGATACCATTATTGTCATGACCCAAATTATGAGCTGGACTGATAGTCGGACTTGGCTCAGCATAAGGCCCCCAAAGCTCATAGAGCCTAACTATTCATTAGCCCAAGCTTGAAGCCCATATACAAGCCCATTTTCAAGAAATCAACCGGACAGAGTCTGACCATAAACTAGACCATCCAACGGGAAGTTTTTAACTCACTCGACCTATGATCTGGGGAGCTCATATCTACCTCACAAACATCAACAACTCAATATAAGATAAAATGGGAGTCTAACTGCCTCATCCAACATGATCATCCATCCACTCATTCCACATACATATATTAATAAGTTTACAATTCCAGAATAATTAATCTTACAATCCCAAGCTAAGTAAAATGGTTCTACACATGTGGAGGTCTAGAATTCAAATTTAACAATATAAAATATAGAAATAACAGCTAATAGGCTTACGAGGTAGGAAGCAGGTTAGACACAAGAAATAAGCTCTCCTGTAACTTAGAAAAATGGGTGAACAGGAGTGAGCATTTGACTCATAGAGTAAGATATTGATTTTACATACAATTTGTAACGGCCCAGCCCACTAGTGATATTGTCCGCTCTGGATCGAAGCCCTCACTGTCTTAAAACGCGTCAATAGGGGTTACAAACCATCAACTTATATACCCAGCATCTCTCCCGTGTTTTGTCGATGTGGGATTTGCCTAGGGTGTTACAATCCACCCCCCTTATGGGACTCAGCGTCCTCGCTGAGGTTTGCCCCACCATCGCTCAAGGTTGCACGCAGAGTGGCTCTGATACCACAAATGTAACGGCCCGGCCCACTAGTGATATTGTCCGCTCTGGACCGAAGCCTTCACGGTTTTAAAACGCGTCAATAGGGGTTACAAACCATCAACTTATATACCCAGCATCTCTCCCGTGTTTTGTCGATGTGGGATTTGCCTAGGGTGTTACACAATTTCTATAATTATCTAAGTCTAGTGCATCCCTAAAAATGAATGCAACACCTTCACACAGTTCAAATAGGACAAGTCATAATCACATCAAAAGCGATCTAGAGCATTCACACACCCGTGTGTCACATCCATACTCGCACATATATATATGGGAGCTGATTCATTATACAGCTCTCTTAGTTCCAATATCTGCCAGCGAGATCAACTTAAAGCTAGACTTTCTCTTAATATCCAAATATGGGGGCCAGCGAGATCAACTCAAAGCCGTGCTTACCCTGACTTATCCATAATAAGGATCAGGTTCAAGCGAATTAAGCTCCAGAAGTGTCTACCCGTCCTATCCATATCCATATACACACCACATACACACCCACTCATGCACACAGCTCTAACTTGCCATAAAACAACAATCTCAGCAATATCATTAAGAAAAAATGCAATATAAAGTATGCCTAATGTTTACTACATACATATATGTATAAGTGATGCATGAATATGCTTTGAATATAATAATATTGAAATTATAAATAAAATTACTATCTACTCACAAATTGACCGGTGGCTAGGTGGAGGAGGAAGGCTGACCCGGCTCACCTAAACATTATATCAAAAATTTTATCAATATTTACTTAAAATAAAATTTTAAAGAATCATGAGACAATCCTAAGTTTTGTCGAAAATCTGATAGAATTTTCCCTATACCTAGGACCTACCAAACCTGTAAAAAGATCCAAATAACACTTATAAATCTCAAAACTCAAGATATATGTGTCACATCCATACTCGCACATATATATATATATATATATGGGAGCTGATCCCCTATACAACTCTCTTAGCTTCAATCTCTGCCAGTGAGATCAACTCAAAGCCGGACTTTCTCTTAATATCCAAAGGTGGGGGCTAGCGAGATCAACTCAAAGCCATGTCTACCCCGACTTATCCATAATAAGGATCAGGTTCAAGCAAGTCAAGTTCCAGCAACGTCTACCCGTTCTATCCATATCCATATACACACCACATACTTACCCACTCACGCACACAGCTCCAGATCGCCATAAAATAACAATCTCAGCAATATCATCATGAACAAATGTAATATAAAGCATGCCTAATATTTACTACATACATATATGTATAAGTGATGCATGAACCTACTTTTAATATAATAATATTGAAATTATAAATAAAATCAATATCTACTCACAAATTAACCAAAATTCACTGCGGTGGCTGAGTGGAGGAGAAAGGCTGACCCGACTTACCTAAATATTATATAAAAAATTTTAACAATATTTACTTAAAATAAAATTTTGAAGAATCAAGGGAGAATCTTAAGTTTTGCTGAAAATCTGACAGAAAATTTCCCATATCTATGACCTATCAAACCTGTAAAAAGATCCAAATAACATTTCTAAATCTCAAATTCTTACAACCACATCTCATCAACATGATATGGCTCCTCCTGGATCCTCCAAAATAGTAAAAAATCATAAATTACACATTAAATAATTATTTAAAAATTTAGAGTGTTACAAAAAAATTTTCAAATATTAAACTTTATTTTTTTACTATTAATTTAAACTATTTTTTATAATTATATTATAAAAATATTTTTTAATAATTACATCCTGAATTATGTACAAAAATATAATTAAAAAAAAGAAAAGTTTGAGATATTTTAACATTTTCGCAAATATAAAGTACTCTTATAAATATAAGAATTCGCTCTGCAATGTAATAAAAAGAGGAAGTCTTAAGGATTGAGGCAACAAAGTGGCCCTGTTGCTGGGAAAACTTTAAAAAATATATAATTTTGCATCGAAAAATATTAAATATAGTAGATGTAGTAAAAAATAGTATATTATAATTTTAAAAAATAGTTTTCTTTTGTAAATTATTAGAAGAAACCTATATTGTTGTGAGTGTATGTATACATCTGGATAATATTTCTTTTATATTCACTTTAATGATATTTTGAATATTTAACCAATATATATGTACATTTAAAAAATATCGATTGAAAAAGATAAATTACAGTTTAGTTTCTGATGTTTGGTTAAATATGCAATTTCATCCTTATAGTTTTAAAATCAAACAATTTAATCCTTTACATTTTAATAAATTTATGCTATTAGAATTCCAGTTAACTTATCATCAATTTTAGTAAAAGTATCAAAATGTCCTTAATTTTATTTTTAATCTAAAAATAATTGTCTTTAAAATTTTATTTTGTAGACAATTTAGTTTTTGAGATTTGGTTAAATGTACAACTTAATTTCTATAGTTTTAAAATTAAGTAAATTAGCCCTTGATATTTTAATAAAATTACAAGTTAATCTCTGCCTAAATGACCATTAATTCTCCATTAAATTTAGCAAAATGATCAAAATGATTTTAATTCTATTTTCAATCCGAAAGTAATTTAATTCTTGTTATCTTATATATATATATATATAATTACTTATATATTATATAATGATAAATAATTATAATATTTAAGAAATAATTTATAAAATATATAGATGATTATGTAGTTAATCAAAATTTTTAAGGAATTTAAAATAATTAATTTATGTTTTTAATAATTATAATTTAAATTTAAAATTTTTAATTTAATTAGATCTATATTTTAAAATATATAGATTAAATTATTAATAAAAGAAAGCCTTAAAAATTAAGTCATTTTCAAATTAAAAATAAAGTTAAAGGTATTTTAATCATTTTACTAGAATTAACAATAATTTAATTAAAATTTTAATAGGATATACTAATTTATAGGCTTATTAAAATTTTAAAAATTAAATTATTTAACTTTAAAATTATTAAAACTAAGTTGTATTTT
Organism: Hevea brasiliensis; assembly: GCF_030052815.1. Classification (NCBI taxonomy): domain Eukaryota; kingdom Viridiplantae; phylum Streptophyta; class Magnoliopsida; order Malpighiales; family Euphorbiaceae; genus Hevea; species Hevea brasiliensis. The sequence goes on from NC_079499.1 coordinate 51,032,352, forward strand.
TAAGTAAATTATATGGACTAAATTGTAGTTTATAACAAATTGTGATGACAAATTCAAAGTCAAATGCGTAAATTCCATAGAAAAAAAAAAAGAGAAAAATGCGGAGGGTATAGTTGCCGCGTAAAATATTCATAGTTACCGCTGAGCAAATACCCCTATATATATGCCAACACTGGCCTCAGTATCTCCCACGCCTTTGATGACTTCCTTTCATTTTCTCTCTTTTTAATTTATCTTTCCCAAGAAAACAATCCAACCATTTTCCAGGCTTTTACCATTCCTGTTTCAATTCTCATCTCTCCAAATCAATGAAGAAATCTGGCCTCTTTGCTGCCTCTGTCGCTGCAGCTTCGGCTATATCTGCTTCTTCTTCTTCTTCATCTTCCACATCAAGCTTTAGCTGTAATTCTAATATGCAGCTTTCTCGCGAGGTAATAATCTTGAAAATCTTGAGGCCCGCTTGCTGCTTCTTTCTTTCTGTTTTTCTCTTTGGATTCTCTGTTTTTGTTGTTCTGTTACTTGCTCTGTTTTGTTCTGTTTGGCTGTTCATATTTGAGAAGTTGGGATTTTGCATAAAATTCTTCAAATCCCTGAAGGATTAGTTTATTTGTCTTGAGATTTTTGGGATTTTGAGCCTTTCCTTTTATAGGTATTCTCTGGATTTTAATTTTACTCATTTCCCCCCATCAAATTGGGCCCAACTCTTTGTCAGTTTGAATTGTTATCAGTTTCTTAATATTGATCACCGTTTTTTTCTTGTAGGAATCCAGCTCAAACAACGACCAACAGAGATCACCTTCTACCGACAAATTTGCACCCAGGTTTGATGGGTTGAGGTTTATTGAAACTCTGGTTACTGCTCACAGATAGACATTCTTCTTCTTCTTCTGGCTTTAGGAGCTTCATCATTACTAATTTTAACTATCCATCCTTTTATTTAGAAGAAAAGAATGATAAAGAGAAAAAAATATCATAAAGTTTTGTGCTGTCTTGACCTTTGTTTTGCCCTTTTTCCACCCCTTAGTTGATGTGATTACATTAAGAGAAAATTGTAATTTTTGAGTCAAGTTATGTGATGATGTTCACACCATAAAAGAATCTTCTTGTGTTAAGGACTTTGCCTCTGTGTTGTGTGTTTTTACCGTTTCTTTTGGTTGCATATCACTGAGTTGCCACCTGGCCGAAAATGATTGCTTATCAAAATGATGTATTATGTGATAAAAAATTCCATAGGGTGAGATCAAGGGAAGTTGCCCAATTCATGTGGCACTTATAACAATATTCCAAAGAGATATTGGGATATTCCCAAGCTACAGTAACAGCGGAGTATTTGGCTTTGGAGCTCTTAAATGAAAAATAGGGTATTTTTCATATTTATAATCATCTCAGAATGACAGAATTTAAACCTATAACATACCTAATATATGCAATAATATATTAAAGTGTTAATTGGCAGAGGGATTATTAAGTATAATTAGTACATATATATTATCTCTCATAATTATATAAAATTCACTATTCATAATATAAGAGTGCTCACTTTTTTATTAAATAGAGAGTACTATTTTTATGTACATTAAAAATATTTTATAATTTTTTAATTGATAAAATTTACGAGTTAGGTTAATGAAAAGTATGGAAAACCCTTGTTTTTTTTATAATAATTTATTCTTTTAATGCTGATTTGATTGGGATGAATTTCTTTGTTATAATTTTCAACAGAGTAGGCTAGCTAATAAACAACATTCATTCAAGCATTCCAATTTGTTGACTTGTCTCTTTTGTCAACAAGAAGAGATTTTACTGGATGTAATTATTGTAGATATAAAATTTTTACATATATATTTATTATGAACTAAATATATAAATATATAAAATTTATATATTTAATAAATAAATTTTATTATATATCTTGAATTTTAAATCTATAACTAATTGGGTATGAATAAAAAAATTCATGTCATATTAATTATAATTAAACTTATATAAAAATACTATAATTAATTGTCACAATAAAATCATTTTATATATAAAGCTTATATTCTAAAATTTTTTTATAATATAATTTGAAGAAGAATGACATGATTCACATGAATAAAAATTTCCAATATTCTAGACCAACTAGGGGAAGAAGCTATGAAAGCACAATATGAATAAACAAAAATAAAATAATTACATAATTATTTGTTTTCAACAACTGGGTTGCATAACAAAGCAATCATCTCACTTTCCATCAACACTAACCGCTTTTCCATGATTCAAACATGAGACTTCCCAAATCGCTTTAATTGGATTCTTGGCTTAGCGGTTATTTAATTTGATTATATGGCGAAAAGACACCAAAATAATTGAATGGTGCTAACTCATCCATTAATTGGTTCCCTAACTATATTAATGATCACTAAGCCATGACAACAAGGCCTAAGTCCCCAAGGGGCTTCTACATCTGAAATGGGGTGGATTTTTTTGTTTTTTTTACATGTATTGCATTTGATGGAATCATATTTCTTTTATTTGAAAATTAGGATTTTATAAAAATTTAATTTAATTAATTTTTAATAAATTTTTATATTCAAAATAAAAAATTAAATTCCATTTAATTTAAAAAATTAATTTAAAAAAATAAAAATTCTTTTTTTTTTGTTAATAATTTATTCTAAAAAGGGCAATTGAGAATAATTGAAATAACTTTTAAATTTGAGATGAGTTTAAATTTTAAGAAAAAATATGTGTCAGATTTAAATAGAGTTAAAATTCAACATCTTAATTATTAGAATATGTTTAGCTAATAGGATTTAGGTACTAAATACTAGTGAATATTTGCACATTCAGTTTCCATTATAATTAATATGTTACAAGGTTAAAAAAATATTGTGTATTATAAAAAGTTGATATAAGATTAACGCAACAGCAAATGTATATTTTTTAGGCTAAATGATAAAAATAATTAAAATTTTTATTCTAATTATTAATTTTAACAAAACTTTAATATTTTATCAATTTAATTATAAACTTTTCATATTATTTTTATTTTTAGCAATAAATTTATTTAAAACACTAAAACTCATCAATTGATAAATTATTTAAATATTTTCATTATATATATTCTCAGTTTTAGTTAATCTATTTAATTTTATTAATTTATTAAAAAATTTTAGCATTTTCTTTAACTTTAACAACTTTTTTATTGATAACAAATATAATAATTAAATAATATATCTAATATTGTTGTCTTAATTTTAATTTTTTCTCTCTCTCTTTTTATTATACTTTTGATTCACATTTTTCTCATCATTTTATCTCAAACTTTAGGCTTGATAAATAAAAAAGAAATTAAATATTTAAATATTAAATATTAGTAAATAGTATAACTAAAATGAATCTCATTAAAATTTAAAAAACAATAAGTATTTGATTCAGTTAAATAATATTTTTATTTGATTTATTTGAAAATAATTACTAAAATGATAAAAAAAAAAGAAAAATAATTGACTAATATTAATAATATTGACAAATATTTGAATTATTTTTATTAATTAAATCATTTAATTAAGTTTATTGCTAAAATTGAAATTAGTGCAAAAATTTGATACTAAATTGATAAAATTAAAATATTTTACTAAAATTGAAAAAATTTATAATGGTTTGGATTTTTTTCCAGTTATTTAGCCTATTTTTTACACATTAGTAAAATTTGCTAACGATTTTTACAAAATTAAAACTCTTTCCGTCTCTCTCCTAGTACTATTTATCTTTTTCTCTTAATATACTATTACTTGTATATTTTCCTTTAAAAATTCTCTCTCTCTCTTTCTTTACAATCTCTCTTTTTCTACATATGTTATTTATCTACAAATGCCCTCTCTCTCTCCCTCATACTACTACCAATGTCTTTGTCTCTGTATTACTCTTTTCATATGTCCTCTAAAACTCTCCTTCTCCATAAATCTCTCTTCTATAATTTTCCAAATTTGGGTTTAGGTACTCAACCCATTTACACATACATTTTTTTTTATTGAATTTCAACAGAAAATACAAAAATCAATTAAGTTTAGTAGTATGTTGTACAATAGTTATCATATTTAATATAGATATAGATATAAAAAATAAATTCTAATTGAATTTACAATGAGTTCAAATAACATATATATTATATACTTCTGAGTTCGAATATATTTAATTTCGTGAGTACCTTATATATTATTGTAACGATCGAGTTCCAACTATTAAAGGAATTGTCCGTTTTGGCCGTAAGTCTCACGGTTTTGTACCATAGGTGGAAAGAAGAACTTCCCAGAAGGTCACCCATCCTAGGATTTCTCTCAAGCGAGCACGCTTAACCCTGGAGTTCTTCCAACTCTCCAGACCATTCTACCAAAAGGTGCCTCTAGTGATTAGTTCTTCCACTTTATATATCATTACTTTTTAAACCTAAGACCATCTCCGTGCTTTGCCGATGTGGGATTTGGCTAAGGGACCTTTCTCCCCCCTTTCGGGACTCAGCTTCCTCACTGAGGTTTGCCCCACCATCGCCCAAGAGGACACATGAGCAGCTCTGATACCAACTAAAATATGTCACACCTTACCCATTCGTAAGGCACAACATGATCCCGTAGTATACCTAATGAATTACTGAACTTCGCCTACCGATAACTCATTAAATACACTACAAGTGATTTTAAACAAATTCAATTCATTTTAAAATTGTAAAGTGATGTTAAAACATTATTAAATAGCCTTTAGTTAGAGTTTATGTCATAAATAAATATTTTGATAAATTCGATTTTCCGTAAATTTTATAAAAATTTTGGCAGAGTGCTGGCTATAATTTGAGAAAACAGTTCTTCAAAACCTGAAAAGAAAGTACTTCCAATACAAAATTTTCAATCTCAACTTCAATACTCCCCAATTCAACACAATTTCAACACAATTCCAATAAACATAAATTTTATTTCATTTACTCTAATTTACAAGCAGAAGTTTCAATTTACAATGAAGAAACCAAAAATAATATCATTACAATTTTTACTGTACAACTGCTCAACTAGTGCAATAGATACATATGAACATAAATAATTACATTAAAAGAAATTACAAGGGTATATGCAATATACCCATACAAAAGATTCTCAAAAGGTGTCCTCCTGTCACTAGAGCAGCTCACTTTGCTGCTTTGTCTCTTCCCCTATCTGCAACAGCAATAAAAAGCCATTGCTGAGTCAACACTCAGTAGTGCATAATAAAATTTTAAAATAGTTGAACATAAAAAGCATACATCGATCAACACATTTTTAAATCCTTTCACAATCACATTTCATGAAATTAATGTCAACTTTTACAATACCTTTTTATCAAAATAAATTATAAATCACAGTGTTGCTAATCAATACACAACTGAGGTCATGATACAAAATTTTCGATCAGTGCCGTGTTGTACACCATGACAAAGTAATCTCAACCCCACTAATTAAATCAATGAGGGAGGTGGCTAGCTAGCTGTATGAGTACTCATCCAATCTCAACCTCAAACTGACAAGTTAGAGAGGGAGGAACATAGTCTATCTCAACCCCATAAATGGAGGAGGAATACAATAATACTGTCATGCCAAGTGTAAATCCAAAACCAAATTCAAAAATCAAATTATTCAAACATTTCATGCAACCACTAAATAATTTTCATTTCAAATTTCCATTTACAAGTAGGCAACGTAACATTTCTCAAAGCTATAATAAGTATAAATTGCTCAAAATACATGTTCAAATAAGTTTTCAAGTAGAAAACAAGGAATAAAAAATTATTGTGCACAAACCTCATATATTAGCCTTTCCTTAGTTCACTCCTGTATAGTTCCTTCCTCGGAAGGCCCTTTCTCTACTAAAACACAAAATTAAAGTGTTTCAATATTTATCCAAATTATTTTTAATAACAATTCTAATAATTACATTTTGCATTTTATTGTTACTTATAAGGTCTTATAAATTGAGTTCTTTATGTTCTTGGTTATGGTGGTTACTATTCATTTGACCAAGTAGGTAAAATGTTGACTTTTTCATACTTAATAGGTATGTTAGTTCTAATTACTCTCACATACCACATTTTGAGTTACAATTGTGTGGGCATTAATTGCCAATTGAAATTCCAAACTCCCTAAGCGAAATTCCAAAATTTCAGTTTTGGGTCATTTAGTTCTACTATTCCATTGGACCTTCTATAGTGGAAATTTGGCCAACTTTCCCCCATCAAAGTTGTTCTTTAATGTGTCAAGTTTAATTCTCTTTTTAAATCATTCCATTTGGAGTTTTGTAACTCAAGTTATGGCCATTTAACCATAACTGGCCGGATTAGTCAATTCTAGAATTTTGGGCAAATTTTAGGTTCTAGCAGATTTAGTGATCCAAATTTGGTTAGCAATTTGATTTGGTTATGGTCATAATTTAGGATTGTTTCTTAATGAAAGTTGTTCTACTATGTCCTAGCTTTCCAATAGTTCAAAAATCTGGTCATTTTGACCTTTCTACACAAAGTTATGACCATTTGAACATGTACTGTTCATATGGTCAGTTTTGCCCAGGATACCAAATCCGGATTTAACTAAATTTTACACCAACTTGTGATCGATTTTAGGAAAAGGTTTCTACATGAAAATTGTTGCTTTGGGTTTTAATTTTCATCTCCAATTAGCCTTACACCAATTGGAGTAACAGAATTCAACTTATGGCCACCTACGTGGATAGGGGTCAATCTGTCCAGAATGCAACAACACCACATTCATTCCCATTTCAATTCTATGCATTCAATTGCACTTATACATGCCCCAATTGACCAATTTAAGCATCAATAATACCAATTGGTCACTAATTCTCAACAATCCCTAAATGCTACTAAAACCTTAATTCATCAAGAACCCTAATTCTCTAATTATCACAATTCATGAATTTCAAGTGTGCAAATCACATCTACCTACTCAATTGAGTTCACATACACATTTAATTCCATAAATTTTCATCAAAGCCAACTTTTTCATAGACTGGCCGAATTCATGGGATTCCATACATGCATGATTTTTTTTATGTTTCTTTACATAAATTCATCAATTTCAATCTAGTGTCATGCATGGATACTTAATCAAGTGGAGAGAGTTAACTTACCTATGTGAAGCTTTTCAATCTTCTTAATTTCTTCAATATTTTCCACTCTTCTTGCTCCCAATCTTCTTTTCAAGACTCAAAACCAAGTTTTAATTAGGGGACTATGAAATTTATGGCCTAATTTGGTGGTTATTCAAGCTCAAAATGAGCTTTAATGGTGGAAGTGTGAGAGAGGAGGAGAGAGAGAGAGATAGGGATGGTGGCCGGCTGGTTTTGGGAGGAAGATGAGCTGATTTTTGCTTTTTAATGTTGTCTCATTTTTATGATATTTATCCCCAAATTTTCAAAAATTAAAGTTATAATATTAATTAGGTCATGCTTATATCATAAATGATGTCATAATTCTTTTAAATATTGAATTTTTCTTTTCCTTTTTCTTTTTTTCCATACACCTCCCTCTTTTAATTTATTTTACATAATTTTAATTTCATACATTTTAATGGACATTTAAGCCAAGAGTCACCTCTAAGGGTAAATTGACCATTTTGCCCCTTATTGATCTGATCCGTTTTTCCAATAGCAATAAATTGCTTCCGGAACTTTGGTTCAATTTTTAGAATTGGTTCTCTATTCTTTTATGTGATTTTTACATTACCATTAGTTTCACAATAATTCTTAAGTCTGGGGTGCCATAAGGTCCCATTCAAAAATAGGGCAGCGACTGGTCTCACAGTCACTTTCCGTTTTAGTTACCCATCGTTGTGGCCTTGGCTCATTTAACCCATTATGCCTTATTTTCTTGATTTCCATTTTACCTTCATGTAATGGCTATTAATTTTTGTTTATGGCTTTTCTAGATGACTTAATTATGGTTTTAAGCCTCTAGGACCGATACTGATCACTGAAATAATAAAATATATAGAACTATGCATACAGGGGTATTACAATTATCATATATATAAATTAAAAAAAAAAAAACACACACACTTTTCTTGCTGAAAGGTACAATCCTTAGCTCTTGATATTCAAAAGCAATCATGAAGGTCTCTATTGGTAAAGTTTGATGTGAAGGAGTTAGAGAGCGTGCAAGTTGCTCCCAACATTTAAGCTGCAAGTTGAAACCATTCCATGGACATTCTACAAGATAAATTTCTTGACATGCAACCGAAAGATATAAAGATTCCATTCATGTAAGGCGTTATCTTTGTTGCCAGCTTTCTTTATTGGGATGCCAACATTAAGTTTTGCTTCTTTCGGCGAGTTAATGTGTAGTGAACCACTTGTCACTGTCTTTAAAATGGGTTGCAATTCACATTTGTAAAGTTTCGTCTGGTGATTGCTATATTTCTTAATTTTGATTCCCTCCTCCTTTATGATTCAATAAAGAAACAAAAAATATTACAATTGATAATTTATATAATTTAGGCTTTGTTTTTCACAGCAATTTTTTAAATTATTTTCTGCATTTTTATGACATTTGAAGTGCATAGGAAAATTCGTACAAAGAAAAATTAATTTATTTTTTTTAATTTTGATAAATTTATTAAAATATAAATTTATAATTAGATAATATAAACATATACTTATTAATTTATTGTCCATCATATTAAAGATGATAATTGTTTTCGGCTTCGATTTGGGCTGCCTCACACTCTATTAATTTTCATACCGCACCTGCTCTCAATATTAAGCGGGGCAGGGACCTAGGAAAGGTTTCCCAGTCCCAAACCCTCAAATCCACTTTGATAATAATATATTATTATTTTTTTAAAATAATTTATTTTTTTATATATTTAAGAACTTAATTATTATAATTAAAAAAATAAGTATATTATTAAAATTATATTTCAAATTTACACTTCTAATTTATAATTATTTTTTTAATAAATAAATTTACATTGTATAATAATAAATTAAGATAAAAAAAATAAAAATTCATCTCAGGGAAACTCACCTTGCATCATAATGATAAATTTCGCACCCCAACTATAATCATTTGCCAGGCGAGACGGGGAACGGGGAGCAATCACCGCCCAATTCCCATTCCTACTCTTGACCGCTGATTGTGACCACCAATTACTAACAACTGGTGGACTGGAGGCCACTATAATTTATATTTTATGTATTTTTTCATATTAAATAATAAAATAGTAAAAAAGTTAAAATTTTTGTAATCTAAACATTTTTGTAATATTATAAATTAAAAAATATATTTTTTTCAGTATACTGTAAACAGTAAAAAAATTATTTTTAATATTATAACTAAATAATAAAAAATAACTTTATTTTCTCATAAAATAACTTATTTGAAAAAAAAATTTTTATATATAAATTTTTTTTTCTGCAAAATAAATAAAGTTTTAATCGGTCATTTTTAGTTTGGTGGTTGAATATTGTACCTAATGCAAGCATATGGGGTTAAAATTCTCCCTCTCATTGTCTTAAAAAAAAAATAATTTTATTTACATTTAATATTCAAAACCTGTGAATTAATTTGTCCCATATGTAGATCATTCAAAAGCAAATTATCAAGTGCGGCTTGAGTGGATGTGCAAATTTAATAAAATCTTTTCAACCGTTAGACTTTATCATTTCACAATAGTTTGAGATAAGGCCTTTACAGGCATTGTGTTATCTTTGAACATTTAAACTAGCGAGCAATATATGCGCCTTTGGAGTAGTCTATTTCATTATTTTCCCTTTGAATATGGAGAGGATAAAACAAAGCAAAGGTGATGATGACCAAAGATGAAAAGGAGGGATGCTCATTATTTAGAGGAGAGGCAGTAGATTGAAATCTTTATATCCACATTCTGTTCAATACAGGAATCTCTATCCTAGTCTAATAGACACTTTTGCCTTTTTATTTGAGAATAAGAGTTGAGAGCACTGCCTTATAATAGGGGTGAACATTGATAGATTTGGTTTGATCTGATTTAAAAAAATAAAAAACCAAATAAATTAAAATTTTTAATAGATTAATAAGGTGTTTGGTTTGATTACTTATTTTTAATTTTTGACTTAAAAAATATATATTTTTTTTAATTTATGAGCCAAATTAAAAATAAGTAATTAATTATTTGATAAAATTACTTTTAAATAACTTTTAAATAGTTTAAATATTTAGTTAAAAAAATATTTAAAATAATTTAGTTTATTGAAATTATTAAAAAAATATGTAATTAAATGTTATAGTTGTTAGAACGAGGATAACATTGATATTTTTAAAAATTATTTGGATAATATGACTTTTTATTTGATCAAAAAATAGTTTTAAAACAAGTAGATAAATCATAAATAATGTATTAAAATAAGTAGATAAGTCATAAGTAAGGTATCTTTATTTATGATTTATGTTACTTATTTTAAGTATTTTTTTTTTAATTTATAAGTCAAACTAAATACTAATATATTAATAATTTTCTACTTATAAATAAGTTTGATTGATTTACAAGTTAAACCTAAACCCTCTAAATTATACTAAAAATAGAGAAAATGAAATAAAATCAAATAAGTTCAGTTTAATTTATTGATTTGGACTTCAATATGCACCTTTTCTGAGATTTATTTTAAATTTATTTTAGACATAATTTTAATTATATTTCTTTTTTTTTAAATTTAATTTGAGATGTAATAATAATTAGTTTAAAAAACATATTTAGTTTAGTTATTTTTTCTTAGAAAACCAAACTGAAACGGACAGGTCATATTTAAAAAAAAAATAAATTAAAATCAAATTAAATTAAATTATTATGGAAAATTAAGTTAAAATTTTAACTTAAATCAGTTTGATTAATTTTTTCAAATTAAATTAAAGTCTGCTCTATCCTACTAGGCACTAGCTATGTTCTTAAAAGAAAGGAGTGACAGCCAACACATACTACTGTTTCTCCAGGAAAAACATCAAGCCAAAAGTGGATGATTTTTTCTTCAAGAAGTGTAGATATAGATAGCAAATAGCAATCTACGGGAAAAGAAAAAAAAGAAAACTTAGGATTTATACTTTCTTTATTTTGTGAAATATAATTTATATGTACAAATATTTTTATTAATTTTTTTTAAAAAAATTTTTTTTATAAAAATATTTTTTATTATTTGATTATAATATTAAACGAAATTAATTATATGTATTTACATTATGCACGTATAAATATTTTCACATTAAAATTTAAAAAATGTAAAATAATTTCTTCTTTTTAAAAGAAAAAAAATCAATTTTCTTAAAAATGATTTAATTTTTTCTTCAATTTCAAACACTAAAAAAATGTGAAAATATTTTTTTAAAAAATAGTTTTTTAAAAAATAGTTTTTTAAAAAATATTTTTTTTCATAAAAATAAACGTAGCCTTAATTAGAAAAACTATAATTTGGTGGGGCAAATGAAACATCCTGAGAAAATTGCGCCACTCTGCTGGCAATTTGTTGATCTATAAAGGAATGGCCATGTGAAGAAAGAGATACTTCTTTGGAAGCAATAAATTGTTATATATAGAAGAAGATGCCTACGAATCCAGTTATCCAGTGATTTGTGGTCCTCTCACATTTGATCTTTTTCTCTCGAGATCTTTACGATAATTGACAGGCCGAAATATAATGTAATACAGTAAAATTTTTTTATTGAATTCTTGCATTTGCAATGCCACCGTTAGCTCCAAATGAATGAACTTTATAAAGAGTGATTTATTTTTTATATACTTGGCTTCAAATGAGAATGGAATTCAGTATCTTATATTTTTAAAAATAATTCTTATATTTTTGAATTAAAACTTATTGAATGGAGGGAGAACATGGACGTAACATCAAACTCTTCAATTAGACTTAGGGACAAGCGAATAACTCTGAATCACAATATCATAGCTTTATACAACCAGCTTCTTATCCAATGGTGTCTTCCCACATTGATCATGTATCAGTCTAGAGGAGACGACTAGGTTGGCTCAAGCGGATTCAAATTCTAAGTTATTTTGGATTCAAATCATTTTCGGTCTTTTGGTATAAAATTTAACGAGAAAAGAGATTTTCATATAATTATGCATTAATTTTATTTTTTTAAAAATAAATTATTTTTTAAATTTAAAAATTTCTTTCCTTTCAAATATAATAATTAATAAAAAAATCAATTAAATTAAATTTTTTCAAAATTAGGTTTGCGTTTTTTTTTTTTTATTTTAAAACAGGTTTAAATCAGGTTTTTTTGAGTTATTAATCAATTACTATACAAAACAATTTCGGATAAATTTATAGGATGTATAAAATTAAAATAAATTTTATTCATTTAACTTTTAAAATTAAATTTATATTCATTGATCAAACCTGAACATATCATTCTTGAATGGAATCGATCATACATGAGTCGTTGGGTTGACTCCCTTTTTTTTTTTTTTTGTGGGGGGGATGATTTGAATTTTTGTCATTTTAAATTGAGTATCAATTTAGGCTCTTTTTTATTAATGGTATGTAATTATGCAAGTGTTTTTATATTTTAATAAAATTATCAAAATTTATAAAATGAAAAATGATTTAATTTTTTTTAATTAATAAAATATTTTTTATTAACTTATTTTTTTAGTGATTGGAGTGCTCCAATCACTAAAAAAATCAAATATATAAAAAATATAAAATATATTTTCCAAACAATTATTTTTCATATAATAAACAGGGGTTTTAGACAAATTATAAGTCATCTTGAATCTGACGAGTTTGAATTGAGTCGCATTGGGTTCAAAAATTGTACTCTCCATGTAACCAGTCTTTTCAATTTTTTACAAGATTTTGTAAATAAAGAGGATGTAAGTTAAGAAATGAGATGGATCATGTATAACATAACACATATTGCACATGTCGTTTTGCTCCATCTAAGCATATGGGCTAACCTTCTTTTTCATTGCCTTAAAAAACAAAAGGGAAAAAAAAAATCGATTAGCTCAGTTAAGCAACTATGCATAACACACCTTTGTTTTGCTTTCCAATATGAATTTGCGAAAAATGAATTCTGGTTGTTAAGCATTCTGTTAGAGTTTAAGTCCAATTGGAATTAGAAAGTATAATTAGTTTAAAAAGTTTAGCAGAATTTAAATTATAAAGTTTAATAATTACAGTCGTAAAAGGATCAATTTTTAGTGGTTGGCCATTATATTTTTTTTGTAGAGAGCTCACAAAGTGAAAAGGTGTGTTGAATTCCTTGAGTTTTCTTTGAGTAATTTTGAGAGTAAAAAAAATAATTAGTGGTTGTAATTATTTTTTCTTTGATAGTGAATTTGTTAGTAGATCGAGTAGGCTTACGCAGAACCATATTAGATTTTGTATTCTTTATTTTGCGTAGGTGTGATTTTTACAACAAGTGGTATCAGAGCTATGGCTCAAGATGTCAAAGATGATGAACACAAAATTTGAGGTGGAGCCATTCAATGGGAAAAATAATTTTAGTTTGTGGCAAAGCACCGTGAAGGATGTCTTTATCCAACAAGGATTAATCAAAGCATTGAATGAGAAGCAATCAGCGACCATGAAAGATGATGATTGGGAGGAGCTTCAATAAAAGGGAGATGAGTATGATTAGATTGATGTTAGCCTTAGATGTGAAGTACAGTGCCTTAGAGAAGACTTCCTCAGTTGTCCTGTGAAGGAAATTGGAGAGATTATACACGTCAAAGTCACTCACAAATCACTTGTACTTGAAGAAAGAGTTATATCAACTCATAATGGATGAAGGTACTAAAGTGAGAGATCATTTTAATAAATTATCCAATTGGCTAGTATTGATGTAAAAATAGATGATAAAAATAAAGCCCTCTTACTTCTAACCTCTCTCCCACAATCTTATAAAAGCTTAGTGTTAATCCTAATAGTTGGAAAGGAGACTTTGAAGGTAGGGGAGATTACCGCAGTTATCTTGGATGATGAGAAGTTCAAGAAGACAGGTGCTAGCAATGAAGGTGGAGCTTTTATTACTGGTTCTAGTAGTGGTAGAAGCAATCCACGTGGAAACAATTGGAGAAGGAATAGTAGGTGGAGTTCGAGACCACGAGTAGACCCTGAAGATAGAGAATGTTACTACTATTGTAACACTCTCACTGCAGCAATTTTGTACATTCTACTGTTCAGGTGACCGGTGTCAGTCCGAACAGCTACAACGTCTGGAAAAATATTTAGACTAGAGTGAGGAATCATAAATAACTTAAATATTAATAAGAAAAATTAAGAAAAAAATTTTAGGAATAAAATACAACCAAGTTAAATGAGCCGGTGCCTTAGCAATGGGTAACTCAGTGGGAAGTTGCGGTCCTCGCAACTAGGAGCCCTAAACCCCGGAAAAAATTCATAAAATAATTTTTGAGACTCCAGAGAAGAGTCATTGAGGTTTCTATGATATTAGAATGCCAAGAAAATGCTTAGAAAAATTTTTAGATCGGTATAGACGATTTTGGCTCAATAAGCCAAACGGAGGGCATTTTGGTCATTTCATCTTCAGAGATGATTTTTGGCCGACTTGTCCAGTTAAGTAAATAATTATTATAATATAAAATATGAATAAATATTGCTAAAAATTAAATTAAAAATGAGTAGAAAAGAAAAGAAAAGAAAATGAAATAAAAGTCATATTTATGACATAAGCATGATACAATTAAAATATTTTCACCCAACCAAATTTTGACACATCATTATAAACTACTTAAACATGAATAAAAGGAGATAAAAATTAAAGAACTAAACAGCTATCTTCAACCTTTGGGCAGCCAAAATGCAGAGAGAGAGAGAGAGAGAGGAAAAAAAAAATTCCATGAAAGCTCCACTAAGCTCCAAACTCCACTAAATTCTACCATAAATCTCATCCTCCCTTCATTAAAATTTACCCTTATCACTAGATCAAGCTTGAGGCAGCCATTAGAAGGAAAAATATTGAAGAATTACAAGCTCAAGTTGGGACTCAAGCAAGGTTAGTGTCCAATTCCTTGACTCTTTCCTTTAAATTCTTGTTAGAATGAAAATTTGAGCTAAGATATGTGTAATTTCTTTAAAAATAAACATGTTATAGTGTCACCCTATTTTTTTGGCAGCCATGGACTTGTTATGGTGTTGATGATTTCTTTGGATTAAATGACTGAATAGGCTGCCCTTGATATGATTATATCATTCAAAATATTAGTTTATGGGTTTAGTGCAAGAAAATGAAACTTTGGAATTTTAGGGTTAGGGCTAGGGCTTGAAACTCAAATATGGGGTTAGATTCAAGTGAACACAAAATGATGTTGTAATGGTCATGTAGTGACCATTTGGTGTAGTTTGAATTAGAAATGGAGTGATTGGTGACATTAACTTATGTAAAGAATGAGACTGCCTTAAGTGTGCATTCTGGACCCTTTGAGTCCAGTGTGCTCTTGGGGTTATAACTCAAGCTAGGTAACTCCAATTGGTGCAACGCAAATTGAAGGTCAGACTAGACACAAAATGCAACAATTTTAGTGAAGGAACCTATCTCAGAAAACTAACTTAAGTGGCTCTAAAAATTGACCTAATCCAGGTGACAAATAAGCAGTCCCTGGAAAATAATAAAATGAACAGTATTCATTCATTTAGTCATAACACAGTGTAGAAAGGTATAATTGACCTGAATTTTTACCAGTAGAAATATGAGACATAGCCCTACAACTTTCATGAAGAAAACAAACCCAAATTTTGACCATAACATGTCCAAAAACTGACCTGCAGTCACTATACAAAAACTATAGAATTGATTCTGCCTAGAAAATCTGGAAAAATTACAATCCGGCCAGTTATGGTGTTTAGGCTATAACTTGAGTTACAAAACTCCAAATGGAGTGATTCAGAAAAAGAAATGTAACTAGACACAATAAGAAACAACTTTGATGGAGAATATTTGGCCAAATTCTCACTGTAGAATGGCCTAATGGAACAGTGAACTCTAGCACCCAAAACTGAAATTTCTGATTTATTCACCATTGGTTAGAAGTATGGATTGGCAACTAATGCAAACACTTTTGAAAACCAAAATGTGGTAAATTTATGTGATTAGAACTTATGTAGCTATTATGCATTGGAAAGTCAATAATTTGACCTAAATAGTAAAATGAATAGTAACCTTATATGTAAAGCATGAAAAAAATTCAAAAACTTGAAAATGTGCCCTACTATACCTAGGAAGATTTGTTTGGATAGGTTGGCATGCCAATAGGGTTCAGTTAGCAGTACTGCACATGGCATTATGCCATTCTGTGATTTTATGGCTTTTAGCCATTCTGAAATTATTTTGATACTTGGCCTTGTGCCTAATAATTATTACAGCTTATTAGCTGTTCTGTTGCACACCGGGAGATACATATGTGATTGATGGTGTGACGACTCCAAGTACTTGGTACCCAGTGCCAGTTTACCTGTTTATCCAGTCCAGTCATCTAGTATAGGTTACTTAGGCAACTAAAAATAAAAGTTGATAAATTTAATGAAATCATTGATATAACAAGTGCCAAATAAATAGACTATAAATAATTACAAAAAATTTGTCTTCATAAGACATCAATATATACACTGCATATTTATTTTCTTTTAGTTCTTTTATTTTATTATTGGCACCACTAAGTATTATTGCTTAGCGCATCGCTTTTTGCCACGCATAGGTTCTGGAGAGACAGACAGAGAGCCCAGCAGTCCACAGACTGGGTGAGGTCACAGATCTGTATAGAGTCAGAGTCACCTCTCATCTGTAGTGCATCAGTGGTAGGACCTTTAGGTCCCTTTTGAAAATTTGTTTTTGTATTTTGTAATGGGTAGTAGTTTGTGATTTGTAAATTATGAACTCATGTAAATAGTAAATTTATATAATTATATGTTGATGTACATATTTTGTAAAATTTCGTTAATTAATATGGTTTGAGAATATCTTCATGAAATTAAATTTGATTTTGGACTTGAATGAAATTGTATATTTATGTTAAAAACTTGAGATGGTTGTGAATGTTGAAAATTCTTGAGACTATATTGATGGTTATCGGAGTTTGAGAATATGGATGAATATTTGGGAGTGTTTTTCACAGGTTCCGAAGAACTGTTTTCTCCATTTTTAGCCGGCACTCTGCTGGATTTTCTATAAAATTTTCGGAACCTCAAATGAATTCATAATTTCTATAAATGACTTAAATGAGTTAAATTTCACAAATTGCACTTCATAACCATGAAGAAATAAATTAAGGAAAGATAAAAATAATTGAGATAAAATATGGTGTTTCGGTATACTGTGTGGCATATCTTGCTCGGCTACACTGTAGACGGATAAGGGGTGTCACAACTGTCATGACGAAGGAAGATTTTGCAAAGTTTAAACAATTCAAAAGGAGTCACGAAAAAGAAAAAAAAAGGAATTATTGCAATTACAATGGATGATGGTGTTTTGATGGTAAATGTTTGAATGTGGGTGATTATAAAGAAAAGGCAAAAGATCTATTACAAGATGAGTGGTTAATGGATTATGTTTGCCAATTTCATATTTGCTCAAAGAATGAGTAGTTTGATATGATTGAAGAAAAAAAATGAGAGAAAGTGAAGCTAGTCAATGAGAACAAAATGGAAGTTGAAGGTGTTGGAAGAGTGAAGATCAAGCTGCATGTTGATCGAGTAAAAGTGTTCGATAAAGTGAGATATATTCTTAAATTTAAAAGGAACTTAATTTCCTTAGGTAAATTGGATTCTTTGAATTATGATTATTCAATTCATGGTGGAGTCATAAGAGTTAGTCGAGGTTCTCTTGTGATTTTAAAGGGTGAGAAGATTGGTGCAAAGAATCTCTATAAATTGAAAGAAAGCACATTGATTGGAAGAATACAAGTTGAGACAAGAGGCAACATCAACAATCAAGAGTGCAAAGAAGTACCTAAGAAAAAATTGACTTTTGTATAAATTGTGAAGACTAATTCTATTTGATTTAGAGGTGGAGATTGTTAGAGTCCAAGTTCAATTAGAATTAGGAAGTATAATTAGTTTAGAAAGTTTAGTAGAATTTAAATTATGAAATTTAATAATTAGAGTTCTAAAATGACTAGTTTTTAGTGGCTTATATATATGTGTGTATAGTTAGTTGGCTATTATATTTTTTTTTTTGTAGAGAGCTCACGAAGTAAAGAGGTGTGTTGAATTCCGTGAATTTTGTTTGAGTGATTTTGAGGGTGAGAAAAATAATTAGTAGTTGTAATTAGTTTTTCTTTAATAGTGAATTTGTTAGTGGAGTAAGCTTATGTAGAACCACTTTAAATTTTGTATTCTTTATTTTGTGCGGGTGCAATTTTCACAACACATTCGTTTAACTCGGTTTCAAATCGAATTGATTAAGCAAAATTAAAAAATCAATTGACTTTAAAATTCAGATTCAATTAAAATGATATTTAAAGAATAATTGAATTGAACCAAATTGATAAATATCTATTTGGTTCGGTTTAAAGATAACCAAATTTATTAAAAATATACGTAAATAGGCCTAAATAAGGGCTGAGATTAGTCTATCAGTTGGATTTGGATAATATATACAGACATAAGCCCAAGGTTTTTTTTTTTGAAAAATCAAACCAAATCAAAAATTGAAATTATATAAAATTTAAAATCGAACCAAACCGCCTAGACCAAAAAATCAAACCAATTAAACTAAATTAATTCGATTTGGTTTTTTGATTTAAATTGAAAACTGCGTACCGACTAGTTGTTCGCCATATATCATTGGAATTCAAGTGCATAATCTTGTGGGGTTGTGATGATCGAGCTTATTATTTTTTTGCATAATGTTTAACACAACATAACAGCTTAATTATAATAAGTTCCACTTAAATTTCTGGCCTATTTAATTTTAGACTTCCAACATATATAATTAACAATCCAAATTACTGCATAATAAATCAAAGAAGATTGTCTCAATTTCATAATTTATCTATCTAGTGATGCACAAAGAAATAGATTATGAGATTATCCTATTGAGGCAACTATAATTAGAAGAAGAATACCAACTCTAGCACAGAATGTGGAGACACACACATATTTTAGCAATGGAAGAACATGTATATCTCATCTAGAACAACTGGAAATATAACCCTATCAGCCCTGCAGTGAGCATCAGGGATGCGGAATGAGTCGCTGCGACATGAACTCCAGTTGAGGAAGAATTATTCCCCGAGTCGCATTCGAGACCTTGTTGACCTTCTTTGCACATATTGGCAAACAAGCCTGGAGGATATTTCCCATAGAGGTTTATGTAGCTGAACATTGTTTCTGCACAGTTATTTGTTCTGTCGTTTAAGACTTCAGCTTGAGGGCAAGCGAATTGCTTGAAAGCATCACAACAATTCTTGACTGGGTATTGAGGTCCCTTGCAATTTTTTGTGAGTACAGAGTAGTCCATATTCTCAAAACTCACATTGCACTCTGTGATCATCAAGAAAAAAATGTCAATAGGAAACAAATTAATCAACTTTCGAACTCTAAAACTAAAAAGTTATGAGTTTGAATCCAGTCAAAACCCTAATTATTTGAAAAAATGTCAATAAGAAAGAGGATACATCAAAGAAAAAAATTGGAGAAGAAAAGAGAAGTTTGGAAATTGGAAGAGGAAACATATTATTAGCATTTTTAAACAAATAATAATTCTGGAAGAACAGTATCTTGTGTGGGTAATTTCATGCATTAAGCACAAAATGAGGGTTAACTTAATTAGCATTCAGATATTAAATTGTAAATTCAACAATAAAATTCTAATAATTACGTACATTTATCATATGCAAGTATCCAAGAACAAGAAAATATTATTAAAAAGAAGGAAGAACTTACGTTTCTTGGCCTGTAGAAGGGTACGGCCAGAATGTCCATGAACATCAAGTGCATCATCTGTGCGTTTTCAATTGAAAATGACCGTGAAAAATAATGATAAAAATATATTAGTATTAGAACACAGAGATATGCAGAGAGAGAGAATTCTTACGGGAGATGAAGGAGGAAGAGGTGGCTAGTCCAATAAGGAAAAAGAAGAAAACAAGATAAAACCATGAATAATAATGATTACAAGCCATTTTTTTATTATTTATTTATTTATTTTTTTCCTTCTCTTCCCTTATGGAGATCTAAATGGATCTCCAATGCAATGCTTCAGAAACCAGCAATAAGCCTCCTTCTGTTTCGCCTTTTCATTTTTAGAAAACGAAGAGTGGCGGAGGAGAGCAAAATGTTGCATGAAAATTGGTTTAGAAATTGCATCCACAGATTTTATTGCTCTTTTTAGTTAGTTATATTTTTTCTTTCTTTCTTTAACTTAAAGTTAGTTATTAGCTATGATTCTAATTTTGCAGAGTTATGAGACTTGGCCTAATCATTTTCAACATCCTCACTTTTTTGAGTTTTATTCGTTGCATTTGTTCATTGCAAAATTAGAACAAGGATAGACTTTTGGAAGGTATGTCTATATCTTTATTCTTCAATTTAGTTGTTTTGTTCATTGCGTTTTTATTCTTCAATTTTTTGCTGTTAAATTCACTATGTTTTCAATTTAAAAATATTGAAGACTTATTATATATATATATATATATATATTAAAGGAAAAGCTAATTTTGAAATCCATAAACATTTTGAATTTTGTCAATTGAGCAAAGCATTTCTTTTTATTTTTACAATTTTATTAGGGTTTATTTGATTTAATTATTAAACACAATTAATAATTGATAATGTACCAACTATCA
Source organism: Hevea brasiliensis (assembly GCF_030052815.1). Taxonomy (NCBI): domain Eukaryota; kingdom Viridiplantae; phylum Streptophyta; class Magnoliopsida; order Malpighiales; family Euphorbiaceae; genus Hevea; species Hevea brasiliensis. Next base: position 51,053,165 of record NC_079499.1, read on the forward strand.
ATTACACCTATTAGTTCAATTCAACAATGAAACCAACTGAGCCCTAAAATAATTTTAAAATTGAAAGGAATTACTTTCTTAAAATGACAAAATTCAAATGGTTAATGATCTTTAAAATTAGTTTTTCCTTTCGAATGATGAGGAAATTAAATGGGGATTAATAGGGATAATTTTGTAACTTCATACTTAAAAGTTATACTTTTATATTATTGTCTTTTTACAATTTTTCTTAAAATAATGTGCACAATTAAACTTTGATATTTAAATTATCTCTCATACACTTATATTAGCTTTAAAAGCAATACAAATTTCAATACAAAATACAAATTTCAATATAAAAAAGTATTCATTTTAATTTTTAAAATATTTTAGTTTACTAAAATAAAAATTGATAAAAATACATGTGGTTTGAACCTAAAAGTCTATGCTACTCCTTTTTTTTTCCCCTCATATACTTGCATTCTATATTTTTGTATTTTTATCTTATAACATAATTTAAATAAAACTTTTGTAATGTTAAATTAGTTAACTATTATGATAAAAGGTCATATATATATATATATATATATATACTTCCAAGCCTAAAGGCTTCCCTTGTCTAGGGGTGAGCATTCGGTTCAAACCGAATCGAACTGAATTAAATTATGAAAATCGAATTATATATTTTGAAAATCGAACCGAACCAAAATAGATGAAAAATCGAATCGAACAAAATTGCTCTATTTCGGTTCGATTCGGTTCAAACCGATTAGTTTTTATTTTTTATTAATTTTTTAATTTAGACTTGATTTTCAAGTTATTTGGTCTAATTTTGACTTTGGTTTGAACCAATAACCAATAATCAATGAAATTAAACAATATATATATATATATATATATATATATATATATATATATATAAAATTAAATATAATTCATAAATTCTCCATAAAAATAAATCAATTCAAAAATCAACTCGGTTCGATTTGATTTGAATATATAAAATTACTATTCGATTTGATTCAGTTTAACCGATTTTTTTCTCTTCAAAATCGAACCGAAATAAATGATATTTTTATAATATAAAACTGAACCAAACTAATTAAATTTTAAAACCGAATCGATTGAGCTAAACTGATTCCGTTCAGTTCGATTTTTTGATTTGAACCAAAATCTGCTCACCCTTACCCTTGTCCCCTTCTTATACTAGTGATTCATTTCCTGCTAACCTTCCATGAACAGGGGATTCTGTAGCACTAAGACTAGCAGGTTTGATCACCCTAAGAATGGTTATCCCGCAAAAGAACCTAATAAGGCTGGCTCGGCAGATCTGTGGGTATTAAAACAAGAGTTTCAGCGAGTGGCCATGGCCTTTAAGAGGAAAAGACTAGCTACTTTCGAAATGTTTGGCTTTAAAATTTAGTCAAAATTTTTTGTGATAAATATGTTTTTATTAGATACACTATACTACTTACTTATTTTTATGAAAAATATTTAGACGTGATGCATAAAAATTATTATCAAGTAAATATTAATGTTCTTATAAAATTAATAATATATAATTTTTATTTGTTATTTTAATTTGTAATACATGATTATAATTTTATTTTATTGTTGCGATATTCAATATGTGTTGTTTAATTATTCTAATACATTATTTTTCATTTAGTTACATTAGTTGAGTTGATAATATTAAAATAACATATTACATTATAAGAAAATGTATAAAATATTAATTTTAAAATAATAATAATAATAATAATAATAATAATAATAATAATAATAATAATAATAATAATAATAATAATACATATTTATTATTTCAATATTTAGTACCTAATTATAATTTTATTTTAGTATGTGATATTTAATATGTGACACCCCTTACCCGTCTACAGTGCAGCCGAGTAAGATATGCCAAATAGTGTACTGGAACACTATATTTTATTTCAATTATTTTTATCCTTCCTTATTTATTTCTTTCATAGTTATAAAGTACAATTTGTAAAGTATAATTTATTTAAGTCATTTATGGAAAACATAAATTTATTTGAGGTTTCGTAAATTTTATAGAAAATTCAGCAGAGTAGCGGCTAAAAATGGAGAAAACAGTTCTTCGGAACCTGCGAAAAACACTTCCAATATGTTTTCAATCATTCTCAAACTCCATTTTATCAACAAAGTCTCAATATTTTTCAACAATATTTCCATTTCTCATTCATTCATTTCATATGAAATTCATAAACAAGTCATAAATAAATACTCAATTTTTCATTTATAAACACAAATTTTCACTATTTACATTAATACCAAAATATATTACATAAGTCTCAATTATACATTAGAAAATAAAAGTTATTTACAAAATACCCAAAATGAAACCTAGTGTCCTACCAATGCACTCAAGTCGGTGAGGTGACACGAACACTATGCAGAGCTGTAGATGGTATCACCCAGTCTGTGGTCTACTGGGCTCTCTGTCGGTCTTTCAAGAACCTACGCGTGGCAAAAAGTAACGCGCTAAGCAATAATGCTTAGTGGTGCCAATAATAAAATAAAAAGAATTAAAAGTAAATAAAAATGCAGTAAATGTATTGATGTCTCATGTAGACAAATTTTCGATAATTATTTGTGGTCTTATTTATTTGATACTTATTATATTCATTATTTCATTAAATTATCAATTTTCATTTTTGGTTGCCCAAGTAACCTACACTGGATGACTGGACTGGATAAACGGGCAAACTGGCACTGGTATCAAGTACCTTGGGCCGTCACACCATCAGTCACATATGTATCTCCCGGTGTACAATAAAACAGCTAATAAGCTGTAATAAATATTAGGTACAAGGCCAAGTATCATCATAGTATCAGAATGGCTAAAAGACATAAAATTATAGAATGGCATAATGTCATATGCAGTACTGCTAACTGAACCCTATTGGCATGCCAACCTATTCAAACTAATCTTACTAGGTGTATTAGGGCATGTTACACTTTTAAATTGCACAATTCTTAAAATTGAAGTTTCATTGTTACTATTCATTTCATTAGTCAACTAAAATATTGACTTTTTCATAGACAATAGGTATATTGGTTCTAATATCCTCAACATACCACATTTTGCATTCTAAAGTTGTTGGTATTGGTTGCCAATACCATTTCAAAGCTTAGTGTTAGTTATTCACAATTTTCAGATTTTAAGCACTAAGTTTACTATTCCATTAGTCATTTGTACAGTAGAAATTTGGCAAAATTGTCTTCATGAAAGTTGTTTCTTGTTGTGTTTAGTTACATTTCCTTTTTTGAATCACTCCATTTGGAGTTTTGTAGCTCAAGTTATGGCCTAAAAACCATAACTGGCCGGATTGCAAAATTTCCAGATTTTCTGGACAGAACCAAATCTATAGTGTTTTGTACATTAAGTACAGGTCAATTTTTAAACATGTTACGATCAAACTTTGGGTTTGGTTTCTTCATGAAAGTTGTAGGTATATGTCTTAGCTATCTTCTGGTAAAATTTCAGGTCAATTGGACCTTTCTACACTGAGTTATGACCAAATGAATAAATACTATTTATTTGGTCATTTTGCCCAGGCAGAATGCAAGTCACCCGGATTAGGGCAATTTTTAGGTCAACTTGGTTTGGTTTTCTGGGTAGGGTTTCTTCATCAAAGTTGTGTCATTATGTGTCTAGTTTCATGTCCAATTAGCATTGCACCAATTGAACATCTACAACTCTATTTATAGCTGGCCAAACCTACTAGACTCACACCCAGTCCTGGAGGTCACCAAGGGCAGCACACCTAATTTCAACTCCAACATCCTTACTCACTTCAATTCCTTCTCACACACATTCAAATGGTCACTAGTTGATCATTACAAGGTTAACATGCCATTACATGAGCAAACCCTAATGTTGTTCAAATGTTCACATTTTTTTCAAATTCTTTCATGCATTCCACTTGCATTTCACGTACACAATCATATTCAATCACTCATCTCATACCAAGGGCTACTCATAACTACTTTACTATCAAGCAAAATCACCAAACCCTAACCAACCCTAGCTATCAAAATTTTTAGGGTGCACACACACACACATTTTTATTTTGTTTTCTTATATTTCCTACTCATTTCATGCCATTAAACATGAACTGAACCAAAAGTAGTAAGAGTTGGACACTAACCACATGGAGTAAAATTTCTCCCTTCACAAAACTTCCTCTTTCCTTCCTCTTCTTGCTGCCTAGTAGCGATTTAAGGTGTGAGGATCAAGTTTAGTGTAGAGCTTGAGTGATTTTATGGAAAGGTTTGGTGTGGAGTGAAGCTTTGGTGAGCTTTAATGGAGGAATGGTTATGGGAGAGGGAGACGGCTGGTTGAGTTGTGCGGAAGAAGGCAGATTAGTTTTTAGTTTTTTTTTCCTTCATTTAATCCTCTTTTAAGTGGTATTTAATAATTTGTTGAAATTTGATTGGTTAGAAGCATTTTAATTGCATCATGCTTACTTAAGCATGATGTAATTATTATGTTTTCTTTCATTTTTTTTCCTTTCTTTCTACTCATTTTTAATTTAATTTTTAGCAATATTTTTTACATTTTATGTCATAATAATTATTTACTTAATTGGACAAGTCGGCCAAAAATCATCTCTGAAGACGAAATGACTAAAATACCCTTTGTTTGGCTTAACAGACTAAAATTGTCTGTAATGATTGAAAAATTTTTCTAAGCATTTTCTTAGCATTCTAATGCCTTAAAAACCTCAATGACCCTTCTATGGAGTCCCAAAAATTATTTTATGAATTTTTCCCCTGGTCTAGGGCTCTTAGTTGCAAGGACCGCAACTTTCCACTAGGTTACCCAGCGCTAGGGCACCGGCTCATTTAACTTGGTTGTATTTTATTTCTAAAATTTTTGCTACATTTTTCTTGTTAATATTTAAGTTAATTATGGTTCCTCTCTTTGGTTTAAATATTTTTCTAAACGCTCTAACTGTTTGGACCGATACTAGTCACCGAAACAGTAGAATGTACCGAATTGTTACAGTGAGGGTGTAACAACTCTTTCCCTCTAATTTAAATTTCGTCCTCGAAATTTACCTGATGCAAACAGTTGAGGGAACTGTTGCCCCATCATCTCTTCACTTTCCCAAGTTGCCTCCTCGGTGTTGTGGTGCCTCCAAAGCACTTTCACCAGTGGAATCTGCTTATTTCGTAACTCTTTCATTTCCCGAGCTAGGATCCGTATGGGTTCTTCTTCATATATCAAGTTCGGTTGTACTTCAATTTCTTCCATGGAGATGACATGTGAAGGATCTGAGCGATATCTTCTTAACATAGATACGTGGAACACATTGTAGATCTTGTCCAGCTCTGCTGGTAAAGCTAGCCTGTAGGCCACTGGACCCACATGTTCAATGACTTCATATAGGCCAATGAACCTAGGGCTTAACTTACCCTTTCTTCCAAACCTCAATACCTTCTTCCATGGTGACACCTTGAGGAACACTTTGTCGCCAACTGTATATTCTATTTCTTTTCTCTTCAGGTCGGTATAAGATTTTTGTCTGTCTGAGGCAACCTTCAGATTGGCTTTGATTTGCTTTACCTTCTCCTTAGTCTGTTTCACCAGGTCTGGCCCTACCAGTTTATCTTCACCCAATTCAATCCAGCACACTGGAGTTCTACATTTCCTCCCATACAGTGCTTCATACGGGGCCATTTGGATGCTAGCTTGGTAGCTATTATTGTATGCAAATTCTGCCAGTGGGAGGTATCTATCCCAACTTCCCTCAAACTCAATGACACAACTCCTCAGCATATCCTCAAGGACCTGAGATATATTTCATATTATTATTATCATTTCAGTTCAATATTTATATTAGTTCAATTGGTTTCAATTGTTTACCTGGATTACTCTTTCTGATTGCCCATCCGTCTAAGGATAGAAAGCTGTGTTGAAATGGAGTTGTGTACCCAAGGATTCATGCAACTTCTTCCAAAATCTCGATGTAAACCTTGGGTATCGATCAGATATGATGGAAAGTGGAATTCCATGCAGTCTAACTATCTCATTGATATACAATTCTGCTAACTTTTCCAGTGAGTAGTCAGTCCTAACTGGCAGGAAGTGTGCTGACTTCGTCAATTTATCTACTATCACCTATACTGCATCATGCTTCTTCTGGGTGAGAGGTAGACCACTTACAAAATCTATCACACCCTACCCCTCTGTAAGGAATAACATGAACCCATAGTATACCTAATGAATTACCAAACTTCGTCTACTGATAATCCATTAAATACACTACAAGGGATTTTAAAACTTTTCTTACTTCTTTTTACAGTGGTGAGCACTTTTGACAGGTATTAAAAATTTTTAATTGAAGTGAAACAAAATAACAAATTTGAGTATCAATAATTTTTGTAAAAATTTTGACAGAGTGCCATCTGTATTTTGAATAAAATAGTTCTTCAAAAACCTGTATAAAAAAACACTTCCAATATATTTCTCAATCCCAAACTCCAATAACAATTTAACACAATAATTTTCTCAACATTATCAACTCAGTTCAACAATCAATTTTCCAGTGTTCTCAAAAGATGAGATAAAAGAAATATGTCATAATATTTTTACAAGCCAAAATAATTTACAATTTTAGTTTACAACTGCTCAAGACCAAGTATAATATATACATACAGTGCACATACATTACAACAAAAACTACACAATATGGTATACTCGATATATCCGGCGAAATCTCAAAATGTGGTACAAGCAGCCTACTCTGCTGCTCTGTTCGTCTGTCTACCTGTGACAGCAAGAAAAAAGCTATTGCTGAGTAAAATTTACTCAGTGGTGCACAATAACAATTTAAAATGCGGTATGTAAAACTTTTATTGACAATTTATAATCCAAACAATTCACAATTTTTCAAAGCTCATATAACACAAATTTGATCAAACAATTGAATAACACAGTGTTGCCAATAAAAAACACAACTTAGGTCATGACACAAATTTTCCGAACATGCCGTGTTGTACACCACGACAAGGCATACTCACCCCGCTAATCAAAATCAATGAGGGAGGTAGCTAGCTAGATAATGAGTACTCATCCACACTCACCTCAGACTAGCAAGTCAAAGAGGGAGGAATATAGTCATACTCACCCCATAAATGGAGGAGGAACATAGTAATATTGTCATACAAAGTGTGAATCAAAACAATTCTAAATCACCATATTTAAATATTTCATACAAACCACAAATCATATTTTATCTCAAAATTTCCATTTACAAAGTAGGCAACACAATAATTTCCGAATAAAATTCCCAAAGTCAAAACAATAAAAAATTATTCATAACTCATTTCTCCAAATAAATTTTCTGGTAAAAGCAGTGAATATAAAAAGTATTATGCACAGACCTCTGATATATGCCTCTTGGCCCTGACTCAGTGTTCCTTATGCTTCTCAATATCCTTTTCAATTGAAACACACAATTTAAAGTGTTTCAGTACTCAATGAATTTATTTCTAACAATAAAATCCAATATTTAAATTTTCTTGGTACTATTCCCTTCAATTCATTTCATTAGTCAACCTATAATGTTGACCCTTGATGCACTCTAAGTGAGTCAATTCTAATATTACCAATATGTCACATTTTATAGCCCTTTAGTGTTGGTATATGTTACCAATTTCATTTCCAAGTGTATTGCATTTTATTGCAATTTACCGGATTTCGGTGTACTATTTTGATCTAGCCGGACAACCTAGTTCCCTTGGTTTTCGGGTTTTGGTCCAAACGGGTTTTGATTTTCGAGTTTTGGTCCAAAATTTCAGGTCGTTCTGAGTTGTATAGACCAAAATATGGTCAATTTACCAATGCTGGATAGAATGCACTAAAATGGTAGGCTTAGGTCATTTTAAGGTCACTTTTGGTTCGGCTAGTTTTGGTACCTGAACTTGTGCAAGCTATTTGGCTTGGTTCTGGCCATTTCTAGGCTTTGGTGTCTTCATAAGAATTGTAGATCTATGTCTAAACTATTCATGGTAAAAATTTCAGGTCAATTGGACCTGTTTTGAGTGAGTTATGGTCATGCTAATGACTACTGTTCATATGGTCAAAAATTCTGGCCTGCACTACCTATTCCGGATTTGGTCAATTCTCATGTCACTTTGTGGACATAATTTAGGTAAGCTTTCTTCATGAAAATTGACACTTTTTGTAAGGAGTTTCACCTCCAATTAGTCTCATACCAATTGGAGTCACACACTTAAGGTTCTAAGCTAAAACATACACTGCCCTACTACACATTCTTCATCACTTACCAATTACACATTCTATACTTACCAAGCTAACTCTTTCATGCCAATTCTGGTTTGTACCATACCATTAACACACTTAACAACACATTTTGGTCATTTTGGATAGCTTGTAATCATTCTTAACATACACATTATAACTCAGAATTTTCCAAAGTCCATTTACACAATTTAACCACATGAACATACCCCATTTACATATCCAATTCCAATCTATTATACACATATACATGCTGCCACCATAACCAATATAATTCAATAAACCAAACCATGAAATAACACATTTCAACTACACTTTTAAAGTTGCCGAATTACGCATCTCCTTCAAATAGCTTCCAAGCTTCCAAAACCAAGTGCACTATCACACATACACTTAGTATACATTATCTAAATTATTTCTATACACATAAACACCTATAGCAACATCTTAAACAACCATTTACAAGTGAAAACAAACAACAAATAGTAAGTTTCCATGGCTGCCGAAATGGTGTACCACCATTACTCCATCAAACTTCAAAATTTCTTCCACAAAATAACTCCCTACAACATCCACTCAAAGTTTAATGAAGCAAGATTGAAAAATACACATTTACCTCTTTTGGACTTCTTCAAAACTCCATCAAAACTTTCCTTTCTTACTCCCAAAATGTTGCCCAAGCTGTATAGAACAACTTTAGTGAAGAAACCTAGAAGAACTAATGGCTTGATGATGGTGGATTATCCTTTGCATGGTGGACGGCCATGGAAGACTTGGAGAAAGCTTGGTTTCGGCAATGGAGAGAGTTTGAGGAAGAAGATGGCTGTTTAGTGGAGGTGGCTGTCTAAAGCTTGGATATGTGTCACTTATCTCATGTTAGTGGAGCACTGTAACATCTCTATGTTCGGTAGTGCATTCTACTATTCTGATGACAGTGCCTGTCTGGATAGCTAGGATGCTTAGAATTATATTTAAATATTAGTGTGGAGACATAAAATAACGAAATAAAAGAAAAGAAAATACAAGAAAAATGAAGGAAAAAATAATAGCAATGAAATGAAATTAAGTTAGACGAGCCAGCACCGCAGCGATGGGTGACCGCACAGGGAAGTTACGGCACAGGCAATAGCCGACCCCAGGACTGCAGGGAACCCTCAGAATTTAGTTTCGAGAAATAATTAAAGACTTATTAAAGTATGAATTTCATTAGAAATATCAAAGAAAAATTAATTAATTAGTACAAAGAAAAATGAGAAATCGAGAAAACGACAAAACTCGATGTTACCGAAAAATTGGGAATGCAACCCGAATAGGGGCATTGTGGTCAATTAACACCCCGAGTTGCCTTTTGACCTAAATATCCATTAAAAATAAGTAGTATTAAATTTTAAAAATGCCATGAAAATGAGAAACTTGACACATAATGTAAATAGTGAGAAATTTGGGTGTTAATTGCAAATTAGGAAACTTAGGGTTATTTAAATGTTAATTAAGGTAAGTGGAGCACTAAGTGGATTATTTAAATGTTAGTGGACATGGAGGGCAGCACTAACCATCATCTTCAACATAGCCAAATGGTTCTTTCAAGCTCTCCATCCATGGCCTTTTCATGCAACCTCCCTAAACTCCACCATTTTCAACTTAAAACCCAAAGCTTGCTTCACTAACTTTGCTCCCCACATCACAAGGAAGAGTTAGATAGCAATTTTAAGAAGTTTAGTGAAGTTTTGGTCAAGCTTTAAAAGTGGTAAGTGTGTATTTTCAATTCTTGTTTCATTAAACTTTGAGTGGATGTTGTGGTGAGTTGTTTTGTGGAAGAATTTTTGAAGTTTGATGATTTAATGGTGATACACCATTTCGGCAGCCATGGGAATTCAGTATATTTAGCTTGTTTTCACTTGTAAATGGTTTTTTAAGATGTTGATGCAAGTGTTTATGTGTATAGAAATAATTTAGATAATGTATACTAAGTGTATGTGTGATAGTGCACTCGGTTTTAGAAGCTTGGAAGCTATTTGAAGGAGATGTGTAATTTGGCAACTTTTAAAGTGTAGTTGAAATGTGTTTTTTCATGGTTTGGTTTATTGAATTATGTTGTTTATAGTGGCAGCATGTATATATGTATAATAGATTGGAATTGGATATGTAAATGGGGTATGTTCATGTGGTTAAATTGTGTAAATGGACTTTGGAAAATTCTGAGTTATAATGTGTATGTTGAGAATGGTTACAAGCTATCCAAAATGACCAAAATGTGTTGTTAAGTGTGTTAATGGCATGGTACAAACCAGAATTGGCATGAATGAGTTAGCTTGGTAAGTATAGAATGTGTAATTGGTAAGTGATGAAGAATGTATAGTAGGGTAGTGTATGTTTTAGCTTAGAACCTTAAGTGTGTGACTCCAATTGGTATGAGACCAATTGGAGGTGAAACTAGGCACAAAATGTGCCAACTTTCATGGAGGAAGCTTACCTAAATTCTATTCACAAAGTGACATAAAAATTGATCAAATCCGAAATAGGTAAGTGCAGGCTAAAATTTTTGACCATATGAATAATAGTCATTAGCATGACCATAACTCAAAACAGATCCAATTGACTTGAAATTTTTACCATGAATAGTTTAGACATAGATCTACAATTTTTATGAAGACACCAAAGCCCAAAAATGGCCAGACCCAAGCTAAATAGCTTGCACAATTTTGGGTACCAAAACTAGCCGAAGTGAAAATGACCTAAAAATGACCTAAGCCTACCATTTTAGTGCATTCTATCGAGTATTAGTAAATTGACCATATCTTGGTCTACACAACTCAGAATGACCTGAAATTTTACCTCTCTTGCAATAAGACATAGACCTATAAGTTTGTAGTTTGGACCGAAACCCGAAAACTGAGAGAACTAGGTCATCCGGCTAGGTCAAAATAGTGTACCGAAATCTGATAAATTGCAATAAAATGCAATACACTTGGAAATAAAATTGGTAATATATACCAACACTAAAGGGCTCTAAAATGTGACATATTGGTAACATTAGAATTGACTCACTTAGCGTGCATCAAGGGTCAACATTATAGGTTGACTAATGAAATGAATTGAAGGGAATAGTACCAAGAAAGTTTAAATATTAGATTTTATTGTTAGAAACAAATTCATTGAGTATTGAAACACTTTAAATTGTGTGTTTCAGTTGAAAAGGATATTGAGAAGCATAAGGAACATTGAGTCAAGGCCTAGGGGCGACTCAAATCAGGTTTGTGCACAACTAGTTTTTAACTGATTTTGTTCTGAATATTTCATATGATTAAATGACATATTTTTCTTATGTATTATGTTTAACAAGCATTGGATTTAATTCAATGATTATTGAAATTGTTATAGTATGTATGAATTTGGCTTTGTGAAATGGTATTTCCACAAGTATTAAGCATTGTTGTGGATTGAATAAAATATGTTTTAGAAAATTGTGATAGAACATGTTTTGAATTGTGATGGGCAATTTGCATAGAAAAATGCAAATTTATGATTTGAATTGTGATGAGCATAAAAATTATTGGATATTGGAATTGACTTTGAATCGAATTGTATTATGATTTATGCTCACTAAAAGGATTGTGATATTGTTTTATATCTCACTATAGATGCTTGATTAGGTTATTACCCGTCTCTCTCATTTGTTGAGAAGACAATGGAGTTAGTTGTGTTTTGATTACTATGGTACGTGCACAGGCTTAGATTCTCTTCTTATTAGGGGTTATATCTAAGTTTTATGTTATAGCCCTTTCGGAAGATTCATTATTGTGATGTGTACTGTGCATGATGATTCGACCTCCCCGACCATTGGGAGTTAGAATCTGATTCGACCTCCGCGACCATAGGGAGTTAGAATCACTCCGAAGATGGCCCTTTCGGATTAGTCTTGCATAGTTAGTGAGATAAAGAATGGTTTTGAGATAAAGAATGGCTTTTGAGATAAAGAATGGCTTTTGAGATAAAGAATGGTTTTTGAGATAAAGAATAGTTTTTGAGATAAAGAATGGTTTTTGAGATAAAGAATGGTTTTTGAATAGTAAATAATTGTGATTTCAATTATGATTTATGTATAATTGATTTTATTGGAAATACCTTAAATGTTTGGTTGTGATTTGATAAATTGAATTTCGTGATCAAAGTCATTTTATACAAATGATTTATATTATTGGCAATGAATATTTTGAGTTTTGGAATTTGATGAGTATCTAGATTTCCAAATTATTTGCTGTAATTTTTGTTAAGGTATATTGTACTATGTTTTAAATTATAGTTGTGTGCCACTGAGTTCACCACTCAGCGATAGCTTTATATGCTGTCGTAGGTAAAAAGAGCATAGAAAAATTTAGTAAGCTTCTTCGAAGACACATTCAGATCAGCTCCAGGTATATCATAGGTATACCCATGTACATAGGTTTTGATGTATGCATGTAATAATATGTATGTAAATTATTTGAGCAGTTGTATAAAAACTCTTGTAAACTATTTGGTATGTAATTAAATGCAAATTATTGTAATATAAATGTTGAGTCTTGTAATCAATAAAATGTTTCTTTTATGATGAGGTTGGTTTGAAAATGAATTGATTTGATTATTGAGATTGAATTGGGAGATGAAATGAAGTTTGTTGGAGTTGTATTTGAGAAAACATATTGGGAGTGTTTTCCTTTTCAGGTTTGAAGAACTGTTTTCTCAAAATACAGCCGGCACTTTTCCGAAATTTTGAAAATTTTTTATAACACTAGATTTTAAGCGATGATTAAATTTCACAAAATTGTTTTAAAATCCCTTATATTATATCTAATGTGTTATCGGTAGGCGAAGTATGATAATTCATTAGGTATACTATGGGATCATATTACATCTTACAAAGGAGTAGGGTGTGACAAGCCCTAAGTGATTGAAAAATATAATCAAATGTTAAACTTTCATTTATCCAATATTACACCCATAATTTTTCTTATTTATATTATGGACCACCATTTTAATTTTCATAGTATTTTCAATGTTTAATATCATTTATTTTTAATGTACATTTAGGTCAAAAGGCAGCTCAGGGTGTCAATTGACCACAATGCCCAAATTCGGGTTGCTTTTCGACTTTTTCTGTAATACCAATTTTTGTCGGTTTCTCGATTTTTCATTTTTCTTTGTACTAATTATTTAATTTTTCTTTGACATTTCTAATATCATTTATTTTTCAATAGATGTTTATTTAAATTCCAAAAATATTTTCTAGGGTTCCCCGCGGTCCAAGGTTAGTCAATGGCCCACGCCGCAACTTCCCGGTGCAGTCACCCATCGGTACGATTTTGTTCGTTTAGCTTAGTTCTATTTTCTCTCTTTTATTTTTCCTTTATTTTTTTCTTGTATTTTCCTCTATTGTATTTCACTACCTTATATCTCCACACTAATATTTAAATATAATTCCAAGCATCCTAGCTGTCCAGACAGACACTATCACTTGAACAATAGAACGCACTACCGAACATAGGGGTGTTACAAAATCCATGGTAACCCGATCCCATTTCCATTCAGGCATGCGTATAGGCTATAGCAAACTCGATGGAACTTGATGTTCTGCCTTGACTTGCTGACATGTCAAGCATTTAGTCACATAGTCATCTATGTCCTTCTTCATACCAGGCCACCAATAATGAAGCTTCAAGTCATGATACATTTTTGTACTTCTTCGGTGCATAGCATAAACACTGGTGTGTGCCTCTTTCAGAATATTGGCTTTCAATTCCCCATTATCTAGTACACATACTCTTCCTTTGTAGTACAGACACCCATCTGCTTTCACCTCATAGTCAGTTGCCTTCCCTTCTGAGATTTTACTCATAGTAGTCATTAACTTCTCATCTACCTTCTGCCCATTTAAAATCTGCTGTAACAGGTTTGGCCTCACTTGCAACTCAGCCAAAATAGCTCTATCTCGAGCCAAAGATAGATGGGCATTCAATGATCTCAAAGCTGTGATGGATTTTCTGCTCAAAGCATCAGCAACTACATTTGCCTTTCTAGGATGGTAGTCAATCACACAATCATAGTCCTTCAGGAACTCAATCCATCGCCTCTGTCTGAGGTTGAGCTCTTTCTGGGTTGGTAAGTATTTCAGACTTTTGTGGTCTGTGTAAATGTAGCACTTTTCACCATACAAGTAATGCCTCCATATCTTCAGTGCGAAGATAATTGCTGCAAGCTCTAGATCATGGGTAGGGTAATTCTGTTCATGTGGCCTTAGCTGCCTGAAAGCATAGGCGACCACCTTCCCCTATTGCATCAATACACACCCTAACCCATTATGAGAGGCATCACTGTAGACCGCAAAGTCTTTTCCCGACACTGGTTGTGTTAACGCTGGTGCCTCTGTCAACATAGCCTTCAACATCTCAAAACTGGTCTGACACTTATCATTCCAGTCAAATCTAACATTCTTGTGTAACAACTTGGTCATTGGAGCAGCTATTAAAGAGAAACCTTTCACAAATCTTCTGTAATACCTAGCTGGCCCCAAGAAACTTTTGACCTCAATTATATTTCTTGGAGGCTTCCATTCCATCACTGCTTCTATTTTCTTGGGATCCACTCTAATCCCATCAGTGGACACTATGTGTCCAAGGAATGCAATTTCATTTAACTAGAAGTCACACTTGGACAACTTAGCATACAACTTCTTTTCTCTTAAGGTTTGTAGAACAATCCTCAAATGCTTATCATGTTCTTCCTTGGTCTTGGAATACACCAAAATATCATCAATAAAGACCACTATGAACCGATCTAGGTATGGATGGAAGATACGATTCATAAGGTCCATGAATGCTGCTGGTGTAACATCCCCACTGTACTTATTTTGTACGTTCTATTGCTCCAGTAGTCAAATAACAGTCCAGGCAAGTCAGTATGTCTGGAGCTACACTTCGGTGATAGTGAACAGACATATAATGATGAAATAAATAAAAATAAAATACAAGAAAAATCAAACAAAAATGAAAGAGACAAAATGATGCTAAGTTAAACGAGCCGGCACCACAACGATGGGTGACCGCACCGGGAAGGCCGTTGTTGACCCCAGGACCGTGGGGAACCCTCTGAATCTAATTTTGAGACATAAATAAAGGTTTATTGAAATGTAATTGAAACTAGAAATATCAAAGAAAAATTAGTAATTAGTACAAAGAAAAATGAAAAAAAAATCGAGAAACAGACAAAAATCGGTGTTACCGAAAAATCGAAAATGTAACCCGAAGTGGGGTATTTTGGTCATTTGACACCTAGTGTTGCCTTTTGACCTCAATGTCCATTAAAAATAAATGATATTACACTTTAGAAATGACATGAAAAATTAAATTGTGATACATTATGTAAATTGTGAAAGAAAAGAGGTAAATGTGTAAATAAAGGAAACTTAATATAATTAAACATTAAACAACTCATTAGTGCTCCACTAACTATATTATAAACTACATAAAATAAACCTTAGTGGGCAGAATTGGGTCATCTTCAACCTTGGGAGAAGCTTGCCGAATTGATCCTTTCAAAGTCCTCCATGGCCACCATGCATGAAGCTTTCTCTCTCCATCATCAAGCCCTCATTTTCACTTGCTTCCTTCATTAAAGCTTGCCTATTCACCTTGGGGAAGATATTGGCAACAAGAAAAACAAGATTTGGTGAAGTTTGAAGGAAGCTCACAAGTGGTAAGTGTCCAAAACCTTTCCCTTGCGTTAGTAAACCTTGTGTTTAGGTTGAGGTGAGTATTTTGGTGAAGAGAAATGAAAGAAATAGTGAGAAATGGACTTGTCCATTTTTGGCAGCCATGAACCTTTGTTGAGCTTGAGTTATTTTTACTTCTAATGAATGGAAATGAAGGTTGATTAATTTAAATGAAAGTTGTAGTAAGTTTGTATCTAAGTATATGCATGTAGTGTTTGAATTAAGGGTGTGAAATGAAACTTAGATGCCTTGAGCAAACTGCCATATTTGGTAGCCCCTAATAGCATGAATTTGTGTGTGAACATGTAGTTATTAATGAAATATGCTAAGGTTAAATTGTGGGCAGCAAGTGTAAGTGATATTGAAGTATGATTATGTTGAAGTGTATGTGTAATATTGACATTGAGATGTGTTAAATTTTGGTGGAAGTGAATGTTGAATTAATGGTGAATTGTGTGCATTGAGCACTTGAATATTCTGCCCAAAATTGTTGCTGGAATTGTGTACAATATATATATATATATGGAAGTGTTATTGATTGAATATTAAAGAAATGAGGAGGAGAAGGAATATCAAATTGGAAGTGTATGTGCTTTGTGCAGGTTGTGTGTGAAGGCAGTACATAAATTAGGCCATAAGTGTCAAACTATGAACCCAATTGGTATGAGGCCAATAGGGGGTGAAACTAGACACCAAATAGGCCAACTTTCATGTAGAAATGTTGCCAAAATTCTACCTAGAAACTGACCTTAAAAATGACCAAATCCAGATTAGCAACCTTGCAACCCATATTTTTGACCATATGAACAGTAGTCCTTTGGATGATCATAACTCACTCAAAACAGGTCCAATTGACCTGAAATTTTTACCATGCTTAGTTTAGACATAGATCTACAATTCTTATGAAGACACCAAAGCCCATAAATGGCCATAACCAAGTCAAATGGCTTGAACAAGTTCGGGTACAAAAACTGCCGAACCAAAACTGACCTAAAATTGACCAAATTTTGCACTAAAGGTGCAATCTGTCCAGCTTTAGTAAATTGACCATATCTTGGCCTATACAACTCAGAATGACTTGAAATTTTGCCCCGCGTGCAATAAGACATAGAGCTACAATTTTGCTTCTTTGACCAGAAGCTAAGAACCAAGAGAAATAAGACTTTAAGCTAGACCAATCTAGCACACAAAAATTAAGAATTTAACATCTTACATAGAAAGATGCTTGAAGCATTTTGGCAATGAATGCCAACTTGTAAAAATGGTAAATTGCACTATATTGGCAGCATATTGAGATTTAAATTGTGACATATTGATGCTAGAAACAACTTATCCATATCACCTAAAAAGGTCAACACATGCATTGACTTGTGAATTATATAATAGTTAGTAAACTAAAAAAAAAATTGAAGGATTAAACAATTAATTTATAATGTGCCCTAGTTTGCCTAGTTGACTAGTATGGATAGGTTGGCATGCCAATAGGATTCTGACAGCTGTTCTGTAAATGGCTTTATGCCATACTGTGTTTTTACGGCTTATTATGCTGCACTGTGACTTTAATAGCCTACGGCTATACATATTGTATATTTATTTTTGGCTTATCGCGAGATTGACTATATGGCTTTTTAGCCACGCTATTTGCACACCGAGAGACACTTTGTGACCGATGGTGTGATGGCCCGAGGTACTAGGTACCCAGTGCCAGTATATCCGTTTATCCAGTCTGGTCAGTATATAGGCTACACGGGCAGTAATTCAAGTATTACTAAATTCAAATAACTAAATTCAGTCTTCTGACATACAACACTACCAAAATTAGCAGATATTGAAATGTTAGCAAATAAAGGTAGAATCAACAATTGTGAAGGACACCGATGCCATAAATTTATTTACTTTATTTTAGTGTATATTTCTTTATATTTGGCACCACTAAGCAAAATTGCTTAGCGCGTTGCTTTTGTAACGCGTAGGTATTGGAGACACTGCTGGGGATCCCAGCAGACCTACGACCGGGTGAGACATCAAATCTGCACAGGAGTCCAGAGTCATCTGCACTGCATTGCATACATGGTAGGACTTAGGATATCTTGTATTTTGTACTTTTGTTGTATATTTGAAATTCGGCCCTGTATTTTGTAATGTTATGAAAGCTCTAAAGTTTGTAATATTTTGTACATATTAAATAACATGGAGTTTTTGTGTATATATTTAAATTATTATGAACTGTATTATGGAACTGTTTAATGACTGTAAAAGTCTATAGACTTTGTTGAGAAATAGAGACTGTGACATATTTGAGATTTTAATATTATCATATTAAACTATTTTTAACAGGTTTGGAAGGACAGTTTGTCCGAAATGTAGATGGCACCTTGCCAAATTTTTATTACTATTTTAAAACACTGACTTTATTAAAGTGTGAAAATAGAACCAGTATGCTATGAATAGCACATAAACACTACTTAAAATCAAATTGAGTTAAGAAAATGTGATAATCACAGACTAGGTGCTCCGGCACGCCGTGTAGTACGCCTTACTCGGCTATTCTGTAGACGGGTAAGGGGTGCTACATTTAGTGGTATCAGAGCACGGTTTAGGCGTTTCTGGACCTAGATTGTTTGCATATCATGCATAGCATTGTAAGTGTTAAGATGAATCTAATGCAGGTCTTTTGATTTGTTTTGTTATTTTGATCAGAATATGGACTCCGCATCGCAGAGAGCGGTCGATGAGGAAGTGGAAAGTCATGCTCCATCTCTGACTGAACCAGGAGATAGGAGGGAACCTGCTCTCCCAGTACCAAATGCACCAGCCGCATTTCAGCAAATGGCTGAGTTCTTTAGACAGATGGCAGGAGTTATGCCACCACCACCACCTCCACATCAAAAATCTCATATGGAGAGACTCAGGAGGTTTGGAGCAGCGGACTTTCTGGGCAAAAGAGAAGATGATTCTGTCACAGCTGAAAACTAGTTGGACAGAACTGTAAGAGTCTTGAAACAACTTCATTGTACTCCAGAGCAGAATTTGGAAGCTGCTGTATCACTACTGCAGGATGATGCATACTAGTGGTGGGATACAGTAACTAGTGAGGTGCCACCAGAACAGATAACTTGGGATTTCTTTCTCACTGAGTTCAGAAAGAAGTATATGGGCAGTGTATACTTGGAAGAGAAGAGAAGGGAGTTTATTACCCTACGCCAGAGACAGCTGACAGTGGCTGAATATGAAAGAGAATTTGTCAGACTAAGCCGCTATGGGCGGGAAATAGTCCCTAATGAGGCAGAGAGATGCAAGAGATTTGAGGAAGGACTCAATGATAACATTAAAGTAATGATTACAGCCTTAGGGATTACAGAGTTTGCCAAGTTAGTGGAAGCTGCACTGAAGGTTGAAAAAGTTAGAATGAATGAGCAGAACAGAAGGGACAGACAGCAGAAAGAGCTCGAGTCGAGGCCGGTACATCTTACGCCCTAGTAAGAAATTGAGGTTCGCCTACTCGAGTTTTAGTAGAGCACCAAGTCGAGTCGATCCAGAGGTCCAAATCTCGGTTGCACCAAGGAGAGGCCAGATCCACCCCTTCAATGGATAACTCTCCGAGGCAGTGCAGGGGACCAGCCCCAAGATTCATTGCTTGCCCACATTGCCAAAAATGGCATAAGGGTGAATGTTGGAGGATGATAGGTGCTTGTTTACGGTGTGGATCTACAAACCACCTAGTTCGAGATTGTCCACGTAGAACTGTTACATCCACTCCGGTATCAACTGATAGGCCTGTCCCTCCAGCTCCAAGGGGTAGAAGGCCGGGTAAGGCTGAGGCAGCCGGTACTTCACGTAAACACGTGTCAGTGCGTGGAGAGCGAGAAGGCGTAAAACCAGCCAAAGCCTATGCTATAAGGGCACGGAGGAACATGATGCTCGGATGTTATCAAAGTGCGTTCCTCCTTTATAATACTTACGTGCATGCATTAGTGGATCCTGGATCTACTCATTCATATATTTGTATCAAGCTGCGTAGAAAAGGGAATACGGTGGAGGAAAGTGACCAAGACATCCTGGTCACAAATCCGCTAGGCCACAGTGTGGTAGTAAACAAGGTGTATAAGGGCTGTCCATTGAAGATTCAAGGGAAAGAGTTCTCAGCAGACTTAATCGAATTGCCTTTCCATGAGTTTGATGTGATTTTGGGAATGGACTGGTTATCCCATCATCAGGCAATGGTAGATTGTAAATTGAAGAGAATCTCTCTGAAAACTGCTGAGAACGAAGAAATAATAGTAGTGGGTGAAAGGACAGATTTCTTGTCCAATGTCATCTCAGCTACAGTTGCAAGGAGATGGTTGAGAAAAGGGTGTGAAGCCTATCTGGCACACGTGGTTAACACTAGGCAGGGTAAACTTGACTTGTCTGACATACCCACAGTAAGGGATTTCTCTGAGGTATTTCCTGAGAAATTGCCTAGTTTGCCACCAGAAAGGGAAGTTGAATTTGCTATTGAGATTATGCCGGGTATAGCTCCAATTTCAATTGCTCCGTATAGGATGGCACCTGCTAAATTGAAAGAGTTAAAAATCCAACTGCAAGAATTACTAGACAAGGGGTTCATACGCCCCATTGTGTCACCTTGGGGAGCTCCGGTACTATTTGTAAAGAAGAAAGATGGGACACTGAGATTATGTGTTGACTACCGGCAGTTAAACAGAGTAATAGTGATGAACAAGTATCCATTGCTTAGAATTGACGATCTGTTTGATCAGTTGAAGGGAGCCGGTGTGTTTTCTAAGATTGATCTCAGATCAGGGTATCATCAGCTAAGGGTTAAGAATGCAGATGTGCCTAAGACTGCATTTAGAACCCGATATGGGCATTATGAATTCCTGGTAATGCCATTTGGGTTAACAAATGCTCCAGCAGCATTCATGGACCTTATGAACCGTATCTTCCATCCATACTTAGATTAGTTCGTAGTGGTCTTCATTGATGACATCCTGGTGTATTCCAAGGATAAAGCAGAACATGATGAGCATTTGAGAATTGTTCTGCAGACTCTAAAAGAGAAGAAATTGTATGCTAAATTGTCCAAGTGTGAGTTCTGGTTGAATGAGATTGCATTCCTTGGACATGTAGTATTAGCTGAAGGGATTAGAGAGGATCCCAAGAAGATTGAAGCAGTGATGGAATGGGAGCCTCCCAGAAATACAACTGAGATCAGAAGTTTCTTGGGTTTAGCTGGATATTATAGCAGATTTGTAAAGGGATTTTCCCTGATAGCTGCTCTAATGACCAAATTACTACACAAGAATATGAAATTTGACTGGAATGATAAGTGTCAAGCCAGTTTTGAGAGGCTGAAGGCTATGTTGACAGAGGTACCAGTGTTAACACAGCCAATGTCTAGAAAAGACTTTGTAGTCTACAGTAATGCCTCACACAATGGGTTAGGGTGTGTACTCATGCAAGAAGGGAAAGTGGTCGCATATGCTTCCAGGCAGTTAAGGCCACATGAAAAGAATTACCCTACTCATGATTTGGAGTTAGCAGTAATTATCTTCGCATTGAAGATATGGAGGCATTACTTGTATGGAGAAAAATGCTACATATACACAGACCATAAGAGTCTGAAGTATCTGCCAACCCAGAAGGAACTTAATTTGAGACAGAGGCAATGGATTGAATTCCTGAAAGATTATGATTGTGTGATTGACTACCACCCTGGGAAGGCAAATGTAGTCGCTGATGCTTTAAGCAGAAAATCTATTGTAGCATTAAGATCTCTGAATGCCCAACTATCCTTAACTCATGATGGAGTTATTTTGGCTGAGTTGCAAGTGAAGCCGAATCATATACAGATACAGGATGGGCGTAAGACAGATGGGAAATTAATGGTCATTATGGTTAAAATCAACGAGGAAGAAGCTGAATATGAAGTGAAAGAAAATGGGTGCTGTACTATAAAGAAAGAGTGTGTGTTCGGATGATAAAGAATTGAAAACCGATTATTCAAAGAAGCACATAACGATGTGTATGCTATGCACCGTGAAGCACAAAAATGTACCATGACACGAAACTCCGATCTTGGTGGCGGTATGAAGAAGGACATAGTTGACTATGTAACTAGATGCTTGACATGTCAGCAAGTCAAAGCAGAACATCAAGTTCCATCAGGTTTGTTACAGCCCATAAACATACCTGAATGGAAATGAGACCAAGTCACTATGGACTTTGTCAGTGGTCTACCTCTCACTCAGAAGAAGCATGATGCAATATGGGTGATTGTGGATAGGTTAACCAAATCAGCACATTTTCTGCCAGTTAGAACTGACTACTTGCTGGAAAAGCTAGCAGAATTATACATCAGTGAGATAGTTAGACTACATGGAATTCCACTTTCCATTATATCTGATAGAGACCCGAGGTTTACATCTAAATTTTGGAAGAAATTACAAGAATCCTTGGGCACACAACTCCATTTTAGTACGGCTTTTCATCCTCAGACGGATGGACAGTCGGAAAGAATAATCCAGGTCCTCGAGGATATGCTGAGAAGTTATGTTATTGAGTTTGAAGGAAGTTGGGACAGATACCTTCCACTGGCAGAATTTGCATACAATAATAGTTATTAAGCTAGCATACAAATGGCACCCTATGAAGCACTGTATGGGAGAAAATGCAGAACACCTGTATGTTGGACTGAGTTGGGTGAAGATAAGCTAGTGGGGCCAAACCTGATAAAACAGACAGAGGAAAAGGTGAAACTGATAAAGGCCAATTTGAAAGTTGCCTCAGACCGACAGAAATCTTATGCTGACTTGAAAAGAAAGGACATTGAGTATGAAGTTGGCGAGAAAGTATTTCTCAGAGTATCACCGTGGAAGAAAGTGTTGAGATTTGGGAAAAAGGGAAAATTAAGCCCTAGGTTCACTGGCCCATATGAAGTGATAGAACGTGTGGGACCAGTAGCCTACAGATTAGCCTTACCACCTGAGCTAGACAAGATACATAATGTGTTCCATGTCTCGATGCTCAGAAGATACAGATCAGATCCTTCACATGTCATCTCAGTAGAAGAAATTGTGGTACAACCTGACCTGACATATGAAGAAGAACCAATTAAAATCTTGACACGAGAGGTAAAAGAGCTCAGAAACAAGACAATTCCACTAGTGAAAATCTTATGGAGACACCACAACACGGAGGAGGCAACCTGGGAGAGCGAGGAGACAATAAGACAACAGTTCCCTCAGCTCTTCACATTAGGTAAATTTCGAGGACGAAATTTTTATTTAGAGGGGAAGAGTTGTAACATCCCCACTGTACTTATTTTGTACGTTCTATTGCTCCAGTAGTCAAATAACAGTCCAGGCAAGTCAGTATGTCTGGAGCTACACTTCATTGATAGTGAACAGACATATAATGATGAAATAAATAAAAAGAAAATACAAGAAAAATCAAACAAAAATGAAAGAGAGAAAATGATGCTAAGTTAAACGAGCCGGCACCACAGCGATTGGTGACCGCACCGGGAAGGCCGTTGCCGACCCCAGGACTGCGGGGAACCCTCTAAATCTAATTTTGAGACATAAATAAAGGTTTATTGAAATGTAATTGACACTAGAAATATCAAAGAAAAATTAGTAATTAGTACAAAGAAAAATGAAAAAAAAATCGAGAAATAGACAAAAATCGGTGTTAACGAAAAATCGGGAATGTAACCCGAAGTGGGATATTTTGGTCATTTGACACCTAGTGTTGCCTTTTGACCTCAATGTCCATTAAAAATAAATGATATTACATTTTAGAAATGACATGAAAAATTAAATTGTGATACATTATGTAAATTGTGAAAGAAAAGAGGTAAATGTGTAAATAAAGGAAACTTAATATAATTAAACATTAAACAACTCATTAGTGCTCCACTAACTATATTATAAACTATATAAAATAAACCTTAGTGGGCAGAATTGGGTCATCTTCAACCTTGGGAGAAGCTTGCCGAATTGATCCTCTCAAAGTCCTCCATGGCCACCATGCATGAAGCTTTCTCTCTCCATCATCAAGCCCTCATTTTCACTTGCTTCCTTCATTAAAGCTTGCCTATTCACCTTGGGGAAGATATTGGCAACAAGAAAAACAAGATTTGGTGAAGTTTGAAGGAAGCTCACAAGTGGTAAGTGTCCAAAACCTCTCCCTTGCTTTAGTAAACCTTGTGTTTAGGTTGAGGTGAGTATTTTGGTGAAGAGAAATGAAAGAAATAGTGAGAAATGGACTTGTCCATTTTTGGCAGCCATGAACCTTTGTTGAGCTTGAGTTATTTTTACTTCTAATGAATGGAAATGAAGGTTGATTAATTTAAATGAAAGTTGTAGTCAGTTTGTATCTAAGTATATGCATGTAGTGTTTGAATTAAGGGTGTGAAATGGAACTTAGATGCCTTGAGCAAACTGCCATATTTGGCAGCCCAATTTGTGTGTGAACATGTAGTTATTAATGAAATATGTTAAGGTTAAATTGTGGGCAGCAAGTGTAAGTGATATTGAAGTATGATTATGTTGAAGTGTATGTGTAATATTGACATTGAGATGTGTTAAATTTTGGTGGAAGTGAATATTGAATTAATGGTGAATTGTGTGCATTGAGCACTTGAATATTCTGCCCAAAATTGTTGCTGGAATTGTGTACAACATATATATGGAAGTGTTATTGATTGAATATTGAAGAAATGAGGAGGAGAAGGAATATCAAATTGGAAGTGTATGTGCTTTGTGCAGGTTGTGTGTGAAGGCAGTATATAAATTAGGCCATAAGTGTCAAACTATGAACCCAATTGGTATGAGGCCAATAGGGGGTGAAACTAGACACCAAATAGGCCAACTTTCATGTAGAAATGTTGCCAAAATTCTGCCTAGAAACTGACTTTAAAAATGACCGAATCCGGATTAGCAACCTTGCAACCCAGATTTTTGACCATATGAACAGTAGTCCTTTGGATGACCATAACTCACTCAAAACAGGTCTAATTGACCTAAAATTTTTACCATGGTTAGTTTAGACATAGATCTACAATTCGTATGAAGACACCAAAGCCCATAAATGGCCATAACCAAGTTAAATGGCTTGAACAAGTTCGGGTACAAAAACTGCCAAACCAAAACTGACCTAAAATTGACCAAATTTTGCACTAAAGGTGCAATCTGTCCAGCTTTAGTAAATTGACCATATTTTGGTCTATACAACTCATGATGACCTGAAATTTTGCCCCGTGTGCAATAAGACATAGAGCTAAAATTTTTCTTGTTTGACCAGAAGCTAAGAACCAAGAGAAATAGGACTTTAAGCTAGACCAATCTAGTACACAAAAATTAAGAATTTAACATCTTACATACAAAGATGCTTGAAGCATTTTGGCAATGAATGCCAACTTGTAAAAATGGTAAATTGCACTATATTGGCAGCATATTGAGATTTAAATTGTGGCATATTGATGCTAGAAACAACTTATCCATATTACCTAAAAAGGTCAACACATGCATTGACTTGTGAATTATATAATAGTTAGTAAACTAAAAAAAAAAAATTGAAGGATTAAACAATTAATTTATAATGTGCCCTAGTTTGCCTAGTTGACTAGTATGGATAGGTTGGCATGCCAATAGGATTTTGACAGCTGTTCTGTAAATGGCTTTATGTCATACTGTGTTTTTACGGCTTATTATGCCGCACTGTGACTTTAATAGCCTACGGCTATACATATTGTATATTTATTTTTGGCTTATCGCCAGATTGACTATATGGCTTTTTAGCCACGCTATTTGCACACCGAGAGACACTTTATGACCAATGGTGTGATGGCCCGAGGTACTAGGTACCCAGTACTAGTATATCCGTTTATCCAGTCTGGTCAGTATATAGGCTACACGGGCAGTAATTCAAGTATTACTAAATTCAAATAACTAAATTCAGTCTTCTGACATACAACACTACCAAAATTAGCAGATATTGAAATGTTAGCAAATAAAGGTAGAATTAACAATTGTGAAGAACACCGATGCCATAAATTTATTTACTTTATATTAGTGTATATTTCTTTATATTTGGCACCACTAAGCAAAATTGCTTAGCGTGTTGCTTTTATAACGCGTAGGTATTGGAGACACCGCTGGGGAGCCTAGCAGACCTACGACTGGGTGAGATATCAGATCTGCACAGGAGTCCAGAGTCATCTGCACTGCATTGCATACATGGTAGGACTTAGGATATCTTGTATTTTATACTTTTGTTGTATATTTGAAATTTGGCCCTGTATTTTGTAATGTTATGAAAGCTCTAAAGTTTGTAATATTTTGTACATATTAAATAACATGGAGATTTTCTGTATATATTTTAATTATTTTGGACTGTATTATGGAACTGTTGAATGACTGTAAAAGTCTATAGACTTTATTGAGAAATAGAGACTGTGAAATATTTGAGATTTTAATATTATCATATTAAACTGTTTTTAACAAGTTTGGAAGGACAGTTTGTCCGAAATGCAGATGGCACCTTGCCAAATTTTTATTACTATTTTAAAACACTGACTTTATTAAAGTGTGAAAATAGAACCAGTATGCTATGAATAGCACATAAACACTTCTTAAAATCAAATTGAGTTAAGAAAATATGATAATCATAGACTAGGTGCTCTGGCACGCCGTGTAGTACGCCTTGCTCGGCTATTCTGTAGACGGGTAAGGGGTGTTATAGCTGGTGCATTTGTTAGGCCAAAGGGCATCACCAGGAGCTCATAATGCCCATACCGTGTCCTGAATGCAGGCAATTCTTCACAGAATGCATCTGGGAAGTCTCTTACTGTGGGTATGTCACACAGATCTGGCTTAGCCTACCTAGTATCTACCACATGTGCTAGGTAGGCTTCATAGCCTTTTCTCATCAGTTTTCTTACAACTGTGGCTGAGATGACATTGGACAAGAAATCTGTCCTTTCCCACACAACTGTGATCTCATTACCCTCAGGAGTTTTCAAAGAAATCCTCTTCAACTTACAATCAACCATTGCCTCATGATGTGACAACCAGTCCATTCCCAAAATCACATCAAACTCATGGAAAGACAACTCAATTAGGTCTGTCAAGAATTCATACCCCTAAATCCTTAACGGGCAATCCTTGTACACTTTGTTCACCACTACACTGTGGCCCAATGGATTAGTGATCAGGATGTCATGGTCACTCTCCCCTACCAATATCCCCCTTTCTATGGGTAGGTTGATGCAGATGTATGAATGAGTGAATCCTGGATCCACCAATGCATGCACAAATGTGTTGTAGAGGGAGAACATACCCCTGATGACGTTCGGGGCATCTTGCTCCTCCTGAGCTCTTATGGCATAGGCTCTAGCAGGTGCTCTGCCCTCAGGCCTCTCTGCTGGCTTAGATGCAGGTCTCTGTGATGGTCCCACTGCCTCAGATTTACTAGATTTCCTACCCCTTTGTGGTGCAGGAGCAGGTTTTTCTGCTTGTGTTGGAGCAGCTATAGCAGTTCTGCGTGAACAGTTCCTCAACTGATGCTCTGTCGACCCACACCTTAGGTAGGCAGCTGTCACTCTCCAACACTCCCCCTTATGCCACTTCAGGCAATGCGGACATGCAGAAGATGCTGGGGCTGATCCCCTGAACCCCGTCCCTGGAGAGCTACCCACTGATGGTGTGGACTGACCTCTCCTAGGGGTGAACTGTGGCTTGGGCCCTCACCTTATGGTTGACCTGAACTCTGTGCAGGTGGACCTTTGAACTTCTTTCCTGGTGTAGGAGATAAGCTAGACTGATCTGGGCCTCTCTTCTGCTGTCTCTCCCTTCTAGTCTGCTCACTTATTCTAACCTTTTCAACTTTTATTGTAGCTTCCACTAATTTGGTGAAGTCTGTGATTCCTAAGGCAGTAATCATGATCTTTATGTTGTCATTTAATCCCTCTTCAAATCTCTTACACCTCTCGGCTTCATTAGGGACTATCTCCCTTCCATAACAACTTAGTCTGACAAATTCCTTTTCATACTCTACCATTGTCAGCTGTCTCTACCTCAGGTTAATGAATTCTCTTCTTCTTTCTTCTAGGTATGCACTACCCACATATTTCTTCTTGAATTCTGAGAGGAAGAAGTCCCAAGTTATTACTTATGGCTGCACTTCACCAAAAACTGTATCCCACCATTGGTAGGCATCATCTTGCAACAGAGATACAATAGCTTCTAGGTTTAGCTCTGGAGTGCAGTGGAGTTATTTTAAAACCCTTCCCATTCTGTTCAACCAGTTCTCAGCTACAACAGAATCATCTTCTCTCTTGCCAAAAAAAATCCACTGCTCCAAATTATCTCAATCTTTCCAGATGTGATTTCTACTGTGGAGGTGGTGGTGGTGGAGGCATTACCCCAGCCATTTGTTTGAAAAACTAGGCCATTTGCTGGAACATGGCCTGTGGAGGCTGAGCAGGCTCTGCTGGAGCTGGCGGAGCAGGTTCTTCCCTACCCTCAGTCTCAGCTACTGCAGGTGGAGCATGACTCTCCACTTCCTCCTCAATTGTCCTCTGTGATGTAGGGTCCATATCCTATTCAAAATAACAAAGATAAACAGATCTGCATTAGTGTCACCTCGACTCTTACAAATGCAATGCATGGTATGGACTCTATTTAGACCCAGAAATGCCTGAACCGTGCTCTGATACTACTAAATGTGATACCCCTTACTCGTCTGCATTATAGCCGAGTAAGATATGTCACACAGTGTACCAGAATACCATATTTTATCTCAATTATTTTTATTCTTCCTTAATTTTTTTTTATCATAGTTATGAAGTACAATATATTTCATTTAAGTCATTTATTGAAATTATAATTTGTTTGAGGTTCTGCAAATTTTATAGAAAATTCGGTAGAGTACCAGCTAAAAATAGAGAAACAGTTCTTCGAAACCTGTGAAAAACACTTCCAAAATTTCCAATCAATCCCAAACTCCATTTCATCAACAAAATCTCAATATTTTTCGACAACATTTCCATTTCTCAATCATTCATCTCATATGATATTCATATAAAAGTCATAAACAAATATTCACTTTTTCATTCATAAACATATTTTCCACTATTTACATTAATACCAAAATACATTACATAAGTTTCAATTACATATGAGAAAATAAAAGTTAAGTACAAAATGCCCAAAATGAAATCTAGTGTCCTACCAATGCACTAACGTCGGTGAGGTGACACGGACACTATGCAGAGCAGCAGATGATCTCACCCAGTCTGTGGTCTATTGGGCTCTCTATCAGTCTCTCCAGAACCTACGCGTGGCAAAAGCAACGTGCTATGCAATAATGCTTAGTAGTGCCAATAATAAAATAAAAAGAAATAACAGAAAATAAATATGCAGTGTATGTTCTGATGTCTTATGCAGACAATTTTTCGATAATTATTTGTAGCCTTATTTATTATGCACTTGTTATATTCATAATTTCATTAAATTTATCCACTTTCATTTTTGGTTGCCCAAGTAACCTATCCTAGATGATTGGACTCGATAAACGGGTAAACTGGCTCTGGGTATCAAGTACCTCGGGCCGTCACACCATCGGTCACATATGTGTCTCTCGGTGTGCAATAGAATAGCTAATAAGCTGTAACAACATTAAGCATAAGGCCAAGTCTCAACACAATGTCAAAATGGCTAAAAGCCATGAAATCACAGAATGGCATAATGCCATATGCAGTACTGCTAATTGAACCCTATTGGCATGCCAACCTATCCAAACCAATTTTGCTAGGTGTACTAGGGCATATTACACTTTTAAATTTCACAATTCGTGAAATTGAAATTTAAGTGTTACTATTCATTTCATTAGTCAACTAAAATGTTGACTTTGACATAGACAATAGGTACATTGGTTCTAATATTCCCAACATACCATATTTTGCATTCTAAAATTGTTGGTATTGGTTGCCAATACCATTTTTAAGCTTAGTGTTGGTTATTCACAATTTTCAGAATTCAAGTACTAAGTTTACTATTCCATTAGTAATTTGTACAGTAGGAATTTGGCAAAATTGTCTTAATGAAAGTTGTTCCTTATTGTGTCTAGTTACATTTCCTTTTTTGAATCACTCCATTTGGAGTTTTGTAGCTCAAGTTATGGCCTAAACACCATAACTGGCCGGATTGGACAGAATCCAAAATTATGGGCAAAACTGGTTCTGCCAGATTTGGTAACCTAAGTTTGGTAGGCAATTTGACTAGGTTATGATCAGAATTTGGATTTGTGTTCTGCATGAAAGTTTTAGGTCTATGTCTCAGCTTTCGGCAGGTAAAATTTCAGGTCAATTGGACCTTTCTACACTGAGTTATGACCAAATGAATAGACATTGTTCATTTGGTCATTTTGCCCAGGCAGAATGCAAGTCACCCGGATTAGAGCAATTTTTAGGACAACTTGGTTTGGTTTTCTGGGCAGGATTTTTTCACCAAAGTGGTGCCATTATGTGTCTAGTTTCATGTCCAATTGGCCTTGCACCAATTGAACCTCCACAACTCCATTTATAGCTGCCCAAACCTACTAGACTCACATCTAAACCTGCAGGGCAGCCAAGGCAGCTCACCCAAATTCAAATACCAAACCAAAAATCACTTCATTTCTTCATCATACACAGCCAAATGGTCACTAATTGACCATTTAAACTTTTATTCACCAACACATAAGCAAACCCTAGGTTTCTCCCAAACCCTAACTCCACAATTTCAATTTGTTCCATTTTCATATTTTCTGGTTTAGATTAATGTTATAACAAAGAATATAAGAGAAAAATAAACAAAGGTGGCACTAACCTTCACTTAGTCACTTTCCAAGACTTAAAAACTTCACTTTCTTCCCTTCAAATTGCTGCCCAAGGCTTCCTCTAGTGGTAGGGATAATTTTTAATAAAGACAAGTTAGGGTTTTGAGGTGGCTTAAGGTGGGAATTGAAGCTTTGATAAGCTTTCAATGGTGGTTTGGGTGTGGAAGGTGTTTCGGCTGGTTTGGGTGAAGGAGATGAATCTAATCGCTTTATTTTATTTTTGTCTTAATTATCCCTTTTTAATAGGTTAGCTTAATTATGATTGGTGGGGAAAGGGTTAATGACATCATGTGATGTCAAAATTGTCATTTAATCTCATTTTCTTTCCTTTTCTTCTCTACTCATTTTCAATTTAATTTTTAACAATATTTATTCATATTTTATGTCATAATAATTATTTACTTAACTGGACAAGTCGGCCACAAATCACCTCTAAAGGCGAAATGACCAAAATGCCCTCCTTTTGGCTTAACAGACTAAAATTGTCTGTACCGATTGAAAAATTTTTCTAAGCATTTTCTTGGCATTCTAATGTCATAGGAACCTCAATAACCCTTCTCTGGAGTCCCAAAGATTATTTTATAAATTTTCCCTTGGGTCTAGGGCTCCTAGTTGCGAGAACCGCAACTTCCCACTGGGTTACCCATCGCTAGGGCACTGGCTCATTTAAGTTGGTTGTATTTTATTTCTAAAATTTTTTCTAAATATTTCTTATTAATATTTGAGTTAATTATGGTTCCTTACTTTAGTTTAAATATTTTTCCAGACGTTCTAACAGTCTGGACTGACACTGGTCACGGGAAAAGTAGAATGTACGGAATTGCTACATGGAAGGTGTTACATTTAGTTTATCAAAAAATAATTGATATTAACATAAAATATGCTAGTGATTCTTTTCAACTCGTATGATTTGACTTATTTACAATCCTAATAATCCTCTAATTTTGATAATGTGAGTATCATAAGTATTATACATGGCCTAACTTGAAATTTTAGCTAGCATATATACTCTAATTCTAATAGGATGAGTATCATAAATATTATAAATGTCCTAATTTGAAAGTTTAGCGTATATTCCCTGATTTTGATAGTATGAGTACTATAAGTACTATACGTGTCCTAATTCAGAAACTTATGTGCACTATTTATGATAGTCCTAATTTGAAAATTTATCATATATGTCATAATTATGATAGTACATGTATCATGATTCATAAGTACTACAATCTTAATTTGAAAGTTTAGCGTATATTCCTTGATTTTGATAGTATGAATACCATAAGTACTATACGTGTCCTAATTCAGAAACTTATGTGCACTATTTATGATAGTCCTAATTTGAAAATTTATCATATATGTCATAATTATGATAGTACATGTATCATGATTCATAAGTACTACAATATTAATTTGAAAGTTTAGCGTATATTCCCTGATTTTGATAGTATGAATACCATAAATACTATATGTGTCCTAATTCAGAAACTTATGTGCACTATTTATGATAGTCCTAATTTGAAAGTTTATCATATATGTCATAATTATGATAGTACATGTATCATGATTCATAAGTACTACAATCTTAATTTGAAAGTTTAGCGTATATTCCCTGATTTTGATAGTATGAGTACCATAAGTACTATATGTGTCACACTTTTTTCCTCTGTAAGGCATAACATAATCCCGTAGAATACCTAATAAACTACCGAACTTCACCTACCGATAACTCATTATGTACCCTACAAGGGATTTTAAAACAATTTTCTTACTTTTATAAGTGGTGATCATTTTCTAATAGGTATTAAAATCATTTATTTAAAGTTGAAAACTAGTTAAAATTTTTAGCCCGTTTTATTTTTCCGCAAATTTTATAAAAATTTCGGCAGAGTGTCGTCTGTATTTTGAGAAAACAGTTCTTCAAATACCGGTAAAAAGCACTTCCAATGATTTATTTCAACAACTTCATCAAATCCACAACCATCCCAAACAATTTCAACATCATTCCTCAATTTCTAAAATTCAACAATCATCAAAATACTATTAATTAATTTCATTCAAATTAAAACAAAATACTTCCATTCATATTTCATTTAAGATAAAACAATTTATATACATCACTCTAAATATCTACATTAGGAAAAATCCAAACCAAAATTTATTACAAGCTTTATACAACTGCTCATGACCATTTTTACATTTCCATACAGTGTTATACATTTACATATATCAAAATAGTTTTTACAATCAAGGTATAAAATATACCCGATAAACTTCAAAGCAGGTAGCTCAATCCTCAGCAGCTTACTCTGCTGCTCCTCTAGTCTTTATATTTGCGACAGCAATAACAGCCATCGCTGAGTACTAGGACTCAGTGGTGCACAATATACTAAAATAATTTTTATGCAGAATTAAAACAAAATTATTCAAAATTTTAACTGAACATGAGATATAAAATTCAAAACATGATTTTAATCCAAATAATTTCATTTAAAAAGTCTCAAAACAAATTTCATAAAACTATACAGTTATATCATGCCATTCGAAACAAATATAATCTCAATAGCCAAAGGCTAAGGAGAAGTCACAACACAAGGCTAGCTAACTCAAATATATAGAAACTCATTCTTTTTCTTCTTCTACTGGCACACACTTCAACACTTCAGCCAGAGAAGGAATCAAAATTCGAAACTGATTTCCCCCACTAGTCATGCTAGTGAGGTGTTCAAATATATGGTCATGACATTGTGGTTTCAAAACTTATCTTAACAATTTACTAAACATTTATTGCCATTTCAAATATACACAAATAAACTTTCAACAATTTAAATTAAGAGCATAATAAACATTTCAAGACAATGATATCACAATTCAATATTTTAATTCATTCAAAACAATGTGCAGAAGAAAATTTACAAAAATTTTATGGTGTGCCCAAACCTTGTATGAGTCGCCTTTTGGCCTTGACTCGACACCTCGAGTTCCTTCCCGATATTCTTTTTGTTTCACAGTGTTTCAATATCATAACTTAGCATAAATCCAAAAATAAATTTAAATTCACTTTTACCTAGTTCTAATATGCTAAACTTGACGTTCTTTAAAATTTGTGTTTCGGTGTTACTATTCACTACACTATTCAAGTCAATTTGTTGACTTTCTAAGGCTTAATAGGTATGAGAATTCCAACTTCACCCACATACCACATTTTAGTTACTAAATTTATTGGTTTTAGTTGTTTACTCAAATTCTAAGTCTTTTAGGAAAATTTGCAAATTTTCAGTTTTGGTGTTTTATGTTGCACTGTTCCATTAGTCATTTTACTGTTAGAATTTGGCAAAATTTTCTTCATAGAAAATGTTCCCTATTATCTTAAATTTATTCTCCTTTTTGAATCACTCCAATTGGAGTTTTTTTAGCTCAAGTTATAGATATTTGAATCATGGCTGCCGGATTGGACTTAACCCAGATTTCTGGGCAAATTCTGGTTCTGGCAGTTTTAGGTCACCAACTTTGGGTGGCTAAATGACTTGGTTAAGGGCATAATTTGGGTTTGTGCTCTTCATGAAAGTTTTAGGTCTATATCTCAGCTTTCCACTGGTAAAATTTCAGGTCATTTAGACTTGTCTAGCCCAAGTTATGGCCAAATGAATAAATATTGTTCATTTGGTCATTTTTGTACAGGGCAGAACACTCACACCGGATTTGGCCAATTTGTTCACTACGCTATGGTCACTTTTTGGGTATGATTCCTAAATGAAAAATGTGTCCTTTTGTGTTTAGTTTCATTCCCAATTGGCCTCACACCAATTGGGCTTGTAAATATTCAAATTTGGTCCCTGAAAGGGACCTTGGTCATGCTGCCTGCATACTGCCCATATCCAATCCAAATCTAAATCTAATTCTAACACTTCCAACATACCTCAATTGGTCACAAATGACCATTTCTCAACTCCAACAAGGTCAAACACATCATTTAACAAATTTTCACATTTTTGTCTTCCAAACCCTAGGTGCTAAAACCCTAACTACACTAATTGTTACATTTAATTAATTCTAAGCATAATAACATCACTCCATCACTCAATTAAGCTTCCTAACATAATTAATTCAATCAAAACACAAGCATTTCCATCACAAACCCTAGCTAGCTGAATTTACTTCTTGTCCTCCAATAATTATTTTCATTTCATTTTAAGCATATTCCTAAGTTCATTCAACTATAATCACCATTAATTCAACTAGAAAATTAAGTTTAGTTTACTAACCTTAGTGTAGAAAATTTTTTCTCTTCAAACCTCTTCTTTTCTTCTTTCTTTCTTCTTGGACCTTGTTTTCTAGTTGCCCAAACAATTTTTAACCTTAGCAAAACAGTTTTCTATGGTGGGTTTGAGATTTGCAAGCTCAAAGATGAGCTTTAATGGTGGATTATGGGGTAAGGGAGAGGGAGAGAGAGGGACGGCAACTTGGTTGAAGAAGATGATTTTTTTTGTTTTTTATTTTCTTTCTTTATGACTTTTTAATCTTATGGAAGACCAATAATTATCCAAAATTTATTTTTTTTAATTAGTATTTATTGCATCATACATGATGTCATCACCTTTCACTTTTCCTTTTTCTTTTCTTTTTTTTCTATTTATTTTTTCATTAATTCTTTAATTTAATTCCCGATTCCGAAATTTTCTTTTCTTTGATTTTATTTGACAGTTAGGTCAGGAGTCAGCTCTTGGGGTTAATTGACCAAATTGCCCCTCTCCGGTTCGACCCGATTTGCAAATAATTCAATATTTCTTCTGGATCACTGACCTAATTATTTGACCTGCTTAACAATTCTTTTTCATGATTTTTTCTTTTCCACTGTGTTCGCAATAGTCCTAAGGACCGCGACATCATATTTTACGGTTCAAAATTTGAGTTTAAATTAATCTCGCAGTCTTTCCCGAGAAGGTCACCCATCGCTGTGACTCTCGGCTCGTTTAACTTCTTATGTTCTGTTTTTCTTATTTATACTTAACTAATTGACAATTACTAATTATTTATGTTTAGGGTTTATCTAGTTGTCTTAAGTGTGGTTCTAATCCCCTAAATTATCTGGATCGACACCGGTCATCAGAATAGTGAAATATACTAGACTATATAAATAGGGGTGTTACAATACGTGTCCTAATTTAGAAACTTATGTGCACTATTTATGATAGTCCTAATTTGAAAGTTTATCATATATGTCATAATTATGATAGTACATGTATCATGATTCGTAAGTGCTACAATCTTAATTTGAAAGTTTAGCATATATTCCCTGATTTTGATAGTATAAGTACCATAAGTACTATACGTGTCCTAATTCAGAAACTTATGTGCACTATTTATGATAGTCCTAATTTGAAAGTTTATCATACATGTCATAATTATGATAGTACATGTATCATGATTCATAAGTACTACAATCTTAATTTAAAAGTTTAGCGTATATTCCCTGATTTTGATAGTATGAGTATCATAAGTATTATACTTATCCTAATTCAGAAACTTATGTGCACTATTTATGATAGCCCTAATTTGAAAGTTTATTATATATGTCATAATTATGATAGTAGATGTATCATGATTCATAAGTACTACAATTTTAATTTGAAAGTTTATCATATATGTTGTAATTCTAGCATAACATTAATCTCATATAAGCCCTAATTCGAAAATTTATCATACATGCTTTAATTTTAATAGTATGAGTATAATAAATACTGTATTAACTGGTCTTCAATTGAAAGAATTAATAAAAGTATAACTATAGGCCAAATTTAATTTAACATGACTGATTTAAATTTTGAATATGTGTTCAAATATCACAATTTAAATTATTATAACGATTTAAATCCTTGATAATTAAGTTTATAATCTTCAAATATTATACTATATGTAATTTCATTTTACAATTTGATTTATTCATACAATCTATTATTTATTTGAAAAATCACATATTAAGATTGTAATTAACTAATTAATGTTTATTATAAATCTATATTTATAATATTTATATTTATTATCATATTATATATATAATAATTAAAATTATCCATTTATTTATTTTTAGATTTTATATTTGTATATGATTATAAAATAAAAGCATTTAGATATATTCACATAGGTATAGGCATGAGATTAGAGCTTTCAACTTTATGTCCACACCTCATATTCATGATTTTAAGAATGACTCAAAATTGTACAGCTCAACTTTGTCTATATATATATATATATATATATATATATATATATATATTACCATATACTTGTAAACGTGCTTGGGGCAATTCATTCTTCTTCCTTTTTTTTTTTTCAATTACAATATATAGCACAACTTGTATAAATTATTTCAATTTCATTAAGACAGATTTTTTGAATGCAAAAGGAGGAATAATAACTTTATTGATAAAAAAAGTGATATATTCACATAGGAGAACATATTTAAAAAATTTAAAGTTTTAAAATTTTAAATTAAGTAAAATTTCACATATTTATATGATTAAAAACTAAATATTGGCATTTGCTTGAAAAAAAATTTTTAAATATTAAATTTCATATGTGTATATAATATATAGTTATAGTATACTAGGAATATTCATTTTTTTTGGTTTAATACATTTCATTGAAGAGATTTATTGAAAATGAAAATGAATTTATCTGTTATTTGCTTATAAATATATAAAAAAAAAACAATAAAAGTCAATTGAAGAGAAGAAAATAATTGACTAGTTGTCTCAAAAAATAAAGATATGTATTAAAGACTTTTTATATTGCTGGAAATTCATTGATGCACAATTAATGTTGATCAACTTGAGCCAAAAACCATTTCAATACTTTAGTTGAATTCAACGGAATTACTTTACCAGAGTGACAAAATTCAAATAGTTTAACTTTAAAATTAGTTTTTCCTTCTAAATAATCTGAACATATAATACATTAAACGGGTCTTCAACACTTTCAAATTGAAAAAGGAAAAAGCTTGAGGGATCAAGTAAATCCACATTTAATGTAGATCAATGGGGTCATTTGTGTAATTTCATTCATTAAAAATATGTGCTTTTACACTATTACCCTTTTAGACATTTCCTAAAACAATGTGCAAAATTTGAAATTCAAATTACAAATTTTCTCTCATCCATTAAGTATTACAAGTCTCAAGGTCAAGTCACAACTTTTTATGCACATGTCAATTAATGTATGTCTGTCATTTTATCTATTCTTTTTCATTTCATCTCCTTCTTCTCCTATATGACGCCTTCTTATATATCCTTCCTTCTCTCATTTTTCTTTAAGAACATTTTTATCTTCATTCCTTCTATACACCATCCCTTCTGTAAGCCCTTCCTCTCTCCAACAAGAAAATATTCATCATCATCATCATCGTCTTCTTCTTCTTGTTGTTACTGCCTAACATTTACATGAGATACGCCCCCTTATCTTCATCTTAATCTTTTTTTTTTTCCACTTTCTCCATTTCTATTAGAATCGTCTTTGTAGTTGCTTTCATCTTCAAACAAGATAACATCATTTCTTTGAATCTACTTTTTTCTATTATTTTTTATTTTTCAACTGATTATAGGTAAAGGAAAGAGAATACAAAAGTATTATGTTTGTCACACCTTACCCCTCCGTAAGGCATAGCATGCTCCCGTAGAATACTTAATGAACTACCGAACTTCACCTACCGATAACTCATTAAGTACCCTACAAGGGATTTTAAAACAATTTTCTTACATTTTGGAAGTGGTGAGCATTTTGGTAAGAATTAAAAACCATTTATTCAAAGTTTAAATACTAGTAAAAATTTTTGTCCATTCAAATTTTGTCGCAAATTTTATAAAAATTTTGACAGAGTTCCCTCTGTATTTTGAGAAACCAGTTCTTCAAATACCTGTAAAAAGCACTTCCAAAACTATTTTACAACTCCCAACCTCCAATAATTCACAATTCAACT
Organism: Hevea brasiliensis; assembly: GCF_030052815.1. Lineage (NCBI taxonomy): Eukaryota > Viridiplantae > Streptophyta > Magnoliopsida > Malpighiales > Euphorbiaceae > Hevea > Hevea brasiliensis. The sequence goes on from NC_079499.1 coordinate 51,092,057, forward strand.
CAAGTCAATCCATTTCAAAACAGTTTCACAATCCAAGTCAAATTTGTCAACTCAGTAGGTTCAATAATTCCATTCACAAAACATAAGGCAGAAAATCCATATGTACAAATATTAAATTTACAGAAGAAAATCTAAAATAATATTATTATAGTTTATTTACAACTGCTCAATTTACATTGATACTTATGACATTACAGTATTTACATCAAAATAACCATAAGGGTATAAAATAATACCCGTACAAAAAGGGATCAAAAAGATCTTGTCAATTCCGCAGCTCACTCTGCTGCTTTCTCCTTGCTTTTATCTGCGACAGTAAATTAAACTATCGCTGAGTATAAACATACTCAGTGGTGCACAATAAAGATTTAAAATGTGATACATAAATCATTTATTGATGAAACATAATTTGAATACTTCACAATCACATTTCACAAATATCAAGCTCATAACAACTCATTTGTCAAATAATATATTAAACAACAGTTTAGTCAAACAATTGCATAAACACAGTGTTGCCAAAGTCGTACACAACTTAAGCCATGACACAAAATTTCCGATCAATGCCGTGTTGTACACCACGACAAAGCAATCTCAACCCCATTAATCGAAACCAATGAGGGAGGTGGCTAGCTAGCTAATGAGTACTCATCCGATCTACAACCTCAACTGGCAAGCCAGAGAGGGAGGAAAATAAACGATCTCAACCCCATAAATGGAGGAGGAATAATAAGTAACTGTCATGCTAAGTGTGAATCAAAAATTCGTTTCAAACATTTCATTCAAATATTGCATACAAAAATCATTCCATTTCCAAAGTTACAATTTGATCACAAGGTGGCAACACAAAAGTTCATAAATTCATAATGCATAATAAATCAATTTTTCAAGGATAAAATGCTTAAATAGGGTTTATTGTGCACAAACCTCAAGCGAGTCGTCCCTTAGCCTCGACTTGTTTCCTCGGGTTCCTTCCCGATATTCTTTTCAACTGAAACACAAAATTTGACAATGTTTCAGTACTAGAACTTAACATAAATCCCAAAATGAATTTTAACTTCGCATTTACCTATTTCTAACGTGCTAAATTCGACGTTCTTGAAATTTTGTGTTTCGGGTTACTATTCACTGCACTATTTAAGTCAAATAATTGACTTTCTAAGGATTAATAGGTATGGGAACTCCAACTTCACCCACATACCACATTTTGGTCACCAAACTTGTTGGTTTTGGTCATTTGTTTAAAGCTTAGGTCATTTTGGCAAAATTGCCAATTTTCGGTTTGGTTCTCCGGTTGCACTGTTCCATTGGTCGATCTACTGTTGGAATTTGACAAAACTTCCTTCATAGAAAATGTTCCTTATTGTCTTAAGTGTATTCTCATTTTTGGATCACCTCAATCGGAGTTTTGTAGCTCAAGTTATGGCCAAAATAAATTTACTGTTCACGTGTACTGTTCATACTGAGATTTTGGTGCTGGCAGATTTTTGGTCCAACTTTGGTTAATAATTTGATCAACTTAAGTTCATAATTTGGTCTCACTTTCTTCATATGAAATGTTGTACTATGTCTTACGTTTCCATCGGTTCAAGAATCGCCTAAATCCGAGTTTTCTAGAGGGAGTTATAGCTATCCAAACATTGCTGCTCAACTGAAAATCTGCAGAGTTGCAGTACAGTAATTTAATTTTGCTCAATGATTTTGAAAGGGTTAATGGCCTAATTTGGGTTGGTGTTCTTCATGAAAGTTTTAGGTCTATATCATATCTAATTGCTGGTAAAATTTCAGGTCAATTTGACCTACCTAGCTCGAGTTATGACCAAATGAACAGTTACTATTCATTTGATCAGTTTGGTGCAGGGCAGCCTGCTATCAACTCACTTTGGTCAATTGTTTCACCAACTTTTGGTCAGTTTTTGGTCATAGTTCCTCAATAAAAGTTGTGCTCTTTTATGTCTATTTTCATCTCCAATTGGTGGCATATCCATTAGGCTCGTAAAATTTGAGTTTTGGTCCTTCAAAGTAGGTTTGGTCATGCTGCATTGACCTACGAATTTAGCTAAATTTTCCACCATTCCCACACAACTTATTTGGTCATAATTGACCATTAATTCATGTCACAATAGGTTAAACATGCCATTTATGCATTTCTTCAAATTTTAGTTCACTAACCCTAACATTCAAACCCTAATCTCACTAATTCATTGTGTTTAACTACTTTCAAAGCCTTAAACCATAATAACTCAACTACTTAAGGTTCATATACTCATACACACCTTTAAGTCCATCAAATTCATACACACACATCAAAACCCTAGCTGGATGAATTTGTCTTTAATCCTCCCACCATTAATTTCTTTTCATTTTAAGTATATTCCTAGGTTAATTAAGCTATAAACATAACTAAATCAACTAACAATTCAAGTTTAGTTTACTAACCTTGTGTGCAGAATTTCTTCTCCCTTTTCTTCAAATTTTTCTTCTTTCTTTTCTTTGAATCCTCTTTCCTAGTTGTCCAAACAACATCTAGTTATGGTAGGACAATTGGCCATGGTTGATTTTGGTTCTTCAAGCTCAAAAATGAGCTTTCATGGTGGTTTTGGTGTGGGAGAGAGAGTGACGTTTTTTTAAAGAAGAAGATTTGTGTTTTAAATTTTATTTTCTTTTCTTTTCTTTATCTTATGGAAGACCACAATTCCCAATTTAATAATTCACTAAATTAATTTGTTTATGACATCATTCATGATGTCATCAACTTTGACTTTTCCATCTTCTTATTTTTTTTTTACTTTTTATTTTTTCTATTAGTTCTTTAATTTAATTCTCTATTCAAATTTTCTTTTTTCGATTTTATTTGTGATTAGATCGAGTCACTCTGGTCAATTGACCAAATCGCCCCTCACCTTCATCCGGTTTGCAAATAATCCAATATTTCTTCCGGCTCCTAACCTAATTATTTGACCGGCTTAACAGCTTCTTTTCGTGATTTTCTCTTTTCCACTTGTGTTCATAAGGGTCCTAAGGACCGCAGCGTCACTTTTTACGGTTCGAAATTTGAGTTTAAAATGACTTCGCAGTCGTTCCCGAGGAGGTCACTCATCGCTGTGACTCTCGGCTTGTTTAACCTCTTATGTTCTGTTTTTCTTATTTATAGTTAACTAATTAAACATTACTAATTATTTGTGTTTATGGCTTCTCAAGTTGTCTTAAGTGTGGCCCTAATCCCATTAATTGTCCGGACCGACACCGGTCACCAGAACAGTGAAATATACTAGGCTATGCAAACGGGGGTGTTACAATTCTCCCCCCCTTAAATAAATTTCGTCTCGAAATTTTTACCTGGTATCAATCTCTGAACAGCTGTGGGTGTTGTCTCCTCATGTCCTCCTCTCGTTCCCAAGTAGCTTCTTGGCCCGAATGATGGTTCCACAAAGACTTTTACCAATGGTATCTGCTTATTCCGTAGTCGCTTCACCTCATAAGCCAGAATCTTTATGGGTTCTTCTTCATATGTGAGGTCTGGATTCACTTCTATTTCTTCTACTGGTAGTACATGAGATGGGTCTGATCGATACCTCCTCAACATAGACACATGGAAGACATTATGTATCTTCTCCAACTCTGGAGGTAGTGCAAACGATAAGCCAAAGGACCCACTCTTTCCGTAACCTCATATGGCCCAATGAAAGCGAGGACTCGCTTTCCCCTTTCTCGAATCTCATAATTCTCTTCCAAGGAGAAACTTTGAGGAAAACCTTCTCACCCACTGCATACTCAATATCCCTTCTTTTCAAATAAACATAGGACTTTTGACGGTCTGATGCAGCTTTAAGTCGATCTCTGATCACCCTGATTTTCTCTTCAGTCTGTTGAACAATTTCGGGTCCGATCATCTTTCTTTCACCCACGTCATCCCAACACAACGGGGTTCTACATTTTCTGCCATACAAAGCTTCATATGGAGGCATCCCAATGCTTGATTGGTAGCTGTTGTTGTAAGCAAACTCAATCAAAGGCAAGTGTGTATCCCAACCGCCTCAAACTCAATCACACAAGCCCGTAGCATATCCTCCAAAACTGAATTACCCTCTCGGTGGCCATCTGTCTGCGTGGATGGAATGCGATCGAATTTCAATCTAGTTCCTAGGGCTCTCTGAAGACTACCCCAGAATCTAGAAGTGAACCTAGGATCTCTGTCTGATACGATAGATACTGGCACTCCATGCAATCTCACAATCTCATCGATGTACAACCTGGCCAATCTGTCCAAACTATAGTCCATTCGGACTGGCAGAAAATGAGCAGACTTGGTTAGTCTGTCAACAATGACCCAAACTGCATCATGACTCTTCTGTGTCCTTGGAAGTCCCATCACAAAATCCATTGTTATTCTCTCCCATTTCCACTCTGGTACTGGTAGTGGATGTAACAACCCAGCGGGTACTTGATGCTCTGCCTTTACTTGCTGACAAGTTAGGCATTTAGAAATAAACTCTGCCACATCTCTCTTCATACCCATCCACCAGTAATGCTCCTTTAAACCTTTATACATTTTTGTGCCACCAGGGTGCATGGCAAAAGGAGACTCATGTGCTTCCTTCAAAATGATCTTCCTCAATTCAACATCAATAGGAACACATATTTTGCCCTGGTGTAGCAGTAAACCATCATCTCTAACTGAGAACTCTGGTTTCTTGCCCTGCCGGACTTCTCCCAACGACCGATACTTCGATCATTTACGAGTAGCCATTCTAATCTGATCAATCAACACTGGCTGTACATGCCATGCAACTGCTGCTTGCCCATCATCATTAACCTCTAAGCTGGCATGCAATGATCTTAACTCATGTACCAAAGACAAAGGAGTAACCCGTAGACTTGCCATAGTCTTGCGACTTAAGGCATCAGCCACAACATTAGCTTTCCTGGTGATAGTCTATCGGACAATCATAGTCTTTTATCAATTCTAACCATCTCCTCTGTCTCAAATTCAACTCTTTACGGGTGCCCAAATACTTCAAACTCTTATGATCCGTAAATGTAACACTTCTCCCCATACAAATAATGTCTCCAGATCTTAAGAGCAAACACAATGGCTGCAAGCTCCAAATCATGCGTCGGATAATTCCTCTCATGCGGTTTTAGCTGGCGTGATGCATAGGCAATAACATTTCGATCTTGCATCAACACACAACCTAATCCGTTGTGAGAAGCATCAGAATCGTATATTCTTTACGGTGTAGGTAAAGTCGACTGAGCCTCTGTCAAACATCTTTTCAATTCATCAAAACTATGCTGGCATTTGTCCGTCCACTGAAATTTCACATCCTTTCTAAGCAGCTTGGTCAATTGAGATGCCAACATGGAGAATCCCTTTACAAATCAACGGTAGTATCCAATAACCCTTGACTGCGAATCTCGTGACATTTCGGGTGGCTTTCCAATTAAGGACAGCTTCAATCTTGCTAGTATCTACCTTAATGCCCTCTTCGACACTACATGTCCCAAAAGGATATCTCCTTCACCAAAATTCACACTTCGACAATTTGGCATATAGTTGCTTTCTCCCTCAAAGTTTGCAAGATAATCCGCAGATGTCTATCATGCTCTTACGCATTCCTCGAATAGACCAATATATCATCTATGAATACCACAACAAACCGGTGAGGTATGGTCTGAAAATAGTGTTCATCGGATCCATAAAAGCAATGAGCATTAGTTAACCGAATGGCATGACCAGAATTCATAATGGCCATAGCGGGTTACGAAGCGATTTTAGAAATACTCGCTCTTGTACTTTTAGGTGATAATAACGATCTCGTGTTAATTTTAGAGAACACATTGCACCCCTCAACCGATCAAACAAGTCATCAATACGGGTAATGGATATCATTCTTTATTGTCACCTTATTCAACTGCCGATAGTCAATGCATAGCCAGAGAGTGCCATCCTTCTTCTTTACAAATAATACTGGCGCTCCCCAAGGTGACACACTAGGGTGAATGAAGCCCTTATCAAGCAACTCTTGCAACTGCACTATCAATTCTGTTAGTTCACTGGTGCCATTACGTATGGCGTTATGGAGATTGGGTCCACACCGTGCATAACATCAATTTCAAATCGCACTTCTCTTTACGGAGGTAATCCGGCAATTCATCAGAAACACATCCGGAAAGTCACATCTGATAGGAATGTCCTTGATCTTTGGACTCCCCACTTGGGTGTCTATCACATGTGCCAAGTACGCCTCACACCCTTTTCTAATCATTTTTATAGCCAGTGCAGCTGAAATGATGTTTGAAGGCAATAACTGCCTCTCCCCCTGTATTACTACATCACCATACTGAGGAAGACCAAAAGTGACTGTCTTCAGTCTACAGTCAATCATAGCATGATGCCTGGCTAACCAATCCATGCCCAAGATAATGTCATAATCTCTGAAGGGCATTTCAATTAAATCAGACAAAAAAGTGTGTCCTTGGATCACCAAAGGACAGTCTCTATATAGCCTATTTACCCTGACCTCCTGGCCTAATGGACTAGTTACTAACACATCATAGTCCATTGGTACACACGGAATAGTAGTAGAACACATCACACTAGCACTAACATACGAATGTGTGGAGCCAGGATCAAATAACACATGCACATCTTTGTCAAGGATGGAGAAAATACCAGCCACAACGTCTGATGTTTCAGCCTCTTCCCTTTGATGCATGGTATATACTCTAACTGGTGCGCCACTGGATGCTGGCTGGTTAACAGTGCTCTGACTTCCAGGGGTGTTACCAGGACCCCTACCTCTGCCTCTGCCTCTAGCAGCTGATTGTGACCCTGCAGGTGCGAGACTTGGTGATCCTTGGATGTAGTGAAAGACCCAGACCGGCGTGGACTAGTGCAATCCTTAGCGAAATGTCCGCTCCCTCCACAGTTAAAACACGCACCAGTAGCTCTGTAACAAACCCCACCATGAGTTCTACCACAGGTTTCGCACTGCCGTACTGATAGAGCTCCTCGGGGTGCTGGTTGGGTCTGCTGACCAGACCGAGGTGGTCTTTGGCCAGAAAATCTGCCTCGGCCTCTATGGGAGCTAGATCCCCCAAACTGTTTCCTCTTCCCAGAACCACTTCCAGATGCTTGTTCAGTAGTCTTTTCAGTTTTCTCTTGTGGACCCTTCTTCACTGCCCCTTCTGATTCTATCTTTTCTAGTTCTAGGGCCTGTGAGATCAATTCGGCAAAATTCTGATGTCTGAATCCCACAACTTGCATTCTCAGACTCTGTCTTAGCCCAGCCTCAAACCTCTTGCATCTGTCTCTGGGGGTGGAGACTAAGCTTCCAGCATAGTGGCTTAGTCTTGAAAAATCTCTCTCATATTCTTTCTGATTCGGTTCCCTTGTTTCAAACTCAAGAATTCTTGCAACTTCATGTCCACATATGCATCGGAACCCATTTTGCCGGAACTCCCTCAAGAAGTCGACTGTGTTAACACAGTGGCTCCACTGGGCTATGGGGATGGTCTTCCACCATTCATAGGCATCCCCTTGTAATAAGGAGATAGAATACTCAAACTTCATTTCTTACGTACTGCAGACTTTCTAAAAACCCGTTCCATTCTTTCCAACCAGCATTACGCTTCCGGTGGATCCACGATACCTTTAAACTTGGTGGCCCCAAATTTCATCAATTTTTCATCTTTGAAGTGAGGTTGTGGTTGTGATGCAGTCTTGGCATTTGAGCTTGGGGTGGCACATTACCCGCCATTTCTTTGAAAGAAAGCGACCATCTGCTGCATAAATTGAAGCGAAGCTGCGGTCTTTGGGCGAGGCTGGAGTGGTGACCCACTCACATTCAGGTCTTTGGGGCTTCCCCTTGAACCTCAGCCTCAACAGATTGTTCTTCGGAATGATCTCCTCCTTCCATTCCATTTTTCACAATTTTCTACTTCCTGAGATCAAACACAAGGAGGTTGACCTCCGTTAGTGCATATTCATGATGTAAATATGTCATATGCATCAATTAAAGACACTTGAGCAGTTGTACTTATCAAAGAAATATTCACATACATAGTCAAAATTTATTGCAAAACCATGCTCTGATACCACTAAAACATGTCACACCTTACCCCTCCGTAAGGCATAGCATGCTCCCGTAGAATACTTAATGAACTACCGAACTTCACCTACCGATAACTCATTAAGTACCCTACAAGGGATTTTAAAACAATTTTCTTACATTTTGGAAGTGGTGAGCATTTTGGTAAGAATTAAAAACCATTTATTCAAAGTTTAAATACTAGTAAAAATTTTTGTCCATTCAAATTTTGTTGCAAATTTTATAAAAATTTTGACAGAGTTCCCTCTGTATTTTGAGAAACCAGTTCTTCAAATACCTGTAAAAAGCACTTCCAAAACTATTTTACAACTCCCAACCTCCAATAATTCACAATTCAACTCAAGTCAATCCATTTCAAAACAGTTTCACAATCCAAGTCAAATTTGTCAACTCAGTAGGTTCAATAATTCCATTCACAAAACATAAATGAGAAAATCCATATGTACAAATATTGAATTTCTGAAGAAAATCTAAAATAATATTATTATAGTTTATTTACAACTGCTCAATTTACATTGATACTTATGACATTACAGTATTTACATCAAAATAACCATAAGGGTATAAAATAATACCCGTACAGAAAGGGATCAAAAAAGATCTTGTCAATTCTGCAGCTCACTCTGCTGCTTTCTCCTTGGTTTTATCTGCGACAGTAAATTAAACTATCGCTGAGTATAAACATACTCAGTGGTGCACAATAAAGATTTAAAATGTGATACATAAATCATTTATTGATGAAACATAATTTGAATACTTCACAATCACATTTCACAAATATCAAGCTCATAACAACTCATTTGTCAAATAATATATTAAACAACAGTTTAGTCAAACAATTGCATAAACACAGTGTTGCCAAAGTCGTACACAACTTAAGCCATGACACAAAATTTCCGATCAATGCCATGTTGTACACCACGACAAAGCAATCTCAACCCCATTAATCGAAACCAATGAGGGAGGTGGCTAGCTAGCTAATGAGTACTCATCCGATCTACAACCTCAATCGGCAAGCGAGAGGGAGGAAAATAAACGATCTCAACCCCATAAATGGAGGAGGAATAATAAGTAACTGTCATGCTAAGTGTGAATCAAAAATTCGTTTCAAACATTTCATTCAAATATTGCATACAAAAATTAATCCATTTCCAAAGTTACAATTTGATCACAAGGTGGCAACACAAAAGTTCATAAATTCATAATGCGTAATAAATCAATTTTTCAAGGATAAAATGCTTAAATAGGGTTTATTGTGCACAAACCTCAAGCGAGTCGTCTCTTAGCCTCGACTCGTTTCCTCGGGTTCCTTCCCGATATTCTTTTCAACTGAAACACAAAATTTGACAATGTTTCAGTACTAGAACTTAACATAAATCCCAAAATGAATTTTAACTTCGCATTTACCTATTTCTAACGTGCTAAATTCGACGTTCTCGAAATTTTGTGTTTCGGGTTACTATTCACTGCACTATTTAAGTCAAATAATTGACTTTCTAAGGATTAATAGGTATGGGAACTCCAACTTCACCCACATACCACATTTTGGTCACCAAACTTGTTGGTTTTGGTCATTTGTTTAAAGCTTAGGTCATTTTGGCAAAATTGCCAATTTTCGGTTTTGGTTCTCTGAAGTTGCACTGTTCCATTGGTCGATCTACTGTTGGAATTTGACAAAACTTCCTTCATAGAAAATGTTTCTTATTGTCTTAAGTGTATTCTCATTTTTGGATCACCTCAATCGGAGTTTTGTAGCTCAAGTTATGGCCAAAATAAATTTACTGTTCACGTGTACTGTTCATACTGAGATTTTGGTGCTGGCAGATTTTTGGTCCAACTTTGGTTAATAATTTGATCAAGTTAAGTTCATAATTTGGTCTCACTTTCTTCATATGAAATGTTGTACTATGTCTTACGTTTCCATCGGTTCAAGAATCGCCTAAATCCGAGTTTTCTAGAGGGAGTTATAGCTATCCAAACATTGCTGCTCAACTGAAAATCTGCAGAGTTGCAGTACAGTAATTTAATTTTGCTCAATGATTTTGAAAGGGTTAATGGCCTAATTTGGGTTGGTGTTCTTCATGAAAGTTTTAGGTCTATATCATATCTAATTGCTGGTAAAATTTCAGGTCAATTTGACCTACCTAGCTCGAGTTATGACCAAATGAACAGTTACTGTTCATTTGGTCAGTTTGGTGCAGGGCAGCCTGCTATCAACTCACTTTGGTCAATTGTTTCACCAACTTTTGGTCAGTTTTTGGTCATGGTTCCTTAATGAAAGTTGTGCTCTTTTATGTCTATTTTCATCTCCAATTGGTGGCATATCCATTAGGCTCGTAAAATTTGAGTTTTGGTCCTTCAAAGTAGGTTTGGTCATGCTGCCAGCAGCATGACCATTGACCTACGAATTTAGCTAAATTTTCCACCATTCCCACACAACTTATTTGGTCATAATTGACCATTAATTCATGTCACAATAGGTTAAACATGCCATTTATGCATTTCTTCAAATTTTAGTTCACTAACCCTAACATTCAAACCCTAATCTCACTAATTCATTGTGTTTAACTACTTTCAAAGCCTTAAACCATAATAACTCAACTACTTAAGGTTCATATACTCATACACACCTTTAAGTCCATCAAATTCATACACACACATCAAAACCCTAGCTGGATGAATTTGTCTTTAATCCTCCCACCATTAATTTCTTTTCATTTTAAGTATATTCCTAGGTTAATTAAGCTATAAACATAACTAAATCAACTAACAATTCAAGTTTAGTTTACTAACCTTGTGTGCAGAATTTCTTCTCCCTTTTCTTCAAATTTTTCTTCTTTCTTTTCTTTGAATCCTCTTTCCTAGTTGTCCAAACAACATCTAGTTATGGTAGGACAATTGGCCATGGTTGGATTTTGGTTCTTCAAGCTCAAAAATGAGCTTTCATGGTGGTTTTGGTGTGGGAGAGAGAGAGTGACGTTTTTTTGAAGAAGAAGATTTGTGTTTTAATTTTTTTTTTCTTTTCTTTTCTTTATCTTATGGAAGACCACAATTCCCAATTTAATAATTCACTAAATTAATTTGTTTATGACATCATTCATGATGTCATCAACTTTGACTTTTCCATCTTCTTCCTCTTTTTTTTTATTTTTATTTTTTTCTATTAGTTCTTTAATTTAATTCTCTATTCCGAAATTTTCTTTTCTTCGATTTTATTTGACAGTTAGATCAGGAGTCAGCTCTCGGGGTCAATTGACCAAATCGCCCCTCACCGGTTCATCCCGGTTTGCAAATAATCCAATATTTCTTAGGCTCACGACCTAATTATTTGACTGGCTTAACAGTTCTTTTTCGTGATTTTCTCTTTTCCACTGTGTTCATAAGGGTCCTAAGGACCGCAGCGTCACTTTTTACGGTTCGAAATTTGAGTTTAAAATGACTTCGCAGTCGTTCCCGAGGAGGTCACTCATCGCTGTGACTCTCGGCTCGTTTAACCTCTTATGTTCTGTTTTTCTTATTTATAGTTAACTAATTAAACATTACTAATTATTTGTGTTTATGGCTTCTCAAGTTGTCTTAAGTGTGGCCCTAATCCCATTAATTGTCCGGACCGACACCGGTCACCGGAACAGTGAAATATACCAGGCTATGCAAACGGGGGTGTTACAATGTTGTTTTCGAAGGTGCTAATCCTAGAATATATACTTCATGGCATGGATGTACAGCTAATGTTATTGGAGTTAGCAAGAGTTTATACAAATCTTATAATACGGAGATAGACGCTATTGAAGCTTATAACTGTTATTTTGAGTAAAAAAGAAATGTAAGTTCATATTCAAGTGGAAAAGCTTCATTATCTAATATCTTTGCATCAACATCAAATGTAGAAATTACAGAGGAAGAGAATGTATCTGATAATTCAAATGTCAATCAATTGATAGTTGCTTTATTTATTGGGATGTATATTAGGTTGTGTTCATCAAAGAAAGATTAAATATTAATGGAAGTTAGTATTTTTTTGCCTATATTTTTTGTCTATCAATTGTTTAATAATTGAATTACTATGTCAATAAATGAAATTAAAAAAAAGATAGTGTTGTTTTTTGAAAAAAGATAACATGAAAATCTAAAAAAAAAAAAAAAAAAAAAACAAAAGAGAATTATAGTGATGTTAAGTTAAGAATTCTACTATTGATTAGGACAAGAATTGCTTAATTGTTAACGCTTACGTAATGGCACAGGTTTGAAAATGGATTGTATTATAACTTAGTGAGAAATTTATTGGTTGTAGTAGATCTTGTTTGTAGTTTTTATAGTATTGAATGTTATTAAACATATTAGCCAAGGAAATTTTTTGTTCCTTTTCTTTATTTAGAGAGGCTCAGGCAATGTTGGAAGCAATCTAATTAGCAAGAAAGATGGGGTAAGTTGATCATCCTAGAGTCAGATTCAGCAGTTCTTCTCTCCTTCTCTTACAATTGCGAAATGAGAATTAACATGCATGGGATATTGCTGTGTTATAAACTTGTAACCTCATCTAATTCTTACTTTATTATAGTACTTAATGCTATATATTGTATTTGGCTAAAAAATTGTAACTTAAGATGATTAGTATAAGAAACTACAATAAAACAAGATTAATATAACAAATAGTAATATGATAATATTAATATAAACAATTGTAGAATGTACAAAGCTTAAAATGAAACCACAACAACTAAGTGAGATGAAACATCCTCCATCCACATTATAAAAGTATTTCCAAGCAAAAAAGGTTCTAAAAGTTTAGTTATTTAAATAAAACACACACACACACACGCACACGCACATACACACACACACATATATATATATATATATATTGTTCTTATGGTAAATAGAAAGAACAAATTTCTAATTTTGCCATCTAATTATAGCATAAAAGAGGATATATTTTAGTTCTTTTGCAATCATGCTGAACTCCACTGCATTAGTTTTCTTTAAGTTATGGACTATTACAAACTAGATCCATCCATTCTCAATCATTCCTTTCCTCATCACTCCTCTAGCATTACTCCACTGCATTACTCACACCTTCAATATGTTTGCTTCTCAATGATGTAAATACACAACCTCTTCCTCACAACTCCAACATGATTTCTAATTAACTAAATGAGAATGTTCTGTTGTATAATATGAGGAAGAACAAAATATGAACACAAATGGAAAATATTTATAAAACAACATATAAAATCAACTATAATGGCTCAGCATACAAAGTATATTAAAGATTACTAGCCAATTTGTATTTATAGTCATATTTGTTCAGTCCATAAATAAATCTTGGATTCTCTAGAGTTACGTAAAGATGCACAAAGAAAAGAGTATAAATTTGCATTGTTAGAATATGTACGCTTAACTAATCTTACAGGGAAAAAGCTTAAAATTAATGGAATTTTAACAACACTTAACTATCAAAATGCTTATCCTTACCGTCTTTGACACTCTCTTCTTTCTGTCTTTATCACTGTCTTTATCACTATCTTCCACATAGCCCCCATCATAGATATTTCTACTACATCATATTGTAGTTCATCAGTAGCAACATTAACAAGTGGAGGAGGTGCATCTCTATATTTCGCCTTACACCCCCTTCTCATGAATATAGGTACATCTATAATTTTATGTGAAACAACTTTGAAAAATACAATCCATAAAGGTTTCACGCCATGCCATTTTAACATATTCTTAAAACCTTCATTAAGAAAAGTAACAGGATAATCTCTATCTAAAAAGTTTTTTAATGTGACTCCTACTCTCCAAAAGTGTTACTCATAACCTTGCACATGACAAATGACATAATCTCTTAATGGCTAACCTAATTGTTGGATGATGTGTGCAGGGATTTTCTATGAGAACAAATTCATATTTAGATTAAAGTGATATGTAATAACAAATGAAGCTATCACAATCATTGCAATCAACTTATTATGAGAAAAATGCAATTTGACAGAGAAGACTATCACAACCAAGCGATTAACATGTTAAGTAAACTATCACAATCAAACTATAACAAATCAAACTACAACAAAATGACTCTTCTGCAAGTGATTTTTTACTCAAAAAAATGCATTATTATATTTCAGCCATTGTTGAATAAATTACATTGATAAATAAGATTGAGGTGGTTTTGAAGAAAAAAAAAACATTTTAATATAGATTGAGGTAAATTCAAAAAAAAAAAACTTAATTTGTCCTACATAATATAGTTAGGGTTCACATGCAATCATCATGTTTGTTTCTATTGTATGAATTCAGAAGAAAAAAAAAAAGGATCAATGGGTGTGGGAGAGAAGAATAGATATATGGATAAAAAAATGTGTCCATACCAATTTGTGATCTCCATATATAAATATGTGGTAAAAATTGCAACTCTTGTAGGCCATGCTGTTGTTCCACTATAGTAGACTCTACCACAAAGAGATGAATGGGTTTATATGGCCCTTATGCATCCTTGATTTATGGCTAACAGAATACTTTGCAAACTCATATTGACAAAGCGTGTAACACCCTAAATTTTTAAATTTATTATTTTGTGAGTAATATTAATATTTTATTTTATTTGAATTTTAGAAAATTATTTGAAATTTTTTGGATTTTAGAAATCGGGTTTGATTTCCCGAAAATATAAAACTTTGATGATTTTTAAAAATTAATTTAAAGATCATGTGGCAAAACTAAAAATATATTTGGACCCTACGAATTTTTTTGAGTTTTCTAGAATTTTTTCAAAATTTTTGGGCCTCGTTTTCGGTCCCAAGGCAGAGTAAAAATTCAAAATTCTGTATCTTGAATCGGACTGGCCGAATCGAACTGGACCGGATCAAACCAGTCGAATCGAACCGGCCCTTTTCTTTTTCTTCTTCTTTCTCCCTCGCACGCCCGACGTCCCTCCTTCCCCTCTCGTTTTCTCTCTCTTCTCACCTCCCCTTGCTGGCCAGTCACCACCCTAGCTTCCCCACCTTGCCGGCGCACCGCCCCAGTGCCTCCCCACGGCCGGCCGATGCTCTAGGCAAGCGAAAAACGAGCACGAAGACTCACCTGCGCACGCGCATCGCTTCAGCTTCTCGGCCGAAATCCGGCTGATCCGGCCACCGATTGGGCTGGGTCTTGTGTCAAACACCATCTACACCTCGAGAGCTTTCCATAGACACCAAGAACACTAAAATCCATCAAGCGGTTTGTCCAATTTTTGTCCGGGAAATTTTAGCCTATTTCGATGTTTGGGCTAGATTTCTCGCAAACCGTGAACCTCATAAGAAAACTGAGAGTACCAGAGTGCTTCACTCATCGAGAGCTTTGCGGCAATATAAATTTTAAAATTTTCTAACACCGTTTTTTGGTGGGTCCCATGAAACTTCGTAGCGTTTTTCCGATCATTAAATGAGCTTAGAAAATTTCGTAAAAATTATATACTAACCCCTGTGTTGTGGGCTTCGTGTAGGTACCTTCAATTCACGGAAATTCGACGGTTGTTCGGGTCTGTGAAATTTCGGCCAAACAGACTGGCTAACGAAAAAATCTCGGAATTGGATCGAGATTTTGGCTAACCCACTGTTGTCAAACGTCCTGAGCGCATCCCCAGAGTCAGAATCGACATAGGTAAACCCGAACCTCACTTTTTCGTAATTTTTTAGTGATTGAATTGGATTAAAAATTCATAAAATATTCGTGGTATATCAGAAAATTATAATTCTTTTTGCATTAGCTTAGTAATGATGCTAAGGATCACGGGGCAAAGTTTTAGAATTTTTAGAACTCATTTGGGTAGTTTTTGCAAGAGGGTTAAAGTATGAGGACTAAACTGTAATTTTACATGTTGTGATTGATGACTGTTTGGATGGGCCCAGGAGGGGTTGTGTGATGTGATTGAGTTGTGGATATATGATTTGTGGATATGAAAGTGTGTTTTAAGCTTTTTTGCAGGTTAGATAAGTCCTAGGTATAGGGGAGACTCTGCCGGATTTTCGGCACGACTTAGGACATATTTGGTCTTTTCTTGGTTTGTATTGAGTCAATTGTATTAAATAGTTGCAATAAAATTGTCAGGTAAGCCGGGACAGCCTTCCTCTTCAGCCCAACCGCCACAGTGACTTCGGTTGAATCTGTGAGTAAAATATTAATTTTAATTGTAATTTCGATATTATTATATGTTCAAGTATGCCCATGCATCACTTATATGTATATATCTATTGTAACACCCCTATGTTCAGTAGTGCGTTCTACTGTTTTGGTGACCAGTGTCCGTCCGGACAGCTAGGATGCCTAGAACTACATTTAATTGTTAGTGAGGAGACATAAAATAATGAAATACAAGAAAAGAAAATACAAGAAAAACAAAGGAAAAATAATAGCAATGAAATGAAACTAAGTTAAACGAGCCAGCACTGCAGCGATGGGTGACCACATGGGAAAGTTACGGCCCAGGCAATAGCCGACCCCAGGACTGCAAGGAACCCTCAGAATTTAGTTTCGAGACATAATTAAAGACTTATTGAAGTATAAATGTCATTAGAAATATCAAAGAAAAATTAATTAATTAGTACAAAGAAAAACGAGAAATTGAGAAAACGACAAAACTCGGTGTTACCGAAAAATCAGGAATGCAACTCAAATAGGGGCATTGTGGTAATTTGACATCCCGAGTTGTCTTTTGACCTAAATTTCCATTAAAAATAAATGATATTACACTTGGAAAATGTCATGAAAAATTAAAATGGTGGTACATAATCTAAATAGTAAAAGATATGAGGAAAATGTGAGAAATTGGAAACTTTGGATTAATTAATACTTTAACCATACTTAGTGCTCCACTAAGTGAAGTTAATGGACATATAATATAGTATATTGGGACAGAAAATCTGTCATCTTCAACCTCCCAAACAAACCAGCCGAAAATCCTCCCAAGCTTTCTTCCATGGCCACCCACTTCCCAAGCTCAAATCTCTATGATCAAGCCATGCTTTCTACAACTTGTCTTCATTAAAGTTTATCCCCACCTTGCAAACAAGAATTTGATAGTAATTTCAAGAGGAATAGGTGAAGTTTGGTCAAGCTCACAAGGGGTAAGTATCCATTTCTTCAACTTTTCTTTGTTAAAGTTTGTGTGGGTGTTGAGATAAGTTGATATATGGAAGAAAAGTTGAAGTTTGGTAAGTTAGGGTGCTGCTCCATTTTGGCAGCCATGGAAGTTTAATATGGAACTTGTTTTCTTCATGTAATTGGTGATTTGGAGTGTTGATTTAAATGTTTAATTGTATTGAAGTTGAATTCCATGTATAAAGTTTGATTTGTAAGCTTGAAAAGTGAAAATGAAAGTTGATGTGTATGTGTAATTTTTGGGTAGCCTCAAAATGGAAATTGGTAAGGTTCAAATTCATGAAATGTTGTTAAAATATTATACAAAAGAATGGCAGCATATATGTATGTGGGATAGTAGTGATAGGTATGTAATTTGATGATGGAAGTTTGTGTGATAATTAGAAGTATTTATGTGTATATATTGTTGGGATTGAAATTTGTGAATGGTGATTGCATTTGTTGTCTTTGAAGTGGTTATATTCTATCCAAGTTGACCTATAATGTAGAGAATGGAATGGTTTTGGTTAGTGCCAAATGCAGAATGGTATGGAAAGTGAAAATGTAATTGGTAAACGTGTTTGGTTTGGTGTTTGAAAAGTATGTAGAGGGCAGTGTGCAAATAGACCTATAACCCTAAGTGTGTGGCTCCAATCAGTATGAGGCCAATTGGAGGTGAAACTAGGCACAAAATGTGCCAACTTTCATGAAGGAAGCTTACCTAAATTCTGCCTAGAAGGTGACTTGAAAAATGACCAAATCCGGATTAGTGACTTGAAAGGCTGGAAATTGACCAATTGGGCAGCAGTTAGTATTTTGACCATAACTTACTCAAAACAGGTCCAAATGACTTGAAATTTTTCCCATGAATAGTTTAGACATAGATCTACAATTCTTATGAAGACGCCAAAGCCCAGAAATGGCCAGAACCAAGCCAAATAGCTTGCACAAATTTAGGTATCAAAATTGGCCGAACCAAAAGTGACCTAAAAATGACCTAAGCCTACCATTTTAGTGCATTCTGTCCAGCATTGGTAAATTGACCATATCTTGGTCTACACAACTCAGAATGACCTGAAATTTTTGCCTCGCGTGCAATAAGACATTGACCTACAAGTTTGTAGTTTGGACCGGAACCCGAAAACTAAGAGAACTAGGTCATCCGGCTAGGTCAAAATAGTGTACCGAAATTCGGTAAATTACAATTAAATGTAATACACTTGAAAATGAAATTGGTAACATATACCAACACTAAAGGGCTCTAAAATGTCACATGTTGGTAACATTAGAATTGACTCACTTAGAGTGCATCAAGGGACAACATTATAAGTTGACTAATGAAATGAATTGAAGGGAATAGTACCAAGATAATTTAGATATTAGATTTTATGGTTGGAAACAAATTCATTTAGTATTGAAACACTTTAAATTGTGTGTTTCAATTAATAAAGATATTGAGAAGCATAAAGAACATTGAGTCAAGGCCTAGGAGCAACTCGAATCAGGTTTGTGTACAACTAGTTTTTAACTGATTTTGTTCTGAATATTTCATATGATTAAATGACATATTTTTCTTATGTATTATGTTTAACAAGCATTGGATTTAATTCAATGATTATTGAAATTGTTATAGTATGTATGAATTTAGCTTTGTGAAATGGTATTTCCACAAGTATTAAGCATTATTGTGAATTGAATAAATTATGTTTTGGAAAATTGTGATAGAACATGTTTTGAATTGTGATGAGCAATTTGCATGGAAAAATGCAATTTTATTATTTGAATTGTGATGAGCATAAAAATTATTGGATATTAGAAGAATCGAATTGTATTGTGATTTATGCTCACTAAAAGGATTGTGATATTGTTTTATATCTCACTATAGATGCTTGACTAGGTTATTACCTGTCTCTCTCATTTGTTGAGAAGACAATGGAGTTAGTTGTGTTTTAATTATCATGGTACGTGCACAGGCTTAGATTCTCCTCTTATTAGAGGTTAGATCTAAGTTTTTATGTTATGGCCCTTTTGGAAGATTCATTATTGTGATGTGTACTGTGCACGATGATTCGACCTCCCCGACCATAAGGAGTTAGAATCTGATTCGACCTCCCCGACCATAGGGAGTTAGAATCACCCCGAAGATGGCCCTTTCGGATTAGTCTTGTATAGTTAGTGAGATAAAGAGTGGTTTTTGAGATAAAGAATGGTTTTCGAGATAAAGAATGGTTTTTGAATAATAAAGAATTGTGATTTTAATTATGATTTATGTATAATTGATTTTGTTAGAATTACCTTAAATGGTTAGTTATCATTTGATAAATTGAATTTCGTGATCAAAGTAATTTTATACAAATGATTTATATTATTGGCAATGAATATTTTGAGTTTTGTAATTTGATGAGTATCCAGATTTCCAAATTATTTGTTGTAATTTTTGTTAAGGTATATTGTACTATGTTTTAAATTATAGTTGTGCACCACTGAGTTCACCACTCAGCGATAGCTTTGTATGCTGTCACAGGTGAAAAGAGCATAGAGCAATTGAGTAAGCTTCTTTGAAGACACATTTAGATTAGCTCCAGGTATATCATAGGTATACCCATGTGCATAGGTTTTGA
Source organism: Hevea brasiliensis (assembly GCF_030052815.1). Classification (NCBI taxonomy): domain Eukaryota; kingdom Viridiplantae; phylum Streptophyta; class Magnoliopsida; order Malpighiales; family Euphorbiaceae; genus Hevea; species Hevea brasiliensis. The sequence goes on from NC_079499.1 coordinate 51,111,909, forward strand.
TGTATGTATGTGATAATGTGTATGCAAATTATTTGAGCAGTTGTATAAAAACTCTTGTAAAATATTTTGGCATGTAATTAAATATAAATTATTGTGATATAAATGTTGAGTCTTGTAATCAATGAAATGTTCTTTATGATGAGATTGGTTTCAAAATGAATTGATTTGATTATTGAGATTTGAATGGTGAGTTGAAATGAAGTTATTGGAGTTGTATTTGAGAAAAATATATTGGAAGTGTTTTCCTTTTCAGGTTTGAAGAACTGGTTTTTCAAAACACAGCCAGCACTTTGCCGAAATTTTGAAAAATTTTTATAACACCAGATTTTAATCGATGATTTAAATTTCACGAAAATTTTTTTAAAATCCCTTGTAGTATATCTAATGAGTTATCGGTAGGCGAAGTACAGTAATTCATTAGGTGTACTACGAGATCATGTTACATTTTACGGGGGAGAAGGGCGTGACATGTTTTGTGGTATCATAGCAATGGTTTTAAAGTAAATTTTGAACTGTGAATTTGAAATCTTTTTGTAGGTAACTACAACTGCTCAAAATTTTGATACATATAGTACATTTACATCATAAATATGAACTAATGGAGAGAAATCTCCTTGTGTTGGTTGTACAGGAATAGAAAATCCTCTGAAAAGTTATGAAAGAGATGAATGAGACAATAGAACAATCTGTGATGGTAGAAGTACAAGTTGAGGCCCCAGCTCCATAATGTGTCAAAGGCTTAATTGTACCAATTTTATCGGTACAAATTACTGCACAAATGGCCCAGCAAATGGCTACTTTCTTTCAACAAATGGCTGATACTCTGTCAACTCAAGCTCAAGCACAAACCCAACCCCCACAAGGGCATTGTGAAATAGAGAAGAGGCAGAAACCTATGGGTCAGAGCTCGAACAGTAATTTGGGGAAGAGAAAGAATTTGAGGAGCCCCGAGCTCAGGGATATGACAGAGGTGGATCATCTGGGTAGAGAACACCAAGATCTAGTCGTCGAACAATTAGAAGTTCCTATTCTGCCCGTTTCTGCCATGTTTGTGGTAAGCTACATGGAGGTATTTATCGTAAGGCCTCTGAAGCCTACTACAATTGTGGAAAACTTAGACACTTTGTTAAAGATTATACTAGAGTACCTCGATCTACTCTCCAAAGTTCACAGACAGTCAGTAAAGGTCGAGATAGAAATAGAGTTGGGACTCCTCATAACCATAACACAATGAATCAGCCCGAACATAGTAGCGCATCAGTTAGAGCGTCCACTATGCGCCAAAGAGAAAGAATAGAAACTTCAGATGTAGCTGCTGGTAAGTTCTTAAAAAAAAAAAATATTGTTTGATCCCAGCTCTACTTAGTTGTATGTTAGTGTTAGAACTATATGTTCTGTTGTTATTCCTTTACAGGGGAATAAATTTTGATGCATTAGTGATTAGTCCTTTAAGATAAGGATTGTGATAATAAGTAAAATTAGTTTTGGAAGAGTTTATTGGCGAAAAGTATTTTCTAACACACCATAAATTATAAAGTTAAACGACAAACCTACTTAATGTAAGGCAAGAGGACGTAAAAGTAAATTGCAGTAATAGAATTGCTCTAGATGAGGGCAAAGATGTTACTGGTAGTAATTGTTAATGGATATTGTAAACAGAATAAGATTCGAATATCAGTAAATTCAAAAAGGATAAAATATAGGAAAGTTTGATGTATGGGAATGTATCGTAGTAACTATACAATGTTCTTGATGTTTATACTGTAAGCTGCAGATTACAGTACTGACTTGAGATTATTTTGTAGAGCTACGTACTACCCGATAGTACACCAAGATGAGAATAGTTGCCAATGGCATCTGTATTGGTATAGTTACGTCAAGACAAAATTTTATTGTTGGAAATGAGTTTGGAAATCCTACTTAGGGAGTTAAAACTCAAAAATTAGATTATCGAAAGGTTATAGTTCAGTATAAAAGGAAGTAAGTTATAGAATATTAATAGATAAAAAGAGTTGTGGAAGTAAAAATTTGAACAGTTGGTTCAGATATAACAAAGAAATGTTATGAATGTGAGTAAGATTGTTGACTAGAATGGTCAAAGGACCCATGATTAGATAAATAATTTTAACATGACCTCAATGGTCTTTCAAAAAGGGAACATGAATCAAAATATTAGACGGAACGATAGTAAGAAAAGATTAGTGCTATATAAACAAAGTAAATGTTATATTAGATTGTTAAAAGTTTTACACAAATTCAGAGGAAAGAAGATTATACGATCATATAGAAAGGAGAAAATAAAAGTGTGAATATTATAAGACGGCTATTGGCCAAAATTTCGCGAATGAAATTTATTTTAAGGGGGAGAGAATTGTAACACCCCAATGTTCGGTAGTGCGTTTTACTGTTCCGGTGACCAGTGCCGATCCAGATAGCTAGGATGCCTAGAACTACATTTAATTGTTAGTGAGGAGACATAAAATAATGAAATACAAGAAAAGAAAATACAAGAAAAATAAAGGAAAAATAATAGCAATGAAATGAAACTAAGTTAAGCAAAGACTGCAATGATGGGTAAATCAGACAGGAAAGTTACGGCGTAGGCAATAGCCGACCCCAAGACTGCAGCGAACCCTCGGAATTTAGTTTCGAGACATAATTAAATACTTATTGAAGTATAAATGTCATTAGAAATATCAAAGAAAAATTAATTAATTAGTACAAGAAAAATGAGAACTCGAGAAAATAACAATACTCGGTGTTACCGAAAAATCGGGAATGCAACCCGAATAGGGGCATTGTGGTCATTTGACATCCCGAGTTGCCTTTTGACCTAAATTTCCATTAAAAATAAATGATATTACACTTGGAAAATGTCATTAAAAATTAAAATGGTGGTACATAATCTAAATAGTAAAAGATATGAGGAAAATGTGGGAAATTGGAAACTTTGGATTAATTAATACTTTAACCATACTTAGTGTTCCACTAAGTGAAGTTAATGGACATATAATATAGTATATTGGGACAGAAAATCTGTCATCTTCAACCTCCCAAAAAAACCAGACGAAAATCCTCCCAAGCTTTCATCCATGGCCACCCACTTCCCAAGCTCAAATCCCCATGATCAAGCCATGCTTTCCACAACTTGTCTTCATTAAAGTTTATCCCCACCTTGCAAGCAAGAATTTGATAGTAATTTCGAGAGGAATAGGTGAAGTTTGGTCAAGCTCACAAGGGGTAAGTATCTATTTCTTCAACTTTTCTTTGTTAAAGTTTGTGTGGGTGTTGAGATAAGTTGATATATGGAAGAAAAGTTGAAGTTTGGTAAGTTAGGGTGCTGCTCCATTTTGGCAGCCATGGAAGTTGAATATGTAACTTGTTTTCTTCATGTAATTTGTGATTTGGAGTGTTGATTTAAATGTTTAATTGTATTGAAGTTGAATTCCATATAAAAAGTTTGATTTGTAAGCTTAAAAAGTGAAAATGGAAGTTGATGTGTATGTGTAATTTTTGGGCAGCCTCAAAATGGAAATTGGTAAGGTTCAAATTCATGAAATGTTATTGAAATATTGTACAAAAGAATGTCAGCATATATGTGTGTGGAATAGTAGTGATAGGTATGTAATTTGATGATGGAAGTTTGTGTGATAATTAGAAGTATTTATCTGTATATATTATTGGGATTGAACTTTATGAATGGTGACTGCATTTGGTGTATTCAAAGTGGTTATATTCTGTCTAAGTTGACCTATAATGTAGAGAATGGAATGGTTTTGGTTAGTGCCAAATGCAGAATGGTATGGGAAGTGAAAATGTAATTGGTAAACATGTGTTTGGTTTGGTGTTTGAAAAGCATGTAGAGGGCAGTATGCAAATGGACCTATAACCCTAAGTGTGTGGCTCCAATTGGTATGAGGCCAATTGGAGGAGAAACTAGGCACAAAATGTGCCAACTTTCATAAAGTAAGCTTACCTAAATTCTGCCTAGAAGGTGACTTGAAAAATGACCAAATCCGGATTAGTGACTTAAAAGCCTGGAAATTAACCAATTGGGCAGCAGTTAGTATTTTGACCATAACTTACTCAAAATAGGTCCAAATGACCTGAAATTTTTACCATGAATAGTTTAGACATAGATTTACAATTCTTATGAAGATACCAAAGCCCAAAAATGGCCAGAACCAAGCCAAATAGCTTACACAAGTTCAGGTACCAAAACTTACCGAACCAAAAGTGACCTAAAAATGACCTAAGCCTACCATTTTAGTGCATTTTGTCCAGCATTGGTAAATTGACCATATCTTGGTCTACACAACTCAGAATGACCTGAAATTTTTTCCCTGCATGCAATAAGACATAGACCTACAAGTTTGTAGTTTGGACCGGAACCCGAAAATTGAGGGAACTAGGTCATCCGGCTAGGTCAAAATAGTGTACCGAAATTCGGTAAATTGCAATAAAATGCAATACACTTGAAAATAAAATTGGTAATATCTACTAACAATAAAGGGCTCTAAAATGTGACATATTGGTAACATTAGAATTGACTCACTTAGAGTGCATCAAGGGTCAACATTATAAGTTGACTAATGAAATGAATTGAAGGGAATAGTACTAAGAAAATTTAGATATTGGATTTTATGGTTGGAAACAAATTCATTGAGTACTGAAACACTTTAATTTGTGTGTTTCAGTTGATAAGGATATTGAGAAGCATAAAGAACATTGAGTCAAGGCCTAGGAGCGACTCGAATCAGGTTTGTGCACAACTAGTTTTTAATTGATTTTGTTCTGAATATTTCATATAATTAAATGACATTTTTTTTATGTATTGTATTTAACAAGCGTTGGATTTAATTCAATAATTATTGAAATTGTTATAGTATGTATGAATTTAGCTCTGTGAAATGGTATTTCCACAAGTATTAAGCATTGTTGTGAATTGAATAAATTATGTTTTAGAAAATTATGATAGAACTTGTTTTGAATTGTAATGGGAAATTTACATGGAAAAATGCAAATTTATTATTTGAATTGTGATGAGCATAAAAATTATTGGATATTAGATGTGACACCCCTTACCCGACTACAGTGTAGCCGAGCAAGTTATGCCACTCAGTGTGCCGGAGCACTCTATTTTTATCTTAATTCATTTTTATCATAGTTTTGAAAATAACTTGTGAAATATAATTCATTTATTGAAATTGTAATTTATTTGAGGTTCCGAAAATTTTAAAGAAAATCCGGCGGAGTACCGACTAAAAATGGAGAAAACAGTTCTTCGGAACCTGTGAAAAACACTTCCAATATTCATATATTCGTATTCAATTACTCTCAAACTCCAATAATCATCATCTCAACATTTGTCAACCATTCATTTCTCAATTTCAATTCTCAATCATTCATCTCGTTTGATAGTCATGTAACAGTCACAGATCAATATTCACTTTTCCATTTACAAGCACAAATTTGCATTATTTACATGAAAATCAAAATACATTACATAAGTTTCATTACATATGAGAAAATCAAAATTTATTACAGAATGCCAAAATGACACCTAGTGTCCTACCAATGCACTGCAGAAGTTGAGGTGACACGGACACTATGCATAACTGTGACTGCCCTTACCGATCTGTGGTCTACTGGGCCCTCTGTCCAAATCTTCAGATGCCTACAGCGTTGCAAACGCGACGCGCTAAGCATAAAGCTTAGTGGTGCCAATAATACAAGAAAATATAATATGCAAATAAAAATAATAATTTCCTTGCTATTGTGTTCATAAGAAATGAATAATTACTAACTTATTGTTTAGTCGAGGGCTAATCATGTTTTATGATATTAACTTCTTCATGCATTTCGTTAATTATTTTCTTCATGATCTTGAGCTTCTTTGTATTTTTGTAATCATTCCTGATACTTAATTTTCGTATTTTCTTTAATAATCAGTTCAATCACAGTTATAATTTTCCATACCCAAGTAACCTATACTGGATGACTGGACTGGATAACGGGTCATTGGCACTGGACACCGCGGTGCCTCGGGCCGTCATACCATGGGACGCAGAACGTCAACCACGTATGCAGTCAGTATGGCTAAAAAGCCATGATATCACATAATCGGCATAAAAGCCATGAATACGGGCATAAAAGCCATGAATACGGGCATAAAGCCATGAATACAGGCATAAAGCCTTTCGCAGTACTGCTAAAACAATACCCTATTGGCATGCCAAACTATCCAATCCGACACACATGTCTAGGCAATACAAGGGCACATAATATCATTAAATGTTCATAAGTTTTATTATTTCATTTTATGTTCCAATTATCGTCATAGTATTTTAATTTTATTTATAGTAGATGCATAAATCTTCAAATCTCATTTTTATATAATTTATGCATTCATCATACCATTCACGTTAATTGCAATTTACATCAATCGATTTTCATGTACCCTTTGTACATCGAAATATTTCCATTTCTCTCATGATGAGAGCAATTAACCCATTTACACATCCATGTGATTCATCTAATCGTTACAATATTTATATGAATTAGTATTCACATTATTACCTTTCATGTACCAATTTTTGTACAAGGTATTATAATCCTATTTGAAACAAAGACGTAAATCCTAATGATAACTTTATCTCATTTATACTCTAAACAATCCATTTGTGTTAATTACATTTTATATTTCAAGTTGTATTACTTATGTAATATGTGTCATTTTGTTTACTATTCACCTTACTAGTCAACCAAAATGTTGACTTTTTCATACACAATAAATTTATTGAACCTAAGTTCTCAAAGATACCACATTTTGCATTTAAAACTTGTTGGAATAAGTCACAAATACCATTTCCAAACTTAAAACCAAGAGGGCAAAATTTTCAGTTTTTGTGACCCAAATTTACTGTTCCATTAAGCACTGTTGTAGTGGGAATTTGAGGAAATGGTAAACATGAAAGTTGTTCCTTATTTTGTCTAGTTGAATTTCATTTTTTGAATCACTGTATTTGGAGTTTTGTAGCTCCAGATATGGTCCAAAAACCACAGCTGGCCGGATTGCCAAACTGCAGAATTGACCATATCTACAGTAACATGAACAGTGACTGCCATTGCCATTTGGGTTAGGTTCTGGTCATAATTTGGGGTAGGTTTCTTCATGAAAGTTGTTTTTCTATGTCTTAACTTGTTGCTGTAAAAATTTCAGGTCAATTGACCATATCTACAGTGAGTTATGGCCAAATGAACAATTACTGTTCATTTGGTCATTTCTGCAGGTGCTGTTGGAGGGTATCCGAATTGGGGCCAACTTTTGGTCCACTTGCTTTGGTCTTTTGGGCATGGTTTCTTCAGCAAAAATGTGCCATTATAAGCCTAGTTTCATGTCCAATTGGCCAAACACCAATTGGACCAACACAGCCAAAGATATGGCAGTCCAAGTGGACTGAAATTTCAGTCACCCTGCTGCTGCCCCTAGGCAGCCTACCATTCCACTTTGCCATTCCATATTTCAGTCCAAATTATGGTCAACTCACCTAAAATGGTCACTAATTGACCATTAAAATGTTCTCTAACAATTTCCTAAGCCAAGTCAATTTTTCACTTCTCAAAACCCTAGCATCCATTTCAATTTACCCATACACCTTAGTTAGCACACTAGTTCATTATCCATGCATATATATACCTTAAATATCATTTCTAGCCCACTCTAAGTCCATCAAACAATCAAAATCATTCCTTCCTTAGGGCTGCCGAATTCTATGGTGGACATACACATGAGTTTCCATTCATTTAATTCACAAAACCTTACTCACTTTAAGTCTTTAACATGGATTAAAAGAGATTTAAGTGTAAATAGGCACTAACCTTTTTGAAACCAACCTTGAGCTTGTTATTCTTCAAGATTTCCCCTAGAATCATAATAATCATAGTCAATTATAACTTCACTTTCCTAAATTAAATATCCAATAAAAATTCAACAGCATTTCCCCTTAAATTGGACTAAACTCCTATCATAAATCTTAAATCCACAACCACCCATTAATACCCAATCTGGCAGCTTGTGCATTCAAATTTATATATAATGATCTAACCGTTAGATAAATCCCAAATTTTAACCATATATTCAAGACATCCCTATACAATATCAGTAAAAATTTTAGCATCAAATAATCCCTATATCATGAGATATCAAAACATTCATTCAACCCTTCAAAATCTGAATTGTTGCAGAAATCAGTCTTACTCAGACAGCTCATGCAAAACAATTTATATCTCATAAACCACAAGTCTAAAATTCACCAAATTTTAAGCCACCAGCCTCAACATCCCAAATATCATTTGTACCAAATTTCATAATTTTATAAGCATCCTAACTATTTATTTTTCTCAAATTTCAGTAGCCAAAATTCAGAATTCAACCTACAGACAGCCTGTGTTCAACAATATATTTCTCCAAATCCAACCGTTGAACAATCACCAAATTTTAACCATAACTTCCACACATACATACCTCAAACATATCCAAAAATCAACCATAGATGTTGAGCCAAACTCACCTGGACGGAAGAGAAACATGCTGCCCTGCTGAACCCCTTTTTCTGCTACTGTTCATCTCCTTCTCCTTCTTCCTTTCTTTCTTTCTTTTCCTTTTCTCTCTCTTTCTCTCTTATTCCAGCCCGTATGAAGAAGGAAACTGCTGGTTTCCTTTGTTTTTTTATCTCATTTTAAGTCATTTTTATCTCTTTTTATTGGTTTGTCAAATGGTGATTGGAGGGGGCTTTTAAATGACATCATCATATGTCATAATTAAGCATTTTCCTGCATTTTCTTTTCTTTTCTTCACTACTCACTTCCAATTTAATTTCTAGTAATGTTTATTCATATTTTAGATCATAATAATTATTTACTCAACTGGACAAGTCGGTCAAAAATCACCTCTGAAGGCGAAATGACCAAAATGCCCTCCATTTGGCTCAACAGGCCAAAATTGTCTGTACCGATTGAAAAATTTTTCTAAATATTTTCTTGGAATTCTAATGCCATAGGGACCTCAATAACCCTTCTCTGGAGTCCCAAAAATTATTTTATAATTTTTCCCCTGGGTCTAGGGCTCCTAGTTGCGAGAACCGCAACTTCCCTCTGGTTACCCATCGCTTGGGCACCGGCTCATTTGACTTGGTTGTATTTTATTTCAAAAATTTTTACTAAATTTTTCTCATTAATATTTGAGTTAATTATGGTTCCTCACTTTAGTTTAAATATTTTTTTCCAGAAGTTCTAGCAGTCCGGACCGACACCGGTCACCGGAACAGTAGACTGTGCGGAATTGCTACCGGGAGGATGTTACATTAGAATTGACTTTGAATCGAATTGTATTGTGATTTATGCTCACTAAAAGGATTGTGATATTGTTTTATATCTCACTATAGATGCTTGACTAGGTTATTACCCGTCTCTCTCATTTGTTGAGAAGACAATGGAGTTAGTTATATTTTGATTACCATGGTACGTGCACAGGCTTAGATTCTTCTCTTATCAGAGGTTAGATCTAAGTTTTTATGTTATGGCCCTTTTGGAAGATTCATTTTTGTGATGTGTACTGTGCACGATGATTCGACCTCCCCAACCATAGGGAGTTAGAATCTGATTCGACCTCCCCGACCATAGGGAGTTAGAATCACCTCGAAGATGGCCCTTTCGGATTAGTCTTGCATAGTTAGTGAGATAAAGAATGGTTTTTGAGATAAAGAATGGTTTTCGAGATAAAGAATGGTTTTCGAGATAAAGAATGGTTTTTGAATAATAAAGAATTGTGATTTCAATTATAATTTATGTATAATTGATTTTGTTGGAATTACCTTAAATGGTTAGTTATGATTTGATAAATTGAATTTCGTGATCAAAGTCATTTTATACAAATGATTTATATTATTGGCAATGAATATTTTGAGTTTTGGAATTTGATGAGTATCAAGATTTCCAAATTATTTGCTGTAATTTTTGTTAAGGTATATTGTACTATATTTTAAATTATAGTTGTGCACCACTGAGTTCACTACTCAGCGATAGCTTTGTATGCTGTCACAGGTGAAAAGAGCATAGAGCAATTGAGTAAGCTTCTTTGAAGACACATTCAAATCAGCTCCAGGTATATCATAGGTATACCCATGTACATAGGTTTTGATGTATGTATGTGATAATATGTATGTAAATTATTTGAGCAATTGTATAAAAACTCTAGTAAAATATTTTGGCATGTAATTAAATATAAATTATTGTGATATGAATGTTTAGTCTTGTAATCAATGAAATGTTCTTTATGATGATATTGGTTTCAAAATGAATTGATTTGATTATTGAGATTTGAATGGTGAGTTGAAATGAAGTTATTGGAGTTGTATTTGAGAAAATATTTTGGGAGTGTTTTCCTTTTCAGGTTTGAAGAACTTTTTTCTCAAAACACAGTCGGCACTTTGCCGAAATTTTGAAAAATTTTTATAACACCAAATTTTAATCAATGATTTAAATTTCACGAAAATTATTTTAAAATCCCTTATAGTATATCTAATGGGTTATCGGTAGGCGAAGTACGGTAATTCATTAGGTGTACTACGGGATCATGTTACATCTTACGGGGGAGTAGGGTATGAAATCTATGTAGTTAAACTCTAGGCACGTTTTATGTTGCATTCACAACTGTTAAAGTGCCATGGATGTTGTTATGGTAATTTGGAGCAGTATGCGTGAGTTAGCGTGCGTGTGGTGTGGTGTTGGCTATAGATAGGATGGGTAGACACGGCTTGAGATCTTCGCTGGGACCCAGTCCTTCGGGGTAGACACGGCTTGAGTTCTTTGTTGGGACCCCGATTTGGTTTATTAAGTGGAAGTTTAGCTTGAGTTCTTCGCTAGCATAGGTTGGGTTAAGAGGACTGTATAGGGGATCAGCTCTCATATATGTATTGTTTTACATTATCGGGTGTGTGAGTGCTCCAAATTACTTTTTTGATGTGATTTGTATGAAAATTATGATGTTACATTTCACTTCACAGGGTGCATTAGCTTTAGATAGCTATAGAGATTATGGTTAAAATTGATATTTTACTCTCTGAGTTGAACGCTCACTCCTATTCATTATTTTTCCAAGCTACAGGAGGATATTTATTGCGGTTAACCTGCTTTTCTTCTTCGCATGTCATTTATTAATATTTGTATAATTCTATTAGCTCCTAGAATTTTCACATGTGTTAGAAATATTTATTTGATTTGGGTTCGTAATATAATTACCATGTTGGACCTGTAAACTTATTATATGCATGTATGTTGGACTGGATGAGGGAGCTGAAGTCCCATTTATTTTTGTGACATTTGAGCATGTGGAGGGTGAGCTGAGCTACCCAATTGATTATATATTGTGTTTACAGGTCGGGTGAGTCAAAAACTCCCCATTGAAAGGTCCATTTTATGGCCGGACTTTATCCAATTGAATTCTTGAAATTAGGCCCAAATGGGCCTTAGAGTTAGATCGAGGAATAGTTAGGCTTACTACGGGCCTCGGGGGCTTTAGGCTGGCCCAAGTCCTAGTGCCAGTCAAGCCCATAGGTTGGGTCATGACAAATGTGGTATCAGAGCTTAGGCTCCAGATTCATAGGGAAAAATTGTTTAAAGTGTTGGGAAGAGTCTAATAGGAGTCACATGCGGAAAATAGGGTCCACATTCGTCTTGCATTGTCATCTTTGCTTTTAGTTTCTGCTTCATATATTATGTGTAAATATGAGTCTATAGAGCTGTGTAATATGCAGTTTTGAAAATTTTATGGGCTAATGCTACTGAATTTCAAGAAAATGTATAGAAGTAGGAGAGCTGCCACTACACCAGAACCAGATGTGCCTGATGAGGTGTCGGCACAGGATGAGGCGCTTGCCCTAGGGAGGCGGGGTAGGAGGCTTAGAGCTGCTCAAGTAGAGGAGCAGCCACCCCCAGTTCAGGAACAGTCTTTTGTGGCCCCGGGTCCCATGGACCTAATGGCAGCTACTCTAGCTGGTTTGCAGAGAACCATCGATATGATGGCACAGTACATAGTCCACCCTCCCTAACAGCAGCAGTCCACCGCACCAAGAGGGCAACCGTATAAACAAATAATAAATTTCAAGAAGTTAGTGCCTGATACTTATGATGTGTCAAATGATGCTTATCGGTTTTTGGATTCCTGCAAACAGGCAGGGATGGAGTTGTAGTTGACTGGTAGGAGGCTCATAGAGTGTATGTAGCATGTCATGGGGCCTATGCCTAGACAATGGATGAATGACTACATATTACCTCGGATGGAAGGTTTGTCATGGACCCAGTTTGTGGAATTGTTTATCAATTGGTTTGTACCAGAAAGTTTCAGAGATCAAAAGCAGTAGGCCTTTGAGGCTTTAAGGCAAAATGGCAGGTCTGTAGATGAGTATGCTACAGAATTTCTGGAATTGAGCAGATATGCCCCCTACAACAGTGGCTACAGAAAGTATGAAGGTGAAAAGGTTCTTAAAGGGGCTGGACAGGAGGAATGCAAACCTAGCCATGATGTCTGATCAGTCTTTTAATGTGGTAGTTGATCGAGCTCGACAGATTGAGATTAGCTACACCAGAGATGACAGTGAAAGAGCAAAGAAAAATAGACTAGAGGGTTCTTCAGGTGTTCCCCACATGGGTGCTCCGAATAGCGGAGGCCAAAGTAATTACAGAGGAAAAAGTAGGAAAAAAAGGAGTGGTTTTAGACATAAATCTCGAGGATTTAGACCCGGGTACGGATGCAGCAGTGGTCACAGTTCGGGTTACAGCAGTTCTGGGTCTGGTTCAGGATCCTCCCTTGCACCTTATGCATAGTGTGGAAGAGGACATTCAGGACCTTATCTGATGGGTTCAGGAGTATGTTTCAAGTGTGGCCAACTAGGCCACTTTGCTAGGGAATGCCCCGTGTTCAGTGAGCCACAAATGGGGTCATAGGGTTCTATTGCAAATGTTCCTCGCTAGTTGTATCCTGGTACTTCCAGTATAGCAGGCAGTTAGTTTAGTGGCCAACAGGGTCAAGGACAAGGAGGACATAGATTTAGAGGCAGATCAGGAGGTAGAAGTTAGTTTCAGGGTTCTGCAACCCAGGGTAGGGGTCAAACTTGGGTTTTCACCCTGACCCATCAGGATTCTTAGGCTTTCAATGTAGTTGTGGCAGGTATTCTTCTAGTCTGTTCCTATGAGGCTCGTGTTTTGATAGATCTGGGTGCTACGCACTCATTTGTCTCCCCAGTATTTGCCATGAGATTGGGTAGGAACCCTACAACTTTAGAATGTCATTAGTCTGTAGCTACCCCATTTAGCGATAACATAGATGTAAACATGGTTTTCTGGGTAGCCCAGTAGTAGTGGATGGAAAGATCCTCCCAACAGACTTGGTTCCTCTACCAGTAATGGATTTTGATGTAATCTTAGGAATGGATTGGTTGGCAACTCATTATCCCACTTTAGACTGTAGGAACAAAAAGGTGTATTTCCACATACCTGGTGTGGAAGAGTTTAGCTTTGATGGTGACAGGAGTGTAGCTCCATATAATTTGGTGTCAGCAATTATTGCTAAAAAAATGTTGAGGCGTGGATGTCAAGGGTATTTGGCATTGGTGAGAGATACATCTGTAGAAGGTGTCAGCATGGAAAATGTTCCTGTTGTCAGAGAATTCATGGATGTCTTCCCTGAGGAGCTTCCAGGGTTACCACCAGGAAGGGAAATAAAGTTCTGCATTAATGTTCTTCCGGGTACAAACCCCATATCAATGCCGCCTTACAGGATGGCACTAGCAGAATTGAAAGAGCCAAAGGAGCAACTACAGTAGCTTTTGGACAAGGGTTTCATACGTCTGAGCACTTCACCCTGGGGTGCTCCTGTTCTATTTGTGAGAAAGAAAGATGGGTCCTTGAGGTTGTGTATTGACTATAGACAGTTGAATAAGGTGACTGTGAAGAATAAGTATCCACTTCCTCGGATCGATGATCTGTTTGATCAGCTCCAAGGGGCTAGATTCTTTTCCAAGATAGACCTACGATCAGGCTACCATCAGTTGAGAATCAGGAATGAGGATGTGTCCAAAACAGCATTCCGGACAAGATATGGTCATTATGAGTTCTTGGTGATGTCTTTTGGACTCACTAATGCACCAGCAACCTTCATGGACTTGATGAACAGGGTATTCAGGCCATTCTTGGACCGTTTTATCATCGTATTCATAGATGACATTTTGGTATATTCTCAAACCGAGGAAGAACACGTGTGGCATCTAAGGATGGTGTTGCAGATTTTGAGGGAGCACCAGCTATATGCCAAATTTTCAAAATGTGAATTTTGGCTAGAAAGCATCTCATTCTTGGGACACGTGGTTTCTAGAGAAGGCATTCAAGTGGATCCCAAGAAAATTAAGGCTGTAATTGATTGGCTTAGGCCTATAATAGTCACTGAGGTGCGAAGTTTTCTGGGCCTAGCTAGCTATTATAGGCGTTTCGTGTAGGATTTTTCTAGGATAGCAGCTCCCTTAACTAAGTTAACTCGGAAGAATGTTCCATTCATTTGGACAAATGATTGTGAGGAGAGTTTCTAGAAGCTTAAGGAGTGTTTAACCACCGCCCCTGTGTTGACACTACCGATGAGTGGTGAAGGATATACCGTGTACTTTGACGCCTCCAGAGTTGGCTTAGGGTGTGTTTTGATGCAGAATGGAAAAGTAGTGGCTTATGCTTCAAGACAGCTAAAGAGGCATGAGCAGAACTACCCCACCCATGATTTGGAAATGGCGGCTGTAGTCTTTGCACTAAAGATTTGGAGACATTACCTATATGGTGAAGTGTGCAAGATATAAACCGACCACAAGAGTTTGAAGTACATCTTCTAACAGAGGGATTTAAACTTGAGACAGAGGAGATGGATGGAGCTTCTAAAGGACTATTATTATACCATCCAGTACCACCCTGGGAAGGCCAATGTAGTAGCAGATGCTTTGAGCAGAAAATCTTCTGGTAGCTTGGCGCACA
Organism: Hevea brasiliensis; assembly: GCF_030052815.1. Lineage (NCBI taxonomy): Eukaryota > Viridiplantae > Streptophyta > Magnoliopsida > Malpighiales > Euphorbiaceae > Hevea > Hevea brasiliensis. Next base: position 51,126,981 of record NC_079499.1, read on the forward strand.
TATCAGTGGGGAAGAGACCGTTGATTCAGGAAGTACATGAGTTGATGGATCAAGGTCTGATCTTAGATCTTTCAGATGAGGGGGTATTGTTGGCTCATTTTTCAGTGAGACCAGACCTCCAAGACAGAGTTAGAGTTTCCCAACAAAGAGACCAGCAATTGATGAAGATCATAGAAAGAGTACAGCAGGGTGAAGGTGGTGAGTTTGGATTTGCCAGTGATGGCACCCTTATGCAAGGTTCTAGGATATGTATGCCCGACATGGACAATCTCAAAAATGAAATCATGTGAGAGGCACACTATGCATTGTACAATGTCCACCCAGGCTCCACCAAGATGTACCATGATGTGAAAGATAGCTATTGGTGGAATGGCATGAAGAGAGACATAGCAGACTTCGTGTCCAAGTGCTTGACTTGTCAGAAGGTGAAGTTTGAACACCAGAGGCTATCAGGGAAGCTGCAAGAGCTCCCTATCCCAGAATGAAAGTGGGAAATGATTACTATGGATTTTGTGATTGGGTTGCCTCGTACCACTTGGGGATATGATTCGATATGGGTAATTATAGACCACTTAACCAAATCAGCTCATTTCCTGCCTGTGAAGACTACATATTCTGTTGCACAGTACGCCCAGCTCTACATTCGAGAAATAGTCAGATTGCATGGGGTTCCTGCTTCCATAATATCTTACAGAGGGCCCCAGTTCACTTCTTGGTTTTAGAGAAAGTTGCAGGAGGCACTTAGCACGCAGTTGAACTTTAGTACAGCTTTCCACCCTCAGACAGATGGACAGTCCAAAAGGACAATCCAAACACTGGAAGACATGCTCCGCATGTGTGTTTTGGATTTTGAAGGTCAATGGGATGATCAGTTATCTTTGGTGGAGTTTGCCTACAACAACAGTTATCATTCCAGCATAGGGATGGCACCCTATGAGGCACTATATGGCAGAAAGTGTAGGTCTCCTCTGTGTTGGATGGAGATGGGAGAAGCGAAGGTGCATGATGTAGACCTAGTGCAGTACACTTCAGAGATAGTTCCTTTAATCAGGGAACGATCTTTCAGTAGGCAGCAGAGTTATGCAGATCCCAGACGGAGGGATGTGGAGTTGCGACTATGTATTCCTGAAGGTTTCTCCGATGAAGGGAGTCATGAGATTTGGAAAGAAGGGCAAGTTGGCACCTCGGTATATTGGACCTTTTGAGGTTATTGATAGAGTTGGAGTAGTTGCCTATCGGTTGGAGTTACCACCCAACCTTTCTCACGTTCATCCTGTATTCCACATTTCCATGCTCAGGAAATACATACCTGTTCCTTCTCATGTGCTACAGTCGGATGTAGTAGAGCTGAAAGAAAACTTGACGTTCGAGGAGCAACCTGTAGCCATAGTGGACCACCAAGTGAGGCAGCTAAGATCAAAACAAATCCCTATGGTTAAGGTTTTGTGGATGAGTCAGTCAGTGGAGGAGTGCACCTGGGAGTCAGAGCGGGACCTGCGTAGCAAGTACCCTTATCTATTCAATGTGTAATTCTGTACCTTATTCTGCCTTGTGTAAAATTCGAGGACGAATTTTCTATAAGGGGGGAAGAATGTAACACCCCAAATTTTTAAATTTATTATTTTGTGAGTAATATTAATATTTTATTTTATTTGAATTTTAGAAAATTATTTGAAATTTTTCAAATTTTAGAAATTGGGTTTGATTTCCCGAAAATATAAAACTTTGATGATTTTTAAAAATTAATTTGAAGACCACGTGGCAAAACTAAAAATATATTTGGACCATACGAATTTTTCTGAATTTTCTAGAATTTTTATAGAATTTTTAGGCCTCGTTTTCGGTCTCAAGGCATAGTAAAAATTTAAAATTCTGTATTTTGAATCGGACCGATCAAATCGAACCGAATCAGATCGGACCGGTCGAATCGGATCGGCCCTTTTCTTTTTTTTCTTCTTTCTCCCTCGCTCGCCCGACATTCCTCCTTCCCCTCTCGTTTTCTCTCTCCTCTCAGCTCCCCTCGCCGGCCAGCTGCCACCCCAGCTTCCCCACCTCTCCGGCGCACTGCCCTAGTGCCTCCCCACAGCAGGCCGACGCTCCAAGTGGCCGGAAAACGTGCACGATGACTCACCTATGCCTTTGCACCGCTTCAGCTTCCCCACCGAAATCAAGTCGATCAGGCCACCGATTGGGCCGGGTCTTGTATCAAACACCATCTACACCTTGAGAGCTTTCCATAGATACCAAGAACACCAAAATCCATCGAGCGGTTTGTCCAATTTTTGTCCGGGAAGTTTTAGTCCATTTCGAATTTTAGGCTAGATTTCTCGCAAACCGTGAACCCCATGAGAAAATCGAGAGTACCAGAGCACTCCATTTATCGAGAGCTTCGCGGCAATATAAATTTCAAAATTTTTTGACACCGTTTTTCTGTGGGTTCCACAAAACTTCGTAGTGTTTTTTCGAACATTAAATGAGCTTAGAAAATTCGGTAAAAATTCTATACTAACCCCCGTGTTGTGGGCTTCGTGTAGGTACCTTCAATTCGTGGAAATTCGATGGTTGCCCAGGTCTGTGAAATTCCAGCCAGACATACCGGCTATCGAAAAAGTCTTGGAATTGGATTGAGATTTTGGCTAGCCCACCATTTTCAGACGTCCTGAGCACGTCCACAGAGTCGGAATTGACATAGGTAAACCCGAACCTCACTTTTTCGTAATTTTCTATTGCTTAAATTGGATTAAAAATTCATAAAATATTCGTGGTAGCTCAGAAAATTATAATTCCTTTTGCATTAGCTTAGTAATGATGCTAAGGACCGCGGGGCAAAGTTTTAGAATTTTTAGAACTCATTTGGGTAGTTTTTGCAAGAGGGTTAAATTATGAGGACTAAACTGTAATTTTACATGTTGTGATTGATGATTGTTTGGCCATGGAGGGGCTGTGTGATGTGATTGAGTTGTGGATATGTGGTTTATGGATATGGAAGTGTGTTTTAAGCCTTTTTGCAGGTTGGGTAGGTCCTAGGTATAGGGGAGACTCTGCCGAATTTTCAGCACGACTTAGGACATATTTGGTCTTTTATTGGTTTTTATTGAGTCAATTGTATTAAATAATTGTAGTAAAGTTGTCAAGTGAGCCGAGACAGCCTTCCTCCTCTGCCCAGCCTCCACAGTGACTTCGGTTGAGTCTGTGAGTAAAATATTAATTTTAATTATAATTTTGATATTATTATATGTTCAAGCATGCCCATGCATCACTTGTATGTATATATCTATGTAGTTAAACTCTAGGCACGTTTTATGTTGCATTCATAACTGTTAAAGTACCATGGATGTTGTTGTGGTAATTTGGAGCAGTGTGCGTGAGTTAGCGTGCGTGTGGTGTGGTGTTGGCCATGGACAGGACGGGTAGACACGGCTTGAGATCTTCGCTGGGACCCGGTCTTTTGGGGTAGACTCGGCTTGAGTTCTTCACTGGGACCCTGATTTGGTTTATTAAGCGAAAGTCCAGCTTGAGTTCTTCGCTGGCACAGGTTGGATTAAGAGGCTGTATAGGGGATCAGCTCCCATATATGTATTATTTGACATTATCGGGTGTGTGAGTGCTCCAAATTGCCTTTTTGATGTGATTTGTATGAAAATTATGATGATGTTGCATTTCACTTCACAGGGTGCATTAGCTTTAGATAGCTATAGAGATTATGGTTAAAATTGATATTTTACTCTCTGAGTTGAATGCTCACTCTTGTTTATTATTTTTTTAGGCTACAGGAGGATATTTGTTGTGGTTAACCTGCTTTTCTTCTTCGCAAGTCGTTTATTAATATTTGTATAATTCTATTAGCTTCTAGAATTTCTGTATGTGTTAAAAATATTTATTTAATTTGGATCTATAATATAATTACCATGTTGAACCTGTAAATTTATTATATGCATGTATGTTGGACTAGATGAGGGAGCCGAGCTTTCATTTATTTTTGTGACGTTTGAGTATGTGGAGAGTGAGCTGAGCTCCCTAATTGATTATATATTGAGTTTATAGGTCGAGTGAGTCAAAAACTCCTCGTTGAAAGGTCCATTTTATGGCCGGACTCTTTCCGGTTGAATTCTTGAAATTGGGCCCAAATGGGCCTTAGAGTTGGGTTGAGAAATAGTTAGGCTTACTACGGGCCTTGGGGGCTTTAGGCTGGCCCAGGTCCTAGTGCCAATCTGGCCCATAGGTTGGGTCGTGACAAAGAGAATCGACGAAAACAACTGATGGAGCAATGGTTTTGCATGATAGAAAAGAGAATTAGTTTGGGAGAAGAAGAGGTGTGTTTACATGGCTAGAAGATTTTCTCTTCTTTCAAAACTGAAAAAAAAATGTGTTTGGCTTTGGGAGAAGTAAAGGCATATTTATGTTTGACCAATAGAGGTTCATCGTAAATATGGAAACATTATTATGGCACTATTTTTTTTTGAGACTATAAGGTGACTCTTTTAATTGTGTTGACTATTACCTAAAGAAACTCTCAAATTAAATTCTCGAAGATAAATTCCCCTACATCCCATAAAACATTGTCTTTCTTCTTAAAAAAATTTGTGCACTATAAATTTGTTCTTTATGTTCTGTCGCATATATAAACATTTTATTCTTAATTTTTTTCAATAATATAGCTCTCTATAAAAACTAAAAATAAAATAAATATAGATTTTTTTACTAAAACAATATATTACAATATATATGTGTGTGTGTAACATGCCACATAGTCAATTATTAAATTGATCAATATGAAATTAACTATACAAGCCTTAACTTATTATCAATGTAACACGTCACATAGTCAATTATAAAATTGATTAATGTAAAATTAACTATATAAGTCTTCACCTCTAATCTATCTTAGATGCCACATAGTCAATTATTAAATTGATCATTGTACAATTAATTGTATGAGCCTTCACCTCTGATCTGTGTTACATGTCACATAATCAGTTATTAAATTCATCAAAGTAAAATTAACAATATGAGTTTTAACATGTGATCTATGTGACATGTCACGTAGTCAATTATAAAATTGATGAATGTAAAATTGACTATATAAGTCTTCACCTTTGATTTATATTATATGCTACATAATTAATTATTAAATTGATCAATTTAAAATTAACTATATAAACCTTCACCTCTAATCTATGTAACATGCCAAATAGTTAATTACTAAACTAAACAATATATAATTATATCAATGTATAATTAACTATATGTGCCTTCACCTCTGATGTATGTGACATGCCACATAGTCAATTATTAAACTGATAGACGTAAAATTAACTATAAGAGCATTAACCTGTGATCTATGTGACATGTTATATAGTTAATTATAAAATTGATCAATATAAAATTAAATATATAAATCTTCACCTCTTATCTATGTTACATGTCACATAGTCAAGTATTAAATCGATCAACGTACAATTAACTATATAAGCCTTTATCTATGATCTATGTTCCATGCCACATAGTCAATTATTAAATTGATCAATATATAATTAACTATATGAGTCTTCACCTCTGATCAGTGTGACATGCCACATAGTTAGATATGAAATCGATTAATGTAAAATTAACTATATAAGCCTTAACCTTTGATTTATGACATGTCATATAGTCAATTATAAAATTGAGCAATGTAAAATTAAATATATAAGCCTCCAACTCTTATCTATGTCACATGCCATATAGTCAATAATTAAATTGATCAATATATAATGAATTATATTAGCCTTCACTTATGATCTATGTTACATATTACATAGCTAATTATAAATTAATCAATATAAAATTAACTCCATTTAATATAATCTATGATTATATTTATCATGAAATATAAATTAACAAAAAAATAATTAATTAATATTATAACTCATAAATTATACTTCATATTAGCCTTAATTTATAATATATTGTAAAAAAATCACCGTTTTATCATCATTACTTGCATTGTTTGATAGTTTCAACAAAAAAATACAATTTTTTCTTTTCTTGAAAATGAAAACATAATTTATTATTGTTTTATCAAAAAAAGAGAATGTACTTAGAGGGAAATTATTGAAGGAGAGAAGAGTAGAAGATGGGAGGAAACTTTACCTCCAAAAATATCAAGGGTAAATAAGACATTTTGTAGCAAGAGGGGGAGGGCGTGAGGCATAATATCATCCACTAGAATTATATAAAATGCACCAGGCAACGCCCAGGAAAGATGATGGAGTCACAATAGTCTCACTTAAGTACCACCTCCTTAGACAGCATTTCCTAGACATGCACTTCATACAATCATAATAGAATCAAATCACTTGTAAGTACCGTCTTCCCATAACACTACCACAGTACTAAGGATTTATGCCACGAAGGCATAGATAGACAGGAGTCGCCTCCCGGGTAAAAAACGAGACATATTCAGTGTTTCTTCTGATGGTCATGGATGACAACTTACTCCTTATGAAGTTTCCACAACTATCATTACCATAGTCCAATGTCTAGGTTAGGGATAGTGGGTACGTAAGGGAAAGGTGTTAGGCACCCTTTACGCCTAGTCTAACCTCGTTAATTCAATTGTCAGTCCTCTACTAATGTTTCTAGAAGTCTTATTTATTATTCATTTATTAAACTTTATCCTAAAAATGCAATTCTAATCCTACACACGCAAGTAATTCACAAAAGGGTTATTATTTACAAACAATTTTCATGCACAAGTAATTCTTATCTATGGGGTCACTAATTATTTAAATGATATTTACCAGATGACTAAAATAATTTATTATTGAGAATTTAGTTTACAAGTAAATTCAATTTCAAATAACCCTAAGTTTCTATTTAACCTAATTAATTAATTTTTCACCAAGTTACCCTAAGGATCATTAAACTAAATTAATTATGTACATGTATAATTTATTCTTATATCACATAAGGCCCAAACAATCCCAACATAATAAAAATTTCTAACATTTAAATTTATTTTACAATTATGAAGTATTAAATTAAATTTATTTTACATGCTAATGTTAGTTTAATTTACAAAGTATTTATTTAAATTAATTACAAGCAAAAGTCAGTTAAATTAAAACAAAGTTAATTTTAATTTACTAAATAAAAATCCTATTATTACTATAATTTCATGCCAATGGTTATTCTAGAAATTTAGGATTACTTACTTGTTAGTAATTACAGTTGCCATTAGGGCAAGCTACCCTTAAAAAATGGTCTTCTCTTCTAGTATGGCAATGATATCCCTGGCTTACTCCTGTTTAGCTCCATGTAAGCCCCACGCAAATGCCCTCTTTGGTACTTACCTTAAGGCTTCAAGAAATATCGCAAGAAAGAAAGAAGAACTAAAAGAATTTTGACTATTTCTCTCTTTAATTTTTTTTTTCCTTTTTTTTCTTTTTTTTTTTTATCTTCTCCTCCTCCTTTCTTCCCTTCTCCAGTAGGGTATTTATAGGGTTTTGGGAGAGAGGTATAATAGGATTTGGAGTCCTAGGATGATAAAGTTCAGATAACTTAAACAACTAGGATTGCAAAATTTGGGTGAGATTGAAATATGGATGAGTTGTTTCAACCAATAGGAAGAGAGGGGAAGGAGAAGGTACCAATAGTGAGTGAGGAAGAGGTGTGGTAGGGTTTGAAGTCCTAGTGTGATAAAGTTCAGATAACTTAAACAATTGGGATTAAGGAATTTGGGTGAGACTGGGATATGGGTGAGGTGTTCCAACCAATAGGAAGAGAGGGAAAGGAGGTGGCACCAATAGGGAGTGAGGAAGAGAGTGGGGCCAAAAGGGGAGAGAGAGTTTGTATGGGAGAGGGATAGAGAAAAATATATTTTCTTATTTTAATTTTCAAAAAAATAAATTAAATGAGTCCTATTTAAAATTCCTAACTAGACTTTATTAGGCCCATGAAGCCCAATTAAGCTTAATTAGGTACATTTAAAACTAACCATATTAAATTTAAACAAAACAAAATTTTATTTAAATTTAATTAAATTCATTTCTCAAAAAGATATATTATTATTATTTTTTTCAAGATCATACCACAAAATTAATAATTCAGCACCATGCCTCTAATTACATCTTACAGTCATATAATTTTTCATCATCAGGTTTCCCACAGTCTCAATGCACATACTCATTACAAAATAAGGTTCTACACATTTTATATTATTGGGAACCCTTTGATCCACATTAAATGTAGATCCACTTGATCCCTCAATCATAGTCCATTGAAAAATTGCTAAAATATTAAAGAATAAAAACTCAGTGAACAAATGTCGAAAAAGTCATGGTGTTGGAAATGGTTAAATTTGACTCATAGCTAAATAATTAAATAAATACATGTTGAAGAAAGAAAAGGAACTAATAACAAACTAAAAAAAAAATCTGCAAAGTACATAATTACAGATTCAAAATTATTTGGATTCATCTATTGAACACATAAATTAATTTTTTAATATGTTAAGCACTTAAACTTGCTAAAAATATATAACAATTAAATTTTCTATTTATTGTTGACTATGCCTAATTTCTTCCTAAAATTATAATAGTACACTAACACTTTACTTCTCCCACTCTGTCACTTGCCTCTGTTTTACTCCCATTCCCATAACTTTTCTTCATGCCCAGGGAAAAGCAATGGTGCATTAGTAAACATGATTTTGTCAACCTCTACCATTATAGTTGCTTGCAAATCCTTCAGTAATATGATGTATATAAAAAGAAATAATTGGTCAACCTTATTTTTACTCTGTTAGTCCTAAATTTCACAAAGCAAAGCAAATCTTTTTGAGACCTTAGCCCCACCCCATGCAAGAGCTTTACTTCTAGGTGTTTGTGGAAGGCCCATCCTTCCGTATTTTTCTTCTTGGATATTAATCAAGCAAATGAACTATTACTTTTTGGAAAGTCAGAACACTTTTTCTTTTCAACAAAAAAGCAAGCTTGTTGGAAGCTTAGTTCCCCACACTTCCCTCAGAATTGATTTCTCCTCCTTATTCATTTAAACTTTAGAGATCTCAACATCCAATGGATCCTTTACAAAGTTTGATTCTACATTAGTCCCACTAAAACTAGGAACTAATTCCACTTATGCTACCTTTTATTTACTATTTCTTCTTTGTTTTGTTGATACCTAAGCCTTTTATTCCATTTTACATATGATAAAACTACAACTTATGCATTTGCTTACATTGTCTGAACTGTATGACCTAGCTCAGTAAGTTAACTTTCAATAGCCAACCTTGTTTGAAGCTTTGCAAGTTTTTTTTTTCATTTAACTTTAAAAACTAAACATTGACTATGAAATAAGAATACAAGAACTACCATAAGAAATTAACCATCATATCCCATAATTAAATCACCATGTGTGCTAGCTTCCCTTATTTATGTAGAACTACTACAAAACTATTCAATGAGCTTGTTGCCAAGATAAAATTAGTTGACCATCACTTTGTGGAGTATGTGATGGATTTTCCAATTTTTTAATTCCATCAACACAATTATACAGTACAACACCCCCATATTTACAATATCTTGCTCATGCTCTAAAAAACCTATCTTTCCATCTAAACCAGAAACTAAACACTACAACTGCCACAGCTCTGATCCAATTTGTGATATATTCTCAGAAGCGGCATTAATGACATTTTGAATTGCCTTTGAGAACTCTTTTTAACTCTCCATTTTGTCATCCAAAAGTTGTATTCTGTGTCAAATGTACCTTTGTATTCACTATGAGTGGACAAAGAAAGTCACAGCATGATGAGCATAGTCTAGATTCAGTGCTCCAGTTCAAGCTGAACTTTTCTCTACATGTAAATGTGAACTCATATCATGCAAACTATTACAAAAAGCAAGAATCTAAATATATTATACAATTATTACTCCTTCAAACCATTACTTGGACTATTGAAAAATATGGATGATATAGATAAGAAGAGCAAAAGACAGAAAGCAAAGAGCATTATTTAAAGTCTTCAATTTATGTATGCAATAACAAAAGCTTTGAAAGCACATTCTTCTGTCAAAGTCATGAGAAGTTGGTGCCTAGATCATGAATGAATTGTAGTTAAGATTTTACTAATCTTTCTTTCATAATATGAAGTATCAGGTAATGGACCCATAAGCATAGCAAGAAAACCCAGGTTTGCTCAGCAGCATCTGAGAAGTTGGTTAGCTCTACCTGAAAATTGATGAATGCCATGCTAATCAACAATGTAGAACCAAGTTAAAAATAAATAAATAAAGATCCTTGGCTAACTTGAATAATTGTATTGCATAGCCATGAGCAGATGAATCAAGAATCCTAAAGAGAACTCGAAGCTTTGCAAGTTATTGGTAGTAAGCTTATAAAACGGGCAAGTATGATAGCCGTCGACATGAGGGGCAAAGAAGATTGGTAGAGCAAAGGCTGGAGAAGGAAACACAAAGAAGGAAGACAAAATAATATTTTCTTTAATTTAATAATAAAATGATATTATTCAATTAAGATAAATTACATGTCAACAGTATTTTAAAAGTTTTAGATGCTTTTTCATGTGTGTATTAATAGAATTTTGACTGTATTGTGGCGGAAGTATGTAAACTACAAAGAGATAAAATAAACACATAAAATAATAACATTTACGTGATTTACTCTCTCAATATAGAGCTACATCCATGGGCATGTCATCTTCCACTATCATCAAATAATAATCATTAGAAGCTCCAAGCTATACTATCCACCAACTCAATTACATCCAATAGAACCCATACTACATAACTCTTCATATTAAATATATTAGTTTGTCATATCAGTCTCTTCTAGACATAATCCAACATATTTACTACTTTGATTACTACACCATAAAAGAAATCTTCAACTACATGGGGAAAGAGCCCTCTCACTAATGGACAATAATTCCTTCCTCTTGAATTCTATATGTTTTCTCCACCTTAGGCTGAAGCCCCTCTCCACTGCAATGTGCAAAAGCCCCTTATCAATGGGCAAAGCTAAATCCTCAGTAATCAGCAAAGCTCCTCTCTATAATGAGTGACAGTTCCACTCCATGAGTTGAAAGGCACTCTCTTCAATGGGCAAAGTCACTCATCATGGTCAAAACCAAATAATTTTTCCACCATTCTCCTTTTTGTAGTGTTAATTCCCACAATCTTAATTTAATTAGGAATCTCACTCAATTTAAGAACACTAAAATAAGAGTTATATTCTATATAAGAAATATACTTTCATCATATTGAGGAATATTTTTCCCATTCAAATTGGGAAAAGGTCTTCAAATCAATTAAGATTTTGGTCATAAATCTAACATGTATCAATTTTTTTTAATTGCTATGTTTTTAGCAAATTTCAGTGTTTAATAAGTCAAAAAAATTAGTTCAAGTATTTAATAGGCAAATATTAAATAATTCAGGTGTATAATGATATATTTGAAATAAAATATGTGATTATTGCACAACCATAATGACAGCATATGTCTAAATCATATTTCATGCAACATTTTGCTCTCCTCCAACGCTCTTTGTTTGCTAAAAATGAAGTAGGCTCATTTGTTGGTCTCAAGAACATTGCATTCGAGATTGATTTAGATCACCATAGCCACTTCCTCCTTTATTTCCTATAAGAATTCTCTCTCTCTGTAGGCTCATTTTTTTTAATTTGTCACTAAAAAATTCCCTTTTCCACACACACACACACACACACACATAGTTAAATAAAAAAGTGATTTTTAAAGAATTAAACATGTAAATACATACACATGTATACTTATATTGTATTATATTTGTATATATTAAAATAAAGAAATTATATTTTTCTTTTAATCTATATAATTAAAGTTTTTAATCAACATATTATTATTAATATTGAGCCAACAAGTGTTATTTAATTTCTTAAGAAAAAAACTCAAAAATTTGATAAAAACACTTTTACTATTAAGCTATAAATATTTTGATTATTTGAATTTATTAATTATACATATATTGATATATATATATATATATATATATATATATATATATATATATATATATATATATATATATATATATATATATTAACTCTTATTTTTAATTAAATTTGTATTTAAAAATATATAAGGACTATTATAAATATAATAAAATTTGATTATATAATACAATATATTGTTAGTTCTTTATTATAGTAAAGTATTTATATGATGAAATAAAAATTTAAATTCTGAATTATAAATTAAAAAGATAATAATTTGTAAAAAAGAAAGGAAAACGATGTCCCCACACATCGTTTTTTTAATGACTTGAGAGATGAAAGTTTTTTTATAAAAAGCAATCGTCCCCTTAACATTTCAAGTAAAAAGTGAGATCCAAATACGGAGCCCGCTAGTTATAGTTTTATTTTTTAATTATATTTTATTTATTTTAAATAATATTTATTATTTTTAGTAATTTAAATAAATTTCATTTAAATTATAGTAGTAAATAAATATTATATTATAAAAGAAAATAAATGTCTTTATATTAATAATTAACGATATAAAGGAATTAATATAAATGGTAAGATAATTTATTTTTGGAAAATATTATTAGCTATCAATTTATTTGATTCTAAAAATAAATTCTGAATTTTTAGTATAGACAATTAAAGTCAATTTAATTTGTTTTTAAATATAGATTTAGGGGCAATTTATCTTCTTTTAATGATAATATTTTCTTGTTCTTAGGATACTTGAATATGATAAACATGTTATTAAACCTAACATGTTAATAACATGTTATTTAAATTAATTTTTATTTTTTATTGTAAACTTTAATATTTTAAAATATTATAATTTATAAATTTTTATATTTAATTTATCAAGTGAATTTAATATGACATAAAGAAATTAATTGAAAATTACATATAAAAACTAAATCACAAATATATACAATAAATATAAATAATATGCAATTTATGTTAAAAAAAAATAGTGTGTATGTATAGATATTAAATAAGTATTTAATATTTTTAAATTGAAAAAATAGTGAAATTAACAGCAGAAGAATTAAAAAATAAAAACTCAATGAAGAAAACTTGAAAATAAGTTGTGTTGTTCTGTTTTTGGATTGGGTCATGGGTTTACTTAGGAATCGGAATCAAATCAAAATTTTCGTATGATTTTGATTTGATTCTTTGATGTTTTCATTTGACTTTTGATACCTCAGTTCCAGTTTAATTTCAATTCTTAAAATAATTTTACACAATTATTTTCATTAAAAATCATATCTAAATTATCACTTAATATTTAAAATTAGTTATTTATATGCAATATATCATATAATAATTTAAATTCTATTAAATAGCATAAATAAAGAAAAAACTATTCTTAGTGTGCAATATTCATCATTTTAATATCTTAATGTATTAAAATAATTGTAAAATTTCTTGATTATTAGAGACCAAAATGAAGCATTTTGTATTGAAAAGCTAGGACTTGGTGATTCTTGTAAATTTAGTTCAATGAAATTCCATCCAGTAAAATGGTAGAATCATAAATCTCCAAAATAATAAATAGGAATTGAAAGAAAAATGCATCTTAATACTCCTTAGGGTGCAAGGTTTAGTAATTTAAAAATTTTCAATACCTAAGATTTCATACATCATGCAAATCAATTAAGCTATTGAAAAACACATAATTTTGTCATAACAAATTATGTTTCAATTGCTAACATGCCTAATTGCTATTAAGAAACAAAAGCCCCAAATTAACAAGTTAGGGTTTAGGAAAAAATTACCCCAAAGGCGTAGATCCTACCACCAATCATGTGACACCCCCTACCCGTCTACAGTGTAGCCGAGCAAAGACTGCCACATTATGTGCCGGAGCACCTTATCTTATCTTATTTTATTCCATATTAATTTATTTACTATTTTAATTAATTGTTCAATTTACTTTCATATGGAGGGATCGACGGAGTTTCTCCTGTTTTATGGATATTTGGCGAGTTATACTATTCACCTGTTTAAAATAATTTCATATCTAATCCAATATTTCCATAATCATCTCAATATTTCAAAAATCCAATCTCATTCATATCAAAATTAAATCTCATTCAACCATGGAATTTGTCAAATTTATTAATTTACATCATGCATAAAGTAATTCCATGAACTCATAGTTTACATTACAAATTTATGTTCATGTACAAAATACAAAATAACTAATATAACCTGGTAGGTCCTACCAAAATGCACTGCAGAGGATGGTGACACACTGGACTCTATGCAGATCTGGACTCCCAATTTCCTAGTCTGATGACTATTAGGCTTTCTCCTTATCTCCAGTACCTACGCGAGGAAAAATCTACGCGTTAAGCATAACGCTTAGTGGTGCAATAATAAAATAAATAAATAAATAAAATTTATTTTTATAATTTATGAATTACTCCCCATTTAAATTCATATCAATTTTTATTCTTTAACATTTATTACTGCCCAAGTAACCTATGACAGATTGACTGGACTGGATATCCAAGTTTCTGAGCACTGGACACCGTAGTGCCTCGGGCCATCATACCATGAGACACATAATGTCAACCATGTATGCAGAATGACTAAAAGCCATAATATCAACAGAATGACTTAAAAGTCATGAACGGGCATAAAGCCAAATATAACAGAATGGCACACAAGCCATGCATAACATAATGGCTTAAAAGCCATAAGCAGTACTGCTAAACATATCGGTCCCTTCTTGGCATGCCAATCTATCCAAACCATACAAACATGTCTAGGCCTACATGGGCACTTGGTGTTTTTTTTCTTTTAAGCATTCATAGGTCATATATTCTCATCACATTTTATATTCATGCTTCAAAGCATTTTTTTGTTTCAATCATGTTGGGAACATGGGTCCCAAATACATATTCATATCACATTTATGTTCAATAATTCATTTGCATTAAATACCAATCATATTTCAATTTGTTGTGAGTGTACCTCATAAATTCCAGAATTTCAATCTTGATTTCACCCTCATTTTAGGTCAAGCTACAGTAGTAATTTGATAACACTTTTTTCATGAAAATTGTTCCTTATTGTCTTAAGTTTAATTTCCTTTTTGAATCATTAAATTTGAAGTTTTCTAGCTCTAGTTATGGACAATTTACCAATTACTGGTCCAGTGACCAATACTATTCTAGAATAGGGTAGATTCTAAAACTCAACTTTGTCAAGCTATTTGGACTAGTTACAGCCATAATTTGGCTTAGTGTTCTTCATATGAGTTGTTCTCCTATGTCTCATGGTTACACAGGTTTAAGAATCACTAAATTTGAGGTTGTATAGGGTGAGTTATGGCTAATTAACCAACCTAGACTCATAACCCTGTACATTCAGGATTTCAGGTTCAGGCTAGTCTTTGCAATTCATATTTGAGGTCCTTACACTCAAAATTTTAGTAGGATTTCTAAACCAAAATTGTAGCTCTATTTCTTAACTATTCATATCAATTTAGCTCATTTCTACTAGAAGTTATGGTTCATTTACTATCCATGTGTCAAATGGTAAATCTGTCCAGGTGCAGGAATTTTCAGATTGGGAATTCTTGACTTTCCCTAGTAATTTCCCTAAGTTGTATATTGTTATGGATTTTGGTCAAAACATCAAAATTGTAGTTCTAGGTCTTATGAAGATTTTGGATTTTGAATCACTACATTTGCAGTTTTGTAGACTGAGTTATGGGATTTTTGCCACAACTAGTCGGATGGCCTAAGGTCCAGAATTTCTAGGTCAGATTTGGGTCTGGAAGGTTTGATGGACTAATTTTACCTAGAAATTTGATTGGGTTAGGGCCAGAATTAAGGTTCCTAATCTTCATGAAAAATGTTCTACTATGTCTAAGCTTTTCATAAGTTCAAGAATCAGGTCATTTGGAGCTTTCTGCAGTGAGTTATGCCTATTTGAATATTTACAATTCATATGGTCATTTCTAGAGATCCAGAATATGTCATTTTGGATTCAAGCCAATTTTAAAATAATTTGTGGTCAGTTTCTGAGCAAGCTTTCTTTATGAAGTTTGCGGCTTTAGGTCTTACGTTTCATCTCCAATTAACCTCACAGCAATTGGAACAATGTAGGTCTACTTATGGCCACATAAACACACTGTGTCACACCCTACCCCTCTGCAAGGCATAACATGATCCCATAGTATACCTAATGAATTATCAACTTCGTCTACTGATAACCCATTAAATATACTACAAGGGATTTTAAAACTTTTCTTACTTCTTTTACAGTTGTGAGCACTATTTACAGGTGTTAAAATTTTTTTTTTTGAACTGAAGTGAAACCGCTAACACATTTGAATTATTAGTAATTTCTGTAAAAATTTTGGTAGAGTGCCATCTATATTTTGAATAAAACAGTTCTTCAAAAATCTGTAAAAAGCACTTCAAATATATTTCTCAATCTCAAACTCCAACATTTAATCAACATAATATGTTTCTCAACTCAAATCCACAATAATTTTTTAGTATTTTCAAAGGTTAACATAAAAGAAATATAGTACAAATTTTACAAGCTAAAATAATTCACAATTTATTTTACAACTTCAATGTACAATTTTAATTTACAACTGCTCAAAACCAAGAATACTATATACATACAATGAACATACATTACAATACAAATGCAGAATACGGTATACTTAATATACCCGATGATCTCTCACTGAAGTACTAGCAGCCTAGTCTGCACGCTGTCACGATCTACTGTGATAAAGAATGAAAAGCTATCGCTGAGACAATGTCTCAGTGGTGCACAACATTAACCAAATACAACTTTAAATCACAAATCATAAGTCATATAAATAGTGGATACTTAAACCATAGTTAAATTCAAAGACAATGAATGTCATAAAGAATTTAAACTCCATTTCACAATATTACAATAAATCTCAATAAATCAAAACATAGTTAAATTCAAAAGACAGTGAATGTCAATAAGAATTTAAACTCCCTTTTCACAATATCACAATGAATATCCATAAATCACACACACAGCTTAATCATGTTCCAAAGTTTAATTTGTCCCAAAAGCCGATGGCTAATAAGGAATTCAATTCGTCCCAAAAGCTGATGGCTAATGAGGAATAACATAGCTAGCTAGCAATAATATGAGTACTCATTCTATTCGTCCTTAACAGGCACACACCTCAATACTTCAGCCAGAGAGGGAATTCAATTCGTCCCACTAGACAAGCTAGCGAGGAATTCAATCAATATACATGATAGCTATGGTTTCAAACCATTTACAATACTTTTCAATCAATAAGTATCCATCAAATATCATTCAAACAATTTTTCACAGTTTCAAACCATTTACAATGCTTTTCAAGCAATAAGTATCCATTCAAACACATTTCCACAATTTAAAACAATAATATACAAATAGTCATAATTTATTTCAATTGAAAAATTCAAAAGAAATAACTGTTGTGCACAAACCTCTGATAACTGTCTCTTGGCTCTGACTCAGTGTTTCCTTCCCCTTCCTTGAGTCTTTGCTAACTGAGAAACACAATTTGAAGTGTTTCAGTGCTCATTTAAACTGTCTCTAACGATAATGCTTAATAATTAATTCATTGAATTCTATTATTTCCTTAGTCAACCTAAGATGTCGACTCTCGATGCATTCTAGGTGAATTAGGTTTTAATGTTATCAATATGTCACATTTGTAGCCTTTTAGTATTGGTACATGTTACCAAATTCATTTCCATGTATATGGTGTTTTATTGCAATTTATCAGATTTCGGTATACTAAATTGACCTAGCCGGATGACCTAGTTCCCTCGGTTTTCAGGTTTTGGTCAAAACTACAAACTTGTAAGTCTATGTTTTATTGCATGCGGGGCAAAATTTCAGGTCATTCTGAGTTGTGTAGACCAAGTTATGGTCATTTTACTATTGCTGGTCAGAATGTACCAAAATGGTCATTTTAGGTCATTTTTAGGTCACTTTTGGTTAGGCCAGTTTTTGGACCCTAACTTGTGAAAGCTATTTCACTTGCTTATGGTCATTTCTGGGCTTTGGTGTCTTCATAAGACTTGTAGATATATGTCTTAACTATTCATGGTAAAAATTTCAAGTCAATTGGACCTGTTTTGAGTGAGTTATGGCCAAAACACTAACTGCTGCCCAAATGGTCAATTTTCAGGCCTTAAATGCACTAATCCGGATTTGGTCATTTTTCAAGTCACCTTTCAAGCAGAATTTTGGTAAGCTTTCTTCATGAAAGTTGGCACTTTTTGTGCCTAGTTTCACCTCTAATTGGTCTCATACCAATTTGAGTCACACACTTAAGGTTCTAAGCCAAAATATACACTGCCCTACAACACTCTCTTCATCACATACCAAGGACACATTCAACACTTACCAAATCATTTCCTTCATGCCATTTCTGGTTTATACCATAACATAAACACATTTAGCAACTCATTTTTGGTCATTTTGGCAGCTTATAACCACACTCAATATCCGCATTATAGTATAGAATTTACCAAGTCTAAATTACAAACAATTTAATCACATGACCTAGCTCATTTACATGTCCAAACTCATACCTTTATACATATGTACATGCTGCCATAACAAGCACCATAATTCAACAATATAATTCCATAAACCAAACCATAAAATAACATATCTTGACATACACTTTAAGTTTTCCAAATTGTACCTCTCTTTCAATTAACTTCCAAGCTTCCAAAATCAAGTGTACTTTCACATATACATTTAGTATACATCACCCAATTTATTCCTACACACATAAACAGTTAATCAACACTTTAATCTACCATTTACATGCAAGGATAAACTGTTCTTATGGAGTTTCCATGGCTGCCAAAAATATACCTCTCCCTTAACTCATCAAACTTCAAAAATCTTTCCACAATTCAACTACCCATAACATCCATACCAAGTTTAATGAAACAATAATAAAAAAATACATACTTACCACTTTGGAAACTCTTCAAAAGCTCACCAAAACTTGATTTTTTTTGCTGCCTATCTACTACCCAAGTGGTGTAGAACAATTTTAGTGAAGGGAGCATTGAAGAATCATGGCTTGATCATGGGAAATGGGAGATTGCATGAATTCGGCCATGGAGAATTTATTTAGGAGCATTTCGGCTGGTCTTTGAGAGCTAAGGCAGATGAATTATATTCTGTCCAAATGAAGGTTTAGTGGTCCACTTAAGTGAGGTGAGTGGAGCACTAAGTGAGATTTAATATTTGTTAAATCTTAAATTTCCAAATTCTCACATTAAGCTTCTATCTTTTGCTATTTGAATTAGGAACCACCAATTTAATTTTTTATGACATTTTCCAAGTGTAATATCATGTATTTTTAATGGACATTTAGGTCAAAAGATAACTCGGGATGTCAAATGACCACAATGCCCCTGTTCGGGTTGCATTCTCTATTTTTTGGTAACACAGAGTTTTGTCATTTTCTCGATTTCCCATTTTCCTTTGTACTAATTAATTAATTTTTCTTTGATATTCCTAATGATATTTATACTTCAATAGACATTTATTCAAGTCCTAAAAATATTTTTCAGGGTTCCCCGCGGTCCAGGGCTAGTCAACGGTCCAGGCCGCAACTTCCCGGTGTGGTCATCCATCGCTAGGATTCTTGGCTCGTTTAACTTGATTACATTTCATTGCTATTATTTTTCCTTTGTTTTTCTTGTATTTTCTTTTCTTGTATTTCATTATTTTATGTCTCCTCATCAATATTTAAGTGTAGTTTTAGGCATTCTAGCTGTCCGGATAACACTGGTCACCGAAACAGTAGAACACACTACCGAACATAGGGGTGTTACAATTCTCCCCCCCTTAAAATAAATTTCATATCAAAATTTTACCTGGCATTAGTCTTTGAACAGCTGTGGGTGCTGTCTCCTCATGTCCTCTTCACGTTCCCAAGTAGCTTCCTAGCCTGAATGATAGTTCCACAGCACTTTAACTAGGTGTATCTGTTTGTTCCTCAGCTGCTTCACCTCATATGCCAGAATTTCTATGGGTTCTTCCTCATATGAGAGGTCTGGATTTACCTCAATCTCTTCAACTCATAGTACATGAGATGGGTCAGATATGTACCTCCTTAACATGGACACATGAAAGACACTGTGTATCCTTTCTAGCTCCGGAGATAATGCCAACCGATATGCCAAAGAACCCACTCTTTCCAGAACCTTATATGGTCTGATGAAACGAGGACTCAGTTTCTCCTTTCTGCCAAATCTCGTAATCCTCTTCCAAGGAGAAACTTTAAGGAATACCTTATCACCCACTGCATATTCAATATCTCTTCTCTTCATATCAACATAGGACTTCTGACGGTCTGATGTAGCCTTGAGTCTATTTTTAATAAATCTGATCTTTTCCTCTGTCTGCTGAACAATTTATGGCCCAATCATCTTTCTTTCACCTACTTCATCCCAACATAAGGGAGTTCTGCACTTTCTGCCATACAAAGCTTCATATGGAGGCATCCTAATGCTTGATTGGTAGCTGTTGTTATAAGCAAACTCAATCAAAGGCAAGTGTGTATCCCAACTACCTTCAAACTCAATCACACAAGCCCGTAACATATCCTCCAATATCTAAATAACCCTCTCAGACTGGCCATCTGTCTGTGGGTGGAATGCTGTGCTAAAGTTCAATCTAGTTCCTAGGGCTCTCTGAAGACTACCCTAGAATCTAGAAGTGAACCTAGGATCTCTGTCAGATACAATCGATACTGGCACTCCATGCAATTTTACAATTTCATATATGTACAATCTGGCCAATCTCTCCAGGCTATAGTTTATCCGGACTGGCAAAAAGTGAGCAGACTTGGTCAGTTTATCAACTGTAACCCATACTACATCATGACTATTCTGTGTCCTAAGAAGTCCCATCACAAAATCCATAGTTATTCGTTCCCATTTCCACTCTGGTATTGGCAATGGATGTAACAAACCAACTGAAACTTGATGTTCTGCCTTTACTTGCTGACAAGTTAGGCATTTGGAAACAAAGTCTGCTATATCCCTCTTCATACCCATCCATCAGTAATGCTCTTTCAGCCCTCTGTACATTTTAGTTCCACCAGGGTGCATAGCAAAAGGAGACTCATGTGCTTCCTTCATAATGATCTGTCTCAATTCAACATCATTATGAACGCACATTCTGCCCTGATGTAGCAATAAACCATCATCTCTCACAGAGAATTCAGGTTTCTTGCCTAGCTGGACTTCTTTCAGTAGCTTCTGATATTTATCATCACTCTGAGCAACCATTCTGATATGATCAATCAACACTGGCTGTACATGCCATGCAACTACTGTCTGTCCCTCATCATCAATCTCTAAACTGGCATGCTGTGCTTTCAACTCATATACCATGGACAAAGGAGAAACTCTGAGATTTTCCATAGTCTTGTGACTCAAGGCGTCAACCACCACATTTGCTTTCCCTGGCTGATAGTCTATTAAGCAATCATAGTCTTTAATCAATTCTAACCATCTCCTCTGCCTCAAATTCAATTCCTTCTGGGTGCCCCAATACTTCAAGCTCTTATGATCTGTGTAAATGTAACATTTCTCCCCATACAAATAGTGTCTCCATATCTTCAGAGCAAAAACAATAGCTGCTAGCTCCAAATCATGTGTTGGGTAGTTCCTCTCATGCGGTTTTAGCTGGCGTGATGCATAAGCAATGACATTCCGATTTTGTATCAGTACACAGCCTAACCCATTGTGAGAAGCATCACTATAAACTGTATATTCTTTACCCGGAATAGGTAAAGTAAGGACTAGAGCTTCAGTCAAACACCTCTTCAACTGTTCAAAACTCTGCTGGCATTTATCTGTCCACTGAAATTTTACATCCTTCCGAAGCAGCTTGGTCAGTGGAGAAGATAACATCGAAAACCCTTTCACAAATCGACGGTAATATCTATCTAAACCCAGAAAACTGCGAATTTCTGTGATATTCTTGAGCGGCTTCCAATTAAGGATAGCTTCTACCTTGCTGGAATCTACCTTGATCCCTTCAGCTGACACAACATGTCCCAAGAAGGAGATTTCTTTCAGCCAAATTTCATATTTCGACAATTTGGCGTATAGTTGTTTCTCCCTTAAGGTCTGCAGTACAATCCGCAGATGTCTGTCATTTTGGCTGAAAGAAATCCACAGCCAAAATTCACATTTACTGCCATCAAACATCATTTCGGCTGCACTAGCCAGAAGGATGATCAGAAAGGGGTGTGAAGCATACTTGGCACATGTGATAAACACCCAAGTGGGGAATCCAGCACTAAGGGACATCCCTACTGTATGTGACTTTCCGGATGTGTTTCCTGATGAATTACCAGGATTACCTCCAGAAAGAGAGGTGCAGTTTGAGATTGATGTTATGCCTGGTGTGGACCTAGTCTCCATAACGCCATATAGAATGGCACCTGCATAATTGAAAGAGTTGAAAGTATAGTTGCAAGAATTGCTTAACAAGGGCTTTATCTGCCCTAGTGTGTCACTTTGGGGAGCGCCAGTGTTGTTTGTAAAGAAGAAAATGGCATTCTCCGCTTATGTATTGACTACCGGCAGTTGAATAAGGTGACAATAAAGAATAGATATCTATTACCCCGCATTGATGACTTGTTTGAGCAGTTAAGGGGTGCAGCTGTGTTCTCCAAAATTGACCTGAGATCAGGTTATTATCAACTGAAAGTACAAGAGCAGAGTATTTCTAAAACTGCCTTCAAAACCCGCTATGGCCATTATGAGTTCCTAGTTATGCCATTCGGGTTAACTAATGCTCCGGCTGCTTTTATGGATCTGATGAACACTATCTTCAGACCATACCTCGATCAGTTTGTTGTGGTATTCATAGATGATATATTGGTCTATTCGAGGAATGCAGAAGAGCATGATAGACATCTGCACATTGTATTACAAACTTTGAGGGAGAAACAGCTATACGCTAAATTATCGAAATGTGAATTTTGGCTGAAAGAAATATCTTTCTTGGGGCATGTAGTATCAGAAGAGGGCATCAAGGTAGATCCAAGTAAGATTGAAGCTGTCCTTAATTGGAGGCTACCCAGAAATATCACAGGGATTCACAGTTTTCTGGGTTTAGCTGGATACTACCATAGATTTGTGAAGGGATTCTCCATGTTGGCATCTCCACTGACCAAGCTGCTTAGAAAAGATGTGAAATTTCAGTGGATGAAAAAATGCCAACAGAGTTTTGATGAATTGAAGAAATGTTTGACTGAAGCTCCAGTCCTGACTTTACCTACACTGGGTAAAGAATATATAGTTTATAGTGATGCTTCTCACAATGGGTTAGGCTGTGTATTGATGCAAGATCGAAATGTAATTGCCTATGCATCACGCCAGCTAAAACAGCATGAGAGGAATTATCCAACACATGATTTGGAGCTTGCAGCTATTGTGTTTTCTCTTAAGATCTAGAGACATTATTTGTATGGGGAAAAGTGTTACATCTACACAAATCATAAGAGTTTGAAGTATTTGGGCACTCAGAAGGAGTTGAAATTGAGACAGAGGAGATGGTTAGAGTTGATAAAAGACTATGATTGTCTGATAGACTATCAGCCAGGGAAAGCTAATGTTGTGGCTGACGCCTTAAGTCGCAAGACTATAGCAAATCTATGAGTTACTCCTTTGTCTATGGTACATGAGTTAAGATCATTGCATGCCAGCTTAGAGACTAATGATAATGGGCAAACAGCAGTTGCATGGCATGTACAACCATTATTGATTGATCAGATCAGAATGGCTACTCAGAGTGATGAAAGGTATCAAAAGCTGTTGGAAAAAGTCCGGCAGGGTAAGAAACCAGAATTCTCAATCAGAGATAATGGTCTACTGCTACACCAGGGCAAAACATGTGTTCCTAAGGATTTTAATTTGAGGCAGATCATTTTGAAGGAAGCACATGAGTCTCCTTTTGCCATGCACCCTGGTGGCACAAAGATGTATAGGGGGCTAAAAGAGCATTACTGGTGGATGGGTATGAAAAGAGATGTGGCAGAGTTTGTTTCCAAATTCCTAACTTGTTAGCAAGTAAAGGCAGAGCATCAAGTATCCGCTAGGTTGTTACATCCACTACCAGTACCAGAGTGGAAATGGGAGAGAATAATGAAGGATTTTGTTATGGGACTTCCGAGGACACAGAAGAGTCATGATGCAGTTTGGGTCATTGTTGACAGACTAACTAAGTCTGCTCATTTTCTGCCAGTTCGGATGGACTATAGTTTAGAAAGATTGGCCAGGTTGTACATTGATGAGATTGTGAGACTGCATGAAGTGCCAGTATCCATTATATCAGATAGAGATCTGTTAGTAGTATGCCCTAGAGCATATCATTTAGTATGTATCTTGTATATATTTTTATTAATAAAAGGCATTTCCACTTTTCCATTTACATAATATATTTATGTGTAATAGAAAAGGTCCATTGATATTTTGTTAGAAATATTATTCTTAAGTTGTTAAGAATATGAGTGACAATATTTCTAGCACAAAGTATCATAAATAGGTTCACAATCGAGGATACTTCATAATAAGGACATGACTTATCCAGAAAGATTGTATTCATGTTTGTTCCCAAGTTATTTATATGAGATATAAATAAGATGGAATGGTGAGTCTCATGCCATATGACAAACATGATAGGCACTTATAAATGATAAGTAGGCCGAACCAGTGACACTTATGACAAGCACATGGAGTTTACTCTTGTCAATGTTTTGTCATAAATCATATCGATGCATATAATCTTTAGACTGAGATATACAGTTATCTTGTATATAGGTAGTTTGAGTTTGATACTGCTTTCATACTTGTACTGTGTATGGGTATATGGGCATGTGTTGGCTTCTACTAGTTATATATGGAGGTAGGTGTTGATCAAGATGGAATCTGTTCCTCTAAGTAAATAGAGATAAAATCCTATGTTCATTTAATTGTTCTTGATGTTTCAAGTTCCTAGTCAGGACAGATAGATTTATTCAGAAAAGAGTTTCTGATGAGAAAATATTTTTAATCAAGAACTGGAATTAAAAGAGAACATAATATTCATAGCAAATGGAGTTTGACATAAACCATGACTCCAGCTTGAGTTGGGATTTTGTAACAGAGAGATTCTAGTGCATGGTAACATATGATTATAGGTTCATTTAAGGTAAACCTTATTACTAATTGGATGGCCATGGCATGCTATGCTAGGTGTTAACCATGGTCTATGAGGTTCATAAAATGATTTAGAGAAATCATTTATGGTAAGAAAGAGTTCTGATGATATTAAGAGTTGATATCATGTCTCATAGCCAATTAGTGATGAGCCTAGTAAGTCACACACATACACAAGTTATCACCTATTTAAATATGATTTAATTAATTAATTAAAGAGTTTAATTGATTAATTAAATAGGTTTAGTTTGCAATTAGATTGCAAAGTCCCTAGCATGACTTGAAACCAAATCTAGATTATTGGATGTGTAGTATAAATTAAATTTATATTTAAAGTGTTTAAATATGAATTTAATTAATGAGAAATTAATCAATAGAGATTAATTAATTAATTTATATTTGATATAAATTAATTAGAAGAAGAAAAATAATTATTTTGGGTTGAGAACTCAAAATTAAGACACAGGGGCATTTTGGTCATTTTGCAGTGTGACACGTGGCACCATGAGATGGTGACACATGGGATTACACATAAGCTTGCCAAATATTTTTTAATCATGTAAGATGATTAAAATCAAGATTAAATATAGGTTTGACACTTGGCACAATGTGTAACACCCCGGCTTAGGGGGCCCCAGCTCAATCCCCTCTATGGGTGGCCTTCTTGCCAGCGTACCCTTCTAGAGGCCGGACCTGCGACTCACAAGGTACTGTCCGCTTTGTGGAATTAAATCCCTTCGCCCTGCAGAGCTAGGATTCGAACCCTTATCACTCACGGGTTTGCTTCGCCTCTCACCAATTGAGCTGAAGCAAACCCGTGAGTGATAAGGGTTCGAATCCTAGCTCTGCAGGGCGAAGGGATTTAATTCCACAAAGCGGACAGTACCTTGTGAGTCGCAGGTCCGGCCTCTAGAAGGGTATGCTGGCAAGAAGGCCACCCATAGAGGGGCTTGAGCTGGGGCCCCCTAAGCCGGGGTGTGACAATAAAAAAGGCGCAGCTCAATTGGTGAGAGGCGAAGCAAACCCGTGAGTGATAAGGGTTCGAATCCTAGCTCTGCAGGGCGAAGGGATTTAATTTCCACAAAGCAGACAGTACCTTGTGAGTCGCAGGTCCGGCCTCTAGAAGGGTACGCTGGCAAGAAGGCCACCCATAGAGGGGCTTGAGCTGGGGCCCCCTAAGCCGGGGTGTGACACAATGTGATTGGGTCACTTAAACCTAGAGCTAATCAAAGGGTGACATGTGGCAAGGGTTTAATGTGTTAACCTAGCTATTTAAGTGTTGTTATGAGAAAATAAAATGCAACCAGCAGCCACACTCCTTTGTCACGCCACTTTGAGGGTTTTCATCTCTTCTTCTTCATCTCTTATCAATTCAAAGAGATTAGCCATCAATCTCTTGAATTAAGAACACTAGAAATTATTTCTAGTGTCCTGTTTACATCTTTAATCTCTTAAAAGGCAGAACTTGATTTTCTAATTAATAGAAAAAGCTTTAGAAGCTATTCAAGGGCTGCCATATGTGTGAATGGTTTGGACAATCTAGAGGTACAAAATCTGGTGTCCTTAAGACGAATATCAAAGCGCAGACATTGCAGTGCATCAAGAGGTTAGTGTAATCGTTCTTGATTTAATCTAGGGTTCTAAAATTAATCTTATTAATTTTAAAATCTTAAATGGCAAATACAGATCCAAAAACATATTAAAAGAGTTTTAATATGTTGTTTATCATTGAAATCAAATAGATAAAAATAAATCTTGCATGATGCATGTGACCCTAGGTGAAAATTTTGAATTCAATGGTATAAACTTGTGCTTTTCACCCTTCCTTTCCTTCAAGATCCTAGGTTCACTTCTAGATTCTGGGGTAGTCTTCAGAGAGCCTTAGGAACTAGATTGAACTTCAGTACTACATTCCAACCACAGACAGATGGCCAGTCTGAGAGGGTAATTCAGATCTTAGAGGACAAGCTACGGGCTTGTGTAATTGAATTTGAGGGCAGTTGGGACGCACACTTGCCTTTGATTGAGTTTGCGTACAACAACAGCTACCAATCAAGCATTGGGATGCCTCCATATGAAGCTTTGTATGGCAGAAAATGTAGAACCCCATTGTGTTGGGATAACGTGGGTGAAAGAAAGATGATTGGACCCGAAATTGTTCAGTAAACTGAGGAGAAGATTAGGGTGATCAGAGATCGACTTAAGACTGCATCAAACAGGCAAAAGTCCTACATTGATTTAAAGAGAAGAGATATTGAGTATGCAGTGGGTGAGAAAGTATTCCTCAAGGTTTCTCCTTAGAAGAGAATTATGAGATTCGGCAGAAAGGGGAAACTAAGTCCTCGTTTCATTGGGCCATATGAGGTTCTGGAAAGAGTGGGTCCTTTGGCATATCGTTTGGCACTACCTCCAGAGTTAGAAAAGATACATAATGTCTTCCATGTGTCTATGTTGAGGAGGTATCGATCAGACCCACTCATGTACTACCAGTGGAAGAAATTGAAGTGAATCCAGACCTCACATATGAGGAAGAACACATAGTGATTCTGGCTTATAAGGTGAAACAACTACGGAACAAGCAGATACCGTTGGTAAAAGTGTTGTGGAACCATCATTCGGGCCAGGAGGCTACTTAGGAATGAGAGAAGGACATGAGGAGACAGCACCCACAGCTGTTCAGAGATTGATACCAGGTAAAATTTCGAGACGAAATTTATTTTAAGGGGGAGAGAATTGTAACACCCCCATTTGTATAGCCTGCTATATTTTACTGCTCTGGTGACCAGTGTCGGTCCAGACAATTAAGGGGATTAGAACCATACTTAAGACAACTAGAGAAGCCATAAACACAAATAATTAGTAATTGCCAATGAGTTAAGTATAAATAAGAAAAACAAAATATAAGAAGTTAAACGAGCTGAGAGTCACAGCGATGGGTGACCTTCTCGGGAAGGACTGCGAAGTCATTTTAAACTCAAATTTCGAACCGTAAAATGTGAGGCTTCGGTCCTTAGGAACCTTATGAACACAGTGGAAAAGAGCAAATCATGAAAAAGAATTATTAAGTCAGTCAAATAATTAGGTCAGGGAGCCGAAAGAAATATTGAATTAATTGCAAACCGGGTTGAATCGGCAAGGGACAATTTGGTTAATTGACCCAGAAAGCTGACTCCTGACCTAACTGTCAAATAAAATGGGAGAAAAGAAAATTTTGCAATCGACAATTAAATTAAAGAACTAATAGAAAAATAAATAGAAAAAAAAAAGAAAAAGAAAAGTCAAAAAGGTAGTGACATCATCAAGGTGACATCACATATGAAGTCATAAATAAATTTTTATTTACTTGATATTTTGACTAAATCAATTAAGGGATAAATATACAAAATAAAGAAAAAAGAATTCATTGTCTTCTACTTCCCTTCCAAGCCATTCTCTCTCTCCCCAAAGTTCTCTCTTCCAAACTCCATTGGAGCTCCAAATTTAAGCTTCATATACCCCAATTTAACCATAAATTCCCCTAAAGTCCTTAAGTAAATCTTAACCTAGACCTTTGATTTAGCTATTGTCTACAAAAAGAAGAAGAAAGGAGGAGAAATAAGAAGAGGAAAAAGACACCTAACAAGGTTAGTGATTTAAGATACAAAATTAGTTTATTTGTTGTGTTTTTAGCTTGATTAACTTGTAAATAAACTTAAAATGAAAAGAAAAATTTGTTGAGGGACCATGACTGAAATTCAGCCAGCATGTGTATGGGGGTTTTATTTCATGGTTTGAATGGTTTGAATGGGTATATGAACCTTAATTAGTTGAATGACTATGGTTAAAGGCATGGAAATGGTTGAATGCAACAATTAGAGTGAATTAGGGTTTTGGACATTAGGGTTTAGAGACAAAAATGTGAGAAAATTGTAAATGATGTCTTTGACCTAGTTTAAGGAGAGAAATGGTCAATTGTGACCTAATGAGGTGTGTTGGAGTGGTTGGAGTTAAGGCCAAATTCGGATTGAGCATGGTCATGCTGCTGGCAGCATGACCAAGTTACCTTTAAGGGACCAAAAATGAAATTTTACAAATCTAATTGGTATGAGACCAATTGGGAATGAAAATAGACACTAAATAACACAATTTTCATTTAGGAAGCATGCCCAAAAAGTGACCAAAAGCTAGTGAACAAATTAACCAAACTTGGAAAATCTCAGTCTGCCCTGTACAAACTGATCAAATGAACAGTGTTTAACTTGAGCTAGGAAGGTCAAAATGACCCAAAATTTTACCAGTGGACAGTTTAGATATAAACCTAAAACTTTCATGAAGAACACAAACCCAAATTATGCCATTAACCAAGTCATTTGGCCACCCAAAGTTGGTGACCTAAAACTGCCAGAACCAAAAATTGCCCAGAAAACTGGATTGAGTCCAATCCGGCAGCCATGGTTCAAATGGCTATAACTTGAGCTACAAAACTCTAATTGGAGTGATTCAGAAAGGAGAATAAACTTAAGGCAATAGGGAACATTTTCTGTGAAGAAAGTTTTGCCAAATTCCAACAGAAAAGTGACCAATGGAACAGTGCAACCTTAGACACCAAAAACTGAAAATTTATCAAATTTTCTTAAAAGACTTAGAATTTGAATAAACAACCAAAACCAATAAATTTAGTGACCAAAATGCGGTATGTGGGTGAAGTTGGAATTCCCATACCTATTAAGCCTTAGAAAGTCAACAATTTGACTTGAATAGTGTAGTGAATAGTAACCCGAAACACAAAAATTTAAGGAACGTCGAGTTTAGCACGTTAGAGCTAGGTAAAAGTGAAGTTAAATTTATTTTTGGATTTATGCTAAGTTATGGTACTGAAACACTATAAAATTGTGTGTTTCAGTTGAAAAGAATACCGGGAAAGAACCCGAAGAACCGAGTCAAGGCCAAGAGGCAACTCGCTTGAGGTTTGTGCACAATATCACTATGCTTTAAAATTCATTGATAAAGTGAATGAAATATGTATTTTACTTTTGGTTTGAATTGTTGAAAGTTTATTTGTTACATTATTTATGATGTTTTGATTTAAACTGTTAAAGTTATTGTGTATATTTGAAATAGCAATAATTAGCAAATTGTTAAGATAAGTTTTGAAACCACAGTGTCATGACCATATATTTGAATACTTCACTAGCATGACTAGTGGGGGTAATTAGTTTCGAATTTTGATTCCTTCTCTGGAGAAGTGTTGAGGTGTGCCAGTAGAAGAGGATTTGAATGGATATCCATATATTTGAGCTAGCTAGCCTTGTGATGTGACTTCTCCTTAGCCTCTGGCTATTGAGATTATATTTGTTTCGAATGGCATGATCTAACTGTGGGTTTTATGAAATGTGTTTGATACTTCGAAATGAAATTGTTTGAAATAAAATCTCATAATTCATGTTTTGTGTTTAACTCGCATGCTCAGTTCAATTTTTGAATAAATGTGATTTAAATTCTGCATAAAGATTATTTTAGTATGTTGTGCACCACTGAGTCCTAGTACTCAGCGATAGCTTTTATTGTTGTCGCAGATTTAGAGACTAGAGGAGCAACAGACTGAGCTACTAAGGTGTGAGGATCTATCAGCTTGAAGTTATCGGGTATAATTTATACCCTGACTGTAAATATTTCTTTTGATGTATGTATTGCACATAAATATATGGACATGTAAATTTGGTCTTGAGTAGCTTGTATAAAGCTTGTGTAAAGTTCGTAATAAATTTTAGTTGAATTTCTCTTAATGTAAATTTTGTAA
Organism: Hevea brasiliensis; assembly: GCF_030052815.1. Classification (NCBI taxonomy): domain Eukaryota; kingdom Viridiplantae; phylum Streptophyta; class Magnoliopsida; order Malpighiales; family Euphorbiaceae; genus Hevea; species Hevea brasiliensis. Next base: position 51,158,019 of record NC_079499.1, read on the forward strand.
GGATGTATATAAATTGTTTTGTCGTTATTGAAATTATGAATGGAACTATTTTATTTAATTTGAACGAAATGAATTGCTAGTATTTTGATGATCATTGGATAGTGGATCTGAAATTTGAAAGTTGATAAATGTGTTGAGAAATTGGTTGGGATTGAGTATGATTTTGAAGCAGTGGTTGAAAAATTATTGGAAGTGCCTTTTTTTCAGGTATTTGAAGAACTGTTTTCTCAAAATATAAACGGAACTCTGTCAAAATTTTTATAAAATTTGCGAAAAAATAAAATAGGCCAAAAATATTAAATAGTTTTCAACTTTAATTAAATGTTTTAATACCTATTAGAAAATGCTCACCACTTATCAAAAGTAAGAAAATTGTTTTAAAATCCCTTGTAGGGTACTTAATGAGTTATCGGTAGGTGAAGTTCGGTAGTTCATTAGGTATTCTATGGGATCATGTTATGCCTTATAGAGGGGTGAGGTGTGACAATTATAGTACAGAATTTACCATGTCCAAATTACAAAAAATTTAACCACATGACCTAGCTCATTTACATGTCCAAACTCACACCTTTATACATATGTACATGCTGCCATAACAAGCACCATAATTCAACAATATAATTCCATAAACCAAACCACAAAATAACATATCTTGACATACACTTCAAGTTTGCCAAATTGTACCTCTCTTTCAATTAACTTCCAAGCTTCCAAAATCAAGTGTACTGTCACATATACATTTAGTATACATCACCCAATTTATTCCTACACACATAAACACTTAATCAACACTTTAATCTACCATTTACATGCAAAGATAAACTGTTCTTATGGAGTTTCCATGGCTGCCAAAAATATACCTCTCCCTTAACTCATCAAACGTCAAAAATCTTTCTGCAATTCAACTACCCATAACATCCATACCAAGTTTAATGAAATAATAATAAAAAATACATGCTTACCACTTTGGAAACTCTTCAAAACCTCACCAAAACTTGATTTTCTTGCGGCCTATCTACTGCCCAAGTGGTGTAGAATAATTTTAGTAAAGGGAGCATTGAAGAATCATGGCTTGATCATGGGAAATGGGAGCTTGCATGAATTCGGCCATGGAGGATTTCTTTGGGAGCATTTCGGCTGGTCTTTGAGAGGTGAGGAAGATGAAGTATATTCTATCCAAATGAAAGTTTAGTGGTCCACTTAAGTGAGGTGAGTGGAGCACTAAGTGAGATTTAATATTTGTTAAATCTTAAATTTCCAAATTCTTACATTAAGCTCCTATCTTTTGCTATTTGAATTAGGTACCACCAATTTAATTTTTTATGACATTTTCCAAGTGTAATATAATGTATTTTTAATGAACATTTAGGTCAAAAGACAACTCAGGGTGTCAAATAACCACAATGCCCCTGTTCGGGTTGCATTCTCGATTTTTCGGTAACACCGAGTTTTGTCGTTTTCTCGATTTCCCGTTTTTCTTTGTACTAATTAATTAATTTTTCTTTGATATTTCTAATGATATTTATACTTCAATAGACATTTATTCAAGTCCTAAAAATATTTTTCAGGGTTTCTAGTGGTCTAGGGCTAGTCAACGGTCCACGCCGCAACTTCCCGGTGCAGTCACCCATCGCTAGGGTTCTCAGCTCATTTAACTTGATTACAATTCATTACTATTATTTTTCCTTTGTTTTTCTTGTATTTTATTTTCTTGTATTTCATTGTTTTATGTCTCCTCATCAATTTTTAAGTGTAGTTCTAGGCATTCTAGCTGTCCGGACAACACTGATCACCGGAACAGTAGAACGCGCTACCGAACATAGGGGTGTTACACACTGGACTTAGAGGTCCAGAATTCCAGCACCCAAGCAACACTTCCGATTCTTCAATTCAATCAACAACTAACTTAAATTTGCAACCAACAAACATCAATTAGTCAATAATTGACCTTAACAACCTCAATTAAGCATCATGGCACAAAACCCCAAATTCTCATAAACCCTAACCACCACAATTTACAATCTCATACATCATATGCAATTTAACTTGTCTTTTATGTTTGTCACTTCACCAAAGTTAAAAATCAATGTTTAATTTCAACCAAAACATCAAACCCTCATTTCCATAGGCTGGCCAAAATTTCAAGGGTTTCAAGTATGCATCCCTTACATCAATTTTCATACAATTCTATCATAATTTAACTTAATGTCAATGCTAAAAGTAGAAAGAAACTTAAAACTTACACTAACCTCACTTAGGTGAAATCCCCAAGCTTTCTAACTTCAATTTCTTCTCACCTTTTTGCTCTCAAACTCTTAATCAAGGTCTAAAATTAAGAGTTCATTTAATTATTTACCCCTTATAGAATTGTTTGGCTAATTTCAATTGGTTAAAATTTTTAATTAGGTCATCATGTCATCACGCTTATGTCATAATTAAGAGTTGAATTTTTATTTCTTTTATTTTCTTCTTTCCATCATACATATCTTTTGAATTTTTATCAAAATTTTCTTAATATTTTATTACAATAATTTCACTCAATTTAATTTAACATTTTGATCAAAAGTCAACTCTAGATGTTAAATAACCAAAATGCCCTTAGCGGGTTATAGTCTATCTTTTTTTATAATGACCATTAACTCCATAATCCGATGGTCACTTAAATTTTATACTACTTATTTTAATTTATTTTCACTTCATTTTTAGTCCTCTAACTGGCATTGAATAGTACTATTCATAGACTGAAAATAGTACTGTTCAAAGCTCATACATTCAGGAAGTTACAATCTTTCCCTCTAATTTAAAATTTCATCCTCGAAATTTACCTGGTGTAAACAGTTGAGGAAACTGCTGCCTCATTGTCTCTTCACTCTCCCATGTAGCTTCCTCAGTATTATGGTGCCTCCACATAACTTTTACCAATGGAATCTGCTTGTTCCACAGTTCTTTGATCTCCCGAGCTAAGATCCTCACAGGTTCCTCTTCATATGTCAAATCAGGTTGCATGTAACACCCTCATATTAAGTGTTCGTATATTATATTATTCCAATCACTAAGGTCTATTCGAATAGCGAGAATATATAGAACTATACTTAGATCACATAGAGGAACCATAAATAAAATTGATAAAGATCAAATGTAGTAGGAAGAAAATAAGTGAAATAAAGCCTAAATCGGTTAAATGAGCCAAGGTCCCAGCAATGAGTGATCGACTCGGGAAGTGACTGCGAGCTCAGTTGCTACCCTAAATTCGTGTGGGACCCCATGACATCCAAGGCTAAGGGATCTTTGCGAAACTATTGGAAATGTGAAAACCATAGAAAAGAAAAGAGAACAAACTCAAATAAGTGAATCAAAACTCAATGAGTTAGCAAGCATCATTAAAAAGATAATTAGACCCGATGAGGGGCATTTTGATTAATTCACTCTTAGAGGTAACTTTTGACCTAAATGTCTATTAAAATATGTGAAATTAAAATATTGAAAAAGATATTAAAAATAAAGAGGTGTAGGAAAAGAAAAGAAAAAAAAAAGAAAAATTCTATTTTTAATGCTTTATGGCATAAGCATGATGTAACTGTGACACAATTAAAATTTTAATTTTAAATTACAAAATTTTAAGGATAAATATTGCTAAAAGAAGACAAAAGAAATTAAAAATAAAAATCCACTTTCTTCCTTCTAGTTTGGCCAGCCACCTCTCTTCTCTCTCTCCATTTCATTTTCCTCCATTGACATCCATTTACAAGCTTAAAAACCTTGAATTCTCTTCCTAAAATCCATAGATATTAGAACAAAAATTTAGTTTTGGACCTTGAAAAGAAGATTTGAAAGCAAGAAAGTGGGTAAAGCTTGAAGGTTTGAAAGAGTGGAAAGACTCTATTAGAGGTAAGTGAACCACCTAGCTTTCTTTTTACTTCCTTTCTTAAAATTAAGTTTGATTTTGAAAAATTGAGTTAAGAAATTGAAGAAAACATACGTGTATGGAGGAATGGAAAATCTGGCCAGCCTAGGGTATATTAGGGTTTAAGGTGATTTGATGGAATTGAACATGAAATCTTGCATATGTAATGTTGTATACATGAATTGGATATTGATTTGTATGAAGATGTTATGAATTAGGAAAGGGATAAATTAGGGTTTATGGAGAATTAGGGTTTTATGGTAGGTTACTCAATTGATGTTAGAAATGTTAGATTATGGTAGATTATGGTCAGTTGATATATTTTGGTTGAGAAATAATATTGATTTGATGAAAGGAAGTAATAGCATACTAATGTATTGAGGAGTTGGAATCTGGACAGCTTGTGTTCAGTCCACTTAGATGAAACTTAAAACATAGGGCTATAATTTTCATGGATAGACCTTCTCTAAAAATTGACCGCAAGTTGTCTTAGAAATTGCTTGAATCCGAAATTGGTATTCTGGACCTGACCAGAATTGATCAAATAAACAGTACATCTTCAATTAGGCATAACTCACACTAGACACCTCCAAATTAGGTGATTTTTGAAGCAATGGAAACTTGAAACATAGTATAACACTTCTTATGAAGATCATAAACCCAAATTATGACCCTAACTTGGTCAAATTGCTAAGCAAAGTTAGTTTATCAAATCTGCCTAATTCTGGACTAACCTAGAAATCCTGGACAAATAGCCATCCAACCAATTTTGGCAAAAATACCATAACTTGGGCTACAAAACTGCAGTTGTAGTGATTCCAAAGCCAAAATGTTCTTAACACATAGAACTACAATTTTTATGTTTTGACCAGAACCCAGATCCTAAAGTAACTTAGGGAAATTGTTAGGAGAACTTAAGACTTCCCAATCTAGAATTTCTGCACTGGAATTATTTTAGCCATTTGACCCCAGAATAGTAAATAGATCATAACTTTTAATAGAAAATTTCAAATGGGATGAGCCAAAATGATATGAAAACCTAAGAATCAGGGCTACAACTTTGATTTAGAAACCTTACTCAAATTCTAGGTGTAAGGACCTCAAATGTGAATTGCAAAGACTGACCTAAATTTGAAATCCTGAAAGTATAGGGGTGATGAGTCCAGGTTGGTTAAATTACCATAACTCACCCTTTATAGCTTCAAATTTAGAAATTCTTGAACCTATGTAACATGAGACACATGGGAACAAACTCATATGAAGAGCACTAAGACAAATTATGACTATAACTAGTCCAATTAGCTTGACAAAGTTAAGTTCCAGAATCTGCCCTGATCTGGAACAGTATTTGTCATTGAACCAGTACTTGGTAAATTAAGTATAACTAGAGCTACAAAAATCTAAATTGAGTGATTCAAATTGGAAAATAAAACTAAGACATAGAGGGACAATTTTTATGAAGAACACCTCACCAAATTATCAATAAAACTAAGTCAAAATTGGGTTCTAAAGTCAAGATTCAAAACTGTCCAGAACCGAAAATCAACTAGAAATTGGGAAGTCATTAGAATTTTGTTTAGTTGACTATAAATGGGACTTAGAATGAGTATTAAAGTTTGGTAAATGTGTGATTTTAGTGGATAAAGAGACTTCCAAAGAAGGGAAGGCTTAGGACAAATAAAGAGATCCATTTGAGGTTTGTGCACAACTAATTCTTTGCTTTGTTTTTCACTTTGAATTTGATTTAAACGAGCTATTATGAATGAGTTTGGATTTTCCCCTTGCATTTTAAGAATTTTGATTTTGTGAAATGAAATTTTGATCTTGGAAAGGTGGATGTTGGCCCTTTTTATATTGTTATAGTACAAGGGTGGGCTGATTTTAAATGAAATTTGAAGTGTTTTGAGAATTTGTATGTTGCTAACCCTTTTGGGTACTTGTTTGAATGAAATGTGATAATGAACATGGTTTAAAACCACAGTTGACATGACTATGTGATTTGTATTCCTCACTAGCTTGTCTAGTGAGATGAATTGGATTTGTTTTCTCTCTCTAGCTGAAGTATTGAGGTGTGTTGCCAGTTGAGGATGGATTGAATGAGTACTCATATTTGCTAGCTAGCCCTTGTATTCCTCATTAGCCTTTGGTTATTGGGATAAATTGGAAATTTGTGTCATATTCTAACTGTGTGGTTTTTAGCAAACTTGTGTTTTATGATTGTTTGGAGTAAAATGTGATTTTATTAAATGATTCTCTCATTTTAGAAAAAAAAATTATAATATTTTATATGTGTTTGACATTATGATTGATTAAGTTTTGATAAATTATGATTTGTATTGAGCTTTAAAGTTTTAAGTTGTGCACCACTGAGTTCACCACTCAGTGATAGCTTGTTTATGCTGTCACAGGTAAGGAGATAGATAAAGCAACAGAGTGAGCTGCTTGGGGCAGTAAAGAGAGCAGTGTTTTGGGTCTATTCCTAGCTATATCAACTGTACCCTTTGTAATTTGCTTTTTGATGTAAATTGATCCGTATGTATATTAGGACAGATGAGCAGTTGTACAAATATAGGCGTATGATATTTTATTTCTTTCGAGCTGTAAATTGAAAATGAACTTTATTTTGATGTGTATATGAATTGAACATATTTTCTGGGAAATTGTGAAATGGAATGAAATGCTTGAGTTGGATTAAATCTAATTGTGTACAGTATTTTTGTAAATTGTTTTTAACTGGTTTTGAAGAACTGTTTTTGTTACATTTTTAGCTAGCACCATGACGAATTTTTGTAAAATTCTAAAAATGCCAAATTAATTCAAATTAAAATTTTATGAAATACATCTACTTTGAAAACATTTTAATAATTCTTTTATCCTTATTGTCACTTAAATAAGAAATGAAATTGTTTTAAAATCCCTTATAGTATATTTAATGAGTTATCGGTGGGCGAAGTTCGGTAATTCATTAGGTATACTATGGGATCATGTTATGCCTTACAGAGGAGTAAGGTGTGACATTGCACATTAATCTTCTCTACTAATATGACATGTGAAGGGTCTGATCTATATCTTTTCAACATCGATATATGAAACACATTGTGGATTTTATCCAGCTCTAGTGGTAAAGCTAGCCTATAGACTACTGGACCCACACGTTCGATGACTTCATATTGGCCAATAAACCTAGGGCTTAACTTACCCTTCTTGCCAAATCTCAATACCTTCTTCCATGGTGACACCTTCAGGAACACTTTTTCCCCAACTTCATATTCTATATCCTTTCTCTTCAGATCAGCATATGACTTTTTTCTATCTGAGGCAGCTTTCAAATTAGCTTTGATCAATTTTACCTTCTCCTCAGTCCATTTCACTAGTTCTGGCCTCACAAGTTTATCTTCACCCAGTTCTTTCCAACACAAGGGTGTTCTGCATCTCCTCCCATATAGGGCTTCATATGGAGCCATCTGAATACTAGTCTGGTAACTATTATTGTAAGCAAATTCTGCTAGTGGAAGGTATTTGTCCCAACTTCCTTTAAATTCTATAACACAACTTCAAAGCATATCCTTAAGCACCTATCACATAATTCATGTCATTACTATCATTCTTTTAATAACAAAAGTCATTTATTAGATCTTAAGGGTTACCTGAACTACTCGTTCTAACTGTACATCCTTTTGAGGATGAAAAGCCGTGCTATAGTGGAGCTGTGTACCTAAGGCTTCCTGTAACTTCTTCCAGAATTTGGATGTGAACCTCGGGTCTCTATCAGATATAATAGAAATTGGGACTCCATGTAGCTGAACTATCACACTTATGTATAACTTTGCTAGCTTCACCAATGAGTAGTTGGTTCTAATTGGCAAAAAGTGAGCTGACTTGGTTAATCTGTCTACTATCACCCATACTGCATCATGTTTCTTTTAAGTGAGAGATAGACCACTGACAAAATCCATTATGATGCGGTCCCATTTCCATTCAGGTATGGTTATAGGCTGTAACAAACCTGATAGAACTTGTTGCTCTGCTTTTACTTGCTGACATATTAAGCATTTAGTCACATAGTCAGTAATGTCCTTCTTCATACCAGCCCACCAATACTGGGACTTCAAATCATGATACATTTTAGTACTCCTAGGTGCATAGCGTAGAAGCTACTGTGTGCCTCCTTTATAATGTTTCTCTTCAGTTTTCCATCATCTGGTATACATACTCTTCCCTTGTAGTACAAGAACCCATCTTCTTTCATTTCATATTCAGCCTCCTTTCCCTCTTTAATTTTGCCCATGATAGTCATCAATTTCTTGCCCACCTTTTGCCCCTCTTGTATCTGCTGTAGCAGACTTGGCTTTACTTGCAACTCAGCCAAGATAGCTCCATCCTGTGTTAAAGATAGACGGGCATTCAAGGATCTCAAAGCCACTATGGACTTTCTACTCAGAGCATCTGCTACCACATTTGCCTTCCTAGGGTGATAATCAATCACAGAATCATAGTCCTTCAGGAACTCAATCCATCGCTTCTGTCTAAGGTTGAGCTCCTTTTGAGTTTACAATATTTCAGACTTTTGTGATCTGTGTATATTTAGTACTTTTCACCATGCAAGTAATGCCTTCATATCTTCAATGCAAATATAATTGCCGCCAATTCAAGATCATGAGTAGGGTAGTTCTTTTCATGTGGTCTTAGCTGTCTGGAAGCATAAGTGACCACTTTCCCTTCTTGCATCAGAATACACCCAAGCCCATTGAGAGAGGCATCACTGTAGACCACAAAATCTTTTCCCAATACTAGTTGTGTTAACATTGGAGCCTCTGTCAACATAGCCTTCAGCTTCTCAAAATTGGCTTGACACTTATCATTCCAGTCAAACTTTATATTCTTATATAGCAACTTAGTCAGTGGAGCAGCTATTAGGGAAAACCCCTTCACAAATCTTCTATAGTAACCAGCTAACCCTAAGAAACTTCTGACTTCAGTTGCATTTCTAGGAGGCTTCCATTCCATTATCGCTTCAATCTTCTTGGGATCTACTCTAATCCCATCAGCTAATACTATATGTCCAAGAAAAGCAATCTCATTCAACCAGAATTCACACTTGGACAATTTAGCATACAACTTCTTTTCTCTCAGGGTCTGCAGAACAACCCTCAGATGCTCATCATGTTCCTCTCTATTCTTGGAATGCACCAATATGTCATTGATGAAGACCACTACAAATCGATCTAAGTAAGGATGAAAGATATGATTCATAAGATCCATAAGTGCTGCTAGTGCATTTATTAACCCAAACGGTATCACTAAAAACTCATAATGCCCATACCGAGTCCTAAGTGCAGTCTTAGGAACATCTGTATCCTTTACCCTCAGCTGATGATACCCTAATCTGAGATCAATCTTAGAAAATACACCTACTCCCTTCAATTGATCAAACAGATCATCAATTCTGAGCAATGGGTACTTATTCTTCACTGTTACTTTGTTCAACTGTAGGTAGTTTATAGACAGTCTCAATGTCTTGTCCTTCTTCTTCACAGACAACACTGGAGCTCCCCATAGTGACACACTAGGGCATATAAACCCCTTATCCAGTAACTCCTGTAACTAGATTTTTAGCTATTTTAATTCGGTAGGTGCCATCCTCTAAGGAGCAATCGAGATCGGTGTTGTACCTGGCATCATATCAATAGTAAACTCTACTTTCCTTTCTAGTGGAAAACCATGCAACTCTTCAGGGAAAACATAAGAAAAATCACATACAGTGGGTATGTCCTGGAGACTAAACCTAGCCTTTCTGGTATCAACAACATGTGCCAGGTAGGCTTCTCAACCCTTCCTTTTCAGTCTCCTTACAGCAGTAGCTGATATAACATTAGAAAGGAAATCCGTCCTTTCACCCACAACTGTGATCTCTTCATTTTTAGGAGTTTTCAATGTAATTCTCTTCAATCTACAGTCAACTATTACTTAGTGACGCGACAACCAGTCCATCCCTAAGATTACATCAAATTCATGAAAGGGTAATTCAATAAGGTCTGTCGAGAACTTATGCTCCTGAATTCTCAAAGGGCAACCTCTGTAGACCTTATTTACCACTACACTGTAGCCTAATGGGTTAGTGACTAGAATATCTTGGTCACTTTCTCTAATTGGATACTCCTTTCCACAGGTAAATTAATGCAGCAATAAGAATGTGTATATCCTAAATCTACCAATGTATGCATGGACATGTCATAGAGTGAGAACATACCCTTAATCACATCCGAGGCATCTTGCTCCTCTTGTGCCCTGATGGCATATGCACGAGCTGGGGCCCTAGCCTCTGGCCTCTCAACAGTTTCTGATGCAGGCCTCTATGAACTACCGGCTATCTCTGGTCTAACTGGCCTCCTACCCCTCTGAACTGCAGGGGCAGATCTATCAACTGGAGCTGGTGTGGTAGCTGAAGTGTTCCTCGGGCAATCCTTCTGAAAATGATTGGTAGCCCCACAGCTATAACACCCTCCAGTCAATCTCCAGCACAGCCCTCTATGCCATCTACCATAATGTGGGCAGGCTACTGCTGGAGCGACTCCTCTACCCACTGTTCCTAAAGAACTACCCACTGAAGGAGTGGACTAACCTCTCCTCAAAGCATACTGTGATCTGGGCCTCTGTGACTGACCCTGACTCTGAGCTTGACCCTGGCCCTGGGTATGGGGATCCTTATATTTCTTACTGGGTGCAGCTGATGAACTAGACTATCTCGGACCCCTTTTATATTGCTTATCTCTGCAATTTTGTTCATTTATTCTAACCCTTTCCACATTCAAGGAAGCCTCTACCAATTGAGAGAAAGTAATGATTCTCAAGGCCATGATGTGCATCTTGATATTATCATTTAGTCCCTCTTCAAATCTTCTACATCTATCAGTTTCAGTGGGAACTATTTCTCTGCCATATCTGTTCAGTCTGACAAACTCTCTTTCATATTCTAACACTATTAATTTTCTCTTCCTTAGACTGATAAACTCTATTCTTCTTGCCTCCAGGTAGACATTGCTAATATATTTCTTCCTGAACTCATCCAAGAAGAATTCCCAGGTTAACTGTACCAGCTAGACTTCCCGTGACACCATGTCCCACCATTGGTATGCCTCTTCCTATAGTAGTGATATAACACCTTCCAAATTCTATTCAGGGGTACAATGAAGTTGCTGAAGGACCCTCTCGATCCTTTCCAACCAGTACTCAGCTGCTGCATGGGTCATCTTCCTTCTTACCCTCAAAATCAACTGCTCCATACTTCTAGAGCTTCTCCAAATGAGACTTCTGGGGTGGCTGAGGTTGAACTTGGGGAATTGCCCCTTCATCTTCCTAAAGAACTTAGTCATCCGCTGAAATAAGGCCTGCTGGGGCTGTGCAGGCTCTTCAGGCACTGGTGGAGCAGGACCTCCCCTGCCTTCAACATCAGCCATAGGCGGAGCATGACTCTCGACCTCTTCCTCTATAGCTCTCTGGGATTCTGGGTCCATAACTTAACCTAAAACAAACAAAGAATAGATCTGCATTAGTATCACTTTGACTCTTATGAATGCAATGCATGATACGCACTCTACGTCTTTTTTATATATTTAGGTTCAGAAACGCCTAAACCGATGCTTTGATACCACTAAATGTGACACCCCTTACCAGTCTATAGTGTAGCTGAGTAAGAACTGTCACATTCTATGCTGGAGCACCTTATCTTATCTTATCTAATTCCATATTAATTTATTAGCTATTTTAATTAATTGTTCAATTTACTTTCATGTGGAGAAACTGACGTAGTTTTCCCTATTTTATGGATATTTGGCGAGTTATACTATTCACCTATTTAAAACAATTTCATATCTAATCCAATATTTCCATAATCATCTCAATATTTCAAAAATCCAATCTCATTCATATCAAAATTAAATCTCATTCAACCATGGAATTTGTCAAATTTATTAATTTACATCATGTACAAAGTAATTACATGAACTCATAATTTACATTACAAACTTATGTTCATGTACAAAATACAGAATAACTAATATAGCCGGGTAGATCCTACCAAAATGCACTGCAGAGCATGGTGGCACACTGGACTCTATGTAGATCTGGTCTCTCAATTTCTCAGTCTGATGACTAATGGGCTTTCTCTTTATCTCCAGTATCTACGCGAGGAAAAATCTACGCGCTAAGCACAATGTTTAGTGGTGCAATAATAAAATAAAATAAAATAAAATAAAATAAATTTATTTTTATAATTTATGAATTACTCCCCATTTAAATTCATATCAATTTTTATTCCTTAACATTTATCACTGCCCAAGTAAGCTATGACTGACAGATTAACTGGACTGGATATGCGGGTTTCTGAGCACTAGACACCGTAGTGCCTCGGGCCATCATACCATGGGATACATAATGTTAATCGTGTATGTAGAATGGCTAAAAGCCATAATATCAACACAATGAATTAAAAGTCATGAACGGGCATAAAGCCAAATATAACAAAATGGCACACAAGGCATGTATAACAAAATGGCTTAAAAGCCATAAGCAGTATTGCTAAACATATCGGCCCTTTCTTGGCATGCCAATCTATCCAAACTATAAAAACATGTCTAGGCCTATATGGGCACTTGGTGTTTTTTTTCATTTAAGCATTCATAGGTCATATATTCTCATCACATTTTATATTCATGCTTCAAAGCATTTTTTGGTTTCAATCATGTTGGGAACATGGGTCCCAAATACATATTCATATCACATTTATATTCAATAATTCATTTGTATTAAATACCAATCATATTTCAATTTGTTGTGAGTGTACCTCACGAATTCCAAACTTGTAGTCTTGATTTCACCCTTATTTTAGGTCAAGCTACAGTAGTAATTTGATCCACTTTCTTCATGAAAATTGTTCCTTATTATCTTAAGTTTAATTTCTTTTTGGATCATCAAATTTAAAGTTTTCTAGCTCTAGTTATAGACAATTTACCAAGTACTGGTCTAGTGACCAATATTGTCCTAGAACAAGGCAGATTCTGGAACTCAAATTTGTCAAGCTATTTGGACTAGTTACAGCCATAATTTGGCTTAGTATTCTTCATATGAGTTGTTCCCCTGTGTCTCATGGTTACACAGGTTCAAGACTCAACAAATTTGATGTCACACCTTACCCCTTCGTAAGGCATAACATGATCCTGTAGAATACTTAATGAAATACCGAACTTCACCTACCGATAACTCATTAAGTACCCTACAAGGGATTTTAAAACAATTTTCTTACATTTTGGAAGTGGTGAGCATTTTAGTGAGAATTAAAAACCATTTATTCAAAGCTTAAGGACTAGTAAAAATTTTTGTCCATTTAATTTTTGCCGCAAATTTTATAAAAATTTTGACAGAGTTCCCTCTGTATTTTGAGAAACCAGTTCTTCAAAGATCTGAAAAAAAACACTTCCAAAATATTTCACAACTCCCAACCACCAATAATTCTCAAATCAACTCAATACAAGGCACTTCAAATAATTTCACAATACAAATCAAGATTTCTCATCTCAAAATATTTAATATCTTCATTAACAAAACATAAAGTAGTAAATTCATATGTACAAATATTAGATTTACAGAAGAAAATCAAAGAAAAATATTATTACAATTTATTTACAACTGCTCAATTTACATTGATACTTATGACATTACAGTATTTACATCAAAATAACCATAAGGGTATAAAACAGTACCCGTACAAAAGGGATCAAGAAGTTCTTGTCAATCCTGCAGCTCACTCTGCTGCTTTCTCCTTGTTCTTATCTGCGACAGTAAATTAAACTATCACTGAGTATAAAATTACTTAGTGGTGCACAATAAAAATTTAAAATGTAATAATTAAATCATTCATTGCCAAACACAATTCAGATGTTTCTCAAACACATTTCAACAATTATCAAAGTTCCTAATAACACCATTTTGTCAAATAATCTATTAAACACAGTTTAGTCAAACAATTTCATAAACACAGTGTTGCCAAAGTCATACACAACTTAAGCCATGACACAAAATTTTTTATCAATATCGCGTTGTACACCACGACAAAGCAATCTACAACCCCATTAATCGAAATCAATGAGGGAGGTGGCTAGCTAGCTAATGAGTACTCATCCGATCTACAACCTCAACTGGCAAACCAGAGAGGAAGGAAAATAAACGATCTCAACCACATAAATGGAGGAAAAAGTGTAATACTGTCATGCTAAGTGTGAATCCAAAATCAATTTAAAACAACTATTTTCAATCATTTATGAGAGATCCCAAACAATTTTCAAGTCATTTTTGTCGTCACAAAGTGGCAACACAATTCATAAATAACGCAGCGACTTCATAAAGTATAGCAATTCAAATTTTCAATTGGAAAACAATTATATAAATTTATTGTGCACAAACCTGACTGGAGTCGCCTCTAGGCCTTGACTCAGTCTCTCCGAGCTTCCAAGTCTTTTTCAGCTGAAACACACAATTTCATAGTGTTTCAGTACCATAACTTAACATAAGTCCAAAAATAAATTTAACTTCACTTTAACTAGCTCTATTGCGTTAAATTCGACGTTCTCAAAGTTTTTGTGTTTCGGGTTACTATTCACTATACTATTCAAGTCAAATTGTTGACTTTTTAAGGATTAATAGGTATGGGAACTCCAACTTCACCCACATACCACATTTTGGTCACCAAACTTGTTGGTTTTGGTCATTTTTTCAAAGCATAGGTCATTTTGGCAAAATTGCCAATTTTTGGTTTTGCTGCTCCGAAGTTGCACTATTCCATTGGTCGATCTACTGTTGGAATTTGACAAAACGTCCTTCATAGAAAATGTTCCTTATTGTCTTAAGTGTATTCTCATTTTTGGATCACCTCAATCGGAGTTTTGTAGCTCAAGTTATGGCCAAAAAAAGTTTACTGTTCACTTGTACTGTTCATACTGGTATCTTGGGTTCTGGCAGATTTTTATCCAACTTTGGTCAGTAATTTGATCAAGTTAAGTTCATAATTTGGTCTAACTTTCTTCATATGAAATGTTCTACTATGTCTTAAGTTTCCATCGGTTCAAGAATCGCCTAAATCCGAGTTTCCTAGAGAGAGTTATAGCCATCCAAACATTACTGCTCAAATGAAAATCTGCAGAGTTACAGGTTTGGTAACTTAACTTTGCTCAATAATTTGAATGGGTTAATGGCATAATTTGGGTGATGTTCTTCATGAAAGTTTTAGATCTATATCTCCTCTAACCTTTGGCCAAATTTCAGGTCAATTTGACCTGTCTAACTCGAGTTATGACCAAATGAACAGCGATTCGCTCATTTGGTCGATTTAATCTTGTGGCACCGCTCTCATTTCACTTTGGTCAATTGTTTCACCCAGTTTTGGTCAGTTTTTGGGCATGGTTCCTTAATGAAAATTGTGCTCTTTTATGTCTATTTTCATCCCCAATTTGTGACATATCAATTGGACTTGTAAAATTTGAGTTTTGGTCCTTCAAAGTGGATTTGGTCATGCTGCCAGCAGCATGACCATTGGACCTACGAATTTGGTTTTCATTCCAACAATTCCCACACAACTTATTTGGTCATAATTGACCATTATTTCATTTCACAATAGGTCAAACGTGCCATTTATGCATTTCTCCAAATTTTGGTTCATAAACCCTAGCCTCCAAACCTTAATTCACTTAAATTGTGCAATTAACTAAATTCAAAACTTTAAACTATAATCAATCAACTAATTAAGACTTTTAAACTCATTCTATCTCATTTATTTCATGCAATTCATACTCCCTTCAACTAGGTCAAAATTTCAGTTTAGTCCTTCTCCCATGTTTGTTTCATTTAATCAAGTTCTAAGCTCACTTTCAACCATCACATATGCATTTGAATGGGTAATTAAAGAGTTCAGCATACTAACCTCAATTTAAATGACAAGCCTTCAATTGTTCTCTTTCTTTCCTCTTTCTTTCTTGTTCCTAGGTTGAGATTGCAAGGTCTAATGAAGTTTTTAAAGGAGTTATGTGGATTGGGTGAAGAAATTCAAGCTTAAAAGTAAGCTTAAATGGAAGAAGCTTTCATGGAGATGAGAGGGAGAAATGGGGCAGCAAAGAGAGAAGAAGATGAAAGGATTTTTTTTGTTTTTTTTTTCTTTATTTTCTTTCATCTTTATCCCTTTTAGAAGACCAAAAATTCCAATTTAATAATTCACTTAATTAATTTGTTGATGACATCATTCATGATGTCATCAACTTTGACTTTTCCATCTTTTTCTTTTTTTTTCTATTTATTTTTTTCTATTAGTTCTTTAATTTAATTCTCGATTCTGAAATTTTCTTTTCTCCGATTTTATTGGACAGTTAGGTCAGGAGTCAGCTCTCGGGGTCAATTGACTAAATCGCCCCTTGCCGGTTCATCCCGGTTTGCAAATAATCCAATATTTCTTCCGGCTCCCTGACCTAATTATTTGACTGACTTAACAGTTCTTTTTCATGATTTTCTCTTTTCCAATGTGTTTATAAGGTCCTAAGGACCGCAGCGTCACTTTTTACGGTTCGAAATTTGAGTTTAAAACGACTTCGCAGTCGTTCCCGAGGAGGTCACTCATCATTGTGACTCTCGGCTCGTTTAACCTCTTATGTTCTGTTTTTCTTATTTATAGTTAACTAATTAAACATTACTAATTATTTGTGTTTATGGATTTTCAAATTGTCTTAAGTGTGGCCCTAATCCCATTAATTGTCCGGACCGACATCGGTCACCGGAATAGTGAAATATACCAGGCTATACCAATAGGGGTGTTACAATTCTCCCCCCCTTAAATAAATTTCGTCTCGAAATTTTACCTGGTATCAATCTCTGAACAGCTGTGAGTGTTGTCTCCTCATGTCCTCCTCTCGTTCCCAAGTAGCTTCTTGGCCCGAATGATGGTTCCACAGCACTTTTACCAACGGTATCTTCTTATTCCATAGCTGCTTCACCTCATAAGCCAGAATCATTATGGGTTCTTCTTCATATGTGAGGTCTGGATTCACTTCTATTTCTTCTACTGGTAGTACATGAGATGGGTCTGATCGGTACCTCCTCAACATAGACACATGGAAGACATTATGTATCTTCTCCAACTCTGGAGGTAGTGCCAACCGATATGCCAAAGGACCCACTCTTTCCAGAACCTCATATGGCCCGATAAAACGAGGACTTAGTTTCCCCTTTCTGCCGAATCTCATAATCCTCTTCCAAGGAGAAACCTTGAGGAAAACTTTCTCACCCACTGCATACTCAATATCCCTTCTTTTCAAATCAATATATGACTTCTGACGGTCTGATGCAGCTTTAAGTCGACCTCTGATCACCCTGATTTTCTCTTCAGTCTGTTGAACTATTTCGGGTCCAATTATTTTTCTTTCACCCACGTCATCCCAACACAATGGGGTTCTACATTTCCTGCCATACAAAGCTTCATATGGAGGCATCCCAATGCTTGATTGGTAGCTGTTGTTGTAAGCAAACTCAATCAAAGGCAAGTGTGTATCCCAACTACCCTCAAACTCAATCACACAAGCCCGTAGTATGTCCTCCAAGATCTGAATTACCCTCTCAGACTGGCCATCTGTCTGTGGGTGGAATGCAGTACTGAAGTTCAATCTAGTTCCTAGGGCTCTCTGAAGACTACCCCAGAATCTAGAAGTGAACCTAGGATCTGCATGCGATACAATGGATACTGGCACTCCATGAAGTCTCACAATCTCATCAATGTACAACCTAGCCAATCTGTCTAAACTGTAGTCCATTCGAACTGGCAGAAAATGAGCAGACTTAGTTAGTCTGTCGACAATGACCCATACTGCATTATGACTCTTCTGTGTTCTCGGAAGTCCCATCACAAAATCCATTGTTATTCTTTCCCATTTCCATTCTGGCACTGACAGTGGATGTAATAACCCAGTTAGCACTTGATGCTCTGCCTTTACTTGCTGACAAGTTAGGCATTTTGATACAAACTCTGCCACATCTCTCTTCATACCCATCCACCAGTAATGCTTCTTTAGCCCTCTATACATTTTTGTACCACCAGGGTACATGACAAAAGGAGACTCATGTGCTTCCTTCAAAATGATCTGCCTCAAAACAACATTATTAGGAACACATATTCTACCCTGGTGTAGTAGTAAACCATCATCTCTGATTGAGAACTCTGGTTTCTTGCCCTGTCGAACTTCTTCCAATAACTTCTGATACTTTTCATCATTCTGAGCAGCCATTCTGATCTGATCAATCAACACTGGCTGTGCATGCCATGCAACTGCTATCTGCCCCTCATCATTAATCTCTAAACTGGCATGTAATGATCTCAACTCATGTACCAAAGATAAAGGGGTAACCTATAGACTTGCCATAGTCTTGCGACTTAGGGCGTCAGCCACAACATTAGCTTTCCCTGGCTGATAGTCTATCAGACAATCATAGTCTTTTATCAACTCTAACCATCTCCTCTGTCTCAAATTCAACTCTTTCTGGGTGCCCAAATACTTCAAACTCTTATGATCTGTGTAGATGTAACCTTTCTCCCCATACAAATAATATCTCTAGATCTTAAGAGCAAACACAATGGCTGCAAGCTCCAAATCATGTGTCGGATAATTCCTCTCATGCGGTTTTAGCTGGCGTGATGCATAGGCAATGACATTTCGATCTTGCATTAACACACAACCTAACCCGTTGTGAGAAGCATCACTGTAAACTGTATATTCTTTATCCGGTGTGGGTAAAGTCAGGACTGGAGCCTCTGTCAAACATCTTTTCAATTCATCAAAACTTTGCTGGCATTTGTCCGTCCACTGAAATTTCACATCCTTTCTAAGCAGCTTGGTCAATGGAGATGCCAACATGGAGAATCCCTTCACAAATCTATGGTAATATCCAGCTAAACCAGGAAAACTGCGAATTTCTGTGACATTTCTAGGTGGTCTCCAATTAAGGACAGCTTCAATCTTACTTGGATCTACCTTAATGCCCTCTTCTGATACTACATGCCCCAAGAAAGATATTTCCTTCAGCCAAAATTCACACTTCGACAATTTGGCATATAGCTGTTTCTCTCTCAAAGTCTGCAGTACAATCCGCAGATGTCTATCATGCTCTTCTGCATCCCTCGAATAGACCAATATATCATCTATGAATACCACAACAAACTGGTCGAGGTATGGTCTGAAGATAGTGTTCATCAGATCCATAAAAGCAGCCGGAGCATTAGTTAACCCGAATGGCATAACCAAAAACTCATAATGGCCATAGCGGGTTCTGAAGGCAGTTTTAGAAATACTCTGCTCTTGTACTTTCAGCTGATAATAACCTGATCTCAGGTCAATTTTGGAGAACACAGCTGCACCCCTCAACTGATCAAACAAGTCATCAATGCGGGGCAATGGATATCTATTCTTTATTGTCACCTTATTCAACTGCCGATAATCAATACACAAACGAAGAGTGCCATCTTTCTTCTTTACAAACAACACTGGCGCTCCCCAAGGTGACACACTAGGGCAGATAAAGCCCTTGTCAAGCAGCTCTTGCAACTGTATGGTGTTATAGAGATTGGGTCCACACCAGGCATAACATCAATTTCAAACTGCACTTCTCTTTCTGGAGGTAATCCTGGCAATTCATCAGGAAACACATCCGGAAAGTCACATACAGTAGGGATGTCCCTTAGTGCTTGACTCCCCACTTGGGTGTCTATCACATGTGCCAAATACATCTCACACCCTTTCCTAATCATTTTTCTGGCCAGTGCAGCTGAAATGATGTTTGATGGCAGTAAATGCCTCTCCCCGTGTATTACCACATCACCGTATAAAGGGAGACCAAAAGTGACATCTTGATCTACGATCCAATCATGGCATGATGCCTGGCTAACCAATCCATGCCCAAGATAATGTCATAATCTCTGAAGGGCATTTCAATTAAATCAGATAGAAAAGTATGTCCTTGGATCACCAAAGGACAGTCCCTATATAGCCTATTTACCCTGATTTCCTGGCCTAATGGACTAGTTACTAGCATATCATAGTCCATTGGTACACACTGAATAGCAGTAGAGCACATCACACTAGCACTAACATATGAATGTGTGGAGCCAGGATCAAATAACACATACATATCTTGGTCAAGGATGGAGAAAATACTAGCTACAACATCTGATGTTTCAGCCTCTTTCCTCTGACGCATAGTATACACTCTGACTGGTGCGCCACTAGGTACTGGCTGGTTAACAGTGCTCTGACTTCCAAGGGTGTTACCAGGACCCCTACCTCTGCCTCTTCCTCTAGCAGCTGACTGTGACCCTCTGGGTGCAGAGATTTGAGTTGATTCTTCAGGTGTGGCAAAAGATCCAGACCGGCGCGGACTAGTGCAATCCTTAGCTAAATGTCCGCTTCCTCCACAATTAAAGCATGCACCAGTAGCCTTGAAACAAACCCCACCATGAGTTCTACCACACGTTTCACACTGCCGGACCGATAGAGCCCCTCGGGGTGCCTGCTGGGTCTGCTGACCGGACCGGGGTGGTCTTTGGCCAGAAAATCTGCCTCTGCCTCTACGGGAGCTAGATCCCCCAAACTGTTTTCTCTTCCCAGAACCACTTCTAGATGCTTGTTCAGTAGTCTTTTCAGGTTTCTCTTTCTCTTGCGAACCCTTCTTCACTGCCCCTTCGGATTCTATCCTTTCTAATTTCAAGGCTTGTGAGATCAATTCAGTAAAATTCTGATGTCTGAAACCCACAACTTGCATCCTCAGACTCTGCCTTAGCCCGAACTCAAACCTCTTGCATCTGTCTCTGGGGGTGGAGACTAAGCTTCCAGCATAGTGGCTTAGCCTTGAGAAATCTCTCTCATATTCTGCTACAAGTCGGTTCCCTTGTTTCAAACTCAAAAATTCTTGCAACTTCATATCCACATATGCATCGGGAACCCATTTCTGCCTGAATTCCCTCAGGAAGTCTGTCCATGTCGACCGCAATTGGCTCAACGGTGTGGGGGATGGTCTTCCACCATTCAAACGCATCCCCTTGCAACAAGGAAACAGAATACTCAAACTTCAATTCTTCTGTACACTGTAGCTTCCTGAAAACTCGTTCTATTCTTTCCAACCACTGTTCTACCTCCAGTGGATCCACAGTGCCTTTAAACTCGGTGGCCCCAAATTTCATCAGTTTTTCATATTGCCGAGCTAAGGGCTGTGGTTATGCTACAGGTACTGGCATCTGAGCTTGGGGTGGCACATTACCCACCATTTGCTGAAAGAAGGCAGCCATCTGCTATACAAATTGAACAGAAGCTGCGGTCTTTGGGCGGGAGTGGAGTGGTGACCCACTCACATGCAGGTCTTTGGGGCTTCCCCTTGAACCTCAGCCTCAACAGATTGTTCTTCGGAATGATCTCCTCCTTCCATTCCGTTTTTCACAATTTTCTACTTCCTAAGATCAAACACAAGGAGGTTGGCCTCCATTAGTGCATATTCATGATGTAAATATGTCATATGTATCAATTAAAGACACTTGAGCAGTTGTACTTATCAAAGAAATAATCACATACATAGTCAAAATTTATTGCAAAACCATGCTCTGATACCACTAAAACATGTCACACCTTACCCCTTCGTAAGGCATAACATGATCCCGTAGAATACTTAATGAACTACCGAACTTCACCTACCGATAACTCATTAAGTACCCTACAAGGGATTTTAAAACAATTTTCTTACATTTTGGAAGTGGTGAGCATTTTAGTGAGAATTAAAAACCATTTATTCAAAGCTTAAGGACTAGTAAAAATTTTTGTCCATTTAATTTTTGCCGCAAATTTTATAAAAATTTTGACAGAGTTCCCTCTGTATTTTGAGAAACCAGTTCTTCAAAGACCTGAAAAAAAAACACTTCAAAAATATTTCACAACTCCCAACCACCAATAATTCTCAAATCAACTCAATACAAGGCACTTCAAATAATTTCACAATACAAATCAAGATTTCTCATCTCAAAATATTTAATATCTTCATTAACAAAACATAAAGTAGTAAATTCATATGTACAAATATTAGATTTACAGAAGAAAATCAAAGAAAAATATTATTACAATTTATTTACAACTGCTCAATTTACATTGATACTTATGACATTACAGTATTTACATCAAAATAACCATAAGGGTATAAAACAATACCCGTACAAAAGGGATCAAGAAGTTCTTGTCAATCCCGCAGCTCACTCTGCTGCTTTCTCCTTGTTCTTATCTGCATGATAAGAATTAAACTATCGCTGAGTATAAAATTACTCAGTGGTGCACAATAAAAATTTAAAATGCAATAATTAAATCATTCATTGCCAAACACAATTCAGATGTTTCTCAAACACATTTCAACAATTATCAAAGTTCCTAATAACACCATTTTGTCAAATAATCTATTAAACACAGTTTAGTCAAATAATTTCATAAACACGGTGTTGTCAAAGTCATACACAACTTAAGCCATGACACAAAATTTCCAATCAATGCCGTGTTGTACACCACGACAAAGCAATCTAGAACCCCATTAATCGAAATCAATGAGGGAGGTGGCTAGCTAGCTAATGAGTACTCATCCGATCTACAACCTCAACTGGCAAGCCAGAGAGGGAGGAAAATAAACGATCTCAACCCCATAAATGGAGGAGGAAGTATGATACTGTCATGCTAAGTGTGAATCCAAAATCAATTTAAAACAATTATTTTCAATAATTTATGAGAGATCCCAAACAATTTTCAAGTCATTTTTATCGTCACAAAGTGGCAACACAATTCATAAATAACGCAGCGACTTCATAAAGTATAGCAATTCAAATTTTCAATTGGAAAACAATTATATAAATTTATTGTGCACAAACCTGACTGGAGTCACCTCTAGGCCTTGACTCAGTCTCTCCGAGCTTCCAAGTCTTTTTCAGCTGAAACACACAATTTCATAGTGTTTCAGTACCATAACTTAACATAACTCCAAAAATAAATTTAACTTCACTTTAACTAGCTCTATTGCGTTAAATTCGACGTTCTCAAAGTTTTTGTGTTTCGGGTTACTATTCACTACACTATTCAAGTCAAATTATTGACTTTTTAAGGATTAATAGGTATGGGAACTCCAACTTCACCCACATACCACATTTTGTTCACCAAACTTGTTGGTTTTGGTCATTTTTTCAAAGCGTAGGTCATTTTGGCAAAATTGCCAATTTTCGGTTTTGGTGCTCCAAAGTTGCACTATTCCATTAGTCGACCTACTGTTGGAATTTGACAAAATGTCCTTCATAGAAAATGTTTCTTATTGTCTTAAGTGTATTCTCATTTTTGGATCACCTCAATCGGAGTTTTGTAAGTTATGGCCAAAATAAGTTTACTGTTCACGTGCACTGTTCATACTGGTATCTTGGGTTCTGGCAGATTTTGATCCAACTTTGGTCAGTAATTTGATCAAGTTAAGTTCATAATTTGGTCTAACTTTCTTCATATGAAATGTTCTACTATGTCTTAGGTTTCCATCGGTTCAAGAATCGCCTAAATCCGAGTTTCCTAGAGAGAGTTATAGCCATCCAAACATTACTGCTCAAATGAAAATCTGTAGAGTTGCAGGTTTGGTAACTTAACTTTGCTCAATAATTTGAATGGGTTAATGGCATAATTTGGGGTGATGTTCTTCATGAAAGTTTTAGATCTATATCTCCTCTAACCCCTGGCCAAATTTCAGGTCAATTTGACCTGTCTAACTCGAGTTATGACCAAATGAACAGTTACTGTTCATTTGGTCAGTTTGGTGCAGTGGCAGCCTGCTCTCATTTCACTTTGGTCAATTGTTTCACCCAGTTTTGGTCAGTTTTTGGGCATGGTTCCTTAATGAAAATTGTGCTCTTTTATGTCTATTTTCATCCCCAATTTTTGGCATATCAATTGGACTTATAAAATTTGAGTTTTGGTCCTTCAAAGTGGGTTTGGTCATGCTGCCAGCAGCATGACCATTGGACCTACGAATTTGGTTTTCATTCCAACAATTCCCACACAACTTATTTGGGCATAATTGACCATTATTTCATTTCACAATAGGTCAAACGTGCCATTTATGCATTTCTCCAAATTTTGGTTCATAAACCCTAGCCTCCAAACCTTAATTCACTTAAATTGTGCAATTAACTAAATTCAAAACTTTAAACTATAATCAATCAACTAATTAAGACTTTTAAACTCATTCTATCTCATTTAATTCATGCAATTCATACTCCCTTCAACTAGGTCAAAATTTCAGTTTAGTCCTTCTCCCATGTTTATTTCATTTAATCAAGTTCTAAGCTCACTTTCAACCATCACATATGCATTTGAATGGGTAATTAAAGAGTTTAGCATACTAACCTCAATTTAAATGACAAGCCTTCAATTGTTCTCTTTCTTTCCTCTTTCTTTCTTATTCCTAGGTTGAGATTGCAAGGTCTAATGAAGTTTTTAGGGGAGTTATGTGGATTGGGTGAAGAAATTCAAGCTTAAAATTAAGCTTAAATGGAAGAAGCTTTCATGGAGATGAGAGGGAGAAATGGGGCGGCAAAGAGAGAAGAAGATGAAAGAATTTTTTTTTTATTATTATTTTCTTTCATCTTTATCCCTTTTAGAAGGCCAAAAATTCCAATTTAATAATTCACTTAATTAATTTGTTTATGACATCATTCATGATGTCATCAACTTTGACTTTTCCATCTTTTTCTTTCTTTTTTTTTCTATTTATTTTTTTCTATTAGTTCTTTAATTTAATTCTCGATTCTGAAATTTTCTTTTCTCTGATTTTATTGGACAGTTAGGTCAGGAGTCAGCTCTCGGGGTCAATTGACCAAATCGCCCCTCGCCGGTTCATCCCGGTTTGCAAATAATCCAATATTTCTTCCGGCTCCCTGACCTAATTATTTGACTGACTTAACAGTTCTTTTTCATGATTTTCTCTTTTCCACTGTGTTTATAAGGGTCCTAAGGACCGCAGCGTCA
Source organism: Hevea brasiliensis (assembly GCF_030052815.1). Taxonomy (NCBI): domain Eukaryota; kingdom Viridiplantae; phylum Streptophyta; class Magnoliopsida; order Malpighiales; family Euphorbiaceae; genus Hevea; species Hevea brasiliensis. Next base: position 51,183,027 of record NC_079499.1, read on the forward strand.
CTTTTTACGGTTCGAAATTTGAGTTTAAAACGACTTCAGCTCGTTCGAGGAGGTCACTCATCGCTGTGACTCTCGGCTCGTTTAACCTCTTATGTTCTGTTTTTCTTATTTATAGTTAACTAATTAAACATTACTAATTATTTGTGTTTATGGCTTTTCAAATTGTCTTAAGTGTGGCCCTAATCCCATTAATTGTCCGGACCGACACCGGTCACCGGAATAGTAAAATATACCAGGCTATACCAATAGGGGTGTTACATTTGAGGTTGTATAAGATGAGTTCAGGCCAGTCTTTGCAGTTCATATTTGAGGTTCTTACACTCAAAATTTGAGTAGGGTTTCTGAACCAAAATTGTAGCTCTATTTCTTAAGTTTCCAAATCAATTTAGCTCATCCCAATTGGAGTTTTCTACTAGAAGTTATGGTTCATTTACTATCCGGGTGTCAAATAGTTAATCTGTCTAGGTGCAGGAATTTCCAGATTGGGAATTCCTTATTTCTCCTAGCAATTTCCCTAAGTTGTATTTAGTTCTGGATTCTGGTCAAAACATCAAAATTGTAGTTCTAGGTCTTGTGAAGATTTTGGCTTTTGAATCACTGCATTTTTAGTTTTGTAGACTGAGTTATGGCATTTTTGCCATAACTAATCGGATGGCCTAAGGTCCAGAACTTCTAGGTCAGGTTTTGGTCTAACAGGTTTGATGAACTTATTTTACTTAGCAATTTGATTTGGTTAGGGCTCGAATTAAGGTTCCTAATCTTCATGAAAAATGTTCTACTATGTCTAAGATTTTTATAGGTTCAAGAATCAGGTCATTTGGAGCTTTCTACAATGAGTTATGCCTATTTGAACATTTACTGTTTACATGGTCATTTCTACAGGTCTAGAATATGTCATTCCGAATTCAAGCTAATTTTAAGGCATATTGTGGCCAGTTTCTAGGCAAGGTTTCTTCATGAAGTTTGTGGCTTTAGGTCTTAAGTTTCATCTTCAATTGACCTCACACTAATTGGAGCAATGTAGATCTCCTTATGGTCACATAAACACACTGGACTCAAAGGTCCAGAATTCCAGCACCCAACAGCACTTCCAATTCTTCAATTCAATCAACAACTAACTTTAATTTGCAACAAACACACATCAATTGGTCAATAATTGACCTCAACAACCTCAATTAAGCATCATGGCACAAAACCCCTAAATTCTCATAAACCCTAACCACCACAATTTACAATCTCATACATCATATGCAATTTAACTTGTCTTTCATGTTTGTCACTTCACCAAAGTTAAAAATCAATGTTTAATTTCAACCAAAACATCAAACCCTCATTTCCATATGCTAGCGAAATTTCAAGGGTTTCAAGTATACATCCCTTATATCAATTTTCATACAATTCTATCATAATTTAACTTAATGTCAATGCTAAAAATAGAAAGAAAATTAAAACTTGCACTAACCTCACTTAGGTGAAATCCCCAAGCTTTCTAACTTCAATTTCTTCTCTCCTTTTTGCCCTCAAACTCTTAATCAAGGTCTAAAATTAAGTTTTTGTGTTAGGGTTTATAGGAAATATGGAGAAGAACTAAGAATTTTGAAGCTCAAAAATTCAAAAATTGTGGAAGAGCAATGGTCGTATGGTTCGGCCAAGGGAAAGAATTAAAGAAGATGATGGCTTTTTCCTTTTTTTTTTTCTTTTTAGTTCATTTAATTATTTATCCCTTATATAATTGTTTGGCTAATTTCAATTGGTTAAAATTTTTAATTAGATCATCATGTCATCACGCTTATGTCATACTTGAGAGTTGAATTTTTGTTTCTTTTATTTTCTTCTTTCCATTACACATCTCTTTTGAATTTTTATCAAAATTTTCTTTATATTTTATTACAATAATTTCACTCAATTTAATTTGACATTTTGGTCAAAAGTCGACTCTAGATGTCAAATGACCAAAATGCCCCTCATCGGGTTATAGTATATCTTTTTCGATAATAACCTTTAACTCTATAACCTGATGGTCACTTAAATTTTATACTACTTATTTCAATTTATTTTCACTTCATTTTTAAATAGTATTATTCATATACTGAAAATAGTACTATTTAGAGCTCAAACATTCAGGACGTTACAAATCTTAGGAGTGAAGACAACCAAGTGTTGGCCCTCTAACTTGTCCACACAAGCAACTTGATCAAAGCTCCTTGATTGAAACAAAACCCTCCTTACTCTTTCTTTATGGTTCGGCCAAATGTGGAAGAAGATGAGGATTAGATTTTTCTTAGTTTCAAGTGTGTAGAAGTGATGAGAAACACTTTTTTAAACTTTAATTCAAGAGCTTTAACACTTAACTCTCCTGAATCAAGCAAAGAAAGAAGAAATAAAACTTTGGTTATGGTGGAGAAAGTGAGTCAGCCAAGAAGAAAGAAAAGGAAGATGATGATTTTCTTTTCTCATCTTTATCTTTTATATTTTAATTTCCTTAATTAAAATTCAATTAATAAGCGTAAACAATTAATTCACTGATTAAATGTTTTTTCCACTTGTTAACTTGACATAATTAAAAAATTAAAGTTTTACAATTAATTATTATCATATAACAATTAATTTAATTTTCTTTCTTCTTTTGACCAAGTCAAAGTACTCAAAATTTGACCAAGTCAAACTTGGCAAATTTTGACCAAGTCAAAATTTCAAATTAATCAAATTAATTTTTTTCCTTAAGCTTAATTAATCAAGTTTATATTTAAACACTTTAAATATTAACTTAAACACTTCTATTGATAAATTTAGTTTCAAGTTATGTTTGAGATTTTGTAATCTAATTGCAAACTAAATATGTTAATTTAATTTGTAACACCCCTAAGTTTGGTAGTGCGTTCTACTGTTCCGGTGGCCAGTGTTATCTGGACAGCTAGGATGCCTAGAACTACACTTTGTTATGAGTGAGGAGACATAAAATAATGAAATACAAGAAGTGAAAATACAAGAAAAACAAAGGAAAAATAATAGCAAAGAAATGTAACCAGGTTAAGCGAGCCGAGAACCCTAGCGATGGGTGACCGCACCGGGAAGTCACGGCGTGGACCGTTGACTAGCCCTGGACTGTGGGGAACCCTGGAAAATATTTTTAGGACTTAAAGAGACATCAATTGAAGTATAAATATCATTAGAAATATCAAAGAAAAATTAAATAATTAGTACAAAGAAAAGCGAGAAATCGAAAAATGGACAAAACCCGGTGTTACCGAAAAATCGGGAATGCAACCCGAACAGGGGCATTATGGTCATTTGACATCCTGAATTGTCTTTTGACCTAAATGTCCATTAAAAATAAATAATATTACACTTAGAAAATAAAATGAAGAATTAATTTGGTGGTACCTAATGTAAATAGACAAAAGTGGAGTGAAAATTGTGTAAATAACACATTTAACATATAAAATGATTAAACTAAAGTGAGTGGACCACTAAGGAATAAACTAAGGATTATAAAATGTGTTAGTGGGCAGATTTCTCCACTAAACACTTCATCTTCAAGCTTGAGAATCATCCATGCTGTAAATGAAAAGCTCCCAAAACCTCCATGGCCATTTTTCTTTAAGCTTCATGCACTCCTTCAATTTACCTCCAATCACCTAGGTAGCTTCACTAAAAATTGTCCCCACATCACAAGGAAGAGCTTGTCCCCAAAATCAAGAAGTTTGGTGAAGGTTTAACAAGCCCCAACCATAGGTAAGTTTGTATTTTTGAACTTTGCTTTGTTAAAGTTTGTATACTTGTTATGGGTGTTTGAATTGTGAAGAAAATTTTCAAGTTTGAGGAGTTCTTGATATATCAATCTTGGGCAGCCATGGAGTTGTATATTTGATGATTTATTTTACATATGTTTGATTGGAATTCATGTTGAATAGGGTGAATTGATGTCCTAGTAGTTAATTCCACATGTAAATGGTGATTATGCACTTGGAATGGAAATTGATGAATTGTAGGACACTTTGGCATTGTGGAACAATTCGGCAGCCTTGGGACTCTTTGATGAATGTATGAATTCATGAAGATTTTGGCAGAATTATAACATTGAGGATTGATGGATATGTATATAAATTAGTGGTGGAAATTGTATGAAATGATGAGTAGTATTTATGTGTATTTATGGTTGTAATTGGACTTTATGAATTAGAGTTTTATTTGGTGTGTTAAGGATGTTTGTAATCTGCCCAAAGAGACTTTAAAGTGAAGTGGTATATGGTTCTGTTAATGTACCAAAACAAAATGGGGTTGAGAGGTGGAATTGTAGCAAGGTAAATGTGTAATTGATACAAGTATAAACAATGTAATTAAGGACAGCCTACATTTTAGCTCATAACTTTAAATGTGTAACTCCAATTGGTATGAGACCAATTGGAGGTGAAACTAGGCACAAAATTTGCCAACTTTCATTAAGAAAGCATACCAAAATTCTGCTTGCAAGGTGACATGAAAAATGACCAATTCGGATTAAGTGCAAGTGAAACCTGAAAACTGACCAATTGGGCAGCAGTTAGTGTTTAGGCCATAACTCACTCAAAACAGGTCCAATTGACCTGAAATTTTAACCATGAATAGTTAAGACCCATACCTACAAGTCTTATGAAGACACCAAAGCCCAGAAATGACCATAAGCAAGTCAAACAGCTTGCACAAGTTCGGGTCCAAAAACTGGCCGAACCAAAGTTGACCAAATTGACCTAAAATGACCTAATTTGATGCCATTTGACCAGTAATAGTAAAATGACCATAACTTGGTCTACATAACTCAGAATGGCCTAAAATTTTGCCCCGTGTTCCATAAGACATAGATCTACAAGTTTGTAGTTTTGACCAAAACCCGAAAACTGAGGGAACTAGGTCATCCAGCTAGGTCAAACTAATATACCGAAATACAGCAATTTGCAATAAAATGCACTAAACAAGGAAATGAAATTGGTAACGTGTACCAACCCTAAAACACTATCGAATGTGACATATTAATGACACTAAGACCTAATTTACCTAGAACGCATCGAGGGTCGGTATATTAGGTGATTAAGCAAATAATAGCTTTCGGTGAATTACTTATCGAACATTATCGTTAGAGACAATTTAATTTAGTACTGAAACACTTCAAATTGTGTTTCTCAGTTACCAAAGACTCGGGAAAAGGGAAGGAAACACTGAGTCCAGACCAAGAGACAGTTATCAGAGGTTTGTGCACAACAACTATTTCATTTGAATTTTTCAATTGAAATGAATTATGACTATTTGTACATTATTGTTTTAAATTGTGGAAATGTGTTTGAATGGATATTTATTGCTTGAAAAGCATTGTAAATGATTTGAAAACTGTGAGAAATTATTTGAATGATATTGATGGATACTTATTGATTGAAAAGTATTGGAAATGATTTGAAACCACAACTATCATGTATATTGATTGTATTCCTCGCTAGCTTGTCTAGTGGGACGAATTGAATTCCCTCTCTGGCTGAAGTGTTGAGGTGTGTGCCTGTTGAGGACGAATTGGATGAGTACTCATATTTTTGCTAGCTAGCTATGTTATTCCTCATTAGTCATTGACTTTTGGGACGAATTGAATACCTCATTAGCCATCGGCTTTTGGGACGAATTGAACTTTGGTACATGATTAAGCTGTGTGTGATTTATTGATATGTATTGTGAGATTGTGAAATGAATTTAAACTCTTATTGACATATACTGTCTTTTGAATTCAACCATGATCTGACTTATTGAAAATTATTGTGATATTGAGAAATGGAGTTTAAATTCTTGTTGACAATTACTGTCTTGAAATTTACTATGGTTTTAAGTATCCACTATTTATATGATTTATGAATTGTGATTTAAATTGTATTTAGTTAATGTTGTGCACCACTGAGATATCGTCTCAGCGATAGCTTTTTATTGCTGTCGCAGGTAGACAGACAGACAGGGCAGCAGACTAGGCTGCTAGTACCTCCAGTGAGAGACTACCGGGTATAATGAGTATACCAACATTTTGCATTTTGTACTGTAATGTATGACCACTGTATGTATATATTGTTTTTGGTTTTGAGCAGTTGTAAATTCATATTGTACATTGAAGTTGTAAAATAATTATGAGTTATTTTGGCTTGTAAAAATTGTATTATATTTCTTTTATCTCAGTCTTTGAAAAATCACTGTGGATTTGAGTTGAGGAACATGTTGGAGTTGAGATTTGGAAATATATTGAAGTGCTTTTTACAGGTTTTTCTGAAGAACTGTTTTATCCAAAATACAGATGGCACTCTGCCAAAATTTTTACAGAAATTCCAAATAATTCAAATGTGTTAGTTCTATCACTTCAGTTCAAAAAGGTTTTTAACACCTGTAAATAGTGCTCACCACTGTAAAAGAAGTAAGAAAAGTTTTTAAAATCCCTTGTAGTGTATTTAATGGGTTATCAGTAGACGGAGTTGGTAATTCATTAGATATACTACGGGATCATGTTATGCCTTACAGAGGGGTAGGGTGTGACATGTTTTAGTGGTATCAGAGCAAAGTTTTTAAATTCTGTTTTCACCTGTTATTTGAATATTCTTTCTTCATAGTACAACTGCTCAATATCATTGTTTGATACATACAGTACATTACATTATAAATATGCACTAACGGGAGGAAATCTCCTTGTATTATTTGTTCAGGAGATCTAAAATCCTCGCATTGACTATGGAAGAGGGTGATCGTTCAGTCGATCAATCTATTGAGGCTGAGGTGCAAGGGGATGCCCCAGGCCTACACAATGTCAGTGGTTCAAAGAAGACCACCGCAGCATCTGCAGCTTTCTGCTCATTCGCTCGTGAGATGGCTGCAATGTTCCAACAAATGGCTGGTAATGTGCCTACTCAAGTCCCAATACAGACACCAGTGGTACAACCACAATCTCCTACTAGGCAGTATGATAAATTGATGAAGTATGGGGCTACAGAGTTTAAGGGGACAGTAGATCCTCTAGAAGCTGAACAGTGGTTAGAAAGGATGGATAGGGTATTCAAGAAACTGCATTGCACAGAGGAGCTCAGATTCGAATACTCTGTATCTTTGCTACAGGGGGATGCTTATGACTGGTGGAAAACCATTCCCCACACCGTAGAACCTGCAGTGCTAACATGGAATGACTTTCTCAGGGAATTCAGACAGAAATATGTCCCTGATGCTTATGTAGACCAGAAGCTACAAGAATTCCTAAGTCTGAAGCAGGGGAACAGATCAGTGGCTGAGTATGAACGAGAATTTTCCTGCCTGAGCCATTATGCAGTGAGTTTACTTTCTACCAGCAGGGAGAGATGCAAGAGGTTTGAAACTGGCTTGAAGCCCAGTATCAGATTACAAGTAGTCGGCTTCAAACACACTAACTTCTCTGAACTTATTTCTCAAGCTCTAGAATTAGAAAGAATTGAGTCTGAAGCTGCTCCTGAGAAAAAGAGATCAAAGAAGACAGAGAAAGAGGGAAAATCAGTAGAACAGAGTTCCAGTGGTCCTACTGGAAAGAGGAAGAACTATGGGGGACATGGCAGAGGTGGCACGAAATCTAGTAGGGGAAGATATTCAGGATAGAAGCCTCCCCTATCTGGTCAGCAGAGTACCAGAGGTTCCTATCCTCCCCGCCAATGTGAGACATGTGGAAGAAATCATGGTGGGATCTGCTACAAGGCTATTGGAGCCTGTTATAACTATGGAGGCACCGGACACTTTTCCAAGGACTGCACCAGTAGTCGCAGAGTTGGACCACCTCCTACTACTGCAGAAGGGTCAGTTCAGAGCCCTGTCACCAGAAGTTCACAACCACCCAGCAGAGGTAGAGGCAGGGGTAGAGGTAGCCCAAAGTGACCAAGGCACGATGAAACAATCTGAGCATGACAGTGCTGCAATCTGAATGTATGCAATGAGACTGATGGTAGAGGCAGAGACATCTGATGTTGTGGCTGGTACCTTCTCAACTTTTATCCAAAATGTGTTTGTGTTATTTGATCCGGTTCTACCCATTCTTATGTGAGTGCTAGCATCATTGATTGCATTCTTTGTTCCATGTAAAAAATAGACTTTGAGGTGCTAGTAACAAGTCCACTAGGACAGAGGTCGTGGTTAATAGAATGTATAGAGATTGTCCTTTGGTGATCCAAGGACACACTTTCTGTCGATTTCATTAAAATGCCCTTCAGAGATTATGATATCATCTTGGGCATGGATTGGTTAGCTAGGCATCATGCCATGATTGACTGTAAGTCAAGTCACTTTTGGCCTTCCTCGATCTGATGATGTGGTAATACATGGGAAAGCGATTATTGCCATCAAACATCATTTCGGCTGCACTAGCCAGAAAAATGATTAGAAAGGGGTGTGAAGCCTACTTGGCACATGTGGTAGACACCCAAGTGGGGAGTCCAGCATTGAGGACATCCCTACAGTACATGACTTTCTAGATGTGTTTCTTGATGAATTGCCAGGATTACCTCCGGAAAGAGAAGTGCAGTTTGAAATTAATGTTATGCCTGGTGTGGAACCAATCTCCATAACGCCATACAGAATGGCACCCGCAGAATTGAAGGAGTTGAAGATACAACTGCAAGAATTACTTGAAAAGGGCTTCATCCGCCCTAGTGTGTTACCTTGGGGAGCACCAGTGTTGTTTGTTAAGAAGAAGGATGGTACTCTCCGCTTATGCATTGACTACCGGCAGTTGAATAAGGTGACAATAAAGAACAGATATCCATTGCCTCGCATTGATGATCTGTTTGATTAGTTGAAGGGTGCAGCTGTATTCTCCAAAATTGATCTACGATCTGGTTATTATCAGTTGAAGGTGCAAGAGCAGAGTATTCCAAAAACTGCTTTCAGAACTCGGTATGGCCACTATGAGTTTCTAGTAATGCCATTCGGGTTAACAAATGCTCCAGCTGCTTTTATGGATCTGATGAACACTATCTTCAGACCATATCTTGATCAATTTGTGGTGGTGTTTATTGATGACATTTTGATATATTCAAGGAATGCAGAGGAGCATGACAGATATCTACGGATTGTACTGCAGACTTTAAGGGAGAAACAACTATACGCCAAATTGTCGAAATGTGAATTTTGGCTGAAAGAAATCTCCTTTTTGGGACATGTTGTGTCAGCTGAAGGGATCAAGGTAGATTCCAGCAAGGTAGAAGCTATCCTTAATTGGAAGCCGCCAGAACATCACGAAATTCGCATTTTAGGTTTAGCTTGATATTACCGTCGGTTTGTGGAGGGGTTTTCTATGTTATCTTCTCCACTGACCAAACTGCTTCGGAAAGATGTAAAATTTCAGTGGACTGATAAATGCCAGCAAAGTTTTGATGAGTTGAAGAGGTGTTTGACTGAAGCTCCAGTCCTCACTTTACCTACTCCGGGTAAAGAATACACAGTTTATAGTGATGCTTCTCACAATGGGTTAGGCTGTGTACTGATGCAAGATCGGAATGTCATTGCTTATGCATCACGCCACCAAACCGCATGAGAGGAACTACCCAACATATGATCCGGAGCTAGCAGCTAGTGGTTTTGCTCTGAAGATCTGGAGACACTATTTGTATGGGGAGAAATGCTACATTTACACAGATCACAAGAGCTTGAAGTACTTAGGCACCCAGAAGGAATTAAATTTGAGGCAGAGGAGATGGTTAGAACTCATCAAAGATTATGATTGCTTAATAGACTATCAGCCAGGGAAAGCAAATGTGGTGGCTGACGCCTTAAGTCGCAAGACTATGGCAAGTCTCAGAGTTTCTCCTTTGTCCATGGTATATGAATTGAAAGCACAGCATGCCAGTTTAGAGATTGATGATGAGGGACAAACAGTAGTTGCATGGCATGTACAGCCAGTGTTGATTGATCAGATCAGAATGGCTGCTCAGAGTGATGAAAAATATCAGAAGCTACTGAAAGAAGTCCAGCAGGGCAAGAAACCTGAATTCTCTATGAGATATGATGGTTTATTGCTACATCAGGGCAGAATGTGCATTCCTAATGATGCTGAATTGAGACAGATTATTATGAAGGAAGCACATGAGTCTCCATTTGCTATGCACCCTGGTGGAACTAAAATGTATAGAGGGCTGAAAGAGCATTACTGGTGGATGGGTATGAAGAGAGATATAGCTGAATTTGTTTCCAAATGCCTAACTTGTCAGCAAGTAAAGGTAGAACATCAAGTTCCAGCTGGTTTGTTACATCCTTTGTCAGTACCAGAGTGGAAATGGGAACGAATAACTATGGATTTTGTTACAGGACTTCCAAGGATACAGAGTAGTCATGATGCAGTATGGGTTATAGTTGACAGATTGACCAAGTCTGCTCACTTTTTGCCAGTTCGGATGGACTATAGCCTGGAAAGATTGGCCAGATTGTACATATATGAGATTGTAAAATTGCATGGAGTGCCAGTATCAATTGTGTCTAACAGAGATCCTAGGTTCACTTCTAGATTCTGGGGTAGTCTTCAGAGAGCCCTAGGAACTAGATTGAACTTCAAAGACAAAGATTCCACCCACGCATGCATGGCCACCCGAGAGGGTTATTCAGATATTGGAGGATATGCTACGGGCTTGTGTGATTGAATTTGAAGGTAGTTGGGATACACACTTGCCTTTGATTGAGTTTGCTTATAACAACAGCTACCAATCAAGCATTGGGATGCCTCCATATGAAGCATTGTATGGCAGGAAGTGCAGAACTCCCTTATGTTGGGATGAAGTAGGTGAAAGGAAGATGATTGGGCCAGAAATTGTTCAGCAGACAGAGGAAAAGATCAGATTGATTGGAGATAGACTCAAGGCTGCATCAGACTGTCAGAAGTCCTATGTTGATTTGAAAGAAGAGATATTGAATATGCAGTGGGTGATAAGGTATTCCTCAAAGTTTCTCCTTGGAAGAGGATTATGAGATTTGGCAGAAAGGGGAAACTGAGTCCTCGTTTCATTGGACCATATGAAGTTCTGGAAAGAGTGGGTCCTTTGGCATATCAGTTGGCATTACCTCTAGAGCTAGCAAGGATACACAGTGTCTTCCATGTGTCCATGTTAAGGAGGTACAGATCTGACCCATCTCATGTACTATCAGTTGAAGAGATTGAGGTAAATCCAGACCTCTCATATGAGGAAGAACCCATAAAAATTCTGGCTTATGAGGTGAAGCAGCTGAGGAACAAACAGATACACCTGGTTAAAGTGCTGTGGAACCATCATTCAGGCCAATAAGCTACTTGGGAGCGTGAAGAGGATATGAGGAGACAGCACCCACAGCTGTTCAGAGACTAATACCAGGTAAAATTTCGAGACGAAATTTATTTAAGGGGGGGAGAATTGTAACACCCCTAAGTTCGGTAATGCGTTCTACTGTTCCGGTGGCCAGTGTTATCTGGACAGCTAGGATGCCTAGAACTACACTTCGTTATGAGTGAGGAGACATAAAATAATGAAATACAAGAAGTGAAAACACAAGGAAAACAAAGGAAAAATAATAGCAAAGAAATGTAACCAGGTTAAGCGAGCCGAGAACCCTAATGATGGGTGACCGCACCGGGAAGTCACGGCGTGAACCGTTGACTAGCCCTGGACTGTGGGGAACCCTGGAAAATATTTTTAGGACTTAAAGAGACATCAATTGAAGTATAAATATCATTAGAAATATCAAAGAAAAATTAAATAATTAGTACAAAGAAAAGCGAGAAATCGAAAAACGGACAAAACCCTGTTACGAGAAAATCGAATGCAACTAACAGGGCATTATGGTCATTTGACATCCCAAATTGTCTTTTGACCTAAATGTCCATTAAAAATAAATAATATTACACTTAGAAAATAAAATGAAGAATTAATTTGGTGGTACCTAATGTAAATAGCCAAAAGTGGAGTGAAAATTGTGTAAATAACACATTTAACATATAAAATGATTAAACTAAAGTGAGTGGACCACTAAGGAATAAACTAAGGATTATAAAATGTGTTAGTGGGCAGATTTCTCCACTAAACACTTCATCTTCAAGCTTGAGAATCATCCATGCTGTAAATGAAAAGCTCCCAAAACCTCCATGGCCATTTTTCTTTAAGCTTCATGCACTCCTTCAATTTACCTCCAATCACCTAGGTAGCTTCACTAAAAATTGTCCCCACATCACAAGGAAGAGCTTGTCCCCAAAATCAAGAAGTTTGGTGAAGGTTTAACAAGCCCCAACCATAGGTAAGTTTGTATTTTTGAACTTTGCTTTGTTAAAGTTTGTATACTTGTTATGGGTGTTTGAATTGTGAAGAAAATTTTCAAGTTTGAGGAGTTCTTGATATATCAATCTTGGGCAGCCATGGAGTTGTATATTTGATGATTTATTTTACATATGTTTGATTGGAATTCATGTTGAATAGGGTGAATTGATGTCCTAGTAGTTAATTCCACATGTAAATGGTGATTATGCACTTGGAATGGAAATTGATGAATTGTAGGACACTTTGGCATTGTGGAACAATTCGGCAGCCTTGGGACTCTTTGATGAATGTATGAATTCATGAAGATTTTGGCAGAATTATAACATTGAGGATTGATGGATATGTATATAAATTAGTGGTGGAAATTGTATGAAATGATGAGTAGTATTTATGTGTATTTATGGTTGTAATTGGACTTTATGAATTAGAGTTTTATTTGGTGTGTTAAGGATGTTTGTAATCTGCCCAAAGAGACTTTAAAGTGAAGTGGTATATGGTTCTGTTAATGTACCAAAACAAAATGGGGTTGAGAGGTGGAATTGTAGCAAGGTAAATGTGTAATTGATACAAGTATAAACAATGTAATTAAGGACAGCCTACATTTTAGCTCATAACTTTAAATGTGTAACTCCAATTGGTATGAGACCAATTGGAGGTGAAACTAGGCACAAAATTTGCCAACTTTCATTAAGAAAGCATACCAAAATTCTGCTTGCAAGGTGACATGAAAAATGACCAATTCGGATTAAGTGCAAGTGAAACCTGAAAACTGACCAATTGGGCAGCAGTTAGTGTTTAGGCCATAACTCACTCAAAACAGGTCCAATTGACCTGAAATTTTAACCATGAATAGTTAAGACCCATACCTACAAGTCTTATGAAGACACCAAAGCCCAGAAATGACCATAAGTAAGTCAAACAGCTTGCACAAATTCGGGTCCAAAAACTGGCCGAACCAAAGTTGACCAAATTGACCTAAAATGACCTAATTTGATGCCATTTGACCAGTAATAGTAAAATGACCATAATTTGGTCTACATAACTCAGAATGACCTAAAATTTTGCCCCGCGTTCCATAAGACATAGATCTACAAATTTGTAGTTTTGACCGAAACCCGAAAACTGAGGGAACTAGGTCGTCGAGCTAGGTCAAACTAGTATACCGGAATACAGCAATTTGCAATAAAATGCACTAAACAAGGAAATGAAATTGTTAATGTGTACCAACCCTAAAACACTATCGAATGTGACATATTAATGACACTAAAACCTAATTTACCTAGAACGCATCGAGGGTCGGTATATTAGGTGATTAAGCAAATAATAGCTTTCGGTGAATTACTTATCGAACATTATCGTTAGAGACAATTTAATTTAGTACTGAAACACTTCAAATTGTGTTTCTCAGTTACCAAAGACTCAGGAAAAGGGAAGGAAACACTGAGTCCAGACCAAGAGACAGTTATTAGAGGTTTGTGCACAACAACTATTTCATTTGAATTTTTTAATTGAAATGAATTATGACTATTTGTACATTATTGTTTTAAATTATGGAAATGTGTTTGAATGGATATTTATTGCTTGAAAAGCATTGTAAATGATTTGAAAACTGTGAGAAATTATTTGAATGATATTGATGGATACTTATTGATTGAAAAGTATTGGAAATGGTTTGAAACCACAGCTATCATGTATATTGATTGTATTCCTCGCTAGCTTGTCTAGTGGGACGAATTGAATTCCCTCTCTGGCTAAAGTGTTGAGGTGTGTGCCTGTTGAGGACGAATTGGATGAGTACTCATATTTTTGATAGCTAGCTATGTTATTCCTCATTAGTCATTGACTTTTGGGACGAATTGAATACCTCATTAGCCATCGGCTTTTGGGACGAATTGAACTTTGGTACATGATTAAGCTGTGTGTGATTTATTGATATGTATTGTGAGATTGTGAAATGAATTTAAACTCTTATTGACATATACTGTCTTTTGAATTCAACCATGATCTGACTTATTGAAAATTATTGTGATATTGAGAAATGGAGTTTAAATTCTTGTTGACAATTACTGTCTTGAAATTTACTATGGTTTTAAGTATCCACTATTTATATGATTTATGAATTGTGATTTAAATTGTATTTGGTTAATGTTGTGCACCACTGAGACATCATCTCAGCGATAGCTTTTTATTGCTGTCGCAGGTAAACAGACAGACAGGGCAGCAGACTAGGCTGCTAGTACCTCCAGTGAGAGACTACCGGGTATAATGAGTATACCAACATTTTGCATTTTGTACTGTAATGTATGACCACTGTATGTATATATTGTTTTTGGTTTTTAGCAGTTGTAAATTCAAATTGTACATTGAAGTTGTAAAATAATTAGAGTTATTTTGGCTTGTAAAAATTGTATTATATTTCTTTTATCTCAGTCTTTGAAAAATCACTATGGATTTGAGTTGAGGAACATGTTGGAGTTGAGATTTGGAAATATATTGAAGTGCTTTTTACAGGTTTTTCTGAAGAACTGTTTTATCCAAAATACAGATGGCACTCTGCCAAAATTTTTACAAAAATTCCAAATAATTCAAATGTGTTAGTTCTATCACTTCAGTTCAAAAAGGTTTTTAACACCTGTAAATAGTGCTCACCACTGTAAAAGAAGTAAGAAAAGTTTTTAAAATCCCATGTAGTGTATTTAATGGGTTATCAGTAGACAGAGTTGGTAATTCATTAGATATACTACGGGATCATGTTATGCCTTACAGAGGAATAGGGTGTGACATAATTAATTAATTAAATTATTTAATTAATTAATCAATTTAATTTTGCTTTGATCATGTCACGACCCAGGGATGGGGTTGGGACGTGCTCGTTCAACCAGCTACGCACTAGAGTGGACTTTGTGTCCCACATCGAAAACAAGAAGGAAAGATTTGGGCCATATATGTGGGAGCCTTCCTCACTTGGTTAGTGCGCTTTTGGGAATGAAACCTCCCAAGGTACAAATCCGTGAGGCCCACGGGCCAAAGCGGACAATACTAACTAGAGATTGATTCGGTTGCTACAAATTGGTATTAGAGCACTCCGCGTGGCCTCTTGGGCGATGGTGGGGCAAACCTCAGCGAGGACGCTGAGTCCCAAAAAGGGGGGGAAAAAGGTCCCTTAGGCAAATCCCACATCGGAAAAGCACGGGAGAGATCCTGGACTTAAATGGGGTGGTCTTGGAATATTGGTTAGACCACTTTTGGGTATAAAAGCTCAAAGGACAATGAGAATAATATTAACTCTTTAATATTATTGGAACTATTCTAAACTCAAAATAAAATTCCCTTTTCATTTAAGTTCTTATAAATCATGGTTGACGTATAGCATAATGTACCATGACTACTTAATTAGTTATGAATTATTTCCTCATTTATGAACCTTGATTATACATACCATACACTAAAATCTCTATGTTATAAAATCTCAATTCCATCTAGAGTCATGGTTCATGTCAAACAATTATGCTTAGAATCATATATCCTCATTTTAATTATAATTCTTTATTAATGAGACTTCTTAGTTAGAAACTCTTTTTTGACTAAGTTTATCTGTCTTGGCCAGCAATTTGAATCATCAAGAACAATTTAAATGGAAATAGGATTTTATCCCTATTTACTTAGCATAACGGATCTCATCTTGACTAACACCTATTTCCATATATAATTAGTTAGAACCAACACATGCCCATATACTCATACAAAGTACAAGCATGAAAGCAGTATCAAACTCAAATCACCTATATACAAGATAATTCTGTTATCTCAGGTCAAGGAATTATATGCACTATTATGCTCTAGATGACTATATATTGACAAGAGTAAATTCCATGTACATGTCATCTTATGTCACTGGTTTGGCCTTCTTATCTCATAAGTGCCCACCATTTTTGTCATATGGCATGAGACTCACCATTACATCCCATTAGTAGCTTATATTAATTTATGGATACAAATAAGGGTGATAATCTATCCGGATAAATCATGTCCAATGAAGTATACTAGATAGTGAATTAAATTTATAAAATTTGTACTAGAATGTTTTATCACTCATATTTTTAACAACTTAAGAATAGAACATCTAACAAGATATTAAATGGCATTTTTAATTAAATTTAAACCATTTAAATTCAAAAAAAAATGATATTTACCATTAATAATAACAAATATTTACAAAATACAATACAATGATATGCTCTAGGGCATACTACTAGCAGGAATATCACAAGTAGAGCCATTGTGACGCCTTTCGTGGGAAAATGATCCCACAAAAAGCAGTTATACATTACAAAATAACATAAAAAAAAAAAAAAACAGACCCAATTCATTAAAAAAAAAAAGAGCATGAAACTTTGATTTCATTCGGTTTTCAAATTTTATTTTTTAACATTAATATTTTTATTTATAAATAATTGATTTATTTTAAACTTTAATTGTAATTAAAATTTTAATATATTATGGTATATATTATTTTGCATAAATTTATTATTATTATTATTATTATTATTATTATTATTATTATTATTATTATTATTATTATTATTATTATTATGTTTTTAGGAATATATATATATATATATATATATATATATATATATATATATATATATATATATATATATATATATGTAATGGTATAAAATTTAAATATCAGTTAAAAGCCAATCATTCATCTTTCTAAATTGAAATTATTGACAATACTATTAATAAATGATGATATTTACGATTACATCGACAATATATTTTGCTTTTTGAAACAAATTGTAATATCATAACAAGAATTTTGTATTTTTGAAATTATTTTTTTACTCTATTATTATTATTGTTATAATGATGATACATATTTTTTTTAATAAATAATTTATTATCATACATAATATTTTTCTTTTGAATTGAGCATAAAAAAACCAAAAGGATTTTTCTCCCTTTAACTTTTCTTTTTCACCCTATCCTTTTTATCCCTTTTTTTAATTTGCAGTTGCAACGGAATGAATTGTAGCTCAACTTAATGAATTGTAGCTCAACTCAATTCCAGATTCCAAATCAAAGAGAGCCAACTGTTGCCAAAAGCAAAACGGTTGACCATGTTGCAGATTCAGGTCAGGTAAGAGTTGCTTGGGGGCAGAATTCTTCCGCTGGGAGGGTTTTTCTCCTGAGAATACTGTGTCTTTTTTTCACCATTTTAAGAAATAAAGCTCAAGCCAATTTCTTCTTTCTTGTTTGGTTAATTTTATTAGAGCTGTTTCTTTTCTCTAGCATACCAACATAGAAAAAATTAAACAACTCATCAATGAACACCAAGAATGTTCTAACAAAAATCTTGAAGAAATTTGTAGTCACGTTGTATTATGGATAGAATGTAGGATACAATTTTTATCAATAGGCAAAAACAAAAAGATTATAGTATTGCTCTTGATCATGAACTCAGCACTCCTATAATGTTATTTTTTACTATGAGAAGGGAAAATCCAGACTACAATTATGTGCAATGAACCAAAATTGCTGCATTAAAGAATGTAAAGATCTAACTAAACTAAATAAACTTTCAAATTTAATAGAAAGAACACACAACTACATATTTGTATGCTTTCAGCTGTTTTGATCATCGGCGCTGGAGAAGTCCACCCTTCTCTTCTCCGAGGTGAACTTATTGGGATCTCAGAACTGAAAATGTATCCAACTTAAAATAATTTGTTTCAGCTGGTGAGAGATGTGTTTCTCAGATTTATCCAATATACTAGCAGCAATTACACAACAAACATCAGCTTTTTCTCAAAAGTAAGTCACAATGTGAGAAGCTATTCCAAAATGAAACTACATGAAAATTGAGGCCACATCACAACAGAACTACCATGTGATGCGGCATAGGAGTAAAAATCACACCTAATGGCTGGTGTGGGTGCATTGATCACTTGATTGCTGACTATGATAGTGGTTAAAATTAGCATCATAACTAAAGCAAAATTCGGTAACCTGTAAAAAAAATAAAAAATTAAAAAAAAAGAGTAATATGTTAATGTTTATGTTGAAGACAATGCTCAATCATATGGAGAAGAACCAGAGAAGTAAAAGGTACAAAAACAAGAAACAAGCTGAATTTGGTTTTTAAACAAGATTCATCAGCTTACACAGCATTTGCATGTTATCCAGCCGTCGTGGCTTTGCCACTTGGATATTCTCATTAACCAGTCAATAATGGAAGAAGTTACCAAAGGAAAATATATGAAAAAATAAATGGCGATTAATCCAAAGCTAAATGAAAAAGATTTCACAGAACAAACCTCTGCAATTCTCAACTCTAAAGAATATGATAGCAGGCTGGCCCTTAACAGATATTGCTGGCGTGTCTCACTTTACGTGTTATTGACCTGCCCATCCTAAGACGTCTAGTTGTTAGGGCTTCTAGTAAAACAACCAAGGCATCCTCTAATGCTTCCGCCTGTTTATCCAATCCATAGGAGCAGAACTCTGGAAGGCATTGCAGTTCTGAAAGGAGGCCAATAGCTGCTGCTGCTGTACAGGTACGATCCCATGATGGCTGAGGCCTGTCCTCCAAACACCAGTGACGGATATTTGTAAGTTTAATATGAGCAAAGGGCTTTAAAACATGGAAGAGAAAAATAAGAGAGAAGTTGGGGTGGGAATAGAGATGGGAAAAGATAGAAGCTGCTTCACAAAGGATTTCACTACGTTATAAATCTCACCGCAGTTTGTGCATTGTAGATGCACCAGTGGCCAGGGAAATGCAAGGAAGATCCTCCTCTCCCCAAACTGACTTTGTTTGCTCCTGCATGTATAATAATTGCATGCTTATAGTCTCCAAAAAGCTCACAGAAAAAAGAAATTAGGTTGACAAAATCTAAATATTTATGATCAGTTCGTCCAAGCCTGCATTCAGCAATTGTCTGGTGCACTTCAAGAATATCTAACTTTTGCATTCCCATTCACCAATAATAATTTCAGGAAGTATGAATGTTTGAGGCAGATTTCTAAATTTTCCAAAGAGCTCCTGGAGATTCCAGTAAATGGTCTTTATACACATAGGAGGAAGCAACTAAGCTGATGACTGATAAGAGAGAAATGTATGATGCAGCTAAAAAAAATCTTGACAATACAATTTTATTTCAGAAATTGATAAAGATAGCTATAGATCTTTCCTTAGTCCTGGGTAGAATTATGAAAACTCAGGTTTCATTCTGACCATGCAGAGACAATGAAGGAAATAAATTGCATCGCTCACATCATAAAGAAAGGACACAGAATCATCAGATCCACCCATTGTTTCATTTTTTCCTCTTTTCCTTTTTTACTCAGGAAAGCAATGATATTACAGGAACGAGGCAAGTACAAACTTAGTTCTACCATCAACATCAACAATAGCAAATAGGCCTTCCTAAAACAAATTGCAAAATTTTTGTCGTGAATTGTGTAAATGAGTATTAAAATTGCTAAATACTGAATAAAAGAGATACTTTATAGTATTACCTTTAAACGCCTAAACATTGCAGCAGAGTTACTCCATGTACCATCAATCAAAACAAAATTCAAGGTTTTGTCTTCATTTTTCTGTGAAGTATAATCAACATGAGAATTACCACCTAGTTGAACTGAAAGAAAAGAGGAGATTTCAAACTGAGATAACAGACAGTCCATCTCAAAGTAGAAGGCAACTGTTATCAATTTATGCCTAATTTCTACATTTTATCAGCACCCTGTTGCCATCATAGATACAGCATGGGTCTCCCATTACTGCTGCTCTTTCTCTTTGCATAGAATGGACCACATAAAAAATCAACTGAACGAGATATAAGGTGCCTATGCTGATCTAAGCATTTCCAGTAAATACAACAATTGCGGCATAATAAGCACGCAATAATCCTGCAGGAGAAGAGTACCACAGTGGGGGAGTGTTCTATGCCATCCGAAAATCCTTGACCAAAAGCATCGTGAACTGACTTTGTGACTGCATTCTTGTTGGGATAAAGGCACCAAACGTTGTCTTTTCCTGCAATGTCATACAAAACAATTAGAAAAAAGAGGCTCCAAATGTTGAATTATGGAATTTAAAGAATATGAAAATAGCAGCCTTAGTGCTCAAAATGACAGATAACTTTACAACACCATCTTGACTAAGAAGTAAAGGCCACTACTAAATTTCCAGCACATGGTTACAATACTCAACTCAACTCAACCAAGCTTTAATCTCAAACTAGTCAGGGTCAAAACATAGTAATATAACTTTAATCAGCAAATTTTTGTGCCAAAAAAATAGAGCAACTATCTATTTCACTTGGACTCTGTGCAAACAAAATGATTGTAATTGTCTCATAAAGTAGTTATCCATTTAAGGAATGAAGCTCTAAAACAGCAACATTTGGTGAAGAACAAAGAGATCAAAAGCTATGATCTGTGGACACAAGCACAAGCACCATGGTTCAACGTAGACACGCATGGCAATTCCCAGAAATCTGGACATGGGCATATAGTGTGTTTGCTTTTACCATATTAAACATGGTTTAAACCATCCTATTAGGTACATTGTCTGGTGAAGTGAATTAGGCACATTGTCTGGTGAAGTGAAGAATATTACAAAACAACAAAACTCTCATATATATGTCTTTTAATGCAAGCAAATATAAATTCTCATATGACAGTAATGCAAATCAGACACAGGCAGATGTTTGTGTAGCAATCCTTAAGTGTATGGCATGCCTACATATTAAAAAAAGAAACCTGAAAACTTGAATGCATTCCTCATTATTTCCTCGTGCTCAGGAATACCAAAGAGACATAAAGTAGCTGATTGAATTCCAAATACTTGCCATAACAATTTTCCAGTGTTGTTTTGTCGTAGAAAATCCTGCCAAAGGTTAATGCTAAAAATTACATTATATAATTCACAAGTTATAACATGTGTGATAACATTAAAACAATCTAACCTTTGGATGCATATACAACCAGAAACGTATACCAGGCCATAAAGAGGAGTGCTTGACTCTTGAACACATGCAATCTTCTTCCAAAGTCAGCCAGCACTGCAAATAAATAGGATTTCAATTAAAACAAATAAACCTCTTTTGCAATTACTTGGCCATAATTTTCCAACTCTACTTAAGCTATGCTTTTGAGTTTTGAGACAAAAAGAAACACGTTAAACACAAAACCACACCCCCCCCCCCCTCCCTCCCTCCAAAAAAAAAAAAAAACCAAAACAAAACCCTGCCCCCATGGAAGATATCCACAGAAAAGCAATAATATACCTTCTGGCAAAGATAATCTCTACTTCCAAGCACACGACATGCTATTTGTCTAGCTGCAAAGAATTGGATCTTTTTTTCAGAATCACCTAAAGCCTCATATGTTGCTCTGTGTTTCTTGTCCTCTTGAATTTTAAATTCACCCTGATATACATCCAGAAGACAAAGAAATGAGAAAAATTCTGGCACAGGACCATATGCAGTTGAAATATAATAATTCTTCTTCTATCTCATAAGGGAAATCCAAAATACAAATTAAAAAAGAAAAAGAGAGAAGAAAACCTAGAGACACAAAATGGAAATAACAAACATAAAGATGAATTCATAGAAACAATAAACTAGTCAAAGATTTTATACATGCTCGTTGGAGTTTAATTTCACGTTATCAAAAAGTGCACCATATCGGCAAGCCCATAAATATGGATTTAGGAGGTAATTCCTCTGCACTTGTCCTATAAGAAGGCCCTTTAAAGAGTAACAACATTGCACAGGATTGAAAAACAAAAAAGGAGAAAGAAAGAAAGTGACACGAAAACCATACCCCAAAAGCTATTTGTTGAGACTGGAGAGCCCAAGTCCATATAAATCCCCCATCAGAATCCCATACTTGATGTGGGATCCAAGTCCCATACCTAGCAATTTAGCACATAACAGAAACATTTGGATGCTTTCCAATACACTTTTCTGGGAAATTTTAAAATGAATACAAAAATTCATTTGCAAATGTTAATATCTAAAATTTTCTTTCGAAATTTAAAGCTCTACTATCTTATTTCCATTCAGTTTACGAGAAAAGGCAGAAAATAACAAAAGAAAAACATATTGAGGGCTAACATTTTAGGAATTTTTCTTCCCAACTTGTAGAAATCCTCTGTTTATTTAGGAGCTAATCTAACTTGAACATAAAATTTAGCTTTTATGGGCTGCAAATAAGTTTCTGATAACCATCAAACTAGATAACAAATGACACATAGAATTCATATCACTTCATTTTCATTTCCCTCATTTTCTCTGCAACCCAAAAGAGTTCTTTGACTAAATTACCTGAAGTTTGCCACCATTGCCACCAAAAGTCATCTGGGCATCATTGGTTCTCTCCAAAAGCTTCAAATCCTCAACAACTTCCAAAACCTTAGCTGGTACAAGCGATATGGTGCCCCAACCCTGCCATTCCTGCAGCGTTATAGATACATCATCAGTGTCTCTGGCATCAGCTTTTCTTGAAGGACTACGAGAAGAAGAATTAAAAACGTTAGCTTTAGGGTTTCTGGGTGGAGACTCCATGAGGGTTTTGGCGGAGAATGCGAAAGATGGAAGAGGGAACTTGAAAGTAAAGGCCCTAGTGGCAGAAAACATGGCGTCTTGGTTGGGTTTTTTCGCCGGTCTTGTTTTGGTCTCGATGACTAATACGGGGGCGTTTCTTTAAATAAAGATTTATTTATTTACTTTCATTCTTCGATCATCTACAGTTCTACCCAAAATTTAAGGGTATAAGTTGACTTTGAACTCTTTATCACAAAAATCAGAATTTTACATTTAACTGAATTAATTGCATCGATCGTGTCTTAATTTTGAATGTTATTTTATTTTAATTATTTAATTTTAATTTATTAAAATAGAATCTCTTAATACTTTTCTAATAGCAGAAAAAGTCTCTGACCTCTTACAACAAGATTTTTCTTTTCAGCAATTCTTCTCTCTCTATCTCTCTCTCTCGTATCTCTTTATCTCCTTTTTTTCTTCTCACCTTATCGTCTCTCTTTATTATTATTATTATTATTATTATTATTATTATTATTATAAGCCATAAAATTTTATTAATAAACAAAGCAAAAATAAGTGGAGAAAATCAGCTAAGGACTTCATTGCTGGGGTTAATTATCGTAGGAGTGTACCATGAGAAGGAAAATACGGAAAAAGAATTGAAAATCTAAAAATTATGGGCACGGGATGAGGATAAAATACAGACGCTAGTCAAGATAGCGTCTTGGACTGGGACACTATCAAAGATAGCGTGCAGAGGCAGGAGAAAGCCGGGACGCTATCAAAGATAGCGTACAGATGAAGGAGAAAGCCGGGACGCTGTTCTTAACAGCGTCCAAATGCGGGATGCTATCATAGATAGCGTGCAGAAACTCTTTGCAGAGATTTTTCTGCAGCCCGATCATGCAGCCCCGTCGCGTCCCATCAAGCCAGAATGAACAGAGGACGCTTCTTTGAATGGCGTCCCGAGCTCCCACTCAACCATCCACACTGTCCAATTTAAACACCACCAACGGCACTCTCTCGTCTCTCTCATTCGTCCCTCTCATTTACAACACTCTCTATCGTCCCTTTTTTCTCCCATATCCGTCATTCCTTCTCCCTTCTCGTGGAACTGCTTGTTGAAGCAGGTGGTGGAGCCAGTTTGTTTTCGGTGGACCAAGAAGCAGAAAATGTAGTAGTGGACCAGTGAAAAAAAAATTGTGCTTATATTTTGTGATTTCTAAAGATATATTATCCTGGTACGTATTTTATTTTCTTAAGAAAATAAATATGTAATATATTTAAATATTTCAATGTTTCATATATTTATATTTGTAGAAAGTTGATGAAATATTTGTTTAAATATGCATGCATGTGATAATACGTAGTTGTTGAGTGATATTTTACAAGTGTCAGGTAATATTGTCATATATTAGAAGAAAAATGAGTGATTTATTATTAATATTTTCAAATGAATTTTTTTGTATAATATATATTTAATTTTTATAATTTTTAACTAGTTTATAGATAATCTTAAAAATTAAAGAAAATATTTTTAACAATATATATATATATATCATTAATAGTATAATATTTTGATAAATGATGAAATTTATTGAAAATATAAAATTTTATATAAAAAAATAAATGAATAGGAAATTTAGTTTATAATATATTATATAAAAGAATGAAATGAAGGAGATAAGATAATAGTATATTCTTAATAAAAATTTTAATTATGGAAGAAAATAAATTTAATGTAAATTAGAAATTTGAGAATAATAGGAAAAGTTAATTTAATCTAAATAGTGGTTTAATTTAAAAAAAAAATTAGTACTAGGTTAAGATTCGAAAGGAATATATATATATATATATATATATATATATATATATATATATATATATATATATATATATATATATATATATATATATATATATACTTTGAAAAATTGTAAAAGTTAGTGAAAAAAGAGAAAAAATAATAGGAAATTTAGTTTATAATATATTATATTAAAGAATAAAATAAAAGAGATAATATAATATTATATTCTTAATATAATTAAAAAATAAAAAAATTAATAAATACCACAAATAGCCGAAATAAAGTTTATATTAGTTAAAACATAAAATATATATATTTTTTAAAATATAGTAGTTGAATATGTAGATTAGAAATATTTAATGTAAAAACTATAGAAAGAAGAAAAAATTTCAAGCAAAATAGTGTTTATAATATTTTATAATAAAGAATGTAGAGAATATATAATATAAATGTATATTATTAAGTTGATAGTTCAAACAAAAATAAAAAAATAAAAGAAATTAAAATAATCGAATATTTGTGGTTAACCTAATCGATTATGAGAATTCAGAAAATCAAAAAATAATTAAATGAATCGAACCAGAAAATCAAATTGATTCGATTCATTTTATTATTTTTTTTTCAACACATATAGTTTAATATATGAGGTGAACCGGACTGTTTATCCAAGTACTTATAGAATTTCTTACGTGAACCGAATCAAACCGCAGTAGCAATAGGTTTGATTTTTTAAAAAAATTTCTGATTTGAATTAAAATTTAATAGGTTTGGCTGAAATAAAGAACCAAACTGCATCTTTATTTGAATTCTTTTTTTTTTTTACAAAGTTAGGCAATACTATTAATTATAATTTTTCTTATGTGTCATTCAAATAACTAGGATTCTTATTTAATCAGAAAAATGTCAATCGTTTGCTACCGTATATTGGGATGGAGAAATTATTATTGATGGTGAAGGCTACGACTATTGTAGGGGTTCATCAACAGTCATTACCATTAGTAGACGTATGGATTTCTGTGCTTTAGGTATGAAAATAGTACGTGCAATTAATCTTGAAGCTGGGTGTGACTTTATATTGAATATCTTTTTCAGACAACCCATTAAAGGACATGGTTCAGTGAAATGGGACTATATGGGTTTGACTAATGATGATGATGTAAATATTATGTTTAATTTTATTGATGAAATTGGAGGTATGTCATCGATAGAATTATATATTGATATTTTTCGACCGGATGCATCTAGAAATGTTGTTGATGAAGCGGGACCATCAAATGTTGGTACTACTAATGAGGTAGTTGTACGCTATCAATCATCTGAACTTGATAGTAGTACGTTTGAGGATAAAGTTTTAGGGGTTTTCAATGAATCTAAAGATATTTGTGAACGTCGATGGGTGTACGATTCAAACGAATCATACCTTTCTGATAGTCATTATTGCCTCAATAATGGTGTCGATGAAGAGGATTCTGATGAACAATGGATTGATAGTGATGAGGCAGACTTCAATCAAGATGTTGAGCATGATAATGAGGTAGTAGTCAACTTTCCTTCATACTATAACACTCATGTTGCAAACCCAATAATGCCTATTGTCCATCCTCCACCTTACTGTGAATTAGATTTTTCATTGCTAACAGTTGATCCATGGTCAAAACCGCAATATAGTTCAATGTGGGATCCATCGAATGAGTTTGAAGTTGGAATGACATTTTCGTCTAGAGAGGATGTCCAAAAAGCTGCCACAAAATATCATTTACTTAGGCACCATGAGTTTTCTTATGATGAGACAAAGAGCAAAACGTATGCTATAAGGTGCAAATATAGAAACAACAATTGTAACTGGAGAATGCATGCGTCTCGTCGGGAAGGATATGATATATGGAAAATTACTCGATATAACGGACCCCATACATGTGTTAATCCATCAATCTCACAAGATCATAGGCAATTGGATAGCAAATTTATATCTGATTTCATCCTAGTAATTGTGCGAGAACAGCCGAATGTGAAAATATCTGCGTTACAAGCAGAAATCAAAGATAAGGTTGGATATATGCTGAGTTAGCGGAAGACGTGCAAGGCTAGACACGATGCAGTTGTTAAGATATTTGGTGGTTGGGAGGAATCTTTTACAAGATTGCGTCAATTCATGCTTGCTTTGTGCAAACACAACCCCGATTCTTCGTTCTTGATTGAAGATGACCCTCTATTTGTTAATAATAAATTAAAACCCAAGAATCGGGTTTTCGATAGGATGTTTTGGGCGTTCAAACAAACAATTGAAGGTTTCAAGCACTGTCGGTCAATTATTTTCATAGACTTCACATTTTTATATGGAAAGTACAAAGGGTGTTTATTTTGTACCACGGGCCTGGACGGCAATAACCATATTTTTCTATTGCATGGGCGATAGTTGATTGTGAAAATACAAGGAATTGGGATTGGTTCATGTCTTGTTTATGGGTGTTTTTGACTGATCATCCTAATATTTGTGTTATATCAGACAGACATATTGCCATAAAAAAAGCAATGCAGCAAGATTGGTGGCAGCCTCCTAATGGAAATCATCAATACTGCTTAAGACACATACTGAGCAATTATAACACGAAGTTTAAAAATCCTGACATAAAAGAAGCTCTTCGAAAGGCAGGTTAGTTTTTGCTAAAGAATATTATTTTTGCAAACATTAATTGCATTTTCAATATGATATAATAAAAAAATTGACATTTTTTTTATTAACAGCTCACCAAATTCAAAAAAAAAAAATTATGATGCCATGGACACCATCAAGAGTGAGCATCCAGATACGTTTGAATGGGCCAGAAATATGCCATTGGAGAAATGGACACGTTCTCATGATGGAGGGAAAAGGTATGGCTCCATGACAACTAATACCGTTGAGTCAGTTAATGGAATGCTTAAGGGAATTCGTGCACTACCAATAACTGTAATGGTAGGGAAAATATTTTTCCAATGTGTCCAATATTTTGACACACGCCACACGACCTTCCGCGAACAATTGCAGTTGGGCTTCAACTTAACCCCGGCATGTCGTCAAATTTTGATTGAAAATTTGAATGAAGCAAACTCACTTAATGTTTGATTGTTTAATTGCGAATGTGGTGAATTTGAAGTTTGGAAGGATAAAACTGGGGACAAGCACATCGTCAAACTTGATGAGAGGACATGCAAATGCGAGAAGTTTTCAAGAGATATGTATTCCATGTTCTCATGTCATAGCAGCATGCCAATCAATGTCAATCAATTATGAGCAATACGTTTCAAATTATTATACATTGGAATGAACGCTTAAGTGTTATGAGTGGCAGTTTCATGCACTTGGACATCATGATGATTGGTCAACAGACAATGATCCAATCCTTGTACCTGACCCAAATCGGAAAAGGTCTAAAGGAAGACCAACTTCTTTAAGGAAGATGAATGAAATGGATTGGATGGTGATTCAAAAAAGAGGGGATCCGTCTAAAATCCATTGAAGGACACTATTTTCAAATACTTTGTATTATTATTATTAATTGTTGGACACAATTTTCATTATTATTTTTTCATTTTATGTGTATTATTACCTCGTGTTTTTAGGTTACGTACTTTACAATTTTATCTTAATCTTTATATATATTGTGATGGTAAGATATTCATAATAGATACATTTAAATATTACTTATTGCCTTTTGAGGTATTTGTTTTTTACTAATAATGGTAGCATTTGTTGGGGCTACTTACTGTAAGTCTGCATTAAAAAAATTAAATAAGTTATACTCCTAGCATTATTTAATATTATGGTAATCAGCTTAAATTATTGCATTATTTAATATAATTACTGCATTATGATTTATTTCGTATATATTTATTTATGCTCTCTTTTGTTTATGTCTTAGATAAAATAATGGCTCGTATAATGCGCACTTCGAAAAGAATTGTCAGTCAATAATAGCGGGCAAGAGTACATGGTTTAATTAGGAATTTGATTAATCTACCTATGGAAGTAACCCATCAACTACAGGAGATTACCTACTCTGCATTGTTAAGTATATGATAAGGGTGAATGGGCTAATTCAACAAATCATATGGGAAGGAGAGCTATTAACAGATAAACCTAGATATTTGGCTTTAAAGTCAGTTTTTAGTTGTGTCCAGGATAAAGGTATACTTGACAGTGTATGGTGAAAATTAGAAGCTAACCGTACCCCATCATATTTACTACTTCTTAAAAGATTTGTCAAAGAATATGCTAGTTGGGTCGCTACAAGGACAATGTGTCGGGCGAGTAGTATAAAAATATGTGATAGTAAGAAACATACTCTGTTAAAGCCTTGTTTACCTACAATCGACTACACATTGGAGAAAGATCTTTATGACGAGCTAATTAGATCATGTCTAGTAAATCAAATAGTCAGACTGACCTAATTAGTTGATGTAGTAAACAATGATGTACTTTTGTCTTTGCATTGACTATGTAATGTAGATTTATTAATTAATGCATTGAATGAGAAATTTTTATTTATACCATTTAATATGTGTATTAAATATTTTTTTACCATTCATGTATTATTTACTGTACAAGGAAAATATGTGCATTGTTTTACCTGTCAAAATACAAAATGAAAATGTATATTTCATATAATGAATAGGTATGGCTAATCAACAAACAAGAAGAGATTACATTGTGCCAGGTCCAATTGATCCAGAGCTTCTATGACTCCAGTCACAACACCGTTCTGAAGGGATTTAGACTGGTACAATGGAGCATGAGGTGCTTACGTGTAGAAGGCAGGGGAACTTATTGCATGCTGACATTGATGACCGAATTGTTCCTCATCTCCACGATTCTAGATTTATTGGAATTGCTAGATTAGGATTTTTTCCCCTTGACTGGCATCTTATTAGTGCCTTTGTAGAGCGATGGCGACCAAAAACTCATACATTTATAATGCCAATTGGGGAGTGCACAATCAGTCTTCAAGATGTTGGCATTATCACCGGATTGCCAATACATGGTTCTGCAGTAACTGGAATGTCACGAGCCGAATGGCCAAAAGTTTGTGAGCTCTTGTTGGGAGCTAGACCACTTCCAGAAATGATTTGAGGACTTACATTAAAATTATCATGGCTAACTGATGAGTTTGGAGCTATTCCACATGAAGCTGATGATTTAACAGTGTTATGGCATGCAAGAGCATTCATATTACGACTCATTGGTTCGATATTTCCCGACAAGACAAACTCATGTGTGAACTTGATGTTCCTACCCCTATTAGAAGACTTGAGGGAAGCTGCGACATACAGTTGGGGTGGAGCTTGCTTAGCCTTCCTTTATCGTGAGCTTTGTCATGTTGCAATTACTGAAGCAAAGGAGATTTCAGGACCCCTGTTCATATTGCAAATCTGGGCTTGGGAGAGATTTAAAATAATCTCTCCATCAATAAGAGATCCATCGGCACCTCATGATGCACCCCTAGGTGCTAGGTATGTAACTAAATTTATATTTTTTTCCATTAAACAATAAAAAAATTGGTTTTTATTGCATTATATTTTAAATTTTCTTATCAACTAAGGAGTAGAGCTCGACAGATCACTGAAGTTACAACCCATGTACTACAACAAATTCGGTACAATCTTGATCGGATGCGACCTGAAGATGTAAATCAAAATTCTCAAAATCTGACTTAAAATAGTGTTATATTTTTTTCCTATATTTATAATCACTTTATGTTTTGAAAATTTAATACTTCATGTTTTGCTCATATTCACTTGCAGATTACATGGGAACCATGTAATGAGGAATTGTTAGATGAGCTGCCCGACATGTGCATACAGGGTCGTCCCGTATGGAAGGCAGTGGTGCCATTAATTTGCTTCCATATTATTGAATGGCACCAGCCTGATAGAGTGATGAGGCAGTTTGGTTTGGCCTAACCTATTCCACGATAATCGATGCAAACAGATGAGTTACATGAGATTACTCTCCGATTTAGTGAGAGTAATTGGGCGCACCACCATGCGACGTACATTAATCGTTGGAATAGGCGAGAACATTACATTGTTCAAGGGCAAGAAATGGCCACTCCACCATCATTCTGAATATATGGAGTGGTATCGTTGAGTTGTAAGATGTTGGATCTCAATAAGTAGAGCTGCCATTGGTTGTGTGATAATCATTTACAATACATATTTTTTCATTATTAAATACTCAGTAATAATAATTTTTAATTACAGTATTTAACACAAACTGTAACATAATACATGGACTTCATATTTTTACAGGAGGATGCAATTGAGGATTGTTTGCTAAAATTACAGAACCCATCAACAGAAAATGTGGCTGAAGTTAAATATACATTAATAAAAATGATGATTGCTCTAGAGGAAGAAAGTCAGCTTTGCCAAATGCCACCTCCTCAGTCCGCACCTCAAGCAACAACCTTTAATGATGAATTAGAAGAGGACCAACCCATCAACCAGCATGAGCCCTCACATAGAGCAGCACAATCACGTCCTGCTCGACGTCGTCAACATCCAGTGCGTCCAGCCTCTCCTCCCGATGATGCTTTGCCCCCACCTGTCGCATTCCACCCTTACTGCATCACATTAGTGCCTGTGTCACGACCCAATCTATGGGCCGGACCGGCACTAGGACCTGGGCCAGCCTAAAGCCCCCGAGGCCCGTAGTAAGCCTAACTATTTACTTAACCCAACTCTAAGGCCCATTTGGGCTCAATTTCAAGAAATCAACCGGACAGAGTCCGGCCATAAAATGGACCTTTCAACGGGGAGTTTTTGACTCACCCGACCTGTAAACACAATAAATACTCAATTGGGGAGCTCAGCTCACCCTCCACATACTCATCAGCATAAAAATAAATGGGAGCTCAGCTCCCTCATCCAATCCATCAAACATGCATAGAATATTAAGTTTATAGGTCCAAAATAATAATTTAGTTTACAGACCCATATCAAATAAATATTTCTAACACATGCGAAAATTCTAAGATTTAACAAGTTTATACAAACGTTAATAATTGACCTACGAGGAAGAAAGCAGGTTAATCTCAAAAATATCCTCCTATGGCCTGAAAAAATATTGAACAGGAGTGAGCGTTCGACTCAGAGAGTAAAATATCAATTTTAACCATAATCTCTATAACTATCTAAAACTAATGCACCCTGTAGAGTGAAAATGCAACATCAACAATATTTTCACATCATAACATCATAAAGGTAATTTGGAGCACTCACACACCTAGTGATATCAATCATAATATATGGGAGCTGATCCCCTATACAGCTCTCTTAAATCCAACCTGGTGCCAGCGAAGAACTCAAGCCGGACTTTCGCTTAATAAACCAAATCGGGGGTCCCAGCGAAGAACTCAAGCCGTGACTACCCCCCGAAGGATCGGGTCCCAGCAAAGATCTCAAGCCATGACTACCCGTCCTATCCATAGTCCACACCACATCACACGCACGCCTACGCACGCACACTGCTCCAAATTGCCACAATAACATGCATGGCACTTTCACAGTTATGAATGCAACATAAATCGTGCCTAAAGTTTATCTACATAGATATATGCATATAAGTGATGCATGGGCATGCTTGAACATATAATAATAGTGAAATTACAATTAAAATTAATATTTTACTCACAGACTTGACAATGGTTACTGTAGCGGCTGGGTGGAGGAAAAAGGCTGTCCCGGCTCACCTGACAATTACATTACAATTATTTAATACAAATGACTCAATACAATCAAGAAAAGACCAAATACGTCCTAAGTCGTGTCGAAAATCCGGCAGTCTCCCCTATACCTAGGACCTACCCAACCTGCAAAATGGCTCAAAACACACTTCTATATTTACAATCCATATATCCACAACTCAATCACATCACACAGCCCCTCCTGGGCCCATCAAATCAGTCATCCATCACAATATGTAAAATTTCAATTTAGTCCTTATAATTGATCATTTTTGCAAAAACTACCCAAACAAGCTCTAAAAATTCTAAAACTTTGCCCCGCGGTCTTTATCAATATTACTAGGCTATTGCAAAAAGAATCATTATTTTCTGAGCTACCACGAATATTTTATGAATTTTTAATCCTATTTAAGCACTAGAAAATTACGAAAAAGCAAGGTTTGGGTTTACCTTTGCCGATTTCGACTTCTGGAACGCGCTCAGGATGTCTGACAATGGGGGGGTAGCCAAAACCTCGGTCCAATTCAGAGACTTTTTTTAGTGCAGTGCATGCGTAGGAAATTCACGCACCGAGCAACTGTCGAATTTCCGCGAATTGAAGATACCTACACGAAGCCCACGACACGGGGGTTAGTACATAAATTTTTTAGAATTTTCTAAGCTCATTTAATGCTCGAAAAGACACTGCAAAGTTCCGTGGGACCCACCGAAAAACGGTGTCGGAAAAATTTGAAATTTATGTCGCCGCGAAGCTCTCGACGAGTGGAGTGCTCTGGTACTCTCGGTTTTCTCGTGGGATTCACGGTTTGCGAGAAATCTAGTCCGAAAGTCAAAATGGGCTAAAACTTCCCGGGCAAAAATTGGACAAACCGCTCGATGGATTTCGGTGTTCTTTGTGTCTATGGAAAGCTCTCGACGAGTAGATGAGTTTAAACACAAGATCCGGTCCGATTGGTGGCCGGATCGGCCGGATTTTGGCCGGGAATGTGAACGGTCACCCGCACGCTACTCGTCGCTTCTGGAGCCATTTTCCGGCGTTCGAGCGTGATCGGTCGTGGGGAGGGCGGCGGCGCGAGGTGGGGAGGCGAGGAGGTGGCGGCTGCAAGGAGGAGGGAGGAGAGAGAAAAGAGAGAGAGAAGGGGAGGAGGTCGGATGCGCAAGGGGAAGGGAAGAAGAAAAAGAAAAGTAGGTCGATTATTGGTCGATCCGGTCCGATCCGTTTGATTCGGTTCGATTCAGGATACAAAATTTTTAAATTTTTACTCTGCCTCGGGACCGAAAACGAGGTCCAAAAATTCCGAAAAAATTTCAGAAAACTCAGAAAAATTCGTAGATTCCAAATATATTTTTAGTTTTGCCACGTGGTCTTTAAATTAATTTTTAAAAATCATCAAAGTTTATATTTTCAGAAAATCGAACCAGATTTTTAAAATCCGAAAAATTTCAAAAAAAAATCCTAAAATTTAAATAAAATTAAAATACCAAAAATGCTCATAAAATAATAAAATTTAAAATTTTGGGGTGTTACAGCTTGATCATTCTGATCCTATTCCCTCGGCTCCTGAACCGTCTGACCCTGCTCCATCCACTATATTCCAACCATATTCAGCAACTATCCCCACTTATTACACTGGTTGGATGGCTACCCCATCAATGCCGGGCCCATTAGCACCATGGATGTCATATCAAACTCAAATGCAAAACAGAAGCCCATTCGACTTTACTGAGACTCAACTGCCGCAAACACCATTCGGCGGCTTATTTGCTCCATTTGGCAGACCATTAAGCATTGGGCCATCACACTATACGTCATGTCACGACCCAACCTATGGGCCGGACCCCACTAGGACCTGGGCCAGCCTAAAGCCCCCGAGGCCCGTAGTAAGCCTAACTGTTCATTAACCCAACTCTAAGGCCCATTTGGGCCCAAATTCAAGAAAACAAACGGACAGAGTCCGGCCATAAAATGGACTTTCCAACGGGGAGTTTTCGACTCACCCGACCTGTAAACACAATATATATTCAATTGGGGAGCTCAACTCACCCTCCACATACTCATCAACATAAAAATAAATGGGAGCTCAGCTCCCTCATCCAATCCATCAAACATGCATAGCATATTAAGTTTACAGGTCCCAAAATAATAATTTAGTTTACAGACCCAAATCAAATAAACATTTCTAACACATGCGGAAATTCTAAGATTTAACCAGTTTATACAAACATTAGTAATTGACCTGCGAGGGAG
The DNA here is from genome assembly GCF_030052815.1 of Hevea brasiliensis. Lineage (NCBI taxonomy): Eukaryota > Viridiplantae > Streptophyta > Magnoliopsida > Malpighiales > Euphorbiaceae > Hevea > Hevea brasiliensis. The sequence goes on from NC_079499.1 coordinate 51,217,652, forward strand.
AAAGCAGGTTAACCTCAAAAAAATATCCTCCTGTGGCCTGTAAAAATTTTTGAACAGGAGTGAGCGTTCGACTCAGAGAGTAAAATATCAATTTTAACCATAATCTCTATAACTATCTAGTACTAATGCAACCTGTGGAGTGAAATGCAACAGCAACAACATTTTCACATCATAACATCAAAAAGGTAATTTGGAGCACTCACGCACCCTGTAACATCAATCATAATATATGGGAGCCGATCCCTATCTGACTCTCTTAAATCCAACAGTGCCGTGAAGAACTCAGCTCGGACTTCCACTTAATAACCAAATCGAGGGTCCCAGCGAAGAACTCAAGCCGTGACTACCCCTCGAAGGATCGGGTCCCAGCGAAGAACTCAAGCCGTGACTACCCGTCCTATCCATAGTCCATACCACATCACATGCACGCCAACGCACGCACACTGCTCCAAATTACCGCAACAACATTCATGGCACTTTAACAGTTATGAATGCAACATAAATCGTGCCTAGAGTTTAACTACATAAATATATGCATATAAGTGATGCATGGGCATACTGAACACATAATAATATCGAAATTACAATTAAAATTAATATTTTACTCACAGACTTGACGATGGTCACTAAGGCGGCTGGGCGGAGGAAGAAGGCTGTCCCGGCTCACCTGACAATTATATTACAATTATTTAATACAATCTGACTCAATACAAACAAAGAAAAAGACCCATACGTCCTAATTCGTGCCGAAAATCCGGTAGAGTCTCCCCTATACCTAGGACCTACCCAACCTGCAAAAGGGCTCAAAATACACTTCTATACTCACAATCCATATATCCACAACTCAATCACATCACACAGGCCCTCCTGGGCCCACCAAATCAATCATCCATCACAACATGTAAAATTTCAATTTAGTCCCTATAATTGACAATTTTTGCAAAAACTGCCCAAATCAGCTCTAAAAATTTTAAAACTTTGCCCCGCGGTCCTTAGCAATATTACTAAGCTATTGCAAGAAGAATCATAATTTTCTAAGCTACCACGAATATTTTATGGATTTTTAATCCTATTTAAGCACTAGAAAATTACGAAAAAGCAAGGTTCGGGTTTACCTTTGCCGATTCCGACTTCGGGGACGCGCTCGGGACATCTGACAATGGGGGGCTAGCCAAAACCTCGGTCCAATTCGGAGACTTTTCGATGAACAGTCCATTCGCCTAATTTCGCAGACCCGGTCAACTGTCGAATTTCCGCGAATCGAGGATACCTACACGAAGCCCATAACACGGGAGTTAGTACATAAATTTTTCAGAATTTTCTAAGCTCATTAAATACTCAGAAAAATACTGCGAAGTTCTGTGGGACCCACCGAAAAACGGTGTCGGAAAAATTTGAAATTTATGTCGCCGCGAAGCTCTCGACGAGTGGAGCGTGCTGATACCCTCGGTTTCCTCGTGGGATTCACGGTTTTCGAGAAATCTAGCCCAAAAGTTGAAATGGGCTAAAATCTTCCCGAGCAAAAATTGGACAAACCGCTCGATGGATTTCGGCGTTCTTGGTGTCTATGGAAAGCTCTCGTCGAGTAGATGATTTTAGACACAAGACCCGGTCCAATTGGTGGCCGGATCGGCCGAATTTTGGCCGGGAAGTCCAACAATCGCGAGCGCGCTGCGCGTCCGTTCCAAGCCCGTTTTTCGGCGTTCCAGGCGGCGGCCGGCCGTGGGGGAAGGCCGAGGTGGGGCGCCGGCGAGGTGGGGACACAGGGGAGGCGGCGGCGCGGCAAGGGGAGGAGGGAGGAGAGAGAAAAGAGAGAGAGAAGAGGAGAGGGTCGACGCGCGCGGGAGGGAGGAGAAAAAGAGAAGAAGACCGGTCCGATTCCACCGGTCCGATCCGGTCCGGTTTGATTCGGCTGGTTCTATTCAAGATACAAAATTTTAAATTTTTACTCTGCCTCGGGACCAAAAACGAGGTCCAAAAATTCTGAAAAAATTTCAGAAAACTCAGAAAAATACGTAGACTCCAAATATATTTTTAGTTTTGCCACGTGGTCTTTAAATTAATTTTTAAAAATCATCAAAGTTTATATTTTTGAAAAATCAAACCCGATTTTTAAAATCCGAAAAATCTCAAAAAAATTCCTAAAATTTAAATAAAATTAAAATACCAAAAATGCTCATAAATTTAAAATTTTTGGGGTGTTACATTCTTCCCCCCTTACAGAAAATTCGTCCTCGAATTTTACACAAGGTAGAATAAAACACATGATTATACATTGAACAAATAAGGGTACTTGCTACGCATGTCCCGTTCTGACTCCCAGGTCCAATCTTCCACTGACTGACTCCTCCACAAAACCTTAACCATAGGGATCTGTTTGGATCTTAGCTGCCTCACTTGGTAGTCCACTATGGCTACAGGCTGCTCCTCAAATGTCAAGTTCACTTTTAGCTCTATCACATCCGGCTGTAATACATGAGAAGGATCTGGAATGTATTTCCTGAGCATGGAGATGTGAAACACGGGATGAACGTGAGAGAGGTTGGGTGGTAGCTCCAACCGGTAGGCAACTGCTCCAACTCTATCAGTAACCTCAAAAGGTCCGATATACCGAGGTGCCAACTTGCCCTTCTTTCCAAATCTCATGACTCCCTTCATTGGAGAAATCTTCAGGAATACATAGTCGCCCACTGCAAACTCCACATCCTCCGTCTGGGTCCGTGCATAACTCTTCTCGCCATCTGAAAATTGTTTGATCGTTCTCGATTAAAGGAACTACCTCTGAAGTGTACTGCACTAGGTCTACATCATGCACCTTCGCTTCCCCCATTTCTGTCCAACACAGAGGAGACCTACATTTTCTTCCATATAATGCCTCATAGGGTGCCATCCCTATGCTGGAGTGATAACTGTTGTTGTAGGCAAACTCCACCAAAGCTAGCTGCTCATCCCATTGACCTCCAAAATCCAAGACACTCATGCGAAGCATGTCTTCCAGTGTTTGGATTGTCCTTTCGGACTGTCCGTCTGTCTGAGGGTGGAAAGCCGCATCAAGTTCAATCAGGTGCCAAGTGCCTCCTGCAACTTTCTCCAAAACCGAGAAGTGAACTGGGGCCCTCTGTCAGATATTATGGAAGCTGGAACTCCATGCAATCTGACTATTTCTCGAATGTAGAGCCGGGCATACTGTGCCACAGAGTATGTAGTCTTTACAGGTAAGAAGTGAGCTGATTTGGTCAAGCGGTCTACAATTACCCATATCGAATCATATCCTCGCGTGGTACGAGGCAACCCAGTCACAAAATCCATAGTGATCATTTCCCACTTCCATTCTGGGATAGGGAGCTCTTGCAGCTTCCCTGACGGTCTCTGGTGTTCAAACTTCACCTTCTGACAAGTCAAGCACTTGGACACAAAGTCTGCTATGTCTCTCTTCATGCCATTCCACCAATAGCTATCTTTCACATCATGGTACATCTTGGTGGAACCTGGGTGGACACTGTACAGTGTGTAGTGTGCCTCTCGCATGATTTCATTCCTGAGGTTGTCCACATCGAGCACACATATCCTAGAACCTTGCACTAGGGCGCCATCATTGGCAAATCCAAACTCACCACCTTCACCTTGCTGTACTCTTTCTATGATCTTCATCAATTGTTGGTCTCTGTGCTGGGAAACTCTAACTCTGTCCCTCAAGTCTGGCCTCACTGAAAAATGAGCCAACAATACCCCCTCATCTGAAAGATCTAGGATTAAACCTTGATCCATCAACTCATGTACTTCTTGAATCAACGGTCTCTTCTCTACTGAAATGTGCGCCAAACTGCCAGAAGATTTCCTGCTCAAAGCATCTGCCACAACATTGGCCTTCCCAGGGTGGTACTGGATGGTGCAATCATAGTCTTTCAGAAGCTCCATCCATCTCCTCTGTCTCAAGTTTAAATCCCTCTGTTGGAAGATGTACTTCAAACTCTTATGGTCGGTGTATATCTCGCACACTTCACCATACAGGTAGTGTCTCCAGATTTTAAGTGCAAAGACTACAGCCGCCATTTCCAAATCATGGGTGGGGTAGTTCTGCTCATGCCTCTTCAGCTGCCTTGAAGTATAAGCCACTACCTTTCCATTCTGCATCAAAACACACCCTAGGCCAACTCTGGAGGCGTCACAATACACGGTGTATCCTTCACCACTCACAGGTAGTGTCAACACAGGGGCAGTGGTTAGACACTCTTTAAGCTTCTGGAAACTCACCTCACAGTCATCTGTCCAAATGAATGGAACATTCTTCTTGGTCAACTTAGTTAGGGGAGCCGCTATCCTGGAGAAATCTTGTACAAAATGCCTATAGTAGCCAGCTAAACCCAGAAAACTTCGCACCTCAGTGACTGTTGTAGGCCTAAGCCAATCGATTCTGACTTCAATTTTCTTGGGATCCACTTGAATGCCGTCACTAGAAACCACGTGTCCCAAGAATGAGATGCTTTCTAGCCAAAATTCACATTTTGAAAATTTGGCATATAGCTGGTGCTCCCTTAATGTCTGCAACACCATCCTCAAGTGCCACACGTGTTCTTCCTCGGTCCGAGAGTATACCAGAATGTCATCTATGAATACGATGACAAAACGGTCCAAAAATGGCTTGAACACCCTGTTCATCAAGTCCATGAAGGCTGCTGGTGCATTAGTGAGTCCAAAAAACATCACCAAGAACTCATAATGACCATATCTTGTCCTGAAAGCCGTTTTGGACACGTCCTCATTCCTGATTCTCAACTGATGGTAGCCTGATCGCAGGTCTATCTTGGAAAAGAATCTAGCTCCTTGGAGCTGATCAAACAAATCGTCGATCCGAGGAAGTGGATACTTGTTCTTCACAGTCACCTTGTTCAGCTGTCTGTAGTCAATACACAACCTCAATGACCCATCTTTCTTTCTTACAAATAGCACAGGAGCGCCCCAGGGTGAAGTGCTCGGACGTATGAAATCCTTGTCCAAAAGCTCCTGTAGTTGCTCCTTCAGCTCTTTCAATTCTGCTGGTGCCATCCTGTAAGGTGGCATTGATATGGGGTTTGTACCCGGCACAACATCAATGCAAAACTCTATTTCCCTTCCTGGTGGCAACCCTGGAAGCTCCTCTGGGAAGACATCCATAAATTCTCTGACAACAGGAACATTTTCCATGCTGACACCTTCTACAGATGTATCTCTCACCAATGCCAAATACCCTTGGCATCCACGCCTCAACATTTTTCTGGCACTAATTGCTGACACCAAATTATATGGAGCCACGCTCCTGTCACCATCAAAGCTAAACTCTTCCACACCAGGTATGTGGAAATACACCTTTTTGTTCTTGCAGTCTAAGGTGGCATAGTGAGTTGCCAACCAATCCATCCCCAAGATTACATCGAAATCCATTACTGGTAGAGGAACCAAGTCTGCTGGGAGGATCTTTCCATCCACTACCACTGGGCTACCCGGAAAAACCATATCTACATCTATGTTGTCACTAAGTGGGGTAGCTACTGACAAAGGGTACTCTAAAGTTGTAGGGTTTCTACCCAACCTCATGGCAAACACAGGGGAGACAAATGAGTGCGTAGCACCCGGATCTATCAAAACACGAGCCTCATAAGAACAGACCAGAAGAATACCTGCCACAACTGCATTGGAAGCCTGAGCATCCTGGTGGGTCAGGGTGAAAACCCGAGCTTGACCCCTACCCTGAGTGGCAGAACCTTGATACTGACTTCTACCTCCTGATCTGCCTCCAAATCCACGTCCCCCTTGTCCTCGGCCCTGTTGGCCACTGAACTGACTGCCTGCCATGTTGGAAGTACCCGGATACAATTGACGAGGAACATTTGCAACAGAACCCTGTGACCCCATCTGTGGCTCACTGAAAACGGGGCATTCCCTAGCAAAGTGACCTGGTTGGCCACACCTGAAGCATACTCCTGAACCCATCAGACAAGGTCCTGAATGTCCTCTTCTACACTGTGCACAAGGTGCTAAGGAGGATCCTGATCCAGACCCAGAACTACTGTACCCCGAACTATGACCACTGCTGGATCCGTACCCTGGTCTGAATCCTCGTGGTTTGTGTCTAAAACCACTTCTTTCGTTCCTACTCTTTCCTCTTTAATTACTCTGGCCACCACTATCCGGAGTACCCATTTGGGGAACACCGGTAGAACCCTCTGCTATGTTTTTCTTTGCTCTTCCGCTGTCATCCACAGCATAGCTAATCTCTATCTGTCTGGCTCGATCAACTACCACGTCAAAAGACTGATCAGACATCATGGCCAGGTTTGCATACCTCTTGTCAAGCCCCTTTAGGAATCTTTTCACCTTCATAGTCTCTGTAGATACTGCTGTAGGGGCATATCTGCTCAATTCCAGAAATTCTGTAGCATATTCATCTACAGACCTGCCATTCTGTCTTAAGGCTTCAAAGGCCCACTGCTTCTGATCTCTAAAGCTTTCTGGCACAAACCGATTGATAAAAAGTTCCACAAACTGAGCCCATGTCAAACCCTCCATCCGGGGTAACACGTAGTCATTCATCCATTGTCTAGGCATAAGCCCCATGACATGCTGTATACACTCTATTAGTCTTCTATCAGTCAACTGCAATTCTGTTCCTGCCTGTCTGCAGGAATTCAAAAACCGATATGCATCGTCTGATACATCATAAGTACCAGGCACCAACTTCTTGAAATTTATGATTTGTTTGTAAGGTTCTCCTTTTGGTGCGGTGGATTGCTGTTGCTGTGGAGGGTGGACCATATACTGCGCCATCATGTCGATGGTCCTCTGCAACCCAGCTAGAGTAGCTGCCATTGGGTCCCTGGGACCCTGTGCCATAAAAGACTGATCCTGTACTGGGGGTGGCTGCTCCTCTACTTGAGCAGCTCTAGGCCTCCTACCCCGCCTCCTCGGGGCAGGCGCCTCATCCTGTGCCGACACCTCGTCAGGCACATCTGGTTCTAGTGCAGTGGTAGCTCTCCTGCTTCTACGCATTTTCCTGAAATTCAGCAGCATTAGCCCACAAAATTCAAAACTGCACATTACACAGCTCTATAGACTCATATTTACACACAATATTTGAAGCAGAAACTAGAAGCAAAGACGACAATGCAAGACGAATGTGGACCCTATTTTTTCGCATGTGACTCCTAGTAGACTCTTCCCAACACTTTAGACAAACATTCCCTAAGAATCTGGAGCCTAGGCTCTGATACCACATTTGTCACGACCCAACCTATGGGCCGGACCAGCACTAGGACCTGGGCCAGCCTAAAGCCCCCGAGGCCCGTAGTAAGCCTAACTGTTCATTAACCCAACTCTAAGGCCCATTTGGGCCCAAATTCAAGAAAACAAACGGACAGAGTCCAGCCATAAAATGGACTTTCCAACGGGGAGTTTTCAACTCACACGACCTGTAAACACAATATATATTCAATTGGGGAGCTCAGCTCACCCTCCACATACTCATTAACATAAAAATAAATGGGAGCTCAGCTCCCTCATCCAATCCATCAAACATGCATAGCATATTAAGTTTACAGGTCTCAAAATAATAATTTAGTTTACAGACCCAAATCAAATAAACATTTCTAACACATGCGAAAATTCTAAGATTTAACCAGTTTATACAAACATTAGTAATTGACCTGCGAGGGAGAAAGCAGGTTAACCTCAAAAAAATATCCTCCTGTGGCCTGTAAAAATTTTTGAACAGGAGTGAGCGTTCGACTCAGAGAGTAAAATATCAATTTTAACCATAATCTCTATAACTATCTAGTACTAATGCAACCTGTGGAGTGAAATGCAACAGCAACAACATTTTCACATCATAACATCAAAAAGGTAATTTGGAGCACTCACGCACCCTGTAACATCAATCATAATATATGGGAGCTGATCCCCTATACAGCTCTCTTAAATCCAACCTGGTGCCAGCGAAGAACTCAGCTCGGACTTCCACTTAATAACCAAATCGAGGGTCCCAGCGAAGAACTCAAGCCGTGACTACCCCTCGAAGGATCGGGTCCCAGCGAAGAACTCAAGCCGTGACTACCCGTCCTATCCATAGTCCATACCACATCACACGCACGCCAACGCACGCACACTGCTCCAAATTACCGCAACAACATTCATGGCACTTTAACAGTTATGAATGCAACATAAATCGTGCCTAGAGTTTAACTACATAAATATATGCATATAAGTGATGCATGGGCATGCTGAACATATAATAATATCGAAATTACAATTAAAATTAATATTTTACTCACAGACTTGACGATGGTCACTGAGGCGGCTGGGCGGAGGAAGAAGGCTGTCCCGGCTCACCTGACAATTATATTACAATTATTTAATACAATCTGACTCAATACAAACAAAGAAAAAGACCAATACGTCCTAAGTCGTGCCGAAAATCCGGCAGAGTCTCCCCTATACCTAGGACCTACCCAACCTGCAAAAGGGCTCAAAATACACTTCTATACTCACAATCCATATATCCACAACTCAATCACATCACACAGCCCCTCCTGGGCCCACCAAATCAATCATCCATCACAACATGTAAAATTTCAATTTAGTCCCTATAAATTGACCATTTTTGCAAAAACTACCCAAATCAGCTCTAAAAATTCTAAAACTTTGCCCCGCGGTCCTTAGCAATATTACTAAGCTATTGCAAGAAGAATCATAATTTTCTAAGCTACCACGAATATTTTATGGATTTTTAATCCTATTTAAGCACTAGAAAATTACGAAAAAGCAAGGTTCGGGTTTACCTTTGCCGATTCCGACTTCGGGGACACGCTCGAGACGTCTGACAATGGGGGGCTAGCCAAAACCTCGGTCCAATTCGGAGACTTTTCCCAGAACGGTCCATTCGCCGAATTCGCAGAATTTGGCCAATCAGCCGAATTTCCGCGAATCGAGGATACCTACACGAAGCCCATAACACGGGGGTTAGTACATAAATTTTTCAGAATTTTCTAAGCTCATTAAATGCTCAGAAAAACACTGCGAAGTTCCGTGGGACCCACCGAAAAACGGTGTCGGAAAAATTTGAAATTTATGTCGCCACGAAGCTCTCGACGAGTGGAGCGTGCTGATACCCTCGGTTTTCTCGTGGGATTCACGGTTTTCGAGAAATCTAGCCCAAAAGTCGAAATGGGCTAAAATCTTTCCGAGCAAAAATTGGACAAACCGCTCTATGGATTTCAGCGTTCTTGGTGTCTATGGAAAGCTCTCGTCGAGTAGATGATTTTAGACACAAGACCCGGTCCAATTGGTGGCCGGATCGGCCGAATTTTGGCCGGGAAGTCTCATCACGCGCGCGCCGCGTCCGCTCCAAGGCCGCTTTCCTGCGTTCAGTGCGCGCCGTGGGGGAAGGCCGAGGTGGGGCGCCGGCGAGGTGGGGACGCAGGGGAGGCGGCGGCGCGGCAAGGGGAGGAGGGAGGAGAGAGAAAAGAGAGAGAGAAGAGGAGAGGGTCGACGCGCGCGGGAGGGAGGAGAAAAAGAGAAGAAGACCGGTCCGATTCGACCGGTCCGATCCGGTCCGGTTCGATTCGGCCGGTTCGATTCAAGATACAAAATTTTGAATTTTTACTCTGCCTCGGGACCGAAAACGAGGTCCAAAAATTCCGAAAAAATTTCAGAAAACTCAGAAAAATACGTAGACTCCAAATATATTTTTAGTTTTGCCACGTGGTCTTTAAATTAATTTTTAAAAATCATCAAAGTTTATATTTTCGGAAAATCGAACCCGATTTTTAAAATCCGAAAAATCTCAAAAAAATTCCTAAAATTTAAATAAAATTAAAATACCAAAAATGCTCATAAATTTAAAATTTTTGAGGTGTTACAAGGTCAATTTAGTGGATATGGGTCAGAACAATACTTTGCACCATATCAGTCTGGTACCTTAGGCCATATTCTATCTGTTGCAGGTCTATTTGGACACCATGAACAAAGTGCTGTGCATTATATTGCAGGGGGGGAAATCATCGCGACAACATCAAGGGCAAGCTAGCCAACCCAAAGATACACAAGGTCATCCAACTGAACATCAAGAAGAGGGAGAACATCGAGTTATTCGACTGAGACGACATATACGAAGACCTGGTTGTGGCACATGACTGATTTAAATATTTGTTTTCATTTATATATTAATTATGAATACTTCTCTCAAGTTATTTCTCGCTTTAAGTCAATTGCTACAATATGCTAGTGACAATTTTATATTTTTTGCACAATTAAATTTCCTACAAATTTTTAATAACTTAATTTGACACTAACTGAAAATCAATTACAGTATTTAAATTTTATATTGTTATACATGCTAACACATAATAAATAATAATTTAATTTCTTTTAAAATTTAAATTTATTAATTGCTATCAACAAAATAAATTATTCCTAATTATAATAAGAATAAAAATAATATTAAAGCAATGAATTTTACTTAATTTCTTACTTTTTATATATTACAAATATTTTGTGAAATTATATTTAAACAATTTTAATTTTTTTAACGTGTATTAATTATTATAAATTTTTATATCTACATGTACGAGTATAGTCTCAAGATGCTAATTAAGCTAGCGTGCTACATACAGAATACTTTCCATTAAATTTTACAACATTTAATTTCTTTAAATCTATAAAATTAATTATTCTTTTAATAATTGCAATTTAAATTTTTATTCAAAAAATTTAGTTCAAATAATATTTTTATTTTATAAAACTCACATATTTTTTTAAAAAAATTATAGTACATATATATTTTTTTTCACATAAAATTTCTAGTAACTTGAAATTGCACAATACCCTTTTACATTTAACATTTAATTTCCTTAAATATATAAAAATAATTATTTACACTTTAATAAAAATTATAGTACATATTTTTTGTTAATTTAATACAATTACAATTTTACACTTTAATATTTTAAATTTATATTTTATAAAACTCACATATTTTTTTTTTAAAATTATAGTTCATATTTTTTTTTATTTTTTGCAAATAAAATTTCTAGTAATTTGAAATTGTACAATACCCTTTTACATTTAACATTTAATTTCCTTAAATATATAAAAATAATTATTTACACTTTAATAAAAATTATAGTACATATTTTTTGTTAATTTAATACAATTACAATTTTACACTTTAATATTTTAAATTTACAAAACTATTATATTTTAAAAAATAGAAAATACTATGTTTTAAAAATTATAACATATTATTATTATTATTATACGTTATTATTTTTTATATATAAATAAAATCTTATAATGCCTTGGACAAAATCACTAGTCATAGTAGTGGTTTCGAGCTGTGCAAAATTAAAATCGCTACATATAGTAGCGTTTTGGAGTCTGTAAGTGTGGGTCCCGCGACTCGACATAGAAACGCTACTCATGGTAGGTTGACTTTTTCCACTCCGCTCAGATAAATTTTTCACATCGCACCCAATTTTTGTTTTTTATTTTCTACAGTAACCTTTTACGGTAAAAAAACTCTCATTGCTGCTTCAAAAACCGAAACAAAAACTCAACCCAACGAACTCCTCTCCTACCCCAAATACAAACCCACAAAAACATGAAAACATAAAAATGATGATTGAGGAAACAAGCTAAAACTACTCGATTGGATTTTACATAAAAAAAAAAAAAAATTGGCTAGCTAATTCTTCCTTACTGACACGAAAAATAAAAACAGAGACAAGAAAAGGTATTGACCACCAACTTTAATAACAGCAAAGCCCAACATACACCAGATCAACAAGCTTGTCATTAGGCACTTCCACTTCCACAATGACATTCAATAACCATTTAACATTAACTCCGAGTGGAACAAACTCAAAGAAACAAAGGCAAGAAGAAAACCATTTTCCGCAAGCCCAACGGAAATCAGCTAGTTGTCTGTCTCTAGGTTTTCCCCATAGCACTTGCATGGAATTGGTGGTGTTGCTCAACTGGGGCATCTGATACTCATGCGACTTGCTCGGAATTGTTGTTTTTAGTTAGGTTAGAATCTAGAGTGGTGAGCTTTTTGGGATTGTAGATATGTTAGCTATGAGTAGAGCAAAGAATTCAATGATGAGGGAGAGGCCGAGAGGGAGAGGGAAAAGGATAAGAAGGAGCAACTAGGGGTGGCGTCAGGGCAAAGAAAATTGATAGTTCATAGAGAGATAAAAGGGACAGAGAAAGCGGACAGACAACAGAAGCGAGAGGGTGGATTGCAACCAGAAACCTCTTATAGGAGGATAAAGGAATTTTTTTTTTTTTATATATATATAATTAAAATAGAGTTGAGGAATTTTATTTAACAAATTGAAGTTAGGTAAATGAAATAAAATTACTTCTAAAATTGAGGGATGGTTGGTGCAATTAATTTATATTAGCCGCATTCTAACAAAGTCAAGTTATTGTCACGTGAAACACACACGTTAAAAAATATAGTATAATTGCAAGTTTCCAATTTTAAAATGCTGGTAAGAGAAAATGCCATATTTATCTTTCAACTTTTTCATGATATATAAATAAGTCCATTTTGAACTTTTAAGTTAAACCAATAATGAACTTTTTATTTAAATTTAAATTAATATGATAAATATTATTTTTATATTTAATTTAAATTTAAATTATTTTAAAAGTAAAAACAAAACTCGTATCCAAAATTCTAGCTCTGGCTCTTGATCTTCCTTCAGGAGTTGCTATCCTTTGGATTTCAATGTCTCTCTAAGCCAATGATCAAAATTAATCCAAATCTAAGCAATTCTCGCTATCAAGGGTTAAGGGACAGGGGGGAGTAGCTAAGCAGTTTTTGTAGCCAGTTCTCATCGCTCGCCTTTACATACCGTGTCCAGCCATCTATCATGACTAAAGACTAGCCAAAAACAACCACTCCTTTCTTGAGTCCTTATTGCAGAAAGAGATTGTATGTTGTTTCAATGGTTCGAGTCAAAGCACTCAGCTAGTTTATGGCTCTCACTGCCCTTCTTCACAGACTTCCATCTTTCCGATTGACAAACACAACTCTTCTAATAACAACAAATGGGCTACGTGAGTGTAGGGTTAGGAGTTGCTACGGTCGTTGTTTTAACCGCAGTTCCAATCATAGCGAATCTTGGTCTCTCTCTTTCCATGGAATCAAATATGTTATTTGAGTTGAGGATTGTTGAGTTTTGTTTGCACTAAAAATAACTATTTCTAGCTCATTACTTATTTTTAAATTTATAATTAATTAAATTAGTTTTTTTTGGAATTAATTTAATTAATTCTATTGCATTAATTTAATTAGGAGATTTGAGTAATATTTATTAATTATTTTTAGATAGCTATTATTGGAAGTTAATAATTAATGGAGATTACAAGGAGTTACCTGCTTGTGGGAAGCTATAGAGATTGTCAGCTAGTGGGAACTTACCTGTTATAAGGGAGGTTAACAGTAGTTACTGATAGTGGGTAGCAATTGCCCAGACGTGCAGAGTATGAATATTGTTGGTTCCAGATCCTTCCAGGTTCAGTTAGGTACCGCTATTAATACTCATTGTGATGCTAGGGGAAAAGCCCAACAACTGGCCAATCAAACATTCAACTCAATTAAGCTGTAACAATCCAAGGGACATATACATATTTTAGTTTCCTATTAGTTCTTAAACTAAAATTTATTCATATGTAGAACTTTATCTTAACACTAAAATTTTGAGAATAAAAAATTGTTCATCTCCAAATTTGACATTTTGGGTGTAATTTATATAATTTTTAAAATTTACAATTACACATAAAAGCCAAAGATTTGCGGGTAATTTGTAATTATCCAAGCATTCCAATTTTGGATAATAGATTTAAATATTTGAGAATTATACATAAAATCTAAAATTGATTTAGAAAAATTTAAATTTTACCTACTAAACTTATAATTATAATAACTAAACACTCTAAAATTTAAATTTTATTACCTAAATCCATAGAAATCTATATGTTTTAAATGAACAGATTTTATTTATTTATTTTATTGATGTGATGATAACTTTTAAAACAATCAATCAACTTAATTTCCAAAGTACAAAATATTTTTAGAGCATTTAGTTACCATAATGGTAAGTTTAAAACAATTAGTTATCAAAATTATAAGTTTGATTGATAAAATTTAAATTTTTCTAAATCAATTTTAGATTTTAATTATACTTGCATCCAATCTCAAAGGTTGTGATTAATTTTATCCAATATTAAAAAGTTTGGTTATAATTGTATATTATTGCCAAGGGCTTTTATATCCAATTGCAAATTTTAGAAATTGCATATAACTGCACTCAATATCAAACATTATAATGCCAAAATTAAAATTAAAACACTAAGATAAATTACAATCGATGAAAAGGTTTAGTGTTTTTTTTCTCCAATTACCTTTTATATATATATATATATATATATAAAATGACAAACCGTGTTCTATTTTTGATTGGCTAAAATATAACTTGGAAATCTATTATCATTTAAAAATTTTAATTTGATTAGTTAAATTGATTTCTTATTTAAATACAAATTTAAAGTCATGGATTTAGATTTGGATCAAATATGGAAAGTTTAAAGAATATCAACTAGAATTTTGATAAATCTAAGGTAAATATAGAGAATTAAAAAAGCAAGGATTTGAAATAACAATATTACCTATGTTATTTAAAATTTAATGTCAACCTGAGAAATATTTTTTAGTTGGATACTCACCTTCATTTTAATTTAAAATATGAAAATTTTTTATTTAAACTAGGTATTTTTAAATATAAAATTTTAATTTTATAACCTCCATTTTAATTTAAAATTTGAAATTTTTTTTATTTAAACTAGGTATTTTTAAATATAAATTTTATATTTTATATTTCAAATCCAATATTTGAAAATTTCAAATTCAAATAGATGAATCCAAGTGCATATCAGTATTTATTTTTAAGTCTGTATCAAATTATTGTGGATTATAAATTAATTTAGATTACTGGATAAAAAGTTATATTAGATTTATGCTAATTTATGAGTTATTTCATATCAAAATGTTTAATTTATGAGTTATTTAATATCAAAATGTTAATTTTGTTTTAATAAAATTTTAAGCATTTAATTTTTAAATTAAAATTTTACTTACTCCTGACAGCTTAAATAAGTTAGTGTTGGATTAAATCATTAAAAAAGTGAAACTGACTTTTAATTTTATAAATTATTTTAAATTCTATATAAATTAAAATAAATTATAAATAGTTTCAAATTAAGTAATTTCACAAGGCATTAAAATTTATCATATATATATAAAATAAAAAATTCATAAGCTTGTCCTAAGGTAAACAGAGGGAGCGTTTGGAGCCAGAACAAAACTCTCGCCTCTATGGCTCTAATCCATCAATGTCAAACAAATGTCAAAATATAAACCACAAAATTATGTAACTGAATATGCAGATAATCAAATAAGTTGAGATTATTAAGCTCAAGTTTATATATCAAATATTTCTGTATAGAATGGGTTAACTCATTATATATATTTTAATTAATTTTATACATATTTTAATATAAAATATTTTATCCAATCGTTATTAAATTTATTTTTACATAAGGTTAAATTGAATTTATATTAAATGAACATAATAAAGTAGTAAAGCATCAAAATTTTTTCTAAATTATTTGATTAATTTTTTTGCACCTTTAAAATATATAGAATTGAGAGTAATGAGAGATATCAAATTAAATCTATTTAAATATCTATTTTTAAATGAACTAATTATTTTATGCTTGGAATATTTATTGTTTTATTTTAAATAATAGATAAAAGCTTGGGTCCTAAATGTCAAGGGTGTTTACATATTAAAATTTGGAAATTATGATCAAATTAAGATTTATTGTAGAATTATTGATTGGATATCCGGTAGTTTGGTAAAAATGCAAAACAAGGAAATATTTCATTTAACTTAAAAAAAGTACAATTCATGCGACAGGTGGATCTCCACCGGTCAGAATAACATGATTTACACTCTGGGACCCTCCAGCTCTTCACCCTCGCTATCACTCTCTACTCCAGCACTAGGGGTGCACTTTCAAGCCAGGAGAAATTTTCATTCGAGTATCATTTCAGCATTTCGGCAAGCAAATCACAGTGAGCCTGAACATAGGTGTTATAGCCTCCTTGTCAATGATTTCATTTTCCTTGGCTTTGAGTTCATCTTTCAGTTTTGCTAGCTTAGAAGCTTGGCTCACCTTGACATTCTCCAGCTCCTTTTGTAGCTATGTGGTAAACTCTTCAGAAAACTTCACATTCTCTTCCAGCTCTTGTACCTTGGCACGGGCAATGTTTAGGGTATTTTTTAAGGCTATGGCTTTATTAACCGCCCTGAATATCTCCCGCCTCAAGAAATGCACCTTTTCCTTCACCATTTGCTAAGTGGCAGCAGACTCCAAATTTAGGCTTATGGCATGATAGAGGAGGTCCTCAATGCTCTTTAGTCCCATCTAGAGACGATCTTTTGGGAGGCATAGAGTTGCAGCGGTCACCTTAGCCAAATCTATGTTTCCTTTTACAAATCGAATCTTCTCCCATGATCAAGTCTGTAACACCCCTATTTGCATTGCCTGGTATATTTTACTATTTCGGTGACCAGTGTCGGTCCGGATAATTAAGAGAATTAGAACCACATCTAAAACACCTAGATAAGCCCTGAATACAAATAATTAGTAATTGCCAAATAGTTAAGTATAAAGAAAAAAAAACATAACAAAAAAAGTTAAATGAGCTGGGAGTCATAGCGATGGATGACCTTCCCAAAAAATGACTGCGAGGTCAGTCTTAACTCAAATTTCAAACCAGAAAATGTGACGCCGCGGTCCTTACGATTATTGCGAACACAATGGAAAAGAGAAAATCATGAAAAAGAGTTGTTAAACAGGTCAAATAATAAGGTCAGGGATCCGAAAGAAATATCAAATAACTTGCAAACCGGACTGAACCAGCGATGGGCAATTTGGTCAATTCACCCCTAGAGCTGACTTTTGACTTAAATGTCCAATAAAATCAGAGAAAAGAAAATTTTGGAATCAGAAATTAAATTAAAAAACTAATGAAAAAATAAATACAAAAGAAAAGAAAAATGAAAATTTACATCATCACATTACCTCATTTATGACATCATAATTCAATTTTATTACCCCCATTTTTTACCAAGTCAACTATTGCTTAAATAAACATAAAAACAAAAAAAAAATTAATTAAAGAGAAAAAGCTCATTTTTCCCAACCGTGCCGGCGCTCATCTCCTTCCTCTCTCTCTTTACTTTTTTTTCCATCATTAAAATCCACCATTAAAGCTTGCTTCAAGCTTCAAATACCCCACTAAACCCTAATCTCTTCCCCAATCAATTGATAAAAGCTTCTAATCTACAATAGAGAAGGAGATTGAAGAGGAAAAAGAAAGGAGAAAGTGAAGGAAATTTGGTGATTGAATTTCAAGTTTGAGGTTAGTAGTTGAATTGAAAATTTGTGTTTAATACTTATGTTTTTAGTTTAAGTAGCTTAGATTTTAACTTAAAATCAAAAGAAAACACTTGTTGGGGGAGTAACTAGAAATTCAGCCAGCCTTAGGTGTGGTTGGAATTGATGGAATTTGGTGAAATTAAATGGTTGTTTAGGTTGAGTTAGGTATGTAGAGTATGGATATATATTTTGAATGCTTTAGATTTGAACTTTATGTAATTAAGGTTCTTGAGTATTTTGACAGAAGGAGCGGAAGCATGAAAATTATTAGTTTAGAACATTGAATTCAAAAATTTTCTTCTAGGGTCTCATGCATCATGCAAGATTCAATTTTTACCTAATTGATTTTAATGTTGCATATTAAAATACTTTTAATATGTTTTTGGATCTACATTTTCCATTTAAGATTTTAGAATTAACAGATTAATTCATTAGAACCCTAGATTAATTCAAGAACATGTGCACTAACTTTTTGATGCACTGTACTTGTGTTTGGTACCTTTGGGATGCACCTAGGACACCAGATGTTGTCCCTCTAGCTTTTCCATGCCAAGATCACCAATGGCAGCCCCTTGAACAACTTCTCAAGCTTTTCCAATCAATTAGAAATTAAGGTTTTGCCTTTAGAGATGTTATAGATGTATATAGGATACTAGAAACGATTTCTAGCAATTTTAATTCATGAGAATGTTGGCAATTCTCTTTGAATTGATAAGAGATGAAGAAGAAGAGAGGGGAGAGCTTCTTTGGGTGGTGGCACATATGAAAGAATAGCAGCTTATTATTTTATTCTTTCATCCTTTCCCTTATATAGCTAGGTTATCACTTAAAACCTTTGCCACATGTCATATTCTGATTGGCTCTTAGTTTAATTGACCCAATCACATTGTGCCAAATGTCAAACTTAGATTTAATCTTGACTTTGATCATCTTACATGATTAAAAGACAAATGGCAAGCTTATGTGTAGTGCCATGTGTCACCATCTCATGGTGCCACATGTCACCCTGTGAAATGATCAAAATATCCTTGTGTCTTAATTTTGAGTTCTCAACCCAAAATAATTATTTCTCTTTTTTAATTAATTTATATCAAATATAAATTAATTAATTAATTAATATCTATTAATTAATTTCTCATAATTAAATTTATATTTAAACACTTTAAATATAAATTTAATTTATACTATACATCTAATAACCTATATTTGGTTTCAAGCCATGCTAGGGACTTTGCAATCTAATTGCAAACCAAACTTATTTAATTAATCAATAAAACTCTTTAACTAATTAATTAAATCACATTTAACTTAGTGATTACTTATGTATGTGTGTGACTCACTAGGCTCATCACTAATAGGCAATGAGATATGATATCAACTCTTAATATCATCAGAACTCTTTCTTACCATAAATGATTTCTCTAAATCATTTTATGCACCTCATAGACCATGGTTAACACCTAGCATAGCATGCTATGGCCACCCAATCAGTAATAAGGTTTACCTTAAATGAACCTATAATCATATGTTACCATGCACTAGAATCTCTCTGTCATAAAATCCCAATTCGAGCTGGAGTCACGGTTTATGTCAAACCCCATTTACTATGAATATTATGTTCTCTTTTAATTCCAGTTCTTGATTAAAAATATTTTCTCATAAGAAACTCTTTTTTGATTAAATCTATCTGTCCTGGCCAGGAACTTGAAACATCAAGAACAATTAAATGAACATAAGATTTTATCTTTATTTACTTAGGGTAACAGATTCCTTCTTGATAAACACCTACCTCCATATATAACTAGTAGGAGCCAACACATGCCCATATACCCATACACAGTACAAGTATGAAAGCAGTATCAAACTCAAACTACCTATATACAAGATAATTGTGCTATCTCAGGTCTAAAGATTATATGCACTTATATAATTTATGACAATGCATTGACAAGAGTAAACTCCATGTGATTGTCATAAATGTCACTGGTTCAGCCTACTTATCATGCATAAGTGCCTATCATGTTTGTTATATGGCATGAGACTCATCATTCCATCTTATTTATATCTCATAAAAATACATTGGGAACAAACATGAATACATTCTTTCTGGATAAGTCATGTCCTGTGTAAAGTATCCTCGATTGTGAACTAATTTATGATACTTTGTGTTAGAAATACTGTCACTCATATTCTTAACAACTTAAAAATAGAATTTCTAACAAAATATCAATAGACTTTTTCTATTACACATAAATATATTATGTAAACGAAAAAGCAAAAATGCCTTTTATTAATAAAAATATGTACGAGATACATACTAAATGATATGCTCTAGAGCATACTACTAACATTGACGATTGCGAAAAAAATTGAAGAATTGGTTAATTAATGCCATTGACCTTACTTGAGTTGAGAAATTGTCAATTGTGACCATTTGTGGTGTACGTGAATTGCTAAAACCAAGTTACAATTCGGATTGGTTAGTGATCAGATTCTGGCAACTTGACCTAGGTCCCTTTCAGGGACCAAAAATGGAAATTTACCAAACCAATTGGTGTAAGGTCAATTGAGAATGAAAATAGACACAAAATGACACATTTTTCATTCAGGAACCATGCTCAGAAAATGACATTAGGATAGTGAACGATTAGGCCAAATCCAGCTTTGGGCACACTGCCCTGTACAAAAATGACCAAATGAACAGTAGTTACTTAAATGACTATAACTTGGTCTAGGAAGGTCCAAATGACCTGAATCTTATACCGATGGAAAGCCGAGACATAGCCCTACAACTTTCATGAAGAAAATAAACCCAAATTCCATAACCTATCTGAAAAGTCACCTGCAGTCAGCACACCAAAACTGCCAATATCCAAAAAATGCTCAGAATTCTGGGTAACACCAAATCCGGCCAGCCCCATTCAAATGGTCATATCTTGGGCTACAAAACTCCAAATGGAGTGATTCAAAAAGAGAAATAAAGTTAAGACAATAAAGAACAACTACTATGAAGAAAATTTAGCCAAATTTCAATAGCAACTTGACCAATGGAACAGTGCAAAATAGGACACCAAATCTAAAATTTTGAAATTTCACCTAAGAGACTTAAAATTTGAGGAAACAACCAAAACTAACAAATTAGGTAACCAAAATGTGGTATGTGGGTAAAATTAAAATTCCTATACCTATTAAGCATGAGAAAGTCAACAATTTGACTTGAATAGTATCATGAATAGTAACCCCAAAATGCAAATTTTAAAGAACGTCAAGTTAAGCATGTTAAAGTTAGAAATAAATAGATTTGAATTTGTTTTTGGATTTATGATAAATTGAAATACTGAAACACTGTAAAATTGTGTATTTCAGTTGAAAGGAATATCGGGAAAGAACCCGATACGTCGAGTCAATGCCTAGAGGCGACTGGCACGAGGTTTGTGCACAATAAAAATATTCTTTAAAATTTCCTTTGTAAAGTGCATGAAATGAATTGTGGTTTACTTATATTGTAAAATGGTGATTGAAATATATATTATGCTATTGATCTAAATTGTTGAAAATTTAATTGCATGTGTGTTAATTATCAATAAATGTTTGAAAAATTATTGAGATAGTTTTGAAACCATAGTGTCAAGACCATATATTTGAATGCCTCACTAGCATGACTAGTAGGAGGAATTAGTTTTGAATTTTAATTCCCTCTCTGGCTGAAGTGTTAAGGTGTGTGCCAGTAGAGGAAGAAATATAATGGGTACCCATAGATTGAGCTAGCAAGCCTTGTGATTCCTCATAGGCCTCCGGCTATTGAGATGAATATTGTTCTGATGGCATGATATAACTGTGTGTTTTTATGAAACCTTATTTAAGACTTTCGAAATGAGACTGTTTTGATTAAAATTATAAATTGTCTTTTGTATCTACTTTTCATTTTTTAGTACTATATTTGAATTATGCATAAAATGTTATTTTAGTAAGTTGTGCACCACTGAGTCATAGTACTCAGCGATGGCTGTTTATTGCTGTCGCAGATAGAGAGACTAGTGGAGCAGTAGAGTGAGCTGCTAAGGATCTCGGAGCTACATCCTTGAGATTTTGTCGGGTATAATTTTATATCCTGGTTGTAATATTTATTTTGGTATATGTAACTGTATGTACATGTATAAATTGATTTTGAGCAGTTGTATAGATTTTGTAATAATATTATTTTTTATTTTTTAATGTAAATTTTGGGTTGATGAATGTAAATTGATTTTTCTTTAATGTAATATTAATAAAGTTATTTAGTATTATTTTTTGAAGACAATTGAATTGAGAATTATTATGAATTATGGAGTTAGGAGAAATGATGTTAAATTGTGTTTTGATAGTAGTTGATTTTGATGAAATGAATCATTGGAAGTGTTTTTACAGGTGTTTGAAGAATTGTTTTTCTCAAATATAGACGGCACTCTGCCAAAATTTTTTCAAAATTTGCGAAAAAATAAAAATAGGCAAAAATTTTAACTAGTTTTTAAACTTCAATTAAATGTTTTTAATACTTGCTAGAAAAGCTCACCACTTTCAAAAAGTAAAAAAAATATTTTAAAATTCTTTGTAGTGTATTTAATGGGTTATCGGTAGACGGAGTCGGTAGTTCATTAGATATACTACGAGATCATGTTATGCCTTACAGAGGGGTAAGGTGTGACAAAGTCAGAACCTAGACTTCCCTTAATGTCGGTTGCCCAGACAAGCCGCCTCCCAAAGTGGTTGAAATAGGTTGCTAAGCTATGGGCTGATCTAAAATTGGGGGAGATTTGAGATCAGTAGGCTCATTTTGAGTAGGAGGAGGTTAGGTCAGATCTTCAGCTCGGACCCTTTTTGGGGGTGGTTGTTCTCTAGCTTTTGCAACAGTAGCAGCTTGTGATGCTACTTCCTTCTTCTGAAGAACTCATTTAGCAAGTTCTCTCTTTCTCTTTGTCGCAGCCTTATCAGCCTCAGTTGTAGCCATATCTGCACAGAAAAAGAAGTTAGTGAGCTCAAACTAAATCAAAAGCACAAGAATAAGTTAATACCTTATTGGGTCCATGATTGATAAGTTATGGGTGAGTGTTCTTTCTAGCCACCACATTGGCTAACCATTATTTAACTTGGCATTCAAGACATCGACATTTAGGTACCGGTAGGTGTTCGCCTGATTTTTCAGTTTGGACGCCACCACTTCCTCCTCTTGGTTTAAGAAGATATCCCCCCCGACACCTCTCGGTGAAGTAGTTCAAACTTCTGGGAATGCCCATGAAAACGCGAGGATCCTTGCTCTGAAGAATGAAAAATTTATCTTTCCAATTTTTTAGAGATGATGGGAGTTCAGTGAAGAGCTCGAAGTTTGGCTTAGCTTGAAAAAATCAGTACTCTTCATTTTTTTGCCTCCCAAGATGATGTAGAATGGCAAAAATTTTCACTGTTGTGATCAGATTTTTATCTCAGCAGAGACAATAGAAAGCTACTAATGTCTACCAAGAGTTCGGGTGAAGCTGAGCCATGCAAATTCAATGATAGTTTAGAACATCTATGTAAAACTGCTCTAAAGGAAATCGCAGACCATCCTTCAACTGCCCCTCATATATGATGACCTAATCTCTTTCCTTGAAATCATGATTGGCATGAAAATCTCCATGGCACTTGATCAACTCAAATTGATCATTTAAAAGATGAAATTATTCACTTATTCGGCGCAAATCGGCCAAGATTAGAATGGAGGAACCTCGTTTACCAGAAGAGATTCTTTTCTCAATTTTTGGGTTTTCGTCTTACTGGGATCTGCAGAGTAAGCCGGGTTCAGTATAGACCACATCACGACCAATTTAGCACCACCACTAGTCCCTACATCCTCATCTGAGCTCCACGAGTATTGGATGGATGGAGTGCTCATAGTTTATTGACTATCGATCTCCCTCATTTTTTAAAGAAAAAAACAACAAAGAAAAGAGAGGAAGGAAAAGTAGAAATAAAAGCACACTTTACCTATTCACTCTTGATATAAAAAAGCTTCGTCGGAATCACAATGGGAAAAAAAAGGACTCATCGGTCGAAAAAAAAAAGAAAATGAGAGGGAAAAGTAAAGTGATTCACTCATAATGGTATTAATATATAGGGAAGCAAGCATTAATTACCAAAAAATTTAAAGAGCCACCAAAATTTTGCCTCGAATTACCAAAAGAGTGACATGATTTTTGAAGTTTCCAAGAGGAGCATCATCAATTCACACCAGGATTCAAGGCATCACAGAAGCTTTCCGATCCTAAGCATCCAGACTTGGGAGGGGAGGACTAATGATATAAAAGAGCCTA
The DNA here is from genome assembly GCF_030052815.1 of Hevea brasiliensis. Classification (NCBI taxonomy): domain Eukaryota; kingdom Viridiplantae; phylum Streptophyta; class Magnoliopsida; order Malpighiales; family Euphorbiaceae; genus Hevea; species Hevea brasiliensis. The sequence goes on from NC_079499.1 coordinate 51,241,522, forward strand.
AAACCAATCTTGATGAGTTCAGATTAACCGAGCTCAGGTCTGAACACTTGACGGATTTGAGCTCAAGGGCAATCTCTAAAGCAGTATATCATGGAAACAATCTATTCCCCAGATCTATTAAGCAAAGAGATCAGCGCCTTTTGAGATCGAAACAATTGCAGATCACGCCGTTACCCATGGCTAAGTTTAAGCATAATTATTAAGATATGTTCTGTTATTACCTAAATAAAAAATAGGCAAAGATGTAGCCAAGATTTCATATAGTTGCCATCCCAATCCTTATATAAATAGAGTTGAGGCTCAGATCAAGGTATGTTAACAAACTCTTTACAAAATTAATTGTATTTCATTTTCCAAGTTTATTTTCGCTACTAACTTGAGCGTCGAAGTGACTGCGAACAAACCACCGACCCTCACTTGCTTTTTGGTTCTCAGGTGACCTTCAGTCCAATCAAAGGGAGCAAATCAAGCAAATCAAACACCCAGAAGACTCACGGCAACATCAATAATTTACATTTTTTTTTATGTTTATTGTTTTAAAATCATACTATTTTATTAAATAAAGTAAATAGTTATATATCTATCTGAATTATTAATTAAATTTATATATATATATATATATATATATATATATATATATAATTTTTGTTTATCTTTTTTATTTTATTAGGATGATGTGTATTTAAAATAAAATAAAATTGAATTATAATTTATCCTTAAATAAAAAAATTATGAAATATCAAATTTACATTGCATTGATTAAAAATTTTTATCTACCTAAATAGAGATTAAAAATATCTTTATTTATATTAACGGAACCTAAAAGATTAAAATTGAAAAAAATTAAAATTAAAAAGAAATATTAGTTATGTAATACCTCCTATTTGCATAGCTTGGTATATGTTACTGTTCTGGTGATCCGTATCGGTCCGGACGATTAAGAGAATTAGAACTACGTCTAAGACACCTAGATAAGCCCTGAATACAAATAATTAGTAATTGCCAAATAGTTAAGTATAAATAAGAAAAACAGAACACAAGAAGTTAAATGAGCTGGGAGTCACAGCGATGGGTGACCTTTTCGGGAATGACTGTGAGGTCAGTTTAAACTCAAATTTCGAATAGTAAAATGTGATGCCACGGTCCTTAGGATTATTGCAAACATAGTAAAAAAGAGAAAATCATGGAAAAGAGTTGTTAAGCAGGTCAAATAATTAGGTCAGTGATCCGGAAGAAATATCAAATAACTTGCAAACCGGATTGAACCGGTGAGAGGTGATTTGGTCAATTCACCCCTAGAGCTGACTCCTGACCTAACTGTCCAATAAAATCAGAGAAAAGAAAATTTCAGAATTGAGAATTAAATTAAAGAACTAATAAAAAAATAAATGAAAAAGAAAAAAAAGAGGAAAAAGTGTTGTTACATCACTTGGATGACATCATGGATGATGTCAAAATTGATTTAATTTTCCTACAAATTTGGACTAAGTCAAATAGCTAATTTAAAGACATAACATTAAAAAAAAAAAAAGAAAAATTCACTTCTTCTTCTACCCATTTCAGCCGCCCCATCTCTCCCTCACTTCACCATTAAAGAAAACCTCCATTAAAGCTTGGACAAAGCTTGATTCCACCCATTAAACCTTACCTTGCCCCAAAATTCTCCATTAGAACTTGTTAGACCAACTTGAGAAGGTGATTGAAGAAGAAAAGAAAAGAGGAAAAGGGAAGAAATTGAAAAGTTGAGATTCAAGTGGAGGTAAGTGATTGAATTTAAAAATCCTAGTTTATATGTTGTGTTTGTGATGTCCCAAAATATGTCCAAGAGGGGGGTGAATTGGACTTTAAAAATAATTTTCGGTTCTTGCTCAAAACCTTTGAAAATTGCAGCTAGGTTCAACTAAATTGACTAATGTGAAAAATGAACAATACAGCTCTATTGACAAGTTGATTCAAAGTTAGGCTATATGCAATCAGTATACTGTTCTAACAAATTATATCAGCATTCAGCAGAGATATCAGTAATCTGGATAAGTTTTTAACACAGTAACCAGAGCAGTATACCAGATATACTAACTGAGAGCTGATCAAACAACAAGCAGATTATATCAGATATCAGCAGATTTAGCAGTAAACTGATTTTCTCAGATTGCAGCAAGATTAACAGCAAATGGCCTCAACTTTCATATCAGCAAAAACATATCAATCATAAGGTTAAAATGCATAAATGTAAAGAGCAAGGGTTGAGAAAATGAACACTGAAATTTTTATAGTGGTTTGGCTTAACTAGCCTACATCCACTCTCTCAAAGATCCCACTTTGAGTCTTCACTTCACTATTCTTCTCTTTTAAAGGCAAGAGACAAAAGCCCTTTACAAATCTTCTCACCAAAGCTTTTACAAGTAGCTTCACACTTCTACCAAGTGTTATCTCAAACACTTTTCACAATCAAGCTTCAATAGGTGCTTGAATGACCTCTCATAAATGAAAATAATGTGTTTAAAACTCACTCTCACTCAATACAACAGAATCTATAAAGAAGAGTTGAGTAAATAAGCCAATGAAGAGCAATAAAACACTTTGAGCACTTTGAATGAAAGCTTTTATGATTTTGAACAGTGGAGAGTCTTTCATTAAGTGCAAAATGGCCAAAGGTAGGTGTATTTATAGCTTTGGAACGTTTTTGACCGTTTGGAAACTCATTTGAACGTTACAGTTACGAATTTCAAGAAAATAGCCGTTATTTTATCGTTTTCTGCAATGTTGTGTAGAGTTGAGACAGTTAGCATACTGGAGAAAATAGCAAACCAGTTAGCATACTAAAATAAGTAGCAAACCAGTTAGCATACCAGGAAAACTTTTCTGCATAATTTTCAAAGCTATAAAACTTTACACCAAATCATAGTCAAATACTTTTTAGGCCAATAATGATGTTTAAAAGAAAAATCTTTTGAGGGATTGAAAATAAGCATCATTGACTTTTACTCCTCAATTCTTTTCACAAGTAATTCTAAAAATAAAGCTTAACTTCTATACTATATGTACCTTCAATTCTGATTTTCAATGCAGCCTTAGAAGGTAACCTTTTCTTCTTTTATCTCCTTTGATTCGTCCTGTGTTATCCTTAGACTGTCATCCTTTCTTCAGAAGCACGAATCCATCATGAAATCCTTGTGTCTTTTCCTTTTGTTCTTTTGAGAAGCACAACACTTAAAACAATGTTAGTTTGATTCTAGTTGAGTTTTGGTATCATCAAAATCTATGCTCCTTTGAGCTTGTGGGGTCAACAGTTTGTAGCTCAATTAAATTAGAAATCAACTTAAAATCAAATAAAAATAATTGTTAAGGGACCAAATATGAATTTCGGCCAGCTAGGGTTAGGGTATGATATGAATGAATTTGATGATTTTGAATGGTATATAGATCATGAATGTACACTTTGAAATGCATTAAAGTTGAAATTTAGGTAATTAAGGTTTGAGCATTTTGAAGAAATTAGAGAAAAATTTGAGAATTAGCCAAACGATGAAGTTAACTTTATTTGAGTTGAGTAATGGTCAATTGTGACCATTTGTAGTGTGTATGAATTTTTGGAACCAAGTTCCAATTCGGATTGGTGAAGGTCAATCTGCAGGCAACTTGACCTAGGTCCCTTTCAGCGATCAAAACTGAAAATTTGCCAACCTAATTGGTGTGAGGCCAATTGGGAATGAAATAGACACAAAATGACACATTTTTCATTTAGGAATCATGCCCAGAAAGTGACCATAACTTAGTGAACAATTAGACCAAATCAAGAATTGGGCACACAGACCTGTATAAAAATGACCAAATGAATAGTAGTTACGTAAATGACCATAACTTGATCTAAGAAGGTTCAAATGACATGAATTTTACACTGTTAGAAAGCTGAGACATAGCCCTACAACTTTCATGAAGAAAATAAACCCAAATTTTGACCATAACCTGTTTGAAAAACCACCTGTAATCAACCCACAAAAACTGCCAATAACTAGGAATTTGCTCAGAATTCTGGGTAACACCAAATCCGGCCATCCATGTTCAAATGGCCATAACTAGGGCTACAAAACTCCAAATGGAGTGATTCAAAAAGGGAAATAAAGTTAAGATAATAAGGAACAACTTCTATGAAGAAAACTTAGCCAAATTACCATAGCAACTTGACCAATGGAACAGCGTAATATAGGGCACCAAATTTGAAATTTTGGAATTTCACCTAAGAGACTTAAGATTTGAGGAAACAACAAAAACCAACAAGTTAGATAACCAAAATGTGGTATGTGAGTGAAATTAAAATTACCATACCTATTAAGCATTAGAAAGTCAACAAATTGACTTGAATAGTATTGTGAATAGTAACTCCGAAATGAAAATTTTCAAGAACGTTAGTTTAAGCATATTGGGGCTAGAATTAAGTATATATAAATTAATTATTAGATTTATTGTGAGATAAGTTACTGAAACACTATTAATTGCGTGTTTCAGCTGAAAAAGACCTGGAAAAGGATAGGGCAAACTGAGTCAAAACCTAGAGGCAATTCACATCAGGTTTGTGCACAACAAACTTAAAATTCTTTGTTTTTACTTGAAAATTCTTGAAATAATGTTGTGAATAATTTTGATTGTTATGGTTTTGAAAATCTTATTTGAAAAATAGTGTGTTGCCTACTTTGTAAATGAAAAGTTTGGAATGAAATATGATTTGTGAATTGTATGAAATGTTTGAATAACTTGATTTAAATTATTTTTAATTCACACTTGGCATGGCAATATTACTATATTCCTCCTCCATTTATGGGGTAAGTTTGACTATATTCCTCCCTCTCTGGCTTGCCAGTCTGAGGTGAGTTTGGATGAGTACTCATTAGCTAGCTAGCCACTTCCCTCATTGATTTCGATTAGTGGGGTGAGTTTGCCTTGTCGTGATGTACACACGGCATGTTTGGAAATTTTATGTCATGGCCTAAGTTGTGTTATTGATTGGTAACACTGTGTTTATTAAATTATTTGATCAAATTTATGTTATATTAAGCTTTGAAAATTATGATTTGTTATAAATATGATTTAAAAATTTGTGAAATGCATTTATGAGATTTTTGAATTATGAATTGTTCATAAATGTTTTATATTATGCATTTTATATTTTATTGTGTACCACTGAGTATTTTTATACTTAATGATAGCTTCTTTTACTGTCGCAGATAAGGAAAGGATATAGCAGTAGAGTTAGCTGCTACAGTAAGAGAGGAGCACAGTTTGGAGATTTTTGTATGGGTATTTGTTGATACCTTTGTAATTATTTTGATGTAAATGGTTTGGTGTCATATATATTAATGTAGATTGAGTAGTTGTATAGTCAATGTATAATAATATTATTTTTGAGATTTTTATGTTTGTAAATTAAATTATGAATGTAAATTAAATATTTAAAATGCAATGTGCATGAGTTTATGAAATATTTTGAGATAATAATTTTTGATATGAAATTTGGATTTTGAATTGAATGGTTGCTATTGATGTTGATTTGAATTTTGGTGGTTGTAAATGGGGTTGAAATTAGTTAATTGGGAGTGTTTTTCACAAGTTTTGAAGAACTGTTTTTCCCAAATATAGACGGCACTCTGCCGAAAATTTTCCAAAAGTTGCAGACAAATAAAAATAGACAAAAAAATTTTAACTAGCTTTTAAACTTCTATTAAATATAAGAAAATGCTCACTACTTCCAAAAGGTAAGAAAATTGTTTTAAAATCTCTTGTAGTGTATCTAATTGATTATCGGTAGATGGGAATGGTAATTCATTAGATATACTACGGGATCATGTTATGCCTTACAGAGGGATAATGTGTGACAAGTTAATAATACAAAATTTTCTTTATTCCAATAATTGCCATTCTCATTTGAAATAATAAACAAGTCAAATGCCATCTTATTTAACTATTTGATGTAACTGATAGCTATTACCATTAACTAATATTTGATAGTTGGTAGCTAATGATAGCTAATTTATATTAAGTATTTGGTAAAATTATGTTTTGCTATTACTGTTGATATATAAAATGGGGGATATATATTATATAATTTATTTTATTATTGGAATAAATATAAAATGGTAAATTTTAGTATGTTATATTATTTATTATATTATTAAAATAAATATGCAATTATTAATTTATTATATTATATTATTTTTTATTATTAAAATAAAAAAAGAATTAAATTCTTTTAAAAAATAAAATAATTAAATAATTTAAAAAATGTAGTTATAAAATAATAAAATAATTATTATTATTGTTAAAAAAATCTTAAAATTTTAAGTTTTTATATTAAAAAAATGTATTTTTTATATTTAATAACTATAAAAAATTTTTTTAACAAAGTTACAATGCTCTAATTAAAATGTTAAGATTGTGAATAAAAAAGATATAAGCAAAAAACATTAATAATATTAATATTTAAGTTATATAAAAAAGATAATATAATCTAAATAAAAAAATAAAATCAAATAAGCTATCAGTTTAATTAGAAACGACAATTGCAACTGATGGGTATCATATTAGTTACCTATCAGCTATCAACTCTATTTTTTAAAATTTATCAAACACTTAAATTTACCTGTTTATATGTTTATCAGCGATCAGTTGCACCTAAACAGTGAATCAAAGACCCACTTAGTAAAGTTATTTAAAAAATCGTCATGTGGCCTATAATTTAAACAAAATTATTAATAAAATTATTTTAAAATTTAAAATTAATTGATATTTATTTTCATTTTTTTTTAAAATACATATCTAACCTTTAAGTTTAAAAATTTCCTTTACAATTTGTTACATATATATTGATCATTAGAAATGATGGTTATCTAAACAATTACATTAAAAATACAAAGTCATTTCTTATTTGCTGAATTAGAATAATATGATTAATTTTATGAGCCTTGCAAATTTTAAGGTCTTCTCCTTAGTTATTACAAATTGATTAAAATTTTAATTATTAAATGATTAGAATAAGGAGATATATCATTAATTATATAATTTTTCAATAATTTATATTATTACTTTAATATTATTTTAAAAATTCAAAATACTAAAAAAAAAGATTTAAAAATACCGAAAAGTATAAAAGATTTAATTTTAAAAGTGAAGACCTATAAAAAAATTGAGATAAAAAAAATATCATTTGACTTTTTATGTTTTTTAAAATTATTTCTTAATTTTTAATATAATACCTATGAGCTTTTTTAGAGGAATATTTGAGCATACTTATTATTATTATTATTGTTATTATTATTAAAAAAGAATATTTAGAGGGAAATAATTAATAAGCATTTGAGAAATGAAATTTTAATTTAATTTGAATAACTATATAATTATTCAAAATTTTTAATAGTGATTTAAATTATATTTACAATATTTAATAAAATAATATATTTTAAAAAATATAAAATATAAAAATAAATATTAAATTATTTTATTAAAATAAAATAACAAATAATGATTCCAATACATACCCAAAACAAAAAATCATTGCATAGTCTCAATGCACCAGGTCATAAGTATGATTTAGTGTATCGGACCAAACAAATTATAACACGTCAATTATAAGAGATGAGTAAAAATTTATCATAAAAATAAAATAATTTAAGTTACATACATTTAATATGATGTGTCATGTTATTGTTGCTTGGGTGTATCACATCATTTGGTAACATGGTACACTGGGACTATAGTTACTAGTTCAATATAAAAGCTAAGACTCAAAATTTTAACAAAAAATTAACACTTGATTTCACCATTAATTGGCATTTGGCATGATTAATAAATAATAATTTTATTTAAAACTTTCATTTTAATTTATTTTTTTTCTTGTTATAAATTCAATTATGAGTATTAGATAATGTTTAACAAAATAATTTTATCTTAAAATATATAATTTTTTAAATTTGAAATATAAGATAAAATGAATGGAATATATATATATATATATATATATATATATATATATATAAAATTTCAGTTTATATCTATATATAATTTAAGAATTATATGTTTTAGAAAAGAAATTAATAATTTATATATAGATAGTGCATATAAGATAATTAATATGATTAAAAGTTATATGTATTTTGTATTTCAAAAGTTTTCAAATTTTGACATTCTTTTAATATGTACAAACACATATAAAACAAGTATTAATACAATAGCAAATAAATATGATATAAAGGAAAGTCCAACACAAATACTTCACCAAAAATAAAATATGAGTATTTCATAGCTTTTATATATATATATATATATATATATATATATATATATATATATATATATATATATAATTTAATTTAATTTTAACTTATCTTTTTTATAATTATAAATTTAATTATTAGTATTAGATAATACTTAATAATCTTATCTTAACTCTTAAGTAAGTTTGAAATTTCATTTTAATTTATATATTCTTCATTATAAATTTATTTATTAGTATTAGATAATGCTTAACTTAATAATTTTATTTTAATTGAATTAGAAATTTCATTCAATTTATTTTTTAACTATAAATTCAATTTTTATCATGCCCGTTATTACAATTAAGAATTAAAAATTTGATGTTTAAGAACTTATCTTAAAATATTAAATTCATGGGACAAGTTCAACCTTATTTTCATATAACTATTAAAAATAATTTACCAGGTATTAGTAGATTATATTTTTTTTAGAGATGTTGAATCTTAATAATATTTTTGCTTAATACATTCAAATTATTTTTTTTTTCCTGTAAGTTAAAAGATTTTTTTAATAATTGTCTTTCAGGTTAAGAATTACAATTCTACTTTTTAAAAAAAATCTTTGTTTACAAAATTTCTCATATTTTTATTTTAATTTAGACTAAATACTACTAAATTAATATATATCAGTATATAAATTAATATAAAAGTTAAATTTTTGTCAAAATAAATAATTTAATCAATTGAAGTTCTCTTAATTTAAATTAAATAAAAATAAAAAATAAAAAATTTAAATTGTTATTGTGCAACACGAGAATAAACGTGTAATTGGTTACTAATATATATGCATAGTTTTAAAAAATAGAGAAGATACATAATTTTACACAGAATAGATGAAAAACAAGCAGTATTTATGGCTTGTAGCCAATTTTCCCGTTGATTACTCTATCAATATTTTATTCTCATATATACTCCAATTAATTTAAATATTTATAAATTACCATATAGGTAAATAATACTGTAATATTTAACTACCTTTACGGTGGAATGAGTTTAAGTTGATTAATTTATCTTATTTTTGTTTTTATTCTAATCAAAGTCAATTAATATATTTGTTTAATTTATATTAATTGTACTTTGATATATTAATTCTACTTTGATAAATACAATAATAACTAAAGCTTATCAAGTAATCGGGATTGACTATGTGAATCTTTTTTGTTATTCAGTTCTATTAGACTCTTAATTCGTTTCAATATTTAAAATTTGTAAATTCTTTTATATTACTTCTCTCCATGTCTCCCCTTCTTCTTCTTACGTTTTTCCCTACAAATTTATCATACTTTCAAACTAAGGTATTTGATGGTTTACATTGGACATGATCAAATCATTTTCATTGACCTTCTCTCATATTATCTTCTATTACTTCATGCATTCTCCAATGAATATAGTAATTCATAATCTTATCAATTGTTGAGTTTGAAGGAGCAGAAGCGGTGGGATTGGTCAATTAGGCAATTTTAATTTTAATTCACTTAAGTTTCATACATCACATGCAACCAATTTGATCTCCATGTTAACAATTAACATGCCCAACATATTGTTACAACTCTTGTAACACCAATTAGGCCTTTATCCTATTTTAACATTAGAAAACTTAAGATTAGGAAAAACCCTAAAATACCTAAACATAGGTTTAGGAATTTCTTAACTGATGGGGGCACAGAGTCAAATTTCACCCTCTGAAAGGCTAGTCCTTGTGCTTCTCCCTTGTTCGGACAACAATACACATAAGGTGAGAGTTTTGGGTCTGTAGGTTTTTTTGGGTAATTAGAGAAACAATTTCTCCAATTTAATTACTAAGGTAACAACTTCTATTTCCCCTAGTAATCATTAAGAAGAAAAGAGGAAGAAGATGTTTTTGGCTCTTCACTTGAGAGAAAAAGAAAGAAGAAGAAGAAGAATTATCAGAAAGAAGAAGAAGAAGAATTATCAAATTCACCCTTTCATCTATCATGCGGGTTGACCTTTTATATTTTAGGGATTCCCATATCCCTAAAGTTGGTGGGAATCTCTTAATTTAGAGATTTTCAATCCCTAAACTTGAGTTAGTGGAGATGAGTTGTTTTCCACTAAGGAGACACCCTTTACATATGTCATTTTCTCATCCAATCAAATTGATGAGTTGCCACCATTACATGGTGCCACTTGGCATCTTATGCCACATCACCACCAAGCCACTAAGCCACATTTCTCTCATGTCTTCATAAGCCATATTAGCCAAATTAATTCTTCCTACATTATAATTTATATCCAATATCAATTATATCATAATTAAACTCCTTTAATTATAAGTTTATATTTAACAATTAAATATAAACTAATTTTCTTCTTATTATCCAATTTTTTGAAATTAGTTTCAAGTCATGCTAGAGACTTTGCAATCTTATTATAAACTAAATTCATTAATTTAATTAATCAATTAAACCATTTAATTAATTAATCAAATTAATATTGTCTTGATTACATTAATTTTATTGCTTGTGACTTTCTAGATTCATGACTAATTGGCAATAAGAATATGATATTAACTCTTTAATATCATTAGAACTCTTTTCATCTTCCCTTTCCTCTCTTCGTTCTCATATATCATGTTAACACCATGCATAGCATGCTATGACTACCCAATCAGTGATGAATGAAAATTTTCCCATTCCTTAGAACCTTGATAATAGATACTATGCATTAAAGTCTCTTTGTTACAAAGTCCCGATCTTAGCTAGGGTCACGGTATATGGCAAACCGTAATTGCTTTGGATTATATGTCCTCATCTAAATTCTAATTCTTAATTAACAAGACTTACCATAAAAAAACCTTTTATGACTAAGTCAAACTATCTTGACTAGAAACTTTCTTTATCAAGAACAATTTAGATAACATAGGACTTTATCCCTACTTACTTAAGGTAATGAATCCTATCTTAACTGAACACCTATCTCCATATACAATTAGTTTGAGCCAACACACACCTGTATACCTTTACCAAGTATAAGTATGTAAGTGGTATCAAACTCAAACCACCTATATATGAGACAATCATGTCATTTTAGGTCAATGGACTATGTGCACTATTATGATCTAAATAATAATATATTGCTAAGAGTAAACTTCATATATATGCCATCTATGTGTCACTAGTTGGACCTACTTATTATATAAGTGTCCACTTTATTTGTCCTAACATCCTAATGTTAGATGGTATGAGACTCACCATTTCACTTTTATTAGCATCTTATATTAATTTGTGGAAACAAATAGAGGTGATAGTCTAACTGAATAGAACACGTCCAACATAGTATCCTTTACTGTGAATTAATATTTATAGCATTTGTATAGGATAGTTTCATCTCTCAACTCTTTGGGAATGGAACTTTCAACAAAAAGCTAAAGGGTTTTTCAATCAATCTTAAACATCTTAAGCTAAAAGATACATAAAAGCCATTTGTTGGGAATTATGTTTACAATATACACAACACTATGGTATTACTTAAGGGCATACCACTAACAATCTTCCATTTGCACTAAAGTCAATAACTATAGTATACAATACTCATATTCCAAAGATGACCATTTAATTGCTATCAATCCATGGCTTAAGTGAAAATGATGAGCCAAGTTACCATTTGATGCTATCCTTTTCGCAACTTTAATTAGTTTTTTGATTAAATGATTTAGCTATTCTTAGTGTTTAGATTTCATATCAGATCTAGTTCTCTACCTAAGCTAAGGCATTATTGTTGTTATAATTGAGAGAAACCAATGACACAATCAAAGGAACTATTTTAAGTTCCATTAGGAACTTCTGAATTCAAACAACCTATTTGCAACATCAAATGTAGTAGAATCCATAGTCATTACCTATTTGGAACTTTTTCATTCAACTCGTCAACTACAATAGACAGACACAAAACCTTAAATAAAGACATGTAACCTTTACATGGCCTTATGTCACTACCACACTAGCCTATGCCATAATCACATGGTCCTATGTAACTTTTACATAGCCTTGTGGGAATGTCACACTTCCTTACTTTAGATATGCTTTCTATCTTTTCCATCTGAGTAGAAGTTAGAATCTATAAACTCTATTAGTTGAAAATTGCTTTATCATTTTTTCAAGATTAATATCCCAAATGCTTCTAAAGTATTTAGGAATAATCTTAACCTATACTCAGATTTCCAAACTTGTGTGTGATTGGCATTTACTAGTCATTAATAGCATATGCAATATCCTACCCTGTACACAACTTAATATACTTAGCTTCTCTCTTTAGGAGCCTTAGAAGACCTTCCTTAAGAAAGTTGGATATTTTGCCTCATGGCAACAATCCTTCCTTTGAAGTCAAGCATGTTGAACCCTTTCAACATCCTTTCCAAATATAAACTGATGAGGACCCCTATTATTCTTATTTGTCTATCTCTATAGATGCAAAACTAAGAACATAGATTCCTTCTTTAAGTCATTTATTGAGAAAGATCTATGCAAGTAAACTTTACAGTCACTGGTACACTAATTGCCATTTCCTATTAATAAAATGTCATCCATATGCAAGCTTAGGAAAATGGTTTCTCTCACTAACCTTCTTATACATATAAAACTCCTCAAAGTTTTGCTTAAAATGATGAATGGATCTTTTAAGCTTATGTACTTTGAAACCTTTCCAAGATTGTGTCTTCCTTCATGTTTCCATCAAGGAAGATAGTCTTGACAACTAGTTGTCAAAACTCACAATCATAGTGTATAAATATTTTCTATTAAATCTTATGGCTTTTACCATTAATGAGAAATCTATATCTAATACAATTTTTTCATTAAATGTTTGATCATCTCTATAACCAAACTCTACATGAATGAACAATTATATTCTCATGTAGAATTCCATATCTCTCCAAAAATGAGGCATAGAATTAACTTTAAGGCATTGTTTTAGAGACATCACTAAATAGGTATAAGCTTATTAATGGAAGGATTTACATCCATTTACTTTATTGTTTGATGACTCTTCTTCTAATTTCATCTTGCTTTCTTTGTCATTTTCTTATATAAACTCCTTTTTGAAGAATAATGACCCACTTATAGGAACTCCTTATTTAGCAAGAATATACAAATAATATCTTTAAACTTCTTTTAGGATATCCAACAAATTTATCCTTTATCAAATTTCTCTTCTAATAACTCCAATCTTAAATTTTAATGTATAACCTTAGCATATCTAATATGATGTGATAGAAACTAATATAGATCATAATCTACTTGAAGATTTGAAGTTGTTGTCAATACTAATCCTTATAATAAGGTTAGCTATCTGTTATAGTTCATCATATTCCATTTAGTGTCAAACATAGTACATTTTCTCTTGTTAGTCATTCCATACAACTTCAGTGTTCTAAGAGTATTAAATTGAGATATAACATCTTGTTCCTTTAGGAACTAATCGAATTTAGTACTTGAGTACTCGTAGTAATTGATCAGATCAAGGAACTCAATAACTTTCCCCATTTCTTTCTCTACTTCAGGTTTGAACTCTTAGAACATTTTAAAATTTTCAAAATTGAATTTCTTAAATGTAAACATTCTTAAAGTATTAAGAAAAACCTCTTCTAACCATTTTAATATGGAGTTACCAGATATCTATCTTAGCATTAGATTTCTGCCATAGTCATCTTATGGATATGATGTTATTTTGATGCCTAACATTCAATCACATACAACATAATTGGTTTAACCATAGTCCTATAGAACTGACATTTCATTTTGGTGGGGATTTTATAGTTGTATAATACACCTATCACACTCATCCATTTCATACTTCCTGTGTTGATCCTATAAGTGACATGCTTATCTAAAGCTTTATTATTTGGTATGATAAAATCTAAATATTTGAATTGATTGCATTTTGGCATAATGACTCCATCTAAACAAACTTCACCTCCATTTCTTCTACAGGAGCTAAATTCGTAGTGCATATCTTTTGTCTTACTTCTACTTGGCTTAAAATCCTTACTCTCAATAGTCTTCCATAACTCCAATTTTTTATTAACTCTTTCACTTGTTTCATCCACTAAATAATTGCTAATGCAACATTTGGGCCTAAGGGTGACCACTAACTTATGCAATATTTAGAGCTAAGTGTCTTGTGTACATTACTCACAATTTAACTCTTTTAAATTTTGATAGTTGCTTAAAATTTCACATCTTTATTACTGCATACTTAGTTTTTCAAGTTTATTTCTTATTTAATTAGCTTTCTAAAGCTTGTTTTTATGTTATTAGGTGTTTACAAGGGTATGGAAGAGGTTATGAAGCATAAAAAGGTGAATTAAGCACAAAAGGAAAGAAAGCACACATTAAGCACTTTAAGGCATATGAAGGTGCAAATTTGATGAGGACTTAACTAATGAAAAAAATGGGCTTAGAGAAGTCTTAATCATGGTATTTGGAGGCTAATGATGAAAAATGAATAGATTTGGACATTAACCTATGTTAAGCTTCTTTAGACAACTTTAATGGAGCTTGTATATGATCTACTATATAAAGTTTGATTTTGATCTTATGGGCCTAGAGGGGCCTTATTGGACATATTTTGAGGTATTATATAAAAAATGAATGCAATTGAGCCATATTACATTAAAGGTCATATATTGAGTGTGTTCGAGCTCTTTATGTTTAGTTATATGAGGCTGGGAGTTAGGGCCTTAATTGGTGGGTTTAATTATTTTATTTAAGACTAAAATAAATAAAATAGAGGTGTGTGGGTCCCCTAGCTTGTTCAAGTGGAAGATTTATATAAGGAGGGTTGTTTTTAACTTGTTTTCCTACTTTAACTAGGATTCTTGAGAGATAATTAAGTCAAATTGCCTCTAGGACTTTCAAATTAGTTTTGGAGTCTTAGTTAACCTATTTTTCTCTATAAAAAGGGTCTAAAA
This sequence comes from Hevea brasiliensis, assembly GCF_030052815.1. Lineage (NCBI taxonomy): Eukaryota > Viridiplantae > Streptophyta > Magnoliopsida > Malpighiales > Euphorbiaceae > Hevea > Hevea brasiliensis. The sequence continues at coordinate 51,256,753 of NC_079499.1, forward strand.
TACAGATATGGAGCTCTTTAATTCCCTTTTACTCATAGTGGCCAAATTCCCTCTATGTGCTTTCAAAGGTGTTGATTGCTTGATCTAGTTGCTAGTATGATTTCTTATTCTTCTTTTGGCTTATGGAGCACTTCCTTATCCCTTTGGAGTGCATGGCATCATCACTAACAACAGATTCAAGTTGTTTGAATTCCATTCATAATGGGTAGCATGTTTTTCTCTCTTCTTTTATTAATTTGTTTATATTTAATGTTCTTAGTTCAATGTAAGTAGTTTTGTAATTCAATAAGGAGATAGTTGAAGCCATGCTTTTCTCTCTTCTTTTGTTAATTTATTTATGTTTAATGTTCTTAGTTATGTGTGAGTAGTTTCATAATTTAGTAGGGAGATAGTTGAAGCCATGGAACATATTATCATGAGACTTTGATTTATGTTTAGTAAAATTTCAGATTTGTTTTATATTAAATATCACTTATCTTTTGGTTTATTTTGAGAATGTTGAATGTATGGTTAGTTAGGATGGCCAACTAATTAATTATGCATGAAAACATATTACTAAGATAAGATAATTTGAGACCGTAATAGCTTAAATAATTTGACTATAAATCGCACATAATGATATATTTCATTATAAAGACGAGTATCTAAGTTGAATGAACCATTCTAAATGAGTTTGTTACATTGAATTGGGATGTCTTTCTAATGATTAATGCTATCATTAAACTTAATTATAATCTTCTATAGTCTTAGATTGAGTGTAATGGCAAGAGATTAATTGTAGGTGTGACACCCCTTACCCGTCTGCAGTGTAGCCGGCAAGTTATGCCACTCAGTGTGCCGGAGCACCATTTCATGTTTCTATTACAATTTATCCCTTTTAATTCATTTATTTTCAATTTTTAATAAATCTGGATTTTTCTGCAAATTTTATAGAAAATCCGGCAGAGTGCCGGCTGTAAATTGGAAAAACAGTTCTTCTGAACCTGTTTAAAAACACTTCCAATATAATTTCTAAATCCAAACTCCATTATACACATTTCAAATCAATCTCAAAATTTCAATCTCAAATCACAACACTATTTTCAGAAAATTTTCTTTTCACTTCATCACTAGAAGCTCATTCATAAATATTTCTCAACATTTTATTTATCAATATACATTATATAGAAAATTTCAATAACATAAAATTTCATATATTTACATTATTACATAATTACAAGAGTTGATAGTTACAATCCCAAAACTAATACATAATACAAAATGAAAAATACAAAATGCTACCCAAAATCCTAATGTCCTACCATATGCAGTGCAGATGTGAGATAACTCTGGACCTCGGATGTAGCTCTGAAGGCTCACCCTGTCTGATGTCTGCTGGGCTCCCCAGCTAGGTCTTTAGTACCTGCGCGTGGCAAAAGCAACGCGCTAAGCAATTCTGCTTAGTGGTGACAATATAATATAAAATAAAATATAATATAATAAAAATAAGTATGCAGAATATATGTTTACATTTTTTAGTAGACTTAATTTCTGATATTATTTGCAGTGTTATTCAAATAAAATTTGGTAAAGTTTATTATCATTGCTCGAGTAACCCATACTAGCTGACTGGACTGGATAAACGGGTAAACTGGCACTAGGTACTAAGTACCTCGGACTATCACACCATCGGTTACATTGTGTCTCCCGGTGTGTAACAGAACAGCTAATAAGCTGTAATAATTATTAGGGTTAAAACCCGAGTGTAACAACTCAAATAACATAGCCAAAGGCTATTATATTACAGAATGGCATGAAAAGCCATGAAACACAGAATGACATGAAGCCATATGCAGTACTGCTAATAGAACCCTATTGGCATGCCAAGCTATCCAAACCAATCTTGTTAGGTATACTAGGGCATATTACACTTTTAAATTTCACCATTTTTGAATTTCAAGTTTGAATGTTACTATTCATTTCATTAGTCAACTAAAATGTTGACTTTTGCATAGACAATAGGTACATTGGTTTTAATACTCCCAACATACCACATTTTGCATTCAAAATTTATTGTTATTGGTTGCCAATACCATTTCTAAGCTTAATGTTAATTGGGCAGAATTTTCAGTTTTCATGCTTTGTCTTTACTGTTCCATTGGTCATTTTTGCAGTGAGAATTTGAAAAAATGATCAACATGAAAGTTCTTCCTTATTTTGTCTAATTGAATTTCTTTTTTTGAATCACTTCATTTGGAGTTTTGTAGCTCAAGTTATGGCCCAAAAACCACAACTGGCAGGATTGAAATTTTTCCAGAATTTCTGGACTGACCAAATCTACAGTGTTAGGAACAGTGACTGCAACTCACTTTTTGAATATGTTCTGGTCATAATTTGGGTTAGGTTTCTTCATGAAAGTTATTGGTCTATATCTCAGTTGTTGCTGGTAAAATTTTAGGTCAATTGGACCTTTCTACACTAAGTTATGGCTAAATGACCAAACACTGTTCATTTGGTCATTTTGCCCAGGTAGAATGCAGGTCACCCGGATTATGGCAATTTTTTGGTCAACTTGATTTAGTTTTCTGGGCATGGTTTCTTCACCAAAGTTGTGCCATTATGTGTCTAGTTTCATGTCCAATTGGCCCTGCACCAATTGAACCTCTACAATTCAAGTTATTACTGCCCAAACCTACTGGACTCATGCCTAGTCCTGCAGGTCACCAAGGGCAGCCACACTAATCTCAATTCCTACTACACAAACCACTTCATTTCTTATTTACACATAACCAAATGGTCACTAATTGACTATTAAAACTCACTTTAACCATTACATGATCAAAGTCTCCATTTTATACCCAAACCCTTACCCATTCCATCTCAATTCATGCATTCACTTACCTTTCACCATTCTAAACAATAGGTTAGTGTTATGGGCAGCCACAATACCAAATTTATTCAAGGAAAACAATCAAAACCCTACCCTTCACATAGCTACTGAAAATGGAGGTTTACATAATCATCAATTTCATTTAAGTTTCTCTCATTTTCTAGCTTAATTTTTGTCCCTAAACATGCATTTCAAAAAGAAAGCAAGGATTGGTCACTAACCTCTTTGGAACTAAGTTTGGGTCTTGCAAAACTATAGTTTTTCTTCAAAATTTTTCTGCCCAAAGCTTCCTCAAGATGTGGGGTGAATTTTTTGTGAAGACAACTAGGGCTTTATGGTGAGAAAGGGTAGGGATTCAAGCTTGATCAAGCTTTCATGGAGGTTTTTTCTCTCCTCTCTCTCTCAAGCAATTTGGCTGGTTGAAGAAGAAGTGGCTGCTCGACTTTTCTTTTTTGTTTTTATCTTATTTTGTGTCCATTTTATCTCTTAATTAATTTTGTTAAGTTGTGATAGGTGGAGAGCTCATTAATGACATCATGTGATGTCATAATTCCACTTTTCTTTCATTTTCTTTTCTTTTCTTTTCTTTTCTACTCATTTTCAATTAATTTTTCATCAATATTTATTCATATTTTATGTCATATAAATTATTTATTTAATTGGACAAGTTGGCCAAAAATCATCTCTGAAGACGAAATGACCAAAATGCCCTCCGTTTCGCTTAACAAGCCAAAATTGTGTGTACCAATAGAAAAATTTTTCTAAGTATTTTCTTGGCATTTTAATGCCATAAGAACCTCAATAACCCTTCTCTGGAGTCCCAATAATTATTTTATAATTTTTTTCCCAGGTCTAGGGTTGCTAATGGCCTTCACCGTCACTTTCCCTTCGGGTTACTCATCCCTGGTGTTTCAGCTCGTTTAACCTTAGCGTATTTTGTTTCTAAAAATTTTTCCTTGATTGTTATGAACTTCATTTAATTTCTTTATAACTCCTCACTCTAGTCTATTTATAATTTCAAACATTCTAGCTATTTATAATTTCAAACATTCTAACTGCCCGGACCGACATTGGTCACCGGAACAGTAGACTGTACGGACTAGCTAAAGTGAGGATGTTACAGTAGGGTACTTCCTAGTTAATCTAATCTTTAAGAAAAAGATAAAAAGGTTTTTAACTTTTATAACCAATTTACTCAGTTGAATGAATTTGCATCTTTAGTCAATGATTGACAAATGTTACATGGTGGATGTACCCTCTCTACTGAATTGTTAGCAATTTGGTTGTGTTTAGTATTCATAAAGTTAATTAGCCTTAGTTGACATTATTGCATTCTTAGTTTTAGCTTAAGTAGTTTTAGTGATTGCAAATTAAAACCTCTTTTCATTTTACTTTGCATATTCAGTTTGATAGATTAGGTTTTTATTGTGTGTGTTACTTTCATATAGACTAATCTGTTATTATTTAATTGTGTTAATGTATTAAGTGTTTTAATTCCTTTTGTTTATTTATATCTAAGATCTATTTTCTTATTTACATTAAATAATCATTCCCAGTGGGATCGACCTCTACTTACCCTATATACAAGTAGTCTAGGTAGAGTATTTTTAATTGGTGTATTTAACATGCATTAAATTTTGGTGCCGTTGCTAAGGAGTGATTGTTATTTGTTTTAAAGTTGAATTTAGTTCCGTTTATATTTAGTTTTTATGTCTATTTTTAGGTTGCATGTTTGAAGAAGAATTTGATAGCAAGCTTAAACGGATAAGGGAATTTTTGAAGTATTAAGTAGAATCATCTATTCCATTCAGACCTTGCATATAAATACTTTATAGCTACTCCTGCTACTTAAGCTCTAAAGGACTCTTCTATTCATGCACACCTGCATCTGGGGTTAAGGGAAAGGGGTGAGCTTACACAAGCTCAGTGAGTAAACTAACCAACATTTATTAATTATTTCATGAAGGAACGAAAACATGAAAAACAATAGTTTAGATCATTGAATTCAAAACTTTTCTTCTAGAGTCTCATACATCATGCAAGATTCATTATTTATCTATTTGATTTCAATGATAAATAGCATATTAAAACACTTTTAATATATTTTTGGATCTACATTTTCCATTTAAGATTTTAGAATTAACAGATTAATTCATTAGAACCCTAGATTAAATCAAGAACAAGTGCACTAACCTTTTGATGCACTATAGTTGTGTTTGGCACCTTTGGGATGCGCCTAGGACACCAGATGTTGTCCCTCTAGCTTGTCCACACCAAGATCACCAATGGCAGCCCCTTGAACAGCTTCTCAAGTCTTTCCAATTAATTAGAAAATCAGGTTTTGCCTTTAGAGATGTTATAGATGCATACAGGACACTAGAAACGATTTTTAGTATTTTTAATTCAAGAGAATGTTGGCAATTCTCTTTGAATTGATGAGAGATGAAGAAGAAGAGAGGAAGAGGTCTCCAAGGGTGGCGGCACATATGAAACAATAGCAGCTAGTATTTTTGTTATTTCATCTTTTCCCTTATATAGCTAGGTCACCACTTAAAACCCTAGCCACATGTCACCTTCTGATTGGCTCTTAGTTTAATTAACCCAATCACATTGTGCCAAGTATCAAACTTAGATTTAATCTTGACTTTGATCATCTTACATGATTAAAAGACAATTGGCAAGCTTGTGTGTAGTGACATGTGTCACCATCTCATGGTGCCACATGTCACCCTCTGAAATGACCAAAATACCATTGTGTCTTAATTTTAAGTTCTCAACCCAAAATAATTATTTCTCTTCTTCTAATCAATTTATATCAAATATAAATTATTAATTAATCTCTATTAACTAATTTCTCATAATTAAATTCATATTTAAACACTTTAAATATAAATTTAACTTATACTATACATTCAATAACCTAGATTTGGTTTCAAGCCAAGCTAGGGACTTTGCAATCTAATTACAAACCAAACCTATTTAATTAATCAATTAAACTCTTTAATTAATTAATTAAATCATATTTAACTTGGTGATTACTTGTGTATGTGTGTGACTCACTAGGTTCATCAATAATTGGCAATGAAATATGATATAAGCTCTTAATATCATCAGAACTCTTTCTTACCATAAATGATTCCTATAAATCATTTTATGCACCTCATAGACCATGGTTAACACCTAGCATAGCATGCCATGGCCACTCAATCAGTAATAAGGAATACCTTAAATGAACCTATAATCATATGTTACCATGCACTAGAATCTCTCTGTTACAAAATCCCAATTCGAGTTGGAGTCATAGTTTATGTCAAACCCCATTTGCTATGAATATTATGTTCTCTTTTAATTCCAATTCTTGATTAAAAGATTTTCTCATCAGAAACTTTTTTCTGATTAAATCTATCTGTCCTGGCCAGGAACTTGAAACGTCAAGAATAATTAAATGAATATAGGATTTTATCCCTATTTACTTAAGGTAACAGATTTCATCTTGATCAACACCTACCTCTATATCTAACTAGTAGGAGCCAACACATGCCCATATAGCCATACACAGCACAAGTATGAAAGCAGTATCAAACTCAAACCACCTATATACAAGATAACTGTGCTATCTCAGGTCTAAAGATTATATGCACTAATATGATTTATGACAATACATTGGCAAGAGTAAACTTCATGTGCTTGTCATAAATGTCACTGGTTCGGCCTACTTATCATGCATAAGTGCCTATCATGTTTGTTATATGGCTTGAGACTCACCATTCCATCTTATTTACATCTCATATAAATACATTGGGAACAAACATGAATACAATTTTTCTGGATAAGTTATGTTCTGTGTGAAGTATCCTCGATTGTGAACCAATTTATGATACTTTGTACTAGAAATACTGTCACACATATTCTTAACAAATTAAGAATATAATTTCTAACAAAATATCAATGGACCTTTTCTATTACACATAAATATATTATGTAAATGAAAAAGTGAAAATGCCTTTTAATTAATAAAGCATATACAAGATACATACTAAATGATATGCTCTAGGGCATACTACTAACAATCTCCCACTAGCACTAAGCCATTCATTATAATACCTTAGATCCATCTTCTCAAGATGTCGGTCTAGCTGAGTTTGTGACTTAGGCTTAGTGAATGGATCACCTGGATTTTCAGCTGATGTTATTTTCTGCATAGCTACATCGCCTCTCCCAACTATTTCTCTGATAATGTGGTAGCGCCTTTCTATGTGTTTGGATTTCTGGTGAGACCAGGGTTCCTTATATCCAAACAGCTTCTTTTGCAGCATCTAATGCAGCAATATACTCGGCCTCTGCAGTAGAATCTACAGTTGTACTCTGTTTGGAACTCTTCCAACTTACTGCACCTTTATTACAAATGAACACATACCCAGAGGTAGACTTTCTATCATCGATATCTGATTGGAAATTAGAATCAGTATAACCATCCAATTGCAAGTCAGCACCTCCATATATCAAGAATAAATCCTTAGTTCTTCTCAAGTACTTAAGGATGTTCTTAATAGCTATCTAGTGTTCCAAACCTAGATTAGATTGATACCTGCTAGTCAAACTAACAGTATATGCGATATCCGGCCTAGTACACAACATTGCATACATCAAACTTCCAATAGCCGAAGTATATGGAATGTTGGCCATTTTATCTCTTTCTTTAGGTGTCTTTGGAGACATCTCTTTAGAAAGGTGGATACCATGTCTCACTGATAACAATCCTCTCTTGGAATCAAGTATGTTTAACCTCTTTAACACCTTTTCCAAGTATAGACTTTAGGATAAACCAATTATTCTTTTCGCTCTATCTCTATAGATGCGAATCCCAAGAATATAGGTTGCCTCCCCTAAGTCTTTCATGGAGATTGTATTTGACAACCATACCTTTGCAGTTGTCAACATACCTGTGTCATTATCTATCAACAGAATGTCATCCACATATAAGACAAGGAAGGTGATAGCACTATCACTAACCTTCTTATACACACATGGCTCATCCTCATTTTTGATAAAACCAAATGACTTAATGGCTTCATCAAAACGGATGTTCCAACTCCTCGAAGCTTGTTTTAACCCATAAATGGATTGCTTTAGCTTGCATACTTTGGAACCATCTTGGGATTCAAAATCCCTAGGTTGTTCCATGAAAATGTTTTCTTTAATGTATCCATTGAGAAAAGCTGTTTTAACATCCATCTGCCAAATCTCATAATCATAGTATGCAACTATTGCTAATAGAATCCTAATTGATTTAAGCATGGCAACAGGCAAGAAAGTCTCCTCATAGTTGATTCCTTGCCTTTAGCGAAACTCTTTCACTACTAGCCTTACTTTATAGGTTTCTAACTTTCCATCAGAACTAATTTTCTTCTCGAAAACCCATTTGTTCCCTATAGGTACAATACCTTCAGGTGGGTCAATAAGATCCCAAACTTGATTCTTATGCATGGAATTAATCTCAGATTTCATAGCATCAATCCATTTTGAAGAGTATATATATCTGATATAGCTTCTTTATAAGTAAGTGGATCATCTCCATGATCTACTTCTTCATGAGTAGACAACTCTTGTTCTTCTTCATGAAGGAAACCATATCTCACTGGTGGGTGAGATACCCTGGTTGATCTACGAGGAATAGCTGTAGATGTTTCATCAATTAGTGTAGGTTGACTAGATGGATCTATATCCATCTGATATGTTGGTTGGTCAAAATTCTCCAATTCTAACTCTATTTGCCTTCCTTTGCCTCCTTCTTGAACAAACTGTTGTTCAAGAAATGTGGCATCTCTACTTACCACAGTCTTTTGTGATGTAGACAAATAAAAATAATATTCAAAATTATCTTTTGGATATCCAACAAATCGATCCTTTTCTGATCTGGTTTCCAATTTATCAGTGTTCAGCTTTTTGATATAAGCTGGACAACCCCAAATCTTAACATGCTTAAGACTTGGTTTTCTTCCATGCCATATCTCATAAGGTGTGGAAGATACTAATTTTGATGGAGTCCTATTTAGAATATACAAAGCTAATTCTAATGCAAATCCCTAAAAGGAGATTGGCATATCAGTATAGCTCATCCTACTACGTACCATATCCAATAAGGTACGATTTCACCTTTCAAATACACCATTCAGCTATGGTGTTCCTAGAGGAGTCAACTGGGAAACAATGCCATGCTCTCTCAAGTATTCATCAAATTCAGTACTAAAGTATTCACCTCCACGATCTGATCGAAGAGCTTTAATACCTTTTCCTGTTTGATTTTCTACTTCAGATTTAAATTCTTTGAATTTTTCAAAGGATTCATGTTTGTATTTCATCAAATACAAATACCCAAATCTTGATTTATCATCAGTAAAGGTAATAAAATAATGAAAACTGCCTCTAGCCATTTCTTTAAATGGACCACATACATCACTATATTTTACCTCCAAAATATTTTCAGCTCTTAGCCCTTATCCAACAAAGGGTGATCTAGTTATTTTGCCCTGAAGGCAAGATTCACAGGTTGGAGTAGGTTCAGAACCCAATGAGGATAGAAAGTCGTTTTTCTCCAGTTTTACAATCCTATCTTCTGCAATATGACCTAACCTTAAGTGCCAAATATATTTTGAACTTGAGTTGATTTTCACTAAGGCATTGCATTCATTTAGATCACTTGCATTCAATTTGTGTTTGTCATTATTATCCAAATAATAAAGACCATCATTCATATAACCCGAACCAACATATTTATTTCCAAAATAAATATTGTAAACATCATCTGTGAACTAAATTCATAGCCATTTTTAGTCAAACTAGATATAGAAATGATTTTCTTAAAAGCATCAGGTACATATAAAATATTATTCAAACACAAAACATGTCCAGACATGTAAAAAGATTTAGATCCTATGGCTAAAGCTTCAACAGTTGAGCCATCGCCAATCCGGAGTCTAACATCTCGAGAACGCAAGCTGCTACTATTTGCTAGTTCCTGCATATCATAAGAAATGTGAGAACTAGCACCAGTATCTAAAACCCAAGCTATAGATGAACTATGAGTATCATCAGAATCTAAATAACAAGATATGGACATACCTTTTGAAGTTGTATCCTTATTGTCCTTCAGAGAAGCAAGATACTCTAGGTAGTTCCTTTTCCAATGCCCATCCTGCTGGTAGTGGAAACACTTTCCTTTGCCTCCATCAGCTTTAGTCTTCCCTTTCTGTTTAGCTATTTTCTTGAAAGGACCAGGAATCTGAGGTTTCTTTTTCTTATTGTCCTTCTTCTTGTTGGACTTTCCAGCAGAAGAAGATGCAATCAAAGCTAACTCTTTTCCTTTATTGCCTGGCATATTCTTTTAGGTAATAACTAGCATGTTGAGTAAACTAGCCAAGGTGCATTCCTGCTTAGTCATATGGAAATTTGTCATAAAATTTCCAAATGACTCAGGAAGGGACTGAAGGATCAAATCCGTCTGCAGTTGGAAATCCATGTTAAAGTGAAGATGTTTTAACTGCTCAATTAGCCGAATCATCTTATGGACATGATCCCCAATATTTTGTCCCTCATACATCCTCATGCGGAACAACTGTCTAGATATCTCATACCTAGCATTCCTGCTGTGCTCAGCATACAACTCTTGTAGGTGAAAGAGGATCTCACTCGCACTTTGCATGTTCTCATGCTGCTTCTGTAACTCATTACTCATAGAAGCAAGCATGTAACACTTGGCTCTCATATCATGCTCCTTCCACTTGTCCATAGTTTCATGTTCTTCTTGAGTGGCCTCTGGAGGTAAGGGACCAGGAACATTTGAGTCTAGAACATATCCTATATATTCAAGGTTCAGAACAAGCTTCAAATTTCTTAGCCAATCAGAGAGATTAGGTCCTGTCAACCTATTGCGATCAAGTATGCTTGCAAGGATATTGAATAGTGGTGGTTGTGGTGCGCTCATTATTATCAGAAAATTAACTGCAGAAAATAACCAGATTAATTAGTAAATATATCATGTAATTACCAAAATGATTATGTTCTTTTAATCAAATTGGTCCTCCCACTAACTTAGTGAATCCTATACTTCCAAAGTAGAAAATGGAAATCCTAGTTGGATAGATTTCTAGTGGGTGATTGAATTCTTATAATCCTATTGATCATCCTCAGGTACATCCATTATTGGAATTACAATAAACTATAAGTGAGCAACTCCTTGCCCATCACATCTCATATGAGGTTCAATCCTTTACCTAGCCCCTAATGCTCAAAATTTCAGGCACATCCATTATTGACTTATCTTGCATTAGTTAAGTTGATCCCATTGAGCCAGTAAACATGCAAATAATTTTAATGTCCTTAGGTACATCCATTATTGGCCACCAAACCATTTACATATTTACAACATCTCATGCTTAACAATTATTCTTAAGAAAATCTCTTAAATTAATTGCATCATATGCAAGTATTTAAAATTTCTTAAAATAATTGCCTCAATGGAGTGCCCATGTTATAATTACTTTAATTATACCATTTCCAACTTAATCATTTGATTGGAAGATTTTGTAGTCGTCCTAATTACTATTAAGGTCTCACTTTGCACATTATCCATTTAGCATGCATATATCATATACTTGCATACATTCCCATACATCTCATGCATTCATGGATAATTAATATGGTATGATCATGGACTTTCTAAGGGATTCAATTCTGAGCCATCAAGAATTAGAATTGAATCAGGGCATTCCTAGGTGCATTTCATTCATTCATATTACAAGATTTGCTGAAGGAGTACATAATCAACACTTGATCTTGAATTCCTCCCACTGGTCCCACCAATGCTCTTGACCTCCTTGATCTTTTTGCATTCCAATTACATAGTAATCCTTGGCATACCAAGGCAAATTTACAAGAACCAAATAAATGAAATTACAACTCAAAAAATATTTCAACCTTTATAATACATGCCACCAAAATAAATTAAAATAAATTAATTAATTTACAACCCAAAGAAACATAAAAGAAATAAATCCAATCACATTGGTCTTTTATTATCCATGATCATCCATCATGCATATCACTATTTAATAATTAAATAAAACATACACATTTAAATTAAATTGAATATCTCATATTCAACTTAAAAATCCAGATTTGAATATGATTCAAACAAATTTAAAAATTCATATTTGAATCACATTCAAACAAATTTAAAATTCAGATTTGAATCACATTCAAACAAATTTAATTGCGTCATTATAATTCTAATTAAACAATTTAATTAGACATAAAATGGACCTTAGATCATACAATAATTGCACATTCAATATCCATCATACCTTGCTCACCATAGTGGTGCCACAACCATGCCCACCATGGTATTCATCAAACATGCCGCCACCTTTACTTTGCAACCAGCAATGAACCAATCATCTCATGATCAAATCACACAAGTAAATCATATAATCAACAATCTAAATGGTAAATATAGTGGCTCTGATACCAATTGAAGGAGCGGAAGCATGAAAAATAATAGTTTAGATCATTGAATTCAAAATTTTTCTTCTAGAGTCTCATACATCATGCAAGATTCATTATTTATCTATTTGATTTCAATGATAAATAGCATATTAAAACACTTTTAATAAATTTTTGGATCTACATTTGCTATTTAAGATTTTAGAATTAACAGATTAATTCATTAGAACCCTAGATTAAATCAAGAACAAGTGCACTAATCTTTTGACGCACTATAGTTGTGTTTGGCACCTTTGGGATTCACCTAGGACACCAGATGTTGTCCCTCTAGCTTGTCCACACCAAGATCACCAATGGCAGCCTCTTGAACAGCTTCTCAAGCCTTTCTAATTAATTAGAAAATCAGGTTTTGCCTTTATAGATGTTATAGATGCATACAGGACACTAAAAACGATTTCTAGTATTTTTAATTCAAGAGAATGTTGGCAATTCTCTTTGAATTAATGAGAGATTTCTAGTATTTTTAATTCAAGAGAATGTTGGCAATTCTCTTTGAATTGATGAGAGATGAAGAAGAAGAGAGGAAGAGGTCTCCAAGGGTGGCGACACATATGAAACAACAACAGCTAGTATTTTTGTTATTTCATCATTTCTCTTATATAGCTAGGTCAACACTTAAAACCCTTGCCACATGTCACCTTATGATTGGCTCTTAGTTTAATTGACCCAATCACATTGTGCCAAGTGTCAAACTTAGATTTAATCTTGACTTTGATCACCTTACATGATTAAAAGACAATTGGCAAGCTTATGTGTAGTGCCATGTGTCAACATCTCATGGTGCCACATGTTACCCTGTGAAATGATCAAAATACCCTTGTGTATTAATTTTGAGTTCTCAACCCAAAATAATTATTTCTCTTCTTCTAATCAATTTATATCAAATATAAATTATTAATCAATCTCTATTAATTAATTTCTCATAATTAAATTCATATTTAAACACTTTAAATATAAATTTAACTTATACTATACATCCAATAACCTAGATTTGGTTTCAAGCCATGCTAGGGACTTTGCAATCTAATTGCAAACCAAACTTATTTAATTAATCAATTAAACTCTTTAATTAATTAATTAAATCATATTTAACTTGGTGATTACTTGTGTATGTGTGTGACTCACTAGGCTCACCACTAATTGGCAATGAGATATGATATCAACTCTTAATATCATCATTTCTTACCATAAATGATTTCTCTAAATCATTTTATACACCTCATAGACCATGGTTAACACCTAGCATAGCATGCCATGGCCACCCAATCAGTAATAAGTAGTACCTTAAATGAACCTATAACCATATGTTACCATGCACAAGAATCTCTCTGTTATAAAATCCCAATTCGAGCTGGAGTCATGGTTTATGTCAAATCCCATGTGCTATGAATATTATGTTCTCTTTTAATTCTAGTTATTGATTAAAAGATTTTCTCATCAGAAACTCTTTTCTAATTAAATCTATATGTCCTAGCTAAGAACTTGAAATAGCAAGAACAATTAAATGAACATAGGATTTTATCCCTATTTACTTAAGGTAACTGATTCCATCTTGATCAACACCTACCTCCATATATAACTATTAGGAGCCAACACATGCGCATATACCCATACACAGTACAAGTATGAAAGCAGTATCAAACTCAAACCACCTACATACAAGATAACTGTGCTATCTCAGGTCTAAAGATTATATGCACTAATATGATTTATAACAATACTTTAACAAGAGTAAACTCCATATGCTTGTCATAAATGTCACTGGTTCGGCCTACTTATCATGCATAAGTACCTATCATGTTTGTTATATGGCATGAGACTCACCATTGCATCATACTTATATCTCATATAAATACATTGGGAACAAACATGAATACAATCTTTCTGGATAAGTCATATCCAGTGTGAAGTATCCTCGATTGTGAACCAATTTATGATACTTTGTGCTAGAAATACTGTCACTCATATTCTTAACAACTTAAGAATATAATTTCTAACAAAATATCAATGGACCTTTTCTATTACATATAAATATATTATGTAAATAGAAAAGTGAAAATGCCTTTTAATTAATAAAACATGTACAAGATACATACTAAATGATATGCTCTAGGGCATACTACTAACATTTCATTCCTTTCATACATGTGTAATGCAACATTCAAATGGGTTTTCATAGCTTAAACATTTTACATAGGATGGACTTATCAGTAGTGACTTCCCTAATCCAATGTGCCTGGCTCATATAGAGGCTTCTCAGGACTTTCGCTTAATATATCCAATATACCTGGCTCATACAGAGGCTCTTTAGGACTTTCACTTAATGTATCTCAGGTGTCTGGCTCATACTGAGGCTCTTCAGGACTTTCACTTAAAACATGACATGCATCATACACCAAGGGCATCATAAAGATCATCTCCCCTTGGATTTTATGGATCTATAACATGCATAACATGACATAGTCATAACCATTGGGGGGGTCAATGGGTCATCCATAATCCATCATGCACCAATAACAATTATGCAATTATGCAACATATTTGTGCTCTAGATACATACACCATAAATAAATATGATATGATGCATGAGGATGATAATAAATTAAATTTAAAAATTTTACATTTATTAAGACTATAATTACTCACCTCTTATAACCTATCAACCACCTAACTCGAGTGATAGCAATCCTTGGATCCTTAACTTCCCAAGTCCCTCAAGTCTGATCCTATAACATCGAACCTTAAAAAGTTACACAAGGTTATAAAACTCTATACACATAATAAACATCTCATTTTAGGCCCTTAGGAACTATGAAACCATTTTTTGTAACCTTAAAAAAGAAAGGAGAAAAAGTTATGCAGTACCTACTTCAATTGATGTATTCCTGGACTTCGGTTGCTGAAGTCTTAGGCTTTGGATGGCCCTTTTTATCTAGTATCGATTGCAGCTGTCGAAATCTTAAACTTCAGTAAACCTAGAAAATTTTTAGATTTTCTCAAGAAATTACGTACTTCAGTTATTGAAACTATAGTTATTTTTGGTACTTGAACCTATAGTTCTTGACAACTAGACCTGGAAATTTCCAAAATTTCTAAGTAAAAAACTTGCAGAATCCTTCTCCCATCAACACTCAAACTTACTCTAAAGTTCTAAAACTCAAACCAAACTTATAAACAAGTATCTAGGGCCTAAAACAACTTGAAATCATGCATAATTTCCACATACATTAAATAAAAACTCAAAGCCTAGGTTTTACCCAAACCCAACATAACATATTTAAGGATTCTCTTAAACCCATTAAGGGAAATTAGCCATTTAAGGCCCATAAAACTTAAACATGACTAAACTAAAAATAAAATATGTCATTTCAACATAAAATCACAAAACCCTAACCCTAACGTGTATAAATTTCCCAAATCTTATCTTCAACACAACTTCACATGAAATTGAAGTTATAAAAACCTAATTCCTTATTAACCTATTAAGATCAACCTATTAGATCAAAAAGAAAAGAATGTTACCTCTTTTCTTGGAGCTTGGAGGTGAAAGAACCAAAGACTCAAAGCTTCAATTTGCTCTCCCAAACTTCTAAATGGAAGAATCCACCTCAAACTTTGAAAAATGCCAATGAAATCTCCTCAAAACCCTTCTTGCATGCTCCAGTAGTTGATAGAGAGGGAAAAAGAGAAAAACCCAAGTGTTTTGGCAAAAACACTAGCTTTGGTCCCTTTTATACCCTAATCAGTGGAGGGACTTTCAACTGCCGAAAGTCATGCTGTACAAAAGGGACACTTGAGTTCCTCACTTCCTTCCTAACCTGAACTTGGGTCCTCTTAAGACCTATACACAATCAATAACATACAATTATACACACACACACACACACATATATATACAAACATCTTTTCACATCTTATCTCCACTCCCTTGTCAGTAGGGGTGGCCACGGCTCAGGAACCACCGGTTACAGTTCCTGAACTGCCGGTTTAGATTCAATGAAATCAAGAACCTAAAGCAAACCGTTAGAGGATGGTTTGAAAGATGGTTCCTGAACCACCGGTTCCGGTTCAAGCCCTGGTTTAAAACAGTTTGAAGAGTGGTTCGAAAAAGGACTATTCAAGATAGTTTGGATGACGGTTTGGGAGCAGTTTAGGGGCAGTTTAAGGGTAGCTTAGACAAAAAAAATTAGAGAAAAATTTTATTGATTCAGAATTTAAGTTATATTTGTAAAAATTTTTTAATTTTTCTTAGAAATCTTTCAATCAAATAAAATAAGTAAAAAAAGAAAAAAATAATTTGTCTTTAAGAAAAATTTAATAAGTAAAGACTTGAACCTAATTAAAAAGCTAGAGATGAAATTAATTTTTTTTAAAGAAATTAGCAAAAAGTATATGAACTTAATTTTATCTATGTATCACTTTAGGATTTAGAGAAATCAAAATTTCTAGTTCTATTGCTTGCCTTTTTTTAAAAATTATATGATAATTGATAATTTAAAAAGTATAAAAGAGAAAAAAAAAATTAAAATAGAGGGTATTAGAAATTTTATTGAGGATATAAACTAATAACAAAGTAATTGAGATAGTATTAAAAATTTCAGTGAATACAAAAAATAATAAAGTAGGAAAAATGAGAGAGTACTGGAAATTAAAAGGAGGGTAGAAAATAATTATTTAGAGAATTTAAGAGAAATTGAAAAAGTATTAAGAATTGAAGAGAGTGTAGAGAATAATTGTGTAGAGAATTAATGATATATAAATGAATTAGGAGTGAGGTAAGATATTTATTGAATTTTTTTGCATTTAAATCTCCAGTTTAGTATGGTTCAGAACCGTCAGTTCAATCTGGTTTGGAACCGTCGGTTCACGATTCTTGAAAAATATGAACCTGAACCAAACCACAGAAGGACAGTTTCAGTCTGGTTCAAAGCCGGTTCTGGTTTTGACCAGTTTTGGTTCGATTTTGATCGAATCGATTTTGGTTCGGTTCCAATTCAAAACCGGACCATGGCCACCCCTACTTGTCAGTGAAGTTTTAATTTTCACTAGAGTATTCCGTCCAGGACAGATGTTCCAACATTGGAAAATGGCAAGTATTACACCAAGGCTAGCTACCATTCATGTTAGGTGGTTGATAGGCTACAAAAGGTGAGTAAATCTAACCTTAATAAATTTACATTCTTTAAGCATAATTCATAATTATCCACACACATCATTTCATTATTTATTAAGGTTTATGTATCTAGAATAGGAATATGTTGCATTTTGCATAATTCTTATTGATGCTTGATGGATTTTGGATGACTTACTGGCCTCCCCTATGTCATGTATATGCTATGTTTATGATGTGATCATGCATGATCTATGGTGTAAGACCAGGTGAGGCCTAATAAGCCCTTGGCATACTACTTTTAAGTGAAAGTCTTGAAAAGCCTCTATATGATCCTGGAACATTGGATATATTACCTATTTAAATAGAAGTCCTGAGGAATCTGGGAGACCACTGGTGACAAGTCCATCCTGTGTGAAATGTTTGTAATGTGAAACTTATTTGGCTGATGCATTGCATATGTATAAAATGAAAGATATAAGTAAATGATAATGGTTAGTTTACTCATTAAGCTTGTGTATGCTTATCCCTTTCTCCTAACCCCAAATGTAGGAGTGCAGGAATAAAAGAGTTCTTTGGAGATTGAGTAGGGCAGCTATAGAGTCTTTTTATGTATGTTGCATGTTTGGTGGACATATAATATGTAAACGGATAGTTACTGTGCTGGTACTTAGGATTTTTTACTTACATTTTATTATTACGTATGAGTGATGTCATGATGGATATCTATAATCTAAGCTAATTTCCTAGCCGATGTATGTATGCTGGACTATTTAAACTTTAGTGGCATTTTATGTAAGGTTCAAATTCTGAACTAAATTTACGTTTAATGAAAAGACTAAAATGTAATGGTTTAGAGTATGCTTAGATTGTGAGATATAGGAATATGTGCATGTTTAGTAGGTTTTTAGGCTTGCTATGATTTTGGCAACCTTAAATTGACCGGATCCTTAGTACCTATAACGACCTTGGGCTAGGTCGTTACACCATAACAATACTTGTTAACATTAAAATCTCACTTAAGACTCTTACAATTCATATAAATATTTTATTTGATGTAATTAGTAATTACAATTCTTTTATATTATAAAAATGAGTGGTAAAGTACAGTAGCAAAATAATTACCTTACATGTCTTTATAAAATAGAGCTCGACAAAATGTAGATATACTTTTAAGCAAAATTGAGTCATAACCTCTAGAACTCAACTAACTAAGATTTGTTGACTACATCTTCTATGCTTGTCCCTGAAGGGAGAGATAGGGAGTGAGCTAGGGCTTTAGTGAGTAGAAGCATATTTTAGAGAAATATATAAGAATAGTTAAGTCAAGCATTTGGATATGCAACATTCATATGATGTTTCCACAACACAAACAATTCATAATATGATAGTCCATGTCACTAAAGGTCCCTAAGCCATCATATATGTCTAGGGGTGAGCACTATTCTGTTTGAAGCAAATAACTGAAGTGAACCACTCTAATTCAATAATTCGGTTTGGTTTCTACAACATTTCAGCTCGATTCAGTTTTAATTTTTAAATTTCTTAGTTATTTTGATTCAGTTCAGTTTTAGAGAGAAAAAATCTATTAAACCAAAACGAACTGAAATATGTATAAAACAATGAGCTTTGATGTTTAGTCCTTTAGGGTTCTTATCTATCCTACTCCCACGCCCAGCCGTCATTCCATGCATCCCTCCCTCCTCTTTATTTCAATTCTCTACATTTCCAAGTGAAATCCTCTCCTCTTTGCCTTACTTTCAGATCACCAGAGTCTAAATGCCATTTGCCTTCATCGTCGTCTCTCTTCCACTATTTAACTCATCTCATGTGTTGAGCCTCCTCTCTTCTCTACAAACCATAATGTCAATCTCAATCTCAGTTTCCTCTTATCTTCTCCTTTGGTGGTCATTCATGTAGAATAAGAAGACTGTGATTCAAATATTTAATTGATTGTTGTTGTTGTTGTTCTTCTTCTTCTTCTTCTTTTTTTTTTGAGATAAGATTGTTGCTCTTCAAAAACATTGAGATTTTTACTTTAATTTTATTCTCTGTTGTAGAATAATAATACCCATGCATTTTACTTTAATTTATTCTCTATACTATGTATTGTTGCTCTTCTCTTCATTAAGCTTGGGAGTTTTCTGTTCTGTTAGGTCTTAGGTGAGAACAAATTGAGCTTTAATTTAATTGATTATTTGAGATTTTAATTTTATTATTGCTCTTTGTTGGGTGCTTTGTTATTGTTATTTGTTTACCGAGTATTAATGCACTTTACTTAAGTTTTGTTGTTTTTTTTTTTTTTTGAAAATTACTTAAGTTTAGTTTTATTAGGTGATTACTGAGTATTGCTGCTCCTCCGTTTCTTTTTTTTCCTATGAATTGCTCCTCCTTGGGTGTTGATGATACATTTAGGAGCTCAAAACAACTAAATCGAATTGATTCAAACCGAATGGTTTGGTTCAATTCAATTCGGTTTTTTTAATAGTTCGGTTTGGTTTGTAAAATAATAAAATTCAATTAATTCAATTTTGGTAGTTTAGTTTGGTTTGGTTTTAACCAAATGCTTACTCCTATATATGTCCAATGTGCCTAACCCATTAAAGGAGCTCTTTAAGACTTCCTCTTAACATAACACATAATGGATACCATAGGCACATAAGTCATGACTTACCTGAGGTGGATTCTATAACCCTTAGTACCTAGATGTTAGAAACACAAAATTGCCTTACCTAATAAGCCCTTTCCTTTAAAAGCACATGGATCTCAAACCCCTGTCTTGGAGTATGCCCATCCTCCTCAAGGAGTCTATAAGTCCATCTAGCATGTGTGCATTTCCTTTACTTTATTCCTTTCCCAATGTGAATTGATGGATCATCTATGAACTACCAACACAACACAATTTATAATGCAACACCTTCCACATTACTAACATATCAACTCTATTATGCTATTATAAGTAGAATATATTATACAATTACTATGTTGCATGAACATGCATGAAATGTGATAAACAATTTAATAAATCAAATAAAACATTTTAAGTAAGTTTTACTCACAGTATTGGTTAACCCTTGACTATTATGAGACTTGCTAGCATCCTCAAATTTACTAGGTTAAACTCACTAAAAACCCTAAAAACCTTAACATCCTCAAATTCACTTAAATCCACAAATCTCACCCAACTCTATGTTTACTAGGTTAAACTCATCAAATCTGAAGAAAGGAAAAGGAAGAGCTGAATTGAATCTTCAAAACCCAATCCATTTGTTAACTCTTCCAAGTTCTCAACACACCCTCTAAGCAAAGGAGGAAGAGAAGAAAGAGCCTTAGCATTTTAAAAGGAAGAGTCTTAAGGAACTACTAAGGGTTAGGTTGTTTGGATGAAGAGAAGGGGAGAGAAAGTAAGGGAAAAGGAGAGGGGAGAAGTGGAAGGCTCTAGAGAACCTAATAGGGAGAGAGTTTGATAGGAGAATGTTTCCTAACCTCTATATATATTGGTCTTCCTTGAGAAATTCGATGGTCGAAAATTGGTACTTCAGTAGCTGAAGTTTAGTCAAACATAATATTTTGATAAACATGTTTGCAACTAATTCAATGAATAAGTTTTCATATGATATTTGCAAATCTTATTTCATTTTATATAAGAGTTTCAAAATCATTACTCTCAAGCAACACATTGAACATTGTCCCAAATTGGAATAATTTACTTAAAGTGATGAATCTTCTCTTGATCACTAAATATCTAAACTCCTGGCTATTAGATCTAACCACAGCCCCATTTGCCACAGGTGATAGGAATGACGTGTAAATATCAAAGAATATCTACATCTAGTATGTTAATTTGTCATCTTCTGTGTCAAACTCAGATACTCGAAGGTGGGTAATCATATGGTTGCCAATGTGGAAAATACGTGGCAGCTTAAGGATATCTACATCTTGAAAGAAGCTGTGCACCTATTTGCAATAAAAATTAGCAAATCAATATGATAATTCAATGTAATTTATCCAATTTTACGTCTTTTTCCTTCTGATAATTTTATATAAATGATAAGCAAATTGGTGTCCTACACTAAGCAAGTTGATAATTTCAAGAAATTATTATATCACTTTTTATTTTTTTTTAATTTAATTTTAATTAAAATTTAAATTCAAAACTTCACAATATTAAAAATAAATTTAATATTACCAGTTAATCACTTTCCATCTCTTTAGTCGTCCCCATTTTGAATTATCTAATTTTCGTTGGGCAGTTGTCTAGCAATTTTTCACCACCTCGTGCAGTTGGGTATAGAAAGCACGGTGGCTTATTCAAGGCACACTCCATTCTGCTATTCTAAATCATAAATTATTTTATTTTATTTTATTTTGTTTTATTTTTTGACAAACGAATTAATTAGATCAGTTACATATTAACTCCTGTTATTTATCATTTAATTATATAAAAAATTAAATTAATTTATAAATTACGAATCATTATCAACAAATTATTGTTTTTTAAAAAAAAAACTTTAGTTGAAAAATAACATAGTAATATATTGAAATGGATGCTAAAGTTGTGATGGATGTTATTATTTTATTCAGAACAATTGGACCGAGTTTAGACAGCTTATTTGCAATTATAAATAGCTCTTATCTCAAGGGTCAGACTAAACTTTAGCTTGAATTAGGTGACAAGTTAATGTAGCGGTTCATTTTGTGACTAACGTAATTATATTTCATATTAGTCTCACTTATTCGTCTGAACCTCCGAACTTTTCATGTAATATTATTTTCTTTTTGTCTGATTTTTTTAGGTCTTTTTAACTTAATATTTTGGGTTTTAAGTTGAGTGTATTGAAGAGACCAGTTGATCTAGATTAGTTTGAATTTTAATAAGTTAAGTTTTTCTTGGATTTTATTAATAGAATTATATTTAAAGACATTTTTATTAAAAATAAATTTTATTTATTTAATTTTCGAATTAAGTTTATTTAAAATCAAATTAGTAATTTTTAGATTGAATTGATTTGAATAATTTCATATTGCGTATTAACTCAAGTCATCATTGTAACACCCAAAATTTTTAAATTTATTATTTTTGGGTAAATATTGATATTTTATTTTAGTTAAATTTTGAAAAATTATTTGAGATTTTTCTGATTTTAGAAATCGGGTTCGATTTTCTGAAAATATAAAACTTTGATGATTTTTAAAAATTAATTTAAAGACCACGTGACAAAACTAAAAATATATTTAAAATCTACGAATTTTTCTGAGTTTTCTAAAATTTTTTCGGAAATTTTGGGTCTCGTTTTTTGTCCCAAGGCAGAGTAAAAATTCAATTTCAGGTATCCTGAATCGAATCAGCCGAATCGAAGCGGACCGAATCGGGCCAACTCCTTCTTCTTCTTCTTCTTTTTCTTCCCGCGCGCGTTTCCTCTTCTTCTCTCTCTCTCTCTCCCGTTTTCTCTCTCCTCCCTCGCCCCCAGGCCGCGCCGCCGCCTCCCCAGCCTCCCCACCTTGCCAGCGCGCCACCCTGGTGCCTCCCCACGGTCGACCATCATCCCAGGTGGTCGGAAAACGTGCGTGAACGCTTTCCCTGCGCACGCTCGACGCTTCACCTTCCTGGCCGAAATCCAGCTGATCCGGCCATCGATTGAGCCGGGTCTTGTGTCAAACACCATCTACACCTCGAGAGCTTTCCATAGACACCAAGAACACCAAAATCCATTGACCGGTTTGTCCAATTTTTGTCCGAAAAGTTTTAGCCCATTTTGATTTTCGGGCTAGATTTTTCGCAAACCGTGAACCCCACGAGAAAACCGGGAGTACCAGAGCGCTCCACTTGTCGAGAGCTTCGCGGTAATATAAATTTCAAAATTTTTTGACACCGTTTTTTGGTGGGTCTCACGAAACTTCGTATTGTTTTTCCGAGTATTAAATGAGCTTAGAAAATTCTGTAAAAATTGTATACTAACTCCCGTGTTGTGGGCTTCATGGAGGTACCTTCAATTTGTGGAAATTCGATAGTTGCCCAGGACTGTAAATTTCAGGCCAGACAGACAGGCTACCAAAAAAGCCTCGGAATTGGGTCAAGATTTTAGCTACCCCACCATTATCAGACGTCCCGAGCGCGTCCCCAGAGTCGGAATCGGTATAGGTAATCCCGAACCTTGCTTTTTCGTAATTTTCTAATGCTTAAATGGGATTAAAAATCCATAAAATATTTGTGGTAACTCAGAAAATTATGATTCTTTTTGCAATAGCCTAGTAATATTGCTAACGACCGCAGGGCAAAGTTTTAAAAATTTTAGAGTTTATTTGGGTAGTTTTTGCAAAAAGGGTCAATTATAAGGATTAAACTGTAATTTTACATATTGTGATTGATGACTGTTTGGATGGGCCCAGGAGGGGCTGTGTGATATGATTGAGTTGTGGGTATATGGTTGGTGGATATAGAAGTGTGTTTTAAACCCATTTGCAGGTTGGGTAGGTCCTAGGTATAGGGGAGACTCTGCCAGATTTTCGGCACAACTTAGGACGTATTTGGTCTTTTCTTGATTTGTCTTAAGTCAATTATATTAAATAATTGTAATAAAATTATCAGGTGAGCCGGGACAGCCTTTTTCCTCCGCCCAGCCGCCACAGTGACTGCTGTCAAGTCTGTGAGTAAAATATTAATTTTAATTATAATTTCAATATTATTATATGTTCAAGCATGTCCATGCATCACTTATAAATATGTATCTATGTAGTTAAACACTAGGCACGTTTTATATTGCATTCATAATTGTTAAAGTGCCATGGATGTTGTTGTGGTAATTTGGAGCAGTGTGCGTGAGTTAGCGTGCGTGTGGTGTGGTGTTGGCTATGGACAGGACGGGTAGACACGGCTTGAGATCTTCGCTGGGACCCGGTCCTTCGGGGTAGACACGGCTTGAGTTTTTCGCTGGGACCCCAATTTGGTTTATTAAGTGGAAGTCCGAGCTTGAGTTCTTCACTGGCATAGTTTGGATTAAGAGAGCTGTATAGGGGATCAGCTCCCATATATGTATTGTTTGACATTATCAGGTGTGTGAGTGCTCCAAATTGCCTTTTTGATGTGATTTGTATGAAAATTATGACGATGTTGCATTTCACTTCATAGGGTGCATTAGCTTTAGATAGCTATAGAGATTATGGTTAAAATTGATATTTTACTCTCTGAGTTGAACGCTCACTCCTATTCATTATTTTTTAGGCTATAGGAGAATTATTGTTGTGGTTAATCTGCTTTTCTCCTTCGCAAGTTGTTTATTAATGTTTGTGTAATTCTGTTAACTTCTAAAATTTCGCATGTGTTAGAAATATTCATTTGATTTGGGTCTGTAATATAATTACCATGTTGGACCTGTAAACTTATTATTATATTCGTGTATGTTGGACTGGATGAGGGAGCTGAGCTCCCATTTATTTTTATGACATTTGAGTATGTGGAGGGTGAGAGCTCCCCAATTGATTATGTATTATGTTTACAGGTTGGGTGAGTCAAAAACTCCCCGTTGAAAGGTCCATTTTATGGACGGCATCTGTCAGGTTGAATTCTTGAAATTGGGCCTAAATGGGCCTTAGAGTTGGGTTGAGGAATAGTTAGGCTTACTATGGGCCTCGGGGGCTTTAGGCTGGCCCAGGTCCTAGTGCCGGTCTAGCCCATAGGTTGGGTCCTGACAATCATATTAACAAATTTAAGTGAAAAATTATCACCTTTATTACCCATTATATAAATATCAACAACAAACTTAACACAACAATTAAAATTTGAAATTTTGAGATGCTAAACAAAAAATGCATTACTTTCCATGAAACGACGTTATAAATCCCATGAGAAAAGAAAAAAATAACAGAAAACAAAAGCCATAATTCTAGAAATAAAACAATAGCAAATTAATCTATGCTCAAAACAACACTATTAATAAATATAAATATGCTTGACATTTCAGAAATTCAACAATTAAATTGTAACACCCCTATTTGTATAGCCTGGTATATTTCACTGTTCCGATGACCGGCATCGGTCTGGACAATTAAGGAGATTAGAACCACACTTAAGATAACTAGATAAGCTATAAACACAAATAATTAGTAATTGCTAATTAGTTAAGTATAAATAAGAAAAACAGAACATAAGAAGTTAAACGAGCAGAGAGTCACAGCGATGGGTGACCTTCTCGGGAACGACTGCAAAGTCAATTTAAACTCAAATTTTGAATCGTAAAATGTGACACTGCGGTCCTTAGGACTATTATAAACACAGTGAAAAAGAGAAAATCATGAAAAAGAACTGTTAAGCCAGTCAAATAATTAGGTTAGAGAGCCGGAAGAAATATTGAATTAATTGCAAACCGGGATGAACCGGCGAGGGGCAATTTGATCAATTGACCCCGAGAGCTAACTCCTGACCTAACTGTCAAATAAAATCACAGAAAAAAAAATTTCAAAATCGAGAATTAAATTAAAGAACTTATAGAAAAATAAATAGAAAAAAAAAGAAAATGAAAAAGTTAAAAAGGTGATGACATCATGCATGACATCATGCATGATGCCATAAAAATAACAAATAATATATTTAATTAATTAGATTTTTGGTCTTCCTAAAGACATAAAAACAAAAAGAAAAGAAGGGGAAAAAAAAAAAGATCAAAATTCTTCTTCCTCACCTTGTTGCTGCCCCACTCACCCTCATTCCTCCATTGTTGATCCTCCATTGAAGCTTGTATCCAAGCTTTGAAATCCTTACTAAACTTCAACTTCTCCCATAATTGCTTCATAAAAACTTGTTCTAGTCACTTGAGAAGGAGATTGGTCATCAAAGAAAGAAGAAAAAATGAAAGCTTAAAGACACCTAACAAGGTTAGTGATTTAAGATGCAAAATTAGTTTATTTGTTGTGTTTTTAGCTTGATTAACTTGTAAATAAACTTAAAATGAAATGAAACAAATTGTTGAGGGATTAAGCTGAAATTCGGCCAGCATGTGTATGGGGGTTTATTGCATGATTTGCATGGTTTGATTTATTTGAATGGGTATATGAACTTTAATTAGTTGAATTGTTATGATTAAAGGCTTTGAAAGTAGCTAAATGCAAGAGTTTGTGAATTAAGGTTTTGGACATTAGGGTTTAGAGACCAAAAATATGAGAAACTTGTAAATGATGTTTTGGACCTAATTTGAAGTGAGAAATGGTCATTTGTGACCAAATGAAGTGTGTGGGAGTGGTTGGAGTTAAGGCCAAATTCGGATTGAGTGCGGTCATGCTGCTAGCAGCATGACCAAGTCAACTTTGAAGGACCAAAAATGAAAATTTACAAGTCTAATTGGTATGAGACCAATTGGGAATGAAAATAGACACTAAATGACACAATATTCATTTAGGAAGCATGCCTAAAAAGTGACCAAAATCTAGTGAAAAAATTAACTAAGCTTGAAAAATCACAGTTTGCCTCTGTACAAACTAATCAAATGAATAGTGTTTGTCTATTTGGCCATAACTTGAGCTAGGTAGGTTAAAATGACCTGAAATTTTACCAGTGGTTATATGAGATATAGACCTAAAACTTTCATGAAGAACACCAACCCAAATTATGCCATTAACCAAGTCATTTGGCCACCCAAATTTGGTGACCTAAAACTGCCAGCACAAAAAAATTTCCCAGAATTCTAGGTTGAGTCCAATCCAGTAGCCATGGTTCAAATGGCTATAACTTGAGCTAAAAAACTCCAATTAGAGTGATTCAAAAAGGAGAATAAACTTAAGACAATAGGGAACATTTTCTATGAAGAAAGTTTTGCCAAATTCTAACAGTAAAGTTACCAATGGAACAGTGCAACCTTAGACACCAAAACTGAAAATTTGTCAAATTTGCCTAAAAGACTTAGAATTTAAATAAACAACCAAAACAAAAAAATTTAGTGACCAAAATATGGTATGTGGGTGAAGTTAAAATTTCGATACCTATTAAGTCTTAGAAATTCAACAATTTGACTTGAATAGTATAGTGAATAGTAACCCAAAACACACAATTTCAAGAACGTCGAGTTTAGCACGTTAGAGCTAGGTAAAAGTGAAGTTAAATTTATTTTTGGATTTATGCTAAGTTATGGTACTGAAACACAGTAAAATTGTGTGTTTCAGTTGAAAAGAATACCGGGAAAGAACCCGAGGAACCGAGTCAAGGCCAAGAGGCGACTCACTTGAGGTTTGTGCACAACATCACTATGCTTTAAAATTCATTGATAAAGTGAATGAAATATACATTTTACTTTTGCTTTGAATTGTTGAAAGTTTATTGTGACCTTATTTATGATGTTTTGATTTAAATTGTGAAAGTTATGATGTATATTTGAAATGACAATGTTTAGCAAATTGTTAAAATAAGTTTTGAAACCACAGTGTCATGACCATATATTTGAACACCTCACTACCATGACTAGTGGGGGTAATTAGTTTCGAATTTTGATTCATTCTCTGGATAAGTGTTGAGGTGTGCCAGTAGAAGAGGATGTGAATGGATATCCATATATTTGAGCTAGCTAGCCTTGTGATGTGATTTCTCTTTAGCCTCTAGCTATTGAGATTCTATTTGTTTCGAATGGCATGATCTAACTGTGGGTTTTATGAAATGTGATTTGATACTTCAAAATGAAATTGTTTGGGATTAAAATCTCATAATGCATGATTTGTATTTAACTCTCATGTTTAGTCAAATTTTTGAATAAATGTGATTTAAGTTCTGCATAAAGATTATTTTAGTATGTTGTGCACTACTAAGTCCTAGTACTCAGTGATAGCTTTTATTGCTGTCGCAGATATAGAGACTAGAGGAGTAGCAGACTGAGCTGCTGAGGATTGAGGATTTCTCAGCTTGAAGTTATCGGGTATAATTTATATCCTGCCTGTAAATATTTATTTTGATGTATGTATTGCACATAAATGTATGGACATGTAAATCGGTCTTGAGCAGTTTGTACAAAGTTTGTATAAAGTTGTAATAAAATTTAGTTTGAATTTTCATACTGTAGATTTTGGTATGATGTATATATATAGATTGTTGTCTTTAATGAGTGGAAATGTTTTATTTTAATTTGAATGAGATTGATAGATATTATTTTACTAATGATTGAATTTTGGAAATTGAGAAATGTTGACTGTTGAATTTTGAGATTTAAGAAATTGTTGAGATTGATTGTGAAATTGAAGTAGTGGTTGAGAAAATTTTTGAAAGTGCTTTTTTTCAGGTATTTGAAGAACTGTTTTCTCAAAATACAAATGGAACTCTGTCAAAATTTTTATAAAATTTGAGGAAAAAAAAAGGGCAAAAAATTTTAACTAGTTTTCAACTTGAAATAAATGATTAATACCTATTAGAAAATGCTCACCACTTCTGAAAAATAAGAAAATTGTTTTAAAATCCCTTGTAGGGTACTTAATGAGTTATCGGTAGGTGAAGTTCAGTAGTTCATTAGGTATTCTACGGGATCATGTTATGCCTTACACTCTGATAAGGTGTAACATGTTTTAGTGGTATCAGAGCAAAATTTTTGAAGTATGTTTTAACTTGAGAATTTGTGTCTTTGTTGTTAAGTACAACTACTCAATGTCCATATTTGCTACATACAGTGCATTGCATCATGAATATGAACTAACGGAGGGAAATCTCCTTGTGTTACTTGTTCAGGAGATACCCTAACTTCAGATTGAGATGGAAGAAGGGGATCGCTCAGTTGAGCAGTCTGTTGAAGCTGAGGCACAAGGGGAAGCCCCAGCTTTGCAGAATGTTAGTGGATCGTAGCACCAGCCCCACAAATGCCATAGTTTCCTGCACAGTTCGCACAGCCGATGGCTGCGATGTTTCAATAAATGGCTAGGGGTATGCCTGCTCAAGCTCCACCCCAGACACCTGCGGCACAATCACTGCTTCCAGCTAGACAGTATGATAAATTACTGATGTATGGGGCTGCAGAATTTAAGGGTACAGTGGACCCTTTAGAGGCAGAGCAATGGCTTGAAAGAATGGACAAAGTATTTAAGAAGCTACACTGCCAAGATGAACTTAAGTTTGAATATTCTGTGTCTCTTCTATAAGGGGATGCGTATGATTGGTGAAAGACCATCCCCCACAGCTTGGCTGAACCACCAGTGCTGACCTGGGATGACTTCATCAAAGAGTTCAGACAGAAATACATCCTAGATGCATATGTTGATCAGAAGTTACAAGAGTTTCTGAGTCTAAAACAAGGCAACAGAATAGTGGCAGAGTATGAGAGGGAGTTCTCCCGCTTAAGTCATTATGCTGTGAGTCTCCTTTCTACCAGCAAGGCAAGATGCAAGAGATTTGAGACTGGTTTGAAGCCCAGTTTTAGAATGCAAGTAGTGGGATTTAGACAAACTAACTTTTCAGAACTTATGTCTCAAGCACTTGAGCTGGAGAGAATTGAATCAGAAGCAACCCCAGTAAAAGAAAAATCAGAAAAAGTTGAAAAATCAGAGAAAGACAAAGAGAAAAATCAGTTGAACAGAGTTTTGGTGCTACCTCTGGAAAGAAGAAGAAATTTAGTGGACCCAGCAGGGGTCGAGGTGGAAGATTTGGTAGGGGCAGATTTTCTGGACAGAGACCCCCTAGGTCTGGTTAGCAGTCGAGCAGGGGTTCACATTATGCCCGCCTTTATGAGACTTATGGCAAGATTCATGGGGGGAAATGTTATTGGGCCACTGGAGCCTGCTTTAACTGTGGAGGCAAGGGCCATATGGCTAAAGACTGCACTAGTGCTCCGTCTCCGAGATATGGTCCAGCTCTTACTACTGCCGAGGGATCTATTCAGAGTCCTGCTCCCAGAGGTTCACAATCAGTTGGCAGAGGAAGAGGTAGAGGTAGAGGCACTGCTCCAGGCAGTCAGGGCACAGTTGGTCAATCAGCACACGGAAGTGCTTCAGCCAGAGTTTACACGATGAGACAGCGAGAAGAGGCTGAGACTTCTGATGTGGTAGCTAGTACATTCTCTATCTCTGTTCAAGAAGTATTTGTATTGTTTGATCCAGGTTCAACCCATTCATATGTTAGTGCTAGCATAATCTATTCACTTGCTATTCCATGTGTGTAAATGGGTTTTGAAGTGCTAGTAACTAGTCCGTTAGGATAAGAGGTCCGGATCAACAGAATTTATAGAGACTGTCCTTTGGTGATCCAAGGACATGTATTTCTGTCAGATTTGATTGAAATGCCCTTCAGAGAGTATGATATCATCTTGGGCATAGATTAGTTAGCCAGGCATCACGCCATGATTGACTGTAGACAGAAGACAGTCACTTTTGGTCTCCCTTTGTACGGTGATGTGGTAATACACGGGGAGAGGCATTTACTACCATCAAACATCATTTCGGCTGCACTAGCTAGAAGGATGATTAGAAAGGGGTGTGAAGCATACTTGGCACATGTGATAGACACCTAAGTGGGG
The DNA here is from genome assembly GCF_030052815.1 of Hevea brasiliensis. NCBI lineage: Eukaryota > Viridiplantae > Streptophyta > Magnoliopsida > Malpighiales > Euphorbiaceae > Hevea > Hevea brasiliensis. The sequence goes on from NC_079499.1 coordinate 51,287,765, forward strand.
AGTCTAGCACTGAGGGACATCCCTATTATATGTGACTTTCTAGATGTGTTTCCTGATGAATTGCCAGGATTACCTCCAGAAAGAGAGGTGCAGTTTGAGATTGATGTTATGCCTGGTGTGGATCCAATCTCCATAATGCCATATAGAATGTCACCTGCAGAATTGAAAGAATTGAAAGTGCAATTACAAGAGTTGCTTGATAAGGGCTTTATCCGCCCTAGTGTGTCACCTTGGGGAGCGCCAGTGTTGTTTGTTAAGAAGAAGGATGGCACTCTCCACTTGTGTATTGATTATCGACAGTTGAATAAGATGACAATAAAGAATAGATATCCATTGCCCCACATTGATGACTTGTTTGATCAGTTGGGGGGTGCAACTGTGTTCTCCAAAATTGACCTGAGATCAGGTTATTATCAGTTGAAAGTACAAGAGCAGAGTATTGCTAAAACTGCCTTCAGAACCCGATATGGCCATTTTGAGTTATTGGTCATGCCATTCGGGTTGACTAATGCTCCGCCTACTTTTATGGATCTGATGAACACTATCTTGAGACCATACCTTGACCAGTTTGTTGTGGTATTCATAGATGATATATTGGTCTATTCGAGGAATGCAGAAGAGCATGATAGACATCTGCGGATTGTACTGTAGACTTTGAGGGAGAAACAGCTATATGCCAAATTGTCGAAGTGTGAATTTTGGCTGAAGGAAATATCTTTCTTGGGGCATGTAGTATCAAAAGAGGGCATCAAGGTCAATCCAAGTAAGATTGAAGTTGTCCTTAATTGGAGACCACCCAGAAATGTCACAGAGATTCGTAGTTTTCTGGGTTTAGCTGGATACTATCGTCAATTTGTAAAGGGATTCTCCATGTTGGCATCTCCATTGACCAAGCTGCTTAGGAAAGATGTAAAATTTCAGTGGACGGATAAATGCCAACAGAGTTTTGATGAATTGAAGAAATGTTTGACTGAAGCTCCAGTCCTGATTTTACCTACTCCGGGTAAAGAATACACAGTTTATAGTGATGCTTATCACAATGGGTTAGGCTGTGTACTGATGCAAGATCGAAATGTCATTGCCTATGCATCGCGGCAGCTGAAACCGCATGAGAGGAATTATCCGACACATGATTTGGAGCTTACAGCTATAGTGTTTACTCTTAAAATCTGGAGACACTATTTGTATGGGGAAAAGTGTTACATCTACACATATCATAAGAGTTTGAAGTATTTGGGCACTCAGAAGGAGTTGAATTTGAGACAAAGGAGATGGTTAGAGTTGATAAAAGACTACGATTGTCTAATAGACTATCAGCTAGGGAAAGCTAATATTGTGGCTGATGCCTTAAGTCACAAGACTATGGCAAGTCTACGGATTACTCCTTTGTCTATGGTACATGAGTTAAGATCATTACATGCCAGCTTAGAGATTAATGATGAAGGGCAGACAGCAGTTGCATGACATGTACAGCCAGTGTTGATTGATCATATCAGGATGGCTGCTCAGAATGATGAAAGGTATCAGAAGCTGATGGAAGAAGTCCGATAGGGCAAGAAACCAGAATTCTCAATCAGAGATGATAGTATACTACTACACCAGGGCAGAATGTGTGTTCCTAATGATGTCGATTTGAGGCAAATCATTTTGAAGGAAGCACAAGAGTCTCTTTTTGCCATGCACCCTGGTGGCACAAAAATGTATAGAGGGCTAAAGGAGCATTACTGGTGGATGGGTATGAAAAGAGATGTGGCAGAGTTTGTATGTAAATGCCTAACTTGTCAGTAAGTGAAAGTAGAGTATCAAGTATCCGCTGGGTTGTTACATCCACTACCAGTACCGAAATGGAAATGGGAGAGAATAACGATGGATTTTGTGATAGGACTTTCGAGGACACAGAAGAGTCATGATGCAGTATGGGTCATTGTTGACAGACTGACCAAGTCTGCTCATTTTCTGCTGGCTTGGATGGACTACAGTTTAGAAAGATTGGCTAAGTTGTACATTGATAAGATTGTGAAACTGCATAGAGTGCCAGTATCCATTGTATCAGACAGAGATCCTAGGTTCACTTCTAGATTCTAGGGTAGTCTTTAGAGAGCCCTAAGAACTAGATTGAACTTGATCGCATTCCACCCACGCATGGATGGCGATCCCGAGAGGGTAATTCAGATCTTGGAGGACATGCTACGGGCTTGTGTGATTGAATTTGAGGGCAGTTGGGACACACACTTGCCTTTGATTGAGTTTGCTTATAACAACAACTACCAATCAAGCATTGGGATGCCTCCATATGAAGAGTTGTACGGCAGAAAATGTAGAACCCCATTGTGTTGGGATGACATGGGTGAAAGGAAGATGATTGGACCCGAAATTGTTCAGCAAACTGAAGAGAAGATCAGGGTAATCAGAGATCGACTTAAGACTGCATCAGACCGTCAGAAGTCCTACATTGATTTGAAAAGAAGGGATATTGAGTATGCACTGGGTGACAAAAGTTTTCCTCAAGGTTTCCCCTTGGAAGAGGATTATGAGATTCGGCAGAAAGGGGAAACTGAGTCCTCGTTTCATTGGGCCATATGAGGTTCTGGAAAGAGTGGGTCCTTTGGCATATCGTTTGGCACTACCTCTAGAGTTGGAGAAGATACATAATGTCTTCCATGTGTCTATGTTGAGGAGGTATCGATCAGACCCATCTCATGTACTACCAGTAGAGGAAATTGAAGTGAATCCAGACCTCACATATGAAGAAGAACCCATAAAGATTCTGGCTTATGAGGTGAAGTAGCTACGGAACAAGCGGATACCGTTCGTAAAAGTGCTGTGGAACCATCATTCGGGCCAGGAGGCTACTTGGGAACGAGAGGAGGACATGAGGAGACAACACCCACAGTTGTTCAAAGATTGATACTAGGTGAAATTTCGAGATAAAATTTATTTTTAGGGGGGGGGGGGGAGAGAATTGTAACACCCCTATTTGTATAGCCTAGTATATTTCACTGTTCCGGTGACCGATGTCAGTCTGGACAATTAAGGGGATTAGAACCACATTTAAGATAACTAGATAAGCTATAAACAAAAATAATTGGTAATTGTCAATTAGTTAAGTATAAATAAGAAAAACAGAACATAAGAAGTTAAACGAGCCGAGAGTCACAGCGATGAGTGACCTTCTCAGGAACGACTGCAAAGTCGATTTAAACTCAAATTTCAAACCTTAAAATGTGATGCTGCGGTCCTTAGGACTATTATAAACACAGTGGAAAAGAGAAAATCATGAAAAAGAACTGTTAAGCCAGTCAAATAATTAGGTCAGGGAGCCAGAAGAAATATTGAATTAATTGCAAACCGGGATGAACCGGCGAAGGGCAATTTGGTCAATTGACCCCGAGAGCTGACTCCTGACCTAACTGTCAAATAAAATCGAAGAAAAGAAAATTTCAAAATCGAGAATTAAATTAAAGAACTAATAGAAAAAAAAAGAAAATGAAAAAGTTAAAAAGGTGATGACATCATGCATGACATCATGCATGATGCCATAAAAATAATAATTAATATATTTAATTAATTAGATTTTTTGGTCTTCCTAAAGACATAAAAACAAAAAGAAAAGAAGGAAAAAAAAAAAGATTAAAAGTCTTCTTCCTCACCTTGTTGCCGCCCCACTCACCCTCATTCCTCCATTGTTGATCCTCCATTGAAGCTTGTATCCAAGCTTTGAAATCCTTACTAAACTTCAACTTCTCCTATAATTGCTTCATAAAAACTTGTTCTAGTCACTTGAGAAGGAGATTGGTCATCAAAGAAAGAAGAAAAAAGGAAAGCTTAAAGACACCTAACAAGGTTAGTGATTTAAGATGCAAAATTAGTTTATTTATTGTGTTTTTAGCTTGATTAACTTGTAAATAAACTTAAAATGAAATGAAAAAAATTGTTGAGGGATTAAGCTGAAATTCAACCAGCATGTGTATGGAGGTTTATTGCATGATTTTCATGGTTTGATTTATTTGAATGGGTATATGAACTTTAATTAGTTGAATGGTTATGATTAAAGGCTTTGAAAGTAGCTAAATGCAAGAGTTTGTGAATTAGGGTTTTGGACATTAGGGTTTAGAGACCAAAAATGTGAGAAACTTGTAAATGATGTTTTGGACCTAATTTGAAGTGAGAAATGGTCATTTGTGACCAAATGAAGTGTGTAGGAATGGTTGGAGTTAAGGCCAAATTCGGATTGAGTGTGGTCATGCTGCTGGCAGCATGACCAAGTTAACTTTGAAGGACCAAAAATGTAAATTTACAAGTCCAATTGGTATGAAACCAATTGGGAATAAAAATAGACACTAAATGACACAATTTTCATTAAGGAAGCATGCCCAAAAAGTGGCCAAAACCTAGTAAACAAATTGACCAAACTTGAAAAATCACAGTCTGCCTCTGTACAAACTGACCAAATAAATAGTATTTGTTCATTTGGCTATAACTTGAGCTAGGCAGTCAAAATGACCTGAAATTTTACCAATAGTTAGATGAGATATAGACCTAAAACTTTCATGAAGAACACCAACCCAAATTATGCCATTAACCAAGTCATTTGGCCACCCAAATTTGGTGACCTAAAACTGCCAGCACAAAAAAATTTCCCAGAATTCTGGGTTGAGTCCAATCCGGCAGCCATGGTTCAAATGGCTATAACTTGAGCTACAAAACTCCAATTGGAGTGATTCAAAAAGGAGATTAAACTTAAGACAATAGGAAACATTTTCTGTGAAGAAAGTTTTGCCAAATTCCAACAGTAAAGTGACCAATGGAATAGTGCAACCTTAGACACCAAAACTGAAAATTTATCAAATTTGCCTAAAAGACTTAGAATTTGAATAAACAACCAAAACCAACAAATTTAGTGACCAAAATGTGGTATGTGGGTGAAGTTGGAATTCTCATACCTATTAAGTCTTAGAAAGTCAACAATTTGACTTGAATAGTGTAGTGAATAGTAACCCGAAACACAAAATTTCAAGAACGTCGAGTTTAGCACGTTAGAGCTAGGTAAAAGTAAAGTTAAATTTATTTTTGGATTTATGCTAAGTTATGATACTAAAACACTCTAAAATTGTGTGTTTCAGTTAAAAAGAATACCGATAAAGAACCCGAGGAAGTAAGTCAAAGCCAAGAGGTGACTCGCTTGAGGTTTGTGCACAACATCACTATGCTTTAAAATTCATTAATAAAGTGAATGAAATATGCATTTTACTTTTGCTTTGAATTGTTGAAAGTTTATTGTGACCTTATTTATGATGTTTTGATTTAAATTGTGAAAGTTATGGTGTATATTTGAAATGACAATGTTTAGCAAATTGTTAAGATAAGTTTTGAAACTACAGTGTCATGACCATATATTTGAACACCTCACTAGCACGACTAGTGAGGGTAATTAGTTTCGAGTTTTGATTCTTTCTCTGGAGAAGTGTTGAGGTGTGCCAGTAGAAGAAGATGTGAATGGGTATCCATATATTTGAGCTAGCTAGCCTTGTGATGTGATTTCTTTTTAGCCTCTGGCTATTGAGATTCTATTTGTTTCGAATGGCATGATCTAACTGTGGGTTTTATGAAATGTGATTTGATACTTCAAAATAAAATTGTTTGGGATTAAAATCTCATAATGCATGATTTGTATTTAACTCTCATGTTCAGTCAAATTTTTGAATAAATGTGATTTAAGTTCTGCATAAAGATTATTTTAGTATGTTGTGCACCACTGAGCCCTAGTACTCAGCGATAGCTTTTATTGCTGTCGCAGATATAGAGACTAGAGGAGCAGCAGACTGAGCTGCTGAGGATTGAGGATTTATCAGCTTAAAGTTATCGGGTATAATTTATACCCTGCCTGTAAATATTTATTTTGATGTATGTATTGCACATAAATGTATGGACATGTAAATCGATCTTGAGCAATTTGTACAAAGTTTGTATAAAGTTGTAATAAAATTTAGTTTGAATTTTCATACTGTAGATTTTGGTATGATGTATATATATAGATTGTTGTCTTTAATGAACGGAAATATTTTATTTTAATTTGAATGAGATTGATAGATATTATTTTACTGATGATTGAATTTTGAAAATTGAGAAATGTTGACTGTTGAATTTTGAGATTTAAGAAATTGTTGAGATTGATTGTGAAATTGAAGTAGTGGTTGAGAAAATTTTTGGAAGTGTTTTTTTTCAGGTATTTGAAGAACTGTTTTCTCAAAATACAAACGGAACTCTGTCAAAATTTTTATAAAATTTACGGAAAAATAAAATGGGCTAAAAATTTTAACTAGTTTTCAACTTGAAATAAATGACTAATACCTATTAGAAAATGCTCACCACTTATCAAAAATAAAAAAATTGTTTTAAAATTCCTTGTAGGGTACTTAATGAGTTATCGATAGGTGAAGTTCGGTAGTTCATTAGGTATTCTACGGGATCATGTTATGCCTTACAGAGGGGTAAGGTGTGACATAAATACATTCTTAGCTTGTACATTGTCATTGTATGGTCACATGAACCACTATGAGATCTTTCTAAATTGGCTTAGAAATACAGTTTAGTTTATTTTCAACTTTTTTTCTAAATTAATTTAAAAAAATTTATTTAAATTCAATTTAATTAAAAATAAAAAAAAAAAGAAATTAAACTTCTTGATTTTTGAGTTTAAATCAAGAAATCAAGAAAAAAAATTTAACCAAAAAAATTAAGAAATTAAACTTATTAATTTTTTTATTTAGATCAAGAAATCAAGAAAAATTAGCTCATAAAGTTTAATTTTTGAGCTCAAATTGAAATATCTTGATTAATTTAAACCAAAAATTAAAAATGGTTAAGTTGAACTTCTACAATAAGTATGGGGCAAAATTGAACTTTTACTTTTCTAAACTTGTGTGGTTTTTGACAGATTAAAAATGCTAGATACGGATGGTTAGCCTCCTAATTAAAGAAAGAAACAAGTTAGAAATCAATTAATTTAGGTTGGATGCATAAATCAATATTTGACCTTTATTAAAATTGTTTAGTGACGCCCTACACTTTAAAAACTTGTCATCACACCTTTAAATTCATAATTTAATAAATTTAAGAAAGATGAGTACATAAATTAATCCTGATTTATACATATAAAAAAAGTCTAATAACATAATCAATTAGTTTAATTTCTCCTTCAATTTTAATGATAATTAATCGTAAAATTTCACTTTTTAAAACTTGAAGTGTAAAATAAAATATTTTAAAGTTTAGAGTGTCATTATATTTTTTAAGTGAAGGTGTTTTTTTTAAGCACTTTTACGCCTATCATTTGCTTCTTTCTCTACTACTGCCACTGTTACTGTACGGTATATAGAGAAATGAAAGAAGTTGGCTCTTAATAAAAGCAATTTCAAGTACCAAAGGTTCAAGAAACTTAATCCGATTGACATAAGTATCTATATTAAGAATAGCAAGCATAAAAAATAAAAATAAAAAATCTAATTAATGGACAGAGAAGTGGAGTTCTTGTCCATTTAAATTGGGGAAATGAACTTCAAGCTTATGTAGCTAATTATAATTGAAGAGAAAAGGCCCAATTATTCAGAATGGTTTTTTTTTTTTAATTAATATATTGTTGATCTTTTATTTTGATATATTACTTTTTTTATATTTTTACTTTTATCTATTACACCCTTATTTTTTTTGTTTTACTTTATGGTAATAAATATAATTTTATCAACTTAATAATAAATAATTAAATGAATTATAAAATAAACCATTATATATATAAACTGATATATTTAATTAATTTTTAATTTTGAAAAATTTTGTCTATTTGTTACAAAAATAAGAATTGTATAGTATAATATGTTAAAAATAAAAAGTCATGAGTCTATTGAGTTAAAATAAAAAAAAAATTAAAATTGCATTAGACTTTTTAAAATAATTTAAAGACTTAATTTATATATTCCGATTGACTAATAGGACATAACTCTTCTTTTCTTTCAAAATTCTCACGAAATTTTCAATTATTTTTATATATTTAAGTTCACCCTCAATCCTTACAATGGTTTTAGAAAAGGCTTGAGGAGATTAACTAGATTATGTCTCAACCCAATCTCATAAGTCACAAGAGGCACTACAATTTGCGCCAATTCTTAAAATCTCATAATAAGTTTAACTGCTCACAAATCTATATAAGCCTAATATTAAGAAATCAAACAGATAAAATCTGAGTATATTTCGGACAACTTAATGGGAGTATAAATTATTAGAAAATAATAGTAGATTTTGATCATGTATTCACTGACTTTAAGGGAATTATATCGCCTATTATGTTGCTGCTGGGTAATATAGGTAGATTCCTTTAGGATAATAAAATCAATCTAAAATTCTATATAGCAATTCTAAAATTCTTACAAGAATAGAGTATAAGAATGTATTTGATTATATGCAGGAAAGAAGAGAGTAGAGAATTATATATTTTCGTTTTTGGTATTGATAGTTATTTGCAAAGTCTTTGACAACCCTTTGAAAAGACATGTTTGTGGGCACTTTAACGGTTATAAAATTCAAAACTAAAAGACAGAACTATTGGTGTAACACCCCAACTTTTGAGAAAATATTTAATATAGTTGTTATTAGAAATAGAAATAAAAATTATAAAGTTTTGGGAAGAAACAAATTTAATGTGAACTTGGACTTGAAAAAAAAGTAATAGAAGTTTTGGGGTGGAAAATATGATTTTTAAAAAGTTGGGGGACCAAAATGAAATTTGAATAAAAAAAAGTAGACAGCAGCTGCACATCCACGTGAGCTGGTTTCTCCAGCAGTTTCTATAAATAAATAAATATATAAAAGAGAAGAAGAGGACACCAGAATCGGGAAAGAGGAGAGGAAGAAAAAGAAAGGAAAAGAAAGAAAGAAAGGAAGAAAGGAATAAGGAGAAGAAGAGAAGGGAAGAGGGAGTTGGTGCTGATTTTTTTTTTCTGAGTTTCTCTAGCAAGAAAGAACACTAAAAAGAGGAAAAGAAGGGTTTTGGTCTAAGATACAAGAATTAAAAAGAGAGGAATGGAGAAGAAGGTGAACAGTAGCATAAACAGGGGTTCAGCAGGGGCAACATGTTTCTCTTCCGTCCAGGTGAGTTTGGCTCAACTTGTACCGTTGAGTTTTGGATATGTTTGAGGTATATATGTGTAGAAGTTATGGTTAAAATTTGGTGATTGTTCAATTGTTGGATTTGGAGAAATATATTGTTGAACATAGGCTGTCTGCAAGTTGAATTCTGAATTTTGGCTACTAATATGTGAGAAAAATAAATAGTTAGGATGCTTAGAAAATAATGAAATTTGGTACAAATCATATTTGGGATGTTGAGGCTGTTGTGTTAAAATTTGGTAAATTTTAGACTTGTGGTTTATGAGATATAAATTGTTTTGCATGAGCAATCTGAGTAAGATTGATTTCTGCAAAAATTCAGATTTTGAAGGGTTGAATGAATATTTTGATATCTCATGATATAGAGATGATTTGATGCTAAAATTTTTACTGATATTGTATAGGGATGTCTTGAATATATGGTTAAAATTTGGGATTTATCTGACAGTTGGATCATTATATATAAATTTAAATACACAAGCTACCAGATTGGGTATTAATGGTTTGTGGATTTGAGATTTATGATAGGAGTTTAGTCCAATTCAAGGGGCAAAGATATTGGGAGCAAAAAGGGAAGCATTTGGTGAGGTTTTGGTCAAGCTTAAACAAGGTAAGTGTCCATTTCCTCTCCCTCTCTTAATTAAACTTGGTATTTATGTTGAGATGAGTTGAATGGTGGGGAAAATTGAAGGATTTGATGAGTTATTTGATGTGTGTAAATTTGGCAGCCATGGAAGTGAAAGATAATTGATTCATTCTTACATGTATTTGATGGGAATTAGTGTTGAAAAAGGTAATTTGAATTGCTAGTAAATTAATCTTAAGTGTAAGTTGTGTTTGAGCATTTGAATTGGGGTTTGAAAGAATTGCGGAAGACTTTGGCAAAAGGTGATTTCAGGAGCCATGATGAACTAAAATGAGTGTTAAATTCCATGAATTAAATTGGTGAATATTGGTATTAATAGATTCATGGAAGTGTATGGTAAATTATTAATTGGAATACCTTGTAAATGTTAGGTATATTCATGTATATTATGTTGACTTTGACTTTTGAAATTAAGATTATGTATTGTATTTTGAGGACTTGTATAAACTGCTCAAATTGACCAATTTGAGATGTGATGAATGATTATAGTATGTTACCAATCCAGAATTTAGGTATGAGAAGTTAAGGTATAGCAATTTGAATGTGTAATTGATTGGTATTTGAGGACTGTATTGAGGGCAGTATGCATTTGAGGCTATAACCCTAATTGTGTGACCCCAATTGGTATGAGGCTAATTGGAGGTAAAACTAGACATAAAATATACCAACTTTCAAGCAGGAACCTTACCAAAATTCTGTCCGGAAAGCAACCTTAAATTTGACCTAATCCGGATTTGGTAATATGCAATCCCTAAATCTGACCATATGGTGTAGAAAAGTCCAATTGACCTGAATTTTATATCAATGGAAAGCTTAGACAATTTAGGACAACTTTCATGGAGAAAACAACTCCAAATTTTGACCAGAACTTAATGAAATTGCCTACCAAACATAGGACACCAAAGCTGCCACAATGGGATTCTGCCCAGAAATTCTGGGTAGATACCAATCCGGCCAGCCTTACTAAAATTAGCATATCTTGAGCTAGAAAAGTCCAAATGGAGTGATTCAAAAAGGGAATTAAAGAAGACACATAAATGAACAACTTACATGGAGAGAATTTTATCAAAATTTTACTGTAGCAATGACTAATGAAACTGTAAACTTAAGGCGTGAAATCTAAAAATTTTAAATAACAAACAATAAGTTTTGAAATAGTATTGGCAACCAATGCTAACAATTTTAGAATACAAAATGTGGTATATTGATGATATTAGAACTAATATACCTATTGTCTATGAAAAAGTCAACATTTTAGTTGACTAATGGGATTAATAGTAACTATTAAACTTCAATTGCAAAGAATTTCATATCTAAAATTGTAATATGCCCTAGTAGGCCTAGTGTGATTGGTTTGGATAGGTTGGCATGCCAATAGGGTTTTGATAGCAATACTGCATATGGCATCATGCCATTCTGTGATTTATGGCTTATGTGGCCATTCTGTGATTTTATGGCTTTTAGCCATTCTGACACTATTGTGATACTTGGCCTTGTGCCCGATTTCTGTGACGGCTTATCAGTTGTTCTGTTGCACACCGAGAGACACAATGTAACTGATGGTGTGATGGTCCGAAGTACTTGGTACCCAGTGCTAGTTTACCCATTTGTCCAGTCTGGTCAATTTGCATAGGTTACTTGGGCATGGAAAAATATAAATGCAATTGAATTGATTATTAAAGGAAGTAAAGAAATTAAATATCAAGATAAAAAATAAGAATGATTTCAATAAAAAGAGGCTCAAAATCATCATGAGAATGATTAATAAAATGCTAGGAAGAGTTAATATCATAAGATGTAATTAGCCTTCAACTAAACAATAATTTAGTAATTATTTATTTTCTTATAAGCACAACAACTAGGGAATTTTTACTTTTATTTGTATATTATATTTTCTTGTATTATGGCACCACTAAGCAGAAATGCTTAGGGCATTGGATTTTCCATCGCGTAGGTACTGGAGATATGGAGCGCGAGTCCAGTAAACTGTAGACTAGGAATCAGACTTGGGTCTGCAGAAGTATCAGAAGTGCTCAAGGTTGTCACCTCCTCAGCAATGCATGTAGATAGGGCTCACATTAGTCATGTTATGTAATTTGTGTATTATAATTATTTATTATGTTGTAATGTAAGTTAGGAAATTGTATGTAATATGCACCTGATATAAATTATGAATTTATGTAATTAGTTTGCAAATTATGTAAACTAATGAAATAAAGAATTTTGATATATGTAATAAGCATGAATGAATTTATACAAATGAGTATGGATATAAATTACATAATGATTTTTGAAATGATGATATGAGTATGGATGAATTATTGTATAGAAAATATTATTAAGATTTTTAAACAGGTAAATTGTCACGACCCAGGGATGGGGTTGGGACGTGCTTGTTCAACCAGCTACGCACTGGGGTGGAAACTTCGTGTCCCACATCGGAAATGGGAAGAAAAGATTTGGGCCATATATGTGGGAGCCTTGGAATGAAACCTCCCAAGGGACAAATCAGTGAGCCCATGGGCCAAGCGGACAATACTGAGAAAGATCCAATTTTGTGGTGCGAGGATGCACCAAAGTGAGTGTGGGCTGCTCTTGTCACGACAGGATGGGGTTGGGACGTGCTTGTTCAACCAATGGGAAGAAAAGATTTGGGCCATATATGTGGAGCCTTCCTCACTTTGGGAATGAAACCTCCCAAGGACAAATCCATGAGGCCCATGGGCCAAATACTAAGAAAGATCGGGTTGTTACAATTTCAAATGTAATGGTGATATTATCCACCAACTTATGAAATCTCTCCGTGTTTTGTCGATGTGGGATTTGCCTGTGTTACAATCCACCCCCTTATGGGACTTTGCCCCACCATCGTTCAAGGTTGCCAAATGTAATGGCACTAGTGATATTGTACCACTAACTTATGAACCCAGCATCTCTCCCGTGTTTTGTCGATGTGGGATTTGCCTAGGGTGTTACATAAATAGTGAAACACATCAAAAGTTAATATAATAGGGGAAACTCTGTTAGTTTCTCCATCGAATATAATTATTTTTAAAATAATACGCGATTAAGAAAGGGTAAATTGTAATAAAATAAGATAGGGTGCTCCGACACCGAATGTAACATGCCTTACTCGGCTACACTATAGACGGGTGATGGGTGTTACAATTGGCAACAGTTATTTGTCTTTATAACTGTTAATTAAATAATTGTTTAATTTAATAAATGAAAATTAAAAAAAAAATAATTTTATTTTCTAATTTAATTCCAAGTGGCCCAAGAGCCTTCTGTTGATCATTAAATACTATTTATTTTAAAAGTTGGTCAAGGAGAACCTCATTTAGCAATTTTGAAGTTCCCTCCAAACTGTCCCTCTAACCAAATTTGTTTAATTTGGCTGGTAAAAACTTTTAAACATCTTTAAGTTCTTATACTCTTCCAATGTGTGACAAAAACATTATCATTAACTATATCTAACATAACTCACTCAACCTTAAGGGCAACAAACACATGCAATGGGAATCTCAGCTCACCCTCAACTTAACACACATACTAATAAGCTAACTAAAATATACAGGCATGTAATATAGTATAATCCATAAAAGTGGTTGCTCTACTCGACCTCAATATCGATACACCAACAATACTTAACCCGAAATCCATACGTGATAATATAGCAACTATATTTTGAAGAGTCTCACTCAAGCTACATATCCATCCATCCATTATATATATATGTATATATATATATATATATATATATATATATATATATATATATATATATATCATAAATTTGAGAGTCCATCTCAATCGTCATACAGTCATCCATACATATCCATATATGAATTATTACATATCCCATTATATAAATAAACTAGTGTCATTGAGGAGTTTTAAGAAATAATAACATTATCATTATAAGTAAATTATGGACCAAACTAACTAACTGAGTCTGCAGAAAAGTAGCAACATTAATTGCAAAAAAAGAAAAATATTGTTCCTATCACCTAAAAAAAAAGTTAAACATGATTAAGCATTTGACTTAGAATTTCATATTGAACAAGTAGCCTTTATAACTACCTAAAATCATCTAGTGCAGTCTATACATTGAATGTACCATACATCCACTTCAGAGTAAATGTTCAAAATTTTGCATAAGTGAATTGTCTAGAACCCATGCAAGCACCCACCTATATTTTATTTTTTAATAAATAAATTTATATTATATAACAATAAATTAAAATGAAAAAAAAAAAAGAAGAGTCCCCATGGAAAAATCCACCCTGCCTTGCTCCTCGACGAGGAAGTTCCTGCCCTGATCTCGAACTCCTATGGATTAGGGACAGGGGGAGCGATCCCCGCCCCAACCCACCCCATTGTCGTTCCTACCCACATTCCAATATATACACAGGTATATGGGAGTTGACCTTTATATCAACTCTTTGTAATCCAAGCATTTCCTTTTATACTAGCTATGAGAATTAGCCAATATGATGTTGTACCCACCCTGCAGAATCCATATTGGCAAACGTTAGTGAAATTATTATTATACATACCTTGCCCTTATCCACATCCATATCTATACATGGGATTCAATAAGATATGTAAACTAATATCTTACTGATAAGGGTTTTAAACCATTTCCAAGGCATTTCACCTATAACGTAACATTTAAATTAATGTATTAAAGATTGATTGACCAAAAATGTGTATCTATCATATAAATATATAATGATGCATGGTCATGGTGAAATATAAATAATTGTAAAATGCAAGTTTAATATCAACACATAGACTAGATGATTATATAGTTACTAGTTTGACTGGGAGGAATAAGATGGCTAGTTTGAATCACCTATATACGTATGCAAAATAATCATCAGTGATAAACCTATAAGCAAAAGTAATTGATATAGTACACCCCAAAAATACTTGAATTTGACATGCAATCATCTGAGTGACTCAGAATCCATCACCCAAATCGCATCATTAGGTTCACATATATGGTTTTATCTCCTAAGTGTGGTGTAATTCAGTCATCAATTTACTTTGAACATTGTAAAGTTATCCTAACTAAATGACAGACTCTTACTTAAATACAAACCTTATCAATAAAGAATAAATGTCCTAGCATTCTTGAGATTCTGAGTCCTACTCATATTAGAATTGCTTTTGGATAGGAACCTCCAATGTCTACACTCCTCACCCTAATAAGGGTCCATTTGATGCCTATAAAAGGGGTTTGCTACCATGTATGTTTTTCTAGTGAGCTACTGTAATTCTTATTTTCAAAGTGCCCCTTATTAACTTAAGCACTGAAGAGGTTGTTAAACCAACCCACTCATTGTTCAACTTTTATCTTTTAGATCTAGACCTAGAAGAGATTACTTGTGAACAATATCAGTGGTGTCATTAGTAGGAAATAAAACTCCCATCGTTTGACAATTTTTAATTATTGTTTTCATTATTTATAGTACTAGTTTCACCATTAAATCTGAGGAACAAGATATCATTGACTAAAATGCGAATATTAACCAACCTAGAGTCCCACCAATGACTCTAGAGCAAATGGGTCAACAAATTAAGGAGCTGGAAGACATAATATTAGAACTAGTTGAAAGCATCCAAGGTTGTGGAGGATAGCAAATACATCCCTAAGGACAAAAGGGATAATCAGTAAACTAATAATTAGGAAAAGGTGGAAGAAATCGAAGAAGTGGATTTGGTGGCTAGGGAAAGTATAGATTTAAAATTAGTGAAAGTTTTCCAAAAGATCTAAAAGGAGAATGATGGAGACGATGATTTCAACATTAGAGACTTTTCTCTTTTATCCGATGAGATCCTAGTCAAGCTCTTTACTCTAGGCAAGTGTGACAGAATGCCTAATCCTTGTAGTCAACTAGCCAACTTCAAGACCACTATACAATTGTAGAAAATGAATGACTATATCCTTTATTAGTATTTCCCTCTACATTCATTATTAAAAAAAATATTAGAGTAAGGGATGATGAATGTCCCTTTAGCGAGCTTCGCCAAAGTTTTAGGGGATGATTTTAGAAAGTTGTCCCCATTTTTAGGGATGAGAATATTTTAGAGAGTTGTCCCATTTTCAAGGATGAGAATCATCCTCATTTTTGGGGATAATTATCGTCTCCTAACATAGAATGAAAGTTGTCCCCATATTAAGGGATGATAGTTATCCCTATTTTTGGGTATGATTATCACCACCTAATATGGAGACTATAGTCATCTCCATGTTAAAAGGACAATAACAATTTAAGACCAACAATTTTATTGTATGAGGCTAATAGTATTGCGGATTCATTAGCTAAGTAGGGGCTATTTAAGACTAACAATTTTATTGCCGAAGTGTAACTTTGGGAATCATTTGTTTGGTGTTTGCTATGTGATAGCTATCATTGATACTAGTTTTTCTACTCCAGGTGGTAGTTGGTTAACTTGATGTCCTCTTGCTTTATTCTACATTGGAGCACCAGCATTTAAGGGTGTTGCTTATGGTTTGTAGGTTAATGAATTAGGATTATTGGGTATGTTGTGTTTCGATATAGTGGACTCTTATTAACAGTTGTTGGGTCATGTGAAGGTTTCGAGGGCCTCTTATTTTGTTTGGATTGGGTTTTTTTTTTTTTTTTTTTTTTTTTGTGTAATGAGTTTTATTTTGGCTTTACTTTTGTAATTTAACTCTAAATGAGTTGCACTTTTTGTGTGGTCTAGGTTGTATTTCCTCAAAGCCAAGTTTTTTCACTTAACATACCAGGTCTTAGGATTGGGTATAAGGGGTTGACCTGCTAGCTAGGGTGCAGCTGGACTTGCCCATGCTAAGTTTTTCCTTGTACAATTTTAATAAAATTACTGCTTATAAAAAAAAAAGGATAATAGCCATCCCCATTATATAAAAGACAATTATCATCCCTAATTTTGATGATGTCATCATCTTCTTAGATAATTGATAGCTTACTATGGATATTGATAATCAAAATCATTGCTAAGTTTATTAGGCTCTAACAATAGTTGCTTGTTAATTGATGGGTAATATAATCAAAGAGAAAATAACTAAACCATTCAAAACATATTCATAATTTTTCAAATCTAATAAAATGCACTACATCTAATGGGTAGCTATTTAGCTAAAAATTCTTAGAAGAATAAAGAAGTAATAAAAATTCCTAACAATTCAAACAAGTCCTTCTACCTGACACATCAAGTCACAGATTTATGAGGGCCCAAGTTTTTATTTTATTCAGCAAAAAAAAAAAAAAGGTCCCAAGATGATAAATAAAAAGACAACAAAGAGAATAAAACAATTATCTTTTCTCCTACTAACCAACACTAAAACAAAAAGCCAACAAAATCACAATCACGTATTGGAAGTCCTTTAGTGCTTCTTTGAATTTTCCCATATAAGAAAAGTAGCACCTCACTTTTAATGACCCTGCAATTCATAAACTACCAAGACAAAAGCACAACAATGCACAAGAAAATCAGAAAAATCTTAGGAAGCAATGCATGCCTTTGAATATTTAGGATCAATTTCAATAGCCTTTGAAGCATCTTGTATTCAATGCATTATTGCCATTTAATTCAATGCTAGCCTAATCAATTAACATTAATAACAATTTTGTCCAATTTAGTAACTTAAATTTGAAATATATATGTAAGATTTATAAAATTATTATGGGAGCTTTTTCATAAGTGAATTTTTTTTTCTTATTTAATAAAACTTAATACATTTTCTTGTATGATAATATTTTCTCTTATTGTTTTTTTCTATTCAATAAAAATAATGGAACTTTCCCCATTTTTTAAATTAATATATTAAAAGTTATTGCCTTTTTTTTTCCTTAAGGGAGCATTTTTTTCTATGGAAGTTTTACTATCTAATTTAGTAACTTGAATTTGAAATATGTATGTAAGATCCATAGAATTGTTATGGAAGCTTTTCTTAAGGAATTTTTTCTTTTTTTAATAAAAGTTAATACATTTTCTTGTATGCTAATTGATATTTGTGTATCATATAGTTATTTAGGTTAGATTTCATAATCATTTTAACCTTTTTATTAATTAGCTTTAATAAATTTTATTGGTTATTTAATTAGTTTTTTACATTTGCAAATTCTAGTTTAAGTTGTGAATTTGTTCTTGTTTTGTAGGTTAAATGATATTTTTGAAGAATTAGGAGTCAATTACATGTTTGAAGAATGAATTCCAAGCCCAAAAATGTCAAAAATGAGGTGTAAAAATTATTGAATTTAAAGCCTACCGAAAGTTGTATAAGGAGCTACACAGCCTGTACAACCCGCATCCAAAAAATGGAGAAGATGCTGCAATTCTGCTGAAAGTTGCATAGGATCTTGTATAACCTGTGCAACTACTTATGCAATTATGCGAAGAGCAATTTCAAGGTTGTTGAAACTTTCATAACCTCTTTTCACAACTTATGCAATTGCTTATGCAGAAAGCTGAAAAATTATCCAAAGTCGCCAAAAGTTGCATAAGCTCTTGCATGGCCATGCAAGTCCGTCTTTAACCATTATTCTTAGACTCGATTCTACATAAGATCCTGCACAAGAACTCAACTAGCCATGCAACTTCGTGCAATTCAGTTGATGTAGCAAATCATGACCTACGTGCAATGACTTCATTCCATACCATTTTTATCCTATTTTAGGGTTTTCAAGGGGTATAAAAGTCTCCTTATATCATTTTTGCTGTAAGAAGAAATATCGGAAAAAATAAGAAAAAGAAAGATGAGCAGCACACCATTTTTTTCTAGAAACCTTGGATTCTTCTTCCTCTTCATTACCATTTTCTTTACTCTAATCATTTGGTTTCTTCAGTTTTAGTTTATTTTTCATGTTTTATTTTTTCTTTTGCTTAGAATCTCTTGAATTGAACATGGATAGTGAATAGTTTCTAAAGATTTTAGAATTTGGAATGTAATATTTGAGTTTATTTTATGGATTTGAACTGGGTTAGCCTGAATTTTATAATTTTTATGAAGTTTAATCCATTTTTTATGTGCTTTATAACATGCTTAGTGCAAGATCCCATTAAGTTATATTTTTAATCATTGGTTAAAAGACCAAAAGGAGAAAACTAAGTGATTCATAATCAAGAAACTGAACTTAATTAACTTAGATTTAGAAATAAACTAAGAATTAAGAGGGTTTTATAGATTGATTAAATATTTTAATAGGTTCTGGTTGATTTTAAATTTTAAACTCCGCAAAAGTAGGATTTGGTCAACAAAGCACTCTTTATTTCACTCAAAAGAGATTTCAAAAGAATTTAGAATTAATCTCTTTTAAATAATAAATTTCAGGAATTGAACTAGCTAGGAAAATTTTCAAATTGACTTAAATATAAACCCATAACTCCGAAATCATCCTTTTACAATGGTTGTTTGGAATTTTAATTTAAGGTGCTTAGTTACTTTCATTTTGTTAAATTTCATTTAGTGAATCTTGTTTTCTTTATTTAATCAATTATTAAATTAGTCATTTATTGCATTGAGCTTTGCATTTTCATATTCTAAATTTCAAATTCTCAAATTCCTTCATTTGTTTGATTATATATTACAATTTTAATATAGTTCATTTTACATCAAAAATTTAATTTATGACACAACTCTTCAAGGGAATGTCTAGTGCACTTGCAATGAGTCCATATTACTAATATTTTCTCTTAATGTTTTTCATGTTTAATAAAAGTAATGAGACTTTTCAAATTTTTTTAATCTAATATAATAAAAGTTATTGCCTTTATTTCTTATGAGAACTTTTTTCTATGGAAGTTTTCTATCTAATTTAGTAACTTGAATTTGAAATATGTGTTTAAGATCTATAAAATTGTTATGGAAGCTTTTTCTAAAGGGAATTTTTTCCTACTTAATAAAAATTACTACAATTTCTTGTATGGTAATATTTTCACAAATTGTTTTTTTTTCCTATCTAATAAAAATAATGGAATTTCCCTTTTTTTATTTAATATAATAAAAGTTATTTCTTTTTTGTATTATGTAATTTTTTCTTTTATTGAAATAGAACTACATTTTAACTGATAATTGATGAATAAAATATTACAAAAAATAATTAAAATTACTATAAAGAATTAAGAAAATAAAAGATAATTAACATTTAAAATTATATAATTAAGAAACAAATTCTTAATAGAATTATATTCCTTAAGATGATATGTAATTCAAAATAATAAAAATCTATTCAACTTGTCCCGCTTATCCCTCTAGTATAATTCATCTACAATATAAATGTCAAATATTAAGTCAATCAAATACGATTTTTTCCTTTCAATATATATATATAGAGAGGGAGAGAGAGAAATATTGAATTTGAAGCAAATACCCTTTATATTATTTATAAAAATAACATTAAAAATAATTTTTGACAATAAAATATTTTTCATTATTTTATATAAAAGTGTCGCTAATTACGTTGGCCGTGTTTCTGCTATCGCTAATAATTATTTTACTAACATAGGAATTCATCCAGTATTTTTAGTGGCTTAGCGACAAAAATAGTCGCCAACAACATTTAGCGATAAGAATTTGTCGCTAATCCATAATAAATTGTTGCTAATAAATTTTATACTATAATAAAATTTTCATGAATTATATTCACATTTTATTAAATTATATATATACACTACGTTGTTTCAATATTAATTTTAAATTTCATCTCAATAATTTTTTCTTATCTATTTATTTTTTATTAAATGGCAACTAGCTTTAATTTTTGTTTAAATAGGATGAGAAACATTTTTATAGTATATTTGATGTATTTATAATTTATACGCAAGATTTAATATTTATTACACATAAAAATTATTAAGTATTTAAAATTTTATTTTATTTATGTATTAGCATATGTAAGAGTTTTTATTTAAATGCAAAAAAAAAAGTATTATAATAAGTTAATTAATAAAATTTATATAAGTATAAATTTGATCTTAAAGAACAAGAGCACTATTTTATCACAATATTATGGGACCAATGTGTATTATAAAATTATTATGTACATGCAACACATGCAGTAAACCCCCCCCCCCCCCCCCCCTCTCTCTCTCTCTCTCTACATATACTTATATATATATAAACATAATGAGATTGTCAAAAATACTTTTAATTCTTTAAATTATGTATAATTATATTTTTATTATTTAAATTAATTTTAGACTTTATATAAATTTGAAGTTATTAAACTTTATATAATTTTAAAATTCTTAATCTTATTTGTATTTATTTATTTTTATTCAACTTACATTTGAACTTTAGTTGGAATAACTATTAAAGAAAGTGTAATGATAAAAAAAATGTCAGTATATATCTGATATAGAGCAATTTCTTATTGAATTATATAAGAAAAACATTATCAATAGGGTTATTTTCAGTTATTATGAATTATTATTTAAGCCATCAAATATTTAGAAATTTCTATTAAAATTAAAGTCTTAAATTTATTAAGTTTTACTTCAATATATAATTTCCTTTGATTTTAATATTTTCTCTTATGTAGGGAGTTTTTCCCATATATTTAGATTAAGATTTCTTTTTTATAGTTTTATTTGTTGAGTCATATTTCTATGGATGTATATTTCTTTTATTCTAACTATTCACATGTATTGCTATTATATGATTTATTTAAATTTAATATGAGTGAAGACTTTATTTCTATTTGAATTAACTAAGTCTCCATTTAATATTTATTCCTATAATCCTATTTGGAGATAGAGATGACAATTGTTCTCCAACTTAATCCGACCCATACTGCACCAATTAATTTTTCCTAGCCTGTGTGGAGTGAGGACGTGAAGAAGGTCTTCTCACTTTAAATCCTCGTAATTCTCCCCTATAATAGTATGTTATTATTTTTGTTAAAAAATAATTTATTTTTATATATTTATGTATTTAAATATTATAATTTTAACAAAAATATATGTATTTTTTTATGCTTATGTTTAAACCTTATATTTCTAAATTATAATTCATTTTAATAAATAAATTTATATTATAATAATTAATTAAAATAAAAAATAAAAAGAAAAATTGCCATCCCCACCCCAACCTCTATCTCATGTGGGACTCCCCTGTTGTCATTCCTATTTAAAAATAACTAATGTTCTGTTTAATTATTAATATAGAAAATTTATTTTGATAATTTACTTTTTTGATGAAAAAAAAATTTTTACTTTAAGTTTTTAATGATAAATTATTATATCCTAGATAATTTTTACTATTTTAATTTTAATTGATCTTTGTTATATATAATATACGCAATAAACAAAAAAAATTAAGGATAGATTCATAGATTATATACATTATTAGAATCTGGGGTGATTGCATTTGTAACGCCCTCACTGTAGGTAGTTCGTACGTTCTCTTATTCCGATGACTAACGTCTGTTCGGACAATCAGAATGTCTGGAACTACACTTAAACTATAGTGAGGAGGCATAGATTGATAGAATAAATGTTAAGAAAATACAAGAAAAATTAAGAGAAAATAAAGAAAATGAAATGCAACTATGTTAAATGAGCCGAGATTCTGGTGATGAGTGATTGTATCGAGAGTCACTGCGTAGACAGTTGACGACCCTAGACCCGCGAAGAACCCTAGGAAATAATTTTCGGGACTTAATTAAAGGTTTACTGAGATATAAATGATATTAAAAATATAAAAAAAAATTCAAACAAATTTAGTTAATTGGTACAGATGAAAACAAAAATAAAATAGATAGTATAAAATTAAAGAAACCATCAGGTCAAGAATTTAATCGGTATTACAAAAAAAGTTTGACTATAACCCGAAGAACGGTGTTTTAGTTATTCGGCACCTAGAGTTGACTTTTGTCCTAAATGTCCATTAAAATGAGAGATATTAAAATTTTGTAAAAATCCTATGAAAATCTGAAACTATATGTAAAATAATTAAAGGAACATAAAGGGAATTATTAGAAATGTTAAAATTTTATTTATTATAATTAATAAATAAATTTTAGTGGGGTATATATAGGCATAAGGTAACAAAAACTCACCTACTCAACTTCATCTTCTTCATTTCATCTCACCATGGCCGAACTTTGCTCCCCTTTCTTCCTCCATGGATTATCTTCTTCCAAGCTTTGAATCCCTTCCATTCTCACCATAAAACTCTAAGTTCACTTCACAAAAATTTGTCCCCACACCTTGGGAAGTCTATAGGCAGCCAAGGAAAGAAGAAATAAGGAAGTTTTCACAAGGTTAAGAAGTAGCCACTAAAGGTTAGTGCATGTTTTGAAGGAGCAGAAGTATGAAAAACATAAGTTTAGATCATTGAAATTCAAAATTTTTCATCTAGGGTCACATGCATTATACAAGATTTATTTTTATCTATTTGATTTCAATGATAAACAACATATTAAAACTCTCTTAATATATTTTTGGATCTACATTTGCCATTTAAGATTTTAGAATTAACAGATTAATTTATTAGAACCTTAGATTAGATCAAGAATAAGTGCACTAACCTTTTGATGCACTGCATTGTGTTTGGCACCTTTGGGATGCGTCTTAGGATACCAGATGTTGTCCCTCTAGCTTGTCCACACCAAGATCACCTATGGCAACCCTTGAACAGCTTCTAAAGCTTTTTCTCTGAATTAGAAAATCAACTTTTGCTTTTTGAGAGATTATAGATATAAACAGGACATTAGAAATAATTTCTAGTATTTTTAATTGAAGAGATTGTTTGCTAATTTCTTTGAATTGATGAGAGATGAAGAAGAAGAGAAGGGAGAGGCAGCCAAGGGTGGCGGCACAAAGAGAATGAGCAGCTTGTTATGTTTGTTCTTTCATCCTTACACTTATATAGCTAGGTCATCTCTTAAAAACCTTTGCCACATGTCACCTTCTGATTGGCTTAAGGTTTAATTGACCCAATCACATTGTGCCAGGTGTCAAACTTATATTTAATCTTAATTTTAATCATCTTATATGATTAAAAGACATATGGCAAGCTTATGTGTAGTGGCATGTGTAACCATCTCATGGTGCCACATGTCACCCTGTAAAATGATCAAAATACTCATGTGTCTTAATTTTGAGTTTTCAACTCAAAATAATTATTTTTCTTCTTCTAATCAATTTATATCAAATATAAATTAATTAATTAATCTCTATTAATTAATTTCTCATTAATTAAATTCATATTTAAACAATTTAAATATAAATTTAACTTATACTATATATCCAATAACCTAGATTTGGTTTCAAGCCATGCTAGGGACTTTACAATCTAATTGCAAACTAAACCTATTTAATTAATCAATTAAACTCTTTAATTAATTAATTAAATCATATTTAATTTGGTGATTATTTGTGTATGTGTGTGACTTACTAGGCTCATCACTAATTGGCAATGAGATATGATATCAACTCTTGATATCATCAGAACTCTTTCTTACCATAAATGATTTTTCTAATTCATTTTATGCACCTCATAGACCATAGTTAACACCTAGCATAGCATGCCATGGCCACCAATTAGTAATAAGGTTTACCTTAAATGAACCTATAATCATATGTTACCATGCACTAGAATCTCTCTATTATAAAATCCTAATTCGAGCTGAAGTCATGGTTTATGTCAAATCCCATTTGCTATGAATATTATATTCTCTTTTAATTCCAGTTCTTGATTAAAAAGATTTTCTCATCAGAAACTCTTTTCTGATTAAATCTATCTGTCCTGGCCAGGAACTTGAAACATCAAGAACAATTAAATGAACATAGGATTTTATCCCTATTTACTTAGAGGAACATATTCCATCTTGATTAACACCTACCTCCATTAATAACTAGCAGGAGCCAACACATGCCCATATACCCATACACAGTACAAGTATGAAAGCAGTATCAAACTCAAACCACTTATATACAAGATAACTGTGCTATCTCAGGTCTAAAGATTATATGCACTGATATGATTTATGACAATACATTGACAAGAGTAAACTCCATGTGCTTGTCATAAATTTCACTGGTTCGGCCTACTTATCATGTATAAGTGCCTATCATGTTTGTTATATGGCATGAGACTCACCATTCCATCTTATTTACATCTCATATAAATAACTTGGGAACAAACATGATTACAATCTTTCTGGATAAGTCATGTCTTTATTGTGAAGTATCCTCAACTGTGAACCTATTTATAATACTTTGTGCTAGAAATACTGTCACTCATATTCTTAACAACTTAAGAATAGAATTTCTAACAAAATATCAATGGACCTTTTCTATTAGACATAAATATATTATGTAAACAGAAAAGTGAAAATGCCTTTTATTAATAAAAATATATACAAGATACATACTAAAATGATATGCTCTAGGGCATACTACTAACATGTTTTCTCTTCCTTCCTTAGTTAAATCTTGAATTGAGGTTAAAATGAGTGAGTATAACATGAAATTGAAAGCAAATGATAAAAAACTTTGGAACCCTCATTTTGATAGCCTTAGTATCCTTAAGGGTTTGGTGAATTTTGAACTATAATCATGATTAGTGATGTTGATTAAGGAAGTTACATATACTAGAATTTGATTGCATGTGTATGTTTGTGATTGATAATTTGAATTAGGGTTTTGACCTAACTATTGGAGATTTTGTGTAATTGCTGAAATTTGACTTTGTTGAGACGAGTTGATGATGTTTAGAAGTGCCATGAATGCCAATTTGTAGTTTGGGAGTTGGAGGAAATGAAATTTGAAACTGTACATTTCTTTGCACGTTTGGGACTTTATAATCCAGTGTATGTTTTAAGCCATGATTGAAATTGTGTTGCACCAATTGGTATGAGGCCAATTGGAGGTGAAACTAGACCCAAAATGCTCTATTTTTCATGAATAATCCATGCCTAAATTCTCTCCATAAATTGACCTAATTTCTGTTCCAATCCGGCTGACCATACAATGAACCCAGAAAAATGACTAAATGAATAGTACATATTCATTTGGTCATAACTCCCTCTAGACAGATCCAAATGACCTGAATTTTATACCATTGGAAAGCTTAGACATAGAACTACAATTTTCGTAGGGGACACAGAGCCTAGAAATGCCTCTAACCAAACCAAATTGTTGGACTAAATTAAGTCACAAAACTATCCTAAACCATATTGCCCAGAAATTGCTAGACATAGGCTTACCTGACCAATTTTGGCAAAAAGGTCATAATTTGGTCTACAAAAATCTAAAGGCAATGACATCAGTGGAAAAATTTCCATAAGACATCAATATAAAATATTGGTATTTTGACTAAAATCTAGAAATCAAGGGATCTAGGTTAATTGGCTAGATAAAGTTAGTATGCAAATTCTGGAAATTGCCTAAGTGACCACTTGACCCCAAAACAGCATTTTAGTCATATCTCCCACTAGAAAACTCCAATTGGGATGAGCCATATTGTTCTGGAAACCTAAGGGACAAGGCTCCAACCTTGTTTTAGATACTTTCCTCAAATTATGAATGTAAGAACCCTAAAAGTTAAGTTAAAGGGTACATAATGACTTGAACTGAAATCCTGGTCGCACAGGGTACATAAATTCAGGCTAGTGATTTGACTATAAGTAATTCTACAAAACCTGAAAAATTGCAATTCAAAATTCTGAGTGATCATAATACATATGGCAACAAATTCTATGAAGAACGCTAGGCCTAAAAGTGGCTGCAACATATTCAATTAAATTGGTAAAGTGTAACTCTAAAATCTGCCTAGCTAAGGAGCCAAAATTAGGAAATGAACCAGTTATGGTTATTTGGCCATAACTTGAGTTCTAGAAATCCAAATGACATGATTCAAAAAGGAAAAACAAAGGCAAGACATAGAGGAACACCTTCCATGAAGGAAGTATGGCCAAACAGTGGCCACAAATTGATCAAATTAATAGGTAAAATTAAGATATTAAACTAAACCTAAAGAAAGGTTTATGTGACAAATTATCTTATGGTAAGGTTTTAACCCTGATATGTTGCTAAATATTAAATTACATGAAATAGGTATGTGGGACCCACTTTCCCACTGCAACTTGACATGAAATTTCTAATTAGAAATTAATAATGCTTAGTTGCCCAAAGTAAACTTAGGTTTATGTATATAGTTTGGATCGATTCATATACCAATTAGGGACTACAGATAGCTGTACTGCCTATATGAATAATCATTGACCGATAAAATATATCTGATATGATTGTTCTACAGGATATATGTCTGCCCATTGGCCATTGTGCCTAATTTCATTTCTGGCTTTAAAAGCCAGCTCGCTAGCCTTGTGCCTGACATGACAGTTATATACAGGATAGACATATGGTTATCTAACCAGTATACTCCCGTGTATCTAGCTTTTCTAGTTTGTTATAGGTTACTTAGGCATTGATATGATTTTAAAAAGACTGAAAATGAAATAAATGCATAGATAAGATCCTGATAAATAAATTGATTCCAAAGTTAAATAAATCTGTAAAGACTTAGAATTTATGAAATTTGCCTAAAATTATTATTTTTAATTATTTAGTTACTTTTATTTAAAATTATGCACCACTAAGTAATTCGCTTAGCGAGTTGGTTTTCCATCGCGTAGGTATTAGAGACCAGATATAGCCACAGCAGCAGCTGCAGCAGTAATGCCCTGACCGAGATTGACCAGATTTGCCAGTGTTTGCTAGTCACTTCAGCAGTTTATATTTTGTTGGTAGGGCCCATGTATTAGATTTTGTATTTTGATTTATTGTACATAAACATTATGTAATTACATTTTGAGATTGTAAATGAAATTGTAAGTTATTGTGTATAAACTTTTATATGAATGATTATGAGTAAATTACGTGAATGTTTGATGACATAACATGACATGGAAAAATATGAATGGAATATGATTATGTTGACAGGTAAATATTGGAACCCGCTAGATGCTAATAAAATAGAGGAGGCTCTGTCCGGATTTCCACAGAAATAATTTGTGATAAAAAATTTTTGTTTACCCCATATTTTTTATGAAGTTTAAAATTAACAATGGATAGGACAAGATAAGATCAGGTGCTCCGGCACCAAATGTGGCACGCTTTACTCGGCTACACTGTAGACGGGTAAGGGGCGTCACAACATTTGCATATATTTCATTATCTTAACCAATGATTGATAGTGTGTGTGTATATATATATATATATATATATCTTAATTAATTTATAATTTTAATTACTTACATTGTTAAATAATTGTTTAATCTATTTAATAATTCTCCTATATATTGATGGTTAAAAATATTGGAATATCATTAAAAAGAAAAAAATTTTAAATTACACTCAATTTAAAGTTATTAAAATTATTGTTGACAGAGAACTAACTTTTAATATATGTTAATTAAAAATATTAAAATTAATTTTAAATTAAATTTCATATAAAATGAGGGTTAATACTATTCACCATTCTAACTTTAAGGTTATTTTATTATCGTCTCTTAATTTTAATTTATATCATAAAAATATTAAAATTTTAATCTAGTATCACCTATAATCCCCTTATTTAGATTCTGCATAGTATTTTAACCAGAAATTGATCTAGGCATTCATAAGTAAATTAGACAATAAAAAATATTTACTCTCTTTATCTTGTAGAAAGAATGGTATTTTTAATAATGATTGAAATATTATTGATAACTCTTTTATTTTATCTAAATTTTTTTTATCTTTAAATAGATTAAATATTGAATTACTTTTTATCATGCTAAATCCATCTAGACATGTGTAAATCAATTTTTGGCCAAAATACAAACATTGAATGCCATTAAATTGAAATTTTAGTACTTTTTTTTTTATAAATTATAACAATAAAACAACCTTTAAAATTAAGAAATGATAGATGAAATTAAGCCTATAAAATAATTTTCTAACAATATAATATATAAATATTAAAACTTCTTCTAACTTAACTGAATTGATCAACAACACCTTTAACTTGATCTTCTCAAGAATTAAAAAAGAAAAAATAAATAATAAATATCCACATGCGTTTAGCTTAATTTTCATTAATAATATTAATAACAAATATAATATAAAGGAAAAAGAATTCAAACTGTGAAACATATCATGTTTTTTCCTTTTTTGTTTTCTTTAATAGATAGAAACAGATCATGTTCATAATAATTTAATTTAACCTTCGTCTAATTAAAATAATCAAAATTAAACAAAACAAATTATTAAATTTGAGAAATTAGGTAAAAATTTAAACTTTAATGCAACTTTTATTTTATAGAGAGAATATTTTCTTGAATTAAATTCATTATCTCTAAATTACTCTTTTTAATATAAATTTTATTAATTAAAGGGTAATTTGATTGATTTCTGTAAGAATATCCTGTCCAGTTAAGGCACCGAAATCTTCTTAAGTTTCGTTCACGGATCTAAAATTATCATGACTCTATTTGTGCAGACTTTGAGTTTGCCAGACCCATTCTTAGAGCAGAGCTATTTTTTACGCAGGAACGAGACTCAAATCCGAGACCACACAAACTGTTGCGAAGTTCTTATACTAGTTGATTTGAAAATGATATTCTGTCCAATCAAGACATCGAAATCCTTTTAAATTATAGAGGACTCCAATTATTATTTTTTTTAAAAATAAACTCTAATTATCAATTTTAAAATAAAAAGGAAAATATTATTTTTTTAAAGATGAAGATAATTAGTTAATATCATTATTTTATAATTTTTATGAAATAAAAAATTATTATTCAAAAGTTAAATTAATTACGAGAGGGAATCCTCACCGGCACGTATTCAGAGGGTGCCACGTCACTAATATAGAGAGAGAGAGATAGAGCGTGCAAGAAGGGCTATGTTTATCTTCTGTTCTATATTGCTTTGTCTCCATTTAAATATCTTCCACGGCTGCCTTCTTCTTCCTCGTCTCTCAATCATCTCTCAATCGGCTCTTTCTGCCATTTTCGTGAAACCTTAACTCGTCTCTCTCTCTCTCTCTCTCTCTCTCTCTCTCTCTCTTTTCCTTTCAGCGCTAGGAGGCAGAAGCTCTAGTTTGCAAGAAGAGCTTCCGATTACGGAGCTGCGTAGTTTTTAGCCAACGGATACACTCTCCTCTTCTCGGTATGTTACTTTATACCCTTTACTCTATAGTTCTTGAAATTCTGTTTGTTTTATTTTTCCTGTTTTCAGATTTTTCTCTGAACGCAAAGTGAAAGTTTTGATCTTTTGTTTTGATTTTTCTCTATGATTAGGCGCTTCTGTGTTTGTTTCAGAACTATATAGCGTTGTTGAAACTAAGTTCTACATGTTCTTGTGAAAGTGGGGATTTTTAACGTTTTGAATACGTGAAGGTGAAACGATTCTTTAAATTTCTCTGTTCCAATAAAAAAAATCCGTTCTAATGTTTAATGTTTATTTGCTTGTACGGTAGTTCAAGTACCATGAGTAAGTTATGCTAGCTTCTTTGCTACAAGGAAACTAAAGAAATGATTCCTTGCTTTATAAATAATTTTAGTTTGGGCTCTTTTGTTTAGACCAGAAATCCTCTGTACCATTAAAAGCTTTTTCTATCATGGCTCCATTTATGTATGTGGGAATCAAAATGATGCAGTTCGAGGAAAATATGAGAATCCCTTGATATTATTTTAGTTTTGTTGGGTGGCTAGGTGGGTGGGTGGGTGGGTGGCTAGAATTTGGCGGTGGCATGTAATTAAATCTCCATTTACCATCTACCTTTCGAACAAGAGACCTGCTTCCCTGAAATATTTATGCCAGGAATTATATGGTTTTTCCATGATGACATTATTTTTCTAAGGTGGCGTTGATTTCATATTTTTATTTATTCATTTTCTGTGCTGCCTTCCTTATCTTTTTTGTTCTTTTTCTTATCAGTCGTTGATTACAAGACACTTTTATTACCTTTATTACCTGAAAAACCTAAGGAAATCTTGGCTTTTGTGTAGAAGAGTGACGTGATCATCCTCTCACATAACTTGCATGATGATTTTGTTTGCCTTCCAAATCCATGTCCAGCTGTTTTTTCTTGTCTCTTTCTGAGTCATGCTTTCTCTAGATCGAGTCTGTTGTCCCGAATTAGCAAGTTGCCTGGAGATAATATACTAATACTGATTATCTGGTCTTAATTCGATTCAATTTGATTCCATATATCAGTTGTTAAGATTGATTCTTAGTTAAGTTGCAGCTGGATCTTGACACAGACGATCCAATATAATTACGGATTGTGTACAGGTGTTTTTGACTTGAATCTTGATTATGTTGTCTCATCTGCGTCCACGAAAAATGGCTTAAGCAAATTGGATTTGGTCATCTGAGTATGGCTTGTTGCGGCTCTGCCATCATATTTTTTCGGGTCTAGGATTGTGGTTTGCTCCCATACAAAATGAAATTTTCTCTAACTTTGAGTTTTGAAGAGTGCTCGTAAAGTCTAAACATTGATCTCGGGTTACCTCCCCAAAATGGTTTAAGCCAATTGAGTTTGTCTCTCCCTGCTTATATTCTTGTAGTAGATTTTCAGTGTAGAACTCCAACAAAACGGGCCAGACTACAATAAATTAATGACAATGACTTGATAATTCAAATCAATTGCCCCATATGATGGATACAGCCTATCTTCTAGAAATAAGGAATCTTTTCCATTTAGTGCTGTAATTCTTGACCACAATATTGATAACTTTGGTCTTGAAGAATTAATTAGTGCAGAGTTAGATGAATGGTTGATGAGGCACGTAATCTCTGTGCTTGTGGTGGATGTGCAATTTGGTTAGTTAGATTTTATGTTGGCCTAATGCTCACAACGAATATGCAGTGCCTCTTTCCACAAATAGTGGAGAAAAGTAAATTGCAATCCTCTCAAGTAGGTAAAGGTAGAGCAATTAGGAAACTCCAGCTACCTTAATTAAATCTTGTGAATATTTAGTACGTTTGAAATTTTATAGATTGCAAACTCTGATAAATGCTATGCAGCAAGGCTTCAGTAAGGCTGACATCAAAAGAGGTTCAGAAAGATTGCTATGATCAATGCGTGAAAGGCATGGATTTTTTTAATGTCCCATATATAAATTATTAACTCTCTAGAAGAGGAACAATAATATTCTATCTATTTGTGATGCTTCTCTGAAACTTTCACAATACTTAATGCATTTTAAAATTGTTTGGAGATATATTTGGGGGACCCATTTATCAATTAAAATAGCCAACTTGCCTTGTATTGCCTGGTGACCCATGTTTTTCTGCCATCAGCTCCTGTAGACATTAAAGCAAATAGCAATAGCCATATTTGTACTTTTTTTTTTTTAAGGTTTATGGAGGAGATTGGAGCTTTGATCTTTAACCAAATTAAGTGCCAGCTACCACCAGGCTAAACCTGCCGTTGTTTAGTTACATATTTTGTTTGTACTCTGATAGATTTTTCCAAGCTTGAAAATTTATGTTGGTTCATTTATGTTGGTCTCTATTTTTTGGTGTGTGCTTTCAGATCTAGGCAGCGAAGGAAAGCCTTCGTGAAACAGGCACGATGGCCACAGAGCAGTATGTAGAATCAGCAATAGCTGAAAATGATTATAACATGGAAGATATATCACCTGTAGAGATCTGCAAGTCTTCTGACACTGTTGTGGATTCTGATGAGAGTCCCTGTAATGGGTTTGATTGCAATATTTGCCTGGATTCTGTGCAGGACCCAGTGGTTACACTTTGTGGTCATCTTTACTGCTGGCCCTGCATATACAAATGGCTTCATTTCCAGGGTATCTCTGCTGAAAACGATGATCTGCAGATACAGCAGCAATGTCCTGTATGCAAGGCTGAAGTTTCTGAAGACACCTTGGTTCCACTCTTTGGACGAGGCCAAACTACAAAACCCTCTAAAAGGAAAGCCCCTAATCTGGGAATAATCATTCCTAAAAGACCTTTCGGTCTTGCTTGTGGATTTGATTCACCAAGATCATCTTTCGCAAGTAGTACTCCACGCCCAAGTCCATCCCAGCAAATTCATCACCGAGGTTATCTTCATAATCAATCTCAATTATACTACTCTCAGCCTGGAACAAGTTACCCTGCTGCTACGTCAATGCTCAGCCCACATGTGGCAGCGGCAAACATGTACGATCCAATGATTGGAATGTTTGGGGAAATGATTTATGCATGGGTGTTTGGTAACTCCATAGCCAATATTTACCGCTACCCAAATTCATATAATCTTGCAGGAAGCACCAGTCCTAGAATGAGAAGGCACATTTTGCAGGCTGACAAGTCTCTTAGCAGAATCTGCTTTTTCCTCTTCTGCTGTGTATTTTTGTGTTTCCTCTCATTTTGATTTGTTGATATATATACCTGTAAAAATTCACAAGTACATTATAGACACAGAATCAGCCGGTTGTATTAGGCACCTTAACTATTGCATATCCTGTGCTGCGCCTCCGAAATTTGTAATTACGAATCTTTTTCTGAGCCGAATGATTGACGTTTCACTTGGAGTTGGTTGAAACGATAAGGGTAAATTATAATTTAGTTATTGAGGTTTTACAAAACATACATATTAGGTCTTGTATTTTTAAAGCTCCTTTATTTAATTTTTGACATTTTAATAAATATGTAGATTAATTCCTCTTTTCGCGTTTTTGTTTAAATTACCATTAATTAAAAAAAATCAAAATGCCTTTTATTTATGATTTCGTATAAAAAAATAATTGTTGAAGTTTTGATTTATTAACAAAATAATCCCTTATGTTGTAAAATTAAAAATTTTAATTATTTGAATTTTTAATTTTATAAATAAAAAATTTTTAAATTACAAGTTAAATTTTTTAACATAATCAATGGTTAATTTTACAATATAACTCTTAAATTGTATTGTTAAAAACTTAAAATGTTTAAAATGTAAGGATAAATTTGTAATTAATAAAAATATAAAATCTTAAAATAATTAATTCATACTTTAATAATTATAACTATTTACAAACTAATTTTTATATGTTTATTACTTACAAAAATATAAGAACTTATTTTTAAATATTTACAATATTTATGGATCATTTTTTAAAATGGATGAATGATTTTGTAATTGACTAACATTTTTAAGGATCGTAAATAAATTAATCTATGTTTTTAATAATTATACTTTATAGGGACTAATTTGTAGGTTTTTGTCCCACCTTGCGATAACTTTGGTTTGATTCTAACAACGAGGCTAACCAGTAGATTTATTAAAATATCAAAAACTAAATAAATGACTTTAAAAATATAGGGACTAATATGTAGATTTTTTCACATTTTAGAAATTAAATTATAATTTATCCAAATGATAAAGAAAAAAAAATGTAACAATTTTTAAATCATTATAATTAAAAACATATAAATTTTAATTTTAAGGATGGATAAAGGTGGTCACCATCTCTATGCAAAAATTAATTACTTAGGTCTACCTGGTTATGATGGAATAGTTTGCTAGCAATAAGGACTCCCAGCGGAAAGGCCTAGTGGTCCCATTGAAGAAGTGTAAATTATGTGTTTGGTGCATCCTTTATCTTCAAAGGAATTAGATTACTATTCAAATGTGAATTTGGGTTTAATTCTTACCTAGTTATATGGTCATTTTCACCGTCCCTTTCAGTCTGAATAGTGGTGGAGGTGGTGAGGATGGGTAGCAGCCGTGGAGGAGAGAAGAACATTGCAAAAATAGCAAGCCAAGTTTTGACTGGGTTATATGGAAGTCCGTTCGCTCTTGACTCTTCTATTTGTTATATGAATTTCAGACATTACATTTTAATATTTTTCTGTCTCTTAATTGTTATGCCATTTCACGTAATGTATTAGTATTAATATAATATCACCCCTTCATAATATAATTTTACAACTACTCTTCATTGTATAATTTTTTATATAATTTTTTTTATACTAAAATTATACTAAGATTTTTACACTAAAATTAAGAAACAAATATGTATAAGAGATTTCGTTTTTATCTCATATGTGTAATCTTCACGAGACCTTATCATGATGCTTTGTTAATTATATGTAAACGAATATGAGCAAACATCCACATGAAGTTTCATTAATTTGATAGTATATGTTTCTTTATAAGAAAAAATTGTGCCAAATGCCCATAAATAATAATAAAAAAGAAGTTTAAATTAAATTTGTAAACAAATTAACTAAGAGGAGAATTTTGTGATTGAATTTGGTAGAAAACTTTAATATTAGGTTGCCTCAACTCAGCACCATAAAAAAAGTGGTGATAATAAAACCAAACTTATCTTTCAATGGGTGAATGATTTGAGAAGCCAGCCGTCATGGTTTCTTTTGGAATTCACTTTCCTATCAGACTGAGGTGACATTGCACTAGTACACATGCCAACTTGCATTTCACCGTTCTCCTTCCAAAACTCTCATTTATTTGCTAATTTAACTAAACCCTCATCCTTATCCATATGAATTTGTTTTTGGTTAAAAACTAAATTTAATTAAAATTATTTAATAACTAAATGCATATCTGTATCTCCAAACTAGCATCAGATTGATCCATTGCACTCTTCAAATTTTTTTAATCTATCGCACACTTTAATTATTACTTTTTATAGTACTTAAATACAAAATGACTCTATCAACATGGGTATAAAGTCACGCATGTGACATATAAAAAAAAAAATAGAAGTGGCCCCATTTGTTGCTGACTATGCTTTAAATCCCAGATCCTTGCTCCAGCTTCTACAGTATCATTTTCTCTCTCAATCGAGCCATTGTACTCACTTTTGATACCTGCATTTCTGACTCAATAGGACTCATGGCAAACTCTCCTCTTCTGTCCAATCTCACCGTGTTAACACAAGTCTTGTACCCAGGCCTTGTTATAGGCCCATCCCTCCTCGATGAGGCCATCTCCTTAACTAAAAACTTAAGACTTCACCATTAATTCACTTCATCAAACTTTGCTGCTGATTCTTCCACCACAGATGTTAGGGCTTAATGCATGTTAAACGAGAAAATAAAAAACAATCAACAAATTTCAAACCAAAACACAAGATGGGGAAGTGGCTTGCAACTACAACAAGGGGTAATGGATCGGTCGCATTAGTTGTAAAGGAAGGGGCCCTTTTGTGACAACAACAAATGAGGATGGAAACATAAAGGCAAGGGTCTTAAAATATTCTCGGCCATAAAAAAAAAAAAAAAGTCCTAAATTAGAGCTATGAGTCTTTTCTTTTAGTTCAAAGGCATCCCGAATCCAAAATGTAAATAATCTCCAACCACAAAACTTGAATTCTCAACCCTCAAGATTGTTATGAACAATGCCATACATTTGCCCTAATCACCATGAACGTCAACATTTTCGAGTTTGGTTCCATCGCTGCTTAATCGATAAGGTTACTTCGACAAGGAGGGGAGACTTGAGCAATCTTGCAAGCTATTGAGGAGTCGGAGATTAACTATGATAAAATGATTGGAGAATAACTATGATAAAACCCACATCAAGTCTGTTAACTCCATTGTTGCAAAACCAAGTAATTTCAACGATAATAAAACTAATGAAATAGATCTTAAAAAAAAAAAATTCTAAGAAGTATTTTAGATGATGGAAAGTAAGGGAAAATGCTTTAAAATTGATTGAAGATATGTTAGAACCTTTAGCTTTTTAGTCTTAGGTTCTTTGAATAAAGAAAAATATAAAAATGCCAATTTTATTTGATATTTCAAAAAGATGGTGTTTTACACGATTGGACATTCTTTTTTGTCATAAGATATAATGTTTCAATGTGTCCAAAAAAAAATTTTGAAACACTATTTTGAAAATCCAAGTATTTGGGTCAATAGCGAAAGTAGCAGATTAAGGTTCAAAGTAGTTTAATACTTTTGAAAAGTTATTTGTTATTTTTTTTTTGTTGATTTCAAGGCAAAAAGAAAAATTATTGGACCTTTTTAAAAGTAATGTATTATTTTCTATGCCTGACAGCATTTTCAAAGTTATGCAAAATTATAAAATAATGGCTAGTTTTAACTTTTATAGGGTTCATTGATCATGCTAGTTTTTGAAATCCTCCATATAAGCCGTTAGTTTCCTAGAATCAAAGTGATGAAGGCAAGTGGTTTAGAGCATAATTTTTAGTCTCTTCCTAAAGGGCTTTCACCCTTAATTAGAAAACTTATTTGTTGTACTTAATGGCTATAGAAAGATATTGTAGAATTATTAACAATTTTTCAAGCTGTTCTAACGATTTGCGCAACTGAATGTATTAGTCATTTTGTCAAAGAATCAATGGTTCAAAAGTCTTCCATAGATGAAAAGAAAAATGTTTAAAGCTTCAACTGCAAAAGGTCATGCATTTTTTAAGGTCTTTAGGTGGGATTACACAATTTTGAATACAACATGGTAAAGCTACTAAAGGTGACCATCATACATATTCTATGCAAGAAATAGCTTGAAAAACTAGGTATAATCAAATCTTTGCATAACTTTTGTGTATGATGCATAATTTGTACTTGGTCTTGATGTTTCATAATTTGATTTAAGATGCTTATTTTCATGACTGGCTTATAAGTGTCTCATGCAGTCTGTTTAAATTTTGATGATTAATTACTGGCAAAATGCCTATTTTGACCCTAAAGTATGGCCCAATAATCACATAAATCTTTAAACTTTCTTAGAGTTTGAACAAGCCCTTCAAATTTTAAAAAATATCAAATAAGTTTTTAAGTTTTAAAAATAAATAAAATAAGCTCTTAACAGACAAATTAACCCTTTAAATTTTACAAATAGATCAAATGACTTGCTTAATTAATAGATTCATGAGCCAACTTGTAAACAGGCTCATGAGCTAGTTCATTTAACTAAAATTATTTAATTTTAAACTTATTATCTTAAGCCTAAAAAATTTACATAGTTTTGGACTTCATAGCCTTAAATCCAAAACTCACTAGGGATGTAAATAAGTTGAGTTGCTCGCAAGTTATTTGAGACTTGGCTTAACTTGGCTTGACTTGTTTTTATAAATGAGCCGAGCTTGAGCTTATTGATATTTGGCTTATTTTCTAAAAGAGCTGAGATCGAAAAAAATTTAGGCAACTTGTGATGGTTAACCCTCGTGATCTTGGTTTAGCATCACTTTCCCTTAACACTATTATGATACTTGGATATTAATGCCACTAAGGCCAATGAAAGGAGTCACTACCTTGGTAATAATTAACTAAAATTCATTAGAAGGGACATGTGTAGCAAATTACTCTTGGCAGAGATCCATTACCTTTCTTAACCATGAGTCCAATAAACGTAGGTTCAAGATAGTGGGTATGAGAAAAGGAAGGTGTTAGGCACCTAGTCTGCCTAGGCTTACCTTAGAACAAGAGTCCTCTATTAATTGTTTCTTGAATCCTATCTTGTTATCCTTGTTTATTTAATTTCCTAACATACATATGCAAAGCTAAAGTCACATACATATTATAACACCCCTCAAACTCTGATGTAGAGAACCGACTTGTAATGGATGTGTTGGCCAAGTCTAGACATCCTAATGGAATTCCAAATGGAGTATGGTTAAGAAAAACCCCTTTTGGTTATGAGTGTTAATGTTTTTATATTTTTTATGTGCATTTTGTGATTTTTATAAGGCTTTTTGTGAACTAAGTCTCTAAGTTGTAAGAAGGAAGGAAGAACTAGTGTTTTTTTTTTTAAATAAGAATTTTGAACGCTGAAAAGGGGATTTTCGACCATTGAAAGTGCCTTTATAAGCAGGGTATTTAAGACCAAAACTAATTGAAATTGGGGAAAAAAATTGGCAAGTTTTCTCCCCTCTTGTGTTTCAAGCTCTTCTTCTTTCTCTTTTCTAATCAAGATTGTTGGTTTATATGAGTTGCATGTGAAGGATTTGGATTCAAGAAGCTTTTGAGTGAAGGTCCTTGAATCTCTTCCTTTTTGGTAGGCTATTCTTTTTTTTTTAATTCTTTTATTTTGTGATTAATTACAATTAAATATGGTTTGAGACTTATGGGAACCTCATACAAGATATTTGAGTTTTGTTGCATGCAAATGGAAGTTTGATTCTCTTATGAGTATGAGAAATGTCGTTTTAAAAGCATGCTTAAGGTTATCCTCAAGTCTTAGTTTTATCATCAAGCATATATTTGGGGTAAAGGAGTTTCTAAGTTAAAATTCATGAATGCATGTTGAAAATTAGGGGTTTTTCAAGTTGTTAATTCATGTTTTTAAGTTTCTTTATGGCTGGATAATGTTTTGGAACTTTGAGTTGGGTTTTCATGAAATGGGGATGCATGTTGAAATTGTAGGTTTTCTCATGTGGTTATGACATGTTTATGTGTATCTATATATTTGGCTAGTGTTATGGAGCTATAGAGTTTGAGTTTGGTTTTTGGGGTGGAGATAGGATGTTGTAGAATTCCCCAAGTTTGGCAGTCAAAAAAGGGATTTCAATTACTGAAGTTTCTTCTATTTCTTAGGAATTCTTAGGACTTTAGACTTCAGCAGCAGAAAACTTAGGGTATTATTTTCAAAGCTCTGAATCTTGTTTTTTATGTATTGTTTTGACTTATAATTAAAGGTTAAAGTTTCTTAGAATGTTCTTAGAGAGTTTTAATATAGAATTCATGTGTTTTGTTGATTCACCACTTATTCAGAGTTAGTGATCAAGGTTTAAGAAAGTCAGGCCTCGAGTTAGTTTTGTGTCAAAGCAATATAAGGAACACACACTGAAGTTAATATCTACCTGCTAGAATAAGGGGATGTATGTATGTATGTATGTAAGGTTAGTGTGGGCATGTATATCTAATATATTAGCATGTGAAAGTGCTTAATAGTAGGACTGTATGGTTATCTGATCAAATGAATGGTTTTCCCTAGAACTGAATGGAAGAGCATCATAAATACATGAAGCATAAAACATAATCTTGTAAGAATGTTCAATTAGTAAATGTAAAAAGGGAATGTTAAGTTCCCTAATTGCACATAATAGAATAGAGAAATGATAAAAACAAAAGAGCAAGACTAACTTGTCAAGTTATGTCCTTAACTTTATAATAGTTTGGGTTGCATAAATGATATGACTGATGTATGGTAATGGATGAATGAATAAAGGAAATAGTGTCCTACTAATCACACTAAACATTAAATATATGTAATAAAAGTCTACTGGGGTAATCAAAGATCATCTTATAATGATGAAAGAAAAGTAAAGTTAAGTGTGATTGATAGGATGTAGTTAAAGTTAAATGATATAATATGGTTATGTAAAAAAGGTTTCTTAAGGGAATACTTCCAAAGTTAATATATCAAATGCTTTGAACAGTTATAAAAGAAATAAAAAAAAAGTAAAGGAAAATGAATATGCTCTTCGTAAGAAAATAATTCTATGTAATCCTTTGATTGACGAAAGAAAAATTAAAAGGCTCTTTATAGTGTTATAAAGGGTGAGGAAAGATGTGACACCCCTTACCCATCTACAGTGTAGCCGAGCAAGATATGCCACACAGTGTGCTGGAGCACTAATTCATATTTCCATTACAATTTACCCTTTTTAATTCATTTATTTACAATTTTTGATTAATCTAAATTGTTTGCAAATTTTATAGAAAATCCGGCAGAGTGCCGGCTGTAAATTAGAAAAACAGTTCTTCTGAATATGTTAAAAACACTTCCAATATAATCATAATTTCAATCTCAGTCAACCACCAACATATTTTCAACAATTTCTCAAATGACTTCAATATCTCAAAATTCAATTAGTTTCATATCATACTCAATTCAATAAGAAATGCTCAAATTTATTACTGAACATGGTTCATTGTAACACCCCCATTTGTATAGCCTGGTATATTTCACTGTTCTGGTAACCGGTGTTGGTCCGGACAATTAAGGGGATTAGAACCACATCTAAGACAACTAGAGAAGCCATAAACACAAATAATTAGTAATGTTCAATTAGTTAAGTATAAATAAGAAAAACAAAACATAAGAAGTTAAACGAGCCGAGAGTCACAGCGATGGGTGACCTTCTCGGGAACGACTGCGAAGTCATTTTAAACTCAAATTTCGAACCGTAAAATGTGACGCCGCAATCCTTAGGACCCTTATAAACACAGTGGAAAAGAGAAAATCACAAAAAAAAAAAAAACTGTTAAGCCAGTCAAATAATTAGGTCAGGGAGCCGGAAGAAATATGAAATTAATTGCAAACCGGGATGAACCGGCAAGGGGCAATTTGGTCAATTGACCCCGAGAGCTGACTCCTGACCTAACTGTCAAATAAAATCAGAGAAATGAAAACTTCGGGATTGAGAATTAAATTAAAGAACTAATAGGAAAATGAATAAAAAAAAAGAAAATGGAAAAGTGAAAAAGGTATTGACATCATGCATGACCTCATGCATGATGCAATAAATATATAATTAATAAATTTAATTAAATTGATTTTTTGGTCTTTCATAAGACTAAAAACAAAGAAAAGAAAAAAAAAATTAAAATCATCTCGTTTCTTCTTCTTCTTGGACGTCCCATATCTCTCTCCCTCACCACCATGTGCAACCACCATTGATGAATGCATCAAGCTTCCATAACTTGATTTTAGCCTTTCAAAATAAACCCTAAACCCTAAAAAGCTTCCAATCTACACTAGAAAAGAAGATTGAGGGAGAAGAAGAAAGAAGAAAATGAAAGAATTGGTGGATTGTAAATCAAAGAATTAAGGTTAGTGTTCTTCTTCATTTTCTCTTTAAATCTATGTTTAAGTAGTTAAGTTATACTTGGAAATATGCTTAAATGAAAAGAAAATTGTTATTGAAGGACCAAACTGAAATTGCAGCCAGCATGGTAGGGAGTGTGATTTGGATGGTTTGATTGATTTGAATGGGTGTATGAACCTCAATTAGTTGAGTGATTATGGTTAAAGACTTTGAACTAGCTAAATGCAACAATTTAGTGTGGTTAGGGTTTTGGACATTAGGGTTTAGAGACCAAAAATGTGAAGAAGTGCTAAATGATGTCTTTGAAATAGTTTAAGGGAAGAAATGGTCATTTGTGAACTAATTAAGTGTGTTAGAAGTGTTTGAATCAAAGCCAAATTCGGATTGGGTATGCACCATGACCAAAAGTCAACTTTGAGGGACCAAAAATGGAATTTTACAAGTCCAATTGGTATGAGACCAGTTGGGAATGAAAATAGGCACTAAATGACATAATTTTCATTTAGGAAGCATGCCCAAAAAGTGACTGAAACCTAGTGAACAAATTGACCAAAGTTGAGAAATCACAGTCTGCCTCTACACAAACTGACTAAATGAATAGTGTTTGTTCATTTGGTCATAACTCGAGCTAGGCAGGTCAAAATGACCTGAAATTTTACCAGTGGTTAGGTGGAATATAGACCTAAAACTTTCATGAAGAACACGAACCCAAATTATGCCATTAACCCAATCAAATTACTAAGCAAAGTTGGTGACCTGAACCTACAGAACTGCAGATTTACCATATGAATAGTAATGTTTCAATGGCTATAACTCTCTCTAGAAAACTCCAATTTAGGTGATTCTTGAACCGATGGAAACCTAAGACATATTAGAACATTTCATATGAAGAAAATTAGACCAAATTATGGACTTAACTTGATCAAATTGCTGAACGAA
Source organism: Hevea brasiliensis (assembly GCF_030052815.1). Lineage (NCBI taxonomy): Eukaryota > Viridiplantae > Streptophyta > Magnoliopsida > Malpighiales > Euphorbiaceae > Hevea > Hevea brasiliensis. The sequence continues at coordinate 51,330,269 of NC_079499.1, forward strand.
TTTGGATCAATAAATCTGCAGAACCAAATTCTGTAGCATGAACAGTAACCGTAATTTGAGTATAACTTGAGCTACAAAATTCCAATTGGAGTGATTCAAAAAGGATAATAAACTTAAGACAATAGGGAACATTTTCTATGAAGAAAGTTTTGCCAAATTCCAACAGTAAAAGGACCAATGAAACAGTGCAACTCAGGACTCCAAAACTGAAAATTGGCAATTTTGCTTAAAAGACCTAAGTTTTGAGAAAATGACTAAAACCAACAAGTTTAGTGACCAAAATGTGGTATGTGGGTGAAGTTGGAGTTCCCATACCTATTAAGCCTTAGAAAGTCAACAATTTGACTTGAATAGTGTAGTGAATAGTAACCCGAAACACAAAATTTTGAGAACGTCGAGTTTAGTACGTTAGAGCTAGGTAAAAATGAGACTAAATTTATTTTGGATTTATGTTAAGTTCTAGTACTGAAACATTGTAAAATTGTATGTTTCAGTTGAAAAGAATATCGGAAAGGAACCCGAGGAACCGAGTTAAGGCCAAGAGGGAACTCGCTTGAGGTTTGTGCACAACATTACTATGCTTTAAAATTCATTGATAAAGTGAATGAAATATGTATTTTACATTTTCTTTGAATTGTTGAAAATTTATTTGTGACATTAGTTGTGATGTTTTGACTTAAATTGTTGAAAGTTATTATGTATATTGAAATGACAATGTTTAGCAAATTGTTAAGATAAGTTTTGAAACCACAGTGTCAAGACCATATATTTGAACACCTCACTAGCATGACTAGTGGGGGTAATTAGTTTTGAATTTTGATTCCTTCTCTAGAGAAGTGTTGAGGTGTGCCAGTAGAAGAGGATGTGAATGGATATCCATATATTTGAGCTAGCTAGCCTTGTGATGTGATTTCTCTTTAGCCTCTGGCTATTGAGATTCTATTTGTTTCGAATGGCATGATCTAACTGTGGGTTTTATGAAATGTGTTTTGATACTTTGAAATGAACTTGGTTTGCATTAAAATCTCATAATTCATGTTTTGTGTTTCATGCTCATGTTTAGTCAAATTTTTGAATAAATGTGATTTAAGTTCTGCATAAAGATTATTTTAGTATGTTGTCCACCACTCAGTCCTAGTACTCAGCGATAGCTTCTATTCTTTGTCATGAGATCTGAGACTAGAGGAAGCGTGATGAGCTGCTAAGGATTAAAGATCGTTCAGCTTGAAGTTATCGGGTATAATTTATACCCTAATTGTAAATATTTCTTTTGATGTATGTATTGCATATAAAAGTATGGACATGTAAATGGATCTTGAGCAGCTTGTACAAAGTTTGTATGAAGTTTGCAATAAAGTTTAGTTTGTATTTCTTTTGATGTAAATTTTGTAAGGATGTATATAAATTGTTTTGTCACTAATGAAAAATGAGTGGAACTATTTTATTTAATTTGAATGAAATGTATTGCTAGTATTTTGAGAATTATTGAATTTTGAAATTAAGAAATTGATTGAAATGATTGTGGAGTTATTGAAATGGATTGAGTTTGATTGTGAAATTGAAGTAGTTGTTGAGAAAACATTTTTAGAAGTACTTTTTTACAGGTATTTAAAGAACTATTTTCTCAAAATATAAACGAAACTCTGTCAAAATTTTTATAAAATTTACGGAAAAATAAAATGAGCCAAAAGTTTTAACTAGTTTTTAATTTCAATTAAATGTTTTAAATACCTATTAGAAAACGCTCACCACTTATCAAAAATAAGAAAATTGTTTTAAAATCCCTTGTAGGGTACTTAATGAGTTATCGGTAGATGAAGTGCGATAGTTCATTAGGTATTCTACGGGATTATGTTATGCCTTACAGAGGGATAAGGTGTGGCATTCATAAATAATTACATCAAGAGCATAATTATATGAGTTTATAATATGCATTACAAAAGTTTACAAAATACAAAATACCAAAAGTAACCTAATGTCCTACCAATGCATTGCAAATGTGAGGTGACTCTGGACTCTGTGTGCAGATATGAAAGTTCACTCAGTCTGAGGTCTGCTGGACTCCCCAGCTATGTTTCCAGTACCTGCGCGTGGCAAGAGCGACGCGCTAAGCAATTCTGCTTAGTGGTGACAATATAAAATAAAATAACTAAAATAACATAAATATGCAGAATGTATGTTCACATTTTAGGTAGACTTAATTTCTGACATTTATTGCAGTATTATTCGATTAAAATTTTGTAAGATTTATTTTCATTGCCTGAGTAACCTATACTAGACGATTGGACGGGATAAATGGGTAAACTGGCACTGGGTACCAAGTACCTCGGACCATCACACCATCAGTCACATTGTGTCTCCCAGTGTGCAACAGAACAGCTAATAAGCTGTAATAATTAATAAAACCCAAGTATAATAACTCAATCAACATAGCCAAAGGCTATTATATCACAGAATGGCATGAAAGGCCATAAAACACAGAATAGCATGGAGCCATATGCAGTAATGCTAACAGAACCCTATTGGCATGCCAACCTATCCAAACCAATCTTGTTAGGTGTACTAGGGCATGTTACACTCTTAAATTATACAATTCTTGAAATTTAAGTTTAGGTGTTACTATTCATTTCATCAGTCAACTAAAATGTTGACTTTTGCATAGACAATAGGTACATTGGTTCTAATACTCCCAACATACCACATTTGACATTCTAAAGTTGTTGGTATTGGTTGCCAATACCATTTCTAAGCTTAATGTTAGTTGTTCAAAATTTTCAGATTTCAAGCCTTGTATTTACTATTCCATTAGTTATTTTTGCAGTGGGAATTTGGCAAAGTTGTCAACATGAAAGTTGTTTCTTATTGTGTCTAGTTACATTTCCTTTTTTAAATCACTCAATTTGGAGCTTTTTAGCTCAAGTTATGGCCTAAATACCATAACTGGCCGGATTGCAAACTTTCCAGATTTTTCTAGACTGACCAAATCTATAGTATTTTATGCAGTGCCTTCAGGTCACTTTTTGAACATGTTATGATCAAAATTGGGGTTAAGTTTCTTCATAAAATTTGTAGGTCTATGTCTCAGCTATTTTCTGGTAAAATTTTAGGTCAATTGGACCTTTCTACACTGAGTTATGACCAAATGAATAAATACTGTTCATTTGGTTATTTTACCCAGGCAGAATGCAGGTCACCTAGATTAGGGCAATCTTTAGGTTAACTTGATTTGGTTTTCTGGGTAGGGTTTCTTCACCAAAGTTGTGCCATTATATGTCTAGTTTCATGTCAAATTGGCCTTGAACCAATTGAACCCACACAACTCTAGTTATTGCTATCCAAACCTACTTGACTCACACCCAGTCCTGCAGGTCACCAAGGGTAGCAACACTAACTTCAATTCCCACTAAACAAACCACTTCATTTCTTATTTACACATAACCAAATGGTCACTAATTGACTATTAAAACTTACTTTCACCATTACATGATCAAGGTCTCAATTTCATACCCAAACCCTAACCCATTCTATCTCAAATCATGCATTCACTTACCTTTCACTATCCTAAACAATAGGTTAGTATCAAGGGCAGCTAGGGTACCATTTTAATTCAAGAAAATCTTTAAAACCCTACTAAGCCCAAGGCTGCTAAAATTTTAAGCAAGGCATACACATAATATTTATTCAATTTTCTTGTAAATTTGCATTCAATTTCACTCCTTCAACATGAATTGAAAGAAAAAGATTAAGTTTGGTCACTAACCTCTTTGGAACTAAGTTTGGGTCTTGCAAAACTTCAATTTTTCTTCAAAATTTTGCTGCCCAAAGCTTCCTCAAGGTGTGGGGTAAATTTTTTGTGAAGACAATTAGGGCTTTTATGGTGAGAAAGGGGTGGGGATTCAAGCTTGATCAAGCTTTCATGGAGGTTTTTCTCTCCTCTCTCTCTCAAACAATTTGGCTGGTTGAAGAAGAAATAGCTGCTGGACTTTTCTTTTTTGTTTTTATCTTATTTTGTGTCCATTTTATCCCTTAAGTAATTTTGTTAAGTTGTGATTGGTGGAGAGCTCATTAATGACATCATATGATGTCATAATTTCACTTTTCTTTCATTTTCTTTTCGTTTCTTTTCTACTCATTTTCAATTAAATTTTTAACAATATTTATTCACATTTTATGTTATATAAATTATTTACTTAACTGGACAAGTTGGCCAAAAATCATCTCTGAAGACGAAATGACCAAAACGCCCTCCGTTTGGCTTAACGAGCTAAAATTGTGTGTACCGATTTAAAAATTTTTCTAAGCATTTTATTAGCATTCTAATGCCATAAAAACCTCAATGACTCTTCTCTGGAGTCCCGAAAATTATTTTATAAATTTTCTCCCCGGTTTAGGGCTTCTAGTTGCGAGGATCGCAACTTTCCACTGGGTTACCCATCGCTAGGGCACCGGCTCATTTAACTTGGTTGTATTTTATTTCTAAAATTTTTCCTATATTTTTCTTTTTATTATTTGAGTTAATTATGGTTTCTCACTTTAGTTTCAATATTTTTCCAGACGTTCTAGCTGTCTGGACCGACACCGGTCATCGGAACAGTAGAATGTACAGAATTGCTACAGTGAGGGTGTTACAAAAGAGTTTAACTCTGCTCGAGTAAAGTGGAGTACAAAGGAAATGGTAAAGTAAAATAGGAACAAAAAAAAAAAAGAAATATAAGCATAACGCACTTAATATGTCAAGCTCTTTTCGCAGAGTTTGAGTCTTAATAGAGGAAAGAACCTCCTTTTGACTTCAGAAAAAGTTCCAAATCAATATAGTGGGCCCTTACATGGTCAAAGTCTATAGTCTTAGGCTTGCTACGGGTTCTGGCAACCTTAAGCTGACCCATTCTCTAACGTTAGTTATGACCTCTGGTCGGGTTATGACACATAAGTTGTTCACCCAAACATGTATGTCGCAAGGTGTTTTGCGGTCGCCTAGACGAACACTCACCGAAGTGGAAAAGAGTGAGGAGTCACCACTTTAATTTTGAGGGAAATTAAAGAAAACCATTTGTGAAAATAAATTAAAATGAAACCACTTCAAAAACAGAGATTCTAAGTTCGGGGTCCGTAAACGGGTGGGGTAGGTGTTAGGCACCCCACCTCATCCCTCAATGAGGGTGAACAGATTTAACCTTACGCTCTTTATAAATTAAAATTGATGGTTAGGGGGGTTAGAATGAAGATGTTAATCCCTTTGATAAAAAGGGAATATTTGATTTTTCACTAATTTGGGTTATCCAGATACATAAATAAATGACACGACCCTTAGTGAGTTGGTGTTGCGTATCAGTTTTATTTAGGGGGTTACTTTGCGTATTGTGGTGTCTTAGTTTGAATTTGAGAAAATCTGGGTAAAAGCTTTTCCGATCTCTGGGATACTCTATTTAAAGTTTGAATGATGGATCTCGGATAAGAACTCTCTTCCGATCTCCACATATTTATTAAAATTTTGGTTGAGAATCGGATAAGAACTCTCCTTTGATCTCTTTAAATGATTGTTAAAAGTTTTGATTGAAGATCGGATAAGAACTCTCCTCCGATCTTTTTTAATATTTATTAAAAATTGAGAATCGGATAAGAACTCTCCTCCGATCTCTTTAATATTTATTAAAACTCTTAATTGAGAATCGGATAAGAACTCTCCTCCGATCTCTTTAAATATTTATTAAAACTTTTAATTGAGAATAGGATAAGAACTCTCCTCCGATCTCTTTAAATATTTATTAAAATTTTGGTTGAGAATCGGATAAGAACTCTCCTCCGATCTTTTTTAATATGCAATTTTAGAGTTTTGATAAAGGATCTCAAATAAGAACTCTCCTCCGATCTCCTATTTGGTTTGGATGAGGATCAGGTAAGAACTCTCCCCCGACCTCTTGAACTTTAATTATGTTCGTATCGCGCAAGGACCTTAGGTTAAGGGTTCTGGCATCTGAAGACACTGGGAACCCGGATTAAGCTTCTTTTAACTCATCCGTATCTTGTGACTAGATAGGGGAAACCAGACTTAATTTTTACCGATCTCCTATGTGGTCGCCTTACCAGTACCTTTCGGCAAGCCATATTTGCTCTATTCGATTTTACTCCGACTCCCCACCTTACCCAGTCACCTTCTTGAGCTAGTCTAGTGGCTCGTCTTTATAATTTTCTCTGATTTATTATCTGAACTTTTATTTAAAAAAACTCTTATGTTAAGACACAGTTACCAACATTTTATCAAACTACCTATACGCTACCCGTAACCAGAACACCTACATTAAGAAATAATAAAAGACCAGGAACAAATAAATAACATGAACTGGTGTATCAAAAGATAAACTCAAGAGAATAACCACTTACGTGGGACCTTCTAACATAAGACAAACTTTAACGAAAATTATGAGCATAAAAAAAAATAAAGACAAACATTGAATAGGGCAACGGTTCAGACACTCACCTGTAGGAAGTTGAACCTATTGAACTAACTATGGAGTCACGAATGTTGCAGAGTTGCGTGCTAATAATCTGGGGCTAATGTTCGCCTTGGAATGAAGAATACCAAGTTAGAATGTAATCGAACCGGAATGATAATGAATGAGATTGAGCTTGGAAAATGAAAGTGGATATAAAAGTGATGAAAACAGAACTGGAACTAAGAAAGGGTATCACAAAGTAATGAACGAACTGAAAATGGAGTGTTTCAGTATTCAATACTTCTTCAAAGAAAATACTTTAGAAAACTAGTTTCTGAAGTTTTTCCTATTTTTGAAAGCTTAAAAATAGTAGAGTAGCAAAACTGAATTAAGTTTCAGAGCCTTTCCACTATAGTCACCACCCTTTTCTTTGTTTTTTTAACAGTTTTCATGCAGGTATTTATAGGGACCAGGTGCTTCCAATGAAGGGTTAGGATTTTCTTTGAGGGAGATGGAAGGTTAGGATTTTAAAGGACATGATCTGATGCTTGGGAATTAAAGAGAATCAGAATGAACGGCTGAGATCCTTTTCAGAATATTTGTCCTTTCTCTTTTCTAATCTGACAGCTCAAAATTTTCTTGGCAAGGGCAATCTGAGGGCTGAGAATAAAAAGCACTGGTCTTGTCGCCTTCTTCTTTGATCCAAGGGCTCCGGGCTTGTCCTTACAAGTAAGATCAATGGTGGAGATTGAGATGTACAGGACTGTCATGACATACTCTGGCACCTGTCAGTAATGTGGGCGATTTTGCAGATGAGGCGTGCTATGGAGATTTGATCTCTTCTGCAACGCCTTAACTACCTCGGCCCTGATTATGACGATAGTTATTGGAAGTTGTCTTATTCTCTTTGCTTTCCGATCTCCCCTCCCTTCCGATCTCCCCTCCCTTCCGATCTATCTAATATGATCCTGTTCCGATCTCTCATGCCAGGCCTACCTCTCCCGATCTTTCCTGCTCTAGAGTCTTCTCCTTTGTCCGGGCTTATTCAGTCAAAGCATTTATTCCTTCAGTTTCCAAGGCGTCCGCTTCGTTTTTTGCTAGCAATAAATGCTCAGATCTTCCCTATATATATATACCTTCAACGAGACATTCTTTTGCATTTCATTTTCTCCTCCCATTTCTTACTTTCCTGTTCTAGCTGCTCCGGCAACAATCCCGGCCATGATAGCTGCTTTTGATCTTTTTCCGGTTGTTCACCTTGTTCACCGACTGAAAATTTTTGACCCCGGTGATCAGAAAATCACTATAGCCATATTTGATGACAGTGAGAGAACCATACTATTTTACCGATTCAGATCGAGAATATCGATCGTGTCAATCTCGAGTCTGTCGACCGATATAATCGGTGAACTGATTTCGGGCGAGAAGACTGCTAATTTCCCTCCTATTATTGGTGACTACCCTTCGAAGTTCATTTGGCTTCTCACCACATTGGGTGTCCTGACAGCGACTCGGTTCGGAGCGATAACATTGACGATGACCTCTCTTATCCTCATGAGAGTCATAGTCTCCCCATCTGAGCTGTACATCTATCCGATGTCGATGGCCGATCTCCTGATCAATCACATTTTTTGATTCAGCCATGAGACTAGGCTTTGACATAGGCCTTTACTAGATAGGATGTACTGCCGATCTCTTGAGATCGCCCAAATGGTGTAATCTGACCTTTTGAAAATGAGACCTTATTTTGATAATTATCATTTTATTATTATTGCATTAATTACTTTCCGATCTCTAATGTGCATATCCGATTCGATTCCTAACTGAACATCCCTTAACCAATTTATAATTCTGAACATCTATTTTAATTCACCGATCTTTAACTAGCCGATCTCCCCCTATTTATTTAATGAGTTTCTGGAATGTTCTTGCGACGTGTCAGAAAAGCTGGCGAATTTTGCTGCCCGATGCATCGCTTGGGATACCGTGAGCATTGAATGCTCAGACGGGTATAAATAGGAGAAGGGAGAGCCAGTTGCTCCCTTATGTCATTTTCAGCACCTCACGAGTGATTCCAAAATTCTCTCGTTTCTTCAAGTTGTTCCGACACCGATCACACTCTGGTAAGGGTTTTGATCTTTTCTTTAGTTAAATTTCTCTCTTTTATTTGAAAATGAGTGGTGCCGAGGGTCAGAGAGCGACGAGCCCCCCTTCCGTTCATGTTTCATGGTCGTCTGATGAAGTTGAGGTGGTCAGACCAAGCGGGCGATCTGTACCTCCAACATCCTTCGTTCCATCTCGTGGTCAAGTGGGACCCTCGAGGCAAACACATTCTTCAGGGAGAGAAAGCCTTCCTGTGGACGAGCTGCCGTTAATCCTTCAAGAAACCGATCTACAGTCGTTTAGCCAAGAATATAACCTTTGGCCTGATTCATACGAACTTATCAGATGCCATGGCGATCTCCGAGCTGATCACTTCTTCGAAGAAAATGATATGATCATGGTATACGAAGAACAATTAAAAGCCAGGCTGCGGTTCCCTCTTGATGACTTCTTCAAGGAAGTTCTAAAATTCCACCAAGTCTGCATAGCTCAAGTTCACCCGAACTCATGGCGGATCCTAGTAGCCTTCAAAGGTCTCTGCCGAGCTAAGGGACTCAGTCTTACAGCGAAGGTATTCGCTGAGCTACATAGGCTGACTCGTCGAAACGACGATGAATACTGGTTCTTTCAGGAGAAGCCGCATTGCAGGCTTTTTACTGACCTGCCCTCCACCCTGAAGAATTGGAAGAACTACTTTTTTATTCTGCGGAGCAAGGTTCTGAGCGATTTTGAGGGTTTCCCGCGTAGCTGGCTGCATCAGGGCCCATTATTTCCGAAGCACATCACCCTGAATAGGGAAGAGGGCATAATGGTGATGGAATTGAAAGATCAGGCGGCTACTCAGAAATTCTCCTGTTTAGACGCGGTGACGGCCGAACTGCATCATTGGACAATGCAGCTGATTACCGACGAAGAACGCGGGCTCCAGCTCTCTGACCTCGGCCTCGGTACTTTCTTTATCTTTGACCTTTGGGCCTTAGCGAACTCACTAACTTATTCTTTGTGCAGGCATGGAGGGCAGCGAGGCTTCTAAAGAGAGCCGAAAGTGGAAGAGACAGGTCTCCAGAAAGGTGCGGGAGATGAAACGCGCCGAGGCTTCTCTGACGCCCATGCATGACTCAATAGAGATGCAGGGAGGCTCATTCCGGCTCTCGGAACCGCCGATCCCTGAAGTAGAAGTGGTTCGGTCTCCTCCTCGTCAAGAAGAGCCGCCACCACCCCCTCCAGTTGTTTCGAGTGCGGAAGGGGGTCCTTCCCAACCTACCTCGAAGACCCTCTCCCGCAGCGCTCAAGTGCTGATCCATTCCCTGGAGAAGAACCGAACTGTTCGGGAGAATCTGGGTTTGGCTAAGGTTTTGGGGGCCTCCATCTGCCTTCGGAAGGATCAAGATAGGCTAACCCTGAATAGTCTTGATGATATCCTGACCCAGACTATGAGCCTGAGTGTGGAGAGCTTGGTGAACCAACACATTGTCCGGGAGAAGGCTCACCGCTTGAGGCAGGAGATCGAGAAGGTGGGTCAGGAAGCCGCTTCCCTCCGATCCCAATTTTCATCCGCCCAAAACTACATAGATGAAATTGAGGGGCGGATGAAATTCTATGAGGATAAGCTGGCCGAGCAAGCTCATGTTCTTGAAGAGATTCGGGCGCTCCGAGCAGCTGATGTCGCTCGCCTCACTGAGGAACTCAAAGCAAAAGAAGAAGAGGCAGTGACAAGGGAGGCCGACACTTATGTGAACGCCCATAGGGATCTCTTGGCCGAGCTCAGGAAGCGTTATCCTGAGGAGGACTTTTCCTGGATGGTGGACCTGGCTCCCCAAAACGAAGAGGATAGCGAGGAGGAGGTTGAAGGTGAGAGAAGGGGTGAATAAAATGTAGAATAGGCTGGGGGTGATCCTTCAGCCGAATGACTTGTATATATTTTCAATTTGAAATGAAATGATGTTCCTTTTTGTTTAATGACTGGATGAGATCGGAAAGTATCTAAGTTGCATAAGCGCCTGATTGTCTGAACATGTTAGAATAACTTAAAAGCAATTATTAATCTATGTATGAGAGATCGGCAAGACATTGTAAACATGAGATCGGCCTAAACCAAGAACGAACACTGAACGGAACTTTAGATTATTAAAATTGGAAACCTGATCTGAACACTTAAGATCGGAAGCACCATTAAGCCGGATTAAAACCTTAACTTTATTGAACAACTCTCTACAATATTTATGAAAAGGGGGATCGGATGGCATGAAGATCTGATGTTGGTTCAATTTCGTTTGACAAGAGATCGGATGTGTGATTGACTGGCCAGGAAACTTGGTAATTGATTTGAGAGATCAGTAAGGAAAGAGATTTGGTACTGGTTTTGATTTCTTATAAGGAGTGATCGGAAATGTGATTAGTTGGCAAAGAGACTTGACTTTAGTTTGATCCCAAGGAAGAGAGATCGGAAATGAATTGAATGTCAAGGAGGCTCGGTGCTGGGGGTCTATTTCAAGGTCTATTGATTTCGGGGATCGGCCAAAATATGGTATCGACAGCTGCCCCTCTTTACATAATTTCTATTAAAGGGAAAAATTTTCCCGTGTAGGAATTATGTAAAGATTCAGACCCATATTTTGGGCGATTGGGTATTGAAATGTTGAGACTCAAAATCAAGGTTAGGAAACTAAAACGAACTTAGGTCAGCGACCCCGGGCTGGTAACAAGAATTCAAATGCTGAAAAACTAAAATCAACCCAGATCAAAGAACCAGAAATTAAAAAAATAAAATCAACTTGGATCAGGGAACCAGAGGTTGATGACAGAAATTAAAATCAACTTAGATCAAGGAACCAGAAGTTCATAACAAAAATTTAAATGCTGTAAATTAAAAATCAACTTAGATCAAGGAACCAGAGGTTGATAACAGAAATTTAAATGCGAGAAATTAAAAATCAACTTAGATCAAGGAACCAGAGGTTGATAACGGAAATTTAAATGCGAGAAATTAAAAATCAACTTAGATCAAAGAACTAGAGGTTGATAATATAAATTTAAATGCGAGAAATTAAAAACCAACTTAGATCAAGGAACCAGAGGTTGATAACGGAAATTTAAATGCGAGAAATTAAAAATCAACTTAGATCAAGAAACCAGAGGTTGATAACAGAAATTTAAGTGCTAGAAATTAAAAATCAACTTAGATCAATGAACCAGAGGTTGATAATAGAAATTTAAATGCGAGAAATTAAAAATCAACTTAGATCAAGGAACCAGAGGTTGATAACGGAAATTTAAATGTTGGAAATTAAAAATCAACTTAGATCAAGGAACCAGAGGTTGATAATGGAAATTTAAATGCGAGAAATTAAAAATCAACTTAGATCAAGGAACCAGAGGTTGATAACAGAAATTTAAATTCGAGAAATTAAAAATCAACTTAGATCAAGGAACCAGAGGTTGATAACAGAAATTTAAATGCGAGAAATTAAAAGTCAACTTAGATCAAGGAACCAGAGGTTGATAACAGAAATTTAAATGCGAGAAATTAAAAATCTTACAAAGCAAGTCTAACCTGACACAAGAAGTTCTTCCGCGACGAAGTGTACTTAACAGGGTCCCGAAGGTCAATGATTAATGGATGACGAGTTACAAGAATTGACCTAAAACTTCCCCGGATGACCCTTTTCTGTTCTCGACTTTCTTCTTGTTTTGCGGAAAGCGCCCTTACGAGTTTTCACTTTCCCTTCCGCCCATTCAACTAGAAGCGCCCTTCTGGGTTTTCACCCCTAGTTTTTTTTTTTTACCCATTCCCTGCAAGTTTCTTAGCAAAGTACGTGAGGTTATCAACATCCAAATCCTAATCTTATAATAAAATTTTAACAAATTAATAGCGCATAGGAAACAGCATTAGAGTGTGAGTGTGTGAGAAAGATAAAGCAAAAAGATAAATTAAAATGTGAAGAAGATAGATTGAAGTGAAAGGTTGACTTTATTATGGCTTTATTATGGCTAAGGAATAAAAGGCACAGTTTCAAAGAAAAACAGGATACAAGGGTAGATCTCACAAATTTCTTGTAGTTAACTTTGAAGTCTCTTAACTGCCAATATTTCAAGTATTCTACTGACGGGGATTCATGTCGCGATGATTTATTTTCCTTCCCTGGTCCCATATTTTCTTTTTTATTTTTCTATTTTCTGGTTCTAAGGGCGCCCTTTCGGGTTTTCACCCTTAGATTTTTTTTTTTTACTCGCTTTTTCAGTGTGCCCTTTCGGGTTTTCACCCTTCACTCATTTTACAGAAAGCGCCCTTTCGGGTTTTCATCTTCTTTCGCACATTTTGCTAGAGGCGCCCTTTTGGGTTTTCACCCCTACCCCTTTTTTTTTTTTGCTAGGCATAATATCTCCGGACAATGTCGGCATTCACGGGTCTTGGGAATTCTTCACCATCCATATGGGTCAGGATCAGGGCCCCACCAGAAAATGCCTTTTTAACCACATAGGGTCCCTCATATGTTGGTGTCCATTTCCCCCGGGCATCATTGTGATTCGGAAGCACCTTTTTGAGGACTAGATCCTTGGGTTGAAATTCACGTGGGCGAATGCCTTTGTTAAATGCCCTGGCCATTCTGCTCTGGTATAACTGCCCATGACATACTGCCGCTAGCTTCTTCTCGTCCAGCAAATTTAATTGGTCCAACCTTGACTGGATCCACTCCGACTCATGAATCCCTGATTCCTTCAGAATCTTTAGGGAAGGAATTTCCACTTTGATAGGCAGTACAGCTTCCATCTCATAAACCAGCGAGTATGGGGTTGCCCCAGTTGATGTCCTTATGGAAGTCCGGTATGCATGAAGGGCGTAGGGAAGCATATCATGCCAATCCCTATAGGTGACTGTCATTTTCCGAATTATCTTCTTGAGATTTTTATTTGCGGCTTTCACTGCTCCATTCATCTGGAGACGGTATGGTGAGGAGTTGAGATGTCGGATATTGTATTGATCACATAACCTCTGGATCTTCGGACCATTCAAATTCTTGGCATTGTCAGTGACGATTTCACTTGGGAGGCCATGTCAGCAAATGATATTATTTCTGAGGAACTTGAGAAATGTGTTCTGCGTGATGTGGGCATATGATGTCGCTTCGACCCATTTAGAAAAATAGTCAATAGCTACCAAGATAAATCTATGTCCATTGGATGCCTTGGGGTTGATGGGACCAATCACGTCGATGCCCCACATTGCGAAAGGCCATGGTGAGACGAGGTTGAACAGTTGGTGAGGCGGGACATTTATCGGATCTGCGTAGATCTGACATTTGTGACACTTCCGAAAGTATTCAATGCAATCCTTCTCCATAGTAGTCCAGAAGTATCCTCGTCGCAAGATTTGCTTAGCCATCATATGCCCATTAGCATGGGTAGCACAGTTCCCCTCATGAGTTTTGAAAAGGATCTTCTTTGCTTCTTTTGCATCCACACATCTCAAAAATTCGCTGTTTGAGCTCCTTTTGTATAGGATTTCTCCACTGGGCAAATATCCCAAAGCTAATCTTCGGATCATTCTTCTTTCGTTTCTACTTGCCCCTAGAGGGAATTCTCTGGTTTTGATGTAGACCTGGATGTCATGATACCAAGGTTTACTATCTTTTTCTTCTTCGATCATAAAACAATATGCTGGCTCATTCCTTGTTTTGATCTGCAATTCTTGAGTCATCTGCCCTTCTTCTATTTGAGCCATGACAGTCAGGGTGGCTAAGGCATCCGCGAATTGGTTTTTGTCCCGACTGAGGTGAGTGAAATAAATTTCTTCAAATTTCTTGATCAACTCCAGTAGGTATTTCTGATATGGGATTAACTTCGGATCCTTGGTTTGCCATTCACCCTTGACTTGATAGATGATCAAGGCTGAATCCCCATATACTTCTAACTTCCCGACTTTCATTTCAATGGCAGCCTGTAAACCTAGCACACAAGCTTTCTATTCTACGACTTTGTTGGAACCTTAATTTGATGGCTATTAGGAAGTGTTTCCCATCGGGTGATACCAGTACTGCCCCAATTCCATTACCAGACAAATTAACAGCTCCATCGAAATACATTTTCCACACATCAGCTGGCTCTTTTTCTTCACTGTCGACTTCATTAACATGCTTATCAGGGAATTCAAAATCCAAGGTTTCATAATCCTGGATTGGGTTTTCTGCTAGGAGATCCGCGATTACGCTACCCTTTACTGCCTTCCGGGTCATATAGACAATGTCATATTGAGAGAGTATGACTTGCCACTTGGCTATCCTTCCCGGCACAAGTGGGTTTTTGATCACATACTTAATAGGATCCATCCTAGAGATGAGCCATGTCTTATGATTCAACATGTAGTGTTTAAGTCGATTTGCTGTCCAGGGTAATGCGCAACAAGTTTTCTCTAGGAAAGAGTACCTTGACTCACAATCATTGAACTTCTTACTCAAATAGTAGATAGCTCTTTCCTTTCAACCAGTGTCATCATGCTGCCCCAAAACACATCCCATTGAATTCTGTTGGACAGCCATGTATAGAATCAACGGTCTTCCCACCACCGGAGGAACCAATACTGGTGGGTTTGACAAGTATTGCTTAATTCTCTCGAAAGCCTCTTGGCAAACTGAATCCCATTGAGCGGTGTTGTTCTTTCGGAGTAATCTAAAGATAAGCTTAGCCTTAGCAGTGAGGTTGGAAATAAATCTTGAAATGTAGTTCAACTTTCCTAGGAAACTGCGCACCTCCCTTTCTGTCTTTAGGGATGGCATCTCTTGAATAGCTCGAACTTTGTCTGGATCTACTTCTATTCCCTTCTCACTCACTATGAATCCCAACAACTTCCCAGATTTAGCTCTGAACACACATTTGGCAGGGTTTAGTTTCAGCTGATACTTCCTGAGCCTCTCAAATATTTTCCTCAGCACCTGCACATGGCTTTCTCCTTCCCTGGATTTGATGATCATATCATCCACGTACACCTCTACTTCTTTGTGCATCATATCGTGGAATAATGTGACCATAGCACGTTGGTAGGTAGCGCCTGCATTTTTTAAGCCAAATGGCATGACCCGATAACAGAATACCCCCCATTGAGTGACAAAAGCGATTTTCTCCTTATCCTGTTCATCCATGAGGATTTGATTGTACCCGGATGCTCCATCGATACATGAACATCTGCCCAACCCTGCGGCATTGTCTACTAGCACGTCTATGTGTGGGAGAGGGAAATCATCCTTCAGGCTTGCTTTATTAAGATCCCTGTAATCAACGCACACCCTGACTCTTCCGTCTTTCTTCATTACCGGGACAATGTTAGCTATCCATTGAGGATATTTGACTACTTCTAGAAACCCGAGATCATCATCGCTTTTGACTTCATCCACGACTTTGAGCGTGTCGGGGTTCATTCTTCTCGACACGCTTACCGGGATCGTTCCAGGAATTAGGGGAATCTTGTGTGTCACAATCTGGGGGTCTAGGCCGGTCATATCATCATAGCTCCATGAAAATACGTCCAGGAATTCTTTGAGCAAGCTGACCATATCTTCAAATTCTCCACTCTCCACAACCTTAAGTTCTCTTTTTATTTCTTCTGTGCCAAAATTCACGGTGTGCGTTTCATCCCTGTAAGGTACCAGGGAAGGTTCATCTTTTTCATCCCTTTCTTCTACGAGTCCCTCCTCAGAATCACTTGAAGTAATGACAGTTATGGGGATTTCAAAATTAACCAGAGGAATTTTTGAGTCTATTGGATTATTAGGTGTTAATTGATGAACAGTCCTGAAGAAATGAAAGTGGAATATATTACGAAAATGGCAAAACAAGGAAAAGAGAATTGGATGTAAAAATGCACTATTAATCCATTAATATTTTCATCGTAAGAAAAGGGTCCATTTACAGTATTATACTTGTCATCATGGACAAAATGATCAAGTGTTAATAACCAAAAGTACTTTACTCGAAATTGAGTACAGGAATGTCCTCTGCCGTCCAGTTGCCCAGTTCTTGCCCTTCAGCTATTGGCGAGACTAAAGCTTGATACAAGGAATTGAGATGGATGACATTAATGGATGGTTCGTCGGGTGATTCTTCAGCTTCCACTGGATTCTCAATAATCGCTTGGTGAAGACATCTGTGATTCTCGGGACTACCTTCACTTTCCCGACCTTCTGATCAAACCTCTGATCCCGAAGCATACTTCTCATCAAGAATCATCCATCTGTGAGAGCATCCTCCTCATAACCCAAGCCGTAATGGCCAACCTTCTGGATGGCTGGTATAGGTTCGACAATCCCTTGCAAAGTAGCGCCTAACCCCTTGCCCTTTTCATAACCACTCTTTAGCATCACCTTTGCTACCATAGCCGTAGCCCCTTCATCCCTCAGGATAGTTTCTTACAACTCTAGAGCTTAAAAAGAGCTCTCCAATGATTCCTTAGCTGCTTCCACATAAGGAAGTGATTACGGTTTGGTGACCAGCATGGCTTCCTCCCCTTTCACCATGATGATTTTATCGTCCACAATGTATTTGATCTTCTGGTGCAAAGTCGAAGGAACGGCATTTGCTGAATGGATCCAGGGCCTTCCCAGCAACATAGTATATGCAGGTTCAATGTTCATCACTTGGAACGTGACGTTGAAGGTGCATGCGCCGATTTGAAGTGGCAAGTCAATGTCTCCCAGTACCTCCCTCCTTGTGCCATCAAAAGCTCTTACCACCATAGCACTTTGACGTATGCTTGACCAGTCGACGGGTAGCCTAGCCAAAGTGGCATTAGGCAAGACGTTGAGTGCGAATCCATTGTCAATGAGGACCTTGGCAACTATGCAACCTTTACACTTTACTGTCACGTGCAGAGCCTTAGTGTGCTTTAGGCCTGCCGGGTCTATCTCTTCTTCTGAAAAAGTGACAAAACTAGATGCCTGAATTTGCCCCACTATTTTCTCGAATTGCCTCGGTGTGATGTCGGGGTTAACGAAGGCCTTTCCCAGGATCTTTTGCAAGGCTTGGCGATGTACCTCTGAGCTCAAAATCAAGGATAATAGTGAAATTCGAGCAGGTGTCTTTCTTAACTGTTCAACAACGTTGTACTCACTTTGCTTCATTATTTGAAGCAACAGCTCCTCCTCTTCGTTTGATCCGGCAGGTTCTCCTCTCTCCACTTTCTCAACCTCCTCTTCTGTATTCTCTTGGGGCTCTCCCATTTTTACTTTCCCTCTCTTCTTTTCTTTCTCTTCACCCACGTAACATCTCCCAGTTCGGGTTATAAATTTAACCTCTTGCTCAAGTGGGGAGGATTTTGTGGTGGGGACGGGCTGGGGGTTGGATTGGGGAGTAGCATTACCAGATGGTCCGGCGTAAGTCATCTTGAAGTGTTTATGAGGAGCGAAGCACGGTTTAGGAGGTACTGAAGGTGAGGCAAGGTTAGGAGCCGGTGTACTACTTGATGCTCCTTGGGTGAAGACTTGGAAATCATAGTTCCAGGGTACAGCACAAGTGTTTGTAACTGGGAGCTGGGACGGGGTTCGGATGATTGTTACTGGTGGTGATGATGCTGGGGCAGAGAAGGTCATTCTATGATTAGAGGCATTTTGGCCGAATCGGGCTGCATTTACTCTGCCCTCCATTTTTGACCTTGCTTGGCATCTTAAGACCTTGAGGGACAGTAGGTTCTGGACCTCTTATTTGAACTCCTCACAATTTTGCAGCTCGTGGTCAGCTGCTCCTCCATGATAGGGGCATCTCGCATTATTTCCAGGCTTGAGGGTAGAGGTAACCTTCCCCCACTGCCATTGTAAAGATTTCCTCAAAGTGAGGAATCAGTTGATCTATCTCCAAAGTTGACCCTTCTCCTTTTGAATCTATCATATTCACGCCACTGCCCGTACCGTGATTGGGCAATGGGTTTGAGGTGACATTGGGAAGGGAACCATTCCCTTTGATTTTTAACCATCCGTTTCTGATTAGGGCGTGCACTCTCCCTCTGAGTGCCCCACAATTATCAGTAGAATGCCCCTGTGCCCCTCCATGATACTCACACCGGGCACTAGCATCATACCACCTGGGGTATGGTGGCTGGATTGGGTCAAGGGGAATCGGCACTATTTGATTTATACCGATGAGGTATCGGTATATCTCGCTAAGTGGCAGGGGAAGAGGTGGATTAGAATTTCTTGGTGGTCTCGGGTGTCACACCCTACCCCTCTGTAAGGCATAACATGATCCCGTAGTATACCTAATGAATTACCAACTCCGTCTACTGATAACCCATTAAATACACTACAAGGGATTTTAAAAATTTGTCTTACTTCTTTTATAGTGGTGAGCACTATTTACAGGTGTTAAAAACTTTTTTTAACTGAAGTGATAGAACTGACACATTTGACTTATTTGGAATTTCTGTAAAAATTTTGGCAGAGTGCCATCTGTAATTTGGATAAAACAGTTCTTCAGAAAACCTATAAAAAGCACTTCAATATATTTTCCAAATCTCAAATCCAACATTTTTCTCAACACAACATATTTCTCAACTCAAATCTGCAGTGATTTTTCAAAGACTGAGATAAAAGAAATATAATACAATTTTTACAAGCCAAAATAACTCATAATTTACTTCACAATGTCAATGTACAATTTTAATTTACAACTGCTCAAAACCAAAACAATATGTACATACAGTGATCATACATTACCGCAAAAAATACAAAATGTGGTATACTCGTTATACCCGAAAATCTTTCGCTAGAGGTAATAGCAGCCTAGTCTGCTGCCCTGTCTGTCTGTCTACCTGCAACAGCAATAAAAAGCTATCGCTGAGACAATGTCTCAGTGGTGCACAACATTAACCAAATACAAGTGAAACGGCAATGGAGTTCTTCTTTCTTCTCAAATCGGCATGGTTGAGGAACTTTGAAGAAATGAATTTGCAGATTGCATATTAGGTGTACACATGCCCCATTTAACTTAGTTTATTCCTTTAGTGGGCCACTCACACTTATTAAATCATATAATAAGTTAAATGTGTTATTTACACCTTTTTCACTCCACTTTTGGCTATTTGTATTAGGTACCACCAAATTCATTCTTCATTTTATTTTCTAAGTGTAATATTATTTATTTTTAATGGACATTTAGGTCAAAAGACAATTCGGGATGTCAAATGACCATAATGCCCCTGTTCGGGTTGCATTCCCGATTTTTCGGTAACATCGGGTTTTGTCCATTTTTCGATTTCTCACTTTTCTTTGTACTAATAATTTAATTTTTCTTTGATATTTATAATGATATTTATACTTCAATAAGGGTCTATTTAAGTCCTAAAAATGTTTTCCAGGGTTCCCCGCAGTCCAGGGCTAGTCAACGGTCCACGCCGTGACTTCCCGGTGCGGTCACCCATCGCTAGGGTTCTCGGCTCGCTTAACTTGGTTACATTTCTTTGCTATTATTTTTCCTTTGTTTTTCTTGTATTTTCTTTTCTTGTATTTCATTATTTATGTCTCCTCACTCATATTGAAGTGTAGTTCTAGGCATCCTAGCTGTCCGGACAACACTGGTCACCGGAACAGTAGAACGCACTACCGAACTTAGGGGTGTTACATCGGGTTATTTTTGAGGTGGTCTAGGTTGAGTAGGTTGAGGAGGTGGTCTGGGCTGGTAGTTTGTTGGTGGTGGATACTGTGGGTGAGGAGGGTGATAATTTGGAAAAGGGGGTGGAATGTTTGCAATGGTTTGGCCATGAGGGGGAGGATATGGCCAGTAGTTATTTGGAGGAAATGAAGATTGGGTGTTCTGTCGGGTGATGGAATGCACATCACCCTCTTTCTTCTTGCCAAAACTGGCAGTTTTCTTTACAGGATTCTCAGTCAACTCCTGCAGTTGTCCCATCCTTAATTTAGCTTTTATCCTTTCACTAGCTTGGATGATGTCCGAGAAACTATTGGAAGTGTTTCCAATCATCAAATTGAAGTACGGAGCCTTTAATGTCTCGATGAACAGGGAGCAAAGCTCATTATCAGTAACCGGAGGATATACTTCTACTGTTTTCTCTCTCCACCTCTGGGCATATTCTTTGAAGCTTTTCCTGTCTCTCTGCACCAGGTTTTGGAGGTCTCTCCTTGTGGGGGCCACATCACAATTGAACTTGTATTGCTTCAAGAAAGTGTTAGCCAAATCCTTCCAGGAGCGTAATTTGCTCCTGTCCAACTGAATACACCTTCTTAGGGCTGCCCCGAAGAGACTCTCGTGAAAGAAGTGAACCAAGAGTCTATTATCTTCCGTCAGGGCGGACATTTTGGCAACATAAGTGGCCAAGTGAATGTGGGGGTCTGAGTTCCCGGTGTGCTTGTCGAAGTCCGGGACCTTAAACTTAGGCGGTACCACCACATCAGGCACCAATCTTAGTGACGCCACATCAACTGAAACATACATGTTCAGTCCCTCTATCGCTCTTAATCTCTCTTCTAGAGCAGATAGCTTCTCATTTTGTCTCGTCTTATCTCCCCCCCCTACTACATGAAATACTCCCCCAGCTGGGAAATGAGGGGCGGAATGAACCGGAGGGATCAGGATTGAAGGGTATGGCTCTGCATTTGGGATAGTCGGGTAATGGGAGAAAGGTGGATCATTATTCAGGGGAGCCAGATTGACGGTGATAGTCGGATCCGGGATAGGTGGTTGAAAAGTGAAAGAGGTTGAAGCATGATGAGAATCAACCATTGTAGGAGGTGGGGGAGGTAGTGGTAAATTAGGCTCTGAAGCAGGCTTATTATGGGACATCTCTCTCATTAGTCTCATGAGCTCTGAGACCTAGTCTTTCAGTTCGGACACTTATCATTGTAGGTTCTAGACTTGTTCTTGGTCTTTCATTAGCATTTTTGTTCGTGACCTTGTTAAGTACACTCGTCTAGGTTGAACTGTGTGTCTTGTCAGGCTTGCTTTGTTTGAAGCGATGTTGATTTTCTGTAGGAGTAAAAAGGAAATTTTTAGTGAATTTTGAATTTTGTTAAAAATTAAAAGGGTCCTGGTTTGGACAAAGGATACGGTGGCACATGAGAGCCAAGAAGAATAATTGCATCAATTTTATCATGGCATCATTTGATAGTCTGACGGTGAATGACTGGATTGAATGCACATCCATGATACCTGTCCATATGGCGCATCCAATTTTTCGCATAACCCTAGCGAGGGGGTTCCTACGGGAGTCATACTATTCATTCACAATTTTGCTAAACAATGGCCCAAAAATCGTTTCATTAATTGAATAATTCGTACATGGCATTCTTTACATCGGTCTAGGCTCAGAGAGGTTCTTTATAATGTAATGGCATTTCCTGAGATATTCATAAAGCCTTTCTTCTTATCTGGCAGGGTTGAATATCCTCAGGGCATATTCAGATTCAGGTAATAGTTCTTATTTCCCTTGTGCTATCATTCTCTCCAGCTGGTCAACATTTTCTTTCAGCTCTTGATAGAGAGTGGCTTGTCTTTCTTTTTCTTTCCTTTCTTTAGCACATTCTCTCAGGATATCATCGATAAGCTGTGCTTGCCCCTTCAGTTTAAGCTTCTTCTTTTTGCTTTCTTGTTTATACTCCTCCATGAGTATCTCCTGGAATTTCATTTTCTCTTGAAGCTTGCCATTCTGTACTTCTACTTCTTTTATTGTAGCTTGGAGAGAGCTCTTTTCCCTTTCCCATCGTGTTTCTTGCTCTTCAAACCTTATCTTTTTGGTCCTTGCGTCTTCCCTGAGCCTTATTACTTTTCTTTTGAGGATCTGCTGTTGGTCCTCTAGCTGTTTTATTTGCTCTTGTAGTTACGAGTTTTCGGTATTTGCCTTTTGTAGAAAGTCAGCCAAACGAGCGCTAGCTTCTTCTGAAAGGATGTTTTGACGGGGGTCGCTGTCTTCGAATTTGGTTGGATCTGCAGTTGAGTGTCCTTGATCCCTGCCAGCCCTCCATTTAAGATAATCGCGCGTGACACTCGGACCTTTAGGCGACCTTTCCATCATAGTGATGCTTTCCCAGGATTTGCGAGCTACTTTCAATTCTTTTTCATTATCGAGCTCATGATAGAAATGACCTCGGTGGCATTTTTCAATACTGATTGATGACTGGGTTGAACTGAACTGTCTCATTACTAATGCTGGGATGTAATTTGTGTGTCCGGTCACTCCAATTAGAGACACTGAATAATTACTCCCTGTACTGAACAAAATGGGTTGACTCGACGTCCACAATTTTTTCCAACAGTAGTCATGGCTGTTGAAACTCAGAATCTATTCTTGCCACTGCAGCTCATCCTTTGGGCTGATTACTAATCTGGTCATCTTTTCGATAAGAGGTTGGTCAAGATACCAAGTTAACCCCTTTGTCTCTATAGGGCACCTGTGACTGATGATCCAGAGGTGTAACAATTGAGAACAACACTTGATGGACCCCTTGCCTTGTTGTCGACAGTAAGTAAGGGTTAATAAAGTCTCTGCAAGAATTGCCGGTATTGGGTTGACCTTCTGCTTTTCTACTACCCAGAATATCTCCGCAACGTTGCAAGTTATAATTCTTGGAGGCCCAGGGAACAATATCAAGCCATAAATCCCCAAAGCAAGTGCTAATGAAGCTTGCTTCCATTGTTCATTATGGATGTATTGATCTAACCACTTCTTGAGGTAAGTCCAATACCATCCATGCGTGTTTCCTTTGACCGTTTCTCTTGCCTTTGCTTCTTCTGGGGGAATTCCCAACATATATGCGAACCGTTTCCAGGTCTGCCTATGCTCAAGGTGTAGGTAGATCCGATTCTACACTGCATAAGGAATTTCTAGCAATGCCTGATATTCTTCCATAATGGGGGTGGTGTCGATATCATTGAAGGAGAATACCCCATACTTGGGATTCCAAACCAACAGCATGGCCTTTAATACCGGGACTTGAACTTTGACTCGTATCAAGGTCGCAATCCTTCCATATTTTCCTTCAAATTGCGCCTTAACGTGGTTAGGAAGCAACCTCCAACTACTGGATAAACCTTCGAGGCAGGTGCTTTTGACTTCGACTTTGCTTAGATCCAACGGGGGTAACAAGTTGGCATCTGCCCTGATGACATCACTTCGTGGAGGTACTGAACCCTGAGGCGATTCGGACCACGGTTTAGCATGCTGTTCTGGTCTAGGAATTTCTTCTGTAGACTGACTTGAGGATGCCATGTTAAAATGATGCTTATTCTTTTACAGACCTTAATTCGGTGATGCCTGCAGGGAAATTTGTTAGCAGGACGAATTTAGGTAATTTTCAATTATACTGTTGGCAGGGTAACACCTACACATTTATCAAAGTAGGAAAGTGTGTAGGTCCTACTAACAGTATGATCCGAGATTACCCTTAAAAATAAGAACATAAGAAAATACAAACAAAATAGGGCGAGAGCAGGTATGTCCCTTTTTGTCCTAAAATAAGGAGAGTCCTGGCGCCGGGTAGGTGCTACCTAATTGGATAGTTCTATCTTATGAGGTGGTTTGCTACAGCTTTTAGCTATTGTGATGGTTTAGCTCAAGGTCTAAATTTCTAAAAAGCCACAGGTTCCCAAATTGCCCCCACTGTAAACAGCAGAGCCCCATTCTACCACCATGATACTAACGGGAGAGTTCCATGGGTATCACAGTAAATAGAACGAGTTTCAGTCTGAGCAGAAGCCTTCACGTATACTAATGGGGTAAAACCCACGGGTACCGCTACATGACTCCCAACTATTTTCCTAGAGGATGAGAAAGCCTGGGTATAGGGCTGAAGTGTGTGAGGAGTTGGTGTGAGTGTTCGGTGTGTGGAGGGACACCTTTACCTCTTCCCAATATGGGGGAGTTTTTTTTCTTTTTTTTAGACGAAGAGTGCTGTAGGAGATAAGACAATCAAGACAAGCAAAACAGTTAGCAAAAATAACAATAATTAACATATGGAATTTTGTAAATTAAGCCCACCTAACTATGGTTTGAGCATAAAATTAAATCTGCCTTTGGACCTCTGTACCGGGGTTAAGGTGGAAAGGATGCCGATACCCCAGTGGAGTCGCCAAGCTGTCGTAAGGTGTTTTGCGGTCGCTTGGACGAACACTCACCGAAGTGGAAAAGAGTGAGGAGTCGCCACTTTAATTTTGAGGGAAATTAAAGAAAACCATTTGTGAAAATAAATTAAAATGAAACCACTTCAAAAACAGAGATTCTAGGTTCGGGGTCCGTAAATGGGTGGGGAAGGTGTTAGGCACCCCACCTTGTCCCTCAATGAGGGTGAGCATATTTAACCTTACGCTCTTTATAAATTAAAATCGATGGTTAGGGGGGTTAGAATGAAGATGTTAATCCCTTTGATAAAAGGGAATATTTGATTTTTCACTAATTCGGGTTACCCAGATACATAAATAAATGAGACAACCCTTAGTGAGTTGGTGTTGCGTATCAGTTTTATTTAGGGGGTTACATTGCGTATTGTGTTGTCTTAGTTTGAATTTGAGAAAATCCGGGTAAAAGCTTTTCCGATCTCTGGGGATACTCTATTTAAAGTTTGAATGATGGATCTCGGATAAGAACTCTCCTCCGATCTCCACATATTTATTAAAATTTTGGTTGAGAATCGGATAAGAACTCTCCTCCAATCTCTTTAAATGATTATTAAAAGTTTTGATTGAAGATAGGATAAGAACTCTCCTCCGATCTTTTTTAATATTTATTAAAACTCTTAATTGAGAATCGGATAAGAACTCTCCTCCGATCTCTTTAATATTTATTAAAACTTTTAATTGAGAATCAGATAAGAACTCTCCTCCGATCTCTTTAAATATTTATTAAAACTTTTAATTGAGAATCGGATAAAAACTCTCCTCTGATCTCTTTAAATATTTATTAAAATTTTGGTTGAGAATCGGATAAGAACTCTCCTCCGATCTCTTTTAATATGCAATTTTAGAGTTTTGATAAAGGATCTCGGATAAGAACTCTCCTCCGATCTCCTATTTGGTTTGGATGAGGATCAGGTAAGAACTCTTCCCTGACCTCTTGAACTTTAATTATGTTCGTATTGTGCAAGGACCTTAGGCTAAGGGTTTTGGCATCCGAAGACACTGGGAACCCGGATTAAGCTTCTTTTAACTCATCGGTATCTTGTAACTAGATAGGGGAAACCAAACTTAATTTTTACCAATCTCTTATGTGGTCACCTTACCAGTACCTTTCGGCAAGCCATATTTGCTCTATTCGATTTTACTCTGACTCCCCACCTTAACCAGTCACCTTCTTGAGCTAGTCTAGTGGCTCATCTTTATAATTTTCTCTGATTTATTATCCAAACTCTTATTTAAAGAAACTCTTATGTTAAGATACAGTTACCAACATTTTATCAAACTGCCTATATGCTACCTGTAACCAGAACACCTACATTAAGAAATAATAAAAGACTAGGAACAAATAAATAACATGAACTGGTGTATCAAAAGATAAACTCAAGAGAATAACCACCTACGTGGGACCTTCTAACATAAGACAAACTTTAACGAAAATTACGAGCATAAAAAAAAAGAAAATAAAGACAAACATTGAATAGGGCAACGGTTCAGACACTCACCTGTAGGAAGTTGAACCTATTGAACTAACTATGGAGTCACGAATGTTACAGAGTTGCGTGCTAATAATCTGAGGACTAATGTTCACCTTGGAATGAAGAATACCAAGTTAGAATGTAATCGAACCGAAATGACAATGAATTAGATTGAGCTCGGAAAATGAAAGTGGATATAAAAGTGATGAAAACAGAACTGGAACTAAGAAAGGGTATCACAAAGTAATGAACGAACTGAATATGGAGAGTTTCAGTATTCAATACTTCTTCAAAGAAAATACTTTAGAAAACTAGTTTTTGAAGTTTTTCCTATTTTTGAAAGCTTAAAAATAGCAAAGTAGCAAAACTGAATTAAGTTTCAGAGCCTTTCCACTATAGTCACCACCCTTTTCTTTGTTTTTTTAACATTTTTCATGCAGGTATTTATAGAGACCGGGTGCTCCCAATGAAGGGTCAGGATTTTCTTTGAGGGAGACGAAAGGTTAGGATTTTAAAGGACATGATCTGATGCTTAGGAATTAAAGAGAATCAGAATGAACGGCTGAGATCCTTTTCAAAATATTTATCCTTTCTCTTTTCTAATCTGACGGCTCAAAATTTTCTTGGCAAGGGCGATCAGAGGGCTGAGAATAAAAAGCATTGGTCTTGTCGCCTTCTTCTTTGATCCAAGGGCTCCGGGCTTGTCCTTACAAGTAAGATCAACGGTGGAGATTGAGATGTATAGGACTGTCATGACATACTCTGGCACCTATAAGTAATGTGGGCGATTCTGCAGATGAGGCGTGCGGTGGAGATTTGATCTCGTCTATAATGCCTTAACTACCTCGGCCCTGATTATGACGACAGTTATTGGAAGTTGTCTTATTATCTTTGCTTTCCGATCTCCCCTCCCTTCCGATCTTTCTAATATGATCCTGTTCCGATCTCTCATGCCGGGCCTACCTCTCCGGATCTTTCCTGCTCCAAAGTCTTCTCCTTTGTCCGGGCTTATTCAGTTAAAGCATTTATTCCTTCAGTTTCCGGGGCGTCTGCTTCGTTTTCTGCTAGTAATAAATGCTCAGACCTTCCCTATATATATATACCTTCAACGAGACATTCTTCTGCATTTCATTTTCTCCTCCCGCTTCTTACTTTCCTGTTCTAGCTGCTCTGGCAATAATCCCGGCCATGATAGCTGCTTTTGATCTTTTTCCGGTTGTTCACCTTGTTCACCGACTAAAAATTTTTCGACCCCGGTGATTAGAAAATCACTATAGCCATATTTGATGACAGTGAGAGAACCGGACTATTTTACCGATTCAGATCGAGAATATCGATCGTGTTAATCTCGAGTCGGTCGACCGATATAATCGGCGAACTGATTTCAGGCGAGAAGACTTCTAATTTCCCTCCTATTATTGGTGACTGCCCTTCGAAGTTTATTTGGCTTCTCACCATATTGGGTGTCCTAACAGCGGTTTGGTTCGGAGCGATAACATTGACCTCTCTTATCCTCATGAGAGTCATAGTCCCCCCATTTGAGCTGTACATCTATCCGATGTCGATGGCTGATCTCCTGATCAAACACATCTTTTGATTCAGTCACGAAACTAGGCTTTGACATAGGCCTTTACTAGATAGGATGTACTGCCGATCTCTAGAGATCGCCCAAATGATGCAATCCGACCTTTAATGTAATCCGATCTCTTGAGATCGCCCAAATGATGTAATCCGACCTTTTGTGTAATCCGATCTCTTGAGATCACCCAAATGATGTAATCCGACCTTTTGAAAATGAGACCTTATTTTGATAATTGTAATTTTATTATTATTGTATTAATTACTTTCCGATCTCTAATGTGCATATCCGATCCAATTCCTAACTGAACATCCCTTAACCGATTTATAATTTTGAACATCTATTTTAATTCACCGATCTTTAACTAGCCGATCTCCCCCTATTTATTTAATGAGTTTCTGGAATGTTCTTGCGATGTGTCAGAAAAGCTGGCGAATTTCACTGCCCGATGCGTCACTTGGGATACCGTGAGCATTGAATGCTCAGACGGGTATAAATAGGGTAAGGGAGAGCCAGTTGCTCCCTTATGTCATTTTCAGCACCTCGCGAGCAATTCCAAAATTCTCTCGTTTCTTTAAGTTGTTCCGACACCGATCATACTCCGGTAAGGGTTTTGATCTTTTCTTTAGTTAAATTTCTCTCTTTTCTTTGAAAATGAGTGATGCCGAGGGTCAGAGAGTGACGAGCCCCCCTTCCGTTCATGTTTCATGGTCGTCTGATGAAGTTGAGGTGGTCGGACCAAGCGGGCGATCTAGACCTCCAACATCCTCCGTTCCATCCCGTGGTCAAGTGGGACCCTCGAGGCAAACGCATTCTTCAGGGAGAGAAAGCCTTCCTGTGGACGAGCTGCCGTCAATCCTTCAAGAAACCGATCTGCACCCGTTTAGCCAAGAATATAACCTTCGGCCTGATTCATACGAACTTATCAGATGCCATGGCAATCTCCGAGCTGATCACTTCTTTGAAGAAAATGACATGATCATGGTATATGAAGAACAATTAAAAGCCGAGCTGCGGTTCCCTCTTGATGACTTCTTGAAGGAAGTTTTGGAATTCCACCAAGTCTGCATAGCTCAAGTTCACCCGAACTCATGGTGAATCCTAGTAGCCTTCAGAGGTCTTTATCGAGCTAAGGGACTCAGTCCTACAGCGAAGGTATTTGCAGAGCTACATAGGCTGACTCATCGAAAGGATGATGAATACTGGTTCTTTCAGGCGAAGTCGCATTGCAGGCTTTTTACCAACCTGCCCTCCTCCCTGAAGAATTGGAAGAATTACTTTTTTATTCTGCGGAGCAAGGTTCTGAGCGGTTTTGAGGGTTTGCTGCATAGTTGGCTGCATCAGGGCCCATTACTTCCAAAGTGCATCACCCTAAATAGGGAAGAGGGCATAATGGTGATGGAATTGAAAGATCAGGCGGCTACTCAGTAATTCTCCTGTTTAGACGCGGTGATGGCCGAACTGCATCATTGGACAATGCAGCTGATTACCAGCGAAGAACGCGGGCTCCAACTCTCTGACCTCGGCCTCGGTACTTTCTTTATCTCTGACCTTTGGGCCTTAGTGAACTCACTGACTTATTCTTTGTGCAGGCATGGCAGGCAGCGAGGCTTCTAAAGAGAGCCGAAAGCGGAAGAGAGAGGTCTCCAGAAAGGTGCGAGAGATGAAACGCGCTGAGGCTTCTCATACGCTCAGGCATGACTCAGTAGAGATGCAGGGAGGCTCATTCCGGCCCTCGGAACCGCTGATCCCTGAAGTAGAAGTGGTTCGGTCTCCTCCTCGTCAAGAAGAGCCACCACCACCCCCTCCAGTTGCTTCGAGTGCGGAAGGGGGTCCTTCCTAACCTACCTCGAGGACCCTCTCCCGTGGTGCTCAAGTGCTGATCCATTCCCTGGAGAAGAACCGAACTGTTCAGGAGAATCCGGGTTTGGCTAAGGTTTTGGGGGCCTCCATCTGCCTTCGGGAGGATCGGGATAGGCTAACCCCAAATAGTCTTGATGATATCCTAACCCAGACTATGAGCCTGAGTGTGGAGAGCTTGGTGAACCAACACATTGTCCTTGAGAAGGCTCACCGCTTAAGGCAGGAGATCGAGAAGGTGGGTCAGGAAGCCGCTTCCCTCCGATCCCAACTTTCATCCGCCCAAAACTACATAGCTGTAATTGAGGGGCGGATGAAATTCTACGAGGATAAGCTGGCCAAGCAAGCTCATGTTCTTGAAGAGGTTCGGGCGCTCCGAGCCGCTGATGTCGCTCACCTCACTGAGGAACTCAAAGCAAAAGAAGAAGAGGTAGTGACAAGGGAGACCGACGCTTATGTGAACGCCCATGGGGATCTCTTGGCCGAGCTCAGGAAGTGTTATCCTGAGGAGGACTTTTCCTGGATGGTGGACCTGGCTCCCCAAGACGAAGAGGATAGCGAGGAGGAGGTTGAAGGTGAGAGAGGGGGTGAACTAAATGTAGAACAGGCTGGGGTTGATCCTCTAGCCGAATGACTTGTATATATTTTCAATTTGAAATGAAATGAAGTTCCTTTTTTGTTCAATAACTGGATGAGATCAGAAAGTATCTAAATTGCATAAGCGCCTGATTGTCTGAACATGTTAGAATAACTTAAAAGCAATTATTAATCTATGTATGAGAGATCGACAAGACATTGTAAACATGAGATCGGCCTAAACCGAGAACGAACACTGAACGGAACTTTAGATTATTAAAATTGGAAACCTGATCTGAACACTTAAGATCGGAAGCACCATTAAGCCGGATTAAAACCTTAACTTTATTGAACAACTCTCTACAATATTTATGAAAAGGGGGATCGGATGGCATGAAGATCTGATGTTGGTTCAATTTCATTTGACAAGAGATCAGATGTGTGATTGACTGGCCAAGAAACTTGGTAATTGATTTGAGAGATCGGTAAGGAAGGAGATCTGGTAATGGTTTTGATTTCTTATAAGGAGTGATCGAAAATGTGATTAGTTAGCAAAGAGACTTGACTTTGGTTTGATCCCAAGGAAGAGAGATCGGAAATGAATTGAATGTCAAGGAGGCTCGGTGCTGGGGGTCGATTTCAAGGTCTATTGATTTCGGGGATCGGCCAAAATATGGTGTTGACAATGTAAAGCACACACATATAGTTCCTAAACATGCGAAGTTGCTAAATTAAGTGATATTACCATAATTATCGTATTACCCTAACGTGTGATTGAAGCTAAGCTAAATACGCACAATGTTAATTTACATGTTGTAGAATACATTTAATGAAACATATTCAATCATAAAAAGAAGTTAAATAAAATCCAATACTAAAGAAAGGGGAAAAGAAAAGAGATTTAAAACTTTTGCAACCCATAAAACCATCTTATAACTATTGCAAGGTTCAACGACCCATTAACCTCATGCAAAAGGCTTTAAAGTTCCATCTTAGACTAGGTGGGCTTTAGATCATCATATAGTTGCAAAGAATCCTTCCAAGTCCATTTTCTTTCTTTCATGCTCATAATGGTTTTGGTGGGCTTATGGGTTTTATTTATTTTAATTACTTACATCCAATTAATTATTACTAATTAAAATCCACATTAACCAAAATTAAAACCATATTACATAAAAAATAGCACAAATTAAATGAACATATAATTGATAAAAAGAAGATAGATCCTAAGTAAAGTTGGTTTCTAAGTTGAACTTGGATTATGCTCCTTTATCCCATTTTTTGCTAGGAAGGGAATTTCCTAACAAATCTCATATTTTCTATGTTGTCTCACATCTATTTAGTCTCCCAACTCACATGGAAAATAAAAAGAAGAGTTAGTATGTAATGTAATCGCATTTCATTAGCATTTAGATTATCATATTCATGCGATTTATACATTTTTAGTTCCTATTTATTTAGTTTTTATGTGTTTTTAGTTATTCATCATGTTTTATTTAATTCAGTCTAATTCCTTGAGTTTTGGAGTTTCTTAGGTAAGGTTCGATAGTTCAAAAAGTTATGAGCATGATTGGAAAGGAGGTAAAGTTTTAATTTTAACTTTTGGAGGTCTTTAAAAATTATACTGGGGGTGTAATAAATTACACCAACCATGTAATATTGATTTTTGAAGGTTTAAAATTACATGTCCATGTAATCTAGGTAGTGTAAATTAATCAAGGTGGTGTAACTTTTTATACAAATAAAATTTAAATTTAAGGCAAGCAAAATATTACCCAGGGTAGACCCATATAAATTAATAAAATTACATGGCATATGTAATTCTTTGAAGATAGAAAATAAAAGGGTGATTTCTCTCATTTACTTCCTATTTTGGGGAGTTTTCTGAGGCTCTTAGGATTATAAAATTAGGGTTTTTATATGAGAAAGATACATATGGAATCCTAATTGCACAAAGGCAAACTTTCTCCCAAGAGAATTCACATAGGAAATCAAGCTTGGGAAGATTCACTTTTTTTGCGCAAATGGAGATTCAAGCTAAGGTTCCATAAGATGAAGGCTACAAATCTCTTCTAGGTCTTTAATTCTATTTCTTTTTATGTCTTTTTTCTTTTATTTGATTAACTTAGCTGTAATTTCAACCATAAGTGAGTAGTTTACTTTATTTTATGATTAGGAATATAGCACTACCAACTTAATTATGGATTGGAGTTGATTTTATTCAATAAATTGGGGATTTTGTTCTTTATTTCATTTTCTTGTATCCTTAGTGCATGCTGTGTGTTATTACCTACTTAGCAATGATTTAAATATCAATTAAAGTATGAAAAGGTGAAGATTGATATTTGATGAATATGACTTTGAACTTAGAGTTCTTGAACTAGAGATATGCTAGAGATATGGAATTAGTAATTAATCAAAAAGCTTAATGGGTTGTAATTAATTGAAATACCACGAAAGTAGGGTTTAAGGTAATTGAAGCACATTTTGAGTGCCTTGAGAGGGGAAAAGTAACAATTTCCCAACAATTGAATGAATTGGATTAAATCTTTAATTACTTAGAGTGTGAACTCCTAACTCTAGAATGTTTTTATTCATTAATTTTCAAATTTAGTTAACTATTTTAGATTTTCTTTCAATAATATTTAGTTTACTTTATATATCTAGCCCACATTTAATTGTCTAGATAATTAAAATTATTGCAGTTCAAAGCTCAGCAACATCTCTGTGAGAACAATATCTTTTATACTACTTAGTATGATTCGTGAAGTTGCGAATTTTCACAACAATATGAAATAAGAATGCATTAAAATCCAATTACAACTAAAATACATCACATTACAAAAGTTTACATATTTGCACACTTAACAAATAAAATTTCGCTAACCTAGTAAAACAACCTTTAAAACTGCACAATTATCCTAGATTCCAAAGAAAAAATATAGAAAAAAAAGGAACCCAAAAATTGTGCATTAATGAGATATGCAAAAATAACCAAAGACACCTAATGTGCTAAAATTCCAGATTTGAGTAGAAAAATTGCAAAATTAAGTAAAAATAGCAAAACTTCATGAAAAATTATGAATTTTTCCAAAAACCTAGCTAATATATTAAACTAAAATATGGTAAAAATAATAAACACAAATCTGCTAAGACCTAGTATGCAATTAAAAACTTAGTGAATTGTACCAATTTCCAGATAGAATTAACGACCTAACTTGCAAAAAATTATTATTAATTATCTATAATAAATTGGATAAAAATAAAAATATAAACATTTAGAGGACACATTAAATATCATTAAAAAAGAATGAATTAAAACAAGTAGGATTGGACATAGAAACTAATTTTACAATCTTGGGTATGTTACTAAATCGTTACTAAACAGATCTAAACTTTAAAAAATCATAATAAATGATAGAAAATAGTTTTTTGGGTGATCCAAAAGGCTATGCCATGTGAAAACAACCCAATAAAACTATTAAAATCATTGAAATAAGCAAATAACATCAATAACATGCCAAAAATTGCAGAAAACCAAAATCAACAATGGAAGCATAAGTGGAGTTATAAAGCCCATTTAGAACATACCTTGTTGGAAGATTTATATTTTAGAATTGGAAGGCTCCTTTGGCTCCTTGAAAGACTATGGAATGCTAGAAACTCAATAAAGTAAATTAATTTTGGTGATTGATTATCCTAAATCTATATGAGACTAATTGTAAAAGTGTATGAGTGTAGGTATGTGTATGTTAAATTGGGGAGAAAGAGCAAGAAAATATAGCCTAGGATTTTCTCAATTTTAGATTAAAAGTCGCCTACCTAAAACCTAGGTCTAGCTATATTTTTATAGGGAGCAAAGTGATAAAGTAAACCTAATCCTAATCCTAATCCTTATATGATTATGACAAGAATTTAAAATAAAATAAAAATAATATTAAAGGATAATTATCCCTTCACAATTAAGATTACAAGGGATAGTTATCCTAAAATTTTTCTTTTTTTTATTATTTTTAATTCTATTGATTATTTAAAAGCTTTTTTAATAATTAAAAGGGCCTACCTAAGCCTGCAGGCCCAATTAACTCTCTCGAACTTAAAATTAAGAACGACTAGCCTAGCTAGTAGTTCCCTTGGGCCCATTGGAGACTTTAGGCATTCTAAGGCCTAGCCTGATTAAGTGACATAGGCTTTAGGCCTTGTTCAGGTCCTATTAAGCATTAAGCCCATTTTATTTTTGGAAATTAATTCTAATTAACTCCTAATTAGTCCTAATTTTTAACTTTCTAAAATTAATTTTTAATTAATTCCTAATTTTTTAAAATTAATTTCTAATTTTCTAATATTAAAAATACATGTTCTACTTTCCTAAAATGGTTACTTTCCTAAAGTGAAATTTCCTAAAATGACAAATCAATTTATTTTATTAATTTTCTAACATTCCATAAGTCTCAAAAGTGCTTCAGGATTCTTTCCCATCCAATGGTATTTTAAATGGTTACTTTCCTAAAATGACAAATCAATTTATTTTATTAATTTTCTAACATTTCATAAGTCTCAAAAGTGCTTCAAGATTCTTTGCCATCCAGTGGTATTTTCATCATAAGACTCCTCCTGTCTCTGTAAAGCAAGCATTTAAAGGAATAAAAAATAGATTTCTACACAAGCCAAGCTTGAGCTCTTTAAAGCTCTTCAGCTTAATTCATTTACACCCGTAATCATGACTAGTGGCCTCTAAGCATTCAAAAAGTGCACTCAAATTGACGATACATCACTAGCACTCGGTATTGAGTTTCCAACTAGATTGAGGTGCCTGACGAGCCATTTCAGAAGGTGGTCATGCTTACATATGTTCCTAGCATCTTTTGAAGCTATGGACGTGTTCTAGGTAGTAGAATAAGCAAAAGTACACCCTAACTCAACTTATGTCTTTTTTACATATAGATAGGGTTGCCAATTTGTTTAACAAAATATTCTTGGCAGTTTGAAATTAATTTAAATGAATTATAATGACTTAAGAACAATGTAAGGATCTTTACGAATATTTATAAAATCTGTAAGGGATCAATTAGTAAATTATGGTGAAGTTAGTTGCCTAAGCTGGTTTTGGATAACTAGACTTAGAATAGGTGTTCTGGTAGGCCTTGGATAGGCAAAGTGATGAGTGTTGTGGACCTTAGATCATTTTTTAGGTTGTTACTCATATATGTAACACCCTCCCTGTAACAACTCCGTACATTCTACTGTTTCGGTGACCAGTGTCGGTCTGGACAGCTAGAACGTCCGGAAAAATATTTAAACTAAAGTGAGGAACCATAATTAACTCAAATATTAATAAGAAAAATTTAGAAAAAATTTTAGAAATAAAATACAACCAAGTTAAATGAGCCGGTGCCCTAACGATGGGTAACCTAGTGAGAAGTTGCAGTTCTCGCAACTAGGAGCCCTAGAACCAGGGAAAAAATTATAAAATGATTTTTGGGACTCCAGAGAAGGGTCATTGAGGTTCTTATGGCATTAGAATGCCAAGGAAATGCTTAGAAAAATTTTTCAATCGGTACAGACAATTTTGGCCTGTTAAGCCAAACGGAGGGCATTTTGGTCATTTCATCTTCAGAGATGATTTTTGGCTGACTTGTCCAGTTAAGCAAATAATTATTATGATCTAAAATATGAATAAATATTGCTAAAAATTAAATTGGAAATGAGTAGAGAAGAGAGGAAAAGAAAATAAAAGAAAATGCTAATTATGACATCATATGATGTCATTTAAATTTCCTCCACCAATCACAATTTGTTAAACTCATTAAAAGAGATAAAAGAGACCAAAAAACTGAAAAACCAATCTGCATCTTCAACCTTTGGGCAGCCAAAAACGTTGAGAGAGAGAGAGAGAGAGAAGAGATTCCACCATTTTCAAGCTTAAAAGCTTGAATTTTTTCTCCATTTGTTCACCAAAATTGCCAAGTCCCTTCACAAAAAATTTGATCTTTCACCTAGAAAAAGCTATTGGCAGCCAAAGAAGAAGAGATTAGGGAGGTTTAATCAAGGTTAAGTGAAGCTCAAAAAGGTTAGTGCACTAAACAATTTCTTTTCTTTCTTTAATCTTGTAAGCATGCTAAATCAAGTAGAAATTGTGTGAAATTAAAAGAAAAACTTGAGTAAATGAAATCTCTAAATTTGGCAGCCATGAGAAAGTTTAAGGATTGTTGGTTTTTGGTGAAATTAAGTGACTTAATTATGTTATTGATGAGTATAGATGATGGATAAAGTGATTTGGTATGAGTTTGGTGTGTGTATGCCATGAATTCGAAATTGGAGTTAGGGTTTGAGCATGAAATGGAGACTTTGATCATGTAATGATGAAAGTGAGTTTTAGTGGTCAAGTAGTGACCATTTGGTTATGTGTAAACAAGAAATGAGGTGGTATGATTAGTGGGAATTGCAGTTGGTGTGGCTGCCCATGGTGACCTGCAAAATTGGACATGAGTCCAGCAGGTTTGGGCAGCCATAACTTGAATTTTACAGGTTCAATAGGTGCAAGGCCAATTGGACATGAAACTAGACACATAATAGCACAACTTTGGTGAAGAAACTATGCCCACAAAACCAAACTAAGAAGACCAAAAGCTTGTCCTAATCCGGGTGACCTGCAGTCTATTTCTGCAGAATAACCAAATGAACAGTGTTTGGTCATTTGGCCATAACTCAGTGTAGAAGGGTCCAATGACCCGAAATTTTACCAGCAATAAGTTGAGATATATACCAACAACTTTCATGAAGAAACCTAACCCAAATTATGATCAGAACCTATCCAACAAGTGAGTTATAGTCACTATTCACTATACCGTAGATATGGTCAGTCCAGAAAAATTTCAATCTATCCAGTTGTGGTTTTTGGACCATAACTTGAGCTACAAAACTCCAAATGGAGTGATTCAAAAAAGGAAATGCAACTATACAAAATAAGGAACAACTTTCATGTTAATTAGTTTGCCAAATTCCCACTGCAAAATTGACCAATGGAAGAGTAAAAACAAGGCATAAAAAGTGAAAATTCTGCCCAACTAACATTAAGCTTAGAAATGGTATTGGCAACCAATACCAACAAAATTTGAATGCAAAATGTGGTATGTTGATGATATTAAAACCAATGTACCTATTGCCTATGCAAAAGTCAACATTTTTGTTGACCAATGAATGTAATAGTAACACTAAAACTTAAATTCTAAAAATTGTGAAACTTAAAAGTGTGAAATACCCTAGTTTACCTAACAAGATTGGTTTGGATAGCTTGGCATGCCAATAGGGTTCAGTTAGCAGTACTGCACATGGCATTATGTCATTCTGTGATTTCATAGCTTTTAGCCATTCTAACATTATGTTGATACTTGGCCTTGAGCCTAATGTTATTACAGCTTATTAGCTGTTCTGTTGCACACCGGGAGATACATATGTGACCGATGGTGTGACGGCCCGAGGTACTTGATACCCAGTGCCAGTTTACCCGTTTATCCAATCCAGTCATCCAGTATAGGTTACTTGGGCACCCAAAACTGAAAGTGAACAAATTTAATGAAATAATGAAAAGAATAAGTACATAATAAATAAGATTACCAATAATGATAAAAAAAAAAATCGTCTGCATAAAACATCAAAACGTGCACTGCATATTTACTTCATGTTATTTCTTTTTATTTTATTATTAGCACCACTAAGCATTATTGCTTAGCGCATTGCTTTTGCCACGAGTAGGTTCTAGAGATACTGACCGAGAGCCCAGTAGACCACAGACTGGGTGAAACCTCCTGCAGCTCTGCATAGTGTCCGTGTCACCTCACCATCTGCAGTGCATTGGTAGGACACTAGGTTTCATTTTGGTATTTGTAACTAACTTTTATTTTCTCATGTGTAATTGAGACTTATGTATTTTGATGTTAATGTAAATAGTAAAAATTGTGTTTATGAATAGAAAATTGAGTATTTATTTATTGCTTGTATATGAATACCATGAGAAATAAATGATTGAGAAATGGAAAGGTTGTTGAAAATTATTGAGATTTTGATGATGAAATGGAGTTTGGGATTGGTTGAAAATTTTGGAAGTGTTTTTCACAGGTTCCGAAGAACTGTTTTCTCCATTTTTAGCCGGCACTCTGTCGGATTTTCTATAAAATTTGCGAAACCTCAAATAAATTATAATTTTAATAAATGACTTAAATGAAATATATTGTACTTCATAACTATGATAAAAATAAATTAAGGAAGAATAAAAAAATGATTGAGATAAAATAGAGTGTTCCGGTACACTGTGTGACATATCTTACTCGGCTATACTGTAGACGGGTAAGGGGTGTCACAATATATATGTTTTTTCTTTACTGGGGGATAGGTCCTAGGTATAGATAAGACATTAACAAAATTTCGACAGAATCCTAAGACTATTAATGATTATTTTATATAGGTGAGTTGAACCTATCATTTTCTCATTCTCTGTCAAATCGGTAACTATTAGGTCAATCAGTCTATGAGTAGAACCTAATGTAAAAATCTTTTTAATTAATGTTTAAAAAAATTATAAGCATGTTCATGCATTATGAAATTTATTTTAGTATATAAAATTGCATCTTTAATATATGTTAGTATGTGTTGCATAATGTCACAAAACTGCTACATAAATTTTCATAGAATATGTATGATGGGTAGTAGTTCATGGATGACCCACTTATTCCCAAGTTTGATATCATAGGTATGATAGCTAGACTATTGTGGTATGTCTAGTGAGATGTTTATTGAAAGAAAAATTCACTAAGGGTGCAAAGTTTAGCAATTTGAAAATTTTCAACAACCTAGGGTTTCATGCATCATGGAATTCACTTTAGCTATTGAAAAACACATAATTTGTTCAAAGCAAACCATATATCAATTGCTAACAAGCCTAATTAGCTAATAGGAAACAAAATCTCTAAATCTTATAAGTTAGGGTTTATGGAGAAATCTTACCCCTAAGGCGCAGAATCACAATTCTCACACCAATTTTGGGGAGTGAAGCTTCAAATGTTTGCTCGCTAGCTTGTCCACACAAGTCCCTTGATCAAAGCACCCTTGGATCAATAAAAAAAGCTCTCCTTAGATCTCCTTTGGTTCAGCCAAATTGAGAAGGAGATAAGGAGAAATTTTCTTTGGTCTCAAATGGATGGAAGTAATGAGAAACACTTTCTCAAGGTTTGAGTCAAGATTAACAACACTTATTTTTCTTGAATTAAGCAAGGAAGATGAAGAAGAATCTCTTGGTTATGGTGGAGAGCAAGTCGGCCAAAGGAAGAGAAAAAGAAGAAGATAAATTTTTCTTTTTCTCTTCATATTTATCCTTTAATTTCCTTAATTAAAATTAACCTGAAAAGTGTCAATACTTGATTCAAAGTCCAAATGAGTTTTCAAAAAACTATTGGACCATTTGTCAAATTAACATAATTAAGAAATTAAATTTTGATTAATGAATATTCACAATATTAATTAATTAAATAACTATTTTTGTCTCCATATTTGAACAAGTCAACAATTTTGACCAAATCATTGTCAAACTTTGATTAAGATTAATTCCAAATCAATCAAATTAATTTTCTTCCTTAATCAAGTTTATATTTAAACACTTTAACTATTAACTTGAACACTTCCACAAATAAATTTAGTTTCAAATCATGCTAGAGACTTTGCAATTTAATTGCAAACTAAATTTATTAATTTAATTAATTAATTAAACCATTTAATTAATCAACTAAATTAATTATGCTTTGATCTTGTTGCTCTTATGTGTGTGACTTGCTAAGTTCATTACTAATTGGCAATGAGAATAATATTAACTCCTTAATATTATTGGAACCATTCCAAAATTAAAATAAAATTCCCTTTTCATTTAAGTTCTCATAAATCAATGTTGACATCTAGCATAATGTACCATGACTACCCAATCTGTGATGAATTAATTCCCCTTAATTCATGAACTTTGATCATACATACCATGCACTAAGATCTCTCCGTTACAAAATCTCAATTCCAGCTAGAGTCATGATTTATGTCAAACTCTTATTGCTTGGAATCACATATCCTCTTTTAATTCTAATTCTTGATTAATAAGACTTTCCTATCATAAACTCTTTTCTGACCAAGTCTATTTGTCTTGGCCAGGAAGTTGAATTATCAAGAACAATTAAATAGATATAGAGTTTTATCCCTATTTACTTAGGTAACGGATCCCATCTTGACTAATATCTATCTCTATATATAACTAGTCAGAGCCAACACATGCCCATATGCGAATACATATTATGAGTATGAAAACAGTATCAAACTCAAACCACCTATATACAAGATAACTATGTTATCTCTGTCAAGGGATTATATGCACTATTATGATCTAGATGATCTTGTATTGACAAGAGTAAACTCTATGAACAAGTCATCTTGTGTCGCTGCTTCAGCCTACTTATCTTATAAGTGCCCATCATGTTTGTCATATAGTATGAGACTCATCATTCCATTCCATTAGTATCTCATATTAATCCATAGAAATAAACATAAGTGATAATATTTCTGGATAAGTCATGCCCAATGAAGTATCCTAGATTCTGAACCAAAATGTTCTGTCACTCATATTCTTAACAACTTAAGAATAGAACATCTAACAAGATATTAAAGGACTTTTTCAATTAAATTCAAACCATTAAAATTTAAAAGAAAAGAATATTTTTTATTGAATGGGAAATGATGTTTCCAAGATACAATACAATGATATGCTCTAGGGCATACTACTAATAATCTCCTACTTGTACTAGAGCCATTCATTACAAAATTTTAGATCGATCTTCTCAATTGGTTTTGTGTCATGGCCTTGGCGAAGGGATTAGCCTGATTATCAACTGATGCTATTTTTTGCATAGCTATATTGCCTCTCCTAGTTATTTCTCTGATAATGTGGTAGCGTCTTTCTATGTGTTTGGATTTCTTATGAGACCGGGTTTCCTTTGCTTGAATAACAGCACCATTGTTGTCATAATACAATGGAATTGGTGATATAATTGAAGGAACCACTCCATGTTCTGTTACAAATTTCTTTATCCAAATAGCTTCCTTTGCAGTATCAAATGTAGCAATATACTCAGCCTTTATAGTGGAGTCTATAGTTGTTGTCTGCTTGGAAATCTTCTAGCTAACTGTGCCTCCATTAAATATGAACACAAAAACAGAGATAGTCTTTTTATCATCCATGTCTGATTGAAAATCAGAATCTGTAAATCCATCTAGTTGTAGATCACCTCCTTTACATATCAAGATTAAATCCTTAGTTCTCAAGTAGTTAAGGATATTCTTGATAGCAATCTAGTGTTCCAAACTTGAATTTGATTGAAACCTACTAGTCAAACTAATGGCATATGAGATATCTGGCCTTGTACACAACATTGCATACATAAAGCTTCCAATTGCTGAAGTATGTGGAATCCTTGCCACTTTCTCTCTTTCCTCAGGTGTTTTTGAAGACATCTCCTTGGAAAGGTGGATACCATGCCTAACAAGTAACAATCCTCTTTTGGAATCAAGCATGTTAAACCTCTTTAACACTTTTTCTAAGTACATACTCTGGGACAAACCTATCATTCTTTTCAATCTATCTCTATAGATACGAATTCCCAGAATATAGGTTGCTTCCCCTAAGTCCTTCATGGAGAAAGTATTGGACAACCAGAGTCTTACAGTAGTTAGCATACTGATATCATTACCCATCAATAAGATATCATCCACATACAAGACTAGGAAAGTGAGTGCACTCCCACTATCCTTCTTGTACACACAAGGTTCATCCTTGCTCTTGATAAAACAAAAAGTTTTAATGGCTTTATCAAAATGGATGTTCCAGCTCCTTAAAGATTGCTTCAAACCATAAATGGATCATTTAAACTTGCATACTTTATAACGAACTTGGGATTCAAAACCCCTAGGTTGTTCCATGAATATGTTTTCCTTATTATACCTATTAAGGAAGGAAATTTTGATATCCATTTGCAAAATCTCATAGTTATAGTTTGCTGCTATAGCTAATAAAATCGTAATAGATTTAAGCATGGTTATAAGAGAGAAGGTCTCTTCATAATTGATCCCTTGCCTTTGGTGACTAGCCTTGCTTTGTAGGTATTTAACTTTCCATCAGATCCAATTTTTTTCTTGAAAACCATTTATTCCTTATTGGTACAATACCTTTAGGTGGGTCTACAAGATCCCAAACTTGGTTCTTATACATGGAATCC
The DNA here is from genome assembly GCF_030052815.1 of Hevea brasiliensis. Classification (NCBI taxonomy): domain Eukaryota; kingdom Viridiplantae; phylum Streptophyta; class Magnoliopsida; order Malpighiales; family Euphorbiaceae; genus Hevea; species Hevea brasiliensis. The sequence continues at coordinate 51,372,702 of NC_079499.1, forward strand.
ATTTCAAATTTCATTGTTTCAATCCATTTTGAAGAGTCTATATCAAATATAGCTTCTTCATAGGTCATAAGATCATCATAATGATCAATTTCCTCATGAACAAATAACTCTCATTCATTCTCATAAAGAAATCCATATCTCTCTAAAGAATGAGATATTCTGGTTAACCTTTGAGGAAGTGTTATGGATATATTATTAACAAGTGTAGGCTCACTGGATGGATTTATATCCATGTTGTCTATTGGTTGGTCAGAAATCTCTAATTTCAATTCTATCTGCCTTCCTTTGCCACTTTCTTGAATAAACTCTTTTTCAAGAAAAATGACATCTCTGCTTATAACAACTCTTTGTGATGAAGGAAGATAGAAATAATATCCAAAACTATCTTTTGGATACCCAACAAATCATCCCTTCTCTGATTTGGTTTTCAATTTATCAGTCTTTAGCTTTTTAATATAAGTTGGATAACCCAAAATCTTAACATGCTTAATACTTGGTTACTTCCCATGCCATATCTCATATGAAGTGGAAGACACTGATTTGGAAGGGACTTTACTAAGAATATATAAAGCTGTCTCAAGTTCAAATCCCCATAAGGAGATCGGAAGATCTGTGTAGCTGATCATGCTTCATACCATATCTAAAAAGTACGATTTCTCCTTTTAGGTACACCATTTAATTGTGGCATTCCTAGAGGAGTTAATTGAGAAACAATGCCTTGTTCTTTCAAGAACTCATTAAATTCAGTACTCCAGTATTCACCTCCTCAACATGATCTTAGAGTTTTAATACTTTTTCCTATTTGTTTCACTACTTTAGATTTGAATTCTTTGAACTTTTCAAAGGATTCATGTTTGTATTTCATCAAATACAAATGCCCATACCTTAATTTATCATCAGTAAAGGTTATGAAGTAGTGATAACTGCCTCTTACCATTTCTTTAAATGGACCACATATATCACTATATACCAGTTTTAAAACTTCTTTAGCCCTTAACCATTGTCCAACAAAGGGAGATCTAGTCATTTTACCCTAAAGATAGGATTCATAAGTTGGAGTAAGTTCAGAACCCAATGAAGACAGAATCCCCATTTTCTCCAATTTTCTAATTCTATCTTCTACAATATAACCTAATCGTAAGTGCCATAGATGTTTTGGACTTGATTTGGTTTCAATGATGGCATTAAATTCAAATTGATTGCTTCCAAATAATAAAGACCATCATGTAAATTATCCATGCCAACAATTTTATTTCCAAAATAAATATTGCAAACATCATATATGAATTGAAATTCATATCCATTACTAGTCAAACTAGATACAGAGATAATGTTCTTAAAAGTATTAGGTACAGACAATACGTGATCCAAATACAAAAATGTCCATTTTGATATAATGATTTAGACCCTTTTGCTAAAGCTGCAATTGTTACTCCATTGCCAATCCTGAGTCTAACATCCTATGCAACCAAGCTTTCATGGCTTGCTAGTTCCTGCATATCAAAACATATATAAGAACTTGCACCAGTATCTAAAACCCAAGTTGTAGATAAACCAAAAGCATTATCTAAATCTAAATAACAAGATATGGACATACCTTTAAAAGACTTATCCTTTTTGTCTTTTAGAATTGCCAAATACTCAGGATAGTTTCTTTTCCAATGCCCTTCTTTCTGATAATGAAAACACTTTCCCTTGTCTGGAACAACTTCAGTTTTCTTTTTCTTGGACTGGTTCTAGGCTATCTTGCCAGATGGACTAGGAACAAAAGGTTTCTTCTTCTTGTTACCTTTCTTCTTCTTGGACTTTCCAGAAGAAGAAGAAGCAACCAAAGCTACCTCCTTGCCTTTGTTGCCGGGCATATTCTTTTGGGCAATGACCAGCAAGTTTAACAGGCTAGCTAAAGTGCACTCCTATTTAGTCATATGGAAATTTGTGATAAGAGATCCAAATGACTCAGGAAGGGACTGGAGGATCAAATTTTTTTGTAACTGGAAGTCCATAGTGAAATCAACAACTTCCAACTGCTCTATCAATCGGATCATTTTATGAACATGGGCTCCTACTTCTTGTCCCTCAGTCATCCTCATTCTAAACAGCTACTTAGATATCTCATATCTTGCATTTTTGTTGTGTTCACCGTACAAATCTTAGAGGTGATTGAGGATCTCTAATGCAAAATGCATCTTTTCATGTTGCTTCTATAACTCATTGGTCATAGAAGCCAACATATAGCACCTAGCCCGTATGTCATGTTCCTTCCATCCATCCAAGATGTCCTGTTCCTCCTGTGAGGCACCTTCGGGTAAAGGACCAGGAATCTTTGAATTTAGAACGTATCCAATACACTCCAAATTCAGGACAATCCTCAGATTTCTTAACCAATTCGAGAAGTTTGGACCAGTTAGCTTGTTATGACCGGGAATGCTTGCTAATACATTAGATGGTTGTGGTTGTGTGGATATTTTATTATATTATACTATAGAAAATAACAAGATTCCAATTAGCATATTGTATCAAGTATATTACCAAAATGATTATGGTCTTTTAATCAAATTGGCCCTCCCACTAATTTGGCGAATCCTACACTTCCAAAGTAGAAAACGAAAATCCTAGTTGGGTTGGATTTCTAGTGGGTGATTGATTTCTTATAAACTGTTAATCACCCTCAAGTACATCTATTCTTGGAATCATAACAATTCATAAGTGAGTAACTCTTTACTCATCACATCTCATGTGAGGTTCAATCAATTATTTGGCCCCTAATGATCAAAACTTCAGGAACATCCATTCTTGGTTTATCTTGCATTAGTTAAATTGACCTCACTAAGTCAACAAGCTTGCAAATTTGGGTCTTAATGACCTCAGGTACATCCATTCTTAGCCACTAAAATATTTACATACTTACAACATGTCACACCCTACCCCTCTGTAAGGCATAACATGATCCCGCAGTATACCTAATGAATTACCAACTCCGTCTACTGATAACCCATTAAATACACTACAAGGGATTTTAAAAACATTTCTTACTTCTTTTACAGTGGTGAGCACTATTTACAGGTGTGAAAGACTTTGGTGAGCTGAAGTGAAACAACTAACTCATTTGATTTATTTGGAATATCTGTAAAATTTTTTGGCAAGGTGCCATTTGTATTTTGGACAAAACAGTTCTTAAAGCACTTCAAATCCACAAAGATTTTCAAAGACTAAGATACAAAAATATAACACAATTTTTACAAGCCAAATAACTCATAATTATTTTACAACTTTCACAACTTAAATTTACCAAAACCAAGAACAAAATATACATACAGTGAATATATATTACAAATGCCACATATGGTATACTCACTATACCCAAAATCTCTCATAGTCTATCTCTCTACAAAGCTATCAGAGACAATGTCTCCAACATTAACCAAATACAATTTTAAATCACAATTCATAAATCATATCATTAGTGGATACTTAAAACCATAGTTGATTTCAAGACAATGAATGTCATAAGGAATTTAAACTCCAATTCACAAATTATCAAAATTCATAATAACACAATTTAGTCAAATAGCTTAAGAATACCGTATTGCCAATTCATACACAATTTGATCAAATTATTGAATAACACAGTTTTTCCAATCAATGACACAATTTGATCAAATAACTGAATAATACCTTTTTGCAAATCAATAACACAATTGATCAAATAACTGAATAATACCTTTTTGCAAATCAATAACACAATTCAATCAAATAACTGAATAATATCATTTTGCAAATCAATAACACAATTCAATCAAATAACTGAATAATGTCGTTTTGCAAATCAATAACACAATTGATCAAATAACTGAATAATATCGTTTTGCAAATCAATAACACAATTGATCAAATAACTGAAGAATACAGTGTTGCCAATCAATATCACCATTTAAGTCATGACACAATTTTTCCATATATGCCGTGTTGTACACCACGACAAGACATACTCACCCCAATAATCGAAATCAATGAGGGAGGAAGCTAGCTATATAATGAGTACTCATCCACACTCACCTCAGACTCAGAAGTCAAAGAGGGAGGAACATAATCATACTCACCCCAGACTGATAAGTCAAAGAGGGAGGAATAATCACACTCACCCCATTAATGGAGGAGGAACATAGTATCAGTGTCATGCCAATTGTGAGTCAAAACAATTCCAAACATTTTATTCAAATGATCCGTAAGAATCCAATAAATTTCCAAAGTTATAATTTCATTCACAAAATGGCAACACAATTCGTAATTCACTTCAATTTCCACAAAAACCATTTCCTGTGCTTTTCAATCAATAAGTATCCATCAATATCATTCAAACAATTTTTCATTCAAACCATTCACAATGTTTTTCAATCAATAAGTGTCCATCAAACACATTTCCACAATTTAAAACAATAATATACAAATAGTCAATATTTATTTCAATTGAAAAATTCAAGAGAAATAGTTGTTGTGCACAAACACAATTTAAAACAATAATATACAAATAGTCAATATTTATTTCAATTGAAAATTCCAAAAGAAATAGCCGTACAAACCTCTCGATATTTGTCTCCGGTCCCGACTCGATTTCTTTCCCTTTCTTTGAGTCCTTGTTAATCGAGAAACACAATTTGAAGTGTTTTAAATTAAACTGTCTCTATCGATGGTGTTTGGTAAATAATGCAACTCAATTATTCACTTAATCACCTAATATACCGACCCTCGCGTTTTAGGTAAATTAGGTTTTAGTGTCGTTAATATGTCACATTCGATAGGGTTTTAGGTTTGGTATGTTTTACCAAAGTCATTTCCTTGTTTAGTGCATTTTAATGCAAATTCTTTGGATTCCGACACTGGTTTGACCTAGCGACGATCTAGTTCCCTCGGTTTTCGGTCTCGGTCGAAACTACAAACTTGTAGAGCTATGTCTTATGGATGCAAAATTTTAGGTCAATCCGAGTTAAGTAGACCGAGTTATGGTCATTACACTATTGCTGGTCAAATGGTCCCAATTTAGGTCAATTTTAGGTCAAATTGGTCAACTCTGGTTCGGCCAGTTTTTGGACCCGAACTTGTGCAAGTTGTTTGACTTGCTTATGGTCATTTCTGGGCTTTGGTGTCTTCATAAGACTTGTAGGTATGGGTCTTAACTATTCTTGGTTAAAATTTCAGGTCAATTGGACCTGGTTTGAGTGAGTTATGGCCTAAACACTCACTGCTGCCCAATTGGTCATTTTTCAGGTTCTAATTGCACCTAATCCGAATTGGTCATTTTCTTAGGTCACCTTGCAAGCAGAATTTTGGTATGGTTTCTCAATGAAAGTTGGCACATTTTGTGCCTAGTTTCACCTCAAATTGGTCTCATACCAATTGAGATTACACATTTAAGGTTATAGGCTAAAATGTACACTGCCCTCACTATGCCTTTCACACCCCACTTCAAACACACATTTAACTTGCAAAGTTTACTTCCATACCCTATCAATCTGTTTTGGTACATTACCAAAAGCATTATCTACTTTACATTAACATTATTTTGGGCAGATTACCATTACCCTCAACACACCAAATATCATTCACAATTACAATTTCTAATTACCATTACAAATACACCTAACCATTACAAATTTTACATACACTTTACAATATCAATCTACATACATCTCATCAACCTTCTAGGTCAATATTCTGCCCACACTTCCTTCAATATATACCATTACTCAAGTGTCCCCAAGCTGCATAAACCATTCTTCAACATTAAAGTGCCATCCAATTTACCAATTCCCATCCAAGTGCATAAATCACCATATAAACATGAAATAATTCACTAGGTTACTAATTCATCATGATCAACACCATTTCTCATCAATTATATGCACAAATATCTCATCAAAAACGTGACTCATGGCTGTCCAAAATGAAAACAACAATAACCCTTCAAACTCAAAATTTTCCTTCACCAAACCAACACCCATAACATGAACATAAACTTTAACAAAGAAATTCTCAAAAATGCAAACTTACCTTTAATTGTAACTTGCTAAACCTTCACCAAACTTCTCAAAATTGGTATCAATATCTTCCTTGTGATGTGTAGACCATTTTTCATAAAAGAACCTAAGTGTTTAGAGGTGGAATGGAGGGAGAGAATGAAGCTCATGCAAAACATCAATGGTGGTTCTCTTCTCTCTTGAATTCGCCCACTTTGAATCTAAAGGAGGAAGATGAATTGCAGATGGTGAGATGAGTGTACACCTGCCCCATTATGTCTTTAGTTTATTCCCTTAGTGGCCCACTCACATTATTTAACCATATTATAAGTTTAATGTTTTATTTACACCATTTCCACTCCATTTTTGGCTATTTATTTTAGGTACCACTAAACAAATTTTTCATTTCATTTTCTAAGTGTAATATTATTTATTTTTAATGGACATTTAGGTCAAAAGACACTTGGGATGTCAAATGACCATAATGCCCTGCTCGATGGCATTCCGATTTTTCTTTTGTCTGCTTTTCGATTTCTCACTTTTCTTTGTACTAATTATTTAATTTTTCTTTGATCTTTCTAATGATATTTATTCTTCAATAAGGTTCTATTTATGTCCTAAAAATGTTTTCCGTGGTTCCAACGGTCCACGCCGTGACTTCCTAAGCAGCACAGTCGCGGCACCATCGCTAGGTTTCCTGGCTCACTTACTCGGTTACATTTCTTTGCTATGATTTTTCCTTTGTTTTTCTTGTATTTTCTTTTCTTGTATTTCAATATTTATGTCTCCTCTCTCATATCAAGGTACGGTTCTAGGCATCCTAGCTGTCCGGACAACACTGGTCACTGGAGCAGTAGAACGCACTACCGAACTTAGGGGTGTTACACAACATCTCATACTTAACAATTATTTTAAGAAGATCTCTTAAACCAAATACATCATTCCTATGTAACCATAGCCAACAATGTAAGTTTTTAAAACTTCTTAAATAATTGCCGTAGTGGAGGGCCATGATGCAATTTTCAAAATTACACCATTATCAACTTAATCATTTGGTTGGAAGATTTCCTTGACCGACCTAATTACTATTCAATTTCACTTTGCACATTAACCATTTTGCATGCATATCTCACACACATCATGAATATACATATCTTATACATACATTCATTAAAATGGAAAAGTAAAAGGCAGGATCATGGACTATTTTATGGGAATCCAATCATAGCCACAAGGAATAGATTCAAGGGCATGCTAGGTTAACATTCATCTATTTGAAGCTTTGCCACAATTCTTCAACTCTTGAATCTTTATGCTCCCACTGATCTTTATTAATGTTTGGAGCTCCATTTATTTTTGTAAAATCCACCAAGCTAATTACATCAAATATCCTTGGCATACCAAGATGAAAATTACAAAAGAAATGAGCATGCAAGCTCAAATAAATAAATTATAACCTAAGACTATCACAATAACTTTATGATATGACTCTTGTAAAAATTAAAATAATTATTACAATCCCATAGAAATGAATAAGAGTTAATCACATTGGTCTCCTAAAGTCCATGATCATCCTTCATGCCAATGCACACATTCAACACTTGAACATGCTATTTAATTCCAAATATCTAATATTCAAAATTAAATTAACCAACCATGAATCTCATTCACAATCATGTTATAATTATGTTGGGACTTAGATTAAACAAAATATTTTAATCACCAAGAAAAGTCATAAAACTTGATCAAACACCAAGATCACATCTTGGTCGAATGGTCACACCAACTTGGCCAAATGGTGCTTAATTCAAAATTCATGATTTTTCTTAGTTTTTAATGGCTCCAAACTGCATCTTATGCATTATAACCATCACAAAACAAGTAAATACACAAAATAAAAAATGTTTGACCAAATTCCCAATTTGGCTAAATGGTCACACTCATGGTCTCACCATGGGCTGAACCATTTTTATAATTTTTCCTTTGCATTGTCTTTGTTTTCAATTGCATCTCATGAAACATACAATTGTCCCACACATCATATAATATGATTAAATGTTCTTAATGGCAGATTAGGATGGCTCTGATACTAATTAAAAGAAAAATTCACCTAAGGGTGCAAAGTTTAGTAATTTGAAATTTTTTAACAAGTTAGGGTTTCATGCATCATGCAATTCACTTTAGCTATTGAAAAACACATAATTTGTTCAAAACAAACCATGTATTAAATGCTACAAGCCTAATTAGCCATTAAGAAACAAAATCCCTAAATCTTACAAGTTAGGGATTGTGGAGAAATCTTACTCCTACGGTACAGAATCACAATTCTCATCACTAAAATTCCAGGGAGTGAAGCCACCAAATGTTAGCTTCCTAGCTTGTCCACACAAGCCCCTTGATCAAGGTACCCTTGGATCAATAACAAAAAAAAAAAAAACTCTCCTTGTATCTCCTTTGGTTCGGCCAAATTAAGAAGGAGATAAGGAGAAAATATCTTTGCTCTTAAATGGATGGCAAAAATGAGAAACACTTTCTCAAGGTTTGATTTAAGATTAACAATACTTGTTTCTCTTGAATTAAGCTAGGAAGATGAAGAAGAATCTCTTGGTTATGGTGGAGAGCAAGTCGGCCAAAGGAAGAGAAAAAGAAGAAGATAAATTTTTCTATTTCTCTTCATATTTATTGTTTAATTTCCTTAATTAAAATCAACTTGACAAGTGTCAACACTTGATTCAAAGTCCAAATGAGTTTTCAAAAAACTATTGGACCATTTGTTATATTAACATAATTAAAAAATTAAATTTTGATTAATTAATATTCACAATATTAATTAATTAAATAACCATTTTTCTCTCCATATTTGGCCAAGTTAACATGCTCAAAATTGTCAAAGTTTGACCAAGTCAAACTTATCAAACTTTGATTAAGATTAATTCTAAATTAATCAAATTAATTTTCTTCCTTAATCAAATTTATATTTAAACACTTTAATTATTAACTTGAACACTTCCATAAATAAATTTAGTTTCAAGTCATGCTAGGGACTTTACAATCTAATTGCAAACTAAATTTATTAATTTAATTAATTAATTAAACCATTTAATTAATCAACTAATTTAATTATGCTTTGATCTTGTTGCTCTTATGTGTGTGACTTGCTAGGTTCATTACTAATTGGCAATGAGAATAATATCAACTCCTTAATATTATTGGAACTATTCCAAACTTAAAATGAAATTCTCTTTTCATTTAAGTTCTCATAAATCATGGTTGACATCTAGCATAATGTACCATGATTACCCAATCCGTGATGAATTAATTTCCCTTAATTCATGAACCTTGATCATACATACCATGCACTAAAATCTCTCCGTTACAAAATTTCAATTTCAGCTAGAGTCATGGTTTATATCAAACTCTTATTGCTTGGAATCATATGTCCCCTTTTAATTCAAATTCTTGATTAATAAGACTTTTATGTCAGAAATTATTTTCTGACTAAGTTTATTTGTCCTGGCCAGGAACTTGAATTATCAAGAACAATTAAATGGACATAGGATTTTATCTTTATTTACTTAGGGTAATGGATCTCATCTTGACTAACATCTATCTCAATATATAACTAGTTGGAGCTAACACATGTCCATATACCCATACATAGTGCGAGTATGAAAGCAGTATCAAACTCAAACCACCTATATACAAGATAACTGTATTATCTCAGGTCAAGGGATTATATGCACTATTATGATCTAGATGATATTGTATTGACAAGAGTAAACTCCATGTACAAGTTATCTTGTGTCACTACTTTGGCCCACTTATCTTATAAATGCCCACCATGTTTGTTATATTGCATGAGACTCACCATTTCATCCCTTTAATATCTCATACTAATTCGTGGAAATAAACATAAGTGACAATCTTTTTAGATAAGTCATGCCCAAAGAAGTATCCTAAATTGCGAACCAACTTTACAATACTTGTTCTTGAATGTTCTGTCGCTCATATTTTTAACAACTTAAGAATAGAACATCTAATAAGATATTAAATGACTTTTTCAATTAAATTCAAATCATTCAAATTTAAAAGAAAATAATATTTGCCATTAAATGGGAAATGAATGTTTATAAGATAGAATATAATAATATGTTCTAGGGCATACTACTAACATTTATGAGACCAGACTAGTTGAGCTTTTGGCTACAAATCTAACACAAAGTTAGAGAAGGACTAGTTGAGCCTTTGGCTATGCTCTTGGAAAAAAATGGATTATATTTTATAAAGGGAATCATTGGTGACATAGCTACTATGTATGATGTGATTAATATGTGAAAACTCATGTGTATGTTACATTCACATGTGACGCCCTCACCTTAAGTAGTTTCAGTAAACTGATGTTTATCTGAACAGCTGGAATGTATGGAACCATCCTTAAATTGAAGTGTGGAGTGATAATTTAAATTATATTAAGATTAACTAAGTAAAAAATAATCAAAAGAAACAGATTTAAAATCAGTTAAATGTGCTCTAATTGTAGCGATGGGTGACTAGTTTGGGAAGTAACTGATGTCAGTGTTTTGAAATCTACCTTTGACTCTAATTAGTATGGGACCTTGTGAGATATTTAATTTAGACTTAAATAAGGTCAAATAAGGAATTAATAAGTCAGATAAATGAAAAGAAATAAGTTCAAATAAGCAGAGTAAAAACCAAAGTGAAAAACAGAATTGGGGATTTATCGGGTATTGTGGAAAAGACGGGTAGAAACCCGATAAGAGCAAAATTTAGTCAATTAAATTTAAAGGTCCAACATTGACCAAAAAAAAAAAGATATTAATTAACTTAATGAAGTGAGATTAGCTTAATTAATTATAATTAAGATAATTAAACTAATTAGTCAAACCTAATGATTATAAATGTCCATATATTTACAAGTTTGCAATTTCCCACTAATTACAAGTTTGCCATTAAGTAATTAATTAATATAAATATCAAAAGGAAGAGACAAAAATTAACTTTTCATCTTCTTCTTTCTTCCTCAAGATTGTCGTCCCATGCTCTCTATCATTCCTCCATTAATACATTATTCCAAGCTCCAAAACCCATGATTTCTTCCCTAAATTCCATAGAAAATAAAGAGAAAATCTTGAATTAAGCCCTAAATTAAAGAAAGTAAGCAAGGAATATAAGAACATTTGAAGATTTATGAAGGAAGAAATTTGGTTTGGGGAAGAACAAGAAGGGGAAATCAATGTTTGAGGAATTGAAGTGGATTAGCACTTGAAATCAAGGTTAGCACTAAGAATTTCTATTGATTTTGAAAGTTGTTGCCAATTAAGTTAGGGTTTTTATGCAATTAGGATTTTTATGGTATGAAACTTATTTAATGCTATTATGGTCATATTATGACTATTTGATGCACATTTAGTAAGAAACAATAATGATTTGATGAAGAAATTAAGTGGATTGATGTTATGCCTTAAGTGTTGAATCTGGATAGCTTGAGTCCAGTGAGGTTAAATGCTCATAACTTGAGCTACATAACTCCAATTAATATGAAACCAATGGAAAATGAAACTAAGACAATATACTAAAACTTTCATGGAGGACACTTGCCCTAAAAATGATCGAAAGATACCTAAATTAGGGCTAGAATCCGACAATGCAAAACTAGAACCTAGAAAACTGACCAAATGAACAGTACATACTAAATTGAGCATAATTCACTCTATAAAACTCCAAATTGAGTGAATATTAAACCTGTGTAATCTTGAGAAATAGGGGAACAATTTATATAGGACTATGACGCCAAATTATGATTTTAACCTACCCAAATTTGCTTGAAAAAGTGAGTTTAGAATTCTACCTGGATTCTAGAAATGACCTGAAACCTGAGAATTAGTCACCTGAATAGTTTTGGTAAAATGACTATAACTTAAGCTACATAAATGAAAATTGCATGATTCCAAAGCCACAATAAACATAAGAGATAGAACTACAACTTTCATGTTTTGACCTAGACTCAGATGTAAGGGCAAAGTGGCTGAAATTTTAGAGTAAGTCAGAATTTTAAAGCTAAAATTCTTGCAACTCAGCAATTCTTCCCTGTGATCTCTGGGTAGTAAACAGAGCATAACTTTGTTTGTACATCTCCAATTGAGGTATTATAAAATGATTTGGAAACTTAAGATGAAAGCCTAAACTTTTCTTTAGAGACCTAGTACAAATTTTGAGTATAAGGTGTTTGGATATTGAATGCAAGTCTAAAGTGAAAATCTAGAAAACTTGAAATTGTAGGATGAGACACTTAGGAATAGTACTTGGTATTTTGGCTATAACTAATGACCTATACCCCCAAATTGAATGATTTAAAATGATAATTAAAGGTAAGACATAGAGGAACAACTTTCATGAAGATCAATTTGACAAATTATGACTAGAACTAGACCTAAATTGAGTTCTAAAGACATGTTCAAATTCTGCCCTGTATTCGGAATAGTTAGAATGAGTAGCATCTTAGGAATTTAATTAGTTAGCTATTAGTGGAAGTTAGAATAAGTATTGAAGCTTTTGAAATTGAGAATTTCAGTGGAGAAGAGGACTTGAAAGTAAAGGGAGAATTAAGTCCAAGAAAGGAGACTAAAATAAGGTTTGTGCACAACTCTAGTTTTTTTGTGTTTTAAAATTTCAAATGTGAATTTCCTTTGTATTTAAGAATTGTTTATATTATTTTGAGAATATTTTTAATGTTGAAAAGAATTTGTAATTGTGTTGAAAAGGGGGACGTTTGGCCATTGATTTTATTGTAGCAAGGGGGTGGTTGGATGTATGTGATTTAAAAGTATTTGTGAAATTGATGTGTTGCCAACCTTATATGATGATTTATGATGATCTGAAATGCTTGTTGTTTGAATGGAAATTGTTTTAGAATTGTTTTACAACCACAGTTGGCATGACAAACTTTAATTGCTTCCCTCATTAGTAACGGCTAGTGGGGTTGAGATTGATTATGTTGCCTTCCCTCTCTAGCTTACCAGTTGAGGTTGAGATCAGATGGGTGCACTCATATTTGTTAGCTAGCTTTACTTCTCTCATTAGTAATGGTCAGTAGGGTTGAGATAGCTTTGTTGTGGTATACAACACATTATTGATCGGAAATTTTGTGTTATTGCTTAAACTATGAGATGTTGGCAACACTAGTTATTTTAAATGTGTTGTTGAAAATAAATGATTTCTTGATGATTGTGAATATTATTATTTCCACATTTTATGGAAAATTTGAACATATTAAATTCTTTGTTATGGTTTAAACATCTTATGTTTTATATGGTTTTATAAATTAATGGTTATGCACCACTAAGTATTTATACTCAGCGATAGTTTTTATGATGTCGCAGGCAAAGGAAAAGAAAAAATAGCTGAGTGAGCGTAGTAGAAGCTGTATTCTTTTTAGTAAGTAGGGTGTACTTTTAGGTTACCCTTTTGAAATTTGTTTTTGATGTAAATATAGACTATATGTATGCAAGAATCATTTGACTAGTTATAGAAAAATGATATAATATTATTTTATTGAAATCAAATGAATGTAAATTATAAGAATGTGTTTCTTTTGACTGTGAATGAAGAAAAGCATTTGATGAAATGATGATTTGATGGATTGGTGATATCCCTTTATTGCTACAGATTTTATTTAACAGGTTTTAAAATTTTTAGATAGTTGAATTTTAGCCGTCACTACGCTAAATTTTTATCAAATTTCTTAAAGTTTTAAAAATGCTTAGTTCTTTTCTTAATTAATTTTATGGTATTTTCTTAAATCTTTTATAGACAATTTTAATTTCAAATTAAATTTGGAAATCGTTAAAATTCCTTATAATATGTTTAATGGATTATCGATAAAGGGTGTTTTGGCAATTCATTAGGCATGTTATGGGATCATGTTATATCTTAGTTAAAGGTAAGGTGTGACATCATGTGTATGAAAATTTTTATGTGTAGATTTTCTCCCTCGTAGGCTTTTGCTCACTCAACCTTTCAGTTCACTACCCTTTTTCTCCTACCCTATTCAGGAGAAGACTTTAACGAGCAAGCAATACTTCTGAAGTCATGAAGAGTCAAATTTTAAGTAAGAAGCCTAACTAATGTAAAGTTTAAATTAGGTTTTAATTTTGGTATGTAATTGTAGTTAAAGACATGTGGAATTTATGTGTTAGTATTGTGCTTTACCAATAGGACTTTTTTGTTTTAACTTTTGTACACTATTTTAGTACTATGATTTTAAAATGTTTATACCATACTTTATCGTGTATTCGCACTTATAAAGATTTCTATTTCATTGTTTGCTTGTGCATGCATGCAAAGACAAATTATATGCTATATGTGTTAAGTGTGTACTTGTAACACCCCTTACCCATCTACAGTGTAGCCGAGCAAGGCATGTCACCCTCGGTGCCAGAGTGCCTTAACTTGTCTTATTATCTTTCCTCGTATCCACATTTTGTTTATTGATTTAGGGTTAATTTATTAGCCGGAGAAACTAATGGAGTTTCCCCTAATTTATTAATATGTTGATGTTTCCCACTTGTTAAAAGTCTCAACAATAATTTCAATATATATAAAATTTTCCCAGTCTTAAACTTCATCTCAATATCTCAAACTCAAATTTTCATTCATTCCATACATAAATAAATTAATGCTCACATTCATAAAAGAAGTACTCAAATTTCATTAATTTACATAATTTATAAATAATTACATAAGTTCATAATTTACATGACAAAATGATTGTCTACTACAAAATACAAAAATTCTAGCAAGCCTAGTGAGTCCTACCAAGATGCACTACAGAGAAATTGACACCGGACACAAATGCAAATCTAGACTCCCACAATAATCCCAATCTATGGTCTACTGGGCTCTCGCTCCTGATCTCCAGTATCTAAGCATGGCAAAAAGCGACTCGCTAAGCATAAAGCTTAGTGGTTCCAATATAGTATAAAAATAAACTAGATAATTAAATATGCGAAAATTATGCTATTGATATGCATAGACTGAATTTTTGGTAACTTTTTATGATATCCATAATTTAGTGGTTTTTATGTCTATTATTTAGTTTTAAATTTTTTAGACTTATTTTTAATTGCCCAAGTAACCTATACTAGTTGACCAGACTGGATAAAATGGTAAACTAGCAATGGGTACTAAGTACCTTGGGCCATCATACCATCGGTCACATAGTGTTTGCCAGGTGTGCAACAGAATGGCTAACAAGCCATAAAATCAATCGGGCATAAAGCCATGTATGTCAAAGAATAGCAAAATGGCCAAAGGCCATAATATCACAAAATGGCAATAAGAGCCATAAATCACAAAATGACATGAAGCCATAGGCAGTATTGTAGTCAAAACCCTATTGGCATGCCAACTTTTCCAAGCCAATCATACTAGGTATACAAGGGCATATTAGCAAAGTTAGGTTTTGGTTCCTTGCATTTGATGTTATTGTGGTTACTACTCATATTACTATTCATGCAAGTTTTTTACTATTTCATAAATAATAGGTATACAAATTCTAAACACATAATCATACTACATTTTGGATTATAAATTTGTTAGCATTAGTTGCCAATTGCAATTCAAAACTTCCTAGAAGTAATTTCAAAATTTTAGATTTTGTCATCTATGTTTACTGTTCCATTGGACCAATCTTCAGTGGGAATTTGGCTAAATTTTCTTCATCAAAGTTGTTCCTTAATGTTTCTACTTTAATTACCTTTTTGAATCACTCCATTTGG
Source organism: Hevea brasiliensis (assembly GCF_030052815.1). Lineage (NCBI taxonomy): Eukaryota > Viridiplantae > Streptophyta > Magnoliopsida > Malpighiales > Euphorbiaceae > Hevea > Hevea brasiliensis. The sequence continues at coordinate 51,388,513 of NC_079499.1, forward strand.
GGTTTTGTAGCTCAAGTTATGGCATTTTTACCATAACTAGTCGGATTGGTCCATGTTCAGAATTTCTGGGCAAATTTTAGTTCTAGCAGTTTTGATGAGCTAATTTTGGTTAGCAATTTTATTAGGTTATAGTCAGAATTTGGGTTTCTATTCTTCATGAAATTTGTTCTACTATGTCTAAGCTTTCCATGGGTTCAAGAATCAGGTCATTTCTATCTCTCCACACAAAGTTATGGTCATTTGAACAATCACTGTTCATATGGTCATTTTTCCAGGTCCAAATTTTGGTTACCTAGATTCAAGCCAATTTTAGGTGACTTTATGTTGGTTTTCTGGGCAGGGTCTCTTCACAAAAAATATGGCATTGTCTTAGGTTCATCTCCAAGTGGTGTCACACCAATTGGAGCTATGCAGCTCAACTTATAGACATTCAAGCACACTGGACACAAGCTGTCCAGCAACAGGCCACACACACACCACTCCAATCAATCCACAATTTCACCCTTTCATCAACATTTTCTCAACATCCAAGCATTCAATAGTCAAAATATATGTTCAATTATAGTAAATAAGAGCAAGGCAAAGCAAACCCTAATTTACCAAAACCCTAACTAGTTATCAACTTCAAAATTGCAAGATGTCTTAGCACTAACCTTGGTTTTCAAGCTCTCTTCTACTTGAAATCAACTTCAATCAACCCAAAACACTTGATTTACTTCTTTGGGCTGTCAACCAGATTTTTCCCTTCACTGTTCCTTCCAATTTTCTTGGAATTCTTGCTTAATTCTTTGACTTCAAGCCTTGATGTAAGTTTTTCTTTTAATTTCTAAGAATTTTAATCAAGAAATTTGGGTGGTTTGGAAGCTTAAGCAAGCTTCAATAGAGGATTTGTAAGAGAGAAAGGAAGAGTGGGATGGCAAAGCTTTGGGAAGAAAGAAAAATATTTTTTTTATATATATAATTATAAAATATTTATGTTATTTTAAGTGTTAAATAATGTATTTGTCTATTAGGCAATTTATTTTTAATTAATTATTTTTAAAATTGTAATTAAATTTCAATCTTCCATCCATATTTTTCATTCATATATATATATACTCTTTTCTAATTAATTAAGGTCCACCTCAATACTTTAATTTCGTTTAATTCATGTGACATTTTGGTCAAAAGTCAGCTCCCTAAGTCAAATGATCAAAATGCCCTTCATTGACCATGGTTTGTCTTTACCGATTAGCATTGGTTTCTTTATATTTCTTGACATTTTTATTTCCATTAACCCGTTAATTAAGTCTTAAATAAATGTTTCACTGGGTTCCTCATGAGTTTGGTTGGCAACTGAATCCACAGCCACTTCTCAATAGCTTCCCAGTGAGGTCACTCATCACTATCGGCTTGTACTCATTTAACCTCTTTGCATTTCATCTCTTAATTTTTCCCTAATTTTTCTTAGTCGTTATTTAGGTTATTTATGACTCCTCACTCTAGTTTAAATATTGTTCCAGATATTCTGACTATCCGGATAGACATTAGTCACCAGAACATTAGAATGCACGGATTACCAAAAGTGAGGGCGTTACACATCTGCTGTGTGAAATGTGCAGGAAACTGTATAGGTGGGACTAGTGCAGCTGGCCCACTGGCATTCTAAGGAGCTGGAGCCTCTCCCTGTGCCTTAGCTAGAACCGATTGTTCTACGGTGTTATCTCCTTCTTCCATTTCATTTCACAAGAAATTCTACTCCTTGAACAACCAACACAAGGAGATTTCTCTCCATTAGTCCATATTCATGATGTAAATGCACTATATGTATCAATCAATGACATTTGAGTAGTTATACTTATCAGGAAATATTTCAAATTTACAATTCAAAATTTGTGTAAAAACTGTTGCTATGATACCACTAAAACATGTTACATAATACCTCTCTTTAAGATATGACATGATCTCGTAGTATATCTAATGAATTACCGATCTTCAACTACCGATAACCCATTAAATATACTACAAAAGATTTTAAACTTGCCAATTTCATTTTTAGTTAAATTATTGCTAAGAAGATAAGAAAATATTATGAAATCCTAAAAAACTCAGAGAATTTATTTTATTTTATTTTATTTTTCAAAAAATTTGCGTAGTGACGGCTATAATTTTAATAAACTAAAATTTACACCTGTTAAAAATCAACCTATAATGAATTATATGACATAATTTAAATTAAGCAAAATTCTATTAATGATTTTCCTCATTCAAGATCAAAAGAATAATAATTCTTTATTTACATCTTAAAAGATAAGTTTACATTCATTGGAAATAACAAAATTTATATTACAAAATTTACAATGGAATAAAGTCTCAAAAATAATATTACAACATTTATGTACAACTCTTTTGATACAATTGCTCAATTTGTCTTTTACATACATATAGTTCTACTTTATATCAAAATAAATTCTACAGTGGGTATACCTATTATATGTAAAGAAAATCCTATACAGTTCCAAGCAGCTCACTCGACTGCTTTATCTTTTCCTTTACCTATGACAGCATAAAACAGCTATTGCTGAGCGTTAAACTTAGTGGTGCACAACTATAATTTTTTAAACTCAATATAAAACATGATTTATCAAATTATAACAAAGAATTTGAAATATCCAAATTATCCATAAGTCATAAAACCAATGTCAAAATTTTCAATAATACAAATCATTTATTTCAATTACATTTTATCAAAGCATTCCCAATTCAATAGTGCTGCCAACAATCACATAGTTAGGGCCGTGACACAAAATTTCCAATCAATGCCGTGTTGTACACCACGATAAAGCAATCTCACCCCAATAACCAAGGCTAAAGTGGAACACAAAGGCTAGCTAGCAATATGAGTACTCATCCAAACTCAACCTCAACTGGCAAGCCAGAGAGGGAGGGAACATAATCAATCTCACCTCAAATAATGAGGGACACAAATCAAATTGCCATGCCAACCGTGGTTTCAAAACAATTTCAAAATAAGTTCCATTCAAGTAATCATATTTACAAAACAAACAATCACATTCAATTATCACAAATCCACATGTAGGTTGGCAATACGTCACATTCTCAAAATACTTCAAAAATTATTCACACTAGCTCACCCCCTTGCTATAATAATTTCAAATAGCTAACATTTGTCTTTCCATAATCATAGATTCATTTCCCATTCAAAATTCTCAAAACAATGTAAATAATTCTCAAATGCAAAAGAAAAGCATAATTGGCTTAAACAAAGTCTATTCAATCAATTTATAAATTTTAAAACAAAAGAGAATCTAGTTGTGCACAAACCTTCTTTCAATTTCTTTTTCTTAACTTGATTCTTCCCTTCCTTAGAGGTCTCCTTATCCACTAAAAATTCACAAATTCAAAGTCTTAATATTCATTCTAACCTTTACTAATGGCTAATCAAATAAATTCCCAAGTTAACTATGCAATTTAATAACTTTTGGGTTCAGGACAGGTCTGAGACCTGAAATTTGATAATGCAATATTCATGAAAGTTGTTCCTCTATATCTTAGTTTTAATTCTCTTTTTGAATCACTTAATTTGGAGTTCTGGATCTCTAGTTATGGTCAAAATACTAAACACTATTCCGAGTGCCATATCCTGAAATTCCAGGCTTTCCAGATTTTTACCTTAAACTTGCATTCTATATCCGAGCACCTTTTGCTCAGAATTTGGACCAGGTCCCTAAAACAATGTTTTAGGCCTTTATCTTAGGTTTTTAAATCATTTTGAATAACTTCAATTGAATTTTTGTAGAGGAAGTTATGGCCTAATAACCATTCAGAGGTCACAAGGCAAATTGGCTAAATTACAGGAATTCCAAATTTGGTATTCCTGACTTACCTCAACATTTCCCCTAATTTTCCCTAAGTTATAGGCTTAGGTCAAAAGATGAAATTTGTAGTTCTATGTCTTATGAGTATTTTAGCTTTGGAATCTTTTAATTTGCAATTATATAGCTCCAGTTATGGCCATTTTGCCAAAGCTGATCGGATGACCCTTTACTCACATTTTTCAGGTTCAGTCCAGAATCGACTTACTTTGGTCAAGCAATTTGGTTAAGTTAGATCATAATTTGGCTTCATAATCTTTATAAGAATTGTTCCCCTATGTCTCAATATTACACAGGTTCAAGAATTATCCAATTTAGAGTTTTCTAGAGTAAGTTATGCTTAATTAATTAGGTACTATTCATTTGATCATTTTTCTCAGGTCCAGAATTACAATTCTGGATTTAAGCCCTAATTGAGGTATCCTATGGTCATTTTCTGGGCAAGTTTCCAACATGAAAGTTTGAGCATTATGTCTTAGGTTTCATCTCCCATTGGTTCACACCAATTGCAGCTATGTAGCTCAACTTATGAGCATTTAAGTACACTGAACTCAAGAGTCCAGATTCAACACCAATTGTCTAATTTCATCTTCACTAACTCCTACACCAATCTAACATCATTTCTTATGACCATAATTTAACATCAATAACCCTAATTAAACATCATACCACAAAAACCCTAATTTCACCAAACCCTAAATTCCCAACTTCCACTTCCAAGCAATTTCAAATAATTTCAAGTATATAATTCATGTGTACACTTCAACCAACACTAGAATTCATGTTCAATTGAATTAAATCACCAAAATCCTAACTTCCCTAACCTTGGCTGAAATTCATACTTCAATTTCAAGTAAGTTTTCTTTAATTTTTCATGTTAATTCTTCATAATTAAACTTAAATTCAAGAAATATAAAGTAAACTAAGCTTGAATGTCAACTTACCTCTAATGGTGATTTTTCAAATCTTCTAATTTCTTCAAGATCACTTGTTCTTCTTGCTTGCAATTTTCAAAATAAGGTCCAATTTCACTTTTTCAAGTAATGAACTATGGAAATCATAGGGGAATTTCAAGTGATTTGGAGCTTAGGAGGGACAAAAATGGAAGAAGATGAGAGAGCTACGGGGACGGCAAAAGAGAGATGAAGAAGAAGAAAATAAGTCCTAATTAAATGAATTTTGTTTTCTTTCCCAAATTTTCTCTCTCTCTCTCTCTCTCTCTCTCTCTCTCTCTCTCTCTCTCTCTATATATATATATATATATTAATTATAATTATAATTATTATAATTATAACAATTTAATTAATTCCATTCATGTCCTTTTTTATTTTTCCTACACATATTACTTAATTTAATTTCATTCTAGTATTTTAATCTCACTTATTTTAAATGGATATTTAGGTCAAAAGTTAACTTTTGAAGTGAATTGACCAAAATGCCCCTCATTGGGTTATAGTCCATATTTTTGAATAATACCCGATGAGTCATTAGGTTTTGATTCACTTATTTGCACTTATTCTATTTTTATTTCTTTGATTTTCAAATTCCAAATAATTCCTAAAAAATCCTCAGTTAAGGATTCTATAGCATCCCTTATGAATTTAGGATAGTAACTGAACTTACAGTCGCTTCCCGAGTCGGTCACCCATCGCCGAGAAATTAGGCTCATTTAATCTATTTTTCATCCAACTTCATTTGATCTTTATTAATTTACTTTATGACTTTTCTCTATGGTTTAGGTATGGTTCCAGACATTCCAGCCATCCGAACAGACATTAGTTGCCAGAACAGTAGAATGTAAGGAACTACTTAGCATGAGGTTGTTACAAATATTATATAAAAATTTACATACAAATTGTTGTATTAGATTTTTTTTTTTTTTTACACTCTCACAATCTTTTTCTTTCTCTTTCTCTCTCTCTCTTCTTGTAGATAAAGTAAGGTACAGTGCATTTTGAGATAAATTTTATCATTAATGCTATATAAAAATTTAAATATAAATTGTTGTAGTATAATTTTTTTTACACACTCTCAAAATCTCTCTCTCTCTCTCTCTCTCTCTCTCTCTCTCTCTCTCTCTCGCTTTCTTTCTACTTGTAGAAAAAATAAGGTACAGTGCATTTTAGGTAATTTTATTATTAATGGTATATAAAAATTTAAATATGAATTGTTGTAATATAATTTTTTTCATACTCTCACAATCTCTCTCTCTCTCTCTCTCTCTCTCTCTCTCTCTCTCTCTCTCTCTCTCTCTTTCTCTCTCTCTGCCTGTAGATAAAGTAAGGTGCAGTGCATTTTGTGATAATTTTTAGTTTTGATGTTATATAAAAATTTAAATACAAATTGTTATAGTATATTCTTTTCACAGTCTTACAATTTCTCTCTGTCTCTGTCTCTGTCTCTCTCTCTCTCTCTTTCTCTCTCTCTCTCTCTCTGTGTGTGAGTGTGTGTTCATGTAGATAAAGTAATGTGCAGTGCATTTTGATGTAATTTTATTATTGATGTCATATAAAAATTTAAATACAAATTATTGTAGTAGATTTAAATACAAAATATTTTATTTTATGTTATATGTTATAAAATTATATTTTTATAGTTGTAGAGATGATGTGTTAGATTAGTGGTGGGTGGTTGGTAATTTTTTAAAAATGATAATATTATGGATATTATTAGTTTAGAAGACTAATAATTAAAAATGAATTTTTGTTGATTAATTTGAAAGTAAAAGAAGAATAAAGAAAATTATTTAATTAGTTTGAAATATTTTAATTTATTAATATTATGAAAAAATCACATTTTTTACGTATATGACATTTTATAAGTATAAAATTTTACTATGATAACTGTTGAATATAATTATAATTTTTCCTGTGTTTAAAATTTAGTTTGTGAGGTGTTGAATATGATAATTTATTCATATTTCATATATTTAAAGGAATTATGCATCATCGATGTTGAGATTGTCTGTCAATTGTACAAAATTTCATATGAATTCTACAAATGTATATTAATAATACTTTTATTAACATCTATTTGAACTATATAAAGACAAATTAAAAGGTTATTAAGTATTAAATATAGATAAAATTTTCTTATCCACACTGCCAACATGTTAGAGAATATTAATAAGTACTAAACAGTTGATTAAATTTACAGAGCATCTTATATTTAAATTTAATGTATATTGTTTTGATATTTTGACAACAAATGATTTTAAAATGGTAAACTATTGTATATGTTAATATTTGCAGTGCAATTAGAAAATTTGATAACAATATAATTTTTTTTTATAATAATGAATCAATTTGAACTGATACCTAATTATTAAAATCACAACAAAGATATGTTATTTAAGAAGATCCTCCATGTGAAGATGATGAAATAAGATGTTGAAATAACAATTATAAAATCTATACTATTAGGGGCAGTACGGAATATATTTTTCTTGGGCAGCCACTTAGTGAGTGTATGTGTACATTGTCAAAATAGGGTTAGATTTAGATAATTTAATTTGTAAAAGTATAAGTATTTTAAAAAAATGTATATGTTTAATCACTGTGTATTATCATTGAAAATATAATATGCATTGTTCCTAAAAGCATGCATTTTATAATTGTTGATTTACATCTTTACATTGAGGATCATCTTTAATAATATACAATTGTAGTGATTTTAAAAATCAGTTATTAGTTGAGATTGATTCAGTATTGTGAAAAAAAATTTTTACTATTATGAAATTATTTTAATTGTAGTGGAAAAATTAATATATATAATAATTAACCATTATGAAATCATTTATTATTAAAATATGAAAACTGTGTACATTGAAATTAAATATAAGTTACTCTATAATTTTAATCAAGTATTCAGTACTTAGCCATATTTAGTCATATTCCCTAGCATGTTGGCAAATTGGACATAAAAATTTTATTTTTATATTTTATACTTTAAAACTTTTAATTTATCATTATATAGTGCAGTTAGAGATTAATAACTTTATTATTAACTTTGATAGGAATGGAAGAAGAACAAATGGCCAGTAGAAATTACCTCAAGCTAGGTCCATCAAATCCATCAATACTCAGGTACCAGAGACTTCATCTCTCAGAGTCCATATGTGAAGCTACAATGTAGGAAGAGGTGTTAACCTATAAAAAACATATAGATGTGCTTCACTTGGATACCCTTGCAGCATTGATCATTCTACATTTAAGGGACAATGTTTTTATTGGAGTAGCCTGAGTGAGGTTTTTTCGCATTAGACTGTCACCTGATATCAGCTCTAGTAGAAAAGTGGAGGCCAAAGATGTAACATCCTCACTTTAGCTAGTCCATACAGTCTACTGTTCCGGTGACCAATGTCGGTCCGGGCAGCTAGAATGTTTGAAATTTTAAATAGACTAGAGTAAGGAGTTATAAAGAAATTAAATAATGCTCATAAAAATCAATGAAAAATTTTTAGAAACGAAATACACTAAGGTTAAACGAGTCGAAACCCTAGTGATGAGTAACCCGAAGGGGAAGTGACGGTGAAGGCCGTTAACAACCCTAGACCCAGGGAAAAAATTATAAAATAATTTTTGGGACTCCAAAGAAGGGTCATTGAGGTTCTTATGGCATTAGAATACCAAGAAAATGCTTAGAAAAATTTTTCTATCGGTACACACAATTTTGGCTCGTTAAGCCAAACGGAGGGCATTTTGGTCATTTTGTCTTCAAAGATGATTTTTGGCCAACTTGTCTAGTTAAATAAATAATTTATATGACGTAAAATGTGAATAAATATTGTTAAAAATTTAATTGAAATTAAATAGACAAGAAAAGGATAGAAAATGAAAGAAATTGGAATTATGACATCATAATGATGTCATTAAAATTCTCCCACCCAATCACATGTTGACACTGGCATAAGTTTATTTAAAAAGATTAAATGGGCAGAAAAATGAAGAAAAAAAAATCAGAACACTCTCAACCCTTCTTCTTACCGTTACCCTCTCCCTCCATAGCCACCATTATCAAGCTTTTTAAAGCTTGATTTCCATAGCTTTTATCCAACTAAACCCTATATTCCCAACACAAAAAATTATTCTTACATCTTGGTGAGTCTTTTGGGAGCAAAAAGAAAATAAAAAGAAGAACTCTAGCAAGTTGGAATTTCACTCCATTAGAGGTTAGTGACTAAACTTGATTTTTGTCTTTCAATTCATGTTGAAGCAGTGGTAATTGATGCAAATTTGCAAGAAAATTAAGTAAACATCATGTGTATGTCTTGCTTAAAATTCCAGCAGCCTTGAACTTGGTAGGGTTTTGAAGAGTTCTTAGAATTAAAATGGTATTGTGGCTGCCCTTAACCTTAATCTATTGGTTAGGATAGTGAAAGGTTCAAAATGCAAGTTTTGAGATGGTTAAGCTAGGGTTTGAGCTTGAAATTGAGACTTGTTCATGTATTTGGTGAAAGAGAGTTTTAAGGGTCAATTATTGACCATTTGCTATGTTTGAATAAAAAATGAAGTGGTTTGTGTAGTGAAAATTGAGTTTGGTGTGGCTGCCCTTGGTGACCTGCAGGACTGAGCATGAGTCTAGCAGGTTTGGGCATCAATAACTGGAATTGTAGAGGTTTAATTGGTGCAAGGACAATTAGACATGAAACTAGACACATAATGGCACAACTTTGGTGAAGAAACCATGCCCAGAAAATCAAACCAAGTTGACCTAAAGATTGCCCTAATCCGGGTGACCTGCAATCTGCCTAGGTAAAATGACCAAATGAACAGTGTTTAGTCATTTGATCATAACTCAGTGTAGAAAGGTCCAATTGACCTCAAATTTTACCAGAAATAAGCTGAGATATAGACCTACAATTTCATGAAGAAACCTAACCCAAATTATGAACATAACATATTCAAAAAGTGACTTGCAGTCACTGCTCAAAATACTGTAGATTTGGTCAGTCCAGAAATTCTAGAAAAATTATAATCCGGCCAGTTATGGTTTTTGGGCCATAACTTAAGCTACAAAACTCCAAATGGAATGATTCCAAAAAGGAAATATAACTAGACAAAATAAGGAACAACTTTCATGTTGATCATTTTGCCAAATTCCCACTACAAAAATGATTAATGGAACAGTAAACACAAAGCTTGAAAACTGAAAATTTTGAACAATTAACATTAAGTTTAGAAATAGTATTGGCAACCAATATCAACAATTTTAGAATGCAAAATGTGGTATGTTGGGTGTATTAAAACCAATGTACCTATTGTCCATGTAAAAGTCAATATTTTGTTGACTAATGAATTGAATAGTAACACCAAAACTTGAATTTCAAGAATTGTGAAAATTAAAAGTATAAAATGCCCTTGTATACCTAGCAAGATTGGTTTGGATAGGTTGGCATGCCAATAGGGTTCTGTTAGCAGTACTGCATATGGCTTCATGCTATTCTGAGTTTTATGGCCTCATGTGCCATTTTGTGATAAAATAGCCTTTGGCTATGTTGATTGAGATATTATATTTGGGTTTCATCCCTGATAATTATTATAGCTTATTAGCTGTTCTGTTGCACACCGGGAGACACAATGTGACCAATGGTGTGATGGTCCGAGGTACTTAGTACCCAGTACCAGTTTACCCGTTTATCCAGTCTAGTCGACTAGTATGGGTTACTTGGGCAATGATAATAAATTTTACCAAACTTTAATCAAATAATACTATAATAAACATCAGGAATTAAGTCTACAAAAAAAAATGTACACACACATTCTGCATATTTACTTTATTTTAGTTATTTTATTTTATATTGTCACCACTAAGCAGAATTGCTTAGCGTGTCGCTTTTGCCATGCGCAAGTACTGGAGACATAGCTGGGGAGTTCAGCAGGCCTCATACAGGGTGAGCCTTCATATCTGCACTCAGAGTTCAGAGTCACCTCACATTGCAGTGCATTTGGTAAGACATTAGGCCACTTTTGATATTTTGATATTTTGTATTTTGTAAACTTCCGTAATGTATATTATAAATTCCTATAATTTGGCTTTTGATGTAATTATCTATGAACTATGTTCAGTAATAAATAATGTGAGCATTTCTCATTGAGTTGACTATAATATGAATTGAATTAAATTTTGAGATACTGAAGTCAATTGAGAAATTGCTGAGAATATATTAGTGGTTGACTGAGAATGATGTGATGATTTTATTGGAAGTGTTTTTAACAGATTCAGAAGAACTATTTTTCCAATTTACAGCTGACATTCTGCCAGATTTTCTATAAAATTTACGAAAAAATTTAGATTAATAAAAAATTGTAAATAAATAAGTAAAAAGGTTAAATTGAATTGAAATATGATTTGGTGCTCTGGTACACTGCGTGGCATATCTTGCTCGGTTACACTGTAGACGGGTAAGGGGTGTCACAAAAGATGCACACATTCATGTTGTTGATAAGAGAGTGCACTATCACTCTAGAAGACAACGGCATAATTACTAGATTACCCATAGATGGTAATGCGGTAGCTAGTAATTCTAGGTTGCATTGGCCATCTATTTGTGAAGAATATCATAGTGTAAGACCACCTCCACAAGCATTTAAGGATGTGGACTATAGATATCATGGCTTGCATAACAATTTGAAATGATTCCTAAAGAAGCAGACAACACCACTTTGCTTATACATTCATGGGCCTACATACTACATCTAATTGGAGGTTCCATTTGCTTATACATTCACGGGCCTACACACTACATCCAATTGGAGGTTCCCTTTTCTGTGACAAGTCCAATGAGTATGTTAACTTGATCTTTCTGCCACTACTTTAGGATATGTGATGAGCAGGGTAATATAGTTGGGGTTCTACATGCTTGGTCTCTATGTACAGAGAGCTTTGCTAGGGAGTAGATCCTAAAACTAAAGAGGTCTTTGGTGCCCTTTACATATTATATATTTGGGCATGGAAGAGAATTAAGACTGTTACTCCATCCTTACCAAATCTGGCATGGTATGATGATGCTCCATTGGATAATAGGCATGTATATTAATATTCTTTTTACATCTAATACAAAATTAAAACATATATTCATTAAAAAAAAATTAATGGTTAACTTTGCAAGTGGAGTAACAGGCGATAAGTTATATATGTAACCAACCATGTACTGATACAAATGAGAGACAATATTGATAGAATAGGAGATCATGATGTGAGATACATCATAACAGGTTTGTATTAAATTAATTATTCAAATAATCTTATTTTGATGATTTGAGTCTAACCATTAGTTTTTTTCCTTCATTTATATTTACAGTTTATATGAGAATCATAAACCTAAGATGTACTAAATGCTATGCCTGAGTATTGCATGCAAGGAAAGGGTGTGTGGTGGGCGATGGTGCCACTTATCTGCTTTTACATTATTGAGTGGTACTAACTTGATAGGGTATTATAGCAAGTTAGGTTGCAACAGTAGATCCCTCACATGCCTAGTCAAACAGACATACTACATCAAACTTTGCACTGACAGGGTGATGATGAATGGGCAACATTTCATACCTAATATATTAATAGGTGGAATATGAAAGAAAAATGCACCTTAACATGTCTTAGGGTGCAATGTTTAGCAAATAGAAATTCTTCAACACCTAGGATTTAATACTTCATGCAAACCAATTTAGCTGTTGAAAAACACATGATTTGTTCATAACAAATTATGTTTCAATTGCTAACAAGCTTAATTGCCATTAGGAAACAAAATCCCAAATTTAACCAAGTTAGGGTTTAAGGAAAACATACCCTTAAAGGCACAGGATCACATTAACACACCAATTCGGGGAGTGAAGACCACCAAGTATTGGCCCTCTAGCTTGTCCACACAAGCACCTTGATCAAAACAACCTTAATGAACCAAAGCCCTTTGATTCCTCTTCTTTGTGATTCGACCAAGAGTGAAGAAGAAGTATCTTAGGGTTTTTCAATGTTCAAGTGAATGGAAGAGTTGAGGAACACTTTCTCAAAGTTTAATTCAAGAGTAACAACACTTATTGGTCTTGAAGCAAGCAAGGTAGATGAAAGAAAATCTTTGGTTATGGAGGAGAGAAAGTCAGCCAAGATGGGAAAAGAAAGAAGATTATTTTTATCTTCTTTTCTTTTCCTTTTATTTTAATTTACTAAATTAAAATTAATTTGACAAGTGTCCAAAAACCATTCAACCTTTGAATATGTTTTCATCATATGATTAGTCCATTTGTCCAACTTAAGTTTAATCAAGAAATTAAATTTTTTATTAATTAATTTTCATAAAATTAATTAACCAAATTTCTCTCCATTTTTGACCAAGTCAACATTGTCAAAGTTTGACTAAGTCAAACTTATCAAATTTTGACCAAGTCAAATTTCCTAATTAATCAAATTAATTTTCTTCCTTTAGCTTAATTAATTAAGTTTATATTTAAACTTTTTAAATATTAACTTGAACACTTCCATAAATAAATTTAGTTTCAAGTCATGCTAGGGACTTTGCCATCTAATTACAAACTAAATTTGTTAATTTAATTAATTAATTAAAATATTTAATTAATTAATCAAATTAATTTTACTTTGATCATATTGCTCTTATGTGTGTGACTTACTAGGTTCATTACTAATTGGTAATGAGAATAATATTAAATCCTTAATATTATTGGAACCATTCCAAACTTAAAATGAAATTCCCTTTTCATTTAAGTTCTCATAAATCATGGTTGACATCTAGCATAATGTATCATAACTACCCAATTAGTTATGAATTAATTCCCTAATTCATGAACCTTGATCATACATACCATGCACTAAAATCTCTCAACTACAAAATCTCGATTCTAGCTAGAGTCATAGTTTATGTCAAACTCTTTTGCTCAGAATCATATGTCATCTTTTAATTCTAGTTCTTGATTAATGAGACTTTTCAGTCAGAAACTTTTTTTTGACTAAGTCTATCTGTTCTGGCCAAGAACTTGAATCATCAAGAATAATTAAATGGACATAGGATTTTATTCCTATTTACTTAGGGTAATAGATCTCATCTTAAGTAACACCTATCTTCATATATAACTAGTTGGAGCCAACACATGCCCATATACTCATACATAGTACAAGCATGAAAGTAGTATGAAACTCAAGCCACCTATATACAAGATAACTGTGTTATCCTAGGTCAAGGGTGTAACAACTCCCGATCCAGCAGCATAACAGCTGAACCAGAGCATTACCTGTAATTTTCATAATCTGTAATAAGAATTATATCTAATCTCATATCAATATTCCATCATATATCACAAAAACAAAATACAGCTTTACATATCGTATCATTCACGTAGATACAAATTTGTTTTTTTCATCATTAGTTATTTATACAACTTATACAAAATGAATTATTTACAAATAAAGAAAACCAACTCTAAGTAATCTCTTGCCAAAATATTGCTTCTCTGATGTAGACTTTACTAATATACTCTTTGTAAACCCTCGGCTTCAGTACCTGCACGAGGTAAAAATTCATCATGCTAAGCATATAGCTTAGTGGTGCAAGTCTAGCTTAAAACGGCTAATTAATAGTCGTCTATAACTATACATACTATAATCATTTAATCAAAATATTAAAATAATTTCAAGCAAGTAACAATTCATAATAACTTTGCAAAAATAAGTATAGCATTCCACTATAACTATTTAATTGTAATAATAGATCTCACTCAAGACGTATGTATATAGAAATAAGTTATCCATTAACCAATGTATGATCCAAACATACTCATAAAAGAGCAACTCATTTGACCTAAATATTGATGATTTTATTATTTTCATTTAATAGCCCAATTCCTTTCTAGTATGACTTTCCTTATATCGGATACTGGGATTTTGATGTAACACCTTCTTTCAGATGTCTTATATTTCCTCTTTAATACTGCAACATCTTCTTTCGGATGTTGTCTTATGTGTCCTTTTCACCATTGCAACACCTTCTATCAGGTGTTGTCTTATGTGCCCTATATTGAGACACCGTCTTTTAGATGCCATCTTTAAATCATCAAGATATAGGTTCAATTTGTTTTGCATATCTGTTAACTTACTTCCCTATTTGGCATGCCAAACTTTCCGATTTCTATTTTCAAGCTAGATGGAATTTTGGACCTTAACAATCTCATAACTTGATCTTAGATAATTCAACCATTCATACATCCACAAAGGATTGTCATTCATCATTTTAACATTATTTGTCATCATCACATAATTGTTTACATATTCAAAACAAAGACATAGCCATGTAACATCTCATTTCATTTAAGTAAGGTAGTAACCCTCATAACAATATTCCTTTTCATCACATAATCATTTGCATATTCCCAACAAGTACATAATTATATAACTTATCATTTCATTTGGCAAAGTAGTAGCATCTTATTCCATAACATTTAGAATCAATCAAATCACATTCCAAAAGGCAGCTTTCCCAACTCATATTTCAACCACAATTAGACTTAGAGAAAGGCATTTTCAAGATCCATTTCTTTCATAAAACATATCAATTTATGTCTCAACTTTCATTAAGAATCAATTTGATCAGCATTTAGACATGTAGAAATTCATTTAGAACCCTTTATTTATAAAGTGTTCAAACTTCACTTATGATTTGTATATATATATATATATATATATATATATATATATATATATATATATATATATATATATATAATACCTCTTAAAATAATGAAGATGCAAGGAAATAATATAAATCATAGCCATAAATATGCGGTTAAATTAAAACAACAAGTTCTGTACACTTAGAATTTTCCCAATGCTCAATCTAAGTCGAACATTACAACATCCAGTAGACAATCTAGTTCATTGGTCATATTTGAAAAAAATCCCATTTTGTAAAATATCCCTATCTTCAAGATATTCTGAAGCCAATCTCTTAAAAAAAAAAATTCCATATTCAAACATATTTTAATTCTATTATTTGCATTATGAATAGCTTTGGACTTGCAGACGTTAACTGACCACTCTTGCACTTCCACATGAAGGGCTGTAGCTTGATTTACTCGATAATGCCATTCATCTAAAAGTTGATTAAGTATAATATCATTATTATGTAAAAAGGGATCTAATGGATAAAAAAAAAATCTCGTTATCGAGCATCCACGTCCATCCACATGATTTAAAAATATCTCTAGGTGTATAGGTTTTCAACATCACCCTTCAAAAAGCAATATAAAAAAATTTGAAAATTTATTACTTTTCGTTAATAGCCAAAGAAATTTTATGAATTTATGACAATAACGTTGTATTACTAACAACATGGTGGTTGTGACATCCTTACTTTAGGTAGTCCGTACGTTCTACTGTTCCAGTGACTAATGTCTATCTGAACAGCCAGAATGTCTGGAACTATATTTAAACTAGAGTGAGGAGTCATAAATAGTTTAAATAATGACAAGAAAAATTAAGGAAAAATTTAAGCAATGAAATGCACTAAAGTTAAATGAGCCGAAGCTCCAGCGATGGGTAACCCTAACGGGAAGTGACTGTGAAGACAGTTAGTGACCGTAAACCCATGGGGACACCCTGTGAAATAATTTTGGAGACTCCAGTAAAGGATTATGGAGGCTTAGATGACAATAGATTGCTAAGAAAACCCAAGAAAAATTTAGTTAATCAGTATAGATAATTTTAGTTCATTAAACAAAACAAAGGGTATTTGGTCATTTCACATTCAAAGATTATTTTTGGCCAGCTTGTCCTTTTAATTGAGTGAGGTTTATGACATAAAATATGAATAAATATTAATAAAAATTTATTTAAAAATGAGTAAAAAAAGAAGAAAGAAAAACAAAATAAAGTGAAATTAAAAAAGCTAATTATGACATAAGAATGATGTAAATAAAATTTCCCAAACAATAGAAATTAGACAAACAATTATAAAAGAGACAAAATGACTAAAAGAATGAAAGAAATCGTTATCTTCTCCATTTTTTTTCTTTTTGGCCAAGAACTCCTCCATAGCCATTCTTCATTTTTACTCCTTCTTAGCTTTGATTTCTTACCTTCTTCACCATTATTTGCCCTAAGTCCCAACATTAAAAATTACCCTAGAACCTTGCTAAGGTGATTGGCTGCCAAGAAAGTGAAAGAAAATTGAAGTTTGGCTAAGAGAAAATTCTGCCTACTAAGGTTAGTGCCTATTAACCTTCTAATCTTTTTTATTCCTTAGAATTTAGCTTGAATATGAGCAAATAATTAAGAAACTGAAAGAAAGTATGTATGAATTTGAGAAGTAAATTTCAGCCAACTTGTGTAAGAGTAGGATTTGAAGTTTTTTATTGCACATAAACTTGATAATTTGCTTAAGTATGATGATAAGTATGGTTAGTTTGTTCAATTAGTATGTGTTGTATGAATTTTGAATTGGGAGCTAGGGTTTTAAGGAGAAAATTGGGGATTTCTTAAATGGTTATTGAATTAATGTTGTTAAGACCAAATATGGACTATTTGAAGTGCATGGAATGTGATTTGAGGTTGGTAGTAGTGTGGAATGGTGGTATTGGGAGTGTTGTTTCATTGTAGGATTTCTAGACTTATGAGTCCAGCAAGGTTAGACAGCCATAAGTAAAGTTGTGTTACTCCAATTGGTGTGAGGCCAATTAGAGATAAAACCTAGGACATAATGCCACATTTTTTATGGAGAGACCCTACCCAGAAAACTAACTTAAAGTGACCTAAAAATTGTTTGAATCCAGATAACCAAAATCTGGACATAGAAAAATGACCATATGAACAGTGTTTATTTAAATGGCCATAACTTTGTGTATAGAGGTCCAAATGACCTGATTCTTGAACCCATAGAAAGCTTACACATATTAGAACAACTTTCATGAAGAATAGAAACCCAATTTCTGTAACACCCCTCACCCGACTACAGTGTAGCCGAGCAAGGCGTGCTACAATCGGTGCCGGAGCACCCTAACTTATCTTACTTTATTTTTTTAATAATTATTTTTTGACGGAGAAACCAGTGGGGTTTCCCCTATTTTATTATCGTTTGGCGTATTTCAATATTTACTTGTTTGAAATTCAACAATATTTTAAAATAAAAAAAATCTCATCCATGCTAATCATAATTATCTCATCAATCATTCTCATAATTTTCTCATATTTCAAATTTCATCCATGCATTTCAATTTCATAATCATTTCCATACTCATATCATCATTTGAAAAATCATTATGTAATTCAAATCTATACTCATTTGTACAAATTCATTCATGCTCTATTCTTATAGCAAAATTCTCAAATTTGCATTAATTTACATCATTTGCAATAATTAAATAAATCCTTAATTTACATGATATACAAATTAATTACAATTTGCTAATTTATATTGCAATATAAGAAATAAATAACATACACAAAATACATGATATGCTTAATGTGAGCCCTATCTACATGCATTGACAACCTTGAATGCTCTGCAGATCAGAACTCCAAAATCTCTGTTTAGTATTTTTATCTGGGCTTTACCTTCAGTACCTGCGCGAGGAAACAATTCCATCGCGCTAAGCATTGCTGCTTAGTGGTGCAATAATATAACAAGGAAATAATATACAAATAAAGATAGAAAAAAAAATATAATTTAAATAATTAAGATTTATTTATACTTCACATACGGTTCTAAAATTTAATATGTTTTATCCTAATTTAGTCTTCTTTGAAAGTGTTTATTTCGCCAATGTACAGTAATAATGTACATAGAAAAATGATATAAAAATAATAAATTTATGCTTATATTATCATGTAAGTCACATTTGTAATATTTATGTATGTTATAATTTTCTTTGCTAATCTTTTAGCATTTTCTCAATACTTTCTAGGTTGTCTCATATTATTTCATAATAAGTAAATTTTTAATATCGGTCCAGTTCATTTCGATTCATTCTAATAGATAACTATTTTAATTTATTTTAGGTCATCTTACTCATTTATTTAATTTCTAATATTTTTAATTGCTAATATTCTTAACTTGTTTCAATAAATTTCACTGCCCAAGTAACCTATGACAGGCTGACTAAATCGATAAGCAGTCGTTGGCACCGGACCGTGGTGTCTCGGGCGTCATACCATGGGACGCGAACGCCAACCACGTATGCGATCGGTATGGCTAAAAAGCCATGATAACACATAATCAGGGATAAAGCCATGAATGTTGGCATAAAGCCATGAATGCGGGCATAAAGCCATGAATACAGGCATAAAGCCTTTCGCAGTACTGTTAAAACAATACCCTATTGGCATGCCAAACTATCCATTCTGACACACATGTCTAGGCAATACAAGGGCACATAATATCATTAAATATTAATATATTGTATTTTATGACTTCATTATTTCATGATAAATTTCATAATTTATACATTCATCATAATATTCATACATTCCTTACATCATTCATATTGATCACAATTCATAACAATGGTGTTCATATACCATTGTACTCAAAACATTCTTCCTTTCCCTTATAAAGAAAACTAATGTTTCATTCATATTTTCATGTGATTCATTTATTTATTACAATATTTATATGGATTCATAACTCATACAAGGTGTTATTATCTTATTTGTAATGGAAACAAAGATCCTAATGTAAACCTCATCCCATTTATACTCAACAATCCATCTAGGTTAATTTTATTTCATATTCAAGTGGTATCACTCATGTTTTATTAGACCTACTAGTAATGGGAATACAAATTTTAACTATATACTCACATAACTTAAATGTTCATTAAGTCATTTAGGTGAATTACTATTTTTATTCCAAGTAATCCATGAATGTTTCATGGATTCCAAATTTCATACCTTAATTTCCTCTACCAATTTAGTTATTATACTTTGTGTCTTTGTATTACTATTTACATTACTATTCACTCAAATTGTTGACTTTTTAATACATAATAAATTTATTGAAGCTAAGTTCTCCAAGATACCACATTTTGCATTCAAAATTTGTTGGTATTGGTTGCCAATACCATTTCCAAGCTTAATGTTAATTGGGCAGAATTTTCAGTTTTCATGCTTTGTCTTTACTGTTCCATTGCACTTTTGCATTGGGAATTTGGAAAAATGTTCAACATGAAAGTTGTTCCGTATTTTGTCTAGTTGAATTTCATTTTTTGAATCACTCCATTTGGAGTTTTGTAACTCAAGTTATGGCCTAAAAACTATGACTGGCCGGATTGGGTAGAACCCAAAATTCTGGATAAACTTGTTTCTGCCAGATTTGGTAACTCAAGTTTGGTTGGCAATTTGACTAGGTTATGATCATAATTTCGGTCAGGTTTCTTCATGAAAGTTGTTGGTCTATATCTCAACTTGTTTCTGGTAAAATTTCAGATCAATTAGACCTTGCTACATTGAGTTATGCCAAATGACCAAATACTGTTCATTTGGTCATTTTGCCCAGGCAGATTGCAGGTCACCCGAATTAGGGTAAACTTTTGGTCAAGTTGGTTTGGTTTTCTGGGTATGGTTTCTTCACCAAAGTTATGCCATTATATGTATAGTTTCACCTCCAATTGGCCTCATACCAATTGGAGTCACACAACCTCAGTTATAGGTCAAACAATACCCTGGACTCATAGGTCCAAATTTCCTGCATAAGAGAAGCACTCCCAATTTTCAATTTCACCCAACTTCCAAACTTCAATTCACATTTATAACACTTCTAATAGTCAATAATCAACCTCAACATCATCAAATTCAAGTCACAACACAAAATTCCATATTTGAGCAAACCCTAAATCAACTTGCAATAATTTTAAATTCTAAGAGAATTTCTAGCACTAACCTTATTTTTCTAGCTTCAAGCAACCTTCAATCACCCTTCACTTCAATCAAACTCCACTTCCCCCTTGTATTCCACTTCTGGCCAGATTTCTCACTTGGAAATTTGGTGTGTTTTCTTCACTTCAAGGCTGGATATGAAGTTCCCTCAAGGTTTCCAACAATTTTGGTGAAGAGAGGGTGGTGGTTTGAAAGCTTGGAATGATGGATCTATGGTGAAAATGAAGAAAATTGAGAGAGAATGGTGAGGAGGAATTGGGACGGCAGATTTTGCTGGAGAAGAAGGTAGCTTTTTCCCATTTTAAATTCATTTTTATCCATTTTTATTAGTTTGTCAAATGGTGATTGGGTGGAGGCATTGTTAATGACATCACGTGATGTCATAATTCCCAATTTCTTTCATTTTCTTTTTCTTTTCTTCTCTACTTATTTTCAATTTAATTTTTAGTAATATTTATTCATATTTTAGATCATAATAATTATTTATTTAATTGGACAAGTCGGCCAAAAATCATCTCTGAAGACGAAATGACCAAAATGCCCTCCGTTTGGCTTAACAGACTAAAATTGTCTGTACCGATTGAAAAATTTTTCTAAACCTTTTCTTGGCATTCTAATGTCATAGAAACCTCAATGACTCTTCTCTGGAGTTTCAAAAATTATTTTATGAATTTTCTCCCTAGTCTAGGGCTCCTAGTTGCGAGAACCGCAACTTCCCACTGGGTTACCCATCGCTAGGGCACCGGCTCATTTAACTTGGTTGTATTTTATTTCTAAAATTTTTTCTAAATTTTTCTTATTAATATTTGAGTTATTTATGACTCCTCACTCTAGTCTAATTATTTTTCCAGACGTTCTAGCTGTTCAGACCAACACCGGTCACCGAAACAGTTGAATGTACGGAATTGCTACAGTGAGGGTGTTACAATTTTTCCCCTCAAATTTAAATTTTGTCCTCGAAATTTACTAGGTGTAGGTATCTAAGATAATTCTTTTACCTTTCTATTGCTCACTCTGTCTACTTGTTTTATATATATGGTACTATTTAGTCTTTTCGAATATATGATTATACACTTAGGCATATCATAAAGGAAATACTTTACCTCAAATTCACATATGGGGCTTCTTGCTCCTCTCCAGCTTGGGTGACATTTGGAAGTGGTGTTACTATTGTACTTGGTCCTTCCATGGCCTCTGTCTGGGTCCATGGTAAATTCCTCTTAGGACAATCTTTCAGACGATGGTCTATGGCCCCACATCTATAACAGGCTCCAGTTAATCCCCTATATTCACCTTTATGTCACTTGTTACAATGGCCACATTTTCTTGCTAATCCTGGTGCACTCACTACTAGTGTTTTTGGTTGATCTCTTCTGGGTATAGGTCTGGGTCTGGATCTCCTACTTTGATCAGATGTCTGACTTAACTGTTCTCTTGGCCTCTTATTACTAGACTGTCCAAATTTCCTCTTTTGCTGATCACCACTCCTCTTATGTTCCTCTTCACGAACACAGCTAATATATTTCTTTCTGAACTCTATCAGAAAGAATTCCCAAGTTACGTCGACTCTGCTTCTTGTAACAATGAAACTGCACACTCCAAACTTTGTTTTGGTGTGCAATGGAGCTGCTGTAGGACTCTTTCAGTCCTTTCTAACCAATACTCTGCCGCTGAAGAATCGTCTTCCTTTCTACCATTGAAATCTACAGCTCCATACTTCCTAATTTTTCCTAGAGGTGATTTCTGCTGAGACAGTGGTGGAATAACCCCAGTCATCTGTCGAAAGAATCCAGTCATCTGCTCAAACAAGGCCTGTTGGGGTTGTATAGGCACCTCTTGCACTAGTGGAGCAGGATCTCCCCGATTTCCAATATCACTCCCAGTCGGAATACGGCTTACTACTTTTTCTTCTACTGCCCTCTGCAATTCTGAGTCCATACCTTAACCTAAAATAACCAAGAAAATAGATCTGTATTAGTGTCACCTCAACTCATATGAATGCAATGCATGTTATGCACACTATCTCATTCTATCTATCTATGCCTAGGAATGCCTAAACCGTGCTCTGATACCAATAAATGTAACACCCCTCACGTGACTACAGTGTAGCCGAGCAAGGCGTGCTACAATCGGTGCCGGAGCACCCTAACTTATCTTACTTTATTTTTTTAATAATTATTTTTTGACGGAGAAACCAGTGAGGTTTCCCCTATTTTATTATCGTTTGGCGTATTTCAATATTTAACTGTTTGAAATTCAACAATATTTTAAAATAAAAAAAAAATCTCATCCATGCTAATCATAATTATCTCATCAATCATTCTTATAATTTTCTCATATTTCAAATCTCATCCATACATTTCAATTTCATAATCATTTCCATACTCATATCATCATTTGAAAAATCATTATGTAATTCAAATCTATACTCATTTGTACAAATTCATTCATGCTCCATTCTTATAGCAAAATTCTCAAATTTGCATTAATTTACATCATTTGCAATAATTAAATAAATTCTTAATTTACATGATATACAAATTAATTACAATTTGCTAATTTATATTGCAATATAAGAAATAAATAACATACACAAAATACATGATATGCTTAATGTGAGCCCTATCTACATGCATTGCTGAGGAGGTGACAACCTTGAACGCTCTGCAGATCAGAACTCCAAAATCTCTGTTTAGTATTTTTATCTGGGCTTTACATTCAGTACCTGCGCGAGGAAACAATTCTATCGCGCTAAGCATTGCTGCTTAGTGGTGCAATAATATAACAAGGAAATAATATACAAATAAAGATAGAAAAAAAATATAATTTAAATAATTAAGATTTATTTATACTTCACATACGGTTCTAAAATTTAATATGTTTTATCCTAATTTAGTCTTCTTTGAAAGTGTTTATTTCGCCAATGTACAGTAATAATGTACATAGAAAAATAATATAAAAATAATAAATTTATGCTTATATTATCATGTAAGTCACATTTGTAATATTTATGTATGTTATAATTTTCTTTGCTAATCTTTTAGCATTTTCTCAATACTTTCTAGGTTGTCTCATATTATTTCATAATAAGTAAATTTTTAATATCGGTCCAGTTCATTTCGATTCATTCTAATAGATAACTATTTTAATTTATTTTAGGTCATCTTACTCATTTATTTAATTTCTAATATTTTTAATTACTAATATTCTTAACTTGTTTCAATAAATTTCACTGCCCAAGTAACCTATGACAGGCTGACTAAACTGGATAACGGGTCGTTGGCACTGGACACCGTGGTGTCTCGAGCCGTCATACCATGGGATGCAGAACGTCAACCACGTATGCAGTCAGTATGGCTAAAAAGCCATGATAACACATAATCAGGCATAAAGCCATGAATGTTGGCATAAAGCCATGAATGCGGGCATAAAGCCATGAATACAGGCATAAAGCCTTTCGCAGTACTGCTAAAACAATACCCTATTGGCATGCCAAACTATCCAATCTAACACACATGTCTAGGCAATACAAGGGCACATAATATCATTAAATATTAATATATTGTATTTTATGACTTCATTATTTCATGATAAATTTCATAATTTATACATTCATCATAATATTCATACATTCCTTACATCATTCATATTGATCACAATTCATAACAATGGTGTTCATATACCATTGTACTCAAAACGTTCTTCCTTTCCCTTATAAAGAAAACTAATGTTTCATTCATATTTTCATGTGATTCATTTATTTATTACAATATTTATATGGATTCATAACTCATACAAGGTGTTATTATCTTATTTGTAATGGAAACAAAGATTCTAATGTAAACCTCATCCCATTTATACTCGACAATCCATCTAGGTTAATTTTATTTCATATTCAAGTGGTATCACTCATGTTTTATTAGACCTACTAGTAATGGGAATACAAATTTTAACTATATACTCACATAACTTAAATGTTCATTAAGTCATTTAGGTGAATTACTATTTCTATTCCAAGTAATCCATGAATGTTTCATGGATTCCAAATTTCATACCTTAATTTCCTCTACCAATTTAGTTATTATACTTTGTGTCTTTGTATTACTATTCAAATTACTATTCACTCAAATTGTTGACTTTTTAATACATAATAAATTTATTGAACCTAAGTTCTCCAAGATACCACATTTTGCATTCAAAATTTGTTGGTATTGGTTGCCAATACCATTTCCAAGCTTAATGTTAATTGGGCAGAATTTTTAGTTTTCATGCTTTGTCTTTACTGTTCCATTTGTCACTTTTGCGGTGGGAATTTGGAAAAATGTTCAACATGAAACTTGTTCTTTATTTTGTCTAGTTGAATTTCCTTTTTTGAATTACTTCATTTGGAGTTTTGTAGCTCAAGTTATATCCTAAAAACCACGACTGGCCGGATTGGGCAGAACCCAAAATTCTGGGTAAACTTGTTTCTGCCAGATTTGGTAACTCAAGTTTGGTTGGCAATTTAACTAGGTTATTATTATAATTTGGGTCAGGTTTCTTCATGAAAGTTGTTGGTCTATATCTCAACTTGTTTCTGGTAAAATTTCAGGTCAATTAGACCTTGCTACATTGAGTTATGGCCAAATGACCAAATACTGTTCATTTGGTCATTTTGCCTAAGCAGATTGCAGGTCACCCGAATTAGGGTAAACTTTTGGTCAAGTTGGTTTGGTTTTCTGGGTATGGTTTCTTCACCAAAGTTGTGCCATTATATGTCTAGTTTCACCTTCAATTGGCCTCATACCAATTGGAGTCACACAACCTCAGTTATAGGTCAAACAATACCCTGGACTCATAGGTCCAAATTTCCTGCATAAGAGAAGCACTCCCAATTTTCAATTTCACCCAACTTCCAAACTTCAATTCACATTTATAACACTTCTAATAGTCAATAATCAACCTCAACATCATCAAATTCAAGTCACAACACAAAATTCCATATTTGAGCAAACCCTAAATCAACTTGCAATAATTTTAAATTCCAAGAGAATTTCTAGCACTAACCTTATTTTTCTAGCTTCAAGCAACCTTCAATCACCCTTCACTTCAATCAAACTCCACTTCCCCCTTGTATTCCACTTCTGGCCAGATTTCTCACTTGGAAATTTGGTGTGTTTTCTTCACTTCAAGGCTGGATATGAAGTTCCCTCAAGGTTTCCAACAATTTTGGTGAAGAGAGGGTGGTGGTTTGAAAGCTTGGAATGATGGATCTATGGTGAAAATGAAGAAAATTGAGAGAGAATGGTGAGGAGGAATTGGGACGGCAGATTTTGCTGGAGAAGAAGGTAGCTTTTTCCCATTTTAAATTCATTTTTATCCATTTTTATTAGTTTGTCAAATGGTGATTGGGTGGAGGCATTGTTAATGACATCACGTGATGTCATAATTCCCAATTTCTTTCATTTTCTTTTTCTTTTCTTCTCTACTCATTTTCAATTTAATTTTTAGTAATATTTATTCATATTTTAGATCATAATAATTATTTACTTAACTGGACAAGTCGGCCAAAAATCATCTCTGAAGACGAAATGATCAAAATGCCCTCTGTTTGGCTTAACAGACTAAAATTGTCTGTACCGATTGAAAAATTTTCCTAAACCTTTTCTTGGCATTCTAATGTCATAGAAACCTCAATGACTCTTCTCTAGAGTCTCAAAAATTATTTTATGAATTTTCTCCCTAGTCTAGGGCTCCTAGTTGCGAGAACCGCAACTTCTCACTGGGTTACCCATCGCTAGGGCACCGGCTCATTTAACTTGGTTGTATTTTATTTCTAAAATTTTTTCTAAATTTTTCTTATTAATATTTGAGTTATTTATGACTCCTCACTCTAGTCTAATTATTTTTCCAGACGTTTTAGCTGTTCGGACCAACACCGGTCACCGGAACAGTTGAATGTACGGAATTGCTACAGTGAGGGTGTTACAATTTCTGACCATAAGCTAATCAAATTGCCAACCAAAGTTAGCTCATCAAAACTACCAGACCCAAAATTGCCCGAAATTTTGGATAATGACCAATCTGTCAAGTTATGGTAATTTGACCATAACTTGAGCTACAAAACTGCAAATGGAGTGATTCTAAAAGGAAATTAAAGTAGAGACATTAAGGAACAACTTTGATGAAGAAAGGTTAGCTAAAATTCTACTATAGAATGGTCTAATAGAACAGTAAACATAGGTGACAAAATTCGGAAATTTGGAAATAATCCTAGGGAGCTTTGAATTGTAATTGGCAGCTAATGCCAATAAATTTAAAACCAAAAATGTGATATTATTATAAAATTAGAAGTTATAATCCTATTATTTATTAAATAGTCAAAATTTGCATGAATAATAATGTGAATAGTAAATATAATGACACAAAATGCAAGAATTAAATTGCTAGAGGAAATTAAGGTATGAAATTTGGAATCCATGAAATGTTCATGGATTACTTGTAATAGGAATGGTAATTCACCTAAATGACTTAATAAACTCTTAAGTTATGTGAATAGGTAGTTAGAATTTGTATTCCCATCACTATTAGATCTCATAAGACATAAGTAATACAACTTGAAATATGAAATGAAATTAACCTAAATGGATTGTTAAGTATAAATGAGATGAAGTTAACATTAGGACTTATGTTTCTATTACAAATAAGATAATAACACCTTGTACAATAAATGGTACATAAGAGGAATTAAAGTGAATAATAAATTCTTAGTAAGTAAAATACTTCTTGAATTATGAATTCATATAAATATTGTAATGAATAAATGAATCACATGAATGTGTGAATGGGACATTAGTTCTCATCATGAGAGAAAGGAAGAATGTTTTGAGTATAATGGTATGTGAAAATAATTGATGTGAATTGTGATCAATATAGATCATATAATGAATGTATAAATTACGTAGAAATGTGATTTGGAAATTATGCTTCCATCATGACTAGAATTAAAATGTTATAAAATATAAATAGAAAATATAATGAAATAATAAAACATATGAACATTTAATAGTACTAATGTGTCCATGTATTACCTAGACACGTGTGTCAGATTGGATAGAATGACATGCCAATAGAAGATTGTTTGAGCAGTAATTCTTAGCCATATTGATTGCATACGTGGTTGACGTTTTGTGTATTCACGTCCCATGGTATGATGGCCTGAGGCACTACAGTGCCCTGTGTCAACTATATTGATTGCATACGGGTTAGCGTTTTGCGTCCCATAGTATGATGGGCCGAGACACCACGGTGTCCAGTGCCAAGGATCCACTTATCCAGTTTAGTCAGCCTGTTATAGGTTACTTAGAGAGTGAAATAAGTTAAGAATATTAGAAACTAATAATATTAGAAATTAAATAAATGAGTAAGAGATACTTGAAATGAACTAAATTAGCTATAAAATTTTATTTATTATGAAATGATCTAAAACATAAGAAAATGTGAAATAAAGTGATAAAAAGATTAGTAAAATAAATTTAACCTAAAAAAATTTTACAAATGCATCTCCTACAATGCTATGAATATAAGTTTTAATATTTTAATTAATTTTGCATAATATATATTATTACTGTGAAATTAAGAGATAAGCGCTTTCAAAGAATGCCAAAACATATTTAGTATTAAAATTTTATATGAAATCAAAATAATTTTTTATTACAGGAATTAGGCTTTATTTTTATCTTTATTTGTATATTATTTGCTTGTTGTATTATTGCACCACTAAGCAGCAATGCTTAGCGCGATGGATTTATTTCCTCGCGTAAATATTGAAGATAAAGCCCAGTGGATATTAGATTGGGATTTTGGAGTCTTGATCTGCAAAGTGTCCAAGGTTGTCACCTCCTCAGCAATGCATGTAGATAGAGCCCATATAGGTCATACTAATATATTTTGTATTTTATAAATAGTTATCATATTGTTATGTAATGTAAGTTATGAAAATGTATTTAATTTGTATATCTTGTAAATTATGAATTTATGTAATTAGTTTGTAAATCATGTAAATTGATGAAATTTGAGACTTTTTTTTTATGTGAATTAAGCATGAATGGAAATATAGGAAAATGAATATGGAATGGAAATTTACAAATGATATTTGAAATGATGAGTTGGTTGTGATATATATGGATGAGATTTTTATTGGAAATTTTTATTGAAAATTTATATGAGATTTTTAAATAGGTAAATAGCGAGACACGACAAACAGTAATAAATTAGGGGAAACTCTGTCAGTTTCTCCTATGAATTTAATTTATTTTAAAATATAACGAGTTCAAAATTTTTAAAGGGATAAAGTAAGATAAGATAGGGTGCTCAGGCACTGAATATAGCACGCCTTGCTCGGCTACACTATAAACTGGGTAGGAGGGTGTTACAGTGGTAGGGAAGAAGAAAGAAATTTTACAAAATCACTATCCTCACTATCACTAAAATCAGTTAGTTCATTATCATCAACAATCAATTATGATATTGTCATACTTTGTTTTTCACCCACATTTTTATATGGACTAGTCTGAATGTGAAACTATTCAAGATGATTATTTATTTTGTGAATCTCAAGTTGTAATTGTGCTTTAACTATGTATATTTCTTCATTAGTATTCTGTTTTAATTTAGCTGATTGCACTTTTGGGATTGGTAAATCATGGAATCGATAATATGCTTCCATTTCACAGCATATCTCCCATAATCTCTCCCATTCATGCGATGTAGATAATGTAACTCTACCAAAATCATATCCTTAGAATGCTTCCTAACAAATATATGGTTTGCATGGCCTTTCTAAATACACTGTAATTAGGCAAGTTGACAATGTAACATTCCCATCAGACGTGTTCTCAGACGTTCTATTGCTCCATGGCCAAATAATACCAGTAAGTCGGGATGTCCGAACTACACTTCGGTGATAGTGAACAGACATATAATGATGAAATAAATAAAAATAAAATACAAGAAAAATCAAAGAAAAGTGAAAGAGAGAAAATGAAGCTAAATTAAATGAGTCGGCACCGCAGCGATGGGTGACCGCACAGGGAAGGCCATTGCCGACCCCAGGACCACGGGGAACCCTCGGAATTTAATTTTGAGACATAAATAAAGGTTTATTGAAATGTAATTGACACTAGAAATATCAAAGAAAAATTAATAAATTAGTACAAAGAAAAATGAAAAATCGAGAAACAGACAAAAATCGGTGTTATCGAAAAATTGGGAATATAACCCGAAGTGGGGCATTTTGGTCATTTGACACCAAGAGCTGCCTTTTGACCTCAATGTCCATTAAGAATAAATGATATTGCACTTAGGAAATGTCATGAAAAATTAAAATAGAATACAATGTATAAATAGTAAAAGAATGGAGCTAAATGAGCAAATAAGGAAACTTTAACTAATTAAACATTAAAAAGAACATAGTGCTCCACTAACTTGGATATTGGGACACTTATCTAAGCCTTGGGACAGCAGATAGCACTCATTATCATCTTCTTCTTCATCCCACTTCACCTTGCCGAAATGAAGTTCACCATGGAAATCACCATGGCTGCCCCACATGCAACCTCCATGGGTGCATGATCAAGCCACCATTTCTACTTGGTTCCTTCATTAAAGCTTGCCTACTTACCTTGGGGAAGATATTGGCAACAAGAAAAACAAGATTTGGTGAAGTTTTGATAAGCTTCAAAAGTGGTAAGTGTCCAAAACCTCTCCCTTGCTTTAGTAAACCTTGTGTTTAGGTTGAGGTGAGTATTTTGGTGAAGAGAAATGAAGAAAATCTTGAGAAATGAAATGGTCCATTTTCAGCAGCCATGATAATGTGTTGTATTTAAGTTTTTCTTACCTCTAATAGATGGAAATTATGGTTGATTAACTCAAATGGAGGATGTAGTAAGTTAAAATCTAAGTATGTGCATGTAGTGCTTGAATTAAGAGTGTGAAATGGAACCTTAACACTTTGAGCAAACTGCCATGTTTGGCAGCCTGTTAAATCATGAATTTGTGTATGAATATGTAGTTTATTAATGAAATATGCTAGTGTTATATTGTGGGCAGCATATGTAAGTGATATTGAAGTATGATTTTGTTGAAATGTATGTGTAATATTGACATTGAGATATGTTGAATTTTGGCGGAAGTGAATGTTGAACTTAATAGTGAATTGTGTGCATTGAGCACTTGAATATTCTATCCAAAATTGTTGCTAGAATTGTGTACAATATATATATGGAAGTGTCATTGATTGAATATTGAAGTAATGAGGAGGAGAAGGAATATCAAATTGGAAGTGTATGTACTTTGTGCAGGTTGTATATTGAAGGCAGTACATAAATTAGGTCATAAGTGCCAAACTGTGAACCCAATTGGTATGAGACCAATGGGGAGTGAAACTAGACACCAAAAAGGCCAACTTTCATGTAGAAATGTTGCCAAAATTTTGCCTAGAAACTGACCTTAAAAATGACCAAATCCGGAATAGCAACCTTGCAACCCAGATTTTTGACCGTATGAATAGTAATCATTAGGATGACCATAACTCACTCAAAACAGGTCCAATTGACCTGAAATTTTTACAATGGATAGCTTAGATATAGAGCTACATTTATTATGAGGAAACCAAAGCCCAGAAATGACTAGAACCAAGTCAAATAGCTTGCACAAATTCGGGTACCAAAACTGCTAGGGCTAAAAGTGACCTAAAATTGACCAAATTTTGCACTAAAGGTGCAATCTGTCCAGCTTTAGTAAATTGACCATATCTTGGTCTATACAACTCGGAATTACCTGAAATTTTGCCCCGCGTGCAATAAGACATAGAGCTACAATTTTGCTTCTTTGACCAGAAGCTAAAAACCAAGGGAAATAGGACTTTAAGCTAGACCAATCTAGCACACCAAAAATTGAGAATTTGACATTTACATACAATGATGCTTGAAGCACTTTGGCAATGAATGCCTACTTGTAAAAATGGTAAATTGCACTATATTGGTGGCATATTGAATTACAATATATGACATGTTGATGCTAGAAACCACTTATCCATAGTACCTAAAAAGGTCAACATATGCATTGACTTATGAATTACATAATAGTTAGTAAACTCTAAAAATTGAAGAATTAAACAATTAATTTATAATGTGCCCTAGTTTGCCTAGTTGACTAGTTTGGATAGGTTAGCATGTCAATAGGATTCTGACAGCTATTCTATAAATGGCTTCATGCCATACTGTGTTTTTATGGCTTATTATGTCACACTGTGACTTTAATAGCCTACGACTATACATATTGTGTATTTATTTTTGGCTTATCGCCAAATTGACTATATGGCTTTTTAGCTGCGCTATTTGCACACCGGGAGACGCTTTGTGACCGATGGTGTGATGGCCTGAGGTACTAGGTACCCAGTGCCAGTATATTCGTTTATCCAGTCTAGTTAATTAAAGTACTATTAAATTCAAATACCTAAATCCAGTCTACTGACATACAGCACCACTAAAAATTCGTAAACACTTTATTTACTTTATTTTAGTATATATTTCTTTATATTTGGCACCACTAAGCAAAATTGCTTAGCGCGTTGCTTTTGTAACGCGTAGGTATTGGAGACACAGCTGGGAAGCCCAGTAGACCTACGACCGGGTGAGACATCTGATCTGCATAGGAGTCCAGAGTCATCTGCACTGCATTGCATACATGGTAGGATATAGGATATCTTGTATTTTGTACTTTTGTTGTATTTTTGAAATTCAACCTTGTATTTGGTAATGTTATGAAAGCTCTAAAGTTTGTAATATCTTGTACATATTAAATAACATGGAGATTTTCTGGATATATTTAAATTATTATGAACTGTATTATGAAACTGTTTAATGACTGTAAAAGTCTATTGACTTTACTGAGAAATAGAGACTGTGAAATATCTGAGATTTTGATATTATCATATTAAACTGTTTTCAATAGGTTTGGAAGGACAGATTATCCGAAATACAAACGGAACCTTGCCAAACTTTTATTACCAATCTTGAAACACTGATTTTATCAAAGTATGAAAATAGTATCAGCATGACATGAATATTACATAAAAGACTTCTTAAAATCAAATTGAGCTCAGGAAATGAAATAATCACAGACTAGGTGTTCCGACACGCCGTGTAGCACGCCTTGGTCGGCTATTCTGTAGACGGGTGAGGGGTGTTACATTTAGTGGTATCAGAGCACGGTTTAGGCGTTTCTGGACCTAGATAGTTTGCATATCATGCATTGCATTTTAAGTGTTAAGATGACTCTAATGTAGATCTTTTGATTTGTTTTGTTATTTTGATCAGAATATGGACTCCACATCGCAGAGAGCGGTTGATGAGGAAGTGGAAAGTCATGCTCCATCTATGACTGAACTAGGAGACAGGAGGGAAACTGCTCCACCAGTACCAAATGCACTAGCCACATTTCAGCAAATGGCTGAGTTCTTTAGACAGATGGCAGGAGTTATGCCACCACCACCACCTCCACATCAAAAATCTCATATGGAAAGACTCAGGAAGTTCGGAGCAGTGGATTTTCTAGGCAAAAGGGAAGATAATTCTGTCACAGCTGAAAACTGGTTGGACAGAACTGGAAAAGTTTTAAAACAACTTCATTGTACTCCAGAGCAGAATTTAGAAGCTGCTGTATCACTACTGCAAGATGATGCATACCAATGGTGGGACCCGTAACTAGTGAGGTGCCACCAGAACAAATAACTTGGGATTTCTTTCTCAGTGAGTTCAGAAAGAAGTATGTGGGCAGTGTATACCTAGAAGAAAAGAGAAGGGAGTTTATTACCCTATGCCAGATACAGCTGACAGTGACTGAATATGAAAGAGAATTTGTCAGACTGAGCCACTATGGGTGGGAAATAGTCCCTAATGAGGCAGAGAGATGCAAGAGATTTGAGGAAGGACTCAATGATAACATTAAAGTAATGATTACAGCCTTGGGGATTACAGAGTTTGCCAAATTAGTGGAAGCTACACTGAAGGTTGAAAAAGTTAGAATGAATGAGCGAGCAGAGAAAAGAGGTCGTGGTCGACTGTACATCTTCTGCCCCTAGTAAAAAATTCAGAGGTTTGCCTACTCAGAGTTTCAGTAGAGCACCAAGTCAGGGTCAATCACAGAGGCCCAAATCTCAGTTTGCACCAAGGAGAGGCTATTCCACCCCTTCAATGGCTAGCTCTCCAGGGACAGGATTCAGGGGACCAGCCCCAACAGTATCTGTTGCTTGCCCACATTGCCAAAAAAGACATAAGGGTGAATGTTGGAGGATGATAGGTGCTTGTTTATGGTGTGGATCTACAGACCACCTAGTCCGAAATTGTCCTTGCAGAACTGCTACATCCACTCCAGTATCAATTGTTAGGCCTGCCCCTCCAGCTCCAAGGGGTAGAAAGCCAGGTGAGGCTGAGGCACTTTCACGTAAACCTATGTCGAGTCGTGGAGAGAGCGATGCGTAAAACCAACCAGAGCCTATGCTATAAGGGCACAGGAGGAACAAGATGCTCCAGATGTCATCAAGGGTACGTTCCTACTCTATAATACTTTTGTGCATGCATTAGTGGATCCTGGATCTACTCATTCATATATTTGTATCAAGCTACCCATAGAAAGGGGAATACCAGTAGAGGAAAGTGACCAAGACATCCTGGTCACAAATCCGCTAGGCCACAGTGTGGTAGTAAACAAGGTGTATAAGGGCTGTCCATTGAAGATTTAAGGGAAAGAGTTCTCAGCAGACTTAATCAAACTGCCTTTCCATGAGTTTGATTTGATTTTGGGAATGGATTGGTTATCCCATCATCAGGCAATAGTAGATTGTAAATTGAAGAGAATCTCTCTGAAAACTGCTGAGAACGAAGAAATAACAGTTGTGGGTGAAAGGACAGATTTCTTGTCCAATGTCATCTCAGCTACAGTTGCAAGGAGATGGTTGAGAAAAGGGTGTGAAGCCTATCTGGCACACGTGGTTGACACTAGGAAGGCCAAACTTAACTTGTCTAACATACCCACAGTAAGGGATTTCTCTGAGGTATTTCCTGAGGAATTGCCTAGTTTACCACCAGAAAGGGAAGTTGAATTTGCTATTGAGATTATGCCGGGTACAGCTCTAATTTCAATTGCTCCATATAGGATGGCACCCGCTGAATTGAAAAAGTTAAAAATCCAGCTGCAAGAATTACTAGACAAGGGGTTCATACGCCCCAGTGTATCACCGTGGAGAGCTCCAGTACTATTTGTAAAGAAAAAAGATGACACTGAGGTTATGTGCTGACTATCGGCAGTTAAACAGAGTAACAGTGAAGAACAAGTATCCGTTGCCTAGAATTGATGATCTGTTTGACAGTTGAAGGGAGCCGGTGTGTTTTCTAAGATTGATCTCAGATCGGGGTATCATCAGCTAAGGGTTAAGGATGCAGATGTGTCTAAGACTGCATTTAGAACCCGGTATGGGCATTATGAATTCCTGGTGATGCCATTTGGGTTAACAAACTCTCCAGCAGCATTCATGGACCTTATGAACTGTATCTTCAATCCATACTTAGATAGGTTCATAGTGGTCTTCATTGATGACATCCTGGTGTATTCCAAGGATAAAGTAGAATATGATGAACATTTGAGAATTGTTCTGCAGACTCTGAAAGAGAAGAAACTATACGCCAAATTATCCAAGTGTGAGTTCTGGTTGAATGAGATTGCATTCCTTAGACATGTAGTATCAGCTGAAGGGATTAGAGTGGATCCCAAGAAGATTGAAGCAGTGATGGAATGGAAGCCTCCCAGAAATACAACTGAGATCAGAAGTTTCTTGGGGTTAGCTAGATATTATAGAAGATTTGTAAAGGGATTTTCCTTGATAGCTGCACCAATGACCAAATTACTACACAAGAATATGAAATTTGACTGGAATGACAAGTGTCAAGCCAGTTTTGAGAGGCTAAAGGCTATGTTGACAGAGGCACCAGTGTTAACACAGCCAGTGTTGAGAAAAGACTTTGTAGTCTACAGTGATGCCTCACATAATGGGTTAGGGTGTGTACTCATGCAAGAAGGGAAAGTGGTCGCATATGCTTCTAGGCAGTTAAGGCCACATGAAAAGAATTGCCCTACTCATGATTTAGAGTTAGCAGCAATTATTTTCGCATTGAAGATATGGAGGCATTACTTGTATGGAGAAAAATGCTAAATATACACAGACCATAAGAGTTTGAAGTATTTGCCAACCGAGAAGGAACTTAATTTGAGACAGGGGCGATGGATTGAATTCCTGAAAGATTATGATTGTGTGATTGACTACCACCCTGGGAAGGCAAATGTAGTCGC
The DNA here is from genome assembly GCF_030052815.1 of Hevea brasiliensis. Taxonomy (NCBI): domain Eukaryota; kingdom Viridiplantae; phylum Streptophyta; class Magnoliopsida; order Malpighiales; family Euphorbiaceae; genus Hevea; species Hevea brasiliensis. Next base: position 51,424,647 of record NC_079499.1, read on the forward strand.
TGATACTTTAAGGAGAAAATCTATTGTAGCATTAAGATCTCTGAATGCCCAACTGTCCTTAACTCATGATGGAGTTATTTTGGCTGAGTTGCAAGTGAAGCCGAATCTGTTACAACAGATAAAAGATGGGCAGAAGACAGATGAGAAATTAATGGCTGTTATGGGCAAAATCACTGAAGGGAAGGAAACTAAATATGAAGTGAAAGAAAATGGGTGCCTGTACTATAAAGAAAGAGTGTGTGTGCCAAATGATAAAGAGTTAAAAACTAGTATTTTGAGAAAAGCACATAACAGTGTGTATGCTATGCACCCAGGAAGCACAAAAATGTACCATGACCTGAAACTCTGATACTGGTGGCCAGGTATGAAGAAGGACATAGTTGACTATGTAACTAGATGCTTGACATGTCAGCAAGTCAAAGCAGAACATCAAGTTCCATCAGGTTTGTTACAGCCCATAAACATACCTGAATGGAAATGGGACCGAGTCATTATGGACTTTGTCAGTGGTCTACCTCTCACTCAGAAGAAGCTTGATACAGTATGGGTGATTGTGGATAGGTTGACCAAATCAGCACATTTTCTACCAGTCAGAATTGACTACTCACTGGAAAAGCTAGCAGAATTGTATATTAGTGAGATAGTTAGACTACATGGAATTCTGCTTTCCATTATATCTGATAGAGACTCGAGCTTTACATCTAGATTTTGGAAGAAATTATAAGAGTCCTTGGGCACACAACTCCATTTTAGTATGGCTTTTCATCCTTAGATGGATGGACAGTCAAAAAGAATAATCTAGGTAAATTCTGAAACTCATTGAGTTATTGGAAACAATAATTAAACTGATAATGATAATAATAACCGAACATATGTGATAGGTCCTCGAGGATATGCTGAGAAGTTGTGTTATTGAGTTTGAGGGAAGTTGGGACAGATACCTTCCACTGGCAGAATTTGCATACAACAATAGTTATCAAGCTAGCATACAAATGGCACCCTATGAAGCACTGTATGAGAGAAAATGCAGAACACCTGTATGTTGGACTGAATTGGGTGAAGATAAGCTAGTGGGGCCAGACCTGATAAAACAGACAGAGGAAAAGGTGAAATTGATAAAGGCCAATTTGAAAGTTACCTCAGACCGACAGAAATCTTATGCTGACTTGAAAAGAAAGGACATTGAGTATGAAGTTGGCGAGAAGGTATTTCTCAAAGTATCACCATGGAAGAAAGTGCTGAGATTCAGGAAAAAGGAAAAATTAAGCCTTAGGTTTATTGGCCCATATGAAGTTATTGAACGTGTGGGACCAGTAGCCTACCGATTAGCCTTACCACCTGAGTTGGACAAGATACATAATGTGTTCCATGTCTCGATGCTCAGAAGATACAGATCAGATCCTTTGCATGTCATCTCAGCAAGAGAAATTATGGTACAACTTGACCTGACATATAAAGAAGAACCAATTAAAATCTTGGCACGAGAGGTAAAAGAGCTTAGAAATAATACAATTCCACTGATGAAAATCCAATGGAGACACCACAACACGGAAGAGGCAACATGGGAGAGCGAGGAGACAATGAGACAACAGTTCCCTCAGCTTTTCACATCAGGTAAATTTCGAGGACGAAATTTTTATTTAGAGGGGAAGAGTTATAACATGCCCACTGTACGTGTTCTATACGTTCAGTTGCTCCAGTGGCCAAATAACAGTCCAGGCAAGTCAGGATGTTTGGAACTACACTTCGGTGATAGTGAACAGACATATAATGATGAAATAAATAAAAAGAAAATACAAGAAAAATCAAAGAAAAGTGAAAAAGAGAAAATGAAGCCAAGTTAAACGAGCCGGCACCGCAGCGATGGGTGACTACACTGGGAAGGCCGTTGCCAAACCTAGGACCGCGGGGAACCCTCTGAATTTAATTTTGAGATATAAATAAAGGTTTATTGAAATGTAATTAACACTAGAAATATCAAAGAAAAATTAATAAATTAGTACAAAGAAAATTGAAAAATCGAGAAACAGACAAAAATTGGTGTTACCGAAAAATCGAGAATATAACCCGAAGTGGGGCATTTTGGTCATTTGACACCAAGAGCTGCCTTGTGACCTCAATGTTCATTAAGAATAAATGATATTGCACTTAGGAAATGTCATGAAAAATTAAAATAGGATACAATGTATAAATAGTAAAAGAATAGAGCTAAATGAGCAAATAAGGAAACTTTAACTAATTAAACATTAAAAAGAATATAGTGCTCCACTAACTTGGATATTGGGAAACTTATCTAAGCCTTGGGACAGTAGATAGCACTCATTATCATCTTCTTCTTCATCCCACGTCACCTTGCCGAAATGAAGTTCACCATGGAAATCACCATGGCCGCCCCACATGCAACCTCTATGGGTGCATGATCAAGCCACCATTTCTACTTGGTTCCTTCATTAGAGCTTTCCTACTTACCTTGGGGAAGATATTGGCAACAAGAAAAACAAGATTTGGTGAATTTTTGATAAACTTCAAAAGTGGTAAGTGTCCGAAACCTCTCCCTTGCTTTAGTAAACCTTGTGTTTAGGTTGAGGTGAGTATTTTGGTGAAGAGAAATGAAGAAAATCTTGAGAAATGAAATGGTCCATTTTCGGTAGCCATGATTATGTGTTGTATTTGAGTTTTTCTTACCTCTAATGGATGGAAATTATGGTTGATTAACTCAAATGGAGGATGTAGTAAGTTAAAATCTAAGTATGTGCATGTAGTGCTTGAATTAAGGGTGTGAAATGGAACCTTAATGCTTTGGACAAACTGCCATGTTTGGTAGCCTATTAAATCATGAATTTGAGTGTGAATGTAACACCCCTATGTTCGGTAGTGCGTTCTACTGTTCCTGTGACCAGTGTTGTCCGGACAGCTAGGATGCCTAGAACTACACTTAGATATGAGTGAGGAGACATAAAATAATGAAATACAAGAAAAGAAAAGATAAGAAAAACAAAGGAAAAATAACAACAATGAAATGTAACCAAGTTAAACGAGCCGAGAACCCTAGCGATGAGTGATTGCACTGGGAAGTCGCGACGTGGACCGTTGACTAGCCTTGGATCGCAGGGAACCCTAGAAAGTATTTTGAGAACTTAAATAAATGTCTATTGAAGTATAAATACCATTAGAAATATCAAATAAAAATTAATTAATTAGTACAAAGAAAAGTGAGAAATCAAAAAACGGACAAAACCCGGTGTTACCGAAAAATCGGGAATGTAACCCGAACAGGGGCATTGTGGTCATTTGACACCTCGAGTTGTCTTTTGACTTAAATTTCCATTAAAAATACATGATATTACACTTGGAAAATGTCATGAAAAATTAAATTAGTGGCACCTAATGTAAATAGCAAAAATGGGAAGCTTAATGTGGGAAAATGAAACTTATGAATAAACTAATATTAAACAACCCTTAGTGCTCCACTCACCCACCAAAGTGGACCACTTATTCATCAATTTAGACAGTAGATTCAACTTCATCTTCAATCTCTCAACAAACCTCCATTGCCGCATGGGTTAAAGCTTCATGCAAGCTTGATCCAAGCCACTTTCCATGCACTTTCCTTCATTAAAAGTTGTCCATACACCTTGGGTAGTAGATAGGCAGCAAGAAGATCAAGTTTTGGTAAGGTTTTGAAGAGTTTCCAAAGTGGTAAGTTTGTGTTTTTTATTATTGCTTCATTAAAGTTAGTGAGGATGTTATGGGTACTTGAATTGTGGAGAGATTTTTGGAGTTTGATGTTTAAAGGGAGATGTATATTTTTGGAAGCCATGGAAACTCCTTAAGGGCAGTTTATTCTTGCTTGTAAATGGTAGATTAAAGGGTTGATTATGTGTTTATATGTGTAGGAATAAATTGGGTGATGTATACTAAGTATATTGTGAATGTATACTTGAAATTGGAAGCTTGGACATTAATGGAGAGAGGTGTATGAATCGGCAGCTTGAATGGTGAACCATAAAAATTTTATTTCATGTTTGGTTTATGGAATATTAATTTTGAATTGTGGTACTTGTTATGGCAGCTTGTGTATATGTATGAAGGTGTGAGGTTGGACATGTAAATGAGCTAGGTTAGGTGATTGAATTGTTTGTAATTTGAGCTTAAAAAATTTTGTCCTATATGGTGCATATTGAGTGATTATAAGCTGCCAAAATGACCAACAATGTATTGTGACATGTGTTTGTGTTATGGTACAAAACAGAAATTGCATGAATGTGCAACTTGGTAGGTGTTAAATGTATCTTTGATTGAGTGATGGACAATATGCAATAGGGCAGTGTGTAAATTTGCTTAGAACCTTAAGTGTGTGGCTCCAATTAGTATGAAACCAATTGGAGGTGAAACTAGGCACAAAATGTGCCAACTTTCATGAAGGAAGCTTACCAAAATTCTGCTTGTAAGGTAACTTGAAAATTGACCAAATCCGGATTAGTGCATTTAAGGCTTGAAAATTGACCATTTGGGCAGCAGTTAGTTTTTTTGCCATAACTCACTCAAAACAGGTCTAATTGAACTGAAATTTTTACCATGAATAGTTGAGACATATATCTACAAGTCTTATGAAGACATAAAAGCCCAGAAATTACCATAAGCAAGTCAAATAGCTTACACAAGTTTGGGTCCAAAAACTGGCCAAACCAAAATTGACCTAAAATGACTTAAAGTGACCAATTTTGGCACATTTTGACCAGCAATAGTAAAATGACCATAACTTGGTCTAGTAAACTCAGAATGACCTGAAATTTTGCCCCGCGTGCAATAAGACATAGATCTACATGTTTGTAGTTTTGACCGAAACCCGAAAATCGAGAGAACTAGGTCATCTGGCAAGGTCAAATTAGTATACTGGAATCTGGCAAATTGCAATAAAACGCAATATACATGGAAATGAATTGGGTAACATGTACCAACCCTAAAGGCTACAAATGTGATATATTGGTAACATTAAAACCTAATTCACCTAGAATGCATCGAGGGTCGACATCTTAGGTTAACTAAGGAAATAATAGAACTCAATGAATTAATTATTAAGCAGTATCGTTAGAGATAGTTTAAATGAGTACTGAAACACTTCAAATTGTGTTTCTCAGTTAGCAAAGACTCAGGGAAAGGGAAGGAAACACTGAGTCAGAGCCAAGAGACAGTTATCAGAGGTTTGTGCACAATAGTTATTTCTTTTGAATTTTTTCAATTGAAATAAATTATGATTATTTGTATGTTATTGTTTTAAATTGTGTTTGCGCACAATAATTTTGATTTCTTATTTTCTACTTAAAAATTTATTTGAATATCATAGTTTTAAATTGTGTTTGTGCACAATACTTTTTATATTCACTGCTTTTACTAGAAAATTTATTTGGAGAAATAAGTTATGAATAATTTTTTATTGTTTTGGCTTTGAGAATCTTATTTGGAAATTATTGTGTTGCCTACTTTGCAAATGGAAATTTTGAGATAAAATATGATTTGTGGTTTGTATGAAATATTTAAATATTGTGATTTAGAATTATTTTGATTCATACTTGGCATGACACTGTTACTATGTTCCTCCTCCAGTTATGGGGTGAGTGTGATTATATTCCTCCCTCTTTGACTTGTCAATCTGGGGTGAGTGTGATTATTTTCCTCCCTCTCTGGTTTACCAGTTGAGGTTGTAGATCGGATGAGTACTTATTAGCTAGCTAGCCACCTCCCTCATTGATTTCGATTAGTGGTGTTGTATATTGCTTTGTCGTGGTGTACAACACGGCATTGATCGGAAATTTTGTATCATGGCTTAAGTTGTGTATGAATTGGCAACACTGTGTTTATTAAATTATTTGACCCAAAATTTTTCTATAATGAGCTTTGATAATTTGTGAAATGTAATTGTGTAGCATTTAAATTGTGTTATTGATTTGCAAAACGGTATTATTCAGTTATTTGATCAAATTGTGTTACTGATTGGCAAAACTGTATTCTTCAGTTATTTGATCAAATTGTGTTATTGATTTGCAAAACGGTACTATTTAGTTATTTGATCAAATTGTGTTATTGATTGGCAAAACTGTATTATTCAGTTATTTGATCAAATGGTATTATTGATTAGCAAATCTGTATTATTCAGTTATTTGATCAAATTTGTGTTATATGAACTTTGTAAATTGTAAAATGGAATTGTGAATTATTTGATTTGTGAATTGTCAATAAAAGATTTATGTATCGCATTTCAAATTGATATTGTGCACCACTGAGTAAATTTTACTTAGCAATAGCTTTTCATTGCTGTCGCAGGTAGACAGACTTACAGGACAGCAGACTAGGCTGCTAATACTACACTAAGAGATCATCGGGTATATTGAGTATACCATAGTTTGCATTTTATATAGTAATGTATGTTCACTGTATGTATATAGTGTTCTTGATTTTGAGTAGTTGTATATTAAAATTGTACATTGAAGTTGTAAAATAAATTGTGAATTATTTTGGCTTGTAAAATTTGTACTATATTTCTTTTATCTCAGCCTTTGGAAATATTGAAAAATTATTGTGGATTTGAGTTGTCAAACATATTGTGTTGATTAAATGTTGGAGTTTGAGATTGAGAAATATATTTGAAGTGTTTTTTATAGGTTTTTGAAGAACTGGTTTATTCAAAATACAGATGGCACTCTGCCAAAATTTTTACAGAAATTCCTAATCATTCAAATGTGTTAGCTGTTTCGCTTCAGTTCGAAATTTTTTTAACACCTGTAAATAGTGCTCACCACTGTAAAAAGAAGTAAGAAAAGTTTTAAAATCCCTTGTAGTGTATTTAATAGGTTATCAGCAGACGAAGTTGGTAATTCATTAGGTATACTACGGGATCATGTTATGCCTTACGGAGGGGTAGGGTATGACAGTGAATATGTAGTTTATTAATGAAATATGCTAGTGTTAAATTATGGGCAGCATATGTAAGTGATATTGAAGTATGATTATGTTGAAGTGTATGTGTAATATTGACATTGAGATATATTGAATTTTGGTGGAAGTGAATGTTGAACTTAATGGTGAATTGTGTGCATTGAGCACTTGAATGTTCTACCCAAAATTGTTGCTGGAATTGTGTACAATATATATATGGAAGTGTCATTGATTGAATATTGAAGTAATGAGGAGGAGAAGGAATATCAAATTGGAAGTGTATGTGCTTTATGCAGGTTATGTATTGAAGATAGTACCTAAATTAGGTCATAAGTGTCAAACTGTGAACCCAATTGGTAAGAGGCCAATGGGAGGTGAAACTAGACACCAAAAAGGCCAACTTTCATGTAGAAATGTTGCCAAAATTCTGCCTATAAACTGACCTTAAAAATGACCAAATCGGGAATAGCAACCTTGCAACCCAGATTTTTGACCATATGAACAGTAATCATTAGGATGACTATAACTCACTCAAAACAGGTCCAATTGATTTGAAATTTTTACCATGGATAGCTTAGATATAGAGATACATTTCTTATGAAGACACCAAAGCCTAGAAATGACCAGAACCAAGTCAAATAGCTTGCACAAATTTGGGTACCAAAACTGCTAGGACTAAAAGTGACCTAAAATTGACCAAATTGTGCACTAAAGGTACAATCTGTCCAGTTTTAGTAAATTGACCATATCTTGGTCTATACAACTTAGAATTATCTGAAATTTTGCCCCGCGTGCAATAAGACATAGAGTTACGATTTTGCTTCTTTGACCAGAAACTAAAAACCAAGAGAAATAGGACTTTAAGCTAGACCAATCTAGCACACTAAAAATTGAGAATTTGACAAATACGATGATGCTTGAAGCACTTTGGCAATGAATGCCAACTTGTAAAAATGGTAAATTGTACTATATTGACAGCATATTGAATTACAATATGTGACATGTTGATGCTAGAAACCACTTATCCATAGTACCTAAAAAGGTCAACATATGCATTGACTTATAAATTACATAATAGTTAGTAAACTCTAAAAATTGAAGAATTAAACAATTAATTTATAATGTGCCCTAGTTTGCCTAGTTGACTAGTTTGGATAGGTTGGCATGCCAATAGGATTCTGACAGCTGTTCTGTAAATGGCTTCATGCCATACTGTGTTTTTACGGTTTATTATGCCGCACTGTGACTTTAATAGCCAATGGCTATACATATTGTGTATTTATTTTTGGCTTATCGCCAAATTGACTATATGGCTTTTTAGCCACGCTATTTGCACACCGGGAGACACTTTGTGACCGATGGTGTGATGGCTCGAGGTACTAGGTACTCAGTGCCAGTATATTCGTTTATCCATTCTGGTCAGTATATAGGCTACATAGGCAGTTAATTCAAGTACTATTAAATTTAAATACCTAAATCCAGTCTACTGACATACAGCACCACCAAAAATTCGTAAACACTTTATTTACTTTATTTTAGTATATATTTCTTTATATTTGGCACCACTAAGCAAAATTGCTTAGCGCGTTGCTTTTGTAACACGTAGGTATTGGAGACACAGCTGGGGAGCCCTGCAGACCTACGACCGGGTGAGACATCAGATCTGCACAGGAGTCCAGAGTCATCTGCACTGCATTGCATACATGATAGGACGTATGATATCTTGTATTTTGTACTTTTGTTGTATTTTTGAAATTCGGCCTTGTATTTGGTGATGTTATGAAAGCTCTAAAGTTTGTAATATCTTGTACATATTAAATAACATGGAGATTTTCTGGATATATTTAAATTATTATGGACTGTATTATGGAACTGTTTAATGACTGTAAAAGTCTATTGACTTTACTGAGAAATAGAGACTGTGAAATATCTGAGATTTTGATATTATCATATTAAACTGTTTTCAACAGGTTTGGAAGGACAGTTTGTCTGAAATACAGATGGCACCTTGCCAAATTTTTATTACCAATCTTGAAACACTGATTTTATCAAAGTATGAAAATAGTATCAGCATGATATGAATATTACATAAAAGACTTCTTAAAATTAAATTGAGCTTAGGAAATGAAATAATCACAGACTAGGTGTTCCGGCATGCCATGTAGCACGACTTGCTCGGCTATTCTGTAGACGGTTGAGGGGTGTTATAGACAAAAGGTCTTTTATGACCATACCATGTGCATTAATTTGGATCAGTTTATTTGTCTACAACATCACCACCTATGTTAACACTTGACTACCTAATTTTTTTTCTTTTTTGATGTTACACCAATGATTATTCTACTCATATTACTTGTTACATAAGTGACAAAATTAATATGAAATATTTATAAATTGCGGGAATTTCTTCGATTAAAAAAAAATTTAATTTCATTTATAATTAATGACTTATAAACATACATACATTGATCAAATATACAAATAACTATCTTAACGATCTACATTCATATTAGGGTAACTTTTTTTATTATGTTCTGGTTCACAACAAATTGAACAGTAGATCTTTGATCTCTCTTCCAATTTTCCCTTAAGCCTCTAGTCCATTTCATTCTTCATTTTAGTAGACTTTAGCCTTACTTTCGACCTTATCCAGCTTGAGTCAAGCACAAGAGGTTCGCCATTAGCTTCAGGCCAATAAGCTAGGTATCCAAGAGCATGAAACATTAATTCATAACATTTCAACATCCGTTTCAACTTATAATAATCAGACACATATTGCTCATAATCTATTGCTCTAGATTGGCAAGCTGCTATGACATGAGAACAAGGGATCAACATCTCTTGGAATTTTCCACATGTGTAAGTTTGATCATTCAGCTTAACCGCCTACTTATGATTTGGCCTACCAATCCTCACTTCAAATTCATCAGGATTTCTATTGAATACATAGACATGATGTCCATTAGCTTTTTATACATTTTGTTGCAAAATCTGGTGACATATATGCGTGAACTTAAAGCTTATTTTTTCCTGTTCCCAAAACATTTTGTGCATCAAAACACTCAATGCATTTGTAAAATATTTTTTTTCTACCATCGTAGTTATTGGAAATGCATGTATTCCTTTAAGCATTCCATTGATCGACTCCACAGTTTCTGTCATTATTGACCTATGCCTTTTTCCTTTGTCATGAGACTGAGTCCATTTTTGCAAATCTATCTTTACTGCCCAATCATATATTTCTTGATGCAGATCCTAAATTTTATTCATTGATTCATAAAATTTCTTCTTTTGGTTTTGATGTGTTATAATCATAAAAGAAGACTAAATTTGTTTAAATTTATAAGGCGATATATTTAATTTGGATCAATGTTCAAATACATAACACTATTTGTACTAACCTGCCTTATGTGGCACTTCTTTCATCACTAAATTCTTGAATTGGTATTATAATTGCTAAGGATGTGTCGAATACAGTACCAATGACAAGCTATAGGAGGCTACCACCAATCATCCTACATTGCCTTTCTAACTCCTATGTGTCTATCTGATATGACACATAGATCTTCTTAGTCAGTGACAAACATCCTTAAACATTTCATAAAGCAGTCCCAATTCCATTCGTCTTCACTATCAATAATAACTTATGCAATGAGAAATATATGGTTATTTCCACCTAGGGCTGTTGCACAAAATAAACAACCTTTATACTTTTCCTACAAAAATGTGGAATCAATGCATATAACAAGCCGACAATGCTTAAATCTCTCAGTTGTTTGTTTAAATGACCAAAACATCCTATCAAAAAGCTTGTACCACAAAACTAATTGATTATTGATAAATAATTCATCATCTTCAATGAAGACTGAAGATTTAGGGTTTTCTTACACAATGCAGTTATGAATCATCTCAACCGGCTATAGGATTCTTCTCAACCGCCATATACCTTAACATTTGTCATATGTCTTGCCTTCCAAGTTTTTTGGTAACTCGGTGCATAATCAATTTTGTCTTTAATTTTTGCTTGTAAAGTTGAAATCTTAACACTCAGTTCTTGAACTATAGGCATAATGAAATGATAAATGAATTTTGAATGCATTTATCAATGATCCTTTGAGATGGCTATATTTGAACATGTATGGGGTCCATTATAACGAGTAATTTTCCAAACATCTGAACCTTCCTGCTGAGACACATGCATTCTCCACTTATAATTACTATTATTATCATTACATTTAATAGCATATGTTCTACTTTTGCTCTCTTCCTTGCAAAACTCATGGTTTACTATCATCCAGTTGGTCAACATAGAATTTAATTGATTCCATACCCCTAATTTTCTCAATAAAATTAAATATTATTGATAAATCTTCATCATTTCTCAAATCCATTCAAGTCATTTCAAGATACCTCTCTTAGTTTTGGTTTCCTAAAAATGATACGCTCAATGAATTCATTTCCTTCTACCAAATTAATTGTATGTACAAATCTCATCACTAGATTTGCATATTTTAAAATACTAACAATACTAAAAAAGCTTATCAACCTTCACAATAATCATATCCATCATCATTCAAAATAATATCACCATCCCAGTACACAGTAGCATGACATGGAATTGACATCTTCACATGGAAAAAATAACATTTCTTACAATTTATATTATACCTTTAAAATATTATGTAAACACAATAAAATTACAAGAAATGAAAAATTCAATACTGGTCCAATTGTCTTAGGGTTAATCAAAACATAATATATTCTCTATATGTCTATACCAATTGGCATAAAAAATTAATTTAATTATTAGCAATAAATTTATGAAAGTCGACATAAATATAACAAATCATATTAAGTATACAATAAATATAAATCAAAATTTCCAAATTATAGTTTACTGACCTTTCTTCTTCCAATATGACGGTCACTTGCAATATCTTTAAATTTACAAATTTCCTACATCCAGCAAATTTGCTTCTTCCAAAAATGATTGACATGTCCACAAAAAAAAAATATTTTCTACATATTTGTCCATATAATATTAACAATTTCAATTAAATTTATCCAAAATTTATATAATAATTTTTTAACCACAATACTCAAATAGTACATAATATTTTATTTTTTTCATATATTTTTTCACAACAACAACACATTTATTACACCATATTATATTTACTAAGAATATTTTAAATTAAAACTACAAATAACTAAAAAAAATAGATATATGCATTTTATCTAATATATATATAATTTTATAAAAATTTTTACATAATATTTTTGTAACCACAATACTAAAAAATTAGAGAATATTTTATTTTTTTATTAATTTTTTTACAACATTAGTGCATTTATTACACCAAATTTTTTTTTACTCATAAATTTTTAAATTCAAACAATTATAAACTAACATAAAAATTAACACTACACATGTAACACCCCTATTTGCATAGCCTAGTATATTTCACTGTTCCGGTGACCGGAGTCGGTCCGGACAATTAAGAGAATTAGAACCACACTTAAGACAACTAGATAAGCCATAAATACAAATAATTAGTAATTGTCAATTAGTTAAGTATAAATAAGAAAAAACAAAACATAAGAAGTTAAACGAGCCGAGAGTCACAATGATGGGTGACCTTCTCGGGAACGACTGTGAATTCGATTTAAACTCAAATTTCGAACCGTAAAATGTGACGCCACGGTCCTTAGGACTATTACGAACACAGTGGAAAAGAGAAAATCATGAAAAAGAACTGTTAAGTCAGTCAAATAATTAGGTCAGGGAGCCAGAAGAAATATTAAATTAATTGTAAACCGGGTTGAACCGGCGAGGGGCAATTTGGTCAATTGACCCCGAGAGCTGACTCCTGACCTAACTGTCAAATAAAATCACAGAAAAGAAAATTTCAGAGTTGAGAATTAAATTAAAGAACTAATAGAAAAATAAATAAAAAAAATAAAAAAGGTGTAGAAAGATGACATCATGCATGATGCCATAAATAGTATAATTAATAAATTCAATTAATTAGATATTTTGGTCTTCCATAAGATAAACATACATAAAAAGGAAAAGAAAAGAAAAATAAAACAAAGTCTTCTTCTTCCTCATGGTTGCCGCCTCCCATCTCTCTCTCCCTCTCTATTAAAATACCTCCATTGAAGCTTGAGTCCAAGCTTTTAAATTCCTACTAAACCCCAAATTCTCCCATAAAAACTTATTTTAGTCACTTGAGAGGAAGATTGGTCATCAAAAAAAAGAAGAAAAGAAGAAAGAAAATTGGAGAAAAGGGGAGTTAGAAGTTGCTACACAAAGGTTAGTGATTTGAGTTGCAAAATGAGTTTATTACTTGTGTTTATAACCTAATTAACTTAGAAATAAACTTAAAATGAAAAGAAAATTCTTGTTGAAGGATCATGAGTAAATTTCGGCCAGCATGCGGGTGGGGGTGATTTGCATGGTTTGATTTATTTGAATGGGTATATGAACTTTAATTAGTTGAATGGTTATGATTAAAGGCTTTGAAAGTAGCTAAATGCAAGAGTTTGTGAATTAGGGTTTTGGACATTAGGGTTTAGAGACAAAAAATGTGAGAAACTTGTAAATGATGTCTTAGACCTAATTTGAAGTGAGAAATGGTCAATAGTGACCAAATGAAGTGTGTTGGAATGGTTGGAGTTAAGGCCAAATTCGGATTAAGTATGGTCATGCTGCTGGCAGCATGACCAAGTTACCTTTGAGGGACCAAAAAATGAAATTTTACAAGTCCAATTGGTATGAGACCAATTGGGAATGAAAATAGAAACTAAATGACACAATTTTCATTTAGGAAGCATGCCCAAAAAGTGACCAAAACCTAGTGAACAAATTGACCAAACTTGGAAAATCTTAGTCTGTCCCTGTATAAACTGACCAAATGAACAGTGTTTGTTCATTTGGTCATAAATTGACCTAGGCAGGTCAAAATGACCTGAAATTTTACCAGTGGTTAGATGAGATATAGACCTAAAACTTTTATGAAGAACACAAACCCAAATTATGCTATTAACCAAGTCGTTTGGCCATCCAAATTTGGTGACCCAAAACTGCCAGAACCAAAAATTACCCAGAATTCTGGGTTGAGTCCAATCCGGCAGCTATGGTTCAAATGGCTATAACTTGAGCTACAAAACTCCAATTGGAGTGATTCAAAAAGGAGAATAAACTTAAGACAATAGGGAACATTTCCTATGAAGAAAGTTTTGCCAAATTCTAACAGTAAAGTGACCAATGGAACAGTGCAACTTAGGACACAAAAACTGAAAAATTGCAAATTTGCCTAAAAGACTTAGAATTTGAGAAAATGACCAAAACTAACAAGTTTGGTAACCAAAATGTGGTATGTGGGTGAAGTTGGAGTTCCCATACCTATTAAGCCTTAGAAAGTCAACAAATTGACTTGAATAGTATCATGAATAGTAACTCCAAAATGAAAATTTTCAAGAATGTTAGTTTAAGCATATTTGGGCTAGAATTAAGTATTTATGAATTAATTATTGGATTTACTATGAAATAAGATACTGAAACACTATAAATGTTGTGTTTCAGCTGAAAAAGAGCCGAAAGGTATAAGGGACTGAGTCAAGGCCTAGAGGCGACTCACGTCAGGTTTGTGCACAAAAATTTTTAAATTATAGTTTTCATAATGGAATTTAATTTGTTATACATTGTGAATGTGTTTGTTCATTATGAATTTTGAGAATGTTGTGTTGCCTATTCTATAATGGAAATTTGAATGGAAAATTGACTTTGGAAATTGATTATATTTTGCATGAAATATTTGAACAATATGGTTTTGAATTTAGTTATGGCTTTAAAAATATTATTTGAAAAATAGTTTGTTGCCTACTTTGTAAATGAAAAGTTTGGAATGAAATATGATTTGTGAATTATATGAAATGTTTGAATAAATTGATTTAAATTGTTTTTAATTCACACTTGGTATGGCAATACTAATATGTTCCTCCTCCACTTGTGGGGTGAGTATGATATTTGATCAGTTTCCTCCCTCTCTGGCTTCCCAGTCTGAGGGGTGAGTATGGATGAGTACTCACTAGCTAGCTAGCCACCTCCCTCATTGATTTCGATTAGTGGGGGTGTTTGCCTTGTCGTGATGTACACACGACATGTTCCGAAATTTTGTGTCATAGCCTAAGTTGTGTTATTGTTTGGCAATACTATGTTTATTAAATTGTTTGATCAAGTTGTGCTCTATATTAAGTTTTGAAAATCATGATTTGTTATAAATGTGATTTGAGGGAAAAAAAATTATGAAATGCGATTATGAGATTTTTGAATGACGATTTGTTCTTAAATGTTTTAAATTATGCATTTTATGCTTTATTGTGCACCACTGAGTATTTATATACTCAACGATAGCTTTAACTTGCTGTGCAGATAGAGAAAAGGACATAGCAGCAGAGTGAGCTGCTACAGTTAAAGAGAAGCACAATTGAAGAATTTTTGTACGGGTATTTGTCTATATCTTGGTAGTTTAGTTTGATGTAAATATGATAGTATGCATATGTATCTCTGTAATTTGAGCAGTTGTACAGATAAAATTGTAATAATATTATTTTAGAGATTTTGCATCTGTAAATTAACTTATGATTGTAAATTAATGATTTAAAATACAATGTGCATGAGTTATGAAATGTTTTGAGATATTAATTCTTGATTTGAAATTTGGATTTTGAATTGAAGTGTTGATATTGCTGTTGATTTGAAGTTTGGTGGTTGCAAATGGAGTTGTGATTAAGAAATATATTGGGAGTGTTTCTATTTTCATGTTTTGAAGAACTGTTTTCTCAAAATATTGACAGCACTCTGCCGAAATTTTTGTAAAAATTGCGAAGATTTTAAATATCCAAAAATTTGATATATGTTTGGACTCTAAATGAAGGTTTTTAATATTTGAAAAAAAAATTTTTACTCACCAATTCTAAAATAAAACAAAAATTGTTTTAAAATCCCTTGTAGTATATTTAATGGGTTACCGGTATGTGAAGTACGGTAATTCATTAGGTATACTACGGGAACATGTTACATCTTACAAGGAGTAGGGTGTGATAACACATAATTGGAAAAAAAATAAATATATGCACATTTTATCTAATCATAAATTTTATAATATATATAAAGTTTTTACCACAATACTAAATTACAGAAATTTTTTATTTTTCTCATAAATTTTTTTTTACAACACTAATACATTTATTACACCTTATTTTATTTTACTAATAAATTTTTAAATTAGCAAAAAATAACAAAAATAATTAACACTAAAACATACCTCATTGCTAAGAGATTTTGCTACTAAGTGGTGTGTTTCAGTGAGTGAATTTGGGAGTGAGAAGAGATTTAAATAGGCAATGAGGGTTGCTGGGTTGGTGGGGAACGGGTGAATTTTTAAGAGTGTTTGAAATCCTAGACACTAAATATATCAGTGCTCAAATTATTTAGTCCAATCAAACCAATGTTAGTTTCTTATATGCAAATCTTAGTAGTGTCCAATTCAGTCTACATGCAACCTAGGCAAAGGTAGAGCAGGATGCAGCACGTAACTTAGGAAGAGGTAGATTGAGGCTGTAAGTTGCTACGATGGTAGTGTCCATTACTAATTGCTACCCAATGTAGTATCCAGCTAGCTAGTCATTGCCTAGGGTGGAATCCAGCTAGCTGGTCATTGCCAAGGGTAGCATTCAGCTACCACACACGCAGACCAGGCAGCTAGATGATAGCCATGGTCATATCTTATGTGTATTTTATTATTTTTTTTGACTTTCAAAGAATCTGTAATTTTTTTTTTTAAATTTTCAAATAGATGGACGCTATTAATAGTTCAGTTTGCCACCCTCTCTCCTCCAAATCTGCAAATACCACCCCCTTTTGGTAAATTTTTTTTTTTCTAAATTGCCAACTTTTGGTAAAATGCCCACCATTTTGGCTACACAAAATTAGCATCGGCAATAAGCATTTGATGATGAAATAAAACCATCACAAAACTTATGACTTGTAATGATGAAAATAAGTATACCTGCCAATGCGAAAAAGCATTTTAAGATATGTCATTAACACTTACAAATGTGTCATCTAAAGCATCTTTATTTTCAATGTTGTTATCAAAATAACGAGGCAATTTTTAATATCGATAATATTTTTGCAACATAATATTTGCGTTGGCAATGAATTTTTGACAATGTAAAAATGAGTTAGAAAATCTAATATGACAATGCAAATGTTGTGTTGATAATTCAAATTTGAAGACATAAATTTGTGTTGGGAATTTAAAACTAATGATACAACCAATGTGTTGGAAAATCTGATAAGACAATGCAGATAATTGTGTTGATTATTTTGGCTATGCAAAGTTAAGGCTGGTAATAAGTATTTGTCGATGAAATAAAATGATGGAAAATTTTTTATGATGCTTTAATTGCATTGTTAAATGTAAAATGACTATAGTTTTTTGAACCAAATTATTAAATTGATGATTAAAAGTATTGGGAAATTTACTTGAAGATGCAAATGAACATCAAGATATTTAATTGGCAATACTTTTCACATATCAACTTTTGATGTATCTTATGTAAAACGTTGATAATGCAAATTGTTCATAATATGGCTCATAATAAACATTTGAAATAATACATTATAACAAAATGCATAATTTTATATAATAATTATTTAATAATTGTTAGTATTCAAATAAGTCTTAATGTTAAAATAAGTATCAAATTGTGCAACTATTCACAACTAAACATACAAAAAGGAAAAATTAAACATAAAATAGGGTAATAAGCAAAAGTGTTTAAATAAATGACAACATGCAAAATGCATAAAAAAAAAAGATAGCATGTAATTAATGCATGTTGAATGCACCAACTAAATATAATCTACCTAAATTACTTGCATATAGGATAAGCAAAGGTTGATCCCACTAGGAATAAGTAAATGAAAAATAAGAAAATAGATATTAGAAAAAAAAATTGAAAAGCACCTAGAATGCTTAAACAAAAATACACACCAAACACTAATAAGAATGACTTGATCTAAATGAAACTAACACATACAATAAACACCTAGTCCATCAAATTGAACATGCAAAGATGAAATAAAAGGGGTTTTGATTTGTAACCACTAAAACCACTTAGGCTAAAACTAAGAATGCTAAAATGTGAACTAAATCTAATTAACTGTATGAATACTAAACACAACCAAATTTCAAAAAATTCAGAAAAGAGGGTGTATCCACCATGTAATATATCAATCTTTGACTAAAGATGTAAATTTATTTCATTCAGTAATTGGTTATAAAAGTTAGTAACTTCCTTATCTTTTCTTACATATTAGCTTAACTAATAAGTGCTCTACAATTAATCTCTTACCATTATACTCAATTTAAGACTAAAGTAGCTTATAATTAAGTTTAATGGTAGCATTAATCATTAGAAAGATATCCCAATCCAAGATAACAAGCTCATTCAGCATGGTTCATTCAACCTAAACACTCACCTTTATAATGACATACATCATTATATATTACTTGTATCATATTATTCAAGCTATTATGTACTCAAATTATCTTAACTTAGCAATATGTTTTCATACACAATTAATTAGTTAGCCACCCAAACTAACCATACATTCAACAATCATAAAATAAACTAAAAGATAAAGCGATATTCAATATAGAACAAATCTGTATTTTATTAAAGTCAAATCAAAGTCTCATGATAAAATGTCCAATGAATTCAACAATCTCCCTACTGAATTGCAAAACTATTCACACATAACTTAGAATAATAAACATAAGCTAATTAACAAAAAAAGAAAGAAAAGCATGTTGCCTCTTTTAGATGTAACTCAACCAACTTGAATTTGATGTTGTTGATGATGCACACCACTCTAAAGGGATGTAAAAGTGCTCCACAAGCCAAAAGGAAGAAAAAGAAATGACAAAAACACTCACTAGCTACTCCAAATCTATATATTGAACCCTTTTTATAGAGAAAACTCTAGATCTAATTTGAAAGTCCTAGATGCAGTCTAACTTAATTCTCTTTTAAAAATCCTAGTTAAAGTTGGAAAATAAGTTAAAAATAACTCTCCTTATGTAGATCTGCCACTTGCACAACCTAGGAGATCCACGCACCTCTATTTTATTTATTTTAGCCCTTAAATAAAATAACTAAACCCACTATGTAAGGCCTTAACTCCTAGTCTCATATAACTCAACATAAAGAGAGCCCAAACAAACTAAATATGCAACCCTTAATGTAATCTGGCCTAACTATTCTAACTTTTCATATAACACCTCAAAATATATCAGTTAAGGCCCTTCTAAGCCCATAAGGTTATATTCAAACTCTAGATAGTGGATCACATACAAGCTCTCATAAGGTTATCCAAAAAAGCTTAACATGAGTTGATATCCAAATCAGTTCATTTTTCACCATTAGTGATACAATACCACTTTATAATATCTAAGTCCTAATCGAATATAAATATTATCCACTAAGGATAATTATCCTACCTTATTAGGATTATGAATCCTACTCTTATTAGACTTCCTCCAAAATAAAAATCCTATCTAAAATACTAAATCCTACTTTAAATAGGAGTCTTTCCGATGCCTATATAAGGAGCTCAAGCTTCTTTATTTTGGTATACTATTCTCTTTAGTCAATTTTATATTCTACTCAGTACCCATACTAACTTAAGCATCAGATCAGTTGCTTAAGCTAACCCTCCTGGTGTTCTCTCTTGTCTTACAGGTCCATACCTGCAGAAAAAATTCACGAACAACATTAATGGCATTATCTATGGGAATCAATACAAAATGACTATGTATCTTTCCCTTTCATCTTTTAATATTAAGGTCAAACAAAGTGGATGACTTGTGGTTTGCGACAACCTAGCCATAAATTTTATCATCACTACTTAAGAATTCCTAAAAGTAATCAAAGGTTCATTCACTATTTTTCCTCCCTTATTCATTCAAGTGATACTATATACAAAAAAAAAATTATATTTACCATATTAGATGTATTTAGAATTTTTAGATTAGATCTTGAACATGCAAAAGATAATTAATTCTCCAAAAATACTAAAATGAGATTTACTCTGAAAAAATTTAATTGCCCAATATGGCATCAAGTTGGGCGAGCTCTTGACTCCTATATTCAAGCTTCATTAAGTGACTTGAAAGGTACACTAGGACACTAATTGTCCAGAACAAATCATGTTTTGCCATTGTTAGGGTGTGGTACATGCATAAACAATCTTTGTTCTAAAGATAGGACACTCCTAATAAAAGCAACTTGTTATTATTAAATATTTCAATTGTACCACTACTTGATCCACATAGAGTATGCTCTTAATTACTATAACATTGCCGTCGGTTTTACAAACCTATGACTATTTGTTAAACTCAAAAGAAAGCCATTGATATTGGAATTACGAAGAGATCATTGCCATGTGTTGCATATAAATTTTCTTTTATTGCCATCTGTTCACACTTATGGACATAGCTATGATCTTTTTTTTTTTTTTTATCAAGTATATCATTATTTCATTGAAGTAAGAAAAGGCCATAGAATTTGGTTTTATATTCCAAAATGTCATTATTATTTTGCGATGAAAAACCTTAATGCTATTCATTTGATTAGTAAAACGTCATAAGAAGCCTTCTGGTGCTTTGACATTTATTAGTAATGACTTTGCATGCAACCTAACCTCATGCTTATAAATATTCTTGAATGCATATGATACAAAATCTTTGCTATATTTTTCTATCACTTTAAAATAGGCATAAACTTTGATTGTAATTACTGGTATGCCATAATCTTTTGCTACAAAGAATTGCATTGAAGTTTCAGCCATAATTACAATATGTGCCATCATCAATCACTTGCTTATTGGCTATCTTGATTTTCTTTATACATAATTAAAAAATTGTCATAAAATTCTTGATTATCAAATGATTATTCTCTTACAGACAATTTTACAAAACTATCATCCTATATAAAGTCTATAATTAGCTCTGAATAAAAAATCCATTTCAATATTAATTTTAGAAATTAAGTTTTAGAATTAATTACAAGCCATTGCATAAAGTTAATTGGATTAAATTACTTAGTCTAATATTTAATTAATTTAGGGGAAATATACACTCCTTTCATAGTTTATTGCTCTAAATTTCTCTATTTCAATATTGCCCTTGATCTTAAATAAAGATACAGGCTTATAATTGAAATTAAATAAATTTATATGTACATGCATGCATAAATATTTCAACACAAGTATAATCTGTTACTTTCAAATATGAAGGCCTTTTATTATTGGTCAAGATCAATACTTAGACATACTTGAAATATGAAATACACACTTGATGTATTACATTATTTATTATTTGCAACAAAGTTTGCATAAGTATTATTTTTGCAAAAAAAATCTCTAAGGGCCACAATGCCGACCAAAGAGCCAACAGTGGCAAAGAATCGAGGCATTTATCTGCCACAAAAAATTTAAGGCATTTATTCACCTATAAGGAAACTAAGGCATTAACAAGCCATCAAAGGCACACATCTGCCCATGAGGCGTCGACAAGCCGTCAAAGGCACATGTCTACCCATAAAGGCATTGACAAGCCATCAAAGGCACACATCTACCCATGAGCCGTCGACAAGCCATCAAAGGCACACGTCTGCACATGAGGCATCGATAAGCCATCAAAGGCACATGACCGCCCATGAGGCATCAACAAGCCATGAAAGGAAAATGTCTACCCATGAGGCATCAACAAGCCATCAAAGGCACATGTTTGCCCATGAGGCATAGATAAGTCATCAAAGGCACTCGTTTACCTAGAAGGCAGTAACAAAGCCATCTAAGCATAAGTCCACTAAAAGGCATTGAAAAGCTACCCAAAGGGTGTTGACAAAGCCGTCTAAGGCATAAGCCCACCCAAAGGGCATAGACAAAGCTATTTAAGGCATAAGTATGCAAAATGGTATAGACAGCCCACTTAAGGCACAAGTCCACCCAAAAAGGCATTGTCAAAGCCATTCACTACAAGAAAATAGGCCTTTTATGGGAAAAATTTTCCCTACTAAAACTTTAAAATTTATCAATAAAAATATTTGTGGCGAAGAGAAAATTGGCCAGAAGGTCGCTGTAAGAAGTGTGACACAAAAGGCATTAGTCGCAAAGCCCTTTTTTGCCACTAAATTTATATCTTCTGTGCAGAAATGAAAAGCACTAAAAAAGAGTGTAATCAGTAGTGGCAAACTATCTTCTCTATAAAAGTGGTACTTTTTTATGGGGTAATAAAATCACCACAATTGATTATTGCTATCAGTGGCACTCAAATTTGGCAAAAAATGGTTTTTTTTTATGGGGAAAATAATCGCCACAATTGTTAATCGCTCATTAGTGGTGCACCAAATTCGCCACATTAAATAGTTCGTAAGAAGATTTTAGTAGTGTTTGTGGAGACAAATTTCATCAGAAAAGCCATCTATTGTGCCACAAAAAGAACGCATTCATTCCAAAATGTTTTGTCACACCCTACTCCCCCGTAAGATGTAACATGATCCCATAGTACACCTAATAAATTACCATACTTCGCCTACCGATAACCCATTAGATATACTACAAGGGATTTTAAAAACAATTTTTGTGAAATTTAAATCATCGATTAAAATCTGGTGTTATAAAATTTTTTTAAAATTTCGGCAAAGTGCCGGCTGTATTTTGAGAAAACTGTTCTTCAATCCTGCAAAAGAAAATGCTCCCAATATGTTTTCTCAAATACAACTTCAATAACTTCATTTGCACTTATAATTCAAATCTCAATAATCAAATCAATCTCCTCATAAAAGAAACATTTCATTGATTACAAGACTCAAAATTAATATTACAAAACTATTCAGATAAATGAAATCCCAAACTTACATTTACAATAATTTACATTTAATTACATACCAAAATATTTTGCAAGAGTTTTTATACAACTGCTCAAATAATTTACATACATATTATTACATGCATGCATCAAAACCTATGTACATGGGTATACCTATAATAGACTGAGCCGATCCAAAGTGTCTTCAAAGAAACTTACTCACTGCTCTATGCTCTTTTTACCTGCGACAGCATACAAAGCTATCGCTGAGTGGTGAACTCAGTGGTGCACAACTATAATTTAAAACATAGTACAATATACATTGACAAAATTTACAGCAAATAATTTGGAAATCTGAATACTCATCAAATTCCAAAACTCAAAATATTAATTGCCAATAATGTGAACCATTTGTATAAAATGACTTTGATCATGAAATTCAATTTACCAAATCATAACTAACCATTTAGGTAATTCCAACAAAATGAATTATACATAAATCATAATTCTTTACTATTCAAAAGCCATTCTGTATCTCAAAAACCATTATACATCTCAAAAATCGTTCTGTATTTCAAAAACCATTATGTATCTCAAAAATAATTATGTATCTCAAAAATCATTCTTTATCTCACTAACTATGCAAGACTAATCCGAAAGGGCCATATTCGATGTGATTCTAACTCCCTATGGTCGGGGAGGTCGAATCAGATTTTAACTCCCTATTTTCGGGGAGGTCGAATCATCGTGCACAGTACCATCACAATAATAAATCTTCCGCAAGGGCCATAACGATAAAATAAACTTAGATCTAACCTCAAATCAGAGGAAAATCTAAGCCTGTGCACGTACCATGGTAATCAAAACACAACTAACTCCATTGTCTTCTCAACAAATGAGAGAGACGGGTAATAACCTAGTCAAGAATCTATAGTGAGATATAAAACAATATCACAATCCTTTTAGTGAGCATAAATCACAATATAATTCGATTCAAATTCAATTCCAATATCCAATAATTTTTATGCTCATCACAATTCAAATCATAAATTTGCATTTTCCATGAAAATTACCATCACAATTCAAAACATGTTCTATCACAATTTTCCAAAACATAGTTTATTCAATCCATAACAATGCTTAATACTTATGGAAATACCATTTCACAAAGCTAAATTCATACATACTATAACAATTTTCAATAATCATTGTGTTAAATCCAATGCTTGTTAAACATAATACATAAGAAAAGTATGTCATTTAATAATATGAAATATTCAAACAAAATCAGTTAAAAACTAGTTGTGCACAAACCTCTGATAACTGTCTCCTGGCCTTGACTCAGTGTTTCCTTCCTTTTTCCCTGAGTCTTTACTAACTGAGAAACACAATTTGAAGTGTTTCAGTACTCATTTAAACTGTCTCTAACAATAATGCTTGATAATTAATTCACTGAATTCTATTATTTGCTTAGTCAAACTAATATGTCGACCCTTGATGCATTCTAGGTGAATTAGGTTTTAATGTTATCAATATGTCACATTTGTAGCCTTTTAGTATTGGTACATGTTACCAAATTCATTTCCATGTATATTGCATTTTATTGCAATTTGTCGGATTTCAGTATACCAATTTGACCTAGCCGGACGACCTAGTTCCCTCAGTTTTCGGGTTTTGTTCAAAACTAAAAACTTGTAGATCTATGTCTTATTGCACGCGGGGCAAAATTTCAGGTCATTCTGAGTTTACTAGACCAAGTTATGGTCATTTTACTATTACTGGTCAAAATGCATCAAAATTGGTCACTTTAGGTCATTTTAGGTTCGGCCAGTTTTTGGACCCGAACTTGTGCAAGCTTTTTGACTTGCCTATGGTCATTTTTGGGCTTTGGTGTCTTCATAAGACTTGTAGATATAGGTCTTAACTATTCATGGTCAAAATTTCAGGTCAATTGGACCTGTTTTGAGTGAGTTATGGTCAAAATACTAACTGCTGCCCAAATAGTAAATTTTCAGGCCTGCACTTACCTATTCCGGATTTGGTCATTCTTTTAGGTAACTTCTAGGCAGAATTTGGACAAGATCTCTTCATGAAAGTTTGTCTATATTGAGTCTAGTTTTACCTCCATTTGGCCTCATACCAATTGGAGCCACAACTTTACACTTATAACATAATTTATACACTGCCAACAATCACAACCTGCATAAGAGAATTTACACTTCCAATTTAGCAATCCTCCTCCTCCCAATACTTCAATATTCATTCTTGGCACTTCTATATTTATTCAACACAATTCTAACAAAGTAAATTGGGCAGAATACTCAAGTAATATAGGCTCTCATGGCTGCCTAAAATTGAGCAGTCCAATAACTCAATAATTCTTCAAATTTCTTCACCCAAAATACTCCCCATAACCTCAACACAAACTTTAATAAAGTAAGTTAAAGAAATAAGCATTTACCTTTAGTTGACCACTTCTCAACCTTCACCAAAGCTCCTTTTCTTGCTAGCTATAGCTTTCCCATGATGTGTGGACAATTTCTTGTGAAAGGATTAGTGGAAATCATGGTGAGATTGAGTGAGATTAAAGCTTGCATGAAGGTGTTTCAATGGAGATTTGAGAGGAATTTAAATTCTGCAACTTGAGAGGTGAAGAAGATGAATGAAGATAGTGGAAAATTCTGTCCACTTTTGGCTTTTATATGGTGCATAATGGTCCACTAACTCAATTAAATAATAAGGTAATGTTAAACTTTTAATTATTCACATTATACCCCATAATTCTCGTTCATTATATTTCATTCCAACTTTAATTTTTCATGTAATTTCTAAACTTTAACACTACTTTATTTTCATGGACATTTAGGTCAAAAGTCAACTCTAGGTGTCAAATGACCAAAATGCCCCACTTCGAGTTTTATTCCTGATTTTTCGGTAACACCGATTTTTGTCATTTTCTTGATTTCTCGTTTTTCTTTGTACTGATTAATTAATTTTTCTTTGATATTTCTAATGGCATTTATACTTCAATAGAAATTTATTTAAGTCCTAAAAATATTTTTCAGGGTTCCCCGGGGTCCATGGCTAGTCAACGGTCCACGCCGCAACTTCCCGGTGCGGTCACCCATCACTAGGGTTCTCGGCTCGCTTAACTTGGTTACATTTCTTTGCTATTATTTTTCCTTTGTCTTTCTTGTATTTTCTTTTCTTATATTTCATTATTTTATGTCTCCTCACTCATATCGAAGTGTAGTTCTAGGCATCCTAGCTGTCCAGACAACACTGGTCACCGGAACAGTAGAACGCACTACCGAACTTAGGGGCATTACAATTTTCTCCCCCTTAAAATGAATTTCATCTCAAAATTTTACCTAGCATTAGTCTCTGAACAGCTGTGGGTGCTATCTCCTCATATCCTCTTCACGTCCCCAAGTTGCTTCCTGGCCAGAATGATGGTTCCACAGCACTTTAACAGGTGTATCTGTTTATTCCTTAGCTGCTTCACCTCATAAGCCAGAATTTCTATGGGTTCTTCCTCATATGAGAGGTCTGGATTTACTTCAATCTCTTCAACTGATAGTACATGAGATGGGTCTGATCTGTACCTCCTTAACATGGACACATGGAAGACACTGTGTATCCTTTCTAGCTTTGGAGGTAATGCCAACTGATATGCCAAAGGACCCACTCTTTCTAGAACCTCATATGGTCCGATGAAACGAGGACTCAGTTTCCCCTTTCTGCCAAATCTCATAATCCTCTTCCAAGGAGAAATTTTGAGGAATACCTTATCACCCACTGCATATTCAATGTCTCTTCTCTTCAAACCAACATAGGACTTCTGACGGTCTGATGCAGCCTTAAGTCAATCTCTGATCAATTTAATCTTTTCCTCTGTCTGCTAAATAATTTCAGGCCCAATCATCTTTCTTTTACCTACTTCATCCTAACATAGGAGAGTTATGCACTTCCTGCCATACAAAGCTTCATATGGAGGCATTCCAATGCTTGATTGGTAGCTGTTGTTATAAGCAAACTCAATCAAAGGCAAGTGTATATCCCAACTACCTTCAAACTCAATCACACAAGCCCGTAGCATATCCTCCAATATTTGAATTATTCTCTCAGACTGGCCATCTGTCTGTGGGTGGAATGCCGTGCTGAAGTTCAATCTAGTTCTTAGGGCTCTCTGAAGACTACCCCAGAATCTAAAAGCGAATCTAGGATCTCTGTCTGATACAATCGATATTGGCACTCCATGTGGTTTTACAATTTCATTTATGTACAATCTGGCCAATCTTCCCAGGCTATAGTCCATTTAGACTGGCAAAAAATGAGCAGACTTGGTTAATCTATCAACTATAATCCATACTGCATCATGACTATTCTGTGTCTTCGGAAGTCTCATCACAAAATCCATAGTTATCTGTTCCCTTACAATGTTTCATAGGGTGCCATTTGTATGCTAGCTTGACACTTATTAATGTATACAAATTCTGTTAGTGGGATGTATCTGTCCCATCTCCCCTCGGATTCAATAACATAAGTTCTCAGTATATTCTCGAGGGCTTATCACATATTACAGGTTATTATTATCATTTCATTTCATTATTTACAGGAACTCAATGAGTTTCAGAATTTACCTGAATCACTTATTTCGACTATCCATCCGTTTGAGGATGATAAGTCGTACTGATATCTCTAAACTTATAGCAATTACTGTGGTACAGGTAGTTCACATTATGGTAATCGAGTTCTCGACTCACTACCTTATAAGTGTAGTCTTTCAACAAAGCTAGTTCTCAAGTTTTAAATTTCTCGACTAAAATTTTCACATTTATTTCAGAATAGCACTCTATCCGGCGAATCGTACCAACTTATAGATTACTTACAATTATTCTTATTTTATTGTACCACGAGGAAGCACGTAGCTCTACACAATAATCCCGTGTCGGTACTGTAATCTGCAGCTTACAATACAGACATCAAGAACATCATTACATAGTCACTACATTATAACCTCATGGACTAGGTTTTCTAACATCTTATCTTTCTCGAATCCACTAATATCCTAAACTGATTCTGATTACAATATCCATTAATAATTACTAACAGTAACATCTTTGCCCTCATCTAAAGCAATTCTATTGCTGTAACTTACTTTTAGGTCCTCTTGCCTTACATTAAGTAGGCTCGCCAATTAGCTTTATAATTTATGGTGTGTTAGAAAATACTTTTAACTAAAAATTCTTCCAAAATTAATATCAATCATACTTGTTATTATAGTTTTTATCCTAAAGGACTAGTCACTAATACATCAAAATTCATTCCCATGTAAAGGAATAGCAACAGAACATATAATTCTAACACTAACACACAACTAAGTAGTGCTGGGATCAAATAATAACTAATTGTTTCTTTCAAAAATTAAGAACTTACCAGCAACTACATCTGAAGTTTCTGCTCTTTCTCCTTAACGCATAGTGGACGCTCTGATTGGTGCGCTACTATATTCGGGTTGATTCACTGTGTTATAGTGGTGAGGAGTACCAATTCTATTTCTATCTCGACTCTGACTGACGGTCTGTGAACTCTAGAGAGCATATCGAGGTGCTCTAGTACAATCTTTAGCAAAGTGTCCAAGTTTTCCACAATTGTAGCAGGCTCCAGAGGCCTTACGACAAATACCTCCATGTAGCTTACCACAAACATGGCAGAAACGGGCAGAATAGGAACTTCTAGTTGTTCGACGACTAGATCTTGGTGTTCTCTACCCTAATGATCCGCCTCTGTCATATCTCCGAGCTCGGGGTTTCTCAAATTCTTTTCTCTTCCCCAAATTACTGTTCGAGCTCTGACCCATAGGTTTCTCCCTCTTCTCTATTTCACACTGCCCTTGTGGGGGTTGGGTCTGTACTTGGGCTTGGGATGACAGATTATCAGCCATTTGTTGGAAGAAAGTGGCCATTTGCTGGGCCATTTGTGCAGTAATTTGTACTAGTAAAACTGGTACAGTTGGGCCTTCGACACTTTGTGGAGTTGGGGCCTCAACTTATACTTCTGCCATCATGGACTGTTCTATTGTCTCATTCTTCTCTTCCATATCTTTTCACAAGATCTTCTATTCCTGTACAACCAACATAAGGAGATTCCTCTCCATTAGTTCATATTTATGATGTAAATGTACTATATGTATCAAACATTTGAGCAGTTATAGTTACCGACAAAAAGATTTCAAATTCACAGTTTGAAATTTACTTTAAGACCATTGCTCTGATACCACAAAACATGTCACACCCTACTCCCCCGTAAGATGTAACATGATCCCGTAGTACACCTAATGAATTACCGTACTTTGCCTACCGATAACCCATTAGATATACTACAAGGGATTTTAAAATCAATTTTTGTGAAATTTAAATCATCGATTAAAATCTAGTGTTATAAATTTTTTTTAAAATTTCGACAAAGTGCCGGCTGTATTTTGAGAAAATAGTTCTTCAATCCTGCAAAAGAAAATGCTCCCAATATGTTTTCTCAAATACAACTTCAATAACTTCATTTGCACTTATAATTCAAATCTCAATAATCAAATCAATCTCCTCATAAAAGAAACATTTCATTAATTACAAGACTCAAAATTAATATTACAAAACTATTCAGATAAATGAAGTCCCAAACTTACATTTACAATAATTTGCATTTAATTACATACCAAAATATTTTGCAAGAGTTTTTATACAACTGCTCAAATAATTTACATACATATTATTACATGCATACATCAAAACCTATGTACATGGGTATACCTATAATATACCTGGAGCTGATCTGAAAGTGTCTTCAAAGAAACTTACTCACTGCTCTATGCTCTTTTTACCTACGACAGCATACAAAGCTATCGCTGAGTGGTGAACTCAGTGGTGCACAACTATAATTTAAAACATAATACAATATACATTGACAAAATTTACAGCAAATAATTTAGAAATCTGAATACTCATCAAATTCCAAAACTCAAAATATTCATTGCCAATAATGTGAACCATTTGTATAAAATGACTTTGATCATAAAATTCAATTTACCAAATCATAACTAACCATTTAGGTAATTCCAACAAAATGAATTATACATAAATCATAATTCTTTACTATTCAAAAGCCATTCTATATCTCAAAAACCATTATGTATCTCAAAAATCGTTCTGTATTTCAAAAACCATTATGTATCTAAAAAATCATTCTGTATCTCAAAAATCATTCTGTATCTCAAAAATCATTCTTTATCTCACTAACTATACAAGACTAATCCGAAAGGGCCATATTCGATGTGATTCTAACTCCCTATGGTCGGGGAGGTCGAATCATCGTGCACAGTACCATCACAATAATGAATCTTCCGCAAGGAAATCAGAGGAAAATCTAAGCCTGTGCACGTACCATGGTAATCAAAACACAACTAACTCCATTGTCTTCTCAACAAATGAGAGAGACGGGTAATAACCTAGTCAAGCATCTATAGTGAGATATAAAACAATATCACAATCCTTTTAGTGAGCATAAATCATAATATAATTCGATTCAAATTCAATTCCAATATCCAATAATTTTTATGCTCATCACAATTCAAATCATAAATTTGCATTTTCCATGAAAATTACCATCACAATTCAAAACATGTTCTATCACAATTTTCCAAAATATAATTTATTCAATCCATAACAATGCTTAATACTTATGGAAATACCATTTCACAAAGCTAAATTCATACATACTATAACAATTTTCAATAATCATTGTATTAAATCCAATGCTTGTTAAACATAATACATAAGAAAAGTATGTCATTTAATCATATGAAATATTCAAACAAAATCAGTTAAAAACTAGTTGTGCACAAACCTCTGATAACTGTCTCCTAGCCTTAACTCAGTGTTTCCTTCCTTTTTCCCTGAGTCTTTGCTAACTGAGAAACACAATTTGAAGTGT
Organism: Hevea brasiliensis; assembly: GCF_030052815.1. NCBI lineage: Eukaryota > Viridiplantae > Streptophyta > Magnoliopsida > Malpighiales > Euphorbiaceae > Hevea > Hevea brasiliensis. The sequence continues at coordinate 51,455,519 of NC_079499.1, forward strand.
TTCAGTACTCATTTAAACTGTCTCTAACGATAATACTTGATAATTAATTTAGTGAATTCTATTATTTGCTTAGTCAAACTAATATGTCGACCCTTAATGCATTCTAGGTGAATTAGGTTTTAATGTTATCAATATGTCACATTTGTAGCCTTTTAGTATTGGTACATGTTACCAAATTCATTTCCATGTATATTACATTTTATTGCAATTTGTCGGATTTCAGTATACCAATTTGACCTAGCAGGACGACCTTGTTCCCTCAATTTTTGGGTTTTGGTCAAAACTACAAACTTGTAGATCTATGTCTTATTGCACGCGGGGCAAAATTTCAGGTCATTCTGAGTTTACTAGACCAAGTTATGGTCATTTTACTATTGCTGGTCAAAATGCATCAAAATTGGTCACTTTAGGTCATTTTAGGTCATTTTAGGTTCGGCCAGTTTTTGGACCCGAACTTGTGCAAGATTTTTGACTTGCCTATGGTCATTTCTGGGCTTTGGTGTCTTCATAAGACTTGTAGATATAGGTCTTAACTATTCATGGTCAAAATTTCAGGTCAATTGGACTGTTTTGAGTGAGTTATGGTCAAAATACTAACTGCTGCCCAAATGGTAAATTTTCAGGCCTGCACTTACCTATTCCGGATTTGGTCATTCTTTTAGGTAACTTCTAGGCAGAATTTGGACAAGATCTCTTCATGAAAGTTGGTCTATATTGAGTCTAGTTTTACCTCCAATTGGCCTCATACCAATTGGAGCCACAACTTTACACTTATAACATAATTTATACACTGCCAACAATCACAACCTGCATAAGAGAATTTACACTTCCAATTTGGCAATCCTCCTCCTCCCAATACTTCAATATTCATTCTTGGCACTTCTATATTTATTCAACACAATTCTAACAAAGTAAATTGGGCAGAATACTCAAGTAATATAGGCTCTCATGGCTGCCTAAAATTGAGCAGTCTAATAACTCAATAATTCTTCAAATTTCTTCACCCAAAATACTCCCCATAACCTCAACACAAACTTTAATAAAGTAAGTTAAAGAAATAAGCATTTACCTTTAGTTGACCACTTCTCAACCTTCACCAAAGCTCCTTTTCTTGCTGGCTATAGCTTTCCCATGATGTGTGGACAATTTCTTGTGAAAGGATTAGTGGAAATCATGGTGAGATTGAGTGAGATTAAAGCTTGCATGAAGGTGTTTCAATGGAGATTTGAGAGGAATTTAAATTTTGCAACTTGAGAGGTGAAGAAGATGAATGAAGATAGTGGAAAATTCTGTCCACTTTTGGCTTTTATATGGTGCATAATGGTCCACTAACTCAATTAAATAATAAGGTAATGTTAAACTTTTAATTATTCACATTATACCCCATAATTCTCGTTCATTATATTTCATTCCAACTTTAATTTTTCATGTAATTTCTAAACTTTAACACTACTTTATTTTCATGGACATTTAGGTCAAAAGTTAACTCTAGGTGTCAAATGACCAAAATGCCCCACTTCGAGTTATATTCCTGATTTTTCGGTAACACCGATTTTTGTCATTTTCTCGATTTCTCGTTTTTCTTTGTACTGATTAATTAATTTTTCTTTGATATTTCTAATGGCATTTATACTTCAATAGACATTTATTTAAGTCCTAAAAATATTTTTCAGGGTTCCCCGGGGTCCAGGGCTAGTCAACTGTCCATGCCGCAACTTCCCGGTGCGGTCACCCATCACTAGGGTTCTTGGCTCGCTTAACTTGGTTATATTTCTTTGCTATTATTTTTCCTTTGTCTTTCTTGTATTTTCTTTTCTTGTATTTCATTATTTTATGTCTCCTCACTCATATCGAAGTGTAGTTCTAGGCATCCTAGCTGTCCGGACAACACTGGTCACCGGAACAGTAGAACGCACTACCGAACTTAGGGGCATTACATGTTTCCCCACTAAAGTATATAGCTTGGTGGGGACATTTTTTCCCCACTGAAGTATACAAAATTATGACAAAATTACCAATATTGATTTAAGAAAGATGAATGTGAGAAAGATGTCCACTCACATATATTATAATAGTTAACTATTTATTAATACTCATTTTATAAAATAAAATTAATAACAAAAATATGAGAAATAATATATGATCTCCATTATAATAAAAGTGGTATAATAAATACATTAAGAAATAAAATCCTAAAAGAATGGACAAATGGATGTGTGTTTACAACAACAAAAGATTTACAACACATACATCCAAGACCATAGTTTAAGCAAAAAGCAATTATTACACTTTAAGGCTACAATTAAATAAAGAATTCAAATGAGCCATCACATGCAAGCAAAATATTAAGCATGATTAGTTGCAAAATTTCATTTGTCCATCACTGTTGTTACTTGGATGATTAGCACCTTTGTTAAACCTATCCAAACAAAGTAATATCAATCATAAAACTAGACTTCATGAATGAGGAATTCACTAAAAATGGAAAAATTAATGATAAGTTGAGAAATGTACTATAACTATAAAATGATGTCAAGCCAATTTACAAATACTTGCTACATTTAAATAAAGGATATAACACATAAAAAGATACCTAAGTTGACAAAAGCTTTCAATTGGTGATAAAGTTACCATCCATTTCATCTTTCTTTATGGATTCTCCGATTAAAAGTACAAAAGATAAATTGATTAACCTTTTAGTTATAAAGCTTTCTTAAAATAAATAAGATATCTTTAAATTAGTTGAACAAAAGTATAAAAAACTAAAACATTTCAAATATTAATGCTTAGAAATAAGACACCTGGTTGTTTAAACAAATTTCTTGCTGACTACACCTCCAGCAACGTACTTTGCTGTTACTTTTTGGTCTAAAAGATAAAATTGAAAATGCAATTACTCTGATAAAAAAATGATATAAGCATATGGTTATCAATTAAAAAAAAGTGTCCATGGCCATAAATGTCAAAACTACATATGTTAGTCTCCACAAATGTGAGCCATGTATGCTCCTGCATCATTTATTATAATCTGAAAAATTCCATAACTGCACTCAACCTATAAAATCCAAGATATACAAGGTCTTAAATAAATATACAACCAAGAAATACCAGTATATTATTTTGCTAAATCAAACTTAAAAACTCTTAGTTCTATACAAAGTTTAGAGGTTAGTATAGCTGTCCATATATTTATCCATTTCAAGTAGCTAAAATTATTAGAAACAAATTCCAAAAGCTAAAAGTTATACTACTAAAAAGAAATTGATAAAAAAAATTACCTACTAAGTTTAAATAACATAAAAAATTTTCCTTCTCCCTTAAGGATTAGAATATGATGCATCCTTAAATTCTATCAACTATGGAAAGATAAATCAGTTTCAAAATATTATCTAGAAGTCTATATATTAGTTGAAACTTCACAATGAGTAGTATCTAGAAAGCATATTTTTTATTACTTCATCATTTTGTTTCTGATTAGAACTTCTAAGCATGGACTTTTTAGATAGATTTGAAGATGGATTTATAGTCCGCAAAAATGAAAGAAATCATTTACAACATATTCATGATGAAATAAGTAGTAAAATTAGACAAAAAAAGATGATGCAGAAAACTAATAGTAGGTTGATGGTCATCCAAGGAGATTAACTCTTCCTTAAGCAATAAGCGCATCTCATTACGCATCTCAACTCTCAACTCACTATGCATCTTATCCTCTAACTCATCATGTATTTTTTTTTTTATGAAGCTTAACTTCTTTCTGTTTAGAAAATGCATCCAACTCAGCCCATAGCTTAGCTTCAAATTCAAATTCTTTTGCAATAGGAAGTTCAGTAACTCTTTGTTCAACTTCTGCCTAAATTTGAGTATTTATATCAGCTTCATTTAGAATGTGCTAAGGAGGATATTGCCTAATAGAATTAACACTTTTAAGTAGAGGAGGACCTTTTCCCATGCCTATTAGGTAACTTGATTTATGGCAAAAAAACTAGTATAAGCCTCTGCTATTATGAGATTGTCAACACCATGTATCTCCACTTGTGCATCATTTAAATCCAATAGTTTTTTGTATGCTTCCTCTACCTCCTTATCAACCCAATTCCCATTCCTCTCTTGCCTTTACTTAATGAAAAGTCTTAAATATTCTGGTTATTCAACATTTTCTTTAATAATAGTACTTCACTATAAATTGAAAGCAAACTTAGAAACCATTATAAATGAAAAAGAATATCTTGTCATACTGAGCAAAATGAATTTTTCAATTTTACTTACTATTTCATGTGCAATTTTGGCAATAGACTTTGTGCCTACACAAGCTAACATTTTTTGCTTATCCCTATTCCCAGCATTTGTCTCGCTTATATGCCACACATGATTAAAAAAAAAAAGAAAAAAGAAAATAGAAAAAAAAAAGAAAACAATAGCAACATAAACATATTATAAAGTGCATAAAAATTTAAGCATAGTAAAAATCATCTAACAATAGATAATTAATTCATTAATAGCATCATAGAATGGAGCACATTTGTCAACATGCTAATTCATAAAATAGGAAATCAACTAGCCATAATTCCCTACATATTATATGGCAATTCAATCCTAATCCATATAACTTACTCTGAATTTTTATGTGCCCTAGTGATTTTGTACCAACCACTTCCACCAATCAAGGTTAACCTCAGGAGGGTAGTTACTTAATCTCTCTTTGTCAGTTTTGAATTTCCGATAATATCTCCTTTTTGAATTATATCACTAATCTTTAAATCATTTTATTAGCATTCTCTAATAGCACAATCAACATAAGCATCATTTGAAAGCACAAACATTTCCTAATGATCATTTATAAACCAATTTCGATATATAAATTTATATGACATAGATTTTATAGAAATTGAGAACTTCTAAAATAAATTTGAAAAATATCTAAAGAGAGATGTATTAACCTTCACTTTATCCATTGATTTCACTTTGACATCTTTATTTATTTTAGCCCAATTTTTGACATTATGAGGGCAATACTGCTGAACCAGATAACTTGTCTTAGTAATGAATTATTAAGCATTTTCTCCAACAACTCGCTACAAATATGAAGGTATCTCAATCATCACCGTCCTTTATTTGCCTCTCTTTTTCTTTTCAATTTTACACCTCATGTTCTTCCATATTTAGGTTTCCTCACTGCAAAGATTCATTAAATAATATTATGTGTTATTTAGATGAGCCTAAAATTTTGCACATCATTTTATGCTAGCTTTAAATTAACAAATTTATATTGATAAACTTTATGCATTATGAGGTACAAAATTAAATTACAAGGTAAATTAATGGTCACTCCAACAAAATGCTCTTAAAAGTAAAATTCCTAGGAAATCTTCCTTCCATAAGTGAAAATATATACCTCTATTAACCATATTAATTTTCCCATTCAACTTATCCAACTTAAATTATAGTTTGTATATGTTATCATTTTGAAAGTTATTCTTCATGGTCTATAAGCAGTACAAATAGTTTTGAACTAATGTAAAATATTACAAGGATTTTCAAATTAGTGTATTAAGTAATTTATTTTAAACTAATGATATATAAGCCATTTACCTGGGTCCACCTCAACGGAAAATGATGGTCCATTCTCCATGTTAAGGGATTTCTAAGAATTCGTAAATAAACCTGCCATAAGAAAGTAACAAGTTATGAGAGTATGAACTCATTAGTAACTAACATAAATGAAAAGGAAAAGTCATGGCATGTATGAATTAATATGTACTAATTAATTTAAGATGTTGACACATTTTATAACTCATAAGTATCATTCTTACCATATCATTTTCTCTTTTTTCATCAAGATTCATTGTCAGTATTTTCATCCACAAAGTGTTCATCTCTTTCTTTTTCATTAACATCATTTGATGCCTTATCCTCTTCATTCAAAGACTCATTACTAACTTCTTCCTCATCTTCAAGGAATTCTTTATCATCATTAGAAATTTGGATGTCTTTTCTATTTTTCCTAATACAATTTGAGTCCACTATTTTTGGCTCCATATCATTTCTTACTAAGGGCATTGTTATATCATCTTCCTCAATAATAATGTAATCCAAACTTTCGCCACTAAGCTGTGTAGTATTCAAATATAGTTCCATGTCATCATTATCATCATGCCTAAAGGGAATATCATAAAAATTTTAAGGCATTGTTTTCACTATTAATTGCTAATTTGAGTTTAATTGGTTAATGACATATTATACTTGCTTAACTTGGCTTGCTAAGACATATGGCTCATCACTTTTTATAAATTGTATAATATTTAAAGTGATAACCCTATTTTAGTCCTTTATACCTCTTTGATCATCATAGACATCATACCATTCTCAATGAAATAGCACAATTGTACAATGGCTATTATATTCTAATTCAATTATTTCCATTAACAAGCCAAAGTACTCTTTCTCTCCACTATGTGCACCCCTCTAACAAACACTCCACTATTTTGTGTTTTTAAAATTTGAGCGATGTTTCTTTGTGTGAAACCTAAATCCATTAACAACATAGTCATTATAAGAAGTAACTCTCCTAATAGGGCCTTGAGCTAAAATTAGAACTTCTTTGCTCATGTTTTCATCACCTCCCTTCCAGAAGCTTGTTACCTATTAAAAATAAAGCAAGTTCATGTTTATTACTGAACTAATGCACTTGTTATAAAGAAAACTTATGTTCGATATACTTACAGTTTTTTCAAACTATTTCATAAATCCACATTTTGCATAACATTCCCACTTTCATATATCTAACATACATTAAGGTTTGTTAACATTTTGTTATGTTTATATATGAAAAGAAATTAAAATCTTAATTAGCGAACATACTTACTCTAGGAATGCTTGTACTTCATCATAATTTCTTAAAACATATAATTAAGCTCGTTTTCAATCTTGAAAACTTAATTCTTTAATCTTTCCTTTACTTAAAGGCTTTCCCTTTTGTAAAAAAAATTTGACATGCTCGACTTTTGCTCCTTTACACCATTGAAGTTTCATTCTTTCCAATTGAATCTTGTCTCATTCCTATCCAAACACCTAGAACAAAACGTAAAACACTCGTTTGCAATATGGCCTTCAGTTATTGATCCTTCAGGACATGCCTTATTATGCACACTAGACTTATACTTGCACATGCATAGACCTACATAAAGAAGGAAAAAAAAATCAAATATGCACCATCTATCACTTTTGTATACCTTTGAACAATGTAACATAATTATAGCTCATACTGCTCAAATGGATACATCCAATGATATTGAACTAGGCCAGCTAACTTTGCTTCACTTGCCAAATGTATTGGCAAATGAACCATGACATCAAAGAAAGATGGAGGAAAGGTTTGTTCAAGCTTGCAAAGGGTTCTTACAATGTTATATTCTAATCTTTCCAAAGTCTCCATCCTTAAAGCTTTGGAGCATAATTGCTTAAAGAACATCCCCATATCTACCAATGTCTCATATACATGTTTAGGTAAGATCCCACGAAATGTTGGAGCAAGTAAATCTTGCATGAACACATGACAATCATGACTTTTAATACCCTCCTCCACATTAACCCACCAAGCAATGTTGGAGGAATATGCGTCAGGAACTTTCACACTAGCTAAATATCAATATACATCTCTCTTTTCTTTCAATGTCAAATCATATGCAGTAGCTGGCATTTCATATTTTCCTCCAATTTTGGGTATTAAATGCAAGTCTCTATGAATACCAATTTATTGAAGGTCCAAACAAACATTCACATTTTCTTTATTTTTTCCAACAATACCTAATACCATTCCTAAGGTGTTATCACAAACATCCTTTTCAATATCCATGACATTTAAGTTGTGATGGATTAAAAGGTTGTTCCAATAAAGCAATTTGGAAAAGATATTTTTCTTTTTCCAATTATATCTTAATGCAGATTCAGTTCTTTTTCTTTTCTTACCAAACTTGCTAAATGTTATATTTTCACAACCATTAAATTGGTTAAGAATATCATCCCTCAAAAGATGTTTAGGAGTAGGATGCCTTTCCACAGTACCATGAAATGATTTTTTGTTAACTTCCATTTATGATTAGCTTCCAAGAATCTACGATGCACCATATGGAGCCCATGCATCAATTTTCATGATCATAGATCAAAGTTGCAAATAAGACATACAAGTGCCCTTTTAGTATTCCAACCTAACAAATTTGCATAAGCTGGGAAATCATTGATGGTCCATAGCGATGCCACATGTAATTTAAAAAACTACCTAAACCCAAAGCATCATAAGTTTCAACTCCATCTTCCCATAGCTCATTTAGTTCTTCCATTAAAGGTTCTATGAGACACCCCTTACCCGTCTACAATGTAGCCGAGCAAGATATGCCACGCAGTGTACCGGAACACCCTATTTTAATTCAATCATTTTTTTATTCTTCCTAATTTATTTTTTTCATAGTTATAAAGTACAATTTATGAAATATAATTCATTTAAGTCATTTATTGAAATTATAATTTATTTGAGGTTCCGAAAATTTTATAGAAAATCCGGTAGAGTGCCGGTTAAAAATGGAGAAAACAGTTCTTCAGAACCTGAGAAAAACACTTCCAAAATTCTCAATCAATCCCAAACTCCATTTCATCATTAAAATCTCAATATTTTTCAATAACATTTCCATTTCTTAGTCATTCATTTCATATGATATTCATATACAAGTCATACATAAATATTCAATTTTTTTCATTCATAAACAAAATTCTCACTATTTACATTAATACCAAAATACATTACATGAGTTTCAATTGCACATGAGAAAGTAAAAGTTAATTACAAAATATCAAAATAAAACCTACTATCCTACCAATGCACTAATGATGGTGAGGTGACACGGACACTATGCAGAGCTGTAGGAGGTCTCACCCAATCTGTGGTTTATTGGGATCTCGGTCGGTCTCTCCAGAACCTACGCATGGCAAAAAGCAATGCGTTAAGCACTAATACTTAGTGGTGCCAATAATAAAATGAAAAGAAATAACAGAAAATAAATAGGCAGTGCATATTCTGATGTCTTATACAGACAACTTTTCGATCATTATTAGTAATCTTAATTATTTTGTATTTATTATATTCATAATTTTACTAAATTTATCCGCTTTCATTTTTGCTTACCTAAGTAACCTATACTGGATGACTGGACTGGATAAACGGGTAAACTAGCACTGGGTATCAACTACCTCGGGCCGTCACACCATCGGTCACATATGTATCTCTCAACAAAATGTACCTAATAAGTCAATAACATTAGGCACAAGGCCAAGTATCAACATAATGACAGAATGGCTAAAAGCCATGAAATCACAAAATGGCATAATGCCATGTGCAGTACTGCTAACTGAACTCTATTGGCATGCCAACCTATCCAAACCAATCTTGCTAGGCATACTAGAGCATGTTACACTTTTAAAATTTTCAATTCTTGAAATTTAAGTTTAGGTGTTACTATTCATTTCATTAGTCAACTAAAATGTTGACTTTTGCATAGACAATATGTACATTGGTTCTAATACTCTCAACATACCACATTTTACATTCTAAAGTTGTTGGTATTGGTTGCCAATACCATTTCTAAGCTTAGTGTTAATTATTCACAATTTTCAGATTTCAAGCCTTATGTTTACTGTTCCATTGGTCATTTGTACAGTAGGAATTTGGCAAAGTTGTCTTCATGAAAGTTGTTCCTTATTTTGTCTAGTTACATTTCATTTTTTGAATCACTCCATTTGGAGTTTTGTAACTCAAGTTATGGCTTAAACACCATAACTAGACGGATTGGACAGAATCCAAAATTCTGGGCAAAATTGGTTCTGCCATATTTGGTAACCTAAGTTTGGTTGGCAATTTGACTAGGTTATGGTCAGAATTTGGATTTGTGTTCTTCATGAAAGTTTTAGGTCTATGTCTCGCTGCTGGTAAAATTTTAGGTCAATTGGACCTTTCTACACTGAGTTATGATCCAATGAATAAATACTGTTCATTTGGTCATTTTGCCCAGGCAGAATGCAGGTCACCCAGATTAGGGCAATCTTTAAGTCAACTTGGTTTGGTTTTCTGGGCATGGTTTCTTCACCAAAGTTGTGCCATTATGCGTATAGTTTCATGTCCAATTGGCCTTGCACCAATTGAACCTCTACAACTCCAATTATTGCTACCTAAACCTGCTGGACTCATACTCAGTCCTGCAGGTTAGCCAAGACAGCTCACCTAAACTCAAATCCAACATCCTTACTCACTTCAATTCCTTCTCACACATATTCAAATGGTCACTAATTGACCATTACAAGGTTAATAACCCATTACATGAGCAAACCCTAGCTAACCCTAGCTGCCAAAATTTTTAGAGTGCACACACACAAATTTTTATCTTGTTTTCTTACATTTCCTACTTACTTCATGCCATTAAACATGAATTTAATCAAAATAGCAAAAGTTTGGACACTAACCTTGATTTAGCTAATTCCCAAAGCTTGAGAACTCCTCTTTTTCTCTTTTTTTTTGTTGCCTAAGACTTGCTCTAGGTGTAAGGATAATTATTTGTGAAGGGAAGCTAGGGTTTTGGGGTGATTTGGGTGATGAACTCAAGCATGGTAAAGCTTTAATGGAGTTTTCCTTCCTCTCTCTCTCTCTCTCTACATTTTTTGCTGCCCCAAAGGTTAAAGATAGCTGTTTAGTTCTTTAATTTTTATCTCCTTTTATTCATTTTTAAGTAGTTTATAATGATGTGTCAAAATTTGGTTGGGTGGGAGGATGTTTAATGACATCATAATGATGTCATAATTTAAATTTCTTTAATTTTCTTTCCTTTTCTTGTCTACTTAATTTCAATTCAATTTTTAGCAATATTTATTCATATTTTGTGTCATAATAATTATTTACTTAACTGGACAAGTCGGCCAAAAATCACCTCTGAAGGCGAAATGACCAAATGCCCTCCGTTTGGCTTAACAGACCCAAATTGTCTGTACCGATTGAAAAATTTTTCTAAGCACTTTCTTGGAATTCTAATGCTATAGGAACCTCAATGAACCTTATCTGGAGTCCCAAAAATTATTTTATGAATTTTCCCTCGAGTCTAGGGCTTCTAGTTGCGAGAACCGCAACTTCCCACTAGGTTACCCATCGCTAGGGTACCGGCTCATTTAACTTAGTTGTATTTTATTTCTAAAATTTTTCCTAAATTTTTCTTATTAATATTTGAGTTAATTATGGTTCCTCACTTTAGTTTAAATATTTTTCCGGATATTCTAGTTGTCCGAACCAATACTAGTCACCGGAACAGTAGAATGTACAGAGTTGCTACAGGGAGAGTGTTATAACTCTTCCCCTCTAATTTAAATTTCGTCCTCGAAATTTACCTGATGCAAACAGTTGAGGGAACTATTGCCTCATCATCTCTTCACTTTCCCAAGTCGCCTCCTTGGTGTTGTGGTGCCTTCAAAGCACTTTCACCAGAGGAATCTGCTTATTCCTCAACTCTTTCACTTCCCGAGCCAGGATCTGTATGGGTTCTTCTTCATATGTCAAATCCGGTTGTACTTCAATTTCTTCCATGGAGATGACATGTGAAGGATCTGAACGGTATCTTCTTAGCATAGACACATAGAACACATTGTGGATCTTGTCCAGCTCTGGTGGCAAAGCTAGCCTGTAAGCCACTGGACCCACACGTTCAATGACTTCATATGGGCCAATGAACCTAGGGCTTAACTTACTTTTTCTTTCAAACCTCAGTACCTTCTTCCACAGTGACACCTTGGGAAACACTTTTTCACCAAACGCATATTCTATTTCTTTTCTCTTCAGGTCGGCATATGATTTTTGTCTGTCTGATGCAACCTTCAAATTGGCTTTGACTAGCTTTACCTTCTCCTCAGTCTGTTTCACCAGGTTTGGCCCTACCAGTTTATCTTTACCCAATTCAATCCAACGAACTAGAGTTCTACATTTCCTCCCATACAGTGCTTCATACGGGGCCATTTGAATACCAGCTTGGTAGCTATTGTTGTATGCAAACTCTAACAGTGGGAGGTATCTATCCCAACTTCCCTCAAACTCAATAACACAACTCCTCAGCATATCCTCAAGGACCTGGATTACTATTTCTGATTGCCCATCCATCTGAGGATGGAAAGCTGTGCTGAAGTGGAGTTGTGCACCCAAGGATTCATGCAACTTCTTCCAAAATCTCGATGTAAACCTTGGGTCTCGATCAGATATGATGGAAAGTGGAATTCCGTGCAGTCTAACTATCTCACTGATATACAATTCTGCTAACTTCTCTAGTGAGTAGTCAGTCCTAACTAGCAGAAAGTGTGCTGACTTCGTCAATCTATCTATTATCACCTATACTGCATCATGCTTTTTCTGGGTGAGAGGTAGACCACTTACAAAATCCATGGTGACCCGATCCCATTTCCATTTAGGTATGCGTATAGGCTGTAGCAAACCTGATGGAACTTGATGTTCTGCCTTGACTTGCTGACATGTCAAACATTTAGTCACATAGTCAGCTATTTCCTTCTTCATACCAGGCCACTAATACTGAAGCTTCAGATTATAATACATTTTTGTACTTCTTGGGTGCATAGCATAAACACTGGTGTGTGCCTCTTTTAGAATACTAGCCTTCAATTCCCCATCATCTGGTACACATAATCTTCCTTTGTAGTAAAAACACCCATCTGTTTTCACGTCATAGTCAGTTGCTTTGCCCTCTGAGATTTTGCTCATAATAGCCTTTAGCTTCTCATCTATTTTCTGCCCATCTAAAATCTGCTGTAACAGGTTTGGCCGCACTTGAAACTCGGCCAAAATAGCTCCATCTCGAGCTAAAGATAGACGGGCATTCAATGATCTCGAAGCTGTGATGGATTTTCTGATCAAAGCATCAGCAACTACATTTGCCTTCCCAGCATGATAGTCAATCACACAATCATAGTCCTTCAGAACTCAATCCATCGCCTCTGTTTGAGGTTGAGCTCCTTCTGGGTTGGCAAGTATTTCAGACTTTTGTGGTCTGTGTAAATGTAGCACTTTTCACCATACAAGTAATGCCTCCATATCTTCAGTGCGAAGATAATTGCTGCAAGCTCTAGATCATGGGTAGGGTAATTCTATTCATGTGGCCTTAGCTGCTTGGAAGCATAAGCGAGTGACCACCTTCCACTCTTGCATCAATACACACCCTAACCCATTATGAGAGGCATCACTATAGACCACAAAGTTCTTTCCCGACATTGGCTGTGTTAACACTGGTGCCTCTGTCAACATAGCCTTTAACTTCTCAAAAATGGCCTGACACTTGTCATTCCAGTCAAATCTGGCATTCTTGTGTAACAACTTGGTCATTGGAATAGCTATTAAACAAAATCCCACCACAAATCTTCTGTAATACCCAGCTAGCCCCAAGAAACTTCTGATCTCAGTTGTATTTCTGAGAGGCTTCTATTCCATCACTGCTTCTATTTTCTTGGGATCCACTCTACTCCCATCAGCTGACACTATGTGTCCAAGGAATGCAATCTCATTCAACCAAAAGTCACACTTGGACAACTTAGCATACAGCTTCTTTTCTCTCAGGCTTTGTAGAACAATCCTCAAATGCTCATCATGTTCTTCACTAGTCTTGGAATACACCAAAATATAATCAATAAAGACCACTATGAATCGATCCAGGTATGGATGGAATATACGGTTCATAAGGTCCATGAATGCCGCTGGTGTATTTGTTAGGCCAAAGGGCATCACTAGGAACTCATAATGCCCATACCGGGTCCTGAATGCAGTCTTTGGCACATCTGCATCCTTCACCCTCAACTGATGATACCTTGATCTGAGATCAATTTTGGAAAATACTCTTGCTCCCTTCAACTGATCAAACAGATCATCAATTCTAGGCAATGGATATTTGTTCTTCACAGTCACTTTATTCAATTGCCGGTAATGAATACATAACCTCAAAGTCCCATCCTTCTTCTTCACAAATAGCACTGGAGCTCCCCATGGTGACACACTGGGGCATATGAACCCCTTATCCAGCAACTCCTGTAACTGGATTTTCAATTTCTTCAATTCTATGGGTGCCATCCTATAAGGAGCAATAAAGATTGGTGTTGTACCCGGTGGTATCTCAATAGGAAATTTGACTTCCCTTTCTGGTGGCAAGCCAGACAATTCTTCAGGGAATACATCTGGGAAGACTCTTACTGTCGGTATGTCACACAGATCTGGCTTAACCTGCCTAGTATCCACCGCATGCGCTAGGTAGGCTTCATAGCCTTTTCTCATCAGTTTTCTTGCAACTATGGCTAAGATGACATTGGACAAGAAATCTGTCCTTTCCCCCACAACTGTGATCTCATTACCCTCAAGAGTTTTCAAGGAAATTCTCTTCAATTTACAATCAACCATTGCCTGATGACGTGACAACCAGTCCATTCCCAAAATCACGTTAAACTCATGGAAAGGCAACTCAATCAGGTCTGCCAAGAATTCAAACCCGTGAATCCTTAACGGGCAACATTTGTACACTTTATTCACCACTACACTGTGGCCCAATGGATTAGTGGCCAGGATGTCTTGGTCACTCTCCCCTTCTAGTATCCCCGTTTCTATGGGTAAGTTGATGCAGATGTATGAATGAGTGGATCTTGGATCCACCAATGCATGCACAGATGTATTGTAGAGGGAGAACGTACCCTTGATGATGTCTGGGGCATCTTGCTCCTCCTGAGCTCTCATGGCATAGGCTCTGGCAGGTGGTCTACCCTCAGGCCTCTCTGCTGGCTCAGATGCAGGCCTCTGTCCTACTGCCTCAGATTTTCTAAATTTCCTACCCCTTTGTGGTATAGGAGCAGTTTTGTCTGCTTGTGTTGGAGCAGCTGTAGCAGTTCTGCGTGGACAGTTTCTCAATTGATGCTCTATTGACCCACCCCTTAAGCAGGCGCTAGTCACTCTCCAACACTCCCCCTTATGCCACTTCAGGCAATGTGGACTTGCAAAAGATGCTGGGGTTGGTCCCCTGAACCCTGTCCCTGGAGAGCTGCCCACTGATGGTGTGGACTGACCTCTTTTAGGGGTGAACTATGACATGGGCCCCTGAAATTGACATTGACCTTGAGGTTCACCTTTGAACTTCTTTCCTGGTGCAAGACATGAGCTAGACTGACCCGGGCCCCTCTTTTGTTGTCTCTCTCTTCTGTTCTGCTCACTTATTCTTACTTTTTTAACTTTTATAGTAGCTTCCACTAACTTGGTGAAGTCTGTGATTGCCAAGGCAGTAATCATGATCTTTATGTTATCATTTAATCCCTCTTCAATTCTCTTACACCTTTCGGCTTCATTAGGGACTATCTCCCTTCCATAGCAGCTCAGTCTGACAAATTCCTTTTCATACTCGGCCACTGTCAGCTGTCTCTGCCTCAGGTTAATGAACTCTCTTCTTCTCTCTTCTAGGTATACACTACCCACATATTTCTTCTTGAATTCTGAGAGGAAGAAGTCCCAAGTTATTACTTCTGGCTGCACTTTACTAAACACTATATCCCACCATTGGTAGGCATCATCTTGCAACAGTGATACAACAGCTTTTAGATTTTGGTCTGGAGTGTAGTGGAGTTGTTTTAAAATCCTTCCTGTTCTGTTCAACCAATTTTTGGCTGCAACAGAATCATCTTCTCTCTTGCCAAAGAAATCCACTGTTCCAAATTTTCTCAGTCCTTTTAGGTGTGATTTCTGCTGTGGAGGTGGTGGTGGTGGTGGCATTACCCCAGCCATTTATCTGAAAAACTCAGCCATTTGCTTAAACATGGCCTGTGAAGGCCGAAAGGTGCTCTACTAGAGTTGGTGAAGGTGTTCTCCCTACCCCAGCCTCGCCATCAGAGGTGGGGCATGACTCTCCACTTCGTCCTCAACTGCCCTTTGAGATGTGGGGTCCATATCCCAATCAAAATAACAAAGACAAACAGATCTGCATTAGTGTCACCTCGACTCTTACAAATGCAATGCATAGTATGGACTCTATCTAGGCCCTGAAACACCTAAACTGTGCTCTGATACCACTAAATGTGACACCCCTTACCCGTCTACAGTGTAGTCGAGCAAGATATGCCACGCAGTGTGCCGGAACACCCTATTTTAATTCAATCATTTTTTTATTCTTCCTAATTTATTTTTTTTCATAGTTATGAAGTACAATTTATGAAATATAATTCATTTAAGTCATTTATTGAAATTATAATTTATTTGAGGTTCCAAAAATTTTATAGAAAATCCGGCAGAGTACCGGCTAAAAATGGAGAAAACAGTTCTTCAGAACCTGAGAAAAACACTTCCAAAATTCTCAATCAATCCCAAACTCCATTTCATTATTAAAATCTCAATATTTTTCAACAACATTTCTATTTCTCAGTCATTCATTTCATATGATATTCATATACAAGTCATACATAAATATTCAATCTTTTTCATTCATAAACACAATTCTCACTATTGACATTAATACCAAAATACATTACATGAGTTTCAATTGCACATGAGAAAGTAAAAGTTAACTACAAAATATCAAAATAAAACCTAGTGTCCTACCAATGCATTGACGACGGTGAGGTGACACGGACACTATGCAGAGCTACAGGAGGTCTCACCCAGTCTGTGGTTTACTGGGCTCTCGGTCGGTCTCTCCAGAACCTACTCATGGAAAAAAGCAATGCGCGAAGCAATAATGCTTAGTGGTGCCAATAATAAAATGAAAAGAAATAATAGAAAATAAATATGTAGTGCATGTTTTGACGTCTTATATAGACAACTTTTCAATCATTATTGGTAATCTTAATTATTTTGTATTTGTTATATTCATAATTTCATTAAATTTATCCGCTTTCATTTTTGGTTGCCTAAGTAACCTATACTGGATGACTGGACTAGATAAACGGGCAAACTGGCACTGGGTATCAACTACCTCGGGCCGTCACACCATCGGTCACATATGTATCTCCCGGCAGTAAATGTAGCCTAATAAGTCAGATAACATTAGGCACAAGGCCAAGTATCAACATAATGACAGATGGCTAAAAGCCATGAAATCGCAGAATGGCATAATGCCATGTGCAGTACTGCTAACTGAACCTTATTGGCATGCCAACCTATCCAAACCAATCTTGCTAGGTATACTAGGGCATGTTACACTTTTAAAATTTTCAATTCTTGAAATTTAAGTTTAGGTGTTACTATTCATTTCAATAGTCAACTAAAATATTGAGTTTTGCATAGACAATAGGTACATTGGTTCTAATACTCTCAACATACCACATTTTACATTCTAAAGTTGTTGGTATTGGTTGCCAATACCATTTCTAAGCTTAGTGTTAATTATTCACAATTTTCAGATTTCAAGTCTTATGTTTACTGTTCCATTGGTTATTTGTACAGTAGGAATTTGGCAAAGTTGTCTTCATGAAAGTTGTTCCTTATTTTGTCTAGTTACATTTTCTATTTTGAATCACTCAATTTGGAGTTTTTTAGCTCAAGTTATAGCCTAAA
Organism: Hevea brasiliensis; assembly: GCF_030052815.1. Classification (NCBI taxonomy): domain Eukaryota; kingdom Viridiplantae; phylum Streptophyta; class Magnoliopsida; order Malpighiales; family Euphorbiaceae; genus Hevea; species Hevea brasiliensis. Next base: position 51,473,124 of record NC_079499.1, read on the forward strand.
CACCATAACTGGCCGGATTAGACAGAATCCAAAATTCTGGGCAAAACTGGTTCTACCAGATTTGGTAACCTAAGTTTGGTTGGCATTTTAACTACATTATGGTCAAAATTTGGATTTGTGTTCTTCATGAAAGTTTTAGGTCTATGTCTCGCTGTTGGTAAAATTTCAGGTCAATTGGACTTTTCTACACTAAGTTATGATCAAATGAATAAATACTGTTCATTTGGTCATTTTGCCCAGGCAGAATGCAGGTCACCCAGATTAGGGCAATCTTGAGGTCAACTTGGTTTGGTTTTCTGGGCATAGTTTCTTCACCAAAGTTGTGCTATTATGTGTCTAGTTTCATGTCCAATTGGCCTTGCACCAATTGAGCCTCTACAACTCCAATTATTGCTGCCCAAACCTACTGGACTCATACTCAGTCCTGCAGGTCAGCCAAGGCAGCTCACCTAAACTCAAATCCAACATCCTTACTCACTTCAAGTCCTTCTCACACATATTCAAATGGTCACTAATTGACCATTACAAGGTTAATAACCCATTACATGAGCAAACCCTAGCTAACCCTAGCTGCCAAAATTTTTAGAGTGCACACACACACATTTTTATCTTGTTTTCTTACATCTCCTACTTACTTCATGCCATTAAACATGAATTTAATCAAAGTAGCAAAAGTTTGGACACTAACCTTGATTTAGCTAATTCCCAAAGCTTGAGAACTCCTCTTTTTCTCTTTCTTTTTGTTGCCTAAGACTTGCTCTAGGTGTAAGGGTAATTATTTGTGAAGGGAAGCTAGGGTTTTGGGGTAATTTGGGTGATGAACTCAAGCTTAGTGAAGCTTTAATGGAGTTTTCCTTCCTCTCTCTCTCTCTCTACATTTTTGGTTGCCCTAAAGGTTGAAGATAGCTGTTTAGTTCTTTAATTTTTATCTCCTTTTATTCATTTTTAAGTAGTTTATAATGATGTGTCAAAATTTAGTTGGGTGGGAGGATGTTTAATGACATCATAATGATGTCATAATTCAAATTTCTTTAATTTTCTTTCCTTTTCTTGTCTACTTAATTTTCATTTAATTTTTAGCAATATTTATTCACATTTTGTGTCATAAAAATTATTTACTTAACTGGACAAGTTGGCCAAAAATCACCTCTGAAGGCGAAATGACCAAATGCCCTCCATTTGGCTTAACAGACCAAAATTGTCTGTACCGATTGAAAAATTTTTCTAAGCATTTTCTTGGAATTCTAATGCCATAGGAACCTCAATGACCTTTCTCTGGAGTCCCAAAAATTATTTTATGAATTTTCCCTCGAGTCTAGGGCTCCTAGTTGCGAGAACCGCAACTTACCACTAGGTTACCCATCGCTAGGGCACTGGCTCATTCAACTTAGTTGTATTTTATTTCTAAAATTTTCCCTAAATTTTTCTTATTAATATTTGAGTTAATTATGGTTCCTCACTTTAGTTTAAATATTTTTCTGGATATTCTAGTTGTCCGGACCAACACTAGCCACCGGAACAGTAAAATGTACGGAGTTGCTGCAGGGAGAGTGTTACAACTCTTCCCTTCTAATTTAAATTTCGTCCTTGAAATTTACCTGATGCAAACAGTTGAGGGAACTGTTGCCTCATCGTCTCTTCACTTTCCCAAGTTGCCTCCTTGGTGTTGTGGTATCTCCAAAGCACTTTCACCAGAGGAATCTGCTTATTCCTCAACTCTTTCACTTCCCGAGCCAGGATCTGTATGGGTTCTTCTTCATATGTCAAATCCGGTTGTACTTCAATTTCTTCCATGGAGATGACATGTGAAGGATCTGAACGATATCTTCTAAGCATAGACACATGGAACACATTGTGGATCTTGTCCAGCTCTTGTGGTAAAGCTAGCCTGTAACCCACTGGACCCACACGTTCAATGACTTCATATGGGCCAATGAACCTAGGGCTTAACTTACCTTTTCTTCCAAACCTCAGTACCTTCTTCCACAGTGACACCTTGAGAAACACTTTGTCACCAACCGCATATTCTATTTCTTTTCTCTTCAGGTCGGCATAGGATTTTTGTCTATCTGAGGCAACCTTCAAATTGGCTTTGATTAGCTTTACCTTCTCCTCAGTCTGTTTCACCAGGTTTGGCCCTAACAGTTTATCTTTACCCAATTCAGTCCAATAGACTAGAGTTCTACATTTCCTCCCATACAGTGCTCCATACGGGGCCATTTGAATACCAGCTTGATAGCTATTGTTGTATGCAAACTCTAACAGTGGGAGGTATCTATCCCAACTTCCCTCAAACTCAATGACATAACTCCTCAGCATATCCTCAAGGACTTGGATTACTCTTTCTGATTGCCCATCCATCTGAGGATGGAAAGCTGTGCTGAAGTGGAGTTGTGTACCCAAGGATTCATGCAACTTCTTCCAAAATCTCGATGTAAACCTTGGGTCACGATCAGATATGATGGAAAGGGGAATTCCGTGCAGTCTAACTATCTCACTGATATACAATTCTGCTAACTTCTCTAGTGAGTAGTCAGTCCTAACTGGCAGAAAGTGTGCTGACTTCGTTAATCTATCTACTATCACCCATACTGCATCATGCTTTTTCTGGGTTAGAGGTAGACCACTTACAAAATCCATGGTGACCCGATCCCATTTCCATTCAGGTATGCATATAGGCTGTAGCAAACCCGATGGAACTTGATGTTCTGCCTTGACTTGCTGACATGTCAAACATTTAGTCACATAGTCAGCTATTTCCTTCTTCATACCAGGCCACCAATACTGATGCTTCAGATTATAATACATTTTTGTACTTCCTGGGTGCATAGCGTAAACACTGGTGTGTGCCTCTTTTAGAATACTGGCTTTCAATTTCCTATCATCTAGTACACATAATCTTCCTTTGTAGTACAAACACCCATCTGTTTTCACCTCATAGTCAGTTGCTTTCCCCTCTGAGATTTTGCTCATAACAGCCTTTAGCTTCTCATCTATTTTTTGCCCATCTAAAATCTGTTGTAACAGGTTTGGCCGCACTTGAAACTCAGCCAAAATAGCTCCATCTCGAGCTAAAGATAGACGGGCATTCAATGATCTCGAAGCTGTGATGGATTTTCTGATCAAAGCATTAGCAACTACATTTGCCATCCTAGGATGATAGTCAATCACACAATCATAGTCCTTCAGAACTCAATCCATTGCCTCTGTCTGAGGTTGAGCTCTTTCTGGGTTGGCAAGTATTTCAGACTTTTGTGGTCTGTGTAAATGTAGACTTTTCACCATACAAGTAATGCCTCCATATCTTCAGTACGAAGATAATTGCTGCAAGCTCTAGATCATGGGTAGGGTAATTCTGTTCATGTGGCCTTAGCTGCCTGGAAGCATAAGCGAGTGACCACCTTCCACTCTTGCATCAATACACACCCTAACCCATTATGAGAGGCATCACTATAGACCACAAAGTTCTTTCCCGACACTGGCTGTGTTAACACTGTTGCCTCTGTCAACATAGCCTTTAACTTCTCAAAACTGGCCTGACACTTGTCATTCCAGTCAAATCTGACATTCTTGTGTAACAACTTAGTCATTGGAGCAGCTATTAAAGAAAATCCCTTCACAAATCTTCTGTAATACCCAGCTAGCCCCAAGAAATTTCTGACCTCAGTTGTATTTCTGAGAGGCTTCTATTCCACCACTGCTTCTATTTTCTTGGGATCCACTCTAATCCCATTAGCTGACACTATGTGTCCAAGGAATGCAATCCCATTCAACCAAAAGTCACTCTTAGACAACTTAGCATACAGCTTCTTTTCTCTCAGGGTTTGTAGAACAATCCTCAAATGCTCATCATGTTCTTCACTAGTCTTGGAATACACCAAAATATCATCAATAAAGACCACTACGAACCGATCCAGGTATGGATGGAAGATACGGTTCATAAGGTCCATGAATACCGCTGGTGCATTTGTTAAGCCAAAGGGCATCACTAGGAACTCATAATGCCCATACCGGGTCTTGAATGCAGTCTTTGGCACATCTGCATCCTTCACCCTCAACTGATGATACCTTGATCTGAGATCAATTTTGGAAAATACTCTTGCTCCCTTCAACTGATCAAACAGATCATCAATTCTAGGCAATGGATATTTGTTCTTCACAGTCACTTTATTCAACTACCGGTAATGAATACATAATCTCAAAGTCCCATCCTTCTTCTTCACAAATAGCACTGGAGCTCCCAATGGTGACACACTGGGGCATATGAACCCCTTATCCAGCAACTCCTGTAACTGGATTTTCAATTTCTTCAATTCTGTGGGTGCCATCCTATAAGGAGCAATAGAGATTGGTGTTGTACCCGGTGGTATCTCAATAGGAAATTCGACTTCCCTTTCTGGTGGCAAGCCAGGTAATTCTTCAGGGAATACATCTGGAAAGTCTCTTATTGTGGGTATGTCACACAGATCTGGCTTAGCCTGCCTAGTATCCACTGCATGCGCTAGGTAGGCTTCACAGCCTTTTCTCATAAGTTTTCTTGCAACTATGGCTGAGATGACATTGGACAAGAAATCTGTCCTTTCTCCCACAACTGTGATCTCATTACCCTCAGGAGTTTTCAAGGAAATTCTCTTCAATTTACAATCAACCATTGCCTGATTACGTGACAACCAGTCCATTCCCAAAATCACGTTAAACTCATGGAAAGGCAACTCAATCAGGTCTTCCAAGAATTCATACCCCTGAATCCTTAACAGGCAATATTTGTACACTTTATTCACCACTACACTATGGCCCAATGGATTAGTGACTAGGATGTCTTGGTCACTCTCCCCTACTAGTATCCCCCTTTCTATGGGTAAGTTAATGCAGATATATGAATGAGTGGATCCTGGATCCTCCAATGAGTGGATCCTGGATCCACCAATGCATGCACATATGTATTGTAGAGGGAAAACGTACCCCTGATGACTTCTGGGGAATCTTGCTCCTCCTGAGCTCTCATGGCATAGGCTCTGGAAGGTGGCCTACCCTCAGGCCTCTCTGCTAGCTCAGATGCAGGCCTCTGTGATGGTACTACTGCCTCAGATTTTCCAAATTTCCTACCCCTTTGTGGTGCAGGAGCAGTTTTGTCTGCTTGTGTTGGAGCAGCTGTAGCAGTTCTGCGTGGACAGTTTCTCAACTGATGCTCTATTGACCCACACCTTAAGCAAGCACCAGTCACTCTCCAACACTCCCCCTTATGCCACTTCAGGCAATGTGGACATGCAGAAGATGCTGAGGCTGGTCCCCTGAACCCTGTCCCTGGAGAGCTGCCCACTGATGGTGTGGACTGACCTCTCCTAGGGGTGAATTATGGCATGGGCCCCTGAGACTGACCATGACCTTGAGGTTGACCTTTGAACTTCTTTCCTGGTGTAGGACATGAGCTAGACTGACTCGGGCCCCTCTTCTGTTGTCTCTCTCTTCTGTTCTGCTCACTTATTCTTACTTTTTCAACTTTTATAGTAGCTTCCACTAACTTGGTGAAGTCTGTGATTCCCAAGGCAGTAATCATGATCTTTATGTTGTCATTTAATCCCTTTTCAATTCTCTTACACCTTTCGGCTTCATTAGGGACTATATCCCTTCCGTAGCGGCTGGGTCTGACAAATTCCTTTTTATACACGGCCACTGTCAGCTATCTCTGCCTCAGGATAATGAACTCTCTTCTTCTCTCTTCTAGGTATACACTACCCACATATTTCTTCTCGAATTCTGAGAGGAAGAAGTCCCAAGTTATTACTTTTGGCTGCACTTCACTAGACACTGTATCCCACCATTGGTAGGCATCATCTTGCAGCAGTGATACAACAGCTTCTAGATTTTGCTCTGGAGTGCAGTGGAGTTGTTTTAAAACCCTTCCTGTTCTGTTCAACCAATTTTTGGCTGCAACAGAATCATCTTCTCTCTTGCTAAAGAAATCCACTACTCCAAATTTTCTCAGTCTTTCTAGGTGTGATTTTTGCTGTGGAGGAGGTGGTGGTGGTGGCATTACCCCAGCCATTTGTCTGAAAAACTCAGCCATTTGCTTGAACATGGCCTGTGAAGGCTGAGCAGGCTCTGCTGGAGTTGGTGGAGCAGGTTCTCCCCTACCCCCAGTCTTAGCTGCTATAGGTGGAGCATGACTCTCCACTTCCTCCTCAACTGCCCTTTGAGATGTGGGGTCTATATCCCAATCAAAATAACAAAGACAAACAAATCTGCATTAGTGTCACCTCGACTCTTACAAATGCAATGCATCGTATGGACTCTATCTAGGCCCAAAAACGCCTAAACCGTGCTCTGATACCACTAAATGTGACACCCCTTACCCGTCTACAGTGTAGTTGAGCAAGATATGCCACGCAATGTACCGGAACACCCTATTTTAATTTAATTCAATCATTTTTTTATTCTTCCTAATTTATTTTTTTCATAGTTATGAAGTACAATTTATGAAATATAATTCATTTAAGTCATTTATTGAAATTATAATTTATTTGAGGTTCTAAAAATCTTATAGAAAATCCGGCAGAGTACCGGTTAAAAATGGAGAAAACAGTTCTTCAGAACCTGAGAAAAGCACTTCCAAAATTCTCAATCAATCCCAAACTCCATTTCATCATTAAAATCTCTATATTTTTCAACAACATTTCTATTTCTCAGTCATTCATTTCATATGATATTTATATACAAGTCATACATAAATATTCAATTTTTTTCATTCCTAAACACAATTCTCACTATTTACATTAATACCGAAATACATTACATGAGTTTCAATTGCACATGAGAAAGTAAAAGTTAACTACAAAATATCAAAATAAAACCTAGTGTCCTACCAATGCACTGATGACGGTGAGGTGACACGGACACTATGCAGAGCTGCAGGAGGTCTCACCCAGTCTGTGGTTTACTGGGCTCTCGGTCGGTCTCTCCAGAACCTACGCGTGGCAAAAAGCAATGCCCTAAGTAATAATGCTTAGTGGTGCCAATAATAAAATGAAAAGAAATAACAGAAAATAAATATGTAGTGCATGTTCTGATGTCTTATATAGACAACTTTTCAATCATTATTGGTAATCTTAATTATTTTGTATTTGTTATATTCATAATTTCATTAAATTTATCCACTTTCATTTTTGGTTGCCTAAGTAACCTATACTGGATGACTGGATTGGATAAACGGGTAAACTGGCACTGGGTATCAACTACCTCGGGCCGTCACACCATCGGTCACATATGTATCTCTCGGTGTGCAACAGAACAGCTAATAAGCTGTAATAACATTAGGCACAAGGCCAAGTATCAACATAATGACAGAATGGCTAAAAACCATGAAATCACAGAATGGCATAATGCCATGTGCAGTACTGCTAACTGAACCCTATTGGCATGCCAACCTATCCAAACCAATCTTGCTAGGTATACTAGGGCATGTTACACTTTTAAAATTTTCAATTCTTGAAATTTAAGTTTAGGTGTTACTATTCATTTCATTAGTCAACTAAAATGTTGACTTTTGCATAGACAATAGGTAAATTGGTTCTAATACTCTCAATATACCACATTTTACATTCTAAAGTTGTTGGTATTGGTTGTCAATACCATTTCTAAGCTTAGTGTTAATTATTCACAATTTTCAGATTTCAAGCCTTACGTTTACTGTTCCATTGGTCATTTGTACAGTAGGAATTTGGCAAAGTTGTCTTCATAAAAGTTGTTCCTTATTTTGTCTAGTTACATTTCCCTTTTTGAATCACTCCATTTGGAGTTTTGTAACTCAAGTTATAGCCTAAACACCATAACTGGCCGGATTGGACAGAATCCAAAATTCTGGGCAAAATTGGTTCTGCCAGATTTGGTAACTTAAGTTTGGTTGGCAATTTGACTAGGTTATGGTCAGAATTTGGATTTGTGTTTTTCATGAAAGTTTTAGGTCTATGTCTCGCTACTGGTAAAATTTCAGGTCAATTGGACCTTTCTACACTGAGTTATGATCAAATGAATAAATAATGTTCATTTGGTCATTTTGCCCAGGCAGAATGCAGGTCACCCGGATTAGGGCAATCTTTAGGTCAACTTGGTTTGGTTTTCTGGGCATGGTTTCTTCACCAAAGTTGTGCCATTATGTGTCTAGTTTCATGTCTAATTGGCCTTACACCAATTGAACCTCTACAACTCCAATTATTACTGCCCAAACCTGCTAGACTCATACTCAGTCCTGTAGGTCAGCCAAGGCAGCTCACCTAAACTCAAATCCAACATCCTTACTTACTTCAATTCCTTCTCACACATATTCAAATGGTCACTAATTGACCATTACAAGGTTAATAACCCATTACATGAGCAAACCCTAGCTAACCCTAGCTGCCAAAATTTTTAGAGTGCACACACACACATTTTTATCTTGTTTTCTTGCATTTCCTACTTACTTCATGCCATTAAACATGAATTTAATCAAAATAGCAAAAGTTTGACACTAACCTTGATTTAGCTAATTTCCAAAGCTTGAGAACTCCTCTTTTCCTCTTTATTTTTGTTGCCTAATACTTGCTCTAGGTGTAAGGGTAATTATTTGTGAAGGGAAGCTAGGGTTTTGGGGTGATTTGGGTGATGAACTCAAGCTTGGTGAAGCTTTAATGGAGTTTTCCTTCCTCTCTCTCTCTCTCTCTACGTTTTTGGTTGCCCCAAAGGTTGAAGATAGCTGTTTAGTTCTTTAATTTTTATCTCCTTTTATTCATTTTTAAGTAGTTTATAATGATGTGTCAAAATTTGGTTGGGTGGGAGGATGTTTAATGACATCATAATGATGTCATAATTCAAACTTCTTTAATTTTCTTTCCTTTTCTTGTCTACTTAATTCAATTTAATTTTTAGCAATATTTATTCACATTTTGTGTCATAATAATTATTTACTTAACTGGACAAGTCGACCAAAAATCACCTTTGAAGGCGAAATGACCAAACGCCCTCCGTTTGGCTTAACAGACCAAAATTGTCTGTACCGATTGAAAAATTTTTCTAAGCATTTTATTGGAATTCTAATGCCATAAGAACCTCAATGACCCTTCTCTGGAGTCCCAAAAATTATTTTATGAATTTTTCCTTGAGTCTAGGGCTCTTAGTTGCGAGAACCGCAACTTCCCACTAGGTTACCCATCGCTAGGGCACCGGCTCATTTAACTTAGTTGTATTTTATTTCTAAAATTTTTCCTAAATTTTTCTTATTAATATTTGAGTTAATTATGGTTCCTCACTTTAGTTTAAATATTTTTCCGGATGTTCTAGCTATCCGGACCGACACTGGTCACCGGAACAGTAGAATGTACAGAGTTGCTATAGGGAGGGTGTTATACTCTAAGAAAACATCAATGTTATTTCCAAGAGCCTTATCACTTGGAATTAATAAAGAAAACATGAAAAATTCACTTTTCATATTGATTCATGGTGGTAAATTATAGGGAACTAATATCACAGGCCATACACTATATGAAGTGCTTAAGTTTCCAAATGGATTATAACCATTGGAGGCTAATCCAAGTCTCACATTATGTGAATCTGATGAGAAGTTTGCATACATTTCATCAAATGATTTCCAAGCCTTTGAATTAGCTGAATGTCTCAAAACCCCATCATCCAAATGGTCTTCCATATGCCACTACATAGAATATGCTATTTTCGATGACATGTAAACCTTTGAAGTCTTGGTATCAATGGAAAATGGTGTAATATTTTATAAGGAATTTTTTTCCCATCACCCACATCCGAGTTACCATCATTATTGTCACCTTCATCACCCATATTTTTCCACTTGAATCAATCACAAACTAGGCACCTTTGATAATTAATATACTTTGTAATGCCCTTACTTTAGGTAGTCCGTACATTCGACTGTTCCGATGACCAATGTCTATCTGGACAGTCAGAATATCTGGAACTATATTTAAACTAGAGTGAGGAGTCATAAATAACTTAAATAATGATAAGAAAATTAAAAAAAAAATTAAGAAATTAAATGCAAAGAGGTTAAATGAGCCGAAGCTACGGCAATGGGTAACCTAACGAGAAGTGGCTGTGAAGATAGCTAGCAACCCTAAATCCGTGGGAAACCTTGTGAAATAATTTTTGAGACTCTAGTGAAGAATTATTGAGGCTTAGATGACAATAGAATACTAAGAAAATGCTAAGAAAATTTTTAATATCGGTACAGACAATTTTAACTCCGTAAGCAAAATAAAGGGCATTTTGGTCATTTCACCCTCAGAGATGATTTTTTACCAACTTCTCCATTTAAGTACGTGAGATTTATACCATAAAATATGAATTAATATTGCTAAAAATTTAATTAAAAATGATAAAATAAAAAAGAAAAAGAAAATAAAACTAAATGAAAATTAAAACCTAATTATGACATATGAATGATGGAATTAAAATGCCTAGCCAATCACAATTAGATAAACACATATAAAAGATAAAGAGAAATTAAATAAAACAAAATTGAGCCATCATCTTCTTCATTTAGCCAACCTTGGCCAAACCACCTCTTAAAGCTTTCCTCTATTGATGTTTCTTCAAGCTTCATTTTCCCATCAAAATCTTTCATATTTTCCCAACCTTCAAACATAAAAACTTGATTTTAGACCTAGCTTAAGAGATTAGTGGCAAAAAGAAGAAGAAAAATTGAAGTTTGGCTAAGAGAAAATTCTGCCCTACTAAGGTTAGTGCTAAACTTTTGTTTCTTTCCCTTCTAATGATGAAAACAAAGTGAATTACACTAAAATTACATGATAAATGATGAAATTAATGGATATAAGTTAGACAAAGAATCTGGCCAGCTTGTGTAGGAGTTGGATTTGAAGTGTTTTGTTGCAAATAAAATTGATAACTTGCTTGAGTATGATGATAAATATGGTTAGTATGTGTAATTGGTATGTGTTGTATGAATCTTGAATTTGGAGCAAGGGTTTTGAGGAGAAAATTGGGGATTTGTTAAATTATTATTGAATCAATATTGTTGAGATCAATTATGGACTATTTGAAGTGCATGGAATGTGATTTGAGGTTGGTAGTAGTGTGGAATGGTGGTATTAGGAGTGTTATGTTTATGTAGGATTTTCTGGACCTTGAGTCCAGTGTCGTTTTTAGGCCATAAGTAGAGTTGTGTTACTCCAATTGGTGTGAGGCCTATTGGAGTTGAAACCTAAGACAATTTGCCACATTTTTCATGTAGAGATCCTACTTATAAACTGAAAAAATGACCAAAAATTGACTTGAATCTGGGTAACTAAAATCTAGACCTGAAAAAATGACCATATAAACAATAAATGTTCAAATGACCATAACTCACTCTAGGAAGGTCAGAATGACATAATTTTTGAACCATTGGAAAGCTTAGATATAGGAGAACATTTCCTATGGAGCACTTAGAGCCCATTTCTGACCCTAACCTAATCAAATTGCTAACCAAAATTAGCTTAAAACTACCAGGACCAAAACTGACCTAGAAATTTTGGACTTTAAGCCATTGGACCAGTTGTGGCAAAAATGCCATAACACAGCCTACGAAACTACAAATTCAATGAAACTAAATCCAAAATCTTCATAATACCTAGAACTATAATTTTTATGTTTTGAACAAAAACCAAAACCTAATAGAACTAGGAGAAAATGCTAGGATAATTTAGTATTCCAAATCCTGAAATTTAACTAAATAGACACTTGACCCCAGGATAGTATTTAGATCATATCTCCCATTAGGAAACTTTAATTGAAATGAGCCAAATTGGTCTGAAAACTTAAGAAATAGGAATCCAACCTTGACTTAGGAACCTTCCTCAAAATTTGAGTGCAAGGACCCTGAAATGGGATCCAAATATGCTGACCTGAACCTGAAAACCTGAAAGTATAGGGTTCAGGAGTCTAGGTCAGTTAATTGGCTATAATTCACTCTCCATAACTAGAAAAATTATGATTTTTAAACCTGAGTGACCTTAATACATAGGGTAACAATTTATATAAGGATATTAGGTCTAAAAATAACTGTAACATGTCCAAATAATTAGACAAAATTTGACTCCAGAATCCGCCTCATTCTGGAACCAAAAAGGGGCAATGAACTAATTATGGTAATTTAACCATAACATGAGCTACAAAACTCCAAATGGAGTGATTCAAAAAGGGAATTAAAGTAAAGACATTAAGGAACAACTTTGTTGAAAAAAAGTTAGCTAAAATCACACTATAGATTGGTCCAATTGAATAGTAAACTTAGGAAACAAAATCTAAAATTTTAGAAATACTTCTAGGAAGCTTTGAATTGTAATTGGCAATTAATGCCAATAAGTTCATAACCCAAAATGTGGTACTACTATACATTTAGAATTTGTAATCCTATTATTTATGAAATAGTCAACATTTGCATGAATAGCAATATGAATAGTAACCACAATGACATCAAACCCAAAGAGCCAAAACCTTTTGACTTACACCTAAATCATGTGGATAGGTAGATGGGACTTGTATTCCCATCACAAATAAAACACATAATACCTTAGTAATATAACTTGAAATGTGAAATATGATTTACATAAATGGATAGCTAATTGTATTAAATGAGGTAAAGTAGTCATTAGGACTTATGTCTCCATTGTAAATAGAATAATAATACCTTGCATAATAAATGGTACATGAGAGGGAACAATGTGAATTATAAACACTTATTCTCATCATGAGAGAAAAGAAGAATGTTTGAGTACAATGGTACATGAGAATAATTGACGTGAATTGTAATCAATATGGATGATATAATGAATGTATAAATTAAGATGAGTGCATAAACTATGTATAATTGTGATTTAGAAATTTATGCTTCTACTAGGAACAGAATTAAAATGCTATAAATTATAATTGGAACTTATAATGAAATAATAAAATATTATAACACTAAATGGTACTAATGTGCCCATGTATTGCCTAGACACGTGTGTCAGATTGGATAGATTGGCAAGCCAATAGGAGATTATTTGAACAGTACTGCATAAGGCTTTATGCTTGTATTTGTGGCTTTATGCCCGCATTCATGGCTTGTATGCTCGATTATTTGTTACCATGGCTTTTTAGCCATATTGATTGCATACATGGTTGACGTTTTGTGCTTTATGTCCCATGGTATGACGACCCGAGGCACTGCGGTGCCCTATGTCAGCTATATTGATTGCATACATGGTTGACGTTTTACGTCCCATGGTATGACAGCCCGAGACACCACGGTGTCCAGTGCCAAGGACCTGCTTATCCAGTTTAATCAGCCTGTCATAGGTTATTTGGGCAGTGAAATAAGTTAAGAATATTAGAAATTAAAAATATTAGAAATTAAATAAATAAATAAGAAAGATCTAAATTAGTACATAAAAATTTATTTATTATGAGATGATCCAAAACACATAAAAATTGATAAGTAAAATATATGAAAGATTAGCAAAAATAGGCATAACTTAAATAAACATTATAAATGTACCTTCTATAATAATATGAATATAAACTTAGTATTTTTATTAATTTTTATATATTGTATATTATTATTGTAAATTTATGAACTAAGTATTTCCAAATAATAACAAATTAGGATAAAAGATAGTTAATATTAGAATTTCCATACGAAATTGAATTAATTCTTAATTCTCCAAATTATGCTTATTTCTATCTTTATTTGTATAGTATTTCTTTGTTGTATTATTGCACCACTAAGTAGAAATATTTAGTGATATGGATTGTTTACTCGCGTAGGTAATGAAAATAAAGCCCAGGAGACATCAGACTGGGATTTTAGAATCTGCGAAGTGTACAAGGTTGTTACCTCCTCAATAATGCATGTAGATAGGGCTCATATAGGTCATATTATGTATTTTGTATAATATAATTAGTTATTATGTTGAAATGTAAATTATGGAATTGTACATAATATGTATATGATGTAAATCAATAAATTGGCTATTTCATATGTAATTAGTTTGTAAATCATGTAAATTAATGAAATTTGAGAATTTTGATATATGAATTGAGCATGAATGGATACGCATGAATGTTAGTTGCAAGAATTGAATGTGAGATTATGTATTATTTTATTGAAAATTTATATGAGATTTTTAAATAGGTAAATAGCGAGACATGCTAAACGATAATAAATTAGGAGAAACTCCGTCAGTTTCTCCTATGAATTTGATTTATTTTAAAATATAACAAGTTTAAAATTACTAAAGGAATAAAGTAAGATAAGATAGGGTGTTACATACTCTTTTGATGCAAGGTTCAATCATTCTTGCAAGCATCAATCTTCACATAATTCAGTCCTAGATCTCATGAGTACTTCTTTTCTTCATAAGCACTACTTCAAAAATTCTCATCATGAAGGAATACTTGCTTCAACAATTTGAGTAACATGGTGAAAGAAATGTCACTCCAACTATTAATGCATTTTAGATGGAGAAGATGCTCAATAAATTCTAACTTTGATAAGTTTTTACAACTAGGAAATAACTCTTACTTAACATCTTTCATCAGCCTAATGAATTTCTCATGCATATCGTCATTTTCCATAGTTTCACAACCAATCTTATCTTCACGTTCAGTGAAATTTAAATTTCTAGCATTTATAACATCATGAATCATAGAAATTGTCTCATCAAAACCTATTATATCTTCATTACCTTTAACCTCCTCATTATCTTCTTCATCATCACTCTCTTCTCCATGCAAAGTCCATTTTTTGTAGTCTCTTAATAGTCCATGCACTATCAAATGATTGAAAATTGATTCTCTAATAAGACAACATTATTACAAGTGTTGAATGGACACCTTATTTTGCCTGCTCTTCCCACTTTATCAAATGCAAAAGCCAAAAATTTGCCTACTCCATTACTATATTCTGGTTTTTTTTCTATCACTTATGCTTATGTAATCCATCCAATGTTTATCCATCATGTATGCAACTTTCCAGTATCTTAATCTGAATTCAAACAAACCTTAATATTTATTAAGCAAATGCTCCACAAGAGTAAAATTTATGGGATATATAAGATTTTAAAAGAATAAAGTATTAAATAATGAATGAAAGTTGAAACGGCTTATAAAACTTATAGTTAAAGATGAAATTCAAATTAGAACTTAACTACATAATAGCCTTTGTAGGATATGCAACCAAGTAAAATCTACAGCACATATAATATAGAAAAAAAGTATAAGCCATTAGTTGTAAGATGTTTATAGAAGAATAAAAACCATAACTGCAGAATGCAAATTATAGAAATAAATCTCATATATTGTATTACATAAAGCAGAAATCATAATCCCAATTTTGAGGACTGCAACTTTTTTAGCAACGGATTTCCTTCACAAATTATCACATATGAATAAAAGCACACCATTGTAGTATTACAATAAGCAAAATAAAATTTTGGATAAGTCCAAGTAAAGACTTAATAATTTTATAACTCAAAATTATTAAAATAAAGTACCTAATGATTGCATAAAATCTTGTTGGAATTAGCCTCCTTATCTGTAGTCACAAAGCATTATAAAGTTAGAAATTGCAAAAAAAAAAAAAAAAAAAAGCAATGACAAAACAATATTGTCATGACATAATCTTAGTTAATGCATAGCACACTAGATTTGTAGTTTTTTTTATACATAATCTTAATCTGTATATTTTTTTTTTGTATTTTTTAAAGTGCACTTCTCAGTTTAAATAATTTAATCCATTATAAGCAACATTTTTCAGACTCGACCTGGTCAATGAACTAATAAAGATAGAGAGTTAAAGGTTTAAGATTCAATCGGGGTTGAAATGAGGTTCAACTGATATATTATTAAATAAATATTATATAATTAATAATAGGGTTTTATTATAATTAATAATGTTATATATTTTATAAATAATTAATAAAATAAATTAAATTAAATTTTAATATGTAAATATTTTCTATAAATAATTTAAAATTTTAAATAATAAATTTAATTTTTTATTATGATAATAAAATTATTCATACCAAAATAAGTGTTGATAAGAGAAAATTTTATATATACTTTTTATTGCAAAGGTTTAATAAAATAAAAAATAATTTAATACTTTAAATTAATATATTAATAAAATATATTATTTACACCATTAATTATTAGATTACAAAAGAGTAATGTTGACAATTTATTATTTTTCTGTGCCATACTTTAATAGTTATAAATTATTTTACATTAATATAATATAGTTTATAATATAGTTTAAGTAAAGGAAGTTATATATATACATATATAGAGAGAGAGAGAGAGAGAGAGAGAGAGAGAGAGAGAGAAGTTAAGTTAATAAAGTAATAATTGTGTGTGTATATATATTGTTATAAGTTAGATGAATGACGCATTTGTAGTTAAGGTGGTTAATGGCATTCAATGGCTAAAGATTGTCCCAGCTTTGAGACTTGCAGCCACCATTTCAAAATTTTTTTTTCTTATTGAAAGAACAATGGCTTTTAGTTTTTTTAACAAAAAGTAAATCCTATTGTAAATAATTAATAATTTACTGTTCATAAATTTAAATAATAGATATCTAATATATTATTGTTATTATTATTATTGTGCAATTATAATATTTGGCCATATATTATATGGATATATAAATAAAAAAAATTGGTGTTAAAATATGTAAAAATATTAATGACAAACGTTAGCTTTGTGACACTTACCCCCTTATAGCTCTAAAACTTACATATGATTTAAGTCATAATTCTCTGTATTGGCTATTAGTTTCATAGGAATGGGAAATTCATGTAGTTGGAACTCTTATTAAATATCTTCATCAACAAAACCCAAATCTTCTCTATTATTGCCATTCTATTTTATTTCATTCTTTTGTGGTATGTGTATCATTATTTGAAGTAGAGCTACCCTTGCTTTATTGGTTTGAATGCTAGCTTATTACTACTTATGGTAAGAGCCACTTATTATGTATAAAAAGAAAATTAAAAGAAAATGTCAGCTAAGCATCCAAAAACATAAGTAACAAATGACAAAGAGACCTGTAATTGTGGGTTCTGCAATAAGCATTTACACCACTAACAATTTTTATAACATTTGCACACCTCACCCTAGGTCATAAATCATGACATTTTTATATTATTGATTGGGCATATGAAATAGTTTATTTATCTCCTATTATAATATTGAAAACATAAACACTCCACCCATAAATTGTTCATGAAGGGTTGATTCTTCTCATTATGAAATGATAGAATATATTCAAATTTTTTAAATATTTCTTACCATAAAAACTAAAAAAAGAAAAAAAAGAAGTTATCAAGCTATTAAAGAATAAAGGATTAGGAAAAAAAATAGGACTTAGAACCAAATTCCACTTACTGTCCACAATAAAGATAATGGAAAGCCTAATCTTGATCAAGAACTCTCATAGCCCAATATTGAAGAAAATGAAAATGATATCCCAATATTGGGTCACTCCTCTCCATCCTAAAAAACAAAAGACAAATCATCATTACCAATCCTCAGTCTCATAATAAGATAAAGGTAGAGAATCCCATAGAAAACTTATATATTTCACATCAAAAACTCTGCACCAACTCATATACTACTAATAAGACTAATATGACACAGTATTTATTCTCCTGTAAAGTTAGATTTGTGTAGCACATATATATTTCACATCAATATTAGATTGTGCAACACATATATGTTTCACATCAATACTAGATATTTCCAAGTTCGTTAGACAAGAAGATTCAAAAAAGAGAGAGTGACGCTACATGTAGCATGGAAAAGGATTGACACACGATCAAACAGTTAAAAATTAAAAAAAAAAAATTCTAATCTAAGATAAATAAACAAGAATTAATTAAAAGTCTAAGGATAAATAAAGCAAAGATAGTTTTATGAAGAAAAATACTCCATGGAATAATTCTAAAAACTTTTACATAATGAAAATAAAATGGGTATTTATAGAATTCTAAATCCTAATCTAAGCATAAATGAATTAAAGAGTTTTAATCTAAACAGAAAACATATTTAAAAATCTAACTTAAATAGAAGTAATATTTTAGAGTTCTAAATAAACTAGGAAATATAAATAAAACTTATCTAAGAAAATAAAAAAATCTATCTAAAACTAAAAGTTCTTGTTAAAATAGGAAAACAAAAGTCTTCGGGCCTGGTATGAATTTGCACACCACATCATTCACCCACACTTCCGAGAAAATTCAACCTCGAATTTTAGAGTGTTAAAGAATAAAAAACTCTATTCAAAAATCACATCATGTCTCCTTCTTAAATGATATCAATAAAGTTAACTTGAAAAAAATTGAAGTGAAAAACTTCACATTGTCCTTTGCATTTATTGAAACATCTGGACAAATAAAATCAATAAAAACAACTTCATTTTCTATAAACTCCAAATAATTTGAGTTTCTTCAATTTCCATTATCTTCATGGCTTGTTTATCTTCATTTCTTTTTGAAATCTCCATGATTTGTTGTTCTTGATTCCCTAGGACACTTTCTTCAAACTCTTCATCATTCACCATAGCAAAAGGCAATAAAATCAAAGTTTCAGATTCTTCAATTTTAAATCCTTTAAGCATAGGATCTTTAACTTTGAATTGTTTTTCTGATACAGGTTGATCTGTTTGTTCTTGCTCCAAATCTTCAACACACTTTGATGTCTTAATAAGATTGGCTTCCACTTTCACATTCTTTGTTTCTATTGAAGTTTTAAATTCCTGAACACCACTTCTCCAATATTCATAATTATTAACAAATGTTCTTTTAGAATTAACGAAAATAGAATCATAATTGACTCTACTATTGTTAACTCCTCTAGCTTGATTCAATTTATGGCTTCTCTTCTCAACACCACAAACTTCCAATAAGTGGCAAAAATCTTAAAATTAATGGTCTATATACATATTTAATTGCTTTATTGTGTTCGTCTATTTTTTAATCGCTTGACAAATAGCTTGCAACACTTGATCACCATTATGAGGTTGATTGCCACTACTACCATCAATATTGGCCATCTTAATGAGGGTGAAATCCCTACTCTGATACCACCTAATGTAGTGTGCAGCATGGAAAAGGATCAATACGTGATCAAACCCTTGAAAGTAAACAAGATCTAATCTAAGATCTTAAAATAAGCAAGACTTAATCCAAAGTCTAAAGATAAATAAAGTAAAGACAGCTTTAAAAAGAATAAAACTTCATTTAATAATTCTGAAAACTTTTGCATAATTAAAATACAATGAGTATTTATAGAATTCTAAATTCTAATCTAATTAGAAATGAATTAAAGGGTTTTAATCTAAATAAAAAACATATTTAAAGACCTAAATTAAATAGAAGTAATATTTTAGAGTTCTAAATAAACTAGAAAATCTAAATAAAACTTATCTAAGAAAATAAATGTCACACCTTACCCCTCTGTAAGATGTGGCATGATCCCGTAATATACTTAATAAATTACCGAACTTCACCTACCGATAATCTATTAAATATACTACAAGGGATTTTTAGTGAAGCAAATTCATTTTTAATGTAACGATCGGGCTCCAACCACTAGAAGATTTGTCCGCTTTGGCCATAAGCCTCACGGTTTTGTCCCATAGGTGGAATGGAGAACTTTCCAGGAGGTCACACATCATAGGATTTCTCTCAAGTGAGCATGCTTAACCCTGGAGTTCTTCCAACTCTCCAGGCCATTCCACCAAAAGGCGCCTCTAGTGATTAGTTCCCCCATCTTATATATCATTACTTTTTGAACCCAAGACCATCTCCGTGCTTTGTCGATGTGGGATTTGCCTAAGGGACCTTTCTCCCCCCCCCCCCCCCCTTTTGGGACTCAGCGTCCTCGCTAAGGTTTGCCCCACCATCGCCCAAAAGGACACGCGAGTGGCTCTGATACCAATTGTAACAGTCGGGCTCTAACCACTAGAGGAATTGTCCGCTTTGGCCATAAGCCTCACGGTTTTGTCCCATAGGTGGAATGGAGAACTTCCCAGGAGATCACCCATCCTAGGATTTCTCTCAAGCGAGCACGCTTAACCCTGGAGTTCTTCCAACTCTCCAGGCCATTCCACTAAAAGGCGCCTTTAGTGATTAGTTCCCCCATCTTATATATCATTACTTTTTGAACCCAAGACCATCTCCGTGCTTTGCCGATGTGGGATTTGCCTAAGGGACCTCAAATGTAATGGCCCGGCCAACTAGTGATGTTGTCCTCTCTGGACTGAAGCCCTCACGGTTTTAAAACGAGTCACTAGGGGTTACGAACCACAAACTTATAAACCCAGCATCTCTCCCGTGTTTTGCCGATGTGGGATTTGCCTAGGGTGTTACAATCCACCCTCCTTATGGGACTCAGCGTCCTCGCTGAGGTTTGCCCCACCATCGCTCAAGGTTGCACGCGGAGCAGCTCTGATACCACAAATGTAATGGCCCGGCCCACTAGTGATATTGTCCGCTCTGGGACGAAGCCCTCACGATTTTAAAACGCATTACTAGGGGTTACGAACCACCAACTTATAAACCCAGCATCTCTCCCATGTTTTGCCGATGTGGGATTTGCCTAGGGTGTTACATTTAAGTTTAGCGTGGTGATATAAATTTAATTTAAGTGTGTTCAATTCAAGTATGTGTCATACAACTTATTTACAAATAATTAGGCATTTTTAAAATTTTGTGAAAAATCCGCGTGGTTATAGCTGAAACTATATCAAAACAGTTCTTCAAACCTGTTGAAAAATAATTTACAAAAATATATCATGTCCAATTGGAACTCAATCAACTCAAATAATCTCCTTTCATTCCCAATAACCACATCATAAAGAAAATTATTTATTATTTACAAGACTCAGAAAGAAATTTAAATGTTTGCATTCATTGAAGTAACAAAATTAATATTACAAAAATTTACATGTAAATAAAACTCAAAATAATATTACAATAATTACAAATCTCAAAATTTTATTACATGGTTTTTTATACAACTACTCAAAATAATACTACAAATGTTTCTGTACAACTACTCAAATGTAATTACATACAAATAGCTACATGATTACATCAAAATCTAATGTACAAGGATATACCTACAATATATCTGAAGAAAGTCCCAACACGTCCTCAAGTCACAGCTTCAAGTGATCTCACTCAGCTGCTCTATATTTTCTTTCACCTACGACAGCTTACAAAGCTATCGCTGAGCAGTGAACTCAGTGGTGCACAACTAATAGTTTAAAATTCAATGTAAAGCGTAATTTATCAAAAAATATCAAATCACATTTCTATGATCCACAAAAGTAATCCAATATTTATCAATAAAAAAATCATTTATTTTTAATCACAATTTATTTAAATCATCCTAATTCCAGGAAATCATCATAATAAGTTACAATTATTTACAAAACATTTATCAAATAATCATAGTTTAAAGGTGTTGCCAACATTTTACACAGTTGGACCCTGACACAAAATTTCTGATAATTGTCGTGTTGTACACCATGAAAAAGCAAAGCAAACTCCCCCCAATAACTGAAGCTAAAAGGAGGCACCAAAGACTAGCTAGTACATATGAGTACTCATTCGAACTCTACCTCAACTGGCAAGCCAAAGAGGGAGAAACTCAATCCCAACAAGTGGAGGAGATATCTCACTAGACAAGCTAATGAGAAACACAAAGCACATTGCCATGTCAACTATGGTTTCAAAACATATTTAAAGAAATTTCATTCACAAAAGACATTTATAAATCAACAAACATATTTAATTGTTGTAAATTGATGCACATGGTTGGCAACACATCAAGTTCACAAAAGAACTTCAAAATACGTTCAAATATCGGCCCACCCCTTGCTACAATGAAATCAATGGTGAACATCCGCCTTTCCATAATATAAAGTCATTTCACAATTCATAATTTTCAAAACAATGTAAATAATTGTTTAGATGCATAGGAAAATCATATTTGATTCATAAAATTTCATTGAACAATTTAAAGTTCTTAACACCATAAAAATCATAATTCATTCATATAGGCTTATTCAAATTAATTTCAAGGTGGAAAACAAATAAAAAGGGTTAGTTGTACACAAACCTTATTTGACTTCTCTTTTCTTGACTTAATCCTTCCCTTTCTTGGGAGGCTCTTTATCCCAGTGAAATTACACAATAACCAAACCTTAATACTCATTCTAATTATCTTCAATAGCTAATCAAATAAATGCTTAATGCATCCCTAAGTAGACATTGAAATTTCAATGTATTCTGGGTCTAGGGCAGTTCTGGACCCTGACATTGCAATCTCATTTTAACTTAGTTTTAATTATAATTTGGTGAAGTGTTCTCCATAAAAATTGTTTCTCTATGTCTTAGTTTTATTCTCCAATTTTAATCACTCAATTTGGAGTTTTATAGCTCCAGTTATGGTCAATTTACCAAGTACTGGTCTAGTGACCACTATTGTTCCAAAACAAGACAGATTTTGGAACTCAAATTTATCAAGCTAATTGGACTAGTTATAATCACAATTTCACTTAGTGTTCTACATATGAGTTATTCCTCTGTGTCTCATGGTTGCACAGGTTCAAAGATTTCTAAATTTGAGGCTATATAGGATGAGTTATGGTAATTTAATCAACCTGGACTCCAAAACCCTACAACTCCATAATTCTAGGTTTCAGATCAGGTATTGCAATTCACATTTGAGGTCCTTACACTCAGAATTTGAGTAGGGTTTCTCAACCAAAGTTGTAGCCCTAAGTCTTAGGTTTTCAAATCATTTTGGCTCATCCCATTTGGAATTTTCTACTGAGAGTTATGGTTCATTTACTATCCGGGTGTCAAATGGCCAATGTATCCAAATGCAGGAATTTCCAGATTGGGAATTCCTAAATTCTCCTAGCAATTTCCCTAAGTTGCATTTGGTTTTGGGTTTTGGTCAAAACATTAAAATTGTAGTTCTAGGTCTTATGAAGGTTTTGGATTTTTAATCACTGCATTTTCAGTTTTTTAGCCCAAGTTATGGCAATTTTTCCAAAACTAGTAGGATGGTCATTTGTCTAGGATTTTAAGGTTAGTCCAGAATCAGGCAGATTTGAGTAACTAATTTGGCCTAGCAATTTGACCAACTTAGGGTCATTATTTGGGTTCATGATCTTCATAAAAAGTGTTCTACTATGTTTCAGGTTTCCATTGGTTTAAGAATCATCTAATTTAGAGTTTTATAGTGTAAGTTATGCCTAATTGAAGATGTACTGTTCATTTGGTCATTTCTGGTCAAGTTCAGAACACCAATTCTGGATTCAAGCAAATTTTAGGGCAAGTCATGGTAAGTTTTTGGACAAGGTGTCTTCATAAAAAATTTAGCATTATGTCCTAAGTTTCATCTCCAATTGGCCTCACACCAATTAGAGCTATATATCTCAACTTATAACCATCTAAGTGGACTGGACTCAAGCTGTCCATATTCCAGCTCCTTAACACATTAGTATGCCATTAGTTCCTTTCATAAAATCAACATTAATTCTTAACAAAAACATACCAATTGACCATAATCTACCACTTCTAACATCAATAGAGTAACCTACCACAAAACCCTAATTCTCCATAAGCCCTAATTCTTCCACCTTACTAATTTCATGCAAACTCATGCAAGCTCAACTCATCAATCATACACATATCCTTAAACAAGCTAGAATCCATGTTCAATTAAATTAAAACACATCATAACCCTAATACTCCATGGCTGACCTAAATCCTATTTTCCCATTCAACCTAATTTCTTGCATTTTCTTAAGTTAATTTTCCTATAATTGACCTCAATTCCTTGATTACATAAGAATTTGAGTGTGTAGGAAAGCTTACCTTGTTGAGCAGATTTTGTGTCTTCCAAAACCTTCAATTCTTTAATTTATTTTGCTCCCAATCTTTCACCCAAGCTTGATTATCAAGTTCTTTTTAAAGGGGTTATGAAATTTATGGGCTAAAACTAGGGTTTTAGGAGCTTAATAGGTTCATCAATGGAGGAAATTTAAGAGAGGTGGAGAGAGAATGGAGGCGGTTGGTTTTTGGCAAGAAGAATGTGACACCCCTTACCCGGCTACAGTGTATCTGAGTAAGCTATGTCACACGGTGTACCGGCACACTCTATTTTATCTTAATTAATTTTTTTGTCATAGTTTTGAATATAGTTTGTGAAATATAGTCCATTTATTGAAATTATAATTTACTTGAGGTTCCAGAAATTTTTATAGAAAATCCGACAGAATACCGGCTAAAAATGGAGAAAACAGTTCTTCGGAACCTATTAAAAACACTTCCAAATAATTTCCAAACAATCCCAACTTCAATTCATCAACAAAGTCTCAATATCAAGATCTCAACAACCTTTCTCAATTTCAGTTCTCAATCATCCATCACATGTGATAATCAAGTATAAATCACAAATAGATATTTACTTTTCCATTCACAAATACAATTATCATAATTTACATGAACATCAATATACATTACACAAGTTTAATTACATACGAGAAAATCAAAATTTATTTACAGAATGCCAAAATGACACCTAGTGTCCTACCAATGCACTGCAGAAGTTGAGGTGACACGAACACTGTGCAGAACTGCAGGATGGACTCACCCCGCTGCCCATCGGGCTCATGATCTGTATCTCCAAAACCTACGCGTGGCAAAAGCAACGCGCTAAGCAATAATGCTTAGTGGTGCAATAACAAAATAAAAGAAATAGCAAGAAATAAATATGTAACGAATGTATATGTTTTATTTGTTTGGTATTTGTATATCATTTACTTTGTCCACTTTTATTCATTTGGTTGCCCCAAGTAACCTACACTAGATGACTGGACTGGATAACGGGTAAACTGGCACTGGGTATCTAGTACCTCGGGCCGTTACACCATCGGTCACATATGCATCTCCCGGTGTGCAACAGAACAGCTACCAAGCTGTAAATAATCTGAGGCACAAGGCCAAATCTCAATGCAAAGTCAGAATGGCTAAAAGCCATGAAATCACAGAATGGCATATTGCCATGTGCAGTACTGCTAACTGAACCCTATTGGCATGCCAAACTATCCAAACCAATCTTATTAGGTATACTAGGGCATTTGAAACTTTTAAATTCTTCACTTTGTGAATTTCAAGTTTTGGTGTCACTATTCACCTCATTGGTCAACAAAAATGTTGAATTTTAGGTAGAAATTAGGTACATTGGTTTTGGCACTCCCAACATACCACATTATGCATTTAAAACTTGTTGGAATTGGTCACCATTACCATTTCTAACTTAAAACCAAGAGGGCAGAAATTTCAGTTTTCAAAGCCTAAGTTTACTGTTCCATTAAGCACTGTTACAGTGGGAATTTGAAGAAATGGAAAAAATGAAAGTTGTTCCTTATTTTGTCTAGTTGAATTTCCTTTTTTGAATCACTCCATTTGGAGTTTTGTAGCTCCAGATATGGTCCAAAAACCACAGCTGGCCAGATTGCCAAAACTGCAAAATTACCAAATCTACAGTACCATGAACAGTGACTGTGATTGCATTTTTGAATAGGTTCTGGCCATAATTTGGGGTAGGTTTCTTCATGAAAGTTGTTTTTCTATGTCTTAACTTGTTGCTGTAAAACGTTCAGGTCAATTGACCATATCTACAGTGAGTTATGGCCACTGTTCATTTGGTCATTTCTGCAGGTGCTGTTGCAGGGTATTCGGATTGGGGCCAACTTTTGGTCCACTTGCTTTGGTCTTTTGGGCATGGTTTCTTCAGCAAAAATGTGCCATTATAAGCCTAGTTTCATGACCAATTGGCCAAACACCAATTGGACCTACACAGCCAAAGTTATGGCTGTCTAAGTGGGCTGGAATCACAGCCACCTTTGCTGCTATCCCTAGGCAGCATACTCATTCACTTTGCCATGCTATATTTCAGTCCAAATTATGGTCAACTTACCTAAAATGGTCACTAATTGACCATTAAAATGTTCTCTAACAATTTCCTAAGCCAAGCCAAATTTTCACTTCTCAAAACCCTAATTTCCATATGAGTTTTCACAACATGCTTTAATTAACTATCTCATTCACTAACCACATGCATACATGGTTTAAACATAATCTCTAATCCACTTTAAATCCATCAAAACACTCCATTATTGTTCCTTCAATAGGGCTACCGAAATCCATGGTATGTATACACATAATTTTTGTTCATTTAAGTTACAAATCCTTACTCAATTCAAGTCACTATCATGGAATATAAGAGTTTTAAGTAAATGGGTGCACTAACCTCTTGTAGGCAGATTTTTCCCAAGTTAAATCTTCACTTTTTTTTCCTTTTCTAGGTTGCCAAACACTCTCCCAAGATGAGTGGACAAATTTTAATGAAAGGGGTTTAGGGTTTATGGTGAAAAGAAGAGAGAAATTGAGCTTTGATTGAAGTTGTTAATGGAGGTTGGGCTATGGGCAAGGGTTTCGGCTGCATGAGGAAGAGGATGGCTGCTATTTGCTTTTGATTATTTTGGTCTTCATTTTGTCTCTTTTATTAGTTAATGAATTGGTTGTTTGAATGCAATTGGTTATAGCTTTTAATGACATCATCATGATGTCATAAATAAGCATTTTTCCTCATTTTCTTTTCTTTTCTTCACTACTCATTTTCAATTTAATTTCTAGTAATGTTTATTCATATTTTATGTCATATTAATTATTTACTCAATTGGACAAGTCGGCCAAAAATCACCTCTGAAGGCGAAATGACCAAAATGCCCTCCGTTTGGCTTAACGGGTCAAAATTGTCTGTACCGATTGAAAAGTTTTTCTAAGTATTTTCTTGGCATTCTAATGCCATGGGAACCTCAGTGACCCTTCTCTGGAGTGTCAAAAATTATTTTATGAATTTTCTCTCGGGTCTAGGGCTCTTAGTTGCGAGAACCGCAACTTCCCTCTGGGTTACCCATCGCTTGGGCACCGGCTCATTTAACTTGGTTGTATTTTATTTCTAAAATTTTTACTAAATTTTTATATTTAATATTTGAGTTAATTATGGTTCCTCACTTTAGTTTAAATATTTTTCCGAACGTTCTAGCTGTCCGGATCGACATCGGTCACCGGAACAGTAGAATGTACGGAGTTGCTACCTGGAGGGTGTTACAACTCTTCCCCTCTAATTTAAATTTCGTCCTCAAAATTTACCTGATGCAAACAGTTGAGGGAACTGTTGCCTCATTGTCTCTTCACTTTCCCAAGTTGCCTCCTCGGTGTTGTGGTGCCTCCAAAGCACTTTCACCAGTGGAATCTGCTTATTTCTCAATTCTTTCACTTCCCAAGCCAGGATCTGTAGAGGTTCTTCTTCATATGTCAAATCCGGCTGTATTTCAATTTCTTCCCTGGAGATGACATGTGAAGGATCTGAGCGGTATCTTCTGAGCATGGACACGTGGAATACATTGTGGATCTTGTCCAGCTCTGGTGGTAAAGCTAGCCTATAGGCCACTGGACCCACACATTCAATGACTTCATATGGGCCAATGAACCTAGGGCTTAACTTACCTTTTCTTCCGAACCTCAATACCTTCTTCCACGGTGACACCTTGAGGAACACTTTGTCGCCAACCACATATTCTATTTCTTTTCTCTTCAGGTCGGCATAAGATTTCTGTCTATCTTAGGCAACCTTCAGATTGGCTTTGATTAGTTTCACTTTCTCCTCAGTCTGTTTCACCAGGTCTGGCCCTACCAGTTTGTCTTCGCCCAATTCAGTCAAGCACACTGGAATTCTACATTTTCTCCCATACAGTGCTTCATATGGGGCTATTTGGATACTAGCTTGGTAGCTATTGTTGTATGCAAATTCTGCCAGTGGGAGGTATCTATCCCAACTCCCCTCAAACTCAATGACACAACTCGTCAGCATATCCTCAAGGACCTGACATATATTTCATGTTATTGTTATCATTTTAATTCAATATTTGTATCAATTCCATTGGTTTTAATTGTTTACCTGGATTACTCTTTCTGATTGCCCATCCGTCTGAGGATGGAAAGTCAGGTCAAGTGGAGTTGTGTACCCAAGGACTCATGCAACTTCTTCCAAAATCTCGATGTAAACCTTGGGTCTCGATCAGATATGATGGAAAGTGGAATTCCATGCAGTCTAACTATCTCACTGATATACAATTCTGCTAACTTCTCCAGTGAGTAGTCAGTTCTAACTGGCAGAAAGTGTGCTGACTTTGTCAATCTATCAACTATCACCCATACTGCATCATGTTTCTTCCGGGTGAGAGGTAGAACACTTACAAAATCCATGGTGACCCGATCCCATTTCCATTCAGGTATGCGTATAGGCTGTAGCAAACCTGATGGAACTTGATGTTCTGCCTTGACTTGCTAACATGTCAAGCATTTAGTCACATAGTCAGCTATGTCCTTCTTCATACTGTGCCACCAATCAAGCTTGGATCATGATACATTTTTGTACTTCCCGGTGCATAGCATAAACAACGGCATGTGCCTCTTCGAATCGGCTTTCAATTCCCCATCATCCGTACACACGCCTTCCTTTGTAATACAGACACCCATCTGCTTTCATCTCATAGTCAGTTGCTTTCCCCTCTGAGATTGTGCTCATAATAGCCATTAACTTTTTATCTGCCTTTTGCCCATCTAAAATCTGCTGTAGCAGGCTTGGCCTCACTTGCAACTCAGCCAAAATAGCTCCATCTCGAATCAAAGTTAGACGGGCATTCAATGATCTCAAAGCTGTCATGGACTTTCTGCTCAAAGCATCAGCTACTACATTTGCCTTCCTAGGATGGTAGTCAATTACACAATCGTAGTCCTTCAGGAACTCAATCCATCGCCTCTGTCTAAGGTTGAGCTCCTTCTGGGTTGGCAAGTATTTCAGGCTTTTGTGGTCTGTGTAAATGTAGCACTTTTCCCCATACAAGTAATGCCTCCATATCTTCAGTGCGAAGATAATTGCTGCAAGCTCTAGATCATGGGTAGGGTAATTTTGTTCATGTGGCCTTAACTGCCTGGAAGCATAGGCGACCACCTTCCCCTTTTGCATCAATACACACCCTAACCCATTATGAGAGGCATCACTGTAGACCACGAAGTCCTTTCCTGACACTGGCTGTGTTAACACTGGTGCCTCTGTCAACATAGCCTTCAACTTCTCAAAACTGGTCTGACACTTGTCATTCCAGTCAAATCTAACATTCTTGTGTAACAACTTGGTCATTGGAGCAGCTATTAAGGAAAATCCCTTTACAAATCTCCTGTAATACCCAGCTAGCCCCAAGAAGCTTCTGACCTCAGTTGTATTCCTGGGAGGCTTCCATTCCATTACTGCTTCTATTTTCTTGGGATCCACCTTAATCCCATCAGCTGACACTACGTGTCCAAGAATGCAATCTCATTCAACCAGAAGTCACACTTGGACAACTTAGCATACAGCTTCTTTTCTCTCAGGGTTTGCAGAACAATCCTCAAATGCTCATCATGTTCTTCACTGGTCTTGGAATACACCAGAATATCATCAATAAAGACCACTACGAACCGATCTAGGTATGGATGGAAGATACGGTTCATAAGGTCCATAAATGCCGCTGGTGCATTTGTTAGGCCAAAGGGCATCACTAGAAACTCATAATGCCCATATCGGGTCCTGAATGCAGTCTTGGGCACATCTACATCCTTCACCCTCAACTGATGATACCCTGATCTGAGATCAATCTTAGAAAATACTCCTGCTCCCTTCAACTGATCAAATAGATCATCAATTCTAGGTAACGGATATTTGTTCTTCACAGTCACTTTATTCAACTGCCGGTAATCAATGCAAAGCCTCAAAGTCCCATCCCTCTTCTTTACAAACAGCACTGGAGCTCCCCACGGTGACACACTGGGGCGTATGAACCCCTTATCCAGCAACTCTTGCAACTGAGTTTTCAACTCTCTCAATTCAGTGGGTGCCATCCTATAAGGAGCAATGGAAATGGGTGCTGTACCCGGCAGTGTCTCAATAGCAAATTCAACTTCCCTTTCTGGTGGCAAACCAGGCAATTCTTCAGGAAATACCTCTGGGAAGTCTCTTACTGTGGGTATATCATTCAGGTTTGGCTTAGCCTGCCTAGTATCCACCACATGTGCTAGGTAGGCTTCACAGCCTTTTCTCATCATTCTTCTTGCAACTGTGGCTGAGATGACATTGGACAAGAAATCTGTCCTTTCCCCCACAATTGTGATCTCATTACCCTCAGAAGTTTTCAAAGAAATCCTCTTCAATTTGCAATCAACCATTGCCTGATGACGTGACAACCAGTCCATTCCCAAGATCACGTCAAACTCGTGGAAGGGCAACTCAATCAGGTCTGCCAAGAATTCATACCCCTGAATCCTTAATGGGCAACCCTTGTATACTTTGTTCACCACTACACTGTGGCCCAATGGATTAGTGACCAGAATGTCTTGGTCACTCTCCCCTACTAGTATCCCCCTTCCTACGGGTAAGTTGATGTAGATGTATGAATGAGTGGATCCTGGATCCACCAATGCATGCACAGGTGTATTGTAGAGGGAGAACGTACCCCTGATGACGTCCGGGGCATCTTGCTCCTCCTGAGCTCTCAGGGCATAAGCTCGCAGTGGTGCATTATCCGGCCTCTCTGTGGCTCGGATCTGAGCCTCTATGATGGTCCCACTGCGTCGATTTTCCGCATTTCCTACCCTTTGTGGTGCGAGGGCAGTCTGCATCGCTTGTGTTGGAGCATCTGTAGTAGTTCTGCGTGGACAGTTCTTCAACTGATGCTCTGTTGATCCACACCTTAAGCAGGCACCAGTCACTCTCCAACACTCCCCCTTATGCCATTTCAAACAGTGTGGACATGCAGAAGATGCTGGGGCTGGTCCCCTGAACCCCATCCCTGGAGAGCTGCCCACTGATGGTGTGGACTGGCCTCTCCTATGGGTAACCGTGGCTGGGCCCCGAGGTGACCACGACCTTGTGGCTGACCTGAACTCTGTGCAGATGGACCCTTGAACTTCTTCCCAAATGCAGGAGATGAACTAGACTGACCCGGGCCCCTCTTCTGTTGTCTATCCCTTCTGGTCTGCTCACTGATTCTTACTTTTTCAACCTTTATTGCAGCTTCCACTAACTTGGTAAATTCAGTGATTCCCAGGGCAGTGAGCTGGATCTTTATGTTGTCATTTAGTCCCTCTTCAAATCTCTTGCACCTTTCAGCTTCATTAGGGACTATCTCCCTTCCGTAGCGGCTCAATCTGACGAATTCCTTTTCATACTCGGCCACTGACAGCTGTCTCTGCCTCAGATTAATGAATTCCCTTCTTCTCTCTTCTAGGCATACAGTACCCACATATTTCTTCTTAAATTCGGAGAGAAAGAAGTCCCAAGTGACTATTTCTCGTACTTCATGGACACGATCCCACCATTCATATGCATCGTCTTGCAACAGGGATATGGCAGCCTCTAGGTTTTGCTCTGGGGTGCAGTGGAGTTGTTTTAGAACTCTGCCCATTATGTTCAACCAATCTTGGCTGCAACAGAGTCATCTTCTCTCTTACCGAAAAAGTCCACTGCTCCAAACTTTCTTAGCCTTTCCAGGTGTGATTTCTGCTGTGGAGGTGGTGGTGGTGCTGGCATTACTCCGGCCATTTGTCTAAAGAAATCGGCCATTTGCTGGAACATGGCCTGTGGAGGCCGAAAGGTGCTCGCTTGAGCCGGGTGGAGTAGGTTCTCCCCTACCCCGCCTCACCGCCGCAGTGGAGCATGACTCTCCACTTCCTCCTCGATCGCTTCTCGTGATGAAGGGTCCATATCCTATTCAAAATAAGAAAGACAAACAGATTCGCATTAGTGTCACCTCGACTCTTACAAATGCAATGCATGGTATGGACTCAATCTAGGCCTGAACGCCTAAACCGTGCTCGATACCACTAAATGTGACACCCCTTACCCGCCATGCAGTATCCGAGTAAGCTATGTCACACTGTACCCAAGACACTCTATTTTATCTTAATTAATTTTTTTGTCATAGTTTTGAATATAGTTTGTGAAATATAATTCATTTATTGAAATTATAATTTATTTGAGGTTCCGAAAATTTTTATAGAAAATCCGGCAGAATACTGGCTAAAAATGGAGAAAACAGTTCTTCGGAACCTGTTAAAAACACTTCCAAATAATTTCCAAACAATCCCAACTTCAATTCATCAACAAAGTCTCAATATCAAGATCTCAACAACCTTTCTCAATTTCAGTTCTCAATCATCCATCACATGTGATAATCAAGTATAAATCACAAATAGATATTTACTTTTCCATTCACAAATACAATTATCATAATTTACATGAACATCAATATACATTACACAAGTTTAATTACATATGAGAAAATCAAAATTTATTTACAGAATGCCAAAATGACACCTAGTGTCCTACCAATGCACTGCAGAAGTTGAGGTGACACGAACACTGTGCAGAACTGCAGGATGGACTCACCCAGTCTGCGGTCTACTGGGCTCACGATCTGTATCTCCAGAACCTACGCGTGGCAAAAGCAACGCGCTAAGCAATAATGCTTAGTGGTGCAATAACAAAATAAAAGAAATAGCAAGAAATAAATATGTAACGAATGTATATGTTTTATTTGTTTGGTATTTGTATATCATTTACTTTGTCCAATTTTATTCATTTGGTTGCCACAAGTAACCTACACTAGACGACTGGATTGGATAACGGGTAAACTGGCACTGGGTATCTAGTACCTCGGGCCGTCACACCATCGGTCACATATGCATCTCCTGCAGGCAATGTACTACCAAGTCAGAATAATCTCGAGCACAAGGCCAAATCTCAATGCAGGGTCAGAATGGCTAAAAGCCATGAAATCACAGAATGGCATATTGCCATGTGCAGTACTGCTAACTGAACCCTATTGGCATGCCAAACTATCCAAACCAATCTTGTTAGGTATACTAGGGCATTTGAAACTTTTAAATTCTTCACTTCGTGAATTTCAAGTTTTGGTGTCACTATGCACCTCATTGGTCAACAAAAATGTTGACTTTTAGGTAGAAATTAGGTACATTGGTTTTGGCACTCCCAAATACCACATTTTGCATTTAAAACTTGCTGGAATTGGTCACCATTACCATTTCTAACTTAAAACCAAGAGGGCAGAAATTTCAGTTTTCGAAGCCTAAGTTTACTGTTCCATTAAGCACTGTTACAGTGAGAATTTGAAGAAATGGCAAACATGAAAGTTGTTCCTTATTTTGTCTAGTTGAATGTCCTTTTTTGAATCACTCCATTTGGAGTTTTGTAGCTCCAGATATGGTCCAAAAACCACAGCTGGCCAGATTGCCAAAACTGCAGAATTACCAAATATACAGTACCATGAACAGTGACTGTGATTGCATTTTTGAATAGGTTCTGGCCATAATTTGGGGTAGGTTTCTTCATGAAAGTTGTTTTTCTATGTCTTAACTTGTTTCTGTAAAACTTTCAGGTTAATTGACCATATCTACAGTGAGTTATGGCCAAATGAACAGTTAGGTCATTTCTGCAGGTGCTGTTGCAGGGTATCCGGATTGGGGCCAACTTTTGGTCCACTTGCTTTGGTCTTTTGGGCATGGTTTCATCAGCAAAAATGTGCCATTATAAGCCTAGTTTCATGACCAATTGGCCAAACACCAATTGGACCTACACAGCCAAAGTTATGGCTGTCTAAGTGGGCTGGAATCACAACCACCTTTGCTGCTGTCCCTAGGCAGCATACTCATTCACTTTGCCATGCTATATTTCAGTCCAAATTATGGTCAACTTACCTAAAATGGTCACTAATTGACCATTAAAATGTTCTCTAACAATTTCCTAAGCCAAGCCAAATTTTCACTTCTCAAAACCCTAATTTCCATATGAGTTTTCACAACATGCTTTAATTAACTATCTCATTCACTAACCACATGCATACATGGTTTAAACATAATCTCTAATCCACTTTAAATCCATCAAAACACTCCATTATTGTTCCTTCAATAGGGCTGCTGAAATCCATGGTATGTATACACATAATTTTTGTTCATTTAAGTTACAAATCCTTACTCAATTCAAGTCACTATCATGGAATATAAGAGTTTTAAGTAAATAGGTGCACTAACCTCTTGTAGGCAGATTTTTCCCAAGTTAAATCTTCACTTTTTTTCCTTTTCTAGGTTTCCAAACACTCTCCCAAGATGAGTGGACAAATTTTAATGAAAGGGGTTTAGGGTTTATGGTGAAAAGAAGAGAGAAATTGAGCTTTGATTGAAGTTGTCAATGGAGGTTGGGCTATGGGCAAGGGTTTCGGCTGCATGAGGAAGAGGATGGCTGCTGTTTGCTTTTGATTATTTTGGTCTTCATTTTGTCTCTTTTATTAGTTAATGAATTGGTTGTTTGAATGCAATTGGTTATAGCTTTTAATGACATCATCATGATGTCATAAAAAAGCCTTTTTCCTCATTTTCTTTTCTTTTCTTCACTACTCATTTTCAATTTAATTTCTAGTAATGTTTATTCATATTTTATGTCATATTAATTATTTACTCAACTGGACAAGTCGGCCAAAAATCACCTCTGAAGGCGAAATGACCAAAATGCCCTCCGTTTGGCTTAACGGGTCAAAATTGTCTGTACCGATTGAAAAATTTTTCTAAGTATTTTCTTGGCATTCTAATGCCATGGGAACCTCAGTGACCCTTCTCTGGAGTCTCAAAAATTATTTTATGAATTTTCTCTCGGGTCTAGGGCTCCTAGTTGCGAGAACCGCAACTTCCCTCTGGGTTACCCATCGCTTGGGCACTGGCTCATTTAACTTGGTTGTATTTTATTTCTAAAGTTTTTACTAAATTTTTCTATTTAATATTTGAGTTAATTATGGTTCCTCACTTTAGTTTAAATATTTTTCCGAACGTTCTAGCTGTCCGGACCGACACCGGTCACCGGAACAGTAGAATGTACGGAGTTGCTACCGGGAGGGTGTTATAAAGAAGGCATGTTTTTTATTTTAATTTTTGTCCTTATTTATTGATAATTATCCCTACATTTAGCAATTTAAAAATTATAATTTTAATTGTGTCATGCTAGCATCATGCTTAGGTCATAATTCCCTTTAAAATTTAGAAATTTCATTTCCTTTTTTTTTCTTTCCCTACTCTCTTCATTTTTAATGTAACACCCCTATTTGTATAGCTAGGTATATTTCACTGTTCCGGTGACCGGAGTCGGTCTGGACAATTAAGGAGATTAGAACTACACTTAAGACAATTAGATAAGCCATAAATACAAATAATTAGTAATTGCCAATTAGTTAAGTATAAATTAGAAGAACAGAACATAAGAAGTTAAACGAGCCGAGAGTCACGGCGATGGGTGACCTTCTCAGGAACGACTGCGAAGTCGATTTAAACTCAAATTTTGAACCGTAAAATGTGACGCCGCGGTCCTTAGGACCATTACGAACACAGTGGAAAAGAGAAAATCATGGAAAAGGTTGTTAAGCTAGTCAAATAATTAGGTCAGGGATTCGGAAGAAATATTAAATTATTTACAAACTGGGTTGAACCGGCGAGGGGCAATTTGGTCAATTGACCCCGAGAGCTGACTCCTGACCCAACTGTTAAATAAAATCTGAGAAAAGAAAATTTTAGAATCGAGAATTAAATTAAAGAACTAATAGAAAAAAAATAAAAATAAAAAAAAGAAATGAAAAAGGTATAGGGAGATGACATCATGCATGACGCTATAAATCCTATTATTAATAAATTTAATTATATTGATTTTTAGTCTTTCATAAGACATAAAAGAAGGAAAAGAAAAGAAAAAAAAAATAAACCAAAAGTCTTCATCTTCCTCAAAGTGACGCATCTCTCTCTCCCAAGTTCTCTCTCAAATTTTCCTCCATGAAAGCTTATTTTTAAGCTTTCTAAACATTAATTCCACCATAAATCCTTTAATTTTCTTGAAGAAAAATTATAAGCAAATCTTGGAAGGAAGATTAGAAGGAGAAGAATTGAAGAAAATTGAGAGAAAGTGAAGATCAAAGACTTCACCTAAGGTTAGTAATGCAAACTTCAAATTTTTAATTTAATTAGTGTATGTATAGCATCAAGAACTTAGAAATTAACATAAAATGAAAAGAAAACTTATTTGGAGGACTAGATAGAAATTTCAGTCAACTAGGGTTTGATATATTTATGCATGAATTTGATAGAATTAAAAGTGTATGTAAACTTGAATGAGTGAGAAATGGTATTGGTATGCATTAAATTGGTTAAATGTAACCAATATGTGAATTAGGGTTTTGGACATTAGGGTTTAGAGACCAAAAATGTGAGAAACTTGTAAATGATGTTTTGGACCTAATTTGAAGTGATAAATGGTCATTTGTGACCAAATGAAGTGTGTTGGAATGGTTGGAGTTAAGGCCAAATTCGGATTGAGTATACAGCATGACCAAGTCAAATTTGAGGGACCAAAAATAAAATTTTACAAGTCTAATTGGTATGAGACCAATTGGAAATGAAAATAGACACTAAATGACACAATTTTCATTTAGGAAGCATGCCCAAAAAGTGACTAAAACCTAGTGAATAAATTGACTCAATTCGGAAAATCACAGTCTGTCCCTATACAAACTGACCAAATGAACAGTGTTTGTTCATTTAGCCATAACTTGAGCTAGGCATGTCAAAATGACCTGCAATTTTACCAGTGGTTAGATGAGATATAGACCTAAAACTTTCATGAAGAACACAAACCCAAATTATTCCATTAACCAAGTCATTTGGCCACCCAAATTTGGTGACCCAAAACTGCCAGAACCAAAAATTGCCCAGAATTCTGGGTTGTGTCCAATCCGGCAACCATGGTTCAAATGGCTATAACTTGAGCTAAAAAACTCCAATTGGAGTGATTCAAAAGGAGAATAAACTTAAGACAATAGGGAACATTTCCTATGAAGCAACTTTTGCCAAATTCTAACAGTAAAGTGACCAATGGAACAGTGCAACTTAGGACACAAAAACTGAAAAATTGCAAATTTGCCTAAAAGACATAGAATTTGAGTAAACAACCAAAACCAACAAATTTAGTGACCAAAATGTGGTATGTGGATGAAGTTGGAGTTCCCATACCTATTAAGCCTTAGAAAGTCAACAAATTAACTTGAATAGTACCATGAATAGTAACTCCAAAATAAAAATTTCCAAGAATGTTAGTTTAAGCATATTTGGGCTAGAATTAAGTATTTATGAATTAATTATTGGATTTACTGTGAAATAAGATACTGAAACTATAAATGTTATGTTTTAGCTGAAAAAGACCCGAAAAGCCTAGAGGCGATTAAGTCCAGGTTTGTGCACAACAACTTTAAATTATTGTGTTTTCTACTGAAAACTTGATTTTTATGCATTGTGTTAATTATGAGTTTTGAGAACTATGGTGTTGCCACTTGTTAATGGAAATTTGATTTTGAAAATTGATTGTGTTTGCACAAAAATTTTTAAATTATAGTTTTCATAATGGAAATTGATTTGTTATACATTGTGAATGCTTTTGTTCATTATGAATTTCAAGAATGTTGTGTTGTCTATTTTACAATGGAAATTTGGAATGAAAAGTTTATAGTGAAATATGATTTGTGAATTGTATAAAATATTTGAATAACTTGATTTAAATTGTTTTTAGTTCATACTTGGCATGACAATATTAATATGTTCCTCCTCCACTTATGGGGTGAGTATGATATTTGATCAGTTTCCTCCCTCTCTAGCTTCCCAGTCTGAGGGGTGAGTGTGGATGAGTACTCATTAGCTAGCTAGCCACCTCCCTCATTGATTTCGATTAATGGAGGTGTTTGCCTTGTCGTGATGTACACACGACATGTTCGGAAATTTTGTATCATGGCCTAAGTTGTGTTATTGTTTGGCAACACTATGTTTATTAAATTGTTTGATCAAGTTGTGCTATATTAAGTTTTGAAAATTATGATTTGTTATAAATGCAATTTGAGAAAAAAAATTGTGAAATGCGATTATGAGATTTTTGAATGATGATTTGTTCATAAATGTTTTATATTATGCATTTTATGCTTTATTGTGCACCACTGAGTATTTATATACTCAGCGATAGCTTTAACTTGCTGTCACAGATAGAGAAAAGGACATAGCAGCAGAGCGAGCTACTACAGTTCGAGAGGAGTATAATTGAAGAAATTTTATACGGGTATTTGTCTATACCCTGGTAGTTTAGTTTGATGTAAATATGATAGTATGTATATGTATCTCTGTAATTTGAGCAGTTGTACAGATAAAATTGTAATAATATTATTTTTGAGATTTTGCATCTGTAAATTAGTTTATGATTGTAAATTAATCATTTAAAATGCAAAATGCGTAAGTTATGAAATGTTTTGAGATATTAATTCTTGATTTGAAATTTGGATTTTGAATTGAAGTGTTGCTATTGTTGTTGATTTGAAGTTTTGTGGTTGCCAATGAAGTTGTGATTGAGAAATATATTGGGAGTGTTTTTATTTTCAGATTTTGAAGAACTATTTTCTCAAAATATAGACGGCACTCTGCCAAAATTTTTGTAAAAATTGCAGAGATTTTAAATATCCAAAAATTTGATTTATGTTTGGACTTTAAATAAAGGTTTTTAAAATTTGAAAAAAAAAAATTTACCCACCAATTCTAAAATGAACGAAAATTGTTTTAAAATCCCTTGTTGTATATTTAATGGGTTACCGGTAGGTGAAGTACGGTAATTCATTAGATGTACTACGAGAACATGTTACATCTTACGAGGAGTAGGGTGTGACATTTAATTCCTTTTTCAATAATTTGATTTCATATATTTTAATAGACATTTAGGTCAAAAGTCACCTCTAGGAGTGAATTCACTAAAATGCCCCTCATCGGGTTGTAATCTATTTCTTAATAATACCCAATTAGTTCTTAAGTTCTTATTCACTTATTTGTGCTTGTTCTCTTTTAATTTCCATGATTTTCTAGTTCCCAATGGTTTCAAAATTATTCCTTAATTAAGGATGTCATGGGGTCCCACATGAATTTAGGGTAGCAACTGAGCTCGTAGTCACTTCTAGGGTTGGTCACCCATCGCCGGGACCTTCGGCTCATTTAACCGATTGTGCTTTATTTCTCTTATTTTTATCCAACTTCTTTTAATCTTTATCAATTTAGTTTATGACTTCTCTTTGTAATTTAATAATGGTTCTCACCATTCTAGCTGTTTGAACAGACTGAAGTCACCAGAACAGTAGAATGTACGAAACTGTCTAATATGAGGGTGTTACAATAAAGAATATATCTAAATGTGATACCTCTATTTGCATAGCCTGGTATATTTCACTATTTTGGTGACCGGTGTCGGTCTGGACAATTCAGGGGATTAGAACCACATTTAAGACAACTAGAAAAGCCCTAAACACAAATAATTAGTAATTGTCAATTAGTTAAGTATAAATAAGAAAAATAGAACATAAGAGGTTAAATGAGTCGAGAGTCACAGTGATGGGTGACCTTCTCGAGAAGGACTGTGAAGTCAATTTAAACTCAAATTTCGAATCGTAAAATATGACGTTGTAGTCTTTAGGACTATTGCGAACACAATCGAAAAGAGAAAATCATAAAAAAGAAGTGTTAAGCCAGTCAAATAATTAGGTCAGAGATCTGAAAGAAATATTGAATTATTTACAAACTGGTTTGAACCAGCGAGGGGCAATTTGGTCAATTGACTCCTAAAGCTGACTCTTGACCTAACTGTCAAATAAAATCAGAGAAAATAAAATCGGAGAAAAGAAAATTTTGGAGTCAGGAATTAAATTAAAGAACTAAAGAAAAATAAATGAAAAAAAAAAGGAAAAAGAAAAAGTGAAAAAGTGATTACATCATGCATGACATCATACATGATGCAATAAATCTTATAATTAAAATTTTAATTTTTTTTGGATAATTTTTGGTCTTACTAAAGGGTAAAAATTTATAAAGAAAAAGAAAAAAAAAAAAAAGAGTTGTCTTCTTCAAATTGCCGTGACCTCTTTCTCTCTTCTCTCCTTTTCAAAACCTCCATGGAAGCTCATTTGTGAGCTTGAAGAAAACAAAATCCCATCATAGAAAATTCAATTACCCTAATTAAACTTTGTTTGGGCAACTAGAAAAGACGATTAAAGGAGAAAGAAAGAAGAAAAAAATTGAAGGAAGTGAAGATTGGAAAGCTACACCAAGGTTAGTAAGCTAAACTTGAATTTCTAGTTGAATTAATTGTGTTTATAGTTGGATAAACCTAGAAATATACTTAAAATGAAATGAAAACATCTTTGAAAGACTATATAAAATTTTGGCCAGCTAGCGTTTGAGTTGAGAATGCATGAGTTTGATTGAATTAAATATGTTAGAAAGCTTGAATGAGTTGAGAAATGGTGTTTGTATGCTCGGAACTAATTAAATGTAACAAATCAAGTGAGTTAGGTTTTTGAGAGACAAAACTTGGAGAATTGTTCAAATGGTGTGTTTCACCTTGTTTGAGCTAAAAAATGGTCATGTATGACCAATTATGGTGTATTGGAAGTGTTGGAACCAAATGGAAATTCAGATTGGTTATGGACATCCTGCAGGCAGCATAACCAAAGTCCCTTTCAGGGACAAAAAACTGAAAATTTACCAACCCAATTGATGTAAGGTCAATTGAGAATGAAACTAGACACAAAATGGCATAGTTTTCATTCACGAATCATGCCCAAAAAGTGACCATAGCATTGTGAACAAATTGGCCAAATCCTGAAGTGAGTGTTCTGCCCTGTACAAAAATAACCAAATGAATAGTGTTTGTTCATTTAGCCATAACTTGGCCAATGACTAAATGACCTAAAATTTTACTAGTAGAAAGCTGAGATATAGAACTATAACTTTTATGAAGAATATAAATCCAAATTTGTGACACCCCTTACCCGTCTACAGTGTAGCCGAGCAAGTTATGCCACGCAGTGTACCAGAACACCCTATTTTAATTTAATTATTTTTATTCTTCCTAATTTATTTTTTTCATAGTTATGAAGTACAATTTGTGAAATGTAATTCATTTCAGTCATTTATTGAAATCATAAATTTATTTGAGGTTCCGCAATTTTTATAGAAAATCCGGCAGAGTACTGGCTAAAAATGGAGAAAACAGTTCTTCGGAACCTGTGAAAAACGCTTCCAATAATCATTTTCAATCATTCTCATACTCCAATAACCATCAACATGGTCTCAACATTAGCAATCATTTTAAGTTCTC
This sequence comes from Hevea brasiliensis, assembly GCF_030052815.1. Lineage (NCBI taxonomy): Eukaryota > Viridiplantae > Streptophyta > Magnoliopsida > Malpighiales > Euphorbiaceae > Hevea > Hevea brasiliensis. The sequence goes on from NC_079499.1 coordinate 51,514,578, forward strand.
AACATTAATCCAGAATTTCATTCAAATTCAAAATCAACTAAAATTCCATGAAGATATTCTCAAATTATATTAATTAACAAAATTCTTCAAAATATGTACATCAACATATGATTACATAAATTTACTATTTACATGAGTTCATAATTTACAAATCACAAACTACTACCTATTACAAAATGCAAAGACATGATTTCAAAAAGGACCTAAAGGTCTTACCACTGATGCACTGTAGATGAGAGGTGACTCTGACTCTAGGCAGATCTGTCACCTCACCCAGTCTGTGGTTTGCTGGGTTCTCTGTCTGTCTCTCCAGAACCTACGCGTGGCAAAAAGTGACGCGCTAAGCAATAATGCTTAGTGGTGCCAATAATAGAATAAAAAAAAATAACAGAAAATAAATATGCAGTGCATATTCTGATGTCTTATGCAGATAATTTTTCGATCATTATTGGTAATCTTATTTATTTTGTACTTGTTATATTCATAATTTCATTAAATTTATTTACTTTCATTTTTGGTTGCCCAAGTAACCTATACTGGATGACTGGACTGGATAAATGGGTAAACTGGCACTGGGTATCTAGTACCGCGGGCCGTCACACCATCGGTCACATATGCATCTCTCGGTGTGCAACAGAACAGCTAATAAGCTGTAATAACATTAGGCACAAGGCCAAGCATCAACACAATGTCAGAATGGCTAAAAGCCATGAAATCATAGAATGGCATAATACCATGTGCAGTACTGCTAATTGAACCCTATTGGCATGCCAACCTATCCAAACCAATCTTGCTAGGTGTACTAGGGCATGTTACACTTTTAAACTTTACAATTCTTGAAATTTAAGTTTAGGTGTTACTATTCATTTCATTGGTCAACTAAAATGTTGAATTTTGCATAGACAATAGGTACATTGGTTCTAATACTCTCAACATACCACATTTTGCATTCTAAAGTTGTTGGTGTTGGTTACCAATACCATTTCTAAGCTTAGTGTTAATTATTTTCAATTTTCAGATTTCAAGCCTTATGTTTACTATTTCATTGGTCATTTGTACAGTAGAAATTTGGGAAAGTTGTCTTCATGAAAGTTATTCCTTATTTTGTCTAGTTACATTTCCTTTTTTGAATCACTCCATTTGGAGTTTTGTAGCTCAAGTTATGGCCTAAACACCATAACTGGCCGGATTAGACAGAATCCAAAATTCTGGGCAAAACTGGTTCTGCTAGATTTGGTAACCTAAGTTTGGTTGGCAATTTGAATAGGTTATGATAAGAATTTGGATATGTATTCTTCATGAAAGTTGTAGGTCTATGTCTCAGCTTTCTACTGGTAAAATTTCAAATCAATTGGACCTATCTACACTGAGTTATCACTAAATGAATAAATACTGTTCATTTGGTCATTTTGCCCAGGCAGAATGCAAGTCACCTGGATTAGGGCAATTTTTAGGCCAACTTGGTTTGGTTTTCTGGGCAGAGTTTCTTCACCAAAGTTGTGCCATTATGTGTCTAGTTTTATGTACAATTGGCATTGCACCAATTGAACCTCTACAACTCCATTTATAGCTGCCCAAACCTGCTGGACTCATGCTCAGTCCTGCAGGTCAACCAAGGCAGCTCACCCATACACAAATGCCAAGTCTCAACTCACTTCATTTCCTCATCATACACATTCAAATGGTCACTAATTGACCATTAAAACTTATTTTCATCCTTACATGATCAAAGTCTCAAGTTTGTGTCCAAACCCTAAACCAAACAGCTAAAATTTTCATGCACATACAATCCATGGTTTACAACCCCAAAATCATGTTCAATGGCAGCCATACACAAAATTTTTAAAAGAAATTGGAACTAACCTTGACTTAGGCACTTTCCAAAGCTTGAGAACTTCTCTTTTCCTCCTTCTTTTTGCTGCCCAAGACTTGCTCTAGGTGTAAGGAAAATTTTTAATGAAAGGAGTAAGGGATTTTATGGTGTAAAATGGTGGGAAAGGAAGCTTGGTTGGGATGGCAATGGTGGATTGCTTGGAGCTGGTTCGTTGCAGTCGAAGAAGATGAAAGAAACTGATTTGTTTTCTTTCTTTTTCTGCCCATTTAGTCATTTTAAATGAGTTATTGCAATGTGTCACAATGTGATTGGGTGGAAGGATTTTAATTGCATAAGCATGATGTCAAAAGTCCTATTTTTCTTCATTTTTTTTCTTTTCTTTCTATTCATTTTCAATTAAATTTTTTGCAATATTTATTCACATTTTGTTTCATGATAATTATTTACTTAATTGGACAAGTCGGCCAAAAATCATCTTTGAAGATGAAATGACCAAAATACCCTCCGTTTGGCTTAACAGACCAAAATTATCTGTACCGATTGAAAAAAATTTTCTAAGAATTTTCTTGGGATTCTAATTCCATAGAAACCTCAATAACCCTTCTCTAGAGTCTCAAACATTAATTTATGAATTTTCCATCGGGTCTAGAGCTCCTAGTTGCGAGAACCGCAACTTCCCACTAGGTTACCCATTGCTAGGGCACCGGCTCATTTAACTTGGTTGTATTTTATTTCTAAAATTTTTTCTAAATTTTTCTTATTAATATTGGAGTTAATTATAGTTCCTCACTTTAGTTTAAATATTTTTTTTCGGGCGTTCTAGCTGTCTGGACCGACACTGGTCACGGGAACAGGAGAATGTACGGAGTTGCTGCAGAGAGGGTGTTATAACTCTTCCCCTCTAATTTAAATTTTATCCTCGAAATTTACCTGATGCAAATAGTTGAGGAAACTGTTGCCTCATCATCTCTTCACTTTCCCAAGTTGCCTCCTCGGTGTTGTGGTGCCTCTAAAGCACTTTCACCAGTGGAATCTGCTTATTCCTCAACTCTTTCACTTCCCAAGCCAGGATCCGTATGGGTTCTTCTTCATATGTCAAATCCGATTGTACTTCAATTTCTTCCATGGAGATGACATGTGAAGGATCTGAGCGGTATCTTCTTAGCATAGATACGTGGAACACATTATGGATCTTATCCAGCTCTGGTGGTAAAGTTAGCCTGTAGGCCACTGGACCCACACATTCAATGACTTCATATGGGCCAATGAACCTAGGGCTTAACTTACCTTTTTTTCCAAACCTTAGTACCTTCTTCCATGGTGACACCTTGAGGAACACTTTGTCGACAACCGCATATTCTATTTCTTTCCTCTTCAGGTCTACATAAGATTTCTATCTGTGTGAGGCAACCTTCAAATTGGCTTTGATTAGTTTTACTTTCTCCTCAGTCTGTTTCACCAGGTCTAGCCCTACCAGTTTATCTTCACCCAATTTAGTGTAGCACACTAAAGTTCTACATTTCCTTCCCATACAGTGCTTCATACGGGTTCATTTGGATGCTAGCTTGGTAGCTATTGTTGTATGCAAATTCTGCCAGTGGGAGGTATCTATCCCAATTTCCCTCAAACTCAATGACACAACTCCTCTGCATATCCTCAAGGACCTGACATATATTTCATGTTATTATTATCATTTTAGTTGAATATTTGTATTAGCTCAATTGGTTTCAATTGTTTACCTGGATTACTCTTTCTGATTGCCCATCCGTCTGAGGATGAAAAGCTGTGTTAAAGTGGAGTTGTGTACCCAAGGATTCATGCAACTTCTTCCAAAATCTCGATGTAAACCTTGGGTCTCAATCAGATATGATGGAAAGTGAAATTCCATGCAGTCTAACTATCTCACTGATATACAATTCTGCTAACTTCTAAAGTGAGTAGTCAGTCCTAACTGGCAGAAAGTGTGCTGACTTCCCAATCTATCTACTATCACCCATACTGCATCATGCTTTTTCTGGGTGAGAGGTAGACCACTTACAAAATCCATGGTAACCCGATCCCATTTCCATTCAGGTATGCGTATAGGCTATAGCAAACCCGATGGAACTTGATGTTCTGCCTTGACTTGCTGGCATGTCAAGCATTTAGTCACATAGTCAGCTATGTCCTTCTTCATACCATGCCACCAATAATGAAGCTTCAGATCATGGTACATTTTTGTACTTCCTGGGTGCGTAGCATAAACACTGGTGTGTGCCTCCTTCAGAATATTGGCTTTCAATTCCCCATCATCTGGCACACATACTCTTCCTTTGTAGTATAGACACCCATCTGCTTTCACCTCATAGTCAGTTGCTTTCCCCTCTAAGATTTTACTCACAGTAGTCATTAATTTCTCATCTACCTTTTTCCCATCTAAAATCTGCTGTAGCAGGTTTGGCCTCACTTGTAACTCAGCCAAAATAGCTCCATCTTGAGCTAAGGACAAACAGGCATTGAGTGATTTTAAAGCTGTGATGAACTTCCTGCTCAAAGCATCAACAACTACATTTGCCTTCCTAGGATGGTAATCTATCACACAATCATAGTCCTTTAGGAACTCAATCCATCGCCTCTGTCTAAGATTGAGCTCCTTCTGGGTTCGCAAATATTTTAGACTCTTGTGGTCTGTATAGATGTATCATTTTTCACCATATAAGTAATGCCTCCATATTTTCAGTGCGAAGATAATTGCTGCTAACTCCATGTCATGAGTAGGGTAGTTTTGTTCATGTGGCCTTAACTGCCTAGAAGCATAGGCGACCACTTTCCCCTCTTGCATCAATACACACCCTAGCCCATTATGTGAGGCATCACTGTAGACCACAAAGTTTTTTCCTGACACTGGCTGTGTTAACACTGGTGCTTCCATTAACATAGCCTTTAGCCTCTCAAAACTGGCTTGGCACTTGTCGTTCCAGCCAAATTTCACATTCTTGTACAACAACTTGGTCATTGGAGCAGCTATAAGAGAGAACCCCTTCGCAAATCTTCTGTAATACCCAGCTAGCCCCAAGAAACTTCTAACCTCAGTTGTATTTCTAGGAGGCATCCACTCCAATACTGCTTCTATCTTTTTGGGATCCACTCTAATCCCCTCAGCTGATACTATGTGTCCAAGGAATGCAATCTCATTTAACCAGAAGTTACACTTGGACAGCTTAGCATACAGCTTCTTTTCTCTCAGGGTTTGCAAAATAATCCTCAAATGTTCATCATGTTCTTCCCTGGTCTTGGAATACACCAAAATATCATCAATAAAGACCACTACGAACCGATCTAGGTATGGATGGAAGATACGGTTCATAAGGTCCATGAATGCTGCTGGTGCATTTGTTAGGCCAAAGGGCATCACTAGAAACTCATAATGCCCATACCGGGTCCTGAATGCAGTTTTTGGCACATCTGCATCCTTCACCCTCAACTGATGATACCCTGATCTGAGATCAATTTTGGAAAATACTCCTGCTCCCTTCAACTGATCAAACAGATCATCAATTCTAGGCAACAGATATTTATTCTTCACAGTCACTTTATTCAACTGCTGGTAATCGATGCACAACCTTAAAGTCCCATCCTTCTTCTTTACAAATAGCACTGGAGGTCCCCATGGTGACACACTGGGTCGTATAAACCCCTTATCCAGTAACTCCTGTAACTGGATTTTTAGTTCCTTCAATTCTGTGGGTGCCATCCTATAAGGAGCAATAGAGATTGGTGCTGTACTCGCAGTATCTCAATAGCAAATTCGACTTCCCTTTCTGGTGGCAAGCTAGGCAATTCTTCAGGGAACACATCTGGGAAGTCTCTTACTGTGGGTATGTCACATAAATCTAGCTTAGCCTGCCTAGTATCCACCATATGTGCTAGGTAGGCTTCACAGCCTTTTCTCATCAATCTTCTTGCAACTGTGGCTGAGATAACATTGGACAGGAAATCTGTCCTTTCACCCACAACAATAATCTCATTACCCTCATAAGTTTTCAGAGAAATCCTCTTCAATTTGCAATCAACTATTGCCTGATGACGTGATAACTAGTCCATTCCTAAAATCACGTCAAACTCATGGAAGGGCAATTCAATTAGGTCTGCCGAAAATTCATACTTCTGAATCCTCAACGGGCAACCTTTACACACCTTATTCACTACCACACTGTGGCCTAGTGGATTTGTGACCAGAATGTCTTGATCACTCTCCTCTACTGGAACTCCCCTCTCTACGGGTAGTTTGATGCAAATGTAGGAATGAGTGGATCTTGGATCCACCAATGCATGCATAGAAGTGTTGTAGAGGGAAAATGTACCCCTGATAACATCCAGGGCATCTTGCTCCTCCTAAGCTCTGATGGCATAGGCCCTGGCAGGTACTCTAGTATCTGGCCTATCAGCTGACTCGGATGCAGGCCTCAGTAATGGACCAGCTGCCTCGGATTTACCAAGCTTCCTACCCCTTTGTGGTGCAGGAGCAGGTCTATCAGCTTGTGTTGGAGCAACTGTAGTAGTCCTTTTCGGACAATTCTTGATCTGATGTTCTGTCGATCCACACCGTAAGCATGCACCAGTCACTCGCCAACAATCCCCCTTATGCCACTTCCGGCGATCGACAGCGTAAGATGCTGGGGCTGGTCCCCTAAACACCGTCCCTGGAGAGTTGTCCACTGATGGTGTGGACTGGCCTCTCCTAGGTGTAAACTATGGTCTGGGCCCCTGAGACTGACCCTGACCCTGTGGTGGTCCTGAACTCTAAGCAGGAGGACCCTTACTCTTCTTACTGGGAGCAGAAAATGTACTGGACTGACCCGAACCCCTCTTCTGCTGTTTTCCCTTCTATTTTGTTCATTTATTTGGACCCTTTCCACTTTTGATGCAGCATCTACTAATTTAGCAAAATCAGTGATCTCCAATGCTGTGATCATGACTTTGATATTGTCATTGAGTCCTTCTTCAAACCTTCTGCACCTCTCTGCCTCAGTAGGGACTATCTCCCTCCCATATCAGCTCAGTCTGACAAACTCACACTCATATTCCACCACTGATAATTGCCTCTGTCTCAAACTGATAAATTCCTTTCTTCGCACTTCTAGGTACACTTTGCTAACATATTTCTGCCTAAACTCTATGAGGAAGAATTCCCAGGTGATCCGTTCCGGTTGCACCTCACTGTTTACTGTGTCCCACCACTGATATGCATCATCCTGAAGTAGGGACACAGCACCCACCAGGTTCTGCTCAGGGGTGCAGTTTAGCTGTTTCAGCACTCTGATGGTTTTATCCAACCAGTTTTCTGATGTCATGGGATCATCCTCCCTCTTCCCAAAGAAGTCTACAGCCCCATGTTTTTGCAATTTCTCTAGATGGGACTTCTGTGGTACTGGTAGAGGTTGTGGCTGTGGTTGTGGTGGTGGAATTGCCCCCATCATTTGCTGGTAGAATTCAGTCATTTGCTGAAATAGAGCAAACTGAGGTTGGGCAGGTGCCTCAACTGCTGGTGGAGCAGATTCTCCCCTGCCCCCAGATTCAGCCCTTGGTGGAGCACGACTCTCCACCTCTTCATCAACTGCTCTTTGCAAAGCAGGATCCATATCCTATTCAAAATAAGAAAACAAACAGATCTGCATCAGTGTCACCTTAACACTTACAAATGCAATGCAATGGTATGCACTCTATCTAGGCCTAGAAATGCCTAAACCGATGCTCTAATACCACTAAATGTGACACCCATTACCCGTCTACAGTGTAACCGAGCAAGTTATGCCACGCAGTGTATCGGAACACCCTATTTTAATTTAATCATTTTTATTCTTCCTAATTTATTTTTTTCATAGTTATGAAGTACAATTTGTGAAATGTAATTCATTTCAGTCATTTATTGAAATCATAAATTTATTTGAGGTTTAGCAAATTTTATAGAAAATCCGGTAGAGTACCGGCTAAAAATGGAGAAAACAGTTCTTCGGAACCTATGAAAAACACTTCCAATAATCATTTTCAATCATTCTCAAACTCCAATAACCATCAACATGGTCTCAATATTAGCAATCATTTCAAGTTCTCAACATTAATCCACAATTTCATTCAAATTCAAAATCAACTAAAATTCCATGAAGACATTCTCAAATTACATTAATTAACAAAATTCTTCAAAATATGTACATCAACATATGATTATATAAATTTACTATTTACATGAGTTTATAATTTACAAATCACAAACTACTATCTATTACAAAATACAAAAACATAATTTCAAAAGGGACCTAAAAGTCCTACCACTGATGCACTGTAGATGAGAGGTGACTCTGACTCTAGGCAGATCTATGACCTCACCCAGTCTGTGGTCTGTTGGGCTCTCTGTCTATCTCTCCAGAACCTATACGTGGCAAAAAGCGACGCGCTAAGCAATAATGCTTAGTGGTGCCAATAATAAAATAAAAAGAAATAACAGAAAATAAATATGCAGTGCATATTCTGATGTCTTATGCAAATAATTTTTCGATCATTATTGGTAATCTTATTTATTTTGTACTTGTTATATTCATAATTTCATTAAATTTATTTACTTTCATTTTTGGTTGCCCAAGTAACCCATACTGGATGACTGGACTGGATAAACAAGTAAACTGACAATGGGTATCTAGTACCGCGGGCCGTTACACCATCGGTCACATATGCATCTCCTGGTGTGCAACAAAACAGCTAATAAGCTATAATAACATTAGGCACAAGGCCAAGCATCAACACAATGTCAGAATGGCTAAAAGCCATGAAATCACAGAATGGCATAATACCATGTGCAGTACTACTAACTGAACCCTATTGGCATGCCAACCTATCCAAACCAATCTTGCTAGGTGTACTAGGGCATGTTACACTTTTAAACTTTACAATTCTTGAAATTTGAGTTTAGGTGTTACTATTCATTTCATTGGTCAACTAAAATGTTGACTTTTGCATAGACAATACTCAACATACCACATTTTGCATTCTAAAGTTATTGGTATTGATTGCCAATACCATTTCTAAGCTTAGTGTTAATTATTCACAATTTTCATATTTCAAACCTTATGTTTACTATTCCATTGGTCATTTGTACAGTAGGAATTTGGCAAAGTTGTCTTCATGAAAGTTGTTCCCTATTTTGTCTAGTTACATTTCCTTTTTTTAATCACTCTATTTGGAGTTTTTTAGCTCAAGTTATGGCCTAAACACCATAACTGGCCGGATTGGACAGAATCCAAAATTCTGGGCAAAACTGGTTCTGCCAGATTTGGTAACCTAAGTTTGGTTGGAAATTTGACTAGGTTATGATCAGAATTTGGATTTGTGTTCTTCATGAAAGTTGTAGGTCTATGTCTCAGCTTTCTACTGGTAAAATTTCAGGTCAATTGGACCTTTCTACATTGATTTATCACCAAATGAATAAATACTGTTCATTTGGTCATTTTGCCCAGGCAGAATGCAAGTCACCCAGATTAGGGCAATTTTTAGGCCAACTTGGTTTGGTTTTCTGGGCAGAGTTTCTTCACCAAAGTTGTGCTATTATGTGTCTAGTTTCATGTACAATTGTCCTTGCACCAATTACACCTCTACAACTCCATTTATAGCTGCCCAAACCTGCTGGACTCATGCTCAGTCCTGCAGGTCAGCCAAGGCAGCTCACCCATACACAAATGCCAAGTCTCAACTCACTTCATTTCCTCATCATACACATTCAAATGGTCACTAATTGACCATTAAAACTTATTTTCATCCTTACATGAACAAAGTCTCAAGTTTGTGTCCAAACCCTAACCCCAACAACTAAAATTTTTATACACATACAATCCATGGTTTACAACACCAAAATCATGTTCAATGGCAGCCATACACAAAATTTTTAAAAGAAATTGGAACTAACCTTGACTTAGGCACTTTCCAAATCTTGAGAACTTCTCTTTTCCTCCTTCTTTTTGCTGCCCAAGACTTGCTCTAGGTGTAAGGAAAATTTTTAATGAAAGGTGTAAGGGATTTTATGGTGAAAATTTGTGGGAAAGGAAGCTTGGTTGGGATGGCAATGGTGGATTGCTTGGAGGTGGTTCGTTGCAGCTGAAGAAGATGAAAGAAACTAATTTGTTTTCTTTCATTTTCTGTCCATTTAGTCATTTTAAATGAGTTATTGCCATGTGTCACAATGTGATTGGGTGAAAGGATTTTAATTGTATAAGCATGATGTCAAAAGTCCTATTTTTCTTCTTTTTTTTTTCTTTTCTTTCTATTCATTTTCAATTAAATTTTTAGCAATATTTATTCACATTTTGTGTCATGATAATTATTTACTTAATTGGACAAGTCGGCCAAAAATCATCTCTGAAGATAAAATGACCAAAATACCTTCCGTTTGGCTTAACAGACCAAAATTGTCTATACCGATTGAAAAAAATTTTCTAAGCATTTGTTTGGCTTTCTAATGCCATAGAAACCTCAATAACCTTTCTCTGGAGTCTCAAAAATTATTTTATGAACTTTTCCCCGGGTCTAGGGCTCCTAGTTGTGAGAACCGCAACTTCCCACTAGGTTACCTATCGCTAGGGCATCGGCTCATTTAACTTGTTGTATTTTATTTCTAAAATTTTTCCTAAATTTTTCTTATTAATATTTGAGTTAATTATGGTTCCTCACTTTAGTTTAAATATTTTTTTCCGGGCGTTCTAGCTGTCCGAACCGACACTAGTCACCGGAACAGTAGAATGTACGGAGTTGCTACAGGGAGGGTGTTACAAAATTATTCCCTTAACCAAGTCATTTAGCCACACAAAATTGGTGACCTAAAACTACTAGAACCAGTTTTGGTGCCCAGAAAATCTGGGTTAGGCCAATCCGGCAGCCATGTTCAAATGGCTATAACTTTAGCTAAAAAACTCCAAATAGAGTGATTCAAAAAGGAGAATAAAGTTAAGACAATAAGGAACAATTTCTCTAAAGAAAACTTAGCCAAATTCTAACAGCAACATGACCAATGGAATAGTGCAACATAGGACACCAAAACTAAAAATCTGAAATTTTGCCTAAAAGACTTAAGTTTTGAGAAACCAACCAAAACCAACAAATTAGGTAACCAAATGCGGTATGTGGGTGAAATTGGAATTTCCATACCTATTAAGCCTTAGAAAGTCAACAAATTGACTTGAATAGTATAGTAAATAGTAACCCCGAAACACAAATTTTAAAGAACATCAATTTTAGCATATTAAAACTAGGTAAAAGTAAATTTGAATTTATTTTTGGATTTATGATAAGTTATGATACTGAAACACTGTGAAACTGTGTGTTTCAGTGGAAAAGAATACCGAGAAGAACCTGAGGGATCGAGTCAAGGCCAAGAGGTGACTTGTATAAGGTTTGTGCACAACATAGAATTTCTGTAAATTTTATTCCGCACATCATTTTGAATGAATTGAAATATTGAATTATGATATCATTGTCTTGAAATGTTTATTATGCTTTTAATTTAAATTTTTGAAAGTTTAATTGTATATATTTGAAATGACATCAAATGTTTAGTAAATTGTTAAGATAGTTTTGAAACCACAGTGTCATGACCATATATTTGAATATCTCACTAGCATGACTAGTGGGGAAAATCAATTTCGAATTTTGATTCTTTCTCTGGCTGAAGTGTTGAGGTGTGTGCTAGTAGAAGAAGAAAAAGAATGGGTTCCCATATAATTGAGCTAGCTAGCCTTGTAATTTGACTTCTCCTTAGCCTCTGGCTATTGAGATGATATTTGTTTCGAATGGCATGATATAACTGTGTATTTTTATGAAATTTGTTTTGAGACTTTCGAAATGAAATTGTTTGCATTAAATGCATATAAATCATATTTTGTATTTATTTCTCATATTTAGTTTAATTTTTGAACAAATATGATTTAAATTCTATATAAATGTTATTTTAGTATGTTGTGTACCACTGAGTCCTAGTACTCAGCGATGGCTATTATTGCTGTCGCAGATATAGAGACTAGAGGAGCAGCAGAGTGAGCTGCTGAGGATTGTGGAGCCACCTTCCTTGAAGTTTATCGGGTATATTTTATACCCTGATTGCAAAAAAATTATTTTGATGTGTGCAATGTATGTAAATGTAGGAAATGGTCATGAGCAGTTGTATAAAGTTTGTAATAAATTTTGGTTTGGATTTTTCCTAATGTAAATTTTTGGAATGATGTATATAAATTATTTTATCTTTAATGAAATATGAATGGAAATATTTTGTTTTAATTTGAATAAAATTAATTAGTAGTATTTTGATGATGTTGAAGTTAGGAATTCGAGAAATGATATTCAAAATGGTTGGGATAGATGTTGAATTGATGAAGTTATTGAGATAATGTCACACCTTACCCCTCTGTAAGGCATAACATGATCCCGTAGAATACCTAATGAACTACCGAGCTTCACCTACAGAAAACTCATTAAGTACCCTACAAGAGATTTTAAAACAATTTTCTTATTTTTGACAAGTGGTGAGCATTTTCTAATAGGTATTTAAAACTTTTAATTGAAATTAAAAACTAGTTAAAACTTTTGGCCTAATTTATTTTTTCGCAAATTTTATAAAAATTTTGACAGAGTTCCCTCTGTATTTTGAGAAAACAGCTCTTCAAATACCTGTAAAAAGCACTTCTAAAAATTTTTCTCAACAACTGCTTCAATTTCATACTCAATCTCAATCAATTTCTCAACACATTTATCAACTTTCAATTTTTAAATCTACTATCCAATGATCATCAAAATACTAGCAATCCATTTCATTCAAATTAAATAAAATAGTTTCACTCATTTTTCATCAGAGACAAAACAATTTATATACATCCTTACAAAATTTACATCAATAGAAATATAAACTAAACTTTATTACAAACTTCATACAAATTTTGTACAAGCTACTCAAGACCCATTACATGTCCATACATTTATATGCAATACATATATCAAAAGAAATATTTACAGTTAGGGTATAAATTATACCCGAAGACTTCAAGCTGAATGATCCTCAATCTTTAGCAGCTCAGTCTGCTGCTCCTCTAGTCTCTAAATCTGCGACAGCAATAAAAGCTATCGCTGAGTACTAGGACTCAGTGGTGCACAACATACTAAAATAATCTTTATGCAAAACTTAAATCACATTTATTCAAAAAAAAAAATTTGACTAAACATGAGCATTAAACACAAAACATGAATTATGAGATTTTAATGCAAACCAAGTTCATTTCAAAGTTTCAAAACACATTTCATAAAACCCACAGTTAGATCATGCCATTCGAAACAAATAGAATCTCAATAGCCAGAGGCTAAAGAGAAATCACATCACAAGGCTAGCTAGCTCAAATGTATGGATATCCATTCACATCCTCTTCTACTGGCACACCTCAACACTTCTCCAGAGAAGGAATCAAAATTCAAAACTAATTACCCCCACTAGTTGTGCTAGTGAGGTGTTCAAATATATAGTCATGACACTGTGGTTTCAAAACTTATCTTAACAATTTGCTAAACATTGTCATTTCAAATATACACAATGACTTTCACAATTTAAATCAAACATCATAAGAATGCCATAATTTAATATTTTACATTATTCAAAACAGTATGCAGAAGATAATTATAAAAAGTATACGTTGTGCACAAATCTCAAGCGAGTCACCTCTTGGGCTTGACTCGGTTCCCTGGGTTCTTTCCCGATATTCTTTTCAACTGAAACACACAATTTCACAGTGTTTCAGTACCATAACTTGGCATAAATCCAAAAATAAATTTAACTTCACTTTTACCTAGCTCTAACGTGCTAAATTCGACGTTCTTGAAATTTTGTGTTTTGGGTTACTATTCACTGCACTATTCAAGTCAAATTGTTGACTTTCTAAGGCTTAATAGGTATGAGAACTCCAACTTCACCCACATACCACATTTTGGTTACTAAACTTGTTGGTTTTGGTCATTTTCTCAAGACTTAGGTCTTTTAGGCAAAATTGCCAAATTTTCGGTTTTGGAGTTCTAAGTTGCACTGTTTCATTGGTCATTTTACTGTTGGAATTTGGCAAAACTTCCATCATAGAAAATGTTCCTTATTGTCTTAAGTTTATTTTCCTTTTTGAATCACTCCAATTGGAGTTTTTTAGCTCAAGTTATAAGCAAATTATGTTTACTGTTCATGCTGCAGAATTTTGTTCTGGCAGATTATTAATTCCAAATTCGTTCAGCAATTTGATCAAGTTAGGTCCATAATTTAGTCTAACTTTCTTCATATGAAATGTTCTACTATGCCTTAGTTTCCATTGGTTCAAGAATCACCTAAATCGGAGTTTTCTAGAGAGAGTTATAGCCATTGAAACTTTACTGTTCAAATGGCAAATCTGCAGTCTGCAGATTCAGTGACCCAACTTGGCTCAGTAATTTGATTGGGTTACTGGCATAATTTGGGTTTGTGTTCTTCATGAAAGTTTTAGGTCTATATCTCATCTAACCACTGGTTAAATTTCAGGTCATTTTGACCTGCCTAGCTCGAGTTATGACCAAATGAACAAACACTGTTCATTTGGTCAGGTTGTGCAGGACAGCCTGCGATTTCTCAACTTCGGTCACTTTGTTCACTAGGTTTTAGTTACTTTTTGGGTAGGCTTCCTAAATGAAAATTGTGTCATTTAGTGCCTATTTTCATTCCCAATTGGTCCCATAACCATTGGACTTGTAAAATTTCATTTTTGGTCCCTTAAAGGAAATTTTGGTCATGCTGCCAGCACATGACCTTATCCAATCCGAATTTGCTTTTAATTCCAACACTTCTAACACACCTCATTTGGTCACAAATGACCATTTTCATTTCACATTAGGTCAAAGACACCATTTACAAGTTTTTCACATTTTTAGTCTCTAAACCCTAATGTCCAAACCCTAATTCACTAACCTCATGCATTTACTTGATTACATGCCTCTAACCATAGTCATTCAACTAACTAAGGTTTATATACCCAATTAAATCCATCAAACCATGCAAATATACTCCCATATACATGCTGGTTGAAAATCATTCATGGTCCCTTAACAAATTTTTATTTCATTTTAAGCATTTTTCTAAGTTAACTAAGTTATAAACACAAGTAATAAACTCATTTGCAACTTAAATCACTAACCTTTGTGTAGCAACTTCTAACTCCCCTTTTCTCCAATTTTCTTTCTTCTTTTCTTCTTTTTTTGATGACCAATCTTCTTCTCAAGTTGCCTAGACAAGCTTTAACTATGGTGGCTTACTTTTCTATAGTGAAATCTTATAATATGCAAGCTCAAAATTAAGCTTTAATGGAGGTTTTGGTGTGCGAGAGGGAGAGTGACGTTTTTGAAGAAGACTTTCGTGTTTTTTTTTTCTTTTCTTTTATGTCTTAAGAAGACCAAAAATCAATTTAAGTAAATTTATTAATTATATTCTTTATGGCATCATGCATGATGTCATGCATGATGTCATCTCCCTACACCTTTTCATTTTCTCTTTTTTTTTTCTATTAGTTCTTTAATTTAATTCTGGATTACGAAATTTTATTTTCTCTGATTTTATTTAACAATTAGGTTAGGAGTCAGCTCTCGAGGTCAATTGACCAGATTGCCCCTCGCCAGTTCTTCCCGGTTTGTAATTAATTCAATATTTCTTTAGGCTCCCTGACCTAATTATTTGACTTGCTTAATAGTTCTTTTTTGTGATTTTCTCTCTTCCACTGTGTTCATAAGGGTCCTAAGGATCGCAGCGTCACTTTTTACGGTTCGAAATTTGAGTTTAATATGACTTCGCAGTCGTTCCTGAGAAGGTCACCCATCGCTGTGACTCTCAGCTCGTTTAACTTCTTATATTCTGTTTTTCTTGTTTATACTTAACTAATTGGACATTACTAATTATTTGTGTTTATAGCTTCTCTAGTTGTCTTAAGTATGGTTCTAATCCCCTTAATTGTCTGGACCGACACCGGTCACCGGAACAATGAAATCTATCAGGCTATGCAAATTGGGGTGTTATAATTCTCTCCCCCTTAAATAAATTTCGTCTTGAAATTTTACCTGGTATCAATCTTTGAACAGCTGTGGGTACTATCTCCTCATGTCCTCTTCTCGTTCCCAAGTAGCAGGCCCGAATGATGGTTCCACAGCACTTTTACCAATAGTATTTGCTTGTTTCGTAGCTGCTTCACCTCATAAGCCAGAATCTCTATGGGTTCTTCTTCAAATGTGAGGTCTGGATTCACTTCAATTTCCTCTAATGGTAGTACATGAGATGGGTCTGATCGATACCTCCTCAACATAGATACATGGAAGACATTATGTACCTTCTCTAACTCTGAAGGTAGTGCCAACCGATATGCCAAAGGACCCACTCTTTCCAGAACCTCATATGGCCCAATGAAGCGAGGACACAGTTTCCCCTTTCTGCCGCATCTCTTAATTCTCTTCCAAGGAGAAACCTTGAGGAAAACTTTCTCACCCACTGCATACTCAATATCCCTTCTTTTCAAATCAATGTAAGACTTCTGACGGTCTGATGCAATCTTAAGTCGATCTCTGATCACCCTGATCTTCTCCTCAGTCTGCTGAACAATTTCGGGTCCAATCATCTTTCTTTCACCCACGTCATCCCAACACAACGGGGTTCTACATTTTCTGCCATACAAAGCTTCATATGGAGGCATTCCAATGCTTGATTGGTAGCTGTTGTTGTAAGCAAACTCAATCAAAGGCAAGTGTGTATCCCAACTGCCCTCAAATTCAATCACACAAGCCCGTAGCATGTTCTCCAAGATCTAAATTATCCTCTCAGACTGGCCATCTATTTGTGGGTGGAATGCAATACTGAAGTTCAATCTAGTTCTTAGGGCTCTCTGAAGACTACCCCAGAAACTAGAAGTGAACCTAGGATCTCTGTCTGATACAATGGATACTGGCACTCCATGTAGTCTCACAATCTCATCAATGTACAACCTGGCCAATCTTTCTAAACTATAGTCCATCCGAACTGGCAGAAAATGAGCAGACTTAGTCAGTCTGTCAATAATGACCCATACTACATCATGGCTCTTCTGTGTCCTCAGAAGTCACAATACAAAATCCATCTTTATTCTTTCCCATTTCCATTCTGGTACTGGTAGTGGATGTAACAACCTGGCGGGTACTTGATGCTCTGCCTTCACTTGCTGACAAGTTAGGCATTTGGATACAAACTCTGCCACATCTCTTTTCATACCCATCCACCAGTAATGCTCCTTTAGCCCTTTATACATTTTTGTGCCACCAGGGTGCATGGCAAAAGGAGACTCGTGTGTTTCCTTCGAAATGATCTGCCTCAAATCAACATCATTAGGAACACATATTCTACCCTGGTGTAGCAGTAGACCATCATCTCTGATTGAGAATTCTGGTTTCTTGCCCTACCGGACTTTCTCTAATAATTTCTGATACTTCTGGTCATTCTGAGCAGCCATTCTGATCTGATCAATCAACACTGGCTGTACATGCCATGCAACTGCCGTCTGCCCGTCATCATTAATCTCTAAGCTGGCATGCAATGATCTTAACTCATGTACCAAAGACAAAGGAATAACCCGTAGACTTGCCATAGTCTTGCGACTTAAGGTGTCAGCCACAACATTAGCTTTCCCTGGCTGATAATCTATCAGACAATCATAGTCTTTTATCAACTCTAACCATCTCCTTTGTCTCAAATTCAACTCTTTCTGGGTGCCCAAATACTTCAAACTCTTATAATCTGTGTAAATGTAACACTTCTCTCCATACAAATAGTGTCTCCAGATCTTAAGAGCAAACACTATAGTTGCAAGCTCTAAATCATGTGTTGGATAATTCCTCTCACGCGGTTTCAGCTGGCGTGATGCATAGGCAATGACATTTCGATCTTGCATCAATATACAGCCTAACCCATTGTGAGAAGCATCACTATAAACTGTGTATTCTTTACCCGGTGTAGGTAAAGTCAGGACTGGAGCTTTAGTTAAACATTTCTTCAATTTATCAAAACTCTGTTGGCATTTATCCGTCCACTGAAATTTTACATCTTTTCGGAGTAGCTTAGTCAATGGAGATGCCAACATGGAAAATCCCTTTAAAAACCTACGATAGTATCCAGCTAAACCCAGAAAACTGCGAATCTCTGTGACATTTCTGGGTGGCCTCTAATTAAGGACAGCTTCAATCTTACTTGGATCTACCTTAATGCCCTCTTCTGATACTACATGCCCCAAGAAAGATATTTCCTTTAGCCAAAATTCACACTTCGACAATTTGGCATATAGCTGTTTCTCTCTCAAAGTCTGCAGTACAATCCGCAGATGTCTATAATGCTCTTCTGCATTCCTCGAATAGACCAATATATCATCTATGAATACCACAACAAACTGGTCGAGATATGGTCTGAAGATAGTGTTCATCATATCCATAAAAGCAGCCAGAGCATTAGTTAACCCGAATGGCATAACCAAAAACTCATAATGGCCATAGCGGGTTCTGAAGGCAGTTTTAGGAATACTCTGCTCTTGTACTTTCAGCTGATAATAACCTGATCTCAGGTCAATTTTGGAGAACACAGCTGCACCCCTCAACTGATCAAACAAGTCATCAATGCGGGGCAATGGATATCTATTCTTTATTGTTACCTTATTCAACTGTCGATAATCAATACACAAGTGGAGAGTGCCATCTTTCTTCTTAACAAACAACACCGGCGCTCCCCAAGGTGACACACTAGGGTGGATAAAGCCCTTGTCAAGTAATTCTTGCAATTGCACATTCAACTCTTTCAATTCTACTGGTGCCATTCTATATGGTGTTATGGAGATTGGGTCCACACCAGGCATAACATCAATTTCAAACTGCACCTCTCTTTCTGGAGGTAATCCTGGCAATTCATCAGGAAATACATCCGGAAAATCACATACAGTAGGGATGTCTCTTAGTGCTGGACTCCCCACTTGGGAGTCTATCACATGTGCCAAGTATGCTTCGCACCCCTTTCTAATCATCCTTCTGGCTAGTGCAACCGAAATGATGTTTGATGGTAGTAAATGCCTCTCCCCGTGTATTACCACATCACCGTACAGAGGGAGACCAAAAGTGACTATCTTCAGTCTACAGTCAATCATAGCATGATGCCTGGCTAACCAATCCATGCCCAAGATAATATCATACTCTCTGAAAGGCATTTCAGTCAAGTCTGACAGGAAAACATGTCCTTGGATCACCAAAGGATAGTCTCTATAAATTCTATTGACCCGGACCTCTTGTCCTAACGGACTAGTTACTAGCACTTCAAAACCCATTTGCACACATGGAACAGCAAGTGAACTGACTGACTATGCTAGCACTAACATATGAATGGGTTGAACCCGGATCAAACAACACAAATACATCTTGATCAGAGATAGAAAATGTACCGACTACAACATCAGAAGTCTCAGCCTCTTCTCGCTGTCTCATTGAATAAAGCCTGACTGAAGCACTCCCTTGTGCCGACTGACCAACTGTGCCCTCGATCGCTCAAGCAAAGGCTCTCTACCTCTGCCTCTTCCTCTGCTAATAGACTGTGAGCCTCTGGGAGCAGGACTCTGAATAGATCCCTCGGCAGTAGTAGGAGCTGGACCATATCTCGAAGACGGAGCACTAGTGCAGTCTCTTGCTAAATGACCCTTGCCTCCATAGTTAAAACAGGCTCCAGTGGCCCAATAGCATTCTCCCCCCATGAATCTTGCCGCAAGTCTCACAGGGGCAGGCAGAATGTGAACCCCTGCTTGACTGCTAACCAGACCTAGGGGTTCTCTGTCCAGAAAATCTGCCCCTACTAAATCTTCCACCTCGACCCCTGCTGGGTCCACTAAACTTCTTTTTCTTTCTAGAGGTACCACCAGAACTCGGCTCTACTGACTTTTCCCCTTTGTCTTTCTCTGATTTCTCAGCTTTTTCTGATTTTTCTTTCACTGAGGTTGCTTCTGATTTAATTCTCTCCAGTTCAAGTGCTTGAGACATAAGCTCTGAGAAGCTGCTGTGTCGAAATCCCACAACTTGCATCCTTATACTGGGCTTCAAACCCATCTCAAATCTCTTGCATCTTGCCTTGCTGGTAGTAAGGAGACTCCTAGCATAATGACTCAAGCGGGAGAACTCTCTCTCATACTCTGCTACTGTTCTGTTGCCTTGTTTTAGACTCAGAAACTCTTGTAACTTCTGATCAACATATGCATCCGGGATGTATTTCTGTCTAAATTCTCTGATGAAGTCATCCCAGGTTAGCACTGGTGGTTCAGCCAAGCCGTGGGAGATGGCCTTCCACCAATCATATGCATCCCCTTGCAGTAGCGACACAGAATATCAAACTTCAGTTCATCTAGGCAGTGCAATTTCTTAAATACTCTATCTATTCTTTCAAGCCATTGCTCTGCCTCTAAAGGGTCCACTGTACCCTTAAATTCTACAACCCCATACTTCAGTAACTTGTCATACTGTTTGGCTGGAGGCAGTGGTTGTGCCACAAGTGTCTGGGGTGGAGCTTGAATAGGCATACCCCCAGCCATTTGTTGAAACATCGCAACCATCTGCTGCGCGAATCGTGCGTAAAATCGCGGCATTTATGGTGGTGCTCTCGACCCACGAACATTCGGTAAAGCTGGGGCTTCCCCTTGTGCCTCAGCTTCAACAGACTGCTCAACTAAGCGATCCCCTTTTTCCATTTCAGGTTGAAGTTAGGGTATCTCCTGAACAAGTAACACATGGAGATTTCCCTCCGTTAGTTAATATTCATGATGTAATGTACTGTATGTAACAATTATGGACATTAAGCAGTTGTACTTAACAAAGAAAAGACACAAATTCACAATTTAAAACATACTTCAAAAACTTGCTCTGATACCACTAAAACATGTCACACCTTATCCCTCTATAAGGCATAACATGATCCTGTAGAATACCTAATGAACTACCGAGCTTCACCTACCGATAACTCATTAAGTACCCTACCAGGGATTTTAAATCAATTTTCTTATTTTTGACAAGTGGTGAGCATTTTCTAATAGATATTTAAAACATTTAATTAAAATTCAAAACTAGTTAAAACTTTTGGCCCAATTTATTTTTCCGCAAATTTTATAAAAATTTTGACAGAGTTCCCTCTGTATTTTGAGAAAACAGTTCTTCAAATACCTGTAAAAAGCACTTCTAAAAATTTTTCTCAACAACTGCTTCAATTTCATACTCAATCTCAATCAATTTCTCAACACATTTACCAACTTTCAAATTTCAAATCCACTATCCAATGATCATCAAACTACTAGCAATCTATTTCATTCAAATTAAATAAAATAGTTTCACTCATTTTTCATCAGAGACAAAACAATTTATATACATCCTTACAAAATTTACATCAATAGAAATATAAACTAAACTTTATTACAAACTTCATACAAATTTTGTACAAGCTGCTCAAGACCCATTACATGTCCATACATTTATATGCAATACATACATCAAAAGAAATATTTACAGTTATGGTATAAATTATGCCCGAAGACTTCAAGCTGAAAGATCCTCAATCTTTAGCAGCTCAGTCTGCTGCTCCTCTAGTCTCTAAATCTGCGACAGTAATAAAAGCTATCACTGAGTACTAGGACTCAGTGGTGCACAACATACTAAAATAATCTTTATGCAAAACTTAAATAACATTTATTCAAAAAAAAATTTTTTTGACTAAACATGAGCATTAATCACAAAACATGAATTATGAGATTTTAATGCAAACCAAGTTCATTTCAAAGTATCAAAACACATTTCACAAAACCCACAATTAGATCATGCCATTCGAAACAAATAGAATCTCAATAGCCAGAGGCTAAAGAGAAATTACATCACAAGGCTAGCTAGCTCAAATATATGGATATCCATTCACATTCTCTTCTACTGGCACACCTCAACACTTCTCCAGAGAAGGAATCAAAATTCAAAACTAATTACTCCCACTAATCGTGCTAGTGAGGTGTTCAAATATATGGTCATGACACTGTGGTTTCAAAACTTATCTTAACAATTTGCTAAACATTGTCATTTCAAATATACACAATGACTTTCACAATTTAAATCAAACATCATAAGAATGCCATAATTCAATATTTCACATTATTCAAAAAAGTATGCAGAAAATAATTATAAAAAGTATACGTTGTGCACAAACCTCAAGCGAGTCGCCTCTTGACCTCGACTCGGTTCCTCGGGTTCTTTCCCAGTATTCTTTTCAACTGAAACACACAATTTCACAGTGTTTCAGTACCATAACTTGGCATAAATCCAAAAATAAATTTAACTTCACTTTTACCTAGCTCTAACGTGCTAAATTCGACGTTCTTGAAATTTTGTGTTTTGGGTTACTATTCACTGCACTATTCAAGTCAAATTGTTGACTTTCTAAGGCTTAATAGGTATGAGAACTCCAACTTCACCCACATACCACATTTTGGTTACTAAACTTGTTGGTTTTGGTCATTTTCTCAAGACTTAGGTCTTTTAGGCAAAATTGCCAAATTTTCGGTTTTGGAGTCCTAAGTTACACTATTTCATTGGTCATTTTACTGTTGAAATTTGGAAAAACTTCCTTCATAGAAAATGTTCCTTATTGTCTTAAGTTTATTTTCCTTTTTGAATCACTCCAATTGGAGTTTTTTAGCTCAAGTTATAAGCAAATTATGTTTACTGTTCATGCTGCAAAATTTTGTTCTGGCAGATTGTTAATTCCAAATTCGTTCAGCAATTTGATCAAGTTAGGTCCATAATTTGGTCTAACTTTCTTCATATGAAATATTCTACTATGCCTTAGGTTTCCATTGGTTCAAGAATCACCTAAATCAGAGTTTTCTAGAGAGAGTTATAGCCATTGAAACTTTACTGTTCAAATGGCAAATCTACAGTCTGCAGATTCAGTGATCTAATTTGGCTCAGTAATTTGATTGGGTTAATGGCATAATTTGGGTTGGTGTTCTTCATGAAAGTTTTAGGTCTATATCTCATTTAACCACTGGTAAAATTTCAGGTCTTTTTGACCTGCCTAGCTCGAGTTATGACCAAATGAACAAACACTGTTCATTTGGTCAGGTTGTGCAGGGCAGCCTGCGATTTCTCAACTTCGGTCACTTTGTTCACTAGGTTTTAGTCACTTTTTGGGTAGGCTTCCTAAATGAAAATTGTGTCATTTAGTGCCTATTTTCATCCCCAATTGGTCCCATATCCATTGGACTTGTAAAATTTCATGTTTAGTCCCTTAAAGGAAATTTTGGTCATGCTGCCAGCACATGACCTTATCCAATCCGAATTGGCTTTTAATTCCAACACTTCTAACACACCTCATTTGGTCACAAATGACCATTTTTCACTTTACATTAGGTCAAAGACACCATTTACAAGTTTTCATATTTTTAGTCTCTAAACCCTAATGTCCAAACCCTAATTCACTAACCTCATGCATTTACTTGATTCCATGCCTCTAACCATAGTCATTCAACTAACTAAGGTTTATATACCCAATTAAATCCGTCAAACCATGCAAATATACTCCCATATACATGCTGGCTGAAAATCATTCATGGTCCCTCAACAAATTTTTATTTCATTTTAAGCATTTTTCTAAGTTAACTAAGTTATAAACACAAGTAATAAACTCATTTGCAACTTAAATCACTAATCTTTGTGTAGCAACTTCTAACTCCCCTTTTCTCCAATTTTCTTTCTTCTTTTCTTCTTTCTTTGATGACCAATCTTCTTCTCAAGTTGCCTAGACAAGCTTTAACTATGGTGGCTTACTTTTCTATGGTGAAATCTTATAATATGCAAGCTCAAAATTTAGCTTTAATGGAGGTTTTGGTGTGGGAGAGGGAGAGTGACGTTTTTGAAGAAGACTCTTGCGTTTTATTTTTTTTTTCTTTTCTTTTATGTCTTAAGAAGACCAAAAATCAATTTAAGTAAATTTATTAATTATATTCTTTATGGCATCATGCATGATGTCATGCATGATGTCATCTCCCTACACCTTTTTCATTTTCTCTTCTTTTTTTTTCTATTAGTTCTTTAATTTAATTCTCGATTATGAAATTTTCTTTTCTCCGATTGTATTAGACAATTAGGTCAGGAGTCAGCTCTCGGGGTCAATTGACCAAATTGCCCCTCGTCGGTTCTTCCCGGTTTGCAATTAATTCAATATTTCTTCCGGCTCCCTAACCTAATTATTTGACTGGCTTAATAGTTCTTTTTCGTGATTTTCTCTTTTCCACTATGTTCATAAGGGTCCTAACCACCGCAGCGTCACTTTTTACAGTTCAAAATTTGAGTTTAAAATGACTTCGCAGTCGTTCCTGAGAAGGTCACCCATCGCTGTGACTCTCGGCTCGTTTAACTTCTTATATTCTGTTTTTCTTTTTTATACTTAACTAATTGGACATTACTAATTATTTGTGTTTATAGCTTCTCTAATTGTCTTAAGTATAGTTCTAATCCCCTTAATTTTTCGGATCGACACCGGTCACCGGAACAGTGAAATCTATCAGGCTATGCAAACGGGGGTGTTACAGATAAATCATTGAAAGTGCTTTTTTACAGGTATTTGAAGAACTGTTTTCTCATAATACAGACGGCACTCTGCCGAAATTTTTATAAAATTTGTGAAAAATAAAATGGGACAAAAATCTTAACTAGTTTTTAAACTCTAATTAAATGTTTTGATACCTATTAAAAAATGCTCACCACTTACAAAAAGTAAGAAAATTGTTTTAAAATCCCTTGTAGGGTACTTAATGAGTTATCGGTAGGTGAAGTTCGGTAGTTCATTACGTATTCTACGAGATCATGTTATGCCTTACAGAAGGGTAAGGTATGACACTAAAACTAAAAGTCCTTGTGAAAATAGAAAAACAAAAGTCTTCGGGTCTGGTATGAATTTGTGCACCACGTCAAAGAGTAGCATAGGTGAATAAAACAAATTTTCCTTTTTCTCTTATTAATTCTCTTACCAAGTAAAAAATACAAAAATTGGTTGTTCCAAAGTCTTATGAATGCAATGCAAGCTCAGGTAGGCTTCATCCACTTATTTGCTAAGTTATTCTAATCTCTAAATTAAAATATTATCTATAATGCCTCTTATTCTTCACTTTTTACCCATAAAAAATAATACTTATTTAATGGAGTAGTTTGGTTAAAATGATCAGCATTCTCTGGTTCAAGGTTATTAGGTAATCATGGCCATTTCCATGTTTCCACTTAAAATAAATGAAACATAAATCTACAAGTTGAATCGACAAAATCCTATCCATAACAAATACATACTTTAATCACTTACCATAGAATCAATAAATAGAAATTTCTTAATGATATTCAAGTTTCCATGCATGTGCAATTTAAAATGTATGTTTTTATTTGTTTGGAATTTCTTCAAGCACATCCTTCCAAATGACAAAACATTTTCCTTGAATGCAATCTTCTAAATGTATGTCATGGGCATGACTTTTTTTTCTTTTTTTCTTTCACAAATTCATGACTTTGAAAAAGCGTATAAAATGAAAAATTGATAAATTTGAAAAGTGGAAATTCCATTCGGCTTGGCATAGGATAAAGGGAAACAAATTTCATTATGATCATGTTTGCATGCTTAACAAATATACAAAATAAACTACTAAGTTTTTAAAATTCCTAAGTGCAATGCAAAAAGGAGATGAAAATTGCTATTTTTTTCAGATAACAAAGAAAGAACAGTAAGCACAATATAAAATAAAAAAGATGGCCACACATGGCAACAGCATGCTCCATAGGAGGATCCTAAAATAGCATTCAATACTTGAAAGGTTAGATAACTATAATCAAATTCCATAAATCTTCTTTTTGATAGAAAAATATTTTTAATTTCCATTTGCACACAAACAATAGATACAATAGAGAACCATTAAGATAAACAATAACAGCACCTAACATGCGACAAGAGAACCAAATACTGCACAAGTCAATCAACACCATAGTTGGGCAAAAATTCCACAATCCAAACAAATAGTAGACAATCCACAATTCAAGTAAAAGGAATTAACTAAAAATTGTACAACTAGACTCTATCATAGCTAATAGAATGAAAAATCAACAAAAGCATGCAATCTTAACCCGTCATGAGTAAAACTTCTACAGAAATAAAATCCAAAGCAATAAATGGATTAAACCCAAACTCTCTGAGATAAGTGGAATAAAGAAGCAATGAACCCCAATCTCCTTGACTCATATTTGCTGCTCTCTTTTTGTCATAGAAACCATTCGAACGTATATATAACATATGACAACATTTAGTAGCTACAATTTTTAAATATCCAAATATGATAGACATAATATTTTTTTAGCAGCGCATCTCTTCAAGAAGACTAATAACAAACTCCAATTCAGTGTTTCCAATTCACCCTAAAATTTGGCACCAAATTTGCACTCACAACTAGGGAGAGAATCAAAAATCAAGATTCTAAAAAGAAAAGGTAGAACAACTACCATACATAAACCCCTACTATGGAGAAAAGTCATGTTTCTATTTCACCCCATAATATGTGCTACCCCGTACCCCTAACTCTGACTCCATTTCCTATATGGGGAGAGAATGCAAACACAAGTCATTCCTAACCCATTACTTTGCAACATATCATTAATCATTGGATTTAAACCCTAAAAAACCAATAAAGCTATAATTAGGCCTATTGATACTTAATTTGAGATAACAACACAATTTTGAGAAAGAGTGCGTATGGTGATGAAGACACTAATGTTTTCGCATGAGATAAGAAATATAAGGAATTGAATCAAGAATACCTCTTACAATTGAATCAATAGTCACCACTATAAAGGAAATTGAATCTAATCCTACTTCACTTTCCTTGCTTAGAGCTCTAGAATGAAAACACTTTCTTAGAGAGTAATTACAAAATAGGGGAAATGCTAATGATAAAGAAAAATTCAATGGTTATCCAAAGTTCCCTTTTTTCCTTTTGCTTTCAAGGTTTCCATTTTGTGCCCAAGTGAGATCTTCCAAATGCTGGTCTCCATAATTTCACCGCATTTTGTTAGAAAAGGAAATAGGGATGGAACCTATGGGAAAAGAAAGGTGGGAATAAGGGTTAAGGGATATGGCTTAGGAGGGGAAAAAAAAAAAAAAGAAAACCTTGTTTCCCTCATTTTTTTCCTTAAAATATGTTTTTTTTTTTCTACTAAAAGAAAGCACAAGCACGATTGGCTCTCGCATTTTATTTCCTTTTTTTGTGGTAAGAAACAAAATCTTCCGTATAAATGCTAAAGAATCATAGATGATTTTTATATTTGCCATTGTAATAAGCGGGTTGTATAAATTTAGTGGCAAATTTTTTTCTCTTCTAAAAATTCACCATAAAATATATAGTTTGGTGTAGTGATTCAAGGCAATAATCTTCCACCCATTAAGACGACAATATGCCAACAAAAATATTTGAGGCAATAGTTCGCTTAAAATTTTAAAGTAATGATTTTTCTAAAAATCTCAAAAGGCTTATGAGATTGTCAGAGCTCTATCATCTAACACATTATTAGACAATGAACCTAAATATTTGTACTCAATGGGGTCCAATGATATAGTACCACCCTAAATATTCGAGTCCTAATCCAATATAAATATTATTCACTAAGGATAATTATCCCACCTTATTAGGGATTATGAACCTCACTCTCATTAGACTTCCTCCAAAATAGGAATCCCATCTTAAGCATTGAATCCTACTCCAAAAATGAGTCTTCCCAATGCCTATATAAGGTGCTCAAGCCTCCACATTCAGGTATATTGTTCTCTTTAGTCAATTTTATATTTTATTTAGTATCCATGCTGACTTAAGCATCGGAGGTTGCCCAAGCCAACCCACCCGGTGTTCTCTCTTGTCTTACAGGTCCATACCCACAAGAAAAATTCACAAACAGCATCATTTAGCCTCCAAATACCATGAATATGACTCATCTAAGCCTGTTTTGTCATTGGCTAAGTCCTCATCAAAATCACACCTTTATAAGCCTTAAAGTGCTTAATATGTGTTTTGCTTCCTTTTATGCTCAATTTACCTTTTTATGTTTCATAAGCTCTTCCATGCTCTTGTAAACATCTAATAACATAAAATCAAGCATTAAAAAGCCAATTAAAAAAGAAAAAAAAAAAACTCAAAATAATAAGTATGTAATGATAAATTTATGACATTTTAAGCAGCTATCAATAATACCAATCATCAACCATTCATGCGTCAACATTTGAAGAGGGTTCAAATTGAACTATACAATAATTTTAACAACAGTCAACTTACTAGAGACTGTAAACTTCATATTAAACCATTAACTCATCAAGCATGTAAGGCATTTCAATTTGTAATACCTGCAACAGTGAAATAAGTGCCATATGAGAAATGAACCTCAATTATAATAGAAATATCAAGGAGCACCGAATAGCAAAAATTTCAATGCTTTATCATAAATTAAACCAATAAGTTCTCTTTACCAGTGAAATAAATTTATCAATTCAATGAATCAGTTGATCAATCGTCACTAATAATATCGTCACAATCATAGGTTGAAATCACATTATACTATTGTGTAATTCATAATTCATTCCAAATGAAAGTAATAAATTGTTGCAGTGTAACAACCAATGAAAGCATACACAGATTAAAAATTGCAGGTGAGCAATATGTAAAAATAGATTGAAAACAAGCAATCTACACACAACTTTCTTGATCAAATTTAATTTATTGTAAAAAAAAAAAGAAAAAAGAAAAAGAAAAAAAAAAACTCATCCTTCACCTAAATTTGAAATAGAATATAACCTAAAAGAGCCAAATTGCTAGTCAATTAAAATGGTGCCTGATTCAACCAAAGGATTTTTGTCAAATAAGAAATTTAGTTGGAATCAAGGAAATCACATTCCTTGTGGTAGAATAATCACATCAGTCCCAAAAATTCTAAGTAGGTTGGGGAGAATCTTAAAGTTAAGCAAGTAGGTCCCCTTGAAATTTTTGAACTCAATTGTGAATTGTAGCAAACCCAATAATAAAACAACCCCACCTGAATAGTATCGAATGATAAAATAACAAACGAACTGAATTTTGGAGTTATCTTAAACAACAAACCCAATAATAAAACTAGAATGCAAAGAAGATAATTAAACAAAAAAATCCCAATGAAACATTGTAGAAGTTTCAATTTTAGCCACCAAATTATTGGAAACCAATAGTTAGAGCTAAATGATTGAAGCCCTGACTTCAGTGACCACCAATGAATTCTGATGGACCTTTGATTCGAATAATGGAAGGGTTTAACAATAAGAATGAGATTTTGATAGAAAACATGCGAAGGAGACTGAACTTTTCCATAAAAGATTTTGAAGAAAATCTGATTAAGGAGAAAGACATTGTCCATAGAAAGTCTTAAGTTTTAAGTTTAGGCATATAAAGTTTGAAGATTTGAATTTCCACCAAAAAAATTTAGGGTAGTGTATTTTATCGCTTTTTTTTGTTTTTTTTTTTCATTCCCAACACAAATCTGTTTGCATTGGCAAATATATAAAACATTACAATACATTTTCTATTGTGTAGTTAACTTATATTAATATAAGAACATAAGATTATTTGTCTTGCTACATTTTTTTAAAAAATAAGGATGCATTAAAAAAATCGATAAATTAATATTACTTTAAAAATATAACAATACAAATTCATAAAAGTTGGTATATTAGTTAAAAATTTGTGTTGGAATAATTTTATGATTACGTAATTTGCCAACAGTTAAATTTTGCGTTGTGAAAAATCTATGGGGATAGGCCCACTTCGTTGTAGTGCTAGCAGACAAGGGCTTTTGGCCAGGAAAGGAAGGGGAAGGAGCATATTTTCTCTCTCCATTTTAGCTATTGGACTCTCTTTTCTTTTTCTAATACTAGAGCCTTTAGTTTGCTATGTAGATCTTTCTAACATTGTACGCTTACTCTCATTAGCATTATTTCACGCTCCATGCTAATAAAGCCAATTTTTGTTTCTGTTATAAAAAAACAATAATTGAGATATGCGACAAGTTAAAAAGAAAATTGAGAAATATAATAAATCAATTCTAAATAATTGAGGTAAGTATATACGATTATTTATTTATCAAAGATTAATTGAATCTTTATCAATTAACTTTGTTCCTTTATAATTAAGTTACTATTTTGTACCCTATAATTAATTATAAATTAAAATCTATGTTTTTTTCTCACTATTGAAAAAAAAAATCTCAATATCTTGATAAGATGTTAAGTATACAAAATTTTTAGGGAACTTGATATTGCCAATAATAAAATCGAGTTAATTGTTCATAAACTTATTTTGTATCATTATCAAGCAAAATGTTTTCTTATATTATAAATTTTAAAATGAATAGTGTATTATTTTTTATCAAAAATCTGAAAAAATATTAATAATTTAAATTATTAACTTCCTGTATTACAAATAGATATTGAATGATGTTAGTGCTAGTCTAATAGCATCATAATTGATACTATGTTATGTGGAAAAGGTTGGTGTTATGACATATAAATAAGTCATATTAGGTTGGTTAGATGCATAACTACACCTTACCAAACCTATGTGCATTAGGTGTGTTTGACTCCAAATATGTGTCAATTTGATATTTTGATTTAATTAGGTTTGGGCATAATTTAACTTTGCTTGTATTAGTGACATTTCTCATTTAAAACCAAAATATGATTCTATACCAAAACTGAAAGAGAAATCTTAGCAAACTCCTGTTAATCTTGTCATTCACACCTCCATGGAAGGTTGCTATGTGTTTTCTATTGCTTTTCTATATTATTATAAAATGATAAATTAAATTGACTTTAGAGTATAAATATTTATATTAAAATTAAAAATTTAAATGTGCATAATAAAATATCTAATTTGTAATTTGATCTCAACATCAAAATCTTAATTATTAAGATATACACATTATTATTTGAAACGTGCTATTATTTTTTTTTTTTATAAAAAATAGAGAATAAAAACAAGCTTATACAATTTCATCTATAAGATATGTCACAAACTTTGTGACACAACCTACTTAAAATCCTAATGAGGATCAAAATCTTTTAGAGAAGGACTCTGCCCTCTAACTAAAAGTTACTTTTTTTTTTCTCATCTTTGCTCATTTTCTTCTTTTCGTTTTTTGAATTCCTTTTTGTATGATCACAGGTGAGTGTCTTCGCCCATGACAACCCATTTCCTTTGTTGCTATTGTTGATTTTTTTTTTTTCTAATAACCCTTAGATATGTGGTTTTTCGGAATAGATTTTGAACATATCTAATAGAATTTGAGTAAATAAATTCTTAAATTATCCTTAAATTTGTGTTTGTTGATAGATCTTGAGTGGGGTTTTATCTCTTTTGATGGAGTTATTATGTGTTTTTGTTATTGAATTTTTTTTTTTTTTTTGAGAAGAGTACTTTAGGAGGTGCAGATCTTTCATTTAATAAGAAATTTAAATTTGAAAATTATTTAATATGACTCTTAAAAAGACCATGAAATCGAATAGGGAGCATACTTCCTGTCTATTAGCCAATTTATATGCTCTATCAATACTATCGAATCCTCTAAATTCTTTATATTATATTTTGTATGAGTGGTTGATTTTATTTATTCAAATATAATATGTTGATTTTTATTTCTCTTTTGTACTATATTTCTAATTAATGAAATATTTTTCATTTCTATAAAAGAAAAAATCCCAATGAGGGATCCATAAAAGACGAAAATTACATAAAATCCTAGTTATACTTAATCAATTTATCACATTATTTATAGATTAAATAAATAAATATATATATATATATACTTTTCAAATTGTGCATAATATAAAATGTTTTATTTATTTTTAAATCAATGATCACATAGAGCTTAATTAGTTAATCATAAAATTTTTGTAAAATTTTCTTCATAAATTATAGTAAATCATAACGTGAATTATAACATAAGATTCAAATATTATCCTAATGATGGATTGTAACACCCTTTACCCGTCTACAGTGTAGGTGAGTAAGATATGCCACACAGTGTATCGGAACACCATATTTTATCTCAAATGTTTTTATCCTTTCTTAATTTATTTCTTTATGGTTATGAATTGCAGTTTGTGAAATTTAACTCATTTAAGTCATTTATTAAAATTATAAATTTATTTGAAGTTTCAAAAATTTTATAGAAAATCCGGCAGAGTACTGGCTAAAAATAGAGAAAACAGTTCTTCGGAACCTGTGAAAAACACTTCCAAAACATTCATCCATGTTCTCAACTCAAATAACCATTAATATGGCCTCAACAATTTTCAACAATCACAACCATCTCAAGTTTTCAACATAAATCCACAATTTCATTCAGGTCCAAAATCAAATTTAATTTCATGAAGATATTCTCAAACCATATTAATTAACGAAATTTTACAAAATATGTACATCAACATATGATTACATAAATTTTCTATTTACATAAGTTCATAATTTACAAATCACAGACTACTACCCATTACAAAATGCAAAAATAAAATTTCAAAAGGGACCTAAAGGTCCTACCACTGATGCACTGCAGACGAGATGTGACTCTGACTCTATGCAGATCTGTGACCTCACCCAGTCTGTGATCTGCTGGGCTCTCTATCGGTCTCTCCAGAACCTACGCGTGGCAAAAAGCGACGCGCTAAGCAATAATGCTTAGTGGTGCCAATAATAAAATAAAAAGAACTAAAAAGAAATAAACATGCAGTGTACATATTGATGTCTCATGCAGACAAATTTTTGGTAATTATTTATAGTCTTATTTCTTTGGTACTTGTTGTATCCATTATTTCATTAAATTTATCAACTTCCATTTTTGATTGCCCAAGTAACCTATACTGGATGACTAGACTGGATAAATGGGTAAACTGGCATTGGGTACCAAGTACCTCGGGCCGTCACAGTATCAGCCACATATGTATCTCCCGGTGTGCAACAGAACAGCTGATGAGCTGTAATAAAAATTAGGCACAAGGCTAAGTATCATCATAATATAAGAATGGCTAAAAGCCATACAATCACAGAATGATATAATGTCATGTGCAGTACTGTTAACTGAACCCTATTGGCATGCCAACCTATCTAAATCAATCTTACTAGGTATACTAGGGCACATTCCAAAGTTATTGATTGAATTTTTATGTTTTACATGTAAGGTTACTATTCATTTTACTATTTATGTCAAATTATTGACTTTCCAATGCATAATAGCTACATGAGTCCTAATCACATAAATTTACCACATTTTGATTCCCAAAAGTGTTGGCATTAGTTGCCAATCCATACTTCTAACCAGTGGTAAATAAATCAGAAATTTCAGTTTTGGGTGCTAGAGTTCACTATTCGATTAGGCCATTCTATAGTGAGAATTTGACTAAATGTTCTTCATCATAGTTGTTCCTTATTATATCTAGTTACATTTCGTTTTTTGAATCACTCCATTTGGAGTTTTTTAACTCAAGTTATGGCCTAAGCACCATAACTAGCTGGATTGTATTTTTTTCAGAATTTCTGGGCAGAATCAATTCTACAGTTTTTGTCCACTGATTGCAGGTCAGTTTTTAGACATGTTATGGTCAAAATTGAGGTTTGTTTTCTTCATAAAAGTTGTAGGGCTATGTCTCAGCTTTCTATTGGTAAACATTCAGGTCAATTGGACCTTTCTACACTAAGTTATGACTAAATGAATGAATACTATTCATTTAGTCATTTTCCAGGGACTGCATATTGGTCACCCGGATTAGGGTAGCTTTTAGGTCAACTTGGTTTGATTTTTCTGAGCAGGGTTTCTTCACCAAAGTTGTGCCATTATATGTCTAGTTTCATGTCCAATTGGCCTTGCACTAATTGAACTTACACAACTTCAATTATAGCTGCCCAAATCTGCTAGACTCACACCCAGTCCTGCAGG
Organism: Hevea brasiliensis; assembly: GCF_030052815.1. Classification (NCBI taxonomy): domain Eukaryota; kingdom Viridiplantae; phylum Streptophyta; class Magnoliopsida; order Malpighiales; family Euphorbiaceae; genus Hevea; species Hevea brasiliensis. The sequence goes on from NC_079499.1 coordinate 51,548,521, forward strand.
TCACCAAGGGCAGCATGCCTAACCTCAATTCCATTGTCCTAAATCACTTCAATTCCTCCTCACATATAGTCAAATGGTCACTAATTGACCATTACAATGTTCATATATCATTACATGAGCAAACCCTAATTTTGTTCAAGTCTCCAAGCTCTCAAAGTTTAATTTATGCATTAAACTTACAATTTCAACTTATATCATGTCCTTAAACATGAATTGAGTGAGAGAGAGAATAAATTGGGCACTAACCTTGATTTAGCTAATTTCCAAAGCTTGAGAACTTCTCTTTTCCTCCTTTTTGCTGCTCAAGACTTACTTTAGGTGTAAGGAAAATTTTTAATGAAAGGAGCAAGGGATTTTATGGTGTAAAATGGTGGGAAAGGAAGCTTGGTTGGGATGGCAATGGTGGAATATCTTGGAGTTGGTTCGTTGCAGCTGAGGAAAATGGAAGAAACTTATTTGTTTTCTTTCATTTTCTGCCCATTTAGTCATTTTAAATGAGTTATTGCCATGTGTCACAATGTAATTGGGTGGGAGAATTTTAATTGTATAAGCATGATGTCAAAAGTCCTATTTTCTTCATTTTTTTTCTTTTCTTTCTATTCATTTTCAATTAAATTTTTAGCAATATTTATTCATATTTTAGATCATAATAATTATTTACTTAAATGGACAAGTCGGCCAAAAATCATCTCTGAAGACGAAATGACCAAAATGCCCTCCATTTGGTTTATTGAGCCAAAATCGTTTGTACCGATTTAAAAATTTTTCTAAGCATTTTCTTGGCATTCTAATGTCATAGAAACCTCAATGACTCTCCTCTGGAGTCCCAAAAATTATTTTATAAATTTTCTCTCGGGTTTAGGGCTTCTAGTTGCGAGGACCGTAACTTTTCACTCGGTTACCCATCGCTAGGGCACCGGCTCATTTAATTTAGTTGTATTTTATTTCTAAAATTTTTCTTATATTTTTCTTATTATTATTTGAGTTAATTATGGTTCCTCACTTTAGTTTCAATATTTTTCCAGACGTTCTAGCTGTCCGGACCGATACCGGTCACCTGAACAGTAGAATGTATAGAATTGCTACAGTGAGGGTGTTACATGGATATTGAATAAATTAAATTTTTACAGATCTAAAAAGCATATATGATGTAGAGTTTAATTAAGCTATACAAATAATTGAGAAAAAACCATTTCTTCTATTGAATATTTTTTATTCACACATAAAATTTTAGTAATCGAATATTTTTTTTAAGATGATCTTAATACCTCAGATTAAAAATAATGCATATATATAATTTGATACGATCATCAAATAATTCTCGTATAATTAAGATTTATTTTTTATTAAAATAACTATTAATTAATATTAATTACATTAAAGGATAATATTTTTTACGCATTTGGTAATATGATGTACGGCCAAAATCTTACAAAATTCTCGTGTTCAAGACAAGTCAACAGAAAATAATGAATTAATATTTTTTTATAAATGAAATTATCATGTTTTTAAAAGTGAATTAATTTTTTGACTCTAATTCACTTTATCTGTATTTTATTTATTTTATAATTAAATTAAGTTGAATAATTCATTTAATAATAATAAAAGATAAAAGTAAGATTTATTTTATAAAAAAAATGAAATTATAATAGAAACTCTCCATCATTGGCATGTGAAAAAAGTAAAAAAATTCATTAATTTCCAGAAAATAATAAAAGAGGGTGGACAATAAACAAAATAAACAGAAATTTGGTTAGGGCTATTAATTAAAAAAAAAAATCGAAGGTTTTGGACCTTTTGGTTAGGTATCATGCATCTAATTTATGAATTTCCAAGCAAAAATTTCATTTCCTTATCCTTTGTGCACATTTATTTTCTCGCTTATTTTTATATTTATTTATTATAAATATTCAATCTTATATAATAATGAGTTTGATAATCATTTAATTAAATATTTATATTAAAATTTTTATAAAATTAATTAAAGTACATTTAATAAATATCTAATTTTAAATAAAATATTTAATTTAATAATTATTAATATATTTTTAATATAAGATTGAAGTTATAAAGGACTTGCCTTCTTTTTCATTTTCAAATATTCATTCGCATATGTGAAATTTTGAAACGTAACGGTCCAAGATACATTTCCACCATTTCCTATATATGCTCAATCTCTGTTTAACCTTTCCTTTAAAAGTCCTGTCAGGACTTTGACCACCCCGATATGTGACAAAAAAGAAAAAAAAAAATCGTAGGATAGAAAAAGATGATTTGTTAATATAAATGCTGAGAAGATTATATTCATCTAAAAAGCTGACCTAAAAAAAAAAAAAATTGCAGTTTGTTTGAGTTGTTATTTGCTGATTTTGTTTCCGCTAAAATTTTAATTTGAAATTTCACCATTTTGAAATAATTTTAATATCATTAAATTAAAACTTATTAATTTAAATCATAAGTTATTTAATTTATATTAAAAATGACAATACATCAAGCACAATTTGATAAAAACCTCTTAATTTGAGGAATATAATCAAGTATAAAATAACTTCGATATTTAAAAATTAATAATAATAATAATAATAATAATAATAATAATTCGCCAATTGGATAAAAATGCTAAATATTCATATCACTTCACATTTATATCTATAATTTTTGGTTTTGTGTGAAATAATTTAACCTTTAAAATTTGTCATAATTATAGTTAGAGTATTTAAATTGAATTTGAAAACTTAATAGTAAATTAAAATATAATACTTAAAATTTTATTTGATAAATAAAATAATTTATTTATTAAACTTTATATTTAAAAAGAAGGTCAAATGACATAATAAATCTAAACTAGTTTTAGACTATTTAATTTTTTTATTTGATTCCCCTCTCTCTCTCTCTCTCTCTCTCTCTCTCTCTCTCTCTCTCTCTCTCTCTCTCTCTCTCTCTCTCTCTCTCTGCGCGTGTGTACAAGATGCCTTTAACTTCTTGAAATACTAAATTGTAACTTAACCTAACAATTATCCTAATGCTACACAATAACGGTATTAATTTAGTAATAAAAGTCTCCAAAGAAGATGAGACGGCATGCTCTCCCCAATTTGACCATTATAAACTTTAGATGAATAGCTTATACTAGTGATAGTAATTTGGTAACTGTTACCATGTTTTTTGTAACCACCAAATTTCTTTTAATGGTAACCGAAAAAACTTAGTTTTTCTCGGTGTACCAGGAGGTATAAACTTGCCTTGTTCCTTTATCTTTCTTTCCCAGTAAAGTTAATGCCATCATTAGTTGATTCATTGCCTCGTCATTACAAAGAAACTAACATCTGAATTTGGATGGGATTAGAAGTTGCTAATGTTTGATAGTCATATATATATATATATATAGAGAGAGAGAGAGAGAGAGAGAGAGAGAGAGAGAGAGAGAGAGAGAGAGAGAGTTTTAGATAAAATGAGCAATACACGTAATTATTTGAATTTATTCTGCCATTTGACCTTCTTTTTAAATATAAAGTTTAGTCAATGGACTATTTGACTTTAAATACTATATTATAATTTACCATTAATTTTTCATATTCAATTTAACCCCTCTGACTACAATTATAACAAATCTTAAAGGCTAAGCTATTTCACACAAAATTAAAAGTTATGGATATAAATGTGAATTGATGTAAACATTTGGCATTTTTCATCCAATTAGCCATAATAATAATAATAACAATAATAATAATAACAATAATTATTATTATTATTATTATTTATTTCCTTCCAGGTAAACTCTAGCATATCAATTATAGCATAGCACCATTGTTGAATAAGAGTAACAATGGCAAGAAATGAGATTTGAATTTTTTTTTTTTTTTTTCAAAGATAAGAAATTCATTGATAGCCAATAAATGGGCAAGTCGTTGAATTCAAATTGATCCAGAAACTAGGGGTTATAATAGAAATTATAGTCTTTAAGAGCCTTTGAAGTCAAAGCATGGGCAACTTTATTAGCATCTCACCTAACAAAAAAGAATGAGACTGACGATAAAGACCTTGAAAGGATTTGGATGTCCCAGATGATCTCCTGAATCTCAACAAGTGATTACTTTCATTGAATGGCATTAATAACCACTTGAGAATCCTTTTCTATGATAATTCTCTAGAATCCTTTTGTGAGGGCTAACTGAACAGCTTCCCTACATGCAATGCATTCAAGAATTAGTGAACTTATGGATTTTATTCTCTCGCAAATGGGCCCTTCGATGATCCCTGGCCACTACTGCTACTAATCCCACGTTATCTCACATATTTGTAGTAGCATCAAAATTTATCTTCATGACATGAACTGAGGGAGGAGAGAAAACTGTTGTTTCGGTGGGAGACAGCTCCAATGTAGGAATCGCAGGGATATGGGCATTTTTTAATTCTTCGAAATATTGAATAGTTGTTGCCACTACGTCTTAGTGAGGAAGACTTTTATGGTTGAAAATAAAATTGTTCCTTCATTTACTTCTTCTTTCATAAAATTGTTTCTCAACTTAGCAATATCCCAAGAAATACCACTATCTTCAAAAAGTTAGGACACCCAAATCACATTAGCATATTATTGTCTTTTGCTCTTGAAAGGTTAGGAAGGATTTAGGAATCTAATGGTTGGATTTTATAACACTGAAGAACCACTACTAACTTGTCATCTCATCCTTTTAGAAAGGATTTGCCTTCCCCATAATAAGCTCTTTCAACCCTAAGATGGATTACTCCCTAAGGAAGCATTCATGAAAGATGTAAATGACTCTTACCCATAAGGACTGAGGGTTGGAGATTAACGTCCACCCTTGCTTTGCTAAGAAAGCCATGTTTAAGGCTTCTACATCTCTGAAACCCACACACAATTGATTTTTGGATCACACAATTGATTCCAAGCAACTTCATGAATTCTCTTTTCCTCTTTTTTCTAACCCCACCAGATGCTAGCCATAAGACTATTGATACTCCGGCACATAGATTTGAGAATTCTGAAACTTGCCATAGCATAAACTAGAATTGTTGTGGCTACTGCCTTAAAAAGAACCTCCTTTCCCCCCTGAAATAAGAGCTACTCTTCCCATCCTAAGATTTTATTATGGATTTTATCTCGAATGTGGCCAAACATCTGCTTCTTTGATTTAACAAATTCTGAAGGAAGCCCCAAAAAATTTCTCCTACCACACAAGGTTATTTGTATGAAGAATAGCCGAGATGCCCAAGCAAATAGTCCTAGGATTATTTGGAAAGAATGTGAATGAAGATTTACTAAAGTTAACATGCAACCCACTAACTTATGCAAACTCATGGAGAATTCGTTTGATCATCTTCGCATTAGTTGATGTAGCTAGGAAGAATAAAATAGAATCATTTGCAAAAAGAATGTGAGATACTTGTAGTCCTTTTCTAGATATAGAAATGCCTTGCAAAGGTGAATTTCTAATTTTATGAGACAAACCTTCGATGCAAAAGAGGAAAAGATAAAGAGAATGAATCTCCCTGTCTCAATCCTTTGCAGGAATGAATAAGCCCCACTTTGTTACCATTTAGTTGAATAGAGTAAGACACAATAGTGATGCATGCCATAATCCACTTTATCCATTGATTGTCAAACTCGAAGCACCATAGCATATGATATAGATAGCTCCACTCAATACAATCATAAGCCTTGCCTATGTTAAGTTTCAAAGCCATGCCATAATTGCAATTCTTCCTGCAATGCTTGAGGTTATGCAAAAATTCATGGCACAAAAGAATATTGTCAGAGAAAAAACTACCTCTTGTAAAAGCACTCTACTCATGACTGACGAGAGAGTTCATAAAAGGCTACATATAAAAGGTTAAAATTTTTTAGATAATTTTATACATCCCATTTCATAGCCGAATAAGTCTCAGATCCTTCATCGTCTGAACATTATTCACCTTTGGAATAAGAGTAAGAATTTGTTATAACAAGCATGCAAATCTAAGGCACACACATAAATAGCACAATCACACAGTATTGAAAAGAGAAAAAGAATAACACAGGATTTAACGTAATTCAACTGTAAGGTCTACGTCCACGGGCAAGACAAGAGAAAAAAGTTCCACTATGATGAAAAGAGCATGATACAATCAATATGATCTCTCAAACCCTAACCCCAGTGTGTTTTCTGAATATCTCACAACTCTACCGCAAATGGTAGAATATTACAATATTTATACTGGTCCATATTGTGGGGGCGTTGCCCCCGCACCCCTAAGGAGATCAATGGTGGGCTTCGGCCCATGCCCTCCGCTACCACCACAGATCTCACTTTTTATCCCAATCGAGTCGCAGCGTGAAAACTAGTCGGGTCACAATTCGGGTCCATGAAAAAAATATATCCAAAATTCAAGCCACAAAAATAATAATTCTTCCCCTTGGCTTGAATTCTCTTTATCATCAACAAAATAACCACAAAAAAATACTCTGTCTTGCCATATGCCCTCGCAAGGGCATTACTGAGCACTACAAACACCAACCAAGTCTAGGCAATGCCTAAACTTGCTGACTGGGACTCCCTTGGTCATCATATCTGTTGGATTATCATTTATAGAGACTTTCTGCAAAACTATAGTCCCCTAAGATACAATGTCTCAAATGAAGTGATATCTGACATCAATGTGCTTAGTTCGCTCATGGTACATATGATTCTTTATGAGATGTATTGCACTACTGTTGCCTTATTCTGTATCAACCCAAGATCACCCACCAAACCTTGTTGAAGGAGCAGAAGCATGAAAAATTATTAGATTAGAGCAATGAATTCAAAAATTTTCTTTTAGGGTCTCATGCATCATGCAATATTCAATTTTTACCTATTGATTTCAATGTTCAATTGCATATTAAAACTCTTTTAATATGTATTTGGATCTATGTTTACCATTTAAGATTTTTAGAATTAACAGATTAATTCATTAGAACCCTAAATTAAATCAAGAAGATATGCACTAATATTTTGATGCAATGTAGTTATGTTTAATACCTTTATGAAGTACCTAGAACTCCAGATGTTGTCCCTCTAGCTTGTCCACACCAAGAACACCAATGGCAGCCCCTTGAACAGCTTCTCAAGCCTTTCCAATCAATTAGAAAGTAAGGTTTTTCCTTTAGAGATGTTATAGATGTATGTAGGACACTAGAAACGATTTATAGCAATTTTAATTTAAGAGAATGTTGGCAATTCTCTTTGAATTGATTAGAGATGAAGAAGAAGACAAGGGTGGTGACACACAATGAAACAAATCAGATTGTTCTTTTGTTCTTTCATCCTTTCCCTTATATAGCTAGGTCATCACTTAAACCCTTGCCACATGCCATCTTCTGATTGGCTCTTAGTTTAATTGACCCAATCACATTGTTCCAAGTGTCAAACCTAGATTTAATATTGACTTTGATTATCTTACATGATTAAAAGACAAATGGCAAGCATATGTGTAGTGCCATGTGTCACCATCACATGGTGCCACAAGTCACCCTGTGAATGACCAAATTACCCTTGTGTCTTAATTTTGAGTTCCCAATCCAAAATAATTATTTCTCTTCCACTAATCAATTTACATCAAATATAAATCAATTAATTAAACTCTATCAATTAATTTCTCATAATTAAATTCATATTTAAATACTTTAAATATAAATTTAACTTATACTATACATCCAATAACCTAGATTTGGTTTCAAGCCATGCTAGAAACTTTGCAATCTAATTGCAAACCAAACCTATTTAATTAATCAATTAAACTCTTTAACTAATTAATTAAATCACATTTAATTTGGTGATTACTTGTGTATGTGTGTGACTCACTAGGCTCATCACTAATTGGCAATGATATATGATATCAACTCTTAATATCATCATAACTCTTTCTTACCATAAATGATTTCTCTAAATCATTTTATGCACTTCATAGACCATGGTTAATATCTAGCATAGTATGCTATGGCCACCCAATCAGTAATAAGGAATACCTTAAATGAACCTTTTAATATATGTTACCATGCACTAGAATCTCTCTGTTATAAAATCCCAATTCGAGTTGGAGTCATGATTTATGTCAAACCCCATTTGCTATGAATATTGTGTTCTCTTTTAATTCCAGTTCTTGATTAAAAAGATTTTCTCATCAGAAACTCTTTTCTGATTAAATCTATATGTCCTGGCCAGAAACTTGAAATATCAATAACAATTAAATGAACATAGGATTTTATCCCTATTTACTTAGGGTAACAGATTCCATCTTGATCAACACCTACCTCCATATATAACTAGTAGGAGCCAACACATGCCCATATACCCATACACAATACAAGTATGAAAGCAGTATCAAACTCAAACCACCTATATATAAGATAACTGTGCTATCTCAGGTCTAAAGATTATATGCACTGATATGATTTATGACAATGCATTGATAAGAGTAAACTCCATGTGCTTGTCATAAATGTCACTGGTTCAGCCTTCTTATCATGCATAAGTGCCTATCATGTTTGTTATATGGCATGAGACTCACCATTCCATCTTATTTATATCTCATATAAATACATTGGGAATAAACATGAATACAATCTTACTGGATAAGTCATGTCCTTATTGTGAAGTATCCTCGATTGTGAACCAATTTATGATACTTTGTGCTAGAAATACTGTCACTCATATTCTTAACAAATTAAGAATAGAATTTCTAACAAAATATCAATTGACCTTTTCTATCACACATAAATATATTATATAAACAGAAAAGTGAAAATACCTTTTATTAATAAAACATGTACAAGATACATACTAAATAATATGCTCTAAAGCATACTACTAACAATCTCCCACTAGTACTAGAGTCATTCATTACAATATCTTAGACCCATCTTCTCAAGATGTCGGTCTAGCTGAGTTTATGACATAGGCTTAGTGAATGGATCAGCTAGATTTTCAGCTGATGCTATTTTCTGCATGGCTACATCGCCTCGCCCAACTATTTCTCTGATAATGTGATAGCAGCTTTCTATGTGTTTGGACTTCTAGTGAGACCGAGGTTCCTTAGCCTGTATGACTGCTCCATTGTTGTCACAGTAGAGTGGAACTGCTGAGTCAATGGAAGAAACTACTGCAAGTTCTATCATGAACTTATTTATCCAAATAGCTTCCTTTGCAGCATCTGATGCAGCAAAATACTCAGCCTCGGTAGTGGAATCCGTGGTCATACTCTATTTGGAACTCTTCCAACTGACTGCACCTCTATTACAAATGAATACATATCCAGAGGTAAACTTTCTATCATCGATATCTGATTGGAAATCAGAATCAGTATAACCATCCAATTGCAAGTCACCACCTCCATATATCAAGAATAAATCCTTAGTTCTTCTCAAGTACTTAAGGATATTCTTGACAGCTATCCAGTGTTCCAAACCTGGATTGGATTGACACCTGCTAGTCAAACTAACAGCATATGCGATATCCGGTCTAGTACACAACTTACATACATCAAACTTTCAATAGCCGAAGCATATAGAATCCTGGCTATTTTATCTCTTTCTTCAGGTGTCTTTGGAGACATCTCTTTAAAAAGGTGGATACCATGTCTCACTAGTAACAATCCTCTCTTAGAATCAAGCATATTAAACCTCTTTAACACCTTTTCCAAGTATAGACTTTGAGATAAACCAATTATTCTTTTCGCTCTATCTCTATAGATGCGAATCCCAAGAATATAGGTTGCCTCCCCTAAGTTTTTCATGGAGAATGTATTTGACAACCACACCTTTACAGTTGTCAACATACCTATGTCATCACCCATCAACAAAATGTCATCCATATATAAGACAAGGAAAGTGACAGCCCTGTCACTAACCTTCTTATATACACATGGCTCATCCTCATTTTTGATAAAATCAAATGACTTAATGGCTTTATCAAAACGGATGTTCCAACTCATCGAAGCTTGTTTTAACCCATAAATGGATCGCTTTAACTTGCATGCCTTGGAACCATCTTGGGATTCAAAATCCCTAAGTTATTCCATGAAAATGTTTTCTTCAATGTATCCATTGAGAAAAGTTGTTTTGACATCCATTTTCCAAATCTCATAATCATAGTATGCAGCTATTGTTAATAGAATCCTAATTGATTTAAGTATGGCAACAGGCGAGAAAGTCTCCTCATAGTCGATTTCTTGCCTTTGGTGAAACCCTTTCGCTACTAGCCTTGCTTTACAGGTCTCTACCTTTCCATCAGAACCAATTTGCTTTTTGAAAACCCATTTGTTCCCTATAGGTACAATACCTCCAGGTGGGTCAACAAGATCCCAAACTTTATTCTTATACATGGAATCAATCGCGGATTTCATAGCATCAATCCATTTTGAAGAGTCTATATCTGATATAGCTTCTTCATAGGTAAGTGGATCATCTCCATAATCTACTTCTTCAAAAGTAGACAACTCTTGTTTTTCTTTATGAAGAAAATCATATCTCACTGGTGGGTGAGATATCCTGGTTGATCTGCGAGGAATTACAGTAGATATTTCATCAACAGGTGTAAGTTGACTAGATGGATCTATATCCATCTAATCTGTTAATTAGTTAGAATTCTCCAATTCTAACTCTATTTGCTTTTCTTTGCCTCCTTCTAGAACAAACTGTTGTTCAAGAAATGTGGCATCTCTACTTACCACAACCTTTTGTGATGTAGGCAAATAAAAATAATATCCAAAACTCTCTTTTGGATATCCAACAAATCGACCATTTTCTGATCTAGTTTCCAATTTATCAGTGTTTAGCTTTTTGATATAAGCTGGACAACCCTAAATCTTAACATGCTTAAAACTTGGTTTTCTTCCATGCCATATCTCATAAGGTGTGGAAGATACTGATTTTGATGGAATCCTATTCAGAATATGCAAAACTGATTCTAATGCAAATCCCCAAAAGAAGATTGACATATCAGTATAGCTCATCTTACTACATACCATATCTAATAGGGTGCGATTTCTCCTTTCAGATACATCATTCAACTGTGATGTTCCTGGAAGAGTCAGCTAGGAACCAATGTCATGCTCTTTCAAGTATTCATCAAATTCAGTACTCAAGTATTCACCTCCATGATCTGATCGAAGAGCTTTAATACTTTTTCCTGTTTGATTTTCTACTTCAGATTTAAATTATTTGAACTTTTTAAAGGATTCATGTTTGTATTTCATCAAATACAAATACCAAAACCTTGATTTATCATCAATAAAGGTAATAAAATAATGAAAACAGCCTATAGCCATTTCTTTAAATGGACCACATATATCACTATGTATTAGCTCTAAAATATTTTCAGCTCTTAGCCATTGTCCAACAAAGAGTGATCTGATCATTTTGCCTTGAAGGCAGGATTCATAAGTTGGAGTAGATTCAGAACCCAATGAGGATAAAATCTCAATTTTCTCCAGTTTTCCAATCCCAGCTTCTACAATATGACCTAATATTAAGTGTCAAATATATTTTGAACTTGAGTTGATTTTCACCATAGCATTGCATTGATTTAAATCACTTGCATTCAATTTGTGTTTGTCATTATTATCTAAATAATAAAAACCATCATTCATATAACCCGAGCCAACATATTTATTTTCAAAATAAATATTATAAACATCATTTGTGAACTTAAATTCATAGCTATTTCCAGTCAAACTAGATATAAAAATGATGTTCTTAAAAGCATCAAGTACATATAAAATATTATTCAAACACAAAACATGTCCAGACATGTAAAAAGATTTAAATCCTATGGCTGAAGCTTCAACAGTTGAGCCATCGCCAATCCGGAGTCTAACATCTCGAGAACGCAAGCTGCTACTTTTTGCTCATTCCTGCATATCATAAGAAATGTGAGAATTGACACCAGTATCTAAAACCCAAGCTGTAAATAAACTATGAGTATCATCAGAATTTAAATAACAAGATATGGACATACCTTCCAAAGGTGTATCCTTATCATTCAGAGAAGTGAGATACTATGGGCAGTTCCTTTTCTAGTGCCCATCCTGCTGGCAGTGGAAACACTTTCCTTTGCCTCCATCAGCTTTAGTCTTCCCTTTCTGTTTAGCTATTTTCTTAGAAGGACTACAAATTTGAGGTTTTTTTTTTCCTTATTGCCCTTTTTCTTATTAGACTTTCCAGCAGAAGAAGATGCAATCAAAGCTACCTCTTTTCCTTTATTGCTCGGTATATTCTTTTGGGCAATAACCAGCATGTTAAGTAAACCAGCCAAGGTGCATTCCTGTTTAGTCATATGGAAATTTGTCACAAAATTCCCAAATGACTTAGGAAGGGACTGAAGGATCAAATCCGTTTGCAGTTGGAAATCCATGTTAAAGTCGAGATGTTCCAGTTGCTCAATCAGCCGAATCATCTTGTGGACATGATCCCCAACATTCTGTCCCTCAGACATCCTCATGAGGAATAACTGTCTAGATATCTCATACTTAGCATTCATACTGTGCTCACCATACAACTCTTGTAGGTGAAGGAGGATCTCACTCGCACTCTGCATGTTGTCATGCTGCTTCTGTAACTTATTACTCATAGAAGCAAGCATGTAACACTTGACTCTCATATCATGCTCCTTCCATTTGTCCAAAGTTTCATGTTCCTCTTGAGTGGCCTCTGGAGGTAAGGGACCAGGAACTTGTGAGTCTAGAACATATCCTATATATTCAAGGTTCAGGACAAGCTTTAAATTTCTTAGCCAATCAGAGAGATTAGGTCCTGTCAACCTATTGCGATCAAGTACGCTTGCAAGGATATTGGATGACGGTGATTGTGGTGTGCTCATTATTATCAAAAAATTAACTGCAGAAAATAACCAGATTAATTAGTAAATGTATCATATATTTAACCAAAATGATTATGGTCTTTTAATCAAATTGGTCCTCCCACTAATTTAGCAAATCCTACACTTCCAAAGTAAAAAACGGAAATCCTAGTTGGATGAATTTCTAGTGGGTGATTGAATTCTTATAGTCTTATTGATCATCCTCATGCACATCCATTATTAGAATTACAATAAACTATAAGTGAGCAACTCCTTGCCCATCACATCTCATGTGAAGTTCAATCCTTTACCTAGCCCCTAATGCTCGAAATCTCAAGCACATCCATTATTGACTTATCTTGCATTAGTTAAGTTGATCCCATTGAGCCAGTAAACATACAAATAATTTTAATGTCCTCAGACACATCCATTATTAGTCACCAATCCATTTATATATTTACAATATCTCATGTTTAACAATTATTCTTAAGAAAATCTCTTAAATTAATTGCATCATATGCAAGTATTTAAAATTTCTTAAAATAATTGCCTCAATGAAGGGCCCATGTTATAATTACTTTAATTATACCATTTCCAACTTAATTATTTGTTTGAAAGATTTGGTAGTCGTCCTAATTACTATTATGGTTTCACTTTGCATATTATCCATTTAGCATGCATATATCATATACTTGCATACAATCCCATACATCTCATGCATTCATGGATAAACAATAAATATGGTATGATCATAGACTTTCTAAGAGATTCAATTCTGAGCCACCAAGAATTGAATCAGGGCATTCCTAAGCGCATTTCATTCATTCATATTACAAGAGTTGCTGAAGGAGTATATAATCAACACTTGATCTTGAATTCCTCCCACTGGTCCCACCAATGCTCTTAACCTCCTTGATCTTCTTACAATCCAATTACATAGCAATCCTTGGCATACCAAAGCGAATTTACAAGAACCAAATAAATGAAATTATAACCCAAAAATATTACAACCTTTATAATACATGCCACCAAAATAAATTAAAATGAATTAATTAATTTACAACTCAAAGAAAAATAAAAGAAATAAATCCAATCACATTGGTCTTTTATTGTCCATGATCATCTATCATGTATATTACTATTTAACAATTAAATAAGGCATACATACTTAAATTAAATTGAATATCTCATATTTAACTTAAAAATCCAGATTTGAATCACATTCAAACAAATTTAAAAATTCAGATTTGAATCACATTCAAACAAATTTAAAAATTCAGATTTGAATCAAAATTTAATATTGTGATTAAAACTCCTAATTAAACACTTTAATTAGTCATGGGCCTAATTATGGGCCTTGAAGCCAAGCCCACATTCAAGCAAACCTTGCGCACCATAAGGTGCCATTGATGCCGCCACCTATGGTGGCTCCACTATGTGTGCCGCCACATATTTCTTTGCAACCAGCAATGAATCAATCATCTCATGATCAAATCATACAATTAAATCATATAATAGACAATCTAAATGGCAAAAATAGTGGCTCTGATGCCAATTGAATGAGCGGAAACATGAAAATTATTAGATTAGAACATTGAATTCAAAAATTTTCTTCTAAGGTCTCATGCATCATGCAAGATTCAATTTTTACCTATTGATTTTAATATTCAATTGTATATTAAAACTCTTTTAATATGTATTTGGATCTATGTTTGTCATTTAAGATTTTTAGAATTAACAGATTAATTCATTAAAACCCTAGATTAAATCAAGAAGATGTGCACTAACCTTTTGATGCACTGTAGTTGTGTTTGGTACCTTTGTGAAGCACCTAGGACCCCAGATGTTGTCCCTCTAGTTTGTTCACACCAAAATCACCAATGGCAGCCCTTTGAACAGCTTCTCAAGCCTTTCCAATCAATTAGAAATTAAGATTTTGCCTTTAGAGATGTTATAGATGTATATAGGACACTAAATCCCTAAAACAATGTTATATATAGGACAATTTTAGGAGACTAAAATAATTTCCAGCAATTTTAATTCAAGAGAATGTTGGCAATTCTCTTTGAATTGATGAGAGATGAAGAAGAAGAGATGAAGAATAAGACAAGGGTGGCCGCACACAATGAAAGAAATCAGATTATTCTTTTGTTCTTTCATCTTTTCCCTTATATAGCTAAGTCATCACTTAAAACCCTTACCACATGTCATCTTCTGATTGGCTCTTAGTTTAATTGACCCAATCACATTGTGCTAAGTGTCAAATCTAGATTTAATCTTGACTTTGATCATTTTACATGATTAAAAAACAAATGGCAAGCTTATGTGTAGTGCCATGTGTCACCATCTCATAGTGCCACATATCACCCTGTGAAATGACCAAATTACCCTTGTGTCTTAATTTTGAGTTCTCAGCCCAAAATAATTATTTCTCTTCTACTAATTAATTTATATCAAATATAAACTAATTAATTAAATTCATATTTAAACACTTTAAATATAAATTTAACTTGTACTATACATCCAATAACCTAGATTTGGTTTCAAGCTATGCTAGGAACTTTGCAATTTAATTGCAAACCAAACCTATTTAATTAATCAATTAAACTCTTTAACTAATTAATTAAATCACATTTAACTTGGTGATTACTTGTGTATGTGTGTGACTCACTAGGCTCATCACTAATTGGCAATAATATATGATATCAACTCTTAATATCATCATAACTCTTTCTTACCATAAATGATTTCTCTAAATCATTTTATGCACCTCATAGACCATGATTAATATCTAGCATAGTATGCCATGGCTACCCAATCAGTAATAAGGAATACCTTAAATGAACCTTTTAACATATGTTACCATGCACTAGAATCTCTCTGTTACAAAATCCCAATTCGAGTTGGAGTCATGATTTATGTTAAACCCCATTTGCTATGAATATTGTGTTCTCTTTTAATTCCAGTTCTTGATTAAAAAGATTTTCTCATCAGAAACTCTTTTTTTATTAAATCTATATGTCCTGGCTAGAAGCTTGAAACATCAATAACAATTAAATGAACATAGGATTTTATCCCTATTTACTTAGGGTAATAGATTTCATCTTGATCAACACCTACCTCCATATATAACTAGTAGGAGCCAACACATGCCCATATATCCATACACAGTACAAGTATGAAAACAGTATCAAATTCAAACAACCTATATACAAGATAACTGTGCTATCTCAGGTCTAAAGATTATATGCACTGATATGATTTATGACAATGCATTGACAAGAGTAAACTCCATGTGTTTGTCATAAATGTCACTGGTTCGGCCTTCTTATCATATATAAGTGTCTATCATGTTTGTTATATGGCATGAGACTCATTATTCCATCTTATTTATATCTCATATAAATACATTAGGAACAAACATGAATACAATCTTTCTAAATAAATCATATCATGTGTGAAGTATCCTCGATTGTGAATCAATTTATGATACTTCGTGCTAGAAATTCTGTCACTCATATTCTTAACAACTTAAGAATAGAATTTCTAACAAAATATCAATGGACCTTTTCTATTACACATAAATATATTATGTAAATGAAAAAGTAAAAATGCCTTTTATTAATAAAATATGTATAAGATACATACTAAATGATTTACTCTAGGGCATACTACTAATACTTGTAACCATAAAAGCTTTCTTTACTACCTCTACTAAGGCCATATATTCAGCCTCTGTGGTAGACAAAGCAACTGTAGCTTGCAAGCCTTCCAACTGATAGCACTTTCAGAAAGAGTAAACAAACAACCTGTCAAAGATCTCCTCTTATCAAAGTCTCCTGCAAAATCTGAATCCACATAGCCAACAACTGAATCACTTATCTTGGCCTTGTCAAATGTCAGACCAACATCTGCAGTACCCTTCAAATACCTCAAAATCCATTTCACTGCCTGCCAATGCTCTTTCCCAGGACACGCCATGTATCTACTTATAACACTAACTGCATGTGAAATGTCAGGTCGGGTGCATACCATAGCATACATGATGCTACCAACAGCACTCGAATAGGGAACACCAAACATGTGCTCCATCTCCTCATCTGCTTTGGGTGACATGTCTGCAGATAACTTGAAATGGGCAGCAAATAAAATAGTCACAGGCTTAGCATTGTTCATGTTAAAATGCTTAAGTACTTTCTCAACATAAGCCTGTTGAGATATGAAAAGCTTCCCAACACTTCTATTCTTGGTAATTTCCATTTCCAATATCTTCTTTGCAGCATCCAAATCTTTCATCTCAAACTCATCACTCAACTGCTTTTTTTCAGAATTGTGACATGCTTTTAGCAGCAATAAGCATGTCATCCACATACAACAGCAAATAAACAAAGAAATCATCTTAAAGCTTCTTATGATACACACAACTATCATATGAACTACGATTAAAGCCATTATGAACCATGAATGTATCAAATCTTTTGTATCACTACCTAGGAGACTGTTTCAAATCATATAAAGATTTCTTAAGTAAGCAAACATGATTTTCCATACCTGGAATGAGAAATCCCTCAGATTGACTCATATAAATTTGCTCCTCCAACTCGCCATGCAAAAATGTTGTCTTCACATCTAGTTGCTCAAGCTCTAGATCATGACGAGCAACCATAGCAAGTAAAACTCTTATAGAACTATGCTTTACAACTGAAGAAAACACTTCATTAAAGTCAATCCCCTCCCTCTGAATAAAGCCTTTTGCTACCAACCGTGCCTTATATCGAGGTGCTTTAACCCCTGGAGTGTCTTCCTTTTTCTTAAACACCCATTTGTAACCTACCACTTTTTGTCCCTTAAGTAATATTACAAGCTCCCAAGTCTAATTCTTGTGAAGAGATTCAATTTCTTCACTCATAACACCGACCCACTGATCTGCATCTGAACAAGAAATAGCTTTTCTATAATTGCTGGGTTCATGCACATCAACTAACTCAGCAACTGACAAGGCAAACGCAACTAAATCTGCATATGCATATCTCTGCAGTGGTCTAATTGTCTTCTCTCTCTACCAGTTGCAATGCTATATGGTTCCTATTGCTATTGCTCAGGTGCATCCTCTTGTTGATCAGGATCTTACACCTCATCTTCTGAATCACTGGACTGAATTGCTGAAGTATCAATATCAAGCTCCACTTGTTCTCTGAGACCGTGATCTGATTCTGCTATTGACTTCTCCCTCTGACTATCCAATGAAGCAAACTCATTAAATGCCACATCCCTGCTGATAATTAATCTTGGAGACTTTGGATCATTGCACCACAACCTGTAACCTTTCACTCTAGATGCATATCCTAGAAATATACATTTTCTTACCCTCGACTCAAGCTTACCATCTCTCACATGAGCATAAGCAGGGCAACCAAATACTCTCAGCTGAGAGTAATCAGCATGTGAACCAAACCAGATCTCAAAAGGAGTTTTGCAATCAATAGCTGTAGATGGAGATCTATTAATTAAGAAACAGGCTGTATTAATTGCTTCAGCCCAGAAATCCTTTCCTAATCCTGAATGTGAGAGCATGCTTTGTGCTTTGTCACAAAGCATTCTGTTCATGCGTTCTGCAATACCATTCTGTTGTGTTGTCCTTGTACAAGTGCGATGTCTCACTATGCCTTCATTGCTGCAGAATACATCGAACTCACGATTGCAAAATTCTAATCCGTTATCAGTTCTAAGATGCTTGACCTTCTTTTCTGTCTGCTTATCAATCATCGTCTTCCACTTTATAAAGGTTAAAAATGCCTCATCTTTTGTTTTCAAAAAATACACCCACACCATCCGATAGTAATCATCAATCAAAGTCATGAAGTACCTGGCACCGCTCTTGGAAGGGATTCTGTTAGGACCCCATAGATCTGAGTGGATATAATCCACCGTTCCTCTGGTCTTGCGCACTGCCTTTTTGTCGAACTTTACCCTGGTCTGTTTGCCAAACACACAGTGTTCACAAAAGTCCATAGATTCTGTTTTTTGCCCTTCCAACAAATCCTGCTTGCTTAACATAGATAATCCTCTTTCACTCATATGACCAAGACGCATATGCCACAATTAAGTCTGATTCTGATTATTGCTTCCGGATGCTACTGCAGCTTCCCCTGAAACTGTACTACCCTAAAGAAAATATAATCCTGAAACCAAACTGCTCTTTATAAGTACTATAGAGCCCTTACACACTTTGAGAACTCCATCCTCTGCATAGTATCTAAATCCATGAGAGTCAAGTATCCCAAGAGAAATTAGGTTCCTCTTTAGTCTTGGAACATGCCAACACTATAGTTTTGACAACGCCATCAAACATCCTCAATCTAATATTACCAATTCTTTCAACAGATAATGCACGATCATTGCCCAGAAACACCTTGCCACTCATCTGTTTGTAAGTGACAAACCAGTTTCTGTGTGGACACATGTTATAAGTAGCAGCAGTATCAAGAATCCAAAAATTTTGTCCATGATCTGAACTCACGAATAAAATTTCTCCAGCACTGTCATAACCATCAGAATCAATAAAACTATCAACCACATTCACAGAACTTTCTGGTTGCTTTCCCTTTTTATTTTTTAACTTGGGACAGTCTCTCCTGTAATGATTTTACTCTCTGCACTCAAAACAGTTGGCCTTTTGTCATTCTTGACTTAGATCTGGCCTTAGATTTTTTCCTACTGGAAGAACCCTCCCTTGAATGTTTTCTTCCCCTGCTCACCAAACCTTCCCCCTAAAATCTTTCTCTATTATCTGGAAATTTCTTTTTCAACTCCTTCGATTTTGGAGAATTACTAATATCGTCTAGTGAAATACTATCTTTACCATACAATAGAGTATCAACAAAAGTTTCATATGAGGGTGGCAAAGAACATAACACAATAAGGGCCTGACCCTCATTATCAATCTCAATATTAATATTCTTTAGATCCATAATGATTGAATTGAATTCATCCAGATGTTCTTTAATGGGCGTACCTTCGCTCATTCTCAGATTGTAAAGTCTTTTCTTCAGATACAGGCAGTTGGTCAGCGATTTGGCAGAGTATAACTCCTCTAATTTCTTCCATGCCTCAGATGCTAAGCTTTCACCAGCAATCTCGCATAGGACATTATTAGTTACGCTCATGAAAATCGCACTCAAGGCTCTCTTCTTTAGATCAGCCTTCTCCGCCTCTTCCATACCTTCTGGAAAGTTATTATCGATTGCCTTCCATAGACCTTGTAGGATCAAGAAAGATTTAATTTTAATCTTCCATAGACTGAAACTCGATCCACCATCAAACTTCTCATCTCATACTTTGTTGAAGACGACGCCATCTGTAAACTCTAAGTTTTGCACACAAAGCTCTGATACCAGTTTGTTATAACAAGCACGCAAATCCAAGGCACACACACAAATCGCACACATACAAATCGCACAATTACACAGTATTGAAAAGAGAAGAAGAATAACACAAGATTTTATTAATTCAACCGTAGGGTCTATGTCCATGGGCAAGACAAGAGAAAAAAAGTTTCACTATGATGACAAGAGCAAGATACAATCAATCAGAATTTTCTAAATATCTCACAACTCTACCGCAAATGATAGAATATTACAATATTTATATTGATCCATACCGTGGGGGTGTTGCCCTTGCACTCCTAAGGAGATCAGTGGTGGGCTTCGGGCCAGGGCCTATCGACCCGTGCCCTCCGCTACCACCACAGATCTCACTTTTTATCCCAATCGGGTCGCAGGGCGAAAACTTTCGAGTCGGGTCACAATTCGGGTCCATAAAAAAATATATCCAAAATTCAAGCCACAAAAATAAGAGAATTATATGGTTTAGCCTCTGAAGTATCTTACCATTTTGAAAGAACTCCATAACAACGCCACCCACCTCATCCCCTACTATCCTCCAAAATTTTTGAAAAAATAAAGCCGCCAAACCATCCTTTCTTGAAGCTTTGGAGGGAGGTATAGAGAAAATAGCCTTCCAGATTTCCTCCCTTGAAATCAAACTTATAAAATAGCCATTTATATACTCAGACACTAGGAGCAAACCCATTAGTAATATTTTTAAAATTAACAAGATTGGAGGAAGCATAAATATTTGAAAATAAGTTTGAGCTACCTCTAAGACCTCATAAAAAGAGAACTTCTAGGTACCAGTTTGGTCCTGGATACTGGATATTCTATTCCTGCGCTTCCTCTGAATAACTTGTGGCATGAACTCTTAGGGATGTGTTTTGGCTATGAATAAATCTCAAATGCTAAGAGAAAAATGAGAAAGAGTTCAAAATTAAATGATTTAAAGATTTAATTTATACAAGAAGGTTATATTATGCTTATTAGCCAAAAATATTACACAAGTAGAACAAAATTAAGGATTGTTTTAATAATGAAGATATAAATTATTGCAATTTACACACAATAAATCCAACACCAAATTTAATTTAATCTATTAAAGCATTTCTAATTTAGTTTCTCAAAAAAAAAAAATCCAAACAAGTGAGCTATAGAAAATATGAATTTATTAAAAAGAAAAACAATAAGTTCTAACTGTCCAAATCGATTTCTTACCTTATAAAAGGTTGTTCTTTTCTTTCATTTCTATCATATACATTATATAAATAGTTGATACTTTAGCCCATCAAGGGCAAAGGTGCTATCCTCATCATAGGCCAACCCAAGTTATAAAACAAATATGGATGCAGTCTTCAAGAAAACTTTTACCCAAATGAATCATCTTTTTTTTTTTTTTTTCTACACTTGGTATTATAGATATGAATTTCCACATTTACAACTGTCTTGTTTTGCATGCTTATCCAAAATCTTAACTACAAAAATGCACCAGTGATAATAACAATTTTAGTTTTAGAAACCAATCAGCTCGCTTTAACAGACCAAAAAGTTTCACCATTTTATCCTTATTTTGCAAGCTTAGTACAAGAGAAAAAGAAATTGCTGAATGAATCAAAATTAAAAATATCCAATGGAGAGGGATCATCACTATATCACATAGAGGAACTACCTCATTTCAGCTAACAATGGTTTCAATGGAAATAGGCAGTTGCATATATAATAATAATAATAATAATAATAATAATAATAATAATAATAATAATAATCCAAATTGATGGGTTAGTATGAGCTTATCCATAAGGTTACGCACTCTTTGAATGGAAATCTACTTTCTGAAAGATCCTTGGCATTCATACTTTGGTGTGTGAAGCAGTGTCAAACAAAAATAACCAACAAGCATTACCACTTCCTGAAAAGGAGGTCATCCAAACACACCTTCTAGTATGGCTATAATAATAATAATAATAATAATAATAATAATAATTCACCATCAAAGTGCCATAATTAACCTTTCATACTTCAGGTACTTCCCTTGTTTGTGAACACTTGTTCTCCAAAAATTCCATCATCTTCCACTGATCGAAGGCGCTAGTTGTTAGATTTTCTTTGCTAATAAAACTTGATCAGTAGCAGCCACATATAAATGACAATGCTCCTTCATCATCTTCAAAAGGTCTTCTACTGCTTCAATGTCTCCCTGACCTTTCAAATACTCGAGACATGTAGACAAAGTATCGAGGTTGGGCATCCATCCATTTTTACTTGTTGATATTGCTTTCTTTATTACTTCTACTGCTTTCTTCATCTGCTTGACCACAAGATATCCAGCTGCCAAATGATCCCATGAGGTCGCATCAGGCTCATCCCACTCTCTATAATCTTGTTTATGCATGCTTTGGCCTTTTCCCAAAGACCTCTTTTGGAACAAACACCGATCATTATATTAGCAATGCGAATATCAAACAGCCTCTTCCAAGAATCCCACCCCTCCCAGATCCTTTCAGCACCATCCATATCATCCAACTTCAACAATGAACTAATCATAGATATATAGCCTGAATTGAAAAGCCTCCTATTATTCTTATGCAAATTCCAAACACAATAGAAATCATCTTTATTCCCAGCAGCAGCATATAAAGTGAGGAGAATTTCCAAGTTTAACCATTTTGAGTTATCCTTAATTAATTGCTCTTATCTCTTCAACATCATTAAAGCCTTTTCAATTAGACCAGCTTTCAAACAACCATTTTGCTGCTGTAAAATAAGAATGGGAGTCCATGCTGATAAAAGAATTACCTTCCATCTTCATTAGAAGTTTCTCCATTCCCTCAATGTCAGAAGATGCTGCATAAGCATTCAACCTGATGTTAAATGTGAAAATGTCACAACTGATGCCCTTTTCTTCCATCTCTTGCATTAGAATGTCTAATCTCTCATATTTACCCGTCTGAGAATAAAGATTGAACATTACATTGTAAGACAGTGGAGTTTTTACAAACTGCAACTCCTCCATCTTTTGCATGGTGCCCTCTGCCTTTTCTAAACATTTCTTGTGTGCATAGCAGTTTAAAAGAGAACCATAAACCTGGTGACCT
The DNA here is from genome assembly GCF_030052815.1 of Hevea brasiliensis. Taxonomy (NCBI): domain Eukaryota; kingdom Viridiplantae; phylum Streptophyta; class Magnoliopsida; order Malpighiales; family Euphorbiaceae; genus Hevea; species Hevea brasiliensis. The sequence continues at coordinate 51,571,837 of NC_079499.1, forward strand.
CTTGAAGTATCAGGGATGCTGTTAAAATATCTCTCTGCTTCATCTAAACCATAAACTTTGGAGATCAAATCCAACTGAGTTGCAACATCTCCAGGTGACAGGTTAGAGTCACTTTGGTTACTCATCCATTGTGATATCTAACATAAAAATGAGACAACCTCCAGAGGTTTGACACAACTATTACGAAGTCAAAACTTCCCCATAAATTGCTTCACAAATAGAATTCAGCCAACTTTTATAATGATAAACACAAGATCCAAAAGTATCAATTAAGCAGTTTATTATATAAAAGAGGAAACAGTGCCGTAAAAAAATAGTTGCAAATACCACTAGATCAAATGCTAAACTTTCTCATACAATTCAACTAAAACATCAGTTCCTAATCTTAACTAGTTGGGTCAGCAACACGAGTCCTTTGTCTCTGTTTCTTTTGTTCAAGACAAAATTCCTGGGAAGTTAAAACAAAACTAAATCATATTTCACCACTTACCCACAGTAGAGGGTGTTTGGATTGACAACTCAGTATTTATTTTTGACTTAATCAATTTGAAAATAAATAGAGATAGTTCTTTGGTTAACAGGTATTAATAGGTATTTAAAAATAACTTAATTTACCAAAATAATAAAAAAATGTTATGCAATATTTTTAAATTGTTGATAGTTTATTAAAAAGAGAATAATATTAGTATTCTAAAAATTTATTAAAATAATATAATCTTTTACTTAATAAAAAGTAATAAATAGATTATCAGAATTAAGATACTTTACTCATAACTTCTAATTTATTTTGAATAATTTTTTTAATAAAATAAAACAGTTTTTCATATATGATCAAACTTACTTACAAGTCAATTAAAACGCCCGATGGACTGTTATGGATAAGTTTGGCATTGCTGTTGAGAAAACAAAAAATATTAGTTGAAGATAATTAAAAACTAATTTAAAGTTAAATTTAAAAGCAGTCTTGCGCTTCTAAACTCAATGCCAGACCCTATATTGTTCTAAGCCTCAATCTATCAATCCTTTCACACAAATTTAAACAATTCCACATGCAAATAAATCCCAATTAAACCAAAATGTCAAAATATTAAGCACGATTTCATCAACAAATGGGTAAGTGGGTAGACATAAAAAAGATAGATAAATGAGAGACCTGAAGGGCGTGCTTGAAGCGGCGGAACTTGCGAAGCTTCTTGATGAATTGGTGCAGCTCAAATTGTTTAACGTCTTTGCCTTCTTCAAGCCATTTCTCGATAACCGGAACAATCGAGACCGCTTGATTTCCTGAGACGAAGAGTAAGATGAAGTTGTTAGAGCATCAGTGGAAAACAACTGCACATGTAAAACTAGATAAGCACAATGCCACAAGTTTGGATTTGATCGCAGAAGCAACTTCATAGTGGCGAAGAAAGAACATAAAATGGAAGCAGCAAGCGGGTGAAAGAGGAGCTAGAAGTTCAACAAAGGTTCAAGGCTGTTTCATGTTGTTGAAGATTTTATGAGAGAGCCCATTACCGTTCCACAGGGCCCATAATATAAATAGTTTTTCATTTCATGGATTATAAATGTTTATTTTTATTAAAAATATTAATATTTTTTTTATTTGTTTTTATAATATAAAATATGTATTAGTTGTAATCGATATGCAAGTATTGAGTTATAATTAATTTATTTTTAAATTGATCAATAAAAACATAATATATATATACATATATGAATATTTAGTATTTTATTTTGTATATTTTTTTTCATTATAATATACATAATTTTATAGAATTTATTAGCAAATGAATGTTTAGTTAAAATGAAATAAACAAAAATAAGGAATAAATATAATTATAAATTCAATGTCTTTTATATCATACGTAAATTTTAAAAAATACATGTAAATCTATAAAAAAAAAAAATTCAGTGGACAAATTAATCTAAGAACAAAAAATAAAATCATGAAGCAAAATTTTAAAAGCAAGGATAAAAAAATAATGCAATATTATCGATAAGTTTCAGCTTAATAGTACTGTGAGGTCTCAACTAACACATTTACACATCCACTTTGGGTTTCTTTTCAGTCTTGAAATAGGAATATTACTTGTTTTATAGAATCAAACACAGGCGTTTATTTTTTAGCTTTTAGGCTTTGTTTTTCTATGAAAAATATTTTTTTAAAAAATAATTTTTATATTTTTTTTAATATTTAGGAAACTCAAGAAATGAATTAAGGAAAAGTATTTTCTCATTCAAAAAGAGCTAAACCATTTGTAAGAGAATTTATTTTCTAAGCTTTGACTATCTTATTAAATATAAAAATATTTACACATGTATAACATAAAAAAATATCATTAATTTAATATTATAATTAAATAATAAAAAAATATTTTTATAAAAGATATTTTTTAAAAATTTTTAGAAAAATATTTTTCAAAAATAAACGATTGTATACGTAAACAATACCATTTGAGATTGGCTTGGAACACCTGTATCAGTCTAGCTATCTTCAAATAAGAAACAAAACAATAGTTTCTTATTTTGCATGCATATCCTACATCTTAACTACAAAAATGCACCAATGATTAGAACAATTTTAGTTTACAGCTCACTTTAACAGAGCATCATTTCCACCGTTTTATCCTTTTTTTGCAAACCTCAATTCAAGAGGAAAAAAAAAATCTGAATGAATCAAAAATTAAAAATATCCAATGGAGAGAGATCATCATTATATCACATGGAGGAACTACCTAATATTAGCTATGAGCCAACAATGGTTTCAATGGCAATAGGCTGTTCCATAGTAATAATAATTATAATAATAATTCACTATCATAGCGCCATAATTAACCTGGCATAATTCAGGTGCTTCCCTTCTCTATGAACTGTTGTTCTCCTCCAAAAATTTCATCATCATCTTCCTTCTGATCGAGGGAGTTGGTTGTTAGGTTTTCTTTGCTAATAAAACTTGATAATTTAGCAGTAGCACCTGCGGAGAAATGACAATGCTCCTTGACCATCTTCAAAAGGTCTTCTACTGCTTCAATATCTCCCTTACCCTTCAAATACTCAAGAAAAGAGGCCAAAGTAAGGCTGGGCTTCCATCCCCTCTTAGTTGTTGAGATTGCTTTCTTTATTGCTTCTACTGCTTTCTTCATTTGACCACTTGCACGATATCCAGTAGCCAAATGATCCCATGTGATCGCATCAGGCTCCATCCCATTCTCTATAATCTTGTTTATGCATGCTTCAGCCTTTTCCAAAAGACCTCTTTTGGAATAAGCACCAATCATCAAGTTTGCAATGCGAATATCAAACAGCTGCTTCCCAGAATCCCACTCCTCCCATATCCTCTCAGCACCATCCAAATCATCCAACTTCGCTAATGAACTGATCATACAACTATAGCCTGAATTTAAAAACCTCCCATTATTTTTGTACAAATTCCAAACACGGTAGACTTCATCTTTATTCCCAGCAGCAGCATATAAAGTGAGGAGCATTTCCAAGGGTAACCATTTTGACTTACCTTTAATTAATTGCTCTGATCTCTTCAACAACATTAAAGCCTTTTCAATTAGGCCAGCTTTCAAATAACCATTTGCTGCAGTAACATAAGAATGGAAGTCCATGTTGATTACAGGATCAGCCTCCATCTTCATTAGAAGTTTCTCCATTCCCTCGATATCAGAAGAGGCTGCATAAGCATTCAACCTGACGTTAAACGTAAACATGTCACAATTGATGCCCTTTTCTTCCATCTCTTCCATTAAAATGTCTAATTTCTCATATTTACCCATCTGAGAATAAAGATTCAACATTACATTGTAAGCCAGTGGATTTTTTACAAACTGCAACTCCTTCATTTTTTGCATGATGCCCTCCGCTTTCTCTAAACATTTCTTGTGCGCATAGCAGTTTAAAAGAGAACCATAAACCTGGTGGCCTCTTGAAGTATCAGGGATGCTATGAAAATATCGCTCCGCTTCGTCTAAGCCATAAACTTTGGTGATCAAATCTAACTGAATTGCAACATCTCCAGGAGATAGGTTATAGGCCCTTTGGTCACTCATCCATTGTGATATCTAACATAAAATTAAGACAGTTCAGCTGTTTGACACTGAGTATCATGAAGTAAAAATCTTCCCCATAAATTGCTTCACAAATAGAATTCAGCCAACTTATATAATGATAAACACAAGATTCAAGCATTAATCAAGCCTCAAAAAAGTAGTTGCAGCACCACTAGATCAATTACTAAACTTTCTCACAACTCAATTAAAACCCCAATTCCTAACCTTAACTAGTTGGGTCAGCAACACAAATCCTTTGTCTCTATTTCTTTTGCTCAGGACAAACTTCCACAAGCAAAACTAAATCTATTTCACCACTTTTTTTTTTCTAAGATAGAATGAATCTATTTCACCACTTCAAGGGTGTTTATTTGATAACTTATCTTTCATTGTCAACTTAAAAATAAGTCGAAGTAGTTTAAGTGTCTGACTGCTTAAAAGTAATTTAATGTATTAAAATGACTAAAGTAGCTGAAAATTTATTAAAAATAGGGTAACGTTAGTATTCAAAAAAAAATATTAGGATCAATAGTACCTCTAGAATAAGCATATAATCAAAGTAACACAACCAATCTTTTCCCACAAATTAGAACAATTCCACATACAAATGAATCCCCAATCAAATCCAAATTGTCAGAATATTAAGCACACATGTAAATGAATGCAACCACACTAGAGCATAAAAGATTTCATCGTCAAATGGGTAAGCGGGTAGACATACAAAAGATAGATAAATTATAGACCTGAAGGGCTTGCTTGAAGCGGCGGTACTTGCGAAGCTGCTTGATAAATATTCGCAGCTCCGATTGTTCAACGCTTTTACCTTCCTCAAGCCATTTCTCGATAACCGTAACAATCGAGACCGCCGGATTTCCTGACCTCGATATCCTACGATGCAGAGAGTCGACTGGCGCCGACGAGGAGTAAGATGAAGAAGTTAGAGCATCACTGGGAAGCAACTGAGCCCGTAAAACTACATGAACACGACGCCACAAGTTTGCATTTGATCGCGGAAGCAACTTCATAGTGGCGAAGAGAGAATGGAAACTGGAAGCAGCAAGAGAGTGAAAGATGGATTAGAGGTTCAAGAAAGATTTAGGGCAGTTTCATTTTAAGGAAGATTTTTTTTTAGAGAGCCAATTAACTTTCCACAGGGCCCAAATAATTCAGAGTTCAAAGTCTCTATTTCTCCTGTTATAATAGTTTAATTGAATAAAAAAAATTTTTCAAATCTTCACATTATCTTTTGTTTTATTTGGTATGACAAATTAAAATACAGAATTTAATTGAATTTTAGATAATTTATATTTGATATAATTTTATAATTTAAATTTATTTATTCTTTTTTTAAATTACTCTAAAAATAAAATTAAAAAAAATTATATTTTTTTTACAAAATTAAAAAAAATATATAACTGCTAAATTTATAATAATTAACAAACATATAAACTCAATTAATAATATACTTTTAATAAATATAAAATAAATTCATATGTCTCACAAAAGGTTAAGAGAAATATAAAATATTTTATATAGTTGTTTAAATATATTAATAGGAAATAGATAAAGGGGTAATTTGTGGTGTTCATTTTCTTCTTTAGCAAATGGAATTTGATTGGGAGAAAATTTTTTAATAAGGGCATCTTAGTCCAAAAAATTATTATTATGTAGATTTTGAGAAATTAATTTCAAATTTTATCAAATTTAATAGAAATTGATTTTAATTATAATCAATTCCTAGAATTGAATTCTTAAAATTGAATTTTTTTTTAAACTAAACATATAAAATATAAAATTTAATTGAATTTCACAAAATTTTGGGTTTTAGAATTGAACCAAACAAGCTATTATTATTTATCCAATTGTTTTATTTTTTATTGATTGATATATATTTGAGTCACATATTTGTAAATGCTATATAAAATTTAATATTTTTTTTTAAATTAAAACTTTTAGCTAATTCATATAAAATTAAAATATTTGAATAAAGTTATAAATTAGTTTGTATCTTGAATTCTTTTAGTCTAATTGCCCTTAACAATATAACTAGTTTTTCATTTCAAGTAACTCATAATTATATATATATATATATATATATATATGAATGTTTAGTTAATATATTTTTTTCACTGTAAAATAAAAAAAAAATAAAGAATAATATAATCACAAACATATATTGAAAAAGTATTTCCATGTCTAGAATTCTTTTGTGTGTTCTAGATGTAATTTTTTTTTTTTAATTACATGGCCGATGGGCCATCCAAATTACAAGCTCTAATAAGAGAAACAGGAGCAACAGTTAACCAATTACAAGGCGACACATGTCTATAACTAAGCTTTGTAAGAAGAAGAGCTAGCCCATTTGCTTTCCTGCTCACAAAGGAGAACTCAATAGTTCTGAACATAATTAGTAGATTCTGTATAGCTTAAATTGTTGTTTGATTTTCCCAGAATTACTGGAAAGGCTTCAATAGCAACAATTAAATTAGAAGAATCCGTCTCCAGAATTATGAACTCATCCCTCCTTTTCCTAGCAAATGCATTGCTGCCAAATGCACTGCCAACAACATTGCCGAAGCTTCTCCTGAGAAGGTAGAGGAGCATTCAATCTTGCTTGTTATCCCATCTACAATGTCACGACCTAACCTATGGGCCAGACCGGCACTAGGACCTGGGCCAGTCTAAAGCTTCGGAGGCTAGTAGTAAGCCTAACTATTCCTTATTCCAATCCTAAAGCCCATATTGAGCTCAATTTCAAGAAATCAACCGGATAGATTTCGACCATAACATGGACTATTCATCACGGAGTTTTTGACTTACATGACCTGTAAGTACAACATATATAACAATTTGGGGAGTTCAGCTCACCCTTCATATACTCATAACAATACTGTTTCAAATGGGAGCTCAGCTCCCTCATTCAACCCAATAATCATCCATACATACTCATATATCATGCTTTAAATTCCAGTTAATTCATACATAATAGATCCAAATGAATACATCACTAATAATAATAATATATGCAGAGTTCTAGAACAGAATAAAAGGACAAAATATAATTAAATGCCAATAATAGACCTGCGAAGAAAAGAACAGGTTAAACTCAATAAAGGGTCTCCTGTATCCTAGAAAAATAGGTGAACAGGAGTGAACATTCAATTCAGAGAGTAAAATACCGATTTTAAATACAATTTATGTAACACCCCTCACCTGTCTACAGTGTAGTCGAGCAAGGTGTACTACATTTGGTGTCAAAGCACCCTATCCTGTCTTGTCATGTACAATATTAATTTAATTATATTATCTTATGTGTAGAATTTTTTTTATCCCATTTCATTTTTAAGGAGACCCAGACAGAGTCTCCTCTGTTTTATTAGTGCATGGCGGGTTTTCTTATTTACCTGTTAAAATCAATTATATCTATTTCATCACATCATTTCTCATATCAATTATTCATGTACCATATCATATCATTACTCATAAAATTTTTAATAAAATAAACTTTCATTTCATTCACATAACATTACATACAATAATGTACAATTATATACAATCCAAAATTTAATTACATGTCTCAAAATAATTTACAACGTTTACTTATGTACAATAATCAAAATACAAAAATCTAAATTTACATGAGCCCTACCAAAATAGACTGCTGAGCTGACACTGACACTGTAGCAGGTCTGATCAAAATTCTAACTACTAATAGAAATAATTATTCCGTATAAAATTTACTAAATTTTTTAATTAATTACATATTTATGAAACTTTGGGAATAAACAATTTATCGGGATCTTTTATTCCTATATTACATATTCAATCTTATTGTAACACCCCTATATTCGGTAGTGCGTTCTACTGTTCCGGTGACCAGTGTCAGTCCGGACAGCTAGAATGCTTAGAACTATATTTAAATATTAGTGAGGAGACATAGAATAATGAAATACAAGAAAAGGAAAGACAAGAAAAATAAAAGAAAAATAATAGCAACGAAGTATAACCAAGTTAAATGAGCCGAGAACCCTAGCGATGGGTGACCGCACCGGGAAGTTGCGATGTGGACTGTTGACTAGCCCTGGACCGCGGGGAACCCTGGAAAATATTTTTAGGACTTAAATAAATGTTCATTGAAGTATAAATACCATTAGAAATATCAAAGAAAAATTAATTAATTAGTACAAAGAAAAGTGAGAAATCAAGAAAACGACAAAAATCAGTGTTACCGAAAAATCGGGAATGCAACCCGAACAGGGGCATTGTGGTCATTTGACACCCCGAGTTGTCTTTTGACCTAAATGTCCATTAAAAATAAATGATATTAAAGTTTGAAAATGCCATGAAAAATGAAATTTTATGTGTTGTATAAATAAGAAAAAATTATGGGGTATAATGTTGAATAATTAAAAGTTTAACATTAACTTAATGTTTTAATTGTGTTAGTGGACCACTAAGCATTATATTAAGTATTAAAAACCAGATTCCTTCCACTAATTCTTTGCATTCATCTTCTTCTTCAATTAAACTTCATTTGGCCGAATCAAAATCTCTCCCAAAGTTCATCCATGGCCGCCCCATTTGCATGCTCCATGCTCCTTGCAAGAGTCTTCATCAAAGTTGGTCTATACAACTTGGGCAGCCATTTGAGAGCAAAAAGGGAGAGATTTGAAGAAGATTTAATAAGCTTCAAAGATAGGTAAGTGCTTGTTTCCATTTTTGCTTCATTAAAGCTTGTGAGGATGTTATGGGTACTTGAATTGTGGAAAGAATTTTAGAGTTTGATGTTCTAAGGGAGATGTTTATTTTTGGCAGCCATAGAAACTCCTCAAAGGGCAATTTATTCTTGCTTGTAAATGGTAGATTAAAGGGTTGATTAAGTGTTTATGTGTGTAGGAATTAATTTGGGTGATGTATACTAAGTATATGTGAATGTGTACTTGAATTTGGAAGCTTGGAAATTAATGGAGAGTGATGTATGAATGGGCAGCTTGAATGGTGAACCATAAAAATGTTATTTCATGGTTTGGTTTATGGAATATTAATGTTGAATTGTGGTACTTGTTATGGCAGCTTGTGTATATGTATGATGGTGTGAGGTTGGACATGTAAATGAGCTAGGTTAGGTGATTGAATTGTTTGTAATTTGAGCTTGAAAAATTCTGTACTATATGGTGCATATTGAGTGTGATTATAAGCTGCCAAAATGACCAACAATATTTTGTGAAATGTGTTTGTGTTATGGTACAAAACAGAAATAGCATGAATGTGCAACTTGGTAAGTGTTAAAAGTGTATTTGGTATGTAATGAAGAGTGTTGCTATAGGGCAGTGTGCATTTTGGCTTAGAACCTTAAGTGCGTGGCTCCAATTGGTATGAGACCAATTGGAGGTGAAACTAGACACAAAATGTGCCAACTTTCCTGAAGAAAACTTACCAAAATTTTGCTTGTAAGGTAACTTGAAAAATGACCAAATCTGGATTAGTGCATTTAAGGCCTGAAAATTGACCATTTGGGCAGCAGTTAGTGTTTTGGCCATAACTCACTCAAAATAGGTCCAATTGACCTGAAATTTTTACCATGAATAGTTGAGACATATATCTACAAGTCTTATGAAGACACAAAAGCCAAAAAATGATCATAAGTAAGTCAAATAGCTTTCACAAGTTCGGGTCCAAAAACTGGCCGAACCAAAAGTGACCTAAAATGACCTAAAGTGACCAATTTTGATGCATTTTGACCAGCAATAGTAAAATGACCATAACTTGGTCTACATAACTCAGAATGACCTGAAATTTTGCCCCGCGTGCAATAAGACATAGATCTACAAGTTTGTAGTTTTGACCGAAACCCGAAAACCAAGGGAACTAGGTCATCCGGCTAGCTCAAATTAGTATACCAAAATCCGATAAATTGCAATAAAATGCAACAAACATGGAAATGAATTGGGTAACATGTACCAACACTAAAAGACTATCAAATGTGACATATTGGTAACATTAAGACCTAATTCACCTAGACTGTATCGAAGGTCAACATCTTAGGCTGACTAAAGAAATGATAGAACTCAATGAATTAATTATTAAGCATTATCGTTAGAGACAGTTTAAATGAGTACTGAAACACTTCAAATTGTGTTTCTCAGTTAGCAAAAACTCAGGGAAGGGGAAGGAAACACTGAGTCAGTGTCACACCCTACCCTTCTGTAAGGCATAACATGATCCCGTAGTATGCCTAATGAATTACCAACTTCGTCTACTGATAACCCATTAAATACACTACAAGGGATTTTAAAACTTTTCTTACTTCATTTTACAGTGGTGAGCACTATTTACAGGTGTTAAAAACTTTTTGTGAGCTGACTTGAAACAGTTAACACATTTAGACTATTAGTAATTTCTGTAAAAATTTTGGCAAAGTGCCATCTGTATTTTGGATAAAACAGTTCCTCAGAAAACCTGTAAAAAGCGCTTCAATATATTTCTAAATCTCCACTTCAACAGTTAAACAACACAATTTCTTTTTCAACTCAAATCTACAATAATTTTTCAAAGACTGAGATAAAAGAAAGATAATACAATTTTTACAAGTCAAAATACTCATAATTTACTTTATAACTTCAATGTACAATTTTAATTTACAACTGCTCAAAACCAAGAATAATATATGCATACAGTGAACATACATTACAGTACAAAATGCAAAATGTGGCATACTCAATATACCCGATGATCTCTCGCTGAATGCACTAGCAGCCTAGTCTGCTGCCCTGTCCGTCTGTCTACCTACGACAGCAATGAAAAGCTATCGCTGAGACAATGTCTCAGTGGTACGCAACATTAACCAAATACAACTTTAAATCACAATTCATAAATTATATAAATGATGGATACGTAAAATCATAGTTAAATTCAAGACATTGAATGTCAGAAGGAATTTAACACAATATCACAATAAATCTCAATAATCAAAACTTAGTTAAATTCAAAAGACAGTGAATGTCAATAAGAATTTAAACTCCATTTCATAAATTATCAAAGCTCATAATAACACAATTTAGTCAAATAATTTACGAACACAGTGTTGCCAATTCATACACAACTTAAGCCATAACACAAAATTTCCGATCAATGCTGCGTTGTACACCACGACAAAGCAATCACAACCCCATTAATCAAAATCAATGAGGAAGGGAGCTAGCTATATAATGAGTACTCATCCGATCACCTCAACTGGTAAACTAGAGAGGGAGAAAAATAAACGATCATGACTCCATAAATGGAGAAGGAAAATAAATGATCACAACCCCATAAATGGAGAAGGAATGATACGATACTGTCATGCTAAGTGTGAACACAAAATCAATTCCAAACATTTTATTCAAATGATTCGTGAGAATCCAATAAATTTCCAAAGTCATAATTTCATTCACAAAATGGCAACACAATTCATAAGTAACTTCAATTTTCACAAATCACACTAAATAATTTTTTCCATAGTTTCAAACCATTTACAATGCTTTTCAAGCAATAAGTATCTATTCAAACACATTTCCATAATTAAAAACAATAATATACAAATAGTCATAATTTATTTCAATTGAAAAATTCAAAAGAAATAACTGTTGTGCACAAACCTCTGATAACTGTCTCCTGGCCTTGACTCAGTGTTTCCTTCCCTTTTCCTGAGTCTTTGCTAACTGAGAAACACAATTTGAAGTGTTTCAATACTTAATTAAACTATCTCTAACGATAATGTTTGATAAGTAATTCACTGAATGCTAGTATTTGCTTAATCAACCTAATATGTCGACCCTCGGTGCATTCTAGGTAATTTAGGTTTTAATGTTACTAACATGTCACATTCGATAGTCTTTTAGGGTTGGTACATGTTACCAAACTCATTTCCATGTATCTTGCATTTTCTTGCAATTTGCTAGATTCCGGGATACTAGTTTGACCTAGCCGGACGACCTAGTTCCCTCGGTTTTTGGGTTTCGGTCAAAACTATAAACTTGTAGATCTATGTCTTATTGCACGCAGGGCAAAATTCAGGTCATTCTGAGTTATGTAGAGCAAGTTATGGTCATTTTACTATTGCTGGTCAAAATGCATCAAAATTGGTCACTTTAGGTCACTTTAAGTCATTTTAGGTTCGGCCAGTTTTTGAACCCGAACTTGTGCAAGCTGTTTGACTTGCTTATGGTCATTTATGGGCTTTGGTGTCTTCATAAGACTTGTAGATATGGGTCTTAACTATTCATGGTCAAAATTTCAGGTCAATTGGACCTGTTTTGAGTGAGTTATGGCCTAAACACTAACTGCTGCCCAAATGGTCAGTTTTCAGGCCTTATTTGCACTTAATCCGGATTTGGTCATTTTTCAAGTTACCTTACAAGCAGAATTTTGGCAAGATTCCTCCATGAAAGTTGGCACATTTTGTGCCTAGTTTCATCTTCAATTGGTCTCATACCAATTGGAGCCACACACTTAAAGTTCTAGGCTAAAATGCATACTGCCCTATTGCACTTTCTTTATTACTCATCAAAGCTCACTTTTAGCATTTACCAATTCACACATTCTTACCCAATTTGGTTTGTACCATAACCTAAACATATTTTACCACATATTGTTGATCCTTTTGGCAGCTTACAATCACATTCAACATACACCACAAAGTGCAGAATTTGTCAAATTCAATTACACAATTTAACTACCTATTCATGCTCATTTACATGTCCAACTTCACACCATCATACATATACCCAAACTGCCATAACAACTAACACAATTCAACATTAATATTCCATAAACCAAACATGAAATAACATCCTTATGGTTCACCCAACCAGGCTGCCAATTCATGCATTACATTCCATTAATTCCCAAGCTTCAAATTTCAAATACACATCCACATATACTAAGTATACATCACCCAAATAATTTCCTACACACATATACATTTAATCAATCCTTTAATCTACCATTTAGAAGCAAGAATAAGCTGTCCTCAAAGTGTTTCCTTGGCTGCCAAAAGTACACAGCCCCTTTAAACATCAAACCTCAAAAATTTCTCCATAAATCAAGTACCCATAACATCCTTACAAACGTTAATAAAACAATAATCAAAAACTCAAACTTACCACTTTGGAAATTCTTCAAAACTCCACAAAAACTTTCATTTCTTGCTGCCTATCTACTGCCCAAGGTGTGAGGATCATTTTTCATGAAGACACTTGCAAGAAATCAAGGCTTGATCATGGAGAACTTGAGCTCCATGCATGGTGCGGCCATGGGAGAGGTTTGAGAGCTTTCATTCTTCCAAATGAAATTTTCAAGTGGAGAAGATGAATTGCAGAATGTTAGTAGACATTTCTGCCCACTTAGGGTATTATATGGTATATAATAATTTACTTAGTGCTCCACTAACATAGGTTAATAATAAATAATGTTAAACTTTCCATATTCCCACATTAAGTCCCTAATTTTTGCTAATTGAATTAGGTACCACTAATTTAATTTTTCATGACATTTTACAAATATAATATCATGTATTTTTAATGGACATTTAGGTCAAAAGATAACTCGGGATGTCAAATGCCCACAATTTCCCTGTTCGGGTTGCATTCCCGATTTTTTGGTAATACCGGGTTTTGTCCGTTTTTCGATTTCTCACTTTTCTTTGTACTAATTAATTAATTTTTCTTTGATATTTCTAATGGCATTTATACTTCAATTGATGTCTCTATAAGTCTTAAAAATATTTTCCAGGGTTCCCCGCGGTCCAGGGCTAGTCAACGGTCCACGCCGTGACTTCCCGGCGGTCACCCATCGCCAGGGTTCTCGGTTCGCTTAACTTGGTTACATTTCTTTGCTATTATTTTTCCTTTGCTTTTCTTGTATTTTCTTTTCTTCTATTTCATTATTTTATGTCTCCTCATCAATATCTAAGTGTAGTTCTAGGCATCCTAGCTGTCCGGACAACTCTGATCACCGGAACAGTAGAACGCACTACCGAACATAGGGGTGTTACAGTCAGAGCCAAGAGTCAATTATCAGAGGTTTGTACACAATAGTTATTTCTTTTGAATTTTTCAATTGAAATAAATTATGATTACTTGTATGTTATTATTTTAAATTGTGTTTGTGCACAATAATTATTTCTTTTGAATTTTTCAATTGAAATAAATTATAATTATTGAAAAATAAATTATGATTATTTTTATATTATTGTTTTAAATTGTGTTTGTGCACAATAGTTATTTCTTTTGAATTTTTCAATTGAAATAAATTATAATTAATTGTATGTTATTGTTTTAAATTGTGTTTGTGCACAATAAACCTTATTTGAGCCTTTTGTCATTGAAAAATTGATTTAGTGTGATTTATGGAAATTTGAAGTTAATTATGAATTGTGTTGCCATCTTGTGAATGAAATTATGAATTTGGAAATTTATTGGATTTCTCACGAATCATTTGAATAAAATGATTAGAATTGATTTTGTGTTCACACTTAGCATGACAGTATCACACTATTCCTCCCCCATTTTATGGGGTTGAGATCGTTTATTTTCCTCCCTCTCTGGTTTGCCAATTGAGGTTGAGATCGGATGAGTACTCATTATATAGCTAGCTTCCTCCCTCATTGATTTCGATTAGTGGGGTTGTAGATTGCTTTGTCGTGGCGTACAACACGGCATTGATCGAAAACTTTGTGTCATGGCTTAAGTTGTGTATGAATTGGCAACACTGTGTTTATTAAATTATTTGACTCAAAATTTTTCTATAATGAGCTTTGATAATTTGTGAAATGTAATTATGCAGCATTTAAATTGTGTTATTGATTTGCAAAACAATATTATTCAGCTATTTGATCAAATTGTGTTATTGATTGACAAAACTGTATTCTTCAGTTATTTCATCGAATTGTGTTATTGATTTGCAAAATGGTATTATTCAGTTATTTGATCAAATTGTGTTATTGATTGGCAAAACTATATTATTCAGTTATTTGATCAAATGGTATTATTGATTGGCAAAACTGTATTATTCAGTTATTTGATCAAACTTGTGTTATATGAACTTTGTAAATTGTAAAATAGAATTGTGAACTATTTGATTTGTAAATTGTCAATAAAAGATTTATGTATCGCATTTCAAATTGTTATTGTGCACCACTAAGTAAATTTTACTCAGCGATAGCTTTTCATTGCTGTCGCAGGTAGACAGATTGACAGGGCAGCAGACTAGGCTGCTAGTGTTTCAGTGAGAGATCATCGGGTATATTGAGTATACCATATTTTGCATTTTATATTGTAATGTATGTTCACTGTATGTATATAGTGTTCTTGGTTTTGAGCAGTTGTAAACTAAAATTGTACCTTGAAGTTGTAAAATAAATTGTGAGTTATTTTGGTTTGTAAAATTTATACTATATTTCTTTTATCTCAGCTTTGAAAATACTGAAAAATTACTGTGGATTTGAGTTGAGAAACATATTGAGTTGATCAAATATTGGAGTTGAGATTGAGAAATATATTTGAAGTGCTTTTTTATAGGTTTTTGAAGAACTATTTTATTCAAAATATAGATGGCACTCCGCCAAAATTTTTACAGAAATTACTAATAATTCAAATGTGTTAGCTGTTTCACTTCAGTTCAAAAAAGTTTTTAACACCTCTAAATAGTGCTCACCACTGTAAAAAGAAGTAAGAAAAGTTTTAAAATCCCTTGTAGTGTATTTAATGGGTTATCAGTAGACGAAGTTGGTAATTCATTCGGTATACTACGGGATCATATCATGCCTTACAGAGGGGTAGGGTGTGACATGTTTTAGTGGTATTAGAGCTAGTTTTTAAATTCTATTTTCACCTATAATTTGAATATTCTTTCTTCATAGTACAACTGCTCAATGTCATTGTTTGATACATACAATACATTACATTATAAATATGCACTAACAGGAGGAAATCTCCTTGTGTTAATTGTTCAGGAGGTCTAAGATCCTCGAATTGACCATGGAAGAGGGTGATCGTTCAGTCGATTAATCGATAGAGGCTGAGGTACAAGTTGAGGCCCCAGCTCCACAAAGTGTCAAAGGCCCGACTGTACTAGTTTTACCGGTACAAATTACTGCACAAATAGCCCAGTAAATGGCCACTTTCTTTCAATAAATGGCTGATAATCTGTCAGCCCAAGCCCAAGTACAAACCCAACCCCCACAAGGGCAACATGAAATAGAGAAGAGGGAGAAACCTATGGGCCAGAGCTCAAGCAGTAATTTGGGGATGAGAAAAGAATTTGAGGAGCCTCGAGTTCAGGGATATAACAGAGGTGGATCATCAAGGCAGAGACCAGCAAGGTCCAGTCGTCGAACAACTAGAAGTTCCTACCCTCCCTGCCAATGTGAAACTTGTGGTAGAAATCATGGTGGGGTATGCTACAAGGCCATAGGAGCCTGTTATAACTGTGGAGGCATAGGACACTTTGCCAAAGACTGCACCAGTGCCCGTAGAGTTAGACCACCTTCTACTACTGCTGAAGGGTTAGTTCAGAGCCCTGTCACCAGAGGTTCACAACCACCCAGCAGAGGTAGAGGCAGGGGTAGAGGTAACCCAGCAGGCAGCCAAGGCATAGTGAAACAATCAGAGCAAGACAGTGCTCCGGTCAGAGTCTAAGTAATGAGATAGAGAGAAGAAGTCGAGACATCTGATGTTGTGGCTGGTACCTTCTCAACTTTTAATCAAGATGTATTTGTGTTATTTGATCCGGGTTCTACCCATTCTTATGTGAGTACTAGCATCATTGATTGCATTGCTGCTCCATATACAAAAATGGACTTTGAGGTGTTAGTAACAAGTCCGTTAGGATAAGAGGTTCGAGTTAATAAAATGTCTAGGGATTGTCCTTTGGTGATCCAAGGACATACTTTTTTGTTTGATCTCATTGAAATGCCCTTCAGAGATTATGATATCATCTTGGGCATGGATTGGTTAACCAGGCATCACGCCATGATTGACTGTAGATTAAAGACAATCACTTTTGGTCTCCCTCAGTACAGTGATGTGGTAATACATGGGGAGAGGTAGCTATTGCCATCAAACGTCATTTCGGCTGCACTAGCCAGAAAAATGATCAGAAAGGGGTGTGAAGCATACTTGGCACATGTGGTAGACACCCAAGTGGAGAGTCCAGCATTGAGGGACATCCCTACAGTATATGACTTTCCAGATGTGTTTCCTGATGAATTGCCAGGATTACCTCCAAAAAGAGAGGTGCAGTTTGAAATTAATGTTATGCCTGGTGTGGATCCAATCTCTATAACATCATATAGAATGGCACCAGTAGAGTTGAAGGAGTTGAAGATACAGTCGCAAGAACTACTTGAAAAGGGCTTCATCCACCCTAATGTGTCACCATGGGGAGCGCCAGTATTGTTTGTTAAGAAGAAGAATGACACTCTTCGTTTATGTATTGTTTGACCTGGAATCTGCATACTTTTATGTTAGTGTTAGAACTATATGTTCTGTTATTATTCCTTTACAGGGGAATAAATTTTGATGCATTAGTGACTAGTCCTTTGAGATAAGGATTGTGATAATAAGTGAAATTAGTTTTGAAAGAGTTTATCAGCGACAAGTATTTTCTAACACACTATAAATTATAAAGCTAAACGGCAAGCCTACTTAATGTAAGGCAAGAGGACGTAAAAGTAAGTTACGGTAATAGAATTGCTCTAGATGAAGGCAAGGATGTTACTGTTAGTAATTGTTAATAGATATTATAATCAGAATAAGATTCAAATATCAGTAAATTCGAAAAGGATAAAATATCGAAAAATTTGATCTATTGGGATGTATCGTAGTAACTATGCAATGTTCTTGATGTTTATACTATAATCTGCAGATTACAGTACTAACTTGAGATTATTGTGTAGAGCTACGTATTACTCGATAGTACACCTAGATGAGAATAGTTGCCAACGGTATCTGTTTTGGTATAGTTATGCTAGGACAGAACTTAATTGTTAGAAATAAGTTTGAAAATCCTACTTAGGGATCTAAAACTCAAAAGTTAGAGTATCGAAAGATTATAGTTTAATACAAAAGGAGGTAAGTTATAGAATATTGATAGCTAAAAAGAGTTATGGAAGTAAAAATTTAAACAGTTGGTTCAGACATAACAAAGAAATGTTACGAATATGAGAAAGACTATTGACTAGAATAGTCAGAGGACCAATGTGACACCCCTTAACCGTGTACAGTATACCCGAGTAAGCAATGTCACACAGTGTACTGGCACACTCTATTATACCTTAATTAATTTTTATCATGGTTTTGAATATAACTTATGAAATATAATATATTTAAGTCATTTGTTGAAATTTTAATTTATTTGAGGTTTCGAAAATTTTATAGAAAATCCGGCAGAGTACCGGCTAAAAATGGAGAAAACAGTTCTTCGGAACCTGTTAAAAACACTTCCAATATTCATATCTCATCACTCTCAAACTCCAATATCAAAATCTCAACATTTTTCAATTTCATTTCTCAATCATTCATCTCATGTAATAATCAAGTATAAATCACAAATAAACATTCTCTTTTCCATTCATAAACACAATTCTCATTATTTACATGATCATCAAAATACATTTCATAAGTTCAACTACATATGAGAAAATGAAAATTTAATTACAAAATACCAAAATGACACCTAGTGTCCTACCAATGCACTGTAGAAGTTGAGGTGACACGGACACTGTGCAGAGCTGCAGGATGGGCTCACCCAGTCTGCGGTCTGCTGGGCTCTCGATCTGTATCTCCAGAACCTACGCGTGGCAAAAGCAATGCGCTAAGCAATAATGCTTAGTGGTGCAATAATAAAATAAAAGAAAATAGCAGAAAATAAATATGTATTGAATGTATATGTCTTATTTGTTTTGTATTTGTTATATTCATTTATTTCTTTAACTTTGTCCATTTTCATTCATTTGGTTGCCCAAGTAACCTATACTAGACGACTGGACTGGATAAACGGGTAAACTAGCACTGGGTATCAAGTACCTCGGGCCGTCACACCATCGGTCACATATGTATCTCCTGGCAGGCAATGTAACAATGCCTAACAAGTCAGAATAATATTAGGCACGAGGCCACATCTCAATTCAAGGTCAGAATGGCTAAAAGCCATGAAATCACAGAATGGCATAATGCCATGTGTAGTACTGCTAACTGAACCCTATTGGCATGCCAAACTATCCAAACCAATCTTGTTAGGTATACTAGGGCATTTGATACTTTAAAATTCTTCAATTTGTGAATTTAAAGTTTTGGTGTCACTATTCACTTCATTAGTCAACAAAAATGTTAACTTTTGGATAGAAAATAGGTACATTGGTTTTAGCACTCCCAACATACCACATTTTGCATTTAAAACTTGTTGGCATTAAGCATTAATACCATTTCTAAGCTTAAACCAAGGGAAGCAGAATTTTCAGTTTTTGTAGCCCAACTTTACTATTCCATTGGGCACTGTTGCAGTGGGAATTTGAGGAAATGGTAAACATGAAAGTTGTTCCTTATTTTGTCTTGTTGAATTTCTTTTTTTGAATCACTCCATTTGGAGTTTTTTAGCTCTAGATATGATCCAAAAACCACAGCTGACCGGATTTCAATTCTGCAGAATTTACCAAATCTACAGTACCATGAACAGTGACTGCCACTACCTTGTTGGATGGGTTCTGGCAATAATTTGGGGTAGGTTTCTTCATGAAAGTTGTTTGTCTATGTCTTATCTTGTTTCTGTAAAAATTTCAGGTCAATTGACCATATCTACAGTGAGTTATGGCCAACTGTTCATTTGGTCATTCTGCAGAACCTGTTTGCAGGGTATCCGGATTGGGGCCAACTTTTGGTCCTCTTGCTTTGGTCTTTTGGACATGGTTTCTTCAGAAAAATTGTGCCATTATAAGTCTAGTTTCATGTCCAATTGGCCAAACACCAATTGAACCTACACAGCCAAAGATATGGCTGTCCAAGTGGGCTGGAATCACAGCCTCATTGCTACTGTCATTAGGCAGCCTACACATTTCACTTTGCCATGCATTAGCTCACTTCAAATTATGATTAACTTGCCTTAAATGGTCACTAATTGACCATTAGAATGTCCATTAATCATTTCATAAGCCAAGTCAAATTTTTACTCCCCAAAACCCTAATTTCCATTTCAATTTACCCATACACCTTAGTTAGCACACTAATTCATTATCCATGTAGTTATATACCTTAAACATCATTTCTAGTCCACTCCAAGTCCATCAAAACAATCAAAATCATTCCTTCCTTAGGGCTGCTGAAATTCATGTACACATACACATGAGTTTTTGTCCATTTAAATTACAATTTCTTACTAAATTCAAGTCCCTAATCATGAAAGTAAAGAGTTTTAGGTATTTAGATGCACTAACCTCTTGTAGGGCAGAATTTTCTAAGCTCAAACTTCACTTTTTTTTCTTTTCTAGGCTGCCAAACACTTTCCCAAGATGAGTGGACAAGTTTTAATGAAAGGGGTTTAGGGTTTTGTTGTGAAACAAAGGGAGAAATGAAGCTTTTTTGAAGTGTTAATGGAGGTTTGGGCAAGGGCTAGGTTTCGGCTGGTTTTGGGGAAGAAGAAGGCTGCTGCTTTCTTTAATTTTTTGGTCATATTTATCTCTTTTTATTTGTTAGTTGAATGTTTGTTTAAATGTGATTGGTGGTAGCTTTTTAAATGACATCACATTATATCATAAATGAGCCTTTTTTTTATTTTTCTTTTCTTTTCATCACTACTCAATTTCAATTTAATTTTTAGTAATATTTATTCATATTTTATGTCATATTAATTATTTACTTAACTGGACAAATCGGCCAAAAATCACCTCTGAAGGCGAAATGACCAAAATGCCCTCCGTTTGGCTTAACGGGTCAAAATTGTCTGTACCGATTGAAAAATTTTTCTAAATATTTTCTTGGCATTCTAATGCCATAGGGACCTCAATGACCCTTCTCCGGAGTCTCAAAAATTATTTTATAATTTTTCCCCCGGGTCTAGGGCTCCTAGTTGCGAGAACCGCAACTTCCCTCTGGGTTACCCATCGCTAGGGCACCGGCTCGTTTATCTTGGTTGTATTTTATTTCTAAAATTTTTCCTAAATTTTTCTTATTAATATTTGAGTTAATTATGGTTCCTCACTTTAGTTTAAATATATTTCCGAACGTTCTAGCTGTCCAGACCGACACCGGTCACCGGAACAGTAGAATGTACGGAGTTGCTACCGGGAGGGTGTTACAACTCTTCCCCTCTAATTTAAATTTCGTCCTCGAAATTTACCTGATGCAAACAGTTGAGGGAACTGTTGCCTCATCGTCTCTTCACTTTCCCAAGTTGCCTCCTCGGTGTTGTGGTGCCTCCAAAGCACTTTCACCAGTGGAATCTACTTGTTCCTCAATTCTTTTACTTCCCGAGCTAGGATCCGTAGAGGTTCTTCTTCATATGTCAAATCCGGTTGTATTTCAATTTCTTCCCTGAAGATTACATGTGAAGGATCTGAGCGGTATCTTCTGAGCATGGACACGTGGAACACATTGTGGATCTTGTCCAGCTCTGGTGGTAAAGCTAGCCTATAGGCCACTAGACCCACACGTTCAATGACTTCATATGGGCCAATGAACCTAGGGCTTAACTTACCTTTCCTTCCAAACCTTAATACCTTCTTCCACGGTGACACCTTGAGGAACACTTTGTCGCCAACCGCATATTCTATTTCTTTTCTCTTCAGGTCGGCATAAGATTTACATGTCATGCGAGTCAACCTTCGATTGGCTTTGATTAGTTTCACTTTCTCCTCGATCTGTTTCACCGTGTCCGGCCCCACCGCTTTTTCTTCGCCCAATTCACCCAAAGACACCGAGTTCTACATTTCCTCCCATACGATTGCTTCATACAGGCCATTTGGATACTAGCTTGGTAGCTATTGTTGTATGCAAATTCTGCCATGGGAGGTATCTATCCCAACTTCCTCAAATTCAATGACACAACTCCTCAAGATATCCTCAAGGACTGACATATATTTCATGTTATTATTATCATTTTAATTCAATATTTGTATCAATTCCATTGGTTTCAATTGTTTACCTGGATTACTCTTTCTGATTGCCCATCCCTCTGAGGATGGAAAGCTGTGCTGAAGTGGAGTTGTGTACCCAAGGACTCATGCAACTTCTTCCAAAATCTCGATGTGAACCTTGGGTCTCGATCAGATATGATGGAAAGTGGAATTCCATGCAGTCTAACTATCTCACTGATATACAATTCTGCTAACTTTTCCGGTGAGTAGTCACCCTAATCGCGAGAAAGTGTGTCGACTTCACAATCTATCCACTATCACCCATGCCGCATCATGTTTCTTCCGGGTGAGAGGTAGACCACTTACAAAATCCATGGTGACCGATCCCATTTCCATTCGGTATGCGTATAGGTCAGTAGCAAACCCGATGGAACTTGATGTTCTCGCCTTGACTTGCCGACATGTCAAGCATTTAGTCACGTAGTCGGCTATGTCTTTCTTCATACTGTGCCACCAATATCAAGCTTGGATCATGATACATCTTTGTACTTCCTGGGTGCATAGCATATACACTGGTGTGCGCCTCTTTTAGAATACTGGCCTTCAATTCCCCATCATCTGGTACACACAGTCTTCCTTTGTAATACAGACACCCATCTACTTTCATCCCATAGTCAGTTGCTTTTCCCTCAGAGATTTTGCTCATAATAACCATTAGCTTCTCATCTGCCTTTTGCCCATCTAAAATCTGCTGTAGTAGGTTTGGCCTCACTTGCAACTCAGCCAAAATCATCTTGAATCAAAGTTAGATGGGTATTCAATGATCTCAAAGCTGTCATGGATTTTCTGCTCAAAGTATCAGCAACAACATTTGCCTTCCCAGGATGGTAGTCAATTACACAATCATAGTCCTTCAGGAACTTAATCTATCGCCTCTGTCTAAGGTTGAGCTCCCTCTGAGTTGGCAAATATTTTAAACTTTTGTGGTCTGTGTAAATGTAGCATTTTTCACCATATAAGTAATGCCTCCATATCTTCAGTGCAAAGATAATTGCTGCAAGCTCTAGATCATGGGTAGGGTAGTTCTGTTCATGTGGCCTTAACTGTCTGGAAGCATAAGCAACCACCTTCCCCTCTTGCATCAATACACACCCTAACCCATTATGTGAGGCATCACTGTAGACCACAAAGTCCTTTCCTAACACTGGCTGTGTTAACACTGGTGCCTTTGTCAACATAGCCTTCAACTTCTCAAAACTGGTCTGACACTTGTCATTCCAATCAAATCTGACATTCTTGTGTAACAGCTTGGTTATTGGAGCAGCTATTAAGGAAAATCCCTTCACGAATCTCCTGTAATACCCAGCTAGCCCCAAGAAGCTTCTGACCTCAGTTGTATTCCTGGGAGGCTTCCATTCCATCACTGCTTCTATTTTCTTAGGATCCACCCTAATCCCATCAGCTGACACTATGTGTCCAAGGAATGCAATCTCATTCAACCAGAAGTCACACTTGGACAACTTAGCATACAACTTCTTTTCTCTTCATTCTTCTTGCAGCTGTGGCTGAGATGACATTGGACAAGAAATCTGTCCTTTCTCCCACAACTGTGATCTCATTACCCTCAGAAGTTTTCAGAGAAATTCTCTTTAATTTGCAATCAACTATTGCCTGATGACGTGACAACCAGTCCATTCCCAAAATCACGTCAAACTCGTGGAAAGGCAACTCAATCAGGTCTGCCAAGAATTCATACCCCTGAATCCTTAACGGGCAACCCTTGTACACTTTGTTCACCACTACACTGTGGCCCAATGGATTAGTGACCAGAATGTCTTGGTCACTCTCCCCTACTAGTATCCCCCTTTCTACGGGTAAGTTGATGCAGATGTATGAATGAGTGGATCCTAGATCCACCAATGCATGCACAGATGTATTGTAGAGGGAGAACGTACCCCTGATGACGTCCGGGGCATCTTGCTCCTCCTGAGCTCTAATGGCATAAGCTCTTGCGGGTGGTCTGTCGAGCCTCTCTGGCCTCGACGCAGAGCCTTTGTGATGGTCCCACACCTCGATTTGCAGATTTTCTACCCTCTCAGCAGCAGAGTAGGTCTGCTCGCTTGTGTTGGAGCAACAGTAGTAGTTCTGCGTGGGCGGTTCCTCACCGATGCTCTGTCGACCCACACCTTAGCGAGCACCAGTCACTCTCCAACACTCCCCTTATGCCATTTCAAACGGTGTGGACATGCGAGAAGATGCCGGGCTAGTCCTGAACCCCATCCTCGGAGAGCGCCCACCGATGGTGTGGATGACCTCTCCTAGGGGTAAATCGTGGCCTAGGCCCTGAGACCGACCACGACCTTGTGGCTGACTGAACTCGTGTAGGTGGACCCTTGAACCTCTTCCCAAGTGCAGAGATGAACTAGACCGACTCGGCCCTCTTCTCGCTGCCTATCCCTTCCAGTCCGCTCACTGATTCTTACTTTTTCAACCTTTATTGCAGCTTCCACTAACTTGGTAAATTCTGTGATTCCCAGGGCAGTGAGCTGGATCTTTATGTTGTCATTTAGTCCCTCTTCAAATCTCTTACACCTTTCAGCTTCATTAGGGACTATCTCCCTTCCGTAGCGGCTCAATCTAATGAATTCCTTCTCATACTCGGCCACTGACAACTGTCTCTGCCTCAGATTAATGAACTCTCTTCTTCTCTCTTCCAGGTATACACTACCCACATATTTCTTCTTGAATTCGGAGAGGAAGAAGTCCCAAGTTACTATCTCTGGCTATACTTCACTAGATACCGTGTCCCACCATTCATATGCATCATCTTGCAGCAGAGATACGGCAGCTTCCAAATTTTGCTCTGGGGTGCAGTGGAGTTGTTTTAGAACTCTGCCTGTTCTATTCAACCAATTTTCGGCTGTAACAGAATCATCTTCTCTCATGTCGAAGAAGTCCACTGCTCTAAATTTTCTCAATTTTTTCAAGTGTGATTTTGGTTGTGGAGGTGGTGGTGGTGGTGCTGCTGCTGGCATTA
This sequence comes from Hevea brasiliensis, assembly GCF_030052815.1. Taxonomy (NCBI): domain Eukaryota; kingdom Viridiplantae; phylum Streptophyta; class Magnoliopsida; order Malpighiales; family Euphorbiaceae; genus Hevea; species Hevea brasiliensis. The sequence goes on from NC_079499.1 coordinate 51,597,038, forward strand.
CCCCCGCCATGTGTCTGAAGAATTCGGCCATTTGTTGGAACATGGCCTGTGGAGGCTGAGCAGGCTCTGCTTGAGCTGGCGGAGTAGGTTCTTCCCTACCCCCAGTCTCAGCTGCTGCAGGTGGAGCATGACTCTCCACTTCCTCCTCAACTGCCCTCTGAGATGTAGGGTCCATATCCTATTCAAAAAAACAAAGATAAACAGATCTGTATTAGTGTCACCTCGACTCTTACAAATGCAATGCATGGTATAGACTCAATCTAGGCCCAGAAACGCCTAAACCGTGCTCTGATACCACTAAATGTGACACCCCTTACCCGTGTACAGTATACCCGAGTAAGCAATGTCACACGGTATACCGGCATACTCTATTATACCTTAATTAATTTTTATCATGGTTTTGAATATAACTTATGAAATATAATATATTTAAGTCATTTGTTGAAATTTTAATTTATTTGAGGTTCCGAAAATTTTATAGAAAATCCGGCAGAGTACCGGCTAAAAATGGAGAAAACAGTTCTTCGGAACCTGTTAAAAACACTTCCAATATTCATATCTCATCACTCTCAAACTCCAATATCAAAATCTCAACATTTTTCAATTTCATTTCTCAATCATTCATCTCATGTAATAATCAAGTATAAATCACAAATAAACATTCTCTTTTCCATTCATAAACACAATTCTCATTATTTACATGATCATCAAAATACATTTCATAAGTTCAACTACATATGAGAAAATGAAAATTTAATTACAAAATACCAAAATGACACCTAGTGTCCTACCAATGCAATCAGAGAAGTTGAGGTGACACGGACATCGCAGTGTAGTCGCAGGATGGACTCACCCACCATGGTCTGCCGAGCTCTCGATCTGTATCTCTAACTCACGCGTGGCAAAAGCAACGCGCTAAGCAATAATGCTTAGTGGTGCAATAATAAAATAAAAGAAAATAGCAAAAAATAAATATGTATTGAATGTATATGTCTTATTTGTTTTGTATTTGTTATATTCATTTATTTCTTTAACTTTGTCCATTTTCATTCATTTGGTTGCCCAAGTAACCTATACTAGATGACTGGACTGGATAAACGGGTAAACTGGCACTGGGTATCAACTACCTCGGGCCGTCACACCATCGGTCACATATGTATCTCCGGTGCAAAGTAACAACTAACAAGTCAGAATAATATTAGGCACGAGGCCACATCTCAATACAAGGTCGAATGGCTAAAAGCCATGAAATCACTGAATGGCATAATGCCATGTGCGATCTTGCTAACTGAACCCTATTGGCATGCCAAACTATCCAAACCAATCTTGTTAGGTATACTAGGGCATTTGATACTTTAAAATTCTTCAATTTGTGAATTTCAAGTTTTGGTGTCACTATTCACTTCATTAGCCAACAAAAATGTTAACTTTTGGATAGAAAATAGGTACATTGGTTTTGGCACTCCCAACATACCACATTTTGCATTTAAAACTTGTTGGCATTGAAGCATTAATACCATTTCTAAGCTTAAACCAAGGGAAGCAGAATTTTCAGTTTTTGTAGCCCAACTTTACTGTTCCATTGGGCATTGTTGCAGTGGGAATTTGAGGAAATGGTAAACATGAAAGTTGTTCCTTATTTTGTCTAGTTGAATTTCATTTTTTGAATCACTCCATTTGGAGTTTTTTTAGCTCCAGATATGGTCCAAAAACCACAGCTGGCCGGATTTCAATTCTGCAGAATTTACCAAATCTACAGTACCATGAACAGTGATTGCCACTGCCTTGTTGGATGGGTTCTGGCAATAATTTGGGGTAGGTTTCTTCATGAAAGTTGTTTGTCTATGTCTTATCTTGTTTCTGTAAAAATTTCAGGTCAATTGACCATATCTACAGTGAGTTATGGCCAACTGTTCATTTGGTCATTCTGCAAAACCTGTTTGCAGGGTATCCGGATTGGGGCCAACTTTTGGTCCTCTTGCTTTGGTCTTTTGGACATGGTTTCTTCAGCAAAATTGTGCCATTATAAGTCTAGTTTCATGTCCAATTGGCCAAACACCAATTGAACTTACACAACCAAAGATATGGCTGTCCAAGTGGGCTGGAATCACAGCCTCATTGCTGCTGTCATTAGGCAGCCTACACATTTCACTTTGCCATGCATTAGCTCACTTCAAATTATGATTAGGTTGCCTTAAATGGTCACTAATTGACCATTAGAATGTCCATTAATCATTTCATAAGCCAAGTCAAATTTTTACTCCCCAAAACCCTAATTTCCATTTCAATTTACCCATACACCTTAGTTAGCACACTAATTCATTATCCATGTAGTTATATACCTTAAACATCATTTCTAGTCCACTCTAAGTTCATCAAAACAATCAAAATCATTCCTTCCTTAGGGCTGCCGAAATTCATGTACACATACACATGAGTTTTTGTCCATTTAAATTACAATTTCTTACTAAATTCAAGTCCCTAATCATGAAATTAAAGAGTTTTAGGTATTTAGATGCACTAACCTCTTGTAGGGCAGAATTTTCTAAGCTCAAACTTCACTTTCTTTCCTTTTCTAGGCTGCCAAACACTTTCCCAAGATGAGTGGACAAGTTTTAATGAAAGGGGTTTAGGGTTTTGTTGTGAAACAAAGGGAGAAATGAAGCTTTTTTGAAGTGTTAATGGAGGTTTGGGCAAGGGCTAGGTTTCGGCTGGTTTTGGGGAAGAAGAAGGCTGCTGCTTTCTTTAATTTTTTGGTCATATTTATCTCTTTTTATTTGTTAGTTGAATGTTTGTTTAAATGTGATTGGTGGTAGATTTTTAAATGACATCACATTATGTCATAAATGAGCCTTTTTTTTATTTTTCTTTTCTTTTCATCACTACTCAATTTTAATTTAATTTTTAGTAATGTTTATTCATATTTTATGTCATATTAATTATTTACTTAATTGGACAAGTCGGCCAAAAATCACCTCTGAAGGCGAAATGACCAAAATGCCCTCCGTTTGGCTTAACGGGTCAAAATTGTCTGTACCGATTGAAAAATTTTTCTAAATATTTTCTTGGCATTCTAATGCCATAGGGACCTCAATGACCCTTCTCCGGAGTCTCAAAAATTATTTTATAATTTTTCCCCCGGGTCTAGGGCTCCTAGTTGCGAGAACCGCAACTTCCCTCTGGGTTACCCATCGCTAGGGCACCGGCTCGTTTATCTTGATTGTATTTTATTTCTAAAATTTTTCCTAAATTTTTCTTATTAATATTTGAGTTAATTATGGTTCCTCACTTTAGTTTAAATATTTTTCCGAATGTTCTAGCTGTTCGGACCGACACCGGTCACCGGAACAGTAGAATGTACGGAGTTGCTACCTGGAGGGTGTTACAACCAATGACTAGATAAATCATTCTAACATGACCTCAAGGGTCATTCAAGACGGAACATGAACCAAAATATTAGACAGCACAATAGTAAGAGAAGATTGGTGTTATACAAACAAATTAAATGTTGTATTAGATTGTTAAAAGTCTTATACAAATGCGAGGGAAAGAAGATCATACGATCATATAGAAAGGAGAAAATAAACGTATGACTATTATAAGATGGCTATTGGGTAAAATTTCATGGATGAAATTTATTTTAAGGGGGGGAGAATTGTAACACCCCTATGTTCGGTAGTGCGTTCTACTGTTCCGGTGACCAGTGTCTATCCGGACAGCTAGAATGCCTAGAACTATATTTAAATATTAGTGAGGAGACATAGAATAATGAAATACAAGAAAAGGAAAGACAAGAAAAATAAAAGAAAAATAATAGCAATGAAGTGTAACCAAGTTAAACGAACCGAGAACCCTAGCGATGGGTGACCGCACCAGGAAGTTGCGGTGTGGACCGTTGACTAGCCCTGGACCGCGGGGAACCCTGGAAAATATTTTTAGGACTTAAATAAATTTTTATTGAAGTATAAATACCATTAGAAATATCAAAGAAAAATTAATTAATTAGTACAAAGAAAAGTGAGAAATCAAAAAAACGACAAAAATCGGTGTTACCGAAAAATCGGGAATGCAATCCGAACAGGGGCATTGTGGTCATTTGACACCCCGAGTTATCTTTTGACCTAAATGTCCATTAAAAATAAATGATATTAAAGTTTGAAAATGCCATGAAAAATGAAATTTTATGTGTTGTATAAATAAGAAAAAATTATGGGGTATAATGTTGAATAATTAAAAGTTTAACATTAACTTAATATTTTAATTGTGTTAGTGGACCACTAAGCATTATATTAAGTATTTAAAACCAGATTCCTTACACTAATTCTCTGCATTCATCTTCTTCTTCAATTAAACTTCATTTGGCCGAATCAAAATCTCTCCCAAAGTTCATCCATGGCCGCCCCATTTACATGCTCCATGCTCCCATGATCAAGCAACAATTTCTTGCAAGAGTCTTCATCAAAGTTGGTCTATACAACTTGGGCAGCCATTTGAGAGCAAAAAGGGAGAGATTTGAAGAAGATTTAATAAGCTTCAAAGATAGGTAAGTGCTTTTTTCCATTTTTGCTTCATTAAAGCTTGTGAGGATGTTATGGGTACTTGAATTGTGGAAAGAATTTTGGAGTTTGATGTTCTAAGGGAGATGTTTATTTTTGGAAGCCATGGAAACTCCTCAAGGGCAGTTTATTCTTGCTTGTAAATGGTAGATTAAAGGGTTGATTAAGTGTTTATGTGTGTAGGAATTAATTTGGGTGATGTATACTAAGTATATGTGAATGTGTACTTGAATTTGGAAGCTTGGAAATTAATGGAGAGTGATGTATGAATGGGCAGCTTGAATGGTGAACCATAAAAATGTTATTTCATGGTTTGGTTTATGGAATATTAATGTTGAATTGTGGTACTTGTTATGGCAGCTTGTGTATATGTATGATGGTGTGAGGTTGGACATGTAAATGAGCTAGGTTAGGTGATTGAATTGTTTGTAATTTGACCTTGAAAAATTATATACTATATGGTGCATATTAAGTGTGATTATAAGCTGCCAAAATGACCAACAATATTTTGTGAAATGTGTTTGTGTTATGGTATAAAACAGAAAAAGCATGAATGTGCAACTTGGTAAGTGTTAAAAGTGTATTTGGTATGTAATGAAGAGTGTTGCTATAGGGCAGTGTGCATTTTGGCTTAGAACCTTACGTGCGTGGCTCCAATTGGTATGAGATCAATTGGAGGTGAAACTAGACACAAAATGTACCAACTTTCCTGAAGAAAACTTACCAAAATTTTGCTTGTAAGGTAACTTGAAAAATGACCAAATCCGGATTAGCGCATTTAAGGCCTGAAAATTGACCATTTGGGCAGCAGTTAGTGTTTTGGCCATAACTCACTCAAAACAGGTCCAATTGACCTGAAATTTTTACCATGAATAGTTGAGACATATATCTACAAGTCTTATGAAGACACCAAAGCCCATAAATGATCATAAGTAAGTCAAATAGCTTGCACAAGTTCAGGTCCAAAAACTGGCCGAACCAAAAGTGACCTAAAATGACCTAAAGTGACCAATTTTGATGCATTTTGACCAGCAATAGTAAAATGACCATAACTTGGTCTACATAACTCAGAATGACCTGAAATTTTGCCCCACGTGCAATAAGACATAGATCTACAAGTTTGTAGTTTTGACCAAGACCCGAAAACTGAGGGAACTAGGTCATCCGGCTAGCTCAAATTAGTATACCAGAATCCGATAAATTGCAATAAAATGCAACAAACATGGAAATAAATTGGGTAACATGTACCAACACTAAAAGGCTATCAAATGTGACATATTGGTAACATTAAGACCTAATTCACCTAGACTGTATCGAAGGTTAACATCTTAGGCTGACTAAAGAAATGATAGAACTCAATGAATTAATTATTAAGCATTATCGTTAGAGACAGTTTAAATGAGTACTGAAACACTTCAAATTGTGTTTCTCAGTTAGCAAAGACTCAGGGAAGGGGAAGGAAACACTGAGTCAGAGCTAAGACTCAATTATCAGAGGTTTGTACATAATAGTTATTTCTTTTGAATTTTTCAATTGAAATAAATTATGATTACTTTTATGTTTTTATTTTAAATTGTGTTTGTGCACAATAATTATTTCTTTTGAATTTTTCAATTGAAATAAATTATGATTATTGAAAAATAAATTATGATTATTTTTATATTATTGTTTTAAATTGTATTTGTGCACAATAGTTATTTCTTTTGAATTTTTCAATTGAAATAAATTATGATTAATTGTATGTTATTGTTTTAAATTGTGTTTGTGCACAATAAACCTTATTTGAGCCTTTTGTCATTGAAAAATTAATTTAGTGTGATTTATGGAAATTTGAAGTTAATTATGAATTGTGTTTCCATCTTGTGAATGAAATTATGACTTTGGAAATTTATTGGATTTCTCACGAATCATTTGAATAAAATGTTTGGAATTGATTTTGTGTTCACACTTAGCATGACAGTATCACACTATTCCTCCTCTATTTATGGGGTTGAGATCGTTTATTTTCCTCTCTCTCTGGCTTGCCAGTTGAGGTTGAGATCGGATGAGTACTCATTATATAGCTAGCTTCCTCCCTCATTGATTTCGATTAGTGGGGTTGTAGATTGCTTTATCGTGGTGTACAACACGGCATTGATCGGAAACTTTGTGTCATGGCTTAAGTTGTGTATGAATTGGCAACACTGTGTTTATTAAATTATTTGACTCAAAATTTTTCTATAATGAGCTTTGATAATTTGTGAAATGTAATTGTGCAGCATTTAAATTGTGTTATTGATTTGCAAAACAGTATTATTCAGTTATTTGATCAAATTGTGTTATTGATTGGCAAAACTGTATTCTTTTGTTATTTCAAAGAATTGTGTTATTGATTTGCAAAACGGTATTATTCAGTTATTTGATCAAATTGTGCTATTGATTGGCAAAACTGTATTATTCAGTTATTTGATCAAATGGTATTATTGATTGGCAAAACTGTATTATTCAGTTATTTGATCAAATTTGTGTTATATGAACTTTATAAATTGTAAAATGGAATTGTGAATTATTTGATTTGTGAATTATCAATAAAATATTTATGTATCGCATTTCAGATTGTTATTGTGCACCACTGAGTAAATTTTACTCAGCGATAGCTTTTCATTGCTGTCCTAGGTAGACATATTGACAGGGCAGCAGACTAGGCTGCTAGTGCTTCAGAGAGAGATCATCGGGTATATTGAGTATACCATATTTTACATTTTATATTATAATGTATGTTCACTGTATGTATATAGTGTTCTTGGTTTTCAGCAGTTGTAAACTAAAATTGTACCTTGAAGTTGTAAAATAAATTGTGAGTTATTTTGGCTTGTAAAATTTATACTATATTTCTTTTATCTCAGCTTTGAAAATACTGAAAAATTACTGTGGATTTGAGTTGAGAAACATATTGAGTTGATCAAATATTGGAGTTGAGATTGAGAAATATATTTGAAGTGCTTTTTTACAGGTTTTTGAAGAACTGTTTTATTCAAAATACAGATAGCACTCTGCTAAAATTTTTACAGAAATTACTAATAATTCAAATGTGTTAGATGTTTCACTTCAGTTCAAAAAAGTTTTTAACACCTGTAAATAGTGCTCACCACTGTAAAAAGAAGTAAGAAAAGTTTTAAAATCCCTTGTAGTGTATTTAATGGGTTATTAGTAGACGAAGTTGGTAATTCATTAGGTATACTACGGGATCATGTCATGCCTTACAGAGGGGTAGGGTGTGACATGTTTTAGTGGTATCAGAGCTAGTTTTTAAATTCTATTTTCACCTATAATTTGAATATTCTTTCTTCATAGTGCAACTGCTTAATGTCATTGTTTGATACATACAGTACATTACATTATAAATATGCACTAACGGGAGGAAATCTCCTTGTGTTAATTGTCCAGGAGGTCTAAGATCCTCGAATTGACCATGGAAGAGGGTGATCGTTCAGTCGATCAATCGATAGAGGCTGAGGTGCAAGTTGAGGCCCCAGTTCCACAAAGTGTCAAAAGCCCAACTGTACTAGTTTTGCCGGTACAAATTACTGCACAAATGGCCCAGTAAATGGCCACTTTCTTTCAACAAATGGCTGATAACCTGTCAGCCCAAGCCCAAGTACAAACCCAACCCCCACAAGGGCAACATGAAGTAGAGAAGAGGGAGAAACCTACGGGTCAGAGCTCAAGTAGTAATTTAGGGATGAGAAAAGAATTTGAGGAGTCCCGAGTTCAGGGATATAACAGAGGTGGATCATCAAGGCAGAGACCACTAAGGTCCAGTCATCGAACAACTAGAAGTTCCTACCCTCCCTGCCAATGTGAAACTTGTGGTAGAAATCATGGTGGGGTATGCTATAAGGCCATAGGAGCCTGTTATAATTGTGGAGGCATAGGACACTTTGCCAAAGACTGCACCAGTGCCCGTAGAGTTAGACCACCTTCTACTACTGCTAAAGGGTTAGTTCAGAGCCTTGTCACCAGAGGTTCACAACCACCCAGCAGAGGTAGAGGCAGGGATAGAGGCAGGTAACCGAGGCAGCCAAGGCACGATGAAACAATCGAGCAAAGCAAGGTTCCAGTCTAGTCTAGAATGAGACAGAGAGAAGAAGTCGAGACATCTGATGTTGTGGCTTCAGTGAGAGATCATTGGGTATATTGAGTATGCCATATTTTACATTTTATATTGTAATGTATGTTCACTGTATGTATATAGTGTTCTTGGTTTTGAGCAGTTGTAAACTAAAATTGTACCTTGAAGTTATAAAATAAATTGTGAGTTATTTTGGCTTGTAAAATTTATACTATATTTCTTTTATCTCAGCTTTGAAAATACTGAAAAATTACTGTGGATTTGAGTTGAGAAACATATTGAGTTGATCAAATATTGGAGTTGAGATTCAGAAATATATATGAAGTGTTTTTTTACAGGTTTTTGAAGAACTGTTTTATTCAAAATACAGATGGCACTCCGCCAAAATTTTTATAGAAATTACTAATAATTCAAATGTGTTAGCTGTTTCACTTCAGTTCAAAAAAGTTTTTAACACATGTAAATAGTGCTCACCACTGTAAAAAGAAGTAAGAAAAGTTTTAAAATCCCTTGTAGTGTGTATTTAATGGGTTATCAGTAGACGAAGTTGGTAATTCATTAGGTATACTATGGGATCATGTCATGCCTTATAGAGGGGTAGGGTGTGACACTTATTATACCCATATTACTACTTTCTTCATGTATTTATTTAAACTTGAAGTGTATTACACATATCTGTGTCCAAGTAACCTATAACAGACTATAAAGATTGGATACACTGGAGTATACTAGTTAAACATCAATATGTCTAACATGTATACATCTGTCATGTCAAGCACAAGGCCAGTTGGCAAGCATAAAGGCAGAAATAAAATCAGGCACAAAGGCCAACGGGCAAGCATAAAGCCTATAGAACAATCATATCAGACATACATTATTTATCAATGATTATCCTTGTGGGCAGTACTGTAATCTGTAATCCTTAATTGGCATACCAATCGATCCAGGCTATATAAATAAGTCTAGGTATACTTTAGGCAAATTAATGTTATTAATTAATTATGATCTTATCATTTTATGTCAAGCACTATTAGTGCTTTATAGTAGTTTCATGTCAATTTATAGTGGAAAAATAGGTTCCCCCTTCATTTTCATGTAACTTATATATTTAGCAATTCATATAGGTAATTTACATGTCATGTATCAAATAATATCTTGAACCTTTCTTTAGGTCTAGATTTAGTGTCTTATTTTCTCCTAGTAAATTGGCCAAGATGTGGCCACTGTTTGGCTACACTTCCTTCATGGAAGTTGTCTCTCTATGTCTTGTCTTTGTTTTCCTTTTTGAATCATGTCATTTGGAGTTTTAGAACTCAAGTTATGGTCAAATAACCAAAACTGATTCCTTAACTTACTTAAGTTCCAGAACCAGGCAGATTCCGGTGTCAATCTTTTCTTAATTATTTGGACATGTTACAGCCACTTTTAGGCCTAATGTTCTTCATAGAAGTTGTTACCCTATGTCTTATGATTACTCATAATTTGTAATTATAATTTTTTAGGTCTTGTAGAATTAATTATAGCAAATTAACTAGCTTGGACTCAGGTGCCCTGTGTCTACAGGATTCCAGGTTCTGGTTAGTGGCTTTGACTCTTATTTTAGGGTTCCTACACTTAAATTCTAAGAAACATTTCTAAATCAAAGTTGAAGCCCTATCTCTTAGGTTTCTAGAACAGTTTGGACCATCCCATTTGGGATTTCCTAGTGAAAGTTATGATATAAATTCTATTCTAGGGTCAGGTGGTAGTTGAGTCAAATTCTAGGATTTGGTGTACTAAGTTGTTCTAACAATTTGACTTAGTTCACTTGGGTTCTGGGTTCTAGTTAAAACATCAATATTATAGATATATGTCTTATAAAACTTTTAGCACTAGTTTCATTGCTTTTGCAATTTTTTAGACCAAGTTATGGCATTTTTGCCAAAACTGGTCAGGTGAGCTTAAGTCCAACAAATTTCGGGCAGATTGGTTCTGGATAGTTTTGTTGATCTAAATTATGCTAACAATTTGACTTAGTTAGAGGCAGATGTGAGTTCTACATTCTTCATAAAAAATGTGGTCGTACGTCTAACCTTTCCAATGGTTTAAGAATAAGGTCATTCTGACCTTCCTAGTGTAAGTTATGGCCATTTGAACACTTACTGTTCATTTGGTCATTTTTCCAAGTCCATATTAGGGTTACCCAGATTCAAGTCAATTTTAGGCCAGGTTAGGGATAGTTTTTTACCATGGTTTCTTCATAAAAAATGTGGCAAATTATCCTAGGTTTCATCTGTAATTATCCTCACACCAATTGGAGCAACACAATTCAACTTATGGCTTAAAAACCACATTGGGCTTAAGGTTCAATTTCCTGCACAGAAAAATCAGCACTCCCAATTTCAAATCCTCCCAACTCCCAAACTTTATTTCACATTCATAGCACTTCTAATAGTCAAAAATTCATCTCAACATCATCAATTTCAAGCCATACACAAAATTCCCAAATTTTCACCAAAACCCTAACTTCGAATTTCCAATTCATGGCACACACATACCAAACTCATACTAATCACTTTATCCATCATCTATACTCATCAATAACATAAATAAAGCATTTAATTTAATCAAAAACCAATAATTCACAAACTTTCTCATGGCTGGCGAAAATGGAGAGTTGCCCTAACATGCACATATTTGTTCAATTTCCAAATTTCCTAGCATAATTTATGTTACTAACATAGAATTCTAAAGAAAGAGAGAAGATATGGGCACTAACCTTTGTGAGTAGAATTTTCCTAAGCTTAAACTTTACTTTCTATTGAATTCTTGGCAGCCAAACACTTCTCCAAGGTGTGGGTTCAAGTTTTAGTGAAGATAACTAGGAATTTTGGTGTGAGATAAGGGAGAATTTCAAGGTAGAAAGCTTGAAAATTCATGGGAGATTTTTGCTCATGGTGGTTCGGCTAATGAGGAGGAGATGGGCAAATTGGTTTTTCAAATTTTTGACTTCTTTTCCCTTTTAATTGATAATTAAGTGTGTTTGTTAAATTGTGATTGGCTAGCATCTTTTTATTGCATCATACTTATATAAGCATGATGTCATAATTAGGGATTTATTTCATTTTCTTTTTCCTTCTTTTCTACTCATTTTTAACTAAATTTTTAGCAATATTTATTCATATTTTTGGACATAAACTTCACTTACTTAATTAGACAACTTGGTCAAAAATCATCTCTGAAGGTGAAATGACCAAAATGCCCTTCGTTTAGCTTAATGAGCTAAAATTGTTTGTACCAATTGATTTAATTCTTCTTGTGTTTTCTTAGCAATCCATTGCCATCAAAACCTCAACAATCCTTCCATGGAGTCCCAAAAATTATTTTATAGGGCTTCCCCATAGGTATAAGGTTGACAACTGTCTTTACAATCGCTTCCCGTTAGGTCACCCATCGTTGGAGCTACGGCTCATTTAACCTTAGTGCATTTCATTTCTTAAATTTTTTCTTAATTTTTCTTGTCATTATTTGAGTTATTTAAAACTCTTCACTCTAGTTTAAATATAGTTCCAGACATTCTGACTGTCCAGATAGACATTGGTCATCGGAACAGTAGAATGTACGGACTACCTAAAGTGAGGGCGTTATAATTCTCCCCCTCTAATAAAAATTTCATCCTCGAAATTTGCCTAATGTAAATAGTCGAGGAACTGTACCTATCTTCTTTCATCTCATGTACTGGGTGTATCAATACACATACTAAAGCATTATAAAAGAAAATATGTCTCTGCTAACATCTGTTAGATCTGGCTCCTCCTGAATCATAGCATATACTTGAGGTGCCACTTGGGCCTCGGGTCACTTAACAATCTTTGTGGCAGGTCTTTGTGAGGTACCTGTCACCTCTGGCCTCGTGGGTCATCTACCCCTCTGTGCTGCGGGGGAAGATCTCTCAATTGATGGTGGGGTAGTGATAACACTCCAGTGGGGACAATCCCATAGAAAGTGATCAGTTGCTCCGCATCGGAAGCATCCCCCGGTCAATAGTCGACACTCCCCTCGGTGCCTCCTTTCATAATGGGTACATAATGGTATAGAGACTAATCCCCCTACTACTATGTTTGGAGAACTGCCCACTGATGCTCTAGACTGTCCTCTTCTATGGCTAAATTGAGACCTCTGTCTCTAGCCCTGGCCCTGGGAACCCTTGGGCCTCTTACTCTCAGAAACTGGTGTACTGGTGTTACACCTTATCCCCTCGTAAGACATAACATGATCCCATAGTCTACTCAATGAATCACCGAACTTCATCTAATGATAATTCATTAAATACACTACAAGGGATTTTAACCCATTTCAACTCATTTTAATTGGTAAAATAATGTTAAAGCATTATTTAAAAACCTTTAATTGGAGTTTAAATACAAAGTAAGAAAATTGGTAAATTTTGTTTTCTACAAATTTTATAAAATCTCGGCAAAGTGCCGTCTATAATTGGGAGAAACAATTCTTCTAACACCTGTAAAAAAACACTCCCAATATATATAGTTTTCAAATCCCAACCGCCAATATTTCTCAATTCAACATAATTCAACCAAATCTCAATTCAAAATACACAACTCAAAACATTCTCAAAACAGTTCAATAATCTCATCAATATTGGATTTAACTTAATTTACAGAAACAGGTCTCAATTTACAATAAGAAAAACAAAAATAATATTATTACAAATTTTTTACTGTATAACTGCTCAACTAATACAAATGATACATATGAATAAATATTACATCAAACTAATTTACAAGGGTATAAATAAATACCCATGCAAAAACTTCAATGGAGCTCCCCTGTCAACTTAGCAGCTCACTCTGCTGCTTTTTCTTTTCCCTTATCTGCGATAGCAAATAAAGTTATTGCTGAGTAATTTTTACTCAGTGGTGCACAATACAAATTTAAAGATGATGAATATCAAAATATAAATCAACAAGCACAATTTAAATCATTTCACAATGACAATTCATGGGATTGAAGTCAACTTTTATAATATCATTTTGTCAAATAAATTTATAAATCACAGTGTTGCCAATCTATACACAACTTAGGTCATGACACAAAATTTTCAATCAATGCCGTGTTGTACACCACGACAAAGCAATCTCAACCCCACTAATCGAAATCAATGAGGGTGGTGGCTAGCTAGCTATATGAGTACTTATCCGATCTCAACCTCAACTGGCAAGCCAGAGAGGGAGGAATATAATCGATCTCAACCTCGTAAATGGAGGAGGAATACAGTGATACTGTCATGCTAAGTGTGAATCCAAAACTAATTTAAAATCAAATTATTCAAACATTAAGTAAATTCCCATTTCAAATTTCAATTCATAAGTGGCAACACAGCATTTCTCAAGTCATTATTCAGCATAAATTATATCAAAATATATTCAAATAAATTTCTCATAGCAAATCAAAATTGAAAAGGTATTGTGCACAAACCTTGTATGAGTCGTCTCTAGGCCTTGACTCACTTTTCCTTCCTTTCTAATCTCTTTTTCAATTGAAACACACAATTTACAGTATTTTAGTATCATATCTCATAATTAATCCAACAATTAATTTCATGCATACTTGATTGTACCCTTAAATTTGCTTAAAACAAAATTCTTTGAATTTGGTAAATTTAGGGTTACTATTCATTATACTATTCAAGTCAAAATGTTGACTTTCTCATTCTTAATAGGTATGTGAATTCCAATTACACCCACATACCACATTTTGAGTGTCAAATTTATTGGCATTAATTGCCATTTCAATTTATAAGCCTCCTAAGAGAAATTTTAAATTTTTAGTTTTGGATTATTGTTTTCTACTATTTCATTTGTCTGGTTACAGTGGGAATTTGGCTAAATGTCCATCAAAATTGTTCCTTATTGTCTCTAGTTTATTTCCTTTTTTGAATCACTCCATTTAGAGTTTTGTAACTCAAGTTATGCTTATTTTTTTAAGGCTGGCCGGATTGGTTACAACCCAGAAATTCTAGGCAATTATTGGTTCTGGCAGTTTTAAGCAACCAAATTTTGGTTGACAATTCGACTTGGTTATAAGCAGAATTTTGGTTTGTGTTCTTCATAAAGGTTGTAGTACTATGTCATAACTTTCTAATGGTTCAAAAATCAGGTTATTAGGACCTTTCTACACCAAGTTATTATTATTTGAACATGCACTGTTTATAAGGTCAGTTTTGTGCAGTGGCAGTGTTCATTACCCAGATTTAACCTAATTTTACACCACTTTCTGTTCAGTTTTAGGTTTGGGTTTTTGCATGAAAATTGTAGTTTTGGGTCTTAGTTTTCATCTCCAATTGGCTTCACACCAATTGGAGCAACCAATTTTCAGTTATGCCCTCTTGAGTTGACCAAGGTCAAACTGCCCAATTGGGGCAGCATCACATTCACCATTTCAATCCCATTCCAACCATTCAAACACATTCCAAATGACTCCAATTGACCATTTCAAGTCTCAATTAGGTCCAATTGCATTAATTACCAATTTCCCCCAAAATTTCCCCCAATTTCAATGGTTCAAGAACCCTGATTATGCAAATTGTTCAATTCATTAAATCAAAGTATACAAGGCTTACTTATATGTTCCATCAAGCATGAATATCCCTTTAATTCTAATAAATTTCATCAAACCCTAATTCATCACATATTGGCCAAATTCTATATGGTCCTTTAACTTATCATTTTGTTTTATTTTTCTTCAAATTCTACTTTATTTCAATTACTTAAACATGAATTTAAATAGATAATTGATGAATTTGTCACTAACCTCTTGTGAAGTTTCCCAAAGCTTCAATTTCCTTCTAAATTCCTTCTTAATATGCTTGCCAAGATCCAAGAACAAGGTTTATTTAGAAAAAATGTGGGATTTATGGAGTTGATTCAAGCTTTGAAAGCTTGAATTTTCATGGCTATGGAGGAAATGTAAAGGAGAGAGAGAGGGAACATGGAGCTGGCACTTTGAAGAGGAAGAGGAAATAAAATTGCTTTTGTTTTAATTATTTTTGTCTCTTTCTATTCATAATTATCCCTAAAATTTAATAAATTAAATTTGTAATTCTTTTATGATGTCATCATTATGTCATAATCCCATTTAAATTTTGCATTCTTTTCTTTTATTTTCTTTCTCCATAACCTCTTCACTTTAAATCTATTTTTTTTTACTATATTTAATTTCCTCCATTTTAATGAACATTTAGGCCATGAATCACCTCTAAGGGTGAATTGACTAATTTTCCCCTCGCCGGTCTGATCCGGTTTTCCAATAACACTGTATTTCTTCCTGAACCCTAATCTAATTATTTGACCTGATTCTCAACTCTTTTCTGTGGTTTTTTCATTTCCACTAGCTTCGCAATAATTTCTAGGACTGCGGTGTCACAATGTTTCGTACGAAATTAGGGTTACAACTGACTTCGCAGTCATTTCCCGGTACGGTCACCCATTGCTGTGACCTTGGCTCGTTTAACCTTTTATGCTTTATTTTCTATGTTTTCATTTCATCATCATGTAATGGTTATTTATTTTCATTCATGGCTTTTCTAGGTGACTTAAACATGGTTCTAATCCTCTTAATTGTCCGGACCAACACTGGTCACCGGAACAGTGAAATATGCAGAACTATGTATGTAGGGGTGTTAAAATTCGCCCCCCCCCCCCCCCAAAATAAATTTCGTCTCAAAATTTTACCTGATCTTAGACTCTAAATAGTTGTGGGTGCTGCTTCCTCATATCCTCCTCTCATTCCTAAGTAGCTTTCTGGCCTGAATGATGGTTCCACAACGCTTTTACCAGTAGTATTTGTTTGTTCCTCAGCTGTTTTACCTCATATGCCAAAATCTCAATAGGTTCTTCCTCATATGTGAGGTCTCGATTCACCTCAATCTCTTCTACTGGTAGCACATGTGATGGGTCGGATCTATACCTCCTCAGCATAGACACATGGAAGACATTATGTATCTTCTCTAGCTCTAGAGGTAGTGCCAATCTATATGCCAAAGGACCCACTCTTTTCAGACCCTCATAAGGTCTAATGAAATGAGGACTTAATTTCCCCTTTTTACCAAATATCATAATTTTCTTCCAAGGGGAAACCTTGAGGAATACCTTGTCACCCACTGTATACTAAATGCCTCTTCTTTTCAAATCAACATAGGACTTCTGCAGGTTTGATGCAACCTTGAGTCAATCTTTGATAAACTTAATCTTCTCCTCTGTCTGCTGAACAATCTCTGGGCCTATCAGCTTCTTTTCACCCACTTCATCCCAAAACAAAGGAGTTTTGCACTTCCTGCAGTATAGAGCTTCATATGGAGGCATGCCTATGCTTGATTGATAGCTGTTATTGTAAACAAACTCAATCAGAGGCAAGTGTGTATCCCAACTACCTTCAAAATCAATTACACAAGCTCGTAGAATATCCTCCAATATCTGAATGACTCTTTTGGACTGGCCATCTATTTGTGGATGGAATGTCGTACTAAAGTTCAATCTAGTTTCTAGGGCTTTCTACAAACTACCCCAGAATCTAGAAGTGAACCTTGGATCTCTGTCTGACACAATTGATACCGGTACCCCAAGAAGTCTCTCAATCTCATCAAAATACAATTTAGCTTATCTCTCTAGGCTATAGTCCATCCAGACTGGCAGAAAATGAGCATACTTGGTCAATCTGTCCACTATGACCCATACTGCATCATGGTTCTTCTGTGTCCTCGGAAGTCCCATTACAAAATCCATTGTTATTCTTTCCCATTTCCACTTAGGCACTGGCAATGGATGTAACAAACCAGCTGGTTTGACTTGCTGACAAGTTAGGCATTTGGAGACAAAATCAGCTATGTCCTTCTTCATCCCATTCCACCAATAGTGTTCTTTTAGCCCTCTGTACATCTTAGTGCCACCATGGTGCATAGCAAAAGGAGACTCATATGCTTCCTTCATAATGATTTATCTTAATTCAACATCATTAGGAACACATATTTTACTCTGGTGTAGCAATAAGCCATCATCTCTCACAGAAAATTTAGGTTTCTTGCCATCCCGAGTTTCCTTCATCAATTTATGATATTTCTCATCATTTTGTGTAACCATTCTAATCTTATCAATCAACACTGGCTATGCCTGCCATGTAACTATCATTTATCCCTCATCATTAACCTCCAAACTAGCATGCAGAGTCCTCAATTTATGCACCGTGGATAAAGGAGAAACTCTCAAACTAGCCATGGTCTTACGGCTCAAAGCATCAGCTACCACATTAGCTTTCCCTAGTTGATAATCTATTAAGCAGTCATAATCCTTTATCAGTTCTAACCACCTCATCTGTCTCAAATTCAGCTCTTTCTGAGTGCCCAGATATTTTAAGCTCTTGTAATATGTGTAGATATAACACTTCTCCTCATACAAATAATGTCTCCAAATCTTCAGAGAAAAAATAATGGCAGCAAGCTCCAAGTCATGTGTAGGGTAGTTTCTCTTATGTGGTTTCAATTAGCGTGATGCATATGCAATGATATTTCGATCTTGCATCAGTACACAGCCTAACCTATTGTGAGAGGCATCGCTATAAACTGTATATTCTTTACCCGGTGTAGGTAAAGTAAGGACTAGAGCTTCAGTCAAATATCTCTTCAATTCATCAAAACTCTGCTGACATTTATCAGTCTACTGAAATTTCACATTTTTCCAAATCAGTTTGGTCAGTGGAGATGCCAACATAGAAAATTCTTTCACAAACCGATGGTAGTATCTAGCTAAACCCAGAAAACTGCAGACTTCTATAACATTTTTGGGTGGCTTCCAATTAAGGATAGTGTCAATCTTATTAGGATCTACCTTGATACCCTTTGCTGATACTATGTGCCCCAAGAAAGCAATTTCTTTCAGCCAAAATTCGCATTTCAATAATTTGGCGTACAGTTGTTTCTCCCTTAAAGTCTGTAGTATAATCCACAGATGTCTATCATGCTCCTCTGCATTCTTCGAATACACCAATATGTCATCAATGAATACCATCACAAACTGATCTAAGTATAGCCTGAAGATAGTGTTCATCAGGTCCATAAATGCAGCTGGAGCATTGGTTAACCCGGATGGCATAACCAAAAACTCATAATGGCCATATCGAGTTGTAAAGGCAGTTTTAGAAATGCTCTGCTCTTTCACCCTCAATTGGTAATAGCCCGATCTCAAATCAATTTTGGAGAATACAGTTGCACCCTTCAATTGGTCAAGCAGATCATCTATGCGAGGCAACATATATCTATTCTTTATTTTCACCTTATTCAGCTATCTGTAATCAATGCACAAATGGAGAGTGCCATCTTTCTTTTTAACAAACAACACCGGCGCTCCTCAAGGTGACACACCAGGGCGAATGAAGCCCTTGTCAAGCAATTCTTATAACTGCCTGTCACACCCTACTCCCCTGTAAGATGTAACATGATCCCGTAGTACACCTAATGAATTACCATACTTCGCCTACCGATAATCCATTAAATATACTACAAGGGATTTTAAAACAATTTTCGGGAAATTTAAGTCATAGATTAAAATCTGGTGTTATAAAATTTTTTTAAAATTTCGGCAAAGTGCCGGCTGTATTTTGAGAAAACAGTTCTTCAATCCTACAAAAGAAAATGCTTCCAATATGTTTTCTCAAATACAGCTCCAATAAACTTTATTTCAATTCACAATTCAATTTTCAGTAAACAATCAATTCATTTTCAAACTACTCTCATCATAAAGAAACATTTCATTGATTACAAGACTCAAAATTTATAATACAAAACTATTCAAGTAAATGAAATCTCAACTTTATATTTACAATGATTTACATTTAATTACATACCAAAATATTTTACAAGAGTTTTTATACAACTGCTCAAATAATTTACATACATATTATTACATGCATACATCAAAACCTATGTACATGGGTATACCTATGATATACCTGGAGCTGATCTGAATATGTCTTCAAAGAAACTTATTCACTGCTCTATGCTCTTTATACCTGTGACAGCATACAAAGCTATCGCTGAGTGGTGAACTCAGTGGTGCACAACTATAATTTAAAACATAGTACAATATATATTGACAAAATTTACAGTAAATAATTTGGAAATCTGAATACTCATCAAATTCCAAAAATCAAAATATTCATTGCCAATAATGTAAATCATTTGTATAAATGACTTCGATCACAAAATTCAATTTATCAAATCATGACTAACCATTTAAGTAATTTCAACAAAATCAATTATACATAAACCATAATTGAAATCACAATTCTTTACCATTCAAAAGCCATTCTGTATCTCAAAAATCATTATGTATCTCAAAAACCATGTTGTATCTGAAAAATCAATCTTTATCTCACTAACTATGCAAGACTAATCCAAAAGGGCCATTTTCGATGTGATTCTAACTCCCTATGGTTGGGGAGGTGGAATCAGATTCTAACTCCCTATGGTCGGGGAGGTCGAATCATCGTGCACAGTACCATCACAATAATGAATCTTCCGCAAGGGCCATAACGATAAAATAAACTTAGATCTAACCTCAAATCAGAGGAAAATCTAAGCCTGTGCACGTACCATGGTAATCAATGAAGGAACGGAAGCGTGAAAAACACAAGTTTATACCATTGAATTCAAAAATTTTCACCTAGGGTCACATGCATCATGCAAGATTTATTTTTATCTATTTGATTTCAATGATAAACAACATATTAAAACTCTTTTAATATGTTTTTTGGATCTGTATTTGCCATTTAAGATTTTAAAATTAATCAGATTAATTTTGGAACCCTAGATTAAATCAAGAACGATTACACTAACCTCTTGATGTACTGCAGCGTGTCTGCGCCTTTGAGATTCGTCTTCAGGACACCAGATGTTGTCCCTCTAGCTTGTCCACACCAAGAACACCTATGGCAGCCCTTGAACAGCTTCTAAAGCCTTTTCTATTAATTAGAAATTCAAGTTCTGCCTTTTAAGAGATTAGAGATGTAAACAGGACATTAGAAACAATTCCTAGTGTTCTTAATTCAAGAGATTGATGGTTAATCTCTTTGAATTGATAAGAGATGAAGAAGAAGAGATAAAAACCCTCAAAGTGGCGTGACAAAGGAGTGTGGCTGCTGGTTGTCTTTTATTTTCTCATAACAACACTTAAATAGCTAGGTTAACACATTAAACCCTTGCCACATGTCACCATTTGATTAGCTCTAGGTTTAAGTGACCCAATCACATTGTGCCAAGTGTCAAACCTATATTTAATCTTGATTTTAATCATCTTACATGATTAAAAAACATTTGGCAAGCTTATGTGTTATGCCATGTGTCACCATCTCATGGTGCCACGTGTCACACTGCAAAATGACCAAAATGCCCATGTGTCTTAATTTTGAGTTCTTAACCCAAAATAATTATTTTCTTCTTCTAATTAATTTATATCAAATATAAATTAATTAATTAATCTCTATTAATTAATTTCTCATTAATTAAATTCATATTTAAACACTTTAAATATAAATTTAACTTATATTATACATCCAATAATCTAGATTTGGTTTCAACTCATGCTAGGGACTTTGCAATCTAATTGCAAACCAAACTTATTTAATTAATCAATTTAAACTCTTTAATTAATTAATTAAATTATATTTAATTAGGTGATAACTTGTGTATGCGTGTGACTTACTAGGCTCATCACTAATTGGCAATAAGACATGATATCAACTCCTAATATCATCAGAACTCTTTCTTACCATAAATGATTTCTCTAAATCATTTTATGAACCTCATAGACCATGGTTAACACCTAGCATAGCATGCCATAGCCACCCAATTAGTAATAAGGTTTACCTTAAATGAACCTATAATCATCTGTTACCATGCACTAAAATCTCTCTCACATAAAATCCCAACTCAAGCTGAGTCATGGTTTATGTCAAACTCCATTTGCTATGAATATTATGTTCCCTTTAATTCCAGTTCTTGATTAAAAGATTTTCTCATCGTAAACTCTTTTACGAATAAATCTATCTGTCTGCCAGAACTTGAAACATCAAGAACAATTAAATGAACATAGGATTTTATCTCTATTTACTTAGAGGAATAGATTCCATCTTGATCAACACCTACCTCCATATATAACTAGTAGGAGCCAACACATGCCCATATACCCATACACAGTACAAGTATGAAAGCAGTATCAAACTCAAACTACCTATATACAAGATAACTGTGCTATCTCAGGTCTAAAGATTATATGCACTGATATGATTTATGACAAAACATTGACAAGAGTAAACTCCATGTGCTTGTCATAAGTGTCACTGGTTCGGCCTACTTATCATTTATAAGTGCCTATCATGTTTGTTATATGGCATGAGACTCACCATTCCATCTTATTTATATCTCATATAAATAACTTGGGAACAAACATGAATACAATCTTTCTGGATAAGTCATGTCCTTATTATGAAGTATCCTCGATTGTGAACCTATTTACGATACTTTGTGCTAGAAATATTGTCACTCATATTCTTAACAACTTAAGAATAATATTTCTAACAAAATATCAATGGACCTTTTCTATTACACATAAATATATTATGTAAACAGAAAAGTGGAAATGCCTTTTATTAATAAAAATATGTACGAGATACATACTAAATGATATGCTCTAGGGCATACTACTAACAATCTCCCACTAGCACTAGAGCCATTCATTATAATATCTTAGACCTATCTTCTCAAGATGTCGGTCTAACTGAGTCTGTGACATAGGCTTAGTGAATGGATCAGCTGGATTTTCAGCTGATGCTATTTTCTGCATGGCTACATCGCCTTGCCCAACTATTTCTCTAATAATGTGGTAGCGCCTTTCTATGTGTTTGGATTTCTGGTGAGACCTTTGTTCCTTAGCTCAGATGATCGCTCCATTATTGTCACGCAGTAGTGGAACCGCTGACTCAATGGAAGGAACTACTGTAAGTCCTATCACGAACTTCTTTATCCAAATAAACTTCCTTTGCAGATCTCGATGCAAGAATATACTCGGCTTCCGTAGTGGAATCTGCAATGTGCTCGCTTGGAACTCTTCCAACCGATCAACCTCCATTACAAATGAACACATATCCAGAGGTAGACTTTCTATCATCGATATCCGATTGGAAATCGTAATCGTGAGAACCATCCAATTGCAAGTCTCCACCTCCATAAATCAAGAATAAATCCTTAGTTCTTCTCAAGTACTTAAGGATATTCTTGACAGCTATCCAGTGTTCCAAACCTGGATTGGATTGATACCTGCTAGTCAAACTAACAGCATATGCGATATCCAGCCTAGTACACAACATTGCATACATTAAACTTCCAATAGCCGAAGCATATGGAATCCTGGCCATCTTATCTCTTTCTTCAGGTGTCTTTGGAGACATCTCTTTAGAAAGATGGATACCATGTCTCACTGGTAACAATCCTCTCTTGGAATCAACCATGTTAAACCTCTTTAACACCTTTTCCAAGTATAGACTTTGGGATAAACCAATTATTCTTTTCGCTCTATCTCTATAGATGCGAATCCCAAGAATATAGGTTGCCTCCCCTAAGTTTTTCATGGAGAATGTATTTGACAACCATACCTTTATAGTTGTCAACATACCTGTGTCATTACCCATCAATAGTATGTCATCCACATATAAGACAAGGAAAGTGATAGCACTGTCACTAACCTTCTTATATACACATGGCTCATCCTCATTTTTGATAAAACCAAAGGATTTAATGGCTTCATCAAAACGGATGTTCCAACTCCTCGAAGCTTGTTTCAACCCATAAATGGATCGCTTTAGCTTGCATACCTTGGAACCATCTTGGGATTCAAATCCCCTAGGTTGTTCCATGAAAATGTTTTCTTCAATGTATCCATTGAGAAAAGCTTTTGACATCCATCCGCCAAATCTCATAATCATAGTATGCACTATTGCTAATAAAATCCTAATTGATTTAAGCATGGCAACAAAGTAGAAAGTCTCCTCATAGTCGATTCCTTGCCTTTGGCGAAACCCTTTTGCTACTAGCCTTGCCTTATAGGTCTCTACCTTTCCATCAGAACCAATTTTCTTCTTGAAAACCCATTTGTTCCCTATAGGTACAATACCTTCAGGTGGGTCAACAAGATCCCAAACTTGATTCTTATACATGGAATCAATCTCGGATTTCATAGCATCAATCCATTTTGAAGAGTCTATATCTGATATAGCTTCTTCATAGGTAAGTGGATCATCTCCATGATCTACTTCTTCATGAGTAGACAACTCTTGTTTTTCTTCATGAAGAAAACCATATCTCACTGGTGGGTGAGATACCCTGGTTGTTCTACGAGGAACATCTGTAGATGTTTCATTAACGGGTATAGGTTGACTAGATGGATCTATATCCATCTGATCTGTTGGTTGGTCAGAATTCTCCAATTCTAACTCTATTTGCTTTCCTTTGCCTCCTTCTTGAACAAACTGTTGTTCAAGAAATATGGCATCTCTACTTATCACAACCTTTTGTGAAGTAGGCAAATAAAAATAATATCCAAAACTATCTTTTGGATATCCAACAAATCGACCTTTTTCTGATATGGTCTCCAATTTATCAGTGTTCAGCTTTTTGATATAAGCTGGACAACCTCAAATCTTAACATGCTTAAGACTTGGTTTTCTTCCATGCCATATCTCATAAGGTGTGGAAGAAACTGATTTTGATGCAATCCTATTCAGAATATACAAAGCTGATTCTAATGCAAATCCCCAAAAGGAGATTGGCATATCAGTATAGCTCATCATACTACGTACCATATCCAATAGGGTACGATTTCTCCTTTCAGATACACCATTCACCGTATGCGTTCTGGAGGAGTCACCGAGAAACAATGCCATGCTCTCTCAAGTATTCATCAAATTCAGTACTCAAATATTCACCTCCACGATCTGATCGAAGAGCTTTAATACTCTTTCCTGTTTGATTTTCTACTTCAGATTTAAATTCTTTGAACTTTTCAAAGGATTCATGTTTGTATTTCATCAAATACAAATACCCAAATCTTGATTTATCATCAGTAAAGGTAATAAAATAATAAAAGCCCCCTCTAGCCATTTCTTTAAATGGACCACATATATCACTATGTATTAGCTCCAAAATATTTTCAGCTCTTAGCCCTTGTTCAACAAAGGGTGATCTAGTCATTTTGCCCTGAAGGCAAGATTCACAAGTTGGAGTAGGCTCAGAGCCCAATGAGGATAGAATCCCCATTTTCTCCAATTTTGTTATCCTATCTTCTGCAAGATGACATAACCTTAAGTGCCAAATATATTTTGAACTTGAGTTGGTTTTCACTATGGCATTGCATTCATTTAGATTGCTACACTCTGGCCAGTGGAAACACTTTCTTACTGGCAATAGAAACACTTTCCTGTTGCCAATGGAAACACTTTCCTGTTAGCAGTGGAAACACTTTCCTTTGCCTTTGTCAGCTTTGGTCTTCCTTTTCTGTTTAGCTATTTTCTTAGAAGGACCAGGAATCTGAGGTTTCTTTTTCTTATTGCCCTTCCTCTTGTTGGACTTTCCAGCAGAAGAATATGCAATCAAAGCAACCTCTTTTCCTTTATTGCCCGGCATATTCTTTTGAGCAATAACCAGCATGTTGAATAAACCAGCTAAGGTGCATTCCTGTTTAGTCATATGGAAATTTGTCACAAAATTCCCAAAAAACTCAAGAAGGGAATGAAGGATCAAATCCGTTTGTAGTTGGAAATCGATGTTGAAGTCAAGATGTTCCAACTGCTCAATCAGCCGAATCATCTTGTGGACATGATCCCCACCATTCTATCCCTTAGACATCCTCATACGGAATAGTTGTCTAGATATCTCATACTTAGCATTCCTGCTATGCTCACCATACAACTCTTGTAGGTGAAGGAGGATCTCACTCGCACTCTGCATGTTCTCATGTTGCTTCTGTAACTCATTACTCATGGAAGCAAGCATGTAACACTTAGCTCTCATATCATGCTCCTTTCACTTGTCCAAAGTTTCATGTTCCTCTTGTGTGGCCTCTGGAGGTAAGGGACCAGGAACATTTGAATCTAGAACATATCCTATATGTTCAAGGTTTAGGACAAGTTTCAAATTTCTCAGCCAATCAGACAGATTAGGTCCTGTCAACCTATTGTAATCAAGTATGCTTGCAAGGATATTGGATGGTGGTGGTTGTTTTGTGCTCATTTTTATCAGAAAATTAACTGCAGAAAATAACCAGATTAATTAGTAAATGTATCATGTAATTAACCAAAATGATTATGGTCTTTTAATCAAATTGTTCCTCCCACTAACTTAGCGAATCCTACACTTCCAAAGTAGAAAACGGAAATCCTAGTTGGATGGATTTCTAGTGGGTGATTGAATTCTTATAATTCTATTGATCATCCTCAGGTACATCCATTATTGGAATTACAATAAACTATAAGTGAGCAACTCCTTGCCCATCACATCTCATGTGAGGTTCAATCCTTTACCTAGCCCCTAATGCTCAAAATCTCAGGTACATCCATTATTGACTTATCTTGCATTAGTTAAGTTGATCCCATTGAGCCAGTAATTATGCAAATAATTTTAATGTCCTCAGGTACATCCAATATTGGCCACTAAACCATTTACATATTTACAACATCTCATGCTTAACAATTATTCTTAAGAAAATCTCTTAAATTAATTGCATCTCATGCAACTATTTAAAATTTCTTAAAATAATTGCCCCAATGGAGGGCCTATGTTATAATTACTTTAATTATAGCATTTCCAACTTAATCATTTGTTTGGAAGATTTTATGGTCATTCTAATTACTATTAAGGTCTCACTTTGCACATTATCCATTTAGCATGCATATATCATATAATTGCATACATTCCCATACATCTCATGCATTCATGGATAAGCAGTAAATATGGTATGATCATGGACTTTCTAAGGGATTCAATTCTGAGCCACCAAGAATTAAATCAGGGCATTCCTAGGTACATTTCATTCATTCATTTTACAAGAGTTGCTGAAGGAGTACATAATCAACACTTGATCTTCAATTCCTCCCACTGGTCCCACCAATGCTCTTGACCTCCTTGAACTTCTTGCAATCCAATATTACATAGTAATCCTTGGCATACCAAGGCGAATTTACAAGAACTTAAATAAATGAAATTACAACCCAAAAATTATTACAAACTTAATAATACATGCCCAAAATAAATTAAAATAAATTAATTAATTTACAATCCCAAAGAAACATAAAAGAAATAAATCCAATCACATTGGTCTTTTATAGTCCATGATCATCCATCACGCATATCACTATTTAACAATTAAATAAAACATACATACTTAAATTAAATTGAATATCTCATATTCAACTTAAAAATCCAGATTTGAATATGATTCAAATAAATTTAAAAATTCAGATTTGAATCTCATTCAAACAAATTTAAAAATTCAGATTTGAATCACATTCAAATAACTTCAAAAATTCAGATTTGAATCACATTCAAACATTTTTTAAAAAAATCAGATTTGAATCACATTCAAACATTTTTTAAAAAATCAGATCTGAATTTTATTCAATCTATTTTAAAAAATCAGATTTAAATATGATTCAAACAACTTTAAAAATTCAGATTTGAATCACATTCAAACAACTTTTAAAATTCAGATTTGAATCACATTCAAACAATTTTTAAAATTCTGATTTGAATCATAATTTAATTGTGTGATAAAAACTACTAATTAAACACTTTAATTAGTCAAAGAATAGGCCTTAGATCATACAACAATTGCAGAATTAAAAGCCAAACCTTAAACCACCCATGGAAGCCAAACCATGCGCACCATTGATGGTGTTTTTTCAAGTATGCCGCCAACTTGCTTTGCAACCAGCAATGAACATTTGATCTCATGATCAAACACACAATTAAATCATATAATGAACAATCTAAATGGCAAATATAGTGGCTCTGATACCAATTGAAGGAACGGAAGGGTGAAAAACAAAAGTTTATACCATTGAATTCAAAAATTTTCACCAAGGGTCACATGCATCATGCAAGATTTATTTTTATCTATTTGATTTCAATGATAAACAACATATTAAAACTCTTTTAATATGTTTTTTGGATCTGTATTTGCCATTTAAGATTTTAAAATTAATCAGATTAATTTTAGAACCCTAGATTAAATCAAGAACGATTACACTAACCTCTTGATGTACTGCAGCGTGTCTGCGCCTTTGAGATTCGTCTTCAGGACACCAGATGTTGTCCCGCTAGCTTGTCCACACCAAGAACACCTATGGCAGCCCTTGAACAGCTTCTAAAGCCTTTTCTATTAATTAGAAATTCAAGTTCTGCCTTTTAAGAGATTAGAGATGTAAACAGGACACTAGAAACAATTCCTAGTGTTCTTAATTCAAGAGATTGATGGTTAATCTCTTTGAATTGATAAGAGATGAAGAAGAAGAGATAAAAACCCTCAAAGTGGCGTGACAAAGGAGTGTGGCTGCTGGTTGTCTTTTATTTTCTCATAACAACACTTAAATAGCTAGGTTAACACATTAAACCCTTGCCACATGTCACCATTTGATTAGCTCTAGGTTTAAGTGACCCAATCACATTGTGCCAAGTGTCAAACCTATATTTAATCTTGATTTTAATCATCTTACATGATTAAAAAACATTTGGCAAGCTTATGTGTTATGCCATGTGTCACCATCTCATGGTGTCACGTGTCACACTGCAAAATGACCAAAATGCCCATGTGTCTTAATTTTGAGTTCTTAACCCAAAATAATTATTTTCTTCTTCTAATTAATTTATATCAAATATAAATTAATTAATTAATCTCTATTAATTAATTTCTCATTAATTAAATTCATATTTAAACACTTTAAATATAAATTTAACTTATATTATACATCCAATAATCTAGATTTGGTTTCAAGTCATGCTAGGGACTTTGCAATCTAATTGCAAACCAAAATTATTTAATTAATCAATTTAAACTCTTTAATTAATTAATTAAATTATATTTAATTAGGTGATAACTTGTGTATGCGTGTGACTTACTAGGCTCATCACTAATTGGCAATGAGACATGATATCAACTTCTAATATCATCAGAACTCTTTCTTACCATAAATGATTTCTCTAAATCATTTTATGAACCTCATAGACCATGGTTAACACCTAGCATAGCATGCCATAGCCACCCAATTAGTAATAAGGTTTACCTTAAATGAACCTATAATCATCTGTTACCATGCACTAAAATCTCTCTGTTACAAAATCCCAACTCAAGCTGGAGTCATGGTTTATGTCAAACTCCATTTGCTATGAATATTATGTTCTCTTTTAATTCCAGTTCTTGATTAAAAAGATTTTCTCATCAGAAACTCTTTTCTGAATAAATCTATCTGTCCTGGCCAGAAACTTGAAACATCAAGAACAATTAAATGAACATAGGATTTTATCTCTATTTACTTAGAGGAACAGATTCCATCTTGATCAACACCTACCTCCATATATAACTAGTAGGAGCCAACACATGCCCATATACCCATACACAAGACAAGTATGAAAGCAGATCAAACTCAAACTACCTATATACAAGATAATCGTGCTATCTCGTGTCTAAAGATTATATGCACTGATATGATTTATGACAAAACATTGACAAGAGTAAACTCCATGTGCTTGTCATAAGTGTCACTGGTTCGGCCTATTTATCATTTATAAGTGCCTATCATGTTTGTTATATGGCATGAGACTCACCATTCCATCTTATTTATATCTCATATAAATAACTTGGGAACAAACATGAATACAATCTTTCTGGATAAGTCATGTCCTTATTATGAAGTATCCTCGATTGTGAACCTATTTATGATACTTCGTGCTAGAAATATTGTCACTCATATTCTTAACAACTTAAGAATAATATTTCTAACAAAATATCAATGGACCTTTTCTATTGCACATAAATATATTATGTAAACGGAAAAGTGGAAATGCCTTTTATTAATAAAAATATGTACGAGATACATACTAAATGATATGCTCTAGGGCATACTACTAACAATCTCCCACTAGCACTAGAGCCATTCATTATAATATCTTAGACCTATCTTCTCAAGATGTCGGTCTAACTGAGTCTGTGACATAGGCTTAGTGAATGGATCACCGGATTTTCACCGATGCTATTTCTGCATGGCTACATCGCCGCCCAACTATTTCTCCGATAATGTGGTAGCGCCTTTCTATGTGTTTGGATTTACGGTGAGACCTTGGTTCCTTAGCTCAGATGATCGCTCCATTATTGTCACGATGTAGTGGAACTGGCGACTCAATGGAAGGAGCTACTGTAAGTCTGTCACGAACTTCTTTATCCAAACGACTTCCTTTGCAACATCGATGCAAAGAATATACTCGACACGTAGTGGAATCTGCAATGCGTGCTCGCTTGGAACTCTTCCAACCGATCGCACCTCCATTACAAATGAACACATATCCACAGGTAGACTTTCTATAATCGATATCTGATTGGAAATCAGAATCAGTATAACCATCCAATTGCAAGTCTCAACCTCCATAAATCAAGAATAAATCCTTAGTTCTTCTCAAGTACTTAAGGATATTTTTTACAGCTATCCAGTGTTCCAAACCTGGATTGGATTGATACCTGCTAGTCAAACTAACAGCATATGCGATATCCAGCCTAGTACACAACATTGCATACATTAAACTTCCAAAAGCTGAAGCATATGGAATCCTAGCCATCTTATCTCTTTCTTCAGGTGTCTTTGGAGACATCTCTTTAGAAAGATGGATACCATGTCTCACTGGTAACAATTCTCTCTTGGAATCAACCATGTTAAACCTCTTTAACACCTTTTCCAAGTATAGACTTTGGGATAAACCAATTATTCTTTTCGCTCTATCTCTATAGATGCGAATCCCAAGAATATAGGTTGCCTCCCCTAAGTCTTTCATGGAGAATGTATTTGACAACCATACCTTTATAGTTGTCAACATACCTATGTCATTACCCATCAACAGTATGTCATCCACATATAAGACAAGGAAAGTGATAGCACTGTCACTAACCTTCTTATATACACATGGCTCATCCTCATTTTTGATAAAACCAAAGGATTTAATGGCTTCATCAAAACGGATGTTCCATGAAAATTACCATCATAATTCAAAATATGTTCTATCATAATTTTTCAAAACATAATTTATTCAATCCATAACAATGCTTAATACTTGTGGAAATACCATTTCACAAAGCTAAATTCATACATACTATAACAATTTTCAATAATCATTGAATTAAATCCAATGCTTGTTAAACATAATACATAAGAAAAGTATGTCATTTAATCATATGAAATATTCAAACAAAATCAGTTAAAAACTAGTTGTGCACAAACCTCGATAATCGTCTCTTGGTCTTGACTCGTTGTTTCCTTCCTTTCTCGAGTCTTTGCTAACTGAGAAACACAATTTGAAGTGTTTCAGTACTTAATTAAACTGTCTATAACGATAATGTTTGATAAATAATTCACTGAATGCTATTTTTTTGCTTAATCAACTTAATATATCGACCCTCAATGCGTTTTAGGTAAATTAGGTTTTAACGTTACTAATATGTCACATTCGATAGTCTTTTAGGGTTGGTACATGTTACCAAATTCATTTCTATGTATTTTGCGATTTCTTGCAATTTGCTGGATTCCGGGATACTAGTTTGACCTAGCCGGACGACCTAGTTCCCTCGGTTTTCGGGTTTCGATCAAAACTACAAACTTGTAGATCTATGTCTTATTGCACGCGGGGCAAAATTTCAGGTTATTCTGAGTTATGTAGACCAAGTTATGGTCATTTTACTATTGCTGGTCAAATTGCACCAAAATTGGTCATTTTAGGTCACTTTAGGTCATTTTAGGTTCAGCCAGTTTTTGGACCCGAACTTGTGCAAGCTGTTTGACTTGCTTATGGTCATTTCTGGACTTTGGTGTCTTCATAAGACTTGTAGATATGGATCTTAAATATTCATGGTTAAAATTTCAGGTTAATTGGACCTGTTTTGAGTGAGTTATGGCCTAAACACTAACTGCTGCCCAATTGGTCAATTTTCAAGCCTTACTTGCACTTAATCCGGATTTGGTCATTTTTCAAGCTACCTTGCAAGTAGAATTTTGGCAAGCTTTCTTCACGAAAGTTGGCACATTTTGTGCCTAGTTTCACCTCCAATTGGTCTCATACCAATTGGAGTCACACACTTAAAGTTATAGGCCTAAAACTCAAACTGCCTTATTGAAATTCTTGCATACACATCAAGCATCACTTTTAACACTCACCAAACTTAACCTTCAAACCAATTCTGGTTGTACCACAACCTAAACATAATTTATAACATATTATAGGTCATTTTGGCAGCTTACAATTACATTCAATGTGCACCAACAAGTGCATAATTTGTCCAACTCAATTTACAACAATTTAATCTCCAATTCATGCCCATTTACATGTCCCACTTTACACCACCATACATACACTCAAACTGCCATAACAACCAACACATTTCAACACCATTATTTCATAAACCAAGCATGAATTCCAGCATTTCTCAAGAGTTAACAAACTGCCAAAATGGTACATTTACATTCCATTAATTTCTAAGCTTTAAATTTCATTTCACATTTACATATACCAAGTATACATCACCCAAATAATTTCCTACACAATATACATTTAATCAATCATTTAATTCACCATTTACAACCACAAATAAACTGCCTTCAAGGTGTTTCCATGGCTGCCAAAAATACACACTCCCATTCAATATCAAACCTCAAAAATTTCTCCATAAATCAAACACCCATAACCTCCTCACAAACTTTAATGAAGCACTAATCAAAAATACATACTTACCACTTTGGAAACTCTTTAAAACTTCACCAAAACCTGATCTTCTTGCTGCCTATCTACTGCCCATGGTGTGAGGATTAACTTTAATGAAGGGAAGTGGAGAGAAAGAAGCTTGGATCACCCTTGCATGGAGCTCCAAAACCATGCGGCAATGGAGTTCTTCCCTTCTCCATTTTTGGCTGAATTTTGAGAAATGAGGAAGATGACAATCTGCTGGTCCAAGATGAAGATTAAATGGTCCACTTTAATGAGTTAGTGGAGCACTATTGCAAGTTTAATGTTAATTTATTTAAAAGTTTCAATTTCCCACATTTAACTCCCCATTTTTGCTATTTACATTAGGTACCCCTAAATTAATTTTTCATTATATTTTCCAAGTGTAATATTATTTATTTTTGATGGACATTTAGGTCAAAAGACAACTCGGGGTGTCAAATGACCACAATGCCCCTGTTCGGGTTGCATTCCCGATTTTTCGGTAACACCGGGTTTTGTCCGTTTTTCGATTTCTCACTTTTCTTTGTACTAATTATTTAATTTTCTTTGATATTTCTAATGATATTTATACTTCAATTGATATCTCTTTAATTCTTAAAATTAATTTCCAGGGTTCCCCGCGGTCCAGGGCTAGTCAACGGTCCACGCCGTGACTTCCCCGTGCGGTCACCCATCGCTAGGGTTCCCAGCTCGCTTAACTTGGTTGCATTTCTTTACTATTATTTTTCCTTTGTTTTTCTTGTATTTTCTTTTCTTGTATTTCATTATTTAATGTCTCCTCACTCATATCGAAGTGTAGTTCTAGGCATCCTAGCTGTCCGAACAACACTGGTCCCCGGAATAGTAGAACGCATTACCGAACATAGGGGTGTTGCAATTCTCCCCCCCTTAAAATAAATTTCGTCCACGAAATTTTACCCAATAGTCATCTTACAATAGTCATACATTTATTTTTTTCCTTTTTACACGATCGAATAATCTTCTTTTCCTCAAATTTGCATAAGACTTTTAACAATCTAATACAACGTTTAATTTGTTTGTATATCACCAATCTTCTCTTACTATTGTCCTGTCTAATATTTCGATTCATGTTCCTTCTTGAATGACCCTTAAGGTCATGTTAGAATCATTTATCTAGTCATTGGTCCTCTGACCATTCTAGTTCATAGTCTTCCTCACATTCGTAACATTTGTTTGTTATATTTGAACCAATTGTTCGAATTTTTTTACTTTCATAACTCTGTTTATCTGTCAATATTCTATAACTTACTTCCTTTTGTACTGAACTATAACCTTTTGATTGTCACACCCTACCCCTCTGTAAGGCATAACATGATCCCGTAGTATACCTAATGAATTACCAACTCCGTCTACTGATAACCCATTAAATATACTACAAGGGATTTAAAAAAAAAAACTTTTCTTACTTCTTTTACAGTGGTGAGCACTATTTACAGGTGTTAAAAACCTTTTTGATCTGAAGTGATAGAACTAATACATTTGAATTATTTGGAATTTCTGTAAAAATTTTGGCAGAATGCCATCTGTATTTTGGATAAAACAGTTCTTCAGAAAACCTGTAAAAACCACTTCAATTATTTTCCAAATCTCAACTCCAACATTTTTCTCAATACAACATATTTTTCAACTCAAATCCACAGTAATTTTTCAAAAGCTGAGATATAGGAAATATAATACAATTTTTACAAGTCAAAATAACTCATAATTATTTTACAACCTCAAGTTACAATTTGAATTTACAACTGCTCAAACCAAAACAATATATACATACAGTGGTCATACATTACAGTACAAAATGCAAAAAGCGGTATACTCGTTATAATTCAAAAATCTCTTTTGGAGGTACTAGCAGCCTAGTCTCGCCTGTCTGTCTCACTGCCTACTGCGACAAAGAATAAAGCTATCACGAGACAATGTCTCAGTGGTGCACAACATTAACCAAATACAACTTTAAATCACAATTCATAAACCATATAAATAGTGGATACATAAAACCATAGTTAAATTCAAGACAATGAATGTCATAAGGAATTTAAAAACTCCAATTCACAATTTATCAAAATTCATAATAACACAATTTAGTCAAATAATTTAAGAATACCGATACAATTCATACACAATTTGATCAAAATACTTAATGACACAAAGGTTGCCGATCAATATCACAATTTAAGCCAGACACAATTTTTTCCACACATGACGTTTTGTACAACACGACAAGACATACTCACCCTAATAAACGAAATCAAAGAGCGAGGAAGCTAGCTAAATAATTAATACTCATCCATACTCACCTCGATGGGAAGTCAAAGAGGGAGGAACATAATCATACTCACCCCAGACTGATAAGTCAAAGAGGGAGGAATAATCACACTCACCCCATTAATGGAGGAGGAACATAGTAACAGTGTCATGCCAATTGTGAATCAAAACAATTCTAAACATTTTATTCAAATGATCCGAAGAATCCAATAAATTTCCAAAGTTATAATTTCATTCACAAAATGGCAACACAATTCGTAATTCACTTCAATTTCCACAAAAACCATTTACAGTGCTTTTCAATCAATAAGTATCCATCAAATACCATTCAAACAGTTTCTCACAGTTTCAAATCATTTATAATGCTTTTCAAGCAATGAATATCCATTCAAGTACATTTCCACAATTTAAAACAATAACATACAAGTAGTCATAATTTATTTCAATTGAAAATAATTCAAAAGAAATAAATATTGTGCACAAACACAATTTATCATATGAAATATTATTCAGAACAAAATCAGTTGAAAACTAGTTGTGCACAAACACAATTTAAAACAATAATGTACAATAGTCATAATTCATTTCAATTGAAAAATTCAAAAGAAATAGCCGTTGTGCACAAACCTCTAATATTTGTCTCCTGGTCTGGACTCAGTGTTTCCTTCCCTTTTCCTGAGTCTTTGGTTACTGAGAAACACAATTTGAAGTGTTTCAGTGCTAAATTAATTTGTCTCTAACAATAATGTTCGATAAGTAATTCACTGAAAGCTATTATTTGCTTAATCACCTAATATACCGACCATCGATGCGTTCTAGGTAAATTAGGTTTTAGTGTCATTAATATGTCACATTCGATAGGGTTTTAGGTTGGTACGTTTTACCAAACTCATTTCCTCGTTTAGTGCATTTTAATGCAACTTGCTGGATTCCGGGATACTAGTTTGACCTAGCCGGACGACCTAGTTTCCTCGGTTTTTGGGTTTCGGTCAAAACTACAAACTTGTATATCTATGTCTTATGGACCGCGGTGCAAAATTTCAGGTCATTCCGAGTTAATTAGACCGAGTTATGGTCATTATACTATTGCTGGTCAAATGGTATCAAATTAGGTCAATTTTTGGTCAATTTGGTCAACTCTGGTTCGGCCAGTTTTTGGACCCGAACTTGTGCAAGCTTTTTGACTTGCTTCTGGTCATTTTTGGGCTTTGGTGTCTTCATAAGACTTGTAGGTATGGGTCTTAACTATTCTTGGTTAAAATTTCAGGTCAATTGGACCTGTTTTGAGTGAGTTATGGCCTAAACACTCACTGCTGCCCAATTGGTCAATTTTCAGGTCTCAATTGTACCTAATCCGAATTGGTCATTTTCTTATGTCACCTTGCAAGCAGAATTTTGGTATGCTTTCTCAATGAAAGTTGGCACATTTTGTGCCTAGTTTCACCTCCAATTGGTCTCATACCAATTGAGGTTACACATTTAAAGTTATAGGCTAAAATGTATACTGCCTTAATCACATTGCTTAAACATACATCAATTACACCCTTACCTTACTAAATGTTCACTTCCCTACCAAATCTGTTTTGGTACATTACCAAAACCATACTCCACTTCACTTTAAAGTCATTTTGGGTAGATTACAATTATCCTCAACACACCAAATATAACTCTAATTCCCAAAGTCCAAA
Organism: Hevea brasiliensis; assembly: GCF_030052815.1. Lineage (NCBI taxonomy): Eukaryota > Viridiplantae > Streptophyta > Magnoliopsida > Malpighiales > Euphorbiaceae > Hevea > Hevea brasiliensis. The sequence continues at coordinate 51,633,752 of NC_079499.1, forward strand.
TACAATTACACATACACATAAACATTACTAGTTTTTACATACACTTTACACAACAAATTCATATACATATCCATCAATCCTTAATGCCACAATTCTGCCCATATCTTCATGAACACATACACTTATCCAAGAGTTCCAAGGCTGCCGAAAATGTCCCTCAACCCCAAAGTGTCCAACAATTCACCAATTTCCATTCCAAGTGCAAAATCACCATATATATGTGGAATAATTTACTAGGATATTAAATCACTTAATCAACATCATTTCTCACCAAATATATGTACAAATATTTCATCAAATACATAACTCCATGGCTGTCCAAAATGAACATCTCAATAACTCTTCAAACCTAAAAATTTTCTTCACAAAACCAACACCCATAACATGTACACAAAGTTTAACAAAGCAATCTTCAAAAATGTAAACTTACCTTATGGTTGGAACTTGCCAAACCTTGATTAAACTTCTTAAATTTGGTATCAAGCTCTTCCTTATGATGTGTAGACAAACTTTCATGAAGGAACCTAAGTGATTGAAAGTGAAATGGAAGGTTAGATGAAGCTTGAATGAAAAACATCAATGGTGGTTTCTCTTTTCTTCAATTCGGCAATGTTGGGAGAATTGGAGAAGATGAAGAATTCAGATGGCATTATGGACTTACACCTGCCCCATTACATGTTTAATTTATTCATTAGTGGACCACTTAAGAAAAATGATTTAATAAGATTTAAGTGCTAATTACACAATTTTCACTCCACTTTTGGCTATTTATATTAGGTACCCCCAAATTAATTTTTCATTTTATTTTCTAAGTGTAATATTATTTATTTTTAATGGAAATTTAGGTCAAAAGACACTTCGAGATGTCAAATGACCATAATGCCCTGTTGGGTTGCATTCCGATTTTTCTGAACACCGGTTTTGTCCGTTTTCGATTTCTCACTTTTCTTTTACTAATTACTTAATTTTTCTTTGATATTTCTAATGATATTTATACTTCAATAAATATTTATTGGAGTCCTAAAATATTTTCGTGGTTCCCCATGATCCGAGGGCTAGTCAACGGTACACGCCGTGACTTCCCGGTGCGGTCACCCATCGCTAGGGTTTTCGGCTCGCTTAACTTGGTTACATTTCTTTGCTATTATTTTTTCATTGTTTTTCTTGTATTTTCTTTTCTTATATTTCATTATTTTATGTCTCCTCACACATATTGAAGTGTGGTTCTAGGCATCCTAGCTGTCCGGACAGCATTGGTCACTGGGACAGCAGAACGCACTACCGAACATAGGGGTGTTACAATTCTCCCCCCCTTAAATAAATTTCGTCCACGAAATTTTACCCTATAGCTATCTTACAATAGTCATACGTTTATTTTCTCCTTTCTATATGATCGTATAATCTTCTTTTCCTCAAATTTGTATAAGACTTTTAACAATCTAATACAACGTTTAATTTGTTTGTATAATACTAATCTCCTCTTAATATTGTGTTGTCTAATATTTTGGTTCACGTTCCTTCTTGAATGACCCTTGAGGTCATGTTAGAATGATTTATCTAGTCGTTAGTCCTCTGACCATTCTAGTCAATAGTCTTCCTCATTCGTAATATTTCTTTGTTATATATGAATCAACTGTTCAAATCTCTACTTCCATAACTCTTTTTATCTGTCAATATTCTATAACTTACTTCCTTTTGTACTGAACTATAACCTTTCGATATTCTAACTTTTGAGTTTTAGATCCCTAAGTAGGATTTTCAAACTTATTTCTAACAATTAAATTCTGTCATGGCATAACTATACCAAAACAGATGCCGCTGGCAACTATTCTCATCTAGATGTACTATCGGGTAGTACATAGCTCTACACAATAATCTCAAGTCAGTACTGTAATCTGCAGCTTACAGTATAAACATCAAGAACATTGCATAGTTACTACGATACATCCCAATAGATCAAATTTTCCTATCTTTTATCCTTTTTGAATTCACTGATATTTGAAACTTATTATGATTACAATATCCATTAACAATTAATAACTGTAACATCTTTGCCCTCATCTATAGCAAGTCTACTACCACAACTTACTTTTAAGTCCGCTTGCCTTACATTAAGTAGGCTCGCCAATTAGCTTTGTAATTTATGGTGTGTTAGAAAATACTTTTCGCCGATAAACTCTTTCAAAACTAATTTCACTTATTATCACAATCCTTATCTTAAAGGGCCAATCACTAATACATCAAAATTTATTCCCCTGTAAAGGAATAACAACAGAACATGTAGTTCTAACACTAACATAAAAGTATGCAAACTCTAGGTCAAACAACACATATATATATATCTTAGTTACTAATTGAGAAAGTACCAGCAATAATGTCCAAAAGTCTAAGCCTCTTTTCTCTGCCGTATAGCGTATACTCCAGCTGAAGCATCACCTTGTTCTGGCTGATTCACAGTACTTTGACTTCTAAGTGTCGCCCTACCTCTACCTCTACCTCTACTAACCGATGGTGAACTCTTTGGGGTAGAAACTTGGGTTGATCCCTTTGGTGTAGTAAATGATCCGAACGACTGGATTTACACAATCCCTAGCAAAATGGCCAGTCTCTCCACAGTTAAAACATGCTCCTACGGCTCTATAACATACCCCACTATGTGGTTTACCACAAGTTTCACAAAGTCGATCTGACAGCGCATTCCTAGGTTTCTGTTGAGTTTGCTGATCGGATCGAGGTGGTTTCTGTCCAAAATATCTATCTCTACCGGACTTCTTACTATCTCTGTTGTATCCCCCAAAGTTTTTCCTCTTTCCAGTAAAACCACTAGAACTCTGTTCTACTGACTTTCCCTTTTTTTCTGTCTTCTCTGATTTCTTTTTCTCAGGAGCCACTTCAGATTCAATTCTTTCTAATTCTAGTGCTTGAGAAATAAGTTCAGAGAAGTTATTATGTTTGAACCCAACCACTTGTAATCTGATACTAGGCTTCAAGCCGGTTTCAAACCTCTTACATCTCTCCCTACTGGTAGAAAGTAGACTTACTGCATAATGGCTCAGGCGGAAAAATTCCCTTTCATATTCAGCCACTGATCTACTCCCCTGTTTGCACTTAAGAACTCTTGTAGCTTCGGTCTACATAAGCATCGAGGACATATTTCTCTCAATTCCTGAGAAAGTCATTCCAGTCAAGACCGCAGTTCTACTGCATCGTGGGGAATGGTTTTCCACCAATCATAAGCATCCCCCTGTAACAAAGACACTGAGTATTCAAATCTGAGCTTCTCTATACAATGCAGTTTCTTGAATACTCTATCCATCCTCTCTAACCACTGTTCAGCTTCTAGAGGATCTACTGTCCCCTTGAACTCTGTAGCCCCATTATTCATCAATTTATCATACTGCCTTGCAGAAGACTGTGGTTGTACCACTGGTGTCTGTATTGGGACTTGAGTAGGCACATTACTAGCCATTTGTTGGAACTTTGCAGCCATCTGCTGAGCGAACTGAGCAGGGAACTGCGGTACTGTAGGGGCTGGTGCTGCTGAACCACTAACATTATGTACGGCTGGGGCATCCCTTTGCACCTCAGCCTCTATAGATTGATCGACTGAACGATCACCCTCTTCCATAGTCAATGCGAGGATCTTAGACCTCCTGAACAATTAATACAAGGAGATTTCCTCCCGTTAGTGCATATTTATAATGTAATGTACTGTATGTATCAAACAATGATATTGAGCAGTTGTACTATGAAGAAAGAACATTCAAATAACAGGTGAAAACAGAATTTAAAACTTTGCTCTGATACCACTAAAACATGTCACACCCTACCCCTCTGTAAGGCATAACATGATCCCGTAGTATACCTAATGAATTACCAACTCCGTCTACTGATAACCCATTAAATATACTACAAGGGATTTAAAAAAAAAACTTTTCTTACTTCTTTTACAGTGGTGAGCACTATTTACAGGTGTTAAAAACCTTTTTGATCTGAAGTGATAGAACTAATACATTTGAATTATTTGGAATTTCTCAGAAAATTTTGGTAATGCCATCTGTATTTTGGATAAAACAGTTCTTCAGAAAACCTGTAAAAAGCACTTCAATTATTTTCCAAATCTCAACTCCAACATTTTTCTCAATACAACATATTTCTCAACTCAAATCCACAGTAATTTTTCAAAAGCTGAGATATAGGAAATATAATACAATTTTTACAAGTCAAAATAACTCATAATTATTTTACAACCTCAAGTTACAATTTGAATTTACAACTGCTCAAACCAAAACAATATATACATACAGTGGTCATACATTACAGTACAAAATGCAAAAAGCGGTATACTCGTTATACCCGAAAAATCTCTCGCTGGAGGTACTAGCAGCCTAGTCTGCTCTGTCACTGTCTACACTCGACAAATAAAAAAGCTATCGCTGAGACAATGTCTCAGTGGTGCACAACATTAACCAAATACAACTTTAAATCACAATTCATAAACCATATAAATAGTGGATACATAAAACCATAGTTAAATTCAAGACAATGAATGTCATAAGGAATTTAAAAACTCCAATTCACAATTTATCAAAATTCATAATAACACAATTTAGTCAAATAATTTAAGAATACCGTATTGCCAATTCATACACAATTTGATCAAAATACTTAATGACACAGTGTTGCCGATCAATATCACAATTTAAGCCAGGACACAATTTTTCCACACATGCCGTGTTGTACACCACGACAAGACATACTCACCCCAATAATCGAAATCAATGAGGGAGGAAGCTAGCTATATAATGAGTACTCATCCATACTCACCTCAGACTGGGAAGTCAAAGAGGGAGGAACATAATCATACTCACCCCAGACTGATAAGTCAAAGAGGGAGGAATAATCACACTCACCCCATTAATGGAGGAGGAACATAGTAACAGTGTCATGCCAATTGTGAATCAAAACAATTCTAAACATTTTATTCAAATGATCCGAAGAATCCAATAAATTTCCAAAGTTATAATTTCATTCACAAAATGGCAACACAATTCGTAATTCACTTCAATTTCTACAAAAACCATTTACAGTGCTTTTCAATCAATAAGTATCCATCAAATACCATTCAAACAGTTTCTCACAGTTTCAAATCATTTATAATGCTTTTCAAGCAATGAATATCCATTCAAGTACATTTCCACAATTTAAAACAATAACATACAAGTAGTCATAATTTATTTCAATTGAAAATAATTCAAAAGAAATAAATATTGTGCACAAACACAATTTATCATATGAAATATTATTCAGAAAAAAATCAGTTGAAAACTAGTTGTGCACAAACACAATTTAAAACAATAATGTACAATAGTCATAATTCATTTCAATTGAAAAATTCAAAAGAAATAGCCGTTGTGCACAAACCTCTAATATTTGTCTCCTGGTCTGGACTCAGTGTTTCCTTCCCTTTTCCTGAGTCTTTGGTTACTGAGAAACACAATTTGAAGTGTTTCAGTGCTAAATTAATTTGTCTCTAACAATAATGTTCGGTAAGTAATTCACTGAAAGCTATTATTTGCTTAATCACCTAATATACCGACCCTCGATGCGTTCTAGGTAAATTAGGTTTTAGTGTCATTAATATGTCACATTCGATAGGGTTTTAGGTTGGTACTTTTTACCAAACTCATTTCCTCATTTAGTGCATTTTAATGCAACTTGCTGGATTCCGGGATACTAGTTTGACCTAGCCGGACGACCTAGTTCCCTCAGTTTTTGGGTTTCGGTCAAAACTACAAACTTGTATATCTATGTCTTATGGACCGCGGTGCAAAATTTCAGGTCATTCCGAGTTAATTAGACCGAGTTATGGTCATTATACTATTGCTGGTCAAATGGTATCAAATTAGGTCAATTTTTGGTCAATTTGGTCAACTCTGGTTCGGCCAGTTTTTGGACCCGAACTTGTGCAAGCTTTTTGACTTGCTTCTGGTCATTTTTGGGCTTTGGTGTCTTCATAAGACTTGTAGGTATGGGTCTTAACTATTCTTGGTTAAAATTTCAGGTCAATTGGACCTGTTTTGAGTGAGTTATGGCCTAAACACTCACTGCTGCCCAATTGGTCAATTTTCAGGTCTCAATTGTACCTAATCCGAATTGGTCATTTTCTTATGTCACCTTGCAAGCAGAATTTTGGTATGCTTTCTCAATGAAAGTTGGCACATTTTGTGCCTAGTTTCACCTCCAATTGGTCTCATACCAATTGAGGTTACACATTTAAAGTTATAGGCTAAAATGTATACTGCCTTAATCACATTGCTTAAACATACATCAATTACACCCTTACCTTACTAAATGTTCACTTCCTACAAATCTGTTTTGGTACATTACCAAAACCATACTCCACTTCACTTTAAAGTCATTTTGGGTAGATTACAATTATCCTCAACACACCAAATATAACTCTAATTCCCAAAGTCCAAATACAATTACACATACACATAAACATTACTAGTTTTTACATACACTTTACACAACAAATTCATATACATATCCATCAATCCTTAATGCCACAATTCTGCCCATATCTTCATGAACACATACACTTATCCAAGAGTTCCAAGGCTGCCGAAAATGTCCCTCAACCCCAAAGTGTCCAACAATTCACCAATTTCCATTCCAAGTGCAAAATCACCATATATATGTGGAATAATTTACTAGGATATTAAATCACTTAATCAACATCATTTCTCACCAAATATATGTACAAATATTTCATCAAATACATAACTCCATGGCTGTCCAAAATGAACATCTCAATAACTCTTCAAACCTAAAAATTTTCTTCACAAAACCAACACCCATAACATGTACACAAAGTTTAACAAAGCAATCTTCAAAAATGTAAACTTACCTTATGGTTGGAACTTGCCAAACCTTGATTAAACTTCTTAAATTTGGTATCAAGCTCTTCCTTATGATGTGTAGACAAACTTTCATGAAGGAACCTAAGTGATTGAAAGTGAAATGGAAGGTTAGATGAAGCTTGAATGAAAAACATCAATGGTGGTTTCTCTTTTCTTCAATTCGGCAATGTTGGGAGAATTGGAGAAGATGAAGAATTCAGATGGCATTATGGACTTACACCTGCCCCATTACATGTTTAATTTATTCATTAGTGGACCACTTACTTAAGAAAAATGATTTAATAAGATTTAAGTGCTAATTACACAATTTTCACTCCACTTTTGGCTATTTATATTAGGTACCCCCAAATTAATTTTTCATTTTATTTTCTAAGTGTAATATTATTTATTTTTAATGGAAATTTAGGTCAAAAGACACTTCGAGATGTCAAATGACCATAATGCCCCTGTTCGGGTTGCATTCCCGATTTTTCGGTAACACCGGGTTTTGTCCGTTTTTCGATTTCTCACTTTTCTTTGTACTAATTACTTAATTTTTCTTTGATATTTCTAATGATATTTATACTTCAATAAATATTTATTGGAGTCCTAAAAATATTTTCCAGGGTTCCCCGCAGTCCAGGGCTAGTCAACGGTACACGCCGTGACTTCCTGCATGATCACCCATCGCTAGGGTTTTCGGCTCGCTTAACTTGGTTACATTTCTTTGCTATTATTTTTCCTTTGTTTTTCTTGTATTTTCTTTTCTTATATTTCATTATTTTATGTCTCCTCACACATATTGAAGTGTGGTTCTAGGCATCCTAGCTGTCCGGACAGCATTGGTCACCGGGACAGCAGAACGCACTACCGAACATAGGGGTGTTACATTGATATTCTAACCTTTGAGTTTTATATCCCTAAGTAGGATTTTCAAACTTATTTCTAACAATTAAATTCTGTCCTGGCATAACTATACCAAAACAGATGCCATTGGTAACTATTCTTATCTAGTTATACTATCGGGTAGTACGTAGCTCTACACAATAATCTCAAGTCCGTACTGTAATCTGCAGCTTACAGTATAAACATCAAGAACATTGCATAGTTACTACGATACATCCCAATGGATCAAACTTTCCTATCTTTTATCCTTTTCGAATTCACCGATATCTGAAACTTATTCTGATTACAATATCCATTAACAATTAACAACTGTAACATCTCTTCCTTCATCTAGAACAATTCTATTACCGCATCTTACTTTTACGTCCTCTTGCCTTACATTAAGTAGGCTTGCCGTTTAGCTTTATAATTTATGGTGTTTTAGAAAATACTTTTCGCCGATAAACTCTTCCAAAACTAATTTCACTTATTATCACAATCCTTATCTTAAGGACTAATCAATAATGCATCAAAATTTATTCCCCTGTAAAGGAATAACAACAGAACATATAGTTCTAACTCTAACATAAAAGTATGCAGACCCTAGGTCAAACAATACATAAACGAAGAGTGCCATCCTTCTTCTTAACAAACAATACTGGTGCTCCCCATGGTGACACACTAGGGCGGATGAAGCCCTTTTCAAGTAGTTCTTGCAATTGTACCTTCAACTCCTTCAATTCTGCTGGTGCCATTCTGTATGGTTTTATGGAGATTGGATCCACACCAGGCATAACATTAATTTCAAACTACACCTCTCTTTCCAGAGGTAATCCTGGCAATTCATCAGGAAACATGTCTGGAAAGTCATATACTGTAGGGATGTTCCTCAATGCTGGACTCCCCACTTGGGTGTCTACCACATGTGCCAAGTATGCTTCACACCCCTTTCTGATCATTTTCTGGCTAGTGCAATTAAATAATGTTTGATGGCAATAGCTGCCTCTTCCCATGTATTACCATATCATCAGCATCGAGGAGACCGAAAGTGACTCGTTTTCACCTACATACCAATCATGGCATGATGCCTAGCTAACCAATCCATGCCCAAGATGATATCATAATCTCTGAAGGGCATTTCAATGAAATCAGATAGAAAAGTGTGTCCTTGAATCACCAAAGGATAATCTCTATACATTCTATTAACCCTGACCTCCTGTCCTAGCAGACTTGTTACTAGCACCTCAAAGTCCATTTTTGTACATGGAACAACAATGCAATCAATGATGCTAGCACTCACATAAGAATGGGTAGAACCCAGATCAAATAACACAAACACATCTTGGTTAAAAGTTGAGAAGGTACCAGCCACAACATCAGATGTCTCGACTTCTTTCCTCTGTCTCGTTGCGTAGACTCTAACCGGAGCAACTGTCTTGCTCGATTGTTTCATCGTGCCTTGGCTGCTTTGGGCTACCTCTACCCCGCTCTACCTGCTAGGTGGTTGTGAACTTCTAGTGACTAGGCTCAAATGACCCTTCTGCAGAGTAGGAGGTGGTCCAACTCTGCATCACGGTGCAGTCCTTGGCAAAGTGTCCTGTGCCTCCACAGTTATAACAGGCTCCAATAGCCTTATAGCATATCCCACCATGATATCTTCCACAAGCTTCACATTGACGAGAAGGGTAGGAACTTCTAGTTGTTCGACGACTGGACCTTGGTGGTCTCTGCCTTGATGATCCACCTCTGTTATATCCCTAAGCTCGGGGCTCCTCAATTTCTTTTCTCTTTCTCAAATTACTACTTGAGCTCTGACCCATAGGTTTCCCCCTCTTCATGTTGCCCTTCTGGGGGTTGGGTCTGTACTTGGGCTTGGGCTGACAGATTATCAGCCATTTGTTAAAAGAAAGTGGCCATTTGTTGGGCCATTTGTGCAGTAATTTGTACCGGTAAAGCGTCTGATACGGGCCTTCGACATTTTGTGGAGTGGGCCTCAACTTATTTTTGCCATCACGCATCGTTTCTATTGTCTCATTCTTCCCTTCCATATCTTTTCATAAGATTTTCTATTCCTGTACAACCAACATAAGGAGATTCCTCTCCATTAGTTCATATTTATGATGTAAATGTACTCTATGTATCAAACATTTGAGCAGTTGTAGTTACCGACAAAAAGATTTCAAATTCACAGTTCAAAAATTCACTTTAAAACCATTGCTCTGATACCACAAAACATGTCACACCCTACTCCCCTGTAAGATGTAACATGATCCCGTAGTACACCTAATGAATTACCGTACTTCGCCTACCGATAATCCATTAAATATACTACAAGGGATTTTAAAACAATTTTTGGGAAATTTAAGTCATAGATTAAAATCTGGTGTTATAAATTTTTTTTAAAATTTCGGCAAAGTGCCGGCTGTATTTTGAGAAAACAGTTCTTCAATCCTGCAAAAGAAAATGCTTCCAATATGTTTTCTCAAATACAACTCCAATAAACTTTATTTCAATTCACAATTCAATTCTCAATAAACAATCAATTCATTTTCAAACTACTCTCATCATAAAGAAACATTTCATTGATTACAAAACTCAAAATTTATAATACAAAACTATTCAAGTAAATGAAATCTCTACTTTATATTTACAACGATTTACATTTAATTACATACCAAAATATTTTACAAGAGTTTTTATACAACTGCTCAAATAATTTACATACATATTATTACATGCATACATCAAAACCTATGTACATGGGTATACCTATGATATACCTGGAGCTGATCTGAATATGTCTTCAAAGAAACTTATTCACTGCTCTATGCTCTTTATACCTGCGACAACATACAAAGCTATCGCTGAGTGGTGAACTCAGTGGTGCACAACTATAATTTAAAACATAGTACAATATACATTGACAAAATTTACAGTAAATAATTTGGAAATCTGAATACTCATCAAATTCCAAAAATCAAAATATTCATTGCCAATAATATAAATCATTTGTATAAATGACTTCGATCACAAAATTCAATTTATCAAATCATGACTAACCATTTAAGTAATTTCAACAAAATCAATTATACATAAACCATAATTGAAATCACAATTCTTTACCATTCAAAAGCCATTCTGTATCTCAAAAATCATTATGTATCTCAAAAACCATGTTGTATCTGAAAAATCAATCTTTATCTCACTAACTATGCAAGACTAATCCGAAAGGGCCATATTCGATGTGATTCTAACTCCCTATGGTCGGGGAGGTGGAATCAGATTCTAACTCCCTATGGTCGGGGAGGTCGAATCATCGTGCACAGTACCATCACAATAATTAATCTTCCGCAAGGGCTATAACGATAAAATAAACTTAGATCTAACCTCAAATCAGAGGAAAATCTAAGCCTGTGTACGTACCATGGTAATCAAAACACAACTAACTCCATTGTCTTCTCAACAAATGAGAGAGACGGGTAATAACCTAGTCAAGCATCTATAGTGAGATATAAAATAATATCACAATCCTTTTAGTGAGCATAAATCACAATATAATTCGATTCAAATTCAATTCCAATATCCAATAATTTTTATGCTCATCATAATTCAAATCATAAATTTGTATTTTTCCATGAAAATTACCATCATAATTCAAAACATGTTCTATCACAATTTTTCAAAACATAATTTATTCAATCCATAACATTGCTTAATACTTGTGGAAATACCATTTCACAAAGCTAAATTCATACATACTATAACAATTTTCAATAATCATTGAATTAAATCCAATGCTTGTTAAACATAATACATAAGAAAAGTATTTCATTTAATCATATGAAATATTCAAACAAAAGCAGTTAAAAACTAGTTGTGCACAAACCTCTGATAACTGTCTCTTGGTCTTGACTCAGTATTTTCTTCCCTTTCCCTGAGTCTTTGCTAACTGAGAAACACAATTTGAAGTGTTTCAGTACTTAATTAAACTGTCTATAACGATAATGTTTGATAAATAATTCACTGAATGCTATTTTTTTGCTTAATCAACTTAATATATCGACCCTCGATGCGTTTTAGGTAAATTAGGTTTTAACGTTACTAATATGTCACATTCGATAGTCTTTTAGGGTTGGTACATGTTACCAAATTCATTTCTATGTATTTTGCGTTTTCTTGCAATTTGCTGGATTCCGGGATACTAGTTTGACCTAGCTGGACGACCTAGTTCCCTCAGTTTTCGGGTTTCGATCAAAACTACAAACTTGTAGATCTATGTCTTATTGCACGCGGGGCAAAATTTCAGGTTATTCTGAGTTATGTAGACCAAGTTATGGTCATTTTACTATTGCTGGTCAAATTGCACCAAAATTGGTCATTTTAGGTCACTTTAGGTCATTTTAGGTTCAGCCAGTTTTTGGACCCGAACTTGTGCAAGCTGTTTGACTTGCTTATGGTCATTTCTGGACTTTGGTATCTTCATAAGACTTGTATATATGGGTCTTAAATATTCATGGTTAAAATTTCAGGTTAATTGGACCTGTTTTGAGTGAGTTATGGCCTAAACACTAACTGCTGCCCAATTGGTCAATTTTCAAGCCTTACTTGCACTTAATCCGGATTTGGTCATTTTTCAAGCTACCTTGCAAGTAGAATTTTGGCAAGCTTTCTTCACGAAAGTTGGCACATTTTGTGGCTAGTTTCACCTCCAATTGGTCTCATACCAATTGGAGTCACACACTTAAAGTTATAGGCCTAAAACTCAAACTGCCTTATTGAAATTCTTGCATACACATCAAGCATCACTTTTAACACTCACCAAACTTAACCTTCAAACCAATTCTGGTTGTACCACAACCTAAACATAATTTATAACATATTATAGGTCATTTTGGCAGCTTACAATTACATTTAATGTGCACCAACAAGTGCATAATTTGTCCAACTCAATTTACAACAATTTAATCTCCAATTCATGCCCATTTACATGTCCCACTTTACACCACCATACATACACTCAAACTGCCATAACAACCAACACATTTCAACACCATTATTTCATAAACTAAGCATGAATTCCAGCATTTCTCAAGAGTTAACAAACTGCCAAAATGGTACATTTACATTCCATTAATTTCTAAGCTTTAAATTTCATTTCACATTTACATATACCAAGTATACATCACCCAAATAATTTCCTACACAATATACATTTAATCAATCATTTAATTCACCATTTACAAGCACAAATAAACTGCCTTCAAGGTGTTTCCATGGCTGCCAAAAATACACACTCCCATTCAACATCAAACCTCAAAAATTTCTCCATAAATCAAACACCCATAACCTCCTCACAAACTTTAATGAAGCACTAATCAAAAATACATACTTACCACTTTGGAAACTCTTTAAAACTTCACCAAAACCTGATCTTCTTGCTGCCTATCTACTGCCCATGGTGTGAGGATTAACTTTAATGAAGGGAAGTGGAGAAAGAAGCTTGGATCACCCTTGCATGGAGCTCCAAAACCATGCGGCAATGGAGTTCTTCCCTTCTCCATTTTTGGCTGAATTTTGAGAAATGAGGAAGATGACAATCTGCTGGTCCAAGATGAAGATTAAATGGTCCACTTTAATGAGTTAGTGGAGCACTATTGCAAGTTTAATGTTAATTTATTTAAAAGTTTCAATTTCCCACATTTAACTCCCCATTTTTGCTATTTACATTAGGTACCCCTAAATTAATTTTTCATTATATTTTCCAAGTGTAATATTATTTATTTTTGATGGACATTTAGGTCAAAAGACAACTCGGGGTGTCAAATGACCACAATGCCCCTGTTCGGGTTGCATTCCCGATTTTTCGGTAACACCGGGTTTTGTCCGTTTTTCGATTTCTTACTTTTCTTTGTACTAATTATTTAATTTTCTTTGATATTTCTAATGATATTTATACTTCAATTGATATCTCTTTAATTCTTAAAATTAATTTCCAGGGTTCCCCGCGGTCCAGGGCTAGTCAACGGTCCACGCCGTGATTTCTCCGTGCGGTCACCCATCGCTAGGGTTCCCAGCTCGCTTAACTTGGTTGCATTTCTTTACTATTATTTTTCCTTTGTTTTTCTTGTATTTTCTTTTCTTGTATTTCATTATTTAATGTCTCCTCACTCATATCGAAGTGTAGTTCTAGGCATCCTAGCTTTCCGAACAACACTGGTTCCCGGAATAGTAGAACGCATTACCGAACATAGGGGTGTTACACTGCACCTACAATTCCTTTAATTCAGCAGGTGCCATTCTGTCACACCTTACCCCCCTGTAAGGTATAACATGATTCCATAGTATACCTAATAAATTACCGACTCCATCTACCGATAACCCATTAAATACACTACAAGGGATTTTAAAATAATTTTCTTACTTTTTGAAAGTGGTGAGCTTTTCTAACAGGTATTAAAAATATTTAGTTGAAGTTTAAAGATTTAATAAAATTTTTGTCCATTTTGATTTTTCCACAAATTTTGGAAAAATTTCGACAGAGTGCCTGTTGTATTTGAGAAAACCGAAAATTTTACCTATAGAAAACACTTTCAGTATAACACTTTATCAATTCACAACCACCATTATAACTCAAATCAGCACAATTTCCTCCAAACTCCACAATTCAATCAATATTTCACAACTCAAAATTACAATTCAATTATTTCTGAAAATAGTAATAATTAATTTCATCCACATTACATTAAAGAAAAATTAATTTATATTTTTCAGTCCAAAATTTACATCAGAAAGTCCAAAATAATATTATTACAAAATCTGTACAATTGCTCATGACCAATTTACAAATGTACATACAGTTACATACATCAAAATAAATATGCACAATCAGGGTATAAAATTATACCCGACAAAAGGTCCAGAAGTAGCTCTAAAATCCTCAGTAGCTGACTCTGCTGCTCTACTAGTCTCTCTATTTGCGACAGTAATAAACAACCATCGCTGAGTACTATGACTCAGTGGTGCACAACATACTAAAATAAAATTTTATGCATAAATCAAATCACATTTATTCAAATATGGTACTGAAATTGAAAAACAAATAAAAAACACAATTTATAATTTTAGTCAAAACAGTCTCATTTCGAAAGTCCCAAAACAGATTTTATAAAAATACACAGTTATATCATGCCATCAGTATAATGTTCATCTCAATAGCCGGAGGCTTATGAGGAATCTCAAGGCTAGCTAGTAACTATGGGTACCCATTCAATTTCTTCCTCTACTAGCACACACCTCCACACTTCAGCCAGAGAGGGAATTCAAAATTCAAAACTAATTCCTCCCACTAGGCATGCTAGTGAGGCATTCAGATATATGGTCATGACACTGTGGTTTCAAAACTATCTTAACATTTTACTAAACATTTATTGACAATTCAAACACATACAATTAAATTTCCAACAATTTAAGTCAAAAGCATAATATTCATTTCATTCACAAATTTGCAATAAAAATAAATCACAATTTATTCATCAAAACAAATTATCAAGAGAATTTACAAAAAAATTTTATGTTGTGCACAAACCTTGTGCGAGTCGCCACTAGGTCTTGACTCGATATCTCAGGTTCTTTTTTGGTATTTTTTTTAACTGAAACACACAATTTTACAGTGTTTTAGTATCATAACGTATAATAAATTCAATCATAAATTTACAATTACTTATGTCTAGCTCTAATATGCTTAATTTAATGTTCTTTGAATTTTGCATTTTTGGGTTACTATTCACGATACTATTCAAGTCAATTTATTGACTTTCTTATACTTATTAGGTATGGGAATTTCAATTTCACTCACATACCACATTTTGGTTGCTTAATTTGTTGATTTTGGTTGCCCCTTCAATTTTTAGGTCTCCTAGGCACAATTTCAAATTTTTCAGTTTTGATATCCTGTTTTACATTGTTCCATTGGTCATGTTGCTGTGGGAATTTGGCTAAGTGTTCTTCATAGAAGTTGTTCCTTATTGCCTTAGCTTTAATCCCCTTTTTGAATCACTCCATTCAGAGTTTTGTAGCCCAAAATATGGCCAATTGAATATAGTTGGCCGGATTAGTTTAACCTGGATTTCTGGGCATCTAATTTGGTTCTAACAGTTTTGGACCACTAATTTTAAGTGGCAAAATGATTGGGTTATGGGCAGAATTTGGGTTAGTGTTCTTCATGAAAGTTGTAGTGCTATGTCATATCTTTCCAATGCCACAAAAATTAGGTCATTTGGACTAGCCCAAGTTATGGCCACACTATTCATTTGGTCATTTTGGTACAGTGGCAGTGCACTACACCAGGGTTTGACCTAATTGTTTACTATGTTAATGTCATTTTCTAGGCATGGTTCCTGAGTGAAAAGTGTGTCATTATGTGTCTATTCTCATTCTCAATTGGCCTCATACCAATTGGGTTGGTAAATTTTCAGTTTTAGTCCCAGAAAGAGACCTAAGTCAAGCTGCCATAATAAGAATCCTAACCAACCCAAATTGCACCTTGGTTCTATCAATTCAAACACACCACAAATGGTCCCAATTGACCATTTCTCACCTTAATTAGGGTCAATTGCACCAATTGACCATTTCCCTCAATTTTAAGAGGCTTAAGAACCCTAATTACACAATTATGCAATCTAATGCAATTAAAGTTTATAATTAACCTCTATACACTCAATTCAACTTAACTAATACTTCAATTCCATCAAAATCATGAAATTTCAATACCCCTTAATGCTGGCCGAATTTCCCATCTAGTCCCCCATAATTTTTTTCTTTTAATTTTAAGTTAATTTCTAGGTTAAATGAACTAAAAGCACAAGTATTAAACTAGAATTTCAAATTAAACTACTAACCTCAACTTTGATTTTCTAATCACCAATTTTCTTCACTTTTCCTTCTTGGTTTCTTCTTCAATCTCCTTTTTAAGTTGAGATAACAAGCTTTTATGAAGTAATTAGGGGAAAAATTAGGGTTAAGTGAGGGATTTCAAGCTTGAAACAAGTTTTAATGGAGGTTTGCACATGGAGAAGCTATGGGAGATGGGGTGGCCGAAGTGAGTGGGGAAGAAAGAGTGAAATTTTTTTTAATTTGTGTCTATTTTATGTCTTATTAAATGTTTTTGACTTGGTAAAAAATGTAGAGAAATTAAAATTTCATTTATGATGTCACATATATGAGGTAAGGTGATGTAATAAACTAGTTTTCCTCACTTTTTCTTTTTCTTTATTTTTCCTTGTTTCTTTAATTTAATTCCCGATTCCGAAATTTTTGTTTCTCTGATTTTATTGGACAGTTAGGTCAGAAGTAAGCTCTAGGGGTGAATTGACCAATTTGCCCCTCGTCGGTCTGATCCGATTTGTTAGTTATTCAATATTTCTTTAGGATCTCTGACCTAATTATTTGACCTGCTTAATAATTCTTTTCTGTGATTTTCTCTTTTCCACTGTGTTCGCAATAGTCCTTAGGACCGCGGCGTCACATTTTCTAGTTCAAAATTTGGGTTAAGACTAATCTCGCAGTCACTTCCCGGGAAGGTCACCCATCGCTGTGACTCCCAGCTCATTTAACCTTTTATGTTCTGTTTTTCTTATTTATACTTAACTAGCTGACAATCACTAATTATTTGCATTCAGGGCTTATCTAGGTGTCTTAGATGTTATTCTAATCTCCTTAATTGTCCGGACCAACATCGGTCACTGGAACAGTGAAATATACCAGGCTAGGCATATAGGGGTGTTACACATCCTATATGGAGTAATTGAGATTGGGTCCACACCAGGCATAACATCAATCTCAAACTGCACCTCTCTTTCTAGAGGTAATCCTAGCAACTCATCAGGAAACACATCCGGAAAGTCACATACTGTAGGGATGTCTCTCAGTGCTGGACTCCCTACCTAGGTGTCTACCACATATGCCAAGTATGCTTCACACCTCTTTCTAATCATTTTTCTAGCTAGTGCAGCCAAAATAATGTTTGATGGCAATAACTGCCTCTCCCATGTATTACCACATCACCGTATTGAGGGAGACCAAAAGTGACTGTCTTCAATCTACAATCAATTATGACGTGATGCCTGGCTAATCAATCCATGCCCAAGATAATATCATGATCTCTAAAGGGCATTTCTATTAAATCGGACAGAAAGGTGTGTCCTTGGATCACCAAAGGACAATCCCTATACATTCTATTGACCCTAACCTCTTGTCCTAGTGGACTAGTTACTAGCACCTCAAAATTCATTTTTACACAAGGAACGACAAGAGAATCAATGATGCTAGCACTAATATATGAATGGGTAGAACCCGGATCAAACAGCACAAATACATCTTGATCAGAGATAGAGAATAAACCAGCCACAATATCAGATGTCTCAGCCTCTTCTCTCTGTCTCATCGTGTAGACTCTGGCTGGTGCATTACCTTCTGCTGGTTGATTCACTGTACTCTGACTCCCTGGGGTACTACCCCTACCTCTACCTCTGCCTCTGCTAACTGCTGATGAACCCCTCAATGTAGAGGCTTGGGCTGATCCCTCTGATGTAGTAGATGGTCTCGAGCAGTGTGCACTTGTACAATCCTTAGCAAAGTGACCGATCCCTCTACAATTAAAACATGCGCCTATGGCTCTATAGCATACTCCACCATGTGTTTTGCCTCATGTCTCACATAGACGGACTGATAGTGCACTTCTGGGTATCTTCTGGGTTTGCTGACCAGATCGAGGTGGTCTCTGTCTAGAAGATCTACCTCTACCCAACTTGCGTGAATTGGATCCCCCAAAATATTTCCTCTTCCCTGAACCACTATCAGGTGCTTGACCAGTAGACTTCCCAGTTTTCTCTTTCTCTTCTATACTCTTTTTAACTAATCCTTCCTTTTCTATTCTTTCTAGTTCCAAAGCCTATGAGATCAACTCTGAGAAGTTCTGACATTGGAACCCCACAACTTGCATTCTCAGATTAGGCCTTAACCCAGCCTCAAACCGCTTACATTGATCTCTGGGGGTGGCAGTCAGGCTTCAGTCATAATGGCTCAGCCGAGAGAAGTCTCTCTCATATTCTACTATTGTTCTGTCCCCTTACTTCAAACTTAAAAACTCTTGTAGTTTCATGTCGACATACGCATCAGGGACCCATTTCTGTCAAAACTCTCTCAGAAAATCTGACCAAGTAAGGATTGGAGGTTCAACCAGACTGTGGGTTATGGTCTTCCACCATTCATAGGCATCCCCTTGCAGCAAGGAAACTGAATATTCGAATTTAAGTTTTTCTATACACTACAGCTTCCTAAATACCCATTCCATCCTTTCCACCCACTGCTCGGCTTCCAGTGGATCCATAGTTCCTTTGAATTCTATAGCCCCAAATTTCATTAATTGTTCATATTGTCTGGCTGGGGGCTGTGGTTGTGCTACAGGTGCTTGAGTAGGTACATTGCCAATCATTTGTTGAAATAACGTAGCCATCTGCTGAGCAAATTGAGCAGGAAACTGCGGCATTGGAGGAGTTGGAGTGGCTGACCCACTCACATTTTGGAGAGCTGGGGCTTCCCCTAGTGCCTCAGCTTTAATAGATTGCTCAACGGAATGATGTCCTTCTTTCATTCTGATTTCAAATAAATTATCTACTTCTTGATAACAAAAACAAGGAGGTTTATCTCCGTTAGTTCATATTCATGATGTAAATATCTCATATGTATCAATTAAGGACACTTGAGCAGTTGTACTTATTAAAGAAATATTCAAATTCATAGTCAAAACTCATTTCAAAACCATGCTCTGATACCACTAAAACATGTCACACGTTACCCCTTCGTAAGGCATAACATGATCCCATAGTATACTCAATGAATCACAGAATTTCGTCTACCGATAATTCATTAAATACACTAAAAGGGATTTTAACCCATTTCAATTTATTTTAATTAGTAAAATAATGTTAAACCATTATTTAAAATCCTTTAATTGGAGTTTAAATACGAAGTAAGAAATTTGGTAAATTTTATTTTCCGTAAATTTTATAAAAATTTCAGCAAAGTGCCGTCTATAATTGAAAAAAACAATTCTTCTAACACATGTAAAAAAACACTCCCAGCATATATAGTTTTCAAATCCCAACCGCCAATATTTCTCAATTAAACATAATTCAACCAAATCTCAATTCAAAGTACACAACTCAAAACATTCTCAAAACAGTTCAATAATCTTATCAATATTGGATTTAACTTAATTTACAGAAACAGGTCTCAATTTACAATAAGAAAAACAAAAATAATATTATTACAAATTTTTACTATACAACTGCTCAACTAATACAAATGATACATATGAATAAATATTACATCAAACTAATTTACAAGGGTATAAATAAATACCCATGCAAAAACTTCAATGGAGCTCCCCTGTCAACTTAGCAGCTCACTCTGCTGCTTTTTCTTTTCCCTTATCTGCGATAGCAAATAAAGTTATTGCTGAGTAATTTTTACTCAGTGGTGCACAATACAAATTTAAAGATGATGAATATCAAAATATAAATCAATAAGCACAATTTAAATCATTTCACAATGACAATTCATGGGATTGAAGTCAACTTTTATAATATCATTTTGTCAAATAAATTTATAAATCACAGTGTTGCCAATCCATGCACAACTTAGGTCATGACACAAAATTTCTAATCAATAAAGCGTTGTACACCACGACAAAGCAATCTCAACCCCACTAATCGAAATCAACGAGGGAGGTGGCTAGCTAGCTCTATGAGTACTCATCTGATCTTAACCTCAACTGGCAAGCTAGAGAGGGAGGAATATAGTTGATCTCAACCTCGTAAATGGAGGAGGAATACAGTGATACTGTCATGCTAAGTGTGAATCCAAAACCAATTTAAAATCAAATTATTCAAACATTTCATTCAAACATTAAGTAAATTCCCATTTCAAATTTCAATTCACAAGTGGCAACACAACATTTCTGAAGTCATTATTCAGCATAAATTATATCAAAATATATTCAAATAAATTTCTTATAGCAAATCAAAATTAAAAAGGTATTGTGCACAAACCTTGTATGAGTCACCTCTAGGCCTTGACTCACTTTTTCTTAACTTCCTTCCTAATCTCTTTTTCAATTGAATCACACAATTTATAGTATTTCAGTATCATGTCTCATAATTAATCCAACCATTAATTTCATGCATACTTGATTGTCCCCTTAAATTTGCTTAAAATGGAATTCTTTGAATTTGGTAAATTTGGAGTTACTACTCATTGCACTATTCAAGTCAAAATGTTGACTTTTTCATTCTTAATAAGTATGTGAATTTCAATTATACCCATATACCACATTTTGAGTGTCAAATTTGTTGGCATTAGTTGCCATTTCAATTTCTTAGCCTCCTAAGAGAAATTTTATATTTTCAGTTTTGGATCACTATTTTCTACTGTTCCATTGATCTGGTTACAGTAGATATTTGGCTAAATGTCCCTCATCAAAGTTGTTCCTTATTATCTCTAGTTTATTTCCCTTTTTGAGTCACTCCATTTGGAGTTTTGTAGCTCAAGTTATGCCTATTTTGCTAAGGCTGGCCGGATTAGTTACAACCCAGAAATTCTAGGCAATTATTGGTTCTAGCGATTTTGAGCAACCAAATTTGGTTGACAATTTGATTTGGTTATGAGCATAATTTTGGTTTGTGTTCTTCATAAAAGTTGTAGTACTATGTCATATCTTTCTAATGGTTTAAAAATCAAGTCATTTGGACCTTTTTACACCAAGTTATGACTATTTGAACATCTAATGCTCATATGGTCAATTTTGTGCAGTGGCAGTGTGTATTACTCGGATTTAACCTAATTTTACACTACTTTGTGTTCAGTTTTAGCATTAGGTTTCTACATAAAAATTGTAGTTTTGGTTCTTAGTTTTCATCTCCAATTGGAGCAACCAATTTTCAGTTATGCCCTCTTGAGTTGACCAAGGTCAAACTACCCAATTGGGGCAGCATCACATTCACCATTTCAATCCCATTCCAACCATTCAAACACATTCCAAATGACTCTAATTGACCATTTCAAGTCTCAATTAGGTCCAATTGCATCAATTAACAATTTTTCCTAAATATTTCCCCAATTTCAATTGTTTAAGAACCCTAATTATGGAAACTGTTCACATTAAATCAAAGTATACAAGGCTTACTTATATGTTCCATCAAGCATGAATATCCTTTTAATTCTAATAAATTTCATCAAACCCTAATTCATCACATGTTGGCCGAATTTTATATGGTCCCTTAACTTATCATTTTGTTTTATTTTTCTTCAAATTCTAGTTTATTTCAATTACTTAAACATGAATTTAAATAGATAATTGAAGAATTTGTCGCTAACCTCTTGTGAAGTTTCCCAAAGCTTCAACTCCCTTAAATTTCCTTCTAAATTCCTTCTTAATATGCTTGCTAAGATCCAAGAACAAGGTTTATTTAGAAAAATTGTGGGATTTATGGGGTTGATTCAAGCTTTGAAAGCTTGAATTTTCATGGCTATGGAGGAAATATAAAGGAGAGAGAGAGGGAACATGGAGCCGGCACTTTGAAGAGGAAGAGGAAATAAAATTGCTTTTATTTTAATTATTCTTATCTCTTTCTATTCATAATTATCCCTAAAATTTAATAAATTAAATTTGTAATTCTTTTATGATGTCATCATTATGTCATAATCCCATTTTAATTTTGCATTCTTTTCTTTTCTTTTCTTTCTCCATAACCTCTTCACTTTAAATCTTTTTTTTTCTAAATTTAATTTTCTCCATTTTAATGAACATTTAGGCCATGAATCACCTCTAAGGGTGAATTGACCAATTTGCCCATCGCCGGTCTGATCCAGTTTTCCAATAACACTTCTTCCTGAACCCTGATCTAATTATTTGACCTGATTCTCAACTCTTTTCTGTGGTTTTCTCATTTTCACTAGCTTCACAATAATTCCTAGGACTGCGATGTCACAATGTCTCATACAAAATTAGGGTTATAACTGACTTTGCAGTCACTTTCCGGTATGGTCACCCATCACTGTGACCTTGGCTCATTTAACCTTTTATGCTTTGTTTTCTAAGTTTTCATTTCATCATCATGTAATGGTTATTTATTTTCATTCATGACTTTTCTAGGTGACTTAAACATGGTTCTAATCCTCTTAATTGTCCAGACCGACACTAGTCACTGGAACAGTGAAATATTTAGAACTATGCATGTAGGGGTGTTACAACTGGACTGGCCCTGTCCAGAACCTCTCTTTCATTGTATATCCTTCCTAGACTACTCATCATTTCGTACTCTCTCTACATTAAGAGCTGCGGCCACTAACTTGGAGAAGTCTGTATACCCATGTGCCATCACTATAAGTCTGATATTATCGTTCAGTCCATCCTTGAACCTACGGCACCGATTTGCCTCTGTAAGCATTATCTCCCGAGCATATCTACTTAACCTTACAAACTCCCTCTCGTACTCAGACACTGTGAGTTGCCTCTACCTCAAGGTCAGAAACTCTCTCCTTCTAGCCTTTAGGTACACATGACTAATATACTTCTTTCTGAACTCAGTCAGAAAGAAATCCCAAGTAAGCGTTGTCGGCTGTACTGCTCTAGACACCATATCCCACCACTGGTAGGCTTCCTCCTGTAGTAACGACAGAGTGCACTCTAGCTGCTGCTCTGGTGTGCAATGTAGTTACTTCAACACTCTCTCAGCCAATGCTCAGTAGCGGCTAGGTCATCCTCCTTTTTACCCATAAAATTGATAGCCCCATGTTTTCTCAACTTCTCTTGTGGGGACCGCTAAGTAGGATGTGGCTGTGGCTGCGGCTGTGGAATGGCTCCTGTAAATTAGCAGAGCATCTGAGTCATCTGCTCCAAAAATGCCTGTGGCGCTCTACCCATAGCACCATGTGATGACTCCTCTCTCTTGTCTTGCCCCTAACTACAGACAGGTGTATGGCTACCAATCTCCTCCTCCTCAGGTTTGTAGGACCCTTCCTCTGAAGGATCGGACTCCATCAATCCTATAAAACAAACAAGAACAGATCTGCATTAGTGTCACCTCAACTCCTAAATAAAGGCTCATGCATGTTATGCACACTATATCTTTGTCTACTAATGCCTAAAAATGCCCAAACCTTTGCTCTGATACCAATAAATATAACACCCCTCACCCGTCTATAGTGTAGTCGAGCAAGGTGTGCTACATTTGGTGCCGGAGCACCCTATCCTGTCTTGTCGTATACAATATTAATTTAATTGTCTATTTAATTATATTATCTTACGTGTAAAATTTTTTTTATTCCATTTTATTTTTATGAAGACCCAGATAGAGTATCCTCTGTTTTATTAGTGCATGGCGAGTTTCCTTATTTATCTATTAAAATCAATTATATCTATTTCATCACATCATTCCTCATATCAATTATTCATGTACCATATCATATCATTACTCATAAATTTTTTAAGAAAATAAACTTTCATTTCATTCACATAACATTATATACAATAATGTACAATTATATGCAATCCAAAATTTAATTACATGTATCAAAATAATTTACAACGTTTACTTATGTACAATAATCAAAATGCAAAAATCTAAATTTACATGAGCCCTACCAAAATAGACTGCTGAGGTAACACTGACACTGTAGTAGGTCCAATCAAAATCCTATCTAGGCTCTACTACTACTGCTGCTACTGCTGGTGATGATCTCCTGTGCCTACATGAGGAAACAATCCATCGCACTAAGCATTTCTGCTTAGTGGTGCAATAATTGAAATAAAAATAACTAATAATAGAAATAATTATTCCGTATAAAATTTACTAAATTTTTGAATTAATTACATATTTATGAAACTTTGGGAACAAACAATTTATTGGGATCTTTTTATTCCTGTATTGCATATTCAATCTTATTATACCCATATTACTACTTTCTTCATGTATTTATTTAAACTTAAAGTGTATTACACATATCTGTGCCCAAGTAACCTATGACAGATTATAAAGTCTGGATACACTAGAGTATACTAGTTAAACATCCATATGTCTAACATGTATACATCTGTCATGTCAGGCACAAGGCCAGCGGGTAGGCATAAAGCCAGAAATAAAATCAGGCACAAAAGCCAACGGGTAGGCATAAAGCCTATAGAACAATCATATTAGATATATATTGTCTATCAATGATTATTCCTATGGGCAGTACTGCAATCTGTAGTCCCTAATTGGTATACCAATCGATCTATGCTATATAAATAAGTCTAGGTATACTTTGGGCAAATTAGTATTATTAATTACTTATGATCTTATCATTTCACGTCATGCACTATTAGTGCTTTATAGTAGTTTCATGTCAATTTATAGTGGGAAAATAGGTTCCCCCTTCATTTTCATGTAACTTATATATTTAGCAATTCATATAGGCAATTTACATGTCATGTATCAAAAATTATCTTGAACCTTTCTTTAGGTCCAAATTTAGTGTCTTTCTTCTCCTAGCAAATTGGCCAAGATGTGGCCACTGTTTGGCTACACTTCGTTCATGGAAGTTGTCTCTCTATGTCTTTTCTTTTTTCTTTTTTCATTTTTGAATCATGCTATTTGGATTTTTAGAACTCAAGTTATGGTCAAATAACCAAAACTTGTTCCTTAACTCACTTAAGTTCTAGAACCAAGCAGATTCTGGTGTTAATCTTTTCCTAATTATTTGGACATGTTACAGCCACTTTTAGGCCTAATACTCTTCATAGAAGTTGTTACCCTATGTTTTATCATTACTCAAAATTTTTAATTACAATTTTTCAGGTCTTCTATAATTAATTATAGCAAATTAACTTGCCTGGACTCAGGTGCCCTATGTCTACAGGATTCCAGGTTTAGGTCAGTGACTTTGACTCTCATTTTAGGGTTCCTAAACTCAAATTCTGAGAAAAGATTCTAAATCAAAGTTGAAGCCCTATCTCTTAGGTTTCCAGAACAGTTTGGGTCATCCCATTTTGGATTTCCTAGTGAAAGTTATGATATAAATTCTATTCTGGGGTCAGGTGGTAGTTGAGGCAAATTCCAGGATTTGGTGTACTAAGTTATTCTAACAATTTGACTTAGTTCACTTGAGTTCTGGGTTCTGGTCAAAACATCAATATTATAGATATATGTCTTATAAAACTTTTAGCACTGGTTTCATTACTTTTGCAATTTTGTAGATCAAGTTAAGATATTTTTGCCAAAACTGGTCGAGTGAGCCTAAGTCCAACAAATTCTGGGCAGATTGGTTCTGGACAGTTTTGTTAATCTAATTTTTGCTAACAATTTGACTTGGTTAAAAGCAGATCTAGGTTCCATGTTCTTCATAATAAATGTGCTCCTACGTCTAACCTTTCCAATGGTTTAAGAATCAGGTCATTTTGACCTTCCTAGTATGATTTATGGCCATTTGAACACTTACTGTTCATTTAGTCATTTTTTCATATCCAGATTAGGGTTACCCAAAGTCAATTTTAGGCCAGGTTAGGGACAGTTTTTTAGCATAATTTCTTCATGAAAAATGTGGCAAATTGTCCTAGATTTCATCTCTAATTGGCCTCACACCAATTGGACAACACAATTAAACTTATGGCTTAATAACCACACTGGGCTTAAAGTTCAATTTCCTGCACAGAAAAATCAGCACTCTCAATTTCAAATCCTCTCAACTCCCAAACTTTATTTCACATTCATAGCACTTATAATATCAACAATTCATCTCAACATCATCAATTTCAAGCCATACACAAAATTCCCAAACTTTCACCAAAACCCTAACTTTAAATTTCCAATTCATGGCAGACACATACCAAACTCATACTAGTCACTTTATCCATCATCTATACTCATCAATAACATAAATAAACCACTTAATTTAATCAAAAACCAACAATTCTCAAACTTTCTCATGGCTGCCAAAAATGGAGAGTTGCCCTAACATGCACATATTTGTTCAATTTCTAAATTTCCTAGCATAATTCATGTTACCAACATAGAATTCTAAAGAAAGAGAGAAGATATGGGCACTAACCTTTGTGAGTAGAATTTTCCCAAGCTTAAAATTCACTTTCTGTTCAATTCTTAGCAGCTAAACACTTCTTCAAGGTGTGG
Organism: Hevea brasiliensis; assembly: GCF_030052815.1. Taxonomy (NCBI): domain Eukaryota; kingdom Viridiplantae; phylum Streptophyta; class Magnoliopsida; order Malpighiales; family Euphorbiaceae; genus Hevea; species Hevea brasiliensis. The sequence continues at coordinate 51,660,765 of NC_079499.1, forward strand.
GTTCAAGTTTTAGTGAAGATAACTAGGGATTTTGGTGTGAGATGAGGGAGAATTTTAAGGTAGAAAGCTTGAAAATTCATGGGAGATTTTTGCCCATGGTGATTTGGCTGATGAGGAAAGAGATGGGCAGATTGGTTTTTCAAATTTTTGACTTCTTTTCCCTTTTAATTGATAATTAAGTGTGTTTGTTAAATTGTGATTGGCTAGCACCTTTTTATTGCATCATGCTTATATAAGCATGATGTCATAATTAGGGATTTATTTCATTTTCTTTTTCCTTCTTTTCTACTCATTTTTAATTAAGTTTTTATCAATATTTATTCATATTTTTGGATATAAACTTCACTTACTTAATTGTACAAGTTGGTCAAAAATCATCTCTGAAGGTGAAATGACCAAAATGCCCTTCGTTTAGCTTAATGAGCTAAAATTGTTTGTACCAATTGATTTAATTCTTCTTGTATTTTCTTAGCAATCTATTATCATCAAAACCTCAACAATACTTCCATGGAGTCTCAAAAATTATTTTACAGGGTTTCCCCATGGGTATAGGGTCGACAACTGTCTTTACAATCGCTTCCCATTAGGTCACCCATCGTTTGAGCTACGGCTCATTTGACCTTAGTGTATTTCATTTCTTAAATTTTTCCTTAATTTTTCTTGTCATTATTTGAGTTATTTATGACTTCTCACTCTAGTTTAAATATAGTTCCAGACATTCTAGCTGTGCAGACAAATATTGGTCATCAAAACAGTAGAATATACGGATTACCTAAAGTGAGGGGTTATAATTTTTATAGCTATCTAAAGCTAATGCGTCCTAAAGAGTGAAATGCAACATCATAGTTTTCATACAAATCACATCATAAACAACAAAAAGGTAATTTGGAGCACTCACACACCCATAAAATATTCAAACAGTACATATATGGGAGCTAATCCCCTATATAGCTCTCTTAATCCAACTTCTACCAGCGAGTACATCTCAAGCCGGACTTTCTATTAATAGACCAAATGCGGGAGCCAGCGAGATCATCTCGAGCCGTGCCTACCCTAACTTATCGATAAAAGGATTGGGTCTCTGCGAGTTAAGCTCCAGCTGCATCTACCCTTCTTGTCCATATCCAATATCACACACCATACACACACCAACACACGCACACTGCTCCAAATTACCATAAAACAACATTCATAACATTTCATCAAATAAAGATGCAATATAAAAAGTGCCTAGTAGTTAATTACATAAATATATATATTTATAAGTGATGCATGGGTATGCTTGAATATATGATAATATTGAAATTATAATTAAAATTAATATTTTACTCACAAACGTAAACTGAGGTCACTGTGGTGGCTGGGGGAAGGACAAAGGCTGTCCCAGCCACCTAATAATTGTATTATAATTATTTAATATAATTGACTTAATACAAGTTTAAAAAGAATCAAAGACACCCTAAGTTGTGCCGAAAATCTGGCAGAGTTCTGCCTATACCTAGAACCTACCCAACCTACAAAAAATACCTAGGACCTACCCAACCTACAAAAAAGCTCAAAAATACACTTCTATATTTACAAGTCACACAACCATATCTCAATCACATCACATGGCCCCTCCTAGGCCCATCCAAACAGTTAATAACCATAATTTTCAAAAATTATAATTTAGTCCCTACAACTAATCCTTTTTGCAAAAACTACCCAAATGACCTCTAAAAATTCTAAAATTTTGCCTTGCGGTCCTTAGCAATATTACTAAGCTAATACAAAAGGAATTATAATTTTCTAACTACCCACGAATATTTTATAAAATTTTATTCTAAACTCAGCACTATAAAATTGAAGAAACTCAGAGTTCGAGTTTACCTATGTCAATTCTTATGCTTGGAACGCGTCTGGGGTGTCTAAAACTGGTGGGGTAGCCTATAACTTTGACCCAATTCTGAAGTGATTCCGGCAGCTTATCTGCTTAGCTCGAAATTATAGATCCAGGCGATGGTCAAATTGCCATGAAATGAAAGTACCTATGTAAAGCCCACAACACCAGGGATTAGACTAAAATATTTATATTTACATATAAAATAATTATTTAAAAATTAGGGGTGTTACATTCTCCCCCTTTTCCAAAAAATTCATCCTCGAATTTTACACAAGACAGAATAAAGAATTACAAGATTATACAGTGGACAAGTACGGGTACTTATTGCACATCTCCTGCTTTGACTCCCAAGTACACTCTTCTACCGATTGGCTCTTCCATAAAACCTTAACCAAAGGGATCTGTCTTGACCATAGCTACCTCATCTGAAAGTCCACTATGGCTATTGGCTGCTCCTCGAAGGTTAGGTTTTCCTTTAACTCCACTGTATTGGGTTGTAACACATGGGAAGGATCAGGTATGTACTTCTTAAGCATGAAAATGTGGAACATTGGGTGGACGTGAGAAAGGCTTAGTGGGAACTTTAACTAGTCAGCAACTGTTCCAACTCTATCAATGACCTCAAAAGGTCCTATGTATCTAGGTGGTAGCTTGCCTTCCTTCCCAAACCTCATGACTCCTTTCATTGGGGAGATCTTTAGGAACACATAATCACCCACTGCAAACTCTACATCCTTTCACCTAGGATCCGCATAGCTCTTTTGCTTACTGTAGTATCCTAGCTATCATCTTATTTCACAGTGAAACTCATACCTCAAACCACTCCTTAATCTTTTTTTAACATCATTAGTACTCACTATACCTCCACTATGTTTGACTTGATATCTCATAACTTCATCAACTTTGGTGCTTACCTCTCGTTCATTTTGCCCTAACGTATCTCTTAGTAACTTCAATCCCCATAGCTTCCACAGACATGGCTTATGTTCCTTATCCTATAGTATCCTATGAGATGCTTTCCTGTAGCACCTATCATAGGTACCTTGTTTGACATTTTTAATTGTCCTATGGCCCCATTGGTCAACACCTATCCATCTTCTCATTCCAATGATGCTTCAAATTCCTAATTTACTTGTGTCATTATGAAGGTCCTCAAATCAACCCCTGTCCATCTTATGTAACTAGTTATGTAGAGCTCTATCCAAGTGTTGAGAGTTCATATTCTATCTATTAATAGTAGAAAGTGGGCTAGGCCTCTTCTCTAACCTAATAAAAGTCTACGTATTCCTAAGCCATCCAGTCAAAATAACTTATCATATCCTAATCCTTTTCTGAAAAGAGAGTTACTTGCCTTCTGCTTGAAATTTCTCACTATCTAACGTGCTTCCTGATATATTGGTACTTAAATTGAGGCTCCATTATTCCTTTATCTTACCATTTCACCATAATTTGTTTTAAAAACCCTTAATGTGTCCCTAGCATACTTGTTCCTTCTTATCCTCATCATTGTAACCAACTCTACTGAGCTTTTCACCTATCCTTTGGATCTTATCCATTTTTTTTTTTTTCTGTTTTTGCTAAGGTTAATATATTTTCAACTTATTGTGCTTATTCTTTAACCTTTGTCCTCTCTCACCTTTATGCCTTTCCTTCAAGGATATCCATCCCAACATCTATTTTGACTTTCTTTTTATCTCTTAGTCCTATCTTGATTACTAGTTCCATTACTTCTGGGATTCTAACCTCACGATTGGCTTCTATCAGCACGTCTTTCACATTATGTAACACTTGTAATTGACCCTAGAAAATTCTTTTTGTGTCTCCTTTCCTAACTTAACTATTAGAACATTATCATTCCCTACTACCCTTTATAGGAAATTGCTCATCATTGTTAGATAGGAGCCCTTGAAACTATAAGTTGCAGCTAAACTAACACGGTTGTGGGAAATGTGTGCTAGGCCATAATTTTGGTCAAGATACTTCACGTGTTCATTCTCCTTAATACAATCACACATACTATCCATAGCTCTCCAGACTTCAACCTTAAAGTTATCCATCAGCAACAATTTCATCCACTAAAACTTATCCATAACTACCTCTTTCTCTAGCTTAGAGTTCAAAAGGGTTGCGAGCCCTGGTGACTAACTCGACTTAATTTCGATCACTACTCTAATCGTCCTTTCATACATAACATCAGGTACACGCTTACCGTCATTTTCTTTTTAAGAAGAATGTGTACAGACTGGTGCCTATCAGGTTCTTAAATACTAGGTCATCACAACATTATTTCCCTTACTTCTATAGACTTCTAGAGGCAAAGGTACGATCTAAACTTGAAGAGAAGGAGAAATCTCCTACTATTAACATCAACACACCATTCATGTCTCTTGGTCTTCTCCTTGAAATTTCATCATCTCTATATAAGATATCAACTATAGCAATCCTTCTATTGTACCACCGATTTGCCTAATATATCATTTTAAGATTTTCTATCTCCACTTATACTCTATTTTTACCTTTTTATGCCTACGTTAACTCTTTTGCATCCCTATATTTTACTGTATTCAAGAAGATATCTCTCACTAATAAACTCTTCCAAAATGGATTCCAATCATGCTTACTGTCATAACTCTTATTCTTGTACTTTTCAGTGACTTCTGACTATCACTCATACATATCTCTTTCTGCTCTATCTCCTTCTGTCATTCTGTCACTCATTTTCATTCATGTTTTCTTATAAAGTGACCCTATTGGTCATACTAAAAATGTTTGCCTAATCCTTGATCGCAGACCCCATAATTGCTATCTCACCACCTCTACTCAGGTCCTGAGCCTATGTGCCATTTTCGATCATCCTTTTTGTTCATCATGCCTATTTGAACCATTAGGTTTACTTTTATTTAACTTACTACTTATTAATTCACTCCTTTACTTGATAGGACAGTTCAAGACACCATTGCGCATCCTATAACTTTTACTTGCTCTGGTTGCATTCCTCAACTAACTTTTCTCATACTGTTAGAAGTCTACATAGACTTCTTCCATTGCTACCTACTTCATCTTGGAAACAGGAATAGACAGAGTTTGATCCATATCCTGTAACTCTGAACCCCATGTTTCGCTCCTGACGCTGCCCAAACCATGACCTGCTCTAAGTCCTACACTTTTGGATTCTATATCTTGACAGCTATCCTCACTCATGTACCCTAGTTCTAGGTTTTTTAATATTGCCTTTCAGTTCATCCTATTTACCTTGCTCAGGATGGCACTTTATATACCTTATATCACACTTTGATCTTCCTGACCTTGTCCTATTTTTGGCTATTTGGTTTGCTCTTTAATTCATCTCTTTTATCTTACTCAAAGTAGAACTTGACTATTTTATTCTTTAGTGCTACTTTCTTTCTTGATTTGACTATCATGTCAAGAACTTATATCCCTTCACTGTCTCTATCAAGTTATCAGCACCTTGATGTTACTCAAAATTGGTGCTCTAACCACTATGGCTGGTACTTCTACTGTCATTCGAATTTCTCTCCTGTTGCATCTAAAACCAACTATCCAAATTTTTATTTCTATATTTCTTTTTATCTACTGATATTTTATGACTTATTTTTATTGACTTGCAGTTATTGTCCTTTCCTCTATTTAACTCTAAACTACCCTCTATTATCTCAAGGAGGGAATCTATAGGATCTTTTTTTTTTTTTTTACTACTCCAAAGCTCTGCATCCATCGTGATCTAATCTCTTATGATCCTTACAATGAAAATTGTACTCTCCTTAAGGGGATACCTTAGCCACTATTTCCTACCACACTATAATCCCATTTAGGACATCATTTCACATATCGTTATATTAGTGGTACTCTTTTGTCTCTCCTCAGAAAACATTACCATACTCTACAGTATAACATACTGTAAGAGAGGTACTATCTCAACCCCATTACCACAACTATATAAAGCTGTCTGCTCTTTTTTTATATTGTCAACCTTCCTAGAATGTCATTGTAACATCCTCACTTTAGCTAGTTTATACGTTCTACTTTTCCGGTGACCAATACCGATCCGGGTAGCTAGAATTGATTTATGTTTGGACTCTAAATAAAGGTTTTTAATATTTGAAAAAAATTTTACCCACTAATTCCAAAATGAACGAAAATGGTTTTAAAATCTCTTGTAGCATATTTAATGGGTTACCGGTAGGTGAAGTACGATAATTCATTAAGTGTACTACGGGAACATGTTAAATCTTACGAGGAGTAGGGTGTGACATGTTTAGTGGTATCAGAGCAAGGTTTTAAAATAAATTTTGAACTGTGAATTTGAAATATTTTGTTGGTAAATACAACTGCTCAAATGTTTGATATATATGACATATTTACATCATAAATATGCACTAACGGAGGTCAACCTCCTTGTGTTTGTTATCAGAGAGTAGAAAATTTCTGGAAAACAAAATGGAAGAGGGAGATCATTCTGTAGAGCAATCTGTCCAGGCTAAGGCCCGAGGAGAAGCCCCAGCACTCCAGAATGTGAGTGGGTCAACCATTCCAGCTCCTCCTCAAGCACCGCAGTTCCCTGCTCAGTTTGCACAGCAGATGGCTGCGTTCTTTCAACAAATGGCAGGAAATGTGCCACCTCAAGCACAGACACAAGCACCTGTAGCACAACCACAGCCTTTGGCTCGGCAATATGAGAAATTAATGAAATTTAGGGCTACAGAATTCAAAGGAACAGTAGATCCACTGGAAGCAGAACAGTGGTTAGAGAGGATGGAACGGGTTTCCAAAAAACTACAGTGTGCTGAAGAGTTGAAGTTCGAATATTCAGTATCACTTCTCTAAGGGGATGCATATGTATGGTGGAAGACCATCCCCTACAGTCTAGTAGAGCCACCAGTCCTCACATGGGCAGACTTTTTAAGGGAATTTCGGCAAAAGTGGGTCCCCGATACTTATATAGACATGAAGCTATAAGAGTTTTTAAGGTTGAAGCAAGGGGATAGAACTGTAGCAGAGTATGAGCGAGACTTTTCAAGGCTGGGCCATTATGCTGGAAGCTTAGTCTCTACCCCCAGAGATCGGTGTAAAAGGTTTGAGGCTGGGTTGAGGCCTAGCTTGAAAATGCAAGTGGTAGGGTTTCGACACCAGAATTTTTCTGAATTGATTTCACAAGCCCTAAAACTGGAAAGGATAGAATCAGAATGGGCAATGAAAAAGAGTACACAAGAGAAAGAGAAAACTGAAAAGGTTACTGGTCATGCTACTGAGAGTGGCTCTAGGAAAAGAAAACATTTTGAAGGATCTAGCTTGCACAAATCGGGTAGAGGTATATCTTCTAGATAGAAACCATCCCAATCCGATCAGCAAACTCAACAGAGACGCAGAAATACGCTGTCGGATCTACTTTGTGAGACTTGTGGTAAACCACATAGTGGAATATGTTATAGAGCTATAGGAGCATGTTTCAATTGTGGAGGGATTGATCATTTTGCTAAGGATTGCATAAGTCCACGCCGTTATGGATCATTCACCATGTCAGAAGGATCAGCCCAAGTTTCTACCCCGAAGAGTTCACCAGCAGTTGGCAGAGGCAGAGGTAGGGGTAGTACACCTGGAAGTCAGAGTACTGTGAATCAACAAGGACAAGGTGATGCTCCAGTGAGAGTATACACTATGCGACAGAAGGATGAGGATGAGACTCTTGGTATGGTTGCTGGTAATTTCTCAATTCTTAACTGAGATATGTATATGTATAAAAATTTTTTTTTTTTGATATGTTAGTGACTAGTCTTTTTAAAATTAATTTTGGAAGAGTTTGTCAGTGAAAAGTATTTGCTAACACATAAGAATTTGTAAAGTTAATTAGTAAGCCTAATTATGTAAGGGAAGAGAACCTAAAAGTAAGTTATAATAATATAGCTACCTTAAATGCGGGTAAGGGTATTACTGCTGATAGATGTCAGTGGGTACCATAATCAAAATAAGTTCAAGATATTAGTGAATTTAAAAGAAATAAGATATAGGGAAGTTTGATCTATTGGGATGTATCGTAGTAACTATGCAATATTCTTGATGTTTATCTTTGTAGTCGCAGATTCTGATCTTGACTTGGGATTTATTGTGTAGAGCTACGTACTACCCAATAGTACACAAGAATAAGAATAGTTGCAAACGACATCTGTTTTGGTACAATTATGATAAGATAAAGTTTTCTTATTGGAAAGGAGTTTGAAAATCCTAACCTGGGATTTAAAACTCTAAAGTTAGAATATTGAAAGGTTATAGTTTAGTACAAAAGAAACTAATGACTACACATCAGTGCAAAATAAGCTATAGAATATCGATAGATAAAAATAAATAGAACAGTAAGAAATGAGAAAAATACTAGATGAGAAATTGCCACCAAGGCAAGCAATTTACTTAAGATGCGTAACGATATTTCGAACTATTTTATCAAGAAGGAAATAAGTTAAACCAAAGCAAACAAGATAGTGCAAAATGGCACATAGGCCTTGATCATAAATGGAGATGGTAAGATAATGGTTATGGACCTATGGCCAAGAAAGAAATGACCATAAAAGAAAATAATTGCTAAAACAATAGCAAGAAAAGACTAAAATATTCTAAACTAAACAGAAGGTTACATCAAATGATTAAGAGATTTGATAAGAAAAGAGTAAAACTAAGTTCTCACCCATAGGATCATACGAGGTCCTAGAAAAGTGGATCCACTAGCACACAGATTTGCTTACCTCTAAAATTGAAATGAATTTGAATCTAACTTATGACAGAAGCTCATAAGGAACATGACACACGAGGTGAGCAATCGATGATGAAATAGAGTTGGTTAAAGTGCTAGGGACTATTATTCCAATTACAAAGTTATGTAGAAATGTGAAAAAAACATGAGAAAACAATATGAATGACTATTTAAGGACAGATAGTGGACACAATTTTGAGGACGAAATTATTTTAAGGGGTGGAGAATTGTAAGACCTCTATTTGTATAGCTAGGTATATTTAACTGTTCCGGTGACCGAAGTTGGTCTGGACAATTAAGGGGTTTAGAACCACACTTAAGACAGCTAGATAAGCCATAAACATAAATAATTAGTAATTGTCAATTAGTTAAGTATAAATAAGAAAAACAGAACATAAGAAGTTAAACGAGCCGAGAGTCACAGTGATGGGTGACCTTCTAGGGAAGGACTACGAAGTCAATTTAAACTCGAATTTTAAACCGTAAAATGTGACATTGCGGTCCTTAGGACTATTAAGAACACAGTGGAAAAGAGAAAATCACGAAAAAGAATTGTTAAGCTAGTCAAATAATTAGGTCAAGAAGCCGGAAGAAATATTGAATTATTTGCAAACCGGGTTGAACCGGCAAGGGGCAATTTGGTCAATTGACCTCAAGAGCTGACTCCTAACCTAACTGTCAAATAAAATCAGAGAAAAGAAAATTTCAGAGTCGGGAATTAAATTAAAGAACTAATAGAAAAATAAAAAAAAAAGAAAAAGAAAAGAGAAAAGGGTGATGACATCATGCATGACCTCATGCATGATGCAATAAATATTATAATTAAAAAGGTTAAATTTTTGGATAATTATTGGTCTTCCATAGGTTAAATACTTGATAAAAGAAAAGAAAAAAAAAATAAAACAAAAGTTATCTTCTTCTCCATATTGCCATCCAAGTCTCTTTCCTTTCTTTCTCATTTACTTCCACCATTTTTAAGCAAGAAAAGCTTGGAATTCTTTGGTTCCTTTCCATAAATCCCCTAAATCCCAACATTAAATCTTACCCTTAGACCTAGATAAACACTTTGGGAGTAAGAAGGAAGAGAAAATTTGGAGAATTGAAGAACTAGGGAATCTACAAATTGAGGTAAGTGCAACTTCAAGTTTAGATTCTTATTGAATTCATGAATTTAAGTTTAAATGTGATGAATTTACATTAGAAATAAAGAAAACCATGTTTGAATAAGGGAAGAGAAAATTTGGTAGCCATGGAACCCTAGAATTTTGATGGTGTTTAGTTAGGTTAAACATGAAATCTTGGTGAATTGATGTTGTATATGTGATTTGTATACTTAGATTGCATGAATTGTGATGATTAGACAAATTAGGGTTTTGGACCTAGGGTTTAGAGACAAAAATGTGAGAAATTAGTAAATGATGTCTTTGACCTAATGTGAAGTGAGAAATGGTCATTTGTGACCAAATGAAGTGTGTTGGAATGGTTCGAGTTAAGGCCAAATTCGGATTGAGTGGTCATGCCGCTGGCAGCATGACCAAGTCAAATTTGAAGGACCAAAAATTAAATTTTACAAGTCCAATTGGTATGAGACCAATTGGGAATGAAAATAGACACTAAATGACACAATTTTCATTTAGGAAGCATGCCCAAAAAGTGATCAAAACCTAGTGAACAAATTGACTCAATTCGGAAATTCTCAGTCTGTCCCTGTACAAACTGACCAAATGAACAGTATTTGTTCATTTGGTCATAACTTGAGCAAGGCAGGTCAAAATGACCTGAAATTTTACCAGTGGTTAGATGAGATATATACCTAAAACTTTCATGAAGAAAACAAACTCAAATTATGCCATTAATCAAGTTGTTTGGCCACCCAAAATTGGTGACCCAAAACTGCCAAAACCAAAAATTGCCTAGAATTCTGGGTTGAGTCCAATCCGGCAGCCATGGTTCAAATAGCTATAACTTGAGCTACAAAACTCCAATTGGAGTGATTCAAAAAGGAGAATAAACTTAAGACAATAAGGAACATTTTCTATGAAGAAATTGTTGCCAAATTCTAACAGTAAAGTGATTAATGGAATAGTACAACTTAGGACACCAAAATTGAAAATTTGCAAATTTGCCTAAAAGACTTAGAATTTGACTAAACAACCAAAATCAACAAATTTAGTGACCAAAATGTGGCATGTGGGTGAAGTTGGAGTTCCCATACCTATTAAGCCTTAAAAGTCAACAAATTGACTTGAATAGTACCATGAATAGTAACTCCAAAATAAAAATTTCCAAGAATGTTAGTTTAAGCATATTGGGCTAGAATTAAGTATTTATGAATTAATTATTGGATTTACTGTGAAATAAGGTACTGAAACACTATAAATTTTGTGTTTCAGCTGAAAAAGACCTGGAAGGCCTAGAGGCGATTAAGTCTAGGTTTGTGCACAATAACTTTAAATTATTGTTTTCCCACTGAAAACTTAATTTGGATGCATTGTGTTAATTATGGGTTTTGAGAACTATGGTGTTGCCACTTGTTAATGGAAATTTGATTTTGAAAATTGATTGTGTTTGTACACAAAAATTTTAAATTATAGTTTTCATAATGGAAATTGATTTGTTATACATTGTGAATGTTTTTTTTTTTTTGTTCATTATGAATTTCGAGAATGTTGTGTTGCCTATTTTATAATGGAAATTTGGAATGAAATATTTGAACAATATGGTTTTGAATTTAGTTATGGCTTGAAAATCTTATTTGAAAAATAGTGTGTTGCCTACTTTGTAAATGAAAAGTTTAGAGTGAAATATGATTTGTGAATTGTATAAAATATTTGAATAACTTGATTTAAATTGTTTTAAGTTCACACTTGGCATGATAATGTTAATATGTTCCTCCTCCACTTGTGGGGTGAGTATGATATTTGATCAGTTTCCTCCCTCTCTGGCTTCCCAGTCTGAGGGGTGAGTGTGGATGAGTACTCATTAGCTAGCTAGCCACCTCCCTCATTGATTTCGATTAGTGTGGGTGTTTGCCTTGTCGTGATGGATACACGGCATGTTCGAAAATTTTGTGTCATGGCCTAAGTTGTGTTATTGTTTAGTAACACTATGTTTTTTAAATTGTTTGATCAAGTTGTACTCTATATTAAGCTTTGAAAATTATGATTTGTTATAAATGTGATTTGAGAAAAAAAAATTGTGAAATGCGATTATGAGATTTTTGAATGAGGATTTGTTCATAAATGTTTTATATTATGCATTTTATGCTTTATTGTGCACCACTGAGTATTTATATACTCAGCGATAGCTTTAACTTGCTATCGCAGATAGAGAAAAGGACATAGCAGCAGAGCGAGCTGCTACAGTTAGAGAGGAGTACAATTGAAGAAATTTTATACAGGTATTTGTCTATACCCCGTTAGTTTAGTTTGATGTAAATATGATAGTATGCATATGTATCTCTGTGATTTGAGCAGTTGTACAGATAAAATTGTAATAATACTATTTTTGAGATTTTGCATCTGTAAATTAACTTATGACTGTAAATTAATGATTTAAAATGTAATGTGCATGAATTATGAAATGTTTTGAGATATTAATTTTTGATGTGAAATTTGGATTTTAAATTGAAGTGTTGTTATTGCTGTTGATTTGAAGTTTGGTGGTTGCAATTGGAGTTGTGATTGAAACATATATTGGGAGTGTTTCTATTTTTAGGCTTTAAAGAACTGTTTTCACAAAATATAGATGGCACTCTGCCGAAATTTTTGTAAAAATTACGGAGATTTTAAATATCCAAAAAAAAAATGATTTATTTTTGGACTCTAAATGAAGGTTTTTAATATTTGAAAAAAATTTTACCCACCAATTCCAAAATGAACGAAAATGATTTTAAAATCCCTTGTAGTAAATTTAATGGGTTACCGGTAGGTGAAGTACAATAATTCGTTAGGTGTACTACGGGAACATGTTACATCCTACGAAGAGTAGGGTGTGACACTATAGATTCTGTTGACCCTAACCTCCTGACCTAATGGACTAGTTACTAGCACATCATAGTCCATTTGTACACACTGGATAGCAGTAGAATACATCACACTAGCATTGACATATGAATGTGTGGAGCCAGGATCAAACAACACATATGCATCTTGATCAAGGATAGAGAAAATACTAGCTAGTACATCTGATGTTTCAGCCTCCTCTCTCTGTCTCATGGTATAGACTCTAGCTGGTGCACCACTTGGTTCTGGCTGGTTAACAGTACTCTGACTTCCAGGGGTGCTACTAGAACCCCTAGCTCTGCCTCTACCTCGACCAGTTGGCTGTGACCCTCTAGGTGTAGAGACTTGGGCTGATCCCTCAGATGTGGCAGGAGGTCCAGATTGGCACGGACTAGTACAATTGTTAGCAAAATGTGCACTCCTTGCACAGTTGAAACATGCATCGGTGGCCTTGAAACACACCCCACCGTGTGTTCTACCACAAGTCTCACACTGCCAGACTGATAAAGCTCCTCGAGATGCTTGTTGGGTCTGCTGACTAGACCGGGGTAGTCTTTGGCCAGAGAATCTGCCTCTGCCAGATCTGCGAGAGCTAGATCCCCCTAACTGTTTCCTCTTCCTAGAACCACTCTCAGTAGCCTGGCTCGTAGCCCTTTCAGTCTTTTCTTTCTCTTGAGTGCCCTTCTTCACCACCCCTTCTGATTCTATCCTTTCCAGTTCCAGGGCTTGTGAAATCAGCTCAGAAAAATTTTGGTGTCTGAATCCCACAACTTGCATTCTTAAGCTAGGCCTCAACCTAGCCTCAAACCTCTTACATCTGTCTCTAGGGGTGGAGACTAAGCTTCCAGCATCATGACTTAGCCTTGAAAAGTCCTGCTCATACTCTGCTATTATTCTGTCCCCTTGACTCAGGCTCAAGAATTCTTGCAATTTCATATCTACATAAGCATCGGGAACCCATTTCTGCCTGAATTCCCTCAGGAAGTCTGTCCATGTCAGCACAGGTGGCTCAACCAGGCTGTGGGGGATGGTCTTCCACCATTCATATGCATCCCCTTGTAGAAGAGATACTGAATATTAAATTTTAATTCTTTGGCACATTGTAGTTTTCTGATTACCCTTTCCATCCGTTCTAGCCACTGTTTTACCTCCAGTGGATCCACAGTGCCCTTAAACTTGATAGCCCCAAATTTCATTTGTTTTTCATATTGTCGAGCTGGGGGCTATGGTTGTACTGTAGGTACTTGCATCTGAACTTGGGGTGGCACATTTCCCGTCATTTATTAAAAAAATACAGCCATCTACCGTGCAAACTAAGTAAGAAACTGCGGTGCTAGAGTAGGAGCTGGAGTGGCTAATCCACTCACATTCTGAAGTGCTGGGCTTCTTCTTGGACCTCAGCATAGACAGATTGCTCCACAGAATGATCTCCCTCTTCCATTCCGTTTTCAAAAATTTCCTACTTCCTGAGATCAAACACAATGAGGTTGACCTCCGTTAGAGTATATTCATGATGTAAATATGTCATATGTATCAATTAAAGACACTTGAGCAGTTATACTTATCAAAGAAATATTCACATACATAGTCAAAATTCATTGCAAAACCATGCTCTGATACCACTAAAACATGTCACACCTTACCCCTCTGTAAGGCATAACATGATCCCGTAGAATACCTAATGAATTACCGAACTTCACCTACCGATAACTCATTAAGTACCGTACAAGGGATTTTAAAACTATTTTCTTACTATTTGGAAGTGGTGAGCATTTTAGTAGGAATTAAAAACATTTAATTGAAGTTTTAAAACTAGTAAAAATTTTAGTCCATTTTTATTTGTCCGCAAATTTTGAAAAAATTTCGACAGAGTGCCGTTTATATTTTGAGAAAACAGTTCTTCAAAAACCTGTAAAAAGCACTTCCAATATTTGTTTTCTCAACTCCCTACCACCAAAATAACTTAGTTCATCATAATGCAATCCAAGTCCACAATTCAATCAAAATTTGTCATTTCAAAATATCTCATCAATTCATTCACATTGCATATAATATTTAATTTACTATACATATCTTAATTTACAAAAAGAAAATCCAAAATACTATATTGCAATTTACTGTACAACTGCTCAACTTTACATTAATACATATGACATTATCATTTAGTATGTATCTTGTACATATTTTATTAATAAAAGACATTTCCACTTTTCCGTTTACATAATATATTTATGTGTAATAGAAAAGGTCCATTGATATTTTGTTAGAAATATTATTCTTAAGTTGTTAAAAATATGAGTGACAATATTTCTAGCACAAAGTATCATAAATAGGTTCACAATCGAGGATACTTCATAATAAGGACATGACTTATCTAGAAAGATTGTATTCATGTTTGTTCCCAAGTTATTTATATGAGATATAAATAAGATGGAATGGTGAGTCTAATGCCATATAACAAACATGATAGGCACTTATAAATGATAAGTAGGCCGAACCAGTGACACTCATGACAAGCACATGGAGTTTACTCTTGTCAATGTTTTGTCATAAATCATATCAGTGCATATAATCTTTAGACCTGAGATAGCACAGTTATCTTGTATATAGGTAGTTTGAGTTTGATACTGCTTTCATACTTGTACTGTGTATGGGTATATGGGCATGTGTTGGCTCCTACTAGTTATATATGGAGGTAGGTGTTGATCAAGATGGAATCTGTTCCTCTAAGTAAATAGAGATAAAATCCTATGTTCATTTAATTGTTCTTAATGTTTTAAGTTCCTGGCCAGGACAGATAGATTTATTCAGAAAAGAGTTTCTGATGAGAAAATCTTTTTAATCAAGAACTGGAATTAAAAGAGAACATAATATTCATAGCAAATGGAGTTTGACATAAACCATGACTTCAGCTTGAGTTGGGATTTTGTAACAGAGAGATTCTAGTGCATGGTAACATATGATTATAGGTTCATTTAAGGTAAACCTTATTACTAATTGGGTGGCCATGGCACGCTATGCTAGGTGTTAACCATGGTTTATGAGGTTCATAAAATGATTTAGAGAAATCATTTATGGTAAGAAAGAGTTCTGATGATATTAAGAGTTGATATCATGTCTCATTGCCAATTAGTGATGAGCCTAGTAAGTCACACACATACACAAGTTATCACCTAATTAAATATGATTTAATTAATTAATTAAAGAGTTTAAATTGATTAATTAAATAGGTTTGGTTTGCAATTAGATTGCAAAGTCCCTAGCATGACTTGAAACCAAATCTAGATTATTGGATGTATAATATAAGTTAAATTTATATTTAAAGTGTTTAAATATGAATTTAATTAATGAGAAATTAATTAATAGAGATTAATTAATTAATTTATATTTGATATAAATTAATTAGAAGAAGAAAATAATTATTTTGGGTTAAGAACTCAAAATTAAGACACAGGGGCATTTTGGTCATTTTGCAGTGTGACATGTGGCACCATGAGATGGTGACACATGGCATAACACATAAGCTTGCCAAATATTTTTTAATCATGTAAGATGATTAAAATCAAGATTAAATATAGGTTTGACACTTGGCACAATGTGATTGGGTCACTTAAACCTAGAGCTAATCAAAGGGTGACATGTGGCAAGGGTTTAATGTATTAACTTAGCTATTTAAGTGTTGTTATGAGAAAATAAAACACAACCAGCAGCCACACTCCTTTGTCATGCCACTTTGAGGGTTTTTATCTCTTCTTCTTCATCTCTTATCAATTCAAAGAGATTAGCCATCAATCTCTTGAATTAAGAACACTAGAAATTGTTTCTAGTGTCCTGTTTACATCTTTAATCTCTTAAAAGGCAGAACTTGATTTTCTAATTAATAGAAAAAGCTTTAGAAGCTATTCAAGGGCTGCCATAGATGTTCTTGGTGTGGACAAGCTAGAGGGACAACATCTGGTGTCCTGAAGACGAATCTCAAAGGCGCAGACACGCTGTAGTGCATCAAGAAGTTAGTGTAATCGTTCTTGATCTAATCTAGGGTTCTAAAATTAATCTGATTAATTTTAAAATCTTAAATGGCAAATACAGATCCAAAAACATATTAAAAGAGTTTTAATATGTTGTTTATCATTGAAATCAAATAGATAAAAATAAATCTTGCATGATGCATGTGACCCTAAGTGAAAAATTTTGAATTTCAATGGTATAAACTTGTGTTTTTCACGCTTCCGTTCCTTCAATTGGTATCAGAGCCACTATATTTGCCATTTAGATTGTTGATTATATGATTTAATTGTGTGTTTGATCATGAGATCAAAAGTTCATTGCTGGTTGCAAAGCAAGTTGGCGGCATACTTGAAAAAATACCATCAATGGTGCGCATGGTTTGGCTTCCATGGGTGGTTTAAGGTTTGACTTTTAATTCTGCAATTGTTGTATGATCTAAGGCCTATTCTTTGACTAATTAAAGTGTTTAATTAGTAGTTTTTATCACACAATTAAATTATGATTCAAATCAGAATTTTAAAAATTGTTTGAATGTGATTCAAATCTGAATTTTAAAAGTTATTTGAATGTGATTCAAATTTGAATTTTTAAAGTTGTTTGAATCATATTTAAATCTGATTTTTTAAAATTGATTGAATAAAATTCAGATCTGATTTTTTAAAAAATGTTTGAATGTGATTCAAATCTGATTTTTTAAAAAATGTTTGAATGTGATTCAAATCTGATTTTTTAAAAAATGTTTGAATGTGGTTCAAATCTGAATTTTTAAATTTGTTTGAATGAGATTCAAGTCTGAATTTTTAAATTTATTTGAATCATATTCAAATCTGGATTTTTAAGTTGAATATGAGATATTCAATTTAATTTAAGTATTTATGTTTTATTTAATTGTTAAATAGTGATATGCATGATGGATGATCATGGACTATAAAAGACCAATGTGATTGGATTTATTTCTTTTATGTTTCTTTGGGATTGTAAATTAATTAATTTATTTTAATTTATTTTGGGCATGTATTATTAAGTTTGTAATAATTTTTGGGTTGTAATTTCATTTATTTAAGTTCTTGTAAATTCGCCTTGGTATGCCAAGGATTACTATGTAATATTGGATTGCAAGAAGTTCAAGGAGGTCAAGAGCATTGGTGGGACTAGTGGGAGGAATTCAAGATCAAGTGTTGATTATGTACTCCTTCAGCAACTCTTGTAAAATGAATGAATGAAATGCACCTAGGAATGCCCTGATTCAATTCTTGGTGGCTCAGAATTGAATCCCTTAGAAAGTCCATGATCATACCATATTTACTGCTTATCCATGAATGCATGAGATGTATGGGAATGTATGCAATTATATGATATATGCATGCTAAATGGATAATGTGCAAAGTGAGACCTTAATAGTAAATAGAATGACCATAAAATCTTCCAAACAAATGATTAAGTTGGAAATGCTATAATTAAAGTAATTATAACATAGGCCCTCCATTAGGGCAATTATTTTAAGAAATTTTAAATAGTTGCATAAGATGCAATTTATTTAAGAGATTTTCTTAAGAATAATTGTTAAGCATGAGATGTTGTAAATATGTAAATGGTTTAGTTGCCAATATTGGATGTACCTGAGGATATTAAAATTATTTGCATAATTACTGGCTCAATGGGATCAACTTAACTAATGCAAGATAACTCAATAATGGATGTACCTGAGATTTTGAGCATTAGGGGCTAGGTAAAGGATTGAACCTCACATGAGATGTGATGGGCAAGGAGTTGCTCACTTATAGTTTATTGTAATTCCAATAATGGATGTACCTGAGGATGATCAATAGAATTATAAGAATTCAATCACCCACTAGAAATCCATCCAACTAGGATTTCCGTTTCCTACTTTGGAAGTGTAGGATTCGCTAAGTTAGTGGGAGGACCAATTTGATTAAAAGACCATAATCATTTTGGTTAATTACATGATACATTTACTAATTAATCTGGTTATTTTCTGCAGTTAATTTTCTACTAATAATGAGCACAGAACAACCACCACCATCCAATATCCTTGCAAGCATACTTGATTGCAATAGGTTGACAGGACCTAATCTGTTTGATTGGCTAAGAAATTTGAAACTTGTCCTGAACCTTGAACATATAGGATATGTTCTAGATTCAAATGTTCCTGGTCCCTTACCTCCAGAGGCCACACAAGAGGAACATGAAACTTTGGACAAGTGGAAGGAGCATGATATGAGAGCTAAGTGTTACATGCTTGCTTCCATGAGTAATGAGTTATAGAAGCAACATGAGAACATGCAGAGTGCGAGTGAGATCCTCCTTCACCTACAAGAGTTGTATGGTGAGCACAGCAGGAATGCTAGGTATGAGATATCTAGACAGCTATTCCGTATGAGGATGTCTGAGGGACAGAATGTTGGGAATCATGTCCACAAGATGATTCGGCTGATTGAGCAGTTGGAACATCTTGACTTCAATATGGATTTCCAACTACAGACAGATTTGATCATTCAGTCCCTTCCTGAGTCTTTTGGGAATTTTGTGACAAATTTCCATAAGACTAAACAGGAATGCACCTTAACTGGTATACTCAACATGCTAGTTATTGCCCAAAAGAATATGCCGGGCAATAAAGGAAAAGAGATTGCTTTGATTGCATCTTCTTCTACTGGAAAGTCCAATAAGAAGAAGGGCAATAAGAAAAAGAAATCTCAGATTCCTGGTCCTTCCAAGAAAATAGCTAAACAGAAAAGGAAGACCAAAGCTGACAAAGGCAAAAGAAAGTATTTCCACTGCCAATAGGAAAGTGTTTCCATTGCCAATAAGAAAGTGTTTCCACTGGCTAGAGTATAGCAATCTAAAAGAATGCAATGCCATGGTGAAAACTAACTCAAGTTCAAAATATATTTGACACTTAAGGTTATGTCATGTTGCAGAAGATAGGATTGCAAAACTGGAGAAAATGGGGATTCTATCCTCATTGGGCTCTGAGCCTACTCCAACTTGTGAATCTTGACTTCAGGGCAAAATGACTAGATCACCCTTTGTTGGACAAGGGCTAAGAGCTGAAAATATTTTGGAGCTAATACATAGTGATGTATGTGGTCCATTTAAAGAAATGGCTAGAGGGGGTTTTCATTATTTTATTACCTTTACTGATGATAAATCAAGGTTTGGGTATTTGTATTTGATGAAATACAAACATGAATCTTTTGAAAAGTTCAAAGAATTTAAATCTGAAGTAGAAAATCAAACAGGAAAGAATATTAAAGCTCTTCGATCAGATCGTGGAGGTGAATATTTGAGTACTGAATTTGATGAATACTTGAGAGAGCATGGCATTGTTTCTCAGCTGACTCCTCCAGGAACGCCACAGCTGAATGGTGTATCTGAAAGGAGAAATCGTACCCTATTGGATATGGTACGTAGTATGATGAGCTATACTGATATGCCAATCTCCTTTTGGGGATTTGCATTAGAATCAGCTTTGTATATTCTGAATAGGATTCCATCAAAATCAGTTTCTTCCACACCTTATGAGATATGGCATGGAAGAAAACCAAGTCTTAAGCATGTTAAGATTTGGGGTTGTCCAGCTTATATTAAAAAGCTGAACATTGATAAATTGGAGACCATATCAGAAAAAGGTCGATTTGTTGGATATCCAAAGATAGTTTTGGATATTATTTTTATTTTCCTACTTCACAAAAGGTTGTGATAAGTAGAGATGCCATATTTCTTGAACAACAGTTTGTTCAAGAAGGAGGCAAAGGAAGGCAAATAGAGTTAGAATTGGAGAATTCTGACCAACCAACAAATCAGATGGATATAGATCCATCTAGTCAACCAATACCCGTTGATGAAACATCTACAGCTGTTCCTCGTAGAACAACCAGGGTATCTCACCCACCAGTGAGATATGGTTTTCTTCATGAAGAAGAACAAGAGTTGTCTACTCATGAAGAAGTAGATCATGGAGATTATCCACTTACCTATGAAGAAGCTATATCAGATATAGACTCTTCAAAATGGATTGATGCTATGAAATCCGAGATTGATTCCATGTATAAGAATCAAGTTTGGGATCTTGATTGACCCACCTGAATGTATTGTACCTATAGGGAACAAATGGGTTTTCAAGAAGAAAATTGGTTCTGATGGAAAGGTAGAGACCAATAAGGCAAGGCTAGTAGCGAAAGGGTTTCGCCAAAGGCAAGGAATCGACTATGAGGAGACTTTCTCGCCTGTTGCCATGCTTAAATCAATTAGGATTTTACTAGCAATAGCTGCGTGCTATGATTATGAGATTTGGCAGATGGATGTCAAAACAGCTTTTCTCAATGGATACATTGAAGAAAACATTTTCATGGAACAACCTAAGGGATTTGAATCCCAAGATGGTTCCAAGGTATGCAAGCTAAAGCGATCCATTTATGGGTTGAAACAAGCTTCGAGGAGTTGGAACATCCGTTTTGATGAAGCCATCAAGTCCTTTGGTTTTATCAAAAATGAGGATGAGCCATGTGTATATAAGTAGGTTAGTGACAGTGCTATCACTTTCCTTGTCTTATATGTGGATGACATACTGTTGATGGGTAATGACACAGGTATGTTGACGACTGTAAAGGTATGGTTGTCAAATACATTCTCCATGAAAGACTTAGGGGAGGCAACCTATATTCTTGGGATTTGCATCTATAGAGATAGAGCGAAAAGAATAATTGGTTTATCCCAAAGTCTATGCTTGGAAAAGGTGTTAAAGATATTTAACATGCTTGATTCCAAGAGAGGATTGTTACCAGTGAGACATGGTATCCATCTTTCTAAAGAGAAATCTCCAAAGACACCTGAAGAAAGAGATAAAATGGCTAGGATTCCATATGCTTTGGCTATTGGAAGTTTGATGTATGCAATATTGTGTACTAGGCCGGATATCGCATATGCTGTTAGTTTGACTAGCAGGTATCAATCCAATCTAGGTTTGGAACACTGGATAACTGTCAAGAATATCTAAGTTCCTTAAGTACTTGAGAAGAACTAAGGATTTATTCTTGATATATGGAGGTGGTGACTTGCAATTTGATGGTTATACTGATTCTGATTTCTAGTCAAATATCAATGATAGAAAGTCTACCTCTGGATATGTGTTCATTTGTAATGGAGGTGCAGTCAGTTGGAAGAGTTCCAAACAGAGTATGACTGCAGATTCCACGACCGAGGCTGAGAATATTGCTGCATCAAATGCTACAAAGGAAGCTGTTTGGATAAAGAAGTTCGTGATGTAACTTACAGAGTTCCTTCCATTGAGTCGCCAGTTCCACTACACCGTGACAACAATGGAGCGATCATCTGAGCTAAGGAACAAATGTCTCACCCAAAAACCAAATCACATAGAAAGGAACTTCCACATTATCTGTGTTATAGTTGGGCAAGGCGATATAGCCATGCAGAAAAATAACATCAGCTGAAAAATCCAGATGATCCATTCACTAAGCTTTTGTCACAAATTCAGTTAGACCGACATCTTGAGAAGATGGGTCTAAGGTATTGTAATGAATGGCTCTAGTGCTAGTGGGAGATTGTTAGTAGTATGCCCTAGAGCATATCATTTAGTATGTATCTTGTACATATTTTATTAATAAAAGGCATTTCCACTTTTCCGTTTACATAATATATTTATGTGTAATAGAAAAGTTCCATTGATATTTTGTTAGAAATATTATTCTTAAGTTGTTAAGAATATGAGTGACAATATTTCTAGCACAAAGTATCATAAATAGGTTCACAATCGAGGATACTTCATAATAAGGACATGACTTATCCAGAAAGATTGTATTCATGTTTGTTCCCAAGTTATTTATATGAGATATAAATAAGATGGAATGGTGAGTCTCATGCCATATAACAAACATGATAGGCACTTATAAATGATAAGTAGGCCGAACCAGTGACACTCATGACAAGCACATGGAGTTTACTCTTGTCAATGTTTTGTCATAAATCATATCGGCATATAATCTTTAGACCTGAGATAGCACAGTTATCTTGTATATAGGTAGTTTGAGTTTGATACTGCTTTCATACTTGTACTGTGTATGGGTATATGGGCATGTGTTGGCTCCTACTAGTTATATAAGGAGGTAGGTGTTGATCAAGATGGAATCTGTTCCTCTAAGTAAATAGAGATAAAATCCTATGTTCATTTAATTGTTCTTGATGTTTCAAGTTCCTGGCTAGGATAGATAGATTTATTCAGAAAAGAGTTTCTGATGAGAAAATCTTTTTAATCAAGAACTGGAATTAAAAGAGAACATAATATTCATAGCAAATGGAGTTTGACATAAACCATGACTCCAGCTTGAGTTGGGATTTTGTAACAGAGAGATTCTAGTGCATGGTAACATATGATTATAGGTTCATTTAAGGTAAACCTTATTACTAATTGGGTGGCCATGGCACGCTATGCTAGGTGTTAACCATGGTCTATGAGGTTCATAAAATGATTTAGAGAAATCATTTATGGTAAGAAAGAGTTCTGATGATATTAAGAGTTGATATCATTTCTCATTGCCAATTAGTGATGAGCCTAGTAAGTCACACACATACACAAGTTATCACCTAATTAAATATGATTTAATTAATTAATTAAAGAGTTTAAATTGATTAATTAAATAGGTTTGGTTTGCAATTAGATTGCAAAGTCCCTAGCATGACTTGAAACCAAATCTAGATTATTGGATGTATAATATAAGTTAAATTTATATTTTAAGTGTTTAAATATGAATTTAATTAATGAGAAATTAATTAATAGAGATTAATTAATTAATTTATATTTGATATAAATTAATTAGAAGAAGAAAATAATTATTTTGGGTTAAGAACTCAAAATTAAGACACAGAGGCATTTTGGTCATTTTGCAGTGTGACACGTGGCACCATGAGATGGTGACACATGGCATAACACATAAGCTTGCCAAATGTTTTTTAATCATGTAAGATGATTAAAATCAAGATTAAATATAGGTTTGACACTTGGCACAATGTGATTGGGTCACTTAAACCTAGAGCTAATCAAAGGGTGACATGTGGCAAGGGTTTAATGTGTTAACCTAGTTATTTAAGTGTTGTTATGAGAAAATAAAACACAACCAGCAACCACACTCCTTTGTCACGCTATTTTGAGGGTTTTAATCTCTTCTTCTTCATCTCTTATCAATTCAAAGAGATTAGCCATCAATCTCTTGAATTAAGAACACTAGAAATTGTTTCTAGTGTCCTGTTTACGTCTTTAATCTCTTAAAAGGCAGAACTTGATTTTCTAATTAATAGAAAAAGCTTTAGAAGCTATTCAAGGGCTGCCATAGGTGTTCTTGGTGTGGACAAGCTAGAGGGACAACATCTGGTGTCCTGAAGACGAATCTCAAAGGCGCAGACACGCTGCAGTGCATCAAGAGGTTAGTGTAATCGTTCTTGATCTAATATAGGGTTCTAAAATTAATCTGATTAATTTTAAAATCTTAAATGGCAAATACAGATCCAAAAACATATTAAAAGAGTTTTAATATGTTGTTTATCATTGAAATCAAATAGATAAAAATAAATCTTGCATGATGCATGTGACCCTAGGTGAAAAATTTTGAATTTCAATGGTATAAACTTGTGTTTTTCACGCTTCCGTTCCTTCAATATTTACATCAAAATAACTATAAGGGTATAAATAAATACCCATACCAAAAAGGTCAATGTAGTCCTCTATCTCAATAGCTGCTCACTCTGTTGCTTTCTCCTTGCCTTTATCTGCGATAGCAAAATAAGCTATCGCTGAGTATAAAAATACTCAGTGGTGCACAATAAAAATTTAAAATGCAGTACATAAAACATTCATTGATAAATTACAATTTAAATATTTTACAATCACATTTCACAAATTATCAAAACTCATTATAGCACAATTTTGGTCAAATAATTTAATAAACACAGTATTGCCAATTCATACACAACTTAAGCCATGATACAAAATTTATGATCAATGCCGCATTGTACACTATGACAAAGCAATCTACAACCCCACTAATCGAAATCAATGAGGGAGGTGGCTAGCTAGCTAATGAGTACTCATCCGATCTACAACCTCAACTGGTAAACCAGAGAGGGAAGAAAATAATCGATCTCACCCCATAAATGGAGGAGGAATAATAAGGCACTATCACGCTAAGTGTGAATCAAAAATCAATTTCAACATTTTATTCAAATAATTCATGAGAAATCCAATAAATTTCCAAAGTCATAATTTCATTCACAAGGTGGCAACACAATTCATGATTAACATCAAATTTTCATAAATCATACTAAATCAAATTTTCAATGACAAAATGCTCAAATAAGGTTTATTGTGCATAAACCTAACGTGAGTCGCCTCTAGGCCTTGACTCAGTCTCTCAGACCTTCTAAGTCTTTTTCAGCTGAAACACAAAATTTATAGTGTTTCAGTATCTTTACTTCATAACAATTTCAATAACTAATTCCAATATGTTTAAACTTATATTCTTGCAAATTTTCATATTGAAGTTACTATTTATAGTACTATTCAAGTCAAAATATTGACTTTCGTATACTTAAAAGGTATGGGAACTCCAACTATACTCACATACCACATTTTGGTCACCAATTTTGTTGGTTTTGGTTGCTTTCTCAAAACTTAGGTCTTTTAGGCAAAATTGCAAATTTTCAGTTTTGGTGTCTTATGTTGCACTATTTCATTGGTCATTTTGCTGTTAGAATTTGGCTAAATTTTCTTCATAGAAATTGTTCCTTATTGTCTTAACTTTATTCTCCTTTTTGAATCACTCCAATTGGAGTTTTGTAGCTCAAGTTATAGCCATTTGAATCATGGCTGCTGGATTGGACTTACCTAGATTTTCTGGGCAAATTCTGGTTTTGGTAGTTTTAGGTCACCAAATTTGGGTGGCTAAATGACTTGGTTAAGGGCATAATTTGGGTTTGTGTTCTTCATAAAAGTTGTAGGTCTATATCTCAGCTATCTACTGGTAAAATTTTAGGTCATTTAGACCTGCCTAGCCCAAGTTACAGCTAAATGAACAAATACTTTTCATTTGGTCATTTTTGTACAAGTCAGATTGCCTAATCCGGATTTGGTCAATTTGTTCACTAAGTTTTGGTCACTTTTTGGGCATGATTCCTAAATGAAAAATGTGTTATTTTATGTCTAGTTTTATTCCCAATGGCCTCACACCAATTGGGCTTGTAAATTTTTAGTTTTGGTCCCTGAAAGGGACCTTGGTCCTGCTGCCTGCATACTGGCCACATTCAATCCGAATCTCCTCTTACTTCCAACACTTCCAACATACCTCAATTAGTCACAAATGATAGTTTCTCACCTCAAACAAGGTCAACCACACCATTTAATAAATTCTCACATTTTTGTCTTCCAAACCCTAATTCACACAATTTGTTACATTTAACCAATTCAACACATATAACATACTTCCTCAACTCAATCAAGCTTAGATACAATTTTAATTCCATCAAAACACATGTATATTCATATCAAACCCTAGCTGGCCAAAATCACTTCTAGTCCTCCAACAATTATTTTCATTTCATTTTAAGCATAATTCTAAGTTAGTTAAGCTGTAAACACAATAATTAAACTAAAAATGTCAAGTTTACTTACTAACCTTATGCATAATTTCTTTCTCTTGCAATCCCTTCCTTTCTTTTTTCTTTCTTCTTCAAGCTCCTCTTCTAGTTCCCAAAATAAGTTTTAACTATGGTGGCTTACTTTTCTATGGTGAAATTTTGTAATATTCGAGCTCCAAAATGAGCTTTAATGGAGTTTGTGGAGAAGGAGAGGTGAGAGAGGTGGGTTCACGGCTAAGGATGAAGATGACTCTCTTTTATTTATTTATTTATTTATTTTCTTTCTTTTATGATTTTTATCCTTTATGGAAGACCATAATTTAATTTGAATAAATTTATTAATTATAATAGTTATTGCATCATGCATGAGGTCATGCATGATGTCATTCACCTTTTACCTTTTTCTTTCTTTTTTTTTTCTATTTATTTTTCCATTAGTTCTTTAATTTAATTTCTGATTCCAAAATTTTGTTTTCTCCAATTTTATTTGACAGTTAGGTCAGGACTCAGCGCTCAACGTTAATTGACCAAATTGCCCCTGGCCGGTTTGACCCGGTTTGTAAATAATTCAATATTTCTTCCGGATCCCTGACCTAATTATTTGACCTGCTTAACAATTCTTTTCTGTGATTTTCTCTTTTCCACTGTGTTCACGATAGTCCTAAGGACCGCAGCGTCACATTTTACTGTTCGAAATTTGAGTTTAGACTGACCTCGTAATCATTCCCGAGAAGGTCACCCATCGCTGTGACTCTCGGCTTGTTTAACTTCTTATGTTCTGTTTTTCTTATTTATACTTAACTAATTGACAATTACTAATTATTTGTGTTCAGGGCTTATCTAGTCGTCTTAAGTGTGGTTCTAATCCTCTTAATTATTTGGACTGACACCGATCACCGGAATAGTGAAATATACCAGGCTATGCAAATAGGGGTGTTACAGTGTGGCATATCTTGCTCGGTTACACTGTAGACGAGTAAGGGGTGTCACATTTAGTGGTATCAGAGCATTGGTTTAGGCATTTCTGGGCCTAGATAGAGTGCATACCATTGCATTGCATTTGTAAGTGTTAAGGTGACACTGATGCAAATATGTTTGTTTTTTTATTTTGATTAGGATATGGATCCTACTTCTCAAAGAGCAGTTGATGAAGAGGTGGAGAGTCGTGCTCCACCAAGGGCTGAATAGATAGGCAGGGGAGAACCTGCTCCATCATCAGCTGAGGCACCTGCCCAACATCAGTTTGCATTATTTTAGCAGATGACTGAATTTTATCGACAAATGATAGGGGCAATTCCACCACCACAACCACAGCCACAACCTCCACCAGCACCACAGAAGTCCCATCTGGAAAAACTACGAAAACATGGGGCTGTGGATTTCTTTGGGAAGAAGGAGGATGACCCCATGACCGCTGAAAACTGGTTGGATAGAACTATAAGAGTGTTGAAACAGCTTCATTGCACCCCCGAGCAGAACCTGGAGGGTGCTGTGTCCCTACTTCAAGATGATGCATACCAGTGGTGGGACACAGTATCCAATGAGGTGCAACCGAATCAGATCACCTGGGATTTCTTGCTCACAGAGTTTAGAAAGAAGTATGTCAATAAAGTGTATTTAGAAGAGAGAATAAGAGAATTTATCAGTCAGAGATAGAGGCAGCTATCAGTGGTAGAGTATGAGCATGAATTCATCAAACTGAGCCAGTATGGGAGGGAGATAGTCCCTACAGAGGCAGAGAGGTGCAGAAGGTTCAAAGAAGGGCTAAATGACAATATCAAAGTCATGATAATAGCATTAGAGATTACGGATTTTGCCAAATTAGTGGATGCTGCATTGAAAGTAGAAAGAGTCCAAATAAATGAGCAAAATAGAAGGGAAAGACAGCAGAAGAGGGGTCCAGGTTAGTCCAGTTCATTCTCTGCTCCCAGTAAGAAGTCTAAGGGTCCTCCTGCTCAAAGTTTGGGACAACCACAAAGTCAGGGTCAGTCCCAGGGGCCCAGACCATAGTTTACACCTAGGAGAGGCTAGTCCACACCATCAGCGGGCAGCTCTCCAAGGACGGTGTTCAGGGGACCAGCCCCAGCTTCTTCTACCTGTCCATACTACTAGAAGTGGCATAAGGGGGACTGTTGGTGAGTGACTGGTGCTTGCTTACTGTGCTGGTCTATAGAACATCAGATCAAAAATTGCCCAAAGAGGACTGCTGCAGTTGCCCCAACACAAGCAGATAGGCTTACCCCTGCACCTCAAAGGGGTAGGAAGTTCGGTAAATCTGAGGCAGTTGGTCCATCACTGAGGCTTGCATCTAAGTCAGCTAAGAGGCCAGAGTACCTACCAGAGTCTATGCCATGAGAGCTCAGGAGGAGCAAGATGCCCCAAATGTTATCAGGGGTACGTTCTTCCTCTATAACTTACCTGTGCATGTATTGGTGGATCCATGATCTACCCATTCATATATCTGCACCAAGCTACCTGTAGAGAGGGGAGTTTCAGTAGAGGAGAGTGATCAAGACATTATGGCCACAAATCCACTAGGCCATAGTGTAATATCCTCATTTTCGTAGTCCGTACATTCTACTGTTCCGACGGCTAATGTCTGCCCCGGAAAGTTGGAATGTCTGGAACTACACTTCGGTGATAATGAACGGACATATAATGATGAAATAAAAAAGAAGAAAATGCAAGAAAAATCAAAGACAAATGAAAGAGAGAAAATGAAGCTAAGTTAAACGAGCCGACACCGCAGCGATGGGTGATCGCACTGGGAAAGCCGTTGCCGACCCCAGGACCATGGGGAACCCTCAGAATTTAATTCTAGGATGTAAGTAAAGGTCTATTGAAATATAATTGAAACTAGAAATATAAAAAAAATAAATAAATTAGTACAAAGAAAAATAAAAAAATCGAGAAACAGAAAAAAATCGGTGTTACCGAAAAATCAGGAATATAGCCCGAAGTGGGGTATTTTGGTCATTTGACACCTAGAGTTGTCTTTTGACCTCAATGTCCATTAAAAATAAATGATATTACACTTTATAAATGTCATGAAAAATTAAATGGTGGTACATTACGTAAATAGTGAAGGAAATGAGATAAATGTGCAAATTAGGAAACTTTTAAATCATTAAACATTAATTTATTGGTTAGTGCTCCACTAACCTTAAATAAATGGGATATATCAAAGTGGAATTGGCCAAAAATCATCATCTTCAAGCTTGGGAAATAACCAGCCAAAACTACCCCATGGAAACTCCATGGCCGACCTCACTTCAACCACCATGCAACCATGTTCAAGCCCTCATTTCACCATAGTTTCTTCATCAAAGCTTGCACACACACCTTGGGCAGTATGTTGGAAGCAAAAAGAAGAGGATTTGATGAAGTTTTGGTGAAGCTCAAAAAAGGTTAGTGCTAGTTTTTCATCCCTTGCTTCATTAAAGTTTGTGTTAAGGTTGAGATGAGTTGGATGGTGAAGAAATTTGAAGGATTCGATGAGTTATTGATATATTCAATTTTGGACAGCTATGAAAGTTCATTGTAGTTGAGTTCTTATTACCTCTAATGGATGGAAATTAAGGTTAATTAACTTAAATGAAAGTGGTAGTAAGTTAATATCCAATGATGTGCATGTTAGTGTTTGAATTAAGGGTTTGAATATGGGTCTTAATGCTTTGGCAAACTGCCATGTTTGGCGGCCTATTAAATCATGAATTTGTGTGTGAATATGTAGTTTATTAATGAAATATGCTAGTATTAAATTGTGGGCAGTATGTGTAAGTGATATTGAAGTATGATTATGTTGAAGTGTATGTGTAATATTGACATTGAGATATGTTGAATTTTGGTGGAAGTGAATGTTGAACTTAATGGTGAATTGTGTTCATTGAGCACTTGAATATTCTATCCAAAATTATTGCTGGAATTGTGTACAATATATATATATATATATATATGGAAGTGTTATTGATTGAATATTGAAGTAATGAGGAGCAGAAGGAATATCAAATTGGTAGTGTATGTGCTTTGTGCAGGTTGTGTATTGAAGGCAGTACCTAAATTAGGCCATAAGTGCCAAACTGTGAACCCAATTGGTATGAGGCCAATGGGGGGTGAAACTAGACACCAAATAGGCCAACTTTCATGTAGAAATGTTGCCAAAATTCTGCCTAGAAACTGACCTTAAAAATGACCAAATCCGGAATAGCAACCTTGCAACCCAGATTTTTGACCATATGAACAGTAGTCCTTAGGATGACTATAAATCACTCAAAAAAGGTCCAATTGACCTGAAATTTTTACCATGGTTAGTTTAGACATAGATCTACAATTCTTATGAAGACACCAAATCCCAGAAATGGCCAGAACCAAGTCAAATGGCTTGCACAAGTTTGGGTACAAAAACTGCCGAACTAAAAGTGACCTAAAATTGACCAAATTTTGCACCAAAGGTGCAATCTGTCCAGCATTGGTAAATTGACCATATCTTGGTCTGCACAACTCAGAATGACATGAAATTTTGCCCCACGTGCAATAAGACATAGACCTACAAGTTTGTAGTTTGGACTAAAACTCAAAAACAGAGGGAACTAGGTCGTCCGGCTAGGTCAAAATAGTACACCGAAATCCGGTAAATTGCAATAAAATGCAATACACTTGGAAATGAAATTGGTAACATATACCAACACTAAAGGGCTATAAAATGTAACATATTGGTAACATTAGAATTGACTCACGTAGAGTGCATCAAGGGTCAACATTATAGGTTGACTAATGAAATGAATTGAAGGGAATAGTACCAAGAGAAATAGGACTTTAAGCTAGACAAATCTGGCACACAAAAAATTGAGAAATTGACCAAAATTTGCACCAAAGGTGCAATCTGTCCAGCTTTAGTAAATTGACCATAACTTGATCTATACAACTCAGAATGACCTGAAATTTTATCCTGCGTGCAATAAGACATAGAGCTACAATTTTGCTTCTTTGACCAGAAGCTAAAAACCAAGGGAAAGAGGACTTTAAGCTAGACCAATCTAGCACACTAAAATTGAAAATTGGTAATTATATAAAATGATGCTTGAAGTGATTTGGCAATGAATGCCAACTTGTGAAAAGGGTAAATTGCATTATATTGACAACATATTGAATTGTAAATTGTGACATGTTGATGCTAGAATCAACCTATCCATGATGCATAAAAAGGTCAATAATTTTATTGACCAGTGAAAGGCATAAAGATGTATAAACCCTATGAATAAAAAAAAATTAAATATGTAACATTGTAATATGCCCTAATTTGCCTAGTTGACTAGTTTGGATAGGTTGGCATGCCAATAGGATTCTGACAGCTATTCTATAAATGACTTTACGTCATACTGTGTATTATGGCTTATTATGCCATACTACGATTTTAATAGCCTATGTCTATGCAGATTGTGTTATTATACTCGGCTTAATGCCTGATTGATTATATGGCTTTTTATCCACACTGTTTGCACACCGGGAGATACTTTGTGACCGATGGTGTGACGGCCCGAGGTACTAGGTACCCAGTGCTAGTATATCTGTTTATTCAGTCTGGTCAGTGTATAGGCTACATGGGCAGTCAATTAAAACATTATTCAATTCAGGCAGTCAAGTTAAGTTAAGTATATGAAAATTTCAGTACAATTAAATTAAGCATTGAATGAAATGAGTAAAAGAGATTAGCAATAGAAACATAAAAAAGATACAATTTGCAGAACCTTAGAGATTTAAAATACAATACAGTTAGAATAATTAATTCCTGGATATCCAAATTATGAGTTATTTCTTTCCTTATTTATATATATTATTTCTTGTTATACTATTGCACCACTAAGCAGAAATGCTTAGCGCGATGGAATTGCTTCCTCGCGCAGGTACTGAAGGTAAAACCAATAGACTATCGACTGAGATTTTTGGAGTCCAGTTCTGCAGAAGTGTCAGAAGAGTTCAAGATTGTCACCTCCTTAGCAATGCATGTAGATAGGGCTCATAATTATACATGTTATGTATTTTGTTCATTCTAAGTATATTGTAATTTCATTTGTATATCCTGTACTTGATAAATTTATGTACTTAATTGGAAAATTATATATGTTAATGAAATGTAAGAATTTTGATGTCTGAATTGATTGTCTAATATAATGATTCTGAATGAGATTGAGTTTAAGAAATTTTGAGAAACTGATGAGATATTATTGAGATAAATTGAGCTATGAATTTGAATATGTTGTGAATTGTCTTTGGCAAGTTCTGAAGAACTGTTAGTCCAAATTACACCTGACACTTTGTCGGATTATCGTTAAAATTTTTGAAATTCCAAATTAGTTAGATTTTGATAAAAGTAAAAATAGCCTAAACCTTAAATAAAGTTTTTAAATAAATAAATCAAGAACTGTAATGAAATCAGATAAGATCAGGTGCTCCGGCACTCCGTGTAACACACTTTGCTTGGCTACACTGTAGACGGGTGAGGGGTGTTACATTTAGTGGTATCAGAGCACGGTTTAGGCGTTCCTAGGCAAAGATAAGTGGAAAGATAGTGTGCATACATGCATTGCATTCATAAGAGTCGAGGTGACACTAATGCAGATCTGTTTACTTTTGATTATTCAAAGTTAAGATATGGACTTAGAGCCGTAGAGGGCATTAGAAAAAGAAGAAGAAAACCTAGTTCATGAGGTTATAATGTAATAACTACGTAATGTTCTCGATGTTTGTATTATAAGCTGCAGATTATAGTACTGACATGAGATTATTGTGTAGAGCTACGTGCTTCCTCGTGGTATAATAAACTGAGAATATTTGTAAGTAATCTATAATTTGATACTGTTACGCCCGAATAGAGTACTATTACGTGAAATAAATGTGAAAATTCTAGTCAGAAATTTAAAACTTCAGAACTAGCCTATTGAAAGACTACACTTCTAAGGTAGCTAGAGTCAGTGACTCGGTTACACTAATGTGGACTACCATTACCACAAAAATTGCTATAAGCTTTGAGAATTCAGTATGGCTATAAATTAGAAAGAACACCTTGAGGATGAAGATATTTGGACATAGATATGGAGTCTTATCAGTATTTTAATATTTTTGACAGAAAGGAATGATGTAGGTATTTGAGAATACATTTAGAAATTGTGTTGATGCTCTCTCCGGAAGCAACAATAGGTACCTCCCATTGATGGAGTTTGTGTATAGTGATATTTATTAAATAAGCATGAAGATACCAAGGTATAAGGTCTTGTATAAGATAAATGCAGAATACCTAGACAAAGGGTAATTTAACAGAGTTGGAATTGGTAAAAGAGACAGAAGGACTGGTAAAGAATCCTAGTATGAGAGATCAAGAAACTAATGAATATTAGAATTTCATGAGTAGGAATACTAAAGGCAGGAAAACAATGATGGAAAAATGAATAAAATTATGAGACAATCATAAGCTCGGTTGTTTGAATCAAATGAATTTCGAGGAAGAAATTCCTTTTTAGAGGGGAAGAGTTGTAACATCCTCATTTTTGTAGTCCGTACATTCTACTGTTCCGATGGCTAATGTCTACCCCGGAAAGTCAAAATGTCTGGAACTACACTTCGGTGATAATGAACAGACATATAATGATGAAATAAATAAGAAAATGCAATAAAAATCAAAGACAAATGAAAGAGAGAAAATAAAGCTAAGTTAAACGAGCCGACACCGCAGCGATGGGTGACCGCACTGGGAAGGCCGTTGCCGACCCCAGGATCATGGGGAACCCTCAGAATTTAATTCCAGGACGTAAGTAAAGGTCTATTGAAATATAATTGAAACTAGAAATATCAAAAAAAAAATTAATAAATTAGTACAAAGAAAAATAAAAAATCGAGAAACAAACAAAAATCGGTGTTATCGAAAAATCGGGAATATAGCCCGAAGTGGGGTATTTTGGTCATTTGACACCTAGAGTTGTCTTTTGACCTCAATGTCCATTAAAAATAAATGATATTACACTTTATAAATTTCATGAAAAATTAAATGGTGGTATATTATGTAAATAGTGAAGGAAATGAGATAAATGTGCAAATTAGGAAACTTTTAAATCATTAAACATTAATTTATTGGTTAGTGCTCCACTAACCTTAAATAAATGGGATATATCAAAGTGGAATTGGCCAGAAATCATCATCTTCAAGCTTGGGAAATAACCAGCCGAAACTACCCCATGGAAACTCCATGGCCGACCTCACTTCAACCACCATGCAACCATGTTCAAGCCCTCATTTCACCATAGTTTCTTCATCAAAGCTTGCACACACACCTTGGGCAGTATGTTGGAAGCAAAAAGAAGAGGATTTGATGAAGTTTTGGTGGAGCTCAAAAAAGGTTAGTGCTAGTTTTTCATCCCTTGCTTCATTAAAGTTTGTATTAAGGTTGAGATGAGTTGGATGGTGAAGAAATTTGAAGGATTCGAGGAGTTATTGATATATTCAATTTTGGACAGCCATGAAAGTTTATTGTAGTTGAGTTTTTCTTACCTCTAATGGATGGAAATTAAGATTGATTAACTTAAATGAAAGTGGTAGTAAGTTAATATCCAATGATGTGCATGTTAATGCTTGAATTAAGGGTTTGAATATAGGTCATGATGCTTTGGCAAACTGCCATGTTTGGTAGCCTATTAAATCATGAATTTGTGTGTGAATATGTAGTTTATTAATGAAATATGCTAGTATTAAATTGTGGGCAGTATGTGTAAGTGATATTGAAGTATGATTATATTAAAGTGTATGTATAATATTGACATTGAGATATGTTGAATTTTGGTGGAAGTGAATGTTGAACTTAATAGTGAATTGTGTTCATTGAGCACTTGAATATTCTGCCCAAAATTATTCTTGGAATTGTGTACAATATATATATATATATATGGAAGTGTTATTGATTGAATAATGAAGTAATGAGGAGGAGAAGGAATATCAAATTGGAAGTCTATGTGCTTTGTGCAGGTTGTGTATTGAAGGCAGTACCTAAATTAGGCCATAAGTGCCAAACTGTGAACCCAATTGATATGAGGCTAATGGGGGTGAAATTAGACACCAAATAGGCCAACTTTCATGTAGAAATGTTGCCAAAATTCTGCCTAGAAACTGACCTTAAAAATGACCAAATCCGGAATAGCAACCTTGCAACCCAGATTTTTGACCATATGAATAGTAGTCCTTAGGATGACCATAACTCACTCAAAACAGGTCCAATTGACCTGAAATTTTTACCATGGTTAGTTTAGACATATATCTACAATTATTATGAAGACACCAAAGCCCAGAAATGGCCAGAACCAAGTCCAATGGCTTGCACAAGTTCGGGTAAAAAAACTGCCAAACCAAAAGTGACCTAAAATTGACCAAATTTTGCACCAAAGGTGCAATCTATCCAGCATTGGTAAATTGACCATATCTTGGTCTACACAACTCAGAATGACCTAAAATTTTGCCCCGCGTGCAATAAGACATAGGCCTACAAGTTTGTAGTTTGGACCAAAATCCAAAAACTGAGGAAACTAGGTCGTCCGGTTAGGTCAAAATAGTACACCAAAATCCGATAAATTACAATAAAATGCAATACACTTAGAAATGAAATTGGTAACATATACCAACACTAAAGGGCTATAAAATGTGACATATTGGTAACATTAGAATTGACTCACGTAGAGTGCATCAAGGTTATAGGTTGACTAATGAAATGCATTGAAGGGAATAGTACCAAGAGAAATAGGACTTTAAGCTAGACAAATCTAGCACATAAAAAATTGAGAAATTGACCAAATTTTACACCAAAGGTGCAATCTGTCTAGCTTTAGTAAATTGACCATAACTTGGTCTATACAACTCGGAATGACCTGAAATTTTGTCTCACGTGCAATAAGACATAGAGCTACAATTTTGCTTCTTTGACCAGAAGCTAAAAACCAAGGGAAATAGGACTTTAAGCTAGACCAATCTAGCACACTAAAATTGAAAATTAGTAATTACATAAAATGATGCTTGAAGTGATTTAGCAATGAATGCCAACTTGTGAAAAGGATAAATTGCATTATATTGACAACATATTGAATTGTAAATTGTGACATGTTGATGCTAGAATCAACCTATCCATGATGCATAAAAAGGTCAATAATTTTATTGACCAGTGAAAGGTATAAAGATGTATAAACCCTATGAATAAAAAAAAATTAAATATGTACCATTGTAATATGCCCTAATTTGCCTAGTTGACTAGTTTGGATAGGTTGGCATGCCAATAGGATTCTGACAAATGCTACAGAAATGACTTTACGTCATACTGTGTTTTATGGCTTATTATGCCATACTATGATTTTAATAGCCTATGGCTATATAGATTGTGTTATTATACTCGGCTTAATGCCTGATTGATTATATGGCTTTTTAGCCACACTGTTTGCACATCGGGAGATACTTTGTGACCAATGGTGTGACGGCCTGAGATACTAGGTACCTAGTGCTAGTATATCCGTTTATCCAGTCTGGTCAGTGTATAGGCCACATGGGCAGTCAATTAAAACATTATTTAATTCAGGCAGTTAAGTTAAGTTAACTATACGAAAATTTCAGTACAATTAAATTAAGCATTGAATGAAATGAGTAAAAGAGATTAGCAACAAAAACATAACAAAGATACAATTTGCAGAACCTTAGAGATTTAAAATACAATACAGTTAGAATAATTGATTCCTGGATATCCGAATTATGAGTTATTTCTTTCCTTATTTGTATATATTATTTCTTGTTATACTATTGCACCACTAAGCAGAAATGCTTAGCGCGATGGAATTGCTTCCTCACGCAGGTACTAAAGGTAAAACCAGTAGACTGTCGACTGAAATTTTTGGAGTCCAGATCTGCAGAAGTGTCAGAAGAGTTCAAGATTGTCACCTCCTCAGCAATGCATATAGATAGGGCTCATAATTATACATGTTATGTATTTTGTTCATTCTAAGTATATTGTAATTTCATTTGTATATCCTGTACTTGAAAAATTTATGTACTTAATTAGAAAATTATATAAGTTAATGAAATGTAAGAATTTTGATGTCTGAATTGATTGTCTAATCATAATGATTCTGAATGAGATTGAGTTTAAGAAATTTTGAGAAACTGATGAGATTATTGAGATAAATTGAGCTATGAATTTGAATATGTTGTGAATTGTCTTTGGTAGGTTCGGAAGAACTATTAGTCCAAATTACAGCTGACACTTTGTCGGATTATTGTTAAAATTTTTGAAATTCCAAATTAGTTAGATTTTGATAAAAGTAAAAATAGCCTAAACCTTAAATAAAGTTTAGCCTAAACCTTAAATAAAGTTTTTAAATAAATAAATCAAGAACTGTAATGAAATCAGATAAGATCAGGTGCTCCTGCACTTCGTGTAACACACTTTGCTTGGCTACACTGTAGATGGGTGAGGGGTGTTACACACTGTGTGGTAGTGAATAAGGTGTATAAAGGTTACCCATTGAGGATTCAGGGGTATGAATTCTCAGCAGACCTAATTGAATTACTCTTCCACAAATTTGACGTGATTTTGGGAATGGACTGGTTGTCACATCATCAGGCAATAGTTGATTGTAAACTGAAAAGGATTTCAATGAAAACTCCTGAGGGTAATGAGATTTCAGTTGTGGGTGAAAGGACAGATTTTCTATCCAATGTCATCTCAGCCACAGTTGCAAGAAGATTAATGAGAAAAGGCTATGAAGCTTGCCTAGCACACGTGGTTAATACTAAGCAGGCTAAGCCGAACTTGTGTGATATACCCACAATAAGAGACTTCCCAGTTGTGTTTCCTAAAGAATTGCCTGGTTTACCACCAGAAAGGGAAGTCGAATTTTCTATTGAGGTAATGCCAGGTACAGCACCAATTTCTATTGCTCCTTATAGGATGGCACCCACTGAATTGAGGGAGTTGAAAATTCAGTTGCAGGAGTTACTTGATAAGGGGTTCATACACCCCAGTGTGTCACCATGGGGAGGTCCGGAGCTGTTTGTGAAGAAAAAGGATGGAACCTTAAGATTATGCATTGATTACCGGCAGTTGAACAAAGTAACTGTGAAGAATAAATATCCGTTGCCCAGAATTGACAATCTGTTTGATCAGTTGAAGGGAGCTGATATATTTTCAAAAATTGATCTCAAATCAGGGTATCATCAGTTAAGGGTAAAGGATGTAGATGTGTCAAAAACTACATTCAGAACCCGGTATGGGCATTATGAATTTCTAGTGATATCGTTTGGGTTAACAAATGCATCAACAATATTTATGGACCTTATGAATCGTATCTTCCATTTAGATCGGTTTGTAGTGGTCTTTATCGATGATATTCTGGTGTATTCCAAAACCAGGGTAGAACATGATGAACATTTGAGGATTGTTCTACAAACCCTACGAAAAAAGAAGCTGTATGCTAAGCTGTCCAAGTGTGACTTCTGGATAACTGAAATCTCCTTCCTTGGACACATAGTATCAGCTGAGGGGATTAGAGTGGAACCCAAAAAGATAGAAGCAGTGATGGAATGGAAGCCTCTTAGAAATACAACTGAGGTCAGAAGTTTCTTGGGGCTAGCTGGGTATTACAGAAGATTTATGAAGGGGTTCTCTCTCAAAGCTGCTCCAATGACTAAGTTGTTACACAAAAATGTGAAATTTGGCTGGAACGATAAGTGCCAAGCTATTTTTGAGAGACTGAAGGCTATGTTGATAGAAGCACCAGTGTTAACACAGCCAGTGTCGGGAAAGAACTTTGCGGTCTACAGTGATGCCTCACATAATGGGTTAGGGTGTATATTGATGCAAGAGTGGAAAGTGGTCGCCTATGCTTCCAGGCAGTTAAGGCCACATGAACAGAACTACCCTACTCATGATCTGGAGCTAGTAGCAATTTTCTTCGCACTGAAGATATGGAGGCATTATTTGTATGGTGAAAAGTGTTGCAACATCCTCACTTTAGCTAGTTCGTACGTTCTACTGTTCCGGTGACCAATGTCGATCCTAGTATCTAGAATATCTGAAATTATAGTTAGACTAGAGTGAGGAGTTATAAATAAGCCAAATAATGATAAGAAAAATTAAGGAAAATTTTTAGAAATGAAATGCATTAAGATTAAATGAGTCGTAACCCCAGCGATGAGTAACCCGAAGGGGAAGTAACGGTAAAGGCCGTTAGCAACCCTAGACCTGTGGAAAACTTCATGAAATAATTTTTGGGACCTCAAGGAAGGATTATTGGGGTTTCAATGATAATAAAATGCTAAGAAAACACAAGGAAAATTTAATCAATTGGTACACACAATTTTAGCTTGTTGAGCCAAACGGAGGGCATTTTGGTCATTTCGTCTTCAGAGATGATTTTTTACCAACTTGTCCATTTAATTAAGTGAATTATATGACATAAAATATGAACAAATATTCATGGAAAATTTATTAAAAAAGAATAGAAAGGGAAAGAAAAGAAAATGAAAGTAAATTAGATTTATTACATAAGCCTTAAGTAAGCATGAGGTTATTTAAAATTTTTGGCCAATCAAATGCAATAAAAATCATTCAAAATACATTAAAAAGAGAGGAAAGAAATCAAAAATCTAGAAACAACCATCAGCCACCTTCCTTCCAAAGAAGCCACACCATAGTCTCTTACCTCTCCTCCAATGCCAAGCTTACGAAAGCTTGAGTTCTTTGGTTTTTCATCAACTAAAGCCTAAGCTCCCAACACAAAACCTTACTCTCTCATCTTAGTGAAGCTTTTGGGAACAAAAAGAAGTAAAAAGGAAGAGCTTTTACAAGTTTGGAAGTGACTCCATTAAAGGCTAGTGACCAAACTTGTTCTTTCTCTTTCAATTCATCTTAAAGGAGTGGAATTGAGTGCAAATTTACAAGAAAATTGAACAAACATCATGTGCATACCTTTCTCAATGGCAGCCTTGGGCTTGGTAGGGTTTTGAAGATTTCCTTGAATTAAAATGGTACCCTAGCTACCCTTAACACAAATCTATTGATTAGGATAGTGAGGTGTAAGTAAATGCAAAGTTTGAAATGGTAGAGTTAGGGTTTGGACACAAACTTAAGACTTTGTTCATGTATTAGTGAAATAAAGTTTTAATGGTCAATTACTGACCATTTGGCTGTGTGTGATTAAGAAATGAAATGATTTGTTCCATGGGAATTGAAGTTAGGTATACTACCCTTAGTGACCTGCAGGACTGGGTGTGAGTCCACTAGGTTTGGGCAGCCATAACTAGAGTTGTGTAGGTTTAATTAGTGCAAAGCCAATTGGACACAAAATTAGACACATAATGGCATAACTTTAGTGAAGAAACCCTACCTAAAAAACCAAACCAAGTTGACCTAAAAATTACCCTAATCTGGGTGACTTACATTCTGCCTGGGCAAAATGACCAAATGAACAGTATTCATTCATTTGGTCATAACTCAGTGTAGAAAGGTCCAATTGATCTGAAATTTTACCAGTAGAAAGATAAGAATAGACCTACAACTTTCATGAAGAAAAAAAACCAAATTTTGGCAATAACATGTTGAAAAACTAACTTGTAGTCAGTGTACAAAAACTGTAAAATGGGTTCTGCCCAGAAAATTTAGAAAATTTGCAATCCGGCCAGTTATGGTGTTTAGGCCATAAATTGAGCTACAAAACTCCAAATGGAGTGATTCAAAAAAAGAAATGTAATTAGACACAATAAGGAACAATTTTCATGAAGACAATCTTACCAAATTCCTACTATACAAATGACCAATGGAACAGTAAACTTAGTGCTTGAAATCTAAAAATTGTGAATAACTAACACTAAGCTTTAAAATGGTATTGGCAAGCAATACCAACAACTTTAGAATGCAAAATGTGGTATGTTGGGGATATTAAAACCAATATACTTATTGTCTATGAAAAAGTCAACATTTTAGTTGACTAATGAAATGAATAGTAACAATTAAACTTCAATTTCAAAAATGGAAAAATTTAAAAGTGTAACATGCCCTAGTACACCTAGTAAGATTGGTTTGGATAGGTTGGCATGCCAATAGGGTTTAGTTAGCAGTACTGCACATGGTATTATACCATTCTATGATTTTATGGCTTTTAGCCATTCCAATATCAGTGTGATACTTGGCCTTGTGCCCAATATTTATTACAGCTTATTAGTTGTTCTGTTGCACACCGGGAGACACAATGTGACCAATGGTGTGATGGCCCGAGGTACTTGGTACCTAGTGCCAGTTTACCCGTTTATCTAGTCCAGTCGACTAGTATAGGTTACTTGGGCAATCAAATAAATCTTACTAAATTTTAATCTAATAATACTATAACAAGTGCCAGAAATTAAGTCTACAAAAGTGCCAGCATACTTTCTGCATATCTATTTTATTTTAGTTATTTTATTTTATATTGGCACCACTAAGCAGAATTGTTTAGCACGTCGCTTTTGCCACGTGTAGGTACTGGAGACATAGTTGGGGAGTCCAGCAGACCTCAGACAGGGTGATTTGTCAAATCTGCACAGAGTCCAGAGTCACCTCATATCTGCAGTGCACTTGGTAGGACATTAGGATTTTGGGTTGTATTTTGCATTTTGTATTGTTTTTTTATTGTAATTACAAACTCATGAAATTATATGATAATGTAAATATATGAAATTCATGTTACTGAAATTATCTGTATATTATGTTGAAAATAAAATGTTGGGAAATATTCATGAATGTGATTCGAATTGTGATGTGAATAAAAATTTTGAAAATTGTTTTGAGATTGAGTTGATATGTGTGTATATTGGAGTTCTAGATCTGAAAGCCATATTGGAAGTGTCTTTTAAACAGGTTCAGAAGAACTGTTTTCCATATCATAGCAGGTACTCTGCCGAATTTTCTATAAAAATTTATGAAAAATTCAGAATAATCAAATTTGTAAATAAATAATAAAATTGGTAAATTTTGCACTTAGTGAATAATAAATAAATAAATTATGGAGGATAAATTGTTATGAAATAAGTTATAGTGGTCCACACACTGTGTGGCATATCTTGCTCAGCTACACTGTAGACGGGTAAGGGGTATCACAGTCATTTCGTAGGCTACTAATATTATTTATAACCTCCAATCTCCTTTAGGGAGTAGAGTCGTACTTTTACTCCAATGTCACACGAAGGAGGTGCTATCTTCATTAAACTTTAGGCAATATGTCCACTATAATGCCAACATTGCCAATAATCTTATACCGGAGACTAGATGATCCCACCAAGTAGGTGTCACCATTACACTGCAATCATATTAAAAACCTCTAGTCTTGTGCCACTTATGCTATAACTCTGTGATCAAAGTAGGATAATTGAGTCACTGACTCTAGTTATCACCCAACTGTGACTTTTGGTGTTCAATCTCTAGGGTCTTAAACCCTAACTAGGAGTTTTCCTAACTCTTCTACAGAAATAAAACTCTGTCTTGACATAACTTTACCAAAATAGAGGTTGTTTACAAACACCCTAATCATGGTGTACCACGGGGAAGCACGTAGCTCTATATAATAATCTCATATCGGTACTATAATCTGTAGCTTACAGCACAAACATTGAGAATATTGTATAGTTACTATGATACGTCTTGACATACTAGATCTCTTGATCTCTTATCTCTCTTGAATCCACTGACAGTATGAACTTACTATGACTAGGCTATCCACCGATGACTGCCAATAATGGTACCCTCACTCTCACTTAGGGCAGCTATATTGCTAAAATTCATCTTTATGTCCTCATGCCTTGCACCAAATAGGCACGCCACTTAAACCCATACTGACAAAAACCTAGCATTTCTTGGAGTACATATCCTCATGGAAAACCTCAACATGCCTACTAATTCTATTTTACATCTCTACGTACTTCACGAATACTAAGACACTAACTGAAACACTCTTATATTACCTGAGGTACAACACAGAAGCTAGAAACAAG
The DNA here is from genome assembly GCF_030052815.1 of Hevea brasiliensis. Lineage (NCBI taxonomy): Eukaryota > Viridiplantae > Streptophyta > Magnoliopsida > Malpighiales > Euphorbiaceae > Hevea > Hevea brasiliensis. The sequence continues at coordinate 51,704,128 of NC_079499.1, forward strand.
GAGTTACAGAAGAAGACGAAATAGGATTCTATACTCCGCATGTGAACCCCTAACTAAACTCTTCTTAAACCTTAAACATGTATTTCCCAGGAATTTGGAGCCCAAGCTCTGCTACCATAATTGTCACGACCCAACCTATGGGCCGGACCGACATTAGGACCTGGCCCAACCTAAAGTCCCCGAGGCTCGTAGTAAGCCTAACTATTCCTTAACCCAATCCTAAGGCCCATGTTGTCCCTTGTAGCAACTCAAGAGGGGGGGGGGTGAATTGGGTTCTAATTGCAAAATTAAAGATTAAAAGAAATTTAAATACAAAGAAGAGAAAAGGAAGAATGATAACACAAGAGATTTATAGAGGTTCAGCTATCCCAAGCCTACGTCCTCTCCTCAAGGCCCTCCTTGAGAGTTAACTCCACTAAAATTCTTCTTTGGGTGAAGAATAAACCCCTTACTATCACCACAAGAGCAAACCCTTGCTCTTTTACAAATCCCTTTACACTCAAGAGCTATTTAAAGCTCTATCACACTCAAAATTACAATAAGTGCTCACAACAACTTTGAAAGGAACTCTCAGAACAATGAATTTACAACTCAAATATCAAGTTCTCAACATTAACTATGGTAGCTCAAGTTCTAGAGAGAGAGAATGAAGAAAATCTTTAGAACCCAATAAATTTCCAAAAGATTGTTGTTGTCTAAAACTTGTTTCCAGTCATAAATGGTGCCTATTTATAGTTTTTGCAAGAAAATAGCCATTGGGGGTGCATTAAATGCAAAACTAGCAGTTCAACCACCCAAAGCTCTATTTTATCAAGTTGCAGAAACCCAAGTTCACCTGCCAGAGTTATTTACATCAGCTGCCGAAGGTTGAAGCGCCAAAAAAATAGCTTTCGAAAAGTCACTTTCGGCTGCTGGAGTGCTCTCTGGAGAAAATGACTTTTAACACTCAAAAACCATGATTTAAAGAGTGAACTTTGACAGTTGAACTTCCCACTTTCGGCTGCCGAAGTGCTCTCTAGACAAAAAGTGTCAAAAGGACACTTAAGCTTCGGAAATGCATAACTTTTTAATCGAAACTCAGATTTTCAATCTGTTTGAACCATTGAAAATTTAATAAAATTTTCAATGAAAACACTTTAAAAACAAATTTGCATTTCCAAAATATGAAAATTTCATTTTAGTCGCCCTTGGTTAAGAAAAAGTTATAAGTAAATACACTAAGAAATTAAGAGTTTAGAAAACTCATAACTTTTTTATCTAAACTTGAATTTTTGATCCGTTTGAACCATTAGAAAGCTAATCAATGTATTTTGCAACTAAAATACTTTTCAAAATTAATTTTGCATTTTTGAAAAATTTATTTAATTTTCCCTTGATAAAAAATTAGGTGAAAATCAAGTTGAACAAGATATTCTTAGTACCACCTAGATTTGAGCTAACATAATTAATTAAATGAGATTTACAAGATATAAAATAAATAAAAGTTATATTATAGGGTCTCATAAATATTTGCTTCCTTATCTTGCTCTTTCTTATCCTTGATTTGAAGCAATTTGGCAATTTTGAATCTAGGGCCTACAAACTCAACACAAACACTTCCAAAGTATATTAGTAGCACACTAATTATTTATTATCATCAAAACATGGGTTAAGACACCTAGGTCCAACAAGCTCCCCCTTTTTGATGATGACAAACAATTAGTGGATGAGAAAAATTAAGCACAAGTGAAGTGTGTGTTTTTTAGAAATTCTCCCCCTTAATGTACTCCTCCTTTCAAAAACAGTTTGTGCCTTACTAAATAGCATTAGGAGAGCACATAAGAAAGGCTTTGACTCAATGAATGCAATGCCATGAGTCCTAGGTGAATGATGATGCAAAGTTATTTTTATATCAAAAACAATTCAGAATATGTATCAAAGGATTACCAAGAAGCATCACATAAGTATACCGAAAACATGTATCCCACTAAATCATCATTTATATATCATGTTTAAAGCTTAAAATTTGGAATTATTCATCCACTTAGCTAATTCATCCACTAGCTATATATCTCCCCCTTTTGGCATCATCAAAATGCACTCTAAAAGGAAAAACATACAAAAATTATTGCAACATTCAAAGGCTTACCACCATGCATTTGAGCATAAAAAGTGATACCATTAAGGTGGTTATATGGTGGTTAAGCAAATGTGCATAATCAACTTGATTTGAAATTGAACATGAGTATAATTATGTCATTGAGACACTTAGAACACAAGTATAATATATGCTCAATCTAGAGGCAACATAACAACTATTTTAAAGAATAACCTACAAAGATCTAAGAATACTACAATACAAGTTTACTAATTTCATTTGCATAGGACTTGTAAAACCATTATTGTGACCATATGGCAGCTGAAAATAGGAAACCCATATTTTGTTTATGTGAACAGTAATATGAATAGTAACATGAACAGTAAATCACAATCTCAAGCATCAAGGTTGTCAAGCATGCCTAATTCTCTCTTAATGAAATTAAACCTATCTTCACACAAAGGTTTTGTAAAGATACCAGCTAATTGGTGATGTGTATTAACAAACTCAAGAACAACATCACCGTTCAATACATGATCACGTATAAAATAATGTCTAATGTCTATATGCTTGGTTCTAGAATGTTGTATAGGGTTCTTGGTCAAATTGATTGCACTTGTGTTGTCACATTTAATAGGAATGTGATCAAGAGTTACTTTGAAGTCTCTTAATTATTGCTTGATCCAAAGTATTTGGCTACAATAAAGACCCATAACCACATATTCAGCTTCGGCCATAGAAAGTGCAACTGTGTTTTGTTTCTTGCTACACCAAGAAACTAAAAAGTGTCCTAGGAGTTGACAAGTACCTGAGGTACTCTTCCTATCAAGGATGCTTCCAGCAAAGTCGGCATTCGAGTAGGAACATAAATCAAAAGATGCATTTCTAGGATACCATAGACCTAAATGCAATTACCATTCAAGTATTTGAGAATACATTTAATAGCATGCAAATGAGACTCTTTACGAGATGATTGAAAACGTGCACATAAACAAATAGAAAACATAATATCCGGTCTACTAGATGTGAGATATAAGAGACTACCAATCATACCTCTATAGAGCTTTTCATCAACAGGTTTTCCTTTTTCATCCTTGTTAAGTTTGGTGTTTGTGCTCATTGGAGTTCTACTTGGCTTGCTATTCTCCATCCCAAACCTCTTGATTAATTCTTTGGTGTACTTGGCTTGGTTGATGAAGATGCCATCCTTAGCTTGCTTGATTTGAAGCCCAAGGAAGAACTTGAGTTCTCCTATCATGCTCATCTCAAACTCACTCTTCATGGTATTAGCAAACTCTTCACACAAATACTCATTAGTAGCACCAAATATAATATCATAAACATAAATTTATACTACAAGGATGTCATTTACATGATTTTTAATAAAAAGAGTTGTATTAACTTTTCCTTTTGAAAAAATATTTTGCAAAAGAAAGTTACTAAGCCTTTCATACCAAGCTCTAGGAGCTTGTTTCAAACTATATAAGGCTTTTGTCACACCCCGGCTTAGTGGGCCCCAGCTCAAGCCCCTCTTTGGGTGGCCATCTTGCCGGCGTACCCCTCTAGAGGCCGGCGATGCGACTCAAATCGGTACTGTCCGCTTTGGTGGAGTTCAATCCCTCCGCCCTGCAGAGCTAGGATTCGAACCCATATCACCTCACGGGTTTGCTTCGCCTCTTACCAATTGAGCCACCCTACCCGTAGCAACTCTGTACATTCTACTGTTCCGGTGACCAGTGTCGGTCCGGACAGCTAGAACGTCCGGAAAAATATTTAAACTAAAGTCGGGAATCATAATTAACTCAAATATTAATAAGAAAAATTTAGTAAAAATTTTTGAAATAAAATACAACCAAGTTAAACGAGCCGGTGCCCTAGCGATGGGTAACCAGAGGGAAGTTGCGGTTCTCGCAACGAGGAGCCCTAGACCCAGGTAAAAATTCATAAAATAATTTTTGGGACTCCAGAGAAGGGTCATTGAGGTTCCTATGGCATTAGAATGCCAAGAAAATATTTAGAGAAATTTTTCAATCGGTACAGACAATTTTGGCCCGTTGAGCCAAACGGAGGGCATTTTGGTCATTTTGCCTTCAGAGGTGATTTTTGGCCGACTTGTCCAGTTAAGTAAATAATTATTATGATCTAAAATGTGAATAAATATTGCTAAAAATTGAATTGAAATTAAGTAGAAAAGAAAAGAAAAGAAAAATGAAAAAAAATGGGACTTTTGACATCACATGATGTCACTCACTTACTCCCAACCAATCACAAGTTAACAAACTTTCTTAAATCACTTAAAACATACAAAATGGACCAAAAAATTCTGGTCATCTTCTTCTTCTTCTTCCTCAAAACGTGAAGCTCTCCTCCCTCACTCCTCCATTAACAAACTTTCTAAAGCTTCAAATTTCCATGCTTCCTCACCCTAAAACCCCTAAGTCCCTTCACTAAAAACTTGTCTCTACCTCTTGGGAAGTGTTTGGCAGCCTAGAAAAGGAAAGAAAGTGAAGATTAAAGTTGGAAAATTCTACCCTACAAGAGGTTAGTGCCTAATTCCACTTATATCTCTATTATTCCATGTTAATGACTTAAAATAAGTATGAATTTGTGAACCAAATGAATAAAAGTTAAGTGTATGTAGCCCATAACTTTTGGCTGCCCTAAGGAAGGAACAAAGGTGGAGTGTTTTTGATGGTTTTAATGGACTGAGAATGAATTAGAGATTATGTTTAAGGTGTATATGCACATAAATAATGAATGGAAGTGCTTAATTAGGTGTATGTGTGAATCATAAGGGAAAACTAGGGTTTTGAGAAGTGAAAAATTGACTTGGCTTAGGAAATTGTTAGAGAACATCTTAATGGTCAATTAGTGACCATTTTAGGTATGTTGACCATGAATTGGACTGAAAAATAGTATAGCCAAGTGAATGTGTAGGCTGCCTTGTTAGTGCAGCAGAGTGACTGAAAATTCAGTCCACTTGGACTGCCATAACTTGGGCTGTGTTAGTCCAATTGGTGTTTGGCCAATTGGAAATGAAACTAGGCTTATAATGGCACATTTTTGCTGAAGAAACCATGCCCAAAAGACCAAAGCAAGAGGACCAAAACTTGGCCCCAATCCGGATCCCCTGCAACAGCACCTGCAGAAATGACCAAATGAACAGTAACTGTTCATTTGGCCATAAATCACTGTAGATTTGGTCAATTGACCTGAAATTTTTACAGCAACAAGTTAAGACATAGACAAACAACTTTCATGAAGAAACCTACCCCAAATTATGACCAGAACCTAACCCAAATGGCAGTCACAGTTACTGTTCAAACCTGCAACTCTGCAGATTTTCATTTGAGCAGCAATGTTTGGAGGACTATAACTCTCTCTAGAAAACTCGGATTTAGGCGATTCTTGAACCGATGGAAACCTAAGGAATAGTATAACATTTCATATGAAGAAAGTTAGACCAAATTATGAACTTAACTTGATCAAATTACTGACCAAAGTTGGACCAAAATCTGCCAAAACCCAAAATTTCAGCGAGAGCGATGCAGTGAGCAGTAAACTTATTTTGGCCATAACTTGAGCTACAAAACTCCAAATGGAGTGATTCGAAAAAAAAAATTCAACTAGACAAAATAAGGAACAACTTTCATGTTTACCATTTCTTCAAATTCCCACTGTAACAGTGCTTAATGGAATAGTAAAGTTAAGCTTCAAAAACCGAAAATTTTGTTTCCCTTGGTTTAAGCCTAGAAATGGTAATGGTAATCACTTCCAACAAGTTTTAAATACAAAATGTGGTGTGTTTGGGGTGTTAAAACCAATACACCTATTTTCTATCCAAAATTCAACATTTTTGTTGACCAATGAGGTGAATAGTGACACCAAAACCAAAAATTGGCAATTTTGCCAAAATGACTTAAGCTTTGAGAAAGTGACTAAAACCAATAAGTTTTGAATACAAAATGTGGTATGTTGGGAGTACTAAAACCAATGTACCTATTGTTTATGCAAAAGTCAACATTTTAGTTGACTAATGAAATGAATAGTGACATGAAAACTTGAAATTCAAAAATTGTGAAACTTAAAAGTGCAAAATGCCCTAGTAGGCCTAATGTGATTGGTTTGGATAGATTGGCATGCCAATAGGGTTCTGATAGCAATACTGCGTATGATGTATGGCTTCATTGCCATTCTGTGATGTGATAGCCTATGGCTATACTGATTATGATGTTTTACTTGGCTTTATGCCTTATTGCTTATATGGCTTATTAGCCATTACATTTTACCTGCCGGAGACACATTGTGACCGATGGTGTGACGGCCCGAGGTACCTGGTACCCAGTGCTAGTTTACTCGTTTATCCAGTCCGGTCAATTTGTATAGGTTACTTGGGCATGGAAAAGTATAACTGTGATTGAACTGATTATTAAAGAAAATACGAAAATTAAGTATCAGGAATGATTACAAAAATACAAAGAAGCTCAATATCATGAAGAAAATAATTAACGAAATGCATGAAGAAGTTAATATCATGAAACATGATTAGCCCTCGACTAAACAATAAGTTAGTAATTATTCATTTCTTATGAACACAATAGCAAGGAAATTATTATTTTTATTTGCATATTGTATTTTCTTGTATATTGGCACCACTAAGCTTTATGCTTAGCGCGTCGCTTTTGCAACGCGTAGGTACTGAAGATTTGGACAGAGGGCCCAGTAGACCACAGTTGGTAAGGCGGTTCACGATTACGCATAGTGTCCGTGTCACCTCACAGGCTACAGTGCATTGGTAGGACACTAGGTGTCATTTTGGCATTCTGTAATAAATTTTGATTTTCTCATATGTAATGAAACTTATGTAATGTATTTTGATTTTCATGTAAATAATGCAAATTTGTGTTTGTAAATGGAAAAGTGAATATTGATCTGTGATTGTTACATGACTATTAAATGAGATGAATGATTGAAAATTGAAATTGAGAAATGAATGGTTGACAAATGTTGAGATGATGATTATTGGAGTTTGAGAGTAATTGAATACGAATATATGAATATTGGAAGTGTTTTTCACAGGTTCCGAAGAACTGTTTTCTCCATTTTTAGCCGGTACTCCGCCGGATTTTCTTTAAAATTTTCGGAACCTCAAATAAATTACAATTTCAATAAATGAATTATATTTCGCAAGTTATTTTCAAAACTATGATAAAAACGAATTAAGATAAAATAGAGTGCTCCGGCACACCGAGTGGCATTGCTTGCTCGGCTACACTGTAGTCGGGTAAGGGGTGTCACAGCTTTAGTCAATTTAAAAACATGGTTTTGAAACTCATGATTTTCAAAACCAGGAGGTTGCTCAACATATATCTCCTCATCAGTAAAACCATTTAGAAAAGCACTTTTAACATCCATTTGGAAAAGCTTAAAATTCATAAATGATGCATATGCAAGCAAGATTCTAATGGCTTCTAATCTAGCTACGGGGGCAAAGTTTTCATCATGGTCAATACCCTCCTCTTAGTTATAGCCTTTGGCTACTAACCTAGCTTTATTCCTAGTTATGTTTCCATCCTCATCTAATTTATTTTTAAACACCCATTTGGTGCCTATAGATGGATGGTCCTTTGTCCTAGGAACTAAGGTCCAAACCTTATTCCTTTCAAACTGATTGAGCTCCTCTTGCATTGTAAGTGCCCAACTCTCATCATTAATGGCCTCATCTATGCTTCTAGGTTCTATTTGAGAAATGAATGCAAGGTTATTACATATATTTCTAAGAGAGGATCTAATTGTTACCCCTTTTGATGTATCACCAATGATTAGGTCTTTAGGATGATCCTTCTTGAATGTCCAATTTTTGGGTAGATCTTGTTGAACTTCTTAATGTGGAACTTATTGACCTTGTTGCTTTTGAAGCTCAACTTGATCAACTCCCAAGTCCTTCAAGGGATCTTCCATGTGTTGATCTTGAATTCCACTAGATTGAGGATCTTTAAGAGTCAACTCATCAAGATTACCTACAACATCATCATCACAAGAAATATCCTTTTTAGGACCAAAGGGGTTAGCTTCATCAAATACAACATGCATTGACTCCTCAACAACTATGGTTCTCTTATTGAAGACTCTATATGCTTTACTAGATGTAGAGTACCCAAAGAAGATACCTTCATCAGTTTTGGAGCTGAATTTATCTAAATTATCTTTGGTATTCAAAATGAAGCATTTACAACCAAAAACTCTAAAATAACCTATTTTAGGTTTATTGCTATTCCATAGCTCATAAGGGGTTTTCTTTAAAATATGTATAATCAAAACTCTATTTGAAACATAATAAGCCGTATTATTGGCTTTCGCCCAAAAATAAGTAGGCAAATTATATTCGTTTAACATAGTCCTCCCCATGTTTAAAAGAGTTCTATTTTTTCTTTCAACAACACCATTTTGTTAGGGAGTCGTAGGAGAAGAAAAATTGTGAGTGATTCCTAGTAAGTTACAAAACTTATCAAATTTCTCATTTTCAAATTCTCTACCATGATTGCTCCTAATAGAAGAGATTTGAAAACCCTTTTCATTTTGAACCTTTTTGAAAATCTCTCAAAAATATCAAAACATTCATCCTTATGAGCAAAAAATGCAACCCAAGTAAACCTAGAGTAATCATCAATAATCACTAAGTTATAATATACACCACCTAAGCTAGCTACTCTAGTAGGACCAAACATATCCATATGCAATAATTGAAGGGGTCTAGAAGTAGATACCTTATGAATAGATTTAAAAGAGCTCTTGACTTGCTTACCCATTTGGCATGCATTACACACCTTATCCTTTTAAAACTTGATCTTTGGTAGTCCATCAACTAGCTAATCCTTGTTCAAGTTTGCAAGAAGATCCATGCTAGCATGTGCAAGCCTTCTATACCAAGACCAAGAGTCATTACTAATAGAAACAAAACACTTGACATCTTTGTTAAACAAAGCATGCAAATCAATAATATAAATATTTTAAATTATTTCACCAATAAACAACATTTTGTTATCACTCATCCAAGACACAAAGCAAGATTTAGACTAAAAAACAACTCTACAACCCTTATCACATAATTGACTAACACTAAGTAAATTATGTTTTAAACCATCAACCAAAAGCACTTTGTCAAGAATAGGGGAGTTTTCCTTACCAACCTTACCTATTCCCACAATTTTACCTTTACCATTATCACCAAAAGTCACTTGCCCACCTCCATCTTTCTTTTCAAGTGAAAGGAAGAGATTGGTATTTCTGGTCATGTGTCTTGAACATCCACTATCCAAGCACCACTTGCTTTCAAGCTTTGAGGATTTCAAACACACCTACACATGATAATTCAATTTACTTTAGGTACCCAAATGTACTTGGGTCCTTAGGGGTTAGTAGTTCCATCATTAAAATCAAATATTCTACCATATCCAAGATGGATTCACACCTATAGTTGGTGTGACCAATCTTACCATAATAGTGACAATGTCCATTGAACCTTCTATGTGTATGAGGGTGAGCAAATGGTCTCATATGACCAATCTTTTTATCTTCATTATGTGAATGTGAGCATGAGGCATGGTGAGTGTGATAATAGTTATGAGGCCCAGTAGCATGTCCCCTATAAAGGTTTAGCCTAGATGCAACTCTCCTAGATGTATATGTCCTATTTACATTTTGTCTAAGAGCATGTTGATGAACTGAAGTCTTTCTAGTTTCATTACCATAAGATTTCTTTGGCTCTTTGAAGGAGCGGAAGCATGAAAAATATAAGTTTAGATCATTGAATTTAAAATTTTTCTTTTAGGGTCTCATGCATCATGCAAGATTCATTATTTATCTATTTGATTTCAATGTTAAACAACATATTAAAACTCTTTTAATATGTTTTTTTTATCTACATTTGCCATTTAAGATTTTAGAATTAATAGATTAATTCATTAGAACCCTAGATTAAATAAAAAACAAGTGCACTAACCTTTTGATGCACTGTAGTTGTGTTTGGTACATTTGGGATGCACCTAAGATACTAGATGTTATCCCTCTAGCTTGTCCACACCAAGATCACCAATGGCAGCCCCTTGAACAGCTTCTTAAGCCTTTCTAATTAATTAGAAATTAAGGTTTTGCCTTTAGAGATGTTATAGATGTATACAGGACACTAGAAACGATTTCTAGCAATTTTAATTCAAAAGAATGTTGGCAATTCTCTTTTGAATTGATGGGAGATGAAGAAGAAGAGAGGGAAGAGCTTCTTTGGGTGGCGACACATATGAAAGAATAGCAAATTATATTTTTTTTCTTTCATCCTTTCCCTTATATAGCTAGGTCATCACTTTAAACCCTTGTCACATGTCATCTTCTGATTGGCTCTTAGTTTAATTGACCCAATCACATTATGCCAAGTGTCAAACTTAGATTTAATCTTGACTTTTATCATCTTACATGATTAAAAGACAAATGGCAAGCTTATGTGTAGTGCCATGTGTCACCATCTCATGGTGCCACATGTCACCCTGTGAAATGACCAAAATACCCTTGTGTTGTAATTTTGAGTTCTCAACCCAAAATAATTATTTTTCTTCTTCTAATCAATTTATATCAAATATAACTTAATTAATTAAAATCTATTAATTAATTTCTCTTAATTAATTTCATGTTTAAATACTTTAAATATAAATTTAACTTATACTATACATCCAATAACCTAAATTTGGTTTCAAGCCATGCTAGGGACTTTGCAATCTAATTGCAAACCAAAACCTATTTAATTAATCAATTAAACTCTTTAAATAATTAATTAAATCATATTTAACTTGGTGATTACTTGTGTATGTGTGTGACTCACTAGGCTCATCACTAATTGGCAATGAGATATGATATTAACTCTTAATATCATTAGAACTCTTTCTTACCATAAATGATTTCTCTAAATCATTTTAGGCACCTCATAGACCATGGTTAACACCTAGCATACCATGCCATGGCCGCCCAATTAGTAATAAGGAATACCTTAAATGAACCTTTTATCATATGTTACCATGCACTAGAATCTCTCTATTACAAAATCCCAATTCGAGCTGGAGTCATGGTTTATGTCAAACTCCATTTGCTGTGAATATTATATTGGTTTTTAATTCCAATTCTTGATTAACAAGATTTTCTCATTAGAAACTCTTTTCTAATTAAATCTATCTATCCTAGCCAGGAACTTGAAACATCAAGAATAATTAAATGAACATAGGATTTTATCCCTGTTTACTTAGGGTAACAGATTCCATCTTGATCAACACCTACCTCCGTAAATAACTAGTAGGAGCCAACACATGCCCATATAACCATACACAGTACAAGTATGAAAGCAGTATCAAACTCAAACCACCTATATACAAGATAATTGTGCTATCTTAGGTCTAAAGATTATATGCACTGATATGATTTATGACAACGCATTGACAAGAGTAAACTCCATGTGCTTGTCATAAATGTCATTGGTTCGGCCTACTTATCATGCATAAGTGCCTATCATATTTGTTATATGGCATGAGACTCATCATTCCATCTTATTTACATCTCATATAAATAACTTAGGAATAAACATGATTACAATCTTTTTGGATAAGTCATGTCCTTATTGTGAAGTATCCTCGATTGTGAACCAATTTATGATACTTTGTGCTAGAAATACTGTCACTCATATTCTTAGCAACTTAAGAATAGAATTATAACAAAATATCAATGGACCTTTTCTATTACACATAAATATATCATGTAAACGGAAAAGTGAAAATGCCTTTTTATTAATAAAACATGTACAAGATACATACTAAATGATATACTCTAGGGCATACTACTAATAATCTCCCACTAGCACTAGAGCCATTCATTGCAATATCTTAGACCCATCTTCTTAAGATGTCGGTCTAACTGAGCTTGTGACATAGGCTTAGTGAATGGATCAGCTGGATTTTCAGCTGATACTATTTTCTGCATGGCTACATCTCCTCGCCCAACTATTTCTCTGATAATGTGGTAGCGCCTTTCTATGTGTTTGGACTTCTGGTGAGACTGGGGTTCCTTAGCCTGTATGACTGCTCCATTATTGTCATAGTAGAGTGGAACTGGTGACTCAATGAAACGAACTACTGCAAGTTCTGTCACAAACTTCTTTATCCAAACAGCTTCCTTTGCAGCATCTGATACAGTAATATACTCAGCCTCTGCAGTGGAATCAACAGTCGTACTCTCTTTGAAGCTCTTCCAACTGACTGTACCTCTATTACAAATGAACACATATCTAGAGGTAGACTTTCTATCATCGATATCTGATTGAAAATCAGAATCAGTATAACCATCCAATTGCAAGTCACCACCTACATATATCAAGAATAAATCCTTAATTCTTCTCAAGTACTTAAGGATATTCTTGACAGCTATCCAGTGTTCCAAACCTGGATTGGATTGATACCTACTAGTCAAACTAATAGCATATGCGATATCCGGCCTAGTACACAATATTGCATACATCAAACTTCCAATAGCCGAAGCATATTGAATCTTGCCATTTTATCTCCTTCTTCAAGTGTCTTTGGAGACATCTCATTAGAAAGGTGGATACCATGTCTTACTGGTAACAATCCTCTCTTGGAATCAAGAATGTTAAACCTCTTTAACTGTTAGTAGTATGCCCTAGAGCATATCATTTAGTATGTATCTCGTACATCTTTTATTAATAAAAGGCATTTCTACTTTTCCGTTTGCATAATATATTTATGTGTAATAGAAAAGGTCCATTGATATTTTGTTAAAAGTTCTATTCTTAAGTTGTTAAAAATATGAGTGACAGTATCTCTAGCACAAAGTATCATAAATAGGTTCACAATCGAGGATACTTCATAGTAAGGACATGAATTATCCAGAAAGATTGTATTCATGTTTGTTCTCAAGTTATTTATATGAGATATAAATAAGATGGAATGGTGAGTCTCATGCCATATAACAAACATGATAAGCACTTATACATGATAAGTAGGCCGAACCAGTGACACTTAAGACAAACACATGGAGTTTACTCTTGTCAATGTATTATCATAAATCATATCAGTGCATATAATCTTTAGACCTGAGATTGCACAGTTATCTTGTATATAGGTGGTTTGAGTTTGATACTGCTTTCATACTTGTACTGTGTATGGGTATATGGGCATGTGTTGGCTCCTACTAGTTATATATGGAGGTAGGTGTTGATCAAGATAGAATCTATTCCTCTGAGTAAATAGGGATAAAATCCTATGTTCATTTAATTATTCTTGATGTTTCAAGTTCCTGGCCAGGACAAATAGATTTAATCAGAAAAGAGTTTCTGATGAGAAAATCTTTTTAATCAAGAGCTGGAATTAAAAGAAAACATAATATTCATAGCAAATGGGGTTTGACATAAACCATGACTCCAGCTTGAATTGGGATTTTGTAACAGAGAGATTCTAGTGCATGGTAACATATGATTATAGGTTCATTTAAGGTAAACCTTATTACTAATTGGGTGGCCATGGCATGCTATGCTAGGTGTTAACCATGGTCTATGAGGTTCATAAAATGATTTAGAGTAATCATTTATGGTAAGAAAGAGTTCTGATGATATTAAGAGTTGATATCATGTCTCATTGCCAATTAGTGATGAGCCTAGTAAGTCACACACATACACAAGTAATCACCAAATTAAATATGATTTAATTAATTAATTAAAGAGTTTAATTGATTATTTAAATAGGTTTGGTTTGCAATTAGATTGCAAAGTCCCTAGCATGGCTTGAAACCAAATCTAGATTATTAGATGTATAGTATAAGTTAAATTTATATTTAAAGTGTTTAAATAAGAATTTAATTAATGAGAAATTAATTAATAGAGATTAATTAATTAATTTATATTTGATATAAATTGATTAGAAGAAGAGAAATAATTATTTTGGATTGAGAACTCAAAATTAAGACACAGGAGCATTTTGGTCATTTCACAGGGTGACATGTGGCACCATGAGATGGTGACACATGGCATTACACATAAGCTTACCAAATGTCTTTTAATCATGTAAGATGATTAAAATTAAGATTAAATATAGGTTTGACACTTGGCACAATGTGATTGGGTCAATTAAACCTAGAGCCAATCAGAAGGTGACATGTGGCAAGGGTTTTAAGTGGTGACCTAGCTATATAAGTGTTGTTATGAAAAGGAAAAATAACAACTAGCTGTTGCTCCTCTTTGTGCCGCCACCCAAAGGCTCTTCTCCCTTCTCATCTTCTTCATCTCTCATCAATTCCAAGAGATTAGCAAACAATCTCTTGAATTAAAAATACTAGAAATTATTTCTAGTGTTCTGTTTACATCTTTAATCTCTTAAAAGGCAAAACTTGATTTTCTAATGAATAGAAAAAGCTTTAGAAGCTGTTCAAGGGCTATCATAGGTGATCTTGGTATGGACAAGCTAGAGGGACAACATCTGGTGTCCTAAAGACGCATCCCAAAGGCACAAATACGCTGCAGTGCATCAAGAGGTTAGTGTATTTGTTCTTAATTTAATCTAGGGCTCTAAAATTAATCTGATTAATTCTAAAATCTTATATGGCAAATACAGATCCAAAAACATATTAAAAGAGTTTTAATACGTTGTTTATCATTGAAATCAAATAGATAAAAATAAATCTTACATCATGCATGTGACCCTAGGTGAAAATTTTTGAATTCAATGGTATAAACTTGTGCTTTTCATGCTTTCACTCCATTAATTGGTATCAAAGCCACTATAATTGTCATTTAGATTATTAATTATATGATTTAATTGTGTGGAATAATCATAAAATGATAGATCCATAGCTGGTTGCAAGAAAGGTGGCGGCTTGGGTGAAGAACACCATCATTGGTCTTTCATTTTTGGCCTTCATGGGTGGCGCAAGGTTTGGTTTTAAATTCTGCAATTGTTGTATGATCTAAGGCCTATCCTATGACTAATTAAAGTGTTTAATTAGTAGTTTTAATTACACAATTAAATTTTGATTCAAATCTGTGACACCCCTTACCCGTCTACAGTGTAGCCGAGCAAGTTATGCCACTTAGTGTGCCAGAGCACCAATTTATATTTCTATTACAATTTATCCCTTTTAATTCATTTATTTTCAATTTTGATAAATCTGAATTTATCCGCAAATTTTATAGAAAATCCGGAAAAGTGCCGACTGTAAATTGGAAAAACAGTTCTTCTGAACTTGTTTAAAAACACTTCCAAAATAATTTCCAAATCCAAACTCCATTATACACATTCAAGTCAATCTCAAAATCTCAATCTCAAATCACAATACTATTTTCAAAACCTTTCTGTTCACTTCATCACTTGAAGCATATTCACAAATAATTCTCAACATTTCATTTATCAACATACATTATGCAGAAAATCTCAATAATATGAAATTTCATATATTTACATTAATACATAATTACAAGAGTTTATAGCTACAATCCAAACTAATACAAAATGTAAAAATACAAAAGGGCCACCTATAGTCCTAATGTCCTACCATATGCAGTGCAGATGTGAGGTGACTCTGGACCCCGGATGCAGCTCTGAAGGCTCACCCCGTCTGATGTCTACTGGGCTCCCCAGCTAGGTCTCCAGTACCTGCGCGTGGAAAAAGCAACGCACTAAGCAATTCTGCTTAGTGGTGACAATATAAAATAAAATAAAATAAAATAAAATAATTATGCAGAATGTATGTTAACATTTTTTAGTAAACTTAATTCCTAATATTTTTTTTGTAGTATTATTTGATTCAAATTTGGTAAAAGTTATTATCATTGCCCGAGTAACCCATACTAGTCAACTGGACTGGATAAATGGGTAAACTGGCACTGGGTACTAAGTACCTCGGACCATCACACCATCGGTCACATTGTGTCTCCTTGCAGGCAATGTAATAGCTAATAAGCTATAACAATTATCAGGGTTAAAACCCAAGTATATCAACTCAAATAACATAGCCAAAGGCTATTATGTCACAGAATGGCATGGGAGCCATGAAACACAGAATGGCATGAAGCCATATGCGATCGCTAATGAACCCTATTGGCATGCCAAGCTATCCAAACCAATCTTGTTAGGTATACTAGGGCATATTCCATTTTTAAGTTTTACAATTTTTGAATTTCAAGTTTTGGTGTTACTATTCACTTCATTAGCCAACCAAAATGTTGAATTTTTCTTAGACAATAGGTACATTGGTTTAAATATCCCAACATACCACCTTTTGCATTTTAAACTTGTTGGTATTGGTTGCCAATACCATTTTTAAGCTTAATGCTAATTGGACAAAATTTTCAGTTTTCATGCTTTGTATTTACTGTTCCATTAGTCATTTTTGCAGTGGGAATTTGGCAAACTGATCAACATGAAAGTTGTTTCTTATTTTGTCTAGTTGCATTTCCTTTTTTGAATCACTCCATTTGGAGTTTCGTAGCTCAAGTTATGGTCCAAAAACCACAACTGGTCAGATTGAAATTTTGTCTAGAATTTCTGAACTGACCATATCTACAGTGCAATGAACAGTGACTGCAACTCACTTGTTCGATAGGTTTTGGTCATAATTTGGGTTAGGTTTCTTCATGAAAGTTGTTGGTATATATCTCAGCTTATTGCTGGTAAAATTTCACGTCAATTGGGCCTTTTTACACTGAGTTATGGCCAAATTACCAAATACTGTTCATTTGGTCATTTTGCCCAGGCAGACTGCAGATCACCTAGATTAGGGCAAGCTTTTAGTCCACTTAATTTGGTTTTATGGGCATGGTTTCTTCACCAAAGTTGTGCCATTATGTGTCTAGTTTCATGTCCAATTGGCCTTGCACCAATTGAACCCCTAAAATTCATATTATGGCTGCCCAAACCTGCTGGACTCATGTCCAATTCTGTAAGTCACCAAGGGCAGCCACTACAAACCCAAATCCTATCACTCAACACACTTCATTTTTTATTTAAATAGAACAAAATGGTCACTAATTGACTATTAATACCTATTTTCATCATCACATGGTCAAAGTCCCATTTCTCCACCCCAAATCCTAACTCACACATTACCACACATGCATTTTCACTTCATTTCATCAATCCACTTAGTGGGTACATTTTGTGGGCTGCCATGATGTCTTTTAACTTCATTAAACTCAACACAATCAAACCCTAACCATGGCTGCCGAAAAATATGGGATGGCATACAAGTGATTTTTAACAAATTTCCTTTGAAATTTACACTCATTCAAGTCCTTAAACATATATTCAAAGTAAAAATTAAGGTTAGGTCACTAACCTCTATGGAGTGAGATTTTCCCACTTGCTAAAGCTCTTGTTTTCCTCTTCTTTTTACTCTCAAAAGAATCACCAAGGTGTAAGAGCAAGTTTTTGTGTTGACAATTAGGGTTTTTAGTGGAAGAAGGCTAGGGAAAATCAAGCTTGAAAAAGCTTGTTCATGGTGGCCATGGAGCATGGGTGACGGCAAGAAGGAAAGAGAAAGAAGTGGTTCTGATTTTTTTTTTCATTTTCAGCCCATTTAGTCTCTTTTATATATGTTTATGCCATGTGTCAACATTGGGTTGGTTAGGAGAGTTTTAATGACATCATGATGATGTCATAAATCCATTTTTTTTCATTTTCTCTCCATTTCTTGTCTATTTAATTGCAATTAAATTTTTAACAATATTTATTCATATTTTATGTTATATAAATTATTTATTTAACTGGACAAGTTGGCCCAAAAATCATCTCTGAAGACGAAATGACCAAAATGCCCTCTGTTTGGCTTAACGGGCCAAAATTGTCTGTACCGATTGAAAAAATTTTCTAAGTATTTTCTTGGCATTCTAATACCATAAGAACCTCAATGACTCTTCTCTGGAGTCTCAAGAATTATTTTATAATTTTTCCTAAAATTTTTTTCTTATTAATATTTGAGTTAATTTTTTTTTTGTTTCCTCACTTTAGTTTAAATATTTTTCCGAACGTTCTAGCTGTCCGGACTGACACTGGTCACCGGAATAGTAGACTGTACGGACTAGCTAAAATGAGGATGTTACAACTCTTCTCCTCTAAGAAAAATTTCGTCCTTGAAATTTACCTGATGCAAACAGTTGAGGGAACTGTTGCCTCATTATCTCTTCACTTTCCCAAGTTGCCTCTTCAGTGTTTTAATGCCTCCAAAGCACTTTCACCAGTGGAATTTGTTTATTTCTCAGTTCCTTCACTTCCCGAGCTAGGATCTGGATAGGTTCTTCTGTATATGTCAAGTCCAGTTGGATTTCAATCTCTTCCATGGAAATGACATGTGAAGGGTCTGAGCGATATCTTCTCAGCATGGAAACATGGAATACATTATGAATTTTATCCAGTTCTGGTGGTAAAGCTAGCCGATAGGCTATTGGTCCCACACGTTAAATGACTTCATATGGGCTAATGAACCTAGGGCTTAACTTACCCTTTCTCCCAAACCTCAGTACTTTCTTCCACGGTAAGACTTTAAGAAACACTTTATCACCAACTACATACTCTATCTCTTTTCTCTTCAAGTTGGCATAAGATTTCTGTCTATCTGAGGCAACCTTCAGGTTAGCTTTGATTATCTTTACTTTTTCCTTAGTCTGTTTCACCAGGTCTGGTCCTACCAGCTTATCTTTGACCAATTCAATCCAACACACTGGGGTTCTACATTCCTCTCATACAGTGCTTCATATGAAGCCATTTGAATGCTAGCTTGGTAGCTATTGTTATATGCGAATTCTGTCAGTGGGAGGTATCTATCCCAACTCCCCTCAAAGTCAATGACACAACTCCTTAGCATATCCTCCAGGATCTATCACATAATTCACAGTGTTACTATCATTTCAATTTATTACTTGCAAAAATTCAATTAGTTCTTAGGTTTACCTGGATTACTCATTCTGACTGTCCATCTGTCTAGGGATGAAAAGTAGTGCTAAAACGGAGTTGTGTGCCCAAGGCTTCTTGCAACTTTTTCTAAAATCTCGATGTAAACCTTAGGTCTCGGTCAGATATGATGGAAAGTGGGATTTTATGTAGTCTAACTATCTCACTGATATACAATTCTGCTAGCTTTTCCAGTGAGTAATCAGTCCTAACTGGCAGAAAATGTGCTGACTTCATCAATCTATCCACTATCACCTACATTGCATCATGCTTCTTTTGGGTGAGAGGTAGACCACTAACAAAATCCATAGTGACCCGGTCCCATTTCCATTCAGGTATGCTTATAGGCTGTAGCAATCCTGATGGAACTTGATGTTCTGCTTTAACTTATTGACATGTCAAACATTTAGTCATATAGTCAGCTATATTCCTCTTCATACCAGGCCACCAATAATGAGGCTTCAAATCATTATACATTTTTATTCTTCCCGGGTGCATAGCATAAACACTAGTGTGTGCTTCTCTCAGAATACTAGTCTTCAATTCCCCATCATCTGGTACACACACTCTTCCTCTGTAGTACAAACACCCATCTGCTTTCACCTCATATTCAGTTTCCTTTCCCTCTGGAATTTTACCCACAATGGCCATTAGTTTTTCATCTGCCCTCTGCCCATCTTGTATCTGTTGTAGCAGGGTTGGTCTCATTTACAACTCAACCAAAATAGCTCCATCTTAAGCTAAGGATAGACAGGCATTTAGTGATCTTAAAGCTGTGATGGACTTCCTGCTCAAAGCATCAGCAACTACATTTACCTTCCCAGGATGATAATCTATCACACAATCATAGTCCTTTAGGAACTCAATCCATCGCCTCTGTCTAAGATTGAGCTCCTTCTGGGTTGGCAAATATTTTAGACTCTTGTAGTCTATATAGATGTAGCATTTTTCACCATACAAATAATGCCTCCATATCTTCAGTGCGAAGATAATTGCTGCTAACTCCAGGTCATGAGTAGGATTGTTCTGTTCATGTGGCCTTAACTGCCTAGAAGCATAGGCGACCACTTTCCCCTCTTGCATCAATACACACCCTAGCCCATTATGTGAGGCATCACTGTAAACCACAAAGTCTTTTCCCGACACTGGCTGTGTTAACACTGGTGCTTCTGTCAACATAGCCTTCAGCCTCTCAAAACTAGCTTGGCACTTGTCGTTCCAGCCAAATTTCACATTTTTGTGTAACAACTTAGTCATTGGAGCAGCTATAAGAGAGAACCCCTTCACAAATCTTCTGTAAGACCCAGCTAGCCCCAAGAAACTTCTGACCTCAGTTGTATTTCTGGGAGGCTTCCACTCCAGCACTGCTTCTATCTTTTTGGATTCCACTCTAATCCCTTCAGCTGATACTATGTGTCTAAGGAAGGAGATTTCACTCATCCAGAAGTCACACTTGGACAACTTAGCATACAGCTTCTTTTCTCGCAGGGTTTACAGAACAATCCTCAAATGTTCATCATATTCTTCCCTGGTCTTGGAATACACCAGAATATCATTAATAAAGACCACTACAAACCGATCTATATATAGATGGAAGATACAGTTCATAAGGTCCATAAATGCTGCTAGTGCATTTGTTAACCCAAACGGCATCACTAAAAATTCATAATGCCCATACCGGGTTCTGAATGCAGTTTTTAACACATTTGCATCCTTTACCCTTAACTGATGATACCCTGATCTGAGATCAATTTTTGAAAATACACTGGCTCCTTTCAACTGATCAAACTGATCATCGATTCTGGGCAATGGATATTTATTCTTCACAGTTACTTTGTTTAACTGGCGGTAATCAATACACAATCTCAAGGTTCCATCCTTTTTCTTCACAAATAGCACCGGAGCTCCCCATGGTGACACACTGGGGCGTATGAACCCCTTATCAAGCAACTCTTGCAACTGAGTTTTCAACTCCCTTAATTCAGTGGGTGCCATCCTATAAGGAGCAATGGAAATGGGTGCTATACCCGGCATTACCTCAATAGCAAACTCGACTTCCCTTTCTAGTGGTAAACCAGGCAACTCTTCAAGAAATACATCTGGGAAGTCTCTTACTGTGGGTATATTACACAGGTTTGGCTTAGCTTGCCTAGTATCAACCACGTGTGCTAGGTAAGCTTTACAGCCTTTTCTCATCAATCTTCTTGCAACTGTGGCTGAGATAACATTGGACAGGAAATCTGTCCTTTCACCCACAACAGTAATCTCATTACCCTTAGAAGTTTTCAAAGAAATCCTCTTCAATTTGCAATCAACTATTGCCTGATGATGTGACAACCAGTCCATACCCAAAATCATGTCAAACTCGTGGAAGGGCAACTCAATTAGGTCTGCTGAGAATTCATTCCCCTGAATCCTCAATGAGCAACCTTTATACACTTTATTCACTACCACACTGTGGCCTAGTGGATTTGTGACCAGAATGTCTTGATCACTCTCCTCTACTGAAACTCCCCTCTCTATGGGTAGTTTGATGCAAATGTAGGAATGAGTGGATCCTGGATCGACCAATACATGTACAGAAGGGAAAACGTACCCCTGATGACATCCGGGGCATCTTGCTCCTCCTGAGCTCTGATGGCATAGGCCCTGGCTGGTATTCTAGTGTCTGGCCTCTCAGCTGACTCGGATGTAGGCCTCAGTGATGGACCACCTGCCTCAGGTTTACCAGGCTTCCTACCCCTTTGTGGTGCAGGAGTAGGTCTGTCAGTTTGTGTTGGAGCAACTGTAGTAGTCCTCTTCGGACAATTTTTTATCTAATGTTCTGTCGATCCACACCGTAAGCATGCACCGGTCACTCGCCAACATTCCCCCTTATGCCACTTCTGACAGTACTGACAAGCAGAAGATGCAGGGGCTGGTCCCCTAAACACCGTCCCTGGAGAGCTGCCCATTGATGGTGTGGACTGGCCTCTCCTAGGTGTAAACTGTGGTCTGGGCCCCTGAGACTGGCCCTGACGCTGTGGTGGTCCTGAACTCTGAGCAGGAGGACCCTTACTCTTCTTGCTGAGAGCAAAAAATGTACTTTGGTGACCGGACCCCTCTTAATTGTCTTTCCCTTCTATTTTGTTCATTGATTCTGACCCTTTCCACTTTTGATGCTGCATCTACCAGTTTAGAAAAATCCGTGATCTCCAGTGCTGTGATCATGACTTTGATGTTGTCATTGAGCCCTTCTTCAAACTGTCTGCACCTCTCTGCCTCTGTAGGGACTATCTCCCTCCCATACTGGCTCAGTCTGACAAATTCACGCTCATACTCGACCATCGACAATCGCTCTGTCTCAAACTGATAAATTCCCTTCTTCGCTCTTCTAAATACACTTTGCTAATATATTTCTTCCTGAACTCTATGAGGAAGAATTCCCAGGTGATCCGTTCAGGTTGCACCTCACTAGTTACTGTGTCTCACCACTGATATGCATCATCCTGAAGTAGGGACACAGCACCCACCAGGTTCTGCTCGGGGGTGCAATTTAGCTGTTTTAGCACTCTAACCGTTCTATCCAACCATTTTTCTGCGGCCATGGGATCATCCTCCCTCTTCCTAAAGAAGTCCACTGCCCCATGCTTTCTCAATTTCTCCAAATGAGATTTCTATGGTGCTGGTGGTGGTTGTGGTGGTGGAATTGCCCCCATCATTTGTCCGTAGAATTCAGTCATTTGCTGAAATAGAGCAAACTAAGGTTGGGCAGGTGCCTCAACTGCTGGTGGAGCAGATTCTACCCTGCCCCCAGATTTAGCCCTTGGTGGAGCACGACTCTCCACCTCTTCCTCAACTGCTCTTTGCGAAGCAGGATCCATATCCTATTCAAAATAAGAAAACAAACAGAT
Source organism: Hevea brasiliensis (assembly GCF_030052815.1). Taxonomy (NCBI): domain Eukaryota; kingdom Viridiplantae; phylum Streptophyta; class Magnoliopsida; order Malpighiales; family Euphorbiaceae; genus Hevea; species Hevea brasiliensis. The sequence continues at coordinate 51,727,086 of NC_079499.1, forward strand.
CCGCATCAGTGTCACCGCAACACTTACAAATGCAATGCAATGGTATGTACTCTATCTAGGCCCAGAAACGCCTAAACCGATGCTCTGATACCACTAAATGTGACACCCCTTACCCGTCTACAGTGTAGCCGAGCAAGTTATGCCACTTAGTGTGCCAGAGCACCAATTTATATTTCTATTACAATTTATCCCTTTTAATTCATTTATTTTCAATTTTGATAAATCTGAATTTATCCGCAAATTTTATAGAAAATCCGGCAAAGTGCCGGCTGTAAATTGGAAAAACAGTTCTTCTGAACCTGTTTAAAAACACTTCCAAAATAATTTCCAAATCCAAACTCCATTATACACATTCAAGTCAATCTCAAAATCTCAATCTCAAATCACAATACTATTTTCAAAACCTTTCTGTTCACTTCATCACTTGAAGCATATTCACAAATAATTCTCAACATTTCATTTATCAACATACATTATGCAGAAAATCTCAATAATATGAAATTTCATATATTTACATTAATACATAATTACAGGAGTTTATAGTTACAATCCAAACTAATACAAAATGCAAAAATACAAAAGGGCCACCTATAGTCCTAATGTCCTACCATATGCAGTGCAGATGTGAGGTGACTCTGGACCCCGGATGCAGCTCTGAAGGCTCACCCCGTCTGATGTCTGCTGGGCTCCCCAGCTAGGTCTCCAGTACCTGCGCGTGGCAAAAGCGACGCGCTAAGCAATTCTGCTTAGTGGTGACCATATAAAATAAAATAAAATAGAATAAAATAATTATGCAGAATGTATGTTAACATTTTTTAGTAAACTTAATTCCTAATATTTTTTTGTAGTATTATTTGATTCAAATTTGGTAAAAGTTATTATCATTGCCCGAGTAACCCATACTAGTCAACTAGACTGGATAAATGGGTAAACTGGCACTGGGTACTAAGTACCTCGGACCATCACACCATCTGTCACATTGTGTCTCCCGGTGTGCAACAGAACAGCTAATAAGCTGTAACAATTATCAGGGTTAAAACCCAAGTATATCAACTCAAATAACATAGCCAAAAGCTATTATGTCACAGAATGGCATGGGAGCCATGAAACACAGAATGGCATGAAGCCATATGCAGTACTGCTAAAAGAACCCTATTGGCATGCCAAGCTATCCAAACCAATTTTGTTAGGTATACTAGGGTATATTACATTTTAAAGTTTTACAATTTTTGAATTTCAAGTTTTGGTGTTACTCTTCACTTCATTAGTTAACCAAAATGTTGAATTTTGCTTAGACAATAGGTACATTGGTTTAAATACTCCCAACATACCACATTTTGCATTTTAAACTTATTGGTATTGGTTGCCAATACCATTTCTAAGCTTAATGCTAATTGGACAAAATTTTTAGTTTTCATGCTTTGTCTTTACTTTTCCATTAGTCATTTTTGCAGTGAGAATTTGGCAAACTGATTAACATGAAAGTTGTTTCTTCTTTTTTCTAGTTGCATTCCTTTTTTGAATCACTCCATTTGGAGTTTTGTAACTCAAGTTATGATCCAAAAACCACAACTGGCCGGATTGAAATTTTGTCCAGAATTTCTAGATTGACCATATCTACAGTGCAATGAACAATGACTGCAACTCACTTGTTGGACAGGTTCTGGTCATAATTTCGGTTAGATTTCTTCATGAAAGTTGTTGGTCTATATCTCAGATTGTTTCTGGTAAAATTTCACGTCAATTGGGTCTTTCTACACTGAGTTATGGCCAAATGACCAAATACTGTTCATTTGGTCATTTTGCCTAGGTAGACTGCAGATCACCAGGATTAGGGCAAGCTTTTGGTCCACTTGGTTTGGTTTCATGGGCATGGTTTCTTCACCAAAGTTATGCTATTATGTGTCTAGTTTCATGTCCAATTGGCCTTGCACCAATTTAACCTCTACAATTCAAGTGATGGCTGCCCAAACCGGCTGGACTCATGTCCAATTCTTCAGGTCACCAAGGGCAGCCACTACAAACCCAAATCCCATTACTCAACACACTTCATTTTTTATTTAAACAGAACTAAATGGTCACTAATTGACCATTAGTACCTATTTTCATCATCACATGGTCAAAGTCCCATTTCTCCACCCCAAACCCTAACTCACACATTACCACACATGCATTTTCACTTCATTTCATCAATCCACTTAGTGCTTAAATATTGTGGGCTGCCATGATGTCTTTTAACTTCATTAAACTCAACACAATCAAACTCTAACCATGGCTGCCGAAAAATATGGGATGTCATACAAGTGGTTTTTAACAAATTTCCTTTGAAATTTACACTCATTCAAGTCCTTAAACATATATTCAAAGTAAAAATTAAGGTTAGGTCACTAACCTCTATGGAGTGAGATTTTCCCACTTGTTAAAGCTCTTGTTTTCTTCTTCTTTTTGCTCTCAAAAGAATCACCAAGGTGTAAGAGCAAGTTTTTGTGTTGACAATTAGGGTTTTTAGTGGAAGAAGGCTGGGGAAAATCAAGCTTGAAAAAGCTTGTTCATGGTGGCCATGGAGCATGGGTGACGGCAAGAAGGAAAGAGAAAGAAGTGGTTTTGATTTTTTTTTTCATTTTCAGCCCATTTAGTCTCTTTTATATATGTTTATGCCATGTGTCAACATTGGGTTGGTTGGGAGAGTTTTAATGACATCATGATGATGTCATAAATCCATTTTTTTTCATTTTCTCTCCATTTCTTATCTATTTAATTGCAATTAAATTTTTAACAATATTTATTTATATTTTATGTTATATAAATTATTTATTTAACTAGACAAGTTGGCCCAAAAATCATCTCTGAAGAAAAAATGACCAAAATGCCCTCCGTTTGGCTTAACGGGCCAAAATTATCTGTATCGATTGAAAAATTTTTCTAAGTATTTTCTTGGCATTTTAATGCCATAAGAACCTCAATGACCCTTCCCTGGAGTCCCAAGAATTATTTTATAATTTTTCCTAAAATTTTTTTTCTTATTAATATTTGAGTTTTTTTTTTTCCTCACTTTAGTTTAAATATTTTTCCGAATGTTCTAGCTGTCCGGACCGACACTAGTCACCGGAACAGTAAACTATACGGACTAGCTTAAATGAGGATGTTACAAAATTAGAATTTTAAAAATTGTTTGAATGTGATTCAAATCTGAATTTTAAAAGTTGTTTGAATGTGATTCAAATATGAATTTTTAAAGTTGTTTGAATCATATACAAATCTGAATTTTTAAAGTTGTTTGAATCATATTCAAATCTGAATTTTTAAAGTTGTTTGAATAATATTCAAATCTGAATTTTTAAAATTGTTTGAATGTGATTCAAATCTGATTTTTAAAAATTGTTTGAATGTGATTTAAATCTGAATTTTTAAGATTGTTTGAATGTGATTCAAATCTAAATTTTTAAATTTGTTTGAATGTGATTCAAATCTGAATTTTTAAATTTGTTTGAATCATATTCAAATATGGATTTTTAAGTTGAATATGAGATATTCAATTTAATTTAAGTATGTATGTTTTATTTAATTGTTAAATAGTGATATGCATGATGGATGATCATGGACTATAAAGGACCAATGTGATTGGATTTATTTCTTTTATGCTTCTTTGGGATTGTAAATTAATTAATTTATTTTAATTTATTTTGGGCATGTATTGTTAAGGTTGTAATAATTTTTTGGATTGTAATTTTATTTATTTAAGTTCTTGTAAATTTGCCTTGGTATGCCAAGGATTACTATGTAATTGGATTGCAAGAAGTTCAAGGAGGTCAAGAGCATTGGTGGGACCAGTGAGAAGAATTCAAGATCAAGTGTTGATTATGTACTCCTTTAGCAACTCTTGTAAAATGAATGAATGAAATACACCTAGGAATGCCCTGATTCAATTCTTGATGGCCCAGAATTGAATCCCTTGGAAAGTCCATGATCATACCATATTTACTGTTTATCCATGAATGCATGAGATGTATGGGAATGTATGCAATTATATGATATATACATGCTGAATGGATAATGTTCAAAGTGAGACCTTAATAGTAATTAGGATGACCATAAAATCTTCCAAACAAATGATTAAGTTGGAAATGCTATAATTAAAGTAATTATAACATAGGCCCTCCATTGAGGCAATTATTTTAAAAAATTTTAAATAGTTGCATAAGATGCAATTAATTTAAGAGATTTTCTTAAGAATAATTGTTAAGCATGAGATGTTGTAAATATGTAAATGGTTTGGTGGCCAATATTGGATGTACCTGAGGACATTAAAATTATTTGCATAGTTACTAGCTCAATGGGATCAACTTAACTAATGCAAGATAAGTCAATAATGGATGTACCTGAGATTTTGAGCATTAGGGGCTAGGTAAAGGATTAAACCTCACATGAGATATAATGGGCAAGGAGTTGCTCACTTATAGTTTATTGTAATTCCAATATTGGATGTACCTGAGGATGATCAATAGAATTATAAGAATTTAATTACCCACTAGAAATCCCTCCAACTAGGATTTCCGTTTTTTACTTTGGAAGTGTAGGATTCGCTAAGTTAGTGGGAGGACCAATTTGATTAAAAGACCATAATCATTTTGGTTAATTACATGATACATTTACTAATTAATCTGGTTATTTTTTGTAGTTAATTTTCTGATAATAATGAGCACAGAAGAACCACCACCATCCAATATCCTTGTAAGCATACTTGATCGCAATAGGTTGATAGGACTTAATCTCTCTGATTTGCTAAGAAATTTAAAACTTGTCCTGAACCTTGAACATATAGGATCTGTTCTAGACTCAAATGTTCCTGGTCCCTTACCTCCAAAGGCCACTCCAGAGGAACATGAAACTTTGGACAAGTGGAAGGAGCATGATATGAGAGCTAAGTGTTACATGCTTGCTTCTATGAGTAATGAGTTACAGAAGCAGCATGAAAACATGCAAAGTGCGAGTGAGATCCTCCTTCACCTACAAGAGTTGTATGATGAGCACAGCAGGAATGCTAGGTATGAGATATCTAGACAGCTGTTCCGCATGAGAATGTCTAAGGGACAGAATGTTGGGGATCATGTCTACAAGATGATTCGGTTGATTAAGCAGTTGGAACATCTTGACTTCAACATGGATTTTCAACTGCAGACGAATTTGATCCTTCAGTCCCTTCCTGAGTCTTTTGGGAATTTTGTGACAAATTTTCATATGACTAAATAGAAATGCACCTTGGCTGGTTTACTCAACATGCTAGTTATTGCCTAAAAGAATATGCCGGGCAATAAAGGAAAAGAGGTAGCTTTGATTGCATCTTCTTCTATAAGAAAGTCCAACAAGAAAAAGGGCAATAAGAAAAAGAAACCTCATATTCCTGGTCCTTCCAAGAAAATAGCTAAATAGAAAAGGAAGACTAAAGCTAATGGAGGCAAAAGAAAGTGTTTCCACTGCCAGAAGGATGGGCACTGGAAAAGGAACTGCCCAAAGTGTCTTGCTTCTCTAAAGAACAAGAAGGATAGACCTTCGGAAGGTATGTCCATATCTTGTTATTTAGATTCTGATGATACTCATGGTTCATCTACAGCTTGGGTTTTAGATACTGGTGCTAGTTCTCACATTTCTTATGATATACAGGAACTAGCAAATAGTAGCAGCTTGCGTTCTCAAGATGTTAGACTCCATATTGGTAATGGCTCAACTATTGAAGCTTTAGCCATAGGATCTAAATCTTTTTACATATTTGGACATGTTTTGTGTTTGGATAATATTTTATATATACCTGATGCTTTTAAGAATATCATTTCTATATCTAGTTTGACTAGAAATGGCTATGAATTTCATTTCACAGATGATGTTTGCAATATTTATTTTAGAAATAAATATGTTGGTTCGGGTTATATGAATGATGGTCTTTATTATTTAGATAATAATGACAAACACAAAATGAATGCAAGTGATCTAAATGAATGCAATGCCATGGTGAAAACCAACTCAAGTTCAAAATATATTTGGCACTTAAGGTTATGTCATGCTGCAGAAGATAGGATTGCAAAACTGGAGAAAATGGGGATTCTATCCTCATTGGGCTCTGAGTCTACTCCAACTTGTGAATCTTGCCTTCAGGGCAAAATGACTAGATCACCATTTGTTAGATAAGGGCTAAGGGCTAAAAATATTTTGGAGCTAATACATAGTGATGTATGTGGTCCATTTAAGAAAATGGCTAGAGGCAGTTTTCATTACTTTATTACCTTTACTGATGATAAATCAAGGTTTGGGTATTTGTATTTGATGAAATATAAACATGAATCCTTCGAAAATTTCAAAGAATTTAAATCTGAAGTAGAAAATCAAACAGGAAAGAGTATTAAAGCTCTTCGATCAGATCGTGGAGGTGAATATTTGAGTACTGAAGTTGATGAATACTTGAGAGAACACGACATTATTTCCCAGCTAACTCCTCTAGGAACACCACAGCTGAATGGTGTATCTGAAAGGAGAAATCGTACCCTATTGGATATGGTACGTAGTATGATGAGCTATGCTGATATGCCAATCTCCTTTTTGGAATTTGCATTAGAATCAGCTTTGTATATTCTGAATAAGATTCCATCAAAATCAGTTTCTTCCACATCTTATGAGATATGGCATGGAAGAATACCAAGTCTTAAGCATGTTAAGATTTGGGGTTGTCCAGCTTATATCAAAAAGCTGAACACTGATAAATTAGAAACCATATCAGAAAAAAGTCTATTTGTTGGATATCCAAAAGATAGTTTTGGATATTATTTTTATTTGCCTACTTCACAAAAGGTTGTGGTAAGTAGAGATGCCACATTTCTTGAACAACAGTTTGTTCAAAAAGGAGGCAAAGGAAGGCAAATAGAGTTAGAATTGGAGAATTCTGACCAACCAATAGATCAGATGGATATAGATCCATCTAGTCAACCAACACCCATTGATGAAACATCTACAGCTATTCCTCATAGAACAACCAGGGTATCTCACCCACCAGTGAGATATAGTTTCCTTCATGAAGAAGAACAAGAGTTATCTACTCATAAAGAAGTAGATCATGGAGATGATCCACTTACCTATGAAGAAGCTATATCAGATATAGACTCTTCAAAATGGATTGATGCTATGAAATCTGAATTAATTCCATGTATAAGAATCTAGTTTGGGATCTTGTTGACCCACCTGAAGGTATTGTACCTATAGGGAACAAATGAGTTTTCAAAAAGAAAATTGGTTCTAATGGAAAGGTAGAGACCTATAAGGCAAGGCTAGTAGCGAAAGGGTTTCTCCAAAGGCAAGGAATCGACTATGACGAGACTTTCTCGCCTGTTGCCATGCTTAAATCAATTACGATTCTATTAGCAATAGCTGCATACTATGAATCCCAAGATGGTTCCAAAGTGCGCAAGCTAAAGTGATCTATTTATGGGTTGAAACAAGCTTCGAGGAGTTGGAACATCCATTTTGATGAAGCCATTAAATCATTTGGTTTTATCAAAAATGAGGATGAGCCATGTGTATATAAGAAGGTTAGTGATAGTGCTATCACTTTCCTTGTCTTATATGTGGATGACATATTGTTGATGGGTAATGACACAGGTATGTTGACAACTGTAAAGGTCTGGTTGTCAAATACATTCTCCATGAAAGACTTAGGGAAGGCAACCTATATTCTTGCAATTCGCATTTATAGAGATAGAGCAAAAAGAATAATTGGTTTGTCCCAAAGTCTATGCCTGGAAAAGGTGTTAAAGAGGTTTAACATACTTGATTCCAAGAGAGGATTGTTACAAGTGAGACATGGTATTCACCTTTCTAAAGAGATGTCTCCAAAGACACCTAAAGAAAGAGATAAAATGGCCAGGATTCCATATGCTTTGGCTATTGGAAGTTTAATGTATGCAATGTTGTGTACTAGGCCAGATATCGCATATACTGTTAGTTTGACTAGCAGGTATCAATCCAATCCAGGTTTGGAACACTGGATAGCTGTCAAGAATATCCTTAAGTACGTGAGAAGAACTAAGGATTTATTCTTGATATATGGAGGTGGAGACTTGCAATTGGATGGTTATACTGATTCTGATTTCCAATCAGATATCGATGATAGAAAGTCTACCTCTGGGTATGTGTTCATTTGTAGTTGAGGCGCAGTCAGTTGGAAGATTTCCAAACAGAGCACGACTGCAGATTCCACTACCGAGGCTGAGTATATTGTTGCATCAGATGCTGCAAAAGAAGCTGTTTGGATATAAGGAACCCCGGTCTCACTAGAAATCTAAACACATAGAAAGGCGCTACCACATTATCAGAGAAATAGTTGGACAAGGCGATGTAGCCATGCAGAAAATAGCATCAGCTGAAAATCCAGCTGATCCATTCACTAAGCCTATGTCACAGACTCAGCTAGACCAACATCTTAAGAAGATGGGTCTAAGATATTGTAATGAATGGCTCTAGTGCTAGTGGGAGATTGTTAGTAGTATGCCCTAGAGCATATCATTTAGTATGTATCTTGTACATCTTTTATTAATAAAAGGCATTTTCACTTTTCTATTTACATAATATATTTATGTGTAATAGAAAAGGTCCATTGATATTTTGTTAGAAATTCTATTCTTAAGTTGTTAAGAGTATGAGTGACAGTATCTCTAGCACAAAGTATCATAAATAGGTTCACAATCGAGGATACTTCATAATAACTACATGACTTATCCAGAAAGATTGTATTCATGTTTGTTCCCAAGTTATTTATATGATATATAAATAAGATGGAATGGTGAGTCTCATGTTATACGATAAGTATGCCAAACCAGTGAATGACAAGCACATGGAGTTTACTCTTGTCAATGTATTATCATAAATCATATCAGTGCATATAATCTTTGAACTTGAGATAGCACAGTTATCTTGTATATAGGTGGTTTGAGTTTGATACTGCTTTCATACTTGTACTGTGTATGGGTATATGGGTATGTGTTGGCTCTTACTAGTTATATATGGAGGTAGGTGTTGATCAAGATGGAATCTGTTCCTCTAAGTAAATAGGGATAAAATCCTATGTTCATTTAATTGTTCTTGATGTTTCAAGTTCCTGGCCAGGACAAATAGATTTAATCAGAAAAGAGTTTCTGATGAGAAAATCTTTTTAATCAAGAACTGGAATTAAAAGAGAACATAATATTCATAGCAAACGGGGTTTGACATAAATCATGACTCCAGCTTGAATTGGGATTTTGAAACAGAGAGATTCTCGTGTATGGTAACATATGATTATAGGTTCATTTAAGGTAAAACTTATTACTGATTGGGTGGCCATGGCATGCTATGCTAGGTGTTAACCATGTTCTATGAGGTGCATAAAATGATTTAGAGAAATCATTTATGATAAGAAAGAGTTTTGATGATATTAAGAGTTGATATCATGTCTCATTGCCAATTAGTGATGAGCCTAGTAAGTCACACACATACACAAGTAATCACCAAATTAAATATAATTTAATTAATTAATTAAAGAGTTTAATTGATTAATTAAATAGGTTTGGTTTGCAATTAGATTGCAAAGTCTCTAGCATGGCTTGAAACCAAATCTAGATTATTGGATGTATAGTATAAGTTAAATTTATATTTAAAGTGTTTAAATATGAATTTAATTAATGAGAAATTAATTAATAGAGATTAATTAATTAATTTTAATTTGATATAAATTGATTAGAAGAAGAGAAATAATTATTTTGAGTTGAGAACTCAAAATTAAGCGCAGGGGCATTTTGGTCATTTCACAGGGTGACATGTGGCACCATGAGATGGTGACACATGGCATTACACATAAGCTTGCCAAATGCCTTTTAATCATGTAAGATGATTAAAATTAAGATTAAATATAGGTTTGACACTTGGCACAATGTGATTGGGTCAATTAAACCTAAAGCCAATCAAAAGGTGACATGTGGTAAGGGTTTTAAGTGGTGACCTAGCTATATAAGTATTTTTATGAAAAGAAAAAATAATAACCAGCTGCTGCTCCTCTTTCTGCCACCACCCAAAGGCTCCTCTCCCTTCTCATCTTCTTCATCTCTCATCAATTCCAAGAGATTAGCAAACAATCTCTTGAATTAAAAATACTAAAAATTGTTTTTAGTGTTCTGTTTACATCTTTAGTCTCTTAAAAGGCAAAACTTGATTTTCTAATTAATAGAAAAAAGCTTTAGAAGCTACTCAAGGGCTGCCATAGGTGATCTTGGTATGGACAAGCTAGAGGGATAACATCTGGTATCCTAAAGACGCATCCCAAAGGCACAAATACGTTGCAGTACATCAAGAGGTTAGTGTATTTGTTCTTGATTTAATCTAGGGTTCTAAAATTAATCTGATTAATTCTAAAATCTTAAATGGCAAATACAGATCCAAAAACATATTAAAAGAGTTCTAATATGTTGTTTATCATTGAAATCAAATAGATAAAAATAAATCTTGCATGATGCATGTGACCCTAGGTGAAAATTTTTGAATTCAATGGTAGAAACTTGTGTTTTTCATGCTTCCGCTCCATCATTAACACCTTTTCTAGGTGTAGACTTTGGGATAAACCAATTATTCTTTTCGCTCTATCTCTATAGATGCGAATCCCAAGAATATAGTTTGCCTCCCTTAAGTCTTTCATGGAGAATGTATTTGATAACCATACCTTTACAGTTGTCAACATACCTGTGTCATTACCTATCAATAGATTATCATCCACATATAAGACAAGGAAAGTGATAGCACTATCACTAACCTTCTTATATATACATAGCTCATCCTCATTTTTGATAAAACCAAATGACTTAATGGCTTCATCAAAACGGATGTTCCAACTCCTCGAAGCTTGTTTCAACCCATAAATGGATCGCTTTAGCTTGCATACTTTGGAACCATCTTGGGATTCAAAACCCCTAGGCTATTCCATGAAAATGTTTTCTTCAATGTATCCATTGAGAAAAGCTGTTTTGGCATCCATCTACCAAATATCATAATCATAGTATGCAGCTATTGTTAATAAAATCCTAATCGATTTAAGCATGGCAACAGGCGAGAAAGTCTCCTCATAGTAGTTTCCTTACCTTTGGCGAAATCTTTTCTCTACTAACCTTGCTTTATAGGTCTCTACCTTTCCATCAGAACCAATTTTCTTCTTGAAAACCCATTTGTTCCCTATAGGTACGATACCTTCAGGTAGATCAACAAGATCCCAAACCTGATTCTTATACATGGAATCAATATCGGATTTCATAGCATCAATCCATTTTGAAGAGTCTATATCTAATATAGCTTCTTCATAGGTAAGTGGATCATCTCCATGATCTACTTCTTCATGAGTAGACAACTCTTGTTATTCTTCATGTAGGAAACCATATCTCACTGGTGGGTGAGATACCCTGGTTGATCTACGAGGAACAGCTGTAGATGTTTCATCAATAGGTGTAGGTTAACTAGATGGATCTATATCCATCTGATCTTTTGGTTGTTTAGAATTTTCCAATTCTAACTCTATTTGCCTTCCTTTGCCTCCTTCTTGAATAAACTGTTGTTCAAGAAATGTGGCATCTCTACTTATCACAACCTTTTGTGATGTAGGCAAATAAAAATAATATCCAAAACTCTCTTTTGGATATCCAACAAATCGACCCTTTTTATATCTGGTTTCCAATTCATCAGTGTTCAGCTTTTTGATATAAGCTGGACAACTCCAAATCTTAACATGCATAAGACTTTATTTTCTTCCATGCCATATCTCATAAGGTGTGGAAGATACTGATTTTGATGGAATCCTATTCAGAATATGCAAAGCTGATTCTAATGCAAATCCCCAAAAGGAGATTAGCATATTTATATAGCTCATCATACTACGTACCATATCCAATAGGGTATGATTTCTCCTTTCAGATACACCATTCAGCTGTGGTGTTCCTGGAGGAATCAACTGGGAAACAATGCCATGCTCTTTCAAGTATTCATCAAATTCAGTACTCAAGTATTCACCTCCAAAATATCTGATTGAAGACCTTTAATACTTTTTCCTATTTGATTTTCTACTTCAGATTTAAATTCTTTGAATTTTTCAAAGGATTCATGTTTGTATTTCATCAAATACAAATACCCAAACCTTGATTTATAAAGGTAATAAAATAATGAAAACCTCTAGCCATTTCTTTAAATGGACCATATACATCATTATGTATTAGCTCCAAAATATTTTCAGCTCTTAGACCTTGTCCAACAAAGGGTGATCTGGTCATTTTGCCTTGAAGGCAGAATTCACAAGTTGGAGTAGGCTCAAAACCCAATGAGGATAGAATCCCCATTTTCTCTAGTTTTGCAATCCTATCTTCTGCAACATGACCTAATCTTAAGTGCCAAATATATTTTGAACTTGAGTTGATTTTCATCATGGCATTGCATTCATTTAGATCACTTGCATTCAATTTGTGTTTATCATTATTATCCAAATAATAAAGACCATCATGCATATAACCCGAGCCAACATATTTATTTCCAAAATAAATATTACAAACATCATATGTGAACTAAAATTCATAACTACCTCTAGTCAAACTAGATATCGAAATGATGTTCTTAAAAGCATTAGGTACATATAAGATATTATTCAATCACAAAACATGTCCAGACATGTAAAAGGATTTAGATCCTATGGATAAAGCTTCAACAATTGAGCTATCGCCAATCCAGAGTCTAACATCTCGAGAACGCAAGCTGCTACTGTTTACTAGATCCTGCATATCATAAGAAATGTGAGAACTGGCACCAGTATCTAAAACCCAAGCTATAGTGAACTATGAGTATCATCAGAATCTAAATAACAAGATATGGACATACCTTCTGAAGGTATATCCTTCTTGTCCTTCAATGAAGCAAGATATCCTGGGTAGTTCCTTTTCCAGTGCCCATCCTACTGGCAGAGGAAACATTTTCCTTTGCCTCCATCAGCTTTAGTCTTCCCTTTCTATTTTGCTATCTTCTTGGAAGGACCAGGATTTTGAGGTTTCTTTTTCTTATTGCCCTTCTTCTTATTGGACTTTCCAGCAGAAGAAGATGCAATCAAAGCAACCTCTTTTTCTTTATTGCCCGGCATATTCTTTTGGGCAATAACCAGCATGTTGAGTAAACCAGCCAAGGTGCATTCCTGTTTAGTCATATGGAAATTTGTCACAAAATTCCCAAATGACTCAGGAAGGGACTGAAGGATCAAATCCGTTTGCAGTTGAAAATCTATGTTAAAGTCAAGATGTTCCAACTGCTCAATCAGCCGAATAATCTTGTGGACATGATCCCCAACATTTTGTCCCTCAGACATCCTCATGTGAAATAGCTGTCTAGATATCTCATACCTAGCATTCCTGCTGTGCTCACCATACAACTCTTGTAGGTGAAGGGGGATCTCACTCGCACTCTGCATGTTCTCATGCTGCTTCTGTAACTCATTAATCATAGGAGCAAGCATGTAACACTTGGCTCTCATATCATGCTCCTTCCACTTGTCCAAAGTTTCATGTTCCTCTTGAGTGGCCTCTGGAGGTAAGGGACCAAAAACATTTGAGTCTAGAACATATCCTATATGTTCAAGGTTCAGGACAAGTTTCAAATTTCTTAGCCAATCAGAGAGATTAGGTCCTGTCAACCTATTATGATCAAGTATGCTCGCAAGAATATTGGATGGTGGTGGTTGTTGTGTGCTCATTATTATCAGAAAATTAACTAAAAAAAATAACCAGATTAATTAGTAAATGTATCATGTATTTAACCAAAATGATTACGGTCTTTTAATCAAATTGGTCCTCCCACTAACTTAGCAAATGCTACACTTCCAAAGTAGAAAACGGAAATCCTAGTTGGATGGATTTCTAGTGGGTGATTGAATTCTTATAATCCTATTGATCATTCTCAGGCACATCCATTATTGGAATTATAATAAACTATAAGCAAGCAACTCCTTGCCCATCACATCTCATGTGAGGTTCAATCCTTTACCTAGCCCCTAATGCTCAAAATCTCAAGCACATCCATTATTGATTTATCTTGCATTAGTTAAGTTGATCCCATTGAGCCAGTAAACATGCAAATAATTTTAATGTCCTCAGGCACATCCATTATTGGCCACCAAACCATTTACATATTCACATCTCATGCTTAATTATTATTCTTAAGAAAATCTCTCAAATTAATTGCATCATATGCAAGTATTTAAAATTTCTTCAAATAATTGCCTCAATGGAGGGCCCATGTTATAATTACTTTAATTATACCATTTTCAACTTAATCATTTGTTTGGAAGATTTTGTGGTCAGCGTAATTACTATTATGGTCTCACTTTAAACATTATCCAATTAGCATGCATATATCATATACTTGCATACATTCCCATACATCTCATGCATTCATGGGTAATAAATATGGTATGATCATGGACTTTCTAAGGGATTCAATTCTGAGCCACCAAGAATTGAATCAGGGCATTCCTAGGAGCATTTCATTCATTTATATTACAAGAGTTGCTGAAGGAGTACATAATCAACACTTGATCTTGAATTCCTCCCACTAGTCCCACCAATGCTCTTCACCTTTTTGTTCTTCAAACAATCCAATTACATAGTAATCCTTGGTATACCAAGGCGAATTTAAAAGAACCAAATAAATGAAATTACAACTCAAAAATATTACAACCTTTATAATACATTCCACCAAAATAAATTAAAATTAATTAATTAATTTACAGCCCAAAGAAACATAAAAAAAATAAATCCAATCACATTAGTCTTTTATTATCCATGATCATCCATCATGTATATCACTATTTAATAATTAAATGAAACATACATACTTAAATTAAATTGAATATCTCATATTCAACTTAAAAATCCAGATTTGAATATGATTCAAACAAATTTAAAAATTCAGATTTGAATCAAAATTTAATTGTGTGACTAAAACTCCTAATTAAACATTTTAATTAGTTATGGGCCTAATTATGTGCCTTGAAAACAAGGCCACACTCAAGCCCAAGTCATGTGCACCCTAGGTTTGCACAACCATGCAAGTTGCCACCATGGTGACTCCAAACAAGCATACCGCCACCTATTCTTTGCAACTAGCAATGAATCAATCATCTTATGATCAAATCACACAATTAAATCATATAATAAACAATCTAAATGGCAAATATAGTGGCTCTGATACCAATTGAAGGAACGAAAGCATGAAAAACATAAGTTTAGATCATTGAATTCAAAATTTTTCTTCTAGAGTCTCATGCATCATACAAGATTTATTATTTATCTATTTGATTTCAATGCTAAACAGCATATTAAAACCCTTTTAATATGTTTTTTTTTTATCTACATTTGCCATTTAAGATTTTAACATATATCTTTAGCATATAGAATTAAGAGAGCATTAGAGCATTTAGAAATTTTAGCATAAGAAAAATCATTTAAAAAAATTCTCAACATATGCATAGCTCTTATATTCAAAGAAAAAATATACTTATCCTGCTTACTCCATTCATCCTTTGTCTTTGGCACATGCTCACCATCTACTACTTTGATAGGAATAAAGGGACCATTTTCAATTATATCCCATAAATCTACTTCTTTTGATTTAAGGAAGTAAGACATCCTATTCTTCCAATAGAGAAAATCATGTCCATCAAAGAAAGGGGGTTTTACTATCGATTGACCTTCTTGTGCATTGAGGGTTGCCATTGATCTTTGCTCCAAGATGATTAAGTCTTTGAATGAAGACTAGATCTGATACCACTTATCCCCCCTTGTAGCAACCCAAGAGGGGGGGTGAATTGGGTTCTAATTGCAAAATTAAATATTAAAAGAAATTTAAACACAAAAAAGAGAAAAGGAAGAATGATAACACAAGAGATTTATAGAGGTTCGGCTATCACAAGCCTACATCCTCTCCTCAAGGCCCTCCTTGAGAGTTAACTCCATTAAAATTCTTCTTTGGGTGAAGAATAAACCCCTTCCAATCACTACAAGAGCAAACCCTTGCTCTTTTACAAATCCCTTTACACTCAAGAGCTATTTAAAGCTCTATCACACTCAAAATTACAATAAGTGCTCATAACAAGTTTGAAGGAACTCTCAGAACAATGAATTTACAACTCAAATATCAAGTTCTCAATATTAACTATGGTAGCTCAAGTTCTAGAGAGAGAATGAAGAAAATCTTTAGAACTCAATAATTTCCAAAAGATTGTTATTGTCTAAAACTTGTTTCCAGTCATAAATGGTGCCTATTTATAGTTTTTGCAAGAAAATAGCCATTGAGGGTGCATTAAATGTAAAACTAGCCATTCAACCACCTAAAGCTCTATTTTATCGAGTTGCAGAAACCCAGGTTTGGCTGCCGAAGTTATTTACTTCAGCTGCCGGAGTGCTCTGTGAACAAAATGACTTTTAACACTCAAAAACCATGATTTAAAGAGTGAGCAGTCGAACTTCCCACTTTCAGCTGCCGAAGTACTCTCTGGACAGAAAGTGTCAAAAGGGCACTTAGGCTTAGGAAATGCATAACTTTTTTATCGGAACTCAGATTTTCGATCCGTTTGAACCATTGAAAAGCTAATTTGATAAACTTTTCAATGAAAATACTTTCAAAAACAAATTTGCATTTCCCAAATGTGAAATTTTCATTTTAGTCCCCCTTGGTTAAGAAAAAATTATTAGTAAAGACACTAAGAAATTAAGAGTTTAGAAAACTCATAACTTTTTTATCTGAACTCAAATTTTTGATCCGTTTGAACCATTAGAAAGCTAATTCAATGTATTTTGCAACTAAAATACTTTTCAAAACTAATTTTGCATTTTTGAAAAATTTATTTGATTTTTCCTTGATAAAGAATTAGGTGAAAATCAAGTTGAATAAGATATTCTTAGTAACACCTAGACTTGAGCTAACACAATTAATTAAATGAGATTTACAAGATATAAAATAAATGAAAGTTACATTGTAGGGTTTCATAAATGTTTGCTTCCTTATCTTGCTCTTCCTTAACCTTGATTTGAAGCAATTTGACAATTTTGAATCTAGGGCCTATAAACTCAACACAAACACTTCCAAAGTATATTAGTAGCATACTAATTATTTATTATCATCAAAACATGGGTTAAGACACCTAGGTCCAACAGCCCATATTGAGCCTAATTTCAAGAAATCAATCGGTCAGAATTCGGCCATAACATAGACCATCCAACGAAGAGTTTATATGCGAAGTTCTAGAATAGAATAAAAGGACAAAATACAATTAAATGCCGATAATATACCTGTAAAAAAGAGAGCATGTTAAACTCAATAAAGAGCCTCTTGTATCCTAGAAAAATAGGTAAACAGGAGTGAGCATTTAACTCAGGGAGTAAAATACCAATTTTAAGTACAATTTTTATAGCTATCTAAAGCTAATGCGTCCTAAAGAGTGGAATGCAATACCTTCATAATTTTCATGCAAATCACATCATAAACAATAAAAAAGTAATTTGGAGCACTCACACACCCATAAAATATTCAAACAGTACATATATGGGAGTTGATTCCCTATACAGCTCTCTTAATCCAACCTCTGCCAGCGAGTACATCTCAAACCGGAGTTTTCTCTTAATAGACCAAATGCAGGGGCCAGCGAGATCATCTCGAGTCGTGCCTACCCTGACTTATCTATAAAAGGATCATGTCTGAGCGAGTCAAGCTCCAGCCGCGTCTACCCGTCCTGTCCATATCCAATATCACACAGCACACGCACGCCAATACATGCACACTGCTCCAAATTACCATAAAATAACATTCATAACATTTCATCAAATAAAAATGCAATATAAAATGTGCCTACTATTTAATTACATCAATATATATTTTTTATAAGTGATGCATGGGCAAGCATGAATATATAATAATATTGAATTATAATTAAAATCAATATTTAACTCACAGACGTAAACCGAGGTCACTGTAATGGCTAGGCGAAGGATAAAGGCTGTCCCGGCCCACCTGACAATTATGTTATAATTATTTAATATAATTGACTCAATACAAGTTTAAAAAGAACCAAAGATAACCTAAGTTGTATCGAAAATCTAGCAGAATTTCCTCTATACTTAGGACCTACCCAACCTACAAAAGGGCTCAAAAATATACTTCTATATTTACGAGTCACACAACAATATCTCAATCACATCACATGGCCCCTCCTGGGCCCATCCAAATAGTCAACAACCACAATTTTGAAAAAAATTAATTTAGTCCCTACAACTAACCCTTTTTGCAAAAACTATCCAAATGAGCTCTAAAAATTCTAAAATTTTGCCTCGTGGTCCTTAGCAATATTAATAAGCTAATACAAAAAGAATTATAATTTTCTAACTACCCATGAATATTTTATGGAATTTTATTCTAAACCTAGCACTATAAAATTGAAGAAACTCGAAGTTCGGGTTTACCTATGCCAATTCTGATGCTTGAAACGCGTCTGGGGCATCTGAAAATGGTGGGGTATCCTATAACTATGAGCCGGTTTTGAAGTAATTTCAGCAGCTTATCCGCTCAGCTCGAAATTATAGATCCGAGCCATGGTCGAATTGCCACGTAACGAAAGTACCTACGCAAAGCCCACAACACCAGGGATTAGACTAAAACATTTATATTTATATATAAAATAATTATTTAAAAATTAGGGGTGTTACATACAACCTGGCCTAAATATTGTCTGCATATTGTAGCTATAGTAGTTTTTGCCCTTCCTTCCTTCCATGCCACATCTACATTATATTTTAGAACACCCTAAACTAGAGGGCTCCATGAAACCCTCTGATGGATAGCATTCTGCACTCCCCTGTTATTATGTATTTGCTACAGCAATAGCTCTTATTCTGCATTTATCATTGAGATTTTCCTTACAGTGTTCATGGGATCAGGCTCACAATTTTTAAAGACTACCTTATGTCAAGCATTCCAGGTCATCCAACAAGTGGTACCAGCCACATTTAAAGCCTCTTGAGTTAGACAAATCCACCATCTAACAAAGGATGCAAAACTAGCCTCATTTGGTTTATATGCTCCAGGGCTAGCAAACCACGATACCCTTACATGATTGCACCAAAATAGCGAATGTTCCACTGTCTCTAATTGACAATCACATATTGGGCATCTTGGATGAATTTTCATACCTCTTTTTATCAGATTTTCTTTAACAAGGAGGACATTGAAGATGCCTTTCCATAAAAACATTTTAATTTTTGGTAAAATGGGCAAGCTCCTTAGTTGTTTCCATACATGATCAAGAATTTGTTGAGATGGCATTGGTTACTGGTGCATATCCATAACACTCATCCCTAATAACCTCCTATACCTAGATTTTACATTATATTCCCCTGAATTTTCAAACTTCCATATAAGTTTATCTTGGCATTTCGTCAGCCCTACTAGAATGGCAAGAATTGCTTCTATTTCTTGATTAGGGAATAACTCCTTCATTAACTTTCCATTCTAGACTCTCCTCTCCTGGTCAATAAGATCCTCCCACCCAATTAACATTGTTGGATAGTTTCTCGGCCTAGCTACTCTTCCATCATGCATTGACGAAATCCATGGTTCTTCCCATAATAATGTTGAGGTTCCATCCCCTATGCTAACTTTGATCCCCTTCTTAATCAAATCCCTCCCTGCAAGAATGCTTTGCCAAATCCAAGAGCAATGCCATCTCTAAGAAGCCTTCTAGAAATTGAAATTTGGAAAATACAACCCTTTGATGACTGTTGTCCAAAGGCTTACTAGATTTGAAACCAGACGCCATACTTGTTTTCCCAAACTTGCCAAATTGAATCTTTCAAACTCTCAGAAGCCCATTCCACCTTTAAATTTGGATATTGTTGCTTTCTTCCAGCTTACGCTGACCATCTCTGTCTCTTGTTCTTGTCTTCCCCACCAAAAAATGTCCAAGTGCCATACCATAAGAAATAATATCAAGAAAATACAATATACATTCTCCATAATTCCTACATCCAAAAAACGTCTGTCTAGGTTCATTGTAGATCACGAAGTATGTAAATCACTCTCAATGCTGCACAAATGTCTTAGTTGAAACCTTGGTCTCAAGCTCCCTCCATTGATTTTAGACATTCTTAATAGATCCTGGGTTAGAAAAATGCTCAGCTGGCTTTTTTCCCCCTCCCTTCCTCCCTCTCCAATGGGATAAGCTCTGTCTCTTCTTTTTCCTATTTGACATCATGTGATCCAATTACAAGAAGATAAATGTGCATGGAGGAGAGAGAGAGAGATAGAGTAGGTTTTTCCACATGTAATTTTTAATTTTTTTTTATGTGACAATGTGTCATTGCCACATCATTGCCTTACTGGGGCTCTCACCTGTTTCTGGTCATAAGGATTTTTAGTATCACAAAAGCAAAGTTTAGATATTTTTAGCAACAAAATAAAGTTAAGGAATGAAAGTGAAACATTTGACAAAATTCAAGGATGACCGATAAAAATTATTCCAAATTAAATTGAATTGATAAAACTGAGTAAAACCAACTTGATCAAAATTAATTTAACAAAAAATTAAGTTGAATCAAACTGAATTAATTCAATTCAATTCGATTTAATAGTTTGAGTTTGAGTGGAATCAAGTCAACCATGCAACAAGAGAAAACATATCTAAAAAAAAAATTTAGATCTAAAAAAACAAATTTACCTTTTCTCTCAAATCTCAATATCAGTTCTTTAATCAAAATAAGAACATAAAAGGGAGATTAGAATCATACAAATCTCATCAACAATTACTCTAAAGGAAATTCAAAACATATTACAACTTTTTTTTTGGTCAAAAAACATATTATAACTAAGACTTAGGAAATACAAATTACGTAGCAATAGTTAAAATAGCACAAGTTGGCACTAGTGACAATAGGATATTAATGCCCCGTGCTTCTTTCGGCCAAGAGATGATAAGAGATAACACCATTCATAACAAGGACACATTTCAATTATGCGTTTATGTTGTACTCAACTGTAGCTTTTGCTTAATGGTTGATGTTGTTTCTGGTATTATGGCAACTGGAATTTAGAAAAATGCGAGAAGCTGAGAAGAAATAATGGTAGTCTATGAGTCATCATAGTTGAGAGTGGAAGGTGAAAGAATTAATGGAAATTTAGGAGATAAGGGAAAATAAATTAGTGATGTTAGGCCTATGAAAACAACTAGTTTATTCCAAATCAAACCAAATTAGTAAAACCAAAAATTGAAAAAGGAAATTATATAAACTGAACCAAATAGAGATAAAAACTAAATCAAACCAAATCAATTTTTTAATTCGATTTGATTCATTCCATCGATTTTGAGTCACAACACAGACAAAGCAAAAATTCCCTTTTCAATTGCAATTTGAAGTAAGAATGCTTAATAACTCAAACAGCCATAGATTTGCAGAAGTGAATCAAATCACTCAATTGCAATACGCACAATATATTAAAATTTCAAAACTCACAGAACTCATATTTCAATAAAATCTTAGAACTCACAAAACTCAATTAATCAAACAGCTCATTAATTCATCAATTACAGGCTTGAGAACGTTATTATCAAACAAGCACAGATCGATGGGGAGAACTTGAGCTTTGGACTTTGGAGGTTCAAACCTAGGTTGGGGTTCCACCATACGAAACTGAGCTGACATGATCTAGAGGTTCAAAGTTTCAAAACTTGTTTTCAACCACTAGGCTTCCACTTCAACGCATGAAATTGAGCCAACGAGGAAGTCTAAAGGCGAGGACGGTAGAATTGTAGAAGGTGTGAACCAGAAATGGAGAAGAAGAAGAAGAAGAAGAAGAAGGAGAAAAAAGAAGGAGAACCGAGTGAAGAAGACCAGAAACAGAAATTAAAGAATACGAGTTTAGCCTTTATGTGTAAAAAGATCAGAGAGAGCAAAAAAAAAAAAAAAGAATGAGGGGGAGAATGAGCAGCGGTGGCTAGAGATGTCTCTAAGAAAAAAAAAAAAAAGTAGGGGTGGGGGGGTGTGGGGGTGTTGGAAGAGGCCTTCTTAAGCCCTGTAAAATAGCTTAATAGTCATCTAAGCCTTGATCAATTCATTTGGTCCTTTAAAATTTATAGAAAAGCAAAAAAGCCCAAATTTTTCTTAAACTAATCAACTAAGTCCAAAAATGGACCATGTGCAAAACACTTGAGAAACGGATGTAAACAACTTGGCCTTTTCAATTATTATAACTTCTGATATCTCTCTCGTTGTTAAGAATCTTTGAAAACAAAATAGGGAAAATTTATAGAGGGAGAGGATGGAGAAGTACAAGGAACAGAAGGTTCAGCCAGGAGAAGATATTCTTTGACGCCGATGAGGATCAATTAGGAGGACATACTGTTTTGCATATATGTAGACGTAGAGTTGCTTATGGAAATGAAAACCAGAGGCACCTCTTGGTGACCTCTTACCAGATTGGAGTACATCATTGGCGTATGAGCTTAAAAGAGGGCATCGTTGGTCTTCCTAATGTCGGAAAATCCACCCTCTTCAACGTTGTTGTTGAGAATGGAAAGGCTCAAGTTGTTCCTGAACATTATGCCGCATGTGAAACAAGTGGTGAATCTTGGGTCTGAATTTCAATCTAGACTGGTTGCAATTCGCTTTCGCCACTCACGTAAAATCGTCCTCTTGGGTACTGGTTTTCTCTTTTAATTTCCTGTATTTTGTTTGATGATTTGCTTTTGTGAGAGTGAATTGCTTAGTGAGAATGAAATGGGTTAGATTTTTCGTTCTGGCTAGAGGATAATTTTCTGCACTTATTTTCATGTGTTTAGTGTTGTAGTTTGATCATTTATTCAAGAAATCTGCATAAAAATTCATGATTTATCTCTGCTTCTAATTATATAGCACTGATAGCAGCAAGATCAACCCCTCTATGGTAGAGCTTAGCGGAACATGCAATTGCATGGACTTTTTGCTTGCAATGGATGACAAATAAAAAAGAACAGAGAAATTTGCAATAGAGAGAAGATAGAGAAAGTCCCTCACTTTAGCTTCTACAAGAGCATGGAGAAGATTCACGAAGACGGAGGGATTGGCCTAGATCAACACATGGGAGAAGTGCTATACTATGGAGACAACCATTCCGCCGTGGTGCAGCTACATTGCAGAGAAGATGTGGATAAGTTGATTGATTATCGTAATGCTGATCACTAGCTTCTTGTAATTGATGTGGGGTTGAAGCACTATGGACCATGCATGAAAGTCTATCCAACAGTGATAAAATTGTCAAGGAAGATAGTTGATACTGTGGTGTTTTGCTAGGATGAACGGTGCAGATGGAATTCTCCTGTTGAGAATTGTATTTTCTTAGATAAAATGTAAATTTTAACGGAGATTTAACGGTATTAAGTTGGGGCTTTATTATGTATTTTTTTAATCTTAACGACTTAAACAGACAAATTATCAAAACCTAGATGCTAATAGACTATTTCACAAGAGTTTAAAAGGGTCATTTGCTAAAGAAAAAGGTTAAGAATTATGTTACGTATGTGTGATTATAACAGGTGCTCAAAACGACATAGTTTAGAATTTTTCAGTTCGATTTGATTTTTCTTTTATTTTTTATAAAAATAATTAAACTAAACTAAAAAAAATTGAATTTTAATTAAAATATTGATCAAATCAAACCATTTAAACTGAAAAATCAAATTAATTATATGATTTGGTTTTTTCATTAAAACAAAATATTGCTCGGCCCTAAGTGATGTAACAATGAGAATTGAGAAATGAGGCGAGAAATAAATTGATAGATGAACGAAACAACTATGTTGGTCTTGAGGGATAAAGCAACAGAAAATGTATGGAGTTATTGGGTTTCTAGCTATTGGTGAATTTGAAGGATTGGAAAGAGAGAAATGCACAAAAGGGACAGCAATTAGTGAGCAATAGGAGATGGTTCTCTTTAGGGTTGGCCCACTCTACAGTTTGTGTGTGTGTATATATATATATATATCCTTACCCTTTATATTATTTATAATTTGTAATTTTTATTATTTAAATTTTATTAAATATTTTAGAGTTGAAATAAACTTAAAATTAATAATTTCCTATTTGATAATTTAAATAAATTTTAGTAATTATAAAGTCCTATTTAATTTATAATTTCCTATGAGGTTTTTTAATGTAAATTAATATTTTTTAATTACCTTAAATTAATGTTGAATTCTTATATATAATTACCTTCCTTTGTTTCCCATATAAAGTTTACTATATATCCTTTATTCATTTTAAAACTTAAACCTTCTCAATTACTAGTTATATAGTGCATCTATATTATATATAAATATGGAAAGGGAGGGAGACATTAGCTTTGTCAAAAAAACCTTTCATTTTTGAAATTAATTATAATTATATTTTATTATTTAAATTAATTATAATATTTGTATAAATTTAAAATTTAAAATTTTAAAGTTTATATAAATTAAAAATTTTTAATCCTACTTATACTATAATTTCAATTAAATATAAAATTATATAAGAAATAATTAACTAATAAAAAATTAATAAATGAAAAATAAGAAATAAAATATATAGTTTGAATTTCTAAAAACACTCTTCATTATTTTTATTATTTACAAAAACAGCAAAAATTGATTTATTGCGCTAGAGAAATAATTCGTCGCCAATAATGAATATAGCAATAATAACTTGTTGCTAAATCATTTAATTTCGTCGGTAATACTATTTAGCGGCAAAAGAAAAGATTCGTCACTAATAATTTGAGTAATAAGAGATTTTTCATATATTATCGTCACTAATCATTTTGGCGACAAAACATTTATTGTTAAATCCTTATAATGTCAATTTCTACATTATGCTATATTGTCGCTAATACCTTATAGGAATGGAAAACTATAGCAAAATACCTAATAATTTCAATTTATAATATTATAATAATTAATATAAACTCAGCCTAAGTAGTTTGTGCTTAGCCAGTCCCAAGCCCGGATAAAAGAGGAGGGTTGCGATAGGTGACAACTAGTGTAAAATTTTCTTTACACCTCATGATATGGATTCAAATGATATAAACGTTGGGGCGTCCTTTACTTATGACGCGCTACATCAAAGCCCGGGTGTAGTGAGAAATATGCAAGGGTATAGGGCGTTCACCGAAAGCGAAGCGCCATGCCAGCGCCCGAGTGTGGTGTTAAATGAGCAAGGGTTTCCACATCATGGATGGGTGTGGATAAAGAAGTTAGTCCATAGGACAGATAGTAAAATAAATAGTGAAACAAAAAACAAGATAGGCATAGAGAACAATAGAATATATCATAGAAAGCGTCACACCTTACCCCTCCGTAAGGCATAACATGATCTCGTAGAATACATAATGAACTACCGAACTTCACCTACCGATAACTCATTAAGTACCCTATAAGGGATTTTAAAACAATTTTCTTACTTTTGATAAGTGGTGAGCATTTTCTAATAAGTACTTAAAACATTTAGTTAAAATTAAAACTAGTTAATATTTTTGGCCCATTTTATTTTTACGCAAATTTTATAAAAATTTTGACAGAGTTCCCTCTGTATTTTGAGAAAACAGTTCTTCAAATACCTGTAAAAAGCACTTCTAAAAATTTTTCTCAACAACTGCTTCAATTTCATACTCAATCTCAATCAATTTCTCAACACATTTATCAACTTTCAAATTTCAAATCCACTATCCAATGATCATCAAAATACTAGCAATCCATTTCATTCAAATTAAATAAAATAGTTCCATTCATATTTCATTAGAAACAAAACAATTTAGATACATCATTACAAAATTTACATTAAGAGAATTTCAAACTACAATATATATTACAACTTTATACAAATTTTATACAAACTGCTCAAGACCCATTTTTACATGTCCATACATTTATGTGCAATATATACATCAAAAGAAATATTTACAGTTAGGGTATAAATTATACCCGAAGACTTCAAGCTGAATGATCCTCAATTTTTAGCAGCTCAGTCTGCTGCTCCTCTAGTCTCTAAATCTGTGACAGCAATAAAAGCTATCGCTGAGTACTAGGACTCAGTGGTGCACAACATACTAAAATAATCTTTATGCAAAACTTAAATCACATTTATTCAAAATTTGAACTGGGCATGCGAGTTAAACACAAAACATAATTTATGAGGTTTTAATCCCAAATAATTTCATTTTGAAGTATCAAATCACATTTCATAAAACCCACAGTTAAATCATGCCATTCGAAACAAATAGAATCTCAATAGCCAGAGGCTAAAGAGAAATCACATCACAAGGCTAGCTAGCTCAAATATATGGATATCCATTCACATCCTCTTCTACTGGCACACCTCAACACTTCTCCAGAGAAGGAATCAAAATTCGAAACTAATTACCCTCACTAGTCATGCTAGTGAGGTGTTCAAATATATGGTCATGACACTGTGGTTTCAAAACTTATCTTAACAATTTGCTAAACATTGTCATTTCAATATACATAATAACTTTCAACAATTTAAATCAAACATCATAAGAATGCCATAATCCAATATTTCACATTATTCAAAACAGTATGCAAAAGATGATTATAAAAAGTATACGTTGTGCACAAACCTCAAGCGAGTTGCCTCTTGGCCTTGACTCGGTTCCTCGGGTTCCTTCCCGGTATTCTTTTCAACTGAAACACACAATTTTACAATGTTTCAGTACTAGACTTAACATAAATCCAAAATAAATTTAGCCTCATTTTTACCTAGCTCTAACGTGCTAAACTCGATGTTCTCGAAATTTTGTATTTTGGGTTACTATTCACTATACTATTCAAGTCAAATTGTTGACTTTCTAAGGCTTAATAGGTATGGGAACTCCAACTTCACCCACATACCACATTTTGGTTACTAAACTTGTTGATTTTAGTCATTTTCTCAAAACTTAGGTCTTTTAGGCAAAATTGCCAAAATTTTGGTTTTGGAGTCCTAAGTTGCACTGTTTCATTGGTCATTTTACTGTTGGAATTTAGCAAAACTTCATTCATAGAAAATATTCCCTATTGTCTTAAGTTTATTCTCCTTTTTGAATCACCCCAATTGGAGTTTTTCAGCTCAAGTTATAAGCAATTATATTTACTGTTCATGTTGTAGAATTTTGGTTCTATAGATTTGTTGATCCAACTTCATTTAGCAATTTAATCAAGTTAAGTCCATAATTTGGTCTAATTTTCTTCATATTAAATGTTCTACTATGTCTTAGGTTTCCATCGGTTCAAAAATCGCCTAAATCGGAGTTTTCTAGAGAGAGTTATAGCCATTGAAACTTTATTGTTCAAATGGCAAATCTGCAGTCTACAAATTCAGTGACCCAAATTTGCTCAGTAATTTGATTTGGTTAATGGCATAATTTGGGTTTGTGTTCTTCATGAAAGTTTTAGATCTATATCTCATCTAACCACTGGTAAAATTTCAGGTCATTTAGACCTTCCTAGCTTGAGTTATGACCAAATGAACAAATACTGTTCATTTGGTCAGTTTGTGCAGTGGCAGCCTGCAATTTTTCAACTTTGATCAATTTGTTCACTAGGTTTTAGTCACTTTTTGGGCATGCTTCCTAAATGAAAATTGTGTCATTTAGTGCCTATTTTCATCCCCAATTGGTCTCATATCCATTGGATTTGTAAAATTTAATTTTTGGTCCCTCAAAGGGAATTTTGGTCATGCTGCCAGCACATGACCTTATCCAATCCGCATTGGCTTTTAATTCCAACACTTCTAACACACCTCATTTGGTCACAAATGACCATTTTTCACTTCACATTAGGTCAAAGACACTATTTACAAATTTCTCCAAACTTTTGCTGTCACACCCTACCCCTCTGTAAGGCATAACATGATCCCGTAGTATACCTAATGAATTACCAACTTCGCCTACTGATAACCCATTAAATACACTACAAGGGATTTTCAAAAACTTTTCTTACTTCTTTTACAGCGGTGAGCACTATTTACAAGTGTTAAAAACCTTTTTGAACTGAGGTGAATTAACTAACACATTTAGACTATTAGTAATTTCTGTAAAAAAATTTTGGCAGAGTGCCCTCCGTAATTTGGATAAAACAGTTCTTCAAAAACCTGTAAAAAGCACTTCAATATTTTTCTCAATCTCAAACTCTAGCATAATTCAACACAAATCCACAATAATTTTTCAAAGACTGAGATACAAGAAATATAATACAATTTTTACAAGTCCAAATAACTCATAATTTATTTTACAACTTTAATGTACAATTTTAATTTATAACTGCTCAAAACCAAGAACACTATATACATACAGTGAACATACATTACAATATAAAATGCAGAATATGGTATACTCAATATACCCGATGATTTCTCGCTGAATGTACTAGCAGCCTAGTCTGCTGCCCTGTCAGTCTGTCTACCTGCGACAGCAATGAAAAGCTATCGCTGAGTAAAATTTACTCAGTGGTGCACAATAACAATTTGAAATGCGATATATAAATCTTTTATTGACAGTTCACAAATCAAATGATTCACAATTCCATTTCACAATTTACAAAATTCATCTAACACAAATTTGATCAAGTAATTGAATAATACCGTTTTGCAAATCAATAACACAATTCGATCAAATAACTGAATAATACCGTTTTGCAAATCAATCACACAATTCGATCAAATAACTGAATAATACAATGTTGCCAATCGATAACATAATTTAGGCCATGACACAATTTTTTCCACACATGCCGTGTTGTACACCACGACAAGACACACTCACCCCAATAATCGAAATCAATGAGGGAGGAAGCTAGCTGAATAATGAGTACTCATCCACACTCACCTCAGACTGGGAAGTCAATGAGGGAGGAACATAATCACACTCACCCAGACTGATAAGTCAAAGAGGGAGGAATATATCAACAGTGTCATGCCAAATGTGAATCAAAACAATTTCAAATCACAATATTTCATACAAACCATAAATCACATTTTATCTCAAAGTTTCCATTTGCAAAGTTGGCAATACAATAAGTTCCAAATAATATTCCCAAAACCAAAGCAATCAAAACTTATTCATAACTCATTTCTCTACATAAATTTGCTAGTAAAAGCAGTGAATATAAAAGTATTGTGCACAGACACAATTTAAAACTATAATGTTGAATTAAATTTTTAAGTAGAAAATGAGAAGTCAAACTTATTGTGCACAAACACAATTTAAAATAATAACATAGAAATAATCATAATTTATTTCAATTGAAAAATTCAAAAGAAATACTTATTATGCACAAACATAATTTAAAACAATAATGTACAATAGTCATAATTCATTTCAATTGAAAAATTCAAAAGAAATAGTTGTTGTGCACAAACACACTTTAAAACAATAACATATAAATAATCATAATTTATTTCAATTGAAAAATTCAAAAGAAATAATTATTGTGCACAAACACACTTTAAAACAATAACATACAAATAATCATAATTTATTTCAATTGAAAAATTCAAAAGAAATAATTATTGTGCACAAACACAATTTAAAACAATAACATATAAATAATCGTAATTTATTTCAATTGAAAAATTCAAAAGAAATACTTATTGTGCACAAACCTCTGATAACTGTCTCTTGGCTCGACTCGTGTTTCCTTCCTCCTGAGTCTTTGCTAACTGAGAAACACAATTTGAAGTGTTTCAGTACTCATTTAAACTGTCTCTAATGATAATGCTTGATAATTAATTCACTGAATTCATTTATTCGCTTAGTCAACCTACTATGTCGACCCTTGGTACATTCTAGGTAATTTAGGTTTTAATGTCATTAATATGTCACATTCGATAGTCTTTTAGGGTTGTTACATGTTACCAAATTCATTTCCGTGTATACTGCATTTTCTTGCGATTTGCTGGATTCCGGGATACTAGTTTGACCTAGCCGGACGACCTAGTTCCCTCGGTTTTCGGATTTCGGTCAAAACTACAAACTTGTAGATCTATGTCTTATGGAACGCGGGGCAAAATTTCAAGTCATTCTGAGTTATGTAGGCCAAGTTATGGTCATTTTACTATTGCTGGTCAAATTGCACCAAAATTGGTCATTTTAGGTCACTTTAGGTCATTTTAGGTTCGGCCAGTTTTTGGACCCGAACTTGTGCAAGCTGTTTGACTTACTTATGGTCATTTTTGGGCTTTTGTGTCTTCATAAGACTTGTAGATATGGGTCTTAACTATTCATGGTTAAAATTTCAGGTCAATTGGACTTGTTTTGAGTGAGTTATGGCCTAAATACTAACTGCTGCCCAAATTGTCAATTTTCAGGCCTCATTTGCACTTAATCCGGATTTGGTCATTTTTCAAGCTACCTTGCAAGCAGAATTTTGGCAAGCTTCCTTCATGAAAGTTGGCACATTTTGTGCCTAGTTTCACCTCCAATTGGTCTCATACCAATTGGAGCCACACACTTAAAGTTATAGGCCTAAAATACAAACTGCCTTATTGCAATTCTTGCATATATATCAAACATCACTTTTAACACTCACCAAACTTAACATTCAAACTAATTCTGGTTGTACCATGGCCTAAACATAATTCACAACACATTATAGGTCATTTTGGCAGCTTACAATTACATTCAATGTGCACCAACAAGTGCAGAATTTTCCCAACTCAATTTACAACAATTTAACTCCATAACCAAGCTCATTCACATGTCCAACCTTCACACCACTATACGTATATTCAAACTGCCATAACAACCAACACATTTTAACATCATTATTCCATAAACCAAGCATGAATTCCAGCATTCTTCAAGAGTTAACAAACTGCCACAATGGTACACTTACATTCCGTTACTTTCCATGCTTTAAATCTCATTTTACATTTACATATGCTAAGTATACATTACCCAAACAATTTCCTACACAATTTACATTTAATCAATCATTTAATTCACCATTTACAAGCACAATTAAACTGTCTTCAAGGTGTTTCCATGGCTACCAAAAGTGCACATTCCCATTCAACATCAAAACTCAAAAATTTCTCCATAAATCAAACACCCATAACACCCTTACAAACTTTAACAAAGCAACAATCAAAAACTCAAACTTACCTATGGATGAGACTTCTTAAATCTTCACCAAAACTTGGTCTTCTTGCTGCCAATCTACTACCCAAGTGGTGTAGACTAACTTTGATGAAGGAAGGTAGAAGGAAAGAAGCTTGAATCTCATATGCATGGAGCTTCAACCATGCGTTAATGGAGTTTTTTGGGAGCAAATTTTCTGCTGGTTCTAAGGTTGAAGATAAAGATGTATATTCTGCCCAAATGAAGCTTTAGTGGTCCACTTAAATGAGTTAGTGGACCACTATGTAAGAATTAAATCATTGTTTATTCTAAGGTTCCATTTTTCCACATTTAGCTCCCAATTTTTGCTATTTACATTAGGTACCACCAATTTAATTTTTCATGACATTTTCCAAGTGTAATATTATTTATTTTTAATGGACATTTAGGTCAAAAGATAACTCGGGGTGTCAAATGACCACAATGCCCCTGTTCGGGTTGCATTCCCAATTTTTCGGTAACACTGGGTTTTGTCCGTTTTTCGATTTCTCGCTTTTCTTTGTACTAATTATTTAATTTTTCTTTGATATTTCTAATGATATTTCTACTTCAATTGATGTCTCTTTAACTCCTAAAAATATTTTTCAGGGTTCCCCGCGATCCAGTATTAGTCAACGGTCCACGCCGTGACTTCCTGCAAGGTCACCCATCGCTAGGGTTCTCGGCTCGCTTAACTTAGTTGCATTTCTTTACTATTATTTTTCCTTTATTTTTCTTGTATTTTCTTTTCTTGTATTTCATTATTTAATGTCTCCTCACTCATATCGAAGTGTAGTTCTAGGCATTCTAGCTGTCCGGACAATACTGGTCACCGGAACGGTAGAACGCACTACCGAACTTAGGGGTGTTACAATTATCCCCCCCTTAAAATAAATTTCGTCCACGAAATTTTTCCTAATAGCCATCTTACAATAGTCATACGTTTATTTTCTCCTTTCTATATGATCGTATAATCTTCTTTCTCTCGAATTTGTATAAGACTTTTAACAATCTAATACAACATTTAATTTGTTTGTATAACACCAATCTTCTCTTACTATTGTCCTGTATAATATTTCGATTCATGTTCCTTCTTGAATGACCCTTGAGGTCATGTTAGAATCATTTATCTAGTCATTGGTCCTCTGACCATTCTAGTCCATAGTCTTCCTCACATTCGTAACATTTCTTTGTTATATTTGAACCAACTGTTCGAGTTTTTACTTCCATAACTCTTTTTATCTGTCAATATTCTATAACTTACTTTCTTTTGTATTGAACTATAACCTTTCGATATTCTAACCTTTGAGTTTTAGATCCCTAAGTAGGATTTTTAAACTTATTTCTAACAATTAAATTCTGTCATGGCATAACTATACCAAAACAGATGCCGTTGGCAACTATTCTTATCTAGGTGTACTATCGGATAGTACGTAGCTCTACACAATAATCTCAAGTCAGTACTGTAATCTGCAGCTTGCAGTATAAATATCAAGAACATTGCATAGTTACTACGATACATCCCAATAGATCAAATTTTCCTATCTTTTATCCTTTTCGAATTCACTAATATCCCGAACTTATTATGATTACAATATCCATTAACAATTACTAACAGTGACATCCTTGCCCTCATCTAGAGCAATTCCATTACTGCATCTTACTTTTACGTCCTCTTACCTTACATTAAATAGGCTCGCCAATTAGCTTTATAATTTATGGTGTGTTAGAAAATACTTTTCGCCAATAAACTCTTTCAAAACTAATTTCACTTATTATCACAATCCTTATTTTAAAGGGCTAATCACTAATGCATCAAAATTTATTCCTCAGAAGGAATAACAATAGAACATATAGTTCTAACACTAACATAAAAGTATGCAGACCCCAGGTCAAACAATACATATATATATCTTAGTTACTATTTGAGAAAGTACCAGCAATAATATCAAAAGTCTAAGTCTCTTCTCTCTGTCGTATAGCGTATACTCCAGCTGGAGCATCACCCTGTTCTAGCTGATTCACAGTACTCTGACTTCTAGGTGTACTACCCCTACCTCTACATTTGCCTCTACTAACTGATGGTGAACTCTTTGGGGTAGAAACTTGGGTTGATCCCTTTGGTGTCGTAAATGATCCAGAACGACCTGGATTTACACAATCCCTAGCAAAATGGCCGCCTCCACGCTTAAAACATGCTCCTACGGCTCTATAACATACCCCATTATGTGGTTTACCACAAGTTTCACAAAGTCGATCTGATAGTGCATTCCTGGGTTTCTGTTGAGTTTGCTAATCGGATCGAGGTGGTTTCTGTCCAGAAGATCTATCTCTATCGGACTTCTTACTATCTCTGTTGTATCCCCCAAAGTTTTTCCTCTTTCCAGTAAGACCACTAGAACTCTGTTCTACTGACTTTCACTCTTTTTCTGCCTTCTCCGATTTCTTTTCTCTTAGTCGCTTGATTCAATTCTTTCTAATTCTAGTACTTGAGAAATAAGTTCAGAGAAGTTGTTATGTTTGAATCCGACCACTTGTAATCTGATATTAGGCTTCAAGCCGGTTTCAAACCTCTTATATCTCTCCCTACTGGTAGAAAGTAGACTTACTGCATAATGGCTCAGGCGAAAAAATTCCCTTTCATATTCAGCCACCGATCTGCTCCCCTGTTTCAGACTTAGAAACTCTAGCAGTTTCTGATCTACATAAGCATCAGGGACATATTTTTGTCTGAATTCCCTGAGAAAGTCACTCCAGGTTAGCACTGCAGGTTCTACCAAACTGTGGGGAATGGTTTTCCACCAGTCATAAGCATCCCCCTGTAGCAAAGATACTAAGTATTCAAATCTGAGCTCCTTTGTGCAGTGCAGTTTCTTGAATACCCTATCCATCCTTTCTAACCACTGTTCTGCCTCTAGAGGATCTATCGTCCCTTGAACTCAGAGCCCCATATTTCATCAATTTGTCATATTGTCTAGCGTAAGACCGTGGTTGTACCATCGTGTCTGTATTGGGGCTTGAGTAGGCACATTACCGACCATTTGTCGGAACATTCGACCATCTGAGCGAATCGAGCAGGAATCGCAGATCATGGGCCGGGTGTCTTTGAACCACTGACATTATCTAGGGCTGGGGCATCCCCTTGCACCTCAGCTTCTATAGATTGATCGATTGAACGATCACCCTCTTCCATAGTCAATGCGAGGACCTTAGACCTCCTAAACAAATAACACAAGGAGATTTCCTCCCGTTAATGCATATTTATAAAGTAATGTATTGTATGTATCAGACAATGATATTGAGCAGTTGTACTATGAAGAAAGAATATTCAAGTAACATGTGAAAACAGAATTTAAAAAAAAACTAGCTCTGATACCACTAAAACATGTCACACCCTACCCCTCTGTAAGGCATAACATGATCCCGTAGTATACCTAATGAATTACCAACTTCGCCTACTGATAACCCATTAAATACACTACAAGGGATTTTCAAAAACTTTTCTTACTTCTTTTACAGTGGTGAGCACTATTTACAGGTGTTAAAAACCTTTTTGAACTGAGGTGAATTAACTAACACATTTAGACTATTAGTAATTTCTGTAAAAAAATTTTGGCAGAGTGCCCTCCGTAATTTGGATAAAACAGTTCTTCAAAAACCTGTCAAAAGCACTTCAATATTTTTCTCAATCTCAAACTCTAGCATAATTCAACACAAATCCACAATAATTTTTCAAAGACTGAGATACAAGAAATATAATACAATTTTTACAAGTCCAAATAACTCATAATTTATTTTACAACTTTAATGTACAATTTTAATTTACAACTGCTCAAAACCAAGAACACTATATACATACAAAGGAACATACATTACAATATAAAATGCGTAATATGGTATACTCAATATACCCGATGATTTCTCATTGAATGTACTAGCGACCTAGTCTCACGCCTACCGATCTGTCTACTGCGACAAAGAATGAAAAGCTATCGTTGAGTAAAATT
Source organism: Hevea brasiliensis (assembly GCF_030052815.1). Taxonomy (NCBI): domain Eukaryota; kingdom Viridiplantae; phylum Streptophyta; class Magnoliopsida; order Malpighiales; family Euphorbiaceae; genus Hevea; species Hevea brasiliensis. Next base: position 51,762,326 of record NC_079499.1, read on the forward strand.
TACTCAGTGGTGCACAATAACAATTTGAAATGCGATATATAAATCTTTTATTGACAGTTCACAAATCAAATGATTCACAATTCTATTTCACAATTTACAAAATTCATCTAATATAAATTTGATCAAGTAATTGAATAATACCGTTTTGCAAATCAATAACACAATTCGATCAAATAACTGAATAATACCGTTTTGCAAATCAATAACACAATTCAATCAAATAACTGAATAATACAATGTTGCCAATCGATAACATAATTTAGGCCATGACACAATTTTTTCCACACATGCCATGTTGTACACCACGACAAGACACACTCACCCTAATAATCGAAATCAATGAGGGAGGAAGCTAGCTGAATAATGAGTACTCATCCACACTCACCTCAGACTGGGAAGTCAATGAGGGAGGAACATAATCACACTCACCTCAGACTGATAAGTCAAAGAGGGAGGAATATATCAACAGTGTCATGCCAAATGTGAATCAAAACAATTTCAAATCACAATATTTCATACAAACCATAAATCACATTTTATCTCAAAGTTTCCATTTGCAAAGTTGGCAATACAATAAGTTCCAAATAACATTCCCAAAACCAAAGCAATCAAAACTTATTCATAACTCATTTCTCTACATAAATTTGCTAGTAAAAGCAGTGAATATAAAAGTATTGTGCACAGACACAATTTAAAACTATAATGTTGAATTAAATTTTTAAGTAGAAAATGAGAAGTCAAACTTATTGTGCACAAACACAATTTAAAATAATAACATAGAAATAATCATAATTTATTTCAATTGAAAAATTCAAAAGAAATACTTATTATGCACAAACATAATTTAAAACAATAATGTACAATAGTCATAATTCATTTCAATTGAAAAATTCAAAAGAAATAGTTGTTGTGCACAAACACATTTTAAAACAATAACATATAAATAATCATAATTTATTTCAATTGAAAAATTCAAAAGAAATAATTATTGTGCACAAACACACTTTAAAACAATAACATACAAATAATCATAATTTATTTCAATTGAAAAATTCAAAAGAAATAATTATTGTGCACAAACACAATTTAAAACAATAACATATAAATAATCGTAATTTATTTCAATTGAAAAATTCAAAAGAAATACTTATTGTGCACAAACCTCTGATAACTGTCTCTTGGCTCTGACTCAGTGTTTCCTTCCCCTCCCTGAGTCTTTGCTAACTGAGAAACACAATTTGAAGTGTTTCAGTACTAATTTAAACTGTCTCTAACGATAATGCTTGATAATTAATTCACTGAATTCATTTATTCGCTTAGTCAACCTACTATGTCGACCCTTGGTACATTTTAGGTAATTTAAGTTTTAATGTCATTAATATGTCACATTCGATAGTCTTTTAGGGTTAGTACATGTTACCAAATTCATTTCCGTGTATACTGCATTTTCTTGCGATTTGCTGGATTCCGGGATACTAGTTTGACCTAGCCGGACGACCTAGTTCCCTCGGTTTTCGGATTTCGGTCAAAACTACAAACTTGTAGATCTATGTCTTATGGAACGCGGGGCAAAATTTCAGGTCATTCTGAGTTATGTAGGCCAAGTTATTGTCATTTTACTATTGCTGGTCAAATTGCATCAAAATTGGTCATTTTAGGTCACTTTAGGTCATTTTAGGTTCGGCCAGTTTTTGGACCCGAACTTGTGCAAGCTGTTTGACTTACTTATGGTCATTTCTGGGCTTTGGTGTCTTCATAAGACTTGTAGATATGGGTCTTAACTATTCATGGTTAAAATTTCAGGTCAATTGGACCTGTTTTGAGTGAGTTATGGCCTAAATACTAACTGCTGCCCAAATTGTCAATTTTTAGGCCTCATTTGCACTTAATCCGGATTTGGTCATTTTTCAAGCTACCTTGCAAGCAGAATTTTGGCAAGCTTCCTTCATGAAAGTTGGCACATTTTGTGCCTAGTTTCACCTCCAATTGGTCTCATACCAATTGGAGCCACAAACTTAAAGTTATAGGCCTAAAATACAAACTGCCTTATTGCAATTCTTGCATACATATCAAACATCACTTTTAACACTCACCAAACTTAACATTCAAACTAATTATGGTTGTACCATGACCTAAACATAATTCACAACACATTATAGGTCATTTTGGCAGCTTACAATTACATTCAATGTGCACCAACAAGTGCAGAATTTTCCCAACTCAATTTACAACAATTTAACTCCATAACCAAGCTCATTCACATGTCCAACCTTCACACCACTATACGTACATTCAAACTGCCATAACAACCAACACATTTTAACATCATTATTCCATAAACCAAGCATGAATTCCAGCATTCTTCAAGAGTTAACAAACTGCCACAATGGTACACTTACATTCCGTTACTTTCCATGCTTTAAATCTCATTTTACATTTACATATACTAAGTATACATTACCCAAACAATTTCCTACACAATATACATTTAATCAATCATTTAATTCACCATTTACAAGCACAATTAAACTGCCTTCAAGGTGTTTCCATGGCTGCCAAAAGTGCACATTCCCATTCAACATCAAAACTCAAAAATTTCTCCATAAATCAAACACCCATAAACACCCTTACAAACTTTAACAAAGCAACAATCAAAAACTCAAATTTACCTATGGATGAGACTTCTTAAATCTTCACCAAAACTTAGTCTTCTTGCTGCCAATCTACTGCCCAAGTGGTGTAGACTAACTTTGATGAAGGAAGGTAGAAGGAAAGAAGCTTGAATCTCATATGCATGGAGCTTCAACCATGCATTAATGGAGTTTTTTGGGAGCAAATTTTCTGCTGGTTCTAAGGTTGAAGATGAAGATGTATATTCTGCCCAAATGAAGCTTTAGTGGTCCACTTAAATGAGTTAGTGGACCACTATGTAAGAATTAAATCATTGTTTATTCTAAGGTTCCATTTTTCCACATTTAGCTCCCAATTTTTGCTATTTACATTAGTACCGCCAATTTAATTTTTCATGACATTTAATATTATTTATTTTTAATGGACATTTAGGTCAAAAGACAACTCGGGGTGTCAAATGACCACAATGCCCCTGTTTGGGTTGCATTCCCAATTTTTCGGTAACATCGGGTTTTGTCCGTTTTTCGATTTCTCGCTTTTCTTTGTACTAATTATTTAATTTTTCTTTGATATTTCTAATGATATTTCTACTTCAATTGATGTCTCTTTAACTCTTAAAAATATTTTTCAGGGTTCCCCGCGGTCCAGGGCTAGTCAACGGTCCACGCCGTGACTTCCCGGTGCTGTTACCCATCGCTAGGGTTCTCGGCTCGCTTAACTTAGTTGCATTTCTTTACTATTATTTTTCCTTTATTTTTCTTGTATTTTCTTTTCTTGTATTTCATTATTTAATGTCTCCTCACTCATATCAAAGTGTAGTTCTAGGCATTCTAGCTGTCCGGACAATACTGGTCACCGAAACAGTAGAATGCACTACCGAACTTAGGGGTGTTACATTTGCCTCAAAACCCTAGGTGTCAAACCCTAACCACTCTAATCCATTGCAATTAACTAATTCAAAGCATATAAATACAATCTTTCAACTTCTTCAGGCATCTTAACATGTTTAACTCAATCAAACTCATGCAAATCACTCTCCCCTCCCTGCTGGACAAATTTCAGTTTAGTGTCTCACACATATTTTTTTTTTATTTTAAGTTTATTTCTATGCTCTTGATGCTATACATACACTAATTAAACTAAAAACTTGAAGTTTGCATTACTTACCTTGTTAGGTGTCTTTGAACTTTCACTTCCTCTCAATTTTCTTCAATTCTTTGATGACCAATCTTCCTCTCAAGTGATTAAATCAAGTTTTTGTGAAGCAAGTATGGGAGGATTTAGGGTTTAATGGTGGTTTCAAAGCTTGAAGCAAGCTTTAATGGAGGTTTACAATAGTGAGGGAGAGAGAAACGTAAATGGTGAGGAAGATGAGGCTTTTTACTTTTTTTTTTTTTCTTTTCTTTTCTTTTGTTTCTATCCTTATGGAAGACTCAAAAATCCATTTAATTAATTTATTAATTATATGACTTATGGCATCATGCATGATATCATTCATGATGTCATCTTCCTACACCTTTTTAACTTTTTTATTTTCTCTTCTTTTTTTTATTAGTTCTTTAATTTAATTCTCGATTCCAAAATTTTCTTTTCTCCCATTTTATTTGACAGTTAGGTCAGGAGTCAGCTCTCGGGGTCAATTGACCAAATTGTCCTTCGCCGGTTCAACCCGGTTTGCAAATAATTTCATATTTCTTTCGGCTCCCTGACCTAATTATTTGACTGGCTTAACAATTCTTTTTCATGATTTTCTCTTTTCCACTGTGTTTATAAGGATCCTAAGGACCGCGGCGTCATATTTTACGGTTCAAAATTTGAGTTTAAAAAGACTTCGTAGTCCTTCCTGAAAAGGTCACCCATCGTTGTGACTCTCGGCTCGTTTAACTTCTTATGTTCTATTTTTCTTATTTATACTTAACTAATTGAACATTACTAATTATTTGTGTTTATGGTTTATCTAGTTGTCTTAAGTGTGGTTCTAATCCCCTTAATTGTCCGGACCGACTCCGGTCACCGGAACAGTGAAATATGCCAGGCTATACAAATGGGAGTGTTACAATTCTCCCCCCCTTAAATAAATTTCGTCTCGAAATTTTACCTGGTATTAATCTCTGAACAGCTGTGGGTGCTGTCTCCTCATGTCCTCCTCTCGTTCCCAAGTAGCCTCCTGGCCTGAATGATGGTTCCACAGCACTTTTACCAACGGTATCTGTTTGTTCCGTAGCTGCTTCACCTCATAAGCCAGAATCTCTATGGGTTCTTCTTCATATGTGAGGTCTGGATTCACTTCAATTTCCTCTACTGGTAGTACATGAGATGAGTCTGATCGGTACCTCCTCAACATAGACTCATGGAAAACGTTATGTATCTTCTCCAACTCTAGAGGTAGTGCCAACCGATATGCCAAAGGACCCACTCTTTCCAGAACCTCATATGGCCCAATGAAACGAGGACTCAGTTTTCTCTTTCTGCCGAATCTCATAATTCTCTTCAAAGGAGAAACCTTGAGGAAAACTTTCTCACCCACTGCATACTCAATATCCCTTCTCTTTAGATCAATGTAGGACTTCTGACGGTCTGATGCAGTCTTAAGTCGATCTCGAATCACCCTGATTTTCTCTTCAGTTTGTTGAACAATTTCGGGTCCAATCATCTTTCTTTCACCCATGTCATCCCAACACAACAGGGTTCTACATTTTCTGCCATACAAAGGTTCATATGGAGGCATCCCAATACTTGATTGGTAGCTGTTGTTGTAAGCAAACTCAATCAAAGGCAAGTGTGTATCCCAACTGCCCTCAAACTCAATCACACAAGCCCGTAGCATGTCCTCCAAGATTTGAATTACGCCTCGGGTCGCCATCCGTCTGCGTGGATGGAATGCAAGATCTTGAAGTTCAATCTAGTTCCTAGAGCTTTCTGAAGACTACCCCAGAATCTAGAAGTGAACCTAGGATCTCTGTCTGATACGATGGATACTGGCACTCCATGCAGTCTCACAATCTCATCAATGTATAACTTGGCCAATCTTTCTAAACTGTAGTCCATCCGATCTGGTAGAAAATGAGCAGACTTAGTTAGTCTGTCAACAATGACCCAAACTGCATCATGACTCTTCTGTGTCCTTGGAAGTCCCATTACAAAATCCATCATTATTCTTTCCCATTTCCATTCTGGTACTGGTAGTGGATGTAGTAACCCAGCGGTTACTTAATGCTCTGCCTTTACTTGCTGACAAGTTAGGCATTTAGAAATAAACTCTGCCATATTTCTTTTCATGCCCATCCACCAGTAATGCTCCTTTAGCCCTCTATATATTTTTGTGCCACCAGGGTGCATGGCAAAAGGAGACTCATGTGCTTCCTTCAAAATGATCTTTCTCAATTCAACATCATTAGGAACACACATTCTGCCCTGGTGTAGCAATAGACCATCATCTCTGATTGAGAATTCTAGTTTCTTGCCCTGCCTGACTTCTTCTAACAGCTTCTGATGCCTTTCATCATTCTGGGCAGCCATTCTGATCTAATCAATCAACACTGGCCGTACATGCCATGCAACTGTTGTCTGCCCCTCATCATTAATCTCTAAGCTGGCATACAATGATCTTAACTCATGTACCAAAGACAAAGGAGTAACCCGTATACTTGCCATAGTCTTGCGACTTAAGGCGTCAGCCACAATATTAGCTTTCCCTGGCTGATAGTCTATCAGACAATCATAATCTTTTATCAACTCTAACCATCTCCTCTATCCCAAATTCAGCTCTTTCTGGGTGCCCAAATACTTCAAACTCTTATGATCTGTGTAAATGTAACACTTCTCTCCATACAAATAATGTCTCCAGATCTTAAGAGCAAACACAATAGCTGCAAGCTCCAAATCATGTGTTGGATAATTCCTCTCATACGGTTTTAGCTGGCGTGATGCATAGGCAATGACATTTCGATCTTGCATCAATACACAGCCTAACCCATTGTGAGAAGCATCACTATATACTGTATATTCTTTACCCAAAGTAGGTAAAGTCAGGACTGGAGCTTCAGTCAAACATCTCTTCAATTCATCAAAACTCTGCTAGCATTTGTCCGTCCACTGAAATTTCACATCTTTTCTAAGCAGCTTGGTCAATGGAGATGCCAACATGGAGAATCCCTTCACAAATCTACGGTAGTATCCAACTAAACCCAGAAAACTGCGAATCTCTGTGACATTTCTGGATGGCCTCCAATTAAGGACAGCTTCAATCTTACTTGGATCTACCTTAATGCCCTCTTTTGATACTACATGCCCCAAAAAGGATATCTCCTTCAGCCAAAATTCACACTTCGATAATTTGGCATATAGCTGTTTCTCTCTCAAAGTCTGCAGTACAATCCGCAGATGTCTATCATGCTCTTCTGCATTCCTCGAATAGACCAATATATCATCTATGAATACCACAACAAACTGGTCGAGGTATGGTCTGAAGATAGTGTTCATCAGATCTATAAAAGCAGCCGGAGCATTAGTTAACCCGAATGGCATGACTAGGAATTCATAATGGCTATAGCGGGTTCTGAAGGTAGTTTTAGGAATACTCTGCTCTTGTACTTTCAGCTGATAATAACCTGATCTCAAGTCAATTTTGGAGAACACAGCTGCATCCCTTAACTGATCAAACAAGTCATCAATGCGGGGCAACGGATATCTATTCTTTATTGTCACCTTATTCAACTGTCGGTAGTCAATACATAAGCGGAGAGTGCTATCCTTCTTCTTAACAAACAGCACTGGCGCTCCCCAAGGTGACACACTAGGGCGGATAAAGCCCTTGTCAAGCAATTCTTGCAACTGCACTTTCAACTCTTTCAATTCTGCAGGTGCCATTCTATATGGTGTTATGGAGATTGGGTCCACACCAGACATAACATCAATCTCAAACTGCACCTCTCTTTCTGGAGGTAATCCTTGTAATTCATCAGGAAATACATCTGAAAAATCACATACAGTAGGGATGTCCCTTAGTGCTGGACTCCCCACTTGGGTGTCTATCACATGTGCCAAGTATGCTTTACACCCCTTTCTGATCATTCTTCTGGCTAGTGCAGCCGAAATGATGTTTGATGGCAGTAAATGCCTCTCCCTGTGTATTACCACATCACCGTACAGAGGGAGACCAAAAGTGACTGTCTTCAGTCTACAGTCAATCATGGCGTTATGCCTGGCTAACTAATCCATGCCCAAGATGATATCATACTCTCTGAAGGGCATTTCAATCAAGTCTGACAGGAAAACATGTCCTTGGATCACCAAAGGACATTCTCTATAAATTATGTTGACCTGGACCTCTTGTCCTAATGGACTAGTTACTAGCACTTCAAAATCCATTTGCACACATGGAACAGCAAGTGAACTGACTATGCTAGCACTAACATATGAATGGGTTGAACCCGGATCAAACAACACAAATACTTCTTGATCAGAGATAGAGAATGTACCAGCTACCATATCAGAAGTCTCAGCCTCTTCTTGTTGTCTCATTGAATAACCCTGACTGAAGCACTTCCTCAGCCGATCGACCAATCGTGTTCTCGATCGCTCAAGCAAAGTGCCTCTACCTCTGCCTCTTCCTATGCCAACTAACTATGAACCTTTGGGAGCAAGACTCTGAATAGATCCCTCAGCAGTAGTAGGAGCTGGACCATATCTCAGAGACGGAGCACTAGTGCAGTCTCTTGCTAAATGACCCTTGCCTCCGCAGTTAAAGTAGGCTCCAGTGGCCCAATAACACTCCCCCCCCCCCCCCATGAATCTTGCCATAAGTCTCACAGGGCGCGAATGTGAACCCTCGCCGATCGCCGACTGCACCTAGGGGTCTCTGTCCAGAGAATCGGCCCCTACCAAATCTTCCACCTCGACCCTGCTGGGTCCACTAAACTTCTTTTTCTTTCTAGAGGTACCACCAGAACTCGGCTCTACTGACTTTTCCCCTTTGTCTTTCTCTGATTTCTCAGCTTTCTCTGATTTTTCTTTCACTGGGGTCGCTTCTAATTCTATTCTCTCCAACTCAAGTGCTTGAGATATGAGCTCTGAGAAATTGCTGTGTCGAAATCCCACAACTTGCATCCTTATGCTAGGCTTCAAACCCATCTCAAATCTCTTACACCTAGCCTTACTAGTAGTAAGGAGACTTCCCGCATAGTGACTCAGGCGGGAGAACTCCCTCTCATACTCTGCCACTGATCGATTCCCTTATTTCAAACTCAAAAATTCTTGCAATTTCTAATCAACATATGCATCTGGGATGTATTTCTGTCTGAACTCTCTGATGAAGTCATCCCAGGTTAGCACTGGTGGTTCAGCCAAGCTGTGGGGGATGGTCTTCCACCAATCATATGCATCCCCTTGCAGTAGTGACACAGAATATTCAAACTTCAGTTCATCTGGGCAGTGCAGTTTCTTAAACACTCTGTCCATTCTTTCAAGCCATTGCTCTGCCTCTAAAAGGTCCACTGTACTCTTAAATTCTGCTGCCCCATACTTCAATAATTTATCATACTGTCTGGCTGGAGGCAGTGGTTGTGCCACAGGTGGTTAGGGTGGAGCTTGAATAGGCATACCCCCAGCCATTTGTTGAAACATTACCGCCATCTGTTGTGCGAACTGTGCAGGAAATTACAGCATTTGCGGGGCTGGTGCTACGAATCCACTGACATTCGGTAAAGCTGGGGCTTCCCCTTGCGCCTCAGCTTCAACAGACTGTTCAACTGAGCGATCCCCTTCTTCCATTTCAGTCTGAAGTAGGGTATCTCCTGAACAAGTAACACATGGAGATTTCCCTCCGTTAGTTCCTATTATGATGTAATGCACTGTATGTAACAAATATGGACATTGAGCAGTTGTACTTAATAAGGAAAGACACAAATTCTCAAGTTAAAACATACTTCAAAAAATTTGCTCTGATACCACAAAAACATGTCACACCTTACCCCTCTGTAAGGCATAACATGATCCCGTAGAATACCTAATAAACTACCGAACTTCACCTACCGATAACTCATTAAGTACCCTACAAGGGATTTTAAAACAATTTTCTTACTTTTGATAAGTGGTGAGCATTTCTAATAAGTACTTAAAACATTTAGTTAAAATTAAAACTAGTTAACATTTTTGGCCCATTTTATTTTTACGCAAATTTTAAAAAAATTTTGACAGAGTTCCCTCTGTATTTTGAGAAAACAGTTCTTCAAATACCTGTAAAAAGCACTTCTAAAAATTTTTCTCAACAACTGTTTCAATTTCATACTCAATCTCGATCAATTTCTCAACATATTTATCAACTTTCAAATTTCAAATCTACTATCCAATTATCATCAAAATACTAGCAATCCATTTCATTCAAATTAAATAAAATAGTTCCATTCATATTTCATTAGAAACAAAACAATTTAGATACATCATTACAAAATTTACATTAAGAGAATTTCAAACTACAATATAGATTACAACTTTATACAAATTTTATACAAACTGCTCAAGACCCATTTTTACATTTCCATATATTTATGTGCAATATATACATTAAAAGAAATATTTATAGTTACGGTATAAATTATACCCGAAGACTTCAAGCTGAATGATCCTCAATCTTTAGCAGCTCAATCTGCTGCTCCTCTAGTCTCTAAATCTGCGACAGTAATAAAAGCTATCAGTCAGTACTAGGACTTAGTGGTGCACAACATACTAAAATAATCTTTATGCAAAACTTAAATCACATTTATTCAAAATTTGAACTGAGCATGCGAGTTAAACAAAAAACATAATTTATGATGTTTTAATCCCAAACAATTTCATTTTGAAGTATCAAATCACATTTCATAAAACCCACAGTTAGATCATGCCATTCGAAACAAATAGAATCTCAATAGCCAGAGGCTAAAGAGAAATCACATCACAAGGCTAGCTAGCTCAAATATATAGATATCCATTCACATCCTCTTCTACTGGCACACCTCAACACTTCTCCAGAGAAGGAATCAAAATTCGAAACTAATTACCCCCACTAGTCATGCTAGTAAGGTGTTCAAATATATGGTCATGACACTGTGGTTTCAAAACTTATTTTAACAATTTACTAAACATTGTCATTTCAATATACATAATAACTTTCAACAATTTAAATCAAACATCATAAGAATGCCATAATCCAATATTTCACATTATTCAAAACAGTATGCAAAAGATGATTATAAAAAGTATACGTTGTGCACAAACCTCAAGCGAGTCGCCTCTTGGCCTTGACTCAGTTCCTCGGGTTCCTTCCTGGTATTCTTTTCAATTGAAACACACAATTTTACAATGTTTCAGTACTAGAACTTAACATAAATCCAAAATAAATTTAGCCTCATTTTTACCTAGCTCTAACGTGCTAAACTCGACGTTTTAGAAATTTTGTGTTTTGGGTTACTATTCACTATACTATTCAAGTCAAATTGTTGACTTTCTAAGGCTTAATAGGTATGGGAACTCCAACTTCACCCACATACCACATTTTGGTTACTAAACTTGTTGGTTTTAGTCATTTTCTCAAAACTTAGGTCTTTTAGGCAAAATTGCCAAATTTTCGATTTTGGAGTCCTAAGTTGCACTGTTTCATTGGTCATTTTACTGTTGGAATTTGGCAAAACTTCCTTCATAGAAAATTTTCCCTATTATCTTAAGTTTATTCACCTTTTTGAATCACCCCAATTGGAGTTTTGTAACTCAAGTTATAAGCAAATTACATTTACTATTCATGCTGCAGAATTTTGGTTCTGCAGATTTGTTGATCCAACTTTGTTCAGCAATTTGATCAAGTTAAGTCCATAATTTGGTCTAATTTTCTTCATATTAAATGTTTTACTATGTCTTAGTTTTCCATCGGTTCAAGAATCGCCTAAATCAGAGTTTTCTAGAGAGAGTTATAGCCATTGAAATTTTACTGTTCAAATAGCAAATCTGCAGTCTACAGATTCAGTGACCCAACTTTACTCAGTAATTTGATTTGGTTAATGACATAATTTGGGTTTGTGTTCTTCATAAAAGTTTTAGATCTATATCTCATCTAACAACTGGTAAAATTTCAGGTCATTTAGACCTTCCTAGCTCGAGTTATGACTAAATGAATAAACACTGTTTATTTGGTCAGTTTGTGCAGTGGCAGCCTGCAATTTTTAAACTTTGATCAATTTGTTCACTAGGTTTTAGTCACTTTTTGGGCATACTTCCTAAATGAAAATTGTGTCATTTAGTGCCTATTTTCATCCTCAATTGGTCCCATGTCCATTGGATTTGTAAAATTTCATTTTTGGTTCCTCAAAGGGAATTTTGGTCATGCTGCCAGCACATGACCTTATCCAATCCGAATTGGCTTTTAATTCCAACACTTCTAACACACCTCATTTGGTCACAAATGACCATTTTTCACTTCACATTAGGTCAAAGACACCATTTACAAATTTCTCCAAACTTTTGCCTCAAAACCCTAGGTCTCAAACCCTAACCACTATAATCCATTGCAATTAACTAATTTAAAGCATATAAACACAATCTTTCAACTTATTCAAGCATCTTAACATGTTTAACTCAATCAAACTCATGCAAATCACTCTCCCCTTCCTGCTGGACGAATTTCAGTTTAGTCCCTCACACATATTTTTTTTTATTTTAAGTTTATTTCTATGCTCTTGATGCTATACATACACTAATTAAACTAAAAACTTGAAGTTTGCATTACTTACCTTGTTAGGTGTCTTTGAACTTTCACTTCCTCTCAATTTTCTCAATTCTTTGATGACCAATCTTCCTCTCAAGTGATTAAATCAAGTTTTTGTGAAGCAAGTATGGGAGGATTTGGAGTTTAATGGTGGTTGCAAAGCTTGAAGCAAGCTTTAATGGAGGTTTACAATGGTGAGGGAGAGAAACGTAAATGGTGAGGAAGATGAGGCTTTTTACTTTTTTTTTCTTTTCTTTTCTTTTGTTTTTATCCTTATGGAAGACTCAAAAATCCATTTAATTAATTTATTAATTATATGACTTATGGCATCATGCATGATATCATGCATGATGTCATCTTCCTACACCTTTTTAACTTTTTCATTTTCTCTTCTTTTTTTTTTTATTAGTTCTTTAATTTAATTCTCGATTCCAAAATTTTTTTTTCTCCGATTTTATTTGACAGTTAGGTCAGGAGTCAGCTCTCGGGGTCAATTGACCAAATTGCCCTTCGCCGGTTCAACCCGATTTGCAAATAATTTCATATTTCTTCCGGCTCCCTGACCTAATTATTTAACTGGCTTAACAGTTCTTTTTCATGATTTTCTCTTTTCCACTGTGTTTATAAGGGTCCTAAAGACCGCAGCGTCACATTTTACGGTTCGAAATTTGAGTTTAAAAAGACTTCGCAGTCCTTCCCGAGAAGGTCACCCATCGTTGTGACTCTCGGCTCGTTTAACTTCTTCTGTTCTATTTTTCTTATTTATACTCAACTAATTGAACATTACTAATTATTTGTGTTTATGGTTTATCTAGTTGTCTTAAGTGTGGTTCTAATCCCCTTAATTGTCCGGACCGACTCCGGTCACCGGAACAGTGAAATATACCAAGCTATACAAATGGGGGTGTTACAGAAAGAGATCAATTAGGAAGGAACATGTTTGGAGGAGAATTAGTGTTGATACTTGGAATGTTGGATCACTTACAGGAAAATTAATGGAGTTTGTGGATACCTTAGAAAGGAGAAGGGTAAATATAGCTTGCATTTAGGAGACTAAATAGGTAGGAGAGAAAAGTAAGGAAGTGGGTAATTCATTGTACAAACTGTCGTTTACCGGAAATGAGAGGAATAAGAATGGAGTGGGCATAATCATAGACAGGATATTGAAAGATGTTATAATAGCTGTGAAAAGAGTAGGAGATAGAATTATACTAGTAAAGCTAGTATTAGAAGGAGAAGCAATAAATGTAGTTAGTGCTTATGCCCCATAAATAGGATTAGATAGTGAGAGCAAACAAAGGTTTTGGAAAGATATGGATGATATAAGGCAAAACATACCGAATGAAGAGAATTTTTTCATCGGTGGAGATATGAATGGACATGTAGAAAGTGATAGGCAAGGTTATGAGAATGTTTTTGGAGGTTTTGGTTTCGACAGTCGAAATGAAGAGGGAAAAAGTATCCTGGATTTTGCTATGGCATACGACCTAATACTAGCAAATACCTACTTTATAAAAAGAGAGTCGCCTTTAGTGACTTTTAAAAGTAGGTAACATAGAAGCCAAATTAACTTTCTCTTAACCGGGAAGACAAATAGAGCTCTATGTAAGGACTGCAAGGTCATTCTAGGAGAGGCTTTAACAAGTCAATATCAGTTAGTAGTCTTGGATGTCAAGTTTAGGAACAATTTAAGTAAAGTTAGAAGAAATAGTGTAGCTCGAACAAAGTGGTGGGAGTTCAAAGGAGTAAAGCAGGTGAAGTTCAAAAATGAGCTTCTCGAGTTCGAAGCATAGAAGCTGGATGTGGAGGCCAATGATATATGGATATAGATGGCATCAAAGATTAGAGAAGTAGCTAGAAAAGTACTTGGAGAGTCTAGAGGATATGGACCACCCTTAAAAGAGAGATGTTGGTAAAGGCAGTGAAGAGAAAGAGGGAATGGTATAAGAAATTACCTAAGTGTGATAATAATGAGGCATGTGAACAGTACAAGATAGCAAAGAAAGAGGCAAAAAAGGCAGTTAGTCAAGCAAGAGCGTAGGCCTTTGAAAAGTTATATGAGAAACTTAGAACTAAAGAAGGGGAGAAAGATATTTATAGATTAGCAAGAAGGAGAGAAAAGAAATGTCAAGATCTCAATCAAGTTAGGTGCATTAAGGATAAAGAAGGAAAAGTATTGATGAAAGATGAGGACATTAAAGAAATATGGAGAAATTATTTTGATGATCTCTTTAATAATAGTCAAAGTGGTAATAGAGTGAATATAAACTACAGAGCAATAGAAAAAAAAAATGTGAATTATACTAGAAGATTAAATCTTTAGAAGTAAAGAAAGCACTTAATCGAATAAAAGTGGGTAAAGTCTGTGGACCCGATGAAATACCAATTGAAGTGTGAAAGTGTTTGGGAGATATGGGAGTGGCATGATTAACTAAATTGTTTAATAAGATTTTAAATTCAAAAAAAATGCCTGATGAATGGAAGAGAAATATTTTAGTACCTATTTTTAAAAATGAGGGAGACATACATAGTTGCTCAAACTATAGAAGATTAAACTCATGAGCCATACTATGACGTTATAGGAGAGAGTTGTGGAACATCGATTACATCATGACACTTCTCTATCTCCCAATCAATTTGGCTTCATGCCCGGTTGTTCAACTATGGAAGCGATCTTTCTCATTAGAAGCTTGATGGAGAAATATAGAGATGTGAAGAAAGATCTATACACGGTTTTTAATGATTTGGATAAGGCTTATGATAGTGTTCCAAGAGATGTCTTATGGAGAGTATTAGAATAAAAGAGGGTATCTATTAGATACATACAAGTGTTAAAAGATATGTATGAAGGAGCAACTACTATTATGCACACAGTGGGAGGGGATTGTCCACAAGAGATTTTCCTATCTCATTGGATTACACTAAGGTTCAGCTGTAAGCCCTTACCTTTTTACATTAGTTTTAGATGAATTGATAAAATATATACAAGAGAGTATCCCTTGGTGCATGATGTTTGCAAATAATATAGTTCTAATAGATGAGATGCGAGAAGGAGTCAATAGAAAGCTAAAACTTTGGAGAAGTACTCTAAAGTCAAAGGATTTTAAGTAAAGTAGAATGAAGATAAAATACATGCATTGCAAGTTCAGTGAAGGCCAAACTAGTGATAGGAAAGGAGTTAGTTAGGATGGAGTGGTACTGCTCCAAAGTAATCACTTTAAATATCTCAGCTCAATCCTTCAAGTAGATGGGGGATGTGAGGAGAATGTTAGTCATAGGATTAAAACTGGATGGTTGAAGTGGAGAAGTGCTATGAGAGTTTCATGTGATCGCAAGATTCCCAATAAGTTGAAAGAAATATTTTACCATACAGCCATACGACCAGTCATGTTATATGGTAGTGAGTGTTGGGCACTGAAGGAGTCATATGTGTATAAGATAAGAGTTTCAGAGATGAGAATGTTAAAGTGGATGAGTGATCATACTAGACTAGATAAAATCCGTAATGAGAGTATTAGAGAAAAGATAGGAGTGGTGCCAATTGAGGATAAGTTGAGAGAAGGGAGATTGAAGTGGTTTGGTCATATGAAGTGTAGACATACGGAGGCTCCAGTTAGACAAGTAAAGCACATTAGGTTAGAGGATAAAAGGAAAAGAAGGGGTAGACCTAAATTGACTTGGAGGAGAGTTGTACAACATGACCTAGAAGCATTACACATTTCTGATGATTTAACTCAAAAACGTTTAGAATGGAGAAAGAGAATCCATATAGCTGACCTCAAATTCTTGGGATAAAGGCTTAGTTGAGTTGAGTTGAGTATAATAATTAATATAAATTAAAATTTTAATTCAATAAAAATTATTTAACTTATTTTAATGAAATTAATAAAAAAAAATAAATACTGAATATTACTCTTACTAATTTATATTTTAATTGTTTTAAATATTTATAAACTTATAAAATTATTATTAAAAAAATTAAACATTTAATTAAATAAAAATTTACATTTATATCAATAGATATGCAATTCTAATCCTATTCAATTACAACTATTTTATTTGTTATAAATTTTTAGCCATTTTAAAAAATATAAATATTAATAATGGATAAGTTTTAACTATATATTAAAATAAAAAATTTTAATTTTTAATCCCATTTAAATAGAACAACCAGTTATTGGTTACAAATTTATAACCTCTTTTTACAAAAAAAAAAAAAAAAAATTATTGACAATGATAATATAGCTTCAACCAAACTTAAAATTTATTTTTATATATACACAATTTTTCATTTATATTAAAAATAAAAATAAAATATTTTTATATTCTCAAATTATTTCTCAATACAATAAATTAAAAAATAATTTTTATTAAAAATTTTAATGAAATTATGATAATTGCATTTTAATTTTGACTAATTTATGTAAATATAATAAAAATATAAATAGAATAAAACAAATAATAATTTTTTAATTTTGATAAAATTAATTAATATTTTAAATAAAATTAATTAATATTTTAAATAAAATTAAAAAAAATTGCTTAGGATTTTTTTATTATCAAATGAATTTTATTTTTTATGTTGATAACATATTATAATTTATAAATTTATTAAAAAAATTTTAAAAAAATATTAGTCATAAAAATTATGTAGACTTTATTTAGATAATTAACTGTTTAAAATAAAAATAAATTTTAATTTTATGTTGGTTTCTTTTCCAGTCAATTGACATATCATAATTTTAACCATCAATTTATTTTAATTTTAATTACTCATTAAAAATATTAAATATTTAAAATCAAGTTAAAATTCTCAAAAATTTAAGAATTGACTATAATAGCAAACAATTAGAAAAAAAAATACAAAAGTGAGAAAGGAGGAATATTAAGATTTTCAAAAACACTCTTCATTATTTTTATTATTTACAAAAATATCAAAAAAGTATTTATAAAAAATATTAGTTCTAAAATTCCTATTGCATTAAGATAAAATCAAGCAATAAAATACATATTTTTTACCTTACAATATTTATTCTAAATGGACTATAATAATTTTATTAATAAACTATTCTAAAAGTAACTTTTAGTAAATAATAAATTTTTATTTATAAAATCAAAATATTCATATTCCCATGCCATATTGATAGTGTTTTATTTATAATATTTTAATCACTAAAGTAATATATATTAAAAATTTTATTTTTATTTATAATATTTTAATTGACTAAAGTAATTTAACTTATTAATTTTATTTTCTTATAATCTTATAATTTTTTAAACCAAATTTAATTGAAAGTGAAATGCAGTCTTACGGATGAATATTTAAATTTAATTGATTATTAAAAATAATATATTATGATAATATTATGTTGTATATGAAAAATTAAAATTAAATTAAAAAAATTTAAATCATAAATTTATATAATGAATAAATGTTGCGTTAAAATAAAAATTAATATAAATAAAAGTAGTAAGAACAATAGTGAAGTGGATAAAATATGCACAATAATATATTTTTAAATTAGAAATTTATTTATATTCAGATATCATTTTTTTAAGTAAATATTCAAAAATTTTCCCTCAGAAATGAAGTATCCCACTACTTAAGTTCAAAAAAATTTCTTAGGTAAAGAACGTAAATTGAGATCAAATAATCCGGCTCATACACCAACTATATATTGACACTTTTTCTTCATTTTTTTTAATATATACATAGTATAGTAAAAAATATCTTATTTAACTCAAAATGTGTCTCTAAAAGTGTATATATATATATATATATAAAGGGGAATAATGGGATTGAAAGAAAAAAAAAAAAAAACCCTTAAGTTCAAAAAATGAAGTATCCCACTACTTAAGTTCAAAAAAATTTCTTAGGTAAAGAACGTAAATTGAGATCAAATAATCCGGCTCATACACCAACTATATATTGACACTTTTTCTTCATTTTTTTTAATATATACATATTATAGTAAAAAATATCTTATTTAACTCAAAATGTGTCTCTAAAAGTGTATATATATATATATATATATATATATATATATATATATATATATATATATATATATATATATATATATATATATAAAGGGGAATAATGGGATTGAAAGAAAAAAAAAACCCTTATTTTATATTATAATTGTAACACCCCCATATTAAGTAATCTATACATTCTATTGTTCCGGTGACTAGTATCTATCCGGACAGTCAGGATGTCTAAAACTATATCTTTGTTATCTAGAAAAGTCATGAATAAAAATTAATAGAAATTATATAAAGGTGAAATACAAATAAGAAAAATAAAGCATAATCAGTTAAATGAGCCGAGGTCCCAACGATGGGTGACCGAACTGGGAAATGACTGCGAGCTCAGTTGCTGCCTTAATTTCGTGTGGGACTCTGTGACACGCCAGGCCAAGGGATAATTGCGAAGCTAATGGTATTGTGAAAACCACAAAAAAGAATAAAGAACAAGTTCAAATAATCGAATCAGAGTTTAGGAAGCAACCTAGTGCTATTGAAAAATTTGCTCAGACCGATAAAGGGCAATTTAGTCAATTCACCCTTAGAAGTGACTCTTGGCCTAAATATCCATTAAAATATAGGAAATTAAAATTATGAAAAATAGATTAAAAGTTAAGAGGTGAATGGAAGAAAAGAAAATAAAAGGAAAGAAATTTCAAAATTTAAAGCTTTATGACATCATGATGACACTAGCATGACACAATAAAAAAATTTATTATTTAATTTAATTATTTGGATAAGTATAAAAGGGAATATATGAGAATTAAAAAGAAAACAAATTTTTTCTTCTTCTTCATCAAATAGCCGTCCCACTCTCTCTCATTTTCTCTCTCAAAGTTCCACCATAACCAATCAATTTCAAGCTTTCAAAACTTGATTTCATCCCATAAATCCTAACAATAACCCATAGAAAACTCTTAATTTACCCTAGAACAGAAGAATTGAAGGGAGAAATTGAAGAAATTGGAGAAGAAATTGAAGATTGAAAAGCTCCATTAAAGATAGGTGATTCCAAGCTTATTTTTTTGTATAATTGGTTGAGTTTAAGTTGAATAAGTAGAAATTAACATAAGAAAGTAAGAAATCATGCATGATTGAGAAGCCATGGATTTTGGCCAGCCATGGTATAGTGAGGATTTATTGTGTTTTAATCCAATTAAACATGTGTTCAACCTTAAATGAGTAAGAATAAGTGGTTAGTATGTTTGAATTTGCTTGAATTAGGGAATTGAGAAATTAGGGTTCTTGGAGATTAGGATTTTGGGAGAAATTTGGGAATTTTGAGAATTGATGACCAATTGATGCGTATGATGCTCAATTTTGGTCATTTAGGGTGTTTTGAATTGTGAATTGATGATTGGAATTGAGTTGAGTTGTGGATATGAAATTGTTGAATTCTGGACAGCCTGACCCTGTTTATTTAAGAGGTTATAAGTTGAATTGTGTTACTCCAATTAGTATGAGGCCAATTGGAAATGAAATTAGGGTCATAATGCTACAATTTTGATGAAGAAACCTTACCAAAAAAGTGACCATAAGTTGTCTAAAATTAGGTTGAATATGAAATTAGTGCCCTGATTCTGGGCAGAATTGACTAAATAAATAGTACATATTCCAATAGTCATAACTTTGTGTAGAGAGGTCCAAATGACCTGATTTTTATACCATTGGAAAGCTTAGACATATTAGAATAACTTTTATGAAGAATAGAAACTCAAATTCTGACCATAACCTAGTCAAACTGCTAACCAAAATTAGCTCACCAAAATTGCCAGAACCAAAAACTTGCCCAGAAAATCTGGAATTGACTAATCCGGCCAGTTATGGCAAACATGCCATAACTTGAGCTACAAAACTCTAAATGGAGTGATTCAAAAAGGGAATTAAACTAGACACATTAAGGAACAACTTTTATGAAGAAAGTTTAGCCAAATTTCTACTGTAAATTGGTCCAATAGAACAGTAAACCTAAGTGATCAAATCTGAAATTTTGGAATTTTATCTAATAGGCCTTAAATTGTAATTGGCAACCAATGCCAACAAATTTGTGACTCAAAATGTGGTATGATCATGTATTTAGAAATTGTATACCTATTAATTATGAAAAAGTCAACATTTTACATGAATAGTCAAGTGAATAGTAAATACAAATACACCAAATGTAAAGAACTCAACTCTTAAGAAAAATTATGAGTAAAATTAAGTAGGCAAAAATTCAATTGTTGGATTTAGTATTAGAAATGGTTTGAATGGTTATTAAAATACTTTCAAATTATGTGTTTCCATTGAAAAGGAGCCCTCCAAGGAAGGAGGAAGAGGGGATTAAGTCAAAGCAAACATAAGAGGTTTGTACACAATAATTTTAATTCTTTGTTTTCTAGTTGACAATCCATTTGAATAAATGTTATGAATAAATTGTGATTATTTTGGCTTTGAAAATTTTAATTAAAAAATAATGTGTTGCCCACTTTGTAAATGAGAATTTTGAAATGAATTATGATTTGTGATTGATATGAAATATTTGAATTATGTGATTTGGAAATCACACTTGGCATAACAGTTTCATTGTGTTCTTCCTCCTTTTATGGAGTTGATATTGATTTTATTCTTTTCTCTCTAGTTTGCCAGTTTGAGGTTTAGATCGGATGAGTACTCATATAGCTAGCTAGCCACCTCCCTCATTAATTTCTGTTAGTGAGGTTGTAGATTATTTTATCGTAGTGTACAATACGGCATTGATGGTGAAATTTTGTGTTATAATCTAAGTTGTGTATTTATTAGCAACACCATGGTTTACAATTTATTTTGATAAATTGTTATTAAAAATCTTGACAATAATTTTGTGAACTATGACTGTGAAAATTTTAACTTTTTATTATTAATGAATGATTATATTTTTCATGGCTTTAAAAATTATTATTGTGCATCACTGAGTAAAATTACTCAACGATGGCTTTTTCTTGCTGTCGCAGATAGGGAAAAGAATAAAGCAACAGAGTGAGCTGCTAAAATTGTAGGACAAAAATCTATTTTTGGGTTTTGTACGGGTATAACACTTTATACCCTTGTAAATTTATTTTGATGTAAATTTTTATTCATATGTATCTATTGAACTAGATGAGCAGTTGTACAATCAAAATTGTAATAATAATATTTTGTTCTCTCCTTCTGGAATTGCAAATTTTATATTTGAATTGCACTAAATTAAATGAGATTGAGATTGTTTGAAAATGTGTTGGATTGTGTTGACCTTAAATGGAGTTTTGGATATTTATATGCATACTGAAAGTGTTTTTAACAGGTTTTGAAGAACTGTTTTCTTCATTTTTAGCCAACACTCTATCGAAATTTTTGTAAAATTTTTGCAATACTGAATTAATTAAAAATTGTAGCTTATGTTACAACTTCAATTAAAGGCTTTTAATAATTATTCAATATTAATTTGCATTTTAAAATGATTGAAATTTGGTTTAAAATCTCTTGTAGTATATTTAATGGGTTATTGGTAGGCAAAATTCAATAATTCATTAGGTATACTATGAGATCATGTTATGACTTACGAAGGGGTAAGGTGTGATAATAATAGACTAAATTTATAGTTAAAGATAAATTCTATTAAAATATATAGGAATCCATGATTATTTTGTATTAATAACAAAATTAAATTTTATTAAAAATAAATATAAAAAATTTATTTGAAATGGACAAAGAATTATTTGAATTTAGTGCATCCACCAGTCAACTCTGTGCAATTATCTAACAAATTAGTTTCCAATTGGTTGGAATTTAATCAATGCTCCAGAAAAAGATCTTTTATTTATTTTTATTCAACACCTTCATTTATAAAAGTTGAGATTTACATTGAAATTATAATAAAAAAATTTAATTTTAAATCTAAGTAAGAAAATATTCTAAAAATTAAATTCTCAATGAATGAAAACTGACATCAATAAAATTATAAATTTAATGTGAAAAGAATAAATTAATCATAATAAAATATATAAAAATAAAATAAATTTGCTCAACATGTAAAAGGAAAGTAGTATAACTTTGGGCGATGCTTCTTTTATTTCGTTGCTCTACTACGAATGGTGATAGCTCATTTTTCAATCTATTCAAAGAGTAATATGTTATTTTTTAATATTGATGATTTGATCAATTTTTATGCAGTAATATTAATTTTTTTATAAATGATTCAAAAATATATTTTCTCACATCAATTTAACATACTTAAAACAAATAATCTTGAAATACTTTTTAATAAAATCAAAAGCACTAAGTGCCTGTTTGACCTTGCGTATGAAAGGTTGAAACTATTTTTTCTAAATAAAAGCCTATTTTAGATACTGTTGAAAAAAATAAATTGAAAAAATATATTTTATTATTTTAATATTCATATTTCTAAAATTTATTAAATTTAATTTTAAATTATTTTCTAATACTCTCTAGCTAGTATATTTAAAAAGTAATTTTCTCAATAGTAGTTTCAATAGTAATGTAAAATAGGCTCCAACTCTATTTTGGTATTTACACAATAAAAATGATAAATTTAATTGCCTATGTAATTTGTATTATAACAATAAAAAAAATAAATTTACTTGGCTATTGTTAATTTTTTAAAATTATTTATAACATTACACATTCTAATGCCTTAAAAATACAATTAAGAAAAAAGAAAATATGTTACCAATTGTAAATAAAGACTTAAATAATTCATTAAAATTTTTAAAAAATGAAAATGGTTCTTGTACATATGAGTGTAAAACAAGCTTCATAAATAAATTTTCTTTATATAAAGGCATCTAAATCCTGGTTATTAATTAATTTTTATATTTTTTTTCCTTAGTTTTATGCATTATTATTATTGTTTAATTTATTTTTTAAAATTACTCAGTATCAATTAAAGTTGAGCTTTACATAAACAAATATAAGCATGAACCAAGCCTAGAACAGTAAGAAACTGAAAGTTTAGTCCTACATGTTAATGTTTGGCCAAATACATCTCTAGGCACCTCAACTGTTGCGTTTTTGCCTAATAAATATCCTTTTTTTTTTTTGGCCCATCTCACACCTAAACTGAATAAAACCTATCACTTAAACATGAAAATTACAAATGGACTTATCCCCTAAACACAAAAATTGCAAATGGACCTGAAAGTGAGCTACACGCCCATCTAATGTGGCAAGTGTCTACCAAATGGATAAAAAAAAAAAAATTGAAGTGTCAAAATAAGCTATTAGAGATGATTTTGGGTCTGAAAAAAATCTTTGGGAGAAAAATCCACAAATATCTCAATCTTTCAAAATTTTTTTCTTCAAAGAATCTCAATGTCTAAATCTCTCAAAATCTTTTTGTTCTTCAATTGTCTTCATTTGAATCTTGCTCAGTACCCATATACTCTGAAGGTAAATTGTAACACCCCGAAATTTTAATTTTTATGAGCATTTTGGTATTTTAATTTTATTTAAATTTTAGGAATTTTTTTGAGATTTTTCGGATTTTAAAAATCGGGTTCGATTTTCCGAAAATATAAACTTTGATGATTTTTAAAAATTAATTTAAAGACCACGTGGCAAAACTAAAAATATATTTGGAGTCTACGTATTTTTCTGAGTTTTCTGAAATTTTTTCGGAATTTTTGGACCTCGTTTTCGGTCCCGAGGCAGAGTAAAAAATTCAAAATTTTGTATTTCGAATCGAACCGGCCGAATCGAACCGGACTGGATCGGACCGGTCGAATCGAACCGGCTCCCTTTCCTTTTTCTTCTCCCGCGCGCGTCGTCCCTCTCTTTTCTCTTTCTTTTCTCTCTCCTCCCCTCCCCTGCGCGCGTGCGTCGCTCCAGTTTCTCCGGCCAAATCTGGCCGATCCTGCCACCAATTGGACCGGGTCTTGTGTCCAAAATCATCTACTCGGCGAGAGCTTTCCATAGACACCAAGAACGCCGAAATCCATCGAGCGGATTGTCCGATTTTTGCTCGGGAAGATTTTAGCCCATTTCGACTTTTGGGCTAGATTTCTCGAAAACCGTGAATCCCACGAGAAAACCGAGGCCACCAGCATGCTCCATTCGTCGAGAGCTTCGCAACGACATAAATTTCGAATTTTTCCGACACCGTTTTTCGGTAGGTCCCACGGAACTTCGCAGTGTTTTTCCGAGCATTTAATGAGCTTAGAAAATTCTGAAAAATTTATGTACTAACCCCCGTGTTATGGGCTTCGTGTAGGTATCCTCGATTCGCGAAATTTCGGCGATTGACCGGTTCGCAAATTTCGCCGCATGCACCCGGACCTAAAAGTCTCCGAATTGGGCCGAGGTTTTGGCTAGCCCCCCATTGTCAGACGTCCCGAGCGCGTCCCCGAAGTCGGAATCGGCAAAGGTAAACCCGAACCTAGTTTTTACGTAATTTTCTAGTGCTTAAATAGGATTAAAAATCCATAAAATATTCGTGGTAGCTTAGAAAATTACGATTCTTTTTGCAATAGCTTAGTAATATTGCTAAGGACCGCGGGCAAAGTTTTATAATTTTTAGAGCTTGTTTGGCTTTTTGCAAAAATGATCAATAATAAGGACTAAATTGAAATTTTGCGTATTGTGATGGATGATTGATTTGATGGGCCTGTGAGGGGCTGTGTGATATGATTGAACCGTTGATGTATGGATTGTGAGTATAGAAGTGCTTTTAGCCCTTTGCAGTTGGGTAGGTCCTAGGTATAGGGAGACTCACGATTTTCGCACGACTTCGGACGTAATTGGTCTTTTTTTTTATTTGTATGGCGTCAGATGGTCTTAAATAAATGTAATAGGATTGTCGTGTGAGCCGGATGCCTTCTTCCTCCGCCGCCACAAGAATTTGTCGTCAAGTCCGTGAGTAAAATATTAATTTTAATTATAATTTCGATATTATTATATGTTCAAGATGCCCATGCATCACTTATATGCATATATTTATGTAGTTAAACTCTAGGCACGATTTATGTTGCATTCATAATCGTTGATGTACCATGGATGTTGTTGTGGTAATTTGGAGCAGCAGCGTGCGTTGGCGTGCGTGTGATGTGGTGTGGACTATGGATAGGACGGGTAGTTACGGCTTGAGTAATTGGGACCCGTTCCTTCGAGGGGTAGTCACGGCTTGAGTAATTCTGGGACCCTCGATTTGGTTATTAAGTGGAAGTCCGAGCTTGAGTAATTCACCGCACCAAAGTTAGATTTAAGAGAGTCAGATAGGGATCAACTCCCATATGTTATGATTGATACTACAGGTGTGTGAGTGCTCCAAATTACCTTTTGATGTTATGATGTGAAAATGTTGTGTATGTTGCATTTCACTCTACAAAGTTGCATTAGTTTCAGATAGTTATAGAGATTATAGTTAAGATTGATATTTTACTCTCTGAGTCGAACGCTCACTCCTGTTCAAAAATTTTTACAGGCCACAGGAGGATATTTTGTTCTGGGTTAACCTGCCTTTTTACCTCGCAGGTTGTTTATCAATATTGTGTAATTTTAATTACTCCTAGAATTTCCGCATGTGTTAGCAGTAATTATTTGAAATTGGTCTGTAATATTATATTCATGTTGGACCTGTAAACTTAATATTTTAAGTCTGTTTGATGGATTGGATGAGGGAGCTGAGCTCCCATTTATTATTATGTTGATGAGTATGTGGAGGGTGAGCTGAGCTCCCCAATGGATTGTTTATTGTGTTTACAGGTCGGGTGAGTCAACCCCGTTGGAAAGTCCATTTTATGGCCGGACTCATCCGCTTGTTTTCTTGATATTGGGCCCAAATGGGCCTAAGAGTTGGGTTAATGAATAGTTAAGGCTTACTACTGGACTCGTGGGCTTTAGGCTTGCCCAGGTCCTAGTGCCTGTCCGGCCCATAGGATGTGTCGTGACAAATGTGGTATCGAGCTTAGGCTCCGCATTCCTAGGAAAAGTTGTCTAAAGTGTTGGGAAAAGTCTAATAGGAGTCACATGCGGAAAAGTAGGGTCCATATTCGCCTTGCATTGTCGTCTTTGCTTCTAGTTTCGCTTCATATATTGTGTGTAAATATGAGTCTATAGAGCTGCAATGTGCAATTTTGAATTTTGTGGGCTAATGTCTGAATTTCAGAAAATGCGTAGAAGGTGAGAGCTGCCATCGCACTGTAACCAGATGTGCCTGACGAGGTGTCAAGACAGATGAGGCGCCGCCAGGAGGCGGTGTAGGAGGCCTAGAGCTGCTCAAGTAGAAGAGCAACTACCCACGCTCAAGAATGTCTTTCATGGCACAGGGTCCCATGGACCCCATGGCAGCTACTCTAGCTGGTCTGCAGAGAACCATCGACATGATGGCGCAGTATATGGTCCACCCTCCACAGCAGCAGCAGTCCACCGCACCAAGAGGGGAACCTTACAAACAGATCATAAATTTTAAGAAGTTGGTGCCTGGTACCTATGATGTGTCAGACGATGCATATCGGTTTTTGGATTCCTGCAGACAGGCAGGAACAGAATTACAGTTGACTGATAGAAGATTGATAGAATGTATGCAGCACGTCATGGGGCCCATGCCTAGGCAATGGATGAATGACTACGTGTTACCCCGGATGGAGGGTTTGACATGGGCTCAGTTTGTGGAACTTTTTATCAATCGGTTTGTGCCAGAAAGCTTCAGAGATCAGAAGCAGTGGGCCTTTGAGGCCTTAAGACAGAATGGCAGGTCTGTAGATGAATATGCTACTGCATTTGCGAATTGAGCAGATATGCCCCTACAAAGCAGATCTACAGAGACTATGAAGGTGAAAAGATTCCTAAAGGGGCTTGACAGAGGTATGCGAACTGGCCATGATGTCGGATCGCTTTTGATGTGGTGGTTGATCGAGCTGCATGATTGAGATTAGCTATGCTGTGGATGACAGCGGAAGAGCAAAGAAAAACAGAGCAGAGGGTTCCTCAGGTGTCCCTTCCATGGGTACTCCGGACAGTGGTGGCCAGGGTAATTACAGAGGAAAGGGTAGGAGCAAGAGAAGTGGTTTCAGACACCGACCACGAGGATTCAGACCAGGGTACGGATCCAGCAGTGGTAACAGTTCGGGGTACAGTAGTTCTGGGTCTGGTTCAGGATCCTCCTTGGCACCTTGTGCACAGTGTGGAAGAGGACATTCAGGACCTTGTTTGATGGGATCGAGTATGCTTCAGTGTGGCCAACCGGTCACTTTGCTAGAGAATGCCCCATGTTCAATGAGCCACGATGGGGTCACAGTGGTTCTCATGCGAATGTTCCTCGATTGTATCCGGTGCTTCCAACATGGCGTGAGCCGATCGGTACCAGGCCGAGGACAAGGGGGACGTGGATTTGGAGGCGGTCGAGGTAGAAGTCGATGACGTGGTTCTCGCCACTCGGTAGGGGTCAAGCTCGGGTTTTCACCCTGACCCACCATGATGCTCAAGCTTCAAATGCAGTTGTGGCAGGTATTCTTCCAGTCCTGTTCTTATGAGGCTCGTGTTTTGATAGATCCGGTGCTACGCACTCATTTGTCTCCCCGTGTTTGCCATGAGGTTGGGTAGAAACCCTACAACCTTAGAATGCCCTTTGTCGTAGCTACCCCACTTAGTGACAACATAGATGTAGACATGGTATTTCCGGCAGCCCGGTGGTAGTGGATGGAAAGATCCTCCCACAGACTTGGTTCCTCTACCAAGAATGGATTTCGATGTAATCTCGGGATGGACTGTTGGCAACTCATTATGCCACCTTAGACCGCAGAACAAAGGTATACTTCCACATACCTGGTGTGGAAGAGTTTAGCTTTGATGGTGACAGGAGCGTGGCTCCATATAATTTGGTGTCAGCAATTAGTGCCAGAAAAATGTTGAGGCATGGATGCCAAGGGTATTTGGCATTGGTGAGAGATACATCCGTAGAAGGTGTCGGCATGGAAAATGTTCTGTTGTCGAGAATTCATGGATGTCTTTCCAAGAGCTTCCAGGGTTGCCACCAGAAAGGGGAATAGAGTTCTGCATTGATGTTATTCCGGGTACAAACCCCATATCGATGCCACCTTACAGGATGGCACCAGCAGAATTGAAAGAGCTGAAGGAGCAACTACAGGAGCTCTTGGACAAGGGTTTCATACGTCCGAGCACTTCACCTGGGTGCTCTGTTCTATTTGTGAGAAAGAAGGATGGGTCATTGAGGTTGTGTATCGACTACGCATACCGAACAAGGTGATCGTGAAGAACAAGTATCCACTTCCTCGGATCGATGATTTGTTTGATCACTCTAAGGAGCTAGATTCTTTTCAAGATAGACTGCGGTCGCTACCATCAATTGAGAATCAGAATGAGGACGTGTCCAAAACGGCTTTCGTGACAAGATATGGTCATTATGAGTTCTTGGTGATGTCTTTTGGACTCACTAATGCACCAAAGACCTTCATGGACTTGATGAACAGGTGTTCAAGCCATTTTGGACCGCTTTGTCATCGTATTCATAGATGACATTCTCGTATACTCTGACCGAGGAAGAACACGTGTGGCACTTGAGGATGGTGTTGCAGACTTTGAGGGAGCACCACCATACGCCAAATTTTCAAATGTGAATTTTGGCTAGAAAGCATCTCATTCTTGGGACACGTGGTTTCAAGTGACGGTATTCAAGTGGATCCCAAGAAAATTGAAGTCAGAATCGATTGGCTTAGGCCTACAAATACCACCGAGGTGCGAAGTTTTCTGGTTTAGCTGCTACTACAAAGCGTTTTGTACAAGATTTCTCCAGATAGCGGCTCCCTAACTAAGTTGACCAGGAAGAATGTTCCATTCATTTAGACAGATTACTGTGAGGTGAGTTTCCAGAAGCTTAAGGAGTGTCTAACCACTGCCCCTGTGTTGACACTACCTGTGAGTGGTGAAGGATACACCGTGTATTGTGACGCCTCGAGTTGGCCTAGGTGTGTTTTGATGCGTAATGGAAAAGTAGTGGCTTATGCTTCAAGGCACCAAGAGGCATGAGCGTAACTATCCCACCTATGATTTGGAAATGGCGGCCGTAGTCTTTGCACTAAAAACTGGAGACACTACCGTATGGTGAAGTGTGCGAGATATACACCGACCATAAGAGTTTGAAGTACATCTTCCAACAGAGGGATTTAAACTTGAGACAGAGGAGATGGATGGAGCTTCTGAAAGACTATGATTGCACCATCCAGTACCACCCAGGAAAGGCCAATGTTGTGGCGGATGCTCTGAGCAGAAAATCTTCTGGCAGTTTGGCACACATTTCAGTAGAGAAGAGACCGTTGATTCGGGAGGTACATGAGTTGATGGATCAAGGTTTAATCCTAGATCCGCTGATGAGGGGTATTGTTGGCTCACTTTTCAAGGAGGCCGGACTTGAGGGACAGAGTTAGAGTTTCCAAAGACAGACCAACAATTGATGAAGATCATAGAAAGAGTACAAAGAAGGTGAAGGTGGTGAGTTTGGATTTGCCAATGATGGCGCCCTAGTGCAAGGTTCTAGGATATGTGTGCCCGATGTGGACAACCTCAGAATGAAATCATGCAAGAGGCACACTATACATCAGACAAGATCCACCTGTGTTCCACCAAGATGTACCATGATGTGAAAGATAGCTACTGGGGGAATGACATGAAGAGAGACATAGCAGATTTTGTGTCCAAGTGCTTGACTTATAAGAAGGTGAAGTTTGAACACCAGAGGCCGTCAGGGAAGCTGCAAGAGCTCCCTATCCCATAATAGAAATGGGAAATGATTAATATAGACTTTGTGACTGGGTTGCCTCATACCACGCGGGGATATGATTTGATATGGGTAATTGTAGACCGCCTGACCAAATCAGCTCACTTCTTACCTGTAAAGACTACATACTCTATGGCACAGTATGCCCGGCTCTACATTCGAGAAATAGTCAGATTGCATGGAGTTTCGGCTTCCATAATATCTGACAGAGGGCCCCAGTTCACTTCTCAGTTTTGGAGAAAGTTGCAGGAGGCACTTGGCACACGCTGAACTTCAAGATGCCTTCCACCCTCAGACAGACGGACAGTCCAAAAGGACGATCCAAACACTGGAAGACATGCTTCGCATGAGTGTCTTGGATTTTGGAGGTCAGTGGGATGAGCAGCTAGCTCTGGTAGAGTTTGCCTACAACAACAGTTATCACTCCAGCATAGGGTTGGCACCCTATGAGGCATTATATGGAAGAAAGTGTAGGTCTCCTCTGTGTTGGACAGAAATGGGGGAAGCGAAAGTGCATGATGTAGACCTAGTGCAGTACACTTCAGAGGTAGTTCCTTTAATCAGGGAACGACTGAGGACAGCTTTCAGTAGGCAGAAGAGTTATGCAGACCCCAGACGGAGGGATGTGGAGTTTGCAGTGGGCGACTATGTATTCCTGAAGGTTTCTCCAATGAAGGGAGTCATGAGATTTGGAAAGAAGGGCAAGTTGGCACCTCGGTATCGGACCTTTGAGGTTACCGATAGAGTCGAGCAGCTTGCCTCACGGTTGGAGCTACCACCCAACCTTTCTCACGTTCATCCCGTGTTTCACATCTCCATGCTCAGGAAATACATTCCTGATCCTTCTCATGTACTGCAGCCGGATGTGATAGAGCTAAAAGAGAACTTGACATTTGAGGAGCAGCCTGTAGCCATAGTGGACTACCAAGTGAGACAGCTGAGATCCAAACAGATCCCTATGGTTAAGGTTTTGGTGGAGGAGTCAGTCGGTGGAAGAGTGCACCTGGGAGTCAGAACGGGACATGCGTAGCAAGTACCCTTATTTGTTCAATGTATAATCATGTGCTTTATTCTGCCTTGTGTAAAAATTCGAGGACGAATTTTCTGTAAGGGGGGAAGAATGTAACACCCCGAAATTTTAATTTTTATGAGCATTTTGGTATTTTAATTTTATTTAAATTTTAGGAATTTTTTTGAGATTTTTCGGATTTTAAAAATCGGGTTCGATTTTCCGAAAATATAAACTTTGATGATTTTTAAAAATTAATTTAAAGACCACGTGGCAAAACTAAAAATATATTTGGAGTCTACGTATTTTTCTGAGTTTTATGAAATTTTTCGAATTTTTGACCTCGCTTTTGGTCCCGAGGCGAGTAAAAATTCAAAATTTTGTATTTGAATCGAATCGAGCCGGAATCGGATCGGACCGGTCGAATCGAACCGCTCCCTTTCCTTTTTCTTCTCCGCCGTCGTCCCTCTCTTTTCTCTTTCTTTTCTCTCCTCCTCCTGCGCGCGCTGCCGCTCCAGCTCGGCCAATCCGCCGATCCGGCCACCAATTGGACCGGTCTTGTGTCCAAAATCATCTACTCGCGAGAGCTTTCCATAGACACCAAGAACGCCAAATCCATCGAGCGGATTGTCCGATTTTTGCTCGGGAAGATTTTAGCCCATTTCGACTTTTGGGCTAGATTTCTCAAAACCGTGAATCCCACGAAAACCGAGGCCACCAAAGACGCTCCATTCGTCGAGAGCTTCGCACGACATAAATTTCGAATTTTCCGACACGTTTTCTGGTGGGTCCCACGGAACCGCAGGTGTTTTTCCGAGCATTTAATGAGCTTAGAAAATTCTGAAAAATTTATGTACTAACCCCGTGTTATGGGCTTCGTAGGTATCCTCGATTCGCGGAAATTCGGCAGCTGACCGGTGCGCAAATTTCGCCGCATGCACTGCGGACCTAAAAGTCTCCGAATTGGGCCGAGGTTTTGGCTAGCCCCATTGTCGACATCCCGAGCGTCTCAAGTCGGAATCGGCAAAGGTAAACCCAACCTAGTTTTTACGTAATTTTCTAGTGCTTAAATAGGATTAAAAATCCATAAAATATTCGTGGTAGATTAGAAAATTACGATTCTTTTGCAATAGCTTAGTAATATTGCTAAGGACATGAGCAAAGTTTTATAATTTTTAGAGCTTGTTTGGGCGCTTTTTGCAAAAATGATCAATAATAAGGACTAAATTGAAATTTTGCGTATTGTGATGGATGATTGATTTGATGGGCCGGAGGGGCCGTGTGATATGATTGAACTGTTGATGTATGGATTGTGAGTATAGAAGTGCTTTTAGCCCTTTGCAGTTGGGTAGGTCCTAGGTATAGGGAGACTCACTGGATTTTCTGCACGACTTAGGACGTAATTGGTCTTTTTCTTTATTTGTATTGAGTCGATTGTATTAAATAAATGTAATATGATTGTCAGTGAGCCGATGCCTTTCTTCCTCCGCCCACCGCCACAAGAATTTGTCGTCAAGTCTGTGAGTAAAATATTAATTTTAATTATAATTTCGATATTATTATATGTTCAAGATGCCCATGCATCACTTATATGCATATATTTATGTAGTTAAACTCTAGGCACGATTTATGTTGCATTCATAATCATGATGTACCATGGATGTTGTTGTGGTAATTTGGAGCAGCAGCGTGCGTTGGCGTGCGTGTGATGTGGTGTGGACTATGGATAGGACGGGTAGTCACGCTTGAGTAATTGGGACCCGTTCTTCGAGGGGTAGTCACGGCTTGAGTAATTGGGACCCTCGATTTGGTTATTAAGTGGAAGTCCGAGCTTGAGTAATTACCGGGCACCAAAGTTGGATTTAAGAGAGTCAGATAGGGATCACCCCATATGTTATGATTGATACTACAGGTGTGTGAGTGCTCCAAATTACCTTTTGATGTTATGATGTGAAAATGTTGTGTATGTTGCATTTCACTCTACAAAGTTGCATTAGTTTGAGATAGTTATAGAGATTATAGTTAAGATTGATATTTTACTCTCGAGTCGAACGCCACTCCTGTTCAAAAATTTTTACAGCCACAGGAGGATATTTTGTTCAGGTTAACTCGCTTTTTACCTCGCAGTTGTTTATCAATATTGTGTAATTTTAATTACTCCTAGAATTTCCGCATGTGTTAGCAGTAATTATTTGAAATTGGTCTGTAATATTATATTCATGTTGGACCTGTAAACTTAATATTTTAAGTCTGTTTGATGGATTGGATGAGGGAGCTGAGCTCCCATTTATTATTATGTTGATGAGTATGTGGAGGGTGAGCTGAGCTCCCCAATGGATTGTTTATTGTGTTTACAGGTCGAGTGAGTCAAAAACTCCCCGTTGGAAAGTCCATTTTATGGCCGGACTCTGTCCGTTTGTTTTCTTGATATTGGGCCCAAATGGGCCTTAGAGTTGGGTTAATGAATAGTTAAGGCTTACTACGGGCCTCGGGGGCTTTAGGCTGGCCCAGGTCCTAGTGCCGGTCCGGCCCATAGGTTGGGTCGTGACATAAATACTCAATATGACCTCCACCGCCACCACCACCGTGCAAATGATCAGAATGGTGGAGATGCGAGATAATTATCATCATCATCAATATCAAAATTAGAGTGAAAGTGAAGGTGGGAACTAGAGTTGGAATATGAATGGTGAGATACTGCAGGATTAATGGCGTCGGTGGACAGCTAGTTGAAATGGGTCTGTGTAGACTAAATGAAATGGTTCTAAGTAAGTGTCATTGTTGGTGCAAATGAGTATATTTTGTGGTGTTGCTGGACGACAAATGGATAGAAGGCTGCTTGGAAATGACAAAGTGCTGACTGACCAGTGGGGGGAAGATGGATAGTGAAGACTCATATGTAGTGGCAAGCAATGGTGTTGAAGACCTTAATGTTTGATTGGAATAGTGAGCTACAACAACTTGCAAGGAAAGAGAGGGTGTTGCGTGGGTTAAGATAGAGGAGATGAGCTAGGTTTTTTGGATTCTTGTGGGAATGATGTGCAGTGTGCTTAGTTAGAGAAGAAACATATATGTGATTTTTTGAATTGGTGGTTGAGTTTTGCATCTTGAGTTTGTGTCTTTTTAGGGAAAAGAGGGTAATTTCTACTCTGCTTTAAAGGCACTAGGGAGAAACACCAGGCTGACTGGATCGCCTTTTCCTTGAGAAGGCAAATCCCAGAACTAGTAGAGGGAATCTTACTAGCTTTTTCTTTATGGTTTTTCATTTGTTTCTCAAAAAGACTTGCCAATGTGGAGTGTGTCATGTGCCAAGTCAGCAAAGAATTTCACTTTCACTTGCTTGCAAATGCGTGAGATTTACCTTTTTGTTGACTGTGCAAATTTGTATTTAAGTGATATGTTTTGGTTGAGTTGAGGTGTAAGATAGGCAAAATAAAAAATTTAGGTGTCTATTATACAAAAACGCAATTGTTTAGGTGCCTGGGGATGTATTTGGCCTTAATGTTTTGTTCAACTTAAAATAGTGTAACTCATCATGAATTTTAAGTCATTAAAAACTAGCATTTTTTTAAGATTAAATTATTTAGTTTGTTTAAAATTTTAAGTCTTGAATTTAAATTTCACCCGAGTGAAATGGAAAAAAAAAAAAATCAATATGAGCAGTTTCTTAAAGTGGGATAATTTTGCAAGAGTAATGTATTATTTGGTCTTTGTGTCACACCTTACGCCTCTGTAAGGCATAACATAATCCCGTAGAATACTTAATGAACTACCGAACTACACCTAGCGATAATTCATTAAGTACACTGGTGAATATTTTGGAAGTGGTGAGCATTTTGGTAGGAATTAAAATCATTTATTCAAAGCTTATAAACTAGTAAAATTTTTGTCCATTTTTATTTTTCTGCAAATTTTATAAAAATTTCGGCAGAGTGCCGTCTGTATTTTGAGAAAACAGTTCTTCAAATATCTGAGAAAAATACTTCCAATAATTTTCCACAACTCCCAACCTCCAATTAATCTCAAATCAACACATTTCAAATCATTCCACAATTCAACCAAAAGTTTATCAACTTAAATATTTCATAATTCCATCCACAGTGCATATAATATGAAATTCACAAATACAAATCTTAATTTACAGAATGAAATCTAAAAATAATATTATTACAATTTATTATACAACTGCTCAACTTTACATTGATACATAAAACATTACAATATTTACATCAAAATTAACTACAAGGGTATAAAATAATACCCCTACAAAAAGATCAGTGTGATCCTCAATTCAATAGCAACTCACTCTGCTGCTTTCTCCTTGCTTTTATCTGCGACAGCAAAATAAGCTATCGCTGAGTATAAAAATACTCAGTGGTGCACAATAAAAATTTTAAATACAATACATAAATAATTCATTAACAAAATATGATTTAAATGTTTCTCAATCACATTTCACAAGTTATCAAAACTCATAATAACACAATTTAGTCAAATAATTTAATAAACATAGTGTTGCCAAGTCATACACAACTTAAGCCATGACACAAAATTTCTGATCAATGCCGTGTTGTACACCACGACAAAGCAATCTACAACCCCACTAATCGAAATCAATGAGGGAGGTGGCTAGCTAGCTAATGAGTACTCATCCGATCTACAACCTCAACTGGTAAACTAGAGAGGGAGGAAAAATAATCGATCTCACCTCATAAATGGAGGAGGAATAATAAAGCACTGTCATACTCAGTGTGAATCAAAAATCAATTTCAAACATTTTATTTAAATAATTCATGAGAAATCCGATAAATTTCCAGAGTCATAGTTTCATTCACAAGTGGCAACACAATTCATGAGTAACACCAAATTTTCATAAAT
Source organism: Hevea brasiliensis (assembly GCF_030052815.1). Classification (NCBI taxonomy): domain Eukaryota; kingdom Viridiplantae; phylum Streptophyta; class Magnoliopsida; order Malpighiales; family Euphorbiaceae; genus Hevea; species Hevea brasiliensis. Next base: position 51,798,353 of record NC_079499.1, read on the forward strand.
TATACCCAATCAAATCGGTAATAAGAAAATGATGAAATAAGATTTATTGTGCACAAACCTGACGTGAGTCGCCTCTAGGCCTTGACTCAGTCTCTCAGACCTTCCAAGTCTTTTTCAGCTGAAACACACAGTTTCACAGTGTTTCAGTACTATAACTTAGCATAAATCCAAAAATAAATTTAACTTCACTTTAACCTAGCTCTAATGTGCTAAACTCGATGTTCTTGAAATTTTTGTGTTTCGAGTTACTATTCACTATACTATTCAAATCAAATTATTGACTTTCTAAGGCTTAATAGGTATGGGAATTCCAACTTCACCCATATACCACATTTTGGTCATTAAATTTGTTGGTTTTGATTGTTTATTCAAATTCTAAGTCTTTTAGGCAAAATTGCAAATTTTCAATTTTGGTGCCTTAGGTTGCACTGTTTCATTGGTCATTTTACTGTTGGAATTTGACAAAACTTTCTTCATAGAAAATGTTCCCTATTATCTTAAGTTTATTCTCCTTTTTGAATCACTCCAATTGGAGTTTTGTAACTCAAGTTATAGCCATTTGAACCATGGCTGCTGGATTGGACTCAACCCAGAATTCTGGGCAATTTTTGGTGCTGGCAGTTTTGGGTCACCAACTTGGGGTGGCCAAATGACTTGGTTAATGGCATAATTTGGGTTTGTGTTCTTCATGAAAGTTTTAGGTCTATATCTCATCTAACCACTGGTAAAATTTCAGGTCATTTAGGCCTCCCTAGCTCAAGTTATGACCAAATGAACAAACAAACACTGTTCATTTGATCAGTTTGTACAGGGCATACTGTGATTTTACAAGTTTGGTCAATTTGTTCACTAGGTTTTGGTCACTTTTTGGGCATGCTTCCTAAATGAAAATTGTGTCATTTAGTGTCTATTTTCATTCCCAATTGGTCTCATATCAATTGGACTTGTAAAATTTCATTTTTGGTTCCTCAAAGGTAACTTGGTCATGCTGCCAGCGGCATGACCATACTCAATCCGAATTTGGCCTTAACTCCAACCATTCCAACACACTTCATTTGGTCACCATTGACCATTTCTCACTTCAAATTAGGTCCAAGATATCATTTACAAGTTTTTCACATTTTTGGTCTCTAAACCCTAATGTCCAAAACCCTAATTCACAATTTCCTTGCATTTAGCTAGTTCAAGCCTTTAATCACAACCATTTCGCTACTTAAAGTTCATATCACCATCTAAGTTAATCAAATCATGCAATAACACCCCCATATACATGTTGGCCAAAAATCATTCATGGTCCCTCAACAAATTTTATTTCATTTTAAGCATGTTTCTAAGTTAACTAAGTTATAAACACAAATAATAAACTCATTTGTAACTTAAATCACTAACCTTTGTGTAGCAACTTCTAACTCCCCTTTCTCTAATTTTCTTTCTTCTTTTCTTCTTTCTTTGATGACCAATCTTCTTATCAAGTGATTAAATCAAGTTTTTATGAAGCAATTATGGGAGAAGTTGAGGTTTAGTAAGGATTTCAAAGCTTGAGTGCAAGCTTTAATAGAGGAAAATTCACGGAGATGAGAGGGAGAGTGAAGGCGGCAAGGGAGAAAGGAAGAAGACCAATAATTTTTCTTTTCTTTTATTTTCTTTTTATGTATTTTGTCTTATGGAAGACCAAAATATCTAAATAATTAAATATATTAATTATATTCTTTATGGCATCATGCATGATGTCATGTATGATGTCATCTCCCTACACCTTTTTCATTTTCTCTTTTTTTTTATTAGTTCTTTAATTTAATTCTCGATTCCGAAATTTTCTTTTCTCTGATTTTATTTGACAGTTAGATCAGGAGTCAGCTCTCGGGGTCAATTGACCAAATTGCCCCTTGCCAGTTCAACCCGGTTTGCAAATAATTTAATATTTCTTTCGGCTCCCTGACCTAATTATTTGACTGGCTTAACAACCTTTTTCCGTGATTTTCTCTTTTCCACTGTGTTCGTAATAGTTCTAAGGACCGCGGCGTCACATTTTATGGTTCGAAATTTGAGTTTAAATTGACTTTGCAGTCGTTCCCGAGAAGGTCACCCATAGCTGTGACTCTCGGCTTGTTTAACTTCTTATGTTCTGTCCTTCTTATTTATACTTAACCAATTAGCAACTACTAATTATTTGTGTTTATGGCTTCTCTAGTTGTCTTAAGTGTGGTTTTAACTTCCTTAATTATCCAGACCGACTCCGGTCACCGGAACAGTAAAATATATCAGACTATACAAATGGGGGTGTTACACTTTGGGTTATGATCAATATTACAATTTGATCTTTATATTTTAAAAAATTAAAAAATTTAGTCCATCACTTATATTTCCATCCAAATTAGAGGTTCTTCTGTTTAATATTACTGTTAGTTTAAGTCAAAAGACAAATATACTATTTGTTAATTAAGAAAAATTTACTATTTGGTCCCTGAGTTTTGATAGATATTATAATTTGATCCCTATATTTTAAAAATTGAACGATTTAGTCCCTGTATATTTGATAATGGCTGAATTTATTAGAATTTGTTTTTTTTTTCTTATTAACTTTTTCTTCTTAAAATTTTTTCTTAAATTCTTTTTATAGAACAAAAAGAACTAATTTATTTGATAACAATTAATTTTAATTGAAGGGAAACATAAGTGAGGGACTAAATCGTTTAATTTTTTAAAATATAGGGAGTAAATCATAATATTGGTCAAACCCTAGAGACCAAATAGTAAATTTTTTCTAATTAAATAACGGGTATATTTATCTTTTTGTTTAAACTAATCGTAATATTAAACGGAATAACCTCTGATTTTGACAGAAGTACAAATAAGGAGCTAAATCGTTTATCGTTTAATTTCTAAAGTATAGGGACTAAATTGTAATATTGGTCAAAACCCAAGAATTAAATATTAAATTTCCCTTTTGCAAAAAATGGTCTCATTTGCTTTCTAGCTTAGCAAAAGTTTGTATGCGCATCAATGACTTATAAACCGAAACTAATCAAATTATACATATTAGACCACATCACGCTCTTTATTTATTTGGTTTTGGACGAATGTGTAACTTAACTGCACGAAGATTAATTAGATGAGTCGAGGCATAGATTAATTGACTAAAATGGTATGAATATGAAGAAAGATATTGCATTGGCAATTGCATTGATGAATTAGAGCAGAAATTTTATGTAAAATATAAAGTAGTTAATGAATCCAATCCATCATGTCATAATCAACTTAATTAATCAAGCATATATATAGCAGTTGTACAAATACATTGCCATCCTCTTCCAAGTACAAAATCGAGAACAATCGTATCAAATTCTAACCATATATGCCTCAATATTGCCAGTATAACTTCACAAATTGCAGGCAATGCTAGACAAGCTCTGCTTAGTTGATTCCAGGGCTAGGTCCGGAAGGTGGCAGAGGTCCTTTTGGCAGCATTTCCATAAGGGCATTAACCCTTGACTCCAACGAACTCTCAGTTCTGAATCCTGAAACCTTCTGAGGCAGTGGCCGAGCCTGAGAATCTCCAAGGAGAACACAAACCAAAGCCATAGCAATCAATAAGAAGGATATGAACCTGTTGAAACTGCTTGAGCAACTCATTTTCAGTAGCATTGACTCTGAGGATTGACAACAAGTAGAAGGTTTATAAATAAAGGGAATTGAAGGTGCGAAATGGTCAGGAATTGCATGCATGAAAGCTAGGCCGGCTTGGCTTGGCCTGTCAACTGGGATTTGGTACAGGTAATTTGATTTTGAATGAGGTTGCCGGCAAAATGACGCCCCAGTAAGTTATCTTCTTCTGTTGATGATCCTGAAGGACATTGTTTTTTTTTTTCAAATACAGGAGCGTGAAGAATTCTGAAAGGCCGGCTTGTTATTTCTCCTGAGATAATTGGGCATATGTTTTCACATTCTGAAATCTTAATTGTGAATGATTATTTTTTTCAATATTTTAAATAAGGATTTCATCTGTGTAGGTAATGGGTCACCATCTATTTTAGGCGTAAAACCATTGACCTTAGAATTTTATATTATGCTATGGTTTTGAGTTGACCTGAGAATTAATTATCTGTTAATGTTTCTGATTCTTGAACTTAAATCAAATTCAAAGTTGAAAATGGTTGGAAACGTTTTGGTTTATGGCGCCACTCTCTGTAGCATAGCGTTTCATGGTTATGTCAACGTTTAAATTAAGAAGCAAGTCATCATCTGATGGTCATTACCAACCAAAAGCTCTTCTTTACAAGGCTAATATCCTGTTTAAGATTTGATAATTCACACTTTGCTTGATCCCACTCTAGAGGGAAGGAGAGGAAGAGAGAGAGACAATCAAAATCTTGTTAGGGGCATTTCATGCCATTAATGACTAGGTAACGAAGTGTTATTGCATGTGAGAGCCATGAATGTTGTTGGCACCATTAAATATCCAAGAGAGGTGAATTATACACTCGATAAGTTTTTCAGCTCTTACTTGAAGCCTTTGTTGATATCTACTCAAGCGTGAGCTTGGAATTAGTATGGAGTGAAATCGGATGCAAGGTCTTGCAACGAGACTCGAACCAAGCTGTCCAAATTAGAAATGGACGCTGGGCCATTTCACATAGTTGAGAAATAGAACTTGGGCCAATTCTCATATATAGAGAGAAGTTCCATATGCTGATTGCTGTGCAGTCTCAGTTTGGGGCAGGTAGAGTCCATTTTCGTAAACTTTTGAGACCACCTTGGGGATATTTTTGCAACATAGAAAGGGCCCCGGGTGAGTTCTACAACTGGAAATATGTCATAGCTTGATTGGTAGTCCTACCGAACCATTAGTTTGCCCCAACAACGATCTCTAGGCTAACTTGAGCACTTTTCCAAGGGCTCTTGGCTGATTAGTGGGTAATTATCATTCAAAGGCATTTAACCTTTTGAGCTATTTCATAAATGTGATTTAATTTTAATTTTAATTTTTCTTTTAAAATTCACCTAACTTCAATTTAAATATTATTAAAGTCATTATAACGGGCTATTGCACGTTTTTAGATTAAAATTGATTAATTTTCACTTAAAGTCATTCAATTTTATTTTTTTTTTAAATATCATCACTCAACTTTAATTTATTTTTTAAAGCTCAAAACTCCTCTAATTTCAATATTAATAAATAAAACATTTCTATTACTTGTAGGTTACGATAAATTAAAAAAATTATTTCTCTCCCTGCACATCTCTTCTAATTTTTTATTTTCTAATAAAAATTTAATAATTTTAAATATTTACACTAAAAATAATATATTCACACTAACTACATAATGCAATATTCTAGAGATTTAAGAAATGTACAATTTAGTAAGGTGATTATTTTAATATTTTTAATATATTTTGAGATTTACTTTAAAAATTTTATATTTGAGTTTTTACTATTGAATTTGAGTAATTTAGAGGAATAAATTGGAATAATTATATTTTCTACGGACTGTCGCAATTATTTTAATTTATTTTTTCAAATTACAAACAAATAATATTGGACTAAAACACTCAAATTTAATAGTAAAAAATTAAATTTAAAACTTTTAAAATAAATCTCAAAATATATGCAAAAATAGTAAAATAATTAAATTAATAAATTATGTATTTCTTAAATTTCTAATATATTACATAACGTGATTAATTATATATATATATATAGTTTGTGTAAATATTTAAATTTATTAAATTTTGACTAGAAAATGCGAAATTAGGAGAGATGTGAGGAGAGAATAATTTTTTTTTTTTTTTATCTGTAATAACTTGTAAATCTCCAATTATAGGTAATAGGGAATTTAGGTTTGCTCAAATTGAAACTAAGAGAGTTTTAAGTTTTAAAAAAGAATGATGTTAAGTGACAATATTGAAAAAAAAAATCTAAAGTTAAGTGAATGTGAGTGAAAAATTAACCCATTTTAATCTGAAAACCTGCAATAAGCGATCATGGTGACTTTAATAATACTCCAAAAAAAATAAATAATACTCAAATTGAAGTTGAATGAATTTTAAGGAAAAGAAATAAAAATTTAGTGACCTTTATGAAATAACTCTTAAAATTGAGTGATCACGAGTGATAATTACCCCGGATTAGACTTCTAGTGTGACTAGCATAAGATCAATTGGGCCTTAGGTTGATTGGCCATCCAAGGGTGAGAATTTGCACCAATTTTTTTCCTTCTAGTGTTGTTGTAACATCCCCATTGCACGTGTTCTGTACGTTCAATTGCTCCAGTAGTCAAATAACAGTCTAGGCAAGTCAGTATGTCTGGAACTATACTTCAGTGATAGTGAACAGACATATAATGATGAAATAAATAAAAAGAAAATACAAGAAAAATCAAACAAAAATGAAAGAGAGAAAATGATGCTAAGTTAAACGAGCCGGCACCACAGCGATGGGTGACCGCACCGGGAAGGCCATTGCTGACCCCAGGACCGCGGGGAACCCTCTGAATATAATTTTGAGACATAAATAAAGACTTATTGAAATGTAATTGACACTAGAAATATCAAAGAAAAATTAATAAATTAGTACAAAGAAAAAATGAAAAATCGAGAAACAGACAAAAATCGGTGTTACCGAAAAATTAGGAATATAAACTGAAGTGGGGTATTTTGATCATTTGACACATAGTGTTGCCTTTTGACCTCAATCTCCATTAAAAATAAATGATATTACACTTAGAAAATGTCATGAAAAAAATTAAATTGTGATACATTATAAGAATAGTGAAAGAAATGGGGGATAAAATCTAATTTATGAAACTTTGAATAATTAACATTAAAATCCAAGTTAGTGCTCCACTAACTTGGATATTGGGACCCTTATCACAGCCTTGGGACAGCAGATAGCACTCACCATCATCTTCTTCATCAGCCCATTTTACTTTGCCGTAATGAATTCCACCATGGAAATCACCATGGCCACCCCACATGCAATCTCCATGGGTGCATGATCAAGCCATCCTTTCCACTTCTTTCCTTCATTAAAGCTTGCCTACTTACCTTGGGGAAAATTTGGCAACAAGAAAAACCAGATTTGGTGAAGTTTTGATAAGCATCAAAAGTTGTAAGTGTCCAAAATCCCTCCCTTGCTTTGGTAAAGCTTGTGTTTAGGTTGAGGTGAGTGTTTTGGTGAAGAGAAATAAAAGAAATAGTGAGAAATGGACTTGTCCATTTTTGGCAGCCATGAACCCTTGTTGAGCTTGAGTTATTTTTACTTCTAATGAATGAAAATGAAGGTTGATTGATTCAAATGAAAGTTAGAGTAAGTTTGTGCATAAATATGTACATGTAGTGTTTAGATTTAAGGTGTGAAATGGAACCTTGAAGCCTTGAGCAAACTGCCATGTTTGGCAGCCCCTAATAGCATGAATTTGTGTGTGAATATATGGTTATTAATGATATATGTTAATGTCAATTTGTGGGTAGCAAGTGTAAATGATATTGAAGTATGAATATGTTGAAGTATATGTGTAATATTAACATTGAAGTATGTTGAATTTGGGTGGATGTAAATATTGAAGTTTAATGGTGTATTGTGTGCCTTGTGGACTTGAGTATTCTGCCCATAATTTTTGCTGGAATTGTGTACAATATATGTATAGAAGTGTTGTTGATTGAATATTGTAGTAATGAGGAGGAGGAGGAACATTAAATTGGAAGTGTATGAGCTTTGTGCAGGTTGTGTATTGAAGGCAGCACCTAAATGAGGCCATAAGTGCCAAACTATGAACCCAATTGGTATGAGGCCAATATGGGGTGAAACTAGACACCAAATAGGCCAACTTTCATGTAGAAAGGTTGCCAAAATTCTGCATAGAAACTGACCTTAAAAAGTGACCAAATCCGGATTAGTGCATTTGAGGCCTGAAAACTGACCATTTGGGCAGCAGTTAGTGTTTAGGCCATAACTCACTCAAAACAGGTCCAATTGACCTGAAATTTTGATCATGAATAGTTAAGACCTATATCTACAAGTCTTATGAAGACACCAAATCCCAGAAAGGACCAGAACCAAGTCAAATGGCTTGCACAGGTTCGGGCACAAAAACTGCCGAACCAAAAGTGACCTAAAAATTGACCAAATTGTGCACCAAAAGTGCAATCTGTCCAGCTTTAGCAAATTGACCATATCTTGGTCTACACAACTCGGAATGACCTGAAATTTTGCCCCGCGTGCAATAAGACATAGAGCTACAATTTTGCTTCTTTGACCCGAAGCTAAATACCAAGGTAAATAGGACTTTAACCTATACCAATCTAGCACACAAAAATAGAGAATGTGACATTTTGCATACAATGATGCTTGAAGCATTTTGGCAATGAATGCCAACTTGTAAAAATGGTAAATCGCACTATATTGGCATCATATTGAGATTTAAATTGTGACATATTGATGCTAGAAACAACTTATCCATATTACCTAAAAAGGTTAACACATGCATTGACTTGTGAATTATATAATAGTTAGTAAACTCCAAAGATTGAAGAAGTAAACAATTAATTTATAATGTGCCCTAGTTTGCCTATTTGACTAGTATGGATAGGTTGGCATGCCAATAGGATTCTGACAGCTGTTCTGTAAATGGCTTTATGCCATACTGTGTTTTTATGGCCTATTATGCCGCACTGTGACTTTAATAGCCTACGGCTATACATATTGTGTATTTATTTTTGGCTTATCGCCAGATTGACTATATGGCTTTTTAGCCACGCTATTTTCACACCGGGAGACACTTTGTGACCGATGGTGTGACGGCCCGAGGTACTAGGTACCCAGTGCCAGTATATCCGTTTATCCAGTCTGGTCAATATATAGGCTACATGGGCAGTAATTCAAGTACTATTAAATTCAAATACCTAAATCCAATCTACTGACATACAGCACCACCAAAAATTTGTAAACACTTTATTTACCTTATTTTAGTGTATATTTCTTTACATTTGGCACCACTAAGCAAAATTGCTTAGCGCGTTGCTTTTGTAACGCGTAGGTATTGGAGACACAAATGGGAGCCCAGCAGACCTACTACTGGGTGAGACATCGATCTCACAGGAGTCCAGAGTCATCTGCACTGCATTGCATACATGGTAGGACTTAGGATATCTTGTATTTTGTACTTTTGTTGTATATTTGAAATTTGGCCTTGTATTTTGTAATATTTTGAAAGCTTTAAAGTTTGTAATATTTTGTACATATTAAATAATATGGAGATTTTCTGTATATATTTAAATTATTATGGACTATATTATGGAACTGTTTAATGACTGTAAAAGTCTATTGACTTTACTGAGAAATAGGGACTGTGAAATATTTGAGATTTTGATATCATAATATTAAACTGTTTTCAACAGGTTTGGAAAGACAGTTAGTCCTAAATATAAACGGCACCTTGCCAAATTTTTATTATCAGTCTTGAAACACTGATTTTAACAAAGTATGACAATAGTATCAACATGATATGAATATTTCATAAATGACTTCTTAAAATCAAATTGAGTTCAAGAAATGAGATAATCACAGACTAGGTGTTCCGGCACGCCGTGTAGCATGCCTCGCTCGGTTATACTGTAGACGGGTGAGGGGTGTTACATTTAGTGGTATCAGAGCACGGTTTAGGCGTTTCTGGACCTAGATAGATTGCACATCATGCATTGCATTGTAAGTGTTAAGATGACTCTAATGCAGATCTTTTGATTTGTTTTGTTATTTTGATCAGAATATGGACTCCACATTGCAGAGAGCAGTCGATGAGGAAGTGGAAAGTCATGCTCCATCTATGACTGAACCAGGAGACAGGAGGGAACCTGTTCCCCCAGTACCAAATGCATCAGCCACATTTCAACAAATGGCTAAGTTCTTTAGACAGATGGCAGGAGTTATGCCACCACCACCACCTCCACATCAAAAATCTCATATGGAGAGACTCAGGAAGTTTGGAGCAGTGGACTTTCTGGGCAAAAGAGAAGATGATTCTGTCACAGCTGAAAACTGGTTGGATAGAACTGGAAGAGTATTGAAACCACTTCATTATACTCCAGAGCAGAATTTGGAAGCTGCTGTATCACTACTGCAGGATGATGCATACCAGTGGTGGGATACAGTAACTAGTGAGGTGCCACCAGAACAAATAACTTGGGATTTCTTTCTCACTGACTTCAGAAAGAAGTATGTGGGCAGTGTATACTTGGAAGAGAAGAGAAGGGAGTTTATTACCCTACGCTAGAGACAGCTGACAGTGGCTGAATATGAAAGAGAATTTGTCAGATTGAGCCGCTATGGGCGGGAAATAGTCCCTAATGAGGCAGAGAGATGCAAGAGATTTGAGGAAGGACTCAATGATAACATTAAAGTAATGATTATAGCCTTGGGGATTACAGAGTTTGCCAAGTTAGTGGAAGCTGCACTGAAGGTTGAAAAAGTTAGAATGAATGAGCAGAACAGAAGGGACAGACAGCAGAAAAGAGGTCAGGGTCAGACCGGTACATCTTCTGCCCCTAGTAAGAAATTCAGAGGTTCGCCTACTCAGAGTTTTAGTAGAGCACCAAGTCGTGGTGATGAGGCCCAAATCTCAGTTTGTACCAAGGAGAGGCCAGTCCACCCCTTCAGTGGCTAGCTCTCCAGGGACAGGGTACAGGGGACCAGCCCCAACGGTATCTGTTGCTTGCCCACATTGCCAAAAATGGCATAAGGGTGAGTGTTGGAGGATGACAGGTGCTTGTTTACGGTGTGGATCTACAGACCACCTAGTCCGAGATTGTCCACGCAGAACTGCTACATCCACTCTGGTATCAACTGATAGGCCTGCCCCTCCAGCTCCAAGGGGTAGAAGGCCGGGTAAGGCTGAGGCAGCCGGTACTTCACAGAAACCTGTGTCAGAGTCTGTGGAGAGAGCAGAAGGCAGAAAACCAGCCAAAGCCTATGCTATAAGGGCACAGGAGGAACAGGATGCTCCAGATGTTATCAAGGGTACGTTCCTCCTTTATAATACTTCTGTGCATGCATTAGTAGATCCTGGATCTACTCATTCATATATTTGTATCAAGCTGCCCGTAGAAAAGGGAATACCAGTGGAGGAAAGTGACCAAGACATCCTGGTCACAAATCCGCTAGGCCACAGTGTGGTAGTAAACAAGGTGTATAAGGGCTGTCCATTGAAGATTCAAGGGAAAGAGTTCTTAGCAGACTTAATTGAACTGCCTTTCCATGAGTTTGATGTGATTTTGGGAATGGACTAGTTATCCCATCATCAGGCAATAGTAGATTGTAAATTGAAGAGAATCTCTCTGAAAACTGCTGAGAACGAAGAAATAATAGTTGTGGGTGAAAGGATAGATTTCTTGTCCAATGTCATCTCAGCTACAGTTGTAAGGAGATGGTTGAGAAAATGGTGTGAAGCCTATCTGGCACACTTGGTTGACACTAGGCAGGGTAAACTTAACTTATCTGACATACCCACAGTAAGGGATTTCTCTGAGGTGTTTCCAGAGGAATTGCCTAGTTTGCCACCAGAAAGGGAAGTTGAATTTGCTATTGAGATTATGCCGGGTACAGCTCCAATTTCAATTGCTCCATATAGGATGGCACCTGCTGAATTGAAAGAGTTAAAAATCCAGCTACAAGAATTACTAGACAAGGGGTTCATACGCCCCAGTGTGTCACCGTAGGGAGCTCCGGTACTGTTTGTAAAGAAGAAAGATGGGACACTAAGGTTATGTGTTGACTACCGGTAGTTAAACAGAGTAACAGTGAAGAACAAGTATCCGTTGTCTAGAATTGATGATCTGTTTGATCAGTTGAAGGGAGCCAGTGTGTTTTCTAAGATTGATCTCAGATCAGGGTATCATCAGCTAAGGGTTAAGGATGCAGATGTGCCTAAGACTGCATTTAGAACTCGGTATGGGCATTATGAATTCCTGGTGATGCCATTTGGGTTAACAAACGCTCCAGCAGCATTCATGGACCTTATGAACCGTATCTTCCATCCATACTTAGATCGGTTCATAGTGGTCTTCATTGATGACATCCTAGTGTATTCCAAGGATAAAGCAGAACATGATGAGCATTTGAGAATTGTTCTGCAGACTCTAAAAGAGAAGAAATTGTATGCTAAATTGTCCAAGTGTGAGTTCTGGTTGAATGAGATTGCATTCCTTGGACATGTAGTATCAGTTGAAGGGATTAGAGTGGATCCCAAAAAGATTGAAGCAGTGATGGAATGGAAGCATCCCAGAAATACAACTGAGATCAGAAGTTTCTTGGGGTTAGCTGGATATTATAGAAGATTTGTAAAGGGATTTTCCCTGATAGCTGCTCCAATGACCAAATTACTGCACAAGAATATGAAATTTGACTGGAATGACAAGTGTCAAGCCAGTTTTAAGAGGCTGAAGGCTATGTTGACAGAGGCACCAGTGTTAACACAGCCAATGTCTGGAAAAGACTTTGTAGTCTACAGTGATGCCTTACATAATGGGTTAGGGTGCGTACTGATGCAAGAAGGGAAAGTGGTCGCATATGCTTCCAGGCAATTAAGGCCACATGAAAAGAATTACCCTACTCATGATTTAGAATTAGCAACAATTATCTTCGCATTGAAGATATGGAGGCATTACCTGTATGGAGAAAAATGCTACATATACACAGACCATAAGAGTCTGAAGTATTTGCCAACCCAGAAGGAACTTAATTTGAGACAGAGGCGATGGATTGAATTCCTGAAAGATTATGATTGTGTGATTGACTACCACCCTGGGAAGGCAAATGTAGTCGCTGATGCTTTAAGCAGAAAATCTATTGTAGCATTAAGATCTCTGAATGCCCAACTATCCTTAACTCATGATGGAGTTATTTTGGCTGAGTTGCTAGTGAAGCCGAATATGTTACAACAGATACAGGATGGGCAGAAGACAGATGAGAAATTAATGGCTGTTATGGGCAAAATCACTGAGGGGAAGGAAACTGAATATGAAGTGAAAGAAAATGGGTGCCTGTACTATAAAGAAAGAGTGTGTGTTCCAGATGATAAAGAGTTGAAAACCAGTATTCTGAAAGAAGCACATAACAGTGTGTATGCTATGCACCCAGGAAGCACAAAAATGTACCATGACCTGAAACTCCGATACTGGTGGCCAGGTATGAAGAAGGACATAGTTGACTATGTAACTAGATGCTTGACATGTCAGCAAGTCAAAGCAGAACATCAAGTTCCATCAGGTTTGTTACAGCCCATAAACATACCTGAATGGAAGTGGGACCGAGTCACTATGGACTTTGTCAGTGGTCTACCTCTCACTCAGAAGAAGCATGATGCAGTATGGGTGATTGTGGATAGGTTAACCAAATCAGCACATTTTCTGCCAGTTAGAACTGACTACTCACTGGAAAAGCTAGCAGAATTGTACATCAGTGAGATAGTTAGACTACATGGAATTCCACTTTCCATTATATCTGATAGAGACCCGAGGTTTACATCTAGATTTTAGAAGAAATTACAAGAATCCTTGGGCACACAACTCCATTTTAGTACGGCTTTTCATCCTTAGACGGATGGACAGTCAGAAAGAATAATCCAGGTCCTCGAGGATATGCTGAGAAGTTGTGTTATTGAGTTTGAGGGAAGTTGGGAGAGATACCTTCCACTGGCAGAATTTGCATATAATAATAGCTATCAAGCTAGCATACAAATGGCACCCTATAAAGCACTGTATGGGAGAAAATGTAGAACACCTGTATGTTGGACTGAATTGGGTGAAGATAAGCTAGTGGGGCTAGACCTGATAAAACAGACAGAGGAAAAGGTGAAACTGATAAAGGCCAATTTGAAAGTTGCCTCAGACCGACAGAAATCTTATGCTGACTTGAGGAGAAAAGACATTGAGTATGAAGTTGGCGAGAAGGTATTTCTCAAAGTATCACCGTGGAAGAAAGTGTTGAGATTCGGGAAAAAGGGAAAATTAAGCCCTAGGTTTATTGGCCCATATGAAGTTATTGAACGTGTGGGACCAGTAGCCTACCGATTAGCCTTACCACCTGAGCTAGACAAGATACATAATGTGTTCCATGTCTCGATGCTCAGAAGATATAGATCAGATCCTTCACATGTAATCTCAGCAGAAGAAATTATGGTACAACCTAACCTGAAATATGAAGAAGAACCAATTAAAATCTTGGCACGAGAGGTAAAAGAGCTCAGAAATAAGACAATTCCACTAGTGAAAATCCTATGGAGACACCACAACACGGAAGAGGCAACATGGGAGAGTGAGGAGACAATGAGACAACAGTTCCCTCAGCTCTTCACATCAGGTAAATTTCGAGGACGAAATTATTATTTAGAGGGAAAGAGTTGTAACATCCCCATTGCACGTGTTCAGTACGTTCAATTGCTCCAGTAGTCAAATAACAGTCCAGGCAAGTCAGTATGTCTGGAACTACACTTCGGTGATAGTGAACAGACATATAATGATGAAATAAATAAAAAGAAAATACAAGAAAAATCAAACAAAAATGAAAGAGAGAAAATGATGCTAAGTTAAACGAGCAAGACCACAACGATGGTGATCGACCGGGAAGGCCATTGCCGACCCCAGGACCGCGGGAAACCCTCTGAATATAATTTTGAGACATAAATAAAGATTTATTGAAATGTAATTGACACTAGAAATATCAAAGAAAAATTAATAAATTAGTACAAAGAAAAAATGAAAAATCGAGAAACAGACAAAAATCGGTGTTACCGAAAAATCAGGAATATAAACCGAAGTGGGGTATTTTGGTCATTTGACACATAGTGTTGCCTTTTGAACTTAATCTCCATTAAAAATAAATGATATTACACTTAGAAAATGTCATGAAAAAAATTAAATTGTGATACATTATAAGAATAGTGAAAGAAATGGGGGATAAAATCCAATTTATGAAACTTTGAATAATTAACATTAAAATCCAAGTTAGTGCTCCACTAACTTGGATATTGGGACCCTTATCACAGCCTTGGGACAGCAGATAGCACTCACCATCATCTTCTTCATCAGCCCATTTTACTTTGCCGTAATGAATTCCACCATGGAAATCACCATGGCCACCCCACATGCAATCTCCATGGGTGCATGATCAAGCCATCCTTTCCACTTCTTTCCTTCATTAAAGCTTGCCTACTTACCTTGGGGAAGATATTGGCAACAAGAAAAACCAAATTTGGTGAAGTTTTGATAATCATCAAAAGTTGTAAGTGTCCAAAATCCCTCCCTTGCTTTGGTAAAGCTTGTGTTTAGGTTGAGGTGAGTGTTTTGGTGAAGAGAAATAAAAGAAATAGTGAGAAATGGACTTGTCCATTTTTGGCAGCCATGAACCCTTGTTGAGCTTGAGTTATTTTTACTTCTAATGAATGAAAATGAAGGTTGATTGATTCAAATGAAAGTTAGAGTAAGTTTGTGCATAAATATGTACATGTAGTGTTTAGATTTAAGGTGTGAAATGGAACCTTGAAGCCTTGAGCAAACTGCCATGTTTGGCAGCCCCTAATAGCATGAATTTGTGTGTGAATATATGGTTATTAATGATATATGTTAATGTCAATTTGTGGGCAGCAAGTGTAAATGATATTGAAGTATGAATATGTTGAAGTATATGTGTAATATTAACATTGAAGTATGTTGAATTTGGGTGGATGTAAATATTGAAGTTTAATGGTGTATTGTGTGCCTTGTGGACTTGAGTATTCTGCCCATAATTTTTGCTGTAATTGTGTACAATATATGTATAGAAGTTTTGTTGATTGAATATTGTAGTAATGAGGAGGAGGAGAAAAATTAAATTGGAAGTGTATGAGCTTTGTGCAGGTTGTGTATTGAAGGCAGCACCTAAATGAGGCCATAAGTGCCAAACTATGAACCCAATTGGTATGAGGCCAATATGGGGTGAAACTAGACACCAAATAGGCCAACTTTCATGTAGAAAGGTTGCCAAAATTCTGCATAGAAACTGACCTTAAAAAGTGACCAAATCCGGATTAGTGCATTTGAGGCCTGAAAACTGACCATTTGGGTAGCAGTTAGTGTTTAGGCCATAACTCACTCAAAACAGGTCCAATTGACCTGAAATTTTGATCATGAATAGTTAAGACCTATATCTACAAGTCTTATGAAGACACCAAATCCCAGAAATGACCAGAACCAAGTCAAATGGCTTGCACAGGTTCGGGCACAAAAACTGCCGAACCAAAAGTGACCTAAAAATTGACCAAATTGTGCACCAAAAGTGCAATCTGTCCAGCTTTAGCAAATTGACCATATCTTGGTCTACACAACTCGGAATGACCTGAAATTTTGCCCCGCGTGCAATAAGACATAGAGCTACAATTTTGCCTCTTTGACCCGAAGCTAAATACCAAGGTAAATAGGACTTTAACCTATACCAATCTAGCACACAAAAATAGAGAATGTGACATTTTGCATACAATGATGCTTGAAGCATTTTGGCAATGAATGCCAACTTGTAAAAATGGTAAATCGCACTATATTGGCAGCATATTGAGATTTAAATTGTGACATATTGATGCTAGAAACAACTTATCCATATTACCTAAAAAGGTTAACACATGCATTGACTTGTGAATTATATAATAGTTAGTAAACTCCAAAGATTGAAGAAGTAAACAATTAATTTATAATGTGCCCTAGTTTGCCTAGTTGACTAGTATGGATAGGTTGGCATGCCAATAGGATTCTCTGTAAATGGCTTTATGCCATACTGTGTTTTTACGGCCTATTATGCCGCACTGTGACTTTAATAGCCTATGGCTATACATATTGTGTATTTATTTTTGGCTTATCGCCATATTGACTATATGGCTTTTTAGCCACGCTATTTGCACACCGGGAGACACTTTGTGACCGATGGTGTGACGGCCCGAGGTACTAGGTACCCAGTGCGATATCCGCTTATCCATGCCGTCAGTATATAGGCTACACGGGCAGTAATTCAAGTACTATTAAATTCAAATACCTAAATCCAATCTACTGACATACGGCACCACTAAAAATTTGTAAACACTTTATTTACCTTATTTTAGTGTATATTTCTTTACATTTGGCACCACTAAGCAAAATTGCTTAGCGCGTTGCTTTTGTAACGCGTAGGTATTGGAGACACAGCTGGGGAGCCCAGCAGACCTACTACTGGGTGAGACATCAGATCTGCACAGGAGTCCAGAGTCATCTGCACTGCATTGCATACATGGTAGGACTTAGGATATCTTGTATTTTGTACTTTTGTTGTATATTTGAAATTTGGCCTTGTATTTTGTAATATTATGAAAGCTTTAAAGTTTGGAATATTTTGTACATATTAAATAATATGGAGATTTTCTGTATATATTTAAATTTTTATGGACTGTATTATGGAACTGTTTAATGACTGTAAAAGTTTATTGACTTTACTGAGAAATAGGGACTGTGAAATATTTGATATTTTGATATCATAATATTAAACTGTTTTCAACAGGTTTGGAAGGACAGTTAGTCCGAAATATAAACGGCACCTTGCCAAATTTTTATTACCAGTCTTGAAACACTGATTTTAACAAAGTATGACAATAGTATCAACATGATATGAATATTTCATAAATGACTTCTTAAAATCAAATTGAGTTCAAGAAATGAGATAATCACAGACTAGGTGTTCCGGCACGCCGTGTAGCATGCCTCGCGCGGCTATACTGTAGACGGGTGAGGGGTGTTACAGTTGTAATGACACTTGGTTCTTTAGCAGATCTATTGATAGAGATCAATCGTTTTTTCCCAGATGCGTTGACATTCCCTTTTTTTTCATTCTAGTTGTCAACGTGCCCAGGGGGGGGGGGTGTTTGAAGAAGATTAGAAATACAATTAAATATATGTGACTACTATCCCCTCCTCTTTTTTTATTTAATTAGAATAAGTTATATATATAAAAAAAAAGAATAAAAGTGGATTCAACCTCAGCAAAACTTATGGAATGAAAGGTATTTGCATCAAGAAAGAGTTTCAAAGTGATGAGAGTTCTACATGGGCACCAATAGATATTGCTATAGGTAAAAGTCCATTCAAGCTATGAAGAGGCAACTGCATCTAAGAGTACCGATGAAAACTCATTCCCTGCCACTTTTTCATTCAATAGAAGTCTCTTATTGCTAGCTAATCAATGATTTATAATCGTATGATAATTGTACATTGATAGTATTGCCATTACTAACTTGTTTTTTTGTAAAGGTTTGTACATCAGCCATGTACCATGATGCCTACAAGAAGCCTTCCCCATCCTCCCCTCTCATCCCCTCCTCCCCCACGCGGCGCCCCCCCCTTCCCCCCCCCCCTCCCTCCCCCAACCCCCTCTCTCTTTTTCTTTTTGCCTATTCTAACTGAGGCATCCCTCGTCTGATTATTCGAATTCATATTGAATGTTGTTGCCTATAACAAGGTAACAAGGACCAACACATTCATTACAATGTCCTTTTAGCATGCCTAATGGATGATTATATGGTAAAGACAAGACAATAACTCAAGGCAAGAAATGAGCGAAGATTGGCACAAAACCAATAACTATCTAGAAATGAGAACAAGTACCATGACTCATCAAATGAGGAGCAAAATTACAATAATGATGTTAAGATTATGTGTTTGAATACAATTATCAATTTTTATTCAGTGTTTGAATAGCACAATGGATCGAGATAATTTCAAGGATTTATTGTCGAAAATGATGACGTTGACTGAAGTTTTGAATAATGGGATTAAGGCAACAACACACAAAGCCTTGGAGCTTCTAACAAGCATAATGAAAACCCAATTATTCTTTTTCTCTTTCACTTTTGTTATCATATTTATATGTAGTGAGTAAATGTGAGAATTACAAGAGATTGGAGTAAATGCATTGAGAAGTTTTTCTTAATTTTTTTTTTAATTTTCTCATTATTGATATGTGAGATTGAAGAAGGAATAGAGGTTGGATGAGAAAGGGCAGGAAAGAAATGAGAAATAGTAAAGGAACTAGGGGAATTGTTTGGATATTCTTAAAGATTAGGTTAATAATTTAAAACTTACAAGAATAATATTTAATATTATTTTTTAACCTTCTATCAAACACATTCTTAATATTAATAAATTATAAAGACTAAAAAATTTGAGCCCAGAGAAAAAAAACTAAGGGAACTGATCTTCTCATTCATTCTAGAATATGTACAAGACTTATATAGTCTTAATACACATGTGAAAAAAAAAAAAAAGAAAGAAATACAACTGTCAACTAAACTAACAATCTAAAATAAGTTAATCATCAGTAACAGTAAAAAATGAACTGTTAGTAGTAACTTCAAGTCTCTATACATCCCTCTCTCAAGTTGGAGCTAGTAGAGGTATCAGATTCAACTTGGATACAAAATGTTGATGTGGATTAGTAGACAGAGGCTTGGTAAAAATGTCAGCTAGCTGCAGATTAGAGGAGACATGAGAAGGATAGATGAAACCCTTTTGTAGCTGATCACTTACTGTATAGCAATCTATGTCAATATGTTTAGTTCTCTCATGGAAAACAAGATTAGAGGCAATGTCCAAGGCTAATTTATTATCACACTTCAAGTTGATTTGCAGCTGAATAGGAACTTGCAAATCTTTCAAAATGTAAGTCACCCAAAGTAGATGAAAAACAGTGGAAGCCATTGCCCTATACTCTGCTTCAGCAGAGGATTTGGAAACTATAGATTACTTTTCTATTTTCCATAAAATTAAATAAGAGCCAAGAAATATACAAAATCCTATTAGAGATTTTCTAGTGAAAGAATAAGAGGTCCAATCTGTAACACAATATGCAGTAAGTTTCAAGTCATTAGAACTGAAAAATACAATCCTTTGAAGGAGAGGATTTCAAATATCTCAACACATCTAATGCAACCTCCCAATGAGGATTTCTAGGTGCAGTCACGAATTGACTAAGATGATGCATAGCATGGCTTATGTTAGGCCTTGTAATATTCACATAAATAGCCTTCCAATAAGTTTTCTATAGGAATCAGGATTAGAAAGAAGGTTGCCAAATTTTGGTGATAAATGGAGACCCTTTGGAAGAGGAAAAGTAGCTGGTTTACTCTCAGTCATTCTAGCATCTGCTAACACATCAAAAACATTTTTTTTTTACTAATAATAGTGCCATATTCTAACCTTACCACTTCTAGTCCAAAAAACGCATGAGATATTCGAAGTCCTTAATAGTGAATTTAGAATGAATAGTAGCATTAACAAAAGAGATTTTTGAAACTGAAGTACCAGTTATAATAACATCATCAACATATATAAATAAGGCCAAAACATACCAAAAATCAGCTTTGGTGAAGAGGTAGTAATCATGTTGTGACTGTAAGAATCCCAATGATTAAAAAAAGCATGTGAATTTGACTTAGGAAAGCCTGTGAATTCCTCGTAGAGGCCTATTTATGGCCATATATGAAGGAGCGGAAGCATGTAATGAGTTAGATTAGAGCATTGAATTACAAAAATTTTCTTCCAGGGTTACATGCATCATACCACATACTTTATATGCCTAATTGATTTCAATGCTCAATTGCATATTAAAACACTTTTAATATGTATTAGGATCTATGTTTGCCATTTAAGTTTTTTTGAATTAACAAATTAATTCAATTAAACCCTAGTTAAAAAGAGGAGTTTGAACACTAACCTCTTTAATGCAATATAAATGTGATTGGCACCTTTAGGAAGCACCTAGGACCCCAAGTGTTGTCCCTCTAGCTTGTCCACACCAAGATCACCAATAGGCAGCCCCCAATCTTACTTCTCAAGCCTTGCCAACCAATTAAAAATTGGGTTTTTGCCTTTAGAAAGGTTGTAGATGTGTATAGGACACTAGAAACAATTCCTAACAATTTTAATTCAAAAGAATTTGGGCAATTCTCTTTGAATTGATAAGAAAAGAAGAAGAGGAGAAGGAGTGATAAAGGTAGCAGCAATTTTGAGACAAAGAAGAGTGAGTTGTTTCTTCTTTTCTTTTCCCTTTTATAACTAGGTCATCACTTAAACCTATTGCCACATGTCATCACCACATTACATCTTATTTTTAATTGACTTAATCACATTAAGCCAAGTGTCAAAGCTAGATTTAATATTGACTTTGATCACCTTGCATAATAGAAAGACAAATGGCAAACTTATATGATGCCATGTGTCACCATCTCATGGTGCCATATGTTACCCTGTGAAATGACCAAATTACCCTTATGTTGTAATTTTGAGTTCTCAACCAAAATCATTATTTCTTCTCTTCTAATCAATTTATATCAAATATAAATTAATTATTAATTAATCTTCATTAATTAATTTCTCAAATTAAATTCATATTTAAACACTTTAAATATAAATTTAACTTATACTATACATCTAATAACCTAGATTTAGTTTTAAGTCATGCTAGGGACTATGCAATCTTATTGCAAACCAAACCTACTTAATTAATTAATTAAACTCTTTAATTAATCAATTAAATCACATTTTACTTGGTGATTATCTTGTGTATGTGTGTGACTCACTAGGCTCATCATTAATTGGCAATGAGATATGATATTAACTCTTAATATCATCAGAACTATTTCTTACCATAAATGATTTCTCTAAATCATTTTAGGCATCTCATAGACTATAGTTGATACCTAGCATAGCGTGCCATGGCCACCCAATCAGTAACAAGGAAAACCTTAAATGAAGTTTTAATCATATGTTACCATGCACTAGAATTTCTCTGTTATAAAATCCCAATTTGAGTTGGAGTCATGGTTTATGTCAAACCCCATTTGCTATGAATGTTATGTTCTCTTTTAATTCCTATTCTTGATTAATTAGATTTTCTTGTCAGAAACTCTTTTCTGACTAAATCTATCCGTCCTGTCAGGAACTTGAAACATCAAGAACAATTAAATAAACATAAGACTTTATCCCTATTTACTTAGAGTAACAGATTCCATCTTGATCAACACCTACCTCCATATATAACTAGTAGGAGGCAACGCATGCCCATATACCCATACACAGTACAAGTATGAAAGCAGTATCAAACTCAAACCACCTATATACAAGATAATTGTGTTATCTCATGTCTAAAGATTATATGCACTGATATGATATATGACAATGCATTGACAAGATAAACTCCATGTGCTTGTCATATGCGTCACTGGTTTGGCATACTTATCGTGTATAACATGAGACTCACAATTCCATCTTATTTATATCTCGTATAAATACCTTGGGAACAAACATGATTATAATCTTTTTGGATAAGTCATGTCCTTATTGTGAAGTATCCTCGATTATGAACCAATTTATGATACTTTGTGCTAGAAATATTGTCACTCATATTCTTAACAACTTAAGAATAGAATTTCTAACAAAATATCAATGGACCTTTTCTATTACACATAAATAGATTATGTAAACGAAAAAGTGAAATTGCCTTTTATTAATAAAATATGTACAAGATACATACTAAATGATATGCTCTAGTGCATACTACTAACAATCTCCCACTAGTGCTAGAGTCATTCATTACAATATCTTAGACTCATCTTCTCAAGATGTCGATCTATCTAAGCTTGTGACATAGGCTTAGTGAATGGATCAGCTGGATTTTTAGCTGATGCTATTTTCTGCATGGCTACATCTCCTTGCCCAACTATCTCTCTGATAACGTGGTAGTGCCTTTCTATGTGTTTGGATTTCTGGTGAGACCAGGGTTCTTTATATTCAAACAACCTTTTTTGCAGCATCTGATGCAGTAATGTACTCAGCCTCTATAGTGGAATCAGCAGTTATACTCTGTTTGAAACTCTTCCAACTGAATGCACCTCCATTACAAATGAACACAAACCCAGAGGTTGACTTTCTATCATCGATATCTGATTAAAAATTAGAATCAGTATAACCATCCAATTGCAAGTCAGCACCTCCATAAATCAAGAATAAATCCTTAGTTCTTCTCAAGTACTTAAGGATATTCTTGACAGCTATCCAGTATTCCAAACTTGGATTGGATTGAAACCTGCTAGTCAAACTAACAGCATGTACAATATTCAGCCTAGTACACATCATTGTATACATCAAACTTCCAATAGCCAAAGTATATGGAATCCTAGCCATTTTATCTCTTTCTTCAGGTGTCTTTGGAGACATCTCTTTAGAGAGGTGGATACCATGTCTTACTAGTAACAGTCCTCTCTTGGAATCAAGCATGTTAAACCTCTTTAACACCTTTTCCAAGTATAGACTTTGGGATAAACCAATTATTCTTTTTGCTCTATCTCTATAGATGCGAATTCCAAGAATATAGGTTAACTCCCCTAAGTCTTTCATGGAGAATGTATTTGACAACTATGCCTTGACAGTTGTCAACATACCTATGTCATTACCTATCAACAGAATGTCATCCACATATAAGACGAGGAAAGTGATAACACTATCACTAACCTTCTTATATACACATGGTTCATCCACATTTTTTATAAAACCAAATGACTTAGTGGCTTCATCAAAACGGATGTTCCAACTCCTTGAATCTTGTTTTAACCCATAAATGGATTGCTTTAGCTTGCATACCTTGGAACCATCTTGGGATTCAAAACCCCTAGGTTGTTCCATGAAAATGTTTTCATCAATGTATCCATTGAGAAATACTGTTTTGACATCCATCTGCCAAATCTCATAATCATAGTATGCAGCTATTGCTAATAGAATTCTAATTGATTTAAGCATGGCAACAGGCAATAAAGTCTCCTAATAGTCGATTCCTTGCTTTTGGCGAAACCCTTTCACTACTAGCCTTACTTTATAAGTCTCTACCTTTCTATCAGAACTAATTTTTTTCTTGAAAACCCATTTATTTCCTATAGGTACAATGCCTTCAGGTGGGTCAACAAGATCCCAAACTTGATTCTTATACATGGAATCAATTTCGGATTTCATAGCTTTAATCCATTTTAAAGAGTTTATATCTGATATAGCTTCTTCATAGGTAAGTGGATCATCTTCATTGTAACACCCTCACTGTAGCAATTCCGCACATTCTACTGTTCTGGTGATCGGTGTCGGTCTGGACAGCTAGAACATCTGGAAAAATATTTAGACTAGAGTGAGGAGTCATAAATAACTCAAATAAGTATAAGAAAAATTAAGGAAAAATTTTAGAAATAAGATACAACCAAGTTAAATGAGCCAATGCCCTAGCGATGGGTAACCTAGTGAGAAGTTGCGGTTCTCGCAACTAGGAGCCCTAGACCAGGGAGAAAATTCATAAAATAATTTTTGGGACTTCAGAGAAGAGTCATTGAGGTTTCTATGGCATTAGAATGCCAAGAAAAGGCTTAGAAAATTTTTTCAATCGGTACAAACAATTTTGGCCCGTTAAGTCAGACGGAGGGCATTTTGGTCATTTCGCCTTCAGAGACGATTTTTGACCGACTTGTCCAGTTAAGTAAATAATTATTATGATCTAAAATATAAATAAATATTGTTAAAAATTGAATTGAAAATGAGTAGAAAAGAAAAGAAAAGAAAAATGAAAGAAATTGGGAATTATGACATCACATGATGTCATTAACATGCCCCCACCCAATCACAACTTCACAAACTAATTAAAAGGGATAAAAAAAACTAATTAAAAAGAGACTAAATGAAAGACCAATCTGCACTCCCATCTTCATCCTTTGGGCAGCCAAAATGTAGAGAGACAGAGGAGAGGGTTTCCACCATAGTTTAAGCTTCCAAGCTTGGAAACCTTGCTTATCTTGCACCAAAAACCCTAGATCCCTTCAATAAAAATTACCCCCATACCTTGTAGGAGTGTTTGGCAGCCAAGAAAAGCCAAGAAAGTGAAGGAATTTCTTGGGAAAATTCTGCTCAAAAAGGGTTAGTGCACTAAACAATTTCTTTTCTTTCTTTAATCTTGTAAGCATGCTAAATCAAGTAGAAATTGTGTGAAATTAAAAGAAAAACTTGAGTAAATGAA
The DNA here is from genome assembly GCF_030052815.1 of Hevea brasiliensis. Classification (NCBI taxonomy): domain Eukaryota; kingdom Viridiplantae; phylum Streptophyta; class Magnoliopsida; order Malpighiales; family Euphorbiaceae; genus Hevea; species Hevea brasiliensis. The sequence goes on from NC_079499.1 coordinate 51,823,440, forward strand.
ATCTCTAAATTTGGCAGCCATGAGAAAGTTTAAGAATTGTTGGTTTTTGATGAAATTAAGTGGCATAATTATGTTATTGATGAGTATAGATGATGGATAAAGTGATTTGGTATGAGTTTGGTGTGTGTATGCCATGAATTGGAAATTGGAGTTAGGGTTTGAGCATAAAATTGAGACTTTGATCATGTGATGATGAAAATAGGTTTTAATGGTCAATTAGTGACCATTTAGTTCTGTTTAAATAAAAAAATGAAGTGTGTTGAGTAGTGGAATTTAGGTTTGGTGTGGCTGCCCATGGTAACCTGCAGAATTGGACATGAGTCCAGCAGGTTTGGGCAGCAATAACTTGAATTATAGAGGTCCAATTGGTGCAAGGATAATTGGACATGAAACTAGACACATAATGGCACAACTTTTGTGAAGAAACAATGCCCATAAAACCAAACTAAGTAGACCAAAAGCTTACCCTAATCCGGGTGACCTGCAGTCTGTTTCTGCAGAATAACCAAATGAACAGTGTTTGGTCATTTGGCCATAACTCAGTGTAGAATGGTCCAATTGACCTGAAATTTTACCACCAAAAGCTGAGACATAGCCCTACAACTTCTATGAAGAACACAAATCCAAATTATGACCATAACCTAGTCAAATTGCCAACCAAACTTAGGTCACCAAATCTGGCAGAACCAAATTGCCCAGAAATTCTGGGTATAGGTCACTCCGGCCAGTTATGGTAAAATGACCATAACTTAAGCTACAAAACTCCAAATGGAGTGATTCAAAAAGGGAATTAAAGAAGACACAATAAGGAACAACTTTGATGAAGAAAAGTTAGCCCAGTTTCCACTGCAAAATTGTCCAATGAAACAGTAAACTTAGGTAATAAAAACTGAAAATTTAGAAATGCATCTAGGGGACTTTAAATTGCAATTGGCAATTAATACTAGCAAATGTAAAACTCAAAATGTGGGATCTTGGTGTAATTAGAATTAACATATCCATTAAGTATGAAAAAGTCAACATTTTGGTTGACTAGTAGGGTGAATAGTAATCAAAATGATTAGCAAATTAAGATGAAGACCTAGAACCAATTCTAAGCTTAAATGCTTAGAATTGTATGACAAATGTGGACTATGCATCTTAGTCAAAATTGTTAAAAGGAGATTAAGACCATAAATTTGAAATCCATGAAATGTTCATGGATTACTTGAAACATGAAAAATAAGTCACCTAATTGATGTAAATAGATAGTTAGGGCTTATATGCCCATCACAAATGGAATTCATAAAATATTAGTAACTCAACTTGAAATATAAAATTTGTAATTACATAAGTAGATTTTTGAATGTATAAATGAGAAAGGAAAAATGTTTTGAATACAATGGTACATGTGAACCATTGTTTAGAATTGTGATCGTATAAATGATCAAATGAATGTATGAATTATAATTGAAATTTATCATGAAATAATGAAGTCATAAAACACAATATATTAATATTTAATGATATTATGTGCCCTTGTATTGCCTATGTGACACCCCTTACCCGTCTATAGTATATCCGAGTAAGATATGTTACACAGTGTACCGGAACACTCTATTTTATCTCAATCATTTTTATTCTTCCTTAATTTATTTTTATCATAGTTTTGAATATAATTTGTGAAATATAATTCATTTAAGTCATTTATTGAAATTATAATTTATTTGAGGTTTCGAAGATTTTATAGAAAATCCGGCAGAGTACTGGCGAAAAATGGAGAAAACAGTTCTTCGGAACCTGTGAAAAACACTTCCAATAATCATTTCCAATCATTCTCAAACTCCAATAAACATCACAATCTCAATATTTTTTTTTTCAACAATATTTCCATTCCTCAATCATTCATCTCATATGATAATCATGTAAAAGACATAAATAAAAATTCACTTTTTCATTCATAAACACAATTTTCACTATTTACATTAATACCAAAATACATTACATAAGTTTCAATTACATATGAGAAAATAAAAGTTAATTACAAAATATCAAAATAAAACCTAGTGTCCTACCAATGCACTGACGTCGGTGAGGTGACACGGACACTATGCAGAGCTGTAGGAGGTCTCACCCAGTCTATGGTCTACTGGGCTCTCGGTCAGTATCTCCAGAACCTACGCATGGCAAAAGCAACGCGCTAAGCAATAATGCTTAGTGGTGCCAATAATAAAATAAAAATAAATAACAGAAAATAAATATGCAGTGAATGTATTAATATCTCATTGCAAATAAATTTTTTTGTTGAGTATTTGTAGATTTACTTATTTTGTACTTGTTATATTCATTATTTCATTAAATTTATCCACTTTCATTTTTGGTTGCCCAAGTAACCTATACTGGACGACTGGACTGGATAAACGGGTAAACTGGCACTGGGTATCAAGTACCTCGGGCTGTCACATCACACCATCGGTCACATATGTATCTCCCGGTGTGCAACAGAACAGCTAATAAGCTGTAATAACATTAGGTACAAGGCCAAGTCTCAACACAATGTCAGAATGGCTAAAAGCCATGAAATCACAGAATGGCATAATGCCATGTGCGATCTTGCTAATCGAACCCTATTGGCATGCCAAGCTATCCAAACCAATCTTGTTAGGTATACTAGGGCATTTCACACTTTTAAGTTTCACAATTTTTGGAATTTAAGTTTTAGTGTTACTATTCCATTCATTGGTCAACAAAAATGTTGACTTTTGCATAGGCAATAGGTACATTGGTTTTCATATCATCAACATACCACATTTTGCATTCAAAATTTGTTGGTATTGGTTGCCAATACCATTTTTAAGCTTAAAGTTAGGTGGGCAGAATTTTCAATTTTTATGCCTTACTTTTACTGTTTCATTAGTTAATATTGCAGTGGGAATTTAGCAAAATGGTCAAAATGAAAGTTGTTTCTTATTTTGTCTAGTTGAATTTCCTTTTTTGAATCACTCCATTTGGAGTTTTGTAGCTCAAGTTATGGTCTAAGCACCACAACTGGCCAAATTGGAATTTTCTGGACTGACCATATCTACAGTGTAGTGAACAGTGACTGCAACTCCCTTGTTGGATAGGTTCTGGTCATAATTTGGGGTGAATTTCTTCATGAAAGTTGTTGGTCTATATCTTAGCTTGTTGCTAGTAAAATTTCAGGTCAATTGGGCCATTCTACACTGAGTTATGAACAATCATTGTTTATTTGGTCATTCTGCAGAAACAGATTACAGGACACCTGGATTGGGGCAAGCTTTTGGTCCACTTGGTTTGGTCTTATGGGCATGGTTTCTTTACCAAAGTTGTGTCATTATGTGTCTAGTTTCATGTCCAATTGGCCAAACACCAATTGAACCTACACAACCCAAGTTATGGCAGTCCAACCAGGCTGGACTCACATCCAAACCTGCAGGTCTCACTAGGCAGCATACCAAATCAGTTTTTAATGCTACAATTCACTCCAAGTTATGGTCAATTTACCTCATATGGTCACTATTTGACCATTAGAATGTTCATTCACCATTACATAAGCAAAGCCTAAATTTCTCTCCAAAACCCTAGTTCCCCATTCCAATTCACACAACATACATTAATTCAACATACTAATTCATTATCAATATATATACACTTCAAACACCATCTCTAATCCACTCTAAACCTATCAAAACAATCAAAATTGCCACCCCCAATAGGCTGCTGAAATTTACCATATACCCTAGTATGCATAATTCTCTTCAATTCCCACAAATTCCTAGCCTAACTTAGTGTCTTAACATGGATATCCAAAGAAAGAAAAAGAAAGATGGCACTAACCTTAATAGGGCAGAATTTTCTCTTGTTAATTCTTCACTTTCTTTTGTTTTCTTGGCTGCCAAACACTCTAGCAAGGTTGGGTGACAAATTTTAGTGAATGATTTTATAGATTTTGGGGTGAGAAATCAAAGGATTGAAGGTATAAGTGAATAAGAGTTATGGAGGAAGAGGGAAAGAATTTTTGGCTGGCTAAAGAAGAAGGAAAATTCTGGAGTTTTTTTCTTAATTTTTATCTCTTTTATTTGTTTTAAGAAGACTTGCTAAATGGTGATTGGTGGGAGTTTTGAATGACATCATTATGATGTCATAATTAGGCATTTTATTCTTTTTTTTTCTTTCATTTCTACTAACTTCAAATTAATTTTTCATCAACATTAATTCATATTTTATGTCATATAATTTATGTACTTAATTGGAAAAGTCGGCCAAAAATCATCTCTAAAGACGAAATGACCAAAATGCCCTCCGTTTGGCTTAACGGGCCAAAATTATCTGTACCGATTGAAAAATTTTTCTAAGCATTTTCTTGGCATTCTAATGCCATAGGAACCTCAATGACCCTTCTTTGGAATCCCAAAAATTATTTTATGAATTTTTCCCCAGGTCTAAGGCTCTTAGTTGCGAAAACCGCAACTTCCCACTAGGTTACCCATCGCTAGGGCACTGGCTCATTTAACTTGATTGTATTTTATTTCTAAAATTTTTTTCTAAATTTTTCTTATTAATATTTGAGTTAATTATAGTTCCTCACTTTAGTTTAAATATTTTTCCGGACATTCTAACTGTCCGGACCGACACTGGTCACCGGAACAGTAGAATGTACGGAGTTGCTACAGAGAGGGTGTTACAACTCTTCCCCTCTAATTTAAATTTCGTCATCGAAATTTACCTGATGCAAACAGTTGAGGGAACTGTTGCCTCATCGTCTCTTCACTTTCCCAAGTTGCCTCCTCGGTGTTATGGTGCCTCCAAAGCACTTTCACCAGTGAAATTTGCTGATTCCTCAACTCTTTCACTTCCCGAGCCAGGATCCATATGGGTTCTTCTTCATATGTCAAATCCGGTTGTACTTCAATTTCTTCCATGGAGATGACATGTGAAGGATCTGAGCGGTATCTTCTTAGCATAGATACATGGAACACATTGTGGATCTTGTTCAGCTCTGGTGGTAAAGCTAGCCTATAGGCCACTGGACCCACACGTTCAATGACTTCATATGGGCCAATGAACCTAGGGCTTAACTTACCTTTTCTTCCAAACCTTAGTACCTTCTTCCATGGTGAGACTTTGAGAAACACTTTATCGCCAATCGCATATTCTATTTCTTTCTCTTCAGGTCGGCATAAGATTTCAGTCTATCTGAGGCAACCTTCAGATTGGCTTTGATTAGTTTTACCTTCTCTTCAGTCTGTTTCACCAGGTCTGGCCCTACTAGTTTGTCTTCGCCCAATTCAGTCCAGCACACTGGAGTCTACATTTCCTCCCATATAGTGCTTCATACGGGGCCATTTGGATGCTAGCTTGGTAGCTATTGTTGTATGCAAATTCTGCCAGTGGGAGGTATCTATCCCAACTTCCCTCAAACTCAATGACACAACTCCTCAGCATATCCTCAAGGACCTGACATATATTTCACATTATTATTACCATTTCGGTTCAATATATGTATTAGTTTAGTTGGTTTCAATTGTTTACCTGGATTACTCTTTCTGATTGCCCATCCGTCTGAGGATGGAAAGCTGTGCTGAAGTGGAGTTGTGTACCCAAGGACTCATGCAACTTCTTCCAGAATCTCGATGTAAACCTTGGGTCCCGATCAGATATGATAGAAAGTGGAATTCCATGCAATCTAACTATCTCACTGATATACAATTCTACTAACTTCTCCAGTGAGCAGTCGGTCCTAACTGGCAGAAAGTGTGTTGACTTCGTCAATATATCTAATATCACCCATACTGCATCATATTTCTTCTGGGTGAGAGGTAGACCACTCACAAAATCCATGGTGACCCGATCCCATTTCCATTCAGGTATGCGTATAGGCTGTAGCAAACCTAATGGAACTTGAAGTTCTGCCTTGACTTGCTGACATGTCAAGCATTTAGTCACATAGTCAGCTATGTCCTTCTTCATACCAAGCCACCAATACTGAAGCTTCAGATCATGATACATCTTTGTACTTCCTGGGTGCATAGCATAAACACTGACATGTGCCTCTTTCAGAATACTGGCTTTTAATTCCCCATTATCTGGTACACATACTCTTCCTTTGTAGTACAGACACCCATCTGCTTTCACCTCATAGTCAGTTGCTTTTCCCTCTGAGATTTTGCTCATAATAGCCATTAACTTTTCATCTGCTTTTTGCCCATCTAAAATCTGCTGTAGCAGGTTTGGCCTCATTTGCAACTCAGCCAAAATAGCTCCATCTCGAACTAAAGATAGACGGGCATTCAATGATCTCAAAGCTGTGATGGATTTTCTGCTCAAAGCATCAGTAACTACATTTGCCTTCCCAGGATGGTAGTCAATTACACAATCATAGTCCTTCAGGAACTCAATCCATCACCTCTGTCTAAGGTTGAGCTCCTTCTGAGTTGGCAAATATTTTAGACTTTTTGTGGTCTGTGTAAATGTAGCACTTGTCACCATATAAGTAGTGCCTCCATATCTTCAATGCGAAGATAATTGCTGCAAGTTCTAAATCATGGGTAGGGTAATTCTGTTCATGTGGCCTTAGCTGCCTGGAAGCATAAGCGACCACCTTCCCCTCTTGTATCAATACACACCCTAACCCATTATGAGAGGCATCACTGTAGACCATAAAGTCATTTCCTAACACTGGCTGTGTTAACACTGGTGCCTCTGTCAACATAGCCTTCAACTTCTCAAAACTAGTCTGACACTTGTCATTCCAGTCAAATCTGACATTCTTGTGTAACAACTTGATCATTGGAGCAGCTATTAAGGAAAATCCCTTTACAAATCTCCTGTAATACCCAGCTAGCCCTAAGAAGCTTCTGACCTCAGTTGTATTTCTGGGAGGCTTCCATTCCATCACTGCTTCTATTTTCTTAGGATCCACTCTAATCCCATCAGCTGACACTATGTGTCCAAAGAATGCAATTTCATTTAACCAGAAGTCACACTTTGACAACTTAGCATACAGCTTTTTTTCTCTCAGGCTTTGCAGAACAATCCTCAAATGTTCATCATGCTCTTCCCTGGTCTTGGAATACACCAAAATATCATCAATAAAGACCACTACGAACCGATCTAGGTATGGATGGAAGATACGGTTCATAAGGTCCATAAATGCTGCAGGTGCATTTGTTAGGCCAAAGGGCATCACTAGGAACTCATAATGCCCATATCGGGTCCTGAATGCAGTCTTTGGCACATCTGCATCCTTCACCCTCAACTGATGATACCCTGATCTGAGATTAATTTTAGAAAATACTCCTGCTCCCTTCAACTGATCAAACAGATCATCAATTCTAGGCAACGGATATTTGTTCTTCACAGTCACTTTATTCAACTGCCGGTAATCAATGCATAACCTCAAAGTCCCATCTTTCTTCTTTACAAACAGCACTGGAGCTCCCCATGGTGACACACTAGGGCGTATGAACCCCTTATCCAGCAACTCCTGTAACTGGATTTTCAGTTCCTTCAATTCTGTGGGTGTCATCCTATAAAGAGCAATAGATATTGGTGCTGTACCCGGCAGTGTCTCAATAGCAAATTCAACTTCCCTTTTTAGTGGCAAACTAGGCAATTCTTTAAGGTACACATCTGGGAAGTCTTTTACTGTGGGTATGTCACACAGATCTGGCTTAGCCTGCCTAGTATCCACCACATGTGCTAGGTAGGCTTCACAGCCTTTTCTCATTAGTTTTCTTGCAGCTATGGTTGAGATAACATTGGACAGGAAATCTGTCCTTTCACCCACAATAGTGATCTTATTACCCTCAGAAGTTTTCAGAGAAATTTTCTTCAATTTGCAATCAACTATTGCCTGATGACGTGACAACCAGTCCATTCCCAAAATCACGTCAAACTCGTGGAAGGGCAACTCAATCAGGTCTGCTAAGAATTCATACCCCTGAATCCTTAACGGGCAACCCTTGTATACTTTGTTCACCACTACACTGTGGCCCAATGGATTAGTGACCAAAATGTCTTGGTCACTCTCCCCTACTAATATCCCCCTTTCTATAGGTAAGTTGATGCAGATGTATGAATGAGTGGATCCTGGATCCACCAATGCATGCACAGATGTATTGTAAAGGGAGAACGTACCCCTGATGACGTCCGGGGCATCTTGCTCCTCCTGAGCTCTCAGGGCATAGGCTCTGGCAGGTGGTCTGCCCTCAGGCCTCTCTGCTGGCTCAGATGCAGGCCTCTGTGATGGTCCCACTGCCTCAGATTTGCCAGATTTCCTACCCCTTTGTGGTGCAGGAGCAGGTCTATCTGCTTGTGTTGGAGCAGCTGTAATAGTTCTGCGTGGATAGTTCCTCAACTGATGCTCTGTTGACCCACACCTTAAGCATGCACCCGTCACTCTCCAACACTCCCCCTTATGCCACTTCAAGCAATGTGGACATGCAAAAGATGCTGGGGCTGGTCCCCTAAACCCTGTCCCTGGAGAGCTGCCCACTGATGGTGTGGACTGACCTCTCCTAGGGGTGAACTATGGCCTGGGCCCCTGAGACTGACCTTGACCTTGTAGTTGACCTGAACTCTGTGTAGGTGGACCTTTGAACTTCTTCCCAGGTGCAGGAGATGAACTAGACTGACCCGGGTCCCTCTTCTGCTGTCTCTCCCTTTTAGTCTGCTCACTTATTCTTACTTTTTCAACTTTTATTGTAGCTTCCACTGACTTGGTGAAGTCTGTGATTCCCAAGGCAGTGATCATGATCTTTATATTGTCATTTAATCCTTCTTCAAATCTCTTACACCTTTTAGCTTCATTAGGGACTATCTCCCTTCCGTAGTGGCTCAATCTGACAAATTCCTTTTCATACTCGGCTACTGTTAACTGTCTTTGCCTCAGGTTAATGAATTCCCTTCTTCTCTCTTCTAGGTATACACTACCCACATATTTCTTCTTGAATTTAGAGAGGAAGAAGTCCCAAGTTATTACTTCTAGCTGTACTTCACTGGACACCGTATCCCACCATTCATATGCATCATCTTGCAACAGAGATACAGCAGCTTCTAGATTTTGTTCAAGAGTGCAGTGGAGTTGTTTTAAAACTCTGCCTGTTCTGTTCAACCAATTTTCGGCTGCAATAGAATCATCTTCTCTCTTGCCAAAGAAGTCCACTGCTCCAAATTTTCTTAGTCTTTCCAGGTGTGATTTCTGCTGTGGAGGTGGTGGTGGTGCTGGCATTACCCCAGCCATTTGTCTGAAGAATTCAGCCATTTGCTGGAACATGGCCTGTGGAGGCTGAGTAGGCTCTGCTTGAGCTGGCAGAGTAAGTTCTCCCCTACCCCCAGTCTCAGCTGCTACAGGTGGAGCATGACTCTCCACTTCCTCCTCAACTGCTCTCTGTGATGTAGGGTCCATATCTTATTCAAAATAACAAAGACAAACAGACCTGCATTAGTATCACCTCGACTCTTACAAATGCAATGCATGGTATGGACTCGATCTAAGCCCCTTACCCATTTACAGTATATCCGAGTAAGATATGTTACACAGTGTACCGGAACACGCTATTTTATCTCAATCATTTTTATTCTTCCTTAATTTATTTTTATCATAGTTTTGAATATAATTTGTGAAATATAATTCATTTAAGTCATTTATTGAAATTATAATTTATTTGAGGTTCTGAAGATTTTATAGAAAATCCGGCAGAGTACCGGCGAAAAATGGAGAAAACAATTCTTCGGAACCTGTGAAAAACACTTCCAATAATCATTTCCAATCATTCTCAAACTCCAATAATCATCACAATCTCAATATTTTTTTTTTCAACAATATTTCCATTCCTCAATCATTCATCTCATATGATAATCATGTAAAAGACATAAATAAATATTTACTTTTTCATTCATAAACACAATTTCCACTATTTACATTAATACCAAAATACATTACATAAGCTTCAATTATATATGACAAAATAAAAGTTAATTACAAAATATCAAAATAAAACCTAGTGTCTTACCAATGCACTGACGTCGGTGAGGTGACACGAACACTATGCAGAGCTGCAGGAGGTCTCACCCAGTCTGTGGTCTACTGGGCTCTCGGTTAGTATCTCCAAAACCTACGCGTGGAAAAAGCAACGCGCTAAGCAATAATGCTTAGTGGTGCCAATAATAAAATAAAAATAAATAACAGAAAATAAATATGCAGTGAATGTATTAATATCTCATTGCAACTAAATTTTTTTGTTGAGTATTTGTAGATTTACTTATTTTGTACTTGTTATATTCATTATTTCATTAAATTTATCCACTTTCATTTTTGGTTGTCCAAGTAACCTATACTAGATGACTGGACTGGATAAATGGGTAAACTGGCACTAGGTATCAAGTACCTCGGGTCGTCACACCATCGGTCACATATGTATCTCCCGGTGTGCAACAGAACAGCTAATAAGCTATAATAACATTAGGTACAAGGCCAAGTCTCAACACAATGTCAGAATGGCTAAAAGCCATGAAATCACAGAATGGCATAATGCCATGTGCAGTACTGCTAACTGAACCCTATTGGCATGCCAAGCTATCCAAACCAATCTTGTTAGGTATACTAGGGCATTTCACACTTTTAAGTTTCACAATTTTTGGAATTTAAGTTTTAGTGTTACTATTCCATTCATTGGTCAACAAAAATGTTGACTTTTGTATAGGCAATAGGTACATTGGTTTTCATATCATCAACATACCACATTTTGCATTCAAAATTTGTTGGTATTGGTTGCCAATACCATTTTTAAGCTTAAAGTTAGGTGGGCAGAATTTTCAGTTTTTATGCCTTACTTTTACTGTTCCATTGGTCAATCTTGTAGTGGGAATTTGGCAAAACGGTCAACATGAAAGTTGTTCCTTATTTTGTATAGTTGAATTTATTTTTTTGAATCACTCCATTTGGAGTTTTGTAGCTCAAGTTATGGTCCAAAAACCACAACTGGCCGGATTGGAATTTTCTAGACTGACTATATCTACAGTGCAGTGAATAGTGACTGCAACTCCCTTGTTGGATAGGTTCTGGTCATAATTTGGGGTGGGTTTCTTCATGAAAGTTGTTGGTCTATATCTTAGCTTATTTCTGGTAAAATTTCAGGTCAATTAGGCCATTCTACACTGAGTTATGGCCAAATGAACAATTACTGTTCATTTGGTCATTCTACAGAAACAGATTGCAGGACACCCGGATTGGGGCAAGCTTTTGGTCCACTTGGTTTGGTCTTATGGGAATGGTTTCTTCACCAAAGTTGTGTCATTATGTGTCTAGTTTCATTTCCAATTGGCCAAACACCAATTGAACCTACATAGCCCAAGTTATGGCAGTCCAACCAGGCTAGACTCACATCCAAACCTGCAGGTCTCACTAGGCAGCATACTAAATCAGTTTTTAAAGCTACAATTCACTCCAAGTTATGGTCAATTTACCTCAAATGGTCACCATTTGACCATTAGAATGTTCATTCACCATTACATAAGCAAAGCCCAAATTTCTCTCCAAAACCCTAGTTCCCCATTCCAATTCACACAACATACATTAATTCAACATACTAATTCATTATCAATATATATACACTTCAAACACCATCTCTAATCCACTCTAAACCCATCAAAACAATCAAAATCACCACCCCCAATAGGCTGCCAAAATTTACCATATACCCTAGTATGCATAATTCTCTTTAATTCCCACAAATTCCTAGCCTAACTTAGTGTCTTAACATGGATATCCAAAGAAAGAAAAAGAAAGATGGCACTAACCTTAATAAGGCAGAATTTTCTCTTGTTAATTCTTTACTTTCTTTTGTTTTCTTGGCTGCCAAACACTCTAGCAAGGTTGGGTGACAAATTTTAGTGAATGATTTTATAGATTTTGGGGTGAGAAATCAAAGGATTGAAGGTATAAGTGAATAAAAGTTATGGAGGAAGAGGGAAAGAATTTTCGGCTGGCTGAAGAAGAAGGAAAATTCTGGAGTTTTTTTCTTAATTTTTATCTCTTTTATTTGTTTTAAGAAGACTTGCTAAATGGTGATTGGTGGGAGGTTTTGAATGACATCATTATGATGTCATAATTAGGCATTTTATTCTTTTTTTTTCTTTCATTTCTACTAACTTCAAATTAATTTTTCATCAACATTAATTCATATTTTATGTTATATAATTTATGTACTTAATTGGACAAGTCGGCCAAAAATCATCTCTGAAGACGAAATGACCAAAATGCCCTCCGTTTGGCTTAACGGGCCAAAATTATCTGTACCGATTGAAAAATTTTTTTAAGCATTTTCTTGGCATTCTAATGCCATAGGAACCTCAATGACCCTTCTCTGGAGTTCCAAAAATTATTTTATAAATTTTTTCCCGGGTCTAGGGCTCCTAGTTGCGAGAATCGTAACTTCCCACTAAGTTACCCATCGCTAGGGCACTGGCTCATTTAACTTGATTGTATTTTATTTCTAAAATTTTTTTCTAAATTTTTCTTATTAATATTTGAGTTAATTATAGTTCCTCACTTTAGTTTAAATATTTTTCCAGACATTCTAGCTGTCCAGACCGACACTGGTCAACGGAACAGTAGAATGTACGGAGTTGCTACAGAGAGGGTGTTACAGCCTAGACACATTTGTCAGATTGGATAGATTGGCATGCCAATGGGGTATTGTTTTAGCAGTACTGTGAAAGACTTTATGCCTGTATTCATGGCTTTGTGCCCGTATTCATGGCTTTATGCCCGCATTCATGGCATTATGCCAACATTCATGGCTTTTATGCCCGATTCTGTGTTATCATGGCTTTTTAGCCATACTGACTGCATACGTGGTTGACGTTCTGCGTCCCATGGTATGACGGCCCGAGGCACCTCAGTGTCCAATGCCAACGACCTGTTATCCAGTTTAGTCAGTCTGTCATAGGTTACTTGGGTAGTGAAATTTATTGAAATAAGTTAAGAATATTAGCAATTAAAAATATTAGAAATTAAATAAAATAAATGAGTAAGATAACCTAAAATAAATTAGAATAGTTATTTATTAGAAAGAATCGAAATGAACTGGACCGATATTAAAATTTACTAATTATGAGATAATCTGAGACAACCTAGCAAGTATTGAGAAAATGCTAAAAGATTAGCAAGAAAATTATAACATAAATAAATATTGCAAGTGTGACTTATATAATAATATAAGCATAAATTTATTATTTTTAGATCATTTTTTTCTTTGTACATTATTACTGTACATTGGCGAAATAAACACTTCCAAAGAATACTAAATTAGGATAAAACATATTAAATTTTAGAAACCGCATGTGAAGTATAAATAAATCTTAATTATCCGAACTTTGTTTCTATCTTTATTTGTATATTATTTCTTTGTTATATTATTACACCACTAAGCAGCAATGCTTAGCGCGATGGAATTATTTCCTTCGCGTAGGTACTGAAGCTAGAACCCAATGGACGTTTAACTGGGAATTTTGAGAGTCCAGATCTGTAGAGTGTCAAAGGTTGTCACCTCCTCAGCAATGCATGTAACTAGGTCTCATGTATATCACTTTATGTATTTTGTATGCTATAAATATTTTGTATGTTGTAATTCATATGTTATAATGTAAATTAAGAATTCTTAAGTAATATTAATGTGATGTAAATTTATAAATTGATTATTTCATATGTAATTAAATTGTATATCATGTAAATTAATGATGATTGAAAATTATCATATATGAGTTGAGAATGAATGGAAATGAATATGAAATTGAATTATATAGAGGATATTCGAATTGATGAGATAATTATGATTAGTATGGATAAGATTTAATTGTGAAAATATTATTGAATTTTCAAGCAGGTGAATAATGAAATACACCAAATAGAAATAAAATAAGGGAAACTCCGCTAGTTTCTCCATAGAAAAATAATTGATATTAAATTTAATGAATTCAAAATTACTAAAATAATAAAGTAAGATAAGATAGGGTGCTTCGGCACCGAATGTAGCACACTTTGCTCGGCTATACTGTAGTCGAGTGAGGGGTGTTACATTCATGATCTACTTCTTCATGAGTAAACAACTCTTGTTCATCTTTATGAAGAAAATCATATCTCACTGGTGGGTGAGATATCCTGGTTGATCTGCGAGGAATTACTGTAGATGTTTCATCAATAGGTGTAGGTTGACTAGATGGATCTATATCCATTTGATCTGTGGTAGGTTAGAATTCTCCAATTCTAACTCTATTTGCCTTCCTTTGCGTCCTTCTTGAATAAACTATTGTTCAAGAAATATGACATCTCTGCTTACCACAACCTTTTGTGATGTAGGCAAATAAAAATAATATCCAAAACTTTCTTTTGGATATCCAACATATCAATCATTATTTGATCTGGTTTCCAATTTATCAGTGTTCAGCTTTTTGATATAAGCTGGACAACCCCAAATCTTAACATGCTTAAGACTTGGTTTTCTTCCATGCCATATCTCATAAGGTGTGGAAGAAATTAATTTTAATAGAATCCTATTTAGAATATGCAAAGCCGATTATAATGCAAATCCCCAAAAGGAGATTGGCATATCAGTATAGCTCATCATACTGCGTACCATATCTAATAGGGTATGATTTCTCCTTTCAGATACATCATTCAACTTTGGCATTCCTGAAGGAGTCAGCTAGGAAACAATGCCATGCTCTTTTAAGTATTCATCAAATTCAATACTTAAGTATTCACCTCCACGATATGATCGAAGAGTTTTAATACTTTTTCCTGTTTAATTTTTCTACTTCAGATTTAAATTCTTTGAACTTTTCAAAGGATTCATGTTTGTATTTCATCAAATATAAATACCCAAACCTTGATTTATCATCAGTAAAGGTAATAAAGTAATGAAAACCACCTCTAGCCATTTCCTTAAATGGACCACATACATCACTATGTATTAGCTCCAAAATATTTTCAGCTCTTAGTCCTTGTCCAACAAAAGGTGATCTAGTCATTTTGCCCTGAAGGTAAGATTCACAAGTTGGAGTAGGTTCAGAACCCAATGAGGATAAAATCCTCATTTTTTTCCAGTTTTGCAATCATATCTTCTGCAACATGACCTAATCTTAAGTGCCAAAGATATTTTGAACTTAAGTTGATTTTCATCATGACATTGCATTCTTTTAAATTGCTTGCATTCTTTTGGACTGCTTGCATTCAATTTGTGTTTATTATTATTATCCAAATAATAAAGACCATCATGCATATAACCTGAGCCAACATATTTATTTTCAAAATAAATATTACAAATATCATCTGTGAACTGAAATTCATAGCCATTTCTAGTCAAACTAGATATAAAAATGATGTTCTTAAAAGCATCAGGCACATACAAAATATTATTCAAACACAACATGTCTACATATGTAAAAAGATTTAGATCCTATGGCTAAAGCTTTAACAATTAAGCCATCGCCAATCCGGAGTCTAACATCTCGAGCGTGCAAGCTGCTACTATTTGCTAGTTCTTGCATATCATAAGAAATGTGAGAACTGGCACTAGTATCTAAAACCCAAGCTGCAGATGAACTATGAGCATCATCAGCATCTAAATAACAAGATATAGACATACCTTCTGAAGGTGTATCATTCTTGTCCTTCAAAGAAGCAAGATACTCTAGGCAGTTTCTTTTCCAGTGCCCATCCTTCTGGCAGTGGAAACACTTTCCTTTGCCTCCATCAGCTTTGGTCTTCCTTTTTTGTTTGGCTATCTTCTTGGAAGGTCTTGGAACTTGAGGTTTCTTTTTCTTATTGCCCTTCTTCTTGTTGGACTTTCCAGCAAAAGAAAATGCAATCAAAGCTACCTCTTTTCCTTTATTGCCCGGCATATTCTTTTGGGCAATGACAAGCATGTTAAGTAAACCAACCAAGGTGTATTCCTGCTTAGTCATATGGAAATTTGTCACAAAATTCCCAAATGACTCAGGTAGGGATTGAAGGATCAAATCCGTCTGCAGTTGGAAATCCATGTTAAAGTCAAGATGTTCCAGCTGCTCTATAAGCAGAATCATCTTGTGGACAAGATTCTCAATACTCTGTCCCTCAGACATCCTCATTTGAAATAGCTGCCTAGATATCTCATACCTAGCATTCCTACTATGCTCACCATATAACTCTTGTAGGTGAAGGAGGATCTCACTAGCACTTTGCATGTTCTCATGCTGTTTTTGTAACTCATTACTCATAGAAGCAAGCATGTAGCACTTGGCTCTCATATCATGCTCCTCCCACTTGTCCAAAGTGTCATGTTCCTCTTGAGTGGCCTCTGGAGGTAAGGGACCAGGAACATTTGAGTCTAGAATCCAATATGTTCTAAGTTCAGGACAAGTTTTAAATTTCTTAGCCAATCAGAAAGATTAGGTCCCATCAACCTATTGTGATCAAGTATGCTCGCAAATATATTGGATGGTGGTGGTTGTTGTGTGCTCATTATTATAAAAAGAATAATTGCAGAAAATAACTAGATTAATTAGTAAATGTATCATGTAATTAACCAAAATAATTATGGTATTTTAATCAAATTGGTCCTCCCACTAACTTAGCGAATCCTACACTTCCAAAGTAGGAAATGGAAATCCTAGTTGGATGGATTTCTAGTGGGTGATTGAATTTTTATAGTTTTATTGATCATCCTTAGGCACATCCATTATTGGAATTACAATAAACTATAAGTGAGCAACTCCTTGCCCGTCACATCTCATGTGAGGTTTAATTATTTACCTAGCCCCTAATGCTCAAAATCTCAGGCACATCCATTATTGACTTATCTTGCATTAGTTAAGTTGATCCCATTGAGACAGTAAATATGCAAATAATTTTAATGTCCTCAGGCACATCCATTATTGGCCACCAAACCATTTACATATTTATAACATCTCATGCTTAACAATTATTCTTAAGAAAATCTGTAACACCCCAAAGTTCGGTAGTGCGTTCTACTGCTCCGGTGACCAGTGTTGTCCGGACAGCTAGGATGCCTAGAACTACACTTTGACATGAGGGAGGAGACATAAAATAATGAAATACAAGAAAAGAAAATACAAGAAAAACAAAGGAAAAATAATAGCAAAGAAATGTGATCAAGTTAAGCGGCGGAAACCTAGCGATGGGTGAAGTCACGGCGTGGACCGTTGATCGGAACCCTATATAACATTTTTAGTACTTAAATATACCCTTGTTGAAGAATAAATATAATTAGAATGATCAAAGATAAATTAAAGTATTAGTACAAAGTAACGTGAGAAATCGATAAACAGACAAAACCCTGAAAAATCGAACGAATGGCATTATGGTCATTTGACATCCCGAAGTGTCTTTTGACCTAAATGTCCATTAAAAATAAATAATATTACACTTAGAAAATAAAATGAAAAATTAGTTTAGTGGTACCTAATGCAAATAACCAAAAGTGGAGTGAAAATTGTGTAATTAGCACTTTAAGCTTATAATATGATTTAAATGTGGTGAGTGGACCACTAGGGAATTAATTAAGGACTAAAGGGGCAGGTGTACACCCATTATACAATCTGCCATTTCATCTTCAAGCTTGGGAATTGCCATGGCCGTATGAATTTCTCTAAAAACCTCCATGGCCGCAAATTGAAAAAGCTCCATTAACCACCTTCATTTCACCTCCAATCACCTAAGTGGCTTCATTAAAAATGGTCTACACATCACAAGGAAGATATGGATACCAAATTTGAGAAGTTTGGTGAGGGTTTAGCAAGTTACAATTAAAGGTAAGTTTGCATTTTTGAGAATTTCTTTGTTAAAGTTTTTATGCATGTTATGGGTATTGGTTTGGTGAAGGAAAATTTTGAGTTTGAAGGGTTATTGTTGTTGCCATTTTGGACAGCCATGGGTCACGTTTTTGATGAGGTATTTGTGTATATAATTGATGAGAAATAATGTTAATCATGGTGATTTAGTAACCTAGTGATTTAATGCATGTATATATGGTGAATGATGCACTTGGATGGGAATTGGTAACTTGGACAGCACTTTGATGTTGAAGGACAAATTTGGGCAGCCTTGGGGACACTTGAATAAATGTGTATATTCATGGGAGTGTTGGCAGAATTGTGGCATTAAGGAATGAAGGATATGTGTATGAAATTATTGTGTAAAGTGTATGTGAGAATTAGTGGTGTTTAGGTGTGTATGTAATGGTATTGAGATATTGTAAATGTGAATTATATTTGGTGTGTTGAGGGTAATGGTAATCTGCCCAAAATAATGTTAATGTAAAGTAGATTATACTGTGGTTAATGTACCAAAACAGATTGGTAGGGAAGTGAACCAAATTGCAAGGTATATGTGTGTTTGAAGTGGGGTGTGAAATGCATATTGAGGGCAGTGTACATTTTAGCCCATAACCTGAAATGTGTAACCTCAATTGGTATGAGACCAATTTGAGGTGAAACTAGGCACAAAATGTGCCAACTTTCATTGAGAAACCATACCAAAATTATGCTTGCAAGTTGATGTGAAAAATGACCAATTCGGATTAGGTACACTTGAGACCTAAAAACTGACCATTTGGGCAGCAGTGAGTATTTAGGCCATAACTCACTCAAAATAGGTCCAATTGACCTGAAATTTTAACCATGAATAGTTAAGACCCATACCTACAAGTCTTATGAAGACACCAAAACCCAGAAATGACCAGAAGCAAGTCAAAAAGCTTGCACAAGTTCGGGTCCAAAAACTGGCCGAACCAGAGTTGACCAAATTGACCTAAAATTGACCTAAAATGGTACCATTTGACCAGCAATAGTATAATGACCATAACTTGGTCTACTTAACTCGGATTGACCTGAAATTTTGCCCCGCGTGCAATAAGACCTAGATCTACAAGTTTGTAGTTTCGACTGAGACTCGAAAAACGAGGAAACTAGATCGTCCGGCTAGGTCAAACCAGTGTCCCGGAATCTAACAATTTGCATTAAAATGCACTAAACAAGGAAATGACTTTGGTAAAACGTACCAAACCTAAAACCCTATCGAGTGTGACATATTAATGACACTAAAACCTAATTTACCTAAAACGCATCGAGGGTCGGTATATTAGGTGATTAAGTGAATAATTGAGTTCAGTGCATTATTTACCAAACACCATCGATAGAGACAGTTTAATTTAGCACTGAAACACTTCAAATTGTGTTTCTCAGTTAACAAGGACTCAAAGGGAAAGAAATAGTCAAGACCAGGAGACAAATATCAGAGGTTTGTGCACAACAACTGTTTCTTTTGAATTATTTTCAATGGAAATAAATATTGACTATTTGCATATCATTGTTTTAAATTGTGGAAATGTGTTTGGTGGACACTTATTGATTGAAAAACATTGTGAATGGTTTGAAAGTTTTAAAAATTGTTTGAATGGTATTTGATGGATACTTATTGATTGAAAAGCACGTAAATGGTTTTGTGGAAATTGAAGTGAATTACGAATTGTGTTGCCATTTTGTGAATGAAATTATAACTTTGGAAATTTATTGGATTCTTACGGATCATTTGAATAAAATGTTTGGAATTGTTTTGACTCACAATTGGCATGACATCGATAATATGTTCCTCCTCCATTAATGGGGTGAGTGTGATTATTCCTCCCTCTTTGACTTATCACCGGGTGAGTATGATTATGTTCCTCCCTCTTTGACTTATCAGTCTGAGGTGAGTGTGGATGAGTACTCATTAGATAGCTAGCTTCCTCCCTCATTGATTTCGATTATTGGGGTGAGTATGTCTTGTCGTGGTGTACAACACGGCATATATGGAAAAATTGTGTCATGACTTAAATTGTGATATTGATTGGCAACATATTCTCTTATTTGATCGAATGGTGTTATTGATTTGCAAAACGATATTATTCAATTATTTGATCGAATTGTGTTATTGATTTGCAAAACGATATTATTCGATTATTTGATCAAATTGTGTCATTGATTGGAAAAAACGTGTTATTCAAGAATTTGATCAAATTGTGTATGAATTGGCAATACGGTATTCTTAAGCTATTTGACTAAATTGTGTTATTATGAATTTTGATAATTTGTGAATTGGAGTTTAAATTCCTTATGACATTCATTGTCTTGAAATCAACTATGGTTTTAAGTATCCACTAATGATATGATTTATGAATTGTGATTTAAAATTTGTATTTGGTTAATGTTGTGCACCATCGAGACATTGTCTCGATAGCTTTATTATTGCCGCAGTAGAGAGATAGACAGGCGCAGACTAGGTCGCTAGTACCGCCAATGAGAGATTTTGGGTATAGTGAGTATACCATATGTGGCATTTTGTATCAGAATGTATATTCACCGTATGTATATTTTGTTCTTGGTTTTGAACAGTTGTAAATTTAAGTTGTACAGTAAAGTTGTAAAATAATTATGAGTTATTTGGCTTGTAAAAATTGTGTTATATTTTTGTATCTTAGTCTTTGAAAATCACTGTGGATTTGAAGTGCTTTTTCTGAGTTTTTCAAGAACTGCTTTGTCCAAAATACAAATGGCACCTTGCCAAAAATTTTACAGATATTCCAAATAAATCAAATGAGTTAGTTGTTTCACTTCACCACCAAAGTCTTTCACACTGTAAATAGTGCTCACCATTGTAAAAGAAGTAAGAAAAGTTTTTAAAATCCCTTGTAGTGTATTTAATGGGTTATCGAGACGGAGTTGGTAATTCATTAGGTATACTACGGGATCATGTTATGCCTTACAGAGGGTAGGGTGTGACATGTTTTAGTGGTATCGAGCAATGGTTTTAAAGTGAATTTGAACTGAATTTGAAATCTTTATGTCGGAACTACAATCGCCAAATGTTTGATACATACAGTACATTACATAATAAATATGCACTAAAGGGAGTAAATCACCTTGTATTATTGTACAGGAGGACAGGGAAATAAAATTTGATGCATTAGTGACTAGACATTTAGAATAAGGAATGAGATAACAAGTGAAATTAGTTTTGGAAGAGTTTATCGTGAAAAGTATTTCGACACACCATAAAATTATAAGCTAATTGGCGAGCCTACTTAATGTAAGGCAAGAGGACGTAAAAGTAAGATGCAAATGGAATTGCTCTAGATGAGGGCAAGGAGGTTCTTGTTAGAAATTGCTAATGGATATTGTAATCGAATAAGATTCGAATATCGGTGAATTCAAAAAGAATAAAAGATAACAAAGTTTGATCTATTGGGATGTATCGTAGTAACTATGCAATGTTCTTGATGTTTATATCGACTTGAGATTATTGTGTAGAGCTACGCATCACCCGATAGTACACCTAGATAAGAATAGTTGCCAACGGCATCTGTTTGGTATAGTTATGCCATGACAGAATTTAATTGTTAAAAATAAGTTTGAAAATCCTACTTAGGATCTAAAACTCAAAAGTTAAAATATCGAAAGGTTATAGTTCATACAAAGGAAGTAAGTTATAGAATATTGACAGATAAAAAGAGTTATGAAAGTAGAGAATTGAATGCTTGATTCATGTGTAACAAAGAAATATTACAAATGTGAGGAAGACTATGGACTAGAATGTTCAGAGGACCAATGACTGATGAATGATTCTAACATGACCTCAAGGGTCATTCAAGAAGGAACGTGAATCGAAATATTAGACAACACAATAGTAAGAGGAGATTAGTATTATACAAACAAATTAAACATGGTATTAGATTGTTAAAAGTCTTATACAAATTTGAGGAAAAGAAGATTATACGATCATATAGACATGAGAAAATAAACGTATGACTATTGTAAGATAGCTATTGGGTAAAATTTCGTGGATGAAATTTATTTAAGGGGGGGAGAATTGTAACACCCCAAAGTTCGGTAGTGCGTTCTACTGCTCCGGTGACCAGTGTTGTTCGGACAGCTAGGATGCCTAGAACTACACTTTGACATGAGGGAGGAGACATAAAATAATGAAATACAAGAAAAGAAAATACAAGAAAAACAAAGAAAAAATAATAGCAAAGAAATGTGATCAAGTTAAGCGGCGGAAACCTAGCGATGGTGACGAAGTCACGGACCGTTGGATCGGAACCCTGAAAACATTTTTAGGACTTAAATAGACCCTTGTTGAATAATAAATATCATTAGAAAGATCAAAGAAAAAATAAAAAAGTAGTACAAACCAAAGACACAAATCGAAAAACAGACAAAACCCTGAAAAATCGAACGAATCTAAAAGGCATTATGGTCATTTGACATCCGAAGTGTCTTTTGACCTAAATGTCCATTAAAAATAAATAATATTACACTTAGAAAATAAAATGAAAAATTAGTTTAGTGGTACCTAATGCAAATAACCAAAAGTGGAGTAAAAATTGTGTAATTAGCACTTTAAGCTTATAATATGATTTAAATGTGGTGAGTGGACCACTAGGGAATTAATTAAGGACTAAAGGGGCAGGTGTACACCCATTATACAATCTGCCATTTCATCTTCAAGCTTGGGAATTGCCATGGCAGATGAATTTCTCTAAAAACCTCCATGGCCGCAAATTGAAAAAGCTCCATTAACCACCTTCATTTCACCTCCAATCACCTAAGTGGCTTCATTAAAAATGGTCTACACATCACAAGGAAGATATGGATACCAAATTTGAGAAGTTTGGTGAGGGTTTAGCAAGTTACAATTAAAGGTAAGTTTGCATTTTTGAGAATTTCTTTGTTAAAGTTTTTATGCATGTTATGGGTATTGGTTTGGTGAAGGAAAATTTTGAGTTTGAAGGGTTATTGTTGTTGCCATTTTGGACAGCCATGGGTCACGTTTTTGATGAGGTATTTGTGTATATAATTGATGAGAAATAATGTTAATCATGGTGATTTAGTAACCTAGTGATTTAATGCATGTATATATGGTGAATGATGCACTTGGATGGGAATTGGTAACTTGGACAGCACTTTGATGTTGAAGGACAAATTTGGGCAGCCTTGGGGACACTTGAATAAATGTGTATATTCATGGGAGTGTTGGCAGAATTGTGGCATTAAGGAATGAAGGATATGTGTATGAAATTATTGTGTAAAGTGTATGTGAGAATTAGTGGTGTTTAGGTGTGTATGTAATGGTATTGAGATATTGTAAATGTGAATTATATTTGGTGTGTTGAGGGTAATGGTAATCTGCCCAAAATAATGTTAATGTAAAGTAGATTATACTGTGGTTAATGTACCAAAACAGATTGGTAGGGAAGTGAACCAAATTGCAAGGTATATGTGTGTTTGAAGTGGGGTGTGAAATGCATATTGAGGGCAGTGTACATTTTAGCCCATAACCTGAAATGTGTAACCTCAATTGGTATGAGACCAATTTGAGGTGAAACTAGGCACAAAATGTGCCAACTTTCATTGAGAAACCATACCAAAATTATGCTTGCAAGTTGATGTGAAAAATGACCAATTCGGATTAGGTACACTTGAGACCTAAAAACTGACCATTTGGGCAGCAGTGAGTATTTAGGCCATAACTCACTCAAAATAGGTCCAATTGACCTGAAATTTTAACCATGAATAGTTAAGACCCATACCTACAAGTCTTATGAAGACACCAAAACCCAGAAATGACCAGAAGCAAGTCAAAAAGCTTGCACAAGTTCGGGTCCAAAAACTGGCCGAACCAGAGTTGACCAAATTGACCTAAAATTGACCTAAAATGGTACCATTTGACCAGCAATAGTATAATGACCATAACTTGGTCTACTTAACTCGGATTGACCTGAAATTTTGCCCCGCGTGCAATAAGACCTAGATCTACAAGTTTGTAGTTTCGACCGAGACTCGAAAACCGAGGGAACTAGATCGTCCGGCTAGGTCAAACCAGTGTCCCGGAATCTAACAATTTGCATTAAAATGCACTAAACAAGGAAATGACTTTGGTAAAACGTACCAAACCTAAAACCCTATCGAGTGTGACATATTAATGACACTAAAACCTAATTTACCTAAAACGCATCGAGGGTCGGTATATTAGGTGATTAAGTGAATAATTGAGTTCAGTGCATTATTTACCAAACACCATCGATAGAGACAGTTTAATTTAGCACTGAAACACATCAAATTGTGTTTCTCAGTTAACAATGACTCAGAAAAAGGGAAAGAAATACGAGTCAAGACCAGAGACAAATATCGAGGTTTGTGCACAACAAGCTTTCTTTTGAATTATTTTCAATGGAAATAAATATTGACTATTTGCATATCATTGTTTTAAATTGTGGAAATGTGTTTGGTGGACACTTATTGATTGAAAAACATTGTGAATGGTTTGAAACTGTGAAAAATTGTTTGAATGGTATTTGATGGATACTTATTGATTGAAAAGCTCTGGAATTGGTTTTTGTGGAAATTGAAGTGAATTACGAATTGTGTTGCCATTTTGTGAATGAAATTATAACTTTGGAAATTTATTGGATTCTTACGGATCATTTGAATAAAATGTTTGGAATTGTTTTTACTCACAATTGGCATGACACTGATAATATGTTCCTCCTCCATTAATGGTGTGAGTGTGATTATTCCTCCCTCTTTGACTTATCAGTCTGGTGTGAGTATGATTATGTTCCTCCCTCTTTGACTTATCAGTCAGAGGTGAGTGTGGATGAGTACTCATTAGATAGCTAGCTTCCTCCCTCATTGATTTCGATTATTGGGGTGAGTATGTCTTGTCGGGGTGTCCAACACGGCAGATATGGAAAAATTGTGTCATGACTTAAATTGTGATATTGATTGGCAACATTGTATTCTCCGGTTATTTGATCGAATGGTGTTATTGATTTGCAAAACGATATTATTCAATTATTTGATCGAATTGTGTTATTGATTTGCAAACGATATTATTCAGTTATTTGATCAAATTGTGTCATTGATTGGAAAAACTGTGTTATTCAATAATTTGATCAAATTGTGTATGAATTGGCAATACGGTATTCTTAAGCTATTTGACTAAATTGTGTTATTATGAATTTTGATAATTTGTGAATTGGAGTTTAAATTCCTTATGACATTCATTGTCTTGAAATCAACTATGGTTTTAAGTATCCACTAATGATATGATTTATGAATTGTGATTTAAAATTGTATTTGGTTAATGTTGTGCACCACTGAGACATTGTCTCAGCGATAGCTTTTTATTGCTGTCGCAGGTAGAGAGATAGACAGGGCAGCAGACTAGGCTGCTAGTACCGCCAGCGAGAGATTTTGGGTATAGTGAGTATACCATATGTGGCATTTTGTATTGTAATGTATATTCACTGTATGTATATTTTGTTCTTGGTTTTGAGCAGTTGTAAATTTAAGTTGTACAGTAAAGTTGTAAAATAATTATGAGTTATTTGGCTTGTAAAAATTGTGTTATATTTTTGTATCTTAGTCTTTGAAAATCACTGTGGATTTGAAGTGCTTTTTACAGGTTTTCTGAAGAACTGTTTTGTCCAAAATACAAATGGCACCTTGCCAAAAATTTTACAGATATTCCAAATAAATCAAATGAGTTAGTTGTTTCACTTCAGTTCACCAAAGTCTTTCACACCTGTAAATAGTGCTCACCACTGTAAAAGAAGTAAGAAAAGTTTTTAAAATCCCTTGTAGTGTATTTAATGGGTTATCAGTAGACGGAGTTGGTAATTCATTAGGTATACTACGGGATCATGTTATGCCTTACAGAGGGGTAGGGTGTGACAAAATCTCTTAAATTAATTGCATCATATACAAGTATTTAAAATTTCTTAAAATAATTGTCTCAATGGAGGGCCCATGATATAATTACCTTAATTATACTATTTCCAACTTAATCAATTGTTTGGAAGATTTAGTTGTCAGCTTAATTACTATTATGGTCTCACTTTGTACATTATCCAATTAGCATAGATATATCATATGCTTACATACATTCTCATACATCTCATGCATACATGGATAAACAATAAATATGGTATGATCATGGACTTTCTAAGGGATTCAATTCTGAGCTACCAAGAATTGAATTAGGGTATTCCTAGGTGTATTTCATTCATTCATTTTACAAGAGTTGCTGAAGGAGTACATAATCAACACTTGATCTTGATTTCCTCCCACTAGTCTCACCAATGCTCTTGACCTCCTTGATCTTCTTGCAATCCAATTAGATTATAATCCTTGGCATACCAAGGCGAATTTACAAGAATATGGACTTTCAAGTCCTTAAATAAATGAAATTACAACCCAAATTATTACAACACTTATAATACATGCCACCAAAAATAAATTAATTATTTTACAATCCAAAGAATAATAAAAGAAATAAATCCAATCACATTGGTCTTTTATTGTCCATGATCATCTATCATGCATATTACCATTTAACAATTAAATAATATGCATGATGGATGATATGTTACCATGCACTAGAATCTCTCTGTTACAAAATCTCAATTCGAGCTGGAGTTATGGTTTATGTCAAACCCCATTTGCTATGAATGTTATGTTCTCTTTTAATTCCTGTTCTTGATTAATTAGATTTTCTTATCAGAAACACTTTTCTGACTAAATCTGTCTATCCTGGCCAGGAGCTTGAAACATCAAGAACAATTAAATGAATATAGGACTTTATCCCTATTTACTTAGGGTAATAGATTCTATCTTGATCAACACCTACCTCCATATATAACTAGTAGGAGCCAACACATGCCCATATACCCATACACAGTATAAGTATGAAAGCAGTATCAAACTCAAATCACCTATATACAAGATAACTGTGTTATCTCAAGTCTAAAGATTATATGCACTGATATGATATATGATAATGCATTAATAAGAGTAAACTCTATGTGCTTGTCATATACGTCACTGGTTTTGCCTACTTATCGTGTATAAGTGCCTATCATATTTGTTATATGGCATGAGACTCACCATTCCATCTTATTTATATCTCATATAAATACCTTGGGAATAAACATGATTACAATCTTTCTGGATAAGTCATGTCCTTATTATGAAGTATCATCGATTGTTAACCAATTTATAATACATTGTGCTAGAAATACTGTCACTCATATTCTTAACAACTT
The DNA here is from genome assembly GCF_030052815.1 of Hevea brasiliensis. NCBI lineage: Eukaryota > Viridiplantae > Streptophyta > Magnoliopsida > Malpighiales > Euphorbiaceae > Hevea > Hevea brasiliensis. Next base: position 51,850,589 of record NC_079499.1, read on the forward strand.
AATAATAGAATTTCTAATAAAATATTAATAGACCTTTTCTATTACACATAAATAGATTGTGTAAACAGAAAAGTGAAATTGTCTTTTATTAATAAAATATGTACAAGATACATACTAAATTATATGCTTTAAGGCATACTACTAACAATATAATGACCTTTTTAACAAATAAACTTGTCTAGGCAAAGCTTTGGAATATCCTTATGGAAGTAACATATATATTTCCTCATCCAAGTAACCATGTAAGAATGCATTATTTATATCCAATTGAGAATTGGACCTTTTCTTGGCAGTCGTCAAAGTTACAAAAATTCTCATTATTGTTAGTTTAGCAACAGAAAAAAAAAAAAAAATCTATCTTTATAATCCAACCCTTTAATATGATTGTAGCCCTTAGCAACTAAACAAGCTTTAAACCTTTCCATTTCACCACTAGGTTTATAGTTTACCTTATAACCCATTTAGACCCGATTTCCTTTTTACCCTTAGGCAAATTAGTCAATTCCCATGTTCTACTTTTCTTCAAAGCTAACAGCTCTTGTCACATAACTTCAACCCAATTAGCATTTGTTGATGCTTCAACATATTTTGTAGGTTCACGGATAACAAATACATTTGATGATTGATGAGATGGGGTAAAATGAAAATTACATGGAATGAGAGGTGGGGTTGTAATTGATGTTGTGATAGGAGATGACTAAGAGGTAGCAAAAACTAGATTAACAAAATCTTTGAGCCACCCAGGCTTGTTAACTTGCCTATATGACCTTCTTAATGGAACAAATGCATTTCTTAAATCTAGTTCAATAGAATGATCTGAGATGGAGAAAGGTGAATTAAAGGAATGAAGAAAAGTATTTGTTTGAAGAAATGAATTGGAATTCGATTCAAGAGAAGTTGGTATCACAGAAGTAGTAGGTGGTGTTGTAGCTAGTGCTGGTGACTGTGGTGAAAAAACACTTCTATCATTAAAAGAATGGGGAAGAACTAAATTTGGTTTTGAGGATGAAGAATCAAAAGATTGTTGAAAAGGGAAAACTGTTTCAAAAAATTGAACATCTCTACTAACAAATATATCTCCATTTTCTAAATTATAAAGTCTGTATGCCTTATGAACTCCTGAATATCCCATTAAAATTGATCTTATAGCCCTATCATCAAACTAATCTTTAGAAGGAGGGATATTAGTTGCAAAACTTAGACAACCAAATACTCTTAAGTGACTATAATCAGGAACTTTTCGTACAACATCTCATGCTTAACCACTGCAAATTTTGAATTAGCAACCTATTAATGAGATAAGTTGTTGTCAAAACACACTCAGATCAAAACCTTTTTGGTAAGTGTGCTTGCAATCTTAAAGCTTTAGTTGTGTCAAGTAGAAGCCTATGTTTCCTTTCCACTACTCCATTTTGCTGTGGAGTAAATGGACAAGTTTTTTTATGAAGAATGCCCTTTTCAGCAAGCATTTGAGTACAATTTTGACTCAAAAACTATGCTCCATTATCTTTTCTTATTATCTGTAATGAAACTCCAAATTGATTTTGCATCATAGAAAAGAAATTGGATAAAGACTTAACACATTGAGAATTTTGTTGCACATAAATGTCTGGGTAGCCCTACCATAATCATCAACTATAGTGAGAAAATATTTTGCCCCTATAATTGATTCTACCCTATAAGGTACCCAAATATCTATATGTATTCACTCAAAAGCTATCTTTGTGTGTGTATTACTTGATGAGAATAGGAAACTATGCTGTTTTGCTAAAGGGCAAACATCACAAACCAAATTACCACTATCCTCAAATGATAATCCTTCTAAATATTGCATTTTCCGAACTAAAGCGTGCCCTAACCTAGCATGTATAATAGAGACATTCTACTTTGAAATAGAATTTAAATGATGCAATTGAAAAGTAGAAAGGCTTTCTTTATTGATTGGAGGAATAGAAAGCATGGCATTTACAACTAAACAAGAAGACAAGGAATGTGAATGAATAGAAAGTAAAACATTTTGAATGGTTTTAGGTAAAAAAACTCAGCTCATTAATTTTGTAATGACTTGCTTCTTCTCTACCCACGACTATCACAACCTCAGTCAGATGGTCTTGAAATACACAACAATTAGGATAAAAAAGTGAGCTTAAGATTGATGGTTTGTAAGAATTTACTAACTGACAGTAAATTGTAGTGAAATTTTGGCAAATAAAGTCTCTTGTAATTGAAGATTTGGTTGAAGAATAACATGTCCAGCTTTGGTTACTGTTCTAAAGGTTCCATCAAGCAAGTGAACAGAAATTAAGTTAGCTAAGGAAAATGAAGATGTGAAGCAATGTCTAGTAGGTGTCATATAGCCCGTGTCACCTATACGTATTATCTATGTACTAATATCACACACTTTAGCATAACAATTACTAACTAAACAGAAATTACCAAGAAAACCTGTTGAATTTTGGAGAGAATAGCCTCCTAAGTATGATGAAATGGTTTGTCTTGCACCAGGTGTCAGCCCTTTTCCTTTCACCATTTTGCTTATCTGTTGTTGAATTGAGCCCAACATAACACTAAGCTCTTTAATTCTAGAGCTATCTTCTGAAAACTCAAGCGGTGTTTCAAGATTATGAGTACTTTCAACATTTGCTACCAATTTATTTCCTGAAACCCTCCTTAAAACTGCTTAGTGCCTTGTGTTGCGTTTTTATTCTTGGACTTAAACCAATCAAGGTAGCCTATCAACTTGAAGCATCCTTCCCCAGTATGTTCATCCATATTACAATAAGTGCAGTGTCCCCTTCTTGGATCATACTTCTTCTGATCCTTCTTAACCATTTATGGTTGTGATTGTGCTTTATTAGAAAGAGCTACAGATTCATAGCTTCAGAGAATGTTGACAATATTCATTTCTTTGCTTCAAATTTTGACACCGTGGAATAAGCCTTATTTGCTGAAGGCAGAGGATCCGTTAGCAGGATTTAATTCCGTGCAGCATCAAATACATCATTTAACCCCATCAAGAACTGCATCAGTTTATGTCTATTATTAATTTCATCAATGATCAATCATCTTTGAAACATCACAGGTGCAAGGAGGCAAAACTTCAACAGTGTCAACTTTATCCCAGAACTTTTTCAGCCTAGTAAAATAGACTGAAACAGACATTTTCTTATAAGATGGAACTTATTTTCCTCTATAATTGGTAGATTAAAGAGCTATTACTCTCTCCATACCATTCAGAGATTTCTACCCATAATTCCCTAGAAGTTGTGTAAATAAAGGCCCCTACCAAATATTTGGATATGGAGTTCAATATCCACGATGTGACCATGTAATCACACCATTTCCACTATTCATAAGTTTTAGATCCTTAACTCAAAAACTACAACAATACCATTCACAAACCTTAACTTTTGCTTTACTTCCAAAGCAATTCTCATAGCTCTGCTCCATGACCTAAAATTACTACCAACCACAGGTGCGGTGACTAGAACCATACCTAGATCATCCAAACTTTGCAGATTCAATGGATCTCCAGCATTTTTCTCACCCACAGCTTGAGCTTGTTCGCCAAGATCAACAAATTCTCCCATCTTCCTCTATTCTCGCTTCGGTTTCCTCAACAAACTTCAATGGAGTTCTACAAAACCCTAACTCAGTTGCAAAAATGAAAGAAATAACCGCCTCTAATCTTTCCCGCTCAACTTATAGTGTCTCAATACAAGTGTGAAGAAAAAAGAAATACAGCTGTCAACTAAACAGCTAAAATAAATTACTCATCAGTAACAGTAAAAAATAAACTGCTGGTAGTAACTTCAAGTCTCTCTGCAAAGATTAAAAAATTATTTAGCTTGATTTATTTACTATAATAAAGAAGAGATACGCTCAAATTTTCAACATTTGAGAGTCGAACCATTACAACTCATTTACAGAGCAGACAAATGTCAGCAATGTACACCCATGTACTCCCCCAACCCTGGTTAGACAACAGGCCTATTCATTGCCATACAAGACGGCTATCCACAAAGCTATATGACTTCATAACCCTATTTCTACCACCCATATTATCCATTTCTTAATAAGGGTCATCACTATTATGCTACAGACAAACCTACATCCTACCAACGAAAATAAAGTAAAATACAAGATTCAGAAACTGGGGCTTGCTTGTGCCAAACTCTACACATCAGCCCTGTAGAAATGCAACAATTTCAGCGGCAACACCTTTTCCTGCAGACAATAAATCAAGAAGTTCAACAAAATGATTTCAGTGCATTGACAAATGTTGCATGCAGAGACTGCAATACCTGAACAGGTTCCACTGATTGGGAAGGAAAATGAAAACCCGTTGAACAATTTTGCAGTACTTCAGGACTTTTCATCCATGCTCTGCATCCATCACTCACTTTAATCTTATATCTGAACATCTGAAATAAGAATGAAAAGCATGGCTAAAAAATGAAATTTTAACCAACAAATACAAATTTTGCTCTTTTTCCTTTTTATCCTAGAGACCTTCCTACTATAATTAAAACCTATTTAAGTGCATGCCCAGCAAAAACCATGAAGTTAGAAAACAATTTATTTTAGCTTTGCATATCTAGGCTCAGTCCTTCAAGTAGATGGGGGATGTGAGGAGGATGTTAGTCATAGGATTAAAGCCGGATGGTTGAAGTAGATTCCCAATAAATTAAAAGGAAAATTTTACATCTAAGATAAGAGTTGCAGAGATGAGAATGTTAAGGTGGATGAGTGGCCATATTAGACTAGATAAAGTCCGTAATGAAAGTATTAGAGAAAAGGTAGGAGTGGTGCCAATTGAAGATAAGTTGAGAGAAGGGAGATTGAGGTGGTTTGGTCATGTGAAGCGTAGACATGGAGGGAGGTTAGACAAGTAGAGCACATTAGGCTAGAGGATAGAAAGAAAAAGGGGTAGACCTAAATTGACTTGGAGGAGAGTACCAAATTTTTGGGATAAAGGCTTAGTTGAGTTGAGTTGAGTTGAGTTGCATATCCCTTTGCAAATATAACAAACATATACACAGGAAGTTGATTGTTTAATTTGGGAATTTCCTTTTGGCTAATTGCCAGTGCCACAGCTTTTTTTTACTATGGACACAAACTCTCTACTTAGTTAGACAAGTTTAGAATAAATTACCGCTGTCTATTTATTCTATCTTTCTAAAATTAAAATATTAGATAGACATGCTATCTGTCATCTCTCTCTCCCACTTTGGCACCTTCTCTCCTAAAAATTGAGCTCTTATGCCCAGAAAACAAAGGTTTGGCTTCAAAACCAATTACTCATGCAATATCCTTTTCTCCCATAAAGATGATATTGAAATCATTTACAGATTTCTCATCCGAAGAACCTCTCTTTGAACTGGTAGGCTAATAGCTATAAACTCCCACTTGATAAGGCTTGAATTTACCCTAACACCTCACGAGAACCCAAGCACCTTCCTTGCCAGATGCCACAGTGTCTGGAGGCAAGGTTGATCTCACTTTGAACCAGATGAAACATTACCTAATAAAGTCAACCACAGAAATCCATTCCAAATGATATCGTTTTCAAAGAATCCCATGAAGTTTAGATATGATGTTTGTATTGAAGTGATTTAGTTGGGCTTTGTTTTTATGGCATGGGATTTACTAATATCAGTATTGCTGTTGTTGTATCGGTCTTATAGGTTAAAAGAGAAAATGAAGATAGTGGTTCAAGGTTAGTAATAGAGTAATGGGTAACAACAAAAGTATTATGATTGTTCGACAATGAAGAAAGACAGAAAGGGCCAGACATATTAGTTTCTGATCTGGGTGAAGGTTGAAGTATATGCCGGAAGGGATGGGTTTCAAGGAAGAAGACTATAATCAGTAACTTGATGAGGACAATTTTGTAACTTATTATTTTAGGCTGTGGCATTAGTCTTTTTAACTGTGGCAATGAGGCTCCCTTTTCTTTTTTCAAAAATTTCCATCTGTTTATGGAATACCCAACGCAAGGAAATGACCACCAATATTAATGGAACCACATCAATAAGAGACAGAACGCAAACCTCCGAAAGAGGGATTGTTGGCATCTCCAGCTCATCTTCCTCAATCTTCACCCCAGTGCCCTGGCACTCTGGGCAGAAAACAGAATCAATTTGGCTTTTTAATGCTTTCACCTTTCCGTCCTTGCCCACTTTGTTGGATTTAGCTCCATTCTTTCTTTTAGATCTTCTTCTTGCTTTTGGACCAACTGATTGATTTCGAGCTGTTTCATACTCACAGAGAAGCATCCAATGTATGATACAGGAAGTATGAAAAACATGAAATGCCTACATATGAAAACATTAAACAGCATCAAACTGAGTGTATTTCTAGCAATCAAATTAGCGAACAACTTTCATGGCCCAGATGGACTAAGAGACCATAATAATAAGTAATAAAATGCATGTGACAGGCAGTGCAAAGGACAAACTTGAAGAAACCATAGGTAATCTAGAAATTGTTACCCCATTCACATTTCTGCTACTGCAAGCAAGTTTTCCTGCCTTCATGTTTATAAGTGTTGCTACATCTTTCTCCGGAAGCATCTTTTGCTGACAGATGTCACACATTCTTTCCGCTGCTATGCGATGTTGCCGTCTCAACTCTCGCCTTATGGCCTTGTTTGATATATACCTTGAATGAAGAAGCTGGTCATCATATTGATCCAACAGCAATCTAGAAGAGCCACCATTTGAAGCCGAAGATTCTTCACCAGATGAATAATAGTGATTACTCAAAGACTCACTGATATCCTCAGGGTCAGAAAAAGAATTTTTCCTTTTTCTATTAGTCCCCTCCCCATTCTCTAACTCTAATGTAGAACTAGATGAGAGTAACAACTTTACATCATCAAGCAACCCCTTTCTTCCCAAATCATAATTATAAGCAAAAGTCAGGACAGCAAACTCATGATCCAAAACCTTGACCTTGTCCTCATCAACAGGATTATTTTCCCCTAACCACTCACACCATATCCTACTAATCTCACATATATTGCCATCCTTCTCACAGAACCTTGCAGCAATTTGTCCAGAACCCACAAACCTGGCTTTCAAGTCAGAAATTTCATCCTTAACAAGTACACCTGGAATCACTAGATGAAAAGTTACTCCATTTCCATTCAAATCCTTATTGTATCCAACATGCCCATTGCCAGTGGATCTCAAATTTGCATCATACTTCACAATAGCTAGATTGTCACAATTGCTGTTAGACTCCAACAATCTACTGTGATTGCCACTTGTGATAGCCAATTGTCTCTCATTCTCAATTGAATTAATAAAGAAATGAACACCATCACTAAAAGGCCATGGATTTGGTTTCAGGAGAGTAAGCTTAGCAGCAGATAACCTCTCAGTGTGAAGATTACCCTTCAAGTGATCAAACAACACAGAATCACTGTAACATGGTGCAAGACACAAAGTACAAAAGAATATGAACCGCTTCCCATCCTCACGAAGCTCCACATAGGGATGTCCTTTCGATCTCACATTGTGAAGAGTGGTTCTAGCTAACTGCTCCTTTAAACTGCTGGAGCCCATCTTTGGCAACCCCAATTCCCACCTTCCCGCCATCGAGAAACTTTTCACAAAAAATTCTCAAATTTAATTGAGTTGCACACTTCACTCCTTCAAATTGCCCCAAACTTAAATTTGCAAATTCAATTTTTGTTTTTTGAGAGAACGCTATAGAACCAAATACCCAAATAGAATATTCAAATCTCACGATACCGTTCCTGACACCTAAAATTCAGATTCCAGGAAGTCCATTGGACCCCTTTAACAAGACTGCGTATATAAAGCTTTCAGGCGTCACATGAAACCCTAAGGAGCTCAAATTACACAACAGCCTCATAGAAGCCCTGAATTTCGAAAATTAGATCTCTATTACCACTAAGTTTCTCCAAATTCCAACATGTAAATGAAATCGAAACTTAAAGGCACCAAAATTCAAAAGAAAACCCTAAGAAATCTTCAATTCTTGGAGTTCCAGGTCCACAAGAAAAAAGAAATGTAAAAAACCAAAGAAACAACTTGAAAAGAAACTAAACCAGAGCGTTCAGTCAAATCTAACTTTACATATTCGTATTGGAGTCTGTATAGGAGAATTCGGTTGAGACCGTCGAGTCCGTACAGCCACAGAAAGGGAGACGCGAGCCATGGAAAGCATTACAGTATGAGAGCACGAATCCTCCATTGACATCTCCATTTCTTAGCAAGAAGAGGAGAGTTATGATGCTGTTTAGATAGAAAGAGAGATGCGAGAAACGATGAGAAAATAAAATAAAACAGACAGAGAGGAGAAGAGGAGATAAAAAGACCAACTGAAATTTAGTTTTTTAACATAAAAGAGAAGCGCGAGATACGCGTGTCTTAATATTGTTTTTCAGATTGAGATGAGATCAATAATTACTGAAACAATATTGCGTGGAACACTTGTTTATTGTGTTGTATTGAATGATCGACCGTCAAATGAACGTACTTTATATGCACAAACCACGAACGGTTACGATTTAATAGTAAAAGTGAAGTAATTGATTGGCTTTAGATAAGAGAAGCAGGGGATACCGAATTAATTGGGGCTGAGTAAGACCTTAAAGTTTTTTTCTTAAATAATTTAATTATGAAATGTTTTATTTTATAAAATTAAAATTTTAATAATAATTACCATTAATCAATAAAGATAAAAAGCCTTTGTACCCTTAAAATTATACTAAATAGTCACATAAATTTTTAAAATATTTTAAATTCTAATTAAATCCTTTCACTTTTATAAAAGATCAAATAAGTTATTTAAATTTTAAAATAAATTAAATAAGTCATCTTTCTAATTTATGAACAAATAAACTCTTCAACTTTTAAAATTAGTCACATAAATTTTTAAAGTATTTTAAATTCTAATTAAATCATTTCACTTTTATAAAAAATCAAAAAGTTATTTAAATTTTAAAAATAAATCAAATAAGTCATCTTACTAATTTATGAACAAATAAACTCTTCAACTTTTAAAAATAAATATAAAATAAAAAACTTAACTATATTTGTTTTTAATATAAATTCAGTTAAGACCGTGCATGAAAATTTTTTATTGCATAGTCTTTATCAGTAATCTTGCTTATCTGATTTGTAACATATTAGAAAAAATAAATTATTATTTACAAAATAGTTCAAAAAGATTATTATTTACACTAAAAATAATTTAATTAGCTCATTAATTATTTTTAGGCTCATGATTAATTAAATTAACTTTTGTAAAATTAATTTAATTAATTTTATTGTATTAATTTAATTATGAAGCCTAAAATAAGTGTTATTAATTGTTTTGGTGGTTATTAGATATTTATTAGAAGAAGTTATCCAATAGGCAGAAAAAGTTACTCAGTCGTGATGGAGGTTACCTGTTGCAAAGAAGGTTACCAGTAGTTGGCGAAATCATGAATAGCAATTGCATAACTACTTGAACGTGTGAATGAGTAGTGGTGCTGGTTCCAGAATCTTTATAGGATCAGTCAGGTGCTGCTATATATGTATGTTGTTGTGCAATGTTCAAGGCCTCTGACCAATCAACCAATCAACAATAACAAACTTTAACAATCTATCATTAATTTTATCTATCTTTTAATTTTTCAAGCCTTGTATTTATTTGCTAAGTTTTGTACTTAAATTTCTAGTAATCAATACAATTTCCTATTACTTTAATTGTTCAAACTGAAGTGAGATTTTGACGAAAATGCATTTAGTCTAGTTGGGTTCTCACAATCGTTTGAGAAAAGTCAGAAAAGTGCATAGTTAATGCACTTAGTATCTAGCATGCCCGCATTTCCTAAGTTGTTAACCAGCTAAGTTGTTTCACTAGCAAATAATTTTGGCACGCCTAGTGGGACAGATTCACATCAACGTTTTAAATTCCAGTGTTCTTACCCAAAAATTGCACGCCAAATGGGACATAGGTCTCATTTCACCATTCAACAATATCATTTTTGTAGGCAACATTATGCCTCCAAAAACCAGAAGCGAAGAAACCACCGTGTCTCAGGAAGCAGAGCGAAGTCCTACTGCAATTAGTCTAAACATGCAGGTTCTGCTCATGGTGGAACAGTTTGAAAGGCAACCATCGCAGAGAGAAGAAGTCCGGATTCTAAATGCAATAGAGGTTGTACTTTTCTTACCCGCTGACCTAGCCCAAAAGTAGGGTGGAGCAGTTTGTAATGTTTTTGATATGGAAAAATTGGTGTCTACCATCATAAATACTTTAATAAAAGGCATCAATTTGTAGGTGAACAAATATCATCATTGAATCATAATTTATTTCTGTAAAATATAATATTCCAAATTCTATTTTACTTCCTGATGGCCAAGTTTCTAGGTTAGAGGAGTCCGATTTGGCATCCAGGAGTGCCAGTGAAATTAGAGGGCAGTCCTTACCACGAACTCCTCAAGCCAATGTCAAGGAAAGCCAAGTTCAAACTGAAGAAAGGTACCAGCCACCCCACAGGAGAGATAAGCAAGTGGCAGGATAACCCAGAACACCAGTGCAAGTCAGTCACCCTAGCGGCAGAATAGGTGCTTCCATTTAAATTATTGGAAGCACTAACCCTGTGACTCATCTAAGCAATTATGAAGTAGAGGAAATTGTATGTCCTCAAGCCACTCCAGTGCCTCAACAGGTGCTTACATCGCAGGTAACCTTTGGCTCGGGGGGTCATAGTCATAGAGAACCAATATACCTGTGGTACAGGTGCCACAACCAACCACACCAGGGCCCCAAGTGTCAACACCCATGGTTCAGGTTCTAGTAGTCCCAGTCGCTCCACAGGTGAACATGAACGCAGTTAAGGATGCAATTCAGGTGCTGTATGGGCTGGGCCTTAAACAAATTGGCCACCCAGAATTCCACAAATTCACTTAATAGAACCACTTTTACTTGGTATTTAACTCTCCTGAGAACTTTATTTTTTCTTGATAGGAAATGGAGAGATTATTCCATCCTCAATTCTTCCAGACTGAACCTAAAGTATGTGTAACCGAGCTTTCAAAAATGACTCAGATGAGTGGAAAGTCGATAGATGCTTTTATTGCACAATTCAAGAAGATGAGGAACAAGTGAAAGGTGATCCTACCTAACACTAAATATGTCAAAATGGCCCAGCAAGTGCTAGACATCAAGCTTCGGAAGAAGTTCTAGGGGATGGAGTTGAAGGACTTCTATGAATTGTATGCCAAAGTCACTGAATGCGAAGAGTTGCTAATGGAAGAATTAAACCAGAAGAGGACAACTATGGGTATATATTACTAGGAGATACGTAATCATGAACTTACTATGGGTGACTTGGTTACTACCAGTACCTGTGTATGTACTACTCTAAGGACACCAACTAAGGTAGTTCACCAGAGGAAGACTCAGATGACTTCAGCCACACCTCCTCAATATGCCTTTTACACTAGCAAGAATGAGGATATATTTGATTTCTTGCTGAAAGAAATGTTTATTAACCTTCTCTTGATCACCAGCTTCCAACAAAAGAGGAAATGAGAGGGAGAGATTATTGTAAGTATCACAATTCCTTGAATCATAGCACGAATAATTATTGGGCCCTCAGGGGAGTCATCCAAGATTGCATCTGTCACACCCTACCCCTCTGTAAGGCGTAACATGATCCCGTAGTATACCTAATGAATTACTAACTTCGTCTACTGATAACCCATTAAATACACTACAAGGGATTTTCAAAACTTTTCTTACTTCTTTTACAGTGGTGAGCACTATTTACAGGTGTTAAAAAAATTTTTTTAAACTTAAGTGAAAGAGAAACCACATTTGAATTATTAGGAATTTCTATAAAAATTTTGGCGGAGTGCCTTCTGTATTTTGAATAAAACAGTTCTTCAGAAAACCTGTAAAAGCACTTCAATATAATTCTCAATCTCCACTTCAACAGTTAAACAACACAATATCTTTTTCAACTCAAATCCATAATAATTTTTCAAAGACTAAGATAAAAGAAATATAATACAATTTTTACAAGTCAAAATACTTAGAATTTACTTTACAACTTCAATGTACAATTTTAATTTACAGCTGCTCAAAATCAAGAACAATATATACATACAGTGAACATACATTACAGTACAAAATGCAAAATGTGGTATGCTCAATATACCCGATGATTTCTCGCTGAATGTACTAGCAACCTGTCTGTTAGCCATCAATCTGTCTACTTGCGACAGCAATGAAAAGCTATCGCTGAGACAATGTCTCAGTAGTGCACAACATTAACCAAATACAACTTTAAATCACAATTCATAAATCATATAAATTATGGATACGTAAAACCATAGTTAAATTCAAGACAATGAATGTCATAAGGAATTTAACACAATATCACAATAAATCTCAGTAATCAAAACGTAGTTAAATTCAAAAGACAGTGAATGTCAATAAGAATTTAAACTCCATTTCACAAATTATCAAAGCTCATAATAACACAATTTAGTCAAATAATTTACGAACACAGTGTTGCCAATTCATACACAACTTAAGCCATGACACAAAATTTCCGATCAATGCCGCGTTGTACATCACGACAAAGCAATCACAACCCCACTAATCGAAATCAATGAGGAAGGGAGCTAGCTATATAATGAGTACTCATCCGATCACCTCAACTGGTAAACCAGAGAGGGAGAAAAATAAACGATCACGACCCCATAAATGGAGAAGGAAAATAAACAATCACAACCCCATAAATGGAGAAGGAATGATACAATACTGTCATGCTAAGTGTGAACACAAAATCAATTCCAAACATTTTATTCAAATGGTTCGTGAGAATCCAATAAATTTCCAAAGTCATAATTTCATTCACAAAATGGCAACACAATTCATAATTAACCATTTTCACAAATCACACTAAATCAATTTTTCCACAGTTTCAAACCATTTACAATGCTTTTCAAGCAATAAGTATCCATCAATATCATTCAAATAATTTCTCACAATTTCAAACCATTTACAGTGCTTTTCAAGCGATAAATATCCATTCAAACACATTTTCACAATTTAAAACAATAATGTACAAATAGTCATAATTCATTTCAATTGAAAAATTCAAAAGAAATAGTTGTTGTGCACAAACCTCTGATAATTGTCTCCTGGCCTTAACTCAGTGTTTCGTTCCCTTTCCCTGAGTCTTTGCTAACTGAGAAACACAATTTGAAGTGTTTCAGTACTCATTTAAACTGTCTCTAATGATAATGCTTGATAATTAATTCACTGAATTCTATTACTTGCTTAGTCAATCTAATATATTGACCCTCGATGCATTCTAGGTACAATAGGTTTTAATGTTATTAATATGTCACATTTGATAGTCTTTTAGGGTTCGTACATGTTATCAAATTCATTTCCATGTATCTTGCATTTTCTTGCAATTTGCTAGATTTCGGGATACTAGTTTGACCTAGCTGGACGACCTAGTTCCCTCGGTTTTCGGGTTTCAGTCAAAGCTACAAACTTGTAGATCTATGTCTTATGGAATGCGGGGCAAAATTTCAGATCATTCTGAGTTATGTAGACCAAGTTATGGTCATTTTACTATTGCTGATCAAAGTGCATCAAAATTGGTCACTTTAGGTCATTTTAGGTTAATTTTGGTTCGGCCAGTTTTTGGACCCGAACTTGTGCAAGCTATTTGACTTGCTTATGGTCATTTCTGGTCTTTGGTGTCTTCATAAGACTTGTAGATATAGGTCTTAACTATTCATGGTCAACATTTCAGGTCAATTGGACATGTTTTGAGTGAGTTATGGCCTAAACACTAACTGCTGCCCAAATGGTCAATTTTCAGGCCTCATTTGCACTTAATCCGGATTTGGTCATTTTTCAAGCTACCTTGCAAGCAGAATTTTGGCATGCTTCCTTCATAAAAGTTGGCACATTTTGTGCTTAGTTTCACCTCCAATTGGTCTCATACCAATTGGAGCCACACACTTAAAGTTATAGGCCTAAAACTCAAACTGCCTTATTGCATTTCTTCCATACACATCAAGGATCACTCCTAACACTTACCAAACTTAACATTCAAGCCAATTCTGGTTGTACCATGACCTAAACATAATTCACAACACATTATAGGTCATTTTGGTAGCTTACAATTACATTCAATGTGTAACACCCTCCCAGTAGCAATTTCGTACATTCTACTATTCTGGTGACCGGTGTCGGTCCGGATAGCTAGAACGTCCGGAAAAATATTTAAACTAAAGTCAGAAACTATAATTAACTCAAATATTAATAAGAAAAATTTAGTAAAAATTTTAGAAATAAAATACAACCAAGTTAAACGAGCCGGTGCCCTAGCGATGGGTAACCAGAGGGAAGTTGCGGTTCTCGCAACGAGGAGCCCTAGACCCAGGGAAAATTCATAAAATAATTTTTGGGACTCCAAAGAAGGGTCATTGAGGTTCCTATGGCATTAGAATGCCAAGAAAATACCTAGAAAAATTTTTCAATCGGTACAGACAATTTTGACCCGTTAAGCCAAACGGAGGGCATTTTGGTCATTTCGCCTTCAGAGGTGATTTTTGGCCGACTTGTCCAGTTGAGTAAATAATTATTATGACACAAAATATGAATTAATATTTATGAGAAAATGATTAAAAATGAATGAAAGAAATAAAGAAAAGAAAAGAAATAAGATTTATATATATGATGTCATGATGACCTCAATTAAAAAAAAAAAAAAAACTTCTAAACCAATGAGGGATTAACAAATTTTACTAAGGCATAAGAGGGATATAAAATAAGACCAAATAATCAAAAAAATAAATTACATCTTCTTCTTCATCTCCCATGGCCGGCACCCTTCCCATACCCCTTCCTCCATTGATGCTCAAATTGAGCTTTAAATCTTTCAACATCCAACCTTAAAATCCTAGGTCACCTTCACTAAAATTAATCTACACATTCTAAGGAAACTCTAGGCAGCCACAAAGAGGAGAAATTCTAGAGTTTTCACAAGCTCAATAAGTTGAGCAAAGAGGTTAGTGCTATACTTTCACTCTCACTCTTTTAATCCTTGTTAGAGCATCACTTTAAGTTAAGAAATTGTAAGAATTTGAAGTAAATCATATATGTTAGGGTATCTTCAATTTTCGGCAGCCCTAAGGAAGGATGAGTTTGATTGTTTTAATGAACTTAGAGTGGCTAGAAATGATGTTTAAGGTATGAATATGCATGGATGTTGAACTAGTATGCTAATTAAGGTTTATGAGTAAATTGAATTGGACATTAGGGTTTTGAGAAGTGAAAAATTGACTTGGCTTATGAAATTATTAGAGAACATTTTAATGGTCAATTAGTGACCATTTTAGGTAAGTTAACCATAAATTGGACTGAAATGTAGCATGGTAAAGAGAATGAGTGTGCTGCCTTGTGAGGGCAAAGCAGGTGATCAAATTTCAGTCCACTTGGACTGCCATAACTTTGGTTGTATAGATCCAATTGGTGTTTGGCCAATTGGACATGAAACTAGGCTTATAATGGCACATTTTTGCTGAAGAAACCATGCCCAGAAGACCAAAGCAAGAGGACCAAAAGTTGGCCCCAATCCGGACACCCTGCAACTGATTCTGCAGAATGACCAAATGAACAGTTTCATTTGGCCATAACTCACTGTAGATTTGGTCAATTGACCTGAAATTTTTACAGCAACAAGTTAAGACATAGAAAAACAACTTTCATGAAGAAACTTACCCAAATTATGGCCAGAACCAATTCAAAAATGCAATCACAGTCACTGTTCATGTTACTGTAGATATGGTCAATCTGCAGATTGGCAATCCGGCCAACTGTGATTTTTGAGCCATATCTGGAGCTACAAAACTCTAAATGGAGTGATTCAAAGAAGGAAATTCAACTAGACAAAATAAGGAATAACTTTCATGTTTGTTATTTCTTCAAATTCCCACTGCAACAGTGTTTAATGGAACAGTAAACATATGCTTCAAAAACTGAAATTTTCTGCTCTCTTGGTTTTAAGTTAGAAATGGTAATGGTGACCAATTCCAACAAGTTTTAAAGACAAAATGTGGTATGTTGGGAGTGCCAAAACCAATGTACCTAATTTCTACCTAAAAGTCAACATATTAGTTGACCAAAGAGGTGAATAGTGACACCGAAATTTGAAATTCAAAGATTGAAGAATTTAAAAGTTTCAAATGCCCTAGTATACCTAACAAGATTGGTTTGGATAGTTTGGCATGCCAATAGGGTTCAGTTAGCAGTACTGCACATGGCAACATGCCATTCCGTGATTTTATGGCTTTTAGCCATTCTGACCTTGTATTGAGATTTGGCATTGTGCCTGATGTATTTCTGACAAATTGTTAGCCGCTGCACACCGGGAGATGCATATGTGACCGATGGTGTGACGGCCCGAGGTACTAGGTACCCAGTGCCAGTTTACCCGTTTATCCAGTCCAGTCGTCTAGTGTAGGTTACTTGGGCAACCAAATGAATGAAAGTGAATAAAGTTAATGAAATGATGGATATACCAATACCAAACAAACAAATCATACACATTCTATACATATTTATTTTCTGCTATTTTCTTTTATTATATTATTGCACCACTAAGCATTATTGCTTAGCGCGTTGCTTTTGCCACGCATAGGTATTGGAGATACAGATCGTGAGCCCAGTAGACCGCAGACTGGGTGAATCCATCCTGCAGTTCTGCACGGTGTCCGTGTCACCTCAACTTCTGCAGTGCATTGGTAGGACACTAGGTGTCATTTTGGCATTCTGTAATAAATTTTGATTTTCTCATATGTAATTAAACTTGTGTAATGTATATTAATGTTCATGTAAATTATGAAAATTTTATTTGTGAATGGAAAAGTAAATGTTTATTTGTTATTTATACTTGATTATCACATGTGATGGATGTTTGAGAAATGAAAAGGTTGTTGAGAATTGAAATTGAGAAATATTGTTGAGATTTTGGATATTGGAGTTTGAGATGATGGAATACATGTTAGTAGTATGTCCTAGAGCATATCATTTAGTATGTATCTTGTACATATTTTTATTAATAAAAGGCATTTCCACTTTTCCGTTTATATAATATATTTATGTGTAATAGAAAAGGTCCATTGATATTTTGTTAGAAATATTATTCTTAAGTTGTTAAGAATATGAGTGACAATATTTCTAGCACAAAGTATCATAAATAGGTTCACAATCGAGGATACTTCGTAATAAGGACATGACTTATCCAGAAAGATTGTATTCAAGTTTGTTCCCAAGTTATTTATATGAGATATAAATAAGATGGAATGGTGAGTCTCATGCCATATAACAAACTTGATAGGCACTTATAAATGATAAGTAGTAGAACCCGGTGACACTTATGACAAGCACGTGGAGTTTACTCTTGTCAATGTTTTGTCATAAATCATATCGATTGCATATAATCTTTAGACTGAGATAGCACAGTTATCTTGTATATAGGTAGTTTGAGTTTGATCTTGCTTTCATACTTGTACTGTGTATGGGTATATGGGCATCTGTTGGCTCCTACTAGTTATATATGGAGGTAGGTGTTGATCAAGATGGAATCTGTTCCTCTAAGTAAATAGAGATAAAATCCTATGTTCATTTAATTGTTCTTGATATTTCAAGTTCCTGGCCAGGACAGATAGATTTATTCAGAAAAGAGTTTCTGATGAGAAAATATTTTTAATCAAGAACTGGAATTAAAAGAGAACATAATATTCATAGCAAATGGAGTTTGACATAAACCATGACTCCAACTTGAGTTGGGATTTTGTATGAGAGATTCTAGTGCATGGTAACATATGATTATAGGTTCATTTAAGGTAAACCTTATTACTAATTGGGTGGCCATGGCATGCTATGCTAGGTGTTAACCATGGTCTATGAGGTTCATAAAATGATTTAGAGAAATCATTTATGGTAAGAAAGAGTTCTGATGATATTAAGAGTTGATATCATGTCTCATTGCCAATTAGTGATGAGCCTAGTAAGTCACACACATACACAAGTTATCACCTATTTAAATATGATTTAATTAATTAATTAAAGAGTTTAATTGATTAATTAAATAGGTTTAGTTTGCAATTAAATTGCAAAGTCCCTAGCATGACTTGAAACCAAATCTAGATTATTTGATGTATAATATAAGTTAAATTTATATTTAAAGTGTTTAAATATGAATTTAATTAATGAGAAATTAATTAATAGAGATTAATTAATTAATTTATATTTGATATAAATTAATTAGAAGAAGAAAAATAATTATTTTGGGTTGAGAACTCAAAATTAAGACACAGGGGCATTTTGGTCATTTTGCAGTGTGACACGTGGCACCATGAGATGGTGACACGTGGCATAACACATAAGCTTGCCAAATGTTTTTTAATCATGTAAGATGATTAAAATCAAGATTAAATATAGGTTTGACACTTGGCACAATGTGATTGGGTCACTTAAACCTAGAGCTAATCAAAGGGTGACATGTGGCAAGGGTTTAATGTGTTAACCTAGCTATTTAAGTGTTGTTATGAGAAAATAAAATACAACCAGCAGCCACACTCCTTTGTCACGCCATTTTGCAGCCCTCCCTCTCTTCCTCTTCATCTCTCATCAATTCAAAGAGATTAGCCATCAATCTCTTGAATTAAGAACGCTAGAAATTGTTTCTAGTGTCCTATTTACATCTTTAATCTCTTAAAAGGCAGAACTTGAATTTCTAATTAATAGAAAAAGCTTTAGAAGCTGTTCAAGGGCTGCCATAGGTGTTCTTGGTGTGGACAAGCTAGAGGGACAACATCCGTGTCACGAAGACGAATCTCAAAGCGCGGACATTGCAAAGGCATCAAGAGGTTAGTGTAATCGTTCTTGATTTAATCTAGGGTTCTAAAATTAATCTGATTAATTTTAAAATCTTAAATGGCAAATACAGATCCAAAAACATATTAAAAGAGTTTTAATATGTTGTTTATCATTGAAATCAAATAGATAAAAATAAATCTTGCATGATGCATGTGACCCTAGGTGAAAATTTTTGAATTCAATGGTATGAACTTGTGTTTTTCACGCTTCCATTCCTTCAATTGGTATCAGAGCCACTATATTTGCCATTTAGATTGTTGATTATATGATTTAATTGTGTGTTTGATCATGAGATCAAGAGTTCATTGCTGATTGCAAAGCAAGTTGGCGGCATACTTGAAAAAAAACACCATCAATGGTGCGCATGGTTTGGCTTCCATGGGTGGTTTAAGGTTTGGCTTTTAATTCTGCAATTGTTGTATGATCTAAGGCCTATTCTTTGACTAATTAAAGTGTTTAATTAGTAGTTTTTATCACACAATTAAATTATGATTCAAATCAGAATTTTAAAAATTGTTTGAATGTGATTCAAATATGAATTTTAAAAGTCGTTTGAATGTGATTCAAATCTGAATTTTTAAAGTTGTTTGAATCATATTTAAGTCTGATTTTTTAAAATTGATTGAATAAAATTCAGATCTGATTTTTTAAAAAAATGTTTGAATGTGATTCAAATCTGATTTTTTAAAAAATGTTTGAATGTGATTCAAATCTGAATTTTTGAAGTTGTTTGAATGTGATTCAAATCTGAATTTTTAAATTTGTTTGAATGAGATTCAAATCTGAATTTTTAAATTTATTTGAATCATATTCAAATCTGGATTTTTAAGTTGAATATGAGATATTCAATTTAATTTAAGTATGTATGTTTTATTTAATTGTTAAATAGTGATATGCATGATGGATGATTATGGACTATAAAAGACCAATGTGATTGGATTTATTTCTTTTATGTTTCTTTGGGATTGTAAATTAATTAATTTATTTTAATTTATTTTGGGCATGTATTATTAAGTTTGTAATAATTTTTGGGTTGTAATTTCATTTATTTAAGTTCTTGTAAATTCGCCTTGGTATGCCAAGGATTACTATGTAATATTGGATTGCAAGAAGTTCAAGGAGGTCAAGAGCATTGGTGGGACCAGTGGGAGGAATTCAAGATCAAGTGTTGATTATGTACTCCTTCAGCAACTCTTGTAAAATGAATGAATGAATGAAATGCACCTAGGAATGCCCTGATTCAATTCTTGGTGGCTCAGAATTGAATCCCTTAGAAAATCCATGATCATACCATATTTACTGCTTATCCATGAATGCATGAAATGTATGGGAATGTATGCAATTATATGATATATTCATGCTAAATGGATAATGTGCAAAGTGAGACCTTAATAGTAAATAGAATGACCATAAAATCTTCCAAACAAATGATTAAGTTGGAAATGCTATAATTAAAGTAATTATAACATAGGCCCTCCATTGGGGCAATTATTTTAAGAAATTTTAAATAGTTGCATGAGATGCAATTAATTTAAGAGATTTTCTTAAGAATAATTGTTAAGCATGAGATGTTGTAAATATGTAAATGGTTTAGTGGCCAATATTGGATGTACCTGAGGACATTAAAATTATTTGCATAATTACTGGCTCAATGGGATCAACTTAACTAATGCAAGATAAGTCAATAATGGATGTACCTGAGATTTTGAGCATTAGGGGCTAAGTAAAGGATTGAACCTCACATGAGATGTGATGAGCAAGGAGTTGCTCACTTATAGTTTATTGTAATTCCAATAATGGATGTACCTGAGGATGATCAATAGAATTATAAGAATTCAATCACCCACTAGAAATCTATCCAACTAGGATTTCCGTTTTCTACTTTGGAAGTGTAGGATTCGCTAAGTTAGTGGGAGGACCAATTTGATTAAAAGACCATAATCATATTTGGTTAATTACATGATACATTTACTAATTAATCTGGTTATTTCTGCAATTAATTTTACGATAATAATGAGCAGAACAACCACCACCATCCAATATCCTTGCAAGCATACTTGATCGCAATAGGTTGACAGGACCTAATCATGCGATTGGCTAAGAAATTTGAAACTTGTCTTGAACCTTGAACATATAGGATATGTTCTAGATTCAAATGTTCCTGGTCCCTTACCTCCAGAGGCCACACAAGAGGAACATGAAACTTTAGGCAAGTGGAAGGAGCATGATATGAGAGCAAAGTGTTACATGCTTGCTTCCATGAGTAATGAGTTACAGAAGCAACATGAGAACATGCAGAGTGCGAGTGAGATCCTCCTTCACCTACAAGAGTTGTATGGTGAGCACAGCAAGAATGCTAGGTATGAGATATCTAGACAGCTATTCCGTATGAGGATGTCTGAGGGACAGAATGTTGGGGATCATGTCCACAAGATGATTCGGCTAATTGAGCAGTTGGAACATCTTGACTTCAACATGGATTTCCAACTACAGACGGATTTGATCCTTCAGTCCCTTCCTAAGTCTTTTGGGAATTTTGCGACAAATTTCCATATGACTAAACAGGAATGCACCTTAGCTGGTTTACTCAATATGCTGGTTATTGCCCAAAAGAATATGCCAGGCAATAAAGGAAAAGAGGTAGCTTTGGTTGCATCTTCTTCTGCTGGAAAGTCCAACAAGAAGAAGGGCAATAAGAAAAAGAAACCTCAGATTCCTGGTCCTTCCAAGAAAATAGCTAAACAGAAAAGGAAGACTAAAGCTGATAAAGGCAAAGGAAAGTGTCTCCACTGCCAACAGGAAAGTGTTTCCATTACCAACAGGAAAGTATTTCCATTACCAGTAAGAAAGTGTTTCCACTGGCCAGAGTATAGCAATCTAAATGAATGCAATGCCATGGTGAAAACCAACTCAAGTTCAAAATATATTTGGCACTTAAGGTTATGTCATGTTGCAGAAGATAGGATTGCAAAACTGGAGAAAATGGGGATTTTATCCTCATTGGGCTCTGAGCCTACTTCAACTTGTGAATCTTGCCTTCAGGGCAAAATGACTAGATCACCCTTTGTTGGACAAGGGCTAAGAGCTGAAAATATTTTGGAGCTAATACATAGTGATGTATGTGGTCCACTTAAAGAAATGGCTAGAGGGGGCTTTCATTATTTTATTACCTTTACTGATGATAAATCAAGTTTTGGGTATTTGTATTTGATGAAATACAAACATGAATCCTTTGAAAAGTTCAAAGAATTTAAATCTGAAGTAGAAAATCAAACAGGAAAGAGTATTAAAGCTCTTCGATCAGATCGTGGAGGTGAATATTTGAGTACTGAATTTGATGAATACTTGAGAGAGCATGGCATTGTTTCTCAGCTGACTCCTCCAGGAATGCCACAGCTAAATGGTGTATCTGAAAGGAGAAATCGTACCCTATTGGATATGGTACGTAGTATGATGAGCTATACTGATATGCCAATCTCCTTTTGGGGATTTGCATTAGAATCAGCTTTGTATATTCTGAATAGGATTCCATCAAAATCAGTTTCTTCCACACCTTATGAGATATGGCATGGAAGAAAACCAAGTCTTAAGCATGTTAAGATTTGGGGTTGTCCAGCTTATATCAAAAAGCTGAACACTGATAAATTGGAGACCAGATCAGAAAAAGGTCGATTTGTTGGATATCCAAAAGATAGTTTTGGATATTATTTTTATTTGCCTACTTCACAAAAGGTTGTGATAAGTAGAGATGCCATATTTCTTGAACAACAGTTTGTTCAAGAAGGAGGCAAAGGAAAGCAAATAGAGTTAGAATTGGAGAATTCTGACCAACCAACAGATCAGATGGATATAGATCCATCTAGTCAACCTATACTCGTTAATGAAACATCTACAGCTGTTCCTCGTAGAACAACCAGGGTATCTCACCCACCAGTGAGATATGGTTTTCTTCATGAAGAAGAACAAGAGTTGTCTACTCATGAAGAAGTAGATCATGGGGATGATCCACTTACCTATGAAGAAGCTATATCAGATATAGACTCTTCAAAATAGATTGATGCTATGAAATCCGAGATTGATTCCATGTATAAGAATCAAGTTTGGGATCTTGTTGACCCACCTGAAGGTATTATACCTATAGGGAACAAATGGGTTTTCAAGAAGAAAATTGGTTCTGATGGAAAGGTAGAGACCTATAAGGCAAAGCTAGTAGCGAAAGGGTTTCGCCAAAGGCAAGGAATCGACTATGAGGAGATTTTCTCCCCTGTTGCCATGCTTAAATCAATTAGGATTTTATTAGCAATAGCTGTGTACTATGATAATGAGATTTGGCAGATGGATGTCAAAACAGCTTTTCTCAATGGATACATTGAAGAAAACATTTTCATGGAACAACCTAAGGGATTTGAATCCCAAGATGGTTCCAAGGTATGCAAGCTAAAGCGATCCATTTATGGGTTGAAACAAGCTTCGAGGAGTTGGAACATCCGTTTTGATGAAGCCATTAAATCCTTTGGTTTTATCAAAAATGAGGATGAGCCATGTGTATATAAGAAGGTTAGTGACAGTGCTATCACTTTCCTTGTCTTATATGTGGATGACATCTTGTTGATGGGTAATGACACGGGTATGTTGACTATAAAGGTATGGTTGTCAAATACATTCTCCATGAAAGACTTAGGGGAGGCAACCTATATTCTTGGGATTCGCATCTATAGAGATAGAGCGAAAAGAATAATTGGTTTATCCCAAAGTCTATACTTGGAAAAGGTGTTAAAGAGGTTTAACATGCTTGATTCCAAGAGAGGATTGTTACCAGTGAGACATGGTATCCACCTTTCTAAAGAGATGTCTCCAAAGACACCTGAAGAAAGAGATAAGATGGCCAGGATTCCATATGCTTTGGCTATTGGAAGTTTAATGTATGCAATGTTGTGTACTAGGCGCCTGATATCGCATATCTTTATTAGTTTGACTAGCAGGTATCAATCCAATCCAGGTTTGGAACACTGGATAGCTGTCAAGAATATTCTTAAGTACTTGAGAAGAACTAATTCTTGATTTATGGAGGTGGAGACTTGCAATTAGATGGTTATACTGATTCTGATTTCCAATCAGATATCGATGATAGAAAGTCTACCTCTGGATATGTGTTCATTTGTAATGGAGGTGCAGTCAATTGGAAGAGTTCCAAGCGAGCACATTGCAGATTCCACTACTGAGGTCGAGTATATTCTTGCATCGGATCTTTGCAAAGGAAGCTGTTTGGATAAAAAAGTTCGTGGCAGAACTTACAGTAGTTCCTTCCATTGAGTCAGCAGTTCCATTACAATGTGACAACAATGGAGTAGTCATGCAGGCTAAGGAACTAAGGTCTCACCCAAAATTCAAATACATAGAAAGGCATTATCACATTATCAGAGATATAGTTGTGCAAGGCGATATAGTCATGCAGAAAAATAACATCAGCTGAAAAATTCAGCTGATCCATTCACTAAGCCTTTGTCATAAGCTCAGTTAGACTGACATCTTGAGAAGATGGGTCTAAGGTATTGTAATGAATGGCTCTAGTGCTAGTGGGAGATTGTTAGTAGTATGCCCTAGAGCATATCATTTAGTATGTATCTTGTACATAATTTATTAATAAAAGGCATTTCCACTTTTCCATTGATATAATATATTTATGTGTAATATTTCTAGCACAAAGTATCATAAATAGGTTCACAATCGAGGATACTTCGTAATAAGGACATGACTTATCCAGAAAAATTGTATTCAAGTTTGTTCCCAAGTTATTTATATGAGATATAAATAAGATGAAATGGTGAGTCTCATGCCATATAACAAACTTGATAGGCACTTATAAATGATAAGTAGGCCGAACCAGTGACACTTATGACAAGCACGTGGAGTTTACTCTTGTCAATGTTTTGTCATAAATCATATCAGTGCATATAATCTTTAGACCTGAGATAGCACAGTTATCTTGTATATAGGTAGTTTGAGTTTGATACTGCTTTCATACTTGTACTGTGTATAGGTATATGGGCATCTGTTGGCTCCTACTAGTTATATATGGAGGTAGGTGTTGATCAAGATGGAATCTGTTCCTCTAAGTAAATAGAGATAAAATCCTATGTTCATTTAATTGTTCTTGATGTTTCAAGTTCCTGGCCAGGACAGATAGATTTATTGAGAAAGAGTTTACGATGAGAAAATCTTTTAATCAAGAACTGGAATTAAAAGAGAACATAATATTCATAGCAAATGGAGTTTGACATAAACCATGACTCCAACTTGAGTTGGGATTTTGTAACAGAGAGATTCTAGTGCATGGTAACATATGATTATAGGTTCATTTAAGGTAAACCTTATTACTAATTGGGTGGCCATGGCATGCTATGCTAGGTGTTAACCATGGTCTATGAGGTTCATAAAATGATTTAGAGAAATCATTTATGGTAAGAAAGAGTTCTGATGATATTAAGAGTTGATATCATGTCTCATTGCCAATTAGTGATGAGCCTAGTAAGTCACACACATACACAAGTTATCACCTATTTAAATATGATTTAATTAATTAATTAAAGAGTTTAATTGATTAATTAAATAGGTTTAGTTTGCAATTAAATTGCAAAGTCCCTAGCATGACTTGAAACCAAATCTAGATTATTGGATGTATAATATAAGTTAAATTTATATTTAAAGTGTTTAAATATGAATTTAATTAATGAGAAATTAATTAATAGAGATTAATTAATTAATTTATATTTGATATAAATTAATTAGAAGAAGAAAAATAATTATTTTGGGTTGAGAACTCAAAATTAAGACACAGGGGCATTTTGGTCATTTTGCAGTGTGACACGTGGCACCATGAGATGGTGACACGTGGCATAACACATAAGCTTGCCAAATGTTTTTTAATCATGTAAGATGATTAAAATCAAGATTAAATATAGGTTTGACACTTGGCACAATGTGATTGGGTCACTTAAACCTAGAGCTAATCAAAGGGTGACATGTGGCAAGGGTTTAATGTGTTAACCTAGCTATTTAAGTGTTGTTATGAGAAAATAAAATACAACCAGCAGCCACACTCCTTTGTCATGCCATTTTGCAGCCCTCCCTCTCTTCCTCTTCATCTCTCATCAATTCAAAGAGATTAGCCATCAATCTCTTGAATTAAGAACGCTAGAAATTGTTTCTAGTGTCCTGTTTACATCTTTAATCTCTTAAAAGGCAGAACTTGAATTTCTAATTAATAGAAAAAGCTTTAGAAGCTGTTCAAGGGCTGCCATAGGTGTTCTTGGTGTGGACAAGCTAGAGGGACAACATCTGGTGTCCTGAAGACGAATCTCAAAGGCGCAGACATTGCGATTGCATCAAGAGGTTAGTGTAATCGTTCTTGATTTAATCTAGGGTTCTAAAATTAATCTGATTAATTTTAAAATCTTAAATGACAAATACAGATCCAAAAACATATTAAAAGAGTTTTAATATGTTGTTTATCATTGAAATCAAATAGATAAAAATAAATCTTGCATGATGCATGTGACCCTAGGTGAAAATTTTTGAATTCAATGGTATAAACTTGTGTTTTTCACGCTTCCATTCCTTCAATACAAATATTGGAAGTGTTTTTAACAGGTTCCGAAGAACTGTTTTCTCCATTTTTAGCCGGTACTCCGCTGGATTTTCTTTAAAATCTTCGAAACCTCAAATAAATAATACTTTTGATAAATGGCTAAAATAAATTATATTTCATAAATTATATTCACAAGCATGGTATAAATTAATTAAGGTTTATTAGAATGTGCCGGTACACCGTGTGGCATTACTTACTCGGGTATACTGTACACGGGTAAGGGGTGTCACACAATGTGCACCAACAAGTGCAGAATTTTTCAATCCAATTTACAACAATTCAATCACCTATACATGCTAATTTACATGTCCCACTTCACACCACCATACACACACTCAAACTGCCATAACAACCAACACATTTTAACATCATTATTCCATAAACCAAACATGAAATAAAATCCTTATGGTTTACTAAACCAGCCTGCCAATTTATACCTCACTTTGAATAAAGTTCCAAGCTTCCAAATTCAAGTATACATTCACAATATACTTAGTATACATCACCCAATCAATTTCCTACACACATATATATTTAATCAATCCTTTAATCCACCATTTACAAGCAAAAATAGAATGTCTTTAAAGTGTTTCCATGGCTGCCAAAAGTACACTTCGCCATTCAACATCAAACTTCAAAAATCTCTCCATAAATCAAATACCCATAACATCCTTACAAACTTTAATTAAACAATAATAAAAAACACAAACTTACCACTTTTGAAGCTTCTTAAAAACTCATCAAAACTTACCTTTCTCACTCCCTAAATGCTGCCCAAGTGGTGTAGACTAACTTTGATGAAGGAACTTAGGAAGAAATTGGCTTACTTCATGCATGCATGGAGCTTTGCCATGGACGGCCATGGAGGAAGTTGAGAGAAGAAAATGATTCAGCTGGTTCTGGTTTGGAAGGTTGAAGAAGGTGATTTGTTTCTGCCCAAAAATGTGTAGTGGTCCACTTAGGTAAGGTGAGTGGAGCACTAAGTAAGAATTAATGATTTTTTTATTCTTAATTTTCCAAATTCTCACATTAAGCTTCGCATTTTTGCTATTTAAACTTTGTACCACTAATTTAATTTTTCATGACATTTTACAAATATAATATCATGTATTTTTAATGGACATTTAGGTCAAAAGACAACTCGGGGTGTCAAATGACCACAATGCCCCTGTTCGGGTTGCATTCCCGATTTTTCGGCAACACCAGGTTTTGTCCGTTTTTTGATTTCTCACTTTTCTTTGTACTAATTATTTAATTTTTCTTTGATATTTCTAATGATATTTATACTTCAATAAATATTTATTTGAGTCCTAAAAATATTTTCCAGGGTTCCATGATCCGAGGGCTAGTCAACGGTCCACGCCGTGACTTCCCGGTGCGGTCACTCATCGCTAGGGTTCTCGGCTCGCTTAACTTGGTTACATTTCTTTGCTATTATTTTTCCTTTGTTTTTCTTGTATTTTCTTTTCTTGTATTTCATTATTTTATGTCTCCTCTATCATAACGAATTGTAGTTCTAGTCATCCTAGCTGTCCAGACAACACTGGTCACCGGAACAGTAGAACGCACTACCGAACTTAGGGGTGTTATAGCATCAATAAGAGAGTCTTGAAATTTCTTGAGAAGAAGGACTCTATACTGATTAATGAGGACTTGTTTCCTCCAGTGGCATCTATTAGCACAACCACTATGGATCTTCAAGGAGTCATCAATGAATTAAGAAAGTTATAAGTCCAAACTAGGGTGATTAGAAAATCTAGAATCCGGCCTTGGGGATTTTTAACTTATGGAGCCCTCCCTAAAGTTCCTAAAGGGCTGCCTAAGAGGCAGGCACGATGTACCGCACCACCTAAAAGGATTCCTACAAAGACATATAAAAGATCCTACAAGAAGCCCAACAGGGGTGTCGCAAGGGATTTTGCGGTCGCCTGAACGAACCCTCACCGAAGTGGGAAAGAGTGAGGAGTCGCCACCTTAGTTTTGAGGGAAACTAAAGAAAACCATTTGTGAAAATAGATTGAAATGAAACCACTTCAAGACAGAGATTCTAGATTCGGGGTCCGTAAAAGGGTGGGGAAGGTGTTAGGCACCCCACCTCGTCCCTTAATAAGGGTAAGTAGATTTAATTTTGCATTAGTTAGGAGGGCTTGAATGGACATGTTAATCCTTTTGACTAAAGGAACATTTGATTTTTCACTAAATTTGGATCACCCAGATACATAAGTAAATGGGACAACCTTAGTGAGTTACTGTTGTATGTTAATTTTATTTGAAAGGAATATTTTATTAAAATTTAATTTAAGAATCGGATAAGAACTCTTCTCCGAACTCTTTAATATCTGTTAAAATTCTGAGTTGAGACTGGATAAGAACTCTCCTCCGATCTCTTTTAAATCATTAAAAATTCTGAGTTGAGACCGGATAAGAACTCTCCTCCGATCTCTATTTATATTTATTAAAATTTTGAGTTGAGACCAGATAAGAACTCTCTTCCGATCTCTATTAAGTATTTATTTAAATTTTGAGTTGAGACCGGATAAGAACTCTCCTCCGATCTCTTTTAGGTATTTATTTAAAATTTTGATTTGAGACCGGATAAGAACTCTCCCCCGATCTCTATTTAATATTTATTAAAATTTTTGAGTTGAGAATCAGATAAGAACTCTCCTCCGATCTCTTTTAAATTAACAGGAATCTGAACGGGATCTTTCCGATCTCCCGAATTTTAATTTCAGCTACATGTCATAAGGACCTAAAGCTAAGGATTCTGGCATTCAAAGATGCTGGGGATAAGGCTTCTTGATACCTCGTGACTAAACGGGGAATACTAGACTTGATTTACCGACCTTCCATGTAGTCATCTTACCAATACCTATTAATGTCCGATCTATTCTGTTTCGTTTACTTTGTTTTTATTCCACTCTATGACATTTTGCCGAATTGTCGTTTACGTCAGCCCAATAATTTGGCTATTTTCCTGACGTGTTATTCAAGCTCTCTCTCTTAAAAGAGACCCTTAAGTTACAGTTACCTATGTTTTACCCAACCACTTACACGCTACTAGGAGCTAGAAAACTTGCATTCAGAAATGACGAAGATTAATAAAATGATGGGCTGATCACTAAAAAGATAACTCGAGAGTAACATTCTTCGGGGTTTTTTTGCACAAAATGAACTTGGAGAAAATCGCATACGTAAGAAGAACAAAGAAAGTGCGAGAAGTAAACGTAAACACTTAATAAAACAGCAATATGAGCTCTTACCTGTAAGGAGCCAAATCTATTGAAATAACTACGGGGTGACAAATAGTGATAGGACAGCGGACTGATTAGCCTGAGGGTTGATGTTCGTCGTGAACTAAAGGGTGCTTAGCTAGAATGCAATCAGATTAAGATAAAAACCGAGTGGAATGAAATTGAGCTTGGACAATGGGAATGAAAACAGAGATGATAAAGGGCTGAAAGTGAGAGTGTGACCAGATAATGAACAAACTGGAAATGTAGAGTTCCAGTATTCAGAATCCTTTTCAAGAAAACACTTCAGAAAACTAGTTTCAAAATTCTTTCTAATCAACACTTCTAAGTAGCAGAGTAACAAACTGAATGAAGTTTCAGGGTTCCTCCGCTATAATAACTACCTCTCTTTTTTTGCCCGTCCCTTGAACAGTTTTTCATGCAGGCATTTATAGGAATCGGGTGCTCCCCATGAAGGGTCAGGATTTATTTTGAGGGAGATGGAGGGTTAAGATTTCGAAGGACATGATCGGATGTTCAGGAATTAAAGAGAATCAAAATGAATGGCTGAGATCACTCTTCAGAATATTTGTCATTTTCTTCTTTCTATCTGACGGTCCCAAATCGTCTTGTCCGAGGCGATCCGAGGGCCAGGAGTGAAAGGCGCTGGTCTTGTCGTCTTCTTCTTTGATCCAAGGGCTCCGAGCTTGTCCTTACAAGTAAGATCGACGGTGGAGATTGGGATGTACAGGACTGTCATGACATACCAGCACTGTCGGCGTGCGGGCGATTCTTAGGCGTGCAGTGGAGATCTCGTCTGCCACGCTTTAACTACCTCGGCTCTGATTCTGATGACGGTTATTTGGGATTTGTCTTATTCTTTTTGCCTTCCGATCCCTCACATGCTCCTATTCCGATCTCTCATGCTGATCTCCCATCTTCCGATCTCTATTATTCCGATCTTTAGAGATCGCACAAACGATGTAATCCGATCTTTTGGAAATAAAAGTCAATTATTATCTTATTATTATTGCACTGATTATTTTCCGATCTCTGATGTGTTTATCCGATCTGGTTCCTAACTGAACAACCCTTAACTGATCCACAATTCGAAACATTTATCTTAATATGCCGATCTCTAATTAGCCGTTCTCTTTATGGAATTTGAGAGACGTGTCAGAACAGCTGGCGAATCCCGTTAACCGATGCATTGCCTGGGACATCGTGAGCATTAAATGCTCGGACGAGTATAAATAGGGGTAAAGGGTTGGCCATTTGCTCCTGTATGTCATTTTCGGTCTCTCCCAAGCAATTTTAAAACTCTCCTGATTTTCAAGCTCTTCCGACTCCGTTCACGTTCCGGTAAGGGTTTTAATCCTTCTTTTAACTTTAAGTTCTTTGTTTTCCTTAAAAATGAGCGGCGCCGAAGGTCAAAGAGCGGCAAGCCCACCTTCCGTCCATGTTTCATGGTCGTCTGATGAAGAAGAGGTGGTCGGGCCGAGCGCACAACCAGAACCTCCTAGGGTGTCCGTTCCAGCTCGGGGGCGGATCGCACCATCAAGGCAGGCACCTTCTTCGGGGAGGGAGAATCTTCCTATGGACGAGCTGCCGTCGATCTTGCAAGAATCTAATCTGCAGTCGTTTAGCCAGGAGTACAACATAGAGCCCGATTCATATGAACTTATCCGGTGTCATGGCGATCACCGAGCCGATCACTCCTTTGAAGAGAATGACATGGTGATGGTATACGAGGAACAGTTAAAGGCCGGTCTACGGTTCCCTCTGGACGACTTCTTCAAGGAGGTCCTAAAATTCCACCGAGTGTGCATCGCCCAAATTCACCCTAACTAGTGGCGGATCTTGGTAGCCTTCCGAGGCCTGTGCCGAGCTAAGGGAATCAGACCTACGGCTAAGGTGTTCGCCGAACTGCACAAGCTAACTCGCCGAAAGGACGACGAGCATTGGTTCTTTCAGGCGAAGCCTCATTGCGGGCTCTTCACCGATCTGCCCTCCTCCCTTAAGCATTGGAAGAACCGCTTCTTCATTCTGAGGAGCAAAAATCCGACCTGCTTCGAGGACTTCCCCCGTAGCTGGTGGCACCAGGGGCCCTTGATTCCAAAGCGTATTACCCTGAAGAAGGAGGAAAACCTAATAGTGATGGAGCTGAAGAATCAAGCTGCCACCCAAAAGTACTCCTGTTTAGATGCGGTGACTTCCGAGCTGCATCATTGGACGATGGAGTTGATCACGGGCGAAAAGCGCGGGCTTCAGCTCTCTGATCTTGGCATCGGTATTTTCTATTTCTCAGATCTTTAGACCTTAGCGATCTCACTGACCTCTTTTTTGTGTAGGTATGGCGGGTGGTGAAGGTTCCAGGAAGCGGAAGAAGGAGAGAGAGATTTCCCGGAAAATAAAGGAGATGAAGCGTTCGGCACTACTTCAAACACCCGGCCATGAACCTGGGGAGATACAAGGGGACCCGCCTCGACCTTCAGGACCGCCGATCGCGGAAGCTGTCCGATCTCCTCCTCGACGAGAAGAGCCAACTCCACCTCCTCCAGTTGCTCCAAGCACAGAAGGGGGTCGTTCTCGACCTCCTGCGAGGCCCTCTTCTCGTGTCGCCCAAGTGCTGATCACTTCTTTAGAGAACAACCGGACTGTTCGGGAGAACCCCGATTTTGCCAAAGTCTTGGGGTCTTCTATCTGCCTTCGGGAGGATTGGGACAGACTGTCTCCGGACAATCTTGACGATATCCTAACCCGCTCCATGAGTCTGAATGTAGAGTGCCTGGTGAACCAGCACATAGTTCGGGAGAAGGCTTACCGCCTGGGTAAGGAGGTCGAGAAAAAGAGTCAAGAAGTCGAAAGGAAGAGTCAAGAAGTGGCATCCCTCCGATCCCAACTCTCATCCGCTCAAGATTACATATCTCAAATTGAGAGGAGGGTGAAGTACTATGAGGATAAGCTGGCCGAACAGACTCATGTTCTGGCTGAGAGGGATTAGGCCCTTAGAGAAGTCCAGGCGCTCCGGGCCAATGAAGCTGCTCAGGTCGCACACCTTGCTGAGGAGCTTAAGGCAAAAGATGAAGAGATGGTGACAGGAATAGCCAGTGCTTACGTGAATGCTATCAAGGATCTCTTAGTCGAGCTCCAGAAGCGTTACCCAGAGGAGGACTTCTCTTGGATGGCCGACCTGGCTCCCGGAGGCGAGGGTGAGGATAGTGAGGAGGAGGGTGAGGGAGAAGACGGACAAAATGTAGATCAGACTGGGGGTGATCCTCCAGCTGAATGACTTGTACAATTTTTGAAATGAAATGGAATGCCTCTTTTGTTCAATGAATGATTGTGATTGGAAAATCTCTAAATTACTTAATACTTGATTGTCTGAGTACATCGAAGTAACTGAAAGAGATTATTAACCTAAGTGTGAGAGATCGGAAAACATAATGAGCATGAGATCGATAGGGAATCAACATTAATCGGGACTTGATTAAAATTGGAAATTTGGTGAACCCACTTAAAATCAAGATCATCATTACATTGGATTGGAATCTTAATTATTCCTAAACTTAAAATGAGAGATCGGCAATAAGACCAGTGACATAAAGATCTAGTATTGATTCAATTTCGTTTGACAGGAGAGATCGGGAATGTAATCGACCGGTCAGGAAATTTGACAATTAGCTTGAGAGATCGGTGAGCGACTTGGCAAGACTTTAGATGATACGAGGGCTTAGCATTGATTCAATTCTCTGTGAAGAGAGATCGGTAATATGGCAAAGAGAGGTCGGAAATGTAGTTGGCTGGCAAAGGAAAATTTAGTGCTGGGGATCGGTTTCAAAGTTTATTAATTCTGGGGATCGGTTTCAAGGTTTATTGATTCTGGGGATCGGCCAAAATATGGTGTCGACAGCTGCCCCTCTTTACATAATTTCTATTAAGGGAAAAATTTCCCGTGTAGGAATTATGTAAAGATTTAGACCCGTATTTTGGACGATTAGGTGTCCGAAACTAAAGCATAACTAAATCAGTGACCTAGGGATCAGTATCAGAAGTTAAATTAAAATCAACTTGGATCAAGGGACCAGAGGTTGATAACAGGAAAAGTAAATTGCAGGAAATTAAAATCAACTTAGATCAAGGAACTAGAGGTTGATAGCAGGAAATTTAAATTGCAGGAAATTAAAATCAACTTAGATCAAGGAACCAGAGGTTGATAACAGGAAATTTAAATTGCTGGAAATTAAAATCAACTTAGATCAAGGAACCAGAGGTTGATAACTGAAAACGTAAATGCATGAAATTAAAATCAACTTAGATCAAGGAACCAGAGGTTGATAGCAGGAAATTTAAATTGCAGGAAATTAAAATCAACTTAGATCAAGGAACCAGAGGTTGATAACAGGAAATTTAAATTGATGGAAATTAAAATCAACTTAGATCAAGGAACCAGAGGTTGATAGCGAAAACGTAAATGCATGAAATTAAAATCAACTTAGATCAAGGAACCGGACGTTGATAGCGGGAAATTTAAATTGCAGGAAATTAAAATCAACTTAGATCAAGGAACCAGAGGTTGATAACAGGAAATTTAAATTGCTGGAAATTAAAATCAACTTAGATCAAGGAACCAGAGGTTGATAACAGGAAAAGTAAATGCATGAAATTAAAATCAACTTAGATCAAGGAGCCAGAGGTTGATAACAGGAAATTTAAATTGCTGGAAATTAAAATCAACTTAGATCAAGGAACCAGAGGTTGATAACTGAAAACGTAAATGCATGAAATTAAAATCAACTTAGATCAAGGAACCAGAGGTTGATAGCAGGAAATTTAAATTGCAGGAAATTAAAATCAACTTAGATCAAGGAACCAGAGGTTGATAACAGGAAATTTAAATTGCTGGAAATTAAAATCAACTTAGATCAAGGAACCAGAGGTTGATAGCAGGAAATTTAAATTGCAGGAAATTAAAATCAACTTAGATCAAGGAACCAGAGGTTGATAACAGGAAATTTAAATTGCAAGAAATTAAAATCAACTTAGATCAAGGAACCAGAGGTTGATAACAGGAAATTTAAATGCAGGAAATTAAAATCAACTTAGATCAAGGAACCGGAGGTTGATAACTGGAAATTTAAATTGCAGGAAATTAAAATCAACTTAGATCAAGGAACCAGAGGTTGATAACAGGAAATTTAAATTGCAAGAAATTAAAATTAACTTAGATCAAGGAACCAGAGGTTGATAACAGGAAATTTAAATTGCAGGAAATTAAAATCAACTTAGATCAAGGAACCAGAGGTTGATAACAGGAAATTTAAATTGCAAGAAATTAAAATCAACTTAGATCAAGGAACCAGAGGTTGATAACAGGAAATTTAAATGCAGGAAATTAAAATCAACTTAGATCAAGGAACCAGAGGTTGATAACAGGAAATTTAAATTGCAAGAAATTAAAATCAACTTAGATCAAGGAACCAGAGGTTGATAGTTGGAAATTAAAATCAACTTAGATCAAGGAACCAGAGGTTGATAACTGGAAATTTAAATTGCAGGAAATTAAAATCAACTTAGATCAAGGAACCAGAGGTTGATAACAGGAAATTTAAATTGCAGGAAATTAAAATCAACTTAGATCAAGGAACCAGAGGTTGATAACAGGAAATTTAAATTGCAGGAAATTAAAATCAACTTAGATCAAGGAACCAGAGGTTGATAACTGGAAATTTAAATTGCAGGAAATTAAAATCAACTTAGATCAAGGAACCAGAGGTTGATAACAGGAAATTTAAATTGGAAGAAATTAAAATCAACTTAGATCAAGGAACCAGAGGTTGATAACAGGAAATTTAAATTGCTCTTACAAAGCAAGCCTAATCCGGACACGAGCAGTTCTTCACCAATGAAGTGTACTTAACAGAATCCCGAAGGCCAATGATGAATGGAGGACGAGTTGCAAGACTTGACCTATGGCCTCGTTTGTTCAAATGCCCCTTTTCTGTTTTTGAGACTTTCTCCCGAAAAGCACCCTCGCGGGTTTTCACTTCCCCTTCGTTTATATGACTAGAAGCGCCCTTTCAGGTTTTCACCTCTAGTTTTTTTTTTATTATTATTTTTTTTTAGGTCATTCCCTGCAAATCTCATAGTAAAGTACGTGAGGTTATCAATTGTCAAATCTTAATCTTATGGCAAAAATTTTAACTGATTTAAATAGCGCATTAAATAACGAGATTGCAGAAAGATAAATATAAGGGAAAGATAAAAACATGGGGAATGAAGTGTGATTTTATTACGGTTTAATATAAACAAAGAAGAAGTTTCAAAGAAGAAGGGTACAAGGATAGATCTCACATATTCCCTGTGGCTGATTTTGAAATCCCTTAAATGCCATTATTTCATGTTCTCTGAAGCCTCATGCCGTGACAGTTCCCTCTTCATCCTGGTTTCATGCCCCCCATTCCTTATTTCTCCCTTTTTGTTCTCGGGATGCCCTTTCGGGTTTTCACCCCTAGATTTTTTTTTTTGGCATAGTATCTATTGACGGTGTCAGCATTCACAGGTATCCGAAACTCTTCACCGTCCATGTGGGTCAAAATCAAGGCTCCTCCAGAAAATGCCTTTTTAACCACATAAGGTCCCTCGTAGGTTGGCGACCATTTGCCCCGGAGATCATTTTGATTCGGTAACACTTTCTTCAGAACTAGGTCCCCGGGTTGGAATTCGCGTGGGCGAACGCTTTTGTCAAATGCTCTAGCCATTCTCATCTGGTATAACTGCCCATGACATGCTGCTGCTAACCTTTTCTCATCCAGCAAGTCTAACTGATCCAACCTTGACTGGATCCATTCCGACTCATCAATCCCTGATTCCTTCAGAATCCTTAGGGAAGGAATTTCAACTTCAATAGGTGATACCGCTTCCATCCCGTAAACCAGTGAGTATGGAGTTGCCCCAGTTGAGGTTCTTACAGAAGTTCGATATGCGTGGAGAGCATAGGGAAGCATGTCATGCCAATCCCTATACGTGACCGTCATTTTCCGGATTATTCTCTTGAGATTTTTGTTCGCAGCCTCCATCGCTCCATTCATCTAGGGACGGTATGGGGAGGAATTGAGGTGTCGGATTTTGTATTGATCACACAATTTCTGGATCTTAGGGCCATTCAGATTCTTGGCATTGTCAGTGACGATTTCATTGGGGAGACCATGCCGGCAGATGATATTATTTCTGAGGAATTTGAGGAACGTGTTCTGCGTGATATGGGCGTATGATGTGGCTTCGACCCACTTAGAAAAATAGTCGATTGCTACTAGGATAAATCTGTGCCCATTGGATGCCTTAGGGTTGATGGGACCAATCACATCGATGCCCCACATTGCGAAAGGCCATGGTGAGGAGAGGTTGAACAATTTGTGAGGCGGAACATTTATTGGATCTGCGTAGATCTGACACTTATGGCATTTCCGGAAATATTCGATGTAGTCCTTTTCCATTGTAGTCCAAAAATATCCCCGTCGCATGATTTACTTAGCCATCATGTGCCCATTGGCATGGGTTGCACAATTTCCCTCATGAGTCTCAAAAAGGATTTTCTTCGCCTCTTTTGCATCCACACATCTCAACAGTTCACCGTTGGACCCTCTCTTGTATAGGGTTTCACCACTGGGGAAGTATCCCAATGCCAATCTCCGAAGCATCCTCTTTTCGTTTCGGTTCGCCCCTGAGGGGAATTCTCTGGTTCTGCAGTAGACCAGGATGTCATGATACCAAGGTTTACCGTCGGGTTCTTCCTCAATCATGAAGCAATAAGCTGGCTCATTCCTTTCCTTAATCTTCAATATCTGAGCCATCTGCCCTTCTTCGATTTGAGCCATAACGGCTAGAGTAGCTAAAGCATCAGCAAATTGATTCTTGTCTCTACTAAGGTGAGTGAAAGAGATCTCTTCGAATTTTTTAATCAGCTCCAGTAAGTACTTCTGATATGGGATTAGCTTGGGATCCTTGGTTTGCCATTCTCCCTTGACTTGGTATATAATCAGGGCTGAGTCTCCATATACCTCCAATTTCCTAATCTTCATTTTGATTGCAGCCTGTAGACCCCTCACACAAGCCTCATATTCTGCGACGTTGTTGGTGCAGTCAAATCTCAACTTAATGGCTATCGGGAAGTGTTTTCCATCTGGGGATATCAATACAGCTCCAATTCCATTACTGGACAAATTGATGACTCAGTAAATACATTTCCCATACATCGGCTGGTCCCTCTTCTTCGCAGTCTACTTCATTAATGTGCTCATCAGGGAACTCAAAATCTAGAGCTTCATAATCCTGGATAGGATTCTCTGCTAGGAGGTCAGCGATTACACTACCTTTCACCGCTTTCCGGGTCATAAAGACTATGTCATATTGGGAGAGTATGACCTGCCATTTAGCTATCCTTCCTGGCACGAATGGGCTTTCGAATACATATTTGATAGGATCCATCCTGGAGATGAGCCAGGTCTTGTGATTCAGCATGTAGTGCTTGAGGCGGTTTGCTGTCCAGGCTAACGCGCAGCAAGTCTTTTCTAAGAAAGAGTACCTTGACTCACAATCATTGAACTTTTTGCTCAGGTAATAAATAGCCCTTTCCTTTCGGTCAGTATCGTCATGTTGCCCCAAAACACACCCCATGGAGTTTTGCTGGATTGCCATATCTGAGGATCGGAGGTCTTCCATGTGGCGGAACCAACACTGGTGGGTTTGACAAGTACTGCTTGATTTTCTCAAAAGCCTCTTGACAAACTGAATCCCGTTGGGTGGTGTTGTTCTTCCGGAGTAGTCTGAAAATAGGCTCGGCCTTGGCAGTGAGATTAGAAATAAATCTCGATATGTAGTTCAACTTTCCCAGGAAACTACGCACCTCCCTTTCTGTTTTTGGGGATGGCATTTCTTGAATAGCTCGAACCTTGTCTGGGTCTACTTCTATTCCCTTCTCACTTACTATAAATCCCAACAATTTCCCAGATCTAGCTCCGAATATGCATTTGGCAGGGTTCAGTTTCAACTGGTATCTTCTGAGTCTCTCGAATACCCTCCTCATCACCTGTACGTGGCTTTCTTTTCCTCTGGATTTAATGATCATATCAACCACATACACTTCCACCTCTTTATGCATCATATCGTGGAATAATGTGACCATTGCGCGCTGGTAGGTAGCACCAGCATTCTTCAACTCGAAAGGCATGACCCGATAGCAAAATACTCCCCATTGAGTGATAAAAGCGGTTTTTTCTTTGTCTTCCTCATCCATTGGGATTTGATTGTACCCAAATGCCCTATCAATGCATGAGCACCTGCCCAATCCCGCAGCATTATCTACCAACACATCAATGTGGGGGAGAGGGAAATCATCTTTTAGACTTGCTTTATTAAGATCCCTGTAGTCAATGCACACCCTGACTCTCCCGTCCTTCTTCATTACCGGGACGACGTTAGCCACCCATTGTGGATATTTGACCACTTCCAGGAACCCAGCGTCATATTGTTTCTTGACTTCATCCCAAACTTTGAGCAGTGTGTCTGGATTCATTCTCCTTAACTTTTGCTTTACTGGGACTGTCCCCGGAATTAGGGGGATTTTATGTGTCACTATCTGAGGGTCCAAACCCACCATATCATCATAGCTCCAGAAAAATACGTCGAGGAATTCTTTAAGCAGACTGATCATATCTCCCAATTCTTCACTCTCCACTACCTTAAGTTCCCTTTTTACTTCCTCTGTGCCTAAATTTATGGTGTGCGTTTCGTCTCCACAAGGCACTAGGGAGGGTTCATCCTTTTCATTGCTTTCTTCTGTAAGGTCTTCCTCAGAATCACTTGAAGTAATGGCAGTTATGGGGATTTCAAAATTAACCAGAGGAATTTCTGAGTCTATTGGATTATTAGGTGTTAATTGATGAATGGTCCTGAATGAATAAAAATGGAACATATTATAAGGATGAAATTCAAAAGGAAAGAATTGGAAAGAATTGGATTTAAAATGCGCTATTAATTCATTAATATTTATGCCATAAGGAAAAGGTCCATTTACAGTATTACACTTGTCACCATGGACAAAATGATCAAGTGTAGATAACCAAAGGTACTTTACTCGAAATTGAGTACAGGGATGTCCTCTGCCGTCCAGTTGTCTAGTTCTTGCCCCTCAGTTATCGGTGAGACTAGAGCTTCATATAAGGGATCCAGGTAGATGACTTCGATGGATGGTTCATCAGGTGATTCTTCCACCTCTGTCGGATTTTCAATGACCGGTTTAGCGAAGACTTTTGTGATTCTCGGGACTACTTTCATCTTTTCCATTTTCTGATCGAATCTCTGATCCCGAAGTGTTTTCCTCATCCAGAATCGTCCATCCATAAGGGCATCTTCCTCATAACCCAAACCACAGCGACCTATTTTCTGAATAGCCGATATAGGTTCAACGATCCCTTGCAATGTGGTGCCCAAGCCTTTGCCCTCCTAATATCCATTCTTTGACATCACTTTGGCCACCATAGCCATAGCCCCTCCACTTCCGGTTTCTTGTAACTCAAGGGCCTGGAAGGAGCTTTCCAACGACTCTTCAGCTGCTTCCACATAAGGGAGTGATTGTGGCTTGGTGACTAGCAAGGCCTCCTCTCCTTTCACTGTGATGATTTTGCCGTCCATAATATATTTGATCTTTTGGTGCAAAGTTGAAGGGACAGCATTCGCAGAATGGATCCACGGCCTCCCCAACAACATAGTGTAGGCCGGCTCAATGTTCATCACCTGAAACGTGACGTTGAAAGTACATGCACCGACTTGGATTGGTAAGTCAATGTCTCCCAGCACTTTTCTCCTGGTACCGTCAAAGGCTCTTACCACCATAGCACTCTAACGTATATACGACTGGTCGACCGGTAGCCTGGCTAAGGTAGCGCTAGGCAGTACATTGAGGGCTGATCCGTTATCGATGAGTACCT
The DNA here is from genome assembly GCF_030052815.1 of Hevea brasiliensis. Classification (NCBI taxonomy): domain Eukaryota; kingdom Viridiplantae; phylum Streptophyta; class Magnoliopsida; order Malpighiales; family Euphorbiaceae; genus Hevea; species Hevea brasiliensis. The sequence continues at coordinate 51,891,403 of NC_079499.1, forward strand.
TGGCTACTATACAACCCTTACACTTCACTGTTACATGCAGAGCTTTAGTGTGCCTTAAACCCGCAGGGTCTATCTCGTCCTCCGAGAAAGTAACAAAACTGGATGCCTGGATTTGTCCCACTATCTTCTCAAACTACCCCAGAGTAATGTCGGGGTTCACAAAGGCCTGATCCAGGATTTTCTGCAAGGCTTGTCGGTGCACTTCCGAACTCAAGATCGATAAATGAAATTCGGGCAGGTGTCTTTCTCAACTGCTCCACCACATCATACTCGCTCTGTTTCATTATTTGGAGCAGCAGTTCCTCCTCTTCTTTATGTTCAGCAGGGTCTACTTCCCCTGCTTTCTCAACCTCCTCTTCTGTATTTCTTGATGACTCTCCCATTTTTACTTTCCCTTTCCTCTTTTCTCTTTCTTCGTTCCCGTAACACCTCCCACTTCGAGTTATAAACTCGACTTCTTGCTCAGGTGGAGAGGGCTTTGTGGCGATAACGGTCTGAGGATTGGTTTGGGGAGTAATGTTGCTGGTAGGTCCAGCATAAGTCATTCTGAAATGCTCGTGAGGAGCAAAACATGGTTTTGGTGGCGCTGGAGGTGAGGCAAGATTAGGAGCGGATGTACTGCTTGACGCTCCTTGAGTGAAAACTTGGAAATTATAGTTCCAAGGGACAGCGTGAGTATTGGTGATAGGGAGCTGGGGCGGAGTTCGGATAACCGTTACTGGCGGTGAGGCTACTGGGGGTGAAAAGGTGATTATGGGTTTGGAGGTAGAAGCAGTTTGGCCGAATCTAGTGGTGTTCACTCCCCCTTCCGTCTTTGACTTTGTCTGGCATCTCAGAACTTTGAGGGATAACAAGTTTTGGACCTCTTGTTTGAATCTCTCACAATCTCGCAGCTCATGGTCAGCTGCCCCTCCATGATAAGGACACCCCGTTCATTCTTCTACTCCCGTTACCTGAGGGCGAAGGTAGCCTTCCCTCATTGCCACAGCAAAAATTTCTTTCAAGTAAGGAATCAGCTTGTCTACTTCCGGTGTTGATCCTTCTCTATCAGACTCTACCATATTTACACCACTGCCCGCATTATGGTTAGGTAGTGGGTTTGAGGTAACATTGGGGAGGGAACCATTTCCCTCGATTTTCAGCCACCTGTTTCGGATTAAAGTGTGCACTCTCCCCCTGAGTGCATCGCAGTTGTCAGTTGAATGCCCTTGTGCCCCTCCATGGTACTCACAACGGGCAGTGGCATCATACCACCTGGGATACGGCGGCTAGATCGGGTCTAAGGGGACTGGTACAATTTGGTTTATACCGACAAGGTATCGGTATATTTCACTGAGAGGGAGGGGAAGAGGTGGATCAGGGTTCCTTGGAGGTCTTGGGTTGTTTTGTGGTGGTCTTGGTTGAGCGGGAGGAAGAGATGGTCTTGGTTGGTAATTTGTAGGTGAAGGGTATTGTGGGCATGGGTGTGGATAATTAGGGAAAGGAGGTGGAATGTTGGTGACTGTTTGGCCATGAGGGGGAGGATATGGCAGATAATTGTTTTGAGGGAATGGGGAATAATTGTTTTGACGGGTGACGGAATGCACATCACCCTCCTTCTTCTTGCCAAAGTGGATCTTTTCGCAGGGTTCTCAGCCAACTCCTGCAACCGTCCCATTCTTAGATTGGCCTCAATTCTTTCGCCGGCCTGTATGATGTCAGAGAAGTTGTTGGAAGTGTTCCCAATCATCAAGTTGAAGTAGGGAGCCTTCAAAGTCTCGATAAATAGATAGCATAGCTCATTATCGGTCATCGGGGGATGTACTTCTGCCGCCTTTTCTCTCTATCTCTGGGCATACTCCTTGAAGCTTTCCCGGTCTTTCTGCACCAGATTTTGAAGATCCCTCCTTGTGGGGGCCACATCGCAGTTAAGTTTGTATTGCTTCAAAAAGGCCTCAGCTAAATCCTTCCAGGAGCGCGATGCACTCTGTCTAGCAACGCACCACCTCGAGTGCTCGGAGAGGCTCTCGTGAAAGAAGTGGATTAACAGTCTGTCATCATCTGTCATAGAGGACATCTTGGCAATATAGGTGGCCAAATGAATTCGAGGGTCCGAATTCCCAGTATACTTGTCAAAATCGGGGACCTTGAATTTGGGCGGCACCACCACATCCGGTACTAACCTTAGTGATGCCACGTCAACTGAGCCATACATATTCAGGCCCTCTATAGCTCTCAATCTCTCTTCTAGAGCGGACAGCTTCTCATTTTCTCTCATCTTACTTTCTCCTCCTATTGTGTGAGGTACTCCCCCGACTGGGAAATGAGGGGCAGAATGAATTGGAGGGTTCGGGACCGAAAGGGATGGTTCGGCATTTGGGATGGCTGGATAATAAGAGAAAGGAGGTTCATTATTTAGTGGAACCGGATTGACAGTGACCGTCGGATCCTGGATTGGTGGCTGGAAAGTGAAGGAGGTTGAAGCGTAGTGAGAATCAACCGTTGTAGGAGGTGGGGGAGGTAATGGTAGGTTAAGGTCTGAAGCTGGCTTATTTTGGGACATCTCCCTCATCAGTTTCATAAGTTCTGAAACCTGGTCTTTTAGTTCAGAAACTTGCCCCTGTAGGTTCTGTACTTGTTCCTGGTCTTCCATTAGTTTTCTTGTTCGAGATCTTGTTAAGTACACTCGCTGGGGTTGAATCGCATGCTTGGTCAGACTTGCCTTGTTCGAAGCAATGTTGTTTTTCTGTAATGAGTCAAAAAAGAAATTTTTAGTGAATTTTGATCAAAATTAAATAGGGTCCTGATGTGGACGAAGGATACGGTGGCATTTGAGAGCCAGAAATGAAATCTGTTGAAGGATAACTGCATCACTTTTATCATGGCATCATTCAATAGTCTGACTGTGAATGACCGGATTGAATGCGTATTTATGATACCTGTCCATATAGCGCATTCAATTTTTCATATAACCCTAGCGAGGGAGTTTCTACGGGAGTCATATTATTCATTCACAAATTTGCTAAACAATGATCCAAAAATCATTTCATTAACTGAATAATTTATACACCGTATTCTTTACATTGGCCTAGGCTCAGGGAGGTTCTTTATAATGAGATGACATTTTCTGAGATACTCATATAACCTTTCTTCTTGTTTGGCAGGGTTGAATGCTTTCAGAGCATACTCGGATTCAGGTAAGAGTTCTTGCTTTCCCTGTGCTATCGTTCTCTCCAGCTGGTCAACATTCTCTTTCAACTCTTGATAGAGAGCAGCTTGTCTTTCTTTCTCCTTCCTTTCCTTAGCACATTCTTTCAAGATATCATTGATGAGTAGTGCCTGTTCTTTTAATTCGAGCTTTTTCTTTTTATTTTCCTGTTTATACTCTTCAACGAGTATCTCTTGGTATTTTATCTTTTCCTGAAGCTTACTATTCTGTGCTTCTACTTCTTTCATTATAGCGTGGAGAGAGTTTTTTTCCTTTTCCCACCGTATCTCTTGCTCTTCAAAACCCATCTTTTCGGCCCTTGCCTCTTCTCTGAGCCCCCTTACTTTCCTCTTGAGAATCTGCTGTTTGTCCTCCAACTGTTTTATTTGTTCTTGCAGTTGCGAGTTTTCGGTATTTGCCTTTTGTAGCGAGTCAACTAGGCGATCATCAGCTTCTTCTAATAGGACGTTCCGGCGAGGGTCGCTGTTTTCGAATTCTACAGTTGAGTGTTCTCGGTCCCTGCCAGCCCTCCATTCAAGATAATCGCGTGTGGCACTTGGACCTTTAGGCGACCTCTCGATCAGAGAGATGTTTTCCCAGGATCTTCGAGCCATTCTCAACCTGTGACACCCCTTACCCGACTACAGTGTAGCCGAGCAAGTTATGCCACTCAGTGTGCCGGAGCACTCTATTTTATCTGATTTCATTACAGTCCTTGATTTATTTATTCAAAAACTTTATTGAAGATTTAGGCTATTTTTACTTTTATCAAAATCGAACTAAATTGGAAATTTCAAAAATTTTAACGATAATCCGACAAAGTGTCGGCTGTAATTTGGACTAACAGTTTTTCTGAACTTGCCAAAGACAATTTCAATATGTACTCAATTTCTCAAACTTAATAGTCTCAAAAATTTTCAAACATAATGTATCTCAATACGATTATCCATTTCTCGAGAAATCTCATTAGATTTTCAATATCTCAATATTCACAAGTATAATCTCATTATAACTCAAATTCAATTCACATACTAAAATACTTACTTTGAATAGCTTCCATAATTCATAGGTTAATTACATGAGTTTATTTTGTACAAGATATACAAATAATTTACAATGTGCTAGGAATGAACAATATACATAAAATGTATAAAATGAGCCCTATCTACATGCATTCTTTGAGGAGGTGACAATCTTGAACTCTTACGATACTTACAGATCTAGACTCCAAAAATCTCGATCGGACGATCTCTGGTTTTAACTTGATTACTGCGCGAGGAAGCAATTCCATCGCTAAGCATTTCTGCTTAGTGGTGCAATAATATAACCGAAATAATATATACAAGTAAAGAAAGAAATAAATGATAATTCAGATACTCAAGAATCAATTTAATTTGGTATGGTATTTCTAGTATCAACGATCTTATATACTAGTTTGTTCCTCTTTGGAAGTGCTTAGTTTATAACTTTTCAGTAATACTAGCAGGTATATAATTTATTCTATCTGTATTGTATTTCAAGTGCATGCAGTTACGTAATTTATATTTTTGTTATGTTTCTTTTGCTAATCTCTTTTGCTTATTCATTCAATACTTAATTCAATTGTCTTTGGATTTTCATTATACTTAACTTAACATAGCTGCTGAATTGAATAATACTTTAATTGATGCCCAAGTAACCTATACTAGGCATTGGATCGATAACGGGTCATTGGCACTGGACACCGCGGTGCCTCGGGCCATCATACCATGGGACGCAGAACGTCTACCACGTATGCAGTCAGTATGGCTAAAAGGCCATGATATCACATAATCGGCATAAAAGCCATGAATACGGGCATAAAGCCATGAATACAGGCATAAAGCCTTTCGCAGTACTGCTAAAACAATACCCTATTGGCATGCCAAACTATCCAAACCAATCTTGTTAGGTATACTAGGGCATTTGATAATTTAAAATTCTTTAATATATTGTGCTTTATGACTTCATTATTTCATGATAAATTTCAATCATAATTCATACATTCATTTGATCATTTATATGATCACAATTCACATCAATTATCCTTTTATACCATTGTACTCAAAATACTTTTCCTCTTTACAATAATGAGAACTAATGTCTCATTCATACATTAATATAGTTCCTTTATTCATTCATTATGTTATTCATATTAATCACAATTCTAAACAATGGTTTACATGTGCCATTGTATTCAAAACATTTTTGCTTTTCTCATTTATACATTCAAGAATCTACTTATGTAATTTCAAATTTTATATTTCCAGTTGAGTTATTAATATTTTATGAATTCCATTTGTGATGGGCATATATGCCCTAACTATCTATTCACATCAATTAGGTGACTTATTTTTCATGTTTCAAGTAATCCATGAATATTTCATGGATTTCAAATTTATGGCCTAAATTTCTTTTTAACAATTTTGACTAGGATGCATAGTCCATATTTGTCATACAATTCTAAGCATTTAAGCTTAGAATTGGTTCTAGGTCTTCATCTTAATTCACTAATCATTTTGATTACTATTCACCATACTAGTCAACCAAAATGTTGACCTTTTTATACTTAATGGATATATTAATTCTAATTACACCAAGATCCCACATTTTGAGTTTTACATTTACTAGTATTAATTGCCAATTGCAATTTAAAGTCCCCTAGATGCATTTCTAATTTCAAATTTTGAATTTCAAATTTTGGTGTCACTATTCACCTCATTGGTCAACAAAAATGTTGACTTTTGCATAGACAATAGGTACATTGGTTTTAACACTCCCGATGTACCACATTTTGCATTTAAAACTTGTTGGAATCAATTACCAAATCCATTTCCAAGCTTATTTCAAGTTTTCATGTCACTATTCACTTTATTAGTCAACTAAAATGTTGACTTTTGCATAGAAAATATGTACATTGACTTTGGCACTTCAAACATACTACATTTTTCATTTAAAACTTGTTGGTTTTGATCACTTTCTCAAAGCTTAGTTCATTTTGGCAAAATTGCCAATTTTTGGTTTTGGTGCTCTGAAGTTGTACTATTTCATTGGTCAATTTACTGTTAGAATTTGACAAAACTTCCTTCATAGAAAATGTTCCTTATTTTGTCTAGTTGAATTTCTTTTTTTGAATCACTCCATTTGGAGTTTTGTAGCTCAAGTTATGGCCAAAATAAGTTTACTGTTCACGCAATCGCTCATGCTGAAATTTTGGGTTTTGACAGATTTTGGTCCAACTTTGGTCAGTAATTTGACCAAGTTAAGTTCATAATTTGGTCTAACTTTCGTCATATGACATGTTCTACCATACCTTAGGTTTCCATCGGTTCAAGAATCGCCTAAATCCGAGTTTTCTAGAGGGAGTTATAGTCATCCAAACATTACTGTTCAAATGTAAATCTGCAGAGTTGCAGGTTTGATAACTTAACTTTGCCCAATCATTTGAATGGGTAAATGGCATTATTTGGGGTAGGTTTCTTCATGAAAGTTGTTTGTCTATATCTTATCTTGTTTCTGTAAAAATTTCAGGTCAATTAACCAAATCCACAGTGAGTTATGGCCAAATGAACAGTTACTATTCATTTGGTCAATTCTGCAGGGGTCATACAGGTGTCGGATTGGGGCCAAGTTTTGGTCCTATTGCTTTGGTCTTTTGGGCATGGTTTCTTCAGAAAAAATGTGCCATTATAAGCCTAGTTTCATGTCCAATTGGCCAAACACCAATTGGACTAACACAGCCCAAGTTATGGCAGTCCAAGTGGACTGAATTTTCAGCCACTCTGCTGCACTAACAAGGCAGCCTACACATTCACTTGGCTATACTATTTTTCAGTCCAATTCATGGTCAACATACCTAAAATGGTCACTAATTAACCATTAAGATGTTCTCTAACAATTTCCTAAGCGAAGTCAATTTTTCACTTCTCAAAACCCTAGTTTTCCCTTATAATTCACACATACACCTAATTAAGCACTCCCATTCATTATTTATGTGTATATACACCTTAAACATAATCTCTAATTTATTCTAAGTCCATTAAAACCATCAAAAACACTCCACCTTTGTTCCTTCCTTAGGGCAGCTGAAATTTATGGCATACACACACATAGTTTTTATTCATTTTACTTACAATTCCTTACTTATTTCAAGTCTTTAACATAGAAATAAAGAGCTTTAGGTGTATATGTGCACTAACCCTGAATGGGGCAGAATTTCCAGCCACCCAAACTCCTTTCTTTCTTCCTCTTTTGGCTGCCTAGAGGTTGCTCAAGTTGCTAGGTTAATTTTTTGTGAAGCTAGGTTATGATTTTGTTGGGTAGAAATGGGTGAATCAAGCTTTGAAAAGCTTGAATATGCTTAGCTATGGAAGAGGTCACGTATTGGAGGAAGAAGAAGAAGAAGAAGAAGAGCAGAATTTTTAGGTCCATTTGTCTCTTTTATTGGTTAAGTAAATGGTTGGTTAAATGTGATTGGTGGGAAACTCTTAGATGACATCATATGATGTCAAAATTGTCATTTATTGTCATTTTTCTTTCCTCTTCTTCTCTACCCATTTTCACTTTAATTTTTAGTAATATTTATTCATATTTTAGACCATAATAATTATTTACTTAACTGGACAAGTCGGCCAAAAATCGTCTCTGAAGGCGAAATGACCAAAATGCCCTCCGTTTGGCTTAACGGGTCAAAATTGTCTGTACCGATTGAAAAATTTTTCTAGGTATTTTCTTGGCATTCTAATGCCATGGGAACCTCAAAAACCCTTCTCTGGAGTCCCAAAAATTATTTTATAATTTTTCCCCCGGGTCTAGGGCTCCTCGTTGCGAGAACCGCAACTTCCCTCTGGTTACCCATCGCTTGGGCACCGGCTCATTTGACTTGTTTGTATTTTATTTCTAAAATTTTTACTAAATTTTTCTTGTCAATATTTGAGTTATTTATGGTTTCTTGCTTTAGTTTAAATATTTTTCCGGACGTTCTAGCTGTCCGGACCGACACCGGTCACCGGAACAGTAGAATGTACGGAGTTGCTACGGGGAGGGTGTTACAACTCTTCCCCTCTTATTTAAATTTCGTCCTCGAAATTTACCCAATGTAAATAGCCAAGGAGCTACTACCTCTTTATTTCTTCACCTTTCCGTGTTATCCTATTTCACTTTCTTCTAGTCTCAATCCTATCCTCAAACAGTTCTGTACTCATTCTTTTTCATCTTAAATATAGTCTCCTTCTCATTTCCATTCGCTATCTCATTGTCTCTTCACTCTCTTATTCCATACCCTAACCTAAAATAAACAGGAAATACAGATCTGCAATAGTGTCACCTCGACTCTTATGAATGCAATGCATGATATGCAATCTATCTAGGTCCAGAAACGCCTAAACCGCGCTTTGATACCACTAAATGTGACACCCCTTACCCGACTACAGTGTAGCCGAGCAAGTTATGCCACTCAGTGTGCCGGAGCACTCTATTTTATCTGATTTCATTACAGTCCTTGATTTGTTTATTCAAAAACTTTATTGAAGATTTAGGCTATTTTTACTTTTATCAAAATCTAACTAAATTGGAAATTTCAAAAATTTTAACAATAATCCGACAAAGTGTCGACTGTAATTTGGACTAACAGTTTTTAGAACACCAAAGACAATTTCTATTTATAGCCAATTTCTCAAACTTAATAGTCTCAAAAATTTTCAAACATAATGTATCTCAATACAGTATCCAGATTTCTCAGAAATCTCATTAGATTTTCAATATCTCAATATTCACAAGTATAATCTCATTATAACTCAAATTCAATTCACATACTAAAATACGTACTTTGAATAGCTTCCATAATTCATAGGTTAATTACATGAGTTTATTTTGTACAAGATATACAAATAATTTACAATGTGCTAGGAATGAACAATATACATAACATGTATAAAATGAGGCCTATCTACATGCATTCTTGAGGAGGTGACAATCTTGAACTCTTCGACACTTCGCAGATCTAGACTCCAAAAATCTCGATCGACGATCTCTTTGGTTTTACCTTGATACTGCGAGGAAGCAATTCCATCGCGCTAAGCATTTCTCGCTTAGTGGTGCAATAATATAACCAGAAATAATATATACAAGTAAAGAAAGAAATAAATGATAATTCGGATACTCAAGAATCAATTTAATTTGGTATGGTATTTCTAGTATCAACGATCTTATATACTAGTTTGTTCCTCTTTGGAAGTGCTTAGTTTATAACTTTTCGAGAATACTAGCAGCTATATAATTTATTCTATCTATATTGTATTTCAAGTCATGCAGTTACGCAATTTATATTTTTGTTATGTTTCTTTTGCTAATCTCTTTTGCTTATTCATTCAATACTTAATTTAATTGTCTTTGGATTTTCATTATACTTAACTTAACTTAGCTGCCTGAATTGAATAATACTTTAATTGACTACCCAAGTAACCTATACTAGACGACTGGACTGGATAACGGGTCGTTGGCAATGGACACCGCGGTGCCTCGGGCCGTCATACCATGGGACGCAGAACGTCTACCACGTATGCAGTCAGTATGGCTAAAAGGCCATGATATCACATAATCGGCATAAAAGCCATGAATACGGGCATAAAGCCATGAATACAGGCATAAAGCCTTTCGCAGTACTGCTAAAACAATACCCTATTGGCATGCCAAACTATCCAAACCAATCTTGTTAGGTATACTAGGGCATTTGATAATTTAAAATTCTTTAATATATTGTGCTTTATGACTTCATTATTTCATGATAAATTTCAATCATAATTTATACATTCATTTGATCATTTATATGATCACAATTCACATCAATTATCCTTTTATACCATTGTACTCAAAATACTTTTCCTCTTTACAATAATGAGAACTAATGTCTCATTCATACATTAATATAGTTCCTTTATTCATTCATTATGTTATTCATATTAATCACAATTCTAAACAATGGTTTACATGTGCCATTGTATTCAAAACATTTTTGCTTTTCTCATTTATACATTCAATAATCTATTTAAGTAATTTCAAATTTTATATTTCCAGTTGAGTTATTAATATTTTATGAATTCCATTTGTGATGGGCATATATGCCCTAACTATCTATTCACATCAATTAGGCGACTTATTTTTCATGTTTCAAGTAATCCATGAATATTTCATGGATTTCAAATTTATGGCATAAATTTCTTTTTTAACAATTTTGACTAGGATGCATAGTCCATATTTGTCATACAATTCTAAGCATTTAAGCTTAGAATTGGTTCTAGGTCTTCATCTTAATTCACTAATCATTTTGATTACTATTCACCATACTAGTCAACCAAAATGTTGACCTTTTTATACTTAATGGATATATTAATTCTAATTACACCAAGATCCCACATTTTGAGTTTTACATTTACTAGTATTAATTGCCAATTGCAATTTAAAGTCCCCTAGATGCATTTCTAATTTCAAATTTTGAATTTCAAGTTTTGGTGTCACTATTCACCTCATTGGTCAACAAAAATGTTGACTTTTGCATAGACAATAGGTACATTGGTTTTAACACTCCCGATGTACCACATTTTGCATTTAAAACTTGTTGGAATCAATTACCAAATCCATTTCCAAGCTTATTTCAAGTTTTCATGTCACTATTCACTTTATTAGTCAACTAAAATGTTGACTTTTGCATAGAAAATATGTACATTGACTTTGGCACTTCAAACATACTACATTTTTCATTTAAAACTTGTTGGTTTTGATCACTTTCTCAAAGCTTAGTTCATTTTGGCAAAATTGCCAATTTTCGGTTTTGGTGCTCCGAAGTTGCACTGTTTCATTGGTCGATTTACTGTTAGAATTTGACAAAACTTCCTTCATAGAAAATGTTCCTTATTTTGTCTAGTTGAATTTCTTTTTTTGAATCACTCCATTTGGAGTTTTTTAGCTCAAGTTATGGTCAAAATAAGTTTACTGTTCACGTGCACTGTTCATGCTGAAATTTTGGGTTTTAACAGATTTTGGTCCAACTTTGGTCAGTAATTTGACCAAGTTAAGTTCATAATTTGGTCTAACTTTCGTCATATGACATGTTCTACCATACCTTAGGTTTCCATCGGTTAGAGAATCGCCTAAATCCGAGTTTTCTAGAGGGAGTTATAGTCATCCAAACATTACTGTTCAAATGTAAATCTACAGAGTTGCAGGTTTGATAACTTAACTTTGCCCAATCATTTGAATGGGTAAATGGCATTATTTGGGGTAGGTTTCTTCATGAAAGTTGTTTTTCTATATCTTATCTTGTTGCTGTAAAAATTTCAGGTCAATTAACCAAATCTACAGTGAGTTATGGCCAAATGAACAGTTACTATTCATTTGGTCAATTCTGCAGGGGCTGTTGCAGGGTGTCCGGATTGGGGCTAAGTTTTGGTCCTTTTGCTTTGGTCTTTTGGGCATGGTTTCTTCAGTAAAAATGTGCCATTATAAGCCTAGTTTCATGTCCAATTGGCCAAACACCAATTGGACTAACACAGCCCAAGTTATGGTAGTCCAAGTGGACTGAATTTTCAGTCACTCTGCTGCACTAACAAGGCAGCCTACACATTCACTTGGCTATACTATTTTTCAGTCCAATTCATGGTCAACATACCTAAAATGGTCACTAATTGACCATTAAGATGTTCTCTAACAATTTCCCAAGCCAAGTCAATTTTTCACTTCTCAAAACCCTAGTTTTCCCTTATAATTCACACATACACCTAATTAAGCACTCCCATTCATTATTTATGTGTATATACACCTTAAACATAATCTCTAATTCATTCTAAGTCCATTAAAACCATAAAAAACACTCCACCTTTGTTCCTTCATTAGGGCAGCCGAAATTTATGGCATACACACACATAGTTTTTATTCATTTTACTTACAATTCCTTACTTATTTCAAGTCTTTAACATAGAAATAAAGAGCTTTAGGTGTATATGTGCACTAACCTTGAATGGGGCAGAATTTCCAGCCACCCAAACTCCTTTCTTTCTTCCTCTTTTGGCTGCCTAGAGGTTGCTCAAGTTGCTAGGTTAATTTTTTGTGAAGCTAGGTTATGATTTTGTTGGGTAGAAATGGGTGAATCAAGCTTTGAAAAGCTTGAATATGCTTAGCTATGGAAGAGGTCACATATTGGAGGAAGAAGAAGAAGAAGAGCAGAATTTTTAGGTCCATTTGTCTCTTTATTGGTTAAGTAAATGGTTGGTTAAATGTGATTGGTGGGAAACTCTTAGATGACATCATATGATGTCAAAATTGTCATTTATTGTCATTTTTCTTTCCTCTTCTTCTCTACCCATTTTCACTTTAATTTTTAGTAATATTTATTCATATTTTAGACCATAATAATTATTTACTTAACTGGACAAGTCGGCCAAAAATCGTCTCTGAAGGCGAAATGACCAAAATGCCCTCCGTTTGGCTTAACGGGTCAAAATTGTCTGTACCGATTGAAAAATTTTTCTAGGTATTTTCTTGGCATTCTAATGCCATGGGAACCTCAAAAACCCTTCTCTGGAGTCTCAAAAATTATTTTATAATTTTTCCCCCGGGTCTAGGGCTCCTCGTTGCGAGAACCGCAACTTCCCTCTGGTTACCCATCGCTTGGGCACCAGCTCATTTGACTTGTTTGTATTTTATTTCTAAAATTTTTACTAAATTTTTCTTGTCAATATTTGAGTTATTTATGGTTTCTCACTTTAGTTTAAATATTTTTCCGGACGTTCTAGCTGTCCGGACCGACACCGGTCACCGGAACAGTAGAATGTACGGAGTTGCTACGGGGAGGGTGTTACACAACCCTTCCTCTTCCTTGAGCTCATGGTAGAAATGACCTTGGTGATATTCTTCAATGTCGATTCTGGACTGTGTTGAGCCAAACTGCCTCATTACCAAGGCCGGAGTGTAACTTGTGTATCCGGTTACTCCGATCAGGGATACCGACTGATTTCCTCCCGTGCTGATCAAAACGGATTGTCCTGACGCCCACAGCTTCCTCCAACAATAATCATGGCTATTGAAACTCAAAATCTGTTCCCGCCACTGCTGTTCATTCTTCGGACTGATTATTAACCGGGTCATCTTCTCGATGGGAGGCTGGTCAAGGTACCAAGTCAATCCCTTTGTCTCCATAGGGCATATGTGACTGATAATCCAGAGATATAACAATTGAGAACAACACTTGATGGACCCTTTACCCTATTGTCTGCAGTAGGTAAGGGTTAATAAGGTCTCTGCAAGAATTGCCGGTATCGGATTGACCTCCTGCCTTTCCACCGCCCAGAATACTTCCACCGTGCTGCAGGTTATGATTCCTAATGGTCCCGGAAACAAAATCAGGCCATAGATTCCCAATGCGAGTGCTAGTGAAGCTTGATCCCACTGTTTCTCTTGGAGGAATTGATCTAACCGCTTCTCGAGATAGGTCCAATACCATCCATGCGTGTTTCCTTTGACCGTTTCTTTTGACTTTGCCTCTTCCGAAGGAATACCCAACAAATGTGTTAATCGTTTCCAGGTCTGCCTATGCTCAAGGTGTAGGTAGATTCGATCCTGTGTTGAGTAAGGAATTTCCAGTAATGCCTGATATTCTTCCATAGTGGGAACTGTATCAATGTCATTGAAAGAGAATACCCCATACTTAGGATTCCAAACTGACAGCATGGCCTTTAATGCCGGGATTTGGACCTTGACTCGCATTAGGGTTGCAATTTTCCCGTATTTCCTTTCAAATCGTGCCTTGACCTGATTGGGAAGCGACCTCCATCCATTAGATGCACTCGAGGTCGTTCATTCGCACTCAATTCTATTCAGATCCCATGAGGGTAGTAAGCTAGCATGTGCCTTGGAAACATTATTTTGCGAGGGTACTGGAGAATGAGTTGATTCAGACCAAAGTTTAGCATTCTGAACTTCTTCTGCCGACTGACTCGAGGATGCCATGATAAAAATGATGCCTTATCTTTTTCACAGACTCTTGGATTGGTGATGCCTACAGAAAAACTCGTTAGCAAGATAAATTTGGGTAATTTTGAATCATACTGTTGGCAGGGTGACACATACACATTTATCAAAGTAGGAAAATGTGTAGGTGTTTCAGTAGAATTCAAGATTACCTTGAACAAAAGGAAATTAAAGCAGAACAGGGTAAGAGTAAGTATGCCCCTTTTGTCCTAGCATAGGGAGACTCCTGACACCGGATGAGTGCTACCTAATTGGATAGTTCTATCTTATAAGATAGCTCACTACGGCTTTCAGCTATTGTGATAGTTTAGCTCAAGGTCTAATTTTCTAAAAGCCACAGGTTCCCAAATTGCCCCTACTGTAACAGTAGAGCCCCATTCTATAACCATGACATTATCGGGAAAATTCCACGAGTATCACAGTGGATAGAATGAGTTTCAATCTGAGCAGAAGCCTTCACGGATACTAACGGGGTAAAACCCACGGGTACCGCTACATGACCCCCTCCTACTTTCCTAATAGGGTAAGAAAGCCCGGGTATAGGACCGAAGTGTGTGAGGACATCGTGTGAGTGTTCAGTGTGTGAAGGGACACTTTTACCTCTTCCCAATTCAGGGGGATTTCATTCTTTCCATTTTTCCTTTTTCCTTTTTTTTTCGAAACGAAGAGCACTGTAAGGGATAAAATAAGTAAAACAAGCAGAACAGTTAGTAGGAATAAACAAAAATTAACACGTAAAGTATCGCCAGATGAGCCCACCTAACTATAATTTGATTGGAAAATTAAATATACTTTTTAGACCTCTAGACCGGGGTAACTTCCCCAGCGGAGTCGCCAAGCTGTCGCAAGGGATTTTGCGGTCGCCTGAACGAACCCTCACCGAAGTGGGAAAGAGTGAGGAGTCGCCACCTTAGTTTTGAGGGAAACTAAAGAAAACCATTTGTGAAAATAGATTGAAATGAAACCACTTCAAGACAGAGATTCTAGGTTCGGGGTCCGTAAACGGGTGGGGAAGGTGTTAGGCACCCCACCTCGTCCCTTAATAAGGGTAAGTAGATTTAATTTTGCATTAGTTAGGAGGGCTTGAATGGACATATTAATCCTTTTGACTAAAGGAACATTTGATTTTTCACTAAATTTGGATCACCCAGATACATAAGTAAATGGGACAACCTTAGTGAGTTACTGTTGTATGTTAATTTTATTTGAAAGGAATATTTTATTAAAATTTAATTTAAGAATCGGATAAGAACTCTTCTCCGAACTCTTTAATATCTGTTAAAATTCTGAGTGAGACCGGATAAGAACTCTCCTCCGATCTCTTTTAAATCATTAAAAATTTTGAGTTGAGACCGGATAAGAACTCTCCTCCGATCTCTATTTATATTTATTAAAATTTTGAGTTGAGACCGGATAAGAACTCTCTTCCGATCTCTATTAAGTATTTATTTAAATTTTGAGTTGAGACCGGATAAGAACTCTCCTCCGATCTCTTTTAGGTATTTATTTAAAATTTTGATTTGAGACCGGATAAGAACTCTCCCCCGATCTCTATTTAATATTTATTAAAATTTTTGAGTTGAGAATCGGATAAGAACTCTCCTCCGATCTCTTTTAAATTAACAGGAATCTGAATGGGATCTTTTCGATCTCCCGAATTTTAATTTCAGCTACATGTCATAAGGACCTAAAGCTAAGGATTCTGGCGTTCAAAGATGCCGGGGATAAGGCTTCTTGATACCTCGTGACTAAACGGGGAATACTAGACTTGATTTACCGACCTTCCATGTAGTCATCTTACCAATACCTATTAATGTCCGATCTATTCTGTTTCGTTTACTTTGTTTTTATTCCACTTTATGACATTTTGCCGAATTGCAGTTTACGTCAGCCCAATAATTTGGCTATTTTCCTGACGTGTTATTCAAGCTCTCTCTCTTAAAAGAGACCCTTAAGTTATAGTTACCTATGTTTTACCCAACCACTTACACGCTACTAGGAGCTAGAAAACTTGCATTCAGAAATGACGAAGATTAATAAAATGATGGGCTGATCACTAAAAAGATAACTCGAGAGTAACATTCTTCCGGGGTTTTTTGCACAAAATGAACTTGGAGAAAATCGCATACGTAAGAAGAACAAAGAAAGTGCGAAAAGTAAACGTAAATACTTAATAAAACAGCAATATGAGCTCTTACCTGTAAGGAGCCAAATCTATTGAAATAACTACGGGGTAACAAATAGTGATAGGACAGCGGACTGATTAGCCTGAGGGCTGATGTTCGTCGTGAACTGAAGGGTGCTTAGCTAGAATGCAATCAGATTAAGATAAAAACCGAGTGGAATGAAGTTGAGCTTGGACAATGGGAATGAAAACAGAGATGATAAAGGGCTGAAAGTGAGAGTGTGACCAGATAATGAACAAACTGGAAATGTAGAGTTCCAGTATTCAGAATCCTTTTCAAGAAAACACTTCAGAAAACTAGTTTCAAAAGTCTTTCTAATCAACACTTCTAAGTAGCAGAGTAACAAACTGAATGAAGTTTCAGGGTTCCTCCGCTATAATAACTACCTCTCTTTTTTTGCCCGTCCCTTGAACAGTTTTTCATGCAGGTATTTATAGGAATCGGGTGCTCCCCATGAAGGGTCAGGATTTATTTTGAGGGAGATGGAGGGTCAAGATTTCGAAGGACATGATCGGATGTTCAGGAATTAAAGAGAATCAAAATGAATGGCTGAGATCACTCTTCAGAATATTTGTCCTTTTCTTCTTTCAATCTGACGGTCCCAAATCGTCTTGTCCGAGGCGATCCGAGGGCCGAGAGTGAAAGGCGCTGGTCTTGTCATCTTCTTCTTTGATCCAAGGGCTCCGAGCTTGTCCTTACAATTAAGATCGACGATGGAGATTGGGATGTATAGGACTGTCATGACATACGCTGGCACCTGTCAGCATTGCGGGCGATTCTTAGGCGTGCAGTGGAGATCTCGTCTGCCACGCTTTAACTACCTCGGCTCTGATTCTGACGACGGTTATTTGGGATTTGTCTTATTCTTTTTGCCTTCCGATCCCTCACATGCTCCTATTCCGATCTCTCATGCTGATCTCCCATCTTTCGATCTCTATCATTTAGATCCCTAGAGATCGCACAAACGATGTAATCCGATCTTTTGGAAATAAAAGTCAATTATTATCTTATTATTATTGCACTGATTATTTTCCGATCTCTGATGTGTTTATCCGATCTGGTTCCTAACTGAACAACCCTTAACTGATCTGCAATTCGAAACATTTATCTTAATAAGCCGATCTCTAATTAGTCGTTCTCTTTATGGAATTTGAGAGACGTGTCAGAACAGCTGGCGAATCCCGTTAACCGATGCATTGCCTGGGACATCGTGAGCATTAAATGCTCGGACGAGTATAAATAGGGGTAAAGGGTTGGCCATTTGCTCCTGTATGTCATTTTCAGTCTCTCGCAAGCAATTCTAAAACTCTCCCGATTTTCAAGCTCTTCCGACTCCGTTCACGCTCCGGTAAGGGTTTTAATCCTTCTTTTAACTTTAAGTTCTTTGTTTTCCTTAAAAATGAGCGGCGCCGAAGGTCAGAGAGTGGCAAGCCCACCTTCCGTCCATGTTTCATGGTCGTCTGATGAAGAAGAGGTGGTCGGGCCGAGCGCACAACCAGAACCTCCTAGGGTCTCCGTTCCAGCTCGGGGGCGGATCGCACCATCAAGGCAGGCACCTTCTTCGGGGAGGGAGAATCTTCCTATGGACGAGCTGCCGTCGATCTTGCAAGAATCCGATCTACAGTCGTTTAGCCAGGAGTACAACATAGAGCCCGATTCATATGAACTTATCCGGTGTCACGGCGATCACCGAGCCGATCACTCCTTTGAAGAGAATGACATAGTGATGGTATACGAGGAACAGTTAAAGGCCGGTCTTCGGTTCCCTCTAGACGACTTCTTTAAGGAGGTCCTAAAATTCCACCGAGAGTGCATCGCCCAAATTCACCCTAACTCGTGGCGGATCTTGGTAGCCTTCCGAGGCCTGTGCCGAGCTAAGGGAATCAGACCTACGGCTAAGGTGTTCGCCGAACTGCACATGCTAACTTGCCGAAAGGACGACGAGCATTGGTTCTTTCAGGCGAAGCCTCATTGTGGGCTCTTCACCGATCTGCCCTCCTCCCTTAAGAATTGGAAGAACCGCTTCTTCATTCTGAGGAGCAAAAATCCGACCTGCTTCGAGGACTTCCCCCGTAGCTGGTGGCACCAGGGGCCCTTGATTCCGAAGTGTATTACCCTGAACAAAGAGGAAAACCTAATAGTGATGGAGCTGAAGAATCAAGCTGCCACCCAAAAGTACTCCTGTTTAGATGCAGTGACTGCCGAGCTGCATCATTGGACGATGGAGTTGATCACGGGCGAAAAGCGCGGGCTTCAGCTCTCTGATCTTGGCATCGGTATTTTCTATTTCTCAGATCTTTGGACCTTAGCGATCTCACTGACCTCTTTTTTTGTGTAGGTATGGTGGGTGGTGAAGGTTCCAGGAAGCGGAAGAAGGAGAGAGAGATTTCCCGGAAAATAAAGGAGATGAAGCGTTCGGCACTACTTCAAACACCCGGCCATGAACCTGGGGAGATACAAGGGGACCCGCCTTGACCTTCGGGACCGCCGATCGCGGAAGCTGTTTGATCTCCTCCTCGACGAGAAGAGCCGGCTCCACCTCCTCCAGTTGCTCTAAGCACAGAAGGGGGTCATTCTCGACCTCCTGCGAGGCCCTCTTCTCGTGGCGCCCAAGTGCTGATCACTTCTTTAGAGAACAACCGGACTGTTCGGGAGAACCCCGATTTTGCCAAAGTCTTGGGGTCTTCCATCTGCCTTCGGGAGCATCGGGACAGACTGTCTCCGGACAATCTTGACGACATCCTAACCCGCTCCATGAGTCTGAATGTAGAGTGCCCGTGAACCAAAGACATAGTTCGGGAGAAGGCTTACCGCCTGGGTAAGGAGGTCGAGAAAAAGAGTCAAGAAGTCGAAAGGAAGAGTCAAGAAATGGCGTCCCTCCGATCCCAACTCTCATCCGCTCAAGATTACATATCTCAAATTGAGGGGAGGGTGAAGTACTATGAGGATAAGCTGGCCGAACAGACTCATGTTCTGGCTGAGAGGGATCAGGCCCTTAGAGAAGTCCAGGCGCTCCGGGCCAATGAAGCTGCTCAGGTCGCACACCTTGCTGAGGAGCTTAAGGCAAAAGATGAAGAGATGGTGACAGGAATAGCCAGTGCTTACGTGAATGCTCACAAGGATCTCTTAGCCGAGCTCCAGAAGCGTTACCCAGAGGAGGACTTCTCTTGGATGGCCGACCTGGCTCCCGGAGGCGAGGGTGAGGATAGTGAGGAGGAGGGTGAGGGAGAAGACGGACAAAATGTAGATCAGACTGGGGGTGATCCTCCAGCTGAATGACTTGTATAATTTTTGAAATGAAATGGAATGCCTCTTTTGTTCAATGAATGATTGTGATCGGAAAATCTCTAAATTACTTAATACTTGATTGTCTGAGTACATCGAAGTAACTGAAAGAGATTATTAACCTAAGTGTGAGAGATCGGAAAACATAATGAGCATGAGATCGATAGGGAATCAACGTTAATCGGGACTTGATTAAAATTGGAAATTTGGTGAACCCACTTAAAATCAAGATCATCATTACATCGGATTGGAATCTTAATTATTCCTAAACTTAAAATGAGAGATCGGCAATAAGACCAGTGACATAAAGATCTAGTATTGATTCAATTTCGTTTGACAGGAGAGATCGGGAATGTAATCGACCGGTCAGGAAATTTGACAATTAGCTTGAGAGATCGGTGAGCGACTTGGCAAGACTTTAGATGATACGAGGGCTTAGCATTGATTCAATTCTCTATGAAGAGAGATCGGTAATATGGCAAAGAGAGGTCGGAAATGTAGTTGGCTGGCAAAGGAAAATTTAGTACTGGGGATCGGTTTCAAAGTCTATTAATTCTGGGGATCGGTTTTAAGGTTTATTGATTCTGGGGATCGGCCAAAATATGGTGTCGACAAGGGGAACTAGCCACTATCCAAGCCCTCTTCTAAGGAAGGTTGAACATGTTGCACCTGTGGAACCTACAGTGAAGTTTCGAAAGAGCCAACCCAGGTTCATGGCACCACCTGTAACACCCCTTACCCGTTTACAGTGTAGCCAAGCAAGATATGTCACACTCGGTGCCGGAGCACCTTATCTTATCTTACTTTATTATTTTAGTAATTTTTAATTCGTTTAATTTAATATCAATTATTTTTCTATGGAGAAACCAACGGATTTTCCCCTGTTTTATTACCAGTTAGCGTATTTTACTATTCACCTGCTTGAAAATTCAATAATATTTTCACAATAAAATCTCATTCATACTAATCATAATTATCTCATCAATTCGAATATCCTTTAATAATTTAATTTCATATTCATTTCCATTCATTCTCAACTCATATGTGATAATTTTCAATCTTCATTTATTTACATGATATACAATTTAATTACTTATGAAATAATCAATTTATAAATTTACATCACATAAATATTACTTATAAATTCTTAATTTACATTACAACATACGAATTATAACATGCGAAATAATTACAACATACAAAATACATAAAGTGACATACATGGGACCTAGCTACATGCATGATTGAGGAGTTGACAACCTTTGACACTCTACAGATCTAGACTCCTAAAATTCCCAGTCAAACGTCCATTGGGTTCTAGCTTCAGTACCTGCGCGAAGGAAACAATTCTATTGCGTTAAGCATTGCTGCTTAGTGGTGCAATAATATAACAAGGAAATAATATACAAATAAAGATAGAAACAAAATTTAGATAATTAAGATTTATTTATACTTCACATGCAGTTTCTAAAATTTAATATGTTTTATCCTAATTTAGTCTTCTTTGGAAGTGTTTATTTTGTCGATGTACAGTAATAATGTACAAAGAAAAATGATCTAAAAATAATAAATTTATGCTTATATTATTATATAAGTCACATTTATAATATTTATTTATGTTATAATTTTCTTTGCTAATCTTTTAGTATTTTCTCAATACTTGCTAGGTTGTCTCAGATTATTTCATAATAACTAAATTTTAATATCGGTCCAGTTTATTTCGATTTTTTTTCTAATAAATAACTATTCTAATTTATTTTAGGTCATCTTACTCATTTATTTTATTTAATTTCTAATATTTTTAATTGCTAATATCCTTAACGTATTTCAATAAATTTCACTGCCCACGTAACCTATGACAGGCTGAATAAACTGGATAATGGGTCGTTGGCACTGGACACCGCAGTGTCTCGGGCCTTCATACCATGGGACACAGAACGTCAGCCATGTATGCAGTCAGTATGGCTAAAAAGCCATGATAACACATAATCGGGCATAAAAGCCATGAATGAGGGCATAAAGCCATGAATGCGAGCATAAAGCCTTTTGCAGTACTGCTAAAACAATACCCTATTGGCATGCCAATCTATCCAATCTGATACACGTGTCTAGGCAATATATAGGCACATAGTACCATTAGGAGTCTATATGTTTTATCATTTCATTATATTTTTCATTTATATTTTTATAGCATTCTAATTTTGTTTATAGTGGAAGCATAATTTCCAAATTCACATTTCTAGGTAATTTATGCATTCATTGTAATATTCATACTAATTTCAATTCACATTCATTTGATTTCACGTACCATTTACATTCAAACATCTTTCCTTTCTCTGTTGATGGGAACCTAAATCCCAAATGACACTTTTATCTCGATTATACATTCAACTATCTATTCATGTAAAGTACATTTCATATTCAAGTGGTATCACTTATGTTTGATTAGACCTACTGGTAATAGGAATACAAATCTTAACTATATACACACATAAATTAAATGTTCATTAAGTCATTTAGGTAAATTACTATTTCTATTCCAAGTAATCCATGAACATTTCATGGATTCCAAATTTCATACCTTTATTTCCTCTACCAATTTAGTTCTTACACTTTGTGTCTTTGTATTACTATTTACATTACTATTCACTCAAATTGTTGACTTTTTAATACATAATAAATTTATTGAACCTAAGTTCACCAAGATACGACATTTTGCATTCTAAAGTTGTTGGTATTGGTTGCCAATACCATTTCAAAGCTTAGTGTTGGTTACTTTACAGTTTTCAGATTTCAAGCACTAAATTTACTGTTCCATTGGTCATTTGTACAGTAGGAATTTGACAAAATTGTCTTCATGAAAGTTGTTTCTTATTGTGTCTAGTTACATTTCTTTTTTTGAATCACTCCATTTGGAGTTTTGTAGCTCAAGTTATGGTCATTTTACCATAACTGGCTGGATTGACCTGTACCCAGAATTTCTGGGCAATTTGGTTCTGCTAGATTTGGTGACCTAAGTTTGGTTGGCAATTTGACTCGGTTATGGTCAGAATTTGAATTTGTGTTCTTCATGAAAGTTGTAGGACTATGTCTCAGATTTCTTCTGGTAAGATTTCAAATCAATTGAACTTTTCTACTCTAAGTTATGACCATTTGAACAAATACTATTCATTTGGTCATTTTCCAGGGAAAGCATGTTGGTCACCCGGATTAGAGTAATTTTTAAGTCAACTTGGTTTGGTTTTTTGGGTAGGATTTCTTCACCAAAGTTTTACCATTATGTGTCTAGTTTCATGTCCAATTGGCCTTGTACTAATTGAACCTATACAACTCTAGTTATAGCTATGCAAACCTGCTGGACTCACACCCAGTCCTGCAGGTCACCAAAGGCAGCATGCCTAAGCTCAACTCCATTATCCTTACCCACTTCAATTCCTCCTCACACACATTCAAATGGTCACTAATTGACCATTGCAATGTTAATATACTATTACATAAGCAAAACTCTAATTTTTCCCAAACCCTAATTTCCAAAGTGTCCATTTTATGCTATCCACGCCATCTAACACATCCAACGCACATAATTCAACATCTAACTCAAGTTTTCTCATCATAAACCACTTTTAAACAATTCAATTCATACAAATCAGCAAATCTCATCCTTCTCCCATGGTTGCCAATTCTCATACATACTTTAATATATTTATTTTGTTCAATTCTATAACAAATTCTTATTTAATTTGTCTTCCTAACAAAGATTAAAAAGATAGGGAAGTAAGATTAGCCACTAACCTTGTTGGAGCTACTCCCAAGCTTGCAAAAGCTTTTTTTTTTTTCTTCTTCAAATTGTTGTCGAATACTTGCTCTAGTGGTAGGGATAATTTTTCATGAAGAGAAATTAGGGTTTGGAGGTGATTTGGTGGGTTGTCTCAAGCTTGCCTTATGCTTCGATGGAAGAATGGGTTAGGGAGAGTGAGACGTCTGGTTTGGGTGAAGAAGAAACAGATTGCTTTTTTATTTTTTTGTATCATTTATCCTCTTTTATTGTTTAATTTAAGTGTGCTTAATTGTGATTGGTGGATAGGTTTTTAATGACATCATATGATGTTATAATTAGGTATTTTCTTTCATTTTCTTTTCTTCTTTTCTCTACTCATTTTCAATTTCATTTTTAGCAGTATTTATTCATATTTCAAATCATAATAATTATTTAATTAACTAGACAAGTCGGCCAAAAATCATCTCTGAAGACAAAATGACCAAAATGCCCTCCGTTTGGCTTAACAGACTAAAATTGTCTGTACTGATTGAAAAATTTTTCTAAGTATTTTCTTGGCATTATAATGCCATAGAACCCTCAATGACTCTTCTCTGGAGTCCCTAAAATTATTTCATGAATTTTCTCCCGGGTTTAGGGCTTCTAGTTGTGAAGACCGCAACTTCCCACTGGATTACCGATCGCTAGGGCACTGGCTCATTTAACTTGATTGTATTTTATTTCTAAAATTTTTCCTAAATTCTTATTATTATTATTTGAGTTATTTATGACTCCTCACTCTAGTCTAAATATTTTTCCAGACGTTCTAGCTGTCCGGACCGACACCGATCACCGGAATAGTAGAATGTACGGAATTGTTACAGTGAGGGTGTTACAACTCTCCCCCTCTAATTTAAATTTCATTCTCAAAATTTACAGGGTGTAGGTATCTGAGATTATTCCTTTACCTTTCTATTGCTCCCTCTGTCTACTCCTTTTATATATATATGGTATTATTTAGTCTTTTCGAATCTATCATTATACACTTAGGCATATCATAAAGGAATGATACTTTACCCCAAATTCACATTTGGGGCTTCTTGCTCCTCTTCGGCTTGGGTGACATTTGGAAGTGGTGTTACTGTTGTACTTGGTCCTTCCAAGATCTCTTTCTTGGTCCGTAGTAAATTCCTCTTAGGATAATCTTTCAGACGATGGTCTATGGCCCCACATCTATAACAGGCTCCAGTCAATCCCCTACATTCACCTTTATGCCACTTGTTACAATGGCCACATTTTTTTGCTAGTCCTGGCGCACTCACTACTAGTGTTTTTGGTTGATCTCTTCTGAGTATAGGCCTGGGTCTAGATCTCCTACTTTGATCAGATGTCTGACTTAACTGTTCTCTCAACCTCTTATTACTAGACTGTCCAAATTTCCTCTTTTGCTGATCACCACTCCTCTTCTGTTCCTCTTCATGAACACAGCTAATATATTTCTTTCTGAACTCTATCAGAAAGAATTCCCAAGTTACGTCGGCTGGTGGCACTACCTTGGTTACAACATCCCACCACTGATATGCAGCTTCTTATAACAATGAAACTGCACACTCCAAACTCTGTTCTGGTGTGTAATGGAGCTGCTGCAGGACTCTTTCAGTCCTTTCTAACCAATACTCAGCCGCTGAAGAATCATCTTCCTTTCTACCATTGAAATCTATAGCTCCATACTTCCTAATTTTTCCTAGAGGTGATTTCTGCTGAGGTGGTGGTGGAATAACCTCATTCATCTGTCGAAAGAATTCAGTCATCTGCTCAAACAAGGCCTGTTGGGGTTGTACAGGCACCTCTTGCACTGGTGGAGCAATATCTCCCCGATTTCCAATATTACTCCCAGTTAGGATACAGCTTACTACTTCTTCTTCTACTGCCCTTTGCAATTCTGAGTCCATACCTTAACCTAAAATAACTAAGAAAACAGATCTGCATTAGTGTCACCTCGACTCATATGAATGCAATGCATGTTATGCACACTATCTCATTCTATCTATCTATGCCTAGGAATGCCTAAACCGTGCTCTGATACCAATATATGTAACACCCCTTACCCGTCAACTATGTAGCCGAGCAAGATATGTCACACTCGGTGCCGGAGAACCCTATCTTATCTTACTTTATTATTTTAGTAATTTTGAATTCGTTTAATTTAATATCAATTATTTTTCTATGGAGAAACCAGTGGAGTTTCGCCTATTTTATTACCAGTTGGCATATTTTACTATTCACCAGCTTGAAAATTCAATAATATTTTCATAATAAAATCTCATTCATACTAATCATAATTATCTCATCAATTCGAATATCCTCTGTATAATTCAATTTCATATTCATTTCCATTCATTCTCAACTCATATGTGATCATTTTCAATCTTTATTTATTTACATGATATACAATTTAATTACATATGAAATAATTAATTTATAAATTTACATCACATAAATATTACTTACAAATTCTTAATTTACATTACAAAATACGAAATATTTACAACATACAAAATACATAACGTGATATACATGGGACCTAATTACATGCATTATTGAGGAGGTGACAACCTTTGACACTCTGCAGATCTGGACTCTCAAAATTCCCAGTCAAACGTCCATACTTCAGTACCTGCGCGAAGGAAACAATTCCATCGCGCTAAGCATTGCTGCTTAGTGGTGCAATAATATAACAAGAAAATAATATACAAATAAAGATAGAAACAAAATTCAGATAATTAAGATTTATTTATACTTCACATGCAGTTTCTAAAATTTAATATATTTTATCCTAATTTAGTCTTATTTGGAAGTGTTTATTTTGCCGATGTACAGTAATAATGTACAAAGAAAAATGATCTAAAAATAATAAATTTATGCTTTTATTATTATATAAGTCACATTTGCAATATTTATTTATGTTATAATTTCTTTGCTAATCTTTTAGCATTTTCTTAATACTTGCTAGGTTGTCTCAGATTATCTCATAATAAGTAAATTTTAATATCGGTCCAGTTTATTTCAATTTTTTTTCTAATAAATAACTATTCTAATTTATTTTAGGTCATCTCACTCATTTATTTTATTTAATTTCTAATATTTTTAATTGCTAATATCCTTAACTTATTTCAATAAATTTCACTGCCCAAGTAACCTATGATAGGCTAATTAAATTGGATAATGGGTCGTTGGCACTGGACACCGCGGTGCTTCAGGCCGTCATACCATGGGATGCGGAACGTCAACCACTTATGCAGTCAGTATGGCTAAAAAGCCATGATAACACATCATCGGGCATAAAAGCCATGAATGAGGGCATAAAGCCATGAATGCGGGCATAGAGCCTTTTGCAGTACTGCTAAAACAATACCCTATTGGCATGCCAATCTATCCAATCTGATACATGTATTTAGGCAATACATGGGCACATAGTATGTGACACCCCTTACCCGTGTACAGTATACCTGAGTAAGTAATGCCACACGGTGTACCGGCACACTCTAATATTCCTCAATTAATTTATATCATGCTTTTGCATATAATTTATGAAATACAATTTATTTAAGCCATTTATCAAAAGTATTATTCATTTAAGGTTCCGAAAATTTTAAAGAAAATCCGGCGGAGTACCGGCTAAAAATGGAGAAAACCGTTCTTCGGAACCTGTGAAGACACTTCCAAATAATTTTCAATCAAACCCAACTTCAATTCATCAACAGAGTCTCAATATCAAACTCAACAATATTTTTCAATTTCAGTTCTCAATAGCCTTTTCATTTCTCAAACATCCATTTCTCAGGGTTCTCATATATATAAATAACAACGAAAAGATCAAATTACTTCCATACATAACCATGAATCTTTATTATTTACATGAACCTCAAAATACATTACATAATCCCAAATACATATGAGAAAATAAAAATTTGATTACAAAATGACAAAATGACACCTAGTGCCCTACCGATGCACTGCAGGTAGTGAGGTGACACGGACACTGAGCAGAACTGCCGGATGGACTCACCCACCTGGTGGTTCATCGGGCTCACGATCGGTATCTCCAGTACCTACGCGTGGCAAAAGCAACACGCTAAGCAATAATGCTTAGTGGTGCAATAATATAATAAAAGAAAATAGCAAGAATTTAAATGTGTAGTGAATGTATATGTTTCATTTGCTTGGTATTTGTATATTATTTACTTTGTCCACTTTTATTCATTTGGTTGCCCCAAGTAACCTACACTAGACGATCGGATCGATAACGTAACCGCACTGGGTATCAAGTACCTCGGCCGTCACACCATCGGTCACATATGCATCTCCCGGCAGGCAATGAACAACTAACAAGTCAGAATATATCAGGCACAAGGCCAAAGCTCAATACAAAGTCAGAATGGCTAAAAGCCATGAAATCACAGAATGGCATATCGCCATGTGCAGTACTGCTAACTAAACCCTATTGGCATGCCAAACTATCCAAACCAATCCTGTTAGGTATACTAGGGCATTTGAAACTTTTAAATTCTTCAATTTGTGAATTTCAAGTTTTTGGTGTCACTATTCATCATTGGTCAACCAAAAATGTTGACTTTTAGAATAAAAATGTGTACATTGACTTTGGCATCCCCAACATACCACATTTGGTGTTTAAAACTTGTTGGCATTAAGTGTTAATACCATTCCAAAGTGTAACTCAACACAAGCAGAATTTTCAGTTTTGGTGAGTCAACTTCACTGTTCCATTGGACACTGTTACTGTGGAAATTTGAAGAAATGTAAAACATGAAAGTTGTTCCTTATTTTGTCTAGTTGAATTTCCTTTTTTGAATCACTCCATTTGGAGTTTTGTAGCTCCAGATATGGCCCAAAAACCCAGGCTAGCCGGATTTGCATTCTGCAGAAAATACCATATCTACAGTAGCATGAACAGTGACTGCCATAGCCATTTGGGTTAGGTTCTGGCCATAATTTGGGGTAGGTTCCTTCATGAAAATTGTTTGTATATGTATTAACTTGTTTCTGTAAAAATTTCAGATCAATTGACCAAATCTACAGTGAGTTATGGCCAAATGAACAGTTACTGTTCATTTGGTCAATTCTGCAGAACCAGTTGCAGGGTATCCGGATTGGGGCCAAGTTTTGGTCCTCTTGCTTTGGTCTTTTGGGCATGGTTTCTTCAGCAAAAATGTGCCATTATAAGCCTAGTTTCATGTCCAATTGGCCAAACACCAATTGGACTAACACAGCCCAAGTTATGGCAGTGCAAAGGGACTGAATTTTCAGTCCCTATGCTGCTGTCCTAGGGCAGCCTGCAACCTCATTTTGGAACCCTATTTTTCAGTCCATTTGTTGGTCAAATTACCTAAAATGGTCACTAATTGACCATTAAAATGTTCTCTAACAATTTCCTAAGCCAAGTCACATTTTCACCTTTCCAAACCCTAATGTCCAACTAAATTTACTCATAACCTTAGTTAACATACTTAGTTTAATGTCCATGTATATTAATACCTTAACCATCATTTCTAGCCACTCTAATTTTATTAAAACAATCAACCTCATACTTCCATAGGGCTGCCGAAAATTTAAGGTACCATAACACATGTAATTTACTTCAATTCCTTAAAATTTCTTAGCTCAAAATGATGTTCTAACTAGGATTTAAAAGAAGGAGAATGAAATT
The DNA here is from genome assembly GCF_030052815.1 of Hevea brasiliensis. Lineage (NCBI taxonomy): Eukaryota > Viridiplantae > Streptophyta > Magnoliopsida > Malpighiales > Euphorbiaceae > Hevea > Hevea brasiliensis. The sequence goes on from NC_079499.1 coordinate 51,920,586, forward strand.
GTAGCACTAACCTCAAGTGGCAGAATTTTCCAAGCCCCTAAACTTCACTTTTCTTCCTTTTCTTGGCTGCCAAAAGCTTTGTCTAGGTGTGGGATTAATTCTTAATGAAGGGACTTATGGGTTTTAGGGTGAAATAAAGGAGGGAATTGAGCTTTGATTAGGTTGTCAATGGTGGTTTGGGGTACCCTAGGGTTTCGGCTGGTAAGGGAATGAGGAGGGGCTGCTGAAATTTTTAGTTATTTAGTCTTCATTTAGTCTTTTTATTTATTAGTCAAAGGATGGCTTAATTATGATTGGTCCAAATTTTCTTAATGACATCACCATGATGTCATAATTAAGCTTTTTCCTCATTTTCTTTCCTTTCCTCCACTACTCATTTTCAATTTGATTTCTAGTAATGTTTATTCATATTTTATGTCATATTAATTATTTACTCAACTGGACAAGTCGGCCAAAAATCACCTCTGAAGGCGAAATGACCAAAATGCCCTCCGTTTGGCTCAACGGGCCAAAATTGTCTGTACCGATTGAAAAATTTTTCTAGGTATTTTCTTGGCATTCTAATGCCATGGAAACCTCAATAACCCTTTTCTGGAGTCCCAAAAATTATTTTATAATTTTCCCCCGAGTCTAGGGCTCCTCGTTGCGAGAACCGCAACTTCCCTCCGGTTACCCATCGCTAGGGCACCGGCTCGTTTAACTTGTTTATATTTTATTTCTAAAATTTTTACTAAATTTTTCTTATCAATATTTGAGTTAATTATGGTTCCTCACTTTAGTTTAAATATTTTTCCGGACATTCTAGCTGTCCGGACCGACACCGGTCACCGGAATAGTAGGATGTACGGAGTAGTTACCGGGAGGGTGTTACAACTCTTCCCCTCTAATTTAAATTTCGTCCTCGAAATTTACCTGATACAAACAGTTGAGGGAACTGTTACCTCATCGTTTCTTCACTTTCCCAAGTTGCCTCCTCGGTGTTGTGGTGCCTCCAAAGCACTTTCACCAGTGGAATCTGCTTGTTCCTCAACTCTTTTACTTCCCGAGCCAAGATCCGTAGAGGTTCTTCTTCATATGTCAAATCCGGTTGTATTTCAATTTCTTCTCTGGAGATGACATGTGAAGGATCTGAGCGGTATCTTCTGAGCATAGACACGTGGAACACATTGTGGATCTTGTCCAGCTCTGGTGGTAAAGCTAGCCTATAGGCTACTGGACCCACACGTTCAATGACTTCATATGGGCCAATGAACCTAGGGCTCAACTTACCTTTCCTTCCAAACCTCAATACCTTCTTCCATGGTGACACCTTGAGGAACACTTTGTCGCCAACCACATATTCTATTTCTTTTCTCTTCAGGTCGGCATAGGATTTTTGTCTGTCTGAGGCAACCTTTAAGTTGGCTTTGATTGATTTCACCTTCTCCTCAGCCTGTTTCACTGTGTCCGCCCTACCAGCTTGTTCGCCAATTCAGTCCAAAGACACTGGAGTTCTACATTTTCTCCCATACAGTGCTTCATATGGGGCCATTTGGATGCTAGCTTGGTAGCTATTGTTGTATGCAAACTCTGCCAGTGGGAGGTATCTATCCCAACTTCCCTCAAACTCAATGACACAACTCCTCAGCATATCCTCAAGGACCTAACATATATTTCATGTTATTATTATCATTTCTATTCAATATTTGTATCAATTTCATTGGTTTCAATTATTTACCTGGATTACTCTTTCTGATTGCCCATCCGTCTGAGGATGGAAAGCTGTGCTGAAGTGGAGTTGTGTACCCAAGGATTCATGCAACTTCTTCCAGAATCTCGATGTAAACCTTGGGTCTCGATCAGATATGATGGAAAGTGGAATTCCATGCAGTCTAACTATCTCACTGATATACAATTCTGCTAACCTCTCTAGTGAGTAGTCAGTCCTAACTGGTAGAAAGTGTGCTGACTTTGTCAATCTATCAACTATCACCCATGCTGCATCATGTTTCTTCTGGGTGAGGGGTAGACCACTTACAAAATCCATGGTGACCCGATCCCACTTCCATTCAGGTATGCGTATAGGCTGTAGCAAACCCGATGGAACTTGATGTTCTGCCTTGACTTGCTGACATGTCAAGCATTTAGTCACATAGTCAGCTATGTCCCTCTTCATACCAGGCCACCAATACTGAAGCTTCAGGTCATGATACATCTTTGTACTTCCTGGGTGCATAGCATATACACTAGTGTGTGCCTCTTTTAGTATATTGGCTTTCAATTCCCCATCATCTGGTACACACAGTCTTCCTTTATAGTACAGGCACCCATCTACTTTCACCACATAGTCAGTTGCTTTTCCCTCTGAGATCTTGCTCATAATAGCCATTAACTTTTCATCTGCCTTTTGCCCATCTAAAATCTGCTGTAGCAGGTTTGGCCTCCCTTGTAACTCAGCCAAAATAGCTCCATCTCGAATCAAGGATAGACGGGCATTCAATGATCTCAAAGCTGTGATGGATTTTCTGCTCAAAACATCAGCAACTACATTTGCCTTCCCAGGGTGGTAGTCAATTACACAGTCATAGTCCTTCAGGAACTCAATCCATCGCCTCTGTCTAAGGTTGAGCTCCTTTTGGGTTGGCAAGTATTTCAGGCTTTTGTGGTCTGTGTAAATGTAGCACTTTTCACCATACAAGTAATGCCTCCATATCTTCAGTGCGAAGATAATTGTTGCAAGCTCTAGATCATGGGTAGGGTAGTTCTATTCATGTGGCCTTAGCTGCCTGGAAGCATAGGCGATCACTTTCCCCTCTTGCATCAATACACACCCTAACCCATTATGTGAGGCATCACTGTAGACCACGAAGTCCTTTCCTGACACTAGCTGTGTTAACACTAGTGCCTCTGTCAACATAGCCTTCAACTTCTCAAAACTGGTCTGACACTTGTCATTCCAGTCAAATCTGACATTCTTGTGTAACAACTTGGTCATTGGAGCAGCTATTAGGGAAAATCCCTTCACAAATCTTCTGTAATACCCAGCTAGCCCCAAGAAGCTTCTGACCTCAGTTGTATTCCTGGGAGGCTTCCATTCCATCACTGCTTCTATTTTCTTGGGATCCACCCTAATCCCATCAGCTGACACTATGTGTCCAAGGAATGCAATCTCATTCAACCAAAAGTCACACTTGGACAACTTAGCATACAGCTTCTTTTCTCTCAGGGTTTGCAGAACAATCCTCAAATGCTCATCATGTTCTTCCCTGATCTTGGAATACACCAAAATATCATCAATAAAGACCACTACGAACCGATCTAGGTATGGATGGAAGATACGGTTCATAAGGTCCATGAATGCCGCTGGTGCATTAGTTAGGCCAAAGGGCATCACCAGAAACTCATAATGCCCATACTTGGTCCTGAATGCAGTCTTGGGCACATCTACATCCTTCACTCTCAACTGATGATACCCTGATCTGAGATCAATCTTAGAAAATACTCCTGCTCCCTTTAACTGATCAAACAGATCATCAATTCTAGGCAACGGATATTTGTTCTTAATCACACTTTATTCAACCGCCAGAATCAATACATAACCTCAAAGTCCCATCCTTCTTTTTACAAACAGACCGAGCTCCCCATGGTGACACATCAGGCGTATGAACCCCTTATCAAGCAACTCTTGCAACTGAGTTTTCAACTCTCTCAATTCAGTGGGTGCCATCCTATAAGGAGCAATGGAAATGGGTGCTGTACCCGGCAGTGTCTCAATAGCAAATTCAACTTCCTTTTCTGGTGGCAAACCAGGCAATTCTTCAGGAAATACCTCTGGGAAGTCTCTTACTGTGGGTATGTCACTCAGGTTTGGCTTAGCCTGCCTAGTATCCACCACATGTGCTAGGTAGGCTTCACAGCCTCTTCTCATCATTCTTCTTGTAACTGTGGCTGAGATGACATTGGACAAGAAATATGTCCTTTCCCCCACAACTGTGATTTCATTACCCTCTGAAGTTTTTAGAGAAATTCTCTTCAATTTGCAATCAACTATTGCCTGATGACGTGACAACCAGTCCATTCCCAAAATCACGTCAAACTCGTGGAAGGGTAACTCAATCAGGTCGGCCAAGAATTCATACCCCTGAATCCTTAACGGGCAACCCTTGTATACTTTGTTCACCACTACACTGTGGCCTAATGGATTAGTGACCAGAATGTCTTGGTCACTCTCCCCTACTAGTATCCCCCTTTCTACGGGTAGATTGATGCAGATGTATGAGTGAGTGGATCCTGGATCCACCAATGCATGCACAGGTGTAGTGTAGAGGAGAACGCACTCGATGACGCCCGGCATCTTGCTCCTCCCGAGCTCGTGGCATAATTTCGCAGGTGGTCCATTATCCGCCTCTCTGCTGCCTGATGCAGCCTCGAGATGGTCCCATAGCCGGATTTACGGACCTTCTACCCCTTGGTGGTGCAGAGCGTGTCTGCGCTTGTGTTGGAGCAACAGTAGTAGTTCTGCATGGACGGTTTCAACCGATGCTCACGACCCACACCTCAAGCAAGCACCAGTCACTCTCCAACACTCCCCCTTATGCCATTTTTGACAGTGTGGACATGCAGAAGATGTTGGGGCTGGTCCCCTGAACCCCATCCCTGGAGAGCTGCCCACTGATGGTGTGGACTGACCTCTCCTAGGGGTGAACTGTGGCCTGGGCCCCTGAGACTGACCCTGACCCTGTGGTTGACCCAAACTCTGTGCAGGAGGACCCTTGAACTTATTCCCAAATGCAGGGGCTGAACTAGATTGACCCGGTCCCCTCTTTTGCTGTCTCTCTCTTCTAGTCTGCTCACTGATTCTTACTTTTTCCACCTTTATTGCAGCTTCCACTAACTTGCTAAATTCTATGATTCCCAAGGCAGTGAGCTGGATCTTGATGTTGTCATTTAGTCCCTCTTCAAATCTCTTACATCTTTCAGCTTCATTAGTGACTATCTCCCTTCCGTAGCGACTTAATCGAACAAACTCCTTTTCATATTCGGCCACTGACAGCTGCCTCTGCTTCAGATTAATGAATTCTCTTCTTCTGTCTTCCAGGTATACAGTACCCACATACTTCTTCTTGAATTCAGAGAGAAAGAAGTCCCAAGTTACAGCTTCTGGCTGCACTTCACTGGACACAGTGTCCCACCATTCATAGGCATCGTCTTGTAACAAGGATACAACAGCTTCTAAGTTCTGCTCTGGGGTGCAGTGAAGTTGTTTTAAGACTCTGCCTGTTCTATTCAACCAATTCTCGGCTGCCACCGAGTCATCTTCTCTCTTTCCATAGAAATCCACCGCCCTAAACTTTCTTAGCCTTTCCAAGTGTGATTTTTGCTGTGGAGCTGGTGGTGGTGGTGGTGCTGGCATTACCCCGGCCATTTGTCTGAAGAAGTCGGCCATTTGTTGGAACATGGCCTGTGGAGGCTGAGCAGGCTCTGCTTGAGCTGGCGGAGCAGATTCTCTCATGCCCCCAGTCTCAGCTGCTGCAGGTGGAGCATGACTCTCCACTTCCTCCTCAACGGCTCTCTGAGATGAAGGATCCATATCCTATTCAAAATAAGAAAGATAAACAGATCTGCGTTAGTGTCACCTCGACTCTTACAAATGCAATGCATGGTATGGACTCAATCTAGGACCAGAAACGCCTAAACCGTGCTCTGATACCACTAAATGTGACACCCCTTACCCGTGTACAGTATACCCGAGTAAGTAATGCCACACGGTGTACCGGCACACTCTAATATTCCTCAATTAATTTATATCATGCTTTTGCATATAATTTATGAAATACAATTTATTTAAGCCATTTATCAAAAGTATTATTCATTTAAGGTTCCGAAAATTTTAAAGAAAATCCGGCGGAGTACCGGCTAAAAATGGAGAAAACCGTTCTTCGGAACCTGTGAAAACACTTCCAAATAATTTTCAATCAAACCCAACTTCAATTCATCAACAGAGTCTCAATATCAAACTCAACAATATTTCTCAATTTCAGTTCTCAATAGCCTTTTCATTTCTCAAACATCCATTTCTCAGGGTTCTCATATATATAAATAACAATGAAAAGATCAAATTACTTCCATACATAACCATGAATCTTTATTATTTACATGAACCTCAAAATACATTACATAATCCCAAATACATATGAGAAAATAAAAATTTGATTACAAAATGACAAAATGACACCTAGTGCCCTACCGATGCACTGCAGGTAGTGAGGTGACACAGACACTGAGCAGAACTGCTGGATGGACTCACCCAGTCTGTGGTCTACTGGGCTCACGATCGGTATCTCCAGTACCTACGCGTGGCAAAAGCAACACGCTAAGCAATAATGCTTAGTGGTGCAATAATATAATAAAAGAAAATAGCAAGAATTTAAATGTGTAGTGAATGTATATGTTTCATTTGCTTGGTATTTGTATATTATTTACTTTGTCCACTTTTATTCATTTGGTTGCCCCAAGTAACCTACACTAGACGATCGGATCGATAACGGTAAACCGCACCGGGTATCAAGTACCTCGCCGTCACACCATCGGTCACATATGCATCTCCCGGCATGTAATGCGACTAACAAGTCAGAATATATCGAGCACAAGGCCAAAGCTCAATACAAAGTCGAATGGCTAAAAGCCATGAAATCACTGAATGGCATATCGCCATGTGCGATCGCTAATCGAACCCTATTGGCATGCCAAACTATCCAAACCAATCTTGTTAGGTATACTAGGGCATTTGAAACTTTTAAATTCTTCAATTTGTGAATTTCAAGTTTTTGGTGTCACTATTCATCATTGGTCAACCAAAAATGTTGACTTTTAGAATAAAAATGTGTACATTGACTTTGGAATCCCCAACATACCACATTTGGTGTTTAAAACTTGTTGGCATTAAGTGTTAATACCATTCCAAAGTGTAACTCAACACAAGCAGAATTTTCAGTTTTGGTGAGTCAACTTCACTGTTCCATTGGATACTGTTACTGTGGAAATTTGAAGAAATGTAAAACATGAAAGTTGTTCCTTATTTTGTCTAGTTGAATTTCCTTTTTTGAATCACTCCATTTGGAGTTTTGTAGCTCCAGATATGGCCCAAAAACCCAGGCTGGCCGGATTTGCATTCTGCAGAAAATACCATATCTACAGTAGCATGAACAGTGACTGCCATAGCCATTTGGGTTAGGTTCTGGCCATAATTTGGGGTAGGTTCCTTCATGAAAGTTGTTTGTCTATGTATTAACTTGTTTCTGTAAAAATTTCAGATCAATTGACCAAATTTACAGTGAGTTATGGCCAAATGAACAGTTACTGTTCATTTGGTCAATTCTGCAGAACCAGTTGCAGGGTATCCGGATTGGGGCCAAGTTTTGGTCCTCTTGCTTTGGTCTTTTGGGCATGGTTTCTTCAGCAAAAATGTGCCATTATAAGCCTAGTTTCATGTCCAATTGGAAAAACACCAATTGGACTAACACAGCCCAAGTTATGGCAGTGCAAAGGGACTGAATTTTTAGTCCCTATGCTGCTATCCTAGGGCAGCCTGCAACCTCATTTTGGAACCCTATTTTTCAGTCCATTTGTTGGTCAAATTACCTAAAATGGTCACTAATTGACCATTAAAATGTTCTCTAACAATTTCCTAAGCCAAGTCACATTTTCACCTTTCTAAACCCTAATGTCCAACTAAATTTACTCATAACCTTAGTTAACATACTTAGTTTAATGTCCATGTATATTAATACCTTAACCATCATTTCTAGCCACTCTAATTTTATTAAAACAATCAACCTCATACTTCCATAGGGCTGCCGAAAATTTAAGGTACCATAACACATGTAATTTACTTCAATTCCTTAAAATTTCTTAGCTCAAAATGATGTTCTAACTAGGATTTAAAAGAAGGAGAATGAAATTGTAGCACTAACCTCAAGTGGCAGAATTTTCCAAGCCCCTAAACTTCACTTTTCTTCCTTTTCTTGGCTGCCAAAAGCTTTTTCTACGTGTGGGATTAATTCTTGATGAAGGGACTTATGGGTTTTAGGGTGAAATAAAGGAGGGAATTGAGCTTTGATTAGGTTGTTAATGGTGGTTTGGGGTACCCTAGGGTTTCGGCTGGTAAGGGAATGAGGAGGGGCTGCTGAAATTTTTAGTTATTTAGTCTTCATTTAGTCTTTTTATTTATTAGTCAAAGGATGGCTTAATTATGATTGGTCCAAATTTTCTTAATGACATCACCATGATGTCATAATTAAGCTTTTTCCTCATTTTCTTTCCTTTCCTCCACTACTCATTTTCAATTTGATTTCTAGTAATGTTTATTCATATTTTATGTCATATTAATTATTTACTCAACTGGAAAAGTCAGCCAAAAATCACCTCTGAAGGCGAAATGACCAAAATGCCCTCCGTTTGGCTCAACGGGCCAAAATTGTCTGTACCGATTGAAAAAATTTTCTAGGTATTTTCTTGGCATTCTAATGCCATGGGAACCTCAATAACCCTTTTATAGAGTCCCAAAAATTATTTTATAATTTTTCCCCCGGGTCTAGGGCTCCTCGTTGCGAGAACCGCAACTTCCCTCCGGTTACCCATCGCTAGGGCACCGGCTCGTTTAACTTGTTTATATTTTATTTCTAAAATTTTTACTAAATTTTTCTTATCAATATTTGAGTTAATTATGGTTCCTCACTTTAGTTTAAATATTTTTCCGGACATTCTAGCTGTCCGGACCGACACCGGTCACCGAAACAGTAGGATGTACGGAGTAGTTACCGGGAGGGTGTTACATAGTACCATTAGGAGTCTATATGTTTCATCATTTCATTATATTTTTCATTTATATTTTTATAGCATTCTAATTTTGTTTATAGTGGAAGCATAATTTCCAAATTCACATTTCTAGGTAATTTATGCATTCATCGTAATATTCATACTAATTTCAATTTATATTCATTTGATTTCACGTACTATTTACATTCAAACAACTTTCCTTTCTCTCTTGATGGGAACCTAAATCCCAAATGACAGTTTTATCTCATTTATACATTCAACAATCTATTCATGTAAAGTACATTTCATATTCAAGTGGTATCACTTATGTTTTATTAGACCTACTAGTAATGAGAATACAAATCTTAACTATATACTCACATAACTTAAATGTTCATGAAGTCATTTAGGTAAATTACTATTTCTATTCTAAGTAATCCATGAACATTTCATGGATTCCAAATTTTATACCTTAATTTTCTCTACCAATTTAGTTCTTACACTTTGTGTATTTGTATTACTATTCATATTAATATTCACTCAAATTGTTGAATTTTTAACACAAAATAAATTTATTGAACCTAAGTTCACCAAGATACCACATTTTGCATTCTAAAGTTGTTGGTATTGGTTGCCAATACCATTTCAAAGCTTAGGGTTGGCTACTTTACAGTTTTCATATTTCAAGCACTAAGTTTACTATTCTGTTGGTCATTTGTACAGTAGGAATTTGACAAAATTATCTTCATGAAAGTTGTTCCTTATTGTGTCTAGTTACATTTCGTTTTTTGAATCACTCCGTTTAGAGTTTTTTAGCTCATGTTATGGTCATTTTACCATAACTGGCCGGATTGACCTGTACCCAGAATTTCTGGGCAATTTGGTTCTGCCAGATTTGGTGACCTAAGTTTAGTTGGCGATTTGACTAGGCTATGGTCAGAATGATTTGTGTTCTCCATGAAAGTTGTAGGGATATGTCTCAGCTTTCTACTGATAAAATTTCAGATCAATTGAACTTTTCTACACTGAGTTTTGACCATTTGAACAAATACTGTTCATTTGGTCATTTTCCAGGGACAGCATGTTGGTCACCCGAATTAGGGTAATTTTTAGGTCAACTTGGTTTAGTTTTTTAGGTAGGGTTTCTTCACCAAAGTTGTACCATTATGTGTCTAGTTTCATTTCCAACTAGCTTTGCACCAATTGAACCTATACAACTCTAGTTATAGCTGCCCAAATCTGCTAGACTCACACCCAGTACTGCAGGTCACTAAGGGCAGCATGCCTAAGCTCAACTCCATTATCCTTACCCACTTCAATTCCTCCTTACACACATTCAAATGGTCACTAATTGACCATTACAATGTTAATATACCATTACATAAGCAAAACTCTAATTTTTCCCAAACCCTAATTTCCAAAGTGTCCATTTTATGCTATCCATGCCATCTAACACATCCAACACACATAATTCAACATCTAACTCAAGTTTTCTCATCACAAACCACTTCTAAACAATTCAATTCATACAAATAAACAAATCTTACCCTTCTCCCATGGCTGCCAATTTTCATACATACTTCAATATAATTGTTTTGTTCAATTCTACAATAAATTCTCATTTAATTTGTATTCCTAACAAAGATTAAAAAGATAGGGAAGTAAATATATCCACTAACCTTGTTGGAGCTACTCCCATGCTTGCCAAAAATTTTCTTTTTCCTCTTCAAATTACTGTCCAATGCTTGCTCTAGTGGTAGGGATAATTTTTCATAAAGAGAAATTAGGGTTTGGAGGTGATTTGGTGGGTTGTCTCAAGCTTGCCTTAAGCTTCGATGGAAGAATGGGTTAGGGAGAGTGAGACGCCTGGTTTGGGTGAAGAAGAAACATATTGCTTTTTGATTTTTTTGTATCATTTATCCTCTTTTATTAATTTAAGTGGTGCTTAATTGTGATTGGTGGATAGGTTCTTAATGACATCATATGATGTCATAATTAGGTATTTTCTTTCATTTTCTTTTCTTCTTTTCTCTACTCATTTTCAATTCAATTTTTAGCAATATTTATTCATATTTTAGATCATAATAATTATTTACTTAACTGGACAAGTCGGCCAAAAATCATCTCTGAAGACGAAATGACCAAAATGCCCTTCGTTTGGCTTAACATACTAAAATTGTCTGTACCGATTGAAAAATTTTTCTAAGCATTTTATTGGCATTCTAATGTCATAAAAATCTCAATGACTCTTCTCTGGAGTTTCAAAAATTATTTTATGAATTTTCTCCCGGGTTTAGGGCTTCTAGTTGCGAAGACCGTAACTTCCCACTGGGTTACCTATCGCTAGGGCACCGACTCATTTAACTTGGTTGTATTTTATTTCTAAATTTTTTCTTAAATTCTTATTATTATTATTTGAGTTATTTATTACTCCTCACTCTAGTTTAAATATTTTTTCAGACATTCTAGTTGTCTGAACCGACACCAATCACCGGAACAGTAGAATGTACGAAATTGTTGTAGTGAGGGTGTTACACCACCTTTGGTCGAGCTAAACAAATAGTGGTGACTGGTGTTCCATCCTAAATTTCCACAGCCATTGACTTGGACACAGAAGAGAAGGCTCTAGAGGCAAAGGGCTATGGAAAGAAGACAGAAAGAAGATCAGAAAGATTAGCCCTTGCAAAAAAGCAAGTTCAATAGGAAAGTGACTGAAGACTCAGATTTAATAGGGAGTTTGGAAGAAGTACCAGCTCAAAAGAAAGAAGTAAAGCTTTGCTTGCTAATTGTGATGTTGCTTGCTTAATTATGTCTGTTGCTTTTCAAAAGGTAGTGGCAAAGGTACCTGAGGAAATGCAGGGAACAACTGATCCTTTTGATGCTAAGGTATGTAGTTGGATTACCATCTAGTGCACTAATCTAGGGGAGCCAAAGAAAATTGTGATTGAAAAATTATTGGAGCGAATGACCAAGCATTTACGGCCCCTATATATCATGGCCCATCTCAATGGTTGGCCCACCTCTAGGGTACTTATTGATAATGGGTTGGTAGTCAGAATGTTACTGGTGCTGGGAAAGTTAGAGGAGAACCTTGTTACTATTGATGTCTCTGTATCTACATTCACTAGAAAGGTATCTAAGACTCTCGGAGTTCTTCTAGTAGAGGTAACTGTGGATAGTAAGTATTTTACTACTGCTTTCTTTATGGTTCATTCCACTACAAACTATCAAGCACTACTAGGGAGAGACTGGATACATGCAAATTGGTGTGTTCCATCATCGCTTTACCAGTTTCTATTGTTTTGGAAGGGGAATGATGTAGAAGTCATATGGGCAGATGCCAAGCCATTTGTGGCTCACTTTGATGTAGTGAAGGCCCAATACTACGATGTTGACATAAGCCCTATCCAGTTTTTAAAGAAGAAACCTCACCATAAGGCTCAAGGGGTAGTAACTCACAACTCCCCCGATGAAGTCATGCCCTTTGTGCAAAGTCCACCATGACAATAGGAATACAGAATGCAGAAATGAGAGATTTAACAAAGGGAACTGACACCACACTTGCAATCGTGCCTTATATGTAACGCCCTCACTTTAGGTAGTCCGTACATTTTACTGTTCCAATGATTAATGTCTGTTCGGACAGTCAGGATGTTTGGAACTACACTCCAACTAGAGTGAGGAGGCATAAATTGACTGAATAAAGACTAAGAAAAATTAAAGAAAAATTTTAGAAATGAAATACAACAAAGTTAAATGAGCTGGTGCCCTAGTGATGGGTGACCTAACGGGAAGTTGCTGTGAAGACAGCTAGTAGCCCTAAACCCAAGGGAAATCCCGTGAAATATTTTCTAGGATGCTAGAGAAGAGTTATAGAGCCTTAGGTGGCATTAGAATGTCAAGAAAAGGTTAGGAGAATTTTTAAGATTGGTGCAGACAATTTTGGCTCCTTAAGCCAAACGGAGGGCATTTTGGTTATTTCGTCTTCAGAAATTATTTTTGGCTAACTTATCCAATTAAGTAAATAATTATATGAAATAAAATATGAATAAATATTGTTTAAAATTAAATTAAAAATAAGTGGAAAAGAAAAGAAAGAAAAATGAATTAAACTTTGAATTATGACATCATTATGATGTCATTAAGAAGGCCTCCACCAATCATATTATAACACACATTTATAAACCTAATTAAAAGAGATAGAAATGAGGTAAAATGGAAAGAAAGTTTTGCCATCTTCTACCCCTTCTTCCAGCCGTTCTCTTCCTTCTCTCTACCTCCATTAACCTTTCTTCTATCTCTCTCTTCATAAGCTTGAATTCCTTCGACAAAACTCATAGCTTCATTAAAATTTAGTCTTTCACCTTAGGCAAGCTAAAGGTAGCAAAAAAAAAAAAAAAGAGGAAATTGAAGATTTGGAGAGCTTGGAAATTGACTCAAGCAAGGTTAGTGCTATGTAACTCTTTTTTTCTTTTTAAACTATGTTAAGCTTGCATAAGGAAGTAAAAATTGAAAGAAATTAAAAAGGATTGTTCAGAAATTTTGAGTTAGGGTTTGAATTAATTTTGATACCTTGGTGTTGTGGCTTGAGATTGATCTTGTTGAGACTGGTTGCTAATCATTTGAAGTGTTATGAATGATGAATTGTAATTGGGAGTAAGCAGGATGGAATATTGGGAGTGCTTCTCTTATGCAGGAAATTTGGACCTATGAGTCCAGTGTCTTATATGAGTTATAATTGAAGTTTTGTGACTCCAATTGGTGTGAAGCTAATTGGAGGTGAAACTAGACTCAAAATACCCCATTTTTCATGAAGAAAACCTGCCCAAATTCTATCAAAAACTTGGTCAATTTACTGTCCCAATCTGGGTATTAAAACACTGCACCCAAAAAAATAACTAAATGAATAGTACATGTTCATTTGGCCATAACTCCCTCTAGACAGGTTCAAAAGACCTAAATTTTATACTATTGAAAATATTAGACATAGGACTACAACTTTCATTGAGAACACCAAGCCCAGAAATGCCTCTAACCAAATGAAATTGTTGACTTAAATTAGGATACCAAACTGACCTGCACCATTCTGCCCAGAATTTCCTAGACTAAAGCTCACCCGACCAGTTTTGGCAAGATGGTCATAACTTGGTCTAAAAAAACTCAAATTGAATGAAACTAGTGGCAAAATTTCTATAAGAAATAGATTTACAAAATTGGTCCTTTGACCAAAATCCAGATACTAAGGGAACTAGGCCAATTTATTAGGTTAAGTTAGTATATAAATTCTGGAAATTAACCAAGTGATCATTTGACCCCAGAACACTCATTTAGCCATATGTCCCACTAGGAATGTCACACCTTATCCCTCTGTAAGGCATAACATGATCCTGTAGAATACCTAATGAACTACCGAACTTTACCTGCCGATAACTCATTAAGTACCCTACAAGGGATTTTAAAACAATTTTCTTATTTTTGGTAAGTGGTGAGCATTTTCTAATAGGTATTTAAAACATTTAATTGAAATTAAAAACTAGTTAAAACTTTTGGCCCATTTTATTTTTTCGCAAATTTTATAAAATTTTGATAGAGTTCTATTTATATTTTGAGAAAACAGTTCTTCAAATACCTGTAAAAAAACACTTCCAAAAATTTTCTCAACCACTACTTCAATTTCACAATCAATCTCAACAATTTCTCAAATCTCAAAATTCAACAGTCAACATTTCTCAATTTCCAAAGTTTAATCATCAGTAAAATAATATCTATCAATCTCATTCAAATTAAAATAAAGTAGTTCCATTCATATTTTATTAAGGACAAAACAATTTATATACATCATTATAAAATTTACATTAAGAGAAATTGAACTAAAATTTATTACAAATTTTATACAAACTTTGTACAAGTTGCTCAAGACCAATTTTCATGTCCATACATTTATGTGCAATACATACATCAAAAGAGATATTTACAGTCAGGGTATAAATTATACTCGATAACTCCAAGATGTTAGATCCTCAATCCTCAAAGTTCGATCACGCTCTTATAGTCTCTATATCTCATGACAAAGAATAAAAGCTATCGTTGAGTACTAGGACTCAGTGGTGCACAACATACTAAAATAATCTTTATGCAGAACTTAAATCACATTTATTCAAAAATTTGACTGAACATGAGAATTAAATACAAATCATGTATTATGAGATTTTAATCCCAAACTATTTCATTTTGAAGTATCAAATCACATTTCATAAAACCCACAGTTAGATCATGTCATTCGAAACAAATAGAATCTCAATAGCCAGAGGCTAAAGAGAAATCATATCACAAGGCTAGCTAGCTCAAATATATGGATATCCATTCACATCATCTTCTACTGGCACATGTCAACACTTCTCCAGAGAAGGAATCAAAATTCGAAACTAATTACCCCCACTAGTTGTGCTAGTGAGGTGTTCAAATATATGGTCACGATACTGTGGTTTCAAAACTTATCTTAATAATTTGCTAAACAATGTCATTTCAAATATACACAATAACTTTCATAATTTAAATCAAAACATCATAAATAAGGTTACAATAAACTTTCAACAATTGAAAGCAAAAGTAAAATGCATATTTCATTCACTTTATCAATGAATTTTAAAGCATAGTGATGTTGTGCACAAACCTCAAGCGAGTCACCTCTTGGCCTTGACTCGATTCCTCGAGTTCTTTCTTGGTATTCTTTTCAACTGAAACACACAATTTTATAGTGTTTCAGTACCATAGCTTAGCATAAATCCAAAAATAAATTTAACTTCACTTTTACCTAGCTCTAACATGTTAAACTCGACGTTCTTTAAATTTTTGTGTTTCGAGCTACTATTCACTATACTATTCAAGTTAAATTGTTGACTTTCTAAGGCTTAATAGGTATGGGAATTCCAACTTCACCCACATACCACATTTTGGTCACTAAATTTGTTGGTTTTGGTTGTTTATTCAAATTTTAAGTCTTTTTAGGCAAATTTGATAATTTTCAGTTTTGGAGTCTAAGGTTGCACTGTACCATTGGTTGCTTTTCTGTTAGAATTTGGCAAAACTTCCTGCATAGAAAATGTTCCCTATTGTCTTAAGTTTATTCTCCTTTTTGAATCACTCCAATTGGAGTTTTGTAGCTTAAGTTATAGCCATTTGAACCATGGCTGCCAGATTGGACACAACCCAGAATTCTGGGCAATTTTTTTGTGCTGGCAGTTTTAGGTCACCAACTTTGGGTGGCCAAATGGCTTGGTTAATGGCATAATTTGGGTTGGTGTTCTTCATGAAAGTTTTATATCTATATCTCATCTAACCACTGGTAAAATTTTAGATCATTTTGACCTGCCTAGCTCGAGTTATAGCCAAATGAACAAATATTGTTCATTTGGTCAGTTTGTACAGGGGCAGATTGTGATTTTTCAACTTTGGTCAATTTGTTCACTAGATTTTGGTCACTTTTTGGGCATGCTTCCTAAATGAAAATTGTGTCATTTAGTGTCTATTTGCATCTCCAATTGGTCCCATACCAATTGGACTTGTAAAATTTCATTTTTGGTCCCTCAAAGTAAATTTGGTCATGCTGCCAGTAGCATGACCATATTCCATCCGAATTTGGCCTTAACTCCAACCATTCCAACACACTTCATTTGGTCACAAATGACCATTTTTCACTTCACATTAGGTCAAAGACATCATTTACCACTTCCTCACATT
The DNA here is from genome assembly GCF_030052815.1 of Hevea brasiliensis. Classification (NCBI taxonomy): domain Eukaryota; kingdom Viridiplantae; phylum Streptophyta; class Magnoliopsida; order Malpighiales; family Euphorbiaceae; genus Hevea; species Hevea brasiliensis. Next base: position 51,937,122 of record NC_079499.1, read on the forward strand.
TTTGGTCTCTAAACCCTAATGTTCAAAACCCTAATTCACAAACTCATGCATTTAGCTACTTTCAACGCCTTTAATCCTAACCATTCAACTAATTAAAGTTCATATACCCATTCAAACCATTCAAATCATGCAATAAACCCCCATACACATGCTGGCCGAATTTCAGCTTAGTCCCTCAATAATTTGTTCCATTTCATTTTAAATTTATTTCTATGTTCTTGATGCTATACACACACTAATTAAACTAAAAATTTGAAGTTTGCGTTACTAACTTTAGGTGAAGTCTTTGATCTTCACTTCCTCTCAATTTTCTTCAATTCTTCTCCTTCTAATCTTCCTTCCAAGACTTGCTTATAATTTTTCTTCAAGAAAATTAAAGGATTTATGGTGGAATTAATGTTTAGAAAGCTTAAAAATAAGCTTTCATGGAGGAAAATTTTGAGAGAGAACTTGGGAGAGAGAGAGGCGGCAACACTAGGAAGAAGATGACCTTGTTTATTTTTTTTTTCTTTTCTTTTCTTTTATCTTTTTATGTCTTAGGAAGACCCAAAAATCCATTTAATCAATTTATTAATTATGGGATTTATGGCATCATGCATGATGTCATGCTTGATGTCATCTTCCTTCACCTTTTTCATTTTCTTTCTTTTTTTTTATTTTTCTATTAGTTCTTTAATTTAATTCTCGATTCCGAAATTTTGTTTTCTCCGATTTTATTTGACAGTTACGTCAGGAGTCAGCTCTCGGGGTCAATTGACCAAATTGCCCCTCACCGGTTCAACCCGGTTTGCAATTAATTCAATATTTCTTCCGGCTCCCTGACCTAATTATATGACTTGCTTAACAGTTCTTTTTCGTGATTTTCTCTTTTCCACTGTGTTCGTAAGGGTCCTAAGGATCGCAACGTCACATTTTACAATTCGAAATTTGAGTTTAAATTGACTTTACAAACCTTCCCGAGAAGGTCACCCATCGCTGTGACTCTCAGCTCGTTTAACTTCTTATGTTCTGTTTTTCTTATTTATACTTAACTAATTGACAATTACTAATTATTTGTGTTTATGGCTTATCTAGTTGTCTTAAGTGTGGTTCTAATCCTCTTAATTGTTCGGACCAACACTGATCACCGGAATAGTGAAATATACCAGGCTATACAAATAGGGGTCTTACAATTCCCCCCCCCCTCCCCTTTAAATAAATTTTGTCTCGAAATTTTACCTGGTATCAATCTCTGAACAGCTGTGGGTGTTGTCTCCTCATGTCCTCTTCTTGTTCCCAAGTAGCCTCCTGGCCCGAATAATGGTTCCACAGCACTTTTACCAATGGTATCTGCTTGTTCCGTAGGTGCTTCACCTTATAAGCCAGAATCACTATGGGTTCTTCTTCATATGTGAGGTTTGGATTCACTTCAATTTCCTCTACTGGTAGTACATGAGATGGATCTGATCGATACCTCCTCAACATAGACACATGGAAGACATTATGTATCTTCTCCAACTCTGGAGGTAGCGCCAAACGATATGCCAAAGGACCTACCCTTTCTAGAACCTCATATGGCCCAATGAAACGAGGGCTCAGTTTTCCCTTTCTGCCGAATCTCATAATCCTCTTCCAAGGAGAAACCTTGAGGAATACTTTCTCACCCACTGCATACTCAATATCTCTTCTCTTCAGATCAATGTAGGACTTCTGACGGTTTGATGCAGTCTTAAGTCGATCTTGGATCAACCTGATTTTCTCTTCAGTTTGCTGAACAAATTCGAGTCCAATTATCTTTCTTTCACCCACGTCATCCCAACACAACGGGTTTCTACATTTTCTGCCATACAAAGCTTCATATGGAGGCATTCCAATGCTTGACTGGTAGCTGTTGTTGTAAGCAAACTCAATCAAAGGCAAATGTGTATCCCAACTGCCCTCAAACTCAATCACACAAGCCCGTAGCATGTCTTCCAAGATCTGAATTACCCTCTCAGACTGGCCATCTGTCTGTGGGTGGAATGCAGTACTGAAGTTCAATCTAGTTCCTAGGGCTCTCTGAAGACTACCCCAGAATCTAGAAGTGAACCTAGGATCTCTGTCTGATACGATGGATACTGGCACTGCATGCAGTCTCACAATCTCATCAATATACAACTTAGCCAATCTTTCTAAACTGTAGTCCATCCGAACTAGCAGAAAATGAGCAGACTTGGTCAGTCTGTCAACAATGACCCAAACTACATCATGACTCTTCTGTGTCCTCGGAAGTCCCATCATAAAATCCATCGTTATTCTCTACCATTTCCATTCTGGTATTGGTAGTGGATGTAATAACCCAGCGGGTACTTGATGTTCTACCTTCACTTGCTGACAAGTTAGGCATTTAGAAACAAACTCTGCTACATCTTTTCATACCCATCCACCAGTAATGCTCCTTTAGCCCTCTATACATTTTTGTGCCACCAGCATGCATGGCAAAAGGAAACTCATGTGCTTCCGTCAAAATGATCTGCCTCAAATCAACATCATTAGGAACACATATTATGCCCTGGTGTAGCAATAGATCATCATCTCTTATTGAGAACTCTGGTTTCTTGCCCTGTCGAACTTCTTCCATCAGCTTCTAATACTTCTGATCATTCTGAGCAGCCATTCTAATATGATCAATCAACACTGGCTGTACATGCCATGCAACTGCTGTCTGCCCATCATCATTAATCTCTAAGCTGGCATGCAATGATCTTAACTCATGTACCAAAGACAAAGGAGTGACCCGTAGACTTGCCATAGTCTTGCGACTTAAGGCATCAGCTACAACATTAGCTTTCCCTGGCTGATAGTCTATTAAATAATCATAGTCTTTTATCAACTCTAACCATCTCCTCTGTCTCAAATTCAGCTCTTTCTGGGTGGCCAAATACTTCAAACTCTTATGATCTGTGTAGATGTAACATTTCTCCCCATACAAATAGTGCCTCCAGATCTTAAGAGCAAACACAATAGCTGCAAGCTCCAAATCATGTGTCAGATAATTCCTCTAATGCGGTTTTAGCTGGCGTGATGCATAAGCAATGACATTTCAATCTTGCATCAATACACATCCTAACCCATTGTGAGAAGCATCACTGTAAACGGTGTATTCTTTACCCGGTGTAAGTAAAGTCAGGACTGGAGCTTCAGTTAAACATCTTTTCAATTCATCAAAACTCTGTTGGCATTTATCCATCCACTGAAATTTTACATCTTTTCGGAGTAGCTTAGTCAATGGAGATGCCAACATGGAAAATCCCTTTACAAATCTATGGTAGTATCCAACTAAACCCAGAAAACTGTGAATCTCTGTGACATTTCTGGGTGGCCTCCAATTAAGGACAGCTTCAATCTTACTTGGATCTACCTTGATGCCCTCTTCTGATACTACATGCCCCAAAAAGGATATCTCCTTCAGCCAAAATTCACACTTCGATAATTTGGCATATAGCTATTTCTCCCTCAAAGTTTGCAGTACAATCCGCAGATGACTATCATGCTCTTCTGCATTCCTCGAATAAACCAATATAACATCTATGAATACCACAACAAACTGGTCGAGGTATGGTCTGAAGATAGTGTTCATTAGATCCATAAAAACAGCCGGAGCATTAGTTAACTCGAATGGCATAACTAAAAACTCATAATGGCCATAACGGGTTCTAAAGGTAGTTTTATAAATACTCTGCTCTTGTACTTTCAGCTGATAATAACCTGATCTCAGGTCAATTTTGGAGAACACAGTTGCACACCTCAACTGATCAAACAAGTCATCAATGCAGGGCAATGGATATCTATTCTTTATTGTCACCTTATTTAACTGTCGATAATCAATACACAAATGGAGAGTGTCATCTTTCTTCTTAACAAACAACACTGGCGCTCCCCAAGGTGACACACTAGGGCAGATAAAGCCCTTGTCAAGCAATTCTTGCAATTGCACTTTCAACTCTTTCAATTCTGCAGGTGCTATTCTATATGGTGTTATAGAGATTGGGTCCACACTAGGCATAACATCAATCTCAAACTGCACCTCTCTTTCTGGAGGTAATCCTGGCAATTCATCAGGAAACACATCCGAAAAGTCACATACTGTAGGGATGTCCCTTAGTGCTGGACTCCCCACTTGGGTGTCTATCACATGTGCCAAGTATGCTTCACACCCCTTTCTGATCATCCTTCTGGCTAGTACAGTCGAAATGATGTTTGATGGCAGTTAATGCCTCTCCCCATGTATTACCACATCACCGTACAAAGGGAGACCAAAAGTGACTGTTTTTAGTCTACAGTCAATCATGGCGTGATGCCTGGCTAACCAATCCATGCCCAAGATGATATCATACTCTCTGAAGGACATTTCAATCAAGTCTAACAGGAAAACATGTCCTTGGATTACCAAAGGACAGTCTCTATAGATTCTGTTAATCTGGACCTCTTGTCCTAACGGACTAGTTACTAACACTTCAAAACCCATTTACACACATGGAACAGCAAGTGAACAGACTATGCTAGCACTAACATATGAATGGGTTGAACCCGGATCAAACAATACAAATACTTCTTGATCAGAGATAGAAAATGTACCAGCTATCACATCAGAAGTCTCAGCCTCTTCTCGCTGTCTCATCGTGTAAACTCTGGCTGAAGCACTTCCTTATGCTGATTGACCAACTGTGCCCTGACTGCCTAAAGTAGTGCCTCTACCTCTGCCTCTTCCTCTGCCAACTGACTGTGAACCTCTGAGAGCAGGACTCTGAATAGATCCCTCGGCAATAGTAGGAGCTGGACCATATCTCGGAGACGGAGCACTAGTACAGTCTTTAGCTATATGGCCCTTGCCTCCACAGTTAAAACAGGCTCCAGTGGCCCAATAGCATTCCCCCCCATGAATCTTGCCATAAGTCTCATAGGGATGGGCAGAATGTGAACCCTTGCTCGACTGCTGACCAGACCTAGGGGGTCTCTGTCTAAAAAATCTGCCCCTACCAAATCTTCCACCTCGACCCCTGCTGGGCCCACTAAATTTCTTCTTCTTTCCAGAGGTACCACCAGAACTTGGCTCTACTGACTTTTCCCCCTTATCTTTTTCTGATTTCTCAGCTTTCTCTGATTTTTCTTTTGTTGGCGTCGCTTCTAATTCAATTCTCTCCAACTCAAGTGCTTGAGACATGAGTTCTAAAAAATTGCCATGTCTGAATCCCACTACTTGCATCCTTATACTGGGCTTCAAACCAGTCTCAAATCTCTTGCATCTTGCCTTGCTGGTAGTAAGGAGACTCCCAGCATAACGACTTAAACGGGAGAACTCCCTCTCATACTCTGCCACTGATCGGTTCCCTTGTTTCAAACTCAAAAATTCTTGCAGTTTCTGATCAACATATGCATCTGGGATGTATTTCTGTCTGAATTCTCTGATGAAGTCATCCTGTGTCAAGACTAGTGGTTCAAATAAGCCGTGGGGATGGTCTTCCACCAATCATACGCATCCCCTTGCAGTAGTGACACAGAGTATTCAAACTTCAATTCATCTTGACAATACAGCTTCTTAAATACTCTATCCATCCTTTCAAGCCATTGTTCTGCCTCTAAAGGGTCCACTGTGCCCTTAAATTCAGTAGCTCCATACTTCAATAACTTATCATATTGTCTGGCTAGAGGCAGTGGTTGTGCCACAGGTGTCTGGGGTGGAGCTTGAGCAGGCATACCCCCAGCCATTTGTTGGAACATTGTCGCCATCTGCTGTGTAAACTGTGCAGGAAATTGCGGCATTTGCAGGGCTGGTGCTACTGATCCATTGACATTCTGTAAAGCTGGGGCTTCCCCTTGTGCCTCAGCTTCAACAAATTGCTCGACTGAGCGATCCCCTTCTTCCATTTCAGACTGAAGTTAAGATATCTCCTGAACAAGTAACACATGGAGATTTCCCTCCGTTAGTTCATATTTATGATGTAATGTACTGTATGTAACAAATATGGACATTGAGCAGTTGTACTTAACAAAGAAAAGACACAAATTCACAAGTTAAAACATACTTCAAAAATTTTGCTCTGATACCACTAAAACATGTCACACCTTACCCCTCTGTAAGGCATAACATGATCCCGTAGAATACCTAATGAACTACCGAACTTCACCTACCGATAACTCATTAAATACCCTACAAGGGATTTTAAAATAATTTTCTTATTTTTGGTAAGTGGTGAGCATTTTCTAATAGGTATTTAAAACATTTAATTGAAATTAAAAACTAGTTAAAACTTTTGGCCCATTTTATTTTTTCGCAAATTTTATAAAAATTTTGACAGAGTTCTGTTTATATTTTGAGAAAACAGTTCTTCAAAGCACTTCCAAAAATTTTCTCAACCACTACTTCAATTTCACAATCAATCTCAACAATTTCTCAAATCTCAAAATTCAACAGTCAACATTTCTCAATTTCCTAAGTTCAATCATCAGTAAAATAATATCTATCAATCTCATTCAAATTAAAATAAAGTAGTTCCATTCATATTTTATTAAGGACAAAACAATTTATATACACCATTATAAAATTTACATTAAGAGAAATTGAACTAAAATTTATTACAAATTTTATACAAACTTTGTACAAGCTACTCAAGACCAATTTTCATGTCCATACATTTATGTGCAATACATACATCAAAAGAGATATTTATAGTCAGGGTATAAATTATACCTGATAACTCCAAGCTGTTAGATCCTCAATCCTCAGCAGCTCAGTATGCTGCTCCTCTAGTCTCTATATCTGCGACAGCAATAAAAGCTATCGCTGAGTACTAGGACTCAGTAGTGCACAACATACTAAAATAATCTTTATGCAGAACTTAAATCACATTTATTCAAAAATTTGACTGAACATGAGAATTAAATACAAATCATGCATTATGAGATTTTAATCCCAAACTATTTCATTTTGAAGTATCAAATCACATTTCATAAAACTCACAGTTAGATCATGCCATTCGAAACAAATAGAATCTCAATATCTAGAGGCTAAAGAGAAATCACATCACAAGGCTAGCTAGCTCAAATATATGGATATCCATTCACATCCTCTTCTACTGGCACACCTCAACACTTCTCCAGAGAAGGAATCAAAATTCGAAACTAATTACCCCCACTAGTCATGCTAGTGAGGTGTTCAAATATATGGTCATGACACTGTGGTTTCAAAACTTATCTTAACAATTTGCTAAACATTGTCATTTCAAATATACTAAATAACTTTCACAATTTAAATCAAAATATCATAAATAAGGTCACAATAAACTTTCAACAATTCAAAGCAAAAGTAAAATGCATATTTCATTCACTTTATCAATGAATTTTAAAGCATAGTGATGTTGTGCACAAACCTCAAGCGAGTCGCCTCTTGGCCTTGACTCAGTTCCTCGGGTTCTTTCCCGGTATTTTTTTCAACTGAAACACACAATTTTACAGTGTTTCAGTATCATAACTTAGCATAAATCCAAAAATAAATTTAACTTCACTTTTACCTAGCTCTAACGTGTTAAACTCGACGTTCTTTAAATTTTTGTATTTCGGGTTATTATTCACTATACTATTCAAGTCAAATTGTTGACTTTCTAAGGCTTAATAGGTATGGGAATTCCAACTTCACCCACATACCACATTTTGGTCACTAAATTTGTTGGTTTTGGTTGTTTATTCAAATTCTAAGTCTTTTTAGGCAAATTTGATAATTTTCAGTTTTGGAGTCTAAGGTTGCACTATTTCATTAGTTACTTTTCTGTTAGAATTTGGCAAAACTTCCTGTATAGAAAATGTTCCCTATTGTCCTAAGTTTATTATCCTTTTTGAATCACTCCAATTGGAGTTTTGTAGCTTAAGTTATAGCCATTTGAACCATGGTTGCCGGATTGGACACAACCCAGAATTATGGGCAATTTTTTTGTGCTGGCAGTTTTAGGTCACCAACTTTGGGTGGCCAAATGACTTGGTTAATGGCATAATTTGGTTTGGTGTTCTTCATGAAAGTTTTAGGTCTATATCTCATCTAACCACTAGTAAAATTTCAGGTCATTTTGACTACCTAGCTCGAGTTATAGCCAAATGAACATTCATTTGGTGAGTTTTTACAGGGGCAGACTGTGATTTTTCAACTTTGGTCAATTTGTTCACTAGGTTTTGGTCACTTTTTGAGCATGCTTCCTGAATGAAAATTGTGTCATTTAGTGTCTATTTTCATCCCCAATTGGTCTCATACCAATTGGACTTGTAAAATTTCATTTTTGATCCCTCAAAGGAAATTTGGTCATGCTGCATACTCCATCCGAATTTGGCCTTAACTCCAACCATTCCAACACACTTCATTTGGTCATAAATGACCATTTTTAACTTCACATTAGGTCAAAGACATCATTTACCACTTCCTCACATTTTTTGTCTCTAAACCCTAATGTTCAAAACCCTAATTCACTAACTCATGCATTTAGCTACTTTCAAAGCCTTTAATCTTAACCATTCAACTAATTAAAGTTCATATACCCATTCAAACCATTCAAATCATGCAATAAACCCCCATGCACATGCTGGGCGAATTTCAGCTTAGTCCCTTAATAATTTGTTTCATTTCATATTAAATTTATTTCTATGTTCTTGATGCTATACACACACTAATTAAACTAAAAATTTGAAGTTTGCGTTACTAACCTTAGGTGAAGTCTTTGATCTTCACTTCCTCTCGATTTTCTTCAATTCTTCTCCTTCTAATCTTCCTTCCAAGACTTGCTTATAATTTTTCTTTAAGAAAATTAAAGGATTTATGGTGGAATTAATGTTTAGAAAGCTTAAAAATAAGCTTTCATGGAGGAAAAATTTGAGAGAGAACTTGGGAGAGAGAGAGGCGGCAACACTCGGAAGAAGATGACCTTGTTTATTTTTTTTTTCTTTTCTTTTCTTTTATCTTTTTATGTCTTAGGAAGACCCAAAAATCCATTTAATCAATTTATTAATTATGGGATTTATGGCATCATGCATGATGTCATGCATGATGTCACCTTTTTCATTTTCTTTCTTTTTTTTTATTTTTCTATTAGTTCTTTAATTTAATTCTCGATTCCGAAATTTTCTTTTCTCCAATTTTATTTGACAGTTAGGTTAGGAGTCAGCTCTCGAGGTCAATTGACCAAATTGCCCCTCGCCGGTTCAACCCAGTTTGCAATTAATTCAATATTTCTTTCGGCTCCCTGACCTAATTATTTGACTTGCTTAACAGTTCTTTTTTGTGATTTTCTCTTTTCCACTGTGTTCGTAAGGGTCCTAAAGACTGCAGCGTCACATTTTAAGGTTCGAAATTTGAGTTTAAATTGACTTCGCAGTCCTTCCCGAGAAGGTCACCCATCGCTGTGACTCTCGGCTCATTTAACTTCTTATATTATGTTTTTCTTATTTATACTTAACTAATTGACAATTACTAATTATTTGTGTTTATGGCTTATCTAGTTGTCTTAAGTGTGGTTCTAATCCCCTTAATTGTCCGGACCGACACCGATCACTGGAACAGTGAAATATACCAGGCTATACAAATAGGGGTATTACAAGGAAGCTCTAATTAGGATAAGCCATATTGATATGGAACCCTAAGAAACAGGGCTCCAACTTTGTTTTAGACTTGGTCCTCAAATTATGAACATAAGAACCCTAAAACGAGAGTCAAAGTTTCTGACCTGAACATGAATCCTGGTAGAACAGGATACATGAGTCCAGGCCAGTGACTTGGCTATAATTAATTCTATAAAACTTGAAAAATTGTAATAAAAATTTTTAAGTGACAATAAGACATAGGGTAACAACTTCTATGAAGAAGTTTAAGCCCAAAAATGACTGTAACAGGTCTAATAAATTAGACTAAGACAGACTCCAGAATCTGCCTAATTCTTGACCCAGAAAGAGACAATGAACCAGTTATGGTTATTTAACCATAAATTGAGTTCTAAAACTCCAATTAATATGATTTAAAAAGGAAAACAAATACAAGACATAGAGGAACAAATTCTATGAAGGGAGTGTGGTCAAACAGTGGCCACATCCTGGTCAATTTGCCATGTAAAGACAGTGTATCAAATTTGGACCTAAAGAAAGGTCCATAAAATAACTAGGCATATGAGATGAAATGAATTAGAATAAATTGTTAAGTATAAAATTAACATGAATTAATGAAATTATAAATACTTAATAATACTATTCTGCCCAAAGTATGCCTAGACTCATTTATATAGTATGGATCGATTGGTATACCAATTAGGGACTACATACTGCAGTACTGCCCACAGGGATAATTATTGACAGACAACATATGTCTAAGATGATTATTCTACTGGCTTTATGCCTACCCAATGGCCATAGTGTCAATTTTTATTATTATTGGCTTATGCCTGCCCGCTGGCCTTGTGCTTGATATGAACATTGTATACTGGTTAGACATATGGATGTCTAACTAGTATACTCCTGTGTATCCAGTCTTTATAGTCTGCCATATTTACTTGGGCACAGATAAAAGCAATAAGTCTTAAATACAAATAAGTACATGAGAAAATCATTAATATAAATTTTATAAGACTGAATATAAGGTATATGTACAGAAAAGATCCCTATTAGCTTATTTACTTCCAAAGTTCTAGAAAACATGTAAAAAATTTTAAATACATGAAAATTGATATTTATTTATAAGGTTATATGTGAATTAATTATTTTAAATTGTTTAGTTATTTTTCCTTATTTATGCATCACTAAGCGTTATGCTTAGCACATTAGTTCTTACCATGCGTAGGTACTGGAGAGCACCAGCAGCCGCAACAGTAGTAGGAGAGTACAGATAGAGAGGATCAGATATGCTACAGGGTCGGTGTCACCTCACCAGTTCATTTTAGGTAGGGCTCATGTGTATTTAAATTTTTCATTTTGGGTCACTGTATATAAGTAAATGATGTAAATAATTTTGGATTGTATATAAACTGTAAATTATTGTATATGTAAACTTTATATGAATGAAATGTAATTTATTTTCTTGAAATTGATATGAGCATGAGAAGTGATATGATGAAATGGATATTAAATTAATATTGTAAATGATAAGAAAGGATAGGGTACTCCGGCTACGAATGTAGCTCTCCTTGCTCGGTTACACTATAGATGGGTGAGGGGTGTCACATTTATTGGTATCAGAGCAAAGGTTTAAGCGTTCCTAGGCATAGGTAGATAGAAAGATATAGTGTGCATAACATGCATGAGCCCTTATTTAGGAGTCAAGGTGATACTAATGCAGATCTGTTTTCTCTAGTTATTTTGGGTTAAGGTATGGATCTCGGTCCACAGAAAGTCATAGATTCGAAAAGGATAAGTATAGGAAAAATCTGATCTATTGGGATATACCGTAGTAACTACGCAATGTTCTCAATGTTTGTGTTGTAAGCTGCAGATTACAGTACCGACGTGGGACTATTGTGTAGAGCTACGTATTTTCGATAGTACATCAAGATGAGGATATTTGCATGTGGTCTTTGCTTTGGTATAGTTTTGCCAGAACAGAGTTCCATTACTAGAAATGAATTTGAAAATACTGTGGAAAAACCATAAGACAGAGGGAGCAAAGGAAAAAGGTTAAAGGTAAGTATGTAGAGCTAGATTAAGTAAGATAGACTAAGAAAAAAGTTAAGTATTATAAGAAGGAAAAGTGAAGAAACAAGAAGATAGCAGTTCCTCGACTATTTACATCGAGTAAATTTCGAGGACGGAATTTTTATTAGAGGGGGAGAATTGTAACGCCCTCACTTTAGGTAGTCAGTACATTCTACTGTTCTAACGACTAACATTTGTTCGGACAGTCAGGATGTTTGGAACTACACTCCAACTAGAGTGAGGAGGCATAAATTGACTGAATAAAGACTAAAAAAAATTAAGGAAAAATTTTAGAAATGAAATACAATAAAGTTAAATGAGCCGGTGCCCTAGCGATGGGTGACCTAACAGGAAATTGCTGTGAAGACAGCTAGTAGCCCTTAACCCGAGGGAAATCCCGTGAAATATTTTCTAGGATGCCAGAGAAGAGTTACAGAGCCTTAGGTAGCATTAGAATGTTAAGAAAAGGTTAGGATAATTTTTAAAATCGGTACAGACAGTTTTGGCTCCTTAAGCCAAACGGAGTGCATTTTGGTCATTTTGTCTTCAGAGATTATTTTTGGCCAACTTGTCCAATTAAGTAAATAATTTATATGACATAAAATATAAATAAATATTGCTGAAAATTAAATTAAAAATGAGTGGAAAAGAAAAGAAAGAAAAATGAATTAAACTTTGAATTATGACATCATTATGATGTCATTAAGAAGGCCTCCACCAATTATATTATAACACACATTTATAAACCTAATCAAAAGAGATAAAAATGAGGTAAAATGGAAAGAAAATTCTGCCATCTTCTACCTCTTCTTCCAATCGTTCTCTTACTTCTCTCTACCTCTATTAACCTTTCTTCTATCTCTCTCTTCATAACCTTGAATTCCTTCCACAAAACCCATAGCTTCCTTCATTAAAATTTCATTTTTCACCTTGGGCAAGCTAAAGGTAGCAAAAAGAAAAGAGGAAATTGAAGATTTGGAGAGCTTGGAAATTGACTCAAGCAAGGTTAGTGCTATGTAACTCTTTCTTTCTTTTTAAACTATGTTAAGCTTGCATAAGGAAGTAAAAATTGAAAGAAATTAAAAAGGATTGTTGAGAAATTTTGAGTTAGGGTTTGAATTAATTTTGGTAACTTGGTGTTATGGCTTGAGATTGATCTTGTTGAGATTGGTTGTTGATCATTTAAAGTGTTATGAATGATGAATTATAGTTGGGAGTAAGGAGGATGGAATATTAGGAGTGCTTCTCTTATGCAGGAAATTCGGACCTATGAGTCTAGTGTCTTATTTGAGTTATAACTAAAGTTGTGTGATTTCAATTGGTGTGGGGCCAATTGGAGGTGAAACTAGGCTCAAAATGCCCCATTTTGGATGGAGAAACCCTACCCAAATTTTGTCAAAATCTTGGTTAATTTACTATCCCAATCTGGATATTCAAACACTGAACCTAGAAAAATGACCAAATGAATCATGTTCATTTGGCCATAACTCTCACTAGACAGGTCCAAATGACTTGAATTTTATACCATTGAAATTATTAGACATAGGACTATAACTTTCATTGAGAACACCAAGCCCAAAAATGCCTCTAACCAAATGAAATTGTTGACTCAAGTTAGGATACCAAACTGACCTGCACCATTTTACCTAGAATTTCCTGGACTAAAGCTCACCCGACCAGTTTTGGCAAGATGGTTATAACTTGGTCTACAAAAACCCAAATTCAATGAAACTAGTGGCAAAAAAACTATAAGACATATATTTACAAAATTGGTCTTTTGACCAAAATCCATATAGTAAGGGAACTAGGCCAATTTATTGGGTTAAGTTAGTATATGAATTCTGGAAATGACCTAAGCGATCATTTGACCCCAGAACACTCATTTAGCCATATCTCCTACTAGGAAGCTCTAATTAGGATAAGCCATATTGATTTGGAACCCTAAGAAATAGGGCTCCAACTTTGTTTTAGACTTGGTCCTCAAATTATGAACATAAGAACCCTAAAATGGGAGTCAAAATTTCTGACCTGAACATGAATCCTGGTAGAATAGGATACATGAGTCCAGGCTAGTGACTTGGCCATAATTAATTCTATAAAACTTAAAAAATTGTAATAAAAATTTTTGAGTGACTATAAGACATAGGGTAACAACTTCTATGAAGAACTTTAAGCCCAAAAATGACTGTAACTGGTCCAATAAATTAGACTAAGACAAACTCTAGAATCTGCCTAATTCTGGACCCAGAAAGAGACAGTGTACCAGTTATGGTTATTTAACCATAACTTGAGTTCTAAAACTCTAATTAATATAATTTAAAAAGGAAAACAAAGACAAGACATAGAGGAACAAATTCTATGAAGGGAGTGTGGCTAAATAGTGGCCACATCCTGGTCAATTTGCCATGTAAAAATAGTGCATCAAATCTGGACCTAAAGAAAGGTCCATAAAATAACTAGGCATATGAGATGAAATGAATTAGAATAAATTGTTAAGTATAAAAATAACATGAATTAATGAAATTATAAATACTAAATAATACTAATCTGCCCAAAGTATGCCTAGACTCATTTATATAGCATGGATCGATTGGTATATCAATTAGGGGCTACATATAGCAGTACTGCTCACAAGAATAATCATTGACAGACAACATATGTCTAAGATGATTGTTCTACTGGCTTTATGCTTGCCCGATGGCCATAGTGTCAATTTTTATTATTACTGGCTTATGCTTGCCCGCTGGTCTTATGCCTCATATGACTGTTGTATACTGGTTAGACATATGGATGTCTAACTAGTATACTCTCGTGTATCCAGTCTTTATAGTCTGCCATAGGTTACTTGGGCACAGATAAAAGCAATAAGCCTTAAATAAAAGAAAGTAAATGAGAAAATCATTAATATGAATTTTATAAGACTGAATATAAGGTATATGCACAAAAAAGATCCCTATTAGCTTATTTACTTCCAAAGTTCTAGAAAACATGTAAAAGATTTGAAATACATGAAAATTGATATTTATTTATAAGGTTATACATGAATTAATTATTTTAAATTGTTTAGTTATTTTTCCTTATTCATGCACCACTAAGTGTTATGCTTAGCGCATTGGTTCTTATCACGCGTAGGTACTAGAGAGCACCAGCAGCCACAACAGTAGCAGGAGAGTACAGATAGAGAGGATCAGATCTGCTATAGGGTCAATGTCACCCACCAATTCATTTTGGGTATGTCACACCCAACTCCTCTATAAGATGTAACATGATCATGTAGTATACCTAATGAATTACCGTACTTCTCCTACCGATAATCCATTAAATATACTACAAGGGATTTTAAAACAATTTTCGGGAAATTTAAGTCATAGATTAAAATCTGGTGTTATAATTTTTTTTCTTTTTTAAATTTCGGCAAAGTGCCGGCTGTATTTTGAGAAAACAGTTCTTCAATCCTGCAAAAGAAAATGATCCCAATATGTTTTCTCAAATACAACTCCAATAAACTTTATTTCAATTCACAATTCAATTCTCAATAAACAATCAATTCATTTTCAAACCAATCTCATCATGAAGAAATATTTCATTGATTATAAGACTCAAAATTTATATTACAAAACTATTCAAGTAAATGAAATCTCAAATTTATATTTACAATAATTTACATTTAATTATATACCAAAATGTTTTACAAGAGTTTTTATACAACTGCTCAAATAATTTACATACATATTATTACATGCATACATCAAAACCTATGTACATGGGTATACCTATGATATACCTAGAGCTGATCTGAAAGTGTCTTCAAAAAACTTACTCACTGCTCTATGCTCTTCTTACCTGCGACAGCATACAAAGCTATCGCTGAGTGGTGACTCAGTGGTGCACAACTATAATTTAAAACATAGTACAATATACATTGACAAAATTTACAGTAAATAATTTGGAAATATGAATACTCATCAAATTCCAAAACTCAAAATATTCATTGCCATTAATGTAAATCATTTGTATAAAATGACTTTGATCACGAAATTCAATTTATCAAATCATGACTAACCATTTAAGGTAGTTCCAACAAAATCAATTATACATAAATCATAACTGAAATCACAATTCTTTACTGTTCAAAAACATTCTGTGTCTCAAAAGCCATGTTATATCTCAAAAACCATGTTGTATCTCAAAAATCAATCTTTATCTCACTAACTATGCAAGACTAATCCGAAAGGGCCATATTCGATGTGATTCTAACTCCCTATGGTCGGGGAGGTCGAATCAGATTCTAACTCCCTATGGTCGGGGAGGTCGAATCATCGTGTCTGATACCATCACAATAATGAATCTTCCGCAAGGGCCATAATGATAAAATAAACTTAGATCTAACCTCAAATCAGAGGAAAATCTAAGCCTGTGCACGTACCATGGTAATCAAAACACAACTAACTCCATTGTCTTCTCAACAAATGAGAGAGACGGGTAATAACCTAGTCAAGCATCTATAGTGAGATATAAAACAATATCACAATCCTTTTAGTGAGCATAAATCACAATATAATTTGATTCAAAGTCAATTCCAATATCCAATAATTTTTATGCTCATCACAATTTAAATCATAAATTTGCATTTTCCATGAAAATTACCATCACAATTCAAAACATGTTCTATCACAATTTTCCAGAACATAATTTATTCAATCCATAACAATGCTTAATACTTGTGGAAATACCATTTCACAAAGCTAAATTCATACATACTATAACAATTTCAATAATCATTGAATTAAATCCAATGCTTGTTAAACATAATACATAAAAAAAATATGTCATTTAATCATATGAAATATTCAAAACAAAATCAGTTAAAAACTAGTTGTGCACAAACCTCTGATAACTGTCTCTTGGCTCTGACTCAGTGTTTCCTTCCCCTTCCCTGAGTCTTTGCTAACTGAGAAACACAATTTGAAGTGTTTCAGTACTCATTTAAACTGTCTCTAAGAATAAGGTTCAATAATTAATTTATCGAATTCTATTATTTCCTTAGTCAACCTAATATGTTGACCCTCGATGCGTTCTAGGTAAATTAGATTTTAATGTTACTAACATGTCACATTCAATAGTCTTTTAGGGTTGGTACATGTTACCAAGTTCATTTCTGTGTATATTGCATTTTCTTGCAATTTGCTGGATTCCGGGATACTAGTTTGACCTAGCCGGACGACCTAGTTCCCTCGGTTTTCGGGTTTCGGTCAAAACTACAAACTTTTAGATCTATCTCTTATGGAACGCGGAGAAAAATTTCAGGTTATTTTGAGTTATGTAGACCAAGTTATGGTCATTTTACTATTGCTGGTCAAATTACACTAAAATTGATCACTTTAGGTCATTTTAGGTCGGCCAGTTTTTGGACCTGAACTTGTGCAAGCTGTTTGACTTGCTTATGGTCATTTCTGGGCTTTGGTGTCTTCATAAGACTTGTAGATATGGGTCTTATATATTCATGGTCAATTGGACCTGTTTTGAGTGAGTTAGGGCCTAAACACTAACTGCTGCCCAAATGGTCAATTTTCAGGCCTCATTTGCACTTAATACGGATTTGGTCATTTTTCAAGCTACCTTGCAAGCAGAATTTTGGTATGCTTTCTTCATGAAAGTTGGCAAATTCTGTGCCTAGTTTCACCTCCAATTGGTCTCATACCAATTGGAGCCACACAATTAAAGTTCTAGGCCTAAAACTCAAACTGCCTTATTGAAATTCTTGCATACACATCAAGCATCACTTTTAACACTCACCAAACTTAACATTTAAACCAATTCTGGTTGTACCACAACCTAAACATAATTTACAGCATTTTATAGGTCATTTTGGCAGCTTACAATTACATTCAATGTACACCAACAAGTGCAGAATTTTTCAATCAAATTTACAACAATTCAATCACCTTTTTATGCTCATTTACATGTCCCACTTCACACCACCTTACACACACTCAAACTGCCATAACAACCAACACATTTTAACATCATTATTCCATAAACCAAGCATGAATTCCAGCATTCTTCAAGAGCTAACAAACTGCCACAATGGTACACTTACATTCCATTACTTTCCAAGCTTTAAATCTCATTTTACATTTACCTATACTAAGTATACATCACCCAAACAATTTCCTACATAATATACATTTAATCAATCATTTAATTCACCATTTACAAGCACAAATAAACTGCCTTCAAGGTGCTTCCATGGCTGCCAAAAGTGCACATTCCCATTCAACATCAAAACTCAAAAATTTATTCATAAATCAAACACCCATAACATTCCTACTAACTTTAATGAAGCAATAACCCAAAAATACAAACTTACCACTTTGGAAATTCTTCAAAATCTCTCCAAAACTTAGTCTTCTTGCTGCCTATCTACTGCCCATGGTGTGAGGATTAACTTTAATGAAGGAAGGTGCAAAGAAGGAAGCTTAAATCAAGCTTGCATGAAGCTTTTAAATGGACGTCAATAGTGGATTTTCTTGGGAGAAATTTGGCTGGTTCTTGGAGAAGTGAAGAAGAAGATGATCTGCTGTCCAAATGAAGTGGTAGTGGTCCACTTTCATGAATTAGTGGAGCACTATGTCAAAATAAATTAGTAGTTTAATCTAAAATTTCATTTTCCCACATTAAGCTTCCCATTTTTGCTATTTACATTAGGTACCCCTAAATTAATTTTTCATTATATTTTCTAAGTGTAATATTATATATTTTTAATGGACATTTAGGTCAAAAGACAACTCAGGATGTCAAATGACCACAATGCCCCTGTTCAGGTTGCATTCCCGATTTTTCGGTAACACCGGTTTTTGTCCGTTTTTCGATTTCCCACTTTTCTTTGTACTAATTATTTAATTTTTATTTAATATTTCTAATGATATTTATACTTCAATAGGGGTCTATTTAATTCCTAAAAATATTTTTCAGGGTTCCCCACGGTCCAGAGCTAGTCAACGGTCCACGCCGTGACTTCTCGATGCGGTCACCCATCGCTAGGGTTTCCGGCTCGCTTAACTTGGTTACATTTCTTTGTTATTATTTTTTCTTTGTTTTTCTTGTATTTTCTTTTCTTGTATTTCATGATTTTATGTCTCCTCACTCATATCGAAGTGTAATTCTAGGCATCCTAGCTGTCTGGACAACACTGGCCACCGGAACAGTAGAACGCATTACCGAACATAGGGGTGTTACAATTCTCCCCCCTTAAAATGAATTTCGTCCACGAAATTTTACCCAATAGTCATCTTACAATAGTCATACGTTTATTTTTTTCCTTTTTATACGATCGTATAATCTTCTTTTCCTCAAATTTGTATAAGACTTTTAACAATCTAATGCAACGTTTAATTTGTTTGTATATCACCAATCTTCTCTTACTATTGTCCTGTCTAACCTTTTGTACTGAACTATAACCTTTCGATATTCTAACCTTTGAGTTTTAGATCCCTAAGTAGGATTTTCAAACTTATTTCTAACAATTAAATTCTGTCCTGGCATTACTATACCAAAACAGATGCCGTTGGTAACTATTCTTATCTAGGTATACTATCGGGTAGTACGTAGCTCTACACAATAATCTCAAGTCAGTACTGTAATCTGCAGCTTACAGTATAAACATCAAGAACATTGCATAGTTACTACAATACATCCCAATAGATCAAACTTTCCTATCTTTTATCCTTTTCGAATTCACCGATACCTGAAACTTATTCTGATTACAATATCCATTAACAATTAATAACTGTAACATCTCTGCTTTCATCTAGAACAATTCTATTACCGCATCTTACTTTTACGTCCTTTTGCCTTACATTAAGTAGGCTTGCCATTTAGCTTTATAATTTATGGTGTGTTAGAAAATACTTTTCGCCGATAAACTCTTCCAAAACTAATTTCACTTATTATCACAATCCTTATCTTAAGGACTAATCACTAATGCATCAAAATTTATTCCCCTGTAAAGGAATGACAACAGAACATATAGTTCTAACTCTAACATAAAAGTATGCAGACCCTAGGTCAAACAATACATAAACGAAGAGTGCCATCCTTCTTCTTAACAAACAATACTGGCGCTCCCCATGGTGACACACTAGGGCGGATGAAGCCCTTTTCAAGTAGTTCTTGCAACTGTACCTTCAACTCCTTCAACTCTGCTGGTGCCATTCTGTATGGTTTTATGGAGATTGGATCCACACCAGGCATAACATTAATTTCAAACTACACCTCTCTTTCTGGAGGTAATCCCGGCAATTCATCAGGAAACACGTCTGGAAAGTCATATACTGTAGGGATGTAACACCCTCTCGGTAGCAACTCCGTACATTCTACTGTTTCGGTGACCGGTGTAGGTCCGGACAGCTAGAACGCTCGGAAAAATATTTAAACTAAAGTGAGGAACCATAATTAACTCAAATATTAATAAGAAAAATTTAGAAAAAATTTTAGAAATAAAATACAACCAAGTTAAACGAGCTGGTGCCCTAGTGATGGGTAACCCAGAGGGAAGTTGCGGTTCTCGCAACTAGGAGCCCTAGACCAGGGGAAAAATTATAAAATAATTTTTGGGACTCCAAAGAAGGGTCATTGAGGTCCCTATGGCATTAGAATGCCAAGAAAATATTTAGAAAAATTTTTCAATCGGTACAGACAATTTTGACCCGTTAAGCCAAACAGAGGGCATTTTGGTCATTTCGCCTTCAGAGGTGATTTTTGGCCTACTTGTCCAGTTAAGTAAATAATTAATATGACATAAAATATGAATAAACATTACTAAAAATTAAATTGAAATTGAGTAGTGATGAAAAGAAAAGAAAAATAAAAAAAGGCTCATTTATGACATAATGTGATGTCATTTAAAAAGCTACCACCAATCACATTTAAACAAACATTCAACTAACAAATAAAAAGAGATAAATATGACCAAAAAATTAAAGAAAGCAGCAGCCTTCTTCTTCCCCAAAACCAGCCGAAACCCTTGCCTTGCCCAACCTCCATTGACAACTTCAACAAGCTCAATTTCCCTCCTCCCTTCACCATAAATTCTCCTACTTCTTTCTCAAAAATTTATCCTTGCACCTTGCATAACCTTTTGGCAGCCAAGAAAAGGAAAGGAAGTGAAGTTTAAGCTTGGAAAATTCTGCCCTACAAGAGGTTAGTCCATCTAAATACCTAAAACTCTTTAATTTCATGATTAGGGACTTGAATTTAGTAAGAAATTGTAATTTAAATGGACAAAAACTCATGTGTATGTGCACATGAATTTCGGCAGCCCTAAGGAAGGAATGATTTTGATTGTTTTGATGGACTTAGAGTGGACAAGAAATGATGTTTAAGGTATATAACTACATGGATAATGAATTAGTGTGCTAACTAAGGTGCATGGGTAAATTGAAATGGAAATTAGGGTTTTGGGGAGTAAAATTTGACTTGGCTTATGAAATGATTAATGGACATTCTAATGGTCAATTAGTGACCATTTAAGGCAAGTTAATCATAATTTGAAGTGAGCTAATGCATGGCAAAGTGAAATGTGTAGGCTGCCTAATGACAGCAGCAACGAGGCTGTGATTCCAACCCACTTGGACAGCCATATCTTTGGCTGTGTAGGTTCAATTGGTGTTTGGCCAATTGGACATGAAACTAGACTTATAATGGCACAATTTTGCTGAAGAAACCATGTCCAGAAGACCAAAGCAAGAGGACCAAAAGTTGGCCCCAATCCGGATACCCTGCAAACAGGTTCTGCAGAATGACCAAATGAACAGTAACTGTTCATTTGGCCATAACTCACTGTAGATATGGTCAATTGACCTGAAATTTGTACAGCAATAAGATAAGACATAGACAAACAACTTTCATGAAGAAACCTACCCCAAATTATGGCCAGAACCCATCCAACAAGGCAGTGGCAGTCACTGTTCATGGTATTGTAGATTTGGTAAATTCTGCAGAATTGAAATCCGGCCAGCTGTGGTTTTTGGACCATATCTGGAGCTACAAAACTCCAAATTGAGTGATTCAAAAATAAAAAATTCAACTAAACAAAATAAGGAACAACTTTCATGTTTACGATTTGCTCAAATTCCCACTGCAACAGTGCCCAATGGAACAGTAAAGTTGGGCTACAAAAACTGAAAATTTTGCTTCCCTTGGTTTAAGCTTAGAAATGGTAATAATGCTTAATGAAAACAAGTTTTAAATGCAAAATGTGGTATGTTGGGAGTGCCAAAACCAATGTACCTATTTTCTATCCAAAATTCAACATTTTTATTGACTAATGAAGTGAATAGTGACACCAAAACTTGAAATTCGCAAATTGAAGAATTTTAAAGTATCAAATGCCCTAGTATACCTAACAAGATTGGTTTGGATAGCTTGTCATGCCAATAGGGTTCAGTTAGCAGTACTGCACATGGCATTATGCCATTCTGTGATTTCATGGCTTTTAGCCATTCTGACCTTGTATTGAGATGTGGCCTCGTGCCTAATATTATTTACAGCTTGTTAGCTGTTCTGTTGCACACCGGGAGATACATATGTGACCGATGGTGTGACGGCCCGAGGTACTTGATACCCAGTGCCAGTTTACCTGTTTATCCAGTCCAGTCGTCTAGTATAGGTTACTTGGGCAACCAACTGAATGAAAATGGACAAAGTTAAAGAAATAAATGAATATATCAAATACAAAACAAATAAGACATATACATTCAATACATATTTATTTTCTGCTATTTTCTTTTATTTTATTATTGCACCACTAAGCATTATTGCTTAGCGCGTTGCTTTTGCCACGCGTAGGTTCTGGAGATACAGATCAAGAGCCCAATAGACCACAGACTGGGTGAGTCCATCCTGCAGCTCTGCACAGTGTCCGTGTCACCTCAACTTCTACAGTGCATTGGTAGGACACTAGGTGTCATTTTGGTATTTTGTAATTAAATTTTCATTTTCTCATATGTAGTTGAACTTATAAAATGTATTTTGATGATCATGTAAATAATGAGAATTGTGTTTATGAATGGAAAAGAGAATGTTTATTTGTGATTTATACTTGATTATTACATGAGATGAATGATTGAGAAATGAAATTGAAAAATGTTGAGATTTTGATATTGGAGTTTGAGAGTGATGAGATATGAATATTGAAAGTGTTTTTAACAGGTTCCGAAGAACTGTTTTCTCCATTTTTAGCCGGTACTCTGCCGGATTTTCTTTAAAATTTTCGGAACCTCAAACATATTATATTTCATCAGTTATATTCAAAAGCATGATAAAAATTTAATTAAGGTATATTAGAGTGTGCCGGTACACCATGTGACATTGCTTACTCGGGTATACTGTACACGGGTAAGGGGTGTCACATTTAGTGGTATCAGAGCACGGTTTAGGCGTTTCTGGGCCTAGATTGAGTCCATACCATGCATTGCAATTGTAAGAGTCGAGGTGACACTAATGCAGATCTGTTTGTCTTTTTTTTTTTTTATTTTGAATAGGATATGGACCCTACATCTCAGAGGGCAGTTGAGGAGGAAGTGGAGAGTCATGCTCCACCTGCAGCAGCTGAGACTGGGGGTATGGGAGAACCTGCTCCGCCAGCTCAAGCAGAGCCTGCTCAGCCTCCACAGGCCATGTTCCAACAAATGGCCAAATTCTTCAGACAAATGGCTGGGGTAATGCCAGCACCACCACCACCACCAGCTCCACAGCAGAAATCACACCTGGAAAGATTAAGAAAGTTTGGAGCAGTGGACTTTTTTGGCAAGAGAGAAGATGATTCTGTTACAGCCGAGAATTGGTTGAACAGAACAGGTAGAGTTTTAAAACAACTCCACTGCACCCCAGAGCAAAATTTAGAGGCTGTTGTATCTCTGTTGCAAGATGATGATTATGAATGGTGGGATACGGTATCCAGTAAAGTGCAGCCAGAAGTTATAACTTGGGACTTCTTCCTCTCCAAATTTAAGAAGAAATATGTGGGTACTGTATACCTAGAAGAGAGAAGAAGGGAATTCATTAACCTGAGGCAGAGACAGCTGTCAGTGGCCGAGTATGAGAAGGAATTTGTCCGATTAAGCCGCTACGGAAGGGAGATAGTCCCTAATGAAGCTGAAAGGTGCAAGAGATTTGAAGAGGGACTAAATGACAACATAAAGATCCAGCTCACTGCCTTGGGAATCACAAAATTTACCAAGTTAGTGGAAGCTGCAAAAAGGTTGAAAAAGTGAGAATCAGTGAGCAGACCAGAAAGGATAGACAGCAGAAGAGGGGCCAGTCGGTCTAGTTCACTCTCAGATCCGGGAAGAGGTTCAAGGGTCCACCGCACGCAGTTCAGTCGCCCACACGGCCGTGGTCACCTCGAGGCCCAGCTACGCTTTACCCCTAGGAGAGGTCAGTCCACACCATCAGTGGTTAGCTCTCCAGGGATGGGGTTCAGGGGACCAGCCCCAGCATCTTCTGCATGTCCACACTGTCTGAAGTGGCACAAGGGAGAGTGTTGGAGAGTGACTGGTGCCTGCTTAAGGTGTGGGTCAACAGAGCATCAATTGAAGAACTGTCTACGCAGAACTACTACAGCTGCTCCAACACAAGCAGACAGACCTACTCCTGCACCACAGAAGGGTAGAAAATCTGGCAAATCTGAAGCTGTGGGACCATCACAGAGGCCTGCGTCTGAGCCAGCAGAGAGGCCAGATAACAGACCACCTGCAAGAGCTTAAGCCATTAGAGCTCAGGAGGAGCAAGATGCCCCGGACGTCATCAGGGGTACGTTCTCCCTCTACAATACATCTGTGCATGCATTAGTGGATCTAGGATCCACTCATTCATACATCTGCATCAATCTACCCGTAGAAAGGGGATTCTAGTAGGGGAGAGTGACCAAGACATTCTGGTCACTAATCCATTGGGCCACAGTGTGGTAATGAACAAAGTATACAAGGGTTGCCCGTTAAGGATTCAGGGGTATGAATTCTTGGCAGACCTGATTGAGTTGCCCTTCCACGAGTTTGACGTGATTTTGGGAATGGACTGGTTGTCATGTCATCAGGCAATAGTTGATTGCAAATTGAAGAGAATTTCTCTGAAAACTCATGAGGGTAATGAGATCACAGTTGTGGGGGAAAGGACAGATTTCTTGTCCAATGTCATTACAGCCACAGTTGCAAGAAGAATGATGAGAAAAGGCTATGAAGCCTACCTAGCACATATGGTGGACACTAGGCAGGCTAAGCCAAACTTGAGTGATATACCCACAGTAAGAGACTTCCCAGAGGTATTCCCTGAAGAATTGCCTGGTTTGCCACCAGAAAGGGAAGTTGAATTTGCTATTGAGACACTGCCGCACAAAGACCCATTTCCATTGCTCCTGATAGGATGGCACCCACTGAATTGAGGGAGTTGAAAACTCAGTTGCAAGAGTTGCTTGATAAGGGGTTCATACGGCCCAGTGTGTCACCATGGGGAGCTCCAGTGCGGTTTGTAAAGAAAAAGGATGGGACTTTGAGGCTATGCATTGATTACCGGCAATTGAATAAAGTGACTGTAAAGAACAAATATCCGTTGCCTAGAATTGATGATCTGTTTGATCAGTTGAAGGGAGCAGGAGTATTTTCTAAGATTGATCTCAGATCAGGGTATCATCAGTTGAGGGTGAAGGATGCAGATGTGCCAAAGACTGCATTCAGGACCCGATATGGGCATTATGAGTTTCTAGTAATGCCCTTTGGCCTAACAAATGCACCAGCAGCATTTATGGACCTTATGAACCGTATCTTCCATCCATACTTAGATCGGTTCGTAGTGG
This sequence comes from Hevea brasiliensis, assembly GCF_030052815.1. NCBI lineage: Eukaryota > Viridiplantae > Streptophyta > Magnoliopsida > Malpighiales > Euphorbiaceae > Hevea > Hevea brasiliensis. The sequence goes on from NC_079499.1 coordinate 51,962,647, forward strand.
TCTTTATTGATGATATTTTGGTGTATTCCAAGACCAGGGAAGAACATGATGAACATTTGAGGATTGTTCTGCAAACCCTGAGAGAAAAGAAACTGTATGCTAAGTTGTCTAAGTGTGACTTTTGGTTAAATGAGATTGCATTCCTTGGACACATAGTGTCAGCTGATGGGATTAGAGTGGATCCCAAGAAAATAGAAGCAGTGATGGAATGGAAGCCTCCCAGAAATACAACTGAGGTCAGAAGCTTCTTAGGGCTAGCTGGGTATTACAGGAGATTTGTGAAGGGATTTTCCTTAATAGCTGCTCCAATGACCAAGTTGTTACACAAGAATGTTAGATTTGACTAGAATAGCAAGTGTCAGACCAGTTTTGAGAAGTTGAAGGCTATGTTGACAGAGGCACCAGTGTTAACACAGCCAGTGTCAGGAAAGGACTTCGTGGTCTACAGTGATGCCTCTCATAGTGGGTTAGGGTGTGTATTGATGCAAGAGGGGAAGGTGGTCGCTTATGCTTCCAAGCAGCTAAGGCCATATGAACATAATTACCCTACCCATGATCTAGAGCTTGCAGCAATTATCTTCGCATTGAAGATATGGAGGCATTACTTGTATGGTGAAAAGTGCTACATTTACACGGACCACAAAAGCCTAAAATACTTGCCAACCCAGAAGGAGCTCAACCTTAGACAGAGGCGATGGATTGAGTTCCTGAAAGACTATGATTATGTAATTGACTACCATCCTGGAAAGGCAAATGTAGTTGCTGATGCTTTGAGCAGAAAATCCATGATAACTTTGAGATCATTAAATGCCCGTCTATCTTGGGTTCGAGATGGAGCTATTTTGGCTGAGTTGCAAGTGAGGCCAAACCTGCTACAGTAGATTTTAAATGGGCAAAAGGTAGATGAAAAGTTAATGGCTATTATGAGCGAAATCCCAGAGGGAAAAGCAACTGACTATGGGGTGAAAGCAGATGGGTGTCTGTATTACAAAGGAAGACTGTGTGTACTAGATGATGGGGAATTGAAGGCCAGTATTCTAAAAGAGGCACACACCAGTGTATATGCTATGCACCCAGGAAGTACAAAGATGTATCATGATCCAAGCTTGATATTGGTGGCCTGGTATGAAGAAGGACATAGCTGACTATGTGACTAAATGCTTGACATGTCAGCAAGTCAAGGCAGAACATCAAGTTCCATCGGGTTTGCTACAGCCTATACGCATACCTGAATGGAAATGGGATCAGATTACCATGGATTTTGTAAGTGGTCTACCTCTCACCCAGAAGAAACATGATGCAGTATGGGTGACAGTTGATAGATTGACAAAGTCAGCACACTTTCTGCCAGTTAAGACTGACTACTCACTGGAGAAGTTAGCAGAATTGTATATCAGTGAGATAGTTAGACTGCATGGAATTCCACTTTCCATCATATCTGATCGAGACCCAAGGTTTACATCGAGATTTTGGAAGAAGTTGTATGAGTCCTTGGGTACACAACTCCACTTCAGCACAGCATTCCATCCTCAGATGGATGGGCAATCCGAAAGAGTAATCCAGGTCCTTGAGGATATGCTGAGGGGTTGTGTCATTGAGTTTGAGGGAAGTTGGGATAGATACCTCCCACTGGCAGAATTTGCATACAACAATAGCTACCAAGCTAGTATCCAAATGGCCCCGTATGAAGCACTGTATGGGAGAAAATGTAGAACTCCAGTGTGTTGGACTGAATTGGGCGAAGACAACCGGTGGGGCGGACACTGTGAAACAGACTGAGGAGAAAGTGAAACTAATCAAAGCCAACCTGAAGGTTGCCTCAGATAGACAGAAATCTTATGCCGACCTGAAGAGAAAAGAAATAGAATATGCGGTTGGCGACAAAGTGTTCCTCAAGGTGTCACCATGGAAGAAGGTATTGAGGTTTGGAAGAAAAGGTAAGTTAAGCCCTAGGTTCATTGGCCCATATGAAGTCATTGAACGTGTGGGTCCAGTGGCCTATAGGCTAGCTTTACCACCACAGCTGGACAAGATCCACAATGTGTTCCACGTGTCCATGCTAAGAAGATACCGCTCAGATCCTTCACATGTCATCTCCAGGGAAGAAATTGAAATACAACCAGATTTGACATATGAAGAAGAACCTCTACGGATCCTAGCTCGCAAAGTAAAAGAATTGAGGAACAAGCAGATTCCACTGGTGAAAGTGCTTTGGAGGCACCACAACACCGAAGAGGCAACTTGGGAAAGTGAAGAGACGATGAGGCAACAGTTCCCTCAACTGTTTGCATCAGGTAAATTTCGAGGACGAAATTTAAATTAGAGGGGAAGAGTTGTAACACCCTCTCGGTAGCAACTCCGTACATTCTACTGCTCCATTGATCGGTGTCGGTCCTGGACCTAGAACGTTCGGAAAAATATTTAAACTAAAGTGAGGAACTATAATTAACTCAAATATTAATAAGAAAAATTTAGGAAAAATTTTAGAAATAAAATACAACCAAGTTAAACGAGCCGGTGCCCTAGCGATGGGTAACCCAAAGGGAAGTTGCGGTTCTCGCAACTAGGAGCCCTAGAACCGGGGAAAAATTATAAAATAATATTTGGGACTCCAGAGAAGGGTCATTGAGGTCCCTATGGCATTAGAATGCCAAGAAAATATTTAGAAAAATTTTTCAATCGGTACAGACAATTTTGACCCGTTAAGCCAAACGGAGGGCATTTTGTACATTTCGCCTTCAGAGGTGATTTTTGGCCGACTTGTCCAGTTAAGTAAATAGTTAATATGACATAAAATATAAATAAACATTACTAAAAATTAAATTGAAATTGAGTAGTGATGAAAAGAAAAGAAAAATAAAAAAAAGGCTCATTTATAACATAATGTGATGTCATTTAAAAAGCTACCACCAATCACATTTAAACAAACATTCAACTAACAAATAAAAAGAGATAAATATGACCAAAAAATTAAAGAAAGCAGCAGCCTTCTTCTTCCCCAAAACCAGCCGAAACCCTTGCCTTGCCCAACCTCCATTGACAACTTCAACAAGCTCAATTTCCCTCCTCCCTTCACCATAAATTCTCCTACTTCTTTCACAAAAATTTATCCTTGCACCTTGCATAACCTTTTGGCAGCCAAGAAAAGGAAAGGAAGTGAAGTTTAAGCTTAGAAAATTCTGCCCTACAAGAGGTTAGTGCATCTAAATACCTAAAACTCTTTAATTTCATGATTAGGGACTTGAATTTAGTAAGAAATTGTAATTTAAATGGACAAAAACTCATGTGTATGTGTACATGAATTTCGGCAGCCCTAAGGAAGGAATGATTTTGATTGTTTTGATGGACTTAGAGTGGACTAGAAATGATGTTTAAGGTATATAACTACATGGATAATGAATTAGTGTGCTAACTAAGGTGTATGGGTAAATTGAAATGGAAATTAGGGTTTTGGGGAGTAAAATTTGACTTGGCTTATGAAATAATTAATGGACATTCTAATGGTCAATTAGTGACCATTTAAGGCAAGTTAATTATAATTTGAAGTGAGCTAATGCATGGCAAAGTGAAATGTGTAGGCTGCCTAATGACAGCAGCAACGAGGCTGTGATTCCAGCCCACTTGGACAGCCATATCTTTGGCTGTGTAGGTTCAATTGGTGTTTGGCCAATTGGACATGAAACTAGACTTATAATGGCACAATATTTCTGAAGAAACCATGTCCAAAAGAACAAAGCAAGAGGACCAAAAGTTGGCCTCAATTCGGATACCCTGCAAACAGGTTCTGCAGAATGACCAAATAAACAGTAACTGTTCATTTGGCCATAACTCACTGTAGAAATAGTCAATTTACCTGAAATTTTTACAGCAACAAGATAAGACATAGACAAACAACTTTCATGAAGAAACCTACCCCAAATTATGGCCAGAACCCATCCAACAAGGCAGTGGCAGTCACTGTTCATGGTAATGTAGATTTGGTAAATTCTGCAGAATTAAAATCCGGCCAGCTGTGGTTTTTGGACCATATCTGGAGCTACAAAACTCCAAATGGAGTGATTCGAAAAAAGAAATTCAACTAGACAAAATAAGGAACAACTTTCATGTTTACCATTTCCTCAACTTCCCACTGCAATAGTGCCCAATAGAACAGTAAATTTGGGCTACAAAAACTGAAAATTTTGCTTCCCTTGGTTTAAGCTTAGAAATGGTATTAATGCTTAATGCAAACAAGTTTTAAATGCAAAATGTGGTATGTTGGGAGTGCCAAAACCAATGTACCTATTTTCTATCCAAAAGTCAACATTTTTGTTGACTAATGAAGTGAATAGTGACACCAAAACTTGAAATTCGCAAATTGAAGAATTTTAAAGTATCAAATGCCCTAGTATACCTAACAATATTGGTTTGGATAGTTTGGCATGCCAATAGGGTTCAGTTAGCAGTATTGCACATGGCATTATGTCATTCTGTGATTTCATGGCTTTTAGCCATTCTGACCTTGTATTGAGATGTGGCCTCGTGCCTAATATTATTTACAGCTTGTTAGCTGTTCTGTTGTACACCGGGAGATACATATGTGACCGATGGTGTGACGGCCCGAGGTACTTGATACCCAGTGCCAGTTTACCCATTTATCCAGTCTAGTCGTCTAGTATAGGTTACTTGGGCAACCAACTGAATGAAAATGGACAAAGTTAAAGAAATAAATGAATATAACAAATACAAAACAAATAAGACATATACATTCAATACATATTTATTTTCTGCTATTTTCTTTTATTTTATTATTGCACCACTAAGCATTATTGCTTAGCGCGTTGCTTTTGCCACGCGTAGGTTCTGGAGATACAGATCGAGAGCCCAGTAGACCACAGACTGGGTGAGTCCATCCTGCAGCTCTGCACAGTGTCCGTGTCACCTTAACTTCTACAGTGCATTGGTAGGACACTAGGTGTCATTTTGGTATTTTGTAATTAAATTTTCTTTTTCTCATATGTAGTTGAACTTATGAAATGTATTTTGATGATCATGTAAATAATGAGAATTGTGTTTATGAATGGAAAAGAAAATGTTTATTTGTGATTTATACTTGATTATTACATGAGATGAATGATTGAGAAATGAAATTGAAAAATGTTGAGATTTTGATATTGGAGTTTGAGAGTGATGAGATATGAATATTGAAATTGTCTTTAACAGGTTCCGAAGAACTGTTTTCTCCATTTTTAGTCGGTACTCTGCCGGATTTTCTTTAAAATTTTCGAAACCTCAAACATATTATATTTCACCAGTTATATTCAAAAGCATGATAAAAATTTAATTAAGATATATTAGAGTGTGCCGGTACACCGTGTGACATTGCTTACTCGGGTATACTGTACACGGGTAAGGGGTGTCACAAGGGATGTCCCTCAATGCTAGACTCCCCACTTGGGTGTCTACCACATGTGCCAAGTATGCTTCACACCCCTTGCTGATCATTTTCTGGCTAGTGCAGCCGAAATAATGTTTGATGGCAATAGCTGCCTCTTCCCATGTATTACCACATCATCAGCATCGAGGAGACTGAAAGTGACTGTCTTCAGCCTACAGTCAATCATGGTATGATGCCTAGCTAACCAATCCATGCCCAAGATGATATCATAATCTCTGAAGGGCATTTCAATGAAATCAGACAGAAAAGTGTGTCCTTGGATCACCAAAGGACAATCCCTATATATTTTATTAACCCTAACCTCCTATCCTAGCGGACTTGTTACTAGCACCTCAAAGTCCATTTGTGTACATGGAACAACAATGCAATCAATGATGCTAGCACTCACATAAGAATGGGTAGAACCCGGATCAAATAACACAAACACATCTTGATTAAAAGTTGAGAAGGTACCAGCCACAACATCAAATGTCTCGGCCTCTACTCTCTATCTCATTGCATAGATTCTGACTGGAGCACTGTCTTGCTCTGAATGTTTCACTGTGCCTTGGCTGCCTGCTAGGCTACCTCTGCTAGGTGGTTGTGAACTTCTAGTGACAGGGCTCTGAACTGACCCTTCTACAGTAGTAGGAGGTCGTCCAACTCTATGACTACTGGTGCAGTCCTTGGCAAAGTGTCCTGTGCCTCCACAGTTATAACAGGCTCCAATAGCCTTATAGCATATCCCACCATGATATCTTCCATAAGCTTCACATTGACGAGAAGGGTAGGAACTTCTAGTTGTTCGACGACTGGACCTTAGTGGTCTCTGCCTTGATGATCCACCTCTGTTATATCCGTGAGCTCAGGGCTCCTCAATTTCTTTTCTCTTTCTCAAATTACTGCTTGAGCTCTGACCCATAGGTTTCTCCCTCTTCTCTATTTCATGTTGCCCTTGTGGGAGTTGGGTCTGTACTTGGGCTTGGGCTGACAGATTATCAGCCATTTATTGAAAGAAAGTGGCCATTTGCTGGGCCATTTGTGCAGTAATTTGTATTGGCAAAACTGATACAGTCAGGCCTTCGACATTTTGTGGAGCTGGGGCCTCAACTTGTTCTTCTGTCATCATAGACTGTTCTATTGTCTCATTCTTCTCTTCCATATCTTTTCACAAGATTTTCTATTCCTGTACAACCAACATAATGATATTCCTCTCCATTAGTTCATATTTATGATGTAAATGTACTATATGTATCAAACATTTGAGCAGTTGTAGTTACCGACAAAAAGATTTCAAATTCACAGTTCGAAATTTACTTTAAAACCATTGCTCTGATACCACAAAACATGTCACACCCTACTCCTCTATAAGATGTAACATGATCCCCTAGTATACCTAATGAATTACCATACTTCTCCTACCGATAATCCATTAAATATACTACAAGGGATTTTAAAACAATTTTCGGGAAATTTAAGTCATAGATTAAAATCTGGTGTTATAATTTTTTTTTTTAAAATTTCGGCAAAGTGCCGGCTGTATTTTGAGAAAACAGTTCTTCAATCCTGCAAAAGAAAATGATCCCAATATGTTTTCTCAAATACAACTCCAATAAACTTTATTTCAATTCACAATTCAATTCTCAATAAACAATCAATTCATTTTCAAACCAATCTCATCATGAAGAAATATTTCATTGATTATAAGACTCAAAATTTATATTACAAAACTATTCAAGTAAATGAAATCTTAAATTTATATTTACAATAATTTACATTTAATTACATACCAAAATGTTTTACAAGAGTTTTTATACAATTGCTCAAATAATTTACATACATATTATTACATGCATACCTCAAAACCTATGTACATGGGTATACCTATGATATACCTGGAGCTGATCTGAAAGTTTCTTCAAAAAACTTACTCACTGCTCTATGCTCTTCTTACCTGCGACAGCATACAAAGCTATCGCTAAGTGTTGAACTCAGTGGTGCACAACTATAATTTAAAACATAGTACAATAAACATTGACAAAATTTACAGTAAATAATTTGGAAATCTGAATACTCATCAAATTCCAAAACTCAAAATATTCATTGCCATTAATGTAAATCATTTGTATAAAATGACTTTGATCACGAAATTCAATTTATCAAATCATGACTAACCATTTAAGGTAGTTCCAACAAAATCAATTATACATAAATCATAACTGAAATCACAATTCTTTACTGTTCAAAAACATTTTGTCTCAAAAGCCATGTTGTATCTCAAAAACCATGTTGTATCTCAAAAATCAATATTTATCTCACTAACTATGCAAGACTAATCCGAAAGGGCCATATTCGATGTGATTCTAACTCCCTATGGTCGGGGAGGTCGAATCAGATTCTAACTCCCTATGGTCGGGGAGGTCGAATCATCGTGCACAGTACCATCACAATAATGAATCTTCCGCAAGGGCCATAACGATAAAATAAACTTAGATCTAACCTCAAATCAGAGGAAAATCTAAGCCTGTGCATGTACCATGGTAATCAAAACACAACTAACTCCATTGTCTTCTCAACAAATGAGAGAGATGGGTAATAACCTAGTCAAGCATCTATAGTGAGATATAAAACAATATCACAATCCTTTTAGTGAGCATAAATCACAATATAATTCGATTCAAAGTCAATTCCAATATCCAATAATTTTTATGCTCATCACAATTTAAATCATAAATTTGCATTTTCCATGAAAATTACCATCACAATTCAAAACATGTTCTATCACAATTTTCCAGAACATAATTTATTCAATCCATAACAATGCTTAATACTTGTGGAAATACCATTTCACAAAGTTAAATTCATACATACTATAACAATTTCAATAATCATTGAATTAAATCCAATGCTTGTTAAACATAATACATAAAAAAAAAATATGTCATTTAATCATATGAAATATTCAAAACAAAATCAGTTAAAAACTAGTTGTGCACAAACCTCTGATAACTGTCTCTTGGCTCTGACTCAGTGTTTCCTTCCCCTTCCCTGAGTCTTTCCTAACTGAGAAACACAATTTGAAGTGTTTCAGTACTCATTTAAACTGTCTCTAAGAATAAGGTTCAATAATTAATTTATCGAATTCTATTATTTCCTTAGTCAACCTAATATGTTGACCCTCGATGCGTTCTAGGTAAATTAGGTTTTAATGTTACTAACATGTCACATTCAATAGTCTTTTAGGGTTGGTACATGTTACCAAGTTCATTTCTGTGTATACTTCATTTTCTTTCAATTTGCTGGATTCCGGGATACTAGTTTGACCTAGCCGGAAGACCTAGTTCCCTCTATTTTCGGGTTTCTATCAAAACTACAAACTTTTAGATCTATGTCTTATGGAACGCAGGGCAAAATTTCAGGTCATTCTGAGTTATGTAGACCAAGTTATGGTCATTTTACTATTGCTGGTCAAATTGCACTAAAATTGATCACTTTAGGTCATTTTAGGTCATTTTAGGTTCGGCCAGTTTTTGGACCCGAACTTGTGCAAGCTGTTTGACTTGCTTATGGTCATTTTTGGGCTTTTGTGTCTTCATAAGACTTGTAGATATGGGTCTTAACTATTCATGGTTAAAATTTTAGGTCAATTGGACCTTTTTTGAGTGAGTTATGGGCTAATTTTCAGGCCTCATTTGCACTTAATCCAGATTTGGTCATTTTTCAAGCTACCTTGCAAGCAGAATTTTGGTAAGCTTTCTTCATGAAAGTTAGCACATTCTGTGCCTAGTTTCACCTCCAATTGGTCTCATACCAATTGGAGCCACACAATTAAAGTTCTAGGCCTAAAACTCAACTGCCTTATTGAAATTCTTGCATACACATCAAGCATCACTTTTAACACTCACCAAACTTAACATTTAAACCAATTCTGGTTGTACCACAACCTAAACATAATTTACAGCATTTTATAGGTCATTTTGGCAGCTTACAATTACATTCAATGTACACCAACAAGTGCAGAATTTTTCAATCCAATTTACAACAATTCAATCACCTTTTTATGCTCATTTACATGTCCCACTTCACACCACCTTACACACACTCAAACTGCCATAACAACCAACACATTTTAACATCATTATTCTATAAACCAAGCATGAATTCCAGCATTTTTCAAGAGCTAACAAACTGCCACAATGGTACACTTACATTCCATTACTTTCCAAGCTTTAAATCTCATTTTACATTTACCTATACTAAGTATACATCACCCAAACAATTTCCTACACAATATACATTTAATCAATCATTTAATTCACCATTTACAAGCACAAATAAACTGCCTTCAAGGTGCTTCCATGGCTGCCAAAAGTGCACATTCCCATTCAACATCAAAACTCAAAAATTTCTTCATAAATCAAACACCCATAACATTCCTACTAACTTTAATGATCCTTAATAACCCAAAAATACAAACTTACCACTTTGGAAATTCTTCAAAATCTCTCCAAAACTTGGTCTTCTTGCTGCCTATCTACTGCCCATGGTGTGAGGATTAACTTTAATGAAGGAAGGTGCAAAGAAGGAAGCTTAAATCAAGCTTGCATGAAGTTTTTAAATGGACGTCAATGGTGGATTTTCTTGGGAGAAATTTGGCTGGTTCTTGGAGAAGTGAAGAAGAAGATGATCTGCTGTCCAAATGAAGTGGTAGTGGTCCACTTTCATGAATTAGTGGAGCATTATGTCAAAATAAATTATTAGTTTAATCTAAAATTTCATTTTCCCACATTAAGCTTCCCATTTTTGCTATTTACATTAGGTACCCCTAAATTAATTTTTCATTATATTTTCCAAGTGTAATATTATTTATTTTTAATGGACATTTAGGTCAAAAGACAACTCGGGATGTCAAATGACCACAATGCCCCTGTTCGGGTTGCATTCCCGATTTTTCGATAACACCGGGTTTTGTCCGTTTTTCGATTTCCCACTTTTCTTTGTACTAATTATTTAATTTTTATTTAATATTTCTAATGATATTTATACTTCAATAGGGGTCTATTTGATCCCTAAAAATATTTTTCAGGGTTCCCCGCGGTCCAGGGCTAGTCAACGGTTCACGCCGTGACTTCCCGATGCGGTCACCCATCGCTAGGATTTTCGGCTCGCTTAACTTGGTTACATTTCTTTGTCATTATTTTTCCTTTGTTTTTCTTGTATTTTCTTTTCTTGTATTTCATTATTTTATGTCTCCTCACTCATATCGAAGTGTAGTTCTAAGCATCCTAGCTGTCCGGACAACACTGGTCACCGGAACAGTAGAACGCATTACCGAACATAGGGGTGTTACGGGGTAGGGCTCATGTGTATTTAAATTTTTCATTTTGGATCACTGTACATAAGTAAATGATGTAAATAATTTTGGATTGTATATAAACTGTAAATTATTGTATATGTAAACTTTATATGAATGAAATGTAATTTATTTTGTTGAAATTGATATGAGAATGAGAAGCGATATGACGAAATGGATATTAAATTAATATTGTAAATGATAAGACAGAATAGGGTGCTCCGGCACCGAATGTAGCACTCCTTGCTCGGCTACATTGTAGACGGGTGAGGGGTGTTACATTATAAATGGCCGATGGTAGAACCCATCATAGAGGAGCTCTATGATGAGTGATAAACATACGCAAAGGAAATGACAGTGGCTATATTTGACATATCTAGATTTTAGATGCAATAACTCCTTTACAAGATAAAAACAGAAGGAACCTTGGAAACAGAAGGTGCTAAGATCATTTACAAAGAGGAACTAGAGGAGGAAGGACTGGAGGAAATGAAGCTTTAGGACCTAAAACCTATACATGTAAAACTAGATGACGTATTGACCAAAGTGTCGGACCCTCTAGAAGAGGTCAATCTTGGCTCACCAGAAGAGCTATGGGTAACTTATATCAGTTCTTTGTTAAGGAGTGATTTGAAACGAAAATTAATTATACTTTTGCCTGAGTATAAAGATTACTTCACATGGAATTATGATGAGATGCTAAGCTTATAGAGGAGCTTCGTTGAACATAAATTTACCATTAAGCTAGATTACATGCCGCACCGGCAGGTGCCCAAAAGGATATCAAGGGAGGTAGTCCTAAAAGTGAAGAAAGAAATTGAGAAACTGGTAAAAGCACATTTTATTAGACTAACCAAGTATAGTCAATAGCTTTCTAATATTATACCGGCTGTTAAAAAAAATGGGAAGTTGCATGTGTGTATTGATTTTAGGGATCTAAATGTCGCAACCCCAAAGGACATGTGCATAATGCCGATAGTAGACATGCTGGTTGATGCTGCCACTAAAAATGAGCTACTGTCCTTCCTTAATGGTTTATTTAACTACAATCAAATCTTTATCACACCAAAGGATGTGTTCAAGACTGCCTTCTGATGTCTCGATTCCATTGGAACATTTAAGTAGCTGGTCATGCCCTTCGGTTTAAAAAACACCATGATAAGTACCAGAGAGCCATGAATGCTATTTTTCATGATATGCTTGGACACTTCATGGAGGTGACATCAATGACATAGTGGTAAAATCCAAGAAAGTAGATGACCACCTGGAACACCTAAGAAGAGTTTTTAGAGGATGAGACAGCATTAGCTAAAAATCAATCCTTTTAAGTGTGCATTCAGAGTTAAAGCCTGAAATTTCTTGGGATTCTTGGTACAACAAAGAGGGATTAAGATTGAACAAAACAAAGCTAAGGCAATTCAAGAAGCTAAGCTACCTCAAACCAAGAAACAGCTGCAGAGGTTCTTGGGGCAGGTAAATTATTTAAGGAGATTTATCTCTAACCTTGTAGGAAAGGTAAAAGAATTTTCTGATCTCTTGAAACTTAGGCAAGAAAATGAGTTCAAGTGGAAGGAGAAGCACTAATAGGCCTTTAATAAAATGAAGGACTATCTCACTAGGCTGTTGGTGTTGGTTTTGCCCAAGGGAGGTGATCCACTTAAACTCTATTTGTCTACTCTTATTCTATCAATTGTCTATTAGCATAAGATAACCAAGTGAGTTACGAGCAAGTGGTGTACTATCTCAGTCAAAATCTTATAGACATGAAAATCAGATACTCTCTAATTAAGAAGCTTTGTTTAGCTCTATATTTCTCTTGTATAAAATTGAAACATTACCGAATTGGGTCTAGAGTGTATGTTGTTTCTCAAATTGACCTAATGAAATATATGTTGTCCAAGACTTTAATCACTAGAAGAAATGGGAAATGGTTACTAGAACTTTTCAAATTTACTTTAATTTATTATCCTTAAAAAGCTATGAAAGGATAAGTGCTGGCAGAATTTTGGTTAACCATCATTGTCTAAAAGTGGTAGAACTAGCTGGGTAAGACTTGAATATTTTTAGTACTGAGAAGGTTCCATGGACTATCTGATTTGATGGTTCCAATACAAAAACTTTAGCAGGTGCAGGAGTTGTAATCACTTCCCTTACAGGAACCAAGATAGCAATATCTTTCAATCTAGAGGTCTAGTGTATCAATAACCAAGCCAAATATGAGGCACTAATCATCATTTTGGGCATTCTCAAAGAGTTAATAGCTGAGGTACATATCATGGGTGATTCATAACTGGTCATTAAATAGCTAATAGGGAAGTATAAGTGCAATAGCTTCTCCCTGGCTCTGTACTTCACAACAGTGGTATAGCTTTTAGATAGCTTTAAAGAAGTGACTTTCATACATATGCCTAGAGAAGTCAATTGGGAAGCTGCTGAGTTGGCCTAATTAGCCACCGACTTAAAGATGTCTCAGGAACTCACCCATAAAATGATTTTGGTTCAGAAAAGGAAACACCCTTTATTGGGGAAAGAGGTATTCCAGTTGACTCATTTACTCCTAACTTGGTTGTTCCAAATAACTGGAGGATGTTATTGACATGGTACCTAGAGAATTCTTCAGCTAAAGTATCTAACCCCATCAAAATACAAGCCTTGAATTTTTTTTTCCTAGAAGGGGAACTATTATAGAAAGGCTTTGATGACCTATTACTCAGGTGCCTTAGTCCTTCTGAGGCTTTACGAGTGATGCAATAGGTGCATGAAGGTATCTGTGGGGTGCACCATGTAGGTGTGAAGATAAGATGGCTAATTAAGAGACACAGTTATTATTGGCCGAAAATCCTAAAAGATTGTATAACCTATGCTAAGGGATGTCGACAGTGCCAGAGACCCCATCTTAAAGCCTTGGCCATTTAGAGGCTACATGATACACCTCATTGGAATGATCCACCTTGCATCTTTAATGGGACACGCCTTTATCATTTTTATAATAGATTACTTCACCAAGTGGGTACAAGCGATACCTACGAAGAAAGTAGAATAGAGGGATGCAATCGAATTTATCAAAGAACATACCATACACAGGTTTGAAATCTCTTAGACTATCATAACTTACTAGGGAACTATGTTTACTAGATAGGACATGAAAGACTTACAGAAGATTATGGTATAAAACTACTCATTTCAACTCCATATTATGTTCAAGCCAACGGACAGGTAGAAGCATCCAACACAACCTTGATAGGTATCCTGAAAAATATGATTGAAGGAAACCTAAGGGAGTGGCATCGGATACTGTCAGAGACTTTGTGGGCATATAAAACCTCTAGGAGAGATGTGATAAAACTGAGCCTTGTTGCCTTAACCTATGGGCACGATGCTGTCCTTTTCGATGGAGGTAGTCATTCCCTCACTTCAGGTGGTAAGACAAAATGACTTAAGTCCAGAAGAATATATAAAGTCAATGGTTATGGAGTTAAAAGAATTGAATAAAGTTTTCATGCAAGCATTTAACCATATGGCTGCGCAAAAGAAGAAAGTCTCAAGGATTTACAATAAAAAAATTCAAAGACAGAACTTTCAGGAAGGTGACTTGGTTTGGAAAATTATACTGCTAGTAGGTGCCAAAGATAGAAAATTTGGTAAATGGTCTCTAAATTGGGAAGGACCCTTCCAAGTGCATTGGGTACTTAGAGGAAATATGTGTTGGTTAGCTAGCCTTACAGGGGAGTCACACAAGAAACTAATTAATGGCAAGTGCCTGAAGAAGTACTTTTCCACTGTGTAGGAAATGTAGGAACAGCCAGAGAAAGAAAGCTAAGGTCTAACCTATGGCCCCACCTAGTTGACCCCATAGCTTCCTTAAAGATTCCTGCAAGCACTAGAATAGATAAAGCCAACATACGATAATTTTTTCAATGTATTCACACATATAAAGTTAAAACAACTATGTAAAGGTAAGCCTATTGGCCATTAATATAAATAAAAGAGCCAATCCATGGCTAAATGTTTATCAAAAGCTATTAAACAATTATCATGAAATATATTGTACTACATCCCATAAAAGTACAAATCTCAAATTAAATCTAAATCAGTGACCTGCTCGAATAGATGACTAGTAGCTGTAATTAGATGAAAGGAAGTCGAGGCAGCTATGATAGCTCCATTTGAAGAAGTGCAGCCTTTAAAAGCTTGCCCTCAGCATGTCTCTTAATGTTCTAGGTGTAGTCAACTAGCATCTCTGTAACCTAGTCTAATAGTAAGGCCCTCTTGGCCTTTACCTGAGTAATTTTAGCCTCTAGCTCAAGTAATCGCTAATCCAATGCCATGATCTCTTCTTTCTTCTCTTAAGTAAAGCTAACCTGAGAGTGTTAGTAGTATGCCCTAGAGCATAACATTTAGTATGTATCTTGTACATGTTTTATTAATAAAAAGGCATTTTCACTTTTTAATTTACATAATATATTTATGTGTAATAGAAAAGGTCCATTGATATTTTGTTAGAAATTCTATTCTTAAGTTGTTAATAATATGAGTGATAGTATTTCTAGTATAAAGTATCATAAATTGATTCACAATCGAGGATATTTCACAATACGGACATGACTTATCCAAAAAGATTGTAATTATGTTTGTTCCCAAGTTATTTATATGAGATGTAAATAAGATGGAATGGTGAGTCTCATGCCATATAACAAACATGATAGGCACTTATGCATGATAAGTAGGTCGAACCAGTGACATTTATGACAATCATGTGAAAGTTTACTCTTGTCAATACATTATCATAAATCATATCAGTGCATATAATCTTTAGACCTGAGATAACACAGTTATTTTGTATATAATTGGTTTGAGTTTGATACTGCTTTCATACTTGTACTGTGTATGGGTATATGGGCATGTATTGGCTCGTACTAGTTATATATGGAGATAGGTGTTGATCAAGATGGAATCTGTTACCCTAAGTAAATAGGGATAAAATACTATATTCATTTAATTATTCTTGATATTTTAAGTTCCTGGCCAGGACAGACATATTTAATTAGAAAAGAGTTTCTGATAAGAAAAACTTTTTAATCAAGAACTAGAATTAAAAGAGAACATAATATTCATAGCAAATGGAGTTTGACATAAACCATGACTCCATCTCAAATTGGGATTTTGTAACAGAGAGATTCTAGTGCATGGTAATATATGATTATAGGTTCATTTAAGGCATTCCTTATTACTAATTGGGTGGCCATGGCATGCTATGCTAGGTATTAACCATGGTCTATGAGGTGCCTAAAATGATTTAGAGAAATCATTTATAGTAAGAAAAAAGTTCTGTTGATATTAAGAGTCGATATCATATCTCATTGCCAATTAGTGATGAGACTAGTGAGTCACACACATACACAAGTAATCGCCAAGTTAAATGTGATTTAATTAATTAGTTAAAGAGTTTAATTGATTAATTAAATGGGTTTGGTTTGCAATTAGATTGCAAAGTCTCTAGCATGGCTTGAAACCAAATCTAGGTTATTAGATGTATAGTATAAGTTAAATTTATATTTAAAGTGTTTAAATATGAATTTAATTATGAGAAATTAATTAATAGAGATTAATTAATTAATTTATATTTGATATAAATTGATTAGAAGAGGAGAAATAATTATTTTGGGTTGAGAACTCAAAATTATAATACAAGGGTAATTTGGTCATTTCATAGGGTTACATGTGGCACCATGGTTTGTCATGTAACACCCCTATTTGCACAGCCTGGTATATGTTACTGTTCCGGTGATCGATATTGGTCCGAACAATTAAGAGGATTGGAACTATGTTTAAGATACCTAGAAAAGCCCTGATAGAAAATAAATAGTGATTACCAGATAGAAAAGTAAAAATAAGAAAAACGGAATATAAAAGGTTAAATGAGCCGGGAGTCACAGTGATGGATGACCTTCGCAGGAATTTACTGCGAGGTCAGTCTAAACTCAAATTTAGAACTAGAAAATGTGATGCCACGGTCCTTAGGACTATTGCGAACATAGTGGAAAAGAGAAAATCATAGAAAAGAATTTTTAAGCAGGTCAAATAATTAGGTCAGAGATCCGAAAGAAATATCGAATAACTTGTAAACCGGATTGAACTGGTGAGGGGCGATTTGGTCAATTCACCCCTAGAGCTAATTCCTGACCTAACTATCTAATAAAATTAGAGAAAAGAAAATTTTGGGATCAAAAATTAAATTAAAGAACTAATGAAAAAATAAATGCAAAAGAAAAAGAAATTTGAAAAAAGTTTATTACATCACCTTTATGACATCATCATGATGTCAAAACTAATTTTAATTTTCCTACCTAAATTGACCAAGTCAAAAGCAATTTTAAAAGACATAAAATTTAACACCCTCCCTGTAGCAACTCCGTACATTCTACTATCCCGGTGACCAGTATCGGTCCGGACAGCTAAAACGTCTGGAAAAATATTTAAACTAAAGTGAGGAACCATAACTAACTCAAATATTAATAAGAAAAATTTAGGAAAAATTTTAGAAATAAAATACAACCAAGTTAAATGAGTCAGTGCCCTAGCGATGGGTAACCTAGTGAGAAGTTGCGGTTCTCGCAAGTAGGAGCCCTAGACCAAGGGAAAAATTCATAAAATAATTTTTGGGACTCCAGAGAAGGGTCATTGAGGTTCCTATAGCATTAGAATGCCAAGAAAATATTTAGAAAAATTTTTCAATCGGTACAGACAATTTTGACCCGTTTAGCCAAACGGAGGGCATTTTGGTCATTTCGCCTTCAGAGGCGATTTTTGGCCGACTTGTCCAGTTAAGTAAATAATTATTATGATATAAAATATGAATAAATATTGTTAAAAATTGAATTCAAAATGAGTAGAGAAAAGAAGAAAAGAAAATGAAAGAAATACCTAAATATGACATCACATGATGTCATTAGGAAGGCCTCCACCAATCACCATTCAACAAGCCTTCTTAAAACAATTAGAAGAGAAAAAATGGACCCAAAATTTCTGGTGTTTCTCCTTCTTCTTCAGCCAGCCGTGAGTTTTCTCCTTCTTCCTCCATAACTCTCATTCTCTCATACCTTCAATCCTTTGATTTCTCACCCCAAATTCTATAAAGTCCTTCACTAAAATTTGTCACCCAACCTTGCTAGAGTGTTTGGCAGCCAAGAAAACAAGAGAAAGTGAAGAATTTACAAGAGAAAATTCTGCCCTACTAAGGTTAGTGCCATCTTTCTCTTTCTTTCTTTGGATATCCGTGTTAAGACACTAAGTTAGGCTAGGAATTTGTGGGAATTGAAGAGAATTATGCATGCTAGGGTATATGGTCAATTTTGGCAGCCTATAGGGGGTGGTGAGTTTGATTGTTTTGATTGGTTTAGAGTGGACTAGAGATGGTGTTTAAAGTGTATATATATATATTGATAATGAATTAGTGTGTTTAACTAAGGAATGTTGTGAGAATGGGAATGGAGAATTAGGGTTTTGGAGAGAAATTTGGAATTTGCTTATGTAATGGTGAATGAACATTCTAATGGTCAATTAGTGACCATTTGAGGTAAATTGACCACAACTTGGAGTGAATTGTAGCATTAGAAAACTGATTTGGTATGCTGCCTAGTGAAACCAGCAGGTTTGGATGTGAGTCCAGCCTGTTTGGACATCCATAACTTGGGCTGTGTAGGTTCAATTGATATTTGGCTAATTGGACATGAAACTAGACACATAATGGCACAACTTTGGTGAAGAAACCATGCCCATAAGACCAAACCAAGTGGACAAAAAAATTGCCCCAATCCGGGTGTCCTGCAACCAGTTTCTGTAGAATGACCAAATGAACAGTGATTGTTCATTTGGCCATAACTCAGTGTAGAATGGTCCAATTGACCTGAAATTTTACCAGCAACAAGCTTAGATATAGACCAACAACTTTCATGAAGAAACCTACCCCAAATTATGACCAGAACCTATCCAACAAGAGAGTTTCATTCACTGTTCACTGCATTATAGATATGGTCAGTCCAAAAAAATTCCAATCCAGCCAGTTGTGGTTTTTGGATCATAACTTGAGCTACAAAACTCCAAATGGAGTGATTCAAAAATATAAATTCAACTAGACAAAATAAGGAACAACTTTCATGTTTATCATTTTCCCAAATTCCCACTGCAACAGTAACTAATGGGACAGTAAGATAGGGTATGAAAACTAAAAATTCTGCTCCATTAATTTTAAGCTTAGAAATGGTATTGCTAACCAATACCAACAAATTTTGAATGCAAAATATGGTATGTTGGGAGTGTTAAAACCAATGTACCTATTTTCTATGCAAAAGTCAATATTTTTGTTGACTAATGAAGGGAATAGTAACACAAAAACTTGAAATTCAAAAATTGAAAAATTCAACAGTGTCAAATGCCCTAGTATACCTAACAAGATTGGTTTGGATAGTTTGGCATGCCAATAGGGTTCAGTTAGCGATCGCACATGGCATTATGCCATTCTGTGATTTCATGGCTTTTAGCCATTCTGACATTATGTTGATACTTGGCCTTGTGCCTAATATTATTACAGCTTATTAGCTGTTCTGTTGCACACCGGGAGACACATATGTGACCGATGGTGTGATGGCCCGAGGTACTTGATACCCAGTGCTAGTTTACCCGTTTATCCAGTCCAGTCGTCCAGTATATGTTACTTGGGCAACCAAAAATGAAAGTGGACAAATTTAATGAAATAATGAATATAACAAGTACAAAATAAGTAAGATTACAAATACTCATCAAAAATTTATTTGAAATGAAACATCAATACATTCACTGCATATTTATTTTCTGTTATTTATTTTTATTTTATTATTGGCACCACCAAGCATTATTGCTTAGCGCGTTGCTTTTGCCATGCGTAGGTTCTGGAGATACTGACCGAGAGCCCAGTAGACCACAGACTGGGTGAGACCTCCTGCAGCTCTACATAGTGTCCGTGTCACCTCACCATCTTCAGTGCATTGGTAGGACACTAGGTTTCATTTTGGTATTTTGTAACTATCTTTTATTTTCTCTTGTGTAAATGAGACTTATATAATGTATTTTGATGTTAATGTATATAGTGGAAATTGTGTTTGTGAATGAAAAAGTGAATATTTATTTATGACTTTTACATGATTATCATATGAGATGAATGATTGAGAAATGGAAATGTTGTTCAAAAACATATTGAGATTTTGTTGATGAAATGGAGTTGGGATTGATTGGAAATGATTATTGGAAGTGTTTTTTCACAGGTTCCGAAGAACTGTTTTCTCCATTTTTAGCCGGTACGCTGCCGGATTTTCTATAAAATTTTCGAAACCTCAAATAAATTATAATTTCAATAAATGACTTAAATGAATTATATTTCACAAGTTATATTCAAAACTATGATAAAAATTAATTAAGGAAGAATAAAAAAATGATTAAGATAAAATAGAGTGTTCAGGTACACTGTGTGACATATTTTACTCGGATATACTGTAGACGGGTAAGGGGTGTCACATTTAGTGGTATCAAAGCACGGTTTAGGCGTTTCTGGGCCTAGATTGAGTCCATACCATGCATTGCATTTGTAAGAGTTGAGGTGACACTAATGCAGATCTGTTTGTCTTTGTTATTTTGAATAGGATATGGACCCTACATCTCAGAGGGCAGTTGAGGAGGAAGTGGAGAGTTATGCTCCACCTGCAGCAGCTGAGATTGGGGGTAGGGGAGAACCTGTTCCGCCAGCTCAAGCAGAGCCTGCTCAGCCTCCACAAGCCATGTTTCAGTAAATGGCCGAATTCTTCAAACAAATGGCTGGGGTAATGCCAGCACCACCACCACCATCACCTCCACAGCAGAAATCACACCTAGAAAGACTAAGAAAATTTGAAGCAGTGGACTTCTTTGGCAAGAGAGAAGATGATTCTGTTGCAGTAGAAAATTGGTTGAACAAAATAGGCAGAGTTTTAAAACAACTCCACTGCACGCCAGAGCAAAATCTAGAAGCTGCTGTATCTCTGTTGTAAGATGATGCATATGAATGGTGGGATACGGTGTCCAGTGAAGTACAGCCAGAAGTAATAACTTGGGACTTCTTCCTCTTTGAATTCAAGAAGAAATATGTGGGTAGTGTATACCTGGAAGAGAGAAGAAGAGAGTTCATTAACCTGAGGCAGAGACAGCTGACAGTGGCCGAGTATGAAAAGGAATTTGTCAGATTAAGCCGCTATGGAAGGGAGATAGTCCCTAATGAGGCCGAAAGGTGTAAGAGATTTGAAGAGGGATTAAATGATAACATAAAGATCATGATCACTGCCTTGGTAATCACCGACTTCACCAAGTTAGTGGAAGCTGCAATAAAAGTTGAAAAAGTAAGAATAAGTGAGCAGACCAGAAGAGAGAGACAGCAGAAGAGGGGCCCAGGTCAGTCTAGTTCATCTCCTGCATCTGGGAAGAAGTTCAAGGGTCCACCTGCACAGAGTTCAGATCAACTACAAGGTCAGGGTCAGTCTCAGGGGCCCAGGCCATAGTTTACCCCTAGGAGAGGTCAGTCCACACCATCAGTGGGCAGCTCTCTAGGGATGGGGTTCAGGGGACCAGCCCCAGCAACTTTTGCATGTCCACATTGCCTGAAGTGGCATAAGGGGGAGTGTTGGAGAGTGACTGTGCTCGCTAAGGTGTGGGTCGTGAGCATCGCTAAGGAACCGTCCCATGCAGAATTACTACAATTGCTCCAACATAAGCGCATGCACTGCTCTGCACCATAAAGGGGTAGGAAATCTGGCAAATCTGAGGCAGTGGGACCATCACAGAGGCCTGCATTTGAGCTAGCAGAGAGGCCTGAGAGCAGACCACCTGCCAGAGCCTATGCCATGAGAGCTCAGGAGGAGCAAGATGCCCTGCATATCATCAGGGGTACGTTCTCCCTCTACAATACATCTGTGCATGCATTGGTGGATCCAGGATCCACTCATTCATACATCTGCATCAACCTACCCGTAGAAAGGGGGATACTAGTAGGGGAGAATGACCAAGACATTCTGGTCACTAATCCGTTGGGCTACAGTGTAGTAGTGAACAAAGTGTACAAGGGTTGCCCGTTAAGGATTCAGGGGTATGAATTCTCAGAAGACCTAATTGAGTTGCCCTTCCATGAGTTTGACGTGATTTTGGGAATGGACTGGTTGTCACGTCATCAGGCAATAGTTGATTGTAAACTGAAGAAGATTTCTTTGAAAACTCCTGAGGGTAATGAGATCACTGTTGTGGGTGAAAGGACAGATTTCCTATCCAATGTTATCTCAGCCACAGTTGCAAGAAGAATGATGAAAAAAGGCTGTGAAGCTTACCTAGCACACGTGGTTGATACTAGGCAAGTTAAGCCAAACCTGAGTGATATACCCACAGTAAGAGACTTCCCAGTGGTATTTCCTGAAGAGTTGCCTGGTTTGCCACCAGAAAGGGAAGTTGAATTTGCTATTGAGACACTGCTGGGTACAGCACCAATATCTATTTCTCCTTATAGGATGGCACCCACATAATTGAAGAAAGTGAAAATCTAGTTACAGTAGTTGCTGGATAAGGGGTTCATACGCCCTAGTGTGTCACCATGGGGAGCTCCAGTGCTGTTTGCAAAGAAGAAAGATGGGACTTTGAGGTTATGCATTGATTACTAGCAATTGAATAAAGTGACAGTGAAGAATAAGTATCCGTTGCCTAGAATTGATGATCTGTTTAATCAGTTAAAGGGAGCAGTAGTATTTTCTAAAATTGATCTCAGATCAGGGTATCATCAGTTGAGGGTGAAGGATGCAGATGTGCCAAAGACTGCATTCAGGACCCGATATGGGCATTATGAGTTCCTAGTGATGCCCTTTGGCCTAACAAATGCACCAGCAGCATTCATGGACCTTATGAACCGTATCTTCCATCCATACCTAGATCGGCTCGTAGTGGTCTTTATTGATGATATTTTGGTGTATTCCAAGACCAGGGAAGAACATGATGAGCATTTGAGGATTATTCTGCAAACCCTGAGAGAAAAGAAGCTATATGCTAAGTTGTCCAAGTGTGACTTCTGGTTGAATGAGATTGCATTCCTTGGACACATAGTGTCAGCTGATGGGATTAGAGTGGATCCCAAGAAAATAGAAGCAGTGATGGAATGGAAGCCTCCTAGAAATACAACTGAGGTCAGAAGCTTCTTGGGGCTAGCTGGGTATTACAGGAGATTTGTGAAGGGATTTTCCTTAATAGCTGCTCCAATGACCAAGTTGTTACACAAGAATGTCAGATTTGACTGGAATGACAAGTGTCAGACTAGTTTTGAGAAGTTGAAGGCTATGTTGACAGAGGCACCAGTATTAACACAGCCAGTGTCAGGAAAGGACTTTGTGGTCTACAGTGATGCCTCTCATAATGGGTTAGGGTGTGTATTGATGCAAGAAGGAAAGGTGGTCGCTTATGCTTTCAAACAGCTAAGGCCACATGAACAGAATTACCCTACCTATGATCTAGAGCTTGCAGCAATTATCTTCGCACTGAAGATATGGAGGCATTACTTGTATGGTGAAAAGTGCTACATTTACACAGACAACAAAAGCCTGAAATACTTGCCAACCCAGAAGGAGCTCAACCTTAGACAGAGACGATGGATTGAGTTCCTGAAGGACTATGATTGTGTAATTGACTACCATCCTGGGAAGGCAAATGTAGTTGCTGATGCTTTGAGCAGAAAGTCCATCACAGCTTTGAGATCATTGAATGCTCGTCTATCTTTAGTTCGAGATGGAGCTATTTTGGCTGAGTTGCAAATGAGGCCAAGCCTGCTACAGCAGATTTTAGATGGGCAAAAGGCAGATGAAAAGTTAATGGCTATTATGAGCAAAATCTCAGAGGGAAAAGCAACTGACTATGAGGTAAGCGGATGGGTGTGCATACTACAAAGAAAGAGTATGTGTACGGATGATGGGGAATTGAAGGCGATGTTCAAAGAGGCACATACCAGTGTTTATACTATGCACCCAGGAAGTACAAAAATGTATCATGATCTGAAACTTTAGTATTGGTGGCCTGGTATGAAGAAGGACATAGCTGACTATGTGACTAAGTGCTTGACATGTTAGCAAGTCAAGGAAGAACATCAAGTTCCATCAGGTTTGCTACAGCCTATACGCATACCTGAATGGAAATGGGATCGGGTCACCATGGATTTTGTAAGTGGTCTACCTCTCACCAAGAAGAAACATGATGCAGTATGGGTGATAGTGGATAGATTGTGAAGTCGACACACTTCTGCCGATTAGGGTGACTACTCACTGGAGAAGTTAGCAGAATTGTATATCAGTGAGATAGTTAGACTACATGGAATTCCACTTTCCATCATATCTGATCGAGACCCAATGTTTACATCGAGATTTTGGAAGAAGTTGCATGAGTCCTTGGGTACACAACTCCACTTCAGCACAGCTTTCCATCCTCAGACGGATGGGCAATCAGAAAGAGTAATCCAGGTAAACAATTGAACCAATTGAAATAATACAAATATTGAACTAAAATGATAATAATAACATGAAATATATGTCAGGTCCTTGAGGATATGCTGAGGAGTTGTGTCATTGAGTTTGAGGGAAGTTGGGATAGATACCTCCCACTGGCAGAATTTGCATACAACAATAGCTACCAAGCTAGCATCCAAATGGCCCCGTATGAAGCACTGTATGGGATGAAATGTAGAACTCCAGTGTCTTTGGACTGAATTGGCGAACAAAGCGGTAGGGCAGGCACAGTGAAACAGGTGAGGAGAAAGTAAAACTAATCAAAGCCAATCGAAGGTTGCCTCGGATAGGCAAATCTTATGCCGACCTGAAGAGAAAAGAAATAGAATATGCGGTTGGCGATAAAGTGTTCCTCAAGGTGTCACCGTGTAAGAAGGTACTGAGGTTTGGAAGAAAAGGTAAGTTGAGCCCTAGGTTCATTGGCCCATATGAAGTCATTGAACGTGTGGGACCAGTAGCCTACAGGCTAGCTTTACCACCAGAGCTGGACAAGATCCACAATGTGTTCCACGTATCTATGCTAAGAAGATACCGCTCAGATCCTTCACATGTCATCTCCATGGAAGAAATTGAAGTACAACCGGATTTGACATATGAAGAAGAATCCTTAAGAATTCTGGCTTGGGAAGTGAAAGAATTGAGGAATAAGCAGATTCCATTGGTGAAAGTGCTTTGGAGGCACCACAACACCGAAGAGGCAACTTGGGAAAGTGAAGAGATGATGAGGCAACAGTTCCCTCAACTGTTTGCATCAGGTAAATTTCGAGGATGAAATTTAAATTAGAGGGGAAGAGTTGTAACACCCTCCCTGTAGCAACTCCGTACATTCTACTGTCCCGGTGACCAGTGTCGGTCCGGACAGTTAGAACATCTGGAAAAAAAATTTAAACAAAAGTGAGGAACCATAACTAAGTCAAATATTAATAAGAAAAATTTAGAAAAAATTTTAGAAACAAAATACAACCAAGTTAAATGAGCCGGTGCCCTAGCGATGGGTAACCTAGTGAGAAGTTGCGGTTCTCGCAACTAGGAGCCCTAAACCTGGGGAAAAATTCATAAAATAATTTTTGGGACTCCAGAGAAGGGTCATTGAGGTTCCTATGGCATTAGAATGCCAAGAAAATATTTAGAAAAATTTTTCAATCGGTACAGACAATTTTGACTCGTTAAGCCAAACGGAGGGCATTTTGGTCATTTCGCCTTCAGAAGCGATTTTTGGCCGACTTGTACAGTTAAGTAAATAATTATTATGATCTAAAATATGAATAAATATTGTTAAAAATTGAATTCAAAATGAGTAGAGAAAAGAAGAAAAGAAAATGAAAGAAATACCTAAATATGACATCACATGATGTCATTAGGAAGGCCTCCACCAATCACCATTCAACAAGCCTTCTTAAAACAATTAAAAGAGACAAAATGGACCAAAAATTTCTGGTGTTTCTCCTTCTTCTTCAACCAGCCGTGAGTTTTCTCCTTCTTCCTCCATAACTCTCATTCTTTCATACCTTCAATCCTTTGATTTCTCACCCCAAATTCTATACAGTCCTTCACTAAAATTTGTCACCCAACCTTGCTAGAGTGTTTGGCAGCCAAGAAAACAAAAGAAAGTGAAGAATTTACAAGAGAAAATTCTACCCTACTAAGGTTAGTGCCATCTTTCTCTTTCTTTCTTTGGATATCCATGTTAAGACACTAAGTTAGGCTAGGAATTTGTGGGAATTGAAGAGAATTATGCATGCTAGGGTATATGGTCAATTTTGGCAGCCTATAGGGGGTGGTGATTTTGATTGTTTTGATGGGTTTAGAGTGGACTAGAGATGGTGTTTAAAGTGTATATATATATTGATAATGAATTAGTGTGTTTAACTAAGGTATGTTGTGAGAATGGGAATGGAGAATTAGGGTTTTGGAGAGAAATTTGGACTTTGCTTATGTAATGGTGAATGAACATTCTAATGGTCAATTAGTGACTATTTGAGGTAAATTGACCACAACTTGGAGTGAATTGTAGCATTAGAAAACTAATTTGGTATGCTGCCTAGTGAAACCAGCAGGTTTGGATGTGAGTCCAGCCTGTTTGGACAGCCATAACTTGGGCTATGTAGGTTCAATTGGTGTTTGGCTAATTGGACATGAAACTAGACACATAATGGCACAACTTTGGTGAAGAAACCATGCCCATAAGACCAAACCAAGTGGACCAAAAACTTGCCCCAATCCGGGTGTCCTACAACCAGTTTCTGCAGAATGACCAAATGAACAGTGATTGTTCATTTGGCCATAACTCAGTGTAGAATGGTCCAATTTACCTGAAATTTTACCAGCAACAAGCTTAGATGTAGACCAACAACTTTTATGAAGAAACCTACCCGAAATTATGACCAGAACCTATCCAACAAGAGAGTTTCAGTCACTGTTCACTGCACTGTAGATATGGTCAGTCCAGAAAAATTCCAATCCGGCCAATTGTGGTTTTTGGACCATAACTTTAGCTACAAAACTCTAAATGGAGTGATTCAAAAAACGAAATTCAACTAGACAAAATAAGGAACAACTTTCATGTTTATCATTTTCTCAAATTCCCACTGCAACAGTAACTAATAGAACAGTAAAAATAGGGTATGAAAACTGAAAATTCTGCTCCATTAATTTTAAGCTTAGAAATGCTATTGGTAACCAATACCAACAAATTTTGAATGCAAAATATGGTATGTTGGGAGTATTAAAACCAATGTACCTATTTTCTATACAAAAGTCAACATTTTTGTTGACTAATGAAGGGAATAGAACACCAAAACTTGAAATTCAAAAATTGAAAAATTCAACAGTGTCAAATGCCCTAGTATACCTAACAAGATTAGTTTGGATAGTTTGGCATGCTAATAGGGTTCAGTTAGCAGTACTGCACATGGCATTATGCCATTCTGTGATTTCATGGCTTTTAACCATTCTGACATTATGTTGATACTTGGCCTTGTGCCTAATGTTATTACAGCTTATTAGCTGTTCTGTTGCACACTGGGAGACACATATGTGACCGATGGTGTGATGGCCTGAGGTACTTGATACCCAGTGCCAGTTTACCCGTTTATCTAGTCTAGCCGTCCAGTATAGGTTACTTGGGCAACCAAAAATAAAAGTGGATAAATTTAATGAAATAATGAATATAACAAGTACAAAATAAGTAAGATTACAAATACTCATCGAAAATTTATTTGAAATGAAACATCAATACATTCACTGCATATTTATTTTCGGTTATTTATTTTTATTTTATTATTGGCACCACTAAGCATTATTACTTAGCGCGTTGCTTTTGCCACACGTTGGTTCTGGAGATACTGACCGAGAGCCCATGTGACACCCCTTGCCCGTCTACAGTATATCCGAGTAAGCTATGTCACACGGTGTACCGGAACACTCCATTTTATCTTAATTATTTTTATTCTTCCTTAATTAATTTTTAAGATAGTTTTGAATATAACTTGTGAAATATAATTTATTTAAGTCATTTATTAAAATTATAATTTATTTGAGGTTCCGAAAATTTTATAGAAAATTCGGCAGAGTACCGGCTAAAAATGGAGAAAACAGTTCTTCGGAAACTGTGAAAAACACTTCCAATAATCATATTCAATCATTCTCAAACTCCAATATCAAAATCTCAATATAATTTTTATTGTCAACAACATCTCCATTTCTCAATCATTCCTTTCTCATGGTACTCATATATAAGCAATAAGTAAATACTCAAATTTTCCATTCATAATCACAATTTTCATTATTTACATGAACATCAAAATACATTACATAAGTTTAATTTACAGAAAAGAAAATAAAAGTTAGTTACAAAATACCAAAATGAAACCTAGTGTCCTACCAATGCACTGAAAATGGTGAGGTGACACGGACACTATGCAGAGCTGCAGGAGGTCTCACCCAGTTTGGGGTCTACCGGGCTCTCGGTCAGGATCTCCAGAACCTACGCGTGGCAAAAGCAACGCGCTAAGCAATAATTCTTAGTGGTGCCAGTAATAAAATAAAAAGAAATAACATAAAATAAATATGCAATGAATATATTAGTTTATTATTGCAAATAAATTTTCGATGAGTATTTGTAGTCTTACTTATTTTGTACTTGTCATATTCATTATTTCATTAAATTTGTCCACTTTTACTTTTGGTTGCCCAAGTAACCTATACTGGACGACTGGACTGGATAAATGGGTAAACTGGCACTGGGTATCAAGTACCTCGGTCCGTCACACCATCGGTCACATATGTATCTCCCGGTGTGCAACAGAACAACTAATAAGCTGTAATAACATCAGGCACTAGGCCAAATTTCAATACAAGGTCAGAATGGCTAAAAGCCATGAAATCACAGAATGGCATAATGCCATGTGCAGTACTGCTAACTGAACCCTATTGGCATGCCAAACTATCCAAACCAATCTTGTTAGGTATACTAGGGCATTTGTCACTTTGGAATCTTTCAATTTTTGAATTTCAAGTTTTGGTGTTACTATTCCTTCATTAGTCAACAAAAATGTTGACTTTTGTATAGAAAATAGGTACATTGGTTTTAACACTCCCAACATACCATATTTTGCATTCAAAATTTGTTGGCATTGATTACCAATACCATTTCTAAGCTTAAAATTAATGGAGCAGAATTTTCAGTTTTTATACCCTATATTTACTGTTCCATTAGTTACTGTTCTAGTGGGAATTTGAGAAAATGATAAACATGAAAGTTGTTTCTTATTTTGTCTAGTTGAATTTATTTTTTTGAATCACTCCATTTGGAGTTTTGTAGCTCAAGTTATGGTCCAAAAACCACAACTGGCCGGATTGAAAAATTTCAGAACTGACCATATCTACAGTGTAGTAAATAGTAACTCCATCTCCCTTGTTGGATAGGTTCTGGTCATAATTTGGGGTAGGTTCCTTCATGAAAATTGTTTTTCTATATCTCAAATAGTTGCTGGTAAAATTTCAGGTCAATTGCACCATTCTACACTGAGTTATGACCAAATGAACAATCACTGTTCATTTGGTCATTCTGCAGAAACTGGTTGCAGGACACCCGGGTTGAGGCAAGTTTTTGGTCCACTTGGTTTGGTCTTTTGGGCAGGGTTTCTTCACCAAAGTTGTGCCATTATGTGTCTAGTTTTATGTCCAAATGGCCAAACACCAATTGAACTTACACAGCCCAAGTTATGGCTGTCCAAACAGGCTGGACTCATAGCCACACTTGCAAGTCACCTAGGGCAGCCAAACTAATCCTAATTCCTATCACTAAACACACTTCAATTCTTGTTTACCAATAGCCAAATGGTCAACCATTGACCATTAAAACTTTAGTTTATGTCCATTTTTATCCACCACCAAAATTAAATTTCAGAACCCTAACCCTAATTGACCAAGCCTCCAATTCATGCATCTTACTCCTTATTTGCTATACTAATCATATAATTTATAAGAGGGGCAGCTAATATGTCACTTTAAACCAAAGAATTCTCCTAACTCTAACTCATATCAAGGCTGCCAACATTTCATGGAATATAAACATGCTTCATTAATTCAATTTTTGTCAAATTTTCAACTTAACTTAGCTCAAATTCATGATTAGAAAGATGTAAAAGCAAAGAATATGGCACTAACCTTAGTAGGGCAGAATTTTCTCTTATGAATTCTTCACTTTTTTTTTGTTTTCTTGGCTGCCCAACACTCTAGCAAGGTTGGGTGACAAATTTTAGTGAATGACTTTATAGAATTTGGGATGAGAAATCAAAGGATTGAAGGTATAAAAGAATAAGAGTTATGGAGGAAGAGGGAAAGGAATTTCGGCTGGCTGAAGAAGAAGGAAGACACCAGAATTTTTTTGGTCCATTTTGTCTCTTTTAAGTGTTTTAAGAAGGCTTGTTAAATTTTGATTGGTTGGGAGTACGTAAATGACATCATGTGATGTCATTATCCCTAATTTCCTTCATTTTTCTTTTCTACCAAATTTCAATTTAATTTTTAGCAATATTTATTTATATTTTATGTTATAATAATTATTTACTTAACTGGACAAGTGGGCCAAAAATTGCCTCTGAAGGCGAAATGACCAAAATGCCATCCGTTTGGCTTAACAGGTCAAAATTGTCTGTACCGATTGAAAAATTTTTCTAAATATTTTCTTGGCATTCTAATGCCATAGGAACCTCAATGACCCTTCTCTGGAGTCCCAAAAATTATTTTATGAATTTTTTTCCCGAGTCTAGGGCTCCTAGTTGCGAGAACCGCAACTTCTCACTAGGTTACCCATCGCTAGGGCACCGGCTCATTTAACTTGGTTATATTTTATTTCTAAAATTTTTCATAAATTTTTCTTATTAATATTTGAGTTAATTATGGTTCCTCACTTTAGTTTAAATATTTTTCCAGACGTTCTAGCTGTCCGGACCGACACTGGTCACCGGGACAGTAGAATGTATGGAGTTGCTACAGGGAGGGTGTTACAACTCCTCCCCTCTAATTTAAATTTCGTCTTCGAAATTTACCTGATGCAAACAGTTGAGAGAACTGTTGCCTCATCGTCTCTTCACTTTCCCAAGTTGCCTCCTCGGTGTTGTGGTGCCTCCAAAGCACTTTCACTAGTGGAATCTGCTTATTCCTCAACTCTTTCACTTCCCGAGCCAGGATCCGTATGGGTTCTTCTTCATATGTCAAATCCGGTTGTACTTCAATTTCTTCCATGGAGATGACATGTGAAGGATCTGAGCTGTATCTTCTTAGCATAGACACGTGGAACACATTGTGGATCTTGTCCAGCTCTGGTGGTAAAGCTAGCCTATAGGCCACTGGACCCACACGTTCAATGACTTCATATGGGCCAATGAACCTAGGGCTTAACTTACCTTTTCTTCCAAACCTCAATACCTTCTTCCATTGTGACACCTTGAGGAACACTTTGTCGCTAACCGCATATTCTATTTTTTTTCTCTTCAGGTCGGCATAAGATTTCTGTCTGTCTGAGGCAACCTTCAGATTGACTTTGATTAGTTTTACTTTGTCCTCAGTCTGTTTCACCAGGTCTGGCCCTACAAGTTTGTCTTCGCCCAATTCAATCCAGCACACTGGAGTTCTACATTTTCTCCCATACAGTGCTTCACACGGGGCCATTTGGATACTAGCTTGGTAGCTATTGTTGTATGCAAATTCTGCCAGTGGGAGGTATCTATCCCAACTTCCCTCAAACTCAATGACACAACCCCTCGGCATATCTTCAAGGACCTAGCATATATTTCATGTTATTATTATCATTTTAATTCAATATTTGTATCAATTCCATTGGTTTCAATTGTTTACCTAGATTACTCTTTCTGATTGCCCATCCGTTTGAGGATGGAAAGCTGTGCTGAAGTGGAGTTGTGTACCCAAGGACTCATGCAAATTTTTCCAAAATCTCGATGTAAACCTTGGGTCTCGATCAGATATGATGGAAAGTGGAATTCCATGCAATCTAACTATCTCACTGATATACAATTCTGCTAATTTCTCTAGTGAGTAGTCAGTCCTAACTAGCAGAAAGTGTGCTGACTTCGTCAATCTATCCACTATCACCCATACTGCATCATGTTTCTTCTGGGTGAGAGGTAGACCACTTACAAAATCCATGGTGACCCAATCCCATTTCCATTCAGGTATGCGTATAGGCTGTAGCAAACCTGATGGAACTTGATGTTCTGCCTTGACTTGCTGACATGTCAAGCATTTAGTCACATAGTCAACTATGTCCTTCTTCATACCAGGCCACCAATACTGAAGCTTTAGATCATGATACATCTTTGTACTTCCTGGGTGCATAGCATAAACACTGGCATGTGCCTCTTTCAGAATATTGGCTTTTAATTCCCCATTATCTGGTACACATACTCTTCCTTTGTAGTAGAGACACCCATCTGCTTTCACCCCATAGTCAGTTGCTTTTCCCTCTAAGATTTTGCTCATAATAGCCATTAATTTTTCATCTGCCTTTTGCCCATCTAAAATCTGCTGTAGCAGGTTTGGCCTCACTTGCAACTCAGCCAAAATAGCTCCATCTCGAACCAAAGATAGACGGGCATTCAATGATCTCAAAGCTATGATGGACTTTCTGCTCAAAGCATCAGCAACTACATTTGCCTTCCCAGGATGGTAGTCAATTACACAATCATAGTCCTTCAGGAACTCAATCCATCGTCTCTGTCTAAGGTTGAGCTCCTTCTGTAACACCCCTCACCGGACTACAGTGTAGCCGAGCAAGGCATGCTACAATCGGTGCCGGAGTACCCTAACTTATCTTACTTTATTTTTTTTAAAATTTTGTTCTCGTTATATTTAATATCGATTATTTTTCGATGGAGAAACCAGCGGAGTTTCCCCTATTTTATTATCATTTGGCGTATTTCAATATTCACCTGTTTGAAATTCAATTCAACAATATTTCTAAGATAAAATCTTATCCATGCTAATCATAATTATCTCATCAATCATTCTCATAATTTTCTCATATTTCAAATCTCATCCATACATTTCAATTTCATAATCATTTCCATACATTTCCATTCATACTCAATTCATATGTAAACATTCTCAAATTACATAAGCAAAATTTTCAAATTTCCTTAATTTACATAATTTACAAGATAATTACAAAATTTCATATTTTACATGATATATAAATTAATTACATGTGAAAAAGCAAATTAATTAATTTACATCGCATTCCTATTAATTACCTGTTCATAATATACATTACAATACAATATCTAAGCATTTTATACAAAATATAAAATACGATCTATATGGGCCCTATCTACATGCATTGCTGAGGAGGTGACAAACTTTGACACTCTACAGATCAAAACTTCCAAAATTCCTAGTCAAACGTCCATTGGGTTCTAGCTTCAGTACTTGCGCGAAGGAAACAATTCCATCGCGCTAAGCATTGCTGCTTAGTGGTGCAATAATATAACAAGGAAATAATATACAAATAAAGATAGAAATAAAACATAATTCAAATAATTAAGATTTATTTATACTTCACATGCGGTTTCTAAAATTTAATATGTTTTATCCTAATTTAGTCTTCTTTGAAAGTGTTTATTTCGCCAATGTACAGTAATAATGTACAAAGAAAAATGATATGAAAATAATAAATTTATGCTTATATTATTATATAAGTCACATTTGCAATATTTATTTATGTTATAATTTTCTTTGCTAATCTTTTAGCATTTTCTCTATACTTGCTAGGTTGTCTCAGATTATTTCATAATAAGTAAATTTTGATATCGGTCCAGTTCATTTCGATTCTTTCTAATAAATAACTATTCTAATTTATTTTAGGTCATCTTACTCATTTATTTAATTTCTAATATTTTTAATTACTAATATTCTTAACTTATTTCAATAAATTTCACTGCCCAAGTAACCTATGACAGGCTGACTAAACTGGATAACGGGTCGTTGGCACTGGACACCGCGGTGCCTCGGGCCGTCATACCATGGGACGCAGAACGTCAACCACGTATGCAGTCAGTATGGCTAAAAAGCCATGATAACTCATAATCGGGCATAAAAGCAATGAATGTTGTCATAAAGCCATGAATACAGGCATAAAGCCATGAATACGGGCATAAAGCCATGAATACAGGCATAAAGCCTTTCGCAGTACTGCTAAAACAATACCCTATTGGCATGCCAAACTATCCAATCTGACACACATGTCTAGGCAATACAAGGGCACATAATATCATTAAATATTAATATATTGTGTTTTATGAGTTTATTATTTCATGGTAAATTTCATAATTTATACATTCATCATAATATTCATACATTCCTTACATCATTCATATTGATCACAATTCATAACAATGGTGTTCATATACCATTGTACTCAAAACGTTCTTCCTTTCTCTTATAAAGAAAACTAATGTTCCATTCATATTTTCATGTGATTCATTTATTCATTACAATATTTATATGAATTCATAACTCATACAAGGTGTTATTATCTTATTTGTAATGGAAACATAAATCCTAATATAAACCTCATCCTATTTATATTCAACAATCCATCTAGTTTAATTTCATTTCATATTCAAGTGGTATTACTTATGTTTTATTAGGCCTACTAGTAAGGGGAATACAAATCTTAATCATATACTCACATAACTTAAATGTTTATTAAGTCATTTAGGTAAATTACTATTTCTATTCCTAGTAATCCATGAATGTTTCATGGATTCCAAATTTCATACTTTAATTTCCTCTACCAATTTAGTTATTATACTTTGTGTCTTTGTATTACTATTCACTCAAATTGTTGACTTTTTAATACATAATAAATTTATTAAACCTAAGTTCTCCAAAATACCACATTTTGCATTCAAAATTTGTTGGTATTGGTTGCCAATACCATTTCCAAGCTTAATGTTAATTGGGCAGAATTTTCAGTTTTCATGCCTTGTATTTACTGTTTCATTGGTCAATTTTAAAGTGGGAATTTGGCAAACTAATCAACATGAAAGTTGTTCCTCATTTTGTCTAGTTGAATTTCCTTTTTTGAATCACTCCATTTGGAGTTTTGTAGCTCAAGTTATGGCCTAAAAACCATGACTGGCTGGATTGGGCAGAACCCAAAATTCTGGGTAAAATTGTTTCTGCCAGATTTGGTAACTCAAATTTGGTTGGCAATTTGACTAGGTTATGGTCATAATTTGGGTCAGGTTTCTTCATAAAAGTTGTTGGTCTATATCTCAACTTATTGCTGGTAAAATTTCAGGTCAATTGGACCTTACTACATTGAGTTATGGCCAAATGACCAAATACTGTTCATTTTGTCATTTTGCCCAGGCAGATTGCAGGTCACCCGGATTAGGGCAAACTTTTGGTCAAGTTGGTTTGGTTTTATGGGAATGGTTTCTTCACCAAAGTTGTGCCATTATGTGTCTAGTTTCACCTCCAATTGGTTTCATACCAATTGGAGTCACACAACCTCAGTTATAGGTCAAACAATACCCTGGACTCATAGGTCCAAATTTCCTACATAAGAGAAGCACTCCCAATTTTCAATTTCACCCAACTTCCAAACTTCAATTCACATTTATAACACTTCTAATAGTCAATAATCAACCTTAACATCATCAAATTCAAGTCACAACACAAAATTCCATATTTGAGCAAACCCTAAATCAACTTGCATAAATTTTAAGTTCCAAGAGAATTTCTAGCACTAACCTTATTCCTTAGCTTCACTCAACTTCAATTCAACCTTCTAATCAATCAAAAACTTGAAGCTCCTTCTTGGTCCACCTTGGCTGAAATTCCTCTTGCCCCAAACTCAATTTCTTTTGGTTTTCTTGAGTGCTTTCTACTAATTAGGCTTTAGTTTAGGGTGGGCTATAATTTTTCCAAGAAAAAATTTGGTTGAGACTTAGGGTTTTAAGGTTTGGATTTTGGGTTTTAATGGAGAATTTTAGAGAAGAAGGGAAAAAGTGGACAGGAAGAAGAAGGGAAAAAATGCAGATTTTTGTTCAATAATTTACCTATATAATAATTAAATATTTAATGGCAATATGGTAAATAAGTAGAATGGCAAATTTGAAATTATTTTGAAGTTTATAATCATTATAATTTGACTTTTCAATAATTATTTTTAATTTTCATAATTTCAATTAATTAAATTAATTTAGCTTCATTAAATTAATAATAATCATTTTTTGTCAATATTGGACCCTCAAATTTAATTGACCAAATTTTGCTCTTACCGAGTTGTCGGTTTATCTTTCTTTCTTCTTTCTTTTACTCATTTTTAATTTAATTTTCATCAATATTTATTCCTATTTTATGTCATAATAATTATTTACTTAATTGGACAAGTTGGTCAAAAATCATCTTCGAAGACGAAATGACCAAAATGCCCTCCGTTTGGCTTAACAGACTAAAATTGTCTATACCGATTGAAAAATTTTTCTAAGTATTTTCTTGGCATTCTAATGCCATAGAACCCTCAATGACTCATCTCCGGAGTCCCAAAAATTATTTTATGAATTTTCTCCTGGGTCTAGGGCTCCTAGTTGCTAGAACCGCAACTTCCCACTGGGTTACCCATCGCTAGGGCACCGGCTCATTTAACTTGGTTGTATTTTATTTCTAAAATTTTTCCTAAATTTTTCTTATTAATATTTGAGTTATTTATGACTCCTCAGTCTATTCTAATTATTTTTTCCAGACGTTATAGCTATTCGAACCGACACCGGTCACCGGAACAGTAGAATGTACGTAATTGCTACAGTGAGGGTGTTACACCTTCTGGGTTGGCAAGTATTTTAGGCTTTTGTGGTCTGTGTAAATGTAGCACTTTTCACCATACAAGTAATGCCTCCATATCTTCAGTGCGAAGATAATTGCTGCAAGCTTTAGATCATGGGTAGGGTAATTCTGTTCATGTGGCCTTAGGTATGCGGAAGCATAAGCGACCACCTTCCCCTCTTGCATCAATACACACCCTAACCCATTATGAGAGGCATCACTGTAGACCACAAAGTCCTTTCCTGACACTGGCTGTGTTAACACTGGTGCCTCTGTCAACATAGCCTTCAACTTCTCAAAACTGGTCTGACACTTATCATTCTAGTCAAATCTAACATTCTTGTGTAACAACTTGGTCATTGGAGCAGCTATTAAGGAAAATCCCTTCACAAATCTTCTGTAATACCCAGCTAGCCCCAAGAAACTTCTGACCTCAGTTGTATTCCTGGGAGGCTTCCATTCCATCACTGCTTCTATTTTCTTGGGATCCACTCTAATCCCATTAGCTGACATTATGTGTGTAAGGAATGCAATCTCATTCAACCAGAAGTCACACTTGGACAACTTAGTGTACAGCTTCTTTTCTCTCAAGGTTTGCAAAATAATTCTCAAATGCTCATCATGTTCTTCCCTGGTCTTGGAATACACCAAAATATCATCAATAAAGACCACTACAAACCGATCTAGATATGGATGGAAGATACGGTTCATAAGGTCCATGAATGCTGCGGGTACATTTGTTAGGCCAAAGGGCATCACCAGAAACTCATAATGCCCATACCGGGTCCTGAATGCAGTCTTTTGCACATCTACATCCTTCACCCTCAACTGATGATACCCTGATCTGAGATCAATCTTAGAAAATACTCCTGCTCCCTTCAACTGATCAAACAAATCATCAATTCTAGGCAACAGATATTTGTTCTTCACAGTCACTTTATTCAACTGCCAGTAATCGATGCATAACCTCAAAGTCCCATCCTTCTTTTTTACAAATAGCACTGGAGCTCCCCATGGTGACACACTGGGGCGTATGAACCCCTTATCAAGCAACTCTTGCAACTGAGTCTTCAACTCCCTCAATTCAGTGGGTGCCATCCTATAAGGAGCAATGGAAATGGGTGCTATACCCAGCAGTGTCTCAATAGCAAATTCAACTTCCCTTTCTGGTGGCAAACCAGGCAATTCTTCAGGAACACTTCTGGGAAGTCCTTTACTGTGGATATGTCACAAAGATCTGGCTTAGCCTGCCTAGTATCCATCACATGTGCTAAGTAGGCTTCACAGCCTTTTCTCATCAGTTTTCTTGTAGCTATGGTTGAGATGACATTGGACAAGAAATCTGTCCTTTCCCTCACAACTGTGATCTCATTACCCCCAGGAGTTTTCAAAGAAATCCTCTTCAGTTTACAATTAACTATTGCCTGATGACGTGACAACCAGTCCATTCCCAAAATCACGTCAAACTCATGGAAAGGCAACTCAATCAGGTCTGCCAAGAATTCATACCCCTGAATCCTTAACGGGCAACCCTTGTATACTTTGTTCACCACTACACTGTGGCCCAATGGATTAGTGACCAGAATGTCTTGGTCACTCTCCTCTACTAGTATCCCCCTTTCTACGGGTAGGTTGATGCAGATGTATGAATGAGTGGATCCTGGATCCACCAATGCATGCACAGATGTATTGTAGAGGGAGAACGTACCCCTGATGATGTCTGGAGCATCTTGCTCCTCCTAAGCTCTCATGGCATAGGGTCTGGCAGGTGGTCTGCTCTCAGGCCTCTCTGCTGGCTCAGATGCAGGCCTCTATGATGGTCCCACTGCCTCAGATTTGCCAGATTTCCTACCCCTTTGTGGTGCAGGAGTAGGTCTGTCTGCTTGTGTTGGAGCAGCTGTAGTAGTTCTGTATGGACAGTTCCTCAACTGATGCTCTGTCGACCCACACCTTAAGCAGGCACCAGTCACTCTCCAACACTCCCCTTTATGCCACTTTAGGCAATGTGGACATGCAGAAGATGCTGGGGCTGGTCCCCTGAACCCCATCCCTGGAGAGCTGCCCACTGATGGTGTGGACTGACCTCTCCTAGGGGTAAACTGTGGCCTGGGCCCCTGAGACTGACCCTGACCTTGTAGTTGACCTGAACTCTGTGCAGGTGGACCTTTGAACTTCTTCCCAGGAGCAGGAGATGAACTAGACTAACCCGGGCCCCTCTTCTACTGTCTTTCCCTTCTAGTCTGCTCACTTATTCTTACTTTTTCAACTTTTATTGCAGCTTCCACTAACTTGGTGAAGTCTGTGATTCCCAAGGTAGTGATCATGATCTTTATGTTGTCATTTAATCCCTCTTCAAATCTCTTACACCTTTCAGCCTCATTAGGGACTATCTCCCTTCCATAGCAGCTTAATTTGACAAATTCCTTTTCATACTCGGCCACTGTCAGCTGTCTCTACCTCAGGTTAATGAACTCTCTTCTTCTCTCTTCCAGGTATACACTACCCACATATTTCTTCTTAAATTCGGAGAGGAAGAAGTCTCAAGTTATTACTGGCTGTACTTCACTGGACACAGTATCCCACCATTCATATGCATCATCTTGCAACAGAGATATGGCAGCTTCTAAGTTTTACTCTGGAGTGCAGTGAAGTTGTTTTAAAACTCTGCCTGTTCTATTCAACCAATTTTCGGTTGCAACAGAATCATCTTCTCTCTTGAAAAAGAAGTCCACTACTCCAAATTTTCTTAGTCTTTCCAGGTGTGATTTCTGCTGTGGAGGTGGTGGTGGTGGTGGTGGTGCTGGCATTACCCCAGCCATTTGTTTGAAGAATTCGGCCATTTGCTGGAACATGGCTTGTAGAGGCCGAAAGGTGCTCGCTTGAGTCAAGTGAGCGAGTTCTCCCCTACCTGTAGTCTCAGCTGCTGCAGGTGGAGCATGACTCTCCACTTCCTCCTCAACTGCCCTCTGAGATGTAGGGTCCATATCCTATTCAAAATAACAAAGACAAACATATCTGCATTAGTGTCACCTCAACTCTTACAAATGTAATGCATGGTATGGACTCAATCTAGGCCCAAAAATGCCTAAACCTTGCTTTGATACAACTAAATGTGACACCCCTTACCCGTCTACAGTATATCCGAGTAAGCTATGTCACACGATGCATCGGAACACTCCATTTTATCTTAATTATTTTTATTCTTCCTTAATTAATTTTTAAGATAGTTTTGAATATAACTTGTGAAATATAATTCATTTAAGTCATTTATTGAAATTATAATTTATTTGAGGTTCCGAAAATTTTATAGAAAATCCGGCAGAGTACCAGCTAAAAATGGAGAAAACAGTTCTTCGGAACCTGTGAAAACACTTCCAATAATCATATTTAATCATTCTCAAACTCCAATATCAAAATCTCAATATAATTTTTATTGTCAACAACATCTCCATTTCTCAATCATTCCTTTCTCATGGTACTCATATATAAGCAATAAGTAAATACTCAAATTTTCCATTCATAATCACAATTTTCATTATTTACATGAACATCAAAATACATTACATAAGTTTCATTTACACAAAAGAAAATAAAAGTTAGTTACAAAATACCAAAATGAAACCTAGTGTCCTACCAATGCACTGAAAATGGTGAGGTGACACGGACACTATGTAGAGCTGCAGGAGGTCTCACCCAGTCTGGGGTCTACCGGGCTCTCGGTTAGGATCTCCAGAACCTACACGTGGCAAAAGCAACGCGCTAATCAATAATGCTTAGTGGTGCCAGTAATAAAATAAAAAGAAATAACATAAAATAAATATGCAATGAATATATTGGTTTATTATTGCAAATAAATTTTCGATGAGTATTTGTAGTCTTACTTATTTTGTACTTGTCATATTCATTATTTCATTAAATTTGTCCACTTTTATTTTTAGTTGCCCAAGTAACCTATACTGGATGACTGGACTGGATAAACGGGTAAACTGGCACTGGGTATCAAGTACCTCGGGCTGTCACACCATCGGTCACATATGTATCTCCCGGTGTGCAACAGAACAGCTAATAAGCTATAATAACATCAGGCACTAGGCCAAATTTCAATACAAGGTCAGAATGGCTAAAAGCCATGAAATCACAGAATGGCATAATGCCATGTGCAGCACTGCTAACTGAACCCTATTGGCATGCCAAACTATCCAAACCAATCTTGTTAGGTATACTAGGGCATTTGTCACTTTGGAATCTTTCAATATTTTAATTTTAAGTTTTGGTATTACTATTCCCTTCATTAGTCAACAAAAATGTTGACTTTTGTATAGAAAATAGGTACATTGGTTTTAACACTCCCAACATACCACATTTTGCATTCAAAATTTGTTGGCATTGATTACCAATATCATTTCTAAGCTTAAAATTAATGGAGCAGAATTTTCAGTTTTTATACCCTATCTTTATTGTTTCATTAGTTACTGTTGTAGTGGGAATTTGAGAAAATGATAAACATGAAAGTTGTTTCTTATTTTGTCTAGTTGAATTTATTTTTTTGAATTACTCCATTTTGAGTTTTGTAGCTCAAGTTATGGTCCAAAAACCACAACTTGCCGGATTGAAAAATTTCAGAACTGACCATATCTACAGTGTAGTAAACAGTAACTCCATCTCCCTTTTTGGATAGGTTCTGGTCATAATTTGGGGTAGGTTCCTTCATAAAAGTTGTTGGTATATATCTCAACTAGTT
Organism: Hevea brasiliensis; assembly: GCF_030052815.1. Taxonomy (NCBI): domain Eukaryota; kingdom Viridiplantae; phylum Streptophyta; class Magnoliopsida; order Malpighiales; family Euphorbiaceae; genus Hevea; species Hevea brasiliensis. Next base: position 52,004,100 of record NC_079499.1, read on the forward strand.
GCTGGTAAAATGCCAGGTCAATTGGACCATTCTACACTAAGTTATGACCAACTGAACAATTACTGTTCATTTGGTCATTCTGCAGAAACTGGTTGCAGGACACCCGGGTTGAGGCAAGTTTTTGGTCCACTTGGTTTGGTCTTTTGGGCAGGGTTTCTTCACCAAAGTTGTGCCATTATGTGTCTAGTTTCATGTCCAAATGGCCAAACATCAATTGAACTTACACAGCCCAAGTTATGGCTGTCCAAACAAGCTGGACTCACAGCCACACCTGCAAGTCACCTAGGGCAGCCACACTAATCCTAATTCCTATCACTAAACACACTTCAATTCTTGTTTACCAATAGCCAAATGGTCAGTAATTGACCATTAAAACTTTAGTTTATGCCCATTTTCATCCACCACCAACATTAAATTTCAAAACCCTAACCCTAATTGACCAAGCCTCCAATTCATGCATCTTACTCCTTATTTGCTATACTAATCATATAATTTATAAGAGGGGCAGCTAATATGTCACTTTAAACCAAAGAATTCTCCTAACTCTAACTCATATCAAGGCTTCCAATATTTCATGGAATATAAACATGCTTCATTAATTCAATTTTTGTCAAATTTTCAACTTAACTTAGCTCAAATTCATGATTAGAAAGATGTAAAAGCAAAGAATATGGCACTAACCTTAGTAGGGCAGAATTTTCTCTTATGAATTCTTCACTTTTTTTTATTTTCTTGGCTGCCAAACACTCTAGCAAGGTTGGGTGACAAATTTTAGTGAATGACTTTATAGAATTTGGGATGAGAAATCAAAGGATTGAAGGTATAAAAGAACAAGAGTTATGGAGGAAGAGAGATAGGAATTTCGGCTGGCTGAAGAAGAAGGAAGACACCAGAATTTTTTTTGTCCATTTTGTCTCTTTCAAGTGTTTTAAGAAGGCTTGTTAAATTTTGATTGGTTGGGAGTATGTAAATGACATCATGTGATGTCATTATCCCTAATTTCCTTCATTTTTCTTTTCTACCAAATTTCAATTTAATTTTTAGCAATATTTATTCATATTTTATGTTATAATAATTATTTACTTAACTGGACAAGTCGGCCAAAAATCGCCTCTGAAGGCGAAATAACCAAAATGCCCTCCATTTGGCTTAACGGGTCAAAATTGTCTGTACCAATTGAAAAATTTTTCTAAATATTTTCTTGGCATTCTAATGCCATAGGAACCTCAATGACCCTTCTCTGGAGTCCCAAAAATTATTTTATGAATTTTTTTCCCGGGTCTAGGGCTCCTAGTTGCGAGAACCGCAACTTCTCACTAGGTTACCCATCGCTAGGGCACCGGCTCATTTAACTTGGTTATATTTTTTTTCTAAAATTTTTCATAAATTTTTCTTATTAATATTTGAGTTAATTATGGTTCTTCACTTTAGTTTAAATATTTTTCCAGACGTTCTAGCTGTTCGGACCGACACTGGTCACCGAGACAGTAGAATGTACGGAGTTGCTACAGGGGAGGGTGTTACAGCCCAGTAGACCACAGACTGGGTGAGACCTCCTGCAGCTCTGCATAGTGTCCGTGTCACCTCACCATCTTCAGTGTATTGGTAGGACACTAGGTTTCATTTTGGTATTTTGTAACTATCTTTTATTTTCTCTTGTGTAAATGAGACTTATATAATGTATTTTGATGTTAATGTATATAGTGGAAATTGTGTTTGTGAATGAAAAAGTGAATATTTATTTACGACTTTTACATGATTATCATATGAGATGAATGATTGAGAAATGGAAATATTGTTCAAAAATATATTGAGATTTTGTTGATGAAATGGAGTTAGGATTGATTGGAAATGATTATTGGAAGTGTTTTTTCACAGGTTCCGCAGAACTGTTTTCTCTATTTTTAGCCGGTACTCTGCCGGATTTTCTATAAAATTTTCGGAACCTCAAATAAATTATAATTTCAATAAATGACTTAAATGAATTATATTTCACAAGTTATATTCAAAACTATGATAAAAATTAATTAAGGAAGAATCAAAAAATGATTAAGATAAAATAGAGTGTTTCGGTACACTGTGTGACATATTTTACTCGGATATACTGTAGACGGGTAAGGGGTGTCACATAAAATACCTAAAAAAAGAAAAAAAAAATCATTTTCTTCTTCTTCCATACAAGTGTGCCGCCCCACTTTTCTCCTAAATCACCATTGTAGCACCACCATGAAAGCTTGAGTTTAAGCTTTCTTTCAACCACTTATACCCACTTTGACCCCAAAATAATCCATAAAAACTTGTTAGATCAACTTGAGAAAGCTTTAGAGGAAGGAAAGAAAAGAAGAAAAGGAAGAAATTGAGGAGTTGAACATCAAAGTTAAGGTTAGTGGTTTAAATTGAAAATTTGTTGTTTAATATTTATGTTTTTAGTGTAAATAACATAGATCTTAACTTAAAAAATTAAAAGAAAACTATTATGGGGGACCAAATAGAAATTTCAACCAGCTAGGATTAGGGTTTGAAATGAATGAGTTTGATGGTTTTGAATGATTATTTGAGATGAATTAAGTGTATAGATGTGATTATGTACTTTAAATTCATTAATTGAATGAATTGTATAAGTTAGGGTTCTTGGCACTTAGTGTGTAACACCCCTATGTTCGGTAGTACGTTCTATTGTTCCTGTGACCAGTGTTGTCCGGACAGCTAAGATGCCTAGAACTACACTTCGATATGATTGAGAAGATATAAAATAATGAAATACAAGAAAAGAAAATACAAGAAAAATGAAGGAAAAATAATAGTAAAGAAATGTAACCAAGTTAAGCGAGCCGAGAACCCTAGCGATGGGTGACCGCACTGGGAAGTCACGGCGTGGACCGTTGACTAGCCCTGGACTGTGGGGAACCCTGGAAAATATTTTTAGGACTTAAATAGACACCTATTGAAGTATAAATACCATTAGAAATATCAAAGAAAAATTAATTAATTAGTACAAAGAAAAGTGAGAAATCGAAAAACGGTCAAAACCTGGTGTTACCAAAAAATCGGGAATGCAACCCGAACAGGGACATTGTGGTCATTTGACATCCCGAGTGGCCTTTTGACCTAAATGTACATTAAAAATAAATGATATTAAACTTTGAAAATATCATGAAAATTAAAATGGTGGTCCATAGTTTAAATAGTGAAAGAAAAGGGGTTTAATATTGAATAATTAAAAGTTGAATTAAAGTAATAATATTCTTACATTAGTGGACCACTAAACACTTGGAAAATCAATAAAAATTCTGTCACTCTCCACTAACTTCTGCAAACCTTCTTCTTCCTCAAATTCTTCCCATGGCCAAACTAAAAAGCTCCCAAACTCTCCCATGGCCGTCCAAGCTCCAACCTCCATGTATCCATGATCCAAGCTCCCAATGGTTAAGGTTTCTTCATTAAACTTGACCACCACACCATGGACAGTAGATAGGCAGCAAGAAGACCAAGATTTGGAGAGGTTTTAAAGAGTTTCCAAAGTGGTAAGTTTGTATTTTTGGTTATTGCTTCATTAAAGTTTGTGAGGAGGTTATGGATACTTGAATTGTGGAAAGAATTTTGAGGTTTAATGTTTAAAGGGAGAGGTGTATTTTTGGCAGCCATGGAAACTCCTTGAGGACAGTTTATTCTTGCTTGTAAATGGTATATTAAAGGGTTGATTATGTGTTTATATGTGTAGGAATAAATTGGGTGATGTATACTAAGTATATTGTGAATGTATACTTGAATTTGGAAGCTTGGACATTAATGGAGAGAGGTGTATGAATCAGCAGCTTGATTTGGTGAACCATAAAAATGTTATTTCATGTTTGGTTTATGGAATATTAATGTTGAATTGTGGTACTTGTTATGGCAGCTTGTATATATGTATGATGGTGTGAGGTTGGACATGGAAATGAGCTAGGTTAGGTGATTGCATTGTTGTAATTTGAGCTTGAAAAATTCTATATTATATGGTGCATATTGAGTGTGATTAAAAGCTGCTAAAATGACCAACAATATGTTGTGAAATGTATTTAGGTTAGGGTACAAACCAGAATTGGCATGAATGTGTAGTTTGGTAAGTGTTAAAAGTATCCTTTGATGAATAATGAACAAATACAATAGGGCAGTTTATGTTTTGGGGCTAGAACCTTAAGTGTGTGGCTCCAATTGGTATGATACCAATTGGAGGTGAAACTAGGTACAAAATGTGCCAACTTTCATGAAGGAAGCTTACCAAAATTCTGCTTGCAAGGTAACTTGAAAAATGACCAAATCCAGATTAGTGCAATTAAGGCATGAAAATTGACCATTTGGGTAGCAGTTAGTGTTTTGGCCATAACTCACTCAAAACAGGTCCAATTGACCTGAAATTTTGACCATGAATAGTTAAGACCTATATCTACAAGTCTTATGAAGACACAAAAGCCCTGAAATGACCATAAGCAAGTCAAATAGCTTGCACAAGTTCGGGTCCAAAAACTGGCTGAACCTAAAATGACCTAAAATGACCTAAAGTGACCAATTTTGATGCATTTTGACCAGCAATAGTAAAATGACCATAACTTAGTCTAGTAAACTCAGAATGACCTAAAATTTTGCCCCGCGTGCAATAAGACATAGATCTACAAGTTTGTAGTTTTGACCGAAACCCAAAAACTGAGGAAACTAGGTCGTTCGGCTAGGTCAAACTAATATCCCAGAATCCAGCAAATTGCAATAAAATGCAAAATACATGAAAATGAATTTAGTAACATGTACCAATCCTAAAAGACTATTGAATGTGACATATTAGTAACATTAAAATCTAATTTACCTAGAATGCAATGAGGGTCGACATATTAGGTTGACTAAGTAAATAATAGAATTCAATGAATTAATTATCAAGCATTATCGTTAGAGACAGTTTAAATGAGTACTGAAACACTTCAAATTATGTTTCTCAGGTAGCAAAGACTCAGGGAAAGGGAAGGAAACACTGATTCGAGGCTAGGAGACAGTTATCAGAGGTTTGTGCATAACAGTTATTTCTTTTAAATTTTTCAATTGAAATAAATTATGACTATTTGTATATTATTGTTTTCGATTATGGAAATGTGTTTAAATGGATACTTATTGCTTGAAAAGCATTGTAAATGGTTTGAAACTATGGAAAAATTTGTTTAGTGTGATTTGTGAAAATTGAAGTTAATTATGAATTGTGTTGCCATCTTGTGAATGAAATTGTGACTTTGGAAATTTATTGGATTTCTCACGAATCATTTGAATAAAATGTTTGGAATTGATTTTGTGTTCACACTTAGCATGACAGTATCACATTATTCCTCCTCCATTTATGGGGTTGAGATCATTTATTTTCCTCCCTCTTTGGCTTGCCAGTTGAGGTTGAGATCGGATGAGTACTCATTATATAGCTAGCTTCCTCCCTCATTGATTTTGATTAGTGGAGTTGTAGATTGCTTTGTCGTGGTGTACAACGCGGCATTGATTGAAAATTTGGTGTCATGGCTTAAGTTGTGTGTGAATTAGCAACACTGTGTTCTTAAACCATTTCACTAAATTGTGTTATTATGAGCTTCGATAATTTATGAAATGGAGTTCAAATTCTTTATGACATTCATTGTCTTGAATTTAACTATGATTTAAGTATCCACTATTTATATGACTTATGATTTGTGATTTAAAGTTGTATTTGGTTAATGTTGTGCACCATTGAGACATTGTCTTAGCGATAGCTTTTCATTGCTGTCGCAAGTAGACAGACGGACAGGACAGCAGATTAGGCTGCTAGTGCATTCAGCGAGAGATCATCGGGTATATTGAGTATACCACATTTTGCATTTTGTACTATAATGTATGTTCACTGTATATATATATTGTTCTTGGTTTTGAGCAGTTGTAAATTAAAATTGTGCATTGAAGTTGTAAAATAATTATGAGTTATTTTGACTTGTAAAATTTGTACTATATTTCTTTTATCTCATCCTTTGGAAATATTGAAAGTTATTGTGGATTTGAGTTGATAAATATATTGTGTTGATTAAATTTTGGAGTTTGAGATTGAGAAATATGTTTGAAGTGCTTTTTACAGGTTTTTGATGAATTGTTTTATTCAAAATACAGAGGGCACTCCGCCAAAATTTTTACAGAAATTCCTAATAATTCAAATGTGTTAGCTCTTTCTCTTAAGTTGAAAAAAAATTTTTTAACACCTATAAATAGTACTCACCACTGTAAAAAGAAGTAAGAAAAGTTTTAAAATCCCTTGTAGTGTATTTAATGGGTTATCAGTAGACGAAGTTGGTAATTCATTAGGTATACTACGGGATCATGTTATGCCTTACAGAGGGGTAGGGTGTGACATGTTTGTGGTATCAAAGCTAGTTTTTAAATTCTATTTTCACCTGTAACTTGAATATTCTTTCTTCATAGTACAACTACTCAATATCATTGTTTGATACATACAGTACATTACATTATAAATATGCACTAATGGGAGGAAATCTCCTTGTGTTATTTGTTCAGGAGGTCTAAGATCCTTGCATTGACTATGGAAGAGGGTGATCGTTTAGTCGATCAATCTATAGAGGCTGAGGTGCAAGGGGATGCCCCAGCCCTACACAACGTTAGTGGTTCAGCAGCACCACCCCCGCAGTACCCCAGTTTCCTGCTCAGTTCGCTCAGCAGATGGCTGCAATGTTCCAACAAATGGCTGGTAATGTGCCTACTCAAGTCCCAATATAGACACCAGTGGTACAACCACAGTCTTTTGCTAGGCAGTATGACAAATTGATGAAATATGGGGCTACAGAGTTCAAGGGGACAGTAGATCCTCTAGAGGCATAACAATGGTTAGAGAGGATAGATAGGGTATTCAAGAAGCTACATTGTACAGAGGAGCTCAGATTTGAATACTCAGTATCTCTGCTACAGGGGGATGCTTATGACTGGTGGAAAACCATTCCCCACAGTCTGGTAGAACCTGCAATGCTAAAATGGAATGACTTTTTCAGCGAATTCAGGCAAAAATATGTCTCTAATGCTTATGTAGACCAGAAGCTGCAAGAATTCCTAAGTCTGAAACAGGGGAGTAGATCAGTGGCTGAATATGAAAGGAAATTTTCCCGCCTAAGCCATTATGCAGTAATTCTACTTTCTACCAGTAGGGAGAGATGCAAGAGGTTTGAAATCGGCTTGAAGCCCAGTATCAGATTACAAGTAGTCGGATTCAAACACAATAACTTCTCTGAACTTATTTCTCAAGCACTAGAGTTAGAAAGAATTGAATCTGAAGCAGCTCCTGAGAAAAAGAAATTAGAGAAGATAGAGAAAGAGGAAAAATCTATAGAACAGAGTTCCAGTGGTCCTACTGGAAAGAGGAAGAACCATGGGGGACACAGCAGAGGTGGCAAGAAGTCTGGTAGGGAAAGATATTCAGGACAAAAACCTCCTTTATCTGGTCAGCAGAGTACCAGAGGTTCCTACCCTCCCCTCCAATGTGAAACTTGTGGAAGATATCATAGTGGGATATGCTACAAGGCCATAGGAGCCTATTATAACTGTGGAGGCACAGGACACTTTGCCAAGGACTGCACCAGTACTCACAGAGTTGGACCACCTCCTACTACTACAGAAGGGTCAGTTCAGAGCCCTGTCACCAGAAGTTCACAACCACCCAGCAGAGGTAGAGGTAGGGGTAGAGGTAGCCCAACAGGCAGCCAAGGCATAGTGAAACAATCAGAGCAAGACAGTGCTCCAGTCAGAATCTATGCAATGAGACAGAGAGAAGAGGCCGAGACATCTAATGTTGTGGCTAGTACCTTCTCAACTTTTAATTAATATGTGTTTGTGTTATTTGATCCGGGTTCTTCCCATTCTTATATGAGTGCTAGCATCATTGATTGCATTGCTGTTCCATGTACAAAAATGGACTTTGAGGTGCTAGTAACAAGTCCGCTAGGACAGGAGGTCAGGGTTAATAGAATGTATAGGGATTGTCCTTTGGTGATCCAAGGACACACTTTTCTGTCTGATCTCATTGAAATGCCCTTCAGAGATTTTGATTTCATTTTGGGCATGGATTGGTTAGCCAGGCATCATGCTATGATTGATCAGAGGTCAAGATCACTTTTGGTCTCCTCGATGCTGATGTGGTAATACATGGGGAGAGGCAGCTATTACCATCGAACATCATTTCGGCTGCACTAGCCAGAAAAATGATCAGAAAGGGGTGTGAAGCACACTTAGCACATGTGGTAGACACCCAAGTGGAGAGTCCAGCTTTGAGGGACATCCCTACAGTATATGACTTTCCAGATGTGTTTCCTGATGAATTGCCAAGATTACCTCCGGGAAGAGAAGTGCAGTTTGAAATTAATGTTATGCCTTGTGTGGATCCAATCTTCATAACACCATACAGAATGGCACCAGCAGAGTTAAAGGAGCTGAAGGTACAATTGCAAGAACTACTTGAAAAGTGCTTTATCTGCCCTAGTGTGTCACCTTGGGGAGCGCCAGTATTATTTGTTAAGAAGAAGGATGGCACTCTTCGCTTATGTATTGACTACCTGCAGTTGAATAAGGTAATAATAAAGAATAGATATCCATTGCCATGCATTGATGATCTGTTTGATTAGTTGAAGGGTGCAGCTGTATTCTCCAAAATTGATTTGCGATCTGGTTATTATCAGTTGAAGGTGCAAGAGCAGAGTGTTCCAAAAACTGCTTTCAGAACTCGATATGGCCACTATGAGTTTCTAGTAATGCCATTCGGGTTAACAAATGCTCCAGCTGCTTTTATGGATCTGATGAACACTATCTTCAAACCATATCTCGATCAATTTGTGGTGGTGTTTATTGGTGACATTTTGATATATTCGAGGAATGCAGAGGAGCATGACAGACATCTGCGGATTGTACTGCAGACTTTAAGGGAGAAACAGCTATACGCCAAATTGTCGAAGTGTAAATTTTGGCTAAAAGAAATCTCCTTTTTGGGACATGTTGTATCAGCTGAAGGGTTCAAGGTAGATTCCAGCAAGGTTGAAGCTATCCTTAATTGGAAGCCGCCCAGGAATATCACATAAATTCGTAGTTTTTTGAGTTTAGCTGGATATTACCGTCGGTTTGTGAAAGGGTTTTCTATGTTATCTTCTCCACTGACCAAACTGCTTCGGAAAGATGTAAAATTTCAGTGGACAGATAAATGCCAGCAAAGTTTTGATGAGTTAAAAAGGTGTTTGACTGAAGCTCCAGTCCTTACTTTACCTACTCTGGGTAAAGAATACACAGTTTATAGTGATGCTTCTCACAATGGGTTAGGCTATGTACTGATGTAAGATCGGAATGTCATTACTTATGCATCACGCCAGCTGAAACCGCATGAGAGGAACTACCCAACACATGATTTGGAGCTAGTAGCTATTGTTTTTGCACTAAAGATCTGGAGACACTATTTGTATGGGGAGACATGCTACATTTACACAGATCACAAGAGCTTGAAGTACTTAGGTACCCAAAAGGAATTGAATTTGAGGCAGAGGAGATGGTTAGAACTCATTAAAGATTATGATTGCTTAATAGAGTATCAGCCAGGGAAAGCAAATGTGGTGGCTGATGCCTTAAGTCGCAAGACTATGGCAAGTCTCAGAGTTTCTCCTTTGTCCATGGTATATGAATTGAAAGCCTGACAAATGCGGTTTAGAGATTGATGATGAGGGACAGACAGTAATTGCATGGCATGTACAGCTAGTGTTGATTGATCATATCAGAATGGCTGCTCAGAGTGATGATAAATATCAGAAGCTACTGAAAGAAGTCCAGCAAGGCAAGAAACCTGAATTCTCTATGAGAGATGATGGTTTATTACTACATCAGGGTAGAATGTGCGTTCCTAATGATGTTGACTTGAGACAAATTATTATGAAGGAAGCACATGAGTCTCCTTTTGCTATGCACCCTGGTGGAACTAAAATGTATAGAGGGCTAAAAGAGCATTACTGGTGGATGGGTATGAAGAGGGATATAGCTGAATTTGTTTCCAAATGCCTAACTTGTCAGCAAGTAAAGGCAGAACATCAAGTTCTAGCTGGTTTGTTACATCCTTTGCCAGTACCAGAGTGGAAATGGGAACGAATAACTATGGATTTTGTTACGGGACTTCCGAGGACACAGAATAGTCATGATGCAGTATGGGTTATAGTTGACAAACTGACCAAGTCTACTCACTTTTTGCTAGTTCGGATGGACTATAGCCTGGAGAGATTGGCCAGATTGTATATATATGAAATTGTAAAATTACATGGAGTGCCAGTATCAATTGTATCTGACAGAGATCCTAGGTTCACTTCTAGATTCTGGGGTAGTTTTCAGAGAGCCCTAGGAACTAGATTGAACTTCAAAGACAAAGATTCCACCCACGGATGCATGGCCACCAAAGGGTTATTCAGATATTGGAGGATATGCTACGGGCTTGTGTGATTGAGTTTGAAGGTAGTTGGGATACACACTTGCCTTTGATTGAGCTTGCTTATAACAACAGCTACCAATTAAGCATTGGGATGCCTCCATATGAAGCTTTGTATGGCAGAAAGTGTAAAACTCCCTTATGTTGGGATGAAGTAGGTGAAAGGAAGATGATTGGGCTAGAAATTGTTCAGCAGACAGAGGAAAAGATCAGATTGATCAGAGATAGACTTAAGGCTACATCAGACCGTCAGAAGTCCTATGTTGATTTGAAGAGAAGAGAAGAGATATTGAATATGCAGTGGGTGATAAGGTATTCCTCAAAGTTTCTCCTTAGAAGAGGATTATGAGATTTGGCAGAAAGGGGAAACTGAGTCCTCGTTTCATCGGACCATATGAGGTTCTGGAAAGAGTGGGTCCTCTGGCATATCGGTTGGCATTACCTCCGGAGTTAGCAAGGATACACAGTGTCTTCCATGTGTCCATGTTAAGGAGGTACAGATCTGACCCATCTCATGTGCTATCAGTTGAAGAGATTGAGGTAAATCCAGACCTCTCATATGAGGAAGAACCCATAGAAATTCTGGCTTATGAGGTGAAGCAGCTAAGGAACAAACAGATACACCTGGTTAAAGTGTGTGGAACCATCATTCAGGCCAGGAAGCTACTTAGGAACGTGAAGAGGATATGAGGAGACAGCACTCACACCTGTTCAGAGATTAATGCCAAGTAAAATTTCGAGACGAAATTTATTTTAAGGGGGGGAGAATTGTAACACCCCTATGTTTGGTAGTGTGTTCTACTGTTCCTGTGACTAGTGTTGTCTGGACAGCTAGGATGCCTAGAACTACACTTCGATATGAGTGAGGAGATATAAAATAATGAAATACAAGAAAAGAAAATACAAGAAAAGAAAATAAAAGAAAAATGAAGGAAAAATAATAGCAAAGAAATGTAACCAAGTTAAGCGAGCTGAGAACCTTAGCGATGGGTGACCGCACCGGGAAGTCACGGCATGGACAGTTGATTAGCCCTGGACCGCGGGGAACCCTGGAAAATATTTTTAGGACTTAAATAGACACCTATTGAAGTATAAATACCATTAGAAATATCAAAGAAAAATTAATTAATTAGTACAAAGAAAAGTGAGAAATCGAAAAACGGACAAAACTTGGTGTTACTGAAAAATTGGGAATGCAACCCGAACAGTGGCATTGTGGTCATTTGACATCTCGAGTGGCCTTTTGACCTAAATGTACATTAAAAATAAATGATATTAAACTTTGAAAATATCATGAAAATTAAAATGGTGGTCCATAGTTTAAATAGTGAAAGAAAAGGGGTTTAATGTTGAATAATTAAAAGTTGAATTAAAGTAATAATATTCTTACATTAGTGGACCACTAAACACTTGGAAAATCAATAAAAATTCTCTCACTCTCCACTAACTTCTACAAACCTTCTTCTTCCTCAAATTCTTCCCATGGCCAAACCAAAAAGCTCCCAAACTCTCCCATGGCCGTCCAAGCTCCAACCTCCATGCATCCATGATCCAAGCTCCCAATGGTTAAGGTTTCTTCATTAAACTTGACCACCACACCATGGGCAGTAGATAGGCAGCAAGAAGACCAAGTTTTGGAGAGGTTTTGAAGAGTTTCCAAAGTGGTAAGTTTGTGTTTTTGGTTATTACTTCATTAAAGTTTGTAAGGAGGTTATGGGTACTTGAATTGTGGAAAGAATTTTGAGGTTTGATGTTTAAAGGGAGAGGTGTATTTTTGGCAGCCATGAAAACTGCTTGAGGACAGTTTATTCTTGCTTGTAAATGGTAGATTAAAGGGCTGATTATGTGTTTATATGTGTAGGAATAAATTGGGTGATATATACTAAGTATATTGTGAATGTATACTTGAATTTGGAAGCTTGGACATTAATGGAGAGAGGTGTATGAATCGGCAGCTTGATTTGGTAAACCATGAAAATGTTATTTCATGTTTGGTTTAGGGAATGTTAATGTTGAATTGTGGCACTTGTTATGGCAGCTTGTGTATATGTATGATGGTGTGAGGTTGGACATGTAAATGAGCTAGGTTAGGTGATTGAATTGTTGTAATTTGAGCTTGAAAAATTCTATACTATATGGTGCATATTGAGTGTGATTATAAGCTGCCAAAATGACCAACAATATGTTGTGAAATGTATTTAGGTTAGGGTACAAACCAGAATTGGCATGAATGTGTAGTTTGGTAAGTGTTAAAAGTATCATTTGATGAGTAATGAACAAATACAATAGGGCAGTTTATATTTTGGGCCTAGAACCTTAAGTGTGTGGCTCCAATTGGTATGAGACCAATTGGAGGTGAAACTAGGCACAAAATGTGCCAACTTTCATGAAGGAATCTTACCAAAATTCTACTTGCAAGGTAACTTGAAAAATGACCAAATCCGGATTAGTGCAATTAAGGCCTGAAAATTGACCATTTGGGTAGTAGTTAGTGTTTTGGCCATAACTCACTCAAAACAGGTCCAATTAACCTGAAATTTTGACCATGAATAGTTAAGACCTATATCTACAAGTCTTATGAAGACACCAAAGCCCAGAAATGACCATAAGTAAGTCAAATTGCTTGCACAAGTTCGGGTCCAAAAATTGGCCGAACCTAAAATGACCTAAAATGACCTAAAGTGACCAATTTTGATGCATTTTGACCAGCAATAGTAAAATGACCATAACTTGGCCTAGGAAACTCAGAATGAACTGAAATTTTGCCCCGTGTGCAATAAGACATAGATCTACAAGTTTGTAGTTTTGATCGAAACCTGAAAACTGAGGGAACTAGGTCGTCCGGCTAGGTCAAACTAGTATCCTAGAATCCAGCAAATTACAATAAAACGCAAAATACATGGAAATGAATCTGGTAATATGTACCAACCCTAAAAGACTATTGATTGTGACATATTAGTAACCTAATTTACCTAGAATGCAACGAGAGTCGACATATTAGGTTGACTAAGCAAATAATAGAATTCAGTGAATTAATTATCAAGCATTATCGTTAGAGACAGTTTAAATGAGTACTGAAACACTTCAAATTGTGTTTCTCAGTTAGCAAAGACTCAGGGAAAGGGAAGGAAACAATGAGTCAAGGCCAGGAGAAAGTTATCAGAGGTTTGTGCACAACAGTTATTTCTTTTGAATTTTTCAATTGAAATAAATTATGACTATTTGTATATTATTGTGTTCAATTATGGAAATGTGTTTGAATGGATACTTATTACTTGAAAAGCATTGTAAATGGTTTGAAACTGTGGAAAAATTTATTTAGTGTGATTTGTGAAAATTGAAGTTAATTATGAATTGTGTTGCCATCTTGTGAATGAAATTGTGACTTTGGAAATTTATTGGATTTCTCACGAATCATTTGAATAAAATGTTTGGAATTGATTTTGTGTTCACACTTAGCATGACAGTATCACATTATTCCTCCTCCATTTATGGGGTTGAGATCGTTTATTTTCCTCCCTCTCTAGCTTGCCAGTTGAGGTTGAGATTGAAGGAACGGAAGCGTGAAAAACACAAGTTTATACCAATGAATTCAAAAATTTTCACCTAGGGTCACATGCATCATGCAAGATTTATTTTTATCTATTTGATTTCAATGATAAACAACATATTAAAGCTCTTTTAATATGTTTTTGGATCTGTATTTGCCATTTAAGATTTCAAAATTAATCAGATTAATTTTAGAACCCTAGATTAAATCAAGAACGATTACACTAACCTCTTGATGCGCTGCAGCGTGTCTGCGCCTTTGAGATTCGTCTTCAGGACACCAGATATTGTCCCTTTAGCTTGTCCACACCAAGAACACCTATGGCAGCCCTTGAACAGCTTCTAAAGCCTTTTCTATTAATTAGAAATTCAAGTTCTGCCTTTTAAGAGATTAGAGATGTAAACAGGACACTAGAAACAATTCCTAGTGTTCTTAATTCAAGAGATTGATGGCTAATCTCTTTGAATTAATAAGAGATGAAGAAGAAGAGATAAAAACCCTCAAAGTGGCGTGACAAAGGAGTGTGGCTGCTGGTTGTGTTTTATTTTCTCATAACAACACTTAAATAGCTAGGTTAACACATTAAACCCTTGCCACATGTCACCCTTTGATTAGCTCTAGGTTTAAGTGATCCAATCACATTGTGCCAAGTGTCAAACCTATATTTAATCTTGATTTTAATCATCTTACAAGATTAAAAAACATTTGGCAAGCTTATGTGTAATCCCATGTGTCACCATCTCATGGTGTCACGTGTCACACTGCAAAATGACCAAAATGCCCCTGTGTCTTAATTTTGAGTTCTCAACCCAAAATAATTATTTTTCTTCTTCTAATTAATTTATATCAAATATAAATAAATTAATTAATCTCTATTAATTAATTTCTCATTAATTAAATTCATATTTAAACACTTTAAATATAAATTTAATTTATACTACACATCCAATAATCTAGATTTGGTTTCAAGTCATGCTAGGGACTTTGTAATTTAATTGTAAACCAAACCTATTTAATTAATCAATTAAACTCTTTAATTAATTAATTAAATAATATTTAAATAGGTGATAACTTGTGTATGTGTGTGACTTACTAGGCTCATCACTAATTGGCAATGAAACATGATATCAACTCTTAATATCATCAGAACTCTTTCTTACCATAAATGATTTCTCTAAATCATTTTATGAACCTCATAGACCATGGTTAACACCTAGCATAGCATGCCATGGCCACCCAATTAGTAATAAGGTTTACCTTAAATGAACCTATAATCATATGTTACCATGCACTAGAATCTCTCATTACAAAATCCCAACTCAAGCCGAGTCATGGTTTATGTCAAACTCCATATGCTATGAATATTATGTTCTCTTTTAATTCCAGTTCTTGATTAAAAGATTTTCTCATCGAAACTCTTTCTCGCATAAATCTATCTGTCTGGCCAGAACTTGAAACATCAAGAACAATTAAATGAACATAGGATTTTATCTCTATTTACTTAGAGGAACAGATTCCATCTTGATCAACACCTACCTCCATATATAACTAGTAGGAGCCAACACATGCCCATATACCCATACACAAGTACAAGTATGAAAGCGAGATCAAACTCAAACTACCTATATACAAGATAATTGTGCTATCTCAGTCTAAAGATTATATGCATCGATATGATTTATGACAAAACATTGACAAGAGTAAACTCCATGTGCTTGTCATAAGTGTCACTGGTTCGGCCTACTTATCATTTATAAGTGCCTATCATATTTGTCATATGGCATGAGACTCACCATTCCATCTTATTTATATCTCATATAAATAACTTGGGAACAAACATGAATACAATCTTTCTGGATAAGTCATGTCCTTATTATGAAGTATCCTCGATTATGAACCTATTTATGATACTTTGTGCTAGAAATATTGTCACTCATATTCTTAACAACTTAAGAATAATATTTCTAACAAAATATCAATGGACCTTTTCTATTACACATAAATATATTATGTAAACGGAAAAGTGGAAATGCCTTTTATTAATAAAAATATATACAAGATACATACTAAATGATATGCTCTAGGGCATACTACTAACAATCTCCCACTAGCACTAGAGCCATTCATTACAATACCTTAGACCCATCTTCTCAAGATGTTAGTCTAACTGAGCTTGTGACAAAGGCTTAGTGCATGGATCAGCTGGATTTTTTTAGCTGATGTTATTTTTCTGCATGGCTATATCGCCTTTGCCCAACTATATGTTTGATAATGTGGTAGTGCCTTTCTATGTGTTTGGATTTTGGGTGAGACCTTAGTTCCTTAGCCTGTATGACTGCTCCATTGTTGTCACAGTGTAGTGGAACTGCTGACTCAATGGAAGGAACTACTGTAAGTTCTATCACGAACTTCTTTATCCAAACAGCTTCCTTTGCAAAGATCTCGATGCAAAGAATATACTCGACCTCTGTAGTGGAATCTGCAATGTGCTCGCTTGGAACTCTTCCAACTGACTGCACCTCCATTACAAATGAACACATATCTAGAGGTAGACTTTCTATCATCAATATCTGATTGGAAATCAGAATCAGTATAACCATCCAATTGCAAGCCTCCACCTCCATAAATCAAGAATAAATCCTTAGTTCTTCTGAAGTACTTAAGGATATTCTTGTGACTATCGATGTTCCAAACTGGATTGGATTGATACCGCTAGTCAAACTAATAAAGATATGCGATATCCAAATTTAGTACACAACATTGCATACATTATACTTCCAATAGCCGAAGCATATGGAATCCTGGCCATCTTATCTCTTTCTTCAGGTGTCTTTGGAGACATCTCTTTAGAAAGATGGATACCATGTCTCACTGGTAACAATCCTCTCTTGGAATTAAGCATGTTAAACCTCTTTAACACCTTTTCCAAGTATAGACTTTGGGATAAACCAATTATTCTTTTCGCTCTATCTCTATAGATGCGAATCCCAAGAATATAGGTTGCCTCCCCTAAGTCTTTCATGGAGAATGTATTTGACAACCATACCTTTATAGTTGTCAACATACCTGTGTCATTACCCATCAACAGTATGTCATCCACATATAAGACAAGAAAAGTGATAGCACTGTCACTAACCTTCTTATATACACATGGCTCATCCTCATTTTTGATAAAACCAAAGGATTTAATGGCTTCATCAAAACGAATGTTCCAACTCCTCGAAGCTTGTTTCAACCCATAAATGGATCGCTTTAGCTTGCATACCTTGGAACCATCTTGGGATTCAAATCCCCTAGGTTGTTCCATGAAAATGTTTTCTTCAATGTATCCATTGAGAAAAGTTGTTTTGACATCCCTCTGCCAAATCTCATAATCATAGTATGCAGCTATTGCTAATAAAATCCTAATTGATTTAAGCATGGCAACAGGCGAGAAAGTCTCCTCATAGTCGATTCCTTGCCTTTGGCGAAACCCTTTCGCTACTAGCCTTGCCTTATAGGTCTCTACCTTTCCATCAGAACCAATTTTCTTCTTGAAAACCCATTTGTTCCCTATAGGTACAATACCTTCAGGTGGGTCAACAAGATCCCAAACTTGATTCTTATACATGGAATCAATCTCGGATTTCATAGCATCAATCCATTTTGAAGAGTCTATATCTGATATAGCTTCTTCATAGTTAAGTGGATCATCTCCATGATCTACTTCTTCATGAGTAAACAACTCTTATTCTTCTTCATGAAGAAAACCATATCTCACTGGTGGGTGAGATACCCTGGTTGTTCTACGAGGAACAGCTGTAGATGTTTCATCAATGGGTATTGGTTGACTAGATGGATTTATATCCATCTGATCTGTTGGTTGGTCAGAATTCTCCAATTCTAACTCTATTTGCCTTCCTTTGCCTCCTTCTTGAACAAACTGTTGTTCAAGAAATGTGGCATCTCTACTTATCACAACCTTTTGTGAAGTAGGCAAATAAAAATAATATCCAAAACTATCTTTTGGATATCCAACAAATCGACCTTTTACGATCCGGTCTCCAATTTATCGGTGTTCACTTTTGATATAAGTGGACAACCCCAAATCTTAACATGCTTAAGACTTGGTTTTCTTCCATGCCATATCTCATAAGGTGTGGAAGAAACGATTTTGATGGAATCCTATTCGAATATACAAAGTGATTCTAATGCAAATCCCCAAAAGGAGATTGGCATATCAAGATAGCTTATCATACTACGTACCATATCCAATAGGTACGATTTCTCCTTCAGATACACCATTCACCGTATGGCGTTCTGGAGGAGTCACCGAGAAACAATGCCATGCTCTCTCAAGTATTCATCAAATTCAGTACTCAAATATTCACCTCCACGATCTGATCGAAGAGCTTTAATATTCTTTCCTGTTTGATTTTCTACTTCAGATTTAAATTCTTTGAACTTTTCAAAAGATTCATGTTTGTATTTCATCAAATACAAATACCCAAACCTTGATTTATCATCAGTAAAAGTAATAAAATAATGAAAACCCCCTCTAGCCATTTCTTTAAATGGACCACATACATCACTATGTATTAGCTCCAAAATATTTTCAGCTCTTAGCCCCTGTCCAACAAAGGGTGATCTAGTCATTTTGCCCTGATGGCAAGATTCACAAGTTGGAGTAGGCTCAGAGCCCAATGAGGATAGAATCCCCATTTTCTCCAGTTTTGTAATCCTATCTTCTGCAACATGACATAACCTTAAGTGCCAAATATATTTTGAACTTGAGTTGTTTTTCACCACGGCATTGCTTTCATTTAGATTGCTATACTCTGGCCAGTGGAAACACTTTCTTACTGGTAATGGAAACACTTTCTTATTGGCAATGGAAACACTTTCCTTTGCCTTCATCAGCTTTAGTCTTCCTTTTCTGTTTAGCTATTTTCTTAGAAGGACCAGGAATCTGAGGTTTCTTTTTCTTATTGCCCTTCTTCTTGTTGGACTTTCCAGCAGAAGAAGATGCAACCAAAGCTACCTCTTTTTCTTTATTGCCTGGCATATTCTTTTGGGCAATAACCAGCATGTTGAGTAAACCAGCTAAGGTGAATTCCTATTGAGTCATATGGAAATTTGTCACAAAATTTCCCAAAAGACCCAGGAAGGGACTGAAGGATCAAATCCGTCTGTAGTTGGAAATCCATGTTGAAGTCAAGATATTCCAACTGCTCAATCAGCCGAATCATCTTGTGGACATGATCTCCAACATTCTGTCCCTCAGACATCCTCATGCGGAACAGCTGCCTAGATATCTCATACCTAGCATTCCTGCTGTGCTC
This sequence comes from Hevea brasiliensis, assembly GCF_030052815.1. Classification (NCBI taxonomy): domain Eukaryota; kingdom Viridiplantae; phylum Streptophyta; class Magnoliopsida; order Malpighiales; family Euphorbiaceae; genus Hevea; species Hevea brasiliensis. The sequence continues at coordinate 52,023,460 of NC_079499.1, forward strand.
ACCATACAACTCTTATAGGTGAAGGAGGATCTCACTCGCACTCTGCATGTTCTCATGTTACTTCTGTAACTCATTACTCATGGAAGCAAGCATGTAACACTTAGCTCTCATATCATGCTCCTTCCACTTATCCAAAGTTTCATGTTCCTCTTGTGTGGCCTCTGGAGGTAAGGGACGAGGAACATTTGAATCTAGAACATATCCTATATGTTCAAGGTTCAGGACAAGTTTCAAATTTCTTAGCCAATCGCATGATTAGGTCCTGTCAACCTATTGTGATCAAGTATGCTTGCAAGGATATTGGATGGTGGTGGTTGTTTTGTGATCATTTTTATCGTAAAATTAATCAGAAAATAACAGATTAATTAGTAAATGTATCATGTAATTAACCAAAATGATTATGGTCTTTTAATCAAATTGGTCCTCCCACTAACTTAGCGAATCCTACACTTCCAAAGTAGAAAATGGAAATCCTAGTTGGATGGATTTCTAGTGGGTGATTGAATTCTTATAATTCTATTGATCATCCTCAGGTACATCCATTATTGGAATTACAATAAACTATAAGTGAGCAACTCTTTGCCCATCGCATCTCATGTGAGGTTCAATCCTTTACCTAGCCCCTAATGCTCAAAATCTCAGGTACATCCATTATTGACTTATCTTGCATTAGTTAAGTTGATCCCATTGAGCCAAGAATTATGCAAATAATTTTAATGTCCTCAGGTACATCCAATATTGGCCACTAAACCATTTACATATTTACAACATCTCATGCTTAACAATTATTCTTAAGAAAATCTCTTAAATAAATTGCATCTTATGCAACTATTTAAAATTTCTTAAAATAATTGCCCCAATGGAGGGCCTATGTTATAATTACTTTAATTATAGCATTTCCAACTTAATCATTTGTTTGGAAGATTTTATGGTCATTCTATTTACTATTAAAGTCTCACTTTGCACATTATCCATTTAGCATGCATATATCATATAATTGCATACATTCCCATACATCTCATGCATTCATGGATAAGTAGTAAATATGGTATGATCATGGACTTTCTAAGGGATTCAATTCTGAGCCACCAAGAATTGAATCAGGGCATTCCTAGGTGCATTTCATTCATTCATTTTACAAGAGTTGCTGAAGGAGTACATAATCAACACTTGATCTTGAATTCCTCCCACTGGTCCCACCAATGCTCTTGACCTCCTTGAACTTCTTGCAATCCAATATTACATAGTAATCCTTGGCATACCAAGGCGAATTTACAAGAACTTAAATAAATGAAATTACAACCCAAAAATTATTACAAACTTAATAATACATGCCCAAAATAAATTGAAATAAATTAATTAATTTACAATCCCAAAGAAACATAAAAGAAATAAATCCAATCACATTGGTCTTTTATAGTCCATGATCATCCATCATGCATATCACTATTTAACAATTAAATAAAACATACATACTTAAATTAAATTGAATATCTCATATTCAACTTAAAAATTCAGATTTGAATATGATTCAAATAAATTTAAAAATTCAGATTTGAATCTCATTCAAACAAATTTAAAAATTCAGATTTGAATCACATTCAAACAACTTTAAAAATTCAGATTTGAATCACATTCAAACATTTTTTAAAAAATCAGATTTGAATCACATTCAAATATTTTTTAAAAAATCAGATCTGAATTTTATTCAATCAATTTTAAAAAATCAGATTTAAATATGATTCAAACAACTTTAAAAATTCAGATTTGAATCACATTCAAACAACTTTTAAAATTCAAATTTGAATCACATTCAAACAATTTTTAAAATTATGATTTGAATCATAATTTAATTGTGTGATAAAAATTCTAATTAAACAATTTAATTAGACATAAAATGGATCTTAAATCATACAACAATTGCACATTCACCATCCATTTACCTTTGCACACCATTGTGATGCATCAACCATGCACACCATGGTGTTCATCATTTGTGCCGCCACTTTGACTTTGCAACCAGCAATAAACTCTTGATCTCATGATCAAACACAAAATTAAATCATATAAACATCAATCTAAATGGCAAATATAGTAGCTCTGATACCAATTGAAGGAACGGAAGCGTGAAAAACACAAGTTTATACCATTGAATTCAAAAATTTTCACCTAGGGTCACATGCATCATGCAAGATTTATTTTTATCTATTTGATTTCAATGATAAACAACATATTAAAACTCTTTTAATATGTTTTTGGATCTGTATTTGCCATTTAAGATTTTAAAATTAATCAGATTAATTTTAGAACCCTAGATTAAATCAAGAACGATTGCACTAACCTCTTGATGCGCTGCAGTGTGTCTGCGCCTTTGAGATTCGTCTTCAGGACACCAGATATTGTCCCTCTACCTTGTCCACACCAAGAACACCTATGGCAGCCCTTGAACAGCTTCTAAAGCCTTTTCTATTAATTAGAAATTCAAGTTCTGCCTTTTAAGAGATTAGAGATGTAAACAGGACACTAAAAACAATTCCTAGTGTTCTTAATTCAAGAGATTGATGGCTAATCTCTTTGAATTAATAAGAGATGAAGAAGAAGAGATAAAAACCCTCAAAGTGGCGTGACAAAGGAGTGTGGCTGCTGGTTGTGTTTTATTTTCTCATAACAACACTTAAATAGCTAGGTTAACACATTAAACCCTTGCCACATGTCACCCTTTGATTAGCTCTAGGTTTAAGTGACCCAATCACATTGTGCCAAGTGTCAAACCTATATTTAATCTTGATTTTAATCATCTTACAAGATTAAAAAACATTTGGCAAGCTTATGTGTAATCCCATGTGTCACCATCTCATGGTGTCACGTGTCACACTGCAAAATGACCAAAATGCCCCTGTGTCTTAATTTTGAGTTCTCAACCCAAAATAATTATTTTTCTTCTTCTAATTAATTTATATCAAATATAAATAAATTAATTAATCTCTATTAATTAATTTCTCATTAATTAAATTCATATTTAAACACTTTAAATATAAATTTAATTTATACTACACATCCAATAATCTAGATTTGGTTTCAAGTCATGCTAGGGACTTTGCAATTTAATTGCAAACCAAACCTATTTAATTAATCAATTAAACTCTTTAATTAATTAATTAAATCATATTTAAATAGGTGATAACTTGTGTATGTGTGTGACTTACTAGGCTTATCACTAATTGGCAATGAGACATGATATCAACTCTTAATATCATCAGAACTCTTTCTTACCATAAATGATTTCTCTAAATCATTTTATGAACCTCATAGACCATGGTTAACACCTAGCATAGCATGCCATGGCCACCCAATTAGTAATAAGGTTTACCTTAAATGAACCTATAATCATATGTTACCATGCACTAGAATCTCTCTGTTACAAAATCCCAACTCAAGCTGGAGTCATGGTTTATGTCAAACTCCATTTGCTATGAATATTATGTTCTCTTTTAATTCCAGTTCTTGATTAAAAAGATTTTCTCATCAGAAACTCTTTTCTGAATAAATCTATCTGTCCTGGCCAGGAACTTGAAACATCAAGAACAATTAAATGAACATAGGATTTTATCTCTATTTACTTAGAGGAACAGATTCCATCTTGATCAACACCTACCTCCATATATAACTAGCAGGAGCCAACACATGCCCATATACCCATACACAGTACAAGTATGAAAGCGATCAAACTCAAACGACCTATATACAAGATAACTGTGCTATCTCTGGTCTAAAGATTATATGCACTGATATGATTTATGACAAAACATTGACAAGAGTAAACTCCATGTGCTTGTCATAAGTGTCACTGGTTCGGCCTACTTATCATTTATAAGTGCCTATCATGTTTGTCATATGGCATGAGACTCACCATTCCATCTTATTTATATCTCATATAAATAACTTGGGAACAAACATGAATACAATCTTTCTGGATAAGTCATGTCCTTATTATGAAGTATCCTCGATTGTGAACCTATTTATGATACTTTGTGCTAGAAATATTGTCACTCATATTCTTAACAACTTAAGAATAATATTTCTAACAAAATATCAATGGACCTTTTCTATTACACATAAATATATTATGTAAACGGAAAAGTGGAAATGCCTTTTATTAATAAAAATATATACAAGATACATACTAAATGATATGCTCTAGGGCATACTACTAACAGAGATTCGGCCAGCTTGAAGAGGGGACATCAATTGTATGGTTTGATGTATTAGAATGAGTTTAAAAGTTTTAATTAGTTGAATGGTTAAGTTGAAATTCCTAAATGTGATTGAATGCAACTAAGTATTGAGATTAGGGTTTGAATGTTAGGGTTTGTGAACCAAAATTTGGAGAAATGCTTAAATGATGACTTTGGTCTATTGTGAGATGAAAAATGGTCAATAATGACCAAAAGAGATGTGTGGAAATTGTGAGAATGGAAGTTAAATTCGTAGGGCAAATGGTCATGCTGCTGACAGCATGACCAAGCCAACTTTGAAGGACCAAAACAGAAATTTTATAAGTCCAATTGATATGCCACCAATTGGGGATGAAAATATACATAAAATAGCACAATTTTCATTAAGGAACCATGGCCAAAAACTGACAAGAACTTAGTGAACCAATTGACCAAAGTGAAATGAGAGCAAGCTGCCACTGCACAAACTGACCAAATAAACAGTAATTATTCATTTGGTCATAACTCGAGCTAGGAAAGTCAAAATGACCTGAAATTTTACCAGTAATTAGATAAGACATAGATCTAAAACTTTCATGAAGAACACCACCCCAAATTATGACATTAACCTACTCAAATGATTGGCAAAGTTGAGTTACTGAACCTGCAAAACTGCAGATTTCCATTTGAACAGTAAAGTTCCAATGGCTATAACTCTCGCTAGGAAACTCCGATTTAGCTGATTCTTGAACCGATGGAAACCTAAGACGTAGTAAAACATTTCGTATGAAGGAAATTAGACCAAATTATGGACTTAACTCGATCAAATTATTGAACGAAGTTGGATCAAAAATCTGCCAGAACCAAAATTGTAGCGTGAACAGTAATTGTATTTTGGCTATAACTTGAGCTACAAAACTCCAATTGGGGTGATCCAAAAATGAGAATACACTTAAGACAATAAGGAACATTTTCTATGAAGGAATTTTTGCCAAATTCCAACAGTAAAAGGGCCAATGAAACAGTGCAACTTAGGACTCCAAAATCGAAAATTGGCAAATTTGCCTAAAAGACCTAAGTTTGAGAAAATGACCAAAACCAACAAGTTTAGTGACCAAAACGTGCTATGTGGGTGTGGGTGAATTTGGAATTCCCATACCTATTAAGCCTTAGAAAGTCAACAATTTGACTGGAATAGTGCAGTGAATAGTAACCCAAAACACAAAAATTTCGAGAACGTCGAATTTAACACATTAGAACTAGGTAAATGTGAAGCTAAATTTATTTTGGATTTGTGTTAAGTTCTAGTACTGAAACATTGTAAAATTGTGTATTTCAGTTGAAAAGAATATCGGGAAGGAACCCGAGGAACCGAGTCGAGGCTAAGGGACGACTCGCTTGAGGTTTGTGCACAACACTACTATGCCTAAAAAATTTATTGATAAAGTGAATGAAATATGCATTTTTACTCTTGCTTTGAATTGTTGAAAGTTTATTGTGATCTTATTCAGGATGTTTGATTTAAATTATGAAAATTATTGTGTATATTTGAAATGGCAATGTTTAGCAAATTGTTAAGATAAGTTTTGAAACCACAGTGTCATGACCATATATTTGAACACCTCACTAGCACGACTAGTGGGGGTAATTAGTTTCGAATTTTGATTCCTTCTCTGGAGAATTGTTGAGGTGTGCCAGTAGAAGAGGATGTGAATGGATATCCATATATTTGAGCTAGCTAGCCTTGTGATGTGATTTCTCTTTAGCCTCTGGCTATTGAGATTCTATTTGTTTCGAATGGCATGATCTAACTGTGGGTTTTATGAAATGTGTTTTGATACTTCGAAATGAACGTGGTTTGCATTAAAATCTCATAATTCATGTTTTGTGTTTAATGCTCATGTTTAGTCAAATTTTTGAATAAATGTGATTTTATTTTTGCATAAAGATTATTTTAGTATGTTGTGCACTACTGAGTCCTAGTACTCAGCGATAGCTTTCATTGCTATCGCAGATACGGAGACTAGAGGAGCAGCAGACTGAGCTGCTAAAGATTGAGGATCATTCAGCCTAAAGTCTTCGGGTACAATTTATACCCTAATTGTAAATATTTCTTTTGATGTATATATTGCACATAAATGTATGGTTATGTAAAAATGGGTCTTAAGCAGTTGTATAAAATTTGAATAAAGTTGTAATATATATTGTAGTTTGAAATTCTCTTAATGTAAATTTTGTAATGATCTATTTAAATTGTTTTGTATCTAATGAAATATGAATGGAACTATTTTATTTAATTTGAATGAAATGGATTGTTAGTATTTTGATGATCATTGGATACTGGATTTGAAATTGAAAGTTGATAAATGTGTTGAGAAATTGTTGAGATTGAGTTTGAAATTCAAGCAGTTGTTGAGAAAATTTTTGGAAGTGCTTTTTACAGGTATTCGAAGAACTGTTTTCTCAAAATACAGAGGGAACTCTATCAAAATTTTTATAAAATTTGCGGAAAAATAAAATGGGCTAAAATTTCCAACTAGCTTTCAACTTAATTACATGCTTAAAATACTTATTACAAATGCTCACCACTTATCAAAAATAAGAAAATTGTTTTAAAATCCTTTGTAGGGTACTTAATGAGTTATCGGTAGGTGAAGTTCGGTAGTTCATTAGGTATTCTACGGGATCATGTTATGCCTTACAGAGGGGTAGGGTGTGATATAGAGTTTGGGAGAAAAATTGTAGAAAATGGTTAATGGATGTAAATGACCTTATTTGAGTTGAGAAATGGTTAATTGTGACTATTTGTGGTGTGTATGAATTGTTGGAACCAAGTTCCAATTGGGATTGGTGAGGGTCAATCTGCAGGCAGCTTAACCTTGGTCCATTTCAGGGACCAAAACTGAAAATTACCAACCCAATTGGTGTGAGGCCAATTGGGAATGAAACTAGACACAAAATGGCACATTTTTCATTTAGGAATCCTGCCCAGAAAATGACCATAACTTAGTGAACAATTAGGCTAAATCCGGATTAGGGCACACTGACCTATACAAAAATGACCAAATAAACAGTAGCTACGTAAATGACCATAACTTGGGCTAGGTAGGTCCAAATGACCTGAAATTTTATCAGTGGAAAGTGAAGACATAGCCCTACAACTTTCATGAAGAACACAAACCCAAATTATGCCCTTAACTAAGTCATTTAACCACCTAAAATTAGTGACCTAAAACTGCCAGAACCAAGTTGGTGCCCAGAAAATCTGGGTTAGACTAATCCAGCCAGCCTTAGGAAAATGGCCATATCTTGGGCTACAAAACTCCAAATTGAGTGATTCAAGAAGGGAATTAAAGCTAAGACAATAAGGAACAACTTTGATGAAGGAAATTTGTCCAAATTTCTACTGTAGACAGACCAATGGAACAGTACAAATAAGTAACCCAAAATTGAAATTTTGAGATTTAACCTTAATAGGCTTTGAATTGAATTTGGCAATCAATGCCAACAAAAATATGACTCAAAATGTGGTATGTGGGTATAATTAGAATTAGCATATCTAATTAGTATGAAAAAGTCAATATTTTGACCAAATGGTTAAATGAATAGTAGCCACAATTATACTAAATATAAAGGACTCAATTTTGTGGGATAAATTAAGTGTACAAAATTTAGTTATTAAATTTATTTATTAGAAATGAATTGAATAGATATTGAAACACTCTAGTTATGTGTTTTAGTGGGAAAGGAGCCCTTCAAGGAAGGAGGAGGAATGGAACCAAGACAAGTCTAGATAAGAGGTTTGTGCACAACTAACTATTTTATTACTTTTCACTTCTAAATTGATTTGAACAAGTTTATTTTATGATTTATAATTTTATTGTGTTGAGGATTTTAATTTGTTGAATAAAATTTTATAAATTAAATGTAAATTTTCTTATGCATTTAAGGATTTATTGCATGGTTTTGAGGATTGTAAATTTTAAGTTTGATGTGTTGCCAACCTTGAGCATGAATTTATGATGATTCAATTTATTAAAGGTTTGTAAACACTTTGTAAATAGAAATTGTTTTGAATATGATTTGAAACCACAGTTGACATGGCAATATATATTGTGAATTCTCATTAGCTTGTCTAGTGAGATATCTCCTCCACTAGGTGGGGTGAGTTCCTTCCTCTCTGGCTTGCCAGTTGGGGAAGAGTTTGAATGAGTACTCATATATACTAGCTAGTCTTTGTTCCTCCCTTTTAGCCTCAGTTATTGGGAGAGTTTGAAATGTCGTGGTGTACAACACGGCATCTATTATGAATTTTGGGTCATGGGTTTAACTGTGTGAATTGTTGGCAACGCCCTTTAAATTATGCATGGTTTGATAAATTGTGATTGAAATAAATAATTTGTCAGTGAGTCAAAATATTTTTGTATTGTTTCGGAATTTAAAAGAAATGTAGATAAATAGTTACTATTTGATCAAAATATTATTCAAATGAATAATTTGCATGAATGAAAATATTGATTTCTAAATGTTATGAATTTTTAAGAATTTAGAAATTTTAAATTTTTATTTGTTATGAATTGTCAAAGCATAACTTGTATTAAGTTTTAAATTATTAGTTTGTGCACCACTGAGTTCACCATTCAGTGATAGCTTTGCATGCTGTCGCAGGTGAAAGAAAATATAAAGCAGCTGAGCTAGATTACTGAAAGACACTGTGAAACTATCTTCGGGTATATCATAGGTATACCCTTGTACATTAGACTTTGATGTAATTCTGTAATTATATGTATGTAATTTCATTTGAGCAGTTGTATCAACTCTTTTGTAATATATCTTTGGACTGTAATCAAATACAAATTATTGTAATATTATCTTGAGATTTCATGTGCTTATAAAGATTTGTACTACTAAATTTTTAATGCTCCCATGAATGTAAATATTAATTTTGTTACCTTAATGAGATGTTTCAATATTTGATTTAATTTAAACAGTGTATTGAGTTGCTTGTGCTGATTTGTGAAATAAAATTAAATAATGGAGTTATGGTTGAGAAATATATTGGGAGTGTCTTTCTTTTCAGGTTTTGAAGAACTGTTTTCTCAAAATACAGACGGCACTCTGCCGAAATTTTTGCAACATTGTGGAGATTTTAAATATCTAAAAATTTGATTTATGTTTGGACTTTAAATAAAGGTTTTTAATATCTGAAAAAAAAATTTACCCACCAATTTAAAAATGAATGAAAATTGTTTTAAAATCCCTTGTAGTATATTTAATGGGTTATCGGTAGGCGAAGTACGGTAATTCATTAGGTGTACTATGGGAGCATGTTACATCTTACGAGGAGTAGGGTGTGACATGTCATTTATCTTCCTATCATGCATGATCATCAAAGTCAAGATTAAACCTAGCTTTGACACTTGGCTTAATGTGATTAGGTCAATTAAAATTAAGATGCAATCAGAAGATGACATATGGCGAGAGTTTTAAGTGATGACCTAATTATAAAAGGGAAAGAATGAAAGAATAAAACATACATTTTGATTTTTTTAAAGAGGTGCCACCACCAATGAAGCTATCCTCCTATCTTCTTCTTCTTCTCTCATCAATTCAAAGAGAATGATCCATATTCTCTTAAATTAAAATTGCTAGAAATTATTTCTAGTATCTTATATACATCTACAACTTCTCTAAAGGCAAATTACTAATTTCTAATTGGTTGGCAAGGCTTGAGAAGCTGTTCAAGGGGCTGCCATTGGTGATCTTAGTGTGGACAAGCTAGAAGGACAACATTTGGGGTCCTAGGAGCTTCACAAAGGTATCAATCACATTTACAGTGCATCAAAAGGTTAGTGCACATATTCTTGTATTAATCTAGGGTTCTAATGAATTAATTTGTTAATTCTAAAATCTTAAATGACAAATGCAGATCCTAATACATATTAAAAGTGTTTTAATATGCAATTGAACATTGAAATCAATTAGTTACATAATGAATCTTGCATGATGCATGAGACCCTAGAAAAAAAATTTTGAATTCAATGTTCTAATCTGATAATTTTCATGCTTCCGCTCGTTCAGAGAGTTGGCTTGATCCACAAACAAGCAAAGACTAGTCTTTCGATACATAAACTCTTGAATCTCTTTAGTTAGAGATTCAGTTGTCTTCATTTTATCTAAGTGCTCAAGGAACAAATCACACAAATGGACTCAAAAATCACTAAACTGCCCAGATGACTCAAAAGCTGCTAAAGTAGAAATAGAAGATAATGTCATGCCGTGTTGATCCTCAAAAAGGTTGCCAATATCTAAGGTAGGCAGAAGCTTTAGTCTCTCCTTGACCTTACAAACAGCTGATGCCGAGGGTCTGAGGGGAGAACTAATAGAGTCAATGTCAAGATCAATGATGAATGAAAGATCCAGGGTGATAGGGGATCAGCTACAATTTGAAAATTGATTAGTGGAGATGCAAAAGTAGCTGGTGCAATAACAGCATCAGGCTCATCAGCTGGTACAGTGGTAAAAGTAGTGGTTGGGTTAATAGAAGTCATAACAACTTAAGGATCTAGTGCCTGCATGCAAAAGGGAAGTTAGTACAATGAGACAAAATAGTAATGCACAAAGGGTAAAGGCACAAAACTCAAGAAGAGAAGTAAATTATGCATCATCCAGAGAATTAACCTCCTCCTCCTCTACTACCTTGGTGTCATCTCTCTAGTGAAGGGTAGGTGCAATAGTCCTTCCACCATCACTAGAAATGCCATCCTGAGAAGAAGGGATTTTTGTGATGGAAGTACCCTTAGAGGAATTAGCATGGTCAGAGTCTGAGGCAGCCTAAATCACAATAGGACTTAAGGCAAAGGTCATAGGACCTTTAGTCCTTAGAATCATATGACCTGAGTGCTTGGGAATAATAGATATAGGAGGATCTTTCTTTGGTTTGGTAACAGAGGGTGAGGGGTTTTAAACCTTAGGCTTGAACTTTGGTGTAGAGAAAGATGAGAGGGGGCCACTTTTTTTTTTTTTTTTGGAACAGATCGAGAAACAAGCAAAGCACTTGTGAAAGATTTTAAACTAGAAGTGAATACATATAAAAGAAACAGAAATAAAGTAAAGAGTTACCTAGAGGAACTTAAGATCTTATAGATTCCTGGAACCTACAGGCCCACTAACTGTGAAAAGTGAGAGTATTAGAAGTAGGGGAAGGTACAAAGCACAACTAAGTAGTCTCATAGATATGGAGTCATCGTAAAAGTGGAGAATGATCTGGTCCTAAGGAAAAGAGGCCCTGGCCTCATCAACTAGGTTATAGGTAGGTGTGGGGGATGGGATAACCTAAATCAAACCAAACTACTAAGACCAGAGAGAAGGCAAGTAAAGCTTCAGCCCTGGGTGAGTCACTCCTAGCATCATGTCTAAAGTAGCACCAGTGTGTAAAGGCCTCACAGTAGTAAAAGAGGCCCAGGTGTAAATAGCAGTCTCACTGGATGGCATATCACTCTGGTTTAGCCACTGAGGCAACTGTAATATAGCAAGATCTTCTGAAAAGTTAAAGGGTACAAAGTCATCATAGCAACTGTAGCACCTAATCAGTACTCCAATCACAGATAAAGGACACAACTCGAGACCCAAAGTTCTTAATCAAAGCAGTTAGAGGAGAACCACCCAAAAACTCCTATTCAGCTTACTTAGAGGAGCATCAAGAATCATATGAGCTAGTGTCTAATACATGAAACCAAGAAGCATACTTGCCAAAGCACACTCACCTCCTATGGCTATAAAATAAGCTAATGTAAGGAGCTCAACAGAAGTCCAGCCAGATACAGGATAGAATAGGTGCTTAGACAAGAGGTACCAAATAAAGATAATGTGATCAACAATAGTGGTACCTGTTCTGGTAGAGATTAGAGCAGTGTAAGAAGTAAACTTTTCTTTGTGTTAATATTTCAGCTTAGGTTCCATAATCAAACTGGGTGTGTCATTACTAGTCACTGGTAGACTAGTTAATATATTGATATCCTTGAGTGTGATGGACATGGGTCCCATAAGCAAAATGAAGGAGTTGTAGGTGCGGAACCAGAATTGAAAAGAACCTGAGATGAGTCTAGAGCAGAATGGAGAAGCAAAATGAGTTAAGTAGATGAACTTTTCAATACTAGCCTTTTGCCAAAGGCCTGAGTATATAGGAAAAAGTATGTCAACCACTCAGCCCACCTAGGTGTTTATCTTGGCCAAGACTTGATTTCTCCTAACTTTGGAATAGCCTTTAGGGTCTTCCAGGCAAGTATCTCATCTACTTTGCCAAGGGAAAAGGAGGATCTGGAAAGTCCAAAGAGGTGTGTAATGGGCCAATGCTAGCATTAGCCACACCTAGGTTCTACAGAACAAAATAAAGGAAGAGTTAAAGAAACACTAGGAGAAGTGGCTAAGGAATTAAAAATAAGGTGAGAATACTTACTATCATGGATAAACCTGATGAAGGGGGTCCAGCACCTGAAGAGCTACAAAATAGAGGAGAAGGAAATCCTGAGGTAGCATCTATAGAAACAATGATAACACCTGGTCAAAAAAAATTTTGACATAGTTTCCTTATACTGGGAAGGAACAAAAAATTGGCCTGCTAAAATAAAGGCCAATCTTCAGGAGAAAAAGTAATAAATATAACCGACAGCGAATCATAGAGGCACAATGGCAAAAATTGATAAAAGAATGACAAGGTGTGGTATCAGTATAAATCAGGTGTAGTAAGAATTTTTTTTACCTCTAGCTATTATGAAAAAAGGGTTAATATTGGATATTAAGAAGTTGGGAGGTGAGAAAACCCTCAAAGTATAAGAAGCACTAAGTCCTGGAATAGAGGAACTCAGGGGAGATACCATTAGAAGAGATGTTGCACTAGTACTTATGGTAGGTGCAATGACAGATGAGATGCCAAGTGTTGTACCAAATATGGAACTAGGCGCAGTGATAGGTGCTGTAGCAGGTGTAATACCAGATGCTATAGCAGGTGCAATGCCAGGTGTTGTGGCAGGTGCAGTAGATGACATATTGAGAGTATAAAATCTAAAGATAAGAACAATACAACTAAGTTATCCAACCTATCCCAAGTGCACAAATGAAGTCCAGATAGCACAAAGGTACCAATTGCATTTCCAAAGAAATAAAACTCACTATACCAGTAATTTTCTAATCCTTCTTAAATTCCTCCAGATTTCAATCAAATCAATAATACTTAAAAAATACCTAGTACCTATATTACCAAGAAATGGCTATCATAGCCAAGATTGGTTCAAAAGAAAGCTTCAAATAAAAAATAGAGATGATGTACCATATATGCAATGTGTATAGACCAAGCAATGTGAAATCCTACCAAGGGATGCCACAAAGTAATAGCAAGGATGCTTACCAATGATAAGTTGTGAAAAGGGTGATCGATGGATGACTATCGAATCCACAAAGTGATGGCAAGGTTATTTTCCAATGAAAGACCATGAATAGGATGGCCGATGGGTGACTGTTATACGATGAAGAGGTTGAGAATGCAAGAATATCGCGATGAGAGTAGTAGCACGCCAAATAGAAAGAAAAAGAGAGAATAAGCCTTAATTTCTTTTTATGAGTTTATGGTCTTGGTAAGGGAAAGCTTAAAGATGAGATGAATGGTTATCTTTTAAAAGAATTGAGAGAAAGTAAGAAGAAGGAGATGAATTGCAGTAAAAGAGGAAGTAATTAAAGTGATGGTAATAATTACTTTAGAAAGATAAAAATATTGATTAGACTTTTGATAGAAGTCTATTGGGATTAGGAGACTTCATAAAGATTGAATTTTATTTAAATTTATATTCTTAACAGATAAACTAGTAGCTTATAAGTAAAGTTACGATGAATTATTCGAGTAATAGAGGAGTAGGCGAAGTAGGAGAAGTTTAAGTGTTCAAGCACAATTAATTGACCACGTTAGAATAGCCTCACCAACCAATCAATGTGCGGGGGGCAATTATTTGCACTAAAAATAATTTAATGAGCTCATTAATTATTTTTAGGCCCATAATTAATTAAATTAATTTTTTATGAAATTAATTTAATTAATTTTGTTGTATTAATTTAATTATGAGGCCTAAATTAAGTGTTATTAATTATTTTGGTAGTTATTAGATATTTATTAGAGGAAGATATCCAACTGGCAGAAGAAGTTACTCAGTTGTGATGTAGGTTACCTATTACAGGGGAGTTTACTAGTAGTTGGTAAAATCATGAATAGCAATTACATAACTACTTGAACGTGTGAATGAGCAGTGGTGCTAGTTCCGAAACCTTCACAGGGTCAATTAGGTGCTGCTATAAATGTATTTTGCTGTGCAACATTCAAGGCCCCTGACCAATCAACCAATCAACAACAACAAACTCTAGCAATCTATCTATCTTTAATTTTATCTATCTTCTAATTTTTTAAGCATTGCATATATTTTCCAAGCCTTGTACTTAAATTTCTAGCAATCAATATAATTTTCTGTTACTTTAACTGTTCAAATTGAAGTGAGATTTTGACAAAGTTGCATTCAATCTAGTCAGGTTCCTACAACCATTTGAGAGAAGTTAGAAAAGCGCACATCTGATACACTCAGTATCTAGCATGCTTGCATTTCCTAAGCTATTAGCTAGCCAAGTTGTTTCTCCAGTAAACACTTATCTATAGAAGTTTCTTGAAGCCATAGAGAAGTTTTTAGAATCATTTGGCAAAGAACAATGTATCAATATGCTCCTAGATATAACAAATACCTACCAGGATATTGCAAATTAGATACGTACGATTGTTGATTAGATCTTCATGCACGATATTGATTGGATTTATAGTAGATGTAAATTATAGTTCAGTCTTTTTTATCTATTTTTAAAAAATTAAAAAACTTATTTATTTCCAAATTAGTTAAAGGGCTTATTTAGTCTATTTTTAAAACTTGAAAAACTTATTTAATCTTTTTTCAAACTTGGAAGGCTTGTTCAAATCTGAAACACTTTAAAGAATTATATGACTATTAGTCCATACTTTAAGAGTCAAAATAGGCCTTTTACAAATGATAAAATTAATTCATAATCTATATATAAAATATTAAAAAATTAAAATAATGATAAACTTGAAACTTAAAGATTTTGACACGATTGCTTTCAACATTAAACGTTTAGTATTTTTACCTCAAATTAAAATATTTAGATATAATTTCTAATTAGTAAAAATATTAAGCTTTTTAGTTCAATAGGCATTTTTTTATTTAATGAGTTAAAAAGCAAATAGACACTTTGTATATAATTTAAAATTTTAACAATTCATTTTTATTATTAGCACTGTTTCATTATTTTTTTTTATATATTTTTTAAATTGTTTACCATTTTAATGTAACAGCGTTAATCCAGTTATCAACTTATCTGATTTATGAGATTAAACCATAATAAGATTTATCAACTAATATATGTGTTTCCTTGAATACAATTTCGGCTGGCTAAAAGCTTAGGATTGTGAGCGTGTTAGATATTGAGTATATTACCTTAATTGCTCTCTTGACTTTTTATAATTAAATGATTGTAGGAACTGACTAAACTGAACATAGCTTCATTGATCTCACTATTAACTAAACCAAGTGAATTGAAAATTGCACTAGTGCTTTGATTGATTGATTGAAAAAGTGAAAACAAGGCTTTGAAAAGTAAATTGCAACGATGTGGAAAAGTAAATGATTTAAGGCTTTGAAAAATAAAATTGATAATAAAGAAAAGGATAAAAAATATTAAGTCTGGTTTGATTGATTGGTTAAGTGGGCTCTTTCACGTTGCTGCCTATCTGATATTTATAGCTATTTACACCAAAATAATTTATTTACTTATTAATTATTTTTAGGCCTAAGAATTAATTAAATTAATTTTTGTGAAATTAATTTAATTAATTTTATTTTTGTAACGGTCAGGCTCCAACCACTAGAGGAATTGTTCGCTTTGGCCATAGGCCTCACGGTTTTGTCCCAAAGGTAGAATGGAGAACTTCCCAGGAGGTCACCCATCCTAGGATTTCTCTCAAGCAAGCACACTTAACCCTGGAGTTCTTCTAACTCTCCAGGCCATTCCACCAAAAGGCGCCTCTAGTGATTAGTTCCACCATTTTCTGTATCATTACTTTTTGAATCCAAGACCATCTCCGTGCTTTGTCAATGTGGGATTTGCCTAAGGGACCTTTCTCCCCCCCTTTTGGGACTCAGTGTCCTCGCTGAGGTTTGCTCCACCATTTCCCAAAAGGATACGCGAGCGGCTCTAATACCAATTGTAAGTAATACCCCTATTTGCATAGCCTGGTACATTTCACTATTTCGGCGATCGGTGTAGGCCCGGACAATTAAGAGGATTAGAACCACACTTAAGACAATTAGATAAGCCCTGAACACAAATAATTAATAATTGCCAATTAGTTAAGTATAAATAAGAAAAACAGAACATAAGAAGTTAAATAAGCCGAGAGTTACAACGATGGGTGAACTTCTCGGAAATGACTGCGAAGTCGATTTAAACTCAAATTTCAAACTGTAAAATGTGACGCTGCGGTCCTTAGGACTATTGCAAACACAATGAAAAAGAGAAAATCATGAAAAAGAACTGTTAAGCTGGTCAAATAATTAGGTCAGAGATCTGGAAGAAATATTGAATTATTTGCAAACCGGATCGAACCGACGAGGGGCAATTTGGTCAATTGAACCCGAGAGCTGATTCTTGATCTAACTGTCAAATAAAATCAGAGAAAAGAAAATTTCATAATCGGAAATTTAATTAAAGAACTAATAGAAAAATAAAATAAAAAAAAAGAGAAAAAAAGGGAAAAGTAAAAAGTGATGATATCATGCATGACCTCATGCATGATGCAATAATTATTATAACTGAAATTTATTTTATTTAAATTTTGGTCTTCCTAAGGGATAAACTAATAAAAGAAAAAAAAAGAAAAAAAAATAGAAAACACTCATCTTCCATTCCTTGCTGTCTCTCTCTCTCCCAAGCTCTCTCTTTCAAAATCCTCCATGAAAGCTTAAATTCAAGCTTTCAAACCTTCAAAGTAACCATAGATTTCCCCAATTTTATTACTTAAAACTTGTTTTGGCAACTTGAAAAGAAGTTTGAGCAAGAAAGAAAGAAGAAAAGAAAAAGGGAATTGAAGATTGAAAATCAAAGGTTGAGGTTAGTGAGCAAACCTCCATTTCTTAGTTTAATTTCTATGTTTTTGGTTCAAGTAGCTTAGATTTTAACTTAAAATTAAAACAAAATAACTGTTGGAGGACTAGAGGAAAAATTGGCCAGCTAGGGTTTGTGATGATAATATATGAATTTGATTGAATAAATTGAATGAGTTAAGGAAGCATACGTATATGTGTTTAACTAGTTAAATGCAATAAATAGGTGAATTAGGGTTTGGCACCTAGGATTTGGAAGACAATAATGTGAGAATGTGTTAAATGGTGTGTTGGACTTGGTTTGAGGTGAGAAATGGTCATTTGTGACCAATTGGAGTATGTTAGAAGTGTTGGAACCAAATGCGAATTCGGATTGCTTAGGGTCATGCTGCAGGCAGTTGGACCAAGGTCTCTTTCAGGGACCAAAACTGAAAATTTACAAGTCCAATTGGTGTGAGGCCAATTGGGACTGAAAATAGACACAAAATGAAACATTTTTCCTTTAGGAATCATGCCCAAAAAGTGACCAAAACCTAGTGAACAAATTGACCAAATACGGACTTAGGTATTCTGCCTTGTACAAAATGACCAAATGAATAGTGTTTGTTCATTTGGCTATAACTTGGGCTAGGCAGGTCTAAATGACCTAAAATTTTACCAATAGAAAGTTGAGATATAGACCTAAAACTTTCTTAAAGAACACAAACTCAAATTATGCCCTTAACCAAGTCATTTGGCCACCGAAATTTGGTGACCTAAAACTGCCAGAACCAGTTTGGTGCCCAGAAATCTGGGTTAAGTCCAATCCGGCAGCCATGATTCAAATGGCTATAACTTAAGCTTAAAAACTCCAATTGGAGTGATTCAAAAGGGAGAATAAAGTTAAGACAATATGGAACATTTTCTATGAAGAAAATTTTGCCAAATTCTAACAGTAAAATGACCAATGGAACAGTGCAACTTAAGACACCAAAACTGAAAATTTGCAAATTTGCCTAAAAGACTTAGAATTTGAGTAAACAACTAAAACTAACAAATTTAGTAACCAAAATGTGGTATGTGAGTGAAGTTGGAATTCTCATACTTATTAAGCTTTAGAAAGTCAACAAATTGACTTGAATAGTATCGTGAATAGTAACCCCGAAACACAAATTTTAAAGAACATATTAGAGCTAGGTAAAAGTGAATTTAAATTTATTTTTGTGAAGGAACGGAAGCGTGAAAAACACAAGATTATACCATTGAATTCAAAAAATTTCACCTAGGGTCACATGCACCATGCAATATTTATTTTTATCTATTTAATTTCAATGATAAACAACATATTAAAACTCTTTTAATATGTTTTTGGATCTGTATTTGTTATTTAAGATTTTAAAATTAATCAGATTAATTTTAGAACCCTAGATTAAATCAAGAACGATTACACTAACCTCATGATGTGCTGCAGCGTGTCTGCGCCTTTGAGATTCGTCTTCAGGACACCAGATGTTGTCCCTCTAGCTTGTCCACACCAAGAACACCTATGGCAGCCCTTGAACAGCTTCTAAAGCCTTTTCTATTAATTAGAAATTCAAGTTCTGCCTTTTAAGAGATTAGAGATGTAAACAGGACACTAGAAACAATTTCTAATGTTCTTAATTCAAGAGATTGATGGCTAATCTCTTTGAATTGATGAGAGATGAAGAGAAATAGCTGGAGAGGCTCAAAGTGGCGTGACAATTGAGAGGAGAGGCTGCTGGTTATGTTTTCTTTTCATAACCACACTTAAATAGCTAGGTTAACACATTAAACCCTAGCCACATGTCACCTTTTGATTAGCTCTAGGTTTAAGTGACCCAATCACATTGTGCCAAGTGTCAAACCTATATTTAATCTTAATTTTAATCATCTTACATGATTAAAAAAAAACATTTGGCAAGCTTATGTGTTATGCCATGTGTCACCATCTCATGGTGCCACGTGTCACTGTAATGAAATGACCAAAATGCCCCTGTGTCTTAATTTTGAGTTCTTAACCCAAAATAATTATTTTCTTCTTCTAATTAATTTATATCAAATATAAATTAATTAATTAATCTCTATTAATTAATTTCTCATCAATTAAATTCATATTTAAACACTTTAAATATAAATTTAATTTATACTACACATCCAATAATCTAGATTTGGTTTCAAGTCATGCTAGGGACTTTGCAATTTAATTGCAAACCAAATCTATTTAATTAATCAATTAAACTCTTTAATTAATTAATTAAATCATATTTAAATAGGTGATAACTTGTGTATGTGTGTGACTTACTAGGCTCATCACTAATTGGCAATGAGACATGATATCAACTCTTAATATCATCAGAACTCTTTCTTACCATAAATGATTTCTCTAAATCATTTTATGAACCTCATAGACCATGGTTAACACCTAGCATAGCATGCCATGGCCACCCAATTAGTAATAAGATTTACCTTAAATGAACATATAATCATATGTTACCATGCACTAGAATCTCTCTGTTACAAAATCCCAACTCAAGCTGGAGTCATGGTTTATGTCAAACTCCATTTGCTATGAATATTATGTTCTCTTTTAATTCCAGTTCTTGATTAAAAAGATTTTTCTCATCAGAAACTCTTTTCTGAATAAATCTATCTGTCCTGGCCAGGAACTTGAAACATCAAGAACAATTAAATGAACATAGGATTTTAACTCTATTTACTTAGAGGAACAGATTCCATCTTGATCAACTCCTACCTCCATATATAACTAGTAGGTGTTAGTAGTATGCCCTAGAGCATATCATTTAGTATGTATCTTGTACATATTTTTAATAATAAAAGGCATTTCCACTTTTCCGTTTACATAATATATTTATGTGTAATAGAAAAGGTCCATTGATATTTTGTTAGAAATATTATTCTTAAGTTGTTAAGAATATGAGTGACAATATTTCTAGCATAAAGTATCATAAATAGGTTCATAATCGAGGATACTTCATAATAAGGACATGACTTATCCAGAAAGATTGTATTCATGTTTGTTCCCAAGTTATTTATATAAGATATAAATAAGATGGAATGGTGAGTCTCATGCCATATAACAAACATGATAGGCACTTATAAATGATAAGTAGGCCGAACCAGTGACACTTATGACAAGCACATGGAGTTTACTCTTGTCAATGTTTTGTCATAAATCATATCAGTGCATATAATCTTTAGACACGAGATAGCACAGATTATCTTGTATATAGGTAGTTTGAGTTTGATCTGCTTTCATACTTGTACTATGTATGGGTATATGGGCATGTGTTGGCTCTGCTAGTTATATATGGAGGTAGGTGTTGATCAAGATGGAATCTGTTCCTCTAAGTAAATAGAGATAAAATCCTATGTTCATTTAATTGTTCTTGATGTTTCAAGTTCTGGCCAGACAGATAGATTTATTCGTAAAAGAGTTTCTGATGAGAAAAATCTTTTAATCAAGAACTGGAATTAAAAGAGAACATAATATTCATAGCAAATGGAGTTTGACATAAACCATGACTCCAGCTTGAGTTGGGATTTTGTAACAGAGAGATTCTAGTGCATGGTAACATATGATTATAGGTTCATTTAAGGTAAATCTTATTACTAATTGGGTGGCCATGGCATGCTATGCTAGGTGTTAACCATGGTCTATGAGGTTCATAAAATGACTTAGAGAAATCATTTATGGTAAGAAAGAGTTCTGATGATATTAAGAGTTGATATCATGTCTCATTGCCAATTAGTGATGAGCCTAGTAAGTCACACACATACACAAGTTATCACCTATTTAAATATGATTTAATTAATTAATTAAAGAGTTTAATTGATTAATTAAATAGATTTGGTTTGCAATAAAATTGCAAAGTCCCTAGCATGACTTGAAACCAAATCTAGATTATTGGATGTGTAGTATAAATTAAATTTATATTTAAAGTGTTTAAATATGAATTTAATTGATGAGAAATTAATTAATAGAGATTAATTAATTAATTTATATTTGATATAAATTAATTAGAAGAAGAAAATAATTATTTTGGATTAAGAACTCAAAATTAAGACACAGGGGCATTTTGGTCATTTTGCAGTGTGACACGTGGCACCATGAGATGGTGACACATGGCATAACACATAAGCTTGCCAAATATTTTTAATCATGTAAGATGATTAAAATCAAGATTAAATATAGGTTTGACACTTGGCACAATGTGATTGGGTCACTTAAACCTAGAGCTAATCAAAGGTGACATGTGGCTAGGGTTTAATGTGTTAACCTAGCTATTTAAGTGGGGTTATGAAAAGAAAACACAACCAGCAGCCTCTCCTCTCATATGTCACGCCACTTTGAGCCTCTCCAGCTATTTCTCTTCATCTCTCATCAATTCAAAGAGATTAGCCATCAATCTCTTGAATTAAGAACACTAGAAATTGTTTCTAGTGTCCTGTTTGCATCTCTAATCTCTTAAAAGGCAGAACTTGAATTTCTAATTAATAGAAAATGCTTTAGAAGCTGTTCAAGGGCTGCCATAGGTGTTCTTGGTGTGGACAAGCTAGAGGGAAAACATCTGGTGTCCTGAAGACGAATCTCAAAGGCGCAGACACTGCAAAGACATCAAGAGGTTAGTGTAATCGTTCTTGATTTAATCTAGGTTCTAAAATTAATCTGATTAATTTTAAAATCTTAAATGGCAAATACAGATCCAAAACATATTAAAAGAGTTTTAATATGTTGCTTATCATTGAAATCAAATAGATAAAAATAAATCTTGCATGGTGCTTGTGACCCTAGGTGAAAATTTTTAATTCAATGGTATAATCTTGTGTTTTTCACGCCTGCCTTCAATTGGTATCAGAGCCACTATATTTGCCATTTAGATTGTTGATTATATAATTTAATTGTGTGTTTGATCATGAGATCAAGAGATTCATTGCTGGTTGGATCATGAGATGTGGCGTCACACATGGAGAAGCCACCATTGGTGGCGGCAACAATGGTTCCATGGGTGGTTCAAGGTTTGGCTTTTAATTCTGCAATTGTTGTATGATCTAAGGCCTATTCTTTGACTAATTAAAGTGTTTAATTAGTTGTTTTAATCACACAATTAAATTATGATTCAAATCAGAATTTTAAAAATTGTTTGAATGTGATTCAAATCTGAATTTTAAAAGTTGTTTGAATGTGATTCAAATCTGAATTTTTAAAGTTGTTTGAATCATATTTAAATCTGATTTTTTAAAATTGATTCAATAAAATTCAGATCTGATTTTTTTAAAAAATATTTGAATGTGATTCAAATCTGATTTTTAAAAAAATGTTTGAATGTGATTCAAATCTGAATTTTTGAAGTTGTTTGAATGTGATTCAAATCTGAATTTTTAAATTTGTTTGAATGAGATTCAAATCTGAATTTTTAAATTTATTTGAATCATATTCAAATCTGGATTTTTAAGTTGAATATGAGATATTCAATTTAATTTAAGTATGTATGTTTTATTTAATTGTTAAATAGTGATATGCATGATGGATGATCATGGACTATAAAAGATCAATGTGATTGGATTTATTTCTTTTATGTTTCTTTGGGATTGTAAATTAATTAATTTATTTTAATTTATTTTGGGCATGTATTATTAAGTTTGTAATATTTTGGGTTGTAATTTCATTTATTTAAGTTCTTGTAAATTCGCTTGGTATGCCAAGGATTACTATGTAATATTGGATTGCAAGAAGTTCAAGGAGGTCAAGAGCATTGGTGGGACCAGTGGGAGGAATTCAATATCAAGTGTTGATTATGTACTCCTTCAGCAACTCTTGTAAAATGAATGAATGAAATGCACCTAGGAATGCCCAGATTCAATTCTTGGTGGCTCGAATTGAATCCCTTAGAAAGTCCATGATCATACCATATTTATCGCTTATCCATGAATGCATGAGATGTATGGGAATGTATGCAATTATATGATATATGCATGCTAAATGGATAATGTGCAAAGTGAGACCTTAATAGTAATTAGGATGGCTATAAAATCTTCCAAACAAATGATTAAGTTGGAAATGCTATAATTAAAGTAATTATAACATAAGCCCTCCATTGGGGCAATTATTTTAAGAAATTTTAAATAGTTGCATGAGATGCAATTAATTTAAGAGATTTTCTTAAGAATAATTGTTAAGCATGAGATGTTGTAAATATGTAAATGGTTTGGTGGCCAATATTGGATGTACCTGAGGACATTAAAATTATTTGCATAATTATCGGCTCAATGGGATCAACTTAACTAATGCAAGATAAGTCAATATTGGATGTACCGAGATTTTGAGCATTAGGGGCTAGCAAAAGGATTGAACCTCACATGAGATGTGATGGGCAAGGAGTTGCTCACTTATAGTTTATTGTAATTCCAATAATGGATGTACTGAGGATGATCATTAGAATTATAAGAATTCAATCACCCACTAGAAATCCATCCAACTAGGATTTCCGTTTTCTACTTTGGAAGTGTAGGATTCGCTAAGTTAGTGGGAGGACCAATTTGATTAAAAGACCATAATCATCTTGGTTAATTACATGATACATTTACTAATTAATCTGGTTATTTTCTCAGCTTAATTTTCTCGATAAAAATGAGCACAAAACAACCACCACCATCCAATATCCTTGCAAGCATACTTGATCACAACAGTTGACAGGACCTAATCATGCGATTGGCTAAGAAATTTGAAACTTGTCCTGAACCTTAAACATATAGGATATGTTCTATATTCAAATGTTCTGGTCCCTTACCTCCGGAGGCCACACAAGAGGAACATGATACTTTGGACAAGTGGAAGGAGCATGATATGAGAGCTAAGTGTTACATGCTTGCTTCCATGAGTAATGAGTTACAGAAGCAACATGAGAACATGCAGAGTGCTAGTGAGATCCTCCTTCACCTACAAGAGTTGTATGGTGAGCACAAAGAGAATGCTAGGTATGAGATATCTAAACAGTTATTCCGTATGAGGATGTCCGAGGGATGAATGTTGGGGATCATGTCCACAAGATGATTCGGTGATTGAGCGGTTGGAACATCTTGACTTCAACATGGATTTCCAACTACAAACGGATTTGATCCTTCACCCTTCCGAGTCTTTTGGGAATTTTGTGACAAATTTCCATATGACTAAACAGAATGCACCTTAGCTGAATTACTCAACATGTGGTTATTGCCCAAAAGAATATGCCGGGCAATAAAGGAAAAGAGGTAGCTTTGTTGCATCTTCTTCTCACTGGAAAGTCCAACAAGAAGAAAGGCAATAAGAAAAAGAAACCTCATTCCTGGTCCTACCAAGAAAATAGCTAAACAGAAAATGAAGACTAAAGCAGATGGAGGCAAAGGTAAGGGTTTCCATTGCCAAAAGGCTGGGCACCTGAAAAGGAACTGCCCAGAGAATCTTGCTTCTCTGAAGGACAAGAAGGATACACCTTCTAAGGTATGTCCATATCTTGTTATTTAGATTCTCGATGATACTTATAGTTCATCTACACTTGGGTTTTAGATATCGTGCGATTCTCACATTTCTAATGATATGCAGAACTAGCAAACAAGAGTACTTGCATTCTCAAGATATTAGAGTCCTGATTGGCAATGGCTCAACTGTTGAAGCTTTAGCCATAGGATCTAAATCTTTTTACATGTTTGGACATGTTTTGTGTTTGGATAATATTTTATATGTACCTGATGCTTTTAAGAACATCATTTCTATATCTAGTTTGACTAGAAATGGCTATGAATTTCAATTCACAGATGATGTTTGCAATATTTATTTTGGAAATAAATATGTTGGTTCGGGTTATATGAATGATGGTCTTTATTATTTGGATAATAATGACAAACACAAAATGAATGCAAGTGATCTAAAAGAATACAATGCCATGGTGAAAACCAACTCAAGTTCAAAATATATTTGGCACTTAAGGTTATGTCATGTTGCAGAAGATAGGATTGCAAAATTGGAGAAAATGGGGATTCTATCCAACTTGTGAATCTTGCCTTCAAGGCAAAATGACTAGATCACCCTTTGTTGGACAAGGGCTAAGAGCTGAAAATATTTTGGTACTATTACATAGTGCTGTATGTGGTCCGTTTAAAGAAATGGCTAGAGGGCTTTCATTATTTTATTACCTTCTTGATGATAAATCAAGGTTTGGGTATTTGTATTTGATGAAATACAAACATGAATCCTTTGAAAAGTTCAAAGAATTTAAATCAAGTAGAAAATCAAACAGAAAATATTAAAGCTCTTCGATCGGATCGTGGAGGTGAATATTTGAGTCTTGAATTTGATGAATACTTGAGAGAGCATGGCATTGTTTCTCGGTGACTCCTCCAGAACGCCACAACGAATGGTGTATCTGAAGGAGAAATCGTACCCTATTGGATATGGTACGTAGTATGATGAGCTATCTTGATATGCCAATCTCCTTTGGGGATTTGCATTAGAATCGACTTTATATATTCGAATAGGATTCCATCAAAATCGCTTTCTTCCACACCTTATGAGATATGGCATGGAAGAAAACCAAGTCTTAAGCATGTTAAGATTTGGGGTTGTCCGACTTATATCAAAAAGTGAACACCGATAAATTAGAGACCGGATCGTAAAAGGTCGATTTGTTGGATATCCAAAAGATAGTTTTGGATATTATTTTTATTTGCCTACTTCACAAAAGGTTGTGATAAGTAGAGATGCCACATTCTTGAACAAATGTTTGTTCAAGAAGGAGGCAAAGGAAGGCAAATAGAGTTAGAATTGGAGAATTTCGACCAACCAATGCATCGATGGATATAGATCCATCTAGTCAACCTATACCCATTGATGAAACATCTACATCTGCTCCTCGTAGAACAACCAGGTATCTCACCCACCGGTGAGATATGGTTTTCTTCATGAAGAAGAACAAGAGTTGTCTACTCATGAAGAAGTAGATAATGGAGATGATCCACTTACCTATGAAGAAGCTATATCAGATATAGACTCTTCAAAATGGATTGATTCTATGAAATCCGAGATTGAATCCATGTATAAGAATAAAGTTTGTGATCTTGTTGACCCACCAGAAGGTATTGTACCTATAGGGAACAAATGGGTTTTCAAGAAGAAAATTGGTTACGATGGAAAGGTAGAGACCTATAAGGCAAGGCTAGTAGCGAAAGGGTTTCGCCAAAGGCAAGGAATAGACTATGAGGAGACTTTCTACTTTGTTGCCATGCTTAAATCAATTAGGATTTTATTAGCAATAGCTGCATACTATGATTATGAGTTTTGGCAGATGGATGTCAAAACAGCTTTTCTCAATGGATACATTGAAGAAAACATTTTCATGGAACAACCTAGGGATTTGAATCCCAAGATGGTTCCAAGGTATGCAAGCTAAAGCGATCCATTTATGGGTTGAAACAAGCTTCGAGGAGTTGGAACATCCGTTTTGATGAAGCCATTAAATCCTTTGGTTTTATCAAATATGAGGATGAGCCATGTGTATATAAGAAGGTTAGTGACAGTGCTATCACTTTCCTTGTCTTATATGTGGATGACATACTGTTGATGGGTAATGATACAGGTATGTTGACGACTATAAAGGTATGGTTGTCAAATACATTCTCCATGAAAGACTTAGGGAGGCAACCTATATTCTTGGGATTCGCATCTATAGAGATAGAGCGAAAAGAATAATTGGTTTATCCCAAAGTCTATACTTGGAAAAGGTGTTAAAGAGGTTTAACATGCTTGATTCCAAGAGAGGATTGTTACCAGTGAGACATGGTATCCACCTTTCTAAAGAGATGTCTCCAAAGACACCTGAAGAAAGAGATAAGATGGCCAGGATTCCATATGCTTCGGCTATTGGAAGTTTAATGTATGCAATGTTGTGTACTAGGCCGGATATCGCATATCTTTGTTAGTTTGACTAGCGGTATCAATCCAATCCAGTTTGGAACATCGATAGTCACAAGAATATCCTTAAGTACTTGAGAAGAACTAAGGATTTATTCTTGATTTATGGAGGTGGAGACTTGCAATTGGATGGTTATACCGATTACGATTTCCAATCGATATCGATGATAGAAAGTCTACCTCTGGATATGTGTTCATTTGTAATGGAGATGCGATCTGGAAGAGTTCCAAATAGAGTACGATTGCAGATTCCACTCATCGAGGTGAGTATATTGTTGCATCGATGTCGCAAAGGAAGTCGCTTGGATAAAGAAGTTCGTGATGTAACTTACAGAGTTCCTTCCATTGAGTCGCCAGCCCACTACACCGTGACAATAATGGAGCATCATCTGAGCTAAGGAACTAAGGTCTCACCCAAAATCCAAACACATAGAAAGGCACTACCACATTATCAGAGAAATAGTTGGGCGAGGCGATGTAGCCATGCAGAAAATAGCATCAGCTGAAAATCCAGCTAATCCATTCACTAAGCCTATGTCACAGACTCGATTAGACCGACATCTTGAGAAGATAGGTCTAAGATATTGTAATGAATGGCTCTAGTGCTAGTGGGAGATTGTTAGTAGTATGCCCTAGAGCATATCATTTAGTATGTATCTTGTACATATTTTTAATAATAAAAGGCATTTCCACTTTTCCGTTTACATAATATATTTATGTGTAATAGAAAAGGTCCATTGATATTTTGTTAGAAATATTATTCTTAAGTTGTTAAGAATATGAGTGACAATATTTCTAGCATAAAGTATCATAAATAGGTTCACAATCGAGGATACTTCATAATAAGGACATGACTTATCCGTAAAGATTGTATTCATGTTTGTTCCCAAGTTATTTATATGAGATATAAATAAGATGGAATGGTGAGTCTCATGCCATATAACAAACATGATAGGCACTTATAAATGATAAGTAGGTCGAACCGGTGACACTTATGACAAGCACATGGAGTTTACTCTTGTCAATGTTTTGTCATAAATCATATCGATGCATATAATCTTTAGACCTGAGATAGCACAGTTATCTTGTATATAGGTAGTTTGAGTTTGATATCGCTTTCATACTTGTACTATGTATGGGTATATGGGCATGTGTTGGCTCTGCTAGTTATATATGGAGGTAGGTGTTGATCAAGATGGAATCTTCCTCTAAGTAAATAGAGATAAAATCCTATGTTCATTTAATTGTTCTTGATGTTTCAAGTTCTGGCCAGACAGATAGATTTATTCGTAAAAGAGTTTCGATGAGAAAAATCTTTTAATCAAGAACTGGAATTAAAAGAGAACATAATATTCATAGCAAATGGAGTTTGACATAAACCATGACTCGGCTTGAGTTGGGATTTTGTAACAGAGAGATTCTAGTGCATGGTAACATATGATTATAGGTTCATTTAAGGTAAATCTTATTACTAATTGGGTGGCCATGGCATGCTATGCTAGGTGTTAACCATGGTCTATGAGGTTCATAAAATGACTTAGAGAAATCATTTATGGTAAGAAAGAGTTCTGATGATATTAAGAGTTGATATCATGTCTCATTGCCAATTAGTGATGAGCCTAGTAAGTCACACACATACACAAGTTATCACCTATTTAAATATGATTTAATTAATTAATTAAAGAGTTTAATTGATTAATTAAATAGATTTGGTTTGCAATAAAATTGCAAAGTCCCTAGCATGACTTGAAACCAAATCTAGATTATTGGATGTGTAGTATAAATTAAATTTATATTTAAAGTGTTTAAATATGAATTTAATTGATGAGAAATTAATTAATAGAGATTAATTAATTAATTTATATTTGATATAAATTAATTAGAAGAAGAAAATAATTATTTTGGGTTAAGAACTCAAAATTAAGACACAGTGGGCATTTTGGTCATTTTGCGGTGACACGTGGCACCATGAGATGGTGACACATGGCATAACACATAAGCTTGCCAAATATTTTTAATCATGTAAGATGATTAAAATCAAGATTAAATATAGGTTTGACACTTGGCACAATGTGATTGGGTCACTTAAACCTAGAGCTAATCAAAAGGTGACATGTGGCTAGGGTTTAATGTGTTAACCTAGCTATTTAAGTGGGGTTATGAAAAGAAAACACAACCAGCAGCCTCTCCTCTCATATGTCACGCCACTTTGAGCCTCTCCAGCTATTTCTCTTCATCTCTCATCAATTCAAAGAGATTAGCCATCAATCTCTTGAATTAAGAACACTAGAAATTGTTTCTAGTGTCCTGTTTGCATCTCTAATCTCTTAAAAGGCAGAACTTGAATTTCTAATTAATAGAAAATGCTTTAGAAGCTGTTCAAGGGCTGCCATAGGTGTTCTTGGTGTGGACAAGCTAGAGGGAAAACATCTGGTGTCCTGAAGACGAATCTCAAAGGCGCAGACACGCTGCAGCACATCAAGAGGTTAGTGTAATCGTTCTTGATTTAATCTAGGGTTCTAAAATTAATCTGATTAATTTTAAAATCTTAAATGGCAAATACAGATCCAAAAACATATTAAAAGAGTTTTAATATGTTGCTTATCATTGAAATCAAATAGATAAAAATAAATCTTGCATGGTGCTTGTGACCCTAGGTGAAAATTTTTTAATTCAATGGTATAATCTTGTGTTTTTCACGCTTCCGTTCCTTCAGTAGGAGCCAACAGATGCCCATATACCCATACACAGTACAAGTATGAAAGCAGTATCAAACTCAAACTACCTATATACAAGATAACTGTGCTATCTCAGGTCTAAAGATTATATGCACTGATATGATTTATGACAAAACATTGACAAGAGTAAACTCCATGTGCTTGTCATAAGTGTCACTGGTTCGGCCTACTTATCATTTATAAGTGCCTATCATGTTTGTTATATGGCATGAGACTCACCATTCCATCTTATTTATATCTCATATAAATAACTTGGGAACAAACATGAATACAATCTTTCTGGATAAGTCATGTCCTTATTATGAAGTATCCTTGATTGTGAACCTATTTATGATACTTTGTGCTAGAAATATCGTCACTCATATTCTTAACAACTTAAGAATAATATTTCTAACAAAATATCAATGGACCTTTTCTATTACACATAAATATATTATGTAAACGGAAAAGTGGAAATGCCTTTTATTAATAAAATATATACAAGATACATACTAAATGATATGCTCTAGGCATACCACTAACAATCTCCCACTAGCACTAGAGCCATTCATTAGAATACCTTAGACCCATCTTTTCAAGATGTCACTAATCGAGATTGTGACAAAGGCTTAGTGAATGAATCAGCTGGATTTTCAGCTGATGCTATTTTCTTCATGGCTGTATTTCCTTGCCCAACTATATCTCTGTTAATATGGTAGTTCCTTTCTATGTGTTTGGATTTTGGTGAGACCTTAGTTCCTTAGCCTGTATGACTGCTCCATTGTTGTCACAGTGTAATGGAACTGCTGACTCAATGGAAGGAACTACTGTAAGTTTTGTCACGAACTTCTTCATCCAAATGACTTCTTTTGCGAGATTCGATGCAAGAATATACTCAAATTTCGAGAGTGGAATCTGCGATGTGCTCGCTTGGAACTCTTCCAACCGATCGCACCTCCATTACAAATGAACACATATCCAGAGGTAGACTTTCTATCATCGATATCCGATTGGAAATCGTAATCGATAACCATCCAATTGCAAGTCTCCACCTCCATAAATCAAGAATAAATCCTTAGTTCTTCTCAAGTACTTAAGAATATTCTTGACAACTATCGATGTTCCAAACTGGATTGGATTGATACCGCTAGTCAAACTAACGAGATATGCGATATCCGCCTAGTACACAACATTGCATACATTAAACTTCCAATAGCCAAGCATATGGAATCTGGCCATCTTATCTCTTTCTTCGTGTCTTTGGAGACATCTCTTTAGAAAGGTGGATACCATGTCTCACGTAACAATCCTCTCTTGGAATCAAGCATGTTAAACCTCTTTAACACCTTTTCCAAGTATAGACTTTGGAATAAACCAATTATTCTTTTCGCTCTATCTCTATAGATGCGAATCCCAAGAATATAGGTTGCCTCCCCTAAGTCTTTCATGGAGAATGTATTTGACAACCATACCTTTATAGTCGTCAACATACCTGTATCATTACCCATCAACAGTATGTCATCCACATATAAGACAAGGAAAGTGATAGCACTGTCACTAACCTTCTTATATACACATGGCTCATCCTCATTTTTTATAAAACCAAAAGATTTAATGGCTTCATCAAAACGAATGTTCCAACTCCTCGAAGCTTGTTTCAACCCATAAATGGATCGCTTTAGCTTGCATACCTTGGAACCATCTTGGGATTCAAATCCCTTAGGTTGTTCCATGAAAATGTTTTCTTCAATGTATCCATTGAGAAAAGCTGTTTTGACATCCATCTGCCAAATCTCATAATCATAGTATGCAACTATTGCTAATAAAATCCTAATTGATTTAAGCATGGCAACAAAGCAGAAAGTCTCCTCATAATCTATTCTTGCCTTTGGCGAAACCCTTTCGCTACTAGCCTTGCCTTATAGGTATCTACCTTTACATCTGAAACTAATTTCTTCTTGAAAACCCATTTTTTTGCTATATGTAAAATACCTTAAGTTTGGTCAACAAGATCCAAAACTTGATTCTTATACATGGAATCAATCTCTGATTTCATAGCATCAATCCATTTTGAAGAGTCTATATCTGATATAGCTTCTTCATAGGTAAGTGGATCATCCCCATGATCTACTTCTTCATGAGTAGACAACTCTTGTTCTTCTTCATGAAGAAAACCATATCTCACTGGTGGGTGAGATACCCTGGTTGTTCTACGAGTAACAGCTGTAGATGTGTCATCAACAGGTATAGGTTGACTAGATGGATCTATATCCATCCGATGCTGGTTGGTCGAATTCTCCAATTCTAACTCTATTTGCCTTCCTTTGCCTCCTTCTTGAACAAACCGTTGTTCAAGAAATGTGGCATCTCTACTTATCACAACCTTTTGTGAAGTAGGCAAATAAAAATAATATCCAAAACTATCTTTGGATATCCAACAAATCGACCTTTTCTCGATCCGTCTCCAATTTATCGTTGTTCACTTTTTGATATAAGTCGACAACCCCAAATCTTAACATGCTTAAGACTTGGTTTTCTTCCATGCCATATCTCATAAGGTGTGGAAGAAACGATTTTGATGGAATCCTATTCGTAATATATAAAGTCGATTCTAATGCAAATCCCAAAAGGAGATTGGCATATCAAGATAGCTCATCATACTACGTACCATATCCAATAGGGTATGATTTCTCCTTTCGTATATACCATTCACCGTGGTGTTCTGGAGGAGTCACCGAGAAACAATGCCATGCTCTCTCAAGTATTCATCAAATTCAAGACTCAAATATTCACCTCCACGATCCGATCAAGAGCTTTAATACTCTTTCCTGTTTGATTTTCTACTTCAGATTTAAATTCTTTGAACTTTTCAAAGGATTCATGTTTGTATTTTATCAAATACAAATACCCAAACCTTGATTTATCATCAGTAAAGGTAATAAAATAATGAAAGCCCCCTCTAGCCATTTCTTTAAACGGACCACATACATCACTATGTATTAGTTCCAAAATATTTTCAGCTCTTAGCCCTTGTCCAACAAAGGGTGATCTAGTCATTTTGCCTTGAAGGCAAGATTCACAAGTTGGAGTAGGCTCAGAACCCAATGAGGATAAAATCCCCATTTTCTCCAATTTTGTAATCCTATCTTCTACAACATGACATAACCTTAAGTGCCAAATATATTTTGAACTTGAGTTGGTTTTCACCATGGCATTACATTCATTTAGATTGCTATCCTCTGGCTAGTGGAAACACTTTCTTACTGGCAATGGAAACACTTTCCTGTTAGCAATGGAAACACTTTCCTTTGCCTTTTTCAGCTTTAGTCTTCCTTTTCTGTTTAGCTATTTTCTTGGAAGGACCAGGAATCTGAAGTTTCTTTTTCTTATTGCCCTTCTTCTTGTTGGACTTTCCAGCAGAAGAAGATGCAACCAAAGCTACCTCTTTTCCTTTATTGCCTGGCATATTCTTTTGGGCAATAACCAGCATGTTGAGTAATTCAGCTAAAGTGCATTCTGTTTAGTCATATGGAAATTTGTTACAAAATTCCCAAAAGACTCGTGAAGGGACCAAGGATTAAATCCGTTTGTAGTTGGAAACCCATGTTGAAGTCAAGATGTTCCAATCGCTCAATCACCGAATCATCTTGTGGACATGATCCCTAACATTTTGTCCTCGACATCCTCATACGGAATAGCTGTCTAGATATCTCATACCTAGCATTCTCTTTGTGCTCACCATACAACTCTTGTAGGTGAAGGAGGATCTCACTTGCACTCTGCAAGTTTTCATGTTGCTTCTGTAACTCATTACTCATGGAAGCAAACATTTAACACTTAGCTCTCATATCATGCTCCTTCCACTTGTCCAAAGTTTCATGTTCCTCTTAAGTGGCCTCTGGAGTTAAGGGACCAGAACATTTGAATCTAGAACATATCCTATATGTTCAAGGTTCAAGACAAGTTTCAAATTTCTTAGCCAATCGCAGATTAGGTCCTGTCAACTGTTGTGATCAAGTATGCTTGCAAGGATATTGGATGGTGGTGGTTGTTTTGTGCTCATTTTTATCGTAAAATTAATTGCAGAAAATAACCAGATTAATTAGTAAATGTATCATGTAATTAACCAAAATGATTATGGTCTTTTAATCAAATTGGTCCTCCCACTAACTTAGCGAATCCTACACTTCCAAAGTAGAAAACGGAAATCCTAGTTGGATGGATTTCTAGTAGGTGATTGAATTCTTATAATTCTATTGATCATCCTCAGGTACATCCATTATTGGAATTACAATAAACTATAAGTGAGCAACTCCTTGCCCATCACATCTCATGTGAGGTTCAATCCTTTACCTAGCCCCTAATGCTCAAAATCTCAGGTACATCCATTATTGACTTATCTTGCATTAGTTAAGTTGATCCCATTGAGCCAGTAATTATGCAAATAATTTTAATGTCCTCAGGTACATCCAATATTGGCCACTAAACCATTTACATATTTACAACATCTCATGCTTAACAATTATTCTTAAGAAAATCTCTTAAATAAATTGCATCTTATGCAACTATTTAAAATTTCTTAAAATAATTGCCCCAATGGAGGGCCTATGTTATAATTACTTTAATTATAGCATTTCCAACTTAATCATTTGTTTGGAAGATTTTATGGTCATTCTAATTACTATTAAGGTCTCACTTTGCACATTATCCATTTAGCATGCATATATCATATAATTGCATACATTCTCATACATCTCATGCATTCATGGATAAGCAGTAAATATGGTATGATCATGGACTTTCTAAGGGATTCAATTCTGAGCCACCAAGAATTGAATCAGGGCATTCCTAGGTGCATTTCATTCATTCATTTTACAAGAGTAGTACATAATCAACACTTGATCTTGAATTCCTCCCACTGGTCCCACCAATGCTCTTGACCTCCTTGAACTTCTTGCAATCCAATATTACATAGTAATCCTTGGCATACCAAGACGAATTTACAAGAACTTAAATAAATGAAATTACAACCCAAAAATATTATAAACTTAATAATACATGCCCAAAATAAATTAAAATAAATTAATTAATTTACAATCCCAAAGAAACATAAAAGAAATAAATCCAATCACATTGGTCTTTTATAGTCCATGATCATCCATCATGCATATCACTATTTAACAATTAAATAAAACATACATACTTAAATTAAATTGAATATCTCATATTCAACTTAAAAATCCAGATTTGAATATGATTCAAATAAATTTAAAAACTCAGATTTGAATCTCATTCAAACAAATTTAAAAATTCAGATTTGAATCACATTCAAACAACTTCAAAAATTCAGATTTGAATCACATTCAAACATTTTTTAAAAAATCAGATTTGAATAACATTCAAATATTTTTAAATATATCTTATATGAATTTTATTGATTCAATTTTAAAAAATCAGATTTAAATATGATTCAAACAACTTTAAAAATTCAGATTTGAATCACATTCAAACAACTTTTAAAATTCAAATTTGAATCACATTCAAACAATTTTTTAAAATTCTGATTTGAATCATAATTTAATTGTGTGATTAAAACAACTAATTAAACACTTTAATTAGTCAAAGAATAGGCCTTAGATCATACAACAATTGCAGAATTAAAAGCCAAACCTTGAACCACCCATGGAACCATTGTTGCCGCCACCAATGGTGGCTCCACCATGTGTGCCGCCACACCTCATGATCCAACCAGCAATGAATCTCTTGATCTCATGATCAAACACACAATTAAATTATATAATCAACAATCTAAATGGCAAATATAGTGGCTCTGATACCAATTGAAGGAACGGAAGCGTGAAAAACACAAGATTATACCATTGAATTCAAAAAATTTCACCTAGGGTCACATGCACCATGCAAGATTTATTTTTATTTATTTAATTTCAACGATAAACAACATATTAAAACTCTTTTAATATGTTTTTGGATCTGTATTTGCCATTTAAGATTTTAAAATTAATCAGATTAATTTTAGAACCCTAGATTAAATCAAGAACGATTACACTAACCTCTTGATGTCTTGATGTCTTTGAGATTCGTCTTCAGGACACCAGATGTTGTCCCTCTAGCTTGTCCACACCAAGAACACCTATGGCAGCCCTTGAACAGCTTCTAAAGCCTTTTCTATTAATTAGAAATTCAAGTTCTGCCTTTTAAGAGATTAGAGATGTAAACAGGACACTAGAAACAATTTCTAGTGTTCTTAATTCAAGAGATTGATGGCTAATCTCTTTGAATTGATGAGAGATGAAGAGAAATAGCTGGAGAGGCTCAAAGTGGCGTGACAATTGAGAGGAGAGGCTGCTGGTTATGTTTTCTTTTCATAACCACACTTAAATAGCTAGGTTAACACATTAAACCCTAGCCACATGTCACCTTTTGATTAGCTCTAGGTTTAAGTGACCCAATCACATTGTGCCAAGTGTCAAACCTATATTTAATCTTGATTTTAATCATCTTACATGATTAAAAAAAAACATTTGGCAAGCTTATGTGTTATGCCATGTGTCACCATCTCATGGTGCCACGTGTCACACTGTGAAATGACCAAAATGCCCCTGTGTCTTAATTTTGAGTTCTTAACCCAAAATAATTATTTTCTTCTTCTAATTAATTTATATCAAATATAAATTAATTAATTAATCTCTATTAATTAATTTCTCATCAATTAAATTCATATTTAAACACTTTAAATATAAATTTAATTTATACTACACATCCAATAATCTAGATTTGGTTTCAAGTCATGCTAGGGACTTTGCAATTTAATTGCAAACCAAATCTATTTAATTAATTAATTAAACTCTTTAATTAATTAATTAAATCATATTTAAATAGGTGATAACTTGTGTATGTGTGTGACTTACTAGGCTCATCACTAATTGGCAATGAGACATGATATCAACTCTTAATATCATCGTAACTCTTTCTTACCATAAATGATTTCTCTAAATCATTTTATGAACCTCATAGACCATGGTTAACACCTAGCATAGCATGCCATGGCCACCCAATTAGTAATAAGATTTACCTTAAATGAACCTATAATCATATGTTACTATGCACTAGAATCTCTCTGTTACAAAATCCCAACTCAAGCTGGAGTCATGGTTTATGTCAAACTCCATTTGCTATGAATATTATGTTCTCTTTTAATTCCAGTTCTTGATTAAAAGATTTTTCTCATCAGAAACTCTTTGCTGAATAAATCTATCTGTCCTGGCCAGGAACTTGAAACATCAAGAACAATTAAATGAACATAGGATTTTAACTCTATTTACTTAGAGGAACAGATTCCATCTTGATCAACACCTACCTCCATATATAACTAGTAGGAGCCAACAGATGCCCATATACCCATACACAGTACAAGTATGAAAGCAGTATCAAACTCAAACTACCTATATACAAGATAACTGTGCTATCTCAGGTCTAAAGATTATATGCACTGATATGATTTATGACAAAACATTGACAAGAGTAAACTCCATGTGCTTGTCATAAGTGTCACTGGTTCGGCCTACTTATCATTTATAAGTGCCTATCATGTTTGTTATATGGCATGAGACTCACCATTCCATCTTATTTATATCTCATATAAATAACTTGGGAACAAACATGAATACAATCTTTCTGGATAAGTCATGTCCTTATTATGAAGTATCCTTGATTGTGAACCTATTTATGATACTTTGTGCTAGAAATATCGTCACTCATATTCTTAACAACTTAAGAATAATATTTCTAACAAAATATCAATGGACCTTTTCTATTACACATAAATATATTATGTAAACGGAAAAGTGGAAATGCCTTTTATTAATAAAATATATACAAGATACATACTAAATGATATGCTCTAGGGCATACTACTAACATTTTGGATTTATGCTAAGTTATGATACTGCAACACTGTGAAACTGTGTTTTTCAGTGGAAAAGAACACCGGGAAAGAACTCGAGGTGTCGAGTCAAGGCCAAAAGGTGACTCATATAAGGTTTGTGCACAACGTAAAATTTATGTAAATTTTCTTCTGCATATTGTTTTGAATAATTTGAAATATTGAATTGTGACATCATTGTGATGAAATATTTATTATGCTTTTGATTTAAATTTTTGAAAGTTATTTGTGTATATTTGAGATGGCATAAATATTTAGTAAATTGTTAAGATAAGTTTTGAAACCACAGTGTCATGACCATATATTTGAATGCCTCACTAGCATGACTAGTGGGGGAAATTAGTTTCGAATTTTGATTCCTTCTCTGGCTGAAGTGTTGAGGTGTGTGCCAGTAGAAGAAGAAAAAGAATGGGTTCCCATATATTTGAGCTAGCTAGCCTTGTGATGTGACTTCTCCTTAGCCTCTGGCTATTGAGATTATATTTGTTTCGAATGGCATGATATAACTGTGGGTTTTATGAAATTGGTTTTGAAACTTCGAAATGAAATTGTTTGGATTAAAATCTCATAATTCATGTTTTATATTTAATTCTCATGTTCAGTCTAATTTTTGAATAAATATGATTTAAATTCTGCATAAAGATTATTTTCGTATGTTGTGCACCACTGAGTCCTAGAACTCAGCGATGGCTGTTATTGCTGTCGCAGATATAGAGACTAGAAGAGCAGCAAAGTGAGCTGCTGAGTACAGAGGAGCTACCTACTCTGAAGTCTATCGGGTATATTTTATACCCTGACTGTAAAAATTTATTTTGATGTATGTAATGTATGTAAAGGTATGGACATGTAAAACTGGTCTTGAGCAGTTTGTATAAAGTTTGTAATAAATTTTAGTTTGAATTTCTCTTAATGTAAATTTTTGTAATGATGTACATAAATTGTTTTATCTTTAATGAAATATGAATGGAAGTATTTTGTTTTAAATTGAATGAAATTAATTAATGGTATTTTGATGATTGTTGAATATTGGAAATTATGGATTTGAATTTTTGAAAATTGATAAATGATGTTGAAATTGATTGGGATGGCTGTGAATTTGAAGAAGTTGTTGAGACAAATTATTGGAAATGCTTTTTTACAGGAATGTGAAGAACTGTTTTCTCAAAATACAGACAGACTCTGCCGAAATTTCTATAAAATTTGCGAAAAAATAAAATGGGATAAAAATTTTACTAGTTTTAAAACTTTGAATAAATGATTTTAATATCTATCTAGAAATGCTCACCACTTATAAAAGTAAGAAAATTGTTTTAAAATCCCTTGTAGGGTACTTAATGAGTTATCGGTAGGTGAAGTTCGGTAGTTCATTAGGTATTCTACGGGATCATGTTATGCCTTACAAAGGGGTAAGGTGTGACAATTTTTTAATTAATTTAATTAATCTATGGCCTAATGATGTTGCTGTGGATTTCTTTAATGTTGGATTTGGCTGAATTAAGGGTCTCCTGAAAGTCAAAGAACAGGTGAGAGCAGGTGGTGGTTAACAACCACTCCAACGCTCAAGTTAGTAATCGAATTATGAACTGAATATTCAATGTAATTGAAGTGATTTGCATACTTATTTTTTGAAGCTTTACCTTGTTTATATAGTGATTGGAATGGTAATTATATGAAATCTTGGCTAGATCTTTGCCAATTCCCCATTTAAGTTGTAACGGTAATCATCCTAAAATTATTCTGGGAATTAGGCATAATCAGTGGCGTGATCTTTATTTGGTCCGAACTCAATGAGAGTGTTGATCTCTCTAATTTGTTTGATCTCACAAAATAGGTCAGAACGCTTTTAGAGATCACCTCCTAGCTTAGATCCTTTAGGTGTCCGATTCTGAGCTCCAATGGGTGAACTCTGTCTAGATTGGTTTATTGGTCATTTATATTATTAGTCCCCCTGCCAAGTCTGGATCTTTAGGTTTAGAAAAATAATGACTTTTTAAAAACGCGATGAATATTGATGGTGTTTCTCTCAAAAGCTGCAAGAGATAAATGGTCATTTTTGGCATTCGAGGAAAAATTTTTGGCTGCATTTTGAATTTTTTGTCATTTAATGCTTCCAATTATAAATAAGTGTATCTTCTGTGTGAGTTTTGCTTTATCCGCTTTCTCTGAATTTTCTCAATTTTCTCTGGCCGATGACTTTGCAATCTTAGTTGAGACTCTGGCAAAGTTTCTTCTTCTAATGAAAGGTAGTGTTGTTTGTTTCTTATCTCTCTCTCTTTCTCTGTTGCTTTTTTTTTTCCTTCATTTAAGGATGAGTGATACTGATAGCCAAAGAATGGTGAGTACTCTATCCATTCAATTTTCATGGAGTTTCGATGAGGACGTGAGAACTAGTGGGAGGGCTGATGTATGTGAAGTGCAGAATGAGTTGAACCGGCGTAATTCTGTTAGTCCTAGCAAAAAGAGTCTGAGAAAAGAGTCACTTCTGATAGACGAGGTTCCATCAGTTCTGCTATCCTCTAATCTTGTTCAAATAAGTGAAGAATTCAATCTCTTAGAGGATCTGTTTGAGCTAATCAAGTGTCATGGGGACTTTCATACCTATCATAGCTTCAGAAAGGCAGATTAGATCATAGTTTATGAAGAGCGGTTAAAGGCCAACTTGCAATTTACCTTAGAGTAATTTTATAAGGATGTGCTGAATTATCATCACATTTGTGTGGCTCAACTTCATCCAAACTCCTAGAAAACTCTAGTTGCTTTCCGAGGTCTGTGCCGAGCTAAAAATCTGATTCCTACCATAAAGACCTTTACTGCTCTACATCACCTTGGGAGGCAAAAAAATGAAAAGTATCCTTTTTGAAAAATTAGAAAGACAAATTCTTTGTACTTTGGAGCAAAAATCTGTGTGGCTTCGAGGTGTTCCGAGGAGCTAGAACTACCTAGTTGAGAGACCTCAAGGAGAGATCGTCCCGAATCGAGATAAGGATATGGTGCTATTGGAATTGAAAAGTTAGGCAAACACCTAAGATAATCACTAAGTAAAGATCTAGGAAGTTAGTAGATGGTTATCTAAGATGAAGAGGTTGACAACAGTTCTAAGCAGTTTCAAGAAGTGAGCAAGTAACTATTGATAACTGTAGAATGTGAAAAAAGTGCTTTCCAGAGTATTCCAAGTACCTGCAAGAAGAACTATAAGAGTTAGATATGCAGCAATGGGAAAGGTCCCAACCAACCAATTCAACAACAATAACAACAGACTCCAGCAGTCTATTTATCATTAATTTTATCTGCCTTTTAGTTTTTTAAGCTTCACATTTATTTTCCAAGCCTTGTGCTTAAATTTTTAGCAATCAATACAATTTCTATTACTTTTACTGTTCAATCTTAAGTGAGATTTTTGACAAAGTTGCATTTAGTCTAGTCAAGT
The DNA here is from genome assembly GCF_030052815.1 of Hevea brasiliensis. NCBI lineage: Eukaryota > Viridiplantae > Streptophyta > Magnoliopsida > Malpighiales > Euphorbiaceae > Hevea > Hevea brasiliensis. The sequence continues at coordinate 52,064,953 of NC_079499.1, forward strand.
TCCTATAATTATTTGAAAGAAATCAGAGAACCGCACAGCTAATACATTTAATATTTGGCGTGGCCGCATTTCCTAAACTATCAGCTAGCCAAGTTATTTCCCAAACAAACAATTTTTGAAATGCCCAGTGGGACAAAAGTCTCATCTCGATACACATCACTACTGTTCTTCACCAAAAATTAGCAAACAATTTTTAGCATGTCCAGTGGGACACATTTTCACATAGTTTCATTCCAACAATCCACACCACTATTTTTGTAGGCAACATCACACCTTTAAAAACTAAAAGTGCGTGTAACACCCTCACTGTAGCAATTCCGTACAATATACTGTTTCGGTGACCAGTGTAGGTTCGGACAGCTAGAACGTCTCGAAAAATATGTAGACTAGAGTGAGGAGTCATAAATAACTCAAATAATAATAAAATAAATTTAGAAAAAATTTTAGAAATAAAATACAACTAAGTTAAATGAGCCGGTGCCCTAGTGATGGGTAACCCAGTGGGAAGTTGCGGTCTTCGCAACTAGAAGCCCTAAACCAGGGAGAAAATTCATAAAATAATTTTTGGGACCCCAGAGAAGAGTAATTGAGGGTTCTATTATATTAGAATGCCAAGAAAAAGCTTAAAAAAATTTTTCAATTGGTACAGACGATTTTGGCTAAATAAGCCAAACGGAGGGCATTTTGGTCATTTCGCCTTCAGGGGTGATTTTTGGCCGACTTCTCCAGTTAAGTAAATAATTATTATGATCTAAAATATGAATAAATATTGCTAAAAATTTAATTGAAAATGAGTAGAAAAGAAAAGGAAAGAAAAATGAAAGAAATTGGGAATTATGACATCACATGATGCCACTAAAGCACTCCCACCCAATCACATTTTGACACCTCATTATAAACCCAATTAAAGGAGTTGAATGGGCTGAAAAATTAAAAGGAATTCTACTCACTTTTTCCTCATTCCAGCCGTAACACACCCTCTCCCTCCCTTCCACCATTAACAAACTTCACCCAAGCTTCATCACACCTACCAAATCACCTCAAAAGACCATCTTCCCTTCACAAAAACTTGTCATTACCACTAGAGCAAGCTTAGGGTAGCAATTAGAAGAAGAAAAAGTGAGGTTTACCAAGCTTAGAAGTTATGCTCCAAAGAGGTTAGTGCACTAACCATACCTTTTATCTTACCTAAGCATGAAAAGCATGCTTGATTAAGTTGAAATGGCATGAAAAGAAAAGAACACTTGGAAAATGTTGAAGTTTCAATTTGTGGCAGCCCTAGGAAGTAAATGAATTTGATGGTTTTGATGATTTTGTTTTAGTTAGTAAAGATGATTAACGAAGTTTAAGGCATTAGAAATCAAATTGCATGGATGTATGATTAAGGTTGAAATTATAAGTTAGGGTTTTGACCTAACTTAGTTTTTGTATTATTGCTTGGAATATGATGATGTTGAGATGATTTAATGACCATTAGAAGTGCCAAATATGTCAAATGAAGTTTGTGGAGTTGGGAGAATTGAATTTGGGAATGTTGATTCTTATGCAAGAAATTCAGACCTTTGAGTCCAATGTATTTTTTGAGCCATAAATGGAGTTGTATAGGTTCAATTGGTGCAAGGCCAATTGGACATGAAACTAGACACATAATGGCACAATTTTGGTGAAGAAACCCTGCCCATAAAAGCAAACCAAGTTGACCTAAAAATTGACCTAATCCAGGTGACTTGCATTCTACTTGGGCAAAATGACCAAATGAACAGTGTTCATTCATTTAGTCATAACTCAGTGTAGAAAGGTCCAATTGATCTGTAATTTTACCAGAAGATATCTGAGACATAGACCAACAATTCTTATGAAGAACACAAATCCAAATTCTAATCATAACCTAGTCAAATTGCCAACTAAACTTAGGTTACCAAATCTGGTAGAACCAAATTGCCCAGAAATTCTGGGTACAGGTCACTCCGATCAGTTATGGTAAAATGGCTATAACTTGAGCTATGAAACTCTAAATGGAGTGATTAAAAATAGGAATTAAAGAAGACACAATAAAGAACAACTTTGATGAAGAAAAGTTAGCCCAGTTTCCACTATAAAATTATCCAATGGAACAGTAAACTTAGGTAATCAAAACTGAAAATTTAGAAATGCATCTAGGGGACTTTAAATTGCAATTGGCAAGTAATACTAGCAAATGTAAAACTCAAAATGTGGGATCTTGGTGTAATTAGAATTAACATATCTATTAAGTATGAAAAAGTCAACATTTTGGTTGACTAGTAAGGTGAATAGTAATCAAAATAATTAGCAAACTAAGATGAAGACCTAGAACCAATTCTAAGCTTAAATGCTTAGAATTGTATGACAAATGTGGACTATGCATCCTAGTCAAATTGTTAAAAGGAAATTAAGGCCATAAATTTAAAATTTATGAAATGTTTATGGATTGCTTGAAACATGAAAAGTAAGTCACCTAATTGATGTGAATAGATAGTTAGTGTAACACCCCTCACCCGTCTACAGTGTAGCCGACAAGGCATGTCACACGGAGTGCCAGAGCACCTGATCTTATCTGATTTCATTATAGTTCTAGATTTACTTGTTCAAAAACTTTATCTGAGGTTTAGGCTATTTTTTACTGTTTATCAAAATCTGACTAATTTGGAAAATTCAAAAATTTTAATGACAATCCAGCAGAGTGCCGGCAGTAATTTGGACTAACAGTTCTTCTGAACCTGCCAAAAATAATTTCAATATATACTCAAATTCATAACTCAGATTGTCTCAAAGCATTCTCAACAGTTTCTCAAACGCAGATTCAGTCTCAAAATTTCTCAGTCTCAAAATTTCTCAAACTCAATCTCATTCATAATCATTATGATTACATAATCAACTCAGATATCAGAATTTTTATATTTCATTAATGTATATAATTTGCCAATTAAGTACATAAATTTGTCAAGTACAGGATATACAAATAAAATTACAGTTACTAATTCACATTACAATATAAGCAGTAATTATAATGTATAGATTAGAAAACATGCTTAAAATGAGCCCTATCTACATGCATTGCTGAGGAGGTGACAACCTTGAACTCTTCTAACACTTCTGCAGATCTATACTCCAAAAAATCTCAGCCGACAGTCTATTGGTTTTACCTTCAGTACCTGCGCGAGGAAGCAATTCCATCGCGCTAAGCATTTCTGCTTAGTGGTGTAATAGTGTAATAAGAAATAATATATATAAATAAAGAAAGAAATAAATCATAATTCGGATACTCAGAAATCAATTTAATTTGGTATGGTATTTCTAGTATCAACAATCTTATATACTAGTTTGTTCCTCTTTGAAAGTGCTTAGTTTATAACTTTTCAGTAATACTACCTAATATACAAATTATTCTAACTACATTGTATTTCAAGTCTCTATGATTCTGCAATTTATATTTTTGTTATATTTCTTTTGCTAATCTCTTTTACTCATTCATTCAATACTTAATTTAATTGTACTGAAATTTTCGTATACTTAACTTAACTGCCTGAATTGAATAATGTTTTAATTGACTGCCCATGTAGCCTATACACTGACCAGACTGGATGAACGGATATACTAGCACTGGGTACCTAGTACCTTGGGCTGTCACACCATCAGTCACAAAGTATCTCCCAGTGCGCAAACAGTGTGGCTAAAAAGCCATATAATCAAACAGGCATTAAGCCGAGTATAATAACACAATCTGTATAGCCATAGGCTATTAAAATCATAGTATGGCATAATAAGCCATAAAACACAATATGACATAAAGTCATTTACAGAACGGCTGTCAGAATCCTATTGGTATTCCAACCTATCCAAACTTGTCAACTAGGTTAACTAGGGCATATTACAAGATTAAATATTTATTTCTTTACTTTCAGGGTTTACTGGTCATTATACAATTCACTGGTCAATGAAAAGTTGACCTTCTTATACATCATGGATAAGTTGATTCTAGTATCAACATGTTATAATTTACAATTCAATATGCTGTCAATATAATGCAATTCACCCTTTTTACAAGTTGGCATTCATTGCCAAATTACCTCAAGCATCATTGTATGTAAATGTCAAATTCTCAATTTTTGTGTGCTAGATTGGTCTAGCTTAAAGTCCTATTTCTCTTAGTTTTTAGCTTCTGGTCAAACAAGCAAAATTGTAGCTCTATGTCTTATTGCACTCTGGGCAAAATTTCAGGTCATTCTAAGTTGTATAGACCAAGATATGGTCAATTTACTAAAGCTGGACAGACTGCACCTTCAGTGCAAATTTTGGTCAATTTTAGGTCACATTTAGTTCTGGCAGTTTTGGTACCCGAACTTGTGCAAGTTATTTGACTTGGTATTGGCCATTTCTGGGCTTTGGTGTCTTCATAAGAATTGTATCTCTATGTCTTAGCTATCCATGGTAAAATTTTAGGTCAATTGAACCTGTTTTGAGTGAGTTATGGTCATCCTAACGACTACTATTTATATGGTCAAAAATCTGGGTTTGCAAGGTTGCCATTCCAGATTTGGTCATTTTTAAGGTCAGTTTCTAAGCAGAATTTTGGCAACATTTCTACATGAAAGTTGGCCTATTTGGTGTCTAGTTTCACCCCCCATTAGCCTCATACCAATTGGGTTCATAGTTTTGCACTTATGACCTAATTTAGGTGCTGCCAACATACACAACCTGCATTTGAACATCACACTTCCAATTTTGACAATCCTCCTCCTCCCAATACTTCAACATTTAATCATGGCACTTCTATATATATTGTACACAATTCTAGCAAGCATTTTGGGCAGAACACTCAAGTGCTCAATGTACACAATACACCATTAATGTTTAACATTTACTTCAATCCAAATTCAATGTACAATAACACTTATATTACACATACACTTCCATGGCAATTACACAAACTGCCCACCATTCAACACCATCATATTTCATTAATAAATTTCATAAACTCACACACAAATTCAGGATATTTAAGGCTGCCCAACATAGCAGTTTACTAAAGCATTAAAGTCCCACTTTTAAATCCTTAATTCAAATATTCTAATTCAACAATTCACATTCAATCAATTTCTAGCACAAGTATTTTCATCAATCCAAGTGTAACCCTCATTTGCTTACTTATTAACATCCCCAAACATCAATTAAATTCATGAGATAATTAATCTCCCATGTTCTCATGGATGCCCAAAATGAAGTAACAACACAAATCTCTAATAATTGTTTCGAACCATAATTTAAATTTCTCAATTTCAATCAATTCAATTCCTATCACTTCCCATACATATACCCATATCAAACATCATCTTTAAACTCATCTACATCATTTAAACACATCAAAATCCCATGAATTTCTTGGCTATTGAAATGAAGGGCTCACCAAATATACATTAATTTCTTCAATTTCTTCACAAATCAACTCACCCAAAGCTCAAAACAAGATCTAATGAAAGAAAAATGGGAGATTATGCACTAACCTTAATTCAAGAACTTCCCAAGCTTGTGAAACTTCAAAAGCTTCCTTTCTTTTTGCTGCCTATAGCTTTCCCATGATGTGAGGACCAATTTTAATGAAGAGAGTCTTGAGTTTTAAGTTGAAAATGATGAGTTTGTTGAGCTTGCATGGAATTCATCCATGGAGGAAAGGAAGAGCTCCATTTCGGCCATTTGAGAGAATTGGAGAAGATGAAGTGAGTTAGTGGATTGTTCCTTGTCATCTTATGTATTTTATATGTCCATTAACTTAGGTTTATTATTATTATAATTCAATGTTTCAATATTTGCAAATTAATCCCTCACTTTTCCTTTAATTGCATTTCATATTTAATTTATTTTTCAGGGAATTTTTAAAATTTAATACTACTTATTTTTAATGGACATTTAGGTCAAAAGTCCACTCTAGGTATCAAATGACCAAAATATCCTTCTTCTGGTTAAATTTGGACTTTTTCGGTAACACCGATTTAATCCTTGACCCACCGATTTCTTTAATTTTCGTTTTTCATTTATACTGACTTACAAATTTTTCTTTGACATTTCCAATGTCAATTACATCTCAGTAGACCTTTAATTAGGTCCGGAAAATATTTCTCTGAGTTCCCCGCGGTCCAGGGCTAGTGAACGGTCCTCGCCATAACTTCCCAGTGCAGTCACCCATCGCTACGGGTTTGGCTCGTTTAACTTAGTCACATTTTATCTCTTTTATTTTTTCTTAATTTTTCTCATCACATATTTCATTATTTTATACTTCCTCACTGTCATTACAATGTAGTTCTAGACATTCTGACTTTTTGGAGCAGACATTAGCTATCGGAACAATAGGACATACAAACTACAAAAATGAGGATGTTACAGTTAGGGCTTATATGCCCATCACAAGTAGAATTCATAAAATGTTAGTAATTCAACTTGAAATCTAAAATTTGTAATTACATAAGTAGATTTTTGAATGTATAAATGAGAAAGGAAAAATGTTTTGAACACAATGGTACATGTGAACCATTGTTTTGAATTGTGATCAATATGAATAACATAATGAATGAATAAATGAACCATATTAATGTATGAATGAGACATTAGTTCTCATTATTGTAGAAAAGAAAAGTACTTTTGAGTACAATGATATAAGGGGATAATTGATGTGAATTGTGATCATATATATGATCAAATGAATGTATACATTATAATTGAAAATTATTATGAAATAATGAAGTCATAAAACACAATATATTAATATTTAATAATATTATGTGCCCTAGTATTGCCTAGACACGTGTGTCAAATTGGATAGTTTGGCATGCCAATAGGGTGTTGTTTTAGCAGTACTGCGAAAGGCTTTATGCCCGTATTCATGGCTTTATGCCAACATTCATGGCTTTTGTGCCCGATTATGTGTTATCATAGCTTTTTAGCCATACTGACTGCATATGTGGTTGACGTTTTGCGCCCCATGCTATGACGGCCTGAGGCATCGCGGTGTCCAGTGCCAGCGACCCATTATCCAGTTTAGTCAGCCTATTGTAGGTTACTTGGGCAGTCTAATTTATTAAAATAAGTTATAAATATTAGCAATTAAAAATGCTAGAAAGTAAATAAATGAGAAGAAGTTCTGAAATAAATTAGATTAGCTCTAAAAATTTATTCCTTAGAATGATTTGAAGTAAATTAAACTAGTTCTAAAAATTTTAAATATTACGAAATGATTGTAAACAACTTAGAAAGTATCAAGGAAGTGGTAAAAAAAAACTAGTAGAAGAATTATAACTTAAATAATATTACAAATGTGATTTTCATAAGAATATAAGTATAAGTATAAATTTTAGATTTATTTATACATTATACAAATGATTATTGTAAACTTATGAAAGAAGTGATTCTAGAGAGCAACATAAATGACGAAAGATATATTGTATGGAAAATTTCATATGAACCCAGTAAAATTCTTAAGTATAGAAAATATGCTCCAATTATTTTTACTTGTTATATTATTTCTTGTTATATTATTACACCACTAAGCAGCAATGCTTAGCGTAATGGATTTGTTTCCTCGCGCAAGTACTGAAGGTAAAGCCCAGCGAATATTCAATAGAGATTTTGGAGTTCTGATCTGCAGAAGTGTCTGAAGTATTCAAGGTTGTCACCTTATCAGCAATGCATGTAGATAGGGGCCATATTGGTCATATTAAGTATTTTGTACATTATAATTAATTATTATTTGTAATGTAAACTATGAATTGTATGTTGAAATATAGATTATGAAATTGTAATTAATTGTAGATCATGTAAATTATGAATTTATGTAATTAGTCTGCAAATCATATAAATTAATGAAACTTGACAATTTATATATATAAATTGTGCATGAATAGAAATGCATGGAAATGAATATGAAATTGAGATATATGAATGAGATGTGAATTATGAGATGGTTATGAGAATAATTGATGAGATTTGTATTGAAAATTTCAAGCAGGTGAATAGTGAAACACGTCAAACGATAATAAAATAGGGAAAACTCCATAAGTTTCTCCATTGAAAAATAATTGATATTAAATTGTAATAAGAAAAAAAAAATTAAAAGAATAAAGTAAGATAAGATAGGGTGCTCCGGCACACAGTGTGACATGCCTCGCTTGGCTACACTGTAGACGACTGAGGGGTGTTACATTTATTGGTATCAGAACGCAGTTTAGGCGTTTCTGGACCTAGATGGACTGCATATCATGCATTGCATTCATAAGAGTCGAGGTGACACTATTGCAGATCTATATTTCCCGTTTATTTTAGGTTAAGGTATGGAATAAGAGAGTGAAGAGACAATGAGATAGTGAATGGAGATGAGAAGGAGACTATATTTAAGATGAAAAAAGATAAGTATAGAACTGTTTGATGATAGGATTGAGACTAAGGAGAAAGTGAAGTATGATAACACGGAAAGGTGTAGAAGTAAGGAGGTAGTAGTTCGTCAATTGCTTATGTCAGGTAAATTTCGAGGACGAAATTTTTGTTAGAGGGAAAGAATTGTAACACCCTCACTGTAGCAATTCCGTACATTCTACTGTTCCGATGACCGGTGTCGGTCCGGATAGCTAGAACGTCTTAAAAAATATTTAGACTAGAGTGAGGAGTCATAAATAACACAAATAATAATAAAAAAAATTTAGAAAAAATTTTAGAAATAAAATACAACCAAGTTAAATGAGTCGATATCCTAGCGATGGGTAACCCAGTGGAAAGTTGCGGTCTTCGCAACTAGAAGCCCTAAACCCAGGAGAAAATTCATAAAATAATTTTTGGGACTCCAAAGAAGAGTAATTGAGGGTCCTATGGCATTAGAATGCCAAGAAAAAGCTTACAAAAATTTTTCAATTGGTACAGACGATTTTGGCTAAATAAGCCAAACGAAGGGCATTTTGGTCATTTCGCCTTCATAGGTGATTTTTAACCAACTTCTCCAGTTAAGTAAATAATTATTATGATCTAAAATATGAATAAATATTGCTAAAAATTTAATTGAAAATGAGTAGAAAAGAAAAGGAAAGAAAAATAAAAGAAATTGGGAATTATGACATCACATGATATCACTAAAGCACTCCCACCTAATCACATTTTGACACCTCATTATAAACCCAATTAAAGGAGTTAAATGGGCTGAAAAATCAAAAGGAATTCTGCTCATTTCTTCCCCATTCCAGCAGTAACACACCCTCTCCCTCCCTTCCACCATTAACAAACTTCACCCAAGCTTCATCACACCTACCAAATCACCTCAAAAGCCCATCTTCCCTTCACAAAAACTTGTCATTACCACTAGAGCAAGCTTAGGGTAGCACTTAGAAGAAGAAAAAGTGAGGTTTACCAAGCTTAGAAGTTAAGCTCCAAAGAGGTTAATGCACTAACCATACCTTTTATCTTTCCTAAGCATGAAAAGCATGCTTGATTAAGTTGAAATGGCATGAAAAAAAAAAAGAAAACTTGGAAAATGTTGAAGTTTCAATTTGTGGCAGCCCTAGGAAGTAAATGAATTTGATGGTATTGATGATTTTGTTTTAGTTAGTAAAGATGATTAATGAAGTTTAAGGCATTAGAAATCAAATTGCATGGATGTATGATTAAGGTTGAAATTATAAGTTAGGGTTTTAACCTAACTTAGTTTTTGTATTATTGCTTGGGCTATGATGATGTTGAGATGATTTAATGACCATTAGAAGTGCCAAATATGTCAAATGAAGTTTGTGAAGTTGGGAGAATTGAATTTGGGAGTGTTGATTCTTATGCAGGGAATTCAGACCTTTTAGTCCAATGTATTGTTTGAGCCATAAATGGAGTTGTACAGGTTCAATTGGTGCAAGGCTAATTGAACATGAAACTAGACACATAATGGCACAATTTTGGTGAAGAAACCCTGCCCATAAAACCAAACCAAGTTGACCTAAAAATTGCCCAAATCCGAGTGACTTGCATTCTGCTTGGTCAAAATGACCAAATGAATAATGTTTATTCATTTGGTCATAACTCAGTGTAGAAAGGTCCAATTGACCTGTAATTTTACCAGAAGATATCTGAGACATAGCCCAACAACTTTCATGAAGAATACAAATCCAAATTCTAATCATAACCTAGTCAAATTGCCAACCAAACTTAAGTCACCAAATCTGGCAGAACCAAATTCCCAAAAATTCTGGGTATAGGTCACTCCGGCCAGTTATGGTAAAATGACCATAACTTGAGCTACAAAACTCTAAATGGAGTGATTAAAAAGGGAATTAAAGAAAATATAATAAGAAACAACTTTGATGAAGAAAAGTTAGCCCCATTTCCACTGTAAAAATATCCAATGGAACAATAAACTTAGGTAATCAAAACTGAAAATTTAGAAATGCATCTAGGAGACTTTAAATTGCAATTGGCAAGTAATACTAGCAAATGTAAAACTCAAAATGTGGGATCTTGGTTTAATTAGAATTAACATATCTATTAAGTATGAAAAAGTCAACATTTAGGTTGACTAGTAAGGTGAATAGTAATCAAAATGATTAGCAAACTAAGATGAAGACCTAGAACCAATTCTAAGCTTAAATGCTTAGAATTGTATGACAAATGTGGACTATACATCCTAGTCAAATTGTTAAAGGGAAATTAAGGCCATAAATTTAAAATCCATGAAATGTTTATGGATTGCTTGAAATATGAAAAGTAAGTCACCTAATTGACGTGAATAGATAGTTAGTGCTTATATGCCCATCACAAATAGAATTCATAAAATGTTAGTAATTCAACTTGAAATATAAAATTTTTAATTACATAACTAGATTTTTGAATGTATAAATGAGAAAGGAAGAATATTTTGAATACAATGGTACATGTGAACCATTGTTTTGAATTGTGATCAATATGAATAACATAATGAATGAATAAATGAACCATATTAATGTATGAATGAGACATTAGTTCTCATTATTGTAGAAAAGAAAAGTACTTTTGATTACAATGATATAAAGGGATAATTGATGTGAATTGTGATCATATATATGATCAAATGAATGTATACATTATAATTGAAAATTATTATGAAATAATGAAGTCATAAAACACAATATATTAATATTTAATGATATTATGTGCCCTTGTATTGCCTAGACATGTGTGTCAGATTGGATAGTTTGGCATGCCAATAGGGTATTGTTTTAGCAGTACTGCAAAAGGCTTTATGCCCGTATTCATGGCTTTATGCCCGCATTCATGGCTTTATGCCAACATTCATGGCTTTTATGCCTGATTATGTGTTATCATAGCTTTTTAGCCATACTGACTGCATACGTGGTTGACGTTTTGCGTCCCATGCTATGACGACCCGAGGCACCGCAGTGTCCAGTGCCAGCGACCCATTATCTAATTTAGTCAGCCTATCGTAGGTTACTTGGGCAGTCTAATTTATTAAAATAAGTTATGAATATTAGCAATTAAAAATGCTAGAAAGTAAATAAATGAGAAGAAGTTCTGAAATAAATTAGATTAGCTCTAAAAATTTATTCCTTAGAATGAATTAAAGTAAATTAAACTAGTTTTAAAAATTTTAAATATTACGAAATGATTGTATGTAACTTCCCCACTGTACGTATTCTGTACGTTCTATTGCTCTAGTGGCCAAATAACAGTCCAGGCAGGTTAGGATGTCTGGAACTACACTTCGGTGATAGTGAACAGACATATATTTATGAAATAAATAAAAAGAAAAAACAAGAAAAATCAAAGAAAAATGAAAGAGAGAAAATGAAGCTAAGTTAAACGAGCCGGCACCACAGCGATGGGTGACCGCACTGGGAAGGCCGTTGCCAACCCCAGGACTGCGGGGAACCCTCAGAATTTAATTTTGAGGCATAAATAAAGGCTTATTGAAATGTAATTAACACTAGAAATATCAAAGAAAAATTAATAAATTAGTACAAAGAAAAACGAAAAATCGAGAAACAGATAAAAATTGGTGTTACCGAAAAATTGGGAATATAACCCGAAGTGGGGTATTTTGGTCATTTGACACATAGAGTTGCCTTTTGACCTCAATGTCCATTAAAAATAAATGATATTACACTTTATAAATGTCATGAAAAATTAAATTGTGATACATTATAAGATTAGTTAAAGAAATGGGGGATAAAATCTAATTTATGAAACTTTGAATAATTGACATTAAAATCCAAGTTAGTGCTCCACTAACTCTTAATTTGGGACACTTAAATATTCCTTTGGGACAGCAGAACCATCATCTTCCACCTTGAGAAATAACCAGCCAAGAGAAATGAAGTTCACCATGGAAATCACCATGGACGCCTCACATGCAACCTCCATGGGTGCATGATCAAAGCCACCATTTCTACTTAGTTCCTTCATTAAAGCTTGCCTATTCACCTTGGGGAAGATATTGGCAACAAGAAAAACAAGATTTGGTGAAGTTTTGATAAGCTTCAAAAGTAGTAAGTGTCCAAAACCTCTCCCTTGCTTTAGTAAACCTTGTGTTTAGGTTGAGGTGAGTATTTTGGTTAAGAGAAATGAAGAAAATCTTGAGAAATGAAATGGTCCATGTAACACCCCTATTTGTATAGCCTGGTATATTTCACAGTTCCAGTGACCGGTGTCGGTCCGGACAATTAAGGGGATTAGAATCACACTTAAGACAACTAGAGAAGCCATAAATACAAATAATTAGTAATTGCCAATTAGTTAAGTATAAATAAGAAAAACAGAACATAAGAAGTTAAACGAGCCGAGAGTCACAGCGATGGGTGACCGTCTCAGGAATGACTGCGAAGCCATTTTAAACTCAAATTTCAAACCGTAAAATGTGACACTGCGGTCCTTAGGACCCTTATGAACGCAGTGGAAAAGAGAAAATCACGAAAAAGAACTGTTAAGCCAGTCAAATAATTAGGTCAGAGAGCCGGAAGAAATATGGAATTATTTGCAAACCAAGTTGAACCAGTGAAGGGCAATTTGGTCAATTGACCCCGAGAGCTGACTCCTGACCTAACTGTCAAATAAAATCGGAGAAAAGAAAATTTCAGAATCGAGAATTAAATTAAAGAACTAATAGGAAAAAAATAAAAAAAAAAGAAGAAAGAAAAAAAAAAGGTTGGAAAAAGGTTATTACATCATGCATGACATCATGCATGATGCAATAACCTAATATTTAAATAATTGAAAATTTGGGGATAAATCTTAATAATTAAAAGACAAAATAAAAAGAAAAAAAAATTGGTTTCATTTTTTTCATTTCCGTCAACTCTTATCTCCTCTCTCATCTCTCTCATTTTCTTAACCTCCTCCATTGAAGCTCACTAAAAAGCTTCTTAAACCCAAGATTTGAGCCATAAAATTTATAAGTTTCTTAATTAAAACTTGTAGTTGAGTCTTGTTAAGAAGATTAGAAAGAGAAAAATTGAAAGAAGCTTGAAGAATCAAGAAGTTGGAAAGCTCCATTTGAGGTAAGCTCTCTTCCTTAATTTTGATTGAATTATAAGTATAGAAGTAAGATGAAAGTGGTTAGAAGTGTTGGAATTAAAAGCCAATTCGAATTGGATAAGGTCATATGCTGGCAGCATGACCAAAATTCCCTTTGAGGGACCAAAAATGAAATTTTACAAATCCAATGGATATGGGACCAATTGGGGATGAAAATAGGCACTAAATGACACAATTTTCATTTAGGAAGTCTGCCCAAAAAGTGACTAAAACCAAGTGAACAAAGTGACCGAAGTTGAGAAATCGCAGGCTGTCACTACACAAACTGACCAAATGAACAGTGTTAGTTCATTTGGTCATAACTCGAGCTAGAAAGGTCTAAATGACCTGAAATTTTACCAGTGGTTAGATGAGATATAGACCTAAAACTTTTATGAGGAACACCAACTCAAATTATGCCATTAACCCAATCAAATTACTGAGCAAAATTGGTGACCTGAATCAGCAGAACCGCAGATTGCCATATAAACAGTAAAGTTTCAATGGCTATAACTCTCTCTAGAAAACTCCGATTTAGGCGATTCTTGAACCAATGGAAACCTAAGAAATAGTAGAACATTTCATATGAAGAAAATTAGACCAAATTATGGACCTAACTTGATCAAATTACTGAATGAAATTGGATCAACAAATCTGCAGAACCAAAATTCTGCATCATGAACAATAAACATAATTTGCCTATAACTTGAGTTACAAAACTCCAATTGGGGTGATTCAAAAAGGAGAATAAACTTAAGACAATAAGGAACATTTTCTATGAAGAAAGTTTTGCGAAATTCCAACAGTAAACTGACCAATGAAATAGTATAATTAGGGACACCAAACTGAAAATTTGGCCATTTTGCCTAAAAGACCTAAGTTTTGAGAAAATGACCAAAATGTGGTATGTCGGTAAAGTTGGAATTCCCATACCTATTAAGCCTTAGAAAGTCAATAATTTGACTTGAATAGTGCAGTGAATAGTAACCCGAAACACAAAATTTCAAGAACGTCGAATTTAGCACGTTAGAGCAGGTAAAAGTGAAGTTAAATTTATTTTTGGATTTATGCCAAGTTATGGTACCGAAACACTGTAAAATTGTGTGTTTCAGTTGAAAAGAATACAGGGAAAGAACCCGAGGAACCGAGTCAAGGCCAAGAGGCGACTCGCTTGAGGTTTGTGCACAACGTATACTTTTTATAATTATCTTCTGCATACTGTTTTGAATAATGTGAAATATTGAATTATGGCATTCTTATGATGTTTGATTTAAATTGTGAAAGTTATTGTGTATATTTGAAATGACAATGTTTAACAAATTGTTAAGATAAGTTTTGAAACCACAGTGTCATGACCATATATTTGAACACCTCACTAGCACGATTAGTGGGGCTAATTAGTTTCGAATTTTGATTTCTTCTCTGGAGAAGTGTTGAGGTATGCCAGTAGAAGAGAATGTGAATGGATATCCATATATTTGAGCTAGCTAGCCTTGTGATGTGATTTCTTTTTAGCCTCTGGCTATTGAGATTCTATTTGTTTCGAATGGCATGATCTAACTGTGGGTTTTATGAAATGTGTTTTGATACTTCGAAATGGACTTGGTTTGCATTAAAATTTGATAATTCATGTTTTGTGTTTAATGCTCATGTTTAGTCAAAATTTTGAATAAATGTGATTTATATTCTGCGTAAAGATTATTTTAGTATCTTGTGCACCACTGAGTCCTAGTACTCAGCGATAGCTTTTATTACTGTCGCAAATTTAGAGACTAGAGAAGCAGCAGACTAAGCTGCTAAAGATTGAGAATCATTCAGCTTGAAGTCTTCGGGTATAATTTATACCCTAACTGTAAATATTTCTTTTGATGTATATATTGCACATAAATATATGGACATATAAAAATGGGTCTTGAGCAGTTTGTATAAAATTTGTATAAAGTTGTAATATATATTATAGTTTGAAATTCTCTTAATGTAAATTTTGTAATGATGTATCCAAATTGTTTTGTCTCTAATGAAATATGAATGGAACTATTTTATTTAATTTGAATAAAATGGATTGCTAGTATTTTGATGATCATTGGATAGTGGATTTGAAATTTGAAAGTTGATAAATGTGTTGAGAAATTGATTGAGATTGAGTATAAAATTGAAGCAGTTATTGAGAAAAATTTTTAAAAGTGCTTTTTACAGGTATTTGAAGAATTGGTTTCTCAAAATACAAATAGAACTCTGTCAAAATTTTTATAAAATTTGCGAAAAAATAAAATGGACCAAAAATATTAACTAGATTTACTTTTAATCATATGTTTTAAATACCTATTAGAAAATGCTCACCACTTGTCAAAAGTAAGAAAATTGTTTAAAATCTCTTGTAGAGTACTTAATGAGTTATCGGAAGGTGAAGTTTGGTAGTTCATTAGGTATTCTACGAGATCATGTTATGCCTTACAGAGGGGTAAGGTGTAACATGTTTTAGTGGTATCAGAGTAAATTTTTGAAGTATGTTTTAACTTGAGAATTTGTGTCTTTTCTTTGTTAAGTACAACTGCTCAATGTCCATAATTGTTACATACAGTGCATTACATCATGAATATGAAATAACGGAGGGAAATCTCCTTGTGTTACTTGTTCAGGAGATACCCTAATTTCAGACTGAAATGGAAGAAGGGGATCACTCAGTTGAGCAGTCTGTTAAAGCTGAGGCATAAGGGGAAGCCCCAGCTTTACCGAATGTCAGTGGATCCGTAGCACCAGCCCCACAAATGCCGCAATTTCCTGCACAGTTCGCACAGCAGATGGCGACAATGTTTCAATAAATGGCTGGGGGTATACCTGTTCAAGCTCCACCCCAACCACTTCTGGCACAACCACTGCCTCCAGCCAGACAGTATGACAAGTTATTGAAGTATGGGGCTACTGAATTTAAGGGTACAATGGACCCTTTAGCGGCAGAGCAATGGCTTGAAAGAATGGTCAGAGTATTTAAGAAGCTGCACTGCCAAGATGAACTAAAGTTTGAGTATTCTGTGTCGCTACTGCAAGGGGATGCATATGATTGGTGGAAGACCATCCCCCACAGCTTAGCTGAACCACCAGTGCTGACCTGGGATGACTTCATCAGAGAGTTTAGACAGAAATACATCCCAGATGCATATGTTGATCAGAAGTTACAAAAGTTTCTGAGTCTAAAACAAGGGAACCGATCAGTGGCAGAGTATGAGAGGGAGTTCTCCCACCTGAGTCACTATGCAGGAAGTCTCCTTACTACCAGCAAGGCTAGGTGTAAGAGATTTGAGACGGGTTTGAAGCCTAGCATAAGGATGCAAGTTGTGGGATTTCGACATAGCAACTTCTCAGAGCTTATGTCTCAAGCACTTGAACTGGAGAGAATTGAATCAGAAGCAACCCTAGTGAAAGAAAAATCAGAAAAAGCTGAGAAATCAGAAAAAAAAACAAGGGGGAAAAGTCAGTAGAGCCGAGTTTTGGTGGTACCTCTGGAAAGAAAAAGAAGTTTACTGGACCCAGCAGGGGTCGGGGTGGAAGAATTGGTAGGGGCCGATTTTTCGGACAGAGACCCCCTAGGTCTGCAGTCGTGATCGGCGAGGGTTCACATTACGCCCACTGTGAGACTTGCGGCAAGATTCATGGGGGGGAATGCTATTGGGCCACTGGAGCCTATTTTAACTGCGGAGGCAAGGGTCATTTAGCAAGAGACTGCACTAGTGCTCTGTCTTCGAGATATGGTCCAGCTCTTACTCTTTGCGAGGATCTATTGAGTCCCGCTCCCGAGGTTCATAGTCATTGGCGAGAGGAGAGGCGGTAGAGGCACCGCTTGAGCGATCGAGGCACAATTGGTCGATCGGCTGAGGAGTGCTTCAGTCAGGGTTTATTCAATGAGACAGCGAGAAGAGGCTGAGACTTCTGATGTTGTAGCCGGTACATTCTCTATCTCGAGCAAAATGTATTTGTGTTGTTTAATCAGGGTTCAACCCATTCATATATTAGTGCTAGCATAGTCAGTTCACTTGCTGTTCCATATGTGCAAATGGGTTTTGAAGTGCTAGTAACTAGTCCGTTAGGACAAGAGGTCCGGGTCAACAAAATCTGTAGAGACTATCCTTTGGTGATCTAAGGACATGTTTTCCTGTCAAACTTGATTGAAATGCCCTTCAGAGAGTATGATATTATCTTGGGCATGGATTGGTTAGCCAGGCATCACGCTATGATTGACTGTAGACTGAAGATAGTCACTTTTGGTCTCCCTCTGTACGGTGATGTGGTAATACACGGGGAGAGGCATTTACTACCATCAAACATCATTTCGGCTGCACTAGCCAGAAGGATGATCAGAAAGGGGTGTGAAGCATACTTGGCACGTGTGATAGACACCCAAGTGGGGAGTCCAGCACTGAGGGACATCCCTACTGTAAGTGACTTTCCGGATATATTTCCTAATGAATTGCCAGGATTACCTCCAGAAAGAGAGGTGCAGTTTGAAATTGATTTTATGCCTTGTGTGGACCCAATCTCCATAACACCATATAGAATGGCACCAGCAGAATTAAAGAGTTGAAAGTGCAATTGCAAGAATTGCTTGACAAGGGCTTTATCTGCCCTAGTGTGTCACCTTGGGGAGCACCAGTGTTGTTTGTTAAGAAGAAGGATGGCACTCTCCACTTGTGTATTGATTATCGGCAGTTGAATAAGGTGACAATAAAGAATAGATATCCATTGCCCCACATTGATGACTTGTTTGATCAGTTGAGAGGTGCAGCTGTGTTCTCCAAAATTGACCTGAGATAAGGTTATTATCAGCTGAAAGTACAAGAGCAAAGTATCCCTAAAACTGCCTTCAGAACCCGCTATGGCCATTATGAGTTCCTAGTCATGCCATTCGGGTTAACTAATGCTCCGGCTGCTTTTATGGATCTGATGAACACTATCTTCATACCATACCTCGACCAGTTTGTTGTGGTATTCATAGATGATATATTGGTCTATTCGAGGAATGCAGAAGAGCATGATAGACATCTGCGGATTGTACTGCAAACTTTGAGGGAGAAACAGCTATATGCCAAATTGTCGAAGTGTGAATTTTGGCTGAAGGAGATATCCTTTTTGGGGCATGTAGTATCAGAAGAGGGCATTAAGGTAGATCCAAGTAAGATTGAAGCTGTCCTTAATTGGAGGCTACCTAGAAATGTCACAGAGATTCATAGTTTTTTGGGTTTAGCTGGATACTACCGTAAATTTGTAAAGGGATTCTCCATGTTGGCATCTCCATTGACCAAGCTTCTTAGAAAAGATGTGAAATTTCAGTGGACGGACAAATGCCAGCCAAGTTTTGATGAATTGAAAAGATGTTTGACTAAGGCTCCAGTCCTGACTTTACCTACACCGGGTAAAGAATATATAGTATATAGTGATGCTTCTCACAATGGGTTAGGCTGTGTATTGATGCAAGATCGAAATGTTATTGCCTATGCATCACGCCAGCTAAAACCGCATGAGAGGAATTATCCGACGCATGACTTGGAGCTTGCAGCTATAGTGTTTGCTCTTAAAATCTGGAGACATTATTTGTATGGAGAAAAGTGTTACATCTACACAGATCATAAGAGTTTGAAGTATTTGGGCACCCAGAAAGAGCTGAATTTGAGACAGAGGAGATGGTTAGAGTTGATAAAAGACTATGATTGTCTGATAAACTATCAGCCAGGGAAAGCTAATGTTGTGGTTGATGCCTTAAGTCGCAAAACTATGGCAAGTCTATGGGTTACTCCTTTGTCTATGGTACATGAGTTGAGATCATTACATGCCAGCTTAGAGATTAATGATGAGGGGCAGACGGCAGTTGCATGGCATGTACAGCCAGTGTTGATTGATCAAATTAGAATGGCTGCTCAGAATGATCAGAAGTATCAGAAGCTATTGGAAGAAGTCCGGCAGGGCAAGAAACCAGAATTCTCAATTAGATATGATGGTTTACTGCTACACCAGGGCAGAATATATGTTCCTAATGATGTTGATTTGAGGCAAATCATTTTGAAGGAAGCACATGAGTCTCCTTTTGCCATGCACCCTGGTGGCACAAAAATGTATAGAGGGCTAAAGGAGCATTACTGGTGGATGGGTATGAAGAGAGATGTAGCAGAGTTTGTTTCCAAATGCCTAACTTGTCAGCAAGTGAAGGCAGAGCATCAAGTACCCACTGGGTTGTTACATCCACTACCAGTACCAGAATGGAAATGGGAGAGAATAACAATGGATTTTGTGATGGGACTTTCAAGGACACAGAAGAGTCATGATGCAGTATGGGTCATTATTGACAGACTAACCAAGTCTGCTCATTTTCTGCCAGTCCGGATGGACTACAGTTTAGAAAGATTGGCCAAGTTATACATCGATGAGATTCTGAGACTGCATGGAGTGCCTGTATCCATCGTATCAGACAGAGATCCTAGGTTCACTTCTAGATTCTGGGGTAGTCTTCAGAGAGCCCTAGGAACTAGATTGAACTTCAGTACTGCATTCCATCCACAAATAGATGGCCAGTCTGAGAGGTTAATTCAGATCTTGGAGGACATGCTACGGGCTTGTGTGATTGAGTTTGAGGGCAGTTGGGATACACACTTGCCTTTGATTGAGTTTGCTTACAACAATAGCTACCAATCAAGCATTGGGATGCCTCCATATGAAGCTTTGTATGGCAGAAAATGTAGAATCCCATTGTGTTGGGATGTGGGTGAAAGAAAGATGATTGGACCCGAAATTGTTCAACAAACTGAAGAGAAAATCAGGGTGATTCGAGATCGACTTAACACTGCATCAGACCGTCAGAAGTCCTACATTGATCTAAAGAGAAGGGATATTGAGTATGCAGTGGGTGAGAAAGTTTTCCTCAAGGTTTCTCCTTGGAATAGAATTATGAGATTTGATAGAAAGGGGAAACTGAGTCCTCGTTTCATTGGGCCATATGAGGTTCTAGAAAGAGTGGGTCCTTTAGCATATCGGTTGGCACTACCTCTAGAGTTGGAGAAGATACATAATGTCTTCCATGTGTCTATGTTGATGAGGTATCGATCAGACCCATCTCATGTACTACCAGTAGAAGAAATTGAAGTGAATCCAGACCTCACATATGAAGAAGAACCCATACAAATTCTGGCTTATGAGGTGAAGCAGCTACGGAACAAGCAGATACCGTTGGTAAAAGTGCTGTGGAACCATCATTCGGGCTAGGAGGCTACTTGGGAACGAAAGGAGGACATGAGGAGACAACACCCACAGCTATTTAGAGATTAATACCAGGTAAAATTTCGAGACGAAATTTATTTAAGAGGGAGAGAATTGTAACACCCCTATTTGTATAGCCTGGTACATTTCACTATTCCAGTGACCAGTGTCGGTCCGGACAATTAAGGGGATTAGAACCACACTTAAGACAACTAGAGAAGCCATAAATACAAATAATTAGTAATTTCCAATTAGTTAAGTATAAATAAGAAAAACAGAACATAAGAAGTAAAACGAGCCGAGAGTCACAGCGATGGGTGACCGTCTCGGGAATGACTGCGAAGCCATTTTAAACTCAAATTTGGAACCGTAAAATGTGACGCCGCGGTCCTTAGGACCCTTATGAACACAGTGGAAAAGAGAAAATCACGAAAAAGAACTGTTAAGCCAGTCAAATAATTAGGTCAGAGAGCTAGAAGAAATATGGAATTATTTGCAAACCGGGTTGAATCGGCGAAGGGCAATTTGGTCAATTGACCCCGAGAGCTGACTCCTGACCTAACTGTCAAATAAAATCAGAGAAAAGAAAATTTCGGAATCGAGAATTAAATTAAAGAATTAATAGGAAAAAAATAAAAAAAAAAAAAGAAGAAAGAAAAAAAAAGGTTGGAAAAAGGTTATTACATCATGCATGATGCAATAAGCCTAATATTTAAATAATTGAAAATTTGGGGATAAATCTTAATAATTAAAAGACAAAATAAAAAGAAAAAAAAATTGGTTTCATTTTTTTCATTTCCGTCAACTCTCATCTCCTCTCTCATCTCTCTCATTTTCTTAACCTCCTCCATTGAAGCTCACTAAAAAACTTCTTAAACCCAAGATTTGAGCCATAAAATTTATAAGTTTCTTAATTAAAACTTGTAGTTGAGTCTTATTAAGAAGATTGGAAGGAGAAATTTTGAAAGAAGCTTGAAGAATCAAGAAGTTGGAAAGCTCCATTTGAGGTAAGCTCTCTTCCTTAATTGTTATTGAATTATAAGTATAGAAGTAAGATGAAAGTGGTTAGAAATACATGAAAACATGCAAAATCATGTCACACCCTACCCCTCTGTAAGGCATAACATGATCTCGTAGTATACCTAATGAATTACTAACTTCGTCTACTGACAACCCATTAAATACACTACAAGGGATTTTAAAACTTTTCTTACTTCATTTTACAGTGGTGAGCACTATTTACAGGTGTTAAAAACTTTTTGTGAACTGACTTGAAACAGTTAACACATTTAGACTATTAGTACTTTCTGTAAAAATTTTGGCAGAGTGCCATCTGTATTTTGGATAAAATAGTTCTTCAGAAAACTTGTAAAAAGCACTTCAATATATTTTCAAATCTCCACTTCAACAGTTAAACAACGCAATTTCTTTTTCAACTCAAATCCACAATAATTTTTCAAAGACTGAGATAAAAGAAAGATAATACAATTTTTACAAGTCAAAATACTCATAATTTACTTTACAACTTCAATGTACAATTTTAATTTACAACTGCTCTAAACCAAGAACAATATATACATACAGTGAACATACATTACAGTACAAAATGCAAAATATGGTATACTCAATATACCCGATGATCTCTCGCTGAATGCACTAGCAGCCTAGTCTGCCTACTGTCTGCTCTATCTACTGCGACGGAATGGAAAGCTATCGCTGAGACAATGTCTCAGTGGTGCACAACATTAACAAATACAACTTTTAATCAAATTTCATAAATCATATAAATGATGGATAGATAAAACCATAGTTAAATTCAAGACAATGAATGTCATAAGGAAATTAACACAATATCACATTAAATCTCGGTAATCAAAACATAGTTAAATTCAAAAGACAGTGAATGTCAATAAGAATTTAAACTCCAATTCACAATATCACAATAAATCTCAATAGTCAAAACATGGTTAAATTCAAAAGACAGTGAATGTCAATAAGAATTTAAACTCCATTTCACAAATTATCAAATTGCATAATAACACAATTTAGTCGAATAATTTAAGAATACAGTGTTGCCAATTCATACACAACTTAAGCCATGACACAAAATTTCCGATCAATGCCGCGTTGTACACCAAGACAAAGCAATCACAACCCCACTAATCGAAATCAATAAGGAAGGAGCTAGCTATATAATGAGTACTCATCCGATCACCTCAACTGGTAAACCAGAGAGGGAGAAAAATAAACAATCACGACTCCATAAATGGAGAAGGAAAATAAACGATCACAACCCCATAAATGGAGAAGGAATGATATGATACTGTCATGCTAAGTGTGAACACAAAATCAATTCCAAACATTTTATTCAAATGATTCGTGAGAATCCAATAAATTTCTAAAGTCATAAATTCATTCACAAAATGGAAACACAATTCATAATTAACTTCAAATTTTCACAAATCACATTAAATCAATTTTTCCACAGTTTCAAACTATTTACAATGCTTTTCAAGCAATAAGTATCCATTCAAACACATTTCCATAATTGAAAACAATAATATATAAATAGTCATAATTTATTTCAATTGAAAAATTCAAAAGAAATAACTGTTGTGCACAAACTCTGATATTTGTCTCCTGGTCTTGACTCAGTGTTTCCTTCCCTTTCCCTGAGTCTTTGCTAACTGAAAAACACAATTTGAAGTGTTTCAATACTTAATTAAACTGTCTCTAACGATAATGCTTGATAATTAATTTACTGAATTCTATTATTTGCTTAGTCAACCTAATATGTCGACCCTCGATGCATTCTAGGTGAATTAGGTTTTAAGGTTACCAATATGTCACATTTGATAGTCTTTTAGGGTTGGTACATACTACCAAGTTCATTTCCATGTATCTTGCATTTTCTTGCAATTTGCTGGATTCCGAGATACTAGTTTGACCTAGCCGGACGACCTAGTTCCCTCAGTTTTCGGGTTTCGGTCTAAACTACAAACTTGTAGGTCTATGTCTTATGGCATGCGGGGCAAAATTTTAGGTCATTCTGAGTTATGTAGACCAAGTTATGGTCATTTTATTATTGCTGGTCAAATTCCACCAAAATTGGTCACTTTAGGTCATTTTAGGTCATTTTAGGTTCGGTTAGTTTTTGGACCCAAACTTGTGCAAGCTGTTTGACTTGCTTATGGTCATTTCTGGGCTTTGGTGTCTTCATAAGACTTGTAGATATGGGTCTTAACTATTCATGGTCAAAATTTCAGGTTAATTGGACCTGTTTTGAGTGAGTTATGGCCTAAACACTAACTGCTGCCCAAATGGTCAGTTTTCAGGCCTTATTTGCACTTAATCCGGATTTGGTCATTTTTCAAGCTACATTGAAAGCAGAATTTTGGTATGCTTTCTTCATGAAAGTTGGCACATTTTGTTCCTAGTTTCACCTTCAATTGGTCTCATACCAATTAGAGTCATACACTTAAAGTTATAGGCCTAAAACATAAACTGCCTTATTGCATTTCTTTAGTACACATCAAGGATCACTCCTAACACTTACCAAACTCAATATTCAAGTCAATTCTGGTTGTATCATGACCTAAACATAATTTACAACATATTAGAGGTCATTTTGGCAGCTTACAATTACATTCAATGTGCACCAACAAGTGCATAATTTGTCCAACTCAATTTACAACAATTCAATCACCAATTCATGCTCATTTACATGTCCAACTTCACACCATCATACATGCACTCAAACTGCCATAACCCCTATCACAATTTAACATCATTATTCCATAAACCAAGCATGAATTCCAGCATTCTTCAAGAGCTAACAAACTACCACAATGGTACATTTACATTCCATTAATTTTCAAGCTTTAAATTTCATTTCACATTTACATATACTAAGTATACATCACCCAAACAATTTCCTACACAATATACATTTAATTCACCATTTACAAGCAAAAATAAACTGCCTTCAAGGTGTTTCCATGGCTGCCAAAAGTACACATTCCCATTCAACATCAAACCTCAAAAATTTCTTCATAAATCAAACACCCATAACATCCTTACAAACTTTAACAAAACAATAATAAAAAACTCAAACTTACCACTTTGGAAATTCTTCAAAACTCCACAAAAACTTTCATTTCTTGCTGCCTATCTACTGCCCATGGTGTGAGGATCATTTTTCATGAAGACTTTTAATATCATGTATTTTTAATGGACATTTAGGTCAAAAGACAACTCGGGGTGTCAAATGACCACAATGCCCCTGTTCGGGTTGTATTCCCGATTTTTCGATAACACAGGGTTTTGTCCGTTTTTCGATTTCTTACTTTTCTTTGTACTAATTATTTAATTTTTCTTTGATATTTCTAATGATATTTATACTTCATTAAATATTTATTTGAGTCCTAAAAATATTTTCCAGGGTTCCCCGCAGTCCAGGGCTAGTCAACAGTCCACACCGTGACTTCCCGGTGCGGTCACCCATCGCTAGGGTTCTCGGCTCGCTTAACTTGATTACATTTCTTTGCTATTATTTTTCCTTTGTTTTTCTTGTATTTTCTTTTCTTGTATTTCATTATTTTATGTCTCCTCAATCATATTGAAGTGTAGTTCTAGGCATCCTAACTGTCCGGACAACACTGGCCACCGGAACAGTAGAACGCACTACAGAACATAGGGGTGTTACAAATCATGCGTATCTAGAACCCTAGAAATTTTGGCCAGCAGCAAACTAATGTTGAAATAGGTAATTTTGATACAAATAATGAAGTGGTTAAGTGTAAGTGAGGGTATGAGTACTAAAAATGCATTTAGAATTCAACAAGTGAGTAAGATATGAAAGGGTTTGAGACCTAGGGTTTTGAGGCAAAAATTTGGAGAAATTTCTAAATGGTGTCTTTGACCTAATGTGAAGTGAAAAATGGTCATTTGTGACCAAATGAGGTGTGTTAGAAGTGTTGGAATTAAAAGCCAATTCAGATTGGATAAGGTCATGTGCTGGCAGCATGACCAAAATTCCCTTTGAGGGACCAAAAATGAAATTTTACAAATCCAATGGATATGGGACCAATTGGGGATGAAAATAGGCACTAAATGACACAATTTTCATTAAGGAAGCCTGCCCAAAAAGTGACTAAAACCTAGTGAACAAAGTGACCGAAGTTGAGAAATCGCAGGCTGCCACTGCACAAACTGACCAAATGAACAGTATTTGTTCATTTGGTCATAACTCGAGCTAGAAAGGTATAAATGATCTGAAATTTTACCAGTGATTAGATGAGATATAGACCTAAAACTTTTATGAAGAACACCAACTCAAATTATGCCATTAACCCAATCAAATTACTGAGCAAAGTTGGTGACTTGAATCTGCAGAACTGCAGATTGCCATATGAACAGTAAAGTTTCAATGGCTATAACTCTCTCTAGAAAACTCCGATTTAGGCGATTCTTGAACCGATGGAAACCTAAGATATATTAGAACATTTCATATGAAGAAAATTAGACCAAATTATGGACCTAACTTGATCAAATTACTGAATGAAGTTGGATTAACAAATCTACAGAACCAAAATTCTGCAGCATGAACAGTAAACATAATTTGCTTATAACTTGAGCTACAAAACTCCAATTGGGGTGATTCAAAAAGGAGAATAAACTGAAGACAATAAGGAACATTTTCTATGAAGAAAGTTTTGCCAAATTCCAATAGCAAACTGACCAATGAAACAGTATAATTAGGGACACCAAAACTAAAAATTTGGCCATTTTGCCTAAAAGACCTAAGTTTTGAGAAAATGACCAAAATGTGGTATGTCAGTAAAGTTGGAATTCCCATACCTATTAAGCCTTAGAAAGTCAATAATTTGACTTGAATAGTGCAGTGAATAGTAACCCGAAACACAAAATTTCAAGAATTTCGAATTTAGCACGTTAGAGCTAGGTAAAAGTGAAGTTAAATTTATTTTTGGATTTATGCCAAGTTATGGTACCGAAACACTGTGAAATTGTGTGTTTCAGTTGAAAAGAATACCAAAAAAGAACCCGAGGAACGGAGTCAAGGCCAAGAGGCGACTTGCTTGAGGTTTGTACAGAACGTATACTTTTTATAATTATCTTCTGCATACTGTTTTGAATAATGTGAAATATTGAATTATGGCATTCTTATGATGTTTGATTTAAATTGTGAAAGTTATTGTGTATATTTGAAATGACAATATTTAACAAATTGTTAAGATAAGTTTTGAAACCACAGTGTCATGACCATATATTTGAACACCTCACTAGCACGATTAGTGGGGGTAATTAGTTTCGAATTTTGATTCCTTCTCTGGAGAAGTGTTGAGGTATGCCAGTAAAAGAGGATGTGAATGGATATCCACATATTTGAGCTAGCTAGCCTTATGATGTGATTTCTCTTTAGCCTCTGGCTATTGAGATTCTATTTGTTTCGAATGGCATAATCTAACTGTGGGTTTTATGAAATGTGTTTTGATACTTCGAAATGAACTTGGTTTGCATTAAAATTTGATAATTCATGTTTTGTGTTTAATGCTCATGTTTAGTCAAATTTTTGAATAAATGTGATTTATATTCTGCATAAAGATTATTTTAGTATGTTGTGCACCACTGAGTCCTAGTACTCAGCGATAGCTTTTATTGCTATCGCAGATTTAGAGACTAGAGGAGCAGCAGACTAAGCTGCTAAAGATTGAGAATCATTCAGCTTGAAGTCTTCGGGTATAATTTATACCCTAACTGTAAATATTTCTTTTGATGTATATATTGCACATAAATGTATGGACATGTAAAAATGGGTCTTGAGCAGTTTGTATAAAATTTATATAAAGTTGTAATATATATTGTAGTTTGAAATTCTCTTAATGTAAATTTTGTAATGATGTATCTAAATTATTTTATCTCTAATGAAATATGAATGGAACTATTTTATTTAATTTGAATAAAATGGATTGCTAGTATTTTGATGATCATTGGATAGTGGATTTGAAATTTGAAAGTTGATAAATGTGTTGAGAAATTGATTGAGATTGAGTATGAAATTGAAGCAGTTGTTGAGAAAAAATTTTAGAAGTGCTTTTTACAATTATTTGAAGAACTGGTTTCTCAAAATACAGACAGAACTCTGTCAAAATTTTTATAAAATTTGCAAAAAAATAAAATAGACCAAAAATATTAACTAGATTTACTTTTAATCATATGTTTTAAATACCTATTAGAAAATGCTCACCACTTGTCAAAAGTAAGAAAATTGTTTAAAATCCCTTGTAGAGTACTTAATGAGTTATCGGTAGGTGAAGTTCGGTAGTTCATTAGGTATTCTACGGGATCATGTTATGCCTTACAGAGGGGTAAGGTGTGACAGTCCATTTTTGGCAACCATGAATATATGTTGTAGTTGAATTTTTCTTACCTATAATGGATGGAAACTAAGGTTGAATAACTTGAATGGAGGAAGTAGTAAGTTAAAATCTAAGTATGTGCATGTAGTGCTTGAATTAAGGGTGTGTAATGGAACCTTAATGCCTTGGGCAAACTGCCATGTTTGGCAGCCTATTAAGCCATGAATTTGTGTGTGAACATGTAGTTGTTAATGAAATATGCTAATGTTAAATTGTGGGCAGCAAGTGTAAGTGATATTGAAGTATGATTATGTTGAAGTGTATGTATAATATTGACATTGAGATATGTTGAATTTTGGTGGAAGTGAATGTTGAACTTAATGGTGAATTGTTTGCATTGAGCACTTGAATATTCTGCCCAAAATTGTTGCTGGAATTGTGTACAATATATATATATATATATATATATATATATATATATATATATATATATATATATATATATATATATGGAAGTGTTATTGATTGAATATTGAAGTAATGAGGAGGAGAAGGAATATCAAATTGGAAGTGTATGTGCTTTGTGCAGGTTGTGTATCGAAGGCAGTACTTATATTAGGCCATAAGTGCCAAACTATGAACCCAATTGGTATGAAGCCAATGAGCGGTGAAACTACACACCAAATAGGCCAACTTTCATATAGAAATGTTGCCAAAATTCTGCCTAGAAACTGACCTTAAAAATGACCAAATCCGGATTAGCAACCTTGCAACCTAGATTTTTGACCATATGAATAGTAGTCCTTTGGATGACCATAACTCACTCAAAACAGGTCCAATTGATCTGAAATTTTTACCATGGTTAGTTTAGACATAGATCTACAATTCTTATGAAGACAACAAAGCCCAGAAATGGCCAAAACCAAGTCAAATGGCTTGCACAAATTCGGGTACAAAAACTACCGAACCAAAAGTGACCTAAAATTGACCAAATTTTGCACTAAAGGTGTAATCTGTCCAGGTTTAGTAAATTGACCATATCTTGGTCTATACAACTCAGAATGACCTGAAATTTTGCCCCCCATGCAATAAGACATAGAGCTACAATTTTTCTTCTTTGACCAGAAGCTAAAAACCAAGAGAAATAGGACTTTAAGCTAGACAAATCTAGCACACAAAAATTAAGAATTTTACATTTTACATACAATGATGCTTGAAGCATTTTGGCAATGAATGCCAACTTGTAAAAATGGTAAATTGCACTATATTGGCAGCATATTGAGATATAAATTGTGACATATTGATGCTAGAAACAACTTATCCATATTACCTAAAAAGGTCAACATATGCATTGACTTGTGAATTATATAATAGTTAGTAAACTCCAAAGATTGAAGAATTAAACAATTAATTTATAATGTGCCCTAGTTTGCCTAGTTGACTAGTATGGATAGGTTGGCATGCCAATAGGATTCTGACAGCTGTTCTGTAAATGGCTTCATGCCATACTGTGTTTTTACGGCTTATTATGCTGCACTGTGACTTTAATAGCCTACGGCTATACATATTGCATATTTATTCATGGCTTATCGCCAGATTGACTATATGGCTTTTTAGCCATGCTATTTGCACACCGGGAGACACTTTGTGACCGATAGTGTGACGGCCCGAGGTACTAGGTACCCAGTGCCAGTATATCCATTTATCCAGTCTGGTCAGTATATAGGCTACACGGGCAGTAATTCATGTACTATTAAATTCAAATAACTAAATCCAGTCTACTGACATACAGCACCACCAAAAATTCGTAAACACTTTATTTACTTTATTTTAGTGTATATTTCTTTATATTTGGCACCACTAAGTAAAATTGCTTAGTGTGTTACTTTTCTAACGCGTAGGTATTGGAGACACAGCTGGGGAGCCCAACAGACCTACGACCGGGTGAGACATCAGATTTGCATAGGAGTCCAGAATCATCTGCACTACATTGCATGCATGGTAGGACTTAGGATATCTTTTATTTTGTACTTTTGTTGTGTCTTTGAAATTCGGCCTTGTATTTTGTAATATTATGAAAGCTTTAAAGTTTGTAATATCTTGTACATATTAAAGAACATGGAAATTTTCTGGATATATTTGAATTATTATGGGCTGTATTATGGAACTGTTTAATAACTGTAAAAGTCTATTGACTTTACTGAGAAATAGAGACTGTGAAATATTTGAGATTTTGATATTATCATATTAAACTGTTTTCAACAGGTTTGGAAGGACAGTCTGTCCGAAATACAGATGGCACCCTGCCAAATTTTTATTACCATTTTTAAAACACTGATTTTATTAAAGTGTGAAAATATAACCAGTATGCTATGAATAGCACATAAAGACTTCTTAAAATCAAATTGAGTTTAGAAAATGTGATAATCATAGACTAAGTGCTCCGGCACGCCATGTAGCACGCCTTGCTCGGCTACACTATAGACGGGTGAGGGGTGTTACATTGTAAACAACTTAGAAAGTATCAAGGAAGTGATAAAAAGACTAGTAGAAGAATTATAACTTAAATAACATTACAAATGTAATTTTCATAAGAATATAAGTATAAGTATAAATTTTAGATTTATTTATACATTATATAAATGATTATTGTAAACTTATGAAAGAAGTGATTCTAGAGAGCAACATAAATGACGAAAGATATATTGTATGAAAAATTTAATATGAACCCAGTAAAATTCTTGAGTATAGAAAATATGCTCCAATTATTTTTACTTGTTATATTATTTCTTGTTATATCATTGCACCACTAAGCAGCAATGCTTAGCGTGATGGATTTGTTTCCTTGTGCAGGTATTGAAGGTAAAGCCTAGCGAATATTAAACAGAGATTTTGGAGTTCTGATCTGCAGAAGTGTCTGAGGTATTCAAGGTTTTCACCTCCTCAGCAATGCATGTAGATAGGGCCCATATAGGTCATATTAAGTATTTTGTATATTATAATTAATTATTATTTGTAATGTAAACTATGAATTGTATGTTGAAATATAGATTATGAAATTGTAATTAATTTATAGATCATGTAAATTATGAATTTATGTAATCAGTCTGCAAATCATGTAAATTAATAAAACTTGACAATTTAAATATATAAATTGTGCATGAATAGAAATACATGGAAATGAATATGAAATTGAGATATGTGAATGAGATGTGAATTATGAGATGGTTATGAGAATAATTGATGAGATTTTTATTGAAAATTTCAAGCAAGTGAATAGTGAAACACGTCAAACGATAATAAAATAGGAGAAACTCTGCTAATTTCTCCATCGAAAAATAATTGATATTAAATTGTAATGAGAAAAAAAATTTTAAAAGAATAAAGTAAGATACGATAGGGTGCTCCGGCACCGAGTGTGACATGCCTCGCTCGGCTACACTGTGGATGGGTGAGGGGTGTCACAGTGCGCTTGATAAAGAAATGGCTGGGTCTCAAGACATAGAGGAGAGTCGTGTCATACCTTACCCTTCAATAAGATATGACATTCTCCCATAATATACCTAATGAATTATCGAAACACCTTCTACCGATAATCTATTAAACATATTACAAGGGATTTAATGATTTCAAATTCATTTTTAAATTAAACTTATCGATAAAAGGTTTAATAGTTATTCTAAGATTTAAGAAAAATGCCATGGAATTAACTAAAAAAAATTTAGTATTTTTAAAACTAAAAAAAAAAATCGGCATGGTGACAACTAAAAATTGGTCAACCCAAAAATTTTAAACTTGTTAAACAAAACCTGTAGCAATATATGTATATCAACATTTCATCAAATCAACATTTCATCAAATGCTTTTCTTCATTCACCACCAAAAGAAATACATTCTTACAAATTTACATTCATTTGATATCAATAAAATAATATTACATCTCTTTTATCTAACTGCTCAATTGGTTCTTACATACATATAGTCCATATTTACATCAGAAACAAAATTCAAAAGGGTAACCTAGAAGTATACCTCGTTTGCCAAAAAGCATATGGCTTTTATTACTTTTACTCGATAGTCTTTTCCTTTCCTCTACTTGTGATAGCATAAAAACTATCATTGAGTACAAAGACTCAGTGGTGCACAACCATTCATGTGTAAAACTAACATAAATCATAAAATGTCAAACCATAATAAGGAATTTAATATGTTCAAATTTTCATGAAACATGAAAACAATAATAATGTTCTCAATCATTAACAAATCATTTATTTTCAATAACACATTTTTTATAACATTTAAAAATAACTAGTGTTGCCAACATCTTACAGTTTAAGCAATGACACAAAATTTCTGATCAATGTCGTATTGTACACCATGACAAAGCTATCTCAACCCTATTTAACCGAAACTAATGAGGGAAGCAAAGCTAGCTAGCAAATATGAGTGCACCCATCCGATCTCAACCTCAACTGGTAAACCAGAGAGGGAAGATAATGTAGCCAATCTCAACCCCATAAGTAGTGAAGGAAAATATCCAATCTCAACCTCATAAAATGAGGGAAGCAATCAAAGTCTGTCATGCCAACTGTGGTATTAAAACAATTTTAAAATAATTTCCATTCAAATAAACGAACATGTCAAATCATCACAAATCATCATATACAGTTGGCAACACATTAATTTCACAAACACTTCTAAATCATATACATTTGGCCATCCCCGTACTACAATAGAATAAATAGCCAAACATCCGCCTTTTCAACACAATAATAAATTCTTTTCAAAATTAAAAATATTCTTAAAACAATATAGATAATTCTCAAAGGCAAAAGAAAATTCATCTTTAAGCTTGAAGAAAATCTATTCTTTTCACTTGTAAATTTAAAATACAAGAAAATTTGAGTTGTGCACAAACCTTATCTTAGTCTCCTTTCTTTGACCTATTTCTCCCTTTATTTCAAACTTCTCTTTTCCACTGAAACACACAATTTCAAAAGTCTCAATACTCATTCTAACTTTCATTAATAGCTAACAAATTAAATTTCTAGTGAAATTCCTAAGATAACTACACATTTTAACTATTCTAGATATAAGGCAGAATTTGAATGTGTCTTTAGAACTCAATTTCAATCAAGTTCTAGTCATAATTTGTTAGATTGGTCTCCATAAAAGTTTTTTCTCTATGTTTTAGCTTTAATTATCATTTTGAATCACTTAATTTGAAGGTCTAGATCATTATTTATAGCCAAAATACCAAGTACTATTCCTGGGTGCCTTATCCTGCGATTTTAGGCTTTCTCGATTTTTACTTGAAGTTACACTCAATATCCAAGCATCTTATATCCAGAATTTGTACCAGGTCTCTAAAGCAAAGTTTTAGGCCTTTGTCTTAAGTTTTTAAATCATTTTGTAGCACCTCAATTAGAGATGTACAAAGGAAGATATGTTCTATTTACTACATAAGGGTTTTGTTTGAAATTCAGGAATCTCGATGCAGCCAAACCGACTATGATAAAATTTCAACACTTTACCCTTGCATCTGGGTCTAAGTCAAAACATGAAAGTTGTAGCTCTATGTCTTATGTTTATTTTAGCTTTGGGATCATTCAATTTTCATTTGTGTAGCTTAAGTTATTGTAACACCCCAAAGTTCGGTAGTGCGTTCTACTGCTCCGGTGACCAGTGTTGTCCGGACAGCTAGGATGCCTAGAACTACACTTTGACATGAGGGAGGAGACATAAAATAATGAAATACAAGAAAAGAAAATACAAGAAAAACAAAGGAAAAATAATAGCAAAGAAAGGTAATCAAGTTAAGCGAGCCGGGAAACCTAACGA
This sequence comes from Hevea brasiliensis, assembly GCF_030052815.1. Classification (NCBI taxonomy): domain Eukaryota; kingdom Viridiplantae; phylum Streptophyta; class Magnoliopsida; order Malpighiales; family Euphorbiaceae; genus Hevea; species Hevea brasiliensis. The sequence goes on from NC_079499.1 coordinate 52,098,957, forward strand.
TGGGTGACCGCACCGGGAAGTCACGGCGTGCACCGTTGACTAGCCCTGGACTGCGGAGAACCCTGAAAAACATTTTTAGGACTTAAATAGACCCTTATTGAAGAATAAACATCATTAGAAAGATCAAATAAAAATTAAATAATTAGTACAAAGAAAAGTGAGAAATCGAAAAACAGACAAAACCCAGTGTTGCCGAAAAATCGGGAATGCAACCCGAACAAGGGCATTATGGTCATTTGACATCCCGAATTGTCTTTTTACCTAAATGTCCATTAAAAATAAATAATATTACACTTAGAAAATGAAATGAAAAATTTATTTGGTGGTACCTAAAGTAAATAGTAGAAATTAAGGGGTTAATGTGGAATAAAGGGAAATTAAGCTTATTATATGATTTAAACTTAGTTAGTGGACCACTAGGGATTTAATTAAACATAAAAATTCTGATGTAAGTCCACTATACCCAGCAGAACTTCATCTTCCTCATTCCATTAAACCTAGCCGAATTAAAGAGTGAAGGAATCCACCATTGACATTTTGCATGAGCTTCATCCTCTCCCTCCATTTCAACTCCAATCACTTAGGTTCCTTCATGAAAGTTTGTCTACACATCACAAGGAAGAGTTTGATACCAAATTTAAGAAGTTTAATCAAGGTTTAACAAGTTCCAACCATAAGGTAAGTTAGCATTTTTGAATATAGCTTTGTTAAATTTTGTGTACATATTATGGGTGTTGGATTTGTGAAGAAAATTTTTGAGTTTGAAGAGTTATTGTTGTGTTCATTTTGGACAGCCATGTAATCATGTATTGATGAAGTATTTGTACATATATTTGATGAGAATTATGTTGGTTATGATGATGATTTAATAAACCTAGTGAATTACTTCATATGTATATGGTGATTTTGCATTTAGAATGGAAATTGATGAATTGTAGGACACTTTGGTGTTGAGGGACATTTTCGGCAGCCTTGGAACTCTTGGATAAGTATATGTGTTCATGAAGATATGGGCAGAATTGTGGCATTAAGGATAGATGGATATGTATATGAAATTGTTGTGTAAAGTGTATGTAAAAACTAGTAATGTTTATGTGTATGTGTAATTGTATTTGGACTTTGGAAATTAGAATTATATTTGGTGTGTTGAGGATAATTGTAATCTGCCCAAAGTGACGTTAATGTAAAGTGGAATATATTTTTGGTAATGTACCAAAACAGATTTGGTAGGGAAGTAAACATATTGCAAGGTAAGTGTGTGATTGATGTGTGTTTAAGCAAGGTAACTAAGGGCAGTGTACATTTTAGCCAATAAGTTTAAATGTATAACCTCAATTGGTATGAGACTAATTGGAGGTGAAACTAGGCACAAAATGTGCCAACTTTCATTGAAAAAGCATACCAAAATTCTGCTTGCAAGGTGACCTAAGAAAATGACCAATTCGGATTAGGTACAATTAGGACCTGAAAAATGACCAATTGGGCAGCAGTGAGTGTTTAGGCCATAACTCACTCAAAACAGGTCCAATTGACCTGAAATTTTAACCATGAATAGTTAAGACCCATACCTAAAAGTCTTATGAAGACATCAAAACCCAGAAATGACCATAAGCAAGTCAAACAACTTGCACAAGTTCGGGTCCAAAAACTGGCCGAACCAAAGTTGACCGAATTGACCTAAAATTGACCTAATTTGATGCCATTTGACCAGCAATAGTATAATGACCATAACTTGGTCTACTTAACTCGGATTGACCTGAAATTTTTCACTGCGTGCAATAAGACATAGATATACAAGTTTGTAGTTTTGACCGAAACCCGAAAACCGAGAGAAATAGGTCGTCCGGCTAGGTTAAACTAGTATCCCGAAATCCAGCAATTTGCAATTGTCGCAATAGATTTTGCGGTCGCCTGGACGATCACTCACCGAAGTGGGAAAAAGTGAGGAGTCGCCACCTTAGTTTTGAGGGAAACTAAAGAAAACCATTTGAGAAGATAAATAAAGAATGAAACCACTTCAAGGCAGAGATTCTAGGTTCGGGGTCCGTAAACGGGTGGGGAAGGTGTTAGGCACCCCACCTCGTCCCTTAATAAGGGTAGGTAGATTTAATTTTGCGTCCTTTATAAATTAGTTAGAAGGGCTTGAACGGGAATGTTAATCCTTTTGGTAAAAGGAATATTTGATTTTTCACTAATTAGGATTACCCAGATACATAAGTAAATGAGACAACCTTAGTGAATGGGTGTGAGAATCGGATAAGAACTCTCCTCCGACCTCTTTTAAGTTATTTATTAAAATTTTGAGGGGAGACCGGATAAGAACCCTCCTCCGATCCCCTTTAAGTTATTTATTTAAAATTTTGAGGATGAGACCGGATAAGAACTCTCCTCCGGTCCCTATTTAATAGTTATTAAAATTTTGGATTGAGACCGGATAAGAACTCTCCTCCGATCTCTTTTAAATTAGAATTTTGAGTTGAGACCGGATAAGAACTCTCCTCCGATCTCTTTTAAATTAGAAAGGAGCCTGAAAGGGATTTTTCCGATCTCCCGAATTTTGGTGTCCTAAGAACCTAAAGATAAGGATCCTGAAGTTCAAAGATGTTGGGGATAAGATTTCTCGATACCTTTTGGCTAGATGGGGAAAACTAGACTTGATTTACCGACCTTCCATGTATTCATTTTACCAATATCTATTGATGCCCGACCTATTCTGTTTCGTTTACTTTGGTTTTATTCCAATTTATGACATCTTTGTCGAATGGCTGTTTACGTCAACCTAATAGTTTGGCTATCTTCCTGACGTGTTATTCAGGTCCTCTCTTTTAAAGGAGACCTCTAAGTTGCAGCTACCTACGTTTACCCAACCATTTACATACTACTAGGAGTTAGAAAACTTGTTTTCAGAAATGACGGAGATCAATAAAATGAACTGATCACTAAAAAGATGATTTGAGAGTGACTTTCTTTGGGATTGCTTGTGCAGAAATGATCTTGAAGAAAATCGCAGATGTGAGAAGAACAAGGAAAATGCGGGAAATAAACGTAGACACTTAATAAAACAGTAGCATGAACTCTTACAACAACATTTTTCTTGGGTTCTCTTGTACAAAATAATCTTGAAGAAAGTTGCAGATGTATGAAGAACAAAAGAAGTGCGGAAAATAAACGTAAACAGCAGTATGAACTCTTACCTGTGAGGAGCCGGGTCTACTAAAATAGTTACGGGGTGGCAAACAGGGATAAGACAGTGGACTGATTAGCCTGAGGGTGGTGTTCTTCGTGAACTAGAGGGTACTTAGCTAAAATGCGATCAGATCAAGATAAAAAGAAATGAGTGATATGAAGTTGAGCTTGGACAGTGAAAACAGAGATGATAAAAGGCAGAAAGTGAGATTATGACCAGATAATGAACAAACTGGAAATGTAGAGTTCCAGTATTCAGAATCTCTTCAAGAAAACACTTCAGAAAACTAGTTTCCAAAGTCCTTCTAATCGATACTTCTAAATAGCAGAGTAACAAACTAAATGAACTTTCAGAGTTCCTCTGCTATAATAACAGCCTCTTGTCTATTTTTCCGTCCGTTGAACAGTTTTTGTGCAGGTATTTATAGGAATCGGGTGCTCTTCGTGAAGGGTCAGGATTTATTTGAGGGAGATGGAGGGTCGAGATTTCGAAGGACATGATCGGAGGTTCAGGAATTAAAGAGAATCAAAATGAATGGTTGAGATCACTCTTCATAATATTTGTCCTTTTCTTCTTTCCATCTGACGGTCCCAAATTTCCTTGTCCGGAACGATCCGAGGGCTAAGAGCGAAAGACGCTGGTATTGTCGTCTTCTCTCTTGATCTAAGGGTTCCGGGTTTGTCCTTACAAGTGGGATCAACGGTGGAGATTGGGATGTACAGGACTGTCATGACATACCCTGGCACTGTCGGCATTAAGCGGGCGATTCTTAGGCGTGCGGTGGAGATCTCGTCGCAACGCCTTAACTACCTCGGCTCACGATTCGACGGTTATTGGAATTTGTCTTATTCTTTTTGCCTACCGATCCCTCCTCTTTCTGATCTCTTTCACATGTTCTTTCCGACCTTTCATGCTGGTCTCCCACCTTCCGATCTACTATTCCGATCTTTTCCCTTCTTCAGGTCCGGTCTGGTCAAAGTATTAATTGTCCCTCGATTCGGCGTTAAGCCGTTTTACGCTTCGAGAATAAATGCTCATTTTCCCCTATATATACTCCTGTCGACAGAGACATTTCTTTCATCTGATTTTCCTCTCTTCCTTTCTTACTTTCCCTGTTCTAGCTGCTTCGGTGGAAGTTCTGGCTATAACTGTGGCTTTGATCTTTTTCCGATGGACTTCTTTACTCACCGACTGAAAATTTACGATCCCGGTGATCGAATAACCTTGTCTGATGACGGTGAGAGAACTAGATCAATTGACCGATCTGGATTGCGGACCTTGATCGTGCCGGTCTCGAGTCGCTCATCTGAGTTTATTCGGCTTCTTACCACATTGGGTGTTCGGCGTCTTTCCTCCACATTGGGTGTTCCGGCTAGTCGGTTTCGAGTGGTAACATCGGTGACGATGTCTCTCATCTTCATGGGAGTCATAGTCACCCCATCTGAGCTGTACATCTATCCGATGTCAATAGCCGGTCTCCTGATCAAACACCTCTTTTGATTCAGCCATGAGACTGGGCTTTGACATAGGTCCTTTAGATAGGATGTTCCACCGGTCTCTAGAGATCGCCCAAATGATGTAATCCTAAAATGTAATCAGATCTCTAGAGATCGCCCAAATGATGTAGTTAGACCTTTATTGTAGTCCGATCCCTAGAGATCGCCCAAATGATGTATTTTATTTTCAATGCAATCCGATCTCTAGAGATCACAGAAATGATGTGATCCAATGTTAGTGTAATCCGATCCCTAGAGATCGCCCAAATGATGTAATCCGATCTTTTGAAAATAAAGACTTTATTTTATCGGTTATCATCTTATTATTTTTGCATTGATTATTTTTCCGATCTCTAATGTGGTTATCCGATCTGGTTCTTTACCTGAATGACACTTAACTGATCCTTTATTCAAAATATTTAACTTATTATGCCGATCTCCAATTAACCGATCTCTGAACATTCGGATATTTGAGAGAAGTGTCAGAACAGCTGTCGAGTCCCACCAATCGATGCGCTGCCTAGAACCTCGCGAGCATTAAATACTCGGACTAGTATAAATAGGGGTGGGAGGGTTAGCCAGTTGTTCTCTCATTCGATTTTCAATCCCCTGCTCACAACTTCGAAGTTCTCTCGTTTTCTCAAGTTCTTCCGACGCCGATCAGACTCCGGTAAGGGCTTTGATCCTCTTTTTAGTTTAAATTCTTTGTTTCTTTTGAAAATGAGCGGTGCCGAAGGTCAGAGAGCGGCGAGCCCTCCTTCCATTCAGTTCTCGTGGTCATCGTCTGATGAAGAAGAGGCAGTCGGGCCAAGCGTTCAACAAGAACCTCCCAGGGCCTCCGCTCCAACTCGGGGGCGGGTCATACCATCAAGGCTCGCACCTTCTTCAGGGAGAGAGACTCTCCCTATAGACGAGCTACCGTCGGTTCTTCGAGAATCCGATCTGCAATCGTTTAGCCAAGAATATAACATTCGGCTGATTCGTACGAGCTAATCAAGTGCCATGGCGATCTTCGTGTCGATCACTCCTTTGAAGAGAATGACATGGTTATGGTGTACGAGGAACAGTTAAAGGCCGGTCTGAGGTTCCCTCTAGACGATTTCTACAAGGAGGTCTTAAAACTTCACCGAGCATGCATTGTTCAAATTCACCCCAACTCGTGGCGGATCTTGGTAGCCTTCCGAGGTCTATGCCGAGCTAAGGGAATCAGACCTACGGCTAAGGTGTTCACCAAGCTGCATGACTAACTCGCCAAAGGATGACGAACATCGGTTCTTTTCAGCGAAGCCTCATTGCGGGCTCTTTTCCAATCTGCCCTCATCCCTTAAGAATTGGAAGAACCGTTTCTTCATTCTGAGGAGCAAAGATCCGAGCTGCTTTGAGGACTTCCCCCGTAGCTGGTGGTACCAGGGGCCCTTGCTTCCGAAGCACATTACCCTGAGTCAGGAGGAAAGTTTAATAGTGATGGATCTGAAGAGTCAGGCCGCCACTCAAAAGTATTCTTGTTTGGATGCGGTGACTGCCGAGCTGCACCATTGGACTATTCAATTGCTCACCGGCCAAGACCGCGAACTTCCGCTCTCTGACCTCGGCATTGGTATTTTCTATTTCTCAGTTCTCACGACCTTAGCGATCTCACTAACCTTTTCTTTGTGCAGGTATGGCGGGTGGTGAGGGTTCTAGGAAGCGGAAGAAGGAAAGGGAGATCTCCCGGAAGATAAAGGAGATGAAGCGTTCGGAAATGCTTCGAACACCTGGTCGTGAACCTGGGGAAGTACAAGGAGACCCGCCTCCACCTTCGGATCTGCCGACCACTGAAGCTGTCCGATCTCCTCCTAGATCGGAAGAGCAGCCTCCGACTCTTTCAGTTGTCCCAAGCACGGAAAGGGGGCCTTCTCAATCTTCTGGGAGGACCTCCTCTCGTGGCGCCCAGAAGTTAATGGAGTCTTTGAAGAATAACCGGACTGTACGGGAGAACCCTGGTTTTGCCCAAGTCTTGGGGTCTTCCATCTTTCTTCGGGAGGATCGGGACAGGCTATCCTCGAGCAGCCTTGATGATATCTTGACTCACTCCATGAGTCTGAATGTGGAGTGCCTGGTGAATCAGACCATGGTTTGGGAAAAGGTCCATGTTATCGGTAAGGAGATCGGGAAGAAAAATCAGGAATTGGCTTCCCTCCGATCCCAACTCTCATCCGCTCGGGATTATATATCTCAAGTTGAGGGACGGGCAAAGTACTATGAAGACAGGCTGGCCGAACAGACTCGTGTCCTGGCTGAAAGGGATCGGGCTCTCGGAGAAGTCCAGGCGCTTCAGGCCAACGAAGCTGCTCAGGTCGCCCAACTCATCGAGGAGCTTAAGGAGAAAGACGAGGAGCTTAAGGCGAAGGATGAGGAGCTTAAGGAGAAGGACGAAGAGATGGTGACAGGGATAGCCGGAGCCTATGTGAATGCTCACAAGGACCTCTTGGCCGAACTCCAGAAGCGCTACCCTGAAGAGGACTTCTCCTGGATGGCCGACCTGGCTCCTGAGGACGACGATGAGGACGGTGAGGAGGAAGCCGAGGGTGAGAGAGAGAGTGAGCAGAATGTAAATCAGGCTGGGGGTGATCCCCCAGCCGAATAACTTGTACAAATTATGAAATGAAATGGAATGCCTCTTTGTTCAATGAAGGGTTGTGATCGGAAAATTTTAAACCATTGTTTGTCTGAGTATTTGATTGTATGAGCACAGCAAGACAAAAATGCAATTATTAATCTAAGTATAAGAGATCGGAAAGCACAATAAGCATGAGATCGGTGGGGAAGAAATGTTGAACGGGACTTGATTAAAATTGAAAATTTAACTTGAAAACTTAAGATCGGAACCCTCGTTAAACCGAACCAAAACCTTAGCTCTTGATCTTCCGAAAAGGAGATCGGCTATAAAACTGGTAAGAAAAGATCTAATGCTAGTTCACTTCATTTATCAACAGAGATCAGGGATATAGCCGACGGGTCCGGAAATTCGACAGCGGGTTTGAGAGATCGGTAAATGATTTGAGAGATCGGCAGTGCTTTAACAAATGTTAGGACTTAGCATTGATTCAATTCCTTTTAAGGAGAGTTCGGAAATAGGGTCATCTGGTAAAGAAAAATGAAGAGAAGTCGGAAATGTCATTGGCTGGCCCAGGGAGACCTAGTGCTGGGGATCGGTTTCAAAGTCTTGTTGATTTTGGGGATCGGCCAAAATATGGTGTCGACAGCAATGAAATGCAAGAAAACGCAATATACATAGAATTGAGTTTGGTAACACGTACCAACCCTAAAACCCTATCGAATGTGACATATAAAGGACACTAAAACCTAATTTACCTAGAACGCATCGAGGGTCGGTATATTAGGTGATTAAGCAAATAAAGGTATTCAGTGAATTGTTTATCGAACATTATCGTTAGAGGCAAATTAATTTAGCACTGAAACACTTCAAATTGTGTTTCTCAGTTAACAAGGACTCAAAGAAAAGGGAAAGAAATCCGAGTCAAGACCCTGAGAGATTATCGAGGTTTGTGCACAACAACTATTTCTTTTGAATTATTTTCAATTGAAATAAATATTGACTATTTGTATATTATTGTTTTAAATTGTGGAAATGTATTTGAATGAATATTTATTGCTTGAAAAGCATTGTAAATGATTTGAAACTGTGAGAAATTGTTTGAATGATATTGATGGATACTTATTGATTTAAAAGCATTGGAAATGATTTGAAACCACAGCTATCATGTATATTGATTGTATTCCTCATTAGCTTGTCTAGTGGAAAGAATTGAATTCCCTCTCTGGCTGAAGTGTTGAGATGTGTGCCTGTTGAGGACGAATTGGATGAGTACTCATATTTTTGCTAGCTAGCTATGTTATTCCTCATTAGTCATCGACTTTTGGGACGAATTGAATACCTCATTAGCCATCGGCTTTTGGGACGAATTGAACTATGGATCATGATTAAGCTGTGTGTGATTTATTGATATGTATTGTGAGATTGTGAAATTGATTTAAACTCTCATTGACATATACTGTCTATTGAATTCAACCATGATCTGACTTATTGAAAATTATTGTGATATTGACAAATGGAGTTTAAATTCTTGTTGACAATTACTGTCTTGAATTTAACTATGATTTTAAGTATCCACTATTGATATGATTTATGAATTGTGATTTAAATTGTATTTAGTTAATGTTGTGCACCACTGAGACATTGTCTCAGCGATAGCTTTCTATTGCTATCGCAGGTAGAGAGACGGACAGGGCAACAGACTAGGCTGCTAGTACATCCAGCGAGGGATTACCTGGTATAATGAGTATACCAATATTTTGCATTTGTACTGTAATGTATGTCCACTGTATGTACATATTGTTTTTGGTTTTGAGCAGTTGTAAATTCAAATTGTACCTTGAAGTTGTAAATTAATTATGAGTTATTTGACTTGTAAAAATTGTATTATATTTCCTTATCTCAGACATTGAAAAATTTCTATGGAATTGAGTTGATAAATTGTTGTGTTGAGAAATGTATTAGAGTTGAGATTTGGAAAATTATTGAAGTGTCTTTTTATAGGTTTTCTGAAGAACTGTTTTATCCAAAATACAGATGGCACTCTGCCAAAATTTTTACAGAAATTCCAAATAAATCAAATGAGTTAATTGTTTCACTTCAGTTCACCAAAGTTTTTAACACCTGTAAATAGTGCTCACCACTGTAAAAGAAGTAAGAAATGTTTTTAAAATCCCTTGTAGTGTATTTAATGGGTTATCAGTAGACGGAGTTGGTAATTCATTAGGTATACTACGGGATCATGTTATGCCTTACAGAGGGGTAGGGTGTGACATGTTTTAGTGGTATCAGAGCAAAGTTTTTAAATTCTGTTTCACATGCTATTTGAATATTCTTTCTTGATAGTACAACTGCTTAATATCATTGTTTGATACATACAGTACATTACATTGTAAATATGCACTAACGGGAGGAAATCTCCTTGTGTTATATGTTCAGGAGATCTTAATTCCTCGCATTGAATATGGAAGAGGGTGATCGTTCAGTTGATCAATCTATAGAGGCTGAGGTGCAAGGGGATGCCCCAGGCCTACATAATGTTAGTGGTTCAAAGAAGACTAGCCCTCGCAGCATCTGCAGCTTCGCTCAGCCGCCAAAGAGATGGTCGCAATGTTCCAACAAATGGCTGGCAATGTACCTACTCAAGTCCCAATACAGACACCAGTGGTACAACCACAGTCTCCTACTAGGCAGTATGATAAATTGATGAAATATGGGGCTACAGAGTTCAAAGGGACAGTACATCCTCTAGAAGCTGAACAGTGGTTAGAGAGGATGGATAGGGTATTCAAGAAATTGCATTGCACAGAAGAGCTCAGATTTGAATACTCAGTGTCTTTGTTACAGGGGGATGCTTATGATTGGTGGAAAACCATTCCCACATGCAGTAGAACTGCAAGGTCGACTGGAATGACTTTCTCATGGAATTCAGAGAGAAATATGCCCCTGATGCTTATGTAGACCAGAAGCTGCAAGAGTTCCTAAGTCCAAATAGGGGAATGATCGGTGGTGAGTATGAAAGAGAATTTTCCCGCCTTAGCCATTATGCGGTGAGTCTACTCTCTACCAGCAGGAGAGATGCAAGAGGTTTGAAATCGGCTTGAAGCCCAAAGATCGTCAGTACAAGTAATCAGCTTCAAACACACTAACTTCTCTGAACTTATTTCTCAAGCCCTAGAGTTGGAAAGAATTGAGATTGAGACTGCTCCTGAGAAAAAGAAATCAGAGAAGATAGATAAAGAAGGAAAGTCAGTAGAACAGAGTCCTAGTGGTCATACTGGGAAGAGGAAGAACTATGGGGGATATGGCAGAGGTGGCAAGAAATCTGGTAGGGGAAGATATTCAGGACAAAAGCCTCCCCTATCTGGTCAGCAGAGTACCAGAGGTTCCTACCCTCCCCGCTAATGTGAGACATGTGGAAAAAATCATGGTGGGATCTGCTACAAGGCTATTGGAGCCTGTTATAACTGTGGAGGCACAGGACACTTTGCCAAGGACTGCACCAGTAGTCGCAGAGTTGGACCACCTCCTACTACTGCAGAAGGATCAGTTCAGAGCCCTGTCACCAGAAGTTCACAACCACCCAGCAGAGGTAGAGGCAGGGGTAGAGGTAACCCAGCAGGCAGCCAAGGCACAGTGAAACAATCAGAGCAAGACAGTGCTCCAGTCAGAATGTATGCAATGAGACAGAGGGAAAAGGCCGAGACATCTGATGTTGTGGCTGGTACCTTCTCAACTTTTAACCAAAATGTGTTTGTGTTATTTGATCTGGGCTCTACCCATTCTTATGTGAGTGCTAGCATCATTGATTGCATTGCTGTTCCATGTACAAAAATGGACTTTGAGGTGCTAGTAACAAGTCCGTTAGGACAGGAAGTCAGGGTTAATAGAATGTATAGAGGTCCTTTGGTGATCCAAGGACACACTTTTCTGTCCGATCTCATTGAAATGCCCTTCAGAGATTATGATATCATCTTGGGCATGGATTGTTAGCTAGGCATCATGCCATGATTGATCAGAGGTCAAGATACCACTTTTGGCCTTCCTCGATGCTGATGTGGTGATACAAGGGGAGAGGCAGTTATTGCCATCAAACATCATTTTGGCTGCACTAGCCAGAAAAATGATCAGAAAGGGGTGTGAAGCCTACTTGGCACATGTGATAGACACCCAAGTGGGGAGTCCAGCGTTGAAGGACATCCCTACAGTACATGACTTTCCAGATGTGTTTCCTGATGAATTGCCAGGATTACCTCCGGAAAGAGAAGTGCAGTTTGAAATTAATGTTATGCCTGGTGTGGATCCAATCTCCATAACGCCATACAGAATGGCACCAGCAGAGTTGAAGGAGTTGAAGATACAATTGCAAGAATTACTTGAAAAGGGCTTCATCCGCCCTAGTGTGTCACCTTGGGGAGCACCAGTGTTGTGCATTGACTACCGACAGTTGAATAAGGTGACAATAAAGAACAGATATCCATTGCCTCGCATTGATGATCTGTTTGATCAGTTGAAGGGTGCAACTGTATTCTCCAAAATTGATTTGCGATCTGGTTATTATCAGTTGAAGGTGCAAGAGCAGAGTATTCCAAAAACTGCTTTCAGAACTCGATATGGCCACTATGAGTTTCTAGTAATGCCATTCGGGTTAACAAAAGCTCCAGCTGCTTTCATGGATCTGATGAACACTATCTTCAGACCATATCTTGATCAATTTGTGGTGGTGTTTATTGATGACATTTTGATATACTCGAGGAGTGCAGAGGAGCATGATAGACATCTGCGGATTGTACTGCAGATTTTAAGGGAGAAACAGCTATATGCCAAATTGTCGAAGTGTGAATTTTGGCCGAAAGAAATCTCCTTTTTAGGACATGTTGTGTCAGCTGAAGGGATCAAGGTAGATTCCAGCAAGGTAGAAGCTATCCTTAATTGGAAGCCGCCCAGGAACATCACAGAAATTCATAGTTTTCTGGGTTTAGCTGGATATTACCACCGGTTTGTGAAGGGGTTTTCTATGTTATCTTCTCCACTGACCAAGCTACTTCGGAAAGATGTAAAATTTCAGTGGACTGATAAATGTCAGCAGAGTTTTGATGAGTTGAAGAGGTGTTTAACTGAAACTCCAGTTCTCACTTTACCTACTCCAGGTAAAGAATACACAGTTTATAGTGATGCTTCTCACAATGGGCTAGGCTGTGTACTGATGCAAGATCAGAATGTCATTGCTTATGCATCACGCCAGCTGAAACCGCATGAGAGGAACTACCCAACACATGATCTGGAGTTAGCAGCTATTGTTTTTGCTCTGAAGATCTGGAGACACTATCTGTATGGAGAGAAATGCTACATTTACACAGATCACAAGAGCTTGAAGTACTTAGGCACCCAGAAGGAATTGAATTTGAGGCAGAGGAGATGGTTAGAACTCATTAAAGACTATGATTGCTTAATAGACTATCAGCCAGGGAAAGCAAATGCAGTGGCTGACGCCTTAAGTCGCAAGACTATGGCAAGTCTCAAAGTTTCGCCTATGTCCATGGTATGTGAATTGAAAGCACAGCATGCCAGTTTAGAGATTGATGATGAGGGACAGACAGTAGTTGCTTGGCATGTACAGCCAGTGTTGATTGATCAGATCAGAATGGCTGCTCAGAGTGATGAAAAGTATCAGAAGCTACTGAAAGAAGTCCAGCAGGGCAAGAAACCTGAATTCTCTGTGAGAGATGATGGTTTATTGCTACATCAGGGCAGAGTGTGCGTTCCTAGTGATGTGGAATTGAGACAAATCATTATGAAGGAAGCACATGAGTCTCCATTTGCTATGCACCCTGGTGGAACTAAAATGTACAAAGGGCTGAAAGAGCATTACTGGTGGATGGGTATGAAGAGAGATATAGCTGAATTCATTTCCAAATGCCTAACTTGTCAGTAAGTAAAGGCAGTACATCAAGTTCCAGCTGGTTTGTTACATCTTTTGTCAGTACCAGAGTGGAAATGGGAACGAATAACTATGGATTTTGTTACAGGACTTCCAAGGACACAAAGTAGTCATGATGCAGTATGGTTTATAGTTGACAGATTGACCAAGTCTGCTCACTTTTTGCCAGTTCGGATGGACTATAGCCTGGAAAGATTGGCCAAATTGTACATATATGAGATTGTAAAATTGCATGGAGTGCCAGTGTCAATTGTGTCTGACAGAGATCCTAGGTTCACTTCTAGATTATGGGGTAGTCTTCAGAGAGCCCTAGGAACTAGATTGAACTTCAACACGAGATTCCACCACGCATGGATGGCGGCTGAAAGGGTTATTCAGATATTGGAGGATATGCTACGGGCTTGTGTGATTGAATTTGAAGGTAGTTGGGATACACACTTGCCTTTGATTGAGTTTGCTTATAACAACAGCTACCAATCAAGCATTGGGATGCCTCCATATGAAGCATTGTATGGTAGAAAGTGCAGAACTCCCTTATGTTGGGATGAAGTAGGTGAAAGGAAGATGATTGGGCCAGAAATTGTTCAGCAGACAGAGGAAAAGATCAGATTGATTAGAGATAGACTCAAGGCTGCATCAGACCGTCAAAAGTCCTATGTTGATTTGAAAAGAAGAGATATTGAATATGCAGTGGGTGATAAGGTATTCCTCAAAGTTTCTCCTTGGAAGAGGATTATGAGATTTGGCAGAAAGGGGAAACTGAGTCCTTGTTTCATCGGACCATATGAAGTTCTGGAAAGAGTGGGTCCTTTGGCATATCGGTTGGCATTACCTCCAGAGCTAGCAAGGATACACAGTGTCTTCCATGTGTCCATGTTAAGGAGGTACAGATCTGACCCATCTCATGTACTATCAGTTGAAGAGATTGAAGTAAATCCAGACCTCTCATATGAGGAAGAACCCATAAAAATTCTGGCATATGAGGTGAAGCAGCTGAGGAACAAACAGATACACCTGGTTAAAGTGCTGTGGAACCATCATTCAGGCCAGGAAACTACTTGGGAACGCGAAGAGGATATGAGGAGACAGCACCCACAGCTGTTCAGAGACTAATGCCAGGTAAAATTTCGAGACGAAATTTATTTCAAAGGGGAGAGAATTGTAACACCCCAAAGTTCGGTAGTGCGTTCTACTGCTCCGGTGACCAGTGTTGTCCGGACAGCTAGGATGCCTAGAACTACACTTTGACATGAGGGAGGAGACATAAAATAATGAAATACAAGAAAAGAAAATACAAGAAAAACAAAGGAAAAATAATAGCAAAGAAAGGTAATCAAGTTAAGCGAGCCGGGAAACCTAACGATGGGTGACCGCACCGGGAAGTCACGACGTGCACCGTTGACTAGCCCTGGACTGCGGGGAACCCTGGAAAACATTTTTATTACCTAAATAGACCCTTATTGAAGAATAAACATCATTAGAAAGATCAAAGAAAAATTAAATAATTAGTACAAAGAAAAGTGAGAAATCGAAAAACAGACAAAACCCGGTGTTGCCGAAAAATCGGGAATGCAACCCGAACAAGGGCATTATGGTCATTTGACATCCCGAATTGTCTTTTGAGCTAAATGTCCATTAAAAATAAATAATATTACACTTAGAAAATGAAATGAAAATTTTATTTGGTGGTACCTAAAGTAAATAGTAGAAATTAAGGGGTTAATGTGGAATAAAGGGAAATTAAGCTTATTATATGATTTAAACTTAGTTAGTGGACCACTAGGGATTTAATTAAACATAAAAATGCTGATGTAAGTCCACTATACCCAGCAGAACTTCATCTTCCTCATTCCATTAAACCTAGCCGAATTGAAGAGTGAAGGAATCCACCATTGACATTTTGCATGAGCTTCATCCTCTCCCTCCATTTCAACTCCAATCACTTAGGTTCCTTCATGAAAGTTTGTCTACACATCACAAGGAAGAGTTTGATACCAAATTTAAGAAGTTTAATCAAGGTTTAACAAGTTCCAACCATAAGGTAAGTTAGCATTTTTGAAGATAGCTTTGTTAAATTTTGTGTGCATGTTATGGGTGTTGGATTTGTGAAAAAAATTTTTGAGTTTGAAGAGTTATTGTTGTGTTCATTTTGGACAGCCATGTAATCATGTATTGATGAAGTATTTGTACATATATTTAATGAGAATTATATTGGTTATGATGATTTAATAAACCTAGTGAATTACTTCATATGTATATGGTGATTTTGCATTTAGAATGGAAATTGATGAATTGTAGGACATTTTGGTGTTGAGGGACATTTTTGGCAGCCTTGGAACTCTTGGATAAGTATATGTGTTCATGAAGATATGGGCAGAATTGTGGCATTAAGGATAGATGGATATGTATATGAAATTGTTGTGTAAAGTGTATGTAAAAACTAGTAATGTTTATGTGTATGTGTAATTGTATTTGGACTTTGGAAATTAGAATTATATTTGGTGTGTTGAGGATAATTGTAATCTGCCCAAAGTGATGTTAATGTAAAGTGGAATATATTTTTGGTAATGTACCAAAACAGATTTGGTAGGGAAGTAAACATATTGCAAGGTAAGTGTGTGATTGATGTGTGTTTAAGCAAGGTAACTAAGGGCAGTGTACATTTTAGCCAATAAGTTTAAATGTGTAACCTCAATTGGTATGAGACCAATTGGAGGTGGAACTAGGCACAAAATGTGCCAACTTTCATTGAGAAAGCATACCAAAATTCTGCTTGCAAGGTGACCTAAGAAAATGACCAATTCGGATTAGGTACAATTAGGACCTGAAAAATGACCAATTGCGCAGCAGTGAGTGTTTAGGGCATAACTCACTCAAAACAGGTCCAATTGACCTGAAATTTTAACCATGAATAGTTAAGACCCATACCTACAAGTCTTATGAAGACACCAAAACCCAGAAATGACCATAAGCAAGTCAAACAACTTGCATAAGTTCGGGTCCAAAAACTAGCCGAACCAAAGTTGACCAAATTGACCTAAAATTGACCTAATTTGATGCCATTTGACCAGCAATAGTGTAATAACCATAACTTGGTCTACTTAACTCGGATTGACCTGAAATTTTGCACCGCATGCAATAAGACATAGATCTACAAGTTTGTAGGACCGAAACCCAAAAAACGAGGAAAATAGGTCGTCCGGCTAGGTTAAACTAGTATCCCGAAATCCAGCAATTTGCAATGAAATGCAAGAAAACGCAATATACATAGAATTGAGTTTGGTAACACGTACCAACCCTAAAACCCTATCGAATGTGACATATAAAGGACACTAAAACCTAATTTACCTAGAACGCATCGAGGGTCGGTATATTAGGTGATTAAGCAAATAAAGGTATTCAGTGAATTATTTATCGAACATTATCGTTAAAGGCAAATTAATTTAGCACTGAAACACTTCAAATTGTGTTTCTCAGTTAACAAGGACTCAGCAAAAGGGAAAGAAATACTGAGTCAAGACCCGAAGACAGTTATCAGAGGTTTGTGCACAACAACTATTTCTTTTGAATAATTTTCAATTGAAATAAATATTGACTATTTGTATATTATTGTTTTAAATTGTGGAAATGTATTTGAATGAATATTTATTGCTTGAAAAGCATTGTAAATGATTTGAAACTGTGAGAAATTGTTTGAATGATATTGATGGATACTTATTGATTTAAAAGCATTGGAAATGGTTTGAAACCACAGCTATCATGTATATTGATTGTATTGCTCATTAGCTTGTCTAGTGGGACGAATTAAATTCCCTCTCTGGCTGAAGTGTTGAGGTGTGTGTGCACATTGGGACAATTGGATGAGTACTCATATTTTTGCTAGCTAGCTATGTTATTCCTCATTAGTCATCGACTTTTGGGACGAATTGAATACCTCATTAGCCATCGGCTTTTGGGACGAATTGAACTATGGATCATGATTAAGCTGTGTGTGATTTATTGATATGTATTGTGAGATTGTGAAATTGATTTAAACTCTCATTGACATATACTGTCTATTGAATTCAACCATGATCTGACTTATTGAAAATTATTGTGATATTGACAAATGGAGTTTAAATTCTTGTTGACAATTACTGTCTTGAATTTAACTATGATTTTAAGTATCCACTATTGATATGATTTATGAATTGTGATTTAAATTGTATTTGGTTAATGTTGTGCACCACTGAGACATTGTCTCAGCGATAGCTTTCTATTGCTGTCGCAGGTAGAGAGACGGACAAGGCAACAGACTAAGCTGCTAGTACATCCAGCGAGGGATTACCTGGTATAATGAGTATACCAATATTTTGCATTTGTACTGTAATGTATGTCCACTGTATGTACATATTGTTTTTGGTTTTCAGCAGTTGTAAATTCAAATTGTACCTTGAAGTTGTAAATTAATTATGAGTTATTTGACTCGTAAAAATTGTATTATATTTCCTTATCTCAGACTTTGAAAAATTTCTATGGAATTGAGTTGATAAATTGTTGTGTTGAGAAATGTATTGGAGTTGAGATTTGGAAAATTATTAAAGTGTCTTTTTACAGGTTTTCTGAAGAACTGTTTTATCCAAAATACAGATGGCACTCTGCCAAAATTTTTACAGAAATTCCAAATAAATCAAATGAGTTAATTGTTTCACTTCAGTTCACCAAAGTTTTTAACACCTGTAAATAGTGCTCACCACTGTAAAAGAAGTAAGAAAAGTTTTTAAAATCCGTTGTAGTGTATTTAATGGGTTATCAGTAGACGGAGTTGGTAATTCATTAGGTATACTACGGGATCATGTTATGCCTTACAGAGGGGTAGGGTGTGACATGTTTTAGGCCTTTGTCTTAAGTTTTTAAATCATTTTGTAGCACCTCAATTAGAGATGTACAAAGGAAGATATGTTCTATTTACTACATAAGGGTTTTGTTTGAAATTCAGGAATCTCAGTCTGGCCAAACCAGCTTGCAGTAAAATTTCAACACTTTACCCTTGCATCTGGGTCTAAGTCAAAACATGAAAGTTGTAGCTCTATGTCTTATGTTTATTTTAGCTTTGGGATCATTCAATTTTCATTTGTGTAGCTTAAGTTATGGTCATTTTGCCAAAACTATTCAGGTGAAAAATTCTTAGGTTTTAGGTCTGTTCCAGAATCCAGGCAGATTTCTGGACTCACATTGTCAAGCAAATTTGGATAAGTTACAATCATAATTTAGCATTATGGTCTTCATATGAATTATTCCCCTATGTCTCAAGATTACATAGGTTCAAGAATCACTCAAATTGGAGTTTTATAGAGTGAGTTATACCCATTTTAATTTGGACTATTCAAGGTGCCCTGCTCCTAGGTTCCAAGTTTTGTGACTCAATTTCTAGTAATTATTTCAAGTATCTACACACAGAATTCGGGCAACTTGTCTCATGAAAGTTTTAGCACTATATCTTAGCTTTAATTTGCCACAAGTTTCAGGTCATTTAGAATTATAGAACTTAAGATATAGACTTAAAGGTCCAGTCTAATCAAATTCGGCCAAATTGCTAACATGTCCATTCACAAGGCATATTTCAATACAACCCAAGCAACATGATACCAATTAAGCACTACATCATTTATATATACTAAGCATCATTTTTCTAATTAAAAATTAGACATATACCCTCAATTTTGCCAAAAATCCTAATTGGCATAAAACCCTAACTTGATAGCAAAAACTTTGAAAATGCAAGAGAGTTTCTTAGCACTAACCTTGATTTCAAGGCTTAATCCACCTCAATCAACTTTAATCCACCAAGAACCTTGACTTTCCTTCACTAATCTTCCATATTTCTTGTAATTCTTACTTGCTTTCTTCAAATTAAGGCTTGATACAAGGGTTTCTCTTGATTTCCTGCGGAAATTATGGAGGGAATTATAGGTTTAGAGCTTAGGAA
This sequence comes from Hevea brasiliensis, assembly GCF_030052815.1. NCBI lineage: Eukaryota > Viridiplantae > Streptophyta > Magnoliopsida > Malpighiales > Euphorbiaceae > Hevea > Hevea brasiliensis. The sequence goes on from NC_079499.1 coordinate 52,118,145, forward strand.
GTGAAGCTTTAATGGAGGTTTTAGAGAGAGAGAAGGGACAGCAACCATGGAAGAAGAAGAAGATGAAAATTTTAATTTTTGTCTCTTTCATTTGATATTTATATTAATTAATTCCCTAATGGCAAACTTGTAATTATTTGGAAATGGCAAACTTGTAATTATGTTGAAATCTCTAATCATTACATTTGACTTTTAATTTGATTATACTTAATTATCCTAATCATAATTAATTAAGCTAATCCAACTATATTAACTTAATTAGTCTCATTTTTTATCAATGTTGGACCTTTAAATTTGATTGACCAAATTTTGCTCTTACCAAGTTTCTGTTCGTCTTTTCCATAATACTCGATAAATCCCTAACTCCTTTTTTCACTTTGGTTTTTATCTGCTTATTTGAACTTATTTCTTTTTATTTATTTAACTTGTTAATTCATAATTATACTTCAATTAAGCCTTAATTAAGAATCTTATAAGGTCCTACATGAATTAGAGTAGGAACGAGATCCATAGTCACTTCTCAGTGGAGTCACCCATTATTGGAATTTATGCACATTTAACTGATTTATACTCTACTTCTTTTTTTTTTCTTCAACCTTACTTGATCTTTATTAATTTAAATTATGACTCCTTACTTAAATTTAAGTGTAGTTTCAGACATCTCAGCCTTTCGAATAGATATTAGTTATCGAAACAGTAAATATACTGGACTATCTCAAATGGGGCATTACAAGTCCTATAGCAGTTGGCCCAAATCTTCAAGTTCCTCTCATAGTGGAATGATTTGAAAAAGGACCAGCTACTCATGGAGAAAAAGTGCAAAATATGCTTTAAAAATTGCACATTCCTTGACCAATGCTCTAAATCAGGAGTAAGGTGGTTTAATTTTTGTTATTAATGAAAGAAGTCTCGCAGCAACCATCACTGATGTCCTTGGGAAGAGCATAGAAAGGTAGATGGATATAACTTTCAACAAAAATCAATGCAAACTTGGAGAAGATTGTTTTGTTGATCCAATCATTGGCAGAAAAGTTTAATTTGCCTATTTTATTACCTTTTGATGGCTAGGTCTATAGGCTAGTAGAGTTTGTCGTAACACCTAGAGGTGCTAGGGAATCTAGGAGGCTAGTCCAATCCTGAACTCCTTAGGGCAGTATTGAGGGAAGTCATGCCAGCAGTGAGGAAAGATACCAGCCACCCCACAGGAGAGAAGAACAGGTGCCTTATCAACCAAGAACACTAATTCAACCTAGCCACCCTAGTGGTAAAACTGTTATTCCCATCCAAGTTGACAACAATACTAACTCGATCACTCACCTTAGTGTTTCTGATGCAAAAGTAGTTGTAAGCCCTTAGGTGGTACCGACTATCCAGCAATGGCAAGTGCAGATGCCTCAGGTGACCTTTGGCTTTTTGGGCTCAGGGTCAACAACTTTAGAGGGACTAAAGTGTCTTTTTTATGGATACCTCAACCAGTACCAACACTTTTACCTCAGGTACTAGCTCTCGTAGTCCAAGTACCTACCATTCTAGCTACACCCTAGTTGATTATAGATGCTATTAGAGATGTTGTGCAGGAGCTATATGGTACTAGCCTTAGACAAATTGGCTGACCGGAGTTTTATAAACCATATCCAAACATTGTTGGTAGGGAGAACCCGTATCCAAGAGGGTACCGCATCCCAAACTTTAGTGTCTTTTCAGAAGAAGATGGATAATTACTCTAGAACACATAGTAAGGTTCACAATCTAGTGTGATGAACTGGTGAATTACAAGAACTTTGCCAATTACAAGCTCATACTATTTTTAAACTCTCTCACTGGTACTACTTTTACTTAGTACTCTACTCTTCCTAGAAACTTTGCATATTCCTAGTAGGAAATGGAGAGGCTATTTTATACTCAGTTCTTCAAAGCTGAGCTAGAAGTATGTGTTGCTAAGCTGTCAAGGTTGACACAGAAAGGGGGAGAATCAGCTGATGTTTTTATTGCTCAGCTCAAGAAGATGAGGAATAGATGCAAGGTTAATAAAGACCGAGTATGTGAAGATGGCGCAATAGGGATTAGACATCAAGTTGAGCAAAGAAGTTACAGGAGATGAAGTTCAGGGACTTTCATGAACTTACTTCCAAGGTGGTTGAGTACAAGGAGTTACTCATGAAGGAGTCACACCGAAAGAGAACATCTATGCGAACCTACTACTAGGAGGTAAATAAATATGAACTTATTGTAACTGACTTGGTAACTGCTGATGCTTATATGTGTCCTACTTCATTTGCTCCAAACAAGACAGCCCCACAGAGGAAGACACAATTTACTTCAAATATACCTCTTCAGTATGTCTTTAATACTAGCAAAATAGAGGAGATATTTGATTTACTACGGAAGGAGAAGTGTAACACCCCTAATTTTTAAATTTATTATTTTATGGGTAAATATTAATATTTTATTTTATTTAAATTTTAGGAAATTATTTGAAATTTTTTGGATTTTAGAAATCGGGTTCGATTTTCCAAAAATATAAAATTTTGATGATTTTTAAAAATTAATTTAAAGACCACGTGGCAAAATAAAAAATATATTGGAACTCTATGAATTTTTCTGAGTTTTCTGAAATTTTTTTGAAATTTTTGGGCCTCCTTTTCGGTCCCAAGGCAGAGTAAAAATTCAAAATTTTGTATCATTAATCGGACCAACCGAATCAAACTGGACCGAGTCGGACCTGTCAAATTGGACCGACCCTCTTTCCCTTCTCTTTTTCTTCCCCGCGCGCCCGGATACCCCCACTTCTTTTCCCTTTTTCTTTCTCCTCCCTCCACTCCTCGCCAGCCAGCCACTGCCCCAGCCTCCGCCACACGCTGGTGCACCTCCAGGCCACCTCCCCTCCCCCGGTCGACGCTTAAGGTGGTCGGAAAAGTCACGCAAAGTCCCCCCAACATGCACGCATCATTTCATCTTCTAGGGCTGATTCGGGCCGATCCGGCCACCAATTGGACCGGGTCTTATGCCAAAACCCATCTACAGCTCGAGAGCTTTCCATAAACACCAAGAACACCAAAATGCATCGAGTGGTTTGCCCAATTTTTGTTAGGAAAGTTTTAGCCCATTTCGACTTTTGGACTAAATTTCTCGAAAAACATGAACTCTACAAGAAAACCGAGAGTACCGGAGTGCTCCACTAGTCGAGAGCTTCGCGCCAATACCAATTTCAAAACTTTCCGATACCGTTTTTCGGTGGGTCTTGTGAAACTTCGTAGTATTTTTTCAAGCACTAAATGAGCTTAGAAAATACCATAAAAATTATGTACTAACCCCCGTATTGTGGGCTTCGTGTAGGTATCTTCAATTCGCGAAAATTCAACAGTTGCCCAGGTTCGTAAATTTCGAGCCAGGCAGATAGGCTACCAAAAAAGTCTCAGAATTGGGCCGAGAATTTTGGCTATCCCACTGTTATCAAATGTCTCGAATGCGTTTCCAGAGTCGGAATTGGCATAGGTAAACTCGAACCTTACTTTTTCTTAATTATCTAGTGCCTGAATTGGATTAAAAATCGATAGAATATTCTTGGTAGCTTAGAAAATTAAAATTCCTTTTGCATTAGCTTAGTAATATTGCTAAGGACCGCGGGACAAAGTTTCAGAATTTTTAGAGTTCATTTGGGTAGTTTTTGCAAAAGGGTTAATTATAAGGATTAAACTATAATTTTTCATATTGTGATTGTTGACTGATTGGGTGGGCCCAAGAGGGGCTATGTAATGTGATTGAGTTATGGGTGTGTGGTTTGTGGATATAGAAGTGCATTTTAAGCCCTTTTGCAGGTTGGGTAGGTCCTAGGTATAGGGGAGACTCTGCCGAATTTTTGGTACGACTTAGGACATCTTTGGTCTTTTCTTAGTTTGTATTGAGTCAAATATATTAAATAATTGTAATAAAATTATCAGATGAGTCGGGACAGCCTTCATCCTCCACCCAGCCACCACAGTGATTTCGGTTAAGTCTGTGAGTAAAATATTAATTTTAATTGTGATTTTGATATTATTATATGTTCAAGCATTTTCATGCATCACTTATAAATATGTATCTATGTAGTTAAACACTAGGCACGTTTTATATTGCATTCATAATTGTTGAAGTGCCATGGATGTTGTTTGTGATAATTTGGAGTAGTGTGTGTGCATGGCGTGTGTGTGGTATGGTATTGGATATGGACATGACGGGTAGATATGGCTTGAGAGACACTCACTGGGACCCAGTCCTTTATGGATAAGTCGGGGTAGACACGGCTTAAGAGACACTCGCTGGGACCCCGCATTTGGTTTATTAAGCGAAATTCCAACTTGAGAGACACTCGCTGGTAAAGGTTTGATTAAGAGGGTTGTATAGGGGATCAGCTCCCATATATATATTGTTTGATAGTGTTGGGTGTGTGAGTGCTCCAAATTGCCTTTTTGCTGTTATGATATGAATTGTATGAAAATTATAAGGATGTTGCATATCACTCCACAGGGTGCATTAGCTTTAAATAGCTATAGAGATTATGATTAAAATTGGTATTTTACTCTTTGAGTCGAACGCTCATTCTTGTTCATCTATTTTTCTAGGCTACAGGAGGATTATTTGTCTTGGCTAACCTGCTCTTCTTCTTCGCAGGTCCATTAATAGTATTTAATGTATTTTGTACAATCGATTTAAATTTTAGACTCCACATATGCTAGAAGTACTTATTTTTATTTTGGGCCTATATTATAAAAGTTATGTTGGACCTGTAAAATTATTAACTATATATATGACTGGATTGGATGAGAGAGCTGAGCTCCCATTGGACTTTTGATATTATAAGCATGTGAAGGGTGAGCTGAGCTCCCCAATTTATTATACATTGTGTTTACAGGTCGGGCGTGTGACACCCCTTACCCGACTACAGTGTAGCCGAGCAAGTTATGCCACTCAGTGTGCCGGAGCACTCTATTTTATCTGATTTCATTACAGTCCTTGATTTATTTATTCAAAAACTTTATTGAAGATTTAGGCTATTTTTACTTTTATCAAAATCTAACTAAATTGGAAATTTCAAAAATTTTAACGATAATCCGACAAAGTGTCGGCTGTAATTTGGACTAACAGTTCTTCTGAACCTGCCAAAGACAATTTCAATATATACTCAATTTCTCAAACTTAATAGTCTCAAAAATTTTCAAACATAATGTATCTCAATACAGTATCCAGATTTCTCAGAAATCTCATTAGATTTTCAATATCTCAATATTCACAAGTATAATCTCATTATAACTCAAATTCAATTCACATACTAAAATACTTACTTTGAATAGCTTCCATAATTCATAGGTTAATTACATGAGTTTATTTTGTACAAGATATACAAATAATTTACAATGTGCTAGGAATGAACAATATACATAACATGTATAAAATGAGCCCTATCTACATGCATTGCTGAGGAGGTGACAATCTTGAACTCTTCTGACACTTCTGCAGATCTGGACTCCAAAAATCTCAGTCGACAGTCTACTGGTTTTACCTTCAGTACCTGTGCGAGGAAGCAATTCCATCGCGCTAAGCATTTCTGCTTAGTGGTGCAATAATATAACCAGAAATAATATATACAAGTAAAGAAAGAAATAAATGATAATTCAGATACTCAAGAATCAATTTAATTTGGTATGGTATTTCTAGTATCAACGATCTTATATACTAGTTTGTTCCTCTTTGGAAGTGCTTAGTTTATAACTTTTCAGTAATACTAGCAGGTATATAATTTATTCTATCTGTATTGTATTTCAAGTCTGTACGATTCTACAATTTATATTTTTGCTATGTTTCTTTTGCTAATCTCTTTTGCTTATTCATTCAATACTTAATTTAATTGTACTGGATTTTCATTATACTTAACTTAACTTAGCTGCCTGAATTGAATAATACTTTAATTGACTGCCCAAGTAACCTATACTAGACGCAGTGGATCGATAACGTTGGCCTTTGGACACCGCGGTGCCTCGGGCCGTCATACCATGGGACGCAGAACGTCAACCATGTATGCAGTCAGTATGGCTAAAAAGCCATGATATCACATGATCGGGCATAAAAGCCATGAATATGGGCATAAAAGCCATGAATACAGGCATAAAGCCTTTCGCAGTACTGCTAACACAATACCATATTGGCATGCCAAACTATCCAAACCAATCTTGTTAGGTATACTAGGGCATTTGATACTTTAAAATATTAATATATTGTGCTTTATGACTTCATTATTTCATGATAAATTTCAATCATAATTCATACATTCATTTGATCATTTATATGATCACAATTCACATCAATTATCCTTTTATACCATTGTACTCAAAATACTTCTCCTCTTTACAATAATGAGGACTAATGTCTCATTCATACATTAATATGGTTTATTTATCCATTCATTATGTTATTCATATTAATCCCAATTCTAAACAATGGTTCACATGTACCATTGTATTCAAAACATTTTTCCTTTCTCATTTATACATTCAAGAGTCTACTTATGTAATTACAAATTTTATATTTCAAGTTGAGTTACTAATATTTTATGAATTCTATTTGTGATGGGCATATATGCCCTAACTATCTATTCACATCAATTAGGTGACTTATTTTTCATGTTTCAAGTAATCCATGAATATTTCATGGATTTCAAATTTATGGCCTAAATTTCTTTTTAACAATTTTGACTAGGATGCATAGTCCATATTTGTCATACAATTCTAAGCATTTAAGCTTAGAATTGGTTATAGGTCTTCATCTTAATTCACTAATCATTTTGATTACTATTTACCATACTAGTCAACCAAAATGTTGACCTTTTATACTTAATGGATATATTAATTCTAATTACACCAAGATCCCACATTTTGAGTTTTACATTTACTAGTATTAATTGCCAATTGCAATTTAAAGTCCCCTAGATGCATTTCTAATTTCAAATTTTGAATTTCAAGTTTTGGTGTCACTATTCACCTCATTGGTCAACAAAAATATTGACTTTTGCATAGACAATAGGTACATTGGTTTTAACACTCCCGATGTACCACATTTTGCATTTAAAACTTGTTGGAATCAATTACCAAATCCATTTCCAAGCTTATTTCAAGTTTTCATGTCAGTATTCACTTCATTAGTCAACTAAAATGTTGACTTTTGCATAGAAAATATGTACATTGACTTTGGCACTTCAAACATACTACATTTTTCATTTAAAACTTGTTGGTTTTGGTCACTTTCTCAAAGCTTAGGTCATTTTGGCAAAATTGCCAATTTTCGGTTTTGGTGCTCCGAAGTTGCACTGTTTCATTGGTCGATTTACTGTTGGAATTTGACAAAACTTCCTTCATAGAAAACGTTCCTTATTTTGTCTAGTTGAATTTCTTTTTTTGAATCACTCCATTTGGAGTTTTGTAGCTCAAGTTATAGCCAAAATAAGTTTACTGTTCACTTGCACTGTTCATGCTGCTATCATGGGTTCTGGCAGATTTTGATCTAACTTTGGTCAGTAATTTGGTCAAGTTAAGTTCCTAACTTGGTCTAACTTTCTTCATATGAAATGTTCTACTATGCCTTAGGTTTCCATCGGTTCAAGAATCGCCTAAATCCAAGTTTTCTAGAGAGAGTTATAGTCCTCCAAACATTGTTGCTCAAATGAAAATTCTGGAAATCTCAGTACAGTAAACTTCACTTTGCTCAATGATTTGATTAGGTTCTGGTCATAATTTGGGGTAGGTTTCTTCATGAAAGTTGTTTGTCTATGTCTTAACTTGTTTCTGTAAAAATTTCAGGTCAATTGACCAAATCTACAGTGAGTTATGGCCAAATGAACAGTTACTGTTCATTTGTCATTTCTGCAGGTGCTGTTGCAGGGTGTCCGGATTGGGGCCAAGTTTTGGTCCTCTTGCTTTGGTCTTTTGGGCATGGTTTCTTCAGCAAAAATGTGCCATTATAAACCTAGTTTCATGTCCAATTGGCCAAACACCAATTGGACCAACACAGCCCAAGTTATGGCAGTGCAAGTGGACTAAATTTTCAGTCCCTCTACTGCTGTCCTAGGGCAGCCTGCAACTTCACTTTGCAATCCTATTTTTCAGTCCATTTTATGGTCAACTTACCTAAAATGGTCACTAATTGACCATTAAAATGTGCTCTAACAATTTCCTAAGCCAAGTCAATTTTCACTCCCAAAACCCTAATCCCCATTATGAATTTACACAAGATGCATTAGTTAAGCACATTAATTCATTATCAATATGTATATACACTTCAAACACCATTTCTATTCCACTCTAAGCCCATCAAAACAATCAAATCCCCACTCCCAATAGGCTGCCAAAATTTACCTCTACCCTAGTATGCATAATTCCCTTCAAATCTCACAATTTCTTAGCCTAACTTAATGTTTTAACATGAATATCCAAAGGAAGATGGAGAAAGATAGCACTAACCTTGTTGGAGCTAACTCCCAAGCTTGATAAACTTCTTTATTTTCACTTCTTTTTGCTGCCCAAAGCTTCCTCAAGGTGTGGGGTGAATTTTTTGTGAAGACAACTAGGGTTTTTATGGTGTGGAAGCTAGGGAAAATCAAGCTTGAAAAAGCTTGTCCATGGAGGTTAGGGAAAAATGGTTCACGGCAAGGAATTGAAGGAGAAAAGGAATTCTGGTTTTTCTCCATTTTCCAGCCCATTTGACCACTTTTAAATTAGTTTATGCCATGTGTCAACACTTGAGTGGGTGAAGGTACACTAATGACATCATGTGATGTCATAAATTCCCATTTAATTCATTTTTTTTTCTTTTCTTTTCTACTCATTTTCAATTCAATTTTTAGCAATATTTATTCATATTTTAGATCATAATAATTATTTACTCAACTGGGCAAGTCGGCCAAAAATCATCTCTGAAGACGAAATGACCAAAATGCCCTCCGTTTGGCTTAACGGGTCAAAATTGTCTGTACCGATTGAAAAATTTTTCTAAATATTTTCTTGGCATTCTAATGCCATAGGAACCTCAATGACCCTTCTCTGGAGTCCCAAAAATTATTTTATAATTTTTCCCCCAGGTCTAGGGCTCCTTGTTGCGAGAACCGCAACTTCCCTCTGGGTTACCCATCGCTTGGGCACCGGCTCATTTGACTTGGTTGTATTTTATTTCTAAAATTTTTACTAAATTTTTCTTATTAATATTTGAGTTAATTATGGTTCCTGACTTTAGTTTAAATATTTTTTTTTCAGAAGTTCTAGCTGTCCGGACCGACATCGGTCACCGGAACAGTAGACTGTGCGGAATTGCTACTGGGAGGATGTTACAGGGCGAGTCAAAAACACTTTGTTGAACAGCCCATTTTATAGCCGAACTCTGTCTGGTTAAATTCTTGAAATTTGGCCCAAATAGGCCTTAGGATTGGGTTGAGGAACAGTTAGGCTTACTACGGGCCTCGGGGGCTTTAGGCTGGCCCAGGTCCTAGTGCCGGTCCGGCCCATTAGTTGGGTCATGACAAGAAGTTCATTAATCCCCCCTGACCATAAGCTACCAACTGCAGAAGAGATGAAGGGAAGAAATTATTGTAAGTACTATGATTACTAGAATCACAACACCAACAGCTGTTAGGCTCTCAAAGGAGTGATCCAGGATTGCATCAACAAAGGTGTCTCAAAATTCCCTAAGAAAAAAGAAGCAATGATAATCGATGAAGACTCATTACCTCTTATGGCTCCCATCAACAAAACCATTGTGGATTTAAGGGGTGTCATCAATGAACTGAGAAGACTGTAGGTTCAAACTGAGGTAATCTAGAAATCCAAAGGTTCCCCTCACATGTATTCAGCCTATGGCACTCTCCCAAAGGTTGCTAAGGGCTTAATCAGGAGACACCTCCAATTTGAATGACCATCCAGGATGTGGCCATGTGATAGGTACCTATATGATAGGTACTGAGGTGATAAGCACTGAAGTTCTAGTAGATACCTTGGCATTAGGGGAGTCAATAAGAGAGCTCGTTACCAGCCAGACCACTTTACTTAGGAAGCTAAAAATCCTACACCTGCCACACTTGCTACACCAGCAGTAAAGTTCCAAAAGAACCAACCAAAATACGCAGCACCACCTCTAGTATAACTAAGTAAAAAATGGCAAGTAGTGTGCCATCCCAAAAACCAAACACAGAAGAAAAGGCTTCAAAGGCAGAGGGTAGTAGAAAGAAGGTGATAAGAAGTTGAAAAGGAAAAGCCTCTGCCAAAAAGCAAATTCAACAAAAAGGCAATAGAGGATTCAGAGTCAATAAGACATTTAGAAAAGGTATTAGACCAAGGAAAGGGAGGTGAGAAACTACTTATTGATTGTAATGTTACTTTCTTGCTGTTACCCACTACTTTCCAAAAGGTGATGATGGAAGTACCTGAGGAGGTTCCTAAAAAACTAGCAGATCCCTTGGAAGTTGAAAAGTGCAATGGAGTTATCGTACAATGCACCAACCAAAGTGAACCAAAAAAAAGTTGTAATTGATAAACCATCTGAAAGGATGACTAAATTCCTGCATCCTTTATTCATAATGGCTCATCTCAATGGCCATCCCACTTCCAAGGTGTTGATTGATAATGGGTCGGTACTTAACATAATGCCATTCAAGATGCTATAAGCCTTAGAGAAGATAAAAGAGGACTTGATCACAACATATGTCTTCATATCAACTTTTTTAGAGTTGTATCTAAAATAACTGGTGTCTTGCCAGTGGAGGTAACTATGGGGAGTAAGTCTTCTACTATTGCATTTTTTATTTTATGTTCTACTGCAACTTATCAAGCTCTTTTAGGGAGGGATTGGATACATGCAAACTAGTGTATTCCTTCTTCTCTTCACCAATTTTTACTGTTTTGGAAAGAGAATAATGTAGAGATGGTATGGGTAGATGCTATATAACACCCCTATATGCATAGCCTAGTATATTTCACTGTTCCGGTGATCAGTATCGGTCTGGACAATTAAGGAGATTAGAACCACATCTAAGACACCTAAATAAGCCCTGAATGCAAATAATTAGTGATTGCCAGATATTTAAGTATAAATAAGAAAAATAGAACATAAAAGGTTAAATGAGCTAAGAGTCACAGCGATGGGTGACCTTACCGGGAAGCGACTATGAGGTCAGTCCTAACCCTAATTTTGAACTAGAAATTGTGATGTCGCGGTCCTAAGGACTATTGCGAACCTAGTGGAAAAGAGAAAATCACATAAAAGAGTTGATAAGCAGGTCAAATAATTAGGTCAGATATCCGAAAGAAATATTTAATTACTTACAAATTAGATCAGACCAGCGAGGGGCAATTTGGTCAAATCACCCCTAGAGGTGACTCCTGACCTAACTGCCCAATAAAATCAGAAAAATGAAAATTTTGGAATCGAGAATTAAATTAAAGAAATATTGAAAAATTAAAGAAAAAGAAAAAGTAAGGAAAATTGAATTATTAACTCACTTTGGTGACATCATGAATGATGTCAAAATTAAATTTTAATTACGCAATTGTTTTGACCAAGTCAAATACACATAATTACACGTAAATACATAAAAATTAAAGGAAAAATCACTTGTCTTCCCCTAAGAGTTTCTGCCAACTCCTCCCTCACTCCCACTTCCATTCCATCCTCCATTAAAGCTTGATGCAAGCTTTTGATCCCATCAATTAACCCTAAATTTCCCCAAAATTTTCCATAAAACCTTATTATTTCAACTAGAAAAGAAGATTGAAGAAGAAAAAGGAAGGAGAAATTGAAGAATTTGGAGAATTAGAAATCAAAGTTGAGCTTAGTAAGTAAACTTGAATTTTGTTGTTTAATTTCTATGTTTTTAGTTCACTTAACTTAGAATTTAACTTCAAATCAAACAAAAACCATTATGGGGGACTAAAGGGAAATTTCAGCCAGCAATAGAGGGAAATGGAATTGCAAGAATTTGATGGAATTAAAGTGTTAATTTAGTTGAATTAAGCATGTAAACAAGATCTATGCACTTTAATTTCTTTAGATTACACAATCGAGGAATTATGGTTCTTAAGCCTCTTGAAATTGGGAGAAAAATTGAAGGAAATGATTAATTGATGCAAATAACCTTAATTGAGGTTAGAAATGGTCACTTGGGACCAATTGTGATGTGTTGGAATTAGTAGAATTAAAATGCAATTCGGATTGGGTAGGGTTCCTAATTTGGCAGCTTGACCTAGGTCCTTTTCAGGGATCAAAACTGAAAATTTACCAACCCAATTGGTGTAAGGCCAATTGAGAATGAAAATAGAAACATAATGACACATTTTTCATGCAGAAACCATGCCCAGAAAATGACATTAACATAGTGAACAATTAGGTCAAATCCGGGTAATGTGCACTACCACTGTACCAAAATGACCAAAGGAATAGTGTTTGTTCATTTATCCATAACTTGGGCTAGACAGGTCCAAATGACCTAATTTTTGTGGCATTGGAAAGGTATGACATAGCACTACAACTTTTATGAAGAACACCAACCCAAATTCTGCCCATAACCAAGTGAAATTGTCACCCAAAATTAGTAGTCCAAAACTGCCAGAACCAATTAGGTACCTAGAAATTCTGGGTAACACCAATCCGGCCAGCCTTATTCAAATAGCTATATCTTGGCCTACAAAACTCCAAATGGAGTAATTCAAAAAGGTAATTAAAGATAAGACAATAAGGAACAACTTTGATGAAGGACACTTAGGCAAATTCTCATAGTAACTAGACCAATGGAACAGTACAAAACAAAAACTAAAAATTTGAAATTGTCATTAGGAGACCAAAAAAAAATTAAAGGGCAACCAAAACCAATAAATTAGGCACCCAAAATGTGGTATGTGGGTGTAATTGAAATTCCCATACCTATTAAGTATAAGAAAGTCAATATTTTGACATGAATAGTAACTCTGAAATACAAATTTTAAAGAATGTTAATTTAAGCGTATTAAGACTAGAAATAAGTAGATGTAAATTTATTGTTGAATTTATTATAAGTTGTTATACTGAAACACTGCAAATTGTGTGTTTCAGTTGAAAAAAATACGAAGAAAGGAAAGGAAACATCGAGTCAAAGCCTAAAGGCGACTCGCACGAGGTTTGTGCACAACATAGAATTTTTCTATAAATTTTCTTTGGCAAATTGTTTTGAATGAATAAATTGTGAATTATTTGTATTGGAAATTGTGATTTAATGGAACAATATGCTTTTGACCTAAATTGTTAGAAAATTTAGTGGTATGTGATGAATTGCAAATAAATGTTTAGAAAATTTTTAAGATAGTTTTGAAACCACAGTATTATGACCATATATCTGAATGCCTCACTAGCATGACTAGTGGGAGGAAATAGTTTTGAATTCTCTCTCTGGCTGAAGTGTTGAGGTGTGTGTCAGTAGTGGAAGAAATTTGAATGGGTACCCATAGTTTGAGCTAGCTAGCATTGGTATGCCTCATAAGTCTCTGGCTATTGAGGTGAACAATATATTAATGGCATGATATGACTGTGTGTTTTTATAAAATTTATTTTTTGACTTCTGAAGTGAAAAAATTATTTGACTAAAATTTTAAATTGTGTTTTGCATCTGTGTACCATTTTCAGTATCATATTTGAATAAGTGTGATTTAATTTATGCTTAAATTAGTATTTTTAGTATGTTGTGTACCACTGAGTCATTGTACTCAGCAATGGCTTTTTATTGTTGTCACAGGTAGAGAGACTAGTAACTTAGCCGAGTGAGATGCCGAGTATCATAGTAATACCTTTGGATCTTTTGTCGGGTATTACATTATACCCTTATTGTACATATTTATTTTGATATATGTGACCGTATGTACATGTTGTAAATTGGTCTTGAGCAGTTGTACAAAACTTGTAATAAAATATTTTAGATTTTCTGACTGGCTCCTCCACAAAACCTTAACCATAGGGATCTGTTTTGATCTTAGTTGTCTCACTTGGTAGTCCACTATGGCTACTGGTTGCTCCTCAAACATCAAGTGTTCATTCAACTCTATTGTATCCGGTTGTAGCACATGAGAAGGATTAGGTATGTATTTCCTAAGCATGGAGATATGGAACACAGGGTGAACATGAGAAAGGCTGGGTGGTAACTCTAACCGATAGGCAACTGCTCTGACTCTGTCAGTAATCTCAAAAGGTCCAATATATCAAAGTGCCAACTTGCCCTTCCTTCCAAATCTCATAACTCCCTTCATCGGAGAAACCTTCAGGAATATGTAATCGCCTACTGTAAACTCTACATCCCTCCATTTAGGGTCAGCATAACTTTTCTACCTAATGAAAATCGTTCTCAATTGTTCCTTGATTAAAGGAACCATCTCAGAAGTGTATTGCACTAGGTCTACATCATGCACCTTTGCTTCTCCCATTTTCGTCCAACACAGAGGAGACCTACACTTTCTGCCATACAGTGTCTCATAGGGTGCCATTCCGATATTGGAATGATAACTGTTATTATAAGCAAACTCCACCAAGGGTAGCTGATCATCCCATTGACCTCCGAAATCCAGGACACACATACGAAGCATATCTTCCAATGTCTGAATTGTCCTTTTGGACTGCCCATCTATCTGAGGGTGGAAAGTGGTACTAAAGTTTAACTGTGTACCAAGTGCCTCCTGCAGCTTTTTCCAAAATCGAGAAGTGAACTGGGGCCCTCTGTCAGATATTATAGAAGCAGGAACTACAGGCAATCTAACTATTTCTCGATTATAGAGCCTGGCATATTGTGCAACAAAATAGGTGATTCGCACAGGCAAGAAATGAGCTGATTTAGTCAGATGACATACAATTACCCATATCGAATTATATCCCCACGTGATACGAGGCAACCCAATTACAAAATCCATCATGATCATTTCCCACTTCCATTTCAGGATAGGGAGCTCTTGCAGCTTCCCTGATGGCCTCTGGTGTTCAAACTTCACTTTCTGGCAAGTCAAGCACTTGGACACAAAGTCTGCTATGTCCCTACTGTACTCCTTCTATAATATTCATCAATTATGGGTCCCCGTGCTAAGAAACTCTGATTCTGTCTCATAGGTCTGGTCTTACTGAAAAATAGGCCAATAATAGCCCCTCATCTGAAATATCCAAGATCAGACCTTAATCCGTCAACTCATGTATTTCCTGAATCAACAGTCTCCTCTTCGCTGATATGTGTGCCAAATTGTCAGAAGATTTTTTGCTTAGAGCATATGCTACTACATTGGCCTTCTCATGATGATACTGGATGGTACAATCATAGTCCTTTAGAAGCTCCATCCATCTTCTTTGTCTTAAGTTTAAATCCCACTGTTGGAAGATGTACTTCAAACTCTTGTGGTCGGTGTATATCTCGCACACTTCACCATACAGGTAGTGTCTCTAGATATTTAATGCAAAGACTACAGCCGCCATTTTCAAATCATGGGTGGGATAATTTTGCTCATGCCTCTTTAGTTGTCTTGAAGCATAAGCCATTACTTTCCCATGCTGTATCAAAATACACCCTAAACAAACTCTGGAGGCATCACAGTACACGGTATACCCTTCACCACTCATCAGTAA
Organism: Hevea brasiliensis; assembly: GCF_030052815.1. Classification (NCBI taxonomy): domain Eukaryota; kingdom Viridiplantae; phylum Streptophyta; class Magnoliopsida; order Malpighiales; family Euphorbiaceae; genus Hevea; species Hevea brasiliensis. Next base: position 52,133,784 of record NC_079499.1, read on the forward strand.
TTTCAACACAGGGGTTGTAGTTAGATATTCCTCTCTTGGAAACTTTCCTCACACTCATCGATCCAAGTGAATGGAACATTCTTCCGAGTTAGCTTAGTTAGGGGAGCTGCTATTCTGGAGAAGTTCTGCACAAAACGTCTATAGTAGCTAGCTAGGCCCAGAAAACTTTGCATCTCAGTGACTATTGTAGGCCTAAGCCAATCAGTTACCTCCTCAATTTTCTTAGGATCTACTTGAATTCCTTCACTAGATACCATGTGTCCCAAGAATGAGATGCTTTCTAGACAAAATTCACATTTTGAAATTTTGGCATATAGCTAATGCTCCATCAAAGTCTGCAACACCATCCTCAAATGCCACACATGTTCTTCCTCGGTCCAAGAGTATACCAAAATGTCATCTATGAATACAATAACAAAACGGTCTAGGAACGGCTTGAACACCCTGTTTATCAAGTCCATGAAGACAGCTAGTGCATTGGTGAGTCCAAATGACATCACTAGGAACTCATAATGAACATATCTAGTCCTAAACGCTGTCTATGGTACATCCTCAATCCTGATTCTCAACTGTTGGTAGCCTGACCGTAGATCTATTTTGGAAAAGAATCTAGCCCGTTGGAGTTGATCAAATAGATCATCGATCCGAGAGAGTGGGTACTTGTTCTTCATAGTGAACTTATTCAGCTGTCTATAATCAATACGCAAAGCCCACAACACGAGGATTAGTACGTAATTTTTATAAAATTTATTATGCTCATTTAATGCCTGGAAAACACTGTGAAGTTTTGTGGGACCCACCGAAAAACTGTGTTGAAAAATTTTTAAATGAGTATTTCCGCGAAGCTCTTATCGAGGGAGCACTTCGGTACTCTTGGATTTTTCGTGGGATTCACGGTTTGCGAGAAATCTAGCCCAAAAATGAAAATGGGCTAAAACTTTCCGAGCAAAAATTAGACAAATCGCTCAATGGATTTTTGTGTTCTTGGTGTCTATGGAAAACTCTCGAGGTGTAGATGTGTTTTGGGACAAGACTTGATCTAATCGGTGGCCGGATCCGCCAAAATCGACCTTGTGAAGTTAAAGCAGTGCGCACGCGTAGGGGAGGTTTTTGGCATGATTTTTCGGCAGCTTGGAGGCCAACCGGCGGCGGGGGAGGGGAGGAGAAGGTTGTCGGCGATGCGGGGGGGGGGGGGGGGTAGAGGCGATGGCCCGCGCAGAGGGAGAAGGAGGAGAGAGAAACGGGAGGGAAAAGCGAGGCATCGGGGAGAGAGAAGAAAAAGAGAAGAAAAGAAGGAAGGGGTCAGGTTTGATTCGGTCAGTCCGATTCGGTTCGGTTTGATTCAGCCCGTTTGATTCAAGATACTCAAAATTGAATTTTTGCTCTGCCTTAGGACAAAAAATGAGGCCCAAAAATTTTAAAAATATTTCAGATAACTTAAAAAATTTTATAAAGTCTAAATATATTTTTAGTTTTACTACGTGGTTTTTAAATTAATTCGTAAAAATTAACAAAATTTATTGATTTTGAAAAATAAAACCCGATTTCTGAAATTCGAAAAATTTCAAATAATTTTTCAAAATTTTTAATAAAATAAAATACTAATATTTACCCATAAAATAATAAATTTAAAAATTAGGGGTGTTACATCTCTAAACTGTTGAGACTTAAACAATAGAGTGAGTACAGATGGGAAGACAAATACCAACAGGCCTTCGACAAAATCAAGGAGTATCTCACTAGGCCGTTGGTACTTGTTGCTCCAATGTATGGTGATCCATTAAAGCTTTATCTGTCTGCTACTTTTGATTCTATTGGGTGTCTACTGACATAAGATAACTAAATGGGACTTCAGCAGGCAATGTACTACTTGAGTCGGAACCTAATAGATATAGAGACTGGGTATTCTACAATTGAGAAGCTTTGCTTGGCCTTGTATTTTTTGTGACACCCCATACCCGTCTACAGTGTAGCCGAGCAAGATATGCCATATAGTGTATTGGAATACCCTATTTTAATTCAATCATTTTTCATTCTTCTTAATTTATTTTTTTTTTCATAGTTATAAAGTACAATTTATGAAATATAATTCATTTAAGTCATTTATTGAAATTATAATTTATTTAGAAAATTCGGCAGAGTACCGGCTAAAAATGGAGAAAATAGTTCTTCAGAACCTGTCAAAAATACTTCCAATAATCATTTTCAATCATTCTCAAACTCCAATAACCATCAACATGGTCTCAACATTAGCAATCATTTCAAGTTCTCAACATTAATCTACAATTTCATTCAAATTCAAAATCAACTAAAATTTCATGAAGATATTCTCAAATTATATTAATTAACAAAATTCTTCAAATATGTACATCAATATATGAGTACATAAATTTACTAATTTACATGAGTTCATAATTTACAAATCACAAACTACTACCTATTATAAAATGCAAAAACATAATTTTGAAAGGGACCTAAAGGTCCTACCACTGATGCACTGTAGATGAGAGGTGACTCTAGGCAGATCTGTGACCTCACCCAGTCTATGGTCTGCTGGGCTCTTTGCCTGTCTCTCCAGAACCTATGCGTGGCAAAAAGCGACGCGCTAAGCAATAATGCTTAGTGGTGCCAATAATAAAATAAAAAGAACTAATAAAAAAAATAAATATACAGTGAGTGTATTGATGTCTTTTGCAGTCAAATTTTTTATAATTATTGGTAGTCTTATTTATTTGGTACTTATTATATTCATTATTTTATTAAATTTATCAACTTTCATTTTTGGTTGCCCAAGTAACCTATACTGGATGATTGGACTGGATAAATGAGTAAACTGGTACTGGGTATCAAGTATCTCGGGCCGTCACACCATCGGTCACATATGTGTCTCCCGGTGTGTAACAGAACAGCTAATAAGCTGTGATAACATTAGGCACAAGGCCAAGTCTCAACACAATATCAGAATGGCTAAAAGCCATGAAATCATAGAATGGCATAATGCCATGTTCAGTACTGCTAACTGAACCCTATTGGCATGCCAACCTATCCAAACCAATCTTGCTAGGTGTACTAGGGCATGTTGCACTTTTAAACTTTACAATTCTTGAAATTTAAGTTTAGGTGTTACTATTCATTTCATTAGTCAACTAAAATGTTGACTTTTGCATAGACAATAGGTACATTGGTTCTAATACTCCCAACATACCACATTTTGCATTCTAAAGTTATTGGTATTGGTTGCCAATACCATTTCTAAGCTTAATGTTAGTTGTTCAAAATTTTCAGATCTCAAGCCTTGTGTTTACTGTTCCATTGGTCATTTTTACAGTAGGAATTTAGCAAAGTTGTCTTCATGAAAGTTGTTTCTTATTTTGTCTAGTTACATTTTCTTTTTTGAATCACTCCATTTGAAGTTTTGTAGCTCAAGTTATGGCCTAAACACCATAACTGGCCGGATTGGACAGAATCCAAAATTCTGGGCAAAAGTGGTTCTGCCAGATTTGGTAACCTAAGTTTGGTTGGCAATTTGACTAGGTTATGGTCAGAATTTGGATTTGTGTTCTTCATGAAAGTTGTAGGTATATGTCTTAGCTTTCTTCTGGTAAAATTTCAGGTCAATTGGACCTTTTTACACTAATTTATGACCAAATGAATAAATATTGTTTATTTGGTCAATTTTCCCAGGCAGACTGCAGGTCACCCGGATTAGGGCAATTTTTAGGCCAACTTGCTTTGGTTTTCTAGGCAGGGTTTCTTCACCAAAGTTGTGCCATTTTGTGTCTAGTTTCATGCCCAATTAGCTTTGTACCAATTGAACCTATACAACTCCATTTATGGCTGCCCAAACTTGCTAAACTCATAGTCAGTCCTGCAGGTCAGCCAAGGCAGCTTACCAATCTCAAATACCAAGCCATAACTCTCTTCATTTTCTCATCATACACAGCCAAATGGTCACTAATTGACCATTTAAACTTTCATTCACCAACACATGAACAAAATTTAAGTTTTATTCCTCAAACCCTAACTCCAACAACTAAAATTTTTATACATATACAATCCATAGTTTACAACACCAACATCATGTTCAATGGTAGCCATACACAAAATTTTTAGAATAAATTGGCACTAACCTTGACTTAGGCACTTTCCAAGGCTTAAAAACTTCACTTTCTTCCTTTCAAATTGCTGCCCAAAGCTTGCTCTAGTGGTAGGGATAATTTTTAATGAAGGCAAGTTAGGGTTTTGAGGTGGTTTAAGGTGGGAATTGAAGCTTTAGTGGAGCTTTCATGGAGGAAAGGGGTGGAAGGGAAGAGACGGCTGGTTTTTTGGTGAGAATGGCTGCTGAGTTTTTTTGGGTTTTTGCTGTATTCTTATCCACTTTTTATTAGTTAATTTAAGTGTTAATTAAATATGATTGGTGGGTAAGTGTTTAATACATCATATGATGTCATAATTGGTATTTTCTTCCATTTTCTTTGCTTCTCTTCTCTACTCATTTTCAATTTAATTTTTAGCAATATTTATTCATATTTTGTATCATAATAATTATTTACTTCACTGGACAAGTCGGCCAAAAATCACCTCTGAAGGCGAAATGTAACATCCTCCCGGTAGCAATTCCGCATACCATCGCTCTTGATCGATGTCGGTCCCATACCTAGAACTTCTGAAAAAAATATTTAAACTAAAGTGAGGAACCATAATTAACTCAAATATTGATGAGAAAAATTTAGTAAAAATTTTAGAAATAAAATACAACTAAGTCAAATGAGCCGGTGCCCAAGCGATGGGTAACCCAGAGGGAAGTTGCGGTTCTCGCAACGAGGAGCCCTAGACCCGAGAGAAAATTCATAAAATAATTTTTGGGACTCCAGAGAAGGGTCATTGAGGTTCCTATGGCATTAGAATGCCAAGAAAATATTTAGAAAAATTTTTCAATCGGTACAGACAATTTTGACCCGTTAAGCCAAACGGAGGGCATTTTGGTCATTTCGCCTTCAGAGACGATTTTTGGCCGACTTGTCCAGTTGAGTAAATAATTATTATGACATAAAATATGAATTAATGTTGATGAAAAATTAATTTGAAGCTAGTAGAAAAGAAAAGAAAAGAAAATAAGGAAAATTAAAGATAATGACATCACATGATGTCACTCACTTAATCCCAACCAATCACAAGTTAATAAGCATTCTTAAAACACTTAAAAGAGTCAAAATGGACCAAAATAAATCTGCTCTTCTTCTTCTTCTTCCTCCAATACGTGACTCTCTTCTCCATAGCCTCCATAGAAGTTTCTTTCATCACTTTCATTTTTCCCATGAATTTCCACTACTAAACCCTAAGTCACCTTCATCAAAACTTGTCCATACCTCTTGGGGAAATGTTTGGCAGCCAAGAAAAGGAAAGGAAGTGAAGTTTGAGTTGGGAAAAATCTGCCCTATTCAAGGTTAGTGCACATATATACTCAAAACTCTTTATTTCCATGCTAGAGACTTGAAACAAGTATGAATTTGTAACTTAAATGAACCAAAATTATGTGTATGCCTACTATGATTTTCGGCAGCCCTAAGGAAGGAACAATGATGGAGTGTTTTTGATGGTTTTAATGGACTTAGAATGAATTAGAGATTATGTTTAAGGTGTATATACACATATATAATGAATGGAAGTGCTTAAGTAGGTGTATGTGTGAATCATAAGGGAAAACTAGGGTTTTGAGAAGTGAAAATTTGACTTGGCTTAGGAAATTGTTAGAGAACATTTTAATGGTCAATTAGTGACCATTTTAGGTAAGTTGGCCATAAATTGTACTGAAATGTAGCATGGCAAAGTGAAGGAGCATGCTGCCTTGTGAGTGCAGCAGGGTGACTGAAATTTCAGTCCACTTGGACTGCCATAGCTTGGGCTGTGTTGGTCCAATTGGTGTTTGGCCAATTGGACATGAAACTAGGCTTATAATGGCACATTTTTGCTGAAGAAACCCTGCTCAAAAGACCAAAGCAAGAGGACCAAAAGTTGGCCCCAATCCGGACACCCTGCAACAGCACCTGCAGAAATGACCAAATGAACAGTAACCGTTCATTTGGCCATAACTCACTGTAGATTTGGTCAATTGACATGAAATTTTTACAGCAATAAGTTAAGACATAGACAAACAACTTTCATGAAGAAGCCTACCCCAAATTATGACCAGAACCTAATCAAATCATTGAGCAAAGTGAAGTTTACTGTACTGAGATTTCCAGAATTTTCATTTGAGCAGCAATGTTTGGAGGACTATAACTCTCTCTAGAAAACTCGGATTTAGGCGATTCTTGAACCGATGGAAACCTAAGGCATAGTAGAACATTTCATATGAAGAAAGATAGACCAAATTAGGAACTTAACTTGATCAAATTACTGACCAAAGTTGGATCAAAATCTGCCAGAACCCATGATAGCAGCATGAACAGTGCACGTGAACAGTAAACTTATTTTGGCCATAACTTGAGCTACAAAACTCCGAATGGAGTGATTCAAAAAAAGAAATTCAACTAGACAAAATAAGGAACATTTTCTATGCAGGAAGTTTTGTCAAATTCCAACAGTAAATCGACCAATGAAACAGTGCAACTTCAGAGCACCAAAACCGAAAATTAGCAATTTTGCCAAAATGAACTAAGCTTTGAGAAAGTGACCAAAACCAACAAGTTTTAAATGAAAAATGTAGTATGTTTGAAGTGCCAAAGTCAATGTACATATTTTCTATGCAAAAGTCAACATTTTAGTTGACTAATGAAGTGAATAGTGACATGAAAACTTGAAATAAGCTTGGAAATGGATTTGGTAATTGATTCCAACAAGTTTTAAATGCAAAATGTGGTACATCGGGAGTGTTAAAACCAATGTACCTATTGTCTATGCAAAAGTCAACATTTTTGTTGACCAATGAGGTGAATAGTGACACCAAAACTGGAAATTCAAAATTTGAAATTTGAAATGCATCTAGGGGACTTTAAATTGCAATTGGCAATTAATACTAGTAAATGTAAAACTCAAAATGTGGGATCTTGGTGTAATTAGAATTAATATATCCATTAAGTATAAAAAGGTCAACATTTTGGTTGACTAGTATGGTGAATAGTAATCAAAATGATTAGTGAATTAAGATGAAGACCTAGAACCAATTCTAAGCTTAAATGCTTAGAATTGTATGACAAATATGGACTATACATCCTAGTCAAAATTGTTAAAAAAGAAATTTAGGCCATAAATTTGAAATCCATGAAATATTCATGGATTACTTGAAACATGAAAAATAAGTCACCTAATTGATGTGAATAGATAGTTAGGGCATATATGCCCATCACAAATGGAATTCATAAAATATTAGTAACTCAACTTGAAATATAAAATTTGTAATTACATAAGTAGATTCTTGAATGTATAAATGAGAAAGGAAAAATGTTTTGAATACAATGGTACGTGTGAACCATTGTTTAGAATTGTGATCAATATGAATAACATAATGAATGTATAAATAAACCATATTAATGTATGAATGAGACATTAGTTCTCATTATTGTAAAGAGGAAAAGTATTTTGAGTACAATGGTATAAAAGGATAATTGATGTGAATTGTGATCATATAAATGATCAAATGAATGTATGAATTATGATTGAAATTTATCATGAAATAATGAAGTCATAAAGCACAATATATTAAAGAATTTTAAATTATCAAATGCCCTAGTATACCTAACAAGATTGGTTTGGATAGTTTGGCATGCCAATAGGGTATTGTTTTAGCGATCGCGAAAGGCTTTATGCCTGTATTCATGGCTTTATGCCCGTATTCATGGCTTTTATGCCCGTATTCATGGCTTTTATGCCGATTATGTGATATCATGGCCTTTTAGCCATACTGACTGCATACGTGGTAGACGTTCTGCGTCCCATGGTATGACGGCCCGAGGCACCGCGGTGTCCAGTGCCAACGACCCGTTATCCAGTCCAGTCGTCTAGTATAGGTTACTTGGGCAGTCAATTAAAGTATTATTCAATTCAGGCAGCTAAGTTAAGTTAAGTATAATGAAAATCCGGTACAATTAAATTAAGTATTGAATGAATAAGCAAAAGAGATTAGCAAAAGAAACATAACAAAAATATAAATTGCGTAATCTGCATGACTTGAAATACAATACAGATAGAATAAATTATATACCTGCTAGTATTACTGAAAAGTTATAAACTAAGCACTTCCAAAGAGGAACAAACTAGTATATAAGATCGTTGATACTAGAAATACCATACCAAATTAAATTGATTCTTGAGTATCTGAATTATCATTTATTTCTTTCTTTACTTGTATATATTATTTCTGGTTATATTATTGCACCACTAAGCAGAAATGCTTAGCGCGATGGAATTGCTTCATCGCGCAGTATCAAGGTAAAACCAGAGATCGTCGATCGAGATTTTTGGAGTCCAGATCTGCGTATGTCGTAAGAGTTCAAGATTGTCACCTCCTCAAAGAATGCATGTAGATAGGGCTCATTTTATACATGTTATGTATATTATTCATTCCTAGCACATTGTAAATTATTTGTATATCTTGTACAAAATAAACTCATGTAATTAACCTATGAATTATGGAAGCTATTCAAAGTAAGTATTTTAGTATGTGAATTGAATTTGAGTTATAATGAGATTATACTTGTGAATATTGAGATATTGAAAATCTAATGAGATTTCTGAGAAATCTGGATACTGTATTGAGATACATTATGCTTGAAAATTTTTGAGACTATTAAGTTTGAGAAATTGAGTATATATTGAAATTGTCTTTGGCAGGTTCAGAAGAACTGTTAGTCCAAATTACAGCTGACACTTTGTCGGATTATCGTTAAAATTTTTGAAATTTCCAATTTAGTTAGATTTTGATAAAAGTAAAAATAGCCTAAATCTTCAATAAAGTTTTTGAATAAATAAATTAAGGACTGTAATGAAATCAGATAAAATAGAGTGCTCCGGCACACTGAGTGGCATAACTTGCTCGGCTACACTGTAGTCGGGTAAGGGGTGTCACACGAAATGACCAAAATGCCCTCCGTTTGGCTTAACAGACCAAAATTGTCTGTACCAATTGAAAAATTTTTCTAAGCATTTTCTTGGCATTCTAATGCCATAGGAACCTCAATGACCCTTTTTTGGAGTCCCAAAAATTATTTTATGAATTTTTCCTCGGGTCTAGGGCTCTTAGTTGCGAGAACCGCAACTTCCTACTAGGTTACCCATCGCTTAGGCACCGGCTCATTTAACTTGGTTGTATTTTATTTCTAAAATTTTTCCTAAATTTTTCTTATTAATATTTTAGTTAATTATGGTTTCTCACTTGAGTTTAAATATTTTTCTGGACGTTCTAGCAGTCCGGTCTGACACTGGTCACTGGAACAGTAGAATGTATGGAGTTGCTACAGAGAGGGTGTTATACATTCTACTATTCCGGTGACCAGTGTTGGACCGGACAGCTAGAACGTCCGGAAAAATATTTAAACTAAAGTGAGGAACCATAATTAACTCAAATATTAATAAGAAAAATTTAGGAAAAATTTTAGAAATAAAATACAACCAAGTTAAATGAGCCGGTGCCCAAGCGATGGGTAACATAGTAGGAAGTTGCGGTTCTCGCAACTAGGAGCCCTAGACCTGGGAGAAAATTCATAAAATAATTTTTGGGACTCCAGAGAAGGTTCATTGAGGTTTCTATGGCATTAGAATGCCAAGAAGATACTTAGAAAATTTTTTCAATCGGTACAGACAATTTTGGCCCGTTAAGCCAAACGGAGGGCATTTTGGTCATTTTATTTTCAGAGATGATTTTTGGCCAACTTGTCCAGTTAAATAAATAATTTATATAACATGAAATATGAATAAATGTTGTTAAAAATTTAATTGAAATTAATTAGACAAGAAATGGAAAGAAAAGGAAAGAAAATGACATTATGACATCATAATGATGTCATTAAAGTTCTCCCAACCTATCCCATATGGACACATGGCAAAACTTTATTTAAAATAGACTTAATGGGCTGGAAATGGAAGAAAAATCAGAATTCTCTCCCTTCTTCATTTCCTTACCGTAAACCATTTCTTCCCTAACCTCCATGAACAAGCTTTTTCAAGCTTGATTTTCCCTAGCTTCCACACCATAAAAGCCCTAGTCGTCTTCACAAAAAAATTCACTCCACACCTTGAGGAAGCTTTGGGCAGCAAAATTTTGAAGAAAAAACTGAAGTTTTGCAAGACCCAAACTTAGTTCCAAAGAGGTTAGTGCCAATTCCTTCTAGAAATTTTATGTATATCATATGTGGAGTAGGAATTAAGTGTGAAAATTAAGTGAAATTAAATAAAAGTTGCATGATGAATTTTTACCATTTTTGGCAGCCATGAACTTATGAGAGTTTTGATGATTTTTTTTAGATTAAAAGAGTATATAGGCTGTCCTTTGATATGAAATTAAGACTTAGCACCTTATATTGTAAGTTAATGGAAGAATAGAGGAATTGAGAATTTAGGGTTTTGACGAAATTAAGGTTTTAATCCCATAATGGTGTAGGAACATTTTAATAGTCAATTAGTGACCATTTGGTTATTGGTAAATAAGAAATTAAGTGTGTTTAGTGATGGGATTTAGGTTTAGTGTGGCTGCCCTAGGTGACCTGCAGAATTGGACATGAGTCCAGTAGGTTTGGGCAGCCATAACTTGAATTGTAAAGGTTCAATTGGTGTAAGGCCAATTGGACATGAAACTAGACACATAATGGCACAACTTTGGTGAAGAAATGATGTCCATAAGACCAAACCAAGTGGACCAAAAGCTTGCCCCAATCCAGGTGACCTGCAGTATGTTTCTGCAGAATGACTAAATAAACATTATTTGGTCATTTGGCCATAACTCAGTGTAGAATGGTCCAATTGACTTGAAATTTTACCAGCAACAAGCTAAGATATAGACCAACAACTTTTATGAAGAGACCTATCCCAAATTATGAGCAGAACCTATCCAACAAGGGAGTTGTATTCACTGTTCACTGCATTGTAGATATAGTCAGTCTAGAAAAATTCCAATCCGGCCAGTTGTGGTTTTTGGACAATAACTTGAGCTACAAAACTCCAAATAGAGTGATTCAAAAATAGACAAAATAAGGAACAACTTTCATGTTGATCATTTTGCCAAATTCCCACTGCAAAAATAACTAATGGAATAGTAAAGATAAGGTATGAAAACTGAAAATTCTGCTCAATTAACTTTAAGCTTAGAAATGGTATTGGCAACCAATACCAACAAATTTTGAATGCAAAATGTGGTATGTTGGGAGTATTAAAACCAATGTACATATTGTCTATGCAAAAGTCAACATTTTGGTTGACTAATAAAGTGAATAATAACACCAAAACTTGAAATTCAAAAATTGTAAAACTCAAAAATGTAAAATACCCTAGTATACCTAACAAGATTGGTTTGGATAGCTTGGCATGCCAATAGGGTTCAGTTAGCAGTACTGCACATGGCATTATGCCATTCTGTGATTTCATAGCTTTTAGCCATTCTGACATTATGTTGATACTTGGCCTTGTGCCTAATGTTATTACAGCTTATTAGTTGTTCTGTTGCACACCGGCAGACACATATGTGACTGATGGTGTGATGGCCCGAGGTACTTGATACCCAGTGCCAGTTTATCCGTTTATCTAGTCCAGTCATCCAGTATAGGTTACTTGGGCAACCAAAAATGAAAGTGGATAAATTTAATGAAATAATGAATATAACCAGTACAAAATAAGTACGACTACAAATACTCATCGAAAATTTATTTGCAATGAGACATCAATACATTCACTGCATATTTATTTTCTGTTATTTCTTTTTATTTTATTATTGGCACCACTAAGCATTATTGCTTAGCGCGTTGCTTTTGCCACGCGTAAGTTCTGGAGATACTGACCGAGAGCCCAGTAGACCACAGACTGGGTGAGACCTCCTGCAGCTCTGCATAGTGTCCGTGTCACCTAACCATCTTCAGTGCATTGGTATGACACTAGGTTTCATTTTGGTATTTTGTAACTAACTTTTATTTTCTCTTGTGTAATTGAAACTTATGTAATGTATTTTGATGTTAATGTAAATAGTAAAAATTGTGTTTATGAATGAAAAATTGAGTATTTATTTATTGCTTATATATGAATACTATGAGAAATGAATTATTGAGAAATGGAAATGTTGTTGAAAAATATTAAGATTTTGATGATTATTGGAGTTTGAGAATGATTGGAAATGATTATTGGAAGTGTTTTTCACAGGTTCCGAAGAACTGTTTTCTCCATTTTTAGCCGGTACTCTACCGAATTTTATATAAAATTTTTGGAACCTTAAATAAATTATAATTTCAATAAATGACTTAAATGAATTATATTTCACAAATTATTTTCAAAACTATGATAAAAATAAATTAAGGAAGAATAAAAATGACTGAGATAAAATAGAGTATTCCGGTACACTGTGTGACATATCTTACTCGGATATACTGTAGACGGGTAAGGGGTGTCACACAACTCTTCCCCTCTAATTTAAATTTCATCCTCGAAATTTATCTGATGCAAACAGTTGAGGGAACTGTTGCCTCATCGTCTCTTCACTTTCCCAAGTTGCCTCCTCGGTGTTGTGGTGCCTCCAAAGCACTTTCACCAGTGAAATCTGCTTATTTCTCAACTCTTTCACTTCCCGACCCAGGATCCGTATGGGTTCTTCTTCATATGTCAAATCCGGTTGTACTTCAATTTCTTCCATGAAGATGACATGTGAAGGATCTGAGCGGTATCTTCTTAACATAGATACGTGGAACACATTGTGGATCTTGTCCAGCTCTGGTGGTAAAGCTAGCCTATAGGCCACTGGACCCACACGTTCAAGGACTTCATATGGGCTAATGAACCTAGGGCTTAACTTACCTCTTCTTCCAAACCTCAGTACCTTCTTCCATGGTGACATCTTGAGGAACACTTTGTCTCCAACTGTGTATTCTATTTCTTTTCTCTTCATATCAGCATAGGATTTTTGTCTGTTTGAGGCAACTTTCAGATTGGCTTTGATTATCTTTACTTTCTCCTCAGTCTGTTTCACCAGATCTGGCCCTACAAGTTTATCTTCGCCCAATTCAGTCCAGCACACTGGAGTTCTACATTTCCTCCCATACAGTGCTTCATACGGGGCCATTTGGATACTAGCTTGGTAGCTATTGTTGTATGCAAATACTGCCAGTGGAAGGTATCTATCCCAACTTCCCTCAAACTCAATGACACAACTCCTTAGCATATCCTCAAGGACCTGACATATATTTCATGTTATTATTATCATTTCAGTTCAATATTTATATTAGTTCAATTGGTTTCAATTGCTTACCTGGATTACTCTTTCTGATTGCCCATCCGTCTGAGGATGGACAGCTGTGCTGAAGTAGAGTTGTGTACCCAAGGATTCATGCAATTTCTTCCAAAATCTCGATGTAAATCTTGGGTCTCGATCAGATATGATGGAAAGTGGAATTCCATGCAGTCTAACTATCTCACTGATATACAATTCTACTAACTTCTCCAGTGAGTAGTCAATCCTAACTGGCAGAAAGTGTGCTGACTTTATCAATCTATCTACTATCACTCATACTGCATCATGCTTTTTCTGGGTGAGAGGTAGGCCACTTACAAAATCCATGATGACCCTATCCCATTTCCATTCAGGTATGCGTACAGGCTATAGCAAACCCGACGGAACTTGATGTTCTGCCTTGACTTGCTGACATGTCAAGCATTTAGTCACATAGTCAACTATGTCCTTCTTCATACTAGACCACCAATAATGAAGCTTCAGATCATGATACATTTTTGTACTTCCTGGGTGCATAACATAAACACTAGTATGTGCCTCTTTCAGGATATTGGCTTTCAATTCCCCATCATCTGGTACACATAATCTTCCTTTATAGTACAGACACCCATCTGTTTTCACTTCATAGTCCCCTTATGAGATTTTACTCACAGTAGTCATTAATTTCTCATCTACCTTTTTCCCATCTAAAATCTGCTGTAGCAGGTTTGGCCTCACTTGCAACTCAGCCAAAATAGCTCCATCTCGAGCCAAGGATAGACGGGCATTCAATGATCTCAAAGCTGTGATGGATTTTCTGCTCAAAGCATCTGCAACTACATTTGCCTTCCCAGGATGGTAGTCAATTACACAATCATAGTCCTTCAGAAACTCAATCCATCACCTCTGTCTAAGGTTGAGCTCCTTCTGGGTTGGCAAGTATTTCAGACTCTTGTGGTCTGTGTAAATGTAGCACTTTTCACCATACAAGTAGTGCCTCCATATCTTTAGTGCGAAGATAATTGCTACAAGTTCTAGATCATAGGTAGGGTAATTATGTTCATGTGGCCTTAGTTGCCTGAAAGCATAAGCGACTACCTTCCCCTCTTGCATCAATACACACCCTAACCCATTATGAGAGGCATCACTGTAGACCACAAAGTCCTTTCCCGACACTGGCTGTGTTAATACTGGTGCCTCTGTCAACATAGCCTTCAACTTCTCGAAACTAGCCTCACACTTGTCATTTCAGTCAAATCTGACATTCTTGTGTAATAACTTGGTCATTGGAGCAGCTATTAAGGAAAATACCTTCACAAATCTTCTGTAATACCCAGCTAGCCCCAAGAAACTTCTGACCTCAGTTGTATTCCTGGGAGGCTTCCATTCCATCACTGCTTCTATCTTTTTGGGATCCACTCTAATCCCATCAGCTGACACTATGTGTCCAAGGAATGCAATCTCATTCAACCAAAAGTCACACTTAGACAACTTAGCATACAGCTTCTTTTCTCTCAAGGTTTGCATAACAACCCTCAAATGCTCATCATGTTCTTCCCTGGTCTTGGAATACACCAAAATATCATCAATAAAGACCACTACAAACTGATCCAGGTATGAATGAAAGATATGGTTCATAAGATCCATGAATGCTACTGGTGCATTTGTTAGGCCAAAGGGCATCACCAGAAACTCATAATGCCCATATCAGGTCCTGAATGCAGTCTTTGGCACATCTACATCCTTCACCCTCAACTAATGATACCCTGATCTGAGATCAATTTTGGAAAATACTCCTACTCCCTTCAACTGATCAAATAGATCATCAATTCTAGGCAATGGATATTTGTTCTTCACTGTCACTTTATTCAACTGCCGGTAATCGATGCACAACCTCAAAGTCCCACCCTTCTTTTTCACAAATAGCACTGGAGCTCCCCATGGTGACAAACTAGGGCGTATGAACCCCTTATCCAGTAACTCCTGTAACTGGATTTTTAGTTCTTTCAATTCTATGGGTGCCATTCTATAAGGAGCAATAGAGATTGGTGCTGTACCTAGCAGTATCTCAATAGCAAATTCGACTTCCCTTTCTGGTGGCAAGCCAGGCAATTCTTCAGGGAACACATCTGGGAAGTCTTTTACTTTAGGTATCACACAGATCTGGCTTAGTCTGTATAGTATCCACCACATGTGCTAGGTAGGCTTCACAGCCTTTTCTTATCAGTTTTCTTACAACTGTGGCTGAGATGACATTGGACAAGAAATCTGTCCTTTCCCCCACAACTGTGATCTCATTACCCTCAGGAGTTTTCAAAGAAATCCTCTTCAGTTTACAATCAACCATTGCCTGATGACATGACAACCAGTCCATTCCCAAAATCATGTCAAACTCATGGAAAGGTAACTCAATCAGGTCTGCCAAGAATTCATACCCCTGAATCCTTAACGAGCAACCCTTGTACACTTTTTTCACCACTACACTGTGGCCCAATGGATTAGTGACCAGGATGTCTTGGTCACTCTCCCTACTAGTATCCCCCTTTCTACGGGTAGGTTGATGCAGATGTATGAATGAGTGGATCCTGGATCCACCAATACATGCACAGATATGTTGTAGAGGGAGAAAGTACCCTTGATGACGTCTGGGGCATCTTGCTCCTCCTGAGCTCTCATGGCATAGGCTCTGGCAAGTGGTCTGCCCTCAGGCCTCTCTGCTGGCTCAGATGCAGGCCTCTGTAATGGTCCTACTGCCTCAGATTTGCTAGATTTCATACCCCTTTGTGGTGCAGGAGTAGGTCTGTCTGCTTGTGTTGAAGTAGCTGTAGTAGTTCCGCGTGGACAGTTTCTCAGCTGATGCTCTGTCGACCCACACCTTAAGCAGGCACCAGTCACTCTCCAACACTCCCCCTTATGCCACTTCAGACAATGTGGACATGCAGAAGATGCTAAGGCTAGTCCCTTGAACCCCGTCCCTAGAGAGCTGCCCACAGATAGTGTGGACTGACCTCTCCTAGGGGTGAACTGTGGCCTGGGCCCCTGAGACTGACCCTGACCTTGAGGTTGACCTGAACTCTGTGCAGGTGGACCTTTGAACCTTTTTCCTGGTGCAGGAGATGAGCTAGACTGACCCGGGCCCCTCTTCTGCTGTCTCTCTCTTCTGGTCTGCTCATTTATTCTAACCTTTTCAACTTGTATTGCAGTTTCCACTAACTTGGTGAAGTCTGTGATTCTCAAGGCAGTAATCATGATCTTTATGTTGTCATTTAATCCTTCTTCAAATCTTTTACACCTTTTGGCTTCATTAGGGACTATCTCCCTTCCATAACGACTCAGTCTGACAAATTCCTTTTCATACTCTGCCACTGTCAGCTGTCTCTGCCTCAAATTAATTAACTCTCTTCTTCTCTCTTCTAGGTATACACTACCCACATATTTCTTCTTGAATTCTGAGAGGAAGAAGTCCCAAGTTATTACTTCTGGCTGTACTTCATTGGACACCGTATCCCACCATTCATATGCATCATCTTGCAACAGAGATATATCAGCTTCTAGGTTTTGCTCTGGAGTGCAGTGGAGTTGTTTTAAAACCCTTCCTGTTTGTTCAACCAATTTTCGGCTGCAACAGAATCATCTTCTCTCTTGCCAAAGAAATCCACTGCTCCAAATTTTCTCAGTCTTTCCAGGTGTAATTTCTGTTGTGGAGGTAGTGGTGGCATTACCCCAGCCATTTGTCTGAAGAATTCGGCCATTTGCTGGAACATGGCCTATGGAGGTGGCGAGAGCTCTCTTTGGAGTCGGCGAGCTGGTTCTCTCCTACCCCCAATCTCAGCTGCTGCAGGTGGAGCATGACTCTCCACTTCCTCCTCAACTGCCCTCTGAGATGTGGGGTCCATATACTATTTAACAAAGACAACATATCTGCATTAGTGTCACCTCAACTCTTACAAATACAATGCATAGTATAGACTCAATTTAGGCCCAGATCTGCATTGGTCATTTTTATAGTAGGAATTTGGCAAAGTTGTCTTCATGAAAGTTGTTCCTTATTTTGTCTAGTTACATTTCCTTTTTCGAATCACTCCATTTGGAGTTTTGTAGCTCAAGTTATGGCCTAAACACCATAACTGACCAGATTAGACAGAATCCAAAATTATGGGCAAAACTGGTTCTGCCAGATTTGGTAACCTAAGTTTGGTTGGCAATTTGACTAGGTTATGGTCAGAATTTGGATTCATGTTCTTCATGAAAGTTGTAGGTATATGTCTCAGCTTTTTGATGGTAAAATTTTAGGTCAATTAGACATTTCTACACTGAGTTATGACCAAATGAATAAATACTATTCATTTGGTCATTTTGCCCAGGCAGACTGCAGGTCACCCGGATTAGGGCAATTTTTAGGCCAATTTGGTTTGATTTTCTGGGCCGAGTTTCTTCACCAAAGTTGTGCCATTATGTGTCTAGTTTCATGCCCAATTGGCCTTGTACTAATTGAACCTATACAACTCCATTTATGGCTGCCCAAACCTACTGGACTCATGGTCAATCCTGCAGGTCAGCCAAGGCAGCTTACCAATCTCAAATACCAAGCCACAACTCTCTTCATTTTCTCATCATACACAGCCAAATGGTCACTAATTGACCATTTAAACTTTCATTCACCAACACATGAACAAAATTTAAGTTTTATTCCTCAAACCCTAACTCCAACAACTAAAATTTTCATACACATACAATCCATAGTTTACAACACCAACATCATGTTCAATGGCAGCCATACACAAAATTTTTAGAATAAATTGGCACTAACCTTGACTTAGGCACTTTACAAGGCTTAAAAACTTCACTTTCTTCCTTTCAAATTGCTGCCCAAAGCTTACTCTAGTGGTAGGGATAATTTTTAATGAAGGCAAGTTAGGGTTTTGAGGTGGTTTAAGGTGGGAATTGAAGCTTCAGTGGAGCTTTCATGGAGGAAAGGGGTGGAAGGGAAGAGACGGCTGGTTTTTTGGTGAGAATGGCTGTTGAGTTTTTTTGGGATTTTGCTGAATTCTTATCCACTTTTTATTAGTTAATTTAAGTGTTAATTAAATATGATTGGTGGGTAAGTGTTTAATGACATCATATGATGTCATAATTGGTATTTTCTTCCATTTTCTGTTCTTCTCTTCTCTACTCATTTTCAATTTAATTTTTAGTAATATTTATTCACATTTTGTGTCATAATAATTATTTACTTAATTGGACAAGTCGGCCAAAAATCACCTCTGAAGGCGAAATGACCAAAATGCCCTCTGTTTGGCTTAACAGACCAAAATTGTCTGTACCGATTGAAAAATTTTTCTAAGCATTTTCTTGGCATTCTAATGCCATAGGAACCTCAATGACCCTTCTCTGGAGTCCCAAAAATTATTTTATGAATTTTTCCTCAGGTCTAGGGCTCCTAGTTGCGAGAACCGCAATTTCCTACTAGGTTACCCATCGCTTGGGCACCAGCTCATTTAATTTTGTTGTATTTTATTTCTAATATTTTTTTAAATTTTTCTTATTAATATTTGAGTTAATTATGGTTCCTCACTTTAGTTTAAATATTTTTTCGGATGTTCTAACTGTCCAGACCGACACTGGTCACCAGAACAGTAGAATATACGAAGTTTCTACAGGGAGGGTGTTACATTTTTCATGTATAAAACTAAGACATTATTTAATAGGTTCTAGGGTATATGGAGTTTTATAAACATATTTAACGAAATACATGTCGTCCAGACTACTGATTACTGGAAGAATTAGGAAGTAGTTATTAGCTTTATCAAAATTTACCTTAATTTATTTTACCCAGAAAGCTGTGAAGCGGCAAATACTTGCAAACTTTCTGGCAGACTACTTAGGTCTCAAGACAACTGATTCAGGGGAGTAAGGGTTGAATGTCTACAATGCAGAAAAGGTACCCTGGTCCCTACAATTTGATTGCTCCACTACAGAGACCTCAGTAGGTGCAGGGATCATTATTGTTTCATTAACTGGTGCTAGGACAACTCTTTCCTTCAATCTATAATTCCAATGCACCAATAACCAAGCTGAGTATGAAACACTGATCATTAGCTTGGTGATCCTCAAAGAATTGGGAGTAGAAGAGATACACATTATGGGAGACTTGCAGCTAGTCATTAAGCAGCTTATTGAAGAATACAAGTGTGTCAGCTTTTCCCTTGCCCCTTATTTTGCTTCTACTATATAAATTTTGGACTGCTTCAAGGAAGTTTCGTTCATAAATGTGCTAAAGGAAGCCAACCAGAAAGTTGATGAGTTAGCTCAACTAGAGAGATTAGAGCCTGTTAGGTGGTGTTTGGTGAAGTGAGAGTCGGTGCTTCTTTCTATAAAATATATGAGACTTGCATGCTTTGATAATTCATAAAATCAACCATGCAATTATTATAAGATGAAAAGAAAAGTAACAACAAAGCATTCACATTAAATTAATCAACAAACCTACTATTCCATCTTCTGATCAGTCCACGACACCAAGAGATTCTCATGGCTGAGTAGATTGGGGAGGACTTAGCTACTGCACCATTTGCATAATCACCACAAGTTTAGCCTTTTTGTAATAGGTGGAATGAGCGATGCACGAACCCATCATGTGCATCCACATAATCCTGGGAGAGGCTAAATATTTCTCATTTAAATACTATGTAGTTCTAATCAAATTTAAATTTTTAAGTTCTGTTTAAACACTACCACATTTATTATTAAGTTTTATCCTAATTAAATAAAATTATATTCCTTAATAGATAAATTTAAATAAGAAACCAACCAAATCAATCAAATTAAAAAGATTTTTAAATAATAATAATTTTTTATATTATTTTAAATAAAATTTCTTATATTTAATTATTTATGTTGAATTTATAAATATACTTTAATTTCGGATAACTCTCTGTAATTAATTTCGTTACATGATTATATATTTGTTCTTCTTTTAAAAAAAAAAAAACAAATTTGCACTTCTACTTATTATTTTTGATAAAAAAAATGCACTGTATTTTTTTAAATAACTTAAATAATTTAAATAATCAATTTTTTTAAATAACTTAAATAATTTAAATAATCATTAACTTTTTTTAAAAAAAATACTTTAATCTCAATCATTTTAATTTCTTATTTTTCATATGTATAAATTTTTTTAATATATATATATATATATATATAGGTGAACTTTTAAATTGATAAAAATATCTTTAAATTTTATTATTTATAATATTATTAAAAATTTTAATTTCATAAAACAGTGAAAAATAATCTTTTCTATTATAATTTTATATTCAAGTAAAATAAAAATAATTTAAAAATTTTTACTTAAATAGGATTATAATAAGCCTATTTAACTTAAAATAAACTCAAGTTGTTTTTTTTAAATTAGTTTATTAAATTTTCGAATGAGTCCTGATGGACTTATAAAAACTAAATTAAAAGTTTGCTTTTAAATTAAGGGTTGATTGTAAAAAAAAAATCATGAAGTTCGGTAGTTTTTGCAATAAAATTTTGATATTTACATAATTATCAATTAAACCTTCATAATTAATTTATGTGTCAAATTGATTTTGATCTTCAAAAAATCGTTAGTATATTTAACGGAATTCTACGTCAGCTGCTATATCATTATTAGAAAAATCACACCAAAAGGCCCAAATTTGAATTAATTGTCAAAAAATTATGAAATTTGCTAATTTTTATAATTAAATTTTGAAATTTACATAATTACAAATTAAATTCTTACATTTTATTGATATTTCAAATTGACTTCACTGTTAATAAATTATTAATATACTTTAACCTTAGAAATAAAGTAAAATAAAATCAAATCAAATTCTTCCTCGCATGTACAGTCAACTTTTTCTTCAAATAAACTATTTCATCCTTTAAATTTTTTTTTTGTCTTCATCAACACTTTAATTCTGCTTTGGATTTCATTAATCAGTGTATCATTTTGATTACATTTTTCACTGAGCTGCATCCATTTTTTAATGATTTTATTGTAAATCTCATTCAACTTCGTAACTTTTTTTTTTAAAACATTTTTTTGCTGAAGTAAATGTGTAAATAGCACATTTTCCCAACTATTGCAAAGTGAATCAAACCACTAAAATAAAAAACAGTCATTCTTCAAAATCAATTGCTCATTAATATTAATTATTAACAAATTTATAAAGTACAGCTCCCAATCAAATAGTCAAAATAAAAATTATTACAATTACCTGCCAAGTATCTCATACTAATGGTTTATTGACAATCGAGTAAATTTGAGACATTAATAAAATGTGAGAATTTAATTGACAATTATATAAATTTTTGGGATTTAATTGTAAAAATTAACAAACTTTATTTTTTTTTTTTACAATTAAATCTGATTTGAGGTTTTTGATGTAGCTTTTTCAATAATGATATGGTAGCTGACGTGAAATTCTCATTAAATATACTAAAGATTTATTAGCGGTCGAGTTAAATTGAGACATCAATTAAACATAATGATTTAATTGGCCATTATATAAACTTCAGGGTGTAATTACCAAAATTGATAAACTTCAAAGTTTTTTTTTTGACAATTTGAATTAAATAATAAAAAAGTTATGATTATAAATACTGCAATAATGAAAGGCAATTTAAATAAAATTAATATTTTTAAATAAAATTAATATTTTCTTCACATATTTATATATTATATAAATTTTTTAAAATAAAAAAATTTAAATGTTAATTATAATATAACACCTGGATAAAAGTATAATTAACCCAAATCTTTTTGTTAGTGCAAAGTCTTTTAAAGATTGTTCTGGAATTTTCCTTCTAGAGGGCTGGGCTTTGAGATTGTTTTGGTCTTAATTTGCATTTTGTTTATTTGGATTTGGGCCTTAGCCTACCTTCTGTGGTTCTCCAAATTTTAATGAAATGTTATTTTCATTTAAAAAAAAAAAAAAAAAAACTCTTGCACTTTTGGAAAACATGACTAATTAAAGAATAGATTATTTTTAATCTACCATATAAACATCCTTTTGTTGCTAGTGATGTTAATCAAGTGATTGCTCATTTATGGTAAAATAGTTGCAATATTTCAACTCAATTATTTAAAAAAAGATAGAAATATTTTTAAGTTTTACGATTTCTTCAGTAATTAAGAAAAGAAAATTTCTAAAAAGATTTCTTCTGTCCACCAAGTCAGATTATTATTATTATTCATTATCAGCTTAATAATAATAATTATTATTATTATTATCTTAATTCAGCAAAATTAATTTTTTATTATTAGAAAAAAAAAACTGCGGATTCAAGTTTAAAATCTTCTAATCCAGTGGTGGAGATAAAATATATTTAATTTGAGGGATCGATTAATTGAGTAATTATTTATATATTTTAATAAAAAACTTATATCTAAAATACTAAATTTTTATATTTATTATAAACATTGTATAATAAAAAATAATTATGTTTACTTGAATTTTTAATATTTAGAGTTATATAAAATTTGTTCATATTTTAAAATTTTTAAAATTTTAAAGTTTTACCTGATACCATAATTTTTAAACACTTTTATGAAAATTAGTTTCAAATTTTAAATTTTAAGTCAAACATTTAAAATTTAAATTTTAAATCCAAATCTCAATTTAAAGTAATTATAATAAGACTTTGTTTCAATAGGGAAACTTATAAAAAAATAATAGGAAATTAATTTTCAGATTTGAAATTTCTAATTATAAGGAAACTATGGATATTGGGTGCCATTAAATTAAAATTATTATTCTAATATTTCTATAATTATTTATATACATGAAAAATAGTTGAGAAAATTTCCCTTAATAGTTCCGCCATTGTTCTAATCCATTGAATTCAAATTTTAAACATAAGAGATAAGCCCAAGATTATCATCTCCCTAAGTAAAGATAATGTAATTAAGCATATCTCATACTGGAAAAAAAAAATATTAATAAGAAAAAGAAAAGGCAGTTTCAATTAGAATAAAAAGAACAAACACAGCATAATAAATAAGAAAAATAGAAAAAAGTAAAATCTTTACATCGGAATCATACCTTAGACAAGACGCCGATAGATTAAAAATAAATAAATACCGATAAAATTGAAAATTAAGCTTCAAACATGGCGATATATAATAATAATAACAAAAAAAAAACTTAAATAATTAAAAAAAAAATCTAACGTTTCATTTGTTTAACTTTGTTCCAGCCCTTCTTGCAAGATTCGCCAACAATCTTCACCCCTTTCTTGAAAAAAACCTTCAGCTCCTTAGCTCTCTCCTTCACCTGCTGCTCAAATCCAGCCATGTCGTCTCTCAATTTGGTATGAGATATTAGAAGAGAACAGAGAGAAATATCAAAGAACCATAGAGAAGGTCTGAGAGTTTGAGATATATATATAGAGAGAGAGAGAGAAGAGGAAGTTGGAGGCAGCTAAGGTCTCCTTGTCAATTTAAAAAAGCTTAGCTGCTTGCTAGCCTAGCAGTAACTGAACTCGTTTGGATTGGAATTCTTTTTAGTATCGTGGTTACCACGTGGAATCCAACATACAATGGGATTACGTGGCAAAGATCAAGTGGTTAACACGTCTTCCTTTGATTGTGTGCTGGTGATTATATTATACACGTTGATTGCGGAACAAGCAATCAATCTCACTCTCTCTCTATTAACTCTTTTTCACGCTTTTGCGACCCGTTTTGTGGACTCAAAGTGGATGGAAAATCACGTGACATGGAGAGTGACTATCAATTTAATTAAATCAAGTTGTATTTGTTTTTGCCCCTTTGGCATTAATTGGGTTAGTTATTATGTTGAAAATTAAGTCCATGACTACTAAAATCAAAGAAAACACACTTTTTTCTCAAATCAAGTAAGTTATTTATAATAATAAAAGTATTAGATGGACAATTAGACTCACTCAATAGTAACTAAAATACCTTATTTCTCTATATTGAAATTCTCTAAACTCATAACCAGAGTGGTTGTTTCTTGTTGATAACAATCCTTTCCCATTTAAATATTTTCTTCTTTAAATCTTTTCTTCCTCCTTTTCTTTTTCTTAATTTTTATTTTTGTGAATATATCTTGAATTTATTTCTTCTAATTTTTATGGTTCTTCTTTTTATTGTGAGGGTTTAATTTTTAATTACTAAAAATAAAGTATGATTATTGGTTTTATTTGGTTAAAAATTTTAGATTTTAATTTGTAACTTGAGTCTAGTGGCTACTTTGAAGATTTATATTTTTATCAAAATCATTTTTAAGCAGAAAAAATCCAATATCCTGATCTACAGGAGTGGTGTCTTATTTCTTCTTTAATTATTTATAATACTTATTTATGTTTTATAAAAAAAAATGTATTAGAATGACAATTAAAATTAATAACATTAAAATAGTTTGAATAGTATTAAGAAATGGAAGATAATAGCCGATGAAATGAATTAAATTCCATTTAAGAAATAATGCCCCAGAAGTAGAACAGCAACAGCTGAATCTCTTTTGTATTGATTACTTTTATTGTACAGTGAATTAAGATGATTTGATATTTTTAACGTGAAAAATAAAATACTTCTACATAAAAATATGATGAATTAATGGTAAAATAGCAAGAATGATATAAAAAATGATATGGAGGGAAATAATTTTAAAAAATTTACGATTTATTAATATTAATACAAAATTGATTTTCAAACATTATTGAATAATAAAAAAGGATTCATATAATTGACCCTCGGCCCTTAATTAATACTTAGCTATTGTTGATGCATGGTCATAAAGAAATAAAGACCAAACGGTTGAATGATACTAGCTGTTAGGTAGTGATTGCCACTTTCTGCAAGATAAAAGCCAAAAATGAACATCATTTTAAATGTAAAATTCTAGTGACAGCTTAGGCTCCATAGGTGCCAGTGAATCCAACAAGTAAATCATATTTTACGATATTTGGAACGAGGCATCAGGTGGGCCAATTGGACCATACTGCTGAATTTGGAAGCATTATTATATGTGCAGCTGTCACAAGCAAAAAAAAAAAAAAAAACAATGTATGAGTACAGGCAGAGGAGGGTGACAAAAGGCTAGACAAATGAATTTCTGAAATGAGTATGATTATATGGACCAAATCAACAATTATTTTGTCTCCTTAAAATGGCCAGTGATCCATGTGGGAAGCTTCATGAATTCCACCATGTCTAGATCAAAGAGAACCTTGTGCATATGGATGAAAATGACTTTCATTCATTACTTTATGGTTAAGATACAAAAGTTACAATCAGTATCATTGCATTGTACAAGGAATGTATAGCAATGGATGAACTCAAGTTTCCAGTCCAGCAGTAACAGCATCCAAGGATCCATCCAATTATAAACAATTGTAAAAAATTCTCACCAGAAAAGTGAGCTGCACTAAAAACAGCTGAACTTACAAAAACTGCTTTCTGCCAGTTCATTGTGGAGGCCAGAGACGTCAACAGAAATCCTCTGTAAACAGTTTCTTCCAGTAGGGGAGTGATGAGGCAGTAAACAAAAACACAGGCAGTTTTCGATATGTTGCTGCTGTGAAGAATCTCCTTCAAAATAGGGTTGTTCACACTCTACAGACATTTAGACAAGAAGCATTGAGATGTGGCCAACTCTAGAAACCAAATTTGCTAGAACCATTGCTTCATTATCCAACATATCTTGGGACAAGGACTATAGTGGCAATGAGCTTGAAATTATATTCATGGAAATGATGCGTTGTTTACACGCCAAATGTGGAATATAATGTTAATGTAATGATTTGATGTACATTATTGAAGCCAAAAGATAGAACATAATTTTCTGATTGCACTTTAATTAAATTGTTTACTTTGATTAATTAAAGAGAAAGTGGTGTATTTTGGCATCCTATGTCTACAAAACTATTAAATTCTGCCATTCAAAATCAGCCACACTGTAGGCTAAACCCAACATCCAAATGAAACTTGTTTTGCAATTGAAACCATACACCATGCAGTATTACAAATCACAGTAAAAAAAAAGTTCAATGCATTCAGCAATAGATTCATTCTAAAATACTATGCAGTATTACAAATCACAGTAAAAAAAAAAAAAAGTTCTATGAATTCAGCAGTAGATTCATTCTAAAATATCATTAAAGTGCAGTTATAATTGTTTCAAATGCTATTAAAATAGAAGTAAATAATTTAGTTCCCTTGGATACCGAACGCAACACTAAAGTGGATTCTTCCCATTATTTTCTCCTTAATAAATACTCCTTCGTCATTTACTAGTCTCTCACCTATGACAGCCAATTTTCAATCAACAGTCCTGAGAATATCTCTAGAATGGGAAAAAAAGAATACTAGTTTTACTTGAGTTTGAGACAAACTTACAATAGTTGAACACCATGGTTTGAATAAATGACCAGGTTTACTATATCAATTATAATCTCATGGCTAACAGAAAGTAGGTTTTAATCTTGAATAGAGTCATGTAATCATAAATGAATCTTTTGCATGAATCATAAATGACAAGAACTTAGGAATGACTTAGAATTTCAAAAATTTCATGCAATTATCAAAGAGAAATGGAAAATATCATTAGAATGAATGCGTATATTATACTACCACATAAAATTTAACCTAATTATTCTCTAAGCATGTGAAGAAGAAATCATGCTAGTTTCCATGTCTAAACTTTTAAGAGGGGAAAAACATCATAAAGCTCTTTCACAACTAGAAATTTCATTTGGTCAATTACATTATTTAATTTAACATAAAAATATTCAAATTCATGTAGCAATAAAAAAAACAAGCATAAAAAAAATGATATCACTAAGCAAATAACGCAGACAATTAATCCAGCAGTGAATTTTTGTCCAACTCAGCATAGGAATATCTTCTCAACAAAGCCTCATCCAATAATTCCAAAGCACGCACTTGAACCTTAAAATCATTGAAGAAGAAAAAAAAAAAAAAATACACCGACCTTGGCCTCAGCTAAGATATCCACAAGGAATGATGTAAGGAACACCAATAAAATTAAAGACCCGAAACCCAGCGCTGAAGCTAACAGCCAATTCCTCTCCTTTGGTAACTTGTTAGATTTGAAGAAGCTCATTAACTTATGTTCTGGCTTGGTAGTGGTTCTAAGTAGAAGCAGAGCTCCAATGAGTTCTAAAATTTGAATGACAAGCAGTGATAAGGCCTGCAGTAAAGAAAAATGAACATCATTCTGCAACTTCAGCAATATAGAAAAGTCCAACTGCACTATTTCAATGGCTAATATGTGAGCTATATCAGATCAGCTCCTTGAAGCTAAAGTTCTTACTTTTATCATGAATTTCAGATGATGGACCATTAAAAATATTGGTGACTCCATGTAGTGGATTGACAAAAAATTCAAGAAGCCCTTGCAAGAAAACTCTAATGAACTTTCCTTTTCTAGCGCAAATAACAATCAACTTATAAATGATGGTTCAATTAAATATAAAGAGGGAGATTTTATAAATTCAGTAGTGAGATTTAAAGTAAAAGGCAGAATCCCATATACTGCAGTGGCATGAGTTGTTGAAAAGAGTTGCTATCTATGTCACAAGGTTAAGTCTAAGACAACAATATCCATTATTGACATTTGAATAAGCTGCAGCTTATTAGCTTATCCTCACAGAAGGCATTAGCGAGCAATGGAATCAGATTCATATGATCTTTTATTCCTTTTGTAAAACTAATTTAAGACCAAAATGGATTATAATATGCATAATTAAGATGAAATAACTCACTCACTTCAGTTTGTGGATCAAGCACAGGTTGGTGCAATAGATAGGCAACTATAGACAATCCTCCAATACCCAAAGGAATGTGCAAATTAAACATATACATTGCCATAGTACTCCAAATACTTCCTCTTTCCCATGTAATATCAGATGAAAGCGCTGAAAAGCCCTGTTTACATGTACCCAAAATCAATAATAACTAAGAAAAACAAATCTTTGCCACATCTAAAATAAACCATATTTCCATAATAAACTTGGAATACTATTATGAAAAATGGAGAAACACAGAAATAAACCAAACCCATCAAGCCATTCACAAATAAGTTGCAATAGCATATTATATAACTCCAAAATATTAACAAATCTAAGCGTGAGTCAGCTTCCTAAAACAAAAACAAACCCTACTCCATCTGACAAATTTTGCTTCTCATTATAAACACATAAATGTAATATACTACACAGACTACATTTTATTGTAAAGAATTATAAGCATAGCTTTTAGATTAGAGAAGGTAATTAATCAAGAATTTAGTCAAGATAATTTTAGCAATCGAAGCGAAGGTACCTCAGTGGGATTATCAGTAATCTCCTCTTTGATGCAGTAACAGCGGAGAGATGATTTGAAGCTAAGACTAGGCTCACGAATAGAGAAACAATAGGCGGGCTTTCGATGCAGAATTAGCGGTTTGTAAAAATCGCTGCCAAATTTGGCGGGTTCGGCACCCACGGTTGGCCGAAGCGCCAGAACCATATCCCCTCCCTCTCTCTCTCTCTCTCTCTCCCTCTCCTTTCCTTTCCTTTATTTTTTTCTTTTATTTATTTTTATAAATTACAAATTGAGCAGTTTTATCATAAAGCCACATTTTCAATATCTCTATTTTCATTTTAAAATAAGTTTAATTCCATTTACAAATCAATATTTTATCTAATTTTCACTCAATTTATCGTTAACCAAATAAGAAATGACAAAAGCATTCTCTGTGTACCATCTCTTATGTTTTCTTCCCATTATAAATAATTTTTGGTTTGTGATATAAAACTATCATTCATAGCATAAAATAAAAGGTTCAATAATAAAATATTAAATAGACTTAATTATATAATGTAAGTGGAGGTCAATTTAGTTATATTAGTTTGTAATTAGTAACATAAAAAAGTGTCCAGCATTTCTCATTCACCGTATTTCACTATCTGAAATCTCTCTA
Source organism: Hevea brasiliensis (assembly GCF_030052815.1). NCBI lineage: Eukaryota > Viridiplantae > Streptophyta > Magnoliopsida > Malpighiales > Euphorbiaceae > Hevea > Hevea brasiliensis. The sequence goes on from NC_079499.1 coordinate 52,163,172, forward strand.
TTAGAATATGCTTGTAAAGGATGGTGGTCCTTTATCACGGGTAAGTGGCCACTCATTCTTAGTGTCTCCATAGTTTTTCAAGGTATTACCTTTGTTCCTCCGGCGGCTTCATGTACAATCTATGCATTCTTACTTTAGATAGTCTATATATTCTACTGTTCCGGTGACTAATGTCTGTCCAGACAGTTAGAATATTTGAAACTATATTTAAATTAGAATAAAGAGTCATAAATAAATTAAATAATGATAAGAAAAATTAAAGAAAAATTTAAACAATGAAATGCACTAAGGTTAAATGAGTCATAGCTCCGGCGATGGGTAACCCTAACGAGAAGTGACTGTGAAGACAGTTGCCGATACTAGACACGTGAGAAAACCCTGTGAAATAATTCTTGAAACTCCAGTGAAGAGTTATTGAAACTTAGATGATAAAAGAATGCCAACAAAATGCTAAGAAAATTTTCTAAATCGGTAAAAATAAATTCAACTCGATGAGCAAAACGAAGGGCATTTTAGTCATTTCACATTCAGAGATGATTTTTGACTAACTTGTCCATTTAGGTGAGTGAGGTTAATGTCCTAAAATATGAATAAATATTGCTAAAAATTTAATTAAAAATGATAAAAGAAAGAAGAAAAAAAAATACAAATCAAATGAAAATAAAAACTTAATTATGACATAATAATGATGTCATTTAAAATCTCTCACCAATCAAATTTAGACAAGCACTCATAAAACCATTAAAAAGAGATAAAATCAAACAAAAATTTAGTTGTCTTCCTTCCTTCACCAAGCTAGCCAAACTGCACTATAGAATCTCCACCATTTTTCTTTCAATAAAGCTTCATCTCCCACTTAAATTTACCATAAAACTCCTTCTTGTCTTTACTAAAATTAATCCTTGCACCTTGAGTAAGCTTGAGGCGACAAAAAGAAGAGGAAAGAAAGAGGTTTAACAAGCTTGGAAATTGACTCAAGCAAGGTTAGTGCCAATTCCTTTCTCTTTCTCTTTATATTTTATGTTAGGAGCATAAATTAAGTAGGAAATTATAGAAATTGAAACAAATTGTGCATGTTAAACTCACCTTACATTTTCGGCAACCATGGTAGGGAGAAGAATTTGGGTGTGTAATTCAATTTAAACTTGAATTCTAGTTTGGTTATGAGCATATATATGAAGTATAAGGTGAATTGCTTATGTTATGTGTAATTGGGGAATTGTGGTTAGGGTTTTGAACCCAAAAATTGGGGGTTTATGCAATTGATGATGAATTGATGTTTTAATAGTTAATTAGTGACCATTTGAGGTGAATTGACCTTAATTTGAAATGAATTGTGGCATTGAAGGGTGAAAGGGATAGGCTGCCCTATGTGCTAGGAATTCTGGACTTGAGTCCAGTGGGTTTTGGCAGCCCTAACTTGATTTGTGTAGCTTCAATTGGTGCAAGGCCAATTGAAGGTGAAACTAGGGACATAATGCTACATTTTTTATAAAGAGACCCTACCAGAAAACCAACTTTAGGCGACCTAAAATTTGCCTAAATCTGGGTAACTAAAATTCTAGACCTGGAAAATGACTAAATGAACAGTATTTGTTCAATTGGCCATAACTTTGTGTAGAGATGTCCAAATGACCTGATTTTTAAACCTATGGAAAGCTTAGACAATTTATACCAACTTTCATGAGGGAAAAAAACCCAAATTCTGATTATAACCAATTCAAATTGTAAGCCAAAATTATGATACCAAAACTACCAGAACTTATTTTGCCCAAAAAATCTGGGAATGTACCAATCCGGCCAGTTATGATAAAAATGCATTAACTTGAGCTACAAAACTCCAAATAGAGTGATTCAAAAAGAGAATTAAAGAAGACACATTAAGAACAACTTTGGTGAAGAAAGTTTAGCCAAATTACCATTGTATATTAGTCCAATGGAACAGTTAACCTACGTGACCAAATCTGAATTTTTGGAATTTCTTTCAATGAGCTTTGAATTGAAATTGGCAACTAATGCCAACAAATGTAAAATCCAAAATGTGGTATTTTGGTATAATTAGAACTAGTATACCTATTAATTATGAAAAAGTCAATATTTTTACATGAATAGTAAGGTAAATAGTAACTACCAAACCTCAAATGCAAAGAATTAAACAATTAACTTTGTAACATGCCCTAGTATACCTAGTATGATTGGTTTGGATAGGTTGGCATGCCAATAGGGTTTTGATAGTAGTACTACATATGGCTTCGTGCTATTTTGTGATTTATGGTATATAGTGCCATTTCGTGATATTATGGCTTTTAGCCATTTTGATAATCTTGATATACTTGGCCTTGTGCCCGATGATTATTATGGCTTGTTAGCCGTTCTGTTGCACACCTGGCAAACACTTTGTGACCGATGGTGTGACGGCCCAAGGTACTTAGTACCCAGTGCCAATTTACCCATTTATCTAGTCCAGTCAACTAGTATAAGTTACTTGGGCAACCAAAATAAGTTTTAATAATTTATAACCAAATTATGAACATAAAAAGTACTAAATGAATAATATTACGAATAATTATCAAGAATTCAATCTGCATAAAATAATACCATAATTTCTACATATTTAATTATTTTAGTTTATTTTTATTTTATATTGGCACCACTAAGCTGTATTGCTTAGCGCATTGCTTTTGCCATGCGTAGATACTGGAGACACAGAGCGAGAACTCGGCAGACCTCAGATTGGGTGAGAGTCAGAACTTCATTGTGTATGGTGTCACCTCCACTACAATGCATTTTGGGTAGGACCCATTAGGCTTATTAGCAGTTTTGTATTTTGTAGTATGTATTCATTTTGTATTGTAAATTATGAACCTGTATAATTATTGTAAATTATGCAAATTAATGAAGATTGAGTATTTCTTTTATGAATGTGATGACAAATTTATTTATGTATAGAATGTTTGAAATTATGAATGGCAATGTTGAGATGACACATTGGAATAGAATATGAGAAAGAATTTACATTATTGAATACATATATTATTGATAATTTTAACAGGTGGGAAATCATCAAAATTACTAATAAATTAGGGGAAACTCTATCAGTTTCTCCAACAAAATAATTAGATTTAAATTTAATAAAATAAAATGTGATAATTAGGAATGTAATAAGATAAGTCAAGGCGCTCCGACATCGAGTATGACATACTTTGCTCGGCACACTATAGACGGTTAAAGGGTATCACATTTAGTGGTATCAGAGCACGGTTTAGGTGTTTTTGGGTTTAGATACAGTCTATACTATGCATTGCATTTGTAAGGGTTGAGGTAGCACTAATGCAAATCTGTTTGTCTTTGATTATTTTGGTTAGGATATGGACCCGACCTCATAGAGAACCATAGAGGAAGAGGTGAAAAGTCATGCTCCACCCATGGTTGAAGCCGGAGGTAGGGGAGAGCCTGCTCCACCAGTGCAAGAGATACCTGTTCAGCCTCAGCAGGCCTTGTTTTAGCAAATAACCGAATTCTTCAGGCAGATGACTGGGGCTATATCACAACCACAGCCACAACCTCCACCACTACCATAGAAGTCCTATCTGGAGAAGTTAAGGAAATATGGGGCTATGGACTTTCTGGGAAAGAAGGAAGATGATCCTCCAATAGTTGAAAACTGGCTAGACAGAATAGAACGAGTGCTGAGACAACTTCACTGCACCCCAGAGTAAAACCTAGAGGGTGCTGTGTCCCTACTTCAGGATGATGCTTATCAGTGGTGGGACACGGTATCCAGGGAAGTGCAGTTAGATCAAATCACATGGGAATTCTTCCTCACAAAGTTTAGAAAGAAGTATGTCAGTAATATGCACCTGGAAGAGAGAAGAAAGGAATTCATCAGTCTGAGACAGAGACAGTTATCAGTGATAGAATATGAGAGAGAATTTATCAGATTGAGCCGGTATGGAAGGGAAATAATACCCACAGAGGTTGAGAGGTGCAAAAGATTCGAAGAAGGGCTAAACGACAACATTAAATTGCTTATTACTGCATTGAGGATCACAGACTTTGCTCAGTTGTTAAAGCTGCACTGAAAGTAGAAAGGGTTAGAATTAATGATCAAACCAGAAGGGATAGATAGTAGAAGAGAGGTTCGGGTCAGGCCAGTTCACCCTCTGCACCTGGTAAGAAGTTTAGAGGTCCTCCTGCTCAGGGTTCTAGTCAGCCACAGGGTTAGAGCCAGTCTCAGAGGCCCAGATCTCAGTTCACACCCAGGAGAGGCTAGTCCACACCATCAATGGGCAGCTCCCTAGGGACGATGTATGAGGGACCAGCCCCAGTAATATCTTCGGCTTGTCCACACTGCATAAGTGGCACAAGGGTGAATGTTGGTGTGTGACTGGGGCTTGCTTCTAGTGTGGGTCTACTGAGCACCAGATCAGAGATTGCCCAAGGAGGACTGCCACAGCTACTCCAGTATAAGCAGATAGACCTACTCCTGTAGCTCAAAGGGGTAGAAGGCTGGGTAAATCTGAGGCAGTTGAAATTTCACAGAGGCCAGCATCAGAATCAGTTAAGAGGGCAGAGGCCAGGGCACTAGCAAGGGCATATGCTATGAGGGCTCAGGAAGAGCAGGATGCTCCAGATGTTATCAGGGGTATGTTCTCTCTCTATGACATACCTGTGCATACATTGGCGGATCCAGGATCCACACATTCATACATTTGTATTGAGTTACCTATGGAAAGGGGAATTCAAATAGAGAAAAATGACCAAGATATTTTAGTCACTAACCCATTAGGCCACACTGTGTTGGTAAATAGAGTGTGTAAAGGCTGCCCATTGAGGATTCAGGGGTATGAGTTCTCAGCAGACCTACTTGAATTGCCCTTCCACGAGTTTGATATCATCCTTGGAATGGATTGGCTATCACATCATTGAGCAATTGTTGATTGTAGATTGAAGAGGATTCCATTGAAAACTCCTGAGAATGATGAGATAACAGTTGTGGAAGAAAGGACAAATTTTCTATCTAATGTCATTTCAGCCACTGCTGTAAGAAAGTTGATGAGAACAGGCTATGAAGCCTATTTGGCACACGTGGTTGACACTAGGCAGGATAAACTTGACCTGTGTGACATACTTACTGTAAGTGATTTCCCCGATGTCTTTCTTGAAGAATTACCTAGTTGCCACCAGAAAGGGAAGTAGAATTTGCTATTGAGATAATGTCGGGTATAATGCCAATCTCAATTGCCCCTTATAGGATGGCACTTACTAAATTGAAGGAGTTGAAAAATCCAATTACAGGAGTTACTGGATAAGGGGTTCATACGCCCCAATGTGTCACTGTGGGGAGCTCTGATGCTATTTGTGAAGAAGAAGGATGGGATACTGAGGCTATGCATTGATTACCGACAGTTAAACAAAGTGACTGTGAAGAACAAGTACCCATTACCCAGAATTGATGATCTGTTTGATTAATTGAAGGAAGCAGGCATATTATCCAAGATTGATCTTAGATTAGGATATCATCAGCTGAGGGTGAAAGATGCAGATGTTCCTAAGACTGCATTCAGGACCCAGTATGGGCATTATGAATTTCTGATGATGCCGTTTGGGTTGACCAATGCACCAGTAGCTTTTATGGACTTTATCAACCGTATCTTCCGTCCAAACTTAGATCAGTTTGTAGTGGTCTTCATTGATGATATATTGGTGTATTCTAATAATAGAGAAGAACATGATGAGCATGTGAGGATTGTTCTGCAAACTCTAAGAGAGAAGAAGTTGTATGCCAAGTTATCCAAGTGTGACTTCTGGTTGATTAAGATCTCCTTTCTTGGACACATAGTATCAACTAATGGGATTAAAGTGGACCCCAAGAAAATTGAAGCAATAATGGAATGGAAGCCTCTCAGAAATACAACTGAGGTCAGAAGCTTCTTGAGGCTAGCTGATTACTATAGAAGGTTTATGAAGGGGTTTTCTCTAATAGCTGCTCCATTGACCAAGTTACTATATAAAAATGTCAAATTTAACTGGAATGACAAGTGTCAAGCCAAATTTAAGAGGTTAAAGGCTATGTTGACAGAAGCACTAGTGTTAACACAGCCAGTGTCGGGAAAAGACTTGTGGTCTACAGTAATGCCTCACATAATAGGCTAAGGTGTGTTTTAATGCAAGAAAGGAAAGTGGTCACCTATGCTTCTAGGCAATTAAGGCCACATGAAAAGAACTTCCCCACCCATGATCTTGAATTAGCAGCAATCATATTTACACTGAAGATATGGAGGCATTACTTGTATGGTGAAAAGTACTACATATACACAGACCACAAAAATCTGAAATACTTGCCAACCCAGAAGGAGCTCAACCTTAGACAGAGGTGATGGATTGAGTTCCTGAAGGACTATGATTGTGTGATAGACTACCATCCTGGGAAGGCAAATGTAGTTTTGGATGCCTTAAGCAGAAAGTCCATTGCAGCATTGAGATCATTGCATGCCCGTTTATCCTTAGCTCATGATGGAGCTATTTTGGCTGAGTTGTAAGTGAAGTCAAACCTGCTATAGCAGATAAAAGATGGGCAGAAGGTAAATGAGAAGTTAATAGCTCTTACGGGCAAAATTACAAAAGGCAAGGAGACTAAATTTGAGTTAAAAAAAGATGGGTGTTGGTACTACAAAGGAAGAATGTGTATACTAGATAATGGGGAATTGAAGACTAGTATTCTGAAAGAAGCACATCACAGTGTTTATGCTATGCACTCAGGAAGCACAAAAATGTACCATGATCTGAAGCCTCATTATTAGTGGCCAGGTATAAAGAAGGACATAGCTGACTATGTAACTAGATGCTTGACATGTTAGCAAGTCAAGGCAGAACACCAAGTTCCATCGGGTTTGTTACAGCCCATAAGCATACCAGAATGGAAATGGGACTGGGTCACCATAGATTTCGTTAGTGGTCTACCACTCACCCAGAAAGAAGCATGATATAGTATGAGTAATAGTAGATAGATTGCCGAAATCAGCACATTTCCTGCTAGTTAGAACTGACTACTCACTGGAGAAGCTAATAGAGTTGTATATCAGTGAGATAGTTAGACTGCATGGAATCCCACTCTCCATCATATTTGATAGAGACCCGAGGTTCACATCAAGATTTTGGAAAAAGTTGCAAGAAGCCTAGGGCACACAACTTCATTTTAGCACAGTTTTTCATCCTCAAATGGATGGACAGTCGGAACGAGTGATTCAAGTAAAACTTAAAACCCATTGAATTAGTATAAATATTAAATTGAAATGATAGTAATAACATGAAATATGTAGTAGGTGCTTAAGGATATGCTAAGGAGTTATGTTATTGAGTTTAAGGGAAGTTGAGACAAATACCTCCCACTGGCAGAATTTGCTTACAACAATAGCTACCAGAGTAGCATCCAGATGGCTCCATATGAGGCATTGTATGGGAGGAAGTGCAGAAAACCATTGTGCTGAACTGAACTAGGTGAAGATAAGTGTGACACCCCTTACCCGTCTACAGTGCAGCCGAGTAAGATATACCACACAGTATACTGGAACACCATATTTTATTTCAATTATTTTTATCCTTACTTATTTATTTCTTTTATAGTTATAAAGTATAATTTGTGAAGTATAATTCATTTAAGTCATTTATGGAAAACATAAATTTATTTGAGGTTTTGTAAATTTTATAGAAAATCTGACAGAGTACAGGCTAAAAATGGAGAAAACAGTTCTTCGGAACCTGTGAAAAACACTTCCAATATGTTTTCAATCATTCTCCAACTCTATTTTATCAACAAAGTCTTAATATTTTTCAACAATATTTCCATTTCTCATTTATTCATTTCATATGATATTCATAAACAAGTCATAAATAAATACTCAATTTTTTATTTATAAACACAAATTTCCACTATTTACATTAATACCAAAATATATTACATAAGTGTCAATTATACATGAGAAAATAAAAGTTATTTACAAAATACCCAAAATGAAACCTAGTGTCCTACCAATGCACTGAAGTCGGTGAGGTAACACGGACACTATGCAGAGCTGTAGATGGTCTCACCCAGTCTATGGTCTACTAAGCTCTCTGTCGATCTCTTCAGAACCTATGCGTGGCAAAAAGCAACGCGCTAAGTAATAATGCTTAGTGGTGCCAATAATAGAATAAAAAGAAATAGCAGGAAATAAATATGCAGTGAATGTATTGATGTCTCATGCAGATAAATTTTCGATAACTATTTATAGTCTTATTTATTTTATACTTGTTATATTCATTATTTCATTAAATTTATCCACTTTTATTTTTGGTTGCCCAAGTAATCTATACTAGATGACTGGACTGCATAAACGGTTAAACTGGCACTGGGTATCAAGTACCTCGGGCCGTCACACCAACAGTCACATATGTATCTCCCGGTGTGCAACAGAACAGCTAATAAGCTGTAATAAACATTAGGCACAAGGCCAAGTATCATTACAATGTCAGGATGGCTAAAAGCCATAAAATAACATAATGGTATAATGCCATGTGCAGTATTGCTAAATGAACCCTATTGGCATGCCAACCTATCCAAACCAATCTTACTAGCTGTACTAGGGCATGTTACACTTTTAAATTTTACAATTCTTGAAATTGAAGTTTAAGTGTTACTATTCATTTCATTAGTCAACTAAAATGTTGACTTTAGCATAGACAATAGGTACATTGGTTCTAATATTCCCAACATACCATATTTTGCATTCTAAAGTTGTTGGTATTGGTTGCCAATACTATTTATAAGCTTAGTGTTAGTTATTCACAATTTTTTAGATTTCAAGCACTAAGTTTACTGTTCCATTGGTGATTTGTACAGTAGCAATTTAGTAAAGTTGTCTTCATGAAAGTTGTTCCTTATTGTGTCTAGTTACATTTCCTTTTTTGAATCGCTGCATTTGGAGTTTTGTAGCTCAAGTTATGGCCTAAACACCATAACTGGCCGGATTGCAAACTTTCCAGATTTTCTGGACAGAACCAAATCCACAATGTTTTGTATACTGACTGCATGTCAGTTTTTGAACATGTTATGATCAAAATTTGGGTTTGGTTTCTTCATGAAAGTTGCAGGTCTATGTCTCAGCTTTTTGCTGGTAAAATTTTAGGTCAATTGGTCCTTTCTGCACTGAGTTATGTCCAAATTAATAAATACTGTTTATTTGGTCATTTTGCCCAAGCAGAATGCAAGTCACTCGTATTAGAGTAATTTTTAGGTCAACTTGGTTTGGTTTTCTGGGTAGGGTTTCTTCACCAAAGTTGTGCCATTATGTGTCTAGTTTTATTTCTAATTAGCCTTGTACCAATTGAACCTCTACAACTCCATTTATAGCTGCCCAAACCTGCTGGACTCACACCCAGTCTTGTAGGTCACCAAGGGCAGCACACGTAATTTCAACTCCAACATCCTTACTCACTTCAATTCCTTCTCACTAGGGGTGGCCATGGTTTAGGAACTGCCGGTTATGGTTCCTGAACTTCCAGTTTAGGTTCAATGAAATCATGAACCTGAACCAAACCGCCAGGGGACGGTTTGGAAGACGGTTCCTGAACCACCGGTTTCGGTTTGAGCCCCGGTTTAAAATGGTTTGAAGCACAGTTCAAAAAAGAACGGTTCAAGACAGTTTGGAGGACGATTTAGAAGTGGTTTAGGGATGGTTTAAGGGTAGCTTAGACAAAAAAAATTAGAGAAAAATTTTAATGATTCAAAATTTAAGTTATATTTGTAAAAATATTTTAATTTTTCTTAGAAATCATTCAATCAAAATAAAATAAGAAAAAAAAAGAAAGAAAATAATTTATCTTTAAGAAAAATTTAATAAATAAAGACTTGAACCTAATTAAAAAACTAGATATGAAATTAATTTTTTTTAAAGAAATTAGCAAAAAGTGTATGAACTTAATTTTGCCTAAATATCCGTTTAGGATTTAGAGGAATAAAAATTTCTTGTTCTATTACTTGCCTTTTTTTAAAAATTATTTAATAATTGATAATTAAAAAGTATAAAAGAGAAAAAAAATTAAAATAGAGGTATTAAAAATTTTATTGAGGATTTAAAGTAATAACAAAGTAATTGAGATAGTATTGAAAATTTCAGTAAGTTTATAAAATAATAAAATAGGAAAATTGAGAGAGTATTGGAAATTAAAATGAGTGTAGAAAATAATTATTTAGAAAATTTGAGAAAAATTGAAAAAATATTAAGAATTGAAGAAAATGCAGAGAATAATTGTGTAGAGAATTAATGATATATATAAATGAATTATGAGTAAAGTAACATATTTATTAAATTTTTTAATATTTAAATCGCCGGTTTAATCCGGTTTGAAATCTTGGTTCAATCTGATTTGGAACCGCCGGTTCACGGTTCTTAAAAAATATGAAACCGCAGAAGGACGGTTTCGGTCCGGTTCAAAGTCGGTTCTAGTTTTGACTGATTTTAGTCCGATTTTGACCGAACTGATTCTGGTTCGGTTCCGGTTCAAAATCGGACCGTGGCCACCCCTACTTCTCACACACATTTAAATAGTCACTAATTGACCATTACAAGGTTAACATACTATTACATAAGCAAACCCTAATGTTGTTCAAATGTTCACATTTTTTTCAAATTCTTTCATGCATTCCACTTGCATTTCACTTACACAATCATATTCAATCACTCATCTCATACCAAGGGCTGCTCATAACCACTTTGCTATCAAGCATAATCATCAAACCCTAACCAACCCTAGCTGCCGAAATTATAAGGGGTGCATACACTCATATTTTTATTTTGTTTTCTTACATTTCCTATTTATTTCATGCCATTAAACATGAATTAAATCAAAAGTAGTAAGAGTTGGTCACTAACCACTTGGAGCAGAATTTCTCCCTTCATAAAACTTCAGTTTCTTGTTTTTTCTTAGTAGCCAAACACCTTGCCAAGTTGTATAGACAAGTTTTGTCGAAGTGGACTTAAGGTTTAGTGGAGTAAAATCAAGGTTTGGAAGAGGTGAAAAAAGCTTCTCCAATGGAGAATGGGAATGGCAGTCGGCTGGTTTGGGAAGGAGATCTGAAATTCTTTTATTTTTTTTTTCTCAATTTAATGAGGCTTTATCCTTTTAATTAGCTTGGCAATTTCCCATTGGTTTGGATTTTATTTGTTGTAATTTTTAATTCATGCATTATGACATCATTGCTTAGGTAATAATTCCACTTAAATTTTCATTTTCTTTTCTCCTTTCTTTTATTCATTTTTAATTAATTTCTCATCAATATTAATTCATATTTTATGTCATATAATTCACCTACTTAAATGGACAAGTTGGTCAAAAATCAACTCTGAAAGCGAAATGATCAAAATGCCCTCCGTTTGGCTTAACAGACTAAAATTATCTGTACCGATTGAAAAATTTTTCTAAGTATTTTCTGTAACACCCCTAAGTTCGGTAGTGCGTTCTGCTGCTCCGGTGACCAGTGTTGTCCGGACAGCTAGGATGCCTAGAACTACACTTCAATATGAGTGAGGAGACATAAAATAATGAAATACAAGAAAAGAAAATACAAGAAAAACAAAGGAAAAATAATAGCAAAGAAATGTAACCAAGTTAAGTGAGCCGAGAACCCTAGCGATGGTGATCAGACTGAAGTCACGGCGTGGACCGTTGACTAGCTCTGGATCATGGAACCCTGGAAAACATTTTAGGACTTAAATAGACCCTTATTGAAGAATAAATATCATTAGTAAGATCAAAGAAAAATTAAATAATTAGTACAAAGAAAAGTGAGAAATTGAAAAACAGACAAAACCTGGTGTTACCGAAAAATCGGGAATGCAACCCGAACAGGGGCATTATGGTCATTTGACACCCCGAATTGTCTTTTGACCTAAATGTCCATTAAAAATAAATGATATTACACTTAGAAAATAAAATGAAAAATTAATTTGGTGGTACCTAAAGTAAATAGCAAGAATTAAGGGTTTAATGTGGAATAAGTGGGAATTTAACATATTATATGATTAATTGAGTGAGTGGGCCATTAAGGGAATAAAATAAAAACAAAGTGGGGCAGGTGTACTTCCATTACACCATCAGAAACTTCATCTTCTCCAAATCACCAAGCCTTGCCGAATTGAAGAACCAAAAGACCTCCATTGCCGTTGGCCTTCAAGCTTGATCCACTCCTCCATTTCAACTCCAATCACTTAGATAGCTTCATTAAAAATTGTCTACACATCATAAGGAAGAGCTTGATGCCAAAATCAAGAAGTTTAATCAAGGTTTAGCAAGTTCCAACCATAAGGTAAGTTTGTATTTTGGAAGATTGCTTTGTTAAACTTTGTGTTCATGTTATGGGTGTTGGTTTTGTGAAGAAAATTTTCAAGTTTGAAGAGTTATTGAGATGTCCATTTTGGATAGCCATGGAGTTATGTATTTGATGAAATATTTGTGCATATATTTGATGAGAAATTATGTTGATTATGGTGATTTAATGTCCTAGTAAATTATTCCATATGTATATGGTGAATTTTGCACTTGGGATGGAAATTGATGAATTGTATGATACTTTGGTATTGAGGAACATTTTCGGCAGCCTTGGAACTCTTGGATAAATGTATGTGTTCATGAAGGTATTGGCAGAAATATTGACATTAAGGTTGATGAATATGTATATAGATTGATTGTGTAAAGTGTATGTAAGAACTAGTAAGGTTTAGGTGTATATGTGATTGTACTTAGACTTTGTAAATGTGAGTTTTAATTGGTGTATTAAGGATGTTTGTAATCTGCCCAAAGTGATGTTAATGTAAAGTGGAATATGGTTTTGGTAATGTACCAAAACAGAATTGGTAAGGGAAGTGGACATATAGCAATTAAATGTGTAATGGATACATGTATAAGTAAGGTAATTAAGAGCAGTATACATTTTAGCCTATAACTTTAAATGTGTAACCTCAATTGGTATGAGACCAATTGGAGGTGAAACTAGGCACAAAATGTGCCAACTTTCATTGAGAAAGCATACCAAAATTCTACTTGCAAGGTGACATGAAAAATGACCAATTCGGATTAAGTGCAATTGAAACCTAAAAACTGACCAATTGGGCAGCAGTTAGTGTTTAGGCCATAACTCACTCAAAACAGGTCCAATTGACCTGAAATTTTAACCATGAATAGTTAAGACCCATACCTACAAGTCTTATGAAGACACCAAAGCCCAGAAATGACCAGAAGCAAGTCAAAAAGCTTGCACAAGTTCGGGTCCAAAAACTGGCCGAACCAAAGTTGACCAAATTGACCTAAAATTGACCTAATTTGATGCCATTTGACCAGCAATAGTATAATGACCATAACTTGGTCTACATAACTCGGATTGACCTGAAATTTTTCCCCGCGTGCAATAAGACATATATCTACAAGTTTGTAGTTTTGACCGAAACCCGAAAACCGAGGGAACTAGGTCGTCCGGCTAGGTCAAACTAGTATCCCGGAATCCAGCAAGTTGCATTAAAATGCACTAAACAAGGAAATGAGTTTGGTAAAACGTACCAACCCTAAAACCCTATCAAATGTGACATATTAATGACACTAAAACCTAATTTACCTAAAACGCATCGAGGGTCGGTATATTAGGTGATTGAGCAAATAATAGCCTTCAGTGAATTACTTATTGAACATTATCGTTAGAGACAGTTTAATTTAGTACTGAAACACTTCAAATTGTGTTTCTCAGTTACCAAAGACTCAGGGAAAGGGAAGGAAACACTGAGTCCAGACCAGGAGACAATTATCAGAGGTTTGTGCACAACAATTATTTCTTTTGAATTATTTTCAATTGAAATAAACTATGACTATTTGCATATTATTGTTTTAAGTTGTGAAATTGTGAAAAATGGTTTGAATGATATTTGATGGATACTTATTGATTGAAAAGCACTGTAATTGGTTTGCAACCACAGCTATCATGTACATTGATTGTATTCCTCGCTAGCTTGTCTAGTGGGATGAATTGAATTCCCTCTCTGGCTGAAGTGTTGAGGTGTGTGCCTGTTGAGGACGAATAGAATGAGTACTCATATTTTTGCTAGCTAGCTATGTTATTCCTCATTAGTCATTGACTTTTGGGATGAATTGAATACCTCATTAGCCATCGGCTTTTGGGATGAATTGAACTTGGGAACATGATCAAAGCTGTGTGTGATTTATTGATATGTATTGTGAGATTGCGAAATGAATTTAAACTCTTATTGACATATACTGTCTTTTGAATTCAACCATGATCTGACTTATTGAAATTTATTGTGATGTTGAGAAATGGAGTTTAAATTCTGGTTGACAATTATTGTCTTGAAATTAACTATGGTTTTAAGTATCCACTATTTATAAGATTTGTGAATTTTGATTTAAATTGTATTTGGTTAATGTTGTGCACCACTGAGACATTGTCTCAGCGATAGCTTTTTATTGCTGTCGCAGGTAGACAGACAGACAGGGCAGCAGACTAGGCTGCTAGTACCTCCAGCGAGAGACTACCGGGTATAATGAGTATACTCATATTTTGTATTTTGTAATGTAATGTATATTCACTGTATGTACATATTGTTTTTGGTTTTGAGCAGTTGTAAATAAAAATCATACATTGAAGTTGTAAAGTAAATTATGAGATATTTTGACTTGTAAAAATTGTATTATATTTTCTCTATCTCAGTCCTTGAAAAATTACTGTGAATTTGACTTGAGAAATGTGTTGAGTTGAGAAAAATGTTGAAGTTGAGATTTGGAAATTTATTGAGGTGCTTTTTACAGGTTTTCTGAAGAACTGTTTTATCCAAAATACAGATGGCACTCTGTCAAAATTTTTACAGAAATTCCAAATAATTCAAACGTGTTAGTTCTATCACTTCAGTTCAAAAAAGTTTTTAACGCCTGTAAATAGTGCTCACCACTGTAAAAGAAGTAAGAAAAGTTTTTAAAATCCCTTGTAGTGTATTTAATGGGTTATCAGTAGACGGAGTTGATGATTCATTAGGTATACTACGGGATCATGTTATGCCTTACAGAGGGGTAGGGTGTAACATTTTCTTAGCATTCTAATGCCATAGAACCCTCAATGACTCTTCTCTGGAGTCCTAAAAATTATTTTATGAATTTTCTCCCTAGTCTAAGGCTCCTAGTTGCGAGAACCGTAACTTCCCATTGGGTTACCCATCACTAGGGCACCGGCTCATTTAACTTGGTTGTATTTTATTTCTAAAATTTTTCCTAAATTTTTCTTATTAATATTTGAGTTAATTATGATTCCTCATTTTAGTTTAAATATTTTTCTAGACATTCTAGCTGTCTAGATCGACACGGGTCACCGGAACAGTAGAATGTACGGAGTTGCTACAGGGAGGGTGTTACAATAAGCTTGTGGGGCCAGACTTGGTGAAACAGACTAAGGAGAAAGTGAAGTTAATCAAAGCTAATTTGAAGATTGCTTCAGACAGACAGAAGTCTTATGCTGACTTGAAGAGAAAAGATACAAAATATGAAGTTGGCGATAAGGTGTTTCTTAAAGTCTCACTATGGAAGAAGATATTGAGGTTTGGGAAAAAGGGTAAGTTAAGCCTTAGGTTCATTGGCCCATATGAAGTTATTGAATGTGTAGGTCCAGTGGCCTATAGGCTAGCTTTACTACCAGAGCTGGACAAGATCCATAATGTGTTTCATGTATCCATGCTGAGAAGGTATAGATCGAACCCTTCATATGTCATCTCTATGGAAGAGATTGAAATACAACCAGACTCGTCATATGAAGAGGAACCAATAAGGATCCTGGCTCGGGAAGTGAAGGAATTGAGGAATAAGCAGATTCCACTATTGAAAGTGCTTTGGAGGTACCACAACATCGAGGAGGCAACTTGGGAAAGTAAAGAGATTATGAGACAATAGTTCCCTCTACTGTTTTGCATCAGATAAATTTTGAGGATGAAATTTTTATTAGAGGGGAAGAGTTGTAACACCCTCACTTTAGATAATCCATATATTCTATTGTTCTGATAACTAATGTCTATCCGGATAGCCAGAATGTTAAGAACTATATTTAAACTAGAGTGAGGAGTCATAAATAAACCAAATAATGATAAGAAAAATTAAGGAAAAAATTTAAGCAATGAAATGCACTAAGGTTAAATGAGCCATAGCTCCGACGATGGGTAACCTTAACGGGAAGCGGCTGTGAAGACAGTTGTCGACCCTAAAACCATGGGAAAACCCAGTGAAAAAATTTTTGGAACTCCAGTGAAGAGTTATTGAAGCTTAGATGACAAAAGAATGTCAAGAAAATGCTAAGAAAATTTTCTAAATCGGTACAGACAAATTCAACTCGATAAGCAAAACGAAGGGCATTTTGGTCATTTCACCTCCAGAGATAATTTTTGACCAACTTGTTCATTTAGGTGAGTAAGATTAATGTCCTAAAATATGAATAAATATTTCTAAAATTTTAATTAAAAATGATAAAAGAAAGAAGAAAAGAAAATACAAATCAAATGAAAATAAAAACTTAATTATGATATAATAATGATGTCATTTAAAATCTCCCACCAATCACATTTAAACAAGCACTCATAAAACCATTAAAAAGAGATAAAATCAAACAAAAATTCAGCTGTCTTCCTCCCTTCACCAAGCTGGCCGAACCTCACTTTAGAATCTCCACCATTTTTCTTTCAATAAAGCTTCATCTCCCACTTGAATTCACCATAAAACTCCTTCTTGTCTTCACTAAAATTAATCCTTGCACCTTGACCAAGTTTGAGGCAGTAAAAAGAAGAGGAAAGAAAGAGGTTTAACAAGCTTGGAAATTGACTCAAGCAAGGTTAGTGCCAATTCCTTTCTCTTTCTCTTTATATTTTTATGTTAGGAGCATGAATTAAGTGGAAAATTGTAGAAATTAAAAGAAATTGTGCATGTTAAACTCACCTTACATTTTTGGCAGCCATGGTAGGGAGAAGAATTTGGGTGTGTAATTCAATTTAAACTTGAATTCTAGTTTGGTTATGAGAATATATATCAAGTATAAGGTGAATTGCTTATGTTATATGAAATTGGGGAATTGCGGTTAGGGTTTTGAATCCAAAAATTGGGGGTTTATGCAATTAATGATGAATTGATGTTTTAATGGTCAATTAGTGACCATTTGAGGTGAATTGACCTTAATTTGGAATGAATTATGGCATTGAATGGTGAAAGGGATAGGTTGCTCTATGTGCCAGGAATTCTGGACTTGAGTTCAGTGGGTTTGGGCAGCCCTAACTTGATTTGTATTACTTCAATTGGTGCAAGGCCAATTGGATGTGAAACAAGGGACATAATGCTACATTTTTTATGAAGAGCCCTACCCAAAAAACCAACTTAAGGTGACCTAAAATTTGCCTAAATCCGAGTAACTAAAATTCTGGACCTGGAAAATGACTAAATAAACAGTGTTTGTTTAATTGGCCATAACTTTGAGTAGAGAGGTCCAAATGACCTGATTTTTAAACTTATGGAAAGCGTAGACAATTTAGAATAACTTTCATGAAAAACAGAAACCCAAATTCTGACCATAATCAATTTAAATTGCTAGCCAAAATTAGAACACCAAAACTGCCAGAACTAATTTTGCCTAGAAAATTTGGGAATGTACCAATCTGGCCAGTTATGGTAAAAATGCCATAACTTGACCTAAAAAACTCTAAATTGAGTGATTTAAAAAGGAAATTAAAGAAGACATATTAAGGAACAACTTTGATGAAGAAAGTTTAGCCAAATTACCACTGTAGATCGTCCAATGAAACAGTAAGCTAAGTGACCAAATTTGAATTTTTGAAATTTCTTTTAATGAGGTTTGAATTGAAATTGGCAACTAATGCCAACAAATGTAAAATCCAAAATGTGGTATTTTGGTGTAATTAGAACTAGCATACCTATTAATTATGAAAAAATCAATATTTTTGCATGAATAGTAAGGTGAATAGTAACTACCAAACCTTAAATGCAAAGAATTAAATAATTAACTTTGTAACATGTCTTAGTATGCCTAGTATGATTAGTTTGGATAGGTTGGAATGCCAATAGGGTTTCGATAGCAGTACTGCATATGACTTCATGCTATTTCGTGATTTATGGTATATTGTGCCATTTTGTGATATTATGGCTTTTAGCCATTTTGATACTCTTTATATACTTGGCATTGTGCCCGATGATTATTATGGCGTATTAGCCATTCTGTTGCACACCTGACAGACACTTTGTGATCAATGGTCTGATGGCCCGAGGTACTTGGTACCCAGTGCCAGTTTACCCATTTATCCAGTCCAGTCAACTGGTATAAGTTACTTGAGTAACCAAAATAAGTCTTAATAATTTATAACCAAATAACGAACATAAAAAGTACTAAATGAATAATATTATGAATAATTATCAAGAATTCAGTCTGCATAAAATAATACTATAATTTCTATATATTTAATTATTTTAGTTTTTTTTTTTTTTTTTTATATTGACACCACTAAGCTATGTTACTTAGCGCGTTGCTTTTGCCACGCATAGATACTAGAGATACAGAGCGAGAACACAGTAGACCTCAGATTGGGTGAGAGTCAGATCTGCATTGTGTACAGTGTCACCTCCACTACAGTGCATTTTGAGTAGGACCCATTAGGCTTGTTAGCAGTTTTGTATTTTGTAGTATGTATTCATTTTGTATTGTAAATTATGAACCTCTATAATTATTGTAAATTATGAAAATTAATAAAGATTGAGTATTTCTTTTATGAATGTGATGACAAATTTATTTATGTATAGAATGTTTGAAATTATGAATGGCAATGTTGAAATGACACAATGGAATAGAATATGAGAAAGAATTTACATTATTGAATATGTATATTATTGATAATTTTAACAGGTGGAAAATCATCAAAATTACTAATAAATTATGGAAAACTCCGTTAGTTTCTCCGATAACATAATTAGATTTAAATTTAATAAAATAAATGTGATAATTAGGAATGTAATAAAATAAGTCAAGGTGCTCTAGCACCGAGTGTGACATACTTTGCTCAGCTACACTATAGACGGATAAGGGGTGTTACACTATAATAGTGTATAGTGTAAACCATATTAAGGTCAAATCTAAGCTGATCACAGTGGTGACTCCACTAGAGATAAACGATAGTAACTCTGATTATTGTTTTTGTGACACCCCTTATCCATCTACAGTGTAGTCGAGTAAAGCGTGCTACATTTGGTGTTGGAGCATCCTATCTTATCCTGTCCTGTCCATTGTTAATTTTAAATTTCATAGAAAACATCTAGTAAATTTTTTTTTATCACAAATTATTTCTGTGAAAACCCGGATAGAGCTTTCTCTGTTTTATTAGCATATAGTGGGTTTCACTATTCACTTATTAAAAACAATTTTATATCTATCTCATATTTACATACACATCATGTACTCATATAATTTGCTCATATCCATTTCAAGTAAATATACTTCATTCCATTAATATGAAATTCATCTATAATAATTTACAATTTATTTACAATTTCAAAATTAAATTACATATCTCAAAAAAATTTACATCATTTACTTATGTGCAATAAACAAAAATGCAAAACTAAATATACATGGGCCCTACCAAAACTACTCTGCTGAGATGACTAGCAGACACTGTCAGATCTAATCAAATATCTGTCAGGGCACTGAAGGAGCGAAAGCATGAAAAACATAAGTTTAGATCATTGAATTCAAAAATTTTTCTCCTAGGGTCTCATACATCATGCAAGATTTATTTTTATCTATTTAATTTCAATGATAAATAGCATATTGAAACTCTTTTAATATATTTTTTGGATCTATATTTTCCATTTAAGATTTTAGAATTAACAGATTAATTTATTAGAACCCTAGATTAGATCAAGAATAAGTGTACTAACCTTTTGATGCACTGCAGTTGTGTTTGGCACCTTTGGGATGCACCTAGGATACCAGATGTTGTCCCTCTAGCTTGTCCATACCAAGATCACCAATGGCAGCCCCTTGAACAGCTTCTCAAGCCTTTTTAATTAATTAAAAAATCAGGTTTTGCCTTTAGAGAGATTACAGATGTATACAGGACACTAGAAATGATTTCTAGCAATTTTAATTCAAGAGAATATTGGCAATTCTCTTTGAATTGATGAGAGATGAAGAAGAAGAGAGGAAGAGGACTCCTTGGGTGGTGGCACAAAAGAAATAAACAACAGCTTGTAATTTTTCTTTTCACCCTTTCCCTTATATAGCTAGATAACCACTTAAAACCCTTGCCATATGTCACCTTCTGATTGGCTCTTAGTTTAATTGACCCAATCACATTGTGCCAAGTGTCAAACTTATATTTAATCTTGACTTTGATCATCTTACATGATTAAAAGACAATTGGCAAGCTTATGTGTAGTGCCATGTGTCACCATTCCATGGTGCCACATGTCACCTTGTGAAATGATCAAAATACCCTTGTGTCTTAATTTTCAGTTCTCAACTCAAAATAATAATTTCTCTTCTTCTAATCAATTTATATGAAATATAAATTAATTAATTAATCTCTATTAATTAATTTCTCATAATTAAATTCATACTTAAACACTTTAAATATAAATTTAACTTATATTATAAATCCAATAACCTAGATTTAGTTTCAAGCCATGCTAGGGACTTTGCAATCTAATTGCAAACCAAACCTATTTAATTAATCAATTAAACTCTTTAATTAATTAATTAAATCACATTTAATTTGGTAATTACTTGTGTATGTGTGTGACTCACTAGGCTCATCACTAATTGGCAATGAGATATGATATCAACTCTTAATATCATCAGAACTCTTTCTTACCATAAATAATTTCTCTAAATCATTTTATGCACCTCATAGACCATGGTTAACACCTAGCATAGCATGCCATGGCCACCCAACTAGTAATAAGATTTACCTTAAATGAACCTATAATCATATGTTACTATGCACTAGAATCTCTCTGTTACAAAATCCCAATTCGAGCTGAAGTCATGGTTTATGTCAAACCACATCTGCTATGAATATTATGTTCTCTTTTAATTTTAGTTCTTGATTAAAAAGATTTTTTCATCAGAAACTCTTTTCTGATTAAATCTATTTGTCCTGGCTAGGAACTTGAAACATCAAGAACAATTAAATGAACATAGGATTTTATCCTTATTTACTTAGGGTAACAGATTCCATCTTGATCAACACCTACCTCCATATATAACTAGTAGGAGCCAACACATGCCCATATACCCATACACAGTACAAGTATGAAAGCAGTATCAAACTCAAACTACCTATATATAAGATAACTGTGCTATCTCAGGTCTAAAGATTATATGCACTGATATGATTTATGACAATACATTGACAAGAGTAAACTCCATATGCTTGTCATAAATGTCACTGGTTCGGCCTACTTATCATGCATAAGTGTCTATCATGTTTGTTATATGGCATGAGACTCACCATTCCATCTTATTTATATCTCATATAAATACATTAGGAACAAACATGAATATAATCTTTCTGGATAAGTCATGTCCTGTGTGAAGTATCATCGATTGTGAACCAATTTATGATACTTTGTGCTGGAAATACTGTCACTCATATTCTTAACAACTTAAGAGTAGAATTTCTAACAAAATAGCAATGGACCTTTTCTATTATACATAAATATATTATGTAAACAGAAAAGTGAAAATGCCTTTTATTAATAAAACATGTACAAGATACATACTAAATCATATGCTCTAGGGCATACTACTAACAATCTCCCACTAGCACTAGAGCCATTCATTACAATACATTAGACCCATCTTCTCAAGATGTCGGTCTAACTGTGCTTGTGTCACACCCCACCCCTCTATAAGGCATAACATGATCCTGTAGTATACCTAATAAATTACCAAACTTCGTCTACTAGTAACCCATTAAATACACTACAAGGGATTTTAAACCTTTTCTTCTTTTTACAGTGGTGAGCACTATTAACAGGTGTTAAAAATTTCCTTTTACTGAAGTAAAACCAAATAACAAATTTAAAGTATTAATAATTTATGTAAAAATTTTGGTAGAGTGCCATCTATATTTTGAATAAAACAGTTCTTCAAAAACCTGTAAAAAACACTTCCAATATTTTTCTCAATCTCAAACTCCAATAACAGTTCAACACAATAATTTCTCAACATTTATCAACTCTGTTCAACAATTAATTTTCTAGTATTTTCAAAAGCTAAGCTAAGATAAATATATCACAATATTTTTTTTTTACAGGCCAAAATAATTTATAATTTTAGTTTACAATTGCTAAAGACCAAGTAC
Organism: Hevea brasiliensis; assembly: GCF_030052815.1. Lineage (NCBI taxonomy): Eukaryota > Viridiplantae > Streptophyta > Magnoliopsida > Malpighiales > Euphorbiaceae > Hevea > Hevea brasiliensis. The sequence goes on from NC_079499.1 coordinate 52,185,611, forward strand.
AATATATACATACAATGCACATACATTACAACAAAAACTACAAAATATGATATACTCAATATACCAGGTGAAATCTCAAAATGTAGCACAAGCAGCCTACTCTGCTGCTCTGTCCGTTTGTCTACCTGCCACAGCAATGAAAAGCTATCGCTGAGCCAATGTCTCAGGGGTGCACAACATTAAGAAAACACAATTTAAAACTATAAACCATAAATCATATGAAATGTGGACACTTAAAATTATAGTTAAATTCAAAAGACAGTGAATGTTATAAAGAATTAAACTCCATTTCACAATATCACAATAAATATCAATAAATCACACACACAGCTTAATCATGATTCCATAGTCCAATTCGTCCAAAAAACTGATGGCTAGTGAGGAATAACATAGCTAACTAGCAATAATATGAGTACTCATCCTATTCTTCCTCAACAGGCACACACCTCAACACTTCAGCTAGAGAGGGAATTCAAAGTCAATTCGTCCCACTAGACAAGCTAGCGAGGAATTCAATCAATATACATGATAGCTGTGGTTTCAAACCATTTACAATGTTTTTCAAGCAATAAGTATACATCAAATATCATTAAGACAAATTTTCACAATTTAAACAATGACAAACAATTTGTCATAATTCATTTCAATTGAAAATTCAAAAGAAATAACTGTTGTGCACAAACCTCTGATAAATGCCTCTTGGCTCTGACTCAGTATTTCCTTCCCCTTTCTTGAGTCTTTGCTAACTGAAACACATAATTTGAAGTGTTTCAGTACTCATTTAAACTGTCTCTAATAATAAGGTTTAATAATTAATTTATTTAATTCCATTATTTTCCTTAGTCAACCTATAATGTTGATCTTTGATGCACTTTAGGTGAATTAGGTTTAATGTTACCAATACATCACATTTTGCATAACCATTTACATGCAAAGATAAGTTGTTCATGATGAAGTTTCATGGCTGCCGAAATACTCCATCCCCAACAATTCATCAAACCTAGAAAATTCTTCCATAATTCAACTACCCACAACCTTTGTTACACTTTTAATGAAACAAGAATTTAAAATAACCACTTACCTCTTTTGGACTTCTTCAAAACTCCACCAAAACTTATCTTTCTTGCTCCCTTATTGCTGCCCAAGGTGTGTAGGCAAGATTAATGAAGGAAGTTCAAGAATTTAGCTTGAAATGAAGGTGATCTCAATCTTGCTTGGGTGGTTTCCATGGAGGGAAGTTGGGACACCATTTTCGGCCATGGGAGAGCTTGGTGAGGATGATGAAGTGAGTGGAGGATTCTGCCCTCATTTTAAGTATTAATGTATCCACTTAGTGCTCCACTAAACCTAGATTAATGATATTATAATCTAAGGTTTCAAAAATTATAATTTTAACCTTAATTTCTCTTAATTTACATTTTATCTTTAATTCCATTTTTCATTTGATTTTCCCAAATTCAAAAGAAATAACTATTGTGCACAAACCTCTGATAAATGCCTCTTGGCTCTGACTCAGTGTTTTCTTCCCCTTTCCTGAGTCTTTGCTAACTGAAACACACAATTTGAAGTGTTTCAGTACTCATTTAAACTGTCTCTAATAATAAGGTTTAATAATTAATTTATTTAATTCTATTGTTTTCCTTAGTCAACCTATAATGTTGATCCTTGATGCACTTTAGGTGAATTAGGTTTAATGTTACCAATACATCACATTTTGCACAACCATTTACATGCAAAGACAAGTTGTTCATGATGAAGTTTCATGGCTGTCGAAATGCTTCATCCCCAATAATTAATCAAACCTCAAAAATTCTTTCATAATTCAACTACCCACAACCTTAGTTACACTTTTAATGAAACAAGAATTTAAAATAACCACTTACCTCTTTTGGACTTCTTCAAAACTCCACCAAAACTTATCTTTCTTGCTCCCTTATTGCTACCCAAGGTGTGTAGGCAAAGATTAATGAAGGAAATTCAAGAATTTAGCTTGAAATGAAGGTGATCTCAAGCTTGCATGGGTGGTTTCCATGGAGGGAAGTTGGGATACTATTTTTGGCCATGGGAGAGCTTGGTGAGGATGATGAAGTGAGTGGAGGATTCTGCCCTCATTTTAAGTATTAATTTATCCACTTAGTGCTCCACTATACCTAGATTAATGATATTATAATCTAAGGTTTCAAAAATTACAATTTTAACCTTAATTTCTCTTAATTTACATTTTATCTTTAATTCCATTTTTCATTTGATTTTCCCAAATGTAATACCATTTATTTTTCATTGACATTTAGGTCAAAAGCCAACTCTAGGTGTCAAATGACCACAATGCCCTTATTCGGATTGTATTCCCGATTTTTCGGTAACACCGAGTTTTATCGTTTTCTCGATTTCTCATTTTTCTTTGTACTAATTAATTAATTTTTTTTTGGATATTTCTAATCACATTTATACTTCAATAAGTCTTTAATTATGTCTCAAAACTAAATTCCAAGGGTTCCTTATAGTCCTGGGGTCGGCTATCGCCTGCGCCGTAACTTCCCCGTGCGGTAACCCATTGCTGCGGTACTGGCTCGTTCAACTTAGTTTCATTTCATTACTATTATTTTTCCTTTGTTTTTCTTATATTTTCTTTTCTTGTATTTCATTATTTTATGTCTCCTCAACATTTAAATGTAGTTCTAGGCATCTTAGCTGTCCGGACAGACACTGGTCATCGGAACAGTAGAATGCACTACTGAACATAGGGGTGTTACAATTCTCCTCCCCTTAAAATAAATTTCGTCTTAAAATTTTACCTGGCATCAGTCTCTGAACAGCTGTGGGTGCTGTCTCCTCATGTCCTCTTCACATTTCCAAGTAGCTTCCTGCCCTGCATGATGGTTCCACAGCACTTTAACCAGGTGTATCTGTTTATTCCTCAGCTGCTTCACCTTATATGCCAGAATCTCTATAGGTTCTTCCTCATATGAGAGGTCTGGATTTACCTCAATCTCTTCAATTGATAGAATATGAGATGGGTCAGATCTGTACCTCCTTAACATGGACACATGGAAGACACTGTGTATCCTTTCTAGCTCTGGAGGTAATGCTAACAGATATGCCAAAGGACCCACTCTTTTCAGAACCTCATATGGGCCAATGAAACAAGGACTTAGTTTCCTCTTTCTGCCAAATCTCATTGTCACACCCTACCCCTCCGTAAGGCATAACATGATCCCGTAGTATATCTAATGAATTACCAAACTTCGCCTACTGATAGCTCATTAAATACACTACAAGGGATTTTAAAACCTTTTCTTATTTCTTTTTATAGTGGTGGGCACTTTTGATAGGTATTAAAAATTTTTAACTGAGGTGAAACCAAATAACACATTTGAAGTGTTAATAATTTCTGTAAAAATTTTGGCAGAGTGTCATCTGTATTTTGAATAAAATAGTTCTTCAAAAACCTATAAAAAGTACTTCAAATATATAATTCCTCAATCCCAAACTCCAATAATTTGTTCAACACAATAAATTTCTCAACGTTATCAACTCAGTTCAACAATCAATTTTCCAGTGTTTCCAAAAGCTGAGATAAGATAAATATATCACAATATTTTTACAAGCCAAAATAATTTAAAATTTTAGTTTACAACTGCTCAGGACCAAGTACAATATATACATACAGTGCACATACATTACAACAAAAATTACAAAATATGGTATACACCATATACCCGGCGAAATCTCAAAATGTAGCACAAGCAGCCTACTCTACTGCTCTATCCGTCTGTCTACCTGCGACAGCAATGAAAAAGCTATCGCTGAGCCAATGTCTCAGTGGTGCACAATATTAAGAAAATACAATTTAAAATCATAAGCCATAAATCATATGAACTGTGGATACTTAAAATCATAGTTAAATTCAAAAGACAGAGAATGTCATAAAGAATTTAAACTCCATTTCACAATATCACAATAAATATCAATAAATCACACACACAGCTTAATCATGGTTCCATAGTCTAATTCATCCCAAAAGCCAATGGCTAATGAGGAATAACATATCTAGCTAGCAAATAAATGAGTACTCATCCTATTCGTCCTCAACTGACACACACTTCAACACTTCAGTCAGAGAGGGAATTCAAAGTCAATCCGTCCCACTAGACAAGCTAGCGAGGAATTCAATCAATATACATGATAGCTGTGGTTTCAAACCATTTACAATGTTTTTCAAGCAATAAGTATCCATCAAATATCATTCAAAAAAATTTTCACAATTTAAGCAATAACAAACAATTTTTCATAATTCATTTCAATTAAAAATTCAAAAGAAATAACTGTTGTGCACAAACCTTTGATAAATGCCTCTTGGCCCTAACTCAGTGTTTCCTTCTCCTTCCCTCAGTATTTGCTAACTGAAACACACAATTTGAAGTATTTCAATACTCATTTAAACTGTCTCTGACAATAAGGTTCAATAATTAATTTATTTAATTCTATTGTTTTCCTTAGTCAACCTATAATGTTGACCCTTGATGCACTCTAGGTGAATTAGGTTTAATGTTACCAATATGTCACATTTTTCATTTCAATATGCTATCAATATAGTGCAATTTACCATTTTTACAAGTTGGCATTCATTGCCAAATTATTTCAAGCATCATTGTATGTAAATGTCAAGTTCTCAATTTTTGTGTGCTAGATTGGTTTAGCTTAAAGTCCTATTTCTCTTACTTTTTAACTTCTGGTCAAAGAAGCAAAATTGTAGCTCTATGCCTTATTGCACTTGGGGCAAAATTTAAGGTCATTTTGAGTTGTATAGACCAAGATATGGTTAATTTACTAAAGCTGAACAGATTGCACTAAAATGGCAACTTTAGGTTAGGTCATTTCTGGTTCTGGCAATTTTTATACCCGAACTTGTGCAAGCTATTTGACTTGCTTATAGTCATTTCTGGGTTTTGGTTTCTTCATAAGAGTTGTAGCTATATGTATAACCTATTCATGGTAAAAATTTCAGGTCATTTGGACCTGTTTTGAGTGAGTTATGGCCAAAACACTAACTGCTGCCCAAATGGTCAATTTTCAGGCTTTCAAGTCACTAATCCGGATTTGATCATTTTTCAAGTTACTTTCTGGACAGAATTTAGTAAGATTTTCTTCATGAAAGTTGGCACATTTTGTGTCTAGTTTGACCTCCAATTAGCCTCATACCAATTGGAGCCGCACACTTAGGGTTATAGGTCCATTTGCACACTGTCCTCTATATGCTTTTCAAACACCAAACCAAACACATATTTACCAACTATCTCCTTACTTCTCCATATCATTCTGCATTTGGCACTAACCAAAACCATTCAATTCTCTACATTATAGGTCAACTTGGACAGAATATAACCACTTCAAAATACACCAAATGCAGTCACAATTTACAAAGTTCAATCCCAGCAGTATATACACATAAATACTTCAAATTATCACACAAACTTCCATCAACAATTTGCCTACCTTATCACTATTATCCACACACATATATGCTGCCATTTTTTTGTACAATATTTCAACAATATTTCATGAACTTAAATACTTCAATCTTCATCATGAGGCTGCCAAAAATTTACACATACACATCCACTTCCATTTTCACTTTTCAAGCTTAACATTCAAACTTCACATATGGAATTCAACTTCAATACAATTAAAACATTTAAATCAACATCCCATGTCACACCCTACCCCTTTGTAAGGCATAACATGATCCCGTAGTATACCTAATGAATTACCAATTCCGTCTACTGATAATCCATTAAATACACTACAAGGGATTTTAAAAACTTTTCTTACTTATTTTACAGTGATGAGCACTATTTACAGGTATTAAAAACTTTGGTGAACTGTAGTGAAACAATTAACTCATTTGATTTATTTGTAATTTCTGTAAAAATTTTGGCAGAGTGCCATCTGTATTTTGGATGAAACAGTTCTTCAGAAAACCTGTAAAAAGCACTTCAATAATTTTCCAAATCTCAACTCCAATACATTTCTCAACACAACAATTTATCAAACTCAATTCCATAGAAATTTTTCAAAGTCTGAGATAAGGAAATATAATACAATTTTTACAAGTCAAATAACTCATAATTAATTTACAACTTCAAGGTACAATTTGAATTTACAACTGCTCAAAACCAAAAACAAAATGTACATACAGTGTCATACATTACAGTACAAAATGCAAAATATTGGTATACTCATTATACCAGGTAATCCCTCACTGGATGTATTAGCAGCCTAGTCTGCTGCCCTGTCTGTCTCTCTACCTGCGACAGCAATAAAAAGCTATCGTTGAGACAATGTCTCAGTAGTGCACAACATTAACCAAATACAATTTTAATTCACAATTCATAAATCATATCAATAGTGGATACTTAAAACCATAGTTAAATTCAAGACAATGAATGTCATAAGGAATTTAAACTCCAATTCACAAATTATCAAAATTCATAATAACTCAATTTACTCAAATAGTTTAAGAATACCGTATTGCCAATTCATGCACAATTTGATCAAATAACTGAATAATACCTTTTTGCAAATCAATAACACAATTCGATCAAATAACTGAATAATATCGTTTTGCAAATCAATAACACAATTCAATCAAATAACTGAATAATATCGTTTTGCAAATCAATAACACAATTGATCAAATAACTGAATAATATCGTTTTGCAAATCAATAACACCATTCGATCAAATAATTGAACAATACAATGTTGCCAATCAATAACACAATTTAGGTCATGACACAAATTTTTCCATATATGCCGTGTTGTACACCACGACAAGACATACTCACCCCAATAATCGAAATAAATGAGGGAGGAAGCTAGCTATCTAATGAGTACTCATCCACACTCACCTCAGACTGATAAGTCAAAGAGGGAGGAACATAATCATACTCACCCCAGACTGATAAGTCAAAGAGGGAGGAATAATCACACTCACCCCATTAATGGAGGAGGAACATAGTATCAGTGTCATGCCAATTGTGAGTCAAAACAATTCCAAACATTTTATTCAAATGATCCGTAAGAATCCAATAAATTTCCAAAGTTATAATTTCATTCACAAATTGGCAACACAATTCGTAATTCACTTCAATTTCCACAAAAACCATTTACAGTGCTTTTCAATCAATAAGTATCCATCAATATCATTCAAACAATTTTTCACAGTTTCAAACCATTCACAATGTTTTTCAATCAATAAGTGTCCATCAAACACATTTCCACAATTTAAAACAATAATATACAAATAGTCAATATTTATTTCAATTGAAAATAATTCAAAAGAAACAGTTGTTGTGCACAAACCTCTGATGACTGTCTCCCTGGTCTTGACTCAGTGTTTCCTTCTCTTTCCTGAGTCTTTAGTAACTGAGAAACACAATTTGAAGTGTTTCAGTGCTAAATTAAACTGTCTCTATCGATGGTGTTTGGTAAATAATGCACTGAACTCAATTATTCACTTAATCACCTAATATACCGACCCTCGTTGCGTTTTAGGTAAATTAGGTCTTAGTGTCATTGATATGTCATATTCGATAGGGTTTTAGGTTTGGTACGTTTTACCAAAGTCATTTCCTTGCTTAGTGCATTTTAATGCAAATTGCTGGATTCCAGAACACTGGTTTGACCTAACCGGACGATCTAGTTCCCTCGGTTTTCGGGTCTCGGTCGAAACTACAAACTTGTAGATTTAGGTCTTATGGACTGCGGTGCAAAATTTCAGGTCAATCCGAGTTAAGTAGACCGAGTTATGGTCATTACACTCTTGCTGGTCAAATGGTACCATTTTAGGTCAATTTTAGGTCAAATTGGTCAATTCTGGTTCGGCCAGTTTTTGGACCCGAATTTGTGCAAGTTGTTTGACTTGCTTATGGTCATTTCTGGGCTTTGGTGTCTTCATAAGACTTGTAGGTATGGGTCTTAACTATTCTTGGTCAAAATTTCAGGTCAATTGGACCTGGTTTGAGTGAGTTATGGTCTAAACACTCACTGCTGCCCAATTGGTCATTTTTCAGGTCCTAATTGCACCGAGTCCGAATTGGTCATTTTTTTAGGTCACCTTGCAAGCATAATTTTGGTATGGTTTCTCAATGAAAGTTGGCACATTTTGTGCCTAGTTTCACCTCAAATTGGTTTCATACCAATTGAGGTTACACATTTAAGGTTATAGACTAAAATGTACACTGCCCTCACTATGCCTTTCACACCCCACTTCAAACACACATTTAACTTGCAAAGTTTACTTCCATACCCTACCAATCTGTTTTGGTACATTACCAAAAGCATTATCTACTTTACATTAACATTATTTTGGGCAGATTACCATTACCCTCAACACACCAAATATCATTCACAATTATAATTTCTAATTACCATTACAAACACACCTAACCATTACAAATTTTACATACACTTTACAATATCAATCTACATACATCTCATCAACCTTCTAGGTCAATATTCTGCCCACACTTCCTTCAATATATACCATTACTCAAGTGTCCCCAAGCTGCCGCAAACCATTCTTCAACATCAAAGTGCCATCCAATTTACCAATTCCCATCCAAGTGCATAAATCACCATATAAACATGAAATAATTCACTAGGTTACTAATTCATCATGATCAACACCATTTCTCATCAATTATATGCACAAATATCTCATCAAAAACATGACTCATGGTTGTCCAAAATGGAAACAACAATAACCCTTCAAACTCAAAATTTTCCTTCACCAAACCAACACCCATAACATGAACATAAACTTTAACAAAGAAATTCTCAAAAATGCAAACTTACCTTTAATTGTAACTTGCTAAACCTTCACCAAACTTCTCAAAATTGGTATCAATATCTTCCTTGTGATGTGTAGACCATTTTTCATAAAGCTACTTAAGGGATTGGAGTTGAAATGGAGGAGAAGATGAGGTTTGAAGCAAAATGGCTATGGAGTTTTCTTAGGGAGCTTGTTACGGCATTGTTGAAGAACTAAGAGAAAATGAATCTGTAGATGGTATGTTAGGTGTACACCTGCCCCATTAGCTTTAATTTATTCCTTTAGTGGTCCACTTATTTGGATTAAATCATATAATATGTTTACATGTGTTATTTACACATTTTTCACTCCATTTTGGCTATTTGTATTAGGTACCCTCAATTTAATTTTTCATTTTATTTTCTAAGTATAATATTATTTATTTTTAATGGACATTTAGGTCAAAAGACACTTCGGGATGTCAAATGACCATAATGCCCCTGTTCGGGTTACGTTCCCGATTTTTCGGTAACACCGTATTTTGTCTGTTTTTCGATTTCTCACTTTTCTTTGTACTAATCATTTAATTTTTCTTTAATATTTCTAATGAGATTTATACTTCAATAAGGGTCTATTTATGTCCTAAAAATGTTTTCCAGGGTTCCCCGCAGTCCAGGGCTAGTCAACGGTCCACGCCGTGACTTCCCGGTGCGGTCACCCATCGCTAGGTTTCCGGCTCGCTTAACTTGGTGACATTTCTTTGCTATTATTTTTCCTTTGTTTTTCTTGTATTTTCTTTTCTTGTATTTCATTATTTATGTCTCCTCTCTCATATCAAGGTGTGGTTCTAGGCATCCTAGCTGTCCGGACAACACTGGTCACTGGAGCAGTAGAACGCACTAGGTCAAAAGCCAATTTTAACCTTAATTTCTCTTAATTTACATTTTATCTTTAATTCCATTTTTCATTTGATTTTCCCAAATGTAATACCATTTATTTTTCATTGAAATTTAGGTCAAAAGCCAACTCTAGGTGTCAAATGACCACAATGCCCCTATTCGAGTTGTATTCCTGATTTTTCGGTAATACCGATTTTTGTCATTTTCTCTATTTCTTGTTTTTCTTTGTACTAATTAATTAATTTTTCTTTGATTTTTCTAATGACATTTATACTTCAATAAATCTTTAATTATGTCTCGAAACTAAATTCCAAGGGTTCCTTGCAGTCCTGGGGTCGGCTATTGCCTGCGCCATAACTTCCCCATGCAGTCACCCATCGCTGCGGTGCTGGCTCGTTTAACTTGATTACATTTCATTGCTATTATTTTTCCTTTGTTTTTCTTGTATTTTCCTTTCTTGTATTTCATTATTTTATGTCTCCTTATTAACATTTAAATGTAGTTCTAGGCATCCTAACTGTCCGGACAGACACTGGTCATCGGAACAGTAGAACACACTACCGAACTTAGGGGTGTTACACTCATAATCCTCTTCCAAGGAGAAACTTTAAGGAATACCTTATCACCCACTGCATATTCAATATCTCTTCTCTTTAGATCAACATAGGACTTCTGACGGTCTGATGCAGCCTTGAGTTGATCTCTGATCAATCTGATCTTTTCCTCTGTCTGCTGAATAATTTCTGGCCCAATCATCTTCCTTTCACCTACTTCATCCCAACATAGGGGAGTTCTGCACTTCCTACCATACAAAGCTTCATATGGAGGCATCCCAATGCTTGATTGGTAGCTATTGTTATAAGCAAACTCAATCAAAGGCAAGTGTATATCCCAACTACCTTCAAACTCAATCACACAAGCCCGTAGCATATTCTCCAATATCTGAATTACCCTCTCAGACTGGCCATCTGTCTGTGGGTGGAATGCCGTGCTGAAGTTCAATCTAGTTCCTAGGGCTCTCTGAAGACTACTCCAGAATCTATAAGTGAACCTAGGATCTCTGTTTGATACAATCGATACTAGCACTCCATGCAGTTTTACAATCTCATTTATATACAATCTGGCCAATCTCTCCAAACTATAGTCCATCTGGACTGGCAAAAAGTGAGCAAACTTGGTTAGTCTATCAACTATAACCCATACTACATTATGACTATTCTGTGTCCTCGGAAGTCCCATTACAAAATCCATAGTTATCCGTTTCCATTTCCACTCTGGTACTGGCAATGGATGTAACAAACCAGCTGGAACTTGATGTTCTGCCTTCACTTGCTGACAAGTTAGGCATTTGGAAACAAAATCAGCTACATCCCTCTTCATACCCATCCACCAGTAATGCTCTTTCAGCCCTCTATACATTTTAGTTCCACCAGGGTGCATAGCAAAAGGAGACTCATGTGCTTCCTTCATAATGATCTATCTCAATTCCACATCACTAGGAATCCACATTCTGCCCTGATGTAGCAAGAAACCATCATCTCTCACAGAGAATTCAGGTTTCTTGCCCTGCTGAACTTCTTTCAGTAGCTTCTGATGTTTTTCATCATTCTAAGCAGCCATTCTGATATGATCAATCAACACTGGCTGTACATGCCATGCAACTACTGTCTATCCCTCATCATCAATCTCCAAACTGGCATGCTGTGCTTTCAACTCATGTACCATGGACAAAAAGAGAAACTCTGAGACTTGCCATAGTCTTGCGACTTAAGTCGTCAGCCACCACATTTGCTTTTCCTGGCTGATAGTCTATTAAGCAATCATAGTCTTTAATCAGTTCTAATAATCTCCTCTGCCTCAAGTTCAATTCCTTCTGGTTGCCAAAGTACTTTAAGCTCTTGTGATCTGTGTAAATGTAGCATTTCTCCCCATACAAATAGTGTCTCCAGATCTTCAGAGCAAAAACAATAGCTACAAGCTCCAAATCATGTGTTGGGTAGTTCCTTTCATGCGGTTTCAGCTGGCGTGATGCATAAGCAATGACATTCCGATCTTGCATCAGTACACAGCCTAACCCATTGTGGAAAGCATCACTATAAACTGTGTATTCTTTACCCGGTGTAGGTAAAGTAAGGACTGGAGCTTCAGTCAAACACCTCTTCAACTCATCAAAACTCTGCTGGCATTTATCTATCCACTGAAATTTTACATCTTTCCGAAGCAGCTTGGTCAGTGGAGAAGCTAACAAAGAAAACCCTTTCACAAATCGGCAGTAATATCCAGCTAAACCTAGAAAACTGTGAATTTCTGTGATATTCCTGGGTGGCTTCCAATTAAGGATAGCTTCTACCTTGCTGGAATCTACCTTAATCCCTTCAGCCGACACAACATGCCCCAAGAAGGAGATTTCTTTCAGCCAAAATTCACATTTTGACAATTTGGCGTTTAGTTGTTTCTCTCTTAAAGTCTGCAGTACAATCCGCAGATGTCTATCATGTCCTCTGCATTCCTCGAATATATCAAAATATCATCAATAAACACCACCATAAATTGGTTGAGATATGGTCTGAAGATAGTGTTCATCAGATCCATAAAAGCAGCTGAAGCATTAGTTAACTCGAATGGCATTACTAGAAACTCATAGTGGCCATATCGAGTTTTGAAAGCAGTTTTTGGAATACTCTGCTCTTGCACTTTCAATTGATAATAACCAGATCGAAAATCAATTTTGGAGAATACAACTACACCCTTCAACTGATCAAACAGATCATCAATGTGAGGCAATGGATATCTGTTCTTTATTATCACTTTATTCAACTGTCGGTAGTCAATACATAAGCGGAGAGTGCCATCTTTCTTCTTAACAAATAATACTGGCTCTCCCCAAGGTGACACACTAGGGCGGATGAAGCTCTTTTCAAGTAGTTCTTGCAACTGTACCTTCAACTCCTTTAATTCTGCTGGTGCCATGCTGTATGGTGTTATGGAGATTGGATCCACACTAGACATAACATTAATTTCAAACTGCACCTCTTTTTCTGGAGGTAATCCTAGCAATTCATTAGGAAACACATCTGGAAAGTCATATACTATAGGGATGTCCCTCAATGCTGGACTCCCCACTTGGGTGTCTACCACATATGCCAAGTATGCTTCACACCACTTTCTAATCATTTTATTGGCTAGTGCAGCCAAAATGATGTTTGATGGCAATAGCTATCTCTCCCCATGTATTACCACATTACTGTACTGAGGGAGACCAAAAGTGACTATCTTCAGTCTACAGTCAATCATGGCGTGATGCCTGGCTAACCAATCCATGCCCAAGATGATATCATAATCTTTGAAAGGCATTTTAATGAGATCAGACAGAAAAGTGTGTCCTTGGATCACCAAAGGGCAATCCCTATACATTATATTAACCCTTACCTCTTGTCCTAGCGGACTTGTTACTAGCACCTCAAAGTCCATTTTCACACACGAAATAGCAATGCAATCAATGATACTAGTACTCACATAAGAATGGGTAGAACCCGAATCAAATAACACAAAAACATCTTGATTAAAAGTTGAGAAGGTACCAGCCACAATATCAGATGTCTCAGCCTCTTCTCTCTGTCTCATTGCATAGACTCTGACTGGAGCACTGCCTTGCTTTGATTGATTCACAGTGCCTTGGCTGCCTGCTGGACTACCTTTGCCCCTGCCTCTACCTCTGCTAGGTGGTTGTGAACCTCTGGTGACAGGATTCTGAACTGACCCTTCAGTAGTAGTAGGAGGTGGCCCAACTCTACGGGCACTGGTGCAGTTCTTGGCAAAATGTCCTGTGTCTCCACAGTTATAATAGACTCATATGCCCTTATAGCATACCCCACTATGACTTCTTCCACAAGTTTCACATTAGCGCGGGGGGGTAGGAACTTCTGGTACTCTGCTGACCAAATGGAGGAGGTTTCTGTCCTGAATATCTTCCCCTACCAGACTTTTTTCCACCCCTGTTGTGTTCCCCAAAGTTCTTTCTCTTTCTAGTAGGACCACTGGAACTCTGCTCTACTGACTTCTCCTCTTTTTCTTTTTCTGTCTTCTCTGATTTCTTTTTCTCTGGGGCCGCTTCTGACTCAATTCTTTCTAATTCTAGTGCTTGAGAAATAAACTCAGAGAAGTTAGTATGTTTGAATCTGACCACTTATAGTCTGATACTGGGCTTCAAGCCGGTTTCAAACCTCTTACATCTTTCCCTGCTAGTAGTAAGGAGACTTCCTGCATAGTGGCTCAGGCAGAAAAATTCCCTTTCATATTTTGCCACTGATCTACTTTCCTATTTTAGACTTAAGAACTCCTGTAGCTTCTGGTCCACATAGGCATCTGGAACATATTTTTGTCTGAACTCCCATAGAAAGTCATCCCAGGTTAGTACTGGGGGTTCCACCAAACTATGAGGAATGGTTTTCCATCAGTCATATGCGTCTAATGACACTGAATACTCAAATCTCAGCTCTTCAGTGCAGTGTAGTTTTTTGAACACCCTATCCATTCTCTCTAACCATTGTTCTGCCTCTAGAGGATCTACTATCCCCTTGAACTCAGTAGCCCCATATTTAATCAGCTTGTCACATTGGTGTCTATAGTGGGACTTGAGTAGGCATGTTACCAGCCATCTGTTGGAACATTGCGACCATCCGCTGTTTAACCGAGTAGGGAATCATGCAGATCGAGGGGGTGCAGCTGATCCACTCACATTGTGTAGGGCTGGGGTATCCCCTTGTACCTCAGCCTCTATTGATTGATCGATTGAACGATCCCCTTCTTCCATAGTCAATTTGAGGATTTTAGACCTCCTGAACAAATAACACAAGGAGATTTTCTCTTGTTAGTGCATATTTATAATGTAATGTACTGTATGTATCAAACAATGACATTGAGCAGTTGTACTATGAAGAAAGAATATTCAAATTACAGGTAAAAACTGAATTTAAAAACTAGCTCTGATACCACTAAAACATGTCACATCCTACCCCTCTGTAAGGCATAACATGATCCCGTAGTATACCTAATGAATTACCAAACTTCATCTACTGATAACCCATTAAATACACTACAAGGGATTTTAAACCTTTTCTTACTTCTTTTTACAGTGGTGAGCATTATTGACAGGTGTTAAAAATTTTCTTTTATTGAAGTGAAACCAAATAACAAATTTAAAGTATTAATAATTTCTGTAAAGATTTTGACAGAGTGCCATCTGTATTTTGAATAAAACAGTTCTTCAAAAACCTGTAAAAAGCACTTCCAATATTTTTCTCAATCTCAAACTCCAATAACAGTTCAACACAATAATTTCTCAACATTTATCAACTCTGTTCAATAATCAATTTTCCAATGTTTCCAAAAGCTGAGATAAGATAAATATATCATAATATTTTTTTTTTTTTGGCCAAAATAATTTACAATTTTAGTTTACAACTGCTCAAGACTAAGTACAATATATACATACAGTGTACATACATTGCAACAAAAACTACAAAATATGGTATACTCAATATACCCGGTGAAATCTCAAAATGTAGCACGAGCAGCCTTCTCTGCTACTCTGTCCGTCTGTCTACCTGCGACAGTAATGAAAAAGCTCACAATAAATATCAATAAATCACACACACAGCTTAATCATGATTCCATAGTCCAATTCGTCCCAAAAGCCGATGGCTAGTGAGGAATAACATAGCTAGCTAGCAATAATATGAGTACTCATCCTATTCGTCCTCAATAGGCACACACCTCAACACTTCAGTCAGAGAGGGAATTCAAAGTCAATTCATCCCACTAGACAAGCTAGCGAGGAATTCAATCAATATACATGATAGCTATGGTTTCAAACCATTTACAATGTTTTTCAAGTAATAAGTATCCATCAAATATCAATAAGACAAATTTTCACAATTTAAACAATAACAAACAATTTGTCATAATTTATTTCAATTGAAAATTCAAAAGAAATAACTGTTGTGCACAAACCTCTGATAAATGTCTCTTGGCCTTGACTCAGTGTTTCCTTCCCCTTTCCTGAGTCTTTGCTAACTAAAACACATAATTTGAAGTGTTTTAGTACTCATTTAAACTGTATCTAACAATAAGGTTTAATAATTAATTTATTTAATTCTATTGTTTTCCTTAGTCAACCTATAATGTTGACCCTTGATGCACTCTAGGTGAATTAGGTTTAATATTACTAATATGTCACATTTTGCATTTCAATATGCTACCAATATAGTGCAATTTACCATTTTTACAAGTTGGCATTCATTGCCAAATTATTTCAAGCATCAATGTATTTAAATGTCAAGTTCTCAATTTTTGTGTGCTAGATTGGTCTAGCTTAAAGTCCTATTTCTCTTACTTTTTAGCTTTTGGTCAAAGAAGCGAAATTGTAGCTCTATGTCTTATTGCACTCGGGGCAAAATTTCAGGTCATTCTGAGTTGTATAGACCAGGATATAATCAATTTACTAAAGCTGAACAGATTGCACTAAAATGGCAACTTTAGGTCATTTTTAGGTCATTTCTGGTTTTGCAATTTTTATACCCGAACTTGTGCAAGCTATTTGATTATTTATGGTTATTTCTGGGTTTTGGTGTCTTCATAAGAGTTGTAGCTCTAGGTCTAATCTATTCATGATAAAAATTTTATGTCATTTGGACCTGTTTTGAGTGAGTTATGGCCAAAACACTAACTGCTGCCCAAATGGTCAATTTTCAGGCTTTCAAGTCACTAATCCGGATTTGGTCATTTCTCAAGTTACTTTCTGGGCAGAATTTAGGTAGACTTTCTGCATGAAAGTTGGCACATTTTGTGCCTAGTTTCACCTCCAATTGGCCTCATACCAATTAGAGCCACACACTTAGGGTTATAGGTCCATTTGCACACTGCCCTCTACATGCTTTTCAAGCACCAAACCAAACACATGTTTACCAATTACATTTTCACTTCCCATACCATTTTGCATTTGGCACTAACCAAAATCATTCAATTCTCTACATTATAGGTCAACTTGGACAGAATATAACCCTTCAAAATACACCAAATGCAGTCACAATTCACAAAGTTCAATCCCAATAATATATACACATAAATACTTCTAATTATCACACAAACTTTCATCATCAAATTACATACCTATCACTACTATTCCACACACATATATGCTGCCATTTTTTTGTACAATATTTCATGAACTTAAACACTTCAATCTTCATCAAGAGGCTGCCAAAAATTTACACATACACATCCACTTTCATTTTCCCTTTTTAAGCTTAACATTCAAACTTCACACATGGAATTCAACTTCAATACAATTAAACATTTAAATCAACATCTCAAATAACCATTTACATGCAAATACAAGCTGTTCATGATGAAGTTTCATGGCTGCCAAAATGCTCCATCCCCAACAATTCATCAAACCTAAAAAATTCTTCCATAATTCAACTACCCACAACCTTAGTTACACTTTTAATGAAACAAGAATTGAAAATAACCACTTACCTCTTTTGGACTTCTTCAAAACTCCACCAAAACTTATCTTTCTTGCTCCCTTATTGCTGCCCAAGGTGTGTAGGCAAAGATTAATAAAGGAAGTTCAAGAATTTAGCTTGAAATGAAGGTGATCTCAAGTTTGCATGGGTGGTTTCCATGGAGGGAAGTTGGGACACCATTTTCGGCCATGGGAGCTTGGTGTGTCACACCCTACTCCTCATAAGATGTAACATACTCCCGTAGTACACCTAATGAATGACCGTACTTTGCCTATCGGTAACCCATTAAATATACTACAAGGGATTTTGAAATAATTTTCGTTCATTTTTAAATTGGTGGGTAAAATTTTCTCAGATATTAAAAACCTTTTATTTAAAGTCCAACATAAATCTAATTTTTAGATATTTAAAATTTCCATAATTTTTATAAAAATTTCGGCAGAGTGCCGTCTGTATTTTGAGAAAACAGTTCTTAAAAACCTGAAAATAAAAACACTGCCAATATATTTCTCAATCACAACTCCATTAATCAATTTCATTTCCCAAATCAGCACAAACAACTCAACACACAATTTAAATTAAATCAAACATTGAAATATCTCATTAAGGTAACAAAATTAATATTTACATTCATGGGATCATTAAAAATTTAGTAGTGCAAAACTTTATAAATACATAAAATCTCAAGATAACCTTATAATAATTTGTATTTCATTACAATCCAAAAATATATTACAAAAGAGTTGGTACAAATGTTCAAAGTAAATTTCATACATATAATTACAAAATAACATCAAAATGTAAAGTACAAGGGTATACCTATGATATACCCGAAGATAGTCTCACTATGCCTTTCAGTAATCTTGCTCAGTTGCTTTATATTTTCTTTCACTTGCGATAGCATACAAAGCTATCGCTGAGTAGTGAACTCAGTGGTGTACAAACTAATAATTTAAAACTTAATACAAGTTATGCTTAACAATTTATAACAAATAAAATTTTAAAATTTCTAAATTGTTCAAAATTCATAACATTCATAAATCAATATTTTCATTCATGCAAATTATTCATTTGAATAACATTTTGATCAAATAGTAACTATTTATCTACATTTCTTTTAAATCCCGAAACAATACGAAAATATTTTGAATCATTAATAAATTATTTATTTCAACCACAATTTATCAAACAATGCATAATTTAAAGGGCGTTGCCAATAATTCACACAGTTGAACCCATGACCCAAAATTCAAATAGATGCCGTGTTGTACACCACGATATTTCACACTCTCCCAATAACTGAGGCTAAAAGGGAGGAATAAAGACTAGCTAGTATATATGAGTACTCATTCAAACTCTTCCCTAACTGGCAAGCCAGAGAGGAAGGAACTCGCCCCATCTAGTGGAGTCTATCTCACTAGACAAGCTAATGAGAATTCACAACATATTTTGCCATGTCAACTGTGGTTTCAAATCATATTCAAAACAGTTTCTATTTACAAAGTGTTTACAAATCATCAACATGTTTAATCATCATAAATTCATGCTCAAGGTTGGCAACACATCAAACTTAAAATTTACAATCCTCAAAACCATGCAATAAATCTTTAAATACATAAGAAAATTTACATTTAATTTATACAATTTCATTCAACAAATTAAAATTCTCAACACAACAAAATTATAAATCATAAAATAAACTTGTTCAAATCAATTTAGAAGTGAAAGGTAACAAAATAGTTAGTTGTACACAAACCTTATACGAGTCGCCTCTTGGCCTTGACTCGATGTCTCGAGTTCTTTTCCGGTATTCTTTTCCACTGAAACACACAGTTTCATAGTGTTTTAGTATCACCATTTATCATAACTCCAAAAACAAATTCAAATCTACTAATACCTAGCTTTAATATGCTAAACTTGACGTTCTTTAAAATTTGTATTTCGGTGTTACTATTCATGATACTATTCAAGTCAATTTATTGACTTTCTAATGCTTAATAGGTATGGGAATTCTAATTTCACCTAAATACCACATTTTGGTTACCTAATTTGTTGGTTTTGGTTGTTTTCTCAAATTTTAAGCCTTTTAGGCAAAATTACAAATTTTCAGTTTTGGTGTCTTATGTTGCACTGTTCCATTAGTCATTTTCCTATTAGAATTTGGCAAAACCTTCTTCATAGAAAATGTTCCCTATTGTCTTAAATTTATTCTCCTTTTTGAATCACTCCAGTTGGAGTTTTGTAGCTCAAGTTATAGCCATTTGAATTATAGCTGCCAGATTGGACTTAACCCAGATTTCTGGGCACCAAACTGATTCTGGCAGTTTTAAGTCACCAAATTTGGGTGGCCAAATGACTTGGTTAAGGATATAATTTGGGTTTGTGTTCCTCAATGAAAGTTTTAGGTCTATATCTCAGCTTTCCACTGGTAAAATTTCAGGTCATTTAGACCTGCCTAGCCCAAGTTATGGCCAAATGAACAAATACTGTTCATTTGATCATTTTTGTACAGGTCAGATTGCCTAATTTCGGGTTTGGCCAATTTGTTCACTATGCTATGGTCATTTTTTAGGCATGATTCCTAAATGAAAAATGTTCCATTTTGTATCTATTTTCATTCCCAATTGGCTTCATACCAATTGGACTTGTAAATTTTTAGTTTTGGTCCCTGAAAGGGACCTTGGTCTTGCTGCCTGCAACATGGCCATTTTCAATCCGAATTTAAACTCACTTCTAACACTTTCAACACATCTCAATTGGTCACAAATGACCATTTTTCATCTCAAACAAGGTCAAACACACCATTTGACCAATTCTCATATTTTTGCCTCCCAAACCTTAGGTGCCAAAAACCCTAACTCATAAAATTCAAACCTAATGCATTCTAAACATCTATCCATAGTTTACATACTTAATTCCACTTAAGCAACCATTCAAATGCATCAAATTTACCCATTTCAAACCCTAACTAAGGCTGGCCAAAATTCATTTTTGGTCCCTCAACCATGTTTTTTCTTTGATTTGTTTCAATTTCTAAGTTTATTAAAGCATATTTGCATGAAATTTAAAGAAATAAATTAGAGTTTATTACTAACCTTCACTTGAATTCCAATTCTTCAATTTCACTCCCTTTTTCCTTTTCTTTTCTTCTTCAAATGCTTCCCCAAGTGAATTTAACAAGTTTTTATGGATTAATTTGGGGATAAAATAAGGTTAAGTGGGTGGGATCAAGCTTGTATCAAGCTTCTATGGGAGTTATTTTAATGGTGAGAATGGGAGAGAGTGGGGCGGCAAGATGAAGATGGCTTTTTTGTTTTTTTTTTTTTCTTTTTCTTTTCTTTATGTCTTTAGTCTTATGGAAGACCAAAAATTCAAATTAATTAAATTTATTAATTATAATATTTATGGCATCATGCATGATGTCATGCATGATGTCATCTCTTTTCACCTTTTTCATTTTCTTTTTTTTTTTCTATTTATTTTTCCATTAGTTCTTTAATTTAATTTCCAAGTCCAAAATTTTCTTTTCTAATTTTATTTAACAGTTAGGTCAGGAGTCAGGTCTCAGGGTCAATTGACCAAATTGCCCCTTGCCGGTTCAACCCGGTTTGCAAAAAATTTAATATTTCTTCCGGATTTTTGACCTAATTATTTGACCAGCTTAACAATTCTTTTTCGTGATTTTCTCTTTTCCACTGTGTTTTTAATATTCCTAAGGACCGCGACATCACATTTTAAGGTTCGAAATCTGAGTTTAAATCGACCTTGCAGTCACTTCCTGGGAAGGTCACCCATCGCTGTGACTCCTGGCTCATTTAACCTTTTATATTCTATTTTTCTTATTTTTACTTTTCTATCTAGTAATCACTATTTATTTTCGATTAAGGTTTTTCTTATTTATACTTAACTAATTGACAATTACTAATTATTTATGTTCAGGGCTTAACTAGGTGTCTTAAACACAGTTCTAATCCTCTTAATTGTCTGGACCGATACTAGTCACCGGAACAGTAACATATACTAGGCTATGCAAATAGGGGTGTTACATGGTGAGGATGATGAAGTGAGTGCAGGATTCTACCCTCATTTTAAGTATTAATGCATTCACTTAGTGCTCCACTAAACCTAGATTAATGATATTATAATCTAAGGTTTCAAAAATTACAATTTTAACCTTAATTTCTCTTAATTTACATTTTATCTTTAATTCCATTTTTCATTTGATTTTCCCAAATGTAATACCATTTATTTTTCATTAACATTTAGGTCAAAAGCCAACTCTAGGTGTTAAATGACCACAATGCCCCTATTCAGATTGTATTCCCGATTTTTCGGTAACACCAAGTTTTGTCGTTTTCTCGATTTCTTATTTTTCTTTGTACTAATTAATTAATTTTTTCTTTGATATTTCTAATGACATTTATACTTTAATAAGTCTTTAATTATTTTTCGAAACTAAATTTCGAGGGTTCCCTGCAGTCCTGGGGTCGGCTATTGCCTGCGCCGTAACTTCCCCGTGCGGTCACCTATCACTGCGGTGCCGGCTCGTTTAACTTAGTTTCATTTCATTGCTATTATTTTTTCTTTGTTTTTCTTGTATTTCATTATTTTATGTCTCCTCAATATTTAAATGTAGTTCTAGGCATCTTAGCTGTCCAGATAGAAACTGGTCACCGGAACAGTAGAACGCACTACCGAACATAGGGGTGTTACAGCTTGTGACAAAGTCTTAGTGAATGGATCAACTAGATTTTTAGCTGATGCTATTTTCTACATAGCTACATGGCCTTGCCCAATTATCTCTCTGATAATGTGGTAGTGCCTTTCTATATGTTTGGATTTCTAGTGAGATCGGGGTTTCTTATATCCAAACAGCTTCTTTTGCAGCATCTGATGCAGCAATATACTCGGCCTCTGTAGTGGAATCTGCAGTTGTACTATGTTTGGAACTTTTCCAACTGACTGCACTTCTATTACAAATGAACACATATCCAGAGGTAGACTTTCTATCATCGATATCTAATTGGAAATCAGAATCAGTATAACCATCCAATTGCAAGTCACCACCTCCATATATCAAGAATAAATCCTTAGTTCTTCTCAAGTGCTTAAGGATATTCTTGACAGCTATCCAGTGTTCCAAACCTGGATTGGATTGATACCTGCTAGTCAAACTAACAGCATATGCGATATCCGACCTAATACACAACATTGCATACATCAAACTTCCAATAGCCGAAGCATATGGAATCCTAGCCATTTTATCTCTTTCTTCAGGCGTCTTTGGAGACACCTCTTTAGATAGGTGGATACCATGTCTCACTAGTAACAATCCTCTCTTGGAATCAAGCATGTTAAACCTCTTTAACACCTTTTCCAAATATAGACTTTGGGATAAACCAATTATTCTTTTCACTCTATCTCTATAGATGTGAATCCCAAGAATATAGGTTGCCTCCCCCTAAGTCTTTCATGGAGAATATATTTGACAACCATACCTTTACAGTTGTCAACATACCTATGTCATTACCTATCAACAGAATATTATCCACAAATAAGATAAGGAAAGTAATAGCATTATCACTAACCTTCTTATATACACATGGCTCATCCTCATTTTTGATAAAATCAAATGACTTAATGGCTTCATCAAAATGGATGTTCCAACTCGTCGAAGCTTGTTTTAACCCAAAATTGGGTCGCTTTAGCTTGCGCACTTTGGAACCATCTTGGGATTCAAAACCCCTAGGTTATTCCATGAAAATCTTTTCTTCAATGTATCTATTGAGAAAAGCTATTTTGACATCCATTTGCCAAATCTCATAATCATATTATGCAGCTATTGCTAATAGAATTCTATTTGATTTAAGATGATAACAGGCGAGAAAATCTCCTCATAGTCATTTCCTTGCCTTTAGCGAAACCCTTTCACTACTAGCCGTGCTTTATAGGTCTCTACCTTTCTATCAGAACCAATTTTCTTCTTGAAAATCCATTTGTTCCCTATAGGAACAATACCTTCAAGTGGGTCAATAAGATCCCAAACTTGATTCTTATACATGGAATCAATCTCGAATTTCATAGCATTAATCCATTTTGAAGAGTCTATATCTGATATAGCTTCTTTATAGGTAAGTGGATCATCTCCATGATCTACTTCTTCATGAGTAGACAACTCTTGTTCTTCTTCATGAAGAAAACCATATCTCACTGGTGGGTGAGATACCCTGGTTGATCTACAATGAAAAACTGTAAATGTTTCATCAATAGGTGTAGGTTGACTAGATGGATCTATATCCATCTGATTTATTGGTTGGTTAGAATTTTCCAATTCTAACTCTATTTGTGTGACACCCCTTACCCGTCTACAGTGTAGTCGAGCAAGTTATGCCACTCAGTGTGCCGGAGCACCAATTTATGTTTCTATTACAATTTATCCCTTTATAATTCATTTATTTTCAATTTTGATAAATCTGAATTTAACCGCAAATTTTATAGAAAATCCAAATAGGTGCCTCAGAAATTGAAAATAGCTTCTTCCAACCTGTTTAAAAACACTTCTAAAATAATTTCCAAATCCAAACTCTATTATATATATTCAAGTCAATCTCAAAATCTCAATCTCAATCACGATACTATTTTCAAAACTTTTCTATTCACTTCATCACTTGAAGCATATTCACAAATAATTCTCAACATTTCATTTATCAACATACATAATGCAGAAAATCTCAATAATATGAAATTTCATATATTTACATTAATACATAATTACAGGAGTTTATAGTTACAATCCAAATTAATACAAAATGCCAAAATACAAAATACTCCCAAAATCCTATGTCCTACCATATGCACTGCAGGTGTGAGGTGACTCGGGACTCCGGATGCAAATCTGAAGGCTCACCCGGACTGATGTCTGCTGGGCTCACCAGCTAGGTCTCCAGTACCTGCGCGTGGCAAAAGCGACGCGGTAAGCAATTCTGCTTAGTGGTGATAATATAAAATAAAATAAAATAAAATAAAATAAAATATGATAAAACAAAGATGCAGAATGTGTGTTTGCATTTTTTGGTAGACTTAACTTCTAATATTATTTGCATTATTAGTCAATTAAAATTTTGGTAAGGTTCTTTAACATTGCCTGAGTAACCCATACTAATTGGATCGGATCGATAAATGGGTAACCGCACCGGGTACTAAGTACCTCGCACCATCACACTATCGGTCACATTGTATCTCCTGTGCAAATGTAACAACTAATAAGTCGTAATAATGATCGAGTTAAAACCCAAGTATATCAACTCAAATAACATAGCCAAAGGCTATTATTTCACGTAATGGCATGGGAAAGCCATGAAACACGTAATGGCATAAAGCCATATGCGATCGCTAACGTAACCCTATTGGCATGCCAAGCTATCCAAACCAATCTTGTTAGGTATACTAGGGTATTTTACACTTTTGAGTTTTACAATTTTTGAATTTCAAGTTTTGGTGTTACTATTCACTTCATTATGTTAGTAGTATGCCCTAGAGCATATCATTTAGTATGTATCTTGTACATATTTTATTAATAAAAGGCATTACCACTTTTCCGTTTACATAATATATTTATGTGTAATAGAAAAGGTCCATTGATATTTTGTTAGAAATATTATTCTTAAGTTGTTAAGAATATGAGTGACAATATTTCTAGCACAAAGTATCATAAATAGGTTCACAATCAAGGATACTTCATAATAAGGACATGACTTATCCAGAAAGATTGTATTCATGTTTGTTCCCAAGTTATTTATATGAGATATAAATAAGATGGAATGGTGAGTCTCATGCCATATAACAAACATGATAGGCACTTATACATGATAAGTAGGCCAACCAGTGACACTTATGACAAGCACATGGAGTTTACTCTTGTCAATGTTTTGTCATAAATCATATCGAGGCATATAATCTTTAGACCTGAGATAGCACAGATTATCTTGTATATAGGTAGTTTGAGTTTGATACTTTCATACTTGTACTGTATGGGTATATGGGCATCTGTTGGCTCCTACTAGTTATATATGGAGGTAGGTGTTGATCAAGATGGAATCTGTTCCTCTAAGTAAATAGAGATAAAATCCTATGTTCATTTAATTGTTCTTGATGTTTCAAGTTCCTGGCCAGGACATATAGATTTATTCAGAAAAGAGTTTCTGATGAGAAAATCTTTTTAATCAAGAACTGGAATTAAAAGAGAACATAATATTCATAGCAAATGGAGTTTGACATAAACCATGACTCTAGCTTGAGTTGGGATTTTGTAACAGAGAGATTCTAGTGCATGGTAACATATGATTATAGGTTCATTTAAGGTAAACCTTATTACTAATTGGGTGGCCATGGCATGCTATGCTAGGTGTTAACCATGGTCTATGAGGTTCATAAAATGATTTAGAGAAATCATTTATGGTAAGAAAGAGTTCTGATGATATTAAGAGTTGATATCATGTCTCATTGTCAATTAGTGATGAGCCTAGTAAGTCACACACATACACAAGTTTTCACCTATTTAAATATGATTTAATTAATTAATTAAAGAGTTTAATTGATTAATTAAATTGGTTTGGTTTGCAATTAAATTGCAAAGTCCCTAGCATGACTTGAAACCAAATCAAGATTATTAGATGTGTAGTATAAATTAAATTTATATTTAAAGTGTTTAAATATGAATTTAATTAATGAGAAATTAATTAATAGAGATTAATTAATTAATTTATATTTGATATAAATTAATTAGAAGAAGAAAATAATTATTTTGGGTTAAGAACTCAAAATTAAGACACAGGGGCATTTTGGTCATTTCACAATGTGACACGTGGCATCATGAGATGGTGACACATGGGATTACACATAAGCTTGCCAAATGTTTTTTAATCATGTAAGATGATTAAAATCAAGATTAAATATAGGTTTGACACTTGGCACAATGTGATTGGGTCACTTAAACCTAGAGCTAATCAAAGGGTGACATGTGGCAAGGGTTTAATGTGTTAACCTAGCTATTTAAGTGTTGTTATGAGAAAATAAAACACAACCAGCAGCCACACTCCTTTGTCACGCCACTTTGAGGGTTTTTATCTCTTCTTCTTCATCTCTTATCAATTCAAAGAGATTAGCCACCAATCTCTTGAATTAAGAACACTAGGAATTGTTTCTAGTGTCCTGTTTACATCTCTAATCTCTTAAAAGGCAGAACTTGAATTTCTAATTAATAGAAAAGGCTTTAGAAGCTGTTCAAGGGCTGCCATAGGTGTTCTTGGTGTGGACAAGGTAGAGGGACAATATTTGGTGTCCTGAAGACGAATCTCAAAGGCGCAGACACGCTGCAGTGCATCAAGAGGTTAGTGTAATCGTTCTTGATTTAATCTAGGGTTCTAAAATTAATCTGATTAATTTTAAAATCTTAAATGGCAAATATAGATCCAAAAATATATTAAAAGAGTTTTAATATGTTGTTTATCATTGAAATCAAATACATAAAAATAAATCTTGCATGATGCATGTGACCCTAGGTGAAAATTTTTGAATTCAATAGTATAAACTTGTGTTTTTCACGCTTCCGTTCCTTCAATTGGTATCAGAGCCACTATATTTGCCATTTAGATTGTTGATTATATGATTTAATTGTGTGTTTGATCATGAGATCAAAAGTTCATTGCTGGTTGCAAAGCAAGTTGGCGGCATACTTGAAAAAATACCATCAATGGTGCACATGGTTTGGCTTCCATGGGTTGTTTAAGGTTTGGCTTTTAATTCTGCAATTGTTGTATGATCTAAGGCCTATTCTATGTCTAATTAAATTCTTTAATTAGAATTTTTATCACAAAATTAAATTATGATTCAAATCAGAATTTTTAAAATTGTTTGAATGTGATTCAAATCTGAATTTTAAAAGTTGTTTGAATGTGATTCAAATCTGAATTTTTAAAATTGTTTGAATCATATTTAAATCTGATTTTTTAAAATTGATTGAATAAAATTCAGATCTGATTTTTAAAAAAATATTTGAATGTGATTCAAATCTGATTTCTTAAAAAATGTTTGAATGTGATTCAAATCTGAATTTTTAAAGTTGTTTGAATGTGATTCAAATCTGAATTTTTAAATTTGTTTGAATGAGATTCAAATCTGAATTTTTAAATTTATTTGAATCATATTCAAATCTGGATTTTTAAGTTGAAGATGAGATATTCAATTTAATTTAAGTATGTATGTTTTATTTAATTGTTAAATAGTGATATGCATGATGGATGATCATGGACTATAAAAGACCAATATGATTGGATTTATTTCTTTTATGTTTTTTTGGTATTGTAAATTAATTAATTTATTTTAATTTATTTTGGGCATGTATTATTAAGTTTGTAATAATTTTTGGGTTGTAATTTCATTTATTTAAGTTCTTGTAAATTCGCCTTGGTATGCCAAGGATTACCATGTAATATTGGATTGCAAGAAGTTCAAGGAGGTCAAGAGCATTGGTGGGACCAGTGGGAGGAATTCAAGATCAAGTGTTGATTATGTACTCCTTCAGCAACTCTTGTAAAATGAATGAATGAATGAAATGCACCAAGGAATGCCCTGATTCAATTCTTGGTGGCTCAGAATTGAATCTCTTAGAAAGTCCATGATCATACCATATTTACTGCTTATCCATGAATGCATGAGATGTATGGGAATGTATGCAATTATATGATATATGCATGCTAAATGGATAATGTGCAAAATGAGACCTTAATAGTAATTAGAATGACCATAAAATCTTCCAAACAAATGATTAAGTTGGAAATGCTATAATTAAAGTAATTATAACATATGCCCTCCATTGGGGCAATTATTTTAAGAAATTTTAAATAGTTGCATGAGATGCAATTAATTTAAGAGATTTTCTTAAGAATAATTGTTAAAGCATGAGATGTTGTAAATATGTAAATGCTTTAGTGGCCAATATTGGATGTACCTGAGGACATTAAAATTATTTGCATAATTACTGGCTCAATGGGATCAACTTAACTAATGCAAGATAAGTCAATAATGGATGTACCTGAGATTTTGAGCATTAGGGGCTTGGTAAAGGATTGAACCTCACATGAGATGTGATGGGCAAGGAGTTGCTCACTTATAGTTTATTGTAATTCCAATAATGGATGTACCTGAGGATGATCAATAGAATTATAAGAATTCAATCACCCACTAGAAATCCATCCAACTAGGATTTCCGTTTCCTACTTTGGAAGTGTAGGATTCGCTAAGTTAGTGGGAGGACAAATTTGATTAAAAGACCATAATCATATTTGGTTAATTACATGATACATTTACTAATTAATCTGGTTATTTCTGCAATTAATTTTCTGATAATAATGAGCACAAAACAACCACCACCATCCAATATCCTTGCAAGCTTACTTGATCACAATAGGTTGACAGGACCTAATCTGTCTGATTGGCTAAGAAATTTGAAACTTGTCTTGAACCTTGAACATATAGGATATGTTCTAGATTCAAATGTTCCTGGTCCCTTACCTCCAGAGGCCACTTAAGAGGAACATGAAACTTTGGACAAGTGGAAGGAGCATGATATGAGAGCTAAGTGTTACATGTTTGCTTCCATGAGTAATGAGTTACAGAAGCAACATGAGAACATGCAGAGTGCGAGTGAGATCCTCCTTCACCTACAAGAGTTGTATGGTGAGCACAGCAGGAATGCTAGGTATGAGATATCTAGACAGCTATTCCGTATGAGGATGTCTGAGGGACAGAATGTTGGGGATCATGTCCACAAGATGATTCGGATGATTGAGCAGTTGGAACATCTTGACTTCAACATGGATTTCCAACTACAGACGGATTTGATCCTTCAGTCCCTTCCTGAGTCTTTTGGGAATTTTGTCACAAATTTCCATATGACTAAACAGGAATGCACCTTAGCTGGTTTACTCAACATGCTGGTTATTGCCCAAAAGAATATGCCAGGCAATAAAGGAAAAGAGATAGCTTTGGTTGCATCTTCTTCTGCTGGAAAGTCCAATAAGAAGAAGGGCAATAAGAAAAAGAAACCTCAGATTCCTAGTCCTTCCAAGAAAATAGCTAAACAGAAAAGGAAGACTAAAGCTGATGAAGGCAAAGGAAAGTGTTTCCACTGCCAACAGGAAAGTGTTTCCATTGCCAATAAGAAAGTGTTTCCATTGCCAGTAAGAAAGTGTTTCCACTGGCCAGAGTATAGCAATCTAAATGAAAGCAATGCCGTGGTGAAAACCAACTCAAGTTCAAAATATATTTGGCACTTAAGGTTATGTCATGTTGCAGAAGATAGGATTACAAAATTGGAGAAAATGGGGATTTTATCCTCATTGGGCTCTGAGCCTACTCCAACTTATGAATCTTGCCTTCAGGGCAAAATGACTAGATTACCCTTTGTTGGACAAGGGCTAAGAGCTGAAAATATTTTGGAGCTAATACATAGTGATGTATGTGGTCCATTTAAAGAAATGGCTAGAGGGGGTTTTCATTATTTTATTACCTTTACTGATGATAAATCAAGGTTTGGGTATTTGTATTTGATGAAATACAAACATGAATCTTTTGAAAAGTTCAAAGAATTTAAATCTGAAGTAGAAAATCAAATAGGAAAGAATATTAAAGCTCTTCGATCAGATCGTGGAGGTGAATATTTGAGTACTGAATTTGATGAATACTTGAGAGAGCATGGCATTGTTTCTCACCGACTCCTCCAGAACGCCACAACCGAATGGTGTATCTGAAGGAGAAATCATACCCTATTGGATATGGTACGTAGTATGATGAGCTATACCGATATGCCAATCTCCTTTGGGGATTTGCATTAGAATCACTTTGTATATTCTGAATAGGATTCCATCAAAATCGCTTTCTTCCACACCTTATGAGATATGGCATGGAAGAAAACCAAGTCTTAAGCATGTTAAGATTTGGGGTTGTCCAAATTATATCAAAAAGTCAACACCGATAAATTGGAGACCGATCGTAAAAGGTCGATTTGTTGGATATCCAAAAGATAGTTTTGGATATTATTTTTATTTGCCTACTTCACAAAAGGTTGTGATAAGTAGAGATGCCACATTTCTTGAACAACAGTTTGTTCAAGAAGGAGGCAAAGGAAGGCAAATAGAGTTAGAATTGGAGAATTCTGACAAACCAACAGATCAGATGGATATAGATCCATCTAGTCAACCAATACCCGTTGATGAAACATCTACAGCTGTTCCTCGTAGAACAACCAGGGTATCTCACCCACCAGTGAGATATGGTTTTCTTCATGAAGAAGAACAAGAGTTGTCTAATCATGAAGAAGTAGATCATGGAGATGATCCACTTACCTATGAAGAAGCTATATCAGATATAGACTCTTCAAAATGGATTGATGCTATGAAATCCGAGATTGATTCCATGTATAAGAATCAAGTTTGGGATCTTGTTGACCCACCTGAAGGTATTATACCTATAGGGAACAAATGGGTTTTCAAGAAGGAAATTGGTTCTGATGGAAAGGTAGAGACCTATAAGGCAAGGCTAGTAGCGAAAGGGTTTCGCCAAAGGCAAGGAATCGACTATGAGGAGACTTTCTCGCCTGTTGCCATGCTTAAATCAATTAGGATTTTATTAGCAATAGCTGCATACTATGATTATGAGATTTGGCAGATGGATGTCAAAACAGCTTTTCTCAATGGATACATTGAAGAAAACATTTTCATGGAACAACCTAAGGGATTTGAATCCCAAGATGGTTCCAAAGGTATGCAAGCTAAAGCGATCCATTTATGGGTTGAAACAAGCTTCGAGGAGTTGGAACATCCGTTTTGATGAAGCCATTAAATCCTTTGGTTTTATCAAAAATGAGGATGAGCCATGTGT
The DNA here is from genome assembly GCF_030052815.1 of Hevea brasiliensis. NCBI lineage: Eukaryota > Viridiplantae > Streptophyta > Magnoliopsida > Malpighiales > Euphorbiaceae > Hevea > Hevea brasiliensis. Next base: position 52,216,791 of record NC_079499.1, read on the forward strand.
ATATAAAAAGGTTAGTGACAGTGCTATCACTTTCCTTGTCTTATATGTGGATGACATACTGTTGATGGGTAATGACACAGGTATGTTGACGACTATAAAGGTATGGTTGTCAAATACATTTTCCATGAAAGACTTAGGGGAGGCAACCTATATTCTTGGGATTTGCATCTATAGAGATAGAGCGAAAAGAATAATTGGTTTATCCCAAAGTCTATACTTGGAAAAGGTGTTAAAGAGGTTTAACATGCTTGATTCCAAGAGAGGATTGTTACCAGTGAGACATGGTATCCATCTTTCTAAAGAGATGTCTCCAAAGGCACCTGAAGAAAGAGATAAGATGGCCAGGATTCCATATGCTTCGACTATTGGAAGTTTAATGTATGCAATGTTGTGTACTAGGCCGGATATCGCATATGCTGTTAGTTTAACTAGCAGGTATCAATCCAATCCAGGTTTGGAACACTGGATAGCTGTCAAGAATATCCTTAAGTACTTGAGAAGAACTAAGGATTTATTCTTGATTTATGGAGGTGGAGACTTGCAATTGGATGGTTATACTGATTCTGATTTCCAATCAGATATCGATGATAGAAAGTCTACCTCTGGATATGTGTTCATTTGTAATGGAGGTGCAGTCAGTTGGAAGAGTTCCAAACAGAGCATGACTGCAGATTCCACTATAGAAGCTGAGTATATTGCTGCATCAGATGCTGCAAAGGAAGCTGTTTGGATGAAGAAGTTCGTGATGTAACTTACAAGAGTTCCTTCCATTGAGTCGCCAGCCCACTACACTGTGACAATAATGGAGCAGTCATACAGGCTAAGGAACTAAGGTCTCATCCAAAATCCAAACACATAGAAAGGCACTACCACATTATCAGACATATAGTTGGGCAAAGGCGATATAGCCATGCAGAAAAATAACATCAGCTGAAAAAATTCAGCTGATCCATGCACTAAGCCTTTGTCACAAGCTCAGTTAGACTGACATCTTGAGAAGATGGGTCTAAGGTATTGTAATGAATGGCTCTAGTGCTAGTGGGAGATTGTTAGTAGTATGCCCTAGAGCATATCATTTAGTATGTATCTTGTACATATTTTATTAATAAAAGGCATTACCACTTTTCCGTTTACATAATATATTTATGTGTAATAGAAAAGGTCCATTGATATTTTGTTAGAAATATTATTCTTAAGTTGTTAAGAATATGAGTGACAATATTTCTAGCACAAAGTATCATAAATAGGTTCACAATCAAGGATACTTCATAATAAGGACATGACTTATCCAGAAAGATTGTATTCATGTTTGTTCCCAAGTCATTTATATGAGATATAAATAAGATGGAATGGTGAGTCTCATGCCATATAACAAACATGATAAGCACTTATACATGATAAGTAGGCCGAACCAGTGACACTTATGACAAGCACATGGAGTTTACTCTTGTCAATGTTTTGTCATAAATCATATCAGTGCATATAATCTTTAGACTGAGATAGCACAGCTTATCTTGTATATAGGTAGTTTGAGTTTGATACTGCTTTCATACTTGTACTGTGTATGGGTATATGGGCATCTGTTGGCTCCTACTAGTTATATATGGAGGTAGGTGTTGATCAAGATGGAATCTGTTCCTCTAAGTAAATAGAGATAAAATCCTATGTTCATTTAATTGTTCTTGATGTTTCAAGTTCCTGGCTAAGACAGATAGATTTATTCAGAAAAGAGTTTCTGATGAGAAAATCTTTTTAATCAAGAACTGGAATTAAAAGAGAACATAATATTCATAGCAAATGGAGTTTGACATAAACCATGACTCTAGCTTGAGTTGGGATTTTGTAACAGAGAGATTCTAGTGCATGGTAACATATGATTATAGGTTCATTTAAGGTAAACCTTATTACTAATTGGGTGGCCATGGCATGCTATGCTAGGTGTTAACCATGGTCTATGAGGTTCATAAAATGATTTAGAGAAATCATTTATGGTAAGAAAGAGTTCTGATGATATTAAGAGTTGATATCATGTCTCATTGCTAATTAGTGATGAGCCTAGTAAGTCACACACATACACAAGTTATCACCTATTTAAATATGATTTAATTAATTAATTAAAGAGTTTAATTGATTAATTAAATTGGTTTGGTTTGCAATTAAATTGCAAAGTCCCTAGCATGACTTGAAACCAAATCAAGATTATTAGATGTGTAGTATAAATTAAATTTATATTTAAAGTGTTTAAATATGAATTTAATTAATGAGAAATTAATTAATAGAGATTAATTAATTAATTTATATTTGATATAAATTAATTAGAAGAAGAAAATAATTATTTTGGGTTAAGAACTCAAAATTAAGACACAGGGGCATTTTGGTCATTTCACAGTGTGACACGTGGCATCATGAGATGGTGACACATGGGATTACACATAAGCTTGCCAAATGTTTTTTAATCATGTAAGATGATTAAAATCAAGATTAAATATAGGTTTGACACTTGGCACAATGTGATTGGGTCACTTAAACCTAGAGCTAATCAAAGGGTGACATGTGGCAAGGGTTTAATGTGTTAACCTAGCTATTTAAGTGTTGTTATGAGAAAATAAAACACAACCAGCAGCCACACTCCTTTGTCATGCCACTTTGAGGGTTTTTATCTCTTCTTCTTCATCTCTTATCAATTCAAAGAGATTAGCCATCAATCTCTTGAATTAAGAACACTAGGAATTGTTTCTAGTGTCCTGTTTACATCTCTAATCTCTTAAAAGGCAGAACTTGAATTTCTAATTAATAGAAAAGGCTTTAGAAGCTGTTCAAGGGCTGCCATAGGTGTTCTTGGTGAGGACAAGCTAGAGGGACAACATCTGGTGTCCTGAAGACGAATCTTAAAGGCGACATACGCCGCAGTTGCATCAAAAGGTTAGTGTAATCGTTCTTGATTTAATCTAGGGTTCTAAAATTAATCTGATTAATTTTAAAATCTTAAATGGCAAATACAGATCCAAAAATATATTAAAAGAGTTTTAATATGTTGTTTATCATTGAAATCAAATAGATAAAAATAAATCTTGCATGATGCATGTGACCCTAGGTGAAATTTTTTGAATTCAATGGTATAAACTTGTGTTTTTCACGCTTCCGTTCCTTCACATTAGTCAACCAAAATGTTGACTTTTGCATAGACAATAGGTACATTGGTTTTAATACTCCCAACATACCACATTTTGCATTCAAAATTTGTTAGTATTAGTTGCCCATACCATTTCTAAGCTTAATGTTAATTGAGTAGAAATTTCAGTTTTCTTGCTTCGTTTTTACTGTTCTATTAGTCATTTTTGCAGTGGGAATTTGGCAAAATGATCAACATGAAAGTTTTTCCTTATTTTGTCTAGTTGAATTTCATTTTTTGAATCACTCCATTTGGAGTTTTGTAGCTCAAGTTATGATCCAAAAACCACAACTGGCCGGATTGAAATTTTTCTGGGCTGACCATATCTACAGTGCAGTGAACAGTAACTGCAACTCACTTGTTGGATAGGTTCTGGTCATAATTTGGGGTAGGTTTCTTCATGAAAGTTGTTGTTCTATATCTTAGCTTGTTGCTGGTAAAATTTCAGGTCAATTGGACCTTTCTACACTGAGTTATGGCCAAATGAACAATCACTGTTCATTTGGTCATTCTGCAGAATCAGACTGCAGGTCAACGACTGCAACTCACTTGTTGGATAGGTTCTGGTCATAATTTGGGGTAGATTTCTTCATGAAAGTTATTGGTCTATATCTCATCTTGTTTCTGGTAAAATTTCAGGTCAATTGGACCTATCTACATTGAGTTATGGTCAAATGAACTGTCAGTCATTCTACCGAAACAGCCTGCAGGTCACTCGGATTTGAGCAAGCTTTTGGTCCATTTGGTTTGTTTTTATGGGCATGGTTTCTTCACCAAAGTTGTGCCATTATGTATCTAGTTTCATGTCAAATTGGTCTTGCAGCAATTGAACCTCTACAATTCATGTTATGGCTGCCTAAACCTACTGGACTCAAGTCCAATTCTGCAGGTCACTCCATTCTGCAGGTCCTTTTCATGGCAGCCACACCAAACCCAATCCCATCACTCAACACACTTCATTTTTAATTTAAATAGAACTAAATGGTCACTAATTGACCATTAAAACTCACTTTCATCATTACATGCTCAAAGTCCCATTTTTCCACCCCAAACCCTAACCCTAACATCTCAAACATTACCCCACATGCATTTTCGCTTCATTTCATCAATCCACTTAGTAAATACATGTTGTGGGCAGCCATGATGGTCTTTTAATTTCATTAAACTCACCACAAACAAACCCTAACCATGGCTGCCAAAAATCTAGGGTTTCCATCCAAATGTTATTCAACAATTTTTCTTTGCCATTTACACATATTCAAAGTTCTTAACATGAATTTAAAGAAAAATTCATAGTTAGGTCACTAACCTTTGTTGGAGAGTTTCCCTAGCTTAGAAAACTTCTTGATTTTTCTTTCTTTTTGCTGCCCAAAGTTTCCTCAAGGTGCTAGGTTAATTTTTTGTGAAGAAGGCTAGGGTTTTGGAGTGAGAATTGGTGAGGTTGGGAGCTTGGGTGAGCTTTAATGGAGTTTTTCCTTCCTCTCTCTCTCTCTCTCCACGTTTTTGGCTGCCCCAAAGGTTGAAGAAGTCTGATTTTTTTTTTTTTCCATTTCCAGCCCATTTGTCTCTTTTAAGTGAGCTTATGCCATGTGTCAACATTGGGTTGGTTGGGAGACTTTTAATGACATCATTATGATGTCACAATTTCAATTTCTTCCATTTTTTTCCATCCTTTTTTTGTCTAATTAATTTCAATTAAATTTTTAATAATATTTATTCATATTTTATGTTATATAAATTATTTATTTAACTAGACAAGTTGGCCCGAAAATCATCTCTGAAGACGAAATGACCAAAATGCCCTCCGTTTGGCTTAATGGGCCAAAATTGTCTTTACCGATTGAAAATTTTTTTCTAAGTATTTTCTTGGCATTCTAATGCCATAAGAACCTCAATGACCTTTCTCTGGAGTCCCAAAAATTATTTTATAATTTTTCCCCCAGGTCTAGGGCTCCTAGTTGCGAGAACCGCAACTTCTCACTAGGTTACCCATCGCTAGGGCACCGGCTCATTTAACTTGGTTGTATTTTATTTTTAAAATTTTTCCTAAATTTTTCTTATTAATATTTGAGTTACTTATGGTTTCTCACTTTAGTTAAAAATTTTTTTTTCCGAACGTTCTAGTTGTCCAGACCGACACTGGTCACTGGAACAGTAAACTGTACGAACTAGCTAAAATGAGGATGTTACAATTTGCCTTCCTTTGCCTCCTTCTTGAACAAACTGTTATTCAAGAAATGTGACATCTCTACTTACCATAACCTTTTATGATGAAGGCAAATAAAAAATATCCAAAACTATCTTTTGGATATCCAACAAATTGACCTTTTTCTAATCTGGTTTTCAATTTATCAGTGTTTAGCTTTTTAATATAAGCTGAACAACCCCAAATCTTAACATGTTTAAGACTTAGTTTTCTTCTATGCCATATCTCATAAGGTGTGAAAGATACAGATTTAGATGGAATCCTATTCAGAATATACAAAGTTGATTCTAATGCAAATCCCCAAAAGGAGATTAACATATCAATATAGCTCATCATACTATGTACCATATCTAATAAGGTACGATTTCTTCTTTCAGATACACCATTCAGTTGTGGTGTTCCTGGAGGAGTTAAATGGGAAACAATGCCATGCTCTCTCAAGTATTCATCAAATTCAGTACTCAAGTATTCACCTCCACGATCTGATCGAAGAGCTTTAATACTTTTTCCTGTTTGATTTTCTACTTCAGATTTAAATTCTTTGAACTTTTCAAAGGATTCATGTTTGTATTTCATCAAATACAAATACCCAAACCTTGATTTATCATCAGTAAAGGTAATAAAATAATGAAAAAAATCTCTAGCCATTTCCTTAAATGGACCACATACATCACTATGTATTAGATCTAAAATATTTTCAGCTCTTAGTCTTTGTCTAACAAAGGGTGATCTAGTCATTTTGCCTTGAAGGCAGGATTCACAAGTTGGAGTAGGTCCAAAACCTAATGAGGATAAAATCCTCATTTTCTCCAGCTTTGCAATCCTATCTTTTGCAATATGACCTAACTTTAAGTGCCAAATATATTTTGAACTTGATTTGATTTTCACCATGGCATTGCATTCTTTTAGATTGCTTGCATTAGATTTGTATTTAACATTATTATCTAGATAATAAAGTCCATCATGCATATAACTCGAACCGATATATTTATTTCTAAAATAAATATTGCAAACATCATTTATAAACTAAAATTCATAACCATCTCTAGTCAAACTAGATATAGAAGTGATGTTCTTAAAAGGCATCAGGTACATGCAAAACCTTATTTAAAAGAATGCAAAACATGTCTACACATGTATAAAGATTTATATCCTATGGCTAAGGCTTCAACAGTTGAGCCATTGCCAACCCGGAGTCTAATATCTTGTTACTGCAAGCTGGTATTACTTGCTATACTCTAGGCAACTTATTACTGTGCCCATCCTTCTGGAAATGGAAACATTTTCCTTTGCCTCCATCAGCTTTAGTCTTTCCTTTCTATTTAGCTATTTTCTTGGAAGGACCAATAATCTGAGGTTTTTTTTTCTTATTACCCTTCTTCTTATTGGAATTTCCAGTAGAAGAAGGTGCAATCAAAGCTACCTCTTTTCCTTTATTGCTCGGCATACTCTTTTGGGTAATAACTAACATGTTGAGTAAACAAGCCAAGGTGCATTCCTGCTTAGTTATATGGAAATTTGTCACAAAATTCCCAAATAACTTAGGAAGGGACTGAAGGATTAAATCCGTCTGCAGTTGGAAATCCATGTTAAAGTCAAGATGTTCTAACAGCTCAATCAGCCAAATCATCTTGTGGACATGATCCCTAACATTCTGTCCCTCAGACATCCTCATGCGGAACAACTGTCTAGATATCTCGTACCTAGCATTCTTATTGTGCTCACCATACAACTCTTGTAGGTGAAGGAGGATCTCACTCGCACTCTACATGTTCTCATACTGCTTCTGTAACTCATTACTCATAGAAGCAAGCATGTAACACTTGGCTCTCATATCATGCTCCTTCCACTTGTCCAAAGTTTCATGTTCCTCTTGAGTGGCCTCTGGAGGTAAGGGACCAGGAACATTTGAATCTAGAACATATCCTATATGTTCAAGGTTCAGGACAAGTTTTAAATTTCTTAGCCAATCAGATAGATTAGGTCCTGTCATTCTATTGCGATCAAGTATGCTTGCAAGGATATTGGATGGTGGTGGTTGTGATGTGCTTATTATTATCAGAAAATTAACTGCAGAAAATAACCATATTAATTAATAAATGTATCACGTAATTAACCAAAATAATTATGGTCTTTTAATCAAATTGGTCCTCCCACTAACTTAGCGAATCCTACACTTGCAAAGTAGAAAACAGAAATTCTAGTTGGATGGATTTCTAGTGGGTGATTGAATTCTTATAATCATATTGATCATCCTCAGGTACATCTATTTTTGGAATTAAAATAATTGCCTTAATGGAGGGCTCATGTTATAATTACTTTAATTATAGCATTTCCAACTTAATCTTTTGTTTGGAAGATCTTATGGTCGTCCTAATTACTATTAAGGTATCACTTTGCACATTATCCAATTAGTATGCAAATATCATATACTTGCATATATTCTCATACATCTCATGCATTCATGGATAATAAATAAATATGGTATGATCATGGACTTTCTAAGGGATTCAATTCTGAGGCACCAAGAATTGAATCAGGGCATTCCTAGGTGCATTTCATTTATTCATATTACAAGAGTTGCTGAAGGAGTACTTAATCAACACTTGATCTTAAATTCTTTCCACTGGTCCCACCAATGCTCTTGACCTCCTTGATCTTCTTGCAATCCAATTACATAGTAATCCTTGGCATACCAAGGTGAATTTACAAGAACTAAATAAATGAAATTACAACCCAAAAAATATTACAACCTTTATAATACATGCCCAAAATAAATTAAAATAAATTAATTAATTTACAACCTAAAGAAACATAAAAGAAATAAATCCAATCACATTGGACTTTTATAGTCCATGATCGTCCATCATGCATATCACTATTTAACAATTAAATAAAATATACATAATTAAATTAAATTGAATATCTCTTATTCAACTTAAAAATTCAGATTTGAATATGATTCAAACAAATTTAAAAATTCAGATTTAAATCACATTCAAACAAATTTAAAAATTCATATTTGAATCACATTCAAACAAACTTAAAAAATTCAGATTTGAATCTCAATCAACCAAATTTAAAAATTCAGGTTTGAATCTCATTCAATCAAACTTAAAAATTCAGATTTGAATCTCATTCAAACAATTTTAAAAATTCAGATTTGAATCTCATTCAAACAAATTTAATTGTGTGATTATAATTCTAATTAAACAATTTAATTAGACATAAAATGGACCTTAGATTATACAACTATTGCACATTCAATGTCCATCATACCTTGCGCACCATAGTGGTGCCACAACCATGCGCACCATAGGCACAACCAAGCATGCCGCCACCTTTGCTTTGCAACCAGCAATGAATCAACCATCTCATGATCAAATCACACAATTAAATCATATAATCAACAATCTAAATGGCAAATATAGTGGCTCTGATACCAATTAAAGAAGCGAAAGCATGAAAAACATAAGTTTAGATCATTGAATTCAAAAATTTTTCTCCTAGGGTCTCATGCATTATGCAAGATTTATTTTTATCTATTTAATTTGAATGATAAATAGCATATTAAAATTCTTTTAAAATATTTTTGGGATCTACATTTTCCATTTAAGATTTTAGAATTAACAGATTAATTCATTAGAACCCTAGATTAGATCAAGAACAAGAGCACTAACTTTTTGATTCAATGCAGTTGTGTTTGGCACCTTTGGGATGCGCCTAGGACACCAGATATTGTCCCTCTAGCTTGTCCACACCAAGATCACCAATGGCAGCCCCTTCAATAGCTTTTCAAGTTTTTAGAATTAATTAGAAAATCAGGTTTTGCCTTTAGAGAGATTATAGATGTATACAGGACACTAGAAACGATTTCTAGCAATTTTAATTCAAGAGAATGTTGGCAATTCTCTTTGAATTGATGAGAGATGAAGAAGAAGGGAGGAAGAGGACTCATTGGGTGGCGGCACAAAAGAAATAAACAGTAGCTTGTAATTTTCTTTTCATCCTTTCCCTTATATAGCTAGGTCACCACTTAAAACCCTAGCCACATGTCACCTTCTGATTGGCTCTTAGTTTAATTGACCCAATCACATTGTGCCAAGTGTCAAACTTAGATTTAATCTTGACTTTGATCATCTTACATGATTAAAAGACAATTGGCAAGCTTATGTGTAGTGCAACATATCACCATCCCATGGTGCCACATGTCATCCTGTGAAATGACCAAAATACCCTTGTGTCTTAATTTTGAGTTCTCAACCCAAAATAATTATTTCTCTTCTTCTAATCAATTTATATCAAATACAAATTAATTAATTAATCTCTATTAATTAATTTCTCATAATTAAATTCATACTTAAACACTTTAAATATAAATTTAACTTATACTATACATCCAATAACCTAGATTTGGTTTCAAGCTATGCTAAGGACTTTGCAATCTAATTGCAAACCAAACCTATTTAATTAATCAATTAAACTCTTTAATTAATTAATTAAATCACATTTAATTTGGTGATCACTTGTGTATGTGTGTGACTCACTGGGCTCATCACTAATTAGCAATGAGATATGATATCCACTCTTAATATCATTAGAACTCTTTCTTACCATAAATGATTTCTCTAAATCATTTTATACATCTCATAGACCATGGTTAACACCTAGCATAGCATGCCATGGCCACCCAACTAGTAATAAGGTTTACCTTAAATGAACCTATAATCATATGTTACCATGCACTAGAATCTCTCTGTTACAAAATCCTAATTCGAGCTGGAGTCATGGTTTATGTCAAACCCCATTTACTATGAATATTATGTTCTCTTTTAATTCCAATTCTTGATTAAAAAGATTTTTTCATCAGAAACTCTTTTCTGATTAAATCTATCTGTCCTGGCCAGGAACTTGAAACATCAAGAACAATTAAATGAATAGAGGATTTTATACCTATTTACTTAGGGTAATAGATTCCATCTTGATCAACACCTACCTCCATATATAACTAGTTAGAGCCAACACATGCCCATATACCCACACACAGTACAAGTATGAAAGCAGTATCAAACTTAAATCACCTATATACAAGATAACTGTGCTATCTCAGATCTAAAGATTATATGCACTGATATGATTTATGACAATACATTGACAAGAGTAAACTCCATGTGCTTGTCATAAATGTCACTGGTTCGACCTACTTATTATGCATAAGTGCCTATCATGATTGTTATATGGCATGAGACTCACCATTCCATTTTATTTATATCTCATATAAATTAATTGGGAACAAACATGAATATAATTTTTCTGGATAAGTCATGTCCTGTGTGAAGTATCATCGATTGTGAACCAATTTATGATATTTTGTGCTAGAAATACTGTCACTCATATTCTTAACAACTTAAGAATAGAATTTCTAACAAAATATCAATGGACCTTTTCTATTACACATAAATCTATTATGTAAATGGAAAAGTGAAAATGCCTTTTATTAATAAAACATGTACAAGATACATACTAAATGATATGCTCTAGCACATACTACTAACAGGCACTACTGCTGCGACTGCTGTTGTGGTTGTGCTTGGTCTCAAGTATCTACGTGATGGAAATCAACGCGTTAAGCGAATTGCTTAGTGGTGAATGGCTTTAAAAGAAAATAATTGAATAATAAAAAAATAACATCTCTATGTTTAGTTTCATAAAATCTAAGTCATTTATAAATTTTATGCACTTTGGAATTAATTAAATTTATCAGTATCTTTTCTGTTCATTTCTCATATTTTCAGTCTTAATTAATTTATAACAGTGTCCAAGTAACCTATAACAGACTATAAGACTGGATACATGGGAGTATACTGGCAAGACAACCATATGTCTACCCTGCATACAACTGTCATGTCAGGCACAAGGCCAGCGGGCAGGCTATCAAAGCCAGAAATGAAATTAGGCACAATAGCCAACGGGTAAGCATATAGCCTGTAGAAAAATTATATTCGACATATTTTGTCGATCAATAATTATTCATGTAGGTAGTACTACTATCTGTAGTCCCTAATTGGTATACCAATTGATCCAAACTATATATATAAGCCTAGGTTTACTTTGGGCAATTAAGCATTATCAATTACTTATTAGAAATTTCATGTCACTTTGTAGTGGGAAAGTGGGTTCCACATACCTATTTCATGTAATTTAGTATTTAGCAATATACTAGGGTTAAAACCCTACCATAAGATGTGTTGTCTTATGAACCTTTCTTTAGGTTCAGTTTTAATGTCTTAACTTTACCTATCAATTTGATCACTTTATCGCCACTGTTTGGCCATACTTCCTTCATGGAAGTTGTTCCTCTATGTCTTGTCTTATTTTCCTTTTTTGAATCATGTCATTTGGATTTTTAGAACTCATGTTATGATCAATTAACCATAACTGGTTTATTTCCTAATTCTGGCTCTTTAACTAGGCAGATTTTGAAGTTACACTTTACCAATTTAATTAGACATGTTGTAGTCACTTTTAGGCTCTGTATTCTTCATAGAGTTTGTTGCCCTCTGTCTTATGGTCACTCAAAATTTTGGATTGTAATTTTTTAAGTTTTGTGGGATCACGTATAGCCAAATAACTGGCCTAGATTCAAGTATCCTATGCCAACAGGATCCTAGTTTAGGTCAGTAGATTTGACTCAACTTTTGGGATTCTTACATTTATAATTTAAGGAAAGTGTCTAAAACAAAGTTGGATATCTATTTCTCAAGTTTTCAGAACAATATGGCTCATCCCAATTGGAGTTTCCTAGTGGGAGATATGACTAAAAGACCATTCTGGGGTCAAGTGATCACGTAGTAAATTTCCAGAATTTGCATACTAACTTGACCTAGCCAATTGACCTAGTTTCCTTGCTTTTTGGGTTTCGGTCATACCAATGTTGTAGATTGATGTCTTGTGGAAATTTTGCCACTGATTTCATTGTATTTGGATTTTTGTAGACCAAGTTATGGCCTCTTTGCCAAAACTGGTCAAGTAAGCCTATGTCTAGCAATTTCTGGGCAATATGGTTCTGGACAGTTTTATAACCTAACTTGGGCTAATAATTTGGTTTGGTTTAAGACATTTTTGAGCTCTATGGTCTTCATGAAAGTTGTATTCCTATATCTAAGCTTTCCAATGGTATAAAATTCAGGTCATTTGGATCTGTCTAGAGGGAGTTATGGCCAAATGAATATATACTGTTCATTTGGTCATTTTTCTGTGTTCATCATTTGGTCATTTGGATTGGGACAACAATTTGGTCAAGTTCTGGATAGAATTTGGGCATGGTCTCTTCATGAAAAATGAAGCATTTTAGGTTTAGTTTCATCTCCAATTGGCCTCAGACCAATTGGAGCAACATAATTTCGGTTATGACTCAATACACATGCTAGATTCAATAATTCTCAACTTGCAAAGAAATTTTACTTCTAATTTCATTCCTTTAACTCCCAAACTACAATTCAACATTCATGACACTTCTAATATCATCAATTCATCTCAACAAAATCAAATTCTAGCAACAACACAAAGTCTCCAATAGTTAGACCAAAACCCTAACTCCAATTAATCAACCACAATGTACACATGCAATCAATTTCTTACACATGCAATTTCATCACTCAATATATAACTTACATCTACTTGCTCATCAACATCATCAATCTTCCATATTTTCAAAATTGCCAAAATGAGGGTTCCAAGTTTCTTACCATTTACCTTCAATTTCATGTTGTACTTACTCATTTCAACCTCAATTCAAGACTTAACAAAGAAAGGAGAAGAAAGCTTGCACTAACCTTTAATGGCAGCTTCTCAACCTTATAAAAACTTCAAGATTTCTTCTTTTCTTGGTTGCTTATAAACTCCCAAGGTGTGGGGATGAACTTTAATGAAGGGACTTAGAGTTTTATGTTGAGAATTGGAAGGGACTTTAAGCTTGGAAGATGAACATCCATGGAGGAAAATGGGAGCTAAGTTTCAGCCAAGTGATGAAGTGAGGAGCAAGATGGTACTTAGTGGTTGAAATGTTGTCATTTTATGCCTATATATACTCCACTAAAGTTTATTTAATTATTATAATAATTAAAGTTTTCATATTTGTAATAATTCCCTTTTATATTCCTTTAATTACATTACCTATAGTTTCATATTTTCATGAGATTTTCAAAATTTAAATATCACTCATTTTAATGGACATTTAGTTCAAAAGTCGACTCTAGGTGCCAAATGACCAAAATGCCCATCTTCGGGTTATAGTCAACCTTTTTCGGTAATATCAACTAAATTTCCGATCTGACGGTTCTTTTAATTTTATACTGTCTATTTCATTTTTATTTTTACTTGTATCAATTAACTAAATTTTCTTTGACATTTTCAATATCATTTATATCTCAGTAAACTTTTAATTACGTCTAAGAAATTATTTCCTAGGATTTCTCACAGGTCTGGGATTGTCAATTGTCTATGCAGTGACTTTCTGGTACAGTCACCCATCGCCGTAGTTCCGACTCCTTTAACCTAGTTACGTTTCATTTCTTTTATATTTCCTTAATTTTTCTTGGTCTTTATTTCATCAATTCATGTCTCCTCACCCTAGTTTAAGTGTAGTTCCAAGTACTCTGACTGTCCGAACAGACGTTAGTCATCAGAATAGTAGAACATACGGACTATCTACAGTGAGGGCGTTACAGTATTCTTATGGCTTTTAATATTTTATTACTAAATATTTTTTGCATCATGACACTCACATGATATGAATCTTTGTCAAACTTAATGCGATGAAACCTATGTTAGTAATTTTAAGAGTCTTAATTCGATTCAAGTTGGTGCAAATTGTGCTTAATAACCATAGTTCATAAGGACACCCCTTTCAAAGTATATATGTAACATTCTCACTTTAGCTAGTCCGTATAGTCTACTATTCCGGTGACCAATGTCGGTTCGGGCAGCTAGAATGTTTGAAATAATAAATAGACTAGAGTGAGGAGTTATAATGAAACTAAATAATGCTCATAAAAATCAAGGAAAAATTTTAGAAACTAAATACACTAAGGTTAAATGAGCCGAAACCCCAGGGATGAGTAACCCGAAGGGAAAGTGACAGTGAAGGCCATTAGCAACCCTAGACCTGGGGGAAAAATTATAAAATAATTATTGGGACTCCAGAGAAGGGTTATTGATGTTCTTATGGCATTAGAATGCCAAGAAAATGCTTAGAAAAATTTTTCAATCGGTACAGACAATTTTGGCTCGTTAAGCCAAATGGAGGGCATTTTGGTCATTTCGTCTTTAGAGATGATTTTTGGCCAACTTGTCCAGTTAAATAAATAATTTATATAACATAAAATATAAATAAATATTGTTAAAAATTTAATTGAAATTAAGTAAACAAGAAAAGAAAAGAAAATGGGATTTATTACCTCATGCTTATGTAAGCATGAGGTAATTAAAAAGAGATGGCCAATCAAATTAAAGGGAGACATTTATAATACATAAAATGGACAGAAAAAAGACAATTCTAGAAAATTTTCTGCAGCCACTCTTCTTCCTCAAGAAGACATTCCATGCTCCTCTTTTCCCTCCTCCATTTTCATGCTTACAAAGCTTGAATTCCTTAGTTTTTTCTCAACAAAACCCTAATCTAGCAACATAAAAATTTGTTCTTACATCCTAGTGAAGCTTTTGGGAACAAAAAAAAAGTAAAGTGGAAGAGTTCTTACAAACTTGAAGGTTGAGTCCATTAGAGGTTAGTGACCTAACCTTGTTCTTTCACTTTAAATTCATGTTTAATAACTATGAATGAGTGCAAATGATAAGGAAATTGATGGAATACTATTTGAATGTAAGCCCTAAATTTCAGCAGCCTTGGTTAAGGTGATATGGTGATGATTTTTGTGGAGCTAACATGCTAGTATGGCTGCCCTTAAATTGCATCTCTTAAGTGGAATGTTGAAATGCAATGATATTGCATGGTTTGTAATGTTTGAGTTAGGGTTTGGGGTGAAAAAATGAGACTTTGGTCAAGTGATAATGAAAGTAGGTTTTAATGGTCAATTAGTGACCATATGGTTCTGTTTGAATCCAAAATGAAGAGAATTGTGTAGTGGGATTTGAGTTTGGTGTGGCTACCCTTGGTGACCTGCAGAACTAGACATGAGTCCAGTAGGCTTGGGCAGCAATAACTTGAATTGTAGAGGTTCAATTGGTGCAAGGCTAATTGGACATGAAACTAGACACATAATGGCACAACTTTGGTGAAGAAACCATGTCCATAAAACCAAATTTAGTGGACCAAAAGATTGCCCTAATTCGGGTGACCTGCATTCTGCCTGGGCAAAATGACCAAATAAATAATGTTTAGTCATTTGGCCATAACTCAATGTACAAAGGTCCAATTGACCTAAAATTTTACCAGTAATAAGCTGAGATATAGATCTACAACTTTCATGAAGAAATCTAACCCAAATTATGACCAGAACATATTCAAAAAGTGAGTTGCACTCAATGTTTCAAGTACTATAGATTTGGTCAGTCCAGAAATTCTGGACAAAATTTTAATCCGGCAAGTTGTGGTTTTTGGGCCATAACTAGAGCTACAAAACTCCAAATGGAGTGATTCAAAAAAGGAAATGCAACTAGACAAAATAAGGAACAACTTTTATGTTGATTATTTTGCCAAATTCCCACTACAAAAATGACTAATGGAACAGTAAACACAAAGCATGAAAACTGAAAATTCTGTCCAATTAACATTAAGTTTAGAAATGGTATTGGCAATCAATACCAACAAATTTAAAATGAAAAATATAGTATGTTGGGAGTATTAGAACCAATGTACCTATTGTCTATGCAAAAGTTAATATTTTAATTGACCAATGAAATGAATAGTAACACCTAAACTTGAATTTCAAGAATTGTGAAATTTAAATGTGTAATATACCCTAGTATACCTAACAAGATTAGTTTGGATAGGTTGGCATGCTAATAGGGTTCTGTTAGCAGTACTGCATATGGCTTCATGCCATTCTGTGTTTCATGGCTTTCCATGCCATTCTGTGACATAATAGCCTTTGGCTATGTTATTTGAGTTGTTACACTCGGGTTTTATCCTCGATAATTATTACAGCCTATTAGCTGTTCTGTTGCACACTGGGAGACACAATGTGACCAATGGTGTGATGGTCCGAGGTACTTAGTACCCAGTGCTAGTTTACCCGTTTATCCAGTCCAGTCGACTAGTATGGGTTACTCGGGCAATGTTAATAAATCTTACCAAATTTAAATCAAATAATACTGCAAATAATATCAGAAATTAAGTCTACCAAAAAATGTAAACATACATTCTACCTACTTATTTTTATTTTATTTTATTTTATTTTATATTGTCACCACTAAGCAGAATTGCTTAGCGCGTTGCTTTTGCCACGCGCCGGTACTGGAGACCTAGCTGGGGAGCCCAGCAGACATTAGACAGGGTGAGCCTTCAGAGCTACATCCGGAGTCCAGAGTCACCTCACCTCTGCAGTGCATATGGTAGGACATTAGGATTTTGGGTAGCATTTTGTATTTTGTATTTTGTATTAGTTTTGGGATTGTAACTATAAACTCTTGAAATTATTTGACGATGTAAATATATGAAATTTCATATTATTGAAATTTTCTGTATATTATGTTGAGAAATATTTATGAATGTGCTTCCAGTAATAAAGTGAAAAGACAAAAAAAATTCTGAAAATAATGTTGTGATTTGAGATTGAGATTTTGAGATTGATTTGAAATGTGTATAATGGAGTTTGGATTTGAAAATTATATTGGAAGTGTTTTTAAACAAGTTCAGAAGAACTGTTTTTCCAATTTACAGCCAGCACTCTGCCGGATTTTCTATAAAAATTACGTAAAAATTTAGATTTATCAAAAATGGTAAATAAATGAATCAAAAGGGATAAATTGTAATAGAAACATGAATTGGTACTCCGGCACACTGAGTGGCATATCTTGCTCAGCTACACTGTAGATGGGTAAGGGGTGTCACATTTAGTGGTATCAGGGCATCGGTTTAGGCGTTTCTAGGCCTAGATAGAGTGCATATCATTGCATTGCATTTGTAAGTGTTGAGGTGACACTGATGCAGATATGTTTGTTTTCTTATTTTGAATATGATATGGATCCTACTTCGCAAAGAGCAGTTGATGAAGAGGTGGAGAGTCGTGCTCCACCAAGGGCTGAATCTGGGGGCAGGGGAGAATCTGCTCCACCAGCAGCGAGGCACCTGCCCAACCTCAGTTTGCTCTATTTCAACAAATGACTGAATTCTACCGGCAAATGATGGGGGCAATTCCACCACCACAACCACAGCCACAACCTCCACCAGCACCACAGAAGTCCCATTTGGAGAAACTGCGAAAACATGGAGCTGTGGATTTCTTTGGGAAGAGGGAGGATGATCCCATGACTGCAGAAAACTGGTTGGATAGAACCATCAGAGTGTTGAAACAGCTAAACTGCACCCCCGAGCAAAACCTGGTGGGTGTTGTGTCCCTACTTCAGGATGATGCATATCAGTGGTGGGACACAGTAACCAGTGAGGTGCAACCAGAATGGATTACCTGGGAATTCTTCCTTACAGAGTTCAGGAAGAAATATGTTAGCAAAGTGTATCTAGAAGAGAAAAGAAGGGAATTTATCAGTCTGAGATAGAAGCAATTGTCAGTGGTTGAGTATGAGTGTGAGTTTATCAGACTGAGCCGATATGGGAGGGAGATAGTCCCTACAGAGGCAGAGAGGTGCAGAAGGTTTGAAGAAGGACTTAATGATAATATCAAAGTCATGATCACGGCATTGGAAATCACAGATTTTGCTAAACTAGTAGATGCTGCATCAAAAGTGGAAAGAGTCCGAATTAATGAACAAAATAGAAGGCAAAGACAGCAGAAAAGGGGTCCGGGTCAGTCCAGTACATTTTCTGCTCCCAGTAAAAAGAGTAAGGGTCCTTCTGCTCAGAGTTCAGGACCACCACAGGGTCAGAGTCAATCTCAGGGGCCTAGACCATAGTTTACACCTAGGAGAGGCCAATCCACACCATCAGTGGGCAGCTCTCTAGGGACGGTGTTTAGGGAACCAGCCCCAGCATCTTCTGCCTGTCCGTACTGCCAGAAGTGGCATAAAGGGGATTGTTGGTGAGTGACCGGTGCATGCTTGCGGTGTGGATCTACAGAACATCATATCAAGAATTATCCAAAGAGGACTACTACAGTTGCTCCAACACAAGCTGACAGACCTGCTCCTGCACCACAAAGGGGTAGGAAGCTCGGTAAATCTGAGACAGCTGGTCCATCACTGAGGCCTGCATCCGAGTCAGCTAAGAGGCCAAATACTAGAGTACTTGCTAGGGCCTATGCCATCAGAGCTCAGGAGGAGCAAGATGCCCCGGATGTCATCAGGGGTACGTTTTCCCTCTATAACACTTCTGTGCATGCATTGGTGGATCCAAGATCCACTCATTCCTACATTTGCATCAAACTACCTGTAGAGAGGGGAGTTCTAGTAGAGGAGAGTGATCAAGACATTCTGGTCACAAATCCACTAGGCCACAGTGTGGTAGTGAATAAGGTGTATAAAGGTTGCCCGTTGAGGATTCAGGGGTATGAATTCTCGGCAGACCTAATTGAATTGCCGTTCCATGAGTTTAACGTGATTTTGGGAATGGATTGATTGTCACGTCATCAGGCAATAGTTGATTGCAAATTGAAGAGGATATCTTTGAAAACTTCTGAGGGTAATGAGATTAGTGTTGTGGGTGAAAGGACAGATTTCCTGTCCAATGTTATCTCAGCCACAGTTGCAAGAAGATTGATGAGAAAAGGCTGTGAAGCTTACCTAGCACACGTGGTTGATACTAGGCAGGCTAAGCCAAACCTGTGTGATATACCCACAGTAAGAGACTTCCCAGATGTATTTCCTGAAGAGTTGCCTGGTTTACCACCAGAAAGGGAAGTCGAGTTTGCTATTGAGGTAATGCCGGGTACAGCACCAATTTCAATTGCTCCTTATAGGATGGCACCCACTGAATTGAAAGAGTTGAAAACTCAGTTGCAGGAGTTACTCGATAAGGGGTTCATACGCCCCAGTGTGTCACCATGGGGAGCTCCGGTGTTGTTTGTGAAGAAGAAGGATGGAACTTTGAGATTGTGTATTGATTACCGGTAGTTGAACAAAGTAACTGTGAAGAAAAAATATCCGTTGCCCAGAATTGATGATCTGTTTGATCAGTTGAAGGGAGTCGGTGTATTTTCAAAAATTAATCTCATATCAGGGTATCATCAGTTGAGGGTAAAGGATGCAGATGTGTCAAAAACTGCATTCAGAACCCGGTATGGGCACTATGAATTTTTAGTGATGCCGTTTGGGTTAACAAATGCACCAGCAGCATTTATAAACCTTATGAGCCGTATCTTCCATCCATATCTAGATCGGTTTGTAGTGGTCTTTATTGGTGATATTCTGGTGTATTCCAAGACCAGGGAAGAACATGATGAACATTTGAGGATTATTCTGCAAACCCTGCAAGAAAAGAAGCTGTATGCTAAGCTGTCCAAGTGTGACTTCTGGATGAGTGAAATCTCCTTTCTTGGACACATAGTATCAGCTGAGGGGATTAGAGTAAATCCCAAATAGATAGAAGCAGTGATGGAGTGGAAGCCTCCCAGAAATACAACTGAGGTCAGAAGTTTTTTAGGGCTAGCTGGGTATTACAGAAGATTTGTGAAGGGGTTCTCTCTTATAGTTGCTCCAATGACCAAGTTGTTGCACAAGAATGTGAAATTAGGCTAGAACGACAAGTGCCAAACCAGTTTTGAGAGGCTAAAGGCTATGTTGATAGAAGCACCAGTGTTAACATAGCCAGTGTCGAGAAGAGACTTTGTGGTCTATAGTGATGCCTCGCATAATGGGCTAGGGTGTGTATTGATGCAAGAGGGGAAAGTGGTCGCCTATGCTTCTAGGCAATTAAGGCCATATGAACAGAACTACTCTACTCATGATTTGGAGTTAGCAGCAATTATCTTCGCATTGAAGATATGGACACATTATTTATATGGTGAAAAATGCTACATCTATACAGACCACAAGAGTCTAAAATATTTGCCAACCCAGAAGGAGCTCAATCTTAGACAGAGGTGATGGATTGAGTTTCTAAAGGACTATGATTATGTGATAGATTATCATCCTGGGAAGGCAAATGCAGTTACTTATGCTTTGAGCAGAAAATCTATCACAGCTTTAATATCACTAAATGCCTGTCCATCTTTAGCTCAAGATGGAGCTATTTTGGCTGAGTTACAAGTGAGGCCAACCCTGCTACAACAGATACAAGATGGGTAGAAGGCAGATGAAAAATTAATGGCCATTGTGGGTAAAATTCCAGAGGGAAAGGAAACTGATTATGAGGTGAAAGCAGATGGGTGTCTGTACTACAGAGGAAGAGTGTGTGTACCAGATGATGGGGAACTGAAGACTAATATTCTGAAAGAAGCACACACTAGTGTTTATGCTATGCATCCGGGAAGCACAAAAATGTATAATGATTTGAAGCCTCATTATTGGTGGCCTGGTATGAAGAGGGATATAGCTGACTATGTGACTAAGTGTTTAACATGTCAGCAAGTTAAAGCAGAACATCAAGTTCCATCAGGATTGCTACAGCCTATAAGCATACCTGAATGGAAATGGGACCGGGTCACTATGGATTTTGTTAGTGGTCTACCTCTCATCCAGAAGAAGCATGATGCAGTATGGGTGATAGTGGATAGATTAACGAAGTCAGCACATTTTCTGCTAGTTAGGACTGACTACTCACTGGAGAAGCTAGCAGAATTGTATATCAGTGAGATAGTTAGACTGCATGGAATCCCACTTTCCATCATATCTGATTGAGACCCAAGGTTTACATCGAGATTCTGGAAAAAGTTGCAAGAAGCCTTGGGCACACAACTCTGTTTTAGCACAGCTTTTCATCCTCAGACAGATGGACAGTTAGAACAAGTAATCCAGGTAAACCTAAGAACTAATTAAATTTTCAAAATTAATAAATTGAAATGATAGTAACAATGTGAATTATGTTATAGATCCTAGAGGATATGCTAAGGAGTTGTGTCATTAAGTTTGAGGGGAGTTGGGATAAATACCTCCCACTGGCAGAATTCGCATATAACAATAGCTACCAATCAAATGACTCCGTATGAAGGACTGTATGGGAGGAAATGTAGAACCCCAGTGTGTTGGACTGAATTGAGCAAAGATAAGCTGGTAGGACCAGACCTGGTGAATCAAACTGAGGAAAAAGTGAAGATAATCAAAGCTAACCTGAAGGTTGCCTCAGATAGATAGAAATCATATACCGACTTAAAGAGAAAAGATATAGAGTATGCAGTTGGTGATAAAGTGTTTCTCAAAGTCTCACCGTGGAAGAAAGTACTGAGGTTTGGAAGAAAGGGTAAGTTAAGCCCTAGGTTCATTAGCCCATATGAAGTAATTGAACGTGTGGGACCAGTGGCCTATCGGCTAGCTTTACCACCAGAATTAGATAAAATCCATAATATATTCCATGTTTCTATGCTGTGAAGATATCGCTCAGACCCTTCCCATGTCATTTCCATGGAAGATATTGAAATCCAACTGGACTTGACATATACAGAAGAACCTATACAGATCCTAGCTCGGGAAGTGAAGGAACTGAGAAATAAACAAATTCCACTGGTGAAAGTGCTTTGGAGGCACCACAACACTGAAAAAGCAACTTGGGAAAGTGAAAAGATGATGAGGCAACAGTTCCCTCAACTGTTTGCATCAGGTAAATTTCGAGGATGAAATTTTTATTAGAGGGGAAGAGTTGTAACATCCTCACTTTAGCTAGTCCATACAGTCTACTGTTCTGGTGACCAATGTCAGTCCGGGTAGCTAGAATATTTGAAATAATAAATAGACTAGAGTAAGGAGTTATAATGAAACTAAATAAAGCTCATAAAAATCAAGGAAAAATTTTAGAAACTAAATACACTAAGGTTAAACAAGCCGAAACCCTAGGGATGAGTAACCCGAAGGGGAAGTGATGGTGAAGGCCGTTAGCAACTCTAGACCCGGGGGAAAAATTATAAAATAATTATTGGGACTTCAGAGAAGGGTTATTGAGGTTCTTATGGCATTAGAATGCCAAGAAAATGCTTAGAAAAATTTTTCAATCGGTACAGACAATTTTGGCTCATTAAGCCAAACGGAGGGCATTTTGGTCATTTCGTCTTCAGAGATGATTTTTGGCCAACTTGTCCAGTTAAACAAATAATTTATATAACATAAAATATGAATAAATATTGTTAAAAATTTAATTGAAATTAAGTAAACAAGCAAAAAAAAGAAAATGGGATTTATTACCTCATGCTTATGTAAGCATGAGGTAATTAAAAAGGGATGGCCAATCAAATTAAAGGGAGACATTTATAATACATAAAATGGGCAGAAAAAAGACAATTCTAGAAAATTTTCTGTAGCCACTCTTCTTCCCCAAGAAGACGTTCCATGCTCCTCTTTTCCCTCCTCCATTTTCATGCTTACAAAGCTTAAATTCCTTAGTCTTTTCTCAACAAAACCCTAACCTAGCAACATAAAAATTTGTTCTTACATCCTAGTGAAGCTTTTGGGAACAAAAAGAAATAAAGTGGAAGAGTTCTTACAAACTTGAAGGGTGACTCCATTAGAGGTTAGTGACCTAACCTTGTTCTTTCACTTTAAATTCATGTTTAATAACTATGAATGAGTGCAAATGATAAGGAAATTGATGGAATACTATTTGAATGTAAGCCCTAAATTTTAGCATCCTTGGTTAGGGTGATATGGTGATGATTTTTGTGAAGCTAACATGCTAGTATGGCTGCCCTTAAATTGCATCTCTTAAGTGGAATGTTGAAATGCAATGATATTGCATGATTTGTAAAGTTTGAGTTAGGGTATGGGGTGGAAAAATGAGACTTTGGTCATGTGATGATAAAAGTAGGTTTTAATGGTCAATTAGTGACCATTTGGTTTTGTTTGAATAAAAAATGAAGAGAATTGTGTAGTGGGATTTGAGTTTGGTGTGGCTGCCTTTGGTGACTTGCAGGATTAGACATGAGTCCAGCAAGTTTGGGCAGCAATAACTTGAATTGTAGAGGTTCAATTGGTGCAAGGCCAATTGGACATGAAACTAGACACATAATGGCACAACTTTGGTGAAGAAACCATATCCAGAAAACCAAATTTAGTGGACCAAAAAATTGTCCTAATTCGGGTGACCTGCATTCTGCCTGGGCAAAATGACCAAATGAATAGTACTTAGTCATTTGGCCATAACTAAGTGTAGAAAGGTCCAATTAACCTGAAATTTTACCAGCAACAAGATGAGATATAGATCTACAACTTTCATGAAGAAACCTAACTCGAATTATGACCAAAATGTATTCAAAAAGTGAGTTGCAATCACTGTTCTAAGCACTATAGATTTGGTCAGTCTAGAAATTCTGGACAAAATTTTAATCCGGCCAGTTGTGGTTTTTGGGCCATAACTAGAGATACAAAACTCCAAATGGAGTGATTCAAAAAAGGAAATGCAACTAGACAAAATAAGGAACAACTTTCATGTTGATTATTTTGCCAAATTCCCACTACAAAAATGACTAAAGGAACATTAAATACAAAGCATGAAAACTGAAAATTCTGTCCCATTAACATTAAGTTTAGAAATGGTATTGGCAATCAATACCAACAAATTTAAAATGCAAAATGTGGTATGTTGGGAGTATTAGAACCAATGTACCTATTGTCTATGCAAAAGTCAACATTTTAGTTGACCAATGAAATGAATAGTAACACCTAAACTTGAATTTCAAGAATTGTGAAATTTAAATGTGTAATATGCCCTAGTATACCTAACAAGATTGGTTTGGATAGGTTGGCATGCCAATAGGTTTCTGTTAGCAGTACTGCATATGGCTTCATGCCATTCTATGTTTCATGGCTTTCCATGCCATTCTGTGACATAATAGCCTTTGGCTATGTTATTTGAGTTGTTACACTCGGATTTTATCCCCCATAATTATTACAGCTTATTAGCTGTTCTGTTGCACACCGGGAGACACAATGTGACCGATGGTGTAATGGTCTGAGGTACTTAGTATCCAGTACCAGTTTACCTGTTTATCCATTCCAATCGACTAGTATGGGTTACTCGGGTAATGTTAATAAATCTTACCAAATTTAAATCGAATAATATTGCAAATAATATCAAAAATTAAGTCTACCAAAAAATGTAAACATACATTCTACCTGCTTATTTTTATTTTATTTTATTTTATATTGTCACCACTAAGCAGAATTGCTTAGCGCATCGCTTTTGCCATTTCAGGTACTGGAGACCTAGCTGGGGAGCCCAGCAGACATCAGACAGGGTGAGCCTTCAGAGCTACATCCGGAGTCCAGAGTCACCTCACCTCTGCAGTGCATATGGTAGGACATTAGCATTTTGGGTAGCATTTTGTATTTTGTATTTTGTATTAGTTTTGGGATTGTAACTATAAACTCTTAAAATTATTTGATGATGTAAATATATAAAATTTCATATTATTAAAATTTTCTGTATATTATGTTGAGAAATATTTATGAATGTGCTTCCAGTAATGAAGTGAAAAGAAAAAAAAAATTTCTGAAAATAATGTTGTGATTTGAGATTGAGATTTTGAGATTGATTTGAAATGTGTATAATGGAGTTTGGATTTGGAAATTATATTAGAAGTGTTTTTAAATAAGTTTAAAAGAACTATTTTTCCAATTTACAGCCGGCACTTTGCCGGATTTTCTATAAAAATTGCTTAAAAATTTAGATTTATCAAAAATGGTAAATAAATGAATCAAAAGGGATAAATTGTAATTGAAATATGAATTGGTGCTTCGGCACACTGAGTGGCTTATCTTGCTCGGCTACACTGTAGACAGGTAAGGGGTGTCATAATATATATATATATATATATATATATATATATATATATATATATATATATATTGTTAGTAGTATGCCCTAGAGCATATCATTTAGTATGTATCTTGTACATATTTTTATTAATAAAAGGCTTTTCCACTTTTCCGTTTACATAATATATTTATGTATAATAGAAATGGTCCATTGATATTTTGTTAGAAATATTATTCTTAAGTTGTTAAGAATATGAGTGACATTATTTCTAGCACAAAGTATCATAAATAGGTTCACAATCGAGGATACTTCATAATAAGGACATGACTTATCCAGAAAGATTGTATTCATGTTTGTTCCCAAGTTATTTATATGAGATATAAATAAGATAGAATGGTGAGTATCATGCCATATGACAAACATGATAGGTACTTATAAATGATAAGTAGGCCGAACCAGTGACACTTATGACAAGCACATGGAGTTTACTCTTGTAAATGTTTTGTCATAAATCATATCAGTGCATATAATCTTTAGACCTGAGATAGCACAGTTATCTTATATATAGGTAGTTTGAGTCTGATACTACTTTCATACTTGTACTGTGTATGGGTATATGGGCATGTGTTAGCTCCTACTAGTTATATATGGAGGTAGGTGTTGATCAAGATGGAATCTGTTCCTCTAAGTAAATAGAGATAAAATCCTATGTTCATTTAATTGTTCTTGATGTTTCAAGTTCCTGGCAAGGACAGATAGATTTAATCAGAAAAGAGTTTCTGATGAGAAAATCTTTTTAATCAAAAATTGGAATTAAAAAAGAACATAATATTCATAGCAAATGGAGTTTGACATAAACCATGACTCCAGCTTGAGTTGGGATTTTGTAACAGAGAGATTCTAGTACATGGTAACATATGATTATAGGTTCATTTAAGGTAAACCTTATTACTAATTGGGTGTCCATGGCATGCTATGCTAGGTGTTAACCATGGTCTATGAGGTGCATAAAATGATTTAGAGAAATCATTTATGGTAAGAAAGAGTTCTGATCATATTAAGAGTTGATATCATGTCTCATTGCCAATTAGTGATGAGCCTAGTAAGTCACACACATACACAAGTAGTCACCTAATTAAATATGATTTAATTAATTAATTAAAGAGTTTAATTGATTAATTAAATAGGTTTGGTTTGCAATTAGATTGCAAAGTCCCTAGCATGACTTGAAACTAAATCTAGATTATTGGATGTATAGTATAAGTTAAATTTATATTTAAAGTGTTTAAATATGAATTTAATTAATGAGAAATTAATTAATAGAGATTAATTAATTAATTTATATTTGATATAAATTAATTAGAAGAAGAGAAATAATTATTTTGGGTGAAGAACTAAAAATTAAGACACAGGGGCATTTTGGTCATTTCGCAGTGTGACACGTGGCACCATAAGATGGTGACACATGGCATTACACATAAGCTTGCCAAATATCTTTTAATCATGTAAGATGATTAAAATTAAGATTAAATATAGGTTTGACACTTGGCACAATGTGATTGGGTCACTTAAACTTAGAGCTAATCAAAGGGTGACATGTGGCAAGGGTTTAATGTGTTAACCTAGCTATATAAGTGTTGTTACGAGAAAATAAAATACAACCAGCAGCCACACTCCTTTGTCATGCCATTTTGAAGCTCTCCCTCTCTTCCTCTTCATCTCTCATCAATTCAAAGAGATTAGCCATCAATCTCTTGAATTAAAAATACTAGAAATTGTTTCTAGTGTCCTGTTCACATCTCTAATCTCTTAAAAGGAAGAACTTGAATTTCTAATTAATAGAAAAAGCTTTAGAAGCTGTTCAAGGGCTGCCATAGGTGTTCTTGGTGTGGACAAGCTAGAGGGACAATATTTGGTGTCCTGAAGACGAATCTCAAAGGCGCAAATACTGTTGCGATTGCATCAAGAGGTTAGTGTAATCATTCTTGATTTAATCTAGGGTTCTAAAATTAATCTGATTAATTTTAAAATCTTAAATGGAAAATACAGATCCAAAAACATATTAAAAGAGTTTTAATATGTTGTTTATCATTGAAATCAAATAGTTAAAAATAAATCTTGCATGATGCATGTGACCCTTGGTGAAAATTTTTGAATTCAATAGTATAAACTTGTGTTTTTCATGCTTCTGTTCCTTCAATTGGTATCAGAGCCACTATATTTGCCATTTAGATTGTTGAATATATGATTTAATTGTGTGATTTGATCATGAGATAATTGATCCATTGCTGGTTGCAATGGATGTGTGGCGACACACATGGTGAAGCCACCATAGGTGGCGGTAACAAAGGTTCTTCAAGGTGGCGCAAGGTTTACTTTTTAATTTATAATTGTTGTATGATTTAAAACCTCATCCTATGTGTAATTAAATTGTTTAATTAGAATTTTAATTACACAATTAAATTATGATTCAAATTAGAATTTTAAAAATTGTTTGAATGTGATTCAAATTTGAATTTTAAAAGTTGTTTGAATGTGATTCAAATCTAAATTTTTAAAGTTGTTTGAATCATATTTAAATCTAATTTTTTAAAGTTGTTTGAATAATATTCAGATCTGAATTTTTAAAAATTGTTTGAATGTGATTCAAATCTGATTTTTTAAAAATCGTTTGAATGTGATTCAAATCTGATTTTTTAAAAATTTTTGAATGTGATTCAACTCCGAATTTTTAAGGTTGTTTGAATGTGATTCAAATCTAAATTTTTAAATTTGTTTGAATGAGATTAAATCTGAATTTTTAAATTTATTTGAATCATATTCAAATCTAGATTTTTTAAGTTGAATATGAGATATTCAATTTATTTTAAGTATGTATGTTTTATTTAATTGTTAAATAGTGATATGCATGATGGATGATCATGGACTATAAAAGACCAATGTGATTGGATTTATTTCTTTTATGTTTCTTTAGGATTGTAAATTAATTAATTTATTTTAATTTATTTTGGGCATGTATTATTAAGTTTGTAATAATTTTGGGTTGTAATTTCATTTATTTAAGTTCTTGTAAATTCACCTTAGTATGCCAAGGATTACTATGTAATTGGATTGCAAGAAGTTCAAGGAGGTCAAGAGCAATGGTGGGACCAGTGGGAGGAATTCAAGATCAAGTGTTGATTATGTACTCCTTCAGCAACTCTTCTAAAATGAATGAATGAAATGCACCTAGGAATGCCCTGATTCAGTTCTTGGTGGCTCAAAATTGAATCCCTTAGAAAGTCCATGATCATACCATATTTACTGCTTCTCCATGAATGCATGAGATGTATGGGAATGTATGCAATTATATGATATATGCATGCTAAATGGATAATGTGCAAAGTGAGACCTAAATAGTAATTAGGATGACCATAAAATCTTCCAAACAAATGATTAAGTTTGAAATGTTATAATTAAAGTAATTATAACATAGCCCTTCATTGGGATAATTATTTTAAGAAATTTTAAATAGTTGCATAAGATGCAATTAATTTAAGAGATTTTCTTAAGAATAATTGTTAAGCATGAGATGTTGTAAATATGTAAATGGTTTCGTGGCCAATATTGGATGTGCCTGAGGACATTAAAATTATTTGCATAATTACTGGCTCAATGGAATCAGCTTAACTAATGCAAGATAAGTCAATAATGGATGTACCTGAGATTTTGAACATTAGGGGCTAGGTAAAGGATTGAACCTCACATGAGATGTGATGGGCAAGGAGTTGCTCACTTATAGTTTGTTGTAATTCCGATAATGGATGTACCTGAGGATGATCAATAGAATTATAAGAATTCAATCACCCACTAGAAATCCATCCAACTAGGATTTCCGTTTTCTACTTTGGAAGTGTAGGATTCGCTAAGTTAGTGGGAGGACCAATTTGATTAAAAGACCATAATCATTTTGGTTAATTACTTGATACATTTACTAATTAATCTGATTATTTTTTACAGTTAATTTTCTGATAATAATGAGCTCAAAACAACCACCACCATCCAATATCCTTGCAAGCATACTTGATCGCAATAGGTTGACAGGACCTAATCTCTCTGATTGGCTAAGAAATTTGAAACTTGTCCTGAACCTTGAACATATAGGATATGTTCTAGATTCAAATGTTCTTGGTCCCTTACCTCCAGAGGCCACTCAAGAGGAACATGAAACTTTGGACAAGTGGAAGGAGCATGATATGAGAGCTAAGTGTTACATGCTCGCTTCCATGAGTAATGAGTTACAGAAGCAGCATGAGAACATGCAGAGTGCGAGTGAGATCCTCCTTCACCTACAAGAGTTATATGGTGAGCACACTGGGAATGCTAGGTATGAGATATCTAGGCAGCTGTTCCGCATGACGATGTCTGAGGGATAGAATGTTGGGGATCATGTCCACAAGATGATTCGGCTGATTAAGCAGTTGGAACATCTTGACTTCAACATGGATTTCCAACTACAGATGGATTTTATCCTTCAGTCCCTTCCTGAGTCTTTTGGGAATTTTGTGACAAATTTCCATATGACTCAACAGGAATGCACCTTAGCTGGTTTACTCAACATGCTGGTTATTGCCCAAAAGAATATGCAGGGCAATAAAGGAAAAGAGGTAGCTTTGATTGCATCTTCTTCTACTGGAAAGTCCACAAGAAGAAGGGTAATAAGAAAAAGAAACCTCAGATTCCTAGTCCTTCTAAGAAAATAGCTAAACAGAAAGGGAAGACTAAAGCTGATGGAGGCAAAGGAAAGTGTTTCCACTGCCAGAAGGATGGGCACTAGAAAAGGAACTGTCCAGAGTATCTTGCTTCTCTGAAGGACAAGAAGGATAGACCTTTGGAAGGTATGTCCATATCTTGTTATTTAGATTCTGATGATACTCATAGTTCATCTACAGCTTGGGTTTTAGATACTGGTGCCAGTTCTCACATTTCTAATGTTATACAGGAACTAGCAAATAACAGCAGCTTGCGTTTTCAAGATGTTAGAGTCCGGATTGGCAATGGCTCAACTGTTGAAGCTTTAGCCATAGGATCTAAATCTTTTTACATATTTGGACATGTTTTGTGTTTGGATAAAATTTTATATGTACCTGATGCTTTTAAGAACATAATTTCTATATCTAGTTTGACTAGAAATGGCTATGAATTTCAGTTCACAGATGATGTTTGCAATATTTATTTTAGAAATAAATATGTTGGTTCGGGTTATATGAATGATGGTCTTTATTATTTGGATAATAATGACAAACACAAATTGAATGCAAGTGATCTAAATGAATGCAATGCCATAGTGAAAATCAACTCAAGTTCAAAATATATTTGGCACTTAAGGTTATGTCATGTTGCAGAAGATAGGATTGCAAAACTGGAGAAAATGGGAATTCTATCCTCATTGGGCTCTGAGCCTACTCCAACTTGTGAATCTTGCCTTCAGGGCAAAATGACTAGATCACCCTTTGTTGGACAAGGGCTAAGAGCTGAAAATATTTTGGAGCTAATACATAGTGATGTATGTGGTCCATTTAAAGAAATGGCTAGAGGGGGCTTTCATTATTTTATTACCTTTACTGATGATAAATCAAGGTTTGGGTATTTGTATTTGATGAAATACAAACATGAATCCTTTGAAAAGTTCAAAGAATTTAAATCTGAAGTAGAAAATCAAACAGGAAAGAGTATTAAAGCTCTTCGATCAGATCGTGGAGGTGAATATTTGAGTACTGAATTTGATGAATACTTGAGAGAGCACGGCATTGTTTCCCAGCTGACTCCTCCAGGAACGCCACAGCTGAATGGTGTATCTGAAAGGAGAAATCGTACCCTATTGGATATGGTACGTAGTATGATGAGCTATACTGATATGCCAATCTCCTTTTGGGGATTTGCATTAGAATCAGCTTTGTATATTCTGAATAGGATTCCATCAAAATCAGTTTCTTCCACACCTTATGAGATATGGCATGGAAGAAAGCCAAGTCTTAAGCATGTTAAGATTTGGGGTTGTCCAGCTTATGTCAAAAAGCTGAACACTGATAAATTGAAAACCAGATCAGAAAAAGGTCAATTTTTTGGATATCCAAAAGATAGTTTTAGATATTATTTTTACTTGCCTACTTCACAAAAGGTTGTGATAAGTAGAGATGCCACATTTCTTGAACAACAGTTTGTTTAAGAAGGTGGCAAAGGAAGGCAAATAGAGTTGGAATTGGAGAATTCTGACTAACCAACAGATCCATCTAGTCAACCTATACCCATTGATGAAACATCTACAGCTGTTCCTCGTAGAACAACTAGGATATCTCACCCACCAGTGAGATATGGATTCCTTCATGAAGAAGAACAAGAGTTGTCTACTGATGAAGAATTAGATCATGGAGATGATCCACTTACCTATGAAGAAGCTATATCAGATATAGACTCTTCAAAATGGATTGATGCTATGAAATCTGAAATTGATTCTATGTATAAGAATCAAGTTTGGGATCTTGTTGACCCACCTGAAGGTATTGTACCTATAGGGAACAAATGGGTTTTCAAGAAGAAAATTGGTTCTGATGGAAAGGTAGAGACCTATAAGGCAAGGCTAGTAGCGAAAGGGTTTCGCCAAAGGCAAGGAACCGACTATGAGGAGACTTTCTTGCCTGTTGCCATGCTTAAATCAATTAGGATTCTATTAGTAATAGCTGCATACTATGATTATGAGATTTAGCAAATGGATGTCAAAACAACTTTTCTCAATGGATACATTGAAGAAAACATTTTCATGGAACAACCTAGGGGTTTTGAATCCCAAGATGGTTCTAAGGTATGCAAGCTAAATCGATCCATTTATGGGTTGAAATAAGCTTCGAGGAGTTGGAACATCCGTTTTGATGAAGCCATTAAATGGTTTTATCAAAAATGAGGATGAGCCATGTGTATATAATAAGGTTAGTGACAGTGCTATCACTTTCCTTGTCTTATATGTGGATGACATACTGTTGATGGGTAATGACACAGGTATGTTGACAACTGTAAAGATATGGTTGTCAAATACATTCTCCATGAAAGACTTAGGGGAGGCAACCTATATTCTTGGGATTCGCATCTATAGAGATAGAGCAAAAAGAATAATTGATTTATCTCAAAGTTTATACTTGTAAAAGGTGTTAAAGAGGTTTAACATGCTTGATTCCAAGAGAGGATTGTTACCAGTGAGACATGGTATCCATCTTTCTAAAGAGATGTCTCCAAAGACACCTGAAGAAAGAAATAAAATAGCCAGGATTCCATATGCTTCAGCTATTGGAAGTTTAATGTATGCAATATTGTGTACTAGGCCGGATATCGCATATGCTGTTAGTTTGACTAGCAGGAATCAATCCAATCCAGGTTTAGAACACTGGATAGCTATCAAGAATATCCTTAAGTACTTGAGAAGAACTAAGGATTTATTCTTGATCTATGGAGGTGGAGACTTGCCATTGGATGGTTATACTGATTCTGGTTGCCAATCAGATATCGATGATAGAAAGTCTACATCTGGATATCTGTTCATTTGTAATGGAGGTGCATTTAGTTGGAAGAGTTCCAAACAGAGCACGACTGCAGATTCCACTACAGAGGCTGAGTATATTACTGCATCAGATACTGCAAAGGAAGCTGTTTGGATAAAGAAGTTCGTAACAAAACTTGCAGTAGTTCCTTCCATTGAGTCAGCAATTCCACTACACTGCGACAACAATGGAGCAGTCATACAGGGTAAGGAACCAAGGTCTCACCAAAAATCCAAACACATAGAAAGGCGCAACCACATTATCAAAGAAATAGTTGGGTGAGGCGATGTAGCCATGCAGAAAATAGCATCAGCTGAAAATCCAGCTAAGCCATTCATTAAGCCTATGTCACAGACTCAGTTAGACCGACATCTTCAGAAGATAGGTCTAAGATATTGTAATGAATGGCTCTAGTGCTAGTGGGAGATTGTTAGTAGTATGCCCTAGAGCATATCATTTAGTATGTATCTTGTACACATTTTTATTAATAAAAGGCTTTTCCACTTTTCCGTTTACATAATATATTTATGTGTAATAGAAAAGGTCCATTGATATTTTGTTAGAAATATTATTCTTAAGTTGTTAAGAATATGAGTGACATTATTTCTAGTACAAAGTATCATAAATAGGTTCACAATCGAGGATACTTCATAATAAGGACATGACTTATTTAGAAAGATTGT
Organism: Hevea brasiliensis; assembly: GCF_030052815.1. NCBI lineage: Eukaryota > Viridiplantae > Streptophyta > Magnoliopsida > Malpighiales > Euphorbiaceae > Hevea > Hevea brasiliensis. The sequence continues at coordinate 52,250,455 of NC_079499.1, forward strand.
ATTCATTTTTGTTCCCAAGTTATTTATATGAGATATAAATAAGATGGAATGGTGAGTCTCATGCCATATGACAAACATGATAGGTACTTATAAATGATGAGTAGGCCGAACCAGTGACACTTATGACAAGCACATGGAGTTTACTCTTGTCAATGTTTTGTCATAAATCATATCAGTGCATATAATCTTTAGACCTGAGATAGCACAGTTATCTTGTATATAAATAGTTTGAGTTTGATATTGCTTTCATACTTGTACTGTGTATGGGTATATGGGCATGTGTTGGCTCCTGCTAGTTATATATGGAGGTAGGTGTTGATCAAGATGGAATCTGTTCCTCTAAGTAAATAGAGATAAAATCCTATGTTCATTTAATTGTTCTTGATGTTTCAAGTTCCTGGCCAGGACAAATAGATTTAATCAAAAAAGAGTTTTTGATGAAAAAATCTTTTTAATCAAGAACTGGAATTAAAAGAGAACATAATATTCATAGCAAATGGAGTTTGACATAAACCATGACTCCAGTTTGAGTTGGGATTTTGTAACAGAGAGATTCTAGTGCATGGTAACATATGATTATAGGTTCATTTAAGGTAAACCTTATTACTAATTGGGTGTCCATGGCATGCTATGCTAGGTGTTAACCATGGTCTATGAGGTGCATAAAATGATTTAGAGAAATCATTTATGGTAAGAAAGAGTTTTGATGATATTAAGAGTTGATATCATGTCTCATTGCCAATTAGTGATGAGCCTCGTAAGTCACACACATACAAAGTAGTCACCTAATTAAATATGATTTAATTAATTAATTAAAGAGTTTAATTGATTAATTAAATAGGTTTGGTTTGCAATTAGATTGCAAAGTCCCTAGCATGACTTGAAACTAAATCTAGATTATTGGATGTATAGTAGATTTAGTTTCAAGTCATGCTAGGGACTTTGCAATCTAATTGCAAACTAAACCTATTTAATTAATTAATTAAATAGGTTTGGTTTGCAATTAGATTGCAAAATCCCTAGTATGACTTGAAACTAAATCTAGATTATTGGATGTATAGTATAAGTTAAATTTATATTTAAAGTGTTTAAATATAAATTTAATTAATGAGAAATTAATTAATAGAGATTAATTAGTTAATTTATATTTGATATAAATTAATTAGAAGAATAGAAATAATTATTTTGGGTTAAGAACTAAAAATTAACACACAGGGGCATTTTAGTCATTTCGCAGTGTGACACATGGCACCATGAGATGGTGACACATGGCATTACACATAAGCTTGCCAAATGTCTTTTAATCATGTAAGATGATTAAAATTAAGATTAAATATAGGTTTGACACTTGGCACAATGTGATTGGGTCACTTAAACCTAGAGCTAATCAAAGGGTGGCATGTGGCAAGGGTTTAATGTGTTAACCTAGCTATATAAGTGTTGTTATGAGAAAATAAAATACAACCAGCAGCCACACTCCTTTGTCACGCCATTTTGAAGCTCTCATTCTCTTCCTCTTCCTCTTCATCTCTCATCAATTCAAAGAGATTAGCCATCAATCTCTTAAATTAAAAATACTAGAAATTGTTTTTAGTGTCCTGTGTACATCTCTAATCTCTTAAAAGGCAAAACTTGAATTTCTAATTAATACAAAAAGCTTTAAAAGCTGTTCAAGGGCTGCCATAGGTGTTCTTGGCATGGACAAGTTAGAGGAACAACATTTGGTGTCCTGAAGATGAATCTCAAAGGCGCAAATACGCTGCAGTGCATCAAGAGGTTAGTGTAATCATTCTTGATTTAATCTAGGGTTCTAAAATTAATCTGATTAATTTTAAAATCTTAAATGGCAAATACAGATCCAAAAACATATTAAAAGAGTTTTAATATGTTATTTATCATTGAAATCAAATAGTTAAAAATAAATCTTGCATGATGCATGTGACCCTAGGTGAAAATTTTTGAATTCAATGGCATAAACTTGTGTTTTTCACGCTTCCGTTCCTTCATATATATATTGGGATTGACCAGAGTTCAAAATTACGGTAGCTTAAGTTGATTTGAAGACAGTGCTAGATCTGCCACATTAAAAGAAGGGTCAATTAACCACTCTTTTTTTAAAATTTTTTTTTATATAGTTATATATTTATTTAAATTGACACCTTATAATTTAAGTATTGAACAATTTTTTAATGAGCGATGTACTTTTACTAATAGGAAGTCAATTAACTCATATATTGAACACAAAAAAAATTTTTCTACATCCGCATTATTTGTTGATGTAAGAATGGAAAAGTCTTGAGCTTAGAAACAAGAAGCTCTAGGTACTTTTTGCATGTGATGTGATGTGATCTTACAAGTCCATGTGTTTACAATATGTATGTTTAGACCAAGAGGGATAAGTGGAAGCTTGCTAATGTAACAATACTAATGCCATTATATTTAATACTCATAACACCCACCAAAGTGTTGTCACTAGAACCCTTACAGTTAATGGAATGTTTTAGAGAATTCATGTTTTTGAAACTAGAAATATCGGTTAGCAGTAAGGATAGATGACTTGGTGCATAGTTTTTTTTTTTTTTTTCTAGTTAAGGACTAGACAGATATGGTAAAGATTTTGAGTGAAGGCGGGAAAAGGAAAGGAAAAAAAAAGATGAAGAATTTTTGGAAGTGGGCATGGTAAAGATTTTGAGTGAAGGGGGGAAAAAGAAAGGAAAAAGAAAGATGAAGAACTTTTGGTAGATGAAAGTGAAAGTTCGGTCATTTTAATTTTTTTCTCATAAGAGATATAAATAAAACAAATCTAGCCAAAGTTTGGTAAAGTTTAACCAATTTCTCTCTCTTATTCATTCTCTCTTTTATTTAATCAAATCCTAAGATTCTAAGCAATCTTAGCTAGATTAAATTTTAATCGAACTCTTACATGCATTGGACAATCCCTTAACAACCAAAATCTAACTAAATTACTCTTGGATAGAAGTGATCTATGGGAAGAGAGCTTTTGTGCAATACAAGGTTGAAGGACCAATATTTAAGTAGGTTTTCTTTTTTTCCCTTGATCTATTTTTGTCCCTTTTTTGTTGGAGTTGAGATTCTAAAGAATCCAATTGTTGCATGAAACAGATCTCAATTTTGAATGCATGCTCAATTAGGTATAATCTTTGAGTATTGGTGCTTACATGTTGAATTCTAGGTGTTATTATGCTTATTTAGGTTCTATTGAAAATATTTTATAAATTGAATGCTTTGGTTAAGAGGCTGAGTTATGTTAATTTTAAGTCTGGGACATATTTTGGGTTTTCCTTTGTGGGTTTTCAATTTTGAATGTGAATAAAGTGAAATGCATGTTGAGAATTGAAGTGATCTTGTGTTGAGAGAGTGTTGCTGAGTGTTTGGTTGTTGGATGACCAAAATAGGTCAATTCTTTTTATGGTTTTTGTGTTTTGGGGCATTTTGGAGCTAAAATGGAATGAATTTATGTTTTTTGGTTTTTCCTAGCTATAAACTTGTTACATTGCAAAGAATGAGCAAAATATACAAATAAAAGACACTATAAGAAAAAAGGGAATTAGAAACCAAAAAATTATAACACCCCTATTTGCATAGCCTGGTATATTTTACTATTTCGGTGACCGGTGTCGGTCTAGACAGTTAAAGGGATTAGAACCACACTTAAGATAACTAGAGAAGCCATAAACACAAATAATTAGTAATATCCAATTAGTTAAGTATAAACAAGAAAAACAGAACATAAGAAGTTAAACAAGCTGAGAGTCACAGTGATGGGTGACCTTCTCGGGAACGACTGCGAAATCGTTTTAAACTCAAATTTCAAACCGTAAAATGTGACGCTACGGTCCTTAGGACCCTTATAAACACAGTGGAAAAGAGAAAATCAAGAAAAAGAAATGTTAAGCCAATCAAATAATTAGGTCAGGGAGCTGGAAGAAATATAGAATTATTTGCAAACCGGGTTGAATCGGCGAAGGGCAATTTGGTCAATTGACCCCGAGAGCTGACTTCTGACCTAACTATTAAATAAAATCGGAGAAAAGAAAATTTCGAAATCGAGAATTAAATTAAAGAACTAATAGAAAAAAATTAAAAAAAAAGAGAAAATGGAAAAGTCAAAAGGTGATGACATCATGCATGACCTCATGCATGATGCCATAAAGAATAAAATTAATTTATTTACTTATTTGGATTTTTGGTCTTCCTAAATAGATAAAAGACAAAATAAAAGAAAAGAAAAAAAAATCATTCTTCTTCAAATAAAAAACGTGCATCTCTCCTCTCTCTCTTTTTTCTCCTTAGTTTCCTCCATAGCCATGAAATTCAAGCTTTCAAAGCTTGAATAAACTCCATAAATTCCCCAAAAATTCCACTAAATTATGATTAAGCTTTGTTATTAGAAGAGGAGAATGAAGAAGCAAGAAAGAAGAAAAAAGGGAAGAAAATTAGTGATTCGAAAATCAAACAAAGGTTAGTATGTAAATTTGAATTCTTTTGTTAAATTTCTATGTTTTTAGTTTAATTAACTTAGAAAGTAACTTAAAATGAAACAAAAATAATTGTGAGAGACCAAAGCTGAATTTAGGCCAGCTAGGGTTTGATGTGTGTATGCATGAATTTGATTGAATTCAATATGTATGGAAGTTTAATCGAGTGATGGAGTGATGTTAGTATGATTTGAATTGGTTCAATGCAACAAAATTAGTGAGTTAGGGTTTTGAACATTAGGGTTTTGAGACCAAAAATGTGAGAAACTTATAAATGGTGTCTTTGACCTAATGTGAAGTGAGAAATGGTCATTTGTGAGCTAATTAAGTGTGTTAGAAGTGTTGGAATTAAAAGCCAATTCGAATTGGATAAGGTCATGTTGCTGCAGCAAGACACAACCTCCTTTGAGGGACCAAAAATGAAATTTTACAAGTCCAATGGATATGGGACTAATTGGGGATTAAAATAGGCATTAAATGACACAATTTTCATTCAGGAAGCCTGCCCAAAAAGTGACTAAAACCTAGTGAACAAAGTGGCCGAAGTCGGAAAATCACAGGCTGCCTCTGCACAAACTGACTAAATGAACAGTATTTGTTCATTTGGTCATAACTCGAGCTAGGCAGGTCAAAATGACCTAAAATTTTACCAGAAATTAGATAAGATATAGATCTAAAACTTTTATAAAGAATACCAACCCAAATTATGCCATTAACCCAATCAAAATACTGAGCAAAGTTGGTGACCTGAATCTGCAGAACTACAGATTGCCATATGAACAGTAAAGTTTCAATGGCTATAACTCTCTCTAGAAAACTCCGATTTAGGCGATTCTTGAGCTGATGGAAACCTAAGACATAGTAGAACATTTCATATGAAGAAAATTAGACCAAATTATGGACCTAACTTGATCAAATTGCTGAACGAAGTTGGAATCAATAATCTGCCAGAATAAAATTCTGCAGCATGAACAGTAAACATAATTTGCTTATAACTTGAGCTACAAAACTCTAATTGGAGTGATTCAAAAAGGAGAATAAACTTAAGACAATAAGGAACATTTTCTATGAAGAAAGTTTTGCCAAATTCTAACAGTAAACTGACCAATGAAATAGTACAATTAGGGACACCAAAATTAAAAATTTGGCAATTTTGCCTAAAAGACCTAAGTTTTGAGAAAGTGACCAAAACCAACAAGTTTGGTGACCAAAATGTAGTATGTAAGTGAAGTTGGAGTTTCCATACCTATTAAGCCTTAGAAAGTCAATAATTTGACTTGAATAGTGCAGTGAATAGTAACCCGAAACACAAAATTTCAAGAACGTCGAATTTAGCACGTTAGAGCTAGGTAAAAGTGAAGTTAAATTTATTATTAGATTTATGCTAAGTTATGGTACTGAAACATTGTGAAATTGTGTGTTTCAGTGGAAAAAAATACCGGGACAGAACCCGAGGAGTCGAGTCAAGGCCAACAAGCGACTCCTTTGAGGTTTGTGCATAACGTATACTTTTTGTAATCATCTTTTGCATACTATTTTAAATAATGTGAAATATTGGATTATGGCATTCTTATGATGTTTTGATTTAAATTGTTGAAAGTTATTATGTATATTGAAATGACAATGTTTAGCAAATTGTTAAGATAAGTTTTGAAACCACAGTGTCATGACCATATATTTGAACACCTCACTAGCACGACTAGTGGGGGTAATTAGTTTCGAATTTTGATTCCTTCTCTGGAGAAGTGTTGAAGTGTGCCAGTAGAAGAGGATGTGAATGGATATCCATATATTTGAGCTAGCTAGCCTTATGATGTGGTTTCTCTTTAGCCTCTGGCTATTGAGATTCTATTTATTTCGAATGGCATGATCTAACTGTGGGTTTTATGAAATGTGTTTTGATACTTTGAAATAAACTTGGTTTGCATTTAAAATCTCACAATGCATGATTTGTACTTAATTCTCATGTTCAGCCAACTTTTTTAATAAATGCGATTTAAGTTTTGCATAAAGATTATTTTAGTATGTTGTGCACTATTGAGTCCTTGTACTCAGCGATAGCTTCTATTGCTGTCGCAGATACAGAGACTAGAGGAGCAGCAGACTGAGCTGCTGAGGTGTGAGGAGCTATCAGCTTAAAGTCTTCAGGTATAATTTATACCCTCAAACTCAAACTCAAACTAAGCCTTTATCCCAAAAATTTGGGGTCGGCTATATGGATTCGCTTTTTCCACTCTGAACGATTTTGGGTTAAATCCTATGAAATGTGTAATGCTTCTAAGTTATGTTGTACTACTCTCCTCCAAGTCAATTTAGGTCTACCCCTTTTTTTATTTCTATCCTCTAACCTAATGTGCTCTACTTGTCTAACTGGAGCCTCTGTATATTTACGCTTCATATGACCAAACCACCTCAATCTCCCTTCTCTCAACTTATCTTCAATTGGCACCACTCCTACCTTTTCTCTAATACTTTCATTACGGACTTTATCTAGTCTAGTATGGCCACTCATCCACCTTAACATTCTCATCTCTGCAACTTTTATCTTAGATGCATACGACTCTTTCAGTGCCCAAAACTCACTACCATATAACATAACCGGTCGTATGGCTGTACTGTAAAATTTTCCTTTTAATTTATTGGGAATCTTACGATCACATAAAACTCCCGTGGCACGTCTCCACTTCAACCATCCGGCTATTCTATGACTAACATCCTCCTCACATCCCCCATCTACTTGAAGGACTGAGCCTAGATATTTAAAGTGATTACTTTGGGACAGTACCACTCCATTCAAACTAACTCCTTCCCTATCACCAGTTTGGCCTTCACTAAACTTGCAATGCATGTATTCTGTCTTCGTTCTACTTAACTTAAAACCCTTTGACTCTAGAGTACTTCTCCAAAGTTCTAGCTTCCTATTGACTCCTTCTTGTGTCTCATCTATCAGAACAATATCATCCACAAACATCATGCACCAAGGAATACTCTCTTGTATATGTTTCGTCAGTTCATCTAAAACTAATGTGAAAAGGTAAGGGCTTATGGCTTATCCTTGGTGTAATCCAATTGAGATCGGAAAATCTCTTGTGTCCCCTCCCACTGTGCGCACAATATTTATACCCTAATTGTAAATATTTCTTTTGATGTATATATTGTACATAAATGTATGGACATGTAAAAATGGGTCTTGGGCAGTTTGTATAAAAATTGTATAAAGTTGTAATATATATTATAGTTTGAAATTCTCTTAATGTAAATTTTGTAATGATGTATCTAAATTGTTTTGTTTCTAATGAAATATGAATGGAACTATTTTATTTAATTTGAATGAAATGGATTGCTAGTATTTTGATGATCATTGGATAGTGGATTTGAAATTTGATAGTTGATAAATGTGTTGAGAAATTGATTGAGATTGAGTATGAAATTGAAGCAGTTATTGAGAAAAAATTTTGGAAGTGCTTTTTACAGGTATTTGAAGAACTGGTTTCTCAAAGTACAGACAGAACTCTGTCAAAATTTTTATAAAATTTGTGGAAAAATAAAATGGGCCAAAATTTCCAACTAGCTTTCCACTTAATTACATGTTTAAATACTTATTAGAAATGCTCACCACTTATCAAAAATAAGAAAATTATTTTAAAATCCCTTGTAGGGTACTTAATGAGTTATCGGTAGGTGAAGTTCAGTAGTTCATTAGGTATTCTACGGAATCATGTTATGCCTTACAGAGGGGTAAGGTGTGAAATGTTTTAGTGGTATCAGAGCAAATTTTTTTGAAGTATGTTTTAACTTAAGAATTTGTGTCTTTTCTTTGTTAAGTACAACTGCTCAATGTCCATAATTGTTACATACAGTGCATTACATCATGAATATGAACTAACGGGGGGAAATCTCCATGTGTTATTTGTTCAGGAGATACCCTAACTTCAGATTGAAATGGAAGAAGGGGATCGCTCAGTTGAGCAGTCTGTTGAAGCTGAGGCACAAGGGGAAGCCCCAGCTTTATCGAATGTTAGTGGGTCAGCAGCACCAGCCACAAATGCCGCAGTTCCCTGCATAGTTCGCATAGCAGATGGCTGCGATGTTTCAACAAATGGCTGGGGGTATGCCTGTTCAAGCTCCACCCCAACCACCTGTGGCACAATCACTGCCTCCAGCCAGACAGTATGATAAGTTATTGAAGTATGGGGCTACAGAATTTAAAGGTACAGTGGACCCTTTGGAGGCAGAGCAATGGCTTGAAAGAATGGACAGAGTATTTAAGAAGCTGCACTGCCAAGATGAACTGAAGTTTGAATACTCTGTGTCGCTACTGCAAGGGGATGCGTATGATTGGTGGAAGACCATCCCCATAGCTTGGTTGAACCACCGGTCTTGACACAGGATGACTTCATCGAGAGTTCGCATGCAAATACATCCCAGATGCATATGTTGATCAGAAACTGCAAGAATTTTTGAGTTTGAAACAAGGAAATCGATCAGTGGCAGAGTATGAGAGGGAGTTCTCCCGCCTGAGTCACTATGCGGGGAGTCTCCTTACTACCAGCAAGGCAAGGTGCAAGAGATTTGAGACGGGTTTGAAGCCCAGCATAAGGATGCAAGTTGTGGGATTTCGACACAGCAACTTCTCAGAGCTTATGTCTCAAGCACTTGAACTGGAGAGAATTGAATCAGAAGCAACCCTAGTGAAAGAAAAAACAGAAAAAGTTGAGAAATTAGAAAAGACAAGGGGGAAAAATTAGTTGAACAGAGTTCTGGTGCTACCTCTGGAAAGAGAAAGAAGTTTAGTGGACCCAGCAGGGGTCGAGGTGGAAGATTTGGTAGGGGCCGATTCTCCGGACAGAGACCCCCTAGGTCTGGTCAGCAGTCGAGCAGGGGTTCACATTCTGCCCGCCCCTGTGAGACTTGTGGCAAGATTCATGGGGGGGAGTGTTATTGGGCCACTGGAGCCTGCTTTAACTGCGGAGGCAAGGGTCATTTAGCAAGAGACTGCACTAGTGCTCCGTCTTCGAGATTTGGTCCAGCTCCTACCATCGTTGAGGATCTTTTGAGTCCCGCTCCCGAGGTTCACGCCATTAGCAGAGGAAGAGGCAGAGGTAGAGGCACTACTTGTGCAATGAGCACGATTGGTCACAAAGACAAGGAAGTGCTTCAACCAGAATCTACACAATGAGACAGCGAGAAGAGGCTGAGACTTCTGATGTGGTAGCTGGTACATTCTCTATCTCTGATCAAGAAGTATTTGTATTGTTTGATCCGGGTTCAACCCATTCATATGTTAGTGCTAGCATAGTCAGTTCACTTGCTGTTCCATGTGTGCAAATGGGTTTTGAAGTGCTAGTAACTAGTCCGTTAGGACAAGAGGTCCGGGTCAACAGAATCTATAGAGACTATCCTTTGGTGATCCAAGGACATGTTTTCTGTCGGACTTGATTGAAATGCCCTTCAGAGTGTATGATATAATCTTGGGCATGGATTGTTAGCTGTATCATGCCATGATTGATCAGAGATCAAGATAGTCACTTTTGGTCTCCCTTTGTACGGTGATGTGGTAATGCATGGGGAGAGGCATTTACTGCCATCAAACATCATTTCAGCTGCACTGGCCAGAAAAATGATTAGGAAAGGGTGTGAGACGTACTTGGCACATGTGATAGACACCCAAGTGGGTAGTCCAACATTGAGGGACATCCCTACTATATGTGACTTTCCGAATGTGTTTCCTGATGAATTGCCAGGATTACCTCCAGAAAGAGAGGTGCAGTTTGAGATTGATGTTATGCCTGGTGTGGACCCAATCTCCATAACGCCATATAGAATGGAACCTGCAGAATTAAAAGAGTTGAAAGTACAATTGCAAGAGTTGCTTGACAAGGGCTTTATCCGCCCTAGTGTGTCACCTTGGGGAGCGCCAGTATTGTTTGTAAAGAAGAAGGATGGTACTCTCCGGTTATGCATTGATTATCGGCAGTTAAATAAGGTGACAATAATGAACAGATATCCATTGCCCCGCATTGATGACTTGTTTGGTCAGTTAAGGGGTGCAGCTGTGTTCTCCGAAATTGACTTGAGATCAGGTTATTATCAGTTGAAAATACAAGAGCAGAGTATTGCTAAAACTGCCTTCAGAACCCGTTATGGCCATTATGAGTTTTTGGTTATGCCATTCGGGTTAACTAATGCTCCAGCTGCTTTTATGGATCTGATGAACACTATCTTCAGACCATACCTCGACCAGTTTGTTGTGGTATTCATAGATGATATATTGGTCTATTCGAGGAATGCAGAAGAGCATAATAGACATCTGCGGATTGTACTGCAGACTTTGAGGGAGAAACAGCTATATGCCAAATTGTCGAAGTGTGAATTTTGGCTGAAGAAAATATCTTTCTTGGGGCATGTAGTATCAGAAGAGGGCATTAAGGTAGATCCAAGTAAGATTGAAGCTGTCCTTAATTGGAGGCCACCCAGAAATGTCACAGAGATTCGCAGTTTTCTGGGTTTAGCTGGATACTACCATAGATTTGTGAAGGGATTCTCTATGTTGGCATCTCCATTGACCAAGCTGCTTAGAAAAGATGTGAAATTTCAGTGGACGGACAAATGCCAGCAGAGTTTTGATGAATTGAAGAGATGTTTGACTGAAGCTCCAGTCCTGACTTTACCTACTCCTGGTAAAGAATATACAGTATATAGTGATGCTTCTCATAATGGGTTAGGCTGTGTATTGATGCAAGATCGAAATGTCATGGCCTATGCATCACGCCAGCTAAAACCGCATGAGAGGAATTATCCAACATATGATTTGGAGCTTGCAGTTATTGTGTTTGCTCTTAAGATCTGGAGACATTATTTGTATAGAGAGAAGTGTTACATTTACACAGATCATAAGAGTTTGAAGTACTTGGGCACCCAGAAAGAGCTGAATTTGAGACAAAGGACATGGTTAGAGTTGATAAAAGACTATGATTGTCTGATAGACTATCAGCCAGGAAAAGCTAATGTTGTGGCTGATGCCTTAAGTCGCAAGACTATGGCAAGTCTATGGGTTACTCCTTTGTCTTTGGTACATGAATTGAGATCATTACATGCCAGCTTAGAGATTAATGATGATGGGCAGACAACAGTTGCATGGCATGTACAGTCAGTGTTGATTGATCAGATTAGAATGACTGCTCAGAATGATCAAAAGTATCAGAAGTTGATGGAAGAAGTCCGAAAGGGCAAGAAACCAGAATTCTCAATCAGAAATGATGGTCTATTGCTACACCAGGGCAGAATGTGTGTTCCTAATGATGTTAATTTGAGGCAGATCATTTTGAAGGAAGCACATGAGTCTCCTTTTGCCATGCACCCTGGTGGCACAAAAATGTATAGGGGGCTAAAGGAGCATTACTGGTGGATGGGTATGAAAAGAGATGTGGCAGAGTTTGTATCCAAATGCCTAACTTGTCAACAAGTAAAGGCAGAGCATCAAGTACCCGCTGGGTTATTACATCCACTACCAGTACCAGAGTGGAAATGGGAGAGAATAACAATAAATTTTGTGATGGGACTTCCGAGGACACAGAAGAGTCATGATGCAGTTTGGGTCATTATTGACAGACTGACTAAATCTGCTTATTTTCTGCCAGTTCGGATGGACTACAGTTTAGAAAGATTGGCCAAGTTATACATCGATGAGATTGTGAGACTACATGGAGTGCCAGTATCCATCGTGTCAGACAGAGATCCTAGGTTCACTTCTAGATTCTGGGGTAGTCTTCAGAGAGCCCTAGGAACTAGATTGAACTTCAGTACTACATTCCACCCACGCATGCATGGCGATGCGAGAGGGTAATTCAGATCTTGGAGGACATGCTACGAGCTTGTGTGATTGAGTTTAAGGGCAGTTGGGATACACACTTGCCTTTGATTGAGTTTGCTTACAACAACAGCTACCAATCAAGTATTGGGATGCCTCCATATGAAGCTTTGTATAGCAGAAAATGTAGAACCCCATTGTTTTGGGATGACGTGGGTGAAAGAAAGATGATTGGACCCGAAATTATTCAACAAACTGAAGAGAAAATCAGGGTGTTTTGAGATCGACTTAAGACTGCATCAGACCGTCAGAAGTCCTACATTGATTTGAAAAGAAGGGATATTGAGTATGCAGTGGGTGAGAAAGTTTTCCTAAAGGTTTCTCCTTGGAAGAGAATTATGAGATTTGGCAGAAAGGGAAAATTGAGTCCTCGCTTCATTGGGCCTTATGAGGTTCTGGAAAGAGTGGGTCCTTTGGCATATCGGTTGGCACTACCTCCAGAGTTGGAGAAGATACATAATGTCTTCCATGTGCCTATGTTGAGGAGGTATCAATCAGACCCATCTCATATACTACCAGTAGAGGAAATTGAAGTGAATCCAGACCTCACATATGAAGAAGAACCCATTGAGATTCTGGCTTATGAGGTGAAGCAGCTACAGAACAAGCAAATACCATTGGTAAAAGTACTGTGGAACCATCATTCGGGCCAGGAGGCTACCTGGGAACGAGAGGAGGACATGAGGAGACAGCACCCACAGTTGTTCAAAGATTGATACCAGGTAAAATTTCGAGACGAAATTTATTTTAAGGGGGGGAGAATTGTAACACCCCTATTTGCATAGCCTGGTATATTTTACTGTTCCGGTGACCGGTGTCGGTCCGGACAATTAAAGGGATTAAAACCACACTTAAGACAACTAGAGAAGCCATAAACACAAATAATTAGTAATATCCAATTAGTTAAGTATAAACAAGAAAAATAGAACATAAGAAGTTAAACGAGCCGAGAGTCACAGCGATGGGTGACCTTCTCGGGAATAACTGTGAAGTCGTTTTAAACTCAAATTTCAAACGGTAAAATGTGATGCTGCGGTCCTTAGGACCCTTATAAACACAGTGGAAAAGAGAAAATCAAGAAAAAGAAGCATAAGCTACCAAATAATTAGGTCGTGAGCCGAAGAAATATAAAATTATTTGCAAACCAGGTTGAACCGGCGAAGGGCAATTTGGTCAATTGACCCCGAGAGCTGATTTCTGACCTAACTGTTAAATAAAATCGGAGAAAAGAAAATTTTGGAATCGAGAATTAAATTAAATAACTAATAGAAAAAAAAAGAGAAAATGGAAAAGTCAAAAGGTGATGACATCATGCATGACCTCATGCATGATGCCATAAAGAATAAAATTAATTTATTTACTTATTTGGATTTTTGGTCTTCCTAAAGAGATAAAAGACAAAATAAAAGAAAAGAAAAAAAATCATTCTTCTTCAACTAAAAAACGTGCATCTCTCCTCTCTCTCTTTTTTCTCCTTAGTTTCCTCCATAGCCATGAAATTCAAGCTTTCAAAGCTTGAATAAACTCCATAAATTCCCCAAAAATTCCACTAAATTATGATTAAGCTTTGTTTGGGCTACTAGAAGAGGAGATTGAAGAAGCAAGAAAGAAGAAAAAAGGGAAGAAAATTAGTGATTGGAAAATCAAACAAAGGTTAGTATGTAAATTTGAATTCTTTTGTTAAATTTCTATGTTTTTAGTTTAATTAACTTAGAAAGTAACTTAAAATGAAAAAAAAAAATAATTGTGAGGGACCAAAGCTGAATTTAGGCCAGCTAGGGTTTGATGTGTGTATGCATGAATTTGATTGAATTCAATATGTATGGAATTTTAATTGAGTGATGGAGTGATGTTAGTATGATTTGAATTGGTTAAATGCAACAAAATTAGTGAGTTAGGGTTTTGAACATTAGGGTTTAGAGACCAAAAATGTGAGAAACTTATAAATGGTGTCTTTGACCTAATGTGATGTGAGAAATGGTCATTTGTGACCTAATTAAGTGTGTTAGAAGTGTTGGAATTAAAAGCCAATTCGGATTGGATAAGGTCAAGTTGTTGCAGCAAGACAAAACCTCCTTTGAGGGACCAAAAATGAAATTTTACAAGTCCAATGGATATGGGACCAATTGGGGATGAAAATAGGCATTAAATGACACAATTTTCATTTAGGAAGCCTGCCCAAAAAGTGACTAAAACCTAGTGAACAAAGTGGCCAAAGTCGGAAAATCGCAGGCTGCCTCTGCACAAACTGACTAAATGAACAGTGTTTGTTCATTTGGTCATAACTCGAGCTAGACAGGTCAAAATGACCTGAAATTTTACCAGAAATTAGATAAGATATAGATCTAAAACTTTTATGAAGAATACCAACCCAAATTATGCCATTAACCCAATCAAAATACTGAGCAAAGTTGGTGACCTGAATCTACAGAACTGCAAATTGTCATATGAACAGTAAAGTTTCAATGGCTATAACTCTATCTAGAAAACTCCGATTTAGGCGATTCTTGAACCGATGGAAACCTAAGACATATTAGAACATTTCATATGAAGAAAATTAGACCAAATTATGGACCTAACTTAATCAAATTGCTAAACGAATTTGGAATCAATAATCTGCCAGAATAAAATTCTGCAGCATGAACAGTAAACATAAATTTGCTTATAACTTGAGCTACAAAACTCCATTTGGAGTGATTCAAAAAGGAGAATAAACTTAAGACAATAAGGAACATTTTCTGTGAAGAAAGTTTTGCCAAATTCCAACAGTAAACTGACCAATGAAATAGTATAATTAGGGACACCAAAATTAAAAATTTGGCAATTTTACCTAAAAGACCTAAGTTTTGAGAAAGTGACCAAAACCAACAAGTTTGGTAACCAAAATGTGGTATGTAAGTGAAGTTGGAGTTCCCATACCTATTAAACCTTAGAAAGTCAATAATTTGACTTGAATAGTGCAGTGAATTGTAACCCAAAACACAAAATTTCAAGAACGTCGAATTTAGCACGTTAGAGCTAGGTAAAAGTGAAGTTAAATTTATTATTGGATTTATGCTAAGTTATGGTACTGAAACACTGTGAAATTGTGTGTTTCAGTGGAAAAGAATACCGGAACAGAACCCGAGGAGTCTAGTCAAGGCCAACAGGCGACTTATTTGAGGTTTGTGCACAACGTATACTTTTTATAATCATCTTTTGCATACTGTTTTGAATAATGTGAAATATTGGATTATGGCATTCTTATGATGTTTTGATTTAAATTGTTGAAAGTTATTATGTATATTGAAATGACAATGTTTAGCAAATTGTTAAGATAAGTTTTGAAACCACAGTGTCATGACCATATATGTGAACACATCACTAGCACGACTAGTGGGGGTAATTAGTTTCGAATTTTGATTCCTTCTCTGGAGAAGTGTTGAGGTGTGCCAGTAGAAGAGGATGTGAATGGATATCCATATATTTGAGCTAGCTAGCCTTGTGATGTGATTTCTCTTTAGCCTCTGGCTATTGAGATTCTATTTGTTTCGAATGGCATGATCTAACTGTGGGTTTTATGAAATGTGTTTTGATACTTTGAAATGAACTTGGTTTGCATTTAAAATCTCATAATGCATGATTTGTACTTAATTCTCATGTTCAGCCAAATTTTTTAATAAATGTGATTTAAGTTTTGCATAAAGATTATTTTAGTATGTTGTACACCACTGAGTCCTAGTACTCAGCGATAGCTTCTATTGCTGTCGCAGATACAGAGACTAGAGGAGCAGCAGACTGAGCTGCTGAGGTGTGAGGAGCTATTAGCTTAAAGTCTTCGGGTATAATTTATACCCTAACTGTAAATATTTCTTTTGATGTATATATTACACATAAATGTATGGACATGTAAAAATGGGTCTTGAGCAGTTTGTATAAAAATTGTATAAAGTTGTAATATATATTGTAGTTTGAAATTCTCTTAATGTAAATTTTGTAATGGTGTATCTAAATTGTTTTGTTTCTAATGAAAAATTAATGGAACTATTTTATTTAATTTGAATGAAATGGATTGTTAGTATTTTGATGATAATTGGATAGTGGATTTGAAATTTAAAAGTTGATAAATGTGTTGAGAAATTGATTGAGATTGAGTATGAAATTGAAGCAGTTGTTGAGAAAAATTTTTAGAAGTGCCTTTTACAGGTATTTGAAGAACTGGTTTCTCAAAATACAGATAGAACTCTGTCAAAATTTTTATAAAATCTGCAGAAAAATAAAATGGGCCAAAATTTCCAACTAGCTTTTCCACTTAATTACATGTTTTAAATACTTATTAGAAATGCTCACCACTTATCAAAAATAAGAAAATTATTTTAAAATCCCTTGTAGGGTACTCAATGAGTTATCGGTAGGTGAAGTTCGGTAGTTCATTAGATATTCTACGGGATCATGTTATGCCTTACAGAGGGGTAAGGTGTGACAAAAATTGGTTTCAAAACATTGAAAATCAATTTCTAATTGTAATTAGAAACCAAAATATTTGATTTACACTTGGCGTGTTTATAAATAAATTAAAAATAGAATATGAGTCCATTTCTAATCCTAAAAACATTTTGAAATGGAAATTTCAATTTTAAAACTAGAAATCGAATGCATTCTGTTCCAAATCTGTTTCAAGTTAGAAACTGATATATTTCTATTTCCAGCAGCTTGAAATAGATTTTTTTTAAATAAATAAGATAAAAATAAAACACTTTTTGAAATTGAAGTACATTTGGTTTCTAAATAGAATAGAATTTTTGTTTCAAATTCTTTTCTAAACATAATAAAATAAAAATAAATTGCTTTATATGTTGAAATAGAATACTTTGCCATCTTGGATTGGAAATAGAAAAATTTTGTTTCTAATTTATTTCAAATTACTATAATTTTTTTAATACATTATTTCTTGTATTGAAGTATATAATATATTATTAATTTTAAATACTAAATATCCAATATTTATGATATCAAGCTATCAAATATCAATCAATATTATATATAAATATCATAGTGTGAAAGAAAATTGTACCAAAATAAGCCTTAAGTTGCAAAAGGAAGCATGGTTAGCAATTTAAAAATTTTTCAACCCTAAGTTTCATGCAATATATAAATCTTTTATATTATTGCAAAAATACTTATGTAACCCCCTCACCCGTCTACAGTATAGTCGAGCAAGGTATGTCACACTCGGTGCTGGAGCACCCAGTCTTATCTTACTTTATCCCTTTAATAATTTTGAACTCATTATATTTTAAGATCAATTATTTTTCTAAGAAAAAACTAATGGAGTTTCCCCTATTTTATTAACATTTGGCGTATTTCACTATTTACCTGTTTAAAAATTTCTACAGTATTTTCATACAATAATCTCATCCACATACATTTTAATCATCTCAGCATTTCAAATATCATTTATGTATTTCAATTCCATACTCATTTCCATACAAATCTAATTCAGGCTAAATTCATATATGAAAATTTTCAAATTTCATTAAAATACATGATTCACACACTAATTACATAAATTCATAATTTACATAATATACAAATTAATTACATATGAACTAGCCAATTTATTAATTTACATCACATGAATATTAATTACAATTCCATAATTTACATTATAACATAATAACTAATTATAATGTATAAAATACATACTTTGACATGTATGGACTCTATCTACATGCATTGCTCAAGAGGTAGCAACCTTGGACACTTTGCAGATTCGGACTCCAAAATCCCAGTCTAATGTCCACTGGACTTTATCTTCAGTACCTATGCGAGGAAACAATCCATCACACTAAGCATTTCTACTTAGTGGTGCAATAATATAATAAAGAAATAATATACAAATAAAGATAGAAATAAAGCATGATTTGGGTAATCAAGAATTAATTTTATCTCATATAAAATTTCTAACATTAACTATCTTTTATCCAAATTCGTTTATTCCTCATTGGAGATGCTTAGTTCATAAATTTATAATAATAATAATATACAATATAAAAATAATCTAAAAATGTTAAATATATGCTTATATTATTATGTAAGAAATATTTGCAATGTTTATTTATATTATAATTCCTTTGCTAATATTTTTATCACCTCCTTAATACTTTTTAGGTTGTCTTAGATCATTTCATAATAATTAAAAAAACTTAGAGTTATTTCATAATAGATAAATTTTAATATTAATCTAGTTCATTTCAAGTCTTTCTAATAAACAAATTCTTAGAGCTAATCGAATTTATTTCAGGTTTTCTTACTCATTTATTTAATTTCTATTATTATCAATAAATTTTGCTGCCCAAGTAACCTATGATAGGCTGACTAAACTGGATAAATGGGTCCTTGGCACAGGACACCGTGGTGTCTCGGGCCGGCATACCATGAGAGGTGAAATACAGAACATTAACCACGTATGCAATCAATATGGCTAAAAAGCCATGGTAACAAATAATCGGGCATACAAGGCATGAATGCATGCATAAAGCCATAAATACAGGCATAAAGCCTTATGCAGTATTGCTCAAACAATCCTCTATTGGCATGCCAATCTATCCAATCTGACACACATGTCTAGGCAATACATGGGCACATTAGTATCATTAAGTGTTAATATGTTTTATTATTTCATTATATTTTCTATTTATATCTTATAGCATTTTAATTCTATTCCTAGTGGATACAGAATGCCTAATTTCGTACTCACATAATGCATATATTTATAAATTTTATTCGTATGAATCATAATTTAGTAACCACATAATATATTTAACAACTATAATTGCTTATCTAATTTATCATACCATTTCACATGTCATTTAGGTTCAAGCATTTACATTTTACTCATAATGGGAATATAAGTCCCAAATAACAATTTCACATTATTTACACATTCAATAATTTACCTATGGTGATTACAATTCATAATTTAAATTATGTTGGCAATGTATCATAAGTTTTATTTGTGATGGGCATGCAAGTCCTAACTACCTATTCATATAATCTAAGTGTTCATTAAGTTATCTAAGTGGTTACCATTCATATTTCAAGTCATCCCTAACATTTTCTTGGATTTCAGATTTATGCCTTAGCTTCCTCTAGCAATTTGGCCAGGATGCATAGTCTATTTGGTCATACTTCCTTCATGGAAGTTGTTCCTAAATGTCTCTAATTTGATTTCCTTTTTGAATCACTCCATTTGGAGTTTATTAGCTCAAGTTATGGTCAAATTACGACAACTGGTTCATTGACCCTTTTCGGTTCCAGAACCAGGAAAATTCTAGAGTCTGATTTAGTTTAATTATTTGGGCATGTTACAGTTATTTTTAGACCTAATATCCTTTATATGTATTGTTACCCTATGTCTTAGGGTCACTTAGGTTCAAGATTCTTAATTTTTCTAGTTATGGAGAATGAATTATAGTCAATTAACTGACCTAGACTCATGAACCCTATACCTTCAGGATTTCAGGTTCAGGTCAGCATCTTTGGTTCCCATTTTAGGGTCCTTGCACTCAAAATTTAAGGAAGGTTCCTAAATCAAAGTTAGAGTCATATTTCTTAGGCTTCCATAGTAATTTGGCTCATCCCAATTGGAGTTTTCTAGTGGGAGATATGTTCTAAATACTATTCTGGGGGTCAAATGTCTGTTTGGTTAAATTTCAGGATTTAAAATGCTAACTTGTCCTAGCAATTTCTCCAAGTTCCATTAGGTTCTGGATTTTGGTCAAAACACTAAATTTGTAGTTCTAGGTCTTATAGAAATTTTGGCTTTGATTTCACTTCATTTTTAGTGTTGTAGTGTGACACCCCTTACCCATCTACAGTGTAGCCGAGCAAGATATGCCACGCAGTGTACCAGAACACCCTATTTTAAATCAATCATTTTTTTTTCTTCCTAATTTATTTTTTTCATAGTTATGAAGTACAATTTATGAAATATAATTCATTTAAGTCATTTATTGAAATTAAAAGTTATTTGAGGTTCCGAAAATTTTATAGAAAATCCGGCAGAGTGCCGGCTAAAAATGGAGAAAACAGTTCTTCGAAACCTGTGAAAAACACTTCCAATAATCATTTCCAATCATTCTCAAACTCCAATAACCATCAACATGGTCTCAACATAAGCAATCATTTCAAGTTCTCAACATTAATCCACAATTTCATTCAAATTCAAAATCAACTAAAATTTCATGAAGATATTCTCAAATTATATTAATTAATAAAATTCTTCAAAATATGTACATCAACATATGATTACATAAATTTACTATTTACATGAGTTGATAATTTACAAATCACAAACTACTACCTATTACAAAATGCAAAAACATAATTTCAAAAGGGACCTAAAGGTCCTACCACTGATGCACTGTAGATGAGAGGTGACTCTGACTCTAGGCAGATCTATGACCTCACCCAGTCTGTGGTCTGCTGGGCTCTCTATCTGTCTCTCCAGAACCTACGCGTGGCAAAAAGCGACGTGCTAAGCAATAATGCTTAGTGGTGCCAATAATAAAATAAAAAGAAATAACAGAAAATAAATATGCAGTGTATGTTCTGATGTCTTATACAGATAAATTTTCGATCATTATTGGTAATCTTATTTATTATGTACTTGCTCTATTCATTATTTCATTAAATTTGTTCACTTTCATTTTTAGTTGCCCAAGTAACCTATACTGGATGACTGGACTGGATAAACGGGTAAACTGGCACTGGGTATCAAGTACCTCGGGCTGTTACACCATCGGTCACATATGTATCTCCCGGTGTGCAATAGAACAGTTAATAAGCTGTAATAAAAATTAGGCACAAGCCAAAGTATCAATATAATGTTAGAATGGCTAAAAGCCATTAAATCACAGAATGGCATAATGCCATGTGCAGTACTACTAACTAAACCTTATTGGCATGCCAACCTATCCAAACCAATCTTGCTAGGTGTACTAGAGCATGTTACACTTTTAAATTTTACAATTCTTGAAATTTAAGTTTAGGTGTTACTATTTATTTCATTAGTCAACTAAAATATTGACTTTTGCATAGATAATAGTTATATTCGTTCTAATACTCCCAACATACCACATTTTGCATTCCAAAGTTGTTGGAATTGGTTACCAATACCATTTCTAAGCTTAGTATTAGTTATTCAAAATTTTTCAGATTTCAAGCCTCATATTTACTATTTCATTGGTCATTTGTACAGTAGGAATTTGGCAAAATTGTCTTCATGAAAGTTGTTCCTTATTTCGTCTAGTTACATTTCCTTTTTTGAATCACTCCATTTAGAGTTTTGTAGCTCAAGTTACGGCCTAAATACCAGAACTAGCAGGATTGGAGAGAATCCAAAATTCTGGGCAAAACTGGTTCTGCCAGATTTGGTAACCTAAGTTTGGTTAGCAATTTGACTAGGTTATGGTCAGAATTTAGATTTTTATTCTTCATGAAAGTTTTAGTTCTATGTCTTAGCTTTTTGCTGGTAAAAGTTCAAGTCAATTGGACCTTTCTACACTAAGTTATGACCAAATGAATAGACACTGTTCATTTGGTCATTTTGTCCAGGCAGAATGCCAGTCACCCAGATTAGGGCAATTTTTAAGCCAACTTGGTTTGGTTTTCTGGCCAGGGTTTCTTCACCAAAGTTATGCCATTATGTGTCTAGTTTCATGTCTAATTGGCCTTGTACCAATTGAACCTCTATAACTCTATTTATAACTGCCCAAACCTGCTGGACTCATACTCAGTCCTGTAGGTTAGCCAAGGCAGCTCACCTAAACTCAAATCCAACATCCTTACTCACTTCAATTCCTTCTCAAACACATTCAAATGGTCACTAATTGACCATTACAAGGTTAATAAACCATTACATGAGCAAACCCTAATGTTGTTAAGTGTCCACATTTTCCATGTTCATACATGCCTAAACTTTGCATTTCACTTACACAACTAGGTTCAATCACTCATTTAATACCAAGGGCTGCTCATAACCATTTTTCTACCAGGCAAAATCATCAAACCCTAGCTGCCAAAATTTTTAGAGTGCACACACACATTTTTATCTTATTTTCTTACATTTCCTACTTACTTCTTGCCATTAAACATGAATTTAACCAAAATAGCAAAAGTTTGGACACTAACCTTGATTTAGCTAATTCCCAAAGCTTGGGAACTCCTCTTTTTCTCTTTTTTTTTTGTTGCCCAAGACTTGCTCTAGGTGTAAGGGTAAATATTTATGAAGGGAAGCTAGGGTTTTGGGATGATTTGGGTGGTGAACTCAAGCTTGGTGAAGCTTTAATGGAGTTTTCCTTCCTCTCTCTCTCTCTCTCCACGTTTTTTGCTACCCCAAAGATTGAAGATAGCTATTTAGTTCTTTAATTTTTATCTCCTTTTATTCATTTTTAAGTAGTTTATAATGATGTGTCAAAATTTGGTTGGGTGGGAGGATGTTTAATGACATCATAATGATGTCATAATTCAAATTTCTTTCATTTTCTTTCCTTTCCTTGTCTACTTAATTTCAATTTAATTTTTAGCAATATTTATTCACATTTTGTGTCATAATAATTATTTACTTAACTAGACAAGTCAGCCAAAAATCACCTCTGAAAGCGAAATGACCAAAATGCCCTCCGTTTGGTTTAACAAACCAAAATTGTCTGTTCCAATTGAAAAAATTTTCTAAGCATTTTCCTGGTATTCTAATGCCATAGGAACCTCAATGACCCTTCTCTAGAGTCCCAAAAATTATTTTATGAATTTTCCCCCTGGTCTAGGGCTCCTAGTTGCGAGAACCGCAACTTCCCACTAGGTTACCTATGGCTAGGGCATCGGCTCATTTAACTTGGTTGTATTTTTTTTCTAAAATTTTTCCTAAATTTTTTTTTATTAATATTTGAGTTAATTATGGTTCGTTACTTTAGTTTAAATATTTTTCCGGACATTCTAGCTATCCGGACTGACACTGGTCACCGGAACAGTAGAATGTACGAAGTTGCTGGGAGGGTGTTACAACTCTTCCCCTTTAATTTAAATTTCGTCCTTGAAATTTACCTAATGCAAATAGTTGAGGGAACTGTTGCCTCATCGTCTCTTCAGTTTCCCAAGTTGCCTCCTCGGTGTTGTGGTGCCTCCAAAGCACTTTCACTAGTGGAATCTGCTTATTCCTCAACTCTTTCACTTCCCGAGCTAGGTTCCGTGTGGGTTCTTCTTCATATGTCAAATCCAGTTATACTTCAATTTCTTCCATGGAGATGACATGTGAAGGATCTGAGCAGTATCTTCTTAGCATAGATATGTGGAACACATTGTGGATCTTGTCCAGCTCCTGTGGTAAAGCTAGCCTGCAGGCCACTGGACCCACACGTTCAATGACTTCATATGGGCCAATGAACCTAGGGCTTAACTTACCTTTTCTTTCAAACCTCAATACTTTCTTCCACGATGACACCTTGAGGAACACTTTGTCGCCAATCGCATATTCTATTTCTTTCCTCTTTAGGTCGGCATAAGATTTCTGTCTGTCTGAGGCAACCCTCAGATTGGCTTTGATTAGTTTTACTTTCTCCTCAGTCTGTTTCACCAGCTCTAGCCCTACCAATTTATCTTCACCCAATTCAGTCCAGCACACTAGAGTTCTACATTTTCTCCCATACAGTGCTTCATACGAGGCCATTGGGATGCTAGCTTGGTAGCTATTGTTGTATGCAAATTCTACCAGTAGAAGGTATCTATCCCAACTTCCCTCAAACTCAATGACACAACTCCTCAGCATATCCTCAAGGACCTGACATATATTTCATGTTATTATTATCATATCAGTTCAATATTTGTATTAGTTTAACTGGTTTCAATTGTTTACCTGAATTACTCTTTCTGATTGCCCATCCGTCTGAGGATGGAAAGGTGTGCTAAAGTGGAGTTGTGTACCCAAGGATTCATGCAACTTCTTCCAGAATCTTGATGTAAACCTTGGGTCTCGATCAGATATGATGAAAAGTGAAATACCATGCAGTCTAACTATCTCACTGATATACAATTTTGCTAACTTCTCCAGTGAGTAGTCAATCCTAGCTGGCAGAAAATGTGCTGATTTCGTCAATCTGTCTACTATCACCCATACTGCATCATGCTTCTTCTGGGTGAAAGGTAGACCACTTACAAAATCCATGGTGACATGATCCCATTTCCATTCAGGTATGCATATAGGCTGTAGCAAACCCGATGGAACTTGATGTTCTGTCTTGACTTGCTGACATGTCAAGCATTTAGTCACATAGTCAGCTATGTCCTTCTTTAAACCAGGCCACCAATAATGAAGCTTCAGATCATGATACATTTTTGTACTTCCTGGGTGCATAGCATAAACACTGGTATGTGCCTCTTTTAGAATACTGGCTTTCAATTCCCTATCATCTGGTACACATACTCTTCCTTTGTAGTACAGACACTCATATGCTTTCACCTCATAGTCAGTTTCTTTCCCGTCTGAGATTTTACTCAAAATAGCTTTTAGCTTCTCATCTGCCTTCTGCCCATCTAAAATCTGCTGTAGCAGGTTTGGCCTCACTTGCAACTCAGCCAAAATAGCTCCATCTCGAGCCAAGGATAAATGAGCATTAAATGATCTCAAAGCTGTGATGGATTTTCTACTCAAAGCATTAGTAACTACATTTGCCTTCTCAGGATGATAGTCAATCACACAATCGTAGTCCTTCAGGAACTCAATCCATCGCCTCTGTCTGAGGTTAAGCTCCTTTTGGGTTGGCAAGTATTTTAGACTCTTGTAGTCTATGTAAATGTAGCACTTTTCACCATACAAGTAATGCCTCCATATCTTCAGTGCGAAGATAATTGCTGTAAGCTCTAGATTATGGGTAGGGTAATTCTGTTCATGTGGCCTCAGCTGCCCAGAAGCATAAGCGACCACCTTCCCCTCTTGCATCAATACACACCCTAACCCATTATGAGAGGCATCACTGTAGACCACAAAGTCCTTTCCTGACACTGGCTGTGTTAACACTGGTGCATCTGTCAACATAGCCTTCAACTTCTCAAAACTGGCCTGACACTTGTCATTCCAATCAAATCTGACATTTTTGTGTAACAACTTGGTCATTGGAGCAGCTATTAAAGAAAATCCTTTCACAAATCTTCTGTAATACCCAGCTAGCCCCAAGAAACTTCTGACCTTAGTTGTATTTCTGGGAGGCTTCCATTCCATCACTGCTTCTATTTTCATGGGATCCACTCTAATCCCATCAACTGACACTATCTGTCCAAGGAATGCAATCTCATTTAACCAGAAGTCACACTTGGACAACTTAACATACAACTTCTTTTCTCTCAGGGTTTGCAGAACAATCCTCAAATGCTCATCATGTTCTTCCCCGGTCTTAGAATACACCAAAATATCATCAATAAAGACCACTATGAACCGATCTAGGTATGGATGGAAGATACGATTCATAAGGTCCATGAATGTTGCTGGTGCATTTGTTAGGCCAAAGGGCATCACTAAGAACTCATAATGCCCATACCGGGTCCTGAATGCAGTCTTTGGCACATCTGCATCCTTCACCCTCAACTGATGATACCTTGATCTGAGATCAATTTTAGAAAATACTGCTGCTCTATTCAACTGATCAAATAGATCATCAATTCTAGGCAACAGATATTTATTCTTCACAGTCACTTTATTCAACTGCCGGTAATCAATTCATAACCTCAAAGTCCCATCCTTCTTCTTTACAAACAGCACTGGAGCTCCCCATGGTGACACACTGGGGCGTATGAACCCCTTATCTAGTAACTCCTGTAACTGGATTTTCAGTTCCTTCAATTATGTGGGTGCCATCCTATAAGGAACAATAGAGATTGGTGCTATACCTGGCAGTATCTCAATAGCAAATTCGACTTCCCTTTCTGGTGGCAAACCAGGCAATTCTTCAGGGAACACATCTAGGAAGTCTCTTACTGTGAGTATGTCACACAGATCTGGCTTAGCCTGTCTAGTGTCCACCACATGTGCTAGGTATGCTTTACAGCCTTTTCTCATCAGTTTTCTTGCAACTGCAGCTGAGATGACATTGGACATGAAATCTGTCCTTTCCCCCACAATTGTGATCTCATTACCCTCAAGAGTTTTCAAAGAAATTCTCTTCAATTTACAATCAACCATTGCCTGATGACGTGATAACCAGTCCATTCCCAAAATCACGTCAAACTCATGGAAAGGCAACTCAATTAGGTCTGCCAAGAATTCATACTCCTGAATCGTTAACGGGCAACCCTTGTATACTTTGTTCACCACTACACTGTAGCCCAATGGATTAGTGACTAGAATGTCTTGGTCACTCTCCCCTACTAATATCCCCCTTTCTACTGGTAGGTTGATGCAGATGTATGAATGAGTGCATCCTGGATCCACCTATGCATGCACAGATGTATTGTAGAGGGAGAACGTACCCTTGATGACGTCCGGGGCATCTTGCTCCTCCTGAGCTCTCATGGAATAGGCTCTGGCAGGTGGTCTACCCTCAGGCCTCTCTGCTGGCTCAGATGCAGGCCTCTGTGATGATCCCACTACCTCAGATTTGCCAGATTTCCTACCCCTTAGTGGTGCAAGAGCAGGTCTGTCTGCTTGTGTTGGAGTAGCTGTAGCAGTTCTGCGTGGACAATTCCTCAACTGATGCTCTATCAACCCACACCTTAAGCAGGCACTAGTCACTCTCCAACACTCCCCCTTATGCCATTTTAGGCAATACGGATATGCAGAAGATGCTGGTATTGGTCCCCTAAACCCCGTCCCTGAAGAGCTGCCCACTGATGGTGTTGACTGACCTCTCCTAGGGGTGGACTGTGGACTAGGCCCCTGGGACTGATCCTGACCTTGTGGTTAACCTGAACTCTATGCAGGTGGACCTTTGAACTTTTTTCCTGGTGCAGGAGATGAGCTAGACTGACCCGGGCCCCTCTTCTGCTGTCTCTCTCTTCTGGTCTATTCACTTATTCTAACCTTTTCAACTTTTATAGCAGCTTCCACTAACTTGGTGAAGTCTGTGATTCCCAAGGCAGTGATCATGATCTTTATATTGTCATTTAATCCCTCTTTTAATCTCTTACACCTTTCGGCTTCATTAGGGACTATCTTCCTTCCGTAGCAGCTCAGTCTGACAAATTCCTTTTCATAATCGACCACTGTCAGCTGTCTCTGCCTCAGGTTAATGAATTCTTTTCTTCTCTCTTCTAGGTATACACTACCCACATACTTTTTCTTGAATTTTGAGAGGAATAAGTCCCAAGTTATTACTTCTGGCTACACTTTACTAAACACTGTATCCCACCATTGGTAGGCATCATCTTGCAATAGAGATATAGCAGCTTTTAGATTTTGTTCAGGAGTGTAGTGCAGTTGTTTTAAAACTCTACCAGTTTTGTTCAACCAATTTTTGGCTGCAACAAAATCATCTTCTCTCTTGCCAAAGAAATCCACTGCTCCAAATTTTCTCAGTCTTTCCAGGTGTGATTTCTGTTATGGAGGTGGAGGTGGTGGTGGTGGTGGCATTACCCCAGCCATTTATCTGAAGAATTCGGCCATTTACTGGAACATGGCCTATGGAGGCTGAGCAGGCTCTGCTTGAGTTGGCGGAGCAGGTTCTCCCCTACCCCCAGTCTCAACTGCTGCAGGTGGAGCATGACTCTCCACTTCCTCCTCAACTGTCCTCTGTGATGTAGGGTTCATATCCTATTCAAAATAATAAAGACAAACAAATCTGCATTAGTGTCACCTCAACTCTTATAAATGCAATGCATGGCATGGACTCGATCTAGGCCTAGAAATGCCTAAACCGTACTCTGATACCACTAAATGTGACACCCCTTACCCGTCTACAGTGTAGTCGAGCAAGATATGCCACACAGTATACCGGAACACCCTATTTTAATTCAATCATTTTTTTTTCCTAATTTATTTTTTTCATAGTTATGAAGTACAATTTTTGAAATATAATTCATTTAAGTCATTTATTGAAATTATAATTTACTTGAGGTTTCAAAAATTTTATAGAAAATCCGGCAGAGTATCAGCTAAAAATGGAGAAAACAGTTCTTCGAAACCTGTGCAAAACACTTCCAATAATCATTTCCAATCATTCTCAAACTCCAATAACCATCAACATGGTTTCAACATTAGCAATCATTTCAAGTTCTCAACATTAATCTACAATTTCATTCAAATTCAAAATCAACTAAAATTTCATGAAGATATTCACAAATAATATTAATTAACAAAATTCTTCAAAATATGTACATCAACATATGATTACATAAATTTACTATTTGCATGAGTTGATAATTTACAAATCACAAACTACTACCTATTATAGAATGCAAAAACATAATTTCAAAAGGGACCTAAAGGTCTTACCACTGATGCACTGTAGATGAGAGGTGACTCTGACTCTAGGCACCTCACCAAGTCTGTGGTCTGCTGGCTTCTCTGTCTGTCTCTCCAGAACCTATGCGTAGCAAAAAGTGACACGCTAAGCAATAATGCTTAGTGGTGTCAATAATAAAATAAAAAGAAATAACAGAAAATAAATATGCAGTGTATGTTCTAATGTCTTATACAGACAATTTTTCGATCATTATTGGTAATCTTATTTATTATGTACTTGTTCTATTCATTATTTTATTAAATTTGTTCACTTTCATTTTTAGTTGCCTAAGTAACCTATACTGGATGACTGGACTGGATAAATGAGTAAACTGGCACCGGGTATCGAGTACCTCGGACTGTCACACCATCGGTCACATATGTATCTCCTGATGTGCAACAGAACAATTAATAAGCTGTAATAAAAATTAGGCACAAGGCCAAGTATCAACATAATATCAGAATGGCTAAAAGCCATAAAATCACAAAATGGCATAATGCCATGTGCAGTACTGCTAACTGAACCCTATTGGTATGCCAACCTATCCAAACCAATCTTGTTAGGTGTACTAGGGCATGTTACACCTTTAAATTTTACAATTCTTGAAATTTAAGTTTAGGTGTTACTATTCATTTCATTAGTCAACTAAAATATTGACAGTTGCATAGACAATAGGTATATTGGTTCTAATACTCCCAACATACCACATTTTGCATTCCAAAGTTGTTGGTATTGGTTGCCAACACCATTTCTAAGCTTAGTGTTAGTTATTCAAAATTTTCAGATTTCAAGCCTCATATTTACTGTTCCATTGGTCATTTGTACGGTAGGAATTTGGCAAAATTGTCTTCATGAAAGTTATTCCTTATTTTGTCTAGTTACATTTCCTTTTTTGAATCACTCCATTTGGAGTTTTGTAACTTAAGCTACGGCCTAAAAACCATAACTGGCCGGATTGGACAGAATCCAAATTCTGGGCAAAACTGGTTCTGTCAGATTTGGTAACCTAAGTTTGGTTGGCAATTTGACTAGGTTATGATTAGTATTTGGATTTGTGTTCTTCATGAAAGTTTTAGATCTATGTCTCATCATTCTACTAGTAAAATTTCAGGTCAATTGGACCTTTCTACACTGAGTTATGACCAAATGAATAGACACTGTTCATTTAGTCATTTTGCCCAGACAGAATGCAAGTCACCTAGATTAGGGCAATTTTTAAGCCAACTTCGTTTGGTTTTCTGGGTAGGCTTTCTTCACCAAAGTTGTGCTATTATGAGTCTAGTTTCGTATCCAATTGGCCTTGCACCAATTGAACCTCGACAACTCCATTTATAACTGCCCAAACCTGCTAGAGTCATACTCAGTCCTGCAGGTCAGCCAAGGCAGCTCACCTAAACTCAAATCCAACATCCTTACTCACTTCAATTCCTTCTCACACACATTCAAATGGTCACTAATTGACCATTACATGGTTAATAAACCATTACATGAGCAAACCCTAATGTTGTTAAGTGTCCACATTTTCCATATTCATACATGCCTAAACTTTGCATTTCACTTACACAACTAGGTTCAATCACTCATTTAATACCAAGGGCTGCTCATAACCATTTTTCTATCACGCAAAATCATTAAACCCTAGCTAAACCTAGCTGCCAAAATTTTTAGAGTGCACACACACACATTTTTATCTTGTTTTCTTACATTTCCTACTTACTTCATGCCATTAAACATGAATTTAATCAAAATAGCAAAAGTTTGGACACTAACCTTGATTTAGCTAATTCCCAAAGCTTGAGAACTCCTCTTTTTATATAACACCCCTATTTGTATAGCCTGGTATATTTCACTGTTCCGGTGACCCGTGGCGGTCCGGACAATTAAGGGGATTAGAACCACACTTAAGTCAATTAGAGAAGCCATAAACACAAATAATTAGTAATGTTCAATTAGTTAAGTATAAACAAGAAAAACAGAACATAAGAAGTTAAACGAGCCGAGAGTCACAGCGATGGGTGACCTCCTCGGGAACGACTGCAAAGTCATTTCAAACTCAAATTTCGAACCGTAAAAAGTGACGCTGCGGTCCTTAGGACCCTTATGGACACAGTGGAAAAGAGAAAATCATGAAAAAGAACTGTTAAGCCAGTCAAATAATTAGGTCAGGGAGCCGGAAGAAATATGAAATTATTTGCAAACCTGGATGAACCGGCGAGGGGCAATTTGGTCAATTGACCCCGAGAGCTGACTCCTGACCTAACTGTCAAATAAAATCGAAGAAAAGAAAATTTCAGAGACGAGAATTAAATTAAAGAACTAATAGAAAAATAGAAAAAAAAAAAGAGAGGAAAATCAAAAAGCAAAAAGGTGATGACATCATGCATGACATCATGCATGATGCCATAAAAGGAATTAATTAAATATTTATTAAATTAAGTTTTTGTGGTCTTCCATAAGCAAAATAGATAAAAGAAAAGAAAAAAAAATTTTTGATTACTTCATTCCCGTCACTCCTTCTCCCTCATTTCTCTCATTTCCCTTTTCACCATTAACACCCATCTCAAGCTTTCAAAAGCTTGATTTTATTTTATAAACTCCCTAACTCCTTTAAGTAAGTCTTGTTTTTGGACTTTGACAAGCATCTTGACAACAAAAAGAGGAGGAAAGAAAGAAGATTTGAAGAGGGAGAAATTCAACAAAAGAGGTTAGTGGTTAGTTTTTAATATTATGTTTAAATTCATAATTAAGTAGTTGAATTACACTAGAAATTGTGGAAAAATGAAATGAAATAAATTGTTGAAGGACCAAACCTAAATTTTAGTCAACTAGGGTTTGAGGATGTGTATGCATGAACTTGGTGAATTTAAAGGTGTATGTGAGCTTATTGGTGTTGAATGATTAGCATTAAAACAATTAAGTGTGATTAATTACAATAATTAAGTGAATTAGGGTTTGGAGGCCTAGGGTTTGAGGCAAATTTTGGAGAAATGCATAAATGATATCTTTGACTAATTGTGGACTGAAAAATGGTCAATAATGACCAAAAGAGATGTGTGGGAATTGTTGGAATGAAAACCAAATTTGTAGGTCCAATGGTCATGCTGCTGGCAGCATGACCAAACCCACTTTGAAGGACCAAAACTCAAATTTTACAAGTCCAATTTATATGCCACAAATTGGGGATGAAAATAGACATAAAAGAGCACAATTTTCATTAAGGAACCATGCTCAAAAACTGACCAAAACTGGGTGAACAAATTGACCAAAGTGAAATGAGAGCAGTCACATCGCATTAAATCGACCAAATGAACAAGAATCGTTCATTTGGTCATAACTCGAGCTAGGAAGGTCAAATTGACCTGAAATGTTACCAACAATTAGATAAGGTATAGATCTAAAACTGTTATTGAGAACACCACCCCAAATTATGCCATTAACCCATTCAAATTATTGAGCAAAGTTGAGTTACCAAACCTGCAACTCTGCAGAATTTCTATTGAGCAGTAATGTTTGAAGGGTTATAACTCTCTCTACAAAACTCCGATTTAGGCGATTCTTGAACCGATGGAAACCTAAGACATAGTAGAACATTTCATATGAAGAAATTTAGACCAAATTATGAACTTAACTTAATCAAATTACTGACCAAAGTTAGATTAAAATCTGCCAGAACCCAAAATCTCAGCATGAACAGTGCACGTAAACAGTAATTTTATTTTGGCCATAACTTGAGCTACAAAACTCCGATTGAGGTGACCCAAAAATGAGAATATACTTAAGACAATAAGGAACATTTTCTATGAAGGAAGTTTTATCAAATTCTAACAGTAGATTGACCAATGGAATAGTGCAACTTAGAACTCCAAAATCGAAAATTGGCAATTTTGCCAAAATGACCTAAGCTTTGAGAAAACGACCAAAACCAACACGTTTAATGACCAAAATGTGGTATGTGGGTGAAGTTGGAGTTCCCATACCTATTAAGCCTTAGAAAGTCAACTATTTGACTTGAATAGTGCAGTGAATAGTAACCCGAAACACAAAATTTCAAGGACGTCGAAATTAGCACGTTAGAGCTAGGTATAAGTGAAGTTAAATTTATTTTTGGATTTATATTAAATTATGGTACTGAAACACTATAAAATTATGTGTTTCAGTGGAAAAGAATACCAGGACAGAACCCGAGGAGTCGAGTTAAGGCCAAAAGGCGACTCATTTAAGGTTTGTGCACAACATCTTCATGCTTTAAAATTCATTGATAAAGTGAACGAAATATGTATTTTACTTGTGATTTGGAATTGTTGAAAGTTTATTTGTGACATTATTTATGATGTTTTGATTAAACTGTGAAAGTTATTGTGTATATTTGAAATAGCAATATTTAGCAAATTGTTAAGATAAGTTTTGAAACCACAGTGTCATGACCATATATTTGAACACCTCACTAGCACGACTAGTGGGGGTAATTAGTTTCGAATTTTGATTCCTTCTCTGGAGAAGTGTTGAGGTGTGCCAGTAGAAGAGGATGTGAATGGATATCCATATATTTGAGCTAGCTAGCCTTGTGATATGATTTCTCTTTAGCCTCTAGCTATTGAGATTCTATTTGTTTCGAATGGCATGATCTAACTGTGGGTTTTATGAAATGTGTTTTGATACTTTGAAATGAACTTGGTTTGCATTAAAATCTCATAATTCATGTTTTGTGTTTAATGCTTATGTTTAGTCAAATTTTTGAATAAATGTGATTTTATTTTTGCATAAAGATTATTTTAGTATGTTGTGTACCAGTGAGTCCTAGTACTCAGCGATAGCTTCTATTGCTGTCGCAGATACAGAGACTAGAAGAGCAGCAGACTGAGCTGCTGAGGTGTGAGGAGCTACCATCTTGAAGTCTTCGGGTATAATTTATACCCTGCCTGTAAATATTTATTTTGATGTATGTATTGCATATAAAGGTATGGACATGTAAATGGGTCTTGAGTAGCTTGTACAAAATTTGTGTGAAGTTTGTAATAAAATTTAGTTTGTATTTCTTTTGATGTGAATTTTGTAAGAATGTATATAAATTGTTTTGTCTCAAATGAAATGATTGTGGAATTGTTGAAATTGATAGAGTTTGATTGTGAAATTGAAGTTGTGGTTGAGAAAAATTTTTAGAAGTGCTTTTTACAGGTATTTGAAGAACGGTTTTCTCAAAATACAGAGGAAACTCTGTGCAAATTTTTATAAAATTTACGAAAAAATAAAATGGGCCAAAATTTCCAACTAGCTTTTCACTTAAGTACATGTTTTAAATACTTATTAGAAATGCTCACCACTTACCAAAAGTAAGAAATTGTTTTAAAATCCCTTGTAGGGTGCTTAATGAGTTATCGGTAGGTGAAGTTCGGTAGTTCATTAAGTATTCTACGGGATCATGTTATACCTTACAGAGGGATAAGGTGTGACATTTTCTCTTTCTTTTTGCTGCCCAAGACTTGCTCTAGGTGTAAGAGTAAATATTTGTGAAGGGAAGCTAGGGTTTTGGGGTGATTTGGGTGGTGAACTCAAGCTTGGTGAAGCTTTAATGGAGTTTTCCTTCCTCTCTCTCTCTCTCTCTCCACGTTTTTGGCTGCCCCAAAGGTTGAAGATAGCTGTTTAGTTCTTTAATTTTTATCTTCTTTTATTCATTTTTAAGTAGTTTATAATGATGTGCCAAAATTTGGTTGGGTGGGAGGATGTTTAATGACATCATAATGATGTCATAATTCAAATTTCTTTCATTTTCTTTCCTTTTCTTATCTACTTAATTTCAATTTAATTTTTGCAATATTTATTCACATTTTGTGTCATAATAATTATTTACTTAACTGGACAAGTCGGCCAAAAATCACATCTAAAGGCGAAATGACCAAAATGCCCTCTGTTTGGCTTAAAAGACTAAAATTGTCTGTACCAATTGAAAATTTTTCTAAGCATTTTCTTGACATTCTAATGCCATAAGAACCTCAATGACCCTTCTCTAGAGTCCCAAAAATTATTTTATGAATTTTCCCCCGGGTCTAGGGCTCCTAGTTGCGAGAACCGCAACTTCCCACTAGGTTACCTATGGCTAGGGCACTGGCTTATTTAACTTGGTTGTATTTTATTTCTAAAATTTTTCCTAAATTTTTCTTGTTAATATTTGAGTTAATTATGGTTCCTCACTTTAGTTTAAATATTTTTCCGGACGTTCTAGCTGTCCGGACCGACACTGGTCACTAGAACAGTAGAATGTATGGAGTTGCTATAGGGAGGGTGTTATATGTAAACCAAGTTATGGCATTTTTGCCAAAACTGGTTAGGCTGGTCAATGTCCAGAATTTTCTGGTCATGGTTCTGGCAGTTTTGTTGGACTATGGTTAACAATTCAATTAGGTTAGGGTCAGAAGTGGGCTCTGAGTTCCGCATAGGAAATGTTCTTCTACGTCTAAGCTTTCCAATGGTTTAAAAATCACGTCATTCTGACCTTCCTAGAGTGAGTTATGGCCATTTGAACATTTACTGTTCATATGATCATTTTTCCAGGTCCAGATTTTGGTTACTCGGATTCAAGCCAATTTTAGGTCATTTTGTGTTTGGTTTCTGGGCATGATTTCTTTATGAAAAATGTGTTATTATGTCCTAAGTTTCATGTCCAATTGGCCTCACACCAATTGGAGCAACATAACTCTACTTATGACCTTATTTATGTACCGGACTCAAGGTCCAGAATTTCCTACCTGAACACAACACTCCAAATACCACCTTTCCACACTACTATCAACCTCAAATCACATTCCATACACTTCAAATAGCCCATAATTAATTTCATCAACATCAATTTAGTAACAATTTAACAAATCCCCAATTTTCTCCTCAAAACCCTAGCTCCCAATTCAAGGTTCACACAACACACACCAATTTAATATACTAATCACACTTATCATCATACTCAAGCAAGTTATCAATTTTATTTGTAATAAAACACTTCAAATCCTACTCCTACACAAGCTGGCTAGATTCTTAGTCTAATATATATCCATTAATTCATTATTTATCATGTAATTCTAGTGTAATTCACTTTGTTTTCATCATTAGAAGAGAAAAAAGTAAGAATTTTGCACTAACCTTAGGAAGGCAGAATTTTCTCTTAGCCAAACTTCAAATTTCCTTCACTTTCTTAGCAGCCAATCACCTTAGCAAGCCTCTAGGATAATTTTTAGTGTTAGGACTTGAGGAAAATATGGTGATAATTTAAGGTTTTGTGAGCTAGAGGAGCTCAACAATGGAGGAAGGCTTCGAGAGGTGTGTTTCGGCCAACATATGGAAAAGGAAGAAGAAGACTTAATTTTGATTTAGTTTATCTATTTTTATCCCCTTTTTAAGTGGTTGTGTCATTTTGATTGGTTACACATCTTAATTGCATCATACTTGTGTAATAATTGGGATTAAATTTTCATTTTATTTTTATTTCTTTTCCTCTCTTCCCTACTCATTTCTAATTAAATTTTCATCAATATTTATTCATATTTTATGACATAAATCTCACTTACTTAAATGGATAAGTTGGTCAAAAATCATTTCTAAAGGTGAAATGACCAAAATGCCCTTCATTTTGTTTAAAGAGCTAAAATTATCCGTACCAATTTACAAAGTTTTCTTTATATTTTTTTGGCATTCTATTGCCATTTAAGCCTCAATAGCTATTCACTGGAGTCCCAAAAAATATTCTACAGGGTGTCCCCATGGGTTTAGGGCTGCTAACTATTTTCACAGTCACTTCTCGTTAGGGTTACCTATCGCCGTAGCTACAGCTCATTTAACTTCTTTCAATTTCATCTCTTAAATTTTTTCTTGATTTTTCTTATCATTTTTTAAGTTATTTATGACTCCTCGCTCTAGTTTAAATATAGTTCCAGACATTCTGGCTGTCCGGAGAGACATTGGTCACCGAAACAGTAGAACATATGGACTACCTAAAGTGAGGATGTTACAACTATTCCCCTCTAAATAAAATTTCGTTCTCGAAATTTACCTGATGTAAGTGGTCGAGGAACTGCTACTTCCTTACTTCTTAACTGTCTCATATTGCCTCTTCATTATCTAGACTTGACTCCTCTCTAGCCTCCATAGCATATAGCCTCCTCTGAGGACAATCCTTCAGAAAATGGTCCATGGCCTCGCATTTATAACAGGCTCTACTCAACCCTCTACATTCACTTTTATGCCACTTGTTAAAATGGCCACAATTTCTTAGGGTAGAACTTCCCACTATTATGCCCAGTGTACTCACTACTGGTGTCTCTGGTTGACATCTTCTAGACATGGGCCTAGGCCTTTGTCTCCTACTCTGATCAGGTGTCTGTCTTAATGGTTCTCTAGACCTCTTGTTACTAGACTGGCCAAAATCTCTTTTCTATTAACCACCACTCCTATTCTGTTCCTCTTCATAGACACAACTAATATATTTCTTTCTGAACTCTATTAGAAAGAAATCCCAAGTCACCTTGGTTGGTGGCACTACCTTTGTTACGACATCCCACCACCGATATGCAGCTTCCTGTAGCAGTGAAACTGCACACTCCAAACTTTGTTCTAGGGTACAATGGAGCTACTGTAGAACTCTTTTAGTCCTTTCTAACCAATACTCTGTAGTTGTAGAATCATCTTCCTTTCTGCCTTTAAAATCTGTAGCCCCATACTTCCTAATTTTTCTTTAAGGTGACTTTTACTATGTTTGGGGTTGCAGAACTACCTTAGTAATCTATCTAAAGTGCTCGGTCATCTGCTCCCATAAAACTTATTGGGGTTACGCAAGTCCCTCTAACACTAGCACAGCAGGACCTCTCCTATCTCCAACATCACTCTCAGCAAAGGGATGATTTTCTACTTCTTCCTCTATAGCTCTTTGTGGACCAGGATCCATACCTTAACCTAAAATAACTAGAGAAAACAGATCTGCATTAGTGTCACCTCGACTCTTATGAATGCAATGCATGCTATGCACATTATTTCTTTCTACCTATCTATGCCTAGGAACGCCTAAACCGTGCTCTGATACCAATAAATGTAACACCTCTCACCCGTTTACAGTGTAGTCGAGCAAGGCATGTCACACTCAGTGCCGAAGCACCCTGTCTTATCTTGCTTTATCCCTTTAATAATTTTGAACTCATTATACTTTAAGATCAATTATTTTTCTAAGGAGAAACTAACGGAGTTTCTCCTATTTTATTAACATTTGGCTTATTTCACTATTTACCTGTTTAAAAATTTCTATAGTATTTTTATACAATAATCTCATCCACATGCATCATAATCATCTCAGCATTTCAAATATCATTTATGTATTTCAATTCCATACTCATTTCCATACAAATCTATTCAGGCTAAATTCATATATGAAAAAATTTTCAAATTTCATTAAAATACATTATTCACACACTAATTATATAAATTCATAATTTATATGATATACAAATTAATTACATATGAACTAGCCAATTTACTAATTTACATTACATGAATATTAATTACAATTCCATAATTCACATTACAACGTAATAACTAATTATAATGTACAAAATACATACAATGACATGTATGGGCTCTATCTACATGTATTGCTGAGGAGGTAACAACCTTGGATACTTTACAGATTCGGACTCCAAAATCTCAGTCTAATGTCCACTGGACTTTATCTTCAGTACCTGCGTGAGGAAACAATCCATCGCGATAAGCATTTCTGCTTAGTGGTGCAATAATATAACAAAGAAATAATATACAAATAAAGATAGAAATAAAGCATGATTTGGGTAATCAAGAATTGATTTAATCTCGCATAAAATTTTTAATATTAACTATCTTTTATCCAAATTCGTTTATTCCTCATTGAAGATTCTTAGTACATAAATTTATAATAATAATATATAATATAAAAATAATATAAAAATGTTAAATTTATACTTATATTATTATGTAAGACACATTTGTAATGTTTATTTATGTTATAATTCCTTTGCTGATCTTTTCATCACTTTCTCAATACTTTCTAAGTTGTCTTAGATCATTTCATAATAATTAAAAATTCTTAGAGTTATTTCATAATAGATAAATTTTAATATTAATCTAGTTCATTTCAGATCTTTCTAATAAATAAATTCTTAGAGCTAATCTAATTTATTTCAAGTCTTGTTACTCATTTATTTAATTTTCATTATTCTTAATAAATTTCTCTGCCCAAATAACTTATGACAGGCTGACTAAACTAGATAAGCGAGTCCTTGGTACTGGACATCGTGGTGTCTCGGACTGTCATACCATGGGACGTAAAATACAGAACGTCAACCACGTATGCAATCAATATGGCTAAAAAGCCATGGTAACAAATAATCGAGTATACAAGTCATGAATGCGGGCATAAAGCCATAAATACAGGCATAAAGCCTTACGCAATACTGCTAAAACAATCCCCTATTGGCATGCCAATCTATCTAATCTGACACGCATGTCTAGGCAATACATGGGCACATTAGTATCATTAAGTGTTAATATGTTTTATTATTTTATTATATTTTCTATTTATATCTTATAGCATTTTAATTCTATTCCTAGTGGATACACAACACCTAATTTCATACTCACATGATGCATATATTTATAAATTTCATTCGTATGAATCATAATTTAATAACCACATAATATATTTAACAACTATAATTGCTTATCTAATTTATCATACCATTTCACATGTTCATTTTGGTTCAAGCATTTTCATTTTACTCATAATGGGAACATAAGTCCCAACTAACAATTTCACATTATTTGCACATTCAATAATTCACCTATGGTGATTACAATTCATAACTTAAATTATGTTGGTAATGTATCATAAGTTCTATTTGTGATAAGGATGCAAGTCCTAACTACCTATTCATATAATTTAAGTGTTCATTAAATCATCTAAGTGGTTACCATTCATATTTTAAGTCATCCCTAACATTTTCTTGGATTTCAGATTTGTGCCTTAGTTTCCTCTAGCAATTTGGCTAGGATGCATAGTCCATTTGGTCATACTTCCTTCATGGAAGTTATTCCTAAATTTCTCTAATTTAATTTTCTTTTTGAATCACTCCATTTTGAGTTTTATGGCTCAAGTTATGGTAAAATTACCACAACTGGTTCATTGACCCTTTCAGGTTCCAGAACCAGGCAGATTCTAGAGTCCAATTTAGTTTAATTATTTGGGCATGTTACAGTTATTTTTAGACTTGATAGCCTTCATATGAGTTGTTACCCTATGTCTTAGGGTCACTCAAGTTCAAGATTCTTAATTTTTTTGGTTATGGAGAATGAATTATAGTCAATTAACTGACCTGGACTCATGAACCCTATACCTTCAGAATTTCAGGTTTAGGTCAGCATTTTTGGTTCCCATTTTAGGGTCCTTGCACTCAAATTTAAGGAAGGTTCCTAGATCAAAGTTAGAGTCTTATTTCTTAGGCTTCTACAGCAATTTGGCTCATCCCAATTAGAGTTTCCTAATGGGAGATATGATCTAAATACTATTCTGGGATCAAATGTCTGTTTGGTTAAATTTTAGGATTTGGAATGCTAAATTATCCTAGCAATTTCTCCTAGTTCCATTAGGTTCTAGGTTTTGGTCAAATCACCAAATTTATAGTTCTAGGTCTTATAGAAATTTTGGCTTTGGTTTCACTTCATTTTCATTGTTTTAGACCAAGTTATGGCATTTTTGCCAAAACTAGTCAGACTGGTCAATGTCCAGAATTTTCTGATCAGTTTGGTTCTAGCAGTTTTATTGGACTAACTTTGGTTAACAATTTGATTAGGTTAGGGTCAGAACTGGGCTCTGCATTCTTCATAAGAAATGTTCTCCTATGTATATGATTTCCAATGGTTCAAAAATCAGGTCATTCTGACCTTCTTAGAGTGAGTAATGGCCATTTGAACATTTACTGTTCATATGGTCATTTTTCCAGGTCCAGATTTTGGTTACCCGGATTCAAGCCAATTTTAGTTCATTTTGTGTTTAGTTTTTGGGCATGGTTTCTTCATGAAAAATGTGTTATTATGTCCTAAGTTTCATTTCCCATTGGCCTCACACCAATTGGATAACATAACTCTACTTATGGCCTTATTTATGTATTGGACTCAAGGTCCAGAATTTCCTGCATGAACACAACACTCCAAATACCACCTTTCCACACTACTATCAACCTCAAATCACATTCCATACATTTCAAATAACCCATAATTAATCTCATCAACATCAGTTCAGTAATAATTTAATAAATCCCCAATTTTCTCCTCAAAACCCTAGCTCCCAATTCAAGGTTCACACAACACACACCAATTAAACATACTAATCACACTTATCATCATACTCAAGAAAGTTATCAATTTTATTTGCAATAAAACACTTCAAATCCTACTCCTACACAAGCTGGCTAGATTCTTAGTCTATTATATATCCATCAATTTCATCATTTATCATGTAATTCTAGTGTAATTCACTTTATTTTCATCATTAGAAGAGGAAGAAGTAAGAATTTTACACTAACCTTAGGAAGGCAGAATTTTGTCTTAGCCAAACTTCAATTTTCCTTCACTTTCTTGGTAGTCAATCACCTTATCAAGGCTCTAGGATAATTTTTAGTGTTAGGACTTAAGGAAAATACAGTGATAATTTAAGGTTTTGTGAGCTAGAGGAGCTCAACAATGGAGGAAAGTTTCAAGAGGTGTGTTTCGGCCAACATATGGAAAAGGAAGAAGAAGACTTAATTTTGATTTAGTTTATCTCTTTTTATCCCCTTTTTAAGTGATTGTCTCATTTTGATTGGTTACACATCTTAATTGCATCATGCTTGTGTAATAATTGGGATTAAATTTTCATTTTCTTTTCATTTCTTTTCCTCTCTTCCCTACTCTTTTCTAATTAAATTTTTATCAATATTTATTCATATTTTATGACATAAATCTCACTTACTTAAATAGA
This sequence comes from Hevea brasiliensis, assembly GCF_030052815.1. NCBI lineage: Eukaryota > Viridiplantae > Streptophyta > Magnoliopsida > Malpighiales > Euphorbiaceae > Hevea > Hevea brasiliensis. Next base: position 52,292,314 of record NC_079499.1, read on the forward strand.
CAAGTTGGTCAAAAATCATCTCTGAAAGTGAAATGACCAAAATGCCCTTCGTTTTGTTTAATGAGCTAAAATTATCTGTACCGATTTACAAAATTTTTTTCATATTTTCTTGGCATTCTATTGCCATCTAAGCCTTAATAACTCTTCACTGGAGTCTCAAAAATTATTTTATAGGGTTTCCCCATGGGTCTAGAGTTGCTAACTGTCTTTACAATCGCTTCCCGTTAGGGTTACCCATCGCCGGAGCTACAACTCACTTAACTTCTTTGCATTTCATCTCTTAAATTTTTACTTAATATCTTTATTATTATTTAAGTTATTTATGACTCTTCACTCTAGTTTAAATATAGTTTCGGACATTCTGGCTGTTCGGACAGATATTGGTCATCGAAACAATAGAACGTACGGACTATCTAAAGTGAGGATGTCACAACTTAGTTTTGATCCCAATTAATTGCTAACATGCCTAATTGGCCATTAGGAAATAAAGCCCCAAAATTCACAAAGTTAAGGTTTGAAGAATTTCTTAGCCTTAAGGCACAGAATCAATATTCTAATAACAAATTCAAGCAATGAAGCCACCAATTATTGACTCTCTAGTTTGTCCACACAAGCCCTTGATCAAAACTTCCTTTTAATCTAAGCAAAACCTTGATCTCATTTGTTTACAGTTCGGCCAACTTGGTAAGAAAGGAGAAGAAATGTTTTCTTGGTTCTTAATACTTGGAAATGGTGAGAAACAATTTCTCAACTTTTGATCAAGAGTTTAACACTTTAAATCTCTTGAATTTTGCAAGAAAGGAAGAAAAGGAATTCTTGTTGTGGAAGAGAATATGAGCCGGCCAAGTTGGGAAAGAAAAGACGATATCATTCTCTCTTTCTTCTTTTCCTTTTATCAAGTTTTATTTTCTCAATTAAAAGTAACATGACATGTGTCAACTTTTGACTAAAAGACCAAATGAGTTTTCAAACTCTTATTGGTCCAAATCTCTAATTAATTTTAATTAGGAAAATAAATTTTAATTAATCAATTTTCAAAAAATTAATTAATTAAATTTTCTCTCCACTTGACAAAGTCAATATTTGACAAGTCAATTAGTCAATATTTGACTTAGATTAATTCCATAATTAATCAAATTAATTTTCTCCCATATGCATTATTATTCAAGTTTATATTTAATTTATATTTAAATACTTTAAATATTAACTTGAACACTTCCATAGTCAAATTTTGCTTCAAGTCATTCTAGGGACTTTGTAATCTTATTACAAACTAAATTTATTAATTCAATTAATTAATTAAATCATTTAATTAATTAATCAAATTAATTTTACTTTAATCAAGTTGCTCTTATGTGTGTGACTTACTAGGTTCATTACTAATTGGCAATGAGAATAATATTAACTCTTTTATATTATTGGAATCATTCCAAACTAAAATGAAATTCCTTTTTCATTTGAGTTCTCATAAATCATTGTTGGCATCTAGCATAATATGCTATGACTACCCAATTAGTTTTGAATTAATTCTTCAATTCATGAACCTTGATCATATATACCATACACTAAAATCTCCCCATTACAAAATCCCGATTCTAGCTAGAGTCATGGTTCCATGTCAAACTCTTTTGCTTGGAATCATATGTCCTCTTTTAATTTTAATTTTTGATTAATAAGACTTTCCTATCATAAACTATTTTATGACTAAGTCTATCTATCCTGGTCATGAACTTAAATTCATCAAGAACAATTCAATGGACATAGGATTTGATTCCTATTTACTTAGGGTAATGGATCCCATCTTGATTAACACCTATCTTCATATACAATTAGTCGAAGCCAACACATGCTCGTATACCCATACATAGTATAAACATGAAAGCAGTATCAAACTCAAGCCACCTATATACAAGATAACTGTATTATCACAGGTCAAGGGATTATATACACTATTATGATCTAGATGACTTTATATTGACAAAAGTAAACTCTATGTGCAAGTCATCTTGTGTCATTGGTTTAGCCTACTTATCAAATAAGTGCCACCATATTTGTCATATGGCATGAGACTCACCATTCCATCTCGTTAGTATCTCATACTAATCCATGGAAACAAACATAAGTGATAATCTTTTTGGATAAGTCATGCCCAATGAAGTATCCTAGATTGTGAACCGAATTTATAATACTTGTACTAGAATGTTCTATTACTCATATTCTTAATAACTTAAGAATAGAATATCTAATAAGATATTAAAGGACTTTTTCAATTAAATTTAAACCATTCAAATTTAAAAGAAAAGAATACTTACCATTAAATGGGAATATATGATTACAATACACAACACTAAGGCATTGCTTTAGGGCATACTACTAATAATCTCTCACTTGCACTAGAGCCAATGGCTATAGTATTGCTCATCTTCTAAAGATCACTGTATGACTATCGTCAATCTATGGCTTAAGTGAAGGGATCGGCCGAGTTATCAGCTGACATTATCCTTTGCATTATTTTCCAACTATTTTTCTGATTAAATGGTTTAACTAATTCATGGTGTTCAGATTTCAAGTGAGACTAGGTCTCTCTACTTAATTTAAGGCACTATTGTTGTCACAGATGAAAAACTGATGACATAATCAAAGAAACCTTGATAAATTATGTTAAGAACTTATGAAACTAAACAACTCTGTTACAACATCACATGTAGCAAAATAATTAGCTTTTATAGCAGAATTCACAGTTGTTACCTTTATGAAACCTTTTTATTTAACTGTTCGACTACTATAGATAGACATAAAACCATAAATAGAAATATGTAACCTTTACATAGCCTTATGTGACTATCACATTAGCTTATTCAATAATCATAGGATCTTGTGTAATGTTTACACACTTTGTGTGATTATTATAATTCTCTATTTTAGATAGACTTTCTATCTTTACCATTTGACTATAAGTCAGAATTTGTAAAATTATTTTGTCACACCTTACCCCTCCGTAAGGCATAACATGATCCCATAGTATACTTAATGAATTACCGAACTTCGCATACTGATAACCCATTAAATACACTACAAGGGATTTTAAAATAATTTTGTATTATTTTGAAGGTGGTGAGCACTTTTGACAGGTATTAAAAACTTTTAATTTTATTTTAAAGACTAGGTAAAAATTTTGATAACTTTTATTTTTCTACAAATTTTGTAAAAATTTCGGCAGAGTGCCGTATGTAATTGGAAAAAACCCAAATTTTAAAGATCTGTAAAAAGCACTTCCAATTGATTTTCAATCACATCCCAACCTCCAATATATCAACACAACTCAATTCAACGTAGTCAACCACAATTGAAATCAAAATTCACATTTCAAAATATTGTCAAAATAAATCCATGAAATCATAAACATTCCATTAAAGTTTATTTACATACACAAAATCCAAAAATAATATTATTACAAATTTACTGTACAACTGCTCAATTTACATCAATACATATGAATAATTCTATATCTACATCAAAATAAACTACAAGGGTATCAATAAATACCCGTATAAAAATTTCAGTGTAGTCCTCGTCTACTCAGCGGCTCTGTAACACCCTCTCGGTAGCAACTCCGTACATTCTACTATTCCGGTGACCGGTGTCGGTCCGGACAGCTAGAACGTCCGAAAAAATATTTAAATTAAAGTCAGGAACCATAATTAACTCAAATATTAATAAGAAAAATTTAGGAAAAATTTTTGAAATAAAATACAACCAAGTTAAGCAGTAGGTGCCCAAGCGATGGGTAACCAGAGTGAAGTTGCGGTTCTCGCAACGAGGAGCCCTAGACCCGGGAAAAAATTCATAAAATAATTTTTGGGACTCTAGAGAAGGGTCATTGAGGTTCCTATGGCATTAGAATGCCAAGAAAATATTTAGAAAAATTTTTCAATCGGTACAGATAATTTTGACCCGTTAAGCCAAACGGAGGGCATTTTGGTCATTTTGCCTTCAGAGACGATTTTTGGCCGACTTGTCCAGTTGAGTAAATAATTATTATGACATGAAATATGAATTAAGGTTGATGAAAAATTAATTTAAAGTTAGTAGAAAAGAAAAGAAAAGAAAAATAAAGAAAATTAGGGATAATGACATCACATGATGTCATTATCTTACTCCCAACCAATCACAAGTTAACAAGCATTCTTAAAACATTTAAAAGATACAAAATGGACCAAAAATTCTGGTCATCTTCTTCTTCTTCTTCCTCAAAACGTGACCTCTCTTCCATAGCCCTCCATAAAAATTTCTTGCATCACTTCCATTTTCCCATGAATTTCCACTATAAAACCCTAGACACCTTTCATTAAAACTTGTCCATACCTCTTGGGGAAGTGTTTGGCAGCCTAGAAAAGGAAGGAAAGTGAAGTTTGAGCTTGGAAAATTCTGCCCTACAAGAGGTTAGTGCACTTATACACCTTAAGCTCTTTATTTCCATGTTAGTGACTTGAATTGAGTAAGAATTTGTGAATTAAATGAACCAAATATATGTGTATGTCCACCATGAATTTCGGCAGCCCTAAGGAAGGAACAATGATGGAGTGTTTTTGATGGTTTTAATGGACTTAAAAAGAATTAGAGATTATGTTTAAGGTGTATATACACATATAGAATGAATGAAAGTGCTTAACTAGGTGTATGGGTGAATTGAAAGGGAAAATTAGGGTTTTGGGAGTGAAAAATTGGACTTGGCTTATGAAATGATTAATGGACATTCTAATGGTCAATTAGTGACCATTTGAGGCAAGTTAGTCATAATTTGAAGTGAGCTAATGTATGGCAAATTGAAATGGGAAGGCTGCCTAGAGACAGTAGCAATGAGGCTGTGATTCCAGCCCATTTAGACAGCCATAACTTTGGCTGTGTAGGTCCAATTTGTGTTTGGTCAATTGGACATGAAACTAGACTTATAATGACACAATTTTTCTGAAGAAACCATGCCCAAAAGACCAAAGCAAGTGGACCAAAAGTTGGCCCCAATTCGGATACCCAGCAACAGCACCTGCAGAAATGACCAAATGACTTTCATGAAGAAACCTACCCCAAATTATGACCATAACCTATCCAACAAGACAGTGGTAGTCACTGTTCATGGTACTGTAGATTTGGTAATTCTGCAGTTTTTCCAATCCGGCCAGCTGTGGTTTTTGGACCATAACTGGAGCTACAAAACTCTAAATGGAGTGATTTAAAAAAAAAAGAAATTCAACTAGACAAAATAAGGAACAACTTTCATGTTTACCATTTCCTCAAATTCTTAATGTAACAGTCCCTAATGGAACAGTGAAATTAGGGCACAAAATCTGAAATTTCTGCCCCCTTAGTGCTAAGCTTGGAAATGGATTTGGAGATTAATTCCAACAAATTTTGAATGCAAAATGTGGTATCTTTGAGAACTTAGGTTCAATAAATTTATTATGTATGAAAAAGTCAACATTTTGGTTGACTAGTAAGGTGAATAGTAATCAAAATAATTAGCAAATTAAGATGAAGACCTAGAACCAATTCTAAGCTTAAATGCTTAGAATGGTATGACAAATGTGGACTATGCATCTTAGTCAAAATTGTTAAAAGGAAATTAAGAGCATAAATTTGAAGTCCATGAAATTTTCATGGATTACTGGAAACATGAAAAATAAGTCATCTAATTGATGTAAATAGATAGTTAGGGCTTATATGCCCATTACAAATGGAATTCATAAAATATTAGTAACTCAACTTGAAATATAAAAATTTGTAATTACATAAGTAGATTTTTGAATGTATAAATGAGAAAGGAATGTATGAATCATAATTGAAATTTATCATGAAATAATGAAGTCATAAAACACAACATATTAATATTTAATGATATTATGTGCCCTTGTATTGCCTAGACATGTGTGTCAGATTGGATAGTTTGGCATGCCAATAGGGTATTGTTTTAGCAGTACTGCAAAAGGCTTTATGCCTATATTCATAGCTCTATGCCCGTATTCATGGCTCTTATGCCCGTATTCATGGCTTTTATGCCCGATTATGTGATATCATGGCTTTTTAGCCATACTGACTGCATACATGGTTGACGTTCTGCGTCCCATGGTATGACGGCCCGAGGCACCGCGGTGTCCAGAGCTAACGACCCGTTATCCAGTTTAGTCAGCCTATCGTAGGTTACTTGGGCAGTGTAATTTATTAAAATAAATTAAGACTATTAGTAATTAAAAATATTAGAAATCAAATAAATGAGTTAATAAGACTTCAAAAGAATTAGTTACAATTATGAAATGATCCAAACCACATAAAAATTGTTAAGTAAAATGATAAAAGAGTTGCAAAAATAGGTATAACTTAACTAAATATTTTAAATGTACCTTCTATTGCCATATAAATATAAACTGAGTATTTTTATTAATTCTGTATGTTGTACATTATCCCTGTGAATTTCGGAATTAAACGCTTTCAAAGCGAAACAAATGAGAACAAAAGATAATTAATATTAGACACATTGTATTAAATTAAATTGATTCTTAAATATTCAAATTATGCTTCGTTCTTTCTTTATTTGTATATTTTATTTTCTTGTTCTATTATTGCACCACTAAGCAGCAATGCTTAGCGCGATGGATTTGTTTCCTCGCGCAGGTACTTTGACTAAGATTTTTGGAGTCCAGATCTGCAGAAGTGGCTGGAGTATTCAAGGTTGTCACCTCCTCAGCAATGCATGTAGATAGGGCCCATATAGATCATATTTTGTATTTAGTATAAAATGCTAGATATTGTATTATAATGTAGATTATGAGCAGGTAATTAATAGAAATGTAATGTAATTTAATAAATTAGCTTTTTCATATGTAATTAATTTATATATTATGTAAATTATGAAATTATGTAAATTAAAGAAATTTGAAAATTTTACTTATGTGATTTGAGCATGAATGAGATTGTATGGATTCGAAGACAGATTTGAAATATATAGATAATACATGGAAATGAATATGAAATTGAGATATATGAATGAGATGTGAATTATGAGATGGTTATGAAAATAATTGATGAGATTTTATTTGTAAAATATTATTGAAATTTTCAAACAGGTAAATAGTAAAATACGTCAACTGGTAATAAAATAGGGGAAACTCCGCTGGTTTCTCCGTCGAAAAATAATTAATATTAAAATATAATGAGATCAAATTATGAAAGGAATACAGTAAGATAAGATAGGGTGCTCTGGCACCGAATGTAGCACACTTTGCTCGGCCATACTGTAGTCGGGTGAGGGGTGTTACATTTATTGGCATCAGGGCGCGGTTTAGGCGTTCCTAGGCATAGATAGATAGAATAAGATTGTGTGCATAACATGCATTGCATTTATATGAGTTGAGGTGACACTAATGCAGATCTGTTTTCTTGGTTATTTTAGGTTAAGGTATGGACTCAGAATCGCAGAGGGCAGTAGAAGAAGAAGTATTAAGTTGTATCCCGACTGGGAGTGATATTGGAAATCAGGGAGATCCTGCTCCACCAGTGCAAGAGGTGCCTGTACAACCCCAACAGGCCTTGTTTGAGCAGATGACTGAATTCTTCGGACAGATGACTGGGGTTATTCCACCACCGCTTCAGCGAAAATTACCTCTAGGAAAAATTAGGAAATATGGAGCTGTAGATTTCAATGGTAGAAAGGAAGATGATTCTGTAACAGGTGAGTATTGTTTTGAAAGGACTAAAAGAGTCTTGCAACAGCTCCATTGCACACCAGAACAGAGTTTGGAGTGTGCAGTTTCATTGTTACAAGAAGCTGCATATCGATGGCGGGATGTCGTAACCAAGGTAGTGCCACCAGCCAACATAACTTGGGAATTCTTTCTGATAGAGTTCAGAAAGAAATATATTAGCTGTGTTCATAAAGAGGAATAGAAGAGGAGTGGTGATTAGCAAAAGAGGAAATTTGGACAGTCTAGTAATAAGAGGCCGAGAGAACAATTAAGTCAGACATTTGATCAAAGTAGGAGATCCAGACCCAGGCCTATACCCAGAAGAGATCAACCAAAAACACTAGTAGTGAGTGCATCAGGACTAGCAAGAAAATGTGGTCATTGTAACAAGTGGCATAAAGGTGAATGTAGGGGATTGACTGGAGCCTGTTATAGATGTGGGGCCATAGACCATCGTCTGAAAGATTGTCCTAAGAAGAATTTACCACGGACCTGCATGCAGGTCGTGGAAGGACCAAGTACAACAGTAACACCACTTCCAAATGTTACCCAAGTCGGAGAGGAACAAGAAGCCCCAGATGTGAATTTGAGGTAAAGTATTTCCTTTATGATATGCCTAATTGTATAATAATAGATTCAAAAAAAAAAAAACTAAATAGTACCATATATACAAAAGAAGTAGACAGATGGAGTAATAGAAAGGTAAAAGAATTATCTCAGAACCCAAAACACCCAGTAAATTTCGAGGACGAAATTTAAATTAGAGGGGAAGAGTTGTAACACCCTCTCGGTAGCAACTTCGTACATTCTACTGTTCCGGTGACCGGTGTCGGTCCGGACAGCTAGAACGTCCGGAAAAATATTTAAACTAAAGTCAGGAACCATAATTAACTCAAATATTAATAAGAAAAATTTATGAAAAATTTTTGAAATAAAATACAACCAAGTTAAACGAGCCTGCCCAAGCGATGGGTAACGAGTGAAGTTGCTTCGCAACGAGGAGCCCTAGACTGGGAAAAAATTCATAAAATAATTTTTGGGACTCCAGAGAAGGGTCATTGAGGTTCCTATGGCATTAGAATGCCAAGAAAATATATAGAAAAATTTTTCAATCCAGACAGACAATTTTGACCGTTAAGCCAAACGGAGGGCATTTTGGTCATTTCGCCTTGAGACGATTTTTGGCCGACTTGTCCAGTTGAGTAAATAATTATTATGACATAAAATATGAATTAAGGTTGATGAAAAATTAATTTAAAGTTAGTAGAAAAGAAAAGAAAAGAAAATAAAGATAATTAGGTATAATGACATCACATGATGTCATTATCTTACTCCCAACCAATCACAAGTTAACAAGCATTCTTAAAACATTTAAAAGATACAAAATGGACTAAAAATTCTGGTCATCTTCTTCTTCTTCCTCAAAACGTGACCTCTCTTCCATAGCCCTCCATAAAAATTTCTTGCATCACTTCCATTTTCCCATGAATTTCCACTATAAAACCCTAGACACCTTTCATTAAAACTTGTCCATACCTCTTGGGGAAGTGTTTGGCAGCCTAGAAAAGGAAGGAAAGTGAAGTTTGAGCTTGGAAAATTCTGCCCTACAAGAGGTTAGTGCACTTATACACCTTAAGCTCTTTATTTCCATGTTAGTGACTTGAATTGAGTAAGAATTTGTGAATTAAATGAACCAAATATATGTGTATGTCCACCATGAATTTCGGCAGCCCTAAGGAAGGAACAATGATGGAGTGTTTTTGATGGTTTTAATGGACTTAAAATGAATTAGAGATTATGTTTAAGGTGTATATACACATATAGAATGAATGAAAGTGCTTAACTAGGTGTATGGGTGAATTGAAAGGGAAAATTAGGGTTTTAGGAGTGAAAAATTAGACTTGGCTTATGAAATGATTAATGGACATTCTAATGGTCAATTAGTGACCATTTGAGGCAAGTTAATCATAATTTGAAGTGAGCTAATGTATGGCAAATTGAAATGGGAAGGCTGCCTAGAGACAAGAAAGAATGAATGAGGCTGTGATTCCAGCCCATTTAGACAGCCATAACTTTGGCTGTGTAGGTCCAATTTGTGTTTGGCCAATTGGACATGAAACTAGACTTATAATGGCACAATTTTGCTGAAGAAACCATGCCCAAAAGACCAAAGAAAGTGGACCAAAAGTTGGCCCCAATTCGGATACCCAGCAACAGCACCTGCAGAAATGACCAAATGAATAGTAACTGTTCATTTGGCTATAACTCACTGTAGATATGGTCAATTGACCTGAAATTTTTACAGCAGCAAGTTAAGACATAGACAAAGAACTTTCATGAAGAAACCTACCCCAAATTATGACCGGAACCTATCCAACAAGACAGTGGCAGTCACTGTTCATGGTACTGTAGATTTGGTAATTCTGCAGTTTTTCGAATCCGGCCAGGTTTGGTTTTTGGACCATAACTGGAGCTACAAAACTCCAAATGGAGTGATTTTAAAAAAATAAATTCAACTAGACAAAATAAGGAACAACTTTCATGTTTACCATTTCCTCAAATTCTTAATTTAACAGTCCCTAATGGAACAGTGAAGTTAGGGCACAAAATCTGAAATTTCTGCCCCCTTAGTGCTAAGCTTGGAAATGGATTTGGAGATTAATTCCAACAAAATTTGAATGCAAAATGTGGTATCTTTGAGAACTTAGGTTCAATAAATTTATTATGTATGAAAAAGTCAACATTTTGGTTAACTAGTAAGGTGAATAGTAATCAAAATAATTAGCAAATTAAGATGAAGACCTAGAACCAATTCTAAGCTTAAATGCTTAGAATGGTATGACAAATGTGGACTATGCATCTTAGTCAAAATTGTTAAAAGGAAATTAAGAGCATAAATTTGAAGTCCATGAAATTTTCATGGATTACTGGAAACATGAAAAATAAGTCATCTAATTGATGTAAATAGATAGTTAGGGCTTATATGCTCATTACAAATGGAATTCATAAAATATTAGTAACTCAACTTGAAATATAAAAATTTGTAATTACATAAGTAGATTTTTGAATGTATAAATGAGAAAGGAATGTATGAATCATAATTGAAATTTATCATGAAATAATGAAGTCATAAAACACAACATATTAATATTTAATGATATTATGTGCCCTTGTATTGCCTAGACATGTGTGTCAGATTGGATAGTTTGGCATGCCAATAGGGTATTGTTTTAGTAGTACTGCAAAAGGCTTTATGCCTATATTCATAGCTCTATGCCCGTATTCATGGCTCTTATGCCCGTATTCATGGTGTAACACCCTCCCGGTAGCAACTCCGTACATTCTACTGTTCCGGTGACCGGTGTCGGTCCGGACAGCTAGAACGTCCGGAAAAATATTTAAACTAAAGTCAGGAACCATAATTAACTCAAATACTAATAAGAAAAATTTAGTAAAAATTTTAGAAATAAAATACAACCAAGTTAAACGAGCCGGTGCCCAAGCGATGGGTAAACCAGAGGGAAGTTGCGGTTCTCGCAACGAGGAGCCCTAGACCCGGGGAAAAAATTATAAAATAATTTTTGGAACTCCAGAGAATGGTTATTGAGGTTCCCATGGCATTAGAATGCCAAGAAAATACCTAGAAAAATTTTTCAATCGGTACAGACAATTTTGACCCGTTAAGCCAAACGGAGGGCATTTTGGTCATTTTGCCTTCAGAGGTGATTTTTGGCCGACTTGTCCAGTTAAGTAAATAAGTAATATGACATAAAATATGAAGAAACATTACTAAAAATTAAATTGAAATTGAGTAGTGATGAAAAGAAAAGAAAAATCCATAAAAATGCCAAATATGACATCATTATGATGTCATTTGAAAGTCTCCACCAATTATAATTAAACAACCATATTATTAACTAATAAAAGAGACTAAATGAAGACCAATTAACCAAAAATACAGCAGCCACCTCTTTCCCCAAAACCAGCCAAAACGTAGAGAGAGAGAAGATAGGGTTTCCACCATAGCCATTCTTTGCAAGCTTTCATTCTCATGCTTCCTCACCATATTTCCTCAAGACCCCAACACTAAAATGAATCCTTGGACCTAGAGGAAGTGTTTGGCAGCCAAGAGAGTACAATAAAAGTGAAGATTAAACTTGGGAAAAAAGTGCCACTTAAAGGTTAGTGCATTAGATACCTAAAACTCTTTATTTTCATGATTAGTAACTTGAATTGAGTAAGAATTTGTAACTAAAATGAACAATAATTATGTGTATACATACCATAAATTTCAGCTGCCTTATTGAAGAAATAGAAATGAGTGTTTTGTTGGACTTAGAGTGGATTAGAAATGATGTTTAAGGTACATATACACAAGTATAATGAATTGGTATGCTAACTAAGGTAATATGGGTGAAACTTGAACTTGAGCTAGGGTTTGGGAGTGAAAAATTTGATTTGGCTTATGAAATGGTTAAAGAACATTCTAATGGTCAATTAGTGACCATTTGAGGTATGTTGACCATAATTTGAGGTGCATTAAAGTGTTACAAACTGAAATGGTAGGCTGCCTTGTGAGTGTAGCAGGGTGGCTAGAATTACAGTCCACTTAGACAGCCATAACTTTGGCTGTGTAGGTCCAATTGGTGTTTGGCCAATTGTACATGAAACTAGGCTTACAATGGCACATTTGTGCTGAAGAAATCATGCCCAAAAGACCAAAGCAAGAGGACCAAAAGTTGGCCCCAATCCGGATCCCCTGCAACAGCACCTGCAGAAATGACCAAATGAACAGTAACTGTTCATTTGGCCATAACTCACTGTAGATTTGGTTAATTGACCTGAAATTTTTACAGCAACAAGTTAAGACATATACAAACAACTTTCATGAAGAAATCTACCCCAAATTATAGCCAGAACCTATTCAAATATGCAGTCACAATCACTGTTCATGTTACTGTAGATATGGTAATTTCTGCAGAATGGAAATCCGGCCAGCTGTGGTTTTTGGACCATATCTGGAGCTAAAAAACTCCAAATGGAGTGATTCAAAAAAGGAAATTCAACTAGACAAAATAAGGAACAACTTTTATGTTTACCAATTCCTCAAATTTCCACTGTAACAGTTCCTAATGGAATAGTAAATTATGGTACAAAATATGAAAAATCTGCTCCTTTGGTTTAATGCTTAGAAATGGTATTAACGCTTAATGCCAACAAGTTTTAAATACAAAATGTGGTGTGTTGGGAGTGTCAAAGTCAATGTACATATTTTCTATCCAAAAGTCAACATTTTTGTTGACCAATGAGGTGAATAGTAACACCAAAACATGAAATTCACAAATTGAAGAATTTAAAAGTTTCAAATGCCCTAGTATACCTAACAAGATTGGTTTGGATAGTTTGGCATGCCAATAGGGTTCAGTTAGCAGTACTGCACATGGCAATATGCCATTCTGTGATTTTATGGCTTTTAGCCATTCTTACCTTGCATTGAGACTTGGCCTTGTGCCTGATATTATTTACAGCTTGTTAGCTGTTCTGTTGCACACCGGGAGATGCATATGTGACCGATGGTGTGACGGCCCGAGGTACTCGATACCCAGTGCCAGTTTACCCATTTATCCAGTCCAGTCGTCTAGTGTAGGTTACTTGGGCAACCAAATGAATAAAAGTGGGCAAAGTTAATGAAATAATAGATATACCAATACCAAATAAAGAAATCATACACATTCTATACATACTTACTTTCAGCTATTTTCTTTTATTATATTATTGCACCACTAAGCATTATTGCTTAGCGCGTTGCTTTTGCCACGCGTAGGTACTGGAGATACAGATCGTGAGCCCAGTAGACCGCAGACTGGGTGAGTTCATCCTGCAGCTCTACACAGTGTCCGTGTCACCTCACTACCTGCAGTGCATTGGTAGGGCACTAGGTGTCATTTTTTCATTTTGTAACTAAATTTTTATTTTCTCATATGTATTTGGATTTATGTAATGTATTTTGAGGTTCATGTAAATAATAAAGATTTATGGTTATGTATGGAAGTAATTTGAGTATTTAATTATTGTTTATATATGAGAACCCTGAGAAATGATGATTGAGAACTGAAATTGAAAAAAATGTTGAGATTTTGATATTGAGATTCTGTTGATGAATTGAAGTTGGGATTGTTTGGAAATTATTTGGAAGTGTTTTTAACAGGTTCCGAAAAACTGTTTTCTCCATTTTTAACCGGTACTCCGCCGAATTTTCTTTAAAATTTTCGGAACCTCAAATAAATAATACTTTTGATAAATGGCTAAAATAAATTATATTTCATAAATTATATTCACAAGCATGGTATAAATTAATTAAGGTATATTAGAATATGCCGGTACACCGTGTGGCATTACTTACTCGGGTATACTGTACACGGGTAAGGGGTGTCACATTTAGTGGTATCAGAGCACGGTTTAGGCGTTTCTGGGCCTAGATTGAGTCCATACCATGCATTGCATTTGTAAGAGTCGAGGTGACACTAATGCAGATCTGTTTGTCTTTCTTATTTTGAATAGGATATGGACCCTTCATCTCAAAGAGCAGTCGAGGAGGAAGTGGAGAGTCATGCTCCACCTGCAGAAATGAGACTGGGACATGGGAGAACTCGCTCCGCCACCAAGCAGAGCTCGCTCGGCCTCCACAGCCATGTTCCAAAGAAATGGCTGAATTCTTTAGACAAATGGCCTGAGTAATGCCACCACCACCACCACCACCAGCTCCACAGAAGAACTCACACCTGGAAAGGCTAAGAAAGGTTGGAGCAGTGGACTTTTTGAAGAGAGAAGATGACTCATTGCGGTAGAATTGGTTGAACAGAACGGGCAGAGTCTTAAAACAACTCCACTGCACCTCAGAGCAAAATCTAGAAGCTGCAGTATCCTTGTTGCAAGATGATGCCTACGAATGGTGGGACAACGTGTCGATGAAGTGCAGCGTAAGTCAGAATTTGGGACTTCTTTCTCTCCGAGTTCAAGAAGAAATATGTGGGTACTGTATACTTGGAAGAGAGAAGAAGAGAGTTCATTAACCTGAGGCAAAGACAGCTATCAGTGGCCGAGTATGAGAAGGAATTTGTCCGATTAAGCCGCTACGGAAGGGAGATAGTCCCTAATGAAGTTGAAAGGTGTAAGAGATTTGAAGAGGGACTAAATGATAACATCAAGATCCAGCTCACTGCCTTGGGAATCAAAGAATTTACCAAGTTAGTGGAAGCTGCAATAAAGGTTGAAAAAGTTAGAATAAGTGAGCAGACCAGAAGGGAGAGACAGCAAAAGAGGGGACCGGGTCAGTCTAGCTCATCTCCTGCACTGGAAGAAGTTCAAAGGTCCACCGCACGCAGTTCGTGGCAACCACAAGGTCGTGGTCACCTCGGGGCCCAGCCACGCTTACCCCTAGGAGAGGTCACCCACACCATCGGTGGGCGCCTCCAGTGGATGGGGTTTAGGGACCAGCCCCAACATCTTCTCGCATGTCCACACCATGCGAAGTGACACAAGGGAGAGTGTTGGAGAGTAACTGGTGCCTGTTTAAGATGTGGGTCGACAGAGCATCAGCTGAGGAACTGCCCACGTAGAACTACTACAGCTACTCCAACACAAGCAGACAGACCTGCTCCTGCACCACAGAGAGGTAGAAAATCTGGTAAGTCTGACGCAGTGGGACCATCACAGAGGCCTGCATCTGAGCCAGCAGAGAGGCCAGATAACAGACCACCTGCCAGAAATTATGCCCTGAGAGCTCAGGAGGAGCAAGATGCCCCGGACGTCATCAGGGGTACGTTCTCCCTCTACAATACTCCTGTGCATGCATTGGTGGATCCAGGATCCACTCATTCCTACATTTGCATCAACTTACCCGTAGAAAGGGGGATACTAATAGGGGAGAGTGACCAAGACATTCTGGTCACTAATCCATTGGGTCACAGTGTAGTGGTGAACAAGGTATACAAGGGTTGCCCGTTAAGGATTCAGGGGTATGAATTCTTGGCAGACCTGATTGAGTTGCCCTTCCACGAGTTTGACGTGATTTTGGGAATGGACTGGTTGTCACGTCATCAGGCAATAGTTGATTGCAAATTGAAGAGAATTTCTCTGAAAACTCCTGAGGGTAATGAGATTACAGTTGTGGGTGAAAGGACAGATTTCTTGTCCAATGTCATCTCAGCCACAGTTGCAAGAAGAATGATGAGAAAAGGCTGTGAAGCCTACCTAGCACATGTGGTGGATACTAGGCAGGCTAAGCCAAACCTGAGTAATATACCCACAGTGAGAGACTTCCCAGAGGTATTTCCTGAAGAATTGCCTGGTTTGCCACCAGAAAGGGAAGTTGAATTTGCTATTGAGACACTGCCGGGTACAGCACCTATTTCCATTGCTCCTTATAGGATGGCACCCACTGAATTGAGGGAGTTGAAAACTCAGTTGCAAGAGTTGCTTGATAAGGGGTTCATACACCCCAGTGTGTCACCATGGGGAGCTCCAGTGCTGTTTGTGAAAAAGAAGGATGGGACTTTGAGGCTTTGTATTGATTACCGGCAGTTGAATAAAGTGACTGTGAAGAACAAATATCCGTTGCCTAGAATTGATGATCTGTTTGATCAGCTGAAGGGAGCAGGAGTATTTTCTAAGATTGATCTCAGATCAGGGTATCATCAGTTGAGGGTGAAGGATGTAGATGTGCCCAAGACTGCATTCAGGACACGATATGGGCATTATGAGTTTCTAGTGATGCCCTTTGGCTTAACAAATGCACCAGCGGCGTTCATGGACCTTATGAACCGTATCTTCCATCCATACCTAGATCGGTTCGTAGTGGTCTTTATATGGTGTATTCCAAGACCAGGGAAGAACATGATGAGCATTTGAGGATTGTTCTGCAAACCCTAAGAGAAAAGGAACTGTATGCTAAGTTGTCCAAGTGTGACTTCTGGTTAAATGAGATTGCATTCCTTGGACACATAGTGTCAGCCGATGGGATTAGGGTGGATCCCAAGAAAATAGAAGCAGTGATGGAATGGAAGCCTCCCAGAAATACAACTGAGGTCAGAAGTTTCTTAGGGCTAGCTGGGTATTACAGGAGATTTGTGAAGGGATTTTCCTTAATAGCTGCTCCAATGACCAAGTTGTTACACAAGAATGTCAGATTTGACTGGAATGACAAGTGTCAGACCAGTTTTGAGAAGTTGAAGGCTATGTTGACAGAGGCACCAGTGTTAACACAGCCAGTGTCAAGAAAGGATTTTGTGGTCTATAGTGATGCCTCACATAATGGGCTAGGGTGTGTATTGATGCAAGAGGGGAAGGTGGTCGCTTATGCTTCCAGACAGCTAAGGCCACATGAACAAAATTACCCTACCCATGATCTAGAGCTTGCAGCAATTATCTTCGCACTGAAGATATGGAGGCATTACTTGTATGGTGAAAAGTGCTACATTTATACAGACCACAAAAGCCTAAAATATTGCCAACTCAGAAGGAGCTCAACCTTAGACAGAGATGATGGATTGAGTTCCTGAAGGACTATGATTGTGTAATTGACTACCATCCTGGGAAGGCAAATGTAGTTGCTGATGCTTTGAGCAGAAAGTCCATCACAGCTTTGAGATCATTGAATGCCCGTCTATCTTTGATTCGAGATGGAGCTATTTTGGCTGAGTTGCAAGTGAGGCCAGACCTGCTACAGCAGATTTTAGATGGGCAA
This sequence comes from Hevea brasiliensis, assembly GCF_030052815.1. NCBI lineage: Eukaryota > Viridiplantae > Streptophyta > Magnoliopsida > Malpighiales > Euphorbiaceae > Hevea > Hevea brasiliensis. The sequence continues at coordinate 52,309,795 of NC_079499.1, forward strand.
AAGGTAGATGAAAAGTTACTGGCTATTATAAGCAAAATCCCAGAGGGAAAAGCAACTGACCATGAGGTGAAAGCAGATGGGTGTTTGTATTACAAAGGAAGACTGTGTGTACCAGATGATGGGGAATTGAAGGCCAGTATTCTAAAAGAGGCACACACCAGTGTATATGCTATGCACCCAGGAAGTACAAAGATGTATCATGATCCAAGCTTCAGATTGGTGGCACGTATGAAGAAAGACATAGCTGACTACGTGACTAAATGCTTGACATGTCAGCAAGTCAAGGCAGAACATCAAGTTCCATCAGGTTTGCTACAGCCTATACGCATACCTGAATGGAAATGGGATCGGGTCACCATGGATTTTGTAAGTGGTCTACCTCTCACCCGGAAGAAACATGATGCAGTATGGGTGATAGTGGACAGATTGACGAAGTCAAGACACTTTCTCGCCGATTAGACCGACTACTCACTGGAGAAGTTAGCAGAATTGTATATCAGTGAGATAGTTAGACTGCATGGAATTCCACTTTCCATCATATCTGATCGAGACCCAAGGTTTACATCGAGATTCTGGAAGAAGTTACATGAGTCCTTGGGTACACAACTCCACTTCAGCACAGCTTTCCATCCTCAGACGGATGGGCAATTAGAAAGAGTAATCCAGGTAAACAATTGAAACCAATGGAATTGATACAAATATTGAATTAAAATGATAACAATAACATGAAATACTTGTCAGGTCCTTGAGGATATGCTAAGGAGTTGTATCATTGAGTTAGGGGGAAGTTGGGATAGATACCTCCCACTGGCAGAATTTGCATACAACAATAGCTACCAAGCTAGCATCCAAATGGCTCCGTATGAAGCACTGTATGGGAGAAAATGTAGAACTCCAGTGTGCTTGACTGAATTGGGCGAAGACAAACTGGTAGGGCCAGACCTGGTGAAACAAACCGAGGAGAAAGTGAAACTAATCAAAGCCAACTTGAAGGTTGCCTCGGACAGACAGAAATCTTATGCCGACCTGAAGAGAAAAGAAATAGAATATGCGGTTGGCGACAAAGTGTTCCTCAAGGTGTCACCGTGGAAGAAAGTATTGAGGTTTGGAAGGAAAGGTAAGTTAAGCCCTAGGTTCATTGGCCCATATGAAGTCATTGAACGTGTGGGTCCAGTGGCCTATAGGCTAGCTTTACCTCCAGAGCTGGACAAGATCCACAATGTGTTTCACGTATCCATGCTCAGAAGATACCGCTCAGATCCTTCACATGTCATCTCCAGGGAAGAAATTGAAATACAACCGGATTTGACGTATGAAGAAGAACCTCTATGGATCCTGGCTCGGGAAGTGAAAGAGTTGAGGAACAAACAGATTCCACTGGTGAAAGTGCTTTGGAGGCACCACAACAACGAGGAGGCAACTTGGGAAAGTGAAGAGACGATGAGGCAACAGTTCCCTCAACTGTTTGCATAAGGTAAATTTCGAGGACGAAATTTAAATTAGAGGGGAAGAGTTGTAACACCCTCCCGGTAGCAACTCCGTACATTCTACTGTTCCGGTGACCGGTGTCGGTCCGGACAGCTAGAACGTCCGGAAAAATATTTAAACTAAAGTCAGGAACCATAAATAACTCAAATACTAATAAGAAAAATTTAGTAAAAATTTTAGAAATAAAATACAACCAAGTTAAACGAGCCGGTGCCCAAGCGATGGGTAAACCAGAGGGAAGTTGCGGTTCTCGCAACGAGGAGCCCTAGACCCGGGGGAAAAATTATAAAATAATTTTTGAGACTCCAAAGAAGGGTTATTGAGGTTCCCATGGCATTAGAATTCCAAGAAAATACCTAGAAAAATTTTTTAATCGGTATAGACAATTTTGACCCGTTAAGTCAAACGGAGGGCATTTTGGTCATTTCGCCTTCAGAGGTGATTTTTGGCTGACTTGTCCAGTTAAGTAAATAATTAATATGACATAAAATATGAAGAAACATTACTAAAAATTAAATTGAAATTGAGTAGTGATGAAAAGAAAAGAAAAATCCAAAAAAATGCCAAATATGACATCATTATGATGTCATTTGAAAGTCTCCACCAATTATAATTAAACAACTATATTATTAACTAATAAAAGAGACTAAATGAAGACCAAATTAACCAAAAATACAGCAGCCACCTCCTTCCCCAAAACCAGCCAAAACGTAGAGAGAGAGAATATAGGGTTTCCACCATAGCCATTCTTTGCAAGCTTTCATTCTCATGCTTCCTCACCATATTTCCTCAAGACCCCAACACTAAAATGAATCCTTGGACCTAGAGGAAGTGTTTGGCAGCCAAGAGAGTACAAGAAAAGTGAAGATTAAACTTGGGAAAAAAGTGCCACTTAAAGGTTAGTGCATTAGATACCTAAAACTCTTTATTTTCATGATTAGTAACTTGAATTGAGTAAGAATTTGTAACTAAAATGAACAATAATTATGTGTATACATACCATAAATTTCGGCTGCCCTAATGAAGAAATAGAAATGAGTGTTTTGTTGGACTTAGAGTGGATTAGAAATGATGTTTAAGGTACATATACACAAGTATAATGAATTGGTATGCTAACTAAGGTAATATGGGTGAAACTTGAACTTGGGCTAGGGTTTGGGAGTGAAAATTTTGATTTGGCTTATGAAATGGTTAAAGAACATTCTAATGGTCAATTAGTGACCATTTGAGGTATGTTGACCATAATTTGAGGTGCATTAAAGTGTTACAAACTGAAATGGTAGGCTGCCTTGTGAGTGCAGCAGGGTGGCTGGAATTGCAGTCCACTTAGACAGCCATAACTTTGGCTGTGTAGGTCCAATTGGTGTTTGGCCAATTGGACATGAAACTAGTCTTACAATGGCACATTTTTTCTGAAGAAACCATGCCCAAAAGACCAAAGCAAGAGGACCAAAAGTTGGCCCCAATCCGGATCCCCTGCAACAGTACCTGCAGAAATGACCAAATGAACAGTAACTGTTCATTTAGCCATAACTCACTGTAGATTTGGTCAATTGACCTGAAATTTTTACAGCAACAAGTTAAGACATATACAAACAACTTTCATGAAGAAACCTACCCCAAATTATGGCCAGAATCTATTCAAATATGCAGTCACAGTCACTGTTTATGTTACTGTAGATATGGTAATTTCTGCAGAATGGAAATCCGGCCAGCTGTGGTTTTTGGACCATATCTGGAGCTAAAAAACTCCAAATGGAGTGATTCAAAAAATGAAATTCAACTAGACAAAATAAGGAACAACTTTTATGTTTACCAATTCCTCAAATTTCCACTGTAACAGTTCTTAATGGAACAGTAAATTTATGGTACAAAATCTGAAAAATCTGCTCCTTTGGTTTAATGCTTAGAAATGGTATTAACGCTTAATGCCAACAAGTTTTAAATACAAAATGTGCTATGTTGGGAGTGTCAAAGTCAATGTACATATTTTCTATCCAAAAGTCAACATTTTTGTTGACCAATGAGGTGAATAGTAACACCAAAACATGAAATTCACAAATTGAAGAATTTAAAAGTTTCAAATGCCCTAGTATACCTAACAAGATTGGTTTGGATAGTTGGCATGCCAATAGGGTTCGATTAGCAAGATCGCACATGGCAATATGCCATTCGTGATTTTATGGCTTTTAGCCATTCGACCTTGCATTGAGACTTGGCCTTGTGCACGATATTATTCTGACTTGTTAGTTACATTGCACTGGGAGATGCATATGTGACCGATGGTGTGACGGCCCGAGGTACTCGATACCCAGTGCCAGTTTACCCGTTTATCCAGTCCAGTCGTCTAGTGTAGGTTACTTGGGCAACCAAATGAATAAAAGTGGGCAAAGTTAATGAAATAATAGATATACCAATACCAAATAAAGAAATCATACACATTCTATACATACTTACTTTCAGCTATTTTCTTTTATTATATTATTGCACCACTAAGCATTATTGCTTAGCGCGTTGCTTTTGCCGCGCGTAGGTACTGGAGATACAGATCGTGAGCCTAGTAGACCGCAGACTAGGTGAGTTCATCTTGCAGCTCTGCACAGTGTCCGTGTCACCTCACTACCTGCAGTGCATTGGTAGGGCACTAGGTGTCATTTTGTCATTTTGTAACTAAATTTTTATTTTCTCATATGTATTTGGATTTATGTAATGTATTTTGAGGTTCATGTAAATAATAAAGATTTATGGTTATGTATGGAAGTAATTTGAGTATTTAATTGTTGTTTATATATGAGAACCCTGAGAAATGATGATTGAGAACTGAAATTGAAAAAAATGTTGAGATTTTGATATTGAGATTCTGTTGATGAATTGAAGTTGGGATTGTTTGGAAATTATTTGGAAGTGTTTTTAACAGGTTCCGAACAACTGTTTTCTCCATTTTTAGCCGGTACTCTGCCGGATTTTCTTTAAAATTTTCAGAACCTCAAATAAATAATACTTTTGATAAATGGCTAAAATAAATTATATTTCATAAATTATATTCACAAGCATGGTATAAATTAATTAAGGTATATTAGAATGTGCCGGTACACCGTGTGGCATTACTTACTCGGGTATACTGTACACGGGTAAGGGGTGTCACACATGGCTTTTATGCCCGATTATGTGATATCATGGCTTTTTAGCCATACTGACTGCATACGTGGTTGACGTTCTGCATCCCATGGTATGACGGCCCGAGGCACCGCGGTGTCCAGAGCCAACGACCCGTTATCCAGTTTAGTCAGCCTGTCGTAGGTTACTTGGGCAGTGTAATTTATTAAAATAAATTAAGACTATTAGTAATTAAAAATATTAGAAATCAAATAAATGAGTTAATAAGACTTCAAAAGAATTAGTTACAATTATGAAATGATCCAAACCACATAAAAATTGTTAAGTAAAATGATAAAAGAGTTGCAAAATAGATATAACTTAACTAAATATTTTAAATGTACCTTCTATTGCCATATAAATATAAACTGAGTATTTTTATTAATTCTGTATGTTGTACATTATCCCTGTGAATTTCGAAATTAAACGCTTTCAAAGCGAAACAAATGAGAACAAAAGATAATTAATATTAGACATATTGTATTAAATTAAATTGATTCTTAAATATTCAAATTATGCTTCGTTCTTTCTTTATTTGTATATTTTATTTTCTTGTTCTATTATTGCACCACTAAGCAGCAATGCTTAGCGCGATGAATTTGTTTCCTCACGCAGGTACTTTGACTAAGATTTTTGGAGTCCAGATCTGCAGAAGTGGCTGGAGTATTCAAGGTTGTCACCTCCTCAGCAATGCATGTAGATAGGGCCCATATAGATCATATTTTGTATTTAGTATAAAATGCTAGATATTGTATTATAATGTAGATTATGAGCAGGTAATTAATAGAAATGTAATGTTATTTAATAAATTAGCTTTTTCATATGTAATTAATTTATATATCATGTAAATTATGAAATTATGTAAATTAAAGAAATTTGAAAATTTTACTTATGTGTTTTGAGCATGAATGAGATTGTATGGATTCGAAGACAGATTTGAAATATATAGATAATACACGGAAATGAATATGAAATTGAGATATATGAATGAGATGTGAATTATGAGATGGTTATGAAAATAATTGATAAGATTTTATTTGTAAAATATTATTGAAATTTTCAAACAGGTAAATAGTAAAATACGTCAACTGGTAATAAAATAGGGGAAACTCCGTTGGTTTCTCCATCGAAAAATAATTAATATTAAAATATAATGAGATCAAATTATGAAAGGAATAAAGTAAGATAAGATAGGGTGCTCCGGCACCGAATGTAGCACACTTTGCTCGGCTATACTGTAGTCGGGTGAGGGGTGTTACAAGCTCACTCTGCTGCTTTTTCCTTTCCTTTATCTGCGATAGCAAAATAAGCTATCGATGAGTATAATTTACTCAGTGGTGCACAATAAAAATTTAAAATGTTGAACATAAAACATTTATTGCTAAATCATAATTCAAACATTTTACAATTGCATTTCACAATTTTCAATTTACATTTATAATAAAATTTTGTTAAATAATTTAATAAACACAATGTTTCCAATCCATACATAATTTAGGTCATGACACAAAATTTCCGATCAATATCGTGTTGTACACAACGACAAAGCAATCTACAACCTCACTAATCAAAATCAATGAGGGAGGTGGCTAGCTAGCTATATGAGTACTTATCCGATCTCAACCTCAACTGACAAGCAAGAGAGGAAGGAAAATAATGGATCTTAACCCCATAAATGGAGGAGGAATAATATGTTACTGTCATGCTAAGTGTGAATCCAAAATCAATTTAAAATTATTTATTCAAATATTGCATGCAAAATCCAATCAATTTCCAAAGTCCCATTTACATTCACAAAGTGGCAGTACAATAGTTCTTGAAATTCAAAATTAACACAATACACTTACAATGAGTAACAAATCAAGGTTTCAATGTGAAAACAAATAGTTTAAAGTTATTGTGCACAAACGTGGACTGAGTTGCCTCTATGCCTTGACTCAGTTGTCCTTATCCTTCTCAGGGTCTTTCTTAACTGAAACACACAGTTTACAGTGTTTCAGTATCACATCTCATAATAAATCCAACAATTTATTTCATGCTTATTTAATGGTACCCTTAAATGTGCTAAAAATGGTATTCTTTGAATTTTACATTTCGGAGTTATTATTCATGGCACTATTCAAGTCAAAATATTGACTTTCTCATGCTTAATAGGCATGTGAATTCCAATTACACTCACATACCACATTTTGGGTATCTAATTTGTTGGCCTTAGTTGCCATTTCAATTTCTAAGTCTCCTAAGAGAAATTTTAATTTTTCAGTTTTGATCCCCTGTTTTGCATTGTTCTATTAGTCTAGTTACTGTGAGAATTTGGCTAAGTGTTCTCTATCAAAATTGTTCCTTATTGTCTTGGATTTAATTTACTTTTTGAATCACTTCATTTAGAGTTTTGTAGCTCAAGATATGGCCATTTTCCTAAGGCTAGCCAGATTGGTTTTAACCCAAAATTCTGGGCACTTTCTTGGTTCTGGCAGTTTTAGTGTGCTGACTGCAGCTCACTTTTTGGATGGGTGATATTCAAAATTTGGGTTTGTATTCTTCATAAAAGTTGTAATGCTATGTCGCAGCTTTCCATCGATATAAAATTTAGGTCATTTGGATCTTCCTACACCAAGTTATGGTCATTTGAACAAGTACTGTTCATATAGTCAGTTTTGTAAAGTAGTAGTGTGCATTTCTCGGATTTGACCTAATTGTTCATTATCTTAATGTCATTTTCTGGGCATGGTTTCTGCATGAAAATTGTGTCATTATGTGTCTATTTTCATATCCAATTGGCCTCATACCAATTGGGGTTGCAGAATTATAGTTTTGGTGCCTGAAAAGGACCTAGGTCAAACTGCCAAAAGTGAACCTTCTCCAATCCGAATTGCATTGCAATTCTCTTCACTCCAACACATCCCAATTGGTCCCAATTGACCATTTCTAATCTCAATTAGGTTCAATTGCATCAATTGACCATTTCCCACCAATTTTTCCTCCAATTTCATTGTCCCAAGAGCCCTAATTTTTGCATTTTGTTAAATTAGTGCAATCAAAGTATATATTCACCTTCTACACACTTAATTCAACTTAATTACCCTTTTAAATTCATCAAAATCACTCAAACCCTAATCCACCTAATGTTGACTGAAATCCCTAAATAGTCTACCGTGTTTAATTTGTTTGAATTTTTCACAATTCTAAGTTAATTCAACTATATAAACATGAATTTTAAAGAAAAACTAAATGATGGATGACTAACCTTTTCTTTGAATTCCAAATCTTCAAATCTCTATTTTTCCTTTTTTCTTTTCTTGATCAATCTTCTTTTCAAGTTGCAAGAGTAAGGTTAATCAAGAAATTTGGGGGAATTTATGGAAAATTTTGGGATTTAAGAAGCTTAAAATTAAGCTTCCATGGAAGTTTGTGAGAGAAAGGGAGAGGGAAGGAGTGCCACGGTAAGGAGAAGAGGAAGAAGTAAAAAAAAATCTTTTTAATTTTTGTTTTTATTCCACATAATTGACTTGGTAAAAGAAATTAATTAAATAGAATTTATTTTTCATGTTATGCATGATGTCACACACATGATGTCATAAGTCAATTTTCTTTTCCTTTTTTTTTTATATTTTTCCATGGTTCTTTAATTTAAATCTACATTTCAAAATTTTCATTTCTCTGATTTTATTGGACAGTTAGGTTATGAGTCACCTCTAGGGGTGAATTGGCCAATTTGCCTCTCGCCAGTCTGATCCGGTTTGTAAGTAATTTGATATTTCTTCCGAAGTCCTGACCTAACTATTTGACCTACTTATCAACTCTTTTCTGTGATTCTCTTTTCCACTAGCTTCGCAATACTTCTTAGGACTGTGGTGTCACAATTGCTTGTTCATAATTAGGATTATAGTTGACCTCGTTGTCACTTCCCAGTAAGGTCATCCATCGCTATGACCCCCGACTCATTTAACCTTTTATGCTTTGTTTTTCTTATTTATACTTGACCTTCTGGTAATCACTATTTATTTTCCTTCAGGACTTTTCTAGGTGACTTAAATATAGTTCTAATCCCTTAATTGTTCAGACTAATACCGGTCAATGAAACAGTGAAATATACCAGGCTATGCATATAGGGGTGTTATAATTCTCTCATCCTTAAAATAAATTTCTTCTCGAAATTTTACCTGTCTTTAGTCTTTGAACAACTGTGGGTGTTGTCTCCTCATATCCTCCGCACGCTCTTAAGTAGCTTTCTGGCCTGAGTGATGGTTCCACAGCACTTTAACCAGTGGTATCTGCTTATTTCTCAGCTGCTTCACCTCATATGCCAGAATTTCTATGGGTTCTTCCTCATATGTGAGGTCTGGATTCACCTCAATCTCTTCTACTGGTAGTACATGAGATGGGTCTGATCGATACCTCCTCAACATAGACATATGGAAGACATTATGTATCTTCTCCAACTCTGGAGGTAGTGCATATCGATATGCCAGAGGACCCACTCTTTCTAGAACCTCATATGGTCTAATGAAACGAGGACTCAGTTTCCCTTTCTGCCAAATCTCATAATTTTCTTCCAAGGGAAGACCTTGAAGAATACCTTATCACCCACTGCATGTTCAATATCCCCTCTCTTCATATCAATATATGACTTCTGATGGTCTGATGCAGCCTTGAGTCAATCTCTGATTAGTCTGATTTTCTCCTCTGTTTGCTAAATAATTTTCGGGCCAATCATTTTTCTTTCACCTACTTCATCCCAACATAGAGGAGTTCTACACTTTCTGCCATACAAAGCTTCATATGGAGGCATCCCAATGCTTGATTGGTAGCCGTTGTAAGCAAACTCAGTCAGTGGCAAGTGTGTATCCCAACTACCTTCAAACTCAATTACACAAGCTCGAAGCATATCCTCCAGTATCTAAATTACCCTCTTAGACTGGCCATCTGTCTGTGGGTGGAATACCGTACTGAAGTTCAATCTAGTTCCTAGGGCTCTTTGAAGACTACCCCAGAATCTAGAAGTAAACCTAGAATCTCTGTCTGACACAATCGATACTGCCACTCCATGTAGTCTCACTATCTCATCAATGTACAGTTTAGCCAATTTCTCTAGACTGTAGTCCATCCAAACTGGCAGAAAATGAGTAGACTTAGTCAATCTGTCCACTATGATCCATACTGCATCATGGCTCTTCTGTGTCCTCGAAAGTCTCATAAAAAAAATCCATAGTTATTCTTTCCCATTTCCACTCAAGCACTGGCAATGGGTGTAGTAACCTAGCTGGTACTTGATGTTCTGCCTTCACTTGCTGATAAGTTAGGCACTTGGAGACAAAATTAGCTACATCCCTCTTTATACCCATCCACCAATAATGTTCCTTTAGCCTTCTGTACATCTTAGTGTCACCAGGGTGCATAGCAAAAGGAGACTCATGTGCTTCCTTCATAATGATTTATCTCAAGTCAACATCATTAGGAATGCACATTCTGCCCTAGTGTAGCAGTAAGCCATCATCTCTCACAGAGAATTTGGGTTTCTTGCCCTGCCGAACTTCTTCCATTAGCTTCTGATATTTCTCATCATTCTGTGTAGCCATTCTAATCTGATCAATCAACACTGGCTGTACATGCTATGCAACTACTATCTGCCCCTCATCATTAATCTCTAAACTGGCATGCAGTGCTTTCAACTCATGTACCATGGACAAAGGAGAAACTCTTAGACTTACCATAGTCTTATGACTTAAGGCATCAGCCACTACATTAGCTTTCCCTGGCTGATAGTCTACTAGACAATCATAGTCCTTTATCAGCTCTAACCATCTTCTCAATCTCAAATTCAATTCTTTTTGGGTACCAAAATACTTCAAACTCTTATGGTTGTGTAGATGTAACACTTCTCCCCATACAAATAGTGTCTCCAGATCTTAAGAGCAAATACAATAGCTGCAAGCTCCAAGTCATGTGTTGGGTAGTTTCTCTCATGTGGTTTCAGTTGGCGTGATGCATATGCAATGACATTTCAATCTTGCATCAGTACACAGCCTAACCCATTGTGTGAGGCGTCACTATAAACAATGTATTCTTTACCCGGTTTGGGTAAAGTAAGGACTGGAGCTTCTATCAAACATCTCTTCAACTTATCAAAACTCTGCTAACATTTATCTATCCACTAAAATTTCACATCTTTCCGAAGCAGCTTGGTCAGTGGAGAAGCTAACATAGAAAATCCTTTCACAAATCGACGGTAGTATCCAGCTAAACCCAGAAAACTGCGAATTTCTGTGATATTCCTGGGTGGCTTCCAATTAAGGATAGCTTTTATCTTGTTGGGATCTACCTTAATACCCTCGACCGATACTATCTGCCCCAAGAAAGAAATTTCCTTCAGCCAAAATTCACATTTTGATAATTTGGCGTATAGCTATTTTTCCTTTAAAGTCTATAGCACAATCTGCAGATATCTATCATGCTCCTCTACACTCTTAGAATAGACCAATATGTCATCAATGAATACCACCACAAACTGATCTAGGTATGGCCTGAAGATAGTGTTCATCAGGTCCATAAATGCAGCCAGAGCATTAGTTAACCTGAATGGCATGACCAGGAACTCATAATAGCCATATCGAGTTTTGAAAGTAGTTTTTGGGATACTCTGCTCTTGTACCTTCAGCTAATAACAACCCGATCTTAAATCAATTTTGGAGAACATAGCTGCACCCTTCAACTGATCAAAGAGGTCATCAGTGCGGGCAACGAATATCTGTTCTTTATTATCACCTTATTCAACTATCGATAATTAATACACAAGTAGAGAGTGCAATCTTTCTTCTTAACAAACAACACTAGCGCTCCCCAAGGTGATACACTAGGATGAATAAAGCCCTTGTCAAGCAATTCTTGCAATTGCACCTTAAACTCCTCCAATTTAGTAGGTGCCATTCTGTATGGTGTTATGGAGATTGGATCTACACCAGGCATAACATCAATCTCAAACTGCACCTCTCTTTCCAGAGGTAATCCTGATAACTCATTAGGGAACACATCCAAAAAGTCACATACTGTAGGGATGTCCCTCAATGCTGGACTACCCACTTGGGTGTCTATTGCATGGGCCAAGTATGCTTCACATTAATTTCTTATCATTTTTCTGGCCAGTGCAGCCGGAATGATGTTTGATGGAAATAACTGCCTCTCCCCATGTATTACCATATCACTATACTGAGGGAGACCAAAAGTGACTGTCTTCAGCTTATAATCAATCATGGCATGATGCCTGGCTAACCAATCCATGCCCAAGATGATATCATAATCTCTGAAGGGCATTTCAATCAGATCGGACAGAAAAGTATGTTCTTGGATCACCAAAGGATAATCTCTATACATTCTGTTGACCCTGACCTCTTGTCCTAACGGACTCGTTACTAGCACCTCAAAATCCATTTTTACACATGGAACAGCAAGACAATCAATGATGCTAGCACTAACTTAGGAATGGGTGGAACCCGGATCAAAGAGCACAAATACATCTTAATTAAACATTGAGAAGGTACTAACAATTATATCAGATGTCTCAGCTTCTTCTCGTTGTCTCATTGTGTAAACTCTGGCTGGAGCACTGCTTTGTTCTAGCTGATTCACTGTGCTCTAGCTCCCTGGAGTACTACCCCTACCTCTGCCTTTGCCTTTACTAGATGGCTGTGAACCCTTGGGTGTAGAGGCTTGTGCTAATCCCTCTAATGTGGCAGATGGTCCAGAGCAACATGGACTGGTATAATCTTTAGCAAAATGTCCAATCCCTCCACAGTTAAAACATGCCCCTGTGGCTTTGAAGCATACCCCACCATGTGTTCTGCCATAGGTCTCGCATTGACGGACCGATAATGCCCCTCTGGGTTTTTACTGGGTCTGCTGACCAGATCGGAGTGGTCTCTGGCTAGAAAATTTACCTCTGCTAGATTTATAGGAGCTGGATCCCCTAAAATTCTTCCTCTTCCCTGAACCACTTTTAGGTGCTTGACCAGTAGTCTTTTTAGTCTTCACTTTCTCTTGTGTACCCTTCTTAATGACCCCTTCTAGTTTTATTCTTTCTAGTTCCAGGGCCTGTGAGATCAACTTAGAGAAATTTTGATGTCAGAAGCCCACAATTTGCATTCTCTGATTAGGCCTTAACTCAGCCTTAAACCGCTTACACCTATCTCTGGGGGTAGCAGTCAGGCTTCCAGCATAATGGCTCAGCCGAGAGAAGTCTCTCTCATATTCTACTATTGTTCTGTCCCCTTGTTTTAAACTCAGAAACTCTTGTAACTTTATATCCACATAAGCATCAAGGACCCATTTCTGCCTGAATTCTCTCAAGAAGTCTGACCAGGTAAGGACTGGAGGCTCAACCAGACTGTGGGGGATGGTCTTCCACCATTCATAGGCATCCCCTTGCAGTAGAGAAACGGAGTACTCAAATTTCAACTCTTCTATACGCTGTAGTTTCCTGAACACCCGTTCCATCGTCCCTTAAATTCTGTAGCCCTAAACTTTATCAATTTCTCATATTGCAGGGCTGGGGGCCGTGGTTGTGCTGCTGGTGCTTAAGTAGGTACATTGCCAACCATTTATTGAAATAATGCAACCATCTGCTGTGCAAACTGAGCAGGAAACTATGGTACTTGAGGAGTAGGAATGGCTAACCCACTCACATTCTGGAGTGCTAGGGCTTCCCCCGATACTTCAGCCTCAATAGATTGTTCAACGAAATGATCTCCTTCTTTCATTCCGATTTCAATTCATTTATCTACTCCCTGATAACAAACACAAGGAGGTTGACCTCCGTTAGTTCACATTCATGATGTAAATATGTCATATGTATCAATTTAGGACACAATTGTACTTATCAAAAGAAATATTCACATGCATAGTCAAACTCATTTCAAAACCACGCTCTGATACTACTAAAACATGTCACACCTTATCCCTCTTAAGGCATAATATGATCCCATAGTATATTTAATGAATTATCAAACTTTGCCTACCGATAACCTATTAAATACACTATAAGGGATTTTAAAACAATTTTGTCTTCTTTTGAAGGTGGTGAGCACTTTTGATAGCTATTAAAAACTTTTAATTTCATTTTAAAGACTAGGTAAAAATTTTGATAACTTTTATTTTTTCACAAATTTTGTAAAAATTTCAGCAGAGTGTCGTCTGTGATTGGAAAAAACCCAAATTTTAAAGACCTGTAAAAAGCACTTCCAATTAGTTTTCAATCACATCCCAACCTCCAATATATCAACACAGCTCAATTCAACGTAGTCAACCACAATTGAAATCAAAATTCACATTTCAAAATATTGTCAAAATAAATCCATGAAATCATAATCATTCCATTAAAGTTTATTTACATACACAAAATCTAAAAATAATATTATTATAAATTTACTGTACAACTGCTCAATTTACATCAATACATATGAACAATTCTATATCTACATCAAAATAAACTACAAGGGTATCAATAAATACCCGTACAAAAATTTTAGTGTAGTTCTCGTCTACTCAGCAGCTCACTCTGCTGCTTTTTCCTTTCCCTTATCTGTGACAACAAAATAAGCTATCGATGAGTATAATTTACTTAGTGGTGCACAATAAAAATTTAAAATGCTGAACACAAAACATTTATTGCTAAACCATAATTCAAATATTTTCCAATCACATTTCACAATTTTCAATTTACATTTATTATACAATTTTGTCAAATAATTTAATAAACACAGTGTTGCCAATCCATACACAACTTAGGTCATGACACAAAATTTTCGATCAATGCCGTGTTGTGCACCACAACAAAGCAATCTACAACCTCACTAATCGAAATCAATGAGGGAGGTGGCTAGCTAGCTATATGAGTACTCATCCGATCTCAACCTCAACTGACAAGCTAGAGAGGGAGGAAAATAATCGATCTCAACCCCATAAATGGAAGAGGAATAATATGGTACTTTCATGCTAAGTGTGAATCCGAAATCAATTTAAAATTATTTATTCAAATATTGCATGCAAAATCCAATCAATTTTCAAAGTCTCATTTACATTCACAAAGTGGCAACACAATAGTTCTTGAAATTCAAAATTAACACAATACACTTACAATGAGTAACAAATCAAGGTTCCAATGTGAATACAATAGTTTAAAGTTATTATCCACAAACCTGGACTGAGTCGCGTCTAGGCCTTGACTCAGTTATCCTTGTCCTTCTCAGGGTCTTTGTCAACTGAAACACACAGTTTACATTGTTTCAGTATCACATCTCAAAATAAATCCAATAATTTATTTCATGCTTATTTAATGGTACCCTTAAATGTGCTTAAAATGGTATTCTTTGAATTTTGCATTTCAGGGTTACTATTCATGGCCTTATTCAAGTCAAAATGTTGACTTTCTCATACTTAATAGGTATGTAAATTCCAATTACACCCACATACCATAATTTGGGTATCTAATTTGTTGGCCTTAGTTGCCATTTCAATTTCTAAGTCTCCTAAGAGAAATTTCAATTTTTCAGTTTTAGTACCATATTTTGCACTATTCCATTGGTATAGTTACTATAGGAATTTGACTAAGTGTTTTGCATCAAAATTGTTTCTTATTGTCTTAGCTTTAATTCCCTTTTTGAATCACTCCATTTGGAGTTTTGTAGCCCAAGATATGACCATTTTCCTAAGGCTGGCCGGATTGGTTTTAACCCAGAATTCTAGGCACTTTCTTGGTTCTGGCAGTTTTGGTTGCTGACTGCAGCTCACTTTTTGGATGGGTTATGGTCAGAATTTGGGTTTGTGGTCCTCATAAAAGTTATATTGCTATGTCTTGGCTTTCCATCGGTATAAAATTCAGGTCATTTGGACCTTCCTGCACCAAGTTATAGCTATTTGAACTAGTACTATTTATATATTCAGTTTTGTACAGTGGCAGTGTGCATTTCTCGGATTTGACCTAATTGTTCACTATCTTAATGTCATTTTCTAGGCATGCTTTCCACATGAAAAATTGTGTCATTATGTGACTATTTTCATATCCAATTGGCCTCATACCAATTTGGGTGGCAGAATTACAGTTTTGGTCCCTGAAAGGGACCTAGGTCAAACTGCCCAAAAGTGAAACTTCTCCAATCCGAACTGCATTGCAATTCTCTTCACTCCAACACATCCCAATTGGTCCCAATTGACTATTTTCAACCTCAATTAGGTTTAATTACATCAATTGACTATTTCCCACTGATTTTTCCCCTAATTTCACTGTCCTAAGAACCCTAATTTTTGCATCTTGTTAAATTGGTGCAATCAAAGTATATATTCACCTTTTACACACCTAATTCAACTTAATTGCCCTTTTAAATTCATCAAAATCACTCAAACCCTAATCCACCTAATGTTGACCGAAATCCCTAAATAGTCTGCCATGTTTAATTTGTTTGAATTTTTCATAATTCTAAGTTAATTCAACTACATAAACATGAATTTTAAAGAAAAACTAAATGATGGATGACTAACCTTTTCTTTGAATTCCAAATCTTCAAATCTCTATTTTTCCTTCTTTCCTTTCTTGATCAATCTTCTTTTCAAGTTTTAAAAGTAAGGTTAATCAAGAAATTTGAGGGAATTTATGAGAAATTTTGGGGTTTAAGAAGCTTAAAATTAAACTTCCATGGAGGTTTGTGAGAGAAAGGGAGAGGGAAGGAGTGCCACGGCAAGGAGAAGAGGAAGAAGTAAAAAAAATCTTTTTAATTTTTGCTTTTATTCCACATAATTGACTTGGTCAAAAAAATTTTAATTAAATAGAATTTATTTTTCATGTCACACACATGATGTCATAAGTCAATTTTCTTTTCTTTTTCTTTTTCCTTTATTTTTCCATGGTTCATTAATTTAAATCTACATTTCAAAATTTTCATTTCTCCGATTTTATTGGACAGTTAGGTCATGAGTCACCTCTAGGGGTGAATTGACTAATTTGCCCCTCGCCGGTCTGATCCGGTTTGTAAATAATTTGATATTTCTTTTGGAGCCCTGACCTATTTATCAACTTATTTCTGTGATTTTCTCTTTTTCACTAGCTTTGCAATACTTCTTAGGACTGCAGTGTCACAATTTCCCATTCAAAATTAGGATTACTGTTGACCCCACAGTCACTTCCTGGTAAGGTCACCCATCGTTGTGACCCCCGGCTCATTTAACCTTTTATGCTTTGTTTTTCTTATTTATACTTGACCTTCTAGTAATCACTATTTATTTTCATTCAGGGCTTTTCTAAGTGACTTAAATATAGTTCTAATCCCCTTAATTATCCAGACCAACACCGGTCAATGAAACAATAAAATATACTAGGTTATACATATAGGGGTGTTATATATTTTCTCCTCTTGACAAGATTTATATTCTAAATACTCGTAAAGTATTTAAGAATAACGTCATCATATACTCAGCATTCTAATTCTGAGTTTAATTTGCATTTGCTAGTCACTAATAGTATATACAATATCCTGCTTTGTATACAACTTAGCATACTTAGCTTCTATCTTTAGGAGTCATAAAAGATATTCCTTAAGATAGTTGGATACTTTGCTTCACAAGCAACATTGGATATTTTGCTTCACAAGCAACAATCCTTTCTTTGGGGTTGAACTCTTTCAACATCCTTTCCAAAATTAGACTTATGAAGAATTCTATTATTCTTATTTTCTCTATCTCCATAAATGCAAAACACAAGAATATAGGTTTCATTTCCTAGTAGAGAAAAATATATGTAACTAAAATTTACAGTCATCGGTATTCCAATTATCATTTCCTATTAATAAATGTCATTCATATATTGATTTAGGTAAGTAGTTGCTCCTACTCACCTTCTTACACATATTGAACTCCTTGAAGTTTTGCCTAAAAACCATAAATAAATGTTTTAAGCTTATACACTTTGGAACCTTTCTAAGATTATGTCTTCCTTTATGTTTCCATTAGGGAAGATAGTTTTGAAAACTTGTTACCAAACCACATAATCATAGTGCATTATATTTCCATCTTTATCTCAATGAATTCAAGCATAGCCTTTGGTAAGCAGGTTTCCTCATAGTAAACCCCTTTCCTTTATGTTAAACTCCTTTTACAATCAACTTTGTTTTATAGGTCTTTATCTATTCATTTAGAAATTATTTAGTTCTTGAGAAAGCTTTTAGCTTCCACTAGGTACCATACCCATAAGAACATTTACAAGAACATAAATATAGTTCTTAATGATAAAATCCATTTTGGATCTTATGGTTTTACCATTAATGAAATAAACTTATATTAAATATAATGGCCTTCACTGAACTTGCAATGCATGTATTCTGTTTTCATTGTACTTAACTTAAAACCCTTTGACTCTAGAGTACTTCTCTAAAGCTCCAACTTTCTATTGACTCCTTCTCGCGTCTCATCTATCAGATGGAGTGGTACTGCCCCAAAATAATCACTTTACATATCTTGGCTCAATCCTTCAAGTAGATGGGGGAAATGAGGAGGATGTTAGTCATAGGATTAAAGCCGGATGGTTGAAGTGGAGAAGTGCCATGGGAGTTTTATGTGATCGCAAAATTCCCAATAAGTTTAAAGGAAAATTTTACCGTACAGCCATACAATCGGCCATGTTATATGGTAGTGAGTGTTAGGCATTGAAGGAGTCGTATGTGTCTAAGATAAGAGTTACGGAGATGAGAATGTTAAGGTAGATGAGTAGTCATACTAGACTAGATAAAGTCCATAATGAGAGTATTAGAGAAAATGTAGGAGTGGTGCCAATTGAGGATAAGTTGAGAGAAGGAAGATTGAGGTGGTTAAGTCATGTGAAACATTGACATACGGAGGCTCCAAGTAGAGCACATTAGGTTAGAGGATAGAAAGAAAAGAAGAGTTAGACCTAAACTGACTTGGAGAAGAGTAGTACAACATAACCTAGAAGCATTACACATTTCTGAGGATTTAACCCAAAATCGTTTAGATTAGAGAAAGAGAATCCATATAGCTGACCCCAAATTCTAGGGTTAAAGGCTCAGTTGAGTTGAGTTGAGTTGAGTATTAATTGTATGATCATCTCTATGACCAATCTCTATATAAATGGACAACTTTTGTACATTAATATGTAGAATTCTATATCTCTTTAAATATGAGACATAGAAATTAACTTCAAGGTACTGTAATGGTGACATTACTAATAGGTATAAGCTCATTATTGGAAGGATTTACATCCTTTTATTTTATTGTTAGATGACTCTTCATCCAATTTCATCTTCCACCCTTTGTCATTCTCTTACAGAAACTGTAACATCCTCACTTTAGCTAGTCCGTACAGTCTACTGTTCTGGTGACCAGTGTTGGTTTGGGCAGCTAGAATGTTTGACATTATAATTAGACTAAAGTGGGGAGTTATAAAAAGACTAAATAATACTCATAAAAATCAAGAAAAATTTATAGGAATGAAATACACTAAGGTTAAACGAGCCAAAACCCCAGGGATGAGTAACCCGAAGGAAAAGTGACGGTGAAGGCCGTTAGCAACCCTAAACCCGGGGAAAACTTCATAAAATAATTTTTGGGACCTCAAGGAATAATTATTGGGGTTCCCATGATAATAGAATGTTAAGAAAACACCAGGAAAATTTAATCAATTGGTACACACAATTTTGGCTCGTTAAGCCCAACGAAGGATATTTTGGTCATTTCGTCTTCAGAGATAATTTTTTACCAACTTGTCCACTTATTTAAGTGAATTATATGACATAAAATATGAATAAATATTGTTAAAAATTTAATTGAAATTAAGTAGACAAGAAAAGAAAAGAAAATGAAAAGAAAATGGGATTTATTACTTCATGCTTATGTAAGCATGAGGTAATTAAAAAGCATGGCCAATCAAATTAAAGAAAGGCAATTAAAATACATTAAAGGAGAAAGAAAAGAAGTAAAACTCTAGAAAATTGTAGTAGCCACTCTTTCTTCTTCTCTTGCCGTCCCATACCTCTCCCTCACTCCACCATTTTTAAGTTAACAAGCTCCCTTCCCTTAGTCCTCTCTCAACAAAACCCTAACCTAGCAACATAAAACCTTGGTATTTCATCTTGGTGAAGCTCTTGGGAGCAAAAAGAAATCAAAAGGAAGAGTTCTTATAAGCTTTGGATTAGCTCCATTAGAGGTTAGTGACTAAACTTGATTTTTATCTTTCAATTCATGTTGAAGGAGTGGTATTTGATGCAAATTTACAAGAAAATTTAGTAAACATCATGTGTATGTCTTGTTTAAAATTCTAGTAGCCTTGAACTTGGTAGGGTTTTGAAGAATTCTTAGAGTTAAAATGGTATTATGGCTGCCCTTAACATTAATCTATTGTTTAGGATAGTGAAAGGTAAGTGAATGTAAGTTTTGGGATGGTTGAGCTAGGGTTTGAGCATGAAATTGAGACTTTGTTCATGTATTTGGTGAAAGAGAGTTTAATGGTAAATTACTGACCATTTGGCTGTGTGTGAATTAGAAATGAAGTGGTTTGTGTAGTGGGAATTAAAGTTAGTGTGGCTGCCCTTGGTGACCTGCAGGACTGGGCATGAGTCTAGCAGGTTTAGGCAGCAATAACTGGAGTTGTAGAGGTTCAATTGGTGCAAGGTCAATTGGAAATGAAACTAGACACATAATGGCACAACTTTGGTGAAGAAACCATGCCCAGAAAACCAAACCAAGTTGACCTAAAGATTGCCCTAATCTGGATGACCTGTAATCTGCCTGGGTAAAATGACCAAATAAACAGTGTTTAGTCATTTGCTCATAACTCAGTGTAGAAAGGTCAATTTGACCTGAAATTTTACCAGCAATAAGATATAGACCTATAACTTTCATGAAGAAACCTAACCCAAATTATGACCATAACATATTCAAAAAGTGACCTGCAGTCACTGCTCAAAATACTGTAGATTTGGTCAATCCAGAAAATCTGGAAAATTTGTAATCCGGCCAGTTGTGGTTTTTGGGCCATAACTTGAGCTACAAAACTCCAAATGGAGTGATTTAAAAAAAAAAGAAATGTAACTAGACAAAATAAGAAACAACTTTCATATTGACCACTTTGCCAAATTTCCACTGCAAAAATGACTAATGGAACTGTAAACACAAAGATTGAAATCTGAAAATTTGGAACAATTAACATTAAGCTTAGAAATGGTATTGGCAACCAATACCAACAATTTTATAATGCAAAATGTGGCATGTTGGGAGTATTAAAACCAATGTACCTATTGTCCATGTAAAAGTCAATATTTTTGTTGACTAATGAATTAAATAGTAACACCTAAACTTGAATTTCAAGAATTGTATAATTTAAGAGTGTAACATGCCCTAGTACACCTAGCAAGATTGGTTTGGATAGGTTGGCATGCCAATAGGGTTCTGTTAGTAGTACTGCATATGGCTTCATGCCATTCTATGTTTTATGGCCTCACATGCCATTCTGTGTTTTATGGCCTCACGTGCCATTCTGTGACATAATAGCCTTTGGCTATGTTGATTGAGTTGTTATATTCGGGTTTTATCCCTAATAATTATTACAGCTTATTAGCTGTTATGTTGCACACCGGGAGACACAATGTGATCGATGGTGTGATAGTCCGAGGTACTTAGTACCCAATGCCAGTTTACCCGTTTATCTAGTCCAGTCGACTAGTATGGGTTACTCGGGCAATGATAATAAATCTTACCAACTTTTAATCGAATAATACTGCAATAAATATCAGAAATTAAGTCTACCAAAGATGTAAACATACATTCTGCATATTTACTTTATTTTAGTATTTTATTTTATATTATCACCACTAAGCAGAATTGCTTAGCGCATCGCTTTTGCCATGCGCAGGTACTGGAGACATAGCTGGGGAGCCCAGTAGACATCAGACCAGGTGAACTTTCAGAGCTGCATACTGAGTCCAAAGTCACCTCACGTCTGCAGTGCATTTGGTAAGACATTAGGACTTTGGGTGGCATTTTGTATTTTGCATTTTGTATTAGTTTTGATTGTAATTACAAACTCTTGAACTTATGTGATAATGTAAAGATATGAAATTTCATGTTATTGAAATTTTCTGTATAATATGTTGAAAAATGAAATGTTGACAAAAAAAAATTCTAAAAATAGTGTTGAGATTTTGAGATTGAGTTGAGATGTGTGTATAATGGAGTTCTGGATTTGAAAATTTTATTGGAAGTGTCTTTTAAACAGGTTCAGAAGAATTGTTTTTCCAATTTGTAGCCAGCACTATACCGGATTTTCTATAAAATTTGCGAAAAAATTCAAATTAATCAAAATTGTAGATAAATGAGTTTAAAAAGGGTAACTTGTAATGGAAATGTGAATTGGTGCTCCGGCACACTGTGTGGCATATCTTGCTCAGCTACACTGTAAACGGGTAAGGGGTGTCACATTTAGTGGTATCAAAGCATTGGTTTAGGTGTTTCTAGGCCTAGATAGAGTGCATACCATTGCATTGCATTTGTAAATGTTGAGGTGACACTGATGCAGATCTGTTTGTTTTCTTATTTTGATTAGGATATGGATCCTGCTTCTCAAAGAACAGTTGATGAAAAGGTAGAGAGCCGTGCTCCACTAAGGGTTGAATCTGGGGACAGGGGAGAATCTACTCCACCAGTAGCTGAGGCACCTGCCCAACCTCAGTTTTCACTATTTCAACAAATGATCGAGTTTTACTAGCAAATGATGGGGGCAATTCCACCTCCACAATCACAGCCACAACCTCCACCAGCACCACAGAAGTCTTATCTGAAGAAACTGCGAAAACATGGGGCTGTGAATTTCTTTGGAAAGAAGGGGGATGATCCCATGACAGCAGAAAACTGGTTGGATAGAACAATCAGAGTGCTAAAACAGCTTAATTGCACCCCCAAACAGAACCTGGAGGGTGCTGTATCCCTACTTCGGGATGATGCATATTAGTGGTGGGACACAGTAACCAGTGAGGTGCAACCGGAACGGATCACCTGGGAATTCTTCCTCACAGAGTTCAGGAAGAAATATGTCAGTAAAGTATATTTAGAAGAGAGAAGAAGAGAATTTATCGATGCAGAGACAGAGGCAACTATCAGTGGTAGAGTATGAGCGAGAATTCGTCAGACTGAGCCAGTATGGGAGGGAGATAGTCCCTACAGAGGCAGAGAGGTGCAGAAGGTTCAAAGAAGGGCTCAATGACAATATCAAAGTCATGATAACAGCATTAGAGATCACAGATTTTGCCATATTAGTAAATGCTGCACCGAAAGTAGAAAGAGTCCGAATAAATGAGCAAACTAGAAGGGAAAGACAACAGAAGAGGGATCCAGGTCAATCCAGTTCATTTTCTACTCCTAGTAAGAAGAGTAAGGGTCCTCCTACTCAGGGTTTAGGACAACCACAAGGTCAGAGTTTGTCCCAGGGGCCCAGACCACAGTTCACACCTAGGAGAGGCTAGTCCACACCATCAGTGGGCAGCTCTCCAGGGACGGTGTTTAGGGGACCAGCCCAGCAACTTGTGCCTGTCCATACTGCCAGAAGTGGCACAAGGGGGACTATTGGCGAGTGACTGGTGCATGCTTATGGTGTGGATCTACAGAACATCAGATCAAGAATTGTCCGAAGAGGACTACTTTAGCTGCTCCTACACAAGCTGATAGACCTGCTCCTGCACCACAAAGGGGTAGGAAGCCCGGTAAATCTGAAGTAGCTGGTCCATCACTGAGGCCTGCATCTAAGTCAGCTGAGAGGCCAGAGGCCAGAATACCTGCCAGGGTCTATGCCATCAGAGCTCAGGAGGAGCAAGATGCCCCGGATGTCATCAGGGGTACATTCTCTCTCTATAACACTTCTGTGTGTGCATTAGTGGATCCAGGATCCACTCATTCATACATCTGCATCAAACTACCCGTAGAGAGGGGAGTTTCAATAGAGGAGAGTGATCAAGATATTCTAGTCACAAATCCATTAGGCCACAGTGTGGTAGTGAATAAAGTGTACAAAGGTTGCCCGTTGAGGATTCTGGGGTATGAATTCTTGGTAGACCTAATTGAATTGACCTTTCACGAGTTTGACATGATTTTGGGAATGGACTGGTTGTCATGTCATCAAGCAATAGTTGATTGCAAATTGAAGAGGATTTCTCTGAAAACTTCTGAGGGTAATGAGATTACTATTGTGGGTGAAAGGACAAATTTCCTGTCCAATGTTATCTCAGCCATAGTTGCAAGAAGATTGATGAGAAAAAGCTGTGAAGCTTACCTAGCACACGTGGTTGATACTAGGCAGGCTAAGCCAAATTTGTATGATATACCCACAGTAAGAGACTTCCCAGATGTGTTTCCTGAAGAATTACCTGGTTTACCACTAGAAAGGGAAGTCGAGTTTGCTATTGAGGTAATGTCGGGTATAGCACCAATTTCTATTGCTCCTTATAGGATGGCACCCACTGAATTGAGAGAGTGGAAAATTCAGTTACAGGAGTTACATGATAAGGGGTTCATATGCCCCAGTGTGTCACCATGGAGAGCTCTGGTGCTGTTTGTGAAGAAGAAGGATGGAACCTTGAGATTGTGTATTGATTACCGATAGTTGAACAAAGTAACTGTGAAGAATTAATATCCGTTGCCCTGAATTGATGATCTGTTTGATCAGTTAAAGGAAGCCGGTGTATTTTCAAAAATTGATCTCAGATCAGGGTATCATTAGTTAAGGGTAAAGGATGCAGATGTGTCAAAAACTGCATTCAGAACCTGGGATGGGCATTATGAATTTCTAGTGATGCCGTTTAGGTTAACAAATACACTAGCAACATTTATGGACCTTATGAACCATATCTTCCATCCATACTTAGATCGGTTTATAGTGGTCTTTATTGATGATATTCTGGTGTATTCCAAAACCAGGGAAGAACATGATGAACATTTGAGGATTGTTCTGCAAACCCTGCTAGAAAAGAAGCTGTATGCTAAGTTGTCTAAGTGTGATTTCTGGATGAGCGAAATCTCTTTCCTTGGACACATAGTATGAGCAGAGGGGATTAGAGTGGATTCCAAAAAGATAGAAGTAGTGATGGAATGGAAGCCTCCCAGAAATACAACTGAGGTCAGAAGTTTCTTGAGGCTAGCTGGGTATTACAGAAGATTTGTGAAGGGGTTCTCTCTTATAACTACTCCAATGACCAAGTTGTTGCACAAGAATGTGAAATTTGGTTGGAACGACAAGTGCCAAGCCAGTTTTGAGAGGCTGAAGGCTATGTTGACAGAAGCACCAGTGTTAACACAGCCAGTGTCGGGAAAAGACTTTGTGGTCTATAGTGATGCCTCGCATAATGGGCTAGCGTGTGTATTGATGCAAGAGGGGAAAGTGGTTGCCTATGCTTCCAAGTAGTTAAGGCCACATGAACAAAAGTACCCTACTCATGACTTGGAGTTAGCAGCAATTATCTTCGCACTGAAGATATGGAGGCATTATTTATATGGTGAAAAATGCTACATCTATATAGACCATAAGAGTCTAAAATATTTGCCAACCCAGAAGGAGCTCAACCTTAGAAAGAGGCAATGGATTGAGTTCCTAAAGGACTATGATTGTGTGATAGAGTATCATCCTGGGAAGGCAAATGTAGTTGCTGATGCCTTGAGTAGGAAGTCCATCATAGCTTTGAAATCACTAAATGCCTGTCTGTCCTTAGTTCAAGATGGAGCTATTTTGGCTGAGTTACAAGTGAAGCCATACCTACTACAGTAGATACAAGATGGGCAGAAGACAGATGAAAAATTAATGGCTATTGTGGGTAAAATTTCAGAAGGGAAAGAAACTGATTATGAGGTGAAAGCAGATGGGTGTCTGTACTATAAAGGAAGCGTGTGTGTACCAGATGATGGGGAACTAAAGACTAGTATTCTGAAAGAAGCACACACTAGTGTTTATGCTATGCACCCAGGAAGCACGAAAATGTATAATGATTTGAAGCCTCATTATTGGTGGCCTGGTATGAAGAAGGATATAGCTGACTATGTGACTAAGTATTTGACATGTCAGCAAGTTAAAGCTGAACATCAAGTTCCATCAAGATTGCTACAGCCTATAAGCATACCTAAATGGAAATGGGACCGAGTCACTATGGATTTTGTTAGTGGTCTACCTCTCACCCAAAAGAAGCATGATGCAGTGTGGGTGATAGTGGATAGATTGATGAAGTCAGCACATTTTCTGCCAGTTAGGACTGACTACTCGCTGGAGAAGCTAGCAGAATTGTATATCAGTGAGATAGTTAGACTGCATGGAATCCCACTTTCCATCATATCTGATCGAGACCTAAGGTTTACATCGAGATTCTGGAAAAAGTTGCAAGAAGCCTTGGGCACACAACTCCATTTTAGCATGGGTTTTCATCCTCAGATAGATGGACAGTCAGAATGAGTAATCCAGGTAAACCTAAAACCTAATTGAATTTTCACAATTTACAAATTGAAATGATAGTAACAATGTGAATTATGTAATAGATCCTGGAGGATATACTGAGGAGTTGTGTCATTGAGTTTGAGGGGAGTTGGGATAAATATCTCTCACTGGCAGAATTTGCATATAATAATAGCTACCAAGCTAGCATTCAAAAGGCCCCGTATGAAGCACTGTATAGGAGGAAGTGTAGAACCCCCGTATGTTGGACTGAATTGGGCAAAGATAAGCTAGTGGGACCAGACTTGGTGAAACAGACTGAGGAGAAAGTGAAAATAATCAAAGCAAATTTGAAGGTTGCCTCAGATAGACAGAAATCTTATGCCGACTTGAAGAGAAAAGAGATAGAGTATGCAGTTGGCAACAAAGTGTTTCTCAAAGTCTCACCATGGAAGAAAGTATTGCGGTTTAGAAGAAAGGGTAAGTTAAGCCCTAGGTTAATTGGCCCATATAAAGTCATTGAACGTGTGGGACCAGTGGCCTATCAGCTAGCTTTACCACCAGAACTGGATAAGATCCATAATGTATTCCATGTTTCTATGTTAAGAAGATATCGCTCAAACCCTTCACATATCATCTCCATGGAAGAGATTGAAATCCAGCCAGACTTGACATATGCAGAAGAACCCATATGGATCCTAGCTTGGGAAGTGGAGGAGCTGAGAAATAAACAAATTCCATTGGTGAAAGTATTTTGGAGGCACTATAATACTAAGGAGGCAACTTGGGAAAGTGAAGAGACGATGAGGCAACAGTTCCCTCAACTGTTTGCATCAGGTAAATTTCGAGGACAAATTTTTTATTAAAGGGGAAGATTTGTAACATCCTCACTTTAGCTAGTCCGTACAGTTTACTGTTCCGGTGACCAGTGTCTGTCCGGGCAGCTAGAATGTTTGAAATTATAAT
Source organism: Hevea brasiliensis (assembly GCF_030052815.1). Lineage (NCBI taxonomy): Eukaryota > Viridiplantae > Streptophyta > Magnoliopsida > Malpighiales > Euphorbiaceae > Hevea > Hevea brasiliensis. The sequence goes on from NC_079499.1 coordinate 52,336,862, forward strand.
TAGACTAAAGTGGGGAGTTATAAAGAAACTAAATAGTACTCATAAAAATCAAGGAAAATTTATAGGAATGAAATACACTAAGGTTAAACGAGCCGAAACCCCAGGGATAAGTAACCCGAAGGGAAAGTGACGATGAAGGCCGTTAGCAACCCTAAACCCAGGGAAAACTTTATAAAATAATTTTTGGGACCTCAGGGAAGGATTATTGGGGTTCCCATGATAATAGAATGTTAAAAAAACACCAGGAAAATTTAATCAATCGGTACATACAATTTTAGCTCGTTAAGCCAAACAGAGGGCATTTTGGTCATTTCATCTTCAGAGATGATTTTTGACCAACTTGTCCATTTATGTAAGTGAATTATATGACATAAAATATGAATAAATATTGTTAAAAAAGAAAAGAAAAGAAAATGAAAAGAAAATGGGATTTATTACTTCATGCTTATGTAAGCATGAGGTAATTAAAAAGCATGGCCAATCAAATTAAAGAAAGGCAATTAAAATACATTAAAGGATAAAGAAAAGAAGTAAAACTCTAGAAAATTACAGCAGCCACTCTTTCTTCTTCTCTTGTCGTCCCAAACCTCTCCCTCACTCCACCATTTTTAAGTTAACAAGCTCCCTTCCCTTAGTCCTCTCTCAACAAAACCCTAACCTAGCAACATAAAACCTTGGTATTTCATCTTGGTGAAGCTCTTGGGAGCAAAACAAAATCAAAAGGAAGAGTTTTTGCAAGCTTTGGATTAGCTTCATTAGAGGTTAGTGACTAAACTTGATTTTTATCTTTCAATTCATGTTGAAGGAGTGGTATTTGATGCAAATTTACAAGAAAATTTAGTAAACATCATGTGTATGTCTTGTTTAAAATTCTAGTAGCCTTGAACTTAGTAGGGTTTTGAAGAATTCTTAGAATTAAAATGGTATTGTGGCTGCCCTTAATATTAATCTATTGTTTAGGATAGTGAAAGGTAAGTGAATGTAAGTTTTGGGATGGTTGAGCTAGGGTTTGAGCATGAAATTGAGACTTTGTTCATGTATTTGGTGAAAGAGAGTTTTAATGGTCAATTACTGACCATTTGGCTGTGTGTGAATCAGAAATGAAGTGGTTTGTATAGTGGGAATTAAAGTTAGTGTGGCTGCCCTTGGTGACCTACAGGACTGGGCATGAGTCCAGCAGGTTTGGGCATTAATAACTAGAGTTGTAGAGTTCAATTGGTGCAAGGCCAATTGGACATGAAACTAGACACATAATGGCATAACTCTGGTGAAGAAACTATGCCCAGAAAACCAAACCAAGTTGACCTAAAGATTGCCCTAATCCGGGTGACCTGCAATCTACCTGGGTAAAATGACCAAATAAACAGTGTTTAGTCATTTAGTCATAACTCAGTGTAGAAAGGTCCAATTGACTTGAAATTTTACCAGAAACAAGCTGAGATATAGATCTACAACTTTCATAAAGAAACCTAACCCAAATTATGACCATAACATATTCAAAAAGTGACCTGCAGTCACTACTCAAAATACTGTAGATTTGGTCAATCCAGAAAATCTGAAAAATTTGTAATCCGGCCAGTTGTGGTTTTTGGGCCATAACTTGAGTTACGAAACTCCAAATGGAGTGATTCGAAAAAAAGAAATATAACTAGACAAAATAAGAAACAACTTTCATGTTGACCACTTTGCTAAATTTCCACTGCAAAAATGACTAATAGAACAGTAAACACAAAGCTTGAAATCTAAAAATTTTGAACAATTAACATTAAGCTTAGAAATAGTATTGGCAACCAATACCAATAATTTTAGAATGCAAAATGTGGTATGTTGGGAGTATTAAAACCAATGTACCTATTATCCATGTAAAAGTCAACATTTTTGTTGACTAATGAATTAAATAGTAACACCTAAACTTGAATTTTAAGAATTGTATAATTTAATAGTATAACATGCCCTAGTATACCTTGCAAGATTGGTTTGGATTGGTTGGCATGCCAATAGGGTTCTATTAGCAGTACTGCATATGGCTTCATGCCATTCTGTGTTTTATGGCCTCACGTGCCATTCTGTGACATAATAGCCTTTGGCTAGGTTGATTGAGTTATTATATTCGGGTTTTATCTCTGATAATTATTACAGCTTATTAGTTGTTCTGTTGCACATCGGGAGATACAATGTGATCGATGGTGTGATGGTCCGAGGTACTTAGTACCCAATGCCAGTTTACCCATTTATCCAGTCCAGTCGACTAGTATGGGTTACTCGGGCAATGATAATAAATCTTACCAAATTTTAATCGAATAATATTGTAATAAATATTAGAAATTAAGTCTACCAAAGACATAAACATACATTCTGTATATTTACTTTATTTTAGTTATTTTATTTTATATTGTCACCACTAAGCAGAATTGCTTAGCGCGTCGCTTTTGCCACGTGCAAGTACTGGAGACATAGCTGGGGAGCCCAGCAGACATCAGACCTGGTGAATTTTCAGAGCTGCATACTGAGTCTAGAGTCACCTCACATCTACAGTGCATTTGGTAGGACATTAGGACTTTGGGTGGCATTTTGTATTTTACATTTTGTATTAGTTTTGATTGTAATTACAAACTCTTGAACTTATGTGATAATGTAAAGATATGAAATTTCATGTTATTGAAATTTTCTGTATAATATGTTGAAAAATGAAATGTTGAGAAATATTCATGAATGTGCTTCAAGTGATGATGTGAACAAAAAAAAAAATTCTGAAAATAGTGTTGAGATTTTGAGATTGAGTTGAGATGTGTGTATAATGGAGTTCTGGATTTGAAAATTTTATTGAAAGTATCTTTTAAACAGGTTCAGAAGAACTGTTTTTCCAATTTATAGCCGGCACTCTGCCGGATTTTCTATAAAATTTGTGGAAAAATTCAGATTAATCAAAATTGTAGAACATTTATGAAAATTGGTTCCAGGAATATAATAAACTATAAGTACTTTAGAGTATTTAGAAATAAGATAAAGATATACCTTTACAAGGCTTATTATTCTTATTCTTCTTATACTCTAAGTACTTTGGGCAATTTTTTTTCTGGTGCCCAGCCCTATGACAGTGAAAATAATTTACTCTATGTACAGCTTTAACCTTATTTTCCTCGAATTGGCACTTAGACACTTTTCTTAAAATTTTAGGGATTAAAGCATCACTTTTCTTCTTAGTCATACTAGAAGTAGAAGCAACTAAGACTGCTTCTTTTCCCTTGTTGCTAGATTTAGCCTTTTGAGTTGTGACTAGTAATTTTAATAACTCTATAAGTGTATACTATAGTTTGTTCATGTGAAAGTCTACAATAGTCTTATAAAAAGAATTAGGAAAAGATTGTTGGATCAAATCCAATTGTGAGATGAAATCCTTTAGGAAATCATGACTTAACTCAATCAGATTACGTAAATCATTTACCATATTTAATTCTTCCAACATCTTTAACATGAACAACTGCTCTGACATCTCATTTCTTATAGTCCTATTTATCCACCATATAACTTTTGTAGGTTAAATAAGATTTTTAAAGCTATAAGTGTATTCTCATGCTCTATTTGCAACTCTTTACACATAGTAGCAAGCATGTAACACTTAACTTGCAAGTTGTCATTATGCCACTTTCTTAAAGTGTCATGGTCTTCCTTTGATGCACCTTCAAACAATGGATTAGGAGGTTTTGTGTCCAAAACATATCCAATATGTTTAGAATTTAAAATTATTTTAAAGTCCCTTTGCTAATCCTAGAAATTAGATCCAGTGAGCTTATTGGTATCTAGCATACCAGCGAGAATGATGGTAGGTAATTGTGTCATCGTCATTTTATCAAAATATACTACAGAAGATAACAAGATTCTAATTAGTATGTTATGTTTTGTAACTTACCAAATAATTATGGTCTTTTAATCAAATTAGTTCTCCCATTAACTTAGCAGATCCTACACTTCCAAACTAAGGAACAGAAATCCCAGTTGGATAAGATTTATAGTGGGTGATTGAATTTTCATAAACTATTAATCATCTTCAAGTACATCTATTCTTGGAATCATAACAATTCATAAGTGAGTTGCTCTTTACTCATCTCATCTCATGTGAGGTTCAATCAATTATTTGGCCCCTAATGCTCAAAACCTCAGGTACATCCATTCTTGGTCTATCTTACAATAGTTAAGTTGAGCACACTAAGTTAGCAAGTATGCAAATTTGAACCTTAATGACCTCAGGTACATCCATTCTTGCCCACCAAAGTATTTACATACTCACAACATCTCATGCTTAACAATCATTTCAAGAAAATCTCTTAAATCAAATACATGATTCCTATGCAACCATAGCCAACAATGTAAGTGTTTAAAACTTCTTAAATAATTGTCTTAGTGTAGGGCCATGATGCAATTTCCAAAATCACACCATTACCAACTTAATCATTTTATTGGAAGATTTCCTTAGCCAACTTAATTAAATTTGGTCTCACTTTACACATTAGCCATTTTCATTCATATCTTATACACATCATGAACATATATATATCATACATATATACATTCATACAATGGTAAAGTAAAAGGCATGATCATGGACTATTCTATGGAAATCCAATCCTAGCCACAAGGATTTGGATTCAAGGGTATCCTAGGTTAACATTCATCTATTTACAGCTTGATCACAAATCTTCAACTCTTGAATCTCTGTGCTCCCACTGATCTACATCAATGTTTGAGGCTCTATTTCCTTTTGTAAAATACACCGGGCCAATCACAACATTTATCCTTGGGATACCAAGGTGAAAATTACAATAGAATGAGCATATAAGCTTAAATAAATAAATTACAACCTAAGGTTATCACAACAAATTTATAATACAACCCTTAGAAAAATTAAAAATTAATTATTACAATCCCATAGAAATGAATTAGAAATCAATCACATTAGTCTTCTAAAGTCCATGATCATCCATCATGCCAATACCACACATTCATCACATGAACATGCTATTTAATTTCAAATATCTAATATTCAAAATTAAATCTACCATTCATGAATCACATTCACAATCATGTTATATCCATGTTTGGGACTTAGATTAAACATTTTAATTACCAAGAAATGCCATGAATCTTGATCAAGCACCATCATCGCATTATTAGCCAAATGAACATTCCACCTTAGCCATAATGGTGCTTCACTCAAAAGTCATGATTTTTCTTGGATTTTCATGGTTCCAAACTACATCTCATGCATATCAAACACTATAAAACAAGTAAACTCAACAAGACAAAAACATTTGGACAAATCTAAATTTTGGCCTAATGCCATGTACACCATAATCTCATCATGGCTTATTGACATTCTTCAATTTTCTTTTGAATTTTACTTATTTCTAATTACATCTTATGCAAAATGAGGCTATCCCAAACATCATACAATATTATTAAATGTTCCTAATAGAAAATTAGGGTAGCTCTAAAACCAATTAAAAGAAAATTGCACCAAAATAAGCCTTAAGGTGCAAAAGGAAGCATGGCTAGCAATTTTAAAATTTTTCAACCCTAAGTTTCATGCAATATATAAACCTTTTATACCATTGCAAAACACTTAGTTTTGGCCCTAATCAATTGCTAACATGCCTAATTACCATTAGGAAACAAAGCCCCAGAATTCACAAAGTTTGGGTTTGGAAAATTTCTTACCCTTAAGGAGCAGAATCAATATTCTAACACCAAATTCGGGTAGTGAAGCCATCGATTGTTGGCTCTCTAGCTTGTACACACAAGCCCTTGATCAAAGCTCCCTTTTGATCCAAGCAAAACCTTGATCTCCTTTGTTTATGGTTCGACCAACTTGGTAAGAAAGGAGAAGACGTGTTTTCTTGGTTCTTGATACTTGGAAATGGTGAGAAACAATTTCTCAACTTTTGATTCAAAAGTTTAACACTTTAAATCTCTTGAATTTTACAAGAAAAAAAGAGAAGAAATTCTTGCTATGGAAGGGAAAATGAGAAGCCAAGTTGGAAAAGAAAGGAAGATATCATTCTCTCTTTCTTCTTTTCCTTTTATCAAGTTTTATTTTCTTAATTAAAATTAACATGACATGTGTCAACTTTTGACTAAAAGACCAAATGAGTTTTCAAACTCTTATTGGTCCAAATCTCTAATTAATTTTAATTAGGAAAATAAATTTTAATTAATCAATTTTTACAAAATTAATCAATTAAATTTTCTCTCCATTTGACCAAGTTAACATTTGACAAGTCAATTAGTCAACATTTGACTTAGATTAATTCCATAATTAATCAAATTAATTTTCTCCTATATGCATTATTATTCAAGTTTATATTTAAACACTTTAAATATTAACTTGAACACTTCGATAGGCAAATTTTATTTCAAGTCATGCTAGGGACTTTGTAATCTTATAACAAACTAAATTTATTAATTCAATTGATAAATTAAACTATTTAATTAATTAATCAAATTAATTTTGCTTTGATCAAGTTGCTCTTTTGTGTGTGACTTACTAGGTTCATTACTAATTGACAATGAAAACAATATTAACTTTTTAATATTATTAGAACCATTCTAAACTAAAATGAAATTCCCTTTTTCATTTGAGTTCTCATAAGTCATAGTTGACATCTAGTTTTGAATTAATTCTCCAATTCATGAACCTTGATCATACATACCATGCACTAAAATCTCTTGATTACAATATCCTGATTCTAGTTAAAGTCATGGTTCCATGTCAAACTCTTTTGCTTGGAATCATATGTCCTTTTTTAAGTTCAATTCTTTATTAATAAGACTTTCCTGTCATAAACTCTTTTATGACTAAGTCTATCTATCCTGGCTAGGAACTTAAATTCATCAAGAATAATTAAATGGAGATAGGATTTTATTCCTATTTACTTAAGGTAACGGATTCCATCTTGACTAACACCTATGTCCATATATAACTAGTCGAAGCCAACAAATGCCCATATATTCATACATAGTACTAGCATAAAAGCAGTATCAAACTCAAACCACTTGTATACAAGATAACTGTATTATCTCAGTTCAAGGGGTTATACGCACTATTATGATCTAGATGACTTTGTATTGATAAAAGTAAACTCTATGTATAAGTCATCTTGTGTCATTGGTTCAGCCTACTTATTAAATAAGTACCTACCATGTTTGTCATATGGCATGAGACTCACCATTCTATCCCATTAGTATCTCATACTAATCCATGGTTTTTGGATAAGTCATACCCAATGAAGTATCCTAGATTGTGAACTGAATCTATAATACTTGTACTAGAATGTTCTATCACTCATATTCTTAATAACTGAAGAATAAAACATCTAACAAGATATTAAAGAACTTTTTCAATTGAATTTAAACCATTTAAATTTAAAAGAAAAGAATAATTGCCATTAAAAAGGAATAAATGTTTACAATGCACAATACCAAGGCATTACTCTAGGGCATACTGCTAATAGAATGAATGGTTATGACAATAATATACTATATGGAAAAAATAAAATATCATAAGAGCAAAATGACAAACTAATCATCATCAACAATGTCATCACCACCATCGGTATCTCTGGCATCATCTGATGAGTAGCATTCAAAGCTTGGGCTGTAAATTGTGTAACCTAACCATACTCTCGTCAACATAGTTACAATTCTGATACTTTCGATGATTACATGGACGCTTCAGTTTATCCCCGTCCGTCCACTCTGAATGTCGCTTGGTAAATGTGATGAGTTGGTCAATACCTTCTACAATTTTTTCACAACACCTTGAAACAAAAAAAAGTGACCAATTATAGCAGTTCAATCACCCATGCTTTCTTCCTCTACTAAGTCAATTAAGATTTGAATTTGGGTTTTATAGCTTGATTCTATAATGTATTATGTAGCACTAGTTTCATTCCTTTTGTTTCTTCATTGAACAAAAATTTCATCCAATGTGTTATTGTAGGCACATAAATCTAAGGCACACATAATTGCATAGTATAGAAAAAAGAAAAAAGAATAACACAAGATTTAGATGGTTCAGCTGTAAGGTCTACATCTATGGGAAAGACTAGAGAAAAAGTTTCACTATCATGAAAAAGAATAAGATACAATCACTTAAAACTCTCAATCTCTAACCCCAATATGTTTTCCAAATATCTTACAAATCTACCATGAAGGACATAATATTACAATATCTCACAAACCCTAACCCTAACCTTATGCCCTCTGCTACCGCTACACACCTCACTTTTTATTTTAATCAAGTCACAGCGTGAAACTTTCGAATCAAGTTTCGGGTCCATGAAGACATATTCAAAATTCAAGTCACATAAAAATAATAATTTGGTATAGATTTGGAGAGCCCAAAGAGCCTAAGGAGAATCTTTCTTATGGGCCTTGTGAAAAAGTACACCATATGCTTAACACCACATCTAACCCAAAACCTTAAGGCAATGGGTTCATGGGTCCTTCCCACTTATATGTCTCTCACTCATCCCATCTTTTTTTGATGTGAGAATTTCACACTTCATATTCCCAACACAATGCAAATTTCTTTACATTTCTCTTGTCTTGGTCTTTCTCTCCTCTCCCACCCTCCCCAATAATAAACTTGAATCAAGAAAATTATACATAGGAAGGTAAAAATTGATCTCACACTAAATATTTCTAACCCTTCCACTAAAAATTTCTGAAAAATATTGAAAGTAAAGACTTGAACCTAAACTAAGGATCTACAATCAAATTTCAATAAGCTATGTAGAACGTTTCTCAATCTCTTTGTTTAGTTATTAAACTAGAAAAGGAGGTCAATTTGTTTATTTTCCATTTCTCACCATTTAGTACTTTTATTTCAGTGCATATTAGTTAGGCTGTGCAAACTGGCCTTCAAGAGTATGCTTCCATTTGGTAAATAGATTAAATGATAAGGTCAGAAAAAATTTCAGTTATGTCATGTGTATAAGGTTATGAACCATTAAGGATCAATTTCTAAATATAACTAAAGAAATTATAAATCGACTAAAATCTGTTTCCAATTTTAGCTTCAAATTTAATAAATTAAATAGATAATAAATTAATTTTAAAACAAAAAAAAATTGTTTTCTAAATATAACCAAAAGAATTAGAAACCAACCAAATTGATTTCTAATTTTAGCTTCAAATTTAATAAATTAAATATATAATAGTTTAAATTTGAAATCAAAAGCAATCATTTTCAAAATATAACTAAAGCAATTAGAAACCAACCAAAATCGATCTCTAATTTCAGTTTCAAATTTAATGAATAAAATAAATAATAACTTAAATTTGAAATCGAAAGCAATTAGTTTCTAAATATAACTAAAAGAATTAGAAATCAAACAAAATCGATTTCTAATTTTAGCTTTAAATTTAATAAGTTAAATAGATAATAGCTTAAATCTAAAACCAAAAGATAAGTAAAGGAATTCGAAACCAACCAAAATCAGTTCCTAATTTAATCTTAAAATTTAATAAACAAAATAAATTTAGAAACAAAAAATAATCGGTTTCTAAATATAACCAAAGAAATTAGAAATTGATCAAAATCGATTTCTAATTTCAGCTTCTAATTTAATAAATTAAATAGATAATAGATTAAATTAAAAATGAAAAAACAATTGGTTTTTAAATATAACTAAAGGAATTAAAAATCAACCAAAATGACTTTCTAATTGCAACTTCAAATTTACTAAATTAAATAGATAATAGCTTAAACTTGCAACTGAAAATAATTGGTTTCTAAATATAACTAAAGGAATTAGAAACTAACCAAAATTGGTTTCTAATTTTAGCTTCAAATTTAATAAATTAAATAGATAATATCTTAAATTTGAAATAAAAAATAATTGATTTCTAATTTTGGTTTCAAATCCGTTATATTTGACCCATCCTACTTAATTTTCATTTCAAAAGCTGTTTCAAATTACAAATAAACATAAATCTATTTCTAAATTCAATTTCTATTTTGGCATTTTCTATTGTAGTGAGAGTATGGCCTTAGAGTCGATTTGATATATGAACGAGGTGAAATGTTTTTCCTTATTGCGAAACGATGGCACATGTGGAATATGGTAATTAATGATATAATTATCGATAGAGGTTGATTATTAAAATGGAAGGGTTGATTTATTGGACGATAAATATGTAAATAAAGGATTAGCATTCAGGTAGTTCTAATGTTAAATAATTCTTACTCATTATTGAAATTGTTTTCTGACTGCTACAAATAGGGGTGGCCACAATTTTGTTTTCGAATCGAAATTAAATTGGAACCAGTTTGATCAAAATCAGATTGAAACTTGTCAAAACTTGAATCGATTTTGAACCAAACTGAAATCACTCTTCTGTGATTTGGTTCAGGTTCATATTTTTTTATGAATCGTGAATCAATATTTTCGAATTACATTGAATCGACGGTTTCGAACAAAATCAAATCAGCAATTTAAATATAAAAGAACTCTATAAATACCTCACCCCACTTCTAATTCATTTATATAAATCTTAAATTCCATACACAATTATTTTCTATACTTTTTTTTAATTCTCAATACTCTCAGTTTCTCTCAAATTCTTTAAACAATTATTTACTGCACTCTTTTTAATTCTCAAAAGTCTCTTAATCTTCCTATTTTATTATTTTATAAACTTACTGAAATTTTCAATACTATCTCAATTACTCTATTATTATTTTATATCCTCAATAAAATTTCCCAATACTCTCTATTTTATATTGTTTTCTCTTTTATGCTTTTTTTTTTAATTATCAAATTATCATACAATTTTTAGAAAATGACCAAGCAATAGAACTACAAACTTTGATTCCTCTAAATTCTAAGAGGATACATAGACAAAATTAAGTTCAAACATCTTTTTTTTTAATTCTTTAAAATTATTAATTTCATCTCTAATTTTTTAATGAAGTCCAAGTCTTTTTTTATTAAAATTTTCTTAAAGATAAATTAATTTTATTCTATTTTTTCTTAATTTATTTTGATTGAAAGATTTCAAAGAAAAATTAAAATATTTATGCAAATATAACTTAATTCTAAATCAATAATTTTTTTTTTTATTTTTTTGTCTAAATTGCCCTTGAACCACCCCTAAACTGCTCTTAAATACCTCCAAACTGGTCTCCAAATGTTTTGAACCGTCCTTCAAACTATTTTAAATCGAGGCTTGAATCAGAACTGGTGGTTTAGGAACCGTCTTCCAAATCATTCTGTGACAATTTGGTTTAGATTCATGATTTTATTAAACCTGAACAGGCAATTCAAGAATCGTAACTAGTAATTCCTGAACCATGACCACCCCTAGCTACAGGTCTTCAAGGGAGAAGGAGGGTATTAGAAAGTGTTAGACCTAGGGGTATTAATCCATGTTTTGATAATAATAAATAATTAGTGTGGTACTAATCTACCTTGAAAGTGTTTGTGTTAAGATTATAAGTCCCAAGCTCAAAATTGAGAAATTGCTTCAAATCAAGATTGAGAAAGAGTAGGAAATTGAAGCAAAGATCAAGGAGACACTACAACATAAATTTTTTTTCTTTTATCTTGTGAATCTCAATTGGTTGGTTATGATGGCTCAAGTCTAGGTTTCTCTAAATTTCTTATTGTCTCTATTTTTAACTTTTTTTTTTATCAATAGGGAGTAAAATGAAATTTTCACTTTTGATAAATACAAATTTTTTTATGAAAGTATTTTCATTGAAGAGTTTATAAAATTAGCTTTCCAACAATTCAAATGGATCAAAAATCCAAGTTTGGGTGAAAAAGCTATGAGTTTTTAAAGCCTAAGTGTCCTTTTTGTGTCTTTTGTCCAAAAAGCACTTCAACAGCTGAAGTTTACACTTTAAATGATGGTTTTTGAGTTTTTAAAGCCTAAGTATCCTTTTTGTCTAGAAAGCACTTCGGTAGCTAAAGCTAGGAACTTCGGTAGCCGAAGTTCATTTTTAAAAAAATAATTTTTGGCTCTTCAACCTTCGATAATCAAAATAAAAGACTTCAGTAGCCAAACTTGGATTTATGTAACTCGATAAAATGGGTTTTGGATGGTTGAACGACTATATTTGCATTTAATGCACCCCCTAACGGTCATTTTCTTGTCAAAACTATAAATAGAGACCATTATAACTAGAGGGAAGTTACAACTATTTCTTTGAGAATTTATTATGCCCAAAAGATTTTTTCCTCTTCTCTCTCTCTAGAATTTGAGCTACTATAATTGATTATTGAGAGCTTGATATTTTGAGCTATAATTTCTTAGTTTTGAGAGTTAGTTCTAGCTTGTTATGAATATTTATTGTTACTTGAGTATGATAGAGCTTTAAATTGCTCTTGAGTGTAAAGGAATTTATAAAAGAGCAAAGGTTTGCTCTTGTAGTGATTGTAAGGGATTTACTCTTCACCCAAAGAAGAATTTTAGTGGAGTTAACTCTCAAGGAGGGCCTTGAGGAGAGGATGTAGGTTTAGGATAGATGAACCTCTATAAAATCTCTTGTGTTCTTTCTTTCCTTCCTTTTCCTTGTGCATTTCACTAAAAAAATCTCCACTTACCCTTCAAATTTTTTAATTAACACATTCACTCTGCCCCCCCCCCCCCCCTCTCAGGTTGCTGCAAGGGACTCTAAGTGTTATCAGAGCAAGTCTCCATTTAATTTTGGAGTAAAGATCAATGGCAACCCTCAATGCACAAAAAGGTCAATCAGTGGTAAGACCTCTCTTCTTTGATGGTAATGACTTCTTATATTGGAAAAATAAAAATTTTTTATTTTTTTAAAACAGAAGGCGTTGACTTGTGGAATGTTATAAAGAATGGGCCATTCACCCCAACTAAAATTGTAGATAGTGTGCATGTAGCTAAGCTAAAGGGTGAATGGAGTGAACAAGAGAAAAGAAGAGTAGCTCTAAATGATAAAGCTATTCATGTTTTATTTTGTGCATTAAGTAGAAGTGAATATAATAAAGTGTGTATGAAGTCTATCGTAAAAGAAATTTGGGATGCTTTGGTGGTTACTCATAAGGGTACTAGTCAAGTAAAAGAGAATAAGATGGATTCCCTTATCTATCAATATGAGTTGCTCAAGATGAAGTCAGATGAAACCATAATCAAATGCAAGATAGATTTGTGGAAATCATAGGGGGAATCAAATCTCTTGGGAAGGCATTCACAAATGAGGAGCTAGTAAAGAAGATACTAAGAAGTCTTCCTAAGGAGTGGCTACCCAAAGTAACTTCACTCAAGGATTCCGAAGACTTGAGCAAGGTGCAACTTGATGAGCTCTTGGGAAATCTCATTGACTATGAGATGACTCTCAAAAGAGACCAAGTGGAGGAACCCAATAAGGCTAAAAAGAATATTGCCTTTAAAGTATCTTCCAAAACTCAAGTGATGAAGATAAAAAGTTTGATGAGGAAGAGTTAGCTCTATTGATAAGGAAAATAAGGAAGAAACTCTTCCAAAACAAGAAGTTCATCCTAAAGAGGAACTTTAAGAAGGAAAAGGGTGAAAGTAGCAAGAGGGATCTTTCCATATGCTTTGAATGCAACAAGCCGGCTCACATTAGAATAGATTGTATGAAATTGAAGAAGCCTTTCAAGAAATTCAAGAATGAGGCTCTCAAAGCAACATGGCATGAATTAAATGACTCTGAAGATAAGGAGATTGGTGATCAAGTTGCCCAAATATGCTTCATGACAATAGAAAAAAGCTCTAATGAGGTAACTTTAAATGATGATATTGTTGAATTTTCTTATGATGAACTAGTTAGTGCCCTTAAAGTCATGATGATGAGCTAGAATTAAGTTATAAGAAAAATAAACTTTTGAAAAATGAGCTTGCTAGTTTAAGGAAGGTGAATGAGACCTCATCTAAGGATGATAAACCATTAGATAATAAAGAGCAAAAATCCTTTGATGAGCTCTCATTAGAAAATGAGAAATTGAGAAATGAAATTGTTGAGCTAAAAACTTCTCTTTCTAAATTTGTTAAAGGAAAGGATAAACTTGATGTCATCTTGAACTCTCAAAGGTCTCCTAGCATTAAGTATGGACTGAGCTATAGCAAATTTGCCCAAGCTCCTCCTTCAAAGACCATATTTGTTAAAACATCTAGTTCTAGTGAGCTTAGTCCCCAAGTGCCTAGTCCAAAGGTGTCCAATCCTAAAGGACAAGAACCCAAGATATCTTGTGAATATGAAACTATAAAGTTTCATTTCATCAACATGCTCCTAAACAAAATGTAAATAGGACATATACATCTAGCAGAGTTGCATTTAGGCCAAACTTTTATAGGTAACATGCTATTAGGCCTCATAACTATCATCACACTCACCATGCCTCATGCTTACATGCATATAATGGACACAAAAAGAATGGATCTATGAGACCATATGCACACTCTCATGCATATAGACCAAGAACTAGAAGGTTCAATGGTCATTATCATTATTGTGGCAAGTTTGGTCACACCAACTGTAGGTGTTCCATAAGGAAAATCCATCTTAGATGTGGTTGGATATTTGATTCAAATGATGGAACTACTAACCCCCAAGGACTCAAGTACATTTGGGTACCTAAAGTAAATTGAATTATCTTATGTAGGTGTGCTTGAAATCCTCAAAGCTTGAAAGTAAGTGATATTTGGATAGTGGATGTTCAAGACACATGACTAGAAAATGCCGACCTTTTCTTTTCACTTGAAACGAAAGATGGAGGTGGGCAAGTGACCTTTGGTGACAATGGTAAAGGTAAAATTATGGGGATAGGTAAGATTGGTAAGGAAAGCTCCCCTATTCTTGACAAAGTACTTTTGGTTGATGGTTTAAAATATAATTTGCTTAGTGTTAGTCAATTATATGGTAAGGGTTGTAGAGCTATTTTTTTAGTCTAAATCTTGCTTTGTGTCTAGAATGTGTGATAAAAAAATGTTATTTATTGGTGAAAGAGTTGAAAATATTTGTGTTATTGATTTGCATACCTTGTCTCACAAATATCTCAAGTGTTTTGTTTCTATTAGTGATGACTCTTGGACTTGGCTTAGAAGGCTAGCACATGCTAGCATGGACCTTCTTACAAACTTAAACAAGGATGAGCTAGTTAATGGGCTTCCAAAGATCAAGTTTCAAAAGGAGAAGTTGTGTGATGCATGCCAAATAGGCAAGCAAGTCAAGGGCTCTTTTAAATCTATTCATAAGGTATCTACTTCTAGACCCCTTTAATTGTTGCATATGGATTTGTTTGGTCCTACTAGAGTAGCTAACTTAGGTGGTGCATATTATGCTTTGTGATTGTTGATGACTACTCTAGCTATACTTGGGTTGCATTCCTTACTCATAAGGATGAATATTTTGATATTTTTGAGAGATTTTCAAAAAAGGTTCAAAATGAAAAAGGTTTTAAATTTCTTCTATTAGGAGTGATCATGGTAGAATATGAAAATGAGAGATTTGAAAAATTTTGCAACTCACTAAGGATCACTGACAACTTTTCTTCTCTTAGGACTCCCCAACAAAATGTTGTTGTTGAAAGAAAAAATAGGACTCTTTTAGACATGGGAAGGATTATGTTAAATGAATATCACTTGCCTACTTATTTTTGGGTGAAAAACTTGTTATGTTTCAAAAAAAAGTTTTAATTAGACTTTTTTTTAAAGAAAACCCCTTATGAGCTATGTGATGGCAAGAAACCTAAAGTAGGTTTTTTAGAGTTTTTTGTTGTAAATACTTCATTTTGAATACCAAAGATAATCTAAATAAATTTGGCTCTAAAATCGATGAAGGTATTTTTTTAGGGTACTCTATATTTAGTAAAGCATATAGAGTCTTCAATAAGAGAACTTTAGTTGTTGAAGAGTCAATGCATGTTATATTTGATGACACTAACCCCTTTGGTCCTAGAAAGGATATTTTTTATGATGATAATGTTGTAGGTAATTTTGATGAGTTAACTCTTGAAAATCATCAATCTAGTGAAAATCAAGATTAACTCAAGGAAGATCCCTAAAAGGATTTAGAAGATGATGAAGTTAAGCTTCAAAAGCAACAAGGTTAACTAGTTCCTTATCAACGAGTTCAACAAGATCTACCTGAAGAATGGACCTTCAAGAAGGATCATCCCAAGGACCAAATCATTAGTGATACATCAAAAGGGGTAACAACTAGATCATCTCTTAGAAATATATGTAATAACCTTGTATTCATTTCTCAAATAGAACCTAAGTGCATTGATGAGGCCATTAATGATGAGGGTTGGGTACTTGCAATGTAAAAAGAACTCAACTAATTTGAAAAGAATAAGGTTTGGACCTTAGTTCCTATGCTAAAAGATCATCCATCCATAAGCACCAAACGGGTGTCTAGAAATAAGTTAGATGAGGATGGAAACATAACTAGGAATAAGGCTAGGTTAGTAGCCAAAGGTTATAACCAAGAGGAGGGCATTGACTATGATGAAACTTTTGCCCCTGTAGCTAGATTATAAGCCATTAGAATTTTACTTGCATATGTATCATACATGAGTTTTAAACTTTTTCAAATGGATGTTAAAAGTGCTTTTCTAAATGGTTTTATTGATAGGGAGGTATATGTTGAGCAACCTCCTGGATTTAAAAATCATGAGTTTCCAAACCATGTTTTTAAATTGATTAAAGCCTTGTATGGATTGAAACAAGCTCTTAGAGCTTAGTATGAGAGGCTTAGTAACTTTCTTTTATAAAATGGTTTTTCAATAGGAAAAGTTGATACAACTCTTTCTATTAAAAATTATGAAAATGACATTTTTGTAGTGCAAATATATGTTAATGATATTATATTTGGTGCTACTAATGAGTATTTTGTGTGAAGAGTTTGCTAACACTATGAAGAGTGAGTTTGAGATGAGCATGATGGGAGAACTCAAGTTCTTTCTTGGGCTTCAAATTAAGCAAGCTAAGGATGGCATCTTTATCAACCAAGCCAAGTATATTAAAGAATTGATCAAGAGATTTGGGATGGAGAATAGCAAGCCAAGTAGAACTCCAATGAGCACAAACACCAAACTTAACAAGGATGAAAAAGAAAAACCAGTTGATAAAAAGTTCTATAGAGGTATGATAGGTAGTCTCTTATACTTCAAGGCTAATAGACCGGATATTATGTTTTCTGTATATTTATGTGCATGTTTTTAATCACATCCTAAAGAGTCTTATTTGCATGCTATTAAATGCATTCTCAAATATTTGAATGGTACATTGCATTTAGGTCTATGGTATTCTAGAAATGGATCTTTTGATTTGTATTCCTACTTAGATGTTAACTTTGTCAGAAGCATCCTTGATTAAAAAAGTACCTCAAGTACTTATCAACTCCTAGGACACTCTTTAGTTTTTTGGTGTAGCAAGAGACAAAGCTCGGTTGCACATTCCACGGCCAAAGTCAAATATATGGCTGCAGGTCTTTGTTGCAGCCAAATTCTTTGGATCAAACAAAAATTAAGGGACTTCAAAGTGTCTCTTGATCACATTCCTATTAAATGTAATAACACAAGTACAATCAATTTGACCAAAAACCCTATACAACATTTTAGAATCAAGCATATAGACATTAGAGATCATTTTATATATGATCATGTGTTAAATGGTGATGTTGTTCTTGAGTTTATTAATACTAATCACCAATTAGCAGATATATTTACAAAACCTTTACGTGAAGATAGGTTTAATTTCATTACAATAGAATTAGGCATGCTTGATAACTTTGATGTTTGAAATTGTGATGATTGAATATGTATATACTTTTTGAAAATTTATGTTGAATTGATGTATTTGTGGTGTTTTTTTTAAGTGTGTCTCAATGTTTTAAAATTTTTATGGACAAGAAGTTTTAATTGTTCAAAAAGGAGAAGGTTTTAGTAGTAGTAATGGGCTTAAAAGTATGTTTTTAAAAGTTTGGGCAGTAGTAAGTTCAACAGCTGAACTTATGTTGTCTGGTAGCCAAAATATCTTAAGCCTTTTTCACTTTCAGATAGAGGAACTTTATGCAGCTAAAAGTCCTTGTTCTGGCTACTGAACCTTTAAATTTTTTTTTAAAATTGGGTAATAACTACAGCAGTAGCTAAAGGACTTCTTTTCGACTACCGAACCTGGATTTTTTAAAAACCCCCAAACTCCCTTTTCTTTGATATTTCCTTCTTTCGTGTAAGAGTTTATTTTATCTCTATCCTAGTTTGTGTTTGTTGATTATTCTTGAGTTTATATAAGCTCAACATTAGTTGTTGGCAGCTGAGTATATGTGCATATATATATATGTTCGTGGCGTCATGGATTCTGAAGTCCAATGTTGAGAATTTACCTAATTTAAATCATTAGTCTTACTTGTTGTTTGTCAGATTTCTCTTTACTTATTAGTTAATGCCTATGCTTGCTTTATTATGTTGCATACATATTGTGATTTACTGTTCACATGAATAGAACACTAATATTCTATTTTGGCAGCCACATCATTACAATACTAATTTTCATTAATTTAGATTATTCTCCTTGATTGTTTTAAGAAGGTTATTTGCCAAAATTATGCTGGTACTTTGAATAGACTCCATGCTGGTTATAGAAATCTTGTTCACATGAAATCACTGAATTTGTATTATGGAAATATGTATTGCTATCTTTTTGGCTCCTTTCAGGATATTCTTGTGAATAGTTGTTTAGTATACTGCCTCTAGATTGAGCCTATACTATGCATGTATTCTGAGTATCTCAATAAAACAATTATACTCATGTTAAGTTTCAAATCAAGAAAATTATGCACATTTGCTTAGTTACCATATAACCACTTTAATGATATTACTTTTGGTGCTCAAATGTAAACTTCCTAGCTAGAGTTACCCTTGAAATGCCTTGTCTTATAAATGCACTTTATGAGTTTGCCATTATATGAAGTGTTCTTGTAATCTTTATATATTGTCATGTGTTTCTATATCTTCACATTGATTATACAGTTGCTAAGATTAGATATGCTTCTTTTGAATTACTCTTGTTGGCATTCTATACACATGTTTGACTTATATTGCCTAAGTTGATTTGGTTTGCATAATATTGTTATTTTTTTATTGCATAATTATCTATTGTTAACTTGAGAGGTAATATTTTATGGCTATTGTGCGTTGGCTTGACAATCTTTTGATGAATGGTTCATTCTATGCTGCTTTTGACTTAGCTATGGACTCTCTGTTTTCTTTTGTAGTGTTCTATCTCTTTTGTCTTTTCTTTTTCAATGGGCCAAAAGAGGGCATGTGGTAAGAACCTTGTCAGAAAGAACCTTGTTCGTCTTCTCCTTTAGAGTGCATTTTGATGATGCCAAAAGGGGGAGATATGTAGATAGTGGATGTATAATTCCAAATGCTAGGCTTTATACATGATATATACATGGTATGCATGTTTTGGTATATTTATATGATGCTCTCTAATCTATTGGATTATTATATCTTTGTATCATCATTCATTTAGGACTCATGACATTATGGCATTACATTCATCGAGTCAAAACCTCTCTTAAGTGCTCTCCAAATTCTAATTATTGAGGTATAAATTGTTTTTAAAAGGAGTATATTAAGGAGGAGATTTTTTGAAAAACACACACTTCACTTATGCTTAATTTTGCTCATCCACTAATCGTTTGTCATCATCAAAAAGGGGGAAATTGTTGGACCTAGGAGTCTTAATCTATGTTTTGATGATAATAAACAATTAGTGTGCTATTAATCTATCTTGGTAGTGTTTGTATTAAAATTGTAGGTCCCAAGTTCAAAGTTGAAAAATTGCTTCAAATCAAGATTGAGAGAGAGTGAGAAATTGATGCAAAGATCAAGGAGACACTAAAATGTAATTTTTTTTTTTTAAATCTTATGAATCTCAATTGGTTGGTTATGATGGATCAAGTCTAGGTTTCTCTAAATTTCTTGGTATAGGAAGAGTAAAATGAAATTTTCACTTTTGAGAAATACAATTTTGTTTTGAAAAGTGTTTTCATTGAAAAGTTTATTAAATTAGCTTTTCAACTGTTCAAACGAATCAAAAATTCGAGTTCGAGTTAAAAAGTTATGAGTTTTTAAAACCTAAGCACCCTTTTTGTGCCTTTTGTCTAGAGAGCACTTCGGCAGCTGAAGTTCATACTTTAAATGATGGTTTTTGAGTTTTTAAAGTCTAAGTGTCTTTTTTGTCCATATAGCACTTCGGTAGCCGAAACTAAGAACGTCGGCAGCCAAAGTTCACTTTTTAAATGATATATTTTGGCACCCCAACCTTCGGCAACGAAGTAAAAGACTTTGGCAGCTGAACGTGGGTTTATGTAACTTGATAAAATGGGGTTTTGGGTGGTTGAATGACTATATTTGCATTTAATGCACCCCCAATAATTATTTTCTTGTCAAAACTATAAATAAAGATCATTTATTACTAGAGAAAAGTTACAGCAACTATTTCTTTGAGAATTTATTATATCCAAAAAAAATTTTCCTCTTCTCTCTCTCTAGAACTTGAGCTACCATAATTGATTATTGAGAGCTTGATATTTTGAGCTGTAATTTCTTAATTGTGAGAATTAGTTCTAGCTTATTGTGAACATTTATTGTAAATTGAGTGTGATAGAGCTTTAAATTACTCTTGAGTATAAAGAGATTTATAAAAGAGCAAGGGTTTGCTCTAGTGGTGATTGTAAGTGATTTATTTTTCACTAGAAGAATTTTAATGGAGTTAACTCTCACAAAGAGCATTAAGGAGAGGACGTAAGCTTGTAATAGCTGAATCTCTATAAAATCTCTTGTGTTCTTTCTTTCCTTCATTTTTTCTTGTGCATTTCACTTAAAAAATCTCTACCTACCCTTTAAATTTTTTAATTAACACCCAATTTATCCCCCTCTTGGATTGCTATAAGGAACAACAGAAGACTTGCATTTACGAAATAAAAGAAATAAAAGAAGGTGCATCAATTATATTTGAAGACAATTAAGCAGTAAAAAACTTTGTATTATGTACTTGAGCATAACATAATTGATATAGGATTATGTATGTGTTGAGATCAATCTTTTAGATAAAATATTTCATTATAAATCTTGCTTCGATTAAGAGAGTTGTTAGTTATAACTATATTGTATAGCATGCAAGATTAGATTTTATTGTATTTTAAAAAAGACACTATTTTTCAGGTGGATTAAAGTTTATAAGAAAATTCTGCAGATTTTCAATAGAATTCTAAAAAATAAATTAAGAAGATAAAATTATAATAATTAATTGCTAAACTGGATTATAATATGATAAATGCATTTAATCATGCAATAATGTGGCATAAACGATAATATAGAGAATCGTTGTTAAAAGAGCAGGAAGAGCGAACATTTAAATTCCTAAATTGATTTGTATTTAAATTTCAAATAATAACTATAAATTAAAATTTAATTTATAAATATAAAAATTTAAATAATTAATTTTTAATTTAATTATGGTTGTTAACAACAAGTATTTTTAATGTTTCAACTTAAATTATAATCTATACAATATATAAATGTAAGGAAGGAAGAAATATTTATTTTGTTAAAAATACATTTTATTTTTTTAAATTAATTATAATTATATTTTTATTATTTAAATTAACTTTAATATTTATATAAATTTAAAATTCTTAATTTTAGAGTTCATATAAATTTAAAATTCTTAATCTTATTTATATTTAATTGTAATTAAATATAAAATTTTATAAAAAATAATTAACTAAAATAAAAAATTAATAAATAAAAAATAAAAAAAACACAATTAATCTATAATTTATAATCTATCTATTTATAATATATATATAAATATACAAAAGATGAGCGAACTTTCAAATCAACCAAAATACCCTTATATATTTAATCTAGTTATTTAATTTAGTTCATATAAAAATATTAATTAATTAATTAATATAGAAAACTAATTAAACAAAATTTTATAATACGAAGTCTATTAATAATAGAAATTTTTATTTATATTTTACAAAATATATTTCGATTATTACTTGAAAACTAAAAAAGAATAAAAGCTTAACAAAATTCAAATTAACAGATATATCCTTCATAAAAAAGGAAAATCGTAATAAAAAAAATTTCGTACAACAACTAAGCTTTTGCTTTATTATGATAAAAGTTCATATCTTATTTAATTATATTAAATTTAATTATTATTATTATTATTATTATTATTATTATTATTATATATAGCCAAGAGCCAAAATGGTTTGTAGGCCACCCCAACAGAAAGCTCGCACATCAGCAATGGGAAGTGGGGTCGTCGAACTGCAAAGAAACTCAACCAACTGGGCTAAGGCTGTGGGAGAAATTGTGAAAATGGAGAGAAAGATCTTTCCCAAACACGAATCACTTGCTTCGTCCTTTGCCGAAGAACTGAAAAAGAAGAATTCTGGGTTGATTTACATGGAGTTGGACGGTGAAGTCGTTGGCTATGTCATGTATTCTTGGCCTTCTTCTTTGTTTGCTTCTATCGCTAAGCTTGCAGGTTCTAATTCCACACCTCTCTGCTCCTTCGCACCGTCAACCATTTTATTTTACCAATATTCTCTCTTTACGAGAAACAACAAATTAAAAGAGGAAGTGTCTAATTGCATTCTATTCTCCTAGGTGAAATAGTTCCCTGTGATTGATTGTTCAGTCAAATTTTAGCGTACCCATAAATTGTTCGATGAAAGTACCCTGAGAATTTTTTAGTATGCTTCTTCCTTTTTTTTTTTTTTTTTTTTTTAAGGCAGTAGAGCTTTAGAAATTGTGACTTTTTTCTAATCGTGTTTACTAAACCCATTTTTCTAAAAATGTAAAATCTTTCTCGTATCTTGCATGAGCGTTCTTATTGCCTTACTTGGATTTTCTTAAATGTTGATGGGGGAATTAAAAACAGTGAAGGAGAATTACAGGAGGCAAGGCCATGGAGAGGTATTGCTGAAAGCAGCAATTCAGAAATGCAGATCAAGAAAGGTCCATCGCATATCACTACATGTTGATCCCTTGAGGACTCCAGCAATGAGTTTATACAAGAAGCTTGGTTTTCAGGTTGATGCTTTGATAGTGGGTTACTACTCTCCAGACCGAGACGCCAACAGAATGTACTTGGAATTTGATTCTGAATAGTGGAAATACTTCTTAAATTTTGAACCAATACATTTTGACACCAGTGAATTTTAATTTCCACGTAATTTACAGGTTTATTTTTCCTTTGTGTAGTCGCTCTCCTTTGTGTATAGATATAGATATCATTTCAATATAGATTAATATTACAATGGGATGAGGTGAGAGGCTTTGTTAAATCAAATAACTTTCTCAAGTTAATCTACAAAAATAAACTATAATCAGTTTAAATGGGCTTGTTTTGCCGAAAGAAAGCCACATAATAGCATCGTACATACTAAAGGCCCACAAAAATTAGATGAAAAAAGCTCACACGTATAAAAGTGCAGATCAAACGCCCAAATTAGTGTAGCAGCAACCCAGAAGCCCAAACTAGAGAGGCGGGAGCTCAACCCAGGAAATTTACGCGCCATCACCAACAGTAGGCACCGCATCTTACCTTAACAAGCGCATTGAGGGTTCGGAGGACTATTTTAAAATCGGCCCAGTTAGGGAACCACTAGAAATAAAGAGTTAACGATTTAAAATTGCAATTTTGACTTATAATTTAATCTGAACGATATTGGGGCTTCGTTTATTTTATGAAAATATATTTTCTACGTGTTTTTTTTGTTATTTGGAGCAAAAAGTAAAAACATCATAAGAAAATTATTTTTAATCATGGCAAGTTTAGGAAAATGATTTCATGAGAGAAATTTTCCCCAATGCTTAATTGGCTCTTTTATATAAATAGATTGTTTGATGATTTTTTAATAAAAAAGTAATAATAAATTGATAGTTAGTATAGTTTTAATTTTACTCATCTTATTTTTTAATGAATATATATTGTTTGAATATGAAATGGAATTAGGAAAAAAAGATGGATATTTTACTTCCATTAAATATAAAATATAGATAATTTTGTTACATATAAACTATATATATTAAAATGATGATTTTTTACAATAAAAAAAAATTAAATTTATGAGATAGTAAATATTTTCATAAATAAAAATAGAGATGACAAAATTGTGGATATCTATTAGTTTAAAATGATAAGATGTATTTGAATTTCATTGTTTCGATATCAACTGGAAGAAAACAAGTAAATTGAGAGAATCAAGCTTTATTTTAGCTCAAGTGAAATAGAAATTAAAAATAGCTAAAGTAGGCCTTTATTTTAGCCCTTTTCCCTCCCATTAGTATTGCCTTTTCAAAAGCTTGATTAGGTGCTCATTTTATGGACACCTATGCTACCTAATTCAGTATATAATCAAGGCAGTTTTGTGTTGTAAGCTGAATAGAATCATAAGGTAACTCCTCCAACTGTAGCCACCCCTTTTAACTACCTTCAAAGACTATCTATTTTATTAAAAAATAATCAAAGCAATGTTTTTACTGCTTTATTAACATGGCCTTGTTTTATACTGAATTTTGGCCAATCTTTTCGTGGTGGTAGAAAAATATAGAGCAAAATAGTAAGATGTCCTTTCCTTAATTGTATGATTTCACGTGTTTATGCTTTAAAAGGATGGTTTTGGGAGGTTTTCAATGAGAAATTAATGGTGAAAGCAATTAAAGGTTAATGTTTTATATATTTTAAAAGATTCCTTCAAATTTTCTGAGGGTTATAGATGAAATATATTTTGATAATTGATTATAATGAGATTCGTATGAAATTTACTATCATCAATGATCATGAGAAAATTATTATATATAATAGTTATATTTAATTTTTTTTTATTATGGAAATGATTTATTATGTTAAAATTTTTATGGCTTCAAATTAATAAAAATAAGTTCATTTGTACAAATTAAAAAAAAAAAAAAGCACTCTTACCTTTTTTATTTGTTCTATGCCTTATTTTGAAGCTTTAAGCATGGCTGGGATTCCCATTGGCTAGCTTTAAACTCGTTTTAAATAACTGATCATAAGCATTTAAGCAACTATGCGTATTCACATAAATTGATATGAATATTTTGTTATAGTTAAATTTATTTTGCTGTTTGATTAAAAATTTTAAAAGAACTTTTAACAATCACAAGAATATGGAACCTTGTTTAAATAATAAATAAATAGAATTTGGTGGTAAGTTGTGTAGGAAATTTAATTGATTTTATATTTCCAATTAGAGTTTGATTTATATTTTTTTTTTAATCTTAGAAATAGGATTAATATTAGCCTATAAATACTTATGAAATCAAAATATTCTAAAAATTTATCACGGTGATATTATTATCACTAAATAAAATTTGAAAATTTATTTCTTTATCTCTAGTGTTTTTTAAGAATTTGTTTCTCATCCTCTTTGTTCCTCTTTATTCTATTAGAAAAATATTTAAATGAGGAGAAACTCTCATAGTCCATGAGTTGAGCATACCATAAATTTTATTGAGCGATTAAAGTGAAACCCACAAATTACCTATTAAAAATAACAATTAATAAGAATTGAACACTCAATTTAATGAAAATACTGATTAAATATTATTAACTAATCAACTTCCTTTTTCATCTTCTGAGCAAATTAAGCTTTCATCTGTAGGATTATATTCTCGACATATATCGTGAATTGATACATGGCTTTGAATAATTTGTAAAAGTTAAAATTATTTTGTTATATGATTAAAAATTCTACAACAACTTGTAAAAATCACAATAATTTGGCATTTGGAACCTTGTCTAAATAAATAAATAAATAAATATTTGTAGATTTAGTGGCAAGTTGTCACATGTGGTGTCCATGCATAAGGACAAAGTAGAAATTTTTATCCAAAATCCCCTTTTGAAACTTATTGGAGATTTTTTCTTCTATTTATGTTGGCGAAATTTTTGCTTGGGAGTTTCCTTTATAGTCAGCATCATCTTCCAGATTTGCTGGGCATTGGATCATGTCACAGATTCCATTACTCACCAACAAATATTTATTTATTTACTTCCACTTTTAAATGATTGAGAACTACTTTCAATCTCTTCAACAATGAAAATAATCGCTTTTATTTTTATTTTTTTTATTTTTAATTGAAGTACCATCTTAAATTAATAGACACTTTTCTCTTTGGCTCTTTTAAGATAAAGTTATAACTTTTTTTTAGAGAGCATAAAAGTTAAATATTAATATTGTTCAAATATATTTCTTGTAAATCAAAGTTGTTTAATTTTTACCTATTTCTAATCTATCATTTATATATTCAGACGCAAGGCACACGCAAGACTGAACATAGAGAGATTAAAGTTTAAAAAGACAAATAATTATTATAATTAACAAAAATTTATAAATTATATTTTTTTACATTAGTTTTTTGATAAAATATAAATTTTATTAATTATAAATGATCTTCAAATATATATGTAAGTTTATGTAGATGCAATCAATTAAAATAAGTAACATGAATTTTAACAATTATCCAAACAAGTAATTTAAGAAAAATATTTAAGCAATAAAAATTTAAATAAATCATCACCTAAACTTTTTAGAAGCCACCATCCAGATTTTCTGAAGCACATATCTAAAATTAAAAATCGTTTGTAATATAATTATTTTAATATTAGACTGATTATATTTTATCAATGAAGAACCGGTTATATATTATAAAAAAATATTGTCCATTAATCGCTTATAAATTGAAGCATATAAAAGGATAAATTTATTGACACATTTTATCAAACATGTTAAAGATAAAAATCAAAAGAAAAAATAAGTTAAAAAAATATTAATTTGGTATTAAAATAATAACAACAATACAATTTATGAAATGATCAATATTTAAAATTATAAAGTATTTAAATTTCATTTGGAATGATTGATTTTTTTTTTCAGTTAACTATTTAAAATTACAAACCGTAACCTATAAATTAAAGTCAAGACTTGAGAAATGGCTAAAATGTTAATCAAGTGGAAAAAGATAAAAAAGCAACAAACAACTTAATTCCTTTAACTATGTCAAAATCAAAGATACAATAATTTATTTTAACTTTATTATTATTATTATTATTATTATTATTATTATTTACAAAAAAAAAAAAAGAGGGCCAAAGCTTGGATCTGTCTCTATTTCTTTGCAAGTTATCATATATCTATTAAAAAAAATTTCTGGGGAGGGAGGGGAGCGAAAGCCTTATGCTGGGTTTGCCCTGAATCTATTTATAATCTCTTAATATCTATCTATTTATAATATATGAAAGTAGAAATGAGAGTAAACTTTTAAACTAATAAAACTATTATTAATTATATATATATATATATATATATATATATATATATATATATATATATATACACTAAAAAAATTTAAATAATTAGTACACTCATCTAACTAGAACTTCAACTATATATATATTATTTAAAAAAAAAATCCTTATACTTCCTCACAGGTTTGAAAACTATCTTTATATTTTTAGATTCTGCTAGGGTGCGTTTGACACCGTTTCAAGGTTTTTTTTTTTTTTTATAAATTTTTTATTTCCTAAAATCAATAAACTGGTTAGCATTGTTTTGTTATCAGTTTTCTAAATTTTGCTTTTTATTTGCAAATTTCCAATTATTGCAAAACACACAACTGCTCCTTCGATTCCAAAAGTCTCCACCGGTCTCCGATGTGCAAAAGTCTTCATTAACCTTCATAGTGAAGCCGTCACACTCCTACTATTAGACTGCAATTATAATCATACTGCCATGCTAGCCTCTCCCCCTTGAATATCCAGCCACCATTTATGCTCACAAACTCTCTTCAATTTGGACAGATCACAGCTTGATTTTGTTGGTGTTAATTGATCCATCATCAATTAGGAAAATACAAGAAGTGTAAGGGAGAGAATGAAGAAGAACTAGCAATTGGGGATGGAAAAGGAAGAGAGAAAGTGGGGAGAAAGATGAAAAATGAAATATTCTTGTTGAGAGAATGATATGAACTGTTGTACACCACAAGTTACTGAGGTTGAATCATATAAGAAATAAGTCACTTAAATAAAATTTACCTTTAAAAATAAGCTTGCAAGATGAGAGTGCTCAACTTATCTTTTAAAATAAGCTTGCAAGGGGAGAGTGCTTAGGGACTTATTAACCTCTTATTAATATTATTCATTGACGATGTGAGATCGTAACAGAGAATTAAGAGGTAAAACATGATAAATGAACTTGAAAAAAACTATATTTTTTGGTTTCATGTTCCTCATTTTTTATTGCAAAAACAATTCTTATTAAACTCCAAGAAAAAAAAAATTGCAAAGTGCTAGCAAACGCGTATTATTATTATTATTTTTTTTTAAGAAAAAAAAGGCATAAAACCAAAATCAGCGATGTCCCCGATTATACCCTTAGCCTTTAGAATTAAGCTATCCGCTTTCCTTTTTATAAATAATATTATTTTAAATAATATAAAATAACATTATTATTATATTTTAAATAAAAAAATAAATATCACAACTTAATTTTGGCGTGTATGATCACTAAATTTTGATTTTCTTTGAATAATAAAATTATTATTAATGATTAACATGTTTTTTTTTTTTGAAATGATTAACATGTTATTAAGAAATCAACATTATTTTTATTTTTTTTTAATAAAAGTAACAAACATGATAAATATTATTAAAACATTATCGTTATTATTATAGGTGGAGCCACATTAAGTTGAATGGCTAAATTGACGCCACAACCTTGTAAAAAAATTAAAAACATATGTGATGTATAAAATATTTTAAATAACTAAAATATTTTAAACAACTTTTAATAAATTAGTTTCATGCAAATTAATACAAAAATTAGGGTTAGTTTTATATTTTGAATTAATATATAAAAAAGTTTAAATTTAAATATTTTGTAAATATACAATTTATTTACAAAATTTATTTTTAATTTTTCAATGATATATAAAAATTTGAGATATACATAAAAGTATTTTATATTTAAATTTTATTAAATAGCATTAGGGTAAACTACTTTTAGTGTCCAATCAACGTTTTAATATTTTGATATATTAAAATAATTATAAAGTGTCTTGACTATTAAAATTTATTTTTCATTTTTTTTAAATTTTTTATTTATAATTGATTATTTTATTTTGAAATTTAGTTGTGATTAAAAATTTATTATCCTATGATATATATTATTTTACTGAAGTTTATATTATTATTATTATTATTATTATTATTATTATTATTATTATTATTATTGTTATTGTTGTTTTTTTTTTTTTAATTATGTTTTTAAAATTATTTTCATAGATATAATTATTAGTAGTATGCCCTAGAGCATATCTTATAATTTGTATCTTATAAATATTAATTCTTATTAAAGTTTATGTATATTTTCTTTTAATTTAAATAGTTTAAATTTAATTGAAAAACTCCTTTAACAGCTTGTTACATGTTCCATTCTTAAGGTGTTAAGAATATGAGTGACGGAATATTCTAGTACAAGTGTTATAAATTTTGATTCACAGTCAATGATACCTTATTGGGCATGATTTATCCGGATAGATAGTCACCTCTGTTTATTTCTATGGATTAGTATAAAATACTAATGAGATGGAATGATGAGTCTTATGCCATATGACAAACATGGTGGGCATTTATAAGATAAATAGGCTGAACTAGTAACACAAAAATGACATATACATGGAGTTTACTATTATCAAGACATTATCATGTAGATCATAATAGTGTATATAATCTCTTGACCTAAGATAACACGGTTATCTTGTATATAAGTGGTTTGAGTTTGATACCACTTACATACTCGTACTATGTATTGGTGTATGGGTGTGTGTTGACTCTGACTAGTTATATATGGAGATAGGTGTTCAATCAAGATGAAATCCGTTACCCTAAGTAAATAGGAATAAAATCTTATGTCTACTTAAATTGTTCTTGATAAGTTAAGTTCTTAGCCAGGACAGATAGACTTAGTCAGAAAAGTGTTTCTGACTGGAACGTCTTATTAATCAAGAATTGAAATTAAAATAAAGACATATGATTCTAAATAATTAGGATTTGACATAAACCATTACATTAGCTGGAATTGAAATTTTGTAATAGAGAGATTTTAGTGCATGGTATGTATGATCAAGGTTCATGAGTTAAGTATAAATTAATTCATAGCTAATTGGGTAGTCATACTATACTATGCTAGGTGTCAACCATGATTTATGAGAACTAAGAGTGACATAAAAATTTCACTCTAAGTATGAAATAGTTTCAATAATATTAAAGAGTTAATATTATTTTCATTGCCAATTGGTAATAAACCTAAAAAGACACACAATAAGAATCATATGATCAAAGCATAATTAATTTGATTAATTAATATTTTTAGTTTGTAATTAAATTACAAGGTCACTAGCATGACTTGAAACTAAATTCATTAATGGAAGTATTCAAGTTAATATTTAAATTTTTTAAATGTAAACTTGATTAATTATTCATAAGGTAAGAGATTAAGTTGGTCAATTTGACTTGAGAAGTCAAAGGAGAGAGAAAGTGGTGATTAATTAGTGTTTATCCAAAATGCTAATTAATTAATTAAAGTTTTATTTTCTTAACTTGACAAGTGGCCTAATAAGGATTAGAAAACACATCTAATAGGGGGAATTAGATGTGGACACTTGTAGGAGGGAGAAAAGCATTTCTAATTGTTAGAAAAATATAAGATTAAGGGTTTAATCTCATCTTCTTCTTCTCTTCTACTTTTTGCCATCTTACCTTTTCTCTCCTAAGAAAAATCTTCATCTTTTCTTTGTATTTGATTCAAGAGTAACTTGAAGTTGTCACTCTTGAATTAAAGATAGAGAAATTGTTTCTCTATACTTCCAAAAGGTTAAAACCAAGAAACGTCATAAACTTCTTCCTTGTGCTAGCTTGGTCAGTTAGATCTTGGTGCTTTGATCAAATTGTTCATGTGGATGGACTAGAGGATTGACATTTAGCGATATACTCTCCCTGGATAAGGTGTTGAATATGATTCTACACTTGAATGGGTAAAATGCTTAATCTCTCTTGGTAGTTTTAAAGTTTAAGTTTCCTAATCAAAAATAGGCTTTCTAGCAATTGAGTTACAAGTGTTGTAACTCTAATATATGTTTTTGTGATAGTATTAAAATGTTTGTATGTTGCATGAAATATTAGGACCCACAAAAATCAAAATTGCTATTTTTCCTTCAATTGGTATCAGAGCCGCCCTACTTGGTCATTAGGAACTTTATTTCATGTTATATGTTAGTTGGGAATCAAGAAAAATTCATGTTAAAGTGCGAAAATTAGAAAATTTTGAAGTCCAGAATGTTACACAGCCCTGGTCGTGTTACTGAACATGGGGCATGTAACTCTCTGGATGAATTGGAGCTTTCAAAGTGAAACACGCCTAGGACATGTCCAATTACATAGGGGCGTGTTGTGGAACACGACCCATGTAATGGTACACAGACCAAGGCCATGTGTTTGCTAAAGAATTCCAATTTTTCAATTTTTTTTATAAATTTTTCCTAATTTTTCTTTATGGTTAAAGTGTTTAATCATAATCCCAACCAAGATAACATGTTTTTGAATAAGATTCAAAGGAATTATTTTATATTCAAGAGTTGAATATGCAAATGCATGAAGGATGATCATGGACTTAAATAGACCTATGTGATTGGTTTATTTATTTTATTTTATGGGATTGTAATAACTATTCTATTATTTACTAAGGGATGTATTATAAAGTTGTTATAATTAGTCTTGTATTGTAAATTTATTTATTTAGGCTTGCATGCTCAATTCTTTTCTATTTTGCACCTTGGTATGCTAAGGGTACTTTATGTAATTAGCTTAGGTAGAGATTGCAAAAAAAGAAAAGAGCTCAAATCATTGATAGAGATCAGTAGGAGCATAAGACTTCAAAAGTTGAAGATTGTCAAGTATGGTTCCAATTAATAAATATCAACCTAGGATGCCCTAAAATCTAATCCTTGCGGCTAGGATTGGATTCCCATAGAATAGTCCATGATCACGCCTTTTACATTACTATTGATGAATGTATGTATAGAATATGTATGTTCATGAATGTATATGAGATATGCATGAAAAAAAGGCTAATGTGCAAAATGAGACCAAATAGTAACTAAGTTAACCAAGAAATCTTCTAATCAAATGATTAAGTTAGTAATGGTGTAATTTTGGAAATTACATCATGGCTCTCCACTAAGGCAATTATCTGAGAAGTTTTAAACATTTAGATTATTGGCTATAGTAACATAGGAATGATGTATTTAGTTTAAGAGATCTTCTTAAAGTAATTATCGAAGCATGAGATGTTGTAAGTATATAGATACTTTAGTGATTAAGGATAGATGTACCTGAGATCATTAAGGTTGAAATTTGCATGCTTACTGACTTAGTGGGCTTAACTTAACTAATGCAAGATAAACTAAGATTGGATGTACCTAAGGTTTTAAGCATTAGGAGCTAAACAATTGATTGAGCCTCACATGAGATGTGAAGAGTAAAGTGTTACTCACTTATAAAGTGTTAAGAATCCAAGAATAGATAATTAAGCCTCACATGAGATGTGAAGAGTAAAGTGTTACTCACTTATAAAGTGTTAAGAATCCAAGAATAGATGTACTTGAGGAATATTAATAATTTATAAGAATTTAATCACCCACTAGAAATTTGCTCTAACTAGGATTTCCATTTCTTACTTTAGAAGTGTAGGATTCACCAAGTTAGTGGGAGGACCAATTTGACTAAAAAACCATGATCATTTTGGTTAGTTACATGATATAATAAACTAATTAGAATCTTATTATTTTCTATAGTTTAATCTGATAAAATGACAACACAACCTTCTACTGTTCTTGTTGGCATACTTGATAATAATAGGCTAATTGGGCCTAACTTTTCGGATTGGTTAAGAATGTTAGTAGTATGCCCTAGAGCATATCATTTAGTATGTATCTTGTACATATTTTTATTAATAAAAGGCATTTCCACTTTTCCGTTTACATAATATATTTATGTGTAATAGAAAATGTCCATTGATATTTTGTTAGAAATATTATTCTTAAGCTGTTAAGAATATGAGTGACAATATTTCTAGCACGAAGTATCATAAATAGGTTCACAATCGAGGATACTTCATAATAAGGACATGACTTATCTAGAAAGATTGTATTCATGTTTGTTCCCAAGTTATTTATATGAGATATAAATAAGATGGAATGGTGAGTCTCATGCCATATAACAAACATGATAGGCACTTATAAATGATAAGTAGGCCGAACCAGTGACACTTATGACAAGCACATGGAGTTTACTCTTGTCAATGTTTTGTCATAAATCATATCAGTGCATATAATCTTTAGACCTGAGATAGCACAGTTATCTTGTATATAGGAAGTTTGAGTTTGATACTGCTTTCATACTTGTACTGTGTATGGGTATATGGGCATGTGTTGGCTCCTACTAGTTATATATGGAAGTAGGTGTTGATCAAGATGGAATCTGTTCCTCTAAGTAAATAGAAATAAAATCCTATGTTCATTTAATTGTTCTTGATGTTTCAAGTTCCTGGCCAGGACAGATAGATTTATTCAGAAAAGAGTTTCTGATGAGAAAAATCTT
Source organism: Hevea brasiliensis (assembly GCF_030052815.1). Lineage (NCBI taxonomy): Eukaryota > Viridiplantae > Streptophyta > Magnoliopsida > Malpighiales > Euphorbiaceae > Hevea > Hevea brasiliensis. The sequence goes on from NC_079499.1 coordinate 52,370,633, forward strand.
TTTAATCAAGAACTGGAATTAAAAGAGAACATAATATTCATAGCAAATGGAGTTTGACATAAACCATGACTCCAGCTTGTGTTGGGATTTTGTAACAGAGAGATTCTAGTGCATGGTAACATATGATTATAGGTTCATTTAAGGTAAACCTTATTACTAATTGGGTGGCCATGGCATGCTATGCTAGGTGTTAACCATGGTCTATGAGTTTCATAAAATGATTTAGAGAAATCATTTATGGTAAGAAAGAGTTCTGATGATATTAAGAGTTGATATCATATCTCATTGCCAATTAGTGAAGAGCCTAGTAAGTCACACACATACACAAGTTATCACCTAATTAAATATGATTTAATTAATTAATTAAAGAGTTTAATTGATTAATTAAATAGGTTTGGTTTGCAATTAGTTTGCAAAGTCCCTAGCATGACTTGAAACCAAATCTAGATTATTGGATGTATAATATAAGTTAAATTTTATATTTAAAGTGTTTAAATATGAATTTAATTAATGAGAAATTAATTAATAGAGATTAATTAATTAATTTATATTTGATATAAATTAATTAGAAGAAGAAAAATAATTATTTTGGGTTGAGAACTCAAAATTAAGACACAGGGGCATTTTGGTCATTTTGCAGTGTGACACGTGGCACCATGAGATGGTGACACATGGCATAACATAAGCTTGCCAAATGTTTTTTAATCATGTAAGATGATTAAAATCAAGATTACATATAGGTTTGACACTTGGCACAATGTGATTGGGTCACTTAAACCTAGAGCTAATCAAAGGGTGACATGTGGCAAGGGTTTGATGTGTTAACCTAGCTATTTAAGTGTTGTTATGAGAAAATAAAATAGAACCAGCAGCCACACTCCTTGGTCATGCCATTTTGCAGCCGTCCCTCTATTCTTCTTCATCTCTCATCAATTCAAAGAGATTAGCCATCAATCTCTTGAATTAAGAACACTAGAAATTGTTTTTAGTGTCCTGTTTACATCTCTAATCTCTGAAAAGGCAGAACTTGAATTTCTAATTAATAGAAAAGGCTTTAGAAGCTGTTCAAGGGCTGCCATAGGTGTTCTTGGTGTGGACAAGCAATAGGGACAACATCTGGTGTCCTGAAGACAAATCTCAAAGGCGCAGACACGCTGCAGTGCATCAAGAGGTTAGTGTAATCGTTCTTGATTTAATCTAGGGTTCTAAAATTAATCTGATTAATTTTAAAATCTTAAACGGCAAATACAGATCCAAAAAACATATTAAAAGAGTTTTAATATGTTGTTTATCATTGAAATCAAATAGATAAAAATAAACCTTGCATGATGCATGTGACCCTAGGTGAAAATTTTTGAATTCAATGGTATAAACTTGTGTTTTTCACGCCTGCCTTCAATTGGTATCAGAGCCACTATATTTGCCATTTAGATTGTTTATTATATGATTTAATTGTGTGATTTGATCATGAGATGATTGATCCATTGCTGGTTGGATCAAGAGGTGTGGCGGCATGCTTGATGAACTCCAACATGGTGCGCATAGCTTTGGAAGATCATGATGCGCATGGTTGTTATTAAATTCTGCAATTGTTGCATGATGAAAGGTTCATCATATAACTAATTAAAATGTTTAATTAGGATTTTTAATCACACAATTAAATTATGATTCAAATAAAAAATTTTAAAAATTGTTTGAATGTGATTCAAATCTGAATTTTAAAAGTTGTTTGAATGTGATTCAAATCTGAATTTTTAAAGTTGTTTGAATCATATTTAAATCTGATTTTTTAAAATTGATTGAATAAAATTCAGATCTGATTTTTTTAAAAAATGTTTGAATGTGATTCAAATTTGATTTTTTTTTAAAAAATGTTTGAATGTGATTCAAATCTGAATTTTTGAAGTTGTTTGAATGTGATTCAAATCTGAATTTTTAAATTTGTTTGAATGAGATTCAAATCTGAATTTTTAAATTTATTTGAATCATATTCAAATCTGGATTTTTAAGTTGAATATGAGATATTCAATTTAATTTAAGTATGTATGTTTTATTTAATTGTTAAATAGTGATATGCATGATGGATGATCATGGACTATAAAAAACCAATGTGATTGGATTTATTTCTTTTATGTTTTTTTTGGGATTGTAAATTAATTAATTTATTTTAATTTATTTTGGGCATGTATTATTAAGTTTGTAATAATTTTTGGGTTGTAATTTTATTTATTTAAGTTCTTGTAAATTCGCCTCGGTATGCCAAGGATTACTATGTAATATTGGATTGTAAGAAGTTCAAGGAGGTCAAGAGCATTAGTGGGACCAGTGGGAGGAATTCAAGATCAAGTGTTGATTATGTACTCCTTCAGCAACTCTTGTAAAATGAATGAATGAATGAAATGCACCTAGGAATGCCCTGATTCAATTCTTGGTGGCTCAGAATTGAATCCCTTAGAAAGTCCATGATCATATCATATTTACTACTTATACATGAATGCATGAAATGTATGAGAATGTATGCAATTATATGATATATGCATGCTAAATGGATAATGTGCAAAGTGAGACCTTAATAGTTATTAGAATGACCATAAAATCTTCTAAACAAATGATTAAGTTGGAAATGCTATAATTAAAGTAATTATAACATAGGCCCTCCATTGGGGTAATTATTTTAAGAAATTTTAAATAGTTGCATAAGATGCAATTAATTTAAGGAATTTTCTTAAGAATAATTGTTAAGCATAAGATGTTGTAAATATGTAAATGGTTTGGTGGCCAATATTGGATGTACCTGAGGACATTAAAATTATTTACATAATTACTGGCTCAATGGGATCAACTTAACTAATGCAAGATAAGTCAATAATGGATGTACCTGAGATTTTGAGCATTAGGGGCTAGGTGAAGGATTGAACCTCACATGAGATGTGATGGGCAAGGAGTTGCTCACTTATAGTTTATTGTAATTCCAATAATGGATGTACCTGAGGATGATCAATAAAATTATAAGAATTCAATCACCCACTAGAAATCTATCCAACTAGGATTTCCGTTTTCTACTTTGGAAGTGTAGGATTCGCTAAGTTAGTGGGAGGACCAATTTGATTAAAAGACCATAATCATTTTGGTTAATTACATGATACATTTACTAATTAATCTGGTTATTTTCTGCAGTTAATTTTCTGATAAAAATGAGCACAAAACAACCACCATCATCCAATATCCTTGCGAGCATACTTGATCACATTAGTTTGACATGACCAACTCTTTCTGATTGGCTAAGAAATTTGAAGCTTGTCCTGAACCTTGAACATATAGGATATGTTCTAGATTCAAATGTTCCTGGTCCCTTACCTCCAGAGGCCACACAAGAGGAACATGATACTTTGGACAAGTGGAAGGAGCATGATATGAGAGCTATGTGTTACATGCTTGCTTCCATGAGTAATGAGTTACAGAAGCAACATGAGAACATGCAGAGTGCGAGTGAGATCCTCCTTCACCTACAAGAGTTGTATGGTGAGCACAGCAGGAATGCTAGGTATGAGATATCTAGACAGCTATTCCGTATGAGGATGTCTGAGGGACAGAATGTTGGGGATCATGTCCACAAGATGATTCGGCTGATTGAGCAGTTGGAACATCTTGACTTCAACATGGATTTCTAACTACAGACGGATTTGATCCTTCAGTCCCTTCCTGAGTCTTTTGGGAATTTTGTGACAAATTTCCATATGACTAAATAGGAATGCACCTTAGCTGGTTTACTCAACATGCTGGTTATTGCCCAAAAGAATATGCCAGGCAATAAAGGGAAAGAGGTAGCTTTGGTTGCATCTTCTTCTGCTGGAAAGTCCAACAAGAAGAAGGGCAATAAGAAAAAGAAACCTCAGATTCTTGGTCCTTCCAAGAAAATAGCTAAACAGAAAAGGAAGACCAAAGCTGACAAAGGCAAAGGAAAGTGTTTCCACTACCAATAGGAAAGTGTTTCCATTGCTAGTAAGAAAGTGTTTCCACTGGCCAGAGTATAGTAATCTAAATGAATGCAATGCCATGGTGGAAACCAACTCAAGTTCAAAATATATTTGGCACTTAAGGTTATGTCATGTTGCAGATGATAGGATTACAAAACTGGAGAAAATGGGGATTTTAACCTCATTGGGCTCTGAGCCTACTCCAACTTGTGAATCTTGCCTTCAGGGCAAAATGACTAGATCACCCTTTGTTGGACAAGGGCTAAGAGCTGAAAATATTTTGGAGCTAATATATAGTGATGTATGTGGTCCATTTAAAGAAATGGCTAGAGGGGGTTTTCATTATTTTATTACCTTTACTGATGATAAATCAAGGTTTGGGTATTTGTATTTGATGAAATACAAACATGAATCTTTTGAAAAGTTCAAAGAATTTAAATCTGAAGTAGAAAATCAAACAGGAAAGAGTATTAAAGCTCTTCGATCAGATCGTGGAGGTGAATATTTGAGTACTGAATTTGATGAATACTTGAGAGAGCATGGCATTGTTTCTCAGCTGACTCCTCCAGGAACGCCACAGCTGAATGGTGTATCTAAAAGGAGAAATCATACCCTATTGGATATGGTACGTAGTATGATGAGCTATACTGATATGCCAATCTTCTTTTGGGGATTTGCATTAGAATCAGCTTTGTATATTCTGAATAGGATTCCATCAAAATCAGTTTCTTCCACACCTTATGAGATATGGCATGGAAGAAAACCAAGTCTTAAGCATGTTAAGATTTGGGGTTGTCCAAATTATATCAAAAGTCAACACTGATAAATTGGAGACCAGATCAGAAAAAGGTCGATTTGTTGGATATCCAAAAGATAGTTTTGGATATTATTTTTATTTGCCTACTTCACAAAAGGTTGTGATAAGTAGAAATGCCACATTTCTTGAACAACAGTTTGTTCAAGAAGGAGGCAAAGGAAGGCAAATAGAGTTAGAATTGGAGAATTCTGACCAACCAACAGATCAAATGGATATAGATCCATCTAGTTAACCAATACCCATTGATGAAATATCTACAGCTGTTCCTCGTAGAACAACCAGGGTATCCCACCCACCAGTGAGATATGGTTTTCTTCATGAAGAAGAACAAGAGTTGTCTACTCATGAAGAAGTAGATCATGGAGATGATCCACTTACCTATGAAGAAGCTATATCAGATATACACTCTTCAAAATGGATTGATGTTATGAAATCTGAGATTGATTCCATGTATAAGAATCAAGTTTGGGATCTTGTTGACCCACCTGAAGGTATTATACCTATAGGGAACAAATGGGTTTTCAAGAAGAAAATTGGTTCTGATGGAAAGGTAGAGACCTATAAGGCAAGGTTAGTAGCGAAAGGGTTTCGCTAAAGGCAAGGAATCGACTATGAGGAGACTTTCTCATCTATTGCCATGCTTAAATCAATTATGATTTTATTAGCAATAGCTGCATACTATTATTATGAGATTTGGCAGATGGATGTCAAAACAGCTTTTCTCAATGGATATATTGAAGAAAACATTTTCATGGAACAACCTAGGGGATTTGAATCCTAAGATGGTTCCAAGGTATGCAAGCTAAAGCGATCCATTTATGGGTTGAAACAAGCTTCGAGGAGTTGGAACATCCATTTTGATGAAGCCATTAAATCTTTTAGTTTTATCAAAAATGAGGATGAGCCATGTGTATATAAGAAGGTTAGTGACAGTGCTATCACTTTCTTTGTCTTATATATGGATGACATACTGTTGATGGGTAATGACACAGGTATGTTGACGACTATAAAGCTATGGTTGTCAAATACATTCTCCATGAAAGACTTAGGGGAGGCAACCTATATTCTTGGGATTCGCATCTATAAAGATAGAGCGAAAAGAATAATTGGTTTATCCCAAAGTCTATACTTGGAAAAAGGTGTTAAAGAGGTTTAACATGCTTGATTCCAAAAGAGGATTGTTACCAGTGAGACATGGTATCCATCTTTCTAAAGAGATGTCTCCAAAGACTCCTGAAGAAAGAGATAAGATGGCCAGGATTCCATATGCTTCGGCTATTGGAAGTTTAATGTATGCAATGTTGTGTACTAGGCCAGATATCGCATATGCTGTTAGTTTGACTAGCAGGTATCAATCCAATCCAGGTTTGGAACACTGGATAGTTGTCAAGAATATTCTTAAGTACTTAAGAAGAACTAAGGATTTATTCTTGATTTATGGAGGTGGAGACTTGCAATTGGATGGTTATACTGATTCTGATTTCCAATCAGATATCAATGATAGAAAGTCTACCTCTGGATATGTGTTCATTTGTAATGGAGGTGCGATCTGGAAGAGTTCCAAACAGAGCACGCATCGCAGATTCCACTACAGAGGTCGAGTATATTGTCGCATCGATGTCGCAAAGGAAGTTGTTTGGATAAAGAAGTTCATGACAGAACTTACAACAGTTCCTTCCATTGAGTCAGCAGTTCCACTACACTGTGACAATAATGGAGCAGTCATACAGGCTAAGGAACTAAGGTCTCACCCAAAATCCAAACACATAGAAAGGCACTACCACATTATCAGAGATATAGTTGGGCAAGGCGATATAGCCATGCAGAAAAATAACATCAGTTAAAAAATCCAGCTGATCAAATTCACTAAGCCTATGTTACAGACTTAGTTAGATCGACATCTTGAGAAGATAGGTCTAAGATATTGTAATGAATGGCTCTAGTGCTAGTGGGAGATTGTTAGTAGTATGCCCTAGAGCATATCATTTAGTATGTATCTTGTACATATTTTTATTAATAAAGGCATTTCCACTTTTCCGTTTACATAATATATTTATGTGTAATAGAAAAGGTCCATTGATATTTTGTTAGAAATATTATTCTTAAGTTGTTAAGAATATGAGTGACAATATTTCTAGCACGAAGTATCATAAATAGGTTCACAATCGAGGATACTTCATAATAAGGACATGACTTATCCAGAAAGATTGTATTCATGTTTGTTCCCAAGTTATTTATATGAGATATAAATAAGATGGAATGGTGAGTCTCATGCCATATAACAAACATGATAGGCACTTATAAATGATAAGTAGGCCGAACCAGTGACACTTATGACAAGCACATGGAGTTTACTCTTGTCAATGTTTTATCATAAATCATATCGAGGCATATAATCTTTAGACTGAGATAGCACAGCTTATCTTGTATATAGGTAGTTTGAGTTTGATATCGCTTTCATACTTGTACCGTATGGGTATATGGGCATGTGTTGGCTCCTACTAGTTATATATGGAGGTAGGTGTTGATCAAGATGGAATCTGCCTCTAAGTAAATAGAGATAAAATCCTATGTTCATTTAATTGTTCTTGATGTTTCAAGTTCCTGGCCAGGACAGATAGATTTATTCAGAAAAGAGTTTCTGATGAGAAAAATCTTTTTAATCAAGAACTGGAATTAAAAAAGAACATAATATTCATAGCATATGGAGTTTGACATAAAATATGACTCCAGCTTGAGTTGGGATTTTGTAACAGAGAGATTCTAGTGCATGGTAACATATGATTATAGGTTCATTTAAGGTAAACCTTATTACTAATTGGGTGGCCATGGCATGCTATGCTAGGTGTTAACCATGGTCTATGAGGTTCATAAAATGATTTAGAGAAATCATTTATGGTAAGAAAGAGTTCTGATGATATTAAGAGTTGATATCATGTTTCATTGCCAATTAGTGATGAGCCTAGTAAGTCACACACATACACAAGTTATCACCTAATTAAATATGATTTAATTAATTAATTAAAGAGTTTAATTGATTAATTAAATAGGTTTGGTTTGCAATTAGTTTGCAAAGTCCCTAGCATGACTTGAAACCAAATCTAGATTATTGGATGTATAATATAAGTTAAATTTTATATTTAAAGTGTTTAAATATGAATTTAATTAATGAGAAATTAATTAATAGAGATTAATTAATTAATTTATATTTGATATAAATTAATTAGAAGAAGAAAAATAATTATTTTGGGTTGAGAACTCAAAATTAAGACACAGGGGCATTTTGGTCATTTTGCAGTGTGACACGTGGCACCATGAGATGGTGACACATGGCATAACACATAAGCTTGCCAAATGTTTTTTAATCATGTAAGATGATTAAAATCAAGATTAAATATAGGTTTGACACTTGGCACAATGTGATTGGGTCACTTAAACCTAGAGCTAATCAAAGGGTGACATGTGGCAAGGGTTTAATGTGTAAACCTAGCTATTTAAGTGTTGTTATGAGAAAATAAAATACAACTAGCAGCCACACTCCTTGGTCATGCCATTTTGCAGCCCTCCCTCTATTCTTCTTCATCTCTCATCAATTCAAAGAGATTAGCCATCAATCTCTTGAATTAAGAACACTAGAAATTGTTTCTAGTGTCCTGTTTACATCTCTAATCTCTTAAAAGGCAGAACTTGAATTTCTAATTAATAGAAAAGGCTTTAGAAGCTGTTCAAGGGCTGCTATAGGTTTTCTTGGTGTGGACAAGCTAGAGGGACAACATCTGGTGTCCTGAAGACGAATCTCAAAGGCGCAGACACGCTGCAGTGCATCAAGAGGTTAGTGTAATCGTTCTTGATTTAATATAGGGTTCTAAAATTAATCTGATTAATTTTAAAATCTTAAATGGCAAATACAGATCCAAAAAACATATTAAAAGAGTTTTAATATGTTGTTTATCATTGAAATCAAATAGATAAAAATAAACCTTGCATGATGCATGTGACCCTAGGTGAAAATTTTTGAATTCAATGGTATAAACTTGTGTGAATTAGCCACAGTACTTTGAATTAGCCAGAACAAGGTGATGCTCCAGCTGAAGTATAGGCTATACGGCAGAGAGAAGAGACTTAGACTTTTGATATTATTGCTGGTACTTTTCCAAATAGTAACTAAGATATATATATATATATATATATATATATATATATATATATATATATATATATATATATATATATATATATATATATATATATATATATATATATGTATTGTTTGACACAGGTGCATACTTTTATGTTAGTGTTAGAACTATATGTTCTATTGTTATTCCTTTACAGGGGAATAAATTTTGATGCATTAGTGATTAGCCCTTTAAAATAAGGATCGTGATAATAAGTGAAATTAGTTTTGAAAGAGTTTATTGGCGAAAAGTATTTTCTAACACACCATAAATTATAAAGCTAATTAGCCAGCCTATTTAATGTAAGGCAAGAGGACGTAAAAGTAAGATGCAGTAATAGAATTGCTCTAGATGAGGGCAAGGATGTCACTGTTAGTAATTGTTAATGGATATTGTAATCATAATAAGTTCGGGATATTAGTGAATTCGAAAAGGATAAAAGATAGGAAAATTTGATCTATTGGGATGTATCGTAGTAACTATGCAATGTTCTTGATGTTTATACTGTAAGCTGCAGATTACAGTACTGACTTGAGATTATTGTGTAGAGCTACGTACTATCCGATAGTACACCTAGATAAGAATAGTTGCCAATGGCATCTGTTTTGGTATAGTTATGCCATGACAGAATTTAATTGTTAGAAATAAGTTTGAAAATCCTACTTAGGGATCTAAAACTCAAAGGTTAGAATATCGAAAGGTTATAGTTCAGTACAAAAGAAAGTAAGTTATAGAATATTGACAGATAAAAAGAGTTATGGAAGTAAAAATTCGAATAGTTGGTTCAAATATAACAAAGAAATGTTACGAATGTGAGGAAGACTATGGACTAGAATGGTCAGAGGACTAATGACTAGATAAATGATTCTAACATGACCTCAAGGGTCATTCAAGAAGGAACATGAATCGAAATATTAGACAGGACAATAGTAAGAGAAGATTGGTGTTATACAAACAAATTAAATGTTGTATTAGATTGTTAAAAGTCTTATACAAATTCGAGAGAAAGAAGATTATACGATCATATAGAAAGGAGAAAATAAACGTATGACTATTGTAAGATGGCTATTGGGAAAAATTTCATGGACGAAATTTATTTTAAGGGGGGGAGAATTGTAACACCCTTAAGTTCGGTAGTGCGTTCTACTGTTCCGGTGACCAGTGTTGTCCGGACAGCTAGAATGCCTAGAACTGCACTTCGATATGAGTGAGGAGACATTAAATAATGAAATACAAGAAAAGAAAATACAAGAAAAACAAAGGAAAAATAATAGTAAAGAATGCAACCAAGTTAAGCGAGCCGAGAACCCTAGCGATGGGTGACCGCACCGGGAAGTCACGGCATGGACCGTTGACTAGCCCTGGACTGCGGGGAACCCTGGAAAATATTTTTAGGACTTAAAGAGACATCAATTGAAGTAGAAATATCATTAGAAATATCAAAGAAAAATTAATTAATTAGTACAAAGAAAAGTGAGAAATCAAAAAACGGACAAAACCCAGTGTTATCGAAAAATCGGGAATGCAACCCGAACAGGGGCATTATGGTCATTTGACATCCCAAATTGTCTTTTGATCTAAATGTCCATTAAAAATAAATAATATTACACTTGAAAAATATAATGAAAAATTAAATTGGTAGCACCTAAAGTAAATAGCAAAAATGAAGGGTTTAATGTGGAATAAATGGGAGTTAAACTTATTATATGATTTAAATTGTGTGAGTGGACCACTAGGGATTAAATTAAACACTAAATGGCAGGTGTAAGTCCATAATACAAGCTGAAATCTTCATCTTCTCCATTTCCCTCAACCTTGCCGAAATGAAGAAAGATAAAACCTCCATTGCCGTTTGCATGAAGCTCCATTAATCTCCTCATTTCACTTCCAATCATCTAGGTTTCTTCATTAAAAATTGTCCCCACATCACAAGGAAGAGCTTGATACCAATATTAAGAAGTTTTAGTGAAGATTAAACAAGTCCCAACAATAGGTAAGTTTGAGATTTTGAATATTGCTTTGTTAAACTTTGTATACATGTTATGGGTGTGTGCTTTGTGAAGGAATTTTTAAGTTTTGAGAAGTTCTTGATATATCCAGTTTGGACAGCCATGGAGTTGTATAATTGATGATTTATTCTTACATTTATTTGATGGGAAATTATGTTGAGTAGGGTGATTAATGTCCTAGTAAGTTAATTCCATGTATATATGTGGTGATTGTGCAATTGGGATGGAAGTTGACGAATTGTGGGACACTTTGGCATTGTGGAGCATTTCGGCAGCTTTGGGACTCCTTAATGAATGTTTGAATTCATGGAGATATTGGATAAATTGTGATATTGAGGATTGATGAATAAGTATGTAAATTGGTTGTGTAAAGTGTATGTAAGAATTAGAAATGTTTATGTGTATATGTGGTTGTATTTGGACTTTGTGAATTAGAGTTTCATTTGGTGTGTTGAGGATGTTTGTATTCTGCCCAAAATGATTTTAATGTGAAGTGGTAAATGGTTTTGGTAATGTACCAAAACAGAATGGGGTTGAGAGGTGGATTTGTAGCAAGGTAAATGTGTAATGAATAGATGGTTAAGCAATGTAATTAAGGGCAGTGTGCATTTTAGCCTATAACTCTAAATATGTAACTCCAATTGGTATGAGACCAATTGGAGGTGAAACTAGGCACAAAATGTGCCAACTTTCATGAAGGAAACATACCAAAATTCTGCTTGCAAGGTGACTTGAAAAATGACCAAATCCGGATTAAGTACAATTGAGACCTGAAAATTGACCAATTGGGCAGCAGTTAGTGTTTAGGCCATAACTCACTCAAAACAGGTCCAATTGACTTGAAATTTTAACCATGAATAGTTAAGACCCATACCTACAAGTCTCATGAAGACACCAAAGCCCAGAAATGACCATAAGCAAGTCAAACAGCTTGCACAAGTTAGGGTCCAAAAACTGGCCGAACCAAAGTTGACCAAAATTGACCTAAAATGACCTAATTTGATGCCATTTGACCAGCAATAGTAAAATGGCCATAACTTGGTCTACATAACTCAGAATGACCTAAAATTTTGCCCCGCATTCCATAAGACATAGATCTATAAGTTTGTAGTTTTGACCGAAACCCGAAAACTGAGGGAACTAGGTCGTCCGGCTAGGTCAAACTAGTATCCCGGAATCCAGCAAATCGCAAGAAAATGTAGTATACACGGAAATGAATTTGGTAACATGTACCAACCCTAAAAGACTATCGAATGTGACATATTAATGACATTAAAACCTAAATTACCTAGAATGTACCAAGGGTCGACATAGTAGGTTGACTAAGCGAATAAATGAATTCAGTGAATTAATTATCAAGCATTATCATTAGAGACAGTTTAAATGAGTACTGAAACACTTCAAATTGTGTTTCTCAGTTAGCAAAGACTCAGGGAGGGGAAGGAAACACTGAGTCAGAGCCAAGAGACAGTTATCAGAGGTTTGTGCATAATAAGTATTTCTTTTGAATTTTTCAATTGAAATAAATTATGATTATTTCTATGTTATTATTTTAAATTGTGTTTGTGCACAATAGTTAATTCTTTTGAATTTTTAATTGAAATAAATTACGATTATTTGTATGTTATTGTTTTAAATTGTGTCCGTGCACAATACTTTTATATTCACTGCTTTTACTAGCAAATTTATTTGGAGAAATGAGTTATGAATAATTTTTTATTGCTTTGTTTTTGGGAATATTATTTGGAACTTATTGTATTGCCAACTTTGCAAATGGAAATTTTGAGATAAAATGTGATTTATGGTTTGTATGAAATATTGTGATTTGAAATTGTTTTGATTCACATTTAGCATGACACTGTTGATATATTCCTCCCTCTTTGACTTATCAGTCTGGGGTGAGTGTGATTATGTTCCTCCCTCTTTGACTTGCCAGTCTGAGGTGAGTGTGGATGAGTACTCATTATTCAGCTAGCTTCCTCCCTCAATGATTTCGATTATTGGGGTGAGTGCGTCTTGTCGTGGTGTACAACACGGCATGTGTGGAAAAATTGTGTCATGGCCTTAATTATGTTATCGATTGGCAACATTGTATTATTCAGTTATTTGATCGAATTGTGTTATTGATTTGCACAACGGTATTATTCAATTACTTGATCAAATTTGTGTTAGATGAATTTTGTAAATTGTGAAATGGAATTGTGAATCATTTGATTTGTGAACTCTCAATAAAAGATTTATATATCGCATTTCAAATTGTTATTGTGCACCATTGAGTAAATTTTACTCAGCGATAGCTTTCATTCTTTGTCGCAGTGATCGGCCAGCAGACTAGGCTGCTAGTACTACATTGAGAGATCATCGGGTATATTGAGTATACCACATTTTGCATTTTGTACTGTAATGTATGTTCACTGTATGTATATATTGTTCTTGGTTTTGAGCAGTTGTAAAATAAAATTGTACATTAAAGTTGTAAAATAAATTATGAGTTATTTTGACTTGTAAAAATTTGTATTATATTTCTTTTATCTCAGTCTTTGAGAAATCACTGTGGATTTGAGTTGATAAATATGTTGTGTTGAGAAATATGTTGGAGTTAAGATTTGGAAATATATTGAAGTGCTTTTTTTACAGGTTTTCTGAAGAACTGTTTTATCCAAAATATAGATGGCACTTTGCCAAAATTTTTACAGAAATTCCAAATAATTCAAATGTGTTGGTTCTATCACTTCAGTTCAAAAAGGTTTTTAACACCTGTAAATAGTGCTCACCACTGTAAAAGAAGTAAGAAAAATTTTTAAAATCCCTTGTAGTGTATTTAATGGGTTATCAGTAGACGGAGTTGGTAATTCATTAGGTATACTACGGGATCATGTTATGCCTTACAGAGGGGTAGGGTGTGACATATAAGAGTTGTATGGTCAGCATAGATATGAGATATCTAAGCAGTTATTCAGGATGAAAATGAGTGAAGGGATGGATGTGGAAGCCCGTGTGCACAAGATGATCATGTTAATTAAGTAGCTTGAGGCACTTGATTTTACCATAGACTTCACATTGCAAACAGATTTGATCTTGTAATCCCTTCCAGAGTCATTTGGATCTTTTATCACAAATTTCCATATGACTAAGCAAGAATGCACTTTAGTTGGTTTGTTAAATCTGCTGGTCATTGCACAAGGAAATATGCCTGGCAGTAAAGGAAAAGAAGTTTCTTTAGTCACTTCTTCTTCTAAAAAGTCTAAGAAGAAGAAAAGCAACAAAAAGAAGAAAACTTCTATCCTTGGTTCTTCTGGCAGAATTGCCAAAAACCAATCCCAGAAGAAGAGGAAGGTTAAAATTATTGAAGATAAAAGAAAATGTTTCTATTATTAAAAGGATAGGCACTGGAAAAAGAACTGCCCAGAGTATTTGGCATCTTTGAAGAGCAAGAAGGATAAGCCTTCAGAAGGTATGTCCATATTGTGTTATTTAGATTTCGATAATACTCATAGTTAATTTGTAGCTTGGGTTTTAAATAGTAGTGCAATTTCTCACATATGTCATGATATAAAGGAACTAACAAGCAGTGAAAACTTTGTGGCACAAGATGTTAGACTTTGAATTGGCAATGGAGCAATTGTTGCAGCATTAGCCATAGAGTCTAAATCTTTGTATTTAAAAGAACGTGTTTTGTTTTTGGATCATATTTTATATGTATTTGATGCCTTTAAAAACATAATTTCTATATCTAGTTTGACTAGTAATGGATATGAATTTCATTTCATAGATGATGTTTGCAATATTTATTTTAGAAATAAAATTGTTGGCATGGGTTATTTGCAAGATGGTCTACATTATTTAGATAATAATAACAAAACAATCCTAAGCAATCAAATTGAGTTTAATGCAATCATTGAAACAAAATCAAGTCCAAGACAACCTTGACACTTAAGATTAGGTCATATTATAGAAGATAGGATTACAAAGTTAGAAAGATGGGAATTTTATCCTCATTAGTTTCTGAACCTACACTAACTTGTGAATCATGTGTTTAAGGAAAAATGACTAGATCAACTTTTGTTGGACAAGGATTAAGAGCTAAAGAAGTTTTAGAGCTAGTACATGATGATTTATGTGGCCCATTTAAAGAATTGGCGAGAGCTAGTTTTTCTTACTTCATTACTTTCACAGATGATATATCTAGGTATGGATATTTGTATTTAATGAAATACAAACATGAATCCTTTGAAAAGTTCAAGGAATTCAAATCTGAAGTAGAAAAACAAACAGGAAAAAATATTAAAACTCTAATATCAGATCGAAGAGATGAATACTTGAGTACTGAATTCAATGAGTTCTAAAAAGAACATGGCATTATTTCTCAATTATCTCCTTTTAGAATGCCACAATTAAATGGAGTATCTGAAAGGAGAAACCATACCCTATTGGATGTGGTACGAAGTATAATGAGATATATTAACCTTTCAATCTCTTTATGGGGGTTTGCTTTAGAAATAACTTTATATCCTCTAAATTGTGTCCCTTCCAAATCAGTCTCTTCCACTCCATATGAGATATGGTATGGAAAGCAGCCAAGTCTTAAACATGTTAAAATTTGGGATTGTCCGGTATATATTAAAAAATTGAAGACTGATAAATTGAAAAGAAAATCAGAAAAGGGATGGTTTGTTGGTTATCCAAAATATAGTTTTGGATATTGTTTCTATCTTCCTACAATACAAAGAGTTATGATAAGCAGAGCTGCTATTTTTCTTGAGAAAGAGTTTATTAAAAAAGGTGGCAAAGGAAGGAAGATAGAATTGGAATTAGAGAATTTTGACTAACAAATAGACAAAATGGATATTGATCCATCAAGTGATCCTATACTTACAAATGATGTCTTCACATCAATTCCTCGAAGATCTAGTAGAATATCTTATCCTTTGGATAGATATGGATTTCTTCATGAAAATTAACAAGAGTTATTTGTTCATGAAGAAGTAGATCATGGTGATGATCCTATGACTTATGAAGAAGCTATATCAGATATAGACTCTTCAAAATGAATAGATGTAATGGAATCCGAAATGGATTCCATGTATAAGAATTAAGTTTGGGATTTTGTAAACCCACCTGAAGGTATTGTACCAATAGCGAATACATGGGTTTTCAAGAGAAAAATTGGTTCTGATAGAAAGGTAGAGATCTACAAAGCAAGGCTAGTAGTAAAAGGGTTTTGCCAAAGGTAAGGGATCAATTATGAAAAGACCTTTTCCCCTGAAGCCATGCTAAAATCCATTAGGATTTTATTGGCAATAGCAGCATACTATGATTATGAGATTTGACAAATGGATGTCAAAACTGCTTTCCTCAATGGATATATAGAGGAAGACATTTTCATGGAACAACCTAAGGGTTTTGAATCCAAGGTTGGTTCTACAATATACAAGCTTAAAAGATCCATTTATGGTCTAAAATAAGTTTCGAGGAGTTGGAATATATGTTTTGATAATGCTATTAAATCTTTTAGTTTTATCAAAAATATAGATAAACCATGTGTGTATATGAATGTAACACCCTCCTGGTAGCAACTCCGTACATTCTACTGTTCCGGTGACCGGTGTCTGTCCGGACAGCTAGAACGTCCGGAAAAATATTTAAACTAAAGTCAGGAACCATAATTAACTCAAATATTAATAAGAAAAATTTAGGAAAAATTTTAGAAATAAAATATAACCAAGTTAAACGAGCCGGTGCCCAAGCGATGGGTAACCAGAGGGAAGTTGCGGTTCTCGCAACGAGGAGCCCTAGACCCAGGGAAAAATTCATAAAATAATTTTTGGGACTCCAGAGAAGGGTCATTGAGGTTCCTATGGCATTAGAATGCCAAGAAAATACTTAGAAAAATTTTTCAATCGGTACAGACAATTTTGACCCGTTAAGCCAAACGGAGGGCATTTTGGTCATTTCGCCTTCAGAGACGATTTTTGGCCGACTTGTCCAGTTGAGTAAATAATTATTATGACATAAAATATGAATTAAGGTTGATGAAAAATTAATTTAAAGTTAGTAGAAAAGAAAAGAAAAGAAAAATAAAGAAAATTAGGGATAATGACATCACATGATGTCATTATCTTACTCCCAACCAATCACAAGTTAACAAGCATTCTTAAAACATTTAAAAGATACAAAATGGACCAAAAATTCTGGTCATCTTCTTCTTCTTCTTCCTTAAAACGTGACCTCTCTTCCATAGCCCTCCATAAAAAATTTCTTGCATCACTTCCATTTTCCCATGAATTTCCACTATAAAACCCTAGACACCTTTCATTAAAACTTGTCCATACCTCTTGGGGAAGTGTTTGGCAGCCTAGAAAAGGAAGGAAAGTGAAGTTTAAGCTTGGAAAATTCTGCCCTACAAGAGGTTAGTGCACTTATACACCTTAAGCTCTTTATTTCCATGTTAGTGACTTGAATTGAGTAAGAATTTGTGAATTAAATGAACCAAATATATGTGTATGTCCACCATGAATTTCGGCAGCCCTAAGGAAGGAACAATGATGGAGTGTTTTTGATGGTTTTAATGGACTTAAAATGAATTAGAGATTATGTTTAAGGTGTATATACACATATAGAATGAATGAAAGTGCTTAACTAGGTGTATGGGTGAATTGAAAGGGAAAATTAGGGTTTTGGGAGTGAAAAATTGGACTTGGCTTATGAAATGATTAATGGACATTCTAATGGTCAATTAGTGACCATTTGAGGCAAGTTAGTCATAATTTGAAGTGAGCTAATGTATGGCAAATTGAAATGGGAAGGCTGCCTAGAGACAGCAGCAATGAGGCTGTGATTCCAGCCCATTTAGACAGCCATAACTTTGGCTGTGTAGATCTAATTTGTGTTTGGCCAATTGGACATGAAACTAGACTTATAATGGCACAATTTTACTGAAGAAACCATGCCCAAAAGACCAAATCAAGTGGACCAAAAGTTGGCCCCAATCCGGATACCCTGCAACAGCACCTGCAGAAATGACCAAATGAACAGTAACTGTTCATTTGGCCATAACTCACTGTAGATATGGTCAGTTGACCTGAAATTTTTACAAAAACAAGTTAAAACATAGACAAACAACTTTCATGAAGAAACCTACCCCAAATTATGACCAGAACCTAACCAAAATGGCAGTCACAGTCACTGTTCATGGTACTATAGATTTGATAATTCTGCAGTTTTTCCAATCCGGCCAGCTGTGGTTTTTGGACCATAACTGGAGCTAAAAAACTCCAAATGGAGTGATTTAAAAAAAGAAATCCAACTAGACAAAATAAGGAATAACTTTCATGTTTACCATTTCCTCAAATTCCCACTGCAACAGTGCTTAATGGAACAGTAAAGTTAGGCTTCAAAAACTGAAAATTTTGCTTCCCTTGGTTTAAGTTTAGAAATGGTATTAATGCTTAATGCCAATAAGTTTTCAATGCAAAATGTGGTATGTTGGGTGTGTTAAAACTAATGTACCTATTTTCTATCCAAAAGTCAACATTTTTGTTGACCAATAAGGTGAATAGTGACACCAAAACTTGAAAATTCAAAATTTGAAATTAGAAATGCATGTAGGGGACTTTAAATTGCAATTGGCAATTAATACTAGCAAATGTAAAACTAAAAATGTGGGATCTTGGTGTAATTAGAATTAATATATCCATTAAGTATAAAAAGGTCAACATTTGGGTTGACTAGTAAGGTGAATAGTAATCAAAATGATTAGTAAATTAAGATGAAGACCTAGAACCAATTCTAAGCTTAAATGCTTAGAATTGTATGACAAATGTGGACTATACATCCTAGTCAAAATTGTTAAAAAGAAATTAAGGCCATAAATTTGAAATCTATGAAATATTTATGGATTACTTGAAACATGAAAAATAAGTCACCAAATTGATGTGAATAATTAGTTAGGGCTTATATGCCCATCACAAATGGAATTCATAACATATTAATAACTCAACTTGAAATATAAAAATTGTAATTACATGAGTAGATTCTTGAATGTATAAATGAGAAAAGAAAAATGTTTTGAGTACAATGGTATAAAAGGATAATTGATGTGAATTGTGATCATATAAATGATCAAATGAATGTATGAATTATAATCGAAATTTATCATGAAATAATGAAGTCATAAAATACAATATATTAATATTTAATGATATTATGTGCCCTTGTATTGCCTAGACATGTATGTCAGATTGGATAGTTCAGCATGCCAATAGGGTATTGTTTTAGCAGTACTGCAAAAGGCTTTATGCCTATATTCATAGCTCTATGCCCGTATTCATGGCTCTTATGCTCGTATTCATGGCTTTTATGCCCGATTATGTGATATCCTGGCTTTTTAGCCATACTGACTGCATACGTGGTTGACGTTCTGCGTCCCATGGTATGACGGCCCGAGGCACCGCGGTGTCCAGAGCCAACGACCCGTTATCCAGTTTAGTCAGCCTGTCGTAGGTTACTTGGGCAGTGTAATTTATTAAAATAAATTAAGACTATTAGTAATTAAAAATATTAGAAATCAAATAAATGAGTTAATAAGACTTCAAAAGAATTAGTTACAATTATGAAATGATCCAAACCACATAAAAATTGTTAAGTAAAATGATAAAAGAGTTGCAAAAATAGGTATAACTTAACTAAATATTTTAAATGTACCTTCTATTGCCATATAAATATAAACTGAGTATTTTTATTAATTCTGTATGTTGTACATTATCCCTGTGAATTTCGGAATTAAACGCTTTCAAAGCGAAACAAATGAGAACAAAAGATAATTAATATTAGACACATTGTATTAAATTAAATTGATTCTTAAATATTCAAATTATGCTTCGTTCTTTCTTTATTTGTATATTTTATTTTCTTGTTCTATTATTGCACCACTAAGCAGCAATGCTTAGCGCGATGGATTTGTTTCCTCGCGCAGGTACTTTGACTAAGATTTTTGGAGTCCAGATCTGCAGAAGTGGCTGGAGTATTCAAGGTTGTCACCTCCTCAGCAATGCATGTAGATAGGGCCCATATAGATCATATTTTGTATTTAGTATAAAATGCTAGATATTGTATTATAATGTAGATTATGAGCAGGTAATTAATAGAAATGTAATGTAATTTAATAAATTAGCTTTTTCATATGTAATTAATTTATATATCATGTAAATTATGAAATTATGTAAATTAAAGAAATTTGAAAATTTTACTTATGTGATTTGAGCATGAATGAGATTGTATGGATTCGAAGACAGATTTGAAATATATAGATAATGCATGGAAATGAATATGAAATTGAGATATATGAATGAGATGGTTATGAAAATAATTGATGAGATTTTATTTGTAAAATATTATTGAAATTTTCAAACAGGTAAATAGTAAAATACGTCAACTGGTAATAAAATAGGGGAAACTCCGCTGGTTTCTCCGTCGAAAAATAATTAATATTAAAATATAATGAGATCAAATTATGAAAGGAATAAAGTAAGATAAGATAGGGTGCTCCGGCACCGAATGTAGCACACTTTGCTCGGCTACACTGTAGTCGGGTGAGGGGTGTTACATTTATTGGTATCAAACCGAATGTAGCACACTTTGCTCGGCTATACTGTAGTCGGGTGAGGGGTGTTACAATGAAGGTTAGTGGGAGAAGAACCTCAAATGTGGATGACGTATTAACAATAGGAAATGATATCAATATGCTAACAACTGTAAAAATTTGGTTGTCTAGTACTTTCTCCATGAAAGACTTAAGAGAAGCAACCTATATTTTGGGAATTCATATCTATAGAGATAGATAAAAAAGAATGATAGGTTTATTCCAAAGTCTATACTTGAAAAAGGTATTGAAAAGTTTCAACATGCTTGATTCTAAGAGAGGATTGTTGCTTGTAAGGCACGGTATCTGTAACACCCCTCACCCGACTATAGTGTAGCCGAGAAAGGCGATGCTACATTCGGTGCCGGAGCACCCTAACTTATCTTACTTTATTTCTTTAAAAATTTTGTTCTCGTTATATTTAATATCGATTATTTTTCGACGGAGAAACTAACGGAGTTTCCCTATTTTATTATCGTTTGACGTGTTTTACTATTCAGCTGTTTGAAAATTTCAATAATATTTTACAATAAAAATCTCATCAATTATTCTCATTATTCATATCTCATTTATATATCTCAATTTCGTATTCATTTCCATGCATTTCCATTCATGCATAATTTATATATATAAGTTCTCAAGTTTCATTAATTTACATGATTTACAGACTGATTACATAAATTCATAATTTACATGATCTACAACTTAATTACAGTTCCATAATCTATATTTCAACATACAATTCATAATTTACATTACAAACAATAACTAATTATAATGTACAAAATACATAATATGATCTATACCCTATCTACATGCATTGCTGAGGAGGTGACAACCATGAACACTTCTCATATCAGAACTCCAAAATCTCTGTTTGGTATTCACTGGGCTTTAACTTCAGTACCTACATGAGGAAACAAATCCATCGTGCTAAGCATTGCTGCTTAGTGGTGCAATAATATAACAAGTAAAAATAATTAGAGAATATTTTCTATACTCAAGAATTTTACTGGGTTCATATGAAATTTTTCATACAATATATCTTTCGTCATTTATGTTGCTCTCTAGAATCACTTCTTTCATAAGTTTACAATAATCATTTATATAATGTACAAATAAATCTAAAATTTATACTTATACTTATATTCTTATGAAAGTCACATTTGTAATGTTATTTAAGTTATAATTCTTCTACTAGTCTTTTTATCACTTCCTTGATACTTTCTAAGTTGTTTACAATCATTTCGTAATATTTAAAATTTTTAGAACTAGTTTAATTTACTTCAAATTATTCAAATGAACAAAATTTTGGAGCTAATCTAATTTATTTCAGAACTTCTTCTCATTTATTTACTTTCTAGCACTTTTAATTGCTAATATTCATAACTTATTTTAATAAATTAGACCAAACTGGATAACGAGTCATTGGCACTGGATACCGCGGTGCCTCAGGCCGTCATACCATGGGACGCAGAACGTCAACCACGTATGCAGTCAGCATGGCTAAAAAGCCATGATAACACATAATCGGGCATTAAGCCATGAGTGTGGGCATAAAGCCATGAATACAGGCATAAAGCCATGAATACAGGCATAAAGCCTTTCGCAGTACTGCTAAACAATACCCTATTGGCATGCCAATTTATCCAATCTGACACACATGTCTAGGTAATACAAGGGCACATAATATCATTAAATATTAATATATTGTGTTTTATGACTTCATTATTTCATGAAAAATTCCATAATTTATACATTCATCATAATATTCATACATTCCTTACATCATTCATATTGATCACAATTCACAACAATGGTTTTCATATACCATTGTACTCAAAACATTCTTCCTTTCTCTTATAAAGAAAACTAATGTTCCATTCATATTTTCATGTGATTCATTTATTCATTACAATATTTATATGAATGCATAACTCATACAAGGTGTTATTATCTTATTTGTAATGGAAACATAAATCCTAATGTAAACCTCATCCCATTTATACTCAACAATCCATCTAGGTTAATTTCATTTCATATTCAAGTGGTATTACTTATGTTTTATTAGACCTACTAGTAATGGGAATACAAATCTTAACTATATACTCACATAACTTAAATGTTCATTAAGTCATTTAGGTGAATTACTATTTCTATTCCAAGTAATCCATGAATGTTTCATGGATTTCAAATTTCATACCTTAATTTTCTCTACCAATTTAGTTATTATACTTTGTGTCTTTGTATTTCTATTCACATTACTATTCACTCAAATTATTGACTTTTTAATACATAATAAATTTATTGAACCTAAGTTCTCCAAGATACCATATTTTGCATTTTATTTTTGTTGGTATTGATTTCCAATACCATTTCAATGCTTATCTTATGTTATTCAAAATTTTCAGATTTCATACCCTAGATTTACTGTCCCATTGGTCATTTGTATAGTAGGAATTTGACAAAATTGTCTTCATAAAAGTTGTTCCTTATTGTGTCTAGTTACATTTCTTTTTTTGAATCACTCCATTTGGAGTTTTGTAGCTCAAGTTATGGTCATTTTACCATAATTGCCCGGATTGACTTGTACCCAGAATTTCTAGGCAATTTGGTTCTGGCAGATTTGGTGACCTAAGTTTGGTTGGAAAATTGACTAGGTTATGGTTAGAATTTGGATTTGTGTTCTTCATAAAAGTTGTAGGGCTATGTCTCAGCTTTCTGATGGTAAACTTTCAGATCAATTAAACTTTTCTACACTGAGTTATGACTATTTGAACAAACACTATTTATTTGGTCATTTTCCAGGGACAGCATGTTGGTCACCTGGATTAGGATAATTTTTAGGTCATCTTGGTTTAGTTTTGTGGGCAAGGTTTCTTCACCAAAGTTGTGCCATTATGTGTCTAGTTTCATGTCCAATTAGCCTTGCACCAATTGAACCTATACAGCTCCATTTATAGCTACCCAAACCTACTGGACTCACAACTAATCCTGCAGGTCACCAAGGGCAGCATGCCTAAGCTCAACACCAACATCCTTACCCATTTCAATTCCTCCTCACACACATTCAAATGGTCACTAATTGACCATTACAATGTTAACAAGCCATTACATAAGCAAAACTCTAATTTTTTTTTTCACAAACCCTAATTTCCAAGTGTCCAATTAATGCTATCCATGCCATCCAACACATCCAACACACATAATTCCACATCTAACTCAAGTTATCTAATCACAAACCACTTCTAAACAATTCAAGTCATAGAAATAAACAAATCTCATCCTTCTCCCATGGCTGTAAATTTTCATACAAACTTTAATATTATAACACCCCTATTTGTATAGCCTGATATATTTCACTGTTCCGGTGATCGGAGTCGGTCCGGACAATTAAGGGGATTAGAACCACACTTAAGACATCTAGATAAGCCATAAACACAAATAATTAGTAATTGTCAATTAGTTAAGTATAAATAAGAAAAACAGAACATAAGAAGTTAAATGAGCCGAGAGTCACAGTGATGGGTGACCTTCTCAGGAAGGATTGCGAAGTCGATTTAAACTCGAATTTCGAACCGTAAAATGTGACGCTGCGGTCCTTAGGACCATTGCGAACACAGTGGAAAAGAGAAAATCACGAAAAAGAATTGTTAAGCAGGTCAAATAATTAGGTCAGAGATCTGAAAGAAATATTGAATTATTTGCAAACCGGGTCGAACCGGCGAGGGGCAATTTGGTCAATTGATCCCGAGAGCTGACTCCTGACCTAACTGTCAAATAAAATCAGAGAAAATAAAATTTTCGGATAAAAAATTAAATTAAAGAACTAAGGAAAAATAAATGAAAAAAAAAGAAAAAAGAGAAAAGTTAACTACATTACTTTTATGACATCAAAATGATGTCAAAATTGATTTTTAATTTCCCACCATATTTGACTAATTCAATTACATAAAAGTAACCATAAAAGACATAAAAATTAAAAAAGAAAATAACCCACCTCTTGCTTCAAAGTTTCGGCAGCCATATCTCTCCCTAAGCTCACCATTGTTGTCCTCCATGAAAGCTTAAGTTCAAGCTTGTAAACACCCATTTAACCCTATCTTGCCCCAAATTCTTCCATAAAAACTTGTTAACCTCACTTGAGAAGAAGATTGATCACAAAAGAAAGAGAAAAAGAAGAAGGAAATTGAAGATTTAGCATCCAAGTTGAGGTTAGTGATTTAATTTGCAAAATTAGTTTATTAGTTGTGTTTAAAGCTTAACTAACTTAGAAATAAACTTAAAATGAAATGAAATTAATTGTTGGAGGACTAAACATGGATTTTGGTCAGCTAGGGTTTGCTATGGTAGTGCATGAATTTGATTGGATTAAAAGTGTAGGCAAGCTTATATGAATGTGGAGGTGATGTTGAGATGCTTAGATTTGGTTAAATGTAATTACTAGTGTAGTTAGGGTTTGGCACCTAGGGTTTAGAGGCAAAAATGTGAGAATTGGTCAAGTGATGTGTTTGACCTAGTTTGAAGTGAGAAATGGTCATTTGTGACCAAATGAAGTGTGTTGGAAGTGTTTGAATTGAGTTTAAATTCGGATTGAATGTGGTCATGCTGCTGGCAGTAGGACCAAGGTCCCTTTGAGGGACCAAAACTGAAAATTTATAAGTCCAATTGGTATGAGACCAATTGGGAATGAAAATAGACACAAAATGACACAATTTTCATTTAGAAATCATGCCCAAAAAGTGACCAAAACCTAGTGAACAAATTGACCAAATCCGGATTTTCTCAGTCTGACCTGTACAAAAATGACTAAATGAATAGTGTTTATTCATTTGGCCATAACTTGAGCTAGGCAGGTCTAAATGACCTGAAATTTTACCAGTGGACAGTTGAGATATAGACCTAAAACTTTCATGAAGAACACAAACCCAAATTATGCCATTAACTAAGTCATTTGGCCACCCAAATTTGGTGACCTAAAACTGCCAGAACCAGAATTTGCCCAGAAATCTGGGTTAAGTCCAATTCGGTAGCCATGGTTCAAATGGCTATAACTTGAGCTAAAAAACTCCAATTGGAGTGATTCAAAAAGGAGAATAAAGTTAAGACAATAGGAAACATTTTCTATGAAGGAAGTTTTGCCAAATTCTAACAGAAAAATGACCAATGAAACAGTGCAACTTAAGACACCAAAACTGAAAATTTGCAAATTTGTCTAAAAGACTTAGAATTTGAGTAAACAAACAAAACCAAAAAATTTAGTGACCAAAATGTGGTAAGTGGGTGAAGTTGGAATTCCCATACCTATTAAGCTTTAGAAAGTCAACAAATTGACTTGAATAGTAACCCCGAAACACAAAATTTAAAGAACGTCAAGTTTAGCACATTAGAGATAGGTATAAGTGAATTTAAATTTATTTTTGAATTTATGCTAAGTTATGATACTGAAATACTGTGAAACTGTGTGTTTCAGTGGAAAAGAACATCGGGAAAGAACCTGAGGAATTGAGTCAAGGCCAAGAAGCGACTCGCTTAAGGTTTGTGCACAACGTATAATTTTTGTAAATTATCTTCTGCATATTGATTTGAGATATTGAATTGTGACATTACTATGATGAAGTATTTATGATGCTTTTGATTTAAATTGTTGAAAGTTAATTGTGTATATTTGAAATGGCAATGTTTAGTAAATTGTTAAGATAAGTTTTGAAACCACAGTGTCATGACCATATATTTGAACACCTCCCTAGCATGACTAGTGGGGGTAATCAGTTTCGAATTTTGATTCCTTCTCTGGCTGAAGTGTTGAGGTGTGTGCTAGTAGAAGAAGAAATTGAATGGATATCCATATATTTGAGCTAGCTAGCCTTGTGATGTGACTTCTCCTTAGCCTCTGGTTACTGAGATTATATTTGTTTCGAATGGCATGATATCACTGTGGGTTTTATGAAATGTGTTTTGATACTTCGAAATGAAATTGTTTGGGTTAAAATCTCATAATTCATGTTTTATATTTAATTCTCATGTTCAGTCTAATTTTTGAATAAATATGGTTTAAATTCTGCATAAAGATTATTTTAGTATGTTGTGCACCACTGAGTCCTAGTACTCAGCGATAGCTGTTATTGCTGTCGCAGATTTAGAGACTAGAGAAGCAGCAGACTGAACTGCTGAGGATTGAGGACCTACCTGCTTGAAGTTATCGGGTATATTTTATACCTTGACTGTAAAAATTTATTTTGATGTATGTAATGTATGTAAATGTATGGACATGTAAAATTAGTCTTGAGCAGCTTGTACAAAGTTTATATAAAGTTTGTAATAAAATTTAGTTTGAATTTCTTTTAATGTAAATTTTTAGTATGATGTATATATAAATTGTTTATCTTTAATGAAATATGAATGAATGAAATTGATTGACAATATCTTGATAATTATTGAATTTTGGAAATTGAAAAATGAGGATTGTTGAATTTTGAAACTTGAGAAATTGATTGGAATTGATTGTGAATTTAAAGAAGTTGTGGAGAAAAATTATTGGAAGTGCTTTCTTTTTTTTTTTTTTCCAAGTATTTGAAGAACTGTTTTCTCAAAATACAGACGGCACTCTGCCGAAATTTTTATAAAATTTGCGGAAAAACAAAATGGGCCAAAAATTTTACTAGTTTTAAAACTTCAAATAAATGATTTTAATACCTATTAGAAAATGCTCACCACTTATAAAAGTAAGACAATTGTTTTAAAATCCTTTGTAGGGTACTTAATGAGTTATCGGTAAGTGAAGTTCAGTAGTTCATTAGGTATTCTACGGAATCATGTTATACCTTACAGAGGGGTAAGGTGTGACATGTTTTAGTGGTATCAGAGCAAATTTTTGAAGTATGTTTTAATTTGAGAATTTGTGTCTTTTATTGTTAAGTACAACTGCTCAATGTTCATATTTGTTACATACAATGCATTACATCATAAATATGAACTAACGGAGGGAAATCTCCTTATGTTATTTGTTCAGGAGATACCCTAACTTCAGACTGAAATGGAAGAAGGGGATCGCTCAGTCGAGCAATCTGTTGAAGCTGAGGCACAAGGGGAAGCCCCAGCTGTATAGAATGTCAGTGGGTCGAGCACCACTCTACAAATACCACGATTTCAAAGATAGCTTGCACAGCAGATGGCTGTGATGTTTCAACAAATGGCTAGGGTATGCTCGCTCAAGCTCCACCCTGCACACTGTGGCACAACCACCGCCTCCAAACGATAAAGATGAGAAGTTGTTGAAGTATGGAGCTACTGAATTTAAGGGTACAGTAGACCCGCTTGAGGCAGAGCAATGGCTTAAAAGGGTGGATAGAGTGTTTAAGAAGCTGCATTGCCCGGATGAATTGAAGTTTGAATACTCCGTGTCACTACTGCAAGGGGATGCATATGATTGGTGGAAGACCATCCCCCACAGCTTGGCTGAACCACCAGTACTGACCTGGGATGACTTCATCAGAGAATTCAGACAAAAATACATCCCAGACGCATATGTGGATCAAAAGTTGCAAGAATTTCTAAGTCTGAAGTAAGGGAGTAAATCAGTGGTAGAATATGAGAGGGAGTTCTACCAGCAAGGAAAGGTGCAAGAGATTTGAGACTGGTTTGAAGCCTAGTTTGAGAATGCAAGTAGTGGGATTCAGACACAGCAACTTTTCAGAACTCATGTCTCAAGCACTTGAGCTAGAAAGGATTGAATTAGAAGCGACCCCAACAAAAGAAAAATCAGAAAAAGTTGAAAAATCAGAGAAAGACAAAGGGGAAAAATCAGTTGAATAAAGTTCTGGTGGTACTTCTGGGAAGAGAAAGAAATTTGGTGGACCTAGTAGAGGTCAAGGTGGAAGATTTGGAAGGGGCCGATTCTCTAGACAGAGACCCCTTAGGTCTAGTCAGCAGTCGAGTAGGGGTTTATATCCTGCCCGCCCCTGTGAGACTTGTGGCAAGATTCATGGGGGAGAATGCTATTGGGCCACTGGAGCCTGTTTTAACTATAGAGGCAAGGGCCATCTTACTAAAGACTGCACTAGTGCTCCTAAATATGGTCCAGCTCCTACTGCTGCCGAAGGATCTATTCAGAGTCCTGCTTCCAGAAGTTCACAACCTGTTAGCAGAGGAAGAGGCAGAGGTAGAGGCACTGCTTCTGGCAATCAGGGCACTGTTGGTCAGTCAGCACAAGGAAGTGCTTCAGCCAGAGTTTACACTATGAGACAACGAGAAGAGGCTGAGACTTCTGATGTTGTAGCTGGTACATTCTCTATCTCTGATCGACAAGTATTTGTGTTGTTTGATCCGGGTTCAACCCTCTCATATGTTAGTGCTAGCATAGCCAGTTCACTTGCTGTTCCATGTGTCCAAATGGGTTTTGAAGTGCTAGTAACTAGTCTGTTAGGACAAGAGGTTCGAGTCAACAGAATTTATAGAGACTGTCCTTTGGTGATCCAAGGACATGTTTTTCTATCAGATTTGATTGAAATTCCCTTTAGAGAGTATGATATTATCTTAGGCATGGATTGGTTAGCCAGGCAACACGCCATGATTGATTGTAGACTGAAGACAGTCACTTTTGGTCTCTCTCTATATGGTGATGTGGTAATACATGGGGAGAGGCATTTATTGCCATCAAACATCATTTCAGCTGCACTAGCCAGAAGAATGATCAGAAAGGGGTGTGAAGCATACTTGGCACATGTGATAGACACCCAAGTGGGGAGTCCAGCACTGAGGGACATCCCTATTGCATGTGACTTTCCGGATGTGTTTCCTGATGAATTGCCAGGATTACCTCCAGAAAGAGAGGTACAGTTTGAGATTGATGTTATGCCTGGTGTGGACCCAATCTCCATAACGCCATATAGAATGGCACTTGCAGAATTGAAGGAGTTAAAAGTGCAGTTGCAAGAGCTGCTTGACAAAGGCTTTATCCACCCTAGTGTGTCACCTTGGGGAGCGCCAGTGTTGTTTGTTAAGAAGAAAGATGGCACTCTCTGCTTGTGTATTGATTATCGGCAGTTGAATAAGGTGACAATAAAGAATAGATATCTATTA
Organism: Hevea brasiliensis; assembly: GCF_030052815.1. Classification (NCBI taxonomy): domain Eukaryota; kingdom Viridiplantae; phylum Streptophyta; class Magnoliopsida; order Malpighiales; family Euphorbiaceae; genus Hevea; species Hevea brasiliensis. The sequence goes on from NC_079499.1 coordinate 52,400,335, forward strand.
CCCCACATTGATGACTTGTTTGATCAGTTAAGGGGTGCAGCTGTGTTCTCCAGAATTGACCTGAGATCAGGTTATTATCAGCTAAAAGTATAAGAGTAGAGTATTCCTAAAACTGCCTTCAGAACCCGCTATGGCCATTATGAGTTCTTGGTCATGCCATTCAGATTAACTAATGCTCCAGCTACTTTTATGGATCTGATGAACACTATCTTCAGACCATACCTCGATCAGTTTGTTGTGGTATTCATTGATGATATATTGGTCTATTCGAGGAGTACAGAAGAGCATGATAGACATCTGCGAATTGTACTATAGATTTTGAGGGAGAAACAATTATATGCCAAATTGTCAAAGTGTGAATTTTGGCTGAAAGAAATATCTTTCTTGGGGCATGTCGTATCAGAAGAGGGCATCAAGGTAGATCCAAGTAAGATTGAAGTTGTCCTTAATTGGAGGCCACCCAGAAATATCACAGAGATTCGTAGTTTTCTGGGGTTAGCTAGATACTACCATCGATTTGTGAAGGGATTTTACATGTTGGCATCTCCATTGACCAAATTACTTAGAAAAGATGTGAAATTTTAGTGGACGGATAAATGCCAATAGAGTTTTGATGAATTGAAGAAATGTTTGACTGAAGCTCCAGTCCTTACTTTACTTACTCTGGGTAAAGAATACACAGTTTATAGTGATGCTTCTCACAATGGGTTAGGCTGTGTATTGATGCAAGATCGAAATGTCATTGCCTATGCATCATGCCAGCTAAAACCACATGAGAGGAACTATCCGACACATGACTTGGAGCTTGCAGCTATCGTGTTTGCTCTTAAGATTTGGAGACACTATTTGTATGGGGAAAAGTGTTATATTTACACAGATCATAAGAGTTTGAAGTATTTGGGCACCCAGAAAGAGTTGAATTTCAGACAGAGGAGATGGTTAGAGTTAATAAAAGACTGATTATCTGATAGACTATCAGCTAGGAAAAGCTAATGTTGTGGCTGATGCTTTAAGTCACAAGACTATAGCAAGTCTACGGGTTACTCCTTTGTCTATGGTACAAGAGTTGAGATCATTACATGCCAGCTTAGAGATTAATGATGATGGGCAGACAACAGTTGCATGGCATGTACAGCCAGTACTGAGTGATCAGATCAGAATGGCTGCTCAAAATGACCAGAAGTATAAGAAATTATTAGAAGAAGTCCGACAGGGCAAGAAACCAGAATTCTCAATCAGAGATGATGGTCTACTGCTACACCGGGGTAGAATGTGTGTTCCTAATGATGTTGATTTGAGGCAGATTATTTTGAAGAAAGCACATGAGTCTTCTTTTGCCATGCACCCTGGTGGCACAAAAATGTATAGAGGGCTAAAGGAGCATTACTGGTGGATGGGTATGAAAAGAGATGAGGCAGAGTTTGTTTCCAAATGCCTAACTTGTCAGCAAGTAAAGGCAGAGCATCAAGTACCCACTGGGTTGTTACATCCACTACCAGTACCGGAATAGAAATGGGAGAGAATAACGATGGATTTTGTGATGGGACTTCCGAGGACACAGAAGAGTCATGATGCAGTATGGGTCATTGTTGACAGATTGACCAAGTTTGCTCATTTTCTGCCAGTTCGGATGGACTACAGATTAGAAAGATTGGCCAAGTTGTACATTGATGAGATTGTGATACTGCGTGGAGTGCCAGTATCCATTGTATCAGACAGAGATCCTAGGTTCACTTCTAGGTTCTGGGGTAGTCTTCAAAGAGCCCTAGGAACTAGATTGAACTTCAGTATGACATTCCACCCATAGAAAGATGGCCAGTCTAAGAGGGTAATTCATATCTTGGAGGACATGCTACAGGCTTGTGTGATTGAATTTGAGTGCAGTTGGGACACACACTTGCCTTTGATTGAGTTTGCTTACAACAATAGCTACCAATCAAGCATTGGGATGCCTCCATATGAAGCTTTATATGGCAGAAAATGCAGAACCCCATTGTGTTGGGATGACATGGGTGAAAGAAAGATGATTGGACCTGAAATTGTTCAGCAAACTGAAGAGAAAATCAGGGTGATCAAAGATCTTAAGACTGCATCAGATGGTCAGAAGTCCTACATTGATCTGAAGAAAAGGAATATTGAGTATGCAGTGGGTAACAAAGTATTCCTCAAGGTTTCCCCTTGGAAGATGATTATGAGATTTGGCAAGAAGGGGAAACTGAGTCCTTGTTTCATTGGGCCATATGAGGTTCTGGAAAGAGTGGGTCCTTTGGCATATCGATTGGCGCTACCTCCAGAGTTGGAAAAGATACATAACATCTTCCATGTGTCTATGTTGAGGAGGTATCGATCAGACCCATCTCATGTACTACCAATAGAGGAAATTGAAGTGAATCCAGAGCTCACATATGAGGAAGAACCCATAGAGATTCTAGCTTATGAGGTGAAGCAGCTATGGAACAAGCAAATACTGTTAGTGAAAGTGCTGTGGAAACATCATTCGGGCCAAGAAGCTACTTGGGAACGAGAGGAGGACATGAGGAGACAACACCCACAACTGTTCAGAGATTGATACCAGGTAAAATTTCGAGACAAAATTTATTTAAGGGGGGGAGAATTGTAACACCCCTATTTGTATAGCCTAGTATATTTCACTATTCCGGTGACTGGAGTCGGTCCGGACAATTAAGAGGATTAGAACCAAACTTAAGACAATTAGATAAGCCATAAACACAAATAATTAGTAATGTCAATTAGTTAAGTATAAATAAGAAAAACAGAACATAAGAAGTTAAACGAGCCGAGAGTCACAGCGATGGGTGACCTTCTCGGGAAGGATTGCGAAGTTGATTTAAACTCGAATTTCGAACCATAAAATGTGACGCCGCGGTTCTTAGAACCATTGCGAACACAGTGGAAAAGAGAAAATCACAAAAAAGAATTGTTAAGCAGGTCAAATAATTAGGTCAGGGATCCAGAAGAAATATTGAATTTTTTGCAAACCGGGTCGAACCGTGAGGGGCAATTTGGTCAATTGACCCCGAGAGCTGACTCCTGACCTAACTGTCAAATAAAATCAGTGAAAAGAAAATTTCGGGATCAAAAATTAAATTAAAGAACTAAGAAAAAATAAATAAAAAAAAGAAAAAAGAAAAAAGTTAACTACATTACTTTTATGACATCAAAATGATGTCAAAATTGATTTTTAATTTCCCACCATATTTAACTAATTCAATTACATAAAAGTAACCATAAAAGACATAAAAATTAAAAAAGAAAATAACCCTCCTCTTACCTTAAAGTTTCGGCAGCCATATCTCTCCCTAAGCTCACCATTGTTGTCCTCCATGAAAGCTTGAGTTCAAGCTTGTAAACACCCATTTAACCCTATCTTGCGCCAAATTCTTCCATAAAAACTTGTTAACCTCACTTGAGAAGAAGATTGATCACAAAATAAAGAGGAAAAGAAGAAGGAAATTGAAGATTTAGCATCCAAGTTGAGGTTAGTGATTTAAGTTGCAAAATTAGTTTATTAGTTGTGTTTATAGCTTAACTAACTTAGAAATAAACTTAAAATGAAATGAAATTAATTGTTGGAGGACTAAACATGGATTTTTGTCAGCTAGGGTTTGCTATGGTAGTGCATGAATTTGATTGGATTAAAAGTGTAGGCAAGTTTATATGAATGTGGAGGTGATGTTGAGATGCTTAGATTTGGTTTAATGTAATTACTAGTGTAGTTAGGGTTTGGCACCTAGGGTTTAGAGACAAAAATGTGAGAATTAGTCAAGTGATGTGCTTGACCTAGTTTGAAGTGAGAAATAGTCATTTGTGACCAAATGAAGTGTGTTGGAAGTGTTTGAATTGAGTTTAAATTCGGATTGAATGTGGTCATGCTGCTGGCAGCAGGACCAAGGTCCCTTTGAGAAACCAAAACTAAAAATTTATAAGTCCAATTTGTATGAGACTAATTGGGAATGAAAATAGACACAAAATGACACAATTTTTATTTAGGAATTATGCCCAAAAAGTGACCAAAACCTAGTGAACAAATTAACCAAATCCGGATTTTCTCAGTCTGACCTGTATAAAAATGACCAAATAAATAGTATTTGTTCATTTGGCCATAACTTGAGCTAGGCAGGTCTAAATGACTTGAAATTTTACCAGTGGATAGTTGAGATATAGACCTAAAACTTTCATGAAGAACACAAACCCAAATTATGCCATGAACTAAGTCATTTGGCCACTGAAAGTTGGTGACCTAAAACTGCCAGAACCAAAATTTGCCTAGAAATCTGGGTTAAGTCCAATCCGGTAGCCATGGTTCAAATGGCTATAACTTGAGCTAAAAAAACTCCAATTGGAGTGATTCAAAAAGGAGAATAAATTTAAGACAATAGGAAACATTTTCTATGAAGGAAGTTTTGCCAAATTCTAATAGAAAAATGACCAATGGAATAGTGCAACTTAAAACACCAAAACTGAAAATTTGCAAATTTGCCTAAAAGACTTAGAATTTGAGTAAACAACCAAAACCAACAAATTTAGTGACCAAAATGTGGTATGTGGGTGAAGTTAGAATTCCCATACCTATTAAGCTTTAGAAAGTCAACAAATTGACTTGAATAGTGTAGTGAATAGTAACCCCGAAATACAAAATTTAAAAAACGTCAAGTTTAGCACATTAGAGCTAGGTATAAGTGAATTTAAATTTATTTTTGGATTTATGCTAAGTTATGATACTGAAACACTATGAAACTGTATGTTTTAGTAGAAAAGAACACCGGGAAAGAACCCGAGGAATCGAGTCAAGGCCAAGAGGCGGCTCGCTTAAGGTTTGTGCACAACTTATAATTTTTGTAAATTATTTTCTGCATATTATTTTGAATAATTTCAGATATTGAATTGTACCATTACTATGATGAAGTATTTATGATGCTTTTGATTTAAATTGTTGAAAGTTAATTGTGTATATTTGAAATGACAATATTTAGTAAATTGTTAAGATAAGTTTTGAAACCACAGTGTCATGACCATATATTTGAACACCTCACGAGCATGACTAGTGGAGGTAATCAGTTTCGAATTTTGATTCCTTCTCTAGCTGAAATGTTGAGGTGTGTGCCAGTAGAAGAAGAAATTGAATGGATATCCATATATTTGAGCTAGCTTGCCTTGTGATGTGACTTTTCCTTAGCCTCTGGCTATTGAGATTATATTTGTTTCGAATGACATGATATAACTGTGGGTTTTATGAAATGTGTTTTGATACTTTGAAATGAAATTGTTTGGGTTAAAATCTCATAATTCATGTTTTATATTTAATTCTCATGTTCAGTCTAATTTTTGAATAAATATGATTTAAATTCTGCATAAAGATTATTTTAGTATGTTGTGCACCACTAAGTCCTAGTACTCAGCGATGACTGTTATTGCTGTCGCAGATTTAGCGACTAGAGGAGCAGCAGACTGAGCTGCTGAGGATTGAGGACCTACCTGCTTGAAGTTATCAGGTATATTTTATACCCTGACTGTAAAAATTTATTTTGATGTATGTAATATACGTAAATGTATGGACATGTAAAATTGGTCTTGAGCAGCTTGTACAAAGTTTGTAATAAAATTTAGTTTGAATTTCTTTTAATGTAAATTTTTAGTATGATGTATATATAATTTGTTTATCTTTAATGAAATATGAATTAATGAAATTGATTAACAGTATCTTGATGATTACTGAATTTTGGAAATTGAGAAATGAGGATTGTTGAATTTTGAAACTTGAGAAATTGGTTGGAATTGATTGTGAATTTGAAGAAGTTGTTGAGAAAAATTATTGGAAGTACTTTTTTTTTTCAGGTATTTGAAGAACTATTTTCTCAAAATATAGACGGCACTCTGCCGAAATTTTTATAAAATTTGTGAAAAAACAAAATGGGAAAAAAATTTTTACTAGTTTCAAAATTTCAAATAAATGATTTTAATACCTATTATAAAATGCTCATCACTTATAAAAGTAAGAAAATTGTTTTAAAATCCTTTGTAGGGTACTTAATGAGTTATTGGTAGGTGAAGTTCGGTAGTTCATTAGGTATTCTACGAGAGCATGTTATACCTTACAGAGGGGTAAGGTGTGACAAATATAATTGTTTTGTTCAATTTTACAACAAATTCTCATTTAATTTGTCTTCCTAACAAAGATTAAAAAATATGGAAGTGAGTATAGGCACTAACCTTGTTGGAGCTACTCCCAAGCTTGCCAAAACTTTTCTTTGTCCTCTTCAAATTGCTGTCCAATGCTTGCTCTAGTGGTAGGGACAATTTTTCATGAAGAGAAGTTAGGGTTTGGAGGTGATTTGGTGGGTTGTCTCAAGCTTGCCTTAAGCTTCCATGGAGGAATGGGTTAGAGAGAGTGAGACGTCTGGTTTGGGTGAAGAAGAAACATATTGCTTTTTGATTTTTTTGTATCATTTATCCTCTTTTATTGTTTAATTTAAGTGGTGCTTAATTGTGATTGGTGGATAGGTTTTTAATGACATCATATGATGCCATAATTAGGTATTTTCTTTCATTTTCTTTTCTTCTTTTCTTTACTCATTTTCAATTCAATTTTTAGCAATATTTATTCATATTTTAGATCATAATAATTATTTACTTAACTGGACAAGTCGACCAAAAATTATCTCTGAAGACAAAATGACCAAAATACCCTCCGTTTGGCTTATTGAGCCAAAATCGTCTATACCGATCTAAAAATTTTTCTAAGAATTTTCTTGGCATTATAATGCTATAGAAATCTCAATGACTCTTCTCTGGAGTCTCAAAAATTATTTTATGAATTTTCTCCCAGGTTTAGGGCTCCTAGTTGCGAGGAACGCAACTTCCCACTGGGTTACCCATTGCTAGGGCACCGACTTATTTAATTTGGTTGTATTTTATTTTTAAAATATTTTCTAAATTTTTCTTACACTTATTTGAGTTATTTATGACTCCTTACTCTAGTCTAAATATTTTTCTAGACGTTCTAGCTGTCTAGACTGACACTAGTCACTGGAACAGTAGAATGTACAGAATAGCTATAGTGAGGGTGTTATAGTATCCATCTTTCCAAAGAAGCATCTCCAAAGACACCCGAGGAAAGAGAAAAGATGGCAAGAATTCTATATACTTTAGTAATTGGAAGTCTTATGTATGCTATGTTGTGTACAAGGGCGGATATCACTTATGCAGTTAGTTTGATTAGCAGATTTCAATCCAATTCAGGTTTAGAACACTAGACCATAGTTGTAACACCATCACTGTAGCAATTCCGTACATTCTACTGTTCCGATGACCGGTATCAATCCGAACTGCTAGAATGTCTGGCAAAACATTTAAACTAAAGTGAGGAGCCATAATTAACTCAAATATTAATAATAAAAATTTAAGAAAAATTTTAGAAATAAAATACAACCAAGTTAAATGAGCCGGTGCCCTAGCGATGGGTAACTCAGTGGGAAGTTGCGGTCTTCACAGCTAGAAGCCCTAAACCTAGGAGAAAATTCATGAAATAATTTTTGAGACTCTAGAGAAGAGTCATTGAGGTTTCTATGGCATTAAAATGCCAAGAAAAGGCTTAGAAAATTTTTTCGATCAGTACAGACAATCTGTTAAACCAAACGGAGGGCATTTTGGTCATTTCATCTTCAGAGATGATTTTTGGCCGACTTGTCCAATTAAGTAAATAATTATTATGACATAAAATATGAATAAATATTGCTAAAAATTTAATTAAAAATAAGTAGAAAAGAAAAGAAAAGAAAAATGAAATAAAAGTCATATTTATGACATAAGTATGATGTAACTAAAATCTCCACCTAATCACCATTTAATAAATTAACTAAAGGGATAAAAATGAAACAAAAAAATGAGATAAAAAAAAAAGTCAGCAGCCTCATTTCTTCTCAAATAGCCGCACCAGAGAGAGAGAGAAAGTGAGAGAGAAACCACCATTGATGCTTTTCCATGAGCTTATCAAACCTTGATTTTCTACCATAGAATCACCTACTCTCTTCACTAAATTTGATTCTCACACCTTAAATCACCACTAGGCAGCAAAAAAGAAGAAGGAAAAGGAAGTTTTTGCAAGCTTGGGAGTTGGCTCTAATAAAGTTAGTGCCAATCCCTTCTAGAAATGTTGTGTATACCTTATTTGGAGTAGGAATTGAGTGAGAAAATTAAGTGGAATTAAACAAAATTTGCATGATGAATTTTTACAAATTTCAGCAGCCATGAACTTATTAGGGTCTTGATGATTTTTTTTTTTTTTGGATTAAATGAGTATATAAGCTGCCTTTAATATGAACTAAACACTTAGCACCTTAAATTGTAAGTTAATGGAAGAATAGAGAAATTGAGAACTTAGGGTTTTCACCAAATTGAGGTTTTGCTCCTATAATAGTGTAGGAACATTTTAATGGTCAATTAGTGACCATTTGTTAAGTTTTAAACTTAACATTTGAATGTTGGAAAGGGTAGGCTGCCTTGTGTGCAGCAGTCTAGACTCTTGGAGTCCAGTGTGTTTGGAGAGCCTTAACTGAACTTGTGTAGCTCCAATTGGTGTAAGACCAATTGAAGGTGAAACTAGATACATAATGCCACAATTTTGGTGAAGGAACCCTGCCCAGAAAACCAACTTAAATGGCTCTAAAAATTGACCTAATCCGGGTGACCAATATGTAGTCCTTGAAAATTGACCAAATGAATAGTATTCATTCATTTGATCATAACTCAGTGTGGAAAGGTCCAATTGACCTGAATTTTATACCAATAGAAAGCTGAGACATAGCCCTACAACTTTCATGAAGAAAACAAACCCAAATTTTGATCAAAATATGTCCAAAAACTCACCTGCACTCAGTGTACAAAAACTACAGAATTGATTCTGCCCAGAAATTCTGGAAAAATTTTAATCCGGCCAGTTATGGTATTTAGGCTATAACTTGAGCTACAAAACTCTAAATGGAGTGATTCAAAAAATGAAATATAACAAGACACAATAAGGAACAACTTTGATGAAGTACATTTGGCCAAAATCTCATTGTAGAATGGCCTAATAAAATAGTGAACTTTAGCACCCAAAATTAAAATTTCTGATTTATTCTCCATTGGTTAGAAGTAAGGATTGGCAACTAATACCAACACTTTTGGGAACCAAAATGTGGTAAATTTATGCGATTAGGACTCATGTAGCTATTATGCATTGGAAAGTTAATAATTTGACCTAAATAGTAAAATGAATAGTAACCTTACATGTAAAGCATGAAAATTCAATCAATAACTTTGTAATGTGCCCTAGTACACCTAGTAAGATTGGTTTGGATAGCTTGGCATGCCAATAGGTTTCAGTTAGCAGTATTGCACATGGCATTATGCCATTATGCGATTTTATGGCTTTTAGCCATTCTAATATTATGATGATACTTGGCCTTGTGCTTAATGTTTATTACAGCTTATTAGCTGTTCTGTTATACACCGCGAGATACATATGTGACCGATGGTGTGACGGCCCGAGGTACTTGGTACCCAGTGCTAGTTTACTTGTTTATCCAGTCCAGTCATCCAGTATAGGTTACTTGGGCAACCAAAAATGGAAGTTGATAAATTTAATGAAATCATTGATATAACAAGTGCCAAATAAATAGACTACAAATAATTACCGAAAATTTGTGTGCATGAGACATCAATATATACACTGCATATTTATTTTCTTTTAGTTCTTTTTATTTTATTATTGGCACCACTAAGCATTATTGCTTAGCGCGTTGCTTTTTGCCACACGTAGGTTCTGGATAGACTGATAGAGAGCCCAGTAGATCACAGACTGGGTGAGGCCATTCACAGTTCTGCATAGTATCCCTGTCACCTCTCATCTGCAGTGCATCAGTGGTAGGACCTTTAGGTTCCTTTTGAAATTTCGTACTTGCATTTTGTAATAGGTAGTAGTTTGTGATTTTTAAATTATGAACTAATGTAAATAGTAAATTTATGTAACCATATGTTGATGCACATATTTTGTAAAATTTCATTAATTAATATAATTCGAGAATATCTTCATGAAATTAAATTTGATTTTGATCTGAATGAAATTTTGGACTTATGTTGAAAACTTGAGATGGTTGTGAATGTTGAGAATCGTTGAGACCATGTTGATGGTTATTGGAGTTTGAGAATATGGATGAATATTTAGAAGTGTTTTTCATAGGTTCTGAAGAACTGTTTTCTCCACTTTTAGCCGGTACTCGGTCGGATTTTCTATAAAATTTTGGGAACCTCAAATGAATTTATAATTTCAATAAATGACTTAAATGAATCAAATTTCACAAATTGCATTTCATAACCATGAAGAAATAAACTAAGGAAGGATAACAATAATTAAGATAAAATATGGTATTTCGATACACTGTGGCATATCTTGCTCGGCTATACAGTAGACGGGTAAGGGGTGTCACAATAGTTAAGAGTATCCTTAAGTACTTGGAAAGAACTAAAGATTTAATTTTGATTTATGGAAGAGGTGACTTACAACTTGATGGATTTATAGATTCTAATTTTCAATCAGATGTGGATGATAGAAAGTCTATCTCAGGTTTTGTGTTTACTTGTAATGGGAGTGCAGTTAGCTAAAAAATTTTCAAGTAAACAACTAAAGTAGCAGAAGCATGTAAATTGTTAGATTAGAGCATTGAATTTCAAAAATTTCTTCTAGGGTTTCATGCATCATGCCATATCCATTATGTGCCTAATTAATTTCAATGCTCAATTGCATATTAAAACACTTTTAATATGTATTAGGATCTATGTTTGCCATTTAAGATTTTTGAATTAACAAATTAATTCAATTGAACCCTAGTTTGAAATAAGAATATGTGTACTAACCTTTTGATGCACAAGTGATGTAATTACCACCTTTAAGAAGCACCTAGGACCCCAAATGTTATCCCTTTAGCTTATCCATACCAAGATCACCAATGGGCAGCCCCTAATCTTGCTTCTCAAGCCTTGCCAACTAATTATAAATTGGGTTTTTGCCTTTAGAGAGGTTGTAGATGTGTATAGGACACTAGAAACAATTCCTAGCAATTTTAATTCAAAGGAATTTGGGTAATTCTCTTTGAATTAATAAGAAAAGAAGAAGAGGAGAGGGAGTGATAAAGGTGGCGGTACCTTTGAGACAAATAAGAGTAGTGTTTTCTTTCTTTTCCCTTTTGTAATTAGGTCATCACTTAAACTCTTGCCACATTTCATCATCACTTAAACCCTTGCCACATGTCATCATCACATTGCATCTTATTTTTAATTGACTTAATAACATTAAGCCAAGTGTTAAAGCTAGACTTAACCTTGACTTTGATCATCTTACATAATAGGAAGACAAATGACAAGCTTATATGATGCCATGTGTCACGATCTCATGGTGCCACATGTCACCCTGTGAAATAACCAAATTATGTTGTAATGTTGAGTTATCAACCCAAAATCATCATTTCTTCTCTTTTAATTAATTTATATCAAATATAAATTAATTAATCTCCATTAATTAATTTTTCATAATTAAATTCATATTTAAACACTTTAAATATAAATTTAATTTATACTATACATCTAATAACCTAGATTTGGTTTCAAGCCATGTTAGGGACCTTGCAATCTTATTGCAAACCAAATCGATTTAATTAATCAATTAAACTCTTTAATTAATCAATTAAATCACATTTTACTTGGTGATTAACTTGTGTATGTGTATGACTTATTAGGCTCATCAGTAATTGGCAATGAGATATGATATTGACTATTAATATCATCAGAACTCTTTCTTACCATAAATAATTTCTCTAAATCAGTTTAGGCATCTCATAGACCATGATTAACACCTAGCATAGCATACCATGGCCACCCAATCAGTAACAAGGAATACCTTTAAATGAACCTATAATCATATATTACCATGCACTAGAATCTCTCTGTTACAAAATCTCAATTCGAGCTGGAGTCATGGTATATGTCAAACCCCATTTGCTATGAATATTATGTTCTCTTTTAATTCTAGTTCTTGATTAATTAGATTTTCTTATCAGAAACTCTTTTCTGACTAAATCTGTTTGTCCTGGCCAGGAACTTGAAACATTAAGAACAATTAAATGAACATAGGACTTTATCCCTATTTACTTAGGGTAATAGATTCCATCTTGATCAACGCCTACCTCCATATATAACTAGTAGGAGCCAACACATGCCCATATACCCATACACAGTACAAGTATGAAACAGTATCAAACTCAAACCACCTATATACAAGATAACTGTGTTATCTCAAGTCTAAAGATTATATGCACTGATATGATATATGACAATGCATTGACAAAAGTAAACTCTATGTGCTTGTCATATGCGTCATTGGTTTGGCTTACTTATCATGTATAAGTGCCTATCCTGTTTGTTATATGGCATGAGACTCACCATTCCATCTTATTTATATCTCATATAAATACCTTGGGAACAAACATGATTATAATCTTTCTGGATAAGTCATGTTGTTATTATGAAGTATCCTCGATTATGAACCAATTTATGATACTTTGTGCTAGAAATACTATTACTCATATTCTTAACAACTTAAAAATAGAATTTCTAACAAAATATCAATGGACCTTTTCTATTACACATAAATACATTATGTAAATGGAAAAGTGAAATTGCCTTTTATTAATAAAATATATACAAGATACATACTAAATGATACTAACAACAATGACTGCAGATTCCACTACAGAGGTCGAGTATATTGCTACATCTGATACTGTAAAAGAAGCTATTTAGATAAAGAAGTTTGTAATAGAACTTGGTGTGGTTCCTTTGATTGTGTCACCTATACCTCTCTACTGTGACAACAATGGTGCTATTGCTTAAGCAAAGGAACCCAGGTCTCACCAGAAATCTAAACACATAAAAAGGGGCTAACATATTATCAGAGAAATAGTTAGAAGAGGCGATGTAGCCATGTAGAAAATAGCTTCAGTTGAGAATCCATCTGATCCATTTACTAAAGCCATGACTCAAAACCAGTTAGATCGACATCTTGAGAAAATGAGTCTTAGATTTTGTAATGATTGGCTGTAATGCAAGTGGGAGATTGTTAGTAGTATGCCCTAAAGCATACCTTGTAATTTCTATCTTGTAAATGTTAATTCCTATTAAATGGCATGTATATTTTCTTTTAATTTAAATTGCTTAAATTTAATTGAAAATGTCCTTTAACAGCTTGTTAGATGTTCCATTCTTAAGGTGTTAAGAATATGAGTGATGGAACATTCTAGTACAAGTGTTATAAATTTTAGTTCACAGTCAAGGATACCTCATTGGGCATGATTTATCCGGATAGGTTATCACATTTGTTTGTTTCCATCGATTAGTATGAGATACTAATGAGATAAATGGGTGAGTTTAATGCCATATGACAAATACAGTGGGCACTTATAAGATAAATAGGCTGATCTAGTGACACAAAAATAATATGTACATGGAGTTTGCTCTTGTCAATATATTGTCATATAGATCATAATAGTGCATATAACTCTTGACCTGAGATAACACAATTATCTTGTATATAGGTGGTTTTAGTTTGATACCACTTATATACTCATACTAGGTATGGGTATACGGGTGTGTGTTGGCCTCGACTAGTTATATGTGAAGATAGGTGCTTAGTCAAGATGGAATCTATTACCTTAAGTAAATAGGGATAAAATCTTATGTCCATTTAAATTGTTCTTGATAAGTTAAGTTTTTAGCCAGGATAGATAGATTTAGTCAAAAAAGTGTTTCTGACTGGAAAGTCTTATTAATTAAGAATTGGAATTAAAATAAGGACATATGATTCTAAACAATCAGGGTTTAACATAAACCATGACCCTAGCTGAAATTGGGATTTTGCAACAGAGAAATTTTAGTGCATGGCATGCATGATCAAGGTTCATGAGTTAAGTATAAATTAATTCATAACTAATTGGGCAGTCATAGTATACTATGTTAGGTATCAACTATGATTAATAAGAACTAAGAGTGACATGAGAATTTCACTCTAGGTATGGAATAATTTCACTAATATTAAAGAGTTAATATTATTTTCATTGCTTATTGGTAATGAATCTAGAAAGTCACACACAATAAGAATAATGTGATCAAAGCATAATTAATTTGATTAATTAATTAAATAGTTTAATTGATTAATTAAATTAATATTTTTAGTTTGCAATTAAATTATAAAGTCCCTGGTATTACTTGAAACTAAATTCATTAATGGAAATATTTAAGTTAATATTTAAATTGTTTAAATATAAACTTGATTAATTATTCATAAGGTAAGTGTAATGCCCTCACTGTAGATAGTCTGTGCATTCTACTGTTCTGATGACTAATGTCTGTTCAGACCGCCAGAATGTATGGAACTACACTTAAACTATAGTGAGGCGACATAAATTGATGGAATAAATGTTAAGAAAATACAAGAAAAATCAAGAGAAAATAAAAGAAATGAATTGCCAATCGGTTAAATGAGTTGAGGTTCCGGCGGTGGGTGACCGTATCGGGAAGTGATTGTGAAGTCAGTTGCCGACCCCAGACTCGTGAGGAGCCCTATCAAAATAAATATTTTGGATTAATTGCAGGTTTATTGAGATCTAAATGACATTAAAAATATCAAAAAAAATTTAAGAAAATTTATTAATCAGTACAGATAAAATAACCCGATAAGCATAACGAAGGACATTTTGGTCATTTTACCCTCAGAGTGGAAATTTGACCTAAATGTCAATTAAAATGAGAGAGATTAAAACATATAAAATAAATTAAATTGTGAATTTATGTATAGAAATGGGAAAAGAAAAGAAAAGAAAAAGAAATAATTTTATTACATGAGCATGATGTCATAATGACATGATGAAAAATCCTAACCAATAAAATGTTAACAAATTATTAAAAGGGATAAGAAGAAAGATTAAAAGAGAGAAAATTGACCAAAAGTGGTCATCTTCTTCCTTTCACTTACCATGGCCGAAACTCCTTCATCAACTCTTTCCTCCATTTTCTTTTTTTTTAAAGCTTGATTTCCCTAAGCTTTCTACTCTTAAACCCTAAGTCACCTTCACTAAAAATTAATCCCACACCTAGACTAAGCTATTGGCAGCCAAGAAAGGAAGAAACAAAGAGGTTTTTACAAGTTTAAGAAGTGGCCATTAAAGGTTAGTGCACTATAACCTCTCCTTCCACTTTTAGGTGTAGTAAGCATGCTAAATTAGGTAGAGTTTCATTAAATTGAAAGAAATTGCTAAGGGAATGAACACTCCTATTTTCGGCAGCCATGAAATTACTTAGGGTTTGATGTTTTTAATTGATGAAAATTGGTTCAATGATGATGTTTGATAAGTTGATATGCTTTAGAAGTTGAATGAATTGAGTTTACACAAATTTGATAAATGATATTAGGGTTTGTGATTATGAACTGGGGATTTTGTATAATTGCTGGAATTTGACTTTGTTGTGATGAATTGATGATATTTAGAAGTGCTATGAATGCCAATTCGTAGTTTGGGAGATTGGAGGAAATGAATTGGGAGTGTATTTTCTATATAGGTTGTGGGACTCTTTGTGTCTAGTGTGGTTTTTGACCTATAACTAAATTTATGTTGCTCCAATTGGTATGAAGCCAATTGGAGATGAAATTAAGGCCAAAATAATCCATTTTTCATGAACAAACGATGCCTAAATTCAGTCCATAAATTGACCTAATTACTATTTGAATCCGACTTACTAAATCCTGAACCCAGAAAAATGACCAAATGAACAGTACATGTTCATTTGGCCATAACGCCCTCTAGAAAGGTCCAAATGACCTGATTTTTATACCATTGGAAAGATTAAATATAGGACTACAACTTCCATGAAGAACAAAGAACCTAGAAATGCCTCTAACCAAACCAAATTGCTAGCAAAATTTAGGTCACAAAACTGTCCAGAACCAAACTGCCCAGAATTTGTTGGACATAGGGCTACCCGACCAGTTTGGCTAAAAGGCCATAACTTGGTTTACCAAAATCCAAATGCAATGAAATTAGTGGAAACATTTTCATAAGACATAAATCTATAATATTGGTGTTTTGACAAAAACCCAAAAACCAAGGTAACTAGGTCAATTGACTAGGTCAATTCAGCATATAAATTCTGGAAATTGCCTAAGTGACCACTTGACCCTAGAACAGTATTTAGAGCATATCTCCCACTAGGAAACTTCAATTGGGATGAGCTAAACTGTTTTGGAAACCTAAGAAACAAGGATCCAACCTTGGTTTAGAAACCTTCCTCAAATTGTGAATGTAAGAACCCTAAAAGTTGAGTCAATGCCACTGACTTAAACTGGAATCCTGTTGGCACAGGGTACATGAGTCCAGGGTAGTTAATTGGCTATAAATAATTCTAAAAAACTTGAAAAATTGTGATTCAAAATTATGAGTGACCATAAGATATAGGGTAACAATTTCCATGAAGAACACTGGGCCTAAAAGTGGCTGCAACATGTCCAATTAATTAGGTAAATTGTAACTCCAAAATCTTCCTAATTATGGAACCAGAATAGGGAAATGAACCAGTTGTGGTTATTTAGCCATAACTTGAGTTTCAAAACTCCAAAAGACATAATTCAAAATAGAAAAAAAAGACCAGACATAGAGGAACAACTTCCATGAAGGAAGTGTGGCCAAACAGTGGTCGCAAATTAATCAAATTGATAGTTAAAATTAAGACACTGAAACTGAACCTAAAGAAAAGTTCATGAAATAATTTATTTTATGGTAGGGACTTAACCTCAATAAATTGTCTAATGCATAAACTACATGAAAGTGCAAGTGGGACCTACTTTCCCACTATATAATGATACATGACATGAAATAATAAGTCCAAAATTAAGTAATAATGTTTAAATTTTCCAAAGTATACCTAGACTTATGTATATAGCTTGGATACCAATTAGAGACTATAGATTACAGTACCGCTCACATGAATGATCATTGATAGACAACAAATGTCTAAGATGGTTGTTCTACTGGCTTTATACCTGCCCGTTGGCCATAGTGCCTATTATTATTTCTGACTTTATGCCTGCCCGCTGGTGTGACACCCCTTACCCGTCTATAGTATATCTGAGTAAGATATGTCACACAGTGTACCGGAACACTCTATTTTATCTCAATCATTTTTATTCTTCCTTAATTTATTTTTATCATAGTTTTGAATATAATTTGTGAAATATAATTCATTTAAGTCATTTATTGAAATTATAATTTATTTGAGGTTCCGATTATCGAAAATTCGGCAGAGTACCAACTAAAAATGGAGAAAACAGTTCTTCGGAACCTGTGTAAAACACTTCCAATAATTATTTCCAATCATTCTCAAACTCCAATAATCATTAAAATCTCAATATTTTTCAACAAAATTTCCATTTCTCAATCATTCATTTCTCATGGTATTCATATATAAGCAATAAATAAATACTCAATTTTCCATTCATAAACACAATTTTCACTATTTACATTAACATCAAAATATATTACATAAGTCTCAATTACACAAGAGAAAATAAAAGTTAGTTACAAAATACCAAAATGAAACCTAGTGTCCTACTAATGCACTGAAGATGGTGAGGTGACACGGACACTATGCAATGCTGCAGGAGGTCTCACCCAGTCTGTGGTCTACTGGGCTCTCGGTCAGTATCTCCAGAACCTACACGTGGCAAAAGCAACGCGCTAAGCAATAATGCTTAGTGGTGCCAATAATAAAATAAAAAGAAATAACAGGAAGTAAATATGCAGCGCATGTTTTGATGTTTTATGCAGATAATTTTTTTTTTATCATTATTAGTAATCTTATTTATTATGTACTTGTTCTATTCATTATTTCATTAAATTTGTTCACTTTCATTTTTGAGCACCCAAGTAACCTATACTGGATGACTAGACTGAATAAACGGGTAAACTGACACTGGGTATCTAGTACCTCGGTCCGTCACACCATCGGTCACATATGCATCTCCCGATGTGCAACAGAACAGCTAATAAGCTGTAATAACATTAGGCATAAGGCCAAGTATCAACACAATGTTAGAATGGCTAAAAGCCATGAAATCACAGAATGACATAATGCCATGTGTAGTACTGCTAACTGAACCTTATTGGCATGCTAAGCTATCCAAACCAATCTTGTTAGGTATACTAGGGCATTTCACACTTTTAAGTTTCATAATTTTTGGAATTTAAGTTTTAGTGTCACTATTCCATTCATTGGTCAACAAAAATGTTGACTTTTGCATAGGCAATAGGTACATTGGTTTTAATATCATCAACATACCACATTTTGCATTCAAAATTTGTTGGTATTGGTTGCCAATACCATTTCTAAGCTTAATGTTAGTTGGGCAGAATTTTTGCTTTTTATGCCTTGTATTTACTGTTCCATTGGTCAATTTTGCAGTGGGAATTTGGCAAATTGATCAACATGAAAGTTGTTCTTTATTTTGTCTAGTTGCATTTCCTTTTTTGAATTACTCCATTTGGAGTTTTGTAGCTCAAGTTATGGTCCAAAAACCACAACTGGCCGGATTGAAATTTTTCTGGACTGACCATATCTACAATGCAGTGAATAGTGATTACAACTCACTTGTTGGATAGGTTCTGGTCATAATTTGGGTTATGTTTCTTCATGGAAGTTGTTGGTCTATATCTCAGCTTATTGCTGGTAAAATTTCAGGTCAATTGGACCATTTTACACTGAGTTATGGCTAAATGACCAAATATTGTTCATTTGGTCATTCTGCAGAAACAGACTGCAGGTCACCCAGATTAGAGCAAGCTTTTGGTCCACTTAGTTTGGTTTTGTGGGCATGGTTTCTTCACCAAAGTTGTGCCATTATGTGTCTAGTTTTATTTTCAATTGGCCTTGCACCAATTGAACCTATAAAATTCAAGTTATGGCTGCCCAAACCTGCTGGACTCATGTCTAATTCTGCAGGTCACCATGGGCAGCCACACCAACTGCAATTCCCACTAATCAAACCACCTCATTTCTTGTTTACACATAACCAAATAGTCACTAATTGACCATTAAAACTCACTTTCATCATTACATGATCAAAGTCTCCTTTCATGCTCAAACCCTAACTCCAATTTCTAATTCATGGCACACACACCAAACTCATACCAAATCACTTTATCCATCATCTATACTCATCAATAACATAATTAAGCCACCTAATTTCATCAAAAACCAACAATCCTTAAACTTTCTCATGGCTGAAAAATTTAGAGATTTCATTTACTCAAGTTTTTCTTTTGATTTCACACAATTTCTACTTGATTTAGCATGCTTACAAGATTAAAGAAAGAAAAGAAATTGTTTAGTGCACTAACCTTTTTGAGCTTCACTTAACCTTGATTAAACCTCCCTAATCTCTTCTTCTTTGGCTGCCAATAGCTTTTTCTAGGTGAAAGATCAAATTTTTGTGAAGGGACTTGGCAATTTTGGTGAACAAATGGAGAGGAAATTCAAGCTTTTAAGCTTGAAAATGGTGGAATCTCTTCTCTCTCTCTCTCTCTCAACATTTTCGGCTGTGCAAAGGTTGAAGATGCAGATTGGCTTTTCAATTTTTTGGTCTCTTTTATCTCTTTCAATGAGTTTAACAAATTGTGATTGGTGGAGGAAATTTAAATGACATCATATGATGTCATAATTAGTATTTTCTTTCATTTTCTTTTCTTTTCTTCTCTACTCAATTCCAATTTAATTTTTAGCAATATTTATTCATATTTTTTATCATAATAATTATTTACTTAACTGAACAAGTCAGCCAAAAATCACCTCTGAAGGCGAAATGACCAAAATTCCCTCCGTTTGGCTTAACAGACTAAAATTGTCTGTACCAATTGAAAATTTTTTCTAAGCATTTTCTTGGCATTCTAATGTCATAGGAACCTCAATGACCCTTCTCTGGAGTCCAAAAAATTATTTTATGAATTTTCCCCCCGGTCTAGGGCTCCTAGTTGCGAGAACCGTAACTTTCCACTAGGTTACCCATCGCTAGGACACCTGTTCATTTAACTTGGTTGTATTTTAGTTCTAAAATTTTTCCTAAATCTTTCTTATTAATATTTGAGTTAATTATGGTTCCTCACTTTAGTTTAAATATTTTTCCAGACGTTCTAGCTGTCCAGACCGACACCGGTCACTAGAACAGTAGAATGTACGGAATTGCAACAGGGAGAGTGTTACAACTCTTCCCCTCTAATTTAAATTTCGTCCTCGAAATTAACCTGATGCAAACAGTTGAGGGAACTGTTGCCTCATCGTCTCTTCACTTTCCCAAGTTGCCTCCTCGGTGTTGTGGTGCCTCCAAAGCACTTTCACCAGTGGAATCTGCTTATTTCTCAACTCTTTCACTTCTCGAGCCAGGATCCATATGGGTTCTTCTTCATATGTCAAATCCGGTTATACTTCAATTTCTTCCATGGAGATGACATGTGAAGGATCTGAGCGGTATCTTCTTAACATAGATACGTGGAACACATTGTGGATCTTGTCCAACTCTGGTGGTAAAGCTAGCCTATAGGCCACTGGACCCACACGTTCAATGACTTTATATGGGCCAATGAACCTAGGGCTTAACTTACTTCTTCTTCCAAACCTCAGTACCTTCTTCCACGGTGACACCTTGAGGAACACTTTGTCGCCAACTG
Organism: Hevea brasiliensis; assembly: GCF_030052815.1. Classification (NCBI taxonomy): domain Eukaryota; kingdom Viridiplantae; phylum Streptophyta; class Magnoliopsida; order Malpighiales; family Euphorbiaceae; genus Hevea; species Hevea brasiliensis. The sequence continues at coordinate 52,421,154 of NC_079499.1, forward strand.
TGTATTCTATTTCTTTTCTCCTCAGAGCAGCATAGGATTTTTGTCTGTCTGAGGCAACCTTCAGATTGGCTTTGATTATCTTTACCTTCTCCTTAGTCTATTTCACCAGGTCTTGCCCTACTAGTTTATCTTCGCCCAATTCAGTCCAGCACACTGGAGTTCTACATTTCCTCCCATGCAGTGCTTCATACGGGGCCATTTGGATGCTAGCTATTGTTATATGCAAATTCTGCCAGTGGGAGGTATCTATCCCAACTTCCCTCAAACTCAATGACACAACTCCTCAGCATATCCTCAAGGACCTGATATATATTTTATGTTATTATTATCATTTCAGTTCAATATTTGTATTAGTTCAATTGGTTTCAATTGTTTACCTAGATTACTCTTTCTGATTGCCCATCCGTCTGAGGATGGAAAGCTGTACTGAAGTGGAGTTGTGTACCCAAGGACTCATGCAACTTCTTCCAAAATCTCGATGTAAACCTTGGGTTTCGATCAGATATGATGGAAAGTAGAATTCCATGCAGTCTAACTATCTCACTAATATATAATTTTGCTAACTTCTCCAGTGAGTAGTCAGTCCTAACTGACAGAAAGTGTGCTGACTTCGTCAATCTATCTACTATCACCCATACTATATCATGCTTCTTCTGGTTGAGAGGTAGACCACTTACAAAATCCATGGTGACCCGATCCCATTTCCATTCAGGTATGAGTATAGGCTGTAGCAAACCCGATGGAACTTGAAGTTCTGCCTTGACTTGCTGACATGTCAAGCATTTAGTCACATAGTCAGCTATGTCTTTCTTCATACTAGGCCACCAATACTGAAGCTTCAGATCATAATACATTTTTGTACTTCCTGGGTGCATAGCATAAAAACTGGCATGGGCCTCTTTCAGAATACTGGCTTTCAATTCCCCAGTATCTGGTACACATACTCTTCCTTTGTAGTACAGACACCCATCTGCTTTCACCTCATAGTCAGTTACTTTTCCCTTTGAGATTTTGCTCATAATAGCCATTAACTTTTCATCTGCCTTTTGCCCATCTAAAATCTATTGCAGTAGGTTTGGCCACAATTGCAACTCAGCAAAAATAGCTCCATCTCGACCCAAAGATAGACGGGCATTCAATGATCTCAAAGCTGTGATGGATTTTCTGCTTAAAGCATCAGCAACTACATTTGCCTTCTCAGGATGGTAGTCAATCACACAATCATAGTCCTTCAGGAACTCAATCCATCGCCTCTGTCTAAGGTTGAGCTCCTTCTGGGTTGGCAAGTATTTCAGGCTTTTGTGGTCTGTGTAAATGTAGCACTTTTCACCATACAAGTAATGCCTCCATATCTTTAGTGCGAAGATAATTGCTGTAAGTTCTAAATCATGGGTAGGGTAATTCTATTCATGTGGCCTTAGCTGCCTGGAAGCATAAGCGACTACCTTCCCCTCTTGCATCAATACACACCCTAACCCATTATGAGAGGCATCACTGTAGACCACAAAGTCCTTTCCTGACACTGGCTGTGTTAACACTGGTGCCTCTGTCAACATAGCCTTTAACTTCTCAAAATTAGTCTGACACTTGTCATTCCAGTCAAATCTGACATTCTTATGTAATAACTTGGTCATTGGAGCAGTTATTAAGGAAAATCCCTTCACAAATCTTTTGTAATACCCAGCTAGCCCCAAGAAGCTTCTGACCTCAGTTGTATTTCTAGGAGGCTTCCTTTCCATCACTGCTTCTATTTTCTTGAGATCTACTCTAATCCCATCAGCTGACACTATGTGTCCAAGGAATGCAATCTCATTTAACCAGAAGTCACATTTGGACAACTTAGCATACAGCTTCTTTTCTCTCAGGGTTTACAGAACAATCCTTAAATGCTCATCATGTTCTTCACTAGTCTTCGAATACACCAAAATATCATCAATAAAGACCACTACGAACCAATCTAGGTATGGATGGAAGATACGGTTCATAAGGTCCATGAATGCCACTGGTGCATTTGTTAGGCCAAAGGGCATCACCAAAAACTCATAATGCCCATACCGAGTCCTGAATGCAGTCTTTGGCACATCTGCATCTTTCACCCTCAATTGATGATACCCTGATCTGAGATCAATTTTGGAAAATACTCCTGCTCCCTTCAACTGATCAAACAGATCATCAATTTTAGGTAATGGATACTTATTCTTCACAGTCACTTTATTCAACTGCCGATAATTAATGCATAACCTCAAAGTCCTATCTTTTTTCTTTACAAACAGCACTGGAGTTCCCCATGGTGACACGCTGGGGCGTATAAACCCCTTATCCAGTAACTCCTGTAACTGGATTTTCAGTTCTTTCAATTCTGTGGGTGCCATCCTATAAGGAGCAATAGAGATTGGTGCTGTACCCGATAATATCTCAATAGCAAATTCGACTTCCCTTTCTGGTGGCAAGCCAGGCAATTCTTCAGGGAACACATCTGGGAAGTCTTTTACTGTGGGTATGTTACACAGATCTGGCTTAGCTTGCCTAGTATACACCACATGTGCTAGGTAGGCTTCACAACCTTTTCTCATCAGTTTTCTTGCAACAGTGGCGAGATGACATTAAACAAGAAATCTGTCCTTTCCCCCACAACTGTAATCTCATTACCCTCAGGAGTTTTCAAAGAAATCCTCTTCAGTTTACAATCAACCATTGCCTGATGACGTAACAACCAGTCCATTCCCAAAATCACATCAAACTCATGGAAAGGTAACTCAATCAGGTCTGCCAAGAATTCATACCCCTGAATCCTTAACGGGCAACCTTTGTACACTTTGTTCACCACTACATTGTGGCCCAATGGATTAGTGACTAGAATGTCTTGGTCACTCTCTTGTACTAATATCCCCCTCTCTATGGCTAGGTTAATGCAGATGTATGAATGAGTAGATCCTGGATCCACCAATGCATGCACAGATGTATTGTAGAGGGAGAACGTACCCCTGATGACGTCTGGGGCATCTTGCTCCTCCTGAGCTCTCATGGCATAGGCTCTGGCAGGTGGTCTGCCCTCAGGCCTCTCTGCTGGCTCAGATGTAGGCCTCTGCGATGGTCCCACTACCTCAGATTTGCCAGATTTCCTACCCCTTTGTGGTGCAGGAGTAGGTCTGTCTGCTTGTATTGGAGCAGCTGTAGTAGTTCTACATGGACAGTTCCTCAGTTGATGCTCTATCGACCCACACCTTAAGCAGGCACCAGTCACTCTCCAACACTCCCCTTTATGCTACTTCAGGCAATGTGGACATGCAGAAGATGCTGGGGCTAGTCCCCTGAACCCCGTCCCTGGAGAGCTGCCCACAGATGGTGTAGACTGACCTCTCCTAGGGGTGAACTGTGGCCTGGGCCCCTGAGACTGATCCTGACCTTGAGGTTGACCTAAACTTTGTGCAGGTGGACCTTTGAACCTTTTTCCTGGTGTAGGAGATGAACTAGACTGACCCCGCCCCTCTTCTGCTGTCTCTCCCTTCTAGTCTGCTCACTTATTCTAACATTTTCAACTTTTATTGCAGCTTCCACTAACTTGGTGAAGTCTATTCCCAAGGCAGTAATCATGATCTTTATGTTGTCATTTAATCCCTCTTCAAATCTTTTACACCTCTCAGCTTCATTAGGGACTATCTCCCTTCCATAACGACTTAGTCTGACAAATTTCTTTTCATACTCTGCCACTGTCAGTTGTCTCTGCCTCAGGTTAATGAACTCTCTTCTTCTCTCTTCCAGTTATACACTACCCACATATTTCTTTTTGAATTCTGAGAGGAAGAAGTCCCAAGTTGTTACTTCTGGCTGTACTTCACTGGGCACCGTATCCCACCATTCATATGCATCATCTTGCAACAGAGATATAACAGCTTCTAGGTTTTGCTCTGGATTGTAGTGGAGTTGTTTTAAAACCCTTCCTGTTCTGTTGAACCAATTTTCGGCTGCAACAAAATCATCTTCTCTCTTGCCAAAGAAATCCACTGCTCTAAATTTTCTCAATCTTTCCAGGTGTGATTTCGGTTGTGGAAGTGGTGGTGGTGGTGGCATTACCCCAGCCATTTGTTTGAAGAATTTGGCCATTTGCTGGAACATGGCTTGTGGAGGCGAAAGGTGCTCATCGAGTGGCGGAGTTCTCCCCTACCCCCAGTCTCAGCTGCTGCAGGTGGAGCATGACTCTCCACTTCCTTTTCAACTACCTTATGAGATTTAGGGTCCATATCCTATTTAACAAAGACAAACAGATCTGCATTAGTGTCACCTCAACTCTTACAAATGCAATGCATGGTATGGACTCAATCTAGGCCCATAAATGCCTAAACCGTGCTCTGATACCACTAAATGTGACACCCCTTACCCGTCTATAGTATATCTGAGTGAGATATGTCACACAGTGTACCGGAACACTCTATTTTATCTCAATCATTTTTATTCTTCCTTAATTTATTTTTATCATAGTTTTTGAATATAATTTGTGAAATATAATTCATTTAAGTCATTTATTGAAATTATAATTTATTTGAGGTTCCGAAAATTTTATAAAAAATCCGGCAGAGTACCGGCTAAAAATGGAGAAAACAGTTCTTCGGAACCTGTGTAAAACACTTCCAATAATCATTTCCAATCATTCTCAAACTCCAATAATCATTAAAATCTCAATATTTTTCAACAACATTTCCATTTCTTAATCATTCATTTCTCATGGTATTCATATATAAGCAATAAATAAATACTCAATTTTCCATTCATAAACACAATTTCCACTATTTACATTAACATCAAAATATATTACATAAGTCTCAATTACACAAGAGAAAATAAAAGTTAGTCACAAAATACCAAAATGAAACCTAGTGTCCTACCAATGCACTGAAGATGGTGAGGTGACACGGACACTATGCAGAGCTGCAGGAGGTCTCACCCAGTCTGTGGTCTACTGGGCTCTTGGTCAGTATCTCCAGAACCTACGCGTGGCAAAAGCAACGCGCTAAGCAATAATGCTTAGTAATAATAAAATAAAAAGAAATAACAGGAAGTAAATATGCAATGCATGTTTTGATGTCTTATGCAGATAATTTTTTTTTATCATTATTGGTAATCTTATTTATTATGTAATTATTCTATTCATTATTTCATTAAATTTGTTCACTTTCTTTTTGGGTGCCCAAGTAACCTATACTGGATGACTGGACTAGATAAACGGGTAAACTGGCACTGGGTATCTAGTACCTCGGGCCGTCACACCATCGGTCACATATGCATCTCCCAGTGTGCAACATAACAGCTAATAAGCTATAATAACATTAGGCACAAGGCCAAGTATCAACACAATGTCAGAATGGCTAAAAGCCATGAAATCACAGAATGACATAATGCCATGTGCAGTACTGCTAACTGAACTCTATTAGCATGCCAAGCTATCCACACCAATCTTGTTAGGTATACTAGGGCATTTTACACTTTTAAGTTTTACAATTTTTGAAATTTAAGTTTTAGTGTTACTATTCCATTTATTGGTCAGTAAAAATGTTGACTTTTACATAGGAAATAGGTATATTGGTTTTAATATCATCAACATACCACATTTTTCATTCAAAATTTGTTGGTATTGGTTGCCAATACCATTTCTAAGCTTAATATTAGTTGGGCAGAATTTTCACTTTTTATGCCTTGTTTTACTGTTCCATTGGTCAATTTTGCAGTGGGAATTTGGCAAATTGATTAACATGAAAGTTGTTCCCTATTTTGTCTAGTTGTATTTCCTTTTTTGAATCACTCCATTTGGAGTTTTGTAGCTCATGTTATGGTCCAAAAACCACAACTGGACGGATTGAAATTTTTCTGGACTGACCATATCTATAGTGCAGTGAAAAGTGATTGCAGCTCATTTGTTGGATAGGTTCTGGTCATAATTTGGGTTAGGTTTCTTCATGAAAGTTGTTGGTCTATATCTCAGCTTGTTGCTGGTAAAATTTCAGATCAATTGGACCATTCTACACTAAGTTATGGCCAAATGACCAAATACTATTCATTTGGTCATTCTGCAGAAACAGACTGCAGGTCACCCAGATTAGGGCAAGCTTTTGGTCCACTTAGTTTGGTTTTATGGGCATGGTTTCCTCACCAAAGTTGTGACATTATGTGTCTAGTTTCATGTCCAATTGGCGTTGCACCAATTAAACCTGTATAATTCAAGTTATTGCTGCCCAAACCTACTGGACTCATGTCTAATTTTGCAGGTCACCATGGGTAGCCACACCAACTGCAATTCCCACTAATCAAACCACCTCATTTCTTGTTTACACATAACCAAATGGTCACTAATTGACATGATCATTGTATGCTTGATAGACATACGGATGTCTGACTAGTATACTCCCGGGTATCCAGCCTTTATTGTAACACCCCTCACACGTCTACAGTGTAGCCGAGAAAGGCGTACCACACGGTGTGTCAAAGCACCTGGACTTATCTTATTTTATTCCAGTTCTTGATTTATTTATTCAAAAAATTTATCTAAGGTTTAGGCATTAATGTTGTTTATTAAATCTGACTATTGTAGTAAATATCACATATTCTCTATATTCACAATTTCAATCTTATTCATATTCAGAATCAACTCATATATCAAAATGTTCAATTCCATTAAGTAACATAATTTGCCAACTAATTACATAAGTTCACAGTCTACATATTATACAAATTAATTGCATCACAAACTTACTCAATGCAATTTCTTAATTTGAATTACAATATAGGAAATAATTAAAATATAGAAAATACATTATATGCTTAATGTGAGTTTTATCTACATGCATTGTTGAGGAGGTGACAACCTTGTACTCTTCTGACACATTTGCAGATCTGGACTCCAAAAATCTCAGTCGAAGTACTTGCACGAGGAAACAATTCCATCGCGTTAAGCATTTCTGCTTAGTGGTGTAATAGTATAACAAGAAATAATATGTACAAATAAAGAAAAAAATAAATCATAATTCGGATACTCAGGAATCAATTTAATTTGGTATGGTATTTCTAGCATCAACTATCTTATATACTAGTTTGTTCCTCTTTGGAAGTGCTTAGTTTATAACCTTTCAGTAAATATACTCAGTATACAAATTATTCTAACTATATTGTATTTTAAGTCTCTACGGTTCTATAAATTATATTTTTGTTATGTTTCTATTGCTAATCTCTTTTATTTATTTCATTCAATACTTAATTTAATTGTACTAAAATTTCATTATACTTAACTTAACTTAACTGCTTGAATGAAATAATGTTTTAATTGACTGCCCGTGTAGCCTATACAACTGACCAGATTGGATAAATGGTTAAAATAGTATTGGGTACCTAGTACCTCGAGCCGTCACACCATTGATCACAAAGTATCTCTCGGTGTGCAAACAGTGGGGCTAAGAAGCCATGTAATCAATCAGTAAGGCAATAAGTCGAGTATCATAACATAATCCGTATAGCCATAGGTTATTAAAAATCCATATAGCCATAGGCTATTAAAAACATAATCCGTATAGCCATAGGCTATTAAAAATCCGTATAGCCGTAGGCTATTAAAATCCGTACAGCTGTCAGTACCTATTAGCATGCCAACCTATCCAAACTAGTCAACTAGGCAATACTAGGGCATTTACAAGCTTAAACATTTAATTCTTTATTTTTAGGGTTCATAGGTCATTATGCCTTTCACTGGTTAACAAAAATGTTGACCCTTTTTATACATTATGGATAAGTTGATTCTAGTATCAACATGTCACAATTCGCATTTCAATATGCTGCCAGTATAGTGCAATTTACAATTCTCACAAGTTGGCATTTATTGCCAAATTATTTCTAGGCTTCATTGCATAATATTGTCAAATCTTCAGTTTTAGTGTGCTATATTATTCTAGCTAAATGTCCTATTTCCATTGATTTTTAACTTCTGGTCAAAGAAGCAAATTTGCATCTCTATGTCTTATTGAACTTTTGGCATAGATTTCAGGTCATTCTGAGTTCTATAGACCAAGATATGGTCAATTTACTAAAGCTAGACAGATTGCATTTTCAATGCAACTTTAGGTCATTTTTAGGTCAAGTTCAATTCTGGCAGATTTGGTACCTTAAATTGGGCAATCAATTTGACTTGGTTTTGGTTATTTCTAGACTTTGGTGTCTTCATAAGAGTTATAGTTCTATGTCTAATCTTTCCATTGATATAAATTTCGGGTCATTTGGACCTGTTTTGAATGAGTTATAGCTCTACTGTTCATATGGTCAAATTCTGGGTTGCAATGGTTCTGGATAGTTTTGATACCTCAATTAGTGCAAGCTATTTAACTTAGTAAATGGAATTTCTAGGTTTTGTGATCCTCACCAAAGTTGTAGCCCTATGTCTAATGTAACACCGGCGAGAGGAAGTTGATTGGTCCAGAATTAGTGCAACAGACAGAAGAAAAGGTTAATCTCATTAGAGACCGACTCAAAGTTGCAACGGATAGACAGAAGTCCTACATTGACCTAAAGAGAAGAGATATTCGGTATAGTGTGGGTGACAAGGTGTTCCTAAAAGTTTCCCCATGGAAGAGGATCATGAGGTTTGGTAGAAAGGGGAAACTAAGTCCTCGCTTCATTGGGCCGTATGAGGTTCTGGAAAGAGTGGGTCCATTGGCATATAGACTTGCATTGCCTCCGGAGTTAGAAAAGATTCATAATGTCTTCCATGTCTCCATGTTAAGGAGGTACAGATCAGACCCCTCTCACATTTTGCCAATAAAGGAGATTGAGGTGAATCCAGACCTGACATATGATGAAGAGCCCATAAAGATCTTGGCACATGAGGTGAAGCAGCTGAGGAACAAACAGATACCTCTAGTCAAAGTGCTGTGGAACCATCATTCAGGCCAGGAGGCTACATGGGAGCATGAGGAGGACATGAGGAGACAGCACCCACAGCTATTCAGAGACTGAGACCAGGTAAATTTCGAGGACGAAATTTATTTTTAAGGAGGGGAGAATTGTAACACCCCGAACCTCCGAGTTATGAATAGTACCATTTTTGGTCCGTGACTAATACTATTCAAAGACACCTTGAGGACCAAAAATAAATAGAAAATTAATTGAGATAGACACAATAAAAATTCTAGTGAACAAAAAAAAACTAAGGACTCATCGGGTATTATAAAAAGAAGGATTATGACCCGATGAGGGGCATTTTGGTCAATTCACCTCAAGAGTTGACTTTTGACCAAAATATCAATTAAATTAAATGAAATTAATAAATTGAATTATGAGATAAAAATTGAAGAAAAATTTAAGTAAAAATATGTAAGGGAAAATTTAAGAAATGAAAACTTAAACTTTCATTTCCATTATGACAAAATTAAATGAAAGACTTATGGGCTTTTGATAGTTAAATTTAATTATTTAATTAAAAGGAAAAATTAAGCGTAAATGTAAAAAAAAAGGGAATAAAAATTTAAGTTTAATTATCCTTATGAAACAATTAAAATTTATAATTTTAATAAGCTAATTATATATATATATATATATATATATATATATATATATATATAAGAAGACAAATGTCTTCTTCATTTCTTTTTTTTTCATAAGAGGCCACCACCGTCTCCTCTCTCTTTCTCTCTCTCTCTCTCTTTTTCTCTTCCTCTTCCACTTCTTCCCCTCATTGATTTCCCCTCCCAAGTTTTAATTCCCTTAAATTCCCTTCATAAATTCTATAGCCCACTAAAAGAAAACATCAAAGAGATCTTTGATTGAGAGATTAAAAGCAAGGAGAACAAGAATTGGAAGAAAAGTGAAGTTGGAAAGAAATCAACAAGAGGTAATTTTCTTTTCATGTTAGATTAGTTGTATAAGCTTGGAATGAAGTTAATTTATGATGAAATTTCATAAGAAAATGAAAGAAAACATATATAGAACCTAAACTAGGGTTTTGGCCAAATGGGAGAAAAATTAGGGTTTGGAGACCAAAAATGTGAAGAAGTGCTAAATGATGTCTTTGACATAGTTTAAGGAAAGAAATGGCCATTTGTGATCTAATTAAGTGTGTTAGAAGTGTTTAAATCAAAGCCAAATTTGGATTGGGTATGAAGCATGACCAAAAGTCAACTTTGAGGGACCAAAAATGAAATTTTACAAGTCCAATTGGTATGGGACCAATTGGGACTGAAAATAGGCACTAAATGACACAATTTTCATTTAGGAAGCATGCCCAAAAAGTGACCAAAACCTAGTGAACAAACTGACCAAACTTGAAAAACTGCAGTATGAATAGTACACATGAACAGTAATCATGTTTGGGTCCTAAATCGAGTTAGGCAGGTCAAAATGACCTGAAATTTTACCAGTAGTTAGATGAGATATAGACCTAAAACTTTCATGAAGAACACAAATCCAAATTATGCCATTAACCCAATCAAATTATTGAGCAAATTTGAGTTACTGAATCTGCAAAACTGCAGAATTGCCATATGAGCAGTAAAGTTTCAATGGCTATAACTCTCTCTAGAAAACTCCGATTTAGGTGATTCTTGAACCGATGGAAACCTAAGACATAGTAGAATATTTCATTTGAAGAATGTTAGGCCAAATTATGAACTTAACTCAATCAAATTTCGAAACGAATTCGGGTCACTGAATCTGCCAGAATCTGGGCACCTAAAATTGACCAAATAAATAGTAAATTTGCAAGGCTATAACTCTCCCTAGAAAACTCTGATTTAGGTGATTCTTGAACCAATGGAAACCTAAGACATAGTAGAATATTTCATATGAAGAATGTTAGGCCAAATTATGAACTTAACTCAATCAAATTGCGAAACGAATTCGGGTCACCGAATCTGCCAGAATCTGGGCACCTAAAATTGACCAAATGAACAGTAAACTTTGCAAGGCTATAACTCTCTCTAGAAAACTCCGATTTAGGCGATTTTTAAACCGATGGAAACCTAAGACATAGTAGAACATTTCATATGAAGAACATTAGACCAAATTATGGACTTAACTTGGTCAAATTGCTGAACGAAGTTGGATCGATAAATCTGCCAGAACAAAATATGCAACATGAACAGTGACGTGAACAGTAATGGTGTTTTGGGCATAACTTGAGCTACACAGCTCCGAATTAGGCGATTCAAAAAGGAAAATAAAGTTAAGACCTAAATGAACAATTTTCATGAAGAACACCTCACCAAATTATGATCGAAACTAGGTAAAAATTGGGTTCAAAGATTGGGGCACCAAGCTGTCCCAAAACCAAAATATTCTAAAATTTTCAAAGCTAACTTGGGATGTATTAGACATGCATATAATGAGTTCTTGGCAGCAATTGAGATTGGTATTGAGGTATTCTATTTGTGTATTTTCAGTAAAAAAAGAAGTTGGAACGGATAAGGAGAAGTAGGTAACAATAAAGGAGAGCATTGAAGGTTTGTGCACAACTAACATTTTCTTCGTTTTTAGTTTTGTAAATTGCTTGGAATGTGTTAAATTGAATGAGTTTGCTTTGAACAAGTTTACTTTGACTAAAATATGGTTTTTCTCTTGAATTTAAGAAATTTAGGTGTTGCTACCTTTATTTGGATATTATGATGAATTTAAATGTGTCTATTGGTTTATAAATGTGATTGTTAAATGGAAAATTTTTGGAAACTGTTTTGAAACCACAGTTAGCATGACAAATTTTCAAACTCCCAGAGTAATGGCTACTTGGGGTTGGTAATTGATATTGATTATGTCTCCCATTAATAAGGGTTAGTGGGGTAAGACTATATGAGTACTCATTAGCTAGCTAGCCCTTCCCTCATTAATAACGGTTAGTGAGGTTGAGATTGCTTTTTCATGGTGTACAACACGATATTGATCATGAAATTTTATGTAATGGCCTGGAGAGTTGGAAGAACTTCAGGGTTAAGCGTGCTTGCTTGAGAGAAATCCTAAGATTGTTGACCTCGTTGGAAGTTCTCCATTCCACCTATGGGACAAAACCGTGAAGCTTATGGCCAAAGCGGACAATTCCTCTAGTGGTTGGAGCCCGATCGTTACATTTAAGCTTTCTATCGGTATAAAATTCAGGTCATTTGGAGTTGTGTAGACCAAGATATGGTCATTTTACTATGGCTGGTCAAGTTGCACTTATATTACACAATTAAGTCATTTTTAAATCAAAGTCAATTCGGCCAGTTTTTGTAACCTAACTTGGGCAATCAATTTAACTTACTTAATAGCTTTTTTGACTTACTGGTCTCTACCAAAGTTGTAGCCCTATGTCTAAGCTTTCTAATGATATAAATTTTAGGTCATTTGGACCCGTTTTGAGTGAGTTATGGCCAAAATACTGGCTACTATTCATATGGTAAAAAATTCTGGGTTTTAAGTTACCAATCTGGATTAGATCACTAAATTGGTCGTTTTCTGGATAGAATTTTGGCAAGCTTTCTACATGAAAGTTGGTTCCTATTGAGTCTAGTTTTATCTCCAATTAGCCATATACCAATTGGGGTTGCACAAATCAGATTATAAGCTCAATTGTATAGTGCTCTTAAACACTTCATCAGATACACAACCATTACACATCCTACTTGCTTCACCTTAATTTTCCTTACCAAATTTCTGGATTTATAATGCACAAACATCATTTATCACATCTCATCATGGTCATTTTGGACAGTTTATACAATTTCTCAATACACTAATTGCAACCTTGATTACATAAACACAATAAACACAAAATACCTAACAATTACACATAAAATCACTTACCATTACTTCATACAATTCCAACCATTACTTACATATACTGCCCTTAATCCATCAATACCATAATTCATCATTTAAATTCATGAAATCAAATATTAATCCATGAACTTCAAGGCTGCCCAATTATACATATGCTTCAATCTTCCATATACACTTCACAACCTTACTTCAAAGTACCCATTTCAAGCATACACATAACACCAAACAACTAATACTTGTAATTAGCCTAATCAACTTCATTACCCATCAATTACATGTAAGAACGAATTAAACTCATTTAAAATCCATGGTTGTAGAATTCATGCTTCATCATTGCTCATCAATTTCTCTCAAATTTCTTATCAATTCAATTCATCACAACCTTAAATCAAAGATTAATTAAGGAAAGAAGGGAAATTAGCACTAACCTTATTTTGAGCTTTGTGAAACCTCACCCAAACTTCTTCTTTTTGCTGCCTATGTGTTGCCCATGATGTGAAGATCACTTTTAATGAAGAACAATTGCAGAAATTATGGCTTGATCATTAGGAGTGGAGCTTGCATGCAAGGTGCGGCCTTGGTGGTTTTTAGGGAAGGAAATGAATTTGGCAAGGTTATAAAATGGGAAGAAGATGAAGTTTTAATGCAGATTTTCTGGTCCTCATGTGGCTTATTTAGTCCACTTAGTGCTCCACTAACCTTAATGAATTAATTAAATAATTCAAATTCTCCATAACTGCACTAATGCCCTCTTTTTCCTTAAGTTACATTTTATACTTAATTTCATTTTTCATTAAATTTTCACAATTTAATACTACTTATTTTTAATGGAAATTTAGGTCAAAAGTCCACTCTAGGTGTCAAATGACCAAAAAGCCCCTCTTCGGGTTGTATCTCAAATTTTTCGGTAACACCGATTAATTCCTTGTACTGCTGATTTCTTTAATTTTCGTTTTCATTTATACTGACTTACTAATTTTTCATTGACATTTCCAATGTCAATTATACCTCAGTAGACCTTTAATTAGGTCCCGAAAATATTTCCCCAAGTTCCTCGCGGTCCAAGGCTAGTAAACAGTCCTCGCCGTAACTTCCCGGTGCAGTCACCCATTGCCACGAGTTCGGCTCGTTTAACTTAGTCACATTTTATCTCTTTCATTTTCTCTTAATTTTTCTTGTATTTTCTTATCATGTATTTCATCATTTTATGTCTTCTCACTATCGTTTAAATATAGTTTCAAGTATCCTGATTATCCGAACAGACATTAGCCGTCGAAACAGTAGAACGTACAGACTATGAAAAGTGATGATGTTACATTTATAATCTGTTATAGGTTACTTGGGTACTAATACAAATTTAATTAGACAGAATATGAAAGGAATAAATATAGAAGATTCAGATAGATTTAATTATTCCCAAAGTTTATTAAATATATGAAGGACCCAAAATACATGCAAATATAGATAGCTTAGTTATTTTCGGTTATTTAATTACTTTTATTTTAAATTATGCACCACTAAGCAATTCGCTTAGCGCTTTGGTTTTCCATCATGTAGGTACTGGAGACTAGTTATAGCTGCAGCTGCAGCCATAGCAGTAGTGCTCTGATAGTGTTTGACCAGATCTGCCATTATCTGCTAGTCACCTCAGTAGTTGTATTTCGTTAGCAGAACCCATGCATTAGATTTTACATTTTTGGGTTTATTGTACATAAACAAAATGTAATTTTTGGATTGTAAATAAAATATATATGAATGAAATATATATCATTTTTCTTGAAATTACATGAGTAATTGTGAATAACATGATACATAAGAAAATGAATGGAATATGAATTATGTTAACAGGTGAATAGTGGAACTCACCAGATGCTAATAAAACAGAGGAGGCTCTGTTCGGGTCTCCAAGAAAATAAATTGCGATAAAAAATTTTTTTTTCCACACATGGATAACCTGAATGAATGAAATTTAAAATTAACAATGGACATGACAAGATAAGATAGGGTGCTCTGGCACCGAATGTGGCACGTTTTGCTCGACTACACTATAGACTAGTAAGGGGCGTTACATTTAGGCCTATCAGAACAGAGGTTTAGGCAGTCCTAGACATAGATAGATAGTGTGCATAACATGCATGGGCCTTTAATTAGGAGTTAAAGTGACACTAATGCAGATGTGACACCCCTTAACCGTCTACAGTGTAGCCGAGTAAGATATGCCACACAGTGTATACTTTATCTCAAATGTTTTTATCCTTTCTTAATTTATTTCTTTATGGTTATGAATTGCAATTTGTGAAATTTAACTCATTTAAGTCATTTATTGAAATTATAATTTTATTTGAGGTTCCAAAAATTTTATAGAAAATCCGGCAAAGTACCGACTAAAAATAAAAAAAAACAGTTCTTCGAAACCTGTGGAAAATACTTCCTATACATTTTTAATCTTTCTCAAACTTTAATAACCATCAACATGGTCTCAATAATTCTCAACTTTCACAACCATCTCAAGTTTTCACCATGAATCCACAATTTCATTCAAATCCAAAATCAAATTTAATTTCATGAAGATATTCTCAAACTATATTAATTAACGAAATTTTACAACATATGTGCATCAACATATGATTACATAAATGTACAATTTATATGAGTTCATAATTTACAAACCACAAACTACTATCCATTACAAAATACAAAAACAAAATTTAAAAAGGTCCTACCACTGATGCACTGCAGACAAGAGGTGACTCTGACTCTATGCAGATTTGTGACCTCATCCAGTCTGTGGTCCACTGGGCTCTTTATCTGTCTCTCCAGAACCTACGCGTGGTAAAAAGTGATGCGCTAAGCAATAATAGTTAGTGGTGCCAATAATAAAATAAAAAGAACTAAAAAGAAATAAACATGCAGTGTACATATTGATGTCTCATGCAGATAAATTTTTGATAATTATTTGTAGTCTTATTTCTTTGGTACTTGTTGTATCCATTATTTCATTAAATTTATCAACTTCCATTTTTGGTTGCCCAAGTAACCTATACTGGATGACTGGACTGGATAAATGGGTAAACTGGCACTGGGTACTAAGTACCTCGGGCCATCACACTATCGGTCACATATGTATCTCCCGGTGTGCAACAGAACAACTGATAAGCTGTAATAAACATTAGGCACAAGGCCAAGTATCATCATAATATCAGAATGGCTAAAAGCCATACAATCACAGAATGGCATAATGCCATGTGCAGTACTACTAACTGAACCTTATTGGCATGCCAACCTATCCAAACCAATCTTACTAGGTGTACTAGGGCACATTTCAAAGTTATTGATTGAATTTTTATGCTTTACATGTAAGGTTACTATTCATTTTACTATTTAGGTCAAATTATTGACTTTCCAATGCATAATAGCTATATGAGTCCTAATCACATAAATTTACCACATTTTTGTTCCCAAAAGTGTTGGCATTAGTTGCCAATCCATACTTCTAACCAATGGTGAATAAATCAGAAACTTCAATTTTGGGTGCTAGAGTTCACTGTTCCATTAGGCTATTCTACAGGGAGAATTTGGCCAAATGTTCTTCATCAAAGTTGTTCCTTATTGTGTCTAATTACATTTCCTTTTTTTTAAATCACCCCATTTAGAGTTTTGTAGCTCGAGTTATGGCCTAAACACCATAATTGGCCGGATTGCACTTTTTCCAGAATTTCTGGGTAGAATAAATTCTGTAGTTTTTGTACACTGAGTGCACGTCAGTTTTTATATATGTTATGGTCAAATTTTGGGTTTGTTTTCTTCATGAAAGTTGTAGGGCTATGTCTCAAATTTCTACTGGTAAAAATTTAGGTCAATTGAACTTTTCTACACTGAGTTATGACTAAATGAATGAACACTATTCATTTGATCATTTAGCCTAGGCAGAATGTAAGTCACCCAGATTTGGTTAATTTTTAGGGCATTCTATGTTTAGTTTCTGGATAGAGTTCCTTAACCAAAATTGTGCCATTATGTGTTTAATTTCATGTCCAATTGGCCATGCACCAATTGAACCTACACAACCCAAGTTATAGCTGCCCAAACATACTGGACTCACATCCAAAACTGTAGGGCACTCAAGGTAGCACACCCAAACTCAAATCCCAAGCTATCATTCACTTCAATTCCTTATTATACTCAGCCAAATGGTCACTAATCGACCATTAGAACTTCCATTACCAACATATAAGTATAATCTCAAATTTTCCCCCAATCCCTAACTCCAACAACTTTCATGCTTAATATACATGCAATCAATGAGTTAAAGCATCAAGTTCATATTCAATAACAGCCATGTACAACTACAATTCATTCAAATTAAAGGAAACCTAATGTACCGTAAGGTTGCCAAAATTTAATGAAATTCAGCCATGCAAAATTTATTTAAATTAGCTTAGTTTCATACTCATTTCATGATCTCCGTGATGTATACACAATGTAATTAAGACTAATTGGCACTAACCTTGATTTAGCTAACTCCCAAAGCTTGAGAACTCCTCTTTTTCTCTCTCTTTGCTGCCTAAGACTTGCTATAGGTGTAAGGGTAAATATTTGTGAAGGGAAGCTAGGGTTTTGGGGTGATTTAGTGGGTTAACCAAAGCTCCATCAAAGCTTTCATGGAAGTTCTCCTCTCTCTCTCTCTCTCTCTCTCTCTCTCTCTCTTTCTTAAGCAATTTCGGATTTGAGGTTGAAGGTGGCTACTGATTTTTTTTTATTTTTGTTTTTATCTTGTTTTGTTTCATTTTTATCCCTTTAGTCATTATGTTAAGTTGTGATTGGGTGGAAATATTTTAATTACATAGGCATGAGGTCAGAATTCCCTATTTAACTCATTTTCTCTTCTTTTCTTTTCTACTCATTTTTAATTTAATTTTTAGCAATATTTATTCATTTTTTATTTCATAATAATTATTTATTCAACTGGACAAGTTGGCCAAAAATCATCTCTGAAGACGAAATGACCAAAATGCCCTCCGTTTGGCTTATTGAGCCAAAATCGTCTTTACCGATCGAAAAATTTTTCTAAGCCTTTTTCTTGGCATTCTAATGCCATAGAAACCTCAATGACTCTTCTCTGGAGTCCCAAAAATTATTTCATGAATTTTCTCCTGGGTTTAGGGCTTTTAGCTGTGAAAATCGCAACTTTCCACTGGGTTACCCATCACTAGGGCACTGGCTCATTTAACTTGGTTGTATTTTATTTCTAAAATTTTTCCAAAATTTTTCTTGTTAATATTTGAGTTAATTATGGCTCCTCACTTTAGTTTAAATGTTTTTCCAGACGTTCTAGCTGTCTGAACCGACATCGATCACCAGAACAGTAGAATGTACAGAATTGCTACAGTGAGGGTGTTACAACTCTTCCCTTCTAATTTAAATTTCGTCATCAAAATTTACCTGACGCAAACAATTGAGGGGACTGTTGCCTCATCATCTCTTCACTTTCCCAAGTTGCCTCCTCAGTGTTATGGTGCCTTCAAAGCACTTTCACCAATGGAATCTGCTTATTCCTCAACTATTTCACTTCCCAAGCCAGGATCCATATGGGTTCTTCTTCATATGTCAAATCCAGTTGTACTTCAATTTCTTCCATGGAAATGACATGTGAAGGATCTGAGTGGCATCTTCTTAACATGGATACATGAAACACATTATGGATCTTATCCAACTCTGATGGTAAAGCTAGCCTGTAGGCCGTTGGTCCCACACGTTCAATGACTTCATATGGGCCAATGAACCTAGGGCTCAACTTACCCTTTCTTCCAAACCTCAATACCTTTTTCCATGGTGAGACTTTGAGAAACAACTTATCTGCAACTTCATATTCTATCTCTTTTCTCTTCAAGTCGGCATAAGATTTCTGTCTGTTTGAGGCAACTTTCAGATTGGCTTTGATTAACTTTACCTTCTCCTCAGTCTATTTCACCAAGTCTGGCCCTACCAGTTTGTCTTCACTCAATTCAGTCTAACACACTGGGGTTCTATATTTCCTCCCATACAATGCTTCATACGAGGCCATTTGGATGCTAGCTTGGTAGCTATTATTATATGCAAATTCTGCCAGTGGGAGGTATCTATCCCAACTTCCCTCAAACTCAATGACACAACTCCTCAGCATATCCTCTGTCACACCTTATCCCTGGTAAGGCATGACATGTTTCCGTAGCATACCTAATGAATTACCGAACTCTACATATCGATAACCCATTAGTTATGTTACAAAGGATTTTAAAACAAATCATAGCCTTTTATCTTATTAATCATTTTGCGGAAAACTGCATGAGAATAGTTAAAATTCCATGTAAACATTCATTGGAAATAATGATAGACTAAATATTGCAAAAGTTACATTTTCATAATTCTCAAAATAAAATACAAATAGTTACAAACTCAAAATACTTTAATAATGCAGTAGTTTTTAATACAAACTACTCAATGTCCGTACATCAATACATATAGGTACAAAATACATCCAAAGGAATCACAAGGTTATACCTAACGTAAATAACCACAAACAATACCAAAATGCTGCTTTCAAGTCTCTCACTCGACAGCCTTCTCCTTTCCCTTACCTGCGATAGCATAAAGAAGCTATCGCTGAGTATATCACTCAGTGGTGCACAACTAATAACTTTAAAACTTAAGGTAAAACACAATTTGTCAAAGCATAATAAATCATATTTTTTTTAAGCATGAAAACTTCACAATAGTTCTAAGTTCATAAGAGCCATTTATTGGAATAACATTTCAAATGAGAAAACACACTTCATAAATTATAATTCACAAAGCATTAGTGTTGCCAACATTAACACATAGTTTAGGCCATGACACAAAATTTCATGATCAGTGCCGTGTTGTACACCACGACAAAGCAATCTCAACCTCACTAACCGTTATTAATGAGGGAAGGGCTAGCTAGCTAATGAGTACTCATGTAGTCTTACCCCACTAACCGTTATTAATGGGAGATATAATCAATATCAATTATCAACCCTAAGGAGCTAGAAGCTCTATATTGAATTAGAAGTGTGTTAATTATTAAATTATTTTAATTAAAGAATGAGTTTAGAATCACAGTTGAGATGATTAGACTTTAAAATATATTTGTGAAGGATGTTAAAAGGAAAGAAAATTTGATAGTGGAATCTTGGAAAGTATAAATATGATAGTAAAAAAATGTGAATATGTAATAGACTGTATTAGAACGTAAATACAAGTTAGAAAAATTAAAGTAGTCTGGTGATAATATATTTTAAAATTATAGTTATATAAGTTATGTATGAAGGAGCGGAAGTATGAAAAGCATAAGTTTAGATCATTGAATTCAAAAATTTTTCTCCTAGGGTCTCATGCATCATAAAAGATTTATTTTTATCTATTTGATTTCAATGATAAACAGCATATTAAAACTCTTTTAATATACTTTTGGATCTCTTTTAATATACTTTTGGATCTACATTTGCCATTTAAGATTTTAGAACTAACAGATTAATTCATTAGATCCCTAGATTAGATCAAGAACAGGTGCACTAACCTTTTGATGCACTGCAGTTGTGTTTAGCACCTTTGGGATACGCTTAGGACACCAGATGTTATGCCTCTAGCTTGTCCACATCAAGATCACCAATGGCAGCCCCTTGAACAACTTCTTAAGCCTTTCCAATTAATTATAAAATCAGGTTTTTCCTTTAGAGAGATTACAGATGTATATAGGACACTAGAAATGATTTCTAACAATTTTAATTCAAGAGAATGTTGTTACTACTGGGGAGTTTCGAAAGAGACTGTCATGCTAACTATGGTTTCAAAACAGTTTCCAAAAATTTCCCACTCAACAATCACATTTATAAATCAATAACCACATTTAAATTCATCATAATATCCATATAAAGGTGGCAACACCCAAATTTCTTAATGTTAGTAGTATGCCCTAGAGCATATCATTTAGTATGTATTTTGTACATATTTTTATTAATAAAAGGCATTTCCACTTTTCCGTTTACATAATATATTTATGTGTAATAGAAAAGGTCCATTGATATTTTGTTAGAAATATTATTCTTAAGTTGTTAAGAATATGAGTGACAATATTTCTAGCACAAAGTATCATAAATAGGTTCACAATCGAGGATACTTCATAATAAGGACATGACTTATCCAGAAAGATTGTATTCATGTTTGTTCCCAAGTTATTTATATGAGATATAAATAAGATGGAATGGTGAGTCTCATGCCATATAACAAACATGATAGGCACTTATAAATGATAAGTAGGCCGAACCAGTGACACTTATGACAAGCACATGGAGTTTACTCTTGTCAATGTTTTGTCATAAATCATATCAGTGCATATAATCTTTAGACTTGAGATAGCACAATTATCTTGTATATAGGTAGTTTGAGTTTGATACTGCTTTCATACTTGTACTATGTATGGGTATATGGGCATGTGTTGGCTCCTACTAGTTATATATGGAGGTAGGTGTTGATCAAGATGGAATCTGTTCCTCTAAGTAAATAGAGATAAAATCCTATGTTCATTTAATTGTTCTTGATGTTTTAAGTTCCTGCCAGACAGATAGATTTATTCAGAAAAGAGTTTCTGATGAGAAAATCTTTTTAATCAAGAACTGGAATTAAAAGAGAACATAATATTCATAGCAAATGGAGTTTGACATAAACCATGACTCCAGCTTGAGTTGGGATTTTGTAAAAGAGAGATTCTAGTGCATGGTAACATATGATTATAGGTTCATTTAAGGTAAATCTTATTACTAATTGGGTGGCCATGGCATGCTATGCTAGGTGTTAACCATGGTCTATGAGGTTCATAAAATGATTTAGAGAAATCATTTATGGTAAGAAAGTGTTCTGATGATATTAAGAGTTGATATCATGTCTCATTGCCAATTAGTGATGAGCCTAGTAAGTCACACACATACACAAGTTATCACCTATTTAAATATGATTTAATTAATTAATTAAAGAGTTTAATTGATTAATTAAATAGATTTGGTTTGCAATTAAATTGCAAAGTCCCTAGCATGACTTAAAACCAAATCTAGATTATTGGATGTGTAGTATAAATTAAATTTATATTTAAAGTGTTTAAATATGAATTTAATTGATGAGAAATTAATTAATAGAGATTAATTAATTAATTTATATTTGATATAAATTAATTAGAAGAAGAAAATAATTATTTTGGGTTAAGAACTCAAAATTAAGACACAGGGGCATTTTGGTCATTTCACAGTGTGACACGTGGCACCATGAGATGGTGACACATGGCATAACACATAAGCTTGCCAACTGTTTTTTAATCATGTAAGATGATTAAAATCAAGATTAAATATAGGGTTGACACTTGGCACAATGTGATTGGGTCACTTAAACCTAGAGCTAATCAAAAGGTGACATGTGGCTAGGGTTTAATGTGTTAACCTAGCTATTTAAGTGTGGTTATGAAAAGAAAACACAACCAGCAGCCACACTCCTTTGTCACGCCACTTTGAGGGTTTTCTTCTCTTCTTCTTCATCTCTTATCAATTCAAAGAGATTAGCCATCAATCTCTTGAATTAAGAACACTAGAAATTGTTTCTAGTGTCCTGTTTACATCTTTAATCTCTTAAAAGGCAGAACTTGATTTTCTAATTAATAGAAAAAGCTTTAGAAGCTATTCAAGGGCTGCCATAGGTGTTCTTGGTGTGGACAAGCTAGAGGGACAACATCTGGTGTCCTGAAGACGAATCTCAAAGGCGCAGACACGCTGTAGTGCATCAAGAGGTTAGTGTAATCGTTCTTAATTTAATCTAGGGTTCTAAAATTAATCTGATTAATTTTAAAATCTTAAATGGCAAATACAGATCAAAAAACATATTAAAAGAGTTTTAATATGTTGTTTATCATTGAAATCAAATAGATAAAAATAAATCTTGCATGATGCATGTGACCCTAGGTGAAAATTTTTGAATTCAATGGTATAAACTTGTATTTTTCACGCCTGCCTTCAATTGGGATCAGAGCCACTATATTTGCCATTTAGATTGTTGATTATATGATTTAATTGTGTGTTTGATCATGAGATCAAAAGTTCATTGCTGGTTGGATCATGAGGTGTGGCGGCACACATGGTGAAGCCACCATTGGTGTCGGCAACAATGGTTCCTTGGGTGGTTCAAGGTTTGGCTTTTAATTCTGCAATTGTTGTATGATCTAAGGCCTATTCTTTGACTAATTAAAGTGTTTAATTAGTTGTTTTAATCACACAATTAAATTATGATTCAAATCAGAATTTTAAAAATTGTTTGAATGTGATTCAAATCTGAATTTTAAAAGTTGTTTGAATGTGATTCAAATCTGAATTTTTAAAGTTGTTTGAATCATATTTAAATCTGATTTTTTAAAATTGATTCAATAAAATTCAGATCTGATTTTTTAAAAAATATTTGAATGTGATTCAAATCTAATTTTTTAAAAAATGTTTGAATGTGATTCAAATCTGAAATTTTGAAGTTGTTTGAATGTGATTCAAATCTGAATTTTTAAATTTGTTTGAATGAGATTCAAATCTGAATTTTTAAATTTATTTGAATCATATTCAAATCTGGATTTTTAACTTGAATATGAGATATTCAATTTAATTTAAAGTATGTATGTTTTATTTAATTGTTAAATAGTGATATGCATGATGGATGATCATGGACTATAAAAGACCAATGTGATTGGATTTATTTCTTTTATGTTTCTTTGGGATTGTAAATTAATTAATTTATTTTAATTTATTTTGGGCATGTATTATTAAGTTTGTAATATTATTGGGTTGTAATTTCATTTATTTAAGTTCTTGTATATTCGCCTTGGTATGCTAAGGATTACTATGTAATATTGGATTGCAAGAAGTTCAAGGAGGTCAAGAGCATTGGTGGGACCAAAGGGGAGGAATTCAATATCAAGTGTTGATTATGTACTCCTTCAGCAACTCTTGTAAAATGAATGAATGAAATGCACCTAGAATGCCCTGATTCAATTCTTAGTGGCTCAATTGAATCCCTTAGAAAGTCCATGATCATACCATATTTACTGCTTATCCATGAATGCATGAGATGTATGGGAATGTATGCAATTATATGATATATGCATGCTAAATGGATAATGTGCAAAGTGAGACCTTAATAGTAATTAGGATGGCTATAAAATCTTCCAAACAAATGATTAAGTTGGAAATGCTATAATTAAAGTAATTATAACATAGGCCCTCCATTGGGGCAATTATTTTAAGAAATTTTAAATAGTTGCATAAGATGCAATTTATTTAACAGTTTTTCTTAAGAATAATTGTTAAGCATGAGATGTTGTAAATATGTAAATGGTTTAGTGGCCAATATTGGATGTACCCGAGGACATTAAAATTATTTGCATAATTACTGGCTCAATGGGATCAACTTAACTAATGCAAGATAAGTCAATAATGGATGTACCTGAGATTTTGAGCATTAGGGGCTAGGTAAAGGATTTAACCTCACATGAGATGTGATGGGCAAGGAGTTGCTCACTTATAGTTTATTGTAATTCCAATAATGGATGTACCTGAGGATGATCAATAGAATTATAAGAATTCAATCACCCACTAGAAATCCATCCAACTAGGATTTCCGTTTTCTACTTTGGAAGTGTAGGATTCGCTAAGTTAGTGGGAGGACCAATTTGATTAAAAGACCATAATCATTTTGGTTAATTACATGACACATTTACTAATTAATCTGGTTATTTTCTGCAGTTAATTTTCTGATAAAAATGAGCACAAAACAACCACCACCATCCAATATCCTTGCAAGCATACTTGATCTCAATAGGTTGACAGGACCTAATCTGTCTGATTGGCTAAGAAATTTGAAACTTGTCCTGAACCTTGAACATATAGGATATGTTCTAGATTCAAATGTTCCTGGTCCCTTACCTCCAGAGGCCACACAAGAGGAACATAAAACTTTGAACAAGTGGAAGGAGCATGATATGAGAGCTAAGTGTTACATGCTTGCTTCCATGAGTAATGAGTTACAGAAGTAACATGAGAACATGCAAAGTGCGAGTGAGATCCTCCTTCACCTACAAGAGTTGTATGGTGAGCACAGCAGGAATGCTAGGTATGAGATATCTAGACAGTTATTCCGTATGAGGATGTCCGAGGGATGTAATGTTGGGGATCATGTCCACAAGATGATTCGGCTGATTGAGCAGTTGGAACATCTTGACTTCAACATGGATTTCCAACTACAGACGGATTTGATCCTTCAGTCCCTTCTTGAGTCTTTTGGGAATTTTGTGACAAATTTCCATATGACTAAACAGGAATACACCTTAGCTGGTTTACTCAACATGCTAGTTATTGCCCAAAATAATATGCTGGGCAATAAAGGAAAAGAGGTAGCTTTGGTTGCATCTTCTTCCGCTGGAAAGTCCAACAAGAAGAAGGGCAATAAGAAAAAGAAACTTCAGATTCCTGGTCCTTCCAAGAAAATAGCTAAACAGAAAGGGAAGACCAAAGCTGACAAAGGCAAAGGAAAGTGTTTCCACTGCCAACAGGAAAGTGTTTCCATTGCCAACAGGAAAGTGTTTCCATTGCCAGTAAGAAAGTGTTTCCACTAGCCAGAGTATAGCAATCTAAATGAATGCAATGCCATGGTGAAAACCAACTGAAGTTCAAAATATATTTGGCACTTAAGGTTATGTCATGTTGTAGAAGATAGGATTACAAAATTAGAGAAAATGGGGATTTTATCCTCATTGGGCTCTGAGCCTACTCCAACTTGTGAATCTTGCCTTCAGGGCAAAATGACTAGATCACCCTTTGTTGGACAAGGGCTAAGAGCTGAAAATATTTTGGAGCTAATACATAGTGATGTATGTGGTCCATTTAAAGAAATGGCTAGAGGGGGCTTTCATTATTTTATTACCTTTACTGATGATAAATCAAGGTTTGGGTATTTGTATTTGATGAAATACAAACATGAATCCTTTGAAAAGTTTAAGGAATTTAAATCTGAAGTAGAAAATCAAACAGGAAAAAGTATTAAAGCTCTGCGATCAGATCGTGGAGGTGAATATTTGAGTACTGAATTTGATGAATACTTGAGAGAGCATGGCATTGTTTCTCAGCTGACTCCTCCAGGAACGCCACAGCTGAATGGTGTATTTGAAAGGAGAAATCGTACCCTATTGGATATGGTACGTAGTATGATGAGCTATACTGATATGCCAATCTCCTTTGGGGATTTGCATTAGAATCACTTTATATATTCTGAATAGGATTCCATCAAAATCAGTTTCTTCCACACCTTATGAGATATGGCATGGAAGAAAACCAAGTCTTAAGCATGTTAAGATTTGGGGTTGTCCAGCTTATATCAAAAAGCTGAACACTGATAAATTGGAGACCAGATCAGAAAAAGGTCGATTTGTTGGATATCCAAAAGATAGTTTTGGATATTATTTTTATTTGCCTACTTCACAAAAGGTTGTTATAAGTAGAGATGCCACATTTCTTAAACAACAGTTTGTTCAAGAAGGAGGCAAAGAAAAGCAAATAGAGTTAGAATTGGAGAATTCTGACCAACCAACAGATCAAATGGATATAGATCCATCTAGTCAACCTATACCCATTGATGAAACATCTACAGCTGTTCCTCGTAGAACAACCATGGTATCTCACCCACCAGTGAGATATGGTTTTCTTCATGAAGAAGAACAAGAGTTGTCTACTCATGAAGAAGTAGATCATGGGGATGATCCACTTACCTATGAAGAAGCTATATCAGATATAGACTCTTCAAAATGGATTGATGCTATGAAATCCGAGATTGATTCCATGTATAAGAATCAAGTTTGGGATCTTGTTGACCCACCTGAAGGTATTGTACCTATAGGAAACAAATGGGTTTTCAAGAAGAAAATTGGTTTTGATGGATAGGTAGAGACCTATAAGGCAAGGCTAGTAGCGAAAGGGTTTCGCCAAAGGCAAGGAATCGACTATGAGGAGACTTTCTCGCCTGTTGCCATGCTTAAATCAATTAGGATTTTATTAGCAATAGTGCATACTATGATTATGAGATTTGGCGGATGGATGTCAAAATTTTCTCAATGGATACATTGAAGAAAACATTTTCATGGAACAACCTAAGGGATTTGAATCCCAAGATGGTTCCAAGGTATGCAAGCTAAAGCGATCCATTTATGGGTTGAAACAAGCTTCGAGGAGTTGGAACATCCGTTTTGATGAAGCCATTAAATCCTTTGGTTTTATCAAAAATGAGGATGAGCCATGTGTATATAAGAAGGTTAGTGACAGTGCTATCACTTTCCTTGTCTTATATGTGGATGACATACTGTTGATGGGTAATGACACAGGTATGTTGACGACTATAAAGGTATGGTTGTCAAATACATTCTCCATGAAAGACTTAGGGGAGGCAACCTATATTCTTGGGATTCGCATCTATAGAGATAGAGCGAAAAGAATAATTGGTTTATCCCAAAGTCTATACTTGGAAAAGGTGTTAAAGAGGTTTAACATGCTTGATTCCAAGAGAGGATTGTTACCAGTGAGACATGGTATCCACCTTTCTAAAGAGATATCTCCAAAGACACCTGAAGAAAGAGATAAGATGGCCAGGATTCCATATGCTTCGGCTATTGGAAGTTTAATGTATGCAATGTTGTGTACTAGGCCGGATATCGCATATGCTGTTAGTTTGACTAGCAGGTATCAATCCAATCCAGGTTTGGAACACTGGATAGCTATCAAGAATATCCTTAAGTACTTGAGAAGAACTAAGGATTTATTCTTGATTTATGGAGGTGGAGACTTGCAATTGGATGGTTATACTGATTCTGATTTCCAATCAGATATCGATGATAGAAAGTCTACCTCTGGATATGTGTTCATTTGTAATGGAGGTGCAGTCAGTTGGAAGAGTTCCAAACAGAGCACGACTGCAGATTCCACTACAGAGGCTGAGTATATTGCTACATCAGATGTTGCAAAGGAAGCTGTTTGGATAAAGAAGTTCGTGACAGAACTTACAGTAGTTCCTTCCATTGAGTCAGCAGTTCCATTACACTGTGACAACAATGGAGTAGTCATACAGGCTAAGGAACTAAGGTCTCACCCAAAATCCAAACACATAGAAAGGCACTACCACATTATCAGAGATATAGTTGGGCAAGGCGATATAGCTAATGCAGAAAAATAACATCAGCTGAAAAATCCAGCTGATCCATTCACTAAGCATTTGTCACAAGTTCAGTTAGACCGGCATCTTGAGAAGATGGGTCTAAGGTATTGTAATGAATGGCTCTAGTGCTAGTGGGAGATTGTTAGTAGTATGCCCTAGAGCATATCATTTAGTATGTATCTTGTACATATTTTTATTAATAAAAGGCATTTCCACTTTTCCGTTTACATAATATATTTATGTGTAATAGAAAAGGTCCATTGATATTTTGTTAGAAATATTATTCTTAAGTTGTTAAGAATATGAGTGACAATATTTCTAGCACAAAGTATCATAAATAGGTTCACAATCGAGGATACTTCATAATAAGGACATGACTTATCCAGAAAGATTGTATTCATGTTTGTTCCCAAGTTATTTATATGAGATATAAATAAGATGGAATGGTGAGTCTCATGCCATATAACAAACATGATAGGCACTTATAAA
This sequence comes from Hevea brasiliensis, assembly GCF_030052815.1. Taxonomy (NCBI): domain Eukaryota; kingdom Viridiplantae; phylum Streptophyta; class Magnoliopsida; order Malpighiales; family Euphorbiaceae; genus Hevea; species Hevea brasiliensis. The sequence goes on from NC_079499.1 coordinate 52,449,702, forward strand.
TGATAAGTAGGCCGAACTTGTGACACTTATGACAAGCACATGGAGTTTACTCTTGTCAATGTTTTGTCATAAATCATATCAGTGCATATAATCTTTAGACCTGAGATAGCACAGTTATCTTGTATATAGGTAATTTGAGTTTGATACTGCTTTCATACTTGTACTATGTATGGGTATATGGGCATGTGTTGGCTCCTACTAGTTATATATGGAGGTAGGTGTTGATCAAGATGGAATCTGTTCCTCTAAGTAAATAGAGATAAAATCCTATGTTCATTTAATTGTTCTTGATGTTTCAAGTTCCTGGCCAGGACAGATAGATTTATTCAGAAAAGAGTTTCGATGAGAAAATCTTTTAATCAAGAACTGGAATTAAAAGAGAACATAATATTCATAGCAAATGGAGTTTGACATAAACCATGACTCAAATTGAGTTGGGATTTTGTAAAAGAGAGATTCTAGTGCATGGTAACATATGATTATAGGTTCATTTAAGGTAAATCTTATTACTAATTGGGTGGCCATGGCATGCTATGCTAGGTGTTAACCATGGTCTATGAGGTTCATAAAATGATTTAGAGAAATCATTTATGGTAAGAAAGTGTTCTGATGATATTAAGAGTTGATATCATGTCTCATTGCCAATTAGTGATGAGCCTAGTAAGTCACACACATACACAAGTTATCACCTATTTAAATATGATTTAATTAATTAATTAAAGAGTTTAATTGATTAATTAAATAGATTTGGTTTGCAATTAAATTGCAAAGTCCCTAGCATGACTTAAAACCAAATCTAGATTATTGGATGTGTAGTATAAATTAAATTTATATTTAAAGTGTTTAAATATGAATTTAATTGATGAGAAATTAATTAATAGAGATTAATTAATTAATTTATATTTGATATAAATTAATTAGAAGAAGAAAATAATTATTTTGGGTTAAGAACTCAAAATTAAGACACAGGGCATTTTGGTCATTTCATTACAGGACACGTGGCACCATGAGATGGTGACACATGGCATAACACATAAGCTTGCCAACTGTTTTTTAATCATGTAAGATGATTAAAATCAAGATTAAATATAGGTTTGACACTTGGCACAATGTGATTGGGTCACTTAAACCTAGAGCTAATCAAAAGGTGACATGTGGCTAGGGTTTAATGTGTTAACCTAGCTATTTAAGTGTGGTTATGAAAAGAAAACACAACCAGCAGCCACACTCCTTTGTCACGCCACTTTGAGGGTTTTCTCTTCTTCTTCATCTCTTATCAATTCAAAGAGATTAGCCATCAATCTCTTGAATTAAGAACACTAGAAATTGTTTCTAGTGCCCTGTTTACATCTTTAATCTCTTAAAAGGCAGAACTTGATTTTCTAATTAATAGAAAAAGCTTTAGAAGCTATTCAAGGGCTGCCATAGGTGTTCTTGGTGTGGACAAGCTAGAGGGACAACATCTGGTGTCCTGAAGACGAATCTCAAAGGCGCAGACACGCTGTAGTGCATCAAGAGGTTAGTGTAATCGTTCTTAATTTAATCTAGGGTTCTAAAATTAATCTGATTAATTTTAAAATCTTAAATGGCAAATACAGATCAAAAAACATATTAAAAGAGTTTTAATATGTTGTTTATCATTGAAATCAAATAGATAAAAATAAATCTTGCATGATGCATGTGACCCTAGGTGAAAATTTTTGAATTCAATGGTATAAACTTGTATTTTTCACGCTTCCGTTCCTTCAATTGGTATCAGAGCCACTATATTTGCCATTTAGATTGTTGATTATATGATTTAATTGTGTGTTTGATCATGAGATCAAAAGTTCATTGCTGGTTGGATCATGAGGTGTGGCGGCACACATGGTGAAGCCACCATTGGTGGCGGCAACAATGGTTCCTTGGGTGGTTCAAGGTTTGGCTTTTAATTCTGCAATTGTTGTATGATCTAAGGCCTATTCTTTGACTAATTAAAGTGTTTAATTAGTTGTTTTAATCACACAATTAAATTATGATTCAAATCAGAATTTTAAAAATTGTTTGAATGTGATTCAAATCTGAATTTTAAAAGTTGTTTGAATGTGATTCAAATCTGAATTTTTAAAGTTGTTTGAATCATATTTAAATCTGATTTTTTAAAATTGATTCAATAAAATTCAGATCTGATTTTTTAAAAAATATTTGAATGTGATTCAAATCTAATTTTTTAAAAAATGTTTGAATGTGATTCAAATCTGAAATTTTGAAGTTGTTTGAATGTGATTCAAATCTGAATTTTTAAATTTGTTTGAATGAGATTCAAATCTGAATTTTTAAATTTATTTGAATCATATTCAAATCTGGATTTTTAACTTGAATATGAGATATTCAATTTAATTTAAAGTATGTATGTTTTATTTAATTGTTAAATAGTGATATGCATGATGGATGATCATGGACTATAAAAGACCAATGTGATTGGATTTATTTCTTTTATGTTTCTTTGGGATTGTAAATTAATTAATTTATTTTAATTTATTTTGGGCATGTATTATTAAGTTTGTAATATTATTGGGTTGTAATTTCATTTATTTAAGTTCTTGTATATTCGCCTTGGTATGCTAAGGATTACTATGTAATATTGGATTGCAAGAAGTTCAAGGAGGTCAAGAGCATTGGTGGGACCAGTGGGAGGAATTCAATATCAAGTGTTGATTATGTACTCCTTCAGCAACTCTTGTAAAATGAATGAATGAAATGCACCTAGGAATGCCCTGATTCAATTCTTAGTGGCTCAGAATTGAATCCCTTAGAAAGTCCATGATCATACCATATTTACTGCTTATCCATGAATGCATGAGATGTATGGGAATGTATGCAATTATATGATATATGCATGCTAAATGGATAATGTGCAAAGTGAGACCTTAATAGTAATTAGGATGGCTATAAAATCTTCCAAACAAATGATTAAGTTGGAAATGCTATAATTAAAGTAATTATAACATAGGCCCTCCATTGGGGCAATTATTTTAAGAAATTTTAAATAGTTGCATAAGATGCAATTTATTTAACAGTTTTTCTTAAGAATAATTGTTAAGCATGAGATGTTGTAAATATGTAAATGGTTTAGTGGCCAATATTGGATGTACCCGAGGACATTAAAATTATTTGCATAATTACTGGCTCAATGGGATCAACTTAACTAATGCAAGATAAGTCAATAATGGATGTACCTGAGATTTTGAGCATTAGGGGCTAGGTAAAGGATTTAACCTCACATGAGATGTGATGGGCAAGGAGTTGCTCACTTATAGTTTATTGTAATTCCAATAATGGATGTACCTGAGGATGATCAATAGAATTATAAGAATTCAATCACCCACTAGAAATCCATCCAACTAGGATTTCCGTTTTCTACTTTGGAAGTGTAGGATTCGCTAAGTTAGTGGGAGGACCAATTTGATTAAAAGACCATAATCATTTTGGTTAATTACATGACACATTTACTAATTAATCAAGTTATTTTCTCAGCTTAATTTTCTCGATAAATATGAGCACAAAACAACCACCACCATCCAATATCCTTGCAAGCATACTTGATCTCAATAGGTTGACAGGACCTAATCTGTCTGATTGGCTAAGAAATTTGAAACTTGTCCTGAACCTTGAACATATAGGATATGTTCTAGATTCAAATGTTCCTGGTCCCTTACCTCCAGAGGCCACACAAGAGGAACATAAAACTTTGAACAAGTGGAAGGAGCATGATATGAGAGCTAAGTGTTACATGCTTGCTTCCATGAGTAATGAGTTACAGAAGTAACATGAGAACATGCAAAGTGCGAGTGAGATCCTCCTTCACCTACAAGAGTTGTATGGTGAGCACAAAGAGAATGCTAGGTATGAGATATCTAGACAGTTATTCCGTATGAGGATGTCCGAGGGCGAGAATGTTGGGGATCATGTCGACAAGATGATTCGGCTGATTGAGCTGTTGGAACATCTTGACTTCAACATGGATTTCCAACTACAGACGGATTTGATCCTTCAGTCCCTTCTTGAGTCTTTTGGGAATTTTGTGACAAATTTCCATATGACTAAACAGGAATACACCTTAGCTGGTTTACTCAACATGCTAGTTATTGCCCAAAATAATATGCTGGGCAATAAAGGAAAAGAGGTAGCTTTGGTTGCATCTTCTTCCGCTGGAAAGTCCAACAAGAAGAAGGGCAATAAGAAAAAGAAACTTGATTCTGGTCCTTCCAAGAAAATAGCTAAACAGAAAGGGAAGACCAAAGCTGACAAAGGCAAAGGAAAGTGTTTCCACTGCCAACAGGAAAGTGTTTCCATTGCCAACAGGAAAGTGTTTCCATTGCCAGTAAGAAAGTGTTTCCACTAGCCAGAGTATAGCAATCTAAATGAATGCAATGCCATGGTGAAAACCAATTCAAGTTCAAAATATATTTTGCACGTAAGGTTATGTAATGTTGTAGAAGATAGGATTACAAAATTAGAGAAAATGGGGATTTTATCCTCATTGGGCTCTGAGCCTACTCCAACTTGTGAATCTTGCCTTCAGGGCAAAATGACTAGATCACCCTTTGTTGGACAAGGGCTAAGAGCTGAAAATATTTTGGAGCTAATACATAGTGATGTATGTGGTCCATTTAAAGAAATGGCTAGAGGGCTTTCATTATTTTATTACCTTTGATGAAAAATCAATGTTTGGGTATTTGTATTTGATGAAATACAAACATGAATCCTTTGAAAAGTTTAAGGAATTTAAATCTGAAGTAGAAAATCAAACAGGAAAAAGTATTAAAGCTCTGCGATCAGATCGTGGAGGTGAATATTTGAGTACTGAATTTGATGAATACTTGAGAGAGCATGGCATTGTTTCTCAGCTGACTCCTCCAGGAACGCCACAGCTGAATGGTGTATTTGAAAGGAGAAATCGTACCCTATTGGATATGGTACGTAGTATGATGAGCTATACTGATATGCCAATCTCCTTTTGGGGATTTGCATTAGAATCAGCTTTATATATTCTGAATAGGATTCCATCAAAATCAGTTTCTTCCACACCTTATGAGATATGGCATGGAAGAAAACCAAGTCTTAAGCATGTTAAGATTTGGGGTTGTCCAGCTTATATCAAAAAGTGAACAACGATAAATTGGAGACCGGATCGAGAAAAGGTCGATTTGTTGGATATCCAAAAGATAGTTTTGGATATTATTTTTATTTGCCTACTTCACAAAAGGTTGTTATAAGTAGAGATGCCACATTTCTTAAACAACAGTTTGTTCAAGAAGGAGGCAAAGAAAAGCAAATAGAGTTAGAATTGGAGAATTCTGACCAACCAACAGATCAAATGGATATAGATCCATCTAGTCAACCTATACCCATTGATGAAACATCTACAGCTGTTCCTCGTAGAACAACCAGGGTATCTCACCCACCAGTGAGATATGGTTTTCTTCATGAAGAAGAACAAGAGTTGTCTACTCATGAAGAAGTAGATCATGGGGATGATCCACTTACCTATGAAGAAGCTATATCAGATATAGACTCTTCAAAATGGATTGATGCTATGAAATCCGAGATTGATTCCATGTATAAGAATCAAGTTTGGGATCTTGTTGACCCACCTGAAGGTATTGTACCTATAGGAAACAAATGGGTTTTCAAGAAGAAAATTGGTTTTGATGGATAGGTAGAGACCTATAAGGCAAGGCTAGTAGCGAAAGGGTTTCGCCAAAGGCAAGGAATCGACTATGAGGAGACTTTCTCGCCTGTTGCCATGCTTAAATCAATTAGGATTTTATTAGCAATAGCTGCATACTATGATTATGAGATTTGGCAGATGGATGTCAAAACAGCTTTTCTCAATGGATACATTGAAGAAAACATTTTCATGGAACAACCTAAGGGATTTGAATCCCAAGATGGTTCCAAGGTATGCAAGCTAAAGCGATCCATTTATGGGTTGAAACAAGCTTCGAGGAGTTGGAACATCCGTTTTGATGAAGCCATTAAATCCTTTGGTTTTATCAAAAATGAGGATGAGCCATGTGTATATAAGAAGGTTAGTGACAGTGCTATCACTTTCCTTGTCTTATATGTGGATGACATACTGTTGATGGGTAATGACACAGGTATGTTGACGACTATAAAGGTATGGTTGTCAAATACATTCTCCATGAAAGACTTAGGGGAGGCAACCTATATTCTTGGGATTCGCATCTATAGAGATAGAGCGAAAAGAATAATTGGTTTATCCCAAAGTCTATACTTGGAAAAGGTGTTAAAGAGGTTTAACATGCTTGATTCCAAGAGAGGATTGTTACCAGTGAGACATGGTATCCACCTTTCTAAAGAGATATCTCCAAAGACACCTGAAGAAAGAGATAAGATGGCCAGGATTCCATATGCTTCGGCTATTGGAAGTTTAATGTATGCAATGTTGTGTACTAGGCCGGATATCGCATATGCTATTAGTTTGACTAGCAGGTATCAATCCAATCCAGGTTTGGAACACTGGATAGCTGTCAAGAATATCCTTAAGTACTTGAGAAGAACTAAGGATTTATTCTTGATTTATGGAGGTGGAGACTTGCAATTGGATGGTTATACTGATTCTGATTTCCAATCAGATATCGATGATAGAAAGTCTACCTCTGGATATGTGTTCATTTGTAATGGAGGTGCAGTTAGTTGGAAGAGTTCCAAACAGAGCACGACTGCAGATTCCACTACAGAGGCTGAGTATATTGCTGCATCAGATGCTGCAAAGGAAGCTGTTTGGATAAAGAAGTTCGTGACAGAACTTACAGTAGTTCCTTCCATTGAGTCAGCAGTTCCATTACACTGTGACAACAATGGAGTAGTCATCTGAGCTAAGGAACTAAGGTCTCACCCAAAATCCAAACACATAGAAAGGCACTACCACATTATCAGAGATATAGTTGGGCAAGGCGATATAGCCATGCAGAAAAATAACATCAGCTGAAAAATCCAGCTGATCCATTCACTAAGCTTTTGTCACAAGTTCAGTTAGACCGGCATCTTGAGAAGATGGGTCTAAGGTATTGTAATGAATGGCTCTAGTGCTAGTGGGAGATTGTTAGTAGTATGCCCTAGAGCATATCATTTAGTATGTATCTTGTACATATTTTTATTAATAAAAGGCATTTCCACTTTTCCGTTTACATAATATATTTATGTGTAATAGAAAAGGTCCATTGATATTTTGTTAGAAATATTATTCTTAAGTTGTTAAGAATATGAGTGACAATATTTCTAGCACAAAGTATCATAAATAGGTTCACAATCGAGGATACTTCATAATAAGGACATGACTTATCCAGAAAGATTGTATTCATGTTTGTTCCCAAGTTATTTATATGAGATATAAATAAGATGGAATGGTGAGTCTCATGCCATATAACAAACATGATAGGCACTTATAAATGATAAGTAGGCCGAACCAGTGACACTTATGACAAGCACATGGAGTTTACTCTTGTCAATGTTTTGTCATAAATCATATCGATGCATATAATCTTTAGACTGAGATAGCACAGTTATCTTGTATATAGGTAGTTTGAGTTTGATCTGCTTTCATACTTGTACTATGTATGGGTATATGGGCATGTGTTGGCTCCTACTAGTTATATATGGAGGTAGGTGTTGATCAAGATGGAATCTGTTCCTCTAAGTAAATAGAGATAAAATCCTATGTTCATTTAATTGTTCTTGATGTTTCAAGTTCCTGGCCAGGACAGATAGATTTATTCGTAAAAGAGTTTCGATGAGAAAATCTTTTAATCAAGAACTGGAATTAAAAGAGAACATAATATTCATAGCAAATGGAGTTTGACATAAACCATGACTCCAGCTTGAGTTGGGATTTTGTAAAAGAGAGATTCTAGTGCATGGTAACATATGATTATAGGTTCATTTAAGGTAAATCTTATTACTAATTGGGTGGCCATGGCATGCTATGCTAGGTGTTAACCATGGTCTATGAGGTTCATAAAATGATTTAGAGAAATCATTTATGGTAAGAAAGTGTTCTGATGATATTAAGAGTTGATATCATGTCTCATTGCCAATTAGTGATGAGCCTAGTAAGTCACACACATACACAAGTTATCACCTATTTAAATATGATTTAATTAATTAATTAAAGAGTTTAATTGATTAATTAAATAGATTTGGTTTGCAATTAAATTGCAAAGTCCCTAGCATGACTTAAAACCAAATCTAGATTATTGGATGTGTAGTATAAATTAAATTTATATTTAAAGTGTTTAAATATGAATTTAATTGATGAGAAATTAATTAATAGAGATTAATTAATTAATTTATATTTGATATAAATTAATTAGAAGAAGAAAATAATTATTTTGGGTTAAGAACTCAAAATTAAGACACAGGGGCATTTTGGTCATTTCACAGTGTGACACGTGGCACCATGAGATGGTGACACATGGCATAACACATAAGCTTGCCAACTGTTTTTTAATCATGTAAGATGATTAAAATCAAGATTAAATATAGGTTTGACACTTGGCACAATGTGATTGGGTCACTTAAACCTAGAGCTAATCAAAAGGTGACATGTGGCTAGGGTTTAATGTGTTAACCTAGCTATTTAAGTGTGGTTATGAAAAGAAAACACAACCAGCAGCCACACTCCTTTGTCACGCCACTTTGAGGGTTTTCTTCTCTTCTTCTTCATCTCTTATCAATTCAAAGAGATTAGCCATCAATCTCTTGAATTAAGAACACTAGAAATTGTTTCTAGTGTCCTGTTTACATCTTTAATCTCTTAAAAGGCAGAACTTGATTTTCTAATTAATAGAAAAAGCTTTAGAAGCTATTCAAGGGCTGCCATAGGTGTTCTTGGTGTGGACAAGCTAGAGGGACAACATCCGTGTCACGAAGACGAATCTCAAAGCGCGAACATTGCGATTGCATCAAGAGGTTAGTGTAATCGTTCTTGATTTAATCTAGGGTTCTAAAATTAATCTGATTAATTTTAAAATCTTAAATGGCAAATACAGATCCAAAAACATATTAAAAGAGTTTTAATATGTTGTTTATCATTGAAATCAAATAGATAAAAATAAATCTTGCATGATGCATGTGACCCTAGGTGAAAATTTTTGAATTCAATGGTATAAACTTGTATTTTTCACGCTTCCGTTCCTTCACTTAAATGTTAGAGAAAAATCATATTTCAGTCAAAGTAAACTTGTTCAAAGCAAACTCATTCAATTTAACACATTCCAAGCAATTTACAAGTTTAAAAACGAAGAAAAGGTTAGTTGTGCACAAACCTTCAATGCTCTCCTTTCTCTTTACTCACTATTCCTTGTCTGTCCCAACCTCTTTCTCTACTGAAAATACACAAATAGAATACATCAATACTAATCTCAATTGCTGCCAAGAACTTATTACATGAATGTCTAATGCATCGTAAATTAGGTTTGCAAATTTTAGAGAGTTTTGGTTTTGGGAGAGCTTGGTGCCCCAATCTTTGAACCCAATTTTTACCTAGTTTCGATCATAATTTGATGAGGTTTTCTTCATAAAAATTGTTCATTTAAGTCTTAACTTTATTTTCCTTTTTGAATCGCCTAATTTGGGGATGTGCAGCTCAAGTTATGACCAAAATACTTTTACTGTTCATGTCACTATTCATGCTGCAGATTCAATTCTGGCATATATATCAATCCAAATTCGTTCAGCAATTTGATCAAGTTAAGTCCATAATTTGGTCTATTGTTCTTCATATGAAATGTTCTACTATGTCTTAGGTTTCCATCAGTTCAAGAATCACCTAAATCGGAGTTTTCTAGAGAGAGTTATAGCCATGCAAAATTTACTATTCATATGATAAATTTGCAATTCTACAGATTTGGTGATTCAACTTTGCTCAGCAATTTGATTGGGTTAAGTCCATAATTTGGCCTCAAGTTCTTCATATGAAATGTTGTACTATGTCTAAGGTTTCCATCGGTTCAAGAATTGCCTAAATCGGTGTTTTCTAGAGAGAGTTATGGCCATGCAAAATTTATTGTTCATATGGTCAAATTCTGCAGGTTCCAGAATTTTGTCTCTAAGTTCAAGGCTCATTTCGGATAGCTTAAGTCATTTTCGGGGCAGGGTATCTTCACAAAAATTCTAGCCCTATGTCTTAAGTTTCATTTCCAATTGGTTTCACACCAATTGGAGTTGTGTAGCTCAATTTATGGGCTGTCAAACACACTGAACTCAGTGCGCAAATTCTGCCCTAGGTTCAAAATTTTCATTTCTTCAATTATTCCCACTAACCAACCTCAATTCACATTTAATTCATCCAAAATGACTATAATTTAGCATTGACACATCAATGGCACTTCCTAGCATAAACCTCATAATTTTCAAACACCAAAGTTTGCAATTTTCCCTAATCCTACCATTTCATTACCTCCATTCATCAACCCAATGTCAATTCAAACTAAATAAACCTCAAATGACCATAATTTAACACTACACACACCAATTTCATTCTCTAGCACCAAAACTCCAATTTTCCCATGAACCATAATCTCCCATAATTAAATTTATACACATTTCATGCAATTTCTTTGTCCCAATCATGTATACTGCTTCAACTCCGCTTAATCTCATCATAAATTTCATTCAAAGACATCAAACCTTAACTTTTCTCCAATTTGGCCAAAACCCTAGTTTAGATTCCATACATGTTTTTTTTTTATTTTCTTATGAAATTTCTTGCTTTCTCATGTAAATTCATCACACCCCAACTTGATTCAAAGCATATTTGGTTAATCAAGCATGAAAGAGAGAGCTCACCTCACTTGATGATTTTTTTCACTTCCAATCTCTTCCAAATCTTGCTCTTTTTATTTTTAATCTCTCAATCAAAGATCTCTTTAATGTTTTCTTTTAGTGGGCTATGAAATTTATGAAGGGAATTAAAGTGAATCAAGACGTGGAAGGGAAAACAATGGTGGAAGAAGATTGGAGAAGAAGAGAAAAGAAAAGAGAGGGAGAGGGAAGATGGATGGTGGCATGGAAGAAGGGAAAGAAGGAGACTTATCTTCTTTTATACTTATTTATTCCTTTTTAATTAAATAATTAAGTTTAATTGTCAAAAGCCCATACGTCATTAATTTTAATTAGGTCAAAAATGGTATTTAAATTCTAGATTTTTGCCTCTTTTATTTTCTTTCCACTTTTACTCTAATTTTTCCCTTAATATTTCTTCATAATTCAATATTTTATTTTCATTTAATTAAATTGACATTTTGGTCAAAAATCAACTCTTAAAGTGAATTGACCAAAATACCCCTTATCAGGTCATAATTCCTCTTTTACAATATACCCGGTGAGTCCTTATATTTTTGGGTCACTTGAATTTTTATTGTGTCACTTGAATTTTTATTGTGTCTAACTCAATTAATTTTCTATTTATTTTTGGTCCTCAAGGTGTCTTTGAATAGTACTAGTCACGGACAAAAAATGATACTATTCATAACTCGGAGGTTCGAGGTGTTACATCCTCAAGGACCTGACATATATTTCATGTTATTATTATCATTTAAGTTCAATATTTGCATTAGTTCAATTGATTTCAATTGTTTACCTGGATTACTCTTTCTGATTGCCCATCCGTCTGAGGATGGAAAGCTGTGCTGAAGTGGAGTTGTGTACCCAAGGATTTATGCAACTTCTTCCAAAATCTCGATGTAAACCTTGGGTCTCGATCAGATATGATGGAAAGTGGAATTCCATGCAGTCTAACTATCTCACTGATATACAATTCTGCTAACTTCTCCAGTGAGTAGTCAGTCCTAACTGGTAGAAAGTGTTCTGACTTCGTCAATCTATCCACTATCACCCATACTGCATCATGCTTCTTCTGGGTGAGAGGTAGACCACTTACAAAATCCATGGTGACCCGATCCCATTTCCATTCAGGCATGCATATAGGCTGTAGCAAACCCAATGGAACTTGATGTTCTGCTTTGACTTGCTGACATGTCAAGCATTTAGTCACATAGTCAGCTATGTCCTTCTTCATACCAAGGCACTAATAATGAAGCTTTAGATCATGATACATTTTTGTACTTCCTAGGTGCATAGCATAAACACTGGTGTGTGCCTCTTTTAGAATACTGGCTTTCAATTCCCCATCATCTGGTACACACACTCTTCCTTTGTAGTACAGACACCCATTTGCTTTCACTTCATAGTTAGTTGCCTTTCCTTCTGAGATTTTGCTCATAGTAGCTATTAACTTCTCATCTACCTTCTGCCCATTTAAAATCTGTTGTAGCAGGTTTGGCCTCACTTGCAACTCAGCCAAAATAGCTCCATCTCGAGCCAAGGATAGACTGGCATTCAATGATCTCAAAGCTGTGATGGATTTTCTACTCAAAGCATCAGCAACTACATTTGCCTTCTCAGGATGGTAATCAATCACACAATCATAGTCCTTCAAGAACTCAATCCGTCACCTTTGTTTAAGGTTGAGCTCCTTCTGGGTTGGCAAGTATTTCAGACTTTTGTGGTCTGTGTAAATGTAGCATTTTTCACCATACAAGTAGTGCCTCCATATCTTCAGTGCGAAGATAATTGCTGCAAGTTCTAGATCATGGGTAGGGTAATTCTGTTCATGTGGCCTTAACTACCTGGAAGCATAGGCGACCACCTTCACCTCTTGCATTAATACACACCCTAACCCATTATGTGAGGCGTCACTGTAGACCACAAAATCCTTTCCTGACACTGGCTGTATTAAATACTGGTGCCATTGTCAACATAGCCTTTAACTTCTCAAAATTGGCCTGACACTTGTCATTCCAGTCAAATATGACATTCTTGTGTAACAACTTAGTCATTGGAGTAACTATTAAAGAAAATCCATTCATAAATCTTATGTAATATCTAGCTAGCCCCATGAAACTTCTGACCTTAGTTGTATTTCTGGGAGGCTTCCATTCCATCACTATTTCTATCTTCTTGGGATCCACCCTAATCCCATAAGTCGACACTATGTGTCCAAGGAATGCAATCTCATTCAACCAGAAGTCACATTTGGACAACTTAGCATACAGCTTCTTTTCTCTTAGGGTTTGTAGAACAATCCCTAAATGCTCATTATATTCTTCCCTGGCCTTAGAATACACCAAAATATCATCAATAAAGACCACTACGAACCGATCTAGGTATGGATGGAAGATACAGTTCATAAGGTCCATGAATGCTGCTGGTGCATTTGTTAAGCCAAAGGGCATCATCAAAAACTCATAGTGCCCATATTGGGTCCTGAATGCAGTCTTTGGCACATCTGCATCCTTCACCCTCAACTGATGATACCTTGATATGAGATCAATTTTTGAAAATACTCCTGCTCCCTTCAACTGATTAAACAGATCATCAATTCTAGGCAACGGATACTTGTTCTTCACAGTCACTTTATTCAACTGTCAGTAATCGATGCATAACCTCAAAGTCCCATCCTTCTTCTTTACAAACAGCACTGGAGCTCCCCTTGGTGACACACTGGGGCGTATAAACCCCTTATCTAGTAACTTCTGCAACTGGATTTTTTGTGACACCCCTTGCTCGTCTACAGTGTAGCCGAGCAAGATATGCCACTCAGTGTGCCAGAGCACCAATTCATATTTCCATTATAATTTATCCCTTTTTATTCATTTATTTATAATTTTTGATAAATCTAAATTTTTTCGCAATTTTTATAGAAAATCCGGTAGAGTGCCAGCTATAAATTGGAAAAACAGTTCTTCTGAACCTGTTTAAAAGACACTTCCAATATAATTTCCAAATTCAGAACTCCATTATACACACATCTCAACTCAAAATCACAACACTATTTTTAGAATTTTTTTCTGTTCACTTCATCACTTGAAGCACATTTATAAATATTTCTCAACATTTCATTTTTCTCCACATAATATACAGAAAATTTCAATAACATGAAATTTCACATATTTACATTATCAAATAATTTCAAAAGTATATAGTTACAATCCAAAAACTAATACAAAATGCAAAATACAAAATGCCACCCAAAGTCCTAATGTCCTACCTAGTGCACTGCAGATGTGAGGTGACTCTAGACTCAATATGCAGCTCTGAAAGTTCACCCGGTCTGATGTCTGTTGGGCTCCCCAGCTATGTCTCTAATACCTGCGCGTGGCAAAAGTGACGCACTAAGCAATTCTACTTAGTGGTGACAATATAAAATAAAATAAAATAACTAAAATAAAATAAATATGCAAAATGTGTGTTTACATTTTTATTAAACTTAATTCTTGATATTTATTGCAGCATTATTCAATTAAAGTTTGGTAAGATTTATTATCATTGCCCGAGTAACCCATACTAGTTGACTGGACTGGATAAATGGGTAAACTAGTACTGGGTACTAAGTACCTTAGACCATCACACCATCAGTCACATTGTGTCTCCCGGTGTGTAATAGAATAGCTAATAAGCTGTAATAATTATCAGGGATAAAACCCGAGTATAACAATTCAAATAACATAGCCAAAGGCTATTATGTCACAGAATGGCATGGGAAGCCATGAAACATAGAATGGCATGAAGCCATATGCAGTACTGCTAACAAAACCCTATTGGCATGCCAACCTATCCAAACCAATCTTGCTAGGTATACTAGGGCATATTACACTTTTAAGTTTCACAATTCTTGAAATTCAAGTTTTGGTGTTACTATTCAATTCATTAGTCAACCAAAATGTTGACTTTTACATGGACAATAGGTACATTGGTTTTAATACTACCAACATACCACATTTTGCATTCTAAAATTATTGGTATTGGTTGCCAATACCATTTCTAAGCTTAATGTTAATTGGATAGAATTTTCAGTTTTCAAGCTTTGTGTTTACTGTTCCATTAGTCATTCTTGTAGTGGGAATTTGGCAAAATGATCAACATGAAAGTTGTTCCTTATTTTGTCTAATTACATTTCCTTTTTTGAATCACTCCATTTGGAGTTTTGTAGCTCAAGTTATGGCCCAAAAACCACAACTGGCAGGATTATAATTTTTCCAGAATTTCTGGACTGACCAAATTTATAGTATTAGGAGCAGTGAATTCAAGTCACTTTTTGAATATGTTATGGGTCATAATTTGGGTTAGGTTTCTTCATGAAAGTTGTAGGCCTATATCTCAGCTTATTGCTGGTAAAATTTCAGGTCAATTAGACTTTTCTACACTAAGTTATGACCAAATGACTAAACACTATTCATTTGGTCATTTTGCCCAGGCAGAATGCAGGTCACCCGGATTAGGGCAATCTTTAGGTCAACTTGGTTTGGTTTTATGGGTATTGTTTCTTCACAAAAGTTGTGCCATTATGTGTCTAGTTTCATTTCCAATTGGACTTGTACCAATTGAACCTCTACAACTCCAGTTATTGCTGCCCAAACCTACTGGACTCATGCCCAGTCCTACAGGTCACCTAGGGCAGCCTCACCAAACTCAAATTCCACTACACAATCCAATTCATTTTTTATTCAAACAAAACCAAATGGTCATTAATTGACCATTAAAACCTATTTTCATCATCACATGATCAAAGTCTCAGTTTCATCCCAAACCCTAACTCAAACATCATCAACCATGCATTATCATTTGCATTTCATCACTCCACTCAAGAGAAGCATATTGAGGGTAGCCATACTACCATTTTAACTCCATAAAAATCATCACAATCTTACCCCAACCAAGGCTGCTGAAATTATGGGATGGCATACAAATGGTATTTAATAAATTTCTTTGTAATTTGCACTCATTCATAGTCCTTTAACATGAATTTAAAGTGAAAAGCAAGGTTAGGTCACAAACCTCTAATGGAGTGAGATTTCCAACTTGCTAGGGTTCTGCTTTTTCTTTTCTTTTTGCTCCCAAAAGACTCAGAAAGATGTAAGAACACTTTTTTGTGTTGGGAATATAGGGTTTAGTTGGGTAAAAGCTAGGGAAATCAAGCTTTAAAAAGCTTGCTCATGGTGGCCATGGAGGGAAGGGTGACGGCAAGGAAGAAGGTAAGAGAGAGTTCTGATTTTTTTCTTCATTTTTCTACCCATTTAGTCTTTTTAAATAAACTTATGTCACATGTCAACATTGGATTGGGTGGGAGAATTTTAATGACATCATTATGATGTCAAAATTTCATTTTCTTTCATTTTTTATCCTTTTATTGTCTATTTAATTTCAATTAAAATTTTAACAATATTTATTCACATTTTATGTCATATAAATTATTTATTTAACTAAACAAGTTGGCCAAAAATTATCTCTGAAGACGAAATGTCCAAAATGCCCTCCGTTTGGCTTAGCGAGCCAAAATTGTGTGTACCGATAGAAAAGTTTTTCTAAGCATTTTCTTGGCATTCTAATGCCATAAGAACCTCAATGACCCTTCTTTGGAGTCCCAATAATTATTTTATAATTTTTTCCCTGGGTCTAGGGTTTCTAACGGCCTTCACCGTCACTTCCCTTTCGAGTTACTCATCCCTGGTGTTTTGGCTCGTTAACCTTAGTGTATTTGGTTTCTAAAAGTTTTCCTTGATTTTTATGAGCATTATTTAGTTTCATTATAACTCCTCACTCTAGTCTATTTATAATTTCAAAAATTCTAGCTGCCCAGACCGACATTGGTCATCGGAACAGTAGACTGTACGGACTAGCTAAAGTGAGGATGTTACATTTTTAGCTCCTTTAACTCAGTAGGTGCCATCCTATAAGGAGCAATAGAGATTGTTGCTATATCCGGCAGTATCTCAATAGCAAATTCAACTTCTTTTTCTGGTGGCAAGCCAGGCAATTCTTCAGGAAACACATCTGGGAAGTCTCTTACTGTGGGCATATCACACAGGTTTGGCTTAGCCTACCTAGTATCAACAACGTGTGGTAGGTAGGCTTCACAGCCTTTTTTCATCAATCTTCTTACAACTGTGACTGAGATGACATTGGACAGGAAATCTATCTTTTCCCCCACAACTGTGATCTCATTACCCTCAGAAGTTTTCAAGGAAATCCTCTTCAGTTTACAATCAACCATTGCCTGATGACGTGACAACCAGTCCATTCCCAAAATCATGTCAAACTCATGGAAAGGCAATTCAATCAGGTCTGCCAAGAATTCATACCCCTGAATCCTTAACGGGCAACCTCTGTACACCTTGTTCACCACTATATTGAGGCCCAATGGATTAGTGATCAGAATGTCTTGGTCACTCTCCCCTACTAGTATCCCCCTTTCTACGGGTAGGTTGATGCAGATGTATGAATGAGTGGATCCTGGATCCACTAATGCATGCATAGATGTGTTGTAAAGGGAGAACGTACCCCTTATAACATCCAGGGCATCTTGTTCCTCCTGAGCTCTCATGGCATAAGCTCTGGCAGGTGCTCTAGCCTATATCCTCTCAGCTGGTTCAAATAAAGGTCTCAGTGATGGACCAACTGCCTCAGATTTACCAAACTTCCTATCCCTTTGAGGTGCAGGGGTAGGTCTATCTACTTGTGCTAGAGCAGCTATGGCATTTCTGCATGGACAGTTATTTAACTGATGCTCTGTCGACCCACACCTTAAGCAGGCACCCGTCACTCTCCAATACTCCCCCTTATGCCACTTCAAGTAGTGTGGACATGTAGATGATGTTGGGGCTGGTCCCCTAAACACCGTCCTTAGAGAGCTGCCCACTGATGGTGTGGACTAGCCTCTCCTAGATGTAAACTGTAGCTTGGGCCCTTGGGACTGACCCTGACTTTAAGGCTGACCTAAACTCTGAGCAGGTGGACATTTGAACTTCTTCCCAGGTGCAGGAGATGAGCTAGATTGACTCGAGCCCCTCTTCTAATATCTCTCTCTCCTGATTTGCTCACTTATTTTGACTTTCTCAACTTTTACTGTAGCTTCCACTAACTCGGTGAAATATGTGATTTCCAACGCAGTGATCATTATCTTTATGTTGTCATTTAGTCCCTCTTCAAATCTTTTACACCTCTCGGCCTCATTAGGGACTATCTCCTTTCCATAAGGGCTTAGTCTGACAAATTCTTTTTCATACTCTGCCACTGTCAGCTGTCTCTGCCTCAGGTTAGTGAATTCTCTTCTTCTCTCTTCTAGATATACACTACCCACATACTTCTTTTTGAACTCTGAGAGGAAAAAGTCCTAGGTTATTTGTTCTAGCTGCACTTCACTAGACACTGTATCCCACCATTGATATGCATCATCTTGCAGTAGAGATACAACAGCTTCTAAGCTTTGCTCTGGAGTACAGTGGAGTTGTTTTAAAACTCTCCCTATTCTGTTCAACCAGTTTTCAGCTGCAATAGAATCATCTTCTTTCTTGCCAAAGAAATCCACTGCTCCAAATTTCCTCAATTTTTCCAGATGGGATTTCTGCTGTAGAGGTGGTGGTGGTTGCATTACCCCTGCCATTTTGTCTGAAAAATTCAGCTATTTGCTGAAAAATGGCCTGTGGAGGTTGAGCAGGCTCTGTTGGAGCTGGTGGAGCAGGTTCTCCCCTACCCCCAGTTTCAGCTACTGCAGGTGGAGCATGACTCTCCACTTCCTCCTCAACTACCCTCTGTGATGTGGGGTCCATATCCTAATGAAAATAAGAAAACCAAACAGATTTGCATTAGTGTCACCTCGACTCTTACAAATACAATGCATGGTATGGACTCGATCTGATACCACTAAATGCGACACCCCTTACCCGTCCACAGTGTAGCCGAGTAAGATATGCCATACAGTGTATCAGAACACCATATTTTATCTCAAATGTTTTTATCCTTTCTTAATTTATTTCTTTATGGTTATGAATTGCAATTTGTGAAATTTAACTCATTTATTGAAATTATAAAATTATTTGAGGTTTCAAAAATTTTATAGAAAATCCGATAGTGTACCAGCTAAAAATGAAGAAAACAGTTCTTCGGAACCTATGGAAAACACTTCCTATACATTTTCAATCATTCTCAAACTCCAATAACCATCAACATGGTCTCAATAATTCTCAACTTTCACAACCATCTCAAGTTTTCAACATGAATCCACAATTTCATTCAAATCCAAAATCAAATTTAATTTCATGAAGATATTCTCAAATTATGTTAATTAACGAAATTTTACAAAATATGTGCATAAACATATGATTACATAAATTTACTATTTACATAAGTTCATAATTTACAAACCACAAACTACTACCCATTATAAAATACAAAAACAAAATTTCAAAAGGAACCTAAAGGTCCTACCACTGATGCACTACAAACGAGAGGTGACTCTGACTCTATGTAGATCTATGATCTCACCCAGTCTGCAGTCTGCTGGGCTCTCTATCTGTCTCTCCAGAACCTACACATGGCAAAAAGTGACGCGCTGAGCAATAATGCTTAGTGGTGCCAATAATAAAATAAAAAGAACTAAAAAGAAAAAAACATGCAGTGTACATATTGATGTCTCATGCAGACAAATTTTTGGTAATTATTTGTAGTCTTATTTCTTTAGTACTTGTTGTATCCATTATTTCATTAAATTTATCAACTTTCATTTTTGGTTGCCCAAGTAACCTATACTGGATGACTGGACTAGGTAAACGGGTAAACCGGTACTAGGTACCAAGTAGCTTGGGCTGTCACACCATCGGTCACATATGAATCTCCCGGTGTGTAACAGAATAGCTGATAAGCTATAACAAACATTAGGCACAAGGCCAAGTATCATCATAATATCAGAATGGCTAAAAGCCATACAATCACAGAATGACATAATGCCATGTGCAGTAATGCTAACTGATCCCTATTGGCATGCTAACCTATCCAAACCAATCTTACTAGCTGTATTAGGGCACATTTCAAAGTTATTGATTAAGTTTTTATGCTTTACATGTAAGGTTGCTATTCATTTTACTATTTAGGTCAAATTATTGACTTTCCAATGCATAATAGCTACATGAGTCCTAATCACATAAATTTACCACATTTTGGTTCTCAAAAGTGTTGGCATTAGTTGCCAATGCATACTTCTAACCAATGGTGAATAAATTAGAAATTTCAGTTTTGGGTACTAGAGTTCACTGTTCCATTAGGCCATTCTACAGTGAGAATTTGGCCAAATATTCTACATCAAAGTTGTTCCTTATTGTGTCTAGTTACATTTTTTTCTTTGAATCACTCAATTTGGAGTTTTCTAACTCAAGTTATAGCCTAAACACCATAACTGGCCGGATTACACTTTTTCTAGAATTTCTGGGCAAAATCAATTCTGCAGTTTTTGTGCACTGATTGCAGGTCAGTTTTTGGATATGATATGATCAAAATTTGGGTTTGTTTTCTTCATAAAAGTTGTAGGGCTATGTCTTAGATTTCTACTGGTAAAAATTTAGGTCAATTGAACTTTTCGACACTGAGTTATGACCAAATGAATAAACACTATTTATTTGGTTATTTTGCCTAGGCAGAATGTAAGTCACCCAGATTTGGTCAATTTTTAGGGCATCCTATGTTTAGTTTTTGGATAGAGTTCCTTCACCAAAATTGTGCCATTATGTGTCCAATTTTATTTCCAATTAGCCTTGCACCAATTGAACCTATACAACCCAAGTTATAGCTGCCCAAACATGCTGGACTCACATCCAGACCTGTAGGGCACTCAAGGCAGCACACCCAAACTCAAATCCCAAGCTACCATTCACTTCAATTCCTCATTAATGGTCACTAATTGACCATTAGAACTTCCATTACCAACACATAAGCAGAATCTCAAGTTTTCCCCCAAACCCTAACTCCAACAACTTCAATGCTTAATATACATGCAATCAATGAGTTAAGGCATCAAGTTCATATTCAATGGCAGCCATGTACAACTATAATTCATTCAAATTAAAGGAACCTAATGTACCCTAAGGCTGCCAAAGTTTAATGAAATTTAGCCATACAAGATTTATTTAAATTAGCTTAGTTTCATACTCATTTCATGTTCTCCATGAAGTATACACAAAGGTAATTAAGACTAATTGGCACTAACCTTGATTTAGCTAATTCCCAAAGCTTGAGAACTGCTCTTTTTCTCTTTTTGTTTGCTGCCCAAGACTTACTGTAGGTGTAAGGGTAAATATTTGTGAAGGGAAGCTAGGGTTTTGGGGTGATTTAATGGGTTAACCAAAGCTCCATCAAAGCTTTCATGGAAGTTCTCCTCTCTCTCTCTCTTTCTCAAGCAATTTCGGATTTGAGGTTGAAGCTGGCTGTTGATTTTTTTTTCTTTTTGTTTTTATCTTGTTTTGTTTCATTTTTATCCCTTTAGTCATTTTGTTAAGTTGTGATTGGGTGGAAATATTTTAATTACATAGGCATGAGGTCATAATTCCCTATTTAACTCATTTTCTCTTCTTTTCTTTTCTACTCATTTTTAATTTAATTTTTAGCAATATTTATTCATATTTTATGTCATAATAATTATTTATTCCACTGGACAAGTAGGTCAAAAATTATCTCTGAAGACGAAATGACCAAAATGCCCTCTATTTGGCTTATTGAGCTAAAATCGTCTGTACCGATCGAAAAATTTTTCTAAGCCTTTTTCTTGGCATTCTAATGCCATAGAAACCTCAATGACTCTTCTCTGGAGTCTCAAAAATTATTTCATGAATTTTCCAGTTGGTTTAGGGCTTCTAGCTACGAAAATCACAACTTCCCACTGGGTTACCCATCACTAGGGTACCGGCTTATTTAACTTAGTTGTATTTTATTTCTAAAATTTTTCCTAAATTTTTCTTGTTAATATTTGAGTTAATTATGGCTCCTCACTTTAGTTTAAATATTTTTCTAAACATTCTAGCTATCCGGACTGACACCGATCACCAAAACAGTAGAATATACGGAATTACTACAGTGAGGGTGTTACAGCAGATATGTTCTTTGTCTGTTTTATAGGATCGATGGCATCTAATCCTTCAGAGCATGTGTCCTCTAGATCGATGGAGGAGGAGGTAGAGTCTCATCCACCCACACCTGTTCCTAGTCAGGAGCGAAGTAGTAGAGCAGAGTCATCCCGTGGTGCTGTGGATAGAGCACAGCAGGCCTTCCTAAAACAGATGACTCAGCTGCTCTGTCAAGTCACCGGAGCCATACCTCAGCCACAGCTACCTCCACCTCCACAGCCATAGCCACCGCCACTGCCACCATCACCTCTACAGCCATAACCACCACCACAGCCTCCATAGCCACAGTCAGTACAGAGGTCCCCATTAGAGAGACTGCGGATATATGGGGTAGTTGATTTCAAGGATAAGAAGGAGGATGATCCAGCTGTCACAGAATATTGGCTGAAGAGGACAGAGAGGGTATTGCAGTAGGTACACTGCACCCTAGAGCAGTAGTTGGAGTGTGCTTTGTAACTACTTTAGGAGGATGTGTATCCATGGTGGGTAACAGTGTCGAGAGTGGTACAGCCTGTACAAATTGTAACACCCTCACTATAGCAATTCTATACATTCTACTGTTCAGGTGATCGGTGTTGGTCCAGATAGCTAGAACATCTAGAAAAATATTTAAACTAAAGTGAGGAGCCATAATTAACTCAAATAATAATAAAAAAAATTTATGAAAAATTTTAGAAATAAAATACAACCAAGTTAAATGAGCCGGTGCCCTAGCGATGGGTAACCTAGTGGGAAGTTGCGGTCTTTGCAACTAGAAGCCCTAAACTCGGGAGAAAATTCATGAAATAATTTTTGAGACTCTAAAGAAGAGTCATTGAGGTTTTTATGATATTAGAATGCCAAGAAAAGGCTTAGAACAATTTTAAGATCGGTATAGACGATTTTGGCTCAATAAACCAAACAGAGGGCATTTTGGTCATTTCGTCTTCAGAGATGATTTTTCGCTGACTTGTCCAGTTAAGTAAATAATTATTATGATCTAAAATATGAATACATATTGCTAAAAATTTAATTAAAAAAGAGTAGAAAAGAAAAGAAAAGAAAAATGAAATAAAAGTCATATTTATGACATAAGCATGATGCAACTAAAATCTCCACCCAATCACAATTTAATAAATTAACTAAAGGGATAAAAATGAAACAAAAAAAAAAGTCAGCAGCCCCATCTTCATCTAAAACAGCCGCATTAAAGAGAGAGAGAAAGTGAGAGAGGAAGGAAAACCTCCATGGGAGCTTTGATCAAGCTTGAGTTCACCACCCAAATCACCCCAAAACCCTAGCTTACCTTCACAAATATTTATTCTTACACCTAAAGCAAGTCTTGGGCAGCAAAAAGAAAAAGAAAAAGAGGAGTTCTCAAGCTTTGGGAATTAGCTAAATCAAGGTTAGTGCCAATTAATCTTAATTATTTTGTGTATACATCATGGAGAACATGAATTAAGAGTAAGATTTAGCTAATTTAAATAAATTTTGCATGGTTGTATTTTTACAAATTTCAGCAGCCATAGACTTATTAGGGTCTTGATGATTTTTTTGGGATTAAATGAGTATATAAGCTACCCTTGATATGAACTTAACATTTAGTACATTAAATCATAAGTTAATGGAAGAATAGAGAAATTGAGAATTTAGGATTTTGAGCAAATTGAGGTTTTGCTCTTATAATGGTGTAGGAACATTTTAATGGTCAAATAGTGACCATTTGGTAAGCTTTAAACTGAATATGAAGTGAATTGAGTCATTGAATGTTGGAAAGGGTAGGCTGCCTTGTGTGCTGCAATTTGGACTCTTAGAGTCCAGTGTGTTTGGAGAGCCTTAACTGAACTTGTAGAGCTCTAATTGGTGCAAGGCCAATTAGAGGTGAAACTAGATACATAATGCTACAATTTTGGTGAAGGAACCCTGCCTAGAAAACCAACCCAAGTGGCTCTAAAAATTAACCTAATCCAGGTGACCAATATGCTGTCCCTGGAAAATGACCAAATAAATAGTGTTCATTCATTTGGGCATAACTCAGTGTAGAAAGGTCCAATTAACCTGAATTTTTACTAGTAGAAAGCTGAGACATAGCCCTACAACTTTCATGCGGAAAACAAACTCAAATTTTGAACATAACATGTCCAAAAACTGACCTGCAGTCAGTGTACAAAAACTGCAGAATTGATTCTGCCCAGAAATTTTGGAAAATTATAATCCGGCCAGTTATGGTTTTTAGGCCATAACTTGAGCTACAAAACTCCAAATGGAGTGATTCAAAAAGTGAAATGTAACTAGACACAATAAGGAACAACTTTGATAAAGAACATTTGGCCCAATTCTCACTGTAGAATGGCTTAATGGAATAGTAAACTCTAGAACCCAAAACTGAAATTTCTGATTTATTCAACATTGGTTAGAAGTATGGATTGGCAACTAATGCCAACACTTTTGGGAACCAAAATGTTGTAAATTTATGTGATTAGGACTTATGTAGCTATTATACATTGGAAAGTCAATAATTTGACCTAAATAGTAAAATGAATAGTAACCTTACATGTAAAGCATGAAAATTCAATCAATAACTTGGTAAAGTGCCCTAGTACACCTAGTAAGATTGGTTTGGATAGGTTGGCATGCCAATAGGGTTCAGTTAGCAATACTACACATGGCATTATGCCATTCTGTGATTTATGGCTTTTAGCCATTCTGATATTATGATGATACTTGGCCTTGTGCCTAATGTTATTACAGCTTATCAGCTGTTCTGTTGCACACCGGGAGACACTATGTGACCGATGGTGTGACCGCCCGAGATACTTAGTACCCAGTGATAGTTTACCCGTTTATCCAGTCCAGTTATCCAGTATAGGTTACTTGGGCAACTAAAAATGAAAGTTAATAAATTTAATGAAATAATGTGTTACACCCTCACTATAGCAATTCCATACATTCTATTGTTTGGGTGACCGGTGTTAGTTCGAATAGCTATAATGTTTGGAAAAATATTTAAACTAAAGTAAGGAACCATAATTAACTCAAATATTAATAAGAAAAATTTAGGAAAAATTTTAGAAATAAAATACAACCAAGTTAAATGAGCCAATGCCCTTGCAATGGGTAACCCAGTGGGAAGTTGCGGTCCTAGCAACTAAGAGCCCTAGACCTAGGAGAAAATTCATAAAATAATTTTTGAGACTCCAGAGAAGGGTCATTGAGGTTTCTAAGGCATTAGAATGCCACGAAAATGCTTAGAAAAAATTTTCAATCTGTACAGATAATTTTGGTCCGTTAAGCCAAACGGAGGGCATTTTGGTTATTTCGTCTTCAGAGATGATTTTTAGCCGACTTGTCCAGTTAATTAAATAATTATTATGACATAAAATATGAATAAATATTGGTAAAAATTAAATTGAAAATGAGTAGAGAAGAGAAGAAAAGAAAATGAAAGAAAATGCTAATTATGACATCATATGATGTCATTTTAATTTCTTCCACCAATCACAATTTATTAAACTCATTAAAAGGAATAAGGAAGACCAAAACTTAACAAAATAATTCTGCTTCTTCCTCACCAAACTAGACGTCTCCCTTACCCAAGCCCATTCCTCCATTAAAAAGCTTTCCAAGCTTCACTCCCTACCAAATCTCACCATAAAATCACTCAAGCTCTTCACTAAACTTGATCCTCACACCTTAAATCACCACTAGGCAGCAAAAAGAGGAAGGCAAAAGGAAGTTTTATTAGCTTGAAATTCTCCTCCAAGTGGTTAGTGTCCAAACTCTTACTACTTTTGATTTAATTCATGTTTAATGGCATGAAATAAATAGGAAATGCATGAAAATAACATAAAAATGTGTGTGTATGCACCCTTATAATTTTGGCAGCTAGGGTTGGTTTGGGTTTGATGATTTTGCTTGATAGCAAAGTGGTTATGAGCTGCCCTTGGTATGAGATGAGTGATTGAATATGTTTGTGTAAGTGAAATGCAAGTGGAATGCATAAAAGAACTTGAAAAAAATATGGACACTTGAACAATATTAGGGTTTGCTCATGTAATGGTATGTTAACTTTGTAATAGTCAATTAGTGACCATTTGAATGTGTGTGAGGAGGAATTGAAGTGAGTAAGGATGTTGGAATTGAAATTAGGTATGCTGCCCTTGGTGACCTGCAGGACTAGGTGTGAGTCTAGTAGGTTTGGGTAGCCATAAATGGAGTTGTATAGGTTCAATTGGTGCAAAGCCAATTGGACATGAAACTAGATGCATAATGGCACAACTTTGATGAAGAAATCCTGCCCAGAAAACCAAACCAAGTTGACCTAAAAATTGCCCTAATCCGGGAGACTTGCATTCCGCTTGGGCAAAATGACCAAATGAACAGTATTTATTCATTTGGTTATAACTCAGTATAGAAAGGTCTAATTGACTTGAAATTTTACCAGCAGATAGCAAAGACATAGACCTACAACTTTCATGAAGAAACCAAACCCAAATTTTGATCATAACATGTTCAATAATTGACCTGTAGTCAATGTATGAAATACTATAGATTTGGTTCTGTCCAGAAGATCTGGAAAATTTCCAATCTGACCAGTTATGGTATTGAGGCCATAACTTGAGCTACAAAACTCCAAATGGAGTGATTCGAAAAAGAAAATGTAACTAGACATAATAAGGAACAACTTTCGTACAGACAATTTTGCCAAATTCCTACTGTACAAATGACTAATGGAATAATAAACTTAGTACTTGAAATCTGAAAATTATGAATAACTAAGACTATGCTTTAAAATGGTATTGGCAACCAATACAACAACTTTAAAATGCAAAATGTGGTATGTTGAGGATATTAAACCAATATACCTATTGTCTATGAAAAAGTCAACTTTTTAGTTGACTAATGAAATGATTAGTAACAATGAAACTTCAATTTCAAGAATTGTGCAATTTAAAA
Organism: Hevea brasiliensis; assembly: GCF_030052815.1. NCBI lineage: Eukaryota > Viridiplantae > Streptophyta > Magnoliopsida > Malpighiales > Euphorbiaceae > Hevea > Hevea brasiliensis. The sequence goes on from NC_079499.1 coordinate 52,476,653, forward strand.
GTGTAACATGCCCTTGTACACCTAGTAAGATTGGTTTGGATAGGTTGGCATGCCAATAGGGTTTAGTTAGCAGTACTGGACATGGCATTATGCCATTCTGTGATTTTATGGCTTTTAGCCATTCTGATATTATGATGATACTTGGCCCTATGCCTAATGTTTATTATAACTTATCGGCTGTTCTGTTGCACACCGGGAGATACATATGTGACCGATGGTGTATGGCCTAAGGTACTTAGTACCCAGTGCCAGTTTACCCATTTATCCAGTCTAGTCATCCATTATAGGTTACTTGGACAACCAAAAAGATGAAAATTGATAAATTTAATGAAATAATGAATATAACAAGTACCAAATAAATAAGATTATAAATAATTATCAAAAAAAATCTGTCTGCATAAGACATTAATACATTCACTGCATATTTATTTTCTTTTAGTTCTTTTTATTTTATTATTGGCACCACTAAGCATTATTGCTTAGCGCATTGCTTTTTACCACGTGTAGGTTTTGGAGAGACTGACAGAGAGCCTAGTAGACCACAGACTGGGTGAGGCCATCCACAGTTCTGCATAGTATCCGTGTCACCTCACAAACTTCAGTGTATTGGTAGGACACTAGGTTTCATTTTGGTATTTTGTAATTAACTTTTATTTTCTCATGTATAATTGAGACTTATGTAATATATTTTGTTATTAATGTAAATAGTGAAAATTTGTGTTTATAAATGAAAAATTGAGTATTTATTTATGACTTATATATGAATATCATGTGAAATGAATAAATAAGAAATGGAAGTATTGTTGAGAAATATTGAGACTTTTTTGATAAAATGGAGTTTGGGAATGATTGAAAACTTATTAGAAGTGTTTTTCACAGGTTCTAAAGAACTGTTTTCTCCATTATTAGTCGGTACTCTGTCGGATTTTCTATAAAATTTGCGGAACCTCAAATAAATTTATAATTTCAATTAATGACTTAAATGAATTATATTTCACAAATTATACTTCATAACTATGAATAAAAATAAATTAATTAAGAATAAAAATGATTGAAATAAAATAGGGTGTTTAGGTACACTGTGTGACATATCTTACTCGGCTATACTATAGACGAGTAAGGGGTATCACATTTAGTGGTATCAGAGCATGGTTTAGGCGTTTCTGGGTCTAAATTGAGTCCATACCATGCATTGCATTTGTAAGAGTCGAGGTGACACTAATGCAAATCTATTTGTCTTTGTTATTTTGATTAGGATATGGACCCCACATCACAGAGGGCAGTTGAGGAGGAAGTGGAGAGTCATGCTCCACCTGCAGCAGCTGAGACTGGGGGTAGGGGAGAACCTACTCCACCAGCTCTAGCAGAGTCTGGTCAACCTCCACAGGCCATGTTCCAGCAAATGGCTGGGGTAATACCAACACCACCTCCACAACAGAAATCACATCTGGAAAGATTAAGAAAATTTGGATAAGTGGATTTCTTTGGCAAGAGAGAAAATGATTCTGTTACAGCCGAAAACCGGTTAAACAGAACAGGAAGGGTTTTAAAGCAACTCCAGAGCAAAATTTAGAAGCTACTGCATCTCTACTGCAAGATGATGCTTATCATTGGTGGGATACAATGTCTAGTGAAGTGTAGCCAGAATTAATAACCTGGGACTTCTTCCTCTCAGAATTCAAAAAGAAGTATGTGGGTAGTGTATACCTGGAAGAGAGAAGAAGAGAATTCATTAACCTGAGGTAGAGACAGTTGACAGTGGTAGAGTATAAAAAGGAATTTGTCAAACTGAGCCATTATGGAAGGGAGATAGTCCCTAATGAGGCTGAAAGGTGTAAAAGATTGGAAGAGGGACTAAATGACAACATAAAGATAATGATCACTGCCTTGGGAATCACAGACTTCTCCAAGTTAGTGGAAGCTGCATTAAAAGTTGAGAAAGTTAGAATAAGTGAGCAGACTACAAGAGAGAGACAGCAAAAAAGGGGCCCGAGTTAGTCTAGCTCATCTCCGGCACCAGGAAAGAAGCTTAAAGGTCCACCTGCATAGAGTTCAGGTCAACCTCAAGGTCAGGGTTAGTCCCAGGTGCCCAGGCCATAGTTCACCCCTAGGAGAGGTCAGTCCACACCATCAGTTGGCAGCTCTCTAGGGATGGGGTTCAGGGGACCAGCCCCAGCATCTTTTGCATGTCCACATAGCCTGAAGTGGCATAAGGGGGAATGTTGGAGAGTGATGGGTGCCTGCTTAAGTTGTGGGTCAATAGAGTATCAGTTAAGGAACTATCCACGCAGAACTGTTATAGCTGCTCCAACATAAGCAGATAGATTTGGCAAATCTAAGGCAGTGAGACTATCACAGAGACCTGCATCTGAGCCAGCAGAGAGGCCTGAGGTCAGAGCACCTGCTAGAGCCTATGCCATAAGAGCTCAGGAGGAGCAAGATGCCTCGGACATCATCAGGGGTACGTTCTCCCTCTACAACACATCTATGCATGCATTGGCGGATCCAGGAACCACTCATTCATACATCTGCATAAACCTACCCGTAGAAAGGGGGATACTAGTAGGGGAGAGTGACCATGACATTCTGGTCACTAATCCATTGGGCCACAGTGTAGTGGTGAACAAAGTGTAAAAGGGTTACCCGTTAAAGACTTAGGGGTATGAATTCTTGGCAGACCTGATTGAATTACCTTTCCATGAGTTTGATGTGATTTTGGAATGGACTAGTTGTCACGTTATTAGGCAATGGTTGATTGTAAACGGAAGAGGATTTCCTTGAAAACTCCTGAGGGTAATGAGATCACAATTGTGGGGGAAAGGACATATTTCTTGTCCAATGTCATTTCGGCCACAGTTGCAAGAAAACTGATGAGAAAAGGCTGTGAAGCCTACCTAGCACATGTGGTTGACACTAAGCAGGCTATCTGTGTGACATACCCATAGTAAGAGACTTCCCAGATGTGTTCCCTGAAGAATTGCCTGGTTTGCCACCAGAAAGGGAAGTTGAATTTGCTATTGAGATACTGCTGGGTACAGCACCAATCTCTATTGCTCCTTATAGGATGACACCCATAGAATTGAAGGAACTGAAAATCTAGTCGCAGAAGTTACTGGATAAGGTGTTCATACGCCCTACTGTGTCACCATGGGGAGCTCTAGTGCTGTTTGTGAAAAAGAAGGATGGGACTTTGAGGTTATGCATCGATTACCGACAGTTGAATAAGGTGACTGTGAAGAACAAATATCCGTTGCCTAGAATTGATGATCTATTTGATCAGTTGAAAGGAACAGGAGTATTTTCCAAAATTGATCTCAGATCAGGGTATCATCAGTTGAGGGTGAAGAATGCAGATGTGCCAAAGACTGCATTCAGGACCCGGTATGGGCATTATGTGTTTCTAGTGATGCCCTTTGGCCTAAGAAATGCACCAGCAGCATTCATGGACTTTATGAACCGTATCTTCCATCCATACCTAGATCGGTTCATAGTGGTCTTTATTGATGATATTTTGGTGCATTCCAAGACCAAGGAAGAACATGATGAGCATTCGAGTATTATTCTGCAAACCTTATGAGAAAAGGAGCTGTATGCTAAGTTGTCCAAGTGTGACATCTGGTTGAATGAAATTGCATTCCTTGGACACATAGTGTCAGCTGATGGGATTAGAGTGGATCCCAAGAAAATAAAAGCAATGATGGAATGGAAGCCTCCCAGGAATACAACAGAGGTCAGAAGTTTCTTGGGGCTAGCTGGGTATTACGGAAGATTTGTGAAAGGATTTTCTTTAATAGCTGCTCCAATGACCAAGTTGTTCCACAAGAATGTCAGATTTGACTAGAATGACAAGTGTCAGGCCAGTTTTGAGAAGTTGAAGGCTATATTGACAGAGGCACCAGTGTTCACATAGCCAGTATCGGGAAAGGACTTTGTGGTCTACAGTGATGCCTCTCATAATGGGTTAGGGTGTGTATTGATGCGAGAGGGGAAGGTGGTTGCCTATGCTTCTAGGCAGCTAAGGCCACATGAACAGAATTATCCTACCCATGATCTCGAACTTGCAGCAATTATCTTCACACTGAAGATATGGAGGCACTACTTGTATGGTGAAAAGTGCTACATTTACACAGATCACAAAAGTCTGAAATACTTACCAACCCAGAAGGAGCTCAACCTTAGACAGAGGTGATGGATTGAGCTCCTGAAGGACTATGATTGTGTGATTGACTACCATCGTGGGAAGGAAAATGTAGTTGCTGATGATTTGAGCAAAAAATCCATTACAGCTTTGAGATCATTGAATGCCTGTCTATCTTTGACTCGAGATGGAGCTATTTTGGCTGAGTTGCAAGTGAGGCCAAACCTGCTACAGCAGATTTTAGATGGGCAAAAAGTATATGAAAAGTTAATGACTAATATGAGTAAAATTTTAAAAGGGAAAGTAATTAACTATTAGGTGAAAGCAGATGGGTGTCTGTATTATAAAAGAAGGGTATGTGTACCAGATGATGGGGAATTTGTAACACCCCCGTTTGCATAGCCTGGTAGATTTCACTATTCTGGTGACCAGTGTCAGTCCGGACAATTAAGGGGATTAGAACCACACTTAAGACAACTAGATAAGCCACAAACACAAATAATTAGTAATGTTCAATTAGTTAAGTATAAATAAGAAAAACAAAACAGAAGAAGTTAAACGAGCTGAGAGTCACAGCGATGGGTGACTTTCTCGGGAATGACTACGAAGTCATTTTAAACTCAAATTTCGAACCGTAAAAAGTGACGCTGCTGTCCTTAGGACCATTATAAACACAGTGGAAAAGAGAAAATCACGAAAAAGGACTATTAAGTCAGTCAAATAATTAGGTCAGGGAGCCGAAGGAAATATTGAATTATTTGCAAACTGGGATGAACTAGCGAGGGGCAATTTGGTCAATTGACCCCGAGAGCTGACTCCTGACCTAACTGTCAAATAAAATCGGAGAAAAAAAATTTTGGGATCAAGAATTAAATTAAAGAACTATTAAAGAATTAAAAAAAAAAGAAAATGGAAAAGTCAAAAGGTGATGACATCATGCATGTCCTCATGCATGATGCCATAAAAAAAATACTTAAAATATTTATTTAATTGGGATTTTTGAGTCTTCTATAAGGATAAATAAAAGAAAAGAAAAGAAAAAAAAATAATCAAAAGTCCTTCTTCTCAAAGGACGTCTCCATTTCTCTCTCCCTCTCCATTGTTAAAACTCCATGGAAGCTTATTCTCAAGCTTCATATACCACAATTTAACCATAAATTCCCCTAAAGTCCTTAAGTAAATCTTACCCCTAGACCTAGATAAACACTTTGGGAGCAAGAAGGAAAAGAAAACTTGGAGAATTGAAGAATTAGGAAATCTACAAATTGAGGTAAGTGCAATTTCAAGTTTAGATTTTTATTAATTTCATGAATTTAAGTTTGTGTGATGAAATTGCATTAGAAATAAAGGAAATCATGATTAAATAAGGGAAGAGAGAATGAGGCAGTCATGGAACCTTAAGGTTTTGATGGTATTTAGTTAGGTTAAACAAGAAATCTTGGTGAGTAGATGTTAAATATGTGAATTGTATAATTAGATTACATGAATTGTGAAGATTGGACAAACTTAGGGTTTTGGACATTAGGGTTTGGAGACTAAAAATGTGAGAAACTTGCAAATGGTGTTTTTGACCTAATGTAAAGTGAGAAATGACCATTTGTGACCTAATTAAATGTGTTAGAAGTGTTGGAATCAAAAGCCAATTCGGATTGGCTATGAAGCATGACCAAAAATCAACTTTGAGGGACCAAAAATGAAATTTTACAAGTCCAATTGGTGTGGGATCAATTGGGACTGAAAATAGGCACTAAATGACACAATTTTCATTTAGGAAGCATGCCCAAAAAGTGACCAAAGCCTAGTGAATAAACTGCCCAAACTTAAAAATCTGCAGTATGAACAGTACACATGAACAGTAATCGTGTTTGGGTCATAACTCGAGCTAGGTAGGTCAAAATGACCTGAAATTTTACCAGTAGTTAGATGAGATATGGAACTAAAATGTTTATGAAGAACACAAACCCAAATTATGCCATTTACCCAATCAAATTATTGAGCAAAGTTGAGTTATTGAATCTGCAAAACTGCAGAATTGCATATGAGCAGTAAAGTTTCAATGGCTATAACTCTCTCTAGAAAACTCCGATTTAGGTGATTCTTGAACCAATGGAAACCTAAGGTATAGTAGAACATTTCATATGAAGAAAGTCAGACCAAATTATGGACTTAACTTAATCAAATTGCTGAACAAATTTGGGATCAATAATCTGCCAGAACAAAACTCTGTAGCATGAACAGTAAACATAATTTGCTTATAACTTGAGCTACAAAACTCCAATTGGGGTGATTCAAAAAGGAGAATAAACTTAAGACAATAAGGAACATTTTCTATGAAGAAAGTTTTGCCAAATTCCAACAGTAAACTGACCAATGAAACAGTACAATTAGGGACACCAAAACTGAAAATTGGCAATTTTGCCTAAAAGACCTAAGTTTTGAGAAAATGACCAAAACCAACAAGTTTAGTGACCACAATGTGGTATGTGGGTGAAGTTGGAATTCCCATACCTATTAAGCCTTAGAAAGTCAATAATTTGACTTGAATAGTGCAGTGAATAGTAACCCGAAACGCAATATTTCAAGAACGTCGAATTTAGCACGTTAGAGCTAGGTAAAAGTGAAGTTAAATTTATTATTGGATTTATGCTAAGTTATGGTACTGAAACACTGTGAAATTGTGTGTTTCAGTGGAAAAGAATACCGGGAAAGGACCCGAGGAACCGAGTCGAGGCCAAGAGGCGACTCGCTTGAGGTTTGTGCACAACGTATACCTTTTATAATCATCTTTTACATACTGTTTTGAATAATGTGAAATATTGGATTATGGCATTCTTATGATGTTTGATTTAAATTGTGAAAGTTACTGTGTATATTTGAAATGACAATGTTTAGCAAATTGTTAAGATAAGTTTTGAAACCACAGTGTCATGACCATATATTTGAACACCTCACTAGCACGACTAGTGGGGGTAATTAGGTTTGAATTTTGATTCCTTCTCTGGAGAAGTGTTGAGGTGTGCCAGTAGAAGAGGATGTGAATGGATATCCATATATTTGAGCTAGCTAGCCTTGTGATGTGATTTCTCTTTAGCCTCTGGCTATTGAGATTCTATTTGTTTCGAATGGCATGATCTAACTGTGGATTTTATGAAATGTGTTTTGATTCTTCAAAATTAACTTGGTTTGCATTAAAATTTCATAATTAATGTTTTGTGTTTAATGCTCATGTTTAGTCAAATTTTTGAATAAATGTGATTTAAGTTTTGCATAAAGATTATTTTAGTATGTTGTGCACCACTGAGTCCTAGTACTCAGCGATAGCTTCTATTGCTGTCGCAGATACAGAGACTAGAGGAGCAGCAGACTGAGCTGCTGAAGTGTGAGAAGTTATCAGCTTAAAGTCTTCGGGTATAATTTATACCCTAACTGTAAATATTTCTTTTGATGTATATATTGCACATAAATGTATGGACATGTAAAAATGGGTCTTGAGTAGTTTGTATAAAAATTGTATAAAGTTGTAATATATATTATAGTTTGAAAATCTTTTAATGTAAATTTTGTAATGATGTATCGAAATTGTTTTATTTCTAATGGAATATGAATGGAACTATTTTATTTAATTTGAATGAAATGGATTGCTAGTATTTTGATGATCATTGGATAGTGGATTTGAAAGTTGAAAGTTGATAAATGTGTTGAGAAATTGATTGAGATTGAGTATGAAACTGAAGCAGTTGTTGAGAAAAATTTTTAGAAGTGCTTTTTACAGGTATTTGAAGAACTGTTTTCTCAAAATACAGAGGGAACTCTGTCAAAAATTTTATAAAATTTGCGTAAAAATAAAATGGGCCAAAAATATTAACTAGTTTTAATTTTAACTAAATGTTTTAAGTACTTATTAGAAAATGCTCACCACTTACCAAAAGTAAGAAATTTGTTTTAAAATCCCTTGTAGGGTGCTTAATGAGTTATCGGTAGGTAAAGTTCGGTAGTTCATTAAGTATTCTACGGGATCATGTTATGCCTTACAGAGGGGTAAGGTGTGACATGTTTTAGTGGTATCAGAGCAAATTTTTGAAGTATGTTTTAACTTATGAATTTGTGTCTTTTCCTTGTTAAGTACGACTGCTCAATATCCATATTTGTTACATACAGTGCATTACATCATGAATATGAACTAACGGAGGGAAATCTCCTTATGTTACTTATTCAGGAGACACCCTAACTTTAGCCTGAAATGGAAGAAGGGGATCACTCAGTTGAGCAGTCTGTTGAAGCTGAGGCACAAGGGGAAGCCCCAGTTTTACCGAATGTCAGTGGGTCAGTAGCACCAGCCCCGCAAATGCCGCAGTTCCCTGCAAAGTTTGCACAGCAGATGATGGCAATGTTTCAATAAATGGCTAGGGGTATGCCTGTTCAAGCTCCACCCCAACCACCAGTGGCACAACCATTGCCTCCAGCCAGACAGTATGATAAATTATTGAAGTATGGGGCTGCAGAATTTAAGGGTACAGTGGACCCTTTGGAGGCAGAGCAATGGCTTGAAAGTATGGGGCTGCAGTATTTAAAAAGCTGCACTGTCAAGATGAGTTAAAGTTTGAGTATTCTGTGTCGCTACTGCAAGGGGATGCATATGATTGGTGGAAGACTGTCACACCTTACCCCTCTGTAAGGCATAACATGATCCCGTAGTATACCTAATGAATTACCAACTCCGTCTACTGATAACCCATTAAATACACTACAAGGGATTTTAAAAACTTTTCTTACTTCTTTTACAGTGGTAAGCACTATTTACAGGTGTTAAAAACTTTTTTGAACTGAAGTGATAGAACTAACACATTTGAATTATTTGGAATTTCTGTAAAAATTTTGGCAGAGTGCCATCTGTATTTTGGATAAAACAGTTCTTCAGAAAACCTGTAAAAAGCACTTCAATATATTTCCAAATCTCAACTCCAATATTTTTCTCAACACAACATATTTCTCAACTCAAATCCACAGTGATTTTTCAAAGACTGAGATAAAAGAAATATAATACAATTTTTACAAGCCAAAATAACTCATAATTACTTTATAACTTCAAGGTACAATTTGAATTTACAACTGTTCAAAACCAAAAACAATATGTACATACAGTGGTCATACATTACAGTATAAAATGCAAAATGTGGTATACTCATTATACCCGGAAATCTCTCGCTGGAGGTACTAGCAGCCTATTCTGCTGCCCTGTCTGTCTGTCTACCTGCGACAGCAATAAAACTAAAACATGTCACACCCTACCCCTCTGTAAGGCATAACATGATCCCGTAGTATACCTAATGAATTACCAACTCCGTCTACTGATAACCCATTAAATACACTACAAGGGATTTTAAAAACTTTTCTTACTTCTTTTACAGTGGTGAGCACTATTTACAGGTGTTAAAAACCTTTTTGAATTGAAGTGGTAGAACTAACATATTTGAATTATTTGGAATTTCTGTAAAAATTTTGGCAGAGTGCCATCTGTATTTTGGATAAAACAGTTCTTTAGAAAACCTGAAAAAAAAAACTTCAATATTTTTCCAAATCTCAACTCCAACATATTTCTCAACTCAACATGTTTCTCAACTCAAATCCACAGTGATTTTTCAAAGACTGCGATACAAGAAATATAATATAATTTTTATAAGCCAAAATAACTCATAATTATTTTACAACTTCAAAGTACAATTTGAATTTACAACTGCTCAAAACCAAAAACAATATGTACATACAGTGGTCATACATTACAGTACAAAATGCAAAATGTTAGTATATTCATTATACTCGAAAATCTCTCGCTGGAGGTACTAGCAGCCTAGTCTGCTGCCCTGTCTGTTTGTCTACCTGCGACAACAATAAAAAGCTATCGCTGAGAAAATGTCTCAGTGGTGCACAACATTAACCAAATACATCTTTAAATCACAATTCATAAATCATACAAATAGTGGATACTTAAAACCATAGTTAATTTCAAGACAGTAATTGTTAACAAGAATTTAAACTCCATTTCTCAATATCGCAATAAATTTCAATAATTCAGATCATGGTTGAATTCAAAAGACAGTATATGTCAATAAGAGTTTAAATTCATTTCACAATCTCACAATACATATCAATAAATCACACACAGCTTAATCATGTTCCAAAGTTCAATTCGTCCCAAAAGTCGATGACTAATGAGGAATAACATAGCTAGCTAGCAAAAATATGAGTACTCATCCAATTCGTCCTCAACAGGCACACACCTCAACACTTCAGCCACAGAGGGAATTCAATTCGTCCCACTAGACAAGCTAGTGAGGAATACAATCAATATACATGATAGCTGTGGTTTCAAATCATTTCCAATGCTTTTCATGTTAGTAGTATGCCCTAGAGCATATCATTTAGTATGTATCTTGTATATATTTTTATTAATAAAAGGCATTTCCACTTTTCCATTTACATAATATATTTATGTGTAATAGAAAAGGTCCATTGATATTTTGTTAGAAATATTATTCTTAAGTTGTTAAGAATATGAGTGACAATATTTCTAGCACAAAGTATCATAAATAGGTTCACAATCGATGATACTTCATAATAAGGACATGACTTATCCAGAAAGATTGTATTCATGTTTGTTCCCAAGTTATTTATATGAGATATAAATAAGATGGAATGGTGAGTCTCATGCCATATGACAAACATGATAGGCACTTATAAATGATAAGTAGGCCGAACCAGTGACACTTATGACAAGCACATGGAGTTTACTCTTGTCAATGTTTTGTCATAAATCATATCAAGGCATATAATCTTCGCACTGAGATAGCACAGCTTATCTTGTATATAGGTAGTTTGAGTTTGATATCGCTTTCATACTTGTACGTGTATGGGTATATGGGCATGTGTTGGCTCCTCGCTAGTTATATATGGAGGTAGGTGTTGATCAAGAAGGAATCTGCTCTCTAAGTAAATAGAGATAAAATCCTATGTTCATTTAATTGTTCTTCTTGTTTCAAGTTCCTGCCAGACAGATAGATTTATTCGTAAAAGAGTTTCGATGAGAAAAATCTTTTAATCAAGAACTGGAATTAAAAGAGAACATAATATTCATAGCAAATAGAGTTTGACATAAACCATGACTCAAATTGAGTTGGGATTTTGTAACAGAGAGATTCTAGTGCATGGTAACATATGATTATAGGTTCATTTAAGGTAAACCTTATTACTAATTGGGTGGCCATGGCATGCTATGCTAGGTGTTAACCATGGTCTATGAGGTTCATAAAATGATTTAGAGAAATCATTTATGGTAAGAAAGAGTTCTGATGATATTAAGAGTTGATATCATGTCTCATTGCCAGTTAGTGATGAGCCTAGTAAGTCACACACATACACAAGTTATCACCTATTTAAATATGATTTAATTAATTAATTAAAGAGTTTAATTGATTAATTAAATAGGTTTGGTTTGCAATTAAATTGCAAAGTCCCTAGCATGACTTGAAACCAAATCTAGATTATTGGATGTGTAGTATAAATTAAATTTATATTTAAAGTGTTTAAATATGAATTTAATTAATTAGAAATTAATTAATAGAGATTAATTAATTAATTTATATTTGATATAAATTAATTAGAAGAAGAAAAATAATTATTTTGGGTTGAGAACTCAAAATTAAGACACAGGGGCATTTTGGTCATTTCACAGTGTGACACGTGGCACCATGAGATGGTGACACATGGCATAACACATAAGCTTGCCAAATGTTTTTTAATCATGTAAGATGATTAAAATCAAGATTAAATATAGGTTTGACACTTGGCACATTGTGATTGGGTCACTTAAACCTAGAGCTAATCAAAAGGTGACATGTGGCTAGGGTTTAATGTGTTAACCTAGCTATTTAAGTGTGGTTATGAAAAGAAAACACAACCAGCAGCCTCTCCTCTCAATTGTCACGCCACTTTGAGCCTCTCCAGCTATTTCTCTTCATCTCTCATCAATTCAAAGAGATTAGCCATCAATCTCTTGAATTAAGAACACTAGAAATTGTTTCTAGTGTCCTGTTTACATCTCTAATCTCTTAAAAGGCAAAACTTGAATTTCTAATTAATAGAAAAGGCTTTAGAAGCTGTTCAAGGGCTACCATAGGTGTTCTTGGTGTGGACAAGCTAGAGGGACAACATCTGGTGTCCTGAAGACGAATCTCAAAGGCGCACACTGCAAAGACATCAAGAGGTTAGTGTAATTGTTCTTGATTTAATCTAGGGTTCTAAAATTAATCTGATTAATTTTAAAATCTTAAATGGCAAATACAGATCCAAAAACATATTAAAAGAGTTTTAATATGTTGTTTATCATTGAAATCAAATAGATAAAAATAAATCTTGCATGGTGCATGTGACCCTAGGTGAAAATTTTTGAATTCAATGGTATAATCTTGTGTTTTTCACGCTTCCGTTCCTTCATTTCAATCAATAAGTATCCATCAATATCATTCAAACAATTTTACACAGTTTCAAACCATTTACAATGCTTTTCAAGCAATAAATATCCATTCAACACATTTCCACAATTTAAAACAATAATGTACAAATAGTCATAATTCATTTCAATTGAAAAATTCAAAAGAAATAGTTGCTATGCACAAACCTCTGATAACTGTCTCTTGGTCTGGACTCAGTGTTTCCTTCCCTTTTCCTGAGTCTTTGGTAACTGAGAAACACAATTTGAAGTGTTTCAGTACTAAATTAAATTGTCTCTAACGATAATGTTCGATAAGTAATTCACTGAAAGCTATTATTTGCTTAATCAACCTAATATATCGATCCTCGATGCGTTCTAGGTAAATTAGGTTTTAGTGTTACTAATATGTCACATTCGATAGTCTTTTAGGGTTGGTACATGTTACCAATTTCATTTCCTTGTTTAGTGCATTTTATTGCAACTTGCTGGATTCCGGGATACTAGTTTGACATAGCCGGACGACCTATTTTCCTCGGTTTTCGGGTTTCGGTCAAAACTACAAACTTGTAGATCTATGTCTTACGGAACGTGGGGCAAAATTTTAGGTCATTCTGAGTTATGGAGACCAAGTTATGGTCATTTTACTATTGCTGGTCAAATGGCATCAAATTTGGTCATTTTAGGTCAATTTTGGTCAACTTTGGTTCGGCCAGTTTTTGGACCCGAACTTGTGCAAGCTGTTTGACTTGCTTATGGTCATTTCTGAGCTTTGGTGTCTTCATAAGACTTGTATATATGGGTCTTAACTATTCATGGTTAAAATTTCAGGTCAATTGGACCTGTTTTGAGTGAGTTATGGCCTAAATACTAACTGCTGCCCAAATGGTCAGTTTTTAGGCCTCACTTGCACTTAATCCGGATTTGGTCATTTTTCAAGCTACCTTGCAAGCAGAATTTTGGTATGTTTCCTTCATGAAAGTTGGCACATTTTGTGCCTAGTTTCACCTCCAATTGGTCTTATACCAATTGGAGTTACATATTTAGAGTTATAGGCTGAAATGCACACTGTCCTTAAATACATTACTTAAACATCTAGCAATTACACATTACCTTGCTATAAGTCCATCTCTCTTACCAATTCTGATTTGGTATATTACCAAAACCATATATCACTTCACTTTAAAGTCACTTTGGGCAGAATACAATTATCTTCAATACACCAAATAAAACTCTAATTCACAAAGTCCAAATACAACCATAAATACACATAAACACTCCTAATTGTTACATACAATTTCCACAACCAATTTACATACATATTCATCAATCCTCAATGTCACAATTTACCCAATATTTTCATGAATTTAAACACTCATCAAGAAGCCTCAAGGCTGCCGAAATGTTTCACATTGCCAAAGTGTCCATAATTTCGTCAACTTCAATCCCAATTGCACAATCACCACATATACATGGAAATAACTTACTAGGACATTAATTACCCTACTCAACATAATTTCCCATCAAATATATATAAGAATAAATCATCAAATATACAACTCCATGGCTTTCCAAACTGGATATATCAATAACTCCTCAAAACTTAAAAATTTCTTCACAAAGCAAACACCCATAACATGTTTTCAAACTTTAACAAAGAAATATTCAAAAACTCAAACTTACCTATTGTTGGGACTTGCTTAATCTTCACTAAAACTTCTTAATATTGGTATCTACTTCTTCCTTGTGAAGTGGGGATAAATTTTAATGAAGATAGGTGTGGGAAAAGGAGGCTGGATCATGGGATTGTTAAGCTTTGAAGGTGGGCGGCCATGGGAGCTTTTCACTTCTTCATTTCGGCATGGGTGAACCAAGTGAGGAAGATGAAGTGTTTAGTGGAGCAATTCTACCCATTAAACACATATTATAATCCTAAGTGGTCCACTAACACCAAATCAAATATATTTTATGTTTAACTTTCATTTATCTCACATTAAACCCATAATTTTTGCTATTTACTTAATATACCACCAATTAAATTTTTCATTATATTTTCCAAGTGTAATATTATTTATTTTTAATGGACATTTAGGTCAAAAGAAAATTCGGGATGTCGATTGAGCATAGTGCCCCTGTTCGGGTTGCATTCACGATTTTTCGGTAACACTGGGTTTTGTCTGTTTTTTGATTTCTCACTTTTCTTTGTACTAATTATTTAAATTTTTCTTTGATATTTCTAATGATATTTATACTTCAATTGATGTCTCTTTAAGTCCTATAAATATTTTTCGTGGTTCCATGATCCGTGGCTAGTCAACGGTCCACGCCATGACTTTTCCTAAGGCGTCACCCATCGCTAGGGTTCTCGGCTCGCTTAACTTGGTTACATTTCTTTGCTGTTATTTTTTCTTTGTTTTTCTTGTATTTTCTTTTCTTTTATTTCATTATTTTATGTCTCCTCACTCATAACAAAGTGTATTTCTAGGCATCCTAGCTGTCCGGATAACACTGGTCACCGGAACAGTAGAACGCACTACCGAACATAGGGGTGTTACAAAGACCATCCCCCACAGCTTAGCTGAACCGCCAGTGCTGACCTGGGATGACTTCATTAGAGAGTTTAGACAGAAATACATCCCAGATGCATATGTTGATCAGAAACTACAAGAATTTTTGAGTTTAAAACAAGGAAATCGATCAGTGGCAGAGTATGAGAGGTAATTCTCCCGCCTGAGTCACTATGCGGGGAGTCTCCTTACTACCAGCAAGGCAAGGTGCAAGAGATTTGAGACCGGTTTGAAGCCCAGCATAAGAATGCAAGTTGTGGGATTTCGACACAGCAACTTCTTAGAGCTTATGTCTCAAGCACTTGAATTGGAGAGAATTGAATCAAAAGCAACCCCAGTGAAAGAAAAATCAGAAAAAGCTGAGAAATCAAAAAAAGACAAGGGGGAAAAATCAGTTGAACAGAGTTCTGGTGCTACCTCTAGAAAGAGAAAGAAGTTTAGTGGACCCAGCAGGGGTCGAGGTGGAAGATTTGGTAGGGGCCAATTCTCCGGACAGAGACCCCCTAGGTCTGGTCAGCAGTCGAGCAGGGGTTCACATTCTGCCCACCCCTGTGAGACTTGTGGCAAGATTCATGGGGGAGAGTGTTATTGGGCCACTGGAGCCTGCTTTAACCGTGGAGGCAAGGGTCATTTAGCAAGAGACTGCACTAGTGCTCCGTCTTCGAGATTTGGTCCAGCTCCTACTACTACCGAGGGATCTATTCAGAGTCCTACTCCTAGAGGTCCACAGTCAGTTGGCAGAGGAAGAGGTAGAGGTAGAGGTACTGCTTCTGGCAGTCAGGGCACAGTTGGTCAGTCGGGACAAGGAAGTGCTTCAACCAGAATCTACACAATGAGACAGCGAGAAGAGGCTGAGACTTCTAATGTGGTAGCTGGTATATTCTCTATCTCTGATCAAGAAGTAATTGTATTGTTTGATCCGGGTTCAACCCATTCATATGTTAGTGCTAGCATAGTCAGTTCACTTACTGTTCCATGTGTGCAAATGGGTTTTGAAGTGCTAGTAACTAGTCCGTTAGGACAAGAGGTCCGGGTCAACAGAATTTATAGGGACTGTCCTTTGGTGATCCAAGGACATGTTTTTCTATCAGATTTGATTAAAATGCCCTTCAGAAAGTATGATATCATCTTGGGCATGGATTGGTTAGCCAGGCATTACGCCATGATTGACTGTAGACTGAAGACAGTCACTTTTGGTCTTCCTTTGTACAGTGATGTGGTAATACATGGGGAGAGGCATTTACTGCCATCAAACATCATTTCGGCTGCATTAGCCAGAAAAATGATTAGGAAAGGGTGTGAGACGTACTTGGCACATGTGATAGACACCCAAGTGGGGAGTCCAGCACTGAGGGACATTCCTACTGTGTGTGACTTTCCGGATGTATTTCCTGATGAATTACCAGGATTACCTCCAGAAAAAGAAGTGCAGTTTGAAATTGATGTTATGCCTGTTGTGGACCCAATTTCCATAACGCCATATAGAATGGCACCAGCAGAACTAAAGGAATTGAAAGTACAATTGTAAGAGTTGCTTGACAAGGGCTTTATCCGCCCTAGTGTGTCACCTTGGGGAGCGCCAGTATTCTTTATAAAGAAGAAGGATGGCACTCTCCGGTTATGCATTGATTATCGACAGTTGAATAAGGTGACAATAAAGAACAAATATCCATTGCCCCGCATTGATGACTTGTTTGATCAGTTGAGGGGTGCAGCTGTGTTCTCCAAAATTGACTTGAGATCAGGTTATTATCAGTTGAAAGTACAAGAGCAGAGTATTGCTAAAATCGCTTCGTAACCCGTTATGGCCATTATGAGTTTTTTGTTATGCCATTGGGGTTAACTAATGCTCCGATCGCTTTTATGGATCCGATGAACACTATTTTCGCACCATACCTCGACCGCTTTGTTGTGGTATTCATTGATGATATATTGGTCTATTCGAGGAATGCGTAAGAGCTTGATAGACATCTCATGATTGTATCGCAGACTTTGAGGGAGAAACAACTATATGCCAAATTGTCGAAGTGTGAATTTTGGCTGAAGGAAATATCTTTCTTGGGGCATGTAGTATCAGAAGAGGGCATTAAAGTAGATCCAAGTAAGATTGAAGCTATCCTTAATTGGAGGCCACCCAGAAATGTCACAGAAATTCGTAGTTTTCTGGGTTTAGCTGGATACTACCGTCGATTTGTGAAGGGATTCTCTATGTTGGCATCTCCATTGACCAAGCTGCTTAGAAAAGATGTGAAATTTCAGTGGATGGACAAATGCCAGCAGAGTTTTGATGAATTGAAGAGATGTTTGACTGAAGCTCCAGTCCTTACTTTACCTACTCCGGGTAAAGAATATACAGTATATAGTGATGCTTCTCACAATGGGTTAGGTTGTGTATTGATGCAAGATAGAAATGTCATTGCCTATGCATCATGCCAGCCAAAATCGCATGAAAGGAATTATCCAACACATGATTTGGAGCTTGCAGCTATTGTGTTTGCTCTTAAGATCTGGAGACACTATTTGTATGGGGAAAAGTGTTACATCTACACAGATCATAAGAGTTTAAAGTATTTGGGCACCCAGAAAGAGCTGAATTTGAGACAGAGGAGATGGTTAGAGTTGATAAAAGACTATGATTGTCTAATAGACTATCAGCCAGGGAAAGCTAATGTTGTGGCTGACGCCTTAAGTCGCAAGACTATGGCAAGTCTACAGGTTAATCCTTTGTCTTTGGTACATGAGTTGAAATCATTACATGCCAGCTTAGAGATTAATGATGATGGGCAGACAGCAGTTGCATGGCATGTACAGCCAGTGTTGATTGATCAGGTTAGAATGGCTGCTCAGAATGATCAGAAGTATCAGAAGCTATTGGAAGAAGTCCTACAGGGCAAGAAACTAGAATTCTCAATCAGAGATGATGGTCTACTGCTACACCAGGGCAGAATATGTGTTCCTAATGATGTTGAATTGAGGAAGATCATTTTGAAGAAAGCACATGAGTCTCCTTTTGCCATGCACCCTGGTGGCACAAAAATGTATAGAGGGCTAAAGGAGTATTACTGGTGGATGGGTATGAAAAGAGATGTGGCAGAGTTTATATCCAAATGCCTAACTTGTCAGCAAGTGAAGGCAGAGCATAAAGTACCCACTGGGTTGTTACATCCACTACCAGTACCAGAATGGAAATGGGAAAGAATAACAATGGATTTTGTAATGGGACTTCCGAGGACACAGAAGAATCATGATGCAGTATGGGTCATTCTTGACAGACTGACCAAGTCTGCTCATTTTCTACCAGTCCGGATGGACTACAGTTTAGAAAGATTGTCCAAGTTGTACATTGATGAGATTGTGAGACTGCATGGGGTGCCAGTATCCATCGTATCAGACAGAGATCCTAGGTTCACTTCTAGATTTTGGGGTAGTCTTCAGAGAGACCTAGGAACTAGATTGAACTTTAGTACTGCTTTCCACCCACAGATAGATGGCCAGTCTGAGAGGGTAATTCAGATATTGGAGGATATGCTATGGGGTTGTGTGATTGAGTTTGAGGGCAGTTGGGATACACACTTGCCTTTGATTGAGTTTGCTTACAACAACAGCTACCAATCAAGCATTGGAATGCCTCCATATGAAGTTTTGTATGGCAGAAAATGTAGAACCCCATTGTGTTGGGATGACGTGGGTGAAAGAAAGATGATTGGACCAGAAATTGTTCAACAAATGGAAGAGAAAATCGAATTGATTAGAGATCGACTTAAAGCTGCATCAGACCGTCAGAAGTCCTACATTGATTTGAAAAGAAGGGATATTGAGTATGTAGTGGGTGAGAAAGTTTTCCTCAAGGTTTCTCCTTGGAAAAGAATTATGAGATTCTGCAAAAAGGGGAAACTGAGTCCTCGCTTCATTGGGCCATATGAGGTTCTGGAAAGAGTGGGTCCTTTGGCATATCGTTTGGCACTACCTCCAGAGTTCGAGAAGATACATAATGTCTTCCATGTGTCTATGTTGAGGAGGTATCGATCAGACCCATCTCATGTACTACCAGTAGAGGAAATTGAAGTGAATCCAGACCTCACATATGAAGAAGAATCCATAGATATTCTGGCTTATGAGGTGAAGCAGCTACGGAACAAGCAAATACCGTTGGTAAAAGTGCTGTGGAACCATCATTTGGGCCAGGAGGCTACTTGGGAACGAGAAGAGGACATGAGGAGATAGCACCCACAGCTATTCAGAGATTAGTGCCAGGTAAAATTTCAAGACGAAATTTATTTTAAGGGGGGGAGAATTGTAACACCCCCGTTTGCATAGCTTGGTAGATTTCACTGTTCCGGTGACCGGTTTCGGTCCGGACAATTAAGGGGATTAGAACCACACTTAAGACAACTAGATAAGCCACAAACACAAATAATTAGTAATGTTCAATTAGTTAAGTATAAATAAGAAAATGTAATGTAAAGTTAAACGAGCCGAGAGTCACAAATGATGGGTGACTTTTCTGAATGATCATAAGTCATTTTAAACTCAAATTTCAAACCGTAAAAAGTGATGCTGCGGTCCTTAGGACCATTATAAACACAGTGGAAAAGAGAAAATCACGAAAAAGGACTGTTAAGTTAGTCAAATAATTAGGTCAGGGAGCCGAAGGAAATATTGAAATATTTGCAAACCGGGATGAACTGGCGAGGGGCAATTTGGTCAAGTGACCCCGAGAGCTGACTCCTGACCTAACTGTTAAATAAAATCGGAGACAAGAAAATTTTGAGATCAAGAATTAAATTAAAGAACTATTGAAGAATTAAAAAAAAAGAAAATAGAAAAGTCAAAAGGTGATGACATGCATGACCTCATGCATGATGCCATAAAAAAAAATACTTCAAATATTTATTTAATTGGGATTTTTGAGTCTTCCATAAGGATAAATAAAAGAAAAGAAAAGAAAAAAAAATTAAAAGTCCTTCTTCTTAAAGGACGTCTCCCATTTCTCTCTCCCTCTCCATTGTTAAAACTCCATGGAAGCTTATTCTCAAGCTTCATACACCACAATTTAACCATAAATTCCCCTAAAGTCCTCAAGTAAATCTTACCCCTAGACCTAGATAAACACTTTGGGAGCAAGAAGGAAAAGAAAACTTGGAGAATTGAAGAATTAGGAAATCTACAAATTGAGGTAAGTGCAATTTCAAGTTTAGATTTTTATTGAATTCATGAATTTAAGTTTATGTGTGATGAAATTGCATTAGAAATAAAGGAAATCATGCTTAAATAAGGGAAGAGAGAATGAGGCAGCCATGGAACCTTAAGGTTTTGATGGTATTTAGTTAGGTTAAACATGAAATCTTGGTGAGTACATATTAGATATGTGAATTGTATAATTAGATTACATGAATTGTGAAGATTGGACAAACTTAGGGTTTTGGACATTAGGGTTTAGAGACCAAAAATGTAAGAAACTTGTAAATGGTGTTTTTGACCTAATGTAAAGTGAGAAATGGTCATTTGTGACCTAATTAAATGTGTTAGAAGTGTTGGAATCAAAAGCCAATTCGGATTGGCTATGAAGCATGACCAAAAATCAACTTTGAGGGACCAAAAATGAAATTTTACAGGTCCAATTGGTATGGGACCAATTGAGACTGAAAATAGGCACTAAATGACACAATTTTCATTTAGGAAGCATGCCCAAAAAGTGACCAAAACCTAGTGAATAAACTGCCCAAACTTGAAAATCTGCAGTATGAACAGTACACATGAACAGTAATCATGTTTGGGTCATAACTCGAGCTAGGCAGGTCAAAATGACCTGAAATTTTACCAGTAGTTAGATGAGATATAGACCTAAAACTTTCATGCAGAACACAAACCCAAATTATGTCATTTACCCAATCAAATTATTGAGCAAAGTTGAGTTATTGAATCTGCAAAACTGCAGAATTGCATATGAGCAATAAAGTTTCAATGGCTATAACTCTCTCTAGAAAACTCTGATTTAGGTGATTCTTGAACCGATGGAAACCTAAGGTATAGTAGAATATTTCATATAAAGAAAGTCAGACCAAATTATGGACTTAACTTAATCAAATTGCTGAACGAAGTTAGGATCAATAATCTGCCAGAACAAAACTCTGTAGCATGAACAGTAAACATAATTTGCTTATAACTTGAGCTACAAAACTCTAATTGGGGTGATTCAAAAAGGAGAATAAACTTAAGACAATAAGGAACATTTTCTATGAAGAAAGGTTTGCCAAATTCCAACAGTAAACTGACCAATGAAACAGTACAATTAGGGACACCAAAACTGAAAATTGGCAATTTTGCCTAAAAGACCTAAGTTTTGAGAAAATGACCAAAACCAACAAGTTTAATGACCAAAATGTGGTATGTGGGTGAAGTTGGAATTCCCATACCTATTAAGCCTTGGAAAGTCAATAATTTGACTTGAATAGTGTAATGAATAGTAACCCGAAACGCAAAATTTCAAGAACGTCGAATTTAGCACGTTAGAGCTAGGTAAAAGTGAAGTTAAATTTATTATTGGATTTATGCTAAGTTATGGTACTGAAACACTGTGAAATTGTGTGTTTCAGTGGAAAAGAATACCGGGAAAGGACCCGAGGAACCGAGTCGAGGCCAAGAGATGACTCGCTTGAGGTTTGTGCACAATGTATACTTTTTATAATCATCTTTTACATACTGTTTTGAATAATGTGAAATATTGGATTATGGCATTCTTATGATGTTTGATTTAAATTGTGAAAGTTACTGTGTATATTTGAAATGACAATGTTTAGCAAATTGTTAAGATAAGTTTTGAAACCACAGTATCATGACCATATATTTGAACACCTCACTAGCACGACTAGTGGGGGTAATTAGTTTTGAATTTTGATTCCTTCTCTGGAGAAGTGTTGAGGTGTGCCAGTAGAAGAGGATGTGAATGGATATCCATATATTTGAGCTAGCTAGCCTTGTGATGTGATTTCTCTTTAACCTCTGGCTATTGAGATTCTATTTGTTTCGAATGGCATGATCTAACTGTGGATTTTATGAAATGTGTTTTAATTCTTCGAAATGAACTTGGTTTGCATTAAAATTTCATAATTCATGTTTTGTGTTTAATGCTCATGTTTAGTCAAATTTTTGAATAAATGTGATTTAAGTTTTGCATAAAGATTATTTTAGTATGTTGTGCACCACTGAGTCCTAGTACTCAGCGATAGCTTCTATTGCTGTCGCAGATACAGAGACTAGAGGAGCAGCAGACTAAGCTGCTGAGGTGTGAGGAGCTATCAGCTTAAAGTCTTCGGGTATAATTTATACCCTAACTGTAAATATTTCTTTTGATGTATATATTGCACATAAATGTATGGACATGTAAAAATGGGTCTTTAGCAGTTTGTATAAAAATTGTATAAAGTTGTAATATATATTATAGTTTGAAATTCTTTTAATGTAAATTTTGTAATGATGTATCTAAATTGTTTTATTTCTAATGAAATATGAAAGGAACTATTTTATTTAATTTGAATGAAATGGATTGCTAGTATTTTGATGATCATTGGATAGTGGATTTGAAAGTTGAAAGTTGATAAATGTGTTGAGAAATTGATTGAGATTGAGTATGAAACTGAAGCGTTGTTGAGAAAAATTTTTAGAAGTACTTTTTACAGGTATTTAAAGAACTGTTTTCTCAAAATACAGAGGGAACTCTGTCAAAATTTTTATAAAATTTGCGTAAAAATAAAATGGGCCAAAAATATTAACTAGTTTTAATTTTAACTAAATGTTTTAAGTACTTATTAGAAAATGCTCACCATTTACCAAAAGTAAGAAATTTGTTTTAAAATCCCTTGTAGGGTGCTTAATGAGTTATCGGTAGGTGAAGTTCTGTAGTTCATTAAGTATTCTCCGGGATCATGTTATGCCTTACAGAGGGGTAAGGTGTGACAGAATTGAAGGCCAGTATTTTGAAAGAGGACACACCAGCGTTTATGCTATGCACCCAGGAAGCACAAAAATGTATCATGACTTGAAGCTTCATTATTGGTGGCCTAGTATGAAGAAGGACATAGCTAACTATGTGACTTAATGCTTGACACGTTAGCAAATCAAGGCAGAACATCAAGTTCTATCGGGTTTTCTATAGCCAATACGCATACCTGAATGGAAATGGGATCGGATCACCATGGATTTTGTAAGTGGTCTACCTCTCACCCAGAAGAAGCATGATGCAGTATGGGTGATAGTAGATAGATTGATGAAGTCAGCACACTTTCTGCTAGTTAGGACTGACTACTCACTAGAGAAGTTAGCAAAATTGTATATTAGTGAGATAGTTAGACTATATGGAATTCCACTTTCCATCATATCTGATCGAGACCCAAGGTTTACATCGAGATTTTGGAAGAAGTTGCATGAATCCTTGGGTACACAACTCCACTTCAGCACATCTTTCCATCCTCAGAAGGATGGGCAATCAGAAAGAGTAATCCAGGTAAACAATTGAAACCAATTGAACTGATTCAAATATTAAACTGAAATGATAATAATAACATGAAATATATGTTATGTCCTTGAGGATATGCTGAGGAGTTGTGTCATTGAGTTTGAGGGAAGTTGGGATAGATATCTCCCACTGGCAGAATTTATATACAATAATAGCTATCAAGCTGGCATCCAAATGCCTCGTATGAAGCATTGTATGGGAGGAAATGTTGAACTCCAGTGTGCTGGACTGAATTAGTCGAAGATAAACTGGTAGGGCCAGACCTGGTGAAACAGACTGAGGAGAAGGTAAAGCTAATCAAAGCCAATATGAAGGTTACCTTAGACAGACAAAAATCTTATGCCGACCTAAAGAGAAAAGAAATAGAATATGCAGTTGGCGATAAAGTGTTCCTCAAAGTGTCACCGTGGAAGAAGGTACTGAGGTTTGGAAGAAAAGGTAAGTTAAGCCCTAGGTTCATTGGCCCATATGAAGTCATTGAACGTGTGGGTCCAGTGGCTTATAGGTTAGCTTTACCATCAGAGCTGGACAAGATTCACAATGTGTTCCACGTATCTATGCTAAGAAGATACCTCTCAGATCCTTCACATGTCATCTCCATGGAAGAAATTGAAGTACAACCGGATTTGACATATGAAGAAGAACCCATACGGATCTTAGCTCGGGAAGTGAAAGATTTGAGGAATAAGCAGATTCCACTAGTGAAAGTGCTTTGGAGGCACCACAACACCGAGGAGGCAACTTGGGAAAGTGAAGAGATGATGAGGCAACAGTCCCCTCTGTTTGCATCAGGTAAATTTCGAGGATGAAATTTAAATTAGAGGGGAAGAGTTGTAACACCCTCACTGTAGACATTCCGTACATTCTACTGTTCCGGTGACCGATGTCAGTCCGGACAGCTAGAACTTCTGAAAAAATATTTAAACTAAAGCGAAGAACCATAATTAACTTAAATATTAATAAGAAAAATTTAGGAAAAATTTTAGAAAGAAAATACAACCAAGTTAAATGAGCCGGTGCCCTAGCAATGGGTAACCCAGTGGGAAGTTGCGGTCCTCGCAACTAAGAGCCCTAAACCCAGGAGAAAATCTATAAAATAATTTTTGGGACTCCAGAGACGGGTCATTGAGGTTTTTAAAGCATTAGAATGCCAAGAAAATGCTTAGAAAAATTTTTCAATCGGTACAGATAATTTTGGTCTGTTAAGCCAAACGGAGGGCATTTTTATAATTTCGTCTTCAGAGATGATTTTTGACCAACTTGTCCAATTAAGTAAATAATTATTATGACGTAAAATATGAATAAATATTGCTAAAAATTAAATTGGAAATGAGTAGAGAAGAGAAGAAAATAAAATAAAATAAATGCTAATTATGACATCATATGATGTCATTTAAATTTCCTCCACCAATCATAATTTATTAAACTCATTAAAAGAGATAAGGAAGACTAAAACTTGGCAAAATAATTCTGCTTCTTCCTCACCAAACCAGACGTCTTCCTTACTCAAACCCATTCCTTCATTAAAAAGCTTTCCAAGCTTCACTCCCCACCAAATCTCACCATAAAATCACTCAAGCACTACACTAAACTTGATCCTCACATCTTAAATCACCACTAGGTAGCAAAAAGAGGAAGGAAAAAGGAAGTGTTGTTAGCTTTAAATTCTACTGCAAGTGGTTAGCGTCCATACTCTTACTACTTTTGATTTAATTCATGTTTAAAGGCATGAAATAGGTAGGAAATGCAAGAAAAGAACATAAAAATGTGTGTGTATGCACCCTTATAATTTTGGCAGCTAGGGTTGGTTAGGGTTTGATGATTTTGCTTGATGGAAAAGTGGTTATGAGCTGCCCTTGGTATGAGATGAGTGATTGAATATGTTTGTGAAAGTGAAATGCAAGTGGAATGCATGAGAGAACTTGAAAAAAATATGGACACTTGAACAACATTAGGGTTTGCTCATGTAATGGTATATTAACTTTTTAATGGCCAATTAGTGACCATTTGAATGTGTGTGAGGAGGAATTGAAGTGAGTAAGGATGTTGGAATTGAAATTAGGTATGCTGCCCTTGGTGACCTGCAGGACTGGGTGTGAGTCCAGCAGGTTTGGGCAGCCATAAATGGAGTTGTATAGGTTCAATTGGTGCAAAGCCAATTGGACATGAAACTAGACGTATAATGGCACAACTTTCATGTAGAAACCCTACCCAGAAAACCAAACCAAGTTGACCTAAAAATTGCCCTAATCCGGGTGACTTGCATTCTGCCTGGGCAGAATGACCAAATGAATAGTATTTATTCATTTCTTCATAACTCAGTGTAGAAAGGTCCAATTGACCTGAAAGTTTACCAGCAGATAGCTGAGACATAGAACTACAACTTTCATGAAGAAACCAAACCCAAATTTTGATCATAACATATTAAAAAATTAACCTGCAGTCATTGTACAAAACACTGTAGATTTGGTTCTGTCCAGAAAATCTAGAAAATTTGCAATCTGGTCAGTTATGGTATTTAGGCCATAACTTGAGCTACAAAACTCAAAATAAAGTGATTCAAAAACTGAAATGTAACTAGACACCATAAGAAACAACTTTCATGATGACAATTTTTCCAAATTCCTACTGTACAAATGACTAATGGAATAATAAACCTAGTGCTTGAAATCTTAAAATTATGAATAACTAACACTAAGCTTTGAAATGGTATTGGCAACCAATACCAACAACTTTAGAATGCAAAATGTAGTATGTTAAGGATATTAGAACCAATATTGTAAAACCCTCCCTATAGCAACTCCGTACATTCTGCTGTTTCGGTGACCAGTGTCGGTCCAGACAGCTAGAACGTCCGGAAAAATATTTAAACTAAAGTGAGAAACCATGATTAACTCAAATATTAATAAGAAAAATTTAGGAAAAATTTTAGAAATAAAATACAACAAAGTTGAATGAGCCGGTGCCCTAGTGATGGGTAACTTAGTGGGAAGTTGCGGTTCTCGCAACTAGGAGCCCTAGACCAGAGAGAAAATTCATAAAATAATTTTTGGGACTCCAGAGAAGGGTCATTGAGGTTCCTATGGCATTAGAATGCCAAGAAAATGCTTAGAAAAATTTTTCAATCGGTATAGACAATTTTAGTCTGTTAAGCCAAACGGAGGGCATTTTAGTCATTTCGCCTTCAGAGGTGATTTTTGGATGACTTGTCCAGTTAAGTAAATAATTATTATGACACAAAATGTGAATAAATATTGCTAAAAATTGAATTGAAATTTGGTAGAAAAGAAAAGAAAGAAAAAAAGTTAAATTGGGAATTATGATGTCATGCTTATGTAATTAAGAATTTCCACCCAATCACCAGTTAACAAAATGACTTAAGAGATAAAAGGGACACAAAATAAGATAAAAATAAAGAAGAAAAATTTCAGCAGCCATTTCTCTCCAAACCAACGGAAATGTTAGAGAAAGAGAAAGAGAAGAGAAACTCCATGGAAGCTTAGGAAAGCTTAAAATCACACACTAAATTACCTTGAAACTCAACTTTTTCTTCACAAAAAATTGTTCATACATCTTGGGCAAGCTAAAGACAGCAAAAGGAAATAGAAAGGAGGAGCTTTGATAGGCTTGGAATTTACTTCATTAAAGGTTAGTGACTAAACTCATTCTCTTTTGATTCATGTTAAAGGAGTGGAGTGGAATGTAAATTTGCATGAAAATTAAAAATTTACCATGTGTAAGGTTTTCTTAAAATTCCAGTAGCCTTGGGCTTGGTAGGGTTTTGAAGATTTTCTTGAATTAAAATGGTACCCTAGCTGCCCTTAACACTAACTTATTGTTTAGGATGGTGAAAGATAAGTGAATGCATGATTTGAGATGGAATGGGTTAGGGTTTGGGTATGAAATTGAGACTTTGATCATGCAATGGTGAAAGTAAGTTTTAATGGTCAATTAGTGACCATTTGGTTATGTGTGAATGAGAAATGAAGTGGTTTGTATAGTGCGAATTGAAGTTAGTGTTGCTGCCTTGGCTGACCTGCAGGACTGACCAGGAGTCTAGCAGGTTTGGGCAGCAATAACTAGAGTTGTAGAGGTTCAATTGGTGCAAGGAAAATTGGACATGAAACTAGACACATAATGGCACAACTTTTGTGAAGAAACCATGCCCAGAAAATCAAACCAAGTTGACCTAAAGATTGCCCTAATCCGGGTGACATGCATTCTGCCTGGGCAAAATGACCAAATAAACAGTATTTATTCATTTGGTCATAACTCAGTGTACAAAAGTTCAATTGACCTAAACTTTTACCAGCAAATAGCTGAGACATATACCTACAACTTTTATGAAGAAATCTAACCCAAATTGTGATCATAACATGTTCAAAAGGTGACCTGCAATCACTGCACAAAAATACTGTAGATTTGATCAGTCTAGAAAATCTGGAAAGTTGGCAATCCGGCTAGTTATGGTATTTAGGCCATAACTTGAGCTACAAAACTCCAAATGGAGTGATTCAAAAAAGGAAATGTAACTAGACAAAATAAGGAACAACTTTCATGTTGACAAGCTTAGCAAATTCCCACTGCAAAAATAACTAATGGAACAGTAATTATAAGGCTTGAAATCTGAAAATTTTGAACAACTAACATTAAGCTTAGAAATGGTATTGGCAACCAATACCAACAATTTTAAAATGCAAAATGTGGTATGTTGGGAGTATTAAAACTAATGTACCTATTGTCTATGCAAAAGTCAACATTTTTGTTGACTAATGAAATGAATGGTAACACCTAAACTTAAATTTCAAGAATTGTACAATTTAAGAATGTAACATGCCCTAGTACACCTAGCAAGATTGGTTTGGATAAGTTGGCATGCCAATAGGGTTCTGTTAGCAGTACTGCATATGGCTTCATGTCATTCTGTGTTTTATGGCCTCACGTGCCATTGTGTAATAAAATAGCCTTTGGCTATGTTAATTGAGTTATTATACTTGAATTTTATCCCTGATGATTATTACGGCTTATTAGCTATTCTGTTGCACACCGGGAGACATAATGTAACCGATGGTGTGATGGTCCGAGGTACTTAGTAACCAGTGCCAATTTACCCGTTTATCCAATCTAGTCGACTAGTATGGGTTACTCGAGCAATGATAATGAATCTTACCAAATTTTAATCGAATAATATTGCAATAAATGCCAGATATTAAGTCTACCAAAGATGTAAACATACATTTTGCATATTCACTTTATTTTAGTTATTTTATTTTATATTGTCACCACTAAGCAGAATTGCTTAGCGCGTTGCTTTTGCTAAACGCAAGTACTGGAGACATAGCTAGGGAGTCTAGCAGACCTCATACCGGGTGAACTTTTAGATCTGCACACAGAGTCCAGAGTCACCTCACATTTGCAGTGCATTGGTAGGACATTAGGCTACTTTTGGTCTTTTATATTTTATAAACTTTTGTAATGTATATTATAAACTCATGTAATTATGCTTTTGATGTAATTATTCATGAACCATGTTCAGTAATAAATTTGAGCATTTCTTATTGAATTGAGTATGATATGAAATGAATTGAAATTTGAGATATTGAAGTCATTTGAGAAATTGTTGAAAAGATGTTGGCGGTTGACTGACATTGATAATATGATTATATTGGAAGTGTTTTTAACTGATTCAGAAGAACTGTTTTTCTAATTTACGGCCGGCACTCTACCAGATTTTCTATAAAATTTGCAGAAAATTCAGATTAATAAAAAATTATAAATAAATGAATTAAAAAGGGTAAATTGTAATAGAAATATGAATTGGTGGTCCGATACACTGTGTGACATATCTTACTCGGCAACACTGTAGACGGGTAAGGGGTGTCACATTTAGTGGTATCAAAGCATCGGTTTAGGCATTTCTGGGCCTAGATAGAGTGCATACCATTGCATTGCATTTATAAGTGTTGAGATGACACTGATGCAGATCTGTTTATTTTCTTATTTTGATTAGGATATGGATCCTGCTTCTCAAAGAGCAGTTGATGAAGAGGTAGAAAGTCGTGCTCCACCAAGGGCTAAATCTGGAGGCAGGGGAGAATTTGCTCCACCAGTAGCTGAGGCACCTGCCCAACCTCAGTTTGCATTATTTCAACAAATGACTGAGTTTTACCAGTAAATGATGGGGGCAATTCCACCGCCACAACCATAGCCACAACCTCCACCAGCACCACAGAAGTCCCATCTGGAGAAACTGCAAAAACATGGGGTTGTGGATTTCTTTGGGAAGAAGGAGGATGACCCTATGACAGCGAAAAAATGGCTAGATAGAACAATCAGAGTGCTGAAACAGCTTCATTGCACCCCCGAGTAGAACCTGGAGGGTGTTGTGTCCCTACTTCAAGATGATGCATACCAGTGGTGGGACACAGTAACCAGTGAGGTGCAACTGGATCAAATCACATGGGATTACTTCCTTACAGAGTTCAGGAAGAAGTATGTCAGTAAAGTATATTTAGAAGAGAGAAAAAAAGAATTTATCAGTCTGAGACAAAGGCAACTATCAGTGGTAGAGTATGAGTGAGAATTCGTCAGACTGAGCCGTTATGGGAGGCAGATAGTCCCTACAGAGGCAGATAGGTGCAGAAGGTTCGAAGAAGGGCTCAATGACAATATCAAAGTCATGATAATAGCATTGGAGATCACTGATTTTGCCAAATTAGTAGATGCTGCATCGAAAGTAGAAAGGGTCTGAATAAATGAGCAAAATAGAAGGGAAATGAGCAGTTGGTCCATCATTGAGGCCTGCATCTGAGTCAGCTGAGCGGCCAGAGGCCAAAGTACCTGCCAGAGCCTATGCCATCAGAGCTCAGGAGGAGCAAGATGCCTCGGACGTTATCAAGAGTACGTTCTCCCTCTACAACACATTTGTGCATACATT
Source organism: Hevea brasiliensis (assembly GCF_030052815.1). Classification (NCBI taxonomy): domain Eukaryota; kingdom Viridiplantae; phylum Streptophyta; class Magnoliopsida; order Malpighiales; family Euphorbiaceae; genus Hevea; species Hevea brasiliensis. The sequence goes on from NC_079499.1 coordinate 52,507,295, forward strand.
GGTGGATCTAGGATCCACTTATTCATACATCTGCATCAAAACTACTCATAGAGAGGGGAGTTTCAGTAGAGGAGAGTGATCAAGACATTCTGGTCACAAATCCACTAGGCCACAGTGTGGTAGTGAATAAGGTGTATAAAGGTTGCCCGTTGAGGATTCAAGGGTATGAATTCTCGGCAGACCTAATTGAATTGCCCTTCCACGAGTTTGACGTGATTTTGGGAATGGACTGGTTGTCACATCATCAGGCAATAGTTGATTGCAAATCAAAGAGGATTTATCTGAAAACTTCTGAGGGTAATGAGATTACGGTTGTGGGTGAAAGGACAGATTTTCTATCAAATGTTATCTCTGTCACACCCTACTCCCCTGTAAAATGTAACATGATCCCGTAGTACACCTAATGAATTACCGTACTTCGCCTACCGATAACCCATTAGATACACTACAAGGGATTTTAAAAACTTTTCTTGCTTCTTTTACAGTAGTGAGCACTATTTACAGGTGTTAAAAACCTTTTTGAACTGAAGTGATAGAACTAATACATTTGAATTATTTGGGATTTCTGTAAAAATTTTGGCAGAGTGCCATCTGTATTTTGGACAAAACAGTTCTTCAGAAAACCTGTAAAAAGCACTTCAATATGTATTTGCAAACCTCAACTCCAACATATTTCTCAACACAACATATTTCCCAACTCAAATCCGCAGTGATTTTTCAAAGACTGAGATACAAGAAATATAATACAAAACTATTCAAGTAAATGAAATCTCAAATTTACATTTACAATAATTTACATTTAATTACATACCAAAATGTTTTACAAGAGCTTTTATACAACTGCTCAAATAATTTACATACATATTATTACATGCATACATCAAAACCTATGTACATGGGTATACCTATGATATACCTGGAGCTGATCCGAATATATCTTCAACGAAATTTACTTACTGCTCTATGCTCTTCTTACCTGCGACAGCATACAAAGCCATCGCTGAGTGGTGAACTCAGTGGTGCACAACTATAATTTAAAACATAATACAATATACATTGACAAATTTACAGTAAATAATTTGGAAATCTGAATACTCATCAAATTCCAAAACTCAAAATATTCATTGCCAATAATATGAATCATTTGTATAAAATGACTTCGATCACAAAATTCAATTTATCAAATCATGACTATCCATTTAAGTAATTCCAACAAAATCAATTATATATAAATCATAATTGAAATCACAATTCCTTACCATTCAAAAGCCATTCTATATCTCAAATATCATTATGTATCTCAAAAATCATATTGTATCTCAAAAGTCATTATGTATCTCAAAAATCATACTGTATCTCAAAAGTCATTATGTATCTCAAAAGTCATTATGTATCTCAAAAATCAATCTTTATCTCACTAACTATGCAAGACTAATCCGAAAGGGCCATATTCGATGTGATTCTAACTCCCTATGGTCGGGGAGGTCGAATCAGATTCTAACTCCCTATGGTCGGGGAGGTCGAATCATCGTGCACAGTACCATCACAATAATGAATCTTCCGCAAGGGCCATAACGATAAAATAAACTTAGATCTAACCTCAAATCAGAGGAAAATCTAAGCCTGTGCACGTACCATGGTAATCAAAACACAACTAACTCCATTGTCTTCTCAACAAATGAGAGAGACGGGTAATAACCTAGTCAAGCATCTATAGTGAGATATAAAACAATATCACAATCCATTTAGTGAGCATAAATCACAATACAATTCGATTCAAAGTCAATTTCAATATCCAATAAAGTTTTATGCTCATCACAATTCAAATCATACAATTGCATTTTTCCATGAAAATTGCCATCACAATTTAAAACATGTTCTATCACAATTTTCTAAAACATAATTTATTCAATCCATAACAATGCTTAATACTTGTGGAAATACCATTTCACAAAGCTAAAATTATACATACTATAGCAATTTCAATAATAATTGAATTAAGTCCAATGCCTGTTAAACATAGATCATAAGAAAATATGTCATTTAATCATATAAAATATTCAGAACAAAATCAGTTAAAAACTAGTTGTGCACAAACCTCTGATAATTGTCTTCTGGTCTGGACTCAGTGTTTCCTTTCCTTTTCCTGAGTCTTTGGTAACTGAGAAACACAATTTGAAGTGTTTCAGTACTAAATTAAACTCTCTCTAACGATAATGTTCGATAAGTAATTCACTGAAGGCTATTATTTCCTCAATTACCTAATATACCGACCCTCGATGCGTTTAAGGTAAATTAGGTTTTGGTGTCCTTAATATGTCACATTCGATAAGGTTTTAGGGTTGGTACGTTTTACCAAACTCATTTCCTTGTTTAGTGCATTTTCTTGTAATTTACTGGATTCCGGGATACTAGTTTAACCTAACCGGACGACCTAGTTCCCTTCGTTTTCGGGTTTCGTTCAAAACTACAAACTTGTAGATCTATGTCTTATTGCACGCGGGGAAAAATTTCAGGTCAATCCGAGTTAAGTAGACCAAGTTATGGTCATTACACTATTGCTGGTCAAATGGCATCACATTAAGTAAATTTTAGGTCAATTTGGTCAACTTTGGTTCGGCCAGTTTTTGGACCCGAACTTGTGCAAGCCTTTTGGCTTGCTTCTGGTCATTTCTGGGTTTTGGTGTCTTCATAAGACTTGTAGGTATGGGTCTTAACTATTCATGGTTAAAATTTCAGGTCAATTGGACCTGTTTTGAGTGAGTTATGGCCTAAACACTCACTGCTGCCCAATTGGTTATTTTTCAGGTCCTAATTGTACCTAATCCGAATTGGTCATTTTCTTAGGTCACCTTGCAAGCAGAATTTTGGTATGTTTTCTCAATGAAAGTTGGCACATTTTGTGCCTAGTTCTACCTCCAATTGGTCTCATACCAATTGAGGTTACACATTTAAACTTATTGGCTAAAATGTACACTGCCCTTGGTTACTTTGCTTAACACACATCAATTACACACATTTACCTTGCAATTTGTTTACTTCCCTACCAATCTGTTTTGGTACATTACCAAAAGCATATTCTACTTTACACTAACATTACTTTGAGCAGATTACAATTACCCTCAACACACCAAATATAATTCACATTTACAAGTTCTAAGTACCATTACATACACACCTAACCATTACAAATCTTACATACACTTTATAATATCAATCTCCATACATATCCATCAATCCTTCTAGGTCAATATTCTGCCTACACTTCCATGAATACATACATTTACTCAAGTGTTCCCAAGCTGCCGAAAATTGTCCTTCAACATCAAAGTGCCCTACAATTTACCAAATCCCATCCAAGTGCATAAATCACCATATATATGTGAAATAATTCACTAGGATATTAAATCACCATGATCAACATTATTTCTCATCAATTATATGCATAATAAATCATTAAATGCGTGACCCCATGGCTGTCCAAAAATGGCTATCTCAATAACTATTTAAACTTTAAAATTTCCTTCACAAAACTAACACCCATAACATGAACATAAAGTTTAACAAAGGAATTCTCAAAAATGTAAACTTACCTTTAATTGTAACTTGCTAAACCTTCACCAAACTTCTCAAATTTGGTATCAATATCTTCCTTGTGATGTGTAGACCATTTTTCATGAAGGAACCTAGGAAGAAATTGGCTTGGAAGTGGATGGGTGGAGCTTGAACATGGGACATCAATGGTGGAATTTGGGAGGTGGTTTCATTCGGCCAAGAAGAAAATTAAAGGAGAAGAAGATGAAATGGACGTGCACTTGTCCACTTAAAGAATTTATATACCCCTCCATAGTGCTCCACTAACTTAGTTTTTTTTTTTATTTTAATTATTATAATTAAACTTTCCATTATCCCATTTTATATCCCTTTATGTTTTTAATTATACAACACATGGGATTTCATTTTTCATGGCATTTTCAAAATTTAATACTATTTATTTTTAAAGGACATTTAGGTCAAAAGTTAACTCGGAGTATCAATTGACCAAAATGCCCCTATTCGGGTTGTACTCCTAATTTTTCGGTAACACCGATTTTTATCCATTTTTCGATTTCTCACTTTTCTTTGTACTAATTATTTAATTTTTCTTTGATATTTCTAATGATATTTATACTTCAATAAGGGTCTACTTAAGTCCTAAAAATATTTTCCAGGGTTCCCCATGATCCGAGTAGCTAGTCAACGGTCCACGCCGTAGCTTCAGTCTGATCACCCATCGCTAGGTTTCCCGGCTCGCTTAACTTGATCACATTTCTTTGCTATTATTTTTCCTTTGTTTTTCTTGTATTTTCTTTTCTTGTATTTCATTATTTTATGTCTCCTCCCTCATGTCAAAGTGTAGTTCTAGGCATCCTAGCTGTCCAGACAACACTGGTCACCGGGACAGTAGAACGCACTACCAAACTTTGGGGTGTTACAATCTCAGCCACAGTTGCAAGAAGACTGATGAGAAAAGGCTGTGAAGCTTACCTAGCACACGTGGTTGATACTAGACAGGCTAAGCCAAATCTATGTAATATACCCACAGTAAGAGATTTCCCAGATGTATTTCCTGAAGAATTGCCTAGTTTACCACCAGAAAGGGAAGTTGAATTTACTATTGAAGTAATGCCGGGTACAGCACCAATTTCTATTGCCCCATATAGGATGGCACCCACTGAATTGAGGGAGTTGAAAATTCAGTTGCAGGAGTTACTCGATAAGGGGTTCATTCGCCCCAGTGTATCACCATGGGGAGGTCCGGTACTGTTTGTGAAGAAGAAGGATGGAACCTTGAGATTGTGTATTGATTACCGGCAGTTGAACAAAGTAACTGTGAAGAATAAATATTCGTTGCCCAGAATTGATGATCTGTTTGATCAGTTAAAGGGAGCCGGTGTATTTTCAAAAATTGATCTTAGATCAGGGTATCATCAGTTAAGGGTAAAGGATGCAGATGTGTCAAAAACCGCATTCAGAACCCGGTATGGGCATTATGAATTTCTGGTGATGCCGTTTGGGTTAACAAATGCACCAGTAGCATTTATGGACCTTATGAACCATATCTTCCATCCATATTTAGATCGGTTTGTAGTGGTCTTTATTGATGATATTTTGGTGTATTCCAATACCAGAGAAGAACATAATGAACATTTGAGGATTGTTCTGCAAACCCTGTGAGAAAAGAATATGTATGCTAAGCTGTCTAAGTGTGACTTCTGGATGAGTGAAATCTCCTTCCTTGGACACATAGTATCAGCAGAGGGGATTAGAGTGGATCCCAAAAAGATAGAAGCAGTGATGGAATGGAAGCCTCCTAGAAATACAACTGAGGTTAGAAGTTTCTTGGGGCTAGCTGGGTATTACAGGGGTTTTCTCTTATAGCTGCTCCAATGACCAAGTTGTTACACAAAAATGTGAAATTTGGCTAGAATGACAAGTGCCAAGCCAATTTTGAGAGGCTAAAGGATATGTTGACAGAAGCACCAGTGTTAACACAGCCAGTGTCGAGAAAAGACTTTGTGGTCTATTGTGATGCCTCGCATAATGGGTTAGGGTGTGTATTGATGCAAGAGGGGAAAGTGGTCGCCTATGCTTCTAGGCAGTTAAGGCCACATTAACAAAACTACCCTACTCATGACCTGGAGTTAGCAGTAATTATCTTCGCATTGAATGTCACACCCTACTCCTCGTAAGATGTAACATGTTCCCGTAATACACTTAATGAATTACCGTACTTCACCTACCGGTAACCCATTAAATATACTACAAGGGATTTTAAAATAATTTTCGTTCATTTTGGAATTAGTGGGTAAAATTTTTTTTCAAATTTTAAAAACCTTTATTTATAGTCCAAACATAAATTAAATTTTTCGATTTCTGTAATTTTTACAAAATTTTCGGCAGAGTGCCATCTGTATTTTGAGAAAACAGTTCTTCAAAACCTGAAAATAGAAACACTCCCATTATATTTTTCAGTCACAACTCCAATTGCAATCACAAACTTTAAATCAACAGCAATAGCAACACTTCAAATCAAAATCCAAATTTCAAATCAAGAATTAATATCTCAAAATATTTCATAACTCATGCACATTACATTTTAAATCATTAATTTACAATCATAAGTTAATATATAAATGCAAAATCTCAAAAATAATATTATTATAATTTTATCTCTACAACTGCTCAAATTACAGAGAGACATACGCATACTATCATATTTATATCAAACTAAACTATCAGCGTATAGATAAATACCCGTACAAAAATTCTTCAATTATGCTGCTCTCTAACTGTAGTAGCTAGCTCTGCTGCTATGTCCTTTTTTCTATCTGCGACAGCAAGTTAAAGCTATCGCTGAGTATATAAATACTCAGTGGTGCACAATAAAGCATAAAATGCATAATTTAAAACATTTATGAATAAATCATCATTCAAAAATCTCATAATCGCATTTCATAATTTTTTCCTCAAATTACATTTATAACAAATCATAATTTTCAAAACTTAATATAGCACAACTTGATCTTAATAAACATAGTGTTGCCAAACAATAATACAACTTAGGCCATGACACAAAATTTCCGAATATGTCGCGTGTAAATCACGACAAGGCATACTCACCCCACTAATCGAAATCAATGAGGGAGGTGGCTAGCTAGCTAATGAGTACTCATCCAAACTCGCTCCTCAGACTAGAAAGCCAGAGAGGGAGGAAAGTGATCAAATATCAAACTCACCCCATAAGTGGAGGAGGAACATATTAGTATTGTCATGCCAAGTGTGAATTAAAAATAATTTAAATCAAGTTATTCAAATATTTTATACAATTAATAAATCATATTTCACTCTAAACTTTTCATTTACAAAGTAGGCAACACACTATTTTTCAAATAAGATTTTCAAAGCCATAACTAAATTCAAAATCATATTGTTTAAATATTTCATACAAATCAATAATTAATTTTCTTTCCAAATTTCCATTGTAGAATAGGCAACACAACATTCTCGAAATTCATAATTAACAAACACATTCACAATGTATAACAAATCAATTTCCATTATGAAAACTATAATTTAATATTTTTTTGTACAAACCTGAACTTAATCGCCTCTAGGCCTTCCGGGTCTTTTCAGCTGAAATACAAAATTTATAGTGTTTCAGTATCTTATTTCACTGTAAGTCCGATAATTAATTCATAAATCCTTAATTCTAGCCCAAATAATGCTTAAACTAATATTCTTGGAAATTTTCATTTTAGAGTTACTATTCATGATACTATTCAAGTCAATTTGTTGATTTTCTAAGGCTTAATAGGTGTGGGAATTCGAACTTCACCCACATACCACATTTTGGTCACTAAATTTGTTGGTTTTGGTTGTTTACTCAAATTCTAAGTCTTTTAGGCAAATTTGAAAATTTTTAGTTTTGGTGTCTAAGGTTGCACTGTTCCATTGGTCATCTTGCTGTTAGAATTTGACAAAAATTTCTTCATAGAAAATGTTCCCTATTGTCTTAAGTTTATTTTCCTTTTTGAATCAGTCCAATTGGAGTTTTGTAGCTCAAGTTATAGCCATTTGAACCATAGCTACCAGATTGGACTTAACCCAGAATTCTTGGCAAATTTTAGTTCTGGCAGTTTTAGGTCACCAAATTTGGGTGGCCAAATGACTTAGTTAATGGCATAATTTGGGTTTGTGTTCTTCATGAAAGTTTTAGGCCTATATCTAAACTATCCACTGGTAAAATTTCAGGTCATTTAGACCTGCCTAGCTCAAGTTATGGCTAAATGAACAAACACTATTCATTTGGTCAGTTTGTACAGGGACAGACTGAGATTTTCCAAGTTTGGTCAATTTGTTCACTAGGTTTTGGTCACTTTTTGGGCATGCTTCCTCAATGAAAATTGTGTCATTTAGTGTCTATTTTCATTCCCAATTGGTCTCATACCAATTGGACTTGTAAAATTTCATTTTTGGTCCCTCAAAGGTAACTTGGTCATGCTATCAGCAGCATGACCATACTCAATCCGAATTTGGCCTTAACTCCAACCATTCCAACACACTTCATTTGGTCACCATTGACCATTTCTCACTTCAAATTAAGTCTAAGACATCATTTACAAGTTTCTTATATTTTTGTCTCTAAATCCTAATGTCCAAAACCCTAATTCACATATTGGTTACATTTAATTAATTCAAAGCATACCAATACCATTTCTCACTCATTCAAGTTTACAAACACTTTTAATTCAATCAAATTCATGCATTCCCATCTCAAACCCTAGCTGGCCACAATTTACATATAGTCCTCCAACCCTTGTTTTCATTTGATTTTATGTTCATTTCTATGTTCCTTAAGTTAAAATCACAAAGATTAAACTAAAAGTTTCAAGTTTGAATCACTAACTTTATGGCAGAATTTTCTTTCTTCCTTTTTTCAAATTTTTCTTCTTTCTTTTCCTTGAATCTTCTTTTCTAGTTGTCCAAACAAAGTCTAGTTATGGTAGGACAATTTTCTATGGTAGGATTTTAGTTCTTCAAGCTCAAAAATGAGCTTTAGTGGAGTTTTGGTGAGGGAGCTTTGGGAGAGGGAAGGGAGGCGGCAGGAATGGAAGAAGACCAATTTTTTTTCTTTTCTTTTCTTTATGTCTTTATATTATGGAAGACCAAAAATCAATATAATTAAATTTATTAATTATAACATTTATGGCATCATGCATGATGTCATGCATGATGTCATCTCCCTACACCTTTTTCATTTCTTTTTTTTTCTATTTATTTTTCTATTAGTTCTTTAATTTAATTCTCAACTCTGAAATTTTCTTTTCTCAGATTTTATTTGACAGTTAGGTCAGGAGTCAGCTCTCGGGGTTAATTGACTAAATTGCCCCTCTCCGGTTCAACCCGGTTTGCAAATAATTAAATATTTCTTTCGGATCCTTGACCTAATTATTTGACTGGCTTAACAACCTTTTTCCGTGATTTTCTCTTTTCCACTGTGTTCATAATGATCTAAGGACCGCAGCGTCACATTTTACGGTTCGAAATTTGAGTTTAAATCGACTTCACACTCGTTCCTGAGAATGTCACCCATCACTGTGACTCTCGGCTCGTTTAACTTCTTATGTTCTATTTTTCTTATTTATACTTAACTAATTGAGAATTACTAATTATTTATGTTTGTGGCTCATCTAGTCGTCTTAAGTGTGGTCCTAATCCCCTTAATTGTCCGGACCGACTCCATTCACTGGAACAGTGAAATATACCAGGCTATGCAAATAGGGGTGTTACAATTCTCCCCCCCTTGAAATAATTTCGTCCTTGAAATTTTACCTGGTATCAGTCTCTGAATAGTCGTGGGTGCTGTCTCCTCATATCCTATTCACACTCCTAAGTAGCTTCCTGTCCTGAACAATGGTTCCTTTGTAACACCCTCCTGGTAACAACTCCGTACATTCTACTGTTCCGGTGACCAGTGTTGGTCCGGACAGCTAGAACGATCGGAAAAAATATTTAAACTAAAGTCAGAAACCATAATTAACTCAAATATTAATAAGAAAAATTTAGTAAAAATTTTAGAAATAAAATACAAACAAGTTAAACGAGCCGGTGCCCTAGCGATGGGTAACCCAGAGGGAAGTTGCGGTTCTCGCAACTAGGAGCCCTAGACCTGAGAGAAAATTCATAAAATAATTTTTGAGACTCCAGAGAAGGGTCACTGAGGTTCTTATAGCATTAGAATGCCAAGAAAATACCTAGAAAAAATTTTTCAATCGGTACAGAAAATTTTGACCCGTTAAGCCAAACGGAGGGCATTTTGGTCATTTCGCCTTCAGAGGTGATTTTTGGCCGACTTGTCCAGTAGAGTAAATAATTAATATGACATAAAATATGAATAAACATTACTAAAAATTGAATGGAAATTAAGTAGAAAAGAAAAGAAAAGAAAAATGAAAAAAATGGGACTTTTGACATCACATGGTGTCATTAAAATTTCTCTCCACCAATGACAATCAAGCAATTTCATTAAAAAGGGAAAATGAGGCAAAATTGAAACAAAAAAATCTGTTCTTCTTCCTTCATCAATCAGCAGCTTCTCTCTCCCTCTCTCAACCTCCATTAAACCTCACTTCCCAAGCTTGATTCTTACTTTGTTTCACCACAAAACCCTAACCTCTCTTCATTAAAATTTTACCTCACACCTTAAACAACCTTTTGGCAGCCAAGAAAAGGAAAGGAAGTGAAGTTTTGAGCTTGGGAAAAATCTGCCTATAAGAGGTTAGTGCACCTATCTACTTAAAACTCTTATTTTCTATGTTGGGAACTTGAAATCAACAAGAATTTGTAACTTAAATGAACAAAAATTATGTGTATAAATACCATGGATTTCGGCAGCCCTATTGAAGGAATAGGAATGAGTATTTTTGATGAACTTGGAGTGAACTAGAAATCATGTTTGAAGTTTATAAACATAAGAATAATGAATTAGTAGCTAACTAAGATAAATTGTGTAAACCATGAATTTGAACTAGGGTTTTGAGAGTAAAATGTGAACTTGGCTTATGAAATAATTAAAGGACATTCTAATGGTCAATTAGTGACCATTTGAGGCAAGTTAATCAAAATTTGAAGTGAGCTAATGTATGGCAAAGTGAAATGTGCAGGCTGCCTAGAGACAGCAGTAATGAGGCTGTGATTCCAGCCCACTTAGACAGCCATAACTTTGGCTGCGTTGGTCCAATTGGTGATTGGCCAATTGGACATGAAACTAGGCTTATAATGGCACATTTTTGCTGAAGAAACCATGCCCAAAAGACCAAAGCAAGAGGACCAAAAGTTGGCCCCAATCCGGATACCCTGCAACAGCACCTGCAGAAATGACCAAATGAACAGTAACTGTTCATTTGGCCATAACTCACTGTAGATATGGTCAATTGACCTGAAATTTTTACAGCAACAAGTTAAGACATAGACAAACAACTTTCATGAAGAAACCTACCCCAAATTATAACCAGAACCTAACCCAAATGGCAGTCACAGTCACTGTTCATGGTACTGTAGACTTGGTAATTCTGCAGTTTTGGCAATCCGACCAGATGTGGTTTTTGGACCATATCTGGAGCTAAAAAACTCCAAATTGAGTGATTCAAAAAAGGAAATTCAACTAGACAAAATAAGGAACAACTTTTATGTTTACCATTTTCTCAAATTCCCACTGCAATAGGGCCCAATGGAACAGTAAAGTTGGGTCACAAAAACTGAAAATTCTGCTCTCTAGGTTTTAGGTTTGGAAATGGATTTAGGGGTTAATTCCAACAAGTTTTAAATGCAAAATGTGGTATGTTGGGAGTGTCACAACCAATATACCTATTTTTTATCCAAAAGTCAACATTTTTGTTGACCAATGGGGTGAATAGTGACACCAAAACTTGAAATTCACAAATTGAAGAATTTAAAAGTTTCAAATGCCCTAGTATACCTAACAAGATTGGTTTGGATAGTTTGGCATGCCAATAGGGTTCAGTTAGGCAATATACCATTCTGTGATTTTATGGCTTTTAGCCATTCTGACCTTGTATTGATATTTGGCCTTGTGCCTATTGTTATTACAGCTTGTTAGCTGTTCTGTTGCACACCGGGAGATACATATGTGACCGATGGTGTGACGGCCCGAGGTACTTGATACCCAGTGCCAGTTTACCCGTTTATCCAGTCCAGTCATCTAGTGTAGGTTACTTGGGCAAACAAACGAATGAAAGTGGACAAAGTTAATGATATACAAATTCAAAACAAATAAAACATATACATTCACTACGTATTTATTTTCTGCTATTTTCTTTTATTTTATTATTGCACCACTAAGCATTATTGCTTAGCGCGTTGCTTTTGCCACGCGTAGGTACTGGAGATACTAATCGTGAGCCCAGTAGACCGCAGACTGGGTGAGTCCATCCTGCAGTTCTGCACAGTGTCCGTGTCACCTCACCACCTGCAGTGCATTGGTAGGGCACTAGGTGTCATTTTGTCATTTTGTAACTAAATTTTTATTTTCTCATATGTATTTAGAATTATGTAATATATTTTGATGTTCATGTAAATTATGAAAATTGTATTTGTGAATGGAAAAGTAAATATCTAATAATTGTGATTTATACTTGATTATCACATGTGATGGATGATTGAGAACTGAAATTGAGAAATGTTGTTGAGATTTTGATATTGGAGTTTGAGATGATGAGACATGAATATTGGAAGTGTTTTTCACAGGTTCCGAAGAACTGTTTTCTCCATTTTTAGCCGGTACTCTGCCGGATTTTCTTTAAAATTTTCAGAACCTCAAATAAATAATACTTTTGATAAATGGCTTAAATAAATTATACTTCATAAATTATATTCAAAATTATGACAAAAATTAATTAAAGTAAAATAGAGTGTGCCGGTACACCGTGTGACATATCTTACTCGGATATACTGTAGCCGAGTAAGGGGTGTCACATCCTTAGTACTTTAACCAATATTATTTACTCATCGATTGCTCACCTTGTGTGCCAAGTTTCTTATGAGCCTCTGTCATAAGTTAGATTCAAATTCACTTCAATTTTAGAGGTCAGCAAATCTGTGTGCTAGTGGATCCACCTTTCTAAGATCTCGTGTGATCCTATGGGTGAGAACTTAGTTTTACTCTTTTCTTATCAAATCTCTTAATCATTTGATGTAACCTTCAGTTTAGTTTAGAATATTTTAATCTTTTCTTGCTGTTGTTTTAGCAATTATTTTCTTTTGTGGTCATTTCTTTCTTGGCCATAGGTCCATAACCATTATCTTACCATCTCCGTTTATGACCAAGGCCTATGTGCCATTTTGCACTATCTTGTTTGCTTTGGTTTAACTTATTTCTTTTTTGATAAAATAATTCGAAATATTGTTACGCATCTTAAGTAAATTGCTTGCCTTGGTGGCAATTCCTCATCTAGTATTTTTCTCATTTCTTACTGTTCTATTTATTTTTATCTATCGATATTCTATAGCTTATTTTGCACTGATGTGTAGTCATTATTTTCTTTTGCACTGAACTATAACCTTTCAATATTCTAACTTTAGAGTTTTAAATCCCAGGTTAGGATTTTCAAACTCCTTTCCAATAAGAAAACTTTATCTTATCATAACTGTACCAAAACAGATGCCGTTTTCAACTATTTTTATTCTTGTGTACTATTGGGTAGTACGTACACAATAAATCCCAAGTCAGTACTGTAATCTGCAGCTTACAGCACAAATATAAAGAATATTGCATAGTTACTACGATACATCTCAATAGAACTAACTTCCCTATATCTTATTTCTTTTAAATTCACTAATATCTTGAACTTATTTTGATTATGGTACCCACTGACATCTATCAGCAGTAATACCCTTACCCACATCTAAGGTAGCTATATTACTATAACTTACTTTTAGGTTCTCTTTCCTTACATAATTAGGCTTACTAATTAACTTTACAAATTCTTGTGTGCTAGCAAATACTTTTCACTGACAAACTCTTCCAAAATTAATTTTAAAAAGACTAGTCACTAACATATCAAAATTGATTTTTTTTTTTGTTTACACATATACATATCTCAGTTAAGAATTGAGAAAATACCAGCAACCATAACAGAAGTCTCATCCTCGTCCTTCTGTCGCATAGTGTATACTCTCACTGGAGCATCACCTTGTCCTGGTTGATTCACAGTACTCTGACTTCCAGGTGTACTACACTACCTCTGCCTCTGCCTCTATCAACTGTGGGTAAACTCTTCGGGGTAGAAACTTGGGCTGATCCTTCTGCCGTGATAAATGATCCATAACGTTGTGGACTTACACAATCCTTAGCAAAATGACCAGTCCCTCCACAATTGAAACATGCTCCTATAGCTCTATAACATACTCCACTATGTGGTTTACCATAAGTCTCACAAAGTTGATCCGATAGCGTATTTCTGCGTCTCTATTGAGTTTGCTGATCGGATTAGGATGGTTTCTGTCTAAAAGATATACCTCTACCCGATTTGCGCGAACTAAATCCTCCAAAATGTTTTCTTTTCCCAGAGCCACTCTCAGTAGCTTGACTAGAAACCTTTTCAGTTTTCTCTTTCTCTTGTGTACTCTTTTTCACTGCCCATTCTGATTCTATCCTTTCCAGTTTCAGGGCTTGTGAAATCAATTCAGAAAAATTTTGGTGTCGGAACCCTACCACTTGCATTCTCAAGCTAGGCCTCAACCTAGCCTCAAACCTTTTACATCGGTCTTTGGGGGTGGAGACTAAGCTTTCAACATAATGGCTTAGCCTTGAAAAGTCCTGCTCATACTCTGCTACACTTCTATCCCCTTGTTTCAAACTTAAAAACTCTTGTAGCTTCATGTCTACATAGGTATTAGGGATCCACTTTTATCGAAATTCCCTTTAAAAGTCTGCCCATGTGAGGACTGGTGGCTCTACTAGACTGTAGGGGATGGTCTTCCACCACTCATATGCATCCCCTTACAGAAGCGATACTGAATATTCGAACTTTAACTTTTCAGCACACTGTAGTTTTCTGAAAACCCGCTACATACTCTCTAACCACTGTTCCTTTGAATTTTGTAGCTCCAAATTTCATTAATTTCTCATATTACCGAGCTGGAGGCTGTGGTTGTGCTACAGGTGCTTGTGTCTGTGCTTGAGGTGGCACATTTCCCGCCATTTGTTGAAAGAATGCAGCCATCTGCTATGCAAACTGAGTAGGAAACTGCAGTGCTTGAGGAGGAGCTGGAGTGGCTGACCCACTCACATTCTGGAGTGTTGGGGCTTCTCCTCGGGCCTCAGCCTCAACAAATTGCTCTACGGAATGATCTCCCTCTTCCATTCCATTTTCCAGAAATTTTTTACTCTCTGATAACAAACATGAGGTTGACCTCTGCTAGTGCATATTCATGATGTAAATATGTCATATATATCAAACATTTGAGCAGTTGTATTTACCGACAAAATATTTCAAATTCACAGTTCAAAATTTATTTTAAAACCTTGCTCTGATATCACTTAACATGTCACACCCTACTCCTCGTAAGATGTAACATGTTCCTGTAGTTCACCTAATGAATTACCGTACTTCACCTACCGGTAACCCATTAAATATACTATAAGGGATTTTAAAATAATTTTCGTTCATTTTGGAATTGGTAGGTAAAATTTTTTTTCAAATTTTAAAAACCTTTATTTAAAGTCCAAACATAAATTAAATTTTTTGATATTTAAAATCTCTGCAATTTTTACAAAATTTTCAGTAGAGTGCCGTCTGTATTTTGAGAAAACAGTTCTTCAAAACCTGAAAATAGAAACACTCCTAATATATTTTTCAATCACAACTCCAATTGCAATCACCAAACTTCAAATCAACAGTAATAGCAACACTTCAATTCAAAATCCAAATTTCAAATCAAGAATTAATATCTCAAAACATTTCATAACTCATGCACATTACATTTTAAATCATTAATTTACAATCATAAGTTAATATATAAATGCAAAATCTCAAAAACAATATTATTATAATTTTATCTGTACAACTGCTCAAATTACAGAGATACATATGCATACTATCATATTTACATCAAACTAAACTACCAGGGTATAGACAAATACCCGTACAAAAATTCTTCAATTGTGCTCCTCTCTAGCTGTAGCAGCTAGCTCTACTGCTATGTCCTTTTTTCTATCTGCGATAGTAAGTTAAAGCTATCGCTGAGTATATAAATACTCAATGGTGCACAATAAAGCATAAAATACATAATTTAAAAACATTTATGAACAAATCATCATTCAAAAATCTCATAATCGCATTTCACAATTTTTTTCTCAAATTACATTTATAACAAATCATAATTTTCAAAACTTAATATAGCACAACTTGATCAAACAATTTAATAAGCATAGTGTTGCCAAACAATAACACAACTTAGGCCATGACACAAAATTTCCAAACATATCACGTGTACATCACGACAAGGCATACTCACCCCACTAATCGAAATCAATGAGGGAGGTGGCTAGCTAGCTAATGAGTACTCATCCAAACTCGCCCCTCAGACTGGAAAGCCAGAGAGGGAGGAAAGTGATCAAATATCAAACTCACCCCACAAGTGGAGGAGGAACATATTAGTATTGCCATGCCAAGTGTGAATTAAAAACAATTTAAATCAAGTTATTCAAATATTTTATACAATTCACAAATCATATTTCACTCTAAACTTTTCATTTACAAAGTAGGCAACACACTATTTTTCAAATAAGATTTTCAAAGCCATAACTAAATTCAAAACCATATTGTTCAAATATTTCATACAAATCAATAATTAATTTTCCTTCCAAATTTCTATTGTAGAATAGGCAACACAACATTCTCAAAATTCATAATGAACAAACACATTCACAATGTATGACAAATCAATTCCCATTATGAAAACTATAATTTAAAATTTTTGTGCACAAACTTGAACTTAATGGCCTCTAGGCCTTCCGGGTCTTTTTCAGCTGAAATACAAAATTTATAGTGTTTCAGTATCTTATTTCACAGTAAATCCAATCATTAATTTATAAATCCTTAATTCTAGCCCAAATAATGCTTAAACTAACATTCTTAGAAATTTTCATTTTAGAGCTACTATTCGTGGTACTATTCAAGTCAATTTGTTGATTTTCTAAGGCTTAATAGGTGTGGGAATTCTAACTTCACCCACATACCACATTTTTGGTCACTAAATTTGTTGGTTTTGTTTGTTTACTCAAATTCTAAGTCTTTTAGGCAAATTTGAAAATTTTCAGTTTTGGTCTCTAAGGTTGCACTGTTCCATTGGTCATCTTGCTGTTTGAATTTGACAAAAATTTCTTCATAGAAAATTTTCCCTAATGTCTTAAGTTTATTCTCCTTTTTGAATCAGTCCAATTGGAGCTTTGTAGCTCAAGTTATAGCCATTTGAACCATAGCTGCCGGATTGGACTTAACCCAAAATTCTGAGCAAATTTTGGTTCTGGCAGTTTTAGGTCACCAACTTTGGGTGGCCAAATGACTTGGTTAATGACATAATTTGGGTTTGTGTTCTTCATGAATGTTTTAGGTCTATATCTAAACTGCACACTGGTAAACATTTAGGTCATTTAGACCTACCTAACTCAACTTTTGGCCAAATGAACAAACACTGTTCATTTGGTCAGTTTGTACAGGGACAAACTGAGATTTTCCAAGTTTGGTCAATTTGTTCACTAGGTTTTGGTCACTTTTTGGGCATGCTTGCTAAATGAAAATTGTGTCATTTAGTGTCTATTTTCATTCCCAATTGGTCTCATACCAATTGGACTTGTAAAATTTCATTTTTGATCCCTCAAATATAACTTGGTCATGCTACTAGCAGCATGACCATACTTAATCCGAATTTGGCCTTAACTCCAACCATTCCAACACACTTCATTTAGTCACCATTGACCATTTCTCACTTCAAATTAGGTCCAAGGCATCATTTACAAGTTTCTCACATTTTTGTCTCTAAGCCCTAATGTCCAAAACCCTAATTCACATATTGGTTACATTTAATTAATTCAAAGCATACCAATACCATTTCTCACTCATTCAAGTTTACAAACACTTTTAATTCAATCAAATTCATGCATTCTCATCTCAAACCCTAGCTGGCCACAATTTACATATAGTCCTCCAACCCTGTTTTCATTTGATTTTATGTTCATTTCTATGTTCCTTAAGCTAAAATCACAAAGATTAAACTAAAAGTTTCAAGTTTGAATCACTAACCTTAGTGCAGAATTTTCTTTCTTCCTTTCTTCAAAATTTTCTTCTTTCTTTTCCTTGAATCTTCTTTCCTAGTTGCCCAAACAAAGTCTAGTTATGGTAGGACAATTTTCTATGGTAGGATTTTGGTTCTTCAAGCTCAAAATTGAGCTTTAATGGAGTTTTGGTGAGGGAGCTTTGGGAGAGGGAAGGGAGGCGGCAAGAATGGAAGAAGACCAATTTTGTTTTTTTTTTTCTTTTCTTTATGTCTTTATCTTATGGAAGACCAAAAATCAATATAATTAAATTTATTAATTATAACATTTATGGCATCATGCATGATGTCATGCATGATATCATCTCCCTACACCTTTTTCATTTCTTTTTTTTTCTATTTTTTTTTCTATTAGTTCTTTAATTTAATTCCCGACTCCGAAATTTTCTTTTCTCCGATTTTATTTGACAATTAGGTCAGGGGTCAGCTCTCGGGATCAATTGACCAAATTGCCCCTTGCCGGTTCAACCCAGTTTGCAAATAATTCAATATTTCTTTCGGATCCCTGACCTAATTATTTGACTGGCTTAACAACCTTTTTCCTTGATTTTCTCTTTTCCACTGTGTTCGTAATGGTCCTAAGGACCACAACGTCATATTTTATGATTCGAAATTTGAGTTTAAATTGACTTCGCAGTCATTTCCGAGAAGGTCACCCATCGCTGTGACTCTTGGCTCATTTAACTTCTTATATTCTGTTTTTCTTATTTATACTTAACTAATTGACAATTACTAATTATTTGTGTTTATGGCTTATCTAGTTGTCTTTAGTGTGATCCTAATCCCCTTAATTTTTCGGACCGACTCCGGTCACCAGAACAGTGAAATATACCAGGCTATGCAAATAGGGGTGTTACATTGAAGATATGGAGGTATTATTTATATAGTGAAAAATGCTATATATATACAGACCACAAAAGTCTAAAATATTTGTCAACCCAGAAGGAGCTCAATCTTAGACAGAGGCGATGGATTGAGTTTTTAAAGGACTATGATTGTGTGATAGATTACCATCCTGGGAAGGCAAATGTAGTTGTTAATGCCTTGAGCAGAAAATCCATCACAGCTTTAAGATTACAAAATGCATGTCTACCTTAGCTCAAGATGGAGCTATTTTGGCTGAGTTACAAGTGAGGCCAAACCTACTACAGCAGATACAAGATGGGCAGAAGGCAAATGAAATATTAATGGCTATTATGGGTAAAATTCCATAGGGAAAGAAACTGATTATGAGGTGAAAGTCGATGGCTGTCTGTACTATAAAGGAAGAGTGTGTGTACCAGATGATGGGGAATTAAAGACTAGTATTCTGAAAAAAGCGCATACTAGTGTTTATGCTATGCACCCGGGAAGCACAAAAATGTATAATGATTTGAAGCCTCATTATTGGTGGCTTGGTATGAAGAGGGATATAGTTGACTATGTGACTAAGTTTTTGACATGTCAGCAAGTTAAAGCAGAACATCAAGTTCCATCAGGATTGCTATAGCCTATAAGCATACTTGAATGGAAATAAGACCGGGTCACTATGGATTTTGTTAGTGGTCTACCTCTCACCCAGAAGAAGCATGATGCAGTATGGGTGATAGTGGATAGATTGATGAAGTCAGCATATTTTCTACCAGTTAAGACTGACTACTCACTGGAGAAGCTAGCAGAATTGTATATCAGTGAGATAGTTAGACTGCATGAAATCCCACTTTCCATCATATCTGATCGAGACCCAAGGTTTACATCGAGATTTTGGAAAAAGTTGCAAGAAGCCTTCGGCACACAACTCCGCTTTAGCAAAGTTTTTCATTCTCAGACGGATGGACAGTCGGAACGAGTAATCCAGGTTAACCTAAAAACTAATTGAATTTTCACAATTAATAAATTGAAATGATAGTAACAATTTGAATTATGTGATAGATCCTAGAGGATATGCTGAGGAGTTGTGTCATTGAGTTTGAGGGGAGTTGGGATAGATACCTCCCACTGGCAGAATTTACATATAATAATAGCTACCAAGCTAGCATTCAAATGGCCCTGTATGAAGCACTGTATGGGAGGAAGTGTAGAACCCCAGTATGTTGGACTAAATTGGGTGAAGATAAGCTAGTGAGACCAGACCTGGTGAAACAGACTGGGGAGAAAGTGAAAATAATCAAAGTAAATTTGAAGGTTGCCTCAGATAGACAAAAATCTTATATCGACTTGAAGAGCAAAGAGATAGAGTATGCAGTTAGTGACAAAGTATTTCTCAAAGTCTCATCGTGAAAGAAAGTACTAAGGTTTGGAAGAAAGGGTAAGTTAAGCCCTAGGTTCATTGGCCCATATGAAATCATTGAACGTGTGGGTCCAGTGGCCTACAGGCTAGCTTTATCACTAGAGTTGGACAAGATCCACAATGTGATACCCCTTACCCGTCTACAGTATATCCGAGTAAAATATGTCACACAGTGTACCGGAACACTCTATTTTATCTCAACCATTTTTATTCTTCCTTAATTTATTTTTATCATAGTTTTGAATATAAATTGTGAAATATAATTCATTACGTCATTTATTGAAATTATAATTTATTTAAGGTTCCGAAAATTTTATTGAAAATCCGGCAGAGTACCGGCTAAAAAAATGGAGAAAATAGTTCTTCAGAACCTGTGAAAAACACTTCCAAAATTTTCAACCAATCCCAAACTCCATTTCATCATCAAAATCTCAATATTTTTCAACAGCATTTCCATTTCTCAATCATTCATTTCTCATGGTATTCATATACATGCAATAAATAAATACTCAATTTTCCATTCATAAACATAATTTCCATTTATTTACATTAACATTAAAATACATTACATAAGTCTCAATTACACAAGAGAAAATAAAAGTTAGTTACAAAATACCAAAATGAAACCTAGTATCCTACCAATGCACTGAAGATGGTGAGGTGACACGGACACTATGCAGAGCTGTAGGAGGTCTCACCTAGTCTGTGGTCTACTGGGCTCTCGGTCAGTATCTCCAGAACCTACGTGTGGCAAAAGCAACGCGCTAAGCAATAATGCTTAGTGGTGCCACTAATAAAATAAAAAAAAATAACAGAAAATAAATATGCAGTGAATGTATTGATGTCTCATTGCAAATAAATTTTCATTGAGTATTTGTAGACTTACTTATTTTGTACTTGTTATATTCATTATTTCATTAAATTTATCCACTTTCATTTTTGGTTGCCCAAGTAACCTATACTGGACGACTGGACTGGATAAATGGGTAAACTGGCACTGGGTATCAAGTACCTCGGGCCGTCACACCATCGGTCACATATGTATCTCCCAGTGTGCAATAGAACAACTAATAAGCTGTAATAACATTAGGCACAAGGCCAAGTCTCAACACAATGTAAGAATGGCTAAAAGCCATGAAATCACAGAATGGCATAATGCCATATGCAGTACTGCTAACTGAACCCTATTGGCATGCCAAGCTATCCAAACCAATCTTGTTAGGTATACTAGGGCATTTCACACCTTTAAGTTTCACAATTTTTAGAATTTAAGTTTTAGTGTTACTATTCCATTCATTGGTCAACAAAAATGATGACTTTTGCATAGGCAATAGGTACATTGGTTTTAATATCATCAACATACCACATTTTGCATTCAAAATTTATTGGTATTGGTTGCCAATACCATTTCTAAGCTTAATGTTAGTTGGGCAGAATTTTTCAGTTTTTATGCCTTGTGTTTACTATTCCATTGGTCAATCTTTCAGTCGGAATTTGGCAAAATGATCAACATGAAAGTTGTTTCTTATTTTGTCTAGTTGAATTTCCTTTTTTGAATCACTTCATTTCGAGTTTTGTAGCTCAAGTTATGGTCCAAAAACCATAACTGGCTGGATTGAAATTTTTCTAGACTGACCATATCTATAGTGCAGTGAACAGTAATTTCAACTCACTTGTTGGATAGGTTCTGGTCATAATTTGGGTTAGGTTTCTTCATGAAAGTTGTTGGTCTATATCTCAGCTTGTTGTGGGTAAAATTTCAGGTCAATTGGACCATTCTACACGGAGTTATGGCCAAATGAATCACTGTTCATTTGGTCATTCTGCAGAAACAGACTGCAGGTCATCCGGATTGGGATAAGCTTTTGGTCCACTTGGTTTGGTTTTATGGGCATGGTTTCTTCACCAAAGTTGTGCCATTATGTGTCTAGTTTCATGTCCAATTAGCCAAACACCAATTGAACCTCTACAATTCAAGTTATGGCTGCCCAAACCTGCTGGACTCATGTCCAATTCTGCAGGTCACCTAGGGCAGCCACACTAAACCTAAATCCCATCACTAAACACACTTCATTTCTTGTTTACCAATAACCAAATGGTCACTAATTGACCATTAAAACTCACTTTCATCATTACATGAGCAAACCCTATTGTTGTTAATTGTCCACATTTTCCATGTTCATACATGCCTAAACTTTGTATTTCACTTACACAATTTGGTTCAATTAATCATTTAATACCAAGGGCAGCCTATGAACCACTTTACTTCAAGTAAACTCATCAACCCTAATCAACCCTAAGCTGCCATAATTCTAGGAAATAAATACACATAATTTTTATTTTGTTTTTCTTACATTTTCTACTTATCTCATGGCATTAAGCATGAATTAAGTAAAAGTAGTAAGAGTTTGGACACTAACCTTGTGAGCAGAATTTTTCCACTCAAAATTCCTTCACTTTCTTTGGCTTTCTTGGCAGCCAAACACTTGCTTAAGATGTAGAGATAAATTTTATTGAAGTGGACTTAGGATTTTAAGTGAGATTTGGGTGGGTTATAAAGCTTTGGTAAGCTTTCAATGGTGGAATGGGTATGGAGTTTGAGGGATACGGCTGAATTTTTGTGAAGGTGATGGCTGCTAGGTTTTATGAGTTTTTGCTGTATTCTTATCCACATTTTATTAGTTAATTTAAGTGTTGATTAAATATGATTGGTGGGTAAGTGTTTAATGACATCATATGATGTCATAATTGGTATTTTCTTCCATTTTTTTTTCTTCTCTTCTCTACTCATTTTTAATTTAATTTTTAGCATTATTTATTCACATTTTATATTACAATAATTATTTACTTAACTGGACAAGTCGGCAAAAAATCACCTCTGAAGGCGAAATGACCAAAATGCCCTCCGTTTGGCTCAATGAGCCAAAATTGTCTGTACCAATTGAAAAATTTTTCTAAGTATTTTCTTGGCATTCTAATGCCATAGAAACCTCAATGACCCTTCTCTGGATTTTCCCCCAGGTCTAGGGCTCCTAGTTGTGAGAACTGCAACTTCCTACTAGGTTACCCATCGCTTGGGCACCGGCTCATTTAACTTGGTTGTATTTTATTTCTAAAATTTTTCCTAAATTTTTCTTATTAATATTTGAGTTAATTATGGTTTCTCACTTTAGTTTAAATATTTTTCCGGACGTTCTAGCTGTCCGGACTGACACTAGTCACCAGAACAGTAGAATGTACGGAGTTGCTACAGAGAGGGTGTTACACACAATGTGTTCCATGTGTCTATACTAAGAAGATACCGCTCAGATCCTTCACATGTAACACCCCTATTTGCATAGCTTGGTATATTTCACTATTCCGGTGACCGGTGTCAGTCCGGACAATTAAGAGGATTAGAACCACACTTAAGACAACTAGATAAGCCATAAACACAAATAATTAGTAATTGTCAATTAGTTAAGTATAAATAAGAAAAATAGAACATAAGAAGTTAAACGAGCCGAGAGTCACAGCGATGGGTGACCTTCTCAGGAAAGACTGCGAAGTCATTTTAAACTCAAATTTCGAACTGTAAAATGTGACGCTGCGGTCCTTAGGACCCTTACGAACACAGTGGAAAAGAGAAAATCATGAAAAAGAATTGTTAAGTCAATCAAATAATTAGGTTAGAGAGCTGGAAGAAACATTGAATTATTTGCAAACCAGGTTGAATCGGCAAGGGGCAATTTGGTCAATTAACCGCGAGAGCTGACTCCTGACCTAACTGTCAAATAAAATTAGAGAAAAGAAAATTTCGGGATCAAGAATTAAATTAAAGAACTAATAGAAAAAAAAAACAAAAAGAAAAAAGAAAATGAAAAAGGTGTAGGGAGATGACATCATGCATGACATCATGCATGATGCCATAAAGATTATAATTAATAAATTTAATTAAATTGATTTTTGGGGTCTTCCATAAGACAAAAGACATAAAGAAAGAAAAAAAAATATATCAAAAGTCTTCTTTTTTTCCCTAGTTGCCATCTCCCATTTCCCTCCCCCTCTCCATTGTTAAACCTCCATTAAAGCTCAATTTGAGCTTGATCAAATCCCCAATTCCACCATAGAAAGTTAAACCTCCAACACTAAACCTTGATTTCAAGCTTTGATAGAGGACTTGACAACAAAAAAAAAAAAAGAAGAAAGGAAGAGGTTTGAAGGAAAGAAAATTCTGCACTAAGGTTAGTAAATTAAATTTGATTTTCTAGTTAAATTAGTTGTGTTTATAACTTAATTAACTTAGAAATATGTTTAAAATGAAATAAAAACATTGTTGAGGGACCAAGCTGAATTTCGGCCAACTAGGGTTATTATGCATATATTTGAGTTTTGATTGAATTTAATATGGTAGGCAAGCTTATATGGATGTGCTAATGAGATTGGTATGCTTAGATGTGGTTAAATGCAATAATTTAGTAAGTTAGGGTTTTGCGACACTAAGGGTTAGAGACCAAAAAGTGAAAAATTGGTAAAAGATTTCTTGGACATAGTTTGAAGGGAGAAATGGTCAATTGTGACCAAATGGAATGTGTTAGAAGTATTTGAACCAAAACCAAATTCGGACTCAATGTGGCCATGCTGCTGGTAGCATGACCAAGGTCCCTTTGAGGGACCAAAAATGAAAATTTACAAGTCTAATTGGTATGAGACCAATTGAGATTGAAAATAGACACTAAATGACACAATTTTCATTTAGGAAGCATGCCCAAAAAGTGACCAAAACCTAGTGAACAAATTGACCAAACTCAGAAAATCTCTGTCTGCCCTGTACAAACTGACCAAATGAACAGTGTTTGTTCATTTGGCCATGACTTGAGCAAAGCAGGTCTAAATGACCTGAAATTTTACCAGTGGATAGTTGAGGTATAGACTTAAAACTTTCATGAAGAACAAAAACCCCAATTATGCCATTAACCAAGTCATTTTGCCACCAAAATATGGTGACCTAAAACTGCCAGAACCAAAAATTGCCCAGAAATTTGGGTTAAGTCCAATCCGGCAGCCATGGTTCAAATGGCTATAACTTGAGCTACAAAACTCCAATTGGAGTGATTCAAGAAGGAGAATAAACTTAAGACAATAAGGAACATTTTCTATGAAGAAAGTTTTGCCAAATTCTAATGGTAAAGTGACCAATGGAACAGTGCAACTTAGGACACCAAAACTGAAAATTTGCAAATTTACCTAAAAGACTTAGAATTTGAGTAAACAACCAAAACCAACAAATTTAGTGACCAAAATGTGGTATGCGGGTGAAGTTGGAATTCCCATACCTATTAAGCCTTAGAAAGTCAACAAATTAACTTGAATAGTGTAATGAATAGTAACCCCGAAACACAAATTTTGAAGAACGCCAAGTTTAGCATATTAAAGCTAGGTATAAGTGAATTTGAATTTATTTTCAGATTTACGATGAGTCATGATACTGAAACACTGTGAAACAATGTGTTTCAGTGGAAAACAACATCGGAAAAGAACTCGAGAAATCGAGTCAAGGCTAAGAGGCGACTCGCTTAAGGTTTGTGCACAACTAACTCTTTTGTTATTTTTCAATTCCAAATTGATTTGAAATAAATTTATGGTATGATTTATGATTTTTGTTGTGTTGAGAATTTTAACTTATTGAATGAAATTGTATAATTTGAATATAAATTTTCTTATGCATTTAAGGATTTATTGCATTGTTTTGATGATTGTAAATTTTAAGTTTGATGTGTTGCCAACCTTGAGCATGAATTTATGATGATTAAATATGTTGATTTGTAAACACTTTGTAAATAGAAATTATTTTGAATATGATTTGAAACCATAGTTGACATGCCAAAATTTGTTGTGAATTCTCATTAGCTTGTCTAGTGAGATATCTCCTCTACTAGATGGGACGAGTTACTTCCTCTCTTGCTTGCCTGTTAGGGAAGAATTGGAATGAGTACTCATATATACTAGCTAGTCTTTGTTTCTCCCTTTTAGCCTCGGTTATTGAGAGAATGTGAAATGTCGCGGTGTACAACACGACATCTATTTGAATTTTGGGTCATGGGATCAACTATGTGAATTGTTGGCAACGCCCTTTAAATTATGCATAATTTGATAAATTGTGATTGAAATGAATAATTTATTAGTGATTCAAAATATTTTTGTATTGTTTCGATATTTAAAAGAAATGTAAATAAATAGTTATTATTTGATCGAAATATTATTCAAATGAATAATTTGCATGAATGAAAATAATGATTTTTGAATGTCATGGATTTTGAAGAATTTAGAAATTTTAAATTTTTATTCATTATGAATTGTTAAGAATAATTTGTATTAAGTTTTAAATTATTAGTTTGTGCACCATTGAGTTCACCACTCAGCGATAGCTTTGTATGCTGTCGCAGGTAAAAGAAAATATAAAGCAGCTGAGCAAGATTACTGAAAGACATAGCGAGACTATCTTCGGGTATATCATAGGTATACTCTTGTACATTAGCTTTTGATGTAATTCTATAATTATATGTATGAAATTTCCCTTGAGCAGTTGTACCAACTCTTTTGTAATATATTTATGGATTGTAATGAAATACAAATTACTGTAATATTATCTTGAGATTTTATGTATTTATAAAGTTTGCACTACTAAATTTTTAATACTCCCATGAATGTAAATATTGACTTTGTTATCTTAATGAGATATTTCAATGTTTAACTTAATTTAAACTGTGTATTGAATTGCTTGTGTTGATTTGTGAAATGAGGATTGTTTGAATTTTGAGACTTGAGAAATTGGTTGAGATTGATTGTGAAATTTGAAGAAGTTGTTAAGAAAAATATTGGGATTGTCTTTATTTTCAGGTTTTGAAGAACTATTTTCTCAAAATATAGATGACACTTTGTTAAAATTTTTGTAAAAATTGCGGAGATTTTTAAATATCTAAAAATTTGATTTATGTTTGGACTTTAAATAAAGGTTTTTAATATTTGAGAAAATTTTTCCCACCAATTTAAAAATGAACGAAAATTATTTCAAAATCCCTTGTAGTATATTTAATGGGTTATCGGTAGGCGAAGTACGGTAATTCATTAAGTGTACTACGGTAGCATGTTACATCTTACAAGGAGTAGGGTGTGACATGTTTTAGTGGTATCAGAACAAAGGTTTTAAAATAAATTTTGAACTGTGAATTTAAAAAATTTTTCGATAAGTACAACTGCTCGAATGTTTAATATATATAGTACATTTACATCATAAATATGAACTAATGGGGAGAAATCTCCTTGTGTTGGTTGTACAAGAAATAGAAAAAAAAATAATCCTGTGAATAGATATGGACAAGGGGGATAAAATGGTAGAGCAGTATAATACAGCTAACGTACAAGGAGAGGCCCCAGTTTCTCAGAGCGTTGGAGGTCCAATTGCACCAGTCCCTCCTATACAAATTACTGCACAAACGGCCCAGCAGATGGCCATGTTCTTTCAGTAAATGGCTGATAATCTGTCAGCCCAGGCCCAAGTACAAGCCCAACCCCTTCAAGAGCAGCATGAAAAAGAGAAAAGTGGGAAACACATCGGTCAAAGTTCGGGTAGTAATTTGGGAAAGAGAAAAGATTTTGAGGGACCCCGAGCTCCTAAGTATGACAGAGGCAGATCTTCAGGGCGAAAGCAATCAAGAACCATTCGTTAAAGAACTAGAAGTTCCTACCCTATTCATATATATGACGTTTATGGAAAATTTCAGGGGGGTATTTGCCATAGAGTCACTAGAGCCTGCTTCAATTGTGGTGGAATTGGACATTTTGCCCAAGATTGTACTAGGGCACGTCGATTTATGTCACATACTACACCAGAGGAATCAGTCCAAGGTTCTGATTTTAGAGGTTCATTAATAGTCAGTAGAGGCAGAGGCAGAAGTAGAGACAATACTTCGGGTAATCCTCGCACAATGGACCAACCCGAGCAGAGGAATACATTAGAAAGAGGGAACGCCATGCATCGAGGGGAAGAAGCAGAGACTTCAGATGTAGTTGCCGGTATGTTCTTAACTTGTGAAAGGAATAATTATTTACTATTTGATTCCGTCTCTACTTATTTATATGCTAATGTAAAATTATATGTTCTACTGCTATTCCCTTGCATGGAGATAAATTTTAATGTGTTAGTAATTAGTCTTTTAGGATAAGAATTACGATAATAAGCGTGAATGGAATTAATTTTGGAAAAGTTTCTAATGAGAGACATCTCCTTGACTATGATAAATTATAAAGTTAATTAGTAAGCCTAATTAGGTAAGGTAAGAGGACCAAAAAGTAAGTTATGGCAATTTATCTGCCCTAGATGGAAATAAAGGTATTACCGTTGATAGATGTCAGTAAGTACCATAATCAAAATAAGTTTAAGATATTAGTGGATTTGAAAGAAATAAAACATAGGGAAGTTTGATCTATTGGGATGTATCGTAATAACTATGCAATATTCTTGATGTTTGTGCTGTAAGCTGCAATTACAGTACTGACTTGGGATTTATTGTGTAGAGCTACGTACTACCCAATAGTACATAAGGATAAGAATAGTTATAAATGACTTTCACTCTGATATAAATATACCAGAATAGAGTTTTATTACTAGAACTGAGTTTGAAAATCCTAATTCGGGATTTAAAACTCTATAATTAGAATATCAAAAGATCATGGTTGCAAGGTAGTCAGAGTTAAAGACTCCGTTACCCTAGCACGAATTACAGTACATCAGGAATTATTATGGGACTAAAGATTTTAGCATGGTAAAAATTTAAAAATAACACCTATAGGCTAAGTCATCCAGTCTCCGATATGGGGTTTATAGTTGTTCTGGTATTGCAATGGATCTTTTACTCAAAGTTTAGTAAGGAACAATATTCTATTTGTGTAGCAGTAAGACATAAAATATAATTTTGTTCCCCTAAAAGAGACAGGATGCTATGGATGACAATTATAACTTATAAAATAGTTAAGAAATGATATTCTACTGATAACAGTAATTCGATAGGAGCTAGTTGGCCAGGTATTCTTTAAGAAGAGCATAATTTTATTATGCGGATCATAAGGATTAGATTATAATTAAAATGAAACTTTTGAATAGCATGAAAAACAGGAGAGTCCGGTAAACTCCCTTCTTAAGATTAAAGAATTGTTTATGGTTGAAAAAAAAAAGGGGTATTGATCGCAAACCAACAAAAAATAAGCTATAGAATATTGATAGATAAAAGAGTTGTGGAAGTAAAAATTAGAATAGTTGGTGCAAATGTAATGAAAAAACATTATGAATATTAGTTAAAGTGTTGACTAGAATGGTCAGAGGACCAAATCAAAGTAATATTGAAGTATAGTGCATTTAATAGAGGCGATAAGAGGTGCTAAATCATGATTCGAAAGTAGTTAAGGAAGAAGATAAGATTGAGGAATAAAATAATTAAAGTTAAGCTGTGAAAAAAACAAAAACAAATAGAACAGTAAGAAATGAGAAAAACCCTAGATGAGGAATTGCTACCAAGGCAAACAACTTACTTAAGACGCGTAACGATATTCCGAACTATTTTATCAAGAAGGAAATAAGTTAAACAAAAGCAAACAAAATAGTGCAAAATGGCACATAGGCCTTAGTCATAAATAGAGATGGTAAGATAATGGTTATGGACCTATGGCCAAGAAAGAGATAATCAATTCGTAAATGACCAACAAGGTCACTTAAAAAAAAAAACTACAAAGGAAAATAATTGCTAAAATAACAGTAAGAAAAGACTAAAATATTCTAAACTAAACTGAAGGTTGCATCAAATGATCAAGAGATTTAATAAGAAAAGAGTAAAACTAAGTTTTCACCCATAGGATCATACGAGGTCCTAGAAAGAGTGGATCCACTAGCACACAGATTTGCTTACCTCTAAAATTGAAATGAATTTGAATCTAACTTATGACAGAAGCTCATAAGAAACCTGACACATGAGGTGAGCAATTAATGAGTAAATAGTATTGGTTAAAGTGCTAAGGAACCATCATTCAGGCCAGGAAGCTACCTAGGACCATGAATAGGACATGAAGAGACAGCACCCACAACTGTTTAGAGACTGATACCAAGTAAAATTTCGGGGACGAAATTATTTTAAGGGGGGGGGGGGGAGGGGAGAATTGTAACACCCCTATTTGCATAGCCTGGTATATTTCACTATTTCAGTGACCGGTGTCGGTCCGGACAATTAAGGGGATTAGAACCACATTTAAGACAATTAGATAAGCCATAAACACAAATAATTAGTAATTGTCAATTAGTTAAGTATAAATAAGAAAAACAAAACATAAGAAGTTAAACGAGTCGAGAGTCACAACGATAGGTAACCTTCTCGGGAAGGACTGTGAAGTCATTTTAAACTCAAATTTCGAACCGTAAAATGTGACGATGCGGTCCTTAGGACCCTTTATGAACACAGTGGAAAAGAGAAAATCATGAAAAAGATTTGTTGAGTCAGTCAAATAATTAGGCCAGGGAGTCGGAAAAAATATTGAATTATTTGCAAACCGGGTTGAACCGGCGAGGGGCAATTTGGTCAATTAACCTCGAGAGATGACTCCTGACCTAACTGTCAAATAAAATCAGAGAAAAGAAAATTTCAGGATCAAGAATTAAATTAAAGAACTAATAGAAAAAAAAAGAAAAAGAAAAAAGAAAATGAAAAAGGTGTAGGGAGATGACATCATGCATGACATCATGCATGATGCCATAAAGATTATAATTAATAAATTTAATTAAATTGATTTTTGGGGTCTTCCATAAGACAAAAGACATAAAGAAAGAAAAAAAAATATATCAAAAGTCTTCTTTTTTTCCCTAGTTGCCATCTCCCATTTCCCTCCCCCTCTCCATTGTTAAACCTCCATTAAAGCTCAATTTGAGCTTGATCAAATCCCCAATTCCACCATAGAAAGTTAAACCTCCAACACTAAACCTTGATTTCAAGCTTTGATAGAGGACTTGACAACAAAAAAAAGAAGAAAGGAAGAGGTTTGAAGGAAAGAAAATTCTGCACTAAGGTTAGTAAATTAAATTTGATTTTCTAGTTGAATTAGTTGTGTTTATAACTTAATTAACTTAGAAATATGTTTAAAATGAAATAAAAACATTGTTGAGGGACCAAGCTGAATTTCGGCCAACTAGGGTTATTATGCATATGTTTGAGTTTTGATTGAATTTAATATGGTAGGCAAGCTTGTATGGATGTGCTAATGAGATTGGTAAGCTTAGATGTGGTTAAATGCAATAATTTAGTAAGTTAGGGTTTTGGGACACTTAGGGTTAGAGAAAAAAAAGTGGAAAATTGGTAAAAGATGTCTTGGACCTAGTTTGAAGGGAGAAATGGTCAATTGTGACCAAATGGAATGTGTTAGAAGTGTTTGAACCAAAACCAAATTCGGACTCAATGTGGTCATGCTGCTGGTAGCATGACCAAGGTCCATTTGAGGGATGAAAAATGAAAATTTACAAGTCCAATTGGTATGAGACCAATTGGGAATGAAAATAGACACTAAATGACACAATTTTCATTTAGGAAGCATGCCCAAAAAGTGACCAAAACCTATTGAACAAATTGACCAAACTCGGAGAATCTCAGTCTGCCCTGTACAAACTGACCAAATGAATAATGTTTGTTCATTTGGCCATAACTTGAGCTAAGCAAGTCTAAATGACCTGAAATTTTACCAGTGGATAGTTGAGGTATAGACCTAAAACTTTCATGAAGAACACAAACCCCAATTATGCAATTAACCAAGTCATTTGGCCACCCAAAATTGGTGACCTAAAACTGTCAGAACCAAAAATTGCCCAGAAATCTAAGTTAAGTCCAATCCGGCAGCTATGGTTCAAATGGCTATAACTTGAGCTACAAAACTCCAATTGGAGTGATTCAAAAAGGAGAAAAAACCTAAGACAACAAGGAACATTTTCTATGAAGAAAGTTTTGCCAAATTCTAACAATAAAGTGACCAATGGAATAGTGCAACATAGGACACCAAAACTAAAAATTTGCAAATTTACCTAACAGACTTAGAATTTGAGTAAACAACCAAAACCAACAAATTTAGTGACCAAAATGTGGTATGTGGGTGAATTTGGAATTCCCATACCTATTAAGCCCAAGAAAGTCAACAAATTGACTTGAATAGTGTAGTAAATAGTAACCCCAAAACGCAAATTTTGAAGAACACCAAGTTTAGCATATTAAAGCTAGGTATAAGTGAATTTGAATTTATTTTTGGATTTACAATGAGTTATGATACTGAAATACTGTGAAACTGTGTGTTTCACTGGAAAAGAACACCGGAAAAGAACCCGAGAAATCGAGTCAAGGCCAAGAGGCGACTCGCTTAAGGTTTGTGCACAACTAACTCTTTTGTTATTTTTCAATTCCGAATTGATTTGAAATAAATTTATGGTATGATTTATGATTTTTGTTGTGTTGAGAATTTTAACTTATTGAATGAAATTGTATAATTTGAATATAAATTTTCTTATGCATTTAAGGATTTATTGCATTGTTTTGAGAATTGTAAATTTTAAGTTTGATGTGTTGTCAACCTTGAGCATGAATTTATGATGATTAAATATGTTGATTTGTAAACACTTTGTAAATAGAAATTGTTTTGAATATGATTTGAAACCACAGTTGACATGACAAAATTTGTTGTGAATTCTCATTAGCTTGTCTAGTGAGATATCTCCTCCACTAGATAGGGCGAGTTACTTCCTCTCTGGCTTGCCAGTTGGGGAAGAATTTGAATGAGTACTCATATATACTAGCTAGTCTTTGTTTCTCCCTTTTAGCCTCGGTTATTGGGAGAATGTGAAATGTCGCGGTGTACAACACGGCATCTATTTGAATTTTGGGTCATGCGATCAACTGTGTGAATTGTTGGCAACGCCCTTTAAATTATGCATACTTTGATAAATTGTGATTGAAATGAATAATTTGTTAGTGATTCAAAATACTTTTGTATTGTTTCGAAATTTAAAAGAAATGTAAATAAATAGTTACTATTTGATCAAAATGTTATTCAAATGAATAATTTGCATGAATGAAAATAATGATTTTTGAATGTCATGGATTTTGAAGAATTTAGAAATTTTAAATTTTTATTCATTATGAATTGTTAAGAATAATTTGTATTAAGTTTTAAATTATTAGTTTGTGCACCACTGAGTTCACCACTCAGCGATAGCTTTGTATGCTGTTGCAGGTGAAAGAAAATATAAAGCAGCTGAGCAAGATTACTGAAAGACATAGCGAGACTATCTTCGGGTATATCATAGGTATACCCTTGTACATTAGCTTTTGATGTAATTCTGTAATTATATGTATGAAATTTCCTTTGAGCAGTTGTACCAACTCTTTTAAAATATATTTATGGATTGTAATGAAATACAAATTACTGTAATATTATCTTGAGATTTTATGTATTTATAAAGTTTGCACTACTAAATTTTTAGTACTCCCATGAATGTAAATATTCATTTTGTTATCTTAATGAGATATTTCAATGTTTGATTTAATTTAAACTGTGTATTGAATTGCTTGTGTTGATTTGTGAAATGAGGATTGTTTGAATTTTGAGACTTGAGAAATTGGTTGATATTGATTGTGAAATTTGAAGAAGTTGTTGAGAAAAATATTGGGAGTGTCTTTATTTTCAGGTTTTGAAGAACTGTTTTCTCAAAATACAGACGGCAGTCTGATGAAATTTTTGTAAAAATTACGGAGATTTTTAAATATCTAAAAATTTGATTTATGTTTGGACTTTAAATAAAGGTTTTTAATATCTGAGAAAATTTTTCCCACCAATTTAAAAATGAACAAAAATTGTTTCAAAATCCCTTCCAGTATATTTAATGGGTTATCGGTAGGCGAAGTACAGTAATTCATTAAGTGTACTACAGGAGCATGTTACATCTTACGAAGAGTAGGGTGTGACATCACATGTCATCTCCATGGAAGAAATTGAAGTACAACCGGACTTGACATATGAAGAAGAACCAATACGAATCTTGGCTCGGGAAGTAAAAGAGTTGAGGAATAAGCAAATTCCACTGGTGAAAGTGCTTTGGAGGCACCATAACACCAAGGAGGTAGCTTGGGAAAGTGAGGAGATGATGAGGCAACAGTTCCCTCAACTGTTTCCATCAGATAAATTTCGAGGACGAAATTTAAATTAGAGGGAAAGAGTTGTAACACCCTCCTTGTAGCAACTTCGTACATTTTACTGTTCCGGTGATCAGCGTCGGTCGGGACAGCTAGAACATCCGGAAAAATATTTAAACTAAAGTGAGGAACCATAATTAACTCAAATATTAATAAGAAAAATTTAGAAAAAAATTTAGAAATAAAATACAACCAAGTTGAATGAGCCAGTGCCCTAGCGATGGGTAACCTAGTGGGAAGTTGCGATTCTCGCAACTAGGAGCCCTAGACCTGAGGGAAAATTCATAAAATAATTTTTGGGACTCCAGAGAAGGGTCATTGAGGTTCCTATGGCATAGAATGCCAAGAAAATGCTTAGAAAAATTTTTCAATCGGTACAGACAATTTTAGTCTCTTAAGCCAAACGGAGGGCATTTTGGTCATTTCGCCTTCAGAGGTGATTTTTGGTAGACTTGTCCAGTTAAATAAATAATTATTATGACACAAAATGTGAATAAATATTGCTAAAAATTGAATTGAAATTTGGTAGAAAAGAAAAGAAAGAAAAAAAAGTTAAATTAGGAATTATGATGTCATGCTTATGTAATTAAGAATTTCCACCCAATCACCACTTAACAAAATGACTTAAGAGATAAAAGGGATACAAAATAAGATAAAAATAAAGAAAAAAAATTCTAGCAACCATTTCTTTCCAAACCAATGGAAATGTTAGAGAAAGAGAAAAAGAAGAGAAACTCCATGGAAGCTTAGGAAAGCTTGAAATCACCCACTAAATTACCTTGAAACTCAACTTTGTCTTCACAAAAAATTATTCATACATCTTAGGCAAGCTAAAGACAGCAAAAGGAAATAGAAAGGAGGAGCTTTGATAAGCTTGGAATTTACTTCATTAAAGGTTAGTAACTAAACTCACTCATTCTCTTTTGATTCATGTTAAAGGAGTGGAGTGGAATGTAAATTTGCATGAAAATTAAAAATATACCATGTGTAAGCTTTTCTTAAAATTCTAGCAGCCTTGGGCTTGGTAGGGTTTTGAATATTTTCTTGAATTAAAATGGTACCCTAGCTGCCCTTATCACTAACCTATTGTTTAGGATGGTGAAAGGTAAGTGAATGCATGATTTGAGATGGAATGGGTTAGGGTTTAGGTATAAAATTGAGACTTTGATCATGCAATGGTGAAAGTAAGTTTTAATGGTCAATTAGAAACCATTTGGTTATGTGTGAATGAGAAATGAAGTGGTTTATGTAGTAGGAATTGAAGTTAGTGTTGCTGCCTTGGCTGACCTGCAGGACTGACCATGAGTCCAGTAGGTTTGGGCAGCAATAACTAGAGTTGTAGAGGTTCAATTGATGCAAGGCCAATTGTACATGAAACTAGACACATAATGGCACTACTTTGGTGAAGAAACATGCCCAGAAAATCAAATCAAGTTGACCTAAAGATTGCCCTAATCCGGGTGACCTACATTCTACCTGGGCAAAATGACCAAATGAACAGTGTTTATTCATTTGGTCATAACTCAGTGTAGAAAGGTCCAATTGACCTAAAAGTTTACCAGAAAATAGCTGAGACATATACCTACAACTTTCATGAAGAAACCTAACCCAAATTGTGATCATAACATGTTCAAAAAGTGACCTGCAGTCACTCACAAAAATACTGTAAATTTGGTCAGTCCAGCAAATCAGGGAAGTTGGCAATCCGGCCAGTTATGGTGTTTAGGCCAGAACTTGAGCTACAAAACTCCAAATGGAGTGATTCAAAAAAAGAAATGTAACTAGACACAATAAGGAACAACTTTCATGTTGGAAACCTTGCCAAATTCCCACCGCAAAAATGACTAATGGAACAGTAAATATAAGGCTTGAACTCTGAAAATTTTGAACAACTAACATTAAGCTTAAAAATGGTATTGGCAACCAATACCAATAATTTTAAAATGCAAAATGTGGTATGTTGGGAGTATTAAAACTAATGTACCTATTGTCTATGTAAAAGTCAACATTTTTGTTGACTAATAAAATAAATAGTAATACCTAAACTTAAATTTCAAGAATTGTACAGTTTAAGAATGTAACATGCGCTAGTACACCTAGTAAGATTGGTTTGAATAGGTTGGCATGCCAATAGGGTTCTGTTAGCAGTACTGCATATGGCTTCATGCCATTCTGTGTTTTATGGCCTCATGTGCCATTCTGTAATAAAATAGCCTTTGGCTATATTAATTGAGTTATTATACTTGAATTTTATCCCTGATGATTATTACGGCTTATTAGCTGTTCTGTTGTACACCGGGAGACATAATGTGATTGATGGTGTGATGGTCCGAGGTACTTAGTACCTAGTGCCAATTTACCCGTTTGTCCAGTCCAGTCGACTAGTATGGGTTACTCGGGCAATGATAATAAATCTTACCAAATTTTAATCGAATAATACTGCAATAAATGCCAGATATTAAGTCTACCAAAGATGTAAACATACATTCTGCATATTCACTTTATTTTAGTTATTTTATTTTATATTGTCACCACTAAGCAGAATTGCTTAGTGCGTCGCTTTTGCTATGCGCAGGTACTAGAGACATAGCTGGGGAGTCCAGCAGACCTCATACCGGGTGAACTTTCAGATCTGCGCACAGAGTCCAAAGTCACCTCACATTTGCAGTGCATTGGTAGGACATTAGGCTACTTTTGGTCTTTTGTATTTTGTAAACTTTTGTAATGTATATTATAAGCTCATGTAATTATGCTTTTATTGTAATTATTTATGAACCATGTTTAGTAATAAATTTGAGTATTTCTTATTGAATTGAGTATGATATGAAATGAATTGAAATTTGAGATATTGAAGTCATTTAAGAAATTGTTGAAAAGATATTGACAGTTGATTGAGATTGATAATATGATTATATTGGAAGTATTTTTAACAGATTCATCAGAACTGTTTTTCCAATTTACAGCCGGTACTCTGCCGGATTTTCCATAAAATTTGCGAAAAATTCAAATTAATAAAAAATTATAAATAAATGAATTAAAAAGGGTAAATTGTAATGCAAATATGAATTGGTGGTCTGACACACTGTGTGGCATATCTTACTTGGCTATACCGTAGACGGGTAAGGGGTGTCACAAATATACCTATTGTCTATGAAAAAGTCAACATTTTAGTTGACTAATAAAATGAATAGTAACAATGAAACTTCAATTTCAAGAATTGTGCAATTTAAAAGTGTAACATGCCCTAGTACACCTAGTAAGATTGGTTTGGATAGGTTGGCATGCCAATAGGGTTCAGTTAGCAGTACTACACATGGCATTATGCCATTCTGTAATTTTATGGCTTTTAGCCATTCTGATATTATGATGATACTTGGCCCTGTGCCTAATGTTTATTATAGCTTATCAGCTGTTCTGTTGCACACCGAGAGATACATATGTGACCGATGGTGTGACGGCCCGAGGTACTTAGTACCCAGTGCTAGTTTACCCATTTATCCAGTCCAGTCATCCATTATAGGTTACTTGGGCAACCAAAAAGATGAAAATTGATAAATTTAATGAAATAATGAATATAACAAGTAACAAATAAATAAGATTACAAATAATTACCAAAAAAAAATTTGTCTGCACAAGACATCAATACATTCACTGTATATTTATTTTCTTTTAGTTCTTTTTATTTTATTATTTACACCACTAAGCATTATTACTTAGCGTATTGCTTTTTGCCATGCGTAGGTTCTGGAGAGACTGACAGAGAGCCCAGTAGACCACAGACTAGGTGAGGCCGTCTACAGTTTTGCATATTGTCCGTGTCACCTCACAGACTTCAGTGCATTGATAGGACACTAGGTTTCATTTTGGTATTTTGTAATTAAATTCTATTTTCTCATGTATAATTGAGACTTATGTAATATATTTTGGTATTAATATAAATAGTGAAAATTTGTGTTTGTAAATGAAAAATTGAGTATTTATATATGACTTGTATATGAATATCAAGTGAAATGAATAAATGAGAAATGGAATTATTGTTGAGAAATATTGAGACTTTGTTGATAAAATGGAGTTTGGGAATGATTGAAAACTTATTGGCAGTGTTTTTCACAGGTTCCGAAGAACTATTTTCTCCATTTTTAGCCGATACTCTGCCAGATTTTCTATAAAATTTGTGAAACCTCAAATAAAATTTGTAATTTCAATTAATGACTTAAATGAATTATATTTCAAAAATTGTACTTCATAACTATGAATAAAAATAAATTAAAGAAGGATAAAAATGATTGAAATAAAATAGGGTATTCAGGTACACTGTGTGACATATCTTACTCAGTTATACTGTAGACGGGTAAGGGGTGTCACAT
This sequence comes from Hevea brasiliensis, assembly GCF_030052815.1. Taxonomy (NCBI): domain Eukaryota; kingdom Viridiplantae; phylum Streptophyta; class Magnoliopsida; order Malpighiales; family Euphorbiaceae; genus Hevea; species Hevea brasiliensis. Next base: position 52,546,078 of record NC_079499.1, read on the forward strand.
TTAGTTGTATCAGAGCACGGTTTAGGCGTTTCTGGGTCTAAATCGAGTCCATACCATGCATTGCATTTGTAAGAGTCGAGATGACACTAATGCAGATCTGTTTGTTTTTGTTATTTTGATTAGGATATGGACCCCACATCACAAAGGGCAGTTGAGGAGAAAGTGGAGAGTCATGCTCCACCTGTAGCAGCTGAGACTGGAGGTAGGGGAGAACCTGCTCCACCAGCTTTAGCAAAGCCTGCTCAGCCTCCACAGGCCATGTTCTAGCAAATGGCTAGGGTAATGCCACCACCACCACCTCCATAGCAGAAATCACATCTGGAAAGATTAAGAAAATTTGGAGTAGTGGATTTCTTTGGTAAGAGAGAAGATGATTCTGTTGCAGCCAAAAACTGGTTGAATAGAACAGGAAGGGTTTTAAAACAACTCCATTGCACTCCATAGCAAAATCTAGAAGCTGCTGTATCTCTACTGCAAGATGATGCCTATCAATGGTGAGATACAGTGTCTAGTGAGGTGCAGCCAAAATTAATAACCTGGGACTTCTTCCTCTCAAAATTCAAAAAGAAGTATGTGGGTAGTGTATACCTGGAAGAGAGAAGAAAAGAATTCATTAACTTGAGACAGAGATAGCTGACAGTGGCAGAGTATGAAAAAAGAATTTGTTAGATTGAGCTATTATGGAAGGGAGATAGTCCCTAATGAGGTTGAAAGGTGTAAAAGATTTGAAGAGGGACTAAATGACAACATAAAGATAATGATCATTGCCTTGGGAATCATAGACTTCACCAAGTTAGTGGAAGCTGCATTAAAAGTTGAGAAAGTTAGAATATGTGAGCAAACTAGAAGAGAGAGACAGCAGAAGAGGGGCTCAGGTCAGTTTAGCTCATCTCATGCACCAGGAAAGAAGTTCAAAGGTCCACCTGCACTGAGTTCAGGTCAACCTTAAGGTCAGGGCCAGTCCCAAGGCCCCAGGCCACAGTTCACCCCTAGGAGAGGTCAGTCCACACCATCAGTGGGCAGCTCTCCAGGGACGAGTTTTAGGGGACCAGCCCTAGCATCTTCTGCATGTCCGCATTGCCTGAAGTGGCATAATGGGGGAGTGTTGGAGAGTGACCGGTGCCTACTTAAGGTGTGGGTCAACAGAGCATTAGTTAAGGAGCTGTCCACATAGAACTGCTATAGCTGCTCCAACACAAGTAGATCGACCTGTTCCTGCACCTCAAAGGGGTAGGAAATCTGGCAAATCTGAGACAGTGGTACCATCACAGAGACCTACATCTGAGCCAGCAGAGAGGCCTGAGGTCAGTGCACCTGCCAGAGCTTATGCCATAAAAGCTCAGGAGGAGCAAGATTCCCCAGACATCATTAGGGGTACGTTCTCCCTCTACAACACATCTGTGCATGCATTGGTGGATTTAGGATCCACTCATTCATACATCTGCATCAACCTACCTGTAGAAAGGGGGATACTAGCAGGGGAGAGTGACCAAGACATTCTGGTCAATAATCCATGGGGCCACAGTGTAGTGGTGAGCAAAGTGTACAAGGGTTGCCCGTTAAGGATTCAGGGTATGAATTCTTGGCAGACCTGATTGAATTGCCTTTCCATTAGTTTGACGTGATTTTGGAAATGGACTGGTTGTCACGTCATCAGGCAATGGTTGATTGTAAACTAAAGATGATTTCATTGAAAACTCCTGAGGGTAATGAGATCACAATTATGGGGGAAAGGACAGATTTCTTGTCCAATGTCATTTCAGCCACAGTTGCAAGAAAACTGATGAGAAAAGGCTGTGAAGCCTACCTAGCACATGTGGTTGATAGTAGGCAGGCTAAGCCAAATCTATGTGACATACCCATAGTAAGAGACTTGCCAGATGTGTTCCCTGAAGAATTGCCTGGTTTGCCACCAGAAAGGGAAGTTGAATTTGCTATTGAGATACTGCCGGGTACAGCACCAATCTCTATTGCTCCTTATAGGATGGCACCCACAGAATTGAAGGAACTGAAAATCTAGTTGCAGGAGTTACTGGATAAGGGGTTCATACGCCCCAGTGTGTCACCATGGGGAGCTCCAGTGCTATTTGTGAAAAAGAAGGATGGGAATTTGAGGTTATGCATCGATTATCGGCAATTGAATAAAGTGACTGTGAAGAACAAATATCCGTTGCCTAGAATTGATGATTTGTTTGATCAGTTAAAGGGAGCAGGAGTATTTTCCAAAATTAATCTCAGATCAGGGTATCATTAGTTGAGGGTGAAGGATGCAGATGTGCCAAAGACTGCATTCAGGACCCGGTATGGGCATTATGAGTTGCTAGTAATGCCCTTTGGCCTAACAAATGCACCAGCAACATTCATGGATGTTATGAACCGTATCTTCCATCCATATACTTAGATCGGTTTGTAGTGGTCTTTATTGATGATAATTTGGTATTCCAAGACCAGGGAAGAATATGATGAGCATTTGAGTGTTGTTCTGTAAACCCTGCGAGAAAAGGAGCTATATGCTAAGTTGTCTAAGTGTGACTTTTGGTTGAATGAAATTACATTCCTTGGACACATAGTGTCAGCTTATTGGATTAGAGTGGATCCCAAGAAAATAGAAGCAGTGATGGAATGGAAGCCTCCCAGGAATACAACTGAGGTCAGAAGTTTCTTGGGGCTAGCTGGGTATTACAGACTAAGTTACCCCTTTTTTAATAGCTACTCCAATGACTAAGTTGTTACACAAGAATGTTAGATTTGACTAGAATAACAAGTGTCAGGCCAATTTTGAGAAGTTAAAGGCTATGTTGACAGAGGCACTAGTGTTGACACAGCTAGTATCAGGAAAGGACTTTGTGATTTATAGTGATGCCTCTCATAATGGGTTAGCATGTGTATTGATGCGAGAGGGGAAGGTGGTCACCTATGCTTCCAGGTAGCTAAGGCCACATGAACAGAATTACCCTACCTATGATCTAGAACTTGCAGCAATTATCTTCGCACTAAAGATATGGAGGCACTACTTGTATGGCAAAAAGTGCTACAATTACACAAATCATAAAAGTCTGAAATACTTGCCAACCCATAAGGAGCTCAACCTTAGATAGAGGTGATGGATTGAGTTCCTGAAGGACTATGATTGTGTGATTGACTACCATCCTGGGAAGGCAAATATAATTGCTGATGATTTGAGCAGAAAATCCATCACAGCTTTGAGACCATTGAATGCCCGTCTATCCTTGGCTCGAGATGGAGCTATTTCGGCTGAGTTGCAAGTGAGGCCAAACCTGCTATAGCAGATTTTAGATGGGCGAAAGGTGGGTGAAAAGTTAATGACTACTGTGAGTAAAATCTCAGAAGGGAAAACAATTGACTATGAGGTGAAAGCAGATGGGTGTCTGTATTACAAAGGAAGGGTATGTGTACCAGATGATGGGGAATTGAAGGCCAGTATTCTGAAAGAGGCACACACCAGTGTTTATGCTATGCACCCAGGAAGTACAAAATGTATCATAACTTGAAGCTTCATTATTGGTGGCCTAGTATGAAGAAGGACATAGCTAACTATGTGACTAAATGCTTGACACGTCAGCAAATCGAGGCACAACATTAAGTTCCATTAGGTTTGCTATAGCTTATATGCATACCTGAATGGAAATGGGATCAGGTCACCATGGATTTTGTAAGTGGTCTACTTCTCACTGTAACACCCTCCCTGTAGCAACTCTGTACATTCTACTGTTTCGGTGACCAGTGTCAGTTCAGACAGCTAGAACGTCTGGAAAAATATTTAAACTAAAGTGAGGAACCATAATTAACTCAAATATTAATAAGAAAAATTTAAGAAAAATTTTAGAAATAAAATACAACCAAGTTAAATGAGCCAGTGCCCTAGCGATGGGTAACCTAGTGGAAAGTTACAGTTCTCGCAACTAGGAGCCTTAGACCTTAGGGAAAATTCATAAAATAATTTTTGGGACTCCAGAGAAGGGTTATTGAGGTTCCTATGGCATTAGAATGCTAAGAAAATGCTTAGAAAAATTTTTCAATCGGTACAGACAATTTTAGTCTGTTAAGCCAAACGGAGGGCATTTTGGTCATTTCGCCTTCAAAGGTGATTTTTTGCTGACTTGTCTAATTAAGTAAATAATTATTATGAAACAAAATGTAAATAAATATTATTAAAAATTGAATTGAAAATGAGTAGAAAAGAAAAAGAAAGAAAAATGGAATAAATGGGAATTTTGACATCATTATGATGTCATTAAAACCCCAATGACCAATCACATTATGACACCTATCTATAAACCTAATTAAAAGAGTGAAATGGGTAGAAAAATTAACCAAATTTTCTGTCTTCCCTTACCTCCAACCAGCGGAACCCATTCCCAAAACCCTTTCCACCATTAAAGCTTCCTTAAGCTTCATTTCCCACTTCAATTCACCTCAAAACCTTATCCTCCCTTCACAAAAAATTATACCCACACCAAGGAGAAGTGTTTGGCAGCCAAGAAAGAGTAAGAAAGTAAAGAAAAATTAAAGTTTTGGTTGGCTTGGATTTGAGCTACAAGAGGTTAGTGCTTATTTATGTATATTTATCTCTTTATTCTTTGTTAGGGACTTAAAATGAGTATGAAATTGTAAGTCAAATGAAATAAAACTTATTTGTATGTACACCATGGAATTTGGAAGCCCTAAGGAAGGGATAATGTTGATGGTTAAAATTAAATTAAATTGGTTTAATGATAGTATTTGAGTAGTGTAAAGGGAGTGGAGATGATAATTCATATGATATGCATGAATTGGGGATAAATTGAAATTTTGGAGTTAGGGTTTGTGGCAAAAACCTAGGGTTTTGCTCATGTAATAGTATATTAACATTGTAATGGTCAATTAGTGACCATTTGAATGTGTGTGAGGAGAAATTGAAGTGAGTAAGGATAATGGAGTCGAGCTTAGGTGAGCTGCCTTGGCTGACCTGCAGGACTAACCATGAGTCCAGTAGGTTTAGGTAGCCATAAATGGAGTTGTATAGGTTCAATTGGTGCAAGGCTAATTAGATATGAAACTAAACATATAATGGCACAACTTTGGTGAAGAAACTCTTCCCAGAAAACCAAACCAAGTTGACCTAAAAATTTCCCTAATCCGGGTGACTTGCATTCTGCCTCAGCAAAATGACCAAATAAAAAGTGTTTATTCATTTGGTCATAAATCAGTGTAGAAAGGTCCAATTGACCTAAAAGTTTACCAGCAGAAAGCTGAGATATAGGCCTACAACTTTTATGAAGAAACCTAACCCAAATTTTGACCATATCATATTCAAAAAGTGACCTGCAGTCACTGCACAAAACACTATAGATTTGGTCAGTCCAGAAAATCTAGAATGTTCGCAATCCAGCCAGTTATGGTGTTTAGGCCTTAACTTAAGCTACAAAACTCCAAATGGAGTGATTCAAAAAAGAGAAATGTAACTAGACACAATAAGGAACAACTTTCATGAAGATAACTTTGCCAAATTCCTACTATAAAAATGACCAATGGAATAGTAAACACAAGGCTTGAAATCTAAAAATTTTGAACAACTAATACTAAGCTTAGAAATGGTATTGGCAACCAATATCAACAACTTTAGAATGCAAAATGTGATATGTTGGGAGTATTAGAACCAATGTACCTATTGCCTATGCAAAAGTCAACATTTTAGTTGACTAATGAAATGAATAGTCACACCTAAACTTAAATTTCAAGAATTGTACAATTTAAAAGTGTAACATACCCTAGTACACCTAGCAAGATTGGTTTGGATAGGTTGGCATGCCAATAGGATTCAGTTAGCAGTACTGCACATGGCATTATGCCATTCTGTGATTTTATGGCTTTTAGCCATTCTGACATTATGTTGATACTTGGTCTTGTGCCTAATGTTATTACAACTTATTAGCTGTTCTGTTGCACACCGGGAGATACATATATGATCGATGGTGTGATGGCCCGAGGTACTTGATACCCAGTGCCAGTTTACCCGTTTATCGAGTCCAGTCATCTAGTATAGGTTACTTGGACAACCAAAAATGAAAGTGAACAAATTAAATGAAATAATGAATAGAACAAGTACACAATAAATAAGATTACCAATAATATTTGAAAAATTGTCTGCATAAGACATCAAAACATACACTGCATATTTACTTTTTGTTATTTCTTTTTATTTTATTATTGGCACCACTAAGCATTATTGCTTAGCACATTGCTTTTTACCACGCGTAGGTTTTGGAGAGACCGACTAAGAGCTCAGTAGACCACAGACTGGGTGAGACCTTCTGCAGATCTGCATAGTGTCCGTGTCACCTCACCAACATCTGGCATTGGTAGGACACTAGATTTTATTTTGGGTATTTTGTAATTAACTTTTGTTTTCTCATATGAAATTGAGACTCATGTAATGTCTTTTGTTATCAATGTAAATAGTGAAAATTATGTTTATCAATGAAAAAGTGAATATTTATTTATGACTTGTACATGAATATCCTATGAAATGAAATGATGAGAAATGGGAGTATATTTGAGAAATATTGAGATTTTGTTGATGAAATGGAGTTTGGGATTAATTGAAAATTTTGGAAGTGTTTTTCATAGGTTCCGAAGAACTGTTTTATCCATTTTTAGCCGGCACTCTGCCGGATTTTATATAAAATTTGCAGAACCTCAAATAAATTTATAATTTTAATAAATGACTTCAATGAATGATATTTCACGAACTATACTTCATAACTATGAAAGAAATAAATTAGGAAGGATAAAAATGATTGAAATAAAATAGGGTATTTTCGTATACAGTGTGACATATCTTACTCGGCTAGACTGTAGACGGGTAAGGGGTGCCACATTTAGTTTTATCAGAGCACGGTTTAGGCATTTCTGGGCCTAGATTGAGTCCATACCATGCATTGCATTTGTAAGAGTCGAGGTGATACTAATGCAGATTTGTTTGTCTTTGTTATTTTGAATAGGATATGGACCCCACATCACAAAGGGCAGTTGAGGAGGAAGTGGAGAGTCATGCTCCACTGCGATGAGTTGAGGCTGGGGTAGGGGAGAACACCTCTGCCGGCTCAAGCGAACACCTCTGCCTCCACAGGCCATGTTCCAGCAAATGGCCAAATTCTTCAGATAAATGGCTAGGGTAATGCCACCACCACCACCACCTCTACAGCAGAAATCACACTGGAAAGACTGAGAAAATTTAAAGCAGTGGATTTCTTTGGCAAGAGAGAAGATGATTCTGTTGCAGCCGAAAATTGGTTGAACAGAACAGGAAGGGTTTTAAAACAACTCCACTGCACTCCAGAACAAAATCTAGAAGCTGCTGTATCTCTGTTGCAAGATGATGCCTACCAATGGTGGGATACAGTGTCTAGTAAAGTGCAGCCAGAAGTAATAAATTGGGACTTCTTCCTCTCAGAATTTAAGAAGAAATATGTGGGTACTGTATACCTAGAAGAGAGAAGAAGAGAGTTCATTAACTTGAGGCAAAAACAGCTGACAGTGGTAGAGTATGAAAAAAAAAATTTGTTAGACTAAGCCGCTATGGAAGGGAGATAGTCCCTAATGAAGCTGAGAGGTGTAAGAGATTTGAAGAGGGATTAAATGATAACATAAAGATCATGATTACTGCTTTGGGAATCACAGACTTCAACAAGTTTGTAGAAGCTACATTAAAAGTTGAAAAGGTTAGAATAAGTGAGCAGACCAGAAGGGAGAGACAGTAGAAGAGGGGCCCAGGTCAGTCTAGCTCATCTCCTGCACTATGAAAAAAGTTCAAAGGTCCACCTGCATAGAGTTTAGGTCAACCTCAAGGTCAGGGATAGTGCCAAGGGCCCAGGCCACATTTCACCCCTAAGAGAGGTTAGTCCACACCATCAGTGGGCAGCTCTCCAGGGACAGGATTCAGGGAACCAGCCCCAGCATCTTCTGCATGTCCACATTGCCTGAAGTGGCATAAGGGGGAGTGTTGGAGAGTGACTGGTGCCTGCTTAAGGTATGGGTCGACAGAGCATCAGTTAAGGAACTGTCCACGTAGAACTGCTATAGCTGCTCTAACACAAGCAGACAGACCTACTCCTGCACCACAAAGGGGTAGGAAATCTGGTAAATCTGAGGTAGTGGGACCATCACAGAGGCTTGTATCTGAGCCAGTAGAGAGGTCTGAGGGCAGAGCACCTGCCAGAGCCTATGCCATAAGAGCTAAGGAGGAGCAAGATGCCACAGACATCATCAAGGGTACGTTTTCCCTCTACAATACATCTGTGCATGCATTGGTAGATCCAGGATCCACTCATTCATACATCTGCATCAACCTACCCGTAGAAAGGGGAATACTAGTAAGGGAGAGTGACCAAGACATCCTGATCACTAATCCATTGGGCCACAGTGTAGTGGTGAACAAAGTGTACAAAGGTTGCCCATTAAGGATTCAGGAGTATGAATTCTTGGCAGACCTGATTGAGTTGCCTTTCCATGAGTTTGACGTAATTTTGGGAATGGACTGGTTGTCACATCATCAGGCAATGGTTGATTGTAAATTGAAGAGGATTTCTTTGAAAACTCCTGAGGGTAATGAGATCACAATTGTGGGGGAAAGGACAGATTTCTTATCCAATGTCATCTCAGCCACAGTTGCAAGAAAACTGATGAGAAAAGGCTGTGAAGCCTACCTAGCACATGTGGTGGATACTAGGCAGGCTAAGCCAAATTTGTGTGACATACCCACAGTAAAAGACTTTCCATATGTGTTCCCTGAAGAATTGCCTAGCTTGCCACCCGAAAGGGAAGTCAAATTTGCTATTGAGATACTGCTGGGTACAGCACCAATGTCTATTACTCTTTATAGGATAGCACCCAAAGAATTGAGGGAACTGAAAATCCAGTTACAGGAGTTACTGGATAAGGGGTTCATATGCCCCAATGTATCACCATGGGGAGCTCCAGTGTTATTTGTGAAAAAGAAGGATGGGACTTTGAGATTGTGCATCGATTACCGGCAGTTGAATAAAGTGACAGTGAAGAATAAATATCCGTTGCCTAGAATTGATGATTTATTTAATCAATTGAAGGGAGCAAGAGTATTTTCAAAAATTGATCTTAGATCAGGGTATCATCAGTTAAGGGTGAAGGATACAGATGTGCCAAAGATTGCATTTAGGACCCGGTATGGGCATTATAAGTTTCTGGTGATGCCCTTTGGCCTAATAAATGCACCAGCAACATTCATGGACCTTATGAACCGTATCTTCCATCCATACCTAGATCGATTCATAATGGTCTTTATTGATGATATTTTGGTGTATTCCAAGACCAGTGAAGAACACGATGAGCATTTGAGGATTGTTCTGCAAACTCTGAGAGAAAAAAAGCTATATGCTAAGTTGTCCAAGTGTGACTTCTGGTTGAATGAGATTGCATTACTTGGACACATAGTGTCAGCTGATTGGATTAGAGTGGATCCCAAGAAGATAAAAATAGTGATGGAATGGAAGCCTCCAAGGAATACGACTGAGGTCAGAAGTTTCTTAGGGCTAGCTGGGTATTACAGAAGATTTGTGAAGGGATTTTCGTTAATAGCTGCTCCAATGACCAAGTTGTTACACAAGAATGTCAGATTTGACTGGAATGACAAATGTCAGACCAGTTTTGAGAAGTTGAAGGCTATGTTGACTGAGCCACCAGTGTTAACACAGCCAGTGTTAGGAAAGGACTTTGTGGTCTACAGTGATGCCTCTCATAATGGGTTAGGGTGTGTATTGATGCAAGAGGGGAAGGTGGTCGCCTATACTTCAAGGCAGCTAAGGCCACATGAACAGAATTACCCTGCCCATGATCTAGAACTTACAGCAATTATCTTTGCATTGAAGATTTGGAGGCACTACTTATATGGTGAAAAATGCTACATTTACACAGACCACAAAAGTCTGAAATACTTGCATACCCAAAAGGAGCTCAACCTTAGACAGAATGTAACAACCCCCATTTGTATACCTGCTATATTTCACTATTTTGGTGATCGAAGTCAGACCAGACAATTAAGGGGATTAGAACCACACTTAAGACAACTAGATAAGCTATAAACACAAAAAATTAGTAATTGCCAATTAGTTAAGTATAAACAAGAAAAATGGAACATAAAAAGTTAAACAAGCCGAGAGTCATAGTGACTGGTGACCTTCTCGGGAATGACTGCGAAGTCCATTTAAACTCAAATTTCAAACCGTAAAATGTGACACTGCGGTCCTTAGGACCATTACAAACACAGTGGAAAAGAGAAAATCACGAAAAAAGAACTATTAAGCCAGTCAAATAATTAGGTCAGGAAACCGGAAGAAATATTGAATTATTTGTAAACCGGGTTAAACCGACAAGGGGCAATTTGGTCAATTGACCCCGAGAGCTGACTCCTGATGTAACTGTCAAATAAAATTGGAGAAAAGAAAATTTTGGAGTCGGGAATTAAATTAAAGAACTAATAGAAAAATAAAAGAAAAAAAAAAGAGAAAATGAAAAAGGTGTAAGGAGATGACATCATGCATGACATCATGCATAATGCCATAAATCCCATAATTAATAATTTGATTAAAATGATTTTTTTTGGTCTTCCATAAGACAAAATACTTAAAAGAAAATAAAAGAAAAAAAAAATACCATTTGGCCTTCTCATCCAAAGTGTCGTCTCCCATCTCCCTCACTTCTCCATGGTCACACCTCCATTAAAGCTTGCACTCAAGCTTAAGTTTCTTCACTCAACCCTAATAGCTTCCATAAAAACCTCATTAGAGCTTGTTTTAGTCACTTGAGAAGAAGATTGAAAGAGGAAATAAATACAAAAGATAGCAATTTGAAGGAATTGGAGTTCCAAGAAAGGTTAGTAAGCAAATTTGATAATTTTAGTTTGATTCTTACATTTCTAACTTATTGAGCTCGTAAATAAACTTTAAATGAAAAGAAAAAAATTGTTGAGGGACCATGACTGAAATTCGGCCAGCATGTGTATGGGAGTATATTTGTATGGTTTGATGGATTTGAATGAGTTTATGGACCTCCATTAGTTGAATGATTATAGTTAAAAGCTTTAAAATTAGCTAAATGCAAAGATATTGTGAATTAGGGTTTTGGGACACTTAGGGTTAGAGACAAAAATGTGAGAAACTTTTAAATGATGTCTTGGACCTAATTTGAAGTGGGAAATGGTCAATGGTGACCAAATGAAGTGTGTTGGAATGGTTAGAGTTAAGGCCAAATTCGAATGGAGTGTGGTCATGTTGCTGGCAGCATGACTAAGTTACCTTTGAGGGACCAAAAATGAAAATTTACAAGTCCAATTGGTATGAGAGCAATTGGGAATGAAAATAGACACTAAATGACACAATTTTCATTTAGGAAGCATACCCAAAAAGTGACCAAAACCTAGTGAACAAATTAACCAACTTGAAAAATCACAGTCTGCCCTATACAAACTGACCAAATAAACAGTGTTTGTTCATTTGGTCATAACTTGAGCAAGGAAGGTCTAAATAACCTGAAATTTTACCAGTGGTTAGATGAGACATAGACCTAAAACTTTCTTGAAGAACACAAACCCAAATTATGTCATTAACCAAGTCGCCACCCAAATTTGGTGACCCAAAACTGCCAGCACCAAAAATTGCCCAGAATTCTAGGTTGTGTCCAATCCGGTAGCTATGGTTCAAATGGCTATAACTTGAGTTACAAAACTCCAATTGGAGTGATTTAAAAAGGAGAATAAACTTAAGACAATAGGGAACATTTTCTATGAAGAAAGTTTTACCAAATTCTAACAGTAAAGTGACCAATGGAACAGTATAACCTAAGGCACCAAAACTGAAAATTTGCAATTTTGCCTAAAGGACTTAAGTTTTGAGAAAATGACCAAAACAAACAAGTTTGGTGACCAAAATGTGGTATGTGGGTGAAGTTGGAGTTCCCATACCGATTAAGCCTTAGAAAGTCAATAAATTGACTTGAATAGTATAGTGAATAGTAACCCCGAAACACAAATTTTAAAGAACGTCGAGTTTAGCAGATATAAGCTAGATAAAAGTGAAATTGAATTTATTTTTGGATTTATGCTAAGTTATGGTACCAAAACACAGTGAAACTATGTGTTTCAGCTAAAAAAGACTTGGAAGGTCTAAGAGACTGAGTTAAGGCCTAGAGGCGACTCACGTCAAGTCTGTGCACAATAATTCTTGTTTAAATATTTTATCCTTGAAAATTTAACTTCTGTGATTAATTATGTATTGTGTTGCCATTTTATGATCACAAATATGACTTTGGAAATTGATCAGATTTCTCACAAATTACTTGATTAAATTATTTTGAATTGATTTTCTAATTCACACTTAGCATGACAGGGCCTTATTATTCCTCCTCCATTTATGGGGTGAGATTGATTATTTTTCCTCCCTCTCTGGTTTACTAGTTGAGGTTGTAGATCGGATGAGTACTCATTAGCTAGCTTGCCACCTCCCTCATTGATTTCGATTAGTGGGGTTGTATATTGCTTTGTCGTGATGTACAATACGGCATTGATCGGAAATTTTGTGTTATGGCTTAAGTTGTGTATGACTTGGGAACACTGTGTTTATTAAATTATTTGACTAAATTGTGTTATTATGAGTTTTGATAATTTATGAAATGTGATTGAGAAATATCTAAGTTGTGTTCTGTTAATAAATGATTTATGTATTATATTTAAAATTTTTATTGTGCTTCACTGAGTATTTTTATACTCAGCGATAGCTTATTTTGCTGTCGCAGATAAGAGCAATGAGAAAGCAGCAGAGTGAGCTGCTACTGATATTTTTTTTCGGGTATTGTTTTATACCCTTGTAGTTATTTTGATGTAAATATTGCAATGTTTTATGTATCAATGTAAAGTTGAGCAGTTGTATAATAAATTGTAATAATATTATTTTTGGATTTTCTTTTGTAAATTAAGATTTATATTTGTGAATTTCATACTATATGCACTGTGGATGGAATTATGAAATATCTTAAGTTGATAAATTGTTGGTTGAACTGTGGAATGATTTGAATTGTGTTGATTTGAGATTATTTGGAGGTTGAGAGTTGAGAAAATTATTGGAAGTGTTTTTTTTTTTAGGTATTTGAAGAACTGTTTTTCCAAATACAAACGGAACTCTGTCAAAATTTTTATAGAATTTGCAAAAAAAAATAAAAATGGACATAAATTTTTACTAGTTTTTAAGCTTTGAATAAATGATTTTAATTCATACCAAAATGCTCACCACTTCCAAAATATAAGAAAATAGTTTTAAAATCCCTTGTAGTGTACTTAATGAATTATCGATAGGTGAAGTTTGGTAGTTCATTAGGTATTCTACGGGAACATGTCATGCCTTACAGAGGGGTAAGGTGTGACATGTTTTAGTGGTATCAGAGCATGGTTTTTCAATAAATTTTGACTATGTTTATGAATATTTCTTTAATAAGTACAACTGCTCAAGTGTCTTTAATTGATACATATGACATATTTACATCATGAATATGCATTAACAGAGGTCAACCTCCTTGTGTTTGATCTCAGGAAGTAGAAATTTTGGGAAAACGGAATGGAAGAAGGAGATCATTCCGTGCAACAATCTGTTGAGGCTGAGGTTCAAGGGGAAGCCTCAGCACTTCAGAACGTGAGTGGGTTAGCCACTCCAGCTCCTACTCCAGCATCGCAGTTTCCTGCTCAGTTTGCACAGCAGATGGCTATGTTTTTCCAGCAAATGGCTGGAAATGTGCCACCCCAAGCTCAAATGCAAGCACCTATAGCATAACCACAGCCCTCAGCTCGGCAATATGAAAAATTGATGAAATTTGGGGCCACCGAGTTTAAGGGCACTGTGGATCCACTGGAGGCAGAATAGTAGTTAGAGCGAATGGAACAGGTTTTTAAGAAGCTACAGTGTGCACAAGAGCTAAAGTTTGAGTATTTTGTTTCCTTGTTGCAAGGGGATGTGTATGAATGGTGGAAGACCATCCCCCACAGCCTGGTAGAACCTCCAGTCCTTACTTGGTCAGACTTTTTAAGGGAGTTTCGACAGAAGTGGGTCCCCGATGCATATGTGGATATGAAGTTACAAGAATTCTTGAGTTTGAAACAAGGGGACAGAACCATAGCAGAATATGAGAGAGACTTCTCTCGACTAAGCCACTACGCTGGAAGCTTAGTCTCCACCCCTAGAGATAGATGTAAGAGGTTTGAGGCTGGGTTAAGGCCGAATCTGAGAATGCAAGTTGTGGGTTTCCTACATCAGAATTTCTCTGAGTTGATCTCACAGGCCCTAGAATTGAAAAGGATAGAATCAGAAGGGGTAGTGAAAAAGGGTACACAAGAGAAGGAGAAGACTGAAAGGACTACTGGACAAACACCTGAGAGTGGTTCTGGGAAAAGAAAACAATTTGGGGGATCCAGCTCCCATAGATCTGGCAGAGGCAGATTCTCTGGCCAAAGACCACCCCGGTCTGGTTAGCAGACCCAGCAAGCACCCCGAGGAGCTCTATCAGTACGGCAGTGTGAAACTTGTGGTAGAACACACGGTGGGGTTTGTTTCAAAGCCACTGGTGCATGTTTTAACTATGGAGGGAGCGGACATTTCTCTAAGGATTGTACTAGTCTGCGCCGGTCTGGACCTTTTGCTACATCTGGAGGATCAGCCCAAGTCTCTGCACCTAGAGGATCACAGCTAGCTAGTAGAGGTAGAGGCAGAGGTAGCGGTCCTGGTAACACTCCTGGAAGTCAAAGCACTGTTAACCAGCCAGTATCCAGTGGCACACCAGTCAGAGTGTATACCATGCATCAGAGAGAGGAGGCTGAAACATCAGACATAGTAGCTGGTATTTTCTCCATCCTTGACCAAGATGTACATGTGTTATTTGATCCTGGCTCCACACATTCATATGTTAGTGCTAGTGTGATGTGTTCTACTGCTATTCAGTGTGTACCAATGGATTATGATGTGCTAGTAACTAGTCTATTAGGCCAGGAGGTCAGGGTAAATAAATTATATAAGGATTGTCCTTTGGTGATCTAAGGACACACTTTTCTGTCTGATTTAATTGAAATGCCCTTCAGAGATTATGACATTATCTTGGGCATGGATTGGTTAGCCAGGCATCATGCGATGATTGATCAGTAGATCAAGATCACTTTTGGTCTCCCTCAGTATGGTGATGTAGTAATACATGGGGTGAGGCAGTTATTGCCTTCAAACATCATTTCAGCTGCATTGGCCAGAAAAATAATTAGGAAAGGGTGTGAGGCGCACTTGGCACATGTGATAGACACCCAAGTGGATAGTCTAGCACTGAGGGACATTCCTACTGTATGTGACTTTTCAGATGTATTTCCTGATGAATTGCTAGGATTACCTCCAGAAAGAGAAGTGCAGTTTGAAATTGATGTTATGCCTGGTGTGGACCCAATCTCCATAACGCCATACAGAATGGCACCAGCAGAACTAAAAGAATTGAAAGTACAGTTGCAAGAGTTGCTTGACAAGGGCTTTATCCGCCCTAGTGTGTCACCTTGGGGAGCGCCAGTATTGTTTGTAAAGAAGAAGGATGGCACTCTCTGGTTATGTATTGACTATCAGCAGTTGAATAAGGTGACAATAAAAAACAGATACCCATTGCCCCGCATTGATGACTTATTTGATTAGTTGAGGGGTGTAGCTGTGTTCTCCAAAATTGACCTAAGATTAGGTTATTATCAGCTGAAAGTACAAGAGCAGAGTATTTCTAAAACTGCCTTTAGAACCCGCTATGGCCATTATGAGTTCTTGGCTATGCCATTCAGGTTAACTAATGCTCCGGCTGCTTTTATGGATCTGATGAATACTATCTTCAGACCATACCTCGACCAGTTTGTTGTGGTATTTATTGATGATATATTGGTCTATTCGAGGAATGCAGAAGAGCATGATAGACGTCTGCGGATTGTACTGCAGACTTTGAGGGAGAAATAGCTATATGCCAAATTGTCGAAGTGTGAATTTTAGCTAAAGGAAATATCTTTCTTGGGGCATGTAGTATCAGAAGAGGGCATCAAGGTAGATCCAAGTAAGATAGAAGCTTTTCTTAATTGGAGACCACCCAGAAATGTCACAAAGATTCACAGTTTTCTGGGTTTAGCTGGATACTACCGTCGATTTGTGAAGGGATTTTCCATATTGGCATCTCCCTTGACCAAGCTGCTTAGAAAAGATGTGAAATTTCAGTGGACGGATAAATGCCAATAGAGTTTTGATGAATTGAAGAAATGTTTGACTAAGGCTCTAGTCCTAACTTTACCTACACCGGGTAAAGAATATACAGTTTACAACGATGCTTCTCACAATGGGCTAGGTTGTGTGTTGATGCAAGATCGGAATGTCATTGCCTATGCATCACGCCAGCTGAAACCGCATGAGAGAAATTATCCGACACATGATTTGGAGTCTGCAGCCATTGTGTTTGCTCTTAAGATCTGGAGACACTATTTGTATGGGGAAAAGTGTTACATCTACACAGATCATAAGAGTTTGAAGTATTTGAGCACCCAGAAAGAGTTGAATTTGAGACAGAGGAGATGGTTAGAGTTGATAAAAGACTATGATTGTCTAATAGATTATCAGCCAGGGAAAGCTAATGTTGTGGCTGACGCCTTAAGTCGCAAGACTATGGCAAGTCTACAGGTTACTCCTTTGTCTATGGTACATGAGTTGAGATCATTACATGCCAGTTTAGAGATTAATGATGAGGGGCAGACAGCAGTTGCATGGCATGTATAGCCAGTATTGATTGATCAGATTAGAATGGCTACTCAGAATGATCAAAAGTATCAGAGACTGTTGAAAGAAGTCCAGCAGGGCAAGAAACCATAATTCTCAATAAGAGATGATGGTCTATTGCTACACCAGGGCAGAATGTGTGTTCCTAATGATGTTGATTTGAGGCAGATCATTTTGAAAGAAGCACATGAGTCTCCTTTTGCTATGCACCCTGGTGGCACAAAAATGTATAGAGGGCTAAAGCAGCATTACTGGTGGATGGATATGAAAAGATATGTGGTAGAGTTTGTTTCCAAATGCCTAACTTGTCAGCAAGTAAAGGCAGAGCATCAAGTACCCATTGGGTTGTTACATCTACTACCAGTACCAGAATGGAAATGGGAGAGAATAACAATGGATTTTGTGATGGGACTTCCAAAGACACAGAAGAGTCATGATGCAGTATGGGTCATTGTCGATAGACTGACTAAGTCTGCTCATTTTCTGCCAGTCCGAATGGACTACAGTTTAGACAGATTGGCCAGGTTGTACATCGATGAGATTGTGAGACTTCATGGAGTGCCAGTATCCATTGTATCAGACAGAGATCCTAGGTTCACTTCTAGATTCTGGGGTAGTCTTCAGAGAGCCCTAGGAACTAGATTGAACTTTAGTACAGCATTCCACCCACAGAAAGATAGCCAGTCTGAGAGGGTAATTCAGATCTTGGAGGATATGCTACGGGCTTGTGTGATTGAGTTTGAGGGCAGTTGGGATACACACTTGCCTTTGATTGAGTTTGCTTACAATAACAACCAATCCAGTATTGGGATGCCTTCATATGAAGCTTTGTATGGTAGAAAATGTAGAACCCCATTGTGTTGGGATGACATGGGTGAAAGAAAGATGATTGGACCCAAAATTGTTCAGCAAACTGAGGAGAAGATCAGGGTGATCAGAGGTCGACTTAAGATTGTATCAGACCGTCAAAGTCCTACATTGATTTGAAGAGAAGGGATATTGAATATGCAGTGGGTGACAAAGTATTCCTCAAGGTTTCTCCTTGGAAGAGGATTATGAGATTCGACAGAAAGGGGAAACTGAGTCCTCGCTTCATTAGGCCATATGAGGTTCTGGAAAGAGTGGGTCCTTTGGCATATCGTTTGGTACTACCTCCAGAGTTGGAGAAAATACATAATGTCTTTCATCTGTTTATGTTGAGGAGGTAACGATCAGACCCATCTCATGTACTACCAGTAGAGGAAATTGAAGTGAATCCAGACCTCACATATGAGGAGGAACCCATAGAGATTCTGGCTTATGAGGTGAAGCAGCTACAAAATAAGCAGATACCGTTGGTAAAAGTGCTATGGAACCATCATTCGGGCCAGGAGGCTACTTGGGAACGAGAGGAGGACATGAGGAGACAACACCCACAGCTGTTCAGAGATTGATACCAGATAAAATTTCGAGACGAAATTTATTTTAAAGGGGGGAGAATTGTAACACCCCCATTTGTATAGCCTGGTATATTTCACTATTCCAGTGACTGGAGTCGGACCGGATAATTAAGGGGATTAGAACCACACTTAAGACAACTAGATAAGCTATAAACACAAATAATTAGTAATTGCCAATTACTTAAGTATAAATAAGAAAAATGGAACATAAGAAGTTAAACGAGCCGAGAATCACAGCGATGGGTGACCTTCTTGGGAATGACTGCGAAGTCAATTTAAAATCAAATTTCAAATCGTAAAATGTGATGCCACGGTCCTTAGGACCATTAAGAACACAGTGGAAAAGAGAAAATCACGAAAAAGAACTGTTGATCCAGTCAAATAATTAGGTCAAGGAGCTAGAAGAAATATTCAATTATTTAAAAACCGGGTTGAACCGGCGAGGGGCAATTTGCTCAATTGACTCCGAGAGCTGACTCCTGATCTAACTGTCAAATAAAATCATAGAAAAGAAAATTTCAGAGTCGGGAATTAAATTAAAGAACTAATAGAAAAAAAAAAGAAAAAAAAAAGAGAAAATGAAAAAGGTGTAGGGAGATGACATCATGCATGACATCATGCATGATGCCATAAATCCCATAATTAATAATTTGATTAAAATGATTTTTTTTTGGTCTTCCATGAGACAAAATACTTAAAAGTAAAGAAAAGAAAAAAGAAATACCATTTGGTCTTCTCATCCAAAGTGCCGTCTCCCATCTCCCTCACTTCTCCATGGTTACACCTCCATTAAAGCTTCCACTCAAGCTTAAGTTTCTTCACTCAACCCTAATAACTTCCATAAAAACCTCATTAGAGCTTGTTTTAGTCACTTGAGAAGAAGATTGAAAGAGGAAAGAAATACAAAAGATAGAGATTTGAAGAAATTAGAGTTCTAAGAAAGGTTAGTAAGCAAATTTGATAATTTTAGTTTGATTCTTACATTTCTAACTTATTGAGCTTGTAAATAAACTTTAAATGAAAAGAAAAAAAAATTATTGAGGGACCATGGCTGAAATTCGGCCAGCATGTGTATGGGAGCATGTTTGTATGGTTTGATGGATTTGAATGAGTTTATGGACCTCCATTAGTTGAATGATTATAGTTAAAAGCTTTAAAATTAGCTAAATGCAAAGATATTGTGAATTAGGGTTTTGGGACACTTAGGGTTAGAGACAAAAATGTGAGAAACTTTTAAATGATGTCTTGGACCTAATTTGAAGTGGGAAATGGTCAATGGTGACCAAATGAAGTGTGTTGGAATGGTTAAAGTTAAGGCCAAATTCGGATGGAGTGTGGTAATGCTGCTGGCAGCATGACCAACTTACATTTTAGGGACCAAAAATGAAATTTTACAAGTCCAATTGGTATGAGACCAATTGGGAATGAAAATAGACACTAAATGACACAATTTTCATGTAGGAAGCATGCCTAAAAAGTAACCAAAACCTAGTGAACAAATTGATCGAACTTGAAAAATGACAGTCTGCCCTGTACAAACTGACCAAATAAACAGTGTTTGTTCATTTAGTCTTAACTTGAGCTAGGAAGGTCTAAATGACCTAAAATTTTACCAGTGGGTAGATGAGACATAGACCTAAAACTTTCATGAAGAACACAAATCCAAATTATGTCATTAACCAAGTCATTTGGCCACCCCAATTTGGTGACCCAAAACTGCAAGCACGAAAAATTGCCCAGAATTCTGGGTTTTGTCCAATCCGGTAACTATGGTTCAAATGGCTATAACTTGAGCTACAAAACTCCAATTGGAGTGATTCAAAAAGGAGAATAAACTTAAGACAATAGGGAACATTTTCTATGAAGAAAGTTTTGCCAAATTCTAATAGTAAAGTGACCAACGGAACAGTACAACCTAAGGCACCAAAACTGAAAATTTGCAATTTTGCCTAAAGGACTTAAGTTTTGAGAAAATGACCAAAACCAACAAGTTTGGTGACCAAAATGTGGTATGTGGGTGAAGTTGGAGTTCCCATACCTATTAAGCCTTAGAAAGTCAGCAAATTGACTTGAATAGTATAGTTAATAGTAACCCCGAAATACAAATTTTAAAGAACGTCGAGTTTAGCAGATATAAGCTTGATAAAAGTGAAATTGAATTTATTTTTGGATTTATGCTAAGTTATGGTACTGAAACACTGTGAAACTGTGTGTTTCAGCTGAAAAAGACTTGGAAGGTCTAAGAGTTTGAGTCAAGGCTTAGAGGCGACTCATGTCAGGTCTGTACACAATAATTTTTGTTTAAATATTTTATCCTTGAAAATTTGACTTCTATGATTAATTATGTATTGTGTTGCCATTTTATGATCGCAAATATGACTTTGGAAATTGATCAGATTTCTCACAAATTACTTGATTAAATTATTTTGAATTGATTTTCTAATTCATACTTAGCATGACAGGGCCTTATTATTCCTCCTCCATTTATGGGGTGAGATTGATTATTTTTCCTCCCTCTCTGGTTTACCAGTTGAGGTTGTAGATCGGATGAGTACTCATTAGCTAGCTAGCCACCTCCCTCATTGATTTCGATTAATGGGATTGTAGATTGCTTTGTCATGGTGTACAACACGGCGTTGATCGAAAATTTTGTGTCATGGCTTAAGTTGTGTATGACTTGGCAATACTGTGTTTATTAAATTATTTAACTAAATTGTGTTATTATGAGTTTTGATAATTTGTGAAATGTGATTGAGAAATATCTAAATTGTGTTTTGTTAATAAATGATTTATGTATTGTATTTAAAATTTTTATTGTGCACCACTGAGTATTTTTATATTCAGCGATAGCTTATTTTGCTGTCGCAGATAAGAGCAAGGAAAAAGCAGCAGAGTGAGCTACTACTGATATTGAGGACTACCCTAATATTTTTGTACGGGTATTGTTTTATACCCTTGTAGTTATTTTGATGTAAATATTGCAATGTTTTATGTATCAATGTAAAGTTGAGCAGTTATATAATAAATTGTAATAATATTATTTTTGAATTTTCTTCTGTAAATTAAGATTTATATTTGTGAATTTCAGATTATATGCACTGTGGATGGAATTATGAAATATCTTAAGTTGATAAATTGTTGGTTGAACTGTGGAATGATTTGAATTGGGTTGATTTGAGATTATTTAGAGGTTGGGAGTTGAGAAAATTATTGGAAGTGTTTTTTTTCCAGGTATTTAAAGAACTGTTTTCTCCAAATATAAGCGGAACTCTGTCAAAATTTTTATAGAATTTGTGGAAAAAAATAAAAATGGACAAAAATTTTTACTAGTTTTTAAGCTTTGAATAAATGATTTTAATTCATACCAAAATACTCACCACTTTCAAAATGTAAGAAAATAGTTTTAAAATCTCTTGTAGTGTACTTAATGAATCATCGGTAGGTAAAGTTCGGTAGTTCATTAGGTATTCTACGGGAACATGTCATGCCTTACAGAGGGGTAAGGTGTGACACAGAAGCGATGGATTGAGTTTCTGAAGGACTATAATTGTGTAATTGACTACCATCCTGGGAAGGCAAATGTAGTTGCAGATGCTTTGAGCAGAAAATCCATTATAGCTTTGAGATCATTGAATGCCCGTCGATCCTTGGCTCGAGATGGAGCTATTTTGGCTGAGTTGCTAGTGAGGCCAGACCTGCTACAGCAGATTTTCGATGGGCAGAATGTAGATGAGAAATTAATGACTACTGTGAGTAAAATCTCAGAAGGGAAAGAAACTGACTATGAAGTGAAAGCAGATGTGTGTCTATACTACAAAGGAAGAGTGTGTGTACTGGATGATGGGGAATTGAAAGCCAGTATTCTGAAAGAGGCACACACCAGTGTTTATGCTATGCACCCAGGAAGTACAAAAATGTATCATGATCTAAACTTCATTATTGGTGGCCTAGTATGAAGAAGGACATAGCTGACTATGTGACTAAATGCTTGACATGTCAGCAAGTCAAGGCAGAACATCAAGTTCCATCGGGTTTGCTGCAGCCTATACGCATACCTGAATAGAAATGGGATCGGGTCACCATGGATTTTGTAAGTGGTCTACCACTCACCCAGAAGAAGCATGATGCAGTATGGGTGATAGTAGATAGATTGACGAAGTCTACACACTTTCTGCCAGTTAGAACTGGCTACTCACTGGAGAAGTTAGCAGAATTGTATATCAGTGAAATAGTTACACTGCATCAAATTCCACTTTCCATCATATCTGATTGAGACCTAAGGTTTACATCGAGATTTTGGAAGAAATTGCATGAATCCTTGGGTATACAACTCCACTTCAGCCCAGCTTTCCATCTTCAGATGGATGCGCAATCAGAAAGAGTAATCTAGGTAAAGAATTGAAACTAATTGAACAAATACAAATATTAAACTGAAATGATAATAATAGCATGAAATATATGTCAGGTCCTTGAGGATATGCTGAGGAGTAGTGTTATTGAGTTTGAGGGAAGTTGGGATAGATACCTTCCACTGGCAGAATTTGCATACAACAATAGCTACCAAGCTAGTATCCAAATGGCCTCGTATGAAGCACTGTATGGGAGGAAATGTAGAACTCCAGTGTGCTGAACTGAATTGGGTGAAGATAAACTGGTAGGGCCAGACCTGGTGAAATAGACTGAGGAGAAGGTAAAACTAATCAAAGCCAATCTGAAGGTTGCCTCAGACAGACAAAAATCCTATACCGACCTAAAGAGAAAAGAAATAGAATATACGATTGGTGATAAAGTGTTCCTCAAGGTGTCACCGTGGAAGAAGGCACTAAGGTTTGGAAGAAAAGGTAAGTTAAGCCCAAGGTTCATTGGCCCATATGACGTTATTGAATGTGTGGGTCCAGTGGCCTGTAGGCTAGCTTTACCATCAGAGCTAGACAAGATCCATAATGTGTTCCATGTGTCTATGCTAAGAAGATACCGCTCAGATCCTTCACATGTCATCTCTATGGAAGAAATTGAAGTACAACTGGACTTGACATATGAAGAAGAACCCATACGGATCTTGGCTCGTGAAGTGAAAGAGTTGAGAATAAGCAGATACCACTGGTGAAAGTGCTTTGGAGGCACCACAACACCGAGGAGGCAACTTAGGAAAGTGAAGAGACGATGAGACAACAGTTCCCTCAACTGTTTGCATCAGGTAAATTTCGAAGACGAAATTTATATTAGAGGGGAAGAGTTGTAACACCGTCCCTGTAGCAACTTTGTATATTCTACTGATCCGATGACCAGTGTCAATTCGAATAGCTAGAACATCTGGAAAAATATTTAAACTAAAGTGAGGAACTATAATTAACTCAAATATTAATAAGAAAAATTTAGAAAAAAATTTTAGAAATAAAATACAACCAAGTTAAAAGAGCCGGTGCCCTAGCGATGGGTAACCTAGTGGTAAGTTGTGGTTCTCGCAACTAGGAGCCCTAGACCCTGAGGGAAAATTCATAAAATAATTTTTGGGACTCCAGAGAAGGGTCATTGAGGTTTCTATGGCATTAGAATGCCAAGAAAATGCTTATAAAAAATTTTCAATTGGTACAGACAATTTTAGTCTATTAAGCCAAACAGAGCGCATTTTGGTCATTTCGCCTTCAGAGGTATTTTTTGCCGATTTGTCTAGTTAAGTAAATAATTATTATGACACAAATGTGCATAAATATTGTTAAAAATTGAATTAAAAATGAGTAGAAAAGAAAAAGAAAAAAAATAAAATAAATGGGAATTTTGACATCATTATGATGTCATTAAAACCCCAATGACCAATCACATTGTGACACCTATCTATAAATGTAACACCCCCATTTGCATAGCCTATTATATTTCACTGTTCCGGTGACCGGTGTCGATCCGGATAATTAAGGGGATTAGAACCACATCTAAGATAACTAAATAAGCCATAAACACAAATAATTAGCAATTGTCAATCAGTTAAGTGTAAATAAGAAAAACATAATATAAGAAGTTAAATGAGCTGAGAGTCACAGCGATGGGTGACCTTCTCGGAAACGACTGCGAAGTCGATTTAAACTCAAATTTCGAACCGTAAAATGTGACGTCGTGGTCCTTAAGACCCTTATAAACACAGTGGAAAAGAGAAAATCATGAAAAATAATTGTTAAGCCAGTCAAATAATTAGGTTAGGGAGCCGGAAGAAATATGGAATTAATTACAAACCGGGATGAACCGGCGAGGGGCAATTTGGTCAATTGACTCCGAGAGCTGACTCCTGACCTAACTCTCAAATAAAATCGGAGAAAATAAAATTTCGGAATTGAAAATTAAATTAAAGAACTAATAGAAAAAAAAAAGAAAAAAAAAGGAAAATGAAAAAGGTGTAGGGAAATGACATCATGCATGACATCATGCATGATGCCATAAATCCCATAATTAATAATTTGATTAAATGGATTTTTGGGTCTTCCATAAGACAAAAGACATAAAGAAAAAAAAGAAAAGAAAAAAAATAAAACACAAAGTCTTCTTCTTCAAAACGTCACTTTCCCTCTCCCTCATATCTCCATAGTTAAACATCCATTAAAGCTTGTCTTCAAGCTTTAAAACCCTTACCAAATCCCAACTTCTTCCATAATCACTCCATGAAACCTTATTCCCTTCCCTTTAGAAAGAAATTTAACAAGAAAGAAAGAAGAAAAGAGGAGAAAAATTGAAGATTGGATATCAAAGTTGAGGTAAGCACATCAAATTGAAAGTTTGAGATTAGTTGTTGTGTTTTTAGCTTGAATTACTTGTAAATAAACTTAAAATAAAAAAAAATATGTGTGAGGGACTAAATTGAAATTCGTCCAGCAGGGAGGGGAGAGTGATTTGCATGAGTTTGATTGAGTTAAACATGTTAAAATGCTGGAATGAGTTGAAAGATTGTGTTTATATGCTTTGAATTAGTTAATTACAATGAATTAGTGTGGTTAGGGTTTGAAACCTAGGGTTTTGAGGCAAAAATTAAGGATAAAATGGTAAATGATATATTTGACCTAATGTGAAGTGAAAAATGGTCATTTGTGACCAAATGAGGTGTGTTAGAAGTGTTGGAATTAAAAGCCAATTCAAATTGGATAAGGTCATGTGCTGGCAGCATGACCAAAATTTCCTTTGAGGGACCAAAAATTAAATTTTACAAGTCCAATGGATATGGGACCAATTGGGGATGAAAATAGGCACTAAATGACACAATTTTCATTTAGGAAGCCTGCCCAAAAAGTGACTAAAACCTAGTGAACAAAGTGACCGAAGTTGAGAAATCATAGGCTGCCCTGCATAACCTGACCAAATGAACAGTATTTGTTCATTTGGTCATAACTCGAGCTAGGCAGGTCAAAATGACCTGAAATTTTACCAATGATTAGATGAGATATAGACCTAAAACTTTCATGAAGAAACCAACCCAAATTATGCCATTAACCCAATCAAATTACTGAGCCAAATTGGGTCACTGAATCTGCAGACTGCAGATTTGCCATTTGAACAGTAAAGTTTCAATGGCTATAACTCTCTCTAGAAAACTTCGATTTAGGCGATTCTTGAACCAATGGAAACCTAAGACATGGTAGAACATTTCATATGATGAAAATTAGACCAAATTATGAACTTAACTTGATCAAATTACTGAATGAAGTTGGATCAACAAATCTGCAGAACCAAATTCTGCAGCATGAACAGTAAATGTAATTTGCTTATAACTTGAGCTACAAAACTCCAATTGGGGTGATTCAAAAAGGAGAATAAACTTGAGACAATAGGGAACATTTTTTATGAAGAAAGTTTTGCCAAATTCCAACAGTAAACTGATCAATGAAATAGTACAATTAGGAACACCAAAACTGAAAATTTGCAATTTTGCCTAAAAGACCTAAGTTTTGAAAAAATAACCAAAACCAACAAGTTTAGTGACCAAAATGTGGTATGTGGGTGAAGTTGGAGTTCCCACACCTATTAAGCCTTAGAAAGTCAACTATTTGACTTGAATAGTGTAGTGAATAGTAACCCAAAACACAAAATTTCAAGAACGTCGAGTTAAGCGCGTTAGAGCTAGATAAAAGTGAAGCTAAATTTATTTTGGATTTATTTTAAGTTCTAGTACTGAAACACTGTAAAATTGTGTGTTTTAGTTGGAAAGAATACCGGGAAAGAACCCGAGGAACCGAGTTAAGGCCAAGAGGCGACTCGCTTGAGGTTTGTGCACAACTAACTCTTTTGTTATTTTTCAATTCCAAATTGATTTGAAATAAATTTATTGTATGATTTGTGATTTTGTTGTGTTGAGAATTTTAACTTATTGAATGAAGTTGTATAATTTGAATATAAATTTTCTTATGCATTTAAGGATTTATTGCATTGTTTTGAGGATTGTAAATTTTAAGTTTGATGTGTTGGCAACCTTGAGCATGAATTTATGATGATTAAATATGTTGATTTATAAATACTTTGAAAATAAAAATTATTTTCAATATGATTTGAAACCACAGTTGACATGATAAAATATGTTGTGAATTCTCATTAGCTTGTCTAGTGAGATAACTCCTCCACTTGATGGGGCGAGTTTCTTCCTCTCTGGCTTGCCAGTTGGGGAATGATGTGAATGAGTACTCATATATATTAGCTAGTCTTTGTTTCTCCCTTTTAGCCTCGGTTATTGGGAGAATGTGAAATGTTGTGGTGTACAACACGGCATCTATTCGAATTTTGGGTCATGGGTTCGACTGTGTGTATTGTTGGCAACGCCCTTTAAATTATGCATGATTTGATAAATTGTGATTGAAATAAATAATTTGTCAATGATTCAAAAATTTTTTCATTGTTTCGGAATTTAAAAGAAATATAAATAAATAGTTGCTATTTGATCAAAAAGTTATTCGAATGAATAATTTGCATGAATGAAAATGTTGATTTCTGAAGGTTATGGATTTTAAAGAATTTAGAAATTTTAAAATTCTATTTGTTATGAATTGTCAAGCATAAATTGTATTAAGTTTTAAATTATTAGTTTGTGCACCACTGAGTTCACCACTCAGCGATAGCTTTGTATGCTGTCGTAGATATAGAGACTAGAGGAGCAGTAGATTGAGCTGCTGAGGACAGGGGAGCTACCTGCTAGAAGTTATCGGGTATAATTTATACCCTGATTGTAAATATTTCTTTTGATGTATATATTGCACATAAATGTATGGACATGTAAAAATGGGTCTTGAGCAGTTTGTATAAAATTTGTATAAAGTTGTAATATATATTGTAGTTTGAAATTCTCTTAATGTAAATTTTGTAATGATGTGTTTTGTTTCTAATGAAATATGAATGGAACTATTTTATTTAATTTGAATGAAATGGATTGCTAGTATTTTGATGATCATTGGATAGTGGATTTGAAATTTTAAAGTTGATAAATGTGTTGAGAAATTGATTGAGATTGAGTATGAAATTGAAGCAGTTGTTGAGAAAAATTTTTATAAGTGCTTTTTACAGGTATTTGAAGAACTGTTTTATCAAAATACAGAGGGAACTCTGTCAAAATTTTTATAAAATTTGCATAAAAATAAAGTGGGCCAAAAATATTAACTAGTTTTAATTTTAACTAAATGTTTTAAGTACTTATTAGAAAATGCTCACCACTTATCAAAAGTAAGAAAATTGCTTTAAAATCCCTTGTAGGGTACTTAATGAGTTATCGGTAGGTGAAGTTCGTTAGTTCATTAGGAATTCTACGGGATCATGTTATGCCTTACAGAGGGGTAAGGTGTGACATACTTTAGTGGTATCAGAGCAAGTTTTTGAAGTACGTTTTAAATTGTGAATTTGTGTCTTTCCTTGTTAAGTACAACTGCTCAATGTCCATAATTGTTACATACCGTGCATTACATCATGAATATGAACTAACGGGGAGTGTAACATCCCCATTGCACGTGTTCTGTATGTTCTGTTGCTCCTGTGGTCAAATAACAGTCCAGGCAAGTCAGGATGTCTGGAACTACACTTCGGTGATGGTGAACAGACATATAATGATGAAATAAATAAAAAGAAAATACAAGAAAAATCAAACAAAAATGAAAGAGAGAAAACAAAGCTAAGTTAAACGAGCCGGCACCGTAGCGATGGGTGACCACACCGGGAAGGCCGTTGCCGACCCCGGGACCGCAGGGAACCCTCGGAATATAATTTTGAGACATAGATAAAGGTTTATTGAAATGTAATTGACACTAGAAATTTCAAATAAAAATTAATAAATTAGTACAAAGAAAAATGAAAAATCGAAAAACAGACAAAAATCTGTGTTACCGAAAAATCGAGAATGTAACCCGAAGTGGGGTATTTTGGTCAATTGACACCTAGAGTTGGCTTTTGACCTAAATGTCCATTAAAAATAAATGATATTACACTTTATAAATGTCATAAAAAAAAAATTAAATGGTGACACATTATGTAAATAGTGAAATAATTGAGCTAAAGGTGCAAATAATGAAAGTTTAACTAATTAAACAATTAGTTTAGAGTTAGTGCTCCACTAACTCAATTCTTGGCACATTATCTACGTCATTAGTGGGCTGAAACCACTTCTTCTTCACCAAAACACAAACCAGCCGAAACAAAACCTCCATGGAAGTCCACCATGGCCAAACTTCCTCCATCAACATGCACCATTGATCAAGCCCTCATTTTCACTTGCTTCCTTCATTAAAGCTTGCCTATTCACCTTGGGGAAGATATTGGCAACAAGAAAAACCAGATTTGGTGAAGTTTTGATAAGCATCAAAAGTTGTAAGTGTCCAAAATCCCTCCCTTGCTTTGGTAAAGCTTGTGTTTAGGTTGAGGTGAGTGTTTTGGTGAAGAGAAATAAAAGAAATAGTGAGAAATGAATTTTTCCATTTTTGGCAGCCATGAACCCTTGTTGAGCTTGAGTTATTTTTACTTCTAATGAATGAAAATGAAGGTTGATTGATTCAAATGAAAGTTAGAGTAAGTTTGTGCACAAGTATGTACATGTAGTGTTTAGATTAAAGGTGTGAAATGGAAGCTTGAAGCCTTGAGCAAACTGCCATGTTTGGCAGGCCCTAATAGCATGAATTTGTGTGTGAATATATGGTTATTAATGATATATGTTAATGTCAATTTGTGGGCAGCAAGTGTAAGTGATGTTGATGTATGAATATGTTGAAGTATATGTGTAATATTAACATTGAAGTATGTTGAATTTTGGTGGAAGTGAATGTTGAACTTAATGATGGATTGTGTGCATTGAGCACTTGAACATTCTGCCCAGAATTGTTGCTGAAATTGTTTACAATATATGTATAGAAGTGTTGTTGATTGAATATTGTAGTAATGAGGAGGAGGAGGAACATTAAATTGGAAGTGTATGAGCTTTGTGCAGGTTGTGTATTGAAGGCAGCACCTAAATGAGGCCATAAGTGCCAAACTATGAACCCAATTGGTATGAGGCCAATATAGGGTGAAACTAGACACCAAATAGGCCAACTTTCATGTAGAAAGGTTGCCAAAATTCTGCCTAGAAATTGACCTTAAAAAGTGACCAAATCCGGATTAGTGCATTTGAGGCCTGAAAACTGACCCTTTGGGCAGCAGTTAGTGTTTAGGTCATAACTCACTCAAAACAGGTCCAATTAACCTGAAATTTTGACCATGAATAGTTAAGACCTATATCTACAAGTCTTATGAAGACACCAAAGTCCAGAAATGACCAGAACCAAGTCAAATGGCTTGCACAAGTTAGGGCACAAAAACTACCGAACCAAAAGTGACCTAAAAATTGACCAAATTGTGCACTAAAGGTGCAATCTGTCCAGCTTTAGCAAATTGACCATATCTTGGTCTACACAACTCGGAATGACCTGAAATTTTGCTCTGCGTGCAACAAGACATAGAGCTACAATTTTGCGTCTTTGACCAGAAGCTAAAAACCAAGGGAAATAGGACTTTAAGCTAGACCATTCTAGCATACAAAAATTGAGAATGTGACATTTTGCATACAATGATGCTTGAAGTATTTTGGCATTGAATGCCAACTTGTAAAAATGGTAAATTGCACTATATTGGCAGCATATTGAGATTTAAATTGTTACATATTGATGCTAGAAACAACTTATCTATGTTACCTAAAAAGGTCAACACATGCATTGACTTGTGAATTATATAATAGTTAGTAAACTCCAAAGATTGAAGAATTAAATAATTAAATTATAATGTGTCCTAGTTTGCCTAGTTGACTAGTATGGATAGGTTGGCATGCCAATAGGATTCTGACAGCTGTTCTGTAAATGGTTTTATGCCATAATGTGTTTTTACGGCCTGTTATGCCGCACTGTGACTTTAATAGCCTACGGCTATACATATTGTGTATTTATTTTTGGCTTATCGCCAGATTGACTATATGGCTTTTTAACCACGCTATTTGCACACCGGGAGACACTTTGTGACCGATGGTGTGACGGCCCGAGGTACTAGCTACCCAGTGCTAGTATATCTGTTTATCCAGTCTGGTCAGTATATAGGCTACATGGGCAGTAATTCAAGTACTATTAAATTCAAATACCTAAATCCAATCTATTGACATACAGCACCACCAAAAATTTGTAAACACTTTATTTACTTTATTTTAGTGTATATTTCTTTACATTTGGCACCACTAAGCAAAATTGCTTAGCGCGTTGCTTTTGTAACGCTTAGGTATTGGAGACACAGCTGGGGAGCCCAGCAGACATACTACCGGGTGAGACATCAGATCTGCATAGGAGTCCAGAGTCATCTGCACTGCATTGCATATGTGGTAGGACTTAGGATAACCTGTATTTTGTACTTTTATTGTATTTTCGAGATTCGGTCTTGTATTTTGTAATATCTTGTACATATTAAATAACATGGAGATTTTTTGTATATATTTAAATTATTATGGACTGTATTATGGAACTGTTTAATGACTGTAAAAGTCTATAGACTTTATTGAGAAATAGAGACTGTGAAATATTTGAGATTTTAATATTATCATATTAAACTATTTTTAACAGGTTTGGAAGGACAGTTTATCCGAAATGCAGATGGCACCTTGCCAAATTTTTATTATTATTTTAAAACACTGACTTTATTAAAGTATGAAAATAGAACCAGCATGCTATGAATAGCACATAAACACTTTTTAAAATCAAATTGAGTTTAGAAAATGTGATAATCACAGACTAGGTGCTCCGGCACGCCGTGTAGCACGCCTTGCTCGGCTATTCTGTAGACGGATAAGGGGTGTTACATTTAGTGGTATCAGAGCACGGTTTAGGCATTTCTGGACCTAGATAGATTGCACATCATGCATTGTATTGTAAGTGTTAAGATGACTCTAATGCAGATCTTTTGATTTGTTTTGTTATTTTGATCAGAATATGGACTCCACATCGCAGAGAGCGGTCGATGAGGAAGTGGAAAGTCATGCTTCATCTATGACTGAACCAGGAGACAGGAGGGAACCTGTTCCACCAGTACCAAATGCATCAGCCACATTTCAGCAAATGGCTGAGTTCTTTAGACAAATGGCAGGAGTTATGCTACCACCACCACCTCCACATAAAAAATCTCATATAGAGAGACTCAGGATGTTTGGAGCAGTGGACTTTCTGGGCAAAAGGGAAGATGATTCTGTCACAGCTGAAAACTGGTTGGAGAGAACTGGAAGAGTCTTGAAACAACTTCATTGTACTCCAGAGCAGAATTTGGAAGCTGCTGTATCACTACTGCAAGATGATGCATACCAGTGGTGGGATACAGTAACTAGTGAGGTGCCACCAGAACAGATAACTTGGGATTTCTTTCTCACTGAGTTTAGAAAGAAGTATGTGGGCAGTGTATACTTGGAAGAGAAGAGAAGGGAGTTTATTACCTTACGCCAGAGACAGTTGACAGTGGCTGAATATGAAAGAGAATTTGTCAGACTGAGCCGCTATGGGCGGGAAATAGTCCCTAATGAGGCAGAGAGATGTAAGAGATTTGAGGAAGGACTCAATGATAACATTAAAGTAATGATTACAGCCTTGGGGATTACAGAGCTTGCCAAGTTAGTGGAAGCTGCACTGAAGGTTGAAAAAGTTAGAATGAATGAGCAGAACAGAAGGGACAGACAGCAGAAAAGAGGTCAGGGTCAGATCGGCACATCTTCTGCCCCTAGCAAGAAATTAAGAGGTTCGCCTACTCAGAGTTTTAGTAGAGCACCAAGTCAAGGTCAGTCACAGAGGCCCAAATCTCAGTTTGCACCAAGGAGAGGCCAGTCCACCCCTTCAATGGCTGGCTCTCCAGGGACAGGGTACAGGGGACCAGCCCTAACAGTATCTGTTGCTTGCCCACATTGCCAAAAATGGCATAAGGGTGAATGTTGGAGGATGACAGGTGCATGTTTACGGTGTGGATCTACAGACCACCTAGTCCGAGATTGTCCACGCAAAACTGCTACATCCACTCCGGTATCAACTAATAGGCCTACCCCTCCAGCTCCAAGGGGTAGAAGGCTGGGTAAGGTTGAGGCAGTTGGTACTTCAC
Organism: Hevea brasiliensis; assembly: GCF_030052815.1. NCBI lineage: Eukaryota > Viridiplantae > Streptophyta > Magnoliopsida > Malpighiales > Euphorbiaceae > Hevea > Hevea brasiliensis. The sequence goes on from NC_079499.1 coordinate 52,578,962, forward strand.
GAAACAGTGTCGAGTGCGTGGAGAGCAAAGCGAAAACACAGCAAAGCCTATGCTATAAGGGCACAGGAGGAACAGGATGCTCCAGATGTTATCAAGGTTACATTCCTCCTTTATAATACTTCTGTGCATGCATTAGTGGATCCTGGATCTACTCATTCATATATTTGTATCAAGCTGTCCGTAGAAAAGGGAATGCCAGTGGAGGAAAGTGACCAAGACATCCTGGTCACAAATCCACTAGGCCACAGTGTGGTAGTAAACAAGGTGTGTAAAGGCTATCCATTGAAGATTCAAGGAAAGAGTTCTTAGCAAACTTAATCAAATTGCCTTTCCATGAGTTTAATGTGATTTTGGGAATGGACTGGTTATCCCATCATCAGGCAATAATAGATTGTAAATTGAAGAGAATCTCTCTGAAAACTGCTGAGAATGAAGATATAATAGTTGTGGGTGAAAGGACAGATTTCTTGTCCAATGTCATCTCTGCTACAGTTGCAAGGAGATGGTTGAGAAAAGGGTGTGAAGCCTATCTGGCGCACGTTGTAACACCCTCACTGTAACAATTCTGCATATTCTACTGTTCTTGTGACCGGTGACGGTCCGGATAGCTAGAACGTCTGAAAAAATAATTAGACTAGAGTGAGGAGTCATAAATAACTCAAATATTAATAAGAAAAATTTAGTAAAAATTTTAGAAATAAAATACAACCAAGTCAAATGAGCCGGTGCCCAAGCGATGGGTAACCAGAGGGAAGTTGCGGTTCTTGCAATTAGGAGCCCTAGACCCGAGAGAAAATTCATAAAATAATTTTTGGAACTCCAGAAAAGGGTCATTGAGGTTCCTATGGCATTAGAATGCCAAGAAAATATTTAGAAAAATTTTTCAATCGGTACAGACAATTTTGACCCGTTAAGCCAAACGGAGGGCATTTTGGTCATTTCGCCTTCAGAGATGATTTTTGGCCTACTTGTCCAGTTAAGTAAATAATTATTATAATCTAAAATATGAATAAATATTGCTAAAAATTGAATTGAAAATGAGTAGAGAAAAGAAGAAATGGAAATGAAAGAAAATACCTAATTATGACATCATATGATGTCATTAAAAACCTATCCACCAATCACAATTTGTTAAACTCATTAAAAGAGATAAAAGTGACCAAAAATTTGAAAAACCAATCTGCATCTTCAACCTTTGGGCAGCCTAAAAATCGTTGAGAGAGAGAGAGAGAAGAGGTTCCACCATTAAAGCTCCCTTAAGCTTCATTTCCCACTTCAAACCACCTCAAAACCTTGTCCTCCCTTCACTAAAAATTTCCCTTACCACTAGAGCAAGACTTGGGCAGCAATTAGAAGAAGAGAAAATGGAAGAAAGTGAGGTGTGAACAAGCTTAGAAAATCACCAAAGAGGTTAGTGCCATAACCTTTGCTTTTACATCTTTCTAATCATGAATTTGAGCTAAGTTAAGTTAAAAATTTGACAAAAATTGAATTAATGAAGCATGGTTATATTCCATGAAGTTTTGGCAGCCTTGACATGAGTTAGGGTTAGGAGAAATCTTTGGTTTAAAGTGACATATTGCTACCCCTCTTATAAATTATATGATTAGTATAGCAAATTAGGAGTGGGATGCATGAATTGGAGGCTTGGTCAATTAGGGTTAGGGTTTTGGAGAGAAACTTGGACCTTGTTTAGGTAATGGTGAATGAACATTTTAATGGTCAATTAGTGACCATTTGAGGCAAGTTAATCATAATTTGAAGTGAGCTAATGCATGGCAAAGTGAAATGTGCAGGCTGCTTAGAGACAACAGCAATGAGGCTGTAATTCCAGCCCACTTAGACAGCCATAACTTTGGCTGTGTAGGTTCAATTGGTGTTTGGCCAATTGGACATGAAACTAGACTTATAATGGCACATTTTTGCTGAAGAAATCATGCCCAAAAGACCAAAGCAAGAGGACCAAAAGTTGGCCCCAATCCGGATACCCTGCAAACTGATTCTGCAGAATGACCAAATGAACAGTAACTGTTCATTTGGCCATAACTCACTGTAGATATGGTCAATTGACCTGAAATGTTTACAGCAACAAGTTAAGATATAGACAAAAAACTTTCATGAAGAAACCTACCCCAAATTATGACCAGAACCTATCCAACAAGGCAGTGGCAATCACTGTTCATGGTACTGTAGATTTGGTAAATTCTGCAGAATTGAAATCCGGCCAGCTGTGGTTTTTGGACCATATCTGGAGCTACAAAACTCCAAATGGAGTGATTCAAAAAAGGAAATTAAACTAGACAAAATAAGAAACAACTTTCATGTTTACCATTTCCTCAAATTCCCATTGCAACAGGACCCAATGGAACAGTAAAGTTGGGTCACAAAAACTTAAAATTCTGCCCTCTTGGTTTTAGATTTGGAAATGGATTTTGTGGTTAATTCCAACAAGTTTTAAATGTAAAATGTGGTACATTGGGAGTGCTAAAACCAATATACCTATTTTCTATCCAAAAGTCAACATTTTTGTTGACCAATGAGGTGAATAGTGACACCAAAACTTGAAATTCAAATGTGAAATTAGAAATGCATTTAGGGGACTTTAAATTGCAATTGGCAATTAATACTAGCAAATGTAAAACTCAAAATGTGGGATCTTGGTGTAATTAGAATTAATATATCCATTAAGTATAAAAAAGTCAACATTTTGGTTGACTAGTAAGGTGAATAGTAATCAAAATGATTAGTAAATTAAAATGAAGACCTAGAACCAATTCTAAGCTTAAATGCTTAGAATTGTATGACAAATGTGGACTATGCATCCTAGTCAAAATTGTTAAAAAGAAATTAAGGCCATAAATTTGAAATCCATGAAATATTTATGGATTACTTGAAACATGAAAAATAAGTCACCTAATTGATATGAATAGATAGTTAGGGCTTATATGCCCATCACAAATGGAATTCATAAAATATTAATAACTCAACTTGAAATATAAAATTTGCAATTACATAAGTAGATTCTTGAATGTATAAATGAGAAAAGGAAAAATGTTTTGAATACAATGGTACATGTGAACCATTGTTTAGAATTGTGATTAATATGAATAACATAAAGAATGAATAAATGAACCATATTAATGTATGAATGAGACATTAGTTCTCATTATTGTAGAAAGGAGAAGTATTTTGAGTACAATGGTATAAAAAGGATAATTGATGTGAATTGTGATCATATAAATGATCAAATGAATATATGAATTATAATTGAAATTTATTATGAAATAATGAAGTCATAAAACACAATATATTAATGTTTAATGATATTATGTGCCCTTGTATTGCCTAGACATGTGTGTCAGATTGGATAGTTTGGCATGCCAATAGGGTATTGTTTTAGCGATCGCGAAAGGCTTTATGCCTGTATTCATGGCTTTATGCCCATATTCATGGCTTTATGCCCGCATTCATGGCATTATGCCAACATTCATGGCTTCTACGCCCGATTATGTGTTATCATGGCTTTCTAGCCATACTGACTGCATACGTGGTTGACGTCTTACGTCCCATGGTATGACGGCCCGAGGCACCAAGGTGTCCAGTGCCAACGACCCGTTATCCAGTTTAGTCAGCCTGTCATAGGTTACTTGGGCAGTGAAATTTATTGAGATAAGTTAAGAATATTAGCAATTTAAAATATTAGAAATTAAATAAAATAAATGAGTAAGATGACCTAAAATAAATTAGAATAGTTATTTATTAGAAAGAATCGAAATGAACTGGACAGATATTAAAATTTACTTATTATGAGATAATCTGAGACAACCTAGCAAGTATTGGGAAAATGCTAAAAGATTAGCAAAGAAAATTATAAAATAAATAAATATTGCAAATGAGACTTATATAATAATATAAGCATAAATTTATTATTTTCAGATCATTTTTTTTTCTTGTACATTATTACTGTACATTGGCGAAATAAACGCTTCCAAAGAAGACTAAATTAGGATAAAACATATTAAATTTTAGAAACTGCATGTGAAGTATAAATAGATCTTAATTATTTGAATGATGTTTTATTTCTATCTTTATTTGTATATTATTTCCTTGTTATATTATTGCACCACTAAGCAGCAATGCTTAGCACGATGGAATTGTTTCCTCGCGCAGGTACTGAAGCTAGAACCCACTGGACGTTTGACTGGAAATTTTGAGAGTTCAGATCTGCAGAGTGTCAAAGGTTGTCACCTCCTCAGCAATGCATGTAGATAGGGCTCACTTTAAGCATATTATGTATTTTGTGTATGTTAATTATTTCTTATATTGTAATATAAATTAGCAAATTGTAATTAATTTGTATATCATGTAAATTATGAAATTTTGTAATTATTTTGTAAATTATGTAAATTAAGGAAATTTGAAAATTTTGCTTATGTAAATTGAGAATGTTTACATATGAATTGAGTACGAATAGAAATGTATAGAAATGATTATGAAATTGAGTTATATGAATGAGATGTGAATTATGAGATGAATGATTGAGAAATGAAATTGAAAAATGTTGAGATTTGATATTGGAGTTTGAGAGTGATGAGATATAAATATTGGAAGTGTTTTTCAAAGGTTCCGAAGAACTGTTTTCTCCATTTTTAGCCGGTATTCCGCCGGATTTTCTTTAAAATTTTCGGAACCTCAAATAAATAATAATTTTGATAAATGGCTTAAATAAATTATATTCCATAAACTATATTCAAAACTATGACAAAAAAATTAATTAAGGAAAAAAATAGAGTGTGCCGGTACACCGTGTGACATATCTTACCCGGATATACTGTAGACGGGTAAGGGGTGTCACATTTATTGGTATCAGAGCACGGTTTAGGCGTTCCTAGGCATAGATAGATAGAATGAGATAGTGTGCATAACATGCATTGCATTCATATGAGTTGATGTGACACTAATGCAGATATATTTTCATGGTTATTTTAGGTTAAGGTATGGACTCAGAATCGCAGAGGGCAATAGAAGAAGAAGTAGTAAGCCGTATCTCGACTGGGAGTGATATTGGAAATCGGGGAAATCCTGCTCCACCAGTGCAAGAGGTGCCTGTACAACCCCAACAGGCCTTGTTTGAGCAGATGACTGAATTCTTTTAACAGATGACTGGGGTTATTCCACCACAGCCTCAGCGAAAATCACCTCTAGGAAAAATTAGGAAGTATGGAGCTATAGATTTTAATGGTAGAAAGGAAGACGATTCTTCAGCTGCTGAGTATTGGTTAGAAAGGACTAAAAGAGTCTTGCAGCAGCTCCATTGCACACCAGAACAAAGTTTGGAGTGTGCAGTTTCATTGTTACAAGAAGCTGCATATCGGTGGTGGGATGTTGTAACCAAGGCAGTGCAACCAGCCGACGTAACTTGGGAATTCTTTCTGATAGAGTTCAGAAAGAAATATATTAGCTGTGTTCATGAAGGGGAATAGAAGAGGAGTGGTGATCAGCAAAAGAGGAAATTTGGACGGTCTAGTAATAAGAGGCCGAGAGAACAGTTAAGTCAGACATCTGATCAAAGTAGGAGATCTAGACCCAGGCCTATACACAGAAGAGATCAACCAGAAACACTAGTAGTGAGTGCGCCAGGACAAGCAAGAAAATCTGGCCATTGTAACAAGTGGCATAAAGGTGAATGTAGGGGATTGACTGGAGCCTGTTATAGATGTGGGGCCATAGACCATCGTCTGAAAGATTATCCTAAGAGAAATTTACCACGGACCCAAACAGAGGTTGTGGAAGGACCAAGTACAATAGTAACACCACTTCCAAATGTCACCCAAGCCGGAGAGGAGCAAGAAGCCCCATATGTGAATTTGAGGTAAAATATTTCTTTTATGATATGCCTAAGTGTATAATGATAGATTCGAAAAGACTAAATAGTACCATATATATAAAAGAAGTAGACAGAGGGAGCAATAGAAAGGTAAAAGAATTATCTTATAATCCAAAACACCCAGTAAATTTCGAGGACGAAATTTAAATTAGAGGGGAAGAATTGTAACACCCTCACTATAACAATTCTGCATATTCTACTGTTCCTGTGACCAGTGACGGTCCGGACAGCTAGACCGTCTGGAAAAATAATTATACTAGAGTGAGGAGTCATAAATAACTCAAATATTAATAAGAAAAATTTAGTAAAAATTTTAGAAATAAAATACAACCAAGTCAAATGAGCCGGTGCCCAAGCGATGGGTAACCAGATGGAAGTTGCGGTTCTTGCAACTAGGAGCCCTAGACCTGAGAGAAAATTCATAAAATAATTTTTGGGACTCCAGAAAAGGGTCATTGAGGTTCCTATGACATTAGAATGCCAAGAAAATATTTAGAAAAATTTTTCAATCGGTACAGACAATTTTGACCCGTTAAGCCAAACGGAGGGCATTTTGGTCATTTCGCCTTCAGAGACGATTTTTGGCCGACTTGTCCAGTTAAGTAAATAATTATTATGATCTAAAATATGAATAAATATTGCTAAAAACTGAATTGAAAATGAGTAGAGAAAAGAAGAAAAGAAAATGAAAGAAAATACCTAATTATGACATCATATGATGTCATTAAAAACCTATCCACCAATCACAATTTGTTAAACTCATTAAAAGAGATAAAAGTGACCAAAAATTTGAAAAACCAATCTGCATCTTCAACCTTTGGGCAGCCTAAAAAACGTTGAGAGAGAGAGAGAGAAGAGGTTCCACCATTAAAGCTCCCTTAAGCTTCATTTCCCACTTCAAACCACCTCAAAACCTTATCCTCCCTTCACTAAAAATTTCCCTTACCACTAGAGCAAGACTTGGGCAGCAATTAGAAGAAGAGAAAGTGGAAGAAAGTGAGGTGTGAACAAGCTTAGAAAATCACCAAAGAGGTTAGTGCCATAACCTTTGCTTTTACATCTTTCTAATCATGAATTTGAGCTAAGTTAAGTTAAAAATTTGATAAAAATTGAATTAATGAAGCATGGTTATATTCCATGAAGTTTTGGCAGCCTTGACATGAGTTAGGGTTAGGAGAAATCTTTGGTTTAAAGTGACATATTGCTGCCCCTCTCATAAATTATATGATTAGTATAGCAAATTAGGAGTGGGATGCATGAATTGGAGGCTTGGTCAATTAGGGTTAGGGTTTTGGAGAGAAACTTGGACCTTGTTTAGGTAATGGTGAATGAACATTTTAATGGTCAATTAGTGACCATTTGAGGCAAGTTAATCATAATTTGAAGTGAGCTAATGCATGGCAAAGTGAAATGTGCAGGCTGCCTAGAGACAGCAGCAATGAGGCTGTGATTCCAGCCCACTTGACAGCCATAACTTTGGCTGTGTAGGTTCAATTGGTGTTTGGCCAATTGGACATGAAACTAGACTTATAATGGCACATTTTTGCTGAAGAAATCATGCCCAAAAGACCAAAGCAAGAGGACCAAAAGTTGGCCCCAATCCGGATACCCTGCAAACTGATTCTGCAGAATGACCAAATGAACAGTAGGCCATAACTCACTGTAGATATGGTCAATAGACCTGAAATGTTTACAGCAACAAGTTAAGACATAGACAAACAACTTTCATGAAGAAACCTATCCCAAATTATGATCAAAACCTATCCAACAAGGCAGTGGCAGTCACTGTTTATGGTACTGTAGATTTGGTAAATTCTGCAGGATTGAAATCCGGCCAGCTGTGGTTTTTGGACCATATCTGAAGCTACAAAACTCCAAATGGAGTGATTAAAAAAAGGAAATTCAACTAGACAAAATAAGAAACAACTTTCATGTTTACCATTTCCTCAAATTCCCACTAAAACAGGACCCAATGGAACAGTAAAATTGGGTATGGAACAGTAAAATTGGGTCACAAAAACTGAAAATTCTGCGCTCTTGGTTTTAGATTTGGAAATGGATTTTGTGGTTAATTCCAACAAGTTTTAAATGTAAAATGTGATACATTGGGAGTGCTAAAACCAATATACCTATTTTCTATCCAAAAGTCAACATTTTTGTTGACCAATGAGGTGAATAGTGACACCAAAACTTGAAATTCAAATGTGAAATTAGAAATGCATTTAGGGGACTTTAAATTGCAATTGGCAATTAATACTAGCAAATGTAAAACTCAAAATGTGGGATCTTGGTGTAATTAGAATTAATATATCCATTAAGTATAAAAAAGTCAACATTTTGGTTGACTAGTAAGGTGAATAGTAATCAAAATGATTAGTAAATTAAGATGAAGACCTAGAACCAATTCTAAGCTTAAATGCTTAGAATTGTATGACAAATGTGGACTATACATCCTAGTCAAAATTGTTAAAAAGAAATTAAGGCCATAAATTTGAAATCCATGAAATATTTATGGATTACTTGAAACATGAAAAATAAGTCACCTAATTGATATGAATAGATAGTTAGGGCTTATATGCCCATCACAAATGGAATTCATAAAATATTAATAACTCAACTTGAAATATAAAATTTGCAATTACATAAGTAGATTCTTGAATGTATAAATGAGAAAAGGAAAAATGTTTTGAATACAATGGTACATGTGAACCATTGTTTAGAATTGTGATTAATATGAATAACATAAAGAATGAATAAATGAACCATATTAATGTATGAATGAGACATTAGTTCTCATTATTGTAGAAAGGAGAAGTATTTTGAGTACAATGGTATAAAAAGGATAATTGATGTGAATTGTGATCATATAAATGATCAAATGAATGTATGAATTATAATTGAAATTTATTATGAAATAATGAAGTCATAAAACACAATATATTAATGTTTAATGATATTATGTGCCCTTGTATTGCCTAGACATGTGTGTCAGATTGGATAGTTTGGCATGCCAATAGGGTATTGTTTTAGCAGTACTGCGAAAGGCTTTATGCCTGTATTCATGGCTTTATGCCCGTATTCATGGCTTTATGCCCGCATTCATGGCATTATGCCAACATTCATGGCTTCTACGCCCGATTATGTGTTATCATGGCTTTCTAGCCATACCTTCGCATACGTGGTTGGCGTTACTGCGTCCCATGGTATGACGGCGAGGCACCAATGTCGGTGCCAGCGACCCGTTATCGATTTAGTCGACTGTCATAGGTTACTTGGACAGTGAAATTTATTGAGATAAGTTAAGAATATTAGCAATTTAAAATATTAGAAATTAAATAAAATAAATGAGTAAGATGACCTAAAATAAATTAGAATAGTTATTTATTAGAAAGAATCGAAATGAACTGGACAGATATTAAAATTTACTTATTATGAGATAATCTGAGATAACCTAGCAAGTATTGGGAAAATGCTAAAAGATTAGCAAAGAAAATTATAAAATAAATAAATATTGCAAATGAGACTTATATAATAATATAAGCATAAATTTATTATTTTCAGATCATTTTTTTTCTTGTACATTATTACTGTACATTGGCGAAATAAACGCTTCCAAAGAAGACTAAATTAGGATAAAACATATTAAATTTTAGAAACCGCATGTGAAGTATAAATAGATCTTAATTATTTGAATGATGTTTTATTTCTATCTTTATTTGTATATTATTTCCTTGTTATATTATTGCACCACTAAGCAGCAATGCTTAGTGCGATGGAATTGTTTCCTCGCGCAGGTACTAAAGCTAGAACCCACTGGACGTTTGACTGGAAATTTTGAGAGTTCAGATCTGTAGAGTGTCAAAGGTTGTCACCTCCTCAGCAATGCATGTAGATAGGGCTCACATTAAGCATATCATGTATTTTGTGTATGTTAATTATTTCTTATATTGTAATATAAATTAGCAAATTGTAATTAATTTGTATATCATGTAAATTATGAAATTTTGTAATTATTTTGTAAATTATGTAAATTAAGGAAATTTGAAAATTTTGCTTATGTAAATTGAGAATGTTTACATATGAATTGAGTACGAATAGAAATGTATGGAAATGATTATGAAATTGAGTTATATGAATGAGATGTGAATTATGAGATGAATGATTGAGAAATGAAATTGAAAAATGTTGAGATTTGATATTGGAGTTTGAGAGTGATGAGATATAAATATTGGAAGTGTTTTTCACAGGTTCCGAAGAACTATTTTCTCCATTTTTAGCCGGTACTCCGCCGGATTTTCTTTAAAATTTTCGGAACCTCAAATAAATAATAATTTTGATAAATGGCTTAAATAAATTATATTCCATAAACTATATTCAAAACTATGACAAAAAAATTAATTAAGGAAAAAAATAGAGTGTACCGGTACACCGTGTGACTTATCTTACCCGGATATACTGTAGACGGGTAAGGGGTGTCACACACGTGGTTGACACTTGGCAGGGTAAACTTAACTTATCTGACATACCCACAGTAAGGGATTTCTCTGAGGTGTTTCCAGAGGAATTGCCTAGTTTACCACTAGAAAGGGAAGTTGAATTTGCTATTGAGATTATGCCGGGTACAGCTCCCATTTCAATTCCTCCATATAGGATGGCACCTGCTGAATTGAAAGAGTTAAAAATCTAGCTACAAGAATTACTAGACAAGGGGTTCATACGCCCCAATGTGTCACCGTGGGGAGCTCCAGTACTATTTGTAAAGAAGAAAGATGGGACACTGAGGTTATGTGTTGACTACCGGCAGTTAAATAGAGTAACAGTGAAGAACAAGTATCCATTGCCTAGAATTGACGATCTGTTTGATCAGTTGAAGGGAGCTGGTGTGTTTTCTAAGATTGATCTCATATCAGGGTATCATCAGCTAAGGGTTAAGGATACAGATGTGCCTAAGACTACATTTAGAACACGGTATGGGCATTATGAATTCCTGGTGATGCCATTTGTGTTAACAAACGCTCCAGTAGCATTCATGGACCTTATGAACCGTATCTTCCATCCACACTTAGATCGGTTCGTAGTGGTCTTCATTGATGACATCCTGGTGTATTCCAAGGATAAAGCAGAACATGATGAGCATTTGAGAATTATTCTGCAGACTTTAAAAGAGAAGAAATTGTATGCTAAATTGTCCAAGTGTGAGTTCTGGTTAAATGAGATTGCATTCCTTGGACATGTGGTATCAGCTGAAGGGATTAGAGTGGATCCCAAGAAGATTGAAGGAGTGATGGAATGGAAGCCTCCCAGAAATACAACTGAGATCAGAAGTTTCTTGGGGTTAGCTGGATATTACAGAAGATTTGTAAAGGGATTTTCCTTGATAGCTGCTCCAATGACCAAATTACTGCACAAGAATATGAAATTTGACTGGAATGACAAGTGTAAAGCCAGTTTTGAGAGGCTGAAGGCTATGTTGATAGAGGCACCAGTGTTAACACAGCCAATGTCTGGAAAAGACTTTGTAGTCTACAGTGATGCCTCACACAATGGGTTAGGGTGTGTACTCATGCAAGAAGGGAAAGTGGTCGCATATGCTTCTAGGCAGTTAAGGCCACATGAAAAGAATTACCCTACTCATGATTTGGAGTTAGCAGCAATTATCTTCGCATTGAAGATATGGAGGCATTACTTGTATGGAGAAAAATGCTACATATACACAGACCATAAGAGTCTGAAGTATCTGCCAACCCAGAAGAAACTTAATTTGAGACAGAGGCGATGGATTGAATTCCTGAAAGATTATGATTGTGTGATTGACTACCACCTTGGGAAGGCAAATGTAGTCGCTGATGCTTTAAGCAGAAAATCTATTGTAGCATTAAGATCTCTGAATGCCCAACTATCCTTAACTCATGATGGAGTTATTTTGGCTGAGTTACAAGTGAAGCCAAATCTGTTACAACAGATACAGGATGGGCAGAAGACAGATGGGAAATTAATGGTTGTTATGGGCAAAATCACTGAGGGGAAGGAAACTGAATATGAAGTGAAGGAAAATGGGTGCCTGTACTATAAAGAAAGAGTATGTGTACCAGATGATAAAGAGTTGAAAACCAGTATTCTGAAAGAAGCACATAATAGTGTGTATGCTATGCACCCAGGAAGCACAAAAATGTACCATGACCTGAAACTCCAATACTGGTGGCCAGGTATGAAAAAGGACATAGTTGACTATGTAACTAAATGCTTGACATGTCAGCAAGTCAAAACAGAATATCAAGTTCCATCAGCTTTGTTACAGCCCATAAACATACCTGAATGGAAGTGGGACCGAGTCACTATGGACTTTGTCAGTGGTCTACCTCTCACTCAGAAGAAGCATGATGCAGTATGGGTGATTGTGGATAGGTTGACCAAATCAACACATTTTCTACTAGTCAGAACTGACTACTCACTAGAAAAGCTAGCAGAATTGTATATCAGTGAGATAGTTAAACTACATGAAATTCCACTTTCCATTATATCTGATAGAGACCCAAGGTTTACATCTAGATTTTGGAAGAAATTACAAGAATCCTTGGGCACACAACTCCATTTTAGTACAGCTTTTCATCCTCAAACGGATGGACAGTCAGAAAGAATAATCCAGGTAAATTTTGAAACTCATTGAGTTATTGTAAACAATAAATTGAACTGATAATGATAATAATGATAGTAATAACTGAATATGTGTGATAGGTCCTCGAGGATATGCTGAGAAGTTGTGTTATTGAGTTTGAGGGAAGTTGGGACAGATACCTTCCACTGGCAGAATTTGCATATAATAATAGCTATCAAGCTAGCATACAAATGGCACCTTATGAAGCACTGTATGGGAGAAAATGTAGAACACCTGTATGTTGGACTGAGTTGGGTGAAGATAAGCTAGTGGGGCCAGACCTGATAAAACAGACAGAGGAAAAGGTGAAACTAATAAAGGCCAATTTGAAAATTGCCTCAGACCGACAGAAATCTTATGCTGACTTGAGGAGAAAAGACATTGAATATGAAGTTGGCGAGAAGGTATTTCTCAAAGTATCACCGTGGAAGAAAGTGTTGAGATTCGGAAAAAGGGAAAATTAAGCCCTAGGTTCATTGGCCCATACGAAGTTATTGAACGTGTGGGACCAGTAGCTTATAGATTAGCCTTACTACCGGAGCTAGACAAGATACATAATGTGTTCCATGTCTCGATGCTCAGAAGATACAGATCAGATCCTTCACATGTCATCTCAGTAGAAGAAATTATGGTACAACCTGACCTGACATATGAAGAAGAACCAATTAAAATCTTGGCACGAGAGGTAAAAGAGCTCAGAAATAAGACAATTCCACTAGTGAAAATCCTATGGAGACACCACAACACGGAGGAGGCAACATGGGAGAGCGAGGAGACAATGAGACAACAGTTCCCTCAGCTCTTCACATCAGGTAAATTTCGAGGACGAAATTTTTATTTAGAGGGGAAGAGTTGTAACATCCCCATTGCACGTGTTCTGTACGTTCTGTTGCTCCTGTGGTCAAATAACAGTCCAGGCAAGTCAGGATGTCTGGAACTACACTTCGGTGATGGTGAACAGACATATAATGATGAAATAAATAAAAAGAAAATACAAGAAAAATCAAACAAAAATGAAAGAGAGAAAACAAAGCTAAGTTAAGCAGACTGCATGGCGATGGGTGATCATGCGGGAAGGCCGTTGCCGACCCCGGGACCACAGGGAACCCTCGGAATTTAATTTTGAGACATAGATAAAGGTTTATTGAAATGTAATTGACACTAGAAATTTCAAAGAAAAATTAATAAATTAGTACTAAGAAAAATGAAAAATCGAGAAATAGACAAAAATCGGTGTTATCAAAAAATCGAGAATGTAACCCGAAGTGAGGTATTTTGGTCAATTGACACCTAGAGTTGGCTTTTGACCTAAATGTCATTAAAAATAAATGATATTATACTTTATAAATGTCATAAAAAAATTAAATGGTGACACATTATGTAAATAGTGAAATAATTGAGCTAAAGGTGCAAATAATGAAAGTTTAACTAATTAAACAATTAGTTTAGAGTTAGTGCTCCACTAACTCAATTCTTGGGACATTATCTAAGACATTAGTGGGCAGAAACCACTTCTTCTTCACCAAAACACAAACCAGCCAAAACAAAACCTCCATGGAAGTCCACCATGGCCAAACTTCCTCCATCAACATGCACCATTGATCGAGCCCTCATTTTCACTTGCTTCCTTCATTAAAGCTTGCCTATTCACCTTGGGAAAGATATTGGCAACAAGAAAAACCAGATTTGGTGAAGTTTTGATAAGCATCAAAAGTTGTAAGTGTCCAAAATCCCTCCCTTGCTTTGGTAAAGCTTGTGTTTAGGTTGAGGTGAGTGTTTTGGTGAAGAGAAATGAAAGAAATAGTGAGAAATGAATTTGTCCATTTTTGACAGCCATGAACCCTTGTTGAGCTTGAGTTATTTTTACTTCTAATGAATGAAAATGAAGGTTGATTGATTCAAATGAAAGTTAGAGTAAGTTTGTGCACAAGTATGTACATGTAGTGTTTAGATTAAAGGTGTGAAATGGAACCTTGAAGCCTTGAGCAAACTGCCATGTTTGGCAGCCCCTAATAGCATGAATTTGTGTGTGAATATATGGTTATTAATGATATATGTTAATGTCAATTTGTGGGCAGCAAGTGTAAGTGATGTTGAAGTATGAATATGTTGAAGTATATGTGTAATATTAACATTGAAGTATGTTGAATTTTGGTGGAAGTGAATGTTGAACTTAATGATGGATTGTGTGCATTGAGCACTTGAATATTCTGCCCAGAATTGTTGCTGAAATTGTGTACAATATATGTATAGAAGTGTTGTTGATTGAATATTGTAGTAATGAGGAGGAGGAGGAACATTAAATTGGAAGTGTATGAGCTTTGTGCAGGTTGTGTATTGAAGGCAGCACCTAAATGAGGCCATAAGTTCCAAACTATGAACCCAATTGGTATGAGGCCAATATGGGGTGAAACTAGACACCAAATAGGCCAACTTTCATGTAGAAAGGTTGCCAAAATTCTGCCTAGAAACTGACCTTAAAAAGTGACCAAATCCGGATTAGTGCATTTGAGGCCTGAAAACTGACCCTTTGGGCAGCAGTTAGTGTTTAGGCCATAACTCACTCAAAACAGGTCCAATTGACCTGAAATTTTGACCATGAATAGTTAAGACCTATATCTACAAGTCTTATGAAGACACCAAAGTCCAGAAATGACCAGAACCAAGTCAAATGGCTTGCACAAGTTAGGGCACAAAAACTACCGAACCAAAAGTGACCTAAAAATTGACCAAATTGTGCACTAAAGGTGCAATCTGTCCAGCTTTAGCAAATTTACCATATCTTGGTCTACACAACTCGGAATGACCTGAAATTTTGCCCTGCGTGCAATAAGACATAGAGCTACAATTTTGCTTCTTTGACCAGAAGCTAAAAACCAAGGGAAATAGGACTTTAAGCTAGACCAATCTAGCACACAAAAATTGAGAATGTGACATTTTGCATACAATGATGCTTGAAGCATTTTGGCATTGAATGCCAACTTGTAAAAATGGTAAATTGCACTATATTGGCAGCATATTCAGATTTAAATTGTTACATATTGATGCTAGAAACAACTTATCCATATTACCTAAAAAGGTCAACACATGCATTGACTTGTGAATTATACAATAGTTAGTAAACTCCAAAGATTGAAGAATTAAACAATTAAATTACAATGTGCCCTTGTTTGCCTAGTTGACTAGTATGGATAGGTTGGCATGCTAATAGGATTCTGACAGCTGTTTTATAGATGGTTTTATGCCATACTGTGTTTTTACGGCCTATTATGCCGCACTGTGACTTTAATAGCCTACGGCTATACATATTGTGTATTTATTTTTGGTTTATCACCAGATTGACTATATGGCTTTTTAGCCACGCTATTTGCACACCGGGAGACACTTTGTGGCCGATGGTGTGACGGCCCGAGGTACTAGCTACCCAGTGCTAGTATATCCGTTTATCCAGTCTAGTCAGTATATAGGCTACACGGGCAGTAATTCAAGTACTATTAAATTTAAATACCTAAATCCAATCTACTGACATACAGCACCACCAAAAATTTGTAAACACTTTATTTACTTTATTTTAGTGTATATTTCTTTACATTTGGCACCACTAAGCAAAATTGCTTAGCGCGTTGCTTTTGTAACGCGTAGGTATTGGAAACACAGCTGGGGAGCCCAACAGACCTACTACCGGGTGAGACATCAGATCTGCACAGGAGTTCAGAGTCATCTGCACTGCATTGCATATGTGGTAGGATTAGGATAACCTGTATTTTGTACTTTTATTGTATTTTCGAGATTCGGTCTTGTATTTTGTAATATCTTGTACATATTAAATAACATGGAGATTTTCTGTATATATTTAAATTATTATGGACTGTATTATGGAACTGTTTAATGACTCTAAAAGTCTATAGACTTTATTGAGAAATAGAGACTGTGAAATATTTGAGATTTTAATATTATCATATTAAACTGTTTTTAACAGGTTTGGAAAGACAGTTTATCCGAAATGCAGATGGCACCTTGCCAAATTTTTATTATTATTTTAAAACACTGACTTTATTAAAGTGTGAAAATAGAACCAGCATGCTATGAATAGCACATAAACACTTTTTAAAATCAAATTGAGTTTAGAAAATGTGATAATCACAGACTAGGTGCTCCGGCACGCCGTGTAGCACGCCTTGCTTGGCTATTCTGTAGACGGGTAAGGGGTGTTACAGGGAGAATTCTCCGTGTGTTAGGTGTACAGGAAATAGAAAAAAATCTTGTGAATAGATATGGACAAGAGGGATAAAATTGTAGAGCAGTCTGATATAGCTAACGTACAAAGAGAGGCCCCAGTTTCACAGAGCATTGGGGGTCCAACTGCACCAATCCCTCCTATACAAATTACTGCACAAACGGCCCAACAGATGGCTATGTTCTTTCAGCAAATGGCTGATAATCTGTCAGCCCAGGCCCAAGTACAAACCCAACCCCCTCAAGAGCAGAATGAAAAAGAGAAAAGTGGGAAACCCATCGGTCAAAGTTCAAGTAGTAATTTGGGAAAGAGAAAAGATTTTGAGGGACCCCGAGCTCCTAAGTATGACAGAGGTGGACCTTCAGGGCGGAAACAATCAAGAACCATTCGTCAAAGAATCAGAAGTTCCTACCCTACCCGTCTCTGTGACGTTTGTGGGAAATTACATGGAGGTATATGCCATAGGGTCACTGGAGCCTGCTTTAATTGTGGTGGAATTGGACATTTCGCCCGAGATTGTACTAGCGCATGTCGAGTTATGCCACATACTACACCAAAGGAATCAGTCCAAGGTTCTGATTTTAGAGGCTCATTAATAGTCAGTAGGGGCAATGGCAGAAGTAGAGACAACATTTCGGGCAATCCTCGTACAATGGACCAACCTGAGCAGAGGAATACATTAAAAAGAGGGAACGCCGTGCATCGAGGGGAAGAAGCAGAGACTTCAGATGTAGTTGCCGGTATGTCCTTAACTTGTGAAAGGAATAATTATATACTATTTAATTCAGGCTCAACTTGTTTATATGCTAATGCTAAAATTATATGTTCAACTGCTATTCCCTTGCATAGAGATAAATTTTAATGCATTAGTAATTAGTCTTTTAGGATAAGAGTTGCGATAATAAGCATGATTGGAATTAATTTTGGAAAAGTTTCTAGTGAGAGACATCTCCTAGACTATGATAAATTATAAAGTTAATTAGTAAGCCTAATTAGGTAAGGCAAGAGGACCTAAAAGTAAGTTGTAGTAATATATTTCCCCTAGATGGAAGTAAAGGTATTACTGTTGATAGATGTCAGTAAGTATCATAATCAAAATAAGTTTAAGATATTAGTGGATTTGAAAGAAATAAGACATAGGGAAGTTTGATCTATTGGGATGTATAGTAGTAACTATGCAATATACTTGATGTTTGTGCTATAAGTTGTAGATTACAGTATTGACTTGAGATTTATTGTGTAGAGCTACATACTACCCAATAGTACATAAGGATAAGAATAGTTATAAATGATTTTCGCTCTGGTACAAATATACCAAAATAGAATTTTAGTACTAGAACTGAGTTTGAAAATCCTAATTCGGGATTTAAAACTCTATAATTAGAATATCAAAATATCATGGTTGCAAGGTAGTGAGAGTTAAAGACTCCGTTACCATAGCATGAATTACAGTACATCAGGAATTGTTATGGGACTAGAGATTTTAGCATGGTAAAAATTTAAAAATAACACCTATAGGGCTAAGTCATCCAGTCTCCAATATGGGGTTTATAGTTATTTTGGTATTGCAATGGATTTTTTGCTCAAAGTTTAGTAAGGAACAGTATTCTATTTGTGTAACGGTAAGACACAAAATATAATTTTGTTTCCCTAGAAGAGACAGGATGCTATGGATGACAATTATAACTTATAAAACAGTTAAGAAATGATATTCTCACGATACTTGATAATTCGATAGGAACTAGTTGGCCAGGTATTCTTTAGGAAGAGCACAATTTTATTGTGCGGATTATAAGGATTAGATTAGAATTCAAGTGGAACTTTTGAATAGCATGGGAAATAGGAGAGTCCGATAGACTTCCTTCTTAAGATTAAAGAATTATTTATGGTTAAAAAAAAAAGGTAATGATCACAAACTAGCAGAAAATAAGCTATAGAATATCGGTAGATAAAAGAAAATATAGAAGTAAAAATTAGAATAGTTGGTGCAAATGTAATAAAGAAACGTTATAAATATTAGTTAAAGTGTTGACTAGAATGGTCAGAGTAACAAATCAAAGTAATATTGAAGTATAGTGGATTTATTAGGGATGATAAGAGGTACTAAATTACGACTCGACAGCCAAGTTAAGGAAGAAGATAAGATTAAGGAATAAAATAATTAAAGTTAAGTTGTGGAATGAAAGAAGGAAACAAAGAGAACATTAAGAAATGAGAAAAACACTAGATGAGGAATTGCCACTAAGGTAAACAACTTAAGATGCATAACGATATCCCAAACTATTTTATCAAGAAGGAAATAAGTTAAATAAAAGCAAACAAGATATTGCAAAATGGCACATAGGCCGTGGTCATAAATGGAAATGGTAAGATAATGGTTATGGACCTATGGTCAAGAAAGAGATAAGCAGTTCATATACGACCAACAAGGTCATTTAAAAAAAAAACTATAAAGAAAAATAATTGTTAAAACAACAACAAGAAAAGACTAAAATATTCTAAACTAAACTGAAGGTTGCATCAAATGATCAAGAGATTTGATAAAAAAAGAGTAAAATTAAGTTCTCACCCATAGGATCATACGAGGTCCTAGAAAGAGTGGATCCACTAGCACACAGATTTGTTTACCTCTAAAATTGAAATGAATTTGAATCTAACTTATGATAGAAGCTCATAAGAAATTTGGCACACGAGGTGAACAATCGATGAGTAAATAGTATTGGTTAAAGTGCTAAGGAACCATCATTCAGGCCAGGAAGCTACTTGGAAGCATGAATAGGATATGAGGAGACAGCACCCACAACTGTTCAGAGACTGATATCAGGTAAAATTTCGAGGACGAAATTATTTTAAGGGGGGGAGAATTGTAACACCCCCATTTGCATAGCCTGGTATATTTCACTGTTCCGGTGACTGATGTTGATCCGGATAATTAAGGGGATTAGAACCACATCTAAGATAACTAAATAAGCCATAAACACAAATAATTAGCAATTATCAATTAGTTAAGTATAAATAAGAAAAACATAATATAAGAAGTTAAATGAGTCGAGAGTCACAGGGATGGGTGACCTTATCGGAAATGACTGCGAAGTCGATTTAAACTCAAATTTTGAACCATAAAATGTGACGCCGTGGTCCTTAGGACCCTTATAAACACAGTGGAAAAGAGAAAATCATGAAAAATAACTGTTAAGCCAGTAAAATAATTAGGTCAGGGAGCCGGAAGAAATATGGAACTAATTGCAAACCGGGATGAACCGGCGAGGGGCAATTTGGTCAATTGACCCCGGAGTTGACTCCTGACCTAACTGTCAAATAAAATCGGGGAAAATAAAATTTCAGAATTGAAAATTAAATTAAAGAACTAATAGAAAAAAAAAAAGAAAAATGAAAAAGGTGTAGGGAAATGACATCATGCATGACATCATGCATGATGCCATAAATCCCATAATTAATAATTTGATTAAATGGATTTTTGGGTCTTCCATAAGACAAAAGACATAAAGAAAGAAAAGAGAAAAAAATAAAACACAAAGTCTTCTTCTTCGAAACGTCACTTTCCCTCTCCCTCATATCTCCATAGTTAAACCTCCATTAAAGCTTGCCTTCAAGCTTTAAAACCCTTACCAAATCCCAACTTCTTCCATAATCACTCCATGAAACCTTATTCCCTTCCCTTGAGAAAGAAATTTAACAAGAAAGAAAGAAGAAAAGAGGAGAAAAATTAAAGATTGGATATCAAAGTTTAGGTAAGCACATCAAATTGAAAGTTTGAGATTAGTTGTTGTGTTTTTAGCTTGAATTACTTGTAAATAAACTTAAAATAAAAAAAAATATATGTGTGAAGGACTAAATTGAAATTCGTCCAGCAGGGAGGGGAGAGTGATTTGCATGAGTTTGATTGAGTTAAACATGTTAAAATGCTGGAATGAGTTGAAAGATTGTGTTTATATGCTTTGAATTAGTTAATTACAATGAATTAGTGTGGTTAGGGTTTGAAACCTAGGGTTTTGAGGCAAAAATTTTGGAGAAATTGGTAAATGATATATTTGACCTAATGTGAAGTGAAAAATGTGTCATTTGTGACCAAATGAGGTGTGTTAGAAGTG
The DNA here is from genome assembly GCF_030052815.1 of Hevea brasiliensis. Classification (NCBI taxonomy): domain Eukaryota; kingdom Viridiplantae; phylum Streptophyta; class Magnoliopsida; order Malpighiales; family Euphorbiaceae; genus Hevea; species Hevea brasiliensis. The sequence goes on from NC_079499.1 coordinate 52,599,853, forward strand.
CTGGAATTAAAAGCCAATTCGGATTGGATAAGGTCATATGTTGGCAGCATGACCGAAATTTCCTTTGAGGGACCAAAAATGAAATTTTACAAGTCCAATGGATATGGGACCAATTGGGGATGAAAATAGGCACTAAATGACACAATTTTCATTTAGGAAGCTTGCCCAAAAAGTGACTAAAACCTAGTGAACAAAGTGACCGAAGTTGAGAAATCGCAGGCTGCCCTGCATAACTTGACCAAATGAACAGTATTTGTTCATTTGGTCATAACTCGAGCTAGGCAGATCAAAATGACATGAAATTTTACCAGTGGTTATATGAGATATAGACCTAAAACTTTTATGAAGAACACCAACCCAAATTATGCCATTAACCTAATCAAATTACTGAGCCAAGTTGGGTCACTGAATCTGCAGACTGCAGATTTGCCATTTGAACAGTAAAGTTTCAATGGCTATAACTCTCTCTAGAAAACTTCGATTTAGGCGATTCTTGAACCAATGAAAACCTAAAACATGGCAGAACATTTCATATGATGAAAATTAGACGAAATTATGAACTTAACTTGATCAAATTATTGAATATAGTTGGATCAACAAATCTGCAAAACCAAATTATGCAGCATGAACAGTAAACATAATTTGCTTATAACTTGAGCTACAAAACTCCAATTGGGGTGATTCAAAAAGGAGAATAAACTTGAGACAATAGGGAACATTTTTTATGAAGAAAGTTTTGCCAAATTCAAACAATAAACTGACCAATGAAACAGTACAATTAGGGACACCAAAACTGAAAATTTGCAATTGTGCCTAAAAGACCTAAGTTTTGAAAAAATGACCAAAACCAACAAGTTTAGTGACCAAAATGTGGTATGTGGGTGAAGTTGGAGTTCCATTCCTATTAAGCCTTAGAAAGTCAGCTATTTGACTTGAATAGTGTAGTGAATGGTAACCCGAAACACAAAATTTCAAGAACGTCGAGTTAAGCGCGTTAGAGCTAGGTAAAAGTGAAGCTAAATTTATTTTGGATTTATTTTAAGTTATAGTATTGAAACACTATAAAATTGTGTGTTTCAGTTGGAAAGAATACCGGGAAAGAACCCGAGGAACCGAGTCAAGGCCAAGAGGCGACTCGCTTGAGGTTTGTGCACAACTAACTCTTTTGTTATTTTTCAATTCCAAATTGATTTGAAATAAATTTATTGTATGATTTATGATTTTGTTGTGTTGAGAATTTTAACTTATTGAATGAAGTTGTATAATTTGAATATAAATTTTCTTATGCATTTAAGGATTTATTGCATTGTTTTGAGGATTATAAATTTTAAGTTTGATGTGTTGCCAACCTTGAGCATGAATTTATGATGATTAAATTGATTTGTAAATACTTTGCAAATAAAAATTGTTTTGAATATGATTTGAAACCACAGTTGACATGATAAAATATGTTGTGAATTCTCATTAGCTTGTCTAGTGAGATAACTCCTCCACTTGATGGGGCGAGTTTCTTCCTCTCTGGCTTGCCAGTTGGGGAATGATGTGAATGAGTACTCATATATACTAGCTAGTCTTTGTTTCTCCCTTTTAGCCTCGGTTATTGGGAGAATGTGAAATGTTGTGGTGTACAACACGGCATCTATTCGAATTTTGGGTCATGGGTTCGACTGTGTGTATTGTTGGCAACGCCCTTTAAATTATGCATGATTTGATAAATTGTGATTGAAATAAATAATTTGTCAATGATTCAAAAATTTTTTCATTGTCTCGGAATTTAAAAGAAATGTAAATAAATAGTTACTATTTGATCAAAATGTTATTCGAATGAATAATTTGCATGAATGAAAATGTTGATTTCTGAAGGTCATGGATTTTAAAGAATTTAGAAATTTTAAAATTCTATTTGTTATGAATTGTCAAGCATAAATTGTATTAAGTTTTAAATTATTAGTTTGTGCACCACTGAGTTCACCACTCAGCGATAGCTTTGTATGCTGTCGCAGATATAGAGACCAAAGGAGCAGTAGATTGAGTTGCTGAGGACAGGGGAGCTACCTGCTAGAAGTTATCGGGTATAATTTATACCACGATCAGAATATTTCTTTTCATGTATATATTGCACATAAATGTATGGACATGTAAAAATGGGTCTTGAGCAGTTTGTATAAAATTTATATAAAGTTGTAATATATATTGTAGTTTGAAATTCTCTTAATGTAAATTTTTGTAATGATGTGTTTTGTTTCTAATGAAATATGAATGGAACTATTTAATTTAATTTGAATGAAATGGATTGCTAGTATTTTGATGATCATTGGATAGTGGATTTGAAAATTGAAAGTTGATAAATGTGTTGAGAAATTGATTGAGATTGAGTATGAAATTGAAGCAGTTGTTGAGAAAAATTTTTAGAAGTGCTTTTTACAGGTATTTGAAGAACTGTTTTCTCAAAATACAGAGGGAACTCTGTCAAAATTTTTATAAAATTTGCGTAAAAATAAAGTGAGCCAAAAATATTAACTATTTTTTATTTTAACTAAATGTTTTAAGTACTTATTAGAAAATTCTCACCACTTATCAAAAGTAAGAAAATTGCTTTAAAATCCCTTATAGGGTACTTAATGAGTTATCGGTAGGTGAAGTTCGGTAGTTCATTAGGTATTCTACAGGATCATGTTATGCCTTACAGAGGGGTAAGGTGTGACAATAAACCTAATTGAAAGAGTGAAATGGGCAGAAAAATTAACCAAATTTTCTATCTTCCCTTACCTCCAACCAGCATAACCCATTCCCAAAACTCTTTCCACCATTAAAGCTTCCTTAAGCTTCATTTCCCACTTCAATTCACCTCAAAACCTTATCCTCCCTTCACTAGAAATTATACCCACACCAAGGAGAAGTGTTTGGCAGCCAAAAAAGAGTAAAAAAGTAAAGAAAAATTAAAGTCTTGGTTGGCTTGGATTTGAGCTACAAGAGGTTAGTGCTTATTTATGCATGTTTCTCTCTTTATTCCATGTTAGGGACTTAAAATGAGTATGAAATTGTAAGTCAAATAAAATAAAACTTATGTGTATGTACACCATGGAATTTGGCAACCCTACGGAAGGGATAATGTTGATGGTTAAAATTGAATTAAATTGGTTTAATGATAATATTTGAGTAGTGTAAAGGGAGTGGAGATGATAATTCATATGATATGCATGAATTAGGGATAAATTGAAATTTTGGAGTTAGGGTTTGTGGCAAAAACCTAGGGTTTTGCTCATGTATTAGTATATTAACATTGTAATGGTCAATTAGTGACCATTTGAATGTGTGTGAAGAGGAATTGAAGTGAGTAAAGATAATGGAGTTGAGCTTAGGTGAGCTGCCTCGGCTGACCTGCAGGACCGACTATGAGTCTAGCAGGTTTGGGCAGCCATAAATGGAGTTGTATAGGTTCAATTGCTGCAAGACTAATTGGACATGAAACTAGACACATAATGGCACAACTTTGGTGAAGAAACCCTGCCCAGAAAACCAAACCAAGTTGACCTAAAAATTGCCCTAATCCGGGTGACTTGCATTCTGCCTAGGCAAAATGACCAAATGAATAGTGTTTATTCATTTGGTCATAACTTGGCGTAGAAAGGTCCAATTGATCTGAAATTTTACCAGCAGAAAGATTAGATATAGACCTACAACTTTTATGAAGAAAGATAACCCAAATTTTGATCATAACATATTCAAAAAGTGACCTGTACTCACTACACAAAACACTATAGATTTGGTCTGTCCAGAAATCTGGAAAGTTTACAATCCGACCAGTTATGGTATTTAGGCCATAACTTGAGCTACAATACTTCAAATGGAGTGATTCAAAAAAAGAAAATGTACCTAGACACAATAAGGAACAACTTTCATGAAGATAACTTTGCCAAATTCCTACTGTAAAAATGACCAATGGAACAGTAAACACAAGGCTTGAAATTTGAAAATTTTGAACAACTAACACTAAGCTTAGAAATGGTATTGGCAACCAATACCAACAAGTTTAGAATGCAAAATGTGGTTTGTTGGGAGTATTAGAACCAATGTACCTATTGCCTATGCAAAAGTCAACATTTTAGTTGACTAATGAAATGAATAGTAACACCTTAACTTAAATTTCAAGAATTGTACAATTTAAAAGTGTAACATGCCCTAGTACACCTAGCAAGATTGGTTTGGATAGGTTGGCATGCCAATAGGGTTCAGTTAGCAGTATTGCACATGGCATTTTGCCATTCTGTGATTTTATGGCTTTTAGCCATTTTGACATTGTGTTGATACTTGGCCTTGTGCCTAATGTTATTGTAGCTTATTAGCTATTCTGTTGCACACTGGGAGATACATATGTGACCGATGACCGATGGTGTGGCAGCCAGAGGTACTTGATACCTAGTGCCAATTTACCCATTTATCTAGTCCAGTCATCCAATATAGGTTACTTGGGCAACCAAAAATGAAAATGAACAAATTTAATAAAATAATGAATAGAATAGGTACATAATAAGTAAGATTACCAATAATGATCGAAAATTTATCTGAATAAGACATCAAAACATGCACTGCATATTTACTTTTTGTTATTTTTTTTTTATTTTATTATTGGCACCACTAAGCATTATTGCTTAGCGCATTGCTTTTTGCCACACGTAGGTTCTGGAGAGATCGACTGAGAGCCCAGTAGACCGCAGACTGGGTGAGACCTTCTGTAGTTTTGCATAGTGTTTGTTTCACCTCACCAACATCTGGCATTGGTAGGACGCTAGGTTTCATTTTGGGTATTTTGTAATTAACTTTTATTTTTTCATATGAAATTGAGACTCATGTAATGTATTTTGTTGTCAATGTACGTAGTGGAAATTATGTTTATGAATGAAAAAGTGAATATTTATTAATGACTGGTACATGAATATCCTATGAAATGAAATGATGAGAAATGGGAGTATATTTGAGAAATATTGAGATTTTGTTGATGAAATGGAGTTTGAGATTGATTGAAAATTTTCGGAGTGTTTTTTCATAGGTTCTGAAGAACTGTTTTATCCATTTTTAGCTGGCACTCTGCCGGATTTTATATAAAATTTGTGGAACCTCGAATAAAATTATGATTTCAATAAATGACTTCATTGAATGATATTTCACGAATTATACTTCATAACTATGAAAGAAATATAGTAGGAAGGATAAAAATGATTGAAATAAAATAGGGTGTTCCGATACACTGTGTGACATATCTTACTCGGCTATACTGTAGACGGGTAAGGGGTGCCACACTCATCCAGAAGAAGCATGATGTGATATGGGTGATAGTAGATAGATTGACAAAGTCAGCACACTTTCTGCTAGTTAGGATTGACTACTCACTAGAGAAGTTAGCAGAATTGTATATTAGTGAGATAGTTAAACTACATGGAATTCCACTTTCCATCATATCTGATTGAGACACAAGGTTTACATCGAGATTTTGGAAGAAGTTGCATGAATCCTTGGGTACACAACTCCACTTCAGCACAGCTTTCCATCCTCAGACGGATGGGCAATCAGAAAGAGTAATCTAGGTAAACAATTGAAACTAATTAAACTAATACAAATATTAAACTGAAATGATAATAATAACATAAAATATATGTTAGGTCCTTGAGGATATACTGAGGAGTTGTGTCATTGAGTTTGAGGAAAGTTGGGATAGATATCTCCCATTGGCAGAATTTGCATACAACAATAGCTATCAAGCTAGCATCCAAATGGCCTCGGATGAAACACTGTATGGGAGGAAATGTAGCACTCCAGTGTGCTGGACTTAATTAGGCAAAGATAAACTGGTAGGGCCAGACCTGTTGGAACAGACTGAGGAGAAGTTAAAGCTAATCAAAGCCAATCTAAAGGTCGCCTCAGACAGACAAAAATCTTATGCCGACCTGAAGTGAAAAGAAATAAAATATGCAGTTGGCGATAAAGTGTTCCTCAAGGTGTCACCGTAGAAGAAGGTACTAAGGTTTGGAAGAAAAGGTAAGTTAAGCCCTAGGTTCATTGGCCCATATGAAGTCATTGAACGTGTGGGTCCAGTGGCCTACAGGTTAGCTTTACCACTAGAGCTGGACAAGATCCACAATGTGTTCCACGTATCTATGCTAAGAAGATACTGCTCAGATCCTTCACATGTCATCTCCATGGAAGAAATTGAAGTACAACCGAATTTGACATATAAAGAAGAACCCATACAGATCTTAGCTCGAGAAGTGAAAGAGTTGAGGAATAAGCAGATTCCACTGGTGAAAGTGCTTTGGAGGTACCACAACACCAAGGAGGAAACTTGGGAAAGTGAAGAGATGATGAGGCAATAGTTCCCTCAAGTATTTGCATCGGGTAAATTTCGAAAACGAAATTTAAATTAGAGGAGAAGAGTTGTAACACCCTCACTGTAGCAATTCAGTACATTCTACTGTTCCGGTGACCGGTGTCAGTCCAGATAGTTAGAACATCTGGAAAATTATTTAAACTAAAGTGAGGAACCATAATTAACTAAAATATTAATAAGAAAAATTTAGGAAAAATTTTAGAAATAAAATACAACCAAGTTAAATGAGCTGGTACCCTAGCAATGGGTAACCCAGTGGGAAGTTGCGGTCCTCACAACTAAGAGCCCTAGATCCGAGAAAAAATTTATAAAATAATTTTTGGGACTCCAGAGAAGGGTCATTGAGGTTTCTAAGGCATTAGCATGCCATGAAAATGCTTAGAAAATTTTTTCAATTAATACAGACAATTTTGGTCTATTAAGCCAAACGGAGGGCATTTTGGTCATTTCATCTTCAAAGATGATTTTTGGCCGACTTGTCCAGTTAAGTAAATAATTATTATAACATAAAATCTGAATAAATATTGCTAAAAATTAAATTGGAAATGAGTAGAGAAGAGAAGAAAAGAAAATAAAAGAAAATGCTAATTATGACATCATATGATGTCATTTAAATTTCCTCTACCAATGACAATTTATTAAACTCATTAAAAGGGATAAGGAAGACCAAAACTTGACAAAATAATTCTGGTTCTTCCTCACCAAACCAGATGTCTCCCTTGCCCAAACCCATTCCTCCATTAAAAAGCTTTGCAAGCTTCACTCCCCACCAAATCTCACCATAAAATCACTCAAGCTCTTCACTAAACTTGATCCTCACACCTTAAATCACCACTAGGAAGCAAAAAGAGGAAGGAAAAATGAAGTTTTGTTAGCTTAAAATTCTGCTCTAAGTGGTTAGTGTCCAAACTCTTACTACTTTTGATTTAATTCATGTTTAATGGCATGAAATAAGTAGGAAATGCAAGAAAACAACATAAAAATGTGTGTGTATGCACCCTTATAATTTTGGTAGCTAGGGTTGGTTAGGGTTTGATGATTTTTCTTGATAGCAAAGTGGTTATGAGCTGCCCTTGGTATGAGATGAGTGATTTAATATGTTTGTGTAAGTAAAATGCAAGTGGAATGCATAAAAGAACTTGAAAAAAATATGGTCACTTGAAAAACATTAGGGTTTGCTCATGTAATGGTATTTTAACTTTGTAATTGTCAATTAGTAACCATTTGAATATGTGTGAGGAGAAATTGAAGTGAGTAAGGATGTTGGAATTGAAATTAGGTATGCTGCCCTTGGCGACCTGTAGGACTAGGTGTGAGTCTAGCAGGTTTGGGCAGCCATAAATAGAGTTGTATAGGTTCAATTGGTGCAAGGCTAATTGGACATAAAAGTAGACACATAATGGCACAACTTTGGTGAAGAAACCCTGCCCAGAAAACCAAACCAAGTTTACCTAAAAATTGCCCTAATCTGGGTGACTTGCATTCTACCTGGACAAAATGATCAAATGAACAATGTTTATTTATTTGGTCATAACATAGTGTATAAAGGTCCAATTGACCTGAAATTTTACCATCAGATAGCTGAGACATAGACCTACAACTTTCATGGAGAAACTAAACCCAAATTTTGATCATAACATATTCAGAAATTGACCTTAAATCAATGTACAAAACACTATAGATTTGGTTCTATCTAGAAAATCTAGAAAATTTGCAATCCGGCCAGTTATGGTATTTAGGCCATAACTTGAGATACAAAACTCCAAATGGAGTGATTCAAAAAAGGAAATGTAACTAGAAACAATAAGGAACAACTTTCATGTAGACAATTTTGCCAAATTCCAATTATACAAATGACCAATGGAATAATAAACTTTGTGCTTGAAATCTGAAATTTGTGAATAACTAACACCAAGCTTTGAAATGTTATTGGTAACCAATACCAACAACTTTAGAATGCAAAATATGGTATGTTGAGGATATTAGAACCAATATACCTATTGTCTATGAAAAAGTCAACATTTTAGTTGACTAATGAAATAAATAGTAACAATGAAACTTCAATTTCAAGAATTGTGCAATTTAAAAGTGTAACATGCCCTAGTACACCTAGTAAGATTGGTTTGGATAGGTTGGCATGCCAATAGGGTTCAGTTACCAGTACTGCACGTGGAATTATGCCATTATGTGATTTTATGGCTTTTAGCCATTCTGATATTATGATGATACTTGGCCTTGTGCCTAACATTTATTACAGCTTATCAGCTGTTCTATTGCACACCAGGAGATACATATGTGACTGATGGTGTGACGGCCCGAGGTACTTAGTACCCAGTGCCAGTTTACCCATTTATCTAGTCCAGTCATCCATTATAGGTTACTTGGGCAACCAAAAAGATAAAAATTGATAAATTTAATGAAATAATGAATATAATAAGTACCAAATAAATAAGATTACAAATAATTACAAAAAAAAAATTGTTTGCATAAGGCATCAATACATTCAATGCATATTTATTTTCTTTTAGTTCTTTTTATTTTATTATTTGCACCACTAAGCATTATTATTTAGTGCATTGCTTTTTGCCACGCGTAGGTTCTGGAGAGATTGACAGAGAGCCCAGTAGACCACAGACTAGGTGAGGTCGTCCACAATTCTGCATAGTATCCGTGTCACCTCACAGACTTCAGTGCATTGGTAGGACACTAGGTTTCATTTTGGTATTTTGTAATTAACTTTTATTTTTTCATGTATAATTGAGACTTATGTAATATATTTTGGTATTAATGTAAATAGTGGAAATTTGTGTTTATAAATGAAAAATTGAGTATTTATTTATGACTTGTATATGAATATCATATGAAATGAATGAATGAGAAATGGAAGTATTGTTGAGAAATATTGAGACTTTGTTGATAAAATGGAGTTTGGGAATGATTGAAAACTTATTGAAAGTGTTTTTCACAGGTTCCGAAGAACTGTTTTATCCATTTTTAGCTGGTACTCTGTCGGATTTTCTATAATATTTGCAAAACCTCAAATAAATTTATAATTTCAATTAATGACTTAAATGAATTATATTTCACAAATTGTACTTCATAACTATGAATAAAAATAAATTAAGAAAGAATAAAAATGATTGAAATAAAATAGGGTGTTCAGGTACACTTTGTGACATATCTTACTCGGCTATACCGTAGACGGGTAAGGGGTGTCACATAATGGATATAACAAGTACCAAATAAATAAGACTACAAATAATTACCAAAAATTTGTTTGCATGAGACATCAATATACACACTACATATTTATTTCTTTTTAGTTCTCTTTATTTTATTATTGGCACCACTAAGTATTATTGCTTAGCGCGTCGCTTTTTGCCATGCGTAGGTTCTGGAGAGACTGCTAGAGAGCCCAGCAAATCACAGACTGGGTGAGATCACAGATTTGCATAGAGTCAGAGTCACCTCTCATCTGCAGTGCATCAGTGGTAGGACCTTTAGGTTCCTTTTGAAATTTGGTTTTTGCATTTTGTAGCAGGTATTAGTTTGTTATTTGTAAAATATGAACTCATGTAAATAGTAAATTTATGTAATCATATGTTGATGTACGTATTTTGTAAAATTTCATTAATTAATGTAATTTGAGAATATCTTCATGAAATTAAATTTGATTTTGATCTGAATGAAATTGTGGATTCATGTTAAAAACTTGAGATGGTTGTGAATGTTGAAAATTGTTGAGACCATGTTGATGGTTATTGGAGTTTGAGAATATGGATGACTATTTGGGAGTGTTTTTCACAGGTTTTGAAGAACTGTTTTCTCCATTTTTAGCCTGCACTCTGCCGAATTTTTTATAAAATTTTTGGAACCCCAAATTAAATTATAATTTCAATAAATGACTTAAATGAGTCAAGTCTCCCAAATTGCATTTCATCATCATAAAGAAATAAATTAAGGAAGGATAAAAATAATTGAGATAAAATATGGTGTTCCGGTACATATTGTGGTATATTTGGCTCGGCTATAGTGTAGATGGGTAAGGGGTGTCACATTTTATGGTATTAGAGCACGGTTTAGGCATTTCTAGGTCTAGATCGAGTCCATACCATGCATTACATTCGTAAGAGTCGAGGTGACGCTAATGCAAATCTGTTTGTCTTTGTTATTTTAATTAGGATATGGACCCCACATCTCAGAGGGCAGTTGAGGAGGAAGTGGAGAGTCATGCTCTACCTGCAGCAGCTGAAACTGGGGGTAGGGGAGAACCTACTCCACCAGCTCCAGCAGAGCCTGCTCAGCCTCCACAACCATGTTCCAACAAATGGTTGAGTTTTTCAAACAAATGGCAGGGGTAATGCCACCACCACCACCTCCACAGCAGAAATCCCATCTGGAAAAACTGAGAAAATTTGGAGTAGTGGATTTCTTTGGCAAGAGAGAAGATGATTCTGTTGCAGTTGAGAACTAGTTGAACAGAATAGGAAGAGTTTTAAAACAACTCCACTGCACCCTAGAGCAAAACCTAGAAGCTACTGTATCTCTACTGCAAGATGATGCCTATTAATGGTGGGATATAGTATCTAGTGAAGTGCAACCAAAACAAATAACCTGGGACTTCTTCCTCTCAGAGCTCAAAAAGAAGTATGTGGATAGTGTATATCTGGAAGAGAGAAGAAGAGAATTTATTAACTTGAGGCAGAGACAGCTGACAGTGGCAGAGTATGAAAAAGAATTTGTTAGACTGAGCCATTATGGAAGAGAGATAGTCCCTAATGAGGCCGAGAGGTATAAAAGATTTGAAGAGGGACTAAATGACAACATAAAGATAATGATCACTGCCTTGGGAATCACAGACTTCACCAAGTTAGTGGAAGCTGCAGTAAAAGTTGAGAAAGTCAGAATAAGTGAGCAGACTAGAAGAGAGAGGCAGCAGAAGAGGGGTCTAAGTCAGTCTAGCTCATCTCCTGCACCTGGAAAGAAGTTCAGAGGTCCACCTACTCAGCGTTCAGGTCAGCCTCAAGGTTAGGGTCAGTCCTAGGGGCCCAGGCCACAGTTCACACCTAGGAGAGGCAGTCCACACCATCAGTGGGCAGCTCTCCAGGGACGGTGTTCAGGGGACCAGCCCTAGCATCTTCTGCTTGTCCACATTGGCTGAAGTGGCATAAGGGGGAGTGTTGGAGAGTGACAGGTGCCTGCCTAAGGTGTGGGTCGACAGAGCGTCAGTAAAGGAACTGTCCACGCAGAACTGCCATAGTTGCTCCAGCAGAAGCAGATAGGCCTGCCTCTGCACCTCAAAGGGGTAGGAAGTCCAGTGAATCTGAGGTAGTTGTACCATCACAAAGACCTGCATCTGAGTCAACCAAGAGGCCAGAGGCTAGAGCACCTGCCAGAGGCTATGCCATGAGAGCTCAAGAGGAGCAAGATGCCCTGGATGTTATAAGGGGTACGTTCTCCCTCTACAACACATCTGTGCATGCATTAGTAGATCCAGGATCCACACATTCATACATTTGCATCAACTTACCCATAGAAAGGGGGATACTAGTAGGGGAGAGTGACCAAGACATTCTGGTCACTAATCCATTGGGCACAGTGTAGTGGTGAACAAGGTGTACAAAGGTTGCCCGTTAAGGATTCAGGGGTATGAATTCTTGGCAGACCTGATTGAATTGCGTTTCCATGAGTTTAACGTGATTTTGGGAATGGACTGGATGTCACGTTATTAGGCAATGGTTGATTATAAATTGAAGAGAATTTCCTTGAAAACTCTTAAAGGTAATAAGATCACAGTTGTGGGGGAAAGGACAGATTTCTTGTCCAATGTCATCTCAGCCACAGTTGCAAGAAAACTGATGAAAAAGGGCTATGAAGCCTACCTAGCACGCGTGGTGGATACTAGGCAGGCTAAGCCAGATCTGTGTGACATACCCACAGTAAGAGACTTCCTAGATGTATTCCCTGAAGAATTGCTTGGCTTGCCACTAGAAAGGGAAGTCGAATTTGCTATTGAGATACTGCTGGGTACAGCACCAATCTCTATTGCTCCTTATAGGATGGCACCTACTGAGTTAAAGGAGCTGAAAATCTAATTGCAGGAGTTACTGAATAAGGGGTTCATACGCCCCAGTGTGTCACCATGGGGAGCTCCAGTGCTGTTTGTAAAGAAGAAGGATGGGACTTTGATGTTATGTATCAATTACCGGTAGTTGAATAAAGTGACTGTGAAGAACAAGTATCCATTGCCTAGAATTGATGATTTGTTTGATCAGTTGAAGGGAGTAGAAGTATTTTCTAAAATTGATCTCAGATCAGGGTATCATCAGTTGAGGGTGAAGGATGCAGATATACCAAATACTGCATTTAGGACCTGGTATGGGCATTATGAGTTCCTGGTAATGCTCTTTGGCCTTACAAATGCACCAGCAGCATTTATGGACCTTATGAACTATATCTTCCATCCATATCTAGATCAGCTCATAGTGGTCTTTATTAATGATATTTTGGTGTATTCCAAGACCAGGGAAGAACATGATTAACATTTAAGGATTTTTTTTGAGAAGTTAAAGTCTATATTGACAGAGGTACTAGTGTTAACACAACCATATTGGGAAAGGACTTTGTGGTCTACAATGATGCCTCGCATGATGGGTTAGGGTGTGTATTAATACAAGAGGGGAAGGTGGTCACCTATGTTTCCAAGTAGCTAAGGCCATATGAACAGAATTACCCTACCCATGATCTAGAACTTGCAGCAATTATCTTTGCATTGAAGATATGGAGGCACTACTTGTATGGTGAAAAGTGCTACATTTACACATACCACAAAAGTCTAAAATATTTACCAACCCAGAAGGAGCTTAACCTTAGACAGAGGCGATGGATTGAGTTCCTGAAGGACTATGATTGTGTGATTGACTACCATCATGGGAAGGCAAATGTAGTTACAGATGCTTTGAGTAGAAAATCAATCACTGCTTTGAGATCATTGAATGCCCGTCTATCTTTGGCCCGAGATGGAGCTATTTTGGCTGAGTTGCAAGTGAGGCCAAACCTACTACAGCAGATTTTAGATGGGTAGAAGGTAGATGAGAAGGTAATGGCTACTATGAGCAAAATCTCAAAAGGGAAGGCAACTGATTATGAGATGAAAGCAGATGGGTGTCTGTACTACAAAGGAAGAGTACATGTACCAGATGATGGGGAATTGAAAGCTAGTATTCTAAAAGAGGCACACACCAGTGTTTATGCTATGCACCCAGGAAGTATGAAAATGTATCATGATCTAAAGCTTCATTATTAGTGGCCTGGTATGAAGAAGGATATAGCTGACTATGTGACTAAATGCTTGACATGTCAACAAGTCAAGGCAGAACATCAAGTTCCATCGGGTTTGCTACAGCCTATACACATACCTGAATGGAAATGGGATCAAGTTACTATGGATTTTGTAAGTGGTCTATCTCTCACCCAGAAGAAGCATGACACAGTATGGGTGATAGTGGACAAATTGACGAAGTCAGCACACTTTTTGCCACTTAGGACTGACTACTCACTGGAGAAGTTAGCAGAATTGTGTATCAGAGAGATAGTTAGACTGCATGGAATTCCACTATCCATCATATCTGATTGAGACCCAAGGTTTACATTGAGATTTTGGAGGAAGTTGCATGAATCCTTGGGTACAAAACTCCACTTTAGCATAGCTTTCCATCCTCAGACTGATGGGCAATCAGAAAGAGTAATCTAGGTAAACATTGAAACCAATTGAATTAATACAAATATTGAATTGAAATGATAATAATAATAACATGAAATATATGTTAGGTCCTTGAGGATATGCTGAGGAGTTGTGTCATCGAGTTTGAGGGAAGTTAGGATAGATACCTCCCACTGGCAGAATTTGCATACAACAACAGCTATCAAACTAGCATCCAAATGGCCCCGTATGAAGCATTGTATGGGAGGAAATGTAGAACCCCAATGTGTTGGACTGAATTGGGTAAAGATAAACTGGAAGTGCCAGACCTGGTGAAACAGACTGAGGAGAAAGTAAAGTTAATCAAAGCTAATTTGAAGGTTACCTCTGACAAACAGAAATCCTATGCCGACCTGAAGAGAAAAGAAAGAGAATATGCAGTTGGTGACAAGGTGTTTTTCAAAGTCTCACCATGGAAAAAGTTATTGAGGTTTGGAAGAAAGGGTAAGTTGAGCCTTAGGTTCATTGGCCCATATGAAGTCATTGAACGTGTGGGGCCAGTGACCTACAGGCTAGCTTTACCACCAGAGCTAGACAAGATCCACAATGTGTTTCACGTATCTATGCTAAGAAGATACCACTTAGATCCTTCACATGTCATCTCCATGGAAGAAATTGAAGTACAACCAGATTTGACATATGAAGAAGAACCCATACGGATCCTAGCTCGAGAAGTGAAAGAGTTGAGGAATAAGCAGATTCCACTAGTGAAAGTGCTTTGGAGGCACCACAACACCGAGGAGGCAACTTGGGAAAGTGAAGAGACGATGAGACAATAGTTTCCTCAACTGTTTGCTTCAGGTAAATTTCAAAGACGAAATTTAAATTAGAGGGGGAGAGTTGTAACACCCTCACTATAGCAATTCTATACATTCTATTATTCAGGTGACCGGTGTCGGTCTGGACAGCTAAAACGTCTAGAAAAACATTTAAACTAAAGTGAGGAGCCATAATTAACTCAAATAATAATAAGAAAAATTTAGGAAAAATTTTAGAAATAAAATACAACCAAGTTAAATGAGTCAGTGCCCTAACTATGGGTAACCCAGTGGGAAGTTGCGGTCTTCACAATTAGAAGCCCTAAACCCAGGAGAAAATTCATGAAATGATTTTTGGGACTCTAGAGAAGAGTCATTGAGGTTTTTAAGGCATTAGAATGCCAAGAAAAGGCTTAAAAAATTTTTTAGATCGGTACAAACAATTTTGACTCAATAAGCCAAATGGAGGGCATTTTGGTCATTTCGTCTTCAGAGATGATTTTTGGCCGACTTGTTCAGTTAAGTAAATAATTATTATGGTCTAAAATATGAATAAATATTGCTAAAAATTTAATTAAAAATGAGTAGAAAAGAAAAAAAAAGAAAAATTAAATAAAAGTCATATTTATGACATAAGCATGATGTAACTAAAATCTCCACCCAATCACAATTTAATAAATTAACTAAAGGGATGAAAATGAAACAAAAAAAAAATGAGATAGAGACAAAAAAAAAAAGTCAGCAGCCCCATCTTCATCTAAAACAGCCGCACCAAAGAGAGAGAGAAAGTGAGAGAGGAAGGAAAACCTCCATGGGAGCTTTGATCAAGCTTGAGTTCACCACCCAAATCACCCCCAAATCCTAGCTTCCCTTCACAAATATTTATCCTTACACCTAAAGCCAGTCTTGGGCAGCAAAAAGAAAGAGAAAAAAAAGAGTTCTCAAACTTTGGGAATTAGCTAAATCAAAGTTAATGCCAATTAATCTTAATTATTTTGTGTATACATCATGGAGAACATGAATTGAGAGTGAAATTTAGCTAATTAAAATAAATTTTGCATGGTTGAATTTTTACAAATTTCAGTAGCCATGGACTTATTAGGGTCTTGATTATTTTTTTTTGGATTAAATGAGTATATAAGCTGCCCTTGATATGAACTTAACATTTAGTGCATTAAATTGTAAGTTAATGGAAGAATAGAGAAACTGAGAATTTAGGGTTTTGAGAAATTTGAGGTTTTTCTCTTATAATGGTGTAGGAACATTTTAATGGTCAAATAGTGACCATTTGGTAAGCTTTAAACTGAATATGAAGTGAATTGAGTCATTGAATGTTGGAAAGGGTAGGCTACCTTGTGTGCTGCAGTCTAAACTCTTGGAGTCCAGTGTGTTTAGAGAGCCTTAACTGAACTTGTGTAGCTCCAATTGGTGCAAGACCAATTGGAGGTGAAACTAGATACATAATGCTATAATTTTGGTGAAGGAATCTTGCCAAGAAAACTAACCCAAGTGGCTTTAAAATTTGACCTAATCCAGGTGACCAATATGCGATCCCTGAAAAATAACCAAATAAACAGTATTCATTCATTTTGTCATATCATAGTGTAGAAAGGTCCAATTGACCTGAATTTTTACCAGTAGAAATCTGAGACATAGCCCTATAATTTTCATGAAGGAAACAAACTCAAATTTTGACCATAATATGTCCAAAAACTGACATGCAATCAGTGTACAAAAACTACAGAATTGATTCTGCCCAGAAATTCTGGAAAAATTGCAATATGGCTAGTTATGGTTTTTAGGCCATAACTTGAGCTACAAAAATCCAAATGGAATGATTCAAAAAGTGAAATGTAACTAGACACAATAAGGAACAACTTTGATAAAGAACATTTGGCCAAATTATAACACCCTTACTTGTATAGCCTGGTATATTTCACTATTCTAGTGACTGGTGTCGGTCCGGATAATTTAGGGAATTAGAACCACACTTAAGACAACTAGATAAGTCCTGAATACAAATAATTCGTAATTGTCAATCAGTTAAGTATAAATAAGAAAAACAGAACACAAGAAGTTAAATGAGCCAAGAGTCACAGCGATAGGTGACCTTCTTGGGAAGGATTGTGAAGTCGATTTAAACTCAAATTTTGAACTATAAAATGTGACGCTACGGTCCTTAAGACTATTGCAAACACAGTTGAAAAAGAGAAAATCACAAAAAAGAAATGTTAAGCCGGTCAAATAATTAGGTCAGGGATTTGGAAGAAATATTGAATTATTTATAAACCGGGTCGAACCGACGAGGGGCAATTTAGTCAATTGACCCCTAGAGCTGACTCCTGACTTGACTGTCAAATAAAATTAGAGAAAAGAAAATTTCAGAATCGAGAATTAAATTAAAGAACTAATAGAAAAATAAATAGAAAAAAAAAGGAAAAAAAAAGTGAAAAGTGATGACATCATGCACGATGCAATAAACATTATAATTCATAAATTAATTTAATTTAATCTGTGGTCTTCCATAAGGGTTAAAATACATAAAAGAAAGAAAAAAAAAATGAAAAGTGTCATCTTCTTCTTCTTCAAAACCATGACCCATCTCTCTCTCACCCTCTCCCTCACCAAAACTCCATTAAAGCTCACTTTTGAGCTTGGAGAACCAAAAATCCCACCATAGAAAAATTACTCACCATGATTAGAGTTTGTTTTGGCAACTAGAAGAGGAGATTAAAGAAGAAAGAAAAAAGAAAGGAAGAGGTTTGAAGGGAAAGAAAATTCTGCATTCAAGGTTAGTAGCTAAACTTCAAACTTTTAGTTTTATCTTTGTGATTTTAGCTTAAGGAACTTAGAAATGAACATAAAATCAAATGAAAACAAGTTTTGGAGGACTATATGTAAATTTCGGCCAGCTAGGGTTTGAGATGGGAATGCATGAATTTGATTGAATTAAAAGTTTATGTGAACTTGAATGAGTTAAGAAATGGTGATGGTATGCTTTGAATTAGTTAAATGTAACAAAAATGTGAATTAGGGTTTCGACCTAGGGTTTTGGAAGAAAAAAGTTGGAGAATTAGTCAAATGGTGTCTTTTACCTAGTTTGAGCTCAAAAATGGTCATTTATGACCAATTGAGGTATGTTGGAAGTGTTAGAATTAGGCTTAAATTCGGATTGCTTAGGGACATGCTGCAGGCAGCAGCACCAAGGTCCTTTTCAAGGACCAAAACTAAAAATTTATGTAACACCCCCGTTTACATAGCCTGGTAGATTTCACTGTTTCGGTGACCGGTGTCGGTCCGAACAATTAAGGGGATTAGAACCATACTTAAGACAACTTGAGAAGCCATAAACACAAATAATTAGTAATGTTTAATTAGTTAACTATAAATAAGAAAAACAGAACATAAGAGGTTAAACGAGCCGAGAGTCACAGAGATGAGTGACCTCCTCGGGAACGACTGCGAAGTCATTTTAAACTCAAATTTAGAACCGTAAAAAGTGACGCTGCGGTCCTTAGGACCCTTATGAACACAGTGGAAAAGAGAAAATAACGAAAAAGAACTGTTAAGCTAGTCAAATAATTAGGTCAAGGAGCCGAAAGAAATATGGAATTATTTACAAACCGGGTTGAACCGGCGAGGGGCAATTTGGTCAATTGACCCGAGTGACTCCGACCTAATCACAAATAAAATCAGAGAAAAGAAAATTTTGGAATCGAGAATTAAATTAAAGAACTAATAGAAAAAAATAAATAGAAAAAAAAAAGAAGATGGAAAAGTCAAAGGTGATGACATCATGCATGATGTCATAAAGGATTAATTAATTTATTTTATTAAATTGGGATTTTTGGTCTTCTAAAAGGGGATAATTACTAACAATTAAAAAGAAAAAAAATCACTTTCTTCCTCCCCATGTCCAACCGTCCCTCTCTCTCACCATTTCTCTCAAAAATCCTCCATTGATGAATATTTGAAGCTCATAAAACCCTAAATTTTCTTCATAATTCCCATAATTTCCAACACCAAATCTTGATATTAGACCTTGGTTAAGAACTTAGAAGCAAAGAAAGGAAGAAAAAGTGAAGAGATTGAAGTTGGGAAAAGCTTCATCAAAGGTAAGTCTCCCTCTCCTAACTTAAATTAATTTATACTTATGAAAATGATGTTGAGCAAGTGAAAATTTAATGAAAAAAGGAAAGAAATATTGTGTTGAGGGAAAAAGGGAAATTCAGCCAACTTGATGGGGGTTAGGGTTTGAAGGAATTGATAGAATTGAACATGTAATTGAGGTTTGATGCATTAGAATGAGTTTAAAAGCTTTAATTAGTTGAATGGTTTAGTTGAAATTCTTAAATGTGATTAATTGCAACAAAGTAGTGAGATTAGGGTTTTGAGGCAAATTTTGGAGAAATGCATAAATGATATCTTTGACCAATTGTGGACTGAAAAATGGTCAATAATGACCAAAAGAGATGTGTGGAAATTGTGAGAATGGAAGTTAAATTCATAGGTAAAATGGTCATGATGCTGGCAGCATGACCAAACCAACTTTGAAGGACCAAAATGGAAATTTTACAAGTCCAATTGATATGCCACCAATTGGAGATCAAAATAGACATAAAATAGCATAATTTTTATTAAGGAACCATGGCCAAAAACTGACTAAAACTTGGTGAACCAATTGACCAAAGTGAAATGAGAGCAGTCGGTACATCAAGATTAAATCGACCAAATGAACAGTAACTGTTCATTTGGTCATAATTGACATGAAATTTTACCAGCAATTAGATAAGATATAGATCTAAAACTTTCATGAAGAACACCAACCCAAATTATGCCATTAACCCATTCAAATTATTGAGCAAAGTTGAGTTATCAGACTGCAAAATCACAGGATTGCCATTTGAGCAGTAATGTTTGAATGGCTATAACTCTCTCTAGAAAACTCTGATTTAGGTGATTCTTAAACCGATGGAAACCTAAGACATAGTAGAACATTTAATATGAAGAAAGTTAGACCAAATTATGAACTTAACTTGATCAAATTACTGAACAAAGTTGGATCAAAAACCTGCCAGAACCATAGTTGTAGTATGAACAGTGCAAGTGAACAGTAGCTGTATTTTGGCTATAAATTGAGCTAAAAAACTCCGATTAGGGTGATCCAAAAATGAGAATACACTTAAGATAATAAGGAACATTTTCTATGAAGGAAGTTTTGCCAAATTCCCACAGTAGATTGACCAATGGAACAGTGCAACTTCTGAGCACCAAAACCGAAAATTGGCAATTTTGCCAAAATGACCTAAGCTTTGAGAAAATGACCAAAACCAACAAGTTTAGTGACCAAAATGTAGTATGTGCGTGAAGTTGGAATTTCCATACCTATTAAGCCTTAGAAAGTCAACTATTGGACTTGAATAGTGCAGTGAATAGTGTTCGCAAGGGATTTTTGCGGTCGCCTGAACGAACCCTCTTTCAACTCTTGATAGAGAGCGGCTTGTTTTTCTTTCTCCTTCCTTTCCTTGGCACACTCTTTCAAGATATCGTTGATGAGTAGCGCCTGTTCTTTTAATTCGAGCTTCTTCTTTTTGTTTTCCTGTTTATACTCTTCAACGAGTACCTCTTGGTATTTCATCTTTTCCTGAAGCTTACTATTCTGCACTTTCATTTCTTTGACCTCAGCTTGAAGAGAGTCTCTTTCCTCTTCCCAGTGTACCTCTTGCTCTTCAAACCCCATCCTTTCGGCCCTTGCCTCTTCCTTGAGTCTTCTCACTTTTCTTTTAAGTTTCTGCTGTTGGTCCTCCAACTGCTTTATTTGTTCTTGCAGTTGTGAGTTTTCGGTATTTGCCTTTTGTAATGAGTCATCCATACGGTTATCCGCTTTTTCTAATAGGACATCTCGGCGCGGGTCGCTGTCTTCGAATTCTGCAGTTGAGTGTTCTCGGTCCCTGTTAGCCCTCCATTCAAGATAATCGCGTGTGGCACTTGGACCTTTAGGCGACCTTTCCATCAGAGAGATGTTTTCCCAGGATCTGCGAGCCATTTTCAACCCTTCCTCTTCCTTGAGCTCATGGTAGAAATGACCTTGGTGATATTCTTCAATGTCGATTCTAGACTGTGTTGAGCCAAACTGTCTCATTACCAAGGCCGGAGTGTAACTCGTGTATCCGGTTACTCCGATCAGGGACACCGACTGATCTCCTCCCGTGTTGATCAAAACGGATTGGCCTGACGCCCACAGCTTCCTCCAACAATAATCATGGCTATAAAATCTGTTCCCGCCACTGCTTTTCATTGTTCGAACTGATTATTAACCGGGTCATCTTCTCGATGGGAGGCTGGTCAAGGTACCAAGTCAATCCCTTTGTCTCCACAGGGCATATGTGACTGATAATCCAGAGATATAACAATTGAGAACAACACTTGACGGACCCTTTACCCTATTGTCTGCAGTAGGTATGTCACACCCTACCCCTCTGTAAGGCATAACATGATCCCGTAGTATACCTAATGAATTACCAACTCCGTCTACTGATAATCCATTAAATACACTACAAGGGATTTTAAAAACTTTTCTTACTTCTTTTATAGTGGTGAGCACTATTTACAGGTGTTAAAAACCTTGGTGAATTGAAATGAAACAACTAACTCATTTGATTTATTTGGAATTTCTGTAAAAATTTTGGCAGAGTAACATTTGTATTTTGGATAAACAGCTTCTTGAAAACTCAGAAAAAGCATACTTCAATATATTTCCAAATACCAACTCCAACATATTTTTCAACACAACATATTTAGCAATTCAAATCCACAGAAATTTTTCAAAGGTTGAGATAAGGAAATATAGTACGATTTGTACGAGCCAAAACAACTCATAATTATTTTACAAGTCAAATGTACAATTTGGATTTACAACTGCTCAAAACCAACAACAAAATATACATACAGTGAATATACATTACAGTACAAAATGCAAAATATTGGTATACTCGTTATACCAGGTAATCCTCATTGGATGTACTAGCCCTAGTCTCACGCCTGTCTATCTCTACTGCGATAAAGAATAAAGCTATCGCTGAGACAATGTCTCAGTGGTGCACAACATTAACCAAATACAATTTAAATCACCATTCATAAATCATGTAAATAGTGGATACTTAAAATCATAGTTAAATTCAAGACAGTAATTGTCAACGAGAATTTAAACTCCATTTGTCAATATCACAATAATTTTCCATAAGTCAGATCATGTTTGAGTTCAAAAGACAATATATGTCAATGAGAGTTTAAATCCGTTTCACAATCTCACAATACATAATAACACAATTCGATCAAATAACTGAAGAATACAGTGTTGCCACTCAATATCACAATTTGAGCCATGACACAATTTTTTTCGTACATGCCGTGTTGTACACCACGACAAGACATGCTCACCCCAATAATCGAAATCAATGAGGAGGAAGCTAGCCATAATAATGAGTACTCATCCACGCTCACCTCGATCGACAAGTCAAAGAGGGAGGAACATAATCATACTCACCCTGCACTAATAAGTCAAAGAGGGAGGAATAATCACACTCACCCCATTAATGGAGGAGGAACATATTATCGTTGTCATGCCAATTGTGAGTCAAAACAATTCCAAACATTTTATTCAAATGATCCGTAAGAATCCAATAAATTTCCAAAGTTATAATTTCATTCACAAAATGGCAACACAATTCGTAATTCACTTCAATTTCCACAAAACCATTTACGTTGCTTTTCAATCAATAAGTATCCATCAAATACCATTCAAACAATTTTTCACAGTTTCAAACCATTCACAATGTTTTTCAATCAATAAGTGTCCACCAAACACATTTCCACAATTTAAAACAATGATATGCAAATAGTCAATATTTATTTCCATTGAAAATAATTCAAAAGAAACAGTTGTTGTGCACAAACACAATTTAAAACAATAATATACAAATATTCAATATTTATTTCAATTGAAAAATTCAAAAGCAATAGCCGTTGTGCACAAACCTCTGATATTTGTCTCCTGGTCCTGACTCAGTATTTCTTTCCCTTTTGCTGAGTCCTTGTTAACTGAGAAACACAATTCGAAGTGTTTCAGTACCAAATTAAATTGTCTCTATCGATGGTGTTTGGTAAATAATGCACTGAACTCAATTATTCACTTAATCACCTAATATACCGACCCTCGATGTTTTCTAGGTAAATTAGGTTTTAATGTCGTTAATATGTCACATTCGATAGGGTTTTAGGTTTGGTACGTTTTACCAAAGTTATTTCCTTGTTTAGTGCATTTTAATGCAAATTGCTGGATTCCGAGACACTGGTTTGACCTAGCCGGACGGCCTAGTTCCCTCGGTTTTCGAGTCTCGGTCGAAACTACAAACTTGTAGATCTAGGTCTTATGGACCGCGGTGCAAAATTTCAGGTCAATCCGAGTTAAGTAGACCAAGTTATGGTCATTATACTATTGCTGGTCAAATGGTACCATTTTAGGTCAATTTTAGGTCAATTTGGTCAACTCTGGTTCGGCCAGTTTTTGTACCCGAACTTGTGCAAGCTGTTTGACTTGCTTATGGTCATTTCTGGGTTTTGGTGTCTTCATAAGACTTGTAGGTATGGGTCTTAACTATTCTTGGTCAAAATTTCAGGTCAATTGGACCTGGTTTGAGTGAGTTATGGCCTAAACATTCACTGCTGCCCAATTGGTCATTTTTCAGGTCCTAATTGCACCTAATCCGAATTGGTCAAATTTTTAGGTCACCTTGCAAGCAGAATTTTGGCATGGTTTCTCAATGAAAGTTGGCACATTTTGTGCCTAGTTTCACCCCAAATTGGTCTCATACCAATTGAGGTTACACATTCAAGGTTATAGACCAAAATTTACACTGCCCTCAATATGCATTTCACACCCCAACTTCAAACACACACTTACCTTTGCAAGGTTCACTTCCATACCCTACCAAACTGTTTTGGCACATTACCAACACACTTTCTACATTACATTAGCATTATTTTGGGCAGATTCCAATCACCATCAACACACCAATTATCATTCACAATCACAATTCCTAAGTACCATTACAAACACACCTAAACATTACAAACTTTACATACACTTTACAACATTAATTTACATACATAACATCCATCCTTCTAGGTCAATATGCTGCCCACACTTCCTTCAATATACACCATTTCTCAAGTGTCCACAAGCTGCCACAAATCACTCATCAACATCACATTGCCGTACCATATGCTAATTCCCATCAAAGTGCATAATTCACCATATATACATGCATTAAATCACTAGGTTACTAAATCACCATGAACAACATTATTTCTCAACAATTATATGCACAATTTCCTCATCAAAAACGTGACCATGGCTGTCCAAAATGACAACAACAATAACCCTTCAAACTCAAAATTTTCCTTCACCAAACCAATACCCATAACATGCACATAAACTTTAACAAAGTAATTCTCAAAATTATGAACTTACCTTATGCTTGGAGCTTGTTAAACCTTGCTTAAACTTCCCAAAATTGGTATCAATATCTTCCTTGTGGTGTGTAGACCATTTTTCATGAAGGAACCTAAGAGATTGGAGTTGAAAATGGGGAGGTTAAGTGAGCTCATGCAAAACGTCCATGGAGTTTCCTCCCTTCACTCACGTCAATGTTGAAATCTAAAATGAGGAAGATGAAGTTCAGCTGCATTTTAAGTGTACACTTGTCCCACTAAGTATTTAATTAATCCTGAGTGGTCCACGTAAATTGAAATCATTTTATAAGTTAAACTTTCACTTATTCCACAATTAACCCATGATTTTAGCTATTTTATTTAGGTACCACCAAATTAATTTTTCATTTTATTTTCTAAGTGTAATATTATTTATTTTTAATGGACATTTAGGTCAAAAGACACTTCGGGATGTCAAATGACCATAATGCCCCTGTTCGGGTGGCTTTCCCGATTTTTCGGTAACACCGTATTTTGTCTGTTTTTCGATTTCTCACTTTTCTTTGTACTAATTATTTAATTTTTCTTTGATCTTTCTAATGATATCTATCCTTCAATAAGGTTCTATTTATTTCCTAAAAATGTTTCCCAGGGTTCCCCGCAGTCCAGGGCTAGTCAACGGTCCACGCCGTGACTTCCCGGTGCGGTCACCTATCGCTAGGTTTCCTGTTCACTTACTCGATTACATTTCTTTACTATGATTTTTCCTTTGTTTTTCTTTTCTTGTATTTCATTATTTTATGTCTCCTTACTCATTTTGAAGTACGGTTCTAGGCATCCTAGCTGTCCTGACAACACCGTCACCTAACATGAGAACGCACTACCGAACTTAGGGGTGTTACAATTCTCCCCCCCTTAAATAAATTTCGTCCACGAAATTTTTACCCAGTAGCCATCTTACAATTGTCATACGTTTATTTCTCCTTTCTATATGATCGTATAATCTTCTTTTTCTCAAATTTGTATAAGACTTTTAACAATCTAATACAATGTTTACTTTGTTTGGATAACACTAATCTCCTCTTACTATTGTGTTGTTTAATATTTCGGCTCACGTTCCTTCTTGAATGACCCTTGAGGTCATATTAGAATCATTCATCAGGCATTGGTCCTCTGACCATTCTAGTCCATAGTCTTCCTCACATTCGGAATATTTCTTTGTTACATATGAATCAACTGTTCAAGTCTCTACTTCCATAACTCTTTTTATCTGTCAATGTTCTATAACTTACTTCCTTTTGTACTGAACTATAACCTTTCGATATTTTAACTTTTGAGTTTTAGATCCCTAAGTAGGATTTTCAAATTTATTTCTAACAATTAAATTCTGTCCTGGCATAACTATGCCAAAACAGATGCCGTTGGCAACTATTCTCATCTAGGTGTACTATCGGTTAGTACGTAGCTCTACACAATAATCTCAAGTTAGTACTGTAATCTGCAGCTTACAGTATAAACATCAAGAACATTGCATAGTTACTACGATACATCCCAATAGATCAAACTTTGTTATCTTTTATTCTTTTTGAATTCACTGATATTCGAATCTTATTCTGATTACAATATCCATTAGCAATTTCTAACAGTAACCTCCTTGCCCTTATCAAGAGCAATTCCATTACTGCATCTTACTTTTACGTCCTCTTGCCTTACATTAAGTAGGCTCACTAATTAGCTTTATAATTTATGGTGTGTTAGAAAATACTTTTCGCCGATAAACTCTTTCAAAACTAATTTCACTTATTATCACAATCCTTATCCTAAAGGACTAATCACTAATGTATCAAAATTTATTTCCCTGACCTCCTGTCCTAGCGGACTTGTTACTAGCACCTCAGTCTCTATAGATTGATCGACTGAACAATCACCATCTTCCATAGTCAATGCGAGGATTTTAAATCTCCTAAACAAATAACACAAGAATATTCACTCTCGTTAGTGCATATTTATCTCAGAATGTACTGTATGTATCAAACAATGATATTGAGCAGTTGTACTATGCAGAAAGAACATTCAAATAACAGGTGAAAACAGAATTTAAAAACATTGCTCTGATACCACTAAAACATGTCACACCCTACCCCTCTGTAAGGCATAACATGATCCCGTAGTATACCTAATGAATTACCAACTCCGCTTCATCGATAATCCATTAAATACACTACAAGGGATTTTAAAAACTTTTCTTACTTCTTTTATAGTGGTGAGCACTATTTACAGGTGTTAAAAACCTTGGTGAATTGAAATGAAACAACTAACTCATTTGATTTATTTGGAATTTCTGTAAAAATTTTGGCAGAGTAACATTTGTATTTTGGATAAACAGTTCTTCAGAAAACCTGTAAAAAAGCATACTTCAATATATTTCCAAATCCCAACTCCAACATATTTTTCAACACAACATATTTAGCAATTCAAATCCACAGAAATTTTTCAAAGGTTGAGATAAGGAAATATAGTACGATTTGTACGAGCCAAAACAACTCATAATTATTTTACAAGTCAAATGTACAATTTGGATTTACAACTGCTCAAAACCAACAACAAAATATACATACAGTGAATATACATTACAGTACAAAATGCAAAATATTGGTATACTCGTTATACTGTAATCCCTATTTGGATGTACTAGCAGCCTAGTCTGCTGCCCTGTCTATCTCTCTACCTGCGACAGCAATAAAAAGCTATCGCTGAGACAATGTCTCAGTGGTGCACAACATTAACCAAATACAATTTAAATCACAATTCATAAATCATGTAAATAGTGGATACTTAAAATCATAGTTAAATTCAAGACAGTAATTGTCAACGAGAATTTAAACTCCATTTGTCAATATCACAATAATTTTCCATAAGTCAGATCATGTTTGAGTTCAAAAGACAATATATGTCAATGAGAGTTTAAATCCGTTTCACAATCTCACAATACATAATAACACAATTCGATCAAATAACTGAAGAATACAGTGTTGCCAATCAATATCACAATTTGAGCCATGACACAATTTTTTTCGTACATGCCGTGTTGTACACCACGACAAGACATGCTCACCCCAATAATCGAAATCAATGAGGGAGGAAGCTAGCCATAATAATGAGTACTCATCCACGCTCACCTCTGACTGACAAGTCAAAGAGGGAGGAACATAATCATACTCACCCCAGACTAATAAGTCAAAGAGGGAGGAATAATCACACTCACCCCATTAATGGAGGAGGAACATATTATCAGTGTCATGCCAATTGTGAGTCAAAACAATTCCAAACATTTTATTCAAATGATCCGTAAGAATCCAATAAATTTCCAAAGTTATAATTTCATTCACAAAATGGCAACACAATTCGTAATTCACTTCAATTTCCACAAAACCATTTCTGATGCTTTTCAATCAATAAGTATCCATCAAATACCATTCAAACAATTTTCACGATTTCAAACCATTCACAATGTTTTTCAATCAATAAGTGTCCACCAAACACATTTCCACAATTTAAAACAATGATATGCAAATAGTCAATATTTATTTCCATTGAAAATAATTCAAAAGAAAGCTTGTTGTGCACAAACACAATTTAAAACAATAATATACAAATATTCAATATTTATTTCAATTGAAAAATTCAAAAGCAATAGCCGTTGTGCACAAACCTCTGATATTTGTCTCCTGGTCCTGACTCAGTATTTCTTTCCCTTTTGCTGAGTCCTTGTTAACTGAGAAACACAATTCGAAGTGTTTCAGTACCAAATTAAATTGTCTCTATCGATGGTGTTTGGTAAATAATGCACTGAACTCAATTATTCACTTAATCACCTAATATACCGACCCTCGTTGCGTTTTAGGTAAATTAGGTTTTAGTGTCGTTAATATGTCACATTCGATAGGGTTTTAGGTTTGGTACGTTTTACCAAAGTTATTTCCTTGTTTAGTGCATTTTAATGCAAATTGCTGGATTCCGAGACACTGGTTTGACCTAGCCGGACGGCCTAGTTCCCTCGGTTTTCGAGTCTCGGTCGAAACTACAAACTTGTAGATCTAGGTCTTATGGACCGCGGTGCAAAATTTCAGGTCAATCCGAGTTAAGTAGACCAAGTTATGGTCATTATACTATTGCTGGTCAAATGGTACCATTTTAGGTCAATTTTAGGTCAATTTGGTCAACTCTGGTTCGGCCAGTTTTTGGACCCGAACTTGTGCAAGCTGTTTGACTTGCTTATGGTCATTTCTGGGTTTTGGTGTCTTCATAAGACTTGTAGGTATGGGTCTTAACTATTCTTGGTCAAAATTTCAGGTCAATTGGACCTGGTTTGAGTGAGTTATGCCCTAAACATTCACTGCTGCCCAATTGGTCATTTTTCAGGTCCTAATTGCACCTAATCCGAATTGGTCAAATTTTTAGGTCACCTTGCAAGCAGAATTTTGGCATGGTTTCTCAATGAAAGTTGGCACATTTTGTGCCTAGTTTCACCCCAAATTGGTCTCATACCAATTGAGGTTACACATTCAAGGTTATAGACCAAAATTTACACTGCCCTCAATATGCATTTCACACCCCAACTTCAAACACACACTTACCTTTGCAAGGTTCACTTCCATACCCTACCAAACTGTTTTGGCACATTACCAACACACTTTCTACATTACATTAGCATTATTTTGGGCAGATTCCAATCACCATCAACACACCAATTATCATTCACAATCACAATTCCTAAGTACCATTACAAACACACCTAAACATTACAAACTTTACATACACTTTACAACATTAATTTACATACATAACATCCATCCTTCTAGGTCAATATGCTGCCCACACTTCTTTCAATATACACCATTTCTCAAGTGTCCACAAGCTGCCACAAATCACTCATCAACATCACATTGCCGTACCATATGCTAATTCCCATCAAAGTGCATAATTCACCATATATACATGCATTAAATCACTAGGTTACTAAATCACCATGAACAACATTATTTCTCAACAA
Source organism: Hevea brasiliensis (assembly GCF_030052815.1). Classification (NCBI taxonomy): domain Eukaryota; kingdom Viridiplantae; phylum Streptophyta; class Magnoliopsida; order Malpighiales; family Euphorbiaceae; genus Hevea; species Hevea brasiliensis. The sequence continues at coordinate 52,629,303 of NC_079499.1, forward strand.
TTATATGCACAATTTCCTCATCAAAAACGTGACCATGGCTGTCCAAAATGACAACAACAATAACCCTTCAAACTCAAAATTTTCCTTCACCAAACCAATACCCATAACATGCACATAAACTTTAACAAAGTAATTCTCAAAATTATGAACTTACCTTATGCTTGGAGCTTGTTAAACCTTGCTTAAACTTCCCAAAATTGGTATCAATATCTTCCTTGTGGTGTGTAGACCATTTTTCATGAAGGAACCTAAGAGATTGGAGTTGAAAATGGGGAGGTTAAGTGAGCTCATGCAAAACGTCCATGGAGTTTCCTCTCCCTTCACTCACGTCAATGTTGAAATCTAAAATGAGGAAGATGAAGTTCAGCTGCATTTTAAGTGTACACTTGTCCCACTAAGTATTTAATTAATCCCCTTAGTGGTCCACTTAAAATTAAATCATTTTATAAGTTAAACTTTCACTTATTCCACAATTAACCCATGATTTTAGCTATTTTATTTAGGTACCACCAAATTAATTTTTCATTTTATTTTCTAAGTGTAATATTATTTATTTTTAATGGACATTTAGGTCAAAAGACACTTCGGGATGTCAAATGACCATAATGCCCCTGTTCGGGTGGCTTTCCCGATTTTTCGGTAACATCGTATTTTGTCTGTTTTTCGATTTCTCACTTTTCTTTGTACTAATTATTTAATTTTTCTTTGATCTTTCTAATGATATCTATCCTTCAATAAGGTTCTATTTATTTCCTAAAAATGTTTCCCGTGGTTCCCATGATCGAGTACTAGTCAACGGTCCACGCCGTGACTTCCCGGTGCGGTCACCTATCGCTAGGTTTCCCGGTTCACTTACTCAGTTACATTTCTTTACTATGATTTTTCCTTTGTTTTTCTTTTCTTGTATTTCATTATTTTATGTCTCCTTACTCATTTTGAAGTACGGTTCTAGGCATCCTAGCTGTCCGGACAACACTGGTCACCGGAACAGTAGAACGCACTACCGAACTTAGGGGTGTTACAAGGTAAGGGTTAATAAGGTCTCCGCAAGAATTGCCGGTATCGGATTGACCTCCTGCCTTTCTACCGCCCAGAATACTTCCACCGTGCTGCAGGTTATGATTCCCAATGGTCCCGAGAACAAAATCAGGCCATAGATTCCCAAGGCGAGTGCCACTGAAGCTTGATCCCATTGTTTTTCTTGGAGGTATTGATCTAACCGCTTCTCGAGGTAGGTCCAATACCATCCATGCGTGTTCCCTTTGATCGTTTCTTTTGATTTTGCCTCCTCCGAAGGAATACCCAACAAATGTGTTAATCGTTTCCAGGTCTGCCTATGCTCAAGGTGTAGGTAGATCCTATTCTGTGTTGAGTAAGGAATCTCCAGTAATGCCTGATATTCTTCCATAGTGGGAACAGTATCAATGTCATTGAAAGAGAATACCCCGTACTTAGGATTCCAAACTGACAGCATGGCCTTTAATGCCGGGATTTGGACCTTGACTCGCATTAGGGTTGCAATTTTCCCGTATTTCCTTTCAAATCGTGCCTTGACCTGATCGGGAAACGACCTCCATCCATTAGACAGACTCTTGAGGTTGTTCATTCTGACCTCAATTTTATTCAGATCCCATGAGGGTAGTAAGCTAGCATGTGCCTTGGAAACATTATTTTGCGAGGGTACTAGAGTATGAGTTAACTTGGACCGAAGTTTAGCATTCTGAACTTCTTCTGCCGACTGACTCGAGGATGCCATGATAAAAATGATGCCTTATCCTTTTCACAGACTCTTGGTTTGATGATGCCTGCGGAAAAACTCGTTAGTAAGATAAATTTGGGTAATTTTGAATCATACTGTTGGCAGGGTGACACATACACATTTATCAAAGTAGGAAAATGTGTAGGTGTTTCAGTAGAATTCAAGATTACCCTCACAAAAAAGAACAAAAGGAAATTAAAGCAGAACAGGGTAAGAGTAAGTATGCCCCTTTTTGTCCTAACATAGGGAGACTCCTGATACCGGATGAGTGCTACCTAATTGGATAGTTCTATCTTATAAGGTAGCTTACTACGGCTTTCAGCTATTGTGATAGTTTTAGCTCAAGGTCTAATTTTCTAAAAGCCACAGGTTCCCAAATTGCCCCTCAGAATAGAGAGCCCCATTCTATAACCATGATATTATCGGAAAATTCCACGAGTATCACAAAGGATAGAACGAGTTTCAATCGAGCGAAGCCTTCACGGATACTAAAGGGGTAAAACCCATGAGTACCGCTACATGACCCCCTCCTACTTTCCTAAAAGGGTAAGAAAGCCCGGGTATAGGACCGAAGTGTGTGAGGACATCGTGTGAGTGTTCAGTGTGTGAAGGGACACCTTTACCTCTTCCCAATTCAGGGGGATTTTATTCTTTCCATTTTTTCCTTTTTCCTTTTTTTTTTTTCGAAACGAAGAGCACTGTAAGGAGGATAAAACAAGCAAAACAAGCAAAACAAGAGGAACAGTTAGTAGGAATAAACAAAAATTAACATGTAAACTATCGCCGGGTGAGCCCACCTAACTATAATTTGATTGGAAAATTAAATCTACTTTTTAGACCTCTAGACCGGGGTTAAATTCGGATATTCGCGTCCCCAGCGGAGTCGCCAAGCTGTTCACAAGGGATTTTTGCGGTCGCCTGAACGAACCCTCACCGAAGTAGGAAAGAGTGAGGAGTCGCCACCTTAGTTTTGAGGGAAACTAAAGAAAACCATTTGGAAAATAAATTGAAATGAAACCACTTCAAGACAGAGATTCTAGGTTCGGGGTCCGTAAACGGGTGGGGAAGGTGTTAGGCACCCCACCTCGTCCCTTAATAAGGGTAAGTAGATTTAATTTTGCATTAGTTAGGAGGGCTTGAATGGACATGTTGATCCTTTTGACTAAAGGAGCATTTGATTTTTCACTAAATTTGGATCACCCAGATACATAAGTAAATGAGACAACCTTAGTGAGTTACTGTTGCATGTTAATCTTATTTAAAAGAACTATTTTATTAAAATTTAATTTAAGAATTGTATAAGAACTCTTCTCCGAACTCTTTAATATTTATTAAAATTTTGAGCTGAGATCGGATAAGAACTCTCCTCCGATCTCTATTAAAAATTTTGAGTTGAGACCGGATAAGAACTCTCTTCCGATTTCTATTTAATATTTTAAAAATTTTGAGTTGAGATCGGATAAGAACTCTCCTCCGATCTCTATTTAATGTTTATTAAAATTTTGAGTTGAGATCGGATAAGAACTCTCCTCCGATCTCTTTTGAGTATTTATTTTAAAATTTTGAGTTGAGACCGGATAAGAACTCTCCTCCGATCTCTATTTAATATTTATTAAAATTTGAGTTGAGACCGGATAAGAACTCTCCTCCGATATCTTTTGAGTATTTATTTTAAAATTTTGAGTTGAGACCGGATAAGAACTCTCCTCCGATCTCTATTTAATATCTATTAAAATTTGAGTTGAGACCGGATAAGAACTCTCCTCCGATCTCTATTTGATATTTATTAAAATTTGAGTTGAGACCGGATAGGAACTCTTCTCCGATCTCTTTTAGATTAACAGGAACCTGAAAGGGACTTTTCCGATCTCCCGAATTTTAATTTCAGCTACATGTCATAAGAGCCTAAAGCTAAGGATTCTGGCATTCAAAGATGTTGGGGATAAGGCTTCTTGATACCTTATGACCAAACGGGGGATACTAGACTTGATTTACTGACCTTCCATGTAGTCATCTTACCAATACCTATTAATGTCCGATCTATTCTGTTTCGTTTACTTTGGTTTTATTCCACTTTATGGCATCTTGCCTAATTGCCGTTTACGTCAGCCTAATAGTTTGGCTATTTTCCTGACGTGTTATTCAGGCTTCTTTTTTCAAAGACATTTTAAACACAGTTACCTACATTTTTTCTAGCTGTTTCTACGTAACTCGGGACTAGATGACTTACGTTCAGAAATAATAAAGATTAACGGAAGTGTGGGTTAACCAGCACGGGAGTAAACTAGAACATATCTTTTCTTTATTTTTTAGCGTGACATAAACTTAAAGAAAACAACAGGCATAAGGAAGAGAACAAAGGAAATACATGAAACGAGAGCTAGACTTAATAAAATGGCGATATTAACACTGACCTGTAGGGAGTCGAGTCTATTGAACTAACTACAGAATCGCAAAGAGTAGCAAGATTGTAGGTTGGCAGCCGGAGGACTGTGGTTTGCCTCGAAATGAAGTATTCTTTGTTAAAATGTAAACAGGTCAAAATAACCAAGCTTGAGTGGAGTTGAGCTTAGATAATATGAATGGAAATAGAGGATAACAGAGACAGAAAGTGGGAGTGCCACAAGATAATGAACGAACTGAAAATGAAAAGTTTTAGTATTCCAGAATCCCTTTTTGCAAGAAAACACTTCAGAAAACTAGTTTCAAAAGTTTTTTCTACGAAAACTCAAAATAGCAGAGTAACAAACTGAATTAAGTTTCAGAGTTATTCCACTATAGTCACTGCCTCTTGCCTATATTTTCCGTCCCTTGAACAGTTTTTCATGCAGGTATTTATAGGAATCGGGTGCTCCCCATGAAGGGTCAGGATTTATTTTGAGGGAGATGGAGGGTCAAGATTATGAAGGACATGATCGGATGCTTGAGAATTAAAGAGAACCAAAATGAACGGCTGAGATTATTCTTCAGAATATTTGTCCTTTTCTTCTTTCAATCTGACGGTCTCAAATCCACTTGTCCGGAGCGATTTGAGGGCTAAGAGCGAAAGGCGCTGGTCTTGTCGTCTCCTCTCTTTATCCAAGGCCTCCAGGTTTGTCCTTACAAGTGAAATCAACGGTGGAGATTGGGATGTACAGGACTGTCATGACATACCCTGGCACCTATCAGCATTGCGGGCGATTCTTAGGCGTGTGGTGGAGATCTCGTCTGCCACGCTTTAACTACCTCGGCTCTGATTCTGACGACGGTTATTTAGGATTTGTCTTATTCTTTTTGCCTTCCGATCCCTCCCATGCTCCTATTCCGATCTCTCATACTGATCCCCCATGTTCCAATCTCTATAATTCCGATCCCTAGAGATCGCCCAAATGATGTAATCCGATCTTTTGGAAATAAAAGTCAATCCTCATCTTGTTATTATTGCATTGATTATTTTCCGATCTCTAATGTGTTTATCTGATCTGGTTCCTAACTGAACAACCCTTAACTGATCCACAATTCGAAACATTTATCTTAATATGCCGATCTCTAATTAGATGTTCTCTTTATGGAATTTGGAGTGTTCGAGAGACATGTCAGAACAGCTGACGAATCCCGTTAACCGATGCATTGCCTGGGACATCGTGAGCATTAAATGCATGGACGAGTATAAATAGGGGTAAAGGGTTAGCCATTTGCTCCTGTATGTCATTTTCAGTCTCTTGCTCATAACTTCAAAGTTCTCTCGTTTTCTCAAGTTCTTCCGACTCCGTTCAAGCTCCGGTAAGGGTTTTAATCCTTCTTTTAGCTTTAAGTTCTTTGTTTTCCTTAAAAATGAGCGGCGCCAAAGGTCAGAGAGCAGCAAGCCCACCTTCCGTCCATATTTCATGATCGTCTGATGAAGTAGAGGTGGTTGGTCCAAGCGCACGACCAGAGCCTTCTAAGGTCTCCGCTCCAGCTCGGGGGCGAACCGCACCATCAAGGCTTGTACCTTCCTCAGGTAGGGAGAATCTTCTTATGGACGAGCTGCCATCGATCTTGCAAGAAACCGATTTGCAGTCGTTTAGCCAGGAGTACAACATTGAGCCCGATTCATATGAACTTATCCGATGTCACGGCGATAACCGAGCCGATCACTCCTTTGAAGAGAATGACCTAGTGATGGTATACGAGGAACAGTTAAAGGCCGGTCTTCGATTCCCTCTGGACGACTTCTTCAAGGAGGTCCTAAAATTCCACCGAGTGTGCATCGCCCAAATTCACCCTAACTCGTGACGGATCTTGGTAGCCTTCCGAGGCCTGTGCCGAGCTAAGGGAATCAGACCTACGGCTAAGGTGTTTGCCGAACTGCACAGGCTGACTCGTCGAAAGGACGATGCGCATTGGTTCTTTCAGGCGAAGCCTCATTGCGGGCTCTTCACCGATCTGCCCTCCTCCCTTAACAATTAGAAGAACCGCTTCTTCATTCTGAGGAGCAAAAATTCGACCTGCTTCGAGGACTTCCCCCGTAGCTGGTGGCACTAGGGGCCCTTGATTCCGAAGCGTATTACCCTGAACAAGGAGGAAAGCCTAATAGTGCTGGAGCTGAAGAATCAAGCTGCCACTCAAAAGTACTCCTGTTTAGATGCGGTGACTGCCGAGCTGCATCATTGGACGATGGAGTTGATCACGGGCGAAAATCGCGGGCTTCAGCTCTCTGATCTTGGCATCGGTATTTTCTATTTCTCAGATCTTTGGACCTTATCGATCTCACTGACCTCTTTTTTGTGTAGGTATGGTGGGCGGTGAAGGTTCCAGGAAGCGGAATAAGGAGAGAGAGATTTTCCGGAAAATAAAGGAGATGAAGCGTTCGGCCCTACTTCAAACACCCGGTCATGAACCAGGGGAGACGCAAGGAGGCCCGTCCCGACCTTCGGGGCTGCCGATCACTGAAGCTGTCGGATCTCCTCCTCATCAGGAAGAGCCGCCTCCACCTCTTTCAGCTGTTCCAAGCACAGAAGGGGGTCGTTCTCGACCTCCTACGAGGCCCTCTTCTCGTGGCGCCCAAGTACTGATTGCCTCCCTGGAAAACAATAGGACTGTTCGGGAGAACCTTGATTTTGCCAAAGTTTTGGGGTCTTCCATCTGCCTTCGGGAGGATCGGGACAGACTGTCTTCGGACAATCTTGACGACATCCTAACCCGATCCATGAATCTGAATGTGGAGTGTCTAGTGAACCAGCACATAGTTCGGGAAAAGGCTCATCGCCTGGGTAAGGAGATTGAGAAGAAGAATTAGGAAGTGGCTTCTCTCCGATCCCAACTCCTATCCACTCAGGATTACATATCTCAAGTTGAGGGGCGGGCAAAGTTCTATGAAGACAAGCTGGCCGAACAGTCTCATGTTCTGGCTGAAAGGGATCATGCTCTCGGGGAAGTCCAGGCACTTCGGGCCAACGAAGCTTCTCAGGTCGCTCAACTTATCGAGGAGCTTAAGGTGAAAGACGAAGAAATGGTGACAGGAAAAGCAGGTGCTTATGTGAATGCTCACCAGGACCTCTTAGCCGAACTCCAGAAGCGTTACCCAGAAGAGGACTTCTCTTGGATGGCCGACCTGGCTCCCGGGGGTGAGGGTGAGGATAGTGAGGAGGAGGGAGAGGGTGAGTGAAATGTAAATCAGGCTGGGGGTGATCTCCCAGCCGAATAACTTGTACAAATTCTGAAATGAAATGACTCTTTTGTTCAATGAATGGTTGTGATCGGAAAATTTCTAAACACTTGATTGTCTGAGTAGATTGAAATAACTGAAAACGATTATTATCCTAAGTGTGAGAGATCGGAAAACACGACATGCATGAGATTGGTAAGGAACCAACGCTAAATGGAACTTAATTGAAAATTTGAACATCTAAGATCGGGATCTTCATTAAACCGGATTGGAACCTTAGCTTGATTATTCCTAAACTTTTAAAAGGGAGGTCGACCATGAATCCGCGGCAAGGCTCTAGTGTTAATTCAATCTCGTCTGACAAGAGAGATCGGGAATATAGTTAACTGGTCAGGATATTTGACAATTGGCTTGAGAGATCGGTGAATGATTGAGAGACCGGTAAGGCTTAGCATTGACTCAATTCTCTGTGAAGAGAGATCGGAACTGTGGTTAGATGGCAAGGAGAGACTTAGTGCTAGGGATCGGTTTCGAAGTTTATAGATTCTGGGGATCGGCCAAAATATGGTGTCGACAAATAGTAACCCGAAACACAAAATTTAAAGAACGTCGAATTTAGCACGTTAGAGCTAGGTAATTGTGAAGCTAAATTTATTTTGGATTTATGTTAAGTTCTAGTACTGAAACATTGTAAAATTGTGTGTTTCAGTTGAAAAGAATATCGGGAAGGAACCCGAGGAACTGAGTCGAGGCTAAGGGGCGACTCGCTTGAGGTTTGTGCACAATAAACCCTATTTAAGCATTTTATCCTTGAAAAATTGATTTAGTACGCATTATGAATTTATGAACTTTTGTGTTGCCACCTTGTGACCAAATTGTAACTTTGGAAATTGATTTGATTTTTGTATGCAATATTTGAATGAAATGTTTGAAATGGATTTTTGATTCACACTTAGCATGACAGTTACTTATTATTCCTCCTCCATTTATGGGGTTGAGATCGTTTATTTTCCTCCCTTTCTGGCTTGCCAGTTGAGGTTGTAGATCGAATGAGTACTCATTAGCTAGCTAGCCACCTCCCTCATTGATTTTCATTAATGGGGTTGAGATTGCTTTGTCGTGGTGTACAATGCGGCATTGATCGGAAATTTTGTGTCATGGCTTAAGTTGTGTATGACTTTGGCAACACTGTGTTTATGAAATTGTTTGACTAAACTGTGTTTAATAGATTATTTGATAAAATGGTGTTATTAGGAACTTTGATAATTGTTGAAATGTGTTTGAGAAACATTTGAATTGTGTTTGGAAATGAATGATTTTATTATTGCATTTTAAATTTTTATTGTGCACCACTGAGTATTTTTATACTCAGCGATAGCTTATTTTCTTTGTCGCATGAGATAGAGCAAGGAAAGCAATGAGTGAGTCTGTTGAATCGAGGACTACTCTGACCATTTTGTACGGATATTATTTTATACCCTTGTAGATAATCTTGATGTAAATATAGAAATGTTATTTGTATCAATGTAAGTTGAGCAGTTGTAAATAAATTGTAACAATATTATTTTGGATTCTCTTCTGTAAATTTAATATTTGTTCATATGAATTTTCTGCTTTATGCTTTGTGAATGGAAATATTAAATATTTTGAGATGATTGAGTCATTGAAGGTTGGGAGTTGTGAAATATTTTTGGAAGTGCTTTTTACAGGTCTTTGAAGAACTGGTTTCTCAAAACACAGAGGGAACTCTGTCAAAATTTTTATAAAATTTGTGGTAAAATTAAAATGGACAAAAATTTTTATTAGTATTTAAACTTGAATAAATGATTTTAAATTCTTATCAAAATGCTCACCACTTCCAAAATGTAAGAAAATTGTTTTAAAATCTCTTGTAGGGTACTTAATGAGTTATCGATAGGTGAAGTTCGGTAGTTCATTAAGTATTCTATGGGATCATGTTATGCCTTACAGAGGGGTAAGGTGTGACATGTTTTAGTGGTATCGGAGCATTGGTTTTTCAATAAATTTTGACTATGTTTATGAACATTTTATTGACAAGTACAACTGCTCAAGTGTCTTTAATTAATACATATGACATATTTACATCATGAATATGCACTAACGGAGGTCAGCCTCCTTGTGTTTGATCTTAGGAAGTAGAAAATTGTGAAAAACAGAATGGAAGGAGGAGATCATTCCGAAGAACAATCTGTTGAGGCTGAGGTTCAAGGGGAAGCCCCAGCACTCCAGAATGTGAGTGGGTCAGCCACTCTAGCTCCTGCTCCAGCACTACAGTTTCTTGCTCTATTTATGCAGCAGATGGCTGCCTTCTTTCAGCAAATAGCGGGTAATGTGCCACCCCAAGCTCAGATGCCAATACCTGTAGCACAACCACAGCCCTCAGCTCGGCAATATGAAAAATTGATGAAATTTGGGGCTACCGAGTTTAAAGGCACTATGGATCCAATGGAGGCAGAACAGTGGTTGGAAAGAATGGAACGAGTTTTCAGAAAGCTGCAATGTACAGAAGAGCTGAAGTTTGAGTATTCTGTTTCCTTGTTGCAAGGGGATGCGTTTGAATGGTGGAAGACCATCCCCTACAGCCTGGTTGAGCCACCTGTGCTGACATGGACAGACTTTTTGAGGGAGTTCCGATAGAAATGGGTTGCCGATGCATATGTGGACATGAAGTTGCAAGAATTCTTGAGTTTGAAACAAGGGAACCAAACTGTAGCAGAATATGAGAGAGATTTCTCAAGGCTAAGCCACTATGCTGGAAGCTTAGTCTCCACCCCCAGAGACAGATGCAAGAGGTTTAAGTCTGGGCTAAGGCAGAATTTGAGAATGCAAGTAGTGGGTTTCAGACATCAGAATTTTGCTGAATTGATCTCACAGGCCCTGGAATTAGAAAGGATAGAATCAGAAGGGACAGTGAAGAAGGGTACACAAGAAAAAACTGAAAAAGACTACTGGACAAGCATCTGAGAGTGGTTCTAGAAAGAGAAAACAGTTTGGGGGATCCAGCTCCCGTAGATCTGGCAGAGGCAGATTTTCTGGCCAAAGACCACCCTGGTCTGGTCAGCAGACCCAGCAGACACCCCGAGGAGCTCTATCAGTCCGGCAGTGTGAAACTTGTGGTAGAACTCATGGTGGGGTTTGTTTCAGAGCTACTGGTGCATGTTTTAACTGTGGAGGGAGCGGACATTTCGCTAAGGATTGTACTAGTCCGCACCGGTCTGGATCTTTCACTACATCTGAAGGTTCAGCCCAAGTCTCTGCACCCAGAGGGTCACAGTCTGCTGCTAGAGGCAGAGGCAGAGGTAGGGGTCCTGGTAGCACTTCTGGAAGTCAGAGCACTGTTAACCAGCCATCACCCAGTGGTGCACCAGTCAGAATGTATACCATGCGTCAGAGGGAGGAAGCTGAAACATCAGATGTAGTAGTTGGTATTTTCTCCATCCTTGACCAAGATGTGTATGTGTTATTTGATCCTGGCTCCACACATTCATATGTTAGTGCTAGTGTGATGTGCTCTACTGCTATTCAGTGTGTACCGATGGACTATGATGTGCTAGTAACTAGTCCATTAGGCCAGGAGGTCAGGGTAAATAGGCTATATAGGGATTGTCCTTTGGTGATCCAAGGACACACTTTTCTGTTTGATTTAATTGAAATGCCCTTCAGAGATTATGACATTATCTTGGGTATGGATTGGTTAGCCAAGGATAACGCCATGATTGACTGTTGACTGAAGACAGTCACTTTTGGTCTTCCTCAGTATGGTGATGTAGTAATACATGGGGAGAGACAGTTATTGCCTTCAAACATCATTTCATTTTGACCGCCAGAAAATGATTAGAAAAGGGTGTGAGGCATACTTGGCACATGTGATAGACACCCAAGTGGGGAGTCCAGCACTGAGGGACATTCCTACTGTATGTGACTTTCCGAATGTGTTTCCTGATGAATTTCCAGGATTACCTCCAGAAAGAGAAGTGCAGTTTGAAATTGATGTTATGCCTGGTGTGGACCCAATCTCCATAACACCATACAGAATGGCACCTGCAGAACTAAAAGAATTGAAAGTACAATTGCAAGAGTTGCTTGATAAGGGCTTCATCCGCCCTAGTGTGTCACCTTGGGGAGCGCCAGTATTGTTTGTTAAGAAGAAGGATGGCACTCTCCGGTTATGCATTGACTATCGGCAGTTGAATAAGGTGACAATAAAGAACAGATACCCATTGCCCCGTATTGTTGATTTGTTTGATCAGTTGAGGGGTGTAGCTGTGTTCTCCAAAATTGACCTGAGATCAGGTTATTATCAGCTGAAAGTACAAGAGCAGAGTATTGCTAAAACTGCCTTCAGAACCCGTTATGGCCATTATGAGTTCTTGGTCATGCCATTCGGGTTAACTAATGCTCCGGCTGCTTTTATGGATCTGATGAACACTATCTTCAGACCATACCTCGACCAGTTTGTTGTGGTATTTATTGATGATATATTGGTCTATTCGAGGAATGCAGAAGAGCACGATAGACATCTGCGGATTGTACTGCAGACTTTGAGGGAGAAACAGCTATATGCCAAATTGTCGAAATGTGAATTTTGGCTGAAGGAGATATCCTTTTTGGGGCACATAGTATCAACAGAGGGTATTAAGGTAGATCCTAGCAAGATTGAAGCTGTCCTTAATTGGAAGCCACCCAGAAATGTCACAGAGATTCGCAGTTTTCTGGGGTTAGCTGGATACTACCATAGATTTGTGAAGGGATTCTCCATGTTGGCATCTCCATTGACCAAGTTGCTTAGAAAGGATGTGAAATTTCAGTGTACGGACAAATGTCAGCAAAGTTTTGATGAATTGAAGAGATGTTTGACAGAGGCTCCAGTCTTGACTTTACCTACACCGGGTAAAGAATATACAGTTTACAGCGATGCTTCTCACAATGGGTTAGGTTGTGTGTTGATACAAGATCGAAATGTTATTGCCTATGCATCACGCCAGCTGAAACCGCATGAGAGGAATTATCCAACACATGATTTGGAGCTTGCAGCTATTGTGTTTGCTCTTAAGATCTGGAGACATTATTTGTATGGGGAGAAGTGCTACATCTACACAGATCATAAGAGCTTGAAGTATTTGGGCACCCAGAAAGAGTTGAATTTGAGATAGAGGAGGTGGTTAGAGTTGATAAAAGACTACGATTGCTTGATAGACTATCAGCCAGGGAAAGCTAATGTTGTGGCTAACGCCTTAAGTCATAAGACTATGGCAAGTCTACAGGTTACTCCCTTGTCTTTGATATATGAGTTGAGATCATTACATGCTAGTTTAAAGATTAATGATGAGGGGCAAACAGCAGTTGCATGGCATGTACAGCCAGTGTTAATTGATCAGATCAGAATGGCTACTCAGAATGATGAAAAGTATCAAAAGCTGTTGGAAGAAGTTCGGCAGGGCAAGAAACCAGAGTTCTCAATCAGAGATGATGGTTTACTGCTACACCAAGGCAGAATGTGTGATCCTAATGATGTTAATTTAAGGCATATCATTTTGAAGGAAGCACATGAATCTCCTTTTGCTATGCACCCTGGTGGTACAAAAATGTATAGAGGCCTAAAGGAGCATTACTGGTGGATGGGTTTAAAAACGTGGCAGAGTTTGTATCCAAATACCTAACTTGTTAGCAAGTAAAGGCAAAGCATCAAGTACCAACTGGGTTATTATATCCACTGTCAGTGCCATAATGGAAATGGGAAAGAATAAAAGTGGATTTTGTAATGGGACTTCCGAGGACACAGAAGAGTCACGATGCAATGTGGGTCATTATTGACAGACTGACTAAGTCTGCTCATTTTCTGCCAGTTCGAATGGACTACAGTTTGGACAAATTGGCTAGCTTGTACATTGACGAGATTGTGAGACTGCATGGAGTGCCAGTATCCATTGTGTCAGACAGAGATCCTAGGTTCACTTCTAGATTCTGGGGTAGTCTTCAGAGAGCCCTAGGAACTAGATTGAACTTCAGCACGACATTCCACCCACAGACAGATGGCCAGTCTGAGAGGGTAATTCAGATCTTGGAGGACATGCTACGGGCTTGTGTGATTGAGTTTGAGGGTAGTTGGGATACACATTTTCCTTTGATTGAGTTTGCTTACAACAACAGCTACCAATCAAGCATTGGGATGCCTCCATATGAAGCTTTGTATGGCAGGAAATGTAGAACCCCGTTGTGTTGGGATGACGTGGGTGAAAGAAAAATGATTGGACCCGAAATTGTTCAACAGACTGAAGAGAAAATCAGGGTCATCAGAGGTCGACTTAAAGCTGCATCGCATCACAAAAGTCCTATATTGATTTGAAAAGAAGAGATATTGAGTATGCAGTGGGTGAAAAAGTTTTCCTCAAAGTTTCTCCTTGGAAGAGAATTATGAGATTTGGCAGAAAGGGGAAACTAAGTCCTCGTTTTATTGGGCCATATGAGGTTCTGGAAAGAGTGGGTCCTTTGGCATATCGGTTGGCACTACCTCTAGAGTTAGAAAAGATACATAATGTCTTTCATGTATCGATGTTGAGGAGGTATCGATCAAACCCATCTCATGTACTACCAGTAGAAGAAATTAAAGTAAATCCAGACCTCTCATATGAAGAAGAACCCATAAAGATTCTGGCTTATGAGGTGAAAAAGCTACGGAACAAGTAGATACTAGTGGTAAAAGTGTTGTGGAACCATCATTCGGGCCAAGAAGTTACTTGGGAATGAGAGGAGGACATGAGGAGACAACACCCACAGCTGTTCAGAGATTGATACCAGGTAAAATTTCGAGACGAAATTTATTTTAAGGGGGGGAGAATTGTAACACCCCTATTTGCATAGCCTAGTAGATTTCACTGTTACGGTGACCGGTGTTGGTTCGGACAATTAAGGGGATTAGAACCATACTTAAGACAACTTGAGAAGCCATAAACACAAATAATTAGTAATGTTTAATTAGTTAACTATAAATAAGAAAAACAGAACATAAGAGGTTAAATGAGCCGAGAGTCACAGCGATGAGTGACCTCCTCGGGAACGACTGCGAAGTCATTTTAAACTCAAATTTCAAACCGTAAAAAGTGACGCTGCAGTCCTTAGGACCCTTATGAACACAGTGGAAAAGAGAAAATCACGAAAAAGAAACTGCGAAGTCATTTTAAACTCAAATTTCAAACCGTAAAAAGTGACGCTGCAGTCCTTAGGACCCTTATGAACACAGTGGAAAAGAGAAAATCACGAAAAAGAACTGTTAAGCTAGTCAAATAATTAGGTCAGGGAGCCGGAAGAAATATGGAATTATTTACAAACCGGGTTGAACCGGCGAGGGGCGATTTGGTCAATTGACCCCGAGAGCTGACTCCTGACCTAACTGTCAAATAAATTAAAGAACTAATAGAAAAAAATAAATAGAAAAAAAAAAGAAGATGGAAAAGTCAAAGGTGATGACATCATGCATGATGTCATAAAGGATTAATTAATTTATTTTATTAAATTGGGATTTTTGGTCTTCTAAAAGGGGATAATTACTAACAATTAAAAAGAAAAAAAATCACTTTCTTCCTCCCCATGTCCAACCGTCCCTCTCTCTCACCATTTCTCTCAAAAATCCTCCATTGATGAATATTTGAAACTCATAAAACCCTAAATTTTCTTCATAATTCCCATAATTCCCAACACCAAATCTTGATATTAGACCTTGGTTAAGAACTTAAAAGTAAAGAAAGGAAGAAAAAGTGAAGAGATTGAAGTTGGGAAAAGATTCATCAAAGGTAAGTCTCCCTCTCCTAACTTAAATTAATTTATACTTATGAAAATGATGTTGAGCAAGTGAAAATTTAATGAAAAAAAGAAAGAAATATTGTGTTGAGGGAAAAAGGGAAATTCAGCCAACTTGATGGGGGTTAGGGTTTGATGGAATTGATAGAATTGAACATGTAATTGAGGTTTGATGCATTAGAATGAGTTTAAAAGCTTTAATTAGTTGAATGGTGAAATGAGAGTAGGCTGCCACTGCACCAAACTGACCAAATGAACAGTAACTGTTCATTTGGTCATAATTCGAGCTAGACTGGTCAAATTGACCTGAAATTTTACCAGAAATTAGATAAGATATAGATCTAAAACTTTCATGAAGAATACCAACCCAAATTATGCCATTAACCCATTCAAATTATTGAGCAAAGTTGAGTTATTGTACCTGCAAAACTGCAGGATTGCCATTTGAGCAGTAATGTTTGAATGACTATAACTCTCTCTAGAAAACTCTGATTTAGGTGATTCTTAAACCGATGGAAACCTAAGACATAGTAGCACATTTAATATGAAGAAAGTTAGACCAAATTATGAACTTAACTTGATCAAATTACTGAACAAAATTGGATCAAAAACCTGCCAGAACCATAGTTGCAGTATGAGCGATTGCGTGAGCGATGGCGTATTTTGGCTATAACTTGAGCTACAAAACTCCGATTGGGGTGATCCAAAAATGAGAATACACTTAAGACAATAAGGAAAATTTTCTTTGAAGGAAGTTTTGCCAAATTCCCACAGTAGATTGACCAATGGAACAATGCAACTTCAGAGCACCAAAATCGAAAATTGGCAATTTTGCCAAAATGACCTAAGCTTTGAGAAAATGATCAAAACCAACAAGTTTAGTGACCAAAATGTGGTATGTGGGTGAAGTTGGAATTTCCATACTTGTTAAGCCTTAGAAAGTCAACTATTTGACTTGAATAGTGTAGTGAATAGTAACCCAAAACACAAAATTTAAAGAACGTCGAATTTAGCACGTTAGAGCTAGGTAATTGTGAAGCTAAATTTATTTTTGATTTATGTTAAGTTCTAGTACTGAAACATTGTAAACTTGTGTGTTTCAGTTG
Organism: Hevea brasiliensis; assembly: GCF_030052815.1. Classification (NCBI taxonomy): domain Eukaryota; kingdom Viridiplantae; phylum Streptophyta; class Magnoliopsida; order Malpighiales; family Euphorbiaceae; genus Hevea; species Hevea brasiliensis. Next base: position 52,645,612 of record NC_079499.1, read on the forward strand.
AAAAGAATATCGGGAAGGAACCCGAAGAATTGAGTCGAGGCTAAGGGACGACTCGCTTGAGGTTTGTGCACAATAAACCCTATTTATGTATTTTATCCTTGAAAAATTGATTTAGTACGCATTATGAATTTATGAACTTTTGTGTTGCCACCTTGTGACCAAATTGTAACTTTGGAAATTGATTTGATTTTTGTATGCAATATTTGAATGAAATGTTTGAAATGGATTTTTGATTCACACTTAGCATGACAGTTACTTATTATTCCTCCTCCATTTATGGGGTTGAGATTGTTTATTTCCTCCCTCTCTGGCTTGCCAGTTGAGGTTGTAGATCGAATGAGTACTCATTAGCTAGCTAGCCACCTCCCTCATTGATTTTCATTAATGGGGTTGAGATTGCTTTGTCGTGGTGTACAACGCGGCATTGATCGGAAATTTTGTGTCATGGCTTAAGTTGTGTATGACTTTGGCAACATTGTGTTTATGAAATTGTTTGACTAAACTGTGTTTAATAGATTATTTGACAAAATGGTGTTATTAGGAACTTTGATAATTGTTGAAATGTGTTTGAGAAACATTTGAATTGTGTTTGGCAATGAATGATTTTATTATTGCATTTTAAATTTTTATTGTGCACCACTGAGTATTTTTATACTCAGTGATAGCTTATTTTGCTGTCGCAGATAAGAGCAAGGGGAAAGCAGCGGAGTGAGCTGCTGTTGAATTGAGGACTACTATGACCATTTTGTACGGGTATTATTTTATACTCTTGTAGATAATCTTGATGTAAATATAGAAATGTTGTTTGTATCAATGTAAGTTGAGCAGTTGTAAATAAATTGTAACAATATTATTTTGGATTCTCTTCTGTAAATTTAATATTTGTTCATATGAATTTTCTGCTTTATGCTTTGTGAATGGAAATATTAAATATTTTGAGATGATTGAGTCATTGAAGGTTGGGAGTTGTGAAATATTTTTGGAAGTGCTTTTTACAGGTCTTTGAAGAACTGGTTTCTCAAAATACAGAGGGAACTCTGTCAAAATTTTTATAAAATTTGCGGCAAAATTAAAATGGATAAAAATTTTTATTAGTATTTAAACTTGAATAAATGATTTTAAATTCTTATCAAAATGCTCACTACTTCTAGAATGTAAGAAAATTGTTTTAAAATCCCTTGTAGGGTACTTAATGAGTTATCGGTAGGTGAAGTTCGGTAGTTCATTAAGTATTCTACGAGATCATGTTATGCCTTACAGAGGGGTAAGGTGTGACAATTTACCAACCCAATTGGTGTGAGGCCAATTGGGAAAGAAACTAGACATAAAATGACATATTTTTCATTTAGGAATCATGCCTAAAAAGTGACCAAAACTTAGTGAACAAATTGACCAAATCCGGAATTAGGTATGCTGCCCTGTGCAAAAATGACTAAATGAACAGTGTTTGTTCATTTGGCCATAACTTGGGTTAGGCAAGTCTAAATGACCTAAAATTTTACTAGTAGAAAGATGAGATATAGACCTAAAACTTTCATGAAGAATATAAACCCAAATTATGCCCTTAACCAAGTCATTTTGTCCCCCAAAGTTGGTGACCTAAACCTACCAGAACCCAGAATTTGCCCAGAAAATCTGGGTTAGACCAATCTGGCAGCAATGATTCAAATGGCTATAACTTGAGCTACAAAACTCCAATTGGAGTGATTCAAAAAGGAGAATAAAGTTAAGACAATAAGAAACAATTTATATGAAGAAAACTTAGTCAAATTCTAACAGCAACATAACCAATGGAATAGTGCAACATAGGACACCAAAATTAAAAATTTGCAAATTTGCCTAAAAGACTTAAATATTGAGTAAACAACCAAGACCAACAAATTTAGTAACCAAAATGTGGTATGCGGGTGAAATTGGGATTCTCATACCTATTAAGCATTAGAAAGTCAACAAATTGACTTGAATAGTATAGTAAATAGTAACCCCAAAACACAAATTTTAAAGAACGCCAAGTTTAGCGTATTAAAGCTAGGTAAAGGTAAATTTGAAATTATTTTTAGATTTATGATAAGTTATGATACTGAAACACTATGAAATTGTGTGCTTCAGTGGAAAAGAATACCGGAAAAGAACCCGAGGGATCTAGTCAAGGCCAAGAGGCGACTCGTATAAGGTTTGTGCACAACATAGAATTTCTGTAAATTTTCTTCTGCACATCGTTTTGAATGAATTGAAATATTGAATTGTGATATTATTGTCTTGAAATGTTTATTATGCTTTTAATTTAAATTGTTGAAAATTTAATTGTATATATTTGAAATGGCATTAAATGTTTAGTAAATTATTAAGATAGTTTTGAAACCACAGTGTCATGAACATATATTTTAATACCTCACTAGTATGACTAGTGGGGGAAATCAGTTTCGAATTTTGATTCCTTCTCTGGCTGAAGTGTTGAGGTGTGTGCCAGTAGAAGAAGAAAAAGAATAGGTTCCCATAAAATTGACCTAGCTAGCCTTGTGATGTGACTTCTCCTTAGCCTCTGGCTACTGAGATGATATTTGTTTTGAATGGCATGATATAACTGTGTGTTTTTATGAAATTTGCTTTGAGACTTTTGAAATAAAATTGTTTGGATTAAAATCTTATAAATCATGTTTTGAATTTATATTTCATGTTCAGTTTAATTTTTGAATAAGTATGATTTAAATTCCACATAAAGATTATTTTAGTATGTTGTGCACCACTGAGTCCTTGTATTCAGTGATGACTGTTATTGCTGTCGCGGATATAGAGACTAGAGGAGCAATAGAGTGAGCTGCTGATGATTGAGGAGCTACATACTCTGAAGTTTATCGAGTATATTTTATACCCTAATTGTAAAAATTATTTTGATGTATGTAATGTATATAAATGTAGGAAATGGTCATGAACAGTTGTATAAAGCTTGTAATAAATTTTGGTTTGGATTTTTCCTAATGTAAATATTTAGAATGATGTATCTAAATTGTTTTTATCTTTATTGAAATATGAATGGAAATATTTTTTTTTAATTTGAATGAAATTGAATTATATTATTTGATGATGTTGAATTTTGGAAATTGAGAAATGATGTTGAAATTGGTTAGGATAGATGTTGAATTGATGAAGTTATTGAGATAAATCTTTGGAAGTGCTTTTTACTGGTATTTGAAGAACTGTTTTCTCAAAATACAGACAGCACTCTGCCGAAATTTTTATAAAATTTGCGAAAAAATAAAATGGAACAAAAATTTTAACTAGTTTTCAAGCTCTAATTAAATGTTTTGATACCTATTAGAAAATGCTCACCACTTATAAAAGGTAAGAAAATTGTTTTAAAATCCCTTGTAGGGTACTTAATGAGTTATCGGTAGGTGAAGTTCGGTAGTTCATTAGGTATTCTACGAGATCATGTTATGTCTTACAGAGGGTTAAGGTGTGACACAAATTCTCACTGTAGAATGGCCTAATGGAACAGTGAACTAGCACCCAAAACTGAAATTTCTAATTTATTCACCATTTGTTAGAAGTATGGATTGGCAACTAATGCCAACACTTTTGGGAACCAAAATGTGGTAAATTTATGTGATTATGACTTATATAGCTATTATGCATTGGAAAGTCAATAATTTGACCAAATAGTAAAATAAATAGTAACCTTACATGTAAAGCAGAAAATTCAATCAATAACTTGGTAATGTGCCCTAGTACAGCTAGTAAGATTAGTTTGGTTAGGTTGGCATGCCAATAGGGTTCAGTTAGCAGTATTGCACATGGCATTATGCCATTCTGTGATTTTATGGCTTTTAGCCATTCTGATATTATGATGATACTTGGCCTTGTGCCTAATGTTATTACAGCTTATCAACTATTTTGTTGTACACCGGGAGACACTATGTGATCGATGGTGTGATGGCCCAAGGTACTTGGTACCCAGTGCCAGTTTACCCGTTTATCCAGTCTAGTCATCCAGTATAGGTTACTTGGGCAACCAAAAATGAAAGTTGATAAATTTAATGAAATAATGGATAGAACAAGTACTAAATAAGTAAGACTACAAATAATTATCAAAAATTTGTTTGCATGAGACATCAATATACACACTACATATTTATTTCTTTTTAGTTCTCTTTTTTTTTTTATTATTGGCACCACTAAGCATTATTGCTTAGCGCGTCGCTTTTTACCACGCGTAGGTTCTGGAGAGACTGATAGAAAGCCCAACAGACCATAGACTAGGTGAGGTCACAGATCTGCATAAAGTCAGAGTCAGCTCTCATCTGCAGTGCATCTGTGGTAGGACCTTTAGGTTCCTTTTGAAATTTGGTTTTTGCATTTTGTAATAGGCAGTAGTTTGTGATTTGTAAATTATGAACTCATGTAAATAGTAAATTTATGTAATCATATGTTGATGTACATGTTTTGTAAAATTTCGTTAATTAATGTAATTTGAGAATATCTTCATGAAATTAAATTTAATTTTGATCTAAATGAAATTGTGGATTCATGTTGAAAACTTGAGATGGTTGTGAATGTTGAAAATTGTTGAGACCATGTTGATGGTTATTGGAGTTTGAGAATATGGATGAATATTTGGGAGTGTTTTTCACAGGTTCCGAAGAACTGTTTTCTCCATTTTTAGCCGGCACTCTGCCGAATTTTTTATAAAATTTTCAAAACCCCAAATTAAATTATAATTTCAATAAATGACTTAAATGAGTCAAATCTCCCAAGTTGCATTTCATCATCATAAAGAAATAAATTAAGGAAGGATAAAAATAATTGAGATAAAATATGGTGTTTCGGTACACAGTGTGGCATATCTTGCTCGGCTATACTGTAGACGGGTAAGGGGTCTCACACAAATCACCTGGGATTTCTTTTTGGCAGAGTTCAAAAAGAAATATATCATCCATGTATACTTAAAGGCCAGAAGTAGAGAATTCCTGGCATTGAGACAGAGGCAGCTTATAGTCTCTGAATATGAGCAGGAATTCGTGAGACTTAGTGGATATGCATTGGAGATAATGCCCACAGAGGTTGAAAAATGCAGGAGGTTTGAGGACAGACTGAGTGACAACATCAGACTAATAGTTACATCTCACCACTTCATCGACTTCTCTTTGTTAGTAGCATCAGCTCTAGATGTGGAGAGAGTCAAAGATAAGGAGCAGTCCAGGAGGGACCGACAGCGTAAGAAAGGTTCTGGATTTGGTCAGTCTGGCTCAGCAATAACTGGCAGTAAGAAGCCCAAGAAGTGTCAGGGTCAGACTCAGGGTCGAGGTAAGAAGCAGAGATCTCGGTTTGCTCCAAGGAGAGGAGGACAGTCTGGTGCATCAGTGGGTAGTTCTCCGAGTGCAGCTACACGGGGATCAGCCTCGATATTAGCTTGTACACACTACAGGAGGAGCCACCAAGGAGAGTGTAAACTATTGATTAGGGGATGCTTCAGATGTGGGTCTGTGGATCACTTCTTAAAGGACTGTCCACAGAGGAGTGCTAGTGCTCGCACTGCTCCACCCGAGACAGAGAGGTCTACCCCGGCAACACAGAGGGATAGAAGACCTGCGAGGCCTAATACCACTGGTCCATCATAGAGGCCTGCTATAGAGACTGCTGAGAGGCAGGAGGTCAGGGTAGCACCTCTTGCTTATGCTATGAGAGCTCGGGAGGAGCTAGAGCCAGCTGATGTCATAAGGGGTACCTTCTTACTTCATGATTTATCTGTGTGTGCTTTAATTGATCTTGGTTCCACGCACTCTTATGTGTGCATAACATCACCGGTTAGTAGAACGATACTGATAGAGGAGGTAGAGGAGGACATATTGGTTACTATCCCTTTAGGCCATAGTGTCATAGTGAAGAAGGTCTATAAGGGTTGTCCTCTGAGGATACAGGGTCATGAGTTTTTGTGACACCCCTTACCCGTCTACAGTGTAGCCGAGCAAGATATGCCACACAGTGTGCTGGAGCACCAATTCATATTTCTATTACAATTTACCCTTGTTAATTCATTTATTCACAATTTTTAATTAATATGAGTTTTTTGCAAATTTTATAGAAAATTCGACAGAGTGCCGGCTATAAATTGGAAAAACAGTTCTTCTGAATCTGTTAAAAACACTTCTAATATAATCATAATTTCAATCTCAGTCAACTATCAACATATTTTCAACAATTTCTCAAATCACTTCAGTATCTCAAAATTCAATTCATTTCATATCATGCTCAATTCAATAAGAAATACTCACATTTATTACCGAACATAATTCATAGATAATTACATCAAAAGCATAATTACATGAGTGTATAATATACCTTATAAAAGTTTACAAAATACAAAATACCAAAATACCAAAGTGGCCTAATGTCCTACCAAATGCATTGCAAATGAGAGGTGACTCTGGACTTTGTATGCAGCTCTGAAAGTTCACCCAGTATGAGGTCTGCTGGACTCCCCAGCTATGTCTCCAGTACCTGCGCGTGGCAAAAGTGACGCGCTAAGTAATTCTGCTTAGTGGTGACGATATAAAATAAAATAACTAAAATAACATAAATATGCAGAATGTATGTTTACATTTTAGATAGACTTAATTTCTGGCATTTATTGCAGTATCATTCGATTAAAATTTTATAAGATTCATTATCATTGCCCGAGTAACCCCTACTAGTCGACTAGACTGGATAAATGGGCAAACTGACACTGGGTTCTAAGTACCTCGAACCATCACACCATCGGTCACATTGTGTCTCCCGGTGTGCAACAGGACAGCTAATAAGCTGTAATAATCATCAGGGATAAAATTCAAGTATAAATACTCAATTAACATAGCCAAAGGCTATTTTATCACAGAATAGCACGTGAGGCCATAAAACACAGAATGGCATGAAGCCATATGCAGTACTGCTAACAAAACCCTATTGGCATGCCAACCTATCCAACCCAATCTTGCTAGGTGTACTAAGGCATGTTACACTCTTAAATTATACAATTCTTGAAATTCAAGTTTAGGTGTTACTATTCATTTCATTAGCCAACAAAAATGTTGACTTTTGCATGGATAATAGGTACATTAGTTATAATATTCCCAACATACAACATTTTGCATTCTAAAATTATTGGTATTGGTTGCTAATACCATTTTCAAGCTTAATGTTAATTGTTCAAAATTTTCAGATTTCAAGCTTTGTGTTTACTGTTCCATTAGTCATTTTTACAGTGGGAATTTAGCAAAGTTGTTAACATGAAAGTTGTTCCTTATTGTGTCTAGTTATATTTCTTTTTTTGAATCACTCTATTTGGGGTTTTTAGCTCAATTTATGGCCTAAATACCATGACTGGCCGGATTGCCAACTTCCCAGATTTTCTGGACTGACCAAATCTATAGTGTTTTGTGCAGTGAATTCAGGTCACCTTTTGAACATGTTATGGTCAAAATTTGGGTTAGGTTTCTTCATGAAAGTAATAGATATATGTCTCAGCTATTTGCTGGTAAAGTTTCAGGTCAATTGGACCTTTCTACATTGAGTTATGACCAAATGAATAAACACTATTCATTTGGTCATTTTGCCCAAGTAGAATGCAGGTCACCTGGATTAGGGCAATCTTTAGGTCAACTTAGTTTGGTTTTCTAGGCATGGTTGCTTCACCAAAGTTGTGCCATTATGTGTCTAGTTTCATGTCCAATTAGTTTTGAATCAATTGAATCTCTACAACTCCAGTTATTCCTGCTCAAACCTGCTGGACTCATGCCCAGTCCTGCAGGTCACCAAGGGCAGCCACACTAACTTCAATTTCCACTAAACAAACCATTTTATTTCTTATTCACACATAGCCCAATGGTCAGTAATTGACCATTAAAACTCTCTTACACCAAATACATGAAAAAAGTCTCAATTTGGGTCCAAACCCTAGCTCCACCATTCTAGATTGTTGCATTACTTGCACTTTACCTTCCTAATTAATATCTTAATGTTAAGGGCAGCCACAATATCATTTCAATTCTAAGAAATCTTCAAAACTCAACCAAGTTCAAGGCTGCTTGAATTTTAAGCAAGACATACACATGATGTTTACTAAATTTTCTTGTAAATTTGCATCAAATACCACTCCTTCAGCATGAATTGAAAATTAAAAATTAAGTTTGGTCACTAACCTTTAATGGAGCTAATCTCCAACTTGTAAGAACTCTTCTTTAACACTTCCTTTTGCTCCCAAAAGGTTCACTATGAGGAAAGAATAAGATTTTGGGTTGACAACTTAGGGTTTAGTGGGTGAAAAAGCAAGAAAATCAAGCTTTATAAAGCTTGGCTATGGAGGAACAAAGGGGGTGGCTTGTATGGGAGGAAGAAGGCTGATGGTTATTCCAGATTTTTTACTTCTTTATCTGCCCCTTTTTTTGTATTATAATTGTATTTCTTTAATTTGATTGGCCATAGATTTTAATGATCTCATGCTTACTTAAGGATTAGGTAATAAATCCAATTTATTTTCATTTTCTTTTCTTTCCTTTCCTATTCATCTTTAAATAATTTTTCATCAATATTTTTTCATATTTTATGTCATATAATTCACTTGCATAAATGGACAAATTGGTCAAAAATCATCTTTGAAGAAGAAATGACCAAAATGCCCTCCGTTTGGCTTAACGAGCCAAAATTGTGTGTACCAATTGATTAAATTTTCCTAGTGTTTTTTTAACATTCTATTACCATGGGAACCCCAATAATCCTTCCCTGAGGTCCCAAAAATTATTTCATGAAGTTTTCCCCGAGTCTAGAGTTGCTAACGGCCTTCACCGTCACTTCCCTTTCGGGTTACTCATCCTTGGAGTTTCGGCTCGTTTAACCTTAGTGTATTTCATTCCTATAAATTTTTCTTGATTTTTATGAGTATTATTTAGTTTCTTTATAACTCTCCACTTTAGTCTAATTATAATTTCAAACATTCTAGTTGCCTAGACCGACATTGGTCACCGAAATAGTAGACTGTACTGACTAGCTAAAGTGAGGATGTTACATTTTTCAGGTGATTAAATTGAGCCATTATTCCATGAGTTTGATTTGATACTGTAACACCCCTCACTCGTCTACAGTGTGGCCGAGCAAGGCGTGCTACACGGCGTGCCGGAGCACCTAGTCTGTGATTATCTCATTTTCTGAACTCAATTTGATTTAAGAAGACTTTATGTGATATTCATAACATATTGATTCTATTTTCATATTTTAATAAAATCAGTGTTTCAAAAATGGTAATAAAAATCCAGCAAGGTGCCATCTGTATTTCAGACAAACTGTTCTTCTAAACCTATTAAAAACAGTTCAATATGATAATCTCAATCTTCCAACTAATTTTTCAGTCTCAAAATTTCATAGTTTCAAAATGCAGTCCATCATAATTTACATTCATCCAAACACTCTCCATAGGAGTTTAATATGTACAAATTATTACACACCTTAAAGTTTTATGATATACATATTACATAACAAAATATCAAAATACAACTGATAGTCATTACACAAGATCCTAAGTCCTACCATGTATGCAGTGTAGTGTAGATGACTCTGGATTCCTGTGCAGATCTGATATCTCACCTGGTCGTAGGTCTGTTGGGCTCCCCAACTGTGTCTCCAATACCTACGCGTAGCAAAACCAACGCACTAAGCAATTTTGCTTAGTGTTGCCAAATATAAAGAAATATACACTAAAATAAAAATAAATGAATTATTTATGAATTTATGACATCAATATTCTTTGCAGTTGCTGTTTTTACTTTTATTTGCTAACCTTTCATTTTTGCTAATTTTGGTGGTGCTGTATGTCAATAAACTGAATTTAGCTATTTGAATTTAATAATGCTTAAATTAACTGCCCGTGTAGCCTATACACTGACCAGACTGGATAAACAGATATACTGGCACTAGGTACCTAGTACTCGGACTGTCACACCATCGATCACAAAGTATCTCCTGGTGTGCAAATAGTGTGGCTAAAAAGCCATATAGTCAATCCGGCGATAAGCCAAGTATAATAACATAATTCATATAGTCGTAGGCTATTAAAATCACAGTGCGGCATAATAAGCCGTAAAAACACACTATGGCGTAAAGCCATTTATAGAATAGGTGTCAGAATCCTATTGGCATGCTAACCTATCCAAACTAGTCAACTAGGCAAACTAGGGCGCATTACAAATTAATTATTTAATTCTTCATTTTTAGAGTTTACTAGTTATTATGTAATTCACAAGTCAATGTAAATGTTGACCTTTTTAGATATCATGGATAAGTTGATTCTAGTATCAACAAGTCACAATTTGTAATTTAATATGCTGCCAATATAGTGCAATTTACCTTTTTCACAAGTTGGCATTTATTGTCAAATTGCTTCAAAGCTTCATTGTATGTTAATGTCAAATTTTCAATTTTAGCATGCTAGATTGGTCTAGCCTGATGTGCTATTTCTCTTGGTTTTTAGCTTCTGGTCAAAGAAGAAAAATTGTAGCTTTATGTCTTATTGAACTTTTGGCTCAAATTTAAGGTCATTATGAGTTGTATAGACCAAGATATGGTCAATTTACTAAAGCTGGACAGATTGCATCTTTAGTACAAAATTTGGTCAATTTGAGGTCAAATTCAGTTCTGGCAGTTTTGATACCCTAATTTGGGTAAGCAATTGAACTTGGTCCTGGCCATTTCTAGGCTTTGGTGTCCTCATAAGAATTGTAGCTTTATGTCTAAGCTTTCCATGGTGTAAATTTTAGGTCATTTGGACCTGTTTTGAGTGAGTTATGGTCATCTTAGTGACTACTGTTCATATGGTCAAAATTTTGGGCTTGCACATTACCAATTTCGGATTAGGTCATTTTTATGGTTAGTTTCTAGGCAGAATTTTAGTAATATTTCCGCATGAAAGTCGGCCTATTATGTGTCTAGTTTCACCTCCCATTGGCCTCATACCAATTGAGGTCACCAATTTTCACTTATGGTTTAATTTATCTACTGCCTTCATAACACACAATCTGCATATAAAAGAACACTCCCAAATGATATTTCTCCTCCTCCCAAAACTACAATTATATATTCATAACACTTCTATACCATTCATTACATCTCAATCATGTCCATTTGGGTAGAATATACATGTGCTCCATGTACATTATAGAACCCTAATTCATAAAGTTAAATTCAACATAACATATACATGAAAACACTTAATTATTACATATACCTTCCAACCATTACTTCACATACACTGCCCACAATTCATCTTCACCATAATTCATCCATTAAATTCATGAAATCAAACATTAATTCATGAATTTAAAAGCTGCCAAAAGTGGCAATTTACTAAGGTATTCAAATGGCTTTCCAAACCCTTGAATTCAAGTACTCAATATACATATACATGAAAACTAAATTACTACAACTTTAAAATGACTAAATCAACATTAATTTCCATCCATTAGAGGTAAGAAAAAACTCAAGCAATATAGGTTCTCATGGCTACCAAAATTGAACAATTCAATAACTTAATAAATTCTTCCATTCTCTCCACCATTCAACTCACCTCTACCTAAACATGAAGTTTACTAAAGAAAGGGAGGAAATTTGGACACTTACTTCTTTTGGAGCTTATTAAAAACTTACTAAATCCCTTTCTTCTTGCTATCAATGGCTTCTTTAATATGAATGTATAAGCTTTAATGAAGACAATAGTGAGAAAGGATGGCTAGAACATGATTGCATGGAGGTGGAGCAAGGTATGGCAATGGAGTTCTTTCATGGAGGAATTCGACTGGTTTTGTGGAAGGTTAAAGATGAAGTGGTTTCTGCCCAATTCAACTTTAATATGTTCCATTTTTTAAGGTTAGTGGAGCACTAAGCTTTATTTTAATGTTTAATTATTTAAAGTTTCATAAATTGGATTTTATGCCCCATTTCTTTCACTATTCATATAATGTACTACAATTTAATTTTTCATGATATTTTCAAAGTATAATACCACTTATTTTTAATGGATATTGAGGTCAAAAGGCAACTCTAGGTATTAAATAACCAAAATGCCCTTTTTCGGGTTGTATTCCCGATTTTTCGGTAACACCAATTTTTGTTTATTTCTCGATTTTTCGTTTTTCTTTATACTAATTTATTAATTTTTCTTTGATATTTATAGTATCAATTAAATTTCAATAAACCTTTAATTATATTTCGAAATTTAATTCTGAGGGTTCCTCGCAGTCCTGGGGTTGGCAATTGCCTTCGCCGTAACTTCCCGGTGCGGTCACCCATCGCTACTGTGCCGGCTCGTTTAACCTAGTTTCATTTTCTCTCTTTTATTTTTCTTTAATTTTTCTTGTATTTTCTTTTTATTTATTTCATCATTATATGTCTGTTCACTATCACTGAAGTGTAGTTCCAGACATCCTGACTTGCCCAGACTGACATTAGGTGACCAGAGCAATAGAATGTATAGAATGCGCACAGGGAGGATGTTACAACTCTTCCCTTCTAAATAAAAAATTCATCCTTGAAATTGACCTAATATGAAGAGCTGAGGGAACTATTGCCACATTGTCTCCTCGCTCTCCCATGTTGCCTCTTCCGTGTTGTGATGCCTCCATAGGATTTTCACTAGTGGAATTGTCTTGTTTCTGAGCTCTTTTACCTCTTGTGCCAAGATTTTAATCAGTTCTTCTTCATATGTCAGGTCAGGCTGTATAATAATTTCTTCTGCTGAGACGACATGTGAAGGATCTGATCTGCATCTTCTGAGCATCGAGACATGGAACACGTTGTGTATCTTGTCCAGCTCAGGTGGTCAGGCTAATCTGTAGGCTACTGGTCCCACATGTCCAATAACTTCATATGGGCCAATGAACCTAGGGCTTAATTTTCCCTTTTTCCTGAATCTCAACACTTTCTTCCACGGTGATACTTTAACAAATACCTTCTCGCCAACTTCATACTCAATGTTCTTTCTTTTCAAGTCAGCATAAGATTTCTCTCGGTCCGAGGCAACTTTCAAATTGGCCTTTATCAGTTTCACCTTTTCCTCTATCTGTTTTACCAGGTCTGGTCCCACTAGCTTATCTTCACCCAATTTAGTCCAACATACTGGGGTTCTGCAGTTTCTCCCATACAGTGCTTTATAGGGTGCCATTTGTATACTAGCTTGATAGCTATTGTTGTATGCAAATTCTGCCAGTGGAAGGTATCTGTCCTAGCTTCCCTCAAACTCAATAACACAACTCCTCAGCATATCCTTGAGGACCTATCACATATGTTTAGTTATTATTATCATTATCAGTTCAATTTATTGCTTGCAATAACTCAATGAGTTTCAAAATTTACCTGGATTATTCTTTTTGACTATCCATCCATCTGAGGATGAAAAGCCGTACTAAAATGGAGTTGTGTGCCCAAGGATTCTTGTAAATTCTTCCAAAATCTAGATGTAAACCTTGGGTCTCTATCAGATATAATGGAAAGTGGAATTCTATGTAGTCTAACTATCTCACTAATGTAAAACCCTGTTAGCTTTTCCAGTGAGTAGTCAGTTCTGACTGGCAAAAAATGTACTGATTTGGTTAACCTATCTACAATCACCCATACTACATTATGCTTCTTTTGAGTGAGAGGAAGACCACTGACAAAGTCCTTAGTGAAGCTAATCATAGACAACTTGAAAGTCGCCTCAGATAGACAGAAGTCCTATGCTGACCTAAAGAGAAAAGACATAGAGTATGAGGTTGGCGATAAGGTGTTTCTCAAGGTATCACCTTGGAAGAAAGTGCTAAGATTTGGCAAAAAGGGTAAGTTAAGCCCCTGGTTTATTGGTCCATAAGATGTCATTAAACGTGTGGGTCCAGTAGCCTATAGGCTAGCTTTACCACCTGAGCTGGACAAGATTCATATTGTGTTCTATGTGTCGATGCTCAGGAGATATAGATCAAATCCTTCACATGTCATTTCAGCAGAAGAGATGATTGTGCAACCTGACCTGACATATGAAGAAGAGCCGATTAGGATCTTGGCACGGGAAGTAAAAGAGCTCAGAAACAAGAGAATTCCACTAGTGAAAGTCCTGTGGAGACAACACAACACAGAAGAGGCGACATGGGAGAGCGAAGAGAAGATGAGGCAGCGGTTCCCTTAGCTCTTCACATCTGGTAAATTTCAAGGATGAAATTTTTATTTACAGGGGAAGAATTATAACGCCCTCGCTGTAGATAGTTCGTACATTCTACTATTTTGACGACGAATGGCTGTTCGAACTGCTAGAATGTCTGAAATTACACTTAAACTATAGTGAGGAGACATAAATTAATGGAATAAATGTTAAAAAAATACAAGAAAAATTAAGAGAAAATAAAAGAAATGAATTGCCAATGGGTTAAATGAGCCGAGGTTCCAGTGATGAGTGACCGTACCGGGAAGCAACTGTGAAGTCAATTGCCGATCCTAGACCCGCGAGGAACCTTGTCAAATAAATATTTTGGATTAATTGAAGGTTTACTGAGGTCTAAATGATATTAAAAATATCAAAGAAAATTTAAGAAAATTTATTAATTGGTACACACAAAAATAACCCGATAAGCATAAAGAAGGGCATTTGGTCATTTCACCCTCATAGTGGAATTTTGACCTAAATGTCAATTAAAATGAGGGAGATTAAAACACATAAAATAAATTAAATTGTGAATTTATGTATAGAAATGGGAAAAGAAAAGAAAAGAAAAAAAAATAACTTTATTACATGAGCATGATGTCATAATGACATCATGAAAAATCCTAACCAATAAAATGTTAACAAATTATTAAAAGGGATAAAAAGAAAGATTAAAAGAGACAAAATTGACCAAAAGTGGTCATCTTTTTCCCTTCACTCACCATGGCCGAAACTCCTTCATCAACTCTCTCCTCCATTTTCTTTTTTTTTAAAGCTTGATTTCCCTAAGCTATCTACACCAAAACCATAAGTCACTTTTACTAAAAATTAATCCCACACCTAGACTAAGCTATTGGTAGCCAAGAAAGGAAGAAACAAATAGGTTTTTACAAGTTCAAGAAGTGGCCATTGAAGGTTAGTGCACTATAACCTCTCCTTCCACTTTTAGGTGTAGTAAGCATGCCAAATTAGGTAGAGTTTCATTAAATTGAAAGAAATTGCTAAGGGAATGAACACTCCTATTTTCGGCAGCCATGAAATTGTTAGTAGTATGCTCTAGAGCATATCATTTAGTATGTATCTTGTACATATTTTTTATTAATAAAAGGCATTTCCACTTTTCTGTTTACATAATATATTTATGTGTAATAGAAAAGGTCCATTGATATTTTGTTAGAAATTCTATTCTTAAGTTGTTAAGAATATGAGTGACAGTATTTATGGTACAAAGTATCATAAATAGGTTCACAATCGAGGATACTTCATAATAAGGACATGACTTATCCAGAAAGATTGTATTCATGTTTGTTACCAAGTTATTTATATGAGATATAAATAAGATGGAATGGTGAGTCTCATGCCATATAGCAAACATGATAGGCACTTATAAATAATAAGTAGGTCGAACCAGTGACACTTATGACAAGCACATGGAGTTTACTCTTGTCAATGTTTTGTCATAAATCATATCAGTGCATATAATCTTTAGAACTGAGATAGCACAGTTATCTTGTATATAGGTAGTTTGAGTTTGATACTGCTTTCATACTTATACTATGTATGGGTATATAGGCATGTGTTGGCTCCTACTAGTTATATATGGAGGTAGGTGTTGATCAAGATGGAATCTGTTCCTCTAAGTAAATAGAGATAAAATCCTATGTTCATTTAATTGTTCTTGATGTTTCAAGTTCCTGACCATGACAGATAGATTTAATCAGAAAAGAGTTTCTGATGAGAAAATCTTTTTAAATCAAGAAATGAAATTAAAAGAGAACATAGTATTCATAATAAATGGAATTTGACATAAACCATGACTCCAGCTTGAGTTGGGATTTTACAACAGAGAGATTCTAGTGCATGGTAATATATGATTATAGGTTCATTTAAGGTAAACCTTATTACTAATTGGGTGTCCATGGCATGCTATGCTAGGTGTTAACCATGGTCTATGAGGTGCATAAAATGATTTAGAGAAATCATTTATGGTAAGAAAGAGTTCTGATGATATTAAGAGTTGATATCATATCTCATTGCCAATTAGTGATGAGCCTAGTAAGTCACATACATACACAAGTTATCACCTAATTAAATATGATTTAATTAATTAATTAATTAAAGAGTTTAATTGATTAATTAAATAGGTTTGGTTTGTAATTAGATTGCAAAGTCCCTAGCATGACTTGAAACCAAATCTAGATTATTGGATGTATAGTATAAGTTAAATTTATATTTAAAGTGTTTAAATATGAATTTAATTAATAAGAAATTAATTAATAGAGATTAATTAATTAATTTATATTTGATATAAATTAATTAGAAGAAGAGAAATAATTATTTTGGGTTAAGAACTCAAAATTAAGGCACAGGGGCATTTTGGTCATTTTGCAGTGTGACACATGGCACCATGAGATGGTGACACATGGCATTACACATAAGCTTGCCAAATGTCTTTTAATCATGTAAGATGATTAAAATTAAGATTAAATATAGGTTTGACACTTGGCACAATGTGATTGGGTCAATTAAACCTAGAACCAATCAGAGGGTGACATGTGACGAGGGTTTAATGTGTTGACCTAGCTATATAAGTGTTGTTATGAATTAAAAATAAGACAACCAGCAGCCACACTCCTTTGTCACGCCATTTTGAGGCTCTCCATCTCTTCTTCTTCATCGCTCATCAATTCAAAGAGATTAGCCATCAATCTCTTGAATTAAAAATACTAGAAATCGTTTCTAGTGTCCTGTTTATATCTCTAATCTCTTAAAAAGCAGAACTTGAATTTCTAATTAATAGAAAAAGCTTTAGAAGCTGTTCAAGGGCTGCCATAGGTGTTCTTGGTGTGGACAAGCTAGAGGGACAACATTTGGTGTTCTGAAGATGAATCTCAAAGGCGCAAATACGTTGCAGTGCATCAAGAGGTTAGTGTAATCGTTTTTTATTTAATCTAGGGTTCTAAAATTAATCTAATTAATTTTAAAATTTTAAATGGAAAATATAGATCCAAAAACATATTAAAAGAGTTTTAATATGTTGTTTATCATTGAAATCAAATAGATAAAAATAAATATTGCATGATGCATGTGACCCTAAGTGAAAATTTTGAATTCAATGGTATAAACTTGTGTTTTCCACTCTTCCATTCCTTCAGAAATTCCTTAGGGTTTGACATTTTTAATTGATGAAAATTGGTTCAATGATGATGTTTGATAAGTTGATATGCTTTAGAAGTTGAATGAATTGAGTTTACACAAATTGGATGAATGAAATTAGGGTTTGTGATCATGAATTAGGGATTTTGGGTAATTGCTAGAATTTGACTTTGTTATGATGAATTAATGATATGTAGAAGTGCCATGAATGCCAATTTGTAGTTTGGGAGATTGGAGGAAATGAATTGGGAGTGTATTTTCTATGCAGGTTGTGGGACTCTTTGAGTCTAGTGTGGTTTTTTACCATAACTGAATTTGTGTTGCTTCAATTGGCATGATACCAATTGGAGATGAAACTAGGGCCAAAATCCTCCATTTTTCATGAAGAAAACATGCCCAAATTCTGTCCATAAATTGACCTAATTACCATTTGAATTCGGCTTACCAAATCATGAACCCAGAAAAATGACCAAATGATACCTGTTCATTTAGACATAACTCCCTCTAGAAAGATCCAAATGACCTGATTTTTATAACATTGGAAATCTTAAACATAGGAGTACAAATTACATGAAGAACATAGAATCCAGAAGTGCCTCTAACCAAACCAAATTGCTAGCAAAATATTAGTTCACAAAACTGTCCAGAACCAAACTGCCCAAAATTTGCTGGAGATAGGCCTACCCAACCAGTTTTGGCTAAAAGGGCATAACTTGATCTAAAAAAATCCAAATGCAATGAACTCAGTGGTAAAATTTTCATAAGACATAAATCTATAGTATTGGTGTTTTGACCAAAACCCAAAAACCAAGGGAACTAGGTCAATTAACTAGGTCAATTTAGCATGTAAATTTTGGAAATTACCTAAGTGACCACTTGACCCCAGAATAGTATTTAGAGCATATCTCCCACTAGGAAACTTCAATTGGGATGATCCAAACTTTTTTAGAAACCTAAGAAACAGGGTTCCAACTTTATTTTAGAAACCTTCCTCAAATTGTGAATGTAAGAACCCTAAAAGTTGAGTTAAAGCCACTGACCTGAACTGGAATCCTGTTGGCACAGGGTACATGAGTCTAGGGCAATTAATTGGCTATAAATAATTCTAAAAAACTAGAAAAATTGTTATTCAAAATTATGAGTGACCATAAGATATAGGGTAACAATTTCCTTGAAGAACACTAGGCCTAAAAGTGGCTGTAACATGTCCAATTAATGTAATACCCCTATTTGTATAGCCTGGTATATTTCACTGTTCCGGTGACTGGAGTCGGTTCGGACAATTAAGGGGATTAGAACCACACTTAAGACAACTAGATAAGCCCTGAACACAAATAATTAGTAATTATCAATTAGTTAAGTATAAATAAGAAAAACAGAACATAAGAAGTTAAATGAGCCGAGAGTCACAGTGATGGGTGACCTTCTCGGGAAGGATTGCGAGGTCGATTTAAACTCGAATTTAAAACAGTAAAATGTGACGCCGCGGTCCTTAAGACTATTGCGAACACAGTGGAAAAGAGAAAATCACAAAAAAAAAAAAAAAGAATTGTTAAGTAGGTCAAATAATTAGGTCAGGGATCCGGAAGAAATATTGAATTATTTTCAAACTGGGTCAAACTGGTGAGGGGTAATTTGGTCAATTGACCCCAAGAGCTTACTCTGACCTAACTGTCAAATAAAATCAGAGAAAAAAAAATTTCAGAATCGGAAATTAAATTAAAGAACTAATGGAAAAATAAATAGAAAAAAAAAAGAAAAAGAAAAAGGAAAAATAAAAAGCGATGACATCATGCATGACCTCATGCATGATGCAGTAGTTATTATAATTAAAATTTATTTTAATTTAATTTTATGGTCTTCCTAAGGGATAAACTCATAAAAGAAAAAGAAAAGAAAAGAAAAGAAAAGAAAAAAAGGAAAAACACTCATCTTCTCAAGTTAGTAGTCTCCTATCTCTCTCTCCCTCTCTATTTCTAAACCTCCATGGAAGCTTGCATTCAAGCTTTTGGACCCACCAATTAAACCCTAATTTCCCTAAATTATCAACTTAAGCCTCATCCTTGCATCTTGAAAAGTATAGAGGAGCAAGAAATAGAAAGCAAATTGGAGAAAAGGGGAGTTAGAAATTGCTACACAAAGGTTAGTAATAAACTCTAATTTTTTTTCTTTAAATTTCATGCAAATATGCTTAAATAAACTTAGAAATTGTGTAAAATGAAACAAAATGATATGTTAAGGAACCCTATGAATTTCGTCCAGCCTTAAAGGAGTAGAGATTGCATGGTTTTGATGAATTAAAAAGCATAATTGAGTTGAAATATATGGGTAAGTGTTAAATAATGACTTTACTTGCATTAAATTTCAAAATTGTGTAATTAGGGTTTGGACCTAGGGTTTTGAAAGACAAAAATGTGAGAAATTGTTAAATGATGTGTTTGACCTAGTTTGAGCTGAGAAATGGTCATTTGTAACCAATTGGAGTAAGTTAGAAGTGTTAGAACCAAATGCAAATTCGGATTGCTTAGGGTCATGCTGCAGGCAGCAGGACTAAGGTCCCTTTCAGGGACCTAAACTAAAAATTTACAAGTCCAATTGGTATAAGACCAATTGAGAATGAAAATAGACACAAAATGAAACATTTTTCATTTAGAAATCATGCCCAAAAAGTGACCATAGCATAGTGAACAAATTAGCCAAATCTGGGTGTGAGTGTTCTGCCCTATACAAAAGTGACCAAATGAACAGTGTTTGTTTATTAGCCATAACATGGGCTAGGCAGGTCTAAATTTTACCAGTGAAAAGCTGAAATATAGACCTAAAACTTTCATGGAGAATACAAACCCAAATTATGCCCTTAACAAGTCATTTGGTCACCCAAAGTTGGTGACCTAAAACTGCCAAAACCAGAATTTGCCCAAAAATCTGGGTTAAGTCCAATCCGGTAGCTATGATTCAAATGGCTATAACTTGAGCTACAAAACTCCAATTGAAGTGATTCAAAAAGGAGAATAAATTTAAGACAATGGGGAACATTTTCTATGAAGAAAATTTTATCAAATTCTAACAGCAATATGACCAATAAAACAGTGCAACATAAGATACCAAAACTGAAAATTTGCAAATTTGCCTAAGAGACTTAGAATTTGAGTAAACAACCAAAACCAACAAATTTAGTAACCAAAATGTGGTATGTGGGTGAAGTTGGAATTTTTATACCTATTAAGCCTTAGAAAGTCAATAAATTGACTTGAATAATGTCGTATCCAAACCACAAATTTCAAAGAACGTCAAGTTTAGCATAATAAAGCTAGGTATAAGTGAATTTGAATTTATTTTTCGATTAATGATGAGTTATGATACTGAAACACTGTGAAACTGTGTGTTTCAGTTGAAAAGAACACCGGGAAAGAACTCGAGGGATCGACTCAAGGCCAAGAGGCGACTCGCTTAAGGTTTGTGCACAACATCAACATGTTTTAAAATTCATTTACAAAGTGCATGAAATGTGTATTATGCTTTTGCTTTGAATTGTTGAAAGTTTATTTGTGTATATTTGAAATGACAATGTTTAGTAATTTGTTAAGACAAGTTTTAAAACCATAGTGTCATGACCATATATTTGAACACCTCACTAGCATGACTAGTGGGGGTAATAAGTTTTGAATTTTCATTCGTTCTCTGGCTGAAGTGTTGAGGTGTGTGCCAATAGAAGAAAAAAAAGAATGGGTTCCCATATATTTGAGCTAGCTAGCCTTGTGATGTGACTTCTCCTTACCCTCTGGCTATTAAGATGATATTTGTTTCGAATGGCATGATATAACTGTGTATTTTTATGAAATGTGTTTTGAGACTTTTGGAATGAAATTGTTTGGATTAAAATTTTATAAGTCATGTTTTGAATGTATTGCTCATGTTCAATTTAAATTTTGAATAAATGTGATTTAAATTCTGCATAAAATTTATTTTAGTATGTTGTACACCACTGAGTCCTAGTACTCAGCGATGGCTGTTATTGCTGTCGCAAATATAGAGATTAGAGGAGCAGCAGATTGAGCTGCTGAGGATTGAAGAGCTACCTGCTTTAAAGTTATCGGGTATACTTTATACCCTGATTGTAAAGATTTATTTTGATGTATGTAATATATGTAAATGTATGAACATGTAAAATTGGTTATGAGCAGTTGTATAAAGCTTGTAATAAATTTTGATTTGGATTTCTCCTAATATAAATTTTTAGTACGATGTATATAAATTGTTTTTCATTTAATTACATATGAATGGAAGTATTTTGTTTTAATTTAAATGAAATTAATTAGTAATATTTTGGATGATATTTGAATTGGAAATTGTGGATTTGAATTTTTGGAAATTGATAAGTGATGTTGACATTGATTGGGATGGTTGTGAAATTGAAGAAGTTGTTGAGACAAATTATTGGAAGTGCTTTTTACAGGAATTTGAAGAAACTATTTTCTCAAAATACAGACGGCACTCTACCGAAATTTCTATAAAATTTGCGAAAAAATAAAATGGGACAAAAATTTTACTAGTTTTAAAACTTTGAATAAATAATTTTAATATCTATTTAGAAATGCTCACCATTTATAAAAGTAAGAAAATTGTTTTAAAATCCCTTATAGGGTACTTAATGAGTAATCGATAGGTGAAGTTCGGTAGTTCATTAGGTATTCTACGGGATCATGTTATGCGTTATAGAGGGGTAAGGTGTGACATGTTTTAGTGGTATCAGAGCAAAATTTTTGAAGTATGTTTTAACTTGTAAATTTGTGTCTTTTCTTTTATAAGTACAACTGCTCAATGTCCTTATTTGTTACATATAGTGCATTACATTATAAATATGAACTAACGGAGGGAAATCTCCTTGTGTTATTTGTTCAGGAGATATCCTACTCCATATTGAAATGGAAGAAGGGGATCGCTCTGTTGAGCAATCTGTTGAAGCTGAGGCACAAGAGGAAGCCCTAGCTCTACAGAATGTTAGTGGGTCAGTGGCACCAGCCCCACAAATGCCGCATTTTCCTGCACTGTTCGCATAGCAGATGGCAGCAATGTTTCAACAAATGGTTGGCGGTATGCCTGCTCAAGATCCACCCCAGACTACTATAGTGCAACCTCAAGCTCCAGTTAGACAATATGATAAGCTATTGAAGTATGGGGCTATGGAATTTAAGGGTACAGTAGACCCTTTAGAGGCAGAGCAGTGGCTAGAGAGGATGGACAGAGTGTTCAAGAAGCTGCATTGCCAAGATGAACTGAAATTTGAATACTCCGTGTCACTACTGCAAGGGGATGTGTATAATTGGTAGAAGACAATCCCCCACAACGTGGCTGAACCACCAGTATTGACTTGGGATGACTTCAACAGAGAGTTTAGACAGAAATATGTTCTAGATGCATATGTGGATCAGAAACTACAAGAATTTCTGAGTCTAAAGCAAGGCAGTAGATCAATGGCAGAGTATGAGAGGGAGTTCTCCGGCTTAAGCCACTATGCTGAGAGTCTCCTTTCTACCAGCAAGGAAAGGTGCAAGAGATTTGAGATTGGTTTAAAGCCCAGTTTAAGGATGCAAGTAGTGGGATTCAGACACAGCAACTTCTCTGAGCTCATCTCTCAAGCACTTGAACTAGAAAGGATTGAATCAGAAGCGACACCTATAAAAGAAAAATCAGAGAAGACTAAGAAAACAGAGAAAGATAAAGGTGAAAAGTCAGTAGAGCCAAGTCCTAGTGGTACTTCTGGGAAGAGGAAGAAATTTGGTGGACCTAGCAGAGGTCGAGGTGGAAGGTTTGGAAGGGGTCGATTCTCTGGACAGAGACCCCCTAGGTCTGGTTAGCAGTCGAGCAGGGGTTAATATCCTACCCGCCCCTATGAGACTTGTGGCAAGATTCATGGGGTAGAATGCTATTGGGCAAAAGGAGCATGTTTTAACTATGGAGGCAAGGGTCATATTGCTAAAGACTGTACTAGTGCTCCTAGATTCGGTCTAGCTCCTACGACTGCAGAAGTATCTATTCAGAGTCCTCCTCCCAGAGGTTCACAACCGGTTGGCAGAGGAAGAGGCAGAGGTAAAAGCACTGCTTCTGGCAGTCAGGGCACTGTTGGTCAGTCAGCACAAGGAAGTGCTTTAGCCAGGGTTTATAAAATAAGACAGCGAGAAGAAGCTGAGACTTCTGATGTTGTAGCTAGTACATTCTCTATCTCTGATCAAGATGTATTTGTGTTGTTTAATCTGGGTTCAATGCACTCATATGTTAGTGCTAGCGTAGTCATTTCACTTGCTGTTCCGTGTGTCAAAATGGGTTTTGAAGTGCTAGTAACTAGTCTATTAGGACAAGAAGTTCGTGTCAACAGAATCTATAGAGACTGTCCTTTGGTGATCCAAGGACATGTTTTTCTGTCAGATTTGATTGAAATGCCCTTCAGAGATTATGATATTATCTTGGGCATGGATTGGTTAGCCAGGCATCACGCCATGATTGACTGTAGACTGAAGATAGTCACTTTTGGTCTCCCTCTGTACGGTGATGTGGTAATACATGGGGAGAGGCATTTACTGCCATCAAACATTATTTCGGCTACACTAGCCAGAAGGATGATTAGAAAGGGGTGTGAAGCATACTTGGCACATGTGATAGACACCTAGGTAGGAAGTCCAACACTAAGGGATATTCCTACTGTATGTGACTTTCCGGATGTGTTTCCTGATGAATTGCTAGGATTACCTCTAGAAAGAGAGGTGCAGTTTGAGATTGATGTTATGCCTGGTGTGTACCCAATCTCCATAACGCCATATAGAATGGCACCTGTAGAATTGAAAGAGTTGAAAGTGCAATTGTAAGAGCTGCTTGACAAGGGCTTTATTTGCCCTAGTGTGTCACCTTGGGGAGCGCCAGTGTTATTTGTAAAGAAGAAAGATGGCACTCTCCACTTATGTATGGACTATCGGTAGCTGAATAAGGTGACAATAAAGAATAGATATCATTTGCCCTGCATTGATGACTTGTTTGATTAGTTGAGGGGTGTAGCTGTGTTCTCCAAAATTGACCTAAGATCAGGTTATTATTAGCTGAAAGTACAAGAGCAGAAAATTCCTAAAACTGCCTTCAGAACCCGCTGTAACACCCTCACTGTAGCAATTCCGTACATTCTACTGTTCTGGTGATTGGTGTCGGTCCGGACAGCTAGAACGTCTGGAAAAATATTTAAACTAAAGTGAGGAACCATAATTAACTCAAATATTAATAAGAAAAAATTTAGGAAAAATTTTAGAAATAAAATACAACCAAGTTAAATGAGTCGGTGCCCAAGCGATGGGTAACCTAGTAGAAAGTTGCGGTTCTCGCAACTAGAAGCCCTAGACCTGAGGAAAAATTCATAAAATAATTTTTGGGACTCCAAGGAAGGGTCATTGAGGTTTCTATGGCATTAGAATACCAAGAAAAGGTTTAGAAAAACTTTTCAATCTGTACAAACAATTTTAGTCTGTTAAGCCAAACGGAGGGCATTTTGGTCATTTCGTCTTCAGAGATGATTTTTGGTCAACTTGTCCAGTTAAGTAAATAATTATTATGTTATAAAATGTGAATAAATATTGCTAAAAATTAAATTAGAAATGAGTAGAAAATAAAAGAAATTTAAAATAAAAATTAGACCTATGACATAAGCCATGATGTCATAAAGCTTAAATTAAAATTTACAATAAATTAAAGTGCCAACCAATGGGAGCTTGGAAAATATTTTAAGAGGATAAAAACTTAATAAATAAGGATAAAAAAAATAAAAAGAAACCAGATTGTTCTTCCCAAATTCGGGCAGCCATCTTCTCCCTCCACCATTGAAGAGCTTCTCTCTTTCTCTCATGCCAAACCTTACCTTTTCACCATAAAACCCTAAACTTTCTTCACTAAACCTCTTCCTCACACTTAAACCATCTCTAAGCAGCAATTAGAAGAAGAAATTAGGGAGATTTATAAGCTCAAGTTATCTCCCAAAAGAGATTAGTGCCAATTCCTTTTAGAAATTTTATGTATATCATATGTGGAGTAGGAATTAAGTGTGAAAATTAAGTGAAATTAAACAGAAGTTGCATGATGAATTTTTACCATTTTTGGCAGCCATGGACTTATGAGAGTTTTGATGATTTTTTTTTTATTAAAAGAGTATATAAGCTGTCCTTTGATAGGAAATTAACACTTAGCACCTTATATTGTAAGTTAATGGAAGAATAGAGGAATTGAGAATTTAGGGTTTTGACCAAATTGAGATTTTAATCCTATAATGGTGTAGGAACATTTTAATGGTCAATTAGTGACCATTTGGTTATTGGTAAACAAGAAATGAAGTGTGTTTAGTGATGGGATTTAGGTTTAGTGTGGCTGCCCTAGGTGACCTGTAGAATTGGACATGAGTCCAGCAAGTTTGGGAAGCCATAACTTGAACTGTAGACGTTCAATTGGTGCAAGGCCAATTGGACATGAAACTAGACACATAATGGCACAACTTTGGTGAAGAAACTATGCCCATAAAATCAAACTAAGTGGACCAAAAGCTTGCCCCAATCCCAGTGACCTGCAGTCTATTTCTACAGAATGACCAAATGAACAATGGCCATAACTCAGTGTAGAATGGTCCAATTGACCTGAAATTTTACCAGAAACAAGTTGAGATATAGACCAACAACTTTCATGAAGAAACCTAACCCAAATTATGACTAGAACCTATCCAACAAGTGAGTTGCGATCCAACATTCCTTTGCCGTAGATATGGTTAGTCCAGAAAAATTCCAATCCGGCCAGTTGTGGTTTTTGGACCATAACTTGAGCTACAAAACTCCAAATGGAGTGATTCAAAAGAGAAAATTCAACTAGACAACATAAGGAACAACTTTCATGTTGATCATTTTGCCAAATTCCCACAGCAAAAATGACTACTGGAATAGAAAATATAAGGTATGAAAACTGAAAATTCTACTCAATTAACTTTAAGCTTAGAAATGGTATTGGCAACCAATACCAACAAATTTTGAATGCAAAATGTGGTATGTTGAGAGTATTCAAACCAATGTACCTATTGTCTATGCAAAAGTCAACATTTTGGTTGACTAAGGAAGTGAATAGTAACACCAAAACTTGAAATTCAAAAATTGTAAAACTCAAAAGTGTAAAATACCCTAGTATACCTAACAAGATTGGTTTGGATAGCTTGGCATGCCAATAGGGTTGATTAGCGATCGCACATGGCATTATGCCATTCTGTGATTTCATGGCTTTTAGCCATTCGACATTATGTTGATACTTGGCCTTGTGCTAATGTTATTGACTTATTAGGCTCTATTGCACTGCCGGAGACACATATTTGACCAATGGTGTGATGGCCCGAGGTACTTGATACCCAGTGCCAGTTTACCTGTTTATCCAGTCCAATCGTCCAGTATAGGTTACTTGGGCAACCAAAAATGAAAGTAGATAAATTTAATGAAATAATGAATATAACCAGTACAAAATAAGTACGACTACAAATACTCATTGAAAATTTATTTGCAATGAGACATCAATACATTCACTGCATATTTATTTTCTATTATTTCTTTTTATTTTATTATTGGCACCACTAAGCATTATTGCTTAGCGCGTTGCTTTTGCCATGCATAGGTTCTGGAGATACTGGTCGAGAACCCAGTAGACCACAGACTGGGTGAGACCTCCTGTAGCTCTGTATAGTGTCCGTGTCACCTCACCATCTTCAGTGCATTGGTAGGATACTAGGTTTCATTTTGGTATTTTGTAACTAACTTTTATTTTCTCTTGTGTAATTGAGACTTATGTAATGTATTTTGATGTTAATGTAAATAGTGAAAATTGTGTTTATGAATGGAAAATTGAGTATTTGTTTATTGCTTGTATATGAATACCATGAGAAATGAATGATTGAGAAATGGAAATGTTGTTGAAAAATATTGAGATTTTGATGATGAAATGGAGTTTGGGATTGGTTGAAAATTTTGGAAGTGTTTTTCATAGGTTCCGAAGAACTGTTTTCTCCATTTTTAGCCGGTACTCTACCGGATTTTTTATAAAATTTTCGAAACCTCAAATAAATTATAATTTCAATAAATGGCTTAAATGAATTATATTTCATAAATTTTACTTCATAACTATGAAAAAAAACAAAAAAAAAATAATAAATTAGGAAAAAAAAATTATTGAATTAAAATAAGGTGTTCCAACACACTGCGTGGCATATCTTGCTCGGCTACACTGTAGACGGGTAAGGGGTGTCACATTTAGTAGTATCAGAGACCGGTTTAGGCATTTTTGGGCCTAGATTGAGTCCATACCATGCATTGCATTTATAAGAGTTGAGGTAACACTAATGCAGATCTGTTTGTCTTTATTATTTTGAATAGGATATGGACCCTCCATCACAGAGAGCAGTTGAGGAGGAAGTGGGGAGTCATGCTCCACCTACACTAGCTGAGACTAGGGGTAGGGGAGAACCTGCTCTGCTAGCTCCATTAGAGCCTGCTCAACCTCCACAGGCCATGTTCCAACAAATGGCCGAATTCTTTAAACAAATGGCTAGGGTAATGCCACCACCACCACCACCTCCACAACCAAAATCACACCTGGAAAGATCGAGAAAATTTGGAGTAGTGGACTTCTTTGGCAAGAGAGAAGATGATTCTATTGCAGCCGAAAATTGGTTGAACAGAACAGGCAGAGTTTTAAAACAACTCCACTATACTCCTGAACAAAATCTAGAAGCTGTTGTATCTCTGTTGCAAGATGATGCATATGAATGGTGGGATACGGTGTCCAGTGAAGTACAGCCAGAAGTAATAACTTGGGACTTCTTCCTCTCCGAATTCAAGAAGAAATATGTGGGTAGTGTATACCTAGAAGAGAGAAGAAGGGAATTCATTAACCTGAGGCAGAGACAGTTGACAGTGGCCGAGTATGAAAAAAAATTTGTCAGATTGAGCCGCTACGGAAGGGAGATAGTCCCTAATGAAGCTAAAAGGTGTAAGAGATTTGAATAAGGATTAAATGACAATATAAAGATCATGATCACTGCCTTGGGAATCACAGACTTCACCAAGTTAGTGGAAGCTACAATAAAAGTTGAAAAAGTAAGAATAAGTGAGCAGACTAAAAGGGAGAGACAGCAGAAGAGGGACTCGGGTTAGTCTAGTTCATCTCCTACACCTGGGAAGAAATTTAAAGGTCCACCTACACAGAGTTCTGGTCAACCACAAGGTTAGGATCAGTCTCAGGGGCCCAGGCCACAGTTTACCCCTAGGAGAGGTCAGTCCACACCATCAGTGGGCAGCTCTCTAGGGATGGGGTTAAGGGGACCAGCCCCAGCATCTTCTGTATGTCCACATTGCCTGAAGTGGCATAAGGGGGAGTGTTGGAGAGTGACTGGTGCCTGCTTAAGGTGTGGGTCGACAGAGCATCAGCTGAGGAACTGTCCACGCAGAACTATTACAGCTGCTCCAACACAAGTAGACAGACCTGCTCCTGCACCACAAAGGGGTAGGAAATCTGGCAAATCTGAGGCAGTGGGACCATCACAGAGGCCTGCATCTGAGCCAACAGAGAGGCCTGAGGGTAGACGACCTGCCAAAGCCTATACCATGAGAGCTCAAGAGGAGCAAGATGCCCCGGACGTGATCAGGGGTACGTTCTCCCCCTACAATACATCTGTGCATGCATTGGTGGATCCAGGATCCACTCATTCATACATCTACATCAACTTACCTATAGAAAGGGAGATATTAGTAGGGGAGAGTGACCAAGACATTCTAGTCACTAATCCATTGGGCCACAGTGTAGTGGTGAACAAAGTATACAAGGGTTGCCCGTTAAGGATTCAGGGGTATGAATTCTAGGCAGACCTGATTGAGTTGCCTTTCCATGAGTTTGGCGTGATTTTGGGAATCGACTGGTTGTCACGTCATCAGGCAATGGTTGATTGTAAATTGAAGAGAATTTCTTTGAAAACTCCTGAGGGTAATGAGATTACAGTTATGGGGGAAAGGATAGATTTCTTATCCAATGTCATCTCAGCCACAGTTGCAAGAAAACTGATGAGAAAAGGCTGTGAAGCCTACCTAGCACATATGGTGGATACTAGGCAGGCTAAGCCAGATCTGTGTGACATACCCACAGCACAAGACTTCCCAGATGTGTTCCCTGAAGAATTGCCTAGTTTGCCACTAGAAAGGGAAGTTGAATTTGCTATTGAGATCTTTAAGATCTGAGACCAATCTCTATTGCTCCTTATAGGATGGCGCCCACAGAATTGAAGGAACTAAAAATCCAGTTACGAGAATTGCTAGATAAGGGGTTCATACGCCCCAGTGTGTCACCATGGGGAGCTCCAGTGCTATTTGTGAAAAAGAAGGATGGGACTTTGAGGTTATGCATTCATTACCGGCAGTTGAATAAAGTGACAGTGAAGAATAAGTATCCATTGCCTAGAATTGATGATATGTTTGATCAATTGAAAGGAGCAAGAGTATTTTCAAAAATTGATATCAGATCAGGGTATCATCAGTTGAGGGTGAAGGAGGCAGATGTGCCAAAGACTGCATTCAGGACCCGGTATGAGCATTATGAGTTTCTGATGCCCTTTGGCCTAACATATGCACCAGCGGCATTCATGGACCTTATGAACCGTATCTTCCATCCATACCTAGATCAGTTCGTAGTGGTTTTTATTGATGATATTTTGGTGTGTTCCAAGACCAGTGAAGAACATGATGAGCATTTGAGGATTATTCTGTAAACCCTGAGAGAAAAGAAGCTGTATGCTAAGTTGTCCAAGTGTGACTGCTGGTTGAATGAGATTGCATTCCTTAGACACATAGTGTCAGCTGATGGGATTAGGGTGGATCCCAAGAAAATAGAAGTAGTGATGGAATGGAAGCCTCCCAGAAATACAACTGAGGTCAGAAGCTTTTTGGGGCTAGCTGGGTATTACAAGAGATTTGTGAAGGGATTTTCCTTAATAGCTGCTCCAATGACCAAGTTGTTACATAAGAATGTCAGATTTGACTGGAATGACAAGTGTCAGACTAGTTTTGAGAAGTTAAAGGCTATGTTGACAAAGGCACCAGTGTTAACACAGCCAGTGTCAGGAAAGGACTTTGTGGTCTACAGTGATGCCTCTCATAATGGGTTAGGGTGTGTATTGATGCAAGAGGGGAAGGTGGTCGCTTATGCTTCCAGGCAGCTAAGGCCACATGAACAGAATTACCCTACCCATGATTTAGAACTTGCAGCAATTATCTTCGCACTGAAGATATGGAGGCATTACTTGTATGGTGAAAAGTGCTACATTTACACAGACCACAAAAGCCTGAAATACTTGCCAACCCAGAAGGAGCTCAACCTTAGACAGAGGCGATGGATTGAGTTCCTGAAGGACTATGATTGTGTGATTGACTACCATTCTGGGAAGGCAAATGTAGTTGCTGATGCTTTAAGCAGAAAATCCATCACAGCTTTGAGATCATTGAATGCCCGTCTATCTTTGGCTCGAGATGGAGCTATTTTGGCTGAGTTACAAGTGAGGCCAAACCTGCTACAGCAGATTTTAGATGGGCAAAAGGCAGATGAAAAGTTAATGGATTATGAGCAAAATCTCAGAGGGAAAAGCAACTGACTATGAGGTGAAAGCAGATGGGTGTCTGTACTACAAAGGAAGAGTATGTGTACCAGATAATGGGGAATTGAAAGCCAGTATTTTGAAAGAGGCACATTCCAGTGTTTATGCTATGCACCCAGGAAGTACAAAAATGTATCATGATCTGATCGAGACCCAAGGTTTACATCGAGATTCTGGAAGAAGTTGCTTGAGTCCTTGGCTACACAACTCCACTTCAGCACAGCTTTCCATCCTCAGACGGATGGGCAATCAGAAAGAGTAATCCAGGTAAACAATTGAAACCAATTAAACTAATACACATATTGAACTAAAATGGTAATAATAATGTGAAATATATGTCAGGTCCTTTAGGATATGCTAAGGAGTTGTGTCATTGAGTTTGAGGGAAGTTGTGATAGATATCTTCCACTGGCATAATTTGCATACAACAATAACTACCAAGCTAGCATCCAAATGGCCCCGTATAAAGCACTGTATGGAAGGAAATGTAGAACTCCAGTGTGCTGGACTGAATTGGGTGAAGACAAACTAGTAGGGCCAGACCTGGTGAAACAGACTGAGGAGAAAGTAAAACTAATCAAAGCCAATATGAAGGTTGCTTCAGATAGACAGAAATCCTATGCCGACTTGAAGAGAAAAGAAATAGAATATGCGGTTGGTGACAAAGTATTCCTTAAGGTATCACCATGGAAGAAGGTACTGAGGTTTGGAAGAAAAGGTAAGTTGAGCCCTAGGTTCATTGGCCCATATGAAGTCATTGAACGTGTGGGACCAGTAGCCTACAGGCTAGCTTTACCACAAGAGCTGGAAAAGATCCACAATGTGTTTGTAACACCCTCATTGTAGCAATTACGTACATTCTACTGTTCCGGTGACCAGTGTCGGTCCGGACAGCTAGAATGTCTGGAAAAATAATTAGACTAGAGTGAGGAGTCATAAATAACTCAAATATTAATAAGAAAAATTTAAGAAAAATTTTAGAAATAAAATACAACCAAGTTAAATGAGCCGGTGCCCTAGCGATGGGTAACCCAGTGGGAAGTTGCGGTTCTTGCAACTAGGAGCCCTAGACCAGGGAGAAAATTTATAAAATAATTTTTGAGACTCCAGAGAAGAGTCATTGAGGTTTCTATGACATTAGAATGCTAAGAAAAGGCTTAGAAAAATTTTTCAATCGGTACAGACAATTTTAGTCTGTTAAGCCAAACGGAGGGCATTTTGGTCATTTCGCCTTCAGAGATGATTTTTGACCGACTTTTCCACTTAAGTAAATAATTATTATGATCTAAAATTTGAATAAATATTGCTAAAAATTGAATTGAAAATGAGTAGAGAAAAGAAGAAAAGAAAATGAAAGAAAATACCTAATTATGACATCATATGATGTCATTAAGAACCTATCCACCAATCACCATTCAACAAGCTTACAAAAAACCATTAAAAAGAGATAAAATTGACAAAACAAATCTTTTTTCTTCCTCATTGCTTCAGCTGGCCGAACCCATTTTTTTTTCTCTCTTCCTCCATTAGTTCTTCATTCAAGCTCCATTTTCCCACTCAATTCTACCATAAAACCTCTAGTCTTCTTCACAAAAACTTCATTTTACCTCTTGGGAAAGTGTTTGGCAGCCAAGAAAAGCCAAGAAAGTGAAGGAATTACTTGGGAAAATTCTGCTCAAAAAGGGTTAGTTCCCTAAACAATTTCTTTCTTTCTTTAATCTTGTAAGCATGCTAAATCAAGTAGAAAATTGTGTGAAATTAAAAGAAAAACTTGAGTAAATGAAATCTCTAAATTTGGCAGCCATGAGAAAGTTTAAGGATTATTGGTTTTTGATGAAATTAAGTGGCTTAATTAAGTTATTGTTGAGTATAGATGATGGATAATGTGATTTGATATGAGTTTGGTGTGTGTATGCCATGAATTAGAAATTGGAGTTAGGGTTTGAGCATGAAATTGAGACTTTGATCATGTAATAATGAAAGTGAGTTTTAATGGTCAAATAGTGACCATTTGGTTACTGGTAAACAAGAAATGAAGTGTGTTTAGTGATGGGATTTAGGTTTAGTGTGGCTGCCCTTGGTGACCTGCAGAATTGGACATGAGTCCAGCAGGTTTGGGCAGCCATAACTTGAATTGTAGAGGTTCAATTGGTGTTTGGACAATTGGACATGAAACTACACACATAATGGCACAACTTTGGTGAAGAAACCATGCCCAGAAAACCAAACCAAGTAGACCAAAAGTTTGCCCTAATCCGGGTGACCTGCAATCTGCCTGGGCAAAATGACCAAATGAACAGTATTTGGTCATTTGCCCATAACTCAATGTAGAAAGGTCTAATTGACCTGAAATTTTACGATAGATATAGACCAACAACTTTCATGAAGAAACCTGACCCAAATTATGAACATAACCTAGTCAAATTGCCAACCAAACTTAGGTTACCAAATCTGGCAGAACCAGTTTTGCCCAGAATTTTGGAATCTGTCCAATCCGGCCAGTTATGGTAAAATGGCCATAACTTGAGCTACAAAACTCCAAATGGAGTGATTCATAAAAGGAAATGCAACTAGAAAAAATAACGAACAACTTTCGTCTTGGTCATTTTGCCAAATTCCCACTGCAAAATTGACCAATGGAACAGTAAAAACAAGGCATGAAAATTGAAAATTCTGCCCAATTAACATTAAGCTTGGAAATTGTATTGGCAACCAATACCAATAAATTTTGAATGCAAAATGTGGTATCTTGGAGAACTTAGGTTCAATGAATTTATTATGTATTAAAAAGTCAACAATTTGAGTGAATAGTATTGTGAATAGTAATACAAAGATACAAAGTATAATAATTAAATTGGTAGAGGAAATTAAGGTATAAAATTTAGAATCCATGAAACATTCATGGATTACTTGGAATAGAAATAGTAATTTACCTAAATGACTTAATAAACATTTAAGTTATGCGAGTATATGATTAAGATTTGTATTCCCCTTAGTAGTAGGTGTAATAAAACATAAGTAATACCACTTAAATATGAAATGAAATTAAACTAGATGGATTGTTGAGTATAAATAGGATGACGTTTACATTAGGATTTATGTTTCCATTACAAATAAGATAATAACACCTTGTATGAGTTATGAATTCATATAAATATTGTAATGAATAAATGAATCACATGAAAATATAAATGAAACATTAGTTCTATTTATAAGAGAAAGGAAGAATATTTTGAGTACAATGGTATATGAACACCATTATTGTGAATTGTAATCAATATGAATGATGTAAGAAATGTATGAATAGTATGATGCATGTATAAATTATGAAATTTATTATGAAATAATAAAGTCATAAAACACAATATATTAATATTTAATGATATTATGTGCCCTTGTATTACGTAAACATGTGTGTCAGATTGGATAGTTTGGCATGCTAATAGGGTATTGTTTTAGCAGTACTGCGAAAGGCTTTATGCCTGTATTCATAGCTTTATACCCGTATTCATGGCTTTATGCCCGCATTCATGGCTTTATGCCAACATTCATGGCTTTTATGCCTGATTATGTGTTATCATGGCTTTTTAGCCATACTGACTGCATACGTGGTTGACGTTCTGCGTTCCATGGTATGACGGCCCGAGACACCGCGGTGTCCAGTGCCAATGACCCGTTATCAAGTTTAGTCAGCCTGTCATAGGTTACTTGGGCAGTGAAATTTATTGAAATAAATTAAGAATATTAGCAATTAAAAATATTAGAAATTAAATAAAATAAATGAGTAAGATGACCTAAAATAAATTAGAATAGTTATTTATTAGAAAGAATCAAAATGAACTGGATCGATATTAAAATTTACTTATTATGAGATAATCTGAGACAACCTAGCAAGTATTGAGAAAATGCTAAAAGATTAGAAAAGAGAATTACAACATAAATAAATATTACAAATGTGACTTATATAATAATATAAGCATAAATTTATTATTTTTAGATCATTTTTCTTTGTACATTATTACTGTACATTAGCGAAATAAATACTTCTAAAGAAGACTAAATTAGGATAAAACGTATTAAATTTTAGAAACCGCATGTGAAATATAAATAAATCTTAATTATCTAAATTTTGTTTTTATCTTTATTTGTATATTATTTCTTTTTTATATTATTGCACCACTAAGCAGCAATGCTTAATGCGATAGAATTGTTTCCTCGCGTAGGTACTGAAGGTAAAGACTCGATAAAAATATTAAACAGAGATTTTGTAGTTCTGATCTGCAGAAGTTTCTGAAGTATTCAAGGTTGTCACCTCCTCAGCAATGCATGTAGATAGGGCCCATATAGATTATATTTTATATTTTGTATAAAATGCTTAGATATTGTATTGTAATGTATATTATGAACAGGTAATTAATAAGAATGCGATGTAAATTAATTAATTAACTTTTTCATATGTACTTAATTTATATATCGTGTAAATTATGAAATTTTGTAATTATTTTGTAAATTATGTAAATTAAGGAAATTTGAAAATTTTGCTTATGTAATTTGAGAATGTTTACATATGAATTGAGTATGAATGGAAATGTATAGAAATGATTATGAAATTGAAATGTATGGATGAGATTTGAAATATGAGAAAATTATGAAAATGATTGATGAGATAATTATGATTAGCATGGATAAGATTTTATTTTGGAAATATTGTTGAATTTCAAACAGGTGAATATTGAAATATGCCCAACGATAATAAAAATGGGAAACTCCGCTAGTTTCTCCGTCGAAAAATAATTGATATTAAATTAAATGAATTCAAAATTATTTAGAAAAAAATAAAGTAAGATAAGTTAGGGTGCTCCGGCATCGATTGTAGCATGCCTTGCCCGGCTACACTGTAGTCGGGTGCGAGGTGTTATATTATTGGTATCAGAGTGCGGTTTTGGCGTTCCTAGGCATAGATAGATAGAATAAGGTTGTGTGCATCACATGCATTGCATTCATATGAGTCGAGGTGACACTAATGCATATCTATTTTCTTGGTTATTTTAGTTTAAGGTATCGACTCAGAATCATAGAGGGCAGTAGAAGGAGAAGTAGTAAGCCGTATTCCGACTGGGAGTGATATTGAAAATCGGGGAGATCCTGCTCCACCAGTGCAAGAGGTGCCTGTACAACCCCAACAGGCCTTGTTTGAGCAGATGACTGGATTCTTTCGACAGATGATTGGGGTTATTCCACCATTGTCTCAGCAAAAATCACCTCTAGGAAAAATTAGGAAGTATGGAGCTGTAGATTTCAATGGTAGAAAGGTAGACGATTCTTCAGCGGCTGAGTATTGGTTAGAAATGACTAAAAGAGTCCTGCAGCAGCTCCATTGCACACCAGAACAGAGTTTAGAGTGTGCAGTTTCATTATTACAAGAAGCTGCATATCGGTGGTGGGATGTTGTAACCAAGGTAGTGCCACCAGCTGACGTAACATGGGAATTCTTTCTGATAGAGTTTAGAAAGAAATATATTAGCTGTGTTCATGAAGAGGAACAAAAGAGGAGTGGTGATCAGCAAAAGAGGAAATTTGGACAGTTTAGTAATAAGAGGCTGAGAGAACAGTTTAGTCAGATATCTGATCAAAGTAGGAGATCTAGACCCAGGCTTATACCCAGAAGAGATCAACCAGAAACACTAGTAGTGAGTGCGCCAAGACTAGCAAGAAAATGTGGCCATTGTAACAAGTGGCATAAAGGTTAATGTAAGGGATTGGCTGGAGCCTGTTATAGATGTGGGGCCATAGACCATCGTCTGAAAGATTGTCCTAAGAGGAATTTACCACGGACCCAGACAGAGGCCGTGGAAGGACCAAGTACAACAGTAACACCACTTCAAAATGTCACCCAAGCCGGAGAGGAGCAATAAGCCCCATATGTGAATTTAAGGTAAAGTATTTCCTTTATGATATGCCTAAGTGCATAATGATAGAATCGAAAAGACTAAATAGTACCATATATATAAAAGAAGTAGATAGAGGGAGCAATAGAAAAGTAAAAGAATTATCTCAGA
Source organism: Hevea brasiliensis (assembly GCF_030052815.1). Classification (NCBI taxonomy): domain Eukaryota; kingdom Viridiplantae; phylum Streptophyta; class Magnoliopsida; order Malpighiales; family Euphorbiaceae; genus Hevea; species Hevea brasiliensis. The sequence goes on from NC_079499.1 coordinate 52,682,714, forward strand.
ATCCAAAACACCCAGTAAATTTTGAGGACGAAATTTAAATTAGAGGGGAAGAATTGTAACACCCTCACTGTAGCAATTACGTACATTCTCATCGCTCCTGACCTGTCGGTCCCAAACTAGAACGTCTGAAAATAATTAGACTAGAGTGAGGAGTCATAAATAACTCAAAAATTAATAAGAAAAATTTAGGAAAAATTTTAGAAATAAAATACAACCAAGTTAAATGAGCCTGCCCTAGCGATGGGTAACTCCAAAGGGGAAGTTGCGGTTCTCGCAACTAGGAGCCCTAAAGCAGGGAGAAAATTCATAAATTAATTTTTGAGACTCCAGAGAAGAGTCATTGAGGTTTCTATGACATTAGAATGCCAAGAAAAGGCTTAGAAAAATTTTTCAATCGGTAAAAACAATTTTAGTCTGTTAAGCCAAACAGAGGGCATTTTGGTCATTTCTTCTTCAGAGATGATTTTTTACCGACTTTTCCAGTTAAGTAAATAATTATTATGATCTAAAATATGAATAAATATTGCTAAAAATTGAATTGAAAATGAGTAGAGAAAAGAAGAAAAGAAAATGAAAGAAAATACCTAATTATGACATCATATGATGTCATTAAGAACCTATCCACCGATCACCATTCAATAAGCTTACATAAAACCATTAAAAAGAGTTAAAATTGACAAAACAAATCTGTTTTCTTCCTCATTGCTTCAGCTGGCCGAACTCATTTTTTTTCTCTCTTCCTCCATTAGTTCTTCATTGAAGCTCCATTTTCCCACTCAATTCTACCATAAAACCTCTAATCTTCTTCACAAAAACTTCAGTTTACCTCTTGGGAAAGTGTTTGGCAGCCAAGAAAAGCCAAGAAAGTGAAGGAATTACTTGGAAAAATTCTGCTCAAAAAGGGTTAGTGCCCTAAACAATTTCTTTCTTTCTTTAATCTTGTAAGCATGCTAAATCAAGTAGAAAAATTGTGTGAAATTAAAAGAAAAACTTGAGTAAATGAAATCTCTAAATTTGGCAGCCATGAGAAAGTTTAAGGATTGTTGGTTTTTGATGAAATTAAGTGGCTTAATTATGTTATTGATGAGTATAGATGATGGATAAAGTGATTTGATATGAGTTTGGTGTGTGTATGCCATGAATTGGAAATTGGAGTTAAGGTTTGAGCATGAAATTGAGACTTTGATCATGTAATGATGAAAGTGAGTTTTAATGGTCAAATAGTGACCATTTGGTTATTGGTAAACAATAAATTAAGTGTGTTTAGTGATGGGATTTAGGTTTAGTGTGGCTGCCCTAGGTGACCTACAGAATTGGACATGAGTCCAGCAGGTTTGGGCAGCCATAACTTCAATTATAGAGGTTTAATTGGTGTTTGGACAATTGGACATGAAACTAGACATATAATGGCACAACTTTAGTGAAGAAACCATGCCCATAAAACCAAACCAAGTTGACCAAAAGTTTGCCCTAATCCGGGTGACATGCAATCTGCCTGGGCAAAATGACCAAATAAATAGTGTTTGGTCATTTGGCCATAACTCAACGTAGAAAGGTCCAATTGACCTTAAATTTTACAAGCAAAAAGCTGAGGTATAGACCAACAACTTTTATGAAGAAACCTGACCCAAATTATGACCATAACCTAGTCAAATTGCCAACCAAACTTAGGTTACCAAATCTGCAAAACCGGTTTTGCGAATTTGGAATCTGTCCAATCCGGCCAGTTATGGTAAAATGACCATAACTTGAGCTACCAAACACCAAATGGAGTGATTCAGAAAAGGAAATGCAACTAGACAAAATAAGGAACAACTTTCATTGACCAGTTTGCCAAATTCCCACTGCAAAATTGACCAATGGAACAGTAAAAACAAGGCATGAAAACTGAAAATTCTGCCCAATTAACATTAAGCTTGGAAATGGTATTTGCAACCAATACCAACAAATTTTGAATGCAAAATGTGGTATCTTGGAGAACTTAGGTTTAATAAATTTATTATGTTTTAAAAAGTCAATAATTTGAGTGAATAGTATTGTGAATAGTAATACAAAGACACAAAGTATAATAACTAAATTGGTAGAGGAAATTAAGGTATAAAATTTGGAATCCATGAAACATTCATGGATTACTTGGAATAGAAATAGTAATTTACGTAAATGACTTAATAAACATTTAAGTTATGTGAGTATATGATTAAGATTTGTATTCCCCTTGCTAGTAGGTCTACTAAAACATAAGTAATACCACTTGAATATGAAATGAAATTAAACTAGATGGATTGTTGAGTATAAATAGGATGAGGTTTACATTAGGATTTATGTTTCCATTACAAATAAGATAATAACACCTTGTATGAGTTATGAATTCATATAAATATTGTAATGAATAAATGGATCACATGAAAATATAAATGAAACATTAGTTCTATTTATAAGAGAAAGGAAGAATGTTTTGAATACAATGGTATATGAACACCATTGTTGTGAATTGTGATCAATATGAATAATGTAAGAAATGTATGAATAGTATGATGAATGTATAAATTATGAAATTTATTATGAAATAATAAAGTCATAAAACATAATATATTAATATTTAATTATATTATGTGCCCTTGTATTGCCTAGACATGTGTGTCAGATTGGATAGTTTGGCATGTCAATAGGGTATTATTTTAGCAGTACTGCGAAAGGCTTTATGCCTGTATTCATGGCTTTTTGCCCGTATTCATGGCTTTATGCCTGCATTCATGGCTTTAGGCCAACATTTATGGCTTTTATGCCTGATTATGTGTTATCATGGCTTTTTAGCCATACTGACTGCATACGTGGTTGACGTTCTGCGTTCCATGGTATGACGGCCCGAGACACCGCGGTGTCCTGTGCCAACGACCCGTTATCCAGTTTAGTCAGCCTATCATAGGTTACTTGGGCAGTGAAATTTATTGAAATAAATTAAGAATATTAGCAATTAAAAATATTAGAAATAAAATAAAATAAATGAGTAAGATGACCTAAAATAAATTAGAATAGTTATTTATTAGAAAGAATCAAAATGAACTGGACCGATATTAAAATTTACTTACTATTAGATAATCTGAGACAACCTAGCAGGTATTGAGAAAATGCTAAAAGATTAGAAAAGAGAATTATAACATAAATAAATATTGCAAATGTGACTTATATAATAATATAAGCATAAATTTATTATTTTTAGATCATTTTTCTTTGTGCATTATTACTGTACATTGGCGAAATAAACACTTCCAAAGAAGACTAAATTAGGATAAAATGTATTAAATTTTAGAAACCGCATGTGAAGTATAAATAAATCTTAATTATCTGAATTTTGTTTTTATCTTTATTTGTATATTATTTCCTTGTTATATTATTGCACCACTAAGCAAAGAATGCTTAGGGCGATGGAATTGTTTCCTCGCGCAGGTACTGAAGGTAAAGCCTAGATAAAAATATTAAACATAGATTTTGGAGTTCTGATCTGCAGAAGTGTCTGAAGTATTCAAGGTTGTCACCTCCTCAGCAATGCATGTAGATAGGGCTCATATAGATTATATTTTATATTTTGTATAAAATGCTTACATATTGTATTGTAATATATATTATGAACAGGTAATTAATAAGAATGCGATGTAAATTAATTAATTAACTTTTTCATATGTAATTAATTTATATATCATGTAAATTATGAAATTTTTTAATTATTTTGTAAATTATGTAAATTAAGGAAATTTGAAAATTTTGCTTATGTAATTTGAGAATGTTTACATATGAATTGAGTATGAATGGAAATGTATAGAAACGATTATGAAATTGAAATGTATGGATGAGATTTGAAATATGAGAAAATTATGAGAATGATTGATGAGATAATTATGATTAGCATGGATAAGATTTTATTTTGGAAATATTGTTGAATTTCAAACAGGTGAATATTGAAATATGCCCAACGATAATAAAAATGGGAAACTCCGCTAGTTTCTCCGTCGAAAAATAATTGATATTAAATTAAATGAATTCAAAATTATTTAGAAAAAAATAAAGTAAGATAAGTTAGGGTGCTCCGGCATCGATTGTAGCATGCCTTGCCTTGCTACTCGTAGTCGGGTGAGGGGTGTTACATTATTGGTATCAGAGTGCGGTTTAGGCGTTCCTAGGCATAGATAGATAGAATAAGGTTGTGTGCATCACATGCATTGCATTCATATGAGTCGAGGTGACACTAATGCATATCTTTTTTGTTTGTTATTTTAGTTTAAGGTATCGACTGTAATCATAGAGGCGAGAAGGAGAAGTAGTAAGCCATATTCGACCGGGAGTGATATTGAAAATCGGGAGATCCTGCTCCACCAAGCAAGAGGTGCCTGTACAACCCCAACAGGCCTTGTTTGAGCAGATGACTGGATTCTTTCGACAGATGACTGGGGTTATTCCACCATTGTCTCAGCAGAAATCACCTCTAGGAAAAATTAGGAAGTATGGAGCTATAGATTTCAATGGTAGAAAGGTAGACGATTCTTCAGCGGCTGAGTATTGGTTAGAAATGACTAAAAGAGTCCTGCAGCAGCTCCATTGCACACCGTAGCGAGTTTAGAGTGTGCAGTTTCATTATTACAAGAAGCTGCATATCGGTGGTGGGATGTTGTAACCAAGGTAGTGCCACCAGCTGACGTAACATGGGAATTCTTTCTGATAGAGTTTAGAAAGAAATATATTAGCTGTGTTCATGAAGAGGAACAAAAGAGGAGTGGTGATCAGCAAAAGAGGAAATTTGGACAGTTTAGTAATAAGAGGCTGAGAGAACAGTTAAGTCAGATATCTGATCAAAGTAGGAGATCTAGACCCAGGCTTATACCCATAAGAGATCAACCAGAAACACTAGTAGTGAGTGCGCCAAGACTAGCAAGAAAATGTGGCCATTGTAACAAGTGGCATAAAGGTTAATGTAAGGGATTGGCTGGAGCCTGTTATAGATGTGGGGCCATAGACCATCGTCTGAAAGATTGTCCTAAGAGGAATTTACCACGGACTGCAGAGGCCGTGGAAGGACCAAGTACAACAGTAACACCACTTCAAAATGTCACCCAAGCCGGAGAGGAGCAATAAGCCCCAGATGTGAATTTAAGGTAAAGTATTTCCTTTATGATATGCCTAAGTGCATAATGATAGAATCGAAAAGACTAAATAGTACCATATATATAAAAGAAGTAGATAGAGGGAGCAATAGAAAAGTAAAAGAATTATCTCAGAATCCAAAACACCCAGTAAATTTTGAGGACGAAATTTAAATTAGAGGGGAAGAATTGTAACACCCTCACTGTAGCAATTACGTACATTCTACTGTTCCGGTGACCGGTGTCGGTCCAAACAGCTAGAACGTCTGGAAAAATAATTAGACTAGAGTGCGGAGTTATAAATAACTCAAATATTAATAAGAAAAATTTAGGAAAAATTTTAGAAATAAAATACAACCAAGTTAAATGAGCCGGTGCCCTAGCGATGGGTAACCCAGTGGGAAGTTGCGGTTCTCGCAACTAGGAGCCCTAAACCAGGGAGAAAATTCATAAATTAATTTTTGAGACTCCAGAGAAGAGTCATTGAGGTTTCTATGATATTAGAATGCCAAGAAAAGGCTTAGAAAAATTTTTCAATCGGTAAAAACAATTTTAGTCTGTTAAGCCAAACAGAGGGCATTTTGGTCATTTCTTCTTCAGAGATGATTTTTTACCGACTTTTCCAGTTAAGTAAATAATTATTATGATCTAAAATATGAATAAATATTGCTAAAAATTGAATTGAAAATGAGTAGAGAAAAGAAGAAAAGAAAATGAAAGAAAATACCTAATTATGACATCATATGATGTCATTAAGAACCTATCCACCGATCACCATTCAATAAGCTTACATAAAACCATTAAAAAGAGTTAAAATTGACAAAACAAATCTATTTTCTTCCTCATTGCTTCAGCTGGCCGAACCCATTTTTTTTCTCTCTTCCTCCATTAGTTCTTCATTCAAGCTCCATTTTCCCACTCAATTCTACCATAAAACCTCTAGTCTTCTTCACAAAAACTTCAGTTTACCTCTTGGGAAAGTGTTTGGCAGCCAAGAAAAGCCAAGAAAGTGAAGGAATTACTTGGAAAAATTCTGCTCAAAAAGGGTTAGTGCCCTAAACAATTTCTTTCTTTCTTTAATCTTGTAAGCATGCTAAATCAAGTAGAAAAATTGTGTGAAATTAAAAGAAAAACTTGAGTAAATGAAATCTCTAAATTTGGCAGCCATGAGAAAGTTTAAGGATTGTTGGTTTTTGATGAAATTAAGTGGCTTAATTATGTTATTGATGAGTATAGATGATGGATAAAGTGATTTGATATGAGTTTGGTGTGTGTATGCCATGAATTGGAAATTGGAGTTAAGGTTTGAGCATGAAATTGAGACTTTGATCATGTAATGATGAAAGTGAGTTTTAATGGTCAAATAGTGACCATTTGGTTATTGGTAAACAATAAATTAAGTGTGTTTAGTGATGGGATTTAGGTTTAGTGTGGCTGCCCTAGGTGACCTGCAGAATTGGACATGAGTCCAGCAGGTTTGGGCAGCCATAACTTCAATTATAGAGGTTTAATTGGTGTTTGGACAATTGGACATGAAACTAGACATATAATGGCACAACTTTAGTGAAGAAACCATGCCCATAAAACCAAACCAAGTTGACCAAAAGTTTGCCCTAATCCGGGTGACATGCAATCTGCCTGGGCAAAATGACCAAATAAATAGTGTTTGGTCATTTGGCCATAACTCAACGTAGAAAGGTCCAATTGACCTTAAATTTTACAAGCAACAAGCTGAGGTATAGACCAACAACTTTTATGAAGAAACCTGACCCAAATTATGACCATAACCTAGTCAAATTGCCAACCAAACTTAGGTTACCAAATCTGGCAAAACCAGTTTTGCCCAGAATTTTGGAATCTGTCCAATCCGGCCAGTTATGGTAAAATGACCATAACTTGAGCTACAAAACACCAAATGGAGTGATTCAGAAAAGGAAATGCAACTAGACAAAATAAGGAACAACTTTCATTGACCAGTTTGCCAAATTCCCACTGCAAAATTGACCAATGGAACAGTAAAAACAAGGCATGAAAACTGAAAATTCTGCCCAATTAACATTAAGCTTGGAAATGGTATTTGCAACCAATACCAACAAATTTTGAATGCAAAATGTGGTATCTTGGAGAACTTAGGTTTAATAAATTTATTATGTTTTAAAAAGTCAATAATTTGAGTGAATAGTATTGTGAATAGTAATACAAAGACACAAAGTATAATAACTAAATTGGTAGAGGAAATTAAGGTATAAAATTTGGAATCCATGAAACATTCATGGATTACTTGGAATAGAAATAGTAATTTACGTAAATGACTTAATAAACATTTAAGTTATGTGAGTATATGATTAAGATTTGTATTCCCCTTGCTAGTAGGTCTACTAAAACATAAGTAATACCACTTGAATATGAAATGAAATTAAACTAGATGGATTGTTGAGTATAAATAGGATGAGGTTTACATTAGGATTTATGTTTCCATTACAAATAAGATAATAACACCTTGTATGAGTTATGAATTCATATAAATATTGTAATGAATAAATGGATCACATGAAAATATAAATGAAACATTAGTTCTATTTATAAGAGAAAGGAAGAATGTTTTGAATACAATGGTATATGAACACCATTGTTATGAATTGTGATCAACATGAATAATGTAAGAAATGTATGAATAGTATGATGAATGTATAAATTATGAAATTTATTATGAAATAATAAAGTCATAAAACATAATATATTAATATTTAATTATATTATGTGCCCTTGTATTGCCTAGACATGTGTGTCAGATTGGATAGTTTGGCATGTCAATAGGGTATTGTTTTAGCAGTACTGCGAAAGGCTTTATGCCTGTATTCATGGCTTTTTGCCCGTATTCATGGCTTTATGCCCGCATTCATGGCTTTAGGCCAACATTTATGGCTTTTATGCCTGATTATGTGTTATCATGGCTTTTTAGCCATACTGACTGCATACGTGGTTGACGTTCTGCGTTCCATGGTATGACGGCCCGAGACACCGCGGTGTCCTGTGCCAACGACCCGTTATCCAGTTTAGTCAGCCTATCATAGGTTACTTGGGCAGTGAAATTTATTGAAATAAATTAAGAATATTAGCAATTAAAAATATTAGAAATAAAATAAAATAAATGAGTAAGATGACCTAAAATAAATTAGAATAGTTATTTATTAGAAAGAATCAAAATGAACTGGACCGATATTAAAATTTACTTACTATGAGATAATCTGAGACAACCTAGCAAGTATTGAGAAAATGCTAAAAGATTAGAAAAGAGAATTATAACATAAATAAATATTGCAAATGTGACTTATATAATAATATAAGCATAAATTTATTATTTTTAGATCATTTTTCTTTGTGCATTATTACTGTACATTGGCGAAATAAACACTTCCAAAGAAGACTAAATTAGGATAAAACGTATTAAATTTTAGAAACCGCATGTGAAGTATAAATAAATCTTAATTATCTGAATTTTGTTTTTATCTTTATTTGTATATTATTTCCTTGTTATATTATTGCACCACTAAGCAGCAATGCTTAGGGCGATGGAATTGTTTCCTCGCGCAGGTACTGAAGGTAAAGCCTAGATAAAAATATTAAACATAGATTTTGGAGTTCTGATCTGCAGAAGTGTCTAAAGTATTCAAGGTTGTCACCTCCTCAGCAATGCATGTAGATAGGGCTCATATAGATTATATTTTATATTTTGTATAAAATGCTTACATATTGTATTGTAATATATATTATGAACAGGTAATTAATAAGAATGCGATGTAAATTAATTAATTAACTTTTTCATATGTAATTAATTTATATATCATGTAAATTATGAAATTTTTTAATTATTTTGTAAATTATGTAAATTAAGGAAATTTGAAAATTTTGCTTATGTAAATTGAGAATGTTTACATATGAATTGAGTATGAATGGAAATGTATAGAAACGATTATGAAATTGAAATGTATGGATGAGATTTGAAATATGAGAAAATTATGAGAATGATTGATGAGATAATTATGATTAGCATGGATAAGATTTTATTTTAGAAATATTGTTGAATTTCAAATAGGTGAATATTGAAATACGCCAAACGATAATAAAAAGGGGAAACTCCGCTAGTTTCTCCGTCGAAAAATAATTGATATTAAATTAAATGAATTCAAAATTATTTAGAAAAAAATAAAGTAAGATAAGTTAGGGTGCTCCGGCAACGATTGTAACATGCCTTGCTCGGCTACACTGTAGTCGGGTGAGGGGTGTTACATTATTGGTATCAGAGCGCGGTTTAGGCGTTCCTAGGCATAGATAGATAGAATAAGGTTGTGTGCATGACATGCATTGCATTCATATGAGTCGAGGTGACACTAATGTAGATCTATTTTCTTAGTTATTTTAGGTTAAGGTATCGACTCAGAATCGCAGAGGGCAGTAGAAGGAGAAGTAGTAAGCCATATTCCGACTGGGAGTGATATTGAAAATCGGGGAGATCCTGCTCCACCAGTGCAAGAGGTGCCTGTACAACCCCAGCAGGCCTTGTTTGAGCAGATGACTGGATTCTTTCGACAGATGATTGGGGTTTTTCCACCACTGTCTCAGCAGAAATCACCTCTAGGAAAAATTAGGAAGTATGGAGCTATAGATTTCAATGGTAGAGAGGAAGACGATTCTTCAGCGGCTGAGTATTGGTTAGAAAGGACTAAAAGAGTCCTGCAGCAGCTCCATTGCACACCAGAACAGAGTTTAGAGTGTGCAGTTTCATTGTTACAAGAAGCTGCATATCGGTGGTGGGATGTTGTAACCAAGGTAGTGCCACCAGCTGACGTAACTCGGGAATTCTTTCTGATAGAGTTTAGAAAGAAATATATTAGCTGTGTTCATGAAGAGGAAAAAAAGAGGAGTGGTGATCAGCCAAAGAGGAAATTTGGACAGTTTAGTAATAAGAGGCTGAGAGAACAATTTAGTCAGACATCTGATCAAAGTAGGAGATCTAGACCCAGGCCTATGCCCAGAAGAGATCAACCAAAAACACTAGTAGTGAGTGCGCTAAGACTAGCAAGAAAATGTGGCCATTGTAACAAGTGGCATAAAGGTTAATGTAGGGGATTGACTGGAGCCTGTTATAGATGTGGGGCCATAGACCATCGTCTGAAAGATTGTCCTAAGAGGAATTTACCACGGACCCAGACAGAGGCCGTGGAAGGACCAAGTACAACAGTAACACCACTTCCAAATGTCACCCAAGCCGGAGAGGAGCAAGAAGCCCCAGATGTGAATTTAAGGTAAAGTATTTCCTTTATGATATGCCTAAGTGCATAATGATAGAATCGAAAAGACTAAATAGTACCATATATATAAAAGAAGTAGATAGAGGGAGCAATAGAAAAGTAAAAGAATTATCTCAAAATCCAAAACACCCAGTACATTTTGAGGACGAAATTTAAATTAGAGGGGAAGAATTGTAACACCTCATCAGAGTAAATTACGTACATTCTCTTTGCTCGTGATCGTGTCGGTCCCACAGCTAGAACGTCAGGAAAAATAATTAGACTAGAGTGAGGAGTCATAAATAACTCAAATATTAATAATAAAAATTTAGGAAAAATTTTAGAAATAAAATACAATCAAGTTAAATGAGTCGGTGCCCTAGCGATGGGTAACCCAGTGGGAAGTTGCGGTTCTCGCAACTAGGAGCCCTAGACCAGGGAGAAAATTCATAAAATAATTTTTGAGACTCCAGAGAAGAGTCATTGAGGTTTCTATGACATTAGAATGCCAAGAAAAGGCTTAGAAAAATTTTTCAATCGGTACAGACAATTTTAGTCTGTTAAGCCAAACAGAGGGCATTTTGGTCATTTCGTCTTCAGAGATGATTTTTTACCGACTTTTCTAGTTAAGTAAATAATTATTATGATCTAAAATATGAATAAATATTGCTAAAAATTGAATTGAAAATGAGTAGATAAAAGAAGAAAAGAAAATGAAAGAAAATACCTAATTATGACATCATATGATGTCATTAAGAACCTATCCACTGATCACCATTCAACAAGCTTACATAAAACCATTAAAAAGAGATAAAATTGAAAAAAAAAAATCTTTTTTCTTCCTCATTGCTTCAGCTAGCCGAACCCATTTTTTTTCTCTCTTCCTCCATTAGTTCTTCATTGAAGCTCCATTTTCCCACTCAATTCTACCATAAAACCTCTAGTCTTCTTCACAAAAACTTCATTTTACCTCTTGGGAAAGTGTTTGGCAGCCAAGAAAAGCCAAGAAAGTGAAGGAATTACTTGGGAAAATTCTGCTTAAAAAGGGTTAGTGCCCTAAACAATTTCTTTCTTTCTTTAATCTTGTAAGCATGGTAAATCAAGTAGAAAATTGTGTGAAATTAAAAGAAAAACTTGAGTAAATGAAATCTCTAATTTTGGCAGCCATGAGAAAGTTTAAGGATTGTTGGTTTTTGATGAAATTAAGTGGATTAATTATGTTATTGATGAGTATAGATGATGGATAAAGTGATTTGATATGAGTTTGGTGTGTGTATGCCATGAATTGGAAATTGGAGTTAGGGTTTGAGCATGAAATTGAGACTTTGATCATGTAATGATGAAAGTGAGTTTTAATGGTCAAATAGTGACCATTTGGTTATTGGTAAATAAGAAATGAAGTGTGTTTAGTGATGGGATTTAGGTTTAGTGTGGCTGCCCTAGGTGACCTGCAGAATTGGAAATGAGTCCAGCAGGTTTGGGCAGCCATAACTTCAATTATAGAGGTTTAATTGGTGTTTGGACAATTGGACATGAAACTAGACATATAATGGCACAACTTTAGTGAAGAAACCATGCCCAGAAAACCAAACTAAGTTGACCAAAAGTTTGCCCTAATCCGGGTGACCTGCAATCTGCCTGGGCAAAATGACCAAATAAACAGTGTTTGGTCATTTGGCCATAACTCAATGTAGAAAGGTCCAATTAACCTTAAATTTTACCAGCAACAAGCTGAGATATAGACCAACAACTTTTATGAAGAAACCTGACCCAAATTATGACCATAACCTAGTCAAATTGCCAACCAAACTTAGGTTACCAAATCTGGCAGAACCAGTTTTGCCCAGAATTTTGGAATCTGTCCAATCCGGCCAGTTATGGTAAAATGACCATAACTTGAGCTACAAAACTCCAAATGGAGTGATTCAGAAAAGGAAATGCAACTAGTCAAAATGAGGAACAACTTTCATGTTGATCAGTTTGCCAAATTCCCACTCTAAAATTGACCAATGGAACAGTAACGTCAAGGCATGAAAACTGAAAATTATGCCCAATTAACATTAAGCTTGGAAATTGTATTTGCAACCAGTACCAATAAATTTTGAATGCAAAATGTGGTATCTTGGAGAACTTAGGTTCAATAAATTTATTATGTATTAAAAAGTCAACAATTTGAGTGAATAGTATTGTGAATAGTAATACAAAGACACAAAGTATAATAACTAAATTGGTAGAGGAAATTAAGGTATGAAATTTGGAATCCATGAAACATTCATGGATTACTTGGAATAGAAATAGTAATTTACGTAAATGACTTAATAAACATTTAAGTTATGTGAGTATATGATTAAGATTTGTATTCCCCTTGCTAGTAGGTCTAATAAAACATAAGTAATACCACTTGAATATGAAATTAAATTAAACTAGATGGATTGTTGAGTATAAATAGGATGAGGTTTACATTAGGATTTATGTTTCCATTACAAATAAGATAATAACACCTTGTATGAGTTATGAATTCATATAAATATTGTAATGAATAAATGAATCATATGAAAATATAAATGAAACATTAGTTCTATTTATAAGAGAAAGGAAGAATGTTTTGAATACAATGGTATATGAACACCATTGTTGTGAATTGTGATCAATATGAATGATGTAAGAAATGTATGAATAGTATGGTGAATGTATAAATTATCAAATTTATTATGAAATAATAAAGTCATAAAACATAATATATTAATATTTAATGATATTATATTCCCTTGTATTGCCTAGATATGTGTGTCAGATTGGATAGTTTGGCATGTCAATAGGGTATTGTTTTATCAGTACTGCGAAAGGCTTTATGCCGGTATTCATGGCTTTTTGCCCGTATTCATGGCTTTATGCCCGCATTCATGGCTTTATGCCAACATTCATGGCTTTTATGCCTGATTATGTGTTATCATGGTTTTTTAGCCATACTGACTGCATACGTGGTTGACGTTCTACGTTCTATGGTATGACAGCCCGAGACACCGCGGTGTCCAGTGCCAACGACCCGTTATCCAGTTTAGTCAGCCTGTCATAGGTTACTTGGGCAGTGAAATTTATTGAAATAAATTAAGAATATTAGCAATTAAAAATATTAGAAATAAAATAAAATAAATGAGTAAGATGACCTAAAATAAATTAGAATAGATATTTATTTGAAAGAATCAAAATGAACTGGACTGATATTAAAATTTACTTATTATGAGATAATCTGAGACAACCTAGCAAGTATTGAGAAAATGCTAAAAGATTAGAAAAGAGAATTATAACATAAATAAATATTGCAAATGTGACTTATATAATAATATAAGCATAAATTTATTATTTTTAGATCTTTTTTCTTTGTACATTATTACTGTACATTGGCGAAATAAACACTTTCAAAGAAGACTAAATTAGGATAAAACGTATTAAATTTTAGAAACCGCATGTGAAGCATAAATAAATCTTAATTATCTGAATTTTGTTTTTTCTTTATTTGTATATTATTTCCTTGTTATATTATTGCACCACTAAGCAGCAATGCTTAGCGCGATGGAATTATTTCCTCGCGCATGTACTGAAGGTAAAGCCTAGATAAAAATATTAAATAGAGATTTTGGAGTTCTGATCTGTAGAAGTGTCTGAAGTATTTAAGGTTATCACCTCCTCAGCAATGCATGTAGATAGGGCCCATATAGATTATAGTTTATATTTTGTATAAAATGCTTAGATATTGTATTGTAATGTATATTATGAATAGGTAATTAATAAGAATGTGATGTAAATTAATTAATTAGGTTTTTCATATGTAATTAATTTATATATCATGTAAATTATGAAATTTTGTAATTATTTTGTAAATTATGTAAATTAAGGAAATTTGGAAATTTTGCTTATGTAATTTGAGAATGTTTACATATGAATTGAGTATTTATGGAAATGTATAGAAATGATTATGAAATTGAAATGTATGGATGAGATTTAAAATATGAGAAAATTATGAGAATGATTGATGAGATAATTATGATTAGCATGGATAAGATTTTATTTTGGAAATATTGTTAAATTTCAAACAGGTGAATATTGAAATACGTTGAACGATAATAAAATTGGAGAAACTCCGCTAGTTTCTCCATCGAAAAATATTTGATATGAAATTAAATGAATTCAAAATTATTTAGAAAAAAATAAAGTAAGATAAGTTAGGGTGCTCCGGCACCGATTGTAGCATGCCTTACTCGGCTAAACTGTAGTCGGGTGAGGGGTGTTACAGTGTTCCACGTGTCTATGCTAAGAAGATACCACTTAGATCCTTCACATGTCATCTCCATGGAAGAAATTGAAGCACAACCGGATTTGACATATGAAGAAGAACCCATACAGATCCTGGCTCGGGAAGTGAAAGAGTTGAGAAATAAGCAGATTCCACTGGTGAAAGTGCTTTGGAGGCACCACAACACCGAGGAGGCAACTTGGGAAAGTAAAGAGACGATGAGGCAATAGTTCCCTCAACTGTTTGCATCAGGTAAATTTTAAGGATGAAATTTAAATTAGCGGGGAAGAGTTGTAACACCCTCCCTGTAGTAATTCCGTACATTCTACTATTCTGGTGATCGGTGTCAGTCTGGATAGCTAGAACGTCTGGAAAAATATTTAAACTAAAGTGAGGAACCATAATTAACTCAAATATTAATAAGAAAAATTTAGGAAAAATTTTAGAAATAAAATACAACCAAGTTAAATGAGTCGGTGCTCAAGCGATGGGTAACCTAGTAGGAAGTTGCGGTTCTCGCAACTAAGAGCCCTAGACCTGGGGGAAAATTCATAAAATAATTTTTGGGACTCTAGGGAAGGGTCATTGAGGTTTCTATGGCATTAGAATGCCAGGAAAAGGTTTAGAAAAAATTTTCAATCGGTACAGATAATTTTAGTCTATTAAGCCAAACGGAGGGCATTTTGGTCATTTCGTCTTCAGATATGATTTTTGGCCAACTTGTCCAGTTAATTAAATAATTATTATGACATAAAATGTGAATGAATATTGCCAAAAATTAAATTAGAAATGAGTAGAAAAGAAAAGAAATTTAAAATAAAAATTAGACCTTTGACATAAGCCATGATGTCATAAAGTTTAAATTAAAATTTACAATAAATTAAAGTGCCAACCAATGGGAGCTTGAAAAACATTTTAAGAGGACAAAAACTTAATAAATAAGGATAAAAAAATAAAAAGAAACTAGATTGTTCTTCCCAAATTCGGGCAGCCATCTTCTCCCTCCACCATTGAAGAGCTTCTCTCTTTCTCTCATGCCAAACCTTACCTTTTCACCATAAAACCCTAAATTTTCTTCACTAAACCTCTTCCTAACACCTTAAACAATCTCTAGGCAGCAATTAGAAGAAGAAATTAAGGAGATTTATAAGCTCAAGTTATCTCCCAAAAGAGGTTAGTGCCAATTCCTTCTAGAAATTTTATGTATATCATATGTGGAGTAGGAATTCAGTGTGAAAATTAAGTGAAATTAAACAAAAGTTGCATGATGAATTTTTACCATTTTTGGCAACCATGGACTTATGAGAGTTTTGATGATTTTTTTTATTTATTAAAAGAGTATATAAGCTGTCCTTTGATATGAAATTAACACTTAGCACCTTATATTGTAAGTTAATGGAAGAATAGAGGAATTGAGAATTTAGGGTTTTGACCAAATTGAGGTTTTAATCCTATAATGGTGTAGAAACATTTTAATGGTCAATTAGTTACCATTTGGTTATTGGTAAACAAGAAATGAAGTGTGTTTAGTGATGGGATTTAGGTTTAGTGTGGTCGCCTCTAGGTGACTCGCATTGGACATGAGTCCAGTAGGTTTGGGCAGCCATAACTTGAACTGTAGAGGTTCAATTGGTGAAAGGCTAATTGGATATGAAACTAGACACATAATGGCACAACTTTGGTGTAGAAACCATGACCATAAAACCAAACCAAATGGCCCAAAAACTTACCCCAATCCGGGTGACCTGCAATCTGTTTCTGCAGAATGACCTAATGAACAGTGATTGTTCATTTGGCCATAACTCAGTGTAGAATGGTCCAATTGACCTGAAATTTTACCAGAAACAAGTTGAGATATAGGCCAACAACTTGCATGAAGACATCTAACCCAAATTATGACAAGAACCTATCCAACAAGTGAGTTGCAGTCACTGTTCACTGCACTATAGATATGGTCAGTCCAGAAAAATTCCAATCCGGCTAGTTGTAGTTTTTGGACCATAACTTGAGTTACAAAACTCCAAATGGAGTGATTCAAAAAAAGAAGATTCAACTAGACAAAATAAGGAACAACTTTCATGTTGATCATTTTGCCAAATTCCCACTGCAAAAATGACTAATGGAATAGTAAAAATAAGGTATGAAAACTGAAAATTCTGCTCAATTAACTTTAAACTTAGAAATGGTATTGGCAACCAATACCAACAAATTTTGAATGCAAAATATGGTATGTTGGGAGTATTAAAACCAATGTACCTATTGTCTATGCAAAAGTCAACATTTTGGTTAACTAATGAAGTGAATAGTAACACCAAAACTTGAAATTCAAAAATTATAAAACTCAAAAGTGTAAAATGTCCTAGTATACCTAACAAGATTGGTTTGGATAGCTTGGCATGCCAATAGGGTTCAGCTTATTAGCCATGGCATTATGCCATTCTGTGATTTCATGGCTTTTAGCCATTCTGACATTATGTTGATACTTGGCCTTGTGCCTAATGTTATTACAGCTTATTAGCTGTTCTGTTGCACACCGGGAGACACATATGTGACCGATGGTGTGACGGCCCGAGGTACATGATACCCAGTGCTAGTTTACGCGTTTATCCAGTCCAAACGTCCAGTATAGGTTACTTGGGCAACCAAAAATGAAAGTGGATAAATTTAATGAAATAATGAATATAACCAGTACAAAATAAGTACGACTACAAATACTCATCGAAAATTTATTTGCAATGAGGCATCAATACATTCACTGCATATTTATTTTATGTTATTTCTTTTTATTTTATTATTGGCACCACTAAGCATTATTGCTTAGCACGTTGCTTTTGCGACGCGTAGGTTCTGAAGATACTGACCGAGAGCCCAGTAGACCACAGACTGGGTGAGACCTCCTGCAGCTCTGCATAGTGTCCGTGTCACCTCACCATCTTCAGTGCATTGGTAGGACACTAGGTTTCATTTTGGTATTTTGTAACTAACTTTTATTTTCTCTTATGTAATTGAGACTTATGTAATGTATTTTGATGTTAATGTAAATAGTGGAAATTGTGTTTATGAATGGAAAATTGAGTATTTATTTATTGCTTGCATATGAATACCATGAGAAATGAATGATTGGGAAATGGAAATGTTGTTGAAAAATATTGAGATTTTGATGATGAAATGGAGTTTGGGATTGGTTGAAAATTTTGGAAGTGTTTTTCACAGGTTCCGAAGAACTGTTTTCTCCATTTTTAGCCAGATCACTGGATTTTCTATAAAATTTTTGGAACCTCAAATAAATTATAATTTCAATAAATGACTTAAATGAATTATATTTCATAAATTTTACTTCATAACTATGAAAAAAAAAACAAAAAAAAATAATAATAAATTAGGAAAAAAATGATTGAATTAAAATAGGGTGTTCCGATACACTGAGTGGCATATTTTGCTCGGCTACACTGCAGACGGGTAAGGGGTGTCACACCCGCTATGGCCATTATGAGTTCTTGGTCATGCCATTCGGGTTAACTAATGCTCCGGCTACTTTTATGGATCTGATGAACACTATCTTCAGACCATACCACGATCAGTTTGTTGTGGTATTCATAGATGACATATTGGTCTATTCGAGGAGTGCAGAAGAGCATGATAGACATCTGCGAATTATACTGCAGACTTTGATGGAGAAACAGCTATATGCCAAATTGTCGAAGTGTGAATTTTGACTTAAGGAAATATCCTTTTTGGGGCATGTAGTCTCGGTAGAAGGCATCAAGGTAGATCCAAGTAAGATAGAAGCTGTCCTTAATTGGAGGACACCCAGAAATATCACAGAGATTTGTAGTTTTTCGAGTGTAGCTGGATACTACCGTGAATTTGTGAAGGGATTTTCTATGTTGGCATCTCCATTGACTAAGCTACTTCGAAAAGATGTGAAATTTCAGTGGACGAATAAATGCCAACAGAGTTTTGATGAGTTAAATGGGTGTTTGACTGAGGTTCCAGTCCTAACTTTACCTACCCCAGGTAAAGAATACATAGTTTATAGTGATGCTTCTCACAAGGGGTTAGGCTGTGTATTGATGCAAGATCGAAATGTCATTGCCTATGCATCACGCCAGCTAAAACCGCATGAAAGGAATTATCCAACACATGATTTGGAGCTTGCAGCTATAGTGTTTGCTCTTAAGATCTGGAGACACTATTTGTATAGGGAAAAGTGTTACATCTACACATGTCATAAGAGTTTGAAGTATTTGGGTACTCAGAAGGAGTTGAATTTGAGACAGAGGAGATGGTTAGAGTTGATAAAATACTATGATTGTCTGACAGACTATCAGCTAGGGAAAGCTAATGTTGTGGCTGACGCCTTAAGTCGCAAGACTATGGCAAGTCTACGAGTTACTCCTTTATCTATGGTACATGAGTTGAGATCATTACATGCCAGCTTAGAGATTAATGATGAGGGACAGACAGCAGTTGCATGGCATGTACAACCAGTGTTGATTGATCAGATCAAAATGGCTGCTCAAAATGATCACAAGTATCAGAAGCTGTTGGAAGAAGTCCAGCAGGGCAAGAAACCTGAGTTCTCAATAAGAGATGACGGTCTATTGCTACACCAAGGCAGAATGTGTGTTCCTAATGATGTTGATTTGAGGCAGATCATTTTGAAGGAAGCACATGAGTCTCCTTTTGCCATGCACCCTAGTAGCACAAAAATGTATAGAGGGCTAAAGGAACATTACTGTTGGATGGGTATGAAAAGAGATGTGGCAGAGTTTGTTTCCAAAATCCTAACTTATTAGCAAGTGAAGGCAGAGCATCAAGTGCCCGCTGGGTTGTTACATCTACTACTAGTACCGAAATGGAAATGGGAGAGAATAACTATGGATTTTGTGATGGGACTTCTGAGAACACAGAAGAGTCATGATGTAGTTTGGGTCATTGTTGACAGATTAACCAAGTCTGCTTATTTTCTACTAGTTCGGATGGACTACAGTTTAGAAAGATTGGCCAAGTTGTACATTGATGAGATAGTAAGACTGTATGGAGTACCAATATCCATCGTATCTGACAGAGATTCTAGGTTCACTTCTAGATTCTGGGGTAGTCTTCAGAGAGCCCTAGGAACTAAATTGAACTTTAGTACAGCATTCCACCCACAGACAGATGGCCAGTCTGAAAGGGTAATTCAGATCTTGGAGGACATGTTACGGGCTTGTGTGATTGAATTTGAGGGCAGTTGGGATACACACTTGCCTTTGATTGAGTTTGCTTACAACAGCTACCAATCACGCATTGGGATGCCTCCATATGAAGCTTTGTATGGCAGAAAATGCAGAACTCCCCTGTGTTTGGATGATGTAGGTGAAAGGAAGATGATTGGGCTTGAAATTGTTTAGCAAACTGTAGAGAAAATCAGATTGATCAGAGATCAACTTAAGACTGCATCAGACCATCAAAAGTCATATATTGATTTAAAGAGAAGGGATATTGAGTATACAGTGGGTGACAAAGTATTCCTCAAGGTTTCTCCTTGGAAGAGAATTATGAGATTTGGCAGAAAGGGAAAACTGAGTCCTCCTTTCATTGGGCCATATGAGGTTTTGGAAAGAGTGGGTCCTTTGGCATATCGTTTGGCACTACCTTTAGAGTTAGAAAAGATATATAATGTCTTCCATGTGTCTATGTTGAGGAGGTATCAATCAAACCCATCTAATGTACTACTAGTAGAAGAAATTGAAGTGAATCCAGACCTGACATATGAGGAAGACCCATAGAGATTCTAGCTTATGAGGTGAAACAGCTACAGAACAAGCAGATACCATTAGTGAAAGTGCTGTGGAACCATCATTCGGGCCAAGAAGCTACTTGGGAACGAGAGGAGGACATGAGGAGACAGCACCCACAGCTGTTTAGAGATTGATACCAGGTAAAATTTTGAGACAAAATTTATTTTAAGGAGGGGAGAATTGTAACACCCCTATTTGTATAGCCTGGTATATTTCACTATTCCGGTGACCGAAGTCGGTCCGGACAATTAAGGGGATTAGAACTACACTTAAGACAACCAGATAAGCCCTGAACACAAATAATTAGTAATTGTCAATTAGTTAAGTATAAATAAGAAAAACAGAACATAAGAAGTTAAATGAGCCAAGAGTCACAGTGATAGGTGACCTTCTCGGGAAAGATTGCGAGGTCGATTTAAACTTGATTTTTGAATCGTAAAATGTGACGCCGAAGTCCTTAAGACTATTGCGCATACAGTGGAAAAGAGAAAATTACAAAAAAAAAATGTTAAGTAGGTCAAATAATTAGGTCAGGGATCCGGAAGAAATATTGAATTATTTTCAAACTGGGTCGAACCGACGAGGGGCAATTTGGTCAATTGACCCAGAGAGCTGACTCCTGACCTAACTGTCAAATAAAATCAGAGAAAAGAAAATTTCAGAATCGAGAATTAAATTAAAAAACTAATGAAAAAATAAATAGAAAAAAAAAAGAAAAAGGAAAAGTAAAAAGTGATGACATCATGCATGACCTCATGCATGATGCAATAATTATTATAATTAAAATTTATTTTAATTTAATTTTATGGTCTTCCTAAGGGATAAACTCATAAAAGAAAAAGAAAATAAAAAAACACTCATCTTCTCAAGTTAGCCGTCTCCCATCTCTCTCTCTCTCTCCATTTCTAAACCTCCATGGAAGCTTGCACTCAAGCTTTTGAACCTACCAATTAAACCCTAATTTCCCTAAATTATCAACTTAAACCTCATCCTTGCATCTTGAAAAGTATAGAGGAGCAAGAAATAGAAAGCAAATTGGAGAAAAGGGGAGTTAGAAATTGCTACACAAAGGTTAGTAATAAACTCTAATTTATATCTTTAAATTTCATGCAAATATGCTTAAATAAACTTAGAAATTATGTAAAATGAAACAAAATGAAATGTTAAGGAACCCTATGAATTTTGGCCAGCCTTAAGGGAGTAGAGATTTCATGGTTTTGATGAATTAAAAAGCATAATTGAGTTGAAATATATGGGTAGGTGTTAAATAATTACTTTACTTGCATTAAATTTCAAAATTGTGTAATTAGGGTTTGGACCTAGGGTTTTGGAAGACAAAAATGTGAGAAATTGTTAAATGATATGTTTGACCTAGTTTCAGCTGAGAAATGGTCATTTGTGACCAATTGGAGTATGTTAGAAGTGTTGGAACCAAATGCAAATTCGGATTGCTTAGGGTCATGCTGCAGGCAGCAGGACCAAGGTCCTTTTCAGGGACCAAAACTGAAAATTTACATGTCCAATTGGCGTGAGACCAATTGGGAATGAAAATAGATATAAAATGGAACATTTTTCAATCAGGAATCATGCCCAAAAAGTGACCATAGTATAGTGAACAAATTAGTCAAATTCGGGTGTGAGTGTTCTACCCTGTACAAAAATGATCAAATGAACAGTATTTGTTTATTAGTCATAACTTGGGATAGGCAGGTCTAAATGACCTGAAATTTTTCCAGTGGAAAGGTGAGATATAGACCTAAAACTTTCATGAAGAACACAAACCCAAATTATGCCCTTAACCAAGTCATTTAGTCACCCAAATTTGGTGGCCTAAAACTACCAGAACTAGAATTTGCCTAGAAATCTGGGTTAAGTCCAATCCGGCAGCCATGATTGAAATGGCTATAACTTGAGCAACAAAACTCTAATTGGAGTGATTCAAAAAGGAGAATAAATTTAAGACAATAGGGAACATTTTCTGTGAAGAAAATTTTATAAAATTCTTACAGCAACATGACCAATGGAACAGTGAAACATAAGACACCAAAACTAAAAATTTGCAAATTTGCCTAAAAGACTTAGAATTTGAGTAAACAACCAAAACTAACAAATTTAGTAACCAAAATGTGGTATGTGGGTGAAGTTGGAATTCCTATACCTAATAAGCCTTAGAAAGTCAACAAATTGACTTGAATAGTACGGGAATAGTAACCCCAAAACACAAATTTGAAAGAATGTCAAGTTTAGCATATTAAAGCTTGGTATAAGTGAATTTGAATTTATTTTTGGATTAATGATGAGTTATGATACTAAAACACTGTGAAACTGTGTGTTTTAGTTGAAAAGAACACTAGGAAAGAACCTGAGGGATCGAGTGAAGGCTAAGAGGTGACTTGCTTAAGGTTTGTGCACAACATCAACATGCTTTAAAATTCATTTACAAAGTGCATGAAATGTGTATTATGCTTTTGCTTGAATTGTTGAAAGTTTATTTGTGTATATTTGAAATGACAATGTTTAGTAAATTGTTAAGATAAGTTTTGAAACCACAGTATCATGACCATATATTTGAATACCTCACTAGCATGACTAGTGGGGGTAATCAATTTCGAATTTCTATTCCTTCTCTGGCTGAAGTGTTGAGGTGTGTGCCAGTAGAAGAAGAAAAAGAATCGGTTCCCATATATTTGAGCTAGCTAGCCTTGTAATGTGACTTTTCCTTAGCCTCTGGCTATTGAGATGATATTTGTTTCGAATGGCATGATATAACTGTGTATTTTTATGAAATGTGTTTTGAGACTTTTGAAATGAAATTGTTTGGATTAAAATTTTATAAGTCATATTTTGAATGTATTGCTCATGTTCAATTTAAATTTTGAATAAGTGTGATTTAAATTCCGTATAAAATTTATTTTAGTATGTTGTACACCACTGAGTCCTAGTACTAAGCGATGGCTGTTATTGCTGTCACAGATATGGAGACTAGAGGAGCAGCAGATTGAGCTGCTAAGGATTGAGGAGCTATCTTCTTTGAAGTTATTGGGTATATTTTATACCCTGATTGTAAAGATTTATTTTGATGTATGTAATGTATGTAAATGTATGGACATGTAAAATTGGTTATGAGTAGTTGTATAAAGCTTGTAATAAATTTTGGTTTGGATTTCTCCTAATGTATATTTTTAGTATGATGTATATAAATTGTTTTATATTTAATTACATATGAATGGAAGTATTTTGTTTTAATTTGAATGAAATTAATTAGTAATATTTTGGATGATATTTGAATTGGAAATTGTAGATTTGAATTTTGGAAATTGATAAGTGATGTTGAAATTGATTGGAATGGTTGTGAAATTGAAGAAATTGTTGAGACAAATTATTGGAAGTGCCTTTTACAGGAATTTGAAGAACTGTTTTCTCAAAATACAGACGACACTCTGCCAAAATTTCTATAAAATTTGCGACAAAATAAAATGGGACAAAAATTTTACTGGTTTTAAAACTTTGAATAAATAATTTTAATATCTATTTAGAAATGCTCACCACTTATAAAAGTAAGAAAATTATTTTAAAATCCCTTGTAGGGTACTGAATGAGTTATCGGTAGGTGAAGTTCGGTAGTTCATTAGGTATTCTATGGGATCATGTTATGCATTACAGAGGGGTAAGGTGTGACAATTAAATAGGTAAATTTTAACTCCCAAATCTGCCTAGTTATGGAACCAGAATACGGAAATGAACCAGTTGTGGTTATTTGGCCATAACTTGAGTTCTAAAACTCCAAAAGACATGATTCAAAAGAGAAAATAAAGATAATACATAGAGGAACAACTTTCAATTAGTGGCCACAAATTGATCAAATTGACAGTTAAAGTTAAGACACTAAAACTGAACCTAAAGAAAGGTTCGTGAAATAATTTATTTTATGGTAGGGACTTAATCTTGATAAATTGACTAATGCATAAACTACATGAAAGTGCAAGTGGCACCTATTTTCCCACTACATAATGATACCTGACATGAAATAATAAGCCCAAAATTAAGTAATAATGTTTAAATTGGTCAAAGTATATCTAGACTTATGTAGCTTGGATACCAATTAGGGACTATATATTGCAGTACTGCTCACATTAATGATTATTCACAGACAACAAATGTCTGAGATGTTTGTTCTACTGGCTTTATGCCTACCCGCTGGCCTTGTGCCTGACATGACCAATGTATGCTTGATAGACATACGAATGTCTGACTAGTATACTCCCAGATATCTAGCCTTTATAATCTGTTATAGGTTACTTGGGCACTAATATGAATTTAATTAGACAGAATATAAAAGGAATAAATATAGAAGTTTATGATAGATTTAATTATTCCCAAAGTTTATTAAATATATGAAGAACCCAAAATACATGCAAATATACATAGCTTAGTTATTTTCGGTTATTTAATTACTTTTATTTTAAATTATGCACCACTAAGTAATTCGCTTAGCGCATTGGTTTTTCATCGCGTAGGTATAGAAGACCAGTCACAGCCACAGCAGCAGCCGCAGCAGTAGTGCTCTGACAGCATTTGACCAGATCTGCCATTGTCTACTAGTCATCTCATCAGTTGTATTTTTTCGGTAGGACCTATGTATTAGATTTTATATTTTTGGGTTTATTGTACATAAACAGAATGTAATTATATTTTGGATTGTAAATAAAATTGTAGATTATTGTGTATAACTTTTTATATGAATGAAATGCATATCATTTTCTTGAAATTACATGAGTAATTGTGAATAACATGATGCATAAGAAAATGAATGGAATATGAATTATGTTAACAGGTGAATAGTGAAACCTGTCATATGCTAATAAATTAAATGAGGCTCTGTCCTGGTCTCCAATAAAATAAATTGTGATAAAAAAAATTTTTTTTTCCACACATGGATAACCTGAATGAATGAAATTTAAAATTAACAATGGACATAACAAGATAAGATAGGGTGCTCCGGCACTGAATGTGCCACGCTTTGCTCGGCTACACTGTAGACAGGTAAGGGGCATCACAATAAGAGATTAAGTTGGTCAATTTGACTTGAGAAGTCAAAGGAAAGAGAAAGTGGTGGTTAATTAGTGTTTATCGAAAATGCTAATTAATTAATTAAAGTTTTATTTTCTTAACTTGACAAGTGGCTTAATAAGGATTAGAAGTCACATCTAATTGAGGGAATTAGATGTGGACACTTGTAAGAGCGAGAAAAGCATTTCTAATGGTTAGAAAATGATAAGATTAAGGGGTTAATCTCATCTTCTTCTTCTCTTTTCCTTTTTGCCGTCCAACCTTCTCTCTCCTAAGAAAAATCTTCATCTCTTCTTTGTATTTGATTCAAGAGTAACTTGAAGTTGTCACTCTTGAATTAAAGATAGAGAAATTGTTTCTCTATACTTCTAAAAGGTTAAAACCAAGAAACATCCTAAACTTGTTCCTTGTGCAAGCTTGGTTAAGGTAAGGAGAGGAAGCACAAAGAGGTTTCTATTGGATCTTGGTGCTTTGATCAAATTGTTCATGTGGACGGACTTAAGGATCAACATTTGGCAATTTACTCTCCTCGGATGAGGTGTTGAATGTGATTTTACACCTGAACGGGTAAAATGCTTAATCACTCTTAGTAGTTTTAAGGTTTAAGTTTGCTAATGGCAAATAGGCTTTTTAGCAATTGAATTATAAGTTTTGTAACTTTAATATATATTTTTACAATAGTATAAAAGGTTTGTATGTTGCATGAAACATAAGGGGCCACAAAAATTAAAATTGCTCTTTTGCACCATTGGTGCTATTTTTCCTTTCAATAATGACACAAAATTTAGACTATTGTTTTTCATGTGCATGCATTACTTTTGTTCCCTCTTAATAGATAGTTTATTATTATGCATAGTATTGAATTGATCATAATTATACTTTTTGATCTTACTGACCCAATTTCTTAGCTCGGCCTCTAATTATCATACAATAAGATAATTTAATATAATCATATAAAAATAGTATTTTCTTTTTGAAATAAATAATTTTATTAATAAAATCTAGGAGTTCAAATTAAGCCCAAGCAATAGACTCCCTAGTACACCCTTATAACTCAAAATGTTAAGTGAAAAAAAAATCTGTAACAACGTCAGACCAAAAAAATATAACAAAGAGAGTTCTAAGGCTTATACCAAAAAGTGGGACCAGTATGAAAAGTAGCTACCTCAGCCATATAATGAGCTACTACATTTGCTTTCTGTTGAATTTAAGCCATTGTCCAATTAGACCCTTGTGATTTAAAAAAAGCAAAAACTTACAATCATAAATTAGTTGCCCAAACTTTGAACAATCATCCCGGGAAGAATGAATAGCATCCATCGTAACCTTATAATCCATTTCATAATCAACACTAGCCAAATTGTTGTTATGCAACCAAACCATAATCTCTCTAAGCACAAAAGCTTCAATACAACTTGAAGAATAAAAAAAAAAAAAAAAACTGATAAGCTTGACACAAACTGACTTTGAGAATCTCAAATTATAGCACTAAAAGTGTATTATTTCCCTCTCGAAAAATCCTTGCATCTAAATTGCATTTCTGTCATCCCATATAGGCTTGCACCAAAAGAGACACTACACATGGACACTCAGATGCCTTTTGCCACTCATCAAAATACAAATAATATTTTGGACATCACTAGGGACAAAAAGGTCAGTTAATAGATCCACATTCCATGATGATCCATCCTTATTTATCATGCCTAAGACATTAAAATCTTTAAGGTCGTCAATAAAAGGAGTATCAATGTAAAAATTATTATCCTTACTAAGCCATGGATCTCCCCAAACATTGATACTAAAACCATCCCCAATTCTCCACCTAACACTAGTTAGTAGCAACTCTTTAGCCTGCAATAAACTTTTCTAGGCATAACTTGGGTTATAAACTTTCTCTGCATCAAAAAAATCCCTCTTGGGAAATATTTAGCTTTGAGAACCTACTAAGAAAAGCATTTGGATTAGAAATAATTCTCCAACCCTGTTGACTAAAAATTGCTAAATTAAAATAGTGAAAGTTTCAAAAACTCATACCACTAAGATCTTTCCTAAGCACATTCTATCCCAAGACAACCAATGAATTTTCTTGTGCCCATTTCCTTTAAAACCCCACCAAAAGGAGCTCATCATCCTCTACAACTCATTACAAAGAGAAATAGGGAGAGAAAAAACACATACAATACAAGGGAATAGTTTGGGCAATCTCTTTTAACAAAATATCCTTCCCTGTACAAGATAAAAATTTTACCTTCGCTCTATAAATTCTCCTCTTTTAAATATGTAAAAACTGGCTTTTTATTTTTACCAATTAAAGAGGGCAAACCTAGGTACCTACCATAATTAATAGGGGTAGACACACCCAAAATATGATAAGTTTCAACTTTAGTAACCTCAGAAGAATAGGCACTAAAAAATACTGGATTTTTAGAAATTCACCACTTGCCTCGAAGCATTTTCAAAGACTTATAAAATAATTTTGACCACATTATATTATTTGGGATTTATAGAAAAAAAAAGGAAAAAAAGACTTGTAAAATAATTTTGATAACATGATACTCCTTAGGATTTGTATAAAAAAAGAAAAATGTCATATGCAAATAATAAATGAGAAACACTGAGGGCTCATTGACTAATTCGAGAACCATAAATGAACCTTCTATTTTCAGTTTTCTTAAAAGAGAAGATAACCCTTCGGCACAGAGAATGAGCAAGTGTGGGGAAAGTGGATGCCCTTGCCTCAGGCCTCTCTAAGGAAAAATAAGACCAAATTTAGCACCACTTAAAGCCATCGAATACTTAATAAAGGTGAAACATAACATAATCATATTAACCAACCTCTCATCAAAACCCAATTTCAATATAGATGAACTCAAATGCTTACAGCCAACTTTATCGTAGGCCTTACTAATGTCAATCTTCATCGCTATCTCACCTTTCTTACCCCTAGTTTTCCTTTCATATTATGGATAACCTCAAAAGCTACCATGACATTATTTGTAATTAATGCCTTGGGATAAAAGTTGATTGAGAAGGGGATAAAATATGAGGCAACTTTTTTAGGGATGAGAATAATAATAATATCATTCAAAGAACCTAGAAATACCCTTATTGGAAGCCAATTATGACAACTCTCAATAATAGAATCCCCAACGGTATGCTAGAATTTATGGAAAAAAGTCAGAATCGTGCTATTTGGAGTAGAAGACTTTTCAAGATGCATCTAAAAGGCTATTTTCTGAGCTCATTAAAGAGAATGGAGTAAGTGACTTTTCATTATCCACAGGTGAAAACTTCAGATGTAACTAATTAATCATAAGAGCATAATCACCTATAATAGCAAAGAATAAGTCTACAAAATAAGCAATAACAAGATTGCCCACATCTTTTTTTTATCACGAAACCAACATCCCTGGGCTTTAGCATAATTAGACTTTTTCCTAGAAAAGGCTTGTGCGTGGAAGAAGTAGGTGTTGTTATCCCCTTCTTTAAGGTAGAAAGCTTTTGATCTCTACTTTAAGAAAGTTTCCTCATATGGCAAAATTCTATTTAAACTTCTTTAAACTCATTTTCCATATAAATTGAAATATCTTTTCATTATCCTGAATAGCCTCCAACTACCTATGAATACTATTAATCTCTTTGCAAAAATTGCCTTATAAAGCCTTACCCAACTTTGATAGCTGACTGGCACATTGTAAGATTGTACCAGTGATTTTGTTCATTTCTTGACTCTTCACAAGAATGAGAAACTACAGCCCTATCTAACCTTTCATGAACTCATCTATTTGTACCTTTCTTCTTTACCATGTAAAAGAATACCCATTCAATGGCAAATCAATAAGCTAACAAAAATCAACTATATCCATAAAACCCTGAAGCAAGTTAGCTAATTGAGGATTCCCACCTCACTTATCATTGACATTGACCATGTCATTAAAATCACTTATACAGGCCTACAAAAGAGCAGAATGACCTGCTAACTACAATAACATATTCAAGATTCTTGTCTTCGACTCCTCTCAGGAAAACCATAAAAACCAGTAAGTCTATAAGAAACATTATTAGAAGCAAAAACAATCATATTAATAAAACTAAAAGAAAATCCAGTAATATTTACAAGCGAAACATGTCTCCATAAAACAGCTAAGCCACCATAATGACCCAAATAGTCAACACAAAAGCAACCATGATAACCAACATGAATTTTTATTTTCCTCATTTTTATTAAAATGAACAAGCATCTCACAAAAGAAAAACAATATAATTTTTTTTTTTTTTTGCAATAATAAGCTCCTTAAGAGCATGAACTACACAAAGGTTGCCAAGCCTTATACAGTTCCAACTTAAGCAAATAATGGCCCTTGGTAGGGTAAATACCAGGACCCTTGCTGATTGAACATTATTTGGTGAAGTTTATATGCAAAGGAAGGCGACTCACCTAAATAGAGTTGCCCCTCTTGTTACACGCTGCCATTAACTATTTGTTGCATCTTGTTATTCTCTTCTAATTAAAGGGCCATGTTTTCATCAACAAGTAATGTTTCATGAGTATCAAAAGCCTAACCCATAACATGTAAGCTCATATTATCCTTACGACCCATTTTGAAGTCCATATCAGTTAGGCTAAACTGCAAATTAGGAATAATTCCTATCTCTTGAATTGTGGGATTGGTAATTATTCCATTAGTGAAAAGAGCAAAATCTAGACCATTTTTGAAGTCCTAAGATCCCATAACTGGTTTTGAAATAAGTGCACCACTTCTATCCCAAAGCCAGTGATTTTCGATTGCCAACGTTTGTTTTGTCTCTACCCGAAGCCAAATGCCCCATCCTCTTTAAACATTGTCATCCATTCCATCAAATAATCTTTCACAAATTTTTTCATTATGTCCAATTTGACAACTCATAAAGCAAAAGATTGGCATTGTTTCATGTTTGAAATGAACAACAAAATCCTTTTCATTCTTAGTTAAGGCTTTCTTTAAGCGTTTTAATGGCACCTAAATGTCCATTGTAACTCTGATTTTCATATAATTATGTTATCCTCTAGCATTCATAGTATTATCATAAGCCTTAAACTAACCTATAAAATTTCCAAGCAATGTGGTAATAGATACATTAACATATCTAATAGGAACATTATGCTCTTGGTCTTGCCTCATGTAATTTACATAAGCACACACATGATGAAATGGTTTACTAGTTAAATCCCATTCCCTACAACTACAGTCTACTACAAATCTATCTTCGTTAATTATCACCTCAAATGTATCACCAACAGTTGTCTGTAGTGTGCAAAGTGATGTCAATTTCTTATTACATTCTAACTTCTTCCTTATCCTAGGAAATACAACATCATCCCTATCTTTCATTTGTGTCAAATTCTTATGCATTCATTGATTAAAATGGACCCAATATTTTCAAGAATATCTATAAGTGACAGTGTCGTAGAATTTGCAATGAAAGAATTAAAACACTCAAATATATTATTTTTAACTATGTCAGTCTGTGTCATGGCACCAATGTACGCTTTGCAGAACTTATTAGGATCTTTGGCCATGAAATCTACATAGGTAGTTGTTGACTCATTTTTCATCCCCTTCATCTTCTTGATAAAATCAGGAATGTGCAATAAGATACACACCAAAAGAGTTTTTTTTTTTTTTAATATGTCTTCTTCAAATTAGCCCATATATGTCTAGCACAATTCATATGCTCAACTTTAGGGGTCAATTGGTACATTGCATTAGTTAGACCCCATAATAAGTCAATAAATGCATTAAAATGTCTAAGAATACTGACATGATATGAATAAAATATTAAAATAATTTAACAGTAATAATACCTTTTATTAATCACTTATAAAAGTCAATCTAGTGCCATCTCTAATGTGATGATCCTTACATTGCTTATTATCCACAAACCTCATGCCAACTCTAAATTCAATGTTTGTATGATCACAATCTAGGTCATAAAGAATTTCCTTTCTCTTCTGGCTAATATGTTCTTCAAATTCAGATTCATCATTAGGAGCTGAAGTGTGTGACATCTCATCTAAGGATATTTCATGAGGCAAGTTAATATTGCCTATTGAGATATCACGGAGAGATTCATTGGAATTCACATTCATCAATGGTGCATACTTCCTTTACACAAACTGTATCTTTCTTTTTCTTATTCCTAAGCTACATTATTAACTAAAACTCACTATCATTAGTTAGGTACTCATTAAAAGATTCATTCTTTAATTCATCATTAGCATTCTCTACCCTATCCTTAATTGGATCATAATCCCTATCATTTGGAGTTCTTGCACTATTTTCCTCACTATAACGCATTACACTACCATCTTCATCAACCATTTCATAATTCTGACTAATTACATCATTTTCACTTAGGTTGGACTTTGGTGTACCTTCCATTTGGCCATGAGTAATCCCAGGTTGGTTTTCACCCTCTGAATCATTCTCTTTAATAGCTTCAACAAACAAATGGATATCCCCATTCTCATCCCACTTCTACATCTCTAACACATCAGTATCACTATATTTCCTAACATATCTAATACTTTTCTTCTTTAGCATCCTAGGCATGAAATATGCCATTTTAGTTATCTCTCTATATCCTAGTTTTTTTCAACTTGTCCTTTATATCTAGATAACTATGTAATCAACATCATGACCTATCCAGTAAAACACCTCACCACCCTTGTATTCAAAGTTACCATTCCTATCTATGAAACCCCACCATGGTGAATAAGTAATGAAACATACAGCATCTTTGTCATGCATAAACAAAAGAAAGAAATTGGACTCACTACATGTAACACCCTCACTATAGCCATTTCATACATTTTACTGTTTCGATGATCGATGTCTATCCGAATAGCTAGAATGTATAGAACTATATCTAGACTAGAGTGAGGAGTCATAAATAACTCAAATAATGCCAAGAAAAATGAAGAAAAAATTTTAGAAATAAAATACAACCAAGTTAAATAAGCCAGTGCCCTAACGATGGGTGACCTAATGGGAACTTGCTGTCTTCACAGCTAGAAGCCCTAAACCCAAGGAAAAATTCGTGAAATAATTTTTGGGACTCCAGATAAGAGTTATTGAGGTTTCAATGGTATTAGAATGCCAAGAAAATGCTTAGCTCTTTTTATTTTATTATTAGCACCACTAAGCAGTATTGCTTAGCGAGTTGCTTTTGCCATGCGTAGGTATTGTAAATACAAATCATGATCCCAGTAGACCACAGTCTGGGTAAGGATCAAATCTGCGAGTGTCCTATGTTGCCTCTCAGCTGCAGTGCATTTGGTAGGACACTACGTTAAATTTTGTATTTTGTAATTTTTGTAAACTTTGTAATTAAACCTTTATTTTATTATGTATATTTGAAACCTCTGTGATATAATTTTGTATTAATGTAATTATCTGTAAATTTATGTTTATAAATAATATATGAGTATTTCATTACAAATGGAGCATTATTATGATGTGAAATGAATGAATGAAAAATTAAGGAATTGTTGAGAAATTGATGAGAATTGATGATGAAATTGGAGTTGTGGGTTTGAAAAATTATTAGGAGTGTCTTTTAACAGGTTCACAAGATTTTCTTTTTTCAAATTACAGCCGGCACTCTGCTGGATTTTCTACAAAATTTGTGGAAATTTAAATTAATCAAAAATTTTTTTAAGGACTTATATATTTGAATTATGCATAAAAAGGTATTTTAATTAATAAAATAAAGAATGGTAATAAAATAAGATAAAGGAAGTGCTCTGGCACACTGTGTGATATGTTTTACTCGGCTACACTATAGACGGGTAAGGGGTGTCACACTACAGATATGCGTATTGCATGCATATAAACATATTTTAGAACTGTAAAGAAAAGAAAGAATATAATAGAAAATCATACATCAACTAGCATAAACCACAATCGATTGAAGGAGACACGTAGGGTGTTTGCTGGTTTACAACCTCACAAGTACATGGATCATGAACAAGTAATATAGTAGTGAATAGAGTATTGTTCCCTTGAGAAATTGGTGAGTACCAAGCTAAACAACAACTTTCACTATTTAGACTATCAAATATGATGAAAGAGATTCAAATTAAGCTAATTTAAACTTAATTAAAGCTATTGAGAATGAAAAAAGACAAAGCAGTAAACTTAAACTTAGAAAGCAATTGACAAAGACAATTCTAGAAGTAGGATTTCACACTTCAACCTTATTATGGATTTAACCTTACCTATTTAATAAATTGATAATTGTTACTTTGATAGAAATTAATCCTCAGATATTTTAAATCCTCTCTCAATGCATCTAAGTTGAATTTTAATTAACCTGAACCTTACTTTTGTGGCGATCAATCTTAATTAAAACCCTTTAGGCTCTTTGATTAATTATAGAACTCCACAAAAGATTTCAACCTATCTCTAGGCAAGATTTTCCAGGTTAAAAATTCTGATTTCCAATACTAACCTTCATCTTTCAGTTCTTAAATTAGTATTTTCTATCATAACTAAGTGGCTACCAACACATAGCATGCATTAAGAACACAAAAGATTGAATCAAAGAACAAAGCTTAGATTTGTTAAATAACTTTAGTATATATCCATAATAGAATTTGAGAGTGTTACTTTCCTAACCCTATAATTAAACAAACTACTCACTCATGGTGAGTTTAACAAATATAATAAAATTAAAATAAAAGAATGTAAAATATTATGAAGAAATAGAACAAAAGAACCTAGAATAAGGATATACAGCCTTAAACTTTTGGAACTTTAGTTGATAAT
Source organism: Hevea brasiliensis (assembly GCF_030052815.1). Taxonomy (NCBI): domain Eukaryota; kingdom Viridiplantae; phylum Streptophyta; class Magnoliopsida; order Malpighiales; family Euphorbiaceae; genus Hevea; species Hevea brasiliensis. The sequence goes on from NC_079499.1 coordinate 52,717,100, forward strand.
CCTTCTCCTTAAGCTTTGATACAAATTCTCTCTAAATTGCTCAGAAAACTGGGGTTGAAAGTAAAGCAAATTCTCCTCCTCCTTCTTTCTATCTTCTAGTATTTATATCAAGTGGTTAAAGGTTTTGTTTCAGAGTCCTAAAAGCCTTAGAAGTCTGTTTGGAACGAGTGTAGTAGAATCCAAGTCAAATTAGAAGTCTTGTCTGAAGCATTTTACACGACTCGTGTAACACTACACGAGTTAGGCTGTGTAAGTCTCTAGATTACTTTGTGTTTCTTATTTTAGGGACAACAAAAGGTTACACGGGGTCAAATACATAGCCCGTGTACTTGAGTTCTTCTAGGCTTCTTCAGGTTCTCTTAGGCATAATGTTACACCCCATGGACTTTTGGCTTTACACAACCAGTGTATTTTGTGTAGCATTCTTCTCTAACTTTTCTGACTTCGCAACCTACTCAATTGATTTCTATGCCTTGGATCTTTATTAAATTACCTGAAAAAATATAAAAAAACATGAAATTAAGTAAAGACTATCAAAACTAACAAAAATTGATGAAGCTAAGTAAAATTTATGAAGTTAACTACCTAAATGCTATGAAATGCATTACAAAAGTGCCTTAAAATATTTATATGATACAAGTGTATCATAAGGACCACTCACTATTGTTCTATGGTCGATTGAATAACAAACAAATGGAAGGGACCACACTCTTAAGCATGCAATCTCTGCTAGCTTAATTAGGGATTTTAAAATCGTAAGTAAATACTAATTTAGGGAAAAAAGGGTTTAAATAATGGGTCATTTAGGGATTCAATTATGGATTAGATTAGGGGTTGAAGTGGCATGCCATGTGGGAGTTATGTGGCAGTTATGTGGCATTTCCATTACTCATTTAATAGTTTGAGTCGAATTGAAAAAATTTTGAAAGTATAAGATTCTTTTTTAGTAATTTCCCTTTTATATATTTTAAAAGATTCCTTCAAAACTTCTTTTTAAGATCTTTGACTGTTTAGGTTTGGGTGTATGGGTAGGAAATTATTCCATGCAATTTTTGTATGTATAATGGATAAATTTGACCATTAATTATAATGAGATTCATATGGGATTCATCATCAATAATTACAGTAAAACTATTAAACATATAACAATTGTATTTTAAAATTTTTCATTTTGGGGATGATTTATTGATAAGTTTTTAGTATGACTGCTTATGTTAAGTTTTTCATGGCTTTTAATTAACAAAAATAATTTGATTTATAGACATTAAGAAAAAGGTGCTCTAACCTTTTTGTTGTGTTCTATGCCTTGTTTTGAAGCTTTTACTCATGGTTTGGATTCCCACAGGCTAGCTTTAAACTCATTTTAAATAACTTATCATAAGCATTTAAGCAACTACGCATATTCACATGAATTGATATATAACTTTTGAATATTTTCTAAAAGTTTAAATTATTTTTTTGTATGATTAAAAATTTTAAAAGAACTCTTAACAATTAGCAGAATTTGGAACTTTTTATAAATAAATAAATAAATAAACAGAAATTATTATTAAGTCGTGTAGGAAATTTAATTGTTTTATATTTAATTCTAATTAGAGTTTGATTTATATTTTTAATGTTTCTCAATTCTAATAATAGTAGGACTAATATTATTCTATAAATACCTATATATCTAGGTATTCTAAGAGTTTGTCATGATACTATTATTTTAATAATAAATTTTGAGAATTAATTTATCTTCTTTTTGAGAAGTTATTTCTCCATCCTTAGCATTATTTGAGAATTTTTTTTTCATCCCTTTTGTTCTCTTGATATAGTTTGCCTATGAAATCGAGTCAAATAGCTCGACTAAATGATCAAAGGGTCAAATGGTCAAACAACTTGGTCAAGCAGTCAAGATTTCCATATGACTCATTCAAATTTTCAAAACAATAGTCAAAAGGTTTCAGTCAAGCACTAAATAGCTCGATTATCCAACTGAGTAATAGCAATCCGAATGACGGTCAGGTTTAGCTAAACGGTCGGATAGCTTGGTTAACTAACTAGTGAGGAACATGTAGCTGAAGATGGGCATACCCATTGAGAAACTCTAGATCATAACCGAATAATCAAAGATTCACGTAACCACCTTCAATGGCTACTAAGGTTACAGCTTATAAATACTAGAACAACACCATAAGTATGGTATGCTTACTCTGCCTAATTGATTACAACATTCTACACTTATTCCTCATTCTCTCAAATATCTTACTGACTTAAGCATTAGAGTGGCTGGCCATAGGCTACTAACTTCACCTTCAGTGTGTGTTATAGGCTGACATCATCTCAAACTGGTCAAAGAAGCTCATGGCAGCATAAGTTTTATTAGAAAAATATTTAGGTAAGGAGAGGTTCTCCTAATTTATGTAACACCCCTATGTTCGGTAGTGCGTTCTGCTGTTCCGGTGACCAGTGCTGTCCGGACAGCTAGGATGCCTAGAACCACACTTCAATGTGAGTGAGGAGACATAAAATAATGAAATACAAGAAAAGAAAATACAAGAAAAACAAAGGAAAAATAATAGCAAAGAAATGTAACCAAGTTAAGCGAGCCGAGAACCCTAGCGATGGGTGACCGCACCGGGAAGTCACGGCGTGGACCGTTGACTAGCCCTGGACTGCGGGAACCTGGAAAATATTTTTAGGACTTAAATAGAACCTTATTGAAGTATAAATCTCATTAGAAAGATTAAAGAAAAATTAAATAATTAGTACAAAGAAAAGTGAGAAATCGAAAATCGGACAAAACCCGGTGTTACCGAAAAAATCGGGAATGCAACCCGAACAGGGGCATTATAGTCATTTGACATCCCGAAGTGTCTTTTGACCTAAATGTCCATTAAAAATAAATAGTATTACACTTAGAAAATAAAATGAAAAATTAAATTGGTGGTACCCAAAGTAAATAGCTAAAATAATGGGTTAAATGTGGATTAAGTGAAAGTTAACTTATAATATGTTTTAATTTTAGTTAGTGGACCACTATAGGATTAATTAAACATAAAGTATGGCAGGTGTAAGTCCACTAAACCCATCAGATAGTTCATCTTCTCCAACTTACAAAGCTAGCCGAATTGAAGGTGAGAGAAACCACCATTGACGTTTTGCATGCAAGCTTGATCCATCCTCCATTTTCAACTCTAATCTCTTAGTGTTCTTCATTAAACTTTGTCTACACATCACAAGGAAGATATTGATACCAATTTTGAGAAGTTTGGTGAAGGTTTAGCAAGTTACAATTAAAGGTAAGTTTGCATTTTTGAGAATTTCTTTGTTAAAGTTTATGTTCATGTTATGGGTGTTAGTTTGGTGAAGGAAAATTTTGAGTTTGAAGGGTTATTGTTGTTGTCATTTTGGACAGCCATGAGTCACGTTTTTGATGAGGTATTTGTGCATATAATTGATGAGAAATAATGTTAATCATGGTGATTGAGTAACTTAGTGAATTATTTCATGTTTATATGGTGAATTATGCACTTTGATGGAAATTGGTATATGGGACGGCAATGTGATGTTGAAGAATGGTTTGTGGCAGCTTGTGGACACTTGAGTAATGGTATATATTGAAGGAAGTGTGGGCAGAATATTGACCTAGAAAGATTGATGATATGTATGTAAATTAACATTGTAAGGTGTATGTAAAGTTTGTAATGTTTTGGTGTGTTTGTAATGGTACTTAGAAATTGTAATTGTGAATGATATTTGGTGTGTTGAGGGTGATTGGAATCTGCCCAAAATAATGCTAATGTAATGTAGAAAATGCTTTTGGTAATGTGCCAAAACAGTTTGGTAGGTAAGTAAACAAATGGCAAAGGTAAGTGTGTGTTTGAAGTTGGGGTGTGAAATGCATATTGAGGGCAGTGTATATTTTAGCCTATAACCTTGAATGTGTAACCTCAATTGGTATGAGACCAATTTGAGGTGAAACTAGGCACAAAATGTGCCAACTTTCATTGAGAAACCATGCCAAAATTCTGCTTGCAAGGTGACCTAAAAAAATGACCAATTCGGATTAGGTGCAATTAGGACCTGAAAAATGACTAATTGGGCAGCAGTGAGTGTTTAGGCCATAACTCACTCAAACCAGGTCCAATTGATCTGCAATTTTGACCAAGAATAGTTAAGACCCATACCTACAAGTCTTATGAAGACACCAAAGCCCAGAAATGACCATAAGCAAGTCAAACAACTTGCACAAGTTCGGGTCCAAAAACTGGCCGAACCAGAATTGACCAATTTGACCTAAAATTGACCTAAAATGGTACCACTTGACCAGCAATAGTGTAATGATCATAACTTGGTCTACTTAACTCAGATTGACCTGAAATTTTGCACCGCGTGCAATAAGACCTAGATCTACAAGTTTATAGTTTCGACCGAGACCCGAAAACCGAGGGAACTAGATCGTCCGGTTAGGTCAAACCAGTGTTCCGAAATCCATCAATTTGCATTAAAATGCACTAAACAAGGAAATGACTTTGGTAAAACGTACCAAACCTAAAACCCTATCGAATGTGACATATTAACGACACTAAAACCTAATTTACCTAAAACACAATGAGGGTCGGTATATTAGGTGATTAAGTGAATAATTGAGTTTAGTGCATTATTTACCAAACACCATCGATAGAGACAGTTTAATTTAGTACTGAAACACTTCAAATTGTGTTTCTCAGTTAACAAGGACTCAGCAAAAGGGAAGGAAACACTGAGTCCAGATCAGGGAGACAGTCATCAGAGGTTTGTGCACAACTAGTTTTTAATTGATTTTGTTTTGAATATTTCATATGATTAAATGACATATTTTTCTTATGTATTATGTTTAACAAGCATTGGATTTAATTCAATGATTATTGAAATTGTTATAGTATGTATGAATTTAGCTTTGTGAAATGGTATTTCCACAAATATTAAGCATTGTTATGGATTGAATAAAGTATGTTTTGGAAAATTGTGATAGAATATGTTTTGAATTGTGATGGTAATATTCATGGAAAAAATGAAAACTTTATTATTTGAATTGTGATGAGCATAAAAATTATTGGATATTGGAATTGACTTTGAATCGAATTATATTGTGTTTTATGCTCGCTAAAAGGATTGTGATATTGTTTTATATCTCACTATAGATGCTTGACTAGGTTATTACCCGTCTCTCTCATTTGTTGAGAAGACAATGGAGTGAGTTGTGTTTTGATTACCATGGTACGTGCACAGGCTTAGATTCTCCTCTGATTTGAGGTTAGATCTAAGTTTATTTTATCGTTATGGCCCTTGCGGAAGATTCATTATTGTGATGGTACTGTGCACGATGATTCGACCTCCCCGACCATAGGGAGTTAGAATCTGATTCGACCTCCCCGACCATAGGGAGTTAGAATCACATCGAATATGGCCCTTTCGGATTAGTCTTGCATAGTTAGTGAGATAAAGATTGATTTTTGAGATACAATATGGTTTTTGAGATACATAATGACTTTTGAGATACAATATGATTTTTGAGATACATAATGATTTTTGAGATACAGAATGGCTTTTGAATGGTAAGGAATTGTGATTTCAATTATGATTTATGTATAATTGATTTTGTTGGAATTACTTAAATGGATAGTCATGATTTGATAAATTGAATTTTGTGCTCCAAGTCATTTATACAAATGATTTACATTATTGGCAATGAATATTTTGAGTTGTGAAATTTGATCGATTCGATTCTCAAATTATTTACTGTAAAATTTGTCAATGTATATTGTACTATGTTTTAAATTATAGTTGTGCACCACTGAGTTCACCACTCAGCGATAGCTTTGCATGCTGTCGCAGGTAAGAAGAGCATAGAGCAGTGATTAAGTTGCTTTGAGGATAAATTCAGATCAGCTCCAGGTATATCATAGATATACCCATGTACATAGTTTTTGATGTAAGCATGTAATAATATGTATGTAAATTATTTGAGCAGTTGTATAAAAACTCTTGTAAAACATTTTGGTATGTAATTAAATGTAAATTATTGTAAATGTAAATTTGAGATTTCATTTACTTGAATAGTTTTGTATTATATTTCCTTTATCTCAGTCTTCGAAAAATCACTATGGATTTGAGTTGAGAAATATGTTGTGTTGAAAAATATGTTGGAGTTGAGATTTGCAAATACATATTGAAGTGCTTTTTACAGGTTTTTTGAAGAACTGTTTTGTCCAAAATATAGATGGCACTCTGCCAAAATTTTTACAGAAATTCTAAATAAACCAAATGAGTTAGTTGTTTCACTTCAGTTCATCAAAGTCTTTAACACCTGTAAATAGTGCTCACCACTGTAAAAGAAGTAAGAAAAGTTTTTTAAAATCCCTTGTAGTGTACTTAATGGGTTATCAGTAGACGGAGTTGGTAATTCATTAGGTATACTACGGGATCATGTTATGCCTTACAGAGGGGTAGGGTGTGACAATTTAGGTCCAAAACATACCATCAATTTCATTAAAGAATTAGATTGGATTTTTCAAATCGCCCATCAAGAAAGATGGTTAATAAGACTCGACTCTCAATCTAATGGGGGCATTGATTGAATCGAAGCAACCCTTATTCACACATCATTTTTCATTTTAATCTTTTGGTCAAATTGCACTTTCATCTTTAAGGTTATATTCTTGATATATATCTTGAATTAATATATAGCCTTTGAATTTGTAAAAGTAAAAATTATTTTATTGTATGATTAAAAATATTAAAAAAGTTATAAAAATCATAATAATTTGGAATTTGAAACCTTGTCTAAATAAATAAATGAATATTTATAGATTTGGTGACATGTTGTCACATGTGGTGTCCATGCATATGGATAAAGTAGAAATTTTCATCCAAAATCCCTTTTTGAAACTTTTGAAGATTTTTTCTTCTATTTATGCTGGCAAAATTTTTGCTTTGGAGTTTCCTCTATAGTCAGCATCATCTTCCAGATTTGCTGGACGTTGGATCATGTCACAGATTTCATTACTAACCAAAAAAAAATTATTTTTTACTTTTAGGGGATTGAGAACTATTCCCAATCCATACAACAACAATGAAAAGATGCTTTTTTTTAAAAAAAAATTTATTGGAAGCACCATCTTAATTTAATAGGACCCTTTTCTCTTTCGCTCTTTAAGTTAAAATTATAAAAGTTTTTTTTAGAGATTATAAAAGTTAAATATTAATGTTATTCAAATATAAATTCTTGTAAATTAAAGTTGTTTAATTATGGTTTATAATATGTTTTTAATCTATTAATATCTATCTATTTATAATATATATTATAAATAGATAAAAATATTCTCAAATTTTTTATAATATTTATAAATTTATATATTAACAAAAAATTTAAATAATTAATAAGCACTTCAATTAGGGTTGTGTCGTTTTGGTTTTGGTTCAATTCTTTGTAAGAACCAGAACCAAATTTTGATTCTTTCGTTTCTTGGAGTCAAAAGATGAACCGAATTTCGATCCTCCTTCTGGTTCGGTTCTAAATGCTTTCAGTTCCAATTCAATTCTTGTTTTGTTTCTGCTTTCGGTTCCAATTCCAATTCTAATTCAGTTCAGCTCCCAATTCCTACACTTAAAATTATCATATTATTTTATTCCTTTTAAAAGAATAAAAACATTTATATATTTTTAACATTAAAATATCAATAAAAATAATAGTACTAATATTAAAATAATAATACCAATATTAAAATAAAATATTAATAAAATAATATAAACATAACAACTTATTTAAGAGAAATACTAAAATAAAACTAATAATTTTCACGTAAAAATACAAGATAACACTAAATATTCATAGTGTTGGTACTGAGTGGGGATAGCTCAGTGGGCCAGCATTCTATTCAGATCCCTTCAGTCCATAGCGCTTGGGCTGTTATGCTATAAGGGGTTAGAGATGTGCCTCTGTTAAAAGCTTAAACTTTTGGCACGGTAGTAAGTACTCAATTGTACAATTGGTATCAGAGCCAAAGTCATGGGTTTGAATCTCTAGCAGGCACTAGAGGTTGATGGTTGGCACTAAGTAGGGATGACTTAATTGGTCAGCATTTTACCTAGATCCCTTCGACCCTTGGCATTTGAGCTGCTGTGCTATAAGAGGTTAGAGTTGTGCCTCTAAAAATTTAAACTTTCGGCATAGTGATAAACACTCAATCCTACACATAATAAGTTCTATAATATTTTCATTTAAATTATAAAATAACAATAAACAAATAGTATTATATGAGTTAAGATTAATGTAATTTAAGCCAAGAGCACAAAACTATACAATTTTTGGCTTTAGAGAAATTCTTTGTTATATTTTCATTCAATTATTTGAAGTAAAAATTTTGTTGGACAATATTTAATTTTTACTAATTTATTTTTTTTATTCACAATACTAATTATTAAAAATAAATTTAATTTTAATATAGTAGATGTTTATAAAAATTTTATAGATTATAATTAGAACTTTTTCAAATTAAAAATAAGATAGCAAATATAATTTTAAACTTAATAAATTCAATTATTAATACTGACTCTCCAATATTGTTTTGGCCCAACTCCCCACTATTACCTATAGGCCTCACAAAATATTTTATTTAGATCGCACCACTGACATTTTGAGTGGGTCATAACTCAATCCTCTAAAATAATACATATGTAAATTAAGTCACTTCATAACATGTATCTTAATAAATATATTCTACTATCTTATACATATTTTTTAATTATATAATTTTTAACAAGAAAGTGTACTACATGATTAGAAGGTGATTTAATAAGATAATCAACAACTATAAAGTAATTTAATACATTTATAATTAAAAATAATAAAAATTAATATTATGTTACATATATGTGCTTATAATTAATAATAAATTAAATTATATATATAACAATCTTAATCGCATATAATATATATATATATATATATATATATATATATATATATATATAATTTTATTGAAACTATGTAATATATCTAAAATATAAAAAAAATTACACATATATAAATTTGGTTTTTTAGCTCGGTTCGGTTTTGGTTTGATTATGGTTCGATTCAGGTTCAGCTCTTGATGAAGATTCAAAACCAAATCACAAGAGCAAAACAACTTTGATTCGGTTCAGTTTCTACAATAATGGTTCTTTTTTAATTTCGATTCGATTCAGTTTAGTTTTTTGATTTGATTTGAATCCCCAAAAATTATGCACAGTCGTAACTTCAACTATATATAATATTAAAAAAAAAAATCCTTACACATCCTCACAGGTTTGATGCTGTTTTTATATTTTAGATTGTGTTAACTTTTTGTAATTACGCTATTCACTTTCCTTTTCTATAAATTATTTTTTAAATAAAATAAAATAATATAATTTATATATTTTAAATAAAACATAAATATCACAACTTAATTTTGGCGTGTATGATCACCAAATTTTGATTTATAATAATTTCAACTTTCTTTTAATAATAAAACTATTATTAATGATTAACGTTTTATTAAGTAATAAACATTTTTTTATATAAAAAGTGATAAACATGATTAATATCATCAAAACACTATTATTATGATCATGGGTGGAGCCACATTAGGCTGAGTGGGTACTGACCCACTCAACTTTACAACAAAAATAATAATAATAATAAAAAAAACATATATAATATATAAAATATTTTTAATAATTTTAATAAATTAAATTTATTAAAATTAATAAATAGTAAATTAAGATCAGTTTATATTTTGAATTTATATATAAAAAAGTTTAAATTTGGATATTTTACAAATATATAATTCATTCACAAAATTTTATTTTTAATATTTTAAATAATATATAAAAGCTTGAGATATAAATAAAAATATTTTATATTTTAATTTTATTAAGCAGCATAAATAAGGAAAGATTTTAATGTGCAATCATCATTTTAATATTTTGATATACTAAGATAATTGTAAAGTGCCTTGATTATTAAAATTTATTTTTTGTTTTAAATTTTTTAATTATAATTGACTAATTTATTTCAAAATTTAATTGTGATTTAGAATTTAATATACTATTGTGGGCGGCGAGGTTTTCTAGCTGGTTTAGCTCCATATTCCCATAACACTATCATGAAGTTAGGATATTAATGCCTCAAGAGGCAGAGGATTGACTGGAGTTGCCACCGAGATGATAGATGGGACAAAAAATTCAGAAGTAATGTGGGTGACTATTCTATCACTTGCAGAGGTCTACTACCCTTCTTTTATCATAAGTCCAATGGTCTAGGTTCGAAATAGTGGGTGCGGAAGAGGGATGGTGTTAGACATACTCTCCACTTGGATTTGTATAATAATAGAGCCAACCTCTACTTGTATTTCTTATAGCATGTCTCATTATTTCCTTATTAATGTTCTTAATCATACAAGACGTAGATCTAAATTATAAGCACACATTATTCCACTAAAAATTCAACAACATAACATGCATATCTTGTAGCCCTAATTATGCTTTGTTTCTATATTTAAAATTATTACCATGTTTACCATATTGCACTAATTATCATGTTTCTAAATTCTTTTCATGCCTTAAGTTGATTTGCACACATTGAAAGCATTCAAAGAATAAAAACAACCCCTAGGTATGCATTTACATTTTTTCCAATATGCCTTGCTTCTTTTAATTTACCCAATTTTCCTAGTTAGTTACTATGTTAATTTACATGCAATTGGTGATGTCAAATAAGATAATAACCATCCATAGAAGGAGGGAGGAGAAAAGAATTACAACTTTTTAAAGCCTATAACTAAAGAATGGAGGAAGGAGAAATGAATTACAAGTACCAAAATAAATAATAAGACTTTAAAGATCCAAAATTTATTACAAGCCCATTAGGCCCAATACTCCATGAAAGAGGCCTTGATGTCTCTTTTGGTATGTCTTGGTGCACCTTGAGTTTCCATATTAGTCCTTGGTTCCACTTGCCTCTTTTGGTATGAGCTTGCCTTATTTAGGAGAGGGGTCTCACTTACCATATTTTGGAGATTGCTTAACATATTTACTTAAGGAAAGGAAGTATTTACTTACCAAGTTTATGTTAGGAAAGAAATAAAGCCTACTTACCTTATTTACAATTACCTTTTTCAATTAAAAAAGGAAATAAAACTACTTACTATATTCATAATTACCATATATGAGGAAATCTCACCTTCCATTTTTTAGTACTTACCTTATTTAAACTTACCATACTTAAAACTTATCAAAATTAAAGAAAATGCAATTAAGAAAATAAAGAGAAAAATAAGTAAGAAATAAAAAGGAAAGAAGTTCGTAACACCAAACTACCATTCAGCCAGGGTTGCAACTTAACTGCAGCCACCATCTCCTATGGTCTAACACATGGTCTCAAGGTCCCAAAGCCACCATAAAACAAAACAAAAGATTAGTAATAAATCAAACAATGAGAAAAACTAAATAAACATATTAAATTTTATGACTTTACTTTGCTTCTGTTAAGAGGAAACAATCTCCCTTCCATAGTGGCTCAATCTTACGAATTCCTTCTCATACTCGGCCACTGACAACTGTCTCTGCCTCAGGTTAATAAACTCTCTTCTTCTCTCTTCTAGGTATACAGTACCCACATATTTCTTCTTAAATTCGGAGAGAAAGAAGTCCCATGTCACTATTTCTAGCTGCACTTCACTGGACACAGTGTCCCACCATTCATATGCATCGTCTTGCAGCAGAGATACAGCAGATTCCAAGTTTTGCTCTAGAGTGCAATGGAGTTGTTTTAGAATTCTGCCTGTTCTGTTCAACCAATTTTTGGCTGCAACAGAATCATCTTCTCTCTTACCATAGAAGTCCACTGCTCCAAACTTTCTTAGCCTTTCCAGGTGTGATTTCTGCTGTGGAGTTGGTGGTGGTGGTGGTGCTAGCATTACTCCGGCCATTTGTCTAAAGAAATCGGCCATTTGCTGGAACATAGCTTGTGGAGGCTGAGCAGGCTCTGCTTGAGCTGGTGGAGTAGGTTCTCCCCTACCCCCAGTCTCAGCTGCTACAGGTGGAGCATGACTCTTCACTACCTCCTCGACCACTCTCTGTGATGAAGGGTCCATATCCTATTCAAAATAAGAAAGACAAACAAATCTGCATTAGTGTCACCTCGACTCTTAAAAATGCAATGCATGGTATGGACTCAATCTAGGCCCAGAAACGCCTAAACCGTGCTCTGATACCACTAAATGTGGCACCCCTTACCCGACTACAGTGTAGCCGAGCAAGTTATGCCACTCAGTGTGCCTAAGCACTCTATTTTATCTTAATTCATTTTTATCGTAGTTTTGAATATAACTTGTGAAATATAATTCATTTATTGAAATTGTAATTTATTTGAGGTTCCGAAAATTTTAAAGAAAATCCGGCGGAGTACCGGCTAAAAATGGAGAAAACAGTTCTTCGGAACCTGTGAAAAACACTTCTAATAATCATATTCATCTATTCACAAACTCCAATATCAAAATCTCAATATTTTTCAACCATTCGTTTCTCAATCATTCATCACATTTGATAATCATGTACAAGTCACAGTTATGTATTCACTTTTCCTTTCACAAACACAATTTTCTTAACAATTCCTCTATTTGTCATTCATTCATTTCACATCATCATTAGACTCAAATCATAAATAAATTCTCACATGTGATTTATAATCACAATTTACAAGTACTTACATTAATACAAAATTATATTACATTTGTTCAAATACATATGATAAAATAAGAGTTTAATTACCAAATTTACAAAAATCTCAAAATACAAAATGGGACCTAGTGTCCTACCAATGCAATCAGAGTCCTGTGAGGTGACACGGACGCTATGCGTAATCGTGAACCGCCTTATCGAACTGTGGTCTACTGGGCCCTCTGTCCAAATCTTCGCACCTCACGCTTGCAAAGCGACGCGCTAAGCATAAAGCTTAGTGGTGCCAATAATACAAGAAAATATAACATGCAAATAAAAATAATAATTTCCTTGCTATTGTGTTCATAAGAAATGAATAATTACTAACTTATTGTTTAGTCGAGGGCTAATCATGTTTTATGATATTAACTTCTTCATGCATTTCGTTAATTATTTTCTTCATGATCTTGAGCTTCTTTGTATTTTTGTAATCATTCCTGATACTTAATTTTCGTATTTTCTTTAATAATCAGTTCAATCACAGTTATACTTTTTCATGCCCAAGTAACCTATACTGGACGACTGGATTGGATAACGGGTCGTTGGCACTAGACACCGCGGTGCCTTGGGCCGTCATACCATGGGACGCAGAACGTCAACCATGTATGCAGTCAGTATGGCTAAAAAGCCATGATATCACATAATCGGGCATAGAAGCCATGAATACGGACATAAAAGCCATGAATACGGGCATAAAGCCATGAACACAGGCATAAAGCCTTCGCGATCGCTAAAACAATACCCTATTGGCATGCCAAACTATCCAAACCAATCACATTAGGCCTACTAGGGCATTTTGCATTTTTAAGTTTCACATTTTTGAATTTCAAGTTTTGGTGTCACTATTCACTTCATTAGTCAAACAAAAAGTTGACTTTTGCATAGAAAGTAGGTACATTGGCTTTGGCACTTCAAACATACCACATTTTTCATTTAAAACTTGTTGGAAGTGATCACCATTACCATTTCTAGGCTTAAACCAAGGGAAACAAAATTTTCAGTTTTTGAAGCTTAACTTTACTATTCCATTAAGCACTGTTACAGTGGGAATTTGAGGAAATGGTAAACATGAAAGTTGTTCCTTATTTTGTCTAGTTGAATTTCCTTTTTTGAATCACTCCATTTGGAGTTTTGTAGCTCAAGTTATGGCCAAAATAAGTTTACTGTTCACGTGTACTGTTCATGCTGCAATTTTGGGTTTTGGCAGATTTTGGTCCAACTTTGGTCAGTAGTTTGATCAAGTTAAGTTCATAATTTGGTCTAACTTTCTTCATATGAAATGTTCTACCATGCCTTAGGTTTCCATCGGTTCAAGAATCGCCTAAATCCGAGTTTTCTAGAGAGAGTTATAGTCCTCCAAACATTACTGCTCAAATGAAAATCTGCAGAGTTGCAGGTTTGATAACTCAACTTTGCCCAATAATTTGAATGGGTTAATGGCATAATTTGGGGTGATGTTCTTCATGAAAGTTGTTTGTCTATATCCTATCTTGTTTCTGTAAAAATTTCAGGTCAATTGACCATATCTACAGTGAGTTATGGCCAAATGAACAGTTACTATTCATTTAGTCATTTCTGCAGGTGCTGGTTGCAGGGTATCCGGAATGGGGCCAACTTTTGGTCCTCTTTCTTTAGTCTTTTGGGCATGGTTTCTTCAGCAAAAATGTGCCATTACAAGCCTAGTTTCATGTCCAATTGGCCAAACACCAATTGGACCAACACAGCTCAAGATACGACAGTCCAAGTGGACTGAAATTTCAGTCACCCTGCTGCACTCATGGGGCAGCCTGCCCATTCCACTTTGCCATGCAATAATTCACTCCTAATTATGGTCAACTTACCTCAAATGGTCACTAATTGACTATTAGAATGTTCTTTAACAATTTCATAAGCAAAGTCAAATTTTCACTCCTAAACCCTAGCTCAAAGTCATGGTTTTCACAATTTCTTTAGTTAACTCTTTCATTCTTGTATATATATATATGTATACACTCTAAACATAATCTCCAATTCACTCTAAGTCCATTAATACAATCAAACTCATTCCTTCCAAGGGCTGCCGAAAATTCATAGGGTCCATATACATAGATTCCATTCATTTAATTCACAAAACCTTACTCACTTTAAGTCTTTAACATGAATTAAAAGAGATTTAAGTGTAAATAGGCACTAACCTTGAATAGGGAAGAATTTCAAACTACCCAAACTCCTTCTTTCTTCTTCTTTTGGCTGCCTAGAGGTTACTCAAGTTGCTAGGTTAATTTTTTGTGAAGCTAGGTTATGATTTTGTTGGGTAGAAATGTGTGAATCAAGCTTTGAAAAGCTTGAATATACTTAGCTATGGAAGAAGAGGTTCACGTCCAAATGAAGAAGAAGAACCAGAAAATTTGTCTCTTCATTTGTCACTTTTTCTCTTTTTAATTTGGCTTGTTGGGTTGTGATTGGTGGAAGCCTTCCAAATGACATCATGTGATGTCATATTTAGGTTTTTCTTTCATTTTCTTTTCTTCTTTTCTCTACTCATTTTCACTTTAATTTTTAGTAATATTTATTCATATTTTATGTCATATTAATTATTTACTTAACTGGACAAGTCGGCCAAAAATCGTCTCTGAAGGCGAAATGACCAAAATGCCCTCCGTTTGGCTTAACGGGTCAAAATTGTCTGTACCGATTGAAAATTTTTTCTAAATATTTTCTTGGCATTCTAATGCCATGGGAACCTCAATAACCCTTCTCTGGAGTCCCAAAAATTATTTTATGAATTTTTTTTCGGGTCTAGGGCTCCTCGTTGCGAGAACCGCAACTTACCTCTGGTTACCCATCGCTTGGGCACCGGCTCATTTGACTTGGTTGTATTTTATTTCTAAAATTTTTCCTAAATTTTTCTTATTAATATTTGAGTTAATTTTGGTTCTTGACTTTAGTTTAAATATTTTTCCGGACGTTCTAGCTGTCCGGACCGACACCGGTCGCCAGAACAGTAGAATGTACGGAGTGGCTACCGGGAGGGTGTTACAAAAACTCCTGAGGGTAATGAGATCACTGTTGTGGGTGAAAGGACAGATTTCTTGTCCAATGTTATCTCAGCCACAGTTGCAAGAAGAATGATGAGAAAAGGCTGTGAAGCCTACCTAGCACATGTGGTGGATACTAGGCAGGCTAAGCCAAACATAAGTGATATACCCACAGTAAGAGACTTCCCAGAGGTATTTCCTGAAGAGTTGCCTGGTTTGCCACCAGAAAGGGAAGTTGAATTTGCTATTAAGACACTGCTAGGTACAACACCAATATCTATTGCTCCTTATAGGATGGCACCCACAGAATTGAAGGAACTGAAAATCCAGTTACAGGAGTTGCTGGATAAGGGGTTCATACACCCCAGTGTGTCACCATGGGGAGCTCCAGTGCTGTTTGTGAAAAAGAAGGATGGGACTTTGAGGTTATGCATCGATTACCGGCAGTTGAATAAAGTGACTGTGAAGAACAAATATCCGTTGCCTAGAATTGATGATTTGTTTAATCAGTTAAAGGGAGCAGGAGTATTTTCTAAGATTGATCTCAGATCAGGGTATCATCAGTTGAGGGTGAAGGATGTAGATGTGCCAAAGACTGCATTCAGGACCTGGTATGTGCATTATGAGTTTCTGGTGATGCCCTTTGGCCTAAAGAATGCACCAGCAGCATTCATGGACCTTATGAACCGTATCTTCCATCCATACTTAGATCGGTTCGTAGTGGTCTTTATTGATGATATTTTGGTGTATTCCAAGACCAGGGAAGAACATGAAGAACATTTGAGGATTATTCTGAAAACCCTGAGAGAAAAGAAGCTGTATGCTAAGTTGTCCAAGTGTGACTTCTGGTTAAATGAAATTGCATTCCTTGGACACATAGTGTCAGCTGATGGGATTAGAGTGGATCCCAAGAAAATAGAAGCAGTGATGGAATGGAAGCCTCCCGTAAATACAAGCGAGTCGAAGCTTCTTGGGGCTAGCTGGGTATTACAGGAGATTTGTGAAGGGATTTTCCTTAATAGCTGCTCCAATGACCAAGTTGTTACACAAGAATGTCAGATTTGATTGGAATGACAAGTGTCAGACCAGTTTTGAGAAGTTGAAGGCTATGTTGACAGAGGCACCAGTATTAACACAGCCAGTGTCGGGAAAGGACTTTGTGGTCTACAGTGATGCCTCTCATAATGGGTTAGGGTGTGTATTGATGCAAGAGGGGAAGGTGGTTGCTTATGCTTCCAGGCAGCTAAGGCCACATGAACAGAATTACCCTACCCATGATCTAGAGCTTGTAGCAATTATCTTCGCACTGAAGATATGGAGGCACTACTTGTATGGTGAAAAGTGCTACATTTACACAGACCACAAAAGTCTAAAATATTTGCCAACTCAGAAGGACCTCAACCTTAGACAGAGGCGATGGATTGAGTTCCTGAAGGACTATGATTGTGTAATTGACTACCATCCTGGAAAGGCGAATATAGTTGCTGATGCTTTGAGCAGAAAATCCATCACAGCTTTGAGATCATTGAATGCCTGTCTATCTTTGGTTCGAGATGGAGCTATTTTGGCTGAGTTGCAAGTAAGGCCAAACCTACTACAGTAGATTTTAGATGGGCAAAAGGCAGATGAAAAGTTAATGGCTATTATGAGCAAAATCCTAGAAGGGAAGGCAACTGACTATGAAGTGAAAGTAGATGGGTGTCTATACTACAGAGGAAGAGTATGTGTACCAGATAATGGGGAATTAAAAGCCAATATTCTGAAAGAGGCACATGCCAGTGTTTATGCTATGCACCCAGGAAGTACAAAAATGTATCATGATGGTATGAAGAAGGACATAGCTGACTATGTGACTAAATGCTTGACATGTCAGCAAGTCAAGGCAGAACATCAAGTTCCATCGGGTTTGCTACAGCCTATACGCATACCTGAATGGAAATGGGATCGGGTCACCATGGATTTTGTAAGTGGTCTACCTCTCACCCAGAAGAAACATGATGCAGTATGGGTGATAGTGGATAGATTGACGAAGTCAGCACACTTTCTGCCAGTCAGGACTGACTACTCACTAGAGAAGTTAGCAGAATTTTATATCAGTGAGATAGTTAGACTTCATGGAATTCCACTTTCCATCATATTTGATCGAGACCCAAGGTTTACATCAAGATTTTGGAAGAAGTTGCATGAGTCCTTGGGTACACAACTCCACTTCAGCACAGCTTTCCATCCTCAGACGGATGGGCAATCAGAAAGAGTAATTTAGGTAAACAATTGAACCAATTGAATTAATACAAATATTGAACTTAAATGATAATAATAACATGATATATATGTCAGGTCCTTGAGGATATGCTGAGGAGTTGTGTCATTAAGTTTGAGGGAAGTTGGGATAGATATCTTCCACTGGTAGAATTTGCATACAACAATAGCTACCAAGCTAGCATCCAAATGGCCCCATATGAAGCACTGTATGGGAGGAAATGTAGAACTCCAGTGTGCTGGACTGAATTGGGCGAAGACAAACTGGTAGGGCTAGACCTGGTGAAACAGACTGAGGAGAAAGTAAAACTAATCAAAGCCAATCTGAAGGTTACCTCGCATGCATGTAAATCCTATGCCGACTTGAAGAGAAAAGAAATAGAATATGCGGTTGGCGATAAAGTGTTCCTCAAGGTGTCACCGTGGAAGAAGGTACTGAGGCTTGGAAGAAAAGGTAAGTTAAGCCCTAGGTTCATTGGCCCATATGAAATCATTGAACGCGTGGGTCCAGTGGCCTATAGGCTAGCTTTACCACCAGAGCTGGACAAGATCCACAATGTGTTCCACGTATCTATGCTAAGAAGATATCGCTCAGATCCTTCACATGTCATCTCCATGGAAGAAATTGAAGTACAACCGGATTTGACATATGAAGAAGAACCCATACGGATCCTGGCTCGGGAAGTGAAAGAGTTGAGAAATAAGCAGATTCCACTGGTGAAAGTGCTTTGGAGGCACCACAACACTGAAGAGGCAACTTGGGAAAGTGAAGAGACGATGAGGCAACAGTTCCCTCAACTGTTTGCATCAGGTAAATTTCGAGGACGAAATTTATATTAGAGGGGAAGAGTTGTAACACCCTCCTCCCTGTAGCAACTCCGTTCATTCTACTATTCCGGTGACCAGTGTCAGACTGGACAGCTAGAACGTTCAGAAAAATATTTAAACTAAAGTGAGGAACCATAATTAACTCAAATATTAATAAGAAAAATTTAGAAAAAATTTTAGAAATAAAATACAACCAAGTTAAATGAGCCGGTGCCCTAGCGATGGGTGACCAAGTAAGAAGTTGTGGTTCTCGCAACTAGGAGCCCTAGACCCGGGAGAAAAATTATAAAATAATTATTGGGACTCCAGAGAAGGGTCATTGAGGTTCCTATGGTATTAGAATGCCAAGAAAATATTTAGAAAAATTTTTCAATCGGTACAGACAATTTTGACCCGTTAAGCCAAACGGAGGGCATTTTGGTCATTTCGTCTTCAGAGATGATTTTTGGCCGTCTTGTCCAGTTAAGTAAATAATTATTATGATCTAAAATATGAATAAATATTGCTAAAAATTGAATTGAAAATGAGTAGAAAAGAAAAGAAAAGAAAATGAAATAAAAGTCATATTTATGACATGAGCATGATGCAATTAAAATATTTTCACCCAACCAAATTTTGACACATCATTAAAAACTACTTAAACATGAATAAAAGGAGATAAAAATTGAAAAAGTGGACAGTCATCTTCAATATTTGGGCTGCAGAAACATTGAGAGAGAGAGAGAGGAGAAAAAAACTCTATGAAAGCTCTTGTTCAAGCTTGATTTTCCCTAAGCTCTCCACCCCAAAACCCTAAACTTCCTTCATAAAAAATTATCCCTAAAACCTTGAGGAAGCATAAGGCAGCAGAAATTTGAGGAAATTTTGAAGTTGGGCAAGTCCAAGTTAGGTCACAAGTGAGGTTAGTGCCATCTTTCTTTTTTTTTCTTTGGATAATCATGTTAAGGCACTAAGTTAGGCTAAGAAATTGTGGGATTTGAAGGGAATTATGCATGCTAGGGTAGAGGTAAATTTTGGTAGCCTATTGGGAGTGGGGATTTGATTGTTTTGATGGGCTTAGAATGGATTAGAGATGGTGTTTGAAGTGTATATACATATTGATAATGAATTAGTGTGTTTAACTAATGCATGTTGTGTGAATTGGAATGGGGAATTAGGGTTTTGAAGAGAAATTTGGACTTTGTTTATGTAATGTTGAATGAACATCCTAAGGGTCAATTAGTGACCATTTGAGGGAGATTGACCATAACTTGGAGTGAATTATAGCATTAGAAAACTGATTTGGTATGCTGCCTAGTGAGAGCAGCAGGTTTGGATGTAAGTCCAGCCTGTTTGGACAGCCGCAACTTAGGCTGTGTAGGTTCAATTGGTATTTGGCCAATTGGACATGAAACTAGACACATAATGGCACAACTTTGGTGAAGAAACCATGCCCAAAAGACCAAACCAAGTGGACCAAAAACTTGCCTCAATCCGGGTGTCCTGCAACCAGTTTCTGCAGAATGACCATATGAATAGTGATTGTTCATTTGGCCATAACTCAGTGTAGAATGGCCCAATTGACTTGAAATTTTACCAGAAATAAGCTGAGATATAGACCAACAACTTTCATGAAGGAATCTACCCCAAATTATGACCAGAACCTATTCAACATGAGAGTGGAAGTTACTATTTACTGCACTGTAGATATGGTCAGTTCTGAAATTTTTTAATCCGGCCTATTGTGGTTTTTTTACCATAACTTGAGCTACAAAACTCCAAATGGAGTGATTCAAAAAAACAAATTTAACTAGACAAAATAAGGAACAACTTTCATGTTTATCATTTTCTTAAATTCCCACTGTAACAGTAACTAATGGAACAGTAAATATAAGGTATAAAAACTGAAAATTCTGCTCCATTAATTTTAAGCTTAGAAATGGTATTGGTAATCAATGCCAATAAATTTTGAATGCAAAATGTGGTATGTTGAGAGTGTTAAAACCAATGTACCTATTTTCTATACAAAAGTCAACATTTTTGTTGACTAATGAAGGGAATAGTAACACCAAAACTTGAAATTCAAAATTTGAAAGATTCCAAAGTGACAAATGCCCTAGTATACCTAACAAGATTGGTTTGGATAGTTTGGCATGCCAATAGGGTTCAGTTAGCAGTACTGCACATGGCATTATACCATTCTGTGATTTCATGGCTTTTAGCCATTCTGACATTGTGTTGAGATTTGGCCTTGTGCCTGATGTTATTACAGCTTATTAGCTGTTCTGTTGCACACCGGGAGTGACCGATGGTGTGACGGCCCGAGGTACTTGATACCCAGTGCCAGTTTACCCGTTTATCCAGTCCAGTCGTCCAGTATAAGTTACTTGGGCAACAAAAAAATGAAAGTGGATAAATGTAATGAAATAACGAATATAACCAGTACAAAATAAGTACGACTACAAATACTCAAAGAAAATTTATTTACAATGAGACATTAATACATTCACTACATATTTATTTTATGTTATTTCTTTTTATTATATTATTGGCACCACTAAGCATTATTGCTTAACGCGTTGTTTTTGCCACGCGTAGGTTCTGGAGATCCTGACCGAGAGCCCGGTAGACCACAGACTGGGTGAGACCTCCTGCAGCTCTGCATAGTGTCCGTGTCACCTCACCATCGTCAGTGCATTGGTAGGACACTAGGTTTCATTTTGGTATTTTGTAACTAACTTTTATTTTCTTTTGTGTAATTGAAACTTATGTAATGTATTTTGGTATTAATATAAATAGTAGATATTGTGTTTGTGAATGAAAAAGTGAATATTTATTTATGACTTTTACATGATTTTCATATGAGATGAATGATTGAGAAATGGAAATGTTGTTGAAAAACATATTGAGATTTTGTTGATGAAATGAAGTTGGGATTGTTGGAAATGATTATTGGAAGTGTTTTTATCAGGTTCCGAAGAACTGTTTTCTCCATTTTTAGTCGGTACTCTGCCGGATTTTCTATAAAATTTTCAGAACCTCAAATAAATTATAATTTCAATAAATGACTTAAATGAATTATATTTCACAAGTTATATTCAAAATTATGATAAAAATTAATTAAGAAAGAATAAAAATAATTAAGATAAAATTGAGTGTTCCGGTACACCGTGTGACATAGCTTACTCAGATATACTTTAGACGGGTAAGGGGTGTCACAGATAGAGTTTGGAAATTAGGCTTTTCCAAAAAGCTCTAGGGAATTGAAGGTGGTAGAGTTTGAACAGTTGAGACAAACTGTTGATATGAATGTGGACAAGTATATAGGTCAGTTTGTTAAGCTTCTACAATATGTGGGGCAAGAACATGATACTGATAAGAAGAAGGTGAAAAGGTATACTTTGAGGTTGCACTCCAGATACTCTTCATTAATTTTAATTACCGTAACCCACAGCTTCTATTTCATAGTAGATGTTGTGAGAAAGATGGAGGCTAGAGCTATCATTGAAGGGATCTTGAAGCTGAAAAGTACGAAAGTTGAGAATTCTGCGATTCCTTAGGCTATGGATGCAGGGAGGTTTAATCACTTAACTAAGACTGTTTCCTCATTAGAACTAAAAAAAATAAAGGATGAAAGTTTGGCAAGAAGCAAAAGAAGAATAAGTTTTGAAACAGAATCAAGCCAAGCCTTGGGATGGGAGGCAGATCTAGTTTGCATTCGGATACCTCTGATTGTGTTAGATGTTGGAACACTTATTTGAGGAATTTGTAGGTTTGGAACTTCCCAATGTTACAGGTGTGGTCAGGAGGGGCATATGTCTAGGGAGTGTCCTAACATGAAAAGGGTGGTTTCTGAAAGGCGCAATGGAAGTGGTTTGATTTCAAAATTTTTCTAGGGTTTCATGCAAACATACAATACATTTTATGATCCTAACCAACCTTAAGCACCTAAGTCATGTTAAAATGCACTTTTAACATGCATGATTCTTTCATTTTCCATCAAGGATTATTGTTTAATCATTAAACAATTTAAATCCTAACTAAAAGAGGGTTTAGAGACCTCCAACCTCAAGTGGCATAGAATTACACTTCTTGTTCCCTTTGGAAGTCTCCAGAGCTCTAATTGTAGCTCCTCTAGCTTGTCCACTGCAAGCTTCACCAAGCTCCACCTTTAGTAACCCCTTGCCTCTCCTTTGTGATGTGCCAACCACTCTTGTAGGGGTTTTGCTTTGGTGGGGTTCAATTAGATGTATTTAAGAGACTAGAAACACTTTCTAGTATTTTGATTCAAGAAAGAAACAAGCTTTCTTTCAAGTATCAATGGAGAAATATAGAAGAGGGAGAGAGAGAGAGAGGTGCCGTCTAACAAAGGAGAAGGGAAGAAGATGATCTAATAAAAAATTAATTATTTTATCTTCTTCTCTCCTTTTATATGTTACATAAGAGAAGAGATATTAAATGGTTGCCACATGTTAAGCTCTCATTTAATCTAGCCTTTTATGTGTCTTAATCTCATTATGAGACTTGCTAAGCCTTAATTAAATCATCAACAATTGATTTTCCATCAATGGAAGACAAGTAGCACACATCTATAGGTGCCACATGTCACCATGTGAAATTACCAAAATGCCATTGTTTGAATTTTGAGTTCCCAACTCAAAATTGTAATTCTATCCCTCAAATTAATTTATATCACATATAAATTAATTTATTAATCAATCTCCATTAATTAATCTCATAATTAAATTTATATTTAAACTCTTTAAATATAAATCTAATTTATTTTATACATCTAATATCCAAGATTTGGTTTTAAGTCATGCTAGGGACTTTGTAATCTTATTACAAATCAAATCTATTTAATTAATTAATTAAACTCTTTAATTTATTAATTAAATCATAATCAATTTGATGGTTAACTTGTGTTGGTATGTGACTTACTAGGGCCATTACTAATTGGCAATGAAAAATGATATTAACTCTTAATATCATTGGAACTCTTCCATAACTATAAATGATTTCCCCAAATCATTTTAAGCATCTCATATACCATGGTTGACACCTAGCATAGCATGCCATGGCCATCCAATTAGTAATAAGGAATACCTTAAACATGAACCTTTAATCATACGTCACCATGCACTAAAATCCTTCCATATTATGTCCCAATCCCATTAAGGATCATGGTAGAGTCAAACCCCTTATCATGAAATCTTATGCACTCATTTGAAATCTTATTCTTGACATATAAGACTTTACCATTAGGAAACACCTTTACTGACAAAGTCATCTATTTTGGCCATGAACAGCTCAAATCCGCATAGGACTTTTAACCCTGTTTACCCAAGGCTACGGATCCCCAATTAACTGAACACCTGTCCCAACATATGACCGATCTGAGCCAACACACATCGAAATATCCATACACAATACAGATATGTAAGTGGTATCAAACTCAAACTACACATACAAGAGACAATCGTGTCATCTCAGGTCTGAGTATTATATGCACTAGTATGACACAAATAACATTTTATTAACTCGAGTAAATATCATGTTCATGTCATCTGTATGTCACAAGTTCGGCCTACTTATCTCATAAGTGCCCATTGTGTTTATCTTGACATCTCATATCAGATGGTATGAGACTAACCATTTCATATACATCAGTATCTCATACTGATCAATGGAGATAAATAGAGGTGATAGCTCTTTGGATATAATGTGCCCACCAAAATATCCTTTAGCTGCGAACTCTGATTTATAGCAAATGTCCCATATATTCTGTCACTCATATTCTTATCTCATAAGAATAGAATATATAACATATTGCTAATGGACAATTTCAAATAAATATGATATTATACATACACAACATTTAAATGAAATATTTATTGCCATTAATATATTTATAATGTTATTTACAAGTTACAAGATTAGTGCATGCTCTAGGGCACACACAACTAACAATATCCCACTTGGCCTAGAGCCATTAAGACCCATCTTTTCAAGATGTTTGTCTAACTGTTGCTATGTCATGGCCTTGATCAGTGGATTAGTCAGGTTGTCAACTGAAGCTACTTTCTGCATGGTGATATTGCCTCTTCCAATTATCTCTCTAATAATATGAAATCGCCGCTTTATGTGTTTGGATTGCTAGTAAGACCTTGGTCCCTTTGCTGTGCAATGGCTCCATTGTTGTCACAGTAGAGAGGAACTACTGACTCAATAGAAGGAACCACTTTTAGTTCAGAAATGAACTTCTTGATCCAAACAGCCTCTTTTACGGCATCACATGCAGTAACATACTCAGCTTCAGTAGTGGAGTCTGCTGTAGTTATCTGTTTGAAACTCTTCCAATAGATAGCGCCTCCATTACACAAAAATATAAATCCTAAGACAGACTTTCTATCATTAATATCTGATTGGAAATCAGAATCTGTAAATCCTTCTAGTTGAAGTTCACCTCCTCCATATATCAAGAATAAATCCTTAGTCCTTATAAAGTACTTAAGGATATTCTTGATAGTTATCCAGTGTTCTGAACCTGGATTGGATTGAAACCTGCTAGTCACACTAATAGCGTAGGTAATATCAGGCCTAGTACACAACATGGCATACATTAGGCTTCCTATAGCTAAAGCATAAGGAACCTTGGCCATCTTTTCCCTTTCTTCAGGAGTCTTAGGAGACTATTCCTTAGAAAGATGAATCTCATGCCTAACTGGTAACAATCCCCTCTTGGAATCAAGCATGTTGAACCTCTTCAACACGTTCTCCAAGTAAAGCCTTTAGGATAAACCCATTATTCTTTTCGGTATATCTCTATAGATCTGAATTCCCAGAATATAGGTAGCTTTCCCAAAGTCTTTCATAGAGAAAGTACTTGACAACCAGATTTTTATAGATGTTAGCATATCAATATCATTGCCTATTAATAATATATCATCCATATATAAAACTAGAAAGGTAGCCATACTCCCACTAGTCTTCTTATATACACACGGTTCATCAATGTTTTGAATAAACCTGAAATATTTAATAGCTTCATCAAAATGTTTATTACAGCTCATAGAAGCTTGCTTAAGACCATAAATGGATCTCTTAAGCTTGCACACCTTAGAACTTTCTTTGGATTCAAAACCCTTGGGTTGTTCCATGTTTATATTTTCCTCAATAACACCATTGAGAAAGACGGTTTTGACAGCTATTTGCCAAACCTCATAGTTATAGCGTGCTGCAATAGCTAGAAGAATCCTTATGGATTTAAGCATAGCTACGGGAGATAATTTTTCTTCATAATCAATTCCTTCCCTTTGGTGAAACCCTTTCACTATAAGCCTAGCTTTAAAGGTCTCTACCTTTCCATCAGGACCAATCTTTCTCTTGAAAACCCATTTACATCCTATGGGTACAATACCCTCAGGTGGGTTTACAAGATCTCAGACTTGGTTCTTATACATGGAGTCCATTTCATATTTCATAGCTTATAGCCATTTTGAAGAATCTATATTTAATATAGCTTCTTCATAACTAGTAGGATCATCTCCATGATTAACTTCTTCATGAATGAACAACTCTTGTTCATTCTCATGAAGAAATCCATATCTCTTTGGTGGATGAGATATTCTACTAGATTTATGAAGAACCGGTGTTGTGGATGCATTATCTATAGGCATAGGCTCTCCCATTGGATCAATATCCATGGGTGCAGGTTATTGGTCATTTGTAGAATTCTCTAATTCCAATTCTATCTTCCTTCCTTTGCCACCTTCTTGAAGAAACTCTTTCTCCAAGAAAATTGCATCTCTACTTATCTCAACTCTTTGTGATTGTGGAAGATAGAAAAAATATCCAAAACTGTCTTTTGGATAACCAACAAACCTACCTTTTTTGAACCTTGTCTCCAATTTATCAGTTTTGAGCTTTTTGATAAAAGTTGGACAACCCCATACCTTAGCATGTTTAAGGGATGGTTGTCTTCCATGCCATATCTCATATGGTGTGAAAGAAACTAATTTAGTTGGAACTCTGTTAAGAATGTATAGTGCAGTTTCTAATGCATATCCCCATAAGGAAATAGGCAAATCAGTGAAGCTCATCATGCTCCGCACCATGTCTAACAAAGTACAGTTTCTCCTTTCCAACACACTATTCAACTGTGGTGTACCACAAGGGGTCAATTGTGAAATTATGCCCTGTTCTCGAAGGAAATTATCAAACTTAGTACTTAAGTATTCACCGCCTCGATCAGATCGAAGGGTTTTAATACTCTTTTCTGTTTGATTTTCTACTTTAGCCTTGAACTCTTTGAACTTTTCAAAGATTCATACTTGTATTTCATTAAATACAAATACCCAAACCGAGATTTATCATCGGTAAAGGTAATAAAATAGTAATATCCACCTCTAGCCATTTCTTTAAATGACCCACATACATCACTATGTATGAGTTCCAAAATTCCTTCATCCCTTTTCCTTTATCCAACAAAGAGAGATCTTGCCATTTTGCCCTGAAGACAGGACTCATAAGTTAGTGATGGTTCATTTCCCAAGGTGGACAAAATCCCCATCCTTTCCAACTTAGTGATCTTATCTTCTACTACATGACCCAATCTCAAGTGCCAAAGTTGTTTTATATTAAGGTTAATATTTTCTGTTGCATTAATTTCATATTCGGTGCTTGGAGCTGTTTTGCATTCATTATCAATATAATAAAGACCATTTTGCAAGTAACCCAAACATACAATTTTATTACCATAATAAACTGTACATACATCATTTATGAATCTAAATTCATAACTGTCTCTAGTCACACTAGATACTGAAATGATGTTTTTATACATATTGGGTACATACAAAACATCCTTAAGATACAAAACATGATCATCAAATTGATTATGTACAATAAGAGAAGTAGATCTGATGGTTTTGGCATCAACCCTTGACCCATCACTAATCTTCAGCCTCACTTCTCCATGATCCAAGCTCTTAAGATTTAGTAGTTTCTGCACATCAGTAATTATGTGTTAATTAGAACCAATATCAATGATCCAAGCAGAACTAGTATGATAAGCAATACCAGAATATATGAAACAAGAAATAGCCATACTTTCAAAAGGTTTTGTCTTCTTGTTCTTTACCAATTCTAAGTATTCTGGGCAATTCCTCTTCTAATGCATCCTTGAGATAGTGGAAACACTTTTCCTTGTCTACGGAAGCTACTTTTGCCTTCTTCTTGTAACACCCTCATATTAAGTAGTCCATACATTTTAATGTTCTGGTGACTAGGGTCTGTCCGGACGGCTATAATATTTGGGACTATGTTTAATTTACGTAGAAGAGATATAAATAAAATTGATAAAGATTAAATGAGGTTGGATTAAAATAAGAGAAATAAAGCGCAAATCGGTTAAATGAGCCGAAGGTCCCAGCAATGGGTGACCGATCTGGGAAGCACAAATAAGTGAATCAGAACTTAAAGACTCATCGGGCATTGTTAAAAGATGGACTATAATCCGATGAAGGGTATTTTGGTTAATTCACTCCTAGAGGTGACTTTTGACCTAAGTGTCCATTAAAATGTATAAGATTAAATTATTGAAAAAGGATTAAAAATGAAGAAGAGTAGGGAAAAGAAAGAAAAGAAATGAAAACTTAAAAATGTTAAAGGGAATTATGACATCATCATGACCTTATAATGACAAAATAAAAATTATAATTTTAAATTAAATAATTTTTAGGATAATTATCTAATATATATGAAGACAAAAGAGGAATTAAAAAGGAAATAAATCCACTACTTCTTCTTCATTGTGCCGGCTCCACTTTCCTTCTCACTTTTCTTTTCATTTCCTCCATGGATGAACTTCCCAAGCTCCAAAACCACCAAAATCTTTCCATAGATCATTCAATTCCTTAAGAGAAACGTTGACTTTGGGCCTTCATAAGAAGATTTGAAGAAAAAGATTGAAGAAATTTGAAAGATTGGAAGTCACTACTTGAGGTAAGCCATCTTACAAGCTTACTTAGTTATTTATGTGTTAAGTTAGGATTGATAATGGAGAAGAAATGACATGGAAAATTTAAGAAATTATGTATGAATCTTTAAGAAGGAAATTCAGCCAGCTTGATGTAGGTTAGGGTTTTGATAGGTTTAATCAAAATTAAACATGAATTAAGATATTGTATAATGAGGTATACATGATTGGTGAAGTGGAATGTTATGGAATTGCATGAATTGTGAAGTTGAGAATTAGGGTTTTGGTGAAAATTAGGGTTTTGAAGTATGCTATGTAATTGATGTTTATAATGATAAATTTTGGTCATTTGGTATGTTTTGGTTGAGAATTGATGTGAATTGATGAAAGGAATTAGTGAATTAGTAGTGTGTTGAATGGCCAGAATTCTAGACCCTCGAGTCTAGTAGGTTTGAATAGGTATAAGTTGAGTTACATAGCTCTAATTGGTGTAAGGCCAATTGGAGATGAAACTTGAGATAAAATGATAGAATTTTCATGAAGACGCCATGTCCAGAAACTGACTATAAGTTTCCCTAAAATTTGTTTGAATCCAGATTACAATTCTGGACCTAATAAAAAATGACCAAATAAACAGTACTTAGTAAATTAGGTATAATTCACTCTATAAAACTCCAAATTAGGTGATTCTTGAACCAATGGAAACCTGAGACATAGGAGAACAACTCTTATGAAGAACATATAGCCAAATTATGACCCTAACTTGATCAAATTGCTAGACAAAATTAGTCCACCAAAACTGCCCTGGACTAACCTGAACCTGGAAAATGTGAAGGATTAGCCATCCGACCAATTTTGGCAAAATTGCTAGAACTTGCGCTAAAAACATGAAAATTAGGTGATTCCAAAACCAAAATGTTCATAAGATATAGGACTACAAACTTTATGTTTTGACCAGAACCCAGTTCATAGGGCAAGATAGGGGAATTGTTGGGATAATTCAGAAATCCTAAATCTGGAATTCCTGCTCCTTAGCTAATTAACCTTATGACCTCCAAATGGTTATCAGCCTATAACTTTCTCTTCATAACTCCAATTGAAGTGATTCAAAATGATTTCAAAACCTAAGAAAAATATCTAAAACATTTTTTTAGGGACCAGGACCAAATTATGAGCTTAAGATACCTGGATATAAAATGCAAAGTTAAGGTACAAATCTGGAAACCTGGAATCTTAGGATATGGCACTTGGAATAATATTTGGTAAATTAGCCATAACTTGAGATCCAGAACTTGAGATTAAGTGATTCAAATTGGAAAATAAAACTAAGACATAAGGGAAAAATTTTCATTTAGATAATGTTCTCAAATTATGACTGAAATTAGGTTGAAATGGGATTGCAAAGTCAGTGTTCTAAACTGTCTAGAACCCAAATTCCTTGAATTTGTATAATTAACTTAGGCATTCATTAGACATTAGATTGATTATTTATTGGAGATAATTGGGATAAGTATTGAGACATTTCCATTGTGTATTTTCAGTGGAAAAAGGAGCCTCCTAAAGAGGAAAAAAAGTTAAACTAAGTAAGAGGTATAAAGAAGTTTGTGCACAACTATTCTTTTCTATGTATTAAATTTGGAATTTATTAGAATGAACCTTATATGAACGAATTATGCTTTTACTTTGTAATGGTGAACTTTAAATTGTTGAATTGACTTTATATGATTTAAATATGAATCCTTTTGTGCACTTAAGAATTTTATGTTTTGTTATGAAGATTGTGAAACGAAATCGCAACAACTAAGTGTGTTATTGATTGTAAATGCATTTTATTGAATGGAAATTGTTTGAACTGTATTTACTTGATTTACATTATGATTCTTTGAATGGAAAATTTTGTGAAATTGTTCTGAAACCATAGTTAGCATGGCAATGTGATTGTGTTCCTCATTAGCTTATCTAATGAGATGATATTGATTGTGATCTCCTCCACTTGTTGGGGTTGAATTTTCCCTCTCTGGCTGAAGTGTTGAGGTGTGTTACCAGTTGAGGAAGGATTGAATGAGTACTCATATTTGCAAGCTAGCCCATGTGTTCCCCTTTAGCCTTTTGGTTATTGGGAGTATTGGCTTTGTCATGGTGTATAACCTGACATTGTTTTAGTGTCATGCTCTGAACTGTGAGAATGTTTTCAACACCCTTAAATTATGCATACTTTGATAAAATGTGATTGAAACAAATGTTTATTAGTGGTTGGAAAATAATATATTGTTTTCATGGTTCAAGAAAAATATGAATATTTCAATTGCTTTGTTATGATTTGGATAAATTGTGATAACTTAATCAAATATTATTCAATAAATAATTTGTATGATCGAAAATATTGACCTAGATTTTATGAATTGTGAAGAATTTTAGATATTTTAAGCTCTTTGTTATGATTTGTCAAAGTATATTTTGTATTGAATTTTAATTTATTAGTTGTGCACCACTGAGTTCACAGCTCAGCGATAGCTTTGTATGCTGTCGCAGGTGAAAGAAAATATAGAGCAGCTGAGTGAGATCACTTGAAGCTGTGACTTGAAGACATGTTGAGGCTATCTTCGGGCATATCGTAGGTATACCCTTGTACATTAAGTTTTGGTGTAATCATGTAATTATATGTATGTAATTACATTAGAGCAGTTGTACAAAAATAATTATAATATTATTTTGAGACTTAATCAAATGTAAATTATTGTAATATTATTTTTTTGAAATGATCGTTTGAAAAGTTTTGTAATATTAATGTTATTACTTCAATTGATGTAAACATTTTAATTTCTTTCTGAGACTTGCGAATGATGAATTATTTTCTTTATCATGAGTTTTGTTGAGAATGAAATGAGACAATTTAAGTTGATTGAGTTCCAATTGGGCATGATGTATTTTTCATAAATTGTTTTTCAATAGGTTTGAAGAACTGTTTTGATATAGTTTTAGTCGTAACAATGCGAATTTTTCACAAAATTTTAAAAATACCTAATTATTCTTAAGTAAGATTTATGACATATATTTGAATTGAAAATACTTAGTTTAAATTTTTATCACCATGCTAAACTTAAAAATAAATTTACTTTGTCGAAATCCCTTGTAGTATATTTAATAGATTATCGGTAGGCGAAGTTCAGTAACTTATTAGGTATACTATGGGATCATGTCATATCTTACAGAGGGCTAAGGTGTGACACTTCTGTAATGTTTGGCTCTTTCTACCTACTCTACCAGAAGGGCCAGGAGCAGAAGATGGCTTCTTCTTGTTGCTTTTCTTCTTCTTCTTAGTCTTACCAGAAGAAGAAGAAGCAATAAGTGCCACCTCCTTTCCCTTTCTGCCAGGCATATTGCCTTAGGCAATCACAAGAATATTCAGAAGCCCAGCTAAAGTGCATTCTTGTTTAGTCATACGGAAGTTTGTGATAAAGCTTCCAAAAGACTCAAGCAAGGATTGTAGGATCAAATTCGTTTGGAAAGAAAAGTCCATGGAAAAATCCAATGCCTCCAACTGCTTTATAAACCTGATCATAGTATGGACAAGTTCTCCCACATCGTGGCCTTCATGCATCTTCATTCTGAACAGTTGTTTAGATATCTCATATCTAGCCAACCTACTGTTTTCACCAAACAACTCTTGAAGGTGACTCAGTATTTAAGAAGAAGTTTGCATTTTCTCATGCTGCTTCTATAACTGGTTAGTCATTGAAGTAAGCATGTAGCATTTGGCTTGCATGTCATCTTCATGCCACCTTCTCAAAGTGTCATGTTCTTCTTCTGTGGCTCCAGGTGGTAGTGGACCAGGAATCTTAGAATCAAGAATGTATCCTATACACTCATGATTGAGAACAATTCTCAAATTCCTAAGCTAATCAGATAAGTTAGGTCCTGTGAGCCTATTTTCATCTAGCATGCGTGATAACGGGTTGGACCTTTGTGCCATATTATCAGATATAATAACTGTAGAAAAAGCAAGATTCAAATTAGTTATGTTGTATCAAATAAATTAACTACTAATATGATTATGGTCTTTTAATCAAAGTGGTCCTCCCACTAACTTAACAAATCCTACACTTCCATAGTAGGAAATAAAAATGCTAATTGGATAGATTTCTAGTGGGTGATTGAATTCTTATATATTTTTAAACATCTTCAAATTACATTTTTTTGGATACTTTTAACAATACATAAGTGAATAACATTTATCCAACAAATCTCATGTGAAACTCAATCATTGGTTTTAGCCCCTAATGCTCAAAGCCTCAGGTACATCCATTCTTGGCCTATCTTGCCATAGTTAAGTTGAGCCCACTAGGCTAGTGATTATGGAAGTTTGAGCCCTTGATGACCTTAGGTACATCCATTCTTGATCACCAAAGTACCCACATACACACAACATCATATGCTTTAACAATTAAATTTAGAAAATCTCTTAGACCATAAAAACCATCCCTATGTAACCATAGCTGACAGTTTAAGTGTCAAAAATTTCCAAATTTAATTGCCCTAGTGGAGAGCCATGATCTAATTACTATAATTATACCATTACCAACTTAATCATTTAATTGGAAGATTTTGTGGTCAACTTAATTGCTATTAAGGTCTCACTTTGCACATTATCTATTTGGCATGCATATATTACATAAAAGCATCCATTCATACGCATCTCATGCATACATGGATGATCAAATAAAATGGCATGATCATGGACTTTCTAAGGGATTCAATTCTGAGCCACCAAGAATTGAATTAGGGCATTTCTTAGGTGTATTTCATCTATTCTATTATAAGAGTTGCTAAGGGAGTGCATGAATCAACCCTTGATCTTGACTTCCTCCCACTAGTCCCACCAATGCTCTTAATCTCCTTGTCCTTCTTACAGTCCAATTACAAAGTAACCCTAGGTATACCAAGGTGAATTTATAAGAATTTGGACTTTAGAGTCCTTAAATAAATGAAATACAACCTATGTAATATAACTCTTATAATACATGCCTCTGTGAATAAAATTAATTATTACAACCCAAAGAAAAATAAAAGAATTTAAATCTAATCGCATTGGTCTTTTATTGTCCATGATCATCCATCATGCATATTAGCATTTAACACTTAAACATAAATATAAATTTTAAATTAAATTGAATATCACATACTCAATATATAACTCAATTTGAATATTATTCAAATTAATTTTTAAATTTAGGAAAATTTTCCAAATTTAATCTTCATGAAAACAATTTTCAAAATTTATTTGTATGATTGGAAATCCTAATTGAACCATTCAATTAGATTTATGCTTGATTTAGGGTCACAAATTACACAATAATTGCATAAAAACCCTTAAAATCAGCCAAAACACGCCCCTGGCGCATGGGCTATGTAACCAGACATGCCACTACCAGAAAAAAAACATGCCCTCGAGCCTTATTACACTACCCGAGGCACACATTTACACAAGTCGTGTTGTGAGACACGTTTCGAATAGAAGGAAACACGCCCCAGGCCTAATTACACAGCTCGAGGTGCACATTTACATTGGTCGTGTGCCATAACATGCCCCTAGACATGCAAAAGCATAGGTCATGTACTACTACACGTCTTGGTCTGTGATCACCGACTCTCAGAACATGGCCCGCGGCCTGGGACACACCCAAACAGTGTTTTTTTCAGCAATTGAGTTTTTAGGGTTTTCTCCAATTTGAATCCCATGCAAATTGACCCAAACCCCTTCCAATCATGTAATTGAGTCCCAAAAACAATCCTGAGGGCAAATATAATGGCTCTGATACCAATTGAAAGGCGCAATGAAAGTAGTTTGAAGGTTGGATTTTAAAATTTTTCTAGGGTTTCATGCAAACATACAATATGTTTTATGATCCTAACCAACCTTAAGCACCTAAGGCATGTTAAAATACACTTTTAACATGCATGATTCTTTCATTTGCCATCAAGGATTGTTGTTTAACCATTAAACAATTTAAACCCTAACTAAAAGAGGGTTTAGAGACCTCTAACCTCAAGTGGCACAAAATCACACTTCTTGCTCTCTTTGGAAGTCTCCAGAGCTCCAATTGTAGCTCCTTTAGCTTGTCTACCATAAGTTTCACCAAGCTCCACCTTTACTAACCCCTTGCCTCTCCTTTGTGATGTACCAACCACTCTTGTAGGGGTTTTGCTTTGGTGGGGTTCAATTGGATGTATTTGAGAGACTAGAAACACTTTCTAGCATTTTGATTTAAGAAAAAAACAAGCTTTCTTTCAAGTATCAATGGAGGAATATAAAGAAGAGGGAGAGAGAGAGAGAGGCGCCATCCAACAAACGAGAAGGGAAGAAGATGATCAAATAAAAAATTAATTATTTTGTCTTTTTCTCTCCTTTTATATGTTACATAAGACAAGAGACATTAAATGGTTGCCACATGTTAAGGTCTCACTTAATCTAGCCTTTTATGTGTCTTAATCTCTTTATGACACTTGTCAAGCCTAGATTAAATCATCAATAATGGATCTTCCATCAATGGAAGACAAGTAGCACACATCTATAGGTACCATGTGTCACCATGTGAAATTAACATAATGCCCTTATTTGAATTTTGAGTTCCTAACTCAAAATTGTAATTCTGTCCCTCAAATTAATTTATATCACATATAAATTAATTTATTAATCAATCTCCATTAATTAATCTCATAATTAAATTTATATTTAAACTCTTTAAATATAAATCTAATTTATTTTATACATCTAATATCTAAGATTTGGTTTCAAGTAATGCTAGGGACTTTGCAATTTTATTGCAAACCAAATCTATTTAATTAATTAATTAAACTATTTAATTAATTAATTAAATCATAATTAATTAATTAAATCATAATTAATTTGGTGATTAACTTATGCAGGTGTGTGACTTACTAGGCCCTTTACTAATTGGCAATAAGAAATGTTATTAACTCTTAATATCATTGGAACTCTTCCATAACCGTAAATGATTTCCTCAAATCATTTTAGGCATCTCATAGACTATGGTTGACATCTAGCATAGTATGCCATGGCCACCCAATTAGTAATAAGGAATACCTTAAATATGAATATTTAATCATATATCACCATGCACTAAAATCCTTCTGTATTATCTTCCAATCCCATTAAGGATCATGTTAGAGTCAAACCCCTTATCATGGAATCTTATACACTCATTTGAAATCTTATTATTGAAATATAAGACTTTACCATCAGGAAACACCTTTCCTGACAAAGTCATCTGTCCTGGCCAGGAACTTAATATTATCAAGAACAGCTGAAATCCGCATAGGACTTTTAATCCTGTTTACTCAAGGCTATCGATCCCCTCTTGACTGAACACCTATCCCAACATATGACCGATCTAAGCCAACATACCCCAACATATGACCGATCTGAGCCAACATGCACTGAAATATCCATACTCAGTACAGATATATAAGTAGTATCAAACTCAAACTATCCATATAAGAGACAACCGTGTCATCTCAGGTATGAGAATTATATGCACTAGTATGACACAGATAATATTTTATTGACTCGAGTAAACGCCATATTCATGTCATCTGTATGTAATGAGTTTGGCCTACTTATCTCATAAGTACCCACTGTGTTTATCCTGATATCTCATATCAGATGGTATGAGACTCACCATTCCATATAAATCAGTATCTCATACTGATCAATGGAGATAAATAAAGGTGACAGCTCTTTGGATATAATGTGCCCACCAAAATATCCTTTAGCTACGAACTCTGATTTATAGCAAATGTCCAATATATTCTGTTACTCATATTCTTATCTCATAAGAATAGAATATATAACATATTGCTAATAGACAATTTCAAATAAATATGATATTATACATACATGACATTTAAATGAAATGTTTATTGCCATTAATATATTTATAATGTTATTTATGAGTTACATAATTAGTACATGCTCTAGGGCACACACAACTAATAGTTTAATAACAGTAGATTAGGTCAGGTAGTGTGGCTCAACTGGTAGTGAGAAAGATTTTTGTGAGTCCCTCATTAAGAAGGGGATAAGGTAGAGGATGAGGTTCTTCTTCCTCAATGGGGGGCTCTCAAGAAATTGGTTCAACAAAATCGGTACGAATCTTTACCATGACACATTAGGAGGCCAATACCTCAAACACTGTGGTGTCAGATAACCTTTGCATTGGAAGCTTTGATGTGCATGTTTTGAATGATCCTAGTGCATCTCATTCTTTTGTTAACCTCAAAGTGGTTCTAAGGTTAGGTTTAGCAGTTTCAAATCTACAATGTTCATTGCTTGTTAGTGGGCCCAAGTTTGATCCTTCAGTGACAGAAATAATCTGTTATGCCTGTCTAGTGATGGTAGAGGATAAATGTTTTCCAGTTAACCTGGTAGTCCTAGAATTGATGGATTTTGATGTCATTCTAGGGATGGATGGGCTCTTAGCCAATTATGCTACCTTAGATTATAGAAACAATGTAGTAGGGTTTAGAGGATAGGATGTGTCACACCCTACCCCTCTGTAAGGCATAACATGATCCCGTAGTATACTTAATGAATTACCAACTCCGTCTACTGATAACCCATTAAATACACTACAAGGGATTTTAAAAACTTTTCTTACTTCTTTTACAGTGGTGAGCACTATTTACAGGTGTTAAAGACTTTAGTGAACTGAAGTGAAATAACTAACTCATTTGGTTTATTTGGAATTTCTGTAAAAATTTTGGCAGAGTGCCATCTGTATTTTGGATAAAACAGTTCTTCAGAAAACCTGTAAAAGACACTTCAATAATTTTCCAAATCTCAACTCTAATATATTTCTCAACACAACAATTTATCAACTCAATTCCATAGAAATTTTTCAAAGTCTGAGATAAGGAAATATAATACAATTTTCACAAGTCAAATAACTCATAATTAGTTTACAACTTCAAGGTACAATTTGAATTTACAACTGCTCAAAACCAAAAACAAAATGTACATACAGTGTCATACATTACAGTACAAAATGCAAAATATTGGTATACTCATTATACTGTAATCCTCATTGGATGTATATGCGACCTAGTCACGCTGTCTGTCTCTCTACCGCGATAAAGAATAAAGCTATCACGAGACAATGTCTCAGTGGTGCACAACATTAACCAAATACAATTTAAATCACAATTCATAAGTCATGTAAATAGTGGATACTTAAAACCATAGTTAAATTCAAGACAATAAATGTCAACAAGAATTTAAACTCCATTTGTCAATATCACAATAATTTTCCATAAGTCAGATCATGTTTGAATTCAAAAGACAGCATATGTCAATGAGGGTTTAAATCCATTTCACAATCTCATAATACACATCAATAAATCACACACAGCTTAATCATGATCCATAGTTCAATTCATCCCAAAAGCCAATGGCTAATGAGGTATTCAATTCGTCCCAAAAGTCGATGACTAATGAGGAAT
This sequence comes from Hevea brasiliensis, assembly GCF_030052815.1. NCBI lineage: Eukaryota > Viridiplantae > Streptophyta > Magnoliopsida > Malpighiales > Euphorbiaceae > Hevea > Hevea brasiliensis. The sequence goes on from NC_079499.1 coordinate 52,755,449, forward strand.
AACATAGCTAGCTAGCAAAAATATGAGTACTCATCCAATTCGTCCTCAATAGGCACACACCTCAACACTTCAGCCAGAGAGGGAATTCAATTCGTCCCACTAGACAAGCTAATGAGGAATACAATCAATATACATGACAGCTGTGGTTTCAAACCATTTCCAATGCTTTTAAATCAATAAGTATCCATCAATGTCATTCAAACAATTTTTCACAGTTTCAAACCATTCACAATATTTTTCAATCAATAAGTGTCCATCAAACACATTTTCACAATTTAAAACAATGATATACAAATAGTCAATATTTATTTCAATTGAAAATAATTCAAAAGAAACAGTTGTTGTGCACAAACCTCTGATGACTGTCCCTCTGGTCTGGACTCAGTGTTTCCTTCCCTTTTGCTGAGTCCTTGTTAACTGAGAAACACAATTTGAAGTGTTTCAGTGCTAAATTAAACTGTCTCTATTGATGGTGTTTGGTAAATAATGCAATGAACTCAATTATTCACTTAATCACCTAATATACCGACCCTCGTTGCGCTTTAGGTAAATTAGGTTTTAATGTCATTAATATGTCACATTCGATAGGGTTTTAGGTTTGGTACGTTTTACCAAAGTCATTTCCTTGTTTAGTGCATTTTAATGCAAATTGCTGGATTCCGGGACATTGGTTTGACCTAGCCGGACGATCTAGTTCCCTCGGTTTTCGGGTCTCAGTCAAAACTACAAACTTGTAGATCTAGGTCTTATGGACTGCGGTGCAAAATTTTAGGTCAATCCGAGTTAAGTTGGCCAAGTTATGGTCATTACACTATTGCTGGTCAAATGGTATCAATTTAGGTCAATTTTAGGTCAATTTGGTCAACTCTGGTTCGGCCAGTTTTTGGACTCTAAGTTGTGCAAGTTGTTTAACTTGCTTATGGTCATTTCTGGGCTTTGGTGTCTTCATAAGACTTGTAGGTATGGGTCTTAACTATTCTTGGTTAAAATTTCAGGTCAATTGGACCTGTTTTGAGTGAGTTATGGCCTAAACACTCACTGCTGCCCAATTGGTCATTTTTCAGGTCCTAATTGCACCTAATCCGAATTGGTCATTTTCTTAGGTCACCTTACAAGCAGAATTTTGGTATGTTTTCTCAATGAAAGTTGGCACATTTTGTGCCTAGTTTCACCTCCAATTGGTTTCATACCAATTGAGGTTACACATTTAAACTTATTGGCTAAAATGTACACTGCCCTCTATATGCCTTTCAAACCTCAATTCAAACACACATTTATCTTGCTCTACTTTAAATCCCCTTACCTAATTCTGATTTTATACCATTCCATATTCATTTATCACTTCTTACTATGGTCAATTTGGACAGAATACAAATATTCTCAATACATCAAATACAACCCTAAACCACAAAGTCCAAATTTAGCAATATATGTACATAAATACACCTAATCATTACATATAAATTTCCACTACTAATTTACATACACATTCATCAATTCTTCTATGTCAACATTCTGCCAACACTTCCATCAATACATACAATTATTCAAGGGTCCCCAAGCTGCCGAAAACCTTCTTCAACACCACATTGCCCTACAATTCATCAATTCTCATCCAAGTGCCAAAATCACCTTATACATGTGAAGTAATTCACTAGGTTATTAAGTCATCATGATCAATAACAATTCTCATCAATTATATGCACAAATATCTCATCAAATACATGACTCCATTGCTGTCCAAAATGAACACAACAATAACTCTTCAAACTCAAAATTTTCCTTCACAAAACCAACACCCATAACATGTACACAAAACTTAACAAAGCTATCTTCAAAAATATTAACTTACCTTATGTTTGGAGCTTGTTAAACCTTGCTTAAACTTCTCAAATTTAGTATCAAACTCTTCCTTGTGATGAGTAGACAAACTTTCATGAAGCCACTTAAGGGATTGGAGTTGAAAATGGAGAGTTATGAGAGCTTGCATGAAAACGTTAATGGTGGATTCTTCACCTCTTCATTTCGGCTTGGATGGGAAAATGGGGAAGATGAAGTTGCTGCTGGAGATAGTGGAATTACATCAGCCCCATTTAGTGTTTAATTAATCCTATAGTGGTCCACTAACTAGGTTTACATCATATAATAATCTAATTGTTCACTTAATCCCACATTAACCCATGATTTTAGCTATTTACTTTAGGTACCACCAAATTAATTTTTCATTTCATTTTCTAAGTGTAATATTATTTATTTTTAATGGACATTTAGGTCAAAAGACACTTCGGGATGTCAAATGACCATAATGCCCCTGTTCGGGTGGCATTCCCGATTTTTCGGTAACACCATATTTTGTCTATTTTTCGATTTCTCACTTTTCTTTGTACTAATTATTAAATTTTTCTTTGATCTTTCTAATGATATTTATTCTTCAATAAGGGTCTATTTAAGTCCTAAAAATGTTTTCCAGGGTTCCCCGCAGTCCAGGGCTAGTCAACGGTCCACGCCGTGGCTTCCCAGTGCGGTCACCCATCGCTAGGGTTATCAGCTCGCTTAACTTGGTTACATTTCTTTGCTATCATTTTTCCTTTGTTTTTCTTGTACTTTCTTTTATTGTATTTCATTATTTTATGTCTCCTCACTCATTTTAAAGTGTGGTTCTAGGCATCCTAGCTGTCCGGACAACACTGGTCACCGGAACAGCAGAACGCACTACCGAACTTAGGGGTGTTACAGGATGGGTTGGAGGTAGTTTTTCAAGGAGATCAGAAATTAATAGTGAAGGGGATGATCTCCACGATATAAGCTAGCAAGATGCTCTAAAAAGGATGTAGAGGGTTTCTAGCCCATGTTAAAGAGGTTATGGAGAGCAGAAGTGGACCGAAATCAGTTCATGTGATAAGAGAGTTGCTAGATGTGTTTCCTGAGGAACTACCTAGTCTGCTGCCTGAGAGGGAGATAGATTTTGAAATTGATCTAGTGCTTGGTACTAGACCCATATATATCCCTCCTTACAGGATTGCTTGTGCAAAGTTGAAAGAATTGAAAGAACAACTATAGGAATTAGTGAATAAGAGATTCATCTGACTGAGTACTTCTCCTTGGGGTGCTCCAGTATTGCTTGTAAAAAAGAAAGATGAATCCTTAAGGCTGTGCACTGATTATATGTAGTTGAACAAGGTAACAATAAAGAACGAGTACCCTATGTCTTATATTGATGATTTGTTAGATTAGTTGGTTGGAGCTAGTTGATTTCAAAGATAGATTTAAGGTCCAGATACTACCAGTTGAGGATTAAGGAGTCAGATATTCCAAAGACTGCCTTTCAAATTAGATACAGGCATTATGAGTTTCTTATGATGCCGTTTGGGTTAACAAATGTCCCAGCACATTCACGAATCTCATGAATAGGGTATTCATATAATATCTAGATTACTTTGTAATTGTCTTTATTGATGATGTTTTGGTGTATTCCAGAAGTCCAAAAGATCATGCACAACATCTAAGAATAGTTCACTAGACACTAAGGGAGTGTCAATTGTATGTCAAGTTCTCTAAGTGTGAGTTTTGGCTAAGGGCTATATCCTTCTTAGGACATATAATGTTAGAGAATGGAATCAAAGTAGATCCTATAATGGTAGAAGCAGTGGCAGATTGGCCAAGGCCAACCACAATGATAGAGATCAAGAGTTTCCTAGGTTTACCTGGCTATTATAGGATATTTATACCTAATTTCTCTAAGATTGCTACTCCAATGACTAGGTTAACTTAAAAGAATAGGAAGTTTGAATAGAGTGATGAATGCAAGGAGAGCTTTCAAAAGCTTAAGGGATGTCTAATTTCAGCACTAATATTAGCTCTTCCTTCAAGCAATGAAGATTTCATTGTCTACTGTGTTGCTTCCAGTATGGGTTTGGGATGTGTTCTCATGCAGAAGGGAAGAATAATAGTTTATGCTTCATGATAGTTAGCATGAAGCTAATTATCCCACTTATGACTTAGAAATGGCAGCCATAGTTTTTACTATAAAGATGTGGAGACATTATCTCTATGGAGCAAAATGCGAGATCTTTATAGACCATAAGAGTCTCTAGTACATCTCTAAGCAAAAATAGCTGAATCTCAAATAAAGAAGATAGGTAGAACTGCTCAGTGATTGTGACTATATAATCTAGTACCATCTGGGTAAGGCAAATGTTATTGCAAATGCCCTCAGTCAGAAATCATTTGGCAGTTTGGTTCATATTGTAGCACCCCTAGGTTCGGTAGTGCGTTCTACTATTCCGATGACCAGTGTTGTCCGGACAGCTAGGATGCCTAGAACTACACTTCGATATGAGTGAGGAGACATAAAATAATGAAATACAAGAAAAGAAAACACAAGAAAAACAAAGGAAAAATAATAGTAAAGAAATGCAACCTAGTTAAGCGAGCCGAGAACGCTAGCGATGGGTGACCGCACCGGGAAGTCACGACGTGGACCGTTGACTAGCCCTGGACTGCGGAGAACCCTGGAAAATATTTTTAGGATTTAAATAGACACCTATTGAAGTATAAATATTATTAGAAATGTCAAAGAAAAATTAAATAGTTAGTACAAAGAAAAGTGAGAAATCGAAAAACGGATAAAACCCGGTGTTACCGAAAAATCGGGAATGCAACCCGAATAGGGGCATTGTAGTTATTTGACACCCCGAGTTGTCTTTTGACCTAAATGTCCATTAAAAATAAATGATATTACACTTGAAAAATTGAATGAAAAATGAGATTAAAGATAAAATATGATTAAGAGAAATTAAGTGGAAAAATATGGGAATAATTAAAAGTTTAATTATAATATTATTTATTTAAGGATAGTGGAGCACTAAGTGGACTATATAAGCCACATGAGGACCAGAAAATCTGCATTCAACTTCATCTTCTTCCCATTTTAAAACCTTGTCGAATCCATTTCCTTCCCTAAAAATCACCATGGCCACACCTTGCATGCAAGCTCCACTCCTAATGATCAAGCCACAATTTCTCCAATTGTTCTTCATTAAAAGTGTTCTACACATCATGGGCAGCATGTAGGAAGCAAGAAAGAGGAGTTTTGGTGAAGTTTATTAAGCCCAAGTTGAGGTTAGTGCTTAATCTTTCCATTTTCCTTCATTAATCCTTGTGTTGAGCTTTGGGTAAGTTGAATTGCTAAGAAAATTTGAGGAAATGATTGAGTATGGGTGAACCTTATTTTTGGCAGCCATGGAAACTCTTTAAGGGCAGTTTATTCTTGCTTCTAAATGGTAGATTAAAGGATTGATTAAATATATATGTGTGTAGGAAATTATTTGGGTGATGTATACTTAGTATATGTGGATGTATATTTGAAATTTGAAGCTTGGGAATTAATGGAATGTAATGCATGAATTGGCAGCCTGGTTGGGTGAACCATAAGGATGTTATTTCATGTTTAGATGATGGAATATTAATGTTGAATTGTGTTAGTTGTGATGGCAGTTTGGGTATATGTGTGATGGTGTGAAGTTGGACATGTAAATGAGCATGAATAGGTAGTTAAATTGTTGTAATTGAATTTGACAAATTCTGCACTTAATAGTGTATGTTGAATGTGATTGTCAGCTGCCAAAATGATCAATAAAATGTTGTGAAATATGTTTAGGTTAGGGTACAAACCAGAAATGGCATAAAGGTGAAGTTTGGTAAGGGTTAAAGGTGATCTTTGATGAGTATGAATAAAATGCAATAGGGCAGTTTGTGTTTTGGGCTTAGAACCTTAAGTGTGTAGCTCCAATTGGTATGAGACCAATTGGAGGTGAAACTAGGCACAAAATATGCCAACTTTCATGAAGGAAGCTTGCCAAAATTCTGCTTGCAAGGTAGCATGAAAAATGACCAAATCCGGATTAAGTGCAAATAAGGCCTGAAAATTGACCATTTGGGCAGTAGTTAGTATTTATGCCATAACTCACTCAAAACAGGTCCAATTGACCTGAAATTTTGACCATGAATAGTTAAGACCCATATCTACAAGTCTTATGAAGACACCAAAGCCCAGAAATGACCATAAGCAAGTCAAACATCTTGCACAATTTCGGGTCCAAAAACTGGCCGAACCAAAATTGACCTAAAATGACCTAAAGTGACCAATTTTGATGCAATTTGACCAGAAATAGTAAAATGACCATAACTTGGTCTACATAACTCAGAATGACCTGAAATTTTGCCCTGTATGCAATAAGACATAGATCTACAAGTTTGTAGTTTTGACCGAAACCCGAAAACCGAGGGAGCTAGGTCTTCCGGCTAGGTCAAACTAGTATCCCGGAATCCAGCAAATTGCAAGAAAATGCAAGATACATGGAAATGAATTTGGTAACATGTACCAACCCTAAAAGACCTAATTTACTTAGAACGCATCGAGGGTCGACGTATTAGGTTGACTAAGCAAATAATAGCATTCAGTGAATTACTTATCAAGTATTATCGTTAAAGACAGTTTAATTAAGTACTGAAACACTTCAAATTGTGTTTATCAGTTAGCAAAGACTCAGGGAAAGGGAAGGAAACACTGAGTCAAGGCCAGGAGACGGTTATCAGAGGTTTGTGCACAATAAGTATTTCTTTTGAATTTTTCAATTGAAATAAATTACGATTATTTATATGTTATTGTTTTAAATTGTGTTTGTGCACAATAAGTATTTCTTTTGAATTTTTCAATTGAAATAAATTATGATTATTTATATGTTATTGTTTTAAATTGTGTTTGTGCACAATAACTTTGATATTTACTGCTTTTACTAGCAAATTTATTTGGAGAAATGAGTTATGAATAATTTTTAAATGCTTTGGTTTTGGGAATATTATTTGGAACTTATTGTGTTGCCAACTTTGCAAATGAAAATTTTGAGAAAAAAATGTGATTTATGGTTTGTATGAAATATTGTGATTTGAATTTGTTTTGATTCACACTTGGCATGACACTGTTACTATGTTCCTCTTCCATTTATGGGGTGAGTGTGATATATTCCTCCCTCTTTGACTTATCAGTCTGGGGTGAGTGTGATTATGTTCCTCCCTCTTTGACTTCCCAGTCTAAGGTGAGTGTGGATGAGTACTCATTATATAGCTAGCTTCCTCCCTCATTGATTTAGATTATTGGAGTGAGTGTGTCTTGTCGTGGTGTACAACACGGCATGTGCGAAAAAATTGTGTCATGGCCTAAATTGTGTTATCGATCGACAACACTGTATTATTCAGTTATTTGATCAAATTGTGTTGATTCAATTATTTGATCAAATTGTGTTATTGATTGGCAAAACTGTAATATTCAGTTATTTGATCAAATTGTGTTATGGATTGGCAAAACCGTGTTATTCAGTTATTTGATCAAATTGTGTTATGGATTGGCAAAACTGTGTTAGTCAGTTATTTGATCAAATTTATGTTATATGAACTTTGTAAATTGTGAAATGGAATTGTGAACTATTTGATTTGTGAATTGTCAATAAAAGATTTATGTATCGCATTTCAAATTGTTATTGTGCACCACTGAGTAAATTTTACTCAGCGATAGCTTTTCATTGCTGTCGCAGGTAGACAGACTGACAAGGCAGCAGACTAGGCTGCTAGTACTACACTGAGAGATCATCGGCTATATTGAGTATACCACATTTTGCATTTTATACTGTAATGTATGTTCACTGTATGTATATAGTGTTCTTAGTTTTGAGAAGTTGTAAATTAAAATTGTACATCGAAGTTGTAAAGTAAATTATGAGTTGTTTTGGCTTGTAAAATTTGTACTGTATTTCTTTTATCTCAGTCTTAGAAAAATTATTGTGGATTTGAGTTAAAAAAACATATTGTGTTGAATTATGTTGGAGTTTGAGATTGAGAAAAATATTGAAGTGCTTTTTACAGGTTTTTGAAGAACTGTTTTATTCAAAATACAGAGGGCACTCTGCCAAAATTTTTACAGAAATTCCTAATAATTCAAATGTGTTAGCTCTTTCACTTCAGTTCAAAGAAAAATTTTAACACCTGTAAATAGTGCTCACCACTATAAAAAGAAGTAAGAAAAGTTTTAAAATCCCTTGTAGTGTATTTAATGGGTTATCAGTAGACGAAGTTGGTAATTCATTAGGTATACTACGGGATCATGTTATGCCTTACAGAGGGGTAAGGTGTGACACATATATCCATAGAAAGACAGCCCATCTTGAAGGGGTTGCACCAATTTATTAGAGAAGGGTTGCAGTTGGAGTTATTAGCCAAGGGTTCTTGGATAGCTTTGATGAAGGTGATACCAATGTAGCTAAGGCAAATAGCAGAGAAACAGCAAAAAGACTCTGAGTTGGTGAAACTTGCAGAAGGGGTATAGAAAGGTAAGAGTTCTATTTCGACGAAAAATGAGTGCTAAGGTTTGGCAACATGTTATGTGTACCAAATGACACCCAACTCAAGGGAGACATAATGAGGAAAACTCATAATTCTAAGTATAGTGTGTACCCTGGAGACACTAAAATGTATTGGGACTTAAAGGTGTATTAGTGGCCTTCCATGAAAAAAGAGATTGCACAGTTTATGATTGCATGTGAAGTCTGTCAGAAGGTGAAGCTGGAGCATTAGAAGCCAGCAGGAATGCTTAACCCACTAGCCATTCTAGAATGGAAATGGGAAAATGTGGCCATGGATTTTGTTGTGGGGTTACCAGTAGCCTCTAACAGACATGACTCAATATGGGTTATAGTGGACAGGTTAACCAAGACTGCCCACTTCATTCATGTTAGAGCTGACTACTCTATGGATAAGTTAGCTTAGGTGTATGTAGCAAAGATAATAAGGTTACATAGAACTCCAGTGACAATAGTCTTTGATAGAGGACCATAGTTCACATCAAGGTTATGTCCCTGTCTTCAAAATGAGTTAGCCACCAGGTTAGACTTTAGCACGACCTTTCACCCTCAAACAGATGGACAATTAAAAAAGACCATACAGACGAGAATATGCTTAGAATGTGTGTACTTGACTTTGGTGGATCATGGAAAAAGTACATTCCTCTAGTTGAGTTTGCATAAAATAATAATTATCACTCTAGCATTGGAATGGCACCCTATGAAGCTCTATATGGGAGGAAATGTAGGTCTTTTATGTGTTAGGAAGAAGTTAGTGAAAGAGCTTTAGCATGAACAGAGTTGTTGGAAGTTAACAATCAAGCCATGCTCTTAATTAGGGCAAGGTTGAAGACAACAGCCAGTAGACAGAAAAGTTATGTAGATCTCTATAGAAGAGAAGTAGCTTTTCAGGAAGGGGATATGGTGCTTTTGAAGGTATCTCCAATAAAGGGTGTCATCCAGTTTGGAAAAAGAGGCAAACTAGCTCCAAGGTAAATTGGACCATATGAAGTGCTGTAAAGGGTTACAAAAGGTTAAAAATGTGTCTTATAAGTTAAAATTGCCACTAGAAATGGAGAGAATCCGTCCGATTTTCCATGTTTCTACGTTAGGAAGTTTATGTCAGATCCAAACAAGGTTATAAGTGATCTAGACATGGAAATTTCAGAAGATCTTGCTAATGTTGAATAACTATCTGAGTTGTAGACACTCGAGTAAGGAAGCTGACGAACAAGGAGATACCTATGGTCAAGGTCTTATGGAACCACCATAACATGGAAGAGTGCACTTGGGAAACCTGTGATTCCATGATACAACAATACCCCCACCTTTTCTAGGTATATTTTGTATGCTCTGTTTATAGTTATGTGTTTGTTTTAACATTCAAAGATGAATGTTTTTAGAGGGAGGAGAATGTAACATCCACCATTTTCCAATATTGAAATATTTATCTTTGATGAAATATTCTAGTGAAGAGTGAAACTTCACAGACAAAGGAGTAGCGATGATATGTGAAATTTTGTCTATGTATGTGGCTTGAAATATTCAAAATGTATGTAGCAATGAAAAAAATGTTTCAAGGGTTTTGTTCTTTAAAAGTTTTAAAATAGTTGTTTTGGGTAAAAGGAACTTTGGTAGCTGAAGGACAGACTTTCAGTAGCCAAAGTCCTTTTTATGATTCAAATGCCCATTTGGGAAGAATCAACTCCAGCAGCCTAAAGTCCTCTGACTATCAAGGGTATAAATGGGACCACAACTCATTTCTTATTTAAAACACTTGGGTTTTCCTTCTTTTCTCTCTCTCTCTCTCTCACACAACTTTTGGGCATATAAGGATCTCTTTGAAGAGATTTCCTTTGATTTTTTGAAGATCTAGAGGGGGATTCTTCCATTTAAAAGTGTGAAAGAGTATATTCAAGTTTTAAAGTTTTGGTTCTCCTGCCTCCAAGATCTAAGAAAGTTGATGAGGGATGAGGCTTTTATAGCTTTAATTTCATGAAAAGTTGTTTTAAGTTAAGTTTTAGTGAAGTTTATGAATGTTAGTTTTGGGGAAAACCTAGGATTTGACTTTTGATTCATGTATGTGAATTTTAGGTAAGTTTTCAAGTTTTTTTAAGCACAATGATGTGTATATGTGATGGGATTGTGTTTTGAAACTTTGTAATGAGTTTAAGTATTAATGGGAGATAGGATCTTTAGGTTTTTGACTTGGGAATTTTGGGAATTCCCAGGTTCGACTACCAAAAGCCAGAGGTTCGACAACCAAAACTTGTAGTTTCTCCAAAAATCTAGAATTTTTCTAGGTTCAGCAGCTAAAGTCCCAAACTTCGGTAGCCGTAGTGGCTATTAGCAAAAATTGGGCACCTAATGTTCCAAGGTTTGACAGCCAAAGTCCAAGACTCTAGCAACTGAACTTAGTTCTACCAACTTCATTTCTCCTTGTAACACCCTCACTGTAGCAATTCTATACATTCTACTGTTCAGGTGACCAGCGTCAGTCCGAACAGCTAGAATGACTGAAAAACTATTTAAACTAAAGTGAGGAACCATAATTAACTCAAATATTAATAAAAAAAATTTAAGAAAAATTTTAGAAATAAAATACAACCAAGTTAAATGAGCAGATGCCCTAGCGATGGGTAACCTAGTGGCAAGTTGCGGTCTTCGCAACTAGGAGCCCTAAATCTAGGAGAAAATTCATAAAATAATTTTTGGGACAACAAAGAAGAGTCATTGAGGTTTCTATGGCATTAGAATGCCAAGAAAAGGCTTAGAAAATTTTTTTAATTGGTACAAACAATTTTGGCTTAATAAGCCAAATGGAGGGCATTTTGGTCATTTCGTCTTCAGAGATGATTTTTGGCCGACTTCTCCAGTTGAGAAAATAATTATTATGACATAAAATGTAAATAAATATTGTTAAAAATTTAATTAAAAATGAGTAGAAAAGAAAAGAAAAATGAAGTAAAAGGCATAATTATGACATAAGCATGATGTAACTAAAAGCCTCCACCAATCACATTTAAACAACCACTTAATTAACGAATAAAAAGTGATAATTGAGACTAAAAAAATAAAAATACATTCTGCCTTCTTCCTTATCTCAAACCAGTCGTCTCCCTCCCATAACCCAACCTCCATTAAAAGCTTCATTAAGCTTCACACCCCACTCAATCTCATCATAAACCCACTCAAGCTCTTCACTAAAAAATGATCTTGCATCTTGAACAACTTCTAACCAGCAAAAAGAAAGGGAAAAAGAGAAGATTTGGAGCTCTTAAAAACTACTACAAGAGGTAAGCGCTCTTAACTTCAAGATTTAGTGTTTAAATTGTATGGATTAGTTGAATTGAGTTGTAAATATGAAGAAAAATTAAAGAAATCATGGGTAATGGCTAAAAAGGAAATTTGGATAGCTTGGAAGCAAGGGGAATTTCTATGTTTTATTTAGTTTAAACTTACCTCCTAATGCTATTTAACATGTATATGCATGAATTTTTAATGGGAGTAGCATGTGTTGCAAGATTAAGAGAATTGGAGAATTAGGGTTTAGGGGTAATTAGAGTTTTGTTCAACTAAAGGTGAATCAGTGTTCTAAGGGTCAATTATTGACTATTTGAGATGAATTGACTTTGATTTAGACTGAAATGTGGCATTGGATTAGGAATTGGTATGCTGCCCTTTGTGATCAATTCTAAACTCTGTGAGTCCAGTGTGTTCATGGGGTTATATCTTAAGCTGTGTTGCCCCAATTAGTGCAACGCCAATTGGAGGTGATATTGGACACATAATGCAACATTTTTTGTGAAGAAACCCTACCAAAAAAACTCACCTAAGTTGACCTAAAAATTGCTTAAATCCGGGTAGCACACAAGCTATCCCTGGAAAATGACCAAATAAATAGTGTTTATTCATTTAGTCATAACTCAATGTAGAAAGGTCCAATTGACCTGAATTTTTACCAATAGAAAGTTCAAACATAGCCCTACAACTTTTATGAAGAAAACAAACCCAAATTTTGACCATAACATGTCCAAAAACTGATCTGCATTCAGTGTACAAAAATTACAGAATTGATTTTCCCTAGAAATTCTAGAAAAATTACAATCTGGCCAGTTATGGTGTTTAGGCCATAACTTGAGCTACAAAACTCCAAATGGAGTGATTCAAAAAAATGAAATGTAACTAAACACAATAAGGAACAACTTTGATGAAGAACATTTGGCCAAATTCTCATTGTTGAATGGCCTAATGGAACAATGAACTTTAGCATCCAAAACTAAAATTTCTGATTTATTCTCCATTGGTTAGAAATATTGATTGGCAACTAATGCCAACACTTTTGGGAACCAAAATGTGGTAAATTTATATGGTTAGAACTCATGTAACTATTATGCATTGAAAAGTCAATAATTTGACCTAAATAGTAAAATGAATAGTAACCTTTTATGTAAAACATGAAAATTCAATCAATAATTTTGTAATGTGCCCTAGTACACCTAGTAAAATTGGTTTAGATAGGTTGGCATGCCAATAGGGTTTAGTTAGCAGTACTAAACATGACATTATGCCATTTTGTGATTTTATGGCTTTTAGCCATTCTGAAATTATGGTGATACTTGCCCTTGTGCCTAATAATTATTACAGCTTATTAGTTGTTCTGTTGTACACCAAAAAATACATATGTGACCGATGGTGTGACGGCCCAAGGTACTTGGTACCCAGTGCCAGTTTACCCGTTTATCCAGTCCAGTCATCTAGTATAGGTTACTTGGGCAACCAAAAAAATGGAAGTTCATAAATTTAATGAAAAAATGGATATAACAAGTACCAAATAAATAAGACTATAAATAATTACTAAAAATTTGTCTGCATGAGACATCAATATACACATTGCATATTTATTTCTTTTTAGTTCTCTTTATTTTATTATTGGCACCACTAAGCATTATTGCTTAGCGCATTGCTTTTTGCCATGTGTAGGTTCTGGAGAGACTGATAGAGAGCCCAGCAGACCATAGACTGGGTGAGGTCACTGATCTCTGTATAGAGTCAGAGTCACCTCTCATCTGCAATGCATCAGTGGTAGGACCTTTGGGTTCCTTTTGAAATTTTGTTTTTGCATTTCGTAATAGGTAGTAATTTGTAATTTGTAAATTATGAACTCATGTAAATAGTAATTTTATGAAATCATATGTTGATTTACATATTTTGTAAAATTTCATTAATTAATATAATTTGAGAATATCTTTATGAAATTAAATTTGATTTTGATATGAATGAAATTGTGGATTCATGTTGAAAACTTGAGATGGTTGTGATTGTTGAAAATTGTTGAGACCATGTTGATGGTTATTGGTGTTTGAGAATATGGATGAATGTTTTGGAAGTGTTTTTCATAGGTTCCACAGAACTGTTTTCTCCATTTTTAGCTGGTACTCTGTCGGATTTTCTATAAAATTTTTGGAACCTCAAATGAATTTATAATTAATGACTTAAGTAAATCAAATCTCCCAAATAGCATGTCATCATTAGAAAGAAATAAATTAAGGAAGGATAAAAAATAATTGAGATAAAATATGGTGCTTTGGTACACTGTGTTGCATATCTTGCTCAGCTATACTGTAGATGGGTAAGAGGTGTCACATTTAGTTTCATTAATTAATATTATTTGAGAATATCTTCATGAAATTAAATTTGATTTTGATATGAATGAAATTGTGGATTCATGTTGAAAACTTGAGATGGTTGTGATTGTCGAAAGTTGTTGAGACCATGTTGATGGTTATTGGAGTTTGAGAATATGGATGAATGTTTTGGAAGTATTTTTCACAAGTTCCGAAGAACTGTTTTCTCCATTTTTAGCCGGTACTCTGTCGGATTTTCTATAAAATTTTTAGAACCTCAAATGAATTTATAATTAATGACTTAAATGAGTCAAATCTCCCAAATAGCATGTCATCATCATAAAGAAATAAATTAAGGAAGGATAAAAATAATTGAGATAAAATATGGTGCTCTGGTACACTGTGTAGCATATCTTGCTCGGCTATACTGTAGACGTGTAAGGGGTGTCACATTTAGTTTCGTTAATTAATATAATTTGAGAATATCTTCATGAAATTAAATTTGATTTTGATCTGAATGAAATTGTGGATTTATATTGAAAACTTGAGATGGTTGTGATTGTTGAAAATTATTGAGACCATGTTGATGGTTATTGGAGTTTGAGAATATTGATGAATGTTTTGGAAGTGTTTTTCATAAGTTCTGAAGAACTGTTTTCTCCATTTTTAGCTGCTACTTTGCTGGATTTTCTATAAAATTTTTGAAACCTCAAATAAATTTATAATTTCTATAAATGACTTAAATGAGTTAAATCTCCCAAGTAGCATTTCATCATCATAAAGAAATAAATTAAGGAAGGATAAAAATAATTGAGATAAAATATGGTGTTCTGGTACACAGTGTGGCATATCTTGCTCGGCTATACTATAGACGGGTAAGGCGTGTCACATTTAGTGGTATCAGAGCATGGTTTAGGAGTTTCTGGGTCTAGATTGAGTCCATACCATGCATTGTGTTTGTAAGAGTCGAGGTGACAGTAATGCAGATCTGTTTGATTTTCTTATTTTTATTAGGATATGGACTCCACGTCACAGAGGGTAGTTGAGGAGGAAGTGGAGAGTCATGCTCCACCTGCAGCAGCTAAGACTGGGGATAGGGGAGAACCTGCTCCACCAACTCCAGCAGAGCCTGCTCAGCCTCCATAGGTCATGTTCCAGCAAATGGCCGAGTTTTTCAGACAAATAGCAGGGGTAATGCCACCACCACCACCTCTACAGCAAAAGTCCCATTTGGAAAAATTGAGAAAATTTGGAGCAGTGGATTTCTTTGGCAAGAGAGAAAATGATTCTATTACAGCTGAGAATTGGTTGATTAGAACGGGGAGAGTTTTAAAACAACTCCACTGCACTCTAGAGAAAAACTTAGAAGATGTTGTATCTCTACTGCAAGATGATGCATATCAATGGTGGGATATAGTGTCCAGTGAAGTGCAGCCAGAACAAATAACCTGAGACTTCTTCCTCTCAGAGTTCAAAAAGAAGTATGTGGGTAGCGTATATCTGGAAGAGAGAAGAAGAGAATTCATTAACCTGAGGTAGAGACAGCTGACAGTAGCAGAGTATGAAAAAGAATTTGTTAGACTAAGCCGTTATGGAAGGGAGATAGTTTCTAATGAGGCCGAGAGGTGTAAAAGATTTGAAGAGGAACTAAATGACAACATAAAGATAATCATCACTGCTTTAGGAATCACAGACTTCACCAAGTTAGTGGAAGCTGCAGTAAAAGTTGAGAAAGTTAGAATAAGTGAGCAGCCTAGAAGAGAGAGACAGCAGAAGAGGGGTCCAGGTCAGTCTAGCTCATCTCCTACGCTAGGAAAGAAGTTCAGGGGTCCACCTGCTCAGAGTTTAGGTTAACCTCAAGGTCAAAGTCAGTCCCAGGGGCCCAGGCCACAGTTCACACCTAGGAGAGGCCAGTCCACATCATCAGTGGGCAGCTCTCTAGGAAAGGTGTTCAGGGGACTAGCCCCAACATCTTTTGCATGTCCACACTGCTTAAAGTGGCATAAGGGGGAGTGTTGGAGAGTGATGGGTGCCTGCTTAAGGTGTGGGTCGACAGAGCATCAGTTAAGGAACTGTTCACACAGAATTGCTACAGCTGCTCCAGCACAAGCAGATAGACCTACCCCTGCACCTCAAAGTGGTAGGAAATCCGGTAAATCTGAGTCACAAAGACCTACATCTAAGCTAGCTGAGAGGCCAGAATTTAGAACACCTGCCAGAGCTTATGCCATGAGAGCTCAGGAGGAGCAAGATGCCTCGGACGTCATCAAGGGTACGTTCTCCCTCTACAACACATCTGTGTATGCATTGG
This sequence comes from Hevea brasiliensis, assembly GCF_030052815.1. Classification (NCBI taxonomy): domain Eukaryota; kingdom Viridiplantae; phylum Streptophyta; class Magnoliopsida; order Malpighiales; family Euphorbiaceae; genus Hevea; species Hevea brasiliensis. Next base: position 52,771,780 of record NC_079499.1, read on the forward strand.
TGGATCCAGGATCTACTCATTCATACATCTACATCAACCTACCCGTAGAAAGGGGGATACTAGTAGGGGAGAGTGACCAAGACATTCTGGTCAGTAATCCATTGGGCCATAGTATAGTGGTGAACAAGGTGTACAAAGGTTACCCATTAAGGATTCAAGGGTATGAATTCTTGGCAAACCTGATTGAATTGCCTTTCCATGAGTTTGACGTGATTTTGGGAATGGACTGGTTATCACGTCATCAGGCAATGGTTGATTGTAAATTGAAGAGAATTTCCTTGAAAACTCCTGAGGGTAATGAGATTACAGTTGTGGGGGAATGGACAGATTTCTTATCCAATGTCATCTCAGCCACAGTTGCAAGAAAACTGATGTGAAAAGGCTGTAAAGCCTACCTAGCGCCTGTGGTGGATACTAGGCAGGCTAAGCTAGATCTGTGTGACATACCCACAGTAAGAGACTTCCCAGATGTGTTCCTTGAAGAATTGCCTGGTTTACCACCAGAAAGGGAAGTCGAATTTGCTATTGAAGTATTACTGGGTATAGCACCAATCTCTATTGCTCCTTATAGGATGGCACCTATTGAGCTAAAGGAGCTAAAATCTAGTTGCAGGAGTTACTGGATAAGGGGTTCATATGCCCCAGTGTGTCACCATAGGGAGCTCCAGTGCTGTTTGTAAAGAAGAAGGATGGGACTTTGAGGTTATGCATCGATTACCGGCAGTTGAATAAAGTGACTGTGAAGAACAAATATCCGTTGTCTAGAATTGATGATCTGTTTGATTAGTTGAAAGGAGCAAGACTATTTTCAAAAATTGATCTCGGATCAGGGTATCATCGATTGAGGGTGAAGGATGCAGATGTGCCAAAGACTGAATTCAGGACCCGGTATAGGCATTATGAGTTCATGGTGATGCCATTTGGCCTAACAAATGCACCAAGAGCATTTATGGACCATATGAACTGTATCTTCCATCCATACCTAGATCGGTTCATAGTGGGCTTTATTGATGATATTTTGGTGTTTTCCAAGACCAAGGAAGAACATGATGAGCATTTGAGGATTGTTCTGCAAACCCTAAGAGAAAAGAAGCTATATGCTAAGTTGTCTAAGTGTGACTTCTAGTTGAATGAGATTACATTCCTTGAACACATAGTGTCAGCTGATGGGATTAGAGTGGATCCCAAGAAAATAGAAGTAGTGATGGAATGGAAGCCTCCCAGAAATACAACTGAGGTTAGAAGTTTTTTGGGGCTAGTTGGATATTATAGAAGATTTGTGAAAGGATTTTCTTTAAGAGCTACTCCCATGACCAAGTTATTGCACAAGAATGTCAGATTTGAATGGAATGACAAGTGTCAGGGCAGTTTTGAGAAGTTGAAGGCTATATTGATAGAGGCACCAATGTTAACACAACCAGTGTCGGGAAAGGACTTTGTGGTCTACAGTGATGCCTCGCATAATGGGTTAGGGTGTGTATTGATGCAAGAGGGGAAGGTGGTCACCTATGCTTCCAAGCAGCTAAGGCCACATGAACAGAATTACCCTACCCATGATCTAGAACTTGCAGCAATTATCTTTGCACTAAAGATATGGAGGCACTACTTATATGGTGAAGTACAACATTTACACAGACCACAAAAGTCTAAAATATTTGCCAACCCAGAAGGAGCTCAACCTTAGACAAAGGCGATGGATTGAGCTCCTGAAGGACTATAATTGTGTGATTGACTACCATCCTGGGAAGGCAAATGTAGTTGCTGATGCTTTGAGTAGAAAATCCATCACAACTTTGAGATCATTGAATGCTCGTCTATCCTTGGCTCGAGATGGAGCTATTTTGGCTGAGTTGCAAGTGAGGCCAAACTTACTAGAGCAGATTTTAGATGGGTAGAAGGTAGATGAGAGGTTAATGGCTACTATGAGTAAAATGTCAGAAGGGAAGGCAACTGACTATGAAGTGAAAGCAAATGGGTGTCTATACTACAAAGGAAGAGTGTGTGTACTAGATGATGGGGAATTAAAAGCCAGTATTCTAAAAAAGGCACACACCAGTGTTTATGTTATGCACCCAGGAAGTACAAAAATGTATCATGACCTGAAGCTTCATTATTGGTAGCCTGGTATGAAGAAGGACATAGCTGACTATGTGACTAAATGCTTGACATGTAAGCAAGTCAAGGCAGAATATCAAGTTCCATCGGGTTTGCTACAGCCTATACGCATACCTGAATGGAAATGGGATTGGGTCACCATGGATTGTGTAAGTGGTCTACCTCTCACCCAAAAGAAGCATGATGCAGTATGGGTGATAGTGGATAGATTGACGAAGTCAACACACTTTCTGTAAGTTAGGACTGATTACTCACTGGAGAAGTTAGCAGAATTGTATATCAGTGAGATAGTTAGACTGCATGGAATTTCACTTTCCATCATATCTGATCGAGACCCAAGGTTTACATCGAGATTTTGGAAGAAGTTGCACAAATCCTTGGGTACACAACTCCACTTTAGCATAGCTTTTCATCCACAGATGGATGGGTAATCAGAAAGAGTAATCCAGGTAAACATTGAAACCAATTGAATTAATACAAATATTGAAACTGAAATGATAATAATAACATGAAATATATGATAGGTCCTTGAGGTTATGCTGAGGAGTTGTGTCATTGAGTTTGAGGGAAGTTGGGATAAATACCTTCCATTAGCAGAATTTGCATATAACAATAGCTACCAAGCTAGCATCCAAATGGCCCCGTATGAAGCACTGTATGGGAGGAAATGTAGAACTCCAGTGTGTTGGACTAAATTAGGCGAAGACAAACTAGTAGGGCCAGACCTGGTGAAACAGACTGAGGAAAAGGTAAAGCTAATTAAAGCCAATCTGAAGGTTTCCTCAGACAGACAAAAATCTTATGCCAGCTTGAAGAGAAAAGAAATAGAATATGCAGTTGGCAATAAAGTATTCCTCAAGGTGTCACTATGGAAAAAGGTACTAAGGTTTGGAAGAAAAGGTAAGTTAAGCCCTAGGTTCATTGGCCCATATGAAGTCATTGAACTTGTGGGTCTAGTGGCCTACAGGCTAGCTTTACCACCAGAGCTGGATAAGATCCACAATGTATTCAACGTATCCATGCTGAGAAGATACCGCTCAGATCCTTCACATGTCATCTCCATAGAAGACATTGAAGTACAATCGGATTTGACATATGAAGAAGAACCCATACGTATCCTGGCTCAAGAAGTGAAAGAGTTGAGAAATTAGCAGATTCCATGGGTGAAAGTGCTTTGGAGGCACCATAACACCGAGGAGGCAACTTAGGAAAGTGAAGAGACGATGAGGCAACAGTTCCCTCAACTATTTACATCAGGTAAATTTCGAGGACGAAATTTAAATTAGAGGGGAAGAGTTGTAACACCCTCACTATAGCAATTATGTACATTCTACTATTCAGGTGACCGATGTTGGTCCGGACAGCTAGAACATCTGGAAAAATATTTAAACTAAAGTGAGAAAACATAATTAACTCAAATTGTCACACCTTACCCCTCTGTAAGGCATAACATGATCCCGTAGAATACCTAATGAATTACTAAACTTCACCTATCGTAGAATACCTCTGTAAGGCTTCCCCTTGGACCTCAGCCTCGACAGATTCCTCCACGGAATGATCTCCCTCTTCCATTCTGTTTTAAAAAATTTCCTACTTCTTGAGATCAAATACAAGGAGGTTGACCTCCGTTAGGGCATATTCATAATGTAAATATGTCATATGTATCAATTAAAGACACTTGAGCAGTTGTACTTATCAAAGAAATATTCACATACATAGTCAAAATTCATTGCAAAACCATGCTCTGATACCACTAAAACATGTCACACCTTACCCCTCTATAAGGCATAACATGATCCTATAGAATACCTAATGAATTACCGAACTTCACCTACCAATAACTCATTAAGTACACTAAAAGGGATTTTAAAACCATTTTCTTACTGTTTGGAAGTGGTGAGCATTTTTGGTAGAAATTAAAAACATTTAATTGAAGTTTCAAAACTAGTTAAAATTTTTGTCCATTTGTATTTTTCTGCAAACTTTGAAAAAAAAATTTTAGCAGAGTGCTGGCTGTATTTGCAAAAAACAAAAAAATTTTTACCTGTAGAAAACACTTCCAATAATTGTTTTCACAACTTCCAACCACCAAAATAACTCAGTTCCACATAATTCAAATCAATTCCACAATTCAATCAAAGTTTGTCATCTCAAAATATTTCATAATTTCATTCACATTGCATTTAAAATTTAATTTACATATACAAGTCTTAATTTACAAAAAGAAAATCCAAAATAATATTATTCCAATTTACTGTATAACTACTCAACTTTATATTAATACATATGACATTACAATATTTACATCAAAATAACTATAAGAGTATAAATAAATACTTGTATAAAAAGGTTTATGTAGTCTTCTATCTGAATAGCAGCTCACTCTGCTGCTTTCTCCTTGCTCTTATCTGCGATAACAAAATAAGTTATCGCTGAGTATAAAAATACTTAGTAGTGCATAATAAAAATTCAAAATGCATTACATAAAACATTCATTGATAAATCAAAATTTAAATATTTTACAAATTATCAAAACTCATTATAGCACAATTTTGGTAAAACAATTTAATAAACACAGTGTTGCCAATTCATACACAACTTAAGTCATGACACAAAATTTCCGATCAATGCCGTATTATACACCACTACAAAGCGATCTACAACCCCACCAATCGAAATCAATGAGGGAGGTGGCTAGCTAGCTAATGAGTACTCATCCGATCTACAACCTCAACTGGTAAGCTAGAGAGGGAGGAAAATAAACGATCTCAACCCCATAAATGGTGAAGGAATAATGCGGTACTGTCATGCTAAGTGTGAACACAAAATCAATTCAAAACAAAGTATTCAAATAATTTAAAAAAGCTCCCAAACAATTTCCAAAGTCATTTTTGCAGTCACAAAATGGCAACTCAATTTATAAACAACACAGCGATTTCATAAAGCATAACAATTCAACTTTTCACTTAGAAAATAATTACATAAATTTATTATGCACAAACCTGACGTGAATCACCTCTAAGCCTTGACTCAGTCCCTTAGATTTTCTTGGTCTTTTTCAGCTGAAACACACAATTGACAGTGTTTCATTATCTCATCTCACAATAAATCCAATAATTAAACTCATATATGCTCAACTCTAGCCCCAATATGCTTAAACTTACGTTCTTGGAAATTTTTATGTTGGGGTTACTATTTATGATACTATTCAAGTCAAAATATTGACTTTCTTATGCTTAAAAGGTATGGGAAATCCAAATATACCCACATACCACATTTTGGTTGCCAATTTTGTTAGTTTTAATTGTTCTTTCAAATTTTAGGTCTCCTAAGTACAAATTTCAATTTTCCAGATTTGATGTCCTGTGTTGTACTGTTCCATTGGTCATGTTGCTGTGGAAATTTGGCTAAGTTTTCTTCACAGAAGCTGTTCCTTATTGTATTAACTTTATTTTCCTTTTTGAATCACTCCATTTAGAGTTTTGTAGCCTAAGTTAAGCCATTTGAACATGGCTGGCCAGATTTGGTTTTACCTAGAATTATGGGCATTCACTAGATAATGGCAGTTTTTGTAGGTTGATTGCAGGTGGCTTTTCAAATAGGTTATAGTCAAAATTTGGGTTGTTTTCTTCATGAAAGTTGTAGGGCTATGTCTCAGCTTTCTATTGGTATAAAAGCCAGGTCATTTGGACCTTCCTAGACCAAGTTATGGTCATTTACGTAACTACTATTCATTTGGTCATTTTTTTACAGGTTAGTTTGCCAATTCCGGATTTGGCCTAATTGTTCACTAAGTTATGGCCACTTTCTGGGCATGATTTCCAAATGAAAAATGTGCCATTTTGTGTCTAGTTTCATTTGCAATTGGCCTCACACCAATTGGGTTGGTAAATTTTTAGTTTTAGTCCTTGAAATGGACCTAGGTCAAGCTGCCAACAGATTGACCTTCACCAATCCGAATTGGAACTTGGTTCCAACAATTCATACACACTACAAATGGTCACAATTGACCATTTCTCAACTCAAATAAGGTCAATAACATCATTTGGCCAATTCTCAAAATTTTCTTCAATTTTTCACAATCTCCAAACCCTAATTACATACATTTCAACTCTAATGCAAATTTAAAGTGTATATTCATGATTTATACGCTTAATTCACTTCAAATAACCATTCAAATCCATCAAACTCATTCATATCAAACCCTAACCCTAGCTAGATGAATTTCATGTGTGGTCCCTCAACAATTGTTTTTGTTTGATTTTAAGTTAATTTCTAGGTTAAGTGAACTAAAAGCACAAGTATTAAACTAGAATTTCAAATTAAACTACTAACCTCAACTTTGATGTTCCACTTCCTCAATTCTTTCCTTTTCTCCTCCCTTTCTCTTCTTTAATCCTCTTGTTTAGTTGAGATAGCAAGCTTTTAAGGGTTTAAGGTTCACTTTGAGAGGTTAAAATCAAGTTATGTAAGCTTGGAAATGGGGTTTGAATGGAGTTTTTAGGAGAGAGAAGTGAGAGAGAGATGGGGACATTTTTTTAAAGAAGAAGAAATGATTTTCTTCTTTTTTTTATGTCATTTTTCTCTTTAAATTCGCCATTTGACTTAGTCTAAATTAGTAGGAAAAAGTAAATTAATTTTGACATCATAATTGATGTCATCACATGAAGTAATAAAACTTTTTCAATTTCTTCTCTTTTTTTTTATTTTTCCTTAGTTTTTTGATTTAATTATTGATCCCGAAATTTTCTTTTCTCCAATTTTAATGGACAGTTAGGTTAGGAGTCAGCTCTAGGGGTGAATTGACCAAATTGCCCTTCCCCGGTTCAATCCAGTTTGTAAGTTATTCGATATTTCTTCTAGATCCCTAACCTAATTATTTGACTTGGTTAACAACTCTTTTCTGTGATTTTCTCTTTTCCACTGTGTTCACAATAGTCCTAAGGACCACAGCATCACATTTTACAGTTCGAAATTTGAGTTTAGACTGACCTCGCAGTCATCCCGAGAAGGTCACCCATCATTGTGACTCTTGGTTCATTTAACTTCTTACGCTTTTTTTTTTCTTCTTTATACTTAACTATTTGACAATTACTAATTATTTGTGTTCATGGTTTATCTAGATGTCTTAAATGTAATTCTAATCCTCTTAATTGTCTGGACCGATACCAGTCACCGGAACAGTATAATTAACTTGGCTAGGCAAATAGGGGTATTACACAAATATTAATAAGAAATATTTAGGAAAAATTTTAGAAATACAACCAAGTTAAATGAGCTGGTGCCCTAGCGATGGGTAACCTAGTGGGAAGTTACGGTCATCGCAACTAGGAGCCCTAAATCCAGGAAAAAATTCATAAAATAATTTTTGGGACTCCAGAGAAGAGTCATTGAGGTTTCTATGGCATTAGAATGCCAAGAAAAAGCTTAGAAAAAATTTTCAATCGGTACAGACGATTTGGGCTTAATAAGCCAAACGGAGGGCATTTTGATCGTTTCGTCTTCAAATATGATTTTTGGTCGACTTGTCCAATTGAGTAAATAATTATTATGATATAAAATGTGAATAAATATTGTTAAAAATTTAATTAAAAATGAGTGGAAAAGAAAAGAAAAGAAAAGAAATGAAGTAAAAGGCATAATTATGACATAAGCATGATGTAACTAAAAGCCTCCACCAATCACATCTAAACAACCACTTAATTAACTAATAAAAAGTGATAATTGAGACTAAAAAAATAAAAATACAATCTACCTTCTTCCTTATCTCAAACCAGCCATCTCCCTCCCATAACCCAACCTCCATTAAAAGCTTCATTAAGCTTCACACCCCACTCAATCTCACCATAAACCCACTCAAGCTCTTCACTAAAAATTGATCTTGCATCTTGAACAACTTCTAACTAGCAAAAAGAAAGAGAAAAATAGAAGATTTGGAGCCTTTGAAAACTACTACAAAAGGTAAGTGCTCTTAACTTCAAGATTTAGTTTTTAAATAGTGTGGATTAGTTGAATTGAGTTGTAAATATGAAGAAAAATTGAAGAAATCATGGGTAATGGCTAAAAAGAAAATTTGGCCAGCTTGGAAGCAAGGGGAATTTCTATGTTTTATTTAGTTTAAACTTACCTCCTAATGCTATTTAACATGTATATACAGGAATTTTTAATGGGAGTAGCATGTGTTGCAAGATTAAGAGAATTAGAGAATTAGGGTTTAGGGGTAATTAGAGTTTTGTTCAACTGATGGTGAATCAGTGTTCTAAGGGTCAATTATTGACCATTTGAGATGAATTGACTTTGATTTAGACTGAAATGTGGCATTGGATTAGGAATTGGTATGATACCCTTTGTGATCAATTCTGAACTCTGTGAGTCTAGTGTGTTCATGGGGTTATATCTTAAGCTATGTTGCCCCAATTGGTGCAAGGCCAATTGGAAATGATATTGGACACATAATGCAACATTTTTTGTGAAGAAACCTGCCCTGAAAACCCACCTAAGTTGACCTAAAAATTGCTTTAATCTGGGTAACAAACAAGCTATCCCTGGAAAATGACTAAATGAACAGTGTTCATTCATTTGGTTATAACTCAGTGTAGAAAGGTCTAATTAACCTGAATTTTTACCAGTAGAAAGTTTAGACATAGACCTACAACTTTTATGAAGAAAACAAACCCAAAGTTTGACCATAACATGTCCAAAAACTAACCTGCATCCAGTGTATAAAAACTACAGAATTAATTCTGCCCAAAAATTCTGGAAAAGTTGCAATCTAGCTAGTTATGCAGTTTAGGCCATAACTTGAGTTACAAAACTCCAAATGGAGTGATTTAAAAAAAATGAAATGTAACTAGACACAATAAGGAACAACTTTGATGAAGAACGTTTGGCCAAATTCTCAATGTAGGATGGCCTAATGGAATAATAAACTGTTGCATTCAAAACTGAAATTTCTGATTTATTCTCCATTAGTTAGAAATATTGATTGGCAACTAATGCCAACACTTTTGGGAACCAAAATGTGGTAAATTTATATGGTTAGGACTCATGTAACTATTATGCATTGAAAAGTCAATAATTTGACCTAAATAGTAAAATGAATAGTAACTTATATGTAAAATATGAAAATTCAATCAATAATTTTGTAATGTGCCCTAGTACACCTAGTAAGATTAGTTTGAATAGGTTGGCATGACAATAGGGTTCAGTTAGCAGTACTGCATATGGCATTATGCCATTCTGTGATTTTATGGCTTTTAGCCATTCTGAAATTATGGTGATCCTTGGCCTTGTGCCTAATAATTATTATAGCGTATTAGCTGTTCTGTTGCACACCGGGAGATACATATGTAATCGATAGTGTGACGGCCCGAGGTACTTGGTACCCAGTGCCATTTTACTCGTTTATCCAGTCCAGTCATCCAGTATATGTTACTTGGGCAACAAAAAAAAATGGAAGTTGATAAATTTAATGAAATAATGGATATAACAAGTACCAAATAAATAAGACTACAAATAATTACAAAAAATTTGTTTGCATGAGACATCAATATACACACTGCATATTTATTTCTTTTTAGTTCTCTTTATTTTATTATTGGCACCACTAAGCATTATTGCTTAGCACGTCGCTTTTTAACATGTGTAGGTTCTAGAGAGACTGATAGAGAGCCCAGCAGACCACAAACTGGGTGAGGTCACAGATCTGCATAAAGTCAGAGTCACCTCTTATGTGCAGTGCATCAGTGGTAGGACCTTTAGGTTCCTTTTAAAATTTTGTTTATGCATTTTGTAATAGGTAGTAATTTGTGATTTGTAAATTATGAACTCATATAAATAGTAAATTTATGTAATCATATGTTGATCTACATATTTTGTAAAATTTTGTTAATTAATATAATTTGAGAATATCTTCATGAAATTAAATTTTATTTTGATCTGAATGAAATTGTGGATTCATGTTGAAAACTTGAGATGGTTGTGATTGTTGAAAATTGTTGAGACCATGTTGATGGTTATTGGAGTTTAAGAATATGGATGAATATTTTGGAAGTGTTTTTCACAGGTTCCGAAGAACTGTTTTCTCTATTTTTAGCCGGCACTCTATCGGATTTTCTATAAAATTTTTGGAACCTCAAATGAATTTATAATTTCTATAAATGACTTAAATGAGTCGAATCTCCCAAATAGCATTTCATCATCATAAAGAAATAAATTAAGGAAGGATAAAAATAATTGAGAAAAAATATGGTGTTCTAGTACACAATGTGGTATATCTTGCTCGGCTATACTGTAGACGGGTAAGGGGTGTCACACTCCTTCAATTCCTAGGTTTCAAAACCTAATTTCATGGTTCCTAAGGGCCTAGAATAAGATATTTACTATATGTATAGAGTTTTAGAGCCTTGTATAACACTTTAGGATATGATTTTTTAGGATTAGGCTTAAGGGACTTTGAAGGGTAAGGATCCAAAGATAGCTCCTGTTCGAGTAAAGTGGTTGATAGGCTACAAGAGGTGAATAACTCTAACCTTAATAAAATGGAAACTATTTACAGGTAATTAATGAGCATCCTCATGCATCATGTCCTATTTATTTAGGATGTATGCATATATAGCATGAACACATTGCATAATTGCATAATTTATTATTGGTGCATTGATGCATATTGGATGACCCACTAACTCTCCCCATGCTATATTTATGTAACATTACATATGTTATGGATCCATAAGTAAATCCTACGGGGAGATCTTTAAGTTGCTCTTTAAGGGAGATTTGTAAGTTGTACCTTGGTACATGACACAGGTCATGTTTAAAAGGGAAGTTTAGGGAATTACTGGTGATAATGTCCATCCTACGTGAAATGTTTATGATGTGAAAATCCATATAAATGATGCATTGCATATGTATGAATGATACAATTAATGTTGGTTAGATTAGTCACTGAGCTTGTGTAAGCTTACCCCATTCCCCTAACTCTTAGGTGTAGGATTGTAGGACTAGAATAGTGCTTTAAAGCGAAAGCATCAAAGGTAGAATTAGCCCTTCCTTTATATGTGGTATAGGGGTAGATGGATATATAATTTATGAATGGATAGTGCTATGCTGGTGATTAAAGGAAATATGTAATAATTATTTAAGTATAATGATGTATTAGTTGTGTTAACCCTTTTAAGGATGTGCATGTTATGAATGTTTATGTATAGATGAAAAGACTAAGGTGTAATGGTTTGAAGTATGTTTAACTGGTGAAATGTAGGAATGTATGTATATTTCTAAGGTTTTAGGATAACTATCAGTTTTGACAGCCTTAAGCCGACCCAATCCCTAGCGCTGGTAATGGCCCCTAGTTACAAGAGGCGACCGAACAATAGACTTTTATAAAGACAGTGGAGGAGCTGAAAATATAGAACACTTATCTTATGGAGGAACTTTACTGGTATGGTAAGGAGAATGAGAGAATGAGGTTTGCCTTAGCAAAGAAAGTTGCACTAGTTCTTGAAAATTCTAGTGGTCGCATATAAGAATTAGAAGTATATATATTTAAGGCTTAAAAGGACTTTGATTCTTGTGCATGACATTTATAAGGAAAAGTGGCTCAACAGTTTGCTGGAGGCATCAATATGGAGTTGGTGAGTGCTTGTAAAGATGTTTCTATGAGACTTCCCCAACCACGTCTTGGTGATTGGTATCCAAGTGGAGCTTTATTAAGTATGATGTTGATGGTTTTCCTCTACCTGTTAGAGGGGTTCTAATGGGTCTAGTGATGAAGACCTTTTTGAAGAGTTTTAATTTGATTATACTTCATGCTTTCTTTGTAAATATTTTCCAAGATATCACTATAACTTATACCATTATTCTTTATTATAAATAAAATTTTATTTTATTTGGGTAATTTTGGTCAATATAAATGGTTTCGATCAGTTGTGCAATAAAACTTTACATGACTTCTATTTTCGCTTAGTTATCAACTTGTTGTCAAGCAATTTGATTAATTAGATAACTAAATGTTACTTTTATTTTTGCCATTAACTTGTCAAGTAAGCTGGATTGTTCGTTAACTTTGACTTGATCGATTGGTTATTCTTGAGAAATCCACTCCAAGCTTTAATTTTCATAAGATACAAAACAGTTTCTTCCAACCAATTCTAACTAGGGAATGCCCTTTGCCTCAAATGCCATGTAACACCCCTACTTTAGGTAGTTCATATATTCTACTGTTCCGACGATCAACGTTTGTTCGGATAGACTGGGATGTCTAGAACTACCGTTAAATTTAAGTAAGGAGTCATAAATTAAATTAATAAAGATCAAGTAAGCTTGAAAAACAAATAAAAGAAGTGGAGCATAATTAGTTAAACGAGCACAAGTCTGAGCGATGGGTAACTCTAGTGGGAAAAGATGTGCAGAAACCCGATAAGATCAAAATTTGGTCAATTAAATTTAAAAGTCAAATATTGACCAAAAATGAAATTTATTAATTTAAATAAGTTAGATTAGCTTAACTAATTAGGATTAAGATAATTAAACATAATTACACTAATTAGTCAAACCAATGATTAAAATTTTCCAATTATTTACAAGTTTGCCATTTCCACCTATTTACAACTTTGCCATTTGAGATTAAAATAACATAAATATCAAACGGAAGAAGACAAATAGCATCATTTTCTTCTTTACCCATCCATTATCGTCCACTCTCTCTCCTGATCCCTCCATGAAAGCTTCCTTTCAAGCTTCAAAAATCCATAATTCTTCCATAATTTTTGTAACAAATAAAGAGAAAACCATGAATTGAGCCCTAATTTGAAGAGAGCAAGCAAGAAGTCAAAGAAATTTGGAAGTTTTGGTGAAGAAAGGAATTTTAGTTAGGGATATCAAGAAGGAGAATCAAATTTTAGTAGAATTGAAGGTTGATTGAAGGTGGATTAGAGTTTGAAATCAAGGTTAGTGTTAAGAATTTCATAAGTTTTAAAGTTATTACTAAGTTAGTTAGGGTTTTCCATATAATTAGGGTTTTTCTTAGTATGGAGACTTTGTAATACTATTATGGTTGTATTATGACTATTCGATATGTATTAATTGAGAAACATAAATGATTTGTTGAAGAAACTAATTGAAATGGGTGTTGGACATTATGGGTGAATCTGAATAGCTTGAGTCCAGTAGAGTTAAATGCTCATATGCTGAGCTACATAACTCTAATTGATGTGAAACCAATGGCAATTTAAAGCTAAAACACTATACTAAAACTTTCATGAAGACAAGTTACTCGAATTTTGTGTGTAGATACTTGAAATAACTACTAAAATTTGAGTTACAACACTTGAAACCTAGATGCAGGGCACCCTAGACAGTGTAGATCAGAATGAGTCTAACTCACTCTAGCAAACTTCAAATTAGGTAATTCTTAATTTGTTGAAAAGATAAAACATAAAGGAACAACTTTCTTGAAGAACAAAATGATAAATTCAAAGTGTAACTTATTCAAATATGGGCTCCAAACAATGCCCAGAACCTATCCTGCAATTAGTTTAGAAGTGCCCCTGAACCTGTCTTGTTTATTTGAACATAACTCACTGCATATAAGTCCAAATGAGGTAAAATTTATCTTGTTGGAAAGCTAAGGCATAGAGGAACAATTTTCATGCAGAACACATGACCTGAAACTGATTAAAAGATACCTAAACTAGGACTGGAATCTGGAAGTACAAATTCTGGAGCCCTGAAAAATGACCAAATTAACAGTATACACTAAATTTAGCATAACTCACTTTACAAAACACCAAATTAAGTAATTCTTGAACTTCTGTAATCTTGAGACACAAGGGAACAATTAATATGAAGACTATGATGCTAAATTATGATTGTAATCCATTCAAATTTACTTGGCAAAGTGAGTCCAAAAATATGCCTAAATTCTGGAAGTGACTTGAAAGTTGGAAATTTGTCACTTGAACAGTTTTGGCAAAATGACCATAACTCAAGCTACACAAATGCAAATTAAATGATTCTAAAGCCAAAATAAACACAAAACATAGATATACAACTCTCATAAAGAAGGTATGGCCAAATTCTTACTATACCTTGGCTAAATCTACTAAGGAATTTGAGGTACCAAATCTGAAAATTATTAAATGTAAGTATAATTGCTTGAAAAGTGAATTGTGCTTAATGCTAATGGCATGATAAGCACCAATGGCATATGAAATTGTGTTTGGGACCTATGGTTCCTGTGATGAATGAGGTAATGATAACATGATGAAATAATGCGAACCATAAATTGCTAATGATGATTAATTAGCCCGAGTATGCCTAGACGGTAGTGAATAGGTTAGATAGATTGGCATGCCAAGAAGGGATGAGATTAGTAGTACTGCTCATGGCTTTTATGCTCAGATACCATTGGCAGGCACTGAGTGTCTAATATGGTTTTCCCTTATTCATGAGTTCTTTGACTATATTGCATACCCGGTAGGCATTGATGTGTTCTATGGTATATTGCCCGAGGCACCGAGTGTCTAGCACCCGTAAAACCTGCGTATTCAGTTGAGACAATTCTATTAAAGGTTACTTTGGGCACTAAAATAAATTAAGAAAGTTAAAGATTGAAATTAGAAAAGAGGAAAGATCCTATGAAAATAACTATTTCCAATGATCGTGAAAATATGAAAAGATGAGAAAACAAGAGAAAAATATTGTGAAATGACTACAAAAGTTTAAGGTTATAAATTCTATACTCTTCTAAATGATTGATGAACATTTAAATATGCATTTTCTTTATTTCATATAAGCATGAATGATTATTTTGTTTGTATATGATATTTTCAATATGTTAGTGCACCACTAAGCAGAAATGCTTAGTGCAATAGTTTCTCCTCGCACAGGTCTAGGTGATAAGATCCAGTAGACTCAAGATAGAGATTTTGGGACTGATCTGCAATAGGAGTCATAGTCACCTTCACACTTCATTTGGGTATAGATTTTTGGCCCACAGTAGTGCATGACTATGTACATTGTAATTAAGCAAAGATGTAACTAAATTTTTGGATTGTATGATAAATGTGTACATATTTTATAAATGACTGAAATGAAGAAATACTATGTATGGACATGGTTATGAATAGATAAGAAATATGAATTGTGATGTTGAAGTTATGATATACTTGAGACATGCCAATATGGAATATTTAACAGGTAAAATATTCAAAATATGGGGAAACTCTTGCAATTTTCCATTAAAAATTTCCTTAATTAAATTATGATGAAATTAGAGTAACCATTAATTGAATAGATAAGATTAGGTGCTTTGGCATAGGATGTGGCATTCCTTTGCTCGATGGCACTATAAATTGGGTAAGGGGGTGTTACATTTAGTGGTATCAGAGTAAAGGTTTAGGCGTTCCTAGACCTAGATAGGTAGAATGTAACACCCCTGTTTATATAGCCTGGTATATTTCACTATTCTAGTGACCGGTGTCGGTCTAGACAATTAAGGGGATTAGAATCACACTTAAGACAACTAGATAAGCCATAAACACAAATAATTAGTAATTGCCAATTAGTTAAGTATAAATAAGAAAAACAGAACATAAGAAGTTAAACGAGCCGAGAGTCACAGCAATAGGTGACCGTCTCGGGAAGGACTACGAAGTCATTTTAAACTCAAATTTCAAACCGTAAAATGTGACGCTGCGGTCCTTAGGACCCTTACGAACACAGTGGAAAAGAGAAAATCATGAAAAAGAACTGTTAAGTAAGTTAAATAATTAGGTCAGGCAGCCGGAAGAAATATTGAATTAATTGCAAACCGGGATGAACCGGCGAGGGGCAATTTGGTCAATTGACCCCGAGAGCTGACTCCTGACCTAACTGTCAAATAAAATCATAGAAAAGAAAATTTCGGAATCGAGAATTAAATTAAAGAAATAATAAAAAAAACAAGAGAAAATGAAAAAGTTAAAAAGGTGATGACATCATGCATGATGCCATAAAAATAAGAATTTCTGAATTTAATTAATTGGATTTTTGGGTCTTCCTAAGACATAAAAAGACAAAAGAAAAGAAAAGAAAAAACAAAATCTAAAAGCCTTCTTCTTTTTATCCCTTGCCGCCTCTCATCTCTCTCTCCCTCACCATTGCTAACTCCATTAAAGCTTGCACTCAAGCTTTGAAACCCTCATTAAATCTCAACTTCTTCCATACTTGCTTCATAAAAACTTGATTTAGTCACTTGAGAGGAAGATTTGTCATCAAAGAATTAAAGAAAATTTAGAGGAAGTGAAGATCAAAGACTTCACCTAAGGTTAGTAATGCAAACTTCAAATTTTTAGTTTAATTAGTGTATGTATAGCATCAAGAACATAGAAATAAACTTAAAATGAAAAGAAAAATTTGTTGAGGGACTAAACTAAAATTTCAGCCATCATGAAGGGGAGGGTGATTTGCATGGTTTGATTTACTTGAATGGGTATATGAACCTTGAACTAGTGAGTGGTTATGATTAAAGAGTTTGAAAGTAGCTAAATGCAAGAAATTGGCAACTTAGGGTTTTGGACATTAGAGTTTAGAGACCAAAAATGTGAGGAAGTGGTAAATGGTATCTTTGACCTAATGTGAAGTGAAAAATGGTCATTTGTGACCTAATTAAGTGTGTTAGAAGTGTTGGAATTAAAGTCAAATTCGGAGGGAGTGTGCAGCATGACCAAAAATTTCCTTTGAGGGACCAAAAATGAAATTTTACAAGTCCAATTGGTATGGGACCAATTGGGAATGAAAATAGACACTAAATGACACAATTTTCATTTAGGAAGCATGCCTAAAAGGTGACCAAAACCTAGTGAACAAATTGACCAAAGTTGGAAAATTGCAGGCTGCCCTGTATAAACTGACCAAATGAACAGTGTTTATTCATTTGGTCATAACTTGAGCTAAGCAAGTCAAAATGACCTGAAATTTTACCAGTGGTTAGATGGGATATAGGCCTAAAACTTTCATGAAGAACACTAACCCAAATTATGCCATTAACCTAATCAAATTACTGAGCAAAGTTGGATCACTGAATCTGCAGGACTGCAGATTTACCATATGAACAGTAAAGTTTCAATGGCTATAACTCTCTCTAGAAAACTCTGATTTAAGCGATTCTTGAACCGATGGAAACCTAGGACATATTAGAACATTTCTTATAAAGAAAATTACACCAAATTATGGACTTAACTTGATCAAATTGCTGAACGAATTTGGATCAATAAATCTGCCAGAACTAAAATCTTCAGCATGAATAGTAACCGTATTTTGGACATAACTTGAGCTACAAAACTCCAATTGGAGTGATTCAAAAAGAAAAATAAACTTAACAACATTTTATATGAAGAAATTTTTGACAAATTCCAACAGTAAAATGACCAATGGAATAGTGCAACCTAAGGCACCAAAACTGAAAATTTTCAATTCTGCTTAAAAGACCTAGAATTTGAATAAACAACCAAAACCAACAAAATTAGTGACCAAAATGTGGTATGTGGGTGAAGTTGGAATTCCCATACCTATTAAGCCTTAGAAAGTCAACAATTTGGCTTGAATAGTATAATGAATAGTAACCCCGAAACACAAAATTTCAAGAACGTCGAGTTTAGCACGTTAGACGTAGGTAAAAGTGAAGTTAAATTTATTTTTGGATTTATACTAAGTTATGGTACTGAAACACTGTAAAATTGTGTGTTTCAGTTGAAAAGAATACCGGGAACCGAGTCAAGGCCAAGAGACGACTCGCTTGAGGTTTGTGCACAACATCACTATGCTTTAAAATTTATTGATTAAGTGAATGAGATATGTATTTTACTTTTGCTTTGAATTGTTGAAAGTATTGTGACCCTATTTATGATGTTTTGATTTAAATTGTGAAAGTTATTATGTATATTTGAAATGAAAATGTTTAGCAAATTGTTAAGATAAGTTTTGAAACCACAGTGTCATGACCATATATTTGAACACCTCACTAGCACGACTAGTGGGGGTAATTAGTTTCGAATTTTGATTCCTTCTCTGGAGAAGTGTTGAGGTGTGCTAGTAGAAAAGGATGTGAATGGATATCCATATATTTGAGCTAGCTAGCCTTGTGATGTGATTTCTCTTTAGCCTCTGGCTATTGAGATTCTATTTGTTTCGAATGGCATGATCTAACTGTGGGTTTTATGAAATATGATTTGATACTTAAAAATGAAATTGTTTGGGATTAAAATCTCATAATGTATGATTTGTATTTAATTCTCATGTTCAGTCAAATTTTAGAATAAATGTGATTTAAGTTCTGCATAAAGATTATTTTAGTATGTTGTGCACCACTGAGTCCTAGTACTCAGCAATAGCTTTTATTGCTGTCGCAGATATAGAGACTAGAGGAGCAGCAGACTGAGCTACTGAGGATTGAGGATTTATCAGCTTGAAGTTATCGGGTATAATTTATACCCTAACTGTAAATATTTCTTTTGATGTATGTATTGCACATAAATGGATGGACATGTAAAATGGGTCTTGAGCAGCTTGTACAAAGTTTGTATGAAGTTTGTAATAAAAATTTAGTTTGAATTTCCTTTGATGTAAATCTTGTAATGATGTATATATGTCGACACCATATTTTGGTCGATCCCCAAAATCAATAAAACTTTGAAACCGATCCCCGGTACTAAGTCTCCTTCGGACAGCTAATCACATTTCCGATCCCTCTTTGATAGGCAGTCACAATTCCGATCTCTCCTCATAAAGAATTAAATCAAATTGTTAAGTTCTCGCATCAGTCAAAGCTTTACCAGTCTATCGTTCACCGATCTCTCAAACCCATTGTCAAAAATCAGGACCCATCAAGTATATTCCTGATAAGCGAAATGAACTGGCGCTAGATCTTTTCTTACCAGTTTTATTGCCGATCTCCTTTTCGAAAGATTAAGAGCTAAGGTTTTGGTTCGGTTTAATGAGGATTCCGATCTTAAGTGTTCAAGTTAAATTTTCAATTTTAATCAAGTCCCATTCAGCATTTCTTCCCCACCGATCTCATGTTTATTGTGCTTTCCGATCTCTTCTACTTAGATTAACAATTGCATTTAGTTCTTGTTTCACTATACAATCAAATACTTAGGCAATTCAGAGATTTTCCAATCACATCCATTCATTGAACAAAAGAGACATTCCATTTCATTTCATTTTTTGTAGAAGCTATTCAGCTGGAGGATCACCCCCAGCCTGATTTACATTTTGTTCACTCTCTCTCTCACCCTCGGCTTCCTCCTCACTGTCCTCATCGTCGCCCTCAGGAGCCAGGTCGGCCATCCAAGAGAAGTCTTCTTCTGGGTAACGCTTCTGGAGTTCGGCCAAGAGATCCTTGTGAGCATTCACGTAGGCTCCGGCTATTCCCGACACCATCTCTTCGTCTTTTTCCTTAAGCTCCTCATCTTTCTCCTTAAGCTCCTCGATGAGTTGAGCGACCTGAGCAGCTTCGTTGGCCTGAAGCGCCTGGACTTCTCCGAGAGCCCGATCCCTTTCAGCCAGAACATGAGACTGTTCAGCCAGTTTGTCTTCATAGTACTTCTCCCGTCCCTCAACTTGAGATATATAATCCCGAGCAGATGAGAGTTGGGATCGGAGGGAAGCCATTTCCTGATTTTTCTTCCTGATCTCCTTACCCAGACGCTGAACCTTTTCCCAAACCATGGTCTGATTCACCAGGCACTCCACGTTCAGGCTCATGGATTGAGTCAAGATATCATCAAGGCTGTTCGAGGATAGCCTGTCCCGATCCTCCCGAAGGAAGATGGAAAACCCCAAGACTTGGGCAAAACCGGGGTTCTCCCGAACAGTCCGGTTATTCTTCAGGGACTCGATCAGCTTTTGAGCGCCACGAGAAGAGGACCTCCCGGAAGATTGAGAAGGACCCCTTTCCGTGCTTGGAACAACTGGAAGAGCCGGAGGCTGCTCTTCCAATCTAGGAGGAGATCGGACAGCTTCAGCGGTCGGCAGATCCGAAGGTTGAGGCGGGTCTCCTTGTACTTCCCCAGATTCATGACCGGGTGTTCGAAGCATTTCCGAACGCTTCATCTCCTTTATTTTCCGGGAGATCTCTTTGTCCTTCTTCCGCTTCCTAGAACCCTCACCACCCGCCATACCTGCACAAAGAAAAGGTCAGTGAGATCGCTAAGGTCCTGAGAGCTGAGATATAGAAAATACCAATGCCGAGGTCAGAGAGCGGAAGTTCGCGGTCTTGGCCGGTGAGCAGTTGAATAGTCCAATGGTGTAGCTCGGCAGTTACCGCATCCAAACAAGAATACTTTTGAGTGGCAGCCTGACTCTTCAGATCCATCACTATTAAGCTATCCTCCTGGTTCAGGGTAATGCGCTTCGGAAGCAAAGGCCCCTGGTACCACCAGCTACGGGGGAAGTCCTCAAAGCAGCTCGGATCTTTGCTCCTCAGAATGAAGAAACGGTTCTTCCAATTCTTAAGGGATGAGGGCAGATCGGAAAAGAGCCCGCAATGAGGCTTCGCCTGAAAGAACCAGTGTTCGTCATCCTTTCGGCGAGTTAGTCTGTGCAGCTCGGCGAACACCTTAGCCGTAGGTCTGATTCCCTTAGCTCGGCATAGACCTCGGAAGGCTACCAAGATCCGCCACGAGTTAGGGTGAATTTGAGCAATGCACGCTCGGTGGAGTTTTAGGACCTCCTTATAGAAGTCATCTAGAGGGAACCGAAGACCGGCCTTTAACTGTTCCTCGTACACCATAACCATGTCATTCTCTTCAAAGGAGTGATCGACACGAAGATCGCCGTGGCACTTGATTAGCTCGTACGAATCAGGCCGAATGTTGTATTCTTGGCTAAACGATTGTAGATCGGATTCTCGAAGAACCGACGGTAGCTCATCTATAGGGAGAGTCTCCCTCCCTGAAACAGGTGCATGCCTTGATGGTATGATCCGCCCCCGAGCTGGAACGGAGGCCCTAGGAGGTTCAGGTTGCGTGCTTGGCCCGACCACCTCTTCTTCATCGGACGACCACGAGAACTGAATGGAAGGAGGGCTCGTCGCTCTCTGACCTTCGGCGCCGCTCATTTTCAAAAGAAATAAAGAACTTAAACTAAAAGAGGATCAAAGCCCTTACCGGAGTCTGATCGGCGTCGGAAGAACTGGAGAAAATGAGAGAACTTCGAAGTTGTGAGCAAGAGACTGAAAGTGGGATAAGAGAACAAATGACTAACCCCCCCACCCCTATTTATACTAGTCCGAGCATTTAATGCTCACGAGGTTCCATGCAGTGCATCGGTTAACGGGATTCGCCAGCTGTTCTGACACGTCTCTCGAACATTCCGAGATCGGTTAACTGGAGATCGACATAATAAGTTGAATATTTTGAATGAAGGATCAGTTAAGAGTCGTTTTGTTAGGAACCAGATCGGACAAATATATCAGAGATCGGAAAATAATCAATAAGATAATAATTGGAGAAACAAGATTTTTATTTCCAAAAGTTCGGATTACATCATTAGGGCGATCTCTAGGGACCGGATTACAATAAAATTCTAACTACATCATTTGGGCGATCTCTAAGGATCGGAATACATTGGAGATCTGATTATATCAAAAGGCTGATCTAAGGATCAGTTTGTAACTGATCCCAAGGATATTGCCGACCGGATGCTTCATCCGCTGTCGGAACACCCAATGTGATGAGAAGCCGAATGAACTCAGTTGAGCGACTCGAGATCGGTACAACCGAGGTCCGCAATACAGATCGGTCAAATCCAGTTCTCTCACCATCGTCATTTAGGGTTATGCGATCACCGGGATCGTAAATTTTCAGCCGGTGGTTAAAGAAGCTCATCGGAAAGGGATCAAAAACCACAATCATGGCCGGAGCGACCGCCGGAGCAGCTAGAACTAGAGAAGTAAGAAGGAAGAGAGGGAAATCAGATGAAGGAAATGTCTCTGTCGACAGGGGTATATATAGGGGAAAATGAGCATTTATTGCTGAGCAGAAAACGAAGCGAACGCTTCGGGAATCGAGGGGCAATTAATGCTTTGACCAGACCGGACCTGAGGAAGGGAAAGATCGGAATAATAGATCGGAAGATGGGAGACCAGCATGAAAGATCGGAAAGAACATATGAAAGAGATCAGAAAGAGGAGGGATCGGGAGGCAAAAAGAATAAGACAAATCCCAAATAACCGTCGTCAGAATCAGAGCCGAGGTAGTTAAAGCGTTGCAGACGAGATCTCCACCGCACGCCTAAGAATCGCCCACAATGCTGACAGGTGCCAGGGTATGTCATGACAGTCCTGTACATCCCAATCTCCACCGTTGATCCCACTTGTAAGGACAAACCCGGAACCCTTGGATCAAGAGAGAAGACGACAATACCAGCGTCTTTCGCTCTTAGCCCTTAGATCGTTCCGGACAAGAAGATCTGGGACCGTCAGATTGAAAGAAGAAAAGGACAAACGTTCTGAAGAGGGATCTCAGCCATTCATTTTGATTCTCTTTAATTCCTGGACATCCGATCATGTCCTTCGAAATCTTGACCCTCCATCTCCCTCAAAATAAATCCTGACCCTTCACGAGGAGCGCCCGATTCCTATAAATACCTGCATGAAAAACTGTTCAAAGGACGGACGGACGAGCAAAAAAGAGAGGCTGTTATTATAGCGGAAGAACTCTGAAAACTTCATTCAGTTTGTTATTCCGCTACTTTGAAGTGTTGATTGGAAAGACTTTTGAAACTAGTTTTCTGAAGTGTTTCTTGAAAAGGATTCTGAATACTGGAACTCTACATTTCCAGTTTGTTCATTATCTGGTCACACCCTCACTTTCAGCCCTTTATCATCTCTGTTTTCATTCCCACTGTCTAAGCTAAACTTCATTCCACTCGGCTTTTATCTTAATCTGATTATATTTTAGCTAAGCTCCCTTCACTTCCCGACGAACATCAGCTGTCAGGCTAATCAGTCCACTGTCTTATCTCTATTTGCCACCCTGTAGCTATTTTAGTAGATTTGGCTCTTCACAGGTAAGAGCTCATATTGTTGTTTTACTAAGTGTTTACATTTATTTTTCGCACTTTCTTTGTTCTTCTTACGTATGTGATTTTCTCCAAGTTCATTTTGTGCAAAAGGACCCAAAAGAATGTTACTCTCGAGTTATCTCTTTAGTGATTAGTCCGTCATTTTATTAATCTTCGTTATTTCTGAATGCAAGTTTTTCTGGTTCCTAGTAGCGTGTAAATGGTCAGGCAAGATGTAGGTAACTGCAACTTAAGGGTCTCTTTTAAAAGAGAGAACCTGAATAACACGTTAGGAAGGTAGCCAAACTATTAGGCTGACGTAAACAGCAATTCTGGAATAAAACTGAATAACACTTTAAGATGTCATAAAGTGGAATAAAACCAAAATAAACGAAACAGAATAGATCGGTCATTAATAGATATTGGTAAAATGAATACATGGAAGGTCAGTAAATCAAGTCTAGTTTTCCCCATCCAGCCAAAAGGTATCGAGAAGCCTTATCCCCAGCATCTTTGAATGCCAGAATCCTTAGCTTTAGGCTCTTATGTCATGTAGCTGAAATTAAAATTCGGGAGATCGAAAATGTCCCTTTCAGGCTCCTGTTAATCTAAAAGAGATCGGAGGAGAGTTCTTATCCGGTCTCAACTCAAAACATTAATAAATATTTAAAGGAGATCGGAGGAGGGTTCTTATCCGGTCTCCACTCAAAGTTTTAATAAATAACCGTTAAATAGAGATCGGAGGAGAGTTCTTATCCGGTCTCCACTCAAAACATTAATAAATATTTAAAGGAGAGCGGAGGAGGGTTCTTATCCGGTCTCCACTCAAAGTTTTAATAAATAACCATTGAATAGAGATCGGAGGAGAGTTCTTATCCGGTCTCCACTCAAAACATTAATAAATATTTAAAGGAGAGCGGAGGAGGGTTCTTATCCGGTCTCCACTCAAAGTTTTAATAAATAACCATTAAATAGAGATCGGAGGAGGGTTCTTATTCGATTCTCACACCAAATCTTAACCCGTACGCAAAATAATCCCAATACAAAAAACAATTCGCGACGTCAATTCACTAAGGTTGTCTCATTTACTTATGTATCTGGGTGATCCGAATTTAGTGAAAAATCGAATATTCCTTTCACCGAGAGGATTAACATTGCCGTTCAAGCCCTCCTAACTAATTTATAAAGAACGTAAAAATTAAATCTACTTACCCTTATTAAGGGACGAGGTGGGGTGCCTAACACCTTCCCCACCCGTTTACGGACCCCGAACCTAGAATCTCTGTTTTGAAGTGGTTTCATTTTTAATTTATCTTCCCAAATGGTTTTCTTTAGTTTCCCTCAAAACTAAGGTGGCGACTCCTCACTCTTTCCCACTTCGGTGAGTGATCGTCCAGGCGACCGCAAAATCCCTTGCGACAATATATATAAATTATTTTGTCTCTAATGAAATATGAGTGGAACTATTTTATTTAATTTGAATGAGATAAATTGCTAGTATTTTAAGGATTATTGAATTTTGGAAATTGAGAAATGTTGATTGTGGAATCTTGAGATTTGAGATTGATTGAGAATTTGAAGTAGTGGTTGAGAAAAAATTTTTAGAAGTGGCTTTTATAGGTATTTGAAGAACTATTTTCTCAAAATAGAGAGTCGTGCTCCTGCCAGTTTTAGTGGAGGCAAGAGAGAGGCGATAGTAGCCCAGGTAGCAGCAGGCCGAGCTCAGGAGACCTTTCTCAAGTAGATGACTGAGATGCTTCGGTAAGTCAACAGAGCTATTCCAGCTCGATCCTCATAAAGGTCCCCTTTAGAAAAGTTAAGGAAGTATGGGGCTATTGATTTCAAGGGTAAGAAGGATAATGATCTAATTGCAGCCGAAAACTAGCTAGAGAGGACCGAACGAGTTCTTAAGCAGCTACACTGCACTCCAGAGCAGAATTTAGAAGGTGCAGTCTCCCTTCTTCAGGAGGATGCCTATCAATGGTGGCACACAGTTTCTAAGGCAGTACAGCCTATAGCCATGACATGGGAATATTTCTTGGTTGAGTTAAGGAAAAAGTACATCAACCATATACATCTGGAGGCTAGGAGGAAGGAGTTTATTAATTTGAGGCAGAGACAGCTGACGGTGTCAGAGTATGAGCAAGAATTTGTGCAGCTGAGCCATTATGTTCGTGAGGTGGTACCTACGGAGGCAAACAGATGTAGTAGGTTTAAGAAAGGGGCTAAATGATATGTGAAGCTCTATATTATGGCACTACAGATCACAGATTTCTCACAGATGGTGGAGGCGGCTCTGAATGTGGAGAGAGTCAGAGACAGTGAGCAGAGCCACAGAGATAGACAATATAAGAGAGTCCCAGGGCAGTCTAGCTCCACAGCTACAGCTAGTAAGAAGCCCAAGGGACCCTAAAGCTAGAGTCAGTCAAAGAGGCTAAGATCACAGACCACACCTAGGAGAGGCCGGTTAGCAGCATCATTGGCCAGTTCTCCAGGGACAGCAGCCAAGGGAGCAGCCTCAGTCGCATGCATTCACTGCAGTAAGAGACATAGAGGAGAGTGCTAGTATTTGACTAGAGGTTGCTTCAGATGTGGGGCCACAGACCATTTCCAGATAGATTGTCCCTGAGGGAGTGTTACTATTACTCCAGCCCAAACTAAGAGATCTGCCCCTACAACTCAGAGGGGTAAGAGACCTGGTAGGACGGAGGTAGTAGGTGGTTCACAGAAAGCTGCTTTCAACACTATGGAGAGACCAGAAACTAAGGCACTGGTGCATGCCTTTGCTATGAGAGCTCAGTAGGAGCAGGATGATCCTGATGTGATCTGGGGTACTCTCTTTCTCTATGATATGCCTGTGCATGCATTAGTAGACCCAGGATCCATGCATTTATATATTTGTATTACTTTGCCTGTGGAGAGAGGGATTCAGATAGATGAGGCTAAGCAGGATATTTTGGTCACTAAACCTTTAGGCTGTAGTGTAATTGTGAATAAGGTCTATAAGGGTTGTCCCTTGAGAATTCAGGGACATGAGTTCTTGGCTGACTTGATTGAGCTACCATTCTATGAATTTGACATGATACTAGGAATGGATTGGTTATCGTGTCATCAAGTAGTGGTAGATTGTCGATTGAAATAGATTACCTTGAAATTTGCCCATAATGAAGAAGTGACAGTTATGGGTGAAAGAATAGGCTATCCTTCTAATGTCATATCAGCCACAGTAGCTAAGAAATTGATAAGAAAAGGCTGTGAAGCATACCTAGCACTTGTGATTGATTCGAGGAAGGCTAGGTCTAATCTCCAAGATATACCCACTGAATGTGACTTTTTGGATGTGTTCCCAGAGGAATTGCCTAGTTTACCACCAAAAATAGAAGTAGAGCTTGTAATTTAAGCTATGCCTAGTACAACACTGATATCGATTGCTCGTTGTAGGATGGCACTGAGAGATAAAGGAGTTGAGAGTATAATTGCAAGAATTATTAGATAAGGGGTTTATATGCCCTAGCATATCACCATGGGGAGCACCTGTGTTGTTTGTAAAGAAGAAGGATGGGACATTGAGATTGTGCATAGACTATCGGTAATTGAATAAAGTGATGGTAAAGAATAAGTATCCTTTGTCCAGAATAGATGATCTGTTTGATCAGTTGAAAGGAGCAAGTATTTTCTCCCAGATCAATCTCATATCATGATATCATCAGTTAAGGGTAAAGGAGGCAGATGTACCTAAAACTACTTTCAGGACCCGGTATGGACATTATGAATTTTTGGTGATGCCATTCGGGTTGACAAATGCACCAGAAGCATTTACGGACCTTATGAACTGTATCTTTCATCCTTATTTAGATTGGTTTGTAGTGGTCTTTATTGATGATATGCTGGTGTATTCCAAGGACCAAGATGAGCATGATAAATAGTTGAGGATTGTATTACAGACCTTGAGGGAGAAGAAACTGTATGCTAAGTTATCCAAGTGTGAATTTTAGTTGAATGAGATTTCTTTTCTTGGATACATAGTATCAGCTGATGGGATCAGAGTGGATCCCAAAATGATAAAAGCTATAGTGGAATGGAAGCCACCTAAGAATGCAACAAAAGTCAAAGTTTCTTAGGATTGGCAGGCTACTATATGAGATTTGTGAAAGGATTCTCTCTTATAGTAGCTCCATTAACTAAGCTACTGCATAAGAATGTGAAGTTTGAATGGAATGATAAGTTCCAAGCCAGTTTTTAAAAGTTGAAGGCTATGCTTACTGAAGTGCCAGTGTTAACACAACCAGTATCAGGAAGAGACTTTGTGGTCTATAATGATGCTTCGTATAATGGGCTTAGGTGTGTTCTAATGCAAGAAGGAAAAGTGGTTGCTTATGCTTCTAGGCAGCTAAAACTACATGAAAAGAACTACCCTACTGATGAGAATCAAGCTACATCCACGCCAAAAGAATTCATCCAAGGTCCAATTACTAGAGCTAGAGATAAATCACTTCAGAATTTAATTTGTGAAATCTTAAGGAGTAAGGATTATAAGCTGGAATGGCATGAAGAAAATTATAAAGGATTAAATTTGGTGAAAATTAAGCTTGGAAGTGACCAGGTGTCATGTGGAGCATTAGGTTACATGGAATAACCTGTGGCCATACATGCACCAGATCCAACCCATGTACATGCATCCGTTGGCACATTTTTAAAAGAATATTCCTTACTGTTATAACCACCTCTCTTTTGGACTTAAATGCCCTTATTTGCTGCTATATTAAATTTACTTTTTGTTAGGAGTTTTTAGTCTTTTGATTGATTAATTTTTGTTTGGACTTAAAGCTCCTTGCAGCTGTTATTAAAGTAGGGATATTTTTGTCTTTAGCTTTGGAGCCAAGAGACTATAAATACAAGTGTAATGAGAGAGTGGAGGACACACTTTGAATATTAATGAAAGATTGTTTCTGCTCCTTTAGTGAGTAAGTTGGCTGTTGCCTTTATTCTTGTAAAGCTCATTAACTTGCTGAGATTTCTATCTTGCAAGATTTAATGTGCATACTATTCCTAGTTTATTCATTCTCCATATGAATTAGGTCAAGAATCCCATTTCTGATATTTTCTTTGAATTACACATCAATCTGATTGTGTTGGTTCAAAGAATCAAATTCATACATTTTGATTTGGTGCTTTCTATATTGTTCCTTTAATTCTTGAATGTGGGTTTTCAAGTTACCAATTACTTGAAGGTTCACATCAGTTTTGGTATCAGAGCAAAGGGACATCCAAATAAGGTAGATTATCGATTTCCTTCTTATTCTTTGTGCCTACTTTGTGTTTGTTACCTTTTTCATATTTGCTGTTTGGCTCTAGTTCCATATTTGCCTCTACTTCTTCATCTTGCACCTAGTTCTTTCTTGCTAAACCTTGTTTTGCTTCTTATTGTGTTTCTGTTATTCACATTTTTATTCATTGTATGCTTGACCGAAATTGGCTCTTGGGGTTTATAGTATGATCTGTTTGTTTAAAAAGTTGTTTTGTTGAGTTTGTCTTACGGTTTTGGGTTAATCAAGCTAGACCCATTATTCTATCTATTTATTTTGCTTCCTTCATTTTGATATCAAGCATGAGAGCTTATTTGGGTCATTGAGTTTGGCTTACCTATTTGGCCTGAAGCTGTACTAGCATTATTTGGGTGTGTTTAAGATGTTGGGTATAAATTTTAGGGGTTGTTTGATTTTGTTTGCCTGCTGAACCAAAATTTTGTGGCAGACCCAATCAAATTATGTTCACATAGCAAATTGATCTAGAAATTTCTAAAAATTTATAGGGTGTTTATACCCCACTTCAGTAGTTCCCAAATTAAATTTCAGCTTAAAATTCAACCGTTTGTGTGGGGAACCAAAATTTTGTGGCAGAATCGATCAAATTAACTTCACATAGCAAATATACTCAAAAATTTCTAAAAATTTACTGATTGTTTATACCCCATTTCAGTAGTCCTCGAATAAAATTTCAGCTTAAAATTATGCCGTTTGTGTGGGGAACTAAAATTTTGCGACAGACTCGATCAAATTAAGTTCACATTGCAAATCAACGCAGAAATTCTTGAAAATTTACAGGCTGTTTGTGCCACATTTGAGCTATTCTCAAATTAAATCTCAGCTCAAAATTTAATCGTTTGTGTGGGGTACCAAAATTTTGCGACAAACACGATTAAATTTGGTTTATATAGTAGACCTGTCAAGAAAAGCCTGAAATTCTAACAGTAATTAGTTAGTATATGATTGCATTTGCCTTCTCAATTTCAGATCAAAATACACTCGTTTGCTTGGAGATCCTAAATTTATGCAATTCTTGGTGTATTGTGTGAACTGCTAGTAATTGTGATAAGTTGGTGGCAAACTTGGATATTTAAGCTTGATATCACTTCTTTAGGTTGTCTCTTTTCTAGCTTACTACTCTTTTATTTTGGTGTCTTCTTTCTTGATTCCTTATTGCATTACATTTCCATGCTTGAGCTTTTCTTTTCTTGACTTCTTGAGTCACATTATTGCTTTCTTGATTACTCATTTTGATCCGTCATGTTCAAGAATTTTATTGTGTGTTAAATTTTTATGAGTACAGTTTTGGTTTGAGTTACTTGAGTTTGATAAGAACTTGTGGACATAGCTAAGAGAGGTAAAAGGCACAGAGTGGTGAGTTCATAAGAGGGAAAAAGCCTTGTTGAGTTAAGCAGGAGTGGAGTGTCCCCTGTTGAGTGTAAACATGTAAGGAAGTAAGTGAGGTGTTTTCTTTACACTAACCATTTTCTTACAGGTCTGAAAACATGTCTAGAAGGGGTGATGGTAATGAAGGGGAAGGTGAAAATCCATTCTACATGCAGGCTGTCAGACAACAATTTGAAAGAATGAATGTTGTGTGCAATGGAATCATAGATAGGTTAGAAAGATTGGAGCAAAGAGATAGGCAAAATGAGAGAAGGCCAAATAGGAGGGATCTTGTACCTCCAGTAGTTGAATCTGATGAAGATGAGGTTGATAACTATGACTTTGAGGTTGAAAGACCTAGAAGGGGTAGGTATGAGAGAAGAGCTGAAGATAGGAGGAATGGGGATAGGAGGATAAGAAGAGAGGAAATAGAGAGGAATAGGGTAGATGACAATATCAAAAGTATTAAAATGAGCATCCCTTCTTTCCAAGGGAAAAATGATCCAGATGTGTATCTAGAATGGGAAAGGAAGTTAGAAACTATCTTTGATTGTCATCACTATTCAGAGGAGAAGAAAGTAAAGTTAGCAGCAGTAGAATTTACTGATTATGCTTTGGTATGGTGGGATCAAGTGTTGATTAGTAGAAGGAGAAATTATGAGCAATCAATTGCAACCTGGGGTGAGATGAAAACTATAATAAAAAAGAGATTTGTTCCTAGTCATTACTATAGAGAGCTACATCAGAGGTTACAAAGATTGACTCAAGGTTCTAAAAGTGTTGAAGATTATCATAAAGAAATGGAAATTGCTATGATTAGAGCAAATGTGGAGGAGGATAGAGAAGCCACCATGGCTAGATTCTTGAATGGGCTAAACAAGGAGATTGCTCATATTAATGAGTTACATCACTATGTTGAGTTAGAGGATATGGTCCACATGGCTATGAAGGTAGAAAGGCAACTTAAAAGCAAGTCAAAATTTGGAGGAAATGCAGGTACTTCTTCATCTTGGAAGTCTAACTGGAAGAAGGAGGATAGGGAAAAGGTTGTTAGCAACTATAAGAAAAATGAGGATAAGGAAAAGAAGGTGGAGAAGAAATTTGTAAAAAGTAAAGGAAAGGAGGTTGCAACTACTACTCGAAATAGAGATGTGAAGTGTTTTAGGTGTTTGGGCAGTGGACGCATAGCTTCTCAATGCCCTAACAAGAGAGTCATGGTCATGAGAGAAAATGGTGAAATAGAAACAGAGGAGGAAATTGTGAGTGATTCCACATCTTCAAGGGAGGAGGATGCAGAGGTAGAATATGCTACTGAAGGAAGTGCTCTAGTGATTATGAGAGCATTAAATACTCAAGTAAAAGAGGATGTTGGTGATGAATTGCAAAGAGAAACAATTTTCCATACAAGGTGTCTTATCCAAGACAAAGCTTGTAGTGTCATCATTGATGGGGGAAGTTGTGCCAATGTTGCTAGTACTATTTTGGTGTAGAGATTAGGGTTGAGGACTTTGAAACACCCTAGACCCTATAAATTGCAGTGGTTGAATGAATGCGGTGAGGTGAAAGTAACAAAACAAGTGCTGATTTCCTTTGCAATAGGAAAGTATCAAGATGAGGTTATGTGTGACGTGGTTCCTATGCAAGCCGGCCATTTATTGCTTGGCTGACCATGGCAATTTGATAGAAAGGTGATCCACGATGGGTATAAAAATGGGTATTCTTTTGAAATGAATGGAAGGAAAATCATTTTGGCACCTATGACACCAAAACAGATTTATGAAGACCAAACAAGGCTTAAGCAAGCAATGGGTGAGGTAAAATCAAGAGTGGCCAAAAAGAGAGCAAAGAAGAAAAGGAGTGAAAAGAAATTGACTGAAAATGTTGCGAGTGAGCAAGACAAGGGTGGTTGTGAGGAAAGAAAAGAGAGTAAAGAAAACATTCCAAGAGTGCTTGAAAAAGGTGAATGTTCGGCGCAAAAGGAGAGCTGTGTGGAAAGAGGGGAGAGAAAAATAAGCTTGTATGCTAAAGGAAGAGATGTGAGGAATGCCATGTTTGCCAACAAGTAAATGTTATTAATTGTGTTTAAGGACTCTTGTTTATCCACATTTGACCTTGACCCTAATTTGCCTAGTGTTATTGTCTCCCTTTTGCAGGAATATAAGGATGTACTACCTGAGGAGATGCCAGCTGGACTACCACCTATTCGAGGGATTGAGCACCAGATTGATTTTGTACCTGGAGCAGTTATTCCCAACCGTCCAGCCTATAGAACTAACCTTGAAGAAACCAAAGAATTACAAAGGCAAGTTGAGGAATTGCTAGCTAAGGGTTATGTGAGAGAAAGTATGAGCCCTTGTGTTGTACCCGTCCTATTGGTACCAAAGAAAGATGGCACATGGCGCATGTATGTGGATTGTAGGGCAGTCAACAAAATCACTATAAAGTATCGCCACCCTATACCTAGATTGGATGATATGTTGGATGAACTTTGTGGCGCTTGTGTGTTTACCAAAATTGACTTGAAAAGCATATATCATCAAATTCGCATGAAAGTAGGTGATGAATGGAAGACTGCATTTAAAATAAAGCATGGACTATATGAGTGGTTAGTGATGCCTTTTGGTCTAACTAATGCTCCTAGCACTTTTATGAGTTTGATGAATCATGTGTTGCGTGCTTTTATTGGAAAATTTATTGTTGTTTATTTTGATGATATATTGGTTTACAGTAGAGGCATTAATGAACATATGCATCATTTAAGAGTTGTATTCGATGTGTTAAGAAAGGAAAAATTGTATGCTAACTTGAAGAAATGTTCATTTTGCATGGAAAAGGTTCTCTTTTTAGGATTTGTCATTAGTGCTAATGGTGTTGAAGTCGATGATGAAAAAAATTAGAGCTATTAAAGACTGGCCCATTCCAAAGTCTGCATCTAAAGTATGTAGTTTCCATAGACTAGCTAGTTTCTATACAAGATTTATTAAGAATTTCAGTACCATTGCAGCACCATTGAATGATCTTGTCAAAAAGAATGTTAATTTTGTTTGGGAACAGAAACAAGATGATGCTTTTCACAAAATTAAAGACATGTTATGTTCCGCTCCTGTGTTGTCTTTACCTGATTTTTCTAAGACTTTTGAGATTGAGTGTGACGCATCAGGAA
The DNA here is from genome assembly GCF_030052815.1 of Hevea brasiliensis. Classification (NCBI taxonomy): domain Eukaryota; kingdom Viridiplantae; phylum Streptophyta; class Magnoliopsida; order Malpighiales; family Euphorbiaceae; genus Hevea; species Hevea brasiliensis. The sequence continues at coordinate 52,804,798 of NC_079499.1, forward strand.
TAGGTATTGGAGCCGTTTTAATGCAGGATAAGAGACCAATAGCATACTTTAGTGAGAAGCTTAACGGAGCAGCTTTGAACTATTCTACATATGACAAGGAGTTGTATGCATTTGTACGTGCCTTGGAAATATGGCAACATTACTTTTGGCCAAAGCAATTTGTCATCCACATAGATCATGAGTCATTAAAGCATATCAAGGGGCAAAATAAGTTGAGTAGGCATCATGCAAAATGGGTTGAGTAGGCGTCATGCAAAATGGGTTAAGTTCCTTGAGACCTTCCCATATGTGATTCAATACAAACATGGGAAAGAAAATGTGGTGGCTAATGCCTTATCTCAAAGGTATAACCTTCTTGCCCTTCTTGATGCAAAGTTATTGGGATTCGAATATGTGAAAGAATTATATGCTGAAGATGATGACTTTGCTAGAGTGTATGCAACTTGTGAAAAGAATGCTTTTGAGAAGTTTTATAGGCATGATGGATATTTGTTTAGAGAAAATAGATTGTGTGTGCCTAAGAGTTCCATGCATGAATTACTTGTGAATAAGTCTCATGCTGGTGGATTAATGGGTCATTTTGGTGTTGCCAAAACTTTAGATGTGTTAAAGGAATATTTTTATTGGCTGAATATGAAAAGAGATGTTGAAAGAGTATGTGTTAGGTGCGTTGTGTGTGCTAAGGCTAAATCTAGAGTTTTGCCACAAGGTTTGTATACACCTTTACCTACCCCTAGTGATCCTTGGGTTCATTTGTCTATGGATTTTGTGTTAGATTACCTAGGTCTAAACAAGGCCATGATTCAATTTTTGTTGTTGTTGATAGGTTTTCAAAAATGGCACATTTTATTCCATGCCATAAAACTGATGATGTTACAAATATTGCAAATTTATTCTTTAGAGATGTTGTTAGGTTACATGGCATACCTAAGAGTTTAGTTAGTGATAGGGATGTTAAATTCCTTAGTCACTTTTGGAAGGTTTTGTGAGGAAAATTGGGCACCAAGTTGTTATTTTCCACCACTTGTCACCCACAAACCAATGGTCAAACTGAAGTAGTAAATAGGACACTAACTACTCTTTTGCGTGCTGTGGTTAAGCAAAATTTAAAGTCATGGGAAGATTGCATTCCACTTGTTGAATTTGCATACAATAGAAATGTGCATTCTTCTACTGGCTATTCTCCATTTGAAATTGTGTATGGTTTCAATCCTTCAACTCCTTTGGATCTTTTACCTTTGCTTGTGAATGAGCTTGCTTGTTTATATGGAAAAAGAAAAGTAGAATCGGTGAAGAAAATCCATGAACAAGCCAAGCCTCAAATTGAAAAGAAAAATGAAAAATATGCTAGTCAAGCCAACAAAGGAAGGAAGAAAGTTACATTTCAACCTGGAGATTGGGTATGGGTTCACTTGCGCAAAGAAAGGTTTCCCTCTCTAAGGAAATCAAAATTACAATCAAGATGTGATGGACCTTTCCAAGTGTTGACCAAAATTAATGATAATGCCTATAAAATAAGCCTGCCCGATGAGTATAATGTCAGTGCCACCTTTAATGTTGCTGATTTATCTCCTTGTGTTGATGCAGGAACAGATTTGAGGACAAATCCTTTTGAAGCGGAGAAGCGGAGGGGAATGATGAGAATCAAGCTACATCCACGCCAAAGGAATTCAACCAATGTCCAATTACTAGAGCTAAAGCTAAATCACTTCAGAATTTAATTTGTGAAATCTTAAGGAGCAAGGATTATAAGCTGGAATGGCATGAAGAAAATTATAAAGAATTAAATTTGGTGAAAATTAAGCTTGGAAGTGACCAGGTGTCATGTGGAGCATTAGGTTACATGGAATAACCTGTGGACATGCATGCACCAGATCCAACCCATGTACATGCATCTGTTGCCACCTTTTTAAAAGAATATTCCTTGCTGTTATAACCACCTCTCTTTTGGACTTAAATGCCCTTATTTGCTGCTGTATTAAATTTACTTTTTGTTAGGAGTTTTTAGTCTTTTGATTGATTAATTTTTGTTTGGACTTAAAGCTCCTTGTAGCTGTTATTAAAGTAGGGATATTTTTGTCTTTAGCTTTGGAGCCAAGAGACTATAAATACAAGTGTAATGAGAGAGTGGAGGACACACTTTGAATATTAATGAAAGATTGTTTCTGCTCCTGTAGAGAGTAAATTGGCTATTGTCTTTGTTCTTGTGAAGCTCATTAACTTGCTGAGATTTATATCTTGCAAGGTTTAATGTGCATAATATTCTTGGTTTATTCATTCTCCATATGAATTAGGTCAAGAATCCCATTTCTGATATTTTCTTTGAATTACACAACAATCTGATTGTGCTGGTTCAAAGAATCAAATTCATACATCTTGATTTGGTGCCTTCCATATTATTCCTTTAATTCTTGAATATGGGTTTTCAAGTTACCAATTACTTGAAGGATCACATCACCTGCCCACAATGTTGAATTAGTAGTAATTGTATTTGCATTGAAGATATGGAGGCATTACTTGTATAGTGAAAAGTGTTATATCTACATAGATCACAAAAGTCTTAAATATTTGCCAACCTAAAAGGAACTCAACCTGAGACAGAAAAGATGGATTGAATTCTTAAAGGACTATGATTGGGTCATTGACTACCATCCTGGGAAGACAAATGTGGAGGCAGATGCACTTAGCAAAAAATTATTTGTGGCATTAAGGGCTTTGAATGCTCGTTTGACGTTAGCACAAGATGGAGCTATTATAGCTGAGTTGCAAGTGAAGCCTAATTTGCTACAGCAAGTGCAAGAGGCCCAAAAGCGAGATGAAAAGTTAGTGATCATTATGGGCCAAATCAAAGAGGGGAAGAAGAATGGGTATGAGATAAAGGAAGATGGATGTTTATACTACAAAGGAAGGATGTGTGTACCGGATGATGAAGAATTAAAGAAGAAAATTCTGAAAGAAACACATAATAACTTTTATGCTATGCACCCCGAGAGTACAAAGATGTATCATGATTTGAAGTCTCATTGCTGGTGGCCTCGTATGAAGAAGGACATTATTGATTATGTGACTAAATGCTTGACATGTCAACAAGTTAAGGCAGAGCACTAAGTTCCATTAGGTTTGCTGCAACCTATAGATATACCTGAATGGAAATGGGACTGTATCACGATGGATTTTGTCAGTGGTCTACCTCTCATAGAAAAAAGGCATGATGCAGTGTGGGTAATAGTAGATAGGTTGATGAAGTCATCTCACTTCTTACCAGTTAGGACTGATTACTCACTAAAGAAGTTAGCAGAATTGTACATAAGTGAGAAAGTTTGGTTACATGGGATGCCGGTATCGATCATATCAGACTGAGACTCAAGGTTTACATCCAGGTTTTGGAATAAGTTATAGGAAGCCTTAGGTACACATTTGCATTATAGCATAATTTTCCATCCTTAGACAGATGGGCAGTCAGAAAGAATAATCCAGATACTTGAAGATATGCTAAGAAGCTGTGTTATGGAATTTGAAGGAAGTTGGAATAGGTATCTCCCATTAGCAGAGTTTGCATATAATAATAGTTATCAGGTGAGTATAAAGATAGCTCCTTATGAAGCATTGTATGGGAGAAAGAGCAGGACACCCTTATGTTGGATAGAATTGGGTAAAGATAAGATTGTGGTGCCAGATTTGGTGAAACAAACTGAGGAGAAGGTAAAAGTGATTAGAGCTAGTTTGAGAGTTGCCTCAGATAGACAGAAGTCATATGCGGATCTAAAAAAAAACGACATAGAATATGAAATCAGTGATAAAGTTTTCCTTAAGGTGTCGCCATGGAAAAAGGTGTTGAGATTTGGCAAGAAGGGTAAGTTAAGCCCTAAGTTTATCGGCACGTACGAAATCATTGAACGTGTAGGTCCAGTAGCCTATAGGCTAGCTTTACCATAAGAGTTGGATAGGATCCATATTGTATTTCATGTTTCGATGATAAGAAGGTATAGATCAGATCCTTTACATGTCATATCAGTAGAGGCAATTGAAGTGCAGCCAGATTTGACATATGAAGAGGAACCAGTAAAAATCTTGGCTTGAGAAATAAAGGAGTTGTGGAATAAGAAGATTCCATAAGTGAAAGTGCTCTGGAAACACCATAACATAGAGGAAGCTATTTGGTAAAGCGATGAGACAATGAGGCAGCAGTATCCATAGCTGTTTACATCAGGTAAGTTTCAAGGACGAAATTTCTTTTTAGAGGGAAAGAATTGTAACATTCCCACTTTAGGTAGTCCATACATTCTACTATTCCGGTGACTAACGTTTATCCAGATAGACTGGGATGTCTGAAACTACCCTTAAATTTAAGTAAGGAGTCATAAATTAAATTAACAAAGATCAAGTAAGGTTGAAGAACAAATAAAAAAAGTGGAGTATAATTAGTTAAATGAGCACAAGTCCCAGCGATGGGTAAGTCCACTGGAAAAAGATGAGCAGAAACCCGGTAAGAGCAAAATTTGGTCAATTAAATTTAAAAGTCAAATATTGACCAAAAATGAAATTTATTAAGTTAAAGAAGTTAGATTAGCTTAACTAATTAGGATTAAGATAATTAAACATAATTACACTAATTAGTCAAACCAATGATAAAAAATTTCCAATTATTTATAAGTTTACCATTTCCACCTATTTACAACTTTGCCATTTGAGATTAAAATAACATAAATATCAAATGGAAGAAGATAAATAGTATCATATTCTTCTTTGCCCATCTATTGCCGTCCACTCACCCTCTCAATCCCTCTATGAAAGCTTCCTTTCAAGCTTTAAAAATCCATAATTCCTCCATAATTTTTGTAATAAACAAAGAGAAAACTATGAATTGAGCCCTAATTTGAAGAGAGCAAGTAAGAAGTTAAAGAAATTTGGAAGATTTGGTGAAGAAAGGAATTTTGGTTGGGGAGATCAAGAAGGAGAATCAAATTTTAGTAGAAGTGAAAGTTGATTGAAGGTGGATTAAAGCTTGAAATCAAGGTTACTGCTAAGAATTTCATAAGTTTTAAAGTTATTACTAAGTTAGTTAGGGTTTTCCATACAATTAGGGTTTTTCTTAGTATGGAGCCTTTGTAATACTATTATGGTTGTATTATGACTATTCGATATGTATTGATTGAGAAACATAAATGAGTTATTGAAGAAACTAAATGAAATGGGTGTTGGACGTTATGGGTGAATCTGGACAGCTTGAGTCTAGTGGAGTTAAATGCTCATATCTTGAGCTATATAACTCTAATTGATGTGAAGCTAACAGCAATTTAAAGCTAAGACACTATACTAAAACTTTCATGACAAAATTTGCCCGAATTTTGTGTGTAGATACTTGAAATAACTGCTAGAATTTGAGTTATAACACTTGAAACCTAGATGCAGGGCACCCTGGATAGTCCGGATTAGAATGAGTTTAACTCACTCTAGAAAACTTCAAATTAGGTAATTCATGATTTGTTAAAAAGATAAAACATAAAGGAACAACTTTCTTGCAGAATAAAATGACAAATTAAAAGTGTAACTTGTTCAAATCAGGGCTCCAAAAACTGCCCAAAACCTATCCTATAATTAGTTTAGTAGTACCCCTGAACTTGTCTTGTTTATTTGAACATAACTCACTGCATATAAGTCCAAATGAGGTGAAATTTACCTTTTTGGAAAGATAAGACATAGAAGAACAATTTTTATGAAGAACACTTGACCTAAAATTGAATAGAAGATACCAGAATTAGGATTGGAATCCAGAAGTGAAAATTCAGGAACCCTGAAAAATGACTAAATGAATAGTACACACTAAATTGAGTATAACTCACTTTACAAAACTTCAAATTGAGTAATTCTTAAACCTATGTAATCCTAAGACACAGGGGAAAAATTCATAGGAAGACCATGATGCTAAATTGTGACTGTAACCTATTCAAATTTGCCTAGCAAAGTGAGTCCAAAAACCAGCCTGAATTCTAGAAATGACTTGAAAACTAGAAATTTATCACTTGAAAAGTTTTGGAAAAATGGCCATAACTCAAGCTACACAAATGCAAATTGAATGATTCTAAAGCCAAAATAAACATAAGACATAGATTTACAACTCTTATGAAGAAGGTATGGCCAAGTTCTTGCTGTACCTTGGCCAAATCTACTAAGGAAATTGTGGTACAAAATCTAAAAATTATTAAATGTAAGCATAATTGCTTAAAAAGTGAATTGTGCTTAATGCCAATGGCATGATAAGCACCAATGGCATATGAAATTGTGTTTGGGACCTATGGTTCCTGTGATGAATGAGGTAATGATAACATGATGAAATAATGCGAACCATAAATTGCTAATGATGATAAATTAGCCCGAGTATGCCTAGACGGTAGTGAATGGGTTAGATAGATTGGCATGCCAAGAAAGGATTAGATTAGCAGTACTGCTCATGGCTTTTATGCTTGGATACCATTGGTAGGCACTGAGTGTCCGATATAGTTATCCCTTATTCATGATTTCTTTTACTATATTGCATAGCCGGTAGGCACCGATGTGTCCGACAGTATGACGGCCCGAGGCACCAAGTGTCCAGCGCCAGTAAAACTCGTGTATCCAGTCTAGACAATTCTATTAAAGGTTACTTTTGGTACTGAAATAAAGTAAGAAATTTGAAGATTGAAATAAGGAAAAAGGAAAGATCCTATGAAAATAACTATTTCCAAAGATCATGAAAATATGAGAAAACGAGTGAAAAATATTGTGAAATGGCTACAAAAGTTTAAGGTTATAAATTCTATACTCTTTTAAATGATTGATGAACATTTAAATATGCATTTTCTTTATTTCATATAAGCATGAACGATTATTTTTTTTGCAAATGATATTTTCAATATGTTAGTGCACCACTAAGTAGAAATGCTTGGCGCGATGGTTTCTCTTTGTGCAGGTCCAGGTGATAAGACCTAGTAGACGCGAGATAAAGATTTTGGGACTGATCTGCAATAAAAGTCATTGTCACCTCCACACTTAATTTTGGTATAGATTTTTTGCCCACAGTAGTGCATAACTATGTACATTGTAATTAAGCAAATATGTAACTAAATTTTTAGATTGTATGATAAAATGTGTATATATTTTATAAATGAATGAAATGAAGAAAAAGTTATGTATGGACATGGTTGTGAATAGATAAGAAATATGAATTATGATGTTGAAATTATGATATATTTGAGAAATGCCAATATGGAATATTTAAACAGGTCAATTCTTTAATAAGTAAAATATTCAAAATACAGAGAAACTCTTGTAGTTTTCCATTAAAAAATTTCTTAATTAAATTATGATGAAATTAGAGTAATCATCAATTGAATAGGATAAGATTAGGTGCTTTGGCATAGGATGTGGCATTCCTTTGCTCAACTACATTATAGATTGGGTAAGGGGGTGCTACATGCCAATTATTTATGATTGTCGTTTTGTGCGATAAGATGTTTATTATCTTCCACTACTTTTTCCTTTCATCTATCAAGGGTAATTAAGATCATAATTGAAAAATTGAACTTTATTCTTACTTTCTTAAAAGTGTGATGCCACGTGGCCTAACAATCAAGGAGTCAGTTTATATTTAGTGATCTAATAACTAGTATTCATTTTTGTATTTCCTCTTTGTATCTTCCTTTTCCTTTCCAGCTATCAAATCCCCTCTCTGTATCTTCCTCTTCCTTTTTAGCTATCAAAGCCCTTCATCTTTCCTGCACCTTCTCAACTATTTACCTATACCTTAAGTAAAATTGTTCTTGTGTCTTACCACTAATTGAAAGAGTGTGATCATTGGCTACTGAGAGTCTAATTCAAGTTTTTGGACAACAAGAGTCCAATAATGGTAGACTTTTTTTTTTTTTTTTAATCAGGGTCTTTCAAGAAAATGAGTTCATTTTTTTTTTTTTATCTAAAGAGAAGGATGATCTAATTGATGGCTAGAAAAGTATTGGGTTATTGGTGGTTTTTCTTAAGCAACTTGAGTTCAGGTTAGAACTCCTTGCTACCCAATTCTTTGTCAATGTATTCAATGTTTATGGCTTGAACCCTAGGATGTTGGTTCCTAATTTAATTTTGTTTATAAGGTGCTTTGAAAGGGTTTGCAAGGTAGCTTCAGACTGATTGTTCCTCTCTTTAGAGCTTTATTCCGTCTTTATAAGTTGACGTGAAACTTTTATTCCTTTGCTTATGGTTAGAGCATGCAGCTTTTTATGGCTCAAGAGGATACCATTCATGGTTAGAACCAATACTTTATCATAGCCAAATGGGGGGAAAACCTTAATGAGTTGAGTTTGGGTTCTCAAGTTTATTGGGTGGATGGTGTTTCCTCTTATAGTGAATTTCCTGAGCTCTCAAAATTGAAGAGATTATTCTTCCTTCAATTGACTTTTATCAATTCCAAATACAATGTTAATTTATGTCGAGAGGCTCAAGTAGGCATGTACACCACTTCCCTGGGTGAGTTGCATTTATCTTCAGTGGCTAGAGGTGACATTGCCAACTACCTCCCAATTTCTTTCTTGACTCCAAGGAAAGGAATGAAATATTCAAAGCCTTTAAAGAGAAGAAATTCATTACTATTATGGCTCGAGAGATGCTAGGAATTGACTCTCACCCTCCATTGCTAAGGATGCTAGTTGGTCCTCCTCTGGCTATTCTAGTAATCCTATTACTATTGTCAAGCCTAGCACTAAGGCTACCATCCTAAGTGAATGTGCTCAAGTGAAGAGGAAGATGGCTACTAAAAGGGCTAGGGAGGTTGGTGTTTTTGGTGTTTCTTCCTTCTTAGGGGATTTTTCACCTTAAGTACTTTAGGGTGTTGGTTTGGGGTCAAAGAGTTCTAGGAGGGTAATAGCCAAGCAATTAGCTTCTGTAGAGGCTCCTCATGACCTTGCAGAGGAAGTTGAGGATATGGTGAAGGTGTTTTTAGGCCACTTACAGCCGAGCTACCATCATATTAATAGTTGGCTACTTTGGCTGATATTCTCTTCAATTCATTTTTATCCTCAAGAAGTTCATCCTTGTTTAAATATTAGATGAAAGGATCCATCTAGCTTGACTATTCTCTGACATGCATGGCCATAGTGGGTTTTTCAAAGCTCAAGTGTTTGACCTTTTCACTAGGACTCATTTGGGTTATTCTTTGGTTTCACTTCCATCAGTCTACTCAAGAGGTTGCTTCAGTATTTTCTATTGAAGGACTCATTTTATCATCAAAAGGATACTTTTTTCTCTGTATTCTATCTCAATTACCTTGACTCTCTACAAATATTTTCCCATAATTGAATCTTTAGCCTCACAGATCCGATTGACCTGGCTCATGATTAGTTAAGAGTCATTTTAAACTAAAAGGTATATTTCCCCAGTTTCCATTGCCAATTGCAGATAGTTGACCAATGTCTCACATTCCACCATGTTATTGGTGTCACACCCTATCCCTCTGTAAGGCATAACATGATCCTGTAGTATACCTAATGAATTACCAACTCCGTCTACTGATAACCTATTAAATACAGTACAAGGGATTTTAAAAACTTTTCTTACTTCTTTTACAGTGGTGAGCACTATTTACAGGTGTTAAAAACCTTTTTGAACTAAAGTGATAGAACTAACACATTTGAATTATTTGGAATTTCTGTAAAAATTTTAGCAGAGTGCCATCTGTATTTTGGATAAAATAGTTCTTTAAAAAAACCTGTAAAAAGCACTTCAATATATATTTCCAAATCTCAACTCCAACATGTTTCTCAACACAACATATTTCTCAACTCAAATCCATAGTAATTTTTCAAAGAATGAGATACAAGAAATATAATACAATTTTTACAAGTCAAAATAACTCATAATTTATTTTACAACTTTAATGTACAATTTTATTTTACAACTGCTCAAAACCAAGAACAATATATACATACAGTGAACATACATTACAATACAAAATGCAAAATGTGGTATACTCAATATACCCGATGATCTCTCAATGTAGTACTAGCAGCCTAGTCTGCTGCCCTGTCAGTCTGTCTACCTGCGACAGCAATGAAAAGCTATCGCTGAGTAAAATTTACTCAGTGGTGCACAATAACAATTTGAAATGCGATACATAAATCTTTTATTGATAATTCACAAATCAAATAATTCACAATTCCATTTCACAATTTACAAAGTTCATATAACATAAATTTGATCAAATAACTGAATAATGCAGTTTTGCCAATCAATAACACCATTTGATCAAATAACTGAATAATACAGTTTTGCAAATCAATAACACAATTCGATCAAATAACTGAATAATACAATGTTGCCAATCGATAACATAATTTAGGCCATAACATAATTTTTTCCACATATGCCGTGTTGTACACCACGACAAGACACACTCATCCCAATAATCGAAATCAATGAGGGAGGAAGCTAGCTGAATAATGAGTACTCATCCACACTCACCTCAGACTGGAAGTCAATGAGGGAGGAACATAATCACACTCACCCCAGACTGATAAGTCAAAGAGGGAGGAATATATCAATAGTGTCATGCCAAATGTGAATCAAAATAATTTCAAATCACAATATTTCATACAAACCATAAATCACATTTTATCTCAAATAGATCAAATTTTCCTATCTTTTATCCTTTTTGAATTCACTAATATCCCGAACTTATTATGATTACAATATCCATTAACAATTACTAACAGTGACATCCTTGCCCTCATCTAGAGCAATTCCATTACTGCATCTTACTTTTACGTCCTCTTGCCTCACATTAAGTAGGCTCGTCAATTAGCTTTATAATTTATGGTGTGTTAGAAAATACTTTTCGCCAATAAACTCTTTCAAAACTAATTTCACTTATTATCACAATCCTTATTTTAAAGGACTAATCACTAATGCATCAAAATTTATTCCCCTGTAAAGGAATAACAATAGAATATATAGTTCTAACACTAACATAAAAGTATGCAACTTCAGGTCAAACAATACATATATATATCTTAGTTACTATTTAAGAAAGTACCAACAATAATATCAAAAGTCTAAGTCTCTTCTTTCTGCCGTATAGCGTATACTCCAGCTGGAGCATCACCTTGTTCTGGCTGATTCACAGTACTCTGACTTCTAGGTGTACTGCCCCTACCTCTACCTTTGCCTCTACTAACTGATGGTGAACTCTTTGGGGTAGAAACTTGGGTTGATCCCTTTGGTGTAGTAAATGATCCAGAACGACCTAGATTTACACAATCCCTAGCAAAATGGCCAATCTCTCCACAGTTAAAACATGCTCCTACGGCTCTATAACATACCCCACTATGTGGTTTACCACAAGTTTCACAAAGTCGATCTGACAGCGCATTCCTGGGTTTCTGTTGAGTTTGCTGATCGGATCGAGGTGGTTTCTGTCCAGAAGATCTATCTCTACCGGACTTCTTACTATCTCTATTGTATCCCCCAAAGTTTTTCCTCTTTCCAGTAAGACCACTAGAACTCTGTTCTACTGACTTTCCTTCTTTTTCTGTCTTCTCTAATTTCTTTTTCTCAGAAGCTGCTTCAGATTCAATTATTTCTAATTCTAGTGCTTGAGAAATAAGTTCAAAGAAGTTGTTATGTTTGAATCCGACCACTTGTAATCTGATACTAGGCTTTAAGCCGGTTTCAAACCTCTTACATCTCTCCCTACTAGTAGAAAGTAGACTTACTGCATAATGGCTCAGGCGAAAAAAATTCCCTTTCATATTCAACCACCGATCTACTCCCCTGTTTTAGACTTAGGAACTCTTGCAGCTTCTGGTCTACATAAGCATTAGGGACATATTTCTGTCTGAATTCCTTGAGAAAGTCATTCCATGTTAACACTATAGGTTCTACCAGACTATGGGGAATGGTTTTCCACCAGTCATAAGCATCCCCCTGTAGCAAACATACTGAGTATTCAAATCTGAGCTCCTCTGTGCAATGCAGTTTCTTGAATACCCTATCCATCCTCTCTAACCACTGTTTTGCCTCTAGAGGATCTACTGTCCCCTTGAACTCTGTAGCCCCATATTTCATCAATTTGTCATACTGCCTTGTAGAAGACCGTGGTTGTACCACTGGTGTCTGTATTGGGACTTGAGTAGGCATGTTACCGACCATCTCTTTGGAACATTGCGACCATCTATTTGTGGCCGAGCGAGGCGTAGTGCTGTGAGTGGTCTTTCTTTGAACCACTAACATTATGTAGGGCTGGGGCATCCCCTTGCACCTCAGCCTCTATAGATTGATCGATTGAACGATCACCCTCTTCCATAGTCAATGCAAGGATCTTAGACCTCCTGAACAATTAATACAAGGAGATTTCCTCCCGTTAGTGCATATTTATAATGTAATGTACTGTATGTATTAAACAATGATATTGAGCAGTTGTACTATGAAGAAAGAATATTCAAATAACATGTGAAAATAGAATTTAAAAACCAGGCTCTGATACCACTAAAACATGTCACACCCTACCCCTCTGTAAGGCATAACATGATCCCGTAGTATACCTAATGAATTACCAACTCCGTCTACTGATAACCCATTAAATACACCACAAGGGATTTTAAAAACGTTTCTTACTTCTTTTACAGTGGTGAGCACTATTTACAGGTGTTAAAAACCTTTTTGAACTGAAGTGATAGAACTAACACATTTGAATTATTTGGAATTTCAGTAAAAATTTTGGCAGAGTGCCATCTGTATTTTGGATAAAACAGTTCTTCAGAAAAACCTGTAAAAAGCACTTCAATATATATTTCCAAATCTCAACTCCAACATGTTTCTCAACACAACATATTTCTCAACTCAAATCCATAGTAATTTTTCAAAGACTGAGATACAAGAAATATAATACAATTTTTACAAGTCAAAATAACTCATAATTAATTTTACAACTTTAATGTACAATTTTATTTTACAACTGCTCAAAACCAAGAACATTATATACATACAGTGAACATACATTACAGTACAAAATGCAAAATATGGTATACTCAATATACCCGATGATCTCTCAATGTAGTACTAGCAGCCTAGTCTGCTGCCCTGTCAGTCTGTCTACCTGCGACAGACTATACATACTTATTCACATGTCCAACCTTCACACCACTATACATACATTCAAACTGCCATAACAACCAACACATTTTAACGTCATTATTCCATAAACCAAGCATTAATTCCAGCATTCTTCAAAAGTTAGCAAACTGTCACAATGGTACACTTACATTCCATTACTTTCCAAGCATTAAATCTCATTTTACATTTACATACACTAAGTATACATCACCCAAACAATTTCCTACACAATATACATTTAATCAATTATTTAATTCACCATTTACACGCACAAATAACCTGCCTTCAAGGTATTTTCATGGCTGCCAAAATTACACATTCCCATTCAACATCAAACCTCAAAATTCTTTCCACAATTCAAGTACCCATAACATCCTCACAAGTTTTAATGAAGCAAAAATGGAAAATAAGCACTTACCTATCAATGGGAGCATGGAGCATGCAAATGGGGCGGCCATGGATGAACTTTGGGAAGAGATTTTCATTCGGCCAAATGAAGTTTAATTGAAGAAGAAGATGAATGCAGAGATATAGTGGAAGGAACCTGGTTTTTAATACTTAATATAATGTTTAGTGGTCCACTAACACAATTAAAACATTAAGTTAATGTTAAACTTTTAATTATTCAACATTATACCCCATAATTTTTCTTATTTATAGAACACATAAAATTTCATTTTTCATGTCATTTTCAAACATTAATATCATTTATTTTTAATGGACATTTAAGCCAAAAGACAATTCGGGATGTCAATGACCACAATACCCTTGTTCGGGTTGCATTCCCGATTTTTCGATAACACCGGGTTTTATCCATTTTTTGATTTCTCACTTTTCTTTGTACTAATTATTTAATTGTTCTTTGATATTTCTAACGATATTTATACTTCAATAGACGTTTATTTAAGTCCTAAAAATATTTTTCAGGGTTCCCCGCGGTCCAGGGCTAGTCAATGGTCCACGCCGTGACTTCCCGGTGCGGTCACCCATCGCTAGGGTTCTCGGCTCGCTTAACTTGGTTACATTTCTTTGCTATTATTTTTCCTTTGTTTTTCTTCTTGTATTTCATTATTTTATGTCTCCTCACTCATATCAAAGTGTAGTTCTAGGCATCCTAGCTGTCCGGACAACTCTGGTCACAGGAACAGTAGAACGCACTACTGAACTTAGGGGTGTTACAATTGGTGACAGGGAATGTGAACTTGAGGGCATATTCAATTACCAGAACTTCAAGTTCCTTAGGTATTACCCCTCTCCTCCTCCTTTTGAACCTGATGCCCATCAATAAATAGTTTCCATCGGAAGCTATGGCTTACCTCTGGAGCACTCAGATTGTCCTCTTCTATCATAGTTGTTCATTTGGTGGCTTCTTTGTTTTCACTGAAGTTGCATTTAGCTAGGAAATCTACTAAAACTTGACCCTTGATAGCTGTGCCAGGTCAGTACTACAAGCAATATGGACTAATCTCTATTGGTCATACTACCATACGCCCTGAGATCTTTAGCCAGTGAAGTTCCCTTTTGAGGGGTTGATTTGTTATGATGACCCCTTGTTGTGATTCTAAGTACACTCTGAATGTCCTTACTCCCATTAGGAGAGCGAAGGTAAGTTTTTCTATATTTAGCTATCTTTTTTCAACCCTTTTCAAAACCTTACTGAAACAAAGATTGGTCTTTGAACCCCATTCTCCTCTCTTACTAGTATTGTAACACCCTCACTGTAACACATCCGTACATTCTGCTATTCCAATGACTGATGTCGATCTGGACAGCTAGAATGTCTGAAACTATATTTAGACTAGAGTGAGGAGTCATAAATAACTCAAATAATGGTAAGAAAAATCAAGAAAAAATTTTAAAATTAAAATATAATGAAGTTAAATGAGTCGGTACCCTAGCGATGGGTGACCTAACGGGAAGTTACTGTCTTCACAGCTAGTGGCTCTAAACCCAGGAGAAATTCTATGAAATAATTTTTGGGACTCTAGAGAAGAGTTATTGAGGTTTTGATGGCATTAGAATGCCAAGAAAATGTATAGAAAAATTTTTAAATCGGTACAGACAATTTTAGTCTGTTAAGCAAAACGAAGGGTATTTTGGTCATTTCATCTTCAGAGATGATTTTTTACCAACTTGTCTAGTCGAGTAAGCGAAATTTATAACATAAAATATGAATAATTATTGGTAAAAATTTTATTAAAAAAAATAAGTAAAGAAATAAGAAAGAAAGAGAAAATAAATTAAAATTATGACATAATGCATGATGTTATTAAAATTCTTTCCACCAATCACAATTTAACCAATTAACTAAAAGGATAAAAATAACATAAAAATGACATAAAAGCAAAACAAATCAATAGCCTTCTTCTTCCTGTGAGCCAAACCAAAGAGAAAGAGAGAGAGAGAGAGAATCCACCATTGTTAAGCTCACTAAGCTTAAAACCCTAGCTAACTACACCATAAAACCCCTTCCTATCTTCATTAAAATTGACCCTTGCAACTAGAATAAGCTTGGGGCAGCCATTAGAAGGAGAAAATTTGAAGATTTACAAGCTCAAGTTGGAGCTTTAATAAGGTTAGTGACCAATTCTTCCCTCTCTCTCTTAATTTATAATTAGGTACTTAATTTAAGTAGGAAATTGTAAGAGATTTGCATGAGAACCACTTGTATGCCTCCCCCCAAATTTTGGCAGCCATGGACTCACTAGGTTTATGATGAATTCTTTGAATTAAAGTGATATATTAACTGCCCTTGACATTAATGCTATGATTAGAACAACAATTAGGGGAGTAATGTGTGATTTGGAGACTTTGGTTAATTAGGGTTAGGGTTTTGAACCAGCAATTGGGGGTTGATGCAATTGAGCATAAATTAATGTTTTAATGGTGAATTAATGACCATTTAGTGTAGTTTGAATTGAAATTGGAGTGACTTGTGACATTAACTAAGGCAAAGGTTAGGCAGCCTCATGGGTTGCATTCTGGACTCTTTGAGTCCAGTGTGCTCATGGGGTTATCACTCAAGCTATGTTGCTCTAATTGGTGCAAAGCCAATTGAAGACGAAACTAGACACATACTGGCACAATTTTGATGAAGAAACCTTGCCCAGAAAACTATAATAAAATAACCTAAAAATTGACCTAATCCGAGTAACACACATTCTGCCCTGGGAAAATGACCAAATGAACAGTGTTTGTTTATTTGGTCATAACTCAATGTAGAAAAGTCCAATTGACCTAAAATTTATATCAATGAAAAGCTTAGACAATTTAGGACAACTCTCATGAAGAACACAACTCCAAATTCTGACCAGAACTGTAACACCCCTATATGCATAGCCTAGTATATTTCACTGTTCTGGTGACCGATGTTAGTCCGGATAGTTAAGAGAATTAGAATCATAATTAAGTCACCTAGTAAAGCCCTGAATGAGAATAAATAGTAAGTACCAGAAGGTGAAATAGAAAATACAAGAAAAAATAAAAGAGATGAAATGTAATTAGGTTGAACGAGTTGGAAACCATAGCGATGGGTGACCTCACCGAAAAGTTACGGCAAAGGCAATTGTCGACCCCAGGACCGCAGGGACCCTCGGAATTAAATTTTAAGACATAATTGAAGCCCTAATGAGGTGTAATTGACATTAGAAATGTCAAAGATAATTAATGAATTAGTACAAATAAAAACAGAAAAAAAAATCAAAAAAACAACAAAATTTAGTGTCACCGAAAAATCAAGAATATAACCTGAAGAGGGGCATTTTGGTCATTTGACACCTAGAGTTGCCTTTTGACCTCAATGTCCATTAAAAATAAGTGGTATTACACTTTAAAATTGCCATGAAAATGAAAAATGTGGTACATAATATAAATAATGGAAGTTGAGGCATAAAATGCAAAATTGTGAAACTTTAATTAATTAAACATTAAACTATGGTTAGTGCTCCACTAACTCAGAATTTTGGGACACCTATAAAAGCTAAATTGGACAAAATATATCATTTTCAACCTTAGGAACCAACCAGCCAAACCACTCGATTGAAAAACCTCCACAGCCGAATTGAGAAAGCTTTATGCAATCTTGATTTAGGCCTCCTTTCCACTTGGTTTCTTCATCAAAGCTTGCACACTCACCTTGAGGAAGCTTTTGGGAGCAAGAAAGGAAGGATTTGGTGAGGTTTGGGGAAAGCTTTCAAGAGGTAAGTTTCCAATTTCCCTCCCTTTCTTTAGTGAATTTCATATTTAGGTTGGGGTGTGTTGAATGGTGAAGGAAATTTGGGGAATTGTTGAGTTGTTGACTTGTGCCATTTTTGGCAGCCATGAGAACATAAGTTGATTGAATTTTTCTTACTTCTAGTGGATGGAAATTAGTGTTGATTAAGTCAATTTGAAGTTGTAGCAAATTAATTTTCATGCATATGTACATTGAGCACTTGAATTTAGGGGTTTGGAAAGAAAATTGGAGACCTTACCAAACTGTCACTTTTGGCAGCGTTGGAGTTCATGAATTAATGTTTGATTTCATGAATTTCATTGATAAATTATAATGATGATGGTTTGAAGGCAGTGTATATGAATGGTAGTGGAAGTTATATGTAATATTTGGGAGTGTTTATGTGTATACATTATTAGAATTGGACTTTGTAATTTAGGATTATATTTGGTGTATTAAAGGTAATGGTATTTTTCCCATATTGACAATAATGTAAACTGATTGTTGAATATGGTAATGTACAAAGTCAGAATTAGGTATGGAAGGTAAGCTAGAATAAGTTTAATGTGCATTTGGATTGGTGTTTGAGAGAAATGTAAAGGGTAGTATGCAATTGAGCTTATAACCCTAAATGTGTGACCCCAATTGGTATGAGGCCAATTGGAGGTGAAATTAGGGACAAAATGTGCCAACTTTAATGTTGGAAGTTGGAAAGCTTAGACATAGGGCTACATCTTTTGTGAAGATCACAGAACCTAGAAATGCCATTTACCAAGTCAATTTGCTTACACAAGTTCAATGACAAAATCTGCCAGAATTAGATTGACCTAAAATTGACCTAACTTTGCATTAAAAATGCAATTTGTCCAGCTTTAGTAAATTGACCATATCTTGGTCTATACAACTCAGAATGATTTGAAATCAGTGGTAAAAATTCAATAAGACATAGACCTACAAATTTGCTCTTTTGACCAGAACCTAAAAACCAAGGGAAGTAAGACATTTAGGTAGATCAATCTAGCACACAAAATTTGGACATTTACCATTACTATACAATAAAGCCTTAGAAATAAAATTGGCAATAAATGCCAACTTGTGAGAATTGTAAAATATACTATATTGGCAATTATTATGAGATATGATACTAAAACACTGTAAATTGTGTGTTTCAGTTGAAAAGGATATTGAGAAATATAAGGAACATTGAGTCAAGGCATAGAGGCGACTCAAATCATGTTTGTGCACAATAAACTTATTTAAGTGTTTCTTATTGAAATTTAATTTAGTATGTAATATGAATAGTTTTTAATTATTTTGGCTTTGGGAATTTTGTTGGAAATTATTGTGTTGCCTACATTATAAATGGAAATTTTGAAATAAAATGTGATTTGTGGTTTGTATGAAATATTTAAATATTGTGATTTGAAATTGTTTTTGATTCACACTTGGCATGGCAATATTACTATGTTCCTTCTCCATTTATGGGGTGAGTTTGACTATATTCCTCCCTCTCTGGCTTGCCAGTCTGAGGTGAGTTTGGATGAGTACTCATATAGCTAGCTAGCCACCTCCCTCATTGACTTCGACTGGTTAGGTGAGTTTGCATTATCATGGTGCACAACACGGCATGATTAGAAATTTTGTGTCATGACCTAAGTTGTGTTATTGATTGGCAACACTGTGTTTATTAAATTGTTTAATTAAATTTGTGTTAGATGAGCTTTGGAAATTGTGAAAAGAAATTGTGAAATATTTGAATTGTGATTTATCAATGGATGTTTATATTAAGCATTTTAAATTTTTATTGTGCACCACTGAGTAATTTATACTCAGCGATAGCTTCTTTTGCTATCGTAGATAGGGGCAACGAGAATGTAGTAGAGTGAGCTGCTATTGATAGGGTTACAGTGCCTTTTTGTATGGGTATTTGTTTATACCCTTGTAGTTTAATTTTGATGTAAATAGTTTATTGTCATATGTATTAATATAAAATTGAGCAGTTGTACAGTAATTTGTAATAATATTATCTTATGGATTTTTATGTCTGTAAATTAAATTTGTGAATGTATATTAAATATTTTGAATGCAATGTGCATGAATTATTTTGAAATCTTGAGATGAAAATTTTGATTTGAATTGTGGATTTTGAATTGAATTGTTGTTGAGGATGTTGGTTTGAAAAATTTGGAGGTTGGGTTGTGATTGAAACTTATTTGGAAATGCTTTTCTACAGGTTTAAATTTTTGGTTTTTCTCAATTACAGCTGGCACTCTGCCGAAATTTTTACAAAAATTTGCGAAAAATAGAAATTGTCAGAGATTTTACTTAGTTTTAAAACTTCAGTTAAAAGTTTTAAATTCCTACCAAAAATGCTCGCCACCTTAAAAAAGGAATAGAATTGTTTCAAAATCCCTTGTAGTATATTTAATGGGTTATCGGTAGGCGAAGTTCTGTAATTCATTAAGTATACTACGGGATCATGTTATGCCTTACAGAGGGGTAAGGTGTGACATGTTCTATTTGACCTTTTGGTGCTTACTATTTATTCTCATTCAGGGCTTTACTAGGTGATTTAATTGTGATTCTAATTCTCTTAACTATCCAGACCGACACTGTCACACCTTACCCCTCTGTAAGACATGACATGATCCCATAAAATATCTAATGAACTACCGAACTCCACCTACTAATAACTCATTAAGTATCCTACAAGGGATTTTAAAACCATTTTCTTACATTTTAGAAGTGGTAAGAATTTTGGTAGGAATTAAAATCATTTATTCAAAGCTTTAAAACTAGTAAACATTTTTGTCCATTTTTATTTTTCTGCAAATTTTACAAAAATTTTGGCAGAGTGGCGTCTGTATTTTGAGAAAATAGTTCTTCAAATACATGAAAAAAACACTTATAATAAATTTTCCACAACTCCCAACCTCCAAATAATCTCAATTCAACTCAAAATTCTCAAATCAAACCATTTCAAAATAATTCCATCAACATTGCATTCAATAAAGCTAATTTACATTCACAAGTTTAATTTATAGACATAAAATCCAAAAATAGTATTATTACAACTTATAAATACAACTGCTCAACTTTACATTAATACATATGAACAATATTTATTTACATCAAACTAAATTACATTAGGTATAAAATAATACCTGTACAAAATCAGCGAAGGCTTTTCCAGTTCAGTAGCTCACTCTGCTGCTTTTACCTTGCTCCTATCTGCGACAACAAAATAAGCTATCGCTGAGTATAAAAATACTCAATGGTGCACGATAAAAAATTTGAAATACAGTACATAAACATTCATTGATAAATCACAATTTAAATATTACACAAATTATCAAAACTCATTATAGCACAATTTTGGTCAAACAATTTAATAAACGTTGGTTGCCAATTCATACACAACTTAAGCCATGACACAAAATTTATGATCAATGCCATGTTGCATACCACGACAAAGCGATCTATAACCCCACTAATCGAAATCAATGAGGGAGGTGGCTAGCTAGCTAATGAGTACTCATCCGATCTAAAACCTCAACTAGTAAACCAGAGAGGGAGGAAAATAATCGATCTCACCCCATAAATGGAGGAGGAATAATAAGGCACTGTCACGCTAAGTGTGAATCAAAAATCAATTTCAAACATTTTATTCAAATAATTCATGAGAAATCCAATAAATTTCCAAAGTCATTGTTTCATTCACAAAGTGGCAACACAATTCATAATTAACACCAAATTTTCATAAATCATACCGAATCAATTTTTTAATGACAAAATGCTCAAATAAGGTTTATTGTTCACAAACTTGACGTGAGTCGCCTGTAGGCCTTGACTCAGTCTCTTAGATCTTCCTAGTCTTTTTCAGCTGAAACACAAAATTTATAGTGTCTCAATATCTTTACTTCATAACAATTTCAATAACTAATTCCAATATGTTTAAACTTACATTCTTGCAATTTTTCATATTGAGGTTACTATTCATGGTACTATTCAAGTCAAAATATTGACATTCTTATACTTAAAAGGCATGGGAACTCCAACTATACTCACATACCACATTTTGGTCACCAATTTTATTGGTTTTGGTTGTTTTCTCAAAACTTAGGTCTTTTAGGCAAAATTTGCAAATTTTCAATTTTGGTGTCTCATGTTGCACTGTTCCATTGGTCATATTGCTATTAGAATTGGGCTAAGTTTTCTTCATAGAAATTGTTCCTTATTGTCTTAACTTTATTCTCCTTTTTGAATCACACCATTTGGAGTTTCGTAGCTCATGTTATAACTATTTGAATCATGGTTGCTGGATTGGACTTACCCAGATTTCTAGGCAATTTCTGGGTTATGGCAGTTTTTGGTCACCAATTTTGGGTGGCTAAATGACTAAGTTAAGGGCATAATTTGGGTTTGTGTTCTTCATGAAAGCTTTAGGTCTATATCTCAGCTTTCCACTGGAAAAATGTCAAGTCATTTAGACCTGTCTAGCCCAAGTTATGGCAAATGAACAAACACTGTTCATTTGGTCATTTTTGTACAGGTTAGATTGCCTAAGTCCGAATTTGGTCAATTTGTTTACTAGGTTTTAGTCACTTTTTGGGCATGATTCTTGAATGAAAAATGTGTCATTTTGTGTCTAGTTTCATTCTCAATTGGCCTCACGCCAATTAGGCCTGTAAATTTTCAGTTTTGGTCCCTAAAAGGGACCTTGGTTCTGCTGCCAGCAATACTGCTCACATTCAATCCGAATCTCCTCTCACTTCCAACCCTTCCAAAATACCTCAATTGGTTACAAATGACCATTTTTCACCTCAAACAAGGTCAACCGCACCATTTAACAAATTCTCACATTTTTGTCTTCCAAACCCTAGGTGCCAAAATCCTAATTCACATATTTATTACATTTAATCAATTATAAGCATACCAACATCACTTCCACATTCAATTAAGCTTCCTAACATATTGAATTCAATCAAAACACAAGCATATCCATAGCAAACCCTAGCTGGCCGAATTTACTTCTAGTCCTCTAACAATTATTTTCATTTCATTTCAAGCATAATTCTAAGTTAGTTAAGCTACAAACACAATAATTAAACTAAAAATGTCAAGTTTACTTACTAACCTTATGCAGCATTTCTTTCCCTTGTAATCCCTTCCTTTATTTTTTCTTTCTTCTTCAAGCTCCTTTTCTAGTTGCCAAAATAAGTCTTAACTATGGTGGCTTACTTTTCTATGGTGAAATTTTGTAATATTCAAGCTAGAAAATGAGCTTTAATGGAGTTTGTGGAGAGGGAAAGGTGAGAGAGGTGGGTTCATGGCTAGGGATGAAGATGACTCTCTTTTATTTTTTTTTTCTTTCTTTTATGATTTTTATCCTTTATGGAAGACCACAAGTTAATTTGAATAAATTTATTAATTATAATAGTTATTACGTCATGCATGATGTCATTCACCTTTCACCTTTTTCTTTCCTTTTTTTTTATTATTTTTCCATTAGTTCTTTAATTTAATTCCTGACTCTGAATTTTTTTTTTCTCTGATTTTATTAGATAGTTAGGTCAGGAGTCAGCTCTCGGGGTCAATTGACCAAATTGCCTCTTGCCGGTTCGACCCGGTTTGTAAGTAATTCAATATTTCTTCCCGAGAAGGTCACCCATCGCTGTGACTCTCGGTTCATTTAACTTCTTATATTCTGTTTTCCTTATTTATACTTAACTAATTGACAATTACTAATTATTTGTGTTTAGGGCTTATCTAGTTGTCTTAAGTCTGGTTCTAATCTCCTAAATTATCCGGACCGACACCAGTCACTAGAATAGTGAAATATACTAGGCTATGCAAATAGGGGTGTTACAATTCTCCCCCCCTTAAAATAAATTTCATCTCGAAATTTTACCTGGTATCAGTCTCTAAACAGTTGTGGGTGCTGTCTCCTCATATTCTCCACTCGTTCCCAAGTAGCTTATTGGCCTGAATGATGGTTCCACAACACTTTTACTAATGATATATGCTTGTTCCGTAGCTGCTTCATCTCATAAGCCAGAATCTCTATGGCTTTTTCTTCATATGTGAGGTCTGGATTTACTTCAATTTCTTCTACTGGTAGTACATGAGATGGGTTTGATCGATACCTCCTCAACATAGACACATGGAAGACATTATGTATATTCTCTAACTCTGGAGGTAGTGCCAAATGATATGCCAAAGGACCCACCCTTTCCAGAACCTCATATGGCCCAATGAAGTGAGGACTCAGTTTCCCCTTTTTGTCGAATCTCAAAATTTTCTTCCAAGGGTAAACCTTGAGGAATACTTTCTCACCCACTGTATACTCAATATCTCTTCTCTTCAAATCAATATAGGACTTCTGAAGGTGTGATGTAGCCTTGAGTCTGTCTCTGATTAATCTGATTTTCTCTTTAGTTTGCTGAACAATTTCTGGCCCAATCAACTTTCTTTCGCTTGCCTCATCCCAACACAGGGGAGTTCTGCATTTTCTGCCATACAAAGCTTCATATGGAGGCATCTTAATGCTTGATTGGTAGCTGTTGTTGTAAGCAAACTCAATCAAAGGCAAGTGTGTGTCCCAACTGCCCTCAAACTCAATCACACAAGCCTGTAGCATGTCCTCCTATATCTGAATTACCCTTTCAGACTGGCCATCTGTCTGTGGGTGGAATGCCGTACTGAAGTTCAATCTAGTTCCTAGGGCTCTCTGAAGACTACCCTAGAATCTAGAAGTGAATCTAGGATCTCTGTCTGATACAATGGATAATGGAACTCCATGCAGTCTTACTATCTCATTAATGTACAACTTGGCCAACCTTTCTATACTGTAGTCCATCCGAACTGGCAGAAAATGAGCAGATTTGGTTAGTCTGACTATAATGACCCAAACTGCATCATGACTCTTCTGTGTCCTCGGAAGTCCCATAACAAAATCTATCGTTATTCTCTCCCATTTCCATTCTGGTACTAATAGTGGATGTAACAACCCAGTGAGTACTTGGTGCTCTACCTTCACTTGTTAACAAGTTAGGCATTTGGAAACAAATTCAGCCACATTTCTTTTCATACCCATCCACCAGTAATGCTCCTTTAGCCCTCTATACATTTTTGTGCCACCAGGGTGCATGGCAAAAGGAGACTCATGTGCTTCTTTCAAAATGATCTGTCTCAAATAAACATCATTAGGAACACACTTTTTGCCCTGTTGTAGTAGTAGACCATCATTTCTAATTGAAAATTCTGGTTTCTTGCCCTACTGTACTTCTTCTAACAGCTTCTGATACTTCTGATCATTCTGAGCAGCCATTCTGATCTGATCAATCAATACTGGCTATACATGCCATGCAACTACTGTCTGCCACTCATCATTAATCTCTAAGCTGGCATATAATGATCTTAACTCATGTACCATAAACAAAGGAGTAACCCGTAGACTTGCCATAGTCTTGCGACTTAAGGCTTCAGCCACCACATTAGCTTTCCCTGGCTGATAGTCTATCAGACAATCATAGTCTTTTATAAACTCTAACCATCTCCTCTGTCTCAAATTCAACTCCTTCTGGATGTCCAAATACTTCAAACTCTTATGATCTGTGTAGATGTAGATTTCTCCCCATACAAATAGTGTCTCCAGATCTTAAGAGCAAATACTATAGCTGCAAGCTCCAAGTCATGTGTCAGATAGTTCCTCTCATGTGGTTTTAGCTGGCATGATGCATAAGCAATAACATTTCGATCTTGCATCAGTACACAGCCTAACCCATTGTGAGAAGCGTCGCTGTAAACTATATATTCTTTACCCGGAGTAGGTAAAGTCAAGACTGGAGCCTCAGTCAAACATTTCTTCAATTCATCAAAACTATATTGGCATTTATCCATCCACTGGAATTTCACATCTTTCCTAAGCAGCTTGGTCAATGGAGATGCCAACATGGAGAATGCTTTCACAAATCTACGGTAGTATCCAGCTAAACCTAGAAAACTGTGAATCTTCATGATATTTCTAGGTGGTCTCCAATTAAGGACAGCTTCTATCTTGCTAAGATCATCCTTAATACCCTCTACCGATACTACGTGCCCTAAGAAAGATATTTCTTTCAGCCAAAATTCACACTTCGATAATTTGGCGTATAGCTGTTTCTCCCTCAAAGTTTGCAGTACAATGCGTAGATGTCTATTATGCTCTTCTGCATTCCTCGAATAAACCAATATGTCATTTATAAACAGAACTACAAACTGGTCGAGGTATGGTTTGAAGATAGTGTTCATCAGATCCATAAAAGTAGCTGGAGCATTAGTTAACCTGAATGGCATGACCAAGAACTCATAATGGCCATAGCGGGTTCTATAGGTAGTTTTAGAAATACTCTTGTAACACCCTCCCGGTAACCATTCCGTACATCCTACTGTTCCGGTGACCGGTGTCGGTCCGGACAGCTAGAACGTCCGGAAAAATATTAAAATTAAAGTCAGGAACCATAATTAACTCAAATATTAATAAGAAACACTTAGTAAAAATTTTAGAAATAAAATACAACCAAGCAAAGCAGTAGGTGCCCAAGCGATGGGTAATCGGAGGGAAGTTGCTTTCGCAACGAGGAGCCCTAGATCGGGGAAAAATTATAAAATAATTTTTGGGACTCCAGAGAAGGGTAATTGAGGTTCCCATGGCATTAGAATGCCAAGAAAATACCTAGAAAAATTTTTCAATCGGTACAGACGATTTTGACCCGTTAAGCCAAACGGAGGGCATTTTGGTCATTTCGCCTTCCGAGGTGATTTTTGGCCGACTTGTCCAGTTGAGTAAATAATTAATATGACATAAAATATGAAGAAATATTGCTAGAAATTAAATTGAAAATGAGTAGTGGAGGAAAGAAAAGAAAATGCAATAAAATGCCCATTTATGACATAATGTGAGGTCACTTAAAAACTTCCACCAATCACACTTAAGCAATCCTTTGACTAACTATTAAAAGACATAAAATAAGACCAAAATAAGAAAGAAAAACCAGCAGCCACCCTTCCCCAAAAGACCAGCCGAAATCCCTATACCCCTTTCCTCCATTGATGCTCAAGTTTAGCTTTAAATCTTCCAACATCCAACCTTAAAACCTTAAGTTATCTTCACAAAAATTTGCCCTAGCACCTTGCTAAAGCTCTTGGCAGCCAACAAGAGGAAGGAAATTGAAGTTTAGGGCTTTAGAAATTCTGCCCAAACAAGGTTAGTGCACTTATACCCATTAAACTCTTTATTTCCATGATTTTGGACTTAAACTTAGTAAGATTTGTAGTTTAAATGAACAAAAAACCTATGGGTATGAACACCTGAATTTCGGTAGCCCTAATAGAGGAATGGTTCTGGATGTTTTTAATGGAGTTAGCATGAATTGGAGGTTATGTTTAAGCTATATACCTATATAGATGTTGAACTAGGGTGCTAGTTGAGGTTTATGGGTAAGTTGCATTGGATATTAGGGTTTTGAGGCATGGAAAATTGACTTGACTTACTAAACTGTTAAAGAACAATCTAATGGTCAATAAGTGACCATTTGAGGTATGTTGAACACAATTTGGACTGAAAAATGGTATGGCAAAGTCAAGGTATAAACTGCCCTAGGACAGCAGCATAGGGACTGAAAATTCAGTCCATTTGCACTGCCATAACTTGGGCTGTGTTAGTCCAATTGATGTTTGGCCAATTGGACATGAAACTAGGCTTATAATGGCACATTTTTGCTGAAGAAACCATGCCCAAAAGACCAAAGCAAAAGGGTCAAAACTCAGCCACAATCCGGATACCCTGCACTGAATTCTGCAGAATTTGCTAAATGAATAGTAACTGTTCATTTGGCCATAACTCACTGTAGATTTGGTCAATTGACCTGAAATTTTTACAGAAACAAGTTAAGACATAGAAAAACAACTTTCATGAAGGAACCTACCCCAAATTATGGCCAGAACCCATCCAACCAAGTGACTCTAGTTACTGTTCATGCACTGTAGATATGGTAATTTTCTGCAGAATGCACATTCGGCCAGCTTGGGTCTTTGGACCATATCTAGAGCTACAAAACTCCAAATGGAGTAATTCAAAAAAGGAAATTCAACTAGACAAAATAAGGAACAATTTTCATGTTTTACATTTCTTCAAATTCCTACAGTAACAGTGTCCAATGGAACAGTGAAGTTGACTCACCAAAACTGAAAATTCTGCTTGTTTTGAGTTACACTTTGAAATGGTATTAACACTTAATGCCAACAAGTTTTAAACACTAAATGTGGTATATTGGGAGTGCCAAAGTCAATGTACATATTTGCTATCAGAAAGTCAACATTTTAGTTGACCATAGAGGTGAATAGTAACACCAAAACTTGAAATTCAAAGATTGAAGAATTTAAAAGTTTCAAATGCCCTAGTATACCTAACAAGATTGGTTTGGATAGTTTGGCATGCCAATAGGGTTCAGTTAGCAGTACTGCACATGGCAAAAATGCCATTCTGTGATTTCATGGCTTTTAGCCATTCTGACTTTGTATTGAGACTTGGCCTTGTGCCTGATATTATTTACAGCTTGTTAGCTGTTCTGTTGCACACCGGGAGATACATATGTGACCGATGGTGTGACGGCCCGAGGTACTAGGTACCCATTGCCAGTTTACCCGTTATCCAGTCCAGTCGCCTAGTGTAGGTTACTTGGGCAACCAAATGAATGAAATGAACCAAGTTACTGAATTAATGTATATATAACCATACTAAACAAATGAATCATACACATTCACTATATATTTGTTTTCTTGCTATTTTCTTTTATTTTATTATTGCACCACTAAGCATTATTGCTTAGCGCGTTGCTTTTGCCATGCGTAGGTACTGGAGATCCCGATCGTGAGCCCAGTAGACCACAGACTGGGTGAGTCCATCTGACAGTTCTGCTCAGTGTCTGTGTCACCTCACTACCTGCAGTGCATTGGTAGGGCACTAGGTGTCATTTTGTCATTTTGATATTTTGTAGCAGATTTTTTTTTCTTCATATGTAATTAAACTTATGTAATGTATATTGATGTATATGTAAATTATGAAAATTGTATTTGTTAATGGAAAAGCAAATGTTTACATGTGATTTATATGCGAGCATCACATGTGAGTGATGAATGAAAATAGAAATTGAAATGTTGAAATCTTGATATTGAGTTTGGTGTTGATAATGGATGTTTGAGAAATGAAAAGATTATTGAGAATTTGCTATTGAGAAATATTGTTGAGATATTGGATATTGGAGTTTGAGATGATGGAATAAAAATATTGGGAGTGTTTTTAACAGGTTCCGAAGAACGGTTTTCTCCATTTTTAGCCGGTACTCCGCCGGATTTTCTTTAAAATTTTCGGAACCTTAAATGAATAATACTTTTGATAAATGGTTTAAATAAATTGTATTTCATAAATTATATAAAAAAGCATTGTATAAATTAATTGAGGAATATTAGAGTGTGCCGGTATACCGGGTGGCATTACTTACTCGTGTATACTGTACACGGGTAAGGGGTGTCACATTTAGTGATATCAGAGCACGGTTTAGGCGTTTCTGGGCCTAGATTGAGTCCATACCATGCATTGCATTTGTAAGAGTCGAGGTAACACTAACGCAGATCTGTTTATCCTTCTTATTTTGAATAGGATGTGGACCCTTCATCTCAGAGAGCCGTTGAGGAGGAAGTGGAGAGTCATGCTCCACCTGCAGCAGTGAGGCCCTGGGGCATGAGAGAATCGCTCGCTAGCTCAAGCAGAGCCTGCTCAGCCTCCACAGGCCATGTTCCAACAAATGGCCGACTTCTTTAGACAAATGGCCGGAGTAATGCCACCACTACCACCACCACCAGCTCTACAGCAGAAATCACACTTGGAGAGGCTAAGAAAGTTTGGAGCTGTGGACTTCTATGGCAAGAGAGAAGATGACTCTGTTGCAGCCGAGAATTGGTTGAACAGAATGGGCAGAGTCTTGAAACAACTCCACTGCACCCCTGAGCAAAATCTAGAAGCTGCTATCTCTTTACTGCAAGACGATGCATATGCGTGGTGGGACACTGTGTCCAGTGAAGTGCAGCCAGAAGCTGTAACTTGGGATTTCTTTCTCTCTGAGTTCAAGAAGAAGTATGTGGGTACTGTATATCTGGAAGAGAGAAGAAGAGAATTTATTAACTCGAGGCGAGACAATTGTCCGTGGCTGAATATGAGAAGGAATTTGTCCGATTGAGCCGATATGGAAGGGAGATAGTCCCTAATGAAGCTGAAAGATGCAAGAGATTTGAAGAGGGACTAAATGACAACATCAAGATTCAGCTCACTGCCTTGGGAATCACAGAATTTACCAAGTTAGTGTAAGCTGCCATAAAGGTTGAAAAAGTGAGAATTAGTGAGTGGACTAGAAGAGAGAGACAGCAGAAGAGGGGACCGGGTCAGTCGAGTTCAGCTCCTGCATCAGGGAAGAAGTTCAAGGGTCCTCCTGCATAGAGTTCGGGTCAGCCACAGGGTCAAGGTCAGTCTCAGGGGCCCAGGCCACAGTTCACCCCTAGGAGAGGTCAGTCCACACCATCAGTGGGCAGCTCTCCAGGGATGGGGTTCAGGGGACCAGCCCCAGCATCTTCTGCGTGTCCACACTGTCAGAAATGGCATAAGGGGGAGTGTTGGAGAGTGACTAGTGCTTGCTTGAGGTGTGGGTCAGCAGAGCATCAGTTGAGAAACAGTCCACGCAGAACTACTACTGCTGCTCCAACACAAGCAGACAGATCTGCTCCTGCACCACCAAGGGGTAGAAGGTCTGGTAAATCCGAAGCTGTGGGACCATCTCAGAGGCCTACATCTGAGCCAGCAGAGAGGCCAGATAACAGACCACCTGCTAGAAATTATGCCCGAGCTCGGGAGGAGCAAGATGCCGGACGTCATCGAGTGCGTTCTCCTCTACAATACTCTGTGCATGCATTGGTGGATCCAGATCCACACATTCCTACATTTGCATCAACTTACCCGTAGAAAGGGGATACTAGTAGGGAGAGTGACCAAGACATTCGGTCACTAATCCATTGGGCCACGATGTAGCGGTGAATAAGGTATACAAAGGTTGCGTTAAGGATTCAAGGGTATGAATTCTTGGCGGACTTGATTGAGTTGCCTTTCCATGAGTTTGACGTGATTTTGGGAATGGGTGGTTGTCACGTCATCGTGCAATAGTTGATTGCAAATTGAAGAGAATTTCTTTGAAAACCCACGAGGGTAATGAGATCACGATTGTGGGGAAAGGATGATTTCTTGTCCAATGTCATCTCACCACGATTACAAGAAGAATGATGAGAAAAGGTTGTGAAGCCTACCTAGCACATGTGGTGGATACTAGGCAGGCTAAGCCAAACCTGAGTGACATACCCACAGTGAGAGACTTCCCAGAGGTATTTCCTGAAGAGTTGCCTAGTTTGCCACCAGAAAGGGAAGTTGAATTTGCCATTGAGACAACTGCTGCAAAGCACCCATTTCCATTGCTCCTTATAGGATGGCACCCAGAATTGAGGGAGTTGAAAACTCGGTTGCAAGAGTTGCTTGATAAAGGGGTTCATACGCCCGATGTGTCACCATGGGGAGCTCCAAAGGTCTTTGTTGTGAAAAAGAAGGATGGGACTTTGAGACTTTGTATTGACTACCGGCAGTTGAATAAAGTGACTGTGAAGAACAAATATCCGTTGCCTAGAATTGATGATCTGTTTAATCAGTTGAAGGGGGCAGGAGTATTTTCTAAGATTGATCTCAGATAAGGGTATCATCAGCTGAGGGTGAAGGATGTAGATGTGCCCAAGACTGCATTCAGGACCCGGTATGGGCATTATGAGTTCCTGGTGATGCCCTTTGGCCTAACAAATGCACCAATGCATTCATGGACCTTATGAACCGTATCTTCCATCCATACCGGATCGGTTCGTAGTGGTTTTTATTGATGATATTCGGTGTACTCCAAGACCGAGGAAGAACATGATGAACATTTGAGGATTGTTCGCAAACCTGCGGGAAAAGAAGTCAGATGCTAAGTTGTCCAAGTGTGACTTTTGGTGAATGAGATTGCATTCCTTGGACACATAATGTCACCGATGGGATTAGGTGGATCCCAAGAAAATAGAAGCGATGATGGAATGGAAGCCTCCCGTAAATACAACCGAGGTCGAAGTTTCTTAGGGCTAGCCGGGTATTACTGTAAGATTTGTGAAGGATTTTCCTAATAGCGCTCCAATGACCAAGTTGTTACACAAGAATGTCGATTTGACTGGAATGACAAGTGTCGCACCAGCTTTGAGAAATTGAAGGCTATGTTGTGAGGTACTAGTGTTAACACGGTGTCCGGAAAGGACTTTGTGGTCTATAGTGATGCCTCACATAATGGGTTAGGGTGTGTATTGATGCAAGAGGGGAAAGTGATCGCCTATGCTTCCAGACAGCTAAGGCCACATGAACAGAACTACCCTACCCATGATCTAAAGCTTGCAGCAATTATCTTCGCACTGAAGATATGGAGGCATTACTTGTATGGTGAAAAGTGCTACATTTACACAGACCACAAGAGCCTGAAATATTTGCCAACCCAGAAGGAGCTCAACCTTAGACAGAGGCGATGGATTGAGTTCCTAAAGGATTATGACTGTGTAATTGACTACCATCCTGGGAAGGCAAATGTAGTTGCTGATGCTTTGAGCAGAAAATCCATCACAGCTCTGAGATCATTGAATACCCGTCTAACTTTGATTCGAGATGGAGATATTTTGGCTAAATTGCAAGTGAGGCCAAACCTGTTACAACAGATTTTAGATGGGCAGAAGGTAGATGAGAAGCTAACGGCCATTATGAGTAAAATCCTAGAAGGAAAAGCAGCTAACTATGAGGTGAAAGCAGACGGGTGTCTGCACTACCAAGGAAGACTGTGTGTACCAGATGATAGGGAATTGAAAGCCAGTATTCTAAAAGAGGCACACACTAGTGTATATGCTATGCACCCAGGAAGTACAAAGATGTATCATGACCTGAAGCTTCAGTATTGGTGGCCTGGTATGAAGAGGGACATAGCTGACTATGTGACTAAATGCTTGACATGTCAGCAAGTCAAAGCAGAACATCAAGTTCCATCAGGTTTGCTGACCTATACGCATACCGAATGGAAATGGGATCGGGTCACCATGGATTTTGTAAGTGGCCTACCTCTCACCGGAAGAAGCATGATGCGGCATGGGTGATAGTTGATAGATTGACAAAGTCAAGACACTTTCTCGCCGATTAGGACCGACTACTCACTAGAGAGGTTAGCGATTGTATATCGTGAGATAGTTAGATCGCATGGAATTCCACTTTCCATCATATCGATCGAGACCCAAGGTTTACATCGAGATTTTGGAAGAAGTTGCATGAATCCTTGGGTACACAACTCCATTTCAAAGACAACTTTCCATCCTCGACGGATGGGCAATCGAAAGAGTAATCTGTAAATAATTGAAACCAATGAAATTGATACAAATCGAATTGAAATGATAACAATAACGTGAAATACTTGTCGTGTCCTTGAGGATATCTTTGAGGAGTTGTGTCATTGAGTTTGAGGAAGTTGGGATAGATACCTCCCATCGCGTAATTTGCATACAACAATAGCTACCAAGCTAGTATCCAAATGGCCCCGTATGAAGCCTTGTATGGGAGAAAATGTAGAACTCCGGTGTCTTTGGACTGAATTGGCGAAGACAAGCGGTAGGGCCGGACACAGTGAAAGCAGTGAGAGAAGGTGAAATCAATCAAAGCCAACTTAAAGGTTGCCTCAGACAGACAGAAATCTTATGCCGACCTAAAGAGGAAAGAAATAGAATATGTGGTTAGCGACAAAGTGTTCCTCAAGGTGTCACCATGGAAGAAAGTGTTGAGGTTTGGAAGAAAAGGTAAGTTGAGCCCTAGGTTTATTGGCCCATATGAAGTTATTGAACGTGTGGGTCCAGTGGCCTATAGGCTAGCTTTACCACCAGAGCTGGACAAAATCCACAATGTGTTCCATGTATCCATGCTCAGAAGATACCGCTCAGACCCTTCACATGTCATCTCCAGAGAAGAAATTGAAATACAACCGGATTTGACATATGAAGAAGAACCTCTACGGATCCTAGCTCGGGAAGTGAAAGAGTTGAGGAACAAACAGATTCCATTGGTGAAAGTGCTTTGGAGGCACCACAACACCGAGGAAGCAACTTGGGAAAGTGAAGAGACGATGAGGCAACAGTTCCCTCAACTGTTTGCATCAGGTAAATTTCGAGGACGAAATTTAAATAAGAGGGGAAGAGTTGTAACACCCTCCCGGTAACCATTCCGTACATCCTACTGTTCCGGTGACCGGTGTCGGTCCGGACAGCTAGAACGTTCGGAAAAATATTAAAATTAAAGTCAAGAACCATAATTAACTCAAATA
Source organism: Hevea brasiliensis (assembly GCF_030052815.1). Lineage (NCBI taxonomy): Eukaryota > Viridiplantae > Streptophyta > Magnoliopsida > Malpighiales > Euphorbiaceae > Hevea > Hevea brasiliensis. The sequence continues at coordinate 52,838,650 of NC_079499.1, forward strand.
TTAATAAGAAACACTTAGTAAAAATTTTAGAAATAAAATACAACCAAGCAAAACGAGCCGGTGCCCAAGCGATGGGTAACAGGAGGGAAGTTGCGGTTCTCGCAACGAGGAGCCCTAGACCCGGGGGAAAAATTATAAAATAATTTTTGGGACTCCAGTGAAGGGTAATTGAGGTTTCCATGGCATTAGAATGCCAATAAAATACCTAGAAAAATTTTTCAATCGGTACAGACGATTTTGAGCCATTAAGCCAAACGGAGGGCATTTTGGTCATTTCGCCTTCCGAGGTGATTTTTGGCCGACTTGTCCAGTTGAGTAAATAATTAATATGACATAAAATATGAAGAAATATTGCTAGAAATTAAATTGAAAATGAGTAGTGGAGGAAAGAAAAGAAAATGCAATAAAATGCCCATTTATGACATAATGTGACGTCACTTAAAAACTTCCACCAATCACACTTAAGCAATCCTTTGACTAACTATTAAAGAAATAAAATAAGACCAAAATAAGAAAGAAAAACCAGCAGCCATCCTTCCCCAAAAGACCAGCCGAAATCCCTATACTCCTTTCCTCCATTGATGCTCAAGTTTAGCTTTAAATCTTCCAACATCCAACCTTAAAACCTTAAGTTATCTTCACAAAAATTTGCCCTAGCACCTTGCTAAAGCTCTTGGTAGCCAACAAGAGGAAGGAAATTGAAGTTTAGGGCTTTGGAAATTCTTCCCAAACAAGGTTAGTGCAGTTATACCCATTAAACTCTTTATTTCCATGATTTTGGACTTAAACTTAGTAAGATTTGTAGTTTAAATGAACAAAAAACCTATGGGTATGAACACTTGAATTTTGGCAGCCCTAATAGAGGAATGGTTTTGGATGTTTTTAATGGACTTAGCATGAATTGGAGGTTATGTTTAAGCTATATACCTAAATAGATGTTGAACTAGGGTGCTAGTTGAGGTTTATGGGTAAATTGCATTGGATATTAGGGTTTTGAGGCATGGAAAATTGACTTGACTTACTAAACTGTTAAAGAACAATCTAATGGTCAATAAGTGACCATTTGAGGTATGTTGAACACAATTTGGACTGAAAAATGGTATGGCAAAGTCAAGGTAGAAACTGCCCTAGGACAGCAGCATAGGGACTGAAAATTCAGTCCCTTTGCACTGCCATAACTTGGGCTGTGTTAGTCCAATTGATGTTTGGCCAATTGGACATGAAACTAGGCTTATAATGGCACATTTTTGCTGAAGAAACCATGCCCAAAAGACCAAAGAAAAAGGGTCAAAACTCAGCCACAATCCGGATACCCTGCACTGAATTCTGCAGAATTTGCTAAATGAACAGTAACTGTTCATTTGGCCATAACTCACTGTAGATTTGGTCAATTGGCCTGCAATTTTTACAGCAACAAGTTAAGACATAGACAAACAACTTTCATGAAGAAACCTACCCCAAATTATGGCCAGAACCCATCCAACCAAGTGACTCTAGTTACTGTTCATGCACTGTAGATATGGTAATTTTCTGCAGAATGCACATTCGGCCAGCTTGGGTCTTTGGACCATATCTAGAGCTACAAAACTCCAAATGGAGTAATTCAAAAAAGGAAATTCAACTAGACAAAATAAGGAACAATTTTCATGTTTTACATTTCTTCAAATTCCTACAGTAACAGTGTCCAATGGAACAGTGAAGTTGACTCACCAAAACTGAAAATTCTGCTTGTGTTGAGTTACACTTTGAAATGGTATTAACACTTAATGCCAACAAGTTTTAAACACTAAATATGGTATATTGGGAGTGCCAAAGTCAATGTACATATTTGCTATCAAAAAGTCAACATTTTAGTTGACCATAGAGGTGAATAGTAACACCAAAACTTGAAATTCAAAGATTGAAGAATTTAAAAGTTTCAAATGCCCTAGTATACCTAACAAGATTGGTTTGGATAGTTTGGCATGCCAATAGGGTTCAGTTAGCAGTACTGCACATGGCAAAAATGTCATTCTGTGATTTCATGGCTTTTAGCCATTCTGACTTTGTATTGAGACTTGGCCTTGTGCCTGATATTATTCTGACATTGTTAATGCTGTTGCACACCGGGAGATACATATGTAACCGATGGTGTGACGGACCGAGGTACTAGGTATCTAGTGCCAGTTTACCCGTTATCCAGTCCAGTCGCCTAGTGTAGGTTACTTGGGCAACCAAATGAATGAAATGAACCAAGTTACTGAATTAATGTATATATAACCATACTAAACAAATGAATCATACACATTCACTATATATTTGTTTTCTTGCTATTTTCTTTTATTTTATTATTACACCACTAAGCATTATTGCTTAGCGCGCTGCTTTTGCCACGCGTAGGTACTGGAGATCCCGATCGTGAGCCCAGTAGACCACAGACTGGGTGAGTCCATCCGATTACGCTCGATGTCCGTGTCACCTCACTACCTGCAGTGCATTGGTAGGGCACTAGGTGTCATTTTGTCATTTTGATATTTTGTAGCAGATTTTTTTTTCTTCATATGTAATTAAACTTATGTAATGTATATTGATGTATATGTAAATTATGAAAATTGTATTTGTTAATGGAAAAGCAAATGTTTACTTGTGATTTATATGCGAGCATCACATGTGAGTGATGAATGAAAATAGAAATTGAAATGTTGAAATCTTGATATTGAGTTTGGTGTTGATAATGGATGTTTGAGAAATGAAAAGATTATTGAGAATTTGCTATTGAGAAATATTGTTGAGATATTGGATATTGGAGTTTGAGATGATGGAATAAAAATATTGGGAGTGTTTTTAACAGGTTCCGAAGAACGGTTTTCTCCATTTTTAGCTGGTACTCTGCCAGATTTTCTTTAAAATTTTCGGAACCTTAAATGAATAATACTTTTGATAAATGGTTTAAATAAATTATATTTCATAAATTATATACAAAAGCATTGTATAAATTAATTGAGGAATATTAGAGTGTGCCGGTACACCGGGTGGCATTACTTACTCGGGTATACTGTACACGGGTAAGGGGTGTCACAACTCTGCTCTTGTACTTTCAGCTGATAACAACCTGATTTCAGGTCAATTTTGGAGAACACAGCTGCACCCCTCAACTAATCAAACAAGTCATCAATGCGGGGCAATGGGTATCTGTTCTTTATTGTCACCTTATTCAACTGCCGATAGTCAATGTATAACCGGAGAGGGCCATCCTTCTTCTTTACAAACAACACTGGCACTCCCCAAGGTGACACATTAGGGCGGATAAAGCCCTTGTCAAGTAGCTCTTGCAACTGCACTTTCAATTCTTTTAGTTCTGCTGGTGCCATTCTGTATGGCATTATGGAGATTGGGTCCACACAAGGCATAACATCAATCTCAAACTGCACTTCTTTTCTGGAGGTAATCCTGCAATTCATCAGGAAATACATCCAAAAAGTCACATACCATAGGGATGTCCTTCAATGCTAGACTACCCACTTGGGTGTCTATCACATGTGCCAAATACGCCTCACACCCCTTCCTAATCATTTTTTTGGCCAGTGCAGCTTAAATGATGTTTGACGGCAATAACTGCCTCTCCCCATGTAGTACTACATCACTATATTGGGGGAGACCAAAAGTGACTGTCTTCAGTCTATAGTCAACATTGCGTGATGCCTGGCTAAACAATCCATGCCCAAGATAATGTCATAATCTCTGAAGGGCATTTCAATCAAATTAGACAGAAAAGTGTGTCTTTGGATCACCAGAGGACAATCGCTATATAGTCTATTTACCCTGACCTGCTGGCCTAATGGACTAGTTACTAGCACATCATAGTCCATTAGTACACACTGAATAGCAGTAGAACACATCACACTCGCACTGACATATGAATGTGTGGAGCCAGGATCAAACAACACATATACATCTTGGTCAAGGATGGAGAAAATACCAGCTATTACTTTTGATGTTTCAGCCTCTTCCCTCTGACACATTGTATACACTTTGACTGGTGCGCCACTAGGTACTGGCTGGTTAACAGTGCTTTGACTTCCAGGAGTGTTACCAGGACCCCTACCTCTGCCTCTACCTCTACCAGCTGGCTGTGACCCTCTAAGTGTAGAGACTTGGGCTAATCCCTCAGATGTAGCAGAAGGTCCAGATCGGCGCGGACTAGTACAATCTTTGGCGAAATGTCCGCTCCCTCCACAGTTAAAACAAGCACCTATGGCCTTAAAACAAACCCCACCGTGTGTTCTACCATAAGTCTCACACTGCAGGACTGATAAGGCTCCTCAGGGTGCGAGGGTGGTCTTTGGCCAGAGAATCTACCTCTGTCAGATCTGCGAGAGCTAGATCCTCCAAACTATTTCTGTAACATCCTCACTTTAGCTAGTCCGTACAGTCTACTGTTCCGATGACCAATGTCAGTCCGGGCAGCTAGAATGTTTGAAATTATAATTAGACTAAAGTGGGGAGTTATAAAGAAACTAAATAATGCTCATAAAAAATCAAAGAAAATTTATAGGAATGAAATACACTAAGGTTAAATGAGCCAAAACCCCATGGATGAGTAACTCGAAAGGGAAGTGACGGTGAAGGCCGTTAGCAACCCTAGACCCAGGGAAAAATTTATAAAATAATTTTTAGGACTCCAGAGAAGGGTCATCGAGGTTCTTATGGCATTAGAATGCCAAGAAAATGCTTAGAAAAATTTTTCAATCGGTACACAATTTTGGCTCGTTAAGCCAAACGGAGGGCATTTTGGTTTTTTTTTCTTGAAAGATGATTTTTGACCAACTTGTCTATTTATTTAAGTGAATTATATGACATAAAATATGAACAAATATTGATGAAAAATTAATTAAAAATGAATAGGAAAAGGAAGAAGAGAAATTGTGAATAAATGAGATTTATTACCTCATGCTTATGTAAGCATGAGGTAATTAAAATGCTTAGCCAAACAAATTAAAGGAAAACACTTATAATACATAAAATGGGCAGAAAAGAAGACAAATTCTAGAAAATTTCAGCAGCCACTCTTCTTCCCAAAGAAGCTGCCCCATGCTCCTCCTTCCCTCCTCCATTTTCATGCTTACAAAGCTTGAATTCCTTAGTCTTTTCTCAACAAAACCCTAACCTAGCAACATAAAACCTTGGTATTTCATCTTGGTGAAGCTCTTGGGAGCAAAAAGAAATCAAAAGGAAGAGTTCTTGCAAGCCTTGGATTAGCTCCATTAGAGGTTAGTGACTAAACTTGATTTTTGTCTTTCAATTCATGTTGAAGGAGTGGTAATTGATGCAAATTTGCAAGAAAATTAAGTAAACATCATGTGTATGTCTTGCTTAAAATTCCATCCGCCTTGAACTTGGTAGGGTTTTGAAGAATTCTTAGAATTAAAATGTTATTGTGGCTGCCGTTAACCTTAATCTATTGTTTAGGATAGTGAAAGGTTCAAAATGCAAGTTTTGAGATGGTTGAGCTAGGGTTTGAGCTTGAATGTTCAAGAATTTGGTGAAAGAGAGTTTTAATGGTCAAGTATTGACCATTTGGCTATGTGTGAATAAAAAATGAAGTGGTTTGTGTAGTGGGAATTGAGTTTGGTGTGGCTGCCCTTGGTAACCTGCAAGATTGGACATGAGTCCAGCAGATTTGGGCAGCAATAACTGGAATTGTAGAGGTTCAATTGGTGCAAGGAAAATTGGACATGAAACTAGATACATAATGGCACAACTTTGGTGAAGAAACTATGCCCAGAAAACCAAACCAAGTTGACCTAAAGATTGCCCTAATCTAGGTGACTTGCATTCTGCCTTGGCAAAATGACCAAATGAACAGTGTTTAGTCATTTGGCCATAACTCAGTGTAGAGAAGTCCAATTGACCTGAAATTTTACCAGAAATAAGCTGAGATATAGACCTACAACTTTTATGAAGAAACTAACCCAAATTATGACCATAACATATTCAAAAAGTGACCTGCAGTCACTGCTCAAAATACTATAGATTTGGTCAGTCCAGAAAATCTGGAAAATTTGTATTCTGGCCAGTTGTGGTTTTTGGGTCATAACTTGAGCTACAAAACTCCAAATGGAGTGATTCAAAAAGGAAAATGTAACTAGACAAAATAAGGAACAACTTTCATGTTGACCATTTTGCCAAATTCCCACTATAAGAATGGCTAATGGAATAGTAAATACAAAGCTTGAAATCTGAAAATTTTGAACAATTAACATTAAGCTTAGAAATGGTATTGGCAACCAATACCAACAATTTTAGAATACAAAATGTGGTATGTTGGGAGTATTAAAACCAATGTACCTATTGTCCATGTAAAAGTCAACATTTTGTTGACTAATGAATTAAATAGTAATACCAAAACTTGAATTTTAAGAATTGTGAAACTTAAGAGTGTAATATGCCCTAGTACACCTAGCAGGATTGGTTTGGATAGGTTAGCATGCTAATAGGGTTCTTTTAGCATTACTGCATATGGCTTCATGCCATTCTGTATTTTATGGCTTTACATGCCATTCTGTGACATAATAGCCTTTGGTTATGTTGATTTAGTTGTTATATTCGGGGTTTATCCTTGATAATTATTACAGCTTATTAGCTGTTCTGTTGCACACCAGGAGACACAATGTGATCGATGGTGTGATGGTTTGAGGTACTTAGTACCCAGTGCCAGTTTACCCGTTTATCCAGTCTAGTCGACTAATATGAGTTACTCGGGCAATGATAATAAATCTTACCAAATTTTAATCGAATAATACTGTAATAAATATCAGAAATTAAGTCTACCAAAAATGTAAACATACATTCTGCATATTTACTTTATTTTAGTTATTTTATTTTATATTGTCACCACTAAGCAGAATTGCTTATTTCGTCACTTTTGCCACGCGTAGGTACTGGAGACATAGCTGGGGAGTCCAAGAGACCTCATACAGGGTGAGCCTTCAGATCTGCGCCCAGAGTCTAGAGTCACCTCATATTGCAGTGCATTTGCTAGGACATTAGGCCACTTTTGATATTTTGATATTTTGTATTTTGTAAACTTCTGTAATGTATATTATAAATTCATGTAATTATGCTTTTGATGTAATTATCTATGAACTATGTTCAGTAATAAATGTGAGCATTTCTCACTGAATTGAGTGTGATATAAAATGAATTGAATTTTGAGATACTGAAGTCATTTGAGAAATTATTGAGAATATATTAGTGGTTGATTGAAAATGATGTGATGATTTTATTGAAAGTGTTTTTAATAGATTCAGAATAACTGTTTTTCCAATTTATAGCCGGCACTCTATCAGATTTTCTATAAAATTTACAGAAAATTCAGATTAATCAAAAATTATAAATAAATAAGTAAAAAGGGTAAATTGAATTGAAATATGATTTGGTGCTCCGGCACACTGTGTGGCATATCTTGCTCGGCTACACTATAGACGGGTAAAGGGTGTCACATACTTTGTTTAACTACCGATAATCAATATATAATCTCAAGGTTCCATCCTTCTTCTTCATAAACAGCATCGGAGCTCCCCATGGTGACACACTAGGGCGTATGAACCCTTATCGAGTAACTCCCGCAACTAAATTTTCAACTCCCTCAATTTAGTGGGTGCCATCCTATAAAGAGTAATAGAACTTGGTGCTGTACCCGACATTACCTCAATAGCAAACTCGACTTCCCTTTTTGGTGGTAAACCAGGCAACTCTTTAGGAAATACATATGGAAAGTCTCTCACTGTGGGTATATCACACAGGTTTGGCTTAGCCTGCCTAGTATCAACCACGTGTGCTAGGTAAGCATCACAGCCTTTTTTCATCAATCTTCTGGCAACTGTGGTTGAGATAACATTGGACAAGAAATCTGTCCTTTCACCCACAATAGTAATCTCATTACCCTTAAAAGTTTTCAGAGAAATCCTCTTCAATTTGCAATCAACTATTGCCTGATGACATGACAACCAGTCCATCCCTAAAATCACATCAAACTCGTGGAAGGGTAATTCAATTAGGTCTGCCGAGAATCATACCCCTAAATCCTCAATGGGCAACCTTTACACACCTTATTCACTACCACACTGTGGTCTAGTGGATTTGTGACTAAAATGTCTTGATCACTCTCCACTACTAGAACTCCCCTCTGTACTGGTAGTTTGATGCAGATGTATGAATGAGTGGATCCTGGATCCACCAATGCATGCACAAAAGTGTTATAGAGAGAGAATGTACCTCTGATGACGTCTGGGGCATCTTGCTCCTCCTGAGCTCTGATGGCATAGGCCTTGGCAGGTACTCTAGCCTCTGGCCTCTCAGCTGACTCAGATGCAAGCCTCAGTGATGGACCAGCTGACTTAGATTTACTGGGCTTCCCACCTCGTTGTGGTGCAGGAGGAGGTTTGTCAGCTTGTGTTGGAGCAGTAGTAGTCCTCCTCTTTGGACAATTCTTGATCTGATGTTCTGTAGATCTACACTGTAAGCATGCACTAGTCACTCGCCAACAGTCCCCCTTATGCCACTTCTAGCAGTACTGATAGGCAGAAGATGCTGGGGCTAGTCCCTTGAACACCGTCCCTGGAGAGCTGCCCACTGATGGTGTGGACTGGCCTCTCCTAGGTGTAAACTGTTGTCTGGGTCCCTAGGACTGACCCTGACCTTGTGGTTGTCCCGAACTCTGAGCAAGAGGACCCTTACTCTTCTTACTGGGAGTAGAAAATGAACTAGATTGACCTGGACCCCTCTTCTGCTGTCTTTTCCTTCTATTTTGCTCATTTATTCGGACTCTTTCTACTTTTGATGCACCATCTACTAATTTGGCAAAGTTTGTGATCTCCAATGCTGTTATCATGACTTTGATATTGTCATTGAGCCCTTCTTCAAACCTTCTGCACCTCTCTGCCTTTGTAGGGACTATCTCCCTCCCATACTGGCTCAGTCTGACGAATTCTCGCTCATACTCTACCACTGATAGTTGCCTCTGTCTCAGATTCATAAATTCTCTTCTTCTCTCTTCTAAATACACCTTACTGATATACTTCTTCCTGAACTCTGTTAGGAACTAATCCTAGGTAATTCATTCTGGTTGCACCTCACTGGTTACTGTGTCCCACCACTGATATGTATCATCCGGAAGTAGGGACATAGCACCCTCCAGGTTCTGCTCGGGGGTGCAATTAAGCTGTTTCAGCACTCTGATTGTTCTATCCAACCAGTTTTATGCTGTCATGGGATCATCCTCCTTCTTCCCAAAGAAATCTACAACCCCATGTTTTCGCAGTTTCTCCAGATGGGACTTCTGTGGTGCTGGTGGAGGTTGTGGCTGTGGTTGTGGTGGTGGAATTGCCCCCATCATTTGCCGGTAGAATTCGGTCATTTGCTGGAATAGTACGAACTAAGGTTGGATAGGTAACTCAGCTGTTGGTGGAGCAGATTCTCCCCTGCCCCCAGATTCAGCCAATGGTGGAGCACGACTCTCCACCTCTTCATCAACTGCTCTTTGAGAAGCAGGATCCATATCCTAATCAAAATAAGAAAACAAACAAATCTGCATCAGTGTCACCTCAACACTTACAAATGCAAAGCAATGGTATGCACTCTATCTAGGCCCAGAAATGCCTAAATCGATGCTTTGATACCACTAAATGTGACACCATTTACCCGTCTACAGTGTAGCCGAGCAAGATATGCCACACATTGTGCCGGAGCACCAAATCATATTTCAATTCAATTTACCCTTTTTACTTATTTATTTACAATTTTTTATTAATCAGAATTTTCCACAAATTTTATAAAAAATTCGGCAGAGTGCCAGCTGTAAATTGGAAAAACAGTTCTTCTGAATCTGTTAAAAACACTTCCAATAAAATCATCACATCATTCTCAGTCAACCACCAATGTATTCTTAACAATTTCTCAAATGACTTCAGTATCTCAAAATTCAATTCATTTCATATCGCACTCAATTTAATGAGAAATGCTCACATTTATTGCTAAACATAGTTCATAGATAATTACATCAAAAGCATAATTACATGAATTTATAATATACATTATAGAAGTTTACAAAACACAAAATATCAAAATATCAAAAATGGCCTAATGTCCTACCAAATGCACTGCAATGTGAGGTGACTCTGGACTCCGGGTGTAGATATGAAGGCTCACCCTATATGAGGTCTACTGGACTCCCCAGCTATGTCTCTAGTACCTACGCGTGGCAAAAGCAACGCGCTAAGCAATTCTACTTAGTGGTGACAATATAAAATAAAATAACTAAAATAAAGTAAATATGTAGAATGTATGTTTACATTTTTGGTAGACTTAATTTTTGATATTTATTACAGTATTATTCGATTAAAACTTGGAAAGATTTATTTTCATTGCTTGAGTAACCCATACTAGTCGATTGGACTGGATAAATGGGTAATCTGGCACTGGGTACTAAGTACCTCGGACCATCACACCATCGGTCACATTGTGTCTCCTGGTATGCAACAGAACAGCTAATAAGCTGTAATAATTATTAGGGATAAACCCTGAATATAACAACTAAATCAACATAACCAAAGGCTGTTATGTCACAGAATGGCACATGAGGCCATAAAACACAGAATGGCATGAAGCCATATGCAGTACTGCTAATAAAACCCTATTTGCATGCCAACCTATCTAAACCAATCTTGCTAGGTGTACTAGGGCATATTACACTCTTAAGTTTCACAATTCTTGAAATTCAAGTTTTGGTGTTACTATTCAATTCATTAGTCAACAAAATGTTGACTTTTACATGGACAATAGGTACATTAGTTTTAATACTCCCAACATACCACATTTTGCATTCTAAAATTGTTGGTATTGGTTGCCAATACCATTTCTAAGCTTAATGTTAATTGTTCAAAATTTTCATATTTCAAGCTTTGTGTTTACTGTTCCATTAGTCATTCTTGTAGTGGGAATTTGGCAAAATGATCAATATGAAAGTTGTTCCTTATTTTGTCTAGTTATAGTTCCTTTTTTGAATCACTCCATTTGGAGTTTTGTAACTCAAGTTATGGCTCAAAAACCACAACTAGCCAAATTATAAATTTTCCAGATTTTTTGGACTGACCAAATCTACAGTATTTTGAGCAGTGACTACAGGTCACTTTTTGAATATGTTATGGTCATAATTTGGGTTAGGTTTCTTCATAAAAGTTGTAGGTATATATCTCAGTTTGTTTCTGGTAAAATTTCAGGTCAATTAGACCTCTCTACACTGAGTTATGGTCAAATGACTAAACACTGTTCATTTGGTCATTTTGCCCAGGCAGAATGCAGGTTACCCAGATTAGGGCAATCTTTAGGTCAACTTGGTTTAGTTTTCTAGGCATAGTTTCTTCACCAAAGTTGTGCCATTATGTGTCTAGTTTCATGTCCAATTGGCTTTGCACCAATTGAACTCTACAATTTCAGTTATTGCTACCCAAACCTGCTGGACTCATGCCCAATCCTGTACATTACCAAGGGCAGCCACACCAAACTCAATTCCCACTACACAAACCACTTCATTTTTTATTCACACACAGCCAAATGGTCAATAATTGACCATTAATACTCTCTTTCAACAAATACATGAACATTCAAGCTCAAACCCTAGCTCAACCATCTCAAAACTTGCATTTTGAACCTTTCACTATCCTAACCAATAGATTAAGGTTAAGGGCAGCCACAAGACCATTTTAATTCTAAGAATTCTTCAAAAACCTACCAAGTTCAAGGCTGCTGGAATTTTAAGCAAGACATACACATGATGTTTACTTAATTTTCTTGCAAATTTGCATCAATTACCACTCCTTTAACATGAATTGAAAGACAAAAATCAAGTTTAGTCACTAACCTCTAATGGAGCTAATCCAAGGCTTGCAAGATCTCTTCCTTTTGATTTCTTTTTGCTCTCAAGAGCTTCACTAAAATGAAATACCAAGGTTTTATGTTGCTAGGTTAGGGTTTTGTTGAGAAAAGACTAAGGAATTCAAGCTTTGTAAGCATGAAAATGGAGGAGGGAAGGAGAAGCATGGGGCGGCTTCTTTGGGAAGAAAAGTGGCTGCTGAAATTTTCTAGAATTTTTCTTCTTTTTTGCCCATTTTATGTATTATAAGTGTTTTCCTTTAATTTGATTGGCTAAGCATTTTAATTACCTCATGCTTGCATAAGCATGAGGTAATAAATCTCATTTATTCACAATTTCTCTTCTTCCTTTTCCTATTCATTTTTAATTAATTTTTCATCAATATTTTTTCATATTTTATGTCATATAATTCACTTAAATAAATGGACAAGTTGATCAAAAATCATCTTTGAAGACAAAATGATCGAAATGCCCTCTGTTTGGCTTAACGAGCCAAAATTATGTGTACCGATTGAAAATTTTTTCTAAGCATTTTCTTGGCATTCTAATGCCATAAGAACCTCAATGACCCTTCTCTAGAGTCCCAAAAGTTATTTTATAAATTTTCTCCCTGGTCTAAGGTTCCTAACGGCCTTCACCATTACTTCTCTTTCGGGTTACTCATCCCTGGGGCTTCGGCTCATTTAACCTTAGTGTATTTCATTCCTATAAATTTTCTTTGATTTTTTTATGAGCATTATTTAGTTTCTTTGCAACTCCCTACTTTAGTCTAATTATAATTTCAAACATTCTAGCTACCCGAACTGACATTGCTCACCAGAACAGTAGACTGTACGGACTAGCTAAAGTGAGGATGTTACAAAGTAACTGTGAAGAATAAATATTCGTTACCCAGAATTGACGATCTACTTGATCAGTTGAAAGGAGCCAGTGTATTTTCAAAAATTGATCTCAGATCAGGGTATCATCAGTTGAGGGTAAAGGTTGCAGATGTGTCAAAACTGCATTCAGAACCCGGTATGGGCATTATGAATTTTTAGTGATACCGCTTGGGTTAACAAATGCACCAACAGCATTTATGGACCTTATGAACTGTATCTTCCATCCATACTTAGATCGGTTTGTAGTGGTCTTTATTGATGATATTCGGGTGTATTCTAAGACCAGGGAAGAACATGATGAATATTTGAGGATTGTTCTGCAAACCGTGCCAGAAAAGAAGCTGTATGCTAAGCTATCCAAGTGTGACTTCTGGATGAGTGAAATCTCTTTCCTTAGACACATAGTATCAGCAGAGGGGATTAGAGTGGATCCCAAACAGTGGAATGGAAGCCTCCCAGAAATACAACTGAGGTCAGAAGTTTCTTGGGGCTAGCTGGGTATTACAGAAGATTTGTGAAGGGGTTCTCTCTTATAGCTGCTCCAATGACTAAGTTGTTACACAAGAATATGAAATTTGGCTGGAACGACAAGTGCCAAGCCAGTTTTGAGAGGCTGAAGGCTATGTTGATAAAAGCACCAGTGTTAACACAGCCAGTGTCGGGAAAAAACTTTGTGGTCTACAGTGATGCCTCGCATAATGGGTTAGGGTGTGTATTGATGCAAGAAGGGAAAGTGGTCGCTTATGCTTCCATGCAGTTAAGCCACATGAACAGAACTACCCTACTCATTGCCTGGAGTTAGCAGCAATTATCTTCGCACTGAAGATATGGAGGCATTATTTATATGGTGAAAAATGCTACATCTATACATACCACAAAAGTCTAAAATATTTGCCAACCCAGAAGGAGCTCAATCTTAGACAGAGGCGATGGATTGAGTTCCTAAAGGACTATGATTGTGTGATAGATTATCATCTTAGGAAGGCAAATGTAGTTGCTGATGCCTTGAGTAGGAAGTCCATCATAGCTTTAAGATCACTAAATGCCCGTCTGTCCTTAGCTTAAGATGGAGCTATTTTGGATGAGTTATAAGTGAGGCCAAACCTACTACAGCAGACACAAGATGGGCAGAAGGCCAAAGACAAATTGATGGCTATTGTGGGTAAAATTCTAGAGGGAAAGGAAACTGATTATGAGATGAAAGCGGAGGGGTGTCATAATTTTCTCTTCCTTGAACCACTTTTAGGTGCTTGACCAGTAGTCTTTTCAGTCTTCTCTTTCTCTAGTGTACCCTTCTTCATGTCCCTTCTGATTCTATCCTTTCTAGTTTCAGGGCTTGTGAAATCAGCTCAGAAAAATTCTGGTGTCTGAATCCCACAACTTGCATTCTTAAGCTAGGCCTCAACCCAGCCTCAAACCCCTTACATCTATCTCTAGGGGTGGAGACTAAGCTTTCAGCATAGTGGCTTAGCCTTGAAAAGTCCCGCTCATACTCTGCTATTGTTTTATCCCCTTGCTTTAAGCTCAAAAATTCTTGTAATTTCATATCTACATACGCATCAGGAACCCATTTCTGCCTGAATTCCCTCAGGAAGTCTGTTCATGTCAGCACAGGTGGCTCAACCAAGCTGTGGGGGATGCTCTTCCACCCTTCATATGCATCCCCTTGTAGAAGAGATACTGAATATTCAAATTTTAATTCTTCAGCACACTATAGTTTTCTTAATACCCTTTCCATTCTTTCTAGCCACTGTTCAGCCTCCAATGGATCCACAATACCCTTAAACTCGGTGGCCCCAAATTTCATTAATTTTTCATATTGTCGAGCCGAGGGCTGTGGTTGTGCTATGGTTGCTTGCATCTGAGCTTGCGGTAGCACATTTCCCTCCATTTGTTGGAAAAATGTAGCCATATGCTGTGCAAACTGAGCAGGAAACTGCGACGTTGGAGTAGGAGCTAGAGTGGCTGACCCACTCACGTTCTGGAGTGCTGGGGCTTCCCCTTGAACCTTAGCCTCAACAGATTGTTCCACGGAATGATCTCCCTCTTCCATTCTGTTTCTCAAAAATTTCTACTTCCTGAGATCAAACACAAGGAGGTTGACCTTCGTTAGTGCACATTCATGACGTAAATATGTCATATGTATTAATTAAAGACACTTGAGCAGTTGTACTTATCAAAGAAATACTCACGCACATAGTCAAAATTTATTGTAAAGCCATGCTGTGATACCACTAAAACATGTCACACATTACACCTCTATAAGGCATGACATGATCCTGTAAAATACCTAATGAACTATCGAACTCCACCTACCAATAACTCGTTAAGTATACTACAAGGGATTTTAAAACCATTTTCTCACATTTTGGAAGTGGTAAGCATTTTGGTAGGAATTAAAATCATTTATTCAAAGCTTAAAAACTAGTAAACATTTTTGTCCATTTTTATTTTTTCGCAAATTTCAGAAAAATTTTGGCAGAGTGCCATCTGTATTTTGAGAAAACAGTTCTTCAAATACCTAAAAAAAAAAAAAACTTTCTAATAAATTTTTCACAACTCCCAACCTCCAAATAATCTCAATTCAACTCAAAATTCTCAAATCAAACCATTTCAAAATAATTCCATCAACATTGCATTCAATAAAGCTAATTTACATTCACAAGTTTAATTTATGGACATAAAATCCAAAAATAGTATTTTTACAACTTATAAATACAACTGCTCAACTTTACATTAATACATATGAATAATATTTATTTACATCAAACTAAATTACATTGGGTATAAAATAATACCCGTACAAAATCAGCGAAGGCTTTTCCAGTTCAGCAGCTCACTCTGCTGCTTTTTCCTTGCTCCTATCTGCGACAGCAAAATAAGCTATCACTGAGTATAAAAATACTCAGTAGTGCACAATAAAAAATTTGAAATACAGTACATAAACATTCATTGAAAAATCACAATTTAAATATTACACAAATCATCAAAACTCATTATAGCATAATTTTGGTCAAACAATTTAATAAACATAGTCTTGCCAATTCATACACAACTTAAGCCATGACACAAAATTTCCGATCAATGCCGTGTTGTACACCACGAAAAAGCAATCTACAACCCTACTAATCGAAATCAATGAGTGAGGTGGCTAGCTAGCGAATGAGTACTCATCCGATCTACAACCTCAACTGGTAAATCAGAGAGGGAGGAAAATAATTGATCTCACCCCATAAATAGAGGAGGAATAATATGGCACTATCACGCTAAGTGTGAATCAAAAATCAATTTCAAACATTATATTCAAATAATTCATGAGAAATCCAACAAATTTCCAAAGTTATAGTTTCATTCACAAAGTGGCAACACAATTAATGATTAACACCAAATTTTCATAAATCATACAGAATCAATTTTTCAATGACAAAATGCTAAAATAAGGCTTATTATGCACAAACCTGACATGAGTCGCCTCTAGGCCTTGACTCAGTCTCTTAGACCTTCCGGGGCTTTTTCAATTGAAACACAAAATTTATAGTGTCTCAGTATCTTTACTTCATAACAATTCCTGTAACACCCCTCACCCGACTACAGTGTAGCCGAGCAAAGTGTGCTACATTCGGTGCCGGAGCACCCTATCTTATCTTACTTTATTCCTTTCATATTTTGATCTCGATATATTTTAATATTAATAAATTTTTCGACGGAGAAACCAGCGGAGTTTCCCCTATTTTATTACCAGTTGACGTATTTTACTATTTACCTGTTTGAAAGTTTCAATAATATTTTACTAATAAAATCTCATCAATTATTTCATAACCATCTCATAATTCACATCTCATTCATATATCTCAATTTCATATTCATTTCCATGCATTATCTATATATTTCAAATCTGTCTTCGAATCCATACAATCTCATTCATGCTCAAATCACATAAGTAAAATTTTCAAATTTCTTTAATTTACACAATTTCATAATTTACATGATATATAAATTAATTACATATGAAAAAGCTAATTTATTAAATTACATTACATTTCTATTAATTACCTGCTCATAATCTACATTATAATACAATATCTAGCATTTTATACTAAATACAAAATATGATCTATATGGGCCCTATCTACATGCATTGTTGAGGAGGTGACAACCTTGAATACTCCAGCCACTTCTGCAGATTTGGACTCCAAAAATCTTAGTCAAAGTACCTGCGCGAGGAAACAAATCCATCGCGCTAAGCATTGCTGCTTAGTGGTGCAATAATAGAACAAGAAAATAAAATATACAAATAAAGAAAGAACGAAGCATAATTTGAATATTTAAGAATCAATTTAATTTAATATAATGTGTCTAATATTAATTATCTTTTGTTCTCATTTGTTTCGCTTTGAAAGCATTTAATTCCGAAATTCATAGGGATAATGTACAACATACAGAATTAATAAAAATACTCAGTTTATATTTATATGGCAATAGAAGGTACATTTAAAATATTTAGTTAAGTTATACCTATTTTTGCAACTCTTTTATCATTTTACTTAACAATTTTTATGTGGTTTGGATCATTTCATAATTGTAACTAATTCTTTTGAAGTCTTATTAACTCATTTATTTGATTTCTAATATTTTTAATTACTAATAGTCTTAATTTATTTTAATAAATTCCACAGCCCAAGTAACCTATGACAGGCTGACTAAACTGGATAACGGGTCGTTGG
Organism: Hevea brasiliensis; assembly: GCF_030052815.1. Classification (NCBI taxonomy): domain Eukaryota; kingdom Viridiplantae; phylum Streptophyta; class Magnoliopsida; order Malpighiales; family Euphorbiaceae; genus Hevea; species Hevea brasiliensis. The sequence continues at coordinate 52,856,166 of NC_079499.1, forward strand.
CTTTGGACACCGCGGTGCCTCGGGCCGTCATACCATGGGACGCAGAACGTCAACCACGTATGCAGTCAGTATGGCTAAAAGGCCATGATAATACATAATGGGGCATAAAAGCCATGAATGTTGGCATAAAGCCATGAATACGGGCATAAAGCCATGAATACGGGCATAAAGCCATGAATACAGGCATAAAGCCTTTCGCAGTACTGCTAAAACAATACCCTATTGGCATGCCAAACTATCCAATCTGACACACATGTCTAGGCAATACAAGGGCACATAATATCATTAAATATTAATATATTGTGTTTTATGAGTTTATTATTTCATGATAAATTTCAATTATAATTCATACATTCATTTGATCATTTATATGATCACAATTCACATTAATTATCCTTTTATATCATTGTGCTCAAAATACTTCTCCTCTCTACAATAATGAGAACTAATGTCTCATTCATACATTAATATGGTTCATTTATTCATTCATTATGTTATTCATATTGATCACAATTCTAAACAATGGTTCACATGTTCCATTGTATTCAAAACATTTTTCCTTTCTCATTTATACATTCAAGAATCTACTTATGTAATTACAAATTTTATATTTCAAGTTGAGTTACTAATATTTTATGAATTCCATTTGTGATGGGCATATAAGCCCTAACTATCTATTCACATCAATTAGGTGACTTATTTTTCATATTTCAAGTAATCCATGAATATTTCATGGATTTCAAATTTATAGCTTTAATTTCTTTTTAACAAATTTGACTAGGATGCATAGTCCACATTTGTCATACAATTCTAAGCATTTAAGCTTAGAATTGGTTCTAGGTCTTCATCTTAATTTACTAATCATTTTGATTATTATTCACCTTACTAGTCAGCCCAAAATGTTGACCTTTTTATACTTAATGGATATATTAATTCTAATTACACCAAGATCCCACATTTTTAGTTTTACATTTGCTAGTATTAATTGCCAATTGCAATTTAAAGTCCCCTAGATGCATTTCTAATTTCAAATTTTGAATTTTCAAGTTTTGGTGTCACTATTCACCTTATTGGTCAACAAAAATGTTGATTTTTGGATAGAAAATAGGTACATTGGTTTTAACGCACCCAACATACCACATTTTACATTGAAAACTTGTTGGCATTAAGCATTAATACCATTTCTAAACTTAAACCAAGGGAAGCAGAATTTTCAGTTTTTGAAGCCTAACTTTACTGTTCCATTAAGAACTGTTGCAGTGGGAATTTGAGGAAATGGTAAACATGAAAGTTGTTCCTTATTTTGTCTAGTTAAATTTCTTTTTTTAAATCACTCCATTTGGAGTTTTGTAGCTCCAGTTATGGTCCAAAAACCACAGCTGGCCGGATTGGAAAAACTGCAGAATTACCAAATCTACAGTACCATGAACAGTGACTGTGACTGCCATTTTGGTTAGGTTCTGGTCATAATTTGGGGTAGGTTTCTTCATAAAAGTTGTTTTTCTATGTCCTAACTTGTTGCTGTAAAAATTTCAGGTCAATTGACCATATCTACAGTGAGTTATGGCCAAATGAACAGTTACTATTCATTTGGTCATTTCTGCAGGTGCTGTTGCAGGGTATCCAGATTGGGGCCAACTTTTGGTCCACTTGCTTTGGTCTTTTGGGCATGGTTTCTTCAGAAAAATTGTGCCATTATAAGTCTAGTTTCATGTCCAATTGGCCGAACACAAATTGAACCTACACAGCCAAAGTTATGGCTGTCTAAAAGGGCTGGAATCACAGCCTCATTGCTGCTGTCTCTAGGCAGCCTTCCCATTTCAATTTGCCATACATTAGCTCACTTCAAATTATGATTAACTTGCCTCAAATGGTCACTAATTGACCATTAGAATTTCCATTAATCATTTCATAAGCCAAGTCCAATTTTTCACTCCCAAAACCCTAATTTTCCCTTTCAATTCACCCATACACCTAGTTAAGCACTTTCATTCATTATATATGTGTATATACACCTTAAACATAATCTCTAATTCATTTTAAGTCCATTAAAACCATCAAAAACACTCCATCATTGTTCCTTCCTTAGGGCTGCCGAAATTCATGGTGGACATACACATATATTTGGTTCATTTAATTCACAAATTCTTACTCAATTCAAGTCACTAACATGGAAATAAAGAGCTTAAGGTGTATAAGTGCACTAACCTCTTATAGGGCAGAATTTTCCAAGCTCAAACTTCACTTTCCTTCCTTTTCTAGGCTGCCAAACACTTCCCCAAGAGGTATGGACAAGTTTTAATGAAAGGTGTCTAGGGTTTTATAGTGGAAATTCATGGGAAAATGGAAGTGATGCAAGAAATTTTTATGGAGGGCTATGGAAGAGAGGTCACGTTTTGAGGAAGAAGAAGAAGAAGATGACCAGAATTTTTGGTCCATTTTGTATCTTTTAAATGTTTTAAGAATGCTTGTTAACTTGCGATTGATTGGGAGTAAGATAATGACATCATGTGATGTTATTATCCCTAATTTTCTTTATTTTTCTTTTCTTTTCTTTTCTACTAACTTTAAATTAATTTTTCATCAACCTTAATTCATATTTTATGTCATAATAATTATTTGCTCAACTGGACAAGTCGGCCAAAAATCGTCTCTGAAGGCGAAATGACCAAAATGCCCTCCGTTTGGCTTAACGGGTCAAAATTGTCTGTGTCGATTGAAAAATTTTTCTAAGTATTTTCTTGGCATTGTAATGCCATAGGAACCTCAATGACCCTTCTCTGGAGTCCCAAAAATTATTTCATGAATTTTTCCCCGGGTCTAGGGCTCCTCGTTGCGAGAACCGCAACTTCACTCTGGTTACCCATCGCTTGGGCACCGGCTCGTTTAACTTGGTTGTATTTTATTTCAAAAATTTTTTCTAAATTTTTCTTATTAATATTTGAGTTAATTATGGTTCCTGACTTTAGTTTAAATATTTTTCCAGACGTTCTAGCTGTCCGGACTGACACCGGTCACCGGAACAGTAGAATGTACGGAGTTGCTACCGAGTGGGTGTTACAATTCCAATAACTAATTCCAATATATTTAAACTTACATTCTTGTAAATTTTCATATTGAGGTTACTATTTATGATACTATTCAAGTCAAAATATTGACTTTCTTATACTGAAAAGGTATGGGAACTCCAACTATACTCACATACCACATTTTGGTCACCAATTTTGTTGGTTTTGGTTATTTTCTCAAAACTTAGGTCTTTTAGGCAAAATTTTCAGTTTTAGTGTCTTATGTTACACTATTCCATTTGTCATGTTGCTGTTAGAATTGGGCTAAGTTTTCTTCATAGAAATTGTTCCTTATTGTCTTAACTTTATTCTCCTTTTTGAATCACTCCATTTGGAGTTTTTTAGCTCAAGTTATAGCCATTTGAATCATGGCTGTCGAATTGGACTTACCCAGATTTCTAGGCAATTTCTGGGTTCTAGCAGTTTTAGGTCACCAATTTTGGGTGGCTAAATGACTTGGTTAAGGGCACTATTTGGGTTTGTCTTCTTCATGAAAGTTTTAGGTCTATATCTCGGCTTTCCACTGGTAAAATTTTAGGTCATTTAGAACTGCCTAGCCCAAGTTATGGCCAAATGAACAAACACTGTTTATTTGGTCATTTTTATATAGGTCAGATTGCCTAAGTCCGGATTTAGTCAATTTGTTCACTAGGTTTTAGTCACTTTTTGGGCATGATTCCTGAATGAAAAATGTGTCATTTTGTGTATAGTTTCATTCCCAATTGACCTCACACCAATTGGGCTTGTAAATTTTTAGTTTTGGTCCCTGAAAGGGACCTTGGTCCTGCTGCCTACATACTGCTCACATTCAATCTGAACCTCTCACTTCCAACCCTTCCAACATACCTCAATTAGTCACAAATAACCATTTTTCACCTCAAACAATGTCAACCACACCATTTAACAAATTCTCACATTTTTGTCTTTCAAACCCTAGGTGCCAAAACCCTAATTCACATATTTATTACATTTAATTAATTCTAAACATACCAACATCACTTCCACATTCGATTAAGCTTCCTAACATATTGAATTCAATCAAAACACAAGCATATCCATAGCAAACCCTGGCTGGCTGAATTTACTTCTAGTCCTCCAACAATTATTTCATTTCATTTCAAGCATAATTCTAAGTTAGTTAAGCTACAAACACAATAATTAAACTAAAAATGTCAAGTTTACTTACTAACCTTATGCAGAATTTCTTTCCCTTGCAATCCCTTCCTTTCCTTTTTCTTTCTTCTTCAAGCTCCTCTTCTAGTTGCCAAAATAAGTTTTAACTATGGTGGCTTACTTTTCTATGGTGAAATTTTGTAATATTCAAGCTAAAAAATGAGCTTTAATGGAGTTTGTGGAGAGGGAGAGGTGAGAGAGGTGGGTTCACGGCTAGGGATGAAGATGACTCTCTTTTATTTATTTATTTTTTTCTTTCTTTTATGATTTTTAACCTTTATGGAAGACCAAAATTTAATTTGAATAAATTTATTAATTATAATAGTTATTGCATCATGCATGATGTCATTCACCTTTCACCTTTTTCTTTCCTTTTTTTTTAAATTATTTTTCCATTAGTTCTTTAATTTAATTCCTGACTCTGAAATTTTTTTTTCTCCGATTTTATTAGATAGTTAGGTCAGGAGTCAGCTCTCGGGGTCAATTGACCAAATTGCCTCTTGCCGGTTTGACCCGGTTTGTAAGTAATTCAATATTTCTTCCGGATCCCTGGCCTAATTATTTGACTGGCTTAAGAGTTCTTTTTCATGATTTTCTCTTTTCCACTGTGTTCGTAATAGTCCTAAGGACTGCGGCGTCACATTTTACGGTTCAAAATTTGAGTTTAAATCGACTTTGCAATCCTTCCTGAAAAGGTCACTCATCGTTGTGACTCTCAGCTCATTTAACTTCTTATGTTCTGTTTTTCTTATTTATACTTAACTAATTGACAATTACTAATTATTTGTGTTTAGGGCTTATCTTATTGTCTTAAGTGTGGTTCTAATCCCCTAAATTATCCGGACCGACACTGGTCACCGGAATAGTGAAATATACCAGGCTATGTAAATTGGAGTGTTACAGACACCGGTCGCCGGAATAGTGAAATATACCAGGCTATGCATATAGGGGTGTTACAATTGTCCCCCCCATAAAAGAAATTTCATCCGTGAAATTTTTGCCAATATCCATCCTAAAATAGTAATACGTTTGGTTTCGCATGGCTTTCATAAATTTTCAAAGCTCATCTAACACAATTTTGATTAAACAATTTAATAAACACAATGTTTGCCAATCAATAACACAACTTAGGTCATGACACAAATTTTCCAATCATGCCGTGTTGTACACCATGACAATGCAAACTCACCCCACTAATCGAAATCAATGAGAGAGGTGGCTAGCTAGCTATATGAGTACTCATCCAAACTCACCTCAGACTGGCAAGCCAGAGAGGGAGGAATATAGCCAAACTCACCCCATAAATGGAGGAGGAACATAGTGATATTGCCATGCCAAGTGTGAATAAAAAATAATTTCAAATCACAATATTTAAATATTTCATACAAACTATAAATCACATTTTATCTCAAAATTTCTATTTACAAAGTAGGCAACACAATAATTTCCAATAAAATTCCCAAAACCAAAACAATTAAAAACTATTCATATTACGTACTAAATCAAATTTCAATAAGAAATACTTAAATAAGTTTATTGTGCACAAACTTGATTTTAGTTGCCTCTAGGTCTTGACTCAATGTTCCTTATGTTTCTCAATATCCTTTTCAATTGAAACACATAATTTATAGTGTTTCAGTATCACATCTCATAATAATTCCAATATGTTGCCAATATAGTACATTTTGCAATTCTCACAAGTTGGCATTTATTGCCAATTTTATTTCTTAGGCTTTATTGTATAGTAATGGTAAATTTCCAAATTTTGTATGCTAGATTGATCTAGTTAAATGTCCTGTTTCCCTTGGTTTTTAGGTTCTGGTCAAAAGATCAAATTTGTAGGTCTATGTCTTATTGAATTTTTGCCACTGATTTCAAGTCATTCTGAGTTGTATAGACCAACATATGGTCAATTTACTAAAGGTAGATAGATTACATTTTTAATCCAAAGTTAGGTCAATTTTAGGTCAATCCAATTCTAGCAGATTTTGTGACTGAATTTTTGCAAGCAAATTGACTTGGTGAATGGGATTTATGTGTTCTGTGATCTTCACAAAAGATGTAGCCCTATGTCTAAGCTTTCCAACGATATAAATTTTAGGCCATTTGGACCTGTTTTGAGTGAGTTATGGGCAATTACGTAATCATTGTTCAAATGGTAAATTTTCAGGTTTGAAAGGTTACAAATCTGAATTAGGTTAGTTTTAGTATTACTTTTTGGACAGAATTTAGGCATGCTTCCAGCATGAAAGTTGGCATATTTTATGCCTAGTTTCAGCTCCAATTGGCCTCATATCAATTAGGGTCACACATTTAGGGTTATAAGCTCAATTGCATACTACCCTTTACATTTCTCTCAAACACCAATCCAAATGCACATTTAACTTATTCTAGCTTACCTTCCATACCTAATTTTGACATTGTACATTACCATATTCATCAATCACTTTACATTATAGCCAATTTGGGCAGAATACCATTACCTTTAATACACCAAAATCATCATCACTATAATATATCAATGAAATTCATGAAATCAAACATTAATTCATGAACTCCAAGGCTGCCAAAAGTGATAGTTTGCTAAGGTCTCCAATTTTCTTTCCAAACCCCTAAATTCAAGTGCTCAATGTACATATACATGGAAATTAATTTGCTATAACTTCAAATTGACTTAATCAACACTAATTCCTATCCATTAGAAGTAAGAAAAACTCAAGCAACCTATGTTCTTATGGCAGCTAAAAATGGCATAAGTCAATAACTCAACAATTCCTCAAATTTCCTTCACCATTCAACACACCCCAAACTAAACAGGAAATTCACTAAAGAAAGGGATGGAAATTGGACACTTACCTCTTGAAAGCTTTCCCCAAACCTCACCAAATCCTTCCTTTCTTGCTCCCAAAAGCTTCCTCAAGGTGAGTATGCAAGCTTTGATGAAGAAACCAAGTGGACAGGAGGCCTAAATCAAGGTTGCATGAAGATTTCTCAATTCGGCTATGGAGGTTTTTCAATGGAGTGGTTTGACTGGTTAGTTCCTAAGGTTGAAGATGATATATTCTATCCAATTTAACTATTATAGGTGTCCCAAAATTCTAAGTTAGTTGAGCACTAATCATAGTTTAATGTTTAATTAATTAACGTTTCACAATTTTGCATTTTATGTCGCAACTTCCATTATTTACATTATGTAGCACATTTCTCATTTTCATGACAATTTTAAAGTATAATACCACTTATTTTTAATGACATTGAGGTCAAAAGGCAACTCTAGATGTCAAATGACCAAAATGCCCCTCTTCAGGTTGTATTCCCGATTTTTCTATAGCACCGATTTTTGTAATTTTCTTTGTTTTTTTTTATTTGTACTAATTCATTAATTTTTTTTATTGTTTCTAATGTCAATTACACCTGATTAGCATTCAATTATGTCTCAAAATTTAATTCTGAGGGTTCCCTACAGTCCTGGGGTCGGCAATTGCCTTCACCGTAACTTCTCAGTGCGATCACCCATCGCTACGGTTTCCGGCTCGTTCAACCTAATTACATTTCATCTCTTTTATTTTTTTCTTGTATTTTCTATTTAACCTTCTGATACTTACTATTTATTCTCATTCAAGGCTTTTCTAGGTAACTTAATTATGATTCTAATTTTCTTAACTATCTGGACCGACACTGGTCACCGGAACAGTGAAATATACCGGGCTATGCATATAGGGGTGTTACAATTCTCCCCCCCTTTAAAAGAAATTTCGTCCACAAAATTTTTCCCAATATCCATCCTAAAAAAGTCATACGTTTGTTTTCTCATGTCTTTCATATATTTTTATATAGCTTTATAATCTGAATAATAGTCCATAACACCTTAACTAAACGTATACATTTATTTCTCAGCTGCTTCACCTCATGTGCCAAGATCTTTATGAGTTTCCCCATCATACGTTGAATTTAATTTCATTTCACTTTTTAGAGGTAAGCAATTCCGTGTGCTAATGAATGCTCTCTTTTAGGAATTTGTGTGGTCCTATGGGGTGAAAACTTAGTTTTTCTCCTTTCTATATGATCGTATAATCTTCTTTTCTTTGAGTTTGTGTAAGACTTTTACAATATAATACAACATTTAATTTGTTTGTATAGCATGAATCTTCTCTTACTATCTTTCTGTCTAATATTTCAATTCATATTTCCTTATTGAATGACCATTGTGGTCATGTTAGAATTATTTATTTAATCATTGGTCCTCTAAACATTCTAGTCAACACTCTTGCTAATATTCATAGCATTTTTTTTTTACATCTGAACCAACTGTTCAAATTTATACTTCCACAACTCTTTTATATATCTATACTCAATAATTTATCATATTCTAGGAGATGTCTTTCACTAACAAACTTTTTCAAAACTAATTCTAAAAAGACTAGTCACTAATTTATCAAAAATGATTTTTTTTTTTACAAGGGACAATAATAATGTCAGAAGTCTCATCCTCTTTCCTCTACTGCATAGTGTATACTCTAGCTAAAGCATCACCTTGCTCTGGCTGATTCATAGTACTCTGACTTCCAGGTGTACTACCCCTACCTATGCCTTTGCCTCTACTAACCGATAGTGAACTCTTTGGGTTAGAAACTTAGGCTGATCCTTCTGATGTAGTAAATGATCCAGAAACACTCTCAGCAGCTTGGCCTGTAGCCTTTTCAGTCTTCTTTTTCCTTTATACCGTTGGAAAGCTTAGACATAGGGCTACAACTTTTGTGAAGATCACAAAACCCAGAAATGCCATTTACCAAGTCAATTTTCTTACACAAGTTCAGTCACAAAAATCTGCCAGAATTGGATTGACCTAAAATTGACCTAACTTTGCGTTAAAAATGCAATCTGTCCAGCTTTAGTAAATGGACCATATCTTGGTCTATACAACTCAGAATGACTTGAAATCAGTGGTAAAAATTCAATAAGAAATAGGCCTATAAATTTGCTCTTTTGACTAGAGCCTAAAACCAAGGGAAAGAAGACATTTATCTAGATCAATCTAGCATACAAAATTTGGAAATTTACCATTACTATACAATAAAGCCTTAGGAATAAAATTGGCAATAAATGCCAACTTGTGAGAATCGTAAAATGTACTATATTGGCAACATATTGGAATTATTATGAGATGTGATACTGAAACACTGTAAATTGTGTATTTCAGTTGAAAAGGATATTGAGAAACATAAGGAATATTGAGTCAAGGCCTAGAAGTGACTCAAATTAGGTTTGTGCACAATAAACTTATTTAAGTCTTTCTTATTGAAATTTGATTTATAATGTAATATGAATAGTCTTTAATTATTTTGTTTTTGGGAATGTTATTGGAAATTATTGTGTTGCCTACTTTGTAAATGGAAATTTTGAGATAAAATGTGATTTGTGGTTTGTATAAAATATTTAAAGATTGTGATTAGAAATTGTTTTTGATTCACACTTGGCATAGTAATATCACTATGTTTCTCCTCCATTTATGGGGTGAGTTTGACTATATTCCTCCCTCTCTAGCTTGCCAGTCTGAGGTAAGTTTGGATGAGTACTCATATAGCTAGCTAGTCGCCTCCCTCAATGATTTCGATTAGTAGGGTGAGTTTACATTTTCGTGGTGTACAACATGGCATGATTGGAAATTTTGTGTCATGACCTAAGTTCTGTTATTGATTGGCAACACTGTGTTTATTAAATTGTTTAATCAAATTTGTGTTAGATAAGCTTTGAAAATTGTGAAAAGAAACTATGAAATATTTGAATTGTGATTTGTCAATGGATGTTTATATTAAGCATTTTAAATTTTTATTGTGCACCACTGAGTAATTTATACTCAACGATAGCTTCTTTTGCTGTTGCAGATAGGGGCAAGGAGAAAGCAGCAGAGTGAGCTGCTATTGATAGGGTTGCAGTGCCTTTTTGTACGGGTATTTGTTTATACCCTTATAGCTTAATTTTGATGTAAATAGTTTAGTGTCATATGTATTAATGTAACATTGAGCAATTATACAGTAAATTGTAATAATATTATCTTGTGGATTTTTATGTCTATAAATTAAATTTGTGAATGTGCATTAAATATTTTGAATGCAATGTGTATGAATTATTTTGAAATCTTGATATGCCAATTTTGATTTGAATTGTGAATTTTGAATTGAATTGTTGTTGAGGATGTTGGTTTGAAAAATTTGGAGGTGGGGTTGTGATTGAAACTTATTTGGAAGTGCTTTTTTATAGGTTTAAATTTTTTATTTTTCTCAATTACAGCCGGCACTCTGCCAAAATTTTTACAAAAATTTGCAGAAAATAGAAATTGTCAAATATTTTACTTAGTTTTTAAACTTCAGTTAAAAGTTTTAAATTCCTACAAAAAATGCTCGCCACCTTCAAAAAGGAATAGAATTGTTTCAAAATCCCTTGTAGTATATTTAATGGGTTATCGGTAGGTGAAATTCGGTAATTCATTAAGTATACTACGGGATCATGTTATGCCTTACAAAGGGGTAAGGTGTGACAAGAACTTAATGAAATTGCTCACCAAATCAGGACACCAAAACTGCCAGAATGGGATTCTGCTCAGAAAACCTAGGGAGATGCCAATCCGGCCAGCCTCGTTAAAATTAGCATAACTTGAGATAGAAAACTCCAAATGGGGTGATTCAAAAAGAGAATTAAAGAAGACACATAAAGGATCAACTTTCATGAAGAGAATTTTATCAAATTTCCACTATAGTAATGACCAATGGAATAGTAAATTTAAGGCATGAAATCTGAAAATTTTAAATCATAAACAATAAGCTTTGAAATGGTATTAGCAACTAATGCCAACAATTTTAGAATACAAAATGTGGTATATTTGTGATATTAGGACTGATATACCTATTGTCTATGAAAAAGTCAATATTTTAGTTGACTAATGGGATGAATAGTAACTATTGAACTTCAATTGCAAAGAATTTTTATATTTAAAATTGTAATATGCCCTAGTAGGCCTATTGTGATTGGTTTGGATAGGTTGGCATGCCAATAGGGTTATGATAGCAGTAATGCATATGGCATTATGCCATTTTGTGATTTATAGCTTATGTGCCCATTTTGTGATTTTATGGCTTTTAGCCATTCTGACACTATTATGATACTTAGCCTTGTGCCTGGTTACTGTGGCAACTTATCAGCTATTCTGTTGTACACCGAGAGACACTTTGTGATCGATGGTGTGACAGCCTGAGGTACCTAGTACCCAGTGCTAGTTTACTCATTTATCCAGTCCAGTAAACTCCTATAGGTTTCTTGGGCAACCAAAATAAATTTCAATAAATTTTTAATCAAATAATTAATATAAAAAGTACGGAATTAATAATACTACAAATAATTGCCAAAACTTGTCCATAAGAAAAATTAGCATACACTCTGCATGTTTATTTCATTTTAGTTATTTTTATTTTATTATTGGCACCACTAAGCAGTATTGCTTAGCACATTGCTTTTGCCACGCATAGGTACAGGAGATACGGAGCGCAAGCCCAGTAGACCCCAGACTGGGTGAGAGTCAGATCTGCTAGTGTTCTGTGTCACCTCTCATCTGCAGTGTATTTTGGTAGGGCACTAGGATTCTCTTTTGTATTTTTGTCAATTGTATTTTGTATTTAGATCTTCATGTTATCATGTAAATTGTAAACACTTGTATTATTTTGTAAATGTATAAATTAATGAAATTAAATATTGCCTTCATAATTTTGAGTTCGAATTTAATTATGTATGATATAAATAGAATGAATGCAAATTGTTGACAAATTTTTGAGAAATGTTGAAATGATGTTGATTATTTGGAGTTGAGAAGGATTGGGAATATATATTTGGAAGTGTTTTCCACAGGTTTCGAAGAACTGTTTTCTCCATTTTTAGCTGGCACTCTGCCAGATTTTTTATAAAATTTTCAGAATCTCAAATTAATTTATAATTTCAATAAATGATATAAATGATATCAATTTAATAAATTTCACTTAGTGACCCATAAATAAATAAATTAAGAAATGATAAATATCAATGAGATAAGATATGGTGCTTCGACACATTGTGTGGCATATCTTGCTTTGCTACACTGTAGACGTGTAAGGGGTGTCACGAGTATTGCATTGATGGCCTAATATGCGGTTGTAAGATAAATGTAAAGTTCTTTCCCTGGGACTAGTCAGCTAAGGATCTAAGGGGAACTGAGATATTCTTTCAGCTGCTCAAAGGATAGTGGACAATGTTCTGCCCATTTGAAGTTTAGAACTTTTCTCAATTTCTTGAAGAAATGTAAGTGCCTTTCTGCTGATTTTGACATAGTTTTGCTTAAAGCCACTATCCAACCAGTTTACTCTGACATCTCTAATGCTAAATGGAGGAGGCATTTCAAGGATGGTTTGACTTTTTCAGGATTACACTCAATACCACGACTACTCACCATATATCCCAAGAATTTACCTCTTATGATGAAGAAGGCGAACTTTGCTAATTTAGCTTCATCTAGTACTTGTTCAGTACTGAAAAAACTTCTTAAAGGTCAGATACATGATCTTAAGGATCTACCTTTAACAAACATGTCATCCATGTACACTTCCACATTCCTTTCTATCAGGTCTTTAAATATATTATTCATTAGTGTCTGATAAGTAGCTCTGCCATTTTTCAGTCCAAATGGCATTATATTGCAGTAGTAAGTTCCTTCTTATATTATGAAAGATGTTTTTTCCTCATCATTTTATCCATTAGGATATGATGATACCTAGACATAACATTCAAAGAAGAAATATACTCAAAATCAGCAATGACAACTACTAGTTTATTGATTTTAGGGAGGGATATGTAACAACTTAACCTGTGGGCTATTACTAGTGCTAAGGATCAGGTTGGATTCTGTAGTAAGCCTAAAACCTATTAAACATAAACATATCCCTATATCTCACAAACCAAGCAAACTCTAAACCATTGCGTTTAGTTTTCTCATTCATAATTAACATGAAATTTGCTCAGAATTTGAACCTTTACATATAAAAAATCACTGAAGTGTAATTAGTTCATACATATATACATTCTCACATTAGGAGTTAGCTTAGATTTTACACATACATAATTACATCACTTAAGATAAAACATCTATAAAAAACTTGAATGCCAGCACAGTAACTATTCCTTTACATATTACATGTTTACTAAAAATACAATATACATATAAATACTCTACTATTGCTTTGGCTGCTCAAGCTTCAAAGGACTCTTCTACTGCTGCACTTCTGCGCAGTAAGCGAAAGGTGTGAGCTTACACAAGTTCAGTGAGTAAACTAACTAACATTAATTACCTATATCATTTCATACATATACAATGCATCATCCAAATGAATTTTCACATAAAAAACATTCCACATAAGATGGGCTTGTCAATAGTGATTCCCCAGATCCAATGTGCCCAGCTCATATAGAGGTTTCTTAGGACTTTTGCTTAATATATCCAATGTGCTCAGCTCATGCAAAGGCCCTTTAGGACTTTCACTTAAAAGTAGTGCAGTAGGGGCTTATTAAGCATCATCTGGTCTTATCACCACATATCATGCATGATCACATCATAAACATAACATAGAGGAAACCAGTGGGTCATCCAAATTCCATTATGCATAAATAACAACTATATAAAAATGTAACATATTCGTGCTTTAGATACATACACCTTAGTAAATAATGAAATGATGTATGTGGATGATCATGAATCACATTTAAAGTATTTACATTTATTAGGGTTAGAGTTACTCACCTGTTGTAGCCTATCAACCACCTAACAGGAACTGTAGCTAGCCTTAGATCCTTAGTTTCCCGAACCCTCAAGTCTGATCCTATAAAATATAGAACCTAAGGATTTATTTGAAGCTCTAGAACTCTATATACACATTAAATATCTTATTCTAGGCCCTCTTGAATAAAGAAATAATGTTTTGGAACCTTAAAGAAAAAGAAAGGAGATTAGGCTTAGCAGAACCCAATTTTGCTACTGAAGTCTTGGACTTCAACTGATGAAGTTTCAAGCTTCATTGGCCTTTTAGTCCAGTAGCTACTGTGGTTGTCAAAGTCTTAGACTTCAGCTATCGAACCTGGAAATTTATTAGATTTTTCTGAGAAACTGCATGCTTTGGCTGCTGAAATAATGGTTTTCAATAGCTGAACTTGGGGATTTTCAAAATCCCTAAGTCAAAACCTACAGAATCTATCTCCCATCAACACTCGAACTCACACCAAGTCTCCAAAATGCAATCCAAATATTTATAGACAAGTCTAGGGCCCAAAAAAACTTGGAATCAAGCTCTAAAAACACTTGTAATTCCAAATTGAACTTGAATTCAAGATTTAATCAACTTCAAACATAACATCATCAAGGAATTCTTGAATCCAACAAAAAAAAAAACTTGTCATTTAAGGCCTAAGGAAACTTGAATCAAGCTTAAACTCACATGCAACCATTAAAAGTTAGAATTCATAGTTCCATTTGCTTCACATATCACATTTAATAAGGAAAACACAAGAACTCAACATGTAACCCCGTTTTTAACCAATTTATGCTTTAAAACTCCTCTAAACATACATGCATTCAAAAAAACCAACTATGTAACACACCTAGACGTACTTAGATTCTTCTACAAGATCAAAAGGAAAGGGAATTTACCTCTTTCCCTTGAATTAGAGAAGGAAGTGAATTGGTGATCCCAACTTCAATCCACTTTCACCAAGCTTATCCTTAGAAGAATCAAGCTTCCAAGAATGAAATGGATGAGAAAACCTCCTAGAACCCAACTTTGCATGTCACAGTAGCTTAGAGAGAAAAAATAAAAAGTTCGAGTTCTTTTTGGATGGAGAAATAGTTTGTTGGCCATTTTATACCCTCACTACCAAGGAAGTTTTGGCTACCATAAGTCACAATTCTAGCTGCTACAGTCCATTCTACCTAAAAAGAAATGAATAGGAAAAAGGGACTTTGGCTGTTAAAAGTTCATGCCTTGACTACCAAAGTTCCTTTTGCCTAAAGAACACTTAAAACTTTTATAAAACAAGACTTTTAAACATTTTCATTTTAAATGCATTTTTTAATACCTCATTCATACATACATATGCACTTCTTACCACCATTCTCTTATCTGAAACAACTCCTTACCCGATCTGCAGTGTAGGCGAGCAAAGGAATGCCACATTTTGTGCCAAAGCACCTAGTCTTATCTTATTCAATTTAGGATTAATTATATTTCATTATATTTTAAATCTAGGAAATTTTAATGGAAAACTGCCAGAATTTCCCCTTATTAACAATTGAGCTGTTAAATCATTAACCTATTTAAATAATCTCAATAAAATGATCTCAAATTTGTACCAATTCAACATCTCAAATCATATTTCATATTCATTCACAAAACCATTTCCATCCAGGAATTTCCTTCATTCATTGATTTACATAATGTACATAATTATTATAACTCAAAATTTAATTTATAAAGTTTGTATCTAATTATAGTACATGTGAAGATGCACCACTAAAAGCCAATGGGCCTTACCAAAATGATGAGTAAAGGTGACATTAACCACTCATGTAGATCAGCTCACAACTCCCTGTCTAAAGGTTTACTGAGCCTTACCACTAGAACCTGCACAAGGAAAAACCCATCGCGCTATGCATTTCTGCTTAGTGGTGCAATAGTATGATAAAAGAACAACATACAAACAAAAAATAATAAATTCAATGCTTATAGAAATATAAGATGAATGCACATTTAATTTATTAGGAATCATTTAAAAGAAATATAGAATTTGTAATATCAAATTTTTATAGTCACTTCATTATTTAATCACATAATAATTTTAAGCACCTTTCACAATGTTTTTCTTATTTCCTCACGTTTACACATTTTTGTGATCTTTAGGAGCATTTATTTCTTTGAGATCTTTCCTTTTATTTATCTTGATATTCAACTTTTTCTTATTTATTTCAGTGCCCAAATAACCTTTAACTAGCCTGTTTGGACTGGATATGCGGGTTATACTAGTGCTGGACACTTGGTGGCTCAGGCCGTCTTACCATCGGACACATCGGTGCCTACCAGGTATGTAAATATAATTAAGCATAAAAGCTAAAAGAATAATCATATTAGACACTCGGTGCCTGCCAATGATTACTCAAAGTGATCATAAACATGGGATAACCATATCGGACACTCTGTACCTACTAATGGTATCCAGGCATAAAAGCCAAATACAGTACTGTTAATCTCATCCTTTTTTGGCATGCCAATCTATCCAACCCTTACACTACTATCTAGGCATACTCGGGCTAATTATGATTGTTAATAATTCAACATTCTCAATATTTCATCATTTTGTCATCATTTCATTCATTATGGGAGCATAGGTCTCAAACATAATTTCACAAGTCATTCATGTAAATCATGCCATTGGCATTAAGTACCATTCACAATTTAAGCCATTATGTTGACATTTCATAGTTTTCAGATTTATTGCCTTAATTTCCTTAATAATTTTGACCAAGGTATAGCAGGAATTAGGCCATACCCTCTTCATGAAATTTGTAGGCCTATGTCTTATATTTATTTTAGCTTTAGAATCATTCAATTTGTATTTATATAGCTTAAGTTATAGTTATTTTTACCAAAATTGGTCTAGTGACTAATTTCCAGTTTTTCAGGGCATTCTAGAATCCAGGCAGATTCTGGGCACATTTTGTCAAGCTATTTTGGATAGGTTACAGTCATAATATAACTTTGTGTTCTTCATATTAATTGTTCTCCTATATCTTAGGATTACATAGGTTCAACAATCACTCAATTTGGGGTTTTGTAGAGTGAGTTATGGCTAGATGATAAAACCTGGTTCACGAATGCAGTACCTTGCAGATTCCAGGTTTCCAGGTTTTTAGGTCAGTTTTTCACTTAACATTTTAATATTCTACACTTAGAATTTGGACAAAGTCTCTAAAATAAAGTTGTAGGCTTATGTCTTAGGTTTTCATACCATTTTGAATCATCTCAATTGGAGTTATACAATGGGAGATATTCCCTATTTACTACGCGAAGGTCATAGGGCAATTTATTGGAATTGCAGGAAATTCTAGATTCAGCAATTCTAAATTTCTCAAGAAATTCGACCAAGTTACCCTAGGAATGGTCTGGATTAAAAGCATAAAAGTTGCAGGTCTAAGTTTCAGCTTTAATTTGACTTTGATTTTACAATAATTGGAGCTATGTAACTCAAGTTATGAGCATTTGAACTCACTGGACTCAAGCTATCCAAAACCAGCCCCAATACACATCATCACATCCTTTCAAGTGTTTTGCCATCTCATTAACATATCCCAACAATCACACATCCAATAGCCATAATATATACACAATGGCATTAAATATGTCACAAGCAATGAAAACCCTAATTCAATTGAAACCCTAATTCAATTTACCATAGATTCCAAAATCATGAAGTTCCATAGCACTAACCTTGTGCATAAGCTTTAAACAACTCCAATCCACCTTCAATCCAGCCAAAAACTTAATCTTCTAATTTGTCTCACCCAAACCGAAATTCCCCCTTCAATAACAATCCATAACTTTAATCAATTTCAATATAAAACTTCACAATCAAACTTGAATACCATGAATTTACTATTAGTTAAGCTTAGAACATAGCTTACCTTGCTTGATCACTTGTCTTCGTCACAAATCCTTCCAAATTTCTTTGAATTTTGGTGTGCCTTCTACAAATTAGGGCTAAAATCAGGGTTTGCTCTTGATTTCCCATAAGAATCATTGGAGGAATCAACTGATTAGAGCTTAAGGTGAGCCGTAATGGAGGAAAAATGGAGTTAGAGAGAGAGAGAGGACATATGGGACGGCAACTTGGAAAGAAGATGCAGATTTTCTTTTTTTTTTTTCTTCTTCTTCTTTTATGGATATTTATATTAATTTTTTGGATAATGGCATTTTTGTAAATGAGTGGAATGACAAAGTTGTAAATAAGTTAAAATTCTAAATCATTACAATTTTACTTTTTACTAATTATGTTTACTTTTACTAATCTTGATTAATTTAGCTAATCCATCTTTATTATCTTTATTTACCTCACTTTTGGTCAATTTTGAGCTCTTAAATTTGATTAACCAAATTTTTCTCTTATCGGGTTTCTATTCATCTTTTTCCTAATACCCGATAAGTTCTTATCTCTCTTTTTCACCTTAGCTTTTAATTTGCTTATTTTTTATTTTTTTTCTTTTAATTTCTTTGACTTATTAATTCATAATAATATTTCATTTAAATCTTAATTAAGGGTCTTGCAAAGTTCTGCATGAATTTGGAGTAGCAACTGAATTCACAGTCACTTCCCAGTAGGGTTACTCATCACCTCGATCTTGTGCTCATTTAACTGATTTGTATTCCACTTCTTTTATTTTTCTTCAACCTTTATTGATCTTTATTTAATTTAATTATGAATCCTCACTCTAGTTTAAGTGTGGTTCTAGACATTCTAGCTCTTCAAACAGACTTTAGTCGCCGAAATAATAGAATGTACAGAACTGTCTATAGTGAGGATGCTACAATTCTTCCCCTCTAAAAAGAAATTTCGTCCTCGAAATTTACCTGGTGTAAACAACTAAGGATATTGCTACCTATCATCTCTTCGCTTACCCAAGTAGCTTCCTCCATGTTATGGTGTTTCCAGAGCACCTTCACTAATGGAATCTGCTTATTCCATAATCCCTTGATCTCTCGAGCTAGGATTCTTACCGGTTCTTCCTCATATGTTAGATTTGGCTGCACAACAATTGCTTCTACTGATATGACATTAAGGATCCAATTTATATCTTCTTAGCATCGAGACATGAAATACATTATGAATTTTGTCTAGCTCTAGTGGTAAACCTAGCTTGTAAGCTACCAAACCCACACGTTCAATTACTTCATATGGACCGATAAACCTCAGGCTTAACTTACCCTTCCTTCCAAACTTTAGCACTTTTTCCTATGGTGATACCTTGAGGAACACTTTGTCACCAACTTCATACTCTATGTCTTTTCTCTTTAAATCTGCATATGACTTCTGTCTGTCTGAGGCAGTTTTCAAACTAGCTCTTATCACATTTACCTTCTCCTTAATCTATTTCACCAAATCTAGTCCCACAATCTTATCTTCACCCAATTTTGTCCAGTATAAGGGTGTTTAGCACTTCATCCCATAGAGTGCTTCATAAGGGGCCATCTTAATATTGGCTTGATGACTGTTATTATATGCAAATTCTGCTAATGGGAGATATCTATCCCAACATCCTTCAAATTCCATAACAAAACTTCTTAAAATATCCTCCAGTATCTGGATTACTCTCTCTGACTACCCATCTGTCTAAGGATGAAAAGCCATGCTGTAATGCAGTTGTGTACCCAAGGTTTCCTGTAACTTCTTCCAAAACATAGATGTAAACCTCGAGTCTCGGTCTGACATGATTGACACTCGCACCTCATGTAACTGAACTATCTCACTTATATACAATTCTGCTAATTTCTCCAATGAGTAGTCAGTTCTAACTGGTAGGAAGTGTGCTGACTTTGTCAATCTGTCTATTATCACCTATACTGCATCATGCTTTTTCTATGTGAGAGGTAGACCACTAATAAAATCCATCGTGATGCTATCCCATTTCCACTTAGATATAATTATAGGCTGCAGCAAACCTGATGGAACTTAGTGCTCTAGCTTTACTTGCTGACATACTAAGCATCTAGTCACATAATCAATAATGTCCTTCTTCACATTAGGCCACCATTAATCTGACTTTAAATCATGATACATTTTCATACTCCTAGGGTGCATAGCACAAAAGCTACTATATGCCTCTTTCAGAATGCTTATCTTTAATTCTTCATCATCTGGCACATATATTCTTTCTTTGTAGTATAGGCACCCATCTTCCTTTATCTCATACTCATTTTTCCTTCCCTCTTTGATTCGGCTCATAATGGTCATTAATTTCTCATCTAGCTTCTGGTTTTCTTGCACCTACTGTAGAAAACTGGGCTTTACTTGCAAATTGGCTACTATAGCCCCATTTTGTGCCAAAGACAACAAAAGCGTGAAAAACACAAGTTTATACCATTGAATTCAAAAATTTTTCACCTAGGGTCACATGTAACATACAAGATTTATTTTTATCTATTTGATTTCGATGATAAACAACATATTAAAACTCTTTTAATATGTTTTTGGATCTGTATTTGCCATTTAAGATTTTAAAATTAATCAGATTAATTTTAGAACCCTAGATTAAATCAAGAATGATTACACTAACCTCTTGATGCATTGCAGTGTATTTGCCCCTTTGGGATTCATCTTCAAGACACCAAATGTTGTCCCTCTAGCTTATCCACACCAAGAACACCTATTGCAGCCCTTGAATAGCTTCTAAAGCTTTTTCTATTATTTAGAAATTCAAGTTCTACCTTTTAACAGATTAGAGATATAAACAGGACACTAGAATTAATTTCTAGTATTTTTAATTCAAGAGATTGATGGCTAATCTCTTTGAATTAATGAGAGATGAAGAAGAAGAGAGGGAGAGCTTCAAAATGGCATGACAAAGGACTGTGGCTGCTGGTTGTATTTTATTTTCTCATAACAACACTTATATAGCTAGGTTAACACATTAAACACTTGCCACATGTCACCCTTTCATTAGCTCTAGGTTTAAGTGACCCAATCACATTGTGCAAAGTGTCAAACCTATATTTAATCTTAATTTTAATCATCTTCCATGATTAAAAGACATTTGGAAAGCTTATGTGTAATTCCACGTGTCACCATCTCATGGTGCCATGTGCCACACTGCGAAATGACCAAAATGCCCCTATGTCCTAATTTTGAGTTCTTAACCCAAAATAATTATTTCTCTTCTTCTAATTAATTTATATCAAATATAAATTAATTAATTAATCTCTATTAATTAATTTCTCATTAATTAAATTTATATTTAAACACTTTAAATATAAATTTAACTTATACTATACATCCAATAATCTAGATTTGGTTTCAAGTCATGCTAGGGACTTTGTAATCTAATTGCAAACCAAACCTATTTAATTAATCAATTAAACTCTTTCATTAATTAAATGAATCATATTTAATTAGGTAATAACTTGTGTATGTGTGTGACTTACTAGGCTCATCACTAATTGGCAATGAGACATGATATCAACTCTTAATATCATCAGAACTCTTTCTTAACAGAAATGATTTCTCTAAATCATTTTATGCACCTCATAGACCATGGTTAACACCTAGCATAGTATGCCATGGCCACCCAATTAGTAATAAGGTTTATCTTAAATAAACCTATAATCATATGTTACCATGCACTGGAATCTCTCTGTTACAAAATCCCAACTCAAGCTGGAGTCATGGTTTATGTCAAACTCCATTTGTTATGAATATTATGTTCTCTTTTAATTCCAGTTCTTGATTAAAAAGATTTTCTCATCAGAAACTCTTTTCTGATTAAATCTATCTGTCTTGGCCAAGAACTTGAAACATCAAGAACAATTAAATGAACATAGGATTTTATCTCTATTTACTTAGAGGAACAGATTCCATCTTGATCAACACCTACCTCCATATATAACTAGTAGAAGCCAACACATGCCAATATACCCATACACAGTACAAGTATGAAAGCAGTATCAAACTCAAACTACCTATATACAAGGTAACTGTGCTATCTCAGGTCTAAAGAGTATATGCACTGATATGATTTATGACAAAACTTTGACAAGAGTAAACTCCATGTGCTTATCATAAGTGTCACTGGTTCGGCCTACTTATCGTTTATAAGTACCTATCATGTTTGTCATATAGCATGAGACTCACCATTCCATCTTATTTATATCTCATATAAATAACTTGGGAACAAACATGAATACAATCTTTCTGGATAAGTCATGTCGTTATTATGAATGTCCTCAATTGTAAACCTATTTATGATACTTTGTGCTAGAAATAATGTCACTCATATTCTTAACAATTTAAGAATAATATTTCTAACAAAATATCATTGGACCTTTTTTATTACACATAAATATATTATGTAAATGGAAAAGTGAAAAAGCCTTTTATTAATAAAAATATGTACAAGATACATACTAAATGATATGATTTAGGGCATACTCCTAACAATCTCCCACTAGCATTAGAGCCATTCATTACAATATCTTAGACCTATCTTCTCAAAATGTCAGTCTAGCTGAGTCTGTGACATAGGCTTAGTGAATGGATCAGCTGAATTTTCAGCTGATACTATTTTCTGCATGGCTACATCGCCTCACCCAACTATTTCTCTGATAATGTGGTAGCGCCTTTCTATGTGTTTGGATTTTTGGTGAGACCTTGGTTCCTTAGCCTGTATGACTGGTCCATTGTTGTCACAGTGTAGTGGAACTGCTGACTCAATGGAAGGAACTATTGCAAGTTCTGTCACGAACTTCTTTATCCAAACAACTTCCTTTGTAGCATCTGATGCAGCAATATACTCAGCCTCTGTAGTGGAATATGCGGTCGTACTCTGTTTGGAACTCTTCCAACTGACTGCACCTCCATTACAAATGAACACATATCCAGATGTAGACTTTCTATCATCGATATCTAATTGGAAATCAGAATCAGTATAACCATCCAATTGCAAGTCTCCACCTCCATAGATCAAGAATAAATCCTTAGTTCTTCTCAAGTACTTAAGGATATTCTTGACAGCTATGCAGTGTTCCAAACCTGGATTGAATTGATACCTGCTAGTCAAACTAACAGCATATGCGATATGTGGCCTAGTACACATCATTGCATACATTAAACTTCCAATAGCCGAAGTATATGGAATCCTAGCTATTTTATCTCTTTCTTCAGGTGTCTTTGGAGACATCTCTTTAGAAAGATGGATACCATGTCTCACTGGTAACAATCCTCTCTTGGAATCAAGCATGTTAAACCTCTTTAACACCTTTTTCAAGTATAGACTTTGGGATAAACCAATTATTCTTTTCGCTCTATCTCTATAGATGCGAATCCCAAGAATATAGGTTGCCTCCCCTAAGTCTTTCATGGAGAATGTATTTGACAACCATATCTTTACAGTTGTCAACATACCTGTGTCATTACCCATCAACAGTATGTCATCCACATATAAGACAAGGAAAGTGATATCACTGTCACTAACCTTCTTATATACACATGCCTCATCCTCATTTTTGATAAAACCAAAGGATTTAATGGCTTCATCAAAACAGATGTTCGAACTCCTCAAAGCTTGCTTCAACCCATAAATGGATCGCTTTAGCTTGCATACCTTGGAACCATCTTGGGATTCAAAACCCCTAGGTTGTTCCATAAAAATATTTTCTTCAATGTATCCATTGAGAAAAGCTGTTTTGACATCCATCTGCCAAATCTCATAATCATAGTATGCAGCTATTGCTAATAGAATCCTAATTGATTTAAGCATGGCAACAAGCGAGAAAGTCTCCTCATAGTCGATTCCTTGCCTTTGGCGAAACCCTTTCGCTACTAACCTTGCCTTATAGGTCTCTACCTTTCCATCAGAAGCAATTTTCTTCTTGAAAACCCATTTGTTCCCTATAGGTACAATACCTTCAGGTGAGTCAACAAGATCCCAAACTTGATTCTTATACATGGAATCAATCTCGAATTTCATAGCATCAATCCATTTTGAAGAGTTTATATCTGATATAGCTTCTTCATAGGTGAGTGGATCATCTCCATGATCTACTTCTTCATGAGTAGACAACTCTTGTTCTTCTTCATGAAGGAAACCATATCTCCCTGGTGGGTGAGATACCCTGGTTATTCTACGAGGAACAGCTGTAGATGTTTCATCAACGGGTATAGGTTGACTAGATGGATCTATATCCATCTGATCTGTTGGTTGGTCAAAATTCTCCAATTCTAACTCTATTTGCCTTCCTTTGCCTCTTTCTTGAACAAACTGTTGTTCAAGAAATGTGGCATCTCTACTTATCACAACCTTTTGTGAAGTAGGCAAATAAAAATAATATCCAAAACTATCTTTTGGATATCCAACAAATTAACCTTTTTCTGATCTGGTTTCCAATTTATCATTGTTTAACTTTTTGATATAAGCTGGACAACCCCAAATCTTAATATGCTTAAGACTTAGTTTTCTTCCATGCCATATCTCATAAGGTGTGGAAGAAACTCATTTTGATGGAATCCTATTCAGAATATACAAAGCTAATTCTAATGCAAATCCCCAAAAGGAGATTGGCATATCAGTATAGCTCATCATACTACGTACCACATCCAATAAGGTACGATTTCTCCTTTCAGATACACCATTTAGTTGTAGAATTCTTGGAGGAGTCAGTTGGGAAACAATGCCGTGCTCTCTCAAGTATTCATCAAATTCAGTACTCAAATATTCACCTCCACGATCTGATCGAAGAGCTTTAATACTCTTTCCTGTTTGATTTTCTACTTCAGATTTAAATTCTTTGAACTTTTCAAAGGATTCATGTTTGTATTTCATCAAATACAAATACCCAAACCTTGATTTATCATCAGTAAAGGTAATAAAATAATGAAAGCCCCCTCTAGCCATTTCTTTAAATGGGCCACATACATCATTATGTATTAGCTCCAAAATATTTTCAGCTCTTAGCCCTTGTCCAACAAAGGGTGATCTAGTCATTTTGCCCTGAAGGCAAGATTCACAAGTTGGAGTAGGCTCAGAGCCCAATGAGGATAGAATCCCCATTTTCTCTAGTTTTGCAATCCTATCTTCTGCAACATGACATAACCTTAAGTGCCAAATATATTTTGAACTTGAGTTGATTTTCACTATGGCATTGCATTCATTTAGATCACTTGCATTAATTTTGTGTTTGTCATTATTATCCAAATAATAAAGACCATCATTCATATAACCCGAACCAACATATTTATTTCCCAAATAAATATTGCAAACATCATCTGTGAACTGAAATTCATAGCCATTTCTAGTCAAACTAGATATAGAAATGATGTTCTTAAAAGCATCAGGTACATATAAAATTTTATCCAAACACAAAACATGCCCAAACATGTAAAAAGATTTAGATCCTATGGCTAAAGCTTTAGCAGTTGAGCCATTGCCAATCCGGACTCTAACATCTTGAGAACGCAAGCTGTTACTATTTGCTAGTTCCTGCATATCATTAGAAATGTGAGAACTAGCACCAGTATCTAAAACCCAAGTTGTAGATGAACTACGAGTATCATCAGAATCTAAATAACAAGATATGGACATACCTTCCAAAGGTCTATCCTTCTTGTCCTTCAGAGAAGCAAGATACTCTGGGCAGTTCCTTTTTCAGTGCCCATCCTTCTGGCAGTGGAAACACTTTCCTTTGCCTCTATCAGCTTTAGTTTTCCCTTTCTGTTTAGCTATTTCCTTAGAAGGACCAGGAATCTGAGGTTTCTTTTTCTTATTGCCCTTCTTCTTGTTAGACTTTCCAGTAGAAGAAGATGCAATCAAAGCTACCTCTTTTCCTTTATTGTCCGACATATTCTTTTGGGCAATAACTAGCATGTTGAGTAAACCAGCTAAGGTGCATTCCTATTGAGTCATATGGAAATTTTTCACAAAATTCCCAAAAGACTCAGGAAGGGACTGAAGGATCAAATCCGTCTGTAGTTGGAAATCCATGTTGAAGTCAAGATGTTCCAACTGCTCCATCAGCCGAATCATCTTGTGGACATGATCCCCAACATTCTGTCCCTCAGACATCCTCATGCAGAATAACTACCTAGATATCTCATACCTAGCATTCCTACTATGCTCACCATACAACTCTTGTAGATGAAGGAGGATCTCACTCGCACTCCGCATGTTCTCATGCTGCTTCTGTAACTTATTACTCATGGAAGCAAGCATGTAACACTTAGCTTTCATATCATGCTCCTTCCACTTGTCCAAAGTTTCATGTTCCTCTTAAGTGGCCTCCGGAGGTAAGGAATTTGAATCTAGAACATATCCTATATGTTCAAGGTTCAAGACAAGTTTCAAATTTCTTAGCCAATCAGAGAGATTAGGTCCTGTCAACCTATTGCGATCAAGTATGCTTGCAAGGATATTGGATGGTGGTGGTTGTTCTGTGCTCATTATTATCAGAAAATTAACTGCAAAAAATAACCAGATTAATTACTAAATGTATCAATTAATTAATGAAAATGATTATGGTCTTTTAATCAAATTGGTCCTCCCACTAACTTAGCGAATCCTATACTTCCAAAGTAGAAAACGGAAATCCTAGTTGGATGGATTTCTAGTGGGTGATTGAATTCTTATAATTCTATTGATCATCCTTAGGTACATCCATTATTGGAATTACAATATACTATAAGTGAGCAAATGTGATGATTCAATCTTTTACCTAGCCTCTAATGCTCAAAATCTCATGTACATCCATTATTGACTTATCTTGCATTAGTTAAGTTGATCCCATTGAGCCAGTAATTATGCAAATAATTTTAATGTCCTCAGGTACATCCAATATTGGCCACTGTAACACCCCTATTGGTATAGCCTGGTAAATTTCACTGTTCTGGTGACTGGAGTCGGTCCGGACAATTAAGGGGATTAAAATCACACTTAAGTCAATTAGAGAAGCCATAAACACAAATAATTAGTAATGTTCAATTAGTTAAGTATAAATAAGAAAAACAGAACATAAGAGGTTAAACAAGTCGAGAGTCACAGCGATGGGTGACCTTCTCGGGAATGACTGCGAAGTCATTTTAAACTCAAATGTGACGCCGCGGTCCTTAGGACCCTTATGAACACAGTGGAAAAGAGAAAATCATGAAAAAGAACAGTTAAGTCAGTCAAATAATTAGGTCAGGGAGCTGGAAGAAATATTGAATTATTTACAAACTGGGATGAACCAGCGAGGGGTAATTTGGTCAATTGACCCCGAGAGCTGACTCTTGACCTAACTGTCAAATAAAATCAGAGAAAAGAAAATTTCAGAATCGAGAATTAAATTAAATAACTAATAAAAAAAAAGAAAGAAAATGAAAAAGGTGTAGGGAGATGACATCATGCATGATGCCATAAATGTTATAATTAATAAATTAATTAAATTGATTTTTTTTGGGGTCTTCCATAAGCTAAAATAGATAAAGAAAAGAAAAGAAAAAACAAAACAAAAAGCTCTCTTTCTTCCCTAAGTGCCGCCTCACTCTCTTCCTCATTTCTCCATTGCGAATCCTCCATTAAAGTTTGCACTCAAGCTTTAATTTCTTCACTTAACCGTAATAACTCCCATAAAAACCTTACTAGAGCTTGTTATCTCAACTTAAGAAGAAGATTTAAAGAAGAAAGAAGAACAAAAGATAGAGATTTGAAGTTCTAAGAAAGGTTAGTATGCTAACTTTCAATTTTCTACTTTAAATGCATATTTAGTTACTTAAATGAACTTAGAAACTAATGAAATGAAATAAAAATATGTGTGGAGGACCAAACTGAAATTTCAGCCAGCCATGGATGTATGAGGGTATGATGTGTTTTGAATGAATTAAATGTGTTAGTAAGCTTGTATGAAAGTGGTAGTAAGATTGAAATGCTTAAATGTGATTACATGCAACAATTTAGTGTGGTTAGGGTTTGGAGACCTAGGGTTTTGAGGCAAAAATTTGGAGAAATGAGTAAATGATATGTTTAACCTATTGTTAAGTGAAAAATGGTCATTTGTGACCAAATGAGTTGTGTTGGAATGGTTGGAACTAAAATCAAATTCGGAGGGAGTGTGGTCATGCTGCTAGCAGCATGACCAAGTCAACTTTGAAGGACCAAAAATGAAATTTTACAAGTCCAATTGGTATGGAACCAATTGGAGATGAAAATAGACACTAAATGACACAATTTTCATTTAGGAAGCATGCCCAAAAAGTGACTAAAACCTAGTGAACAAATTGACCAAAGTTGAAAAATTGCAGGCTGCCCTGTACAAACTGACAAAATGAACAGTGTTTGTTCATTTGGTCATAACTCGAGCTAGGCAGGTCAAAATGACCTGAAATTTTACCAGAGGTTAGATGAGATATAGACCTAAAACTTTCATGAAGAACACAAACCCAAATTGTTCCAGCAACCAAGTCATTTGGCCACCCCAAGTTGGTGACCCAAAACTGCCAGCACCAAAATTGCCCAGAAAATCTAGGTTGCATTCAATCCGGCAGCCATGGTTCAAATGGCCATAACTTGAGCTACAAAACTCCAATTGGAGTGATTCAAAAAGAGAGAATAAACTTAAGACAATAGGGAACATTTTCTATGAAGAAAGGTTTACCAAATTCTAACAGTAGAATGACCAATGGAATAGTACAACTAGAGATACCAAAACTGAAAATTTGACAATTTTGCCTAAAGGACTTAAACTTTGAGAAAAGGACCAAAACCAACAAATTTAATGACCAAAATGTGGTATGTGGGTGAAGTTAGAGTTCCCATACCTATCAAGCCTTAAAAAGTCAACAATTTGACTTGAATAGTGTAGTGAATAGTAACCTGAAACACAAAAATTTCGAGAACGTCGAATTTAGCACATTAAAGCTAGGTAAAAGTGAAGTTAAATTTTTTTTTTGGAATTATGCTATGTTATGGTACTGAAACACTGTTAAACTGTGTGTTTCAGCTGAAAAAGGCTTGGAAGCTTTGAGAGACTGAGTCAAGGCCTAGAAGCGACTCACGTCAGGTCTGTGCACAATAATTCTTGTTTAAATATTTTATTCTCAAAAATTTGACTTCTGTGATTAATTATGTACTGTGTTGCCATTTTATAATCACAAATATGACTTTGGAAATTGATCAAATTTCTCATAAATTATTTAAATAAATTGTTTTGAATTGATTTTGTGTTCACACTTAGCCTGACAGTATCACATTATTCCTCCTCCATTTATGGAGTTGAGATCGTTTATTTTCCTCCCTCTCTGGCTTGCCAATTGAGGTTGAGATCGGATGAGTACTCATTATCTAGCTAGCCACCTTCCTCATTGATTTCGATTAAAGGGGTTGTAGATTGCTTTGTTGTGGTGTACAACACGGCATTGATCGGAAATTTTGAGTCATGGCTTAAGTTGTGTATGATTTTGGCAACACTGTGTTTATTAAATTATTTGACTAAATTGTGTTATTATGAGCTTTGATAATTTGTGAAATGTGATTGAGAAATATTTAAATTATGTTTCATCAATGAATGATTTATGTATTATATTTTAAATTTTTATTGTGCACCACTGAGTATTTTTATACTCAGCGATAGCTTATTTTGCTGTCTCAGATAAGAGCAAGGAAAAAGCAGCAGAGTGAGCTGCTATTGAATTGTGGGCCTACACTGATCTTTTGTACGGGTATTATTTTATACCCTTGTAATTAATTTTGATGTAAATATTATAATGCTTTATGTATCAATATAAAGTTGAGCAGTTGTAAAGAAATTATAATA
The DNA here is from genome assembly GCF_030052815.1 of Hevea brasiliensis. NCBI lineage: Eukaryota > Viridiplantae > Streptophyta > Magnoliopsida > Malpighiales > Euphorbiaceae > Hevea > Hevea brasiliensis. The sequence goes on from NC_079499.1 coordinate 52,886,014, forward strand.
ATATTATTTTTAGATTTCCTTCTGTAAATTAATATTTTTACTTGTGAATTTCATGCTTTATGCCTTGTGAATGAAGTTATTAAATATTTTGAGACAATAAATTTTGATTTGGATTGTGGAATTATTTTGAAGTGAGTTGAATTGAGTTGATTTGAGATTTATTGGAGGTTGGGAGTTCAGAAAATTATTGGAAGTGTTTTTTTTTCAGGTATTTGAAGAACTGTTTTCTCCAAATACAAACGGAACTTTGTCAAAATTTTTATAAAATTTGTGGCAAAATTAAAATGGGCAAAAATTTTTGCTAGTATTTTAACTTTGAATAAATGGTTTTTAATTCCTACCAAACTGCTCACCACTTCCAAAATGTAAGAAAATTGTTTTAAAATCCCTTGTAGGTTACTTAATGAGTTATCCGTAGGTGAAGTTCGGTAGTTCATTAAGTATTCTACGGGATCATGTTATGCCTTAGAGAGGGGTAAGGTGTGACAGCCACCAAACCATTTACATATTTACAACATCTCATGCTTAACAATTATTCTTAAGAAAATCTCTTAAATTAGTTGCATCTTATGCAACTATTTAAAATTTCTTAAAATAATTATCCCAATAGAGGGCCTATGTTATAATTACTTTAATTATAGCATTTCCAACTTAATCATTTGTTTGGAAGATTTTATGGTAATCCTAATTACTATTTAGGTCTCATTTTGCACATTATCCATTTAGCATGCATATATCATATAATTGCATACATTCCCATACATCTCATGCATTCATGGATAGCAGTAAATATGGTATGATCATGGACTTTCTAAGGGATTCAATTCTGAGCCACCAAGAATTGAATCAGGGCATTCCTAGGTGTATTTCATTCATTCATTTTACAAGAGTTGCTGAAGGAGTACATAATCAACACTTGATCTTGAATTCCTCCCACTGGTCCCACCAATGCTCTTGACCTCCTTGAACTTCTTGCAATCCATTATTACATAGTAATCCTTGGCATATCAAGGCGAATTTACAAGAAATGAAATAAATGAAATTACAACCCAAAAATTATTACAAACTTAATAATACATGCCCAAAATAAATTAAGATAAATTAATTAATTTACAATCCCAAAGAAACATAAAAGAAATAAATCCAATCACATTGGTCTTTTATAGTCCATGATCATCCATCATGCATATCACTATTTAACAATTAAATAAAACATATATACTTAAATTAAATTGAATATCTCATATTCAACTTAAAAATCCTGATTTGAATATGATTCAAATAAATTTAAAAATTCATATTTGAATCTCATTCAAACAAATTTAAAAATTCAGATTTGAATCACATTCAAACAACCTTAAAAATTCAGATTTGAATCACATTCAAACATTTCTTAAAAAATCAGATTTGAATCACATTCAAACATTTTTTAAAAAATCAGATCTGAATATTATTCAAACAACTTTAAAAATTTAGATTTGAATATGATTCAAACAACTTTAAAAATTCAGATTTGAATCACATTCAAACAACTTTTAAAATTCAGATTTGAATCACATTCAAATAATTTTTAAAATTCTGATTTGAATCATAATTTAATTGTGTGATTAAAACTACTAATTAAGCACTTTAATTAGTCAAAGAATAGGCCTTAGATCATACAACAATTGCAGAATTAAAAGCCAAACCTTGAACCACCCATGGAAGCCAAACCATGCGCACCATTGATGGTGTTTTTCAAGCATGCCGCCACACATCCATTGCAACCAGCAATGGATAAATCATCTCATGAACAAAACACACAATTAAATCATATAGTAGCTCTAATACCAATTGAAGGAACGGAAGCGTGAAAAACACAAGTTTATACCATTGAATTCAAAAATTTTCACCTAGGGTCATATGCAACATGCAAGATTTATTTTTATCTATTTGATTTCAATGATAAATAACATATTAAAACTCTTTTAATATGTTTTTGGATATGTATTTGCCATTTAAGATTTTAAAATTAATCAGATTAATTTTAGAACCCTAGATTAAATCAAGAATGATTACACTAACCTCTTGATGCACTGCAGCGTATTTGCGCAATTGAGATTTGTCTTCAGGACACCAAATGTTGTCCCTCTAGCTTATCCACACCAAGAACACCTATGGCAGCCCTTGAATAGCTTCTAAAGCTTTTTCTATTAATTAGAAATTTAAGTTCTGCCTTTTAAGAGATTAGAGATGTAAACAGGACGCTAGAAATAATTTCTAGTATTTTTAATTCAAGAGATTGATGGCTAATCTCATTGAATTGATGAGAGATGAAGAGGAAGAGAGGGAGAGGTTCAAAATGGCGTGACAAAGGAGTGTGGCTACTGGTTGTATTTCATTTTCTCATAATAACACTTATATAGCTAGGTTAACACATTAAACCCTTGCCACATGTCACCATTTGATTAGCTCTAGGTTTAAGTAACCCAATCACATTGTGCCAAGTGTCAAACCTATATTTAATCTTAATTTTAATCATCTTACATGATTAAAAGGCATTTGGCAAGCTTATGTGTAATGCCATGTGTCACCATCTCATGGTGCCACGTGTCACACTGCGAAATGACCAAAATGCCCCTGTCTTAATTTTGAGTTCTTAACCCAAAATAATTATTTATCTTCTTCTAATTAATTTATATCAAATATAAATTAATTAATTAATCTCTATTAATTAATTTCTCATTAATTAAATTCATGTTTAAACGCTTTAAATATAAATTTAACTTATACTATACATCCAATAATTTAGATTTGGTTTCAAGTCATGCTAGGGATTTTGTGGAGGAACGGAAGCGTGAAAAACACAAGTTTATACCATAGAATTCAAAAATTTTCACCTAGGGTCACATGCATCATGCAAGATTTATTTTTAACTATTTAATTTCAATGATAAACAATATATTAAAAATCTTTTAATATGTTTTTGGATCTGTATTTGCCATTTAAGATTTTAAAATTAATCAGATTAATTTTAGAACCCTAGATTAAATCAAGAATGATTACACTAACCTCTTGATGCACTGCAGTGTATTTGCGCCTTTGAGATTCGTCTTCAGGACACCAAATGTCGTCCCTCTAGCTTGTCCACACCAAGAACACCTATGGCAGCCCTTGAACAGCTTCTAAAGCTTTTTCTATTAATTAGAAATTCAAGTTCTGCCTTTTAAGAGATTAGAGATGTAAACAGGACACTAGAAACAATTTCTAGTATTTTTAATTCAAGAGATTGATGCTAATCTCTTTGAATTGATGAGAGATGAAGAGGAAGAGAGGGAGAGGTTCAAAATGGCGTGACAAAGAAGTGTGGCTGCTGGTTGTGTTTTATTTTTCTCATAACAACACTTATGTAGCTACGTTAACACATTAAACCCTTGCCACATGTCACCCTTTGATTGGCTCTAGCTTTAAGTGACCCAATCACATTGTGCCAAGTGTCAAACCTATATTTAATCTTAATTTTAATCATCTTACATGAGTAAAAGACATTTGGCAAGCTTATGTGTAATGCCATGTGTCACCATCTCATGGTGCCACGTGTCACACTGCGAAATGACCAAAATGCCCTTGTGTCTTAATTTTGAGTTCTTAACTCAAAATAATTATGTCTCTTCTTCTAATTAATTTATATCAAATATAAATTAATTAATTAATCTCTATTAATTAATTTCTCATTAATTAAATTCATATTTAAACGCTATAAATATAAATTTAACTTATACTATGCATCCAATAATTTAGATTTGGTTTCAAGTCATGCTAGCGACTTTGTGAAGGAACGGAAGCGTGAAAAACACAAGTTTATACCATTGAATTCAAAAATTTTCACTTAGGTTCACATGCATCATGCAAGATTTATTTTTAACTATTTGATTTCAATGATAAACAACATATTAAAAATCTTTTAATATGTTTTTGGATCTGTATTTGCCATTTAATATTTTAAAATTAATCAGATTAATTTTAAAACCATAGATTAATTCAAGAATGATTACACTAACCTCTTGATGCACTGCAGCGTATTTGTGCCTTTGAGATTCGTCTTCAGGACACCAAATGTTGTCCCTCTAGCTTGTCCACACCAAGAACACCTATGGCAGCCCTTGAACAGCTTCTAAAGCTTTTTCTATTAATTAGAAATTCAAGTTCTGCCTTTTAAGAGATTAGAGATGTAAACTGGACACTAGAAACAATTTCTAGTATTTTTAATTCAAGAGATTGATGCTAATCTCTTTGAATTGATGAGAGATGAAGAGGAAGAGAGGGAGAGGTTCAAAATGGCGTGACAAAGGAGTGTGGCTGCTGGTTGTGTTTTATTTTTCTCATAACAACACTTATATAGCTAGGTTAACACATTAAACCCTTGCCACATGTCACCCTTTGATTAGCTCTAGGTTTAAGTGACCCAATCACATTGTGCCAAGTGTCAAACCTATATTTGATCTTAATTTTAATCATCTTACATGAGTAAAAGACATTTGGCAAGCTTATGTGTAATGCCATGTGTCACCATCTAATGGTGCCATGTGTCACCATCTAATGGTGCCATGTGTCACACTGCAAAATGACCAAAATGCCTCTGTGTCTTAATTTTGAGTTCTTAACTCAAAATAATTATGTCTCTTCTTCTAATTAATTTATATCAAATATAAATTAATTAATTAATCTCTGTTAATTAATTTCTCATTAATTAAATTCATATTTAAATGCTTTAAATATAAATTTAACTTATACTATACATCCAATAATTTAGATTTAGTTTCAAGTCATGCTATGGACTTTGTGAAGGAACGGAAGCGTGAAAAACACAAGTTTATACCATTGAATTAAAAAATTTTCACTTAGGGTCACATGCATCATGCAAGATTTATTTTTAACTATTTGATTTCAATGATAAACAACATATTAAAAATCTTTTAATATGTTTTTGGATCTGTATTTGCCATTTAAGATTTTAAAATTAATCAGATTAATTTTAGAACCATAGATTAAATCAAGAATGATTACACTAACCTCTTGATGCACTGCAGCGTATTTCGCCTTTGAGATTCGTCTTCAGGACACCAAATGTTGTCCCTCTAGCTTGTCCACACCAAGAACACCTATGGCAGCCCTTGAATAGCTTCTTAAGCTTTTTCTATTAATTAGAAATTCAAGTTCTGCCCTTTAAGAGATTAGAGATGTAAACAGGACACTAGAAACAATTTTTAGTATTTTTAATTCAAGAGATTGATGCTAATCTCTTTCAATTGATGAGAGATGAAGAGGAAGAGAGGGTGAGGTTCAAAATGGCATGACAAAGGAGTATGGCTACTACTTGTGTTTTATTTTTCTCATAACAACACTTATATAGCTAGGTTGACACATTAAACCCTTGCCACATGCCACCCTTTGATTAGCTCTAGGTTTCCAATCACATTATGCCAAGTGTCAAACCTATATTTAATCTTAATTTTAATTATCTTACATGATTAAAAGACATTTGGCAAGCTTATGTGTAATGCCATGTGTCACCATCTCATGGTGCCACGTGTCACACTGCGAAATGTCCAAAATTCCCCTGTGTCTTAATTTTGAGTTCTAAACTCAAAATAATTATGTCTCTTCTTCTAATTAATTTATATCAAATATAAATTAATTAATTAATCTCTATTAATTAATTTCTCATTAATTAAATTCATGTTTAAATGCTTTAAATATAAATTTAACTTATACTATACATCTAATAATTTAGATTTGGTTTCAAGTCATGCTAGGGACTTTGTGAAGGAACGGAAGCGTGAAAAACACAAGTTTATACCATTGAATTCAAAAATTTTCACTTAGGGTCACATGCATCATGTAAGATTTATTTTTAACTATTTGATTTCAATGATAAACAACATATTAAAAATCTTTTAATATGTTTTTGGATCTGTATTTGCCATTTAAGATTTTAAAATTAATCAGATTAATTTTAGAACCATAGATTAAATCAAGAATGATTACACTAATCTCTTGATGCACTGTAGCGTATTTGCACCTTTGAGATTCATCTTCAGGACACCAAATGTTGTCCCTCTAGCTTGTCCACACCAAGAACACCTATGGCAGCCCTTGAACAGCTTCTAAGCTTTTTCTATTAATTAGAAATTCAAGTTCTGCCTTTCAAGAGATTAGATATGTAAACAGGACACTAGAAACAATTTCTAGTATTTTTAATTCAAGAGATTGATGCTAATCTCTTTGAATTGATGAGAGATGAAGAGGAAGAGAGGGAGAGGTTCAAAATGGCGTGACAAAGGAGTATGGCTACTGGTTGTGTTTTATTTTTCTCATAAGAACACTTATATAGCTAGGTTAACACATTAAACCCTTGCCACATGTCACCCATTGATTAGCTCTAGCTTTAAGTGACCCAATCACATTGTGCCAAGTGTCAAACCTATATTTAATCTTAATTTTAATCATCTTACATGATTAAAAGACATTTGGCAAGCTTATGTGTAATGCCATGTGTCACCATCTCATGGTGCCACGTGTCACCATGAGAAATGACCAAAATGCCCCTGTGTCTTAATTTTGAGTTATTAACTCAAAATAATTATGTCTCTTCTTCTAATTAATTTATGTCAAATATAAATTAATTAATTAATCTCTATTAATTAATTTCTCATTAATTAAATTCATATTTAAACGCTTTAAATATAAATTTAACTTATACTATACATCCAATAATTTAGATTTGGTTTCAAGTCATGCTAGGGACTTTGCGAAGGAACGGAAGCATGAAAAACACAAGCTTATACCATTGAATTGAAAAATTTTCACATAGGGTCACATACATCATGTAAGATTTATTTGTAACTATTTGATTTTAATGATAAACAACATACTAAAAATCTTTTAATATGTTTTTGGATTTGTATTTCCCATTTAAGATTTTAAAATTAATCAGATTAATTTTAGAACCCTAGATTAAATCAGGAATGATTACACTAACCTCTTGATGCATTGCAGCGTATTTGCGTCTTTGAGATTCGTCTTCAGGACACCAAATGTTGTCCCTCTAGCTTGTCCACACCAAGAACACCTATGGCAGCCCTTGAACAGCTTCTAAAGCTTTTTCTATTAATTAGAAATTCAAGTTCTGCCTTTTAGGAGATTCTAGATGTAAACAAGACCTTAGAAACAATTTCTAGTATTTTTAATTCAAGAGATTGATGGCTAATCTCTTTGAATTGATGAGAGATGAAGAGGAAGAGAAGGAGAGGTTCAAAATGGAGTGACAAAGGGGTGTGGCTGCTGGTTGTGCTTTATTTTTCTCATAACAACACTTATATAGCTAGGTTAACACATTAAACCCTTGCTACATGTCACCCTTTGATTAGCTCTAGGTTTAAGTGACCCAATCACATTGTGTCAAGTGTCAAACCTATATTTAATCTTAATTTTAATCATCTTATATGATTAAAAAACATTTGGAAAGCTTATGTTTAATGCCATGTGTCACCATCTCATGGTGCCACGTGTCACACTGCGAAATGACCAAAATGCCCCTGTGTCTTAATTTTGAGTTCTTAACCCAAAATAATTATTTCTCATCTTCTAATTAATTTATATCAAATATAAATTAATTAATTAATCTCTATTAATTAATTTTTCATTAATTAAATTCATATTTAAACACTTTAAATATAAATTTAACTTATACTATACATCCAATAATCTAGATTTGGTTTCAAGTCATGCTAGGGACTTTGTAATATAATTGCAGACCAAACCTATTTAATTAATCAATTAAACTGTTCAATTAATTAATTAAATCATATTTAATTAGGTGATAACTTGTGTATATGTGTGACTTACTAGGCTCATCACTAATTGGCAATGAGATATTATATTAACTCTTAATACCATCAGAACTCTTTCTTACCATAAATGATTTCTCTAAATCATTTTATGCACCTCATAGGCCATGATTAACACCTAGCATAGCATGCCATGGACACCTAATTAGTAATAAGGTTTACCTTAAATGAACCTATAATCATATATTACCATGTACTGAAATCTCTCTGTTACAAAATCCCAACTCAAGCTGGAGTCATGGTTTATGTCAAACTCCATTTGCTATGAATATTATGTTCTCTTTTAATTCCAGTTCTTGATTAAAAAGATTTTTTCATTAAAAACTCTTTTCTGAATAAATCTATCTATCCTGGCTAGGAACTTGAAACATCAAGAACAATTAAATGAACATAGGATTTTATCTCTATTTACTTAGAGGAACAGATTCCATCTTGATCAACACCTACCTCCACATATAACTAGTAGGAGCCAACACATGCCCATATATCCATACACAGTACAAGTATGAAAGCAGTATCAAACTCAAACTACCTATATACAAGATAACTATGCTATCTCAGGTCTAAAGATATATGCATGATATGATTTATGATAAAACATTGAGAAGAGTAAACTCCATGTGCTTGTCATAAGTGTCACTGGTTCGGCCTACTTATCATTTATAAGTACCTATCATGTTTCTCATATGGCATGAGACTCACCATTCCATCTTATTTATATCTCATATAAATAACTTGGGAACAAACATGAATACAATCTTTCTGGATAAGTCATGTCCTTATTATGAAGTACCCTCGATTGTGAACCTATTTATGATACTTTGTGCTAGAAATAATGTCACTCATATTCTTAACAACTTAAGAATAATATTTCTAACAAAATATCAATGGACCTTTTCTATTACACATAAAAATATTATATAAACGGAAAAATGGAAAAGCCTTTTATTAATAAAAATATGTACAAGATACATACTAAATGATATGCTCTAGGGCATACTACTAACACTTTGCAATCTAATTGCAAACCAAACCTATTTAATTAATCAATTAAACTTTTTAATTAATTAATTAAATCATATTTAATTAGGTGATAACTTGTGTATGTGTGTGACTTACTAGGCTCATTACTAATTGGCAATGAGACATGATATCAACTCTTAATATCATCAGAACTCTTTCTTACCATAGATGATTTCTCTAAATCATTTTATGCACCTCATAGACCATGGTTAACACCTAGCATAGCATGCCATGGACACCCAATTAGTAATAAGGTTTACCTTAAATGAACCTATAATCATATGTTACCATGCACTGGAATCTCTCTGTTACAAAATCCCAACTCAAGCTGGAGTCATGGTTTATGTCAAACTCCATTTGCTATGAATATTATGTTCTCTTTTAATTCCAGTTCTTGATTAAAACAATTTTCTCATCAGAAACTCTTTTTTGAATAAATCTATCTGTCCTGGCTAGGAACTTGAAACATCAAGAACAATTAAATGAACATAGGATTTTATCTCTATTTACTTAGAGGAACAGATTCCATCTTGATCAACACCTACCTCCATATAAAACTAGTAGGAGCCAACACATGCCCATATACCCATACACAGTAGAAGTATGAAAGCAGTATCAAACTCAAACTACCTATATACAAGATAACTGTGCTATCTCAGGTCTAAAGATTATATGCACTGACATGATTTATGACAAAACATTGAGAAGAGTAAACTCCATGTGCTTGTCATAAGTGTCACTGGTTTGGCCTACTTATCATTTATAAGTACCTATCATGTTTGTCATATGGGATGAGACTCACAATTCCATCTTATTTATATCTCATATAAATAACTTGGGAACAAACATGAATATAATCTTTATGGATAAGTCATGTCCTTATTATGAAGTACCCTCGATTGTAAACCTATTTATGATACTTTGTGCTAGAAATAATGTCACTCATATTCTTAAGAACTTAAGAATAATATTTCTAACAAAATATCAATAGACCTTTTCTATTACACATAAATATATTATGTAAACAGAAAAGAAGAAAAGCCTTTTATTAATAAAAATATGTACAAGATACATACTAAATGATATGCTCTAGGGCATACTACTGACAGCATTCAAAGTACTTAAGGTCACCAATGACTTTCTACTAAGTGCATCTGCCACCACATTTACCTTCCTAGGGTGGTAGTCAATACTACAATCATAATCTTTTAAGAACTCAATCCATCTTCTCTGCCTTAGTTTGAGTTCCTTCTGAGTTGGTAAATATTTAAGACTTTTTGTGATCTGTGTAAACATAACACTTTTCACCATATAAGTAATACCTCCATGTCTTCTGTGCAAAGACAATTGCCACCAATTCAAGATCATGAGTAAAATAGTTCTTTTCTTTTGATTTTAACTACCTAGAAGCATAAGCAACCACCTTTCCTTCTTGCATTAGAATACACCCAAGCCCATTATGCGAGGCATCACTATAGACCACAAAGTCTCTTCTTGACACTGGTTGTGTCAACACTAGTGTTTCAATAAGCATAGCCTTCAATTTTTCAAAACTGGCTTGGCACTTATCATTCTAGTCAAACTTCACATTTTCATGCAGTAGCTTAGTTAATGGAGCTGCTATAAGAGAAAATCCTTTCACAAATCTTCTGTAGTAGCCAGCTAACCCCAAGAAGCTTCTGACTTCTGTTACATTCTTAGGTGGCTTCCATTCCACTATGGCTTCTATCTCCTTGGGATCCACTCTAATCCCATTAGCTGATACTATATGCCCAAGGAAAGAAATCTCATTCAACTAGAATTCACAATTGGACAACTTAGCATACAACTTCTTCTCCCTCAGAGTCTGCAAAACAATCTCTAGATGCTCATTATGCTCCTTCTGATCCTTGGAATACACCAGTATATCATCGATGAAGACTATTAAAAACTGATCTAAATAAGGATGAAATATATAGTTCATGAAGTCCATGAATGTTGCTGGTGCATTAGTGTGATGCTCTTTACCGTTTACAGTGTAGCCGAGCAAGATGTGCCATATTCAGTGCTGGAGCATCCTATCTTATCATGTAGTATACATTATTAATTTAATGTCCATTTCTTAGTATTATCTCATGTGTGAAAAATTTTTTTTATCCCATTTTATTTTTATGGAGATTCGGACAGAGCCTCCTCTATTTTATTAGCATATGGCGGGGTCTATTATTCACCTGTTAAAAAAAATCAATATTCATTTCCACTTCCTAAGTGTCATGTCATTCAATAATGCTCATAAGATTTCAAGCAATGTGCTTTATTTCATTCATATGGAAATTCATATACAATAATTTACAGATTTTATTTATAGCTCAAAATGATTTACATCCTGTGCTTATATACAATGAACAAATAGAAACAAAATTAAATATGCATGGACCCTACCCAAAACTGATTGCAGAGGTGACTAATAGATTTACACAAATCTCTATCAAAAGCACTAATGCTACGGCTGCTGCTACTACTATGGCTGATCTCCAGTACCTAAGTGATGAAAAATCAAGGTGCTAAGCGAATTGCTTAGTGGTGCATAAATTCAAATAAAAATAGAAGAATAATTAAAATAACTATTCTAAGTGTAATTTTCATAAATTTTGAGTTATTGACGTATTAATCGAACTTTGGAACAATTTAAAGTTATCGGGATCTTTTTTGTTTACTTATTCCCTATTCAGTCTTGTTTAATTTATATCAGTGCTCAAGTAACCTATAATAGATTATAAAGGCTGGATACACGGGAGTATACTAGTTAGACAACCATATGTCTAACATGTATACATCTATCATGTCTGGCACAAGGCCAGCGGATAGGCATTAAAGCCAGAAAATTTTATCAGGCACCATGGCCAATGGGCAGGTATAAAGCCTATACAATAACCATATCAGATAGATATTATCTATTAATGATTATTCATATGAGTAGTACTGCTATCTGTAGTCCCTAATTAGTATACCAATTGATCCAAGCTATATACATAAGCCTAGGTATACTTTGAGCAAATTAATATTATTACTTAATTATGGACTTATTATTATTATGTCATGTCAATATGTAGTGGGAAGTAGGTCCTACATACATTTTCATGTAATTTATGCATTTGGTAATTCAATTAGGTAATTTACATATCATGTATTAAATAATTTCTTGAACCTTTCTTTAAATCCAGATTTGGTGTCTTATTTTCTCCTAGCAAATTCGCCAAGATGTGGCCACTGTTTGGCTACACTTCCTTCATGGAAGTTGTCCCTCTATGTCTTGTCTTTGTTTTCCTTTTTGAATCATATCATTTGGAGTTTTATAACTCAAGTTATGGTGAAATAACCAAAACTAGTTAATTGCCTCATTCTAGTTCCAGAACCAGGCAGATTCTAGAATCCAACTTTATTTAATTATTTAGGCATGTTACAGCCACTTTTAGGCCTAATGTTCTTCATAGAAATTGTTACTCTATGTCTTAAGATCACTCAGGTTTAAGACTTACAATATTTTCAAGTTTTGTATAATTAATTATAGCAAATTAATTGGCCTAGACTCAGGTACCCTGTGTCTACAGGATTCCAAGTTCAGGTTAGTGGCTTTGACTCCTATTTTAGGGTTCTTACACTCAAAATTTGAGGAAAGTCTCTTAACAAAAGTTGGAGTCTGGTTTCTTAGGCTTCCATAACAGTTTAGCGCATCCCGATTGGAGTTTCCTAGTGGGAGATATGATCTAAACACTATTCTAGGGTCAAGTGATAGTTTGGTCCAATTCCAGGTTTTGGTATGCTGAATTGTTCTAGCAATCTGATCAAGTTCCCTTTGGTTCTGGGTTTTGGTCAAAGAACCAATATTGTAGATTTATGTCTTGTGGAAATATTAGCACTAGTCTCATTGAATTTGAAATTTTGTGAACCGAGTTATGGCTTTTTTGCCAAAACTGGTCGGCTAGGCCTAAGTCCAGAATTTTTGGGCAGTTTGGTTATGGACAGTTTTATTGACCTAACTTGTGCTAGCAATTTGGTTTGGTTAGATGCAAAATTAGGCTCTGTGTTCCGCATGAAAAATATGCTCCTATGTGTTAACTTTCCAATGGTTCAAAAATCAGGTCATTCTGACCTTTCTAGAGTGAGTTATGGCCATTTGAACATGTACTGTTCATTTGGTCATTTTTCTGGATTTAGGTTAGGGTTACCCGAATTCAAGCAGTTTTTAGGTCAAGTTGGAGACAGTTTTTGGGCATGGTCTCTTCATGAAAAATGGGGCATTTTAACCTTAGTTTCATCTCCATTTGGCCTCATACTAATTGGAGCAACACAACTCAACTTATAGCCTTAAAATCAGACTGGACTCATAGGTTCAAAATCCTGTAAGAAAATTCAGCACTCCCAAATTTCAATTCCTCCAACTCCCAAACTTCAATTGGCATTCATAGCACTTCCAATAGGCGGTAAGTCATCTCAACATTCTCAATTTCAAGCCATAACATAAAAGCCCCAAAGTTAGGTCAAAACCCTAACTCAACATTACTCAATTCATGTAAACTCACATCTAATCATCATGGCTATCAATTATACATAACAAAGACCACCCATAGGTAAGTTTAATATCAATTAAACTTATTATATCCTCATGTCTCAAGGCTGCCAAAAATTTGGTCACCTCACAAATTCATTATTTTCTTAATTTTTGATGCAAAATCAACTCATCTCAACTTCAATTCAAAGTTTAATGAAGGGAGGAAGAGAGAATAAGCACTAACCTTGATCAAGAAAGTTCCAAGCTTGTGAAAACTTCAATATTTCTCTCTTCCTTGGCTGCCAAAAGCTTCCTTAAGGTGTAGGAGTAACTTTTAATGAAGGAAGGTATGAGTTTTGGGGTGGAATTGCATGGGAAATTAAGTGAGAAGAAAAGAAAAGCAATGGTGGAATTTATCTATAGTGGTTCGGCCATGAGGGACTAAGGAAGAAGAAAACCATTTCTATCTCTTTTAAATTCCCTTCCTATCTCTTTATATATATTTGTTAAATTTTAATTGGTTGAAAATTTTAATGATGTCACTATGACAATATGCTTATGCCATAACACATTTAAATTTTCTTTCCTTTTATTCTCTTCTTTTCTCATTTCCATAATGTAAATTCATGATTTTAAATTCATTTTATGTGTTTTAATCTCTCTTATTTTTAATTGACATTTAGATCAAAATTCAACACTGAGGGTGAAATGACCAAAATGCCCTTTGTTCTGCTTATCGAATTATATTTGTCTGTACCGATTGACTTAGTTTTCTTAAATTTTTTTTTGATATTTTTAATTTCATTTAATCCTCATAAAACTTTCAAATTAGTCTAAATATTTATTTCATAGGATTCCTTGCGGGTCTGGGGTCAGCAACTGTCTTCACAGTTGCTTCCCGATATGATCACCCATCGCCTTGACTCCGGCTCCTTTAACTGAGTTGCACTTCATTTTTTTTTTCTTGATCTTATTTGGTCTGTATTTAGTTAATTTATATCTCCTCACCCTAGTTTAAGTATAGTTCCAGACATTCTAGCTGTCCGAACAGACGTTAGTCATCAAAATAGTAGAATGTACAAACTACCTAAAGTGAGGGCATTACAATTCTTCCCCTCTAAATAAAAATTTCATCCTCGAAATTTACCTAATGTGAAGAGTTGAGGGAACTGCTGCCTCATCATCTCCTCACTCTCCCATGTCACCTCTTATGTGTTGCAATATCTCCATAAGACTTTCACTAGTGGGATTCTCTTATTTTTGAGTTATTTGATCTCTCGCACCAAGATTCTATTTGGTTCTTCTTCATATGTCAAATTAGGTTATACAATTATCTCTTCTACTGAGATGACATGTGAAGGATCTGATCGATATCTCCTGAGCATTAACATATGGAATACATTGTGAATCTTGTCCAGCTTAGGTGGCAAGGCTAACCTATAGGCTACTGGACCCACACGTTCAATGACCTCGTATAGACCAATAAACCTAGGGCTTAACTTACCCTTCTTGCCAAATCTTAGCACTTTCTTCCAGGGTGACACTTTGAGGAACACCTTATTGCCAACTGATACTCTATGTCTTTCCTCTTCAAATTAGCATATGACTTTTGTCTATCTGAGGCGGCTTTCAAGTTGTCTCTGATGAGCTTCACTTTTTCCTCTATTTGTCTCACAAGGTCTGGGCCTATTATTTTCTCCTCACCCAACTCTGTCCAGCACAAGGGAGTCCTGTATCTCCTCCCATATAATGCTTCATATGGAGCCATCTTTATACTGGCTTGGTAGCTATTATTATATGCAAACTCTATCAGAGGAAGGTACTTCTCCTAACTTCCTTTAAAATCAATGATGCAGCTCCGAAGCATATCCTCCAACACCTGAATCATCCGTTCTGACTGTCCATCTGTCTAAGGATGAAAAGCCATACTAAAATGCAGTTGAGTGCCCAACGACTCCTATAGCTTCTTTCAAAACCTCAAAGTAAATTTCGGGTCTCGATTAAATATGATCGATGTCGGCACTCCATGTAACCAGACTATCTTAGCTATGTAGATCTCTGTTAACCCTTCTAGTGAATAGTTAGCTCTAATTGGTAGGAAGTGAGCTAACTTTGTCAATCTATCCATAATCACCAATATAGTATCATGCTTCTTCTATGTCAATGGCAGCCCAGTGACAAAATCCATGGTGATACAATCCCATTTCTACTCAGGTATGGATATGGGTTGCAACAACCCTGATGGAAACTGATGCTCAGCCTTAACCTACTGGCATGTCAAACATTTTGCCATAAAATCACCAATCTCCTTCTTCATTCCAGGCCATCAATAATGTGCTTTCAAATCATGATACATCTTGGTACTTCTTGGGTGCATAGCATGGAAGCTACTATGTGCTTCTTTCAGAATATTCTTCTTTAATTGTTCATTTCTTTGTACACATATTCTGCCTTTATAGTACAAACACCCATCTTCCTTTAACTCATAATCAGTCTTCTTCCCCTCTTTAACTTTACCCATAATAGTCAGTAGCTTTTCATCCCTTATCTGTGCTTCCTGTATTTACTATAGCAAGCTTGGGCTTACAAGCAACTCAACCAAAATAGTCCCATCTGGAGCTAAGGACAAGTGAACATTCAGTGCTCTCAAAGCCATTATGGACTTCCTGCTCAGTGCATTAGCTACTATATTTACCTTCCTAGGGTGTAATAGATCACACAATCATAATCCTTAAGGAATTCAATCCATCTCCCCTGTCTCAGATTGAGTTCCTTCTGGGTTGGCAAGTACTTCAGACTCTTATGATTCGTGTAGATGTAATATTTCTCACCATATAAGTAGTGCCTCCATATCGTCAATGCAAATATTATTGCTGCTAATTCTAGATCATGTGTTGGGTAGTGTTGCACTCATTTTATATAGGCAATTTAGGGTAGTTTTGCATCCATTTTGCCCTTATATTTTAGTATAATTTATGTTTTTAGCTTTATTTTATCTTATTTGTTAACTTTAGTTACTTTATATTTAATTTTTATAATTTTGTTATTTTTGATAGGTTTATGTGGCAAATTGAGGGCTAATGAGTGTATTAGGAATTGGTTTGAAGAAATTTGGAGTCCCTTCAGCATGGAGGAAAGTTGAAGAAATTAAGCCTTGGAAGATTTAGTTCGCTGAAATTTGCTTGAGACTTTGCTTATGATGTTGCTCAGCATATGTCATATTGCTTAACCTTTAGCCTGGGTAAGCTGTAAGTCAAGCACAGCTTAAATCCAATACATTCAAGCTTTCATCACAAAACCTGTCGAGATTTGCTTAGGGTCCTACTTGAGGTCCTGCTTAGGGTAAGCGACAGTGCTTAAGGTGCAACTCAGGTCAAGCTAGAAGTCAAGCATGAGCAGAAAAACTCCTTTTATCCCAAACTTGTCGAGACTTGCTAAGGGTCTGCTTAACCTTAAGCAGATAGTGCATGTAGAGGCCGAAAATTACTGAAGATGTTGCTTAGGGTAAGCAGTATCCTAAGCAGAATACTTAGAACATGGATAACTCTGCTAACATGGATATTTTTACACCTCATTTCCTATCCACTCCTTGGCTCTTATCTATTTTTAGGGCAACTTTGGGACCATATAAAAGCATCATTTTCTAATTTTTGGCACAAGAAGAAACAATAAGAAACAAAAAGGAAAGAAAAATTAAAAATATAGAGAGGGAGGAGGATGCCATCATTTCTGAGGAAGAGGAGCTACTGCAACCATCTCTGGAAGCTCCAGAAATCAGAGTTTTGGGTTCTTCTACCTGGGTTTTTCTATTTTTAGTCCTCTTATCATGTTTTTCTTTACTTTTCCATCAATTTCTCGTGTAAATACCAACATGAATGAGTAAACTCTCTGGATTTCAGAGTTGGGAAATATATTTTAGATTAATTTATGGATTTGGACTAGTTATTTCCATATTTTATATAAATATGAGTTTTGATTCCTTCCTTGTGTACTTGATTTACTTGCCTAATGTTGGTATTCATTGGGTATTGTGTTAATCTTTGATTGAAGGACCGAAAGGTGAAGGTCATCGATAGATAATCAAGGATTGAAACTTAAAATTACCTAGATTTTGAAATAAACTAGGGTTTTAAGAGGAATTAATGATTGGTTATAAAACTTAATGGGTTTTAAAGTAATCAAATATCATACGGAAGTAGGTTTGGTCATTTTATAACACGCTTTGGTTTACTTGAAAAAGATATCAAAGGAATTTAGAATCAATCACCTTCAAACTCTATTTTCCCTTAAAATTGGAATACCCAAGAAAATTCTCAATTAATTTATGCATAAACCCTCAACTCTGGAATCATTTTTATAATAATTAGACTTTGATTTAAATTACCCGTTATTAATTTAGTTCAATTGCATTTAGATTTAGAATTTATTTACTTGCTCTTCACCCAATCCAATTAGATTTATCAATTTACTTTGCTTATTTACATTTACCATTTATTCATCAATCATTAGCCTAAATAATCACTTCATTCATAGATTGATACTCATATTGAAAATCCTCGTGGGAATGATACTTAACTTATCATTCTATTACTTGACACGACCATCAAGTTTTTGGCGTCGTTGCCGGGGATTTGCTTTTTGTTTGATATTGAACGATTATTTATTTGGTTAATTTGGGTATTTTTTTATTTCTTTTAACATTTTACTTTGAGAATTTGTTTTTTTTTTTCAGGTACTTTTATTTATGAGAAGGACAAAAAGTGAAGAAATCAATTTATTCTTTGATCCAGAAATAGAAAAGACAGCAAGAGCTTTAAGAGTAGAAGCTAAGAGGAGAAAGCTGAATATAAAGCTCAACAACAACAAGAAAGAGCACAAGAGTAAGAGCAAGAGCAACCATAAGAAGAAATGGCCAACAACAATAATAACCGCTCTGTGAAGGATCATGCTTATCCTAACATTGGGGATTTCATGCTAAGTATCACAAGACCAAGAGTAGAAGCTAATAATTTTAAACTAAAGCCTGCACTCTATCAGATGGTACAACAATCACAATTTGGGGGAAGTCTAAGTGAAAGTCCACATGTGCATATAGCACACTTTCTTGAGATCAGTCATATGTTGAAGATAAATGGAGTTTCTGATGATGCAATTCGACTCAGATTATTTCCTTTCTCTTTGAAGGACCTGTTTGCTGGTTTTACAACCACCGCAAGTGCACGGATCGCTAACAAGTAAAAAAGTGATGAGTAAAGTATCGTTTCAATGAGGAATTTGATTAGTAAGTACCAATCTATATAGTAATTTTTACTATTTAGGCTATCGAACAATGAAGGAATGAAAATTGTTTATTTTACAACACTAAAATGATAAACTTAAAATGAAGTAATCTATTTTGGAACAATTTCGGAATTAAGATTTCACACTTGAATCTTACTATGGATGTTATCTTGTTTATTTACTAGATTGGAAATCGTTTGCCTTGATGGAAATCAGTCCTAAGGTATCTTAAGTCCTCTCTCAAGGCACCTAGGGTGTATTCTAATTAACTTAAACCCGACTTTTGTGGTGATCAAATTAATTAAAATCCTTTAAGGTTTTTGACTAATTTTGAAATTCCACAAAGGTATTAGCCTATATCTAGGTCAGAATTCCTAGGTTCAAGATCTTGATTTTCTAATATTAATCTTCACCTTTCAGTCCTTCAATTAATATCTACAATCAATACTAAGTGAGTATCGGCACATAGCTTGCATTAAGATCACAAGAAATTAAATCAAGGAACAAATCTCAAATCCAAAAAATAAAACTTAATGTTTATCCATAACAATGATTACAAGCATTACTCTCCCAACTCTAGAATATGAAAACTACTCACTCATGAGTTCAGCAAACATTATGATAAAAAGGTAAAGACAGTAAAAAGAAATCATATAGAAGAAATAAAACAATAAAAATCCATTTAAGGAGATGGAATGAAGGAACCGAAGAGAGTTTGCAGCTTCGATCTTGTGGAACTTCAGCTGAAAAACTCCTCTTGATACTGATATTCTTCTCCTCAAGACGGCTGCAGAATGCGAGTTTCTTTAAAACTCCTAAAAAGTGCAGTCAAAGGATCCTCTCTTTGATTTGATGTTTTTTGCTTCTATTTATAATAGCTATTCTAGAGTTAGGTCATTTTGAGTCCAAAAAGCCTTAGGAGTCTGATTTGAATGTGTAAGCAAGAGCGGAAACTTGGGTTTAAAAACTAGCTGCCGCATGGTACACGGCCCGTGTGTCACTACATGGTCCCGGGCCGTGTAACTTACTGGAGTGGAATTGCGGAATCTTGCATTGGTACAGAGACTTACACGGGTCTGTGCTAGCAACACGGGCTTGGTTACACGGGCCATGTTCTTTTGTTCTCAGAAAGTTCTTCAAGCTTGTGCCTAGCATAGACTTACAGGGTCCCTGCAGATTACATGGGTCCAATTACACGACTCATGTACTTGTGTTTCTCCATTGATTCTCTTAGCTTTCTTTTGGTAGAGAGTTACACAAGTCTGTGGCTTTACTTGCACAGCCTGTGTACTTTGTATCAGCAAAAATTTTGAGTCTTTTGACCTCTCCAAGCTTCCCTTTTGCACTCCTATACTTTAGGGCTTCACCCAAACACCTGAAATAAGGCAGAAAACATGAAATTAAGGGCTTGACAATAGAAATTACAAAAATTAATGAAATCAACTACTATGCATGAGATTACTTACCTAAATGCTATGAAATAGTATACAAACATGCTTAAAAACATCTATACAATCCAAGTGTATCAAATACCCCTAAACTTAAACTTTTGCTTGTCCTTAAGCAAAACAAAACTCTATTTTAAAACACATTTTAGAGGATAACTTAGAAATATAATCAACAATTTAATAAGCACAAAATTGAACTCCTCCAACCTTCATACTAATTACCATCTTTCGAGGCATAAGGGTTCTAATAGCTGCCTGTTTAGAACTTCACCTCCTTTTTGGTACTTCAACTAATTATTCCTCTTTACAAGGCCATTAATAAGTCACAAATAACCTGTTTTATCAAGATAGACTTGAAAAACACTTACTCCCCCAAATTTGCCTCTATTGTGAGTAATTGTGATGAAGTAACTCAATTTCAATCTCCATAGGCATATCTCAATTTTCTATCTCCACTAATGTAGCATACACTTTTCAAAAGATCAAAAGGTCTTTGAAATGGTTGTAATGGGGCTAAAGGGATAATGACTTGGTTGCCAATGAAAGGTTTATAGGGAATGCAAATATGAGGATAGCATTTTATGCATAAAATACCAAGTATACTAAGTTTATTCTATTGATTTTGTCTGGAGAGGAGGGAATTTTAGTTTTTATAGTGCCAAGCATGCTTCCATGATTCTTGAGACTTTCTTTTTCTCTGTTTTTTTTTAAATTTATTTAAGTCCCTTTTGTCTTCTTCCCCAAACTCATTGCTTTTGTTGGGTTAGGAAGGCAGACTTTTCTTTTGTTTCAATTTCACACTTGCACTCTTTCTCAAGTTCTTCATCCTCTCTCCATTTTCTTTTTGCACTTTAATATACTTTTTACTTATGCAATTAGCTTCCTCAAAAGGGTAGGTATGTGTTTAGGCTAGGGGCTAGGTAAATAATATGGGTAAGCAAGGAAAATCTAAGGGATAAATATAGGCTTCGAGTTGGCTACAAGGGATATACATTTTAATTAGGGGTGGCTAAGGCTTAGTGAGGCTATAGTAAAGAATGCCTTAATCATTTCTTCATCAAGCATATGCTAGGCGTTCGCCTTGATAAGTCCAAGAGACATGTTCTAGAGCTGCTGAGGCATTTTTAGGTTTACTTGTATTTTAAAAAATTTTCTCCTAATTTTACAAGTTCAATGTAACAAATTAATGGCTATGAAGGGGGTTTAACTAGTCTAGTTCCACTAAAGAGTTAGGTTTTTCACAGACAACATGTTTGAATCCCTTTTTACCTATCCAGATACGTTCATTCCTCTATCCCATGGAGTCCAATTATTAGCTTACTAGAAATTGGTTATAGTTCTAAGTTTCACAATTCAAAGTTCAAAATTTTCAAAAATTTTTAATATTTTTCTAGAATTTTGATACATAAGAATATTATAGCTGAATTTAAACAATGTAATGATATGCATGTAATGATATGCAATGCACTTGTACCTCCCCCAAACTCAAATTGGACATTGTCCTCAATGTTAACATAATATGCAAAATTAGAAAAAATGTACACAAATTATAAAAAAGCATATTATTTATTAAGCATGGAAAAGTTTGGACATAAAGCAAATAAAAAAGACCTATGATTGCAGTTTAGGACTAAAGTATTCAAGATTTTACAATGAAGAACTATCTTATAGTCCTAGGTCTAAAAGGTCTCTGATGGTGATGATAGCAATGCTGGCTCCTCTTTATCGAGCCTCTCCATTAGCATGTCCAACTTGTTGTGGGCTTCCTGGAGGATGTCCTCGATTGCTCGCATCCTATTGTTGATTATGGTCTCCATGCACTGTAGGTATGCGAGTACCGGGTCTGTGGGTGGTTGTAACACCCTCATTGTAGCAATTACGTACATTCTACTGTTCCGGTGACCGGTGTCGGTCTGGACAGCTAGAACGTCCAGAAAAATATTTAAACTAAAGTTAGGAACCAAAATTAACTCAAATATTAATAAGAAAAATTTAGAAAAAATTTTAGAAATAAAATACAACCGAGTTAAACGAGCCGGTGCCCAAGCGATGGGTAACCAGAGGGAAGTTGCGGTTCTCACAACTAGGAGCCCTAGACCCGGGAAAAAATTCATAAAATAATTTTTGGGACTCCAGAGAAGGGTCATTGAGGTTCCTATGGCATTAGAATGCCAAGAAAATATTTAGAAAAATTTTTCAATCGGTACAGAC
Source organism: Hevea brasiliensis (assembly GCF_030052815.1). Lineage (NCBI taxonomy): Eukaryota > Viridiplantae > Streptophyta > Magnoliopsida > Malpighiales > Euphorbiaceae > Hevea > Hevea brasiliensis. Next base: position 52,908,396 of record NC_079499.1, read on the forward strand.
AATTTTGACCCGTTAAGCCAAACGGAGGGCATTTTGGTCATTTCGCCTTCAGAGGTGATTTTTGGCCGACTTGTCCAGTTGAGTAACTAATTATTATGATATAAAATATAAATAAACATTACTAAAAATTAAATTGAAAATGAGTAGTGAAGAAAAGAAAAGAAAAATAGTGGAAATTAAGGATAATGACATCACATGATGTCATTTACTTTCTCCCAACCAATCACCATTCAACAAGCTTTCTTAAATCACTTAAAAGAGACAAAGAAGACCAAAAAAATTCTGCTCTTCTTCTTCTTCTTCAGCCAAAACGTGAACCTCTCCTCCATAACCCTCCATGAAAACTTTCTTCAATTACTTCCATTTTCCCATGAATTTCCACTACTAAACCCTAGACACCTTTCATTAAAACTTGTCCATACAACTTGGGGAAGTGTTTGGCAGCCTAGAAAAGGAAAGAAAGTGAAGTTTGAGCTTGGAAAAATCTGCCCTACAAGAGGTTAGTGCCTATTATGCATACATCTTTCTCTTTCCATGATTAGAGACCTAAAATAAGCAAGAATTTGTGAATTAAATGAAAGGAATTCATGTGTATGTATACAATGAATTTCAGTAATGGAGTGTTTTGATGGACTTAAAGTGGATTAGAGATTATGTTTAAACCATGTATGCATGTGGTTAGTGAATGAGTTAGTTAATTAAAGCATGTTGTGAAAACTCATATGGAACTAGGGTTTTGAGAAGTGAAAATTTGGCTTGGCTTAAGAAATTGTTAGAGAACATTTTAATGGTCAATTAGTGACCATTTTAGATATGTTGACCATAATTTGGACTGAAATATAGCATGGCAAAGTGAATGTGTAGGCTGCCTAAGGACAGCAGCAGAGTGGCTGAAATTCCAGCCCACTTGGACTGCCATATCTTTTGCTGTGTTGGTCCAATTGGTGTTTGACCAATTAGACATGAAACTAGACTTATAATGGCACATTTTTGCTGAAGAAACCATGCCCAAAAGACCAAAGCAAGTAGACCAAATGTTGGCCCCAATCCGGATACCCTACAACAGCACCTGCAGAAATGACCAAATGAACAGTAACAATTTATTTGGCCATAACTCACTGTAGAAATGGTCAATTGACCTGAAATTTTTACAGCAACAAGTTAAGACATAGAAAAACAACTTTCATGAAGAAAACTACCCCAAATTATGACCAGAACCAATTCAAAAATGCAATCACAGTCACTATTCATGTTATTGTAGACTTGGTAAATTCTACAGAATTGAAATCCGGCCAGCTGTGGTTTTTGGACCATATCTGGAGCTACAAAACTCCAAATGGAGTGATTCAAAAAATGAAATTCAACTAGACAAAACAAGGAACAACTTTCATGTTTACCATTTCTTCAAATTCCCACTGAAACAGTGCCCAATGGAACAGTAAAATTGAGCTACAAAAACTGAAAATTCTGCTTCCCTTGGTTTAAACTTTGAAATGGTATAAATGCTTAATGCCAACAAGTTTTGAATGCCAAATGTGGTATGTTGGGAGTGCCAAAACCAATGTACATATTTTCTATCCAAAAGTCAACATTTTTGTTGACCAATGAGGTGAATAGTGACACCAAAAATTGAAATTCAAAATTTGAAATTAGAAATGCATCTAGGGGACTTTAAATTGCAATTGGCAATTAATACTAGCAAATGTAAAACTCAAAATGTGGGATCTTGGTGTAATTAGAATTAATATATCCATCAAGTATGAAAAAGTCATCATTTTGGTTGACTAGTAAGGTGAATAGTAATCAAAATGATTAGTAAATTAAGATGAAGAACTAGAACCAACTCTAAGCTTAAATGCTTAGAATTGTATGACAAATGTGGACTATGCATCCTAGTCAAAATTGTTAAAAAGCAATTAAAGCCATAAATTTGAAATCCATGAAATATTTATGGATTACTTGAAACATGAAAAATAAGTCACCTAATTGATGTGAATAAATAGTTAGGGCTTATATGCCCATCACAAGTGGAATTCATAAAATATTAATAACTCAACTTGAAATATAAAGTTTGTAATTACATAAGTAGATTCTTGAATGTATAAATGAGAAAAGGAAAAATGTTTTGAATACAATGGTACATGTGAACCATTGTTTAGAATTGTGATTAATATGAATAACATAATGAATGGATAAATGAACCATATTAATGTATGAATGAGACACTAGTTCTCATTATTGTAGAAAGGAAACGTACTTTGAGTACAATGGTATAAAAAGGATAATTGATGTGAATTGTGATCATATAAATGATCAAATGAATGTATAAATTATAATTGAAATTTATCATGAAATAATGAAGTCATAAAATACAATATATTAATATTTAATGATATTATGTGCCCTTGTATTGCCTAGACATGTGTGTCAGATTGGATAGTTTGGCATGCCAATAGGGTATTGTTTTAGCAGTACTGCGAAAGGCTTTATGCCCGTATTCATGGCTTTATGCCCGTATTCATGGATTTTATGCCCGATTATGTGATATCATGGCTTTTTAGCCATACTGACTGCATACGTGGTTGACGTTCTACGTCCCATGGTATGACGGCCCGAGGCACCGCGGTGTCCAGTGCCAACGACCCGTTATCCAGTTTAGTCAGCCTGTCGTAGGTTACTTGGGCAATGAAATTTATTGAAATAAGTTAAGAATATTAGTAATAAAAAAAATTAGAAGTTAAATAAATGAGTAAGATGACCTAAAATAAATTAGAATAGTTATTTATTAGAAAGAATCGAAATGAACTAGACCGGTATCAAAATTTACTTATTACGAAACAATCTGAGACAACCTAGAAAGTATTGAGAAAATGCTAAAAGATTAGCAAAGAAAATTATAACATACATAAATATTGCAAATGTGACTTACATGATAATATAAGCATAAATTTATCATTTTTATATCATTTTTCTTTGTACATTATTACTGTACATTGGCAAATAAACACTTTCAAAGAAGACTAAATTAGGATATAACACATTAAATTTTAGAAACCGCATGTGAAGTATAAATAAATCTTGATTATTTGAATTATATTTTATGTCTATCTTTATTTGTATATTATTTCCTTGTTATATTATTGCACCACTAAGCAGCAATGCTTAGCGCGATGGAATTGTTTCCTCGCGCAGGTACTGAAGCTAGAACCCATCGGACGCTTGATCGAAATTTTGAGAGTTCAGATCTGCAGAGTGTCAAAGGTTGTCACCTCTCAAGAATGCATGTAGATAGGGCTCACATTAAGCATATCATGTATTTTGTGTATGTTAATTATTTCTTATATTGTAATATAAATTAGCAAATTGTAATTAATTTGTATATCATGTAAATTATGAAATTTTGTAATTATTTTGTAAATTATGTAAATTAAGGAAATTTGAAAATTTTGCTTATGTAATTTGAGAATGTTTACATACGAATTGAGTATGCATGGAAATGATTATGAAATTGAAATGTATGAATGAGATTTGAAATATGAGAAAATTATGAGAATGATTGATGAGATAATTATGATTAGCATGGATAAGACTTTATTCTGAAAATATTGTTGAAACTTTCAAACAGGTAAATAGTAAAACACGTCAATTGGTAAGAAAATAGGGGAAACTCCGCTGGTTTCTCCGTCAAAAAAATAATTAATATTAAAATATAATGAGATCAAATTATGAAAGGAATAAAGTAAGATAAGATAGGGTGCTCCGGCACCGAATGTAGCATACTTTGCTCGGCTACACTGTAGTCGGGTGAGGGGTGTTACAGTGGTGGTGTGTATGAAGGCACTCGAGCGGGGGACTCCTGAAACAGAGGCTCTTGAGTTTCCGCCTATGGCTGCGAAGTCTGTGATACCCCATACCCGTGTACAGTATACCCGAGTAAGCAATGTCACACGGTGTATCGGCACACTCTAATATACCTTAATTAATTTTTATCATGCTTTTGAATATAACTTGTGAAATATAATATATTTGAGCCATTGATCGAAATTATAAATTATTTGAGGTTCCGAAAATTTTAAAGAAAATTCGGCAGAGTACCGGCTAAAAATGGAGAAAACAGTTCTTCGGAACCTGTTAAAAACACTTTCAATATTCATATCTCATCACTCTCAAACTCCAATATCAAAATCTCAACATTTTTCAATCATTCATCTCATGTAATAATCAAGTACAAATCACAAATAAACATTCTCTTTTCCATTCATAAACACAATTCTCATTATTTACATGATCATCAAAATACATTTCATAAGTTCAACTACATATGAGAAAATGAAAATTTAATTACAAAAGACCAAAATGACACCTAGTGTCCTACCAATGCACTCTAGAAGTTGAGGTGACCCGGACACTGTGCAGAGCTACAGGATGGACTCACCCAGTCTGCGGTCTACTGGGCTCACGATCTGTATCTCCAGAACCTACGCGTGGCAAAAGCAACGCGCTAAGCAATAATGCTCAGTGGTGCAATAATAAAATAAAAGAAATAACAAGAAAACAAATATGTAGTGAATGTATATGTTTTATTCGTTTTGAATTTGTACATCATTACTTTGTCCACTTTCATTCATTTGGTTGCCCAAGTAACCTATACTGGACGACTGGACTGGATAAACGGGTAAACTGGCACTAGGTATCAAGTACCTCGGGCCGTCACACCATCGGTCACATATGTGTCTCCCGGTGTGCAACAGAACAGCTAACAAGCTGTAAATAATATTAAGCACAAGGCCACATCTCAATACAAGGTCAGAATGGCTAAAAGCCATGAAATCACAGAATGGCATATTGCCATGTGCAGTACTGCTAACTGAACCCTATTGGCATGCCAAACTATCCAAACCAATCTTGTTAGGTGTACTAGGGCATTTGATACTTTTGAATTCTTCAAATTTTGAATTTCAAGTTTTGGTGTCACTATTCACCTCATTGGTCAACAAAAATGTTGACTTTTTGATAGAAAATAGGTACATTGGTTTTAACACTCCCAATGTACCACATTTTACATTTAAAACTTGTTGGAATTGAGCACCCATACCATTTATAAACTTAAAACCAAGAGGGCAGAATTTTTAGTTTTTGAAGCCTAACTTTACTGTTCTATTAAGCACTGTTGCAGTGGGAATTTGAGGAAATGGTAAACATGAAAGTTGTTCCTTATTTTGTCTAGTTGAATTTCTTTTTTTGAATCACTCCATTTGGAGTTTTGTAGCTCCAGATATGGTCCAAAAACCACAGCTGGCCGGATTGAAAAAACTGCAGAATTACCAAATCTACAGTACCATGAACAGTGACTGTGACTGCCATTTGGGTTAGGTTCTGGTCATAATTTGGGATAGGTTTCTTCATGAAAGTTGTTTGTCTATGTCTTAACTTGTTTCTGTAAAAATTTCAGGTCAATTGACCATTTCTACAGTGAGTTATGGCCAAATGAACAGTTACTGTTCATTTGGTCATTCTGCAGAATTGGCTTGCAGGGTACCCGGATTGGTGCCAACTTTTGGTCCTCTTGCTTTGGTCTTTTGGGCATGGTTTCTTTAGCAAAAATGTGCCATTATAAGTCTAGTTTCATGTCCAATTGGCCAAACACCAATTGAACCTACACAGCCAAAGTTATGGCTGTCCAAGTGGGCTGGAATCACAGCCTCATTGCTGCTGTCACTAGGCAGCCTATACATTTCACTTTGCCATGCATTAGTTCAGTTCAAATTATGATTAACTTGCCTCAAATGGTCACTAATTGACCATTAGAATGTCCATTAATCATTTCATAAGCCAAGTCCAATTTTTAATTCCCAAAACCCTAATTTTCCCTTTTAATTCACCCATACACCTAGTTAAGCACTTTCATTAATTATATATGTGTATATACACCTTAAATACAATCTCTAATTCATTCTAAGTCCATTAAAACCATCAAAAACACTCCATCATTGTTCCTTCCTTAGGGCTACCGAAATTAATGGTAGGCATACACACAAATTTGGTTCATTTAATTCACAAATTCATGTTGATTTCAAGTCCCTAACATGGAAAATAAGGGTTTTAAGTAGATAGGTGCACTAACCTTAATTTAGCCAAGTCTCTTTCTTGCCAACTTCAAGATTCTTGCTTCCTTTTACTTCCAAGCACTCTAGCAAGGGTAGATATTCAGTTTTTATGAAGATGATTATGGGAAATATGGTGAGATTTTAAGGAAATTTAAGCTTAAAGGGAGTAACAATGGTGGAAAGCTTTGGAAAAGGAAGAGCTACGGCTGAAATGAGGAAGAAGCTGCTGGAATTGGTTTTATTTTTGTCCCATTTTATGTCATTTTTGTCCTTTTAATTTATTTGTCAAATGATGATTGGGTGGAGCTTTTTAAATGACATCACATTATGTCATAAATGAGCCCTTTTTTTTATTTTTCTTTTCTTTTCATCACTACTCAATTTCAATTTAATTTTTAGTAATGTTTATTCATATTTTATGTTATAATAATTATTTACTCAACTGGAAAAGTCGGCCAAAAATCACCTCTGAAGGCGAAATGACCAAAATGCCCTCCGTTTGGCTTAACGGGTCAAAATTGTCTGTACCGATTGAAAAATTTTCCTAAATATTTTCTTCGCATTCTAATGCCATAGGAACCTCAATGACCCTTCTCTAGAGTCCCAAAAATTATTTTATAAATTTTCCCTTAGGTCTAGGGCTCCTAGTTGCGAGAACCGCAACTTCTCACTAGGTTACCCATCGCTTAGGCACCGGCTCATTTGACTTAGTTGTATTTTATTTCTAAAATTTGTGCTAAATTTTTCTTATTAATATTTGAGTTAATTATGGTTCCTCACTTTAGTTTAAATATTTTTCCTGACGTTCTAGCTGTCCGGATTGACACTGGCCACCGGAACAGTAGAATGTACGGAGTCGCTACCGGGAGGGTGTTACAAAGTCTCACCAGGTCCTTCTTGTGCTTTGTCTCTCTGAGGGATGGCATTCCCTTTGGAATCCAGTAGGTAGCAGGTGTTGCCCACCTTTTTACATATCCCCATGGATATGCAAATGGTTTGATCTATTCTTGATGTTCCACTGACAGAGCATAGCCTGTGATGTCCTAGGATGAATCCGAAGTGGAGGGCAATGGTTGTGACAAGGCCACCAAGCATGATGTGCTCACTAGGCTGATGATAGAGGCGACAGAAATGGTTGCACAAAAAGAAATCAGTGCTGCAGCGCTGCCTGGTGACCAAACACCACAAGAAGAGTAGCTCACTGGCGTTTACCACGCTAAGGCTATCACCACAGCCCATGATGGTGTGGGCAGCGAACCGGTGCATGTAGCGCGGGGCTGGAATTGTGACACCTATGGATTTAGACTTGCTGGAGCTATATGGCTCCGTGTTCAGGGCAATGCAACTCCATAAGTTAATGTTGTTATAAAGCATGCGGTTCCTAGGGATCTCTCAGTGGCTGGCGCTATCGAAGCTGAAGATGGCATTGAACCCATCTATATTCATCACCCAGTCGACACCAAGGAGGTGAAATTCAATTCTACCTCTGTCTTCCCTGTCGGTAGGCCATAAGGTGGCCTTGAAATTACCCAAAAACTCCAAAGTTGTGTCCCGGTATGCTAGAAATTGGAGTTGGGCGAACCTTATCCGCCTGATGCTATCGAGTAGCCCGTTGATCACATCCTGCAGCCCTATTTGCTCCAGCAGTGTAAAATCCATGTATTTTGTGGAGCTTATTTTCTGGGTGAGAAGTCGGGTGCACATTGCCTTGTGGGCATCATCACAGAATCCCTAAGGAATGGAGATTTCTAGTTGAGGAGCAGCTTATGGTTGGGGTTACAGTGGAGGATGGACTGGTTGAGATGGTTGAGGAGAGGCTGCCTTGTTCTTAGGCGTTGGGGTGTCGGCTGAGGGGGAGAAGGTGAGGATTCCCCTCCGTGCCTTGAGGAAGAGCCATTCTTCACGCAGATCACTTTGCTGGAGCCATTGATTAGAAGAGTAGGGTTTGGTGAAGGGAAAAGATATTTAAGGGGTTTTTATAGACTAGGAGGAGTGGAGATGAAGGGTTTTGCCTTTATGAACGGGTTTAAGGCGAGAGGTGCATTTAAAAAGCCATTAGGACTCTTCGTTTCATGCATTTCGCACTCCAGGAGTCACGTCTGTGACATGATACATGGGTCGTGTATCACTACACGGGTCCCAACATGTAGGGCTGTGTAAATTTCTGCCCGAAAATTTCAAATTCTATCATAGTACACTACCGTTGTAAATGAAGCTCTGGGACCCGTGTAACTTACTGCCTTTGTAACACCCCTCACCCGTCTACAGTGTAGCCAAGCAAGGCGTGTCACACGGAGTGCCGGAGCATCTGATCTGATCTTATTTCATTACAGTTCTTGATATATTTATTCAAAAATGGTTTAGGCACTAACGTTGTTTATTAAATCTGACTAATGTAGTAAATATCACTTATTCTCCATATTCTCAATTTCAATCTCATTCATATTCAGAATCAACTCATATATCAAAATTTTCAATTCTATTAAGTAACATAATTTTTCTACTAATTACAAAAGTTCACAGTCTACATATTATACAGATTAATTACATCACAAACTTACTCAATGCAATTTCTTAATTTGAATTACAATATAAGAAATAATTAAAATATACAAAATACATAATATGATTAATGTGAGCCCTATCTATATGCATTGCTGAGGAGGTGACAACCTTGAACTCTTCTGACAATTTTGCAGACCTAGACTCCAAAATCTCAGTCGAAGTACCTGTGCAAGGAAAACAATTTCATCACGCTAAGCATTTCTGCTTAGTGGTGCAATAGTATAACAAGAAATAATATATACAAATGAAGAAAAAAATAAATCATAATTCGGATACTCAGGAATTAATTTAATTTGGTATAGTATTTCTAGTATCAACTATCTTATATACTAGTTTGTTCCTCTTTGGAAGTGCTTAGTTTATAACTTTTCAATAATAATACCCAGTATACAAATTATTCTAACTATATTGTATTTTAAGTCTCTACAATTCTGTAAATTATATTTTTTTTTATGTTTCTATTACTAATCTCTTTTACTCATTTCATTCAATACTTAATTTAATTGTACTGAAATTTTATTATACTTAACTTAACTTAACTGCCTAAATTGAATAATGTTTTAATTGACTGCCCGTGTAGCATATACACTGACCAAACTGGATAAATAGTTAAAATAGCACTGGGTACCTAGTACCTCGGGCCGTCACACCATTGATCACAAAGTATCTCCCAGTGTGTAAACAGTGTGGCTAAAAAGCCATATAATCAATCAGTAAGGCAATGAGCCGAGTATCATAACATAATCCGTATAGCTATAGGCTATTAAAATCATAGTGTGGCATAACAAGCCATAAAACACAATATGGCATAAAGCCATTTACAGAACAGCTGTCAGAACCTATTAGCATGCCAACCTATCCAAACTAGTTAACTAGGCAATACTAGGGCATTTACAAGATTACATATTTAATTCTTTATTTTTAGGGTTTATACTTCATTATGCCTTTCACTGGTCAATGAAAATGTTGACCTTTTTATACATCATGGATAAGTTGATTCTAGTATCAACATATCACAATTCGCATTTCAATATGCTACCAGTATAGTGCAATTTATAATTCTCACAAGTTGACATTTATTGCCAAATTATTTCTAGACTTCATTGCATATTATTGTCAATTTTTTAGTTTTAGTGTGCTAGATTGGTCTAGCTAAATGTCCTATTTTCATTGATTTTTAGTTTCTAGTCAAAGGAGCAAATTTGTAGCTCTATATCTTATTGAACTTTTGGCACAGATTTCAGGTCATTCCGAGTTATTTAGACCAAGATATGATCAATTTACTAAAGCTGGACAGATTGTATTTTCAATGCAAGTTTAGGTCATTTTTTTAGGTCAAATTCAATTCTGGCAGATCTAGTACCCTAACTTGGGCAAGCAATTTGACTTGGTCCTGGTCATTTTTAGGCTTTAGTGTCTTCATAAGAGTTGTAGCTCTATGTCTAATCTTTCCATTGATATAAATTTCAGGTCATTTGGAACTGTTTTGAGTGAGTTATGGTCAAATGAGTGACTACTGTTCATATGGTCATATTCTGGGTTGCAATGGTTCTGGACAGTTTTGTTACCTCAAATTGTGCAAGGAATTTGATTTAGTAAATGACATTTCTGGGTTCTATGATCCTCAGCAAAGTTGTAACTCTATGTCTAAGCTTTCCAACGGGATAAATTTCAGGTCATTTAGAGTTGTGTAGACCAAGATATGGTCATTTTACTATGACTGGTCAAGTTGCACTTATATTGCACTATTAGGTCATTTTTAAGTCAAAGTCAATTCGGCCAATTTTTGTAACCCAACTTGGGTAATCAATTTGACTTGCTTAATGGCATTTCTTGGCTTGGTGGTCTGTACCAAAGTTGTATCCCTATGTCTAAGCTTTCCAATGATATAAATTTCAGGTCATTTGGACCTGTTTTGAGTGAGTTATGGCCAAAATACTGGCTACTGTTTATATGGTAAAATTCTGGATTTGCCAAGTTTCCTATTCCAGATTAGTTCACTTTTTGAATCACTTCTAGACAGATTTTTGGTAAGGCTTCTACATGAAAGTTAGTTCATTATATGTCTAATTTTACCTCCAATTGGCCTCATACTAATTGGGGCTACACAATTAGGGTTATAGCTCCACAAGCATACTGTCCTCATAAAATTCTTCAAATACACAAACCATACACATTCAATTCCCTAATCTTTTAATTCCCATACCTAAATTAAGGATTCATCACATTAATTTATCATTCATCACATCTCATTATGGTCATTTTGGACAGTTTATACAAGTCCTCACTACACAATATACATCCTTACTTCACAAAGTCAAAATTAACATTATGTACACATTCCATCAAACTCTAGTACAACTATTTCCATCAATCAATACATAGCCTAAATTTACTTATTCACTAGCATCAAAATTACCATTCAAATTCATGGAATTAATATATCCCATGTCCTCAAGGCTGCCAAAAGTCAACAATTACATAAGTCTCCAAAAATCAATTCAAATCCTAATTCAAATGTTCTAATTCAACAATTCACATTCAATCAATTTCTAGCACAAGTATTTTCATCAATCCAAATGTAACCCTCATTTGCTTACTTATCAACATCCCAAAACATCAATTAAATTCATGAGATAATTAATCTCTCATGTTCTCATGGCTGCCCAAAATGAAGCAACAATACAAATCCCCAATTCAAAAGCTCAATCACAAGTTACACATGAGATTAACTTACTAGCATCACAAATTACTTTAATCCACACTAATTCCCATCAAATACCATCAATTACATGTAAGAATAATTCACTTACCTTCCCTTTTCATGGCTGCCAAGAATTACACACACCAAATACTCACTTAATTCCTTAAATTTTTCAATCAAACTACTCACCATAACCTCAATACAAACTTTATTTAAGCAAGGGAAGAAAAACTAGCACTAACCTTATTTTGAGCTTTATAAAACCTCACCAAAACTTCTTCTTTTTGCTCCCAATATTTTTCCAAAGATGTGTACACCACTTTTAATGAAGATACTTATAGGAATCATGGTTTGATCATCGAGGAGAGGAAGCTTGCATGTGGGATGGCCATGGAGGTTTTGGAAGGAAATTGAATTCAGCCAAAGTGAATCATAAGGAAAAAGAAGATGTAATGGGACTACACATGTCCATTTAGTTGTTTAAATACTCCCATAGTGCTCCACTAACTTATAATATATATTAATATAATTAAACTTTTAATTATCCTAAGTTTAACCCCCTTATTTCTCTTAATGACATTTTATACATAAATTTTATTTTTCATAGCATTTTCAAAATTTAATACTACTAATTTTTCATGGACATTTAGGTCAAAAGTCAAATCTAGGTGTCAATTGACTAAAATGCCCCTCTTCGGGTTGTATTTTCAATTTTTCTTTGCTACTTTTCAGGTTCTTGACCCGCCGATTTCTTTAATTTTTGTTTTTGTCTGTATTGACTTACTAAATTTTCTTTGACATTTTCAATATCAATTACACCTCAGTAGACCTTTAATTATGTCCCGAAAATATTTCCTTGAGTTCCCCGAGGTCCAGGGCTAGTCAACGGTCCTTGCCGTAACTTCCCGGTGCGGTCACCCATCGCAACGAGTTCGGCTCCTTTAACTTAGTCACATTTTATCTCTTTTATTTTTCTTTAATTTTTCTCATTACATATTTCATTATTTTATGCTTCCTCACTGTCAATTAAGTGCAGTTCTAGACATTCCGAATTTTCGGGATAGGCATTAGCCGTCAGAACAATAGGACGTACGGACTATGAAAATGAGGATGTTACAGCCTCTCGAGTTGCTTTGCTAGACATGTTACACGGCCCGTGTCAAGTACAAAGAGGACTCGTGTAACTTTGTTTCTTCAAGCTATTCTGCTAGCAACATTATACGGTCTGTGTAAATTGGGCTATGGACCCGTGTAACTTTCTATCTCCCTCAATGTTAAAAAATTGTAAGAAATTTACGTACTTCCAGAAAGTTACACAGGGCATGTGAAACCAGTACACAACCCATGTAATTTTCTGATTTTCCAAATTTTTCTCAAATGAAAATTTTTATCATCATAACACATGAAATGGATGCAAAGGTTAGCAATAGAGCTACTTCCCTGGTTTTGTCCAATTTTCTCTTTTGTGGTTTTTACTCCATGATTCCTCTCCTCTCTTGTTCTCTACTCTTCTTTTTCTTTTCCAGAAGGTCCTACAAAATGAAATACTAATGAGTATGAAACAAAAATCAATATGAATGATGAAAAGAAGAAAAGTTTAGAAAAATTTTGGATTGCCTCCCAAAAAGTGCTTGTTTATAGTCTTTGGCTTGACTTTGTTTGTTTATGGTCTATCAGTAGGATGGTCGAGGGTGCAATTGACTCCCATTTCCATGGGTTTTCCATGAAAGTAAGGCTTCAGCCTCTGCCCATTGACCTTAAATGCTCCTGAGGTTTCGCTTCACACTTCTACTACTCCATGTGGAAAGACTTGAGTGACTTTAAAAGGTCCAGACCATCTTGATTTCAACTTCCCTGGAAAGAGTTTCAATCTAGAGTTGAATAATAGGACAAGATCTCCTCCTTTTATTTCTTTCCTTACTATGCGCCTGTCATGTCATCTTTTGGTTTTATCCTTGAAGATTTTGGCATTTTTGTATGCATCCTGTCGGATTTCTTCCAACTCATTCAGTTGTAGGAGCCTTTTTTCACCAGCAGCTTTGAGATCAAAGTTTAGGATCTGAATTACCCAGTAAGCTTTATGTTCAAGTACAACAGGGAGATGGCATGATTTTCCATAAACCAGTCAGAAGGGTGTTGTGCAATTGGGGTTTTATATGCAATGTGGTATGCCCACAGTGCATCATCTAACTTCATGCACCAGTCATTCCTGGATCTGTTTACAGTTTTCTCTAGAATCTGCTTCAGTTCCCTGTTTGAGATTTCTACTTAGCCGCTGGTTTGAGGATGATAAGGTGTGGCTACCTTGTGAGTCACTCCATACTTTTTAGTAGTGTTTCGAATTGTTGGTTGCAGAAGTGACTTCCTCCATCGCTGATTATTGCTCGTGATGTGCCAAATCTTGTGAAGATATTCTTCTTAAGGAACCTTGTGACCACTCTAGCATCGTTGGTTGGTGTGGCTATTGCTTCTACCCATTTTGACACAAAATCAACACCAACCAGAATATACTTGTTTCCATGGGAGGAGGGGAATAGGCCCATAAAGTCTATCCCCCATACATCAAACAATTCTACCTGAAGTATACCATGCAATGGCATTTCATTCCTACTTGAAGTGTTACCTGTTCTTTGGCATTGATCACAAGCTAGAACAAAGGATCTCACATCTTTAAACAAATGTGGCCAGTAAAATCCTACTTGCAAGATCTTGGCTGCTATTTTTGAGGTGCCAAAATGTCTTCCATATAGTGATGAATGGCAGTGATGAAGGATACATTCAATATCTTCCTCTAGTATGCATCTTCTTATCAACCCATCATTACATTTCTTTTACAATAGAGGTTCCTCCCATGTGTAATATCTCGCATCATGTAGGAATTTCTTCCTTTGCTAATAAGTCATGTTTGGAGGGAATACCCTGCATACAAGAAAATTAACAAAGTCAGCATACCATGGAGTCTGGGAGAATGCTAGTAGTTGCTCATTAGGAAATAAGTCATCAATTGGAAAATCCTCGAAGTCTCCTGTGTACTCTAATTTTAGCCTGGAAAGATGGTCAGCCACTACATTTTTGGATCCCTTTTTATCCTTGATTTCAAAGTCAAATTCTTGTAGGAGTAGAATCCATTGAATCAGCCTTGGTTTTGCTTCCTTCTTGTTCAAAAGGTACTAGATTGTAGCATGATCTGTGAATACAATGACTTTTAACCCAATTAGGTAAGATCTGAATTTGTCCATTGCAAACACCACTGCTAGGAATTCCTTCTCTGTGGTAGCATAATTGATTTGCGCGTCATCGAGTGTCTTGCTAGCATAATAAATGGCATGGAGCTTTTTATCTTTTCTTTGCCCAAGCACCGCTCCAACTGCAAAGTCACTCGCATCGCACATCACCTCGAATGGTAGATCCTAATTTAGTGGCTACATTATTGGTGCTGAGATCAAGGCTTCTTTAATCCTATTAACAGAAACAAGGCAATTTTCATCAAAATGAAAGGGAACATCTTAACTTTACAGGTTGGTAAATAGCTTACCTATTTTGGAAAAATCTTTAATGAATCTTCTGTAGAACCCTGCATGTCCCAAAAAGCTTCACTCTCCCTTGATTGATGTTGGTGGTGGCATATTTTCAATGATCTCAATTTTTGCCTTATGAACCTCAATTCCTCTTTCTGATATCAAATGTCCCAGAACTATACCTTCCCTTACCATAAAGTGGCATTTTTCCCAATTTAGGACCAGGTTTGATTCTTCATATCTTTTCAACACCTTAGATAAATTAGCTAGGCAATCATCAAAATTAGTTCCACAGACAGAAAAATCATCCATAAAAACTTCCATGATATTTTCAATATAATCATAAAAAATAGCCATCATGCATCTTTGAAAGGTAGCAGGGGCATTACAAAGACTAAAAGGCATTCTCCTATATGCAAATGTTCCATAAGGGCAAGTGAATGTGGTCTTTTCTTGGTTTTCTGGGTGAATGGGAATTTGGAAGAATCCCGAATACCCACTTAGATAACAGAAATAAGAGTGTTTTGCTAACATTTCTAACAGTTGGTCGATGAAAGGGAGAGAAAAATGGTCTTTTCTGGTAGCACTGTTCAATTTCTTATAATCTATACACATTCGCCAACTAGTTACTACCCTAGTAGGGATTAATTCATTATTTGCATTTTGGATAATAGTTGTCCCACCCTTCTTAGGAATTATATGTACTGGACTAACCCATTTACTATCAGAAATTAGGCATATGATGCCTGCATTTAATAGTTTTAAAATTTCTTTCTTGACTACTTTTTTCATGTTTGGGTTAAGTCTTCTTTGGTGCTCCATAGTGGGTATACTATTTTCTTCCATGGGTATCTTATGCATGCAAATCGAGGGGTTGATTCCTTTCAGGTCTTCTATTTTATACTCTATGGCCTTGTTATGGATCCTAAGTTCTCTTAATAATTTTTCCTCTTCTAACTTAGACAGGCTAGCATTGATTATAACAGGATATTTAGAGTTTGAGTCCAGAAATGCATACCTTAGCAAGGAGGGGAGAGGGGTTAAGCTCTACCTGTTTAGCGTTTTCCTAGGGCTTACCCTTGGTTTATTCCTCTTTCAACTTTTCCATCTCGGAAGCCTTATCTAAGGGTAGGGGTGGATGAGCTGCTAACTGTTGTACACATGCTGCTATTTATGTGTTTTCATCATTCACTGTGTGGCTGTGCACAATACATGCTTCAGGAGGATCTTTACGATGTGTTTTATGAAATTCCACCTCAACTTGTTTGTCAATTATGTCAACCTTGAAGCATTCATCAGGTTGGAATTTGTGTTTCATTGTGTCAAACAAGTTGAATTCCACTTCTTCTTCTCCTACCTTGAGGGTAGTCGCCCATTTTTGATGTCTATGATGGCTCTGGCAGTTTCCAAGAATGGTCTTCCCAAGATGATAGGGATCTAAACATCTTCTTCCATTTCAAGGATAATAAAGTCTACTGAAATGAAGAATTTGCCCACTTTGATAGGGATGTTCTCAAGTATGCCCGCTGGATATAAATCTTTCAACTTTGGAGGTAGTTTGTTTTGCAGTATGGCACTGCATTCCTCTGTTAGAGCTACTGTCCCATAGTCTTCCAGCTTTCTTTTCTTTGATAGAATTTCCTTAAGAAATTTTGCATAGGATGGCATCTGAGAGAGTGCTTCAGTGAAGGGGATGTTGATATAAAGTTTCTTTAAAACTTCTAAAACTTCTCAAACTACTTATCCAATTTGGCTTTCTGAAATCTCTGAGGAAAAGGTAGGGGAGGCTAGTATGGCTCTAGTAACTTCTTTTTCTTCCCTGTTTCCTCTTCTTAATCTTTCTTGGCTTTTCCCTCCTTTTTCTCTGCTTGGCTTTCAGATTTTTCTAAGGTTTCATCTATTGGTTCTTTCTCTGATTGTACTAGAGTTCTCCCACTCCTCAATGTAACTACCTTACAATGCTCCCTTATGTTTATCTTCGGTTGAATAGGCAGTTTACCAGCAGCCTTACTTGAAGAACTTACTTGCTGAGCAATTTGATTCTCCAACATCTTGTTATGGGAGGCAAGTTGGTCCATTTTGGAAGTTAGCTATTTAATCAATTCATTCTATTGTTGTTGAGCTACTAGGACCCCTCCATCATGGATTCCATGGTCATCTTTGATTGAGGTTGCTGAGGTTGAGGAGGTGGTGGTGGCTGTGCAAAGTTTTGGCCTTTATTCTGAAATCCAGGGGGTGCTGACGGTTTGTACCCCTATTGCTTGTTTATTGGCAGGTTTTGCTGATTGGACCATGAGAAATTTGGGTGGTTCCTCCATCCAGGGTTGTAAGTGTTTGAATATGGATTGTTAGGCTGCCTCTAGTTGAAGTTTCCTCCATTATTCACATAGTTCATTTGTTCTGTGGAGGGTTCATTAAAGTTGTTATATTCTGAACTCATGTACCCTCCTCCGTAGCTATCCTCATGTTGACTATTCATCCCTACTACATTAGCTTGCATTTTATCAAGCTTCCTAGTGAGCTGATCAAATTGGGCATTTATCATGCTTAGGGCGTCTACTTCCAGGACCCCTACTATTCTCCTAGCATTTCCTCTTTCATTTGACCACTCATAATTATGGTATGCAACCCTCTCTAAAAGTTCAAGTGCTTGTGTCACTGTTTTCTCCATTAGCTCACCTTCTGTAGATGAATCAACTGTGCTCCTTGTAGAAGGTGGTAACCCATTATAGAAATTTTGCGCTAATAGCCAATCCTCTATGTCATGGTGTGGACATTCCCTCTGTAGGTCTTTATATCTTTCCCATGCAACCTAGAGTGATTCACCTTCCTTTTGTCTGAAGGTGTTGAGCTCAAGTCTCAATCTTGCAGTCTTTGCAGGTAGAAAATACCTTGCTAGAAAAGCTTGTGAGAGGTTTTCCTAAGTGGTGAACATTCCAGCTAGTTGAGAAAGTAACCACTTCTTTGCTCTGTCTCGAAGGGAGAATGGGAATGCTCTAAGTCTTATGGCTTGATCAGACACTCCATTCATCTTAAATGTGTCACAAAGGGTAGGAAAGCACTGGAGGTGATAATGTGGATCTTCTGTTGGTGAACCCGCAAACTGGGTTTATTGAATCATTTAAAGCCATGCTAGTTTTAATTCAAAATTGTTGGCTTCCACTGTGGATCTAGTGACACTAGGCTGAAATCCTTGGATAGATGAAGCTCCATAGTCTCTCAAGAGACTTGGTCTGTCATTATTATCGGTCATGGTTGGAATTTTAGGATCTTCTTGATCGTGCTCTTGATGTTTCCTTTCCCTCCTGATAGCTCTCAGAGTTTTGTCTATCTTCGGATCACAGTCCAAAATTTCTTCTTCTGTCCTTGTTCTGGTCATATACAAGATCAGGCACCTGAGAGAAAAGAAAAGAAACAAAACAAATCAAATAAAATTAGATAATAAATACAATTGCCTAAATCAGCTAAATTGCCTATCGCTCGATATTACTAAAGCCAAATCCTAAGCAACAGCACCAAAAACTTGTTTGCTAGCTTTACAACCATTGCAAGTGCACAGATCGCTAAAAAGTAATAAAGCGATGAGTAAAGTATTATTACCATAAGGAATTTGATTAGTAAGTACTAATCTACACAGTAATTCTAACTGTTTAGGCTATCGAACAATGAAGGAATGAAAGTTGTCTATTTTAAATACTAAAATAATAAACTTAAAATGAAGTAATCTATTTTGGAACAATTCCGGAATTAAGATTTCACACTTGAATCTTACTATGGATGTTATCTTATTTATTTACTGGATTGGGAATCATTTGCCTTGATGGAAATCAGTCCTAAGGTATCCTAAGTCCTCTCTTAAGGCACTTAGGGTGTATTCTAATTAACTTAAACCCGACTTTCATGGTGATCAAATTAATTAAAATCCTTTAAGGTCTTTGACTAATTTTGAAATTCCACAAAGGTATTAGCCTATGTCTAGATCATAATTCCTAATTTCAAGATCTTGATTTTCTAATATTAATCTTCACCTTTTAGTCCTTCAATTAATATCTACAATCAATACTAAGTAGGTACCGGCGCATAGCATGCATTAAGATCACAAGAAATTAAATCAAGGAACAAATCTCAAATCCAATAAATAAAACTTAATATTTATCCATAATAATGATTACAAGCATTACTATCCCAATTCCAGAATATGAAAGCTACTCACTCATGAGTTCAGCAAACATCATGATAAAAAGGTAAAGACAGTAAAAAGAAATAATATAGAAGAAATAAAACAATAAAAAACAATTTAAGGAGATGGAATGAAGGAACCGAAGAGAGTTTGCAACTTTGATCTTGTGGAACTTCAACTGGAAAACTCCTCTTGATACTGATATTCTTCTCCTCAAGATGGCTGCAGAATGCGAGTTTCTTTAAAACTCCTAAAAAGTGCTATCAAAGGATCGTCTCTTTGATTTGATGTTTTTCCTTCTATTTATAATAGCTGCTCTAGGGTTAGGTCATTTTGAGTCTAAAAAACCTTAGGAGTCTGATTTGAATGTATGAGCAAGAGTGGGAACTCGGGTTTAAAAATTGGCTGCCGCATGGTACACGGCCCGTGTGTCACTATACGGACCCAGGCCGTGTAACTTGTTGGAGTGGAATTGCAGAATCTTGCATTGGCACAGAGACTTACACAGGTCTGCACTGGCTACACGGGCCTGGTTACACTGGCCATGTTCTTTTGTTCTCAGAAAGTTCTTTGAGCTTGTGCCTGGTAGAGACATACACGGGTCCTTGCAGATTACACGGGTCCAATTACTCGACCCGTGTACTTGTGTTTCTCCATTGATTCTCTTGGCTTTCTTATGGCAGAGAGTTACACGGGTCTATGGCTTTGTTTGCACGGCCCGTATACTTTGTATCAGCAGAAATTCTGAGTCTTTTGACCTCTCCAAGCTTCCCTTTTGCACTCCTATACTCTGGGGCTTCACCTAAACATCGGAAATGATGCATAAAACATGGAATTAAGGGCTTGACAATAGAAATTATAAAAACTAATGAAATCAACTACTATGCATGAGATTACTCACCTAAATGCTATGAGATAGTATCGAAATGTGCTTAAAAACATCTATACAATTCAAGTGTATCAAAACCGAGCTAGAGAGTGGTTACATTCTTTGCCACTGGGTTCTATCGCAATATGGGATGAATTTTCTCAAGCATTTTTAGCTCAATATTTTCCACTAAGCAAGATAGCTAAGCTAAGAAATGAGCTGACTTCTTTCAAACCTAGAGATGATGAGAGCTTGTATGAAGCATGGGAGAGGTACAAGGATTTGCAAAGGAGATGTCCACACCATGGGATTCCTGAGTGGATGCTTGTTCAACACTTTTATAATGGAGTTTCAGCAGCTATTAGAAGTACAATTGATGTATCTTCTAGAGGTGATCTTATGGAGAAATATGAAGATGAAGCTTTTTCTGCTCTAGATAAAATTGCTTATAACAACTAGCAGTGAAGTTGTGAGAGGAATGAGATCAAGAAATCAGCTAGTATGTTTGAGCTTAATGGCATGAATAAGATTAATGCTAAGTTTGATGCTTTGACAAGGAAAATGGATAAGCTAAGCATGAAAGTAGATTCTTCAATTGGAGGTTCAAGTAATTTAGTAGATGTTGGAGCTGCAAATGTCAACTGTGCAGTTGAATTTCCTACATTTAGTCAAGATTTTTCAAGTAAGCAAGTGGATTATGTGGAGAACTATAATAAAAAACCAGGTGGTAACCCATTTTCTACAACTTATGATCTAGCTTAGAGAAATCACCCTAATTTCTCTTGGGGAGGTAGACAAGGATAACACCAAAATTTTCAGCAACCTTCTGGGTATCAACAACATCAGAATTTTTAGCAGAATAGAGGTCTTCCTCCTAGAATTCCTAAACCTCAAAATGGATCTGTTCCACCACAACAAGCACAACTAGACAAGAAAGGTAGATTGGAGGCCATGATTAAGACTCTACTAGTAAGCCATGAAAATTAACAAGAAATGATTTCTTAATTAGCATCTAAAATGGATCAAATGGCAACACATAATAAGATGTTAGAGAATCAAATAGCTCAATAAGCTAGCTCTTCATATAGTAAAGCTTTTGGGAAGCTTCCTAGCCAACTTGAGAATACAAGGGAGCAATGCAATGCAGTTACTTTAAGAAGTGGAAAGGTAATGGGGGAAGAACAGGAAATTGAAGTAAAGTTGAAAGAAAAGAAAGATGAGTGTGAGAGTGGAAGCAAATGAAGAAAAAGAAGCTAAAAAGGGAATTGAAGAGAAATATGTACCTCCTGCACCGTACAAGCCACCATTGCCCTTTCCTCAGAGGTTTCAGAAAGCAAAAATAGATAAGCAGTTTGGGAAATTCCTTAAAGTTTTGAAGAAGTTGTATATCAACATTTCATTCATAGATGTCATTTCTCAAATGCCTTCTTATGATAAGTTTTTAAAGGAGATTCTATCAAATAAAAGAAGGTTAGAAGATTATGAAATTGTTGCACTTACTGAGAAGTGCAGTGCTATATTGCAGAACAAGCTCCCACCTAAGCTGAAAGATCCTAGAAGGTTTTCCACACCATGTCACATTGGAGAAACAAGTATTAAGAGGGCATTATGTGACTTGGAGGCTAGTGTCAGCTTGATGGCACTTTCCATATGTGAGAAGTTGAAGGTTGGAGATCTAAAGCCCACAACTATTTCTTTACAGTTAACTGATAGATCTATAAAGTATCTAGTTGGGATTTTAGAGAATGTGTCATTAAAAGTTGGGAAGTTTTTCATTTTAGTGGATTTTATTGTACTAGAGATGGAGGAGGATGTAAGAATGCCTATTATACTTAGAAGGCCATTTTTAGCCACTGCAGGAGCTAATATAGATGTAAAGAATGGGAAATTGAAGTTGACGATGGAGGAAGAGGAAATAGAGTTTAATTTATTCCAACATTCCAAGGAACCAGCTATGATGAATTCTTATTATAGGGTAGATGTTATAGAGCATGATGCTAAAATTGAAGTTACTAAACTAGAGGAAAATCAAGCAATTCCAATGCAATGTAATCAGCATAAAGTGCGAAAGAAAAAGTTAGCTTCACCATCTCATTTGATTAAAAATGAAACTCCAAAAGTTAAGCTCAAGCCTCCATCTAAATCACTTAAAAGAGGAAATTCATCTAAAGTTTATAAGAATATTTTTCAAGATATGGTTGGGATTCTAAACAAAGCAATAAGTATTTTCACATATAATGGGAAAAAGTTGAAGTATAAATTCATTTCAGTACCTATTGTAAAAGGAGGCAACATTTTCCAATTCCAACCACCGTGAGCTTTGAAAAAAAGGGGTCAAGCTAAGACTTAAAACAAGTGCTTCTTGGGAGGCAACCCAAGCGTATCCTTTTATAGTTTATTAATTTTCCATTTCATTTTATTTCATTTTAGTTTTTACCCTCATTAAACTCAAAGGTGACATTTGTTTACCTTTTGTAGGTCATTCATGAAGATTGGGCAAATTGAGACTTGTAGCAAAAAGGGAAAGAATTGAGAGGGAGCAAGTATAAAGCAAATTTTTGCATTTATCCAGTCCCTGTGAACAGTAACACTTTTAAACTTGTGTTAACTTGCTGATATAGAAAATCTATTTGATAGCATATGTTTAAAGTTGTGTCTTGTGTAAATTTTGTAAAATGCAACTTGAAGGAGGATCGATTTTGATGTTTAGGACTGATAGGAGCTTTATTGAAGTGCAAAAATAGTGTTTGTTGAATTTTACTTTTTAGTGTATATATAGTTTTTATAGTTTATTAGAATTTTCATTTGGTTTAAGTCACTGCTTATGTTACTATTCATGCTACTGTTCATGTTGCTTAAGAAGTCAATTTGTGACACCCCTTACTTGTCTATAATGCAGTCGAGTAAGATATGCCACACATTGTATCGGAACATCATATTTTATCTCAATTATTTTTATCCTTTCTTATTTATTTTTTTTATAGTTATGAAGTACAATTTGTGAAATATGATTCATTTAAGTCATTTATTAAAATTATAAATTTATTTGAGGTTCAGCAAATTTTATAGAAAATCCGGCAGAGTACCGGCTAAAAATGGAGAAAACAGTTCTTCGGAACCTGTGAAAAACACTTCCAATATGTTTTCAATCATTCCCAAACTCCATTTCATCAACAAAGTCTCAATATGTTTCAACAATATTTCAATTTCTCATTCATTCATTTCACATGATATTTATAGACAAGTCCTAAAAAAAATACTCAATTTTTCCATTCATAAACACAAATTTCCACTATTTACATGAATACCAAAATATATATTACATAAGTCTCAATTATACATGAGAAAATAAAAGTTAATTACAAAATACCCAAAATGAAACCTAGTGTCCTACCAATGCACTGAAGTCGATGAGGTGACATAGACACTATGCAGAGCTGCAGATGGTCTCACCCAGTCTGTGGTCTACTGGGCTCTCTGTTGGTCTCTTAAGAACCTACTCGTGGCAAACATGCAACGCACTAAGCAATAATGCTTAGTGGTGCCAATATTAGAATAAAAAGGAAAAACAAGAAATAAATATGCAGTGAATATATTGATGTCTTATGCAGATAAATTTTCGATAATTATTTGTAGTCTTACTTATTTTGTACTTGTTATATTCATTATTTCATTAAATTTATCCATTTTCATTTTTGGTTGCCCAAGTAACCTATACTGGATGACTGGACTGGATAAATGGGTAAACTAGTACAGGGTATCAAGTACCTCAGGCCGTCACACCATCGGTCACATATGTATCTCCCGGTGTGCAACATAATAGCTATTAAGCTATAATAAACATTAGGTACAAGGCCAACTATTATCACAATGTCAGAATGACTAAAAGCCATAAAATTACAGAATGGCATAATGCCATGTGCAGTACTGCTAACTGAACCCTATTGGTATACCAACCTATCCAAACCAATCTTACTAGGTGTACTAGGGCATGTTATATTTTTAAATTTTACAATTCTTAAAATTTAAGTTTAGGTGTTATTATTCATTTTCTTAGTCAACTAAAATGTTGGCTTTTGCATAGACAATAGGTACATTGGTTCTAATACTCCCAACATACCACATTTTGTATTCTAAAGTTGTTGGTATTGGTTGCCAATACCATTTCTAAGCTTAGTGTTAGTTGCTCAAATTTTTAGATTTTAAGCATTATGTTTACTGTTCCATTAGTTATTTGTAAAGTAGGAATTTGGCAAAGTTGTCTTCATGAAAGTTGTTCCTTATTGTGTCTAGTTACATTTCTTTTTTTGAATCACTCCATTTGGAGTTTTGTAACTCAAGTTATGGCCTAAACACCATAACTGGCCAGATTGCAAATTTTTCAGATTTTCTGGACAGAACCAAATCTACAGTGTTTTAAGCACTGATTGCAGGTCAGTTTTTGAACATGTTATGATCAAAATTTGAGTTTGATTTCTTCATGAAAGTTGTAGGTCTATGTCTCAAATTTCTTCTAGTAAAATTTCAGCTCAATTGGACCTTTCTACACTGAGTGATGACCAAATGAATAAACAGTATTCATTTGGTCATTTTGCCTAGGCAGAATACAAGTCACCTGGATTAGGGCAATTTTTAGATCAACTTAGTTTGGTTTTCTGGGAAGGTTTTCTTCACCAAAGTTGTGCCATTATGTGCCTTGTTTCATGTACAATTAGCCTTGCACCAATTGAACCTATACAACTCCATTTATGGCTGCCCAAACCTACTGGACTCACACTCAGTCCTGCAGGTCACCAAGGGCAGCACACCAAATTTCAACTCCAACATCCTTACTCACTTCAATTCTTCCTTACACACATTCAAATGGTCACTAATTGACCATTACAAGGATAACATACTATTACATGAGCAAACCCTAATATTGTTAAGTGTCCGCATTTGTCAAGTTCATTCATGCATAATCCTTGCAATTTACTTACACAACCATGTTCCATCACTCATCTAATACCAAGGGCTGCTCATAACCATTTTGCTATTAAGAAAAATTATCAAACCCTAACTAACCCTAGCTGCTGAAATTTTTAGGGTGCACACACACACATGTTTATTTTATTTTCTTATATTTCCTACACATTTCATGCCATTAAACATGAACTAAAACAAAAATAGTAAGAGTTGGACACTAACCTTGTTGGAGCTGAATTTCAAGCTAACCAAACTTCCTCTTTCCTTCCTCTTTTGGCTGCCTAGAGGATGTTCAACTTGCAAGGTCAATTTTTTGTGAAGCTAGGTAATGGTTTCAAGGTGAGATGAGGTGAGTTTTAAAGCTTTGGTGAGCTTTAATGGAGGTTTGGGTATGGAGGAGAGGTTTCGGCTGATTTTAGGTGGGTGTGACTGATGATCCTTTTTTTTATTCTTATCTCTTTTTATTTGTTTTAAGTGGGCTTGGTTAATTGTAATTGGTGGTAAATGTTTAATGACATCATGGTGATGTCATAATTAGCCTTTTATCTCATTTTCTCTTATTTTCTTCTCTACTCATTTTCAATTTAATTTTTAGCAATATTTATTCACATTTTATGTCATAATAATTATTTACTTAACTGGACAAGTTAGCCAAAAATCACCTCTAAAGGCGAAATGACCAAAATGCCCTCTGTTTGGCTTAACAGAATAAAATTGTCTGTACCGATTGAAAAATTTTTCTAAGCATTTTCTTGACATTCTAATGCCTTAGAAACCTCAATGACCCTTTTCTGGAGTCTCAAAATTATTTTATAAATTTTCTCCCAGGTCTAGGACTCCTAGTTGTGAGAACCGTAACTTCCCACTAGGTTACCCATCGCTAGGGCACCGGCTCATTTAACTTGATTGTATTTTATTTCTAAAATTTTTCCTAAATTTTTCTTGTTAATATTTGAGTTAATTATGATTTCTCACTTTAATTTAAATATTTTTCCAACCGTTCTAGCTGTCCAGAATGACACCGGTCACCGGAATAGTAGAATTATAGAGTTGCTACAAGGAGGGTGTTACGACTCTTCCCTTCTAATTTAAATTTCGTCCTCGAAATTTACCTGATGCAAATAGTTGAGGGAACTATTGCCTCATCGTCTCTTCACTTTCCCAAGTTGCCTCCTCGATATTGTGGTGCCTCCAAAGCGCTTTCACTAATGGAATTTGCTTATTCCTCAACTCTTTCACTTCCCAAGCTAGGATCCGTATGGGTTCTTCATATGTCAAATCTGGTTGTACTTCAATTTCTTCCATGGAGATGAAATGTGAAGGATCTGAGTGGTATCTTCTTACCATAGACATGTGGAACACGTTGTGGATCTTATCCAGCTCTTGTGGTAAAACTAGCTTGTAGGCCACTAGACCCACACATTCAATGACTTCGTATGGGTCAATGAACCTAGGGCTTAACTTACCTTTTCTTCCAAACCTCAGTACCTTTTTCCACGGTGACACCTTGAGAAAAATTTTTTCGCCAACTGCATATTCTATTTCTTTTCTCTTTAGGTCGGCATAAGATTTCTGTCTATCTGAGGTGACCTTTCGATTGGCTTTGATTAGCTTTACCTTCTCCTCAGTCTGTTTCACCAGGTCTGGCCCTACTAGTTTAGCTTCACCCAATTCAGTCTAACACACTGGAGTTCTACATTTCCTCCCATACAGTGCTTCATATGGGGCCATTTGGATGCTAGCTTGGTAGCTATTGTTGTATGCAAATTCTGCCAGTGGGAGGTATTTATCCCAACTTCCCTCAAACTCAATGACACAACTCTTCAGCATATCCTCAAGGACCTGACATATATTTCACGTTATTATTATCATTTCAGTTCAATATTTGTAAGTTCAATTGGTTTCAATTGTTTACCTGGATTACTCTTTCTGATTGCCCATCCGCCTGAGGATGGAAAGCTGTGCTGAAGTGGAGTTGTGTACCCAAGGATTCATGCAAATTCTTCCAAAATCTCGATATAAACCTTGGGTCTCGATCAGATATGATGGAAAGTGGAATACCATGCAGTATAACTATCTCACTGATATACAATTCTGCTAACTTCTCCAGTGAGTAGTTCGTCCTAACTGGCAGAAAGTGTGCTGACTTCGTCAATCTATCTACTATCACCCATACTGCATCATGCTTCTTTTGGGTGAGAGGTAGACTACTTAAAAAATCCATGGTGACCCGATCCCATTTCCATTCAGGTATGTGAATAGGTTGCATGTAACACCCCTATGTTCGGTAGTGCGTTCTACTGTTCCGGTGACCAGTGTCGGTCCGGACAGCTAGAATGCCTACAACTACATTTAAAAGTTAGTGAGGAGACATAAAATAATAAAATACAAGAAAAGAAAATATAAGAAAAATAAAGGAAAAATAATAGCAATGAAATGTAACCAAGTTAAATGAGCTGAAAACCATAGCGATGGGTGACCGCACGAGGAAATTGCGGCGTGGACCATTGACTAGCCCTGGACCGCGGGAAACCCTGGAAAATATTTTTAAGACTTAAATGAACATCTATTGAAGTATAAATGTCATTAGAAATATCAAAGAAAAATTAATTAATTAGTATAAACAAAAACGAGAAATCGAGAAAATGACAAAACTGGGTGTTATCGAAAAATCGGGAATGCAACCCGAATAGGGTCATTGTGGTCATTTGACATTCCGAGTTACCATTTGACCTAAATGTCCATTAAAAATAAGTGGTATTGAATTTTAAAAAACCCATGAAAAAGGAAATTAAATGTCAAATACAATATATGAAAAGTGAGGGGTAAAGATTAGGATAATTAAAAGTTTAATATCTTAATATTTAATCAAGTTAGTGGACATTAAGTGGCACAATATAAAGCACCTAAGGACACCTAAGTGGACAGAATTTCCCACTAGCAAACCCATCTGCTTCACTTCCATTCTCCATAGCCGAATTGAATTCTCAAAAGCCTCCATTGAAGCTCTCACGTCCAAGCTTTGATTGTCCATCTTCAAGCCATGGTTTGTGTTAAACCATACCCCTCCGTAAGGCATAACATGATCCTGTAGTATACCTAATGAATTACCAACTTCGTCTACTGATAACCCATTAAATACACTACAGGGGATTTTAAAACTTTTCTTACTTCTTTTTACAGTGGTGAGCACTATTGATAGGTGTTAAAAAAATTTTTAACTGAAGTGAAACCAAATAACACATTTGAAGTATTAATAATTTCTGTAAAAATTTTGGCAGAGTGCCATCTATATTTTGAATAAAACAGTTCTCCAAAAACCTGTAAAAAGCACTTCAAATATATAATTCCTCAATCCCAAACTCCAACAATTTGTTCAACACAATAAATTTCTCAAACATTATCAACACAGTTCAATAACCAATTTCCCAGTGTTTCTAAAAACTGAGATAAATGAAATATTTCACAATTTTTACAAGCCAAAATAATTTACAAATTTAGTTTACAATTTTAATGAACAATTTTAATTTACAACTGCGCAAAACCAAGAACAATATATACATACAGTGAACATACATTACAATACAAAATGCAAAAATATGGTATGCTCAATATACCCGATGAACTCTCAATACAGCATTAGCAGCCTAGTTTGTTGCCCTGTCAGTCAGTCTACTTGCGACAGCAATGAAAAGTTATCGCTGAGTAAAATTTACTTAGTGGTGCATAATAACAATTTGAAATGCGATATATAAATCTTTTATTGACAATTCACAAATCAAGTAATTCACAATTCCATTTCACAATTTACAAAGTTTATATAACACAAATTTGATCAAATAATTGAATAACACAGTTTTGCCAATCAATAACACAATTTGATCAAATAACTGAATAACACAGTTTTGCCCATCAATAACACAATTTGATCAAATAATTGAATAACACAGTGTTGCCAATCGATAACACAATTTAGGCCATGACACAATTTTTTTCGCACATGCCATGTTATACACCACAACAAGACACACTCACCCCAATAATCGAAATCAATGAGAGAGGAAGCTACCTAAATAATGAGTACTCATCCACACTCACCTCAGACTGACAAGTCAAAGAGGGAGGAATATAATCACACTCACCTCATAAATGGAGGAGGAACATAGTAACAGTGTCATGCCAAGTGTGAATCAAAACAATTCTAAATCACAATATTTAAATATTTCATACAAACCACAAATCATATTTTATCTCAAAATTTACATTTGGAAAGTAGGCAACACAATAATTTTCAAAGTTAAAACAATAAAAAATTATTCATAACTCAATTCTCCAAATAAATTTTCTAGTAAAAGCAGTGAATATAAAAAGTATTGTGCACAAACACAATTTAAAACTATAATGTTCAAATAAATTTTTAAGTAGAAATTAAGAAATCAAAATTATTGTGCACAAACACAATTTTAAACAATAACATACAAATAATCATAATTTATTTCAATTGAAAAATTCAAAAGAAATAACTATTGTGCACAAACCTCTGATATATGCTTCTTGGCCCTAACTCAGGGTACCTTATGCTTCTCAATATCCTTTTCAACTGAAACACATAATTTAAAGTGTTTTAGTACTCAATGAATTTGTTTCTAACAATAAAATCCAATATTTAAATTTTCTTGGTACTATTCCCTTCAATTCATTTCATTAGTCAACCTATAATATTGACCCTTGATGCACTCTAAGTGAGTCAATTCTAATGTTACCAATATGTCACATTTTAGAGCCCCTTAGTGTTGGTAGATGTTACCAATTTCATTTCCAAGTGTATTGCATTTTATTGCAATTTACCAGATTTCGGTGTACTGTTTTGACCTAGCCGGACGACCTAGTTCCCTCGGTTTTCGAGTTTTGGTCTAAACTACAAACTTGTAGGTCTATGTCTTATTGCACGCGAGAAAAAATTTTAGGTCATTCTGAGTTGTGTAGACCAAGTTATGGTCAATTTACCAATGCTGGACAGAATGTACCAAAATGGTAACTTTAGGTCATTTTTAGGTCACTTTTGGTTCGGCCAGTTTTGGTACCTGAACTTGTGCAAGCTATTTGACTTACTTATGATCATTTCTGGGTGTTGATGTCTTCATAAGAATTGTAGATATATGTATAAACTATTCATGATAAAAATTTTAGGTCAATTGGACCTATTTTGAGTGAGTTATGGCCAAAACACCAACTGCTGCCCAAATAGTCAATTTTCAGGCTTTCAAAGCACTAATCCGGATTTGGTCATTTTTCAAGTCATCTTCTAGGCAGAATTTTGGTAAGTTTCCTTCATGAAAGTTGGCACATTTTGTGCCTAGTTTCACCTCCAATTTGTCTCATACCAATTGGAGCCACACACTTAAGGTTCTAAGCCAAAACATATACTGCCCTATTACACATTGTTCATCACTCATCAATTACACATCCTATGCTTACCAAGTTAACTCTTCCCTGTCATTTCTGTTTTGTACCTTACCATTAACAAATTTAACAACACATTTTTG
Organism: Hevea brasiliensis; assembly: GCF_030052815.1. Lineage (NCBI taxonomy): Eukaryota > Viridiplantae > Streptophyta > Magnoliopsida > Malpighiales > Euphorbiaceae > Hevea > Hevea brasiliensis. The sequence continues at coordinate 52,938,849 of NC_079499.1, forward strand.
GTCATTTTTGCAGCTTATAACCATTCTCAATATGCACACTATAACCCAGAATTTTCCAAGTCCAATTACAATAATTAAACACATGAACGCACCTCATTTACATGTCCAAATTCAAACCTTTATACACACATACATGCTGCCATCCATAACAACATAATTCAACAATATAATTCCATAAACCAAACCATGGAACAACACATTTTGATCTTCTTCATAAGGCTGCCACAAGTTTACACATACCCATCAATTTCCACTTTCACTTTTCAAGCTTACAATTTAAACCTAACACATGGAATTCAACTTCAATACAATTAAACATTTAAATCATCATTCAAACCACTATTTACATGCAAGAATAAGCTGTTCTTATTGAGGTTCCATGGCTGCCAAAATTTACATTTCGACTAATTCATCAAACTTCAAAAATTCTTCCACAAATCAACTACCCACAACATCCACTCAAAGTTTAATGAAGAAAGGGAGAGAAAATGAGCACTTACTTAATTTGAAGCTTGTTAAAAACTCATCAAAACCCTTCCTTCTTGCTGCCAATCTCTTTACCAAGTTGTGTAGGCAAGCTTTAATGAAGAAGTTGAGGTGAAATGAGGGCTTGAATGGAGGTGCATGGTGGTTGTTCATGTTTCGGCCATTGTTTTGAGAGGTTGAAGATGAATTCATCTTCTGTCCCAAATGGCTTTTACATCTGTCCACTTAAAGGTTTATTTAATCCCATAGTGCTCCACTAATCATCCTAAGCATTATAATAATCAACTTTAGTTAATTTCAATTACATCCCTTAGATTTCCTTCATTTATTCTATGTAATTGACTTCTAATTTTTATGGCATTTCCTAAGTGCAATATCATTTATTTTTAATGGACATTTAGGTCAAAAGGCAACTCGGGGTGTCAATTGACCACAATGCCCCTATTCAGGTTGCATTCCCAATTTTTCAGTAACATCGAGTTTTGTCGTTTTCTCGATTTCTCGTTTTTCTTTGTACTAATTAATTAATTTTTCTTTGATATTTCTAATGACATTTATACTTCAATAGATGTTTATTTAAGTCTAAAAAATATTTTCCAGGGTTCCCCGCAATCCAGGGCTAGTCAACGGTCCTCGTCGCAACTTCCTGGTGTGGTAACCCATCGCTACGGTTTTTGGCTCGTTTAACTTGGTTACATTTCATTGCTATTATTTTTCCTTTATTTTTCTTGTATTTTCCTTTCTTTTATTTCATTATTTTATGTCTCCTCACTAACATTTAGATGTAGTTCTAGGCATCCTAGCTGTCCGGACAGACACTGGTCACTGGAATAGTAGAACGCACAACCAAACATAGGGGTGTTATAGTTTGCACAAGAGTTCTTCATTAAAGTTAAAGTATACAGCTTGGGCAACATTTTGGGAGCAAGAAAGGGAAGTTTTGGTGGAGTTTTGAGGAAAGTCCATAAGAGGTAAATGTGTATTTTTCATTCTTGCTTCATTAAACTTTGACTGGAGGTTGTGGGTAGTTGATTTATGGAAGAATTTTTTATGTTAATGAATTATTGGAGTTGAGCCATTTAGGCAGCCATGAAACCTCACCATGAACAGCTTGTCCTTACATGTAAATGGTTGTTTGAATGTTGATTTAAATGTTTAATTGTATTGAAGTTGAATTTCATGCGTAAAGTTTGATTTATAGGCTTGAAAAGTGACAAAGGAAGTTGATGGGTATGTGTAAATTTGTGGCAGCCTCATGAAGAAGATTGAAGTATTTAAGTTCATGAAATATTGTTGAATTATGTTGCTTATGATGGCAGCATGTGTATGTGAATAATTGTTTGGATTTGGACATGTAAATGAGGTATGTTCATGTGCTTAAATTGTGTAAATGGACTTGGAAAATTCTGGGTTATAATGTGTATGTTGAGAATGGTTACAAGCTGTCCAAAATGACCAAAAAGTGTTGCTAAATGTGTTAATGGTAAGGTACAAACCAGAATTGGCATGAAGGAAGTAATTTGGTAAGTGTTGAATATGTAATTAGTAAGTGTTTGAAAAGGATGTTGAGGGCAGTGTGCAAATAGGCCTATAACCGTAAGTGTGTGACTCTAATTGGTATGAGGACAATCGAAAGTGAAACTAGGCACAAAATGTGCCAACTTTGGTGAAGAAAGCCTACCTAAATTTTGTCCAAAAAGTAACCTTAAAAACGACCAAATCCGGATTAGTGACTAGAAAGCCTGGAAATTGACTATTTAGGCAGCAGTTAGTGTTTTGACCATAACATACCTCAAAAAAGGTCCAAATGACCTGAAATTTTTACCATGAATAGTTTAGACATAGATCAACAATTCTTATGTGTTAGTAGTATGCCCTAGAGCATATCATTTAGTATGTATCTTGTACATATTTTATTAATAAAAGGCATTTCTACTTTTCCGTTTACATAATATATTTATGTGTAATAGAAAAGGTCCATTGATATTTTGTTAGAAATATTATTCTTAAGTTGTTAAGAATATGAGTGACAATATTTCTAGCACAAAGTATCATAAATAGGTTCGCAATCGAGGATACTTCATAATAAGGACATGACTTATCCAGAAAGATTGTATTCATGTTTGTTCCCAAGTTATTTATATGAGATATAAATAAGATGGAATGGTGAGTCTCATGCCATATAACAAACATGATAGGCACTTATAAATGATAAGTAGGTCGAACTGACACTTATGACAAGCACATGGAGTTTACTCTTGTCAATGTTTTGTCATAAATCATATCGCATATAATCTTTAGACTGAGATAGCACAGTTATCTTGTATATAGGTAGTTTGAGTTTGATCTGCTTTCATACTTGTACTATGTATGGGTATATGGGCATGTGTTGGCTCCTACTAGTTATATATGGAGGTAGGTGTTGATCAAGATGGAATCTGTTCCTCTAAGTAAATAGAGATAAAATCCTATGTTCATTTAATTGTTCTTGATGTTTCAAGTTCTGGCCAGACAGATAGATTTATTCGAAAAGAGTTTCGATGAGAAAAATCTTTTAATCAAGAACTGGAATTAAAAGAGAACATAATATTCATAGCAAATGGAGTTTGACATAAACCATGACTCAGCTTGAGTTGGGATTTTTATGTAGAGATTCTAGTGCATGGTAACATATGCTTATAGGTTCATTTAAGGTAAACCTTATTACTAATGGGGTGGCCATGGCATGCTATGCTAGGTGTTAACCATGGTCTATGAGGTTCATAAAATGATTTAGAGAAATCATTTATGGTAAGAAAGAGTTCGATGATATTAAGAGTTGATATCATGTCTCATTGCCAATTAGTGATGAGCATAGTAAGTCACACACATACACAAGTTATAACCTATATAAATATGATTTAATTAATTAATTAAAGAGTTTAATTGATTAATTAAATAGGTTTGGTTTGCAATTAGATTGCAAAGTCCCTAGCATGACTTGAAACCAAATCTAGATTATTGGATGTGTAGTATAAATTAAATTTATATTTAAAGTGTTTAAATATGAATTTAATTGATGAGAAATTAATTAATAGAGATTAATTAATTAATTTATATTTGATATAAATTAATTAGAAGAAGAAAATAATTATTTTGGGTTGAGAACTCACAATTAAGACACGCATTTTGGTCATTTCACGACACGTGGCACCATGAGATGGTGACACATGGCATAACACATAAGCTTGCCAAATATTTTTTAATCATGTAAGATGATTAAAATCAAGATTAAATATAGGTTTGACACTTGGCACAATGTGATTGGGTCACTTAAACCTAGAGCTAATCAAAAGGTGACATGTGGCTAGGGTTTAATGTGTTAACCTAGCTATTTAAGTGTGGTTATGAAAAGAAAACATAACCAGCAGCCTCTCCTCTCAATTGTCACGCCACTTTGAGCCTCTCCAGCTATTTCTCTTCATCTCTCATCAATTCAAAGAGATTAGCCATCAATCTCTTGAATTAAGAACGCTAGAAATAGTTTCTAGTATCCTGTTTACATCTCTAATCTCTTAAAAAGGCAGAACTTGAATTTCTAATTAATAGAAAAGGCTTTAGAAGCTGTTCAAGGGCTGCCATAGGTGTTCTTGGTGTGGACAAGCTAGAGGGACAACATTTGGTGTCCTGAAGACGAATCTCAAAGGCACGCAAAGACATCAAGAGGTTAGTGTAATCGTTCTTGATTTAATCTAGGGTTCTAAAATTAATCTGATTAATTTTAAAATCTTAAATGGCAAATACAGATCCAAAAACATATTAAAAGAGTTTTAATATGTTGTTTATCATTGAAATCAAATAGATAAAAATAAATCTTGCATGGTGCATGTGACCCTAGGTAAAAAATTTTTGAATTCAATAGTATAATCTTGTGTTTTTCACGCTTCCGTTCCTTCAATTGGTATCAGAGCCACTATATTTGCCATTTAGATTGTTGATTATATAATTTAATTGTGTGTATGATCATGAGATCAAGAGATTATTGCTGGTTGCAAAGCAAGGTGTGGCGTCACACATGGTGAAGCCACCAATGGTGGCGGCAACAATGGTTCCATGGGTGGTTCAAGGTTTGGCTTTTAATTCTGCAATTGTTGTATGATCTAAGGCCTATTCTTTGACTAATTAAAGTGTTTAATTAGTTGTTTTAATCACACAATTAAATTATGATTCAAATCAGAATTTTAAAAATTGTTTGAATGTGATTCAAATCTGAATTTTAAAAGTTATTTGAATGTGATTCAAATCTGAATTTTTAAAGTTGTTTGAATCATATTTAAATCTGATTTTTTAAAATTGATTGAATAAAATTCAGATCTGATTTTTTAAAAAATATTTGAATGTGATTCAAATCTGATTTTTTAAAAAATATTTGAATGTGATTCAAATCTGAATTTTTGAAGTTGTTTGAATGTGATTCAAATCTGAATTTTTAAATTTGTTTGAATGAGATTCAAATCTGAATTTTTAAATTTATTTGAATCATATTCAAATCTAGATTTTTAAGTTGAATATGAGATATTCAATTTAATTTAAGTATGTATGTTTTATTTAATTGTTAAATAGTGATATGCATGATGGATGATCATGGACTATAAAAGACCAATGTGATTGGATTTATTTCTTTTATGTTTCTTTGGGATTGTAAATTAATTAATTTATTTTAATTTATTTTGGGCATGTATTATTAAGTTTGTAATAATTTTTGGGTTGTAATTTCATTTATTTAAGTTCTTGTAAATTCGCCTTGGTATGCCAAGGATTACTATGTAATATTGGATTGCAAGAAGTTTAAGGAGGTCAAGAGCATTGGTGGGACCAGTGGGAGGAATTCAATATCAAGTGTTGATTATGTACTCCTTCAGTAACTCTTGTAATATGAATGAATGAAATGCACCTAGGAATGCCCTGATTCAATTCTTGGTGGCTCAGAATTGAATCCCTTAGAAAGTCCATGATCATACCATATTTACTTCTTATCCATGAATGCATGAGATGTATGGGAATGTATGCAATTATATGATATATGCATGCTAAATGGATAATGTGCAAAGTGAGACCTTAATAGTAAATAGAATGACCATAAAATCTTCCAAACAAATGATTAAGTTGGAAATGCTATAATTAAAGTAATTATAACATAGGCCCTCCATTGGGGCAATTATTTTAAGAAATTTTAAATAGTTGCATGAGATGCAATTAATTTAAGAGATTTTCTTAAGAATAATTGTTAAGCATGAGATGTTGTAAATATGTAAATGGTTTGGTGGCCAATATTGGATGTACCTGAGGACATTAAAATTATTTGCATAATTACTGGCTCAATGGGATCAACTTAACTAATGCAAGATAAGTCAATAATGGATGTACCTGAGATTTTGAGCATTAGGGGCTAGGTAAAGGATTGAACCTCACATGAGATGTGATGGGCAAGGAGTTGCTCACTTATAGTTTATTGTAATTCCAATAATGGATGTACCTGAGGATGATCAATAGAATTATAAGAATTCAATCACTCACTAGAAATCCATCCAACTAGGATTTCCGTTTTCTACTTTGGAAGTGTAGGATTCGCTAAGTTAGTGGGAGGACCAATTTGATTAAAAGACCATAATCATATTTGGTTAATTACATGATACATTTGCTAATTAATCAGTTATTTCTGCAATTAATTTTCGATAATAATGAGCACGAACAACTACCACCATCCAATATCCTTGCAAGCATACTTGATCGCAATAGGTTGACAGACCTAATCATGCGATTAGCTAAGAAATTTGAAACTTGTCTTGAACCTTGAACATATAGGATATGTTCTAGATTCAAATGTTCCTAGTCCCTTACCTCCAGAGGCCACACAAGAGGAACATGAAACTTTGGACAAGTGGAAGGAGCATGATATGAGAGCTAAGTGTTACATGCTTGCTTCTATGAGTAATGAGTTACAGAAGCAACATGAGAACATGCAGAGTGCGAGTAGAGATCCTCCTTTACCTACAAGAGTTGTATGGTGAGCACAAATGCTAGGTATGAGATATCTAGGCGGCTATTCGCATGAGGATGTCGAGGGACGTAATGTTGGGGATCATGTCTACAAGATGATTCGGCTGATTGAGCAGTTGGAACATCTTGACTTCAACATGGATTTCCAATTACAAACGGATTTGATCCTTCAGTCCCTTCCTGAGTCTTTTGGGAATTTTGTGACAAATTTCCATATGACTAAACAGGAATGCACCTTAGCTGGTTTACTCAACATGTTGGTTATTGCTCAAAAGAATATGCCAGGCAATAAAGGAAAAGAGGAAGCTTTGGTTGCATCTTCTTCTACTGGAAAGTCCAACAAGAAGAAGGGCAATAAGAAAAAGAAACCTCAGATTCCTGGTCCTTCCAAGAAAATAGCTAAACAGAAAAGGAAGACTAAAGCTGATAAAGGCAAAGGAAAGTGTCTCCACTGCCAACAGGAAAGTGTTTCCATTACCAACAGGAAAGTGTTTCCATTGTCAGTAAGAAAGTGTTTCCACTGGCAAGAGTATAGCAATCTAAATGAATGCAATGCCATGGTTAAAACCAACTCAAGTTCAAAATATATTTGGCACTTAAGGTTATGTCATGTTGCAGAAGATAGGATTGCAAACCCGAGAAAATGGGGATTTTATCCTCATTGGGCTCTGAGCCTACTCCAACTTGTGAATCTTGCCTTCAGGGCAAAATGACTAGATCACCCTTTGTTGGACAAGGGCTAAGAGCTGAAAATATTTTGGAGCTAATACATAGTGATGTATGTGGTCCATTTAAAAAATGGCTAGAGGGGGCTTTCATTATTTTATTACCTTTACTGATGATAAATCAAGGTTTGGGTATTTGTATTTGATGAAATACAAACATGAATCTTTTGAAAAGTTCAAAGAATTTAAATCTGAAGTAGAAAATCAAACAGGAAAGAATATTAAAGCTCTTCGATCAGATCGTGGAGGTGAATATTTGAGTAGTGAATTTGATGAATACTTGAGAGAGCATGGCATTGTTTCTCGGTGACTCCTCCAGAACGCCATACGGTGAAGGGTGTATCTTAAAAGTAGAAATCGTACCCTATTGGATATGGTACGTATTATGATGAGCTATACTGATATGCCAATCTCCTTTTGGGGATTTGCATTAGAATCAGCTTTATATATTCTGAATAGGATTCCATCAAAATCAGTTTCTTCCACACCTTATGAGATATGGCATGGAAGAAAACCAAGTCTTAAGCATGTTAAGATTTGGGGTTGTCGACTTATATCAAAAAGTCAACACCGATAAATTGGAGACAGATCGTAAAGAGGTCGATTTGTTGGATATCCAAAAGATAGTTTTGGATATTATTTTTATTTGCCTACTTCACAAAGGTTGTGATAAGTAGAGATGCCACATTTCTTGAACAACGGTTTGTTCAAGAAGGAGGCAAAAGAAGGCAAATAGAGTTAGAATTGGAGAATTGACCAACCATCGGATGGATATAGATCCATCTAGTCAACCTATACCCATTGATGAAACATCTACACTGTTCCTCGTAGAACAACCGTGGTATCTCACCCACGGTGAGATATGGTTTTCTTCATGAAGAAGAACAAGAGTTGTCTACTCATGAAGAAGTAGATCATGGAGATGATCCACTTACCTATGAAGAAGCTATATCGGATATAGAATCTTCAAAATGGATTGATGCTATGAAATCGAGAGTGATTCCATGTATAAGAATCAAGTTTGGGATCTTGTTGACCCACCGGAAGGTATTGTACCTATAGGGAACAAATGGGTTTTCAAGAAGAAAATTGGTTCTGATTGAAAGGTAGAGACCTATAAGGCAAGGCTAGTAGAGAAAGGGTTTCGCCAAAGGCAAGGAATAGACAATGAGGAGACTTTCTGCTTTGTTGCCATGCTTAAATCAATTAGGATTTTATTAGCAATAGCTGCATACTATGATTATGAGATTTGGCGGATGGATGTCAAAATGCCTTTTCTCAATGGATACATTGAAGAAAACATTTTCATGGAACAACCTAAGGGATTTGAATCCCAAGATGGTTCCAAGGTATACAAGCTAAAGCGATCCATTTATGGGTTGAAACAAGCTTCGAGGAGTTGAAACATCCGTTTTGATGAAGCCATTAAATCCTTTGGTTTTATCAAAAATGAGGATGAGCCATGTGTATATAAGAAGGTTAGTGACAGTGCTATCACTTTCCTTGTCTTATATGTGGATGACATCTTGTTGATAGGTAATGACACAGGTATGTTGACGACTATAAAGGTATGGTTGTCAAATACATTCTCCATGAAAGACTTAGGGGAGGCAACCTATATTCTTGGGATTCGCATCTATAGAGATAGAGCGAAAAGAATAATTGATTTATCCCAAAGTCTATACTTGGAAAAGGTGTTAAAGAGGTTTAACATGCTTGATTCCAAGAGAGGATTGTTACCAGTGAGACATGGTATCAACATTTCTAAAGAGATGTCTCCAAAGACACCAAGAAAGAGATAAGATGGCCAGATTCCATATGCTTGGCTATTGGAAGTTTAATGTATGCAATGTTGTGTACTAGGCCGGATATCGCATATGCTGTTAGTTTGACTAGCAGGTATCAATCCAATCCAGGTTTGGAACACTGGATAGCTGTCAAGAATATTCTTAAGTACTTAAGAAGAACTAAGGATTTATTCTTGATTTATGGAGGTGGAGACTTGCAATTGGATGGTTATCACGATTACGATTTCCAATCGGATATCGATGATAGAAAGTCTACCTGATATGTGTTCATTTGTAATGGAGGTACGATCGGTTGGAAGAGTTCCAAAGCGAGCACGATTGCGATTCCACTACAGTGAGTATATTCTGCATCGAGATCGCAAAGGAAGTCGCTTGGATAAAGAAGTTCGTGTGAGAACTTACGATGGTTCCTTCCATTGAGTCGGCGGTTCCACTACCTGTGATAACAATGGAGCGATCATCTGAGCTAAGGAACTAAGGTCTCACCCAAAATCCAAACACATAGAAAGGCACTACCACATTATCAGAGATATAGTTGGGCAAGGCGATATAGCCATGCAGAAAAATAACATCAGCTGAAAAATCCAGCTGATCCATTCACTAAGCTTTTGTCACAATTTCAGTTAAACCGACATCTTGAGAAGATGGGTCTAAGGTATTGTAATGAATGGCTCTAGTGCTAGTGGGAGATTGTTAGTAGTATGCCCTAGAGTATATCATTTAGTATGTATCTTGTACATATTTTATTAATAAAAGGCATTTCTACTTTTCCGTTTACATAATATATTTATGTGTAATAGAAAAGGTCCATTGATATTTTGTTAGAAATATTATTCTTAAATTGTTAAGAATATGAGTGACAATATTTCTAGCACAAAGTATCATAAATAGGTTCGCAATCGAGGATACTTCATAATAAGGATATGACTTATCCAGAAAGATTGTATTCATGTTTGTTCCCAAGTTATTTATATGAGATATAAATAAGATGGAATGGTGAGTCTCATGCCATATAACAAACATGATAGGCACTTATAAATGATAAGTAGGCCGAACCAGTGACACTTATGACAAGCACATGGAGTTTACTCTTGTCAATGTTTTGCCATAAATCATATCAGTGCATATAATCTTTAGACCTGAGATAGCAGCTTATCTTGTATATAGGTAGTTTGAGTTTGATATTGCTTTCATACTTGTACTATGTATGGGTATATGGGCATGTGTTGGCTCCTACTAGTTATATATGGAGGTAGGTGTTGATCAAGATGGAATCTGTTCCTCTAAGTAAATAGAGATAAAATCCTATGTTCATTTAATTGTTCTTGATGTTTCAAGTTCTGGCAGACAGATAGATTTATTCGTAAAAGAGTTTCGATGAGAAAAATCTTTTAATCAAGAACTGGAATTAAAAGAGAACATAATATTCATAGCAAATGGAGTTTGACATAAACCATGACTCTAGCTTGAGTTGGGATTTTGTAACAGAGAGATTCTAGTGCATGGTAACATATGATTATAGGTTCATTTAAGGTAAACCTTATTACTAATTGGGTGGCCATGGCATGCTATGCTAGGTGTTAACCATGGTCTATGAGGTTCATAAAATGATTTAGAGAAATCATTTATGGTAAGAAAGAGTTCTGATGATATTAAGAGTTGATATCATGTCTCATTGCCAATTAGTGATGAGCCTAGTAAGTCACACACATACACAAGTTATCACCTATTTAAATATGATTTAATTAATTAATTAAAGAGTTTAATTGATTAATTAAATAGGTTTAGTTTGCAATTAGATTGCAAAGTCCCTAGCATGACTTGAAACCAAATCTAGATTATTGGATGTGTAGTATAAATTAAATTTATATTTAAAGTGTTTAAATATGAATTTAATTGATGAGAAATTAATTAATAGAGATTAATTAATTAATTTATATTTGATATAAATTAATTAGAAGAAGAAAATAATTATTTTGGGTTGAGAACTCAAAATTAAGACACAGGGGCATTTTGGTCATTTCACAGTGTGACACGTGGCACCATGAGATGGTGACACATGGCATAACACATAAGCTTGCCAAATATTTTTAATCATGTAAGATGATTAAAATCAAGATTAAATATAGGTTTGACACTTGGCACAATGTGATTGGGTCACTTAAACCTAGAGCTAATCAAAAGGTGACATGTGGCTAGGGTTTAATGTGTTAACCTAGCTATTTAAGTGTGGTTATGAAAAGAAAACATAACCAGCAGCCTCTCCTCTCAATTGTCACGCCACTTTGAGCCTCTCCAGCTATTTCTCTTCATCTCTCATCAATTCAAAGAGATTAGCCATCAATCTCTTGAATTAAGAACGCTAGAAATAGTTTCTAGTATCTGTTTACATCTCTAATCTCTTAAAAAGCGAACTTGAATTTCTAATTAATAGAAAAGGCTTTAGAAGCTGTTCAAGGGCTGCCATAGGTGTTCTTGGTGTGGACAAGCTAGAGGACAACATTTGGTGTCAAGACGAATCTCAAAGCGCAGACAGGCACATCAAGAGGTTAGTGTAATCGTTCTTGATTTAATCTAGGGTTCTAAAATTAATCTGATTAATTTTAAAATCTTAAATGGCAAATACAGATCCAAAAACATATTAAAAGAGTTTTAATATGTTGTTTATCATTGAAATCAAATAGATAAAAATAAATCTTGTATGGTGCATGTGACCCTAGGTAAAAAATTTTTGAATTCAATAGTATAATCTTGTGTTTTTCACGCTTCCGTTCCTTCATTATGAAGACACCAAAGCCCAGAAATGGCCAGAACCAAGCCAAATAGCTTGCATAAGTTCAAGTACCAAAACTGGCCGAACCAAAAGTGACCTAAAAATGACCTAAGCCTACCATTTTAGTGCATTCTATCCAGCATTGGTAAATTGACCATATCATGGTTTACACTACTCAGAATAACCTGAAATTTTGCCCCACGTGCAATAAGACATAGACCTACAAGTTTGTATGTTGGACCGAAACCCGAAAACCGAGGGAACTAGGTCGTCCGGCTAGGTCAAAACAATACACCGAAATTCGATAAATTGCAATAAAATATAATACACTTGGAAAATGAAATTGGTAACATATACCAATACTAAAGGGCTATAAAATGTGACATATTGCTAACATTAGAATTGACTCACTTAGAGTGCATCAAGGGTCAACATTATAGGTTGACTAATGAAATGAATTAAAGGGAATAGTACCAAGAAAAATTAAATATTAGATTTTATTGTTAGAAACGAATTCATTGAGTACTGAGACACTTTAAACTTTGTGTTTCAGTTGAAAAGGCTATTGAGAAGCATAAGGAACATTGAGTCAGGGCCAAGAGGCATATATCAGAGGTTTGTGCATATTAATTTTTATTTCTCATTTTCTACATAAAAATTTAATTGAACATTATAGTTTTAAATTGTGTCTGTGCACAATACTTTTTATATTCACTGCTTTTACCAGAAAATTTATTTGGAGAATTGAGTTATGAATAATTTTTTATTGTTTTAACTTTGGGAATTGTATTTGGAAATTATTGTGTTGCCTACTTTGCAAATGGAAATTTTGAGATAAAATATGATTTGTGGTTTGTATGAAATATTTAAATATAATGATTTGGAATTGTTTTGATTCACATTTAGCATGACAATATTACTATATTCCTCCTCCATTTATGGGGTGAGTGTGATTATAATCCTCCCTCTTTGACTTGTCAGTCTGAGGTGAGTGTGGATGAGTACTCATTATCTAGCTAGCTTCCTTCCTCCCTCATTGATTTCGATTATCGGGGTGAGTGTGCCTTATTATGATGTACACATGGCATGTTCAGAAAAATTTATGTCATGGCCTAAATTGTGTTATTGATTGGCAAAACTTTGTTACTCAGTTATTTGATAAAATTGTGTTATTGATTGGCAACACTGTGTTATTCAGTTATTTGATCAAATTATGTTATTGATTGGCGATACTGTGTTATTCAATTGTTTGATCAAATTTGTGTTATATGAGTTTTTAAAAATTGTGAATTGTTTGGATTATAAATTATCAATAAAAGTTTTACATACCGCATTTTAAATTGTTATTCTGCACCACTGAGTAAATTTTACTCAGCGATAGCTTTTTTATTGCTGTCGTAGGTAGACAGACAGACAGAGCAGCAGAGTAGGCTGCTTGTACTATATTTTGAGATTTCACTGGGTATATTGAGTATACCATATTTTGTAGTTTTTGTTGTAATGTATTTGCGCTGTATGTATATATTGTACTTAGTCTTGAGCAGTTGTAAACTAAAATTGTAAATTATTTTGGCTTGTAAAAATATTGTGATATATTTATCTTATCTCAGTTTTTGGAAATACTGGAAAATTAATTGTTGAATTGAGTTGGTAATGTTGAGAAATTCATTGTGTTGAACAAATTATTGGGATTTGGAATTGAGGAATTATATATTTAAAGTGCTTTTTACAGATTTTTGAAGAACTGTTTTATTCAAAATACAGATGGCACTTTGGCAAAATTTTTACAGAAATTATTGATACTCAAATTTGTTATTTTGTTTCACTTTAGTTAAAAATTTTTAATACCTGTCAAAAGTGCTCACCACTGTAAAAAGAAGTAAGAAAAGTTTTAAAATCCTTTGTAGTGTATTTAATGGGTTATCAGTAGACGAAGTTGGTAATTCATTAGATATACTACGGGATCATGTTGTGCCTTACGGAGGGGTAGGGTGTGACATGTTTCAAAGGTATCAGAGCTAGTTTTTAAATTCTGTTTTGACCTGTAATTTGAATATTCTTTCTTCATAGTACAACTGTGACACCCCTTACCCGTGTACAGTATACCCGAGTAAGCAATGTCACACGGTGTACCGGCACACTCTAATATGCCTTATTTAATTTTTATCATGCTTTTGAATATAATTTGTGAAATATAATTTATTTAAGCCATTTATCGAAATTGTCATTTATTTGAGGTTCCGAAAATTTTTAAAGAAAATCCGGCAGAGTACCGGCTAAAAATGAAGAAAACAGTTCTTCGGAACCTGTTAAAAACACTTCCAATATTTGTATTCAATCATCTCAAACTCCAATATCCAAAATCTCAACAATTTTCAACTTCGGTTCTCAACAACCTTTTCATTTCTCATAATGCTCATATACAACAATAAATAAATGTTCAAATTTTGCATTCATAACCATAACTTTCATTATTTACATGAACCTCAAAATACATTACATAAATCCAAATACATATGAGAAAATAAAAATTTAGTTACAAAATGACAAAATGACACCTAGTGCCCTACCAATGCACTGCAGGTAGTGAGGTGACACGGACACTGTGCAGAGCTGCAGGATGAACTCACCCAGTCTGCGGTCTACTGGGCTCACGATCTGTATCTCCAGTACCTACGCGTGGCAAAAGCAACGCGCTAAGCAATAATGCTTAGTGGTGCAATAATATAATAAAAGAAAATAGCAGAAAGTAAGTATGTATAGAATGTGTATGATTTCTTTATTTGGTATTGGTATATCTATTATTTCATTAACTTTGCCCACTTTTATTCATTTGGTTGCCCAAGTAACCTACACTAGACGACTGGACTGGATAAACGGGTAAACTGGCACTGGGTATCGAGTACCTCGGGCCGTCACACCATCGGTCACATATGCATCTCCCAGTGTGCAACAGAACAGCTAACAAGCTGTAAATAATATCAGGCACAAGGCCAAGTCTCAATGCAAGGTCAGAATGGCTAAAAGCCATAAAATCACAGAATGGCATATTGCCATGTGCAGTACTGCTAACTGAACCCTATTGGCATGCCAAACTATCCAAACCAATCTTGTTAGGTATACTAGGGCATTTCAAACTTTTAAATTCTTCAATTTGTGAATTTCATGTTTTGGTGTTACTATTCACCTCATTGGTCAACAAAAATGTTGACTTTTGGATAGAAAATATGTACATTGACTTTGGCACTCCCAACATACCACATTTTGTATTTAAAACTTGTTGGCATTAAGCGTTAATACCATTTCTAAGCATTAAACCAAAGGAGCAGATTTTTCAGATTTTGTACCATAATTTTACTGTTCCATTAGGAACTGTTATAGTGGAAATTTGAGGAATTGGTAAACTTAAAAGTTGTTCCTTATTTTGTCTAGTTGAATTTCATTTTTTGAATCACTCCATTTGGAGTTTTGTAGCTCTAGATATGGTCCAAAAACCACAGCTGGCCGGATTTCCATTCTGCAGAAATTACCATATCTACAGTAACATGAACAGTGATTGTGACTGCATATTTGAATAGGTTCTGGCCATAATTTGGGGTAGGTTTCTTCATGAAAGTTGTTTGTCTATGTCTTAACTTGTTTATGTAAAAATTTCAGGTCAATTAACCAAATCTGCAGTGAGTTATGGCCAAATGAACAGTTACTGTTCATTTGGTCATTTCTACAGGTGCTGTTGCAGGGTATCCGGATTGGGGCCAACTTTTGGTCCTCTTGCTTTGGTCTTTTGGGCATGGTTTCTTCAGCAAAAAATGTGCCATTATAAGCCTAGTTTCATGTACAATTGGCCAAACACTAATTGGATCAACACAGCCAAAGATATGGCAGTCCAAGTGGACTGAAATTTCAGTCACTCTGCTGTTGTCCTTAGGCAGCCTACACACTCACTTTGCCATGCTATATTGCAGTCCAAATTGTGGTCAACTTATCTAAAATGGTCACTAATTGACCATTAAAAGGTTCTCTAATAATTTCCTAAGCCAAGTCAAATTTACACTTCTCAAAACCCTAATTCCCATCTCCATTTCACACTAGTTACCCTAGTTAACTAGTTAAGTCATTAACCACATAATTATGTACTTCAAACATGATCTCTAGTCCACTTTAAGTCCATCAAAACACTCCATTATTGTTCCTTCAATATGGCTGCCGAAATTCATGTACCATACACATGAGTTTTTTGTTCAATTAAATCACAATTTCTTAGTAAATTCAAGTTCCTAATCATGAACTTAATGAGTTTTAGGGATATAGATGCACTAACCTTTAAGTGGCAGAATTTTCCAAGCCCCAAACTTCACTTTCTTTCTTCTTCTTGGCTGCCAAAAGATTATGCAAGGTGCTAGGATAAATTTTAGTGAATGGAGTATGAGGATTTAGGGTGAGACTTAGTGGAATGGAAAGCTTATGGAAGTGTTAATGGAGGATTAGGTCTAGGGCAAGGTTTCGGCTGCATGAGGATGAGGGTGATAGCTGCTGGACTTTTAATTGTTTTGGTCTTTGTTTTGTCTCTTTTAAGTATTTAAGAAAGCTTATTAGCTTGTGATTGGTTGGTAATTTATAAATGACATCATTATGATGTCACAAATTGCTTTATTTTGATTTTTTTTTTCCTTTCATCACTACTCAATTTCAATTAAATTTTTAGTAATGTTTCTTCATATTTTATGTAATATTAATTATTTACTTAACTGGACAAGTCGGCCAAAAATCACCTCTGAAGGCGAAATGACCAAAATGCCCTCCGTTTGGCTTAACGGGTCAAAATTGTCTGTACTGATTGAAAAATTTTTCTAGGTAGTTTCTTGGCATTCTAATGCCATAGGAACCTTGATGACCCTTCTCTAGAGTCCCAAAAATTATTTTATGAATTTTTCCTCGGGTCTAGGGCTCCTCGTTGTGAGAACCGCAACTTCCCTCTGGTTACCCATCGCTAGGGCACCGGCTCGTTTAACTTGTTTGTATTTTATTTCTAAAATTTTTACTAAATTTTTCTTATCAATATTTGAGTTAATTATGGTTCCTCACTTTAGTTTAAATAATTTTTCGGACGTTCTAGCTGTCCGGACCGACACCGGTCACTGGAACAGTAGAATATACGGAGTTGTTACCGGGAGGGTGTTACAACTCTTTCCCTCTAATTTAAATTTCGTCCTCGAAATTTACCTGATGCAAATAGTTGAGGGAACTATTGCCTCATCGTCTCTTCACTTTCCCAAGTTGCCTCTTTGGTGTTGTGGTGCCTCCATAGCACTTTCACCAGTGGAATCTGTTTGTTCCTCAACTCTTTCACTTCCCGAGCCAGGATCCGTAGAGGTTCTTCTTAATACGTCAAATCCGGTTGTATTTCAATTTCTTTCCTGGAGATGACATGTGAAGGATCTGAGCGGTATCTTCTGAGCATGGATACGTGAAACACATTGTGGATCTTGTCCAGCTCTGGTGGTAAAGCTAGCCTATAGGCCACTGGACCCACACGTTCAATGACTTCATATGGGCCAATGAACCTAGGGCTTAACTTACCTTTTCTTCCGAACCTCAATACCTTCTTCCACGGTGACACCTTGAGGAACACTTTGTCACCAACTATGTATTCTATTTCTTTTCTCTTCAAGTCGGCATAGGATTTCTATCTGTCTGAGGCAACCTTCAGATTAGCTTTGATTAGTTTCACTTTCTCCTCAGTCTGTTTCACAGTGCGGCCCTACCGACTTATCTTTGCCCAATTCAGTCCAAAGACTGCTGGAGTTCTACATTTCCTCCCATACAGTGCTTCATATGGGGCCATTTGGATGCTAGCTTGATAGCTATTGTTGTATGCAAATTCTGCCAGTGGGAGGTATCTATCCCAACTTCCTTCAAACTCAATGACACAACTCCTCAGCATATCCTCAAGGACCTGACATATATTTCATGTTATTGTTATCATTTCAGTTCAATATTTGTATTAATTCAATTAGTTCAATTGTTTACCTGGATTACTCTTTCTGATTGCCCATCCGTCTGAGGATGGAAAGCTGTGCTGCAATGGAGTTGTGTACCCAAGGATTCATGCAACTTCTTCCAAAATCTCGATGTGAACCTTGGGTCTCGATCAGATATGATGGAAAGTGGAATTCATGCGATCTAACTATCTCAGCGATATACAATTACGCTAACTTCTCCGGTGAGTAGTCGGTCTAATCGGCGAGAAAGTGTCTTGACGTCAATTTATCAACTATCACCCATGCTGCATCATGTTTCTTCCGAGTGAGAGGTAGACCACTTACAAAATCCATGGTGACCCGATCCCATTTCCATTCAGGTATGCGTATAGGCTGTAGCAAACCTGATGGAACTTGATGTTCTGCCTTGACTTGCTGACATGTCAAGCATTTGGTCACATAGTCAGCTATGTCCTTCTTCATACCAGGCCACCAATACTGGAGCTTCAGATCATGATACATCTTTGTACTTCCTGGGTGCATAGCATATACACTGGTGTGTGCCTCTTTTAGAATACTGGCTTTCAATTCCCCATTATCTGGTACACACAGTCTCCCTTTGTAGTGCAGATACCCATCTGCTTTCACCTCATAGTTAGCTACTTTTCCCTCTGGGATTTTGCTCATAATAGCCAGTAACTTTTCATCGACTTTTTGCCCATCTAAAATCTGCTGTAGCAGGTTTGGCCTCACTTGCAACTCAGCCAAAATAGCTCCATCTCAAATCAAAGATAGACGGGCATTCAATGATCTCAAAGCTGTGATGGACTTTCTGCTCAAAGCATCAGCAACTACATTTGCCTTCCCAGGATGGTAGTCAATCACACAATCATAATCCTTCAGGAACTCAATCCATCGCCTCTGTCTAAGGTTGAGCTCCCTCTGAGTTGGCAAATATTTCAAGCTTTTGTGGTCTGTGTAAATGTAGCACTTTTCACCATACAAGTAATGCCTCCATATCTTCAGTGCGAAGATAATTGCTGCAAACTCTAGATCATGGGTAGGGTAATTCTGTTCAAGTGGCCTTAGCTGCCTGGAAGCATAAGCGACCACCTTTCCCTCTTGCATCAATACACACCCTAGCCCATTATGTGAGGCATCACTGTAGACCACAAAGTCTTTTCCTGATACTGGCTGTGTTAACACTGGTGCGTCTGTCAACATAGCCTTCAACTTCTCAAAACTGGTCTGACACTTGTCATTCCAGTCAAATCTGACATTCTTGTGTAACAACTTGGTCATTGGAGCAGCTATTAAGGAAAATCCCTTCACAAATCTCCTGTAATACCTAGCTAGCCCCAAGAAACTTCTGACCTTAGTTGTATTTCTGGGAGGCTTCCATTCCATCACTGCTTCTATTTTCTTGGGATCCACCCTAATCCCATCAGCTGACACTATGTGTCCAAGGAATGCAATCTCATTCAGCCAAAAGTCACACTTGGACAACTTAGCATACAGTTCCTTTTCTCTCAGGTTTGTAGAACAATCCTCAAATGCTCATCATGTTCTTCCCTGGTCTTGGAATACACCAGAATATCATCAATAAAGACCACTACGAACCGATCTAGGTATGGATGGAAGATACGGTTCATAAGGTCCATGAATGCCGCTGGTGCATTTGTTAAGCCAAAGGGCATCACCAGAAACTCATAATGCCCGTACCGGGTCCTGAATGCAGTCTTGGGCACATCTACATCCTTCACCCTCAACTGATGATACCCTGATCTGAGATCAATCTTTGAAAATACTCCTGCTCCCTTCAACTGATCAAACAGATCATCAATTCTAGGCAATGGATATTTGTTCTTCACAGTCACTTTATTCAACTGCCGGTAATCGATACATAGCCTCAAAGTCCCATCCTTCTTTTTCACAAACAGCACTGGAGCTCCCCATGGTGACACACTGGGGCGTATGAACCCCTTATCCAGCAACTCTTGTAACTGAGTTTTCAACTCCCTCAATTCTGTGGGTGCCATCCTATAAGGAGCAATGTAAATGGGTGTTGTACCCGGCAGTGTCTCAATAGCAAATTCAACTTTCCTTTCTGGTGGCAAACCAGGCAATTCTTCAGGAAATACCTGCAGGAAGTCTCTTCGTGGGTATATTACTCAGTGCAGCTTAGCACCTAGTATCCACCACATGTGCTAGGTAGGCTTCACGGCCTTTTCTCATCATTCTTCTTGCAATCGTGGTGAGATGACATTGGACAAGAAATCTGTCCTTTCACCCACAACTGT
Organism: Hevea brasiliensis; assembly: GCF_030052815.1. Taxonomy (NCBI): domain Eukaryota; kingdom Viridiplantae; phylum Streptophyta; class Magnoliopsida; order Malpighiales; family Euphorbiaceae; genus Hevea; species Hevea brasiliensis. The sequence goes on from NC_079499.1 coordinate 52,958,961, forward strand.
AATCTCATTACCCTCAGGAGTTTTCAGAGAAATTCTCTTCAATTTGCAATCAACTATTGCCTGATGACGTGACAACCAGTCCATTCCCAAAATCACGTCAAACTCATGGAAGGGCAACTCAATCAGGTCGGCCAAGAATTCGTACCCCTGAATCCTTAACGGGCAACCCTTGTATACTTTGTTCACCACTACACTGTGGCCCAATGGATTAGTGACCAGAATGTCTTGGTCACTCTCCCCTACCAGTATCCCCCTTTCTACGGGTAGATTGATGCAGATGTATGAGTGAGTGGATCTTGGATCCACCAATGCATGCACAGGTGTATTGTAGAGGGAGAACGTACCCCTGATGACGTCCGGGGCATCTTGCTCCTCCTGAGCTCTCAGGGCATAATTTCTTGCAGGTGGTCTGTTATCTGGCCTCTCTGCTGGCTCAGATGCAGGCCTCTGTGATGGTCCCACAGCCTCAGATTTGCCAGATTTTCTACCCCTCTGTGGTGCAGGAGCAGGTCTGTCTGCTTGTGTTGGAGCAGCTGTAGTAGTTCTACGTGGGCAGTTCCTCAGCTGATGCTCTGTCGACCCACATCTTAAGCAGGCACCAGTTACTCTCCAACATTCCCCCTTGTGCCATTTCAGGCAGTGTGGACATGCAGAAGATGTTGGGGCTGGTCCCCTGAACCCCATCCCTGGAGAGCTACCCACTGATGGTGTGGACTGACCTCTCCTAGGGGTAAACTATGGCCTGGGCCCCTGAGACTGACCCTGACCTTGTGGTTGACCTGAACTCTGTGCAGGTGGACCTCTGAACTTCTTCCCAGGTGCAGGAGATGAGCTAGACTAACCTGGTCCCCTCTTCTGCTGTCTCTCCCTTCTGGTCTGCTCACTGATTCTCACTTTTTCAACCCTTATTGCAGCTTCCACCAACTTGCTAAATTCTGTGATTCCCAAGGCAGTGAGCTGGATCTTGATGTTGTCATTTAGTCCCTCTTCAAATCTCTTACATCTTTCAGCTTCATTAGGGACTATCTCCCTTCCATAGCGGCTTAATCGGACGAATTCTTTCTCATACTCGGACACTGACAGCTGTCTCTGCCTCAGGTTAATGAACTCTCTTCTTCTCTCTTCCAGGTATACAGTACCCACATATTTCTTCTTGAACTCGGAGAGAAAGAAGTCCCAAGTTACAGCTTCCGTCGCACTTCATCGACACGTTGTCCCACCATTCGTAGGCATCGTCTTGCAACAAGGATACTGCAGCCTTCTAGATTTTGCTCGAGGTGCGGTGGAGTTGTTTTAAGACTCGCCTGCCTGCTCAACCAATTCTCACCGCAATGAGTCATCTTCTCTCTTACCGAAAAGTCCACCGCTCCAAACTTTCTTAGCCTTCCAGTGTGATTTACTGTGGAGCTGGTGGTGGTGGTGGTGCTGGCATTACTCCAGCCATTTGTCTAAAGAAGTCGGCCATTTGTTGGAACATGGCCTGTGGAGGCTGAGCAGGCTCGGCTTGAGCTGGCGGAGCAGGTTCTCCCATGCCCCCATTCTCCGCTGCTGCAGGTGGAGCATGACTCTCCACTTCCTCCTCGACTGCTCTTTGAGATGAAGGGTCCATATCCTATTCAAAATAAGAAAGACAAACAGATATGCATTAGTGTCACCTCGACTCTTACAAATGCAATGCATGGTATGGACTCAATCTAGGCCCAGAAAAGCCTAAACCGTGCTCTGATACCACTAAATGTGACACCCCTTACCCGTGTACAGTATACCGAGTAAGCAATGTCACATGGTGTACCGGCACACTCTAATATGCCTTATTTAATTTTTATCATGCTTTTGAATATAATTTGTGAAATATAATTTATTTAAGCCATTTATTGAAATTGTCATTTATTTGAGGTTCCGAAAATTTTTAAAGAAAATCCGGCGGAGTACCGGCTAAAAATGAAGAAAACAGTTCTTCGGAACCTGTTAAAAACACTTCCAATATTTGTATTCAATCATCTCAAACTCCAATATCCAAAATCTCAACAATTTTCAATTTCGGTTCTTAACAACCTTTTCATTTCTCATAATGCTCATATACAACAATAAATAAATGCTCAAATTTTGCATTCATAACCATAACTTTCATTATTTACATGAACCTCAAAATACATTACATAAATCCAAATACATATGAGAAAATAAAAATTTAGTTACAAAATGACAAAATGACACCTAGTGCCCTACCAATGCACTGCAGGTAGTGAGGTGACACGGACACTGTGCAGAGCTGCAGGATGAACTCACCCAGTCTGCGGTCTACTGGGCTCACGATCTGTATCTCCAGTACCTACGCGTGGCAAAAGCAACGCGCTAAGCAATAATGCTTAGTGGTGCAATAATATAATAAAAGAAAATAGCAGAAAGTAAGTATGTATAGAATGTGTATGATTTCTTTATTTGGTATTGGTATATCTATTATTTCATTAACTTTGCCCACTTTTATTCATTTGGTTGCCCAAGTAACCTACACTAGACAACTGGACTGGATAAACGGGTAAACTGGCACTGGGTATCGAGTACCTCGGGCCGTCACACCATTGGTCACATATGCATCTCCCGGTGTGCAACAGAACAGCTAACAAGCTGTAAATAATATCAGGCACAAGGCCAAGTCTCAATGCAAGGTCAGAATGGCTAAAAGCCACAAAATCACAGAATGGCATATTGCCATGTGCAGTACTGCTAACTGAACCCTATTGGCATGCCAAACTATCCAAACCAATCTTGTTAGGTATACTAGGGCATTTGAAACTTTTAAATTCTTCAAATTGTGAATTTCATGTTTTGGTGTTACTATTCACCTTATTGGTCAACAAAAATGTTGACTTTTGGATAGAAAATATGTACATTGACTTTGGCACTCCCAACATACCACATTTTGTATTTAAAACTTGTTGGCATTAAGCGTTAATACCATTTCTAAGCATTAAACCAAAGGAGCAGATTTTTCAGATTTTGTACCATAACTTTACTGTTCCATTAGGAACTGTTACAGTGGAAATTTGAGGAATTGGTAAGCATAAAAGTTGTTTCTTATTTTGTCTAGTTGAATTTTCTTTTTTGAATCACTCCATTTCGAGTTTTGTAGCTCCAGATATGGTCCAAAAACCACAGCTGGCCGGATTTCCATTCTGCAGAAATTACCATATCTATAGTAACATGAACAGTGACTGTGACTGCATATTTGAATAGGTTCTGGCCATAATTTGGGGTAGATTTCTTCATGAAAGTTGTTTGTCTATGTCTTAACTTATTGCTGTAAAAATTTCAGGTCAATTAACCAAATCTACAGTGAGTTATGGCCAAATGAACAGTTACTATTCATTTGGTCATTTCTGCAGGTGCTGTTGCAGGGTATCCGGATTGGGGCCAACTTTTGGTCCTCTTTCTTTGGTCTTTTGGGCATGGTTTCTTCAGTAAAAATGTGCCATTATAAGCCTAGTTTCATGTCCAATTGGCCAAACACCAATTCGATCAACACAGCCAAAGATATGGCAGTCCAAGTGGACTAAAATTTCAGTCACTCTGCTGGTGTCCTTAGGCAGCCTACACACTCACTTTGCCATGCTATATTTCAGTCCAAATTGTGGTCAACTTATCTAAAATGGTCACTAATTGACCATTAAAAGGTTCTCTAACAATTTCCTAAGCCAAGTCAAATTTACACTTCTCAAAACCCTAATTCCCATCTCCATTTCACACTAGTTACCCTAGTTAACTAGTTAAGTCATTAACCACATAATTATGTACTTCAAACATGATCTCTAGTCCACTTTAAGTCCATCAAAACACTCCATTATTGTTCCTTCAATATGGCTGCCGAAATTCATGTACCATACACATGAGTTTTTTGTTCAATTAAATTACAATTTCTTAGTAAATTCAAGTTCCTAATCATTAACTTAATGAGTTTTAGGGATATAGATGCACTAACCTTTAAGTGGCAGAATTTTCCAAGCCCCAAACTTCACTTTCTTTCTTCTTCTTGGCTGCCAAAAGATTATGCAAGGTGCTAGGATAAATTTTAGTGAATGGAGTATGAGGATTTAGGGTGAGACTTAGTGGAATGGAAAGCTTATGGAAGTGTTAATGGAGGATTAGGTCTAGGGCAAGGTTTCGGCTGCATGAGGATGAGGGTGATGGCTGATGTACTTTTAATTGTTTTGGTCTTTGTTTTGTCTCTTTTAAGTATTTAAGAAAGCTTATTAGCTTGTGATTGGTTGGTAATTTATAAATGACATCATTATGATGTCACAAATTGCTTTATTTTGATTTTTTTTTTCTTTTCATCACTACTCAATTTCAATTAAATTTTTAGTAATGTTTCTTCATATTTTATGTCATATTAATTATTTACTTAACTGGACAAGTCGGCCAAAAATCACCTCTGAAGGTGAAATGACCAAAATAGCCTCCGTTTGGCTTAACGGGTTAAAAAATTGTCCTGTATTTGAAAAATTTTTTTTTCTAGTTTCTTGCATTCTAATAATGCCATAGGAAAACCTTGATGACTCTCTCTGTCCCAAAAATTATTTTTTTTTTTTTTTTCCCGTCTCTAGGCTGTCCTTGAACTTCACTCCCTCTCCTCCACCATCTACTCGCTAGCTTACTAACTTTGTTGTGTGTGTGTTTTATTTCTAAAATTTTTACTAAATTTTTCTTATCAATATTTGAGTTAATTATGGTTCCTCACTTTAGTTTAAATAATTTTCCGACGTTCTATAGTAGAATGATGGTGTTACAACAACTACTCAATGTCATTGTTTAATACATACAGTACATTACATTATAAATATGCACTAACAGGAGGAAATCTCCTTGTGTTATTATTCAGGAGGTCTAAGGTCCTCAAATCGACTATGGAAGAAGGGTATCGTTCAGTCGATCAATCAATAAAAGCTGAGGTACAAGGGGATGCCCCAGCCCCTCAAACCACCTGTACAAATTACTACACAAATGGCCCAGCAAATGGCCACTTTCTTTCAACAAATGGCTAATAATCTGTCAGCCCAAGCCCAAGTACAAACCCAACCCCTACAATGGCAGTGTGAAATAGAAAAGAGGGAGAAACCTATGGGTCAGAGCTCCAGCAGTAATTTGGGGAAGAGAAAAGAAATTGAGGAGCCCCGAGCTCAGGGATATAAGAGAGGTGGATCATCAGGGCAGAGACCACCAAGGTCCAATCGTCGAACAACTAGAAGTTCCTACCCTCCCCGCCAATGTGAAACTTGTGGTAGAAATCATGGTGGGGTATGCTACAAGGCCATAGGAGACTGTTATAACTATGGAGGCACAGGACACTTTGCCAAGGACTGCAGCAGTGCCTGCAGAGTTGGGCCACCTCTTACTACTACCGAAGGGTCAGTTCAGAATCCTGTCACCAGAGGTTCACAACCACCTAGCAGAGGTAGAGGCAAGGGTAGAGGTAGTCCATCAAGAAACCAAGGCACAGTGAATCAGTCAGAGCAAGGTAATGCTCCAGTCAGAGTCTATGCATGAGACAGAGAGAAGAGGCTGAGACTTTTGACATTGTTGCTGGTACTTTCTTGATTAGTAACTAAGACATATATATGTATTGCTTGAACTGGGGTCTACATACTTTTACGTTAGGGCCAGCATTGTTTGCCTTCCTACTGTCCCTCGTATAAAAAAAAAAATCAGTTATCTAAAAGTAAGTTATAGCGATGGAATTGCTCTAGATGAGGGCAAAGATGTTACAGTTAGTAATTGTCAGTGAATATCGTAATCAGAATAAGTTTCGGATATTAGTGGATTCGAAAAGGATAAAATATAAGAAAATTTGATCAATTGGAATGTACCGTAGTAACTATGCAATGTTCTTGATGTTTATATTGTAAGCTGTAGATTACAGTACTGACTTGAGATTATTGTGTAGAGCTACGTACTACTGATAGTGCACCAAGATGAGAATAGTTACCAATGGCATCCGTATTGGTATAGTTATGTCAGGACAAAATTTTATTATTGGAAATGAGTTTGGAAATCCTACTTGGGGATTTAAAACTCAAAAGTTAGAATATCGAAAGGTTATAGTTTAGTACAAAAGGAAGTAAGTTATAGAATATTAATAGATAAAAAGAGTTGTGGAAGTAAAAATTTGAAGAGTTGGTTCAGATATAACAAAGAAATGTTACGAATGTGAGCAAGGTTATTGACTAGAATGGTCAGAGGACCAATGACTAGATAAATAATTCTAACATGACCTCAAAGGTCATTCAATAAGGAAACATGAACCGAAATATTAGACAAAACAATAGTAAGAGAAGATTGGTGTTATACAAATAAATTAAATGTTGTATTGGATTATTAAAAGTCTTATACAAATTCAAAGGAAAGAAGATTATGCAATCATATAGAAAGGAGAAAACAAACGTATGACTATTGTAAGATGGCTATTGGATAAAATTTTGAGATGAAATTTATTTTAAGGGGGGGAGAATTGTAACACCCCTATATTCGGTAGTGCGTTCTACTATTCCGATGACCAGTGTCAGTCCAGACAGCTAGATTGCATAAAACTACCTTTAAAAGTTAGTGAGGAGACATAAAATAATGAAATACAAGAAAAACAAAGGAAAAATAATAGCAATGAAATGTAACCAAGTTAAACGAGCCGAAAACCATAGCGATGGGTGACCGCATCGGAAGTTGCAGCGTGGACCATTGACTAGCCCTGGACCATGGGGAACCCTGAAAAATATTTTTAAGACTTAAATGAACATCTATTGAAGTATAAATGTCATTAGAAATATCAAAGAAAAATTAATTGATTAGTACAAAGAAAAACGAGAAATCGAGAAAATGACAAAACTCGGTGTTACCGAAAAATTGGGAATGCAACCCGAATAGGGGCATTGTGGTCATTTGACATTCCGAGTTGCCTTTTAACCTAAATGTCCATTAAAAATAAGTGGCATTGAATTTTGAAAATCCCATGAAAAAAGGAAATTAAATGTCAAATATAATTTATGAAAAGTGAGGGGTAAAGATTAGGATAATTAAAAGTTTAATATCTTAATATTTAATCAAGTTAGTGGACATTAAGTGGCACAATATAAAGCACCTAAGGACACCTAAGTGGGCAGATTTTCCACTAACAAACCCATCTTCTTCACTTCCATTCTCCATAGCTGAATCAAATTCTCAAAAGCCTCCATTGAAGCTCTCACGTCCAAGCTTTGATTGTCCATCTTCAAGCCATGGTTTGCACAAGAGTTCTTCATTAAAGTTAAAGTATACAGCTTGGGCAACATTTTGGGAGCAAGAAAGGGAAGTTTTGGTGGAGTTTTGAGGAAAGTCCATAAGAGGTAAATGTGTATTTTTCAATCTTGCTTCATTAAACTTTGAGTGGAGGTTGTGGGTAGTTGATTTATGGAAGAATTTTTGATGTTAATGAATTATTGGAGTTGAGCCATTTAGGCAGCCATGAAACCTCACCATGAATAGCTTGTCCTTGCACGTAAATGGTTATTTGAATGTTGATTTAAATGTTTAATTGTATTGAAGTTGAATTCCATCTGTAAAGTTTGATTTGTAAGCTTGAAAAGTGACAATGAAAATTGATGGGTATGTGTAAATTTGTGGCAGCCTCATGAAGAAGATTGACATATTTAAGCTCATGAAATATTATTGAATTATGTTGCTTATGATGGCAGCATGTGTATGTGAATAATTGTTTGGATTTGGACATGTAAATGAGGTATGTTCTTATGGTTAAATTGTGTAAATGGACTTGGAAAATTCTAGGTTATAATATGTATGTTTAGAATGGTTACAAGCTGTCCAAAATGACCAAAATGTGTTTTTAAATGTGTTAATGGTAATGTACAAACTAGAATTGGCATGAAGGAAGTAATTTGGTAAGTGTTGAATATGTAATTGGTAAGTGTTTGAAAAGGATGTTGAGGGCAGTGTGCAAATGGGCCTACAATCCTAAGTGTGTGACTCCAATTGGTATGAGGCCAATTGGAAGTGAAACTAGGCACAAAATGTGTCAACTTTGATGAAGAAAGCCTACCTAAATTCTGTCACACCCTACCCCTCTGTAAGGCATAACATGATCCCGAAGTATACCTTATGAATTACCAACTCCGTCTACTGATAACCCATTAAATACACTACAAGGGATTTTAAAAACTTTTCTTACTTCTTTTATAGTGGTGAGCACTATTTACAGGTGTTAAAGACTTTGGTGAACTGAAGTGAAACAACTAACTCATTTGATTTATTTGGAATATCTGTAAAAATTTTGGCAAGGTGCCATTTGTATTTTGGACAAAATAGTTCTTCAGAAAACCTGTAAAAAGCACTTCAATTATTTTCCAAAGCTCAACTCTTAACATTTTTCTCAATACAACACATTTCTCAACTCAATTCCATAGAAATTTTTCAAAGTCTGAGATAAGGAAATATAATACAATTTTTACAAGTCAAATAACTCATAATAAATTTACAACTTCAAGGTACAATTTGAATTTACAACTGCTCAAAACCAAAAACAAAATGTACATACAGTGTCATACATTACAGTACAAAATGCAAAATATTGGTATACTCATTATACCAGGTAATCCCTCACTGGATGTATTAGCAGCCTAGTCTGCTGCCCTGTCTGTCTCTCTACCTGCGACAGCAATAAAAAGCTATCGCTGAGACAATGTCTCAGTGGTGCACAACATTAACCAAATACAATTTTAATTCACAATTCATAAATCATATCAATAGTGGATACTTAAAACCATAGTTAAATTCAAGACAATGAATGTCATAAGGAATTTAAACTCCAATTCACAAATTATCAAAATTCATAATAACACAATTTAGTCAAATAGTTTAAGAATACCGTATTGCCAATTCATGCACAATTTGATCAAATAACTGAATAATACCTTTTTGTAAATCAATAACACAATTCGATCAAATAACTGAATAATATCGTTTTGCAAATCAATAACACAATTCAATCAAATAACTGAATAATATTGTTTTACAAATCAATAACACCATTCGATCAAATAATTGAACAATACAATGTTGCCAATCAATAACACAATTTAGGTCATGACACAAATTTTTCCATATATGCCGTATTGTACACCACGACAAGACATACTCACCCCAATAATCGAAATCAATGAGGGAGGAAGCTAGCTATCTAATGAGAACTCATCCATACTCACATCAGACTGGGAAGTCAAAGAGGGAGGAACATAATCATACTCACCCCAGACTGATAAGTCAAAGAGGGAGAAATAATCACACTCACCCCATTAATGGAGGAGGAACATAATATCCGTGTCATGCCAATTGTGAGTCAAAACAATTCCAAACATTTTATTCAAATGATCTGTAAGAATCCAATAAATTTCCAAAGTTATAATTTCATTCACAAAATGGCAACACAATTCGTAATTCACTTCAATTTCCACAAAAACCATTTACAGTGCTTTTCAATCAATAAGTATCCATCAATATCATTCAAACAATTTTTCACAGTTTCAAACCATTCACAATGTTTTTCAATCAATAAGTGTCCACCAAACACATTTCCACAATTTAAAACAATAATATACAAATAGTCATAATTTATTTCAATTGAAAAATTCAAAAGAAATAGCCGTTGTGCACAAACCTCTGATGACTGTCCCCCTGGTCTGGACTCAGTGTTTCCTTCCCTTTTGCTGAGTCCTTGTTAACTGAGAAACACAATTTGAAGTGTTTTAGTACTAAATTAAACCGTCTCTCTATCGATGGTGTTTGGTAAATAATGCATCAACTCAATTATTCACTTAATCACCTAATATACCGACCCTCGTTGCGTTTTAGGTAAATTAGGTTTTAGTGTCGTTAATATGTCTCATTCGATAGGGTTTTAGGTTTGGTACGTTTTACCAAACTCGTTTCTATGTATACTGCGTTTCCTTGCATTTTATTGCAATTTGTCGGATTCCGGGATACTGGTTTGACCTAGCCGGACGATCTAGTTCCCTCGGTTTTCGGGTCTCGGTCGAAACTACAAACTTGTAGATCTAGGTCTTATTGCACGCGGGGCAAAATTTCAGGTCAATCCGAGTTAAGTAGACCAAGTTATGGTCATTATACTATTGCTGGTCAAATGGTACCATTTTAGGTCAATTTTAGGTCAATTTGGTCAACTCTGGTTCGGCCAGTTTTTGGACCCGAACTTGTGCAAGCTTTTTGACTTGCTTCTGGTCATTTCTGGGCTTTGGTGTCTTCATAAGACTTGTAGGTATGGGTCTTAACTATTCTTGGTTAAAATTTCAGGTCAATTGGACCTGGTTTGAGTGAGTTATGGCCTAAACACTCACTGCTGCCCAATTGGTCATTTTTCAGGTCCTAATTGCACCTAATCCGAATTGGTCATTTTCTTAGGTCACCTTGCAAGTAGAATTTTGGTATGTTTTCTCAATGAAAGTTGGCACATTTTGTGCCTAGTTTCACCTCCAATTGGTCTCATACCAATTGAGGTTACACATTTAAACTTATTGGCTAAAATGTACACTGCCCTCTTTATGTCTTTCAAACCCCAATTCAAACACACATTACCTTGCAAAGTTTACTTCCATACCCTACCAATCTGTTTTGGTACATTACCAAAAGCATTTTCTACTTTACATTAACATTATTTTGGGCAGATTACCATTACCCTCAACACACCAAGTATAATTCACATTTACAATTTCTAAGTACCATTACATACACACCTAACCATTACAAATCTTACATACACTTTTCAATATCAATCTACATACATTTCATCAATCCTTCTAGGTCAATATTCTGCCCACACTTCCTTCAACACATACAATTACTCAAGTGTTCCCAAGCTGCCGCAAACTTTCTTCAACATCAAAGTGCCGTCCAATTTACCAATTCCCATCCAAGTGCATAAATCACCATATAAACATGAAATAATTCACTAGGTTACTAAATAACCATGATCAACATTATTTCTCATCAATTATATGCACAAATATCTCATCAAAAACGTGACTCATGGCTGTCCAAAATGAAAACAACAATAACTCTTCAAACTCAAAATTTTCTTTCACCAAACCAACACCCATAACATGCACACAAAACTTAACAAAGGAATTCTCAAAAAATGTAAACTTACCTTTGATTGTAACTTGCTAAACCTTCACCAAATTTCTCAAAATTGGTATCAATATCTTCCTTGTGATGTGTAGACAAAGTTTAATGAAGAAACCTAAGAGGTTGGAGTTGAAAATGGAGAGTTAAGAAAGCTTGCATGAAAAATGGCTATGGAGTTTCCTCTCACCTTCATTCACGGCAATGTTGAATTCATGTGGAGAAGATGGAGTTTCAGCTGCATATTAAGTGTACACATGTCCCACTATGTGTTTAATTAATTCCCTTAGTGGTCCACTAAAAAATTAAATCATATTATAAGTTAAACTTTCACTTAATCCCACATTAACCCATGATTTTAGCTATTTACTTTAGGTACCACCAAATTAATTTTTCATTTCATTTTCTAAGTGTAATATTATTTATTTTTAATGGACATTTAGGTCAAAAGACACTTCGGGATGTCAAATGACCATAATGCCCCTGTTCAGGTGGCATTCCCGATTTTTCGGTATTACCGGGTTTTGTCTGTTTTTCGATTTCTCACTTTTCTTTGTACTAATTATTTAATTTTTCTTTGATCTTTCTAATGATATTTATTCTTCAATAAGGTTCTATTTAAGTCTTAAAAATGTTTTCCGTGGTTCCCCATGATCCGAGGCGATCAACGGTCCACGCCGTGACTTTCCGGTGCGGTCACCCATCGCTAGGTTTTTCGGCTCGCTTATTCGGTTACATTTCTTTGCTATGATTTTTCCTTTGTTTTTCTTGTATTTTCTTTTCTTGTATTTCATTATTTATATCTCCTCATCCATATTGAAGTGTAGTTCTAGGCTTCCTAGCCGTCCGGATAGCACTGGTCACCGGAGCAGTAGAACGCACTACCGAACTTAGGGGTGTTACAAATTCTGTCCAGAAAGTAACCTTAAAAATGACCAAATCTGGATTAGTGACTTGAAAGCCTGGAAATTGACCATTTGGGCAGCAGTTAGTGTTTTGACCATAACTTGCTCAAAACAGGTCCAAATGACCTGAAACTTTTGCCATGAATAGTTTAGACATAGATCTACAATTCTTATGAAGACACAAAACCCAGAAATGGCCATAACCAAGCCAAATAGCTTGCACAAGTTCAGGTACCAAAACTGGCCGAACCAAAAGTGACCTAAAAATGACCTAAGCCTACCATTTTAGTGCATTTTGTCCATCATTTGTAAATTGACCATATCTTGGTCTACACTACTCAGAATGACCTGAAATTTTGCCCCGCGGGTAATAAGACATAGACCAACAAGTTTGTAGTTTGGATCAAAACCCGAAAATCAAGGAAACTAGGTCGTCCGGCTAGGTCAAAACAGTACACCAAAATCTGATAAATTGCAATAAAATGCAATACACTTGGAAATGAAATTGGTAACATATACCAACACTAAAGGGCTATAAAATGTGATATATTGCTAACATTAGAATTGACTCACTTAGAGTGCATCAAGGGTCAACATTATAAGTTGACTAATGAAATGAATTGAAGGAAATAGTACGAAGAAAAATTAAATATTGGATTTTATTATTAGAAATGAATTCATTGAGTACTGAGATACTTTAAATTTTCATTTCAGTTGAAAAGGATATTGATAAGCATAAGGAACACTGAGTCAGGGCCAAGAGACATATATCAGAGGTTTGTGCACAATAATTTTGATTTCTCATTTTCTACATAAAAAATTAATTGAACATTATAATTTTAAATTATGTCCATGCACAATACTTTTTATATTTACTGCTTTTACCAGAAAATTTATTTGGAGAATTGAGTTATGAATAATTTTTTATTGTTTGAACTTTGGGAATTGTATTTGGAAATTATTGTGTTGCCTACTTTGCAAATGGAAATTTTGAGATAAAATATGATTTGTGGTTTGTATGAAATATTTAAATATTGTGATTTGGAATTGTTTTGATTCACATTTAGCATGACAATATCACTATGTTCCTCCTCCATTTATGGGGTGAGTGTGATTATAATCCTCCCTCTTTGACTTATCAGTCTGAGGCGAGTGTGGATGAGTACTCATTATCTAGCTAGCTTCCTTTCTCCCTCATTGATTTTGATTATTGGGGTGAGTGTGCCTTGCCGTGATGCACACATGGCATATTCGGAAAAATTTGTGTCATGGCCTAAATTGTGTTATTGATTGGCAAAACTTTGTTACTCAGTTATTTGATCAAATTGTGTTATTAATTGGTAACACTGTGTTATTCAGTCATTTGATCAAATTATGTTATTGATTGGCAACACTGTGTTATTCAATTGCTTGATTAAATTTCTGTTATATGAGCTTTGAAAAATTGTGAATTGTTTGGATTGTAAATTGTCAATAAAAGTTTTACATACCGCATTTTAAATTGTTATTGTGCACCACTGAGTAAATTTTACTCAGCGATAGCATTTTCATTGCTGTCGCAGGTAGACAGATGGATAGAGCAGCAGAGTAGGCTACTTATACTACATTTTGAGATTTCACCAGGTATATTGAGTATACCATATTTTGTAGTTTTTGTTGTAATATATTTGCACCGTATGCATATATTGTACTTGATCTTGAGCAGTTGTAAACTAAAATTGTAAATTATTTTGGCTTGTAAAAATATTGTGATATATTTATCTTATCTCAGTTTTTGAAAACACTGGAAAATTGATTGTTGAACTGAGTTGATAATGTTGAGAAATTCATTGTGTTGAACAAATTATTGGGGTTTGGAATTGAGGAATTATATATTTGAAGTGCATTTTATAGGTTTTTGAATAACTATTTTATTCAAAATACAGATGGCACTTTGCCAAAATTTTTACAGAAATTATTGATACTCAAATTTGTTATTTTGTTTCACTTCAGTTAAAAATTTTTAATACCTGTCAAAAGTGCTCACCACTGTAAAAAGAAGTAAGAAAAGTTTTAAAATTCCTTGTAGTGTATTTAATGGGTTATCAGTAGACGAAGTTGGTAATTTAATTAGATATACTATGGGATCATGTTGTGCCTTACAGAGGGGTAGGGTGTGACATGTTTTAGTGGTATCAGAGCTAGTTTTTAAAATCTGTTTTGACCTGTAATTTGAATATTCTTTCTTCATAGTACAACTGCTCAATGTCATTATTTAATACATACAGTACATTACATTATAAATATGCACTAACAGGAGGAATTCTCCTTGTGTTATTGTTCAGGAGGTCTAAGGTCCTCGAATCGACTATGGAAGAAGGGTATCGTTCAGTCGATCAATCAATAGAGGCTGAGGTACAAGGGGATGCCCTAGCCCCTCAGAGAGTCGGAAGCTTGACTTTACCAACCCCACCTGTATAAATTACTGCACAAATGACCTAGTAAATGGCCATTTTCTTTCAACAAATGGTTCATAATCTGTTAGCCCAAGTCCAAGTACAAACCCAACCCCCACAAGGGCAGTGTGAAATAGAGAAGATGGAGAAACCTATGGGTCAGAGCTCGAGCAGTAATTTGCGGAAGAGAAAAGAAATTGAGGAGCCCTGAGCTTAAGGATATAACAGAGGTGGATCATCAGGGTAGAGACCACCAAGGTCCAGTCGTCGAACAACTAGAAGTTCCTACCCTCCCCGCCAATGTAAAACTTGTGGTAGAAATCATGGTGGGGTATGCTATAAGGCCATAGGAGCCTGTTATAACTGTGGAGGCATAGGACACTTTGCCAATGACTGCACCAGTGCTCGTGGGCCACCTCCTACTACTGCCGAAGGGTCAGTTCAAAATCCTGTCACTAGAGGTTCACAACCACCTAGTAGAGGTGGAGGCAAGGGTAGAGGTAGTCCATCAAGCAACCAAGGCATAGTGAATCAGTCAAAGTAAGGCAGTGCTCCAGTCAGAGTCTATGCAATGAGACATAGAGAAGAGGCTGAAACTTTTGACATTACTGCTGGTACTTTCTCGATTAGTAATTAAGATATATATATATATATATATATATATATATATATATATATATATATATATATATATATATATATATATATGTATTGTTTGACCTGGGGTCTACATACTTTTACTTTAGGGCCAGCATTGTTAGCCTTCCTACTGTCCCTCGTATAAAAAAAAATCAATTATCTAAAAGTAAGTTACAGTAATGGAATTGCTCTAGATGAGGCCAAAGATGTTACAGTTAGTAATTGTCAATGAATATTATAATCAGAATAAGTTTCGGATATTAGTGAATTCGAAAAGGATAAAATATAGGAAAATTTGATCTATTGGAATGTATCGTAGTAACTATGCAATGTTCTTGATATTTATACTGTAAGCTGTAGATTACAGTACTGACTTGAGATTATTGTGTAGAGCTACATACTACTGATAGTGCACCAAGATGAGAATAGTTTCCAATAGCATCTGTATTGGTATAGTTATGTCAGGACAAAATTTTATTGTTAGAAACGAGTTTGGAAATCCTACTTAGGGATTTAAAACTCAAAAGTTAGATTATCGAAAGGTTATAGTTTTGTACAAAAGGAAGTAAGTTATAGAATATTAATAGATAAAAAGAGTTGTGGAAGTAAAAATTTGAACAGTTGATTCAGATATAACAAAGAAATGTTACGAATGTGAGTAAGGTTATTGACTAGAATGATCAGAGGACCAATGACTAGATAAATAATTCTAATATGACCTCAAGAGTCATTCAATAAGGAAACATGAATTGAAATATTAGACAGAACTATAGTAAGGGAAGATTGGTGTTATGCAAACAAATTAAATATTGTATTAGATTGTTCAAAGTCTTATACAAATTCAAAGGAAAGAAGATTATACGATCATATAGAAAGGAGAAAATAAACGTATGACTATTGTAAGATGGCTATTGTGTAAAATTTCGGGACGAAATTTATTTTAAGGGGGGGAGAATTGTAACACCTTTATATTCGGTAGTGTGTTCTACTGTTCCGGTGACCAGTGTAGGTCCGGACAGCTAGAATGCCTAGAACTACATTTAAAAGTTAGTGAGGAGACATAAAATAATGAAATACAAGAAAAGAAAAAATGAGAAAAACAAAGGAAAAATAATAGCAATGAAATGTAACCAAGTTAAACGAGCTGAAAACCATAGCGATGGGTGACCGCACCGGGAAGTTGCGGCGTGGACCATTGACTAGCCCTGGAATGCGGGGAACCCTGAAAAATATTTTTAAGACTTAAATGAACATCTATTGAAGTATAAATGTCATTAGAAATATCAAAGAAAAATTAATTAACTAGTACAAAGAAAAACGTGAAATCGAGAAAACAACAAAACTCGGTGTTACCGAAAAATCGAGAATGCAACCCGAATAGGGGCATTGTGGTCATTTGACATTCCTAGTTGCCTTTTGACCTAAATTTTCATTAAAAATGAGTGGTATTGAATTTTGAAAATCCCATGACAAAAGGAAATTAAATGTCAAATACAATTTATGAAAAGTGAGGGGTAAAGATTAGGATAATTAAAAGTTTAATATCTTAATATTTAATCAAGTTAGTGGATATTAAGTGGCATAATATAAAAGCACCTAAGGACACCTGAGTGGGAAGAATTTCCCACTAACAAACCCATCTTCTTCACTTCCATTCTCCATAGCCGAATTGAATTCTCAAAAGCCTCCATTGAAGCTCTCACGTCCAAGCTTTGATTGTCCATCTTCAAGCCATGGTTTGCATAAGAGTTCTTCATTAAAGTCAAAGTATATAGCTTGGGCAACATTTTGGGAGCAAGAAAGGGAAGTTTTGGTGGAGTTTTGAGGAAAGTCCATAAGAGGTAAATGTGTATTTTTCAATCTTGCTTCATTAAACTTTGAGTGGAGGTTGTGGGTAGTTGATTTATGGAAGAATTTTTGATGTTGATGAATTATTTGAGTTGAGCCATTTAGGTAGCCATGAAACCTCACCATGAATAGCTTGTCCTTGCATGTAAATGGTTGTTTGAATGTTGATTTAAATGTTTAATTGTATTGAAGTTGAATTACATGTGTAAAGTTAGATTTGTAAGCTTGAAAAGTGACAATGGAAGTTGATGGGTATGTGTAAATTTGTGGCAACCTCATGAAGAAGATTGACGTATTTAAGTTCATGAAATATTGTTGAATTATGTTGCTTATGATGGCAGCATGTGTATGTGAATAATTGTTTGGATTTGAACATGTAAATGAGGTATGTTCATGTGGTTAAATTGTGTAAATGGACTTGGAAAATCTGGGCTATAATGTGTATGTTGAGAATGGTTACAAGCTATCCAAAATGACCAAAATGTGTTATTAAATGTGTTAATGGCAAGGTGCAAACCAGAATTGGAATGAAGGAAGTAATTTGGTAAGTGTTGAATATGTAATTGGTAAGTGTTTGAAAAGGATGTTGAGGGCAGTGTTCAAATGGGCCTATAACCCTAAGTGTGTGACTCTAATTGGTATGAGGCCAATTGGAAGTGAAACTAGGCCCAAAATGTGCCAACTTTGATGAAGAAAGCCTACTAAAATTCTGTCCAGAAAGTAACCTTAAAAATGACCAAATCCGAATTAGTGACTTGAAAGCCTGGAAATTGACCATTTGGGCAGCAGTTAGTACTTCAACCATAACTTACTCAAAACAGGTCCAAATGACCTAAAATTTTTACCATGAATAGTTTAGACATAAATCTACAATTCTTATGAAGACACCAAACCCAGAAAAGGCCAGAACCAAGCCAAATAGCTTGCACAAGTTTGGGTACCAAAACTGGCCGAACCAAAAGTGACCTAAAAATGACCTAAGTCTACCATTTTAGTGCATTCTGTCCAGCATTGGTAAATTGACCATATCTTGGTCTACACTTCTCAGAATGACCTAAAATTTTACCTCGCGTGCAATAAGACATAGACCTACAAGTTTGTAGTTTGGACCAAAACCCGAAAACCGAGGGAACTAGGTCGTCCGGCTATGTAAATACAGTACACCAAAATCCGATAAATTGTAATAAAATGCAATACACTTGGAAATGAAAATGGTAACATATACCAATACTAAAGGGCTATAAAATGTGACATATTGCTAACATTAGAATTGACTCACTTAGAGTGCATCAAGGGTCAACATTATAGGTTAACTAATGAAATGAATTGAAGGAAATAGTACCAAGAAAATTAAATATTGGATTTTATTATTAGAAACGAATTCATTGAGCACTGAGACACTTTAAATTTTGTGTTTCAGTTGAAAAGGATATTGAGAAGCATAAGGAACACTGAGTCAGGACCAAGAGGCATATATCAGAGGTTTGTGCACAATAATTTTGATTTCTCATTTTCTACTTAAAAATTTAATTGAACATTATAGTTTTAAATTGTGTCTGTGCACAATACTTTTTATATTCACTGCTTTTACTAGAAAATTTATTTGGAGAATTGAGTTATGAATAATTTTTTATTGTTTTAACTTTGGGAATTGTATTTGGAAATTATGGTGTTGCCTACTTTGCAAATGGAAATTTTGAGATAAAATATGATTTGTGGTTTGTATGAAATATTTAAATATTGTGATTTGGAATTGTTTTGATTCACATTTGGCATGACAATATCATTATGTTCCTCCTCCATTTATGGGGTGAGTTTGATTATAATCCTCCTTCTTTGACTTGTCAGTCTGAGGTGAGTGTGGATGAGTACTCATTATCTAGATAGCTTCCTTCCTCCCTCATTGATTTCGATTATTGGGGTGAGTGTGCCTTGTCGTGATGTACACATGGCATGTTCGGAAAAATTTGTGTCATGGCCTAAATTGTGTTATTGATTGGCAAAACTTTGTTACTCAGTTATTTGATCAAATTGTGTTATTGATTGGCAACACTGTGTTATTCAGTTATTTGATCAAATTATGTTATTGATTGGCAATACTGTGTTATTCAATTGCTTGATCAAATTTATGTTATATGAGCTTTGAAAAATTGTGAATTGTTTAGATTGTAAATTGTCAATAAAAGTTTTTCATACCGCATTTTAAATTGTTATTGTGTACCATTGAGTAAATTTTACTCAGCGATAGCTTTTTCATTGCTGTCGCAGGTAGACAGATGGATAGAGCAGCAGAGTAGGCTGCTTGTACTACATTTTGAGATTTCACTGGGTATATTGAGTATACCATATTTTGTAGTTTTTGTTGTAATGTATTTGCACTGCATGTATATATTGTATTTGATCTTGAGCAGTTGTAAACTAAAATTGTAAATTATTTTGGCTTGTAAAAATATTGTGATATATTTATCTTATCTCAGTTTTTGAAAACACTGGAAAATTGATTGATGAACTGAGTTGATAATGTTGAGAAATTCATTGTGTTGAACAAATTATTGGAGTTTGGAGTTGAGGAATTATATATTTGAAGTGCTTTTTACTAGTTTTTGAAGAGCTGTTTTATTCAAAATACAGATGGCACTTTGCCAAAATTTTTACAGAAATTATTGATACTCAAATTTGTTATTTTGTTTCACTTCAGTTAAAAATTTTTAATACCTGTCAAAAGTGCTCACCACTGTAAAAAGAAATAAGAAAAGTTTTAAAATTCCTTGTAATGTATTTAATGGGTTATCAGTAAATGAAGTTGGTAATTCATTAGATATACTACGGGATCATGTTGTGCCTTATGGAGGGGTAGGGTGTGACATATTTTAGTGGTATTAGAGCTAGCTTTTAAAATCTGTTTTGACCTATAATTTGAATATTCTTTCTTCATAGTATAACTGCTCAATGTCATTATTTAATACATACAGTACATTACATTATAAATATGCACCAACAGGAGGAAATCTCCTTGTGTTATTGTTTAGGAGGTCTAAGGTCCTCAAATCGACTATGGAAGAAGGGTATCGTTCGGTCGATCAATCAATAGAGGCTGAGGTACAAGGGGATGCCCCAGCTCCTCAGAGGGTCGGAAGCTCGACTTTACCAACCCCACCTATACAAATTACTGCACAAATGACCCGGCAAATGGCCACTTTCTTTCAACAAATGGCTGATAATCTGTTAGCCCAAGCCCAAGTACAAACCCAACCCCCACAAGGGCAGTGTAAAATAGAGAAGAGGGAGAAACCTATGGGTCAGAGCTCGAGCAGTAATTTGGGGAAGAGAAAAGAAATTGAGGAGCCCCGAGCTCAGGGATATAAGAGGGGTGGATCATCAAGGTAGATACCACCAAGGTCCAGTCGTCGAACAACTAGAAGTTCCTACCCTCCCCGCCAATGTAAAACTTGTGGTAGAAATCATGGTGGGGTATGCTATAAGGCCATAGGAGCCTGTTATAATTGTGTAGGCACAGGACACTTTGCCAAGGACTGCACCAGTGCCCGTAGAGTTGGGCCACCTCCTACTACTGACAAAGGGTCAGTTCAGAATCTTGTCACCAGAGGTTCACAACCACCTAGTAGAGGTGGAGGCAAGGGTAGAGGTAGTCCATCAAGCAACCAAGGCATTGTGAATCAGTCAAAGCAAGGCAGTGCTCCATTCAGAGTCTATGCAATGAGACATAGAGAAGAGGCTGAGACTTTTGACATTGTTACTAGTACTTTCTCATTTAGTAACTAAGATATATATATGTATTGTTTGACTAGGGGTCTACATACTTTTACGTTTGGGCCAGCATTGTTTGCCTTTTTATTGTCCCTCGTATAAAATAAAAAAAAAATTAGTTATCTAAAAGTAAGTTACAGTAATGGAATTGCTCTAGATGAGGCCAAAGATGTTACAGTTAGTAATTGTCAATGAATATTGTAATCAGAATAAGTTTCGGATATTAGTGAATTCAAAAAGGATAAAATATAGGAAAATTTGATCTATTGGAATGTATCGCAGTAACTATGCAATGTTCTTGATGTTTATACTGTAAGCTGTAGATTACAGTACTGACTTGAGATTATTGTGTAGAGCTACGTACTACTAATAGTGCACTAAGATGAGAATAGTTACCAATAGTGTCTGTATTGGTATAGTTATGTCAGGACAAAATTTTATTGTTGGAAACGAGTTTGGAAATCCTACTTAGGGATTTAAAACTCAAAAGTTATAATATCGAAAGGTTATAGTTTAGTATAAAAGGAAGTAAGTTATAGAATATTAATAGATAAAAAAAGTTATGGAAGTAAAAATTTGAACAGTTGATTCAGATATAGCAAAGAAATGTTACGAATGTGAGTAAGGTTATTAACTAGAATGGTCAGAGGACCAATTGTTAGTAGTATGCCCTAGAGCATATCATTTAGTATGTATCTTGTACATATTTTATTAATAAAAGGAATTTCCACTTTTCCATTTACATAATATATTTACGTGTAATAGAAAAGGTCCATTGATATTTTGTTAGAAATATTATTCTTAAGTTGTTAAGAATATGAGTGACAATATTTCTAGCACAAAGTATCATAAATAGGTTCACAATCGAGGATACTTTATAATAAGGACATGACTTATCCAGAAAGATTGTATTTATGTTTGTTCCCAAGTTATTTATATGAGATATAAATAAGATGGAATAGTGAGTCTCATGCCATATAACAAACATGATAGGCACTTATAAATGATAAGTAGGCCGAATCAGTGACACTTATGACAAGCACATGGAGTTTACTCTTATCAATGTTTTGTCATAAATCATATCAGTGCATATAATCTTTAGACCTGAGATAGCACAGTTATCTTATATATAGGTAGTTTGAGTTTGATACTGCTTTCATACTTGTACTATGTATGGGTATATGGGCATGTGTTGGCTCCTACTAGTTATATAAGGAGGTAGGTGTTGATCAAAATGGAATCTGTTCCTCTAAGTAAATAGAGATAAAATCCTATGTTCATTTAATTGTTCTTGATATTTCAAGTTCATGGCCAGGACAAATAGATTTATTCAGAAAAGAGTTTCTGATGAGAAAATCTTTTTAATCAAGAACTGGAATTAAAAGAGAACATAATATTCATAGCAAATGGAGTTTGACATAAACCATGACTCCAGCTTGAGTTGGGATTTTGTAACAGAGAGATTCTAGTACATGGTAACATATGATTATAGGTTCATTTAAGGTAAACCTTATTACTAATTGGGTGGCCATGGCATGCTATGCTAGGTGTTAACCATGGTCTATGAGGTTCATAAAATGATTTAGAGAAATCATTTATGGTAAGAAAGAGTTCTGATGATATTAAGAGTTAATATCATGTCTCATTGTCAATTAGTGATGAGCCTAGTAAGTCACACACATACAAAAGTTATCACCTATTTAAATATTAATTAATTAATTAATTAATTAATTAAAGTGTTTAATTGATTAATTAAATAGGTTTGGTTTGCAATTAAATTGCAAAGTCCCTAGCATGACTTGAAACCAAATCTAGATTATTGGATGTGTAGTATAACTTAAATTTATATTTAAAGTGTTTAAATATGAATTTAATTAATGAGAAATTAATTAATAGAGATTAATTAATTAATTTATATTTGATATAAATTAATTAGAAGAAGAAAAATAATTATTTTGGGTTAAGAACTCAAAATTAAGACACAGGGGCATTTTGGTCATTTCACAGTGTGACACGTGGCACCATGAGATGGTGACACGTGGGATTACACATAAGTTTTCCAAATGTTTTTTAATCATGTAAGATGATTAAAATCAAGATTAAATATAGGTTTGACACTTGGCACAATGTGATTGGGTCACTTAAACCTAGAGCTAATCAAAGGGTGACATGTGGCAAGGGTTTAATGTGTTAACCTAGCTATTTAAGTGTTGTTATGAAAAGAAAAGCAACCAGCAGCCACTCCTCTCCTTTGTCACGCCACTTTGAGGTTTTTCATCTATTCTTCTTCATCTCTCATCAATTCAAAGAGATTAGCCATCAATCTCTTAAATTAAGAACACTAGAAATTGTTTCTAGTGTCTTGTTTACATCTCTAATCTCTTAAAAGGCAGAACTTGAATTTCTAATTAATAGAAAAAGCTTTAGAAGCTGTTAAAGGGCTGCCATAGGTGTTCTTGGTGTGGACAAGCTAGAGGGACAACATCTGGTGTCCTGAAGATGAATTCCAAAGGCGCAGACACGCTGCAGTGCATCAAGAGGTTAGTGTAATCGTTCTTGATTTAATCTAGGGTTCTAAAATTAATCTGATTAATTTTAAAATCTTAAATGGCAAATACAGATCCAAAAACATATTAAAAGATTTTTAATATGTTGTTTATCATTGAAATCAAATAGATAAAAATAAATCTTGCATGATGCATGTAACCCTAGGTGAAAATTTTTGAATTCAATGGTATAAACTTGTGTTTTTCACGCTTCCGTTCCTTCACCAATGACTAGATAAATAATTCTAACATGACCTCAAGGGTCATTCAATAAGGAAACATGAACTGAAATATTAGACAGAACAATAGTAAGAGAAGATTGGTGTTATACAAACAAATTAAATGTTGTATTAGATTGTTAAAAGTCTTATACAAATTCAAGGGAAAGGTGATTATACGATCATATAGAAAGGAGAAAACAAATGTATGACTATTGTAAGATGGTTATTGGGTAAAATTTCGAGATGAAATTTATTTTAAGGGGGGGAGAATTGTAACACCTCTATGTTCAGTAGTGCGTTCTACTGTTCCGGTGATCAGTGTTAGTCCAGACAGCTAGAATGCTTAGAACTACATTTAAAAGTTAGTGAAGAGACATAAAATAATGAAATACAAGAAAAGAAAATACAAGAAAAAGAAAGGAAAAATAATAGCAATGAAATGTAACCAAGTTAAACAAGCCGAAAACCATAGCGATAGGTGACCGCACCGGCAAGTTGCGGCATGGACCATTGACTAGCCCTGGAACGCGGGAAACCCTGGAAAATATTTTTAAGACTTAAATGAACATCTATTGAAGTATAAATATCATTAGAAATATCAAAGAAAAATTAATTAATTAGTTCAAAGAAAAACAAGAAATCGAGAAAATGATAAAACTCGGTATTACCGAAAAATCGGGAATGCAACCCGAATAGGGGCATTGCGGTCATTTGACATTCTGAGTTGCCTTTTGACCTAAATTTCCATTAAAAATAAGTGGTATTGAATTTTGAAAATCCCATGAAAAAAGGAAATTAAATGTTAAATACAATTTGTGAAAAGTGAGGGGTAAAGATTAGGATAATTAAAAGTTTAATATCTTTATATTTAATCAAGTTAGTGGACATTAAGTGGCACAATATAAAGCACGTAAGGACACCTAAGTGAGCAGAATTTCCCACTAACAAACCCATCTTCTTCACTTCCATTCTCCATAGCCGAATTGAATTCTCAAAAGCCTCCATTGAAGCTCTCACGTCGAAGCTTTGATTGTCCATCTTCAAGCCATGGTTTGCATAAGAGTTCTTCATTAAAGTCAAAGTATACAGCTTGGGCAACATTTTGGGAGCAAGAAAGGGAAGTTTTGGTGGAGTCCATAAGAGGTAAATGTGTATTTTTCAATCTTGCTTCATTAAACTTTGAGTGGAGGTTGTGGGTAGTTGATTTATGGAAGAATTTTTGATGTTGATGAATTATTGGAGTTGAACCATTTGGGTAGCCATGAAACCTCACCATGAATAGCTTGTCCTTGCATGTAAATGGTTGTTTGAATGTTGATTTAAATATTTAATTGTAGTGATGTTGAATTCCATGTGTGAAGTTTGATTTGTAAGCTTGAAAAGTGACAATGAAAGTTGATAGGTATGCATAAATTTGTGATAGCCTCGTGAAGAAGATTGAAGTATTTAAGTTCATGAAATATTGTTGAATTATGTTGCTTATGATGGCAGCATGTATATGTGAATAATTGTTTGGATCTGGACATGTAAATGAGGTATGTTCATGTGGTTAAATTGTGTAAATGGACTTGGAAAATTATGGGTTATAATGTGTATGTTGAGAATGGTTACAAGCTATCCAAAATGACCAAAATGTGTTGTTAAATGTGTTAATGGTAAGGTACAAACCAGAATTAGCATGAAGGAAGTAATTTGGTAAGTGTTGAATATGTAATTGATAAGTGTTTGAAAAGGATGTTGAGGGCAGTGTGCAAATGGGCCTATAACCCTAATTGTGTGACTCCAATTAGTATGAGGCCAATTGGAAGTGAAACTAGGCACAAAATGTGCCAACTTTGATGAAGAAAGACTACCTAAATTCTGTCCAGAAAGTAACCTTAAAAATGACAAAATCGGGATTAATGACTTGAAAGCCTGGAAATTGACCTTTTGGGCAGCAGTTAGTGTTTTGACTGTAACATACTCAAAACAGGTCCAAATGACCTGAAATTGACACCAAAGCCGAGAAATGGCCAGAACCAAGCCAAATAGCTTGCATAATTTCAGGTATCAGAACTGGCCGAACCAAAAGTGACCTAAAAATGACCTAAGACTACCATTTTAGTGCATTCTATCCAGCATTGGTAAATTGACCATATCTTGGTCTGCACTACTTAGAATGACCTGAAATTTCACCCCACATGCAATAAGACATAGACCTACAAGTTTATAGTTTGGACCAAAACTCGAAAACTGTGGGAACTAGGTCGTTCGGCTAGGTTAAAACAGTACACTGAAATCCGATAAATTGCAATAAAATGTAATACACTTGGAAATGAAATTGGTAGCATATACCAACACTAAAGGGCTATAAAATGTGACATATTAGTAACATTAGAATTGACTCACTTAGAGTGCTTTAAGGGTCAACATTATAGGTTGACTAATGAAATGAATTGAAGGGAATAGTATCAAGAAAAATTAAATATTGAATTTTATTGTTAGAAACGAATTCATTGAGTATTGAGACACTTTAAATTTTGTGTTTCAGTTGAAAACGATATTGAGAAGCATAAGGAACACTGAGTCAGGACCAAGAGGCATATATCAGAGGTTTGTGCCCAATAATTTTGATTTCTTATTTTCTACTTAAAAATTTATTTGAACATTATAGTGTTAAATTGTATCTGTGCATAATACTTTTTATATTCACTGTTTTTACCATAAAATTTATTTAGAGAATTGAGTTATGAATAATTTTTTATTGTTTTAACTTTGGGAATTGTATTTGGAAATTATTGTGTTGCCTACTTTGCCAATGGAAATTTTGAGATAAAATATGATTTGTGGTTTGTATGAAATATTTAAATATTGTGATTTGAAATTATTTTGATTGGCAATATTGCTATGTTCTTCCTCCATTTATGGGGTGAGTGTGATTATAATCCTCCCTTTTTGACTTGTCAGTCTGAGATGAGTGTAGATGAGTACTCAGTATCTAGCTAGCTTCTTTCTTCCCTCATTGATTTCGATTATTGGGGTGAGTATACCTTATCGTGATGTACGCACGGCATGTTCGGAAAAATTTGTGTCATGGCCTAAATTGTGTTATTGATTGGCAAAACTTTGTTACTCAGTTATTTGATCAAATTGTGTTATTGATTGGCAACACTGTGTTATTCAATTATTTGATCAAATTATGTTATTGAATGGCAATACTGTGTTATTCAATTGTTTGATCAAATTTGTGTTATATGAGCTTTGAAAAATTGTGAATTGTTTAGATTATAAATTGTCAATAAAAGTTTTACATACCACATTTTAAATTGTTATTGTGCACCACTGAGTAAATTTTACTCAGCGATAGCTTTTTCATTGCTGTCGCAGGCAGACAGATGGACAGAGCAGCAGAGTAGCTACTTGTACTACATTTTGAGATGTCACCGGGTATATTGAGTATACCATATTTTGTAGTTTTTGTTGTAATGTACTTGCACTGTATATATATATTGTACTTGGTCTTGAGCAGTTGTAAACTAAAATTATAAATTATTTTAGCTTGTAAAAATATTGTGATATATTTATATTATCTCAGTTTTTGAAAATACTGGAAAATTCATTGTTGAACTGAGTTGATAATGTTGAGAAATTCATTGTGTTGAACAAATTATTATAGTTTGGAATTGAGGAATTATATATTTGAAGTGCTTTTTATAGGTTTTTGAAGAACTATTTTATTCAAAATACAGATGGCACTTTGCCAAAATTTTTACAGAAATTATTGATACTCAAATTTGTTATTTTGTTTCACTTCAGTTAAAAATTTTTAATACGTGTCAAAAGTACTCACCACTGTAAAAAGAAGTAAGAAAAGTTTTAAAATCCCTTGTAGTGTATTTAATGGGTTATCAGTAGACGAAGTTGGTAATTCATTGGATATACTGCGGGATCATGTTGTGCCTTATAGAGGGGTAGGGTGTGACACTGTAGCAAACCCGATGGAACTTGATGTTCTGCCTTAACTTACTGACATGTCAAACATTTAGTCACATAGTCATCTTTGTCCTTCTTCATACTAGGCCACCAATAATGAGGCTTCAAGTCATGATACATCTTTGTACTTCCTGGGTGCATAGCATAAACACTGGTATGTGCCTTTTTCAGAATATTGGCTTTCAATTCTCCATCATCTAGTACACACACTCTTCCTTTGTAGTACAGACACCCATCTGCTTTCTCCTCATAGTCAGTTGCTTTCCCTTATGAGATTTTACTCACAATAATTTCTCATCTACCTTTTGCCCATCTAAAATCTACTGTAGCAGGTTTGGCCTCACTTGCAACTCAGCCAAAATAGCTTTATCTCGAGACAAGGATAGACGGGCATTCAATGATCTCAAAGCTGTGATGGATTTTCTGCTCAAAGCATCAACAACTACATTTGCCTTCCCAGGATGGTAGTCAGTCACACAATCGTAGTCCCTCAGGAACTCAATCCATCGCCTCTGTTTGAGATTGAGCTCCTTCTGGGTTAGCAAGTATTTCAGACTTTTGTGGTCTGTGTAAATGTATCACTTTTCACCTTACAAGTAGTGCCCCCATATCTTTAGTGCGAAGATAATTGCTATAAGTTCTAGATCATGGGTAGGGTAATTCTATTCATGTGGCCTTAGCTGCCTGGAAGCTTAGTCGACCACCTTCCCCTCTTGCATCAATACACACCCTAACCCATTATGAGAGGCATCATTGTAGACCACAAAGTTCTTTCCCGACACTGGCTGTGTTAACACTGTGCCTCTGTCAAAATAGCCTTCAACTTCACAAAACTAGCTTGACACTTGTCATTCTAGTCAAATCTGAAATTCTTGTGCAACAACTTGGTCATTGGATCAGCTATTAAAGAAAATCCTTTCACAAATCTTCTGTAATACTCAGCTAGCCCCAAGAAATTTCTAACCTTAGTTGTATTTCTGGGAGGCTTCCATTCCATCACTGCTTCTATTTTCTTAGAATCCACTCTAATCCCATCAGTTGACACTATGTGTCCAAGGAATGTAATTTCATTCAACCAGAAGTCACACTTGGACAACTTAGTATACTGCTTTTTTTCTTTCAGGGTTTAGAGAACAATCCTCAAATGCTCATCATGTTCTTCCCTGGTCTTGGAATACACCAAAATATCATCAATAAAGACCACTACGAACCAATCTAGGTATAGATGGAAGATACGGTTAATAAGGTCCATGAATGCTACTAGTGCATTTGTTAGGCTAAAAGGCATCACCAGAAAACTCATAATGCCCATAACGGGTCCTGAATGCAGTCTTTTGCACATCTGTATCCTTCACCCTCAACTGATGATACCCTGATCTGAGATCAATTTTTGAAAATATTCCTGCTCCCTTCAACTAATCAAACAGATCATCAATTCTAGGCAACGGATATTTGTTCTTCATTGTCACTTTATTCAACTGCAGGTAATCAATGCATAACCTCAAAGTCCCATCCTTCTTCTTCACAAATAGTACTAGAGCTCCCCATGGTGACACACTGGGGCATATGAACTCTTTATCCAGTAACTCTTGTAACTGGATTTTCTGTTCCTTCAATTCTATGGGTGCCATCCTATAAGGAGCAATAGAGATTGGTGCTGTACCCGGCAGTATCTCAACAACAAATTCAACTTCCCTTTCTGGTGGCAAGCCAGGCAATTCTTCAGAGAACACATCGGGGAAGTCTCTTACTGTGGGTATGTCACACAAATTTGGCTTATCCTGCCTAGTATCCACCACATGTGCTAGGTACGCTTCACAGCCTTTTCTCATTAGTTTTTTTGCAACTGTGGCTGAGATGACATTAGATAAGAAATTTGTCCTTTCCCCCACAACTGTAATCTCATTACCCTTAGGAGTTTTCAAGGAAATTCTCTTCAATTTACAATCAACCATTGCTTGATGATGTGACAACCAGTTTATTCCTAAAATCACATCAAACTCATGGAAAGGCAACTCAATCAGGTCTGCCAACAATTCATACCCCTAAATCCTTAACGGGCAACCCTTGTACACCTTGTTCACCACTACATTGTTGCCTAATGGATTAGTGATCAGGATGTCTTAGTCACTCTCCCTTACTAGTATCTCCCTTTCTATGGGTAGGTTGATGCAGATGTATGAATGAGTGGATCCTGGATCCACCAATGCATGCACAGATATATTGTAGAGGGAGAACGTACCCCTGATGACGTCCGGGGCATCTTGCTCAACCTGAGCTCTTATGGCATAGGCTCTAGCCTATGGCCTCTCTGCTGGCTCAGATGCAGGTCTTTGTGATGGTCCCACTGCCTCAGATTTGCCAGATTTCCTACCCCTTTGTGGTGCAGGAGCAGGTCTGTCTGCTTGTGTTGGAGCAGCTATAGCAGTTCTGCATGGACAGTTCCTTAACTGATGCTTTGTCGACCCACACCTTAGGCAGGCACTCGTCACTCTACAAAACTCCCCCTTGTGCCACTTCAAACAATGCAGACATGCAGAAGATGTTGGGACTAGTCCCTTGAACCCTGTTCCTAGAGAGCTGCCCACTGATGGTGTGGACTGACTTCTCCTAGGGGTGAATCAGAGCACAGGTCCTGGATCGACACGACCTTGAGGTTGACCTGAACTCTGTGCAGGTGGACCTTTGAACTTCTTTCCTGGTGCAGGAGATGAGCTAGACTGACCCGAACCCCTTTTCTGCTATCTATCTCTTCTAGTCCGCTCACTTATTCTGACTTTCTCAACTTTTAAAGCAGCTTTCACTTAGTGAAGTCTGTAATTCCCAAGGCAGTAATCATGATCTTTATGTTGCCATTTAATTCCTCTTCAAATCTTTTAAACCTCTCAGTTTCATTAGGGACTATCTCCCTTCCATAACAGCTCAGTCTAACAAATTCCTTTTCATACTCTGCCACTGTCAGCTGTCTCTGCCTCAGGTTAATGAACTCTCTTCTTCTCTCTTCCAGGTATACATTACCCACATACTTCTTCTTGAATTCTAAGAGGAAGAAGTCCCAAGTTATTAATTATGGCTGCATTTCACTAGACACTGTATCCCACCATTGGTAGGCATCATCTTGCAACAGAGATACAACAGCTTCTAGGTTTTGCTCTAGAGTGCAGTGGAGTTGCTTTAAAACCCTTCCTGTTCTGTTCAACAAATTCTCGACTGCAATAGAATCATCTTCTCTCTTGCCAAAGAAATCCACTACTCTAAAGTTTCTCAATCTTTCTAGATGTGATTTCTACTATGGAGGTGGTGGTGGTGGCATTATGTGACACCCCTTACCCGACTACAGTGTAGCCGAGCAAGTTATGCCACTCAGTGTGCCAAGCACTCTATTTTATCTTAATTCATTTTTATTCTTCCTTTTGAATATAACTTGTGAAATATAATTTATTTAAGCCATTTATCGAAATTATAATTTATTTGAGGTTCCGAGAATTTTATAGAAAATCCAGCAGAATACCGGCTAAAAATGGAGAAAACCGTTCTTCGGAACCTGTGAAAAACACTTCCAATATTCATATATTCGTATTCAATTACTCTCAAACTCCAATAATCATCATCTCAACATTTGTCAACCATTCATTTCTCAATTTCAATTCTCAATCATTCATCTCGTTTGATAGTCATGTAACAGTCACAGATCAATATTCACTTTTCCATTTACAAGCACAAATTTGCATTATTTACATGAAAATCAAAATACATTACATAAGTTTCATTACATATGAGAAAATCAAAATTTATTACAGAATGCCAAAATGACAACTAGTGTCCTACCAATGCACTGCAGAAGTTGAGGTGACACGGACACTATGCAGAACTGTGAACTGCCTTACCGAATCTGTGGTCTACTGGGCCCTCTGTCCAAATCTTCAGTACCTACGCTGTAAAGCGACGCTAAGCATAAAGCTTAGTGGTGCCAATAATACAAGAAAATATAATATGCAAATAAAAATAATAATTTCCTTGCTATTGTGTTCATAAGAAATGAATAATTACTAACTTATTGTTTAATCGAGGGCTAATCATGTTTTATGATATTAACTTCTTCATTCATTTCGTTAATTATTTTCTTCATGATATTGAGCTTCTTTGTATTTTTGTAATCATTCCTGATACTTAATTTTCGTACTTTCTTTAATAATCAGTTCACAGTTATACTTTTCCATTCATTTGGTTGCCAAGTAACCTATACTGGATGACTGGACTGGATAACGGATCGTTGGCACTGGGCACCGCGGTGCCTCGGGCCGTCATACCATGGGACGCAGAACGTCAACCACGTATGCAGTCAATATAGCTAAAAGCTATGATATCACATAATCGGGCATAAAAGCCATGAATACGGGCATAAAAGCCATGGATATGGGCATAAAGCCATGAATACAGGCACAAAGCCTTTCCTTTCGCAGTACTGCTAAAATAATACCCTATTGGCATGCCAAACTATCCAAACCAATCTAGTTAGGTATACTAGGGCATTTGATACTTTTAAATTTTTCAAATTTTGAATTTCAAGTGTTGGTGTCACTATTCACCTCATTGGTCAACAAAAATGTTGACTTTTGGATAAAAAATAGGTGTATTGGTTTTAACACCCCAAACATATCACATTTTGTATTTAAAACTTGTTGGTATTGGTTGCCAATACCATTTCTAAGCTTAATGCTATTTGAACAAAATTTTCAGATTTGGAGCTTCATCTTTATTGTTCCATTTGATATTTCTACAGTGGGAATTTGAGGAAATAGTAAACATGAAAGTTGTTCCTTATTTTGTCTAGTTGAATTTCTTTTTTTGAATCACTCCATTTGGAGTTTTGTAACTCAAGTTATGGCCAAAATAAGTTTACTGTTCACGTGTACTGTTCATGCTGAAATTTTGGGTTTTGACAGATTTTGGTCCAACTTTGGTCAGTAATTTGACCAAGTTAAGTTCATAATTTGGTCTAACTTTCTTCATATGACATGTTCTACCATACCTTAGGTTTCCATCGGTTCAAGAATCGCCTAAATCCGAGTTTTCTAGAGGGAGTTATAGTCATCCAAACATTACTGTTCAAATGTAAATCTGCAGAGTTGCAGGTTTGATAACTTAACTTTTCCCAATCATTTGAATGGGTTAATGGCATTATTTGGGGTAGGTTTCTTCATGAAAGTTGTTTTTCTATATCTTATCTTGTTGCTGTAAAAATTTCAGGTCAATTAACCAAATCTACAGTGAGTTATGGCCAAATGAACAGTTACTGTTCATTTGGTCAATTCTGCAGGGGCTGTTGCAGGGTGTCCGGATTGGGGCCAAGTTTTGGTCCTCTTGCTTTGGTCTTTTGGGCATGGTTTCTTCAGCAAAAATGTGCCATTATAAGCCTAGTTTCATGTCCAATTGGCCAAACACCAATTGGACCAACACAGCCCAAGTTATGGCAGTGCAAGTGGACTGAATTTTCAGTCCCTCTGCTGCTGTCCTAGGGCAGCCTGCAACTTCACTTTGCAATCCTATTTTTCAGTCCATATTATGGTTAACTTACCTAAGATGGTCACTAATTGACCATTAAAATGTGCTCTAACAATTTCCTAAGCCAAGTCAATTTTCACTCCCCAAAACCCTAGCCTCACATTAGGTTTTCTACAAAATGCCTTAGTTAGCATACCAACTTATTATTCTTATGTTTATAAACTTCCTACATGATTCTAGTTCACTTCAAGCTCATCAAAAACACTCCTTCCTATTCCTTCACTAGGGCAGCCAAAACTCATGTACACATACACATGAATTTTGTTCATTTAAATTACATTTTCTTACTAAATTCAAGTTCCATTTCATGAAATTAAAGAGTTTTAGGTATATAGTGCACTAACCTTGAATAGGGCAGTTTTTTTCCCAACTCAAACTTCTCTTTCTTTCCTCTTCTTGGCTGCCAAAAGCTTGTTTAAGGTGTAGGGTAAAATTTTAATGAAGTGGGGTTAGGGTTTTATGGTGAAACAAGGTAGGAAATTAAGCTTGCTTGATTGAAAATCAATGGAGGGAGAAAGAAGAGAAACTCACGTTTTTGGCTGAAGATAAGGCAGCTGGTTTTTGGTCTTCCTTGGTCTTTATTTAGCTCTTTTATTAGTTAGTCAAATGGTTACTTAGTGGTGATTGGTTGGCAATTTTAAATGACATCACAATGATGTCATAAATAAGCTTTTTCTTCACTTTCTTTTCTTTCCTCCACTACTCATCTTCAATTTAATTTCTAGTAATGTTTATCCATATTTTATGTCATATTAATTATTTACTCAACTGGACAAGTCGGCCAAAAATCACCTCTGAAGGCGAAATGACCAAAATGCCCTCCGTTTGGCTTAACGGGTCAAAATTGTCTGTACCGATTGAAAAATTTTTCTAAATATTTTCTTGGCATTCTAATGCCATAGGAACCTCAATGACCCTTCTCTGGAGTCCCAAAAATTATTTTATGAATTTTTTCCCGGGTCTAGGGCTCCTCGTTGCGAGAACCGCAACTTACCTCTGGTTACCCATCGCTTGGGCACCGGCTCATTTGACTTAGTTGCATTTTATTTCTAAATTTTTTTACTAAATTTTTCTTATTAATATTTGAGTTAATTATGGTTCCTCACTTTAGTTTAAATATTTTTCCAGAAGTTCTAGCTGTCCGGACCGACACCGGTCACCGGAACAGTAGTCTGTGCGGAATTGCTACCGGGAGGATGTTACACATTACCCCAGCCATCTATATGAAGAACTCGGCCATTTGCTAGAACATGGCCTATGAAGGTTGAACAGGCCCTGCTGGAGCTCGTGGAGTAGGTTCTCTCCTACCCCTAGTCTCAGCTGCTGTAGGTGGAGCTTGACTCTCCACTTCCTCCTCAACTACCCTCTAAGATGTGGGGTCCATATCCCATTCAAAATAACAAAGACAAATAGATCTGTATTAGTGTCACATCGACTCTTACAAATGCAATGCATGGTATGGACTCGTTCTAGGCCCAAAAACGCCTAAACTATGCTCTGATACCACTAAATGTGACACCCCTTACCCGTCTACAGTGCAGCCAAGTAAGATATGTCACACAGTGTACAGAAACACCATATTTTGTCTCAATTATTTTTATCCTTATTTATTTATTTTTATATAGTTATGAAGTACAATTTGTGAAATATGATTCATTTAAGTCATTTATTGAAATTATAAATTTATTTCAGGTTTTGCAAATTTTATAGAAAATCCGGATGAGTACCGGCTAAAAATGGAGAAAACAGTTCTTCAGAACCTGTGAAAAACATTTCCAATATGTTTTCAATCATTCCCAAACTCCATTTCATCAACAAAGTCTCAATATGTTTCAACAATATTTCCATTTCTCATTCATTCTGTGACACCCCTTACCCGTCTACAGTGTAGCCGAGCAAGATATGCCACACAGTGTATCGGAACACCCTATTTTAATTCAATCATTTTTATTCTTCCTAATTTATTATTATTTTTTTATATAGTTATGAAGTACAATTTGTGAAATGTAATTCATTTCAGTCATTTATTGAAATCATAATTTTTTTTTTGAGGTTCCACAAATTTTATAGAAAATCTGGCAGAGTACCGGCTAAAATTGGAGAAAACAGTTCTTCGGAACCTCTGAAAAACACTTCCAATATGTTTTCAGTCATTCCCAAACTTCATTTCATCAACAAAATCTCAATATTTTTCAACAACATTTCCATTTCTCAAACATTGATTTCATATGATATTCATGTAAAAGTCATCAATAAATATTCACTCTTTCATTCATAAACATAATTTCCACTATTTACATCAATACTAAAATACATTACATAATTCTTAATTACACATGAGAAAATAAAAGTTAATTACAAAATACCAAAATAAAACCTAGTGTCCTACCAATGCACTAAAGACGGTGAGGTGACACAGACACTATGCAGAGCTGTAGAAGGTCTCACCCTGTCTATGGTCTACTGGGCTCTCAGTCGGTCTCTCCAGAACCTACGCGTGGCAAAAAGCAACACACTAAGCAATAATACTTAGTGGTGCTAATAATAAAATAAAAAAAAATAATAGAAAATAAATATGCAGAGCATGTTCTGATGTCTTATGCAGACAATTTTTCGATCATTATTAATAATTTTATTTATTTTGTATTTGATATATTCATAATTTCATTAAATTTATCCACTTCTATTTTTGGTTGCCCAAGTAACCTATACTGGATGACTGGACTAGATAAACGGGTAAACTGGCACTGGGTATCTAGTACCTCGAGCCGTCACACCATCGGTCACATATGCATCTCTCGGTGTACAACAGAACAGCTAATAGGCTATAATAACATTAGGCACAAGGCCAAGTATCGACACAATGTCAGAATGGCTAAAAGCCATAAAATCACAGAATGGCATAATGCCATGTGCAGTACTGCTAACTGAACCCTATTAGCATGCCAACCTATCCAAACCAATCTTGCTAGGTGTACTAGAGCATGTTACACTTTTAAACTTTACAATTCTTGAAATTTAAGTTTAGGTGTTACTATTCATTTCATTAGTCAACTAAAATGTTTACTTTTGCATAGACAATAGGTACATTGGTTCTAATACTCCCAACATACTACATTTTGCATTCTAAAATTGTCGGTATTGGTTGCCAATACCATTTCTAAGCTTAGTCTTAGTTATTCAAAATTTTCAGATTTTAAGCATTATGTTTACTATTCCATTAGTCATTTATATAGCAGGAATTTGGCAAAATTGTCTTCATGAAATTTGTTCCTTATTTTATCTAGTTACATTTCCTTTTCTGAATCACTCGATTTGGAGTTTTGTAGCTTAATTTATGGCCTAAACACCATAACTGGCCGGATTGGATAGAATCCAAAATTCTGGGCAAAACTAGTTCTGCCAGATTTGGTAACCTAAGTTTGGTTGGAAATTTGACTATGTTATAGTAAGAATTTGGATTTGTGTTCTTCATGAAAGTTGTAGGTCTATGTCTCAGCTTTCTGCTGGTAAAATTTCAAGTCAATTGGACCTTTCTACACTAAGTAATGACTAAATGAATAAATACTGTTCATTTGGTCATTTTGCCCAGGCAGAATGCAGGTCACCCGGATTAGGGCAATTTTTAGGACAACTTGGTTTGGTTTTCTGGGCAAGGTTTCTATACCAAAGTTGTGCCATTATGTGTCTAGTTTCATGTCCAATTTGCCTTGCACCAATTGAATCTCTACAATTCAATTTATAACTGCGCAAACCTATTAGACTCATGCTAAGTCCTGCAGGTCAGCCAAGGCAGCTCACCCATACACAAATGCCAAGGCTCAACTCACTTCATTTCCACATCATACACATTCAAATGGTCACTAATTTACCATTACAAGGTTAATAAACCATCACATGAGCAAACCTTAGAATTGTTTAAGTGTCCATTTTTTTTTTTCATTTCACACATGCACAATTCTTGCATTTCATGTAATCAATTATGTTCAATCTCTCATCCACTACCAAAGGCTACTCATAACTATTTTTCTAACAAGCAAAATCATCAAACCCTAGCTAACCCTAGCTGCCAAAATTGTAGGGTGCACACACACACTTGTTTATTTTATTTTCTTACATTTCCTACATAATTCATGCACTTAGACATGAATTAAAGGAAAAGGAACAAAGATTGGACACTAACCTTGAATGGAGCAGAATTTCAAGCTACCCAAACTTCTTTTTTTTTTTCTTCCTCTTTTGGCTGCTTAGAGGATGTTCAAGTTACTAGGTTAATTTTTTTGTGAAGCTAAGTGGTGTTTTCAAGGTGAGATGAGGTGAGGTTGGGAGCTTTGGTGAGCTTTCATGGTGGAATGGGCATGGAGGAGAGGGAAACGGCTGAAATGGTTTGGGAAGAAGAAAAAGATTGCTTTTGTTAATTTTTACCTCATTTTACCTCTTTTTAATTGGTTTTTAATTGCTTGTTCAAATGTGATTGGTGGGAGCACTTTTAATGACATCATGGTGATGTTATAATTGACATTTTATCTCATTTTCCTTTCCTTTCTTCTCTACTCATTTTCAATTTAATTTTTAGCAATATTTATTCACATTTCATGTCATAATAATTATTTACTTAACTATACAAGTAAGCCAAAAATCACTTCTGAAGGCGAAATGACCAAAATGCCCTCCATTTGGCTTAACAGACTAAAATTATCTGTACCGATTGAAAAATTTTTCTAAACATTTTCTTGGAATTCTAATACTATAGAAACCTCAATAACTCTTCTCTGGAGTCCCAAAAATTATTTTATGAAATTTTTCCCTGGTCTAGGGCTCCTAGTTGCGAGAACCGCAACTTCTCACTGGGTTACCCATCGCTAGGGCACCGACTCATTTAACTTGGTTGTATTTTATTTCTAAAATTTTTCCTAAATTTTTCTTGTTAATATTTGAGTTAATTATGGTTCCTCACTTTAGTTTAAATATTTTTCCGAGCGTTCTAGCTGTCCGGACCAACACTGGTCACCGGAACAGTATAATGTATGGAGTTGCTATAGGGAGGGTGTTACAACTCTTCCCCTCTAATTTAAATTTCGTCCTCGAAATTTACCTGATGCAAACAATTGAGGAAACTGTTGCCTCATCATCTCTTCACTTTCCCATGTTGCCTCCTTGGTGTTGTGGTGCCTCCAATGCACTTTCACCAGTGGAATCTGCTTATTCCTTAACTCTTTCACTTCCTGAGCTAGGATCCGTATGGGTTCTTCTTCATATGTCAAATCCGATTGTACTTCAATTTCTTTCATGGAGATGACATGTGAAGGATCTAAGCGGTATCTTCTTAGCATAGACACGTGGAACACATTGTGGATCTTGTCCAGCTCTGGTGGTAAAGCTAGCCTATAGGCCATTGGACCAATACGTTCAATGACTTCATATGGGCCAATGAACGTAGGGCTTAACTTACCTTTTCTTTCAAACCTCAGTACCTTCTTCCACAGTGATACCTTGAGGAACACTTTGTCGCCAACTGTGTATTCAATTTCTTTTCTCTTCAGGTCGACATAGGATTTTTGTCTGTCTGAGGCAACCTTCAGATTGGCTTTGATTAGTTTTACCTTCTCCTCAGTCTGTTTCACCAGGTCTGGCCCTACCAGTTTATCTTCACCCAATTCAATCCAACACACTGGAGTTCTACATTTCCTCCCATACAGTGCTTCATACGGGGCTATTTGGATACTAGCTTGGTAGCTATTATTGTATGCAAATTCTGCCAGTGGGAGGTATCTATCCCAACTTCCCTCAAACTCAATGACACAACTCCTCAGCATGTCCTCAAGGACCTATCATATATTTCATGTTATTATTATCATTTCAGTTTAATATTTGTATTAGTTCAATTAGTTTCAATTGTTTACCTGGATTACTCTTTCTGATTGCCATCCGTCTGAGGATGGAAAGCTGTGCTGAAGTGGAGTTGTGTACCTAAGGATTCATGCAATTTCTTCCAAAATCTCGATGTAAACCTTGGGTCTTGATCAGATATGATGGAAAATGGAATCCCATGCAGTCTAACTATCTCACTGATATACAATTCTGCTAACTTCTCCAGTGAGTAGTCAGTCCTAACTGGCAGAAAATGTGCTGACTTCGTCAATCTATCTACTATCACCCATACTGCATCATGCTTTTTCTGGGTGACATGTAGACCACTTACAAAATCCATGGTGACCCGATCCCATTTCCATTTAGGTATGCGTATATGCTGTAGCAAACCCGATGGAACTTGATGTTCTACCTTGACTTGCTGGCATGTCAAGCATTTAGTCACATAGTCAGCTATGTCCTTCTTCATACTAGGCCACCAATAATAAAGCTTCAGATCATGGTACATTTTTTTACTTCCTGGGTGCATAGCATAAACACTAGTGTGTACCTCTTTCAGGATACTGGCCTTCAATTCCCTATCATCTGGTACACATAATCTTCCTTTGTAGTACAAACACCCATTTGTTTTCACTGCATAGTCAGTTTCTTTTCCTTCTAGGATTTTGCTCATAATAGCCTTTAGCTTCTCATCTACCTGCTGCCCATCTAAAATCTGCTGTAGCAGGTTTGGCCTAACTTGCAACTCAGCCAAAATAGCTCCATCTCGAATCAAGGATAGATGGGCATTCAATGATCTCAAAGTTGTGATGGATTTTCTACTTAAAGCATCAGCAACTACATTTTCCTTCCCAGGATGGTAGTCAATCACACAATCATAGTCCTTCAGGAACTCAATCCATCGCCTCTGTCTAAGGTTGAGCTCCTTTTGGGTTGGCAAGTATTTCAGGCTTTTGTGGTCTGTGTAAATGTAGCACTTTTCACCATACAAATAGTGCCTCTATCTCTTCAATGCG
Organism: Hevea brasiliensis; assembly: GCF_030052815.1. Lineage (NCBI taxonomy): Eukaryota > Viridiplantae > Streptophyta > Magnoliopsida > Malpighiales > Euphorbiaceae > Hevea > Hevea brasiliensis. The sequence goes on from NC_079499.1 coordinate 52,998,925, forward strand.
ATTATAATTGCTGCAAGTTCTAGATCATGGGTAGGGTAACTCTGTTCATGTGGCCTTAGCTGCCTGGAAGCATAAGCGACCACCTTCCCCTCTTGCATCAAAACACACCCTAACCCATTCTGAGAAGCATCACTGTAGAGCACAAAGTCCTTTCCCGACACTGGCTGTGTCAACACTGGTACCTCTGTCAACATAGCCTTCAACTTCTCAAAACTGGTCTGCCACTTGTCATTCCAATCAAATATGACATTATTGTGTAACAACTTTGTCATTGGAGCAGCTATTAAGGAAATTCCCTTCACAAATCTTCTGTAATACCTAGCTAGCCCCAAGAAGCTTCTGACCTCAGTTGTATTTCTGGGGGGCTTCCATTCCATCACTGCTTCTATTTTCTTGGGATCCACTCTAATCCCATCAACTGATGCTATGTGTCCAAGGAATGCAATCTCATTTAACCAGAAGTCACATTCTGACAACTTAGCATACAACTTTTTTTCTCTCAGGGTTTGCAGAACAATCCACAAATGCTCTTCTTGTTCTTCCCTAGTCTTGGAATACACCAAAATATCATCAATAAAGGCCACTACGAACCGATCTATGTATGGATGGAAGATACGGTTCATAAGGTCCATGAATGCCGCTGGTGCATTTGTTAGGACAAAGGGCATCACCAGAAACTCATAATGCCCATACTGGGTCCTGAATGTAATCTTTGGCATATCTGCATCCTTCACCCTCAGCTGATGATACCCTGATCTAAGATCAATTGTAGAAAATACTCCTGCTCCCTTCAACTGATCAAACAGATCATCAATTCTAGGCAATGGATATTTGTTCTTCACTGTCACTTTATTCAACTACCGGTAATCAATGCATAACCTCAAAGTCCCATCCTTCTTCTTTATAAACAGCACTGGAGCTCCCCATGGTGACACACCGGGGCGTATGAACCCCTTATCCAGTAACTCCTGTAACGGGATTTTCAGTTCCTTCAATTCTGTGGGTGCCATCCTATAAGGAGCAATAGAGATTTGAGTTGTACCCGGCAGTATCTCAATAGCAAATTCAACTTCCCTTTCTAGTGGCAAGCCAAGCAATTCTTCAAGGAACACATCGGAGAAGTCTCTTACTGCATGTATGTCACACAGATCTGGCTTAGCCTGCCTAGTATCCACCACATGTACTAGGTAGGCTTCACAACCTTTTCTCATTAATTTTCTTGCAACTGTGGCTGAGATGACATTGGATAAGAAATCTGTCCTTTCCCCCACAACTGTAATCTCATTACCGTCAGGAGTTTTCAATGAGATTCTCTTCAACTTACAATCAACCATTGCCTGATGATGTGACAACCAGTCTATTCCCAAAATCACGTCAAACTCATGAAAAGGCAACTCAATCAGGTCTGCCAAGAATTCATACCCCTAAATCCTTAATGGGCCCTTGCATACTTTGTTCACCACTACACTGTGGCCCAATGGATTAGTGACCAAGATGTCTTGGTCACTCTCCCCTACTAGTATCCCCCTTTCTATGGGTAGGTTGATGCATATGTATGAATGAGTGGATCCTGGATCCACCAATGCATGCACAGATATATTATAGAGGGAGAACGTACCCCTAATGACGTTCGGGGTATCTTGCTCCTCCTAAGCTCTCATGGCATAGGCTCTGTCAAGTGGTCTGTCCTCAGGCCTCTCTGCTGGCTCAGATGCAGGCCTCTTTGATGGTCCCATTACCTCAGATTTGCTAGATTTCCTACTCCTTTATGGTGCAGGAGCAGGTCTGTCTACTTATGTTGGAGCAGTTGTAGTAGTTTTGCGTGGATAGTTCCTCAGCTAATACTCTGTCGACCCACACCTTAAGCAGGCACCAATCACTCTCCAACACTCCTCCTTATGCCATTTCAGGCAATGCGGACATATAGAAGATGCTGGGGCTGGTCCCTTGAACCTCGTCCCTAGAGAGCTGCCCACTGATAGTGTGGACTGACCTCTCCTAGGGGTGAACTATGGCCTGGGCCCCTTAGACTGACCCTGACCTTGAGGTTGACCTGAACTCTATGCAGGTGGACCTTTGAACTTCTTTCCTGGTGCAGGAGATGAGCTAGACTGACTCGGGGCCCTCTTCTGCTGTCTCTCCCTTCTGGTCTGCTCACTTATTCTAACCTTTTCAACTTTCAATGCAGCTTCCACTAACTTGGTGAAGTCTGTAATTCCCAAGGCAGTAATCATGATCTTTATGTTATCATTTAATCCCTCTTCAAATCTCTTACATCTCTCGGCTTCATCAAGGATTATCTCCCTTCCATAACGACTCAATCTAACAAATTCCTTTTCATACTCGGTCGCTGTCAGCTGTTTCTGCCTCAAGTTAATGAATTCTCTTCTTCTCTCTTCTAGGTATACACTACCCACATATTTCTTCTTGAATTATGAGAGGAAGAAGTCCCAAGTTATTACTTCTAGCTGCACTTCACTAGACACTGTATCCCACCATTAGTAAGCATCATCTTGCAACAGAGATACAGCAGCTTCTAGGTTTTCCTCTGGAGTGCAGTGGAGTTGCTTTAAAACCCTTCCTATTCTGTTCAACCAGTTTTTGGCTGCAGCAGAATTATCTTCTCTCTTGCCAAAGAAATCCACTACTCCAAATTTTCTCAATCTTTCCAGGTGTGATTTCTATTATGGAGGTGGTAGTGGTGGTGGCATTACCCCAACCATTTGTTCGGCCATTTGCTAGAACATAGCCTGTGGAGGCTGAGCAGGCTCTACTTGAGCTGGCGGAGCAGGTTCTCCCCTACCCCGAGTCTCAGCTGCTGCAGGTGGAGCATGACTATCCACTTCCTCTTCAACTGCCCTCTGAGACGTAGAGTCCATATCCTATTTAACAAAGACAAACAGATCTGCATTAGTGTCACCTCGACTCTTACAAATGCAATGCATGGTATAGACTCTATCTAGACCCAGAAATGCCTAAACCGTGCTCTGATACCACTAAATGTGACACCCCTTACCGGTCTACAGTGCAGCCGAGCAAGTTATGCGCCACAGTGTATCGAAACACCCTATTTTAATTCAATTATTTTTATTCTTCCTAATTTATTATTATTTTTTTATATAGTTATGAAGTACAATTTTTGAAATGTAATTCATTTAAGTCATTTATTGAAATCATAAACTTTTTTTTTTTTGAGGTTCCACAAATTTTATAAAAAATCTAGTAGAGTACAGGCTAAAAATGGAGAAAACAGTTCTTTGGAACCTGTGAAAAACACTTCCAATATGTTTTCAGTCATTCCCAAACTTCATTTCATCAATAAAATCTCAATATTTTTCAACAACATTTCCATTTCTCAAACATTCATTTCCTATGATATTCATGTAAAAGTCATCAATAAATATTCACTTTTTCATTCATGAACATAATTTTCACTATTTACATCAATACTAAAATACATTACATAAGTCTTAATTACACATGAGAAAATAAAAGTTAATTATAAAATACCAAAATAAAACCTAGTGTCCTACCAATGCACTGAAGACGGTGAGGTGACACAGACACTATGCAGAGCTACAGAAGGTCTCACCCAGCCTGTGATCTACTGGGCTCTTGGTCAGTCTCTCCAGAACCTACGCGTGGCTCAAAGCAACGCGGTAAGCAGTAATGCTTAGTGGTGCCAATAATAAAATAAAAAGAAATAACAGAAAATAAATATGCAATGCATGTTCAGATGTCTTATGCAGACAATTTTTCGATCATTATTGATAATCTTATTTATTTTGTATTTGTTATATTCATAATTTCATTAAATTTATCCACTTCCATCTTTGGTTGCCCAAGTAAACTATACTGGATGACTGGACTGGATAAACGGGTAAACTGGCACTGGGTATCTAGTACCTCGGGCCTTCACACCATCGGTCACATATGCATCTTCCGGCAGGTAACAGAATGTACTAATAAGTCAGATAACATTAGGCACAAGGCCAAGTATCAACACAATGTCAGAATGGCTAAAAGCCATAAAATCACATAATGGCATAATATCATGTGCAGTACTACTAACTGAACCCTATTGGCATGTCAACCTATCCAAACTAATCTTGCTAGGTGTACTAGGGCATGTTACACTTTTAAACTTTACAATTCTTGAAATTTAAGTTTAGGTGTTACTATTCATTTCATTAGTCAACTAAAATGTTGACTTTTACATAGAAAATAGGTACATTGGTTCTAATACTCCCAACATACCACATTTTGCATTCCAAAATTGTTGGTATTGGTTGCAATACCATTTCTAAGCTTAGTATTAGTTATTCAAAATTTTCAGATTTCAAGCATTATGTTTACTATTCCATTAGTTATTTATACAGTAGGAATTTGGCAAAAATGTCTTCATGAAAGTTGTTCCTTATTTTATCTAGTTGCATTTCCTTTTTTGAATCACTCAATTTGGAGTTTTGTAGCTTAAGTTATGGCTAAACACCATAACTAGCCGGATTGGACAGAATCCAAAATTCTGGGCAAAACTGGTTCTGCCAGATTTGGTAACCTAAGTTTGGTTGGCAATTTGACTAGGTTATAGTCAGAATTTGAATTTGTGTTCTTCATGAAAGTTGTAGGTCTATGTTTCAGCTTTCTGCTGGTAAAATACACTGAGTTATAACCAAATGAATAAATACTGTTCATTTGTTCATTTTGCCCAGGTAGAATGTAGGTCACCCGGATTAGGGCAATTTTTAGGCTAACTTGGTTTGATTTTCTGGGCAAGGTTTCTATACCAAAGTTGTGCCATTATGTGTCTAGTTTCATGTTCAATTGACCTTGCACCAATTGAACCTCTACAATTCCATTTATAACTGCCCAAACCTACTAGACTCATGCTTAGTCCTGTAGGTCAGCTAAGGCAGCTCACCCATACACAAATGCTAAGGCTCAACTCACTTCATTTCCTTATCATACACATTCAAATGGTCACTAATTGACCATTACAAGGTTAATAAATCATCACATGAGCAAACCCTAGAATTGTTTAAGTGTCCAATTTTTTTTTTTTTCATTTCACACATGCACAATTCTTGCATTTCATATACTCAATTATGTTCAATCCCTCATCCACTACCAAAGGCTGCTCATAACCATTTTTCTAACAAGTAAAATCATCAAACCCTAGCTAACCCTAACTGCCAAAATTTAAGGGTGCACACACACTTGTTTATTTTATTTTCTTACATTTCCTACACAATTCATGCACTTAGACATGAATTAAAAAGCAAAAGGAACAAAGATTGGACACTAACCTTGAATGGAGCAGAATTTCAAGCTACCCAAACTTCTTTTTTTTCTTCCTCTTTTGGCTGCCTAGAGGATGTTCAAGTTGCTAGGTTAATTTTTTGTGAAGCTAAGTGGTGGTTTCAAGGTGAGATGAGGTGAGGTTGGATGCTTTGGTAAGCTTTCATGGTGGAATGGGTATGGAGGAGAGGGAAACAGCTAAAATGGTTTGGGAAGAAGAAACAAATTGCTTTTGTTAATTTTTACCTCATTTTACCTCTTTTTAATTTTTTTTTAATAGCTTGTTCAAATGTGATTGGTGGGAGCACTTTTAATGACATCATGGTGATGTCATAATTCACATTTTATCTCATTTTCCTTTCCTTTCTTCTCTACTCATTTTCAATTTAACTTTTAGCAATATTTATTCACATTTCATGTCATAATAATTATTTACTTAACTGGACAAGTCATCAAAAAATCACCTCTGAATGCGAAATAACCAAAATGCCCTCTGTTTGGCTTAACAGACTAAAATTGTCTGCACAGATTGAAAATTTTTCTAAACATTTTATTGGCATTCTAATGCCATAGAAACCTCAATGACTCTTCTCTGGAGTCCCAAAAATTATTTTATGAATTTTTCCCCTGGTCTAGGGCTCCTAGTTGCGAGAACCGCAACTTCACACTGGGTTACCTATCGCTAGGGCACCGACTCATTTAACTTGGTTGTATTTTATTTCTAATTTTTTTTTTAAATTTTTCTTATTAATATTTGAGTTAATTATGGTTCCTCACTTTAGTTTAAATATTTTTCCGGGCATTCTAACTATCTGGACCGACACTGGTCATCGGAACAGTAGAATGTACAGAGTTGCTATAGGGAGGGTGTTAGACATTCATTTCACATGATATTTATAGACAAGTCATAAAAAAATATTCAATTTTCCATTCATAAACACAAATTTCCACTATTTACATTAATACCAAAATATATATTGCATAAGTCTTAATTATACATGAGACAATAAAAGTTAATTACAGAATACCCAAAATGAAACCTAGTGTCTTACCAATGAACTGAAGTCGATGAGGTGACACAGACACTATACAGAGCTACAGATGGTCTCACCCAGTCTGTGGTTTACTAGTCTTTCTGTCGGTCTCTCCAGAACCTACGCGTGGCAAAAATGCAACGCGCTAAGCAATAATGCTTAATGGTGCCAATAATAGAATAAAATGAAATAACAGAAAATAAATATGCAGTGAATGTATTGATGTCTTATGCAGACAAATTTTCGATAATTATTTATAGTCTTACTTATTTTGTACCTGTTATATTCATTATTTCATTAAATTTATCCACTTTCATTTTTGGTTGCCCAAGTAACCTATATTGGATGACTGGGGTAAACTAGCACTGGGTATCAAGTACCTTAGGCCGTCACACCATCGGTCACATATGCATCTCCTGGTGTGCAATAGAATAGCTACTAAGCTGTAATAAACATTAGGCATAAGGCCAAGTATCATCACAATGTTAGAATGGCTAAAAGCCATAAAATCACAGAATGGCATAATGCCATGTGCAGTACTACTAACTGAACCCTATTGGCATGCCAACCTATCCAAACCAATCTTACTAGGTGTACTAGGGCATGTTACACTTTTAAATTTTACAATTCTTGAAATTTAAGTTTAGATGTTGCTATTCATTTCCTTAGACAACTAAAATGTTGACTTTTGCATAGACAATAAGTACATTGGTTCTAATACTCCCAAAATACCACATTTTGTATTCTAAAGTTGTTGGTTTTGGTTGCCAATACCATTTTTAAGCATAGTGTTAGTTATTCAAAATTTTCATATTTCAAGCATTATATTTACTGTTCCATTGGTCATTTGTACAGTAGGAATTTGGCAAAGTTGTCTTCATGAAAGTTGTTCCTTATTGTGTCTAGTTACATTTCTTTTTTTGAATCACTCCATTTGGAGTTTTGTAGCTCAAGTTATGGCCTAAAAACCATAACTAGCCGGATTATAAATTTTTTAGATTTTCTAGACAGAACCAAATCTATAGTGTTTTATGCACTGATTTCAGGTCAGTTTTTGAACATGTTAAGATCAAAATTTGGGTATATGTCTCAACTTTCTACTGGTAAAATTGCAGCTCAATTGGACCTTTCTATACTGAGGTATGACCAAATGAACAAACACTGTTCATTTGGTCATTTTGCCCAGGCAGAATGCAAGTCACCCGGATTAGGGTAATTTTTAGGTCAACTTGTTTTGGTTTTCTGGGCAGGGTTTCTTCACCGAAGTTGTGCCATTATGTGTCTAGTTTCATGTCCAATTGGTCTTGCATCAATTGAACCTATACAACTCCATTTATGGCTGCCCAAACCTGCTGGACTCACACTCAGTCTTGCAACCAAGGGCAGCACACCAAATTTCAACACCAACATCCTTACTCACTTTAATTCTTCCTCACACACATTCAAATAGTCACTAATTGACCATTATAAGGTTAACCTACTATTACATAAGCAAACACTAATATTGTTAAGTGTCCACATTTGTCAAGTTCTTTCATTCATAATCCTTGCAATTCATTTACACAACCATGTTCCATCACTCATCTAATATCAAGGGTTGCTCATAACCATTTTTCTATCAAGCAAAATCATCAAACCCTAACTAACCCTAGCTACTGAAATTTTTAGGGTGCACACACACACACATGTTTATTTTATTTTTTTATATTTTCTACACATTTCATGCCATTAAACATGAACTAAACCAAAAATAGTAAGAGTTGGACACTAACCTTGTTGGAGTTGAATTTCAAGCTAACCAAACTTCCTCTTTCCTTCCTCTTTTGGCTGCCTAGAGAATGTTCAAGTTGCAAGGTCAATTTTTTGTGAAGCTAGGTAATGGTTTCAAGGTGAGATGAGGTGAGGTTTAAAGCTTTGGTGAGCTTTAATGGAGGTTTGGGTATGGAGGAGAGGTTTCGGCTGGTTTTGGGTGGGTGTGGCTGATGACCTTTTTTTGTTTATTCTTATCTCTTTTTATTTGTTTTAAGTGGGCTTGGTTAATTGTAATTTGTGGTAAATATTTAATGACATCATGGTGATGTCATAATTAGCCTTTTATCTCATTTTCTCTTATTTTCTTCTCTAATCATTTTTAATTTAATTTTTAACAATATTTATTCACATTTTATATCATAATAATTATTTACTTAACTAGAAAAGTCGGCCAAAAATTACCTCTGAAAGTGAAATGACCAAAATGCCCTCTGTTTGGCTTAACAGACTAAAATTATCTGTACCGATTGAAAAATTTTTCTAAGAATTTTCTTAGAATTCTAATGCCTTAGAAACCTCAATGACCCTTCTCTGGAGTCTCAAAAATTATTTTATGAATTTTCTCCCTAGTCTAGAACTCCTAGTTGCGAGAACCGCAACTTCCCACTAGGTTACCCATCGCTAGGGCACCAACTCATTTAACTTAGTTGTATTTTATTTCTAAAATTTTTCCTAAATTTTTCTTGTTAATATTTGAGTTAATTATGATTCCTCACTTTAATTTAAATATTTTTCCAGACGTTCTAGCTGTCCGGATTGACACCGGTCACCGAAACAGTAGAATGTATAGAGTTGCTACAGAGAGGGTGTTACACAATTTCTATGTCTTTTCTGTAATTTCTGAGTGCTTAGAATATGTCTCAAATGCTACTGAAAATGTGTTTTGGATAGAAGCTTTGGAGTAAAACCATTACATTAAGTTTGCAAGGGTAATTTACAATTTGTACCTAATTTGAGTTATTTGTTTTTCAATTCCCACATGCTTATATCATGCTTGGTAAGTTTTTGAGAGATGATGAGCTTAAATTCTTCAATTTTCTAGTGTTTATGTGTATTTGATAATTGCTGAGGGTCATGATAGCATTCATTAACATTTTGACTGTTTTTGGTAAGTAAAATCATAATTTTTTCCAAAACCTGCCGAAATTTGCTGATGATGATGTTGCTTACACTAAGCTGTACCCTATGCAAATCTTGCTTAACCTTAAGCAAATTTGTGTATGTCACACCTTATCCCTTCGTAAGGCATAACATGATCCCGTAGTATACCTAATAAATTACCAAACTTCGTCTACTGATAACCCATTAAATACACTGCAAGGGATTTTAAACCTTTTCTTATTTCTTTTTACACTGATGAGCACTTTTAATAGGTATTAAAAATTTTTTTTTTTTTTACTGAAGTGAAACCAAATAACAAATCTGAAGTATCAATAATTTCTGTAAAAATTTTGGCAGAGTGCCATCTGTATTTTGAATAAAACAATTCTTCAAAAACCTGTAAAAAGCACTTTCAATATATTTATTCAATCCCAACTCCAGTATGGTTCAACACAAATCAATTTCTCAACATTTGTCAACTCAATTCAACATCAATTTTCCAGTGTTTCCAAAAATAGACTACAAAATGACTGAGTAGTTCAAAAGCTGAGATAAGAGAAATATATTTCAACTTTAGTTTACAACTGCTCAAGACCAAGTACAATATATACATACAGTGCACATACATTACAATCAAAATTACAAAAATATGGTATACTCAATATACCCAGCAGAATCTCAAAATGTAGCATAAGCAGCCTACTCTACTACTCTGTCTGTCTGTCTGCCTGTGACAGCAATGAAAAAGCTATCGCTGAGCCAATGTCTCAGTGGTCCACAACATAAAGAAAATGCAATTTAAAACCATAAACCATAAATCATATAAACTGTGGATACTTAAAATCATAGTTAAATTTAAAAGACAGAAAATGTCATAAAGAATTTAAACTCCATTTCACAATATCTCAATGAATATCAATAAATCACACACACAGCTTAATCATGATTCCATAGTCCAATTCGTCCCAAAAGCCAATGGCTAATGAGGAATAACATAGCTAGCTAGCAATTATATGAGTACTTGTCCTATTCGTCCTCAACTGACACACACCTCAACACTTCAGTCAGAGAGGGAATTCAAAGCCAAATCGTCCCACTAGACAAGCTAGAGAGGAATTTAATCAAATATACATGATAGCTGTGGTTTCAAACCATTTGCAACATTTTTCAAGCAATAAGTATCCATCAAATTTCCATTCAAATAATTTTCCACAATTTAAAACAATAACATATAAATTGTCATAATTTATTTCAATTGAAAAATTCAAAAGAAATAACTGTTATGCATAAACCTTTGAAGTGTAACCTTTTGGCCCTGACTCAATGTTTCCTTCCCCTTCCCTGAGCCTTTGCTAATTGAAACACACAATTTAAAGTATTTCAGTACTCATTTAAACTGTCTCTAATAATAAGGTTCAATAATTAAATTTATTTAATACTATTGCTTTCATTAGTCAACCTATTATATTGACCTTTGATGTACTCTAGGTGAATTAAATTTAATGTTACCAATATTTCATATTTTATAGTCCTTTAGTGTTGATATAAGTTACCAATTCCATTTTTAAGTGTATTGCATTTTATTGCTATTTATTGGATTTCGGTATGCTATTTTAACCTAGCCGGATGACCTAGTTTCCTCGGTTTTCGATTTCTGGTCCGACTTACAAACTTGTAGGTCTATGTCTTAGTGAACTTTTGCCATAAAGTTTAGGTTATTTGGAGTTTACTAGTTCAAGTTATGGTCATTTTACTATTGCTGGACAGATTGCACTAAAATGGCAAACTTAGGTCATTTTTAGGTCATTTTCGATTCTGGCAGTTTTTATACCCGAATTCGTGCAAGCATTTTGACTTGCTTATGGTCATTTATGGATTTTGGTGTCTTCATAAGAGTTGTAGCTCTATATCTAAGCTATCCATGGTATAAATTTCAGGTCAATTGGACCTATTTTGTGTGAGTTATGGCCAAAAAACTGACTGCTGTCCAAATGGTCAATTTTCAGGTTTGCAAAGTCACTAATCCGGATTTGGTCAATTCTCATGTCACTTTTTGAACAGAATTTAGGTAGGCTTTCTTCATGAAAGTTAGCACATTTTGTGCCTATTTTCACCTCCAATTGGCCTCATACCAATTGGAGTTACACAATTCCATTTAGAGCCTAAAACATATACTTCCCTTAACACATTTTAAAAGCATCAATCCAAATACACATTCAACCAATTATATCTTTACTTCCCAAACTATTCTGCACTTGTACCATACCATCCTCATTCAATATTTTACATTATAACAACTTTGGGCAGAATACAATGAGCTTACATACACCAAATATAACTCCTAATTTACAATATCCAATTCTAAATAATTTTTCATATATTACTCCTAACCAATACATACAATTTACACTACCAAATTACATACGTTATCACTACTATTTCATATACATGTGCTGCCATTTTTTGTACCATAACTCAACAACTTTTTATGAACTTAAACATTACCAATCTTCACCATGAGGCTGCCAAAGTAATACACATACATCAAGCTTTCCATTTTAACTTTTCCAACTCATAAATCAAACTTTATACATGGTATATCACTCCTATACATACAAGCACTTTCAATACCCCAAATCACCAAATACATGAAGAAAACAAGTTAACATGTTGAAATTCCATGGCTGGCGAAATGGAGTATCACCCTAACTTATCAAACCTCAACTTTTCTTCCATAAATCAACTCACCACAACACCCATACAAGCTTTAATGAAGAAAGGATGAAGAAATGGACATGTACCTCAAGTGAAACTTGTCAAACTTCTTAAAATCTCTCCCTTCTTGCTCCCAAACTGCTGCCCAAGGTGTATACTCCAACTTTAATGAAGAGCTCTAGGGGAAACAATGGCTAAATGAGGAGTGCATGGAGGTTTGAAAGGTGGGCAGCCATGGATGACAATTTGAGAGCTTGGTTCAGCTTGGAGAAAAGGTAGAAGATGAAGATGGAGTTAGTGGAAGAAATCTGTCCCAAATGGCTTACATATGTGTTATATAACATGAGTTAGTGGAGCATTAACTATTATTTAAGAGTTAATAATCCCAAGTTTCACAATTCCCACATTTTACCTCATTTCTTTTACTTTTTCTATAATGTATCACAATTTTAATTTTCATGGTATTTTCAAAGTTTAATATCATTTATTTTTATTGGACATTTAGGTCAAAAGGCAACTCTAGGTGTCAAATGACCAAAATTCCACTATTCGGGTTGTATTCCCAATTTTTCGGTAACATCGATTTTTGTCGTTTTCTCGATTTCTCGTTTTTCTTTGTACTAATTACTTAATTTTTCTTTGACATTTCTAATGTCATTTATACTTCAATAGATATTTATTTAAGTCTTAAAAATATTTTCCAAGGTTTCCCGCAGTCCAGGGCTAGTCAACGGTCCTCGCCGTAACTTCCCGATGTGGTCACCCATCGCTACGGTTTTCGGCTCGTTTAACTTAGTTTCATTTTCTTTCTTTTATTTTTCCTTAATTTTTCTTGTATTTTCCTCTATTGTGTTTCATTATTTTATATCTCCTCACTAATATTTAAGTATAATTCCTGGCATCCTAGCTGTCCAGACCGACACTGATCACCGGAACAGTAAAATGTACTACCAAATATGGGGGTGTTACAGTGTAGACCCTAAGCAATACCCTGAATCTTTAGTTCAGGAATTGCTACATGTTTACCCTAAGATGTACCTTATGCAAGTCATGCTTAACCTTAACTAATTTTGTGCTTACCCCGACAGAATCCCTTATGCCACCAGTAGACCCACTAGCAGTAGATTGAACAACAGTAAAGCCTTGATAACAGAGCTTAAACAGCAGCAGTAGTTTAGTACTAGTTTTAGTTCAGTTTTAGGTTTATTTTGTAATCTGTTTATTTTAATCTTCAAACTTTAATAATAGTTGCAATACTTTGGTAATTAGTTTTTATGATTATATTTGCATTCATTTCCTTTAGTTTAGTTTATTTTATTTTATCTTCTAATACGAATATAGTTATTTTATGAATGCTTTTTGGTTTAATTCTTGATTTAACTGTTAGATCTTATTCACTACAATTTTTCATCTTCTTGCACATTATTTTTGTACTTGATCTTTTATTCAGCTCTAATTTTGTTGATATTGATAAGTTGCACAGTTTACTTTGAGCTACATATGTTTAACATGAGTATGAGGTAACAACTTACTCTTCTGCTATTTATGCTTATAGTATGTTGCTAATGTTTATGCTTTTGCTTACCCTTCGTAACAGGTTAGGCAACATCTTAAGCAATGTAAATTCATACATTTGGTATACTTTTTCACATTTTTCTCTCTAAAGCTTCATTGTTAATATCAATTTGAGCTTAATTTTGGAATTCTTGAGCTTATATTGATTTAATTCCCAATTGTATATATTTCATTAATTGATTAGTTCACACAATTTTGCCCATCTTTGCATTCATTTTAAACATTAAGGACAATGTCTCATTTGAGTTTAGGGGTAAAGGCAAAATTTTTGCAAATTTTTTTTAAAATTTTCATTCATTCATTTATTGCATTTCATTCATTCATACATAGTTAATCCATATACTTATATACTTATACCATAGATATGTCTATACTCATACACATACACTTGCATATAGTTTTCATATAGATTACACTTAGTTTTAATTTGATTTACGCATTAATTTTAGGATTATGCATATCACAAAAATAAATTTTTACCTTGTCTTTAGAGGATTGAGAGTTGCTCTGAAAAGTAATTGAGGTTACTTTTAGAAGTGTTTAATGGATTGAAAGTTCTGGATAGGTGCAAGGTTATTAGATTCTTGCCTTAGTTTATATCTTCTTAGCCAAGGGCCACCCAATTAATTGCATTGAGTTTGAGTGCCTAGAGAAAACTCTAGGTTAAGAAGTAGCTAATTGATGTCTCACCAATCCTAGAACAATCCTTCTAAACCTTTCAAGGCGAAATCATAGCATGCACTTGAGAAAGAAATGATCTAGGCATTCTTTGGATTTTAAACCCGCATTTTAGCCTTAACCAACCTTACTTTAAAATTTCCTTTTAGAACTAATTTGAGCCTATATTTATCCCCCTTATTTCTTTGGAACCCACATTAATGCCTAGCCATAAACCCAAATACTTACCTACCCTTCATGAGAATAATTCTTTGAGTGATAGATACACTTAAAAAAAAAATTAATAATAAAATTTAAAAAAAGAAAAAAAGAAAAAAAAAATATAATAATTAGTTGGGAGAAGTGACTAAAGTAAAAAGGCTAACAAATTTAATTATGGTATGTAAAGTAATTCACCACCCAAATACACAAAGAAATGAGTTTGGGGGTGAATTAAAAGGGACAAATGTAATTCAAAGTCCATGTTATTTATGTAATCCCTCTAAAAGCTTTAAAATTATATGCTAGCATTGGTGAATAGTTATAAAGTTTCCTCTCCCATTTGATTCCTAAAAAAAAATTGTGTGTCTTGATCTTTTAATAATTTGATTATTCTCATGCTTTGTTACCTTTATCCTTTCCTTGTTAGCCGCATTTTCACCCCCTTAGCCTCATTACAACCCTTGAAAGCCCTTTTGATCTTTTGATAGTGTTTTGCTACATTAGTGGAGATTAGAATAGGAGAATTGCCTATGAAATTGGGATATCATTCATCCATTCATTTACTTCCATCATTATTTGAGACACTGTAGTTTATGGATCGCTCTAGAGTCTATTTAGGCATGACTATTCTTTGTGATTGATTACTTTCGGCTTGATGATATGGATAATTGATCCAAGGCTAAGCGGTGATAACTTTGGTAAGGATTAAATTCTTTTTACCCTGAAAATGGGTATATGGTTTGTTGGTAGCTAAAGGTAAGCTTGAGAGCTTGAATAAGTAGTTTTCATGAATTTAAGAGAAGGTACCCCAATTGCATTAATTGTTTTTAATTTGCTTGAGGACAAGCACAGGTTTGAGTTTGGGGAAATTTGTTGCACTCATTTCATATAGGCATTTTAGGGTAGTTTTGCATCCATTTTGCCCTTATGTTTTAGTATATTTTATGTTTTTAGCTTTATTTTAGCTTATTTGATAACTTTAGTTACTTTATATTTGATTTTTGTAATTTTGTTGTTTTTGATAGGTTTTTGTGCCAAATTGAGGGTCAATAAGTGCATTAAGAATTGATTTGACGAAATATGGAGTCCCTTAAGTATGGAGGAAAGTTGAAGAAATCAAGCCTTGGAAGATTTAGTTGGCCGAAATTTGCTTGAGACTTTGCTTATGATGTTGCTCAGGGTATGTCATATTGCTTAACCTTCAACCTAGGCAAGCCACAAGTCAAGCATCACTTAAATCCAATTCATTCAAGCTTTCATCCCAAAACATGCCGAGATTCGCTTAGGGTCTTGCTTGAGATCTTGCTTAGGGTAAGCGACAGTGCTTAAGGTGCAACTCAGGTCAAGCTGAAAGTCAAGCATGAGCAGAAAAACTCCTTTTATCCTAAACCTGCTGAGACTTGCTGAGGGTCTACTTAACCTTAAATAGACAGTGCATGCAGAGGTCAAAAATTGCTGAAGATGTTGCTTAGGGTAAGCAATACCCTAAGCAAAATGCCCAGAACGTAGATAACTCTGCTGACATGGATATTTTTACACCTCATTTTCTATCCACTCCTTAGCTCTTATGTATTTTTAAGGCAACTTTTGGGACCATATAAAAGCATAATTTTCTAGTTTTTGCAACAAGAGGAAACAATAAGAAACAAAAAGGAAAGAAAAATTAACAATATAGAGAGAGAGGAGGATGCCATCATTTCTGAGGAAGAGGAGCTGCTGCAACCATCTTTTAAAGCTCCAAAAATCAGAGTTTTGGGTTCTTCTACCTGGGTTTTTCTATTTTTAGTCCTCTTATCATGTTTTTCTTTACTTTTCCATTAATTTCTCTTGTAAACACCAACATGAATGAATAAACTCTCTGGATTTCAGAGTTAGGAAATATGTTTTAGATTAATTTGTGGATTTGGACTGGTTATTTCCATATTTTTATATAAGTTTTGATTCCTTCCTTGTGTGCTTCACATTTGTCATTCCAATCAAATTTGGTATTCTTATGTAATAGTTTAGTCAGTGGAGTAGCTATAAGGGAGAATCCCTTCACAAATAGTCTATAGTAACCAACTAACCCCAAGAAGCTTCTAACCTCTGTTACATTTCTAGGAGGCTTCCATTCAACTATTGCTTCAATCTTCTTTGGATCTACCTAAAGGAGTGGAAGCATGAAAAACACAAGTTTATACCATTGAATTCAAAATTTTCACCTAGGGTCACATGCATCATGAAAGATTTATTTTTATCTATTTGATTTCAATGATAAACAACATATTAAAACTCTTTTAATATGTTTTTGGATCTGTATTTTCCATTTAAGATTTTAAAATTAATCAGATTAATTTTAGAACCCTAGATTAGATCAAGAACAAATACACTAACCTCTTGATGCACTGCAGTGTATTTGTGCCTTTCAGATGCATCTTCAGGACACCAGATGTTGTCCCTCTAGCTTGTCCACACCAAGAATACCTATGGCAGCCCTTGAACAGCTTCTAAAGCTTATTCTATTATTTAGAAAATCAAGTTCTGCCTTTTAAGAGATTAAAGATGTAAACAGAACCCTAGAAACAATTTCTAGTATTTTTAATTCAAGAGATTGTTTGCTAATCTCTTGGAATAGATGAGAGAAGAAGATGAAGAGAAGGGGAAGTCTCTTGGGTGGTGGCACCAAGGTTATTTACTGCTGGTTGTATTTTGTCTTCTCATAACAACACTTATATAAGTAGGTCAACACATAAAATGTAACACCCCTATTTGCATAGCCTGGTATATTTCACTGTTTCGGTGACCGGAGTCGGTCCGGACAATTAAGGGGGTTAGAACCATACTTAAGATAACTAGATAAACAATAAACACAAATAATTAGTAATGTCCAATTAGTTAAGTATAAACAAGAAAAACTGAACATAAGAAGTTAAACGAGCCGAGAGTCACAGCGATGGGTGACCTTCTCGGGAATGACTGCGAAGTCGGTTTAAACTCAAATTTTGAACCGTAAAATGTGACGCCGCGGTCCTTAGGACCCTTATAAACACAGTGGAAAAGAGAAAATCACGAAAAAGAACTATTAAGCCAGTCAAATAATTAGGTCAGGAAGCCGAAAGAAATACTGAATTATTTGCAAACCGGTATGAGCAGGCGAGGGGCAATTTGGTCAATTGACCCCGAGAGCTGACTGCTGACCTAACTGTCAAATAAAATTGGAGAAAAGAAAATTTTGGAATTGAAAATTAAATTAAAGAACTAATAGAAAATAAAGAAAAAAAATGAAAAAGTAAAAAGGTGATGACATCATGCATTACCTCATGCATGATGACATAAAGAATAAAATTAATTTATTTACTTATTTAGATTTTTGGGTCTTCCATAAGGATAAAACAAAATAAAGAAAAGAAAAACAAAAAACCAAAAGTCTTCTTCTTCCTTTCTCCCTTGCCACCCTCACTCTCCCTCATTTCCCCATGGATATCCTCCATTAAAGCTTGCACTCAAGCTTACAATCCTTCACTAAACCTCAATAGCTTCCATAGAAACTTCATAAAAACTTGTTCTAGTCACTTGGGAAGGAGATTGGTCATCAAAGAAAGAGGAAAAAAGGAAAGCTCAAAGACACCTAACAAGGTTAGTGATTTAAGATGTGAAGTTAGTTTAATTGTTGCATTTTTAGCTTGATTAACTTGGAAATAAACTTAAAATGGAAAGAAAATTTATTGAGGGACCAAACTGAAATTTGGCCAGCATGAAGGGGGAGGGTGATTTGCATGATTTGAATGGTTTAAATGGGTTTAGAAACTTAAATTTGTGAGTGGTTATGATTAAAGACCTTGAAAGTAGCTAAATGCAACAAATGACATGAATTAGGGTTTTGGACATTAGGGTTAGAGACAAAAAATGTGAAAACTTGTAAATGGTGTCTTTGACCTAATGTGAAGTGAAAAATAGTCATTTGTGACCTAATTAAGTGTGTTAGAAGTATTTAAATCAAAGCCAAATTCGGATTGGGTATGAAGCATGACCAAAAAGTCAACTTTGAGGGACCAAAAATGAAATTTTACAAGTCCAATTAATATGGGACCAATTGGGAATGAAAATAGGCACTAAACCAAAAATGAAATTTTACAAGTCCAATTAATATGGGACCAATTGGGAATGAAAATAGGCAGTAAATAACACAATTTTCATTTAGGAAGTATGCCCAAAAAGTGACTAAAACCTAGTGAACAAATTGACCGAAGTTAGAAAATCTCAGTCTATCCCTGTATAAATTGACCAAATGAATAGTGTTTATTCATTTGGTCATAACTCGAGCTAGGCAGGTCAAAATGACCTGAAATTTTACCAGTAGTTAGATAAGATATAGACCTAAAACATTTATGAAGGACATAAACCCAAATTATGCCATTAACCCAATCAAATTACTGAGCAAAATTGGGTCACTGAATCTGCAGAACTGCAGATTTGCCATATGAACAGTAAAGTTTCAATGGCTATAACTCTCTCTAGAAAACTCCGATTTAGGTGATTCTTGTACCGATGGAAACCTAAGACATAGTAGAAAATTTTGTATGAAGAAAAATAGACCAAATTATGGACGTAACTTGATCAAATTGCTGAATGAATTTGAATCGATAATTTGCCAGAACCAAAATCTGCAGCATGGACAGTACACTTGAACAGTAACTGTATTTTGGCTATAACTTGAGCTAAAAAACTCCAATTGGGGTGATTCAAAAAGGAAAATAAACTTAAGACAATGGGAAACATTTTCTATGAAGAAAGTTTTGCCAAATTCCAACAATAAAGTGACCAATGGAACAGTGCAACTTAGGGCTCCAAAACTAAAATTTACCAAATTTGCCTAAAAGACTTAGAATTTGAGCAAACCAAAACCAACAAGTTTGGTGACCAAAATGTGGTATGTGGGTGAAGTTAGAATTCCCCTACCTATTAAGCCTTAGAAAGTCAACAATTTGACTTGAATAGTGTAATGAATAGTAACTCCAAAATGAAAATTTCTAAGAACGTTAGTTTAAGCATATTTGGGCTAGAATTAAGTATTTATAAATTAATTATTGGATTTATGCTAATTTATGATATTGAAACACTGTGAAACTGTGTGTTTCAATAGAAAAGAATGCTGGGAAAGAACCCGAGGAATTGAGTCAAGGCCGATAGGCGACTCGCATCAGGTTTGTGCACAAAAAATTTATAACTTATAGTTTTCACAATGAAAATTGATTTGTTATACATTGTGAATATGTTTATTTTATTATGAATTTCAAGAATGTTGTGCTACCTATTTTACAATGGAGATTTGAAATGAAGCTTGTTTAATTTTCTACATTGTGAAATTTTTGTGTTAATTATGGGTTTTAAGTACTACGGTGTTGCCACTTGTGAATGAAAATTTGACTTTAGAAATTGATTGTGCTTCGCATAAAATATTTGAATAACTTGATTTAAATTGTTTTAATTCACACTTGGCATGGCAATATTAATATGTTCCTCATCCACTTGTGGGGTGAGTTTGATATTTGATCGCTTTCTCTCTCCGCTTCCCACCGAGGGGTGAGTTTGGATGAGTACTCATTAGCTAGCTAGCCACCTCCCTCATTGATTTCGATTAGTGAGGGTATTTGCCTTATCGTGATGTACACACGGCATGTTCAGAAATTTTGTGTCATGGCCTAAGTTGTGTTATTGATTGGCAACACTATCTTTATTGAATTATTTGATCAAAGTTGTATTGTGTTAAGCTTTGAAAATTATAATTTTTTATAAATGTGATTTGAAAATTTGAAATATGTTTGTGAAATACTTGAATTATGAATTGTTCATGAATGTTTTAAATTATACATTTTACGTTTTATTGTGCACCACTGAGTATCTTTATACTCAGCGATAGCTTTAACTTGCTGTCGCAAATAGCGAAATGGACATAACAGTAGAGTGAGCTGCTACAGTCATAGAGGAGCACGGTTGAAGAAATTCTGTACGGGTATTGTCTATACCCTGGTAGTTTCGTTTGATGTAAATATGATAGTATGCATATGTATCTCTGTAGTTTGAGCAGTTGTACAGATAAAATTGTAATAATATTATATTTGAGATTTTGTGTTTGTAAATTAAATAGTGAATGTAAATTAAATATTTAAAATGCAATGTGCATGAGTTTATGAAATGTTTTGAGTAATTAATTTTTTATTTGAAATTAAGATTTTGAGTTGAAGTGTTGCCAAGGTTGTTGATTTAAAGTTTGGTGGTTGCAAATGAAGTTGTGATTGAGTAATATATTGGAAGTGTTTTTATTTTCAGGTTTTGAAGAACTGTTTTCTCAAAATACAGATGGCACTCTGCCAAATTTTTGTAAAAATTGAGGAGATTTAAAATATCCAAAAATTTGATTTGTGTTTGGACTTTAAATAAAGGTTTTTAATAATAGAAAAAAAAATTTTACCCACCAATTCCATAATGAACGAAAATTGTTTTAAAATCCCTTATAGTATATTTAATGGGTTACCGGTAGGTGAAGTACGGTAATTCATTAGGTGCACTACGAGAACATATTACATCTTACAAGGAGTAGGGTGTGACATAAAACCCTTGCCACATGTCACCCTCTAAATAGTTCTAGGTTTAATTGACCCAATCACATTGTGCCAAGTGTCAAACTTATATTTAATCTTAATTTTAATCATCTTACATGATTAAAAAACATTTGGCAAGCTTATGTGCAGTGTCATGTGTCACCATCTCATGGTGCCACATGTCACACTGTGAAATGACCAAAATGCCCCTGTGTTTTAATTTTGAGTTCTCAACCCAAAATAATTATTTCTCTTCTTCTAATCAATTTATATCAAATATAAATTAATTAATTAACCTCTATTGATTAATTTCTCATTAATTAAATTCATATTTAAACACTTTAAATATAAATTTAACCTATACTATACATCCAATAACCTAGATTTGGTTTCAAGTCATGCTAGGGACTTTGCAATCTAATTGCAAACCAAACCTATTTAATTAATCAATTAAACTCTTTAATTAATTAATTAAATCATATTTAATTAGGTGATAACTTGTGTATGTGTGTGACTTACTAGGCTCATCACTAATTGGCAATGAGATATGATATCAACTCTTAATATCATCAGAACTCTTTCTTACTATAAATGATTTCTCTAAATCATTTTATGCACCTCATAGACCATGGTTAACACCTAGCATAGCATGCCATTGTAACATCATCACTTTAGCTAGTTCGTACAGTCTACTATTTCGGTAACCAATGTCGGTTCGGACAGCTAGAATGTTTGAAATTATAAATAGACTATAGTGAGGAGTTATAATGAAACTAAATAATGCTAAAAAAAATCAAGGAAAAATTTAGAAACCAAATACACTAAGGTTAAACGAGCCGAAACCCCAAGGATGAGTAACCCGAAGGGGAAGTGACGGTGAAGGCCGTTAGCAATCCTAGACCCATAAGAAAAATTATAAAATAATTATTAGGACTCCAAAGAAGGGTCATCGATGTTTTTATGGCATTAGAATGCCAAGAAAATGCTTAGAAAAATTTTTCTATCGGTACAGACAATTTGGCTCGTTAAGTCAAACGGAGGGCATTTTGGTCATTTCGTCTTCAGAGATAATTTTTGGCCAACTTTTTCGGTTACATAAATAATTTATATGACATAAAATATGAATAAATATTGTTAAAAATTTAATTGAAATTAAGTAAACAAGAAAAGAAAAGAAAATGGGATTTATTACGTCATGCTTATGTAAGCATGAGGTAATTAAAAAGGGATGGCCAATCAAATTAAAGGGAGACATTTATAATACATAAAATGGGCAGAAAAAAGAAAATTCTAGAAAATTTTCTACAGCCACGCTTCTTCCCCAAGAAGACGTTCCATGCTCCTCTTTTCCCTCCTCCATTTTCATGCTTACAAAGCTTGAATTCCTTAGTCTTTTCTCAACAAAACCCTAACCTAGCAACATAAAAATTTGTTCTTACATCCTAGTGAAGCTTTTGGGAACAAAAAGAAGTGAAGTGGAAGAGTTCTTACAAACTTAAAGGGTGACTCCATTAGAGGTTAGTGACCTAACCTTGGTTTTAACTTTAAATCTATGTTTAAGGACTTTGAATGAGTGTAAATTACAAAGAAAAATTGTTGAATCCCATTTGTGTGCCATCCCTAAATTTTGGTAGCCTTGGTTGGGGTATGCTTGTGATGAATTTTATGGAGCTAACATGCTATTATTGCTACCCTTAATATGCATCTTGTAAGTGGATTGGAGAAATGCAATGAAAATGCATGAATTGTAATGTTTGAGTTAGGGTTTGGGACGAAAAATGACACCTTGACCATGTGATGATGAAATTAGGTTTTAATGGTCAATTAGTGACCATTTGGTTCTGTTTAAACCAAAAATGAAGTGAATTGTGTAGTGGGATTAGAGTTTGGTGTGGCTGCCCTTGGTGACATGCAGGACTAGACATGAGTCCAGTAGGTTTGGGCAGCAATAACTTGAATTGTAGAGGTTCAATTGGTGCAAGGCCAATTGGAAATGAAACTAAACACATAATGGCACAACTTTGGTGAAGAAACCATGCCCAGAAAACCAAACCAAGTTGACCAAAAGTTTGCCCTAATCCAGGTGACCTGCATTCTGCCTGGGCAAAAATGACCAAATGAATAATGTTTAGTCATTTGACCATAACATAGTGTAGAAAGGTCCAATTGACCTGAAATTTTACCAGCTACAAACTGAGATATAGATCTACAACTTTCATGAAGAAACCTAACCCAAATTATGACAAGAACATATTCAAAAAGTGAGTTGTAGTCACTATTCCAAGTACTGTAGATTTGGTCAGTGCAGAAATTCTGGACAAAATTTTAATCCGGCCAGTTGTGATTTTTGGGCCATAACTAGAGCTACAAAACTCCAAATGGAGTGATTCAAAAAAGGAAATGCAACTAGAAACAATAAGGAACAACTTTATTTTGCCAAATTCCCCCTGAAAAAATGACTAATGGAACAGTAAAGACAAAGCATGAAAATTGAAAAATTCTGTCCAACTAACATTAAGTTTAGAAATGGTATTGGCAATCAATACCAATAAATTTAGAATGTAAAATGTGGTATGTTGGGAGTATTAAAACCAATGTACCTATTGCCTATGCAAAAGTCAACATTTTTGTTGACTAATGAATGGAATAGTAACCCTAAAACTTGAATTTCAAAAATTGTGAAACTTAAAAGTGTAAAATGCCCTAGTATACCTAGCAAGATTGGTTTGGATAGGTTGGCATGCGAATAGGGATCTGTTAGCAGTACTGCATATGGCTTCATGCCATTCTGTGTTTCATGGCTTTCCATGCCATTCTGTGACATAATAGCCTTTGGCTATATTATTTGAGTTGATATACTTGGGTTTCAACCCTGATAATTATTACAGCTTATTAGCTATTCTGTTGCACACTGGAAGACACAATGTGACCGATGGTGTGATGGTCCAAGGTACTTAGTACCCAGTGCCAGTTTACCCGTTTATCCAGTCTAGTCAACTAGTATGGGTTACTCGGGCAATGATAATAAACCTTACAAAATTTTAATCGAATAACACTGCTACAAATATCAGAAATTAAGTCTACTTAAAAATGTAATCATACATTCTGCATACTTATTTTTATTTTATTTTACTTTATTTTATATTGTCACCACTAAGTAAAATTGTTTAGCACGTCGCTTTTGCCACGCACAGGTACTAGAGACCTAGCTGGGGAGCCCAGCAGACATCAGACAGGGTGAGCCTTCAAAGTTGCATCCAGAGTCCAAAGTCACCTCACCTCTGCAGTGCATATGGTAGGACATTAGGATTTTGGGTAGCACTTTATATTTTGTATTTTGTATTATTTTTGGGATTGTAACTATAAACTCTTGAAATTATTTGATGATGTAAATATATGAAATTTCATATTATTGAAATTTTCTGTATATTATGTTGAGAAATATTTATGAATGTGCTTCTAGTAATGAAGTGAAAAGAAAAAAATTCTGAAAATAACGTTGTGATTTGAGATTGAGATTTTGAGATTGATTTGAAATGTGTATAATGGAGTTTGGATTTGAAAATTATATTGGAAGTGTTTTTAAACAAGTTCAGAAGAGCTATTTTTCCAATTTATAGACGGCACTCTGCTGGATTTTCTATAAAAATTTCAAAAAAATTCAGATTTATCAAGAATTATAAATAAATGAATTAAAAGGGATAAATTGTAATTAAAACATATATTGGTGCTCCGGCACACTGAGTGGCATATCCTGCTTGGCTACACTGTAGTCGGATAGAGGGTGTCACATTTAGTGGTATCAGAGCTTCAATTTAGGCATTTCTGGGCCTAGATAGAGTGCATATCATTGCATTGCATTTGTAAGTGTTGAGGTGACACTGATGCAAATCTGTTTGTTTTCTTATTTTGAATAGGATATGGATCCTACTTCGCAAAGAGCAGTTGATGAAGAGGTGGAGAGTTGTTCTCCACCATGGGCTGAATCAGGGGGCAGGGGAGAATCTGCTCCACCAGCAGCTGAGGCACCTGCCCAATCTTAGTTTGCTCTATTTCAGCAAATGACTGAATTCTACCGGCAAATGATGGGGGCAATACCACCACCACAACCACAGCCACAACCTCCACTAGCACCACATAAGTCCTATCTGGAGAAATTGCGAAAACATGGGGCTGTAGACTTCTTTGGGAAGAGGGAGGATGATCCCATAATAATAGAAAACTGGTTGGATAGAACCATTAGAGTGTTGAAATAGCTAAACTGCACCCCCGAGCAGAACCTGGTGGGTGCTATGTCCTTACATCAGCATGATGCATATTAGTGGTGGGACATAGTAACCAGTGAGGTGCAACCTGAACAAATCACCAGGGAATTCTTCCTCACAGAGTTCAGGAAGAAATATGTTAGCAAAGTGTATTTAGAAGAGCGAAGAAGAGAATTTATCAGTCTGAGACAGAGACAATTATCAGTGGTTGAGTATGAGCATGACTTTGTTAGACTGAGCTGATATGGGAGGGAGATAGTCCCTACAGAGGCAGAGACGTGCAGACGGTTTGAAGAAGGACTCAATGACAATATCAAAGTCATTGTCACACCCTACCCCTCTGTAAGGCATAACATGATCCCATAGTATACCTAATGAATTACCAACTTCGTCTACCGATAACCCATTAAATACACTACAAGGGATTTTAAAAATTTTCTTACTTTTTTTTACAGTGGTGAGTACTATTTACAGGTATTAAAAACCTTTTTGAACTGAAGTGATACAGCTAACACATTTGAATTAGTGGTAATTTTTGTAAAAATTTTGGCAGAGTGCCATCTGTATTTTGGATAAAACAGTTCTTCAAAAACCTGTAAAAAAGCACTTCAATATATTTCTCAATCTCAACTCCAACAGTTAAATAAAACAATATATTTTTCAACTCAAATCCACAATAATTTTTCAAAGGCTGAGATAAAGAAATATAGTACAAATTTTACAAGCCAAAATAACTCATAATTTATTTTACAACTTCAATGTACAATTTTAATTTACAACTGCTCAAAACCAAGAACATTATATACATACAGTGAACATACATTACAGTACAAAATGCAAAATATAGTATACTCAATATACCCGGTGATCTCTCGCTGAATGTACTAGTAGCCTAGTCTGCTGCCCTGTCCATCTGTCTACCTGCGACAACAATGAAAAGTTATCGCTGAGACAATGTCTCAGTGGTGCACAACATTAACCAAATACAACTTTAAATCACAAATCATAAGTTATATAAATATTGGATACTTAAACCATAGTTAAATTCAAGACAATGAATGTCATAAAGAATTTAAATTCCATTGCACAATATCACAATAAATCTCAATAATCAAAACATAGTTAAATTCAAAAGACAGTGAAAATCAATAAGAATTTAAACTCCATTTCGCAATCTCACAATACATATCAATAAATCACACACAGCTTAATCATGTTCCAAAGTTTAATTCGTCCCAAAAGTCGATGGCTAATGAGGAATAACATAGCTAGCTAGCAAAAATATGAGTACTCATTCTATTCATCCTCAACAGGCACACACCTCAATACTTCAGCCAGAGAGGGAATTCAATTCGTCCCACTAGACAAGCTAGCGAGGAATACAATCAATATACATGATAGCTGTGTTTTCAAACCATTTACAATGCTTTTCAATCAATGAGTATCCATCAAATGTCATTCAAACAATTTTTCACAGTTTCAAACCATTTACAATGCTTTTCAAGCAATAAGTATCCATTCAAACACATTTCCATAATCGAAAACAATAATGTACAAATAGTCATAATTCATTTCAATTGAAAAATTCAAAAGAAATAGTTGTTGTGCACAAACCTCTGATAACTGTCTCCTGGCCTTGACTCAGTGTTTCCTTCCCTTTCCCTGAGTCTTTATAATCGAGAAACACAATTTGAAGTGTTTCAGTACTCATTTAAACTGTCTCTAACGATAATGCTTGATAATTAATTCACTGAATTCTATTATTTGCTTAGTCAACCTAATATGTTGACTCTCAATGTGTTCTAGGTAAATTAGGTTTTAATGTTACTAATATGTCACATTTAATAGTCTTTTAGGGTTGGTACATGTTACCAAATTCATTTCCATGTATATTGTATTTTCTTGCAATTTGTTAGATTCCGGGATACTAGTTTGACCTAGCCGAACGACCTAGTTCCCTCAATTTTCAGGTTTTGGTCAAAACTAAAAACTTGTAGATCTATGTCTTATTGCATGCGGGGCAAAATTTCAGGTCATTCTGAGTTATGTAGACCAAGTTATGGTCATTTTACTATTGCTGGTCAAAATGCATCAAAATTGGTCACATAGGTCATTTTAGGTCAATTTTGGTTCGGCTAGTTTTTGGACCCGAACTTGTGCAAGCTGTTTGACTTGCTTATGGTCATTTCTAGGCTTTGGTGTCATCATAAGACTTGTAGATATAGCTCTTAACTATTCATGGTTAAAATTTCAGGTCAATTGGACATGTTTTGAGTAAGTTATGGCCTAAACACTAACTGCTGCCTCAAATGGTCAATTTTCAAGCCTTAATTACACTAATCCGGATTCGGTCATTTTTCAAGTTACCTTACAAGCAGAATTTTGGTAAGCTTCCTTCATGAAAGTTCGCACATTTTGTGCCTAGTTTCACCTCCAATTGGTCTCATACCAATTGGAGCCACACACTTAAAGTTCTAAGCCCAAAACCTAACTGCCCTATTGCATTTCCTTTATTACTCATCAAAGATCACTTTTAGCATGTACCAATTTACACATTCTTACCCAATCTGGTTTGTACCATAACCTAAACATATTTTACAACATATTGTTGATCATTTTGGCAGCTTATAATCACACTCAACATACACCATATAGTGTAGAATTTGTCAAACTCACTTACAACAATTTAATCACCTAATCATGCTCATTTACATGTCCAACCTCACACCACCATACATATACCCAAGCTGCCATAACAACTAATAAAATTCAACATTAATATTGTATAAACTAAACATGAAATAACATCCTTATGGTTCACCAAACCAAGCTGCCGATTCATGCATTTACATTCCATTAATTTCCAAGCTTCCAATTTCAAATACACATTCACATATACTAAGTATACATCACCCAAATAAATTCCTACACACATAAACATTTAATCAACCTTTAATCTACCATTTACAAGCACAAATAAGCTGTCCTCAAACAGTTTCCATGGCTGCCAAAAGTACACATCCCCATTTAAACATCAAACCTCAAAAATCTCTCCATAAATCAAGTACCCATAACATCCTTACAAACTTTAATAAAACAATAATAAAAAACACAAACTTACCACTTTGGAAATTCTTCAAAACCTCACCAAAACTTCTTAAAATTGCTATCAAACTCTTCCTTGCAAGGTGAGGATAAACTTTAATGAAGTAACTTTGGTGTTTAGGATGGAAATGGTGGAGGTTTAGGAAGCTTCACCCAATTCGGCTATGGAGGATTTTTAAGGGTTTCATTTCGGCATGGAAGGGATGAATGAAGAAGATGAAGTGTGAGTGGGTTTACACCTGCCCACTTAAGGATTGTTTAATCCCATAGCGCTCCACTCATCATAGTTTAATGATTTAATATGTTTTAAGTGTTAATTACTCCATTTATACCCCATTTTTGCTATTTACATTAGGTACCACTAATTTAATTTCTCATTATATTTTCCAAGTGTAATATCATGTATTTTTAATGGAAATTTAGGTCAAAAGACAACTCGGGGTGTCAAATGACCACAATGCCCCTGTTTGGGTTGCATTCTCGATTTTTCGGTAGCACCGGGTTTTGTCCGTTTTTTTAATTTCTCACTTTTCTTTGTACTAATTAATTAATTTTTCTT
This sequence comes from Hevea brasiliensis, assembly GCF_030052815.1. Classification (NCBI taxonomy): domain Eukaryota; kingdom Viridiplantae; phylum Streptophyta; class Magnoliopsida; order Malpighiales; family Euphorbiaceae; genus Hevea; species Hevea brasiliensis. Next base: position 53,027,849 of record NC_079499.1, read on the forward strand.
TGATATTTCTAATGGTATTTATACTTCAATAGGTGTCTATTTAAGTCCTAAAAATATTTTCCAGGGTTCCTTGCGGTCCAGGGCTAGTCAACGGTTCACGCCGTGATTTCCCGGTGTGGTCACCCATCGCTAGGGTTCTCAGCTCGCTTAACTTGGTTACATTTCTTTGCTATTATTTTTTTCTTTGTTTTTCTTGTATTTTCTTTTCTTGTATTTCATTATTTTATATCTCCTCACTCATATCTAAGTGTAGTTCTAGGCATCCTAGCTGTCCGGACAACTCTGGTCATCGGAATAGTAGAACGCACTACCGAACATAGGGGTGTTACAGTCATGATCATAGCATTAGAGATTACTGATTTTGCTAAACTAGTTGATGCTGCATCAAAAGTGGAAAGGGTTCGAATAAATGAACAAAATAGAAGGGAAAGACAGCAGAAGAGGGGTCCGGGTCAGTCCAGTACATTTTTTGCTCCCAATAAGAAGAGTAAGGGTCCTCCTGCTCAGAGTTTAGGACCACCACAGGGTCAGGGTCAGTCTCAGGGGCCCAGACCACAGTTCACACCTAGGAGAGGCTAGTCCACACCATCAGTGGGCAGCCTAGGGATAATATTTAGGGGACCAGCCCCAGCATCTTCTACCTGTCAGTACTGTTAGAAGTGGCATAAGGGGGATTGTTGGCGAGTGACCGATGCATGCTTACGGTGTGGATGGACAGAACATCAGATTAAGAATTGTCCGAAGAGGACTACCACAGTTGCTCCAACACAAGCTGACAGACCTGCTCCTGCACCACAAAGGGGTAGGAAGCCCGATAAATCTGAGGCAGCTGGTTTATCACTGAGGCCTGCATCTGAGTCAGCTGAGAGGCCAGATACTAAAGTACCTGCCAGGGCCTATGCCATCAGAGATCATGAGGAGCAAGATGTCCCAGATGTCATCAGGGGTACGTTTTCCCTCTATAACACTTCTGTGCATACATTAGTGGATCCAGGATCCACTCATTCCTACATTTGCATCAAACTACCCATAGAGAGGGGAGTTCCAGTAGAGGAGAGTGATCAAGACATTCTAGTCACAAATCCACTAGGCCACAGTGTGGTAGTGAATAAATTATATAAAGGTTGCCCGTTAAGGATTTAAGGGTATGAATTCTTGGCAGACCTAATTGAATTGCCCTTCCACGAGTTTGACGTGATTTTGGGAATGGACTGGTTGTCACGTCATCAGGCAATAGTTGATTGCAAATTGAAGAGGATTTCTTTGAAAACTTCTAAGGGTAATGAGATCATTATTGTGGGTGAAAGGACAGATTTCCTCTCCAATGTTATCTCAGCCACAGTTGCAAGAAGATTGATGAGAAAAGGCTGTGAAGCTTACCTAGCACATGTGGTTGATACTAGGCAAGCTAAGCCAAACTTGTGTGATATACCTATAGTAAGAGACTTCCCAGATGCATTTCCTGAAGAGTTGCCTGGTTTACCACTAGAAAGGGAAGTCGAGTTTGCTATTGAGGTAATGCCGGGTACAGCACCCATTTCTATTGCTCCTTATAGGATGGCACCCACTGAATTAAAGGAGTTGAAAACTCAGTTGCAGGAGTTACTTGATAAGGGGTTTATACGCCCCAGTGTGTCACCATAGGGAGCTCCGGTGCTGTTTGTGAAGAAGAAGGATGGAACTTTGAGATTGTGTATTGATTACCGACAGTTGAATAAAGTAACTATGAAGAATAAATATCCATTGCCCAGAATTGATGATCTATTTGATTAGTTGAAGGGAGCCGGTTTATTTTCAAAAATTGATCTCAGATCAGGGCATCATCAGTTGAGGGTAAAGGATGCAGATGTGTCAAAAACTGCATTCATAACCCGGTATGGGCATTATGAATTTTTAGTGATGCCGTTTGGGTTAACAAAATGCACCAGCAGCATTTATGGACCTTATGAACCGTATCTTCCATCCATATCTAGATTGGTTTGTAGTGGTCTTTATTAATGATATTCTGGTGTATTCCAAGACTAGGGAAGAACATGATGAACATTTGAGGATTGTTCTGCAAACCCTGTGAGAAAAGAAGCTGTATGCTAAGCTGTCCAAGTGTGACTTTTGGATGAGTGAAGTCTCCTTCCTTGGACACATAGTATCAGCAGAGGGGATTAGAGTGGATCCTAAAAAGATAGAAGCAGTGATGGAATGGAAGCCTCCCAGAAATACAACTGAGGTCAGAATTTTCTTGGGGCTAGCTGGGTATTACGGAAGATTTGTGAAGGGGTTCTCTCTTATAGCTGCTCCAATGACCAAGTTATTGCACAAGAATGTGAAATTCGGCTAGAACGACAAGTGCCAAGCTAGTTTTGGAAGGCTGAAGGCTATGTTGACAAAAGCACCAGTGTTAACACAGCCAGTGCCAGGAAAAGACTTTGTGGTCTACAGTGATCCCTTGCATAATGGGTTAGGTTGTGTATTGATGCAAGAGGGGAAAGTGGTCGCCTATGCTTCCAGGCAGTTAAGGCCACATGAATAGAACTACCCTACTCATGACCTGGAGTTAGTAGCAATTATCTTCACACTGAAGATATGGAGGCATTACTTATATGGTGAAAAATGCTACATCTATACAGACCACAAGAGTCTAAAATATTTGCCAACCTAGAAGGCGATGTATTGAGTTCCTAAAGGACTATGATTGTGTGATAGATTACCATCCTGGGAAGGCAAATGTAGCTGTTGATGCTTTGAGCAGGAAGTCCATCACAGCTTCAAGATCACTCAATGCCTGTCTGTCCTTAGCTCAAGATGGAGCTATTTTGGCTGAGTTACAAGTGAGGCCAACCCTGCTACAGCAGATAGAAGATGGGCAGAGGGCAGATGAAAAATTAATGGCCATTGTGGGTAAAATTCTAGAGGGAAAGGAAACTGAATATGAGGTGAAAGCAGATGGGTGTCTGTACTACAGAGGAAGAGTGTGTGTACTAGATGATGGGGAATTGAAGACTAGTATTCTGAAAGAAGCACACACTAGTGTTTATGCTATGCACCCGGAAAGTACAAAAATGTATAATGATTTGAAGCCTCATTATTGGTGGCCTGGTATGAAGAAGGATATAGCTGACTATGTGACTAAGTGTTTTACATGTCAGCAAGTTAAAGCAGAACGTTATGTTCCATCAGGATTGCTATAGCCTATAAGCATACCTGAATGGAAATGGGACCGGGTCACTATGGATTTTGTTAGTGGTTTACCTCTCACCCAGAAGAAGCATGATGTAGTATGGGTGATAGTGGATAAATTGACGAAGTCAGCACATTTTCTGCCAGTTAGGACTGACTACTCACTAGAGAAGCTAGCAGAATTGTATATCAGTGAGATAGTTAGACTGCATGGAATCCCACTTTCCATCATATCTGATCGAGACCCAAGGTTTACATCGAGATTCTAGAAAAAGTTGCAAGAAGCCTTGGGCACACAACTCCGTTTTAGCACGGCTTGTCATCCCCAGACGGATGGACAGTCAGAATGAGTAATCCAAGTAAACCTAAGAACTAATTGAATTTTTGCAATTAATAAATTGAAATGATAGTAACAATGTGAATTATGTGATAGATCCTAGAGGATATGCTAAGGAGTTGTGTCATTGAGTTTGAGGGGAGTTGGGATAGATACCTCCCACTGGCAGAATTTGCATATAACAATAGCTACCAAGCTAGCATTCAAATGGCTCTGTATGAAGCACTGTATGGGAGGAAATGTAGAACCCCAGTGTGTTGGACTGAATTGGGTGAAGATAAGCTGGTAAGACCAGATCTGGTGAAACAGACTGAGGAGAAAGTGAAGATAATCAAAGCTAACCTAAAGGTTGCCTCAGATAGACAGAAATCTTATACTGACTTGAAGAGAAAAGAGATAGAATATGCAGTTTGCGATAAAGTGTTTCTCAAAGTCTCATCGTGGAGGAAAGTGCTGAGGTTTTGGAAGGAAGGGTAAGTTAAGCCCTAGGTTCATTGGCCCATATGAAGTCATTGAACGCGTGGGACTAGTGGCCTATTAGCTAGCTTTACCACCAGAACTGGATAAAATTCATAATGTATTCCATGTCTCTATGCTGAGGAGATATCGCTCAGACCCTTCACATGTCATTTCCATGGAAGAGATTGAAATGCAACCGGACTTGACATATACAGAAGAACCTATACAGATCCTAGCTCGGTAAGTGAAGGAACTGAGAAATAAAGAAATTCCACTGGTGAAAGTGCTTTGGAGGCACCACAACACTGAAGAGGCAACCTGGGAAAGTGAAGAGATGATGAGGCAATAGTTCCCTCAACTATTTGCATCAAGTAAATTTCGAGGATGAAATTTTTATTAGAGGGGAAAAGTTGTAACACCCTCACTTTAGCTAGTCCGTACAGTCTACTGTTCCGGTGACTAATGTTGGTCTGGACAGCTAGAATGTTTGAAATTATAAATAGACTATAGTGAGGAGTTATAATGAAACTAAATAATGCTCATAAAAATTAAGGAAAAATTTTAGAAACCAAATACACTAAGGTTAAATGAGCCGAAACCCCAGGGATGAGTAACCCGAAGGGGAACTGACGGTGAAGGCCATTAGCAACCCTAGACCCGAGGAAAAAATTATAAAATAATTATTGGGACTCCAGAGAAGGGTCATTGAGGTTCTTATGGATTTAGAATTCCAAGAAAATGCTTAGAAAAATTTTTCTATCGATACAGACAATTTTGGCTCGTTAAGCCAAACGGAGGGCATTTTGGTCATTTCGTCTTCAGAGATGATTTTTGGCCAACTTGTTCAGTTACATAAATAATTTATATGACATAAAATATGAATAAATATTGTTAAAAATTTAATTAAAATTAAGTAAACAAGAAAAGAAAAGAAAATGGGATTTATTACCTCATGCTTATGTAAGCATGAGGTAATTAAAAAGGGATGGCCAATCAAATTAAAGGGAGACATTTATAATACATAAAATGGGCAGAAAAAAGACAATTCTAGAAAATTTTCTGCGGCCACTCTTCTTCCCCAAGAAGACATTCCATGCTCCTCTTTTCCCTCCTCCATTTTCATGCTTACAAAGCTTGAATTCCTTAGTCTTTTCTCAATAAAACCCTAACCTAGCAACATAAAACTTTGTTCTTACATCCTAGTGAAGCTTTTGGGAACAAAAAGAAGTAAAGTGGAAGAGTTCTTACAAACTTGAAGGATGACTCCATTAGAGGTTAGTGACCTAACCTTGGTTTTAACTTTAAATCTATGTTTAAGGACTTTGAATGAGTGTAAATTACAAAGAAAAATTGTTGAATCCCATTTATATGCCATCCCTAAATTTTGGCAGCCTTGGTTGGGGTATGCTTGTGATGAATTTTATGGAGCTAACATGCTATTATGGCTGCCCTTAATATGCATCTTGTAAGTGGATTGGAGAAATGCAATGAAAATGCATGAATTGTGATGTTTGAGTTAGGGTTTGGGATGCAAAATGAGACCTTGACCATGTGATGATGAAAGTAGGTTTTAATGGTCAATTAGTGACCATTTGGTTCTGTTTAAACCAAAAATGAAGTGAATTGTGTAGTGGGATTGGAGTTTGGTGTGGCTGCCCTTAGTGACCTATAGGACTGAACATGAGTCCAGCAGGTTTGGGCAGAAATAACTTGAATTGTAGAGGTTCAATTGGTGCAAGGCCAATTGAACATGAAACTAGACATATAATGGCACAACTTTGGTGAAGAAACCATGCCTAGAAAACCAAATCAAGTTGACCAAAAGTTTGCCTGCATTCTGCCTGGGCAAAATGACCAAATGATCAGTGTTTAGTCATTGGCCATAACTCAGTGTAGAAAGGTCCAATTGACCTAAAATGTTACCAGCAACAAGCTGAGATATAGATCTATAACTTTTATGAAGAAACCTAACCCAAATTATGACCAGAACATATTCAAAAAGTGAGTTGCAATCACCGTTCTAAGTACTGTAGATTTGGTCAGTCCAGATATTCTGGACAAAATTTTAATCCGGCCAGTTGTGTTTTTTGAGCCATAACTAGAGCTACAAAACTCCAAATGGAGTGATTCAAAAAAGGAAATGCAACTAGACAAAATAAGGAACAACTTTCATGTTGATCATTTTGCCAAATTCTCCCTGAAAGAATGACTAATGAAACAGTAAATACAAAGCATGAAAACTGAAAATTATGTCCAATTAACATTAAGTTTAGAAATGGTATTGGCAATCAATACTAACAAATTTAGAATATAAAATGTGGTATGTTGGGAGTATTAAAACCAATGTACCTATTGCCTATGCAAAAGTCAAAATTTTTGTTGACTAATGATTGGAATAGTAACCCTAAAACTTGAATTTCAAAAATTGTGAAACTTAAAAGTGTAAAATGCCCTAGTATACGTAGCAAGATTGGTTTGGATAGATTGGCATGCCAATAGGGTTCTGTTAGCAGTAATGCATATGGCTTCATGCCATTCTATGTTCCATGGCTTTTCATGCCATTCTGTGACATAATAGCCTTTGGCTATACTATTTGAGTTGATATACTAGGGTTTTAACCCTTAAAATTATTACAACTTATTAGTCGTTTTGTTGCACATCGAAAGACACAATGTGACCCATGGTGTGATGGTCCGAGGTACTTAGTACCCAGTGCCAGTTTACCCATTTATCCAGTCTAGTCAACTAGTATGGGTTACTCGGGCAATGATAATAAACCTTACCAAATTTTAATCGAATAACACTGCTATAAATATCAGAAATTAAGTCTACCAAAAAATGTAATCATACATTCTGCATGCTTATTTTTATTTTATTTTACTTTATTTTATATTGTCACCACTAAGCAGAATTGCTTAGCGCATTGCTTTTGCCATGCACAGGTACTGGAGACCTAGCCGGGGAGCCCAGCAGACATCAGACAGGGTGAGCCTTCAGAGCTGCATCCGGAGTCCAGAGTCACCTCACCTCTGCAGTGCATATGGTAGGACATTAGGATTTTGGGTAGCATTTTGTATTTTGTATTAGTTTTGGGATTGTAACTATAAACTCTTGAAATTATTTGATGATATAAATATATGAAATTTCATATTATTGAAATTTTCTGTGTATTATGTTGAGAAATATTTATGAATGTGCATTCAGTAATGAAGTGAAAAGAAAAAATTCTGAAAATAATGTTGTGATTTGAGATTGAGATTTTGAGATTGATTTGAAATGTGTATAATGGAGTTTGGATTTGGAAATTATATTAAAAGTGTTTTTAAACAAGTTCAGAAGAACTGTTTTTCCAATTTATAGCCGGCACTCTGCCGGATTTTCTATAAAAATTTCGGAAAAATTTAGATTTATCAAAATTTGTAAATAAGTGAATTAAAAGGGATAAATTGTAATTAAAACATGTATTGGTGCTTCGGCACACAGAGTGGCATATCCTGCTCGGTTATACCGTAGACAGGTAAGGGGTGTCACAGCCATGGCCACCCAATTAGTAATAAGGTTTGCCTTAAATGAACCTATAATCATATGTTACCATGCACTAGAATCTCTCTATTACAAAATTCCAACTCAAGCTGGAGTCATGGTTTGTGTCAAACTCCATTTGCTATGAATATTATGTTCTCTTTTAATTCCAGCTCTTGATTAAAAAAATTTTCTCATCAGAAACTATTTCTGAATAAATCTATCTGTCCTGGCCAGGAACTTGAAATATCAAGAACAATTAAATGAACATATGATATTATCCCTATTTACTTAGAGGAACAAATTCCATCTTGATCAATACCTACCTCCATATATAATTAGTAGGAGCCAACACATGCCCATATACCCATACGCAGTACAGGTATGAAATCACTATCAAACTCAAACCACCTATATACGAGATAATTATGCTATCTCAGCTCTAAAGATTATATGCACTGATATGATTTATTACAATGCATTGATAAGAGTAAACTCCATGTGCTTATCATAAGTGTCACTGGTTCGGCTAACTTATCATGTATAAGTGCTTATCATGTTTGTTATATGGCATGAGACTCACCATTCCAAGTTATTTATATCTCATATAAATAACTTGGGAACAAACATGAATACAATCTTTCTAGATAAGTCATGTCCTTATTATGAAGTATCCTCGATTGTGAACCTATTTATGATACTTTGTACTAGAAATATTGTCACTCATATTCTTAATAACTTAAGAATAGAATTTCTAACAAAATAACAATGGACCTTTTCTATTACACATAAATATATTATGTAAACAAAAAAGTGGAAATGCCTTTTATTAATAAAAACATATACAAGATACATACTAAATGATATGCTCTAGCGCATACTACTAACACTACCCTGATCCCATCTGCTGATACAATGTGTCTAAGGAAAGATATCTGATCTAACTAGAATTCAAACTTGGACAACTTGGCATATAACTACTTTTCCCTTAGTGTCTGTAGTATCACTCTCAGGTGTTCATCATGCTCCTCCCGGTTCTTAGATTACACCAAAATATCATCTATGAAGACCACGATGAACTGATCCAAGTAGAGATGAAAGATATGATTAATTAGGTCCATGAAAGCTGCTGGTACATTCCTTAGCCCAAATGGCATCACTAGAAACTCATAGTGTCCATACTGGATCCTGAAAGCAGTTTTAGGCACATCTGTCTCCTTTACCCTCAATTGGTGATAGCCTGATCTAAGATATATCTTAGAGAATACACTGACTCCGTTTAATTAATCAAACAGATCATTTATCCATGGTAAAGGATATTTGTTTTTCACAGTCACCTTATTTAGCTACCGATATTCTATACAAAGTTGAAGGGTACAATCCTTTTTTTTCACAAATAGCACCGGTGCTCCCTAAGGTGACACACTCTGGCATATGAAACCCTAATCCAGTAGCTCCTATAACTGAACTTTCAACTCTCTCAGTTTAGTGGGTGCCATCCTATATGGAGCAATGGAAATTGGTGCAGTACCTGGCATAACCTCTATAGCAAACTCCACCTCTCTCTCAAGTGGCAAACCCTGCAACTCTTCCAGAAATACATCCGAAAAATCACATACAGTGGGAATGTCCTATAAACTCGGGCTAGTCTTTCTAGTGTTAACCACATGTGCTAAGAAAGCCTCATAGCCCTTCCTTATCAATCTCCTAGCTGCTGTGGCTAATATAATGGTAGAAAAAAAACCCGTTCGTTCACCTATAACTGCAATCTCATCCCCATCTACTGTCTGTAATGAAATCCTTTTCAGCCGATAATCTACCATCGTCTGATGATGTGATAACCAATCCATTTCCAGTAACACATAAAACTCATGGAATGGTAGCTCAATCAAGTTAGCTGAAAACTCATAACCCTGTATCCTCAGAGGACAACCCTTATAAACCTTTTTCACCATAACACTATGGCCTAAAGGGTTTGTGATCAATATGTCCTCTTCTAACTCCTCTATCTATATCCTTCTACTATCCAGTGGTGTGATGCACATATAAGAGTGTGTGGAACCAAGATCTATCAAAGCATAAACAGACATGTCATAAAGAGAGAAAGTACCTCGAATGACATCTATTGGATCTAGCTCCTCTCGAGCTCTCATAGCATAAGCACGGGGTGTTACCCTGGCCTCCTGCCTCTCGACAGTCTCTGCAATAGGCCTTGGTGAGGTACCAGCTGTATCAGGCCTCGTAGGTCTTCTATCCCTCTGTGCTGCTGGGGTAAACCTCTCTGTCTGGGTTGGAGCAATAGGAGCACTCCTTTGTGGAAAATCCTTCAAAAATTGGTCCGTAGACCCACATCCAAAGCATCCCCCAGTCAATAATCTACACTCTCCTCGATGGTTCCTCCCACAATGAGTACAGGCTGGTATCGAGGCTGATCCCCATGTAGCTTCACCCGGAGAACTACCAACTGATACACCTGACTGTCCTCCTCTCCTTAGAGCAAACTAAGATCTTTGCTTCTTACCTTCGCCCTGAGTCTGACCCTGAAACCCCTTAGGCTTCTTGCTATCAGTGGCTACTAAACTAGATTGGCCGAATCTAGAACCCCTCTTACGCTGTCGTTCTTTCCTGTGAAGGTGCGAAAGTATGAAAATTATCAAATTAGAACATTGAATTCAAAAATTTTCTTCTAGGGCCTCATGCATCATGCAAGATTCATTATGTACCTAATTGATTTCAATGTTCAATTGCACATTAAAACACTTTTAATATGTATTAGGATCTATATTTTCCATTTAAGATTTTTGAATTAACAAATTAATTCATTAGAACCTAGATTAATACAAGAACATGTGCACTAACCTTTTGATGCACTGTAGATGTGATTGGTACCTTTGGGAAGCACCTAGGACCCCAAATGTTGTCCCTCTAGCTTGTCCACACCAAGATCACTAATGGCAGCCCCTTGAATAGCTTCTCAAGCCTTGCTAACCAATTATAAATTAAGGATTTGCTTTTAGAGAGGTTGTAGATGTATATAAGACACTAGAAACAATTTCTAGCAATTTTAATTCAAGAGAATGTGGGCAATTCTCTTTGAATTGATGAGAGAAGAAGAATAAGAGAGGAAGAAGGCTTCAAAGATGGTAGCACCTCTTTAGAAAAATCAGAATGTGTTTTTCTGTTCTTTCATTCTTTCCCTTTTATAATTAGGTCATCACTTAAAACCCTTGACACATGTCATCTGTCACACCCTACTCCTCTGTAAGGCATAATATGATCTCATAGTATACCTAATGAATTACCGTACTTCACCTACCAGTAACCCATTAAATATACTACAAGGGATTTTAAAACAATTTTCTTCCTTTTTGAAAGTGGTGAGCTTTTTATAGCAGGTATTAAAAACATTTACTTAAAGTCTAAAGACTAGTTAAAATTTTTGTACATTTTAATTTTTACGCAAATTTTGGAAAATTTTCGGTAGAGTGCCGTCTATATTTGGGAAAAACAGTTCTTCAAAACCTGTGAAAAACACTTCCAAATAATTCATTTCAACATAATTGCAACCACCAAAACTCAAATCATCACAAATCCAACAAATCTCCATAATTTATGACAATTGCAAAATATTTGAGTAAATCCATTCTCATTGCATTGAAAATATTTGATTTCATTCACAATATAGTTCACAGACATAACAAGCCAAAAGATAATATTTTTACATATAACTGTACAACTGCTCAATTATAGAAAAAAAAATACATATGACTATAACATTATTTACATCAACTAATTACAAGGGTATAACTAAATACCCATACAAAAGCCTCAGTGTAGTCTAAACAATTAGCAGCTCACTCTACTACTTTTTCTTTGTTTCTATCTACGATAGCAAATAAAGCTATCACTGAGTATAAAAATACTCAGTGGAGCATAATAAAATATAAAATGCAAATTATAAAACATTTGTTATTAATTCACAATTCAAATATTTCACAATTATATTTCAATTTTCAAATCACATTTACCACAAATCAAAGCTTAATATAACACAAATTTGATCAAACAATTTAATAACACAATGTTGCCAATCGCTAACACAACTTAGGCCATGACACAATTTCTGAACATGCCATGTGTATATCACGACAAGGCATAATCACCCCACTAATCGAAATCAATGAGGGAGGTGGCTAGTTAGCTAATGAGTACTCATCCAAAGTCACCTCAGACTGGCAAGCCAGAGAGGGAGGAAAGTGATTAAATATCAAACTCAACCCCACAAGTGGAGGAGGAACAAAGTAAGGGACTGCCATGCCAAGTGTGATCCAAAAACAATTTCAAAATCATATTATTCAACATTTCATGCAAAACATTAATCAATTTTCATTTCAAATTTCCATTTACAAAGTAGGCAACACAATATTTCTCAAAGCATTATTTAGCATAAATTGCTCTAAAACGTATTCAAATAATTTTCTAATAGCAAATCGAAAGTGAAAAGTTATTGTGCACAAACCTCTTTTGTCAACTCAATTTACTCAACTTTCATTTCTCCTTCGAAGATCCCTTTCCAACTAAAACATATAAATTTAAAGTGCTTCAGTATCCATTTCTAATACTTAAATTCCAACAATTTCTTTATAAACTTATCCTTCCTATTATGGTTTATAAATTTCGGGTCTTTCGCGTTTTTGTGTATGGTGGCACTATTCATGTCAAAACGTTGAATTTTCCATACTTAATAGGTTTATTGGTTCTAATTGTACCCATATATCATATTTTGGGTGTCAATTTTGTTGGCATTGATTACCAATTCAATTTCTAAGTCTCCTAAGAGAAATTACAATTTTTCAGTTTTGGTCCCTTGTTTTCTACTATTCCATTGGTCAAGTTGCTGTGGTAATTTGGCTAAGTTTTCTTCACAAAAGTTGTTCCTTATTGTCTTAACTTCATATCTCTTTTTGAATCACTCCATTTGGAGTTTTGTAGCCTAAGTTGTGGCCATTAGAACATGGCTGGCCGGATTTAGTGTTATTTAGAATTCTGGGCACTTTCTGGATATTGACAGTTTTTATACACTGAGTGCAGGTGAGTTTTTGGACAGGTTATGGTCAAAATTTAGGTTTGTTTTCTTCATGAAAGTTGTAGGGCTATGTCTCATCTTTCTATTGGTATAAAATTTAGGTCATTTGGACCTTCCTAGGCCAAGTTATAGTCATTTACATAACTACTGTTCATTTGGTCATTTTTGTACAGGGCAGTGTGCCCTAATCCTTATGTAGCCTAATTGTTCACTAAGTTATGGTCATTTTATAGGCATAATTCCTAGATGAAAAATGGTCCATTTTGTGTCTAGTTTCATTCCCAATTGACCTCACATCAATTGGGTTGGTAAATTTTCAGTTTTGGTCCCTGAAAGGGACCTAGGTCTAGCTGTCTGCATATTGGCCTTAATCAATCCGAATTGAAACTTAGTTCTAACAATTCACACACACCACAAATGGTCACAATTGACCATTTCTCAACTCAAATAAGGTCAACTACATCAATTGATCAATTCTAAACTTTTTTTCCAATTTTTTAAAATGCTCAAAACCCTAATTACATAGAGTTCAATTCTAATGCATTCAAAACATATATCCATACTTCACATATACAAATCAACCTAAACATCCATTCAAACACCTTAAAATCATTCTTTTCAAACCCTAACACAAGCTGGCCAAAATTTCCTTTTTGGTTCCCCAACAATTGTTTTCTTTTAATTTTAAGTTAATTTCTAAGTTACTTATACCAAGAACACAAATATTAAACATAAATTTTCAATTTAAATTCACTAACCTTAAAACTTTGAAGTTCAATTCTTCAATTTCTTCCTTCTTTCCTTTTCTTTCCTTGCTCAAAAGCTTTCTCAAGTTGAACTAACAAGTCTATATAGAGTAGTTTTGTAACATTCTCACTTTAGCTAGTCCGCACAGTCTACTGTTTCGGTGACCAATGTCGGTCTGGGCAGCTAGAATGTTTGAAATTATAAATAGACTAGAGTGAGAAGTTATAAAGAAACTAAATAATGCTCATAAAAATCAAGGAAATTTTATAAGAATGAAATACACCATGGTTAAACGAGCCGAAACCCCAGGGATGAGTAACCTGAAAGGAAAGTGACGGTGAAGGCCGTTAGCAACCCTAAACCTGGGGAAAACTTCATAAAATAATTTTTGGGACTCCAGAGAAGGGTCATTGAGGTTCCTATGGCATTAAAATGCCAAGAAAATGCTTCAAAAGATTTTTCTATCGGTACAAACAATTTTAGCTCGTTAAGCCAAACGGAGGGCATTTTAGTCATTTTATCTTCAAAAATGAATTTTGGCCAACTTGCCCAGTTAAATAAATAGTTTATATGACATAAAATATGAATAAATATTGTTAAAAATTTAATTGAAATTAAATAGGCAAGAAAAGGATAGAAAATGAGAGAATGAGGATTATGACATCATTATGATGTCATTATTATTTTCCCACCCAATCAAATATTGACACATGGCACTAATTTGTTTAAAAAGACTTAATGGGCAGAAAAGAAAAGAAAAGAAATCAGAAAGCTCTTATCTCTTCTTCCTTGCCGCACCATAGCCTCCATAGCCAGGCTTTACCAAGCTTGATTTGCTTGGTTTTTACCCAACTAAACCCTATGTTCTCAATACAAAAACTTGTTCTTTCCTCATAGTAAAGCTTTTGGGAGCAAAAAGAAATTAAAAGGAAGAGTTTTGGCAAGCTTTGGATTAGCTCCATTAGAGGTTAGTGACTTAAACTTGATTTTCTCTTTAAATTCATGTTGAAGGAGTATGATTAAGTGCAAAATTACAAAGAAATTTAATAAATACTATGTGTATGCCCATCCCATATTTTTGGCAGCCTTGGTTGGGGTAAGATTTTGATGATTTTCATGGAGCTAAAATGGTAGTATGGCTGCCCTTAGTATTAATCTCTTAAGTGGAGTAATGAAATGCATGTTATAATGCATTGTTTGAGATAGTTGAGTTAGGGTTTAGGATGAAAATGAGACTTTAACCATGTAATGGTGAAAGTAGGTTTTAATGGTCAATCAGTGACCATTTGGTTTTGTTTGAATAAGAAATGAAGTGGTTGGTTCAGTGGGAATTGAAGTTGGTGTGGCTGCCCTTGGTGACCTGCAGGACTGGGCATGAGTCCAGTAGGTTAGGCCAGCAATAACTGGAGTTGTAGAGGCTTAATTTGTGTAAGGTCAATTGGACATGAAACTAGACACATAATGGCACAACTTTGATGAAGAAACCATGCCCAGAAAACCAAATCAAGTTGACCTAAAAATTGCCCTAATCTGGGTGACCTGCATTCTGCCTGGGCAAAATGACCAAATAAATAGTGTTTAGTCATTTAGTCATAACTCAGTGTAGAAAAGTCCAATTGACCTGAAATTTTACCAGTAACAAGGTGAGATATAGACCTACAACTTTCATGAAGAAACCTAACCCAAATTATGGCCATAACATATTCAAAAAGTGACCTGCAGTCACTGCTCAAAATACTATAGATTTGGTGAGTCCAAAAAATCTGGAAAATTTGTAATCCGGCCAGTTGTGGTTTTTAGGCCATAACTTGAGCTACAAAACTCCAAATGGAGTGATTCAAAAAACGAAATACAACTAGACAAAATAAGGAACAACTTTCATGTTGACTACTTTGCCAAATTCCAACTACAAAAATGACTAATAGAATAATAAACACAAAGCTTAAAATCTGAAAATTTTGAACAATTAACATTAAGCTTAGAAATGGTATTGGCAACCAATACCAACAATTTTAGAATGCAAAATGTGGTATGTTGGGATTATTAAAACTAATGTACCTATTGTCTATGTAAAAGTCAACCTTTTTGTTGACTAATGGAATGAATAGTAACACCTAAACCTAAATTTCAATAATTGTATAAAATAAGAGTGTAACATGCCCTAGTACACCTAGCAAGATTGGTTTGGATAGGTTGGCATGCTAATAGGGTTCTGTTAGCAGTACTGCATATGGCTTCATGCCATTCTGTGTTTTATGGCCTCAGATGCCATTCTGTGACACAATAGCCTTTGGCTATGTTGATTGAGTTGTTATACTCGGATTTTATCCCTGATAATTATTATAGCTTATTAGCTATTTTGTTGCACACTGGGAGACACAATGTGACCATTAGTATGATGGTTCGAGGTGCTTAGTACCCAGTGCCAGTTTACCTGTTTATCCAGTCCAATCAACTAGTAGGGGTTACTCGGGCAATGATAATAAATCTTATCAAATTTTAATCAATAATAATACAATAAATATCAGAAATTAAGTCTACCGAAGATGTAAACATACATTCTACATATTTACTTTATTTTACTTATTTTATTTTATATTGTCACCACTAAGTAGAATTGCTTAGCGGGTCACTTTTGCCATGCGCAGGTACTGGAGACATAGCTGGGGAGCCCAGCAGACTTCAGACCGGGTGAACTTTCAGAGCTGCATACTGAGTCTAGAGTTACCTCACATCTGGAGTGCACTTGGTAGGACAATAGGACTTTGGGTGGCATTTTGTATTTTTCATTTTGTATTAGCTGTGGATTGTAACTATAAACTTTTGAAATTATGTGATAATGTAAATATATGAAATTTCATGTTATTGAAATTTTCTGTATATTATGTTGAAAAATGAAACGTTGAGAAATATACATGAATGTGCTTCAAATGATGATGTGAACAAAAAAATAAAAAATTCAGATTAATCAAAATTGTAGATAAATGATTTTAAAAAGGGTAACTTGAAATGGAAATATGAATTGGTGCTCTGGCACACTGTGTGGCATATCTTGCTCGGCTACACTGTAGACGGGTAAGGGGTGTCACATTTAGTAGTATCAGAGCATCAGTTTAGGCATTTCTAGGCCTAGATAGAGTTCATACCATTGCATTGCATTTATAAGTGTTGAGGTGACACTGATGCAAATCTCTTTTTTTTTTTTTTTGAATAGGATATGGATCCTGTTTTCTCAAAGAGCAGTTGATGAAGAGGTGGAGAGTCATGTCCACCAAGGGCTGAATCTGGGGGCAGGGGAGAATCTGCTCCACCGGCAGCTGAGGCACCTACCCAACCTCAGTTTGCATTATTTCAACAAATGATCGAGTTTTACCAGCAAATGATGAGGGTAATTCCACTACCACAACCACAGCCACAACCTCCACCAACACCACAGAAGTCCCATCTGGAGAAACTGTGAAAACATGGGGCTATGGATTTCTTTGGAAAGAAGGAGGATGATCCTATGACAGCGGAAAAATGGTTGGATAGAACCATCAGAGTGCTGAAACATCTTCCTTACACCCCCGAGTAGAACCTGGAGGGTATTGTGTCCCTACTTCAAGATGATGCATACCAGTGGTGGGACACAGTAACTAGTGAGGTACAACCAGATCAGATTACCTGGGATTACTTCCTAACAGAGTTCAGGAAGAAGTATGTTAGCAAAGTGTATTTAGAATAGAGAAGAAGAGAATTTATCTGTCTGAGATAGAGGCAACTATCAGTGATAGAGTATGAGCGGGAATTCGTCAGACTGAGTCGGTATGGGAGGGAGATAGTCCCTACAGAGGCAGAGAGGTGCCAAAGATTTGAAGAAGGGCTCAATGACAATATCAAAGTCATGATAACTGCATTGGATATAACACCCTCCCGGTAACTACTCCGTACATCTTGCTGTTTCGGTGACTGGTGTCGGTCCGGACAGCTAGAACGTCCGGAAAAATATTTAAACTAAAGTGAGGGATCATAACTAACTCAAATATTAATAATAAAAATTTGGTAAAAATTTTAGAAATAAAATACAACCGAGTTAAACGAGCCGGTGCCCAAGCGATGGGTAACCAGAGGGAAGTTGCGGTTCTCGCAACGAGGAGCCCTAGACCTGGGGGAAAAATTATAAAATAATTTTTGGGACTCCAGAGAAGGGTTACTGAGGTTCTCATGGCATTAGAATGCCAAGAAAATATTTAGAAAAAAATTTCAATCGGTATAGACAATTTTGACCCGTTAAGCCAAACGGAGGGCATTTTGGTCATTTCGCCTTCAGAGGTGATTTTTGGCCGACTTGTCCAGTTGAGTAAATAATTAATATGACATAAAATATGAATAAACATTACTAGAAATTAAATTGAAGATGAGTAGTGGAGGAAAGAAAAGAAAGTGAGGAAAAAGCTTATTTATGACATCATGGAGATGTCATTAAGAACACTATGACCAATCACAATTAAGTAACCATTTGACTAACAAATAAAAGAGATAATTGAGACAAAAAATAAAAGAAAAACCAGCAGCCACCTCTTCCCATTCCAGCCGAAACCCTTGCTCATAGCCAACCTCCATTGCCAACTTCCATCAAGCTTATTTTCTCTATTCTTTTCACCATAAACCCTAAACCCCTTTCATTAAAAGTTGTCCACTCGTCTTGGGAGAGTGTTTGGCAGCCTAGAAAGTGAAGGAAAGTGAAGATTTAACTTGGAAAAAATCTGCCCTATTCAAGGTTAGTGCATTAGATACCTAAAACTCTTTATTTTTATGATTTGTAACTTGAATTGAGTAAGAATTGTAACTAAAATGAACAAGAATTATGTGTATACATACTATGAATTTTCGGCAGCCCTTGTGGAGGAATTATTTTGATTGTTTGATGAGCTTTGAGTGAACTAGAAACCATGTTTGAAGTTTATAAACATAAGAATAGTGAATTAGTAGCTAACTAAGGTAAATTGTAGAAATCATGACCTTGAACTAGGGTTTTGGGAGTAAAATGTCAACTTGGTTTATGCAATTGTTAAAGAATATTCTAATGGTCAATTAGTGACCATTTGAGGAGATTTGACCATAATATGGACTGAAAAATAGAATGGTAAAGTGAATGACTATGCTGCCTAGGGACAGCAGCAATAGACTGAAATTTCAGTCCAATTACATAGCCATAACTTTGGCTGTGTTGATCCAATTGGTGTTTGGCCAATTGGACATGAAACTAGGCTTATAATGGCACATTTATGCTGAAGAAACCATGCCCAAAAGACCAAAGCAAGAGGACCAAAACTTGGCCCCAATCCGGATACCCTGCAACTGATTCTGCAGAATGACCAAATGAACAGTTCATTTGGCCATAACTCACTGTAGATTTGGTCAATTGACCTGAAAGTTTTACAGCAACAATTTAAGATATAGACAAACAACTTTCATGAAGAAACCTACCCCAAATTATGGCCAGAACCAATTCAAAAATGCAATCACAGTCATTGTTATGTTATTGTAGATATGGTCAATTCTGTAGATTGGCAATCCGGCCAGCTGTGGTTTTTGAGCCATATCTGGAGCTACAAAACTCCAAATGGAGTGATTCAAAAAAGGAAATTCAACTAGACAAAATAAGGAACAACTTTCATGTTTGTCATTTCCTTAAATTCCCACTGCAACAGGGCCCAATGGAATAGTAAAGTTGGGTCTCAAAAACTGAAATTTCTGCCCTCTTAGAATTAAGTTGAGAAATGGAAATGGCAATCAATTCCAACAAGTTTTAAATACAAAATGTGGTATGTTGGGAGTGCCAAAGTCAAGGTACATATTTTCTATCCAAAAGTCAACATTTTGGTTGTCCAATGAGGTGAATAGTGACACCAAAACTTGAAATGCACAAATTGAAGAATTTAAAAGTTTCAAATGCCCTAGTATACCTAACATGATTGGTTTGGATAGTTTGGCATGCCAATAGGGTTCGATTAGCGATCGCACATGGCAATATGCCATTCTCAGTGATTTTATGGCTTTTAGCCATTCGACCTTGCATTGAGACTTGGCCTTGTGCTCGATATTATTTGACTTGTTAGCCGCATGCACACCGGGAGATGCATATGTGACCGATGGTGTGACGGCCCGAGGTACTCGATACCCAGTGCCAGTTTACCCGTTTATCCAGTCCAGTCGTATAGTGTAGGTTACTTGGGGCAACAAAATGAATAAAATTGGACAAAGTAAACGATATACAAACACCAAACAAATAAAACATATACATTCACTACACATTTAAATTCTTGCTATTTTCTTTTATTATATTATTGCACCACTAAGCATTATTGCTTAGCGCGTTGCTTTTGCCACGCGTAGGTACTGGAGATACAGATCGTGAGCCCAGTATACCACAGACTGGGTGAGTCCATCCCAGCCTCCGCACAAAGGTCCGTGTCACCTCAACTTCTGCAGTGCATTGGTAGGACACTAGGTGTCATTTTGACATTTTGTAACTTAATTTTTATTTTCTCATACATAATTAAACTTGTGTAATGTATATTGAAGTTTATGTAAATTATGAAAATTGTATTTGTGAATGGAAAAGTAAATGGTTATTTATGATTTATATGTGATCATCACATGTGATGGATGATTGAGAATTGAAATTGAAATGTTGAGATCTTGACATTGAGTTTTGTGATGATATTGGAGTTGAGAATGAATGAATTTGTTTATTGGAAGTGTTTTTCACAGGTTCCGAAGAACTGTTTTCTCCATTTTTAGTCGGTACTCTGCCGGATTTTCTTTAAAATTTATGGAACCTCAAATAAATTATAATTTCAATAAATGACTTAAATGAGTTATATTTTACAAGTTATATTCAAAAATTATGCTGACAATTAATTAGGGTATATTAGAGGGTGCCGGTACACCGTGTGGCATTACTTACTCGGGTATACTGTACACGGGTAAAGGGTGTCACATTTAGTGGTATCAGAGCACGGTTTAGGCGTTTCTGGTCCTAGATTGAGTCCATACCATGCATTGTATTTGTAAGAGTCGAGGTGACACTAACGCAGATCTGTTTATCTTTCTTATTTTGAATAGGATATGGACCCTTCATCTCAAAGAGCCGTTGAGGAGAAAGTGGAGAGTCATGCTCCACCTGCAGCAGCTGAGACTTGGGGCATGAGAGAATCGCCCGCCACCAAGCAGAGCTCGCCACCTCCACAGCCAAAGTTCCAACAAATGGCCGACTTCTTTAGACAAATGGCGGGTAATGCCAAGACCACCACCACCACCTCCACAATGTAAATCACACTGAAAGGCTAAGAAAGTTTGGAGTGTGGACTTCTATGGCAAGAGAGAAGATGACTCACATTGCGGTAGAATTGGTTGAACATAACAGGCAGAGTACTAAAACAACTCCACTGCACTCCAGAGCAAAACCTGGAAGCTGCCATATCTTTGTTGCAAGATGATGCTTATGAGTGGTGGGACACGGTGTCCAGTGAAGTGCAGCCGTAAGTCAGAACTTGGGACTTCTTTCTCTCTGAATTCAAGAAGAAATATGTGGGTACTGTATACCTGGAAGAGAGAAGAAGAGAGTTTATTAACCTGAGGCAGAGACAGCTGTCAGTGGCCGAATATGAGAAGGAATTTGTTCGATTAAGCCACTACGGAAGGGAGATAGTCCCTAATGAAGCTGAAAGGTGTAAGAGATTCGAAGAGGGACTAAATGACAACATCAAGATCCAGCTCACTGCCTTGGGAATCACAGAATTTACCAAGTTAGTGGAAGCTGCAATAAAGGTTGAAAAAGTAAGAATCGGGAGCGGACTGTAAGAGAGAGACAGCAGAAGAGGGGCCCAGGTCAGTCTAGTTCAGCTCCTACATTTGGGAAGAAGTTCAAGGGTCCACCTGCACAGAGTTCAGGTCAGCCACAAGGTCAGGGTCAATCTCAGGGGCCCAGGCCACAGTTTACCCCTAGGAGAGGTCAGTCCACACCATCAGTGGGCAGCTCTCTAGGGATGGGGTTCAGGGGACCAGCCCCAACATCTTCTGCATGTCCACATTGTCTGAAATGGCACAAGGGAGAGTGTTGGAGAGTAACTGGTGCCTGCTTGAGATGTGGGTCTACAGAACATCAGCTGAGGAACTGCCCATGCAGAACTACTATAGCTGCTCCAACACAAGCGCATGCACCGCCTCCCGCACAAATGCAGGGGTAGGAAATCCGCAAGTCCGAGGTCAGAGGACCGCCGCAGAGGCTCAGATCCGAGCCAGAGAGGCCGAGCAATGCACCACCTGCCAGAAATTATGCCCTGAGAGCTCAGGAGGAGCAAGATGCCCCGGACGTCATCAGGGGTACGTTCTCCCTCTACAATACACCTGTGCATGCATTGGTGGATCCAGGATCCACTCATTCATATATCTGCATCAACCTACCCGTAGAAAGGGGGATACTAGTAGGGGAGAGTGACCAAGACATTTTGGTCACTAATCCACTGGGCCACAGTGTAGTGGTGAACAAAGTATACAAGGGTTGCCCGTTAAGGATTCAAGGGTATGAATTCTTGGCCGACCTGATTGAGTTGCCCTTCCACGAGTTTGACGTGATTTGGGAATGGACTGGTTATCACGTCATCAGGCAATAGTTGATTGCAAATTGAAGAGAATTTCTCTGAAAACTCCTGAGGGTAATGAGATTACAGTTGTGGGTGAAAGGACAGATTTCTTGTCCAATGTCATCTCAGCCAAAGTTGCAAGAAGAATGATGAGAAAAGGCTGTGAAGCCTACCTAGCACATGTGGTGGATACTAGGCAGGCTAAGCCAGACCTGAGTAATATACCCACAGTAAGAGACTTCCCAGAGGTATTTCCTGAAGAATTGCCTGGTTTGCCACCAGAAAGGGAAGTTGAATTTGCTATTGAGACACTGCCGGCACAAAGACCCATTTCCATTGCTCCTTATAGGATGGCACCCACAGAATTGAGGGAGTTGAAAACTCAGTTGCAAGAGTTTCTTGATAAGGGGTTCATATGCCCCAGTGTGTCACCATGGGGAGCTCCAGTGCTGTTTGTGAAAAAAAAGGATGGGACTTTGAGGCTATGCATCGATTACCGATAGTTGAATAAAGTGACTGTGAAGAACAAATATCCGTTGCCTAGAATTGATGATCTGTTTGATTAGTTGAAGGGAGTAGGAGTATTTTCTAAGATTGATCTCAGATCAGGGTATCATCAGCTGAGGGTGAAGGATGTAGATGTGCCCAAGACTGCATTTAGGACCCGGTACGGGCATTATGAGTTTCTGGTGATGCCCTTTGGCCTAACAAATGCACCAGCAGCATTTATGGACCTTATGAACCGTATCTTCCATCCATACCTAGATCGGTTCGTAGTGGTCTTTATTGATGATATTTTGGTGTATTCCAAGACCAGTGAAGAACATGATGAGCATTTGAAGATTGTTCTACAAACCCTGAAAGAAAAGAAGCTGTATGCTAAGTTGTCCAAGTGTGACTTTTCGTTGAATGAGATTGCATTCCTTGGACACATAGTGTCAGCTGATGGGATTAGGGTGGATCCCAAGAAGATAGAAGCAGTGATGGAATGAAAGCCTCCCAGAAACACAACTGAGGTCAGAAGCTTCTTGGGGCTAGCTGGGTACTACAGAAGATTTGTGAAGGGATTTTCCCTAATAGCTACTCCAATGACCAAGTTGTTACACAAGAATGTCGACGGACCGAATGAGAAGTGTCGCACCAGCTTTGAGAAATTGAAGGCTATGTTGACAGAGGCACCGGTGTTAACACACAAGGTCGTGAAAGGACTTTGTGGTCTATAGTGATGCCTCACATAATGGGTTAGGGTGTGTATTGATGCAAGAGGGGAAGGTGGTTGCTTATGCTTCCAGACAGCTAAGGCCACATGAACAGAACTACCCTACCCATGATCTAGAGCTTGCAGCAATTATCTTCGCACTGAATATATGGAGGCATTACTTGTATGGTGAAAAGTGCTACATTTACACAGACCACAAGAGTCTAAAATATTTGCCAACCCAGAAGGAGCTCAACCTTAGACAGAGGCGATGGATTGAGTTCCTGAAGGACTATGACTGTGTAATTGACTACCATCCTGGGAAGGCAAATGTAGTTACTGATGCTTTGAGCAGAAAATCCATGACAGCTTTGAGATCATTGAATGCCCGTCTATCTTTGATTCGAGATGGAGCTATTTTGGCTGAGTTGCAAGTGAGGCCAAACCTGCTACAGCAGATTTTAGATGGGCAAAAGGCAGATGAGAAGCTAATGGCTATTATGAGCAAAATCCCAGAGGGAAAAGCAACTGACTATGAGGTGAAAGTAGATGGGTGTCTGTACTATAAAGGAAGACTGTGTGTACCAGATAATGGGGAATTGAAGGCCAGTATTCTAAAAGAGGCACACACCAGTGTATATGCTATGCACCCAGGAAGTACAAAGATGTATCATGATCTGAAGCTCCAGTATTGGTGGCCTGGTATGAAGAAGGACATAGCTGACTATGTGACTAAATGCTTGACATGTCAGCAAGTTAAGGCAGAACATCAAGTTCCATTGGGTTTGCTACAGCCTATACGCATACCTGAATGGAAATGGGATCGGGTCACCATGGATTTTGTAAGTGGTCTACCTCTCACCCGGAAGAAACATGATGCAGCATGGGTGATAGTGGACCGATTGACGAAGTCAGCACACTTTCTGCCAGTTAGGACTGACTACTCACTAGAAAAGTTAGCAGAATTGTATATTAGTGAGATAGTTAGACTGCATGGAATTCCACTTTCCATCATATCTGATCGAGACCCAAGGTTCACATCGAGATTTTGGAAGAAGTTGCATGAGTCCTTGGGTACACAACTCCGTTTCAGCACAGCTTTCCATCCTCAGACGGATGGGCAATCAGAAAGAGTAATCCAGGTAAACAATTGAACCAATTGAATTAATACAAATATTGAACTGAAATAATAACAATAACATGAAATATATGTCAGGTCCTTGAGGATATGCTGAGGATTTGTGTCATTGAATTTGAGGGAAGTTGGGATAGATACCTCCCACTGGCAGAATTTGCATACAACAATAGCTACCAAGCTAGCATCCAAATGGCCCCATATGAAGCACTGTATGGGAGAAAATGTAGAACTCCAAGATCTTGGACCGAATTGGGCGAAGACAAATCGGTAGGCTGCACTGTGAAACAGCCGAGGAGAAGGTAAAATCAATCAAAGCCAACTTAAAGGTTGCCTCAGACAGACAGAAATCTTATGCCGACCTGAAGAGAAAAGAAATAGAACATGCGGTTAGCGACAAAGTGTTCCTCAAGGTGTCACCGTGGAAGAAAGTATTGAGGTTTGGAAGGAAAGGTAAATTAAGCCCTCGGTTCATTGGCCCATATGAAGTCATTGAACGTGTGGGTCCAGTGGCCTATAGGCTAGCTTTACCACCAGAGCTGGACAAGATCCACAATGTGTTCCACGTGTCTATGCTCAGAAGATACCGCTCAGATCCTTCACATGTTATCTCCAGAGAAGAAATTGAAATACAACCGGATTTGACATATGAAGAAGAACCTCTACGGATCCTAGCTCGGGAAGTAAAAGAGTTGAGGAACAAGCAGATTCCACTGGTGAAAGTGCTTTGGAGGCACCACAACACCGAGGAGGTAACTTGGGAAAGTGAAGAGATGATGAGGCAACAGTTCCCTCAATTGTTTGCATCAGGTAAATTTCGAGGACGAAATTTAAATTAGAGGGGAAGAGTTTTAACACCCTCCCGGTAACTACTCCATACATCCTGCTGTTCCGGTGACCGGTGTCGGTCCGAACAGCTAGAACGTCCGGAAAAATATTTAAACTAAAGTGAGGGACCATAACTAACTCAAATATTAATAAGAAAAATTTGGTAAAAATTTTAGAAATAAAATACAACCGAGTTAAACGAGCCGGTGCCCAAGCGATGGGTAACCAGAGGGAAGTTGCGGTTCTCGCAACGAGGAGCCCTAGACCCGGGGGAAAAATTATAAAATATTTTTTGGGACTCCAGAGAAGGGTTACTGAGGTTCCCATGGCATTAGAATGCCAAGAAACTATTTAGAAAAAATTTTCAATCGGTACAGACAATTTTGACCCGTTAAGCCAAACGGAGGGCATTTTGGTCATTTCGCCTTCAGAGGTGATTTTTGGCCGACTTGTCCAGTTGAGTAAATAATTAATATGACATAAAATATGAATAAACATTACTAGAAATTAAATTGAAGATGAGTAGTGGAGGAAAGAAAAGAAAGTGAGGAAAAAGCTTATTTATGACATCATGGAGATGTCATTAAGAACACTATGACCAATCACAATTAAGTAATCATTTGACTAACAAATAAAAGAGATAATTGAGACTAAAAAAATAAAAGAAAAACTAGCAGCCACCTCTTCCCATTCCAGCCGAAACCCTTGCTCATAGCCAACCTCCATTGCCAACTTCCATCAAGCTTATTTTCTCTCTTCTTTTCACCATAAACCCTAAACCCCTTTCATTAAAAGTTGTCCACTCATCTTGGGAGAGTGTTTGGCAGCCTAGAAAGTGAAGGAAAGTGAAGATTTAACTTGGAAAAAATCTGCCCTATTCAAGGTTAGTGCATTAGATACCTAAAACTCTTTATTTTTATGATTTGTAACTTGAATTGAGTAAGAATTGTAACTAAAATGAACAAGAATTATGTGTATACATACTATGAATTTTCGGCAGCCCTTGTGGAGGAATTATTTTGATTGTTTGATGAGCTTTGAGTGAACTAGAAACCATGTTTGAAGTTTATAAACATAAGAATAGTAAATTAGTAGCTAACTAAGGTAAATTGTAGAAATCATGACCTTGAACTAGGGTTTTGGGAGTAAAATGTGAACTTGGTTTATGAAATTGTTAAATAATATTCTAATGGTCAATTGGTGACCATTTGAGGAGATTTGACCATAATATGGACTGAAAAATAGAATGGTAAAGTGAATGACTATGCTGCTTAGGGACAGCAGCAATAGACTAAAATTTCAGTCCAATTACACAGCCATAACTTTGGCTGTGTTGATCCAATTGGTGTTTGGCCAATTGGAAATGAAACTAGGCTTATAATGGCACATTTTTGCTGAAGAAACCATGCCCAAAAGACCAAATTAAGAGGACCAAAACTTGGCCCCAATCCGGATACCCTGCAACTGATTCTGCAGAATGAGCAAATGAACAGTAACTGTTCATTTAGCCATAACTCACTGTAGATTTGGTCAATTGACCTGAAATTTTTACAGCAACAATATAAGACATAGAAAAACAGCTTTCATGAAGAAACCTACCCCAAATTATGGCCAGAACCAATTCAAAAATACAATCACAGTCACTGTTCATGTTACTGTAGATATGGTCAATTCTGCAGATTGGCAATCCGGCCAGCTGTGGTTTTTGAGCCATATCTGGAGCTACAAAACTCCAAATGGAGTGATTGAAAAAAGGAAATTCAACTAGACAAAATAAGGAACAACTTTCATGTTTGTCATTTCCTCAAATTCCACTGCAACAGGGCCCAATGGAACAGTAAATTTGGGTCTCAAAAACTGAAATTTCTGCCCTCTTAGAATTAAGTTGAGAAATGGAAATGGCAATCAATTCCAACAAGTTTTAAATACAAAATGTGGTATGTTGGGAGTGCCAAAGTCAAGGTACATATTTTCTATCCAAAAGTCAACATTTTGGTTGACCAATGAGGTGAATAGTGACACCAAAACTTGAAATGCACAAATTGAAGAATTTAAAAGTTTCAAATGCCCTAGTATACCTAACATGATTAGTTTGGATAGTTTGGCATGCCAATAGGGTTCAGTTAGCAGTACTGCACATGGTAATATGCCATTCTGTGATTTTATGGCTTTTAGCCATTCTGACCTTGCATTGAGACTTGGCCTTGTGCCTGATATTATTTCTGACTTGTTAGCCGCTCGTTGCACACCGAGATGCATATGTGACCGATGGTGTGACGCCCGAGGTACTCGATACCAAAGCGGTTACCCGTTTATCCAAATTACTGCCTAGTGTAGGTTACTTGGGGCAACCAAATGAATAAAAGTGGACAAAGTAAACGATATACAAATACCAAACAAATAAAACATATACATTCACTACACATTTAAATTCTTGCTATTTTCTTTTATTATATTATTGCACCACTAAGCATTATTGCTTAGCGCGTTGCTTTTGCCACGCATAGGTACTGGAGATACAGATCGTGAGCCCAGTATACCACAGACTGGGTGAGTCCATCCCGCAGCTCTGCACAGTGTCCGTGTCACCTCAACTTCTGCAGTGCAATGGTAGGACACTAGGTGTCATTTTGACATTTTGTAACTTAATTTTGATTTTCTCATACGTAATTAAACTTGTGTAATGTATATTGAAGTTTATGTAAATTATGAAAATTGTATTTGTGAATGGAAAAGTAAATGGTTATTTATGATTTATATGTGATCATCACATGTGATGGATGATTGAGAATTGAAATTGAAATGTTGAGATCTTGATATTGAGTTTTGTGATGATATTGGAGTTGAGAATGAATGAATTTGTTTATTGGAAGTGTTTTTCACAGGTTCCGAAGAACTGTTTTCTCCATTTTTAGCCGGTACTCTGCCAGATTTTCTTTAAAATTTACGGAACCTCAAATAAATTATAATTTCAATAAATGACTTAAATGAGTTATATTTTACAAGTTATATTCAAAAATTATGCTGAAAATTAATTAGGGTATATTAGAGGGTGCCGGTACACCGTGTGGCATTACTTACTCGGGTATACTGTACACGGGTAAAGGGTGTCACATTGGAGATACAGAATTTGCCAAATTGGTTAATACTGCATTAAAAGTGGAAAGGGTCAGAATAAATGAGCAAAATAGAAGGGAAAGACAGCAGAAGAGGGCTCCAGGTTAGTTCAGTTCATTTTCTGCTCCTAGTAAGAAGAGTAAGGGTCCTCCTGCTCAGGGTTCAGGACAACCACAAGGTCAGGGTCAGTCTTAAGAGCCCAGACCACAGTTCACACCTAGGAGAGGCCAATCCACACCATCAGTGGGTAGCTATCCAGGGATGATGTTCAGGGGACCAGCCCCAGCATCTTCTGCCTATCCATATTGCCAGAAGTGGCATAAGTGGGACTGTTGGCGAGTGACTGGTGCATGTTTATGGTGTGGATCTACAGAACATCAGATCAAGAATTGTCCGAAGAGGACTACTACAATTGCTCCAACACAAGCTGACAGACCTACTCCTGCACCACAAAGGAGTAGGAAGCCCTGTAAATCTGAGGCAGCTGGTCCATTACTGAGGCTTGCATCCGAGTAAGCTGAGAGGCCAGAGACTAGAGTACCTGCCAAGGCCTATGCCATCAGAGCTTAGGAGGAGCAAGATGTCCCGGATGTCATCAGGGATAGGTTCTCCCTCTACAACACTTTTGTGCATGCATTGGTGGATCCAGGATCCACTCATTCATATATCTGCATCAAACTACCCGTAGAGAGGGGAGTTTCAGTAGAGGATAATGATCAAGACATTCTGGTCACAAATCCACTAGGCCATAGTGTGGTAGTGAATAAAGTATACAAAGGTTGCCCGTTGAGGATTCATGGGTATGAAT
Source organism: Hevea brasiliensis (assembly GCF_030052815.1). NCBI lineage: Eukaryota > Viridiplantae > Streptophyta > Magnoliopsida > Malpighiales > Euphorbiaceae > Hevea > Hevea brasiliensis. The sequence goes on from NC_079499.1 coordinate 53,056,891, forward strand.
TCTCGGCAGACCTAATTGAATTGCCCTTCCACAAGTTTGACGTGATTTTGGGAATGGACTGGTTGTCACGTCATCAGGCAATAGTCGATTGCAAATTGAAGAGGATTTCTCTAAAAACTTCTGAGGGTAATGAGATTACTGTTGTGGGTGAAAGGAAAGATTTCCTGCCCAATGTTATCTCAGCCACAGTTGCAAGAAGATTGATGAAAAAAGGCTGTGAAGCTTACCTAGCACACGTGGTTGATAGTAGGCAGACTAAGCCAAACCTGTGTGATATACCCACAGTAAGAGACTTCATATATGTATTTCCTAAAGAGTTGCCTGGTTTATCACCAGAAAGGAAAGTCGAGTTTGCTATTGAGGTAATGCCGGGTACAGTACCAATTTCTATTGCCCCTTATAGGATGGCACCTACTGAATTAAGGGAGTTGAAAATTCAGTTGCAAGAGTTACTCGATAAGGGGTTCATACGCCCCAGTGTGTCACCAAGGGGAGCTCCAGTGCTGTTTGTGAAGAAGAATGATGAAACTTTGAGATTGTGTATTGATTACTGGCAGTTGAACAAGGTAACTGTAAATAATAAATATCCATTGCCCAGAATTGACGATTTGTTTGATCAGTTGAAGGGAGTCGGTGTATTTTAAAAAATTGATCTCAGATCAGGGTATCATCAGTTGAGGGTAAAGGATGCAGATGTGTCAAAAACTGCATTCAGAACCCGGTATGGGCATTATGAATTTTTAGTGATGTCGTTTGGGTTAACAAATGCACCAGCAGCATTTATAGACCTTATGAACCGTATCTTCTATCCATACTTAGATCCGTTTGTGGTGGTCTTTATTGATCATATTCTGGTGTATTCCAAGATCAGGGAAGAACATGATGAATAATTGAGGATTGTTCTGCAAACCCTGCGAGAAAAGAAGCTGTATGCTAAGTTGTCCAAATGTGACTTCTAGATGAGTGAAATCTCCTTTCTTGGACACATAGTATCAACTGAGGGGATTAGTGTGGATCCCAAAAAGATAGAAGCAGTGATGGAATGGAAGCCTCCCAGAAATATAACTGAGGTCAGAAGTTTCTTGGGGCTAGCTGGGAATTATAGAAAATTTTTGAAGGGGTTTTCTCTTGTAGCTGCTCCAATGACCAAGTTGTTACACAAGAATGTGAAATTTGGCTGGAACGACAAGTGCCAAGCCAGTTTTGAGAGGCTAAAGGATATGTTGACAAAAGCATCAGTGTTAACACAACCAGTGTCGAGAAAAGACTTTGTGGTCTATAGTGATGCCTCACATAATGGGCTAGGGTGTGTATTGATGCAAGAGGGGAAAGTGGTTGCCTATGCTTCCAGGCAGTTAAGGCCACATGAACAAAACTACCCTACTTATGACTTGGAGTTAGTTGCAATTATCTTCGCATTAAAGATATGGAGGCATTATTTATATGGTGAAAAATGTTACATCTATACAGACCATAAGAGTCTAAAATATTTGCCAACCCAGAAGGAGCTCAATATAAGACAGAGGCGATGGATTGAGTTCCTAAAGGATTATGATTGTGTGATAGATTATCATCTTGGGAAGGCAAATGTAGTTGCTGATGCCTTGAGTAGAAAATCCATCACAGCTTTAAGATCATTAAATGCCCGTCTATCCTTAGCTCAAGATGGAGCTATTTTGGCTGAGTTACAAGAGAGGCCATACCTACTACATCAGATATAAGATGGGCAGAAGGCCATTGACAAATTGATGGCTATTGTGGGTAAAATTCCAGAGGGCAAGGAAACTGATTATGAGATGAAAACGGATGGGTGTCTGTATTACAGAGGAAGAGTGTGTGTACCAGATGATGGGGAACTGAAGACTAGTATTCTGAAAGAAGCACACACTAGTGTTTATGCTATGCACTCAGGAAGCACAAAAATGTATAATGATTTAAAGCCTCATTATTGGTGGCCTGGTATGAAAAAGGATATAGCTGACTATGTTACTAAGTGTTTGACATGTCAGTAAGTTAAAGCAGAACATCAAGTTCCATCAGGGTTGCTACAGCCTATAAGCATACCTGAATGGAAATGGGACCAGTTCACTATGGATTTTGTTAGTGGTCTACCTCTCACCCAGAAGAAGCATGATGCAGTATGGGTTTACAGTGCACAGATTGACAAAGTCAGCACATTTTCTGCCAGTTAGGACTGACTACTCACTGGAGAAGCTAGCAGAATTGTGTATCGCTGAGATAGTTAGACTGCATGGAATCCCACTTTCCATCATATTTGATCGAGACCCAAGGTTTACATCGAGATTTTAGAAAAAGTTACAAGAAGCCTTGGGCACATAACTCCACTTTAGCACGGCTTTTCATCCTCAGACGGATGGATAGTCAGAACGAGTAATCTAGGTAAACCTAAAAACTAATTAAATTTTCACAAATAATAAATTGAAATGATAGTAACAATGTGAATTATGTAATAGATCCTGGAGGATATGCTAAGGAGTTGTGTCATTGAGTTTGAGGGGAGTTGGGATAGATATCTCCCACTGGCAGAATTTGCATATAATAATAGCTACCAAGCTAGCATTCAAATGGCCCTGTATGAAGCACTGTATGGGAGGAAGTGTAGAACCCCAGTATGTTGGACTGAATTGGGCTAAGATAACCTGGTAGGACCAGACCTGGTGAAACAGACTGAGGAGAAAGTTAAAATAATCAAAGCAAATTTGTAGGTTGCCTCAGATAGATAGAAATCGTATGCCGACTTGAAGAGAAAAGAGATAGAGTATGCAGTTGGCGACAAAGTGTTTCTCAAAGTCTCATCGTGGAAGAAAGTACTGAGGTTTGGAAGAAAGGGTAAGTTAAGCCCTAGGTTTATTAGCCCATATGAAGTCATTGAACGTGTGGGTCCAGTAGCCTACAGGCTAGCTTTACCATCAAAACTAGATAAAATCCATAATGTATTCCATGTTTCTATGCTAAGAAGATATCGCTCAGACCCTTCACATGTCATCTCCATGGAAGAGATTGAAATCCAACCGGACTTGACATATACAGAAGAACCCATACAGATCCTAGCTCAGGAAGTGAAGGAACTGAGAAATAAAAAAATTTCACTGGTGAAAGTGCTTTGGAGACACCATAACACTGAAGAGGCAACTTGGGAAAGTGAAGAGACAATGAGGCAATAGTTCCCTCAACTGTTTGCATCAGGTAAATTTTGAGGACGAAATTTTTATTAGAGGGGAAGAGTTGTAACATCCTCACTTTAGCTAGTCCGTACAGTCTACTGTTCCGGTGACCAATGTTGGTCCGGGCAGCTAGAATGTTTGAAATTATAAATAGACTAGTGTGAGGAGTTATAAAGAAACTAAATAATGCTCATAAAAATCAAGAAAAATTTATAAGAATGAAATACACTAAGGTTAAACGAGCCGAAACCCCAGGGATGAGTAACCCGAAAGGGAAGTGACGGTGAAGGCCGTTAGCAACCCTAAACCCGGGGAAAACTTCATAAAATAATTTTTGAGACTTCAGAGAAGGGTCATTGAGGTTCCTATGGCATTAGAATGCCAAGAAAATCCTTTGAAAAATTTTTCTATTGGTATAGACAATTTTAGCTCGTTAAGCCAAACGGAGGGCATTTTAGTCATTTTGTCTTCAGAAATGATTTTTGGCCAACTTGTCCAGTTAAATAAATAATTTATATGATATAAAATATGACTAAATATTAATAAAAATTTAATTGAAATTAAATAGACAAGAAAAGGATAGAAAATGAGAGAAATGAGGATTATGACATCATAATGATGTCATTATTATTCTCTCACCCAATCAAATGTTGACACATGGGACTAATTTGTTTAAAAAGACTTAATGGGCAAAAAAGAAAAGAAAAGAAATCAGAAAGCTCTTATCTCTTCTTCCTTGCCGCACCATAGCCTCCATAGCCAAGCTTTACCAAGCTTGATTTGCTTGGTTTTTACCCAACTAAACCCTAACTTGTTCTTTCCTCATAGTAAAGCTTTTGGGAGCAAAAAGAAATCAAAAGGAAGAGTTCTTGCAAGCTTTAGATTAGCTCCATTAGAGGTTAGTGACTTAAACTTGATTTTCTCTTTAAATTCATGTTGAAGGAGTATGATTGAGTGCAAAATTACAAAGAAATTTAATAAATACCATGTGTTTGCCCATCCCATATTTTCGGCAGCCTTGGTTGGGTTAAGATTTTGATGATTTTTAAGGAGCTAAAATGGTAGTATGGCAGCCCTTAGTATTAATCTCTTATGTGGAGTAATGAAATGCAAGTTATAATGCATGATTTGAGATAGTTGAGTTAGGGTTTGAGATGAAAATGAGACTTTGATCATGTAATGGTGAAAGTAGATTTTAATGGTCAATTAGTGACCATTTGGTTTTGTTTGAATAAGAAATGAAGTGGTTGATTTAGTGGGAATTGAAGTTGGTGTGGCTGCCCTTGGTGACCTACAGGATTGGGCATGAGTCCAGCAGGTTTGGGCAGCAATAACTGGAGTTTTGGAGGCTTAATTGGTGTAAGGCCAATTGGAAATGAAATTAGACACATAATGGCACAACTTTGGTGAAGAAACTATGCCTAGAAAACCAAACCAAGTTGACCTAAAATTGCCCTAATCCGGGTAACCTGCATTCTGCCTGGGCAAAATGACTAAATGAACAGTGTTTAGTCATTTGGCCATAACTCAATGTAGAAAGGTCTAATTGACCTGAAATTTTACCAGAAACAAGCTGAGATATAGACCTACAACTTTTATGAAGAAACCTAACCCAAATTATGATCATAACATATTCAAAAAGTGACCTGCATTTACTACTCAAAATACTGTAGATTTGATCAGTCCAGAAAATTTGAAAAATTTGTAATCTGGCCAGTTGTGGTTTTGAGGCCATAACTTGAGCTACAAAACTCCAAATGGAGTGATTCAAAAAGAGAAATATAACTGGAGAAAACAAGGAACAACTTTCATGTTGACCACTTTGCCAAATTCCCACTGCAAAAATGACTAATGGAATAGTAAACACAAAGCTTGAAATCTGAAAATTTTGAACAATTAACATTAAGCTTAGAAATGGTATTGGCAACCAATACCAACAATTTTAGAATGGAAAATGTGGTATGTTGGGAGTATTAAAACTAATGTACCTATTGTCTATGTAAAGGTCAGCATTTTTGTTGACTAATGGAATGAATAGTAACACCTAAACCTAAATTTCAAGAATTGTATAAATTAAGAGTGTAACATGCCCTAGTACACCTAGCAAGATTGGTTTGGATAGGTTGGCATGCCAATAGGGTTCTGTTAGCAGTACTGCATATGGCTTCATGCCATTCTGTGTTTTATGGCCTCATGTGCCATTCTGTGACACAATAGCCTTTGGCTATGTTGATTGAGTTGTTATACTCGGATTTTATCCCTGATAATTATTACAGCTTATTAGTTGTTCTGTTGCACACCGGAAGACACAATGTGACCATTGGTGTGATGGTCCGACGTACTTAGTACCCAGTGCTAGTTTACCCGTTTATCTAGTCCAGTCAACTAGTAGGGGTTACTCAGGCAATGATAATAAATCTTATCAAAATTTAATCAATAATACTACAATAAATATCAGAAATTAAGTCTACTTAAGATGTAAACATACATTTTGCATATTTACCTTATTTTAGTTATTTTATTTTATATTGTCACCACTAAGCAAAATTGCTTAGAGCGTCGCTTTCGCCACGTGCAGGTACTAGAGACATAGCTGGGGAGCCCAGCAGACATAAGACCGGGTGAACTTTCAGAGCTGCATACTAAGTCCAAAGTCACTTCACATCTGCAGTGCACTTGGTAGGACAATAGGACTTTGGGTGGCATTTTGTGTTTTTCATTTTATATTAGTTTTGGATTGTAACTATAAACTTTTGAAATTATGTGATAATGTAAATATATAAAATTTCATGTTATTGAAATTTTCTATATATTATGTTGAAAAATGAAACATTGAGAAATATACATGAATGTGCTTCAAGTGATGATGTGAAAAAAAAAAATTTAGATTAATCAAAATTATAGATAAATGAGTTTAAAAAGGGTAACTTGAAATGGAAATGTGAATTGGTGCTCCGGCATATTGTGTGGCATATCTTACTCGGCTACACTGTAGACGGGTAAGGGGTGTCACAAGTTTGGGGTCAAAGTTGGTTTAAGTGGTTGAAATCAAGCTTGGATGCAAGCTTTCAATGGAGCTTCATCCATGGTGGTGAGAGAGAAAGGTGGGGCGGCATATGAAGAAGAAGAAGACTAAAAATAGTTTTTCTTTTCTTCTTTTAGGTATTTTATGTCTTTAAAAATGATTTTGACTTGGTGAATTTAGGTAGGAAAATGAAAATTGTATTTTGACATCATTCATGATGTCATTCAATGACGTAAGCATGATGTAATAAACTTTTTCTTTTGTATTTAGTTTTTTATTAGTTCTTTAATTTAATTCTCAATTCCCAAAGATTCATTTCTCCGATTTTATTGGGCAGTTAGGTCAGAAATCAGCTCTAGGGGTGAGTTGACCAAATTACCTCTCGCCGGTTCAATCCGATTTGTAAGTTATTTGGTATTTCTTCTGGATCCCTGACCTAATTATTTGATCTACTTAACAACTCTTTTTTGTGATTTTCTCTTTTCCACTGTGTTCACAATAGTCCTAAGGACCCCGATATCACATTTTCTGGTTCAGAATTCGGGTTACGATTGACCTCGTAGTCATTTCCCATGAAGGTCACCCATCATTGTGACTCCCGGCTCATTTAACTTCTTGTGCTTTGTTTTTCTTCTTTATACTTAACTATTTGGCAATTATTAATTATTTGTATTCAGGGCATATCTAGGTATCTTAGATGTGGTTCTAATTCTCTTAATTATTTGGACCGACACCGATCACCGGAACAGTACCATTTACCAGGCTATGCAAATAGGGGTGTTACAATTCTCCCCCCCTTAAAATAATTTTTGTCTCGAAATTGTGTCCACTATTTGTCCTCAAATAGTCGTATGTGTTGTTTTCTCATGTTTTTCGCACATTTCTACGTAGCTTCATAATCGAAATAATAGTCCGTAGCACTTTAACCAATATTATTTACTCATCGATTTCTCACCTCGTATGCCATATTTCTTATAAGCTTATGTAATAAGTTAGTTTTTAATTCATTTCAATTCTAGAGGTAAGCAAATCTGTGTGCTAACGGATCCACTCCTTCTAGGACCTCATATGATCCTATGGGTGAGAACTTAGTTTTATTCTTTTCTTATCAAATCTTTTGATCATTTGATACAACCTTCAGTTTAGTTTGGAATATTTTAGTCTTTTCTTGCTGTTGTTTTAGCAACTATTTTTCTTTGTAGTTTTTTTTTTTTTAAATGACCTTATTGGTCATAAATGAACTTCTTATCTCTTTATTGGCTATAGGTCCATAATCCTTATCTTACCATTTCCATTTATGACCAAGGCCTATATGCCATTTTGTACTATCTTGTTTACTTTTGTTTATGTAACACCCCTATTTGCATAGCCTAGTATATGTTACTGTTCTGGTGACTGATGTCAATCTGAACAATTAAGAGGAATAGAACTATGTTTAAGACACTGATGTCAATCCGGACAATTAAGAGGAATAGAACTATGTTTAAGACACCTAGAAAAGCCTTGAATGAAAATAATTAGTAATTGCCAAATAGTTAAGTATAAAGAAGAAAAACAAAGCACAAGAAGTTAAATGAGTTGGGAGTCACAGTGATGGGTGACCTTCTAGGGAAATGACTGCGAGGTTAGTCTTAACTCAAATTTCATACCGAAAAATGTGACACCGCGGTCCTTAGGACTATTGCAAACACAGTGGAAAAGAGAAAATCATGGAAAAGAGTTATTAAGCAGGTCAAATAATTAGGTCAGGGATTCGGAAGAAATATCGAATAACTTGCAAACCAGATTGAACCAACAAGGGGCAATTTGGCCAATTTACGCCTAGAGCTGACTCTTGACCTAACTGTCCAATAAAATCAGAGAAAAGAAAATTTTGGGATCTATAATTAAATTAAAGAACTAATGAAAAAATAAATGCAAAAGAAAAAGAAAAAGGAAAAAGTTTATCACATCATGCTTACATCATTGGAAGACATCATGAATGATGTCAAAATACAATTTTAATTTTCCTACCTAAATTGACCAAGCCAAAAGCATTTTTTAAGACATAAAATACAACAAAAAAAGAAAAGAAAAGAAAAATCATTTCTTATTCTTCCACCCAAGTGTGCCGCCCCACCTCTCTCTCTTAAACCACCATTGTAACACCACCATAAAAACTTGAGTTTAAGCTTGATTCCAACCACTTAAACCTATTTTGACCCTAATATAATCCATAAAAACTTGTTAGATCAACTTGAGGAAGCTTTAGAAGAAGGAAAGAAAAGAAGAAAAGGAAGAAAGTGAAGATTGAACTTCAAAGTTAAGGTTAGTGAGTTAAATTGAAAATTTTAGTTTATTACTTGTGTTCTTGGTGTAAGTAACTTAGAAATTAACTTAAAATCAAAAGAAAACAATTATTGGGGGACCAAAAAGGAAATTTTGGCCAGCTTAGGTTAGGGTTTGAAAAGAATGATTTTGAGGTGTTTGATTGGTTGTTTAGGTTGAATGAAGTATGTAGATATTGAATGTGCACTTTGAATGCATTAGATTTAAACTCTATGTAATTAGGGTTTTGAGCATGTGAAAAATTAGAGAAAAAGTTGAGAATTGGTCAATTGATGTAAATGACCTTATTTGAGTTGAGAAATGGTCAATTGTGACCATTTGTGGTATGTGTGAATTGTTAGAACCAAGTTTCAATTCAGATTAGTTAGGGTCAATATGTAGACAGCTTCACCTAGGTCTCTTTCAGGGATCGAAACTGAAAATTTACCAACCCAATTAGTGTGAGGCCAATTGGGAATGAAACTAGACACAAAATGGACCATTTTTCATTTAGGAATCATGCTTAGAAAATGACCATAACTTAGTGAACAATTAGGCAAAATCCAAATTAGGGCACACTACCCTGTACAAAAATGACCAAATGAACAGTAGTTACGTAAATGACCATAACTTGGTCTAGGAAGGTCCAAATGACCTGAATCTTATACCGATAGAAAGTTGAGATATAGTCCTACAACTTTCATGAATAAAACATACTCAAATTTTGACAATAACCTATTCGAAAAGTCACCTGCAGTCAACCCACAAAAACTACCAATATCCAGAAAATGCCTAAAATTCTGGGTAATACCAAATCCGGCCAGCCCCATTCAAATAGGCATAACTTGGGCTAGAAAACTCCAAATTGAGTTATTCAAAAAGGGAATTAAAGCTAAGACAGTAAGGAACAAATTTGATGAAGGACACTTAGCCAAATTCTCACAGTAAACAGACTAATGTAATAGTAAAAATAGGGGACCAAAACTGAAAAATTGTAATTTCTCTTAGGAGACTTAGGAATTGAATTAGCAACCAATGCCAATAAAATTGACACCAAAATGTGGTATATGGGTACAATTAGAACTAATAAACCTATTAAGTATAAAAAGTTAATATTTTGACTTGAATAGTGCCACTATACGCAAAAATATGAAAGACCTAAAATTTATAAACCGTAATAGGAAGGATAAGTCTGCAAAGAAATTGTTGGAATTTAAGTATTAGAAATGGATACTGAATCACTTTAAATTTTTGTGTTTCAGTTGGAAAGGGAACTTCGAAGGAGAAATGAAAGTTTGAGTAAATTGAGTTGACAAATGAGGTTTGTGTACAACTAGTTTTTAATTGAATTTGTTTTGAATATTTTACGTAATTAAATGATTTTATTTTTCCTTATGCACTATGTTTATCAATTATGGAATTTATTTCAATGATTACTCAAATGGGTATAACAAGCATGAGTTTAGTTTTGTGAAATATTATTTCAATAATTATTGAATATTATTTTTGACTGGATAAATTATGTTTGGAAAATTGTGTTGGAATTATGTTTTGAATTGTGACGGGCAATTTGCATGAATAAAATACAAAATTTTGTTTTGGATTGTGATGAGCATAAAAAAATTATGGAATATTGGAATTGATCTTGAATTAATATTGTGTCGTGATTTATGCTCACCAAAAAGAAAAAGAAATGCATGCTATGGTTTTATATCTCACTATAGATGCTTGAATAGGTTATTACCCGTCTTTATATTATTTGTTGATAAGACAATGGAGTTAGCTTTGTTTTGTTTCGAATACCATGGTATGTACACAGACATAGATCCTCCTCTTATTAGAGGTTAGATCTAAGTAATTGTTATTGTCCCGTTGGAAGTTTCATTATTGTGTTGTGTACTGTGCACAATGATTCGACCTCCCCGACCATAGGAGTTAGAATCTCAATTCGACCTCCTCGACCATAGGGAGTTAGAATCACTCCGAAGATGGCCCTTTCGAATTAGTCTGGCATAGTTAGTGAGATAAAGAATGGGCTTTGATTGATAAGAAATTGTGATTTTAAATGAGATTGTGCACAAATGATTTTGTTAAAATAATTGTTTATTTCCATAATTGCAGGAATTATTTTTATTGTTTAGTTGTGATTTGACAAATTGAAATTTTGATCAAGGTTATTTTAACAAGTGACTATTATTACTGGCAATGAAAATTTTGACATTTAGAAATTGGTTAAATTTTGAGAATTTAAATTTTTGGTATAATTATTGTCAATGTATATTGTATTACATTTTAAGTTATAGTTGTGCACCACTGAGTTCATCACTCAGCGATAACTTTGTTTGCTGTCGCAGGTGAGAGTAGAGATAGAGCAGTTGAGTGAGATTCCTGCAGCTGCACCTTGAAGACTACTTGTGACTAACCTCGGGTATATTATAGGTATACCCTTGTATATTAGATTTTGATTATGCATGTAAATATATGTGTGTAAATTGTTTGAGCAGATGTATGAAATGTTAATTTGGGTGTGTAATGGAAATGCAAATTATTATAATGTTCAAACTTATTTTTGAGTTTTGTAATGAATGTAAATTAATTTTTCTTTAGTGAAATATGAATGAAGTTATTTAATATTATTTCTGAAGACAATTTAATTGAGAATTGTTTTGAATTATGGAGTTGGGAGAAATGAAGTTGATTTGTATTGTGGTAGTGGTTGAATTTGATGAAATAAATTATTTGAAGTGTTTTTACAGGTCTTTGAAGAACTGTTTTTCCCAAATATAGACGGCACTCTGCCGAAAATTTTCTAAAATTTGCGTAAAAATAAAAATGTACAAAAATTTTAACTAGTCTTTAAACTTTAAGTATAAGTTTTAATTCCTACCAAAAGTGCTCGCCACCCTTAAAAAGTAAGAAAATTATTTTAAAATCCCTTGTAGTATATTTAATGGGTTACCGGTAGGTGAAGTACGATAATTCATTAGATGTACTACCAGATCATGTTACATCTTACTGAGGGATAGGGTGTGACATGTTTAGTAGTATTAGAGCCGCTCGGTTGTCCTCTTGGGCGATGGTGGGGCAAATCTCAGCAAGGATGCTAAGTCCCGAAAGGTGGGGAGAAAGGTTGTAACATCCCCATTGCACGTGTTCTGTACGTTCTGTTGCTCCTATGGTCAAATAATAGTCCAGGTAAGTCAGGATGTCTGGAACTACACTTCGGTGATGGTGAACAGACATATAATGATGAAATAAATAAAAAGAAAATACAAGAAAAATCAAACAAAAATGAAAGAGAGAAAACAAAGCTAAGTTAAACGAGCCGGCACCGCAGCGATTGGTGACCGCACCGGGAAGGCCGTTGCCGACCCCGGGACTGTAAGGAACCCTCAGAATTTAATTTTGAGACATAGATAAAGGTTTATTGAAATGTAATTGACACTAGAAATTTCAAAGAAAAATTAATAAATTAGTACAAAGAAAAATAAAAAATCGAGAAACAGACAAAAATCGGTGTTACCGAAAAATCGAGAATGTAACCCGAAGTGGGGTATTTTGGTCAATTGACACCTAGAGTTGGCTTTTGACCTAAATTTCCATTAAAAATAAATGATATTACACTTTATAAATGTCATAAAAAAATTAAATGGTGACACATTATGTAAATAATGAAATAATTAAGCTAAAGGTGCAAATAATGAAAGTTTAACTAATTAAACAATTAGTTTAGAGTTAGTGCTCCACTAACTCAATTCTTGGGACATTATCTAAGACATTAGTGAGCAAAAACCACTTCTTCTTCACCAAAACACAAACCAGCTGAAACAAAACCTCCATGGAAGTCCACCATGGCCAAACTTCCTCCATCAACATGCACCATTGATCAAGCCCTCATTTTCACTTGCTTCCTTCATTAAAGCTTGCCTATTCACCTTGGGGAAGATATTGGCAACAAGAAAAACCAGATTTGGTGAAGTTTTGATAAGCATCAAAAGTTGTAAGTGTCCAAAATCCCTCCCTTGCTTTGGTAAAGCTTGTGTTTAGGTTGAGGTGAGTGTTTTGGTGAAGAGAAATGAAAGAAATAGTGAGAAATGAATTTGTCCATTTTTGGCAGCCATGAACCCTTGTTGAGCTTGAGTTATTTTTACTTCTAATGAATGAAAATGAAGGTTGATTGATTCAAATGAAAGTTAGAGTAAGTTTGTGCACAAGTATGTACATGTAGTGTTTAGATTAAAGGTGTGAAATGGAACCTTGAAGCCTTGAGCAAACTGCCATGTTTGGCAGCCCCTAATAGCATGAATTTGTGTGTGAATATATGGTTATTAATGATATATGTTAATGTCAATTTGTGGGCAGCAAGTGTAAGTGATGTTGAAGTATGAATATGTTGAAGTATATGTGTAATATTAACATTGAAGTATGTTGAATTTTGGTGCAAGTGAATGTTGAACTTAATGATGGATTGTGTGCATTGAGCACTTGAACATTCTGCCCAGAATTGTTTCTGAAATTGTGTAAAATATATGTATAGAAGTGTTGTTGATTGAATATTGTAGTAATGAGGAGGAGGAGGAACATTAAATTGGAAGTGTATGAGCTTTGTGCAGGTTGTGTATTGAAGGCAGCACCTAAATGAGGCCATAAGTGCCAAACTATGAACCCAATTGGTATGAGGCAAATATGGGGTGAAACTAGACACCAAATAGGCCAACTTTCATGTAGAAAGGTTGCCAAAATTCTGCCTAGAAACTGACCTTAAAAAGTGACCAAATCCGGATTAGTGCATTTGAGGCCTGAAAACTGACCCTTTGGGCAACAGTTAGTGTTTAGGCCATAACTCACTCAAAACAGGTCCAATTGACCTGAAATTTTTACCATGAATAGTTAAGACCTATATCTACAAGTCTTATGAAGACACCAAAGTCCAGAAATAACCAGAACCAAGTCAAATGGCTTGCACAAGTTCGGGCACAAAAACTGCCGAACCAAAAGTGACCTAAAAATTGACCAAATTGTGCACTAAAGGTGCAATCTGTCCAGCTTTAGCAAATTGACCATATCTTGGTCTACACAACTCCGAATGACCTGAAATTTTGCCCCGCGTGCAATAAGACATAGAGCTACAATTTTGCTTCTTTGACCAGAAGCTAAAAACCAAGGGAAATAGGACTTTAAGCTAGACCAATCTAGCACACAAAAATTGAGAATGTGATATTTTGCATACAATGATGCTTGAAGCATTTTGGCATTGAATGCCAACTTGTAAAAATGGTAAATTGCACTATATTGGCAGCATATTGAGATTTAAATTGTGACATATTGATGCTAGAAACAACTTATCCATATTACCTAAAAAGGTCAACACATGCATTGACTTGTGAATTATATAATAGTTAGTAAACTCCAAAGATTGAAGAATTAAACAATTAAATTATAATGTGCCCTAGTTTGCCTAGTTGACTAGTATGGATAGGTTGGCATGCCAATAGGATTCTGACAGCTGTTCTGTAAATGGTTTTATGCCATACTGTGTTTTTACGGCCTATTATGCAGCACTGTGACTTTAATAGCCTACGGCTATACATATTGTGTATTTATTTTTGGCTTATCGCCAGATTGACTATATGGCTTTTTAGCCACGCTATTTGCACACCGGGAGACACTTTGTGACCGATGGTGTGACGGCCCGAGGTACTAGGTACCCAGTGCTAGTATATCTGTTTATCCAGTTTGGTCAGTATATAGGCTACACGGGCAGTAATTCAAGTACTATTAAATTCAAATACCTAAATCTAATTTACTGACATACAGCACCACCAAAAATTTGTAAACACTTTATTTACTTTATTTTAGTGTATATTTCTTTACATTTTGCACCACTAAGCAAAATTGCTTAGCGCGTTGCTTTTGTAATGCGTAGGTATTGGAGACACAGCTGGGGAGCCCAGCAGACCTACTACCGGGTGAGACATCAGATCTGCACAGGAGTCCAGAGTCATCTGCACTGCATTGCATATGTGGTAGGACTTAGGATAACCTGTATTTTGTACTTTTATTGTATTTTCGAGATTCGGTCTTGTATTTTGTAATATCTTTTACATATTAAATAACATGGAGATTTTCTGTATATATTTAAATTATTATGGACTGTATTATGGAACTGTTTAATGACTGTAAAAGTCTATAGACTTTATTGAGAAATAGAGACTGTGAAATATTTGAGATTTTAATATTATCATATTAAACTGTTTTTAACAGGTTTGGAAGGACAGTTTATCCGAAATGCAGATGGCACCTTGCCAAATTTTTATTATTATTTTAAAACACTTACTTTATTAAAGTGTGAAAATAAAACCAGCATGCTATGAATAGCACATAAACACTTTTTAAAATCAAATTGAGTTTAGAAAATGTGATAATCACAGACTAGGTGCTCCGGCACGCCGTGTAGCACGCCTTGCTCAGCTATTCTGTAGACGGGTAAGGGGTGTTACAAAGGTCTCTTAGGCAAATCCCACATCGACAAAGCACAGAGATGGTCTTGGGTTCAAAAAGTAATGATATATAAAATGAGAGAACTAATCACTGGAGGCGCCTTTTGGTGGAATGGCCCGGAGAGTTGGAAGAACTCTAGGGTTAAGCATGTTCGCTTAAGAGAAATCCTAGGATGGGTGACCTCCTGGGAAGTTCTTCATTCTACCTATGGGATAAAACTGTGAGGCTTATGGCCAAAGAGGACAATTCCTCTAGTGGTTGGAGCCGATCATTACAGTTTAACTTATTTCTTTCTTGATAAAATAGTTCGGGATATCGTTAAGCATCTTAATTAGGTTGTTTGCCCTGGTGGCAATTCCTCATTTAGTGTTTTTCTCATTTCTTGCTGTTATATTTGTTTTTCTTTTTTCATTCCACAACTTAACTTTAATTATTTTATTTCTCAATCTTATCTTCTTCCTTAACTTGACTGTTGAGTCGTGATTTAACACCTCTTATCATCCCTAATAAATTCGCTATACTTCAATATTACTTTGATTTAGTCCTCTGACCATTCTAGTCAACACTTTAACTAATATTCATAATGTTTCTTTATTACATTTGTACCAACTATTCTAATCTTTACTTCTACATTTTCTTTTATCTACCAATATCCTATAGCTTATTTTCCGCTGGTTTGTGATCATTACCCTTTTTTTTTTTTTTTGAACCATAAACAATTCTTTAACCTTAAGAAGGGAGTCTACTGGACTCTCCTTTTTCCCATGCTATTCAAAAGTTTTGCATTAATCCTAATCTAATCCTTATGATCCGCACAATAAAATTATGCTCTTCCTAAAGAATACCTGACCAACTAGTTCCTATTGAATTACTGTTATCAATAAAACATCATTTCTTAATTGTTTTATTTGTTATAATTATCATCCATAGCATCCTGTCTCTTCTAGGGGAATAAATTTATATTTTGTGTCTTACTACTACACAAATAGAATACTATTTCTTAATAAACTTTGAGCAAAAGACCCATTGCAATACCAGAACAACTATAAACCTCATATCGGAGACTGGAAGACTTAGCCTTATAAGTGTTATTTTTAAATTTTGACCATACTAAAATCTCTAGTCCCATAACAATTCCTGATGTATTGTAATTCATGCTAAAGTAACAGAGTCGTTAACTCTCACTACCTTGCAACCATGATCTTTTGATATTCTAATTATAGAGTTTTAAAACCCGAATTAGGATTTTTAAGCTCAGTTCTAGTAATAAAACTCTATTCTGGTATATTTGTACCAGAGCGAAAGCCATTTGTAATTATTCTTATCCTTGTGTACTATTGGGTAATATGTAGCTCTACATAATGAATCCCAAGTCAGTACTGTAATATGCAGCTTACAGCACAAACATCAAGAATATTGCATAGTTACTACTATACATCCTAATAGATCAAACTTCCCTATATCTTATTTCTTTCAAATCCACTAATATCTCAAACATATTTTGATTATGGTGCCCACTGACATCTATCAGTAGTAATACCTTTACCCGCATCTAAGGTAGCTATATTACTATAACTTACTTTTAGGTCCTTTTGCCTTACCTAATTAGGCTTACTAATTAATTTTATAATTTATCGTAGTGTAGGAGATGTCTCTCATTAGAAACTTTTCCAAAATTAATTCTAATCACGCTTATTATCGTAATTCCTATCCTAAAAGACTAATTACTAACACATCAAAATTTATCTCCCTTTGTGCCTCAACCGTATCTGATTGTTCTACTGGTTTATTCCCCTCGTCCATTTCTATTCAGAAAATTTTCTTTTCTTGGGACAACCTACACAAGGAGATTTCTCTCTGCCAGTTAATATTTATGATGTAAATATGTCATATGTATCAATTTAGGATACTTGACCAGTTGTACTTATCAAAGGAAATATGTACATGCACAATCAAAAGTCATTTCAAAACCATGCTCTGATACCACTAAACATGTCACACCTTACTTCTTTGTAAGGAGAAGTCTATGAAGTGGTGAGATGTAACTATCAGTTTGATGTTGTCATTTAGTCTGTCCTCAAACCTCCTGCATCTATCAGCCTCTATGGGCATTATCTCCCATACATATCTACTAAGTCTCATGAATTCCCGCTCATATTCGGAGACTGTAAGCTACCTCTGTCTCAATGCCAGGAATTCTCTCCTTCTAGCCTCTAGGTACATATGGCTGATATATTTCTTTCTGAACTCAGCCAGAAAGAATTCCTAGGTGATCTGTGCAGGCTGTACCACTCTCAATATTGTCACCCACCACTGATACGCATCCTTCAGAAGTAGTGACAAAGCACACTCCAACTGCTGCTTTGGGGTGCAGTGTAGCAACTATAATACCCTCTCTATCCTCTCCAACCATTACTCTGCGGCGGCTGGGTCATCCTCCTTCTTACCCTTAAAATCAATGGCCCATATTTCTACAATTTCTCTAGTGGGGACCTCTACACTGGCTTTGGCTGTGGATGTAGTGGTGGTGGTGGCAGTGATTGTGGCTGTGAAGGTGGTGGTGGCTATGGCTGAGGTATAGCTCTGGTAATCTGATGGAGCATTTGAGTCATCTATTCTAGGAAGGCCTGTTGTGCTCTCCCTACAGCACCACGTGATGACTCTGCTCTACTACTTCGTTCTCGACTAGGAGTAGGTGCGGGTGCATGTGTTAGTAGTATGCCCTAGAGCATATCATTTAGTATGTATCTTATACATATTTTATTAATAAATGGCATTTCCACTTTTCTGTTTATATAATATATTTATGTGTAATAGAAAAGGTACATTGATATTTTGTTAGAAATATTATTCTTAAGTTGTTAAGAATATGAGTGACAATATTTCTAGCACAAAGTATCATAAATAGGTTCACAATCGAGGATACTTCATAATAAGGACATGACTTATCCAGAAAGATTGTATTCATGTTTGTTCCCAAGTTATTTATATGAGATATAAATAAGATGGAATGGTGAGTCTCATGCCACATAACAAACATGATAGGCACTTATAAATGATAAGTAGGCCGAACCAGTGACACTTATGACAAGCACATGGAGTTTACTCTTGTCAATGTTTTGTCATAAATCATATCAGTGCATATAATCTTTAGACCTGAGATAGCACAATTATGTGGTATAAAGGTTGTTTGAGTTTGATAACGCTTTCATACTTGTACTGTGTATGGGTATATGGGCATGTATTGGCTCCTACTAGTTATATATGGAGGTAGGTGTTGATCAAGATGGAATCTGTTCCTCTAA
Source organism: Hevea brasiliensis (assembly GCF_030052815.1). Classification (NCBI taxonomy): domain Eukaryota; kingdom Viridiplantae; phylum Streptophyta; class Magnoliopsida; order Malpighiales; family Euphorbiaceae; genus Hevea; species Hevea brasiliensis. Next base: position 53,075,214 of record NC_079499.1, read on the forward strand.
GTAAATAGAGAAAAAATCCTATGTTCATTTAATTGTTCTTGATGTTTAAGGTTCCTGGCCAGGACAAATAGATTTATTCGTAAAAGAGTTTCGATGAGAAAATCTTTAAATCAATAACTGGAATTAAAAGAGAAAATAATATACAAATCAAATGGATTTTGACATAAACAATTACACAAGATTGAGTTTGGATTTTGTAACAGAGAGATTCTAGTGCATGGTAACATATGATTATAGGTTCATTTAAGGTAAACCTTATTACTAATTGGGTGGCCATGGCATGCTATGCTAGGTGTTAACCATGGTCTATGAGGTTCATAAAATGATTTAGAGAAATCATTTATGGTAAGAAAGAGTTCTGATGATATTAAGAGTTGATATCATGTCTCATTGTCAATTAGTGATGAGCCTAGTAAGTCACACACATACACAAGTTATCACCTATTTAAATATGATTTAATTAATTAATTAAAGAGTTTAATTGATTAATTAAATAGGTTTGGTTTGCAATTAGATTGCAAAGTCCCTAGCATGACTTGAAACCAAATCTAGATTATTGGATGTATAATATAAGTTAAATTTATATTTAAAGTGTTTAAATATGAATTTAATTAATGAGAAATTAATTAATAGAGATTAATTAATTAATTTATATTTGATATAAATTAATTAGAAGAAGAAAATAATTATTTTGGGTTAAGAACTCAAAATTAAGACACAGGGGCATTTTGGTCATTTCACAGTGTGACACGTGGCACCATGAGATGGTGACACATGGGATTACACATAAGCTTGCCAAATGTTTTTTAATCATGTAAGATGATTAAAATCAAGATTAAATATAGGTTTGACACTTGGCACAATGTGATTGAGTCACTTAAACCTAGAGCTAATCAAAGGGTGACATGTGGCAAGGGTTTAATGTGTTAACCTAGCTATTTAAGTGTTGTTATGAGAAAATAAAATACAACTAGCAGCCACACTCCTTTGTCACGCCACTTTGAGGGTTTTTATCTCTTCTTCTTCATCTCTTATCAATTCAAAGAGATTAGCCATCAATCTCTTGAATTAAGAACACTAGAAATTGTTTATAGTGTCCTGTTTACATCTTTAATCTCTTAAAAGGCAGAACTTGATTTTCTAATTAATAGAAAAAGCTTTAGAAGCTATTCAAGGGCTGCCATAGGTGTTCTTGGTGTGGACAAGCTAGAGGGACAACATCTGGTGTCCTGAAGACGAATCTCAAAGGCGCAGACACGCTGCAGTGCATCAAGAGGTTAGTGTAATCGTTCTTGATTTAATCTAGGTTCTAAAATTAATCTGATTAATTTTAAAATCTTAAATGGCAAATACAGATCCAAAAACATATTAAAAGAGTTTTAATATGTTGTTTATCATTGAAATCAAATAGATAAAAATAAATCTTGCATGATGCATGTGACCCTAGGTGAAAATTTTTGAATTCAATGGTATAAACTTGTGTTTTTCACGCTTCCGTTCCTTCAATTGGTATCAGAGCCACTATATTTGCCATTTAGATTGTTGATTATATGATTTAATTGTGTGTTTGATCATGAGATCAAAAGTTCATTGCTGGTTGCAAAGCAAGTTGGCGGCATACTTGAAAAAATACCATCAATGGTGCGCATGGTTTGGCTTCCATGGGTGGTTTAAGGTTTGGCTTTTAATTCTGTAATTGTTGTATGATCTAAGGCCTATTCTTTGACTAATTAAAGTGTTTAATTAGTAGTTTTTATCACACAATTAAATTATGATTCAAATCAGAATTTTAAAAATTGTTTGAATGTGATTCAAATCTGAATTTTAAAAGTTGTTTGAATGTGATTCAAATCTGAATTTTTAAAGTTGTTTGAATCATATTTAAATCTGATTTTTTAAAATTGATTGAATAAAATTCAGATCTGATTTTTAAAAAAATATTTGAATGTGATTCAAATCTGATTTTTTAAAAAATGTTTGAATGTGATTCAAATCTGAATTTTTAAAGTTGTTTGAATGTGATTCAAATCTAAATTTTTAAATTTTTTTGAATGAGATTCAAATCTGAATTTTTAAATTTATTTGAATCATATTCAAATCTAGATTTTTAAGTTGAATATGAGATATTCAATTTAATTTAAGTATGTATGTTTTATTTAATTGTTAAATAGTGATATGCATGATGGATGATCATGGACTATAAAAGACCAATGTGATTGGATTTATTTCTTTTATGTTTCTTTGGGATTGTAAATTAATTAATTTATTTTAATTTATTTTGGGCATGTATTATTAAGTTTGTAATAATTTTTGGGTTGTAATTTCATTTATTTAAGTTTTTGTAAATTCGCCTTGGTATGCCAAGGATTACTATGTAATATTCGATTACAAGAAGTTCAAGGAGGTCAAGAGCATTGGTGGGACCAGTGGGAGGAATTCAAGATCAAGTGTTGATTATGTACTCCTTCAGCAACTCTTGTAAAATGAATGAATGAAATGCACCTAGGAATGCCCTGATTCAATTCTTGGTGGCTCAGAATTGAATCCCTTAGAAAGTCCATGATCATACCATATTTACTGCTTATCCATGAATGCATGAGATGTATGGGAATGTATGCAATTATATGATATATGCATGCTAAATGGATAATGTGCAAAGTGAGACCATAATAGTAAATAGAATGACCATAAAATCTTCCAAACAAATGATTAAGTTGGAAATGCTATAATTAAAGTAATTATAACATAGGCCCTCCATTGGGGCAATTATTTTAAGAAATTTTAAATAGTTGCATAAGATGCAATTTATTTAAGAGATTTTCTTAAGAATGATTGTTAAGCATGAGATGTTGTAAATATGTAAATGGTTTAGTGGCCAATATTGGATGTACCTGAGGACATTAAAATTATTTGCATAATTACTAGCTCAATGGGATCAACTTAACTAATGCAAGATAAGTCAATAATGGATGTACCTGAGATTTTGAGCATTAGGGGCTAGGTAAAGGATTGAACCTCACATGAGATGTGATGGGCAAAGAGTTGCTCACTTATAGTTTATTGTAATTCCAATAATGGATGTACCTGAGGATGATCAATAGAATTATAAGAATTCAATCACCCACTAGAAATCCATCCAACTAGGATTTCCATTTTCTACTTTGGAAGTGTAGGATTCGCTAAGTTAGTGGGAGGACCAATTTGATTAAAAGACCATAATCATTTTGGTTAATTACATGATACATTTACTAATTAATCTGGTTATTTTCTGCAGTTAATTTTCTGATAAAAATGAGCACAAAACAACCACCACCATCCAATATCCTTGCAAGCATACTTGATCACAATAGGTTGGCAGGACCTAATCTGTCTGATTGGCTAAGAAATTTGAAACTTGTCTTGAACCTTGAACATATAGGATATGTTCTAGATTCAAATGTTCCTGGTCCCTTACCTCCAGAGGCCACACAAGAGGAACATGAAACTTTGGACAAGTGGAAGGAGCATGATATGAGAGCTAAGTGTTACACGCTTGCTTCCATGAGTAATGAGTTACAGAAGCAACATGAGAACATGTAGAGTGCGAGTGAGATCCTCCTTCACCTACAAGAGTTGTATGGTGAGCACAGCAGGAATGCTAGGTATGAGATATCTAGACAGCTATTCCGCATGAGGAAGTCTAAGGGACAGAATGTTAGGGATCATGTCCACAAGATGATTCGGATGATTGAGCAGTTGGAACATCTTGACTTTAACATGGATTTCCAACTACAGACGGATTTGATCCTTCAGTCCCTTCCTGAGTCTTTTGGGAATTTTGTGACAAATTTCTATATGACTAGACAGGAATGCACCTTAGCTGGTTTACTCAACATGCTGGTTATTGCCCAAAAGAATATGCCAGGCAATAAAGGAAAAGAGTTAGCTTTGGTTGCATCTTCTTCTACTGGAAAGTCCAACAAGAAGAAGGGCAATAAGAAAAAGAAACCTCAGATTCCTGGTCCTTCTAAGAAAATAGCTAAACAGAAAAGGAAGACTAAAGCTGATGAAGGCAAAGGAAAGTGTTTCCACTGCCAACAGGAAAGTGTTTCCATTGCCAATAAGAAAGTGTTTCCACTGGCCAGAGTATAGCAATCTAAAAGAATGCAATGCCATGGTGAAAACCAACTTAAGTTCAAAATATATTTGGCACTTAAGGTTATGTCATGTTGCAAAAGATAGGATTACAAAATTGGAGAAAATGGGGATTCTATCCTTATTGGACTCTGAGCCTACTCCAACTTGTGAATCTTGCCTTTAGGGCAAAATGACTAGATCACCCTTTGTTGGACAGGGGCTAAGAGCTGAAAATATTTTGGAGCTAATACATAGTGATGTATGTAGTCCATTTAAAGAAATGGCTAGAGGGGGCTTTCATTATTTTATTACCTTTACTGATGATAAATCAAGGTTTGGGTATTTGTATTTGATGAAATACAAACATGAATCTTTTGAAAAGTTCAAAGAATTTAAATCTGAAGTAGAAAATCAAATAGGAAAGAATATTAAAGCTCTTCAATCAGATCGTGGAGGTGAATATTTGAGTACTGAATTTGATGAATACTTGAGAGAGCATGGCATTGTTTCTCAGCTGACTCCTCCAGGAACGCCACAGCTGAATGGTGTATCTGAAAGGAGAAATCGTACCCTATTGGATATGGTACGTAGTATGATGAGCTATACTGATATGCCAATCTCCTTTTGGGGATTTGCATTAGAATCAGCTTTGTATATTCTGAATAGGATTCCATCAAAATCAGTTTCTTCCACACCTTATGAGATATGGCATGGAAGAAAACCAAGTCTTAAGCATGTTAAGATTTGGGGTTGTCCAGCTTATATCAAAAAGCTGAACACTGATAAATTGGAGACCATATCAGAAAAGGGTCGATCTGTTGGATATCCAAAAGATAGTTTTGGATATTATTTTTATTTGCCTACTTCATAAAAGGTTGTGATAAGTAGAGATGCCACATTTCTTGAATAACAGTTTGTTCAAGAAGGAGGCAAAGGAAGGGAAATAGAGTTAGAATTGGAGAATTCTGACCAACCAACATATCAGATGGATATAGATCCATCTAGTCAACCTATACCCGTTGATGAAACATCTACAGCTGTTCCTCGTAGAACAACCAGGGTATCTCACCCACCAGTGAGATATGGTTTTCTTCATGAAGAAGAACAAGAGTTGTCTACTCATGAAGAAGTAGATCATGGAGATGATCCACTTACCTATGAAGAAGCTATATCAGATATAGACTCTTCAAAATGGATTGATGCTATGAAATCCGAGATTGATTCCATGTATAAGAATCAAGTTTGGGATCTTGTTGACCCACCTGAAGGTATTGTACCTATAGGGAACAATTGGGTTTTCAAGAAGATAATTGGTTCTGATGGAAAGGTAGAGTCCTATAAGGCAAGGCTAGTAGCGAAAGGGTTTCGCCAAAGGCAAGGTTTAGACTATGAGGAGACTTTCTACTTTGTTGCCATGCTTAAATTAATTAGGATTTTATTAGCAATAGTGCGTACTATGATTATGAGATTTGGCGGATGGATGTCAAAGCGACTTTTCTCAATGGATACATTGAAGAAAACATTTTCATGGAACAACCTAAGGGATTTGAATCCCAAAATGGTTCCAAGGTATGCAAGCTAAAGCGATCCATTTATGGGTTGAAACAAGCTTCGAGGAGTTGGAACATCCGTTTTGATGAAGCCATTAAATCCTTTGGTTTTATCAAAAATGAGGATGAGCCATGTGTATATAAGAAGGTTAGTGACAGTGCTATCACTTTCCTTGTGTTATATGTGGATGACATACTGTTGATGGGTAATGACACAGGTATGTTGACAACTATAAAGGTATGGTTGTCAAATACATTCTCCATGAAAGACTTAGGGGAGGCAACCTATATTCTTGGGATTCGCATCAATAGAGATAAAGCGAAAAGAATAATTGGTTTATCCCAAAGTCTATACTTGGAAAAGGTGTTAAAGAGGTTTAACATGCTTGATTCCAAGAGAGGATTGTTACCAGTGAGACATGGTATCCATCTTTCTAAAGAGATATCTCCAAAGACACCTGAAGAAAGAGATAAGATGACCAGGATTCTATGTGCTTCGGCTATTGGAAGTTTAATGTATGCAATGTTGTGTACTAGGCCGGATATCGCATATGCTGTTAGTTTGACTAGCAGGTATCAATCCAATCCAGGTTTGGAACATCGATAGTCACAAGAATATTCTTTAGTACTTGAGAAGAACTAAGGATTTATTCTTGATTTATGGAGGTGGAGAGTTGCAATTGGATGGTTATACTGATTCTGATTTCCAATCTGATATCGATGATATAAAGTCTACCTCTGGATATGTGTTCATTTGTAATGGAGGTGCGATCGGTTGGAAGAGTTCCAAACAGAGCACGCATTGCAGATTCCACTACAGAGGTCGAGTATCTTCTTTGCATCGAGATCTTGCAAAGGAAGCTGTTTGGATTAAAAAGTTCGTGACAGAACTTACAGTAGTTCCTTCCATTGAGTCAGCAGTTCCATTACACTGTGACAATAATGGAGTAGTCATACAGGCTAAGGAACTAAGGTCTCACCTAAAATCCAAACACATAGAAAGGCGCTACCACATTATCAGAGATATAGTTGGGTAAGGCGATTTAGCCATGCAGAAAATAGCATCAGCTGAAAATCCAGCTGATCCATTCACTAAGCCTATGTCACAGACTCAGTTAGACCGACATCTTGAGAAGATAGGTCTAAGATATTGTAATGAATGGCTCTAGTGCTAGTGCGAGATTGTTAGTAGTATGCCCTAGAGCATATCATTTAGTATGTATCTTATACATATTTTATTAATAAATGGCATTTCCACTTTTCTGTTTATATAATATATTTATGTGTAATAGAAAAGGTCCATTGATATTTTGTTAGAAATATTATTCTTAAGTTGTTAAGAATATGAGTGACAATATTTCTAGCACAAAGTATCATAAATAGGTTCACAATCGAGGATACTTCATAATAAGGACATGACTTATCCAGAAAGATTGTATTCATGTTTGTTCCCAAGTTATTTATATGAGATATAAATAAGATGGAATGGTGAGTCTCATGCCATATAACAAACATGATAGGCACTTATAAATGATAAGTAGGCCGAACCAGTGACACTTATGACAAGCACATGGAGTTTACTCTTGTCAATATTTTGTCATAAATCATATCAGTGCATATAATCTTTAGACTGAGATAGCACGATTATCTTGTATATAGGTAGTTTGAGTTTGATCGCTTTCATCCTTGTACGGTGTATGGGTATATGGGCATGTGTTGGCTCCTACTAGTTATATATGGAGGTAGGTGTTGATCAAGATGGAATCTGTTCCTCTAAGTAAATAGAGATAAAATCCTATGTTCATTTAATTGTTCTTGATGTTTCAAGTTCCTGGCCAGGACAGATAAATTTATTCGGAAAAGAGTTTCTGATGAGAAAATCTTTTTAATCAAGAACTGGAATTAAAAGAGAACATAATATTCATAGAAAATGGTGTTTGACATAAACCATGACTCCAGCTTGAGTTGGGATTTTGTAACAGAGAGATTCTAGTGCATGGTAACATATGATTATAGGTTCATTTAAGGTAAACCTTATTACTAATTGGGTGGCCATGGCATGCTATGCTAGGTGTTAACCATGGTCTATGAGGTTCATAAATGATTTAGAGAAATCATTTATGGTAAGAAAGAGTTCTGATGATATTAAGAGTTGATATCATGTCTCATTGTCAATTAGTGATGAGCCTAGTAAGTCACACACATACACAAGTTATCACCTATTTAAATATGATTTAATTAATTAATTAAAGAGTTTAATTGATTAATTAAATAGGTTTGGTTTGCAATTAGATTGCAAAGTCCCTAGCATGACTTGAAACCAAATCTAGATTATTGGATGTATAATATAAGTTAAATTTATATTTAAAGTGTTTAAATATGAATTTAATTAATGAGAAATTAATTAATAGAGATTAATTAATTAATTTATATTTGATATAAATTAATTAGAAGAAGAAAATAATTATTTTGGGTTAAGAACTCAAAATTAAGACACGAGGGCATTTTGGTCATTTCATTAGTGACACGTGGCACCATGAGATGGTGACACATGGGATTACACATAAGCTTGCCAAATGTTTTTTAATCATGTAAGATGATTAAAATCAAGATTAAATATAGGTTTGACACTTGGCACAATGTGATTGAGTCACTTAAACCTAGAGCTAATCAAAGGGTGACATGTGGCAAGGGTTTAATGTGTTAACCTAGCTATTTAAGTGTTGTTATGAGAAAATAAAACACAACCAGCTGCCACACTCCTTTGTCACGCCACTTTGAGGGTTTTTATCTCTTCTTCTTCATCTCTTATCAATTCAAAGAGATTAGCCATCAATCTCTTGAATTAAGAACACTAGAAATTGTTTATAGTGTCCTGTTTACATCTTTAATCTCTTAAAAGGCAGAACTTGATTTTCTAATTAATAGAAAAAGCTTTAGAAGCTATTCAAGGGCTGCCATAGGTGTTCTTGGTGTGGACAAGCTAGAGGGACAACATCTGGTGTCCTGAAGACGAATCTCAAAGGCGCAGACACGCTGTAGTGCATCAAGAGGTTAGTGTAATCGTTCTTGATTTAATCTAGGGTTCTAAAATTAATCTGATTAATTTTAAAATCTTAAATGGCAAATACAGATCCAAAAACATATTAAAAGAGTTTTAATATGTTGTTTATCATTGAAATCAAATAGATAAAAATAAATCTTGCATGATGCATGTGACCCTAGGTGAAAATTTTTGAATTCAATGGTATAAACTTGTGTTTTTCACGCTTTCGTTCCTTCAGCATGAGACTCTACCTCCTCTTCTATCAGTCTAGGAGACCCGTGCTCTGAGGGATCAGATCTCATTGATCCTATAAAACAGACAAAGAACAGATTTATAATAGTGTTACCTCGACTCTAATTAAAGGCCCATACATGTTATGCAAACTATCTCTTTCTATCTATTTAGGTCTAAGACTGCCTAAACCATTGCTATGATGCCACTAAATGTGAAGCCCCTTACCCGTTTACAGTGTAGCCAAGCAAGATGTTCCATATTCGGTGCCAGAGCACCCTATATTGTCTTATAGTTTACATTATTAATTTAATGTACATTTCCTAGTATTATCTCATGTGTGGAAAATTTTTTTTTTATCCCATTTTATTTTTATGGAGATTCGGACAGAGCCTCCTATGTTTTATTAGCATATAGCGGGGTTTATTATTCACCTGTTAAATATAATCAATATTCATTTCCACTTCCTAAGTGTCATGTCATTCAATAATGCTCATAAGGTTTCAAGCAATGCACTTCATTTCATTGATATGGAAATTCATATACAATTATTTACAACTGAAAATGATTTACATCCTATGCTTATATACAATGAACTAAAAGAAAAAAAATTAGATATAAATGGGCCCTACCCAAAACTGACTGCAGAGGTGACTAACAGATCTACACAAATCTCTGTCAGAGCACTAATGCTGTGGCTGCTGCTACTACTGTGGCTGATCTCCAGTACTTATGCGATGAAAAATCAATACGCTAAGCGAATTGCTTGGTGGTGCATAAATTCAAATAAAAATAGAAGAATAATTATAATAACTATTCTAAGCATAATTTTCATAAATTTTTAGTTATTGACATATTAATTGAACTTTGGAACAATTTAAAGTTATTGGGATCTTTTCTATTTACTTTTTCCCTATTCAGTCTTGTTTAATTCATATCAGTGCCCAAGTAACCTATAATAGACTATAAAGGCTGGATACAGGGGAGTATACTAGTCAGACAGCCATATGTCTAACATGTATACAACTGTCATGTCTGGTACAAAGCCAGCGGGCAGGCATTAAAGCCAGAAAATTTTATCAGGCACCATGGCCAACGGGTAGGCATAAAGCCTGTAGAATAAACATATCAGACAGATATTGTCTATTAATGATTATTCATATGGGCAGTACTACTACTTGCAGTCCCTAATTGGTATACCAAACAATCCAAGCTATATACATAAGCCTAGGTATACTTTGGGCAATTTAGAATTATTACTTAATTATGGACTTATTATTATTATGTCATGTCAATTTGTAGTGGGAAGTAGGTCCCACGTACATTTTCATATAATTTATGCATTTGGTAATTTAAGTAGGTAATTTACATATCATGTATTAAAAAATTTCTTGAACCTTTCTTTATGTCCAGATTTGGTGTCTTATTTTCTCCTAGCAAATTAGCCAAGATGTTGCCACTGTTTGGCTACACTTCCTTCACGGAAGTTGTCCCTCTATGTCTTATCTTTGTTTTCCTTTTTGAATCATATCATTTGGAGTTTTAAAACTCAAGTTATGGTCAAATAACCAAAACTGGTTCATTGCCTCTTTCTTGTTCGAGAACCAGGCAGATTCTAGAATCCAAATTTGTTTAATTATTTGGGCATATTACAGCCACTTTTAGGCCTAATATTCTTCATAGAAGTTGTTACTCTATGTCTTAGGATCACTCAGGTTTATGACTTACAATTTTTCAAGTTTTTTAGAATTAATTATAGCAAATTAATTGGCCTAGACTCAGGTACCCTGTGTCTACAGGATTTCAGGTTCAGGTCAGTGGATTTGACTCCTACTTTAGGGGATCTTACACTCAAAATTTGAGAAAAGTCTCTAAACCAAAGTTGGAGCCTAGTTTATTAGGCTTGTAGAACAGTTTGCCTTATCCCAATTGGAGTTTCCTAGTGGGAGATATGATCTAATGACTGTTCTGGGGTCAAGTGATAGTTTGGTCCAATTCCAGGTTTTTGTATGCTGACTTGTTTTAGCAATTTGATCATGTTCCCTTTGGTTCTAGGATTTTTTCAAAGCACCAATATTGTAGATTTATGTCTTATGGAAATTTTGGCACTAGTTTCATTGCATTTAAAATTTTGTGAACTAAACTGGTTGGGTAGGCCTAAGTCCAAAATTTTTGGGCACTTTGGTTCTAGACAGTTTTATTAACCTAAATTTTGCTAGCAATTTAGTTTGGTTAGAGGCAAAATTAGGCTCTGTGTTCTACATGAAAAATATGCTCCTATGTCTAACCTTTCCAATGGTTTAAAAATCAGGTCATTCTGACCTTTCTAGAGTGAGTTATGGTCATTTGAACATGTACTGTTCATTTGGTCATTTTTCTGGGTTTAGGTTAGGGTTCCCCAAATTGAAGTAGTTTTTAGGTCAAGTTGAAGATAGTTTTTGGGCATGATCTCTTCATGAAAAATGGGGCATTTTGACCCTAGTTTCATCTTCAATTAGGCTCATACCAATTGGAGCAACAAAACTCTATTTATAGTCTAAAAATTAGACTGGACTCATAGGTTCAAAATCCTGCAAGAAAATTTAGCACTCCCAAATTTCAACTCCTCAAGCTCCCAAACTTCAATTGGCATTCATAGTACTTCTAATAGGCAACAAGTCATCTCAACATTCTCAAATTCAATCCATAACATAAAAGCCCCAAAGTTAGGTCAAAACCCTAACTCAACATTACTCAATTCATCTAAACTTACATCTAATCATCATGGCTATCAATTATACATATCAAACAACCACCATAGGCAAATTTAATATCAATTAAACTCATTATATCCTCATGACTCAAGGCCGTCCAAAATTTGGTCACCTCATAAATTCATTATTTTATTAATTTTCCATACAAAATCAACTCATCTCAACTTCAATTGAAAGTTTAGTGAATGGAGGAAGAGAGAATAGGCACTAACCTTGATCAAGAAAGTTCCAAGCTTGTGAAAACTTCAATATTTCTCTCTTCCTTGGCTACCTAGAGCTTTTTCATGGTGTAGGAGTAACTTTTAATGAAGGAAGGTATGAGTTTTGGGGTCAAATTGCATGGGAAATTAAGTGAGAATAAAGAAAAGCAATGGTGGAATTTTTCTATGGTGGTTCAGCCATGAGGCACTAAGGAAGAAGAAGACCATTTCTCTCTCTTTTAAATTCCCTTCTTATCTCCTTATATATATTTGTTAAATTTTAATTGGTTGAAAATTTTAATGACGTCACTATGACATCATGCTTATGCCATAACATATTTAAATTTTCTTTCCTTTTATTTTCTCTTCTTTTCTCATTTCCATAATGCAAATTCATGATTTTAAATTCATTTTATATGTTTTAATCTCTCTCATTTTTAATTAACATTTAGGTCAAAATTCAACACTGAGGGTGAAATGACCAAAATGCCCTTCATTGTGCTTATTGATTTATAATTGTCTGTGCCGATTGACTTAATGTTCTTAAACTTTCTTTGACATTTTTAATGTCATTTAATCCTCATAAAACCTTCAAATTAGTCCAAATATTTATTTACAGGGTTCCTCACTGGTCTGGGATTGGCAACTATCTTTACAGTCGCTTCTCGGTACGGTCACCCATCGCCATGACTCCAGCTCCTTTAACCGAGTTGCATTTTGTTTCTTTTATTTTTTCTTGATTTTATTTGGTCTATATTTAGTCAATTTATGTCTCCTCACCCTAGTTTAAGTGTAGTTCTAGACATTCTAGCTATCCGAACAGACGGTAGTCATCAAAACAGTAGAATGTACGAAACTACCTAAAGTGAGGACGTTACATTTAGTCAATCCGAATGGCATCACCAAAAATTCATAATGCCCATATTGAGTCCTGAAAGCAGTCTTAGGCACATTTGCCTCCTTTACCCTTAGCTGATGATACCCCGATCTGAGATCAATCTTGGAGAAAACACCTGCTCCCTTCAACTGATCAAATAGATCATCTATTCTAGGCAAAGGATATTTATTCTTCACTATCACTTTACTCAATTGTTGGTAGTCTATACATAATCTTAGTGTCCCATTCATCTTTTTTACAAGCGACGTCGGAGCTCCCTATGGTGACACACTAGGGCATATAAACCCTTTATCCAGTAACTCCTGCAATTGGAATTTTAACTCCTTCAGTTTTGTGGATGCCATGTGATACCCCTTACTCGTCTACAGCGTGGTTGAGTAAAGCATGCCACATTCTGTGCCGAAGCACCCTATCTTATCTTGTTTTGTCTATTGTTAATTTTAAACTTTAAAGAAAACATGTGGTAAAAATTTTTTTTTTATCACAAATTATTTTTGTGGATACCCGGGCAGAGCCTCCTCTATTTTTTTAGCATTTGGTGGGTTTCACTATTCACCTATTAAAAACAATTTTATATTTATCTCATATTCACATATACATCATGTCATATCATATCATTTCTACTTATACAATTTCAAGAAAATATATTTTTCATTCATTCATTCATGTGAGATTCATATTTATAATTTATTTACAATATCAAAATTTAATTATATATCTTAAAAAGATTTACATCATTTACTTATATACAATAAATAAAATGCAAAACTAAATATACATGGGCCCTACCAAAACTACTCTACTGAGGTGACTAGCAGAAACTGTCAGATCTGATCAAATCTCTGTTAGGGCACTACTGCTGCGGCTGCTGCTATGGCTGTGCCTGGTCTCCAGTACCTACGCGATGGAAAATCAACACGCTAAGCGAATTGCTTAGTGGTGCATAACTTGAAAGCTAAGTAATTAAAAAATAATAATTCTTGACTAATTTCATAAATTCTAAGTCTTTATAGATTTATTTGACTTTGGGTGTAATACCCCTCACCGATCTACAGTGTAGTCGAGCAAAGCGTGTCACATGGAGTGCCGGAGCACCTGATCTTATCTGATTTCATTACAGTTCTTGATTTACTTGTTCAAAAACTTTATCTAAGGTTTAGGCTATTTTTGCTGTTTATCAAAATCTGACTAATTTGGAAATTTCAAAAATTTTAACGACAATCCAGTAGAGTGTCGGTTGTAATTTGGACTAACAGTTCTTTTGAACCTGCCAAAAACAGTTCACAACATATTCAAATTCACAGCTCAATTTATCTCAATAATATCTCATCAGTTTCTCAAAATCAGAATCAATCTCAAAATTTCTCAAACTTAATTTATATCAGAATCATCAAGATCAGATAATCATCTCATCAACTCATATATCAGAATTTCTCAATTTGATAAATTTACATAACTTATAAAGATAGTTACAAAAGTTTCTTTTGTACAGGATATACATATAATTTACAAAATGCTAAGAATGAAAAATATACATAACATGTGTAATATGAGCTCTATCTACATGCATTGCTAAGAAGGTGACAGCCTTGTACTCTTCTGACACTTCTGCAGATCTGGACTCCAAAATCTCAGTCGAAATACCTGCGCGAGGAAAATAATTCCATCGCGCTAAGCATTTCTACTTAGTGGTGCAATAGTATAATAAGAAATAATATATACAAATAAAGAAAGAAATAAATCATAATTCGAATACTCAGGAATTAATTTAATTTGGTATGGTATTTCTAGTATCAACTATCTTACATATTAGTTTGTTCCTCTTTGAAAGTACTAAGTTATAACCTTTCAGTAATAATACCCAGTATACAAATTATTCTAACTGTATTGTATTTTAAGTGTCTACAGTTCTGCAAATTGTATTTTTTTTATATATTTCTATTGCTAATCTCTTTTACTCATTTTAGTCAATACTTAATTTAATTGTATTGAAATTTCTTTATACTTAACTTAACTTAACTGCCTGAATGAAATAATGTTTTAATTGACTGCCTGTGTAGCCTATACACTAACCAAACTGGATAAATGGATATACTAGCAATGGGTATCTAGTACCTCGGGCCATCACACCATCGGTCGCAAGGTATCTCCCAGTGTGCAAACAGTGGATAAACTAGCACTGGGTACCTAGTACCTCGAGCCGTCACACCATCGATCACAAAGTATCTCCTGGTGTGCAAACAGTGGGGCTAAAAAGCCATATAAACAATCAAGCAATAAACCGAGTATCATAACATAATCCATATAGCCATAGGTTATTAAAATCATAGTGTGGCATAATGAGCCATAATACATAGTGTGGCGTGAAAGCCATTTACAATACAGCTGTCAGAACCCTATTGGCATGCCAACCTATCCAAACTAGTCAACTAGGCAAACTAGGGCATATTACAAGGTTACATATTTAATTCTTTATTCTTAGGGTTTATACGTCTTTATGCCTTTCACTGGTCAACAAAATTGTTGACCTTTTTATGCATCATGGATAGGTTGATTCTAGTATCAACATGTCATAATTATTCAGTAGATCATTAAACAGATCACATTTCATATCAATTGTTCTGAAGTAGCATTGTGCTCAAAGCATTTTTCCTGTCTCTGATAATAAGGACTAATGTCCCATTCATACATTCATGTGATTTATTAAGTCATTATGTTTCTTATTTAGATTACTAGTCAAACATAAACGCTGGCTTTTTCACATTGAACAGATATGTTGGTTCTAGTTGCACTAGGATTCCACATTTTGAGTTTATACTCGTTGGCACTGATTTCCAAACTTAATTCAAGGCTAATTATATATGATTCCAAATTTTCAGATTTCATGGCCAATGGTTACTGTTCCATTGGGTAAGCTTATAGGGTGAAATTATCAAAATTCTCTTCATCAAATTGTTTATTATTGTGTTTCCTCTAATTCCCTTTTTGAATTACTCCATTTTGAGTTGTATAACTCAAGTTATGGTCAATTAACCATAACTAGGTCAAATATGAATTTTGGTTCCCTTAGTAGTCATTTTGATTCTGGACTTTACTAATTTATTTGGACTACTTATAATGACATTTAGGCCTAGTGTGCTTCATAGGATTTGTTGCCTTATGTCTTATAGTCATTTAGAAATTTTACTTGTAATTTTTCAAGTCTTATAGAATTATTTATAGTTAAATTCTTGACTTGGACTCAAAGGTCCTATATTGGCATAGTCCTCAATTAGGTCAATGGCCTTGACCTTAAATTTTGTCCTTATACATTTATAATTTGAGGAAGTTACCTAAAACAAAGTTTTAGGTCTCTTTATTAGCTTTCCAGATTGGTATGGCTCATTACATTTGGATACTTCTTATGGGAGATATGCCTATTTGAATTTTTTTTTTAGACTTAATGGTCAATTATATCAATTCCAGATTTAGTGTGCTAGATTGGTCTAGCCAAATGTCCTATTTCCATTGATTTTTAGCTTCTAGTCAAAGGAGCAAATTTGTAGCTCTATATCTTATTGAACTTTTGGCATAGATTTCAGGTCATTCTGAGTTGTATAGACCAAGATATGGCCAATTTACTAAAGCTGGACAGATTGCATTTTCAATGCAACTTTAGGTTATTTTTAGGTCAAGTTCAATTCTGGCAAGTATGGTACCCTAACTTAGGCAAGCAATTTGACTTGGTTCTGGTCATTTATGGGCTTTGGTGTCTTCATAAGAGTTGTATCTCTATGTCTAGTCTTTCCAGCAGTATAAATTTTAGGTCATTTGGACCTGTTTTGAGTGAGTTATGGTCAAATGAGTGACTACTGTTCGTATGGTCAAATTCTAGGTTGCAATGGTTCTGGACAGTTTTGATACCTCAACTTTTGCAAGCAATTTAACTTAGTAAATAGAATTTTTGGTCTGTGATCTACACCAAAGTTGTAGCTCTATGTCTAAGCTTTCTAACGATATAAATTTCAAGTCATTTGGAGTTGTGTAGACCAAGATATGGTCATTTTTCTACGGCTGGTCAAGTTGCACTTATATTTCACTATTAGGTCATTTTTAAGTCAAAGTTAATTCGGCCAGTTTTTGTAACCCAACTTGGGCAATCAATTTGACTTACTTAATGGCATTTATGGGCTTAGTGGTCTCTACCAAAGTTGTAGCCCTATGTCTGATCTTTCCATCGGTATAAATTTCAGGTCATTTGGACCTGTTTTAAGTGAGTTATGGCCAAAATACTAGATACTGTTCATATGGTCAAAAATTTTGGGTTTCTAGTTACCAATCTAGATTAGGTCACTTTTTGAGTCACTTTCTGGATAGAATTTTGACAATCTTTCTCCATGAAAGTTGGCCCATTTTAGGTTTAGTTTCACCTCCAATTGTCCTCATACCAATTGGGGTCACACAAATTAAGTTAGGGCTCAAAATGTACACTGCCCTAAATAATCGCATAACCTACACGAAAATTGCACTTCCAATGTTTAATCCTCCTTCTCCCAAACTACAATTCTGCATTCATAACACTTCTAATTTCATTCATCAAGTCTCAAATTAGTCAATTCCCAGTAGTATACATGTAACAGCCCGATCCTTCTCCAGTTAGTATTGTCTGCTTTGGCCCATGGGCCTCACGGATTTGTCCCTTGGGAGGTTTCATTCCCAAAAGCGCGCTGACCAGGTGAGGAAGGCTCCCACATATATGGCCCAAATCTTTTCTTCCGTTTAGATGTGGGACACGAAGTTTCCACCCGGTGCGTGGCTGGTTAAACAAGCACGTCCCAACCCCATCCACAGGTGGTTACAAGCCCACGGCTTCCGCACAGTGCGTCCTGCGCACCACACACGTACTAGAGAGTCGGCTCGATGCAAATTATATGGCCCGATCCTTCTCCGATTAGTATTGTGGGCCAGCGGACAATACTAGCGAGAAGGATCGGCTGTTGTTGGTATCGAGCTGAACTCCTAATGCGGTGTGTGCGAAGACGCACTGCAGTGAAGTTGGCTTGTAATGACCTGAGGATGGGGTTGGGACTTGTTCAACCAGTGCGCCTTTGGAAACTTCGTGTCCCACATCGGAAACGGGAAGAAAATATTTGGGCCATATATGTGGGAGCCTTCCTCACCTGGTCAGCGCGCTTTTGGGAATGAAACCTCCCAAGGGACAAATCCGTGAGGCCCATGGGCCAAAGCGGACAATACTAACTGGAGAAGGATCGGGCTGTTACAATACATTATTCCTCAATACACAATACACAACCTTAATTCAAAGGGTCAAAATCAACATCTTACACATGAAATTACTTAGCTAATACATATACTTCAATTAGCAACATACACTACACTTTTACTAATCCAATCAATACCATAATTTACACATTTGTTTCATGAAATTATCAACCTTCTAAGCTTATCAAGGCTACCAAAATTTATCACTTGTCTGAGGATTTCCACAATTACTCAAACCCTACCTCAAAACATCAACATTAAACATACACATGAAGCAATCTTTCTAACTCATATAATAAACACCTCTTTTATACATGAATAAATCACTCTCTAAATTCTTCCATGGGTGCCGAATTTGAGTTCACCAAATACTCAACTAATTCTTCAAATTCCTCAACAAATTAACCCACCATAACATTAATTCAAAGTTTAATGAAGAAAGAGAGGAAAAATTAGCACTAACCTTAACTTGACCTTAACAAATCCTTGAAATTTCTCCTCCTTTTTGCTGCCTATAGGTTGCCTATGGTGTAAGCATCATTTTTCATGAAGGGAGCTTGAAGAAATAATGGCTTGAACATGAGGAAATGAAGCTTTGCTTGGAACTCATCCATGGAGGATTTGTAAGAAATGAATTCGGCCAAGAAGAAATCAGAGAAGAAGAAGATGATGCAAATGGCTAATTAGTGTCCTCATGTACCTTATATAATGCCACCTAACCCCACTATGTATAATTAAATCATTATAATAACCAAAGTTTAGAAATTCTAATTATACCCCTATACTTCCTCTAAATTACATTACATATTTAATTTCTTATTTCCATGAAATTTCAATATTTAATACTACTCATTTTTAATGGACATTTAGGTCAAAAGTCCACTCTAGGTGTCAAATGACCAAAATGCCCCTCTTCGGGTCACTTTTCAAATTTTTCGGTGCTACCGATTTACTCCTTAACCCGCTGATTTCTTAAATTTTCATTTTTGTTTATATTGACTTACTAATTTTTTTTTGACATTTCCAATGTCAATTATACCTCAGTAAACCTTTAACTATGTCCCAAAAATATTTCCCCGAGTTTCCCGTAGTCCAGGGCTAGTCAATGGTCCTTGTCGTAACTTTTCGGTGCGGTCACCATCGCTACGAGTTCAGCTCGTTTAACTTAGTCACATTTTATCTCTTTTATTTTTTCTTAATTTTTTTTGTATTTTCTTTTTATTTATTTCATCATTTTATGCATGTTTAGTGTAGTTCTAGACATTCTGACTTTTTGGGGAAGACATTAGCAGCCAGAACAGTGGGACATACGAACTACATAAAGTGAGAATGTCACATTGGGATCAATTTATTTATCAAGATCTTCTCTGTGCATTTATTTCATTTTCAGTCTCTTTAAAATCATATCAGTGCCCGAGTAACCTATAACAAACTATAAAGGCTGGATACACGGGAGTATACTAGTTAGACAACCATATGTCTACCCTATCCACAACTGTCATGTCAGGCACAAAGCTAGTGGGCAGGCTTTCAAAGCTAAAAATGAAATTAGGCACAATGGCTAATGGGCAGGCATATAGCCTATAGAATAATCATATTAGACATATTTTTTTAGTAAATGATTATTCATGTAGGCAGTACTGCTATCTATAGTCCCTAATTGGTATACCAATCAATCCAAACTATATATATAAGCCTAGGTTTACTTTAGGCAATTAAACATTATTAATTACTTCTTAGAAATTTTATATCACTTTGTAGTGGAAAAGCGGGTCTCACATACCTATTTCATGTAATTCAGTGTTTAGTGACATATTAGGGTTAAACTCTAACTTAAAATAGTTTGTCTTGTGGACCTTTCTTTAGGTTCAGTTTTAATGTCCTAACTTTATCTATCAATTTGATCATTTTGTGGCTACTGTTTGTGTAACTTTCTCCCTGTACATGTTCTGTATGTTCTGTTGCTCCGGTGACCTAATGTCAGTTCGGGCAAGTCAGGATGTCTGGAACTACACTTCGGTGATAGTGAACAGACATATAATGATGAAATAAAGAAAAACAAAATACAAGAAAAATCAAAGAAAAATGAAAGAGAGAAAATGAAACTAAGTTAAATGAGCCGGCACCACAGCGATGGGTGACCGCACTAAGAAGGCCGTTGCCGACCCCAGGACCGCGGGAAACCCTCGAAATTAAATTTCGAGACATAATTAAAGGTTTATTGAAATATAATTAAAACTAAAATTATCAAAGAAAAATTAATAAATTAGTACAAGAAAAATGAAAAATCGAGAAACAGACAAAAATCGGTATTACCGAAAAATCAGGAATACAACCCAGAGAGAGACATTTTAGTCATTTGACACCTAAAGTTTCCTTTTGATCTCAATGTCCATTAAAAATAAATGATATTACACTTTAGAAATATCATGAAAAATTAAAATGAAAGACATTATGTAAATAGTAAAAGAATTGAGATAAATGTGCAAATTAGGAAACTTGGAATAATTAAACAATAAAGATAAGTTAGTGCTCCACTAACTCAAGTCATGGGACACATATCTAAGTCAATTGTGGACAAAAATCATCATCTTCAACCTCATGAACACAACCAGCCGAAATGGAACCTCCATGAAAGCACCATTGCCGCCCATGCAAAGCTCCATTGGTGCATGATCAAGCCATGATTTCTTGCAAGTTTCTTCATTAAACTTGGTCTACACTTCATGGGCAATACCTAGGCAGCAAAAAGGAGAGAAAGTATCAAGTTTTTAACAAGCTCCAAAAGTGGTAAGTGTCCAAATCTTCTCCCTTGTTTTGGTAAACTTGGTGTTTAGGTTGAGGTGAGTAGTTTAGTGAAGAGAAAGGAAGAAAATATTGAGATATGAACTTGTCCATTTTTGGCAGCCATGGAAGTTTGTTGTGTTTGAGTTTTTCTTACCTCTAATGGATAGGAATTAAGGTTGATTAACTCAAATAGAAGTTGTAGTAGGTTAATGTCCAAGTATGTGCATGCTAATGCTTGAATTAAGGGTTTGAAAATGGGACTTTGATGCTTTGGTAAACTGCCATATTTGGTAGCCTATAATATCATGAAATTGTATGTGAGTTTATGTAAATTATTGATGAGATGTCATGGTGTTAAATTGTGGGCAGCATGTGTAGTTGCCATGGAAGTATATGTGTAATATTGATATTGAGGTATGTTGAATTTTGGTGGAAGTAAATGTTGAACTTGAATCGTGTATTGTGTGCATTGAGCACTTGAGTGTTCTATTCAAAATACTTTGCTGGAATTGTGAACAATATACATAGAAGTGCCATGATTGACTATTGAAGTGTTGGGAGGACTAGGATTGTCAAAATTGGAAGTGTAATTTTCAAATGCAGATTGTGTGTGGTTGCAGCACCTAAATTAGGTCATAAGTGAAAAATTGTGAACCCAATTGGTATGAGGCCAATGGGGAGTGAAATTAGACACCAAATAGGACAACTTTCATGTAGAAATGTTGCTAAAATTCTACCTAGAAACTGACCTTAAAAATTACCAAATCCGAAATGGCAACCTTGCAAACCCAGATTTTTGACCATATAAACAGTAGTCATTAGGATGACTATAACTCATTCAAAATAGGTCCAATTGACCTAAAAGTTTTACCATGGATAGCTTAGACATAGAGCTACAACTCTTATGAAGATACCAAAGCCCAGAAATGACCAGAACCAAATCAAATGGCTTGCACAAGTTCGAGTACCAAAATTGCTAGAACTAAATGTGACCTAAAATTGACCAAATTTTGCACTAAAGGTTCAATCTGTCTAGCTTTAGTAAATTGACCGTATCTTGGTCTACACAACTCAGAATGGCCTGAAATTTTGCCAAAGGTTCAATAAGACATAGAGCTACAATTTCTCTTCTTTGACCAGAAGCTAAAAACAAAGAGAAATAGGACATTAAGCTAGACCAATCTAGCATACTAAAACTGAAAATTTGACATTTACATACGATGATGCTTGAAGTAATTTGGCAATGAATGCCAACTTGCAAAAATGGTAAATTGCGCTATATTTGCAGCATATTGAATTACAAATTGTGACATGTTGATGCTAGAATCAACATATCCATATTACCTAAAAAGGTCAGCATTTACATTGACTTGTAAATTACATAATAGCTAGTAAACTCTAAAAATTGAAGAATTAAACAATTAATTTATAATGTGCCATAGTTTGCCAAGTTGACTAGTTTGGATAGATTGGCATGCCAATAGGATTCTGACAGCTATTCTGTAAATGGCTTTATTCCATACTGTGTTTTTATGGCATATTATGCAGTACTGTGACTTTAATAGCCTACGGCTATACGTATTGTGTTATTATACTTAGCTTATTGCCAGATTGACTATATGGCTTTTTAGCTACACTGTTTGCACACCGTGAGACACTTTGTGACGGATAGTGTGATGGCTCGAGATACTAGGTACCCAATGCCAGTATATCTGTTTATCTAGTCTGGTCAGTGTATAGGCTACACGGACAGTTAATTTAAGCACTATTAAATTCAAATAGCTAAATCCAGTCTTCTGACATACAGCATCACCAAAATTAGGAAAAATTAAATCTTAGCAAATAAAAGTATAAATGGCAACTGCAAAGAATATCGATGTCATAAATTCATAAACAATTCATTTACTTTATTTTAGTGTATATTTCTTTATATTGGCACCACTAAGCAAAATTGCTTAGCGCGTTGCTTTTGTAACGCATAGGTATTAGAGACACAGCTGGGGAGCCAAGCAGATCTATGACCGGGTGAGACATTAGATCTGCACAGGAGTCTAGAGTCATCTACACTACACTGCGTACATGGTAGGACTTAGGATCTTATGTAATGATTATCAGTTGTATTTTGACATTTTGTTATGTAATTTTGTATATTCTAAAATTTTAAGGTTTGTAATAATTTGTACATGTAACTTTATATGGAGAATATCTGGATGTATTTAAGTTATAATGGATTGTATTTTAAAACTATTTAAATATTGTAAAAATCAATAAACTGTGTTGAAATATTGAGACTGTGAAATAGTTGAGATTTTGATATTATCATATTGAACTATTTTTAATAGGTTTGGAAGGATAGTTTATCCGAAATACAGACAGCACCTTGCCAAATTTTTATTACCATTTTTGAAATACTGATTTTATTAAAGTATAAAAATAGTATCAGCATGATATGAAGATTACATAAAAGATTTCTTAAAATCAAACTGAGTTCAGGAAATGAGTTGATTATAGACTAGGTACTTCGGCACGCTGTGTAGCACGCCTTGCTCGGCTATACTATAGACGGGCGAGGGATGTTACATTTAGTGGTATCAGAGCACGGTTTAGGCATTTTTGGACCTAGATAGTTTGCATATCATGCATTGCATTGTAAGTGTTAAGATGACTCTAATGTAGATCTTTTGATTTGTTATTTTGATTAGAATATGGACTCTGCATCGCAGAGAGAGGTCGATGAGGAGGTGGAGAGTCATGCTCCATCTATGATTGAACCAAGAGACAGGAGGGAACCTGCTCCACCAGTACCAGATGCACCAGCTACATTTCAGTAAATGGCTGAGTTCTTTAGACAGATGGCAGGAGTTATATCACCACCACCACCTCCACATCAAAAATCTCATATGGAGAGACTCAGGAAGTTCGGAGCAGTGGATTTTCTAGGCAAAAGGGAAGATGATTCTCTCACAGCTGAAAACTGGTTGGACAGAACTGGAAGAGTCTTGAAACAACTTCGTTGTACTCCAGAGCATAATTTGGAAGCTGCTGTATCACTACTATAAGATGATGCATACCAATGGTGGGATACAGTAACCAGTGAGGTGCCACAAGAACAAATAACTTGGGATTTCTTTCTTAATGAGTTCAGAAAAAAGTATGTGGGCAGTGTATACCTGGAAGAGAAAAGAAGGGAGTTTATTACCCTACGCTAGAGATAGCTAACAGTGGCTGAATATGAAAGAGAATTTGTCAGACTGAGCCACTGTGGGCAAGAAATAGTCCCTAATGAGGCAGAGAGATACAAGAGATTTGAGGAAGGATTCAATGATAACATTAAAGTAATGATTACAACCTTGGGGATTACAGAGTTTGCCAAGTTAGTGGAAACCGCACTGAAGGTTGAAAATGTTAGAATGAATGAGCATAACAGAAGGGATAGACAACAGAAAAGAGGTTAGAGTCAGACCAGTACATCTTCTGCTCGTATTAAGAAATTTAGAGGTTCGCCTACTCAGAGTTTCAGTAGAGCACCAAGTTAGGGTCAGTCACAGAGGCCCAAATCTCAGTTTGCACCAAGGAGAGGCTAGTCTACACCTTTAGTGGCTAGCTCTCCAGGGACAAGGTTCAGGGGACCAGCCCCAACAGTATCTATTACTTGCCCACATTGCCAAAAATGGCATAAGGGTGAATGTTGGAGGATGATAGGTGCTTGTTTACGGTGTGGGTTTACAGACCACCTTGTCCGAGATTGTCCTCGCATAAATGCTACATCTACTTCGGTATCAACTGATAGGCCTGCCCCTCCAGCTCTAAGGGGTAGAAAGTCGAGTAAGGCTGAGGCAGCCGGTACTTCACAGAAACCTGTATTAGAGTCTGTGGAGAGAGCAGAAGGTAGAAAACCAGCCAGAGCTTATGCTATAAGGGCACAGGAGGAACAGGATGCTCCAGATGTCATCAAGGGTACGTTCCTCCTCTATAATACTTTTGTGCATTCATTAGTGGATCCTGAATCTACTCATTCATATATTTATATCAAGCTGCCCATAGAAAGGGGAATACCAGTAGAGGAAAGTGACCAAGACATCCAGTCACAAATCTGCTGGGCCACAGTGTGGTGGTAAACAAGGTATATAAGGGCTGTCCATTTAAGATTCAAGGGAAAGAGTTCTCAGTAGACTTAATCGAACTGCCTTTCCATGAGTTTGATGCAATTTTGGGAATGGACTGGTTATTCCATCATCAGGCAATAGTAGATTATAAATTGAAGAGAATCTCTCTGAAAACTGCTAAGAACGAAGAAATAACAGTTGTGGGTGAAAGGACAGATTTCTTGTCCAATGTCATCTCAGCTACAGTTGCAAGGAGATAGTTGAGAAAAGGGTGTGAAGCCTATCTGGCACACATGGTTAACACTAGGCAGGGTAAATTAGACTTGTCTGACATACCCATAATAAGGGATTTCTCTGAGGTATTTCTTGAGGAATTGCCTAGTTTGCCACCAGAAAGGGAAGTTGAATTTGCTATTGAGATTATGCCGGGTACGGCTCCAATTTCAATTGCTCCAAATAGGATGGCACCTGCTGAATTGAAAGAATTAAAAATCCAGCTGCAAGAATTACTAGACAAGGGGTTCATACGCCCCAGTGTGTCACCGTGGGGAGCTTTGGTACTGTTTGTAAATAAGAAAGATGGGACACTAAGGTTATGTGTTGACTACCAGCAGTTCAACAGGGTAACAGTGAAGGACAAGTATCTATTGCCTAGAATTGACGATCTGTTTAATCAGTTGAAGGGAGCCGGTGTGTTTTCTAATATTGATCTCATATCAAGGTATCATCAACTAAAGGTTAAGGATGCAGATGTGCCTAAGACTGCATTTAGAACCCAGCATGGGCATTATGAATTCCTGGTGATGCCATTTAGGTTAACAAACGCTCCAGCATCATTCATGGACCTTATGAACCGTATCTTCCATCCATACTTAGATCGGTTCGTAGTGGTCTTCATTGATGATATCCTGGTGTATTCCAAGGATAAAGCAGAACATGATGAACATTTGAGAATTGTTCTGCAGACTCTAAAAGAGAAGAAACTGTATGCTAAATTGTCCAAGTGTGAGTTCTGGTTAAATGAGATTGCATTCCTTGGACATGTAGTATCAGCTGAAGGGATTAGAGTAGATCCCAAGAAGATTGAAGCAGTGATGGAATGGAAGTCTCTCAGAAATACAACTAAGATCAGAAGTTTCTTGGGGTAGCTGGATATTATAGAATATTTGTAAAGGAATTTTCCCTGATAGCTGCTCCAATGACCAAATTACTACACAAGAATATGAAATTTTACAGGAATGACAAGGGTCAAGCCAGTTTTGAGAGGCTGAAGGCTATATTGACAGAGGCACCAGTGTTAACACAGCCAGTGTCGAGAAAAGACTTTATAGTCTACAGTGATGCCTCACATAATGGGTTAGGGTGTGTACTCATGCAAGAAGGGAAAGTGGTCGTATATGCTTCCAAGCAGTTAAGGCCACATGAAAAGAATTACCTTACTTATGATTTGGAGTTAGAAACAATTATCTTTGCATTGAAAATATAGAGGCATTACTTGTATGGAGAAAAATGCTACATATACACAGACCATAAGAGTCTGAAGTATCTGCCAACCCAGAAGGAACTTAATTTGAGACAGAGGCGATGGATTGAATTCCTGAAAGATTATGATTGTGTGATTGACTACCACCCTGGGAAGGCAAACGTAGTCGCTGATGCCTTAAGCATAAAATCTATTGTAGCATTAAGATCTCTGAATGCCCAACTGTCCTTAACTCATGACGGAGTTATTTTAGCTGAGTTGCAAGTGAAGCCAAATTTGTTACAACAGATACAGGATGGGCAGAAGACAGATGAGAAATTAATGATTATTGTGGGCAAAATCATTGAGGGAAAGGAAACTGAATATGAAGCGAAAGAAAATGGGTTCCTGTACTATAAAGAAAGAGTGTGTGTACTATATGATAAAGAGTTGAAAACCAGTATTCTGAGAGAAGCACATAACAGTGTGTATGCTATGCACCCAGGAAGCACAAAAATGTACCATGACCTGAAACTTTGATACTAGTGGCCGGGTATGAAGAAGGACATAGCTAACTATGTAACTAGATGCCTGACATGTCAACAAGCCAAAGTAGAACATCAAGTTCCATTAGATTTGTTATAGCCCATAAACATACCTAAATGGAAATGGGACCGAATCACTATGGACTTTGTTAGTGGTCTACCTCTCACTCAGAAGAAGCATGATGCAGTATGTGTGATTGTGGATAGGTTGACCAAATCAGCACATTTTCTGCCACTCAGAATTGACTACTCACTGGAAAAGCTAGCAGAATTATATATCAGTGAGATAGTTAGACTACATGGAATTCTGCTTTCCATTATATCTGATAGAGACCCGAGGTTTACATCTAGATTTTGGAAGAAATTACAAGAATCCTTAGGCACACAACTCCATTTTAGTACGGCTTTTCATCCTCAGAAGGATGGACAGTCAGAAAGAATAATCCAGGTAAATTTTGAAACTCATTGATTTATTATAAACAATAAATTGAACTGATAATATTAATAGTAACCTAATATATGTGATAGGTCCTCGAGGATATGCTGAGGAGTTGTGTCATTGAGTTTGAGGGAAGCTGGGACAGATATCTTCCACTGGCAGAATTTGCATACGACAATAGCTATCAAGCTAGCATACAAATGGCACCCTATGAAGCACTGTATGGGAGAAAATGCAGAACACCTATATGTTGGATTGAATTGGGTGAAGATAAGCTAGTGGGGCTAGACTTGGTAAAACAGACAGAGGAAAAGGTGAAACTGATAAAGGCCAATTTGAAAGTTGCCTCAGACCGACAGAAATCTTATGCTGACTTGAAAAGAAAGGACATTGAGTATGAAGTTGGTGATAAGGTATTTCTCAAAGTATCACCGTGGTAGAAAGTGTTGAGATTTGGGAAAAAGGGAAAAATAAGCCCTAGGTTTATTGGCCCATATGAAGCTATTGAACGTGTTGGACCAGTAGCCTACAGATTAGCCTTACCACCTAAGCTGGACAAGATACATAATATGTTCCATGTCTCGATGCTCAGAAGATACAGATTAGATCCTTCACATGTCATCCTAGCAGAAGAAATTGTGGTACAACATGACCTGACATATGAAGAAGAACCAATTAAAATCTTGGCAAGAGAAGTAAAAGAGCTTAGAAACAAGACAATTCCACTAATGAAAATCCTATGGAGGCACCACAACACGAAAGAGACAACAGGGGAGAGCGAGGAGACAATGAGGCAACAGTTCCCTCAGCTCTTCACATCAGGTAAATTTCGAGGACGTAATTTTTATTTAGAGGGGAAGAGTTGTAACATGCTCCTTGTACGTGTTCTGTACGTTATATTGCTCCGGTGACCTAATATCAATCTGGGCAAGTCAGAATGTCTGGAACTATACTTCAGTGATAGTGAACAGACATATAATGATGAAATAAATAAAAAGAAAATACAAGAAAAATCAAAGAAAAATGAAAGAGAGAAAATGAAACTAAGTTAAATGAGCCAGCACCGCAGTGATGGATGACCGCACCGGGAAGGCTGTTGCCAACCCCAAGACCACGGGGAACCCTCGGAATTAAAATTTCAGACAAAATTAAATGTTTATTGAAATATAATTAACACTAAAATTATCAAAGAAAAATTAGTAAATTAGTACAAGAAAAATGAAAAATCGAGAAACAAACAAAAATTAGTGTTACTAAAAAATTGAGAATACAACCCGAAGAGGGGCATTTTGGTCATTTGACACCTAGAGTTGCCTTTTGACCTCAATGTACATTAAAAATAAATGATATTACACTTTAGAAATATCATGAAAAATTAAAATAAAATACATTATGTAAATAGTGAAAGAATTGAGATAAATGTGCAAATTAGAAAACTTGGAATAATTAAACAATAAAGATAAGTTAGTGCTCCACTAACTCAAGTCTTGGGAAATCTATCTAAGTCAATTGTGGATAGAAATCATCATCTTCAACCTTAAGAACACAACTAGCCGAAATGGAACCTCTATTATAGCACCACTGCTGCCCATGCAAAGCTCCATTGGTGCATGATCAAGCCATGATTTCTTGCAAGTTTCTTCATTAAACTTGGTCTATACTTCATGGGCAATACCTAGGCAGCAAAAAGGAGAGAAAGTATCAAGTTTTTAACAAGCTCCAAAAGTGGTAAGTGTCCAAAACTTCTCCATTGCTTTAGTAAACTTGGTGTTTAGGTTAAGGTGAGTAGTTTGGTGAAGAGAAAGGAAGAAAATATTGAGATATGAACTTGTCCATTTTTGGCAGCCATGGAAGTTTGTTGTGTTTGAGTTTTTCTTACCTCTAATGGATGGGAATTAAGGTTGATTAACTCAAATAGAAGTTGTAGCAGGTTAATGTCCAAGTATGTGCATGTTAATGCTTGAATTAAGGGTTTGAAAATGGGACTTCGATGCTTTGGTAAACTGCCATGTTTGGCAGCTTATAATATCATGAAATTGTATGTGAGTTTATGTAAATTATTGATAAGATGTCATAGTGTTAAATTGTGGGCAGCATGTGTAGTTGCCATGGAAGTGTATGTGTAATATTGATATTGAGCTATGTTGAATTTTGGTGGAAGTAAATGTTGAACTTGAATGGTGTATTGTGTGCATTGAGCACTTGAGTCTTCTATTCAAAATACTTTGCTGGAATTGTGTACAATATACATAGAAGTTCCATGATTGAATATTGAAGTGTTGGGAGGAGGAGCATTGTCAAAATTAGAAGTGTAATTTTCAAATACAGGTTGTGTGTGTTGGCAGCACATAAATTAGGTCATAAGTGCAAAACTGCTAACCCAATTGGTATGAGGCCAATGGGGGGTGAAACTAGACACCAAATAGGACAACTTTCATGCAGAAATATTGCCAAAATTCTACCTAGAAACTGACTTTAAAAATGACCAAATTCAGAATGGCAACCTTGCAAACCCAGATTTTTGACCATAAGAACAGTAGTCATTAGGATGGCCATAACTCACTCAAAACAGGTCCAATTGACCTGAAAGTTTTACCATGGATAGCTTAGACATAGAGCTGCAACTCTTATGAAAGCACCAAAGCCCAGAAATGGCCAAAACCAAGTCAAATAGCTTGCAAAATTTCGGGTAACAAAACTGCCAGAACTAAATGTGACCTAAAATTGATCAAATTTTGCACTAAAGTTGCAATCTGTCCAACTTTAGTAAATTGACCATATCTTGGTCTATACAACTCAGAATGACCTGAAATTTTTCTAAAGGTCCAATAAGACATAGAGCTACAATTTTGCTTCTTTGATCAGAAGCTAAAAACTAAGAGAAATAGAACATTAAGCTAGACCAATCTAGCACACTAAAATTTAAAATTTGACATTTATATACGATGATGCTTGAAGTAATTTGGCAATGAATGCCAACTTGCAAAAATGGTAAATTGCACCATATTGGCAGTGTAACACCCCTAATTCGGTACTGCGTTCTACTGTTCCGGTGATCAGTGTTGTCCGGACAGCTAGAATGCCCAGAACTACACTTCGATATGAGTGAGGAAACATTAAATAATGAAATACAAGAAAAGAAAATACAAGAAAAATAAAGGAAAAATAATAGTAAAGAAATGCAACTAAGTTAAGCGAGCCGAGAACCCTAGCGATGGGTAACCGCACTGGGAAGTCACGGCGTGGACCGTTGACTAGCCCTGGACCGCGGGGAACCCTGGAAAATATTTTTAAGACCTAAAGAGACACCTATTGAAGTATAAATATCATAAGAAATATTAAAGAAAAATTAAATAATTAGTACAAAGAAAAGTGAGAAATGGAAAAACGGACAAAACCCGATGTTACCGAAAAATCAGGAATGCAACCCGAACAGGGGCATTGTGGTCATTTGACACCCTGAGTTGTCTTTTGACCTAAATGTCCATTAAAAATAAATAATATTACACTTGGAAAATATAATGAAAAAATTAATTTAGTGGTACCTAATGTAAATAACAAAAATGGAGTGTAAATGGAGTAAATATCACTTAAAACTTATTAAATGATTATCCTAGCATGAGTGGAGCACTATGGGAATTAAAAATTCACTAAAGGGTAGATTACTCCACTAATGTCTTCTTCTTCCTCTCAAATCCTCACTTTGCCGAATTGAATTTTCTCTCCATTGTCCACCATGGCCACACCTTGCATGCAAGCTCCACTCCTAATGATCAAGCCACAATTTCTCCAATTGTTCTTCATTAAACTTGTTCTACACATCATGGGCAGCATGTAGGAAGCAAGAAAAAGAAGTTTTGGTGAAGATTTAAGAAGTCTCATCCATAGGTAAGTTTGAGTTTTTGAATATTGCTTTGTTAAAGTTTGTAAGCATGTTATGGGTGTTTGAATTATGAAGAAATTTTTGAGGTTTGATGTTGAATGGGAATGTGTAATTTTGGCAGCCATGGAAATACCTTGAAGGCAGGTTATTTGTGCTTGTAAATGGTGAATCAAATGATTGATTAAATGTATATTGTGTAGGAAATTGTTTAGGTGATGTATACTTAGTATATGTAAATGTAAAATGAAATTTAAAGCTTGGAAAGTAATGGAATGTAAGTGTACCATTGTGGCAGTTTGCTAACCCTTGAAGAATGCTGGAATTCATGCTTGGTTTATGAAATAATGATGTTAAAATGTGTTGGTTGTTATGGCAGTTTGAATGTATGTATAGTGGTGTGAAGGTTGGACATGTGAATGAGCTTGGTTATGGAGTTAAATTGTTGTAAATTGAGTTGGACAAATTCTGCACTTGTTGGTGCACATTGAATGTAATTGTAAGCTGCCAAAATGACCTATAATGTGTTGTGAATTATGTTTAGGTCATGGTACAACCAGAATTAGTTTGAATGTTAAGTTTGGTGAGTGTTAAAAGTGATGTTTGATATGTATGCAAGAATTGCAATAAGGCAGTTTGTATTTTAGGCCTATAACTTTAAGTGTGTGGCTCCAATTGGTATGAGACCAATTGGAGGTGAAACTAGGCACAAAATGTGCCAACTTTCATGAAGAAAGCTTACCAAAATTCTACTTGCAAGGTAGCTTGAAAAATGACCAAATCCGGATTAAGTGCAAATGAGGCCTGAAAATTTACTATTTGGGCAGCAGTTAGTGTTTAGGCCATAACTCACTCAAAACAGGTCCAATTGACCTGAAATTTTAACCATGAATAGTTAAGACCCTTACCTACAAGTCTTATGAAGACACCAATCCCAGAAATGACCATAAGGAAGTCAAACAGCTTGCACAAGTTCGGATCCAAAAACTGGCCGAACCTAAAATGACCTAAAGTGGCCTAAAATGACCAATTTTGGTGCAATTTGACCAGCAATAGTAAAATGACCATAACTTGGCCTACATAACTCAGAATGACCTGAAATTTTGCCCTACGTTCCATAAGACATAGATCTAAAAGTTTGCAGTTTCGACCGAAATCCAAAAACCAAGGGAACTAGGTCGTCCGGCTAGGTCAAACTAGTATCCCGGAATCCAGCAAATCGCAAGAAAATGCAGTATACCGGGAAATGAATTTGGTAACATGTACCAACCCTAAAAGACTATCGAATGTGTCATATTAATGACATTAAAACCTAAATTACCTAGAATGTACCAAGGGTCGACATATTAGGTTGACTAAGCGAATAAATGAATTCAGTGAATTAATTATCAAGCATTATCGTTAGAGACATTTAAATGAGTACTGAAACACTTCATATTGTGTTTCTCAGTTAGCAAAGACTCAGGGAGAAGGAAGGAAACACTGAGTCAAGACCAAGAGACAGTTATCAGAGGTTTGTGCACAACTAGTTTTTAACTGATTTTGTCCTGAATATTTCATATGATTAAATGACATATTTTTTCTTATGTATTATATTTAACAAACATTGGATTTAATTCAATGATTATTGAAATTGTTATAGTATGTATGAATTTAGCTTTGTGAAATGGTATTTCCACAAGTATTAAGCATTGTTATGGATTGAATAAATTATATTTTGGAAAATTGTGATAGAACATGTTTTGAATTGTGATGGTAATTTTCATGGGAAAATGCAAATTTATGATTTGAATTATGATGAGCATAAAAATTATTGGATATTGGAATTGAATTTGAATCGAATTATATTGTGATTTATGCTCACTAAAAGGATTGTGATATTGTTTTATATCTCACTATAGATGCTTGACTAGGTTATTACCCGTCTCTCTCATTTGTTGAGAAGACAACAGAGTTAGTTGTGTTTTGATTACCATGGTACGTGCACAGGCTTAGATTTTCCTCTGATTTGAGGTTAGATCTAAGTTTATTTTATCATTATGGCCCTTGCGGAAGATTCATTATTGTGATGGTACTGTGCACGATGATTCGACCTCCCCGACCATAGGGAGTTAGAATCTGATTCGACCTCCCCGACCATAGGGAGTTAGAGTCATATCGAATATGGCCCTTTCGGATTAGTCTTGCATAGTTAGTGAGATAAAGATTGATTTTTGAGATACAACATGGTTTTTGAGATACAACATGGCTTTTGAGACACAGAATGTTTTTGAACAGTAAAGAATTGTGATTTCAGTTATGATTTATGTATAATTGATTTTGTTGGAACTACCTTAAATGGTTAGTCATGATTTGATAAATTGAATTTCGTGATCAAAGTCATTTTATACAAATGATTTACATTAATGGCAATGAATATTTTGAGTTTTGGAATTTGATGAGTATTCAGATTTTCAAATTATTTACTGTAAATTTTGTCAATGTATATTGTACTATGTTTTAAATTATAGTTGTGCACCACTGAGTTCACCACTCAGCGATAGCTTTGTATGCTGTCGCAGGTAAGAAGAGCATAGAGTAGTGAGTAAGTTTCTTTGAAGACACTTTCAGATCAGCTCCAGGTATATTATAGGTATACCCATGTACATAGGTTTTGATGTATGCATGTAATAATATGTATGTAAATTATTTGAGCAGTTGTATAAAAACTCTTGTAAAATATTTCTGTATGTAATGAAATGTAAATTATTGTAAATATAAAGTTGAGATTTCATTTAGTTGAATTGTTTTGTATTATAAATTTTGAGTCTTTTAATCAATGAAATGTTTCTTTATGATGAGAGTAGTTTGAAAATGAATTGATTATTTATTGAGAATTGAATTGTGAATTGAAATGAAGTTATCGAAGTTGTATTTGAGAAAACATATTGGAAGCATTTTCTTTTACAAGATTGAAGAACTGTTTTCTTAAAATACAGCCGGCACTTTGTCGAAATTCTAAAAAAAAAAAAAATTATAACACCAGATTTTAACTGATGATTTAAATTTCACGAAAATTGTTTTAAAATCCCTTGTAGTATATCTAATGAGTTATCGGTAGGCGAAGTACGGTAATTCATTAGGTGTACTACGGGATTATGTTGCATCTTACAGGGGAGTAGGGTGTGACATGTTTTGTGGTATCAGAGCAATGGTTTTAAGGTGAATTTCGAACTGTGAATTTGAAATCTTTTTGTCGGTAACTACAACTGCTCAAATGTTTGATACATATAGTACATTTACATCATAAACATGAACTAATGGAGAGGAATCTCCTTATGTTGGTTGTACAGGAATAGAAAATCTTCTGAAAAGATATGGAAGAGAAGAATGAGACAATAGAACAGTTCGTGATGGCAGAAGAACAAGTTGAGGCCCCAGCTCCACAAAATGTCGAAGGCCTGACTGTACCAGTTTTACCAGTACAAATTACTGCACAAATGGCCCAGCAAATGGCCACTTTCTTTCAACAAATGGCTGATAATCACACCAAGCCCAAGTAATGCACTCCAACCCCACAAGGGCAACATGAAATAGAGAAGAGGAGAAACCTATGGGTCGAGCTCAAGCGAATTTGAGAAAGAGAAAAGAAAATGAGGACACAAGAGCTCAGGGATATAACAGAGGTGGATAATCAAGGCGAGAGACCACCAAGGTCGATCGTCGAACAACTAGAAGTTCCTACCCTTCTCGTCAATGTGAAGCTTGTGGAAGATATCATGGTGGGATATGCTATAAGGCTATTGGAGCCTGTTATAACTGTGGAGGCACAGGACACTTTGCCAAGGACTGCACCAGTAGTCGCAGAGTTAGACCACCTCCTACTACTACAGAAGGGGCAGTTCAGAGCCCTGTCACCAGAAGTTCACAACCACCTAGCAGAGGTAGAGGCAGGGGTAGAGGTAGCCTAGCAGGCAGCCAAGGCACAGTGAAACATTAAGAGCAAGATAATGCTCCAGTCAGAATTTATGCAATGAGACAGAGAGAAGAGGCTGAGACATTTGATGTTGTGGCTGGTACCTTCTCAACTTTTAATCAAGATGTGTTTGTGTTATTTGATCCAGGTTCTACCCATTCTTATGTGAGTGCTAGCATCATTGATTGCATTGCTGTTCCATGTACACAAATGGACTTTGAGGTGCTAGTAACAAGTCCGCAAGGACAGGAGGTCAGGGTTAATAAAATATATAGGGATTGTCCTTTGGTGATCCAAGGACACACTTTTCTGTCTGATTTCATTGAAATGCCCTTCAGAGATTATGATATCATCTTGGGCATGGA
Source organism: Hevea brasiliensis (assembly GCF_030052815.1). NCBI lineage: Eukaryota > Viridiplantae > Streptophyta > Magnoliopsida > Malpighiales > Euphorbiaceae > Hevea > Hevea brasiliensis. The sequence continues at coordinate 53,110,809 of NC_079499.1, forward strand.
TTGGTTAGCTAGGCATCATGCCATGATTGATCTGTAGGGTCAAGATACCACTTTTGGTCTCCTCAAGATGCTGATGTGGTAATACATGGGGAGAGGCAATTATTGCCATCAAACATCATTTAATTTCTAGCGTAAAAATGATCAGAAAGGGGTGTGAAGCCTACTTGGCACATGTGGTAGACACCCAAGTGGGGAGTCCAGCATTGAAGGACTTCCCTACAGTATATGACTTTCCAGATGTGTAATGATAAAATATAGGAAAGTTTGGTCTATTGGGAGGTATCGTAGTAACTATGCAATGTTCTTGAGGTTTATACTGTAAGCTATAGATTACAGTACTGACTTGAGATTATTGTGTAGAGCTACGTACTACCCGATAGTATGCCTAGATAAGAATAATTACCAACGGCATCTGTTTTGGTATAGTTATGCCAGGACAGAATTTAATTTAATTGTTAGAAATAAGTTTGAAAATCCTACTTAGGGATCTAAAACTCAAAAGTTCGATTATCGAAAAGTTATAGTTCAGTACAAAAGGAAGTAAGTTATAGAATATTGAAAGATAAAAAGAGTTATGGACGTAAAAATTCGAACAATTGGTTTAAATATAATAAAGAAATGTTACGAATGAGAGGAAGACTATGGACTAGAATGGTCAGAGGACCAATGACAAGATAAATGATTCTAACATGACCTCAAGGGTCATTCAAGAAGGGACATGAATCGAAATATTAGACAGGACAATAGTAAGAGAAGATTGGTGTTATACAAACAAATTAAATGTTGTATTAGATTGTTAAAAGTCTTATACAAATTCGAGAGAGAAGATTATACGATCATATAGAAAGGAGAAAATAAACGTATGACTATTGTAAGATGGCTATTGGGAAAAATTTCGTGGACGAATTTTATTTTAAGGGGGGGAGAATTGTAACACCCCTAAGTTCGGTAGTGCATTCTACTGTTCCGGTGACCAGTGTTGTCCGGACAGCTAGAATGCCTAGAACTACACTTCGATATGAGTGAAGAAACATTAAATAATGAAATACAAGAAAAGAAAATACAAGAAAAATAAAAAAAAAATAATAGTACAGAAATGCAACTAAGTTAAGCGAGCCGAGAACCCTAGCGATGGGTGACCGCACCGGGAAGTCACGGCGTGGACCGTTGACTAGCCCTGGACCGCGGGGAACCCTGGAAAATATTTTTAAGACTTAAAGAGACACCTATTGAAGTATAAATATCATAAGAAATATTAAAGAAAAATTAAATAATTAGTACAAAGAAAAGTGAGAAATGGAAAAACGGACAAAACCCCGTGTTACCGAAAAATCAGGAAGGCAACCCGAACAGGGGCATTGTGGTCATTTGACACCCCGAGTTGTCTTTTGACCTAAATTTCCATTAAAAATAAATAATATTACACTTGGAAAATATAATGAAAAAATTAATTTAGTGGTACCTAATGTAAATAACAAAAATGGAGTGTAAATGGAGTAATTATCACTTAAAACTTATTAAATGATTATCCTAGCATGAGTGGAGCACTATGGGAATTAAAAATTCACTAAGTGGGCATATTACTCCACTAATGTCTTCTTCTTCCTCTCAAATCCTCACTTTGCCGAATTGAATTTTCTCTCCATTGTCCACCATGGCCACACCTTGCATGCAAGCTCCACTCCTAATGATCAAGCCACAATTTCTCCAATTGTTCTTCATTAAACTTGTTCTACACATCATGGGCAGCATGTAGGAAGCAAGAAAAAGAAGTTTTGGTGAAGATTTAAGAAGTCTCATCCATAGGCAAGTTTGAGTTTTTGAATATTGCTTTGTTAAAGTTTGTAAGCATGTTATGGGTGTTTGAATTATGAAGAAATTTTTGAGGTTTGATGTTGAATAGGAATGTGTAATTTTGGCAGCCATGGAAATACCTTGAAGATAGGTTATTTGTGCTTGTAAATGGTGAATTAAATGATTGATTAAATGTATATTGTGTAGGAAATTGTTTAGGTGATGTATACTTAGTATATGTAAATGTAAAATGAAATTTAAAGCTTGGAAAGTAATGGAATGTAAGTGTACCATTGTGGCAGTTTGCTAACCCTTGAAGAATGCTGGAATTCATGCTTGGTTTATGGAATAATGATGTTAAAATGTGTTGGTTGTTATGGCAGTTTGAATGTATGTATAGTGGTGTGAAGGTTGGACATGTGAATGAGCTTGGTTATGGAGTTAAATTGTTGTAAATTGAGTTGGGCAAATTCTGCACTTGTTGGTGCACATTGAATGTAATTGTAAGCTGCCAAAATGACCTATAATGTGTTGTGAATTATGTTTAGGTCATGGTACAACCAGAATTAGTTTGAATGTTAAGTTTGGTGAGTGTTAAAAGTGATGTTTGATATGTATGCAAGAATTGCAATAAGGCAGTTTGTATTTTAGGCCTATAACTTTAAGTGTGTGGCTCCAATTGGTATGAGACCAATTGGAGGTGAAACTAGGCACAAAATGTGCCAACTTTCATGAAGAAAGCTTACCAAAATTCTGCTTGCAAGGTAGCTTGAAAAATGACCAAATCCAGATTAAGTGCAAATGAGGCCTGAAAATTTACTATTTGGGCAGCAGTTAGTTTTTAGGCCATAAGTCACTCAAACCAAGTCCAATTGACCTGAAATTTTAACCATGAGTAGTTAAAACCCATACCTACAAGTCTTAGGAAGACACCAAATCCCAGAAATGATCATAAGCAAGTCAAACAGCTTGCACAAGTTCGGGTCCAAAAACTGGCTGAACCTAAAATGACCTAAAGTGACCTAAAATGACCAATTTTGGTGCAATTTGACCAGCAATAGTAAAATGACCATAACTTGGTCTACATAACTCAGAATGACCTGAAATTTTTCCCCGCATTCCATGAGACATAGATTTAAAAGTTTGTAGTTTTGACCGAAATCCGAAAACCGAGGGAACTAGGTCAAACTAGTATCCCGGAATCCAGCAAATCGCAAGAAAATGTAGTATACCAGGAAATGAATTTGGTAACATGTACTGTAACACCCTCCCGATAACCACTCCGTACATCCTACTGTTTCGGTGACCGGTGTCGGTCCGGACAGCTAGAACGTCCGAAAAAATATTTAAACTAAAGTCAGGAACCATAATTAACTCAAATATTAATAAGAAAAATTTAGTAAAAATTTTAGAAATAAAATACAACCAAGTCAAACGAGCCGGTGCCCAAGCGATGGGTAACCGGAGGGAAGTTGCGGTTCTCGCAACTAAGAGCCCTAGACCTGGGGGAAAAATTATAAAATAATTTTTGGGACTCCAGAAAAGGGTTATTGAGGTTCCCATGGCATTAGAATACCAAGAAAATACCTAGAAAAATTTTTCAATCGGTACAGCCAATTTTGACCCGTTAAGCCAAACGGAGGGCATTTTGGTCATTTCGCCTTCGGAGGTGATTTTTGACCGACTTTTCCAGTTAAGTAAATAATTATTATGAACTAAAATATGAATTAATATTGATGAAAAATGAATTGAAAGTTAGTAGTGATGAAAAGAAAAGAAAAATACAATATATGCAAATTATGACATCAATGTGATGTCATTTAAAATTGTCCACCAATCACATTTAAACTATCATTTATCTAACTAATAAAAGAGGTAAATAAAGACCAAAGGAAAAGAAAAAAATGTGGGCAGCCATCTCCTTCTCCATTTCAGCCACACCATAGCCAAGAAGCAAACCTCCATTTTTCTTCCTCACTCAAGCTTGAAGATCTCTCAACCCTCACCCCAAAACCCTAAGTTATCTTCACAAAAATTAACCTATACACCCTAAGGAAGCTCTAGGCAGCCACAAAGAGGAGGAATTCTAGAGTTTTCACAAGCTCAATAAGTTGAGCAAAGAGGTTAGTGCTATACTTTCACTCTCACTCCTTTAATCCTTGTTAGAGCATCATTTTAAGTTAAGAAATTATAAGAAAATGAAGTAAATTATATATGTTAGGGCATCTTCAAATTTTCGACAGCCCTAAGGAAGGATGAGTTTGATTGTTTTGATGAATTTAGAGTGGATAGAAATGATGTTTAAGGTATGAATATGCATGGATGTTGAACTAGTGTGCTAATTGAGGTTTATGGGTAAATTGAATTGGATATTAGGGTTTTGAGAAGTAAAAATTGACTTGACTTATCAAACTGTTAAAGAACACTCTAATGGTCAATAAGTGACCATTTTAGGTATGTTGACCATGAATTGGACTGAAAAATAGTATAGCCAATTGAATGTGTAGGCTGCCTTGTGAGTACAACAGAGTGACTGAAATTTCAGTCCACTTGCACAGCCATAACTTTGGCTGTGCAGGTCCAATTGATGTTTGGCCAATTGGGCATGAAACTAGGCTTATAATGGCACATTTTTTCTGAAGAAACCATGCCCAAAAGACCAAATCAAGAGGACCAAAACTTGGCCCCAATCCGGATACCCTGCAACTGATTCTGCAGAATTGACCAAATGAACAGTAACTGTTCATTTGGCCATAACTCACTGTAGATATGGTCAATTGACCTGAAATTTTTACAGCAACAAGATAAGACATAGACAAACAACTTTCATGAAGGAACCTACCCCAAATTATGGCCAGAACCTAACCCAAATGGCAGTGGCGGTCACTGTTCATGTTACTGTAGATATGGTAATTTCTGCAGAATGGTAATCCGGCCAGCTGTGGTTTTTGGACCATATCTAGAGCTACAAAACTCCAAATAGAGTGATTCAAAAAAGGAAATTCAACTAGACAAAATAAGGAACAACTTTCATGTTTTCCATTTCTTCAATTCCCACTGCAACAGGGCCCAATGGAACAGTAAAATTGGGTCTCCAAAACTGAAATTTCTGCCCTCCTAGATTTAAGTTGAGAAATGGAAATGGCAATCAATTCCAACAAGTTTTAAATGCAAAATGTGGTATGTTTGGGGTGTTAAAACCAATACACCTATTTTCTATCCAAAAGTCAACATTTTTGTTGATCAATGAGGTGAATAGTGACACCAAAACTTAAAATTCACAAATTGAAGAATTTAAAAGTTTCAAATGCCCTAGTATACCTAACAAGATTGGTTTGGATAGTTTGGCATGCCAATAGAGTTCAGTTAGTAGTACTGCACATGGAAATATGCCATTCTGTGATTTTATGGCTTTTAGCCATTCTGACCTTGTATTGAGCTTTGGCCTTATGCCTGATGTTATCACAGCTTGTTAGCTGTTCTGTTGCACACCTGGAGATGCATATGTGACCGATGGTGTGACGGTCCGAGGTACTTGATACCCAGTGCCAGTTTACCCGTTTATTCAGTCCAGTCATCTATTGTAGGTTACTTGGGCAACTACATGAATGAAAGTGCGCAAAGTTAACGAAATGAATGGATATACAAATACAAAACAAACAAAACATGCACATGCAATACATATTTATTTTCTATTATTTTCTTTTATTATATTATTGCACCACTAAGCATTATTGCTTAGCGCGTTGCTTTTGCCACGCGTAGGTACTGGAGATACAGATCGTGAGCCCAGTAGACCACAGACTGGGTGAGTCCATCCTGCAGCTCTGCATAGTATCCGTGTCACCTCAACTTTTGCAGTGCATTGGTAGGACACTAGGTGTCATTTTGACATTTTGTAACGTAATTTTGATTTTCTCATATGTATTTGGGATTTATGTAATGTATTTTGAGGTTCATGTAAATAATAAAGATTTATGGTTATGTATGGAAATAATTTGAGTATTTAATTGTTGTTTATATATGAGAACCCTGAGAAATGGATGTTTGAGAAATGAAAAGGTTGTTGAGACACTATTGATGAATTGAAGTTGGGATTGTTTGGAAAATTATTTGGAAGTGTTTTAACAGGTTCCGAAGAACTGTTTTCTCCATTTTTAGCCGGTACTCCGCCGGATTTTCTGTAAAATTTTCGGAACCTCAAATAAATAAAAATTTTGATAAATGGCTTAAATAAAGTATATTTCATAAATTATATGTAAAAGCATGATATAAATTAATTAAGGTATATTAGAGTGTGCCGGTACACCGTGTGGCGTTACTTACTCGGGTATACTGTACACGGGTAAGGGGTGTTACATTTAGTGGTATCAGAGCACGGTTTAGGCGTTTCTGGGCCTAGATTGAGTCCATACCATGCATTGCATTTGTAAGAGTCGAGGTGACACTAACGCAGATTTGTTTATCTTTCTTATTTTGAATAGGATATGGACCCTTCATCTCAGAGAGCCGTTGAGGAGGAAGTGGAGAGTCATGCTCCACCTGCAGCTGCTGAGACTGGGGGCATGAGAGAATCTGCTCTGCCAGCTCAAGCAGAGCCTACTTAGCCTCCACAGGCCATGTTCCAACAAATGGCCGACTTCTTTAGACAAATGGCTGGGGTAATGCCAGCACCACCACCACCACCAGCTCCACAGCAGAAATCACACTTGGAAAGACTAAGAAAGTTTGGGGCAGTGGATTTCTATGGCAAGAGAGAAGATGACTTTGTTGCAGCCGAGAATTGGATGAACAGAATAGGCAGAGTCCTAAAACAACTCCACTGCACTCCAGAGCAAAACCTGGAAGCTGCCATATCTTTGCTGCAAGACGATGCATATGAGTGGTGGGACACTGTGTCCAGTGAAGTGCAGCCAGAAGCTGTAACTTGGGACTTCTTTCTCTCTGAATTCAAGAAGAAATATGTGGGTACTGTATACTTGGAAGAGAGAAGAAGAGAGTTTATTAACCTGAGGCAGAGACAGCTGTCAGTGGCCGAATATGAGAAGGAATTTGTTCGATTTAGCCGCTATGGAAGGGAGATAGTCCCTAATGAAGCTGAAAGATGTAAGAGATTTGAAGAGGGACTGAATGACAACATAAAGATTATGATCACTGCTTTGGGAATCACTGACTTCACTAAGTTAGTGGAAGCGGCAATAAAGGTTGAAAAGGTTAGAATCAGTGAGCAAACCAGAAGAGAGAGACAGCAGAAGAGGGGCCCAGGTCAGTCTAGTTCAGCTCCTGCATTTGGGAAGAAGTTCAAGGGTCCTCCTGCACAGAGTTCTGGGCAACCTCAAGGTCAGGGTCAGTCTCAGGGGCCCAGGCCACAGTATACCCCTAGGAGAGGTCAGTTCACACCATCAGTGGGCAGCTCTCCATGGATGGGGTTCAGGGGACCAGCCCCAGCATCTTTTGCATGTCCACACTGCCTGAAGTGGCATAAGGGGGAGTGTTGGAGAGTAACTGGTGTCTGCTTGAGGTGTGGGTCAACAGAGCATCAGTTAAGGAACTGTCCACGCAGAACTACTATAGCTGCTCCAACACAAGCGCATGCACCGCTCCCGCACTACGCAGAGGTAGCAAATCTGGTAAATCTGAGGCTGTTGGACCATCACAGAGGCCTGCATCTGAGCCAGCAGAGAGGCCTGACAGTAGACCACCAGCAAGGGCTTATGCTATTAGAGCTCAGGAGGAGCAAGATGCCCCGGATGTCATCAGGGGTACATTCTTCCTCTACACTACACCTGTGCATGCATTGGTGGATCCAGGATCCACTCATTCATACATCTGCATCAACCTACCCGTAGAAAGGGGGATACTAGTAGGGGAGAGTGACAAAGACATTCTAGTCACTAATCCATTGGGTCACAGTGTGGTAGTGAACAAAGTATATAAGGGTTGCCCGTTGAGGATTCAGGGGTATGAATTCTTGGCAGATCTAATTGAGTTGCCTTTCTACGAGTTTGACGTGATTTTGGGAATGGATTGGTTGTCACGTCATCAGGCAATGGTTGATTGTAAACTGAAGAGGATTTCTTTGAAAACCCCTGAGGGTAATGAGATCACGGTTGTGGGTGAAAGGACAGATTTCTTGTCCAATGTTATCTCAGCCACAGTTGCAAGAAGAATGATGAGAAAAGGCTGTGAAGCCTACCTAGCACATGTGGTGGATACTAGGCAGGCTAAGCCAAATCTGAGTGACATACCCACAGTAAAGGACTTGCCAGAGGTATTTCCTGAAGAATTGCCTGGTTTGCCACAGAAAGGGAAGTCGAATTTGCTATTGAGACACTGCCGGGTACAGCACCCATTTCCATTGCTCCTTATAGGATGGCACCCACTGAATTAAGGGAGTTGAAAACTCAGTTGCAAGAGTTGCTTGATAATGGGTTCATACGCCCCAGTGTGTCACCATGGGGAGCTCCAGTGCTGTTTGTGAAAAAGAAGGATGGGACTTTGAGGCTTTGCATTGATTACCGGCAGTTGAATAAAGTGACTGTTAAGAACAAATATCCGTTGCCTAGAATTGATGATCTGTTTGATCAGTTGAAGGGAGCAGGAGTATTTTCTAAGATTGATCTCAGATCAGGGTATCATCAGTTGAGGGTAAAGGATGCAGATGTGCCAAAGACTGCATTCAGGACCCGATATGGGCATTATGAGTTCCTAGTGATGCCCTTTGGCCTAACAAATGCACCAGCAGCATTCATGGACCTTATGAACCTTATCTTCCATCCATACTTAGATCGGTTCGTAGTGGTCTTTATTGATGATATTTTGGTGTATTCCAAGACCAGGGAAGAACATGATGAGCATTTGAGGATTGTTCTATAAACCCTGAGAGAAAAGAAGCTGTATGCTAAGTTGTCCAAGTGTGACTTTTGGCTGAATGAGATTGCATTCCTTGGACACATAGTGTCAGCTGATGGGATTAGAGTGGATCCCAAGAAAATAGAAGCAGTAATGGAATGGAAGCCTCCCAGGAATACAACTGAGGTCAGAAGCTTTTTGGGGCTAACTGGGTATTACAGGAGATTTGTGAAGGGATTTTCCCTAATAGCTGCTCCAATGACCAAGTTGTTACACAAAAATGTCAGATTTGACTGGAATGACAAGTGTCAGACCAGTTTTGAGAAGTTGAAGGCTATGTTGTGAGGCACCGGTGTGCTTAACACCAATGTCAGGAAAGGACTTTGTGGTCTACAGTGATGCCTCACATAATGGGCTAGGGTGTGTATTGATGCAAGAGGGGAAGGTGGTCGCCTATGCTTCCAGGCAGCTAAGGCCACATGAACAAAATTACCCTACCCATGATTTAGAGCTTGCAGCAATTATCTTCGCACTGAAGATATGGAGGCATTACTTGTATGGTGAAAAGTGCTACATTTACACAGACCACAAAAGCCTGAAATATTTGCCAACCCAGAAGGAGCTCAACCTTAGACAGAGGCGATGGATTGAGTTCCTGAAGGATTATAATTGTATAATTGACTACCATCCTGGGAAGGCAAATGTAGTTGCTGATGCTTTAAGCAGAAAATCCATGACAGCTTTGAGATCATTGAATGCCCGTCTTTCCTTGGTTCGAGATGGAGCTATTTTGGTTGAGTTGTAAGTGAGGCCAAACCTGCTACAGCAGATACTAGATGGGCAAAAGGCAGATGAAAAGTTAATGGCTATTATGAGCAAGATCTCAGAGGGAAAAGCAACTGATTATAAGGTGAAAGCAGATGGGTGTCTGTATTATAAAGGAAGACTGTGTGTACCAGATGATGGGGAATTGAAGGCCAGTATTCTAAAAGAGGCACACACCAGTGTATATGCTATGCACCCAGGAAGTACAAAGATGTATCATGATCTGAAGCTTTAGTATTGGTGGCCTGGTATGAAGAGGGACATAACTGACTATGTGACTAAATGCTTGACATGTCAGCAAATCAAGGCAGAACATCAAGTTCCATCAGGTTTGCTACAGCCTATACGCATACCTGAATGGAAATGGGATCGGGTCACCATGGATTTTGTGAGTGGTCTGCCTCTCACCCGAAAAAAACATGATGCAGTATGGGTGATAGTTGATAGATTGACAAAGTCAGCACACTTTTTGCCAGTTAGGACTGACTACTCACTGGAGAAGTTAGCAGAATTGTATATCAGTGAGATAGTTAGACTGCATGGAATTCCACTTTCCATCATATCTGATCGAGACCCAAGGTTTACATCGAGATTTTGGAAAAAGTTGCATGAATCCTTGGGTACACAACTCCACTTCAGCACAGCTTTCCATCCTCAGACGGATGGGCAATCAGAAAGAGTAATCCAGGTAAACAATTGAAACCAATGAAATTGATACAAATATTGAATTGAAATGATAACAATAACATGAAATATATGTCAGGTCCTTGAGGATATGCTGAGGAGTTGTGTCATTGAGTTTGAGGGAAGTTGGGATAGATACCTCCTCTTGCGAGTTTGCATACAACAATAGCTACCAAGCTAGCATTCAAATGGCCCCATATGAAGCCTTTGTATGGGAGAAAATGTAGAACTCAGTGTCTTTGGACTGAATTGGGCGAAGACAAAGCGGTGGGGCTGGACACAGTGAAACAGATCGAGGAGAAAGTGAAACAAATCAAAGCAAATCAAGGTTGCCTCGATGCATGTAAATCCTATGCCGACTTGAAGAGAAAAGAAATAGAATATGTGGTTGGCGACAAAGTGTTCCTCAAGGTGTCACCATGGAAGAAAGTATTGAGGTTTGGAAGGAAAGGTAAGTTAAGCCCTAGGTTCATTGGCCCATATGAAGTCATTGAACGTGTGGGTCCAGTGGCCTATAGGCTAGCTTTACCTCCAGAGCTGGAAAAGATCCACAATGTGTTCCATGTGTCCATGCTCAGAAGATACCGCTCAGATCCTTCACATGTCATCTCCAGAGAAGAAATTGAAATACAACCGGATTTGAAATACGAAGAAGAACCTCTACGGATCCTGGCTCGGGAAGTAAAAGAATTGAGGAACAAGCAGATTCCATTGGTGAAAGTGCTTTGGAGGCACCACAACACCGAGGAGGCAACTTGGGAAAGTGAAGAGACGATGAGGCAACAGTTCTGTCAACTGTTTGCATCAGGTAAATTTCGAGGACGAAATTTAAATTAGAGGGGAAGAGTTGTAACACCCTCCCGGTAACCACTCCGTACATCCTACTGTTTCGGTGACCGTTGTCGGTCCGGACAGCTAGAACGTCCGGAAAAATATTTAAACTAAAGTCAGGAACCATAATTAACTCAAATATTAATAAGAAAAATTTAGTAAAAATTTTAGAAATAAAATACAACCAAGTCAAACGAGCAGGTGCCCAAGCGATGGGTAACCGGAGGGAAGTTGCGGTTCTCGCAACTAGGAGCCCTAGACCCGGGGGAAAAATTATAAAATAATTTTTGGGACTCCAAAAAAGGGTTATTGAGGTTCCCATGGCATTAGAATGCCAAGAAAATACCTAGAAAAATTTTTCAATCGGTACAGCCAATTTTGACCCGTTAAGCCAAACGGAGGGCATTTTGGTCATTTCGCCTTCGGAGGTGATTTTTGACCGACTTGTCCAGTTAAGTAAATAATTATTATGAACTAAAATATGAATTAATATTGATGAAAAATGAATTGAAAGTTAGTAGTGATGAAAAGAAAAGAAAAATACAATATATGCAAATTATGACATCAATGTGATGTCATTTAAAATTGTCCACCAATCACATTTAAACTATCATTTATCTAACTAATAAAAGAGGTAAATAAAGACCAAAGGAAAAGAAAAAAACGTGGGCAGTCATCTCCTTCTCCATTTCAGCCACACCACAGCCAAGAAGCAAACCTCTATTTTTCTTCCTCACTCAAGCTTGAAGATCTCTCAACCCTCACCCCAAAACCCTAAGTTATCTTCACAAAAATTAACCTATACACCCTAAGGAAGCTCTAGGCAGCCACAAAGAGGAGGAATTCTAGAGTTTTCACAAGCTCAATAAGTTGAGCAAAGAGGTTAGTGCTATACTTTCACTCTCACTCCTTTAATCCTTGTTAGAGCATCATTTTAAGTTAAGAAATTGTAAGAAAATGAAGTAAATTATATATGTTAGGGCATCTTCAAATTTTCGGCAGCCCTAAGGAAGGATGAGTTTGATTGTTTTGATGAATTTAGAGTGGATAGAAATGATGTTTAAGGTATGAATATGCATGGATGTTGAACTAGTGTGCTAATTGAGGTTTATGGGTAAATTGAATTGGACATTAGGGTTTTGAGAAGTAAAAATTGACTTGACTTATCAAACTGTTAAAGAACACTCTAATGGTCAATAAGTGACCATTTTAGGTATGTTGACCATGAATTGGACTGAAAAATAGTATAGCCAAGTGAATGTGTAGGCTGCCTTGTGAGTGCAGCAGAGTGACTGAAATTTCAGTCCACTTGCACAGCCATAACTTTGGCTGTGTAGGTCCAATTGATGTTTGGCCAATTGGACATGAAACTAGGCTTATAATGGCACATTTTTTCTGAAGAAACCATGCCCAAAAGACCAAAGCAAGAGGACCAAAACTTGGCCCCAATCCGGATACCCTGCAACTGATTCTGCAGAATTGACCAAATGAATAGTAACTGTTCATTTGGCCATAACTCACTGTAGATATGGTCAATTGACCTGAAAGTTTTACAGCAACAGGTTAAGACATAGACAAACAACTTTCATGAAGGAACCTATCCCAAATTATGGCCAGAACCTAACCCAAATGGCAGTGGCGGTCACTGTTCATGTTACTGTAGATATGGTAATTTCTGCAGAATGGTAATCCGGCCAGCTGTGGTTTTTGGATAATATCTGGAGCTACAAAACTCCAAATGGAGTGATTCAAAAAAGGAAATTCAACTAGACAAAATAAGGAACAACTTCCATGTTTGCCATTTCTTCAAATTCCCACTGCAACAGGGCCCAATGGAACAGTAAAGTTAGGTCTCCAAAACTGAAATTTCTGCCCTCCTAGATTTAAGTTGAGAAATGGAAATGGCAATCAATTCCAACAAGTTTTAAATACAAAATGTGGTATGTTTAGGGTGTTAAAACCAATACACCTATTTTCTATCCAAAAGTCAACATTTTTGTTGACCAATGAGGTGAATAGTGACACCAAAACTTGAAATTCACAAATTGAAGAATTTAAAAGTTTCAAATGCCCTAGTATACCTAACAAGATTGGTTTGGATAGTTTGGCATGCCAATAGGGTTCGATTAGCGATCGCACATGGCAATATGCCATTCTGTGATTTTATGGCTTTTAGCCATTCGACCTTGTATTGAGCTTTGGCCTTGTGCTCGATGTTATCACGACTTGTTAGCATTATTTGCACACCGACATGCATATGTGACCGATGGTGTGGCCGAGGTACTTGATACCCGGTGCGGTTTACGTTTATCGATCCGATCATCTATTGTAGGTTACTTGGGCAACTACATGAATGAAAGTGGACAAAGTTAACGAAATGAATGGATATACAAATACAAAACAAACAAAACATGCACATGCAATACATATTTATTTTCTGTTATTTTCTTTTATTATATTATTGCACCACTAAGCATTATTGCTTAGCGCGTTGCTTTTGCCACGCGTAGGTACTGAAGATACAGATCGTGAGCCCAGTAGACCACAGACTGGGTGAGTCCATCCTGCAGCTCTGCACAGTGTCCGTGTCACCTCAACTTCTGCAGTGCATTGGTAGGACACTAGGTATCATTTTGAGATTTTGTAACTTAATTTTGATTTTATCATATGTATTTGGGATTTATGTATTATATTTTGAGGTTCATGTAAATAATAAAGATTTATGGTTGTGTATGGAAATAATTTGAGTATTTAATTGTTGTTTATATATGAGAACCCTGAGAAATGGATGTTTGAGAAATGAAAAGGTTGTTGAGACCTGAAATTGCAAAATTGTTGAGACTCTATTGATGAATTGAAGTTGGGATTGTTTGGAAAATTATTTGGAAGTGTTTTAACAGGTTTCGAAGAACTGTTTTCTCCATTTTTAGCCGGTACTCCGCCGGATTTTCTATAAAATTTTCGGAACCTCAAATAAATAAAAATTTTGATAAATGGCTTAAATAAAGTATATTTCATAAATTATATGCAAAAGCATGATATAAATTAATTAAGGTATATTAGAGTGTGCCGGTACACCGTGTGGCGTTACTTACTCGGGTATACTGTACACGGGTAAGGGGTGTCACATGTACCAACCCTAAAAGACTATCGAATGTGACATATTAATGACATTAAAACCTAAATTACCTAGAATGTACCAAGGGTCGACATAATAGGTTGACTAAGCGAATAAATGAATTCAGTGAATTAATTATCAAGCATTATCGTTAGAGACAGTTTAAATGAGTACTGAAACACTTCAAATTGTGTTTCTCAATTAGCAAAGACTCAGGGAGAGGGAAGGAAACACTGAGTCAAGACCAAGAGACAGTTATCAAAGGTTTGTGCACAACTAGTTTTTAACTGATTTTGTCCTGAATATTTCATATGATTAAATGACATATTTTTTATTATGTGTTATATTTAACAAACATTGGATTTAATTCAATGATTATTGAAATTGTTATAGTATGTATGAATTTAGCTTTGTGAAATGGTATTTCCACAAGTATTAAGCATTGTTATGGATTGAATAAATTATGTTTTGGAAAATTGTGATAGAACATGTTTTGAATTGTGATGGTAATTTTCATGGAAAAATGTAAATTTATGATTTGAATTATGATGAGCATAAAAATTATTGAATATTGGAATTGAATTTGAATCGAATTATATTGTGATTTATGCTCACTAAAAGGATTGTGATATTATTTTATATCTCACTATAGATGCTTGACTAGGTTATTACCCATCTCTCTCATGTGTTGAGAAGACAATGGAGTTAGTTGTGTTTTGATTACCATGGTACATGCACAGGCTTAGATTTTCCTCTGATTTGAGGTTAGATCTAAGTTTATTTTAACGTTATGGCCCTTGCGGAAGATTCATTATTGTGATGGTACTGTGCACGATGATTCGACCTCCTCGACCATTGGGAGTTAGAATCTGATTCGACCTCCCCGACCATAGGGAGTTAGAGTCACATCGAATATGGCCCTTTCGGATTAGTCTTGCATAGTTAGTGAGATAAAGATTGATTTTTGAGATACAACATGGTTTTTGAGATACAACATGGCTTTTGAGACACAGAATGTTTTTGAACAGTAAAGAATTGTGATTTCAGTTATGATTTATGTATAATTGATTTTGTTGGAACTACCTTAAATGGTTAGTCATGATTTGATAAATTGAATTTCGTGATCAAAGTCATTTTATACAAATGATTTACATTAATGGCAATGAATATTTTGAGTTTTGGAATTTGATGAGTATTCAGATTTCCAAATTATTTACTGTAAATTTTGTCAATGTATATTGTACTATGTTTTAAATTATAGTTGTGCACTGCAGGTTCACCACTCAATGATAGCTTTGTATCTTTGTCGTAGGTAAGAAGAGCATAGAGCGATGAGTAAGTTTCTTTGAAGACACTTTGGATCAGCTCAGTATATTATAGGTATACCCATGTACATAGGTTTTGATGTATGCATGTAATAATATGTATGTAAATTATTTGAGCAGTTGTATAAAAACTCTTGTAAAATATTTCGGTATGTAATGAAATGTAAATTATTGTAAATATAAAGTTGAGATTTCATTTACTTGAATTGTTTTGTATTATAAATTTTGAGTCTTTTAATCAATGAAATGTTTCTTTATGATGAGAGTAGTTTGAAAATGAATTGATTGTTTATTGAGAATTGAATTGTGAATTGAAATGAAGTTATTGAAGTTGTATTTGAGAAAACATATTGGAAGCATTTTCTTTTGCAGGATTGAAGAACTGTTTTCTTAAAATACAGCCGGCACTTTGCCGAAATTCTAAAAAAAAAAAAAAATTTATAACACCAGATTTTAACCGATGATTTAAATTTCACGAAAATTGTTTTAAAATCCCTTGTAGTATATCTAATGGGTTATCGGTAGGCGAAGTACGGTAATTCATTAGGTGTACTACGGGATCATGTTGCATCTTACAGGGGAGTAGGGTGTGACAGGTAGCATATTGAATTACAAATTGTGATATGTTGATGCTAGAATCAACTTATCCATATTACCTAAAAAGGTCAACATTTACATTGACTTGTAAATTACATAATAGCTAGTAAACTCTAAAAATTGAAGAATTAAACAATTAATTTATAATGTGCCCTAGTTTGCCTAGTTGAATAGTTTGGATAGATTAGCATGCCAATAGGATTCTAACAGCTATTCTGTAAATGGGTTTATGCCATAAAATAGTGTGTTTTTATGGCATATTATGCCGCACTGTGACTTTAATAGCCTACGGCTATACGTATTGTGTTATTATACTTGGCTTATCGCCAGATTGACTATATGGCTTTTTAGCCACACTGTTTGCACACCGGGAGACACTTTGTGACTGATGGTGTAACGGCCCAAGGTACTAGGTACCCAGTACCAGTATATCCATTTATCCAGTCTGGTCAGTGTATAGGCTACACGGGCAGTTAATTTAAGCATTATTAAATTCAAATAGCTAAATCCAGTCTTCTGACATACAGCATCACCAAAATTAGCAAAAATCGAAATGTTAGCAAATAAAAGTATAAACCGCAACTGCAAAGAATATTGATGTCATAAATTCATAAACAATTCATTTACTTTATTTTAGTGTATATTTCTTTATATTTGGCACCACTAAACAAAATGGCTTAGCGCATTGCTTTTGTAACGCGTAGGTATCGTGAGGCAGTGAGGAGCCAGCGGACCTAGGGCTGGTGAGACATCGGATCATGCAGAGTCCAGAGTCATCTTCACTACACTGCATACATGATAGGCCTTAGGATCTTGTGTAATGATTATCAATTGTATTTTGACATTTTGTTATGTAATTTTGTATATTCTAAAACTTTAAGGTTTGTAATAATTTGTACATATAACTTTATATAAAGAATATTTGGATATATTTAAGTTATAATGGATTGTATTTTAAAACTATTTAAATATTATAAAAATCAATAGACTGTGTTGAAATATTGAGACTGTGAAATAGTTGAGATTTTGATATTATCATATTAAACTATTTTTAACAGGTTTGGAAGGACAGTTTGTTCGAAATACAGACTGCACTTTGCCAAATTTTTATTACTATTTTTGAAACAATGATTTTATTAAAGTATGAAAATAGTATCTGTAACACCCCTCACCCGTCTACAGTATAGCCGAGCAAAAGTGCTACACGGCGTGCCGGAACACCTAGTCTTTGATTATCTCATTTCCTGAGCTCAATTTGATTTTTAAGAAGTCTTTTATGAAATATTCATATCATGCTGATACTATTTTTAAACTTTAATAAAATCAGTGTTTCAAAAATGATAATAGAAATTTGGCAAGGTGCCATCTGTATTTCGAACAAACTGTCCTTCCAAACCTGTTGAAAATAATTTAATATGATAATATCAAAATCTCAAATATTTCACAGTCTCTATTTCTCAGTAAAGTCAATAGACTTTTCTGATCATTAAATGATTCCATGAATCTGATCCATAATAATTTAAATATATCCAAAAAATCTCCATGTTATTTAATATGTACAAAATATTATAAACTTTAGAGCTTTCAAAATATTACAAAATACAGGGTCAAATTTCAAATACAACAGAAGTACAAAAATACAAGATATCCTAAGTCCTACCATGTATGCAATGCAGTGTAGATGACTTTGGACTCCTGTGCAGATCTGATGTCTCACTCGGTCGTAGGTCTGTTGGGCTCCCCAACTGTATCTCCAATACCTACGAGTTACAAAAGCAAAGTGCTAAGCAATTTTGCTTAGTGGTGCCAAATATAAAGAAATATACACTAAATAAAGTAAATGAAGTGTTTACAAATTTATAACATCGATATACATTGTAGTTGCTGATTCTACTTTTATTTGCTAACATTTTAATATTTGCTAATTTTTGGTAGTGCTGTATGTCAGTAGACTGGATTTAGCTATTTGAATTTAATAGTACTTGAATTACTGCCCGTGTAGGCTATACACTGACCAGACTGGATAAACGGATATATTGGCACTGGGTACCTAGTACCTCGAGCCGTCACACCATCGATCACAAAGTGTCTCCCAGTGTGCAACATTGTGGCTAAAAAGCCATATAGTCAATCTAGCGATAAGCCAAGTATAAATACACAATATGTGTAGCCGTAGGCTATTAAAGTCATAGTGCGGCATAATATGCAGTAAAAACACAGTATGGCATAAAGCCATTTACAAAACAACTGTCAGAATCCTATTGGCATGCCAACCTATCCAAACTAGTCAACTAGGCAAACTAGGGCACATTATAAATTAATTGTTTAATTCATCAATTTTCTTAGAGTTTACTTGCTATTATGTAATTCATAACTCAATGCATATATTGACCTTTTTAGGTACTATAGATAAGTTATTTCTAGCATCAACATGTCACATATTGTAACTCAATATGCAGCCAATATAGTGCAATTTACCATTTTTATAAGTTGGCATTCATTGCCAAATTGCTTCAAGCATCATTGTATGTAAATGTTAAATTCTCAATTTTTGGTGTGCTAAATTGGTCTAGCTTAAAGTCCTATTTCTCTTGGTTTTTAGCTTCTGGTCAAACAAGAAAAATTGTAGCTCTATGTCTTATTGCACTCGGGGCAAAATTTCAGCTCATTCTGAGTTGTATAGACCAAGATATGGTCAATTTACTAAAGCTGGACAGATTACACCTTTAGTGCAAAATTTGATAAATTTTAGGTCACTTTTAGTTCTAGCAGTTTTGGTACCTGAATTTGTGCAAGCTATTTGGCTTGGTTCTGGCCATTTCTGGGCTTTGGTGTCTTCATAAGAATTGTAGCTCTATATCTAAGCTATCCATGTGACACCCCTTACCCATCTACAGTGTAGCCGAGCAAGTTATGCCACTCAATGTGTCGGAATACCAATTCATGTTTCAATTTCAATTAATCCTTTTTAATTCATTTATTTATAATTTTTGATAAATCTAAAATTTTCCACAAATTTTATAAAAAATTCGGCAGAGTGCCGGCTATAAATTAGAAAAACAGTTGTTCTGAACCTGTTAAAAGCACTCCCAATAATATCATCACCTTATTCTCAATCAACCTCCAGTATATTCTCAACAATTTCTCAATTCACTTCAGTATCTCAAAATTCAATTAAATTCAAACCACAGTCAACTCAATGAAAAATACTCAATTTATTACTGAACATATTTCATAGATACTTACATCAAAAGCTTAATTACATGAATTTATAATGTACATTACAGAAGGTTACAAAATACAAAATATCAAAATATCAGAATATTAAAGTGGCCTAATATCCTACCAAATGCACTGCAATGTGAGGTGACTCTGAACTCTGAGTGCAGATATGAAGGCTCACCCTGTATGAGGCTCTTTGGACTCCCACTATGTCTCCGATGTCATGCGTGGCAAAAGCGACGCGCTAAGCAATTCTGTTTAGTGGTGACAATATAAAATAAAATAAAATAAAATAAAAACATGTGTACAGAATATATGTTTACATTTTTGGGTGAACTAAGTCTCAAATGTTTATTGCAATAATATTCAATTGAAGTTTGGTAAGATTTATTAATACTGCCCGAATAACCTATACTAGTTGACTGGACTGGATAAATGGGTAAACTGGTACTGGGTACTAAGTACCTAGGACCATCACACCATCGGTCACATTGTGTCTCCTGGTGTGCAACAGAACAGCTAATAAGCTGTGATAATTCTAGGGGATTAAACCAGAGTATGACAACTCAATATCATAGCCAAAGGCTATTATGTCACAGAATGGCATGGGAAGCCATGAAATACAGAATGGCGTGAAGCCATATGCAGTACTGCTAACAGAACCCTATTGGCATGCCAACCTATCCAAACCAATCACATTAGGCCTACTAGGGCATTTAACACTTTCATTTATGTAATTCTTTGAAATTGAATTTTTATGATTACTATTCATTTCATTGGTCAACCAAAATGTTGACTTTTGCATTGACAATAGGTAAATTAGTTTAAATATCATCAACATACCACATTTTGCATTTTAAACTTGTTAGTATTGGTTGCCAATGCCATCTCTAAGCTTAAAGTGAATTGGACAGAATTTTCAGTTTTCAAGCATTGGGTTGACTGTTCCATTAGTCACATTTGCAGTGGGAATTTGGAAAAATGATCAACATGAAAGTTGTTCCTTATTTTGTCTAATTGAATTTCCTTTTTTGAATCACTCCATTTGGAGTTTTGTAGCTCAAGTTATGGCCTAAAAACCATAACTGGCCGGATTGGACAGATTCCAAAATTCTGGGTAAAATTATTTCTGCCAGATTTGGTAACTCAAGTTTGGTTGGAAATTTGACTAGGTTATGGTCATAATTTGGGTCAGGCTTCTTCATAAAAGTTGTTGGTCTATACCTCAAATTGTTTCTGGTAAAATTTCAGGTCAATTGGACCTTGCTAGATTGAGTTATGGCCAAATGACCAAATACTATTCATTTGGTCATTTTGCCCAGGCAGATTGCAGGTCACCCGGATTGGAGCAAGGTTTTGGTCCACTTAGTTTGGTCTTATGGGCATGGTTTCTTCACCAAAGTTGTGCCATTTTGTGTCTAGTTTCATGTCCAATTAGCCAAACACCAAATGAACCTCTACAATTCAAGTTATGGCTGTCCAAACAGGCTAGACTCACATCCAAACCTGCAGGTCACACAAGGTAGCCACTCCAACCTCAAATCCCACAACCCAATTCACTTCATCTTTTATTCAAACCAAACCAAATGGTCACTAATTGACCATTAAAACCTACTCCCATCATCACAAGATCAAAGTCTCATTCTTCAACCCAAACCCTAACTCAACATTTCAAAACCATGTATTATCATTGCATTTATCAATTCACTTATAAGATACACATTAAGGGCAGCCACACTAGCATGTTAACTCCCCAAAAATTATCACCATATTAACCTAACCATGGCTGCCAAAATTTAGGGTTAGCATACCAATGGTGTTTCATCAAATTTCTTTGTCATTTACACATATTCATAGTTCTTAAACATGAAATTAAAGTGAAATTCAAGGTTTAGGTCACTAACCTCTTAGGGAGCTAATCCAAAGCTTGCAAGAACTTTTTCTTTTTAATTTTTTTTTTGCTCCAAAAAGCTTCACTATGATGTAAGAACAAATTTTTATGTTGCTAGGTTAGGATTTTATTGAGAAGAGACTAAGGAATTCAAGCTTTGCAAGCATGAAAATGGAGAAGGGAAAGGAGGAGTGTGGGGCGTCTCTTTTGGGAAGATGAGTAGCTGCATAATTTTTTCTAGAATTGTCTCTTTTTCTGCCCAATTTATGTATTATAAATGTCTTCCTTTAATTTGATTGGCCATCCCCTTTTAATTACCTCATGCTTACATAAGCATGAGGTAATAAATCTCATTTTCTTTCCATTTCTTATCTAATTAATTTCAATTAAATTTTTAACAACATTTAGTCATATTTTATGTTATATAAATTATTTATTTAACTGGACAAGTTGATCAAAAATCATCTCTGAAGACAAAATGACCAAAATGCCCTCCGTTTCACTTAACGGGCCAAAATTGTCTGTACCAATTGAAAAATTTTTCTAAGTATTTTCTTGGCATTCTAATGCCATAAGAACCTCAATAACCCTTCTATGGAGTCCCAAAAATTATTTTATAATTTTTCCCCTGCGTCTAGGGCTCCTAGTTGCGAGAACCTCAACTTCTCACTAGGTTACCCATCGTTAGGGCACCAGCTCATTTAACTTGGTTGTATTTTATTTCTAAAATTTTTCCTAAATTTTTCTTATTAATATTTGAGTTAATTTTGGTTCCTCACTTTAGTTTAAATATTTTTCTGGACGTTCTAGCTGTCCGGACCGACACTGGTCACCGGAATAGTAGAATGTACGGAGTTGCTACCGGGAGAGGGTTACAATCCATGGTAAAAATTTCAGATCAATTGCTAGTTTTGAGTGAGTTATGGTCATCCTAATGATTACTGTTCATATGGTCAAAAATCTGGGTTGCAAGGTTGCTATTCTGGATTTGGTCATTTTTAAGGTCAGTTTCTAGGCAGAATTTTGGCAACATTTCCACATGAAAGTTATAATATTTGCTGTCTAGTTTCACCCCCATTAGCCTCATACCAATTGGTTTCACAGTTTAGCACTTATAACCTAATTTATGTACAGTCATCAATACACAACTTGCACAAAACACTTACACTTCCAATTTGATATTCCTTCTCCTCCTCATTACTTCAATATTCAATCAATGATACTTCCATATATATATATATTGTACACAATTCCAGCAAGTATATTGGGCAGAACACTCAAGTACTCAATGCACACAATTCACCATTCAAGTTCAACATTCACTTCCACCAAAATTTAACATATCTCAATATCAATATTACACATACACTTCAATATACTCATACTTCAATATCAATTACAGATGCTGCCAACAATTTAACACTATCATATTTTATTAATAAACTTCATATTCACATATAAATTCATGATATTATAGGCTGCCAAATGTGGCAGTTCGCCAAAGCATCAAGGTCCCATTTTAAACCCTTAATTCAAGCACTAACATGCACATACTTAGATTTTAACTTACTACATCTTCCATTTGAGTTAATCAACTATAATTTCCATCCACTAGAGGTAAGAAAAACTCAAATACAACAAATATTGATGGCTGCCGAAAATGGACAATTACATATCTCATTATTCTCTTCATTTCTCTTCACCTAAATACTCACCTCAACTTAAACACAAGGTTTACTAAAGCAAGGGAGAGGTTTTGGACACTTACCACTTTTGGAGCTTGTTAAAACTTCACCAAATCTCTTCCTTTTTGTTCCCTATAATCTGCCCAAGAGGTGTGGACCAACTTTAGTGAAGGAGTTTGAGAAAACTATGGCTTATTCATGGTGGATGTGAAGCTTTTGCTTGGGACGTTAATGGTGATTTTAGGAGGAAATGGAATTCGGCCAAAGTGAGTCATGAGGAAGAAGAAGATGTTATGGGATTACACATGTCCATTTAGGTGTTTAAAATACTGCCCTAGTGGTCCACTAACTTATAATATATATTAATATAATTAAACTTTTAATTATCCTAAGTTTACCCCCCATTTCTTTCACTATTCTTATAATGTATCACAATTTAATTTTTCATGACATTTTCTAAGTGCAATATCATTTCTTTTTAATGGACTTTGAGGTCAAAAGGCAAATCTAGGTGTCAAATGACCAAAATGCCCTACTTCGGGTTATATTCCAGATTTTTCTATAACACCGATTTTTATCTGTTTCTCGATTTTTCGTTTTTCTTTATACTAATTTATTATTTTTTTTTTGACATTTCTATTGTCAATTATATTTCAATAAACCTTTACTTACATCCCAAAATTTAATTTTGAGGGTTCCCCGTAGTCCTGGGGTTGGCAACGGCCTTCCCGGTGCAGTCACCCATCGCTGTGGTGCCGGCTCATTTAACTTAGTTTCATTTTCTCTCTTTCATTTTTCTTTGATTTTTCTTGTATTTGCTTTTTATATATTTCATCAATATATGTCTGTTCACTATCAGCGAACTGTAGTTCTAGACATCCTGACTTGCCTAGACAGATATTAGGCCATTGGAGCAACAAAACGAATAGAACACGTACAGTGGGGATGTTACAACTCTTCCCCTCTAAATAAAAATTTCATCCTTGAAATTTACCTGATGTGAAGAGCTAAGGGAACTGTTGCCTCATTGTCTCCTCGCTCTCCCATGTTGCCTCTTCTGTGTTGTGGTGCCTCCATAGGATTTTCACTAGTGGAATTGTCTTGTTTCTGAGCTCTTTTACCTCTCGTGCCAAGATTTTAATTGGTTCTTCTTCATATGTCAGGTCAGGTTGTACCACAATTTCTTCTGCTGAGATGACATGTGAAGGATCTGATCTGTATCTTCTGAGCATCGAGACATGGAACACATTATGTATCTTGTCCAGCTCAGGTGGTAAGGCTAATTGGTAGGCTACTGGTCCCACACATTCCATAACTTCATATGGGCTAATGAACCTAGGGCTTAATTTTCCCTTTTTCCCGAATCTCAACACTTTCTTCCATGGTGATACTTTGAGAAATACCTTCTCGCCAACTTCATACTCAATGTCATTTCTCCTCAAGTCAGCATAAGATTTCCGTCGGTCTGAGGCAACTTTCAAATTGGCCTTTATCAGTTTCACTTTTTCCTCTGTCTGTTTTATTAGGTCTAGCCCACTAGCTTATCTTTACCCAATTCAGTCCAACATACAGGTGTTCTGCATTTTCTCCCATACAGTACTTCATAGGGTGCCATTTGTATGCTAGCTTGATAGCTATCGTTGTATGCAAATTCTACCAGTGGAAGGTATCTGTCCCAGCTTCCCTCAAACTCAATAACACAACTTCTCATCATATCCTCGAGGACCTGGATTATTCTTTCTGACTATCCATCCGTCTGATGATGAAAAGTCGTACTAAAATAGAGTTGTGTGCCTAAGTATTCTTATAATTTCTTCCAAAATCTAGATGTAAACCTTGGGTCTCTATCAGATATAATGGAAATCGGAATTCCATATAGTCTAACTATCTCACTGATGTACAATTCTGCTAGCTTTTCCAGTGAGTAGTCAGTTCTGACTGGCAGAAAATGTGCTGATTTGGTCAACCTATCCACAATCACCCATACTACATCATGCTTCTTCTGAGTGAGAGGTAGACCACTGACAAAGTCCATAGTGACTCGGTCCCATTTTCATTCAGGTATGTTTATGGGCTGTAACAAACCTGATGGAACTTGATGTTCTACATTGACTTGCTAACATGTCAAGCATCTAGTTACATAGTCAGCTATGTCCTTCTTCATACCTGGCCACCAGTATTGAAGTTTCAAGTCATGGTACATTTTTGTGCTTCCAGGGTGCATAGCATACACACTGTTATGTGCTTCTTTCATAATACTGGTTTTCAACTCTTTATCATCTGTCTTCTGCCCATCCTGTATCTGTTGTAACAGATTCGGCTTTACTTGCAACTTAGCCAAAATAACGCCATCATGAGTTAAGGATAGTTGGGCATTCAGAGATCTTAATGCTACAATAGATTTTCTGCTTAAAGCATCAGTGACTACATTTGCCTTCCTAGGGTGGTAGTCAATCACACAATCACAATCTTTCAGGAATTCAATCCATCGCCTCTGTCTCAAATTAAGTTCCTTCTGGGTTGGCAGATACTTCAGACTCTTATGGTCTGTGTATATGTAGCATTTTTCTCCATACAAGTAATGTCTCCATATCTTCAATGCGACGATAATTGCTGCTAACTCTAAATCATGAGTAGGGTAATTCTTTTCATGTGGCCTTAACTACCTGGAAGCATATGCGACCACTTCCCCTTCTTGCATGAGTACACACCCTAACCCATTATGTGAGGCATCATTATAAACTACAAAGTCGTTTCAAGCCATTGGCTGTGTTAACACTGGTGCCTCTGTCAACATAGCCTTCAGCCTCTCAAAACTGGTTTGACACTTGTCATTCCAGTCAAATTTCATATTCTTGTGTAGTAATTTGGTCATTGGAGGAGCTATAAGGGAAAATCCCTTTACAAATCTTCTATAATATTCAGCTAACCCTAAGAAACTTCTGATCTCAGTTGTATTTCTAGGAGGCTCCCATTCCATCGCTACTTCAATTTTCTTGGGATCCACTCTAATCCCTTCAGCTGATACTACATGTCCAAGGAATGCAATCCCATTCAACCAGAACTCACACTTGGACAATTTGGTATACAATTTCTTCTCTTTTAGAGTCTACATAACAATTCTCAAATGTTCATCATGTTCTGCTTTATCCTTGGAATACACCAGGATGTCATCAATGAAGACCACTATGAACAGATCTAAGTATAGATGGAAGATATGGTTCATAAGGTCCATGAATGCTGCTGGAGTGTTTGTTAACCCAAATGGCATCACTCGGAATTCATAATGCCCATACTGGGTTCCAAATGCAGTCTTAGAAACATCTGCATCCTTAACCCTTAGCTGATGATACCCTGATCTGAGATCAATCTTAGAAAACACACTGGCTCCCTTCAACTGATCAAACAGATCGTCAATTCTATGCAACGGATATTTGTTCTTCACTGTTACTCTGTTTAACTGCCGGTAGTCAACACATAACCTCAGTGTCCCATCTTTTTTCTTAACAAACAGTACCGGAGCTCCCCACGGTGACACACTGGGGCATTTGAACCCCTTGTCTAGTAATTCTTGCAGCTAGATTTTTAACTCTTTCAATTCAGCAGGTGCCATTCTATACGGAGCAATTGAAATTGGAGCTGTACCCGGCATAATCTCAATTGCAAATTCAACTTCCCTTTCTGGTGGCAAACTAGGCAATTCCTTAGGAAATACCTCAGAGAAATCCCTTACTATGGGCATGTCAGACAAGTTAAGTTTACCCTACCTAGTATCAACCACGTGTGCCAAATAGGCTTCACATCCTTCTCAACCATTTCCTTGCAACTGTAGCTGAGATGACATTGGACAAGAAATCTATCCTTTCACCCACAACTGTTATTTCTTCGTTCTGAGCAGTTTTTAAAGAGATTCTCTTCAATTTACAATCTACTATTACCTGATGATGGGATAACCAGTCCATTCCCAAAATCACATCAAACTCATAGAAAGGCAGTTCGATTAAGTCTGCTGAGAACTCTTTCCCTTGAATCTTCAATGGACAGCCTTTATACACCTTGTTTACTACCACACTATGGCCTAGCAGATTTGTGACCAGGATGTCTTGGTCACTTTCCTCTACCAGTATTCCCTTTTTTATGTGCAGCTTGATACAAATATATGAATGAGTAGATCCAGGATCCACTAATGCATGTACAAAAGCATTATAGAGGAGGAATGTACCCTTGATGACATCTGGAGAATCCTGTTCCTCCTGTGCCCTTATAGCATAGGCTCTGGCAAGTTTTCTACCTTCTGCTCTCTCCATAGACTCTGACACAGGTTTCTGTGAAGTACCGGCTGCCTCAGCCTTACCCAGCTTTTTACCCCTTGGAGCTAGAGGGGCAGGCCTAATAGTTGATACCGGAGTGGATGTAGCAGTTCTGCAAGGACAATCTCGGACTAGGTGGTCTGTAGATCCACACCGTAAACAAACACCTATCATCCTCCAACATTCGCCCTTATACCATTTTTGGCAATGTGGGCAAGCAACAGATACTGTTGGGGCTGGTCCCCTGAATCCTATCCCTAAAGAGCTAGCCATTGAAGGTGTGGACTAGCCTCTCCTTGGTGCAAACTGAGATTTGGGCCTCTGTGACTGACCTTGACTTGGTGCTCTACTGAAACTCTGAGTAGGCGAACCTTTGAATTTCTTACTAGGGCGTAAGATGTACCGTCGACCACGACCTCTTTTCTTTGTTTGTCCCATACATTCTGCTCATTCATTCTAACTTTTTCAACCTTCAGTGCAGCTTCCACTAACTTGGAAAACTCTGTAATCCCCAAGGCTATAATCATTACTTTAATGTTATCATTGAGCCCTTCCTCAAATCTCTTGCATCTCTCTGCCTCATTAGGGACTATTTCCCGCCCATAGCGGCTCAGTCTGACAAATTCTCTTTCATATTCATCCACTGTCAGCTGTCTCTGGCGTAGGGTAATAAACTCCCTTCTCTTCTCTTCCAGGTATACACTGCCCACATACTTCTTTCTGAACTCAGTGAGAAAGAAATCCCAAGCTATCTGTTCTGGTGGCACCTCACTAGTTACTGTATCCCACCATTGGTATGCATCATCTTGCAAAAGTGATACAACAGCTTCCAAATTCTTCTCTGGAGTACAATGAAGTTGTTTCAAGACTCTTCCAGTTCTGTCCAACCAGTTTTCAGCTGTGACAGAATCATCTTCCCTTTTGCCTAGAAAATCCACTGCTCCAAACTTCCTGAGTCTCTCCATATGAGATTTTTGATGCGGTGGTGGTGGTGGTGGCATAACTCCTGCCATCTGTCTAAAGAACTAAGCCATTTGCTGAAATGTGGTTGGTGCATTTGGTACTGGTGGAGCAGGTTCCCTCCTATCTCCTGGTTCAGTCATAGATGGAGCATGACTCTCTACCTCTTCATCGATCGCTCTCTACAATGTGGAGTCCATATTCTGATCAAAATAATAAACAAATCCAAAGATCTGTATTAGAGTCATATTAACACTTACAATGCAATGCATGATACGCAATCTATCTAGGTCCACAAACGCCTAAACTGTGCTCTGATACCACTAAATGTAACACCCCTCACCCGTCTACAGTATAGCTGACTAAGGCATGCTACACGGCTTACCGGAACACCTAGTCTGTGATTATCTCATTTCCTGAGCTCAATTTGATTTTTAAGAAGTCTTTTATGAAATAATCATATCATGCTGATACTATTTTTAAACTTCAATAAAATCAGTGTTTCAAAAATGGTAATAAAAATTTGGCAAGGTGCCGTATGTATTTTGGACAAACTGTCCTTCCAAACTTGTTGAAAATAGTTTAATAAGATAATATCAAAATCTCAAATATTTCACAGTCTCTATTTCTCAGTAAAGTCAATAGACTTTTACAGTCATTAAATAATTCCATGATACAGTCCATAATAATTTAAATATATCCAAAAAATCTTCATGTTATTTAATATGTACAAAATATTACAAACTTTAGATCTTTCATAATATTACAAATACAGGGCCGAATTTCAAATACAACAGAAGTACAAAATACAAGATATCACAAATCCTACCATGCATGCAATGTAGTGTAAATGACTCAGGACTCCTGTTTAGATCTAATGTCTCACCCGGTCATAGGTCTGCTGGGCTCCTCAGCTGTGTCTCCAATACCTAAGCGTTATAAAAGCAACGCGCTAAGCAATTTCGCTTAGTGGTGCCAAATATAAAGAAATATACACTAAATAAAGTAAATGAAGTGTTTACGAATTTATAACATTGATATACTTTGCAGTTGCTAATTCTACTTTTATTTGCTAACATTTCAATATTTGCTAATTTTTGGTAGTGTTGTATGTCAGTAGACTGGATTTAGCTATTTGAATTTAATAGTACTTAAATTACTGCTCGTGTAGCTAATACACTGACCAGACTGGATAAACGGATATACTGGCACTGGGTACCTAGTACCTCGGGCCGTCACACCATCATTCACAAAGTGTCTCTCGGTGTGCAACAGTGTGGCTAAAAAGCCATATAGTCAATCTAGCAATAAGCCAAGTATAAATACACAATATGTGTAGCCGTAGGCTATTAAAGTCACAGTGTGGCATAATCTGCCGTAAAAATACAGTATGGCATAAAGCCATTTGCAGAACAGCTGTCAGAATCCTATTGGCATGCCAACCTATCCAAACTAGTCAACTAGGCAAACTAGGGCACATTATAAATTAATTGTTTAATTCATCATTTTTTTTAGAGTTTACTAGCTATTATGTAATTCATAAGTCAATGCATATGTTTACCTTTTTAGGTACTATAGATAAGTTGTTTCTAGCATCAACATGTCACATATTGCAATTCAATATGCTGCCAATATAGTACAATTTACCATTTTTATAAGTTAGCATTCATTGCCAAATTGCTTCAAGCATCATTTTATGTAAATGTCAAATTCTCAATTTTTGGTGTGCTAGATTGGTCTAGCTTAAAGTCCTATTTCTCTTGGTTTTTAGCTTTTGGTCAAAGAAAGAAAAATTGTAGCCCTATGTCTTATTGCACTCGGGGTAAAATTTTAGGTCATTCTGAGTTGTATAGACCAAGATATGGTCAATTTACTAAAGCTGGACAGATTGCACCTTTAGTGCAAAATTTGGTCAATTTTAGGTCACTTTTAGTTCTGGCAGTTTTGGACCCGAACTTATGCAAGCTATTTGACTTGGTTCTGGCCATTTCTGGGCTTTGGTGTCTCCATAAGAATTGTAGCTCTATATTGAAGCTATCCATGGTAAAAATTTCTGGTCAATTGGACCTGTTTTGAGTGAGTTATGGTCATCCTAATGATTACTGTTTATATGGTCAAAAATCTGGGTTACAAGGTTGCTATTTCGGATTTGGTCATTTTTAAGGTCAGTTTCTAGGCAGAATTTTGGCATCATTTCTATATGAAAGTTGGCCTATTTGGTGTCTAGTTTTACCCCCCATTGGCCTCATACCAATTGGGTTCACAATTTGGCACTTATGACCTAATTTAGGTACTGCCATCAATACACAACTTGCACAAAACACTTACACTTCCAATTTGATATTCCTTCTCCTCCTCATTACTTCAATATTCAATCAATGACACTTCCATATATATATATATATATATATATATATATATATTATAAATAATTCTAGCAAGGATATTGGACAGAACACTCAAGTTCTCAATGCACACAATTCACCATTCAAGTTCAACATTCACTTCTACCAAAATTCAACATATCTCAATATCAATATTACACATACACTTCAATATACTCATACTTCAATATCAATTACACATGCTGCCCACAATTTAACACTATTATATTTCATTAATAAACTTCATATCCACACACAAATTCATGATATTATAGGCTGCCAAACATGGCAGTTTGCCAAAGCATCAAGGTCCCATGTCAAACCCTTAATTCAAGCACTAACATGCACATACTTAGATTTTAACTTACTACATCTTCCATTTGAGTTAATCAACCATAATTTCCATCCATTAGAGGTAAGAAAAACTCAAATACAACAAATATTCATGGCTTCCGAAAATGGACAATTACATATCTCACTATTCTCTTCATTTCTCTTCACCAAAATACTCACCTCAAACTAAACACTAGGTTTACTAAAGTAAGGAAGAGGTTTTGGACACTTACTACTTTTGGAGCTTGTTAAAACTTTACCAAATCTCTTCCTTTTTCTTCCCTATAATCTACCCAAGAGGTGTGGACCAACTTTAGTAAAGGAGCTTGAGAAAACTATGGCTTATTCATGGTGGATGTGAAGCTTTTGCTTGGGACATTAGTGATGGTTTTGGGAGGAAATGGAATTCGGCCAAAGTGAGTCATGGGGAAGAAGAAGATGTTATGGGATTACACATGTCCATTTAGGTGTTTAAAATACTCCCCTAGTGGTCCACTAACTTATAATCTATATTAATATAATTAAACTTTTAATTATCCTAATTTTACCCCCCATTTCTTTCACTATTCTTATAATGTATCACAATTTAATTTTTCATGACATTTTATAAGTGCAATATCATTTATTTTTAATGGAAATTGAGGTCAAAAGGCAACTTTAGGTGTCAAATGACCAAAATGCCCCACTTCGGGTTATATTCCAGATTTTTTGGTAACACCAATTTTTGTCTGTTTCTCGATTTTTTATTTTTCTTTGTACTAATTTATTTTTTTTTTTTTTGACATTTCTAGTGTCAATTATATTTTAATAAACCTTTGCTTACATCCTAAAATTTAATTCCGAGGGTTCCCCGCGGTCCAGGGGTCAACAACGGCCTTCCCGGTGCAGTCACCCATTGCTGTGGTGCCGACTCCTTTAACTTAGTTTCATTTTCTCTCTTTCATTTTTCTTTGATTTTTCTTGTATTTTCTTTTTATTTATTTCATCAATATATGTCTGTTCACTATCACCGAATTGTAGTTCCAGACATCGTGACTTGCCTGGACTGATATTAGGCCACTGGAGGGACAGAACATACAGAACACATACAGTGGGGATGTTACAACTCTTCCCCTCTAATTAAAAATTTGGTGCTCGAAATTTACCTAATGTGAAGAGCTGAGGGAACTGTTGCCTCATTGTCTCCTCGCTCTCCCATGTTGCCTCTTTCGTGTCGTGGTGCCTCCATAGGATTTTCACTAGTGTAATTGTTGCCCTATATCATATGGTCACTCAAAATTTTGGACATGTTGCAGTCACTTTTAGGCTTAGTATTCTTCATAGAGTTTGTTGCCCTATGTCATATGGTCACTCAAAATTTTGGATTGCAATTTTTCAAGTTTTGTAGAATTACTTATAGCCAAATCACTGGCCCGGACTCAAGTACCCTATGCCAACAGGATCTTTGTTCAGGTCAGTAGTTTTGACTCAACTTTTGGGATTCTTATATTTATAATTTAAGGAAAATGTCTAAAACAAAGTTGGATCTCTATTTCTCAGGTTTCCAGAACAATATGGCTCATCCCAATTAAAGTTTCCTAGTGAAAGATATGACTAAAAGACTGTTTTGGAGTTAAATGGTCACTTAGGCAATTTTTAGAATTTGCATACTAATTTGATCTAGCCAATTGACCTAGTTCCCATGATTCCTGGGTTTTGGTCAAAATACCAATATTGTATATTGATGTCTTGTGGACTTTTTGCCACTGGTTTCATTACATTTGGATTTCTGTAGAGCAAGTTATGGCCTCCTTGCCAAAACTGGTCAAGTAAGCCTATATCTAGCAATTTCTGGGCAATAAGGTTTTGGATAGTTTTGTGACCTCACTTGGGGCAACAATTTGGTTTGGTTTAAGGAATTTCTGAGCTCTATGGTCTTCATGAAAGTTGTAGTCCTATATCTAAGCTTTCTAATGGTATAAAATTCAGGCCATTTGAACATGTTTAGAGTGAGTTATGACCAAATGAATGTACACTGTTCATTTAGTTAATTTTTTGGGTTCCTTATATGGTCAGCCAGATTGAGGCAACAATTTGGTCAATTTCTAGGCAGAATTTGAGCATGGTCTCTTCATGAAAAATGGAGCATTTTAGGGCTAGTTTCATCTCTAATTAGCATAATACCAATTGGAGTAACACAATTTCGGTTATGGCTCAAAACACATACTGGATTCAACAATTCTCAACCTGCAAAGAAATTTACACTTCCAATTTCATTCCTCCAACTCCCAAACTACAAATTGGCATTCATGGCACTTCTAACATCATCAAGTCATCTCAATACAATCAAATTCCAGCAAATTATACAAAGTCTCCAATAATTAGTTTAAAACCCTTTTTCAAATTGTCAAGGTCAATAATACATATTCAATCAAATTTCTAATACATGAACTTCATCCCTCAACATATAACTCATTCATCAACATCACAAATCACCTTTTACACGCATGAAATCAAAATATCCCATGCTTCTCAAGGCTACCGAAATGAGATAATTATACAAGTCTCCAATAATTAGTTCAAATCCTAATTCAAATTGTTAACCTCAAACATACACATGCAATTAAATTCTAATACATGTAACTACCTTAATCAACATCACTGATCACCATTTATATGTATGAATTAATCAAACTCTAATGGTTCCCATGGCTGCCGAATTCTACGGTTCACCATTTCTCATCATTTTCTTAAATTTTCTTAGCATATCAACTCAATTCAACCTCAATTCAAGATGTAACTAAGAAAGGAAGAGAAATTATGCACTAACCTTTAATCAAGAAATTCCCAAGCTTGCAAAACTTCAAAATTTCTCTTTTCCTTTGCTGCCTATATACTTCCCAAGGTGTGAGGACTAATTTTTATGAAGTGAACTTATGATTTTATGTTAAAAATGGAGGGGATTTAAGCTTAGATTAGAGAAAATCCATGGAGGGAAAAATGAAGATGAATTCGGCCATGGGAGAGATGGAATGGAGAAGATGACTTGAGTGGATGATATTTGTCATCTTATGCCTTTATATACTCCACTAACAATTTATTTAATTATTATAATAATTAAAGTTTTAATTTTTCAAATAATCCCCCTCATTTTTCCTTTAATTATATTACATATAGTTTCATATTTTCATGGGATTTTCAAAATTTTAATATCACTCATTTTAATAGACATTTAGGTCAAAAGTCAACTTTAGGTGCTAAATGACCAAAATGCCCCTCTTCAGGTTATAGTCAAACTTTTTCTGTAATACTAATTAAATCCCTGATCCGATGGTTCCTTTAATTTTCATTTTTATCTGTACCGATTAACTAAATTTTCTTTGGCATTTTTAATGTCATTTATACCTCAGTAAACCTTTAATTAAGTCCCAAAAATTATTTCCTAGGGTTCCTCACAAGTCTAGATGAAGGAACGGAAGCGTGAAAAACACAAGTTTATACCATTGAATTCAAAAATTTTCACCTAGGGTCACATGCATCATGCAAGATTTATTTTTATCTATTTGATTTCAATGATAAACAACATATTAAAACTCTTTTAATATGCTTTTGGATCTGTATTTTCCATTTAAGATTTTAAAATTAATCAGATTAATTTTAGAACCCTAGATTAAATCAAGAACGATTATACTAACCTCTTGATGCACTACAGCGTGTCTGCGCCTTTGAGATTCGTCTTCAGGACACCAAATGT
Source organism: Hevea brasiliensis (assembly GCF_030052815.1). Taxonomy (NCBI): domain Eukaryota; kingdom Viridiplantae; phylum Streptophyta; class Magnoliopsida; order Malpighiales; family Euphorbiaceae; genus Hevea; species Hevea brasiliensis. The sequence continues at coordinate 53,145,353 of NC_079499.1, forward strand.
TGTCCCTCTAGCTTGTCCACACCAAGAACACCTATGGCAGCCCTTGAACAACTTTTAAAGCTTTTTCTATTAATTAGAAATTCAAGTTCTGCCTTTTAAGAGATTAGAGATGTAAACAGGACACTAGAAACAATTTCCAGTGTTCTTAATTCAAGAGATTGATGGCTAATCTCTTTGAATTGATGAGAGATGAAGAAGAATAGATGAAAAGCCTCAAAGTGGCGTGACAAAGGAGAGGAGTGGCTGCTGGTTGCTTTTCTTTTTCATAACAACACTTAAATAGCTAGGTTAACACATTAAACCCTTGCCACATGTCACCCTTTGATTAGCTCTAGGTTTAAGTGACCCAATCACATTGTGCCAAGTGTCAAACCTATATTTAATCTTGATTTTAATCATCTTACATGATTAAAAAACATTTGGCAAGCTTATGTGTAATCCCATGTGTCACCATCTCATGGTGCCACGTGTCCTGCAATGAAATGACCAAAATGCCCCTGTGTCTTAATTTTGAGTTCTCAACCCAAAATAATTATTTCTCTTCTTCTAATTAATTTATATCAAATATAAATTAATTAATTAATCTATATTAATTAATTTCTCATTAATTAAATTCATATTTAAACACTTTAAATATAAATTTAACTTATATTATACATCCAATAATCTAGATTTGGTTTCAGGTCATGCTAGGGACTTTGCAATTTAATTGCAAACTAAACCTATTTAATTAATCAATTAAACTCTTTAATTAATTAATTAAATCATATTTAAATAGGTGATAACTTGTGTATGTGTGTGACTTACTAGGCTCATCACTAATTGGCAATGAGACATGATATCAACTCTTAATATCATCAGAACTCTTTCTTACCATAAATGATTTGTCTAAATCATTTTAGGAACCTCATATACTATGGCTAACACCTAGCATAGCATGCCATGGACACCCAATTAGTAATAAGGTTTACCTTAAATGAACCTATAATCATATGTTACCACGCACTAGAATCTCTCTGTTACAAAATCCCAACTCAAGCTGGAGTCATGGTTTATGTCAAACTCCATTTGCTATGAATATTATATTCTCTTTTAATTCCAGTTCTTGATTAAAAAGATTTTCTCATCAGAAACTTTTTTTTGAATAAATCTATCTGTCCTGGCCATGAACTTGAAATATCAAGAACAATTAAATGAACATAGGATTTTATCTCTATTTACTTAGAGGAACAGATTCCATCTTGATCTACACCTACCTCCATATATAACTAGTAGGAGCCAACACATGCCTATATACCCATACATAGTACAAGTATGAAAGCAGTATCAAACTCAAACTACCTATATACGAGATAACTGTGCTATCTCAGGTCTAAAGATTATATGCACTGATATGATTTATGACAAAACATTAACAAGAGTAAACTCCATGTGCTTGTCATAAGTGTCACTGGTTCGGCCTACTTATCATTTATAAGTGCCTATCATGTTTGTCATATGACATGAGACTCACCATTCCATCTTATTTATATCTCATATAAATAACTTGGTAACAAACATGAATACAATCTTTCTGGATAAGTCATGTCCTTATTATGAAGTATCCTTGATTGTGAACCTATTTATGATACTTTGTGCTAGAAATATTGTCACTCATATTCTTAATAACTTAAGAATAATATTTCTAACAAAATATCAATGGACCTTTTTTATTACACATAAATATATTATGTAAACGGAAAAGTGGAAATGCCTTTTATTAATAAAAATATGTACAAGATACATACTAAATGATATGCTCTAGGGCATACTACTAACAATCTCCCACTAGCACTAGAGCCATTCATTACAATATCTTAGACCTATCTTCTCAAGATGTCGATCTAACTGAGTCTGTGACATAGGCTTAGTGAATGGATCAGCTAGATTTTCAGCTGATGCTATTTTCTGCATGGCTACATCGCCTTACCCAACTATATCTCTGATAATGTGGTAGTGCCTTTCTATGTGTTTGGATTTTGGGTGAGACCTTAGTTCCTTAGCCTGTATAACTGATCCATTGTTGTCACAGTGTAGTGGAACTGCTGACTCAATGGAAGGAACTACTGTAAGTTCTGTCACGAACTTTTTTATCCAAGCGACTTCCTTTGCGCATCGATGCAAGAATATACTCAGCCTCTGTAGTGGAATCTGCAGTCGTGCTCTATTTGGAACTCTTCCAACTGACTGCACCTCCATTACAAATGAACACATATCCAAAAGTAGACTTTCTATCATCGATATCTGATTGGAAATCAGAATCAGTATAACCATCCAATTGCAAGTCTCCACCTCCATAAATAAAGAATAAATCCTTAGTTCTTCTCAAGTACTTAAGGATATTCTTGACAGCTATCCAGTGTTCCAAACCTAGATTGGATTGATACCTGTTAGTCAAACTAACGAGATATGCGATATCCGCGATACACAACATTGCATACATTAAACTTCCAATAGCCGAAGCATATGGAATCCTGGCCATCTTATCTCTTTCTTCAGGTGTCTTTGTAGACATCTCTTTAGAAAGATGGATACCATGTCTCACTGGTAACAATCCTCTCTTGGAATCAAGCATGTTAAACCTCTTTAACACCTTTTCCAAGTATAGACTTTGGGATAAACCAATTATTCTTTTCGCTCTATCTCTATAGATGCGAATCCCAAGAACATAGGTTTCCTCCCCTAAGTTTTTCATGGAGAATGTATTTTACAACCATACCTTTATAGTTGTCAACATACCTGTGTCATTACCCATCAACAATATGTCATCCACATATAAGACAAGGAAAGTGATAGCACTGTCACTAACCTCCTTATATCAACAATATGGCTCATCCTTATTTTTGATAAAACTAAAGGATTTAATGGCTTCATCAAAACGGATGTTCCAACTCCTCAAAGCTTGTTTCAACCCATAAATGGATCGCTTTAGCTTGCATACCTTGGAACCATCTTGGGATTCAAATCCCCTAGGTTGTTCCATGAAAATGTTTTCTTCAATGTATCCATTGAGAAAAGCTGTTTTGACATCCATCTCCCAAATCTCTTAATCATAGTATGTAGCTATTGCTAATAAAATCCTAATTGATTTAAGCATGGCAACAGGCAAGAAAGTCTCCTCATAGTCGATTCCTTGCCTTTGGCGAAACCCTTTCGCTACTAGCCTTGCCTTATAGGTCTCTACCTTTCCATCAGAACCAATTTTCTTCTTGAAAACCCATTTTTTCCCTATAGGTACAATACCTTCAGGTGGGTCAACAAGATCCCAAACTTGATTCTTATACATGGAATCAATCTCGGATTTCATAGCATCAATCCATTTTGAAGAATCTATATCTGATATAGCTTCTTCATAGGTAAGTGGATCATCTCCATGATCTACTTCTTCATGAGTAGACAACTCTTATTCTTCTTCATGAAGAAAACCATATCTCACTGGTGGGTGAGATACCCTGGTTGTTCTACGAGGAACAGCTGTAGATTTTTCATCAACGGTTATAGGTTGACTAGATGGATCTATATCCATCTGATCAGCTGGTTGGTCAGAATTCTCCAATTCTAACTCTATTTGCCTTCCTTTGCCTCCTTCTTGAACAAACTGTTGTTCAAGAAATGTGGCATCTCTACTTATCACAACCTTTTGTGAAGTAGACAAATAAAAATAATATCCAAAACTATCTTTTGGATATCCAACAAATTGACCTTTTTCTAATCTGGTCTCTAATTTATCAGTGTTCAACTTTTTGATATAAGCTGGACAACCCCAAATCTTAACATGCTTAAGACTTGGTTTTCTTCCATGCCATATCTCATAAGGTGTGGAAGAAACTGATTTTGATGGAATCCTATTCAGAATATTCAAAGCTGATTCCAATGCAAATCCCCAAAAGAAGATTGGCATATCAGTATAGCTCAACATACTATGTACCATATCCAATAAGGTACGATTTCTCCTTTCAGATACACCATTCAGTTGTGGCGTTCCTGGAGGAGTCAGCTGAGAAGCAATGCCATGCTCTCTCAAGTATTCATCAAATTCAGTACTCAAATATTCACCTCCACGATCTGATCGAAGAGCTTTAATACTCTTTCCTGTTTTATTTTCTACTTCAGATTTAAATTCTTTGAACTTTTCAAAGGATTCATGTTTGTATTTTATCAAATACAAATACCCAAATCTTGATTTATCATCAGTAAAGGTAATAAAATAATGAAAGCCCCCTCTAGCCATTTCTTTAAATGGACCACATACATCACTATGTATTAGCTCCAAAATATTTTTAGCTCTTAGCCCTTGTCCAATAAAGGGTGATCTAGTCATTTTGCCCTGAAGGCAAGATTCACAAGTTGGAGTAGGCTCAGAGCCCAATGAGGATAAAATCCCCATTTTCTCCAGTTTTGCAATCCTATCTTCTGCAACATGACATAACCTTAAGTGCCAAATATATTTTGAACTTGAGTTGGTTTTCACCATGGCATTGCATTCTTTTAGATTGCTATACTCTGGCCAGTGGAAACACTTTCTTACTGGCAATGGAAACACTTTCTTACTGCCTTTGTCAGCTTTGGTCTTCCCTTTCTGTTTAGCTATTTTCTTGGAAGGACCAGGAATCTGAAGTTTCTTTTTCTTATTGCCCTTCTTCTTGTTGGACTTTCCAGCAAAAGAAGATGCAATTAAAGCTAACTCTTTTCCTTTATTGCCTGGCATATTCTTTTGAGCAATGACCAGCATGTTGAGTAAACCAGCTAAGGTGCATTCTTGTTTAGTCATATGGAAATTTGTCACAAAATTCTCAAAAAAAAAAAAAAAAAAAAAAAAAAAAAAAAAAACTCAGGAAGGGACTGAAGGATCAAATCCGTCTGTAGTTGGAAATCCATGTTGAAGTCAAGATGTTCCAACTGCTCAATCAGTTGAATCATCTTGTGGACATGATCCCCAACATTCTGTCCCTCAGATATCCTCATACGGAATAGCTATCTAGATATCTCATACCTAGCATTCCTGCTGTGCTCACCATACAACTCTTGTAGGTGAAGGAGGATCTCACTCGCACTCTGCATGTTCTCATATTGCTTCTGTAACTCATTACTCATGGAAGCAAGTATGTAACACTTAGCTCTCATATCATGCTCCTTCCACTTGTCCAAAGTTTCATGTTCCTCTTCTGTGGCCTCTAGAGGTAAGGGACCAGGAACATTTGAATCTAGAACATATCCTATATGTTCAAGGTTCAGTACAAGTTTCAAATTTCTTAGCCAATCCGACAGATTAGGTCTTGTCAACCTATTGTGATCAAGTATGCTTGCAAGGATATTGGATGGTGGTGGTTGTTTTGTGCTCATTTTTATCAGAAAATTAACTAAAAAAAAATAACCAGATTAATTAGTAAATGTATCATGTAATTAACTAAAATGATTATGGTCTTTTAATCAAATTGGTCCTCCCACTAACTTAGCGAATCCTACACTTCCAAAGTAGAAAACGGAAATCCTAGTTGGATGGATTTCTAGTGGGTGATTGAATTCTTATAATTCTATTGATCATCCTCAGGTACATCCATTATTGGAATTACAATAAACTATAAGTGAGCAACTCCTTGCCCATCACATCTCATGTGAGGTTCAATCCTTTACCTAGCCCCTAATGCTCAAAATCTCAGGTACATCCATTATTGACTTATCTTGCATTAGTTAAGTTGATCCCATTGAGCCAGTAATTATGCAAATAATTTTAATGTCCTCAGGTACATCCAATATTGGCCACTAAACCATTTACATATTTACAACATCTCATGCTTAATAATTATTCTTAAGAAAATCTCTTAAATTAATTCCATCTTATGCAACTATTTAAAATTTCTTAAAATAATTGCCCCAATGGAGGGCCTATGTTATAATTACTTTAATTATAGCATTTCCAACTTAATCATTTGTTTGGAAGATTTTATGGTCATTCTAATTACTATTAAAGTCTCACTTTGCACATTATCCATTTAGCATGCATATATCATATAATTGCATACATTCCCATACATCTCATGCATTCATGGATAAGCAGTAAATATGGTATGATCATGGACTTTCTAAGGGATTCAATTCTGAGCCACCAAGAATTGAATCAGGGCATTCCTAGGTGCATTTCATTCATTCATTCATTTTACAAGAGTTGCTGAAGGAGTACATAATCAACACTTAATCTTGAATTCCTCCCACTGGTCCCACCAAAGCCCTTGACCTCCTTGAACTTCTTGCAATCCAATATTACATGGTAATCCTTGGCATACCAAGGCGAATTTACAAGAACTTAAATAAATGAAATTACAACCCAAAAATTATTACAAACTTAATAATACATGCCCAAAATAAATTAAAATAAATTATTTAATTTACAATCCCAAAGAAATATAAAAGAAATAAATCCAATCACATTGGTCTTTTATAGTCCATGATCATCCATCATGCATATCACTATTTAACAATTAAATAAAACATACATACTTAAATTAAATTGAATATCTCATATTCAACTTAAAAATCCATATTTGAATATGATTCAAATAAATTTAAAAATTCAGATTTGAATCTCATTCAAATAAATTTAAAAATTCAGATTTGAATCATATTCAAACAACTTTAAAAATTCAGAATTGAATCACATTCAAACATTTTTTAAAAAATCAGATTTGAATCACATTCAAACATTTTTTAAAAAATCAGATCTGAATTTTATTCAATCAATTTTAAAAAATCAGATTTAAATATGATTCAAACAACTTTTAAAATTCAGATTTGAATCACATTCAAACAACTTTTAAAATTCAGATTTGAATCACATTCAAACAACTTTTAAAATTCTGATTTGAATCATAATTTAATTGTGTGATAAAAATTCTAATTAAACAATTTAATTAGACATAAAATGTATCTTAGATCATACAACAATTGCACATTCACCATCCATTTACCTTTGCACACCATTGTGACGCATCAACCATGCGCACCATGGTGTTCATCATTTGTGCCGCCACCTTGGCTTTGCAACCAGCAATAAACTTTTGACCTCATGATCAAACACACAATTAAATCATATAAAAATCAATCTAAATGGCAAACATAGTGGCTCTGATACCAATTGAAGGAACGGAAGCGTGAAAAACACAAGTTTATACCATTGAATTCAAAAATGTTCACCTAGGGTCACATGCATCATGCAAGATTTATTTTTATCTATTTGATTTCAATGATAAACAACATATTAAAACTCTTTTAATATGTTTTTGGATCTGTATTTGCCATTTAAGATTTTAAAATTAATCAGATTAATTTTAGAACCCTAGATTAAATCAAGAACGATTACACTAACCTCTTGATGCATTGCAGCGTGTCTGCGCCTTTGAGATTCATCTTCAGGACACCAAATGTTGTCCCTCTAACTTGTCCACACCAAGAACACCTATGGCAGCCCTTGAACAGCTTCTAAAGCTTTTTCTATTAATTAGAAATTCAAGTTCTACCTTTTAAGAGATTAGAGATGTAAACAGGACACTAGAAATAATTTCTAGTGTTCTTAATTCAAGAGATTGATGGCTAATCTCTTTGAATTGATGAGAGATGAAGAAGAATAGATGAAAAGCCTCAAAGTGGCGTGACAAAGGAGAGGAGTGGCTGCTGGTTGCTTTTCTTTTCATAACAACACTTAAATAGCTAGGTTAACACATTAAACCCTTGCCACATGTCACCCTTTGATTAGCTCTAGGTTTAAGTGACCCAATCACATTGTGCCAAGTGTCAAACCTATATTTAATCTTGATTTTAATCATCTTACATGATTAAAAAACATTTGGCAAGCTTATGTGTAATCCCATGTGTCACCATCTCATGGTGCCATGTGTCACACTGTGAAATGACCAAAATGCCCCTGTGTCTTAATTTTGAGTTCTCAACCCAAAATAATTATTTCTCTTCTTCTAATTAATTTATATCAAATATAAATTAATTAATTAATCTCTATTAATTAATTTCTCATTAATTAAATTCATATTTAAACACTTTAAATATAAATTTAACTTATATTATACATCCAATAATCTAGATTTGGTTTCAAGTCATGCTAGGGACTTTGCAATTTAATTGCAAACCAAACCTATTTAATTAATCAATTAAACTCTTTAATTAATTAATTAAATCATATTTAAATAGGTGATAACTTGTGTATGTGTGTGACTTACTAGGCTCATCACTAATTGGCAATGAGACATGATATCAACTCTTAATATCATCAGAACTCTTTCTTACCATAAATGATTTGTCAAAATCATTTTATGAACCTCATAGACCATGGTTAACACCTAGCATAGCATGCCATAGCCACCCAATTAGTAATAAGGTTTACCTTAAATGAACCTATAATCATATATTATCATTGTGACACCCCTTACCCGACTACAGTGTAGCCGAGCAAGTTATGCCGCTCAGTGTGCCGAACACTTTATTTTATCTTAATTCATTTTTATTCTTCCTTTTGAATATAACTTATGAAATATAATTCATTTATTGAAATTGTAATTTATTTGAGGTTCCGAAAATTTTATGGAAAATCCGGCAGAGTACCGGCTAAAAATGGAGAAAACAGTTCTTCGGAACCTGTGAAAAACACTTCCAATATTCACCTTCAATCATTTCCAAACTCCAATATCAAAATCTCATCAATATTTCTCAATTTCAGTTCTCAACATTTGTCAACCATTCATTTCTCAATCATTCATCCATCTCATATGATACCATGCATATATGATAGATAAACATTCACTTTTCCATTTACAACCACACTTTTCATTATTTACATGAATATCAAAATATATTACATAAGTTCAAATACATATGAGAAAATAAAATCAATTACAAAATACCAAAATGACATCTAGCGTCCTACCAATGCACTGTTGACAGTGAGGTGACACAGACACTATGCAGAGCTGCAGGATGGACTTACTCAATCTGTAGTATACTGGCTCTCGATCAGTATCTTCAGTACCTACGCGTTGCAAAAGCGACGCGCTAAGCATAAAGCTTAGTGGTGCAAATAATAAAATAGAAAGAAATAATATACAAATAAAAATCATAATTTCCTTGCTATTGCGTTCATGAGAAATGAATAATTACTCACTTAGTGTTTAGTCGAGGGCTAATTACGTTTTATGATATTAACTTCTTCATGAATTTTAAATTTCTTTGTATTCTATCGTAATCATTCCTGATATTTAGTTTTCGTATTTTCTTTAACAATCAGTTCAATTACAGTTATACTTTTCCATGCCCAAGTAACCTATCTTTGGGCGATCGAATGGATAACGGTCGTTAACGCTGGCACGACAATGGTGCCTCGGGCCGTCATACCATGGGACGCAGAACGTCAACCACGTATGCAGTCAGTATGGCTAAAGAGCCATGATATCACATAATCGGCATAAAAGCCATGAATACGGGCATAAAAGCCATGGATACGGGCATAAAGCCATGAATACAGGCATAAAGCCTTTCCTTTCGCAGTACTGCTAAAACAATACCCTATTGGCATGCCAAACTATCCAAACCAATCACATTAGGCCTACTAGGGCATTTTGCATTTTTTTAAGTTTCACAATTTTTGAATTTCAAGTTTTCATGTCACTATTCATTTCATTAGTCAACTAAATGTTGACTTTTGCATAAACAATAGGTACATTGGTTTTAACACTCCCAATGTACCATATTTTGCATTTAAAACTTGTTGGTTTTGGTCACTTTCTCAAAGCTTAGGTCATTTTGGCAAAATTGCCAATTTTTGGTTTTGGTGTCACTATTCACCTCATTGGTCAACAAAAATGTTGACTTTTGGATAGAAAATAGGTGTATTGATCTTAACACCTCAAACATACCACATTTTGTATTTCAAACTTGTTGGTATTGGTTGCCAATACCATTTTTAAGCTTAATGCTAATTGAGCAAAATTTTTGGTTTTCATGCTTCATCTTTACTGTTCCATTTGTTATTTTTACAGTGGGAATTTGAGGAAATGGTAAACATGAAAGTTGTTCTTTATTTTGTCTAGTTGAATTTCATTTTTTGAATCACTCCATTTGGAGTTTTGTAGCTCAAGTTATGGCCAAAATAAGTTTACTGTTCACGTGCACTATTCATGCTGAGATTTTGGGTCTGGCAGATTTTTGGTCCAACTTTGGTCAGTAATTTGATCAAGTTAAGTTCATAATTTGGTCTAACTTTCTTCATATGAAATGTTCTAATATGCCTTAGGTTTCCATCGGTTCAAGAATCGCCTAAATTCGAGTTTTCTAGAGAGAGTTATAGCCATCCAAACATTACTGCTCAAATCAAAATCTGCAAAGTTGTAGGTTTGAACAGTAACTGTGACTGCCATTTGGGTTAGGTTCTGGTCATAATTTGGGGTAGGTTTCTTCATGAAAGTTGTTTTTCTATGTCTTAACTTATTTTTGTAAAAATTTCAGCTCAATTGAATAAATCTACAGTGAGTTATGGCCAAATGAACAGTTACTGTTCATTTGGTCATTCTGCAGGGGCTGTTTGCAGGGTATCCGTATTGGGGCCAAGTTTTGGTCCTCTTGCTTTGGTCTTTTGGGCATGGTTTCTTCAGCAAAAATGTGCCATTATAAGCCTAGTTTCATGTCCAATTGGCCAAACACCAATTGGACTAACACAGCCCAAGTTATGGCAGTGCAAAGGGACTGAATTTTCATTCCTATCTTTGTCCTAGGCGACTGCAATCCTCACTTTGCAATCTCATTTTTCTGTCCATTTGTTGTTCAAATCACCTAAAATGGTCACTAATTGACCATTAAAATGCTCTCTAATAATTTCCTAAGCCAAGTCACATTTTCACATTTCCAAACCCTAATTCAAATTCATGGTTTATGCCATGTATCTTAGTAACTACCAATGCATTGCTTATATGTTTATAACTTCAACATGGTTTCTATTTCACTCTAAGCTCATCAAATACTCCTAAATATTCCTTTTCTAGGACAGCCAACATTCAAGAGCTCATACACATAGGTTTTTGTTCATTTAAATTACAAGTCTTACTAAATTTCAAGTCCAAAATCATGAAATTTAAGAGTTTTATGTTTATAGTTGCACTAACCTCAACTTGAAGAATCTCCAAGCTTGCCAACTTTAATTTCTCTTCTCCCTTTTGCTCCCAAACACCTTAGCAAGCTTCTAGAATAAATTTTTGTGTTGAGAACTTGAGGAAATATGGTGGGAGTTTAGGGCTTCATGAGCTTGCCAAGCTCATCAATGGAGGGAGGGGAAAATCACGTTTTGGTGAAGAAGAAGAAGAATGGCTGCTGCTCACGTTTTTCTTTCCCTTTAGTCCATTTTTTAGTCTCTTTTAAGTGTTTTAAAAATGCTTGTTTGAATGCAATTGGTGGGGACTTGTAAGTGACATCATAAAGATGTCATAAATTGCTTTTTATGGATTTTTCTTTCCTTTTCTTTTCTAATCATTTTCAATTCAATTTTCAACAATATTTATTCACATTTTAGATCATAATAATTATTTACTTAACTGGACAAGTCGGCCAAAAATCACCTCTGAAGGCGAAATGACCAAAATGCCCTCCGTTTGGCTCAACGGGTCAAAATTGGCTGTACCGATTGAAAAATTTTTCTAAGTATTTTCTTGGCATTCTAATGCCATGGGAACCTCAATAACCCTTCTCTGGAGTCCCAAAAATTATTTTATAATTTTTCCCCGTCTAGGGCTCATCGTTGCGAGAAACTAAACTTCCCTCCGGTTACCCATCGCTTGGGCACCGGCTCGTTTCACTTGGTTGTATTTTATTTCTAAAATTTTTTCTAAGTGTTTCTTATTAATATTTAAGTTAATTATGGTTCCTGACTTTAGTTTAAATATTTTTCCGGACGTTCTAGCTGTCCGGACCGACACCGGTCACCGAAACAATAGAATGTACGGAGTTGCTACGGGGAGGGTGTTACAATCATGCACTAGAATCTCTCTGTTACAAAATCCCAACTCAAGCAAGAGTCATGGTTTATGTCAAACTCCATTTGCTATGAATATTATGTTCTCTTTTAATTCCAGTTCTTGATTAAAAAGATTTTCTCATAAGAAACTCTTTTCTGAATAAATCTATCTGTCCTGGCCAGGAACTTGAAACATCAAGAACAATTAAATGAACATAGGATTTTATCTCTATTTACTTAGAGGAACAGATTCCATCTTGATCTACACCTACCTCCATATATAACTAGTAGGAGCCAACACATGCCCATATACCCATACATAGTACAAGTATGAAAGCAGTATCAAACTCAAACTACCTATATACGAGATAACTGTGCTATCTCAGGTCTAAAGATTATATGCACTGATATGATTTATGACAAAACATTGACAAGAGTAAACTCCATGTGCTTGTCATAAGTGTCACAGGTTCGGCCTACTTATCATTTATAAGTGCCTATCATGTTTGTCATATGGCATGAGACTCACCATTCCATCTTATTTATATCTCATATAAATAACTTGGTAACAAACATGAATACAATCTTTCTGGATAAGTCATGTCCTTATTATGAAGTATCCTTGATTGTGAACCTATTTATGATACTTTGTGCTAGAAATATTGTCACTCATACTACTAACACTGGAGTCGTCAACTGTCTATGCAATGACTTCCCAGTACGGTCACCCATCGCCGTGGCTCCGGCTCATTTAACCTAGTTACATTTCATTTCTTTTATTTTTTCTTAATTTTTCTTAATCTTTATTTCATCAATTTATGTCTCCTCACCTTAGTTTAAGTGTAATTCCAAATATTTTGACTGTCTGAATAAACGTTAGTCGTCAGAACAGTTGAACGCACAGACTGCCTACGGTAAGGGTGTTACTTGCCATCCTATAAGGAGCAATCGATATCAATGTTGTACCCCGCATTACTTCAATTGTAAACTCTACTTCTCTTTCTGGTGGTAAACCAGGCAATTCCTCTGAAAACACATCCGAAAAATCACATATTGTGGGTATATCCTGGAGATTAGACCCGGCCTTCCTAGTATCAACTGCATATGCCAGGTATGCTTCACAGTCCTTTCTTATCAATCTCCTTGCAGTAGTAGCTGATATGACATTAGGCAGGTAATCTGTCTTTGTAATGCCCTCACTTTAGGTAGTCCGTACATTCTACTGTTCCGATGACTAACGTCTATTCGGACATCCAAAATATCTAGAATGACACTTAAAGTAGAGTAAGGAGAAATAAATTGATTGAATAAAGACCAAGTAAAATTAAGGAAAAATAAAAGAAGCGAAATGCTAAAAAGTTAAAGGAGCCGAGGTTCTAGCGATGGGTGACCTTAACGGGAAGCGACTATGAATCCAATTGTCAACCCGAGACTCATGGAGAAATCCTGTAAGATAAATATTAGGACTTAATTGGGGAATTTATGAGGTTTGAATGACAATAAAAATATCAAGGAAATACAAGAAAAATTTAGTCAATTGGTACAGATAATTATGACCCGATGAAGGGTATTTTGGTCATTTCACATGAAGAAGTGATTTTTGACCAAAATGTCAATCTAATTAAGTGAGATTAAATTAATAAAATATGAAAAAATATTGATAAAAATTTAAATGGAAATGAGTAGAGAAAAGAAGAGAAGAAAAGAAGAGAAAATTAATTTTATTTATAACCTAAGCATGACATAGGGATGACTTAATTAAAATTTAAATCTAATTAAATTAAGACATGTACATACATATATAAGACAATTTCATTTAATTTCTTCTTATCTCTTCTCTCATTTAGAATAATCTTCTTCCTCTTTGAAGACCCCTTGGCCGAACCACTCCCTTAGTGGTCTTCCACCATTTTCAAGCTTCAAAGCTTGATTTCCCATATTGTTCCACCCTAAAACTCCTAAGTCCCTTCACTAAAAATTGATCCTACACCTTGAGGAAGCCATAGGCAGCCAAGAATTGAAGGGAAACTTGAAGTTTAGCAAGTCAAGATTGGTCACAAGTGAGGTTAGTGCAATATACAAGCCTCCTTTCTTTTTTAAGTATTGTTAGCATGTTGAATTGAGTTGGAATTCCATGAAATTAAAATAATATAATGGATAAGTGGAAACCCTAGATTTCGGCAGCCATGGGGAGAGTTATAATTTGATGGTTTTAATTGTCTTAAACTTGTTAGTGATGGCATGTGATAAGTATAAATGAGTTAGATCATGAATTACATGTGTAGAGTGAATTTATGAAATTAGAGATTAGGGTTTTGACCTAAATTAGGGATTTTGTGTTGTGGCTTGGAATTGATATTATTGAGACCATTTATTAACTATTTGAAGCGCAATGAATGGGATTGAAGTTTGGTAGTTGGGTGGAATTAAGATTTGAAATGTTGAATTTCTATGCAGGGAATTCTGGACCTTGAGTCCAGTGTGGTTATGTGACCATAAGTAGAGCCACATTGCTCCAATTGGTGTGAGGCCAATTGGAGATGAAACTTAGGACATAAAGCCACATTTTACATGTAGAGACATGCCCAGAAACTGAACCTAACATGACCTAAAATTGGCTTGAATTCAGGTAATCACATGCTAGACCTGAAAAAATGACCATATGAACAGTAACTATTCAAATAGGCATAACTCACTCTAAGAAAGTCAGAATGACATGATTCTTGAACCATTGACAAGGTTAGACATAGAATCACATTTTTCATGAAGAAGACAGAGCCCAATTCTGACTCTAACCCAACCAATTTGCTAGAATAATTTAGGTCAACAATTCTGACTAGAACCAGAACTTGACTTGAAATTCTGGACTTTGACCTACCTGACCAGTTTTGGCAAAAATGCCATAACTTGGTCCACAAAACTGCAAATGCAGTGAATCTAAAGCCAAAATCTCTATAAGACCTAGAACTACAATTTTTGCGTTTTGACCAAAACTTGAAACCTAATGGAACTTGGCCAACTTGTTAGGGCAATTCAGTATCCCAAATCTTGAAATTTAACTAAATAGCCACTTGACCTAAGAACAGTATTTATATCATATCTCCCACTAGGAAACTCCAATTGGGATGAGCCAAACTGTTTTGGAAACCTAAGAAATAGGAATCCAACTTTAATTTCGGAACTTTCTTCAAATTTTGAGTGAAAGGACCCTAAAATTGGAATAAAAAACACTAACTTGAACTTAAAATCCTGAATGCATAGGGTTCAAAAGTCCAGGTCAGTTAATTGGCTATAACTCACCCTAAATAACCTAAAACATTGTGATTCTTGAACTTGAGTGACCCTAAGATAGAGGATAACAACTCATATGAGGGAAATTAGGCCTCAAAATGATTGTAACACGCCCACTAGACAAAGTTTGACTCCAGAGTTTGCCTGGTTTTGGAATCATAAAGGGTCAATGAACCAGTCTTGAAAAATTGACCATAACTTGAGTTCTAAAACTCCAAATGACATAATTCAAAAAGGAAAACAAAGATAAGACATAGAGGAACAATTTCCATGAAGGAATTATAGTCAGACAGACCTACATCTTAGCCAAATTGCTAGGCAAAATTGGGGATAGAATCTGGACCTAAAGAAAGGTTCAAGGAATTATTTGATACATGATATGTAAATTACCTAAATGGTTTGCCACATACCTAAGTTAGATGAAAGTGAGATTGGAACCTATTTTTCCATTACAAATGACATGAAATTGCTATATACCACTAATAGTGCATAACATGAAATAATAAGTCCATAAGTACTTAATAACACTAATTTGTCCAAAGTAGACCTAGACTTAGCTTGGATCAATTGGTATACCAATTAGGGACTACAGATTGCAGTACTGTCTACATGAATGATCATTGATAGATAATATCTATCTGATATAGTTATTCCTCTGGCTTTATGTCTGCCCATTGGCCATTGTGCCTGATATGATTTCTGGCTTTATGCCTACCAGCTGGCCTTGTGCCTGACATGATCGATGTATACATGATAGACATATGGATATCTAACTAGTATACTCCCGTGTATCCAGTCTCTATAGTCTATCATAGGTTACTTGGGCACAGATATTAGTAATAAGCTTTAAAATTAAATAATCACATAAAGAGATCACTGATATGAATTTAATAAGACCAAAAATGAGAAATGAACTGAAAAGATCCATATAAATTTATTGCTCCTAAAGTTCAACAAACATGTAATTGACTCAAAATTTATGAAATTTTACAAGGAATATTTATCTTTAATTATTTATCTATTTTTACTCCTATTTATGCACTACTAAGTAATTCGCTTAGCGCATTGGTTTTACCACACATAGGTACTGGAGACAGCAGTAGCAGCAGCAGTAGTTCCAGATAGGGATTGCATCATATCTGCTATAGTGTTGGTGCCACCTCAGCAGTCCATTTTTTTTATAGGGCCCATGTGTATTTACTTTTGTACTTTTTGTTCATTGTACATAAGTAAGAGATGTAATTCATTTGGGATTTTAAATAAATTGCAAATTATTGCATATGAATTTTATATGAATAAATGAAGTATATTTGCTTGAAATATACTTTCTTAAAAATTTTATAGACAATGATATGATATGATGTAGGGAAAAATGATATGAGATATAAAACTATTTTTTACAAGCGAATAGTGGAATCCGCCATGCGCTAATAAAACAGAGGAGACTTTGTTTGGGTCTCCATAAAAATAAAATGTGATAAAAAAAAATTTCAACACATGGGATAATATGAATAAATGAAAATTAAATTAATAGTGTACACGATAAGACAAGATAGGGTGCTCCGGCACCGAATGTGGCACGCCTTGCTCAGCTACACTATAGACAGGTAAGGGTCATCACATTTAGTGGTGTCAAAGCAAAGGTTTAGGCATCAAAAGTTTAGGCATTCCTAGGTATAAATAGATAAAAAGAGATAGTGTGCACAACATGTATAGGCTTTTATTTAGGAGTTGAGGTGATACTAATGCAGACCTGTTCCCTTGTCTGTTTTATAGGATTGATAGACTCTGATTCTACTAATTCCTATATATGCATTGTACCCCCTATTGATAAAGGGATATGAATAGATGGGTGAGAAGAGGACATACTTGTTACTAACCCTTTAGGCTATAGGCTGATGGTAAATTATGAATGAAAGAGGATCACATTAAAGATAGTGGATGGAGATGAGAAAGAGGCTATATATGAGATGAAAGAAGATGGGTGCAGAATTGGTTGCGGATAAGATTGTAGAGCCAGATTTAGTAAGACAGACTAAGGAGAGTGATTCCATTATAATATAGAGAAGGTGACATGGGAGAGTGAGGAGACGATGAGGCAGTAGTTTCCTCAGGTCTTCATATCAGATAAATTTCAAGGACAAAATTTTTGTTTAGAGGGAGAGAATTATAATGCCCTCACTTTAAGTAGTCTGTACATTCTACTGTTTCAATGACTAATGTCTGTTCAGACAGCCAGAATGTCTAGAACTATATTTAAACTAGAGTAAGGAGACATAAATTGATTGAATAAAGACTAAGTAAAATTAAGAAAAAATAAAAGAAGTGAAATGCCAATAAGTTAAAAGAGCTGAGGTTCCGGCGATGGGTGATCTTAAGGGGAAGCAACTGTGAATCCAATAACCAACCCCAAACTCATGGGAAAACCCTGTAAGATAAATATTGGGACTTAATTAGGGAATTTATGATGTTTAAATGACAATAAAAATGTCAAGGAAATACAAAAAAAATTTAGTCAATCGGTACAAACAATTATGACCCGATGAAGGGCATTTTGGTCATTTCATATGAAGAGGTGATTTTTGACCAAAATGTCAATCTAATTAAATGAGATTAAATTAATAAAATATGAAGAAATATTGATAAAAATTTAAATGGAAATGAGCAGAGAAAAGAAGAAAAGAAAAGAAAAGAAAAGAAAAGAAAATTAATTTTATTTATGACCTAAGCATGACATAGGGATGACTTAATTAAAATTTAAACACAATTAAATTAAGACATGTACATATATATAAGACAATTTCATTTAATTTCTTCTTATCTCATTTTCAAGCTTCAAAGCATGATTTCCCATGTTGTTCCACCCCAAAATGTCATACCCTACCCCTTTGTAAGGCATAACATGATCCCATAGTATACCTAATGAATTACCAAACTTCGTCTACTGATAACCCATTAAATACACTACAAGGGATTTTAAACCTTTTCTTACTTCTCTTTACAGTGGTGAGCATTATTTACAGGTGTTAAAAAAATTTTTTTAACTGAAATGAAACTAAATAACACATTTGAAGTATTAACAATTTCTGCAAAAATTTTGGTACAGTGCCATCTGTATTTTGGATAAAACAGTTCTTCAAAAACCTGTAAAAAAGCACTTCAAATATTTTATTCAATCCCCAAACTCCAATATCCAATCAACACAATAAGTTTTTCAACATTTGCCAACTCAAATCCACAATAATTTTTCAGTGTTTTCAAAAGCTGAGATAAAAGAAATATATCACAATATTTACAAACCAAAATAATTTATAAATTTAGTTTACAACTTTAATGCACAAGTTTAATTTACAACTGCTCAAAACCAAGAACAATATATACATACAGTGAACATACATTACAATACAAAATGCAAAATATGGTATACTCAATATACCAGATGAACTCTCAATGTAGCACTAGCAGCCTAGTCTGCTGCTCTGTCAGTTTGTCTACCTGCGGCAGCAATGAAAAGCTATCGTTGAGCCAATGTTTCAGTGGTGCACAACATTAACAAAATGCAACTTTAAATCACAAATCATAAGTCATATAAATAGTGGATACTTAAAACCATAGTTAAATTCAAAGACAGTGAATGTCATAAAGAATTTAAACTCCATTTCAAAATGTCACAATAAATATCAATAAATCATACACACAGCTTAATCATGTTCCAAAGTCCAATTCATCCCAAGAGCCGATGGCTAATGAGGAATAACATAGCTAGCTAGCAAGAATATGAGTACTCATTCTATTCGTCCTCAACAGGCACACACCTCAACACTTCAGCCAGAGAGAGAATTCAAAGTCAATTTGTCCCACTAGACAAGCTAACAAGGAATTCAATCAATATACATGATAGCTGTGGTTTCAAACCATTTACAATGTTTTTCAAGCAATAAGTATCCATCAAATATCATTCAAACAAATTTTCACAATTTAAACAATAATAGACAAATTGTCATAATTCATTTTAATTGAAAATTTAAAAGAAATAACTGTTGTTCTCAAACCTCTGATAAATGTCTCTTGGCCCTGACTCAGTGTTTCCTTCCCCTTCCCTGAGTCTTTGCTAACTGAAACACACAATTTGAAGTGTTTCAGTACTCATTTAAACTGTTTCTAATAATAAGGCTAAATAATTAATTTATTGCATTCTATTATTTCCCTTAGTCAACCTAAAATGTTGACCCTCGATGCACTCTAGGCGAATTAGGTTTAATGTTACCAATATGTCACATTTTATATCCTTTTAGTGTTGGTACATGTTACCAAATTCACTTTCAAGAATATTGCATTTTATTGTAATTTGCCAGATTTCGGTATACTAATTTGACTTAGCCGGATGACCTAGTTCTCTCGATTTTTGGGTTTCGTCTAAACTACAAACTTGTAGGTTATATCTTATTGCACGTGGGGCAAAATTTTAGGTCATTCTGAGTTGTGTAGACCAAGTTATGGTCCATTTACCAATGCTGGACAGAATGCACCAAAATGGTAACTTTAGGTCATTTTTAGGTCACTTTTGGTTCGGCCAGTTTCTGGAACTGAACTTGTGCAAGCTATTTGGCTTGGTTCTGGCCATTTCTAGGCTTTGGTATAGGAATTGTAGATATATGTCTCAACTATTCATGGTAAAAATTACAGGTCAATTGGACTTGTTTTGAGTAAGTTATGGTCAAAATACTAACTACTGCCCAAATAGTCAATTTTCAGGCTTTCAAGTCACTAATCCGGATTTGGTCGTTTTTCAAGTCACCTTCTAGGCAAAATTTAGGTAAGCTTCCTTCATGAAAGTTGGCACATTTTGTGCCTAGTTTCACCTCCAATTGGTCTCATACCAATTGGAGTCACACACTTAAGGTTCTAAGCCAAAACATACACTGCCCTACTACACATTGTTCATCCTTACCAATTACACATTCAACACTTACTAAGTTAACTCTTCCACGCTAATTCTGGTTGTACCATACCATTAACACATTTTACTTCACATTTTTGTCATTTTGGTAGCTTTTAACCATTCTCAACATACTATAATATAGAAATTTCCAAAGTCCCATTTACAACAATTCAACCACATGAACATACCTCATTTCCATGTCTAAACCCTAACAATTAAACACACACACATGCCGCCACCATAAGCAACATAATTCAACAAACCATTCCATGAAACTTAAATACTTCAATCTTCGTCATGAGGCTGTCACAAGTTTATACATACCCATCAACCTCCATTTGCAATTTTCAAGCTTACAGATCAAACCTTACACATGGAATTCAACTACAATACAATCAAACATTTAAATCATCATTCAAACCACTATTTACATGCAAGAACAAGTTGTTCATAGTGAAGTTCCATGGCTGCCAAAATGTACATCTCCATTAATTCATCAAACTTTAAAAATTCTTCCATAAATCAATTACCCACAACCTTGGTTACACTTTTAATGAAATAAGAATAAAAAATACATACTTACCACTTTTGAAGTTCTTCAAAACCTCACCAAAACTTAACTTTCTTACTCCCTAATTGCTGCCCAAGTTGTATAGAACAACTTTAGTGAAGAGACCTAGAAGGATTGATGGCTTGATGATGGTGGTTTTGCCTTTGCATGGTGGACAGCCATGGATGGAAGCTTGGGAGAAATGGGTTCGGCAATGGAGAAAAATAGATGAGGAAGAAGGCTGTTAGTGGAGGTGGCTGTCCCAAGTTTGATTATGTATCAAATGTAATAAGTTAGTGGAGCACAAATTGAATAAAAGTATATTTTAATGTTAAACTTTCCAATTTTCCACAATTTCCTCCTATCTTTTGCTATTTAGATTATGTACCACTATTTTAATTTTTCATGATATTTTCCATGTGTAATATCATTTATTTTTAATGGAAATTTAGGTCAAAAGGCAACTCAGGGTGTCAAATGACCACAATGCCCCTATTTGGATTGCATTCCCAATTTTTCGGTAATACCGAGTTTTGTCATTTTCTCGATTTCTCATTTTTTTTGTACTAATCAATTAATTTTTCTTTGATATTTCTATTGCTATTTATACTTCAATAAGTCTTTAATTATGTCTTAAAAATATTTTTCAGGGTTCCTCGTGGTCCAGGGCTAGTCAACGGTCCACACCGTAACTTCCCAGTGCAGTCACCCATAGCTATGGTTTTCGGCTCGTTTAACTTGGTTATATTTCATTGCTATTATTTTTTCTTTTTTTTTTGTATTTTCTTTTCTTGTGTTTCATTATTTTATGTCTCCGCACCCATATCTAATTGTAATTCTAGGCATCTTAGCTGTCCGGACAACACTGGTCACCGGAACAGTAGAACGCACTACCGAACATAGGGGTGTTACAATTCTCCCCCCCTTGAAATAAATTTTGTCTCGAAATTTTATCTAGCATCAGTTTCTAAACAGCTGTGGGTGCTATCTCCTCATATCCTCTTCACGTTTCCAAGTAGCTTCCTGGCCTGAACGATGGTACCACAGCACTTTAACCAGGTGTATCTGTTTATTCCTCAGCTGCTTCACCTCATATGCCAGAATTTCTATGGGTTCTTCCTTATATGAGAGGTCTGGATTTATTTCAATCCCTTCAACTGATAGTACATGAGATGGGTCAGATCTGTACCTCCTTAACATGGACACATGGAAGACACTGTGTATCCTTTCTAGCTCTGGAGGTAATGCCAATCGATATGCCAAAGGACCCACTCTTTCCAGAACTTCATATGGTCCGATGAAACGAGGACTCAGTTTCCCCTTTCTGCCAAATCTCATAATTCTCTTCCAAGGAGAAACTTTGAGGAATACCTTATCACCCACTGCATATTCAATATCTCTTCTCTTCAGATCAACATACTTCTGACAGTCTGATGCAGCCTTGAGTCGATCTCTGATCAATCTGATCTTTTCCTCTGTCTGCTAAACAATTTCTAGCCCAATCATCTTTCTTTCACCTACTTCATCCCAACATAGGAGAGTTCTGCACTTATTGCCATACAAAGCTTCATATGGAGGCATCCCAATGCTTGATTGGTAGCTGTTGTTACAAGCAAACTCAATCAAAGGCAAGTGTGTATCCCAACTACCTTCGAACTCAATCACACAAGCCCATAGCATATCCTCTAATATCTGAATTATCCTCTCAGACTGGCCATCTGTTTGTGGGTGGAATGTTGTGCTGAAGTTCAATCTAGTTCCTAGGGCTCTCTGAAGACTATCCCAGAATTTAGAAGTGAACCTAGGATCTCTATCAGATATAATCGATACTGGCACTCCATGTAGTTTTACAATCTCATTTATGTACAATCTAGCCAATCTCTCCAGGTTATAGTCCATCCAGACTGGCAAAAAGTGAGCAGACTTGGTCAGTCTGTCAACTATAACCCATACTGCATCATGACTATTCTGTGTCCCTGGAAGTCCCATCACAAAATCCATAGTTATCCATTCCCATTTCCACTCTGGTACTGGCAATGGATGTAACAAACCAGCTGGAACTTGATGTTTTGCCTTTACTTGCTGACAAGTTAGGCATTTGGAAACAAATTCAGCTATATCCCTCTTCATACCCATCCACCAGTAATGCTCTTTTAGCCCTCTGTACATTTTAGTTCCACCAGGGTGCATAGCAAAAGGAGACTCATGTGCTTCCTTCATAATGATCCGTCTCAATTCAACATCATTAGGAATGCACATTCTCCCCTGATGTAATAGTAAACCATCATCTCTCACAGAGAATTCAGGTTTCTTGCCCTGCTGGACCTCTTAGTAGCTTCTAATATTTTTCATCATTCTGAGCAGCCATTCTGATATGATCAATCAACACTGGCTGTACATGCCATGCAACTACTGTCTATCCCTCATCATCAATCTCCAAACTGGCATGCTGTGCTTTCAACTCATGTACTATGGACAAAGGAGAAACTCTGAGACTTGCCATAGTCTTGCGACTTAAGGCGTTAGCCACCACATTTGCTTTCCCTGGCTGATAGTCTATTAAGCAATCATAGTCTTTAATTAGTTCTAACCATCTCCTCTGCCTCAAATTCAATTCCTTCTGGGTGCCCAAGTACTTCAAGCTCTTGTGACTTGTGTAAATGTAGCATTTCTCTCCATACAAATAGTGTCTCCAGATCTTCAGAGCAAAAACAATAGCTGCTAGCTCCAAATCATGTGTTGGGTAGTTCCTCTTATGCGGTTTCAGCTGGCATGATGCATAAGCAATGACATTTCGATCTTGCATCAGTACACAGCCTAACCCATTATGAGAAGTAGCACTATAAACTGTGTATTGTTTACCTGGTGTAGGTAAAGTAAGGACTGGAGCTTCAGTTAAACACCTCTTCAACTCATCAAAACTCTGCTGACATTTATTTGTCCACTGAAATTTTACACCTTTCTGAAGCAGCTTGGTCAGTGGAGAAGCTAACATAGAAAACCCTTTCACAAACCGGCAGTAATATCCAGCTAAACCTAGAAAACTGTGAATTTCTGTGATATTCCTAGGCGGCTTCCAATTAAGGATACCTTCTACCTTGCTGGAATCTACCTTGATCCCTTTAGCCGACACAACATGTCCCAAGAAGGAGATTTCTTTTAGCCAAAATTCACATTTCGACAATTTTGCGTATAGTTGTTTCTCCCTTAAAGTCTGCAGTACAATCCGCAGATGTCTATCATGCTCCTTTGCATTCCTCGAATATATTAAAATATCATCAATAAACACCACCACAAATTGGTCAAGATATGGTCTGAAGATAGTGTTCATCAGATCCATAAAAGCAACTGGAGCATTAGTTAACCTGAATGGCATTACCAAAAACTCATAGTGGCCACTTCGAGTTCTGAAAGCAGTCTTTGGAATACTATGCTCTTACACTTTCAACTGATAATAACCAGATTATAAATCAATTTTGGAGAATACAGCTACACCCTTCAACTGATCAAACAGAACATCAATGCGAGGCAATGGATATATGTTCTTTATTGTCATCTTATTCAACTGCCGGTAGTCAATACATAAGCGGAGAGTGCCATCTTTCTTCTTAACAAACAATATTGGTGCTCCCCAAGGTGACACACTAGGGCGGATGAAGCCCTTTTCAAGTAGTTCTTGCAACTGTACCTTTAACTCCTTTAACTCTGCTGTGCCATTCTGTATGGTGTTATGGAGATTGGATCCACACCAGACATAACATTAATTTTAAACTACAACTCTCTTTCTGGAGGTAATCCTGGCAATTCATTAGGAAACACATCTAGAAAGTCATATACTGTAGGGATGTCCCTCAATGCTGGACTCCCCACTTGGGTGTCTACCACATGTGCCAAGTATGCTTTACACCCCTTTTTGATCATTTTTTTGGCTAGTGCAGCCGAAATGATGTTTGATGGCAATAACTACCTCTCCCCATGTATCCCCACTTCACAGTACTGGGGGAGACCAAAAGTGATTGTCTTCAGTCTACAGTCAATCATGGCGTGATGCCTGGCTAACCAATCTATGCCCAAGATGATATCATAATCTCTGAAGGGTATTTTAATGAGATCAAACAGAAAAGTTGTCCTTGGATCACGAAAGGAAAATCCCTATACATTTTATTAACCTTGACCTCTTGTCTTAGTGGACTTGTTACTAGCACCTCAAAGTCCATTTTTGTACAAGGAACAGCAATGCAATCAATGATACTAGCACTCACATAAGAATGGGTAGAACTCGGATCAAATAACACAAACACATCTTGATTAAAAGTTGAAAAGACCAGCCACAATATCAGATGTCTCTGCCTCTTCTCTCTGTCTCATTGCGTAGACTCTAACTGGAGCATTGCCTTGCTCTGATTGATTTACAGTGCCTTGGCTGCCTATTGGACTACCTCTACCCTTGCCTCTACCTTTGCTAGGTGGTTGTGAACCTCTGGTGACAGGGTTCTGAACTGACCCTTCTGTAGTAGTAGGAGGTGGTCCAACTCTATGAGTACTGGTGTAGTCTTTGGCAAAGTGCCCTGTGCCTCCACAGTTATAACAAACTCTAATAGCCTTGTAGCATACCCCACCATGATTTCTTCCACAAGTTTCACATTGGGGGGGAGGGTAGGAACTTCTGGTATTATGCTGACCAGATGGAGGAGGCTTCGATCCTGAATATCTTCCCCTACCGGACTTCTTACCACCCCTGCTGTGTCCCCCATGGTTCTTCCTCTTTCCAGTAGGACCACTGGAACTCTGATCTACTGACTTCCCCTCTTTTTCTTTCTCTGTCTTCTCTGATTTCTTTTTCTCTGGGGCCATTTCTAACTCAATTCTTTCTAATTCTAGTGCTTGAGAAATAAGCTCAGAGAAGTTGTTATGTTTGAATCCGATCACTTGTAATCTGATACTGGGCTTCAAGCCGGTTTCAAACCTCTTACATCTTTCCCAACTGGTAGCAAGGAGACTTCCTGCATAATGGCTCAGGCAGGAAAATTCCCTTTCATATTCAGCCACCGATCTACTCCCCTGTTTCAGACTGAGGAACTCTTGCAGCTTCTGGTCCACATAAGCATCAGGGACATATTTTTGTCTGAACTCCTGTAGAAAATCATTCCATGTTAGCACTGAAGGTTCTACTAGACTATGGGGAATGGTTTTCCACCAGTCATATGCATCCTCAGAAAGGCAGACACTGAATATTCAAATCTGAGCTCCTCTGTACAATGTAGCTTCTTGAACACCCTATCCATTCTCTCTAACCACTGTTTTGCCTCTAGAGGATCTACTATCCCCTTGAACTCAATAGCCCCCTATTTCATCAATTTGTCATACTGCCTAGCAGAAGACTGTGGTTGTACCACTAGTGTCAGTAGTGGGACTTGAATAGGCATATTACCTGCCATCTGTTGGAACATTACAACCATCTGCTGAACTAAGCAGGAAATTGCGGTACTGAGGGGGCTGGTGCGGCTAATCCACTGACATTGTGTAGGGCTGGGGCATCCCCTTGTACCTCAGCCTCTATTGATTGATCGACTGAACGATCCCCTTCTTCCATAGTCGATTTGAGGATCTTAGACCTCCTAAACAATTAACACAAGGAGATTTCCTCTCGTTAGTGCATATTTATAATTTAATGTACTGTATGTATCAAACAATGACATTGAGCAGTTGTACTATGAAGAAAGAATATTAAAATTACAGGTGAAAATAGAATTAAAAAACTAGCTCTGATACCACTAAAACATGTCACACCCTACCCCTCTGTAAGGCATAACATGATCCCGTAGTATACCTAATGAATTACCAAACTTCGTCTACTGATAGCCCATTAAATACACTACAAGGGATTTTAAACCTTTTCTTACTTCTTTTTATAGTAGTGAGCACTACTTACAGGTGTTAAAAAAAAAAATTTTAACTGAAATGAAACTAAATAACACATTTGAAGTATTAACAATTTCTACAAAAATTTTGGCAGAGTGCCATCTGTATTTTGGATAAAACAGTTCTTCAAAAACCTGTAAAAAAGCACTTCAAATATTTTATTCAATCCCCAAACTCCAATATCCAATCAACACAATAAGTTTCTCAACATTTGCCTACTCAAATCCACAATAATTTTTCAGTGTTTTCAAAAGCTGAGATAAAAGAAATATATCACAATATTTACAAACCAAAATAATTTACCAATTTAGTTTACAATTTCAATGTACAAGTTTAATTTACAACTGCTCAAAACCAAGAACAATATATACATACAGTGAACAAACATTACAATACAAAATGCAAAATATGGTATACTCAATATACCTGATGAACTCTCAATGTAGCACTAATGTGGTCTCGCTCACCGCCTACCGCGACAAAGAATGAAAAGCTATCGCTGAGCCAATGTCTCAGTGGTGCACAACATTAACAAAATGCAACTTTAAATCACAAATCATAAGTCATATAAATAGTGGATACTTAAAACCATAGTTAAATTCAAAGACAGTGAATGTCATAAAGAATTTAAACTCCATTTCACAATGTCACAATAAATATCAATAAATCACACACACAGCTTAATCATGTTCCAAAGTCCAATTCATCCCAAGAGCTGATGACTAATGAGGAATAACATAGCTTGATAGTAATAATATGAGTACTCATTCTATTAGTCCTCAATAGGCACACACCTCAACACTTCAGCCAGAGAGAGAATTCAAAGTCAATTCATCCCACTAGACAAGCTAACAAAGAATTCAATCAATATACATGATAGCTGTGGTTTCAAACCATTTACAATGTTTTTCAAGCAATAAGTATCCATCAAATATCATTCAAACAAATTTTCACAATTTAAACAATAATAGACAAATTGTCATAATTCATTTCAATTGAAAATTCAAAAGAAATAACTGTTGTGCACAAACCTCTGATAAATATCTCTTGGCCCTGACTCAGTGTTTCCTTCCCCTTCCCTGAGTCTTTGCTAACTGAAACATACAATTTGAAGTGTTTTAGTACTCATTTAAACTGTCTCAACAATAACGCTTAATAATTAATTTATTGCATTCTATTATTTCCCTTAGTCAATCTAAAATATTGACCCTCGATGCACTCTAGGCGAATTAGGTTTAATGTTACCAATATGTCACATTTTTATAGCCTTTTAGTGTTGGTACATGTTACCAAATTCACATTCAAGTATATTGCATTTTATTGCAATTTACCGAATTTTGGTATACTAATTTGACCTAGCCGGATGACCTAGTTCCCTCGATTTTCGGGTTTCGGTCCAAACTACAACTTGTAGGTCTATGTCTTATTACACGCAGGGCAAAATTTCAAGTCATTCTGAGTTGTGTAGACCAAGTTATGGTCATTTTACCAATGCTGGACAGAATGCACCAAAATGGTAACTTTAGGTCATTTTTAGGTCACTTTGGGTTCAGCCAGTTTTTGGACCTAAACTTGTGCAAGCTATTTGGCTTGGTTCTGGCCATTTCTGGGCTTTGGTGTCTTCATAGGAATTGTAGATATATGTCTCAACTATTCATGGAAAAATTTCAGGTCAATTGGACTTGTTTTGAGTAAGTTATGGTCAAAATACTAATTACTGCCCAAATGGTCAATTTTCAGGCTTTCAAGTCACTAATATGGATTTGGTCATTTTTCAAGTCACCTTCTAGGCAGAATTTAGGTAAGCTTCCTTCATGAAAATTGGCACATTTTGTGCCTAGTTTCACCTCCAATTGGTCTCATACCAATTGGAGTCACACACTTAAGGTTCTAAGCCAAAACATACACTGTCCTACTACACATTGTTCATCCTTACCAATTACACATTCAACACTTACCAAGTTAACTCTTCCATGCCAATTCTGGTTGTACCATACCATTAACACATTTTACTTCACATTTTTGGTCATTTTGGCAGCTTGTAACCATTCTCAACATACACACTATAATACAGAATTTTCCAAAGTCCCATTTACAATAATTCAACCACATGAACATACCTCATTTCCATGTCTAAACCCTAACAATTAAACACACACACATGCTGCCACCATAAGCAACATAATTCAACAAACCATTCCATGAAACTTAAACACTTCAATCTTCTTCATGAGGCTACCACAAGTTTATACATACCCATCAACCTCCATTTGCAATTTTCAAGCTTACAAATCAAACCTTACACATGGAATTCAACTACAATCCAATCAAACATTTAAATCATCATTCAAACCACTATTTACATGCAAGAACAAGCTGTTCATAGTGAAGTTCCATGACTGCCAAAATGTACATCTCCATTAATTCATCAAACTTTAAAAATTCTTCCATAAATCAATTACCCACAACCTTGGTTACACTTTTAATGAAACAAGAATAAAAAATACACACTTACCACTTTTGAAGTTCTTCAAAACCTCACCAAAACTTAACTTTCTTGCTCCCTAATTGCTGCCCAAGTTGTATAGAATAACTTTAGTGAAGAGACCTAGAAGGATTGATGGCTTAATTATAGTGGTTTTACCCTTGCATGGTGGACGGCCATGGATGGAAGCTTAGGAGAAATGGTTTCGGCAATGGAGAAGAATAGATGAGGAAGAAGGCTGTTAGTGGAGGTGGCTGTCCCAAGTTTGATTATGTGTCAAATGTATTAAGTTAGTGGAGCACTAATTGAATAAAAGTATATTTTAATGTTAAACTTTCCAATTTTCCACAATTTCCTCCTATCTTTTGCTATTTAGATTATGTACCACTATTTTAATTTTTTATGACATTTTCCAAGTGTAATATCATTTATTTTTAATGAAAATTTAGGTCAAAAGGTAACTCAAGGTGTCAAATGACCACAATGCCCCTATTCAGGTTGCATTCTCGATTTTTCGGTAACACCTAGTTTTTTCGTTTTTTCGATTTCTCGTTTTTCTTTGTACTAATCAATTAATTTTTCTTTGATATTTCTAATGATATTTGTACTTTAATAAGTCTTTAATTATTTCTTAAAAATATTTTCCAAGGTTCCTCGCGGTCCAGGGTTAGTCAACGGTCCACGCCGCAACTTCCCGGTGCGGTCACCCATCGCTATGGTTCTCGGCTCATTTAACTTGGTTACATTTCATTGCTATTATTTTTTTCTTTGTTTTTATTGTATTTTCTTTTTTTTGTATTTTATTTTTTTATGTCTTCTCACCCATATCTAAGTTTAGTTCTAGACATCCTAGCTGTCCGGACAACACTGGTCACTGGAACAGTAAAATGCACTACTGAACCTAGGGGTGTTACAAAAAACTCATAAGTCCCTTCACTAAAAATTGATTCTACACCTTAAGAAAGCCATAGGCAGCCAAGAATTGAAGGGAAACTTGAAGTTTAGCAAGTTAAGATTGGTCACAAGTGAGGTTAGTGCAATATGCAAGCCTCCTTTCTTCTTTAAGTATTGTTAGCATGTTGAATTGAGTTGGAATTCCATGAAATTAAAAGAATATAATGGATAAGTGGAAACCCTAGATTTCGGCAGCCATGGGGAGAGTTATAATTTGATGGTTTTAAGTGTCTTAAACTTGTTAGTGATGGCATGTGATGAGTATAAATGAGTTAGATCATGAATTACATGTGTAGAGTGAATTTATAAAATTGGAAGTTAGGGTTTTGACCTAAATTGAAGATTTTGTGTTATGGCTTGAAATTGACATTGTTAAGACCATTTATTAACTATTTGAAGTGCAATGAATGTGTTTGAAGTTTGGTAATTAAGTGGAATTAAGATTGGAAGTATTCAATTTCTGTGTAGGGAATTCTAGACCTTGTGTCCAGTGTAGTTATGTAACCATAAGTAGAGCCACATTACTCCAATTCGTGAGAAGCCAATTGGAGATGTGTAACACCCCTATTTGTATAGCCAGGTATATTTCACTATTTCGATGATCGATATCGGTCCGGACAATTAAGAGAATTGGAACCACGCCTAAGACACTTAGTTAAGCCCTAAAAACAAATAATTAGTAATTGTCAAATAGTTAAGTATAAATAAGAAAAACAGAACATAAGAAGTTAAATGACCTGAGAGTCACAGCGATGGGTGACCTTCTCGGGAAGGACTGCGAAGTCAATTTAAACTCAAATTTCCAACCATAAAATGTGATGCCGCGGTCCTTAGGACTATTGCGAACACAGTGGAAAAGAGAAAATAACGAAAAAGAATTGCTAAGCTAGTCAAATAATTAGGTCAGGGATCCGAAAGAAATATTGAATTATTTACAAACCGGATCAAACCGGTGAGGGGCAATTTGGTCAATTGACCCTTGGAGCTGACTCCTGACCTGACTGTCAAATAAAATCGGAGAAAAGCAAATTTTGGGATCAAGAATTAAATTAAAGAACTAAAAAAAATAAATAAATAAAATAGGAAAAAGAAAAAGTTGAAAAAGTGAAAAAGGTTTATTACATCATGCATGACATCATGCATGATGCAATAAACTTAATAATTAAGAATTTAAAAATTATGGGATAATTATGTATTAATTTAGCTGTAATTTAAATGAAAAGAAAAAAAAAATTTGCTTCTTCTTACTTCATTGTGGCCGCCACTCCTTCTCTCTCATTCTCTCTTCCTTTTCTTCCATGGATGCCTATTTCAAGCTCATTAAACCTTGAATTTTTCACAAATTTTCATGATTCAATCCTAGGAAAACCTCTAAATCACCTATGAATGGAAGATTGGGCATAAGAAATTGAGAGAAATTGAAGGAAATAGAAGATTGAAATTCATCAATTGAG
Organism: Hevea brasiliensis; assembly: GCF_030052815.1. Lineage (NCBI taxonomy): Eukaryota > Viridiplantae > Streptophyta > Magnoliopsida > Malpighiales > Euphorbiaceae > Hevea > Hevea brasiliensis. Next base: position 53,176,994 of record NC_079499.1, read on the forward strand.
GTAAGTTAATGTTCAAGCTAAGTTACTTTAGATATCTTGAAATTTAGCTAAATTATGTTTAGTTAGCATTAGAAATGAAGTAATTAAATTGAGAAAATTGAAAAAAAAAATTGTATGATTGGAAAAGAAAGGATTTCGGCTAGCCATAGATATATGAGAGTATGATGTGTTTTGATTGAATTAAAGGAGTATGTAAGCTTGAATGAGTTGAGAAATGGTATTGGTATGCTTAGAATCAATTAAATATAACAAATCAAGTGAATTATGGTTTGAACCTAAGGTTTTGGAAGACAAGAATTGGAGAATTGGTCAAATGGTGTGTTTGACCTTGTTTGAGCTGAAAAATGGCCATATGTGACCAATTGTGGTATGTTGGAAGTGTTAGAATTAGGTTTAAATTCGGATTGCTTAGGGCCATTATGCAGGCAGCAGGACCAAGGTCCCTTTCAGGGACCAAAACTGAAAATTTACCAACCCAAATTGGTGTGAGGCCAATTGGACTGCAACTAAACACAAAATGACACATTTTTCATTCAGGAATCATGCCCAAAAAGTGACCATAGCATAGTGAACAAACTGACCAAATCCAGACTTAGGTATTCTACCCTGTACAAAAATGACCAAATAAACAGTGTTTGTTCATTTGGCCATAACTTTGGCTAGGCAAGTCTAAATGTCCTGAAAGTTTACTAGTAGAAAGCTGACATATAGACCTACAACTTTCATGAAGAACACAAACTCAAATTATGCCCTTAACCAAGTCATTTGGCCACCCAAAGTTGGTGACCTAAAACTGCCAGAACCAGTTTTGGTGCCCAGAAAATCTGGGTTAAACCAATCTAGCAGCCATGATTCAAATGGCTATAACTTGAGCTAAAAAACTCCAAATGGAGTGATTCAAAAACAGAAATAAAGTTAAGACAATAAGGAATAATTTCTATGAAGAAAACTTAGCCAAATTCTAACAGCAACATGACCAATGGAATAGTACAAAATAGGACACCAAAACTAAAAATTTGCAATTTTGCCTAAAAGATCTAAGTTTTGAGAAAACAACCAAAACCAACAAAATTGGTGACCAAAATGTGGTATGTGAGTATAGTTGGAGTTTCCATGCCTTTTAAGCATAAGAAAGTCAATATTTTGACTTGAATAGTACTATGAATAGTAACCTCAACATGAAAATTTTCAAGAATGAAGTTTAAGCATATATGAATTAATTATTGGAATTATTGTGAGGCAAAGACACTAAGACACTATAAATTTCGTGTTTCAGCTGAAAAAGACCCGGAAGGTCTAAGAGACTGAGTCAAGGCCTAGAGGTGACTCACGTCAGGTTTGTGCATAATAAACCTTAATTTATCATTTTCTCATAGAAAACTTGTTCAGTTATACATTGTAAATTATTGTGTTAATTATGGGTTTTGAGAACTACTATGTTGCCACTTTGAGAATGGAAATTTGACTTTGGAAATTGATTGTGTTTTGCATAAAATATTTGAATAACTTGATTTAAATTGTTTTTAATTCACACTTGGCATGGCAATATTAATATGTTCCTCCTCCACTTGTGAAGTTGAGTTTGATATTTGATCACTTTCCTCCCTCTCTGGCTTTCCAGTCTGAGGGGTGAGTTTGGATGAGTACTCATTAGATAGCTAGCCACCTCCCTCATTGATTTCGATTAGTGGGGTGAGTTTACCTTGTCGTGATGTACAACACGGCATGTTTAAAAATTTTGTGTTATGGCCTAAGTTGTGTTATTGATTGGCAACACTATGATTATTAAATTGTTTGACCAAATTTGTGTTATATTAAGTTTTGAAATTTGTGAAATGTTTAAATTGTGATTTGTTATAAATGTGATTTTGAAAAAAATTTGTGAAATGTGATTGTGAGATATTTGAACTATGAATTAATGACAAATGTTTATATTTTGCATTTTATATTTATTGTGCACCACTGAGTATTTTTATACTCAGCGATAGCTTTCTGTGCTATCACAGATAGAGAAAAGGACATAGCAGCGGAGTGAGCTGCTGCAGTCAGAGAGGAGCATAGTTGAAGAATTTTTGTACAGGTATTTGTTAATACCTTTGTAAGTATTTTGATGTAAATAGTTTAGTGTCATATGTATTAAGGTAGATTGAGCAGTTGTACAGTCAATGTATAACAAAATTATTTTTGAGATTTTGCGTCTGTAAATTAACTTATGAATGTAAATTAAATATTTAAAATACAATGTGCATGAGATTATGAAATGTTTTGAGATATCAATTCTTGATTTGAAATTTGGATTTTGAATTGAAGTGTTGCTATTGCTGTTGAGTTGAAGTTTGGTGGTTGCAAATGGGGTTGAAATTAATTATTTGAAAGTGTTTTTCACAGGTTTTGAAGAACTGTTTTTCCCAAATATAGACGACACTCTGTCAAAATTTTCATAAAATTTGCAAAAAAATAAAATGGGACAAAAATCTTAACTAGTTTTCAAGCTTCACTTAAATGCTTTTAATTCCTACCAAAATGCTCACCACTTCCAAAATGTAAGAAAATGATTTTAAAATCCCTTGTAGTATATTTAATGGGTTACCGGTAGGCGAAGTATGGTAATTCATTAGATGTACTACAGGATCATGTTACATCTTACGACAGGGTAGGGTGTGACAAAATAAAACTTAGGACATAAAGCTACATTTTTCATGCGGAGACCCTACCTAGAAATTAAACTTAACATGACTTAAAATTGGCTTGAATCTGGGTAATCACATGCTAGACCTGGAAAAATGACCATATGAATAGTAAATGTTTAAATGGGCATAACTCACTCTAGGAAGGTCAGAATGACCTGATTCTTGAACCATTAGAAAGGTTAGACATAGGAGCACATTTTTCTTAAAGAACACAGAGCCCAATTCTGACTCTAATGCAACCAATTTGCTAGAATAAATTAGGTCAACAATGCTAACCAGAACCAGAACTTGACCTGAAATTCTAAACTTTGACCTACCCGACTAGTCTTGGAAAAAATGCCATAACTTGGTTCACAAAACTACAAATGTAGTGAATCCAAAGCTAAAATATCTATAAGACCTAGAACTACAATTTTGGTGTTTGGACCAAAACCCAGAATAGTATCCCAAATCCTAAAATTTAACTAAATAGCCATTTGACCTCAGAATAGTATTTATATCATATCTCCCACTAGGAAACTCTAATTAGGATGAGCCAAACTATTCTGGAGACCTAAGAAATAGTAATCCAACTTTGGTTTAGGAACATTCCTTAAATTTTGAGTGTAATGACCCTAAAATGGGAATAAAAAACACTAACCTGAACCAGAAATCCTGAATGCATAAGGTTTAGGAGTCCAGGTCAATTAATTGGCTATAACTCACCCTAAATAACCTAGAAAATTGTGATTCTTAAACCTGAGTGACCCTAAGAAATAGGGTAACAACTCATGTGAAGGACCTTAGGCCTAAAAATGACTGTAACATGCCCAAATGACTAGACAAATTTTAACTCCAGAATCTGCTTGGTTCTAGAACCATAAAGGGTCAATGAACTAGTCCTGGAAAATTGACCATAACTTGAGTTCTAAGACTCTAAATGACATGATTCAAAAAGAAAAACAAAGATAAGACATAGAGGAACAACTTCCATGAAGGAAGAATAGTCAGACAGACCTTACATCTTAGCCAAATTGCTAGGTAAATATAGGAGACAGAATCTGGACCTAAAGAAAGGTTTAAGAAATTATTTGATACATGATATGTAAATTATCTAAATGGTTTGCAAAATACATAAGTTGGATGAAAGTGAGATTGGAACCTATTTTTCCATTACAAATGACATGAAATTGCTATATAGCACTAATAGTGCGTAACATGAAATAATAAGTTCATAAGTACTTAATAACACTAATTTGTCCAAAGTATACCTATACTTATGTATATAGCTTGTGTTAGTAGTATGCCCTAGAGCATATCATTTTTATGTATCTTGTATGTAATTTTATTAATAAAAAGGCATTTTCACTTTTCTGTTTACAAAAACTATTTATGTGTAATTAAAAAGGTCCATTGATATTTTGTTAGAAATTCTATTCTTAAGTTGTTAAGAATATGAGTGACAGTATTTCTAGCACAAAGTATCATAAACCGGTTCACAATCGAGGATACTTCACAAAGGATATGACTTATACAGAAAGATTGTAATCATGTTTGTTCTCAAAGTATTAATATGAGATATTAATAAGTTGGAATGGTGAGTCTCATGCCACATAACAAACATGATAGACACTTATACACGATAAGTAGGCCGAACTAGTGACGCATATGACAAGCACATGGAGTTTACTCTTGTCAATGCATTGACATATATCATATCAGTGCATAAAATTTTTAGACCTAAGATAACACAGTTATCTTATATATAGGTGGTTTGAGTTTGATACTGCTTTCATACTTGTATTGTGTATGGGTATATGAGCATGTGTTGGCTCCTACTAGTTATATATGGAGATAGGTGCTGATCAAGATGGAATCCATTACCCTAAGTAAACAGGGATAAAATCCCATGTTCATTCAATTGTTCTTGATGTTTCAAATTCCTGGCCAGGACAGACAGATTTAGTCAGAAAAGAGTTTCTGACAAGAAAATCTAATTAATCAAGAAGTGGAATTAAAAGAAAACATAATGTTCATAGAAAATAGGGTTTGACATTAACCATGACTCCAGCTCGAATTGGGATTTTATAACAGAGAGATTCTAGTGCATGGTAACATATGATTAAAGGTTCATTTAAAGTATTCCTTATTGCTGATTGGGTGGCCATGGCATACTATGCTAGGTGTCAACCATGGTCTATGAGATGCCTGAAATGATTTAGAGAAATCATTTACAGTATGAAAGAGTTCTAATGATATTAAGAGTTAAAATTATTTCTCATTGCCAATAAGTAATGAGCCTAGTAAGTCACACATCTACACAAGGTAATCACCATTTAAAATGTGATTTAATTGATTAATTAAAGAGCTTAATTAATTAATTAAAGAGGATTAATTTGCAATAAGATTGCAATATCCCTAGCATGACTTGAAACCAAATTTAGGTTATTGGATGTATAATATAAATTAAATTTATATTTAATTTGATTAAATATGAATTTGAGAAATTATTTAATAGAGATTAATTAATTAATTAATTTATATTTGATATAAATTGACTTGAAGAGGAGAAATTATAATTTTGGGTTGAGAACTCAAATTAAAAAGTAAGGGCAAATTGGTCTTTTCACGTGGTGACATGTGGCACCATGAGATGGTGACACATGGCACCATATGATCTTGCCACTTGTCTTCCTATGATGGAAGACCACATGTCATGATTTAAATGGAGCTTGACACTTGGCTTCATAGGATTAAATCAAACAATAACAAGATGGGATCTTGTGATGACATGTGGCAAGGGAGTTAATGAGGGTTTGACCTAAGTATATAAAGAAAAGTAATAAAGAAACAAATCACCCCTCTTTTTTTTCTCTTAAGTTGGATGGCAATATGGTGTCTCCCTCTCCTCTTCAATTTCTCAATTGATTCAAAGGAAAAACTTTTATTTCCTCTTGAATTAAAATTATTAGAAAGTGTTTTTAACTCCCAATATATTCATACAATCTTCACAACACATAAACCCCATCTCAAAATTGATTGACAAGGCTTGAGAAGCCAATCTAAGGGCTGCCATTGCAACTTTGGTGTGTTCTTGTGGTAGACAAACTAGAGGGACAACATTTGGGGTTCTAAGAACATCCTAAGAGTCGGAATTGCATCAATTGTGCATCAAGAGGTTAGTACCTAAAAATCCCTCTTTTAGTTAGGATTTAATTGAATTAAATATTAATTCACAATCTTTAATGGCAAATGAAATTTTAATGCATACTAAAATGTGTTTTGGTATGCAATTGGGCATTGGAAATTGATTAGGATCATAAGAAACTTGGTATGGTGTATGTAATCGTAGAAATAATTTTTGAAATTCAAGGTTCTAATGCCCTTTAATCCATGCTTCCACATCTTCAATTGGTATTAGAGCCACTATATTTGCTATTAAGATTGTTTATGAGGCTTAATTGTGTGATTGGTTCCGTACAGGGGCGTGTTGGGCTTTTTGGGCCCATTATGCAATTATTGGAAGGCCCATAATTAAGCCCATACCTAATTAAATTGTTTAATTATGAATTTTAATCACATAATTAATTTATGAAAATTGTTTTCATAGAATTAAATTTGAAAAGGGCTTCTAAATTTAAATTTATTTGAATAAGATTCAAATTTGAATTTTAGTTGAATATGTGATATTCAATTTAATTTAATTTTTTTTATAGCAAGTATATTTCATTTAATTGTTAAATTTTAAATATGCATGATGGATGATCATGGACAATAAAAGACCAATGTGATTGGATTTATTTCTTTTATTTTTCTTTGGGATGTAAAATAGTTAATTTTATTTTAGTGGAATGTATTATAAATGTTGTGATAATTAAGGTTGTAATTTCATTTATTTAAGGACTTTAAAGTCCATATTCTTATAAACTCGTCTTGGTATGCTAAGGATTACAATATAATTGGATTGTAACAAGAACAAGGAGGTAAAGAGCATTGGTGGGACCAGTGGAAGGAGATCAAGATCAAGGGTTTATTATGTACTCCTTCAGCAACTCTTGTAACATGAATGAATGAAATACACCTAGGAATGCTCTGATTCAATTCTTGGTGGCTCAAAAATGAATCCCTTAGAAAGTCCATGATCATACCATATTATTTGTTTATCTATATACGCATGAGATGTGTATGAATGTATGCAAATATATGATATATGCATGCCAATTGGATAATGTGTAAAGTGAGACCGTAATAGTAATTAGGCCGACCACAAAATCTTCCAAGCAAATGATTAAGTTGGTAATGGTATAATTATGGTAATTATATCATGGCCCTCCATTGAGGCAATTATTTTAAGAAATTTTAAATACTTGCATTATTAGCTATATAAACTTGGGAATGATGCATTTATTTAAGAGATTTTCTTAAGAATAATTATTAAGCATAAGATGTTGTAAACATGTAAAAAGTTGGTGGCCAATAATGGATGTGCCTGAGGACATTAAAATTATTTGTATGTTTACTAGCTCAATGGGATCAACTTAACTAATGCAAGATAAATCAATAATGGATGTGCTTGAGATTTTGAGCATTAGGGGCTAAATTAATAATTGAAACTCACATGAGATGTGAAGGGCAAGGAGTTGCTCACTTATAGTTTATTATAATTCCAATAATGGATGTGCCTGAGGATGATCAATAAGACTATAAGAATTCAATCACCCACTAGAAATCCATCCAACTAGGATTTCTGTTTTCTACTTTGGAAGTGTAGGATTCGCCAAGTTAGTGGGAGAATCAATTTGATTAAAAGACCATAATCATTTTGGTTAATTACTTGATATATTTACTAATTAATCTAGTTATTTTCTATAGTTAATTTTTCTGATAATAATGAGCACACAATAACCACCACCATCCAATATCCTTGTGAGCATACTTGATCACAATAGGCTGACGGGACCTAATCTTTCTTATTAGCTCAGGAATTTAAAACTTGTCCTGAACCTAGAATGTATTGGATATATTTTAGACTCAAAGGTTACTAGTCCCTTACCTCCAGAGGCTACTCAAGAGGAACTAGACACTTTGGACAAGTGGAAGGAGCATGATATGAGAGCCAAATGTTACATGCTTACTTCTATGACTAATGAGTTACAGAATTAGCATGAAAATATGCAGAATGCAAGTGAGATCCTCCTTCACCAGCAAGGGTTGTGTGGTGAGCATAGCAGGAATGTTAGGTATGAGATATCTAGACAGCTATTCCGAGTAAGGATGTCTGAGGGACAGAATGTAAGAGATCATGTCCACAAGATTATTCAGCTTATTAAGTAGCTAGAATCTCTTGATTTTCACATGGATTTCCAATTGCATATCGATCTAATCCTTCAGTCCCTGCCTGAGTCATTTGGGAATTTTGTGACAAATTTCCATATGACAAAGCAAGAGTGTACTCTGGCTGGGTTGCTTAACATGTTGGTTATTGCCCAAAAGAATATGCTGGGCAATAAAAGAAAAAAGATGGCTTTGATTGCATCTTCTTCTTCTGCTGGAAAGTCCAAAAAGATGAAGGGCAATAAGAATAAGAAACCTCAAATTCCTAGACCTTCCAAGAAGATAACCAAACAGAAGGACAAGACCAAAGCTGACAGAGGCAAGGGAAAGTGTTTCCACTGCTAGAAGGATGGGCACTGGAAGACGAACTGCCCAGAATATCTTGCTTCTCTAAAAGACAAGAAGGATAGACCTTCAGAAGGTATGTTTGTGTCTTGTTATTTAGATTATGATGATACTCATAGTTCATCTACAGCTTGGGTTTTAGATATCGGTGCTAGTTCTCACATTACTTTTGATATGCAGGAACTAGCATATAGTAACAGCTTACAGTCACGAGATATTAAACTTTGGCAATGGCTCAACTGTTGAAGCTTTAGCAATAGGATCTAAATCTTTATACATGTATGGACATGTTTTATATTTAAATAATGTTTTGTATGCACCTGATGCTTTTAAGAACGTCATTTCTATATCTAATTTGACTGGAAGTGGCTATGAATTTCAGTTCACAAATGATGTTTGCAATATTTATTTTGGAAATAAATATGTTGGCTCGGGTTATATGCATGATGGACTTTATTATTTAGATAATAATGTTAAATACAAATCTGATGCAAGCAATCTAAATGAATGTAATGCCATGATTAAAATCAATACAAGTTCAAAATATATTTGGCACTTAAGATTAGGTCATGTTGTAGAAGATAGGATTGCAAAGCTGGAGAAAATGGGGATTTTATCCTCATTGGGTTCTGAACCTACTCCAACTTGTGAATCCTACCTTGAAGGCAAAATGACTAGATCACCTTTTGTTGGACAAGGGTTAAGAGCTGAAAATATTTTGGAATTGATACATAGTGATGTATGTAGTCCATTTAAGGAAATGGCTAGAGGCAGTTTTCATTACTTTATTACCTTAACTGATGATAAATAAAGGTTTGGGTATTTGTATTTGATAAAATACAAACATGAATCCTTTGAAAAGTTTAAAGAATTTAAATGTGAAGTAGAAAATCAAATAGGAAAAAGTATTAAAACTCTTCGATCATATCGTGGAGGTGAATACTTACGTACTGAATTTGATAACTACTTGAAAGAGCATGGCATTGTCTCCCAACTGACTCCTCCAGGAATGCCACAACTGAATGGTATATCTGAAAGGAGAAATCATACGCTATTAGATATGGTACGCAGTATGATGAGCAATACTGATATGCCAGTCTCCTTTAAGGGATTTGCATTAGAATCGGCTTTGCATATTCTGAATAGAATTCCATCAAAATCAGTCTCTTCCACACCTTATGTGATATGGCATGGAAGAAAACCGAGTTTTAAGCATGTTAAAATTTGGGATTGTCCAGCTTATATTAAAAAGCTGAACCCTGATAAATTGGAAACCAAATCAGAAAAAGGTTGATTTGTTGGATATCCAAAAGAAAGTTTTGGATATTATTTTTATTTGCCTACATCACAAAAGGTTGTGGTAAGTAGAGATACCATATTTCTTGAACAACATTTTATTCAAGAAGGTGGCAAAGGAAGGCAAATGGAGTTAGAATTAGAGAATTATGACCAACCAACAGATCAAATGGATATAGCTCCATCTAGTTAACCTACACCTATTGATGAAACATCTACAGTAATTCCTCGTAGATCGACCAGGATATCTCACCCACTAGAGAGATATAGTTTTCTTCATGAAGATGAACAAAAGTTGTTTACTCATAAAGAAATAGATCATGGAGATGATCCTCTTACCTATGAAGAAGCTATATCAGATATAGATTCTTCAAAATGGATTGAAGCTATGAAATCCAAAATCGATTCCATGCATAAGAACCAAGTTTGGGACCTTGTTGACCCACTTGAAGGTATTGTACCTATGGGGAATAAATGGGTTTTCAAGAAGAAAATTGATTCTGATAGAAAGGTAAAGACCTATAAAGCAAGGCTAGTTGCGAAAGGGTTTCGCCAAAGGCAAGGAATCGACTATAAGGAGACTTTCTTGCCTGTTGCCATGCTTAAATCAATTAGGATTTTATTAGCAATAGCTGCATACTATGATTATGAGATTTGGCAAATGGATGTCAAAATAGCTTTTCTCAATGGAAACATTGATGAAAACATTTTCGTGGAACAACCTAGGGGTTTTGAATCCTAAGATGGTTCCAAGGTATGCAAGCTAAAATGATCCATTTATGGGTTCAAATAAGCTTCGAGGAGTTGGAACATCCGTTGTGATGAAGTCATTAAATCATTTGGTTTTATCAAAAATATGGATGAGCCATATGTATATAAGAAGGTTAGTGAGAGTGTTGTCACTTTCCTTGTTTTATATGTAGATGACATTTTATTGATAGACAATGACATAGGTATGTTGACAACTATCAAGGTATGGTTGTCAAATACATTCGCCATGAAAGACTTAGGGGAGGCAACCTATATTCTTAGAATTCGCATCTATAGAGATAGAGCAAAAAGAATAATTAGTTTATCCCAAAGTCTATACTTGGAAAAGGTGTTAAAGAGGTTTAACATGCTTGATTCTAAGAGAGGATTATTACCAGTAAGACATGGTATCCACTTGTCTAAAGAGATGTCTCCAAAGACACCAGAAAAAAAGAGATAAAATGGCCAGGATTCCACATGTTTTGGCTATTGGAAGTTTAATGTATGCAATGTTATGTACTAGGCCAGATATCGCATATGCTATTAGTTTGACTAGCAGGTTTCAATCCAATCCAGGTTTGGAACATTGGATAGCTGTTAAGAATATCCTTAAGTACTTGAGAAGAACTAAGGATTTATTCTTGATTTATGGAGGTGGCGACCTACAACTGGATGGTTACACTGATTCTAATTTTTAATCAGATATTGATGATAGAAAGTCTACATCTGGATTTGTGTTCATTTGTAATGGAGGTGCAGTTAGTTGGAAGAGTTTCAAACAGAGTACGACTGCTGATTCCACTACAAAAGCCGAGTATATTGCTGCATCAGATGCTGCAAAAGAAGCTGTTTGGATAAAGAAGTTCGTGACAGAACTCGCAGTAGTTCCTTTTATTGAGTTAGTAATTCCTCTATACTATGACAACAATGGAGCAGTCATACAGGCTAAGGAACCCCGGTCTCACTAGGAATCTAAACACATAGAAAGGCGTTATCATATTATCAGGGAGATAATTGGGCGAGGTGATTTAGCTATGCAGAAGATAGCATCAGCTGAAAATCTAGCTGATCCATTTACGAAGCTTATGTCACAAGCTCAGTTAGACCAATATCTTGATAAGATGGGTCTGAGATACTGTAATGAATAGCTCTAGTGCTAGGGGGAGATTATTAGTAGTATGCCCTAGAGCATATCATTTTGTATATATCTTGTATATAATTTTATTAATAAAAAGGCATTTTCACTTTTTTGTTTATATAAACTATTTATGTGTAATTGAAAAGGTCCATTGAATCGTTAGAAATTCTATTCTTAAGTTGTTAAGAATATGAGTGATATTATTTCTAGCACAAAGTATCATAAACTAGTTCACAATCGAGGATACTTCACAAAGGACATGAGTTATCCAGAAAGATTGTCATCATGTTTGTTCCCAAAGTATTAATATGAGATATTAATAAGTTGGAATGATGAGCCTCATGCCACATAACAAACATGATAGGCACTTATACACGATAAGTAGGCCAAACCAGTGACGCATATGATAAGCACATGGAGTTTACTCTTGTCAAAGCATTGTCATATATCATATCAGTGCATATAATCTTTAGACCTGAGATAACACAATTATCTTGTTTATAAATGGTTTGAGTTTGATATTGCTTTCATACTTGTACTGTGTATGGGTATATGGGCATGTGTTGGCTCCTACTAGTTATATATGGAGATAGGTGTTGATCAAGATGGAATCCGTTACCCTAAGTAAATAGGGATAAAATCCTATTTTGATTTAATTATTCTTAATGTTTCAAGTTTCTGGCCAGGACAGACAGATTTAGTCAAAAAAGAGTTTCAAACAAGAAAATCTAATTAATCAAGAGCTGGAATTAAAAGAGAACATAATGTTCATAGCAAATGGGGTTTGACATTAACCATGACTCCAACTCGAAGGGGGATTTTGTAACGGAGAGATTCTAGTACATGGTAACATATGATTAAAGGTTCATTTATGGTATTCTTTATTGCTGATTAGGTGGCCATGGCATGCTATGCTAGGTGTCAACCATGGTCTATGAGAGGCCTGAAATGATTTAGAGAAATCATTTATGGTATGAAAGAGTTCTAATGATATTAAGAGTTAATATCATTTCTCATTGCCAATAAGTAATGAGCCTAGTAAGTCACACATCTACACAAGGTAATCACCATTTAAAATGTGATTTAATTGATTAATTAAAGAGTTTAATTAATTAATTAAAGAGGTTTGATTTGCAATAAGATTGCAAAGTCCCTAGCATGACTTGAAACCAAATCTAGGTTATTGGATGTATAGTATAAATTAAATTTATATTTAATTTGATTAAATATGAATTTAATTATGAGAAATTAATTAATTAATTTATATTTGATATAAATTGATTTGATGAGGAGAAATTATAATTTTGGGTTGAGAACTCAAATTAAAAAGTAAGGGCAAATTGGTCTTTTCACATGGTGACATGTGGCACCATGAGATGGTGGCACATGGCACTATATAATCTTGCCCCTTGTCTTCCTATGATATATGATCTTGCCACTTGTCTTCCTATGATGGAAGACCACATGTCATAATTTAAATGGAGCTTGACACTTGGCTTCATAGGATTAAATCAAACAATAACAAGATGGGATCTTGTGATGACATGTAACAAGAGAGTTAATGAGGTTTTGACCTAAGTATATAAAGAAAAGTAATAAAGAAAAAAATCACCCCTCTCTCTTTTCTCTCAAGTTGGACGGCAACATGGTGTCTCCCTCTCCTCTTCAATTTCTTAATTGATTCAAAGGAAAAACTTTTATTTCCTCTTAAATTAAAATTATTAGAAATGTTTTTAACTCCCAATACATTCATAGAACCTTCACAAAGCATAAACCCCATCTCAAAATTGATTAACAAGGCTTGAGAAGCCAATCTAGGGGCTGCCATTGCAACTTTTGTGTGTGCTTGTGGTGGAGAAACTAGAGGGACAACATTTAGGGTCCTAAGAACATCCTAAGAGTCGAAATTGCATCAATTGTACATCAAGAGGTTAGTACCTAAAAATCCCTCTTTTAGTTAGGGTTTAATTGAATTAAATGTTAATTCACAATCTTTAATGGCAAATGAAATTTTAATGCATGCTAAAATGTGCTTTGGTATGTAATTGGGCATTAGAAATGGATTAGGATCATAAGACACTTGGTATGGTGCATGTAACCCTAGAAATAATTTTTTAAATTCAAGGTTCTAATGCCCTTTAATCCACGCTTCCACTCCTTCAGCTTGGATCAATTGGTATATTAATTAGGGACTACAGATTGCAATACTGCCCACATGAATGATCATTGATAGACAATATATGTTTGATATGGTTATTCCTCTTGCTTTATGCCTGCCCATTGGCCATTGTGCCTGATATGATTTCTGGCTTTATGGCTGCCCACTGGCCTTGTGCCTGACATAACCGATGTATACATGATAGACATACGGATGTCTAACTAGTGAATTCCCGTGTATCCATACTCTATAGTTTGTCATAGGTTACTTGGGTACAGATATGAGTAATAAGCTTTAAAATTAAATAATTACATAAAGAGATCACTGATATGAATTAAATAAGACCGAATATGAGAAATGAATAGAAAATATCCTGATAAATTTATTTACTCCCAAAGTTCAACAAACATGTAATTGACTCAAAATTTATGAAATTTTACATGGAATATTTATCTTTAATTATTTAGCTATTTTTACTCCTATTTATGCACCACTAAGCAATTCACTTAGCGCGTTGGTTTTATCATGTGTAGGTACTGGAGACCAGCAGTAGCAGCAGTAGTGCCAGATAGAGATTGCATCAGATCTGCTATAGTATTGGTGTCACCTCAGCAATCCATTTTTTTTTAGCAAGGCCCATGTGTATTTAGCTTTTGTACTTTTTATTCATTGTACATAAGTAAAAGATGTAATTCATTTAGGATTGTAAATAAATTGTAAATTATTGTATATGAATTTTATATGAATGAATGAAGTATATTTACTTGAAATATACTTTCTTAAAAATTTTATAGACAATAATATGATATGGCGCATGAAAAAATGAAATGAGATATAAGACTATTTTTAACAGGCAAATAGTGAAACCCGCCATACGCTAATAAAATAGAGGAGACTCTGTCTGGGTCTCCATAAAAATAAAATGTTATAAAAAAAAATTTAACACATGGGATAATATGAATAAATAGAAATTAAATTAATAGTGTACATGACAAGAAAAGATAGGGTGCTCCGCCTTGCTCGGCTACACTGTAGACGGGTAAAGGGCATCACAGTCCTTTCACCCACAACAGTGATTTCTTCATTATCAAAAGCTTGCAATGTGATTCTTTTTAATTGACAATCAACTATAGCTTAGTGATGTGACAACCAGTCCATCTCTAAGATCACATCAAACTCATGAAAAGGCAGTTCAATAAGGTCTACCAAAAGCTCATACTTTTGAATCTTTAAAGGACAACCCCTATAGACCTCACTCACTATAGTGTAGTGGTGAATAACCTATAATAAATAGGAGAACAGATCTGCATTAGTGTCACCTCATCTCTTAATGGATGCAATGCATGACATGCACTCTATATTCTTTTATCTATCTAGATCTATAAATGCTTAAACCATGCTCTGATACCACTAAATGTAACACACCCTTACCCAATCTACAGTGTAGTCAAGTAAAGGAATATCACATTCTATGCCAAAGCACCTAGTCTTATTTTATTCAATTTAGAATTAATTATATTTCATTATAATTTAAATCCAAGAAATTTTAATGGAAAACTGCAAGAGTTTTCCCGTATTATTAACAATTGACCTATTAAATCATTAACCTGTTTAAATCATTTTAATAAAATAATCTCAACTTTGTACCAATTCAACATCTCAAATCATATTTCATATTCATTCACATAACCATTTCCATCCATGAATTTCTTTCATTTCATTTATTTACATAATGTACATAATTATTACATCTCAAAATTTAATTTATAAAATTTGTATCTAATTATAGTTCCTGTGAAGATGCATCACTAAGAGCCAATGGGCCCTACCAAAATGATGAGTAGAGGTGACAGTAACCACTCCTGCAGATCAGGTCACAACTCTCTTTCTCAAGGTCTACTGAGCCTTACTACTAGAACCTGTGGGAGGAAAAACCCATCACTTTTTTTTTTTTTTTTTTGCTTAGTGGTGCAATAGTATGATAAAGGAACAATATACAAATAGGAAATAATAAATTCAATGCTTGTAGAAATATAAGGTGAATGCACGTTTAATTTATTCGAAATCATTCAAAAGAAATATAGAATTTGTAATATCAAATTTTTGTAGTCACTTCATTATTTAATCACATAATAATTTTAAGCACCTTTCATAATGTTTTTCTTGTTTCCTTATGTTTACACATTTTTGTGATCTTTAGAAGCATTTATTTCTTTGAGATCTTTCCTTTTTTTATCTTGATATTCTTTTATTTATTTCAGTGCCCAAGTAACCTTTAATCAGCCTGTTTGGACTGGATATGCGGGTTATACTGGTGTTGGACACTAGATGCCTAGAGCCATCATACCGTCAGACACATCAGTGCCTACCGGGTATGTAAATATAATTAAGCATAAAACCCAAAAGAATAATCATATCGGACACTCAGTGCCTGCCAATGATTATTCAAAGTGATCATGAACATGGGATAACCATATCGGACACTCGATGCCTGCCAATGGTATCCAGGCATAAAAGTCAAATACAGTACTGTTAATCTCATCCTTTCTTGGCATGCTAATCTATCCAACCCTTATACTACTGTCTAGGCATACTCGAGCTAATTATCATTGTAAATAATTCAACATTCTCAATATTTCATCATTATGCCATCATTTCATTTATTGTGGGAGCATAGGTCCCAAACACAATTTCATAGGTCATTCATGTAAATCATGCCATAGGCATTAAGTACCATTCACAATTTAAGCCATTATGTTGATATTTCATAGTTTCCAGATTTATTACCTCAAATTCCTTAATAATTTTGACCAAGGTATAGCAGGAATTAGGCCATACCCTCTTTATGAAATTTGTAGGTCTATGTCTTATGTTTATTTTGGCTTTAGAATCATTCAATTTGCATTTGTGTAGCTTAAGTTATAGCCATTTTACCAAAACTACTCTAGTGACCAATTTCCAATTTTTCAGGGCATTCCAGGATCCAGGTAAATTCTGGGCTCATTTTGTCAAGCTATTTTGGATATATTGCAGTCATAATTTAACTTTTTGTTCTTCATATGAATTGTTCTCTTATGTCTTAGGATTACCAGGTTCAAAAATCACTCAATTTGGGGTTTTGTAGAGTGAGATATAGCTAGATGATCAACCCTAGTTCACGAATGCAGCACCCTACAAATTCCAAGTTTCCAAGTTTTTAGGTCTATTTTGCACTCAACATTTTAATATTCTACACTCAGAATTTGGATAAAGTCTCTAAAACAAAGTTGTAGGACTATGTCTTAGGTTTTTAGAGCATTTTGAATCACCTTAATTAGAGTTATACAATGGGAGATATCCCTATTTACTACACGGAGGTCACAGGGTAATTTGCTGAAATTGCAGGAAATTCCAGATTCAGCAATTCTAAATTACTCTAGAAATTCAACCCAGTTACCCTAGGAATTTGGTCTGGGTTAAAACACAAAAGTTGCAGGTCTAAGTTTCAGCTTTAATTTGACTTTAATTTTATAGCAATTGGAGTTGTGTAACTCAAGTTATGAGCATTTGAACTCACTGGACTCAAGTTGTCTAGAACCAGTCCCAATGCACATCATCACATACTTTCAAGTGTTTTGCCAGCTCATTAACATATCCCAACAATCACACATCCAATAGCCATAACATATACACAATGACATTAAATAGGTCACAAGCAATGAAAACTCTAATTCAATTGAAACCCTAATTTAATTTACCATAGATTCCAAAATCATGAAGTTCCATAGAACTAACCTTGTGCATAGGCTTTAAACAACTCCAATCCACCTTCAATCCAACCAAAAACTTGATCTTCCAATTTGTCTCACCAAAACCAAAATTCCCCCTTTAATAACAATCCATAACTTCAATCAATTTCAATATAAAACTTCACAATCAAACTTGAATAACATGAATTACTATTAGTTAAGCTTAGAACATAGCTTACCTTGCTTGATCACTTTTCTTCTTCACAAATCCTTCCAAATTCCTTTGAATTTTGGTTTGTCTTCTACAAATTAGGGCTCAAATTAGGGTTTGCTCTTAATTTCCTATAAGAATCATGGGAGGAATCAAGTGATTAGAGCTTAAGGTGAGCTTTAATGGAGAAAAAATAGAGTTAGAAAGAGAGGATATATGGGATGGCAACTTGGAAAGAAGATGTAGATTTTCTTTTTTTTTTTCCTTCTTCTTTTATGGATATTTATATTAATTTATTGGATAATGGCATTTTTGCAAAATAAGTGGAATGGCAAAGTTGTAAATAAGTTAAATTCTAAATCATTACAATTTTACTTTTTACTAATTATGTTTACTTTTACTAATCTTGATTAATTTAGCTAATCCATCTTCATTATCTTTATTTACCTCACTTTTGGTCAATTTTGAGCTCTTAAATTTTATTGACCAAATTCTTCTCTTACCAGGTTTCTGTTCATTTTTTCCATAATACCCGATAAGTCCTTATCTCCCTTTTTCACCTTAGCTTTTAATCTGTTGATTTGTGATTTTTTTTCTTTTAATTTCCTTGACTTATTAATTCATAATAATATTATTAGTAGTATGCCCTAGAGCATATCATTTAGTATGTATCTTGTACATATTTTATTAATAAATGGCATTTCCACTTTTCTGTTTATATAATATATTTATGTGTAATAGAAAAGGTCCATTGATATTTTGTTAGAAATATTATTCTTAAGTTGTTAAGAATATGAGTGACAAAATTTCTAGCACAAAGTGTCATAAATAGGTTCACAATCGAGGGTACTTCATAATAAGGACATGACTTATCCAGAAAGATTGTGTTCATGTTTGTTCCCAAGTTATTTATATGAGATATAAATAAGATGGAATGGTGAGTCTCATGCCATATGACAAACATGATAGGCACTTATAAATGATAAGTAGGCCGAACCAGTGACATTTATGACAAGCACATGGAGTTTACTCTTATCAATGTTTTGTCATAAATCATATTAGTGCATATAATCTTTAGACCTGAGATAGCACAGTTATCTTGTATATAGGTAGTTTGAGTTTGATACTGCTTTCATGTTAGTAGTATGCCCTAGAGCATATCATTTAGTATGTATCTTGTACATATTTTTAATAATAAAAGGCATTTCCACTTTTCCGTTTACATAATATATTTATGTGTAATAGAAAAGGTCCATTGATATTTTGTTAGAAATATTATTCTTAAGTTGTTAAGGATATGAGTGACAATATTTCTAGCACAAAGTATCATAAATAGGTTCACAATCAAGGATACTTCATAATAAGGACATGACTTATCCAGAAAGATTGTATTCATGTTTGTTCCCAAGTTATTTATATGAGATATAAATAAGATGGAATGGTGAGTCTCATGCCATATAACAAACATGATAGGCACTTATAAATGATAAGTAGGCCGAACCAGTGACACTTATGACAAGCACATGGAGTTTACTCTTGTCAATGTTTTGTCATAAATCATATCAGTGCATATAATCTTTAGACCTGAGATAGCACAGTTATCTTATATATAGGTAGTTTGAGTTTGATACTGCTTTCATACTTGTACTGTGTATGGGTATATGGGCATCTGTTGGCTCCTACTAGTTATATATGGAGGTAGGTGTTGATCAAGATGGAATCTGTTCCTCTAAGTAAATAGAGATAAAATCCTATGTTTATTTAATTGTTCTTGATGTTTCAAGTTCCTGGCCAGGACAGATAGATTTATTCAGAAAAGAGTTTCTGATGAGAAAATCTTTTTAATCAAGAACTGGAATTAAAAGAGAACATAATATTCATAGCAAATGGAGTTTGACATAAACCATGACTCCAGCTTGAGTTGGGATTTTGTAACAGAGAGATTCTAGTGCATGGTAACATATGATTATAGGTTCATTTAAGGTAAATCTTATTACTAATTGGGTGGCCATGGCATGCTATGCTAGGTGTTAACCATGGTCTATGAGGTTCATAAAATGATTTAGAGAAATCATTTATGGTAAGAAAGAGTTCTGATGATATTAAGAGTTGATATCATGTCTCATTGCCAATTAGTGATGAGCCTATTAAGTCACACACATACACAAGTTATCACCTATTTAAATATGATTTAATTAATTAATTAAAGAGTTTAATTGATTAATTAAATAGATTTGGTTTGCAATTAAATTGCAAAGTCCCTAGCATGACTTGAAACCAAATCTAGATTATTGGATGTATAATATAAGTTAAATTTATATTTAAAGTGTTTAAATATGAATTTAATTAATGAGAAATTAATTAATAGAGATTAATTAATTAATTTATATTTGATATAAATTAATTAGAAGAAGAAAATAATTATTTTGGGTTAAGAACTCAAAATTAAGACACAGGGCATTTTGGTCATTTCACGATTGTGACACGTGGCACCATGAGATGGTAACACATGGCATAACACATAAGCTTAAATGTTTTATTAATCATGTAAGATGATTAAAATCAAGATTAAATATAGGTTTGACACTTGGCACAATGTGATTGGGTCACTTAAACCTAGAGCTAATCAAAAGGTGACATGTGGCTAGGGTTTAATGTGTTAACCTAGCTATTTAAGTGTGGTTATGAAAAGAAAACATAACCAGCAGCCTCTCCTCTCAATTGTCACGCCACTTTGAGCCTCCAGCTATTTCTCTTCATCTCTCATCAATTCAAAGAGATTAGCCATCAATCTCTTGAATTAAGAACACTAGAAATTGTTTCTAGTGTCCTGTTTACATCTCTAATCTCTTAAAAGGCAGAACTTGAATTTCTAATTAATAGAAAAGGCTTTAGAAGCTATTCAAGGGCTGCCATAGGTGTTCTTGGTGTGGACAAGCTAGAGGGACAACATCCGTGTCCTCAAGACGATCTCAAAGGCGCAGACACGCAAAGACATCAAGAGGTTAGTGTAATCGTTCTTGATTTAATCTAGGGTTCTAAAATTAATCTGATTAATTTTAAAATCTTAAATGGCAAATACAGATCCAAAAACATATTAAAAGAGTTTTAATATGTTGTTTATCATTGAAATTAAATAGATAAAAATAAATCTTGCATGGTGCATGTGACCCTAGGTGAAAATTTTTGAATTCAATGGTATAATCTTGTGTTTTTCAAGCTTCCGTTGCTTCAATTGGTATCAGAGCCACTATATTTGCCATTTAGATTGTTGATTATATAATTTAATTGTGTGTTTGATCATGAGATCAAGAGATTCATTGCTGGTTGGATCAAGAGGTGTGGCGTCACACATGGTGAAGCCACCATTGGTGGCGGCAACAATGGTTCCATGGGTGATTCAAGGTTTGGCTTTTAATTCTGCAATTGTTGTATGATCTAAGGCCTATTCTTTTGACTAATTAAAGTGTTTAATTAGTTGTTTTAATCACACAATTAAATTATGATTCAAATCAGAATTTTAAAAATTGTTTGAATGTGATTCAAATCTGAATTTTAAAAGTTGTTTGAATGTGATTCAAATCTGAATTTTTAAAGTTGTTTGAATCATATTTAAATCTGATTTTTTAAAATTGATTCAATAAAATTCAGATCTGATTTTTAAAAAAATATTTGAATGTGATTCAAATCTGATTTTTAAAAAAATATTTGAATGTGATTCAAATCTGAATTTTTGAAGTTGTTTGAATGTGATTCAAATCTGAATTTTTAAATTTGTTTGAATGAGATTCAAATCTGAATTTTTAAATTTATTTGAATCATATTCAAATCTGGATTTTTAAGTTGAATATGAGATATTCAATTTAATTTAAGTATGTATGTTTTATTTAATTGTTAAATAGTGATATGCATGATGGATGATCATGGACTATAAAAGACCAATGTGATTGGATTTATTTCTTTTATGTTTCTTTGGGATTGTAAATTAATTAATTTATTTTAATTTATTTTGGGCATGTATTATTAAGTTTGTAATAATATTTTGGGTTGTAATTTCATTTATTTAAGTTCTTGTAAATTCACCTTGGTATGCCAAGGATTACTATGTAATATTGGATTGCAAGAAGTTCAAGGAGGTCAAGAGCATTGGTGGGACCAGTGGGAGGAATTCAAGATCAAGTATTGATTATGTACTCCTTCAGCAACTCTTGTAAAATGAATGAATGAAATGCACCTAGGAATGCCCTGATTCAATTCTTGGTGGCTCAGAATTGAATCCCTTAGAAAGTCCATGATCATACCATATTTACTGCTTATCCATGAATGCATGAGATGTATGGGAATGTATGCAATTATATGATATATGCATGCTAAATGGATAATGTGCAAAGTGAGACCTTAATAGTAATTAGAATGACCATAAAATCTTCCAAACAAATGATTAAGTTGGAAATGCTATAATTAAAGTAATTACAACATAGGCCCTCCATTGGGGCAATTATTTTAAGAAATTTTAAATAGTTGCATAAGATGCAATTTATTTAAGAGATTTTCTTAAGAATAATTGTTAAGCATGAGATGTTGTAAATATGTAAATGGTTTAGTGGCCAATATTGGATGTACCTGAGGACATTAAAATTATTTGCATAATTACTGGCTCAATGGGATCAACTTAACTAATGCAAGATAAGTCAATAATGGATGTACCTGAGATTTTGAGCATTAGGGGCTAGGTAAAGGATTGAACCTCATATGAGATGTGATGGGCAAGGAGTTGCTCACTTATAGTTTATTGTAATTCTAATAATGGATGTATCTGAGGATGATCAATAGAATTATAAGAATTCAATCACCCACTAGAAATCCATCCAACTAGGATTTCCGTTTTCTACTTTGGAAGTGTAGGATTCGCTAAGTTAGTGGGAGGACCAATTTGATTAAAAGACCATAATCATATTTGGTTAATTACATGATACATTTACTAATTAATCTGGTTATTTCTGCAATTAATTTTCTGATAATAATGAGCACAGAACAACCACCACCATCCAATATCCTTGCAAGCATACTTGATCACAACAGGTTGACAGGACCTAATCTGTCTGATTGGCTAAGAAATTTGAAACTTGTCCTGAACCTTGAACATATAGGATATGTTCTAGATTCAAATGTTCCTGGTCCCTTACCTCCAGAGGCCACTTAAGAGGAACATGAAACTTTGGACAAGTGGAAGGAGCATGATATGAGCGCTAAGTGTTACATGTTTGCTTCCATGAGTAATGAGTTACAGAAGCAACATGAGAACATGCAGAGTGCGAGTGAGATCCTCCTTCACCTACAAGAGTTGTATGGTGAGCACAGCAGGAATGCTAGGTATGAGATATCTAGACAGCTATTCCGTATGAGGATGTCTGAGGGACAGAATGTTGGGGATCATGTCCACAAGATGATTCGGCTGATTGAGCAGTTGGAACATCTTGACTTCAACATGGATTTCCAACTACAAACGGATTTGATCCTTCAGTCCCTTCCTGAGTCTTTTGGGAATTTTGTGACAAATTTCCATATGACTAAACAGGAATGCACCTTAGCTAGTTTACTCAACATGCTGGTTATTGCCCAAAAGAATATGCCAGCCAATAAAGGAAAAGAGGTAGCTTTGGTTGCATCTTCTTCTGCTGGAAAGTCCAACAAGAAGAAGGGCAATAAGAAAAAGAAACTTCAGATTCCTGGTCCTTCCAAGAAAATAGCTAAACAGAAAAGGAAGACTAAAGCTGAGAAAGGCAAAGGAAAGTGTTTCCATTGCCAACAGGAAAGTGTTTCCATTGCCAGTAAGAAAGTGTTTCCACTGGCCAGAGTATAGCAATCTAAATGAATGCAATGCCATGGTGAAAACCAACTCAAGTTCAAAATATATTTGGCACTTAAGGTTATGTCATGTTGTAGAAGATAGGATTACAAAATTGGAGAAAATGGGGATTTTATCCTCATTGGGTTCTGAGCCTACTCCAACTTGTGAATCTTGCCTTCAAGGCAAAATGACTAGATCACCCTTTGTTGGACAAGGGCTAAGAGCTGAAAATATTTTGGAACTAATACATAGTGATGTATGTGGTCCATTTAAAGAAATGGCTAGAGGTGGCTTTCATTATTTTAGTACCTTTTCTGATGATAAATCAAGGTTTTGGTATTTGTATTTTTGGATATACAAACATGAATCCTTTGAAAAGTTCAAAGAATTTAAATCAAGTAGAAAATCAAACAGAAAGAGTATTACTCTTCGATCGGATCGTGGAGGTGAATATTTGAGTCTTGAATTTGATGAATACTTGAGAGAGCATGGCATTGTTTCTCGGTGACTCCTCCAGAACGCCACAAATTGAATGGTATATCCGAAGGAGAAATCGTACCTATTGGATATGGTACGTAGTATGATGAGCTATACTGATATGCCAATCTCCTTTTGGGGATTTGCATTAGAATCAGCTTTATATATTCTGAATAGGATTCCATCAAAATCAGTTTCTTCCACACCTTATGAGATATGGCATGGAAGAAAACCAAGTCTTAAGCATGTTAAGATTTGGGGTTGTCCAATTATATCAAAAGTCAACACCGATAAATTGGAGACCGATCGTAAAAGGTCGATTTGTTGGATATCCAAAAGATAGTTTTGGATATTATTTTTATTTGCCTACTTCACAAAAGGTTGTGATAAGTAGAGATGCCACATTTCTTGAACAACAGTTTGTTCAAGAAGGAGGCAAAGGAAGGCAAATAGAGTTAGAATTGGAGAATTCGACCAACCAGCATCGATGGATATAGATCCATCTAGTCAACCTATACCCGTTGATGAAACATCTATAGTGTTCCTCGTAGAACAACCAGGTATCTCACCCACCGTGAGATATGGTTTTCTTCATGGAGAAGAACAAGAGTTGTCTACTCATGAAGAAGTAGATCATGGAGATGATCCACTTACCTATGAAGAAGCTATATCGGATATAGACTCTTCAAAATGGATTGATGCTATGAAATCCGAGATTGATTCCATGTATAAGAATCAAGTTTGGGATCTTGTTGACCCACCAAGGTATTGTACCTATAGGGAACAAATGGGTTTTCAAGAAGAAAATTGGTTCGATGGAAAGGTAGAGACCTATAAGGCAAGGCTAGTAGCGAAGGGTTTCGCCAAAGGCATGGAATAGACTATGAGGAGACTTTCTCTTTGTTGCCATGCTTAAATCAATTAGGATTTT
Source organism: Hevea brasiliensis (assembly GCF_030052815.1). Taxonomy (NCBI): domain Eukaryota; kingdom Viridiplantae; phylum Streptophyta; class Magnoliopsida; order Malpighiales; family Euphorbiaceae; genus Hevea; species Hevea brasiliensis. Next base: position 53,201,882 of record NC_079499.1, read on the forward strand.
ACTACCAATAGCTGCATACTATGATTATGAGATTTGGCGGATGGATGTCAAAAGCGACTTTTCTCAATGGATACATTGAAGAAAACATTTTCATGGAACAACCTAAGGGATTTGAATCCCAAGATGGTTCCAAGGTATGCAAGCTAAAGCGATCCATTTATGGGTTGAAACAAGCTTCGAGGAGTTGGAACATCCGCTTTGATGAAGCCATTAAATCCTTTGGTTTTATCAAAAAGAGGATGAGCCATGTGTATATAAGAAGGTTAGTGACAAGCTATCACTTTCCTTGTCTTATATGTGGATGACATATCGTTGATGGGTAATGATACGTGTATGTTGACGACTATAAAGGTATGGTTGTCAAATACATTCTCCATGAAAGACTTAGGGAGGCAACCTATATTCTTGGGATTCGCATCTATAGAGATAGCGAAAAGAATAAGTGGTTTATTCCAAAGTCTATACTTGGAAAAGGTGTTAAAGAGGTTTAACATGCTTGATTCCAAGAGAGGATTGTTACCAGTGAGACATGGTATCCACCTTTCTAAAGAGATGTCTCCAAAGACACCAAGAAAGAGATAAGATGGCCAGATTCCATATGCTTGGCTATTGGAAGTTTAATGTATGCAATGTTGTGTACTAGGCCTGATATCGCATATCTTTGTTAGTTTGACTAGCGGTATCAATCCAATCCAGTTTGGAACATCGATAGTCACAAGAATATCCTTAAGTACTTGAGAAGAACTAAGGATTTATTCTTGATTTATGGAGGTGGAGACTTGCAATTGGATGGTTATACCGATTCGATTTCCAATCGATATCGATGATAGAAAGTCTACCTGATATGTGTTCATTTGTAATGGAGGTGCAATCAATTGGAAGAGTTCCAAACAGAGCACGCATCGCAGATTCCACATCGAGGTCGAGTATATTGTGCATCGAATCGCAAAAGAAGTCGCTTGGATGAAGAAGTTCGTGATGTAACTTACGGAGTTCCTTCCATTGAGTCGCAGTTCCATTACACTGTGACAACAATGGAGCAGTCATACAGGCTAAGGAACCAAGGTCTCACCAGAAATCCAAACACATAGAAAGGCGCTACCACATTATCAGAGAAATAGTTGGGCGTGGCGATGTAGCCATGCAGAAAATAGCATCAGCTGAAAATCCAGCTGATCCATTCACTAAGCCTATGTCACAGACTCAGTTAGACCGACATCTTGAGAAGATAGGACTAAGATATTGTAATGAATGGCTCTAGTGCTAGTGGGAGATTGTTAGTAGTATGCCCTAGAGCATATCATTTAGTATGTATCTTGTACATATTTTTAATAATAAAAGGCATTTCCACTTTTCCGTTTACATAATATATTTATGTGTAATAGAAAAGGTCCATTGATTTTGTTAGAAATATTATTCTTAAGTTGTTAAGAATATGAGTGACAATATTTCTAGCACAAAGTATCATAAATAGGTTCACAATCAAGGATACTTCATAATAAGGACATGACTTATCGTAAAGATTGTATTCATGTTTGTTCCCAAGTTATTTATATGAGATATAAATAAGATGGAATGGTGGTCTCATGCCATATAACAAACATGATAGGCACTTAGAAAGGATAAGTAGGCCGAACCAGTGACACTTATGACAAGCACATGGAGTTTACTCTTGTCAATGTTTTGTCATAAATCATATCGAGGCATATAATCTTTAGACCTGAGATAGCAGCTTATCTTATATATAGGTAGTTTGAGTTTGATCGCTTTCATACTTGTACCGAGTATGGGTATATGGGCATCTGTTGGCTCCTACTAGTTATATATGGAGGTAGGTGTTGATCAAGATGGAATCTGTTCCTCTAAGTAAATAGAGATAAAATCCTATGTTCATTTAATTGTTCTTGATGTTTCAAGTTCTGGCCAGACAGATAGATTTATTCAAAAGAGTTTCGATGAGAAAATCTTTTAATCAAGAACTGGAATTAAAAGAGAACATAATATTCATAGCAAATGGAGTTTGACATAAACCATGACTCCAAATTTGAGTTGGGATTTTGTAATGAGAGATTCTAGTGCATGGTAACATATGACTATAGGTTCATTTAAAGTAAATCTTATTACTAATTGGGTGGCCATGGCATGCTATGCTAGGTGTTAACCATGGTCTATGAGGTTCATAAAATGATTTAGAGAAATCATTTATGGGAAGAAAGAGTTCTGATGATATTAAGAGTTGATATCATGTCTCATTGCCAATTAGTGATGAGCCTAGTAAGTCACACACATACACAAGTTATCACCTATTTAAATATGATTTAATTAATTAATTAAAGAGTTTAATTGATTAATTAAATAGATTTGGTTTGCAATTAAATTGCAAAGTCCCTAGCATGACTTGAAACCAAATCTAGATTATTGGATGTATAATATAAGTTAAATTTATATTTAAAGTGTTTAAATATGAATTTAATTGATGAGAAATTAATTAATAGAGATTAATTAATTAATTTATATTTGATATAAATTAATTAGAAGAAGAAAATAATTATTTTGGGTTAAGAACTCAAAATTAAGACATAGGGGCATTTTGGTCATTTCACAGTGTGACACGTGGCACCATGAGATGGTGACACATGGCATAACACATAAGCTTGCCAAATGTTTTTTTTTTAATCATGTAAGATGATTAAAATCAAGATTAAATATAGGTTGGACACTTGGCACAATGTGATTGGGCCACTTAAACCTAGAGCTAATCAAAAGGTGACATGTGGCTAGGGTTTAATGTGTTAACCTAGCTATTTAAGTGTGGTTATGAAAAGAAAACATAACCAGCAGCCTCTCCTCTCAATTGTCACGCCACTTTGAGCCTCTCCAGCTATTTCTCTTCATCTCTCATCAATTCAAAGAGATTAGCCATCAATCTCTTGAATTAAGAACACTAGAAATTGTTTCTAGTGTCCTGTTTACATCTCTAATCTCTTAAAAGGCAGAACTTGAATTTCTAATTAATAGAAAAGGCTTTAGAAGCTATTCAAGGGCTGCCATAGGTGTTCTTGGTGTGGACAAGCTAGAGGGACAACATCCGTGTCTCAAGACGAATCTCAAGGCGCAGACACGCTGCAGCACATCAAGAGGTTAGTGTAATCGTTCTTGATTTAATCTAGGGTTCTAAAATTAATCTGATTAATTTTAAAATCTTAAATGGCAAATACAGATCCAAAAACATATTAAAAGAGTTTTAATAAGTTGTTTATCATTGAAATTAAATAGATAAAAATAAATATTGCATGGTGCATGTGACCCTAGGTGAAAATTTTTGAATTCAATGGTATAATCTTGTGTTTTTCACGCTTCCGTTCCTTCATTTCATACTTGTACTGTGTATGGGTATATGGGCATGTGTTGGCTCCTACTAGTTATATATGGAGGTAGGTGTTGATCAAGATGGAATCTGTTCCTCTAAGTAAATAGAGATAAAATCCTATGTTCATTTAATTGTTCTTGATGTTTCAAGTTCCTGGCCAGGACAGATAGATTTATTCAGAAAAGAGTTTCTGATGAGAAAAATCTTTTAATTAAGAACTGGAATTAAAAGAGAACATAATATTCATAGCAAATGGAGTTTGACATAAACCATGACTCCAGCTTGAGTTGGGATTTTGTAACAGAGAGATTCTAGTGCATGGTAACATATGATTATAGGTTCATTTAAGGTAAACCTTATTACTAATTGGGTGGCCATGGCATGCTATGCTAGGTGTTAACCATGGTCTATGAGGTTCATAAAATGATTTAGAGAAATCATTTATGGTAAGAAAAAGTTCTGATGATATTAAGAGTTGATATCATGTCTCATTGCCAATTAGTGATGAGCCTAGTAAGTCACACACATACACAAGTTATCACCTATTTAAATATGATTTAATTAATTAATTAAAGAGTTTAATTGATTAATTAAATAGGTTTGGTTTGCAATTAGATTGCAAAGTCCCTAGCATGACTTGAAACCAAATCTAGATTATTAGATGTATAATATAAGTTAAATTTATATTTAAAGTGTTTAAATATGAATTTAATTAATGAGAAATTAATTAATAGAGATTAATTAATTAATTTATATTTGATATAAATTAATTAGAAGAAGAAAATAATTATTTTGGGTTAAGAACTCAAAATTAAGACACAGAGGCATTTTGGTCATTTTGCAGTGTGACACGTGGCACCATGAGATGGTGACACATGGGATTACACATAAGCTTGCCAAATGTTTTTTAATCATGTAAGATGACTAAAATCAAGATTAAATATAGGTTTGACACTTGGCACAATGTGATTGGGTCACTTAAACATAGAGCTAATCAAAGGGTGACATGTGGCAAGGGTTTAATGTGTTAACCTAGCTATTTAAGTGTTGTTATGAGAAAATAACACACAACCAGCAGCCACACTCCTTTGTCACGCCACTTTGAGGGTTTTCATTGTTAGTAGTATGCCCTAGAGCATATCATTTAGTATGTATCTTGTATATATTTTTATTAATAAAAGGCATTTCCACTTTTCCGTTTACATAATATATTTATGTGTAATAGAAAAGGTCCATTGATATTTTGTTAGAAATATTATTCTTAAGTTGTTAAGAATATGAGTGACAATATTTCTAGCACAAAGTATCATAAATAGGTTCACAATCGAGGATACTTCATAATAAGGACATGACTTATCTAGAAAGATTGTATTCATGTTTGTTCCCAAGTTATTTATATGAGATATAAATAAGATGGAATGGTGAGTCTCATGCCATATGACAAACATGATAGGCACTTATAAATGATAAATAGGCCGAACCAGTGACACTTATGACAAGCACATGGAGTTTACTCTTGTCAATGTTTTGTCATAAATCATATCAGTGCATGTAATCTTTAGACCTGAGATAGCACAGTTATCTTGTATATAGGTAGTTTGAGTTTGATACTGCTTTCATACTTGTACTGTGTATGGGTATATGGGCATGTGTTGGCTCCTACTAGTTATATATGGAGGTAGGTGTTGATCAAGATGGAATCTGTTCCTCTAAGTAAATAGAGATAAAATCCTATGTTTATTTAATTGTTCTTGATGTTTCAAGTTCCTGGCCAGGACAGATAGATTTATTCAGAAAAGAGTTTCTGATGAGAAAATCTTTTAATCAAGAACTGAAATTAAAAGAGAACATAATATTCATAGCAAATGGAGTTTGACATAAACCATGACTCAAATTGAGTTGGGATTTTGTAACAGAGAGATTCTAGTGCATGGTAACATATGATTATAGGTTCATTTAAGGTAAACCTTATTACTAATTGGGTGGCCATGGCATGCTATGCTAGGTGTTAACCATGGTCTATGAGGTTCATAAAATGATTTAGAGAAATCATTTATGGTAAGAAAGAGTTCTGATGATATTAAGAGTTGATATCATGTCTCATTGCCAATTAGTGATGAGCCTAGTAAGTCACACACATACACAAGTTATCACCTATTTAAATATGATTTAATTAATTAATTAAAGAGTTTAATTGATTAATTAAATAGGTTTGGTTTGCAATTAAATTGCAAAGTCCCTAGCATGACTTGAAACCAAATCTAGATTATTGGATGTGTAGTATAAATTAAATTTATATTTAAAGTGTTTAAATATGAATTTAATTAATGAGAAATTAATTAATACAGATTAATTAATTAATTTATATTTGATATAAATTAATTAGAAGAAGAAAATAATTATTTTGGGTTAAGAACTCAAAATTAAGACACAGGGGCATTTTGGTCATTTCACAGTGTGACACGTGGCACCATGAGATGGTGACACATGGCATAACACATAAGCTTGCCAAATGTTTTTTTAATCATGTAAGATGATTAAAATCAAGATTAAATATAGGTTTGACACTTGGCACAATGTGATTGGGTCACTTAAACCTAGAGCTAATCAAAAGGTGACATATGGCTAGGGTTTAATGTGTTAACCTAGCTATTTAAGTGTGGTTATGAAAAGAAAACATAACCAGCAGCCACTCCTCTCCTTTGTCACGCCACTTTGAGGGTTTTCATCTCTTCTTCTTCATCTCTTATCAATTCAAAGAGATTAGCCATCAATCTCTTGAATTAAGAACACTAGAAATTGTTTCTAGTGTCCTGTTTACATCTTTAATCTCTTAAAAGGCAGAACTTGATTTTCTAATTAATAGAAAAAGCTTTAGAAGCTATTCAAGGGCTGCCATAGGTGTTCTTGGTGTGGACGAGCTAGAGGGACAACATCTGGTGTCCTGAAGACGAATCTCAAAGGCGCAGACACGTTGCAGTGCATCAAGAGGTTAGTGTAATCGTTCTTGATTTAATCTAGGGTTCTAAAATTAATCTGATTAATTTTAAAATCTTAAATGGCAAATACAGATCCAAAAACATATTAAAAGAGTTTTAATATGTTGTTTATCATTGAAATCAAATAGATAAAAATAAATCTTGCATGATGCATGTGACCCTAGGTGAAAATTTTTGAATTCCATGGTATAAACTTGTGTTTTTCACGCTTCCGTTCCTTCAATTGGTATCAGAGCCACTATATTTGCCATTTAGATTGTTGATTATATAATTTAATTGTGTGTTTGATCATGAGATCAAGAGATTCATTGCTGGTTGGATCATGAGGTGTGGCTGCACACATGGTGAAGCCACCATTGGTGGCGGCAACAATGGTTCCTTGGGTGGTTCAAGGTTTGGCTTTTAATTCTGCAATTGTTGTATGATCTAAGGCCTATTCTTTTACTAATTAAAGTGTTTAATTAGTTGTTTTAATCACACAATTAAATTATGATTCAAATCAGAATTTTAAAAAATTGTTTGAATGTGATTCAAATCTGAATTTTAAAAGTTGTTTAAATGTGATTCAAATCTGAATTTTTAAAGTTGTTTGAATCATATTTAAATCTGATTTTTTAAAATTGATTCAATAAAATTCAGATCTGATTTTTTTAAAAAATATTTGAATGTGATTCAAATCTGATTTTTTAAAAAATGTTTGAATGTGATTCAAATCTGAATTTTTGAAGTTGTTTGAATGTGATTCAAATCTGAATTTTTAAATTTGTTTGAATGAGATTCAAATCTGAATTTTTAAATTTATTTGAATCATATTCAAATCTTGATTTTTAATTTTAATATGAGATATTCAATTTATTTTAAGTATGTATGTTTTATTTAATTGTTAAATAGTGATATGCATGATGGATGATCATGGACTATAAAAGACCAATGTGATTGGATTTATTTCTTTTATGTTTCTTTGGGATTGTAAATTAATTAATTAATTTTAATTTATTTTGGGCATGTATTATTAAGTTTGTAATATTTTTGGGTTGTAATTTCATTTATTTAAGTTCTTGTAAATTCGCCTTGGTATGCCAAGGATTACTATGTAATATTGGATTGCAAGAAGTTCAAGGAGGTCAAGAGCATTGGTGGGACCAGTGGGAGGAATTCAATATCAAGTGTTGATTATGTACTCCTTCAGCAACTCTTGTAAAATGAATGAATGAAATGCACCTAGGAATGCCCTGATTCAATTCTTGGTGGCTCAGAATTGAATCCCTTAGAAAGTCCATGATCATACCATATTTACTGCTTATCCATGAATGCATGAGATGTATGGGAATGTATGCAATTATATGATATATGCATGCTAAATGGATAATGTGCAAAGTAAGACCTTAATAGTAAATAGAATGACCATAAAATCTTCCAAACAAATGATTAAGTTGGAAATGCTATAATTAAAGTAATTATAACATAGGCCCTCCATTGGGGTAATTATTTTAAGAAATTTTAAATAGTTGCATGAGATGCAATTAATTTAAGAGATTTTCTTAAGAATAATTGTTAAGCATGAGATGTTGTAAATATGTAAATGGTTTGGTGGCCAATATTGGATGTACCTGAGGACATTAAAATTATTTGCATAATTATCGCTCAATGGGATCAACTTAACTAATGCAAGATAAGTCAATAATGGATGTACCTGAGATTTTGAGCATTAGGGGCTAGGTAAAGGATTGAACCTCACATGAGATGTGATGGGCAAGGAGTTGCTCACTTATAGTTTATTGTAATTCCAATAATGGATGTACCTGAGGATGATCAATAGAATTATAAGAATTCAATCACCCACTAGAAATTCATCCAACTAGGATTTCCGCTTACTTTGGAAGTGTAGGATTAGCAAAGTTAGAGCGAGGACCAAATAGATTAAAAAACAATAATCATTTAGGTTAATTACATGATACATTTACTAATTAATCTGGTTATTTTCTGCAGCTAATTTTCTCGATAAAAATGAGCACAAAACAACCACCACCATCCAATATCCTTGCAAGCAAACTTGATCACAATAGGATGACAGGACCTAATCATTCTGATTTGCTCAGAAATTTGAAACATGTCCTCAACCTTGAACATATAGGATATGTTCTAGATTCAAATGTTCCTGGTCCCTTACCTCCAGAGGCCACACAAGAGGAACATGATACTTTGGACAAGTGGAAGGAGCATGATATGAGAGCTAAGTGTTACATGCTTGCTTCCATGAGTAATGAGTTACGTAAGCAACATGAGAACATGCAGAGTGCTAGTGAGATCCTCCTTCACCTACAAGAGTTGTATGGTGAGCACAAAGAGAATGCTAGGTATGAGATATCTAAACAGCTTATTCCGTATGAGGATGTCCGAGGGATGTAATGTTGGGGATCATGTCCACAAGATGATTCGCTGATTGAGCAGCTTGGAACATCTTGACTTCAACATGGATTTCCAACTACAAACGGATTTGATCCTTCATCCTTCCTGAGTCTTTGGGAATTTTGTGACAAATTTCCATATGACTAAACAGAATGCACCTTAGCCGAATTACTCAACATGCTGGTTATTGCCCAAAAGAATATGCCGTGCAATAAAGGAAAAGAGGTAGCTTTGTTGCATCTTCTTCACTGGAAAGTCCAACAAGAAGAAGGGCAATAAGAAAAAGAAACCTCAGATTCCTGGTCCTTCCAAGAAAATAGCTAAATAGAAAAGGAAGACTAAAGCTGATAAAGGCAAAGGAAAGTGTCTCCACTGCCAACAGGAAAGTATTTCCATTACCAACAGGAAAGTGTTTCCATTGCCAATAAGAAAGTGTTTCCACTGGCCAGAGTATAGTAATCTAAATGAATGCAATGCTATGGTGAAAACCAACTCAAGTTCAAAATATATTTGGCACTTAAGGTTATGTCATGTTGCAGAAGATAGGATTGCAAAATTGGAGAAAATGGGGATTCTATCCTCATTGGGCTCTGAGCCTACTCCAACTTGTGAATCTTGCCTTGTGGCAAAATGACTAGATCACCCTTTGTTGGACAGGCTAAGAGTCAAAATATTTTGGAGCTAATACATAGTGATGTATGTGGTCCATTTAAAGAAATGGCTAGAGGGGGCTTTCATTATTTTATTACCTTTACTGATGATAAATCAAGGTTTGGGTATTTGTATTTGATGAAATACAAACATGAATCTTTTGAAAAGTTCAAAGAATTTAAATCTGAAGTAGAAAATCAAACAGGAAAAAGTATTAAAGCTCTTCGATCAGATCGTGGAGGTGAATATTTGAGTACTGAATTTGATGAATACTTGAGAGAGCATGGTATTGTTTCTCACCGACTCCTCCAGAACGCCACACCGAATGGTGTATCTGAAGGAGAAATCGTACTTATTGGATATGGTACGTAGTATGATGAGCTATACCGATATGCCAATCTCCTTTGGGATTTGCATTAGAATCGACTTTATATATTCTGAACAGATTCCATCAAAATCGCTTTCTTCCACACCTTATGAGATATGGCATGGAAGAAAACCAAGTCTTAAGCGTGTTAAGATTTGGGGTTGTCCAAATTATATCAAAAGTCAACACCGATAAATTGGAGACCAGATCAGAAAGAGGTCGATTTGTTGGATATCCAAAAGATAGTTTTGGATATTATTTTTATTTGCCTACTTCACAAAAGGTTGTGATAAGTAGAGTTGCCACATTTCTTGAACAACAGTTTGTTCAAGAAGGAGGCAAAGGAAGGCAAATAGAGTTAGAATTGGAGAATTCTGACCAACCAACAGATCAAATGGATATAGATCCATCTAGTCAACCTATACCCATTGATGAAACATCTACAGCTGTTCCTCGTAAAACAACCAGGGTATCTCACCCACCAGTGAGATATGGTTTTCTTCATGAAGAAGAACAAGAATTGTCTACTCATGAAGAAGTAGATCATGGAGATGATCCACTTTCCTATGAAGAAGCTATATCAGATATAGACTCTTCAAAATGGATTGATGCTATGAAATCCGATATTGATTCCATGTATAAGAATCAAGTTTGGGATCTTGTTGACCCACCTGAAGGTATTGTACCTATAGGGAACAAATGGGTTTTCAAGAAGAAAATTGGTTCTGATGGAAAGGTAGAGACCTATAAGGCAAGGCTAGTAGCGAAAGGGTTTCGACAAAGGCAAGGAATCGACTATGAGGAGACTTTCTTGCCTGTTGCCATGCTTAAATCAATTAGGATTTTACTAGCAATAACTGCGTACTATGATTATGAGATTTGGCAGATGGATGTCAAAACAGCTTTTCTCAATGGATACATTGAAGAAAACATTTTCATGGAACAACCTAGGGGATTTGAATCCCAAGATGGTTCCAAGGTATGCAAGCTAAAGCGATCCATTTATGGGTTGAAATAAGCTTCGAGGAGTTGGAACATCCGTTTTGATGAAGCCATTAAATCCTTTAGTTTTATCAAAAATGAGGATGAGCCATGTGTATATAAGAAGGTTAGTGACAGTGCTATCACTTTCCTTATCTTATATGTGGATGACATACTGTTGATGGGTAATGACACAGGTATGTTGACGACTATAAAGGTATGGTTGTCAAATACATTCTCCATGAAAGACTTAGGGGAGGCAACCTATATTCTTGGGATTCGCATCTATAGAGATAGAGCGAAAAGAATAATTGGTTTGTCCCAAAGTCTATACTTGGAAAAGGTGTTAAAGAGGTTTAACATGCTTGATTCTAAGAGAGGATTGTTACCAGTGAGACATGGTATCCATCTTTCTAAAGAGATGTCTCCAAAAACACCTGAAGAAAGAGATAAGATGGCCAGGATTCCATATGCTTCGGTTATTGGAAGTTTAATGTATGCAATATTGTGTACTAGGCCGGATATCGCATATGCTGTTAATTTGACTAGCAGGTATCAATCCAATCCAGGTTTGGAACATCAAGTTAGTCACAAGAATATCCTTAAGTACTTGAGAAGAACTAAGGATTTATTCTTGATTTATGGAGGTGGAGACTTGCAATTGGATGGTTATACTGATTCTGATTTCCAATTAGATATCGATGATAGAAAGTCTACCTCTGGATATGTGTTCATTTGTAATGGAGGTGCAAGGTTGGAAGAGTTCCAAACAGAGCACGATCGCAGATTCCACTACAGAGGTCGAGTATATTGTCGCATCGATGCTACAAAGGAAGTCGTTTGGATAAAGAAGTTCGTGAATGTAACTTACAAGAGTTCCTTCCGTTGAGTCAGCAGTTCCACTACACTGTGACAATAATGGAGCAGTCATACAGGCTAAGGAACCAAGGTCTCACCAAAATCCAAACACATAGAAAGGCACTACCACATTATCAGACATATAGTTGGGCAAAGGCGATATAGCCATGCAGAAAAATAACATCAGCTGAAAAATTCACTACTGATCCATTCACTAAGCCTATGTCACAGACTCAGTTAGACCGACATCTTGAGAAGATAGGTCTAAGATATTGTAATGAATGGCTCTAGTGCTAGTGGGAGATTGTTAGTAGTATGCCCTAGAGCATATCATTTAGTATGTATCTTATATATATTTTGTATATATTTTTATTAATAAAAGGCATTTCCACTTTTCCGTTTACATAATATATTTATGTGTAATAGAAAAGGTCCATTGATATTTTGTTAGAAATATTATTCTTAAGTTGTTAAGAATATGAGTGACAATATTTCTAGCACAAAGTATCATAAATAGGTTCACAATCGAGGATACTTCATAATAAGGACATGACTTATCCAGAAAGATTGTATTCATGTTTGTTCCCAAGTTATTTATATGAGATATAAATAAGATGGAATGGTGAGTCTCATGCCATATGACAAACATGATAGGCACTTATAAATGATAAGTAGGCCGAACCAGTGACACTTATGACAAGCACATGGAGTTTACTCTTGTCAATGTTTTGTCATAAATCATATCATGCATGTAATCTTTAGACACGAGATAGCACAGCTTATCTTGTATATAGGTAGTTTGAGTTTGATATCGCTTTCATACTTGTACTGTATGGGTATATGGGCATGTGTTGGCTCCTACTAGTTATATATGGAGGTAGGTGTTGATCAAGATGGAATCTGTTCCTCTAAGTAAATAGAGATAAAATGCTATGTTTATTTAATTGTTCTTGATGTTTCAAGTTCTGCCAGACAGATAGATTTATTCGTAAAAGAGTTTCGATGAGAAAATCTTTTAATCAAGAACTGGAATTAAAAGAGAACATAATATTCATAGCAAATGGAGTTTGACATAAACCATGACTCAAATTGAGTTGGGATTTTGTAACAGAGAGATTCTAGTGCATGGTAACATATGATTATAGGTTCATTTAAGGTAAACCTTATTACTAATTGGGTGGCCATGGCATGCTATGCTAGGTGTTAACCATGGTCTATGAGGTTCATAAAATGATTTAGAGAAATCATTTATGGTAAGAAAGAGTTCTGATGATATTAAGAGTTGATATCATGTCTCATTGCCAATTAGTGATGAGCCTAGTAAGTCACACACATACACAAGTTATCACCTATTTAAATATGATTTAATTAATTAATTAAAGAGTTTAATTGATTAATTAAATAGGTTTGGTTTGCAATTAAATTGCAAAGTCCCTAGCATGACTTGAAACCAAATCTAGATTATTGGATGTGTAGTATAAATTAAATTTATATTTAAAGTGTTTAAATATGAATTTAATTAATGAGAAATTAATTAATACAGATTAATTAATTAATTTATATTTGATATAAATTAATTAGAAGAAGAAAATAATTATTTTGGGTTAAGAACTCAAAATTAAGACACAGGGGCATTTTGGTCATTTCACAGTGTGACACGTGGCACCATGAGATGGTGACACATGGCATAACACATAAGCTTGCCAAATGTTTTTTTAATCATGTAAGATGATTAAAATCAAGATTAAATATAGGTTTGACACTTGGCACAATGTGATTGGGTCACTTAAACCTAGAGCTAATCAAAAGGTGACATGTGGCTAGGGTTTAATGTGTTAACCTAGCTATTTAAGTGTGGTTATGAAAAGAAAACATAACCAGCAGCCACTCCTCTCCTTTGTCACGCCACTTTGAGGGTTTTCATCTCTTCTTCTTCATCTCTTATCAATTCAAAGAGATTAGCCATCAATCTCTTGAATTAAGAACACTAGAAATTGTTTCTAGTGTCCTGTTTACATCTTTAATCTCTTAAAAGGCAGAACTTGATTTTCTAATTAATAGAAAAAGCTTTAGAAGCTATTCAAGGGCTGCCATAGGTGTTCTTGGTGTGGACGAGCTAGAGGGACAACATCTGGTGTCCTGAAGACGAATCTCAAAGGCGCAGACACGCTGCAGTGCATCAAGAGGTTAGTGTAATCGTTCTTGATTTAATCTAGGGTTCTAAAATTAATCTGATTAATTTTAAAATCTTAAATGGCAAATACAGATCCAAAAACATATTAAAAGAGTTTTAATATGTTGTTTATCATTGAAATCAAATAGACAAAAATAAATCTTGCATAATGCATGTGACCCTAGGTGAAAATTTTTGAATTCAATGGTATAAACTTGTGTTTTTCACACTTCCGTTCCTTCAAATATCTCATTTAAATCTTAATTAACGGTCTTACAAGGTCCTGCATGAGTTTGGAGTAGCAACTGAATTCACAGTTACTTCCTAGTAGGGTTACTCATCGCCAGGATCTTGTGCTCATTTAACTAATTTGTATTCTACTTCTTTTATTTTTCTTCAACCTTAATTGATCTTTATTTAATTTAATATTGACTCCTCACTCTAGTTTAAGTATGGTTCCAGACATTATAGCTATCCGAATAGACTTTAGTCGCTGAATGTACGGAACTACCTATAGTGAGGATTTTATATTGTCTGTGGAATCTTCGAATTTGTATGAATATTTCATCAACGATAGATATTCTAATATCGAGAAATGGTGAGTGTTACAGGATAAATGTCTTTAGCATAAACTTCTTTATCTTTGGGTGAATTGCCCCTTGCTTTTCTATGCTAAACACCTTTTCTTCTGCTTTACTAGCTTTGCTATTAGGTCCATGTCGAGTTTATGGGTCATGACCTTTAAATCAATTCCAAGCATATTTGTTGGCTTCCAAGCTAATTCAATAGCATGTCTATGAATCAAGTCTTTCACACCTACTTTCTTTGGCTTTAGTAGGTTAGCATTCATTTAGAATACCCGTTTGACCATCATTCCTCCATCTAGCATAGGGAATGACTCAAGCACTTCAGCAGTTTTGTTCTCTATTCTTTCTCCTCTTTTCTAACCTCCATCACATTAGGGGTTATCTCTTTTTCATTCTCTACCTTAGTTGCCACTGTTTCTAGGTATAATACTTGTGCTTTTTCTTGCTGACCCCTCATTGTTGCCACCCCATGATTAGTAGGGTAAGGAATTGCATCATCAGATATCTAATACTGGTGGCTATCTTAAATTCGTATAGGACAGGTCGGTTAAGGGTGGCATTGTATAAGTTTGGCAACTTCACAACCAAGAATCACATACTAAGTCTAAATCCAAGCGTAAATGCTAGTCGAACCTTTCCCTCTATGGGCACTGGAACTCCTCCGATCCCTTTAATAAGGTTGGATTAGGGATCAAGCAATAAGTAATGACTTTCATCTATCAACAAATCCTATCGCGAAGTAGGTTTACTTTGTTACTGTTATTGACTAGTAACTTTTGAACCTTAAAGTTGTCAATGATGGCTTCTATTACTAATGCATCATCAAGTTGGGTCTCATGTCCCCAATTGTCTTATGCTAAAAAGAAGATAATTAACCTTTAGCTTTATGTAATCTGCATCACTTTGGTACTTTTCCTCTTCCATCTATCCTCCTCCTCTTTTCTTTCTTTAAGCTTTGCTAGGGTGATCCCCCTATATCATATGGATAGTCTCATTTGAACCATCGTTCATTGATAGGTTTTGGTTATTTCTTCTCTCAATCCTTTCTTCCTTCTTCATAACCTTCTTCATATGCCCCTTCTTGATTAAGCTCTTTATCTCCATGGCCAGTTGATAGTAGTTATTCATTTCATGGTTGTCCATCATGTGGTGAAGATAATACTTAGTGTGGTCTCTGTTTTAAAGCTTTGACTTTATATCAACTAGCCATTGCAAGTAATCGTCCCTTTATGCTGCTATAACACTTCTGTTATAGAGGCACTTAATGAAGTTATCTTTATTGGGTTTAGAGGTCCCCTACTTTCTCTTTTGTCTAGTTCTCTATAGGGGCATTGTCTTTCAAGAGCATCCCTACTTCTGTTAAGTCTTCTTTTCGAAAAATCTTCTTGCTTCTCCTTTTATTACTTCTATACTTGTCCTTTTTCTTTTTCCTCTCTAGCAAATTAATTGGTTGCCAAAGCATCATCATGACAAATGTAGTTCTCTACCCTCTGCACCAATCTACTAAAGTGGCAGGTGGCCTCCTACTTAGAAATCCAAAGAAACCTGAAATGTGGTTCTTTTCTACATGGCCTCCACAATCCTTGTTTCATTTAGGTCTGGAATCTGCAGTGCTTTAGCATTAGACCAAATAGCATACTCTCAGGGTTTCTTCTTTTCTCTGCTTCATATTCTCTAGGTTAGTTGGTTTTCCTAGTTGCAGGCATGTTGGCTATAAATTTACCACTGAATGTACTTGCCAACTCTGAGGAGGACTTCACACTACCAACTTCCAAGTTATGGAACCATGCCTAAGCAACTCCAGTGAGAGTTATTGTAAAAACTTTGCATAGTAAAGCAATTGAATGGGTTTATAACTCCATGATAGCTTCATAATTAGTCACATGGTTTCTGGGATTCCCATTCCCATCATATGGAGTCATTGTGGGCATCAAAACTTCTTAGGTAGGGTCTTAGTTTGGATGGTGGTTGAGAAGGGTGATGAGATTTTGAGATTGGTGGTGTTTGTCAGTAGTATGCCCTAGAGCATATCATTTTGTATGTATCTATTACATATTTTATTTATAAAAGGCGATTTCACTTTTCCGTTTACATAATGTATTTCTGTGTAATAGAAAAGGTCCATTAATATTTTGTTAAACATTCTATTCTTAAGTTATTAAGAATATGAGTGACAGTATTTTTAGCACAAAGTATCATAAATTGGTTCACAATCGAGGATACCTCATAAAGGACATGACTTATCCAAAAAGATTGTAATCATGTTTGTTCCCAAGGTACTTATTGTTAGTAGTATGCCCTAGAGCATATCATTTAGTATGTATCTTGTACATATTTTTAATAATAAAAGGCATTTCCACTTTTCCGTTTACATAATATATTTATGTGTAATAGAAAAGGTCCATTGATATTTTGTTAGAAATATTATTCTTAAGTTGTTAAGAATATGAGTGACAATATTTCTAGAACAAAGTATCATAAATAGGTTCACAATCGAGGATACTTCATAATAAGGACATGACTTATCCAGAAAGATTGTATTCATGTTTGTTCCCAAGTTATTTATATGAGATATAAATAAGATGGAATGGTGAGTCTCATGCCATATAACAAACATGATAGGCACTTATAAATGATAAGTAGGCCGAACCAGTGACACTTATGACAAGCACATGGAGTTTACTCTTGTCAATGTTTTGTCATAAATCATATCGAGGCATATAATCTTTAGACTGAGATAGCACAGCTTATCTTGTATATAGGTAGTTTGAGTTTGATATTTCATACTTGTACTATGTATGGGTATATGGGCATGTGTTGGCTCCTGCTAGTTATATATGGAGGTAGGTGTTGATCAAGAAGGAATCTGCCTCTAAGTAAATAGAGATAAAATCCTATGTTCATTTAATTGTTCTTGATGTTTCAAGTTCCTGGCCAGACAGATAGATTTATTCGTAAAAGAGTTTCGATGAGAAAATCTTTTAATCAAGAACTGAATTAAAAGAGAACATAATATTCATAGCAAATGGAGTTTGACATAAACCATAACTTCAGCTTGAGTTGGGATTTTGTAACAGAGAGATTCTAGTGCATGGTAACATATGATTATAGGTTCATTTAAGGTAAATCTTATTACTAATTGGGTGGCCATGGCATGCTATGCTAGGTGTTAACCATGGTTTATGAGGTTCATAAAATGATTTAGAGAAATCATTTATGGTAAGAAAGAGTTCATGATATTAAGAGTTGATATCATGTCTCATTGCCAATTAGTGATGAGCCTAGTAAGTCACACACATACACAAGTTATCACCTATTTAAATATGATTTAATTAATTAATTAAAGAGTTTAATTGATTAATTAAATAGATTTGGTTTGCAATTAAATTGCAAAGTCCCTAGCATGACTTGAAACCAAATATAGATTATTGGATGTGTAGTATAAATTAAATTTATATTTAAAGTGTTTAAATATGAATTTAATTGATGAGAAATTAATTAATAGAGATTAATTAATTAATTTATATTTGATATAAATTAATTAGAAGAAGAAAATAATTATTTTGGGTTAAGAACTCAAAATTAAGACACAGGGCATTTTGGTCATTTCACGATTGTGACACGTGGCACCATGAGATGGTGACACATGGCATAACACATAAGCTTTTCAAATAATTTTAATCATGTAAGATGATTAAAATCAAGATTAAATATAGGTTTGACACTTGGCACAATGTGATTGGGTCACTTAAACCTAGAGCTAATCAAAAGGTGACATGTGGCTAGGGTTTAATGTGTTAACCTAGCTATTTAAGTGTGGTTATGAAAAGAAAACATAACCAGCAGCCTCTCCTCTCAATTGTCACGCCACTTTGAGCCTCTCCAGCTATTTCTCTTCATCTCTCATCAATTCAAAGAGATTAGCCATCAATCTCTTGAATTAAGAACACTAGAAATTGTTTCTAGTGTCCTGTTTACATCTCTAATCTCTTAAAAGGCAGAACTTGAATTTCTAATTAATAGAAAAGGCTTTAGAAGCTGTTCAAGGGCTACCATAGGTGTTCTTGGTGTGGACAAGCTAGAGGGACAACATTTGGTGTCCTGAAGACGAATCTCAAAGGCGCAGACACGCAAAGACATCAAGAGGATAATGTAATCCTACTTTATTTAATCTAGGTATATAAAATTAATCTGATTAATTTTAAAATCTTAAATGGCAAATACAGATCCAAAAACATATTAAAAGAGTTTTAATATGTTGTTTATCATTGAAATCAAATAGATAAAAATAAATCTTGCATGGTGCATGTGACCCTAGGTGAAAATTTTTGAATTCAATGGTATAATCTTGTGTTTTTCACGCCTGCCTTCAATTGGTATCAGAGCCACTATATTTGCCATTTAGATTGTTGATTATATAATTTAATTGTGTGTATGATCATGAGATCAAGAGATTATTGCTGGTTGCAAAGCAAGGTGTGGCGTCACACATGGTGAAGCCACCAATGGTGGCGGCAACAATGGTTCCATGGGTGATTCAAGGTTTGGCTTTTAATTCTGCAATTGTTGTATGATCTAAGGCCTATTCTTTTGACTAATTAAAGTGTTTAATTAGTTGTTTTAATCACACAATTAAATTATGATTCAAATCAGAATTTTAAAAATTATTTGAATGTGATTCAAATCTGAATTTTAAATGTTGTTTGAATGTGATTCAAATCTGAATTTTTAAAGTTGTTTGAATCATATTTAAATCTGATTTTTTAAAATTGATTCAATAAAATTCAGATCTGATTTTTAAAAAAATATTTGAATGTGATTCAAATCTGATTTTTAAAAAAATATTTGAATGTGATTCAAATCTGAATTTTTGAAGTTGTTTGAATGTGATTCAAATCTGAATTTTTAAATTTGTTTGAATGAGATTCAAATCTGAATTTTTAAATTTATTTGAATCATATTCAAATCTGGATTTTTAAGTTGAATATGAGATATTCAATTTAATTTAAGTATGTATGTTTTATTTAATTGTTAAATAGTGATATGCATGATGGATGATCATGGACTATAAAAGACCAATGTGATTGGATTTATTTCTTTTATGTTTCTTTGGGATTGTAAATTAATTAATTTATTTTAATTTATTTTGGGCATGTATTATTAAGTTTGTAATATTTTTGGGTTGTAATTTCATTTATTTAAGTTCTTGTAAATTCGCCTTGGTATGCCAAGGATTACTATGTAATATTGGATTGCAAGAAGTTCAAGGAGGTCAAGAGCATTGGTGGGACCAGTGGGAGGAATTCAATATCAAGTGTTGATTATGTACTCCTTCAGCAACTCTTGTAAAATGAATGAATGAAATACACCTAGGAATGCCCGATTCAATTCTTGGTGGCTCAATTGAATGCCTTAGAAAGTGCATGATCATACCATATTTACTGATTATCCATGAATGCATGAGATGTATGGGTATGTATGCAATTATATGATATATGCATGCTAAATGGATAATGTGCAAAGTGAGACCTTAATAGTAATTAGGATGGCTATAAAATCTTCCAAACAAATGATTAAGTTGGAAATGCTATAATTAAAGTAATTATAACATAAGCCCTCCATTGGGGCAATTATTTTAAGAAATTTTAAATAGTTGCATGAGATGCAATTAATTTAAGAGATTTTCTTAAGAATAATTGTTAAGCATGAGATGTTGTAAATATGTAAATGGTTTGGTGGCCAATATAGGATGTACTGAGGACATTAAAATTATTTGCATAATTACTGCTCAATGGGATCAACTTAACTAATGCAAGATAAGTCAATATTGGATGTACCGAGATTTTGAGCATTAGGGGCTAGCAAAGGATTGAACCTCACATGAGATGTGATGGGCAAGGAGTTGCTCACTTATAGTTTATTGTAATTCCAATAATGGACGTACCTGAGGATGATCAATAGAATTATAAGAATTCAATCACCCACTAGAAATCCATCCAACTAGGATTTCCGTTTTCTACTTAGGAAGTGTAGGCTTCGCTAAGTTAGTGGGAGGACCAATTTGATTAAAAGACCATAATCATTTTGGTTAATTACTTGATACATTTACTAATTAATCTGTTATTTTCTGTTAATTTTCTCGATAAAATGAGCACAAAACCACCACCATCCAATATCCTTGCAAGCATACTTGATCACAACAGTTGACAGACCTAATCACGATTGGCTAAGAAATTTGAAACTTGTCCTGAACCTTGAACATATAGGATATGTTCTAGATTCAAATGTTCCTGGTCCCTTACCTCCAGAGGCCACTTAAGAGGAACATGAAACTTTGGACAAGTGGAAGGAGCATAATATGAGAGCTAAGTGTTACATGCTTGCTTCCATGAGTAATGAGTTACAGAAGCAGCATGAAACATACAGAGTGCAAGAGAGATCCTCCTTCACCTACAAGAGTTGTATGGTGAGCACAGCAGAAATGCTAGGTATGACATATCTAGGCAGCTATTCCGCATGAGGATGTCTGAGGGACAGAATGTTGGAGATCATGTCTACAAGATGATTCGGCTGATTGAGCAGTTGGAACATCTTGACTTCCACATGGATTTCCAACTACAAACGGATTTGATCCTTCAGTCCCTTCCTGAGTCTTTTGGGAATTTTGTGACAAATTTTCATATGACTAAATAGGAATGCACCTTAGCTAGTTTACTCAACATGCTGGTTATTGCCCAAAAGAATATGCCAGGCAATAAAGGAAAAGAGGTAGCTTTGATTGCATCTTCTTCTACTGGAAATTCCAACAAGAAGAAGCGCAATAAGAAAAAGAAATCTCAGATTCCTGGTCCTTCCAAGAAAATATCTAAACATAAAAGGAAGATTAAAGCTGATAAAGGCAAAGGAAAGTGTCTCCACTGCCAACAGGAAAGTGTTTCCATTGCCAACAGGAAAGTGTTTCCATTGTTAGTAAGAAAGTGTTTCCACTGGCCAGAGTATAGTAATCTAAATGAATGCAATGCCATGGTGAAAACCAACTCAAGTTCAAAATATATTTGGCACTTAAGGTTATGTCATGTTGCAGAAGATAGGATTGCAAAATTGGAGAAAATGGGGATTCTATCCTCATTGGGCTCTGAGCCTACTCCAACTTGTGAGTCTTGCCTTCAAGGCAAAATGACTAGATCACCCTTTGTTGGACAAGGGCTAAGAGCTGAAAATATTTTGGAACTAATACATAGTGATGTATGTGGTCCGTTTAAAGAAATGGCTAGAAGGGGTTTTCATTATTTTATTACCTTTACTGATGATAAATCAAGGTTTGGGTATTTGTATTTGATGAAATACAAACATGAATCTTTTGAAAAGTTCAAAGAATTTAAATCAAGTAGAAAATCAAACAGAAAAATATTAAAGCTCTTCGATCGATCGTGGAGGTGAATATTTGAGTATCGAATTTGATGAATACTTGAGAGAGCATGGCATTGTTTCTCACCGACTCTCCAGAACGCCACACCGAATGGTGTATCTCGAAGGAGAAATCGTACTTATTGGATATGGTACGTAGTATGATGAGCTATACCGATATGCCAATCTCTTTTGGGATTTGCATTAGAATCACTTTATATATTCGAATAGGATTCCATCAAAATTAGTTTCTTCCACACCTTATGAGATATGGCATGGAAGAAAACCAAGTTTTAAGCATGTTAAGATTTGGGGTTGTCCAGCTTATATCAAAAAACTGAACACTGATAAATTGGAGACCAGATCAGAAAGAGGTCGATTTGTTGGATATCCAAAAGATAATTTTGGATATTATTTTTATTTGCCTACTTCACAAAAGGTTGTGATAAGTAGAGATGCCACATTTCTTGAACAACAGTTTGTTCAAGAAGGAGGCAAAGGAAGGCAAATAGAGTTAGAATTGGAGAATTTCGACCAACCAATGATCAGATGGATATAGATCCATCTAGTCAACCTATACCCATTGATGAAACATCTACACTGCTCCTCGTAGAACAACTGGTATCTCACCCACCTGAGATATGGTTTTCTTCATGAAGAAGAACAAGAGTTGTCTACTCATGAAGAAGTAGATCATGGAGATGATCCACTTACCTATGAAGAAGCTATATCAGATATAGACTCTTCAAAATGGATTGATGCTATGAAATCCGAGATTGATTCCATGTATAAGAATCAAGTTTGGGATCTTGTTGACCCACCTGAAAGGTATTGTACCTATAGGGAACAAATGGGTTTTCAAGAAGAAAATTGGTTCTGATGGAAAGGTAGAGACCTATAAGGCAAGGCTAGTAGCGAAAGGGTTTCGCCAAAGGCAAGGAATAGACTATGAGGAGACTTTCTGCTTTGTTGCCATGCTTAAATCAATTAGGATTTTATTAGCAATAGCTGCATACTATGATTATGAGATTTGGCAGATGGATGTCAAAGCACCTTTTCTCAATGGATACATTGAAGAAAACATTTTCATGGAACAACCTAGGGGATTTGAATCCCAAGATGGTTCCAAGGTATGCAAGCTAAAGCGATCCATTTATGGGTTGAAACAAGCTTCGAGGAGTTGGAACATCCATTTTGATGAAGCCATTAAATCTTTTGGTTTTATCAAAAATGAGGATGAGCCATGTGTATATAAGAAGGTTAGTGACAGTGCTATCACTTTCCTTGTCTTATATATGGATGACATACTGTTGATGGGTAATGATACGTATGTTGTGACTATAAAGGTATGGTTGTCAAATACATTCTCCATGAAAGACTTAGGGGAGGCAACCTATATTCTTGGGATTCGCATCTATAGAGATAGAGCGAAAAGAATAATTGGTTTATCCCAAAGTCTATACTTTGAAAAGGTGTTAAAGAGGTTTAACATGCTTGATTCCAAGAGAGGATTCTTACCAGTGAGATATGGTATCCATCTTTCTAAAGAGATGTCTCCAGAGACACCTGAAGAAAGAGATAAGATGGCCAGGATTCCATATGCTTCGGCTATTGGAAGTTTAATGTATGCAATGTTGTGTACTAGGTGGATATCGCATATGTCGTTAGTTTGACTAGCGGTATCAATCCAATCCGTGTTTGGAACATGGATAGTCGCCAACAATATCCTTAAGTACTTGAGAAGAACTAAGGATTTATTCTTGATTTATGGAGGTGGAGACTTGCAATTGGATGGTTATACCGATTCTCGATTTCCAATCGATATCGATGATAGAAAGTCTACCTCTGGATATGTGTTCATTTGTAATGGAGGTGCGATCTGGAAGAGTTCCAAACAAAGCACGATCGCAGATTCCACTCATCGAGGTCGAGTATATTGTCGCATCGATGTCGCAAAGAAGTCGCTTGGATAAAGAAGTTCGTGATGTAACTTACGAGTTCCTTCCATTAAGTCGCCAGCTCCACTACATCGTGACAATAATGGAGCAACATCTGGCTAAGGAACTAAGGTCTCACCCAAAATCCAAACACATAGAAAGGCGCTACCATATTATCAGGGATATAGTTGGGCAAGGCGATATAGCCATGCAGAAAATATAACATCAGCTAAAAACCAGCTGATCCATTCACTAAGCCTTTGTCACAAGCTCGCTTAGACCGACATCTTGAGAAGATGGGTCTAAGATATTGTAATGAATGGCTCTAGTGCTAGTGGGAGATTGTTAGTAGTATGCCCTAGAGCATATCATTTAGTATGTATCTTGTACATATTTTTAATAATAAAAGGCATTTCCACTTTTCCGCTTACATAATATGTTTATGTGTAATAGAAAAGGTCCATTGATATTTTGTTAGAAATATTATTCTTAAGTTGTTAAGAATATGAGTGACAATATTTCTAGAACAAAGTATCATAAATAGGTTCACAATCGAGGATACTTCATAATAAGGACATGACTTATCCAGAAAGATTGTATTCATGTTTGTTCCCAAGTTATTTATATGAGATATAAATAAGATGGAATGGTGAGTCTCATGCCATATAACAAACATGATAGGCACTTATAAATGTTCAGTAGGCCGAACCAAGGACACTTATGATAAGCACATGGAGTTTACTCTTGTCAATGTTTTGTCATAAATCATATCAAGGCATATAATCTTTAGACTGAGATAGCACAATTATCTTGTATATAGGTAGTTTGAGTTTGATATCGCTTTCATACTTGTACTATGTATGGGTATATGGGCATGTGTTGGCTCCTGCTAGTTATATATGGAGGTAGGTGTTGATCAAGAAGGAATCTGCCTCTAAGTAAATAGAGATAAAATCCTATGTTCATTTAATTGTTCTTGATGTTTCAAGTTCCTGGCCAGGACAGATAGATTTATTCAGAAAAGAGTTTCTGATGAGAAAAATCTTTTAATCAAGAACTGGAATTAAAAGAGAACATAATATTCATAGCAAATGGAGTTTGACATAAACCATGACTTCACTTGAGTTGGGATTTTGTAACAGAGATTCTAGTGCATGGTAACATATGATTATAGGTTCATTTAAGGTAAATCTTATTACTAATTGGGTGGCCATGGCATGCTATGCTAGGTGTTAACCATGGTTTATGAGGTTCATAAAATGATTTAGAGAAATCATTTATGGTAAGAAAGAGTTCTGATATTAAGAGTTGATATCATGTCTCATTGCCAATTAGTGATGAGCCTAGTAAGTCACACACATACACAAGTTATCACCTATTTAAATATGATTTAATTAATTAATTAAAGAGTTTAATTGATTAATTAAATAGATTTGGTTTGCAATTAAATTGCAAAGTCCCTAGCATGACTTGAAACCAAATCTAGATTATTGGATGTGTAGTATAAATTAAATTTATATTTAAAGTGTTTAAATATGAATTTAATTGATGAGAAATTAATTAATAGAGATTAATTAATTAATTTATATTTGATATAAATTAATTAGAAGAAGAAAATAATTATTTTGGGTTAAGAACTCAAAATTAAGACACAGGGCATTTTGGTCATTTCATTGTGACACGTGGCACCATGAGATGGTGACACATGGCATAACACATAAGCTTGCCAAATATTTTTTAATCATGTAAGATGATTAAAATCAAGATTAAATATAGGTTTGACACTTGGCACAATGTGATTGGGTCACTTAAACCTAGAGCTAATCAAAAGGTGACATGTGGCTAGGGTTTAATGTGTTAACCTAGCTATTTAAGTGTGGTTATGAAAAGAAAACATAACCAGCAGCCTCTCCTCTCAATTGTCACGCCACTTTGAGCCTCTCCAGCTATTTCTCTTCATCTCTCATCAATTCAAAGAGATTAGCCATCAATCTCTTGAATTAAGAACACTAGAAATTGTTTCTAGTGTCCTGTTTACATCTCTAATCTCTTAAAAGGCAGAACTTGAATTTCTAATTAATAGAAAAGGCTTTAGAAGCTGTTCAAGGGCTGCCATAGGTGTTCTTGGTGTGGACAAGCTAGAGGGACAACATTTGGTGTCCTGAAGACGAATCTCAAAGGCGCATAAGACATCAAGAGGTTAGTGTAATCGTTCTTGATTTAATCTAGGGTTCTAAAATTAATCTAATTAATTTTAAAATCTTAAATGGCAAATACAGATCCAAAAACATATTAAAAGAGTTTTAATATGTTGTTTATCATTGAAATCAAATAGATAAAAATAAATCTTGCATGGTGCATGTGACCCTAGGTGAAAATTTTTGAATTCAATGGTATAATCTTGTGTTTTTCACGCTTCCGTTCCTTCACTTATATGAGATATAAATAAGATGGAGTGGTGAGTCTCATGCCACATAACAAATATGATAGGCACTTATATATGATAAGTAGGCCGAACCAGTGACGCTTATGACAAGCACATGGAGTTTACTCTTGTCATTGCATTGTTATATATCATATCAGTGCATATAATCTTTAGACCTGAGATAACACAGTTATCTTGTATATAGGTGGTTTGAGTTTGATACTGCTTTCATACTTGTACTATTTATGGGTATATGGGCATGTGTTAGCTCTTACTAGTTATATATGGAGATAGGTGTTGATTAAGATAGAATCCATTACCCTAAGTAAATAGGGATAAAATCCTATTTTCATTTAATTATTCTTGATGTTTTAAGTTTCTGGCAAGGACAGACAGATTTAGTCAAAAAAGAGTTTCTGACAAGAAAATCTAATTAATCAAGAACTGAAATTAAAAGAGAACATAATGTTAATAGCAAAAGGGGTTTTACATTAACCATGACTCCAGCTTGAATTGGGATTTTGTAACGGAGAGATTCTAGTGCATGGTAACATATGATTATAGGTTCATTGAAGGTATTCCTTGTTACTGATTGGGTGGCCATGGCATGCTCTGCTAGGTGTCAACCATGGTCTATGAGATGCTTAAAAATGATTTAGAGAAATCATTTATGGTAAGAAAGAGTATCACACCTTACCCCTCTGTAAGGCATAACATGATCCCGTAGTACACCTAATGAATTATCGTACTTCGCCTACCTGTAACCCATTAAATACACTACAAGGGATTTTAAACAATTTCTTACTTCTTTTTAAAGTGCTGAGCACTTTTAATAGGTGTTAAAAATTTTTAATCGAAGTTAAATCACACATTAGGTCTGAAATAGCCATAAATTTGATAAAAATTTCGGTAGAGTGCCGTCTGTATTTTGAGTAAAATAGTTCTTCAAAAACCTATAGAAATCACTTCCAATATATTTGTTTCAGTCCCAAACTCCAATATGGCTTAACACAAATCAATTTTCTCAAACATAAATCAAACTCAATTCAACATCACTTTCAGTAGTTTCAAAAATATAATGCAAAATGACTAAGTATTTCAAAGCTTAGATAACAAAATTATAGTACAACTTTTTTTAGACCAAAATAATTTACAACTTTATTTTACAACTGCTCAAGACCAAGTACAATATATACATACAGTTCACATACATTACAATAATATTTACAAGGAAATGGTATACTCAATATACCCGGTAAAATCCCAAAGCGAAGTTACAAGCAGCCTACTATGCTGCTTTATCTGTCTGTCTACCTGCGACAGCAATGAAAAAGCTATTGCTGAGTAAAATTTACTCAGTGGTGCACAATAAAAATTTAAAATGCGGTATATAAAATATTTATTGACAATTCACAATTCAAATGATTCACAATTTCATGTCACAATTTTCAAAGCCATATAACACAAATTTGATCAAATAATTTGATAACACAGTATTGCCAATTAATAACACAACTTAGATCATAACACAAATTTTCCGAACATGTTGTGTTGTACACCACGATAAGACATACTCACCCTACTAATCGAAATCAATGAGGGAGGTGGCTAGCTAGCTAATGAGTACTCATCCAAACTCACCTCAGACTGGCAAGCCAGAGAGGGAGGAAAAAAATCAAATGTCAAACTCAACCCCACAAGTGGAGGAGGAACAGAGTAAGGGACTGCCATGTCAAGTGTGAATTAAAACAATTCCAAATCACAATATTTAAATATTTCATACAAACCACAAATCACATTTTATCTCAAAATTTCTATTTGCAAAGTAGGTAATACAATAATTTCCAAATAAAATTCCCAAAGCTAAAACAATTAAAAACTATTCATATTACATACTAAATCAAATTTCAATGAGAAATACTTAAATAAGTTTTCCCAAGTTAAAAACTCACAACTCATTTCTCCAAATAAATTTTCTAGTAAAAGCAGTGAATGTAAAAAGAATTGTGCACAGACTTGATTTGAGTTGCCTCTAGGCCTTGACTCAATGTTCCTTATACTTTTCAATATCCTTTTCAACTGAAACACACAATTTAAAGTGTTTCAGTACTCAGTTAAATTGTTTCTAACAATAAAATCCAATATCTAAATTTTCTTAGTACTATTCCCTTCAATTCATTTCATTAGTCAACCTATAATGTTGACCTTTAATACACACTAGGTGAATTAATTTTAATGTTACCAATATGTCACATTTTATAGTCCTTTAGTATTGGTATATGTTACCAATTTCATTTTCAAGTGTATTACATTTTATTGCAATTTATCGGATTTTGGTATGCTATTTTGACCTAGTTGGATGACCTAGTTCCCTTAGTTTCTGGGTTCTGGTCAAAATTAGAAACTTGTAGGTCTATGTCTTAGTGAACTTTTGCCACAAATTTTAGGTCATTTGGAGTTTACTAGCCCAAGTTATGGTCATTTTACTATTGCTGGACAGATTGCACTAAAATGGTAAACTTAGGTCATTTTTAGGTAATTTCTGATTCTGGCAATTTTTATACCCGAACTTGTGCAAGCATTTTGAATTGCTTATGGTCATTTCTGGGTTTTGTTGTCATACCCTACTCATTGTAAGATGTAATATACTCCCGTAGTACTCCTAATGAATTACCGTACTTCGCCTACCGGTAACCCATTAAATATACTACAAGGGATTTTAAAATAATTTTCGTTCATTTTTAAATTGATGGGCAAAATTTTTTCAAATATTAAAAACCTTTATTTAAAGTCCAAACATAAATTAAATTTTTAGATATTTAAAATCTCCATAATTTTACAAAAAATTTTGGCAGAGTGCCATCTGTATTTTGAGAAAAGAGTTCTTCAAAACCTGAAAATAAAAACACTCCCAATATTTTTCTCAATCACAACTCCATTAATCAATTTCATTTTCCAAATCAGCACAAGCAACTCAATACATAATTTAAATTAAATCAAACATTGAAATATCTCATTAAGGTAACAAAATTAATATTTAAACTCATGGGATCATTAAAAGTTTAGTAGTGCAAAACTTTATAAATGCATAAAATCTCAAGATAACCTTACAATAATTTGTATTTGATTGCAATCCAAAAATATATTACAAAAGAGTTGGTACAACTGCTCAAAGTAAATTTCATACATATAATTACAGAATTACATCAAAATATAAAGTACAAGGGTATACCTATGATATACCCGAACATAGACTCACTATGTCTTTTAGTAATCTTACTCAGCTACTTTATATTTTCTTTCACTTGCGACAGCATACAAAGCTATTGCTGAGTGGTGAACTCAGTGGTGTACAAACTAATAATTTAAAACTTCATACAAATTATTCTTAACAATTCATAATGAATAAAAATTTAAAATTTCTAAATTCTTCAAAATCTATAACATTCAGAAATCAATATTTTCATTAATACAAATTATTCATTTGAATAACATTTTGATCAACTAGTAACTATTTATTTACATTTCTTTTAAATTCCGAAACAATACAAAAATATTTTGAATCACCAACAAATTATTTATTTCAATCACAATTTATCAAATTATGCATACTTTAAAGGGTGTTGCCAACAATTCACACAGTTGAACCCATGACCCAAAATTCAAATAGATGTCGTGTTGTACACCATGACAGTTCATACTCTCCCAATAACCGAGGCTAAAAGGGAGGAACAAAGACTAGCTAGTATATATGAGTACCCATTCAAACTCTTTCCCAACTGGCAAGTCAGAGAGAAAGGAACTCGCCCCATCTAGTGAAGGAGATATCTCACTAGACAAGCTAAGGAGAATTTACAACAAATTTTGCCATGTCAACTGTGGTTTCAAATCATATTCAAAACAATTTCTGTTTATAAAGTATTTACAAATCATCAACATATTTAATCATCATAAATTCATGCTCAAGGTTGGCAATACATCAAACTTAAAATTTACGATTCTCAAAACCATGCAATAAACCTTAAATGCATAAAAAAAAATTACATTTAATTTATACAATTTCATTCAACAAATTAAAATCCTCAACACAACAAAATTATAAATCATAAAATAACTTTTTCAAATCAATGTAGAAGTGAAAAGTAACAAAATAGTTAGTTGTGCACAAACCTTATACGAGTCGCCTTTTGGCCTTGACTCGATGTCTCGGGTTCTTTCCCGGTATTCTTTTCCCAATTGGTCTCATATCAATTGGACTTGTAAATTTTCAGTTTTGGTCCTTCAAAGGGACCTTGGTCCTGCTGCCTGCAGCATGACCACATTCAATCCGAATTTGAACTCAATTCCAACACTTCCAACACACTTCAATTGGTCACAAATGACCATTTCTCACCTCAAACTAGGTCAAACACATCATTTCACCATTTCTCCAAATTTTGTCTACCAAACCCTAGGTCCAAAACCCTAACTCACAATTTTTTTTACATTTAATTAATTCAACACATATAAACTTACTTACTCAACTCATTCAAGCTCATGTTTACTTTTAATTCAATCAAATACATGCAATTCTCACCCCTACATAGGCTGGACGAATTTTCCTTTGGTCCTCTAAAGATGTTTTCTTTTCATTTTATGTTAATTTCTAATTTCTTTATGCTATACATACATTAATTAAACTAAAAATTTAAAGTTTGAATTACTAACCTTATGTAGAATTTTCTTCCCTTCAAAACTCTTCTTCCTTTGTTTTTCTTTTTGTTATCAAGCTCCTTAGCAAGGTCTAAATACAAGTTTTAATTATAGAAAGTGAGGTTTCTATGGTGGGATTTAGGGTTTCTTCAAGCTCAAAATGAGCTTTAATGGAGGATAAAGTGAGGGAGAGAGGAGAGAGGCAGCAAAATGAGGAAGAAGAAGACTTTTTTTGTTCATTTTTTTTCTTTTCTTTTATCAATTTATGCTCTTGAAAGACCACAAAAATTATCCAAAAATTAATTTTTAATTATATTGTATATTGCATCATGTATGATGTCATGCATGATGTCATCACCCTTTTTCATTTTTTCTTTTTCTTTTTTTTTATTTTTTTTCATTAGTTCTTTAATTTAATTCTTGATCCCAACATTTTCTTTTCTCCGATTTTATTGGACAGTTAGATCAGGAGTCAGCTCTCGGGGTCAATTGACCAAATTGCCCCTCGCCGGTTCGATCCGGTTTGCAAATAATTCAAGATTTCCTCTAGATCCTTAACCTAATTATTTGACAGGCTTAACAATTCTTTTTTGTGATTTTCTCTTTTCCACTATGTTCGCAATAGTCCTAAGGACCGCAGCGTCACATTTTACGGTTCGAAATTTGAGTTTAAATCGACTTCGTAATCCTTCCCGAGAAGGTCACCCATTGCTGTGACTCTCAGCTCATTTAACTTCTTATGTTCTGTTTTTCTTATTTATAGTTAACTAATTGGCAATTACTAATTATTTGTGTTCAGGGCTTTTCTAGTTGTCTTAAGTATGGTTCTAATCCCCTCAGTTGTCTGGACTGACACTGGTCACCGAAATAATGAAATATACCAGGCTATACAAATAGGGGTGTTACATTTGTGATCTCTACAAAAGATGTAGCCCTATGTCTAAGCTTTCCAACCATATAAATTTCAGGTCATTTGGACCTGTTTTGAGTGAGTTATGGCCAAAATACTGACTGTTGTTCAAATGGTCAATTTTCAGGTTTGCAAAGTCACTAATCCAGATTTGGTCAATTTTCATGTCACTTTCTGGACAGAATTTAGGTAGGCTTCCAACATGAAAGTTAGCACATTTTATGCCTAGTTTCACCTCCAATTGGCCTCATACCAATTGGAGTCACACAATTCGATTTATAGCCTAAAACACATACTGCCCTTAACACATTTTTAAAGCACCAAACCAATCACACATTCAACTAGTTATAACTTCATTCCCAAACCAAATTCAACATTTGTATCATACCACAACCATTTATCACTTCATATTATAGTCACTTTGGGTAGAATATAATGACCTTAAATACACTAAATACAAATCCTTATTTACAAAGTCCATTTATAACAATATATCCATATAATACTCCTAACCAATACATATAACTTCCATCATCAAATTACATATATTTTTACTGCTATATTATATACAAATGCTGCCACTTTTAGTACCATAATTCAACAAATTTTTCATGAATTTAAACACTTCCAATCTTCACCATGAGACTGCCCAAGTAACACATACACATCAAGCTTTCATTTTAACTTTTCAAACTTACAATTCAAACTATATAAATGGTACATCACTCCTATACATATAAGCACTTAAATCAACACCTCAATCACCATTTACATGAAGAAATAATTCATTAATCTTGATATTCCATGGCTGCCAAAAATAGTACCCTCCAATAACTCATTAAAACCTCAAAGTTTCTTCATAAATCTACTCACCACAACACCCACACAAACTTTAATGAAGCAAAAATGGAAAATAAGCACTTACCTATTTTGAAGCTTGTTAAAAACTCATCAAAACCACTCTTT
The DNA here is from genome assembly GCF_030052815.1 of Hevea brasiliensis. Taxonomy (NCBI): domain Eukaryota; kingdom Viridiplantae; phylum Streptophyta; class Magnoliopsida; order Malpighiales; family Euphorbiaceae; genus Hevea; species Hevea brasiliensis. Next base: position 53,234,614 of record NC_079499.1, read on the forward strand.
CTTGCTCCCAATATACTGCCCATGATGTATGGACTAAGTTTAATGAAAGAAGCCTTTGATTTCATGGAGAGGATGAAGAGGTTGGAAGTGATACATGTGGGGCGGCCATGGATGAAGCTTGGGAGCTTTTCAATTCGACAAGAAGAATGGAGAAGATGAAAGTGATCAAATGGCTATCCACTTTGTCCTCAAGTGAGCTTTTATAGTCCACTAATTGTCCACTTAGTGCTCCACTAATTAACATTAACATTATAATAATCCAAGTTTTCCCTAATTGCACTAATGTCTTTATTTTCATTTAATTTACATTATGTGTAATAATTCTTATTTTCATGGCATTTTCAAAATTTAACACTACTAATTTTTCATGGACATTTAGGTCAAAAGTCAACTCTATGTGTCAATTGACCAAAAAGCCCTCTTCGAGTTGTTTTTTCGATTTTTCGGTGACATCGATTTAATCCTCGTCCCGCCGATTTTCTTAAGTTTTTGTTTTTATTTGTACTGACTTACTAATTTTTCTTTGATATTTCCAATGTCAATTACACTTCAATAGGTGTTTATTTAAGTCTTCAAAATATTTCTTATGGTTCCCTGCAGTCCAGGACTAATCAACGGTCCACGCCGCAACTTCCCAGTGCGGTCACCCATCGCTACGGTTTTAAGCTTGTTTAACTTAGTTACATTTCATTGCTATTATTTTTCCTTTATTTTTCTTGTATTTTCCTCTATTGTATTTCATTATTTCATATCTCCTCACTAATATTTAAGTATAATTCGAGGAATTCTAGTTGTCCGGACAGACACTGGTCACCAAAATAGTAGAACGCACTACCGAATGTAGTGCTGTTAGAAAGAGTTCTGATGATATTAAGAGTTAATATCATATCTCATTGCCAATTAGTGATGAGCCTAGTGAGTCACACACATACACAAGTTAATCACCAAGTAAAATGTGATTTAGTTGATTAGTTAAATAGGTTTGGTTTGCAATGAGATTGCAAAGTCTCTAGCATGGCTTGAAACCAAATCTAGGTTATTGGATGTATAGTAAAAGTTAAATTTATATTTAAAGTGTTTAAATATAAATTTGATTATGAGAAATTAATTAATGGAGATTAATTAATTAATTTATATTTGATATAAATTGATTAGAAAAGGAGAAATAATGATTTTGGGTTGAGAACTCAAAATTACAATATAAGGGTAATTTGGTCATTTCACATGGTGACATGTGGCACCATGAGATGGTGACACATGGCATCATATAAACTTGTTATTTGTCTTCCTATCCTGTAAGATGATCAAAGTCAAGATTAAGTCTAGCTTTGACACTTGGCTTAATGTGATTAAGTCAATTAAAAATAAGATGCAATGTGGTAGTAACATGTGGCAAAGGGTTTAAGTGATTATTTGACCTAATTATAAAAGGGAAAGAAAGAAGAATTAAAAATAATTCTCTCTATTATTCAAAAGGTGGTAGCACCTCTCTCCCATCTCCTCTTCTTGCTTTCTTCATCAATTCAAAGAGAAATCATTCATTCCCTTTGAATTAAAATTGCTAGAAATTATTTCTAGTGTCCTATACACTCATATAACCTCTCTAAAAGCAAAATCCCAAATTATAATTGGTTGGCAAAGGCTTGAGAAGCAAAATTGGGGGCTACCATTGGTGATCTTGGTGTGGGCAAGCTAGAGAGACAACACTTGGGGTCCTAGGAGCTTCCTAAAGGTGTCAATTGCATCCATAGTGCATTAAAGAGGTTAGTGCCCAAATTCCTCTTTCAAACTAGGGTTTAATTGAATTAATTTATTAATTCACAATCTTAAATGGCAAATGAAAATCCTAATACATATTAAAAGTGTTTTTATATGAAACTGAGGATTGAAATTAAATAGGCACATAAGAGATGTGACATGATACATGAAACCCTAGAAGAAAAATTTTGAAATTCAATGCTCCAATGCACCAATTACCATGCTTTCGCTCCTTCAACTAGTATCAGAGCCACTATATTTGCCATTAGGATTGAATATGAGGTTTAATTGTGTGATTGGATCAAATGTTAATTGATTGAAAGCTGGTTGGGTATTCCAAAGTTGGCGGCATCAATGAGACAATGCTCATGGGTGGTGGCTTGAATATGATTCACACCCTAAGGGTATATTTGGTATATGGGCTTGGTTTTTAGGCCCATAATTAAGCCCATACCTAATTAAATTATTTAATTAGAAATTTTAATCACACAATTAATTTATGAAAATTGTTTTCATAAAGTTAAATTTGGAAAAGGGTTTCTAAATTTAAATTTATTTGAATGACATTTAAATCTGAATTTTTGATTGAATATGTGATATTCAATTTAATTTTTTAGTATGTATATTTCATTTAATTGTTAGATTTTAATATGCATGATGGATGATCATGGATAATAAAAGACCAATGTGATTGGATTTATTTCTTTTATTTTTCTTTGGGTTGTAAAATAATTAATTTTATTTTAGTGGCATGTATTATAAATGTTATAATAATTTGGGTTGTAATTTCATTTATTTAAGGACTTTAAAGTTCATATTTTTGTAAATTCGCCTTCGTATGCCAAGGATTACAATGTAATTGGATTGTAAGAAGATCAAGGAGGTCAAGAGCATTGGTGGGTCAGTGGGAGGAAATCAAGATCAAGGGTTGATTATGTACTCCTTCAGCAACTCTTGTAAAATGAATGAATGAAATACACCTAGGAATGCCCTGATTCAATTCTTGGTGGCTCAGAATTGAATCCCTTAGAAAGTCCATGATCATACCATATTATTTCTTTATCCATGTATGCATGAGATGTATGGGAATGTATGCAAGTATATGATATATGTATGCTAATTGGATAATATGCAAAGTGAGACCATAATAGTAATTAAGCCGACCACTAAATCTTCCAAACAAATGATTAAGTTGGAAATATTATAATTAAAGTAATTATATCATGGCCCTCTATTGAGACAATTATTTTAAGAAATTTTAAATACTTGCATGTGGTGCATTTAATTTAAGAGATTTTCTTAAGAATAATTGTTAAGCATCAGATGTTGAAAATATGTAAATAGTTGATGGCCAGTAATGGATGTGCCTGAGGACATTAAAATTATTTGCATGTTTACTGGCTCAATGGGATCAACTTAACTAATGCAAGATAAATCAATAATGGATGTGCCTGAGATTTTGAGCATTAGAGGCTAGACAAATGATTGAACCTCACATGAGATGTGATGGGCAAGGAGTTGCTCACTTATAATTTATTGTAATTCCAATAATGGATGTACCTGAAGATGATTAATAAGACGATAAGAATTCAATCACCCACTAGAAATCCATCTAACTAAGATTTTCGTTTCCTACTTTGGAAGTGTAGGATTCGCCAAGTTAGTGAGAGGACCAATTTGATTAAAATACCATAATCATTTTGGTTGATTACTTGATATATTTACTAATTAATCTAGTTATTTTCTATAATTAATTTTCTGATAATAATGAGCACACAACAACCACCACCATCCAATATCCTTGCGAGCATACTTGATCACAATAGGTTGACGGGACCTAATCTTTCTAATTGGCTAAGAAATTTAAAACTTGTCCTGAACCTAAAACGTATTGGATATGTTCTAGACTCAAAAGTTACTGGTCCCTTACCTCCAGAGGCCACTCAAGAGGAACATAACACTTTCGACAAGTGGAAAGAGCATGATATGAGAGCCAAATGTTACATGCTTGCTTCTATGACTAATGAGTTATAGAAGCAACATGAAAACATGCATACTGCAAGTGAGATCCTCTTTTACCTACAAGAGTTGTATGGTGAGCATAGCATAAATGCTAGATATGAGATATCTAGGCGGCTATTTTGAATGGGGATGTCTAAGGGACAAAATGTTGGGGATCATGTTCACAAGATGATTCGGCTTATAGAGCAACTAGAATATCTTGACTTTAACATAGATTTCCAACTGCAGATGGCTTTGATCCTTCAGTCCCTACCTGAGTCATTTGGAAATTTTGTGACAAATTTTCATATGACTAAGCAGAAATACACTTTGACTGATTTACTTAACATGCTGGTTATTGCCCAAAAGAATATACCAGGCAATAAAGGAAAAAAAGGTAGCTTTGATTACATCTTCTTCTGCTGGAATGTCCAACAAGAAGAAGGGATAAAGAAAAGGAAACCTCAGGTTCCTAGAACTTCCAAGAAGATAGCCAAACAGAAAGCAAAGACCAAAGCTGATGGAGGCAAAGGAAAGTGTTTCCACTGCCAGAAGGATGGGCATTGGAAAAGGAACTGCCTAGAGTATCTTACTTCTCTGAAGGACAAGAAGGATGCACCTTCAGAAGGTATGTCTATATCTTGTTATTTAGATGCTGATGATGCTCATAGTTCATCTACAGCTTGGGTTTTAGACACTGGTGCCAATTCTCACATTTGTTATGATATGCAGGAACTAGCAAACAGCAGCAGCTTGCATGCTCAAGATGTTAGACTCTGAATTGCCGATGGCTCAACTGTTGAAGCTTTAGCCATAGGATCTAAATCTTTTTACATGTGTGGACATGTTTTGTGTTTAAATAATATTTTATATGTACTTGATGCTTTTAAGAACATCATTTCTATATCTAGTTTAACTAGAAACGGTTGTGAATTTTAGTTCACAAATGATGTTTGCAATATTTATTTCAGAAATAAATATGTTAGCTTGGGTTATATGCATGATGGTCTTTATTATTTGGATAATAATGATAAACACAAATTGAATGCAAGCAATCTAAATGAATGTAATGCCATTATGAAAATCAAATCTAGTCCAAAACATCTTTGGCACTTAAGATGAAGTCATATTGCAGAAGATAGGATTACAAAACTGAGAAAAATGGGGATTTTTATCCTCATTGGGTTTTGAACCTAATCAAACTTTTGAATCCTGGCTTTAGGGCAAAATGACTAGATTTCCCTTTATTGGACAAGGACTAAGAGCTAAAAATATTTTAGAGCTAATACATAGTAATATATGTGGTCCATTTAAAGAAATGGCTAGAGGTAGTTTTTATTATTTTATTACCTTTAATGATGATAAATCAAGGTTTGGGTATTTGTGTTTGTTGAAATACAAACATGAATCCTTTGAAAAGTTCAAAGAATTTAAATATGAAGTAGAAAATTGTTAGTAGTATGCCCTAGAGCATATCATTTAGTATATATCTTGTACATGTTTTTATTAATAAAAGGCATTTTCACTTTTCCGTTTATATAATATATTTATGTGTAATAGAAGAGGTCCATTGATATTTTGTTAGAAATTCTATTCTTAAGTTATTAAGAATATGAGTGACAGTATTTCTAGCACAAAGTATCATAAATAGGTTCACAATCGAGGATACTTCACAATAAGGACATGACTTATCCAGAAATATTGTAATCATGTTTATCCCTAAGTTATTTATATGAGATGTAAATAAGATGGAATGGTGAGTCTCATACCATATAACAAACATGATAGGCACTTATACATGATAAGTAGGTCGAACCAGTGACATTTATGACAAGCACATGGAGTTTACTCTTGTCAATGTATTGTCATAAATCATATCAGTGCATATAATCTTTAGACCTGAGATTGTATATAGGCGGTTTGAGTTTAATACTGCTTTCATACTTGTACTGTGTATGGGTATATGGGCATGTATTGGCTCCTACTAATTATATATGGAGGTAGGTGTTGATCAAGATGGAATCTATTCCTCTAAGTAAATAGGGATAAAATCCTATATTCATTTAATTGTTCTTGATGTTTCAAGTTCCTAGCCAGGATAGATAGATTTAATCAGAAAAGAGTTTCTGATGAGAAAATCTTTTTAATCAAGAACTGGAATTAAAAGAGAATATAATATTCATAGCAAATGGGGTTTGACATAAACCATGACTCCAGCTTGAGTTGGGATTTTTTAACAGAGAGATTTTAGTACATGGTAACATATGATTATAGGTTTATTTAAGGTAAACCTTATTACTAATTGGGTGGCCATGGCATGCTATGCTAGGTGTTAACCATGGTCTATGAGGTGCATAAAATGATTTAGAAAAATCATTTATGGTAAGAAAGAGTTCTGATAATATTAAGAGTTAATATCATGTCTCATTGCCAATTGGTGATGAGCCTAGTAAGTCACACACATACACAAGTAATCATCAAATTAAATATGATAGTCCCTAGCATGGCTTGAAACCAAATCTAGGTTATTGGATGTATAGTATAAGCTAAATTTATATTTAAAGTGTTTAAATATGAATTTGATTAGTGAGAAATTAATTAATAGAGATTAATTAATTTATATTTGATATAAATTGATTAGAAGAAGAGAAATAATTATTTTAGATTGAGAACTCAAAATTAAGACACAGGGGTATTTTGGTCATTTCACAGAGTGACATGTGGCACCATGAGATGGTGACACATGGCACTACACATAAGCTTACCAAATGTTTTTTAATCTTGTAAGCTGATCAAAGTCAAGATTAAATATAGGTTTGACACTTGGCACAATGTGATTGGGTCAATTAAACCTAGAGCTAATCAGAAGGTGACATGTGGCAAGGGTTTTAAGTATTAACCTAGCTATATAAGTATTGTTATGAAAAGAAAAAAATAACAAGCTACTGCCTTTCTCTTTGTGCCGCCACCTTGGAGACCTCTTCCTTCTCTTCTTCTTCATCTCTCATCAATTCAATTAGCAAACAATCTCTTGAATTAAAAATACTAGAAATTGTTTCTAGTGTTTTGTTTACATCTCTAATCTCTCAAATGACAAAACTTGATTTTCTAATTCATAGAAAAAGCTTTAAAAGCTTTTCAAGGGCTGCCATAGGTGATCTTGGTGTGGACAAGCTAGAGAGACAACATCTGGTGTCCTAAAAACGCATCCCAAAGGTGCCAAACACACTGCAGTGCATCAAAAGGTTAGTGCACTTGTTTTGATCTAATCTAGGGTTCTTAAAATTAATATGATTAATTCTAAAATCTTAAATGACAAATGTAGATCCAAAAATATATTAAAAGAGTTTTAATATGCTGTTTATTATTGAAATCAAATAGATAAAAATGAATCTTGCTTGATGCATGTGACCCTAGATGAAAAATTTTGAATTTCAATGATCTAAACTTGTGTTTTTCATGCTTCCGCTCCTTCAAAAATCAAACAGGAAAAAGTATTAAAACTCTTTGATCAGATCGTGTAGGTGAATACTTCATTACTAAATTTGATGAATACTTGAAAGAGCATGGCATTGTCTCCCAACTGACTCCTCCAGGAATGTCACAACTGAATGGTGTATCTGAAAGGAGAAATTGTACCCTATTAGATATGGTACGCAGTATGATGAGCTATACTGATATGCCAATCTCCTTTTGGAGATTTTCATTAGAATCAGCTTTGCATATTCTGAATAGGATTCTGTCAAAATCAGTTTCTTCCACACCTTATGAGATATGGCATGGAAGAGAACTGAGTCTTAAGCATGTTAAGATTTGGGGTTATCCAACTTACATTAAAAAGCTAAACAGTGATAAATTAAAAATCGAATCAGAAAAAGCTTGATTTGTTGGATATCCAAAAGAAAGTTTTGAATTTTATTTTTATTTGCCAACATTACGAAGAGTTGTGGTAAGCAGATGTTAGTAGTGAAGGAGCGAAAAAATGAAAAACATAAGTTTAGATCATTGAATTCAAAATTTTTCTTCTAGGTTCTCATGCATCATGCAAGATTTATTATTTATCGATTTGATTTCAATGTTAAACAGCATATTAAAACACTTTTAATATGTTTTTGGATCTACATTTGCCTTTTAATTTTTTAGAATTAACAGATTAATTCATTAGAACCTTAGATTAAATCAAGAACAAGTGCACTAAGTGTAACACCCTCACTGTAGCAATTCCATACATCCTACCGTTCTGATGACCAGTGTCGGTCCTAACAGCTAGAACGTCTATAAAAATATTTAAACTAAAATGAGGAACCATAATTAACTCAAATATTAATAAGAAAAATTTAGGAAAAATTTTAGAAATGAGCCGGTGCCCTAGCGATGGGTAACCCAGTGGAAAGTTGTGGTCATCGCAACTAGGAGCCCTAGTCCCAGGCAAAAATTTATAAAATAATTTTTGGGACTCTAAGGAAGAGTCATTGAGGTTTCTATGGCATTAGAATGCCAAGAAAATGCTTAGAAAATTTTTTCAATTGGTACAGACAATTTTAGTCTGTTAAGCCAAACAGATGGCATTTTGGTCATTTCGCCTTCAGAGGTGATTTTTGACCGACTTGTCCAGTTAAGTAAATAATTATTATGACATAAAATATGAATAAATGTTGCTATAAAATTAAATTGAAAATGAGTAGAGAAGAAAGGAAAGGAAAATGAGAAAAATGTCAATTATGACATCACCATGAGGTCATTAAAAGTGCTCCCATCAATCACATTTGAACAAGCTATTAAAAACCAATTAAAAAGAAATAAAAGGAGGTAAAAATAAACAAAAGACATCTACTCTTCCTCACCCAAAGCAGGCATCACCCACTTCCCAAAACCCAACCTCCATGGAAGCTTAAAGCAAGCTCCAAATCCCACCTCATCTCACCTTGAAACCACAAACTTGCTTCACTAAAAACTAATTTTGCAACTTGAACAACCTCTAGCCAGCAAAAAGAAGAAGGAAGAAGGAAGTTTTGAAGACTTGGAAAAGTTAGCAAAAGAGGTTAGTGTCCAATCTCCTACCCCTTTGATTTAATTCATGTTTATTGGCATGAAATAAGTAAAAAATATAAGAAAAACAAAATAAAACTTATGTGTGTCAATCCCTATAATTTCGGCAGCTTAGGGGTAGTTAGGGTTTGATGAAATTACTTGAAACAAAGTGTTTATGAGCTGCTCATACCATGAGATGAGTGCTTGAACGTGTAAGAGTAAGTAAAATGCAAGTGTGATGCATGAATGAACCTTGAAAATGCAAACACTTGAACAACATTAGGGTTTGCTCATGTAATGGTATGTTAAAATTGTAATGGTCAATTAGTGACCATTTGAATGTGTGTGAGGAGGAATTGAAGTGAGTAAGGATGTTGGAGTTGAACTTAGGCATGCTGCCCTTGGTGACCTGCAAGACTGGTTGTGAGTCCAATAGGTTTGGGCAGCTATAAATGGACTTGTATAGGTTCAATTGGTGCAAGGATAATTGGACATGAAACTAGACACATAATGGCACAACTTTGGTGAAGAAACCCTGCTCAGAAAACCAAACCAAGTTGACCTAAAAATTGCCCTAATCCAGGTGACTTGCATTCTGCCTGGGCAAAATGACTAAATGAACAGTATTTATTCATTTTGTCATAACTCAGTGTAGAGAGGTCCAATTGACCTGAAATTTTACCATCAGATAGCTAAGACATAGACCTACAACTTTCATGAAGAAACCAAACCCAAATTTTGATCATAACATGTTCAAAAATTGACCTGTATTCAGTGTACAAAACACTGTAGATTTGGTTCTGTCCAGAAAATCTGGAAAATTTGCAATCCGGCCAGTTATGGTATTTAGGCCATAACTTGAGCTACAAAACTCCAAATGAAGTGATTCAAAAAAAGAAATGTAACTAGAAACAATAAGAAACAACTTTCATGAAGACAATTTTGCCAAATTCCTACTGTACAAATAATCAATGGAACAGTAAACTTAATGCTTGAAATCTGGAAATTGTGAATAACCAATACTAAGCTTTGAAAACAACTGTAGAATGCAAAATGTGGTATATTAGAGATATTTGAACCAATATACCTATTGTCTATGAAAAAGTCAACATTTTAGTTGATTAATGAAATGAATAGTAACAATGAAACTTCAATTTCAAGAATGGAAAAATTTTAAAGTGTAACATGCCCTAGTACACCTAGTAAGATTGGTTTGGATAGGTTGGCATGCCAATAGGATTCAGTTAGCAGTACTGCATATAGCATTATGCCATTCTGTGATTTTATGGCTTTTAGCCATTCTGTAATTATGGTGATACTTGGCCTTGTGCCTAATATTTATTACAGCTTATCGGCTATTTTGTTGCACACCGGGAGATACATATGTGACCGATGGTGTGACAGCCTGAGGTACTTGATACCCAGTGCCAGTTTACCCGTTTATCCAGTCCAGTCATCCAATATAGGTTACTTGGGCAATCAAAATGAAGTTGATAAATTTAATGAAATAATGAATATAACAAGTACCAAATAATTAAGACTACAAATAATTATAAAAAATTTGTCTGTATGAGACATCAATACATTCACTGCATATTTATTTTCTTTTAGTTTTTTTTTTATTTTATTATTAGCACCACTAAGTATTATTGCTTAGTGCATCGCTTTTTGCCATGCCTAGGTTTTGGAGAGACAGACAGAGAGCCCAGCAGACCACAGACTGGGTGAGGCCATCTACAATTCTGCATAGTGTCCGTGTCACCTCACAGACTTGAGTGCATTGATAGGACACTAGGTCTCATTTTGGTATTTTGTAATTAACTTTTATTTTCTCATGTATAATTGAAACTTATGTAATATATTTTGGTATTAATGTAAATAGTAGAAATTTGTGTTTATAAATGAAAAAATTGAGTTTTTATTTATGACTTGTATATGAATATCATGTGAAATGAATGAATGAAAAATGGAAGTATTGTTGAGAAATATTGAGACTCTATTGATGTAATGGAGTTTGGTAATAATTGAAAACGTATTAGAAGTGTTTTTCATAAGTTCTGAAGAACTGTTTTCTCTATTTTTAGCCGGTACTCTGCTGGATTTTCTATAAAATTTACAGAACCTCAAATAAATTTATAATTTCAATAAATGACTTAAATGAATTATATTTCATGAATTGCACTTTAGAACCATTAGAAATAAATTAAGGAAAAATAAAAATGATTAAAATAAAATATGGTGTTCCGATACACTGTGTGACATATCTTACTCGGCTATACTGTAGTCGGGTAAGGGGTGTCACACTAAGATCACCAATGACAGCCCCTTGAACAGCTTCTCAAGCCTTTCCAATCAATTAGAAATTAAGGTTTTTCCTTTAGAGATGTTATAGATGTATACAAGATACTAAAAATGATTTATAGCAATTTTAATTCAAGAGAATGTTGGCAATTCTCTTTGAATTGATGAGAGATGAAGAAGAAGAGAGAGGAGAGCTTCTTTGGGTGGTGGCACATATGAAAGAAATAGCAGCTTATTTTTTTGTTCTTTCATCCTTTCCCTCATATAGCTAGGTCATCACTTAAAACCCTTGCCACATGTCATCTTCTGATTGGCTCTTAATTTAATTGACCCAATCACATTGTGCCAAGTGTCAAACTTAGATTTAATCTTGACTTTAATCATCTTACATGATTAAAAAACAAATGGCAAGCTTATGTGTAGTGCCATGTGTCACCATCTCATGGTTCTACATGTCACCTTGTGAAATGACCAAATTACCCTTATGTCTTAATTTTGAGTTCTCAACCCAAAATAATTCTTTCTCTTCTTCTAATCAATTTATATCAAATATAAATTAATTAATTAATCTCTATTAATTAATTTCTCATAATTAAATTCATATTTAAACACTTTAAATATAAATTTAACTTATATTATACATCTAATAACCTAGATTTGGTTTCAAGCCATGCTAGGGACTTTGCAATCTAATTGCAAACCAAACCTATTTAATTAATCAATTAAACTCTTTAATTAATTAATTAAATCACATTTAACTTGGTGATTACTTGTGTATGTGTGTGACTCACTAGGCTCATTATTAATTGGCAATGAGATATGAAATTAACTCTTAATATCATCAGAATTCTTTCTTACCATAAATGATTTCTCTAAATCATTTTAGGCAGCTCATAGACTATGGTTAACACCTAGCATAGCATGCCATAGCCACCCAATCAGTAATAAGGTTTACCTTAAATGAACCTATAATCATATGTTACCATACACTAGAATCTCTCTGTTACAAAATCCCAATTCGAGCTGGAGTCATGGTTTATGTCAAACCCCATTTGCTATAAAAATTATTTTCACTTTTAATTCCAGTTCTTGATTAAAAAGATTTTCTCATCAGAAACTCTTTTCTGATTAAATTTATCTGTCTTGGCCAGGAACTTGAAACATCAAGAACAATTAAATGAATATAGGATTTTATCCCTATTTACTTAGAGGAACAGATTCCATCTTGATCTACACCTACCTCCATATATAACTAGTAGGAGCCAACACATGCCCATATACCCATACACAGTATAAGTATGAAAGCAGTATCAAACTCAAACCACCTATATACAAGATAATTGTGCTATCTCAGGTCTAAAGATTATTTGCAATGATATGATTTATGACAATACATTGACAAGAGTAAACTCTATGTGCTTGTCATAAATGTCACTGGTTCGGTCTACTTATCATGCATAAGTGCCTATCATGTTTGTTATATGGCATGAGACTCACCATTCCATCCTATTTATATCTCATATAAGTACATTGGGAACAAACATGAATACAATCTTTCTGGATAAGTCAAGTTCTGTGTGAAGTATCCTCGATTGTGAACCAATTTATGATACTTTGTGCTAGAAATACTGTCACTCATATTCTTAACAACTTAAGAATAGAATTTCTAACAAAATATCAATGGACCTTTTCTAGTACACATAAATATATTATATAAATGGAAAAGTGAAAATGCCTTTTATTAATAAAACATGTACAAGATACATACTAAATGATATGCTCTAGGGCATACTACTAACAATCTCCCACTAGCACTAGAGCCATTCATTACAATACCTTAGACCCATCTTCTCAAGATGTCGGTCTAGTTGAGTTTGAGGCATAGGCTTAGTGAATGGATCAATTGGATTTTTAGCTGATGCTATTTTCTACATGGCTACATCGCCTTGCCCAACTATCTCTTTGACAATGTAGTAGCGCCTTTCTATGTGTTTGGATTTCTAGTGAGACCAGGGTTCCTTATATCCAAACAGCCTTTTTTTGCAGCGTTTGATGTAATAGTGTACTCGGCCTCTGTGGTGGAATTAGCAGTAGTACTCTATTTGGAACTCTTCCAACTGACTGTACTTTCATTACAAATGAACACAAACCCAAAGGTAGACTTTCTATCATCGATATCTAATTGAAAATCAGAATCAGTGTAACCATCCAATTGCAAGTCACCACCTCCATAAATCAAGAATAAATCCTTAGTTCTTCTCAAGTATTTAAGGATATTCTTGACAATTATCCAGTGTTCCAAACCTGGATTGGATTGAAACCTACTAGTCAAACTAACAGATGTGCAATATCTGGCCTAGTACACATCGTTGCATACATCAAACTTTCAATGGCCAAAGCATATGGAATCCTGGCCATTTTATCTCTTTCTTTAGGAGTCTTAAGAGACATGTGGATACCATGTTTCACTGGTAACAATCCTCTCTTGGAATCAAGCATGTTAAACCTCTTTAACACCTTTTCCAAGTATAGACTTTGGGATAAACCAATTATTTTTTTTGCTCTATCTCTATAGATGCGAATCCCAAGAATATAGGTTGCCTCTCCTAAGTCTTTCATGGAGAATGTATTCGATAACCATACCTTTACAGTTGTCAACATACCTGTGTCATTACTCATCAATAAAATGTCATCCACATATAAGACAAGGGAAGTGACAGCACTAGCACTAACCTTCTTATATACACATGGCTCATCCTCATTTTTGATAAAACCAAATGACTTAATGGCTTCATCAAAATAGATGTTCCAACTCCTCGAAGCTTGTTTAAACCCATAAATGGATCACTTTAGCTTGCAACCATCTTGGGATTCAAAACCCCTAGGTTGTATGCCCTAGGTTGTATGCCCTAAAGCATATCATTTAGCATATCAATGTGATTTAATTGATTAATTAAAGAGTTTAATTGATTAATTAAATAGGTTTGGTTTGCAATAAGATTGCAAAGTCCCTAGCATGGCTTGAAACCAAATCTAGGTTATTGGATGTATAGTATAAGTTAAATTTGTATTTAAAGTATTTAAATATGAATTTAATTGTGAGAAATTAATTAAAAGAGATTAATTAATTTATATTTGATATAAATTGATTTGAAGAGGAGAAATAATGATTTTGGGTTGAGAACTCAAAATTACAACATAAGGGTAATTTGATCATTTCACATGGTGACATATGGCACCATGAGATGGTGACACATGACACCATATAAGCTTGCCATTTGTCTTCCTATCATGTAAGATGATCAAAGTCAAAATTAAGTCTAGCTTTAACACTTGGCTTAATATGATTAAGTCAATTAATAATAAGATGCAATGTGGTGGTGACATGTGGCATAGGGTTTAAGTGACTTAAAGACCTAATAATAAAAGGGAGAAGAAACAAGAATAAAACATAATTCTTCTTCTTCTCTAAAAGTGGACGGCACAAAGGGTTCACCATCTTCTCTCTTCTTTTCTCACTCAATTCAAAGAAAATAACCCAAATTCCTTTGAATTAAAATTGCTAGAAATTGTTTCTAGTGTCCTATACACACATATAACCTCTCTAAAGGCAAAAACCTAAATTATAATTAGTTGGTAAAGGCTTAAGAAGCTGATTTTGGGGCTGCCCATTGGTGATCATGGTGTGGACAAGCTAGAGGGACAACACTTAAGGTTCTAGGTGCTTCCTAAAGGTGCCAATTGTAACCATAGTGCATCAAAGAGGTTAGTGCTCAAACTCCTCTTTTAAATTGGGGTTTAAATGAATTAATTTGTTAATTAACAATCTTGAATGGCAAACATAGATCCTAATACATATTAAAAGCATTTTAATACGCAATTGAGTATTGAAATTAATTAGGCACATAAGAGATGTGGCATGATGTATGAAACCCTAGAAGAAAAATTTTGAAATTCAATGCTCCTATGAACCAATCACCATGCTTCCGCTCCTTCAATTGGTATTAGAGCCATTATATTTTCCATTAGGATTGTTTATGAGATTTAATTGTGTGATTTGATCAAATTATGATTGATCTAATGCTGGTTGGATGCATCAAAGAGGTGGCGGCATCAAAAGAATGAAGCTAACCTCAATAGTGTGCATGGTTTCTTGGGTTCAATATAAAATTATTGTATATCTTTAAGCCCATATCTAATTAAATTGTTTAATTAGGAATTTTAATCACACATTTAATTTATTGAAAATTATTTTCAAGGTATTAAATTTGGAAAGAGTTTCTAAATTTAAATTTGTTTGAATGAGATTCAAATCTGAATTTTTTAGTTGAATATGAGATATTCAATTTAATTTTAGTATGTATGTTTTATTTAATTATTAAATGGTAATATGCATGATAGATGATCATGGACAATAAAAGGCCAATGTGATTAGATTGATTTTTTTTATTTTCTTTGGGTTGTAAAATAATTAATTTTTATTTTAGTGGCATGTATTATAAGCTTTGTAATAATTTGGATTGTAATTTCATTTATTTGAGGACATTAAAGTCCATGATCTTGTAAATTCGCCTTGGTATACCAAGGATTACAATGTAATTAGATTGCAAGAAGATCAAGGAGGTCAAGAGCATTGATGGAACTAGTGGGAGAAAATCAAGATCAAGTGTTGATTATGTACTCCTTCAGCAACTCTTGTAAAATAAATTAATAAAATACACCTAAGAATGCCCTGATTCAATTCTTGGTGGTTCAGAATTGAATCCCTTAGAAAGTCCATGATCATATCATATTAATTGTTTATCCATGTATGCATGAGATGTATGGGAATGTATGCAAGTATATGATATATGCATGCTAATTGGATAATGTGCAAAGTGAGACCATAATAGTAATTAAGCCAACCACTAAATCTTCTAAACAAATGATTAAGTTGGAAATAGTATAATTAAAGTAATTATATCATGGGCCCTCCATTGAGGCAATTATTTTAAGAAATTTTAAATACTTACATGTGATGCATTTAATTTAAGTGATTTTCTTAAAGATAATTGTTAAGCATGAGATATTGTAAATATGTAAATAGTTGATGGCCAATAATGGATGTGCCTGAGGATATTAAATTTATTTGCATTTTTACTGACTCAATGGGATTAACTTAACTAATGTAAGATAAATCAATAATGGATGTGCTAGAGATTTTGAGCATTAGGGGCTAGATGAATGATTGAACCTCACATGAGATGTGATGGGCAAGGAGTTGCTCACTTGTAGTTTATTGTAATTCCAATAATGGATGTGCCTAAGGATGATCAATAAGACTATAAGAATTCAATCACTCAATAGAAATCCATCCAACTAGGATTTTCGTTTCCTACTTTGGATGTGTAGGATTCGCCAAGTTAGTGGGAGGACCAATTTGATTAAAAGACCATAATCATTTTGGTTAATTACTTGATACATTTACTAATTAATCTAGTTATTTTCTACAGTTATCTTCTGATAATAATGAGCACACAACAACCACCACCATCCAATATACTTGCTAGCATACTTGACCACAATAGGTTGACGGGACCTAATCTTTCTGATTGGCTAAGAAATTTAAAACTTATCCTGAACCTAGAACGTATTGGATATGTTCTAGACTCAAAGGCTCCTGGTCCCTTACCTCCAGAGGCCACTTAAGAGGAAAATGACACTTTGGACAAGTGGAAGGAGCATGATATGAGAGCTAAATGTTACATGCTTACTTCTATGAGTAATGAGTTACAAAAGCAGCATGAAAATATGCAAAGTGCAAGGCAGATCCTCCTTCACCTGCAAGAGTTGTATGGTGAGCATAGCAAGAATGCTAGGTATGAGATATCTAGGCAGCTATTTCGAATGAGGATGTCTGAGGGACAGAATGTTGGGGATCATGTCCACAAGATGATTCGGCTTATAAAGCAGCTGAAACATCTTGACTTTAACATAGATTTCCAACTGCAGACAGA
Source organism: Hevea brasiliensis (assembly GCF_030052815.1). Classification (NCBI taxonomy): domain Eukaryota; kingdom Viridiplantae; phylum Streptophyta; class Magnoliopsida; order Malpighiales; family Euphorbiaceae; genus Hevea; species Hevea brasiliensis. Next base: position 53,251,701 of record NC_079499.1, read on the forward strand.
TTTGATCCTTCAATCCCTACCTAAGTCATTTGGGAATTTTGTGACAAATTCCATATGATAAAGTAGGAATACACCTTGGCTGGTTTACTTAACATGCTGGTTATTGCCCAAAAGAATATACCGTATAATAAAGGAAAAGAGGTAGCTTTGATTGCATTTTCTTCTTATGTTGGAAAATCCAAAAAGAAGAAGGGCAATAAGAATAAGAAACCTCAAGTTCCAGGACCTTCCAAGAAGATAGCCAAACAAAAAAGAAAGACCAAAGCTGATGGAGAAAAAGGAAAGTGTTTCCACTTCCAGAAGGATGGCCACTGAAAAAGGAACTGCTCAGAGTATCTTACTTCTCTGAAGAACAAGAAGGACACCTTCAGAAGGTAAGTCTATATCTTGTTATTTAGATGCTGATGATGCTCATAATTTATCTACAGCTTGGATTTTAGATACTGGTGCCAGTTCTAACATTTTTTATGATATACAAGAACTAGCAAATAGTAACAGCTTGCATGCTAGAGATGTTAGATTTCGGATTGGCGATGGCTTAACTGTTGAAGCTTTAGCCATGGGATCTAAGTCTTTTTACATGTGTATACATATTTTGTGTTTGAATAATATTTTGTATGTACCTGATGCTTTTAAGAACATCATTTCTATATCTAGTTTGACTAGAAATGGTTATAAATTTCACTTCACAAATGATGTTTGCAATATCTATTTTGGAAATAAAAAAGTTGGCTCGAGTTATATGTATGATGGTCTTTATTATTTGGATAATAATGATAAACACAAAATGAATGCAAGCAATTTAAATGAATGTAATGCCATGATGAAAATCAACTCAAGTTCAAAATATATTTGGCACTTAAGATTAGGTCATGTTGCAGAAGATAGGATTAGAAAACTGGAGAAAATGGAGATTTTATCCTCGTTGGGTTCTGAACCTACTCCAACTTGTGAATCCTACCTTCAAGGCAAAATGATTAGATCACCCTTTGTTAGACAAGGACTAAAAGCTAAAAATATTTTAGAGCTAATACATGGTGATGTATGTGGACCATTTAAGGAAATGGCTAGAGGCAGTTTTCATTACTTTATTACCTTTACTAATGATAAATCAAGGTTTGGGTATTTGTATTTGATGAAATACAAACATGAATCCTTTGAAAAGTTCAAATAATTTAAATCTGAAGTAGAAAATCAAACAGGAAAAAGTATTAAAACTCTTCGATCAGATCGTGGAGGTGAATATTTAAGTACTGAATTTGATAAATATTTGAAAGAGCATGGCATTGTTTCCCAGCTGACTCCTCCAGGAATGCCACAGTTGAATGGTGTATCTGAAAGGAGAAATTATACCCTATAAGATATGGTACATAGTATGATGAGTTATACTGATATGCCAATCTCCTTTTAGGGATTTGCATTAGAATCAGCTTTGCATATTCTGAATAGGATTCTATCAAAATCAGTTTCATCTCCACCTTATAAGATACAGCATGGAAGAAAACTGAGTCTTAAACATGTTAAGATTTGGGGTTGTCCAGCTTATATCAAAAAGCTGAACACTGATAAATTGGAAATCAGATCAAAAAAAGATCGATTTGTTAGATATCCAAAAGAAAGTTTTGGATATTATTTTTATTTGCCTACATCACAAAAGGTTATCGTAAGCAGAGATGTCATATTTCTTGAACAATAGTTAATTGAAAAAGGTGGCAAAGGAAGGCAAATAAAGTTAGAATTAGAGAATTTTGACCAACCAACAAATCAAATGGATATAGATCCATCTAGTCAACCTACACCTATTGAAAAAACATCTACAATAATTCCTTATAGATCAACCAGGATATCTCACCCACCAATGAGATATGGTTTTCTTGTAACGATCGGGCTCCAACCACTAAAGGAATTGTCCACTTTGGCCATAAGCCTCATGATTTTGTCCCAAAGGTGGAATGGAGAACTTCCCAGGAGGTCACCCATCCTAGAATTTCTCTCAAGCGAGCACACTTAACCCTGGAGTTCTTCCAACTCTCCAGGCCATTCCACCAAAAGGCGCCTCTAGTGATTAGTTTCCTCATTTTATATATCATTACTTTTTGAACCCAAGACCATCTCTATGATTTTCCGATGTGGGATTTGCCTAAGGGACCTTTCTCCCCCCCTTTCGGGACTCAGCGTCCTCGCTGAGGTTTGCCCCACCATCGCTCTGATACCAATTGTAACGATTGGGCTCCAACCACTAGAGGAATTGTCCGCTTTGGCCATAAGCCTCATGGTTTTGTCCCAAAAGTGAAATGGAGAACTTCCCATGAGGTCACCCATCCTAGGATTTCTCTCAAGTTAGCACGCTTAACTCTGTAGTTCTTCCAACTCTCCAGGCCATTCTACCAAAAGGCGCCTCTAGTGATTAGTTCTCCCATTTTATATATCATTACTTTTTGAACCCAAGGCAATCTTCGTGCTTTGCCGATGTGGGATTTGCCTAAGGGACCTTTGATACCTCTAAAACATGTCACACCTTGTCCCTTGTAAGGCATGACATGTTCTCGTAGCATACCTAATGAATCACTGAACTCCACCTATCGATAACCCATTAGTTATGCTACAAAGGATTTTAAAACAAACCATAGCTTTTTATCTTATCAATTCTTTTACGAAAAATTGTATGAGAATAGTTAAAATTCTATGTAAACATTCATTGGAAATAATGATAAACTAAATATTGCAAAAGTTACATTTTCATAAGTTTCAATGTAAAATACAAAATAGTTACAAACTCAAAATGTGATAGCAATGCAATGCCTTTAAATACAAACTGCTCAATGTCCGTACATCCATGCATATAGGTGAAAAATACATCAAAAGGAAATTACAGGGGTATAACTACAATATATACCCATAAACAATACCAAAATACTGCTTCCAAGTCTGCCTTCTCCATTCCACCTATGGGACAAAACCGTGAGGCTTATAGCCAAAGCGGACAATTCCTCTAGTCATTAGAGCCTGATCATTACATTTCTTCATGAAGATGAATGAGAGTTGTTTACTCATGAAGAAGTAGATCATAGAGATGATCCACATACCTATGAAGAAACTATATCAGATATAGACTCTTCAAAATGGATTGAAGCTATGAAATTCAAAATTGATTCCATGTATAAGAACCAAGTTTAGGACCTTGTCAACCCACTTGAAGGTATTGTACCTATAGGGAATAAATGGGTTTTCAAGAAGAAAATTGGTTTTGATGGAAAGGTAGAGATCTATAAAGCAAGGCTAGTAGCGAAAGGGTTTCGCTAAAGGCAAGGAATCGACTATGAAAAGACTTTCTTGCCTGTTGCCGTGCTTAAATCAATTAGGATTCTATTAGCAATAGCTGCATACTATGATTATGAGATTTGGCAGATGGGTGTCAAAACAGCTTTTCTCAATGGATACATTAAAGAAAACATTTTCATGGAACAACCTAGGGGTTTTGAATGCCAAGATGGTTCCAAGGTATGCAAGCTAAAGCGATCCTTTTATGGGTTAAAATAAGCTTCAAAGAGTTGGAACATCCATTTTGATGAAGCCATTAAGTCATTTGGTTTTATCAAAAAAGTGGATGAACCATGTGTATGTAAGAAGGTTAGTGATAGTGCTATCACTTTTCTTGTCTTATATGTGGATGACATTCTGTTAATAGGTAATGACATAGGTATGTTGACAACTGTCAAGGTATGGTTGTCAAATACATTCTCCATGAAAAACTTAGGGGAGGCAACCTATATTCTTGGAATTCACATCTATAGAGATAGAGCGAAAAGAATAATTGGTTTATCCCAAAGTCTATATTTGGAAAAGGTGTTAAAGAGGTTTAACATGCTTGATTCCAAGAGAGGATTGTTGCTAGTGAGACATGGTATCTACCTTTCTAAAGAGATGTCTCCAAAGATACCTGAAAAAAGAGATAAAATGGCCAGGATTCCATATGCTTCAGCTATTGGAAGTTTGATGTATGCAATGATGTGTACTAGGCTGAATATCACACATGTTGTTAGTTTCACTAGCAGGTTTCAATCCAATCCAGTTTGGAACACTGGATAGCTATCAAGAATATCCTCAAGTACTTGAGAAGAACTAAGGATTTATTCTTGATTTATGGAGGTGGTGACTTGCAATTGGATGGTTATACTGATTCTAATTTTCAATCAGATATCGATGATAGAAAGTCTACCTCTGGGTTTGTGTTCATTTGTAATGGAGGTGCAGTTAGTTGGCAGAGTTCTAAACAGAGTATGACTGTTGATTCCACTACAGAGGCCGAATACATTGCTGCATCAGATGCTGCAAAAGTGGCTATTTGGATATAAGGAATCCTGGTATCACTAGAAATCTAAACACATAGAAAGGCGCTACCACATTATCAGAAAGATAGTTGGGCGAGGCGATATAGCCATACAGAAAATAGTATCAGCTAAAAATCTAGCTGATCCGTTCACTAAGCCTATGTCACAAGCTCAGTTAGACTGACATCTTGAGAAGATGGGTCTAAGATATTATAATGAATGGCTCTAGTACTAGTGGGAGATTGTTAGTAGTATGCCCTAGAGCATATCATTTAGTATGTATCTTGTACGTATTTTATTAATAAAAGGCAATTTCACTTTTCTGTTTACGTAATGTATTTATGTGTAATAGAAAAGGTCCATTGATATTTTGTTAAAAATTTTATTCTTAAGTTGTTAAAAATATGAGTGACAGTATTTCTAGCACAAAGTATAATAAATCAGTCCACAATCGAGGATACTTTACACAGGACATTACTTATCCAGAAAGATTGTAATCATATTTGTTCCCAAGGCATTTATATGAGATATAAATAAGATGGAGCGGTGAGTCTCATGCAAATAACAAACATGATAGGCACTTATACATGATAAGTAGGCTGAACCAGTGACGCATATGACAAGCACATGGAGTTTACTCTTGTCAATGCATTGTCATATATCATATCAGTGCATATAATCTTTAGACCTGAGATAACACAGTTATCTTGTATATAGGTGGTTTGAGTTTGATACTACTTTCATACTTGTACTGTGTATGGGTATATGGGCATGTGTTGGCTCCTGCTAGTTATATATGGAGATAGGTGTTGATCAAGATGGAATCTGTTACCCTAAGTAAATAGGGATAAAATCTTATATTCATTTAATTGTTCTTGATGTTTCAAGTTCCTGACCAGGACAGACAGATTTAGTTAGAAAAGAGTTTCTGACAGGAAAATCTAATTAATCAAGAATTGGAATTAAAAGAGAAAATAATGTTTATAGCAAATGGAGTTTGACCAAAACCATGACTCCAGCTCAAATTGGGATTTTGTAACAGAGAGATTCTAGTGCATGGTAACATATGATTATAGGTTCATTAAGGTATTCTTTGTTACTAATTGGGTGGCCATGGTACGCTATGCTAGGTGTCAACCATGGTCTATGAGATGCCTAAAATGATTTAGAGAAATCATTCATGGTAAGAAAAAGTTCTGATGATATTAAGAGTTGATATCATATCTCATTGCCAATTAATGATGAGCCTAGTGAGTCACACACATACACAAGTTAATCACCAAGTTAAATGTGATTTAATTGGTTAATTAAAGAGTTTAATTGATTAATTAAATTGGTTTAGTTTGTAATAAGATTGTAAAGTCCCTAGCATGGCTTGAAACTAAATCTAGGTTATTGGATGTATAATATAAGTTAAATTTATATTTAAAGTGTTTAAATATGAATTTAATTGTGAGAAATCAATTAAAAGAGATTAATTAATTAATTTATATTTGATATAAATTGATTTGAAAAGGAGAAATAATGATTTTGGGTTGAGAACTCAAAATTACAACATAAGGGTAATTTGGTCATTTCACATGGTGACATGTGGCACCATGAGATGGTGACACATGGCACCATAGAAGCTTGCCATTTGTCTTCCTATCATGTAAGATGATCAAAGTCAAGATTAAGTCTAGCTTTGACACTTGACTTAATGTGATTAAGTCAATTAATAATAAGATGCAATGTGGTAGTGACATGTGGCATAGGGTTTAAGTGACTTAAAGACCTAATTATAAATGGAAAAAAAAAAAGAATAAGAATAAAACATAATTTTTCTTCTTTTTTAAAAGTGGACAAAGGGTTCACCATCTTCTCTCTTCTTTTTTTACTCAATTCAAAGACAATGACCCAAATTCCTTTGAATTAAAATTGCTAAGAAATTGTTTCTAGTGTCTTATACACACATACAACCTCTCTAAAGGCAAAAACCCAAATTATAATTGGTTGACAAAGGCTTAAGAAGCTGATTTGGGGGCTGCCCATTGGTGATCTTGGTGTGGACAAGCTAGAAGGACAACAATTGGGGTCCTAGGTGCTTCTTAAATGTGCCAATTGCATCCATAATGCATCAAAGAGGTTAGTGCTCAAACTCCTCTTTTAAATTAGGGTTTAAATGAATTAATTTGTTAATTCAAAATCTTGAATAGCAAACATAGATCCTAATACATATTAAAAGTGTTTTAATATGCAATTGAGCATTGAAATTAATTAGGCACATAAGAGATGTGGCATGATGCATGAAACCCTAGAAGAAAAATTTTGAAATTCAATACTCTCCTATGAACCAATCACCATGCTTCCGCTCCTTCAGCAGATATGCCATATTTCTTGAACAATAGTTTATTCAATAAGGAGGCAAAAGAAGGCAAATAGAGTTAGAATTAGAGAATTCTGACCAACCAACAGATCAAATGGATATAGATCCATCTAGTCAACTTACACTTATTCATAAAACATCTATAGTAATTCCTCGTAGATCAACCAGGATATCTCACCCACCAGTGAGATATGGTTTTCTTCTTGAAGATGAATAAGAGTTGTTTGCTCATGAAGAAGTAGATCATAAAGATGATCCTCTTACCCATAAAGAAGCTATATCAGATATAAACTCTTCAAAATGGATTGAAGCTATGAAATCCAAAACTGATTCCATGCATAAAAACCAAGTTTGGGACCTTGTTGACCCATCTGAAGGTATTGTACCTATAGGGAATAAATGGGTATCAAGAAGAAAATTGGTTCTGATGGAAGGGTAGAGACCTATAAAGCAAGGTTAGTAGCGAAAGGGTTTCGCCAAAGGCAAGGAATAGACTATGAGGAGACTTTCTCGCCTGTTGCTATGCTTAAATCAATTAGGATTCTATTAGCAATAGCTACATACTATGATTATGAGATTTGGCAGATGGATGTCAAAATAGCTTTTCTCAATGGATACATTGATTAAAAAATTTTCATGGAACAACCTAGGGGTTTTGAATCCCAAGATAGTTCCAAGGTGTGAAAGGTAAAGCAATCCATTTATGGGTTAAAACAACCTTCGAGGAGTTGGAGCATCCATTTTGATGAAGCCATTAAGTCATTTGGTTTTATCAAAAATATGGATGAACCATGTGTATATAAGAAGGTTAGTGATAGTGCTATCACTTTCCTTGTCTTATATGTGGATGATATTCTGTTGATAGGTAATGACATTAGTATGTTGACAACAGTAAAAGTATGGTTGTCAAATACATTCTCCATGAAAGACTTAGAAGAGGCAACCTATATTATTGAAATTCGCATCTATAGAGATAGAGTGAAAAGAATAATTGGTTTATCCCATATTCGATACTTGGGAAAGGTGTTAAAGAGGTTTAACATGCTTGATTTCAAGAGAAGATTGTTACTAGTGAGACATGATATCCACCTTTCTGAAGAGATGTCTCTAAAGACACCAGAAGAAAGAGATAAAATGGCCAGGATTCCATATGCTTCGGCTATTGAAAGTTTGATATATGCAATGATGTGTACTAGGCCAGATATCGCATATGCTGTCAGTTTGACTAGCAGGTTTCAATCCAATCCAGGTTTAGAATACTAGATAGCTATCAAGAATATCCTTAAGTACTTGAGAAGAATTAAGGATTTATACTGATTGTAACACCCCTAAGTTCGGTAATGAGTTCTACTGTTCCGGTGACCAATGTTGTCCGGACAGCTAGAATGCCTAGAACTACACTTTGATATGAGTGAGGAGACATTAAATAATGAAATACAAGAAAAGAAAATACAAGAAAAATAAAGGAAAAATAATAGTAAAGAAATGGAACTAAGTTAAGCGAGCCGAGAACCCTAGCGATGGGTGACCGCACCGGGAAGTCACGGCGTGGATCGTTGACTAGCCCTGGTCCGCGGGGAACCCTGAAAAATATTTTTAGGAGTTAAAGAGACATCAATTGAAGTAGAAATATCATTAGAAATATCAAAGAAAAATTAAATAATTAGTACAAAGAAAAGCGAGAAATCGAAAAATGGACAAAATCTGGTGTTACTGAAAAATCGGGAATGCAACCCAAACAGGGGCATTGTGGTCATTTGACACCCCTAGTTGTCTTTTGACCTAAATTTCCATTAAAAATAAATAATATTACACTTGGAAAATGTCATGAAAAATTAAATTGGTGGTACCTAATGTAAATAGAAAAAATTGGGAGTTAAATGTGGAAAAATGGAACCTTAGAATAAACAATGATTTAATTTTTACATAGTGGTCCACTAACTCATTTAAGTGGACCACTAAAGCTTCATTTGGGCAGAATATACATCTTCATCTTCAACCTTAGAACCAGCAGAAAATTTGCTCCCAAAAAACTCCATTGACGCATGGTTGAAGCTCCATGCATATGAGATTCAAGCTTCTTTCCTTCTACCTTCCTTCATCAAAGTTAGTCTACACCACTTGGGCAGTAGATTGGTAGCAAGAAGACCAAGTTTTGGTGAAGATTTAAGAAGTCTCATCCATAGGTAAGTTTGAGTTTTTTATTGTTGCTTTGTTAAAGTTTGTAAGGGTGTTATGGGTGTTTGATTTATGGAGAAATTTTTGAGTTTTGATGTTGAATGGGAATGTGCACTTTTGGCAGCCATGGAAACACCTTGAAGGCAGTTTAATTGTGCTTGTAAATGGTGAATTAAATGATTGATTAAATGTATATTGTGTAGGAAATTGTTTGGGTAATGTATACTTAGTATATGTAAATGTAAAATGAGATTTAAAGCTTGGAAAGTAATGGAATGTAAGTGTACCATTGTGGCAGTTTGTTAACTCTTGAAGAATGCTGGAATTCAGCTTGGTTTATGGAATAATGATGTTAAAATGTGTTGGTTGTTATGGCAGTTTGAATGTATGTATAGTGGTGTGAAGGTTGGACATGTGAATAAGCTTGGTTATAGAGTTAAATTGTTGTAAATTGAGTTGGGCAAATTCTGCACTTATTGGTGCACATTGAATGTAATTGTAAGCTGCCAAAATGACCTATAATGTGTTGTGAATTATGTTTAGGTCATGGTACAACCAGAATTAGTTTGAATGTTAAGTTTGGTGAGTGTTAAAAGTGATGTTTGATATGTATGCAAGAATTGCAATAAGGCAGTTTGTATTTTAGGCCTATAACTTTAATTGTGTGGCTCCAATTGGTATGAGACCAATTGCAGGTGAAACTAGGCACAAAATATGCCAACTTTCATGAAGGAAGCTTGCCAAAATTCTGCTTGCAAGGTAGCTTGAAAAATGACCAAATCCGGATTAAGTGCAAATTAGGCCTGAAAATTGACCATTTGGGCAGCAGTTAGTGTTTAGGCCATAACTCACTCAAAACAGGTCCAATTGACCTGAAATTTTAACCATGAATAGTTAAGACCCATATCTACAAGTCTTATGAAGACACCAGAGCCCAGAAATGACAATAAGTATGTCAAACAGCTTGCACAAGTTCGGCTCCAAAAACTGGCCGAACCTAAAATGACCTAAAGTGACCTAAAATGATCAATTTTGGTGCAATTTGACCAGCAATAGTAAAATGACCATAACTTGGCCTACATAACTCAGAATAACCTGAAATTTTGCCTCGCGTTCCATAAGAAATAGATCTACAAGTTTGTAGTTTTGACCGAAATTCGAAAACTGAGGGAACTAGGTCGTACGGCTAGGTCAAACTAGTATCCCGGAATCCAGCAAATCGCAAGAAAATGCAGTATACACGGAAATGAATTTGGTAACATGTACCAACCCTAAAAGACTATCGAATGTGACATATTAATGACATTAAAACCTAAATTACCTAGAAGGTGCCAAGGGTCGACATAGTTGGTTGACTAAGCGAATAAATGAATTCAGTGAATTAATTATCAAGCATTATTGTTAGAGACAGTTTAAATGAGTACTGAAACACTTCAAATTGTGTTTCTCAGTTAGCAAAGACTCAGGGAGGGGAAGGAAACACTGAGTCAGAGCCAAGAGACAGTTATCAAAGGTTTGTGCACAATATTTATTTCTTTTGAATTTTTCAATTGAAATAAATTATGATTATTTGTACGTTATTGTTTTAAATTGTGTTTGTGCACAATAAGTTTGACTTCTCATTGTCTACTTAAAAATTTAATTCAACATTATAGTTTTAAATTGTGTCCGTGCACAATACTTTTATATTCACTGCTTTTACTAGCAAATTTATGTAGAGAAATGAGTTATGAATAAGTTTTGATTGCTTTGGTTTTGGGAATATTATTTGGAACTTATTGTATTGCCAACTTTGCAAATGGAAATTTTAAGATAAAATGTGATTTATGGTTTGTATGAAATATTGTGATTTGAAATTGTTTTGATTCACATTTGGCATGACACTGTTGATATATTCCTCCCTCTTTGACTTATCAGTCTGGGGTGAGTGTGATTATGTTCCTCCTTCTTTGACTTCCCAGTCTGAGGTGAGTGTGGATGAGTACTCATTATTCAGCTAGCTTCCTCCCTCAATGATTTCGATTATTGGGGTGAGTGTGTCTTGTCGTGGTGTACAACACGGCATGTGTGGAAAAAATTGTGTCATGGCCTAAATTATGTTTTCGATTGGAAACATTGTATTATTCAGTTATTTGATCGAATTGTGTTATTGATTTGCAAAACGGTATTATTCAGTTATTTGGTCGAATTGTGTTATTGATTTGCAAAACGGTATTATTCAATTACTTGATCAAATTTGTGTTAGATGAATTTTGTAAATTGTGAAATGGAATTGTGAATCATTTGATTTGTGAACTATCAATAAAAGATTTATATATCGCATTTCAAATTGTTATTGTGCACCACTGAGTAAATTATACTCAGCGATAGCTTTTCATTGCTGTCGCAGGTAGACAGACTGACAGGGCAGCAGACTAAGCTACTAGTACATTCAGCGAGAAATCATCGGGTATATTGAGTATACCATATTCTGCATTTTATATTGTAATGTATGTTCACTGTATGTATATAGTGTTCTTGATTTTGAGCAGTTGTAAATTAAAATTGTACATTAAAGTTGTAAAATAAATTATGAGTTATTTGGACTTCTAAAAATTGTATTATATTTCTTGTATCTTAGTCTTTGAAAAATTATTATGGATTTGTGTTGAATTATGCTAGAGTTTGAGATTGAGAAAAATATTGAAGTGCTTTTTACAGGTTTTTGAAGAACTATTTTATCCAAATTACGGAGGGCACTCTGCCAAAATTTTTTTTACAGAAATTACTAATAGTCTAAATGTGTTAGTTAATTCGCCTCAGTTCAAAAAGGTTTTTAACACCTGTAAATAGTGCTCACCACTATAAAAGAAGTAAGAAAAGTTTTTAAAAATCCCTTGTAGTGTATTTAATGGGTTATCAGTAGGCGAAGTTGGTAATTCATTAGGATCATGTTATGCCTTACAGAGGGGTAGGGTGTGACACTAATTCTGATTTTCAATCAGATATCGATGATAGAAAGTTTACCTCTAGGTTTGTGTTCATTTGTAATGGAGATGCAGTCTGTTGGAAGAGTCCCAAATAGAGTACGACTGTTGATTCCACTACAGAGGCTGAATATATTACTGCATCAGATGCTGCAAAAGAGGCTGTTTGGATAAAGAAGTTCGTGACAAAACTTACAGTAGTTCCTGCCATTGAGTCAGCAGTTCCTCTTTACTGTGACAACAATGGAGCGGTCATACAGGCCAAGGAACCCCGGTCTCACCAAAAATCCAAACACATCAAAAGGTGCTACCACATTATTAGAGAGATAGTTGGGCGAGGCGATGTAGCCATACAAAAAATAGCATCAGCTAAAAATCCAGCTAATCCATTCACGAAGCCTATGTCACAAGCTCAGTAGACCGCATCTTGAGAAGATGGGCCTAAGATATTGTAATGAATGGCTCTAGTGCTAGTGGGAGATTGTTAGTAGTGTGCCCTAGAGCATATCATTTTGTATGTATCTAGTAAATATTTTATTTATAAAAAGCGATTTCATTTTTCTATTAACAGAATGTATTTATGTGTAATAGAAAAGGTCCATTGATATTTTGTTAGAAATTCTATTCTTAAGTTGTTAAGAATATGAGTCACAGTATTTTTAGCACAAAGTATCAAAAATTGGTTCACAATCGAGGATACTTCACAAAGGACATGACTTATCCAGAAAGATTATAATCATATTTGTTCCCAAGGTATTTATATGAGATATAAATAAGATGGAGTGGTGAGTCTCATGCCACATAACACACATGATAGGCACTTATACATGATAAGTAGGCCAAACCAGTAACGCTTATGACAAGCACATAGAGTTTACTCTTGTCAATGCATTGTCATATATCATATCAGTGCATATAATCTTTAGACCTGAGATAACATAGTTATCTTGTATATAGGTGGTTTGAGTTTGATACTGCTTTCATACTTGTACTGTGTATAAGTATATGGGCATGTGTTGGCTCCTACTTGTTATATATGGAGATAGGTGTTGATCAAGATGGAATCCATTATCCTAAGTAAATAGAGATAAAATCTTATGTTCATTTTATTGTTCTTGATATTTTAAGTTCTTGGCCAGGATAGACAGATTTAGTCAGAAAAGAGTTTCTAATAAGAAAATCTAATTAATCAAGAACTAGAATTAAAAGAGAACATAATGTTCATAGCAAATGGGGTTTGACATAACCATGACTCTAGCCCGAATTGGAATTTTGTAACGGAGAGATTCTAGTGCATGGTAACATATGATTATAGGTTCGTTTAAGGTATCCCTTGTTACTGATTGGGTGGCTATGGCACGCTATGCTAGCTGTCAACCATGGTCTAAAAGATGCCTAAAATTGATTTAGAGAAATCATTTATGGTAAGAAAGAGTTCTGATGATATTAAGAGTTAATATCATATCTCATTGCCAATTAGTGATGAGCCTAGTGAGTTACACACATACACAAGTTAATCACGAAGTAAAATGTGATTTAATTGATTAATTAAAGAGTTTAATTGATCAATTAAATATGTTTGGTTTGCAATAAGATTGCAAAGTCCCTAGCATGGCTTAAAACCAAATCTAGGTTATTGGATGTATAGTAAAAGTTAAATTTATATTTAAAGTTTTTAAATATGAATTTAATTGTAAGAAATTAATTAATGGAGGTTAATTAATTAATTTACATTTAATATAAATTGATTAGAAAAGGAGAAATAGTGATTTTGGATTGAGAACTCAAAATTACAACATAAGGGTAATTTGGTCATTTCACATGGTGACATGTAACACCATGAGATGGTGACACATGGCATCATATAAACTTGTCATTTTTCTTCCTATCATGCAAGATGATCAAAGTCAAGATTCAGTCTAGCTTTGACACTTGGCTTAATGTGATTAAGTCAATTAAAAATAAGATGCAATGTAGTGGTGACATGTGGCAAAAGGTTTAAGTGATTATTTGATCTAATTATAAAAGGGAAAGAAAGAAGAATTAAAAATAATTCTCTCTATTATTCAAAAGGTGGCAGCACCTCTCTCCCATCTCCTCTTCTTGCTTTCTTCATTAATTCAAAGAGAAATCATTCATTCCCGTTGAATTAAAATTGCTAGAAATTATTTCTAGTGTCTTATACACACATATAACCTCTCTAAAAGCAAAACCCCAAATTATAATTGGTTGGCAAAGGCCTAATAAGCAAAATTGGGGGCTGCCATTGGTGATCTTAGTGTGGACAAGCTAGAGGGACAACACTTGGGATCCTAGGAGCTTCCTAAAGGTGTAATTGCATCCATAGTGCATCAAAGAGGTTAGTGCCCAAATTCCTCTTTCAAACTAGGGTTTAATTGAATTAATTTGTTAATTCACAATCTTAAATGGAAAATGAAGTCCTAATACATATTAAAAGTATCTTAATATGCAATTGAGCATTGAAATTAATTTGGCACATAAGAGATGTAGCATGATGCATGAAACCCTAGAAGAAAAATTTTAAAATTCAATGCTCCAATGCACCAATTACCATGCTTCCGCTCCTTCAGTGTTTGTACTTTCTCTGGGCTCCACACTAACTCAAAAGCTTATGCAACTTTACTTCCACTCCTTATTCTTTGGTTTCTTCCACTATCACTATTCTTTCTTCTCCCTTCTCCTTTTTTTTTTTGTCTCTATTTCCTTCAATCCTTTCTCTTCTTTCTCCGCTTTCTACCTTTACATATCTTGAAGATGACATTACATCATTATCTAAATAATTAATGATCTTGGAGTTCACAACTTTGCTTCTTATTTAGGTTGGTTGGTTTGGATTAATAGGTTTCTCTTCTTTTTCCCAATGGTTATACAGTGTGCTTATCCTACTCTTTTTCTCACTCACAAGGGAAGTTTAGTGGTGATGTTGAAGATTTGTTACGGGGTCAGCTTCTTTGTTGCATTATTTGATTAAGTATGCTCAAATCTAGTTGGACATGTTGGTTTTATAGATTTTAGGAAGCTTGTTGGCCAGGTATATTTAGGTTGGTGTTTGTTAAAGGTGTACCAAATATGCAGGCTAATATTTACATGGGATTGTCTTGGACGTCAAGTGTGAGCATGTGGTCATTTTTGGATGGTTCCAGTGTTTTGTCTCTACTATCTCCCATATGGAACTCAATGGGTATGAAAAGTGTAAAATGAGGTTTAGGATAAGGAACTCTGGTGAGAAAATTACCTTTGTTCCCATGGATGGTGCCAATTGATATGTAGTGATACTAGAGATACTATAGATGAATGACATGTGGAATAGTGTTAGAGAGTATATAGTAAGGCCAATTAGTATACCAAGGGGTACCACAAATGAATGACACGTGGAATAGTGTCAGAGAATATGGTGAGGTGTATTGATATTAGGTATGGTATATAAGTGGATGTGAGGCTTATCCGACTTATTTTGGGGTGAGTATGAGAGATCCACAAATGTCCTTTTGCAAGATAGCAAAGCATTAGAGGGTAAAGGGATGTGTCCCATTTGTCAATCCAATGCTTAAGTTAGTGACTGGGAGAAGAAAGGAAAGCCTTAAGGAATAATAATAAAGAGAATGTAAGAGCTGGAAGTGCAATGGTTTAAGAGATGAAGTCTTATATACTGACTGTTAACTCAATGGGGAAGTGCCAAGTGTTGTTTATGGTATTAACTAGACGATAGAACCTAACCTTTTTAAGCATGTTATGATGAGTTTGTCTTTTGTAATAGGTGTCCTATTACCCCTGCCAAAGGGGTTATTGTGTGAGTAATGGTGACATTCGTGTGCTCATTGTACCATTATTATTTGGTCCATTAATGCATTTGTTTGATTGGAACTCAAGGGTTCCCAATAGCCTTTGTAGGGATTTATTCCTTTCCTGACTGCTATGCCCATGGATACGGTCCTCATACCACTCAGTCGCCTCTTACAAATGATATAGTCCTTCTTATTAGATTATATAAAGTTGTATAATTGGTATCAGGCAGTTGTTCATTCACATAGTGGTCAAATAACTCATTCGAGCAATTCATGGATGTTATGTACTAACCCTCATAAGAAATGGTGTGGGTTCGTATATGTATGAGCGATATGGTCAAAGGAACTCCATGTGTCACTAATATGGATTTTTGAATGTATCACACTTCAAACCCAAGGAAATAATGCAACAAACCTAAATTTGTCATTTTAAATCTACTCATCATACTAGATTTGAATTCACGTATAAAAGAGTGAGATGAGGCCATATAAATTATGTAATCAACATAAATATTAACAATAAGAAAATTATCATTACCTTGCTTTTACAAGTAATGTGTAGGTTAATTTCACTCCTTTCAAACCCATTTTGTAGAAAATACAAATTGATCTTACTATACCATGCCCATGGATCCTACTTTAACCTGTAAAGTGCCTTTCATAACTTACACACTTTTTCTTCTTTATAATTGGCTACAAAACCTTTAGGTTGAGTGACATAAACATCCTTTTCAAATTTGACACTAAAAAATGTAGACTTCACATCAAATTGACAAAGAGACCATTGTAATTGTGTAATCAAGGCTAAAATTGTTCTCACTATTTCAAATCAAGTAACGGGACAAAAAGTCTCTTTGAAATCAATACCTTACTACTATGAGTATCCCTTTGTTACTAGTCGAGCCTTGTGCTTTTGTATACTTCCATATACATGGTACTTTATTCTGAACACCCATTTAAGCCCAATTGCAATCTTCCCTTTAGGCAAATCCACTGATTCCCAAGTCTTTTTTTTTTTTTTTTTTTTTTGTATTTCAACTATATCTTCCCAAGCCCAATAGCATTGCGCCATTCTTTCATTTTTGCTACTTTCACATAAAGTACTAAATTTGAAACATACAAAGCAAAAGAACAAGGAGCATAAATTTCTCTCAAGGACTTAATTTCCTTGGAGGAGGTTCATCATATGAGATGGAACTAGAGTTGATAGGGCTTAAAGAGCTACTACTTCCAAGAGAAGAATTTTGTGAATGTAAAGGCAATGGATCAACATCTTCTAAAGCCAGAATTTGATCACTATTTTGAAAACTTCCCTAGTCCTATTTGTATATTTAACAAACACCATATTTCTATTAATAATAAACTTGCCACTTAAAAGGTTATATAGTCTATGCTTTTACCTAAGGACTAGAGCCAACAAAAATGCATTTTCATATTTTTCATCAAGTTTGTGACAATAGTGAGAGTCTACAAAAGCATAGGCTACACAACTATAAATTTTTAAGTTGCTAATGTGAGGTTTGATACCTTGCCAAGCTTGATATGGAGTTTTATTTAGAATTTCCTTTATGGGAGAGATATTCAAAAGATATACCATTGTTACAGCTGCTTCTGTGCAAAAAGAATTAGGAAGACCATTGGCTTTTAGTAAGCTCCTAACCATTTCCAACACAGTCTTGTTCTTCCATTCAACAATAACATTCTACTTCAGTGTATGTGGTGCAATGAGCTCCCTGTGAATGCCATATTATTCATAAAAGGCATTAAATTCAATGGAAGTAAACTCGCCACTTCTATTAGTGCAAAGACACTTGATACGGGTGCATGTATGATTCTCCATAAGTGCTTTAAATTTCTTGAAATTAGCAAGAGCTTCTGATTTAGATCTCATAAAATAAACCTAGTTCATGGGATTATAATCATCAATAAGCAATAAAAAAAATATTGAGTTCCACCAAATAACTCTTGGTTCATCGACCTCCATAAATCAACATGCAATAGCTCGAGACAATTATTAGCCCTCCAAGATTTGCTACGAAAAGAGTTTCTACTCTGTTTTCCCATAACACACGCCTCTTGGAAATTAAAAGAGTTAATTTTAGGTAACCCAATAACCATTTCCTTTTGACTCAACAACCTCAATCCATTTTCATTCAAATGTCCATAATGTAAATGCCATAATTTAGATTCATTGTTTCTACTAGCAATAAAGGCTGAGCAATCAAACTTAGAAACTAATGTATGGCCTAAATTTTTTTCTTGAATGGTACATGAGCCACTATCAAACAATATGTACTACTAGCCATTAATTTCCTAGCACTTAACAAATTATGAGCCAAATTAGGAAAAAATTGTATGTTATGAAGAACCTTAGTGTTACCATTGTCACACCTTACCTCTCTATAAGGCATAACATGATCCCATAGAATACCTAATAAACTACCAAACTTCACCTACCGATAAGTCATTAAGTACCCTACAAGGGATTTTAAAATAATTGTCTTACTTTTTATAAGTGGTGAGCATTTTCTAATAGGTATCAAAACATTTAATTAGAGTTTGAAAACTGGTTAAGATTTTTATCCCATTTTATTTTTCTGCAAATTTTATAAAAATTTCGGCAAAGTATTGTCTGTAATTTGAGAAAACAGTTCTTCAAATACCTATAAAAAGCACTTCCAAAGATTTATCTCAACAACTTCATCATTTCAACATCCATCCCAACCAATTTCAACATTATTTCTCAATTTCTAAAATTCAACATCATCAAAATACTATAATTCAATTTCATTCAAATTAAAACAAAATATTTCCATTTATATTTCAATAAAGATAAAGCAATTTATATACATCATTACAAAAATTTACATTAAGAAAATCCAAACTAAAATTTATTACAAGCTTTATACAACTGCTCATGACCATTTCCTACATTTACATACATTACATACATCAAAATAATTTTTACAATTAGGGTATAAAATATGCCCGATAAACTTCAAAGTAGGTAGCTCCTCAATTCTCAGTAGCTCACTCTGCTGCTCCTCTAGTTTTTATATCTGCGACAGCAATAACAGCCATCGCTAAGTACTAGGACTCAGTGGTGCACAACATACTAAAATAACCTTTATGCAAAATTTAAATCATACTTATTCAAAAATTAAACTAAACTTGAAATATAAATTCAAAACATGATTTATAAGATTTTAATCCAAACAATTCCATTTCAAAAGTCTCAAAACAAATTTCATAAAAACACACAGTTATATCATGCCACTCGAAATAAATATCATCTCAATAGCCGGAGGCTAAGGAGAAGTCACAACACAAGGCTAGCTAGCTCAAATATATGGATATCCATTCAATTTGTTCTTCTACTGGCACACACCTCAACACTTTAGCCAGAGAAGGAATCAAAATTTGAAACTGATTTCCCCCACTAGTCATGCTAGTGAGGTATTCAAATATATGGTCATGACACTGTGGTTTCAAAACTATCTTCACAATTTACTAAACATTTATTGTCATTTCAAATATATACAATTAAACTTTTAACAATTTAAATTAAAAGCATAATAAACATTTCAAGACAATGATATCACAATTCAATATTTCAATTCATTCAAAATAATGTGCAGAAGAAAATTTATAGAAATTCTATGTTGTGCACAAACCTTATACGAGTCGCCTCTTGGCCTTGACTTGATCCCTCGGGTTCTTTTCCAGTATTCTTTTCAACTGAAACACACAGTTTCACAGTATTTCAGTATCATAACTTATCATAAATCCAAAAATAAATTCAAATTTACTTTCACCTAGCTTTAATATGCTAAACTTGGCGTTCTTTAAAATTTGTGATTCGGGGTTACTATTCACTATACTATTCAAGTCAATTTGTTGACTTTCTATTGCTTAATAGGTATAGGAATTCCAATTTCACCCACATACCACATTTTTATTACTAAATTTGTTGGTTTTGGTTGTTTACTCAAATTTTAAGTCTTTTAGGCAAATTTGTAAATTTTCAGTTTTGGTATCCTATGTTGTACTATTCCATTGGTCATGTTGCTGTTAGAATTTGGCTAAGTTTTCTTCATAGAAATTATTCCTTATTGTCTTACTTTATTCTCCTTTTTGAAGCACTCCAATTGGAGCTTTGTAGCTCAAGTTATAGCCATTTGAATCATGGCTGCCGAATTGGTCTAACCCAGATTTTCTGGGAAAATTCTGGGTTTTGGCAGTTTTAGGTCACCAACTTTGGGTGGCTAAATGACTTGGTTAATGGCATAATTTGGGTTTGTGTTCTTCATGCAAGTTTTAGGTATATATCTCAGCTTTCTACTAGTAAAATTTCAGGTCATTTAGACCTGCCTAGCCCAAGTTATGACCAAATGAATAAATACTGTTCATTTGGTCATTTTTGTACAGGGCATAACACTCACATCCGAATTTGGCCAATTTGTTCACTATGCTATGGTCACTTTTTGGGCATGATTCCTGAATGAAAAATGTGTCATTTTGTGTCTAGTTTCATTCCCATTTAGCCTCACACCAATTGGATTGGTAAATTTTTAGTTTTGGTCCCTGATAGGGACGTTGGTCCTACTGCCTGCAGCACGTCCCCAAACAATCTGAATTTAAACCTAATTCTAACACTTCTAACATACCCCAATTGGTCACAAATGACTATTTTTTAGCTCAAACAAGGTCAAACACACCATTTGACTAATTATCCAATTTTTGTCCTCCATAACCCTAGGTCCAAATCCTAATTCACCAATTTGTTACATTTAATTGATTCCAAGCATACCAACATCACTTCACCACTCATACAAGCTTACCTACACTATTAATTCAATCAAATTCATACATTATCCAACCAAACCCTAGCTGGCCGAAATTTATACCTAGTCCTCCAACACTTGTTTTCATTTCATTTAATGTTAATTTCTAAGTTCATTAAGCTATAAATACAATAATTAAACTATAAATTCCAAGTTTAATTTCTAACCTTGAATGCAGAATTTTCTTTCCCTTCAAATATCTTCCTTTCTTCTTTCTTTCTTTTAAACCTTCTTTTCTAGTTTCCCAAAAAAATTTTAACCTTGGAAAAACAATTTTCTATGGTGAGGTTTTGAGATTTGCAAGCTCAAAGATGAGCTTTAATGGTGGCTTGGTGAGGGAGAGGGTGAGAGAGAAGTGGGGATGGCAACTTGAGAAGATGAAGTCTCTTTTTGTTTTTTTTTTTTTTCTTTCTTTTATGAATTTATCCTTATGGAAGACCAATAATTATCCAAAATTATTTTTTTTTTCATAATGTTTATTGCTTCATACATGATGTCATGTATGATGTCATCACTTTTCACTTTTCCTTTTTCTTTTTTTTTCTATTTACTTTTTCATTAGTTCTTTAATTTAATTCCCAATTTTGAAATTTTCTGTTCGCCAATTTTATTTGACAATTAGGTCAGGAGTCAGCTCTAGGGGTCGATTGACCAAATTGCCCCTCGTCGGTTCGAACCGGTTTACAAATAATTCAATATTTGGTCCGGATCCCTGACCTAATTATTTGACCGGCTTAACATTTCTTTTTTGTGATTTTCTCTTTTCCACTGTGTTCGCAATAGTCCTAAGGACCGCGGCATCACATTTTACGATTCAAAATTTGAGTTTAAATCAACTTCGCAGTCCTTCCCGAGAAGGTCACCCATCGCTGTGACTCTCTGCTCATTTAACCTCTTATGTTCTATTTTTCTTATTTATACTTAACTAATTGACAATTACTAATTATTTGTATTTAGGGCTTATCTAGTTATCTTAGATGTGGTTCTAATCCTCTTAATTATCCGGACCGACACCGGTCACCGGAATAGTGAAATATACCAAGCTATATAAATAGGGGTGTTACAACCATGGTTTGTTTTGATATCAATTGTACCTTTCCCTTCAACTTGGATCTATGTATCATCATTAAGTTAAACCTCTGATTTCTATGTCTCATCAAGCTCTTTAAATAGTGATTTTGCCTGACACATGATTAAAGCAACCACTGTCCAAAAACTAAACAGCATCGATAACATTTTTATCATAAGAATAAGCCATAAACAACATAATCTCTTCATTTGTAAAATTTGTTTGATTCCCTTCCTTTCTTTGCTTGGTTCGATAATAAACTTCTTTATGTCTCGGTTTCCCACATTAATGCCATTCAATTGAACACTTTGCATGAGTCCCTTTATTTCTTTGCTTAGTCTAGTAATCAGCTTCTTTGTGACCCAATTTCCCATAGTAATGGCACTTCGTTGAACTCTGATTATTCTTGAACTGCCTTTGTTCATTAGACTGTCCTCTACATACTTCATTTCCACCATGACCTTGGCCATGATATCCACAATGAAATCCTACTCTACGTAGTGCTTTGTCATTTGATTTGGTGGTGTGACAAGACTTTTTTTTTCATTTGAAAGGCTTTTTTTTTCATCTTTTGCTAATGATCTGTTCAACTTGTCCTCATGAACTTGCAAAGAACCCATTAAATCATTAAAGGAATAAGTAGATAAATCTTTGGACTCTTCCATTGCAGAAACAACAAGATCAAATTTAGGAGTTAAACTCCTTAAAATTTTTAAAAATATAGTCTCATCAGAAATTTCCTCACCATATGCTTTCATTTGAGAAACAATCATTGTAGCACTTGACAAATATTTCTAAACAGCTTTGGTAGTTCTCATTTAAAGCATTTTAAATGCTTTGAAAAGAGACTGAAATTTGGCCATGATTACCTTTGATTAGCCCTGAAATTCTATTTTTAGAGTTTGCCATGCTTCCTTTGAAGTAGTTGCCAAAGAAATTTTAAAGGAAATATCATCAATAACAACTTGTTAATGAAAGGACAGGGCCCTTACATCCTTTCTCGTGTTTTCTCGCAACCATTGCTCTTCATCTAGGTTAGGTCTAATAGCTCTTAGGACATGAACAACATTCTCATTTTGATACTCCAAAATTCATAGCTGTCACCTTTGAAAATGGGAATCAAATGCTGAGAGGAAGTAGCAATACCATTCATGGCCATTTTGTGGATTGTGTAAACCACTTTTTTTTCTTTCCTTCTTTTTTGACACTCTCTAACTTACTCTTCCAAATATATTTTTTGGTTTTGATACCAAAAATATATTGGCAAAAACTTTAACTCAAATAAGTTACTCATTAAAAGACAAAGTAAAGTGAGAGAGTAAAAGTTGAAAATTTTTTTGCCAAAAAAAGTGGACCATATATAGTTTCTGTAGAGTAACTAGACAACAAAATACAAGCCAAAAGTCTACTAAGAATGCAAATATTTATTCACCACAAATAGATAAAATAAAACAATCTTGAAAGAAAAAATCAAGAACACATAGCCGATGGTTATCGATTCTACTAAAAATTAAATTAACTGAAATTATCAGTAATGAAATATTTTTTGTAATAAGTGGTAATCCAGGTCGAACCCTAAAGACTGAATTACTAAATTTTATGCACTTGTGTAATAGAAAAAGAACAAAGGTTTGGGGAGGGGTTGTAACACTAAATCAGAAGAAATTAAAGAACTAAATTTAGGTATAAAACTCTCAATTTAAACAAACTTCGGTCCAAGGTAATTCGCATTCCAATGCATGACTCAATTGTAGACAAAAGAAATATAATTATCTCTTATTGAATACTTAGCGTAGATTTACCAAATAGCGAGGTAAAACCCCTAACTTCCCTATACTCATCAATTCGAGCCCAGCACTCTTGTTGACTCTAATTATTAATTGAATTGGTATTAAGCAATCCTCATCAAATTAATAACTGCTTTAAAAATAAGAAGTAGTTAAGCTGAACAACGATTTATAAAGCATAAATCATTTAATTCACCTATTGTTTCCTTAAGTTATTATCGCAAACTTGGATCATAATCAATAAAACCTAATTGCTACTCACATTCAATCTTACGCAACAATTATGGATTATAAAGATGAATTAGCAATTGATCACATCAAACAATTAATTAATAGGCCTTTTTACCAAATCATTCAATAGATCAAAAATAATGAAATTAGGAAACAACAGATATTCAAAAAGATATAATTTAAATTAAGAACTTGATTTCACAAATCATGCATAAGAACTAAAATCCCTTGAACTGAATTTAAAAACTTAGCCGCTCATGTTCATAGCTTACAAAAGAAAAATAAAATGGAGAGATTTAAAACTATGGACGTGAATAGAGAATAAAGGTGTCGAAGGCGTGTTAAAGGTCTGAATGGATGTGTCTCCGCTGCTGCTAAAGATGGTCTTTATAATAAAAAACCTAACTCCAAAGATAAGAACCAAACTTGGAAAATTTTTGAAATTCAAAAAGATAGATTCTCTGCTCTAGAATCACAGCCAATTTTCAACCACTTCCCTTGCGATTCTGCCTCTGACTTCTTCAGGAAAGTTGTAGCCCTACTTCTTAGCTTTCCAATGGGTACTCATTTTCCAAAATCAGAGGTCTACAGCCCAAGTTATGGACCAAAAACCAAAACTGGTTCTAACAAAATATCCAGCCCATAATGATGACTCCATTATTGTTTTTGACAAGTAAAATGGCCTTTTCTCGCTTCTAGCCCTTCACAATAATTGTAGAGGTGATTCTTAAGGTTCAATTGGGCTTAGGTTTGCTTCATTTGGACCTCTGAAGCTCCAGATATAAAATAAATCCCAAGACTGGTCATGACTCATTAAGAGTTGGCTTTTATAATAGATCCATAGATAATTTTGACAACCTTGGAGACTAATTTGGGCTTTGGTCCCTCTTTGTCATTTGTACTGCTCTGACTTAGCTTTTCAATAAATTAAACAGCATTGGATTTGGAGACCCACAACTCTAGAAATACCTGAAAAATACAGCAAAGGATAAATTAATGCAAATGCTGAAAATTTCTCCATTTAACACAATTATTCCAATAACTCTATAAAAATATGCCTAATTGATAATTATACTTTAATCAACTGAATTAGGCATAAAAATACACTAGAAATACTAAATGTAATGGGAGTAAAATTAATAAATTATGCACTTATCAAGTTTTTCCACACTTATTCCATGCATATCCTCAAGTATGACTTAAACTCTCAATTAACTCCACTTAGAAATTCACTTAACTTCAACCTATCACAAAATTCTCTAACAAAAGATTAAAAGTTTGAAAGAAGTGGCAAGTACGGTAATAACCATCACAACAAATTCCATCAACACCATACCAATATATCAACAATTCTCCAACATAAAACAAAAGGCTTGAAATCAATTAAGCTCACACAATTAAAGTTCCATAAAATTTTAAATCAATACACACCAAAATACAAGGCTAATTTATCAAGGCATAACAATTATAACTCTTTGCAAATCTTAGGGGAGATGGAAATGGACTTTTTTTTCAAATTTTAAAATTGATACTTCTCTCTCGTCACAACTACTTTTTTTTTTATTTTAACCATCACCTTCAGAAAAGTACCTTGCTCATATCTTAGCTAGCTTTTGGCCTGAGAATCGACATGGGGTTCATAAACACCCCTGGTTACTTTGCTTAACTAAAATAGCGAAGTAATTTTCAAGTTCAACCTTTTATTTCCCCCAATTTATGCATCTACATATTATAAAGTGCCCTGATAGATTATACAAAGTTTTGAAATATGCATGACACTAGTTTAAAGCACACATAACTAATCATTTCACCATTAAATCAAGCCTAAATGATTTGTAACACCCCTATGTTTGGTAGTGTGTTCTACTGTTCCCGTGACCAGTGTCTGTCTGGACATCTAGGATGCCTAGAACTACATTTAAATGTTAGTGGGGAGACACAAAATAATGAAATACAAGAAAGGAAAATACAATAAAACAAAGAAAAAATAATAGCAATGAAATGTAACCAAGTTGAACAAGCCGAAAACCATAGCGATGGGTGACCGCATTGGGAAGTTGCAGCGTGGACCGTTGACTAGCCCTGGACCGCAGGGAACCCTAGAAAATATTTTTAAGACTTAAATAAACATCTATTGAAGTATAAATGTCATTAGAAATATCAAAGAAAAATTAATTAATTAGTACAAAGAAAAACGAGAAATCGAGAAAACGATAAAACTCGGTGTTACCGAAAAATCAGAAATGCAACCCAAATAGGAGCATTGTGGTCAATTAACATCCCGAGTTGCCTTTTGACCTAAATGTCCATTAAAAATAAATGATATTACACTTGGAAAATGTCATGAAAAATTAAAATGGTGGTACATAATCTAAATAGTAAAAGATATGAGGAAAATATGGAAAATTGAAAACTTTGGATTAATTAATACTTTAACCATACTTAGTGCTCCATTAAGTGAAGTTAATGGACATATAATATAGTATATTGGGACAGAAAATCTGTCATCTTCAACCTCCCAAACAAACCAGCTGAAAATCCTCCCAAGCTTTCATCCATGGCCACCCACTTCCTAAGCTCAAATCTCCATGATCAAGCCATGCTTTCCACAACTTGTCTTCATTAAAGTTTATCCCCACCTTGCAAGCAAGAATTCGATAGTAATTTCAAGAGGAATAGGTAAAGTTTGTTCAAGCTCACAAGGGGTAAGTATCCATTTCATCAACTTTTCTTTGTTAAAGTTTGTGTGGGTGTTGGGATAAGTTGATATATGGAAGAAAAGTTGAAGTTTGGTAAGTTAGGGCGCTGCTCCATTTTAGCAGCCATGGAAGTTTAATATGTAACTTGTTTTCTTCATGTAATTGGTGATTTGGGGTGTTGATTTAAATGTTTAATTGTATTGAAGTTGAATTCCATGTATAAAATTTGATTTATAAGCATGAAAAGTGAAAATGGAAGTTGATGTGTATGTGTAATTTTTGGGCAGCCTCAAAATGGAAATTGGTAAGGTTCAAATTCATGAAATTTTGTTGAAATATTATACAAAAGAATGGTAGCATATATGTGTGTGGAATAGTAGTGATAGGTATGTAATTTGATGATGGAAGTTTGTGTGATAATTAGAAGTATTTATGTGTATATATTGTTGGGATTGAACTTTGTGAATAGTGATTGTATTTGGTGTATTTGAAGTGGTTATATTCTGTCCAAGTTGACCTATAATGTAGAGAAATGAATGGTTTTGGTTACTGCCAAATGCATAATGGTATGGGAAGTGAAAATGTAATTGGCAAACATGTGTTTGGTTTGGTGTTTGAAAAGCATGTAGAGGGCAGTATGCAAATGGACCTATAACCCTAAGTGTGTGGCTCCAATTGGTATGAGGCCAATTGGAGGTGAAACTAGGCACAAAATGTGCCAACTTTTATGAAGGAAGCTTACCTAAATTCTGCCTAGAAGGTGACTTGAAAAATGACTAAATCCGGATTAGTGACTTGAAAGCCTGGAAATTGACCAATTGGGCAGTAGTTAGTGTTTTGACCATAACTTACTCAAAACATGTCCAATTAACCTGAAATTTTTACCATGAACATTTTTGACATAGATCTACAATTCTTATGAAGACACCAAAGCCCAGAAATGGCCAGAACCAAGCCAAATAGCTTGCACAAGTTTAGGTAACAAAACTGGCCAAACTAAAAGTGACCTAAAGTTACCATTTTAATGCATTCTATCCAGCATTGGTAAATTGACCATAACTTAGTCTACACAACTCAGAATGACCTGAAATTTTGCCCTGCGTGCAATAAGACATAGGCCTACAAGTTTGTAGTTTGGACCGGAACCTGAAAACCAAGGAAACTAGGTCGTCCGGCTAGGTCAAAATAGTACACCGAAATCTGGTAAATTGCAATAAAATGCAATACACTTGAAATGAATTTAGTAATATATACCAACACTAACGGGCTATAAAATGCAACATTTCGGTAATATTGGAATTGACTCAATTAGAGTGCATCAAGGGTCAACATTATAAGTTGACTAATGAAATGAATTGAAGGGAATAGTACCAAGAAAATTTAGATATTGGATTTTATGGTTGGAAACAAATTCATTGAGTACTGAAATACTTTAAATTGTGTGTTTCAGTTAATAAGGATATTGAGAAGCATAAAGAACATTGAATCAAGGCCTAGGAGCGACTCAAATCAGGTTTGTGCACAACTAGTTTTTAACTGATTTTTTTTTCTGAATATTTCATATGATTAAATGACATATTTTTCTTATGTATTATGTTTAACAAGCATTGAATTTAATTCAATGATTATTGAAATTGTTATAGTATGTATGAATTTAGCTTTGTGACATGGTATTTCCACAAGTATTAAGCATTGTTGTGGATTGAATAAATTATGTTTTAGAAAATTGTGATAGAACATGTTTTGAATTGTGAAGGGCAAGGAAAAATGCAAATTTGTGATTTGAATTGTGATAAGCATAAAAATTATTGGATATTGGAATTGACTTTGAATTGAATTGTATTGTGATTTATGCTTACTAAAAGGATTGTGATATTGTTTTATATCTCACTATAGATGCTTGACTAGGTTATTACCCGTCTCTCTCATTTGTTGAGAAGACAATGAGTTAGTTGTGTTTTGATTACCATGGTACGTGCACAGGCTTAGATTTTCCTCTTATTAGATGTTAGATCTAAGTTTTTATGTTATGGCCCTTTCAGAAGATTCATTATTGTGATGTGTACTGTGCATGATGATTCAACCTCTCTGACCATAGGGAGTTAGAATTTGATTCGACCTCCCCGACCATAGGGAGTTAGAATCACCCCGAAGATGGCCCTTTCGGATTAGTCTTGCACAGTTAGTGAGATAAAGAATGGTTTTTAAGATAAAGAATGGTTTTCGAGATAAAAAATGGTTTTTGAGATAAAGAATGGTTTTTGAGATAAAGAATGGTTTTTGAATAATAAAGAATTGTGATTTCAACTATGATTTATGTATAATTGATTTTGTTGGAATTACCTTAAATGGTTAGTTATGATTTGATAAATTGAATTTCATGATCAAAGTCATTTTATACAAATGATTTATATTATTGGCAATGAATATTTTGAGTTTTGAAATTTGATGAGTATCCAGATTTCCATATTATTTGCTATAATTTTTGTTAAGGTATATTGTACTATATTTTAAATTATAGTTGTGTACCATTGAGTTTACTACTCAGCAATAGCTTTGTATGCTGTCGCAGGTGAAAAGAGCATAGAGCAATCGAGCAAGCCTCTTTGAAAACACATTCAGATCAGCTCCAGGTATATCATAGGTATACCCATGTACATAGGTTTTGATGTATGTATGGGATAATATGTATATAAATTATTTGAGCAGTTGTATAAAAACTCTTGTAAAATATTTTGGCATGTAATTAAATGTAAATTATTGTGATATAAATGTTGAGTCTTATAATCAATGAAATATTCTTTATGATGAGATTAGTTTGAAAATGAATTGATTTGATTATTGAGATTTGAATGGTGAGTTGAAATGAAGTTATTGGAGTTGTATTTGAGAAAATATATTAGGAGCGTTTTCCTTTTCAGGTTTGAAGAACTGTTTTCTCAAAGCACAACCGGCACTTTGCCGAAATTTTCAAAAATTTTTATAACACCAGATTTTAATCAATGATTTAAATTTCACGAAAATTGTTTTAAAATCCCTTGTAGTATATCTAATGGGTTATCGGTGGGCGAAGTACGGTAATTCATTAGGTGTACTACGAGATCATGTTACATCTTACGGGTGAGTAAGGTGTGACCTGATTTATGCAGGAAAAAAAAAATTGCTCTATGGTATGGAGAAGAGGGAAAATCCATCATTTAAGTTACTATTACCTTGTCTAAAATCTCAAAAATTCAATCTAAAATAGAAAAGTCATTTCAAGGATATAGCACTTCTCTCCGAGAGTTAATATAGAATCATGAATCAAGCTTATGAGAACGAATTTTTTATATATATTTTTTTTATTTTTTTTCTCAAAAAAAAATTACAGCAACAAATTTCTCCTCTCCCACACTTAAAACTTACATTGTCTCTAATGTAAAGCCCAAATGCAAAAGAAACGAAAAAAAAAATCCTAGAAAATAAAATAAGATAAAAGAAAGAAAACAAATCTGATTGTGGCTTACAATTCACACATGGGTTGCCTCCCAAGTAACGCTTTTCTTTATCTTCGTTAGCTCGACATGGCAAAACTCCTTAATCCACATAAATTGGGTTACTCAATTTGAGCTCTTCCACTGAATGATCTTGAAACCCCTCATAAAATGGCTTAAGACTATGACCGTTGACCTTGAACACTTTATTAGTTCCTAAACTTTGAATTTCAGCTGCACTATAAGGAAACACATTAGTAACAATAAAGGGTCGAATCCAACGAAAACACAACTTACCATGTATCAGCTTCGATTTGGAATTATACAATAAAACTTTTTACCCAATCTCAAACTGCTTCCTTAGAATTAGTTTGTCATGGAATGCCTTGGTCTTTTCTTTATAGATCCTAGAATTCTCATAAGCCTCAAGTCAAATTTCCTCTAATTCTTATAATTGTAATTTTCTTTCCACACCCACAGTATCCAAATCCAAATTACAATGTCTAACAGCCCAATAAGCCTTATGTTCTAACTCAACAGGAAGGTAACACAACTTACCAAGTACCAATCTTTAGGGGGACATACCTATGGGTGTCTTATAAGCAGTCCTGTAAGCCCATAAAGCATTATCAAGTCTAGGGCTCCAATCTTTTCTATTTGGCTTCACTGTTTTTTCCAAAATAGACTTGATCTCTCTATTAGACACCTCTGCTTGCCCTTTTGTTTGAGGATGATAAGCTGTAGATACTCTATGGAAAACACCATATCTCCTCAACAATGCCTCAATAGTTCTATTACAAAAATGTGTACCCCGGTCACTGATCAAAGCTCTAAGATCTCCAAACCTGCTAAAAATGTTTGACTTGATAAAACCTACAACAACTTTAGAATCATCAGTCCTGGTGGCTTTGGCTTCCACCCATTTCGAAACATAATCAACAGCAAATAATATATAAACAAAGCCAAAAGTAGAAGGAAATGGACCCATAAAATCAATACCCACATATAAAAAATCTCACAAATAAGTATTGGATTCTAAATCATCTCATTCTTATGGGTTAAACTTCCTATTCTTTGACATTGTTTAAAATTTTTCCAAATCAAATATGAATCACGAAATATAGTGGGCCAGTAAAAAATCACAGTCTAATATTTTTCTACCTGTTCTCTTGGGTCCAAAATGACCTCCACATGCATAGGCATGACAAAAAGTAAGAATAGACTGAATCTCATTATCAGGAACACATCTCCTAATAATTTGATCTGAACAAAATTTCCACAAATACCAGTCATCCCACATATAATACTTAGCCTCACTTTTTAATTTATCTTTCTTAGCTCTACTCAAATCAAAAGGCACAATCTTAGTAACCAAATAATTCACCAAATTAGCATACCAAGGGATCATACCTTGCAATTTAAATAACTGCTCATTAGGAAAATGTTCCCACAAAGGAACTAGCTCTTCTTGTGTCACTAATCTGCTCAAATGATCTGCTACCAGGTTCTCGGCTCCTTTCTTATCTTTGATATGAATATCAAATTCTTGCAGCAGAAGGATCCATCTAATCAACCTTGGTTTTGCTTCCCTCTTTACCAAGAGATACTTCAACGCTACATGATCAGAAAAGACAATTATTTTAGAACCAAGCAAATATGACCAAAATTTATCTAAAGTAAAGACTATAGCCAAAAACTCTTTTTCAATCATAGAATAATTGTGCTGAGCTCAATTGAATGCTCTAGATGCATAATAAATCACATGAAAGAGCTTCCCAACAAGCTGCCCTAAAACTTCTCCTACTGCATAATTACTCGCATCACACATAATTTCAAATGGTATAGTCCAATCAGGAGCCTGGATAATAGGGGGTGATGTCAATTCAAATTTCAACTTGTCAAAAGCCTCCTTGCACTCTTCACTAAACTCAAAAGAAACATCTTTTTGCAAGAGTCTAGACAAAGGCAATGGTATCTTAGAGAATTCCTTAATGAACCTGGGATAGAAACCTGCATGACCAAGAAAAAAGTGTACTTCCCTCACAGTTGTGGGGTAGGGTAAGTTCATAATTAAATCAATTTTAGACTTATCCACCTCAATACTCCTATTAGAGACAACATGACCCAAAATAATCCTCTATTCCATCATAAAATGACACTTCTCATAATTCAAAACAAGATTTTTCTCAATGCATCACTCAAAAATAGAAGTCAAATGATGTAAACATGCATCAAATGAATCACCATACACAGTAAAATTATCCATGAACACCTCAATGCAATTATCAATGTAATCTGAAAATATGCTCATCATGCATCTCTGAAACGTGGTAGGTGCATTACAAAGCCCGAAGGGCATCCTTATAAAAGCAAAAGTTCCAAAAGGGCAAGTGAAGGTAGTCTTCTCTTGACCCTCTGGTGCAATCACAATTTGATTATATCTAGAAAAGCCATCAAGAAAGCAGAAATAAGACTTACCTGCTAACCACTCAAGCATCTGATCAATGAATGGCAGTGGGAAGTGGTCCTTCCTTGTTGTTGAATTCAGCTTACAGTAGTCTATGCACATTCACCATCCACTCTGAAACCTTGTTGGAATAAGCTCATCATCTTGATTTGCTACCATCATGACTCCTGATTTTTTTGGCACTACTTGGACTGGACTCACCCATTTACTGTCTGAAATTGGGTAAATAACTCCTGTATCCAGTAGCTTTAAAATCTCCTTCTTCACAACCTCCATCATCTATGGGTTCAACCTCCTTTGAGCTTCTCTACTTTGTTTAGCATCATCTTCCAGTAAAATCCTATGCATGCACACTGATGGACTTATACCTTTGATGTCAGCTATTGTCCATCCAATTGCTTCCTTATATACCCTCAGAACCCTAGTCAATCTTTCTTCTTGAATCTTTGTCAAATTGCTTGAGATGATAACTAGAAGTGTCTCATTGTCTCCCAAGTAAACATACTTCAAATGCTGAGGTAAAGGCTTTAGTTCAAGAACTGGTGCCTGCACCATAGAAGGTAACAATTTTGTGTGAGATACAGGTAAGTCAATCTTTGATACTCCATACCTTCTTGGAATAGGAGGTAATGACTACAATGCCATTACTGCAATGCCATTACTGCGTCTTGAACCTCTACACTTAATGGCTTATTGGTACTGACTTTTTGAATTCCTTGACTAATCACCATTTCTAACTCATCCTCCATGCTTAACACAAAAACATCATGCACAAATGTATCAATAACATCAATAGAAAAGACATAATGATCATCAGCAGGATACTTCATGGCATCAAAGATATTAAATTTGACAGTCTCTCCATTAAACTCTATAGTTAAGGTACCATCATCCACATCAATTTTTGTCTTGGCAGCTTTTAGGAAAGGTCTTCCAAACAAAATCAAAGCTGACTTTGATGTGAGAGCACTATCCTTCATATCCAGAATGTAAAAATCTGCAGAAAAAATTAACTCTCCAACCTGCACCAAAACACCCTCAACTACTCCCAATGGGTAAGCATTATAATGATCAGCTAACTGAATAATGACACTGGTTTCTTTCAAATGACCCAAATTCAAAGTTTGAAAATTTGAATTTGACATAACATTAATAGATGCTCCTAAATCTTCCATTGCACCTTCAAATTTAGAATTACCTATTTTGCAGGAAATAGAAAACGAACCTAAATCCTTACACTTAGGGGGTAATTTTCGCTGAATTAATGCCAACACATTTTTCCCCACACTGATCTTCTCATTATTCCTCAACTTGCGCCTTGTAGTGCATAATTCTTTAAGGAATTTAGCATACCTGGGAATTTGTTTGATACATCAAGTAAAGGTTTATTAACCTCTACCTTTCTGTAAGTCTCCAAAATTTCTTTCTTTTGTTCTTATTTCTTAATCTTAGCCAACCTGCAGGGGAATGGAGGAAGAACATAATTATTGTGACACCCCTTAACCGTGTACAGTATACCCGAGTAAGTAATGCCACACGGTGTACTGGCACACTCTAATATACCTTACTTAATTTGTGTCATGCTTTTGAAGTTAATTTATGAAATATGATTTATTTTAACCATTTATCAAACGTATTATTCATTTGAGGTTCCGAAGATTTTAAGGAAAATCCGGCGGAGTACCGGCTAAAAATGGAGAAAACAGTTCTTCGGAACCTGTTAAAAACACTTCCAATATACAATTTCATTTATTCTCAACTCCAATATCATCAATAAAACTCAATATCAATATCTCAATAATTTGTCAATTTCAGGTCTCAACAACCTTTTCATTTCTCAAAACATCCCTTTCTCAGGGTTCTCATATATAAACAACCATTAAATACTCAAATTAATACCATACATGACCATAAATCTTTATTATTTACATGAACCTCAAAATACATTACATAAATCCCAAATACATATGAGAAAATAAAAAGTTAATTACAAAATGACAAAATGACATCTAGTGTCCTACCAATGCAATCGCAGTGACGAGGTGACACGGACATCGAGCAGAATCGCGGATGGACTCACCCTCTATGGTCTACTGGGCTCGCGATCGGGATCTCGGTACCTACGAGTTGCAAAAGCAACGCTCTAAGCAATAATGCTTAGTGGTGCAATAATATAATAAAAGAAAATAGCAAGAAAATAAATGTGTATAGAATGTGTATGCTTTCTTTGTTTGGTATTGATATATTCATTGTTTCATTAACGTTGTTCACTTTTATTCATTTGGTTGCCCCAAGTAACCTACACTAGATGACTGGATCGATAACGGGTAAACCGCACCGGGTACCTAGTACCTCGGCCGTCACACCATCGGTCACATACGTATCTCGGTGTGCAATGAGCGGCTAACAAGTCAGAATAATATCAGGCACAAGGCCAAGTCTCAATACAAAGTCAGAATGGCTAAAAGCCATGAAATCACAAAATGGCATTTTTGCCATGTGCAGTACTGCTAACTGAACCCTATTGGCATGCCAAACTATCCAAACCAATCTTGTTAGGTATACTAGGGCATTTGAAACTTTTAAATTCTTCAATTTGTGAATTTCAACTTTTTTTGGTGTCACTATTCATCATTGGTCAACAAAAATGTTGACTTTTAGAATAAAAATGTGTACATTGACTTTGGCACTCCCAACATACCACATTTGGTGTTTAAAACTTGTTGGCATTAAGTGTTAATACCATTTCAAAGTGTAAACCCACACAAGCAGAATTTTCAGTTTTGGTGAGTCAACTTCACTGTTCCATTGGACACTGTTACTGTTGGAATTCGAAGAAATGTAAAACATGAAAGTTGTTCCTTGTTTTGTCTAGTTGAATTTCCTTTTTTGAATCACTCCATTTGGAGTTTTGTAGCTCCAGATATGGCCCAGAAACCCAAGCTGGCCGGATTGCCAAATCTGCAGATTTACCATATCTACAGTGCATGAATAGTAACTAGAGTCACTTGGTTGGATGGGTTCTGGCCATAATTTGGGGTAGGTTCCTTCATGAAAGTTGTTTGTCTATGTCTTAACTTGTTTTTGTAAAAATTTCAGGTCAATTGACCAAATCTAAAGTGAGTTATGGCCAACTGTTCATTTGGTCAATTCTGCAGAATTCAGTGCAGGGTATCCGGATTGGGGCCAAGTTTTGGTCCTCTTGCTTTGGTCTTTTGGGCATGGTTTCTTCAGCAAAAATGTGCCATTATAAGCCTAGTTTCATGTCCAATTGGCCAAACACCAATTGGACTAACACAGCCCAAGTTATGGCAGTGCAAAGGGACTGAATTTTCAGTCCCTATGCTGCTGTCCTAGGGCAGTTTATACCTTGACTTTGCCATACCATTTTTCAGTTCTAATTATGGTCAACATACCTAAAATGGTCACTAATTGACCATTAAAATGTGCTCTAATAATTTCCTAAGCCAAATCAATTTTTCACTCCCCAAAACCCTAATTCAAATTCATAATTTATGCCATTTACCTTAGCTAGCTACTAAGGCATTACTCATATGTTTATAACTTCAAATATGGTTTCTAATTCACTTCAAGCTCATCAAAAACATTCCTACATATTCTTTTACTAGGGCAGCCGAAATTCAAGTGTTCATACTCATAGGTTTTTTTTTTCATTTAAACTACAAATCTTACTAAGTTCAAGTCCAAAATCATGGAAATAAAGAGTTTAATGGGTATAAGTGCACTAACCTTGAATGGGAAGAATTTTCCAACCCCCTAAACCTCACTTTACTTCTTCTTCTTGGCTTCCAAGAGCTTCTCCAAGTGATATGGTCAAGGTTTAATGAAAGGGGTTAGGGTTTAGTGGTGTAAGAAAGGGAGAGATTGAGCTTGATTGAAGAAAAAATCCATGGAGGTGTCTAGGGCAGTTTCGGCTGGCCTTTGGGGAGGGAGGTAGCTGCTGCAATTTGTGTTATTTTGGTATTCTTTAATCTCTTTTAATAGTTAGTCAAACAATGGCTTAAGTGTGATTGGTCAAAATTTTCTTAATGACATCACCATGATGTCATAAATGCCCCTTTTCCTCATTTTCTTTTCTTTCCTCCACTACTCAAGTTTAATTTAATTTCTAGTAATGTTTCTTCATATTTTATGTCATATTAATTATTTACTCAACTGGACAAGTCGGCCAAAAATCACCTCGGAAGGCGAAATGACCAAAATGCCCTCCGTTTGGCTTAACGGGTCAAAATCGTCTGTACCGTTTGAAAAATTTTTCTAGGTA
This sequence comes from Hevea brasiliensis, assembly GCF_030052815.1. Taxonomy (NCBI): domain Eukaryota; kingdom Viridiplantae; phylum Streptophyta; class Magnoliopsida; order Malpighiales; family Euphorbiaceae; genus Hevea; species Hevea brasiliensis. The sequence continues at coordinate 53,288,202 of NC_079499.1, forward strand.
TTTTCTTGGCATTCTAATGCCATGGGAACCTCAATTACCCTTCTCTGGAGTTCCAAAAATTATTTTATAATTTTTCCCCCGGGTCTAGGGCTCCTCGTTATAGAACCGCAACTTCCTCCTGCTACCCATCGCTTGGGCACCATTGCTTTTGCTTGGTTGTATTTTATTTCTAAAATTTTTACTAAGTGTTTCTTATTAATATTTGAGTTAATTATGGTTCCTGACTTTAGTTTAAATATTTTTCCGGACGTTCTAGCTGTCCGGATCGACACCGGTCACCGGAACAGTAGGATGTACGGAGTGGTTACCGGGAGGGTGTTACAACTCTTCCCCTCTAATTTAAATTTCGTCCTCGAAATTTACCTGATGCAAACAGTTGAGGGAACTGTTGCCTCATCGTCTCTTCACTTTCCCAAGTTGCCTCCTCGGTGTTGTGGTGCCTCCATAGCACTTTCACCAATGGAATTGGCTTGTTTCTCAACTCTTTCACTTCCCGAGCCAAGATCCGTAGAGGTTCTTCTTCGTATGTCAAATCCGGCTGTATTTCAATTTCTTCTCTGGAGATGACATGCGAAGGATCTGAGCGGTATCTTCTGAGCATGGACACGTGGAACACATTGTGGATCTTGTCCACTCGTGGTAAAGCTAGCCTATAGGCCACTGGACCCACACGTTCAATGACTTCATATGGGCCAATGAACCTAGGGCTTAACTTACCTTTCCTTCCAAACCTCAATACTTTCCTCCATGGTGACACCTTGAGGAACACTTTGTCGCCAACCACATATTCTATTTCTTTTCTCTTCAGGTCGGCATAAGATTTCTGTCTGTCTGAGGCAACCTTTAAGTTGGCTTTGATTGATTTCACCTTCTCCTCAGCCTGTTTCACCAGGTCTGGCCCTACCAGTTTGTCTTCGCCCAATTCAGTCCAAAGACACCGAGTTCTACATTTTCTCCCAAACAGTGCTTCATACGGGGCCAGTTGTATACTAGCTTGGTAGCTATTGTTGTATGCAAATTACGCGATGGGAGGTATCTATCCCAGCTTCCCTCAAACTCAATGACACAACTCCTCAGCATATCCTCAAGGACCTGACAAGTATTTCACGTTATTGTTATCATTTCAATTCAATATTTGTATCAATTTCATTGGTTTCAATTATTTACCTGGATTACTCTTTCAGATTGCCCATCCGTCTGAGGATGGAAAGCTGTGCTGAAATGGAGTTTTGTACCCAAGGATTCATGCAACTTCTTCCAAAATCTCGATGTAAACCTTGGGTCTCGATCATATATGATGGAAAGTGGAATTCCATGTAGTCTAACTATCTCACTGATATACAATTCTGCTAACCTCTCTAGTGAGTAGTCAGTCCTAACTGGCAGAAAGTGTGCTGACTTTGTCAATCTATCAACTATCACCCATGCTGCATCATGCTTCTTCCGGGTGAGAGGTAGGCCACTTACAAAATCCATGGTGACCCGATCCCATTTCCATTCAGGTATGCGTATAGGCTGTAGCAAACCTGATGGAACTTGATGTTCTGCCTTGACTTGCTGACATGTCAAGCATTTAGTCACATAATCAGCTATGTCCTTATTCATACCAGGCCACCAATACTGAAGCTTCAGATCATGATACATCTTTGTACTTCCTGGGTGCATAGCATACACATTGGTGTGTGCCTCTTTTAGAATACTGGTCTTCAATTCCCCATCATCCGTACACACGTCTTCCTTTGTAGTCTGAGACACCCATCCGCTTTCACCTCATAGTCGATTGCTTTTCCCTCCGAGATCTTGCTCATAATAGCCATTAACTTCTCATCGCCTTTTGCCCATCCAAAGATCTGTCAGAGCGTGTTTGGCCTCACTTGCAACTCACCAAAATAGCTCCATCTCGAACCAAGGATAGACGGGCATTCAATGATCTCAAAGTCTGTCATGGATTTTTACGCTCAAAGCATCAGCAACTACATTTGCCTTCCTAGGATGGTAGTCAATTACACAGTCATAATCCTTTAGGAACTCAATCCATCGCCTCTGTCTAAGGTTGAGCTCCTTCTGGGTTGGCAAATATTTCAGGCTTTTGTGGTCAGTGTAAATATAGCACTTTTCACCATACAAGTAGTGCCTCCATATCTTCAAGCATAAGATAATTGCCGCAAGCTCTAGATCATGGGTAGGGTAATTACGCTCATGTGGCCTTAGTCACTGGAAGCATAGGCGATCACTTTCCTTCTTGCATCAATACACACCCTAGCCCATTATGTGAAGCATCACCAGAGACCACAAAGTCCTTTCTGGACAATCGTGTGTTAACACTGGTGCCTCTGTTAACATAGCCTTCAACTTCTCAAAACTGGTCTGACACTTGTCATTCCAGTCAAATTTGACATTCTTGTGTAACAACTTGGTCATTGGAGCAGCTATTAGGGAAAATCCCTTCACAAATCTCTTGTAATACCCAGCTAGCCCCAAGAAGCTTCTGACCTCAGTTGTGTTTCTGGGAGGCTTCCATTCCATCACTGCTTCTATTTTCTTGGGATCCACCCTAATCCCATCAGCTGACACTATGTGTCCAAGGAATGCAATCTCATTTAGCCAAAGTCACACTTGGACAACTTAGCATACAGCTTCTTTTCTCTCAGGGTTTGCAAAACAATCCTCAAATGCTCATCATGTTCTTCCCTGGTCTTGGAATACACCAAAATATCATCAATAAAGACCACTACGAACCGATCTAGGTATGGATGGAAGATACGGTTCATAAGGTCCATGAACGCCGCTGGTGCATTTGTTAGGCCAAAGGGCATCACTAGGAACTCATAATGCCCATACCGGGTCCTGAATGCAGTCTTGGGCACATCTACATCCTTCACCCTCAGCTGATGATACCCTGATCTGAGATCAATCTTAGAAAATACTCGCTTCCCTTCAACCGATCAAACAGATCATCAATTCTAGGCAAAGGATATTTATTCTTCACGTCACTTTATTCAATCGCCAGGTAATCAATACATAGCCTCAAAGTCCCATCCTTCTTTTTCACAAACAAAGACCGAGCTCCCCATGGTGACACATCAGGCGTATGAACCCCTTATCTAGCAACTCTTGCAACGAAGTTTTCAACTCCTCAATTCAAGAGGTGCCATCCTATAAGGAGCAATGGAAATGGATGTCAGATCTACAGTTGTCTCAATAGCAAATTCGACTTCCTTTCTCGTGGCAAACCAGCAACTCTTCAGAAATACTGGGAAGTCTCTCACTGTGGGTATGTCACTCAAGTTTGGCTTAGTCTGCCTAGTATCCACCACATGTGCTAGGTAGGCTTCACAGCCTTTTCTCATCATTCTTCTTGCAACTGTGGCTGAGATGACATTGGACAAGAAATCTGTCCTTTCCCCCACAACTGTGATCTCATTACCCTCTGAAGTTTTTAGAGAAATTCTCTTCAATTTGCAATCAACTATTGCCTGATGACGTGACAACCAGTCCATTCCCAATATCACGTCAAACTCATGGAAGGGCAACTCAATTAGGTCTGCCAAGAATTCATACCCCTGAATCCTTAACGGGCAACCCTTGTATACTTTGTTCACCACTACACTGTGGCCTAATGGATTAGTGACCAGAATGTCTTGGTCACTCTCCCCTACTAGTATCCCCCTTTCTACGGCTAGGTTGATGCAAATGTAGGAATGAGTGGATCCTGGATCCACCAATGCATGCACAGGAGTATTGTAGAGGGAAAACGTACCCCTGATGACGTCCGGGGCATCTTGCTCCTCCTGAGCTCTCAAGGCATAATTTTTGGCAGGTGGTCTATTATCTGGCCTCTCTGCTGGCTCAGATGCAGGCCTCTGAGATGGTCCCACAGCTTCGGATTTACCAAATCTTCTACCCCTTGGTGGTAGTGCAGAGCGTGTCTGCGCTTGTGTTGGAGCAAAGTAGTAGTTCTGCGTGGGACGCTTCTTCAATCGATGCTCATCGACCCACACCTCAAGCGAGCACCGCCACTCTCCAACATTCCCTTGTGCCATTTCTCGGCGGTGTGGACACGCGAGAAGATGCCGGGCTGATCCTCGAACCCCATCCTCGGAGAGCTGCCACCGATGGTGTGGACCGACCTCTCCTAGGGGTGAATCGTGGCTGGGCCCCGAGATCGACTCCGCCCCGTGGTCGAGCTGAACTTTATGCAGGAGGACCCTTGAACTTCTTCCCTGATGCAGGAGCAGAACTAGACTGACCTGGTCCCCTCTTCTGCTGTCTATCCCTTCTGGTCTGCTCACTGATTCTTACTTTTTCCACCTTTATTGCAGCTTCCACTAACTTGGTAAATTCTGTGATTCCCAAGGCAGTGAGCTGGATCTTGATGTTATCATTTAGTCCCTCTTCAAATCTCTTGCATCTTTCAGCTTCATTAGGGACTATCTCCCTTCCATAAAGGCTCAATCGGACAAATTCCTTCTCATACTCGGCCACTAACAACTGCCTCTGCCTCAGATTAATGAACTCTCTTCTTCTCTCTTCCAGGTATATAGTACCCACATATTTCTTCTTGAATTCGGAGAGGAAGAAGTCCCAAGTTACAGCTTCTGGCTGCACTTCACTGGACACAGTGTCCCACCACTCATATGCATCGTCTTGCAGCAAAGATATGGCAGCTTCCAGGTTTTGCTCTGGAGTGCAGTGAAGTTGTTTTAGTACTCTGCCTGTTCTGTTCAACCAATTCTCGGCTGCAACAAAGTCATCTTCTCTCTTGCCATAGAAGTCCACAGCTCCAAACTTCCTTAGCCTTTCCAGGTGTGATTTCTGCTGTGGAGCTGGTGGTGGTGGTGGTGGTGCTGGCATTACCCCGGCCATTTGTCTAAAGAAGTCGGCCATTTGCTGAAACATGGCCTGTGGAGGCCGAAAGGTGCTCTGCTTGAGCTGGCGGAGCAGATTCTCTCATGCCCCCAGTCTCAGCTGCTGCAGGTGGAGCATGACTCTCCACTTCCTCCTCAACGGCTCTGTGAGATGAAGGGTCCATATCCTATTCAAAATAAGAAGGATAAAAAGATCTGCGTTAGTGTCACCTCGACTCTTACAAATGCAATGCATGGTATGGACTCAATCTAGGACCAGAAACGCCTAAACCGTGCTCTGATACCACTAAATGTGACACCCCTTACCCGTGTACAGTATACCCGAGTAAGTAATACCACACGGTGTACTGACACACTCTAATATACCTTACTTAATTTGTGTCATGCTTTTGAAGTTAATTTATGAAATATGATTTATTTTAACCATTTATCAAATGTATTATTCATTTGAGGTTCCGAAGATTTTAAGGAAAATCCGGCGGAGTACCGGCTAAAAATGGAGAAAACAGTTCTTCGGAACCTGTTAAAAACACTTCCAATATACAATTTCATTCATTCTCAACTCCAATATCATCAACAAAACTCAATATCAATATCTCAATAATTTGTCAATTTCAGGTCTCAACAACCTTTTCATTTCTCAAAACATCCCTTTCTCAGGGTTCTCATATATAAACAACCATTAAATACTCAAATTAATACCATACATGACCATAAATCTTTATTATTTACATGAACCTCAAAATACATTACATAAATCCCAAATACATATGAGAAAATAAAAAGTTAATTACAAAATGACAAAATGACATCTAGTGTCCTACCAATGCAATCGCAGTGACGAGGTGACACGGACAGATGGACTCACCCAGTCTGCGGTCTACTGGGCTCGTGATCGGGATCTCCAGTACCTACGCGTGGCAAAAGCAACGCGCTAAGCAATAATGCTTAGTGGTGCAATAATATAATAAAAGAAAATAGCAAGAAAATAAATGTGTATAGAATGTGTATGCTTTCTTTGTTTGGTATTGATATATTCATTGTTTCATTAATGTTGTTCACTTTTATTCATTTGGTTGCCCCAAGTAACCTACACTAGATGACTGGACTGGATAACGGGTAACCGCACCGGGTACCTAGTACCTCGGGCGTCACACCATCGGTCACATACGTATCTCCTGTGCAAATGTAACGGCTAACAAGTCAGAATAATATCAGGCACAAGGCCAAGTCTTAATACAAAGTCAGAATGGCTAAAAGCCATGAAATCACAGAATGGCATTTTTGCCATGTGCAGTACTACTAACTGAACCCTATTGGTATGCCAAACTATCCAAACCAATCTTGTTAGGTATACTAGGGCATTTGAAACTTTTAAATTCTTCAATTTGTGAATTTCAACTTTTTTTGGTGTCACTATTCATCATTGGTCAACAAAAATGTTGACTTTTAGAATAAAAATGTGTACATTGACTTTGGCACTCCCAACATACCACATTTGGTGTTTAAAACTTGTTGGCATTAAGTGTTAATACCATTTCAAAGTGTAAACCCACACAAGCAGAATTTTCAGTTTTGGTGAGTCAACTTCACTGTTCCATTGGACACTGTTACTGTTGGAATTCGAAGAAATGTAAAACATGAAAGTTGTTCCTTATTTTGTCTAGTTGAATTTCCTTTTTTGAATCACTCCATTTGGAGTTTTGTAGCTCCAGATATGGCCCAAAAACCCAAGCTGGCCGGGTTGCCAAATCTGCAGATTTACCATATCTACAGTGCATGAACAGTAACTATAGTCACTTGGTTGGATGGGTTCTGGCCATAATTTGGGGTAGGTTCCTTCATGAAAGTTGTTTGTCTATGTCTTAACTTGTTGCTGTAAAAATTTCAGGTCAATTGACCAAATCTAAAGTGAGTTATGGCCAACTGTTCATTTGGTCAATTCTGCAGAATTCAGTGCAGGGTATCCGTATTGGGGCCAAATTTTGGTCCTCTTCCTTTGGTCTTTTGGGCATGGTTTCTTCAGCAAAAATGTGCCATTATAAGCCTAGTTTCATGTCCAATTGGCCAAACACCAATTGGACTAACACAGCCCAAGTTATGGTAGTGCAAAGGGACTGAATTTTCAGTCCCTATGCTGCTGTCCTAGGGCAGTTTATACCTTGACTTTGCCATACCATTTTTCAGTTCTAATTATGGTCAACATACCTAAAATGGTCACTAATTGACCATTAAAATGTGCTCTAATAATTTCCTAAGCCAAATCAATTTTTCACTCCCCAAAACCCTAATTCAAATTCATAATTTATGCCATTTACCTTAGCTAGCTACTAAGGCATTACTCATATGTTTATAACTTCAAATATGGTTTCTAATTCACTTCAAGCTCATCAAAAACATTCCTACATATTCTTTTACTAGGGCAGCCGAAATTCAAGTGTTCATACTCATAGGTTTTTTTTTTCATTTAAACTACAAATCTTACTAAGTTCAAGTCCAAAATCATGGAAATAAAGAGTTTAATGGGTATAAGTGCACTAACCTTGAATGGGAAGAATTTTCCAAGCCCCTAAACCTCACTTTACTTCTTCTTCTTGGCTGCCAAGAGCTTCTCCAAGTGATATGGTCAAGGTTTAATGAAAGGGGTTAGGGTTTAGTGGTGTAAGAAAGGGAGAGATTGAGCTTGATTGAAGAAAAAATCCATGGAGGTGTCTAGGGCAGTTTCGGCTGGCCTTTGGGGAGGGAGGTAGCTGCTGCAATTTGTGTTATTTTGTTCTTCTTTAATCTCTTTTAATAGTTAGTCAAACAATGGCTTAAGTGTGATTGGTCAAAATTTTCTTAATGACATCACCATGATGTCATAAATGCCCCTTTTCCTCATTTTCTTTTCTTTCCTCCACTACTCAAGTTCAATTTAATTTCTAGTAATGTTTCTTCATATTTTATGTCATATTAATTATTTACTCAACTGGACAAGTCGGCCAAAAATCACCTCGGAAGGCGAAATGACCAAAATGCCCTCCGTTTGGCTTAACGGGTCAAAATCGTCTGTACCGATTGAAAAATTTTTCTAGGTATTTTCTTGGCATTCTAATGCCATGGGAACCTCAATTACCCTTCTCTGGAGTTCCAAAAATTATTTTATAATTTTTCCCCCGGGTCTAGGGCTCCTCGTTGCGAGAACCGCAACTTCCCTCCGGTTACCCATCGCTTGGGCACCGGCTCGTTTTGCTTGGTTGTATTTTATTTCTAAAATTTTTACTAAGTGTTTCTTATTAATATTTGAGTTAATTATGGTTCCTGACTTTAGTTTAAATATTTTTCCGGACGTTCTAGCTGTCCGGACCGACACCGGTCACCGGAACAGTAGGATGTACGGAGTGGTTACCGGGAGGGTGTTACAATTATTAACCTTATTCAGTTTAAGTTCAGTATTTACCTCAACTTCAGGAACTTCAGACTCTTTTGCTCCTTGCTTCTTCTTTTTCATTGGCTCATGTGGAGCCTGATTATCAACTTCTTTCCCACTCCGCAACACTATAGCTGTGACACCCCAAACCCGACTACAGTGTAGCCAAGCAAGGTGTGCTACATTCGGTGCCGGAATACCCTATTTTATCTTACTTTATTCTTAACATAATTTGTTCTCGTTATATTTTAATATCAATTATTTGTCTAAGGAGAAACCAGCAGAGTTTCCCCTGTTTCTAATATCGTTTGATGTGGTTCACTATTCACCTACTTGAAATTTCAGTAATATTTTACAATAAAAATCTCATCAATAATTCTCATAATCATCTCATCATTTCATGCATCATATATATATATATTTCAATTCTGTTTTCAAACCCATGCAATCTCATTCATGCTTAAATTACATAATTTATAAAATAATTATATAATTTCGTAATTTATATGATATATAAATTAACTATATATGAAAAAGCTAATTTATTACTTTACATCACATTCCTATTAATTACCTTTTCATTATTTGCATTACAATACAATAACTAAGCATTTTATACAAAATACAAAAGATGATCTATATGGGCCCTATCTACATGCATTGTTGAGGAGGTGACAACCTTATACATTTCAGACACTTCTGTAGATCTGGACTCCAAAAATCTTAGTCAATTGTCCACTGGGTTTTAGCTTTAATACCTGCGTGAGGAAACAATTCATCGCGCTAAGCATTTCTACTTAGTGGTGCAATAATATAATAAGAAAATAATATACAATAAAAAAAATGGATCAAAATTTGGATACTCTAGAATTTAATCTAATTTCATATAATACTTCTAGTATTAACTATCCTTTGTTCTAATTTATTCCTCTTCAGAAGCGCTTAATTCTTTCATAATAATTAAATTTTAATATCGTTTCAATTTATTTCAATTCTTTCTGCTAAATACTAATCTAATTTATTTTAAATATTCTTACTCATTTATTTAATTGCTAATATTCTCAGTTGCTAATATTCTTAACTTATTTCAATAAATTTCACTGCCCAAGTAACCTATGACAAGCTAAATAAACTGGATAACGGGTCATTGGCACTGGACACCACGATGTCTCGGGGCGTCATACCATGGGATGTGGAACGTCAACCACTTATGCAGTCAGAATGGCTAAAAAGCCATGATAACACATAATCGGGCATAAAAGCCATGAGTACGGGCGTAAAGCCATGAGTGCGGGCATAAAGCCATGAATACAGGCATAAAGCTTTTCGCAGAACTGCTAAAACAATACCCTATTGGCATGCCAATCTATCCAATCTGACACACATGTATAGGCAATACAAGGGCACATAATACCATTAAATGTTCATAAGTTTCATTATTTCATTATAGGTTCTAATTATAATTTCTAGCATTTTAATCTTTTTCTTAATAGAAACATAAATCTCTAAGTCTAATATTTACATAATTTATGCATTCATCGTAATTTATATATTCATTATGTTATCCATAATGATCACAATTCAAAATAATGGTTCTCATGCACCATTGTACTCAAAATACTTTTTCTTGTTCTTTCTCCAATAATGGGAACTAAAGTCTTATTTATACATTCATTTGACCATTTCCCTTCAAAGGTTGACTTTTTAATTCATAATAGATTTGTTAAGCCTAAGTTCACCAATATACCACATTTTACATTTTATTTTTGTTGGCGTTGATTTCTAATACCATTTCAAAGCTTATTTCTTGAATATTTGAACTTAACATGTAAGGTTACTATTTATTTGGTCACTTTTTTCAAAATATTGACTTTCTCATATATAATAGTTACATGAGTTTTAATTACATAGATTTACCACATTTTGGTTCCCAAAAGTGTTGGCATTAGTTGCCAATCATTGCTTCTAACCAATGGAGAATAAATCAGATTTTTAGTTTTTTTAGTGCTAGAGTTCACTATTCCATTAGGCTATTCTACAATGAGAATTTGGCCAAGTGTTCTCAATCAAAGTTATTCTTTCTTGTGTCTAGTTACATTTCACTATTTGAATCACCCCATTTGGAGTTTTCTAGCTCAAGTTATGGCTATTGCACCATAACTGGTCGGATTTCCTTTACCCAAAATTTCTGGGCAATTTTTGGTTCTGCCAGATTTTATAGTCTAAATTTGTCTAGCAATTTCATTTAGTTAAGTCTAGAATTTGAGTTTGTGTTCTACATGAAAGTTGTTCTAAATTGTCTCAGCTTTCTATTGATATAAATTTCAGGTCAATTGGACCTTTCTACACTAAGTTATGACCAAATGAATGAACATTGTTCATTTTGTTATTTTGCCTAAGCAGAATTGGTGCTACCCGAACTTGGTCAATTTTTAAGGTATCCTAAGTTTAGTTTCTAGACAGGATTCCTTCATCAAAGTTATGCCATTATGTGTCTAATTTTATGTCCAATTGGCCTTACACCAATTGAACCTACACAACCCAAGTTATAGCTGCCCAAACATGCTGGACTCACATCCAAACCTGCAGGGCACACAAGGCAGCACACCCAACCTCAAATCCCAAGCTACCATTCACTTCAATTCCTCATTATACTCAGCCAAATGGTCACTAATTGACCATTAGAACTTTCATTTACCATTAATATGGCCAAACCCTAATATAGCTCAAAACCATAATTTTCAAATATCCATTCATGCACATACATCAATTTAACATACTTAATGATGTTTAAGTCTCATACTCAAGTTCAAGACCACCCATATACAACTCAAATTCATTTTAAACTCATCAACACTTCCATCACTAAGGCTGCCAAAAATTTTAATTGGTCCATACATGGACATGTTCTTTTAATTTTATGAATTTCTAACTAAATCCATATACCTAACTTCAAATTTAAAGAGGAAAATGGAGAGATATAGCACTAACTTCACTTGTGTCCAACTTGCCCTTGCCTAAACTTCAATTTCCTTTCACTTCTTGGCTGCTACTATCTTCCTCAAGTTGTGGGATCAATTTTTATTGAAGTGATCTAGGGTTTTTAGGGTAAGAAAGGGTGGGAATTCAAGCTTGGAAGCTTGAAAAATGGAAGAAGAACTCTTCCAAGGTGGTGCAGCTGGTTGAGGAAGACAATCAGAATTGGTTTTCTCATTTTACTCATTTTTATCTCTTTTAATAAGATTTTTAAGTATGTGTCACAATGTGATTGGGTGGAGAGTTTTTAATGACATCATAGTAATGTCATAAGTCCATTATAACTCATTTTCTTTTCTTTTCTTTTCTACTCATTTTCAATTTAATTTGTAGCAATATTTATTCATATTTTATATTATAATAATTATTTACTTCACTGGATAAGTTGGCCAAAAATTATCTCTGAAGACGAAATGATCAAAATGCCCTCCGTTTGGCATAACAGACTAAAATTATCTGTACCAATCTAAAAAATTTTCTAAGTCCTTTCTTGGCATTCTAATGCCATAGAAACCTCAATGACTCTTCTCTGGAGTCCCAAAAATTATTTCATGAATTTTCTCTCGGGTTTAGGGCTCCTAGCTGCGAGAACCGCAACTTCCCACTAGGTTACCCATCGCTAGGGCGCTGGCTCATTTAACTTGGTTGTATTTTATTTCTAAAATTTTTTTTAAATTTTTCTTACCATTATTTGAGTTATTTATGACTCCTCACTCTAGTCTAAATATTTTTCCAGATGTTCTAGCTGTCCGGACCGACACCGGTCACCGAAACAGTAGAATGTACAGAATTGCTACAATGAGGGTGTTACAATAGCACTTACATTTTCTCTGGAATTCATGACTTCCAAAACCTTGAGCTTCAAGCTTACTCACAGAAGAAGCTAACTGACCAATCTGCCTCTCTATGTTTTGAATGATATTTCTAGTCTCCTGTTAAAACTGTTGTGCATTGCATTTCATTAAGTGACATACCTTGATTTGAGGGAGGTAGAGGTGGTTGATGCACTTATGGTCTTTGCTGCTGGTATTGGTTTTATACTAGTTGATTCCCATAACTCAAATTGGGGATGATCTCGCCATCCCAAATTATAAGTATTGGAAAAGGGATCATACCTGCGTTGTGGCTATCCATAATTTCCTACTACATTAGCATGTTGCATTGATTCATCCTCTTATAATGCAGGACACATGTCAGTAGCATGACCCGAACACAAATAAATTCTACATACCATAACAGTTTGTATGTTCCCTATAGCCAATTGCCTCACCAAAGAAGTTAAATCAGAAATCTGTTTCTCGAGGTTAGATGTACTTACCTCATTAACCTTCTTAGGTGTGTGATCCATTCTCATTCCAAACTGCTGAGAATTTGCTACCATGTTAGTAATCAGCCTCCTTGCATCTTCTGGTGTCTTGTCAACCAAAGCTCCTCCACTAGTAGCATCTATCATACTGTGGTCCATTGGTAGAAGTCCCTCATAGAAATACTGAATCAGAAGCTGCTCACTTATTTAATGATGGGGACAACTTGCACACAGCTTCTTAAATCGCTCCCAATACTCATACAAACTCTCTCAATTGTACTGCCGGATGCCACAAATGTCTTTTCTAATATTGGCAGCACGGGAAGCAAGAAAATACTTCTCCAAAAACATCCACTTCATTTCTTTCCATGAGTTGATAGATCCAGAAGGAAGGTAACACAACCAATCCTTAACTGTGCCTTCCAGTGAGAAAGGAAAAGCTCGAAGCTTGATCTAGTCCTCTGAAACTCCTTGAGGTTTCATGCTGGAACACACGACATAAAATTCATTTAAATACTTATGTGGATCCTCACCTGAAAGACCATGAAACTTAGGCAACAAATGGATTAGTCTAGATTTTAACTCAAAAGCAACATTTAAAGTAAGGTATTGAATACACAAAGGCTATTGGTTTAGATCAAGAGCAGCCAACTCTTTCAAAGTTCTAGTAGCCATGGTTTCATTTTCAGAATTTGAATCCGAATCCGAATCCGAACTTAATTCCCTTGGAGATTGGACTCCTTCAAATGTACTTAGAATCTGCTTAGCTTGCTTAGCCAAATTTCTCAACTGTTTAGCTATTTTTTCTACTTCTAAATCAAAGATCAACTCTCTAGATTTTGAAGTTCTTATCATAAACAAAAAGAAATCAAAGTAAAAACAGAAAAATGCCTCAAAACCCTAGAAAACGATGAAATTTGGCCTCAAGAGGGTGGGGCCAATAAATCTTATGGATTAATTGGTCTTGATCAGAATGTCATTTCCTTCAAAAAAAATATAGAGTGCCCTCCTAATTCAACCAAAAATCTGTCGATAAATAGTAACACCAAAATTTTCACCGAAAACCTGAAAACAGCAATACTTCACAAACAGAGTTAATAATAGAATATCCTAACACTAAAAATATGAAATCTAATAAACTTCCACTTCTCGGCAACGGTGCCAAAATTCTTGATAGTTGTCAATTCCACCAAAAATTAAATTAACTAAAATTACCATTAATGAAATATTTTCTGCAATAAGTGGCAATCCAGGTCGAACTCTAAAGACTGAATTACTAAATTTCATGCACTTGTGTACCAAAAAAAAACAAAGGTTTGGGGAGGGGTTGTAACACTAAATCAGAAGAAATTAAAGAACTAAATTTAGGTATAAAACTCTCAATTTAAACAAACTTTAGTCCAAGGTAATTCACATTCCAATGCATGACTCGATCATAGACAAAAGAAATATAATTATCTCTTATTGAATACTTAACGTAGATTCACCAAACAATGAGATAAAACCCCTAACTTCCCTGTACTCATCAATTCGAGCCCAGCACTCTTGTTGACTCTAATTATTAATTGAATTGGTATTAAGCAATCCTCATCAAATTAATAACTGCTTTAAGAATAGGAAGTAGTTAAGCTGAACAACGATTTATAAAGCATAAATCATTTAATTTGTCACACCTTACCCCTTTGTAAGGCATAATATAATCCCGTAGAATACCTAATGAACTATCGAGCTTCACCTACCAATAACTCATTAAATACCCTACAAGGGATTTTAAAACAATTTTCTTATTTTTTATAAGTGGTAAGCATTTTCTAATAGGTATCAAAACATTTAATTAGAGTTTGAAAACTAGTTAAGATTTTTATCCCATTTTATTTTTTCGCAAATTTTATAAAAATTTCGGCAGAGTGCCGTCTGTATTTTGAGAAAACAGTTCTTCAAATACCTGTAAAAAGCACTTCCAATGATTTATCTCATCAACTTCATCAATTCAATATCCATCCCAATCAATTTCAACATCATTTCTCAATTTCCAAAATTCAACATCATTAAAATACTACTAAGTAATTTTATTGAAATTAAAACAAAACACTTTCATTCATATTTCATTAAGGATAAAACAATTTATATACATCATTCCAAAAATTTACATTAGGAAATATCCAACTAAAATTTATTACAAGCTTTATACAACTGCTCATGACCAGTTTTACATGTCCATCCATTTACATACGTCAAAATAATTTTTACAATCAGGGTATAAAATATACCCGATAAACTTCAGAGTATGTAGCTCCTCAATCCTCAGCAACTCACTCTGCTGCTCTTCTAGTTTCTATATCTGTGATAGCAATAACAGCCATCGCTGAGTACTGAGATTTAGTGGTGGACAACATACTAAAATAATCTTTATACGAAATTTAAAACATATTTATTCAAAAATTAACTGAACATGAGATATAAATTCAAAACATGATTTATAAGATTTTAATCCAAACAATTTCATTTCGAAAGCCTCAAAACAAATTTCATAAAAACACACAGTTATATCATGCCATTCGAAACATATTAATCTCAATAGCCAGAGGCTTATGAGAAGTCACATCACAAGGCTAGTTAGCTCAAATATATGGAAACCCATTCTTTTTCTTCTTCTACTGGCAACACACCTCAACACTTCAGCCAGAGAAGGAATCAAAATTCGAAACTGATTTCCCCCACTAGTCATCCTAGCGAGGTATTGAAATATATGGTCATGACACTGTGGTTTCAAAACTATCTTAACAATTTACTAAACATTTAATGCCATTTCAAATATATACAATTAAACTTTCAACAATTTAAATTAAAAGCATAATAAACATTTCAAGACAATGATATCACCATTCAATATTTCAATTCATTCAAAATGATGTGCAGAAGAAAATTTACAGAAATTCTATGTTGTTCACAAACCTTATACGAGTCACCTCTTGGCCTTGACTCGATCCCTCAAGTTCTTTCCCGGTATTCTTTTCCCTTTGAAACACAGTTTCCACGGTGTTTGATATCATAACTTATCATAAATCCAAAAATAAATTCAAATTTACTTTTACCTAGCTTTAATATGCTAAAATTGACGTTCTTTAAAATTTGTGTTTTAGAGTTACTATTCACTATACTATTCAAGTCAATTTATTGACTTTCTTATGCTTAAAAGGTATGGGAACTCCAACTATACTCACATACCACATTTTGGTCATCAATTTTGTTGGTTTTGATTGTTTTCTCAAAACTTAAGTCTTTTAGGCAAAATTACAAATTTTCAGTTTTGGTGTCCTGTTTTATACTATTCCATTGGTCATGTTGCTGTCAAAATTTGGCTAAGTTTTCTTCATAGAAATTGTTCCTTATTGTCTTAACTTTATTTCCCTTTTTGAATCACTCCAATTGAAGTTTTGTAACTCAAGTTATAGCTATTTGAACATGGCTGGCTGGATTGGTCTAACCCAGATTTTCTGGGCACTAATTTGGTTCTAGCAGTTTTAGGTCACTAATTTTGGGTGGCTAAATGACTTGGTTAAGGGCATAATTTGGGTATGTATTCTTCATGAAAGTTGTAGGGCTATGTCTCAAATTTCTACTGGTAAAATTTCAGGTCATTTGGATCTTCCTAGCACAAGTTATGGCACTGTTCATTTGGTCATTTTTGTATAGGGCAGCATACCTAATTCCAAATTTAGTCAATTTGTTCACTAGGTTTTAGTCACTTTCTGGGCATGATTCCTGAATAAAAAATGTGCCATTTTGTGTCCAGTTTCATTCCCAATTGGCCTCAGACCAATTGAGTTGGTAAATTTTCAGTTTTAGTCCCTAAAAGGGACCTTAGTCCTGTTGCCTGCAGAATGTCCCTAAGCAATATGAATTTAAACCTAATTCTAATACTTCCAACATACTACAATTGGTCATATATGACCATTTTTCAGCTCAAACAAGGTCAAATACACCATTTTACCAATTCTCTAATTTTTGTCTTCCAAAACCCTAGGTTCAAACCCTAATTCACTTGATTTGTTATATTTAATTTATTCCAAGCACACCAACACCATTTCTCAACTCATTCAAGCTTACATACACTTTTAATTCATTCAAAACACATCATATTCTCATACATCCATGGCTGGATGAAATTCACATATAGTCCTCCAAAGTTGTTTTCATTTCATTTTAAGTATATTTCTAGGTTTATTCAACTATAAACACAATTAATTCAACTAGAACTTCAAGTTTAGATTACTAACCTTTATGCAGAATTTTTTTTCCTCTTTAAACTGCTTCCTTTCTTCTTTCTTTCTCCTTGAACCTTCTTTTCTAGTTGCCCAAACAAAGTTTAGTTATGGTAATTGAATTTTCTAAGATGGGATTTGGTTGTCTTCAAGCTCAAAAGTGAGCTTCCATGGAGGTTTTGGTGAGGGAGGGTTGAGAGAGATGGGTCACGGCAATTTAAAGAAGATGAAGGACTTTTTGTTTTTTTTTTTTATGCATTTTTAACCTTTTAGGAAGACCAAAAATTATCCTAAATTTAAAATTTTAATTATAATATTTATTGCATCATGCATGATGTCATGCATGATGTAATCACCTTTTCACTTTTTCTATTTTGCTCTTTTTTTTTCTTTTTTTTCCATTAGTTCTTTAATTTAATTCCTGATTTCAAAATTTTTTTTTCTCAGATTTTATTTGATAGTCAAGTCAGGAGTCAATTTTAGGGGTTAATTGACCAAATTGCCCCTCGCTAGTTCAATTCGGTTTGCAAATAATTCAATATTTCTTCTGGATCCCTGACCTAATTATTTGACCGGCTTAACAATTCTTTTTCGTGATTTTCTCTTTTCCACTGTGTTTGCAATAGTCCTAAGGACCGTAGCGTCACATTTTACGGTTCGAAATTTGAGTTTAGATCGACCTCGCAGTTCTTCCTGAGAAGGTCACCCATCGCTGTGACTCCCAGCTCATTTAACTTCTTGTGTTCTTTTTTTCTTATTTATACTTAACTATTTATCAATTACTAATTATTTGTGTTCAAGACTTATCTAGGTGTCTTAGATGTGGTTTTAATTCTCTTAATTGTCCGGACCGACACCAGTCACCGGAACAGTGAAATATACCAGGCTATACAAATAGAGGTGTTATATAATTCACCCTATTATTTCCTTTGTTTATTATCGAAAACTTGGATCATAATTAATAAAACCAAATTGCTACTCACATTTAATCTTACACAACAATTACGGATTATGAAGATAAACTAGCAATTAATCACATCAAATAATTAACTAATAGGCCTTTTTAGCAAATCATTTAATAGATCAAAAACAATGAAATCGGGAAACAATAGATATTCAAAAAGACATAATTTAAATTAAGAACCTAGTCTCACAAATCATGCATAACAACTAGAATCCCTTGAACTGAATTTAAAAACTTAGCCCCTCACATTCATGGCATACAAAAGAAAAATAAAATGGAGAGATTTAAAACTATGGACGTGAATGGAGAATGAAGGTGTTGAAGGCTTGTTGAAGGTCTAAATGGATGTGTCTCCGCTGCTGCCAAAGATGGTCTTTATAATAAAAAACCTAATCCCAAAGATAAGAATCAAACTTGGAAAATTTTTGAAATTCAAAAAGATAGATTCTCTGCTCTGCAATCACGGCCAATTTTCAACCAGTTCCCTTGCGATTCTGCCTCTGACTTCTTCAAGAAATTTGTAGCCCTACTTCTTAGCTTTCCAATGGGTACTCATTTGCCAAAATCAGAGGTCTACAGCCCAAGTTATGGGCCAAAAACCAAAACTAGTTCTGACAAAATATCTAGCCCATAATGACGAATTCATTGTTATTTTTGACAATTAAAATGGCCTTATCTCACTTCCAGCCCTTCACAACAATTGTAGAGGTGGTTCTTAAGGTTCAATTGGGCTTGTGTTTGCTTCATTTGGACCTCCAAAGCTCTAGATATAAAATAAATCCCAAGACTTTTCGTGACTCATCAAGAGTGGGCTTTTATAATAGATCCATAGCCAATTTTGATAATCTTGGAGACTGATTTGGACTTTGGTCCCTCTTTGTCATTTGTAGTGCTCTGACTTAGCTTTTTAATGAATTAAATAGCATTGGATTTGGAGACCCACAACCTTAGAAACACCTGCAAAATACAACAAAAGGACAAATTAATGCAAATGCTGAAAATTTCTCCATTTAACACTAAAAATATGCCTAATTGATAATTATATTTTAATCAACTGAATTAGGCATAAAAATACACTAGAAACACTAAATGTGATGGGAGTAAAATTAATAAATTATGCACTTATCAATAGCACAATTCTAGGACATGTAGTAAATTGATTTTGAATCTGTCTCAATAGGTGGTTGATTTGGATGCATCATGGCAAAGTCCAAAGAGGTAGAAGGAAGGGGAGGAGTTCTTGAGTTCTAAGTGCTATGGGTTATTGATGATTTTAAGCAAAGGATGAGTATTTATGTGAGCTTGGCTAGTTTCAAGGAGATTTTTGATGTCATGAGTCATGAGGTTAAGGCCTTGTATCATCTCTTAATCACTGGCATTGTTGATACCCAATTTTATAATTTCTTGCGGTTAGATTTTGGAAGGAACAAATTATAATTTTTGTTTGATTTTCTATAGTTGTTAGTATCCGATTATTTTTTGGTCAAATGAAGTATAGTTATTTACTAAGGAAATAAATATGCGAGTGTAGGTTAGAGCTACTATATTCACTGCTTTCCTCCAATAGGCAATTGAAATTTATTGAATTGGGCAAAGAAATACTAGCTCATGTGATAAGAAATGAGTTTGATTATCAAGTATCGGTTACTAATTCTCTCATTGACATGTACTATGGATGTGATTGTTTGAATATTCAGAAAAGATTTCTTTGAATTTTTGAGTTTGTTTACTTAGAAAATAGATACAAAAATTAATGAAATGACTTAAGTGTTGAGTTAATTAAAACTCAGGGATAAAACTATTAACTTTTAAAAATCAATATGTTTTAATTTTAACATAACTCAAGTACAAAAAAGTAATTTTATTCTGCTATTAAAGTATTAATAGTCAATTATCAACTTTTATTTTTTAGCCTAATCACACTAAAAATGCAAATCTTTTGCGACCTTTTGAGTTTTAATCCAATGGTTTCAATTTGTCCCAATTGACCAAACCTTTAATGATTGAAGAAATTGTATCCAAAATTGAAATTGAATTGGGGAAAGTGTGCTTCTTATGTGTGGCATGCCATATAGCATTTTTTATTGTTAAATGGTGGGACCCACGTGCCATATCACTTAATTTAAAAAAAAAAAAAAAAACTCTGTCACACCCTACTCCCCTGTAAGATGTAACATGATCCCGTAGTACACCTAATGAATTACCGTACTTCGCCTACCAATAACCCATTAGATATACTACAAGGGATTTTAAAACAATTTTCGTGAAATTTAAAACATCGATTAAAATCTGATGTTATAAAAATTTTTTCAAAATTTCGGCAAAGTGCTGGCTGTATTTTGAGAAAACAATTCTTCAATCCTGCAAAAGAAAATGCTCCCAATATGTTTTCTCAAATACAACTTCAATAACTTCATTTCAATTCACAATTCAATTCTCAATAAACAATCAATTCATTTTCAAACTAATCTCATCATAAAGAAACATTTCATTGATTACAAGACTCAAAATTTATAATACAAAACTATTCAAGTAAATGAAATCTCAAATTTATATTTACAATCATTTATATTTAATTACATACCAAAATGTTTTACAAGAGTTTTTATACAACTGCTCAAATAATTTACATACATATTATTACATGCATACATCAAAACCTATGTACATGGGTATACCTATAATATACCTGGAGCTGATCTGAAAGTGTCTTCAAAGAAACTTACTCACTGCTCTATGCTCTTTTTACCTGCGACAGCATACAAAACTATTGCTGAGTGGTGAACTCAGTGGTGCACAACTATAATTTAAAACATAGTACAATATACATTGACAAAATTTATAGTAAATAATTTGGAAATCTGAATACTCATCAAATTCCAAAACTCAAAATATTCATTTCCAATAATGTAAATCATTTGTATAAAATGACTTTGATCACGACATTCAATTTATCAAATCATGACTAACCATTTAAGGTAGTTCCAATAAAATCAATTATACATAAATCATAACTGAAATCATAATTCTTTACTGTTCAAAAACATTCTGTATCTCAAAAATCATGTTATATCTCAAAAACCATGTTGTATCTCAAAAACCATGCTGTATCTCAAAAATCATTCTTTATCTCAAAAGCCATTCTTTATCTCACTAACTATGCAAGACTAATCCGAAAGGGCCATCTTCGGGGTGATTCTAACTACCTATGGTCGGGGAGGTCGAATCAGATTCTAACTCCCTATGGTCGGGGAGGTCGAATCATCGTGCACAGTACCATCACAATAATGAATCTTCCGCAAGGGCCATAACGATAAAATAAACTTAGATCTAACCTCAAATCAGAGGAAAATCTAAGCCTGTGCACGTACCATGGTAATCAAAACACAACTAACTCCATTGTCTTCTCAACAAATGAGAGAGACGGGTAATAATCTAGTCAAGCATCTATAGTGAGATATAAAACAATATCACAATCCTTTTAGTGAGCATAAATCACAGTATAATTCGATTCAAATTCAATTCCAATATCCAATAATTTTTATGCTCATCACAATTCAAATCATAAATTTGCATTTTTCCATGAAAATTACTATCACAATTCAAAACATATTCTATCACAATTTTCCAAAACATAATTTATTCAATCCATAACAATGCTTAATACTTGTCGAAATACCATTTCACAAAGCTAAATTCGTACATACTATAACAATTTTCAATAATCATTGAATTAAATCCAATGCTTGTTAAACACAATACATAAGAAAAATATGTCATTTAATCATATGAAATATTCAAAACAAAATCAGTTAAAAACTAGTTGTGCACAAACCTCTGATAACTGTCTCCTGGTCTAAACTCAGTATTTCCTTCCCTTTTTCTGAGTCTTTGCTAACTGAGAAACACAATTTGAAGTGTTTCAGTACTAAATTAAACTGTCTCTATCGATAATATTTGACAAATAATTCACTGAAAGCTATTATTTGCTTAATCACCTAATATACCGACCCTCGATGTGTTCTAGGTAATTTAGGTTTTAGTGTAACTAATATGTCACATTTGATAGTGTTTTAGGGTTGGTACACGTTACCAATTTCATTTTCTTGTTTAGTGCATTTTCTTGCAATTTGCTGGATTCCGGGATACTAGTTTTACCTAGTCGGACGACCTAGTTCCCTAGGTTTTTGGCTTTTGGTCAAAACTACAAACTTGTAGATCTATGTCTTTTGGAACGCGGGGCAAAAGTTTAGGTCATTCTGAGTTATGTAGACCAAGTTATGGTCATTTTACTATTGCTGGTCAAATGGCATCAAATTAGGTCATTTTAGGTCAATTTTGGTCAACTTTGGTTCGGCCAGTTTTTGGACCCAAACTTGTGCAAGCTGTTTGACTTGCTTATGGTCATTTCTGGGCTTTGGTGTCTTCATAAGACTTGTAGGTATGGATCTTAACTATTCATGGTTAAAATTTCAGGTCAATTAGACCTGTTTTGAGTGAGTTATGGCCTAAACACTAACTGCTGCCCAAATGGTCAGTTTTCAGGTTTCACTTGCACTTAATCCAAATTGGTCATTTTTCATGTCACCTTGCAAGCAGAATTTTGGTATGCTTTCTTAATGAAAGTTGGCACATTTTGTGCCTAGTTTCACCTCCAATTTGTCTCATACCAATTGAAGTTACACATTTAAAGTTATAGGCTAAAATGCATACTGCCCTTAATTACCTTGCTTAAACATACATCAATGACACATTTACCTTACTATATGTCCACTTCCCCTACCAATTCTGTTTTGGTACATTACCAAAACCATATACCACCTTACCTTAAAGTTATTTTGGGCAGATTACAAACATCCTCAATACACCAAATAAAACTCCAATTCATAAAGTCCAAATAAAACAATACATACACATGGACATTTCTAATTCTTACACATACTTTACACAACCAATTTACATACACACTCATCAATCCTCAATGTCACAATTCTGCCCATATCTTTATGAACACATACATTTATCAAAGAAGCCTCAAGGCTGCCGAAAAGCTTCACCATGCCAAAGTGTCCATAATTCATCAATTTCCATTCCAAGTGCATAATCACCATTTATATGTGGAATTAACTACTAGGATATCAACTCACCCTATTCAACATGAATTCCTATCAAACATATGTAAAATAAATCATTAAATATACAACTCCATGGCTGCCCAAAATTGATATATCAAGAACTCCTCAAACTTGAAAATTTTCTTCACAATTCAAACACCCATGACAAGTATACAAACTTTAACAAAGCAAAGTTCAAAAATACAAACTTACCTATGGTTGGGGCTTGTTAAACCTTCACCAAACTTCTTGATTTTGGTATCAAGCTCTTCCTTGTGATGTGGGGACAATTTTTAGTGAAGCTACCTAGGTGATTGGAGGTAAATTGAAGGAGTGCATGAAGCTTAAAGAAAAATGGCCATGGAGGTTTTGGGAGCTTTTCATTTACGACATGGATGATTCTCAAGCTTGAAGATGAAGTGTTTAGTGGAGAAATCTGCCCACTAACACATTTTATAATCCTTAGTTTATTCCTTAGTGGTCCACTCACTTTGGTTTAATCATTTTATATGTTAAATGTGTTATTTACACAATTTTCACTCCACTTTTGGCTATTTACATTAGGTACCACCAAATTAATTCTTCATTTTATTTTCTAAGTATAATATTATTTATTTTTAATGGAAATTTAGGTCAAAAGACAATTCGGGATGTCAAATGACCATAATGCCCCTGTTCGGGTTGCATTCCCGATTTTTCGGTAACACCGGGTTTTGTCTGTTTTTCGATTTCTCACTTTTCTTTGTACTAATTATTTAATTTTTTTTTTGATATTTCTAATGATATTTATACTTCCATAAGGGTCTATTTAAGTCTTAAAAATATTTTCCAGGGTTCCCCGCAATCTAGGGCTAGTCAATGGTCCACGCCGTGACTTCCCGGTGCAGTCACCCATCGCTAGGGTTCTCGGCTCGCTTAACTTGGTTACATTTCTTTGCTATTATTTTTCCTTTGTTTTTCTTGTATTTTCTTTTCTTGTATTTCATTATTTTATGTCTCCTCACTCATAACGAAGAGTAGTTCTAGGCATCCTAGCTGTCCGAACAACACTGGTCACCGGAACAGTAGTACGCACTACCGAACTTAGGGGTGTTACAAACTCTCTCTCTCTCTCTCTCTTTGCATTCTTTCTTCTGAACCGTGAGATCAAATTCCAAGCTAAAGCTCCTGTCATCACACTCTCCCATTTCACCCAAAACCCTCCAAACCATTTTCCTCATTCTCAAATCCTTTGTCCACTAATAAAACCACTATAAATTCCCATCCAAATTCTTGTTGAGATTTTTTTCTCTCTATAGTTTTTTTATCATCAATGGCAACGAGAAACCGAACCATTCAATACAAAAAGCATAGAGCTGCAGTGAAGAGCGTGCATGCTCTTTTGTCATTCCAGCATCAATTTTGAGTGGTCTGGTTATTGAAATGGTTAAAACTTTGTTTCTTCATTCCAAATTATGTAAATTAGCAAGCATGGTTTGGCAAACAAAGTAATTGCCCAGATCCAAGTGTTGTGCAAAATCTCACAAGTTCACGATTCATTAACAAGTAATACAGTAGTGATTAGAGTATTATTCTCATGAGGAACTTGGTGAGTCTTAAACTAAACAACAATTACAACTATTTAGACTACCAATTATGATGATGAGAATTTAAACTAAATTAACTAGAACTAATGAAATAAAGGAAAATAAAACAATTTAATTGAGATAATCAATGAATGAAAGCAATTCCAGAATTAGGGGCTCACACTTTAACCTATTACAGATTTAATTTCATTTATTCAATAAATTAGAAAGTTATTACTTTGAAGGAAATTAACCCTAAGTTATCTTAAGTCCTCTCTCAAGGCATTCAAGGTGTATCTTAATTAATTTAAACGTTACTTTTGTGGCGATTAATATTAATTAAGAACCTTTAAGCTTTTTGATTAATTATAAACTCTATATAAGATTTTAGCCTATCTCTAGGTCAAAAACTCTAAATTCAATATTTTGATTTTTCAATATTAATCTTCACCTTTAAGTCCTTCAATTAATATCTAAAATCATAATTAAGTGGAGCTTTATACAAAGCATGCATCAAGATTACAAGAAATTGAGTTAAAGAACAAAACTCTAAATTTATTAAATAAAATCAATATAAATCCATAACAGAGTTAAGAATGCTACATACCTAATTCTAGAATTAAGAAAACTATTCACTCATGGTGAGTTTAACAATCAAACTAAAAATAAAATAATAATATGAAAACATATGAAAAAACAGAACAAAGGAACCTTGATAAAAGACTCTGCAGCTTTAAACTTTTGAAACTTTGGGTGTAAATATCTCCTAGGAACTTCGATGCAAATCTCTCTAAATTACTAAAAACCTAAGTTTGAATGTAAAAGGTGTGATCCCTCGCTATTCCTGACTTGTTTTATTTATATCATGCATAAAAACCTTCAATTCAGAGTCCTGGAGGCCTTAGAAGTCTCGTGAAAAATAGAGTTTGAGTCGAATTGGTATCTGAGCTGGGGCAAAGTACACGGCCCATGTACCATTACATAGGGCAGGCCGTGTAACTCTCTGGAGCCTTGAACTCTTCATCAAGTAGTGGGACATGTTACATGGGCCAGGGACCATTACACGGGTCTCTTACACGGATCGTGTGGTTGTCTTCTCATGGCACTTTCTTAGCAGCTGGTTATATGGGTCTGGTCCTCCTAATGCACAGCTTGTGTAATCTTCCTAGTACTTGACTTGTGCTTTTTGACTTTCTAACTTGTCCAATTGTGCCCTAGGCCTTAAGATTGTATTAAATTACCTGATAAAACACAGAAATCAAGAAATTAAGCCATATCAACTCAAAATCCTAAAATCAATGAAACTAACTAAAAATTATGCAATTAACTAATAAAATGCCAATGAAATGTAATAAAAAGTATTTTAAAATACTTATATAATATAAGTGTATCACCAATCACCTTTATTTCTTCTAATAACCTTAGTTTCCAAAGTTTCTAGGGCTTATTTTCAATAGTTGAAGTAGCTTCTATTTCAACTCTCATTATATTCACAGCCATGTTTGTCTATGACCAGAGGTAGGCCTTGATATTCTCCGATTCAGAAGCTTCAACATGGAGTAAATTTGTTTATTTGTATAAAATCTTCAAACAAAAGGACTTGAAATCATGTACACTTTCAGAAAAGAATGAACTTAATGAGATTTAGCTTAAACTTCCGCCAAGTATGGGTGCTCCATGTCCATCCATCTATTCAGTCCACAAAGATTTTCCTATAGAATAGAGGACTTATTCGGTGGAATATGGTAATCAAAGTTCAAATGGTCAAGTAGCTCAAGAGGTGGTGCTAAATATTGAAGTTACCAACACAAATCAAGAAACAACAATAGTTATTGAAACCACACGTGAAAACTGATGGCTTATGTATAAACCTATCATTCATAGTTGTATTATACTAAATGTAAACTGGAGTAGATGTTATTACTTGTTACAACGGTGATAAAATTTTTATTCTTTCAAAAAAATAATAATAATAAAGTTGTAGATGGTAATTTTTTTTTTGGCAAAACTGCTCTGTTTTGTTTATGAAGGGAGAGAGAGAAATTTTTTTAAAAGAAAATTTAAATGATGTGGCACCTGAGTCCCATCATTTGGAGCATATTTTCTCCAAATTTAATTTCAATTTTAGATACAATTTCCTCCATCATTACAAGTTTAATTAATTGGGTCAAAATTGAAACCATTAAATTAAAACGTAAAAAGTCGAAAAAGTTTAGATTTTTAGTGTGATAAGCCTTATTGTTTTAGTTATTGGCTACTAGTGTACTATCCACTCCTTCTCATTTCAAATGGGGTTTAAAAAAAAAATTATCCCATTTTATTTCTCATTTTAAAAAATTAAAGAAATATTAATTTTTTTTCTTCTAATATTACCATTATCTATTATTATTCATAATATATTTATCTATTCTTTATCACCTTTTTTTCATTTCAATGATACTATAAAGATAATTTAGTCAATTATTAATTTTTTTAATAAAAATGAGATTATTTAACCATCTCCTTAATTTTTTACAAAAATCTCTTTTTTAAAAATGGGATGAAAGAGTAATATTAATGACAGGTAATTTGATTATTAATCATCAATTTCTAACAAAGGATTGAATTGCTAACATCAACTGCCTACAATAATTGCCAACAATGGATTGATATCGTTGAATCAGATGAAAATGTTTATTTTATTATCTTTTTTTTTTGTTAAAGATTATTTTATTATTTTAAATACAAAGAATGAGAATCTCAAATTCAAGTACCCATCTAATTTTATTAACCATGAATAATTGATAATTATCTAGTTTGTTTTTTGAACATTAAATTATATAGTTTATAAAAAAAAAAAAAAAAAAAAGCCAGAAATGGTCAAAGGCTCATTGAACAATACTCCATGAAACTAACACTATGTTTGGGAAGAAAGCAAAATGAGGATGGAAGGAAAATATAAGAAGAAAATAACTTTATTTTTCATCATTTTTATTTGGATTGAGTAGAAAATAAAAAAAAAATTTATATAAAAAATAAAAATATTTTATCCTTTTTTACTTTGTCTCCCAAAGAAAGTAAGAGGAAAGTATTTAAAATTATATATATAACCTTATATATTATAATTTTTCCTTTTAAATTTAGAAGTAAAGTTGTTATTTTAATATTTTTAAAATAATTTTCTCTTTAATATTTTTCTCTCTCGATTCAAATAAAAAAAATAAATTTTATTTTTTTTTAATTTTTTATTTTTTTTTTCTTTTATTTTTTTTTATCCTCTAAAAAATTTCCAAAACATAGCGTAAAAGAAAGACATAAGAGGAGCATTAAAAGGCCTTACGCTAAATCTAGAGGATACCAGTGGTCGGTGGTTGGTTGTGAATGCTTTTGCTTCTTTCGGAACTAAGCACAATAAGAGTTCCTTTCCAACGAAATCAGCTAAGCCTTCATTTTTAGCATACAAAACGGCATTGTTTAACCTGCGAATCTCGGGTTCACCGTCGCCACAAATCCCTGCCGCTGCCGATCAATGACTCTTTCCATTCTATCTCTGTCGTTCCCGCGTGCAGGCAATAAAAAAACAATAATAACGGTATAAAGGAGAAACTATACTCCCCCAAGTAGTCATCTTTATCTAAATGACTAAAACACCCCTGAGATTACTTTAATGCTCACCAGACAAGTGTGCCCAGCGGAATTAACGCCTTAACCGTCGGTGGGACCCAAAAGTAATCAAAGTGGCAATCCTAGTAAATACGCCCAAGGCCTATGGGCCACACGGTCACGAGAAAAATATAAAATAAAATAATAAGGAAATAAACGCTGAAACAGCCTTCGTTTCCCTTGTCTTCTATATATGTACTGCACCTGACACCAGAGCTCTGCACTCACTTCAGCCTACAGAAACAACAAAAGGAAGTTGTCGGCAAACTTCTTTTTAACTGTTGTTTCGCTGTTCTCCGCCGCTCGCCGTGAAAGTGACATTCTAGTGATCTTCGAGGAGGCTGTGGCGACGACTGCTTTTTTTCTTTCTCACCTCTCACAATGCAGCGCCGCGGCGGCTCCAGCCAGCTCTTGTGTTTCTTCCTCCTGCAGGTGTTCTTTAAGTGTTTAACTGTCTCCGGCCAAGTTTCCCACCGCGTAACCGACCTGCATTGGCATCCGGCTACTGCCACTTGGTACGGTAGCCCCGACGGCGATGGTAGTGACGGTAGGTCCCACCAACGTTTACTTTTCTTTCTGCTTTAGCTGAACAAGTCTTGGCATTGTGGTTTGGATCTTAATCTGGTGGGGCTCTGCAAGTCTTTTACTTTTATTCAAACTCAGTGAGTTGCATGAGTAAACTCTGCTATAGTAATTAATTAACATGGAATTTGTAAAGAAAATCCCAATTTAGAAACGAACAAGTAAAATTATCCCAACTCTTCCAAATATGTTGTAGCAGTCAAACCCATACGGCAATCGAGGTATTACTTTTCTTTTTTTCACTAAAACTCAAATTTCCATTCATATTCTTTCTCCTGTGCTATAAAAAAGCCATCTCTGATTATGTCCATGTTTTGTGCAGGAGGGGCATGTGGGTACGGTTCCCTAGTGGACGTGAAGCCACTGAGGGCCAGAGTTGGTGCAGTAAGCCCAATACTGTTCAAGAACGGAGAAGGGTGCGGCGCATGTTACAAAGTGAAATGCCTAGACAAGAGCATATGCTCGAGAAGGGCAGTGACCATAATTGTAACGGATGAGTGCCCAGGTGGCTACTGCTCCAATGGACGCATCCACTTTGACCTCAGCGGTGCAGCCTTTGGTCGCATGGCTATTGCAGGTGAGAGTGGCCTGCTCAGGAACCAAGGCGAGATCCCTGTCATTTTTCGCCGGTATGTGTGTGTACTATGTAGTTATTGGTCTTTTTCTTTCTGGTTTAACGGTCTCTCTTTGTTTTGTTTTGTCAATTTTATTTTGTCCCTCTTGTATATTTCTTAGTTATTAATTATAAATTTGTTCTCCAAACGCTAATATTTCCATCAAAACGACCCAAATGCCCCTTGATTTTCTTCTTGTTGGGTTGATTTTGGTTAGGATTAATTTTTAATCTGCTTTATATCCATATGATTGTAGGACCCCATGTAAATATCGAGGGAAGAACATTGCCTTCCATGTTAATGAAGGTTCAACAGATTATTGGCTAGCCCTTCTAGTGGAGTTTGAGGATGGTGACGGTGACGTTGGATCTATGCATATAAGAGAAGTAAGTTTATATGCATGTATATAATTCTCCAATTTTTACCATAGTTTTTCCTCATTTTATAATTAGGCCTCTGCACTGAGAAAGATATACTAGTTGGGTCAATAAAGTGTAAAGATCGTTGAAGGCAACTTTAGGTTCTTTTAGGTGCATGTTCTAAAGCCTGCACTTGCTCATTTACCTCAAAGAAGTTGATGCCTAAATGTACTAAAAGAAGGGATGGTCATTCCATAAAAGCAATGATAAGTATGTTGCTAAGAGTAGACTATTCCTATTATTGCTGATCCGTTAGTAATTAATCATGTGTGGCTTCGCCACTTTATCAAGAAATTAATTAAACATTGCCTTAATGTTCCTTTGCTAATTAACCCCATCTTGTATCATTTTATTGTCATGTTTGTCTAGTGCTGCCAGTATGCTCAAAAGCAAGCACTTTTGTCAGCCTCTCTGATTCTTTCATCTTCAACAAAATCATATTGACTAATTGCATGTGAATTGGGGACCACAATCTTTAATCTTCACTTTCTAAGCTATTTTCTCCATAATATGGTCAAGGAAAGCTGCAAAATTTAGCTGTACAAATAGAAATGCAGAGTTTTGATTCAATTTTTTTAATGTTTATATTGACAGGCAGGTGGCAGTGAGTGGCTAGAGATGAATCATCTATGGGGTGCAAATTGGTGTATTACTAGGGGACCCTTAAAAGGGCCATTCTCAGTGAAGCTAACAACGCTTTCAACAGGAAGAGAACTTTCTGCTACAGATGTTATTCCAAGAAATTGGTCTCCAAAGGCCACTTACACCTCTCGCCTCAATTTCTTATCGTAATTCATATGACAAGGCTCTGTTTCCTCTTTCTCTGAAACTGGCTTTAAGAGAAACAAGAAACAAGGAACAAGGAACCAAACGCTCCCCTTGTTCCCTTGACGCAAAAGTGTCTAACGTTTAGTGTTTCTTTTCTTTTCTTTTCTTTTCTTTTTCTTCTCTTATTTTTCCATCCTTTTTTTAGAAGAAAGGTGGCCATTGGATTGCATAATGTTCGGCATCCAATGCTTTTCCTTTTTTTCTTTTCTTTTCTTTATTTTTCCTCCTGTTTTTTCAACTTTAATTGCTATGTCTTTGCAAGTGTTTGTAGAGAGGTAGCCCTCTCCAAAGGAGAGAGAGCGTATAGTGTATTTGTATTTGTATTTGTATTTGTATTTGTAATGTTTTGGGTATGTGGGCCCTGTTGGTTTTCAATTAATTTGCACTTTTGAGTGGCAACATTGTAGTCAATTTGAAGACCTCGTAAGGCATTAATCACAATAATATGGGAAGCTATGCACCATTTATGGCTAAGGTGATTGACTACTATCTTTAATTATACTATTAACTTGTTATAAAAAGACAAAGAAAAAGGAGAAGGAAAAAAAGACACTTATGAGTTTTGATTTAATAGTATTACAATTATTTTTATAACTATAAGAGGAAAAAAAAAAAAAGGTTATACAAGCTCTTAAAACTATGCTAAATAATCATATAAGTTTTTAAAGTATTTTAATGTTTAATTAAATCTTTCAATAGTCCAATTAAATCCTTTAACATTTTAAAAAAAATTAAATAAATTTTTTAAATTTTAAAAATAAATCAAACAGACCATTTTTTTATTATTTTGTAGACAAATAAACCTTTTAACTTTTAAAAATAGGTAAAAAAAATTGAATTATAATTTATCTCAAATATAAATTCAATCAAGGTTGTGCACAAAAATCTTCTAGTGCACGATGTCCTCATCAGTAATCGTATATATCTAATAAGGTTTCTTGAACGCATAACAAAATTTCTTGAATCATTCGGCGAAAAACAACTTAATAATCTGCTCCAGGATATAGCAGATATTTACTATTATGTTACAAATAAAATATACATTATTGCTATTGAGGATCCTATGGACTAAAAGATTTTCATACACTACCTTTGCAGAATTTATATTAGAGATAAATTATAGTTTAATTTTTTTTATCTATTTTTAAAATTAAGAGACTTATTTGTCTACTAAATAGAAAAAAATAAGGTTTATTTGATTTATTTTTAAAATGTTAAGAATTTATTTGATACTTTTTAAAATTTAAAGTGTTTGTGTGGATCCAAAACACTTTAAAAACTTATATAACTATTAGTTAATATTTTAAAGATGAAAATAAGCTTTTTGCTAAAAAAAAAAAAATACTAGTAAGCAAAATTTAATATTGGTTCCTGAAAAGTGGACCCAACACCAGGCTATGCTTAATTACGATTCTGTACTCTGGATAACTCAAAGACATGATTCGGTCCTGTTCAGTAAATGGATGTGTCTGGTCACTGGAATTTGATGCCGAATGAGTTTTGAGGTTAGAATATTAGAGATCCGATTCTTGAATTTGATGGGTGCTAATGAGTGGAAAAGAAAAAGGGTTACCACTGCCAAGACTCCATGCGGAGGCGGTCCCGCCATCAAATCCAAGCTGATAGGCATTGGACTTCTCTTATCTTGTGAAGGGATATTAATAAGATTCCAATTCAATGTCACTACCCACAAATGCTCAATCGCTACAAATGCTCAACGATATCAAAATTATTCTTCATTAGATGTAATAGCAACTAGAAATGAAATTGATGTGGGGGACATGCATGGATGAGAGCATGTATCATTATTCGAAAGTATTCTTGATTATCATCTCTCTACAATTTAAGATAATAAGAAATGAAGCGTATGTTAATGATGAAGATAATTTTTTAACATGATTTTTTTTTGTCTTTTAATAATGAGTAAAGTTGGAAATATAAGAATTTGAACTCTTTATTATCATAAAAATATGGATCAATGATTCAATGAATTACCTTTCTTGTGGTCGGGATGGTGATGATAATGACTCTATTGCACCAGGGAACGAAATGATCATGCAATTAGTTGCAACAAGAATGGTCAGATGTCGACAAGAGTTGGATTTAACATTCTCTTTTTTATTAAATTCATAAATAATAATAATGCCAACAATTAATGTCAGGCGATGCAGAGAACTTATACCGAATGTAGACCATCTGCTCCTTATGTACAAAATTGATGACAACAATCATATCAGGTGACTAGCATAGATTTTGAGTTCAGTGGTTCCACAACTAGTTTCTCAGTTGTTGCTTGTTGGTTACCTGCCTTGGGCTTTGTTTTTGTTGTTTGCTTTCGTCTTGGTTCTGATTTTGGGCCCTGGTGGCTCATTCTTGGTCCTCTTTCCTGTTTATCCTCCATTTCACCAACTATATTCAATTGCTAATGGCTCTGCCTAGGAACACAGATATAGAACTTGAAGGTATGATAGTGAGAGGGAAAAAATAAAAGAACAGAATTCAATAGAGCCTAGAAAATCCTATAGTAGTTGGGAAGAAGCTCGCAAGTCCAACAGCCCGGGTCTGACTTAAGAACGTCCAGCTGAGCTGCACTTATTCTTCGCAAAAATGGTTTAAACAAATTATGCAAAGAATGACAAGAAATTAATAATAAAAAGAGCGGTGTGTCATCAATCAGTGGCTGCTGGATCAGTTGCAGCAGATTGCTCGACCTCAGCAGCAACAAGAGTCTCTGTTTTAGCTGAGTCAGGTGCACCATTGGCAGCAGCATCTTTAAGTGGCAAAGAAGGTTGGTTATCGGGAGCAGCTGCTGCTGCTGTAGTAGGCGTAGGTGTAGTTGCAGATGTAGGTGCAGTAGAACTTTTCTCATCTTTAACATTGTTCCCTTCTTTCGCATCCTTGCCATCTCCCCCTCCCTTTGCATCCTTGCCCACCTTGGTGTCCTTCCCTTGCTTCCCATCCTTTGCATCCTTGCCATCTTTGGCTGGTGGGGGAGGCATCATATGACATGGAGGGTTCTGTTTGAGCCTCACGAAAATTTGCCTCATCCTCGAAAGATCAGCGGGTTTTCCAGGCTTTGGACCCTGAATTACAACAATGGAAGGTTTTTTATCAGGATCTTTCCTACCTCTCTTTTCAATATTTGGCACCTCTCGAGGAATGAGCTCAGCAATGGCTTTCCAATAATGTTTGTCTGCTTCTTTATGGAATTTCTCTTAGTTAGCCAAGTACAGCTGCATAGGAAGAGTCATTTTATCTCAATAATAAAGCCAAAATAAGTACAGAAAATGTGTGCGAGTTCATATGCTCAATAGAAGAAGCAAAGAACATGAAAAGCGACTTTCAGATATCATACCTTCTCCCTTTCTCTGTTCTGAGCCTTGTCAGTTTCACAATTGAGTTGCCTTTTCTCATAAAATTCTCTTATATATTCTTCAGCTTCATTAATAATTTGATTTCGCATCTCCTTCTCTCTGTTCTCCTTTTCCTCAAGATGGAGTGCATTTTGCCTGTGCAAAATGCATGTAAGAGGTTATTCAATCCACAAAGTCAACGCCTCAGTTACACGCAACATAAACTAACAACATAAAAATGATTTCTAGTAAACCTTTTCACTAATTTATACACATTAGATCATGCAAAGGAAACATCAGTCAACACTCTGTTGAGAATATAATGCATTGATCAGTATAAGCCTGCACTCTGTCTTTCTACCCAATTATTATTTGTTCATTGTTGGCTGAACCCTTGTTAGAATATATAATAGAAAGGTATCTGAAAATAAAATGCTTAATTAGTTAAGAACACCACCATTTGAATTCAGGATAGCTGATCAGGAAAAACAAAGACATCAGTTTAGAAAATTTCTGGATTGTGATAAAAAGCAAAACAGTAGGCTAAGCAGTTGCATTACCATGTGTTATCAAGTGTGCATCTAAGAATTGCGTGTCTTTTCAGGACATTAACATGTCAAATAAACCAGATGCGCACAGAAATATGAAGAGTAATGTACAAAAACAATATAATATCAAATAAGTTTCATTGTTTAATTTATAGTGTTGTATCAATTGATCTTATTGTTTTATCATAAAACTAGTCCAAATAGTGATGCCTTCCAATGGTTTCTGAAGTCCAACAAATCTCATCCTTAATATATCATCAGCAACAACTTTCAACTTAAGCAAAGCCACAGAATTCTACAATAAACATGCCCCAATTTCAGAAGAACCATACTCTAGCATTCAAAAGTCTTTGAATAACAGATTCCTATCGCAAGCATTTGTTTACACCATGAAGTTGACCTAAAGAAGTCTAATGTTGAGTTAAAACTAGTGCACTTAACAAACTATTGATGATTATTTAGGCTGTGAATTCAAACCCTTATTCAATTCCAAATAAATTATATTTTCCAATGAGTTGACCATGCCCCTATTGTATCATTTTATGTTGGGCTCCATCCAGCAGCCTCCAAAAACCACACTGCAACCAATCTAGACATTGGCCTTTCTTATAAATAAATCAATAGCAAACCTGCAATTCATGATAGAACTAGTAGCCACCATTACAGCTTCTGATATAACAGGACACGAATTGTGTTTATCATATTATGTCAAATTTAAGCCTCAATTCTGATGATGACAGAAATTCAGTAAAGTGGGCACAAATTCTGGATCCTGGATTTTTTTCATAAATAAATAATTTCGATCATTCAATAGACCTGCAGTTTTAATTAAAAAAAATTGTTCTTTTGAGTTGTTAAAGCCAATTATATAATCTCTAAATGAAGATCAAATCTGATTCATAAAACAAGAAAAAAAAAAGCACCCGCGGCGCAATCTCTAAACAGAAACTAAAGAAACTCACCGGCGCCACTCGCGTCGTTGGGAGCATTCCTCCTGCATCTGACTAGGATCGGGCAGAAGCGGTCCATCGGAGGCAAAAATGCCAACTTCATCCTCTCCATGCCCTTTCTTAGTTCCATCAGTTTCAGGCGTCCCCATGGTCTCGAAAGGTAAGGCGAACTCCTGGTTTGGCGCAGACATCCCGAACCCATTCATCTCCTTAGAATGCGGGTGGTCGTCGTTGGATAAGTCGGTAGCGGAGATATCATTGACAGGAGGATCAACATTGAGGTTTTCGGAGATGGGTGGTGGCTGGTGGCCAGAGAAAACATCATCCTGGGAGGTGGGTGCGGGGAATGAGGAGCCGTATCCCATATAGCCATCGTTGTTGAAAGGGCGGGAATTGGTTGTCATTTGGTCATTTTGGTTGTCGTTGGTGGAGTCTTCTCTGCCGGGACTGAACGAGTCGAAAGCGGATGCCATTGTCGATGGTAATGGACCCTTTTCTCTCAAGCTCTGTAGGTGGTGGTGGTGGTGGCTGGTGAGCAATGGCGGGTGTTAGTTGAGGAATTTTCTCTTTTCTAGATCGTTGGGTTCGGATCTCTCTCCGTCTCACAATTAAAAAAAAAAAAAAAAAAGGAATAATCCAAAGCGGGTTGCTTTGCCATAAGATCTACTTAAATGTGAATACGTCGTCAACTCGGGTTATTTCAAGAAATTCCCGTCACGTTGAGGTGTTGCCTTTCTTCTACGTGTAAGGACTAAGACTGAGCTCAGGTTCCTGTGGAAACGGCGCAGACTGCAAAACAAATCTGTTAAAAGCTCTTCTGGATTCTTCTCCATCTTTTATATATTTTCATTGACGGAGAATAAAGGTTCTGCTAGGAAGAAGATTGCTGATCGATTCTTTCCCAATTTAATGCCATGCTAGACTTTGTAAAGGAATAAGCAGCAGCAACTCCAACCTAACAACCAGTGACAGAAGCATGGTTTTAAATCACGGTCGCAGTCACAATCACGGTCACGGTCGCAACTAACGAAAACGAGCCTGTAATAGCCTTAAGGTAACGATAATGGCCTGGCGCTACGTAAATTTTTTTGAAAAATTTACAAAGTTCATAAAATGAGTAGATATTAATAGAAATAAATAAAATTAAGATATACAACTATATACTAAGCATTTATATATCAAATAAAGATGTTTTCATATATAGGAGGCTGTCACTGCTGTCTTTTGTTTCCAAGTAAGAGAAAATGAGTTATGAAGGTGGAGACTAAAGAATGGAGCAAAAAGTGAGTTTGGACTGAATTATTACTTTGAATTATTCTCTGATATTTTGGACTGAAATTAGGTAGTTTTTGGACTGTTTTGGACTGATAAAACAATATTATTTATGCCCCCCACCAGCTTACAAATTCTATCACATTAGTAATGGCCTTATCGTTATTTAACGACCGTTACCGTTATTTAACAATGGTAACGGCCATTATTCTGCAAATCAAAATAGGCCCATAAATAATAGCCTAACGGGTAACGGGCTCCTCTAAAATTTGTAAATAACGGTTGTTACGTTACGTAACGGCCGTTATTTGATTCCATGGATAGAAGAGACTACTGGTGGAGATTCCCTTATGAAGCTTTTCTCCATGACTTCTTCTCTCTCCCAACGATTTCAAAACTCTCTCTCTCTGGTCATTATATATGTACATATATATATATATATATATATATTTGTTTTGTTAATTTGGGGTTGACTCACCAGGTGTTTGTGGGTTTTGTTTTAGATAGTGGTGGAGACATTGGGGCTGAGTGGCAGAGCTAGCGTGCAATATTTTACTCTATAGTGGCACTTTTGGTGCTGCTTTTGTGCTCTTTAAAAGTTATCAAGTTACCAACAATAAAAATGCTCTCTTTCTGTGCTTACAGATCGTTAAGGCCTGTTACTCCGCTTCTCTTGCTTCTAGGTGCTCCATTTTGTTTGTGTTTTGCCTATGTGATATACACTTGAGAGCTGCTAAAAAAGTAAAATTAAGTGATATATTTAGTAATATAGGGATGCCATTTGTGGAAAAGCCGGCATTTGTGCTCTTGAGGTTTTTGCAGGCTTGCAGCAAAGCATGCTAATGATGAAGTATCGCAAAATTAGTGTCTCAACCAATTTGGCGAGGTTCTTTAAAACTTTTGTTACATCGGCTCCAACCAACTTATGGAGACTGATATAACTTGAAAAATTGATAAAGTTTCTCTTAAAATAACAATTAAAAGAACATATGAAATCTATTAAAAATACATCTGGTGTATAAAATGTGGCTCCATGCTAGTCAAGTATATTAATTACACACATATAAAATTATCCTATTAGTAAGGATCAAAAGAAAATATTTACCGTTCAAAACTCTTAGTTGGCTATACATATGTTCATTGATCTAAAACAAAATAAATATCCGAAAGAAATATATCGGCTCGACCTCCAATAGACTTTATAGCTGGTGAAGTGAAAAAGACGACAACACACAAAGAGTTTTGAAATATTAAAAATTAAGGGGTGAGTATAACTATTCAATAAGTGGATAAATAAATAAAAAAGGGGAAATAAATAAGGTTTTGGCATTTAATAATACCATATTGCGATTCTAGTGTGAGTCAGTTGAATAAATATCAAACCTTTCGAAATCACATAATTAAATTAAAATTCATTCTGTAAAAGCATTGCTGAAACAAAGTTGTTAGAATATCATAAAATCTATAATGTCTTCATACACTTACACTATACTTCTTGTAGATAAATAACCTAAGAACAATAAAAATACTGGTTATGCACATGTGTAAAGCTACCTTCAAAGAGCGATCACCTGATATACGCCCCAAAGGCTATGTGTATATCAAGCATTGTACTAAAGGTAGTATAAATATAAGTTGGGATGAAAATATATCATCCGTCATTAGCCAAAAACATATTTTGCCCCCTATACTTTCATCAAA
The DNA here is from genome assembly GCF_030052815.1 of Hevea brasiliensis. Taxonomy (NCBI): domain Eukaryota; kingdom Viridiplantae; phylum Streptophyta; class Magnoliopsida; order Malpighiales; family Euphorbiaceae; genus Hevea; species Hevea brasiliensis. The sequence continues at coordinate 53,326,638 of NC_079499.1, forward strand.
AAGTCAATTTGCCCCCCTCAATTTAACATTAGACCAATTTGCTTGTGACTCCCCTCACCCGTCTACAGTATAGCAGAGCAAGGCGTGCCACATTCGGTGCTAAAGTACTCAATCTTGTCTTATCTTATACATTATTAATTTAATTTCCCTTTATTCATATTATCCCATGTGTTGAAATTTTTTTTATATCACATTTTTTTTATTTTTTATTTATCACATTTTACTTTTATGGAGACCCAGACAGTGTCTCATCTGTTTTATTAGCATTTGGTGGGTTCCACAATTCACCTGTTAAAAACAGTTTCATATCCATCTCATTTTTCCATGTATTATATCATATCATCATTTGCTCATACACATTTCTTATATTCATTTCAAGTAAATACATTTCATTTTATTCAAATCAAATCATGTACAATTTTTACAAACTGTTATACAATCTCAAAATGAATTACTTCTTTTACTTATATACAATGAACAAAAAGTACAAAAGCTAAATACACATGGGCCCTACCTAAAATCGACTGCTAAGATGACACGTCCCGCTACTGCAAACCTGCTCCACTCACTGTCTGGACTGGTCCTGCTCACCAGTATCTACTTGTGGAAAAAACTAATGCGCTTAGCGAATTGCTTAGTGGTGCATAAATTAAAGTAGAAATAACTAAATAATAAAGGATAATTATTTCATGTATAATTTCATAAAAAAATATAGATTTCATAAATTTTGAGTCGTTTACATATATATTGTAACACCCCTATTTGCATAGCCTAGTATATTTTACTGTTCCGGTGACCCGTATCGGTTCGGACAATTAAGGGGATTAGAATCATATCGAAGACAACTAGATAAGCCCTAAATGCAAATAATTAGTAATTGCTAAATAGTTAAGTATAAAGAAGAAAAATAAAGCATAAAGAAGAAAAATAAAGCATAAAAAGTTAAATGAGCCGGGAGTCACAGCGATGAGCGACCTTTCTGAGAAATGACTGCGAGGTCAGTCTTAACTCAAAATTTGAATCGAAAAATTTGACGCCGCGATCCTTAGGACTATTACGAACACAATGGAAAAGAGAAAATTACGAAAAAGAGCTGTTAAGCAGGTTAAATAATTAAGTTAGAGAACCGGAAGAAATATCAAATAACTTGTAAACCGGATTGAACCAGCGAGGGGCAATTTGGTCAATTTACCCCTAGAGCTGACTCCTGAACTAACTGTCTAATAAAATCAGAGAAAATAAAATTTTGAAATCGGGAATTAAATTAAAGAACTAATGAAAAAATAAATGCAAAAGAAAAAGAAGAAAAGAAAAAGTTTATTTACATCATGCTTACCTCATTAGATGACATCATCATGATGTCAAGACTCATTTTAATTTTCCTACAATTTTTGATCAAGTCAAATAAGACTAAAACACATAAAATAAACATAAAATTGAAAAAAATTAAATCATTCATCTTCTTCATTAGTTCAGCCGCCCCTCCTCTCTCACCCAGCCACCATGGTTACACCATTGAAGCTTGAGTTCAAGCTTTAAAACAACCACTTAAATCTACTTTGACCCCAAATTAATCTATTAGAACTTGATAGACTCACTTGAGAAGGTGATTGAGCAAGAAAGAAAGAAGAAATAAGGAGGGAAATTATAGAGTTGAACATCAAAGAAAGGTTAGTGGTTTGAATTAAAAATTTATGTTTAATACTTATGTTTTTAGTGTAAGTAGCTTAGATCTTAACTTAAAAATCAAAAGAAAACACTTATTGGGGGATCAAAGAAGAATTTTGACCAGCTTATGTTAGGGTTTGAAATGAATGATTTTGATGTATTTGATTGGCTGTTTAGGTTGAATGAAGTATGTAGACATTGAATGTGCATTTTGAATGTATTAGATTTGAACTTTATATAATTAGGGTTTTGAGCATGTGAAAAATTAGAAAAAAAATTTGAGAATTGGTCAATTGATGTAATTGACCTTACTTGAGTAAAGAAATGGTCAATTGTGATCATTTGTGATGTGTGTGAATTGTTAGAACCAAGTTTTAATTCGGATTGGTTAGGATCAGTATGCTGACAGCTTGACCTAGGTCCCTTTCAGAGACCAAAACTAAAAATTTACCAAACCAATTGGTGTAAGAGTAATTGGGAATGAAACTAGACACAAAATGGATCATTTTTCATTTGGGAATCATGCCCAGAAAAATGACCATAACTTAGTGAACAATTAGGCTAAATCCTGATTTGGGCACATTGCCCTGTACAAAAATGACCAAATGAACAGTAGTTACTTAAATGATCCTAACTTGGTCTAGGAAGGTCCAAATGACCTGAATCTTATACCAATGGAAATCTGAGACATAGCCCTACAACTTTCATGAAGAAAACAAACCCAAATTTTGACCATAACCTATCCAAAAAGTCACCTAAAGTCAACATAGCAAAACTGCCAATATCTATGAAATGCCTAGAATTCTGGGTAACACCAAATCCGGCTAGCCTTAGAAAAATAGGCATAACTTGGGCTACAAAACTCCAAATGGAGTGATTCAAAAAGGGAATTAAAGCTAAGACAATAAGGAACAACTTTAATGATGGACATTTAGCCAAATTCTCATAGTAACTAGACCAATGGAATAGTAGAAAACAGGAGACCAAAATTAAAAAAATTGTAATTTCTCTTAGGAGACTTAGAAATTGAATTGGCAAGCAATACCAACAAAATTGAAACCTAAAATGTGGTATATGGGTACAATTAGAACTAATAAACCTATTAAGTATGGAAAAGTCAACATTTTGACTTGAATAGTGCCATAAATAGTGCCACCATACACAAAAATATGGAAGACTCGAAATTTATAAACCGTAATAGGTAGGATAAGTCTGTAAAGAAATTGTTGGAATTTAAGTATTAGAAATGGATACTGAAGTACTTTAAATTTATGTGTTTCAGTTGGAAAGGGATCTTCGAAGGAGAAACGAAAGTTTAAGTAAATTGAGTCGATAAAAAAGGTTTGTGCACAACTAGTTTTAAATTGCTAATGTTTTGCATATCTAATTAGAGTAAATGATTTTATGTTCTTTATTTATTATGTTTACCAATTATTAAATTTATTTCAATGATTATTGAAATGTGTTATAGTATAAATGAGTTTAGTTGTGGGAAAATGAATAAGATATGATTTTATTTTAGATATGAATTGAATGAGTTCAGTTTTGGAAATTTGTTAATGAAATGGGATTTGCATGGAAAAATACAAATTTATATTTTGAATTGTTACGGGCAATTTGTATGAGTAAAATACAAAATTTTGTTTTGGATTGTCATGAGCATAAAAAAATTATGGAATATTGGAATTGATCTTGAATCAATATTGTGTTGTGATTTATGCTCACAAAAAGGACAAAAAAATGCATAATATGGTTTTATATCTCACTATAGATGCTTAACTAGGTTATTACCCGTCTCTATATCATTTGTTGAGGAGGCAATAGAGTTAGCATTGTTTTGTTTCAAATACCATGGTATGTGCACAGGCTTAGATTCTCCTCTTATTAGAGGTTAGATCTAAGTTTTTCATTGGCCCTTTCGGAAGTTGCATTATTGTGGTGTGTACTGTGCATGATGATTTGACATCCCCGACCATAGGGAGTTAGAACCTCGATTTGACCTCCCCGACCATAGGGAGTTAGAATTGCCCCTGAAGATGGCCCTTTCGGATTAGTCTTGCATAGTTAGTGAGATAAAGAATGGATTTTGATTGATAAGAAATTGTGATTTTAAATGAGATTGTGCACAAATGATTTTATTAAAATGATTGTTTATTTCCATAATTGCAGGAATTATTTTTATTGTTCAGTTGTGATTTGACAAATTAAAATTTTGATCAAGGTTATTTTGACTATTATTATTGACAATGAAAATTTTAACATTTGGAAATTGGTTAAATTTCGAGATTTCAAAATTTTTGGTATAATTATTATCAATGTATATTGTATTGCATTTTAAATTATAGTTGTGCACCACTGAGTTCACCACTCAGCGATAGCTTTGTATGCTATCGCAGGTGAGAGTAGAGATAGAGCAGTTGAGTGAGATTCCTGCAGCTGCACCTTGAAGACTACTTGTGATTAGCCTTGGGTATATTATAGGTATACCCTTGTATATTAGATGTGACACCCCTTACCCGTCTACAGTGTAGCCGAGCAAGATATGCCACACAGTGTGCCGGAGCACCAAATCATATTTTCATTACAATTTACCCTTTTTAATTCATTTATTTATAATTTTGATTAATCTGAATTTTTAGCAAATTTTATAGAAAATTTGGCAGAGTGCCGGCTGTAAATTGAAAAAACAGTTCTTCTAAATCTGTTAGAAACACTTCCAATAAAATCATAATTTCAATCTCAGTCAAACACCAACATATTTTCAACAATTTCTCAAATGACTTCAATATCTCACAATTCAATTCGTTTCATATCATACTCATTTCAATAAGAAATGCTCAAATTTATTTCTGAACATGGTTCATAGATAATTACATCAAAAGCATAATTACATGAGTTTATAATATACATTACCAAAGTTTACAAAATACAAAATACCAAAAGTAACCGAATGTCCTACCAATGCACTGCAAATGTGAGGTGACTCTGGACTCTGTGTGCAGATTTGATAATTCACCTGGTATGAGGTCTGCTGGACTCCCCAGCTATGTCTACAGTACTTACACATGGCAAAAGCGACGCGCTAAGTAATTCTGCTTAGTGGTGACAATATAAAATAAAATAACTAAAATAAAATAAATATGCAGAATGTATGTTTATATTTTATGTAGACTTAATTTCTGACATTTATTGCAGTATTATTCGATTAAAATTTGGTAAGATTTATTTTAATTGTCCGAGTAACCTATACTAGTCGACTGGACTGGGTAAACGGGTAAACTAGCACTGGGTACCAAGTACCTTGGACCATCACACCATCGGTCACATTGTATCTCCCGGTGTACAATAGAACAACTAATAAGCTGTAATAATTATTAGAGATAAATCCCAAGTATAACAACTCAATCAACATAGCCAAAGGCTATTTTTTTTTATCACAGAATGGCACGGGAGGCCATAAAACACAGAATGGCATGAAGCCATATGCAGTACTGCTAACAGAACCCTATTGGCATGCCAACCTATCCAAACCAATTTTGCTAGGTGTACTAGGGCATGTTACACTCTTAAATTGTACAATTTTTGAAATTTAAGTTTAGGTGTTACTATTCATTTCATTAGTCAACTAAAATATTGACTTTTGCATAGGCAATAGCTACATTGGTTCTAATAATCCCAACATTGTAACACCCCTATTTGTATAGCCTAGTATATTTCACTATTCCGGTGACCGGTGTCAGTGCGGACAATTAAGGGGATTAGAACCATATTTAAGACAACTAGAGAAGCCATAAACACAAATAATTAGTAATGTTTAATTAGTTAACTATAAATAAGAAAAACAGAACATAAGAGGTTAAACGAGCCGAGAGTCACAGCGATGAGTGACCTCCTCGGGAACGACTGCGAAGTCATTTTAAACTCAAATTTCGAACCGTAAAATGTGACGCTGCGGTCCTTAGGACCCTTATGAACACAGTGGAAAAGAGAAAATCACGAAAAAGAACTGTTAAGCCAATCAAATAATTAGGTCAGGGAGCCAGAAGAAATATGGAATTATTTACAAACCGGGTTGAACCGGCGAGGGGCAATTTGGTCAATTGACCCCGAGAGCTGACTCCTGACCTAACTTTTAAATAAAATCGGAGAAAATAAAATTTCCGAATCGAGAATTAAATTAAAGAACTAATAGAAAAATAGAAAAAAAAAAGAAAAAGAAGAAGATGGAAAAGTCAAAGGTGATGACATCATGAATGATGTCAATAAGAAATTAATTAAGTTATTTATTAATTTGGAATTTTTGGTCTTCTAAAAGGGATAAGATTAAAGAAAAGAAAATAAAAAAAATAGAAAAACCTCATTTTCTTCTTCCTTGGTGCCGCCCACTTTCTTCCCACACTTCCTCCATGAAAATCCTTCCCTTAAGCTTATACTAAGCTTAATTTCTCCTTACCCAACCTTAATAACCCACATAAAAACTTCATTAGAGCTTGATATTGTAACTTGGGAAGAAGACTAAAAGAAGAAAGAAGGGCTAAGAGAGAGATTTGAAGCTTTAAATTGAGGTTAGTATGTTAAACTCCTTATTCTTCCATTTAAATGCATGTGTGATGATTGAAATGAGCTTAGAAATTATGAAATGAAATAAAATCATGGGAGAAGGACTAAACTGAAATTTTGGCCTAGTTGATGGGAGTATGATTGGTATGGTTTGATGTGTTTAAAGGGAATTAAAGATGTTAATAAACTTACATTAGTATGGTGTTAAGGTGGAAATGCACCAATTATGATTGAATGAGTGAGTTAGGGTTTGAATGTTAGGGTTTGTGAACCAAATTTTGGAGAAATGCATAATTGATATCTTTGACCAATTGTGAACTGAAAAGTGGTCAATAATGACCAAAGGAAATGTATGGGAAGTGTTAGAATGGAAGACAAATTCGTAGGTCAATTGGTCATGCTGCTGGCAGCATGACCAAACTTACTTTGAAGGACCAAAACGGGAATTTTACAAGCCCAATTGATATGCCACAAATTAGGGATGAAAATAGACATAAAAGAACACAATTTTCATTAAGGAACCATGGCCAAAAACTGACTAAAACTTGGTGAACCAATTGACCAAAGTAAAATGAGAGCAGGCTGCCAGTGCACCAAACTGACCAAATGAACTGGTCATAATTCGAGCTAGACAGGTCAAATTGACCTGAAATTTTACCAGAAATTATATAAGACATAGATCTAAAACTGTCATGAAGAACACCACCCCAAATTATGCCATTAACCTAGTCAAATTATTGAGCAAAGTTGAGTTATTGAACCTGCAACTCTGCAGAATTGCCATTGAGCAGTAAAGTTCCAATGGCTATAACTCTCTCTAGAAAACTCCGATTTAGGCGATTCTTGAACTGATGGAAACCTAAGACATAGTAGAACATTTCGTATGAAGGAAATTAGACCAAATTATGGACTTAACTTGATCAAATTACTGAACAAAGTTGGACCAAAAATCTGCCAGAACCATAGTTGCAGTATGAACAGTGCACGTGAACAGTAACTGTATTTTGGCTATAACTTGAGCTACAAAACTCCGATTGGGGTGATCCAAAAATGAGAATACACTTAAGACAATAAGGAACATTTTCTATGAAGGAAGTTTTGCCAAATTCCAACAGTAGATTGACCAATGGAACAGTGCAACTTCGGAGCACCAAAATCGAAAATTGGCAATTTTGCCAAAATGACTTAAGCTTTGAGAAAATGACCAAAATGTGGTATGTGGGTGAAGTTGGAGTTCCCATACCTATTAAGCCTTAAAAAGTCAACAATTTGACTTGAATAGTGTAGTAAATAGTAACCCGAAACACAAAAACTTCGAGAACGTCAAATTTATCGCAATAGAGTCAGTTAAAATAAAGTGAAATTTATTTTTGGATTTATGCTAAGTTATGGTACTGAGACACTGTGAAATTATGTGTTTCAGCTGAAAAAGACTTGGAAACCCTGAAAGACTGAGTCAAGGCCTAGAGGCGACTCCAGTCAGGTTTGTGCACAATAAATCCTATTCAAGCATTTTACCCTTGAAAAAAAAATTGATTTAGTATGCATTATAAATTTATGAACTTTTGTGTTGCCACCTTGTGATCAAATTGCAACTTTGGAAATTGATTTGACTTTTGTATGCAATATTTGAATGAAATGTTTGAAATGGATTTTTGATTCACACTTAGCATGACAGTTACTTATTATTCTTCCTCCATTTATGGGGTTGAGATCGTTTATTTTCCTCCCTCTCTGGCTTACCAGTTGAGGTCGAGATCGGATGAGTACTCATTAGCTAGCTAGCCACCTCCCTCATTGATTTCGATTAATGGGGTTGAGATTGCTTTGTTGTGGTGTACAATACGGCATTGATCGGAAATTTTGTGTCATGGCTTAAGTTGTGTGTGACTTTGGAAACACTGTGTTTATGAAATTGTTTGACTAAACTGTGTTTAATAGATTATTTGACAAAATGATGTTATTATGAACTTTAACATTTGAGAAATGTGATTGAGAAATATTTAAATTGTGTTTAGCAATGAATGATTTATTTATTGTATTTTAAATTTTTATTGTGCACTACTGAGTATTTTTATACTTAGCGATAGCTTATTTTGCTGTCGCAGATAAGAGCAAGGAGAAAACAGCAGAGTGAGCTGCTGTTAAATCGAGGACTACTCTGATCATTTTGTATGGGTATTATTTTATACCCTTGTAGATAATTTTGATGTAAATATAGAAATGCTGTATGTATCAATGAAAGTTGAGCAGTTGTAAATAAATTGTAATAATATTTTTGGATTTCCTTCTGTAAATTAATATTTGTACTTATGAATTTCTTACTTTATGCTTTGTGATTGGAGATATTAAATATTTTGAGATGATAAGTCTTGAATTGCATTGTGAAATTATTTTGAAGTGTGTTGAACTGAGTTGATTGAGTTATTGAAGGTTGGGAGTTGTCAAATATTTTTGAAAGTGCTTTTTACAGGTCTTTGAAGAACTGGTTTCTCAAAATACAGAGGGAACTCTGTCAAAATTTTTATAAAAATTACGGCAAAATTTAAAATGGACAAAATTTTTACTAGTATTTAAGCTTGAATAAATGACTTTTTAATTCTCACTAAAATGCTCACCACTTCCAAAATGTAAGAAAATCGTTTTAAAATCCCTTGTAGGGTAGTTAATGAGTTATCGGTAGGTGAAGTTCGGTAGTTCATTAAGTATTCTACGGGATCATGTTATGCCTTACGGAGGGGTAAAGTGTGACATGTTTTTGTGGTATTAGAGCATGGTTTTTCAATAAATTTTGATTATGTGTATGAACATTTTATTGATAAGTACAACTACTCAAGTGTCTTTAATTGATACATATGACATATTTACATCATGAATATGCACCAATGGAGGTCAACCTCCTTGTGTTTGATCTCAGGAAGTAGAAAATTTGGAAAAACGGAATGGAAGGAGGAGATCATTCCGAAGAACAATCTGTTGAGGCTAAGGTTCAAGGGGAAGCCCCAGCACTCCAGAACGTGAGTGGGTCAGCCACTCCAGCTCCTGCTCCAGCACCACAGTTCCCTGCTCAATTTGTACAGCAGATGGCTGCGTTTTTCCAGCAAATGGCGGGTAATGTGCCACCCCAAGCTCAAATGCCAGTACCTGTAGCACAACCACAGCCCTCAGCTCGGCAATATGAAAAATTGATGAAATTTGGGGCCACCGAGTTTAAAGGCACTGTGGATCCACTGGAGGCAGAACAGTGGTTGGAAAGAATGGAACGAGTTTTCAGAAAGCTGCAGTGCGCGGAAGAGATGAAGTTCGAATATTCTGTTTCCTTATTACAAGGGGATGCCTATGAATGATGGAAGACCATCCCCCACAGCCTAGTGGAGCCACCTGTGTTAACCTGGTCAGACTTCTTGAGGGAGTTCCGACAGAAATGGGTCCTCGATGCATATGTGGATATGAAATTACAAGAATTCCTAAGTCTGAAACAAGGGAACAGAACCATAGCAGACTATGAAAGAGATTTTTCAAGACTAAGCCACTAAGCTGGAAGCTTAGTCTCCACCCCTAGAGACAGATGTAAGAGGTTTGAGTCCGGATTAAGGCCAAATTTGAGAATGCAAGTCGTGGGTTTTCGACATCAGAATTTTGCTGAATTGATCTCACAGGCCCTGGAACTGGAAAGAATAGAATCAGAAGGGGCAGTGAAGAAGGGTCATCAAGAGAAAACTGAAAAGACTACGGGGCAAGCATCTGAAAGTGGTTCTGGCAAGAGGAAACAGTTTGGGGGATCTAGCTCCCATAAATCTGGTAGAGGCAGATTTTCTGGCCAAAGACCACCCCGGTCTGGTCAGCAGACCCAACCAGCATCCAGAGGAGCTCTATCAGTACGGCAGTGCGAAACTTGTGGTAAAACTCATGGAGGGGTTTGTTTCAAGGCCACTGGTGCATGTTTTAACTATGGAGGGAGCGGACATTTCGCGAAGGATTGCACTAGTCTGCACCGGTCTAGATCTTTTGCTACATCGGAAGGATCAGTCCAAGTCTCTGCACCTAGAGGGTCACCATCAGCTGCCAGAGATAGAGGCAGAGGTAGGGGTCCTGGTAGCACTCCTGGTAGTCAGAGCACTGTTAACTAGCCAGTATACAGTGGCGCACCAGTCAGATTGTATACCATGCGTCAGAGGGAGGAGGCTGAAACATCAGACGTAGTAGCTGGTATTTTCTCCATCCTTGACCAAGATGTGTATGTGTTATTTGATCCTGGCTCCACACATTCGTATGTTAGTGCTAGTGTGATGTGTTCAACTGCTATTCAGTGTGTACCAATGGACTATGATGTGCTAGTAACTAGTCCATTAGGCCAGGAGGTCAAGGTAAATAGGCTATATAGGGACTGCCCTTTGGTTGTCCAAGGACACACCTTTTTGTCTTATTTAATTGAAATGCCCTTCAGAGATTATGACATTATCTTGGGCATGGATTGGTTAGCCAGGCATCATGCCATGATTGACTGTAGACTAAAGACAGTCACTTTTGGTCTTCCTCAGTATGGTGATGTAGTAATACATGGGGAGAGACAATTATTACCTTCAAACATCATTTCAGCTGCACTGGCTAGGAAAATGATTAGAAAAGGGTGTGAGGTGTACTTGGCACATGTGATAGACACCCAAGTGGGGAGTCCAAAGATCGAGGACATTCCTATCAGATGTGACTTTCCGGATGTGTTTCCTGATGAATTGCCAGGATTACCTCCAGAAAGAGAAGTGCAGTTTGAAATTGATGTTATGCCTGGTGTGGACCCAATCTCCATAACACCATACAGAATGGCACCAGCAGAACTAAAAGAATTGAAAGTGCAGTTGCAAGAGCTGCTTGACAAGGGCTTTATCCGCCCTAGTGTGTCACCTTGGGGAGCGCTGGTGTTATTTATTAAGAAGAAGGATGGCACTCTCTAGTTATGCATTGACTATCGGCAGTTGAATAAGGTGACAATAAAGAACAGATACCCATTGCCCCGCATTGATGACTTGTTTGATCAGTTGAGGGGTGTAGCTGTATTCTCCAAAATTGACCTGAGATCAGGTTATTATCAGCTGAAAGTACAAGAGCAGAGTATACCTAAAACTGCCTTTAGAACCTGCTATGGCCATTATGAGTTCTTGGTCATGCCATTCGGGTTAACTAATGCTCCGGCTGCTTTTATGGATCTGATGAACACTATCTTCAGACCATACCTCAACCAGTTTGTTGTGGTATTCATAGATGATATATTGGTCTATTCGAGGAATGCAGAAGAGCATGATAGACATCTGCGGATTGTACTGCAAACTTTGAGGGAGAAACAACTATACGCAAAATTGTCGAAATGTGAATTTTGGCTGAAGGAGATATCCTTTTTGGGGCACATAGTATCAGCAGAGGGTATTAAGGTAGATCATAGCAAGATTGAAGCTGTCCTTAATTGGAAGCCACCCAAAAATGTCACAGAGATTCGCAGTTTTCTGGGGTTAGCTGGATACTACTATCGATTTGTGAAGTGATTCTCTATGTTGGCATCTCCATTGACCAAGCTACTTAGAAAGGATGTGAAATTTCAGTGGACGGACAAATCCCAGCAAAGTTTTGATGAATTGAAGAGATGTTTGACTGAGGCTCCAGTCCTGACTTTACCTACACCGGGTAAAGAATATACAGTTTACAGCGATGCTTCTCACAATGGGTTAGGTTGTGTGTTGATACAAGATCGGAATGTCATTGCCTATGCATCACGCCAGCTAAAACCGCATGAGAGGAATTATCCGACACATGATTTAGAGCTTGCAGCTATTGTGTTTGCTTTTAAGATCTGGAGACATTATTTGTATGGGGAGAAGTGTTACATCTATATAGATCATAAGAGTTTGAAGTATTTGGGCACCCAGAAAGAGCTTAATTTGAGACAGAGGAGATGGTTAGAGTTGATAAAAGACTATGATTGTCTGATAGACTATCAGCCAGGGAAAACTAATGTTGTGGCTGACGCCCTAAGTCGCAAGACTATGGCGAGTCTACAGGTTACTCTTTTGTCTTTGGTACATGAGTTGAGATCATTACATGCCAGTTTAGAGATTAATGATGATGGGCAGACAGCAGTTGCATTGCATGTATAGCCAGTGTTAATTGATCAGATCAGAATGGCTACTCAGAATAATGAAAGGTATCAGAAGCTGTTGGAAGAAGTTTGGCAGGGCAAGAAACTAGAGTTCTCAATCAGAGAGGATGGTTTACTGCTACACCAGGGCAGAATATGTGTTCCTAATGATGTTAATTTGAGGCAGATCATTTTGAAGGAAGCACATGACTCTCCTTTTGCTATGCACCCTGGTGGTACAAAAATGTATAGAGGGCTAAAGGAGCATTACTGGTGGATGGGTTTAAAAAGAGATGTGGCAGAGTTTGTATCCAAATGCCTGACTTGTCAGCAAGTAAAGGCAGAGCATCAAGTACCAACTGGGTTGTTACATCCACTACCAGTGCCAGAATGGAAATGGGAGAGAATAACAATGAATTTTGTAATGGGACTTCCGAGGACACAGAAGAGTCATGATGCAGTGTGGGTCATTGTCGACAGACTGACTAAGTCTGCTCATTTTCTGCTAGTCCAAATGGACTACAGTTTAGACAGATTGGCTAGGTTGTACATTGATGAGATTGTGAGACTTCATGGAGTGCCGATCCATTGTATCGCATGAGATCCTAGGTTCACTTCTAGATTCTGGGGTAGTCTTCAGAGAGCCCTAGGAACTAGATTGAGCTTCAGTACTGCATTCCACCCACAGACAGATGGCCAGTCTGAGAGGGTAATTCAGATCTTGGAGGACATGCTACGGGCTTGTGTGATTGAGTTTGAGGGTAGTTGGGATACACACTTGCCTTTGATTGAGTTTGCTTACAACAACAGCTACCAATCAAGCATTGGGATGCCTCCATATGAAGCTTTGTATGGCAGAAAATGTAGAACCCCGTTGTGTTGGGATGACGTGGGTGAAAGAAAAATGATTGGACCCGAAATTGTTCAACAGACTGAAGAGAAAATTAGGGTGATCAGAGATCGACTTAAAACTGCATCAGACTGTCAGAAGTCCTATATTGATTTAAAAAGAAGGGATATTGAGTATGCAGTGGGTGAGAAAGTTTTCCTCAAAGTTTCTCCTTGGAAGAGGATTATGAGATTCGGCAGGAAGGGGAAAATAAGTCCTCGTTTTATCGGGCCATATGAGGCATTGGAAAGAGTGGGTCCTTTGGCTTATCGTTTGGCACTACCTCTAGAGTTGGAGAAGATACATAACGTCTTCCATGTGTCTATGTTAAGGAGGTATCGATCAGACCCATCTCATGTACTACTAGTAGAAGAAATTGAAGTGAATCCAAACCTCACATATGAAGAAGAACCCATAAAGATTCTAGCTTATGAGGTGAAGCAGCTACGGAACAAGCAGATACCATTGGTAAAAGTGCTGTGGAACCATCATTCGGGCCAGGAGGCTACTTTGGAATGAGAGGAGGACATGAGGAGACAACACCCACAGCTGTTCAGAGATTGATACCAAGTAAAATTTCGAGATGAAATTTATTTAAGGGGGGGAGAATTGTAACACCCCTATTTGTATAGCCTGGTATATTTCACTGTTCCGGTGACCGGTGTCGGTCCGGACAATTAAGGGGATTAGAACCATACTTAAGACAACTAGAGAAGCCATAAACACAAATAATTAGTAATGTTTAATTAGTTAACTATAAATAAGAAAAATAGAACATAAGAGGTTAAACGAGCCGAGAGTCACAACGATGAGTGACCTCCTCGGGAACGACTGCGAAGTCATTTTAAACTCAAATTTCGAACCGTAAAATGTGACACTGCGGTCCTTAGGACCCTTATAAACACAGTGGAAAAGATAAAATCACAAAAAAGAACTGTTAAGCCAGTCAAATAATTAGGTCAGGGAGCTAGAAGAAATATGGAATTATTTACAAACTGGGCTGAACCGGCGAGGGGCAATTTGGTCAATTGACCCCAAGAGCTGACTCCTGACCTAACTTTTAAATAAAATCGGAGAAAAGAAAATTTTCGAATCGAGAATTAAATTAAAGAACTAATAGAAAAATAGAAAAAAAAGAAAAAGAAGAAGATGGAAAAGTCAAAGGTGATGACATCATGAATGATGTCAATAAGAAATTAATTAAGTTGTTTATTAATTTGGAATTTTTGGCCTTCTAAAAGGGATAAGATTAAAGAAAAGAAAACAAAAAAAAAAAAATAGAAAAACCTTATTTTCTTCTTCCTTGGTGCCGCCCACTTTCTTCCCACACTTCCTCCATGAAAATCCTTCCCTTAAGCTTACACTAAGCTTAATTTCTCCTTACCCAACCTTAATAACCCTCATAAAAACTTCATTAGAGCTTGATATTGTAACTTGGAAAGAAGACTACAAGAAGAAAGTAGGGCTAAGAGAGAGATTTGAAGCTTTAAATTGAGGTCAGTATGTTAAACTCCTTATTCTTCCATTTAAATGCATGTGTGATGATTGAAATGAGCTTAGAAATTATGAAATGAAATAAAATCATGGGAGAAGGACTAAACTGAAATTTTGGCCTAGTTGATGGGAGTATGATTGGTATGGTTTGATGTGTTTAAAGGGAATTAAAGATGTTAATAAACTTACATTAGTATGGTGTTAAGATGGAAATGCACCAATTGTGATTGAATGAGTGAGTTAGGGTTTGAATGTTAGGGTTTGTGAACCAAATTTTGGAGAAATGCATAATTGATATCTTTGACCAATTGTGAACTGAAAAATGGTCAATAATGACCAAAGGAAATGTATGGGAAGTGTTTGAATGGAAGACAAATTCGTAGGTCAATTGCAGCATGACCAAACTTACTTTGAAGGACCAAAACGGGAATTTTACAAGCCCAATTGATATGCCACCAATTAGGGATGAAAATAGACATAAAAGGACACAATTTTTATCAAGGAACCATGGCAAAAAACTGGCTAAAACTTAGTGAACCAATTGACCAAAGTGAAATGAGAGCAGGCTGCCAGTGCACCAAACTGACCAAATGAACAGTAACTGTTCATTTGCTCATAATTCGAGCTAGACAGGTCAAATTGACCTGAAATTTTACCAGCAATTAGTTAAGACATAGATCTAAAACTGTCATGAAGAACACTACCCCAAATTATGCCATTAACCTAGTCAAATTATTGAGCAAAGTTGAGTTGTTGAACCTGCAACTCTGCAGAATTGCCATTGAGCAGTAAAGTTCCAATGGCTATAACTCTCTCTAGAAAACTCTGATTTAGGCGATTCTTGAACCGATGGAAACCTAAGACATAGTAGAACATTTCGTATGAAGGAAATTAGACCAAATTATGGACTTAACTCAATCAAATTACTGAACAAAGTTGGACCAAAAATCTGCTAGAACCATAGTTGCAGTATGAGCGATTATGCGTAAGCGATGGCGTATTTTGGCTATAACTTGAGCTACAAAACTCCGATTGGGGTGATCCAAAAATGAGAATACACTTAAGATAATAAGGAACATTTTCTATGAAGGACGTTTTGGCAAATTCTAACAGTAGATTGACCAATGGAACAGTGCAACTTCGGAGCACCAAAACCGAAAATTGGCAATTTTGCCAAAATGACCTAAGCTTTGAGAAAATGACCAAAATGTGGTATGTGGGTGAAGTTGGAGTTCCCATACCTATTAAGCCTTAAAAAGTCAATAATTTGACTTGAATAGTATAGTGAATAGTAACCCAAAACACAAAAAGTTCGAGAACGTCAAATTTATCGCAATAGAGTCAGTTAAAATAAAGTGAAATTTATTTTTGGATTTATGCTAAGTTATGGTACTGAGACACTGTGAAATTATGTGTTTCAGCTGAAAAAGACTTGGAAGCCCTGAAAGACTGAGTCAAGGCCTAGAGGCGACTCCAGTCAGGTTTGTGCACAATAAATCCTATTCAAGCATTTTACCCTTGAAAAAAAATTTGATTTAGTATGCTTTATAAATTTATGAACTTTTGTGTTGCCACCTTGTGATCAAATTGCAACTTTGGAAATTGATTTGATTTTTGTATGCAATATTTGAATGAAATGTTTGAAATGGATTTTTGATTCACACTTAGCATGACAGTTACTTATTATTCTTCCTCCATTTATGGGGTTGAGATTGTTTATTTTCCTTCCTCTCTGGCTTACCAGTTGAGGTCGAGATCGGATGAGTACTCATTAGCTAGCTAGCCACCTCCCTCATTGATTTTGATTAATGGGGTTGAGATTGCTTTGTCGTGGTGTACAACACGGCATTGATCGGAAATTTTGTGTCATGGCTTAAGTTGTGTGTGACTTTGGAAACACTGTGTTTATGAAATTGTTTGACTAAACTGTGTTTAATAGATTATTTGACAAAATGATGTTATTATGAACTTTAACATTTGTGAAATGTGATTGAGAAACATTTAAATTGTGTTTGGCAATGAATGATTTATTTATTGTATTTTAAATTTTTATTGTGCACCACTGAATATTTTTATACTCAGCGATAGCTTATTTTGCTGTCGCAGATAAGAGCAAGGAAAAAACAGCAGAGTGAGCTCCTGTTAAATCGAGGACTACTCTGATTATTTTGTACGGGTATTATTTTATACCCTTATAGATAATTTTGATGTAAATATAGAAATGTTGTATGTATCAATGAAAGTTGAGCAGTTGTAAATAAATTGTAATAATATTTTTGGATTTCCTTCTGTAAATTAATATTTGTACTTATGAATTTCTTACTTTATGCTTTGTGATTGGAGATATTAAATATTTTGAAATGATAAGTCTTGAATTGCATTGTGAAATTATTTTAAAGTTTGTTGAACTGAGTTGATTGAGTTATTGAAGGTTGGGAGTTGTGAAATATTTTTGGAAGTGCTTTTTACAGGTCTTTGAAGAACTGGTTTTTCAAAATATAGAGGGAACTCTATCAAAATTTTTATAAAAATTGCGGCAAAATTTAAAATGGACAAAATTTTTACTAGTATTTAAGCTTGAATAAATGACTTTTTAATTCTCACTAAAATGCTCACCACTTTCAAAATGTAAGAAAATCGTTTTAAAATCCCTTGTAGGGTAGTTAATGAGTTATCGGTAGGTGAAGTTCGGTAGTTCATTAAGTATTCTACGGGATCATGTTATGCCTTACGGAGGGGTAAGGTGTGACAAACATACCTTATTTTACATTCTAAAATTGTTGGTATTGGTTGCCAATACCATTTCTAAGCTTAGTGTTAGTTGTTCAAAATTTTCAGATTTCAAGCCTTGTGTTTACTGTTCCATTGGTTATTTTTACAGTAGGAATTTGGCAAAGTTGTCAACATGAAAGTTGTTCCTTATTATGTCTAGTTATATTTCCTTTTTTGAATCACTCCATTTAGAGTTTTGTAACTCAAGTTATGGCTAAATACCATAACTGGCTGGATTGTAAATTTTCTAGATTTTCTGGACTGACCAAATCTATAGTGTTTTGTGCAGTGACTACAGGTCACTTTTTGAATATGTTATGGTCAAAATTTGAGTTAGGTTTCTTCATGAAAGTTTTAGGTCTATGTCTCAGCTATTTTTTGGTAAATTTCAGGTCAATTGGACTTTCTACACTGAGTTATGACCAAATGAATAAATACTG
Organism: Hevea brasiliensis; assembly: GCF_030052815.1. Classification (NCBI taxonomy): domain Eukaryota; kingdom Viridiplantae; phylum Streptophyta; class Magnoliopsida; order Malpighiales; family Euphorbiaceae; genus Hevea; species Hevea brasiliensis. The sequence goes on from NC_079499.1 coordinate 53,344,588, forward strand.
TTCATTTGGTCATTTTGCCCAGGCAGAATGCAAGTCACCCGGATTAGGGCAATCTTTAGGTCAACTTGGTTTGATTTTCTAAGCATGGTTTCTTCATCAAAGTTGTGCCATTATGTGTCTAGTATCATGTCCAATTGGCCTTGCACTAATTGAACCTCTACAACTCCAGTTATAGCTGCCCAAACCTACTGGACTCACACCCAGTCCTGCTGGTCACCAAGGGCAGCAACACTAACTTCAATTCCCACTAAACAAACCACTTCATTTTCTCATTATACTTAGCCAAATGGTCACTAATTGACCATTAGAACTTACATTCACCAACACATGAGCAAAATCTAAATTTGTTGAAAACCCTAACTTCCCAACTTTTTAAGTTTTACATTTCTACCAACAAATCAAGTTCTAACCATGGAATTCATATCATGGGCAGCCTAAATACCAAATTTATCCAAGGAAAACAATCAAAACCCTACCCTTCACATAGCTGCCGAAAATGGGGGGTTTACATAATCATCAATTTCATTTAAGTTTCTCTCATTTTCTAGCTCAATTTTTGTCCCTAAACATGAAGAAAGCAAGGATTGGTCACTAACTTCTTTGGAACTAAGTTTGGGTCTTGCAAAACTTCGGTTTTTCTTCCAAAATTTGCTGCCCAAAGCTACCTCAAGGTGTGTGGTGAATTTTTTGTGAAGACAACTAAGGCTTTTATGGTGAGAAATGGGTGGAAATTCAAGCTTGTTCAAGCTTTCATGGAGGTTTCTCTCTCCTCTCTCTCTCAAGAAATTCGGCTGGTTGAATAAGAAATGGCTATTGGACTTTTTCTTTTTTGTTTTTATCTTATTTTGTGTCCATTTTATCCCTTAAGTAATTTTGTTAAGTTGTGATTGGTGGAGAGCTCATTAATGACATCATGTGATGTCATAATTCCACTTTTCTTTCATTTTCTTTTCCTTTCTTTTCTACTCATTTTCAATTAAATTTTTAACAATATTTATTCACATTTTATGTTATATAAATTATTTATTTAACTGGACCAGTTGGCCAAAAATCATCTCTGAAGACGAAATGACCAAAATGCCCTCCGTTTAGTTTAATGAGCTAAAATTGTGTGTACCGATTGATTAAATTTTTCGTGTATTTTCTTAATATTTTATTATCATTAGAACCCCAAAAATCCTTCCCTGAGGTCCCAAAAATTATTTCATGAAATTTTTCCCGAGTCTAGGGTTGTTAACTGCCTTCACCGTCACTTCCCCTTCGAGTTACTCATCACTAGGGTTTCGGCTCATTTAACCTTAGTGCATTTCATTCCTAAAAATTTTTCTTTATTTTTATGAGTATTATTTGGTTTTTTATAACTCCTCACTCTAGTCTAATTATAATTTCAAATATTCTAGCTGCCTGGACCGACATTGGTCATCAGAACAGTAGACTGTACGGACCAGCTAAAGTGAGGATGTTATATTAGATTTTGATTATGCATGTAAATATATGTGTGTAAATCGTTTGAGTAGTTGTACAAAAACTCTTGTAATATTATTTTGGTATGTAATGAAATGTAAATTATTGTAATATTCAAACTTATTTTTGAATTTTGTAATGAATGTAAATTAATTTTTCTTCAGTGGAATATGAATGAAGTTATTTAACATTATTTTTGAAGACAATTGAATTGAGAATTATTTTGAATTATGGAGTTATGAGAAATGATGTTGATTTGTGTTGTGGTAGTGGTTGATTTTGATGAAATGAATTATTGGAAGTGTTTTTATAGGTGTTTGAAGAACTGTTTTTCCCAAATATAGACGGCACTCTGCCGAAAATTTTTCAAAATTTGCATAAAAAAAATGGACAAAAATTTTAACTAGTCTTTAAACTTTAAGTAAATGTTTTTAATACCTGCTATAAAAGCTCACCACTTTCAAAAAGTAGAAAATTATTTTAAAATCCCTTGTAGTGTATTTAATGGGTTATTGGTAGACGGAGTCGGTAATTCATTAGGTATACTACGGGATCATGTTATGCCTTACAAAGGGGTAAGGTGTGACATGTTTTAGTGGTATCAGAGTAATGATTTTAAAGTAAATTTTGAACTGTGAATTTAAAATATTTTGTCGGTACATACAACTGCTCAAATATTTGATACATATAGTACAATTGCATCATAAATATGAATTAATGGAGAGAAATCTCCTTGTGTAGGTTATCCCAAGAAAAGAAAATTTTCTGAATAGAAATGGAAGAGGGGAATAAACTAGTAGAACAATTAGATACAGTTGAGGCACAAGGGGAGGCCTCAGCTCCTTGGAGTGTCGAAGGCTTGACTGTACCAATTCCATCGGTACAAATCACCACACAAGTGGCCCAGCAAATGGCCACCTTCTCCCAACAAATGGCTGATAGTTTGTCAGCCCAAGCTCAAGCCTAAGCACAAACCCAACCCCTGCAAGAGCTACATGAAAAAGGAAAAAGTGGGGAATGGACTGGCCAAAGTTCTAATAGTATTTTGGGAAAAAGGAAGAACACTGGAGAGCCTAGTGGTTATGGATCTGACAGTGGCGGATCTTCAGGGCAAAAGTAGTTGAGAACCTATCGGCAAAGAATCAGAAGTTCCTACCCTATCCGTGTCTGTGAGGTATGTGGCAAGTTACACAGGGGTATGTGTCGTAAGACCACTGGAGCCTACTACAATTGTGGTGAACATGGACACTTTGTTAGAGATTGTACTAGAGCACCTCGATCTACTCTTCGGAGTTCACAGACAGTCGGTCAAGGCCAAGCTTAAAATAGAGTTGGTACTCCTCGTAATCCAAGCACAGCGAATCCACCCAATCATAGTAGTGCATCAGTCAGAGCGTCCACTATGCGCCAGAGAGAAATAGCAGAAACTCCAGATGTAGTTGCTGGTAAGTTTTTAATTTTTGGAAGAAATAATTAGTTATTATTTGACCCCAGCACTAATTATTTGTATGGTAGTGTTAGAATTATATGTTCTGTTATTATTCCTTTGCATGGGAATAAATTTTGATGCATTAGTAACTAGTCCTTTAGGATATAAACTATGATTATAAGTGTGATTGACATTAGTTTTGGAAGAGTTTGTCAGCGAAAAGTAATTATTAGTATACAATAAATTATAAGTTAATTAGTGAGCCTATTTAATATAAGGCAAGAGGACCTAAGTGAGCCTATTTAATATAAGGCAAGAGGACCAAAAAGTAAGTTACAGTAATATAATTGCTCTAGATGAGGGCAAAGATGTTACTGCTAGTAATTGTCAATGGATACGGTAATTAGAATAATTTTTGGATATTAGCGAATTCGGAAAGAATAAAATGTAGGAAAGTTTGATCTATTGGAATGTATCGTAGTAACTATGCAATGTTCTTAATGTTTGTACTGTAAGCTGCAGATTACAGTACTGACTTGAGATTATTGTGTAGAGCTACGTACTACCAGATAGTGCACTAAGATGAGTATTATTGCAAATGGTATCTGTTTTGGTAAAATTCTGCCGGGACAGAATTTTATTATTGGAAGGGAGTTTGAAAATCCTAACCCGGGATTTAAAACTCTAAAGTTAGAATATCGAAAGGTTATAGTTCAGTACAAAAGGAAGTAATTACTACACATCAGTACAAAATAAGCTATAGAATATCGATAAATAAAAGAGTCGTGGAAGTAAAAATTAGAATAGTTGGTGCAAATGTAATAAAGAAACGTTATGAATATTAGTTAAAGTGTTAACTAGAATGGTCAGAGGACTAAATCAAAGTAATATTGAAATATAGCGAATTTATTAGGGATGATAAGAGGTGCTAAATCATGACTCGACAGTCAAGTTAAGGAAGAAAATAAGGTTGAGGAATAAAATAATTAAAGTTAAGTTGTGGAATGAAAAAAAAAAAAGAAACAAATAGAACAGTAAGAAAAGAGAAAAACATTAGATGAGGAATTATCACCTGGGCAAACAACCTACTTAAGAAGCGTAACGATATCTCGAACTATTTTATCAAGAAAGAAATAAGTTAAACAAAAGCAAACAAGATAGTGCAAAATGGCACATAGGCCTTGGTTATAAATGGAGATGGTAAGATAATGGTTATGGACCTATGGCCAATAAAGAGATAAGCAGTTCATATATGACCAACAAGGTCATTTAAAAGAAAAAAAAAAGACTATAAAGGAAAATAATTGCTAAAACAACAGCAAGAAAAGACTAAAATATTCCAAACTAAACTGAAGGTTACATCAAATGATCAAGAGATTTGATAAGAAAAGAGTAAAACTAAGTTCTCACCCATAGGATCATATGAAGTCCTAGAAAAAGTGGATCCACTAGTACACAGATTTGCTTACCTTTAAAATTGAAATGAAATTGAATCTAACTTATGACAGAAGCTCATAAGAAACTTGGCACATGAGGTGAGCAATCGATGAGTAAATAGTATTGGTTAAAGTGCTGTGGAACCATCATTCAGGCCAGGAAGCTACTTGGGAGCGTGAAGAGGACATGAAGAGATAGCACCCACAGCTGTTCAGAGACTGATACCAGGTAAAATTTCAAGATGAAATTTATTTTAAGGGGGGGAGAATTGTAACACCCCTATTTGCATAGCTTGGTATATTTTACTGTTTCAGTGACCGATATCGATCCGGATAATTAAGGGGATTAGAATCACATCTAAGACAACTAGATAAGCCCTGAATGCAAATAATTAGTAATTGCCAAATAGTTAAGTATAAAGAAGAAAAACAAAGCATAAAAATTTAAATATCAAATAACTTGCAAACTGGATTGAACCAGCAAGGGGCAATTTGGTCAATTTACCCCTAGAGCTGACTCCTGACCTAAATATCCAATAAAATCGAAGAAAAGAAAATTTCGGAATCGGGAATAAAGTTAAAGAACTAATAGAAAAATAAATGCAAAAGAAAAAGAAGAAAAAAAAGTTTATTTACATCATGCTTACCTCATTGGATGACATCATCATGATGTCAAAACTCATTTTAATTTTCCTACAATTTTTAACCAAGTCAAATAAGACTAAAACACATAAAATAAACATAAAATTAGAAAAAATTAAATCATTCATCTTCTTCATTAGTTCAGCCGCCCCTCCTCTCTCACCGAGCCACCATGGTTACACCATTGAAGCTTGAGTTCAAGCTTTAAAACAACCACTTAAACCTACTTTGACCCCAAATTAATCCATTAGAACTTGATAGACTCACTTAAGAAGGTGATTGAGCAAGAAAGAAAGAAGAAATAAGGAGGGAAATTGTAGAGTTGAACATCAAAGAAAGGTTAGTGGTTTGAATTGAAAATTTATATTTAATACTTATGTTTTTAGTGTAAGTTGCTTAGATCTTAACTTAAAAATAAAAAAAAAAAGACACTTGTTGGGGGATCAAAGAAGAATTTTAGCCAGCTTATGTTAGGGTTTGAAATGAATGATTTTGATGTGTTTGATTAGTTGTTTAGGTTGAATGAAGTATGTAGACATTGAATGTGCATTTTGAATGCAATAGATTTGAACTTTATGTAATTAGGGTTTTGAGCATGTGAAAAATTGGAAAAAAAAATTGAGAATTGGTCAATTGATGTAGTTGACCTTACTTGAGTTGAGAAATGGTCAATTGTGACCATTTGTGGTGTGTGTGAATTGTTAGAACTAAGTTTCAATTCGGATTGGTTAAGGTCAGTATGCTAACAGCTTGACCTAGGCCCCTTTTAGGGACCAAAACTGAAAATTTACCAACCTAATTTATGTGAGGCCAACTGAGAATGAAACTAGATACAAAATGGACCATTTTGCATATAGGAATCATGCCCAGAAAATGATTATAACTTAGTGAACAATTAGGCCAAATGACCTAAATCTTATACCTATGGAAAGCTGAGACATAGCTCTACAAATTTTATAAAGAAAATAAACTCAAATTTCGACCATAACCTATCCAAAAAGTCACCTGCATTCAGCACACCAAAACTGCCAATATATAGGAAATGCCCAGAATTCTGGGTAACACCAAATCCGGCCAGCCTTAGAAAAATAGGCATAACTTGGGCTAAAAAACTCCAAATGGAGTGATTCAAGAAGGGAATTAAAGTTAAGACAATAAAGAACAACTTTAATGAGGGACACTTAGCCAAATTCTCACAGTAACCAGACCAATGGAATAGTAGAAAATATGAGACCAAAACTAAAAAATTGTAATTTCTCTTAGGAGACTTAGAAATTGAATTGGCAATCAATGCCAACAAAATTGACACCAAAAATGTGGTATATGGGTGCAATTAGAACTAATAAACCTATTAAGTACAGAAAAGTCAACATTTTGACCTGAATAGTGCCATGAATAGTGCCACCATACACAAAAATGTGAAAGACCCGAAATTTATAAATCGTAATAGGTAGGATAAGTCTGCAAAGAAATTGTTAGAATTTAAGTATTAGAAATGGATAATAAAGCACTTTAAATTTATGTGTTTAAGTTGGAAAGGGATCTTCGAAGGAGAAATGAAAGTTTGAGTAAATTGAGTCTACAAAAGAGGTTTGTGCACAACTAGTTTTAAATTGCTAATGTTTTGCATATCTAATTAGTGTAAATGATTTTATGTTCTTTATTTATTATGTTTACCAATTTTTAAATTTATTTCAATGATTATTGAAATGTGTTATAGTATAAATGAGTTTAGTTGTAGGAAAATGATTAAGTTATGATTTTATTTTAGATATGAATTGAATGAGTTCAGTTTTAGAAATTTGTTAATGAAATGGGATTTGCATGGAAAAATACAAATTTATATTTTGAATTGTGACAGGTAATTTGCATGAGTAAAATATAAAATTTTGTTTTGGATTGTGATGAGCATAAAAAAATTATGGAATATTGGAATTGATCTTGAATTAATATTGTGTTGTGATTTATGCTCACAAAAAGGACAAAGAAATGTATAATATGGTTTTATATCTCACTATAGATGCTTGACTAGGTTATTACCCGTCTCTATATCATTTGTTAAGGAGACAATGGAGTTAGCTTTGTTTTGTTTCAAATACCATTGTATGTGCATAGGCTTAGATTCTCCTCTTATTAGAGGTTAGATCTAAGTTTTTCATTGGCCCTTTCGGAAGTTGCATTATTGTGGTGTGTACTGTGCATGATGATTCGACCTCCCCGACCATAGGGAGTTAGAATCCTGATTCAACCTCCCCAACCATAGGGAGTTAGAATCGCCCCTTAAGATGGCCCTTTCGGATTAGTCTTGCATAGTTAGTGAGATAGAGAATGGATTTTGATTGATAAGAAATTGTGATTTTAAATGAGATTGTGCACAAATGATTTTGTTAAAATAATTGTTTATTTCCATAATTGCATGAATTATTTTTATTGTTCAGTTGTGATTTGACAAATTGAAATTTTGATCAAGGTTATTTTAACAAGTGACTATTATTATTGGCAATAAAAATTTTGACATTTGGAAATTGGTTAAATTTTGAGATTCTAAAATTTTTTGTATAATTATTGTCAATGTATATTGTATTACATTTTAAATTATAGTTGAGCACCACTGAGTTCACCACTCAGCGATAGTTTTGTATGCTGTTGCAGGTGAGAGTAGAGATAGAGCAGTTGAGTGAGATTCCTGCAGCTGCACCTTGAAGATTGCTTGTGACTAGCCTCGGGTATATTATAGGTATACCCTTGTATATTAGATTTTGATTATGCATGTAAATGTATGTGTGTAAATTGTTTGAGTAGTTGTACAAAAACTTTGTAATATTATTTTGGTATGTAATGAAATGCAAATTATTGTAATGTTCAAACTTATTTTTGAGTTTTGTAATGAATGTAAATTAATTTTTCTTCAGTAGAATATGAATGAAGTTATTTAATATTATTTTTTAAGACAATTGAATTGAGAATTGTTTTGAATTATGGAGTTATGAGAAATGATGTTGATTTGTGTTGTGGTAGTGGTTGATTTTGATAAAATGAATTATTGAAAGTGTTTTTACAGGTGTTTAAAGAACTATTTTTCTTAAATATAGACGGCACTCTATCGAAAATTTTTCAAAATTTGCGTAAAAATAAAAATAGACAAAAATTTTAGCTAGTCTTTAAACTTTAAGTAAATATTTTTAATACCTGCTATAAAAGCTCACCACTTTCAAAAAGTAAGAAAATTGTTTTAAAATCCTTTGTAATGTATTTAATGGGTTATCGGTAGACAAAGTCGGTAATTTATTAGGTATACTACGGGATCATGTTATACCGTACAGAGGGGTAAGGTGTGACATTTATTGAGCTTTTGGAGCAAATAAGTTTATCAGGATCTTTTCTGTTCATTTATTCTATGTTCAGTCTTATTAAATTCATATCAGTGCCCAAGTAACCTATAACAGACTATAAAAGCTGGATACATGGGAGTATACTAGTTAGACATCTGTATGTCTATCATATATACTTTGGTCATGTTAGGCACAAGGTCAGCGGGTAGGCATAAAGCCAGAAATCAGATCAGGCGTAATGGCCAACGGGCAAGCATAAAGCCAAAGGAATAACCATATCAGACATATATTGTCTATCAATGATCATTCATGTGGGCAGTACTGTAATCTATAGTCCCCAATTTATATACTAATAGATCCAAGCTATATACATAAGTCTAGGTATACTTTGGGCAAATTAGTGTTATTAAGTACTTATGGACTTATTATTTCATGTTATGCACTATTAGTGCTATATAGCAATTTCATGTCATTTGTAATGGAAAAATAGGTTCCAATCTCACTTTCATGTAACTTACGTATTTGGCAAACCATTTAGGTAATTTACGTATCGTGCATCAAATAAATTCCTTGAACCTTTCTTCTGGTCTAGATTCTATCTCTTATATTTGCCTAGCAATTTGGCTAAGATGTAGGGTCTATTTGACTACACTTCCTTAAAGGAAGTTGTTCCTCTATATCATATCTATGTTTTCCTTTTTGAATCATGTCATTTGGAATTTTAAAACTCAAGTTATGGTTAATTTTCCAAGACTTGTCCATTGACCCTTTATGGTTCCAGAACCAGGCAAACTCTGGAGTCAAACTTCGTCTAGCCATTTAGGTATGTTCCAGTCATTTTTAGGCCTAATGTCCTTCATATGAATTATTATCCTATGTCTTAGGGTCACTTAAGTTTAAGACTCACAATGTTTTAGGTTATATAGAGTGAGTTATAGCTAATTAACTGACTTGGACTCATGAACTCTATGCCTTCAGGATTTTAGGTTCAGGTCATTGTCTTTTATTTCCGTTTTAAGGTTCCTACACTCAAAATTTGAGGAAAGTTCCTAAATCAAAGTTGGAGCCCTATTTCTTAAGTTTCAAGAACAATTTAGTGCATCCCAATTAGAGTTTCCTATTGGGAGATATGGTATAAATACTATTCTGGGGTCAAGTGATTATTTAGTTCAATTTCAGGATTTAGGATACTTAACTTTTCTAATAATATGGCCAAGTTCCATTAGGTTTTGGATTTTTGTCAAAAAAACAAAATTGTAGTTCTAAGTCTAATAGAGATTTCTGCTTTAGTTTCATTGCATTTGCAGTTTTGTGGACCAAGTTATGGCATTTTTACCAAAATTGGTCAGGTAGGTCTAAGTCTAGAATTTCAGGTCAGTTTTGATTCTAGTCAGAATTGTTGACCTAAATTATTTTAGCAATTTGGTTAGGTTAGAGTCAAAATTGGGCCTTGTGTTCTTCATGAAAAATGTGATCCTATGTCTTATCTTTCCAATGATTCAAGAATTAGGTTATTCTGACCTTCCTAGAGTGACTTATGCCTATTTGAACATTTACTGTTCATATGGTTATTTTTCTAGGTCCAGCATATGGTTACCCAGATTCAATCCAATTTTAGGTCATGTTAAGTTCAATTTCTGGGCAGGGTCTCTGCATGAAAAATGTGACATTATGTCCATGTTAAGTTCAGTTTCTGGGTAGGGTCTCTGCATGAAAAATGTGACATTATGTCTTAGGCTCAATGTCCAATTGGCCTCACACCAATTGGAGCAATGTGGCTCTACTTATGGCTTCAAAACCACACTGGACTCAAGGTCCAGAATTCCCTGCATAGAAATTTAACACTCCCAATCTTAATTCCACTCGACTTCCAAACTTTAATCACATTAATTGCACTTTAAATAGTCAACAATCAACCTCAACAATATCAATTTCAAGCCACAACACAAAATTCCTAATTTAGGTTAAAACCCTAACTTCAAATTTCAAAATGTCACTCTACACATGTAATTCATGATCCAACTCATTTATACTCATCACGTGCCATTACTAACAAGTTTAAAACAATTAAAACTATAACGCCCTCATTTTAGGTAGTCCATACATTCTACTATTCCGATGGCTAACGTTTGTTCGGATAGCTAGAATGTCTGGAACTACACTTAAACTAGAGTGGGAAGGCATAAATTGATTGAATAAAGACCAAGTAAAACTAAGGAAAAATAAAAGAAGCGAAGTGTAGCTTGGTTAAATGAGTTGGAGGTCACGACGATGGGTAACCCTAAAGTGAAATGACTGTGAAAATAGTTGCCAACCCCAGACTCGTGGGAAAACCTTATAAAATAGTTATTTGGGACTTAACTGGGGAATTTATGAGGTCTAAATAACAATAAAAATGCCAAGAAAAATATAGGAAAATTTAGTCAATTGGTACAGACAATTATAACTCGATGAACCCAACTAAGGGTATTTTAGTCATTTCACCATCAGTGTTGAATTTTAACCTAAATGTTAATCAAAATGAGAGAGAATAAAACATTAAAAATAAATTAAAATCATGAATTATGTAATGGAAAAAGGGAAAAGAAAAGAAAAAGAAGAAAAGAAAATTCAAATGCATTTATTATGTAAGCATGACACAAGAATGATGTAATTAAATTCTTTAGACAATGAATTTTAGACAAGCATATATAAAGAAGACAAGAGGAATTAAATGACATTAAAATTGATCATCTTCTTCCTTTGGTCTTCATTGAGTCGAACCCATGAAAGCACTCTCCCCCATTTTTCTTTTCTTCAAAGCTTGATTCCCTCCATTCTCACCCCAAAACCCTTAGGTCCCTTCACTAAAAATTGGTCCTACACCTTGAGGAAGTGTTTGGCAGCCAAGAAAGTGTAGTAAAATTGAAGTTTTATAAGATCAAACTTGGATCACAAGAGGTTAGTTCACTATACAAGCATCCTTTCTTCTTTAATTATTGTAAGCATGCTAAACTAGGTTAAAATTTCATGAAATTAAAAGAAAATTATGAATAAATGGGAATCTCAATTTTGGAAGCCATGGGGATAGTGACAAATTGATGGTTTAAATTTTGTTAAACTTTTTAGTGATGGTATTTAATGAGTTTGCATGTGGTGGAAATCAATTTGCATGGAGTTTGCTTGAGTTGTGAAAATTGAACTTAGGGTTTTGACCTAAATTGGGGATTTTGTGTTGTGGCTTGAAATTAATGTTGTTAAGGTTGATTTTTGACTATTTGAAGTGCCATGAATGTGATTGAAGTTTGGGAGTTGGGTGGAATTGAGAAATTTGGAGAGTTGTTTTCATGTAGGAATTCTGGACCTTGAGTCCAATGTACTTTCACAGCCATAAGTAGAGTTATGTTGCTCCAATTGGTGCGAGCCCAATTGGAGATGAAACCTAGGACAATTTGCCACACTTTTCATGTAGAGACCTTGCCCAGAAACTGAATCTAACTTGGCTTAAAATTGGCTTGAATCCGAGTAACCATATGTTGGACCTGGAAAAATGACCATATGAATAGTAATGTTCAAATGGCCATAACTTACTCTAGAAAGGTCAGAATGACTTGATTTTTGAACCATTGGAAAGGTTAGTCATGGAAGCACATTTTTCATGCAGAACATAGAGCCTAATTCTGCCTCTAACCCAACCAATTTGGTAGAACAAGTTAGGTAAACAATTTTGACCATAACTAAAATTGACCTGAATTTTTGGACTTAGGCCGACCCGACCAGTTTTGGCAAAAATGCCATAACTTGGTCCACAAAGCTGAAAATGTAGTAAAACCAAAGCCAAAAATTTTATAAGACCTAGAGCTACAATTTTGGTGTTTTGACCAAAATCCAGAACCTAATGGAACTTGGACAAATTGTTATGAACATTCAGTATGCCAAATCCTAAAATTGAACTAAATAACCACTTGACCCCAAAATAGTATTTAAACCATATCTTCCACTAGGAAACTCTATTTTAGATAAGCCAAATTGTTCTAGAAATATAAGAAATATGACTCCAACTTTGATTCAGGAACTTCCCCTAAATATTAAGTGTAAGGGCCCTAAAATGGGAACCAAAGGCACTGACCTGAACCTGAAATCCAAAAGGCACTAGGTTTAGAAGTCCAGGTCAGTTAATTGGCTATAACTCACCCTACATAACATGAAAAATTGTGATTCTTGAACCTAAGTGACCCTAAGACGTAGGGTAACAACTCATATGAAGGACATTAGGCCTAAAAATGACTGTAGTATAACCAAATAAGTAGACAAAAATTGACTTCAGAATCTGCTTAGTTCTGGAACAATAAAGGGTTAATGTACCAGTCTTGGAAAATTGACCATAACTTGAATTCTAAAACTCTAAATGACATGATTCAAAAAGGGAAATAAAGATAAGACATATAAGAACAACTTCCATGAAGGAAGTGTGGCCAAACAGTGGCTTCATCTTAATCAATTTGCTAGGTGAATTTAAGACACCAAATCTGGACCTTGAGAAAGGTTCATAAAATGACTTGGCATATGATATGGAAGTAATCAAAATGATTTTCTAAACATAAAAGTGACATGAATATGTATGTGGGACTTATGTTTCCCATCACAAGTGACATGGAAATGCTATGAAACATAAATAGTATGTGACATGAAATATTGAAACAATAAGTACTTAATAATACTACTTTGCCCAAAGTATACCTAGACTTATGTATATAGCATGGATCTATTGGTATACCAATTAGGGACTACAGATTGTAGTACTGCCACCAGGAATAATCATTGATAGACAATATATGTCTGATATGGTTGTTTTATAGGTTTTATGCCTGCCCATTGGCTATTGTGCCTATTATGATTTCTGACTTTATGCCTGCCCGTTGGCCTTGTGCCTAACATGACCAATGTATACATGATAGACATACGAATGTCTAACTAGTATACTCCTATGTATCTAGTCTTATAGTTTGTCATGGGTTACTTGGGCACAGATATGAGTAATAAGCTTTAAAATCAAATAATTACATGAAGAGATCACTAATATGAATTTAATAATACTGAATATGGAATAAGTAAACAAAAAAGATCCTGATTAACTTGACTGCTCCCAAAGTTCAATAAACATGTAAATGAATTCAAATTCATAAATTCTATATTTCTTTATAAAGTTATATGTAGACTAATTACCTTCAGTTATTTAGTTATATTTCACTTTACTTTATACACCACTAAGCAATTCTCTTAGTGCGTTGGTTTTACCACGCGTAGGTATAGGAGAGCACCAGCAATAGCAGCAGCAGTAGTGCCTACATAGGATTTTGGATCATATCTGCTATTGTGTGGTTGTCACCTCAACAGTCTAATTTTGGTAGGGCCCATGTGTATTTAGTTTTGTATTTTATTTATTGTACATAAGTAAATGATGTAAATCATTTTGAAATTGTAAATAATTTGTAAATTATTGTGTATGAATTTTATATGAATAAATGAAACATATTTTTTTGAAAATGTTATGAGCAATGATATGATGCATGGAAAAATGATATGATGTGTGAAACTGTGTTTAATAGGTAAACAATGGAACCTGACAAACGCTAATAAAATAGAGGAGACTCTATATGGGTCTCTATAAAAATAAAATGTGATAAAAAAAAAGTTTTCTCACATGAGATATTATGATTAAATGGAAATTAAATTAATAATGTACACGATAAGACAAGATAGGGTGCTCCGGCACCGAATGTGGTACACCTTGCTCAGCTACACTGTAGACGGGTAAGAGGTATTACAAAAACCATCAAACTATCACTATCCTTGTAACACCCTTCCTGTAGCAACTCCGTACATTCTAATGTTTCGATGACCAGTGTCGGTCCGGACAGCTAAAACGTCCAGAAAAATATTTAAGCTAAAGTGAGGAACCATAATTAACTCAAATATTAATAAGAAAAATTTAGGAGAAATTTTAGAAATAAAATACAACCAAGTTAAATGAGCTGGTGCCCTAGCGATGGGTAACCTAGTGAGAAGTTGTAGTTCTTGCAACTATGAGCCCTTGACCTGGGGAAAAATTCATAAACTAATTTTTGAGACTCCAGAGAAGGGTCATTGAGGTTTCTATAGCATTAGAATGCCAAGAAAATGCTTAGAAAAATTTTTCAATTGGTACAGACAATTTTAGTCTGTTAAGCCAAACGGAGGGCATTTTGGTCATTTCGTCTTCACAGATGATTTTTGGCCGACTTGTCCAGTTAAGTAAATAATTTGTATGACATAAAATATGAATAAATATTGCTAAAAATTGAATTGAAAATGGGTAGAAAAGAAAAGAAATGGAAATAAAATAAAACTCACATTTATGATATCAACATGATGTCATAAATGAATGAAATTAAACCCTAACCAATGGGAATTAACCAAGCCAATTAAAAGGGATAAATATCACAAAATTAGACAAAAAAAAATGAAAGAACATTCTGCTCATCTCCTTCAATTTTTGGCAGCCTCTCTTTCTCTCACTATCTCCATTAAAGCTTTCTCATTTTCTTGCTAAAACCTCACCCTTTACACCATAAAACCTCATCCTCACTTCACTAAAATTTATCCTCACACCCTAAATCACCTTTAGGCAGCCATTCGAGGGAGAAATCTTGAAGATTAACAAGATCAAGTGAGAGCTTTAATAAGGTTAGTATCCAATATCTTTCTCTCTCTTTAAATTCATGACTAGAAAGTTGATTTAATTTGAAATTTATAAGAAATTCAAATGAAAACCTTTGATGTACTCACTTTATATTTTTGACAGCCATGGATTTATTAGAGTTTTGATGATTTCTTTGGATTAAATGAGTATATAAGCTGCCCTTGATATAAACTTAATATTTAGCACATTGAATTGTAAGTTAATGGAAGAGTAGAGAAATTGAGAATTTAGGATTTTGAGCAAATTGGAGTTTTGCTCCTATAATGGTGTAGGAGCATTTTAATGGTAAATTAGTAACCATTTGGTAAATTTTAAACTTAATATGAAGTGAATTGAGTCATTGAATGTTAGAAAGGATAGGCTGCCTTGAGTGCCCTTCAGGTCTAGATGTGAGTCCAGCAGGTTTGGGTAGCTATAACTTGGATTGTGTAGGTTCAATTGGTGTAAGGCTAATTGGACATGAAACTAAATACATAATGGCACCACTTTGGTGAAGAAACCTTCCCAGAAAACTAAACCAAGTTGACCTAAAAATTGCCCTAATCTGGGTGACTTGCATTCTGCTTGGGCAAAATGACTAAATATACAGTGTTTATTCATTTGGTCATAACTCAGTGTAGAAAATTCCAATTGATCTGAAATTTTACCAAAAGAAATCTGAGACATAGACCTACAACTTTTATGAAGAACACAAATCCAAATTCTGATCATAACCTAGTCAAATTGCCAACCAAACTTAGGTTACCAAATCTGGGAGAACCAGTTTTGCCCAGAATTTTGGATTTTGTCCAATCCTGCCAGTTATGGTGTTTAGGCCATAACTTGAGCTAAAAAACTCCAAATGGAGTGATTCAAAAAAGGAAATGTAACTAGACAAAATAAGGAACAACTTTCATGAAGACAATTTTACCAAATTCCTACTGTATAAATGACCAATGGAATAGTAAATATGAGGATTGAAATTTGAAAATTTTGAATAACTAACACTAAGCTTAGAAATGGTATTGGCAATCAATACCAAAAATTTTAGAATGCAAAATGTGGTATGATGGGAGTATTAGAACCAATGTACCTATTGTCTATGCAAAAGTCAACATTTTAGTTGACTAATGAAATAAATAGTAACACCTAAACTTAAATTTCAAGAATTGCACAATTTAAAAGTGTAACATGCCCGAGTACACCTAGCAAGATTGGTTTGGATAGGTTGGCATGCCAATAGGGTTTAGTTAGCAGTACTGCACAAGGCATTATGCCATTCTGTGATTTTATGGCTTTTAGCCATTCTGACATTGTGTTGATACTTGGCCTTGTGCCTAATGTTATTACAGCTTATTAGTTGTTCTGTTGCACACCGGGAGATGCATATGTGACTGATGGTGTGACGGCTTGAGGTACTAGATACCTAGTGCCAGTTTACCCATTTATCCAGTCCAGTCATCCAGTATAGGTTACTTAGGCAACCAAAAATGAAAGTGAATAAATTTAATGAAATTATGAATATAACAAGTACAAAATAAATAATATTGCCAATAATGATCAAAAATTGTCTGCATAAGACATCAGAACATGCACTGCATAATTATTTTCTGTTATTTCTTTTTATTTTATTATTGGCACCACTAAGCATTATTGCTTAGCACGTGCTTTTTGCCACGCATAGGTTCTGGAGAGACTGACCAAGAGCCCAGCAGACCACAGACTGGGTGAGACCTTCTGCAGCTCTGCATAGTGTCCGTGTCATCTCACCGTCATCAGTGCATTGGTAGGACACTAGGTTTTATTTTGATATTTTGTAATTAACTTTTATTTTCTCATGTGAAATTGAGACTCATGTAATGTATTTTGTTATCAATGTAAATAGTGGAAATTATGTTTATGAATGAAAAAGTGAATATTTATTTATGATTTGTACATGAATATCCTATGATATGAATGAATGAGAATTGGGAGTATATTTGAGAAATATTGAGATTTTGTTGATGAAATAGAGTTTGGGATTGATTGAGAATTTTGGAAGTGTTTTTCTCAAGTTCCGAAGAACTATTTTCTCCATTTTTAGCCGGTACTCTGCCGGATTTTCTATAAAATTTGCGGAACCTCAAATAAATTTATGATTTCAATAAATGACTTCAATGAATGATATTTCACGAATTATACTTCATAACTATGAAAGAAATAAATTAGGAAGGATAAAAATGATTGAAATAAAATAGGGTGTTTCGGTACACTGTGTGACATATCTTACTCGGCTATACTGTAGACGGGTAAGGGGTGTCACAATCCCCATGGCTGCCGAAATATAGGGTTTCCATTTAATCATGGTATTCTTTTAATTTCATGAAATTTCCACTTAGTTTAACATGTTAACAACACTTAAAGAAGAAAGGAGGCTTGTATATTGCACTAACCTCACTTGTGACCAACTTGACTCTCCAAACTTTAAGTTTTTCCCTCAATTCTTGGCTACTAATAGCTTTCTCAAGGTGTAGGAGCAAACTTTAGTGAAGGAAAGTATAGGTGGGAGGTCTTCACCTATGGTGGTTCGGCCTGATGGCTTGGGAAACGTGGGTTTGGGCCATTAGTAGGTTGGATTTCAAATGTGGGTTACATGCTAGCATACCATAGTAGCTTATGAACCTAACCAACCTCCTATGCCCATGGGTGTGCCAAAACACCTTTTAGCATGTTTTATTAGTTCATTTGCCGTTAAGGATTGATGTTTAGTATTTAATCACATTAAATGCTAATTAAAAGAGGGATGAAGTTCAACTAAATCCAAGACGCTAAATCAACCTTCTTAATTCCCTTTGGGAGTTTCCAAGAGCTCTAATTGTAGCTCCTCTAGCTTGTCCACCACAAAGCTCACAAATGATCACCAAATTACAGCCCCAATCCTCTCTTGAAGCTTGCCAACCACTAAAAACTTAGGGTTTTGCTTTTAGTGAAGGTTTATGGATGTAGTGCACTAGAAACCCTTCCTAGTATTTTTGATTCAAGAGAAAAGAAAGCTTTCTCATAGCTATCAATGGAAGAAAAATAAAGGAGGGAGAGAGAGCTAGTGTGCCGGCCAACAAGAAGAGGAAGAAGAATATTGCTTCTTCCTTTTGTCTTGTATTTATATATAAGAGACAAAATCCAACTAATTTGTACCACATATCAAGCCATGATTTAATCTTCCTTCTATTTATTTCAATCTCATTAAGAGAAGTGTCAAAGCTTGATTAAATCATCATAAAGTTGTCTTCCATCATAGGAAGAGAAGTACATACTCACATGGGTGCCACATGTCACCATCTCATGGTGCCACACGTCACCATGTAAAATTACCAATTTGCCCCCCTTGTTTGCAATTTTGAGTTCTTAATCCAAAATTATAATTTCTCCTTTAAATTAATCTATATCACATATAAATTAATTAATCTCCATTAATTAATTTCACCATTTGATTTATATTTAAACTCTTTAAATATAAATCTAATTTATGTTATACATCCAATAACCTAAATTTGGTTTCAAGTCATGCTAGGGACTTTGCAATCTCATTGCAAACCAAACCTAATTAATTAATTAATTAAACTCTTTAATTAATCAATTAAATCATATTTTACTTGGTGATTAACTTGTATATATGTGTAACTTACTAGGCTCATTACTAATTGGCAATGAGAAATGATATCAACTCTTAATATTATTAGAACTCTTTCTTACCGTAAATGATTTCTCTAAATCATTTTAGGCATCTCATAGACCATGGTTAACACCTAGCATATCATGCCATGGTTACCCAATCAGTAATAAGGAATACCTTAAATGAACCTTTAATCATATGTTATCATGCACTAAAATCTTTTCGTTATAAAATCCCAATTCTAGCTGGAGTCATGGTTAATGTCAAACTCCATTTGCTATGAATCTTATGTTCTCTTTTAATTCTAGTTCTTGATTAATTAGACTTTCCTGTTAGATACACCTTTCTGGCTAAGTCTATCTGTCCTGGCCAGGAACTTGAATCATCAAGAACAATTAAATGAACATAGGATTTTATCCCTATTTACTTAGGGTAACGGATCCCATCTTGATCAACACCCATCTCTATGTATAACTAGTAGGAGCCAACACATGCCCGTATACTCATACGCAGTACGAGTATGAAAGTAGTATCAAACTCAAACCACCTATATACAGGATAACTGTATTATTTCAGGTATAAAGATTATATGCACTGATACGATATATGACAATGCATTGACAAGAGTAAACTCCATGTGCTTGTCATAAGCGTCACTAGTTCAGCCTACTTATCATTTATAAGTGCCTATCATGTTTGTTATGTGGCATGAGACTCACCACTCCAACTTATTTATATCTCATATTAATACTTTAGGAACAAATATGATTACAATCTTTCTAGATAAGTCATGTTCTTTGTGAAGTATCCTCGATTATGAACCAATTTATGATACTTGTGCTAGAAATACTGTCACTCATATTCTTAACAACTTAAGAATAGTATTTTTAACAAAATATCAATAGACCTTTTCAATTACACATAAATAGATTATGTAAACAGAAAGTGTAATTACCTTTTATTAATAAAATATGTACAAGATACATACAAAATGATATGCTCTAGGGCATACTATTAACAATCTCCCATTAGCACTAGAGCCATTCATTACAGTATCTAAGACCCATCTTCTCAAGACGTCGGTCTAACTGAGCTTGTGACATAGCCTTCGTGAATGGATCAGTTGGATTTTCGACTGATGTTATTTTCTGCATGGCTACATCGCTTTGTCCAACTATCTCTCTGATAATGTGATAGCGCTTTTTTATGTATTTGTATTTCTGGTGAGACTGAGGTTGGTTAGCTTGAATGACCGCTCCATTGTTGTCACAGTAGAGAAGAACTGCAGACTTAATGGAAGGAACTACTCCAAGTTCTATCACGAACTTCTTTATGTAAACAGTCTCTTTTGCAGCATCTGATGCAGCAATATACTTGGCTTTTGTAGTAGAGTCGATAGTTATACTCTATTTGGAACTCTTCCAAATAACTACACCTCCATTACAAATGAACACAAAGCCAGAGATAGACTTTCTATAATCAATATCTGATTAAAAATTAGAATGATAGACTTTCTATAATCAATATCTGATTAAAAATTAGAATCAATATAACCATCCAATTGTAAGTCGCCACCTTCATAAATCAAGAATAAATCCTTAGTTCTTCTCAAGTACTTAAGGATATTCTTGACAGTTATCCAGTGTTCCAAACCTGGATTGGATTGAAACTTACTAGTCAAACTAACAACATATGCGATATCTGGCTTAGTACACAAAATTGCATATATTAAACTTCCAATTGCCGAAGTATATGGAATCTTGGCCATTTTGTCTCTTTCTCCAGGTGTTTTTGGAGACGTCTCTTTAGAAAGACGGATACCATGTCTTACTGGTAATCCTCTCTTGGAATCAAGCATGTTAAACCTTTTTAACACCTTTTCCAAATATAGACTTTAGGATAAACCAATTATTCTTTTCTCTCTATCTCTATAAATGCGAATTCCAAGAATATAGGTTGCTTCCCCTAAGTCTTTCATGGAGAATGTATTTAACAACCATACCTTGACAGTTGTTAACATATCTATGTCATTGCCTATTAATAAAATGTCATCTACATATAAAACAAGGAAAGTGACAGCACTCCCACTAACCTTCTTATATACACATGGCTCATCCACATTTTTTATAAAACCAAATGATTTAATGGATTCATCAAAACGGATGTTCTATGTGACACCCCTTACCCGTCTACTGTGTAGCCGAGCAAGACATGTCACACTCGGTGCCAGAGCACCCTATCTTATCTTACTTTATTCTTTTAATAATTTGTTCTTATTATATTTTAATATCAATTATTGTTGTGACACCCCTCACCCGTCTACCATGTGGCCGAGCAAGGCATGCCATATAGTGCGTTGGAGCGTCTTAACTTATCCCATTATATTCTTGGTTATTACATAAAATTTTATTTAAATTCAGATCTAATTATTTTATCGGAGAAACTGACAGAGTTTCCCCTTATTTCTTAATATTTTGACGTTTTCCCATCTGTGTGAAACAATTACAATTATCTTTATATATATATATATATATATATTCTCAAATTCATTTTCTTATTCAGAACATCAATAAGTTTCACTCATATAAATACATAAGAAATTCAAATCATTTTCATACATACACAATTCAAATATGAAATTTAAAACTTTATTAATTTATGTCATGTGCACATTTAATGTACAAAAATACATAATTTACATTGCATATCCAAAATTTAATTACAATGATCAAAAATAAAATACAAGCTAGTAGACACTACCAAAATATGCACTGCTGAGGAGGTGACACTTGGGACTCAAATGCAGATCAAAACTTCTAATCTCCCAGTCTATGGTCTACTGGGTTCTCTATCCAAATCTTCAGTATCTACGCATTGCAAACAGTGACCTGCTAAGCATAAAGCTTAGTAGTGCCAATAATACAAAAACATATAATATACAAATAAAAGAAGAAAAAAAAATTTCTTAGTTATTGTGCTTATAAGAAATAAATAATTACTAGCTTATTGTTTAGTCGAAGGCTAATTACATCTTATGATATTAACTTTTCCTAGCATTTTATTAATCATTCTCTTGATGATTTTGAGCCTCTTTTTATTGAAATCATTCTTATTCTTTATCTTGATATTTAATTTCCTTACTTCCTTTAATAATTAATTCAATTACATTTATACTTTTCCATGCCCAAGTAACCTATACAAATTGACCGAACTCGATAAATGGGTAAACTAGCACTGGGTACTAGGTACTTCGGACCGTCACACCATCGGTCACAATGTGTTTCCCAGTGTGCAGATAGAATGGCTAATAAGCCATAAAAGCAATAAGGCATAAAGCCAAGTATAACATCATAATCAGTATAGCCATAGGCTATCATATCATAGAATGACATGAAGCCATACACAGTACTACTATTAGAACCCTATTGGCATGCCAACCTATCCAAACCAATCTCACTAGGTCTACTAGGGCATATTACAAAGCTCTTAATTGAATATTTGTGTTTAACATGTAAGGTTATTGTTCATTTTACTATTCGAGTCAAAATATTAAATTTTTCATATATAATAGTTACATGAGTTTTAATCACATGAAATTACCACATTTTGATTCCCAAAAGTGTTGGCATTAGTTGCCAATCAATACTTCAAACCAATAGGAATTAAATAAAAAATTTTAGTTTTAGGTGCTAGAGTTTACTATTCCATTAGGCAATTCTACAGTGAGAATTTGGCAAATATTCTTGATCAAAGTTGTTCTTTATTGTGTCTTCTTTAATTTCCTTTTTGAATCACTCAATTTGGAGTTTTCTAGCTCAAGTTATGGCTATTTTACCATAACTGGTTGGATGGACTTTTACCTGAATTTCAGGCAATGCAGTTCTCGCGGATTTGGTAGCTCAACTTTGGTTAGCAATATCATTTGGTTAAGTTCAGAACTGGAGTTTGTGTTCTACATGAAAGTTATTCTAAATTGTCTAAGTTTTTCATTGATATAAATTTTAGATCAATTGGACCTTTCTACACTGAGTTATGACCAAATGAATGAATACTGTTCATTTGGTCATTTTGCCTAGGTAGAATGTGTATTAACCAGATTTGGTAAATTTTTAGATTAGTCTATTGTGGTTTTCTGGGTAGAGTTCCTTCATTAAAGTTGTGACATTATGTATCTAATTTCATGCCCAATTGGCCTTGCACCAATTAAACCTGCACAACTCCAGTTATAACTACCCAAATCTGCTGGACTCACACCTAGTCCTGCAGGTCACACTAGGCGGCATACCTAACTTCAATTCCCATGGCACAAATCACTTCACTTCCTAATTACACTTAGCCAAATGGTCACTAATTGACCATTAGAACTTCCATTCACCAATACATGAGCAAATCTCAAATTTGTGCCCTAAACCCTAACTCCAACAACTTTAATTCTCCATATACATGCAATCAATGAATTCAGGCATCAAATTCATGTTCAATGGCAGCCATGTACAACTATAATTCAATCTAATCAATGAAACCCTAATGTACCCTAAGGCTGCCAAAATTTCATGGGATATAATCATGCATTTTTCATTCAATTTCTATCAAATTTTCAATTTAACTTAGCTTAAATTCAAGTTTAGAAGGAATTAAGAACAAGGACTATGGCACTAACCTCTTGGCTGATTTTCTAGCTTATTCACCCTCACTTTCTTTCACTTTCTCTTCTTCTAATTGCTGCCCAAGTCTTGCTCTAGTGGTAAGGGAGATTTTTTGTGAAGAGAGGGTGATGTTTTGAGGTGAATTGAAGTGGGATTCAAAGCTTATGGGAGCTTTAATGGTGGAGAGGGGTTTGGGGACTTGGTTCAACGGGATAGAGGTAAGGGAAGACAGAAAAATTTGATTCATTTTCTGCCCATTTGACTTCTTGAATTGGGTTTAGAATGAGGTGTCACAATGTGATTGGGTGGAGGCACACTAATGACACCATGTGATGTCATAATTTCTAATTTTCTTTCTTTTTCTTTTCTTTTCTTTTCTACTTATTTTCAATTAAATTTTTAGCAATATTTATTCATATTTTATTTCATATAAATTATTTACTTAATTGGACAAGTTGGCAAAAAATCATCTTTGAAGATAAAATGACCAAAATGCCCTCCGTTTGGCTTATTGAGCCAAAATCGTCTATACCGATCTAAAAATTTTTCTAAGCATTTTCATGGCATTCTAATGCCATCAAAATCTCAATGACTCTTTTCTAGAGTCCCAAAAATTATTTCATGAATTTCTCCTAAGTTTAGGGCTTCTAGCTGCGAAGACCATAACTTCCCACTGGGTTACCCATCGCTAGGGCACCGACTCATTTAACTTGGTTATATTTTATTTTTAAAATTTTTCTTAGATTTTTCTTACTATTATTTGAGTTATTTATGACTCCTCTCTCTAGTTTAAATATTTTTCCAGACGTTCTAACTGTCCAAACCGACAACGGTCACCGAAATAGTAGAATGTACGTAATTGCTACAGTGAGGGTGTTACATTCCAACTTCTCGAAGCTTATTTTAATCCATAAATAGATCATTTTAGCTTGCACACTTTGGAAGGATCTTGGGATACAAAACCCCTAGGTTGTTTCATGAAAATGTTTTCCCCAATGTTTCCATTGAGAAAAGTTTTTTTGACATCCATCTGCCAAATTTCATAATCATAGTATGCGGTTATTGCTAACAAAATCCTAATAGATTTAAGCATGGCAACAGGCGAGAAAGTCTCCTCATAGTCGATTCCCTGCCTTTGCGAAACCCTTTCGCAACCAGCCTTGCTTTATAGATCTCTACCTTTCCATTAGAACCAATTTTCCTCTTGAAAACCCACTTATTACCTATAGTTACAATACCTTCTGGTGGGTTAATAAGATCCCAAACTTGATTCTTATACACGGAATCCATTTCAGATTTCATAGCTTCAATCCATTTAGAAGAATCTATATCTGATATAGCTTTTTCATAGGTTAAAGGATCATCTCCATGATCTGTTTCTTCATGAGCAAACAAATCTTGTTCACCTTCGTGAATAAAACCATATCTCTCTAGTAGGTGAGATATTCTAGTTGATCTATGAGGAATTATTATAGATGTTTCATCAACAAGCATAGGTTGGCTAGATGGATCTATATCCATCTGATTTGTTAGTTGGTCAGAATTCTCTAATTCTAACTCTATTTGCCTTCCTTTGCCACCCTTTTGAATAAACTGCTGTTCAAGAAATATGACATTTTTGCTTATCACAACCTTTTGTGATGAAGGCAAATAAAAATAATATCCAAAACTTTCTTTTGGGTATCTAACAAATCGACCCTTTTCTGATTTGGTTTCCAATTTATTTGTCTTCAGCTTTTTAATGTAAACTGGACAACTCCAATGTAACGATCGGGCTCCAACCACTAGGGGAATTGTCCACTTTGGCCATAAGCTTGACGGTTTTGTCCCATAGGTGTAATGGGGAACTTCACAAGAGATCACCCATCCTAGGATTTCTCTCAAGCGAGCACGCTTAACCCTGGAGTTCTTCCAACTCTCCAGGCCATTCCACCAAAAGGCGCCTCTAGTGATTAGTTTTCCCATTTTATATATCATTACTTTTTGAACTCAAGACCATCTCCGTGCTTTGCTGATGTGGAATTTGCCTAAGGGACCTTCATTAAGTACCCTACAAGGGATTTTAAAAATCATTTTCTTACTTTTTAGAAGTGGTGAGCATTTTCTTGCATTTACTAGAAGTTTAAAAGCTAGTTAAAATTTTTATCCATTTTTATTTTTATGCAAATTGTGGAAAAATTTCAGCAGAGTGCCACCGTATTTTAAGAAAATAGTTCTTCAAAAACCTGTAAAAACACTTCCAATAATTCATTTCATCAAACTCATTACTACCACAACACAAATCAACAAATCTCTCCCAACTCCATAATTCAAAATAATTCTCATTTAAATTATCATAAAAAATAATACTAAATAATTCCATTCATCTTTCATTAAAGTAAAATCAATTTACATTCATCAACCAAAATTTACATTAGTAAGTCCAAAATAATATTATTACAAACTCTATACAACTGCTTATGATCAGTTTACATATATACATACATCAAAATAAATATTACAATCAGGGTATAAAATATACTCGATAAAATTTTAGGGATGTGGCTCCAAGATCCTAAGCAGCTCACTCTGCTGCTCCTCTAGTCTCTATATCTGTGACAGCAATAACAGCCATCGCTGAGTACTATGACTCAGTAGTGCACAACATACTAAATAACATTTATGTATAATTCAAATCACATTTATTCAAATACAGTACTAAAAATGAATGACAGTTACAAACATGATTTGTGAACTTTTAATCCAAATAATTTCATTTAGGAAATCTCAAAACGAATTTCATAAAAACACAGTTATATCATGCCATTCAAACTATGGGTACCCATTCATATTTCTTCTTTTACTGGCACGCACCTCAATATTTCAGCCAGAAAGGGAATCAAAATTCAAAACTATTTCCTCCCACTAGTCATGCTAGTGAGGTATTCAAATATATGGTAATGACACTGTGGTTTCAAAACTATCTTAACCATTTATTAAACATTTATTGATAATTAAATCATAGATCATTAAATTTCCAATAATTTAGATTAAAAGTATAGTGTACATTTCAATCACCATTTTGCAATACAAGTAAATCACAATTCATTTCATGCACTTTGTAAAGGAATTTTAAAGGATATTTATATTGTGCACAAACCTTATGTGAGTCGTCTCTTGGTCTTGACTTGATGCTTCAGGTTCTTTCCCGGTATTCTTTTCAACTGAAATACACAGTTTCATAGTGTTTTAGTATTATAATTTATCATAAGTCCAAAAATAAATTCAAATATATTTATATCTAACTTTAATATGCTTAACTTGACGTTCTTTAAAATTTGTATTTCGAGGTTACTATTCACAATACTATTCAAGTCAATTTGTTGACTTTCTAATGTTTAATTGGTATGGGAATTTCAATTTCACCCACATACCACATTTTGGTTACCTAATTTGTTGGTTTTAGTTGTTTCCTCAAATCTTAAGTCTCTTAGGTGAAATTTTCAAAATTTTAGATTTGGTGTCCTATTTTGCACTATTCCATTGGTCAAGTTGCTGTGGTAATTTAGCTAAGTTTTCTTCATAAAAGTTGTTTCTTATTGTCTTAACTATGTCCCTTTTTGAATCACTCCATTTGGAGTTGTGTAGCCCTAGCTATGGCCATTTGAACATGGCTGGCCGGATTTGGTGTTACCCAGAATTTTGGGCATTTTCTGGATTTTGGCAATTTTTGTACATTGACTGCAGGTGACTTTTTGGACAGGTTATGATCACAATTTGGGTTTGTTTTCTTCATAAAAGTTGTAAGGCTATGCCTCATATTTCTATCGGTATAAAATTTAGATTATTTGGACCTTCCTAGACCAAGTTATGGTCATTTATGTAACTACTGTTCATTTGGTCATTTTTATATAGGTCAGTGTGCCTAATTCCGGATTTGGTCTAATTGTTTACTAAGTTATGGTCACTTTCTGAGCAAGATTCCAAAATGAAAAATGGGCCATTTTGTGTCTAGTTTTATTCCCAATTAGCCTTACACCAATTGGGTTGGTAAATTTTCAGTTTTGGTCCCTGAAAGGGACCTAGGTCAAGCTGCCTGCAGACTGACACTCACCAATCTGAATTGAAACTTATTTCTAACAATTCACACACACCACAAAAGGCTACAATTGACCATTTCTCAACTCAAAGAAGGTCAACTACATCAATTAACCAATTCTCAAATTTTTTTCTAATTTTTTTCACATGCTCAAAACCCTAATTATATAAAGTTCAATCTAATGCATTCAAAGTGCACATTCATGATCTATACACCTAATTCACCTCAAATAACCATTCGAACACCTCAAACTCATTCATTTCAAACCCTAACCCTAGATGGCTGAAATTCTTATTTGGTCCCCCAAGGATAGTTTTTGTTTGATTTTACACAATTTCTAAGTTTATTAAAGCATATATGTATGAATTTTAAAGAAAAACTAAGTGATAGATGACTAACCTCTTTCTTTGAATTTCAAATCTTCAATCTCTATTTTCCTCCTTCCTTTTCTTAATCAATCACCTTCTCAAGTTAGTCTAACAAGTTTTATTGGGGAAATCTGGGGACAAAGTGAGGTTTAATGGGGGTTGCAAGCTTGAACTCAAGCTTCCATGGAGGTTTTTCAAAGGTGAAGTGAGAGAGAGAGGAAGCCGGCTGGTTTAGTGAGGAAGATGAGAGTGAATTTTTTTTTAATGTTATTTATGTCTTTAATTAGCTATTTGACTTAGTCCAAATTTGTAGGAAAAATTAAATTAATTTTGACATCATAATTGATGTCATCATATGATGCAATAAAACTTTTTTAATTTCTTTTTTTTTTCCCTTAGTTCTTTAATTTAATTCTAGATCCTAAACTTTTCATTTCTCCGATTTTATTAGACAGTTAGGTCAGGAATAACCTCTAGGGGTGAATTGACCAAATTGCCCCTCGTCGGTTTGATCCGGTTTGCAAGTTATTCGATATTTCTTTCGGATCCCTGACCTAATTATTTGACCTGCTTAACAATCCTTTTCTATGGTTTCCTCTTTTCCACTGTGTTCGCAATAGTCCTAAGGACCGCGGCGTCTCATTTTTTGATTCGAAATTTGAGTTTAGACTGATCTTGCAGTCATTTCCCGAGAAGGTCACCCATCACTATGACTCCCGGCTCATTTAACTTCTTGTGTTCTGTTTTTCTTATTTATACTTAACTATTTGGCAATTACTAATTATTTGTGTTCAGGGCTTATCTAGGTGTCTTAGGTGTGGTTCTAATTCTCTTAATTTTCCGGACCGATATCGGTCACTGAAACAGTAAAATGTACCTGGCTATGCAAATAGGGGTGTTACACCCAAATCTTAACATGCTTAAGACTTGGTTTTCTTCCATGCCATATCTCATAAGGTGTGGAAGAAACTGATTTAGATGGAATTCTATTCAGAATATGCAAGGTCGGTTCTAATGCAAATCCCCTAAAGGAGATTGGCATGTCAGTATAGCTCATCATGCTACATACCATATCTAATAGGGTATGATTTCTCCTTTCAGATACACCATTTAATTGTGGCGTTCCTGGAGGAGTTAGCTAGGAAATAATGCCATGCTCTTTCAAGTATTCATCAAATTCAGTACTTAAGTATTCACCTCTACGATCTGATCGAAGAGTTTTAATACTTTTTCTCGTTTGATTTTCTACTTCAGATTTAAATTCTTTGAACTTTTCAAAGGATTCATGCTTGTATTTCATAAAATACAAATACCCAAACCTTGATTTGTCATCAGTAAAGGTAATAAAGTAATGAAAACTGCCTCTAGCCATTTCCTTAAATGGACCATGTACATCACTATGTATAAGTTCTAAAATATTTTTAGCTCTTAACCCTTGTCCAACAAAAGGCGATCTAGTCATTTTGCCTTGAAGGCAGGATTCACAAGTTGGAGTAGGTTTAGAAACCAATGTTGATAAAATCCCCATTTTCTCTAGCTTTGTAATCCTATCTTTTGCAATGTGACCTAATCTTAAGTGCTAAAGACATTTTGGACTGGAGTTGATTTTCATTATGGCATTACATTGATTTAGATTGCTTGCATTGGATTTGTATTTATCATTATTATCCAAATAATAAAGCCTATCATGCATATAACCTAAGCCAACATATTTATTTCCAAAATAAATATTACAAACATCATTTGTGAACTGAAATTCATAACAATTTCTAGTCAAACTAGATACAGAAATGATGTTTTTAAACGCATCAGGTACATTCAAAACATGATCCAAATACAAAACATGTCCATACATGTACAAAGATTTAGATCCTATGGCTAAAGCTTCAATAGTTGGGCCATTGCCAATCCGGAGTCTAACATCTTGTGCTTACAAGCTGCTATTGCTTGCTAGTTTCTGCATATCAAAAGAAATGTGAGAACTGACACTAGTATCTAAAACCCAAGCTATAGATGAACTATGAGTATCATCAGAATCTAAATAATAAGATATAGACATACCTTCTAAAGGTTCATCTTTCTTATCTTTCAGAGATGCAAGATACTCTAGGTAGTTCCTCTTCTAGTGCCCATCCTTCTGGCAGTGGAAACACTTTCCTTTGCCATTGTCAACTTTGGTCTTGCCTTTCTTTTTGGCTATTTTCTTGGAAGGTCCAGGAACTTGAGGTTTCTTTTTCTTATTGCCCTTTTTCTTCTTGGACCTTCCAACAGATGAAGAAGATGTAACCAAAGCTACCTCTTTTCCCTTATTGCCTGGCATATTCTTTTGGGTAATAACCAGCATGTTAAGCAAGCCAGCCAGAGTGCATTCTTGCTTAATCATATGGAAATTTGTAACAAAATTCCCAAATGACTCTAGTAAGGACTGAAGAATCAAATTCGTCTGCAGTTGAAAATCTATGTGAAAATCAAGATGTTCCAGCTGCTCTATGAGCCGAATCATCTTATGGACATGATCTCCTACATTCCGTGCCTCTGACATCCTTATTTGGAATAGCTGTCTTGATATCTCATACCTAGCATTCCTACTATGTTCACCATACAACTCTTGCAGGTTAAGGAGGATCTTGTTTGCACTTTGCATGTTTTCATGCTGCTTCTGTAACTCATTAGTCATAGAAGCAAGCATATAACATCTGGCTTTCATATCATGCTCCTTCCACTTGTCCAAGGTTTCTAATTCCTCTGGTGTGGCCCCTGGAGGTAAGGGACTAGGAATTTTTGAATTTAGAACATATCCAATATGCTCTAAGTTCATGACAAGTTTCAAATTTCTGAGCCAATCAGAAAGATTAGGTCCTGTTAACCTATTATGATCAAGTATGCCCGCAAGGATATTGGATGGTGGTGGTTGTTGTGTGCTCATTATTATCAGAATATCTATTGTAGAAAATAACAAGATCAATTAGTATATGTATCAAGTAATTAACCAAAATGATTATGGTCTTTTAATCAAATTGGTCCTCCCACTAACTTGCCAAATCCTACACTTCCATTGTAAGAAATGAAATCCTAGTTGGATAGATTTCTAGTGGGTGATTGAATTCTTATAGTCTTATTGATCATCCTCAGGAACATCCATTATTGGAATCACAATAAACTATAAGTAAGCAACTCTTTGTTCATCACATCTCATATGAGGCTCAATCATTTATTTGGCCCCTGATGCTCAAAACCTCAAGCACATGCATTATTGGTTTATCTTACATTAGTTAAATTGATCCCACTGAGCCAGCAAGCATGTAAATTACTTCAATGACCTCAGGCACATCCATTATTGGTCATTAAGCATTCACATACTTGCAACATCTCATGTTTAATAATTACTCTTAAGAAAATCTCTTAAACAAATGCATCATTCCCATGTTTTCATAGTTAATAATGCAAGTGCTTAAAATTCCTTAAAGTAATTGCCTCAATGGAAAGCCATGATATAATTACCATAGTTATACCATTGCTAACTTAATTATTTGTTTGGAAGATTTTGTGGTAGGCTTAATTACTATTATAGTCTCACTTTGCACATTATCCTGTTTGGCATGCATATATCACATATTTGCATACATTCATACACATCTCATGCATACATAGATAATCAAACAATATGGCATGATCATGGACTTTCTAAGGGATTCAATTCTGAGCCACCAAGAATCGAATTAAGGCATTCCTAGGTGTATTTCATTCATTTCATTACAAGAGATGCTGGAGGAGTACATAACCAACATCTTGATCGTGATCTCCTCCCACTGGTCCCACCAATGCTCTTGACCTCCTTGTGCTTCTTGCAATCCATTTACATTGTAACCTTTAGCATACCAAGGTGAATTTACAAGAATTTGGACTTTAAGGTCCTTAAATAAATAAAATTACATCCTAAGTTATCACAACATTTATAATACATGTCACTAAAATAAAATTAATTATTTTACATCACAAAAAAATAAAAGAAATAAATCCAATCACATTGTTCTTTTATTGTCCATGATCATCTATCATGCATATTAAAATTTAACAATTAAATGAATATACATGTTTAAAATTAAATTGAATATCACATACTTAATTAGCTGTCACACCCAATTCCTCTGTAAGATGTAACATGATCCCGTAGTACACCTAATAAATTACTGTGCTTCACCTATCGATAACCCATTAAATATACTACAAGGGATTTTAGCTCAACTTTCGTGAAATTTAAATCATTGATTAAAATCTGGTGTTATAAAATTTTTCAAAATTTCGGCAGAGTGCTGGCTGTATCTTGAGAAAACTGTTCTTCAAAATCTGCAAAGAAACACACTTCCAATATAATTTCTCAAATACAACTCCAATAAACTTTATTTCATCTCACAATTCAGTCTCAATATTCAAATCAATTTATTTTCAAACCAACCTCATCATAAAAGAAACATTTCATTGATTACAAGACTCAAAAATTAATATTACAAAACTATACAGGTAAATGAAATATCAAATTTACATTACAATAATTTACACTTAATTACATACCAAAATATTTTACAAGAGTTTTTATACAACTGCTCAAATAATTTACATACATATTATTACATGCATATATTAAAACCTATGTACATGGGTATACCTATGATATACTTGGAGCTGATCTGAATGTGTCTTCAAAGAAGCTTACTCAACTGCTCTATGCTCTTTTCACTTGTGAAAGCATACAAAGCTATCGCTGAGTGGTGAACTCAGTGGTGCACAACTATAATTTAAAACATAGTACAATATACATTGACAAAATTATAACAATTAATTTGAAAGTCTCGAAATTCAACAAAATTCTAAAAGTCAAAATCTTCGTTGCCAATAATATAAATCATTAGTTAAAATGACTTTGAGCAAGAAATTCAATTTATCAAATCACAACTAGACATTTAAAGTAATTTTAGCAATCATGGAAATAAAGATTAATTCCAAAAAAATCAATTATGCATAAATCCAATTTGAAATCGAAATTCTTTACGATTCAAAAATCATTCTTTATCTCACTAACTATGCAAGACTAATCCGCAAGGGCCATCTTCAGGGTGATTCTAACTCCCTATGGTCGGGGAGGTCGAATCAACGTGCACAGTACACACCACAATAATGAAACTTCCGAAAGGGCCATAACAAATAAAAACTTAGATCTAACATCTAATAAGAGGAGAATCTATGTGACACCCCTTACCCGACTACAGTGTAGCCGAGCAAGTTATGCCACTCAGTGTGCCGGGCACTCTATTTTATCTTAATTCATTTTTATTCTTCCTTTTGAATATAACTTGTGAAATATAATTTATTTAAGCCATTTATCGAAATTATAATTTATTTGAGGTTCCGAAAATTTTAAAGAAAATCCGGCGGAGTACCGGCTAAAAATGGAGAAAACCGTTCTTCGGAACCTGTGAAAAACACTTCCTATATTCATATTCAATCATCTCAACTCCATTTATCAAAATCTCAACAATTATCAATTTCAGTTCTCAATCATCATCTCATTTATTAATCATGTACAAGTCATAAATAGACATCCACTCTTCCATTCACAAATACAATTTTCATTATTTACATGAATATCGAAATTTATTACATAAGTTCAAATACATATGAGAAAATAGAAATTAGTTACAAAATATCAAAATGAAATCTAGTGTCCTACCAATGCACTGTGGATGGTGAGGTGACACGGACACTATGCAGAACTGTGAACTGCCTTACCGAATCTGTGGTCTACTAGGCCCTCTGTCCAAATATTCAGTACCTACGCGTTGCAAAAGCGACGCGCTAAGCATAAAGCTTAGTGGTGCCAATAATACAAGAAAATATAATATGCAAATAAAAAATAATAATTTCCTTGCTATTGTGTTCATAAGAAATGAATAATTACTAACTTGTTGTTTAGTCGAGGGCTAATCATGTTTTATGATATTAACTTCTTCATGCATTTCGTTAATTATTTTCTTCATGATCTTGAGCTTCTTTGTATTTTTGTAATCATTCCTGATACTTAATTTTCGTATTTTCTTTAATAATCAGTTCAATCACAGTTATACTTTTCCATGCCCAAGTAACCTATACTGGACGACTGGACTGGATAACGGGTCGTTGGCACTGGACACCGCGGTGCCTCGGGCCGTCATACCATGGGACGCAGAACATCAACTATGTATGCAGTCAGTATGGCTGAAAAGCCAAGATATCACATAATCGGGCATAAAAGCCATGCATACGGGCATAAAAGCCATGAATACGGGCATAAAGCCATGAATACAGGCATAAAGCCTTTCGCAGTACTGCTAAAACAATACCCTATTGGCATGCCAATCTATCCAAACCAATCACATTAGGCCTACTAGGGCATTTTGCACTTTTAAGTTTCACAATTTTTGAATTTCAAGTCTTGGTGTCACTATTCACTTCATTGGTCAACAAAAAGTTGACTTTTGCATAGAAAATAGTTGCATTGGTTTTAACACTTTCAATGTACCATATTTTGCATTTAAAACTTGTTGGCATTAAGCATTAATACCATTTCTAAGCTTAAACCAAGAGAAGCAAAATTTTCAATTTTTGTAACTCAATTTTACTATTCCATTGGGCACTGTTGCAGTAAGAATTTGAGAAAATGGTAAACATGAAAGTTGTTCCTTATTTTGTCTAGTTGAATTTTCTTTTTTGAATCACTCCATTTGGAGTTTTGTAGCTCAAGTTATGGCCAAAATAAGTTTACTGTTCACGCAATCGCTCATGCTGAGATTTTGGGTCTGGCAGATTTTTGGTCCAACTTTGGTCAGTAATTTGATCAAGTTAAGTTCATAATTTGGTCTAACTTTCTTCTTATGAAATGTTCTACCATACCTTAGGTTTCCATTGGTTCAAGAATCGCCTAAATCCGAGTTTTCTAGAGTGAGTTATAGTCCTCCAAACATTACTGCTCAAATGAAAATCTGCAGAGTTGCAGGTTTGATAACTCAACTTTGCCCAATAATTTGAATGGGTTAATGGCATAATTTGGGGTGATGTTCTTCATTAAAGTTGTTTGTCTATATCCTATCTTGTTTCTGTAAAAATTTCAGGTCAATTTACCATATCTACAGTGAGTTATGGCCAAATGAACAGTTACTGTTCATTTGGTCATTTCTGCAGGTGCTGGTTGTAGGGTATCCGGAATGGGGCCAACTTTTGGTCCTCTTGCTTTGGTCTTTTGGGCATGGTTTCTTCAGAAAAAATGTGCCATTACAAGCCTAGTTTCATGTCCAATTGGCCAAACACCAATTGGACCAACACAGCCCAAGATATGGCAGTCCAAGTGGACTGAAATTTCAGTCATCATGCTGCTGTCTTTAGGCAGCCTACCATTCCACTTTGCCATGCCATTTTTCAGTCCAATTTATGGTCAACATACCTCAAATGGTCACTAATTGAC
This sequence comes from Hevea brasiliensis, assembly GCF_030052815.1. NCBI lineage: Eukaryota > Viridiplantae > Streptophyta > Magnoliopsida > Malpighiales > Euphorbiaceae > Hevea > Hevea brasiliensis. The sequence continues at coordinate 53,379,830 of NC_079499.1, forward strand.
CATTAGAATGTTCTTTAACCAATTCATAAGCCAAGTCAAATTTTCATTCCTAAACCCTAGCTAAATTTCAAAGTTTTCACAATTTCCCTAATTTACTCTTTCATTCTCTATATACATATATGTATACACTTTAAACATAATCTCCAATTCACTCTAAGTCCATTAATACAATCAAACTCATTCCTTCCTAGGGCTGCCAAAAATTCATGTACACATACACATGGGTTTGGTTCATTTATTTCACAATTTCTTACCTATTACACATCTCTAACATGGAATTAATGAGTTTTAAATACATATGTGCACTAACCTTTAAGTGGCAGAATTTCTCCAAGCTTAACTTCACTTTCCTTGTACTCTCTTGGCTGCCAAACACTTCCTCTAGGTCCAAGGATTCATTTTAGTGTTGGGGTCTTGAGGAAATATGGTGAGGAAGCATGAGAAATGAAGCTTTTGTTTGAAAATCAATTGAGGGAGAAGAGGGAGAGATTCACGTCTTGAGGAAGAAGAAGAAGAAGAGTAGCTGGTTTTTAATTCCTTTGGCCTTCATTTTGTCTCTTTTATTAGTTAGTCACTTGGTTGTTTGAATGCAATTGGTTATAGTTCTTAATGACATCATCAAGATGTCATAAATGAGCCTTTCTTTGATTTTTCTTTTCTTTTCATCACTACTCAATTTCAATTTAATTTTTAGTAATATTTATTCATATTTTAGATCATAATAATTATTTACTCAACTGGACAAGTCGGCCAAAAATCACCTCTGAAGGCGAAATGACCAAAATGCCCTCCATTTGGCTTAACGGGTCAAAATTGTCTGTACCGATTGAAAAATTTTTCTAAATATTTTCTTGGCATTCTAATGCCATAGGAACCTCAATGACCCTTCTCTGGAGTCCCAAAAATTATTTTAAAATTTTTCCCCCGGGTCTAGGGCTCCTCATTGCGAGAACCGCAACTTCCCTCTGGTTACCCTTCGCTAGGGCACCGACTCATTTGACTTAGTTGTATTTTATTTCTAAAATTTTTACTAAATTTTTCTTGTTAATATTTGAGTTAATTATGGTTCCTGACTTTAGTTTAAATATTTTTTCGGACGTTCTAGCTGTCCAGACCGACACCGGTCACCGGAACAGTAAAATGTACGGAGTTGCTACAGTGAGAGTGTTACAATTCTTCCCCTCTAATTTAAATTTCGTTCTCGAAATTTACCTGACATAAGCAGTCGACGAACTGCTACCTCCTTACTTCTCTACCTTTTCGTGTTATCATACTCCACTTTCTCTTTAGTCTCAATCCTATCTTCAAACAGTTCTGTACTCATCCTTTTCCATCTTAAATATAGTCTCCTTCTTATCTCCATTCGCTATCTCATTGTCTCTTCACGCTCTTATTCCATACCTTAACTTAAAATAAACAGGAAATACAGATCTGCAATAGTGTCACCTCGACTCTTATGAATGCAATGCATGATATGCAGTCTATCTAGGTCCAGAAATGCCTAAACCGCGCTCTGATACCACTAAATGTGACACCCCTTACCCGACTACAGTGTAGCCGAGCAAGTTATGCCACTCAGTGTGCCGGGCACTCTATTTTATCTTAATTCATTTTTATTCTTCCTTTTGAATATAACTTGTGAAATATAATTTATTTAAGCCACTTATCGAAATTATAATTTATTTGAGGTTCCGAAAATTTTAAAGAAAATCCGGCGGAGTACCGGCTAAAAATGGAGAAAACCGTTCTTCGGAACCTGTGAAAAACACTTCCTATATTCATATTCAATCATCTCAACTCCATTTATCAAAATCTCAACAATTATCAATTTCAGTTCTCAATCATCATCTCATTTATTAATCATGTACAAGTCATAAATAGACATCCACTCTTCCATTCACAAATACAATTTTCATTATTTACATGAATATCAAAATTTATTACATAAGTTCAAATACATATGAGAAAATAGAAATTAGTTACAAAATATCAAAATGAAATCTAGTGTCCTACCAATGCACTGTGGATGGTGAGGTGACACGGACACTATGCAGAACTGTGAACTGCCTTACCGAATCTGTGGTCTACTAGGCCCTCTGTCCAAATCTTCAGTACCTACGCGTTGCAAAAGCGACGCGCTAAGCATAAAGCTTAGTGGTGCCAATAATACAAGAAAATATAATATGCAAATAAAAAATAATAATTTCCTTGCTATTGTGTTCATAAGAAATGAATAATTACTAACTTGTTGTTTAGTCGAGGGCTAATCATGTTTTATGATATTAACTTCTTCATGCATTTCGTTAATTATTTTCTTCATGATCTTGAGCTTCTTTGTATTTTTGTAATCATTCCTGATACTTAATTTTCGTATTTTCTTTAATAATCAGTTCAATCACAGTTATACTTTTCCATGCCCAAGTAACCTATCTTTGACGATCGGATCGATAACGGTCGTTGGCACCGACACCGCGGTGCCTCGGGCGTCATACCATGGGACGGTAACGTCAACCATGTATGCGATCGAGATGGCTAAAAAGCCATGATATCACATAATCGGGCATAAAAGCCATGCATACGGGCATAAAAGCCATGAATACGGGCATAAAGCCATGAATACAGGCATAAAGCCTTTCGCGATCGCTAAAACAATACCCTATTGGCATGCCAATCTATCCAAACCAATCACATTAGGCCTACTAGGGCATTTTGCACTTTTAAGTTTCACAATTTTTGAATTTCAAGTCTTGGTGTCACTATTCACTTCATTGGTCAACAAAAAGTTGACTTTTGCATAGAAAATAGTTGCATTGGTTTTAACACTTCCAATGTATCACATTTTGCATTTAAAACTTGTTGGCATTAAGCATTAATACCATTTCTAAGCTTAAACCAAGAGAAGCAAAATTTTCAATTTTTGTAACTCAACTTTACTATTCCATTGGGCACTGTTGCAGTAAGAATTTGAGAAAATGGTAAACATGAAAGTTGTTCCTTATTTTGTCTAGTTGAATTTCCTTTTCTGAATCACTCCATTTGGAGTTTTGTAGCTCAAGTTATGGCCAAAATAAGTTTATCGCTCACGTGCAATCGCTCATGCCGAGATTTTGGTCCGCAGATTTTTGGTCCAACTTTGGTCAGTAATTTGATCAAGTTAAGTTCATAATTTGGTCTAACTTTCTTCTTATGAAATGTTCTACCATACCTTAGGTTTCCATCGGTTTAAGAATCGCCTAAATCCGAGTTTTCTAGAGAGAGTTATAGTCCTCCAAACATTACTGCTCAAATGAAAATCTGCAGAGTTGCAGGTTTGATAACTCAACTTTGCCCAATAATTTGAATGTGTTAATGGCATAATTTGGGGTGATTTTCTTCATGAAAGTTGTTTGTCTATATCCTATCTTGTTGCTGTAAAAATTTCAGGTCAATTGACCATATCTACAGTGAGTTATGGCCAAATGAACAGTTACTATTCATTTGGTCATTTCTGCAGGTGCTGGTTGTAGGGTATCCGGAATGGGGCCAACTTTTGGTCCTCTTGCTTTGGTCTTTTGGGCATGGTTTCTTCAGAAAAAATGTGCCATTACAAGCCTAGTTTCATGTCCAATTGGCCAAACACCAATTGGACCAACACAGCCCAAGATATGGCAGTCCAAGTGGACTGAAATTTCAGTCATCATGCTGCTGTCTTTAGGCAGCCTACCATTCCACTTTGCCATGCCATTTTTCAGTCCAATTTATGGTCAACATACCTCAAATGGTCACTAATTGACCATTAGAATGTTCTTTAACCAATTCATAAGCCAAGTCAAATTTTCATTCCTAAACCCTAGCTAAATTTCAAAGTTTTCACAATTTCCCTAATTTACTCTTTCATTCTCTATATACATATATGTATACACTTTAAACATAATCTCCAATTTACTCTAAGTCCATTAATACAATCAAGCTCATTCCTTCCTAGGGCTGCCGAAAATTCATGTACACATACACATGGGTTTGGTTCATTTATTTCACAATTTCTTACCTATTACACATCTCTAACATGGAATTAATGAGTTTTAAATATATATGTGCACTAACCTTTAAGTGGCAGAATTTCTCCAAGCTTAACTTCACTTTCCTTGTACTCTCTTGGCTGCCAAACACTTCCTCTAGGTCCAAGGATTCATTTTAGTGTTGGGGTCTTGAGGAAATATGGTGAGGAAGCATGAGAAATGAAGCTTTTGTTTGAAAATCAATGGAGGGAGAAGAGGGAGAGATTCACGTCTTGAGGAAGAAGAAGAAGAAGAGCAGCTGGTTTTTAATTCCTTTGGCCTTCATTTTGTCTCTTTTATTAGTTAGTCACTTGGTTGTTTGAATGCAATTGGTTATAGTTCTTAATGACATCATCAAAATGTCATAAATGAGCCTTTCTTTGATTTTTCTTTTCTTTTCATCACTACTCAATTTCAATTTAATTTTTAGTAATATTTATTCATATTTTAGATCATAATAATTATTTACTCAACTGGACAAGTCGGCCAAAAATTACCTCTGAAGGCGAAATGACCAAAATGCCCTCCGTTTGGCTTAACGGGTCAAAAATATCTGTACCGATTGAAAAATTTTTCTAAATATTTTCTTGGCATTCTAATGCCATAGGAACCTCAATGACCCTTCTCTGGAGTCCCAAAAATTATTTTAAAATTTTTCCCCCGGGTCTAGGGCTCCTCGTTGAGAGAACCGCAACTTCCCTCTGGTTACCCTTCGCTGGGGCACCGGCTCATTTGACTTAGTTGTATTTTATTTCTAAAATTTTTACTAAATTTTTCTTGTTAATACTTGAGTTAATTATGGTTCCTGACTTTAGTTTAAATATTTTTCCGGACGTTCTAGTTGTCCAGACCGACACCGGTCACCGGAACAGTAGAATGTACGGAGTTGCTACAGTGAGGGTGTTACAATCTAAGCTTGTGCACGTACCATGGTTATCAAAACAAAACCAACTCCATTGTCTCATCAACAAATGAGAGAGACGGGTAATAACCTAGTCAAGCATCTATGTGAGATATAAAACAATATCATCAATCTCTTTGTCCTTTTTGTGAGCATAAATCATAATACAATTCAATTCAAAGTCAATTCCAATATCTAATAATTTTTATGCTCATTACAATTCAAAACATAAATTTGTATTTTTCCATGCAAATTGCCCATCACAATTCAAAACATATTCTATCAAAATTTTCCAAAACATAATTTATTCAATCCACAACAATGCTTAATACTTGTTAAAATATCATTTCACAAAGCTAAATTTATACATACTATAACAATTTCAATAGTTATTGAATTAAACCCAATACTTGATAAACATAATACAGAAGGAAAATACGTCATTTAATCATACGAAATTTTCAGAACAAAATCAATTAAAAATTAGTTGTGCACAAACCTCTGATGAGTCGCCTCTTGGCCTTGACTCAGTGGGTCATTTCCCTTCCCAGTATCTTTTCTAACTGAAACACACAATTTAAAGTGTTTCAGTACTCATTTAAATTGTTTCTAATAATAAGGTTGAATAATTAAATTTTATTAATACTATTCCTTTCATTAGTCAACCTATAATGTAACACCCCTATTTGCATAGCCTGGTATATTTCACTATTTCGGTGACCGGTGTCGGCCTGGATAATTAAGGGGATTAGAACCATACTTAAGACAACTAGACAAGCCCTGAACACAAATAATTAGTAATTGCCAATTAGTTAAGTATAAATAAGAAAAATAGAACATAAGAAGTTAAACAAGCCAAGAGTCACAGCGATGGGTGACCTTCTCGAGAAGGACTGTGAAGTCGATTTAAACTCAAATTTTAAACCGTAAAATGTGACACTGCTGTCCTTAGGACTATTGCGAACACAGTGGAAAGAGAAAATCACAAAAAAGAATTGTTAAGCAAGTCAAATAATTAGGTCAGGGATCCGGAAGAAATATTGAATTATTTGCAAACTGGGTCGAACCAGCGAGGAGCAATTTGGTCAACTAACCCCGAGAGCTGACTCCTCACCTAACTGTCAAATAAAATTAGAGAAAAGAAAATTTTGGAATCGGAAATTAAATTAAAGAACTAATGGAAAAATAAATAGAAAAAAAAATTGAAAAAGTGAAAAGAGATGACATCATGCATGACATCATGCATGATGCCATAAATACTATAATTAAAAATTTATTTAATTTGATTTTTTGGTCTTCCTAAGGGATAAATTAATAAAAGAAAAAGAAAAAAAAATAAGAAAACACTCATCTTCTTTCAATTGTCGTCCCTCTCTCTCCCAAGCTCTCTCTCTCAAAATCCTCCATGGAAGCTTACCCAAGCTTTCCAAAACCCTAAAAGTAACCATCAATTGTAGACTTTCCTTAACAAAAAATTATCCTTGAGTCTTGATTTGAAGATTGGAAGGGAAAAAGAAAGGGAAAAATTTAAGAATTGGAGAAGATAGAAAAGCTTCATTAAGGTAAGTTTTGTTTTAAGTTAAATTAGTTATGTATGCATGGAAGTGGACTTGAAGATGAGGATTCAAATTTAGAAATCTCAAAAATTATGCATGTCTTGTTAAACATGAATTTCAGTCAACTAGGGTTTTGATATATGTATGCATGAATTTGATGGACTTAAAAGTGTATGTGAGCTTGATTGGGTTGAAGAAGCATGTATATAGGCATTGAATTAGTTAAATGCAACAATTTAGTGAGTTCGGGTTTTGGGCACTTAGGGTTTGGGAACAAAAAAAGTGAGAATTGGTTAAATGTTGTGTTTGACCTTGTTTGAGATGAAAAATGGTCATTTGTGACCAATTGAGATGTGTTGGAAATGTTAGAAGTGAGTTTAAATTTGGATTGAAAATGGTCAAGCTGCAAGCAGCAGGACCAAAGTCCCTTTGAGGGACCAAAACTAAAAATTTACAATTCCAATTGGTATGAGACCAATTGGGAATGAAAATAGACACAAAAAGAAACAATTTTCATTCAAGAATCATGCCCAAAAAGTGACCAAAACCTAGTGAACAAATTGACTAAATCCGGATTTTTGCAGTCTGACCTGTACAAAAATGACCAAATGAACAGTGTTTGTTCATTTGGCTATAACTTGCGCAAGGTAAGTCTAAATGACCTGAAATTTTACCAGTGGATAGCTGAGATATAAACCTAAAACTTTTACGAAGAACACAAACCAAAATTTTGCACTTAACCAAGTCATTTTGGCCACCCAAAATTGGTGATTTAAAACTGCTAGAACCAGTTTGGTGCCCAGAAATCTGGGTTAAGTCCAATCCAGCAGTCATGATTCAAATGGCTATAACTTGAGCTACAAAACTCCAAATGGAGTGATTCAAAAAGGAGAATAAATTTAAGACATTAAGGAACAATTTCTATGAAGAAAACTTAGCCCAATTCTAATAGAAAAATGACCAATGGAGCAGTGCAACCTAAGACACCAAAACTGAAAATTTGCAATTTTGCCTAAAAGACCTAAGTTTTGAGAAAACAACCAAAACCAACAAAATTGGTAACCAAAATGTGGTATGTCGATGAAGTTGGAGTTCCCATACCTATTAAGCCTTAGAAAGTCAATAAATTGACTTGAATAGTACCATGAATAGTAACCTCAACATGAAATTTGCAAGAATATAAGTTTAAACATATTGAAATTAGTTATTGCAATTGTTATGAAGTAAAGATACTGAGACACTATAAATTTTGTGTTTCAGCTGAAAAAGACTTGGAAAGTCTGAGAGACTGAGTCAAGGCCAAGAGGTGACTCGCTTAAGGTTTGTGCACAACTAACTATTTTATTACTTTTCACTTCTAAATTGATTTGAACAAGTTTATTTTATGATTTATAATTTTGTTGTGTTGAGGATTTTAATTTGTTGAATGAAATTGTGTAAATTAAATGTAAATTTTCTTATGCATTTAATGATTTATTGCATGGTTTTGAGGATTGTAAATTTTAAGTTTGATGTGTTGCCAACCTTGAGCATGAATTTATGATGATTAAATATGTTGATGATTTGTAAACACTTTGTAAATAGAGATTGTTTTGAATATGATTTGAAACCACAGTTGACATGGCAAAATATGTTGTAAATTTTCATTAGCTTTTCTAGTGAGATATCTCCTCCACTAGATGGGGCGAGTTCCTTCCTCTCTAGCTTGCCAGTTGGGGAAGAATTTGAATGAGTACTCATATATACTAGCTAGTCTTTGTTCCTCCCTTTTAGCCTCAGTTATTGGGAGAGTGTGAAATGTCATGGTGTACAACACGGCATCTATTTGAATTTTGGGTCATGGGTTCAATTGTGTGAAATGTTGGCAAGTCCCTTTAAATTATGTATAGTTTGATAAATTGTGGTTGAAATAAATAATTTATCAGTGATTCAAAATATTTTTGTATTGTTTCGGGATTTAAAAGAAATGTAGATAAATAGTTACTATTTGATCAAAATGTTATTCAAATGAATAATTTGCATGAATGAAAATATTGATGTCTGAATGTTATGAATTTTGAAGAATTTAGAAATTTTAATTTTTATTTGTTATGAATTGTCAAGCATAACTTGTATTAAGTTTTAAATTATTAGTTTGTGCACCACTGAGTTCACCACTCAGCAATAGCTTTGTATGCTGTAGCAGGTGAAAGAAAATACAAAGTAGCTGAGCAAGATTACTGAAAAGCATAGTGAGACTATCTTCGGGTATATCATAGGTATACCCTTGTACTTTAGATTTTGATGTAATTCTGTAATTATATGTATGAAATTTACTTTGAGCAGTTGTACCAACTCTTTTGTAATATATTTTTGGATTGTAATGAAAAACAAATTATTATAAGGTTATCTTGAGATTTTATGTATTTATAAAGTTTTGCACTACTAAATTTTTTATGATCCCATGAATGTAAATATTAATTTTGTTACCTTAATGATAGGTTTCAATATTTGATTTAATTTAAACTGTGTATTGAGTTGCTTGTGCTGATTTGTGAAATGAGATTGAATAATGGAGTTGTGATTGAGAAAAATATTGGGAGTGTCTTTATTTTCAGGTTTTGAAGAACTGTTTTCTTAAAATACAGACAGCACTCTGCCAAAATTTTTGTAAAAATTACGGAGATTTTAAATATCTAAAAATTTAATTTATGTTTGGACTTTAAATAAAGGTTTTAAAATCTAAAAAAAAAAAAATTTACCCACCAATTTAAACCTGAACGAAAATTGTTTTAAAATCCCTTGTAGTATATTTAATGGGTTACCGGTAGGCGAAGTACGGTAATTCATTAGGTGTACTACGGGAGCATGTTACATCTTACGAGGTGTAGGGTGTGACATATAATGTTGACCTTTAATGCACACTAGGTGAATTAGTTTTAATGTCACTAATATGTTCCATTTTTCATTCCTCACATGTTGATATATGTTGCCAATTTCATTTCAAAGCTTATTACATTTTATTGCAATTATTCAGATTTCATGGCCAATGTTTACTGTCTATTGGACTAAGCTACAGTGTAAATTTAACAGATTTCTCTTTATTAAATTGTTTCTCATTGTGTCTTCTTTAATTTTCTTTTTGAATCATGTCATTTGAAATTGTACAACTCAAGTTATGTCAATTGACCATAACTAGGTCAATTCTGAATTTTGGTTCCCTTACTAGGCAGTTTTAGTATTACATTTTGTCAATTTTATTTGAGTAGGTTACTGCCATATTTAGGTCTATCACTCTTCATAGGATATGTTACCCTATGTCTTATGGTCACTAAGAATTTTTTATTGTAATTTTTCAAGTCTTATAGAGTTACTTATGGTCATATTATTGGACTAGACTCAATGGTCTTATAGTGACAGGATGTTCAACCAGGGCAGTAGCTTTAACCCAACATTTGATCTTCTTACATTCATAAGGTGAGGGAGAGGTCTAAAAAAAAGTTGAAGGTCTATTTCTTAGCTTTCCAGAATGGTATGGCTCATTTTGTTTGAAGACTTTTAGTGGGAGTTATACTTCAAACACTTTGCTGGAGTTAATGGTCATTTGAACCATTTCCAGATTTGGTATGTCAAATTAATCAAGTTAATTGACCTAGTTCCCTAAGTTTCTGGGTTTTGGTCAAAATACCATTATTGTAGGCCTATGTCTTAGTGAAAATTTGGCACTGGTTTCAGGGAATTTGGAGTTATATGGACCAAGTTGTGGTCATTTTACTATTGCTGGTCAAGTTGCACTTATATTGCAAAGTTTAGGTCATTTTTAGGTTAAAGTCAATTCAGCCAGTTTTTGTAACCCAAATTTGGCGATCATTTTGACTTGGTAATTGGCATTTCTGGGCTTGGTAGTCTTCATAAGAGTTGTAGCTCTATGTCTAAGCTTTCCATGGTATAAGTTTCAGGTCATTTAGACCTGTTTTGAGTGAGTTATGGCCAAAATACTGACTATTGTTCATATGGTCAAAATTTTGGATTTTCATGTCATGCAATTCCAGATTTGGTCATTCTTTTAGGTCACTTCTAGGCAAAATTTGGACAAGCTCTCTGCATGAAAGTTGGCCTATTTTATGTCTAGTTTCACCTCCAATTGGCCTCATACCAAATTGGAGTCACAACTTTACATTTATAACCTAATTTGTACACTGCCAACAATCACAACCTGCATACGAGAATTTACACTCCCAATTTGGCAATCCTCCTCCTCCCAATACTTCAATATTCATTCTTGGCACTTCTATATTTATTCAACATAATTCCAGCAAAGTAAATTGGGCAGAATACTCAAGTAATATAGGCTTCCATGGCTACCTAAAATTGGGCAGTCTAATAACTCAATAATTCTTCAAATTTCTTCACCCAAAATACTCCCCATAACCTCAACACAAACTTTAATAAAGCAAGTTAAAGATATAAGCATTTACCTTTAGTTGACCACTTCTCAACCTTCACCAAAGCTCCTTTTCTTACTGCTATAGCTTTCCCATAATGTGTGGACAATTTCTTGTGAAAGGATTAGTGGAAATCATGGTGAGATTGAGTGAGATTAAAGCTTGCATGAAGGTGTTTCAATGGAGGTTTGAGAGGAATTTAAATTTAGCAAATTGAGAGGCGAAGAAGATGAATGAAGATAGTGAAAAATTTTGTCCACTTTTGGCTTTTATATGGTCCATAGTGGTCCACTAATATTAAGATAATAATAATTTAATTAAACTTTTAATTATCCTAAACTTTACCCCTTTAATTTCCCTTAATTACATTTCATTCCAATTTTATTTTTCATGAAATTTTTAAAATTTAATACCACTTTATTTTTATGGACATTTAGGTCAAAAGCCAACTCTAGGTGTCAAATGACCAAAATGCCCCTCTTCGAGTTATATTTCGGATTTTTCAATACTACCGATTAACTCATTGTACCACCGATTTCTTTAATTTTCTTTTTTCGTTTATACTAACTTATTAATTTTTCTTTGATATTTCCAATGTCAATTACACCTCAGTAGACCTTTAATTATGTCTCGAAAATTATTTTCGAGGGTTCCCCGCAGTCCTAGAGTCGGCAATTGCCTTCGCTGTAACTTCCCGGTGTGGTCACCCATCGCTATGGTGCCGGCTCGTTTAACCTAATTTCATTTCCTCTCTTTTATTTTTTCTTAATTTCTATTGTATTTTCTTATTATTTGTTTCATCATTTTATGCCTTCTCACTATCACTGAAGTGCAGTCCCAGACATCTTGACTTGTCCGGACAGACATTAGGTCACCGGAGTAGCAGAATGTACAGACTACGTAAAGTGAGGGCGTTACATTAGCATTCAATTTGAATCTCATTGAAATCAATTCTTAATTTTAGGAACTTTTCCCAAATTTAATTTCATGAAAACAATTTTCAAAATTATTTGTGTGATTGGAAATCCTAATTAAACCATTTAATTAGGGCTAGGCTTAATTTTTGGTCCTTAATTATATAACAATTGCACAAAAGAGGCCTAAAATAGCCAAAACATGCCCTAAATACATAACACGACCCGTGTAACCATTATACAGCCCGTGGTGCCGATCACACGGCCCGGAGCGCGAAATAACATGGGCCGTGTCGTGTGACTCGATCGGGCAGAGAGAAACACGGGCCAAACCACGAAAAAGCACGGCCCATGTAACATGACACATCCGCGCTATTGCTAGCAAGCCCAGAAACACGGCCCGTGGCCTGGGACATGCCCAGGTCGTGTTTCTTGTGGCATTAGGTTTTTTCTAGGGTTTTGCATTTCAAACCTTATCCAATCATAAAATTATGTCCCAAAATCAACCCTAATGGCAAATATAGCAGCTGTAATGGCTTGGGAAGTGTGGGTTTGGGCCACTAGAATTTTATCTAGGGTTACATGCTAGCATACCATAGTAGCTTATGAACCTAGCCAACCTCCTATGCCCATGGGTGTGCCAAAACACCTTTTAGCATGTTTTATTAATTCATTTACCATTAAGGATTGATGTTTAGTATTTAATCACATTTAAATGCTAATTAAAAGAGGGATGAAGTTAAACTAACCTCTAAGGCCTGAATCAACCTTCTTGATTCCCTTTCGGAGTTTCCAAGAGCTCCAGTTGTAGCTCCTCTAGCTTGTCCACCACAAAGCTCACCAAGGATCACCAAATTGCAGCCTCAATCTTCTCTTAAAGCTTGCCAACCACTAAAAACTTAGGGTTTTACTTTTGGTAAAGGTTTTATGGATGTAGTGCACTAGAAACCCTTTCTAGTATTTTTTATTCAAGAGAAAAGAAAGCTTTCTTTTAGCCATCAATGGAAGAAAAATAAAGGAGGGAGAGAGAGCTAGTGTGCCGGCCAACAAGAAGAGGAAGAAGAAGATTGCTTCTTCCTTTTGTCTTGCATTTATATACAAGAGACAAAATCCAACTAATTGGTGCCACATGTCAAGCCATGATTTAATCTTCCTTTTATTTGTCTCAATCTCATTAAGAGAAGTGTCAAAGCTTGATTAAATCATCATAAAGTTGTCTTCCATCATAGGAAGACAAGTAGCATACTCACATGGGTGCCACGTGTCACCATGTAAAATTACCAATTTGCCCCCCTTGTTTGCAATTTTGAGTTCTCAATCCAAAATTGTAATTTCTCCTTTAAATTAATTTATATCACATATAAATTATTTAATAATGAATTAATCTCCATTAATTAATTTCACCATTTGATTTATATTTAAACTATTCAAACATAAATCTACTTTATGTTATATATCCAATAACCTAGATTTAGTTTCAAGTCATGCTAGGGACTTTGCAATCTCATTGCAAACCAAACCTATTTAATTAATTAATTAAACTCTTAAATTAAGCAATTAAATCATATTTTACTTGGTGATTAACTTGTGTATACGTGTGACTTACTAGGCTCATTACTAATTGGCAATGAGAAATGATATCAACTCTTAATATCATTAGAACTCTTTCTTACCGTAAATGATTTCTCTAAATCATTTTAGGCATCTCATAGACCATGGTTAACACCTAGCATAGCATGCCATGGTCACCCAATTAATAATAAGGAATACCTTAAATGAACCTTTAATCATATGTTACCACGCACTAAAATCTTTCCATTATAAAATCTCAATTCTAGCTGGAGTCATGGTTAATGTCAAACTCCATTTGCTGTGAATCTTATGTTCTCTTTTAATTCCAGTTCTTGATTAATTAGACTTTCCTGTCAGAAACACCTTTCTGGTTAAGTCTATTTGTCTTGGTCAGGAACTTGAATCATCAAGAACAATTAAATGAACATAGGATTTTATCCCTATTTACTTAGGGTAACAGATCCCATCTTGATCAACACTTATCTCCATAAATAACTAGTAGGAGCCAACACATGCCCGTATATCCATAGACAGTATGAGTATGAAAGCAATATCAAACTCAAACCACCTATATACAAGATAACTGTGTTATCTCAGGTCTAAAGATTATATGCACTGATACGATATATGACAATGCATTGACAAGAGTGAACTCCATGTGCTTGTCATAAGCATCACTGGTTTGACCTACCTATCATCTATAAGTGTCTATCATGTTTGTTATGTGGCATGAGACACACCACTGCAACTTATTTATGAAGGAGCAGAAGCATAAAAATTGTTAGATTAGAACATTGAATTCAAAAATTTCTTCTAGGGTTTCATATATCATGCAATATCCATTATGTACCTAATTGATTTCGATGTTAAATTGCATATTAAAACTCTTTTAATATGTATTAGGGTCTATATTTGCCATTTAAGATTTTTGAATTAATAAATTAATTCATTAAAATCCTAGATTAATATAAGAATATGTGCATTAACCTTTTGATACACTATAGATGCGATTGGTACCTTTGGCAAGCACCTAGGACTCCAAGTGTGACACCCCTTACCCGTGTACAATATACCCGAGTAAGTAATGCCACACGGTGTACCGGCACACTCTAATATACCTTAATTAATTTATATCATGCTTTTGAATATAATTTGTGAAATATAACTCATTTAAGTCATTTATCGAAATCATAGTTTATTTGAGGTTCCGAAAATTTTAAAGAAAATCCGGCGGAGTACCGGCTAAAAATGGAGAAAACAGTTCTTCGGAACCTGTGAAAAACACTTCCAAATAATTTCCAAACAATCCCAACTTCAATTCATCAATAAAATCTCAATATCAAGATCTCAACAACATTTCAATTTCAGTTCTCAATCATCCATCACATGCGATGATCACATATAAATCACAAATAAACATTTACTTTTCCATTTACAAACACAGTTTTCATCATTTACATGAACATCTATATACATTACATAATCCAAATACAGATGAGAAAATAAAATTTAATTACAAATCACCAAAATGACACCTAGTGTCCTACCAATGCACTGCAGGTAGTGAGGCGACACGGACACTGTGCAGAGCTGCAGGATGGACTCACCCAGTCTGCGGTCTACTGGGCTCACGATTAGTATCTCCAGTACCTACGCGTGGCAAAAGTAACGCGCTAAGCAATAATGCTTAGTGGTGCAATAATAAAATAAAAGAAATAGCAAGAAATAAATATGTAACGAATGTATATGTTTTATTTGTTTAGTATTTGTATATCATTTACTTTATCCACTTTTATTCATTTAGTTGCCCCAAGTAACCTACATTAGACGCATCGATGGATAATCGTAACCGCACTGGGTATCTAGTACCTCGGGCCGTCACACCATCGGTCACATATGCATCTCCCGGTGTGCAACAGAACAGCTACCAAGCTGTAACTAATCTCAGGCACAAGGCCAAATCTCAATGCAAAGTCAGAATGGCTAAAAGCCATGAAATCACAGAATGGCATATTGCCATGTGCAGTACTGCTAACTGAACCCTATTGGCATGCCAAACTATCCAAACCAATCATGTTAGGTATACTAGGGCATTTGAAACTTTTAAATTCTTCAATTTGTGCATTTCAAGTTTTGGTGTCACTATTCACCTCATTGGTCAACAAAAATGTTGACTTTTGGATAGAAAATATGTACATTGACTTTGGCACTCCCAACATACCACATTTTACATTTAAAACTTGTTAGAATTGGTCACCATTACCATTTCTAACTTAAAACCAAGAGGGCAGAAAATTTCAGTTTTTGAAGCATAAGTTTACTGTTTCATTAAGCACTGTTGTAGTGGGAATTTGAAGAAATGTCAAACATGAAAGTTGTTCCTTATTTTGTCTAGTTGAATTTCCTTTTTTGAATCACTCCATTTGGAGTTTTGTAGCTCTAGATATGGTTCAAAAACCACAGCTGGCCGCATTGCCAATCTGCAGAATTGACCATATCTACAGTAACATGAACAGTGACTGTGACTGCATATTTGAATAGGTTCTGGCCATAATTTGGGGTAGGTTTCTTCATGAAAGTTGTTTGTATATGTCTTAAATTGTTTCTGGAAAAATTTCAGGTCAATTGACCAAATCTACAGTGAGTTATGGCCAAATGAACAGTTACTGTTCATTTGGTCATTTCTGCAGGTGCTGTTGCAGGGTATCCGGATTGGGGCCAACTTTTGGTCCACTTTCTTTGGTCTTTTGGGCATGGTTTCTTCAGTAAAAATGTGCCATTACAAGCCTAGTTTCATGTACAATTGGCCAAACACCAATTGGACCAACATAGCCAAAGTTATGGCTGTCTAATTGGACTGGAATCTCAGTCACCATTGCTGCTGTCCCTAGGCAGCATAGTCATTCACTTTGCCATACTATTTTTCAGTCCATATTATGGTCAACTTACCTAAAATGGTCACTAATTGACCATTAAAATGTTCTCTAACAATTTCATAAGCCAAGTCAATTTTCACTCCCCAAAACCCTAGCTTCACATTATGTTTTCTACAAGATGCCTTAGTTAGCATACCGATTTATTTTCCATATAGATATATATCTTAAGCATCATTTCTAGTCCACTCTAAGTCCAACAAAACAATCAAAACCATTCCTTCATTAGGGCTGCCGAATTCTATGGTGGACATACACATGAATTTGTTTCATTTACTTCACAATTTCTCATCTATTACAAGTCTCAATCATGGAATTAATGAGTTTTAACTACATATATGCACTAACCTCTTGTAGGCAGATTTTTCCCAACTCAAAACTTCACTTTCCTTCACTTTCTAGGCTGCCAAACACTTTCCCAAGAGATGTGGTTAAGTTTTAATGAAAGGGGTTTAGGGTTTAGTGGAGTAAAATTAATGAGAATTGAAGAGAGAGATGGGAAAAATTTTCATGGAAGAGATAGACTTGATTTCGGCCATGGAGGAGTGAAATGAAGAAGATGGCTGTTTTTGTTTTGTTTTTATCTCATTTTAGTTCATTTTTATCCCTTTTATTAATTTGTCAAATTGTGATTGGTGGAGCTTTTTAAATTGCATCACCATATGTCATAAATGGGCATTTTTCTCATTTTCTATTCTTTTCTTCTCTACTTATTTTCAATTAAATTTTTAGTAATGTTTCTTCATATTTTATGTCATATTAATTATTTACTTAGCTGGACAAGTCGGCCAAAAATCACCTCTGAAGGCGAAATGACCAAAATGCCCTCCGTTCGGCTCAACGGGCCAAAATTGTCTGTACCGATTGAAAATTTTTTCTAAATATTTTCTTGGCATTCTAATGCCATGGGAACCTCAATAACCCTTCTCTGGAGTCCCAAAAATTATTTTATAATTTTTCCTCAATCTAGGGCTCCTCGTTGCGAGAACCGCAACTTCCCTCTGAGTTACCCCTCGCTAGGGCACCGGCTCGTTTAACTTGGTTGTATTTTATTTCTAAAATTTTTACTAAATTTTTCTTGTTAATATTTGAGTTAATTATGGTCCCTCACTTTGATTTAAATATTTTTCCGGACGTTCTAGCTGTCCGGACCGACACCGGTCACCAGAACAGTAGAATGTACGGAGTTGTTACCGGGAGGGTGTTACACCAAGAGTTGTCCCTCTAGCTTGTCCACACTAAGACCACTAATGGAAGCCCCTAAACCAGCTTCTCAAGCCTTGCCAACCAATTAGAAATTATGGATTTGCCTTTAGAGAGCTTGTAGATGTGTATAGGACACTAGAAATAATTTGTAGCAATTTTAATTCAAAAGAATTTGGGCAATTCTCTTTGAATTGATGAGAGAAGATAAAGAGAGTAGAGTAGCATAGAGGTGGCGGCATCTTTTAGAGAAAATAAGAATAGTTGCTGATTATTTTATTTTCTCATAACATCACTTTATATAATTAGGTCATCACTTAAAACCCTTGCCACATGTCATCACCTGATTGCATCTTAATAGTAATTGACCTAATCGTATTAAGCCAAGTGTCAAAGCTAGATTTAATCTTGACTTTCATCACCTTGCATGATAGGAAGACAAATGGCAAACTTATATATGGTGTCATGTGTCACCATCTCATGGAGCCATATGTCACCCTATGCAATGACCAAATTACCCTTGTGTTTTAATTTTGAGTTCTCAATCCAAAATAATTATTTCTCATCTTCTAATCAATTTATATCAAATATAAATTAATTAATTAATCTCTATTAATTAATTTCTCATAATTAAATTTATATTTAAACACTTTAAATATAAATTTACTTATACTATACATCCAATAACCTATATTTGGTTTTAAGCCATGCTAGAGACTTTGCAATCTTAGTGCAAATCAAACCTATTTAATTAATCAATTAAACTCTTTAATTAATCAATTAAATCACATTTAACTTGGTGATTACTTGTGTATGTATGTGATTCACTAGGCTCATCACTAATTGGCAATGAGATATGATATCAACTCTTAATATCATCAGAACCTTTTCTTACCATAAATGATTTCTCTAAATTATTTTAAGCACCTCATAGACCATGGTTAACACCTAGCATAGCATGCTATGGCCACCCAGTCAGTAATAAGAAATATCTTCAATGAACCTATAATCATATGTTACCATGCACTAGAATCTCTCTGTTACAAAATCTCAAAATCGAGCTGGAGTCATGGTTTATGTCAAACCCCATTTGTTATGAATATTATGTTCTCTTTTAATTCTAATTCTTGATTAAAAAGATTTTTTCATCAGAAACTCTTTTATGATTAAATCTATCTGCCCTGGCCAGGAACTTAAAACATCAAGAATAATTAAATGAACATAGGATTTTATCCCTATTTACTTAGGGTAACAGATTCCATCTTGATCAACACCTATCTCCATATATAACTGGTAGGAGTGAACACATGCCCATATATCCATGCACAGTACAAGTATGAAAGCAGTATCAAACTCAAACCACCTATATACAAGATAACTATGTTATCTCAGGTCTAAAGATTATATGCACTGATATGATACATGACAATGCATTGACAAGAGTAAACTCCATGTGCTTGTCATATGCGTCACTGGTTTGGCCTACTTATCATGCATAAGTGCCTATCATATTTGTTATATGGCATAAGACTCACCATTCCATCTTATTTACATCTCATATAAATAACTTGGGAATAAACATGATTACAATCTTTTTGGATAAGTCATGTCCTTATTGTGAAGTATCCTCGATTGTGAACCAATTTATGATACTTTGTGCTAGAAATACTGTCACTCAAATTCTTAACAACTTAAGAATAGAATTTCTAACAAAATATCAATGGACATTTTCTATCACACATAAATATATTATATAAACGGAAAAGTGAAAATGCCTTTTTATTAATAAAACATGTACATGATACATATTAAATGATATGTTCTAGGGCATACTACTAACAATTTATATCTCATATTAATACTTTGGGAACAAACATTATTACTGTAACACCCCATTTGTATAGCCTGGTATATTTCATTATTCCGGTGACCGGTGTCGGTCCAGACAATTAAGGGGATTAGAACCATACTTAAGACAACTGGAGAAGCCATAAACACAAATAATTAGTAATGTCCAATTAGTTAAGTATAAACAAGAAAAATAGAACATAAGAAGTTAAACGAGCCGAGAGTCACAGCGATGGGTGACCTTCTTGGGAACGACTGTGAAGTCGTTTTAAACTCAAATTTCGAACCGTAAAATATGATGCCGCGGTCCTTAGGACCCTTATAAACACAGTGGAAAAGAGAAAATCACGAAAAAGAATTGTTAAGCCAGTCAAATAATTAGGTCAGGGAGCCAGAAGAAATATAAAACTATTTGCAAATCGGGTTGAACCGGCGAAGGGCAATTTGGTCAATTGACCCCGAGAGCTGACTCCTGATCTAACTGTCAATTAAAATCGGAGAAAAGAAAACTTCAGGATCGAGAATTAAATTAAAGAACTAATAGAAAAAAAAAAGAAGAGAAAATGAAAAAGTTAAAAAGGTATAGGAAGATGACATCATGCATGATATCATGCATGATGCCATAAGTCATATAATTAATAAATCAATTAAATGAATTTTTGGGGTCTTCCATAAGACAAAATAAATAAAAGAAAGGAAAAAAAAATTTCATTGTCTTTTTCTTCCATTCCAAGACGTTTTCTCTCTCCCTTAGCTCTCTCTCTTAAACTCCATTAGAGCTCTTAAGTCAAGCTTCATAAACCATTAATCCCACCATAAAAACCTTACTCTCCAACATTAAATCTTGTAGTTAGACCTAGATAAGGAGCTTGACAACAAAAAGAAAAAGAAAGGAAGGAGTTTTGAAGAGGGAGAAATTCAAAAAAAAAAAAAAGGTTAGTAAGCAAACTTGATGATTTTAGTTTGATTTCTACATTTTTAACTTATTGAACTTCTAAATAAATTTTAAATAAAAGAAAAATTTATTGAGGGACCATGAGTGAAATTCGGCCAGCATGTGTATAGGGGTATATTTGCATGGTTTGATAGATTTAAATACATATGTGAGCTTGTTTGAGATGAAGAAACATGTATGTATGCATGGAATTAATCGAATGCAACAATTTAGTGTGGTTAGGGTTTGGATACTTAGGGTTTAGAGACCAAAAATGTGAAGAAGTGCTAAATGATGTCTTTGACATAGTTTAAGGAAAGAAATGATCATTTGTGACCTAATTAAGTGTGTTAGAAGTGTTTGAATCAAAGTCAAATTCGGATTGGGTATGCACCATGACTAAAAGTCAATTTTGAGGGACCAAAAATGGAATTTTACAAGTCCAATGGATATGGGACCAATTGGGGATGAAAATAGGAACTAAATGACACAATTTTCATTTAGGAAGCCTGCCCAAAAAGTAACTAAAACCCAGTGAACAAAGTGGCCGAAGTCGGAAAATTGCAGGCTGCCTCTGCACAAACTGACCAAATGAACAGTATTTGTTCATTTGGTCATAACTCGGGCTAGGCAGGTCAAAATGACCTGAAATTTTACCAGTAATTAGATAAGATATATATCTAAAACTTTTATGAAGAACACCAACCCAAATTATGCCATTAACCCAATCAAAATACTGAGCAAAGTTGGTGACCTGAATTTGCAGAACTGCAGATTGCCATACGAACAGTAAAGTTTCAATGGTTATAACTCTCTCTAGAAAACTCCAATTTAGGTAACTCTTGAACCAATGGAAACCTAAGACATAGTAGAACATTTCATATGAAGAAAATTAGACCAAATTATGGACCTAACTTGATCAAATTGCTGAACGAATTTGGAATCAATAATCTGCCAGAATAAAATTCTGCAGCATGAACAGTAAACATAATTTGCTTATAACTTGAGCTACAAAACTCCAATTGGGGTGATTCAAAAGAGAGAATAAACTTATGACAATAAGGAACATTTTCTATGAAGAAAGTTTTGCCAAATTCCAACAGTAAAGTGACCAATGAAACAGTACAATTAGGGATACCAAAATTGAAAATTTGGCAATTTTGCCTAAAAGGCCTAAGTTTTGAGAAAATGACCAAAACCAACAAATTTAGTGACCAAAATGTGGTATGTGGGTGAAGTTGGAATTCCCATACCTATTAAGCCTTAGAAAGTTAATAATTTGACTTGAATAGTACAGTGAATAGTAACCCGAAACACAAAATTTCAAGAACGTCGAATTTAGCACGTTAGAGCTAGGTAAAAGTGAAGTTAAATTTATTATTGGATTTATGCTAAGTTATGATACTGAAACACTGTAAAATTGTGTATTTCAGTGGAAAAGAATACCGGGACAGAACCCGAGGAGTCGAGTCAAGGCCAACAGGCAACTCGTTTGAGGTTTGTGCACAACATATACTTCTTATAATCATCTTTTGCATACTATTTTGAATAATGTGAAATATTGAATTATGGCATTCTTATGATGTTTTGATTTAAATTGTTGAAAGTTACTATGTATATTGAAATGACAATGTTTAGCAAATTTTTAAGATAAGTTTTGAAACCACAGTGTCATGACCATATATTTGAACACCTCACTAGCACGACTAGTGGAGGTAGTTAGTTTCGGATTTTGATTCCTTCTCTGGAGAAGTGTTGAGGTGTGCCAGTAGAAGAGGATGTGAATGGATATCCATATATTTGAGCTAGCTAGCCTTGTGATGTGATTTCTCTTTAGCCTCTGGCTATTGAGATTCTATTTGTTTCGAATGGCATGATCTAACTGTGGGTTTTATGAAACGTGTTTTGATACTTCGAAATGAACTTGATTTGCATTAAAATCTCATAATTCATGTTTTGTGTTTAATGCTCATGTTTATTCAAATTTTTGAATAAATGTGATTTATATTTTGCATAAAGATTATTTTAGTATGTTGTGCACCACTGAGTCCTAGTACTCAGCGATGGCTTCTATTGCTGTCGCAGATATAGAGACTAGAGGAAGCGTGGTATTTCTTGAGGTGTGAGGAGCTATCAGCTTAAAGTCATCGGGTATAATTTATACCCTAATTGTAAATATTTCTTTTCATGTATGTATTGCATATAAATGTATGGACATGCAAATGGGTCTTGAGCAGCTTGTACAAAAATTTGTATGAAGTTTGTAATAAAGTTTAGTTTGTATTTTTTTTTTATGTAAATTTTGTAAGAATGTATATAAATTATTTTGTCTCTAATGAAATATGAGTACAACTATTTTATTTAATTTAAATAAAATGTATTGCTAGTATGCTAAGGATTATTGAATTTTGAACTTGAGAAATTTATTGAAATGATTGTGAAATTGATTGAGTTTAATTGTGAAATTGAAATAGTGGTTGAGAAAAATTTTTAGAAGTGCTTTTTACAGGTATTTGAAGAACCGTTTTCTCAAAATACAGAGGGAACTCTGTCAAAATTTTTATAAAATTTGCGTAAAAAATAAAATGTGCCAAAAATATTAACTAGTTTTAAATTTTAACTAAATGTTTTAAGTACTTATTAGAAAATGCTCACCACTTATCAAAAATAAGAAAATTATTTTAAAATCCCTTGTAGGGTACTTAATGAGTTATCGGTAGGTGAAGTTCGGTAGTTCATTAGGTATTCTACGGGATCATGTTATGCCTTACAGAGGGTAAGGTGTGACAATTACAAACTTTCTGGATAAGTCATGTCCTTTATAAAGTATCCTCGATTGTGAACCAATTTATGATACTTTGTGCTAGAAATACTGTCACTCATATTCTTAACAACTTAAGAATAGTATTTTTAACAAAATACCAATGGACCTTTTCAATTACACATAAATAAATTATGTAAATAGAAAAATATAATTGCCTTTTATTAATAAAATATGTACAAGATATAAACAAAATGATATGCTCTAGGGCATACTACTAATACGGCCAACTTAATTCTAAGGAAGAAGATGATAAGCTTTGATGCATTTAATTTAATTTGTCCCTTTTATATTTAATTATTTAGTTATAATTTTCACACCTTACCCCTCTGTAAGGCATAACATGATCCCGTAGTATACTTAATAAATTACCGACTCCGTCTGCCTATAACCCATTAAATACACTACAAAGGATTTTAAAATAATTTTCTTACTTTTTTCAATTGTCAAAAAAATAATACTCAATAATTCCATTCATTTTTCATTAAAGTAAAAACAATTTACATTCATCAACCAAAATTTACATTAGCAAATCCAAAATAATATTATTACAAACTCTATACAACTGCTCATGACCAGTTTATACATGTACATATATTTACATACACCAAAATAAACATTACATTTAGGGTATAAAATTATACTCGAAAAAATCTTAGGGATGTAGCTCCAAGATCCTCAGCAGCTGACTCTGCTGCTCCTCTAGTCTCTCTATCTGCAACAGCAATAACAACCATCGCTGAGTACTATGGCTCAGTGGTGCACAACATACTAAAATAACATTTTATGCATAATTCAAATCACATTTTTTCAAATATGGTACTGAACATGAAAAACAGATACAAAACATGAGTTATAAATTTTTAGTCCAAACAATCTCATATAGGAAGTCTCAAAATGAATTTCATAAAAACACACAGTTATATCATGCCATTTAGAACAATATTTATCTCAATAGCCGAAGGCTTATGAGAAATCACAAGGCTAGCTAGCTCAAACTATGGGTACCCATTCAATTTCTTCCTCTACTGGCACACACCTCAACACTTCAGCCAGAGAGGAAATCAAAATTCAAAACTAATTTCTCCCACTAGTCATGCTAGTGAGGTATTCAAATATATGGTTATGACATTATTGTTTCAAAACTGTCTTAGTAATTTACTAAATATTGATTGCTAATTCAAACACATACAAGTAAACTTTTAACAATTTAAGTCAAAAGCATAGTATACATTTCAATCACCATTTTGCAATAATAGTAAAACAAAATTCATTTCATGCACTTTGCAAAGAAATTTTAAAGAATATTTATGTTGTGCACAAACCTTATGTGAGTCGCCTCTTGGCCTTGACTCGATGCCTTGGGTTCTTTCCCGGTATTCTTTTCAACTGAAACACACAATTTTACAGTGTTTTAGTATCATAATTTATCATAAGTCCAAAAATAAATTCAAATCTATTTATATCTAGCTTTAATATGCTAAACTTAACGTTCATTAGAATTTACACTTCGGGGTTACTATTCATGATACTATTCAAGTCAAATTGTTGACTTTCTCATGCTTAATAGGTATAGGGATTTCAATTTCACCCACATACCACATTGTGATTACCTAATTTTTTGGTTTTGGTTGTTTCCTCAAATCTTAAGTCTCTTAGGTGTTCAAAATTTCAGATTTGGTGCCCTATTTTCACTATTCCATTGGTCAAGTTGCTGTTGAAATTTGGCTATGTTTTCTTCATAGAAGTTGTTCCTTCTTGTCTTAACTTTATTTCCCTTTTTGAATCACTCTATTTGGAGTTTTGTAGCCTAAGTTGTGGCCATTTGAACATAGCTGGCCAGATTTGGTGTTACCTAGAATTTTGGGCATTTTTTGGATTTTGGCAATTTTTGTCTAATGATTGCAGGTGACTTTTTGACTAGGTTATAGTCAAAATTTGGGTTTTTTTTTTCATTAAGTTTTAGGGCAATGTCTCATCTTTCTATCGGTATAAAATTCAGGTCATTTGGACCTTCCTAGACCAAGTTATGGTCATTTACGTAACTACTATTCATTTGGTCATTTTTGTACAGGTTAGTGTGCCCTAATCTGGATTTGGCCTAATTATTCACTAAGTTATGGTCACTTTCTGGGCATGATTCCTAAATGAAAAATGGTCCATTTTGTGTCTAGTTTCATTCCCAATTGGCCTCACACCAATTGGGTTAGTAAATTTTTAGTTTTAGTCCCTAAAAGGGACCTAGGTCAAGCTACCTGCATACTAACCCTAACCTATTCGAATTGAAACTTGGTTCCAACAATTCATACACCCCACAAATGGTTACAATTGACCATTTCTCAACTCAAGTAAGGTCAACTACATCAATTGACTGATTCTCAATTTTTTTTCTAATTTTTCACATGCTCAAAACCCTAATTATATAAAGTTCAATTTAATGCATTCAAAGTGCACATTCATGATCTATACACCTAATTCACCTCAAATAACCAATCAAATCCACCAAATTCCTTCAATCCCAACCCCACCTTCTACTGGCCAAAGTCCATATTCCTCCCCCAACAATTGTTTTGTTTTGATTTTAAGCTAATTTCTAAGTTAATTAAACTAGAACATAAACATTTAACTATAATTTCCATGTTTAGGTTACTAACCTCAAACTTTGATTTTCAATTTCTCCAAATCTTCAATTTCTTCCTTTTCTTTCTCCTTCAATCTTCTTTTCTAGTTGGGATAATAAGGTTTGATGGAAAATTTTGGAGAATTTAGGGTTAATTGATGGAATCAAAAGCATGAGATCAAGCTTTAATGGTGAAAACGGTGGAGAGAAAGAGAGTGAGGGTGGCCGGCTCCTTTTGTTGGAAGAAGACAATGAATTTTCTTTTTTCTTTATTTTTGTTTTATGCTCTTTTATCTTAATTTTTACTTAGTCAAAATTTTAAATAAATTAAAATCATTTAATGATGTCATGGTGGGGTCATTTGGATGATGTAATAATTCACTTTTTCTTTTCTTTTTTCTATTTCCTCCACTTTTCCATTCTTCTTTAATTTAATTCTACATTCCAAAATTTTCATTTATCCAATTTTATTAGACAGTTAGGTTAGGAGTTAGCTCTAGGGATGAATTGACCAAATTGCCCCTCGCTGGTTCGATCCGGTTTGCAAGTAATTCAATATTTCTTCCGGATCCCTGACCTAATTATTTGACCTACTTAACAACTCTTTTTCGTGATTTTCTCTTTTCCACTGTGTTCGAAATAGTCCTAAGGACCACGGCATCACATTTTCTGGTTCGAAATTTGAGTTTAGACTGACCTCGCAGTTATTTCCCAAGAAGTTCACCCATTGCTGTGACTCCCGGCTCATTTAACTTCTTATGTTATGTTTTTCTTATTTATACTTAACTATTTGACAATTACTAATTATTTGTATTTAGGGCTAACTAGGTGTCTTAGACGTGGTTTTAATCACCTTAATTGTCCGGACCAATACCGATTACTGGAACAGTAAAATATACTAAGCTATGCAAATAGGGGTGTTATAATAATCGGTCAAAAATGTTAATGGGGTCATTATGACATCATGCCTATGTCATAATTAACATTATATTTTTATTTCTTTCTTTTCTTTCTTTTCCTTTTCTATTACACAAATTCATGATTTTAATTTATTTTAAATGTTTTGTTCTCACTTTTTTTGATTGACATTTTGGTCAAGATTCAACACTAAGGGTGAAATGACCAAAATGCCCTTCGTTGTGTTCATCGAGTTATAATTACCTTTACCGATTGTCTTTATTTTCTTGCATTCCTTTGACATTTTTATTGTGATTTAAACCTCATAAATTCTCTAATTAAGTCCTAATATTTAACTTACAGAGTTTCCACATGAGTCTGGGGTTGGCAACTGTTTTCACAGTCGCTTCCCGTTAGGGTTACCCATCGCTAGAACCTTGTGCTCCTTAACTCCTTTGCATCTCATTTCTTTGATTTCTTTTTAACGTTGCTTAGTCATTATTTAGTTTATTTATGGTTCGTCACTCTAGTTTAATTATGGTTTCAAGCATTCTAACTATCCGATTAGACATTAGTCACTAGAATAGTATAATGTATGGACTATCTAAAGTGAGGATGTTACAATTCTCTCCCTCTAAATAAAAATTTCGTCCTCGAAATTTTCTTGATATAAAAAGCTGAGGAAACTACTGCCTCATCGTTTCCTCGCTCTCCCATGTCACCTTATATGTGTTATGATGTTTCACTTTCTCCTTAGTCTGTCTTACTAAATCTGGCTCTACAATTTTATCCTAAACTAGTTCTGCACCCATCTTCTTTCATCTC
This sequence comes from Hevea brasiliensis, assembly GCF_030052815.1. Taxonomy (NCBI): domain Eukaryota; kingdom Viridiplantae; phylum Streptophyta; class Magnoliopsida; order Malpighiales; family Euphorbiaceae; genus Hevea; species Hevea brasiliensis. Next base: position 53,407,315 of record NC_079499.1, read on the forward strand.
AAATACAGTCTCCTTCTCATCTCCATTCGCTATCTTTAATGTGATACTTTTTAGTTGACAATCTACCATCACCTTATGGCCTAAAGGGTTAGGACAAGTATGTCCTTTTCTAACCCATCTATCTGTATCCCTCTATCAATAGGGGGTACAATGCATATATAAGGATGAGTAGAATCAGGGTCTATCAATACATATACAAAGGTATCATAAAGAGAAAATGTACCTCTAATAATGTTTGCTAGATCAAGCTTCTCTCAAGCCCTCATAGCATATACATGGGGTGCTACTCAGGCCTCGGGCTGCTCAATAGTCTCAAAAGTGGGTCTCTGTGATGTACCTGCCACTTCTGGCCTCGTGGTTTGTTCACCCCTCTGGGTTGTGGGGGTAGATCACTCAGTCTGTGGTGAGGCAATGGAAACACTCCTGTGGGGATAATCCCTTAGAAAATGATTGGTAGCTCGACATCAGAAGCATCCCCCGATCAACAGTCGGCACTCTCCTCGGTGCCTCCTCTCATAGTGGGTACATAGTGGTGTTGAGGCTAATCCCCCTATTGTTGTGTCTAGAGAATTCCCCACTGATACTCTAGATTGACTTCCCTTCTGAGTAGATTGAGACCTCTGTCTCTGGCCCTAGTCCTGTGAACCTTTGGGTCTCTTACTATCAGGAACTGATGTACTAGACTGCCCAAGTCCAGAACCTCTCTTCCACTATCTATCCTTTTCGGACTACTCATCACCTCGTACTTTCTCCACATTAAGAGCTGCAGCTACTAACTGTGAGAAGTTTGTAAGCCGATGTGCCATCACTAGAAGTCTGATGTTATCGTTTAGCCGATCCTTAAACCTACGGCACCGGTCTGCCTCTGTAGGCATCATTTCCTAGGCTTATCAGCTTAGTCTCACAAACTCCCGCTCATACTAAAAAATCATGAGCTGCCTCTGTCTCAAAGATAAGAACTCTCTCCGTCTGGCCTTTAAGTATACATGACTAATATACTTCTTTTTGAACTCAGCCAAGAAGAAATCCTAGGTAAGCACTGCTAGTGGTACCACTCTAGACACTGTAACCCACCACTGATAGGCATCCTCCAACTACTGCTCTGGTATGCAGTGTAGCTACTGCAATACCCTCTCAGTCTGCTCTAGCCAATGCTCAGCGGTGGCTGGGTCATCTCCCTTCTTACCTTTAAATTCAATGGCCCCATACTTTCTCAACTTCTCTAGTGGGACCTCTGTACAGGTTGTAGAACTTGGCAGTGTCACACCTATTCCCTTGTAAGGCATGACATGTTCTCGTAGCATACCTGATGAATTACCGAACTACACTTACCGATAATCCATTAATTATGCTACAAGGGATTTTAAATAAATTATAGCTTTCGATCTTATCAATTCTTCTGCGAAAAACTGCATGGGAATAGTTAAATTTCAATGTAAACATTTATTGGAAATAATGATAGATTGAATATTGCAAAAATTATATTTCCATAAGTTTCAAAATAAAATACAAATAGTTACAAACTCAAAATACTTTAGTAATGCAGTGCTTTTTAATACAAACTGCTCAATTTCTATACATCCATACATATAGGTATAAAATACATCCAAAGGAATCACAAAGATATACCTAACGTAAATACCCACAATCAATACCAGAATGCTGCTTCCAAGTCTCTCACTCGGTAGCCTTCTCCTTTCCCTTACCTGTGACAGCATAAAAAAACTATCGCTGAGTATATTACTCAGTAGTGCATAACTAATAACTTTAAAACTTTAGGTAAAACACAACTTGTCAAAGCATAATAAATCACATTTTTCTTAAGCGTGAAAACTTCACAATAGTTCTAAGTCCATAAGGGCCATTTATTGGAATAACATTTCAAATAAGAAATCACACTTCATAAATCACAATTCACAAAGCCTTAGTGTTGCCAGCATTAACACACAGTTTAGGTCATGACACAAAATTTCATGATCAATGCCGTGTTGTACACCACGACAAAGCAATCTCAACCTCACTAATCGTTATTAATGAGGGAAGGGCTAGCTAGCTAATGAGTATTCATGTAGTCTTACCCCACTAACCGTTATTAATGGGAGACATAATCAATATCCATTATTAACTCCAAGTAGCTGTTACTACTGGGGAGTTCCAAAAGGGACTGTCATGCTAACTTTGGTTTCAAAAGAGTTTTCAAAAGTTTTCTATTCAACAATCACGTTTATAAACCAATAAACACATTCAAGTCAACATAATATCCATATAGAGGTGGCAACACCAAAATTTCTCATATGCAAGAGAAAAACCATATTTCAGTCAAAGTAAACTTGTTTAAAGTGAACTCATTCAAATAAACACATTCCAAACAATTTGCAAGTTTAAAACGAAGAAAAAGGTTAGTTGTGCACAAACCTTCAATGAACTCCTTTATCTTTACTTACTTTTCCTTGTCCGTCCCAACCTCTTTCTCTATTGAAAATGCATAAATAGAATACCTCAATACTCATCCCAACTGCTGCCAAGTACTCATTACATGAATGTCTAATACATCCCAAGTTAGCTTTGTAAATTTTTAAAGAGTTTTGATTTTAGACAGCTTGGTAAATTAGATTTTGAACTCAATTTTTACCTAGTTTCAATCATAATTTGGTGAGATGTTCCCTACGAAAATTGTACCTCTAGGTCTCATCTTTATTTCTTTTTTTGAATCACCTCATTTGGAGTTGTGTAGCCAAAGTTATAGTCAAATGAATTTTACTGTTCATATGGGGCTACTTGTGGCATCTTTGGTGACTTAACTTTGGCCAACAATTTGATCTAGTTATGTTCATAATTTGGCTCTGAGTTCTTCATATGAAATGTTCTACTATGTTTTAAGTTCTATCGGTTCAAGAATCACCTAAATTGAAGCTTTCTAAAGAGAGTTATGGCTATTTAAATTTTAATATTTATGTTACTATTTACTGCTCTAGTAGATTTATCAACTCAAATTTACTCAGCAATTTGGTTGGGCTTAGTTCATAATTAGGCTTCAAATTCTTCATACGAAATGTTCTACTATGTTTTAAGTTTCTATCAGTTTAGGAATCACCTAAATTGGAATTTTCTAGAGAGAGTTATAGCGTTGCAAAATTTACTATTTATATGGTCAATTTACAGATTTTCAGATTTTCTGTAGATTTAGTGACTCAATTTTGCTTAGCAATTTGATTGGGTTAAGTCCATAATTTGGCCTTGAATTCTTCATATGAAATGTTCTAATATGTTTTAGGTTTCCATTGGTTCAAGAATCACCTAAATCAGAGTTTTCTAGAGAGAGTTATGGCCATGCAAATTTTACTGTTCACGTGCCTTTTGCAGGTTCCAGAATTTTATCTCCAAGTTCAAGCTAAGTTTTAGGCAATTTCTGGGCAGTTTTTGGGTTGGGTCTCTTTATGAAAATTCTAGCCTTATATCTTAAGTTTCATTTCCAATTGATTTCACACCAGTTGGAGTTGTGTAGCTCAATTTATGGCCTATTAAACATACTGAACTCAATGTATAAAATTTTGCCTTAGGTTCAAATTTTTATTTCTTAAATTACTCTTACTAACCAACCTCAATTCACATTTAATTCACCCCAAATGACTATAATTTAGCATTGACACATCCATAGCACTCATAGCACAAAAACCCCAATTTTCCCATGAACCATAATCTTCCATATTTCAATTTATGCAAATCTCATGCAATTTCTTTATCCCAATCAAGCACACTACTTCAACTAAGCTTGATTTCATCATCAATTTCATTAAAATACATCAAACCCTAATTTTTCCCAAATTGGCCAAAACCTTAGTTTAGGTTCCATGAATGTTTCATTTCAATTTCTCATGAAATTTCGTCAAAAGTTAACTTCATTCAAAGCTTATACAACTAATATAACATGAAAAGAAACTTACCTCTTGTTGATTTCTTTCCAACTTCAATCTTTCTTCCAATTTCTCTTGTTCTACTTGCTCCAATGCCTCAATTAAAGTTCTCTTTGATGTTTTCTTTTAGTGGGTTATGGGATTTGTGAAGGCAATTCAAGTGAATCAAGACTTGGAAGGGAAAGCAATGATGGAAGAAGATAGGAGAAAAAGAGAAAAAGAGAGAGAGGGAGAGGGAAGATGGGTGGCAGCACATAGAGGATAAAAGGGAGGGTTTTGTCTTCTTTTATACTTTTTTATTTCTTTTAATTAAATAATTGAATTTAATTATCAAAAGCTCATAAGTCATAAATTTTAATTTTTCTCATAATGAAAATAAATTTTTAAGTTTTTATTTCTTAAATTTTTCTTCAAATTTCACCCCATAATTAAATTTATTAATTTCATTTAATTTAATTAACATTTTAGTCCAAAGTCAACTCTTGAGGTGAATTGACCAAAATGCCCATTATCGGGTCATAATCCCTCTTTTTCAATATACCCGGTGAACCTTATATTTTTGGGTCACTTGAATTTTTATTGTGTCTATCTCAATAAATTTTCATTTTAATTTTGGTCCTCAAGATGTCTTTGAATAGTGCAAGTCACAGAACAAAAATGATACTATTCAGAGCTCGGAGGTTCGGGGTGTTCCAGGTAGAGCATCTGAGTCATTTGCTCCAAAAATGCCTACTATGCCCTTCCAATGGCACTATGAGATGACTCCTCTCTCCTGTCTCACCTCTGACTGTGGACAAGTACATGACTACCAGCATCCTCCTCCTTAGGTCTGAAAGACCCTTGCTCTAAAAGATTAGACTCCATCAATCCTATAAAACAGACGAGAGCACAGATCTGCATTATTATCACCTCGATTCCTAAATAAAGGCCCATGTATATTATGCAAACTATGTCTTTCTATCTATCTAGGTCTAGGACTACCTAAACCATTGCTCTGATACCACTAAATGTAACACTCCTTGCCTGTCTATAGTATAGCTAAGCAAGGCGTGCCACATTCGGTGCCGGAGTACCCTATTTTATCTTGTCATGTGCATTATTAATTTAATTTCCCTTTATTCATATTATCCCATATGTTGAATTTTTTTAATATCACAATTTTTTTTATTATTTTTTTATCACATTTTATTTTTATGGAGACCCGAAAAGTGTCTCCTCTGTTTTATTAGCATTTGGGGGGTTCCACAATTCACCTGTTAAAAATAGTTTCATATCCATCTCATTTTTTCAAGTATTATAACATATCATCATTTTCTCATACACATTTCTCATATTTATTTCAAGTAAATACATTTCATTTCATTCATATCAAATCATGTTCAATATTTACAAACTGTTATACAATCTCAAAATGAATTACATCTTTTACTTATGTACAATGAACAAAAAGTACAAAAGTTAAATAAACATAGGCCCTACTCAAAATAGACTGCTGAGGTGACACATCCTGCTACTGTAAACCTGCTCCACTCATTGTCTGAACTGGTCCTACTCACCAGTATCTACACGTGGCAAAAACCAACCCGCTAAGCAAATTGCTTAGTGGTGCATAAATTAAAGTAGAAATAACTAAATAATTAAGGATAATTATTTCATGTATAATTTCATAAAGAAATATAGATTTCATAAATTTTGAGTCATTTACATATTTATCGAACTTTAGGAGCAAATAAGTTTATCAGGATCTTTTCTGTTCATTTATTCCATGTTCAGTCTTATTAAATTCATATTAGTGCCCAAGTAACCTATAACAGATTATAAAGGCTAGATACATGAGAGTATACTAGTTAGACATTCGTATGTCTGTTATGTATACATCAGTCATGTCAGGCACAAGGCCAGTAGGCAGGCATTAAGCTAGAAATCAGATCAGGCACAATAGACAACGGGTAGGCATAAAGCCCGAGGAATAACCATATCAGATAGATATTATCTATCAATGATCATTCATGTAGGTAGTAGTGCAATCTGTAGTCCCTAATTGGTATACTAATTGATCCAAGCTATATACATAAGTCTAGGTATACTTTGGGCAAATTAGTGTTATTAAGTACTTATGGACTTATTATTTCATGTTATGCACTATTAGTGCTATGTAGCAATTTTATATCATTTGTAATGGAAAAATAGGTTCCAATCTCACTTTCATGTAACTTATGTATTTGGCAAACCATTTAGGTAATTTACATATCATGTATCAAATAATTTCCTTGAACCTTTCTTCACATCCAGATTCTATCCCCTATTTTTGCCTAGCAATTTGGCTAAGATGTAGGTTATGTTTGACTACACTTCCTTCATGGAAGTTGTTCCTCTATATCTTATCTTTGTTTTTCTTTCTGAATCATGGAATTTAGAGTTTTAGAACTCAATTTATGGTCAATTTTCCAAGACTTGTCCATTGACCCTTTATGGTTCTAGAACCAGGCAGACTCTAGAGTCAAAATTTGTCTAGTTATTTGGGCATGTTATAGTCATTTTTAGGCCTAATGTCCTTCATATGAATTGTTATCCTATGTCCTAGGGTCACTCAGGTTTAAGACTAACAAATTTTCAAGTTATGTAGAGTGATTTATAGCTAATTAACTAACCTGGACTCATGAACCCTGTACCTTTAGGATTTTAGGTTTAGGTCAGTGTCTTTGACTTCCATTTTAGGGTTCCTACACTAAAAATTTGAGGAAAGTTCCTAAATCAAAGTTGGCTTCCTATTTCTTAAGTTTTTAGAAACATTTGGCACATCCCAATTGGAGTTTCCTAGTGGGAGATATGGTATAAACACTATTCTGAGGTCAAGTGGTTATTTAGTTCAATTTCAGGATTTGGGATACTGAATTTTTCTAACAATTTGACCAAGTTCCATTAGGTTCTGGGTTTTGGTCAAAACACCAAAATTGTAGTTGTAAGCCTAATAGAGATTTTGGCTTTGGTTTCACTACATTTTCAGTTTTGTGAACCAAGTTATGGCATTTCTACCAAAACTGGTCGGGTAGGTCTAAGTCCAGAATTTCAGGTCAGTTTTGGTTCTGGTCAGAATTATTGACCTAATTTTTTTCTAACAATTTGGTTGGGTTAGAGTCAGAATTGGGCTTTGTGTTCAACATGAAAAATGTGCTCCTATGTCTTACCTTTCCAATGGTTTAAGAATCAGGTCATTCTGACCTTCCTAGTGTGAGTTATGCCCATTTGAACATTTACTATTCATATGGGTATTTTTCCAAGTCCAATATATTGTTACTCGGATTCAAGCCAATTTTAGGTCATATTAGGTTCAATTTCTGGGCAGGGTTTCTACATGAAAAATGTGACATTATGTCTTATGTTCAATTTCCAATTGGCATCACACCAATTGGAACAATGTGGCTCAACTTATGGCTTCAAAACCACACTAGACTCAAGGTCTAGAATTCCCTGCATAGAAATTTAGCACTCCTAATCTTAATTCCACCCGACTGCCAAACTTCAATCATATTCATTGCACTTCAAATAGTCAACAATCAACCTTAACAACATCAATTTCAAGCCACAACACAAAATTCTCAATTTAGGTCAAAACCCTAACTTCAAATTTCAAAATTTCACTCTATACATGTAATTCATGATTTAACTTATTTATACTCATCACATGCCATAACTAACAAGTTTAAAACAATTAAAACCATCAAACTATCACTATTCCCATGATTGTTGAAATATAGGGTTTCCATTTAATCATGGTATTCTTTTAATTTCATAAAATTTTAACTTAGTTTAACATGTTAACAACACTTAAAGAAGAAAGGAGGCTTGTATATTACACTTGTTGTAAATATGTAAACGGTTTGGTGGCCAATAATGGATGTGCCTGAGGACATTAAAATTATTTGCATGTTTACTGGCTCAATGGGATCAACTTAACTAATGCAAGATAAGTCAATAATGGATGTGCATGAGATTTTGAGCATTAGGGGCTAGATAAAGGATTGAACTTCACATGAGATGTGATGCGCAAGGAGTTGCTCACTTATAGTTTATTGTAATTCCAATAATGGATGTGCCTGAGGATGATCAATAAGACTAAGAATTCAATCACCCACTAGAAATCCATCCAACTAGGATTTGCGTTTCCTACTTTGGAAGTGTAGGATTCGCCAAGTTAGTGGGAGGACCAATTTGATTAAAAGATCATAATCATTTTGGTTAATTACTTGATATATTTACTAATTAATCTAGTTATTTTCTACAGTTATTCTTCTGATAATAACGAGCACACAACAACCACCACCATCCAATATCCTTGCGAGCATACTTGATCACAATAGGTTCACCGGACCTAATCTTTATGATTGGCTAAAAAATTTAAAACTTGTCCTGAACTTAGAACGTATTGGATATGTTCTAGACTCAAAGGTTCCTGGTCCTTTACCTCCAGAGGCCACTCAAGAGGAACATGATACTTTGGACAAGTGGAAGGAGCATGATATGAGAGCCAAGTGTTGCATGCTTGCTTCTATGAGTAATGAGTTATAGAAGCAACATGAAAATATGCAATATGCAAGTGAGATCCTCCTTCACCTACAAGAGTTGTATGGTGAACACAACAGGAATGCTAGGTATGAGATATCTAAACAGCTATTCCACATAAGGATGTCTGAGGGACAGAATATTGGGGATCATGTCCACAAGATGATTTGGCTTATTGAGCAGCTGGAACATCTTGACTTTCACATGGATTTCCAATTATAGACGGATTTGATCCTTCAGTCCCTACCTGAGTCATTTGGGAATTTTGTGACAAATTTCCATATGACTAAGCAGGAATACACCTTAGCTGGTTTACTTAACATGCTAGTTATTGCCCAAAAAAAATATTCCAGGCAATAAAGGAAAAGAGGTAGCTTTGATTGCATCTTCTTCTGCTGAAAAGTCCAATAAGAAGAAGGGCAATAAGAAAAAGAAACCTCAAATTCCTAGTCCTTCCAAAAAGATAGCTAAACAGAAAGGGAAGACCAAAGCTGATGGACACAAAGGAAAGTGTTTCCATTACCAGAAGCATGGGCACTGGAAAAGGAACTGCCCAGAATATCTTGCTTCTTTGAAGGACAAGAAGGATACACCTTCAGAAGGTATGTCTATATCTTGTTATTTAGATGCTGATGATCCTTATAGTTCATCTACAGCTTGGGTTTTAGATACTGGTGCCAATTCTCATATTTTTTATGATATGCAAGAATTAGCAAATAGTAGCAGCTTGCGTTCTCAAGATGTTAGACTCCGGATTGGCGATGACTCAACTATTGAAGCTTTAGCCATAGGACTTAAATCTTTTTACATGTCTGGACATATTTTGTGTTTGAATAATATTTTATATGTAGTTGATGCTTTTAAGAACATCATTTCTATATCTAGTTTGACTAGAAATGGCTATGAATTTCAGTTCATAGATGATGTTTGCAATATTTATTTTGGAAATAAATATGTGGCTCAGGTTATATGCATGATGGTCTTTATTATTTGGATAATAATGATAAACACAAAATGAATGCAAGCAATCTAAAAGAATGCAATGCCATGGTGAAAATCAACTCAAGTTCAAAATATATTTGGCACTTAAGATTAGGTCATGTTGCAGAAGATAGGATTGCAAAACTGGAGAAAATGAGGATTTTATCCTCATTAGGTTCTGAGCCTACTCCAACTTGTGAATCCTGCCTTTAGGGCAAAATGACTAGATCACCCTTTGTTGGACAAGGACTAAGAGCTGAAAGTATTTTAAGCTAATACATAGTGATGTATGTGGCCAATTTAAAGAAATGGCTAGAGGTGGTTTTCATTACTTTATTACCTTTACTGATGATAAATCAAGGTTTGGGTATTTGTATTTGATGAAATACAAACATGAATCCTTTGAAAAGTTTAAAGAATTTAAATCTAAAGTAGAAAATCAAATAGGAAAAAGTATTAAAACTCTTCAATCAGATCATGGAGGTGAATACTTAAGTACTGAATTTGATGAATACTTGAAAGAACATAGCATTGTTTCTCAACTGACTCCTCTAGGAATGCCAGAGCTGAATGGTGTATCTGAAAGGAGAAATCGTACCCTATTAGATATGGTACATAGTATGATGAGCTATAGTGATATGCCAATCTCCTTTTAGGGTTTTGCATTAGAATCAGCTTTGCATATTCTGAATAGGATTCCATCAAAATCAGTTTCTTCCACACCTTATGAGATATGGCATGGAGGAAAACCAAGTCTTAAGCATGTTAAGATTTGGGATTGTCCAGCTTATATCAAAAAGCTGAACACTGATAAATTGGAAACCAGATCAGAAAAAGGTCAATTTGTTGGATATCCAAAAGAGAGTTTTAGATACTATTTTTATTTGCCTACATCACAAAAGGTTGTAGTAAGTAGAGATATCACATTTCTTGAGCAACAGTTTATTTAAGAAGGAGGCAAAGGAAGGAAAATAGAGTTAGAATTGGAGAATTTTGACCAATCAACAGATCAAATGGATACAGATCCATCTAGTCAACCTACACCTATTGATGAAACATCTACAGTAATTCTTCGCAGATCAACTAGGATATCTCACCTACCAGTGAGATATGGTTTTCTTCATGAAGATGAATAAGAGTTGTTTACTCATGAAGAAGTAGATCATGGAGATGATCCACTTACCTATGAAGAAGCTATATCAGATATAGACTCTTTAAAATGGATTGAAGCTATGAAATCTGAAATTGATTCCATGTATAAGAATCAAGTTTGGGATCTTGTTAACCCACCTGAAGGTATTGTACCTATAGGGAATAAATGGGTTTTCAAGAAGAAAATTAGTTCTGATCAAAAGGTAGAGACCTATAAAGCAAGGCTAGTAGTGAAAGGGTTTCGCCAAAAGGCAAGGAATCGACTATGAGGAGACTTTCTCGCCTATTTCCATACTTAAATCAATTAGGATTCTATTAGCAATAGCTGCATACTATGATTATGAGATTTGGAAGATGGATGTCAAAACAGTTTTTCTCAATGGATACATTGAAGAAAACATTTTCATGGAACAACCTAGGGGTTTTGAATCCCAAGATGGTTCCAAGGTATGCAAGCTAAAGCGATCCATTTATGGGTTGAAACAAGCTTCAAGGAGTTGGAACATCCATTTTGATGAAGTCATTAAGTCATTTGATTTTGTAAAAAAAGTGGATGAACCATGTGGATATAAGAAGGTTAGTGATAGTGCTATCACTTTCTTTGTTTTATATGTGGATGATATTCTGTTGATAGGTAATGACATAGGTATGTTGACAATTGTAAAGATATGATTGTCAAATACATTCTCCATGAAAGACTTAGGGGAGGCAACATATATTCTTGGAATTCACATCGATAGAGATAGAGTGACATGAACAATTAGTTTATCCCAAAGTCTATACTTGGAAAAGGTGTTAAAGAGGTTTAACATGCTTGATTCCAAGAGAGGATTGTTACCAGTGAGACATGGTATCCACCTTTCTAAAGAGAAGTCTCCAAAGACACCTGAAGAAAGAGATAAAATGGCCAGGATTCCATATGCTTCTACTATTGGAAGTTTGATATATGCAATGATGTGTACTAGGCCGAATATCGCACATGCTGTTAGTTTGACTAACAGGTTTCAATCTAATCCAGGTTTGGAACACTGGATAGCTGTCAAGAACATCCTTAAGTACTTGAGAAGAACTAAGGATTTATTCTTGATTTATAGAGGTGGTGACTTGCAATTGGATGGTTATAATGATTCTGATTTCCAATTAGATATCGATGATAAAAAGTCTACCTCTAGGTTTGTGTTCATTTATAATGGAGCTGCAGTCAGTTGGAAGAGTTCCAAACAGAGTACGATTACAAATTCCACTACAGAGGCTGAGTATATTACTGCATTAGATTTTGCAAAAGAGGCTGTTTGGATATAAGGAACCTTGCTCTCACCAGAAATCCAAACACATAAAAAGACTCTACCACATTATCAGAGAGATAGTTGAGCGAGGCAATATAGCCATGCAGAAAAATAGCATCAGCTGAAAATCTGGCTGATCCATTTACTAAGGCTATGTCAGCTCAGTTAGACCAACATCTTGAGAAGATGGGTTTGAGATACTATAATGAATGGCTCTAGTGCTAGTGGGAGATTGTTAGTAGTATGCCTTAGAGTATATCATTTTGTATGTATCTTGTACATATTTTATTAATAAAAGGCAATTTCACTTTTCCGTTTACATAATGTATTTATGTGTAATAGAAAAGGTCCATTGATATTTTGTTAAAAATTCTATTCTTAAGTTGTTATGAATATGAGTGACAGTATTTCTAGCACAGAGTATCATAAATTGATTCACAATCGAGGATACTTCACAATAAAGACATGACTTATCCAGAAAGATTGTATTCATGTTTGTTCCCAAGGTATTTATATAAGATATAAATAAGATGGAATGGTGAGTCTCATGCCATATAATAAATATGATAGGTACTTATACATGATAAGTAGGTCGAACCAGTGATGCATATGACAAGCACATGGAGTTTACTCTTGTCAATGCATTGTCATATATCATATCAGTGCATATAATCTTTAGACCTGATATAACACAGTTATCTTGTATATAGATGGTTTGAGTTTGATATTGCTTTCATACTTGTACTGTGTGTGGGTATATGGGCATGTGTTGGCTCCTACTAGTTATATATGGGGGTAGGTGTTGATCAAGATAGAATCTGTTACCCTAAGTAAATAGGGATAAAATTCTATGTTCATTTAATTGTTCTTGATGTTTCAAGTTCCTGTCCAGGACAGACAGATTTAATCAGAAAAGAGTTTCTAACAAGAAAATCTAATTAATCAAGAACTGAAATTAAAAGAGAACATAATATTCATAGCAAATAGGGTTTGACATAAACCATAACTCTATCTCGAATTGGGATTTTGTAGCAGAGAGATTTTAGTGCATGGCAACATATGATTAAAAGTTCATTTAAGGTATTCCTTATTACTGATTGGATGGCCATGGCAGGTTATGCTAGGTATTAACCATGGTCTATAAGGTGCCTCAAATGATTTAGAGAAATCATTTATGGTAAGAAAGAGTTCTGATGATATTAAGAGTTAATATCATATCTCATTGCCAATTTGTGATGAGCCTAGTGAGTCACACACATACACAAGTTAATCACCAAGTTAAATGTGATTTAATTGATTAATTAAAGAGTTTAATTGATTAATTAAATAGGTTTGGTTTGTAATAAGATTGCAAAGTCCCTAGTATGGCTTGAAACTAAATCTAGGTTATTGGATGTATAGTACAAGTTAAATTTATATTTAAAGTGTTTAAATATGAATTTAATTATGAAAAATTAATTAATAGAGATTAATTAATTAATTAATTTATATTTGATATAAATTGATTAGAAGAGAAGAAATAATGATTTTGAGTTGAGAACTCAAAATTACAACATAAGGGTAATTTGGTCATTTCACTGGGTGGCACCATGAGATGGTAACACATGGCATCATATAAGTTTTCCATTTGTCTTCCTATTATGCAAGGTGATCAAAGTTAAGATTAAATATAGCTTTGACACTTGGCTTAATGTGATTAAGTCAATTAAAAATAAGATGCAATGTGATGGTGACATGTGGCATAAGGTTTAAGTGATTACTTGACCTAATTATATAAAGTGATATTATAAGAAAATAAAATCAGCCAACACTCTTACATTCTCTCAAAGGTGATGGCACTTCTTCATCTCCCTCTTTTCTTCATCTTTCCTCATCAATACAAAGAGAATTGCCCAAGTTTCTTTGAATTAAAATTGCTAAAAATTATTTCTAGTGTCCTATACACATCTATAACCTCTCTAAAGGCAAAAACCCAATTTATAATTGGTTGGCAAGGCTTGAGAAGCAAGATTGGGAGCTGCCCATTGGTGATCTTGGTGTAGACAACTTAGAGGGACAACATTTGGGGTCCTAGGTGCTTCCTAAAGGTGCCAATCACATCCATATTGGATCAAAGAGGTTAGTGCTCTAACTTCTCTTTTAAACTAGGGTTTAAATGAATTAATTTGTTAATTCACAATCTTCAATGGCAAACATAGATCCTAATAAATATTAAAAGTGTTTAATATGCAATTGAGCATTAAAATTAATTAGGCATATAATGGATGTGGCATGATGCATGAAACCCTAGAAGAAAATTTTGAAATTCAATGCTCTAATCTAACCATTTACGTGCTTCTGCTCTTTCAGCACTAACCTCACTTGTGACCAACTTGACTTGCCAAACTTCAAGTTTTTCCTTCAATTCTTGGCTGCCAATAGCTTTCCCAAGGTGTAGGAGCAAATTTTAGTGAAGGCAAGCATAGGTTTTAGGGTGAGAATGGAGGAAAATCAAGCTTGAAAACTTTGAAAATGGTGGGAGGTCTTCACCTATGGTGGTTCGGCCAACTTGATTCTAAGGAAGAAGAAGATAAGCTTTGATGCATTTAATTTAATTTATCCCTTTTATATTTAGTTGTTTTGTTGTAATTAGTCAAAAATATTAATGAGGTCATTATGGCATCATGCTTATGTCTTAATTAACATTATATTTTTATTTCTTTCTTTTCTTTCTTTCCCTTTTCTATTACACAAATTCATGATTTTAATTTATTTTAAATATTTTGTTCTCACTCTTTTTGATTGACATTTAGTTCAAGATTCAACACTGAGGGTGAAATGACTAAAATGCCCTTTGTTGTGTTCATCGAGTTGTAATTACCTTTACCGATTGTCTTTATTTCCTCACATTCGTTTGACATTTTTATTGCATTTAAACCTCATAAATTCCCCAATTAAGCCCCAATATTTATCTTACAGAGTTTTCCCATGAGTCTGGGGTTGGCAACTGTCTTCACAGTCGTTTCCCATTAGGGTTACCCATCGCCAAAACCTTTTGCTCCTTAACTCCTTTGCATCTCATTTCTTTGATTTCTCTTTAACTCTACTTAGTCATTATTTAGTTTATTTATAATTCCTCACTTTAGTTTGAGTATGGTTCCAAACATTCTAACTGTTCGATCAGACATTAGTCACCGAAACAGTAGAATGTATGGACTATCTAAAAGTGAGGATGTTATATTGCCCCTTCAATTTACAAAATTGAACTAATTTAACATATTTTGCTGAGTCAGTTTATCATTATATTTAACTCACCAATGCACGCATTAATGAATGAAATGGTGCAAATGTGTAAAGAAAAAAAAAAGGAAAAAGTAATGGTAAAAAAATGTAAACAAAAATTTCTTTCTCAATATTAGGGATTTAAGAGCTGAATTGAAGCTTCCATTTTTAACATACTTCAACCTTCTGTGTTGCTCCCATTTGTGTTGCTACCTTCTTGATTCCTTATTCTTTCAGTTTTAGTTCCCATCAATTCAAGTATGGTAACATAAATTTGTTTCATCTCACTGTATAATCAAAGAAAGACGAAGGAATTGCCAAGTGACTATGTGTTCCCCCCCTTTGTAACTGTGGGTCTGTTACTGTGCTTAGACCTTCATGGACAGAAAAAAATTCAAGCAAAAGCTCTTTTAGGTGTAGATTATATGGGGTAAGTGATATATTTTTTTATGCATTTTATTGTTATTTAATTTTAATTATTGGTTGTTAGTTTGTGGATATGTATGGAGTAAAAGCTTGCAATTTCTTTTAATGGTTGGGCTCTCTTATGCCTGATCATGCCAAGAATGTTATAATGGGTTTGCTATGAAGACTTAAAGAAAATGATAAAGAGAGGAAGAGGTATGGAGCTTCTTAGAAGAAATAGTTATTTGTGGGAATTTGTATTATTGTAATATGTAAAATAACATGCAAGTTTAGTAGCTGTTAAGAGTTCAAAGTTTTTATGGTCTTTGTTAGGACATGAGAGTTAGGAGTTGTATTTAGTTTGGAAAAAATTGTGATGGGTGATTTAATTCTAGTTGCTTTGCAAATGTACAGATGTAACCATTTTGGAAATGATTAATGAAACTAAGATTCATATATTATTTGTAATAACCCCCAATTTGGGAGCATAAAGGTTGAACCGGGAGTGTTACCAGTAATTTTACAACCTGTGATAAGGACTGTATCTTAATTTTATATGAACTTTCCAAACTTGTTACATAAAAATTGTACCTTAATGTGATTTAAGCAAAATGCAAACTTTATATAATATGTCATTTATTTAGATACATCCTTAGCATCAAATATTTTTTTATACAACTTATACAAATTGTATTACTTATACAAATTATACAAAAGAATCATTTACAAGTAAAGAAAGCCAACCCTAATTAAACTCTTGACAAAATACTGCACCTTTGATGCAGACTTTAATGATCTAGTTTCTGTGAACCCTCAGCTTCAATACTTGCATGAGGTAAAAACCCATTGTGCTAAGCAGATAGCTTAGTGGTGCATGTCTAGCTTAAGACGTCTAATTAATAGTCATCTGTAACTACACATACTGTAGGCATTTAACAATTAATTAAAATAATTTTAAGCAAGTAATAATTCATAACAATTTTTACAAAGATAAATAAAACATTTCAATGTTAACTCTTTAATTTAATTTCACTAATCTTGCTCATGAAATGTGCGTATGGCAACAAGTTATCTATTAGCAAAAGTAAAATCCAATTTATAAACAAAAGAGCAACTCATTTGATGTAAAAGCTTGTAATTTCATTATTTCTTTTTAATGGTCCAATTCCTCCCTGGTATAACTTTTCTTATTTCTGATACTGGGATTTTAATGTGACTCCTTCATTTAGATGTCGTCTTACATTTTCTCTTTTCCACTGCAACATCTTCTTTTGGATGTTGTCTTACGTGTCCTTTTCACTACAGCAACACCTTCTTTTAGGTGTCGTCTTACGTTTCTTTTTAGAATCAATGTGTATTATGACACCATCTTTCAAATGCCACCTTTACATCCTTATACATATAGATTCATTTCAGTTTGCAGATATGCTAGCTTATCCCCCTATTTGGCATGCCAAACTATCCAGTTTCTATCTTCAATCTAAGTAGAATCTTAGGCCTCAATATTCTTATAACATGATATTAGGTAATTCAAACATTCTTACATCCATAAAGGATTAACACTCATCATGCTCACATCATTTGTCATTATCATATACTTATTTACATATTCATAATAAGGAAGGATTGGCATTCATCATTTTAACACCAATTGAAATCATCATATAATCAATTTCACATTCAAAGTAAGGATATAACCATTTTCACGTAGCATTTAGAGTTAATCATGTTAATTCCCTATAAGGCAGATTCCCAAACTCATTTTGCAATTATAATTAAACCTAGAGAAAGACATTTTCAAGGCTAGTTCCCTCTATAAAACATGTCAATTTATGCCTTAATTTTCATTAGAAATTAATTTGATCCAATTTAGACGTGTAGAAATTCATTTATACCCCTTTATGTGCAAACTATTCAAGAAGGCAAATTACCATTTTAGGGGAACGCCTATTTAATACCCTGTTTTCTATCAACTCCTTGGTACTCTAAAGACAAAATTAGTGTAATACCGTTTTACCTAATCTACAGTGTAGCCGAGCAAAGGAATGCCACATTTTGTGATGAAGCACCTAATCCTATCTTATTCCAATTGTGATAAATTTTATTTCATAATAATTTAATTAAGGAAATTTTTAAATGGAAACTGCAAGAGTTTCCCCGTATTATTAACATTTGACCTGTTAAAGATTTAATCTGCTAATAATATTCATATTATAAAGTCTCATATTTACAATAATTTCAACATCACAATTCATATTCTCAATTTTCATCCATTTCTATACATAAATTCCTTTCTTTACATTCATTTCCAAAATATACATATTTATCATACATCTCAAACTTTAAATTACAAATTTTGTATTTAATTGTAATGCATCCTGAGCATGCACTACTGTGGCCCATATGGTATCTACTAGAATTATGTGATGAGGTGATAATGATTTCTACTGCAGATCTGTGCCAAAATCCCTGTCCAAATATATTGGATTTATATTCTAAACCTGCATGAGGAGAAACCATCGAACTAAGCATTTCTGCATAGTGGTACTCTAACATATTAAAAATACCATATACGAAACAAAAATAATTTCATGCTTGTATTGTAACGATTGGGCTTCAACCACTAGAGTAGTTATCCTATCCGTATCTGTGACGTTTGTGGAAAATTTCATAGGGTTATTTGCCATTGGGTCACTGGAGCCTGCTTCAATTGTGGTTGAATTGGATATTTCACCCGAGATTGTACTAACGCACGTCGATTTATGCCACATACTACACCAGAGGAATTAGTTCAAGATTCTGATTTTAGAGGCTCATTAATAGTTAGTAGGGGTAGAGGTAGAAGTAGAGATAGCACTTCGGGTAATCCTCGCACAATGGACCAACTGGAGTAGAGGAATACATTAGAAAAAGGGAACGCCATGCATCGAAGGGAAGAAGCAGAGACTTCAGATGTAGTTGCCAGTATGTTCTTAACTTGTGAAAGGAATAATTATGTACTATTTGATTCCGGCTCTACTTGTTTATATGCTAATGCTAAAATTATATGTTCTACTGCTATTCCCTTGCATGGAGATAAATTTTAATGTGTTAGTAATTAGTCTTTTAGGATTAGAATTGCGATAATAAGCATGATTGGAATTAATTTTGGAAAGGTTTCTAGTGAGAGACATCTCCTAGACTACGATAAATTATAAAGTTAATTGGTAAACCTAATTAGGTAAGGCAAGAGGACCAAAAAGTAAGTTATAGCAATATATTTGCCCTAGATGGAAGTAAAGGTATTACTGTTGATAGATGTCAGTAATTACCATAATCAAAATAAGTTTAAGATATTAGTGGATTTGAAAGAAATAAGACATAGGAAGGTTGATTAATTGAGATGTATCGTAGTAACTATGCAATGTTTTTGATATTTGTACTGTAAGCTGCAGATTACAGTACTGACTTGAGATTTATTGTGTAGAGCTACATACTACCCAATAGTACATAAGGAAAAGAATAGTTATAAATGACTTTCGCTCTAGTACAAATATATCAGAATAGAGTTTTATAACTAGAACGGAATTTGAAAATCCTAATTCGGGATTTAAAACTCTATAATTAGAATATCAAAAGATCATGGTTGCAAGGTAGTGAGAGTTAAAGACTCCGTTATCATAGCATGAATTACAGTACATCAAGAATTATTATGGGACTAGAGATTTTAGCATGGTAAAACTTTTAAAATAACACCTATAGGGCTAAGTTATCCAGTCTCCGATATGGGGTTTATAGTTGTTTTGGTATTGCAATGGATCTTTTGCTCAAAGTTTAGTAAGGAACAGTATTCTATTTGTGTAGCAGTAAGACACAAAATATGATTTTGTTCCCCTGGAAGAGACAGGATGTTATGGATGACAATTATAACTTATAAAATAGTTAAGAAATGATATTATACTGATAACAGTAATTTGATAGGAACTAGTTAGTAAGGTATTCTTTAGGAAGAGCACAATTTTATTGTGCGGATCATAAGGATTAGATTAGAATTAAAGCAAAACTTTGGAATAGCATGGAGAAAAGGAGAGGCCGGTAGACTCCTTCTTAAAATTGAAGAATTGTTTATGGTTGAAAAAAAAAAGGGCAATGATCGCAAACCAGCAGAAAATAAGCTATAGAATATTGATAGATAAAAGAGTTGTGGAAGTAAAAATTAGAATAATTGGTGTGAATGTAATAAAGAATGTTATGAATATTAGTTAAAGTGTTGACTAGAATGGTCAGAGGACCAAATCAAAGTAATATTGAAGTATAGTGGATTTATTAGGGATAATAAGAGGTGCTAAATCATGACTCGACAGTTAAGTTAAGGAAGAAGATAAGATTGAGGAATAAAATAATTAAAGTTAAGTTGTGAAATAAAAAAAAAAAACAAATAGAACAGTAAGAAATGAGAAAAACACTAGATGAAAAATTGCCACCAAGGCAAACAACCTACTTAAGACGCGTAACGAAATCCCAAACTATTTTATCAAGAAGGAAATAAGTTAAACAAAAGCGAACAAGATAGTGCAAAATGGCACATAGGCCTTGGTCATAAATGGAAATGGTAAGATAATGGTTATGGACCTATGGCCAAGAAAGAGATAAGCAATTCATATATGACCAACAAGGTCATTTAAAAAAAAAAAAAAAAAAAAAAAAAAAAAACACTACAAAGGAAAATAATTGCTAAAACAACAACAAGAAAAGACTAAAATATTCTAACTACACTGAAGGTTGCATCAAATGATCAAGAGATTTGATAAGAAAAGAGTAAAACTAAGTTCTCACCCATAGGATCATACGAGGTCCTAGAAAGAGTGGATCCACTAGCACACAGATTTGCTTACCTCTAAAATTGAAATAAATTTGAATCTAACTTATGACAGAAGCTCATAAGAAACTTGGCACACAAGGTGAGCAATCGATGAGTAAATAGTATTGGTTAAAGTGCTAAGGAACCATCATTCAGGCTAGGAGACTACTTAGGAGCGTGAATAGGACATGAGGAGACAGCACCCACAACTGTTCAGAGATTGATACTAGGTAAAATTTTGAGATGAAATTTATTTTAAGGGGGGGGGGGGGGAGGGAGAATTGTAACACCCCTATTTGCATAGCCTGGTATATTTCACGATTCCAGTGACCACAGTCGGTCTGGACAATTAAGACGATTAGAACTATGTTTAAGACACCTAGAAAAGCCTTGATTGAAAATAAATAGTGATTACCAAATAGAAAAGTAAAAATAAGAAAAACAGAACATAAAAGGTTAAATGAGCCGAGAGTCACAGCGATGGGTGACCTTCTCGGGAAGTGACTGCGAGGTCAGTCTAAACTCAAATTTCGAATCGGAAAATGTGACGCTGCGGTCCTTAGGACTATTACGAACACAGTGGAAAAGAGAAAAATCACGAAAAAGAATTGTTAAGCCAGTCAAATAATTAGGTAAGAGATCCGGAAGAAATAATAAATTATTTGCAAACTGGGTCAAACCGGTGAGGGGAAATTAGGTCAATTGACCCCTAGAGCTGACTCCTGACCTAACTGTCCAATAAAATTGAAGAAACGAAAATTTCAGAATCAAAAATTAAATTAAAAAACTATTGAAAAATTAAAGAAAAAGAAAAAGAATAAAAATGAGACTTATTACATCATGATGATGACATCATATATGATGTCAAAATTAATTTTAATTTTCCAACCTTTTTTACCAAGTCAAATAGCCAAATAATTACATAAAAAAAAGAAAAAAAAAAGAGAAAAGAAAATAAGGATTAATGACATCATAAAGCTATAATTAAAATTTAGAAAATTATGGGATAAATACAATACAAAAGGGACCAATTAAAATTAAAGGATAAAAAAAAAGAGTAAAAACTCAAATTTTCTTCTTTTTCACCCGTCACTCCCTCTCTCCCATTTCTCTCTCTCATTTTCTCTTCATTTCCACCATTTTTGGACTTAGAAAGCTTGATCTTCTCTAGTTTCTTCCCATAAATTTCTTAAACTCCAACATAAAATCACACTCTTAGACCTAGATAAATCACTTTGGGAATAAAAAGGAAGAAGGAAATTGAAGATTGGAGAAGAAGAAAAATTGCTTGAATAAGGTAAGCCAATTTTCTTACCATATGCATGGTATATACATGAAATATAATTGAAATTGATGAAATTATGTAAAGAAACTTGGAAATTTATTCATTTATGGACTTATGGGAAATTTGGCAGCCATGGGAATAGTGGGGTTTATGGTTTTTTAATAGAATTAAATGTGTAATTAGGCTTAAGGGACTAAGGATAAATGATTGGTATGTTTAGATTTCATGAAATGTGCTAAATGCAAAATTAGGGTTCTTGACCTAGGGTTTGGGAGCCAAAAATGTGAGAATTGGTCAAATGGTGTGTTTGACCTTGTTTGAGATGAAAAATGGTCATTTGTGACCAATTGAGATGTGTTGGAAGTGTTAGAAGTGAGTTTAAATTCGGATTGAAAATGGTCATGCTGCAGGCAGTAGGACCAAGGTCCCTTTGAGGGACCAAAACTGAAAATTTACAAGTCCAATTGGTATGAGGCCAATTGGGAATGAAAATAGACACAAAATGAAACATTTTTCATTTAGGAATCATGCCCAAAAAGTGATCAAAACCTAGTGAACAAATTGACCAAATCCGGAATTGGCAATCTGACCTGTACAAAAATGACCAAATGAACAGGTCATAACTTGGGCTAGGCAGGTCTAAATGACCTAATATTTTACCAGTGGACAGCTGAGATATAGACCTAAAACTTTCATGAAGAATATAAACCCAAATTATGCCCTTAACCAAGTCATTTGGCCACCCAAAATTGGTGACCTAAAACTGCCAGAAGCAGTTTGGTACCTAGAAATCTGGGTTAAGTCCAATCCGGCAGCCATGATTAAAATGGCTATAACTTGAGCTACAAAACTCCAAATGGAGTGATTCAAAAAGGAGAATAAAGTTAAGACAATAGGAAACATTTTCTATGAAGAAAGTTTTGCCAAATTCTAACAGAAAAATGACCAATGGAACAGTGCAACATAAAACACCAAAACTGAAAATTTGCAAATTTGCCTAAGAGACTTAGATTTTGAGTAAACAACCCAAACCAATAAATTTAGTAACCAAAATATGGTATGTGGGTGAAATTAGAATTTCCATACTTATTAAGCATTAGAAAGTCAACAAATTGACTTGAATAATGTCATGAATAGTAACCCCGAAATACAAATTTTAAAGAACGTCAAGTTTAGCATATTAAAGCTAGGTATAAGTAGATTTGAATTTATTTTTGGAGTTATGATAAATGATGATACTGAAACACTGTGAAACTATGTGTTTCAGTTAAAAAGAATACCAGGAAAGAACCCGAGGGATCGAGTCAAGGCCAAGAGGCAACTCTTATAAGGTTTGTGAACAACTAAGTATTTTGTTATTTTTCACTTCTAAATTGTTTTGAACAAGTTTATTTTATAATTTATAATTTTTTTGTGTTGAGGATTTTAATTTGTTGAATGAAATTGTATAAATTAAATGTAAATTTTCTTATGCATTTAAGGATTTATTGCATGGTTTTGAGGATTGTAAATTTTAAGTTTGATATGCTTCCAACCTTGAGCATGAATTTATGATGAGTAAATATGTTGATGATTTGTAAATACTTTGTAAATAGAAATTGTTTTGAATATAATTTGAAACCACAGTTGACATGGCAAAATTTGTTGTGAATTCTCATTAGCTTGTCTAGTGAGATATCACCTCCACTAGATGGGGCGAGTTCCTTCCTCTCTAGCTTGCTAGTTGGGGAAGAGTTTGAATGAGTACTCATACATACTAGCTAGTCTTTGTTCCTCCCTTTTAGCCTCGGTTATTGGGAGAGTGTGAAATGTCGTGGTGTACAACACGACATCTTTTTGAATTTTGGGTCATGGGTTCAACTGTGTGAATTGTTGGCAATGCCCTTTAAATTATGCATAGTTTGATAAATTGTGATTGAAATAAATAATTTGTCAGTGATTCAAAATATTTTTGTATTGTTTCGGGATTTAAAAGAAATATGGATAAATAGTTACTATTTGATCAAAATGTTATTCAAATGAATAATTTGCATGAATGAAAATATTGATTTCTGAATGTTATAAATTTTGAAGAATTTAGAAATTTTAAATTTTATTTGTTATGAATTGTCAAGCATAACTTGTATTAAGTTTTAAATTATTAGTTTGTGCACCACTGAGTTCACCACTCAGCGATAGCTTTGTATGCTGTCGCAGGTGAAAAAAAAAATATAAAGCAGCTGAGCAAGATTACTAAAAGGCATAGTGAGACTATCTTCGGGTATATCATAGGTATACCCTTGTACTTTAGATTTTGATGTAATTCTGTAATTGTATGTATGAAATTTCCTTTGAGCAGTTGTACCAACTCTTTTGTAATATATTTTTGGATTGTAATGAAAAACAAATTATTATAAGGTTATCTTGAGATTTTATGTATTTATAAAGTTTTGCACTACTAAATTTTTTATGATCTCATGAATGTAAATATTAATTTTATTACCTTCATGAGAGGTTTCAATGTTTGATTTAATTTAAACTGTGTATTGAGTTGCTTATCTTGATTTGTGAAATGAGATTGAATAATGGAGTTGTGATTGAGAAAAATATATTGGGAGTGTCTTTATTTTCAGGTTTTGAAGAATTGTTTTCTCAAAATACAGACGGCACTCTGCCGAAATTTTTATAAAAATTGTGGAGATTTTAAATATCTAAAAATTTAGTTTATGTTTGGACATTAAATAAAGGTTTTTAAAATCTAAAAAAAAATTTTTACCCACCAATTTAAAAATGAATGAAAATTGTTTTAAAATCCCTTGTAGTATATTTAATGGGTTATCGGTAGGCGAAGTACGATAATTCATTAGGTATACTACGGGAGCATGTTACATCTTATGAGGAGTAAGATGTAACATGTATGAAGTAAGAAAATGCTTATTTAAATATTTATAAATCATTTTAAGAAGAATGTAAAGTCTATACATCAAATCTTTGTAGCCATTTTATCATATTTTATTTAGAATTATTGTCTTTATGATCATAATAGGAAAGGAAGCTTTACTCCAGTATTCATAGTAACCTATGGCAGACGGCATATAGAGTGGATAGTGGGACTCATGACACTGACCACTCAGTGGCTCTAGTCAGTTTAGCATAGGCTTTCATTTTTTGTACTGACCACTCGGTGGCTTTAACCAATATAACACTGATTTTTATCCTTAGTACTGACCACTCAGTGGCTATGAATAGTATAACACTAAATTTCATTTTCTGTACTGACCACTCAGTGGCTCTGACTATTAACATGCCCACTTAGCCAATCCTATACCCATTGTCTAGGCTTACTTGGCTCATCTTTCATAATTTCCAAATTTGGTACCTTAAATTCCTTAATATATTTGGCCAAGGTACAATAGGAATTAGGCTATACTTTCTTCATGAGAATTGTAGATCTATGTCGTATAATTATTTTGGCTTTGGAATCATTCAATTTGCCTTTGTGTAACTTGAGTTATGGCTATTTTCCCAAAACTATTTAGGTAACCAAATCTCAAGTTTCAGGTCACTTCCATAATCCAGGTAGATTTCTAGACTCACTTTGTCAAGCAAATTTGGATAGGTTACAATCATAATTTAGCCTCAAATTTGGATAGGTTACAATCATAATTTAGCCTCATAACCCTCATATGAGTTGTTCCCCCTTGTCTCAGGATTACACAGGTTCAAGAATGACTCAATTTGGAGTTTTATGGAGTGAGTTATGCTTAATTTAGTGTGTACTATTCATATAGTCATTTTTTAGGATTTCAGAATTTGCATTTTCGGATTCCAACCCTACTGTTGGCATATTCTAGTTAGTTTCAGGTCAAGTGTTCTGTATAAAAATGGTTCCTTTATGTCAAAGCTTTCCAATAAGGTAAAATTTACCTCATTTGGACTTATATGCAGTGAGTTATGTTAAAATAAACTGGACAAGTTCAGGGGCACTACTAAACTAATTGCAGGATAGTTCTGGGCAGCTTTTGGAGCCCAGATTTGAACAAGTTACAATCAGAATTTGTCATTTTGTTCTTCAGGAAAGTTATTCCTTTATGTCTTAACTTTTCAACAATTCAAGAATCATATCATTTGGAGTTTCCTAGGGTAAGTTATACCCATTTAATCCTGACTACTTAGGGTGCCTTGTATCTAGGTTTCAGGTTTAGTTATTCAACTTCTAGTAATTATTTTATGTATCTACACATAGAATCTGGGTAACTAGTATCCATGAAAGTTTTAGTGTATTGTCTTATCTTTAATTTTTCATTGGTTTCACATCAATTAGAGTTATGTAGCTCAAGTTATGAGTATTTAACTCCATTGGACACAAGCTATCCAGATTCAGCACTTAATACACAACATCAATCCATTTAATTTCTTCACCAAATCACTAATGTTTCTCAATAAATACATATCAAATAATCACAATACAAGCATAATAACATCAATTAGGATTCATGTAAAGGAAAACCTTATTCTATAGAAACCTTAACTAAATTGGTAATAACTTTCAAGTTTAAAGGAAATTCTTAGCACTAACCTTGGTTTACAAGTCTCAATCACTCTTAATCAACCTTCAGTCACCAACAACTTTGATTCTCCTTCTTGGTCTACCCAAACCAAAATTCTTTCTTCCCCAAATCTTCTAAATTTCTTTGACTTCTTGTTTGCTCTCTTCAAATTAGGGTTTAATTCAAGGTTTTCTCTAATTTTTTTATCAAAATTATGGAGAAATTCATGGATTGGAAGCTTCGAATGAAGCTTTCATAAAGAAATGAAGAGAGAGAGTGGTGGACGATTGATGGGAATGGGAAGAAGATGATATTTGTCTCTTATAATTGATATTTATATTAATTTAATTATATAATGGCAAAGTTGTAAATAAGGGGAATGGCAAACTTGTAATTATTGTGAAATTTCTAATCATTACCATTGACTTTTAATTTAATTACTCTTAATTATCGTAATCTTGATTAGTTAGATTAATCCCACTTCATTAACTTAATAAATCTCATTTTTGGTCAATATTGGACCTTTAAATTTAATTGACCAAAATTTTACTCTTACCGAGTTTCTATTCATCTTTTCCATAATACCCTATAATTCTCTAACTTCGCTTTTCACTTTGGTTTTCACTCTACTTATTTGAACTTATTTCTTTTTATTTCTTTGACTTATTTATTCATAGTAATACTCCAATTAAGCCTTAATTAAGAATCTTACAGGGTCCTACAGGAATTAAAGTAACAACTAGACCCGTAGTTACTTTCTAGTAGAGTTACTCATCGCCTGGACTTGTGCTCATTTAACTGATTTATATTCCACTTCTTTTATTTTTCTTCACCCTTGCTTGATCATTATTACTTTAAATTATAACTTCTTACTTAAATTTAAGGGTAGTTCCAGACATCCCATTCGTTCGAACAGAGGTTAGTCACCAGAACAGTAGAATGTATGAAGCTATCTACAGTGGGGCATTACAATTCTTCTCATCTTAAAATAAATTTCATCCTCAAATTTTACCTGGTTCAAATAGCTGTGAATGTTGTTGTCTCATGATCTCTTAACTTTCCCACATTGCCTTCTCCTCTTTATAGTTGCTCCAGAGCACTTTCACCAGTAGAATTTTCTTATTCCTCAGTTCCTTGATTTCTCTTACTAAGATCTTTACTAGTTCTTCCTCATATGTCAAGTCAGACATCAATGGCCTCTGCTGATAAAACATGTGAGGGATCTGATCCATATCTCTTTAGCATTAAGACATGAAACACATTATGAATCTTGTCCAACTCTGGTGGTAATGCTCGCCTATAGGCTACTGGACCCACACGTTCAATGATCTCATATGGACCGATAAACCTAGGGCTTAGCTTATCCTTCTTCCCAAATCTGATGACTTTCTTCCATGGTGACACCTTCAAGAAAACTTAATCACTAACCTCGTACTCAATATCATTCCTCTTCAAATCTGTATAAGACTTCTGTCTGTATGAGGCGGCTTTCAAACTATCCATGATGAGCTTTACTTTTTCCTCAGTTTCTCTCACTAATTCAGGGCCTATCAATTTATCCTCATCAAGTTCAGTCCAGCATAGAGGTGTTCTATATTTTCTTCCATATAAAGCGTTATATGGTGCCATCATTATGTTTGATTTATAACTATTATTATAGGCAAATTCCATCAATGGAAGATATCTGTCCTAACTTCCTTTAAAATCAATAATGCAACTTCTAAGCATATCTTCAAGCACCTTTATCACCCTTTCTGACTGACCATCTATTTGAGGGTGAAAAGCTGTATTGAAGTGCAACTGAGTGCCTAAAAGCTTCTTGCAAATTCTTCCAAAATCATGAGGTAAACTGCAGATCTTTGTTAGAAATGATCGATGTGGGTATTCTATGTAACGGAACTATCTCATTTATGTATAACTCAGCCAATCTCTCCAATGAGTAGTTGATCTTAGTAAGCAGAAAATGGGTAGATTTAGTTAATCTGTTGATTATCACCCATACAGCATCATGCTTTTTCTGTGTAAGAGGGAGACCCATAACAAAATCCATGGTGATGTGATCCCATTTCCACTCTGGTATTGATATTGGTTGTAGTAGTCTCAATGGAACTTGATACTCTGCCTTTACTTGTTAACATATTAGGCTTTTAGCCACATAATTTGCAATTTCTTTCTTTATACCAAGCCACCAATAGTGAGTTTTCAGATCTTGATACATCTTTGTGCTCCCTGGATGCATAGCATGAAAACTGTTGTGTGCTTCCTTAAGGATGCTCTTCTTAATTCCCTCATCATTAGGTACACATATTCTCCCCTTATAATACAAATAATTGTCTCCCCTGATCTCGTATTCATTCTCCTTCCCCTCTTGAATTTGCCTTATGATGGTTGCTAGCTTCTCATCTTGTTTCTGGGCCTCTTACACTTATTGTAGCAAATTAGGCTTCACTTGCAACTCAGCTATAATAACTCCATCTAGTGCCAAAGTCAAACAAGCATTTAAAGATCTCAAACCTGCTATGGACTTCCTGCTTAGAGCATCTACTACTACATTCGCCTTTCCAGGGTGGTAATCAATAATACAATCATAATCTTTTAGGAACTCTGTCCACCTCCTCTTTCTCAAATTGAGCTCCTTTTGAGTTGGCAAATATTTGAGACTCTTGTGATTTGTGTATATGTAACACTTCTCACCATACAAGTAATGCCCCCATATCTTCAATACAATCACTACCAGTTCTAAATCATGTGTGGGGTAGTTCTTCTCATGTGGCTTAAGTTGCCTTGAAGCATAAGCAACTGTCTTCCCTTTTTGCATCAATACACACTCTAATCCATTATGCAAAGCATCACTATAAATCACAAAGTCTTTCCCTGACAATGGTTGGGTAAGGATAGGTGCCTCTGTAAGCATCGCTTTTAGCTTTTCAAAGCTTGCTTGACATTTATCATCCCACTCAAATTTAACATTCTTGTGCAATAATTTAGTCAATGGCGATGCTATGAGAGAAAATCCCTTCTCGAATCTCCTGTAATATCTAGCTAACTCCAACAAACTTCTAATTTCTGTCACATTCTCCAGCGGTTTCCAATCCACAATAGCTTGTATCTTTTTGGGATCCACCTTAATCCTACCAGCTGACACAATATGGCCTAGAAAAGAAATCTCATATAGCCAAAACTCGCATTTAGACAATTTAATATATAGCTGCTTCTCTCGGTCTCTAGAGTACACCTGCAGTACAATCTTTAAATGCTCTTCATGCTCTTTCCGGTTTCTAAAGTACACCAGTATATCATCAATAAAGACCACCACAAACTAATCTAAATAAGGATGGAAGATACGGTTCATCAGGTCCATGAATGATGCTGGTGTATTAGTTAGCCCAAATGGCATAACCAAAAACTCATAATATCCATACCGAGTTTTGAATGTAGTTTTAGGCACATCAGACTCCTTTACTCTCAGTTGATGATATCCGGATCTAAGGTCTATCTTGGAGAACACACCTGCTCCTTTCAACTGATCAAATAAGTCATCAATCCTGGGTAAAGGATATTTAATTTTCACAGTCATCTTATTCAACTATCTGTAATCTGCACACAGTCTAAGTGTCCCATCCTTCTTCTTTACAAATAATATCGATGCTCCCCATGGCGACAAACTAGGGCATATAAACCCTTTATCTAGCAACTCTTGCAACTAGGTTTTTAACTCCTTCAATTCTATGGGTGCCTTGCTATAAGGAGTAATAGACACTAGTGCTATATTAGGCATAACCTCTATAGCAAATTCCACTTTCCTCTCTGGTGGCAAACCAGGCAACTCCTAAGGGAAGACATTTGGGAAATCACATACAATGGGTATGTAACACCCTTACTGTAGCAATTCCGTGTATTCTACTGTTTCGGTGATCGGTGTCGGTCTGGATAGCTAGAACGTCTGAAAAAATATTTAAACTAAAGTGAGGAACCATAATTATCTCAAATATTAATAAGAAAATTCAGGAAAAATTTTAGAAATAAAATACAACCAAGTTAAATTAGCCAGTGCCCTAGCGATAGGTAACCCAGTGGAAAGTTGCAGTCCTCGCAACTAGGAGCCCTAGACCCGAGAGAAAATTCATAAAATAATTTTTGAGACTCCAGAGAAGTGTCATTGAGGTTTCTAAGGCATTAGAATGCCAAGAAAATGCTTAGAAAAATTTTTCAATTGGTACAAACAATTTTGGTCTGTTAAGCCAAATGGAGGGCATTTTGGTCAATTCGTCTTAAGAGATGATTTTTGGCCTACTTTTCCAATTAAGTAAATAATTATTATGATATGAAATGTGAATACATATTGCTAAAAATTAAATTGAAAATGAGTAGAGAAGTAAAGAAGAGAAAATGAAAGAAAATGCCAATTATGACATCACCATGATGTCATTTAAAAAAAATTCCACTAATCACATTTAATCAACACTTAAATTAACTAATAATAGAGGATAAATGACACAAAAAAATTAAAAAGCAATCTGCTTCTTCCCCATCGAAACCAGCCGAAACCCTTCCCCAACCCAACCTCCATGGAAGCTTAAGGCAAGCTTGAGACAACCCACCAAATCACCTTGAAACCATAACCTTACTTCACTAAAAATTGATTTTGCATCTTGAACAAACTCTAGACAGTAAAAAGAATAAGGAAGAAGGAATTTTTGGAAACTTGAAAGAGTTAGCAATTGAGGTTAGTGACCAATCTTTTACTTTTTTTACTTAGGCCATGTTTAATGCCTTGAAATAAGTGGAAAGTGTAAGAAAATAACAAAAAAAAAATTTGTATGTGTGCATCCCTATAATTTTGGCAGCTTAGGGTTGGTTAGGGTTTGATGAATTTACTTGAAGTAAAGTGTTTATGAGCTGCCCATAGCATGAGATGAGTGATTGAACATGTAAGAGTAAGTGAAATGCAAGTGTGATGCATGAATGAACCTTGAAAATGTGGACACTTGAACAACAATAGGGTTGAAGGAACGGAAGCGTGAAGAACAGAAGTTTATACCATTGAATTCAAAATTTTTCACCTAAGGTCACATACATCATGCAAGATTTATTTTTATCTATTTGATTTCAATGATAAATAATATATTAAAACTCTTTTAATATGTTTTTGGATCTGTATTTGCCATTTAAGATTTTAAAATTAATCAGATTAATTTTAGAACCCTAGATTAAATCAAGAACAAATACACTTACCTTTTGATGCACTACAGTGTATTTGCGCCGTTGAGATTCGTCTTCAGGACACCAAATGTTGTCCCTCAAGTTTGTCCACACCAAGAACACTTATGGCAGCCCTTGAACAGCTTCTAAAGCTTTTTATTAATTAGAAAATCAACTTTTGCCTTTTAAAAGATTAAAGATGCAAACAGGACACTAGAAACAATTTCTGGTGTTCTTAATTCAAGAGATTATTTGCTAATCTCTTGGATTGATTAGAGAAGAAGAAGAAGAGAAGAGAATTGCACACCAAGGTGGCAGCCCAAAGGAGTGGCTGCTGCTTGTGTTTTATTTTTTCTCATAACAACACTTATATAGCTAGGTTAACACATTAAACCCTTGCCACATGTCACCCTTTGATTAGCTCTAGGTTTAAGTGACCCAATCACATTGTGCCAAGTGTCAAACCTCTATTTAATCTTAATTTTAATCATCTTACATGATTAAAAGATATTTGGCAAGCTTATGTGTAATGCCATGCGTCACCATCTCATGGTGCTACGTGTCACACTGTAAAATAACCAAAATGCCCCTACGTCTTAATTTTGAGTTCTCAACCCAAAATAATTATTTCTCTTCTTTTAATTAATTTACATCAAATATAAATTAATTAATTAATCTCTATTAATTAATTTTTCATTAATTAAATTCATATTTAAACACTTTAAATATAAATTTAACTTATACTATACATCTAATAATCTAGATTTGGTTTCAAGTCATGCTAGGGACTTTGCAATCTAATTGCAAACCAAACCTATTTAATTAATCAATTAAACTCTTTAATTAATTAATTAAATCATATTTAATTAGGTGATAACTTGTGTATGTGTGTAACTTACTAGGCTCATCACTAATTGGCAAAGAGTTATGATATCAACTCTTAATACCATCAAAACTCTTTCTTACCATAAATGATTTCTCTAAATCATTTTATGCACCTCATAGACCATGGTTAACACCTAGCATAGCATGCCATGGCCACCCAATTAGTAAAAAGATTTACCTTAAATGAGCCTATAATCATATGTTACCATGCACTGGAATCTCTCTGTTACTGTAACACCCCTAAGTTCGGTAGTGCGCTCACGCTCCAGTGACTGGCCTGGATGCTAGGATGCCTAGAACCGTACTTCAATATGAGTGAGGAGACATAAAATAATGAAATACAAGAAGAGAAAATACAAGAAAAACAAAGAAAAAAATAATAGCAAAGAAATGTAACCAAGTTAAGCGGCAGAACCCTAGCGATGATGGCATCAGACTGGAAGTCACGGCGTGGACCGTTGACTAGCCCTGGACTGCGAGGAACCCTGGAAAACATTTTTAGGACTTAAATAGAACCTTATTGAAGAATAAATATCATTAGAAAGATCAAAGAAAATTTAAATAATTAGTACAAAGAAAAGTGAGAAATCGAAAAACAGACAAAACCCAGTATTACCGAAAAATCGGGAATGCAACCCGAACAGGGGCATTATGGTCATTTGACATCCCAAAGTGTCTTTTGACCTAAATGTCCATTAAAAATAAATAATATTACACTTAGAAAATGAAATGAAAAATTAAAAGAGGGGTACCTAATACAAATAGCCAAAAGTGGGGTGAAAAATGTGTAAATAACACATTTAAACTTATTTTATGATATAATTTAAATGAGTGGACCACTAAGGGAATAAAATAAAACAAAGAGGGGTAGCTGTACTTCCACTAAACCAACAGAAACTTCATCTTCCTCATTTGGATTCAAAGTTGCCGAATTGAAGAAAATGGAAACCACCATGGCCATTTTTCATGCAAGCTCTCTTAACTCTCCATTTTCAACTCCAATCTCTTAGGTTCCTTCATGAAACTTTGTCTACTCATCACAAGGAAGAGTTTGATACTAAATTTGAGAAGTTTAAGCAAGGTTTAACAAGCTCCAAACATAAGGTAAGTTCATAATTTTGAAGATAGCTTTGTTAAGTTTTGTGTGCATGTTATGGGTGTTGGTTTTGTGAAGGAAAATTTTGAGTTTGAAGAGTTATTGTTGTTTTTATTTTGGACAGCCATGGAGTCACGTTTTTGATGAGATATTTGTGCATATAATTGATGAGAAATGGTGTTGATCATGATGATTTAATAACCTAGTGAATTACTTCATGTTTATATGGTGATTTTGGCACTTGGATGAGAATTGATGAATTGTAGGGCAATGTGGTGTTGAAGAAGGTTTTTGGCAGCTTGGGAACCCTTGAATAATTGTATGTATTGATGGAAGTGTTGGCAGAATGTTGACATAGAAGAATTGATGAATGTATATGTAAATTAGTAGTGGAGATTATATGTAATGATTAGGTGTATTTATGTACATATATTGCTAAATTTGGACTTTGTGGTTTAGGGTTGTATTTGATGTATTGAGAATGTTTGTATTCTGTCCAAATTGACCATAGTAAGAAGTGATAAATGAATATGGAATGGTATAAAATCAGAATTAGGTATGGGGATTTAAAGTAGAGCAAGTTAAATGTGTGTTTGAATTGGGGTTTGAAAGACATATAGAGGGCAGTGTGCAAATAGACCTATAACTTTAAATGTGTAACCTCAATTGGTATGAGACCAATTGGAGGTGAAATTAGGCACAAAATGTGCCAACTTTCATTGAGAAAACATACCAAAATTCTGCTTGCAAGGTGACCTAAGAAAATGACCAATTCGGATTAGGTGCAATTAGGACCTGAAAAATGACCAATTGGGCAGAAGTGAGTGTTTAGGCCATAACTCACTCAAAACAGGTCCAATTGACCTGAAATTTTAACCATGAATAGTTAAGACCCATACCTACAAGTCTTATGAAGACTCCAAAGCCCAGAAATGACCATAAGCAAGTCAAACAACTTGCACAAGTTCGGGTCCAAAAACTGGCCGAACCAGAGTTGATCAAATTGACCTAAAATTGACCTAAATTGATACCATTTGACCAGCAATAGTGTAATGACCATAACTTGGTCTACTTAACTCGGATTGACCTGAAATTTTGCCCCGCGTGCAATAAGACATAGATCTACAAGTTTGTAGTTTTGACCGAAACCCGAAAACTGAGGGAACTAGGCCGTCCGGCTAGGTCAAACCAGTATCCCGGAATCCAGCAAGTTGCATTAAAATGCACTAAACAAGGAAACGAGTTTGGCAAAACGTACCAAACCTAAAATCCTATCGAGTGTGACATATTAATGACACTAAAACCTAATTTACCTAAAACGCATCGAGGGTCGGTATATTAGGTGATTAAGCAAATAAAGGTATTCAGTGAATTGTTTATCGAACATTATCGTTAGAGGCAAATTAATTTAGCACTGAAACACTTCAAATTGTGTTTCTCAGTTAACAAGGACTCAAAGAAAAGGGAAAGAAATCTGAGTCGACCGAGAGACAAATATCAGAGGTTTGTGCACAACAACTGTTTCTTTTGAATTATTTTCAATTGAAATAAATATTGACTATTTGTATATTATTGTTTTAAATTGTGTAAATGAGTTTGATGGACACTTATTGATTGAAAAATATTGTGAATGGTTTGAAACTGTGAAAAATTGTTTGAATGACATTGATGGTTACTTATTGATTGAAAAGCATTGGAAATGGTTTGAAACCACAGCTATCATGTATATTGATCGTATTCCTCATTAGCTTGTCTAGTGGGACGAATTGAATTCCCTCTCTAGCTGAAGTGTTGAGGTGTGTGCCTGTTGAGGACGAATTGGATGAGTACTCATATTTTTGCTAGCTAGCCATGTTATTCCTCATTAGTCATCGACTTTTGGGACGAATTGAATACCTCATTAGCCATCGGCTTTTGGGACGAATTGAACTATGGATCATGATTAAGCTGTGTGTGATTTATTGATGTGTATTGTGAGATTGTGAAATGGATTTAAACTCTCATTGACATATACTGTCTTTTGAATTCAAACATGACCTGACTTATGAAAATCTATTGTGATACTGAGAAATGGAGTTTAAATTCTTATTGACCTTTATTGTCTTAAATTTGACTATGGTTTTAAGTATCCACTATTTATATGATTTACGAATTGTGATTTAAATTTGTATTTGGTTAATGTTGTGCACCACTGAGACATTGTCTCAGCGATAGCTTTTTATTGCTGTCGCAGGTAGAGAGACCGACAGGGCAGCAGACTAGGCTGCATATACATCCAGCGAGGGATTACCTGGTATAATGAGTATACCAATATTTTGCATTTTGTACTGTAATGTATGACACTGTATGTATATTTTGTTTTTGGTTTTGAGCAGTTGTAAATTCAAATTGTACCTGGAAGTTGTAAAATAATTATGAGCTGCTTTGACTTGTAAAAGCTGTATTATATTTTCTTATCTCAGACTTTGAAAAATTTCTATGGAATTGAGTTGATAAATTGTTGTGTTGAGAAATGTATTGGAGTTGAGATTTGAAAAATTATTGAAGTGCTTTTTACAGGTTTTCTGAAGAACTGTTTTGTCCAAAATACAGATGGCACTCTGCCAAAATTTTTACAGAAATTCCAAATAAATCAAATGAGTTAGTTGTTTCACTTCAGTTCACCAAAGTTTTTAACACCTGTAAATAGTGCTCACCACTGTAAAAGAAATAAGAAAAGTTTTTAAAATCCCTTGTAGTATATTTAATGGGTTATCAGTAGACGGAGTTGGTAATTCATTAGGTATACTACGGGATCATGTTATGCCTTACAGAGGGGTAGGGTGTGACAGTTACAAAATCCCAAGTCAAGCTGGAGTCATGGTTTATGTCAAACTCCATTTGCTATGAACATAATGTTCTCTTTTAATTGCAATTCTTGATTAAAAAGATTTTCTCATAAGAAACTCTTTTCTGAATAAATCTATCTGTCCTAGCCAGGAACTTGAAACATCAAGAACAATTAAATGAACATAGGATTTTATCTCTATTTACTTAGAGGAATAGATTCCATCTTGATAAACACCTACCTCCATATATAACTAGTAGGAGCCAACACATGCCCATATACCCATACACAGTACAAGTATGAAAGCAGTATCAAACTCAAACTACCTATATACAAGATAACTGTGCTATCTCAGGTCTAAAGATTATATGCACTGATATGATTTATGACAAAACATTGACAAGAGTAAACTCCATGTGCTTGTCATAAGTGTCACTGGTTCGGCCTACTTATCATTTATAAGTGCCTATCATGTTTGTTATATGGCATGAGACTCACCATTCAATCTTATTTATGTCTCATATAAATAACTTGGGAACAAACATGAATACAATCTTTCTGGATAAGTCATGTTCTTATTATGAAGTATCCCCAATTGTGAACCTATTTATGATACTTTGTGCTAGAAATAATGTCACTCATATTCTTAACAGCTTAAGAATAGTATTTCTAACAAAATATGGACCTTTTCTATTACACATAAATATATTATGTAAATGAAAAAGTGAAAATGTCTTTTATTAATAAAAATATGTATAAGATACATACTAAATGATATGCTCTAGGGCATACTACTAACAATCTCCCACTAGCACTAGAGCCATTCATTACAATATCTTAGACCCATCTTCTCAAGCTGTCGGTCTAGCTGAGTCTGTGACATAGGCTTAGTGAATGGATCAACTGGATTTTCAGCTGATGCTATTTTCTGCATGGCAACATCACCTCGCCCAACTATTTCTCTGATTTTTGGTGAGATGTTGGTTCCTTAGCCTGTATGACTGCTCCATTATTGTCACAGTGTAGTGGAACTGCTGACTCAATGGAAGGAACTACTGTAAGTTCTGTCACGAACTTCTTTATCCAAACAGCTTCCTTTACAGCATCTGATGTAACAATATACTCAGCTTCTGTAGTGGAATCTGCAGTCGTGGTCTGTTTGGAACTCTTCCAACTGACTGCACCTCCATTACAAACGAACACTTATCTAGAGGTAGACTTTCTATCATCGATATCTGATTGGAAATCAGAATCAGTATAACTATCCAATTGCAAGTCTCCACCTCCATAAATCAAGAATAAATCCTTAGTTCTTCTCAAGTACTTAAGGATATTCTTGACAGCTATCCAGTGTTCCAAACCTGGATTGGATTGATACCTACTAGTCAAACTAACAGCATATACGATATTCGGCCTAGTACACAACATTGCATACATTAAACTTCTAATAGCCGAAGCATATGGAATCCTAGCCATCTTATCTCTTTCTTTAGGTGTCTTTGGAGACATCTCTTTAGAAAGATGGATAACATGTCTCACTGGTAACAATCCTCTCTTGGAATCAAGCATGTTAAACCTCTTCAACACCTTTTCCAAGTCTAGACTTTGGGATAAACCATTTATTCTTTTCGCTCTATCTTTATAGATGCGAATCCCAAGAATATAGGTTGCCTCCCCTAAGTCTTTCATTGAGAATGTATATGATAACCATACCTTTACAGTTGTCCACATACCTATGTCATTACCCATCAACAGTATGTCATCCACATATAAGACAAGGAAAGTGATAGCACTATCACTAACCTTCTTATATACACATGGCTCATCCTCATTTTTGATAAAACCAAAGGATTTAATGGCTTGATCAAAATGGATGTTCTAACTCCTCAAAGCTTGCTTCAACCCATAAATGGATCGCTTTAGCTTGCATACCTTGGAACCATCTTGGGATTCAAAAACCCTAGGTTGTTCCATGAAAATGTTTTCTTCAATGTATCCATTGAGAAAAGCTTTTTTGACATCCATTTGCCAAATCTCATAATCATAGTATGCAGCTATTGCTAATAGAATCCTAATTGATTTAAGTATGGCAACAGGCAAGAAAGTCTCCTCATAGTCGATTCCTTGCCTTTGGCAAAACCCTTTCGCTACTAGCCTTGCCTTATAGGTCTCTACCTTTCCATTAGAACCAATTTTCTTCTTGAAAACCCATTTCTTCCCCACAGGTACAATACCTTCAGGTGGGTCAATAAGATCCCAAACTTGATTCTTATACATGGAATCAATCTCAGATTTCATAGCATCAATCCATTTTGAAGAGTCTATATCTGATACAGCTTCTTCATAGGTAAGTGGATCATCTCCAGGATCTAATTCTTCATGAGTAGACAACTCTTGTTCTTCTTCATGAAGGAAACCATATCTCACTGGTGGCTGAGATACCCTGGTTGTTCTACGAGGAACAGCTGTAGATGTTTCATCAATGGGTGTAGGTTGACTAGATGGATCTATATCCATCTGATCTATTGGTTGGCTCTGATTCTCTAATTCCAACTTTATTTGCCTTCCTTTGCCTCCTTCTTGAACAAACTATTGTTCAAGAAATGTGGCATCTCTACTTATCACAACCTTTTGTGAAGTAGGCAAATAAAAATAATAACCAAAACTATCTTTTGGATATCTAACAAATTGACCCTTTTCTAACCTGGTCTCCAATTTATCAGTGTTCAGTTTTTTGATATAAGCTGGATAACCCCAAATCTTAACGTGCTTAAGACTTGGTTTTCTTCCATGCCATATCTCATAAGGTGTGGAAGAAACTGATTTTGATGGAATCCTATTCAGAATATACAAAGCTAATTCTAATGCAAATCCCTAAAAGGAGATTGGCATATTAGTATAGCTCATCATACTATGTACCATATCCAATAAGGTACGATTTCTCCTTTCAGATACACCATTCAGCTGTGGCGTTCCTGGAGGAGTCAACTAGGAAACAATGCCGTGCTCTCTCAAGTATTCATCAAATTCAGTACTCAAATATTCACCTCCACGATCTGATCGAAGAGCTTTAATACTCTTTCCTATTTGATTTTCTACTTCAGATTTAAATTCTTTGAACTTTTCAAAGGATTCATTTTTGTATTTCATCAAATACAAATACCCAAACCTTGATTTATCATCAGTAAAGGTAATAAAATCATGAAAGGCCTCTCTAGCCATTACTTTAAATGGACCACATGCATCACTATGTATTAGCTCCAAAATATTTTCAGCTCTTAGCCCTTGTCCAATAAAGGGTGATCTAGTCATTTTGCCCTGAAGGCAAGATTCACAAGTTGGAGTAGGCTCAGAGCCCAATGAGGATAAAATCCCCATTTTCTCCAATTTTGTAATCCTATCTTCTGCAACATGACATAACCTTAAGTGCCAAATATATTTTGAACTTGAGTTGATTTTCACTATGGCATTGCATTCATTTAGATTACTTGCATTCATTTTGTGTTTGTCATTATTATCCAAATAATAAAGACCACAATTCATATAACCCGAACCAACATATTTATTTCCAAAATAAATATTGTAAACATCATCTGTGAACTGAAATTCATAGCCATTTCTAGTCAAACTAGATATAGAAATGATGTTATTAAAAGCATCAGGTACATATAAAATATTATCCAAACACAAAATATGTCCAAACATGTAAAAAGATTTAGATTCTTTGGCTAAAACTTCAACAGTTGAGCCATTGCCAATCCGGACTCTAACATCTTGAGAACGCTAGCTGCTACTATTTGCTAGTTCCTACATATCATTAGAAATGTGAGAACTAGCACCAGTATCTAAAACCCAAGCTGTAGATGAACTCTGAGTATCATCAGAATCTAAATAACAAGATAAGGACATACCTTCCGAAGGTCTATCCTTCTTGTCCTTCAGAGAAGCAAGATACTCAGGCGCCTTTTCCAAAGGCCCATCCTTCTGGCAGTGGAAACACTTTCCTTTGCCTCCATCAGCTTTAGTCTTCCCTTTCTGTTTAGCTATTTTCTTAGAAGGACCAGGAATTTGAGGTTTCTTTTTCTTATTGCCTTTCTTCTTGTTAGACTTTCCAGCAGAAGAAGATGCAATCAAAGCAACCACTTTTCCTTTATTGTCAGCATATTCTTTTGGGCAATAACCAGCATGTTGAGTAAACCAGCTAAGGTGCATTCCTATTAAATCATATGGAAATTTGTCACAAAATTCCCAAACGACTCAGGAAGGGACTGAAGGATCAAATCCGTCTGTAATTTGAAATCCATGTTGAAGTCATGATGTTCCAACTGCTCAATCAGCCGAATCATCTTGTGGACATGATCCCCAACATTCTGTCTCTCAGACATCCTCATATGGAATAGCTGTCTAGATATCTCATACCTAGCATTCCTGCTGTGCTCACCTTACAACTGTCACACCCTACCCCTCTGTAAGGCATAACATGATTCCGTAGTATATCTAATGAATTACCAACTCCGTCTACTGATAACCCATTAAATACACTACAAGGGATTTTAAAAACTTTTCTTACTTCTTTTACAGTGGTAAGCACTATTTACAGGTGTTAAAAACCTTTTTGAACTGAAGTGATAGAACTGACACATTTGAATTATTTGGAATTTCTGTA
Source organism: Hevea brasiliensis (assembly GCF_030052815.1). NCBI lineage: Eukaryota > Viridiplantae > Streptophyta > Magnoliopsida > Malpighiales > Euphorbiaceae > Hevea > Hevea brasiliensis. Next base: position 53,448,207 of record NC_079499.1, read on the forward strand.
AAAATTTTGGCAGAGTGCCATCTGTATTTTGGATAAAATAGTTCTTCAGAAAACCTGTAAAAAAAAGCACTTCAATAAATTTCCAAATCTCAACTCCAACATATTTCTCAACACAACATATTTCTCAACTCAAATCCACAGTGATTTTTCAAAGTCTAAGATACAAGAAATATAATACAATTTTTACAAGCCAAAATAACTCATAATTATTTTACAACTTCAAGGTACAATTTGAATTTACAACTGCTCAAAATCAAAAATAATATGTACATACAGTGGTCATACATTACAGTACAAAATGCAAAATGTTGGTATACTCATTATACCCGGTAATCTCTCGCTGGAGGTACTAGCAGCCTATTCTGCTGCCCTGTCTGTCTGTCTACCTGCGATAGCAATAAAAAGCTATCACTGAGACAATGTCTCAGTGGTGCACAACATTAACCAAATACATCTTTAAATCACAATTCATAAATCATACAAATAGTGGATACTTAAAACCATAATTAATTTCAAGACAGTAATTGTCAGCAAGAATTTAAACTCCATTTCTCAATATCACAATAATTTCAATAAGTCAGATCATGGTTGAATTCAAAAGACAGTATATGACAATAAGAGTTTAAATTCATTTCACAATCTCACAATACATATCAATAAATCACACACAGCTTAATCATGTTCCAAAGTTCAATTCGTCCCAAAAGCCGATGGCTAATGAGGTATTCAATTCATCCCAAAAGTCGATGACTAATGAGGAATAACATAGCTAGCTAGCAAAAATATGAGTACTCATCCAATTCGTCCTCAACAGGTACACACCTCAACACTTCAGCCAGAGAGGGAATTCAATTCGTCCCACTAGACAAGCTAGCGAGGAATATAATCAATATACATGATAGCTGTGGTTTCAAACCATTTACAGTGCTTTTCAATCAATAAGTATCCATCAAATATTATTTAAACAATTTTTTACAGTTTCACAATTTAAAACAATAATATACAAATAGTTAAAATTTATTTCAATTGAAAATAATTCAAAAGAAATAGCTGTTGTGCACAAACCTCTGATAACTGTCTCTTGGTCTGGACTCAGTGTTTCCTTCCCTTTTCCTGAGTCTTTGGTAACTGAGAAACACAATTTGAAGTGTTTCAGTACTAAATTAAATTGTCTCTAGCGATAATGTTCGATAAGTAATTCACTGAAAGCTATTATTTGCTTAATCAACCTAATATATCGATCCTCGATGCGTTCTAGGTAAATTAGGTTTTAACGTTACTAATATGTCACATTCGATAGTATTTTAGGGTTGGTACATGTTACCGATTTCATTTCCTTGTTTAGTGCATTTTATTGCAACTTGCTGGATTCCGGGATTTAGTTTACCTACCCGGAAGACCTAGTTCCCTCGATTTTCAGGTTTTGGTCAAAACTACAAACTTGTAGATCTATGTCTTATGGAATGCGGGGCAAAATTTCAGGTCATTCTGAGTTATGTAGACCAAGTAATGGTCATTTTACTATTGCTGGTCCAATGGCATCAAATTAGGTCATTTTAGGTCAATTTTGGTCAACTTTGGTTCGGCCAGTTTTTGGACCCAAATTTATGCAAGCTATTTGACTTGCTTATGGTCATTTCTGGGCTTTGGTGTCTTCATAAGACTTGTAGATATGGATCTTAACTATTCATGGTTAAAATTTCAGGTCAATTGGACCTGTTTTGAGTGAGTTATGGCCTAAACACTAACTGCTGCCCAAATGGTCAGTTTTCAGGCCTCACTTGCACTTAATCCGGATTTGGTCATTTTTCAAGCTACCTTGCAAGCAGAATTTTGGTATGTTTCCTTCATGAAAGTTGGCACATTTTGTGCCTAGTTTCACCTCCAATTGGTCTCATACCAATTGGATTCACACATTTAAAGTTATGGCTAAAATGCATGCTGTCCTTAATTACATTGCTTATACATGTATCAATTACACATTTACCTTACTCTAAGTCCACTTCCCTTACCAATTCTGATTTGGTACATTACCCAAACCATTTACTACTTCACCTGAAAGTTACTTTGGGCAGAATACAAACATCCTTAATACCCAAATGAAGTCCTAACTCACAAAGTCCAAATACAACAATAGATACACATAAAAGTCCTAATTATTACATACAATTTCCACAACCAATTTACATACATGTTCATCAACCCTCAATATCACAATTCATCCAACATCTTCATGAATTCAAACATTCATTAAGGAGTCCCAAGGCTGCCGAAATGCTCCACAATGCCAAAGTTTCCCACAATTCGTCAACTTCCATTTCAAGTGCACAATCACCATATACATGTGGAATTAACTAACTAGGACATTAAATCACCCTACTCAACATGAATTCCCACCAAATATATGTAAAAATAAATCATCAAATATACAACTCCATGGCTGTCCAAAATTGGATATATCAAGAACTCCTCAAAACTTAAAAATTCCTTCACAAAGCACACTCCCATAACATGTATACAAAGTTTAACAAAGCAATATTCAAAAATACAAACTTACCTATTGTTAGGACTTGTTAAACTTCACTAAACTTCTTGATTTTGCTATCAAACTCTTCCTTATGATGTGGAGATAATCTTTAATGAAGCCACCTAGGTGTTTGGAAGTGAAATGAGGAGGTTAATGGAGCTTGAAGGCAAAATGGCAATGGAGGTTTTCATCTTTTCATTTCGGCATGGTTGAGGGAATTGGAGAAGATGGAGCTGCAGAATGTGTAATGGAGTTACACCTGCCCAATTAGCTTTTAATTTATTCCTTAGTGGTCCACTTACACAATTTAAATCATATAATAAGTTTAATATGCTAATTACACAATTTTCACTCCACTTTTGGCTATTTACATTAGGTACCACCAAACTAATTTTTCATTTTATTTTCTAAGTGTAATATTATTTATTTTTAATGGAAATTTAGGTCAAAAAACAATTCGGGATGTCAAATGACCACAATGCCCCTATTCGGGTTACATTCCCGATTTTTCGGTAACACCGAGTTTTGTCTGTTTTTCGATTTCTCACTTTTCTTCGTACTAATTATTTAATTTTTCTTTGATATTTCTAATGATATTTATACTTCAATAGGGGTCTCTTTAAGTCCTAAAAATATTTTCCAGGGTTCCCCGCAGTCCAGAGCCAGTCAACGGTCCACGTCGTGACTTCCCGGTGCGGTCACCCATCGCTAGGGTTCTCGGCTCGCTTAACTTGGTTACCTTTCTTTGCTATTATTTTTCTTTTGTTTTTCTTGTGTTTTCTTTTCTTGTATTTCATTATTTTATGTCTCCTCACTCATATCGAAGTGTAGTTCTAGGCATCCTAGCTGTACGGATAACACTGGTCACCGGAACAGTAGAACACACTACCGAACATAGGGGTGTTACAACAACTCTTGTAGGTGAAGGAGGATCTCACTCGCACTCTACATGTTCTCATGTTTCTTCTGTAACTCATTACTCATGGAAGCAAGCATGTAATACTTAGCTCTCATATCATGCTCCTTCCACTTGTCCAAAGTTTCATGTTCCTCTTATGTGGCCTCTGGAGGTAAGGGACCAGGAATATTTGAATCTAGAACATATCTTATATGTTCAAGGTTCAGGACAAGTTTCAAACTTCTTAGCCAATCAGAGAGATTAGGTCCTGTCAACCTATTGCGATCAAGTATGCTTGCAAGGATATTGGATGGTGGTGGTTGTTCTGTCCTCATTATTATTAGAAAATTAACTACAAAAAATAACCAGATTAATTAGTAAATGTATCATGTAATTAACCAAAATGATTATGGTCTTTTAATCAAATTGGTCCTCCCACTAACTTAGCAAATCGTACACTTCCAAAGTAGAAAACGGAAATCCTAGTTGGATAGATTTCTAGTGGGTGATTAAATTCTTATAATTCTATTGATCATCCTCAGGTGCATCCGTTATTGGAATTACAATAAACTATAAGTGAGCAACTTCTTGACCATCACATCTCATGTGAGGTTCAATCCTTTACCTAGCCCCTAATGCTCAAAATCTCAGGTACATCCATTATTGACTTATCTTGCATTAGTTAAGTTGATCCCATTAAGCCAGTAATTATGTAAATAATTTTAATGTCCTCAGGTACATCCAATATTGGCCACCAAACCATTTACATATTTACAACATCTCATGCTTCACAATTATTCTTAAGAAAATCTCTTAAATTAATTACATCTTATGCAAGTATTTAAAATTTATTAAAATAATTGCCTCAATGGAGGGCCTATGTTATAATTACTTTAATTATAGCATTTCCAACTTAATCATTTGTTTGGAAGATTTTACGGTCATCCTAATTACTATTTAGGTCTCACTTTGCACATTATCCATTTAGCATGCATATATCATATAATTGCATACATTCCCATACATCTCATGCAATCATGGATAAGCAGTAAATATGGTATGATCATGGACTTTCTAAAGGATTCAATTCTGAGCCACCAAGAATTGAATCAGGGCATTCCTAGGTGCATTTCATTCATTCATTTTACAAGAATTATTGAAGAAGTACATAATCAACACTTGATCTTGAATTCCTCCCACTGATCCCACCAATGCTCTTGACCTCCTTGAAGTACTTGCAATCCAATTACATAGTAATCCTTGGCATACCAAGGCGAATTTACAAGAGCTTAAATAAATGAAATTACAACACAAAAATTATTACAAACTTAATAATACATGCCCAAAATAAATTAAAATAAATTAATTAATTTACAATCCCAAAGAAACATAAAAGAAATAAATCCAATCACATTGGTCTTTTATAGTCCATGATCATCCATCATGCATATCACTATTTAACAATTAAATAAAATATACATACTTAAATTAAATTGAATATCTCATATTCAACTTAAAAATCCAGATTTGAATATGATTCAAATAAATTTAAAAATTCAGATTTGAATCTCATTCAAACAAATTTAAAAATTCAGATTTGAATCACATTCAAACAACCTTAAAAATTTAGATTTGAATCACATTCAAATAATTTTTAAAATTCTGATTTGAATCATAATTTCATTGTGTGATTAAAACTACTAATTAAACACTTTAATTAGTCAAAGAAAAGGCCTTAGATCATACAACAATTATAGAATTAAAAGCCAAACCTTGAACCACCCATGGAAGCCAAACCATGCGCACCATTGATGGTGTTTTTCAAGCATGCTGCCACACTTCCATTGCAACCAGCAATGGATAAATCATCTCATGATTAAAACACACAATTAAATCATATAATCAACAATCTAAATGGCAAATATAGTGGCTCTGATACCAATTGAAGGAACGGAAACATGAAAAATAGAAGTTTATACCATTGAATTCAAAATTTTTCACCTAGAGTCACATGCATCATGCAAGATTTATTTTTATTTATTTGATTTCAATGATAAATAGCATATTAAAAATCTTTTAATATGTTTTTGGATCTGTATTTGCCATTTAAGATTTTAAAATTAATCAGATTAATTTTAGAACCCTAAATTAAATCAAGAACAAATACACTAACCTCTTGATACACTGCAGTGTATTTGCGCCTTTAAGATTCATCTTCAGGACACCAAATGTTATCCCTCTAGTTTGTCCACACCAAACACCTATGGCAGCCCTTGAACAGCTTCTAAAGCTTTTTCTATTAATTAGAAAATCAAGTTCTACCTTTTAAAAGATTAAAGATTCAAACAGGACACTAGAAACAATTTCTGGTGTTCTTAATTCAAGAGATTGTTTGCTAATCTCATGGATTGATTAGAGAAGAAGAAGAAGAGAAGAGAATTTCACACCAAGGTGGCGGCACAAAGGAGTGGCTGCTGCTTGTGTTTTATTTTTTCTCATAACGACACTTATATAGCTAGGTTAATACATTAAACCCTTGCCACATGTCACCCTTTGATTAGCTCTAAGTTTAAGTGACCCAATCACATTGTGCCAAGTGTCAAACCTCTATTTAATCTTAATTTTAATCATCTTACATGGTTAAAAGACATTTGGCAAGCTTATGTGTAATGACATGCGTCACAGTCTCATGGTGCCACGTGTCACACTGTGAAATAACCAAAATGCCCCTGTGTCTTAATTTTGAGTTCTCAACCCAAAATAATTATTTCTCTTCTTCTAATTAATTTATATCAAATATAAATTAATTAATTAATCTCTATTAATTAATTTCTCATTAATTAAATTCATATTCAAACACTTTAAATATAAATTTAACTTATACTATATATCCTATAATCTAAATTTGGTTTCAAGTCATGCTAGGGACTTTGCAATCTAATTGAAAACCAAACCTATTTAATTAATCAATTAAACTCTTTAATTAATTAATTAAATCATATTTAATTAGGTGATAACTTGTGTATGTGTGTGACTTACTAGGCTCATCACTAATTGGCAATGAGATATGATATCAAATCTTAATACCATCAGAACTCTTTCTTACCATAAATGATTTATCTAAATCATTTTATACACCTCAAAGACCATAGTTAACTAGCATAGCATGCCATGGCCACCCAATTAGTAAAAAGATTTACCTTAAATGAGCCTATAATCATATGTTACCATGCACTGGAATCTCTCTGTTACAAAATCCCAAGTCAAGCTGGAGTCATGGTTTATGTCAAACTCCATTTGCTATGAACATAATGTTCTCTTTTAATTCCAATTCTTGATTAAAAAGATTTTCTCATCAGAAACTCTTTTCTGAATAAATCTATCTGTCCTGGCTAGGAGCTTGAAACATCAAGAACAATTAAATGAAGATAGGATTTTATCTCTATTTACTTAGAGGAATAGATTCCATCTTGATAAACACCTACCTCCATATATAATTAGTAGGAGCCAACACATGCCCATATACCCATACACAGTACAAGTATGAAAGCAGTATCAAACTCAAACTACCTATATACAATATAACTGTGCTATCTCAGGTCTAAAGATTATATGCACTGATATGATTTATGATAAAACATTGACAAGAGTAAACTCCATGTGTTTGTCATAAGTGTCACTGGTTCGGCCTACTTATCATTTATAAGTGCCTATCATGTTTGTTATATGGCATGAGACTCACCATTCCATCTTATTTATATCTCATATAAATAACTTGGGAACAAACATGAATACAATCTTTCTGGATAAGTCATGTCCTTATTATGAAGTGTCCCCGATTGTGAACCTATTTATGATATTTTGTGCTAGAAATAATGTCACTTATATTCTTAACAACTTAAAAATAATATTTCTAACAAAATATCAATGGACCTTTTCTATTACTCATAAATATATTATGTAAATGAAAAAGTGGAAATGCCTTTTATTAATAAAAATATGTACAAGATACATACTAAATGATATGCTCTAGGGCATACTGCTAATAAGGGTTTGCTCATGTAATGGTATGTTAACATTGTAATGGTCAATTAGTGACCATTTAAATGTTTGTGAGGAGGAATTAAAGTGAGTAAGGATGTTGGAGTTGAGCTTAGGCATGCTGCCCTTGGTTACCTGTAGGACTGGTTGTGAGTCTAGTAGGTTTGGGCACCTATAAATGGAGTTGTATAGGTTCAATTAGTGCAAGGCTAATTGGACATGAAACTAAACACATAATAGCACAACTTTGGTGAAGAAACGCTGCCCAGAAAACTAAACCAAATTAACCTAAAAATTACCCTAATCTGGGTGACTTACATTCTGCCTAGGCAAAATGATCAAATGAATAGTGTTCATTCATTTGGTTATAACTCAGTGTAGAAAGGTCCAATTAATATAAAATTTTACCAGCAGAAAGGTGAGACATAGCCCTAAAACTTTCATGAAGAAAATAAACCCAAATTTTGACCATAACATGTCCAAAAACTGACCTGTAGTCAATATACAAAAAGGGCAGAATTGATTCTGCCCAGAAAAATCTGGAAAATTGCAATCTGGCCAGTTATGGTGTTTAGGCCGTAACTTGAGCTATAAAACTCTAAATGGAGTGATTCAAAAAAAGAAATGTAACTAGACACAATAAGGAACAACTTTGATGAAACAATTTTGCCAAATTCCTGCTGTTCAAATAACCAATAGAACAGTAAACTTAGTGCTTGAAATCTGAAAATTGTGAATAACTAACACTAAGATTTGAAATGGTAATGGCAACCAATACTAATAACTTTAGAATGGAAAATGTGGTATGTTGGGGATATTAGAACCAATGTACCTATTGTTTATGAAAAAGTCAACATTTTAGTTGACTAATGAAATGAATATTAACAATGAAACTTCAATTTCAGGAATTGTAAAATTTAAAAGTGTAACATGCCCTAGTACACCTAGTAAGATTGGTTTGGATAGGTTGGTATACCAATAGGGTTCAGTTAACAATACTGCACATGGCATTATGCCATTATGTGATTTTATGGCTTTTAGCCATTCTGATATTATGATGATACTTGGCCCTGTGCCTAATGTTTATTACAGCTTATCAAATATTCTGTTGCACACCGGGACATACATATGTGACCGATGGTGTGACTGCTCGAGGTACTTGATACCCAGTGCCAGTTTACCCGTTTATCTAGTATAGTCATCCAGTATAGGTTACTTGGGCAACCAAAAATGAAAGTTGATAAATTTAATGAAATAATAGATATAACAAGTACCAAATAAATAAGATTACAAATAATTACCAAAAATTTGTCTGCATGAGACATTAATACATTCACTACATATTTATTTTCTTTTAGTTCTTTTTATATTATTATTGGCACCACTAAGCATTATTGCTTAGCGCATTGCTTTTTGCCACGCGTAGGTTCTAGAGAGACTGACAGAGAGCCCAGTAGACCGCAGACTAGGTGAGGCCATCCACAGTTCTGCATAGTGTTCGTGTCACCTCATAGACTTCAGTGCATTGGTAGGACACTAGGTCTCATTTTGGTATTTTGTAATTAAACTTTTATTTTCTCATGTATAATTGAGACTCATATAATATATTTTGGTATTAATGTAAATAGTTAAAATTTGTGTTTATAAATGAAAAATTGAGTATTTATTTATGATTTGTATATGATAATCATGTGAAATGAATGAATTAGAAATAGAAGTATTGTTGAGAAATATTGAGACTTTGTTGATATAATGGAGTTTGGGAATGATTGAAAACGTATTGGAAGTATTTTTCACAGGTTCCGAAGAACTATTTTCTCCATTTTTAGCTGGTACTCTGCTGGATTTTCTATAAAATTTGTGGAACCTCAAATAAATTTATAATTTCAATAAATGACTCAAATGAGGTAAATTTAACAAATTGCACTTCATAACTACGAAGAAATAAATTAAGGAAGAATAAAAATGATTGAAATAAAATATAGTGTTCTGGTACACTGTGTGACATATCTTACTCAGCTATACTATAGACGAGTAAGGGGTGTCACAGGGTATGTCATGAAGGTTAGGCTTAGCCTTCCTAGTATCAATTACATGTGCTAAGTAGGCTTCACAACCCTTTCTTATCAATCTTCTTGCAGTAGTGGCTGATATGACATTAGATAGATAATTTGTCCTTTCTCCCACAATAGTGATCTCCTCATTATCAGGAGTCTTCAATGTGATTCTTTTTAAATAGCAATCCACCATAACTGTCACACCCTACCCCTCTGTAAGGCATAACATGATCCCGTAGTATATCTAATGAATTACCAACTCCGTCTACTGATAACCCATTAAATACACTACAAGGGATTTTAAAAACTTTTCTTACTTTTTTTTTAACTGAAGTGATAGAACTAACACATTTGAATTATTTGGAATTTCTGTAAAAATTTTGGCAGAGTGCTTTCTGTAATTTGGATAAAACAGTTCTTCAGAAAACCTGTAAAAAAAACACTTCAATAGATTTCCAAATCTCAACTCCAACATTTTTCTCAACACAACACATTTCTCAACTCAAATCCACAGTAATTTTTCAAAGACTGAGATAAAAGAAATATAATACAATTTTTACAAGTCAAAATAACTCATAATTATTTTACAACTTCAATGTACAATTTTTATTTACAACTGCTCAAAACCAACAACAATATGTACATACAGTGAACATACATTACATTACAAAATACAAAATATTGGTATACTCATTATACCCGGTAGTCTCTCGCTGGAGGTACTAGCAATTAGTCTGCCTGCTCTGTCTGTCTACTGCGACAAAGAATAAAGCTATCACCGAGACAATGTCTCAGCAGTACAACATTAACCAAATACAAATTTAAATCACAATTCATAATTCAAATAAATAGTGGATATTTAAAAACCATAGTTAAATTCAAGACAATACTGTCATAAGGAATTTAACACAATATCACAATAAATCTCAGTAATTAAAACATAGTTAAATTCAAAAGACAGTAAATGTCAATAAGAATTTAAACTTCATTTCACAAATTATCAAATCGCATAACAACACAATTTAGTCGAATAATTTAAGAATACAGTGTTGCCAATTAATTCACAACTTAAGCCATAACACAAATTTCCGATCAATGCCGCGTTGTACACCACGACAAAGCAATCACAACCCCACTAATCGAAATCAATGAGGAAGGGAGCTAGCTATATAATGAGTACTCATCCGATCACCTCAACTGGTAAACCAGAGAGGGAGAAAAATAAACGATCACGACTCCATAAATGGAGAAGGAAAATAAACGATCACAACCCCATAAATGGAGAAGGAATGATATGATACTGTCATGCTAAGTGTGAACACAAAATCAATTTCAAACATTTTATTCAAACGATTCGTGAGAATCCAATAAATTTCCAAAGTTATAATTTCATTCACAAAATGGCAACACAATTCATAATTATCTTTAATTTCCACAAAAACCATTTACAATGCTTTTCAATCAATAGTATCCATCAAATCATTTACAATGCTTTTCAAGAAATAAATATCCATTCAAACACATTTCCACAATTTAAAACAATAATGTACAAATAGTCATAATTCATTTCAATTGAAAAATTCAAAAGAAATACTGTTGTGCACAAACACAATTTAAATCAATAACATACAATTAATCATATGAAATCTTATTCAGAGTAAAATCAGTTGAAAACTAGTTGTGCACAAACCTCTGATGACTGTCTCCTGGTCTGGACTCAGTGTTTCCTTCCATTTTCCTGAGTCTTTGGTAACTGAGAAACACAATTTGAAGTGTTTCAGTACTAAATTAAATTGTCTCTAACGATAATGTTCGATAAGTAATTCACTGAAGGCTATTATTTGCTTAATCACCTAATATACCGACCTTCGATGCGTTTTAGGTAAATTAGGTTTTTGTGTCATTAATATGTCACATTCGATAGGGTTTTAGGGTTGGTACGTTTTACCAAACTCATTTCCTTGTTTAGTGCATTTTAATGCAACTTGCTGGATTCCGGGATACTAGTTTGACCTAGTCGGACGACCTAGTTCCCTCGGTTTTCGGGTTTCGGTCAAAACTACAAACTTGTAGATCTATGTCTTATTGCACGCGGGGAAAAATTTCAGGTCATTCCGAGTTACGTAGACCAAGTTATGGTCATTTTACTATTGCTGGTCAAATGGCATCAAATTAGGTCATTTTAGGTCAATTTGGTCAACTTTGGTTCGGCCAGTTTTTGGACCCGAACTTGTGCAAGCTGTTTGACTTGCTTATGGTCATTTCTGGGCTTTGGTGTCTTCATAAGACTTGTAGATATGGGTCTTAACTATTCATGGATAAAATTTCAGGTCAATTGGACCTGTCTTGAGTGAGTTATTGCCTAAACACTAACTGCTGCCCAATTAGTCAGTTTTCAGGTTTCAATTGCACTTAATCCGAATTGGTCATTTTTCATGTCACCTTACAAGCAGAATTTTGGTATGCTTTCTCAATGAAAGTTGGCACATTTTGTGCCTAGTTTCACCTCCAATTGGTCTCATACCAATTGAGGTTACACATTTAAAGTTATAGGCTAAAATGTATACTGCCCTTAATTACCTTACTTATACATGTATCCATTACACATTTAATTGCTATATGTCCACTTCCCTTACCAATTCTGTTTTGGTACATTACCAAAACCATATACCACTTCACTTTAAAGTCACTTTGGGCAGATTACACACATCCTCAATACACCAAATAAACTTAAATTTACAAAGTCTAAGTATAATCACATATACACCTAAACATTACTCATTCTTACATACACTTTACACAACCAATCTATATACATATCCATCAATCCTCAATCTCAATATTCTGCCAATACCTTTATGAACTCATACATTTATCAAAGTGTCCCAAGGCTGCCGAAAATCTTTACCATGCCAAAGTGTCCTACAATTCATCAATTTCCATTCCAAGTGCACAATCACCATATACATGTGGAATAATTTACTAGGATATTAAATCACCCTAATCAACATCATTTCTCATCAAATATATGTATAAATATTTCCTTAAATACATAACTCCATGGCTGTCCAAAATGAATATATCAATAACTCTTCAAACTTGAAAATTTTCTTCACAAAGCACACACCCATAACATGTACACAAAGTTTAACAAAGCAACATTCAAAAATGTAAACTTACCTATGGTTGGAGCTTGCTAAACCTTGATTAAACTTCTTGATTTTGGTATCAAGCTCTTCCTTATGATGTGTAGACAATCTTTTATGAAGCTATCTAAGTGATTGGAGTTGAAATGGAGGAGTGAATCAAGCTCATGCAAAAACGGCAATGGAGGACTTTCTCTTCTTCAATTCGGCAAAGTTGAGAGGGTTTGGGGAAGATGAAGTTTCAGCTTGTATAATGGAATTCCAATTGCCCCATTATGTTTTTATTTTATTCCTTTAGTGGCCCACTCACTCAATTAATCATATAATATGTTAAATTCTCACTTATTCCACATTAAACCCTTAATTCTTACTATTTACTTTAGGTACCACCAAATTAATTTTTCATTTTATTTTCTAAGTGTAATATCATTTATTTTCAATGGACATTTAGGTCAAAAGACAATTCGGGATGTCAAATGACCATAATGCCTCTGTTCGGGTTGCATTCCCGATTTTTCGGTAACACCGGGTTTTGTCTGTTTTTCGATTTCTCACTTTTCTTTGTACTAATAATTTAATTTTTCTTTGATATTTCTAATGATATTTATGCTTCAATAAGGGTCTATTTAAGTCCTAAAAATATTTTCGTGGTTCCCGCAAATCGAGTATTAGTCAACGGTGCACGCCATGACTTCCCGGTGCGGTCACCCATCGCTAAGGTTCTCGGCTCGCTTAACTTGGTTACATTTCCTTGCTATTATTTTTCCTTTATTTTTCTTGTATTTTCTTTTCTTGTATTTCATTATTTTATGTCTCCTCACTCATATTGAAGTGTAGTTCTAGGCATCCTAGCTGTCCGGACAACACTGGTCACCGGAACAGTAGAACGCACTACCGAACTTAGGGGTGTTACAATTCTCCCCCCCTTAAATAAATTTCGTCCACGAAATTTTACCCAATAGCCATCTTACAATAGTCATACGTTTATTTTCTCCTTTCTATATGATCGTATAATCTTTTTTTTTTCTCAAATTTGTATAAGACTTTTAATAATCTAATACAATGTTTAATTTGTTTGGATAACACCAATCTCCTCTTACTATTATGCTGTCTAATATTTCGGTTCACGTTGCTTCTTGAATGACCCTTGAGGTCATGTTAGAATCATTCATCAGTCATTAGTCCTCTGACCATTCTGGTCCATAGTCTTCCTCACATTCGTAATATTTCTTTGTTATATAAGAATCAACTATGCAAATCTCTACTTCCATAACTCTTTTTATCTGTCAATATTTTATAACTTACTTTCTTTTGTACCGAACTATAACCTTTCGATATTCTAACTTTTGAGTTTTAGATCCCTAAGTAGGATTTTCAAACTTATTTCTAACAATTAAATTATGTCCTGGCATAACTATACAAAAACAGATGCTGTTGGCAACTATCCTCATCTAGGTGTACTAGGTGTACTATCAGGTAGTACGTAGCTCTACACAATAATCTCAAGTTAGTACTATAATTCGCAGTTTACAGTATAAACATCAAGAACATTGCATAGTTACTACAATACATCCCAATAAATCAAACTATCCTATCCTTTATCCTTTTTGAATTCACTGATATCCAAACTTATTCTGATTACAATATCCATTAACAATTACTAACAGTAACATCTCTGCCTTCATCTAGAGCAATTCTATTATCAGAACTTACTTTTACGTCCTCTTGCTTTACATTAAATAGGCTCGCCAATTAGCTTTATAATTTATGGTGTGTCAGGAAATACTTTTCGCCGATAAACTCTTCCAAAACTAATTTCACTTATTATCACAATCCCTATCCTAAAGGACTAATCACTAATGCATTAAAATTTATTTCCCTGACCTCCTGTCCTAGCGGACTTGTTACTAGGACCTCAAAGTCCATTTTTGTACATGGAATAGCAATGCAATCAATGATGCTAGCACTCACATAAGAATGGGTAGAACCCGGATCAAATAACACAAACACATCTTGGTTAAAAGTTGAGAAGGTACCAGCCACAACATCAGATGTCTCGGCGTCTTCCTCTGTCTCATTGCATAGACTCGACCGAGAATCGCCTTGCTCTGAATGTTTCATTGTACCTTGGTCACTCTTTGGGCTACCTCTACCCCGCTCTACCTCTTTGGGTGGTTGTGAACTTCTAGTGATAGGGCTCTGGACTGACCCTTCTGCAGTAGTAGGAGGTGGTCCAACTCTGCGACTACTGGTGCAATCCTTGGCAAAGTGTCCTGTGCCTCCACAGTTATAACAGGCTCCAATAGCCTTATAGCATATCCCACCATGATATCTTCCACAATTTTCACATTGGCGGGAATGGTAGGAACCTCCGGTACTCTGCTGACCAGATAGAGGAGGTTTCTGTCCTAAATGTCTTCCCCTACCAGACTTCTTGCCACCTCTGCTGTGTCCCTCATAGTTTTTCTTTGATATTTCTAATGATATTTATGCTTCAATAAGGGTCTATTTAAGTCCTAAAAATATTTTCCAGGGTTCCCCATAGTCCAGGGCTAGTCAACGGTCCACGCCATGACTTCCCGGTGCGGTCACCCATCGCTAAGGTTCTCGGCTCGCTTAACTTGGTTACATTTCTTTGCTATTATTTTTCCTTTATTTTTCTTGTATTTTCTTTTCTTGTATTTCATTATTTTATGTCTCCTCACTCATATTGAAGTGTAGTTCTAGGCATCCTAGCTGTCCGGACAACACTGGTCACCGGAACAGTAGAACGCACTACCGAACTTAGGGGTGTTACAATAACTTGGTGGTGTGATAACCAGTCCATTCCTAAAATTACATCAAACTCATGAAATGGCAGCTCAATAAAGTCTGCTAAAAACTCATACTCTTGAATCATCAAAGGGACAACCCCTACAGACCTTGTTCACCATCACACTATGGCCTAAAGGATTAGTAACTAGGAAGTCTTGCTTAATAGTTTCAACCTTTAAACCCCTCTCTACTAGAATGGCAATGCATATGTAAGAATGAGTTGAGCCTAGGTCTATTCCTGTCTGTGCTGATGGAATAGTCCTCCTGGGATAGTCCCTCTGGATGTGTTATATGGCCCCACATCTATAGTAAGCTCCAGTCAATCCCCAACATTCACCTCTATGCCTCCTCCTACAATGTGTGCATGCTGTTGGGGCAGAACCTCTCACTGTTGATCCTCGTGTGCTAGCCTCTAATACTGTCAAATGGCTTCTCTTAAATATGGATATGGACCCCTGTCCTGGCCTCTGAGTTGGTGCTTGACTAGACTGCCCTCTGTGCCTTTTACTGGCTGTGAATGTGGAGCTAGACTGGCCAAAGCCTCTCCTCTACTGTTCACCCCTCTTACTCTGCTCATTAACTCGAACTCTCTCCACATTCATAGTTGCTGCCACAAGCTGGGTGAAATTAGTATGCTACAGTGCCATGATATCAGTCTAATACTGTCATTGAGGCCTTTCTCAAACCTCTTACATCTCTCTGCATCGGTGGGAACAATCTCCATGGCGTACTTACTTAGCTGGACAAATTCCTGCTCATATTCTGCCATTGTTATCTACCTCTGCCTTAGAGAAATAATCTCTCTCCTCCTGTTCTCCAAATAAATATGGCTGATATACTTCTTTCAGAATTTCACCAGAAAGAATTCCCATGTTACCACATCTGTAAAACCCTTATACCAAGTAATTCTGTACATTCTACTGTTCCGATAACTAATGTCTATTTGGACAGCTAGAATGTCAAGAAATGGATAAAAATAAAAGAAATGGACCCCAATAGGTTAAATGAGCCTAAGTTACAGCGATGAGTGACCTACATGGGAAGCAACTATAAGTTTAGTTGCTACCCAAAATTCGTGTGGGACCCTACAGAGACCTTAATGAAGGAATTATTTAGAAATTATTGGGAATGTGAAAATCATAGAAATGAGAAGAGAATAAGTACCAATAAGTGAATCAAAACTTAAGGAATGATTGGGTATTATGGAAAAAGATGGACTATAACCCGATGAAGAGCATTTTGGTCATTTCACTTGAAGAGGTGAGTTTTGATCAAAATGTCAATTAAATTATATGAAATTTATGTATTGAAAAATGAAGAAAATTTGAGGAAAATTCAAATGTAAATGTGTAAAGAAAAGAAAAGAAGTGAAAAATCCAAATTTTAATTTGAATTATGACATAAGCATCACTTATTTATGACCTCATTAAACTAAGGACCTATAAATACTAGACATACACCATTTTAATCATTAAAATTAAAAAGAAAATTCATCTTCTTCCTCCTTTGAATATGATTCAAACAACTTTAAACATTCAGATTTGAATCACATTCAAACAACTTTTAAAATTCAGATTTGAATCACATTCAAACAATTTTTAAATTTCTGATTTGAATGAAAATTTAATTGTGTGATCAAAACTCTAATTAAACAATTTAATTAGACATAGGATGAGCTTTTAGATCATATAACAATTGCAAATTAAAAACCCAAACCTTGCGCCAACCATGAAGGCCAAAGATGGCACACCAATGATGGTGTTCTTCAAGCATAGCACGCCGCCACACATCCATTGCAACCAGCAATGGATAAATCATCTCATGATCAAAACACATAATTAAATCATATAATCAACAATCTAAATAGCAAATATAGTGGCTCTGATACCAATTGAAGGAGTGGAAGCATAAAAAACACAAGTTTATACTATTGAATTCAAAAATTATCACCTAGGGTCACATATTTCATGCAAGATTTATTTTTTATCCATTTGATTTCAATGATAAACAACATATTAAAACTTTTTTCATATGTTTTTAGATCTGTATTTGCCATTTAAGATTTTAAAATTAATCAGATTAATTTTAGAACCCTAGATTAGATTAAGAATAAATACACTAATCTCTTGATGCACTACAGCGTATTTGTGCCTTTGGGATGCTTCTTCAGGACACCAGATGTTGTCCCTCTAGCTTGTCCACACCAAGTTCACCTATGGCAGCCCTTGAACAGCTTCTAAAGCTTTTTCTATTAATTAGAAAATCAAGTTTTGCCCTTTGAGAGATTAAAGATGTAAACATGACACTAGAAACAATTTCTATTATTTTTAATTCAAGAGATTATTTGCTAATCTCTTGGAATTGATGGGAGATGAAGAAGAAGAGAGAATGGGAGCTTCAAGGGTGGCGACACAAAGAGGAGGCAGCAGCTTGTGTTATTTTTCTTTTCATAACAACACTTATATAGCTAAGTAACCACTTAAAACCCTTGCCACATGTTGTAACACCCCTAAGTTCGGTAGTGCGTTCTACTGTTCCGGTGACATTGTCTCAGCGATAGCTTTTTATTGCTGTCGCAGGTAGACAGACAGATAGGGCAGCAGACTAGGCTGCTATTACCTCCAGCGAGAGATTTTCGGGTATAACGAGTATACCACATTTTGTATTTTGTGCGGTAATGTATGATCACTGTATGTACATATTGTTTTGGTTTTGAGCAGTTGTAAATTAAAATTGTACATTGACATTGTGAAGTAAATTATGAGTTATTTTGGCTTGTAAAAATTGTATTATATTTCTTTTATCTTAGTCTTTGAAAAATCACTGTAGATTTGAGTTGAGAAATATGTTGTGTTGAGAAAAATGTTGGATTTGAGATTTGGAAAATATATTGAAGTGCTTTTTACAGGTTTTCTGAAGAATTGTTTTATCCAAAATACAAATGGCACTCTGCCAAAATTTTTACAGAAATTCCAAATAAGTCAAATGTGTTAGTTCTATCACTTCAGTTCACAAAAGTTTTTAACACCTGTAAATAGTGCTCATCGCTGTAAAAGAAGTAAGAAAAGTTTTTAAAATCCCTTGTAGTGTATTTAATGGGTTATCAGTAGACGGAGTTGATAATTCATTAGGTATACTACGGGATCATGTCATGCCTTACAGAGGGGTAGGGTGTGAAATGTTTTAGTGGTATCAGAGCAAAGTTTTTAAATTATGTTTTCACCTGTTACTTGAATATTCTTTCTTCATAGTACAACTGCTCAATATCATTGTTTGATACATACAGTACATTACATTATAAATATGCACTAACGGGAGGAAATCTCCTTGTGTTATTGGTTCAGGAGATCTAAAATCCTCGCATTGACTATGGAAGAGGGTGATCGTTCAGTCGATCAATCTATTGAGGCTGAGGTGCAAGGGGATGCCCCAGGCTTACATAATGTCAGTGGTTCAGCTGCACCAGCCCCTGCAGTATCGCAGCTTCGCTCGGCTCGCCACAGATGGCTGCAATGTTTCAACAAATGGCTGGTAATGTACCTACTCAAGTCCCAATACAGACACCAGTGGTACAACCACAGTCTCCTACTAGGCAGTATGACAAATTGATGAAGTATGGGGCTACAGAGTTTAAGGGGACAGTAGATCCTCTAGAAGCTGAACAATGGTTGGAGAGGATAGATAGGGTGTTCAAGAAGCTACATTGTACAGAGGAGCTCATATTTGAATACTCAGTGTCCTTACTACAGGGGGATGCTTATGACTGGTGGAAAACCATTCCCCACAGTCTATTAGAACCTGCAGTGCTAACATGGAATGACTTTCTCAGGGAATTCAGACAGAAATATGTCCCTGATGCTTATGTAGACCAAAAGTTACAAGAATTCCTAAGTCTGAAACAGGGGAACAGATCAATGGCTGAGTATGAAAGAGAATTTTCCCGCCTGAGCCATTATGCAGTAAGTTTACTTGCTACCAGCAGGGAGAGATGCAAGAGGTTTGAAACCGGCTTGAAGCCCAGTATCAGACTACAAGTAGTTGGCTTCAAACACACTAACTTCTCTGAACTTATTTCTCAAGCTCTAGAGTTAGAAAGAATTGAGTCTGAAGCTGCTCCTGAGAAAAAGAAATCAGAGAAGACAGAGAAAGAGGGAAAATCAGTAGAACAGAGTTCCAGTGGTCCTACTGGAAAGAGGAAGAACTATGAGGGACACAGCAGAGGTGGCAAGAAGTCTGGTAGGGGAAGACATTCAGGACAGAAACCTCCTATATCTGGTCAGCAGAGTATCGGAGTTTCCTACCATTCCTGCCAATGTGAAAATTGTGGAAGATATCATGGTGGGATATGCTATAAGGCTATTGGAGCCTGTTATAACTATGGAGGCACAAGACACTTTGCCAAGGACTGCACCAGTAGTCGTAGAGTTGGACCACCTCCTACTACTGCAGAAGGGTCAGTCCAGAGCCCTGTCACTAAAAGTTCACAACCACCCAGCAGAGGTAGAGGCAGGGGTAGAGGTAGCCCAGCAGGCAGCCAAGGTACAATGAAACATTCAGAGCAAGACAGTGCTCCGGTCAGAGTCTATGCAATGAGACAGAGGGAAGAGGCCGAGACATCTGATGTTGTGGCTGGTACCTTCTCAACTTTTAACCAAGATGTGTTTGTGTTATTTGATCCGGGTTCTACCCATTCTTATGTGAGTGCTAGCATCATTGATTGCATTGCTATTCCATGTACAAAAATGGACTTTGAGGTCCTAGTAACAAGTCCGCTAGGACAGGAGGTCAGGGAAATAAATTTTGATGCATTAGTGATTAGTCCTTTAGGATAGGGATTGTGATAATAAGTGAAATTAGTTTTGGAAGAGTTTATCGGCGAAAAGTATTTCCTGACACACCATAAATTATAAAGCTAATTGGCGAGCCTATTTAATGTAAAGCAAGAGGACGTAAAAGTAAGTTACAG
The DNA here is from genome assembly GCF_030052815.1 of Hevea brasiliensis. Classification (NCBI taxonomy): domain Eukaryota; kingdom Viridiplantae; phylum Streptophyta; class Magnoliopsida; order Malpighiales; family Euphorbiaceae; genus Hevea; species Hevea brasiliensis. Next base: position 53,468,656 of record NC_079499.1, read on the forward strand.
TAATAGAATTGCTCTAGATGAAGGCAGAGATGTTACTGTTAGTAATTGTTAATGGATATTGTAATCAGAATAAGTTCGGATATCAGTGAATTCGAAAAGGATAAAGGATAGGATAGTTTGATCTATTGGGATGTATTGTAGTAACTATGCAATGTTCTTGATTGTTTATCTTCAGAACTGCGGTTTATAGTACTAACTTGAGATTATTGTGTAGAGCTACGTACTACCGATAGTACACCTAGATGAGGATAGTTGCCAACCAGATCTGATTTTGTATAGTTATGCCATGACATAATTTAATTGTTAGAAATAAGTTTGAAAATCCTACTTGGGGATCTAAAACTCAAAAGTTAGAATATCGAAAGGTTATAGTTCGGTACAAAAGAAAGTAAGTTATAAAATATTGACAGATAAAAAGAGTTATGGAAGTAGAGATTTGAATAGTTGATTCATATATAACAAAGAAATATTACGAATGTGAGGAAGACTATGGACCAGAATGGTCAGAGGACCAATGACTGATGAATGATTCTAACATGACCTCAAGGGTCATTCAAGAAGCAACGTGAACCGAAATATTAGACAGCATAATAGTAAGAGGAGATTGGTGTTATCCAAACAAATTAAAGATTGTATTAGATTATTAAAAGTCTTATACAAATTTAAGAAAAAAAAAAAAGATTATACGATCATATAGAAAGGAGAAAATAAACGTATGACTATTGTAAGATGGCTATTGGGTAAAATTTCGTGGACGAAATTTATTTAAGGGGGGGAGAATTGTAACACCCCTAAGTTCGGTAGTGCGTTCTACTGTTCCGGTGACCAGTGTTGTCCGGACAGCTAGGATGCCTAGAACTACACTTCAATATGAGTGAGGAGACATAAAATAATGAATTACAAGAAAAGAAAATATAAGAAAAACAAAGGAAAAATAACAGCAAAGAAATATAACCAAGTTAAGCGAGCCGAGAACCCTAGCGATGGGTGACCGCACCGGGAAGTCACGGCGTGGACCGTTGACTAGCCCTGGACTGCGGGGAACCTTGGAAAATATTTTTAGGACTTAAATAGACCCTTATTGAAGTATAAATATCATTAGAAATATCAAAGAAAAATTAAATTATTAGTACAAAGAAAAGTGAGAAATCAAAAAATGGACAAAACCCGGTGTTACCGAAAAATCGGGAATGCAACCCGAACGGGGGCATTATGGTCATTTGACATCCCGAATTGTCTTTTGACCTAAATGTCCATTAAAAATAAATAATATTACACTTAGAAAATAAAATGAAAAATTAATTTGGTGGTACCTAAAGTGAATAGCTAGAATTAAGGGTTTAATGTGGAATAAGTAGGAATTTAACATATTATATGAATTAATTAGAGTAAGTGGACCACTAAAGGAATAAACTAAGGATAATGGGGCAGGTGTAAGTCCATAATACAAGCTGAAACTTCATCTTCTCCAAATGAATTCATCCATGCCGATTTGAGAAGGAAGAAAATCCTCCATTGCCGTTTTTGCATGAGCTTGATCCACTCCTCCATTTCAACTCCAATCACTTAGATAGCTTCATAAAAAATTGTCTACACATCATAAGGAAGAGCTTGATACCAAAATCAAGAAGTTTAATCAAGGTTTAGCAAGCTCCAACCATAGGTAAGTTTACATTTTTGAATGTTGCTTTGTTAAACTTTGTGTACATGTTATGGGTGTGTGCTTTGTGAAGAAAATTTTCAAGTTTGAAGAGTTCTTGATATATCCAGTTTGGACAGCCATGGAGTTGTGTATTTGATGATTTATTTTACATATATTTGATGAGAAATTATGATGAATAGGGTGATTTAATGTCCTAGTAGTTAAATTCCATGTATATGTGGTGATTGTACAATGGGGATTGAAGTTGACGAATTATGGACACTTTGGCATGGTGAAGCTTTATGCAGCCTTGGGACACTTTGATAAATGTATGAGTTCATGAAGGTATTGGCAGAATATTGACATTGAGGATTGATGGATATGTATATAGATTGGTTGTGTAAAGTGTATGCAAGAATGAGTAATGTTTATGTGTATATGTGATTGTACTTAGACTTTGTAAATTTGAGTTTATTTGGTGTATTGAGGATGTGTGTAATCTGCCCAAAGTGACTTTAAAGTGAAGAGGTATGTGGTTTTGGTAATGTACCAAAACAGAATTGGTAAGGGAAGTGGACATATAGCAATTAAATGTGTAATGGATACATGTATAGGTAAGGTAATTAAGGGCAGTATACATTTTAGCCTATAACTTTAAATGTGTAACCTCAATTGGTATGAGACCAATTGGAGGTGAAACTAAGCACAAAATGTGCCAACTTTCATTGAGAAAGCATACCAAAATTCTGCTTGCAAGGTGACATGAAAAATGACCAATTCGGATTAAGTGCAATTGAAACCTGAAAACTGACCAATTGGGCAGCAGTTAGTGTTTAGGCCATAACTCACTCAAAACAGGTCCAATTGACCTGAAATTTTAACCATGAATAGTTAAGACCCATACCTACAAGTCTTATGAAGACACTAAAGCCCAGAAATGACCATAAGCAAGTCAAACAGCTTGCACAAGTTCGGGTCCAAAAACTGGCCGAACCAAAGTTGACCAAATTGACCTAAAATGACCTAATTTGATGCCATTTGACCAGCAATAGTAAAATGACCATAACTTGGTCTACATAACTCAGAATGACCTGAAATTTTGCCCCGCGTGCAATAAGACATAGGTCTACAAGTTTGTAGTTTTGACCAAAACCCGAAAACCGAGGGAACTAGGTCGTCCGACTAGGTCAAACTAGTATCCCGGAATCCAGCAAGTTGCATTAAAATGCACTAAACAAGGAAATGAGTTTGGTAAAACGTACCAACCGTAAAACCCTATCGAATGTGACATATTAATGACACAAAAACCTAATTTACCTAAAACGCATCGAAGGTCGGTATATTAGGTGATTAAGCAAATAATAGCCTTCAGTGAATTACTTATCGAACATTATCGTTAGAGACAATTTAATTTAGTACTGAAACACTTCAAATTGTGTTTCTCAGTTACCAAAGACTCAGGAAAAGGGAAGGAAACACTGAGTCCAGACCAGGAGACAGTCATCAGAGGTTTTTGCACAACTAGTTTTCAACAAATTTTACTCTGAATAAGATTTCATATGATTAATTGTATGTTATTGATTTAAATTGTGTTTGTGCACAACAGTATTTCTTTTGAATTTTTCAATTGAAATGAATTATGACTATTTGTACATTATTGTTTTAAATTGTGGAAATGTGTTTGAATGGATATTTATTGCTTGAAAAGCATTGTAAATGATTTGATGGATAGTATTGATTGAAAAGCACTGTAAATGGTTTTTGTGGAAATTAAAGATAATTATGAATTGTGTTGCCATTTTGTGAATGAAATTATAACTTTGGAAATTTATTGGATTCTCACGAATCATTTGAATAAAATGTTTGGAATTGATTTTGTGTTCACACTTAGCATGACAGTATCATATCATTCCTTCTCCATTTATGGGGTTGTGATCGTTTATTTTCCTTCTCCATTTATGGAGTCGTGATCGTTTATTTTTCTCCCTCTCTGGTTTACCAGTTGAGGTGATCGGATGAGTACTCATTATATAGCTAGCTCCCTTCCTCATTGATTTCGATTAGTGGGGTTGTGATTGCTTTGTCGTGGTGTACAATGCGGCATTGATCGGAAATTTGTGTCATGGCTTAAGTTGTGAATGAATTGGCAACACTGTATTATTAAATTATTCGACTAAATTGTGTTGTTATGCGATTTGATAATTTGTGAAATGAAGTTTAAATTCTTATTGACATTTACTGTCTTTTGAATTTAACTATGTTTTGATTACTGAGATTTATTGTGATATTGTGTTAAATTCCTTATGACAGTATTGTCTTGAATTTAACTATGGTTTTTAAATATCCACTATTTATTTGAATTATGAATTGTGATTTAAATTTGTATTTGGTTAATGTTGTGCACCACTGAGACATTGTCTCAGCGATAGCTTTTTATTGCTGTCGCAGGTAGACAGATAGACAGGGCAGCAGACTAGGCTGCTATTACCTCCAGCGAGAGATTTTCGGGTATAACGAGTATACCACATTTTTGTATTTTGTGCGATAATGTATGATCACTGTATGTACATATTGTTTTGGTTTTGAGCAGTTGTAAATTAAAATTGTACATTGACATTGTGAAGAAAATTATGAGTTATTTTGGCTTGTAAAAATTGTATTATATTTCTTTTATCTCAGTCTTTGAAAAATCACTGCAGATTTGAGTTGAGAAATATGTTGTGTTGAGATAAATGTTGGATTTGAGATTTGGAAAATATATTGAAGTGCTTTTTACAGGTTTTCTGAAGAACTGTTTTATCCAAAATACAGATGGCACTCTCCCAAAATTTTTACAGAAATTCCAAATAAGTCAAATGTGTTAGTTCTATCACTTCAGTTCACAAAATTTTTTCACACCTGTAAATAGTGCTCACCACTGTGAAAGAAGTAAGAAAAGTTTTTAAAATCCCTTGTAGTGTATTTAATGGGTTATCAGTAGACGGAGTTGATAATTCATTAGGTACACTACGGGATCATGTCATGCCTTACAGAGGGGTAGGGTGTGACACATGTCACCTTTTGATTAGCTCTAGGTTTAATTGACCCAATCACATTGTGCTAAGTGTCAAACCTATATTTAATGTGACACCCCTTACCCGTCTATAGTGAAGCCGAGCAAGATAGGCCACACAGTGTACAGGAACACCTTTTTTTAATTCAATCATTTTTTTTTATTCTTCCTTATTTATTTTTTCATAGTTATGAAGTATAATTTATGAAATATAATTCATTTAAGTCATTTATTGAAATTATAATTTATTTGAGGTTTCGAAAATTTTATAGAAAATCCGGCAGAATACCGGCTAAAAATGGAGAAAACAGTTCTTCGAAACCTGTGAAAAACACTTCCAATAATCATTTCCAATTATTCTCAAACTCTAATAACCATCAACATGGTCTCAACATTAGCAATCATTTCAAGTTCTCAACATTAATCCACAATTTCGTTAAAATTCAAAATCAGCTAAAATTTCATGAAGATATTCTAAAATTATATTAATTAACAAAATTCTTCAAAATATGTACATCAACATATGATTACATAAATTTACTATTTACATGAGTTCATAATTTACAAATCACAAACTACTACCTATTACAAAATGCAAAAACATAATTTCAAAAGGGACCTAAAGGTCCTACCACTGATGCACTGTAGATAAGAGGTGACTCTGACTCTAGGCAGATCTGTGACCTCACCCAATCTGTGGTTTGCTAGGCTTTCTGTCTGTCTCTCCAGAACCTACGCGTGGCAAAAAGCGACGCGCTAAGCAATAATGCTTAGTGGTGCCAATAATAAAATAAAAAGAACTAAAAAGAAATAAATATGCAGTGAGTGTATTGATATCTCATGCAGACAAATTTTTTATAATTATTGGTAGTTTTATTTATTTATTTGGTACTTGTTATATTCATTATTTCATTAAATTTATCAACTTTCATTTTTGTTTGCCTAAGTAACCTATACTGGATGACTGGACTGGATAAACGGGTAAACTAGCACTGGGTATCTAGTACCTCGGGCCGTCACACCATTGGTCACATATGCATCTCTCGGTGTGTAACAGAACAGCTAATAAGCTGTAATAACATTAGGCACAAGGACAAGCATCAACACAATGTCAGAATGGCTAAAAGCCATGAAATCACAGAATGGCATAATGCCGTCTGCAGTACTACTAACTGAACCCTATTGGCATGCCAACCTATCCAAACCAATCTTGTTAAGTGTACTAGGGCATGTTACACTTTTAAACTTTACAAATCTTGAAATTTAAGTTTAGGTGTTACTATTCATTTCATTAGTCAACTAAAATATTAACTTTTGCATAGACAATAGGTACATTGGTTCTAATACTCCCAACATACCATATTTTGCATTCTAAAGTTGTTGGTATTGGTTGCCAATACCATTTCTAAGCTTAATGTTAATTGTTCAAAATTTTCAAATTTCAAGCCTTGTGTTTACTGTTCCATTGGTCATTTTTATAGTAGGAATTTGGCAAAGTTTTCTTCATGAAAGTTGTTCCTTATTTTGTCTAGTTATATTTCTTTTTTTGAATCACTCTATTTGGAGTTTTGTAGCTCAAGTTATGGCCTAAGAACCATAACTGGCCGGATTGGATAGAATCCAAAATTCTGGGCAAAACTGGTTCTGCTAAATTTGGTAACCTAAGTTTGGTTGGCAATTTCACTAGGTTATGGTCAGAATTTGGATTTGTGTTCTCCATGAAAGTTGTAGGTCTATTTTTTAGATTTCTTCTGGTAAAATTTCAAGTCAATTGAACCTTTCTACACTGAGTTATGACCAAATGAATAAACACTGTTCATTTGATCATTTTGCCCAGGCAGAATGCAAGTCACCCGGATCAGGATAATTTTTAGGTCAACTTGGTTTGGTTTTTTTAGCAAGGTTTCTTCACTAAAATTGTGCCATTATGTGTCTAGTTTCATGTCCAATTTTTTGCACCAATTGAACCTCTACAACTCTAGTTATTGCTGCCCAAACTTACTGGACTCATGGTCAGTCCTGCAGGTCAGCCAAGGGCAGCTTGCCTAACCTCAATTCCATTATCCTAAATCACTTCAATTCCTCCTCACATATAGTCAAATGGTCACTAATTGACCATTACAATTTTCATATACCATTATATGAGCAAAACCTAATTTTGTTCAAGTCTCCAAGTTTTCTAGTTCCATACATACATTTCACTTGCACTTAAATGTTTAAACACTCATCTCATGTCAAGGCAACTCACATACCATTTTGTTTCAAGGAAATTGATGAAACCCTTAACATCCCTAAGCTGCAGAAATTGTATAGATAAATACACATAAATTATATTATGTTTTAATGACAATTTCCACTTGACTCATGGCCTTAAACATGAATTAGGCAAGAAAAGGAGGAGATTGGACATTAACCTTTAATGGAGTTAATTTTTAATCTTGCAAAAGCTCTTCTTTGTCACTTCTTTTTGCTGCCTTAACCTTGCCCAAGGTGCAAAGACAATTTTTTATGAAAGGTTTAAGAGGTTTTATGAGGGAAATTGAAGGGAATTAAAGCTTAAAGAAAGAAAAAGCTATGGAGGAAGAGAGATGAGTTCGGCCACAAGAGAGGAGAAAGAGAATCTGATTGTTTTCTTTCATTTTCTGCCCCATTTATTCATTTTAAATGGGTTATAGCCATGTGTCACCATGTGATTGGGTGAAGGCACATTAATGACATCATGTGATGTCATAAATTCCCATTTAATTCATTTTTTTTCTTTTCTTTTCTATTCATTTTCAATTCAATTTTTAGTAATATTTATTCACATTTTATGTCATAATAATTATTTACTTAACTGAACAAGTCGGCCAAAAATCATCTCTGAAGATGAAATGACCAAAATGCCCTCCGTTAGGCTTAACAGACCAAAATTGTCTGTACCGATTGAAAAATTTTTCTAAGCATTTTCTTGGCATTCTAATGCCATAGGAACTTCAATGACCCTTCTCTGGAGTCTCAAAAATTATTTTATGAATTTTTCCCTGGGTTTAGGGCTCCTAGTTGCGAGAACCGCAACTTCCCACTAGGTTACCCATCACTAGGGTACCAGCTCATTTAACTTGGTTGTATTTTATTTCTAAAATTTTTCCTAAATTTTTTTTATTAATATTTGAGTTAATTATAATTTCTCACTTTAGTTTAAATATTTTTCCGGACGTTCTAGCTATCCGGACCGACACTGGTCACCGGAACAGTAGAATGTACGAAGTTAGTACAGGGAGGGTGTTACATTTAATCTTAATTTTAATCATCTTACATGATTAAAAGGCATTTAGCAAGTTTATGTGTAGTGCCATGTGTCACCATCACATGGTGCTACATGTCACCTTGTGAAATGACCAAAATGCCCCTGTGTTTTAATTTTGAGTTCTCAACCCAAAATAATTATTTATCTTCTTCTAATCAATTTATATCAAATATAAATAAATTAATTAATCTCTATTAATTAATTTCTCATTATTTAAATTCATATTTAAACACTTTAAATATAAATTTAACTTATACTATACATCCAATAATCTAGATTTGGTTTCAAGCCATGCTAGGGACCTTGCAATCTAATTGCAAACCAAACCTACTTAATTAATCAATTAAACTCTTTAATTGATTAATTAAATCATATTTAAGTTGTTGATTACTTGTGTATGTGTGTGACTTACTAGGCTTATCACTAATCGGCAATGAGACATAATATCAACTCTTAATATCATCAGAACTCTTTCTTACCATAAATGATTTCTCTAAACCATTTTATGCATCTCATAGACCATGGTTAACACTTAGCATAGCATGCCATGGCCACCCAATTAGTAATAAGGTTTACCTTAAATGAACTTATAATCATATGTTACCATGCACTAGAATCTCTCTGTTACAAAATCTCAACTCAACCTATAGTCATGGTTTATGTCAAACCTCATTTGCTATAAATATTATGTTCTCTTTTAATTCCAGTTCTTGATTAAAAAGATTTACTCATCAGAAACTATTTTTTGATTAAATCTATCTGTCCTGGCCAGGAACTTGAAATATCAAGAACAATTAAATGAACATAGGATTTTATCACTATTTACTTAGAGGAACAGATTCCATCTTGATCAACACCTACCTCCATATATAACTAGTAGGAGCCAACACATGCCCATATACCCATACACAGTACAAGTATGAAAGTAGTATCAAACTCAAATCACCTATATACAAGATAACTATGCTATCTCAAGTCTAAAGATTATATGCACTGATCTGATTTATGACAATACATTGACAAGAGTAAACTCCATGTGCTTGTCATAAGTGTCACTGTTTTGGCCTACTTATCATGTATAAGTGCCTATCATGTTTGTTATATGGCATGAGACTCACCATTCCAAGTTATTTATATCTCATATAAATAACTTGGACTTGGGAACAAACATGAATACAATATTTCTGGATAAGTCATGTCCTTATTGTGAAGTATCCTCGATTGTGAACCTATTTATGATACTTTGTACTAGAAATACTGTCACTCATATTCTTAGCAACTTAAGAATATAATTTTGTTATGTAAACGGAAAAGTGGAAATGCCTTTTATTAATAAAAACATATACAAGATACATACTAAATGATATGCTCTAGGGCATACTACTAATAATCTCCCACTAGCACTAGAGCCATTCATTACAATATCTTAGACCCATCTTCTCAAGATGTCGGTCTAGCTGAGTCTGTGACATAGGGTTAGTGAATGGATCAACTGGATTTTCAACTGTTGTTATTTTCTGCATCGCTACATCGCCTCGTCCAACTATTTCTCTGATAATGTGGTAGCGCCTTTCTATGTGTTTGGATTTCTAGTGAGACCGAGGTTCCTTAGCCTGTATGACTGCTCCATTGTTGTCACAGTGTAGAACTGCTGACTTAATGGAAGGAACTACTGCAAGTTCTATCACAAACTTCTTTATCCAAACAACTTCCTTTGCAACATCTAATGCAGCAATATACTCAGCCTCGATAGTGGAATCTGCAGTCGTACTCTGTTTGGAACTCTTCCAACTGACTACACCTCCATTACAAATGAGCACATACCCAGAGGTAGGCTTTCTATCATTGATATCTGATTGGAAATCAGAATCAGTATAACCATCTAATTGCAAATCTCCACCTCCATAAATCAAGAATAAATCCTTAGTTCTTCTCAAGTACTTAAAGATATTCTTGATAGCTATCCAGTATTTCAAACCTGGATTGGATTGATACCTGCTAGTCAAACTAACAGCATATGAGATATCCGGCCTAGTACACAACATTGCATATATTAAACTTCCAATAGCCGAAGCTTATGGAATCCTGGCCATTTTATCTCTTTCTTCAGGTGTCTTTGGAGACATCTCTATAGAAAGGTGGATACCATGTCTCACTGGAAACAATCCTCTCTTGGAATCAAGCATGTTAAACCTCTTTAACACCTTTTCCAAGTATAGACTTTGGGACAAATCAATTATTCTTTTCACTCTATCTCTATAAATGCGAATCCCAAGAATATAGGTTGCCTCCCCTAAGTCTTTCATGAAGAATGTATTTGACAATCATACCTTTACAGTTGTCAACATACCTGTGTCATTACCCATCAACAGTATATCATCCACATATAAGACAAGGAAAGTGATAGCACTGTCACTAACCATCTTATATACACATGGCTCATCCTCATTTTTTATAAAACCAAATGACTTAATGGCTGTATCAAAACGGATGTTCTAACTCTTCGAAGGTTGCTTCAACCCATAAATGGATCGCTTTAGCTTGCATACCTTAGAACCATCTTGGGATTCAAAACCCCTTGGTTGTTCCATGAAAGTGTTTTCTTCAATGTATCCATTGAGAAAATCTGTTTTGACATCCATCTGCCAAATCTCATAATCACAGTATGCAGCTATTGCTAATAGAATCCTAATTGATTTAAGCATGGCAACAGGCGAGAAAGTCTCCTCATAGTCGATTCCTTGCCTTTGGCGAAACCCTTTCTCTACTAGCCTTGCCTTATAGGTCTCTACCTTTCCATCAGAACCAATATTTTTTCTTGAAAATCCATTTGTTCCCTACAGGTACAATACCTTCAGGTGGGTCAACAAGATCCCAAACTTGATTCTTATACATGGAATCAATCTCGGATTTCATAGCATCAATCCATTTTGAAGAGTTTATATCGGATATAGCTTCTTCATTGTAAAACCCTATTTGCATAGCCTAGTATACTTTACTGTTTTGGTGACTGGTGTTGGTCCGGACAATTAAAGGGATTAGAACCACACTTAAGGCAACCAGATAAGCTATAAACATAAATAATTAGTAATTGTCAATTAGTTAAGTATAAATAAGAAAAACAGAACATAAGAAGTTAAACGAGCCGAGAGTCACAGCGATGGGTGACCTTCTCAGGAAGGACTACAAAGTCAATTTAAACTCAAATTTCAAGCAGGAAAATGTGACGCTGCGGTCCTTAGGACTATTGTGAACACAGTGGAAAAGAGAAAATCACGAAAAAGAACTATTAAGCCGGTCAAATAATTAGGTCAGGGATTCAAAGGAAATCTTTAATTATTTGCAAACCGGATTGAACCAGCAAGGGGCAATTTGGTCAATTGACCCCGAGAGTTGACTCCTGACCTAATTGTCAAATAAAATCGGAGAAAAGAAAATTTTGGAGTCAGGAATTAAATTAAAGAACTAATAGAAAAATAAACAAAAAAAAAGAAAATGAAAAAGTGAGGGGAGATGACATCATGCATGAGATCATGCATAATGCCGTAAATATTAGAATTAATAAATTTAATTAATTTCATTTTTGGGCCTTCTATAAGGATAAAAGTCATAAAAGAAAAGAAAAAAAAAATAGCAAAAGTCTTCTTCTTCTTCCCATTTTGCCGCCTCACTCTCTCCCTCACCCTCTCCCTCACTTAAACCACCTTTAAAGCTCATTTTGAGCTTGAAGACACCCTAAATCCCACTCTAGAAAACTTACTTACCAACCTTAAACCTTGTTGATTTCACTTGAAAAGAAGTTTGAGCAAGAAAAGAAAAGGAAAAAAAAAAAGAGAGAGTGAATTGAGGAAGAGGAATTTCAAGTGAGGTACGCAATCTAAATTGAAAATTTTAGTTTATTGGTTATGTTTGTGGTTTGAGTAACCTAGAAATTAATTTACAATCAAAAGAAAACATTTGTGGAGGACTAAAGGGAATTTTGGCCAGCCTATGAAGGGGGATGAATTGCATGAGTTTGATTGAATTAAACTTGTTAGAATGCTTGAATGAGATGTAAAAGTATGTTGATATGTGTTGAATCAATTAAATGTAACAATTAGAGTGAATTAGGGTTTTGGACATTTAGGGTTTAAAGACAAAAATGTGAGAAATTGGTAAATGATGTGTTTGACCTAGTTTGAAGTGAGAAATGGTCATTTGTGACCAAATGAAGAGTGTTGGAAGTGTTGGAGTTGAGGTTAAATTCAGATTCCATGTGATCATGCTGCAGGCAACAGGACCAAGGTCCCTTTGAGGGCCCAAAATTGAAAATTTACAAGTCCAATTGGTATGAGACCAATTGGGAATGAAAATAGACACAAAATGACGCAATTTTCATTCAGGAATCTGCCCTGTACAAACTGACTAAATAAACAGTGTTTGTTCATTTGGCCATAACATGAGCTAGGCAGGTCTAAATGACCTGAAATTTTACCAGTGGACAGATGAGATATAGACCTAAAACTTTTGTGAAGAACACAAACCCAAATTATGCCATTAACCAAGTCATTTGGCCACCCAAATTTGGTGACCTAAAACTGCTAGAACCAAAATTTGCCCAAAAAATCTGGGTTAAGTCCAATCCGACAGCCATGGTTCAAATGGCTATAACTTGAGCTAAAAAACTCCAATTGGAGTGATTCAAAAAGGAGAATAAACTTAAGACAATAGAGAACATTTTCTAGGAAGAAAGTTTTGCCAAATTCCAACAGTAAAATGACTAATGGAACAGTGCAACTTAATACACCAAAACTGAAAATTTTCAAATTTTCCTAAAAGACTTAGAATTTGAGTAAACAACCAAAACCAACAAATTTAGTGACCAAAATGTGGTATGTAGGTGAAGTTGGAATTCTCATACCTATTAAGCCTTAGAAAGTCAACAAATTGACTTGAATAGTACCATGAATAGTAACTCCAAAATGAAAATTTCTAAGAATGCTAGTTTAAGCATATTTGGGCTAGAATTAAGTATTTATGAATTAATTATTCAATTTATTGTGAAATAAGATACTGAAACATTATAAATTTTGTGTTTTAGCTGAAAATGACCCAGAAGGTATAAGGGACTGAGTCAAGGCCTAGAGGCAATGTGACACCCCTTACCCGACTACAGTGTAGCCGAGCAAGTTATGCCACTCAGTATGCCGAGCACGCTATTTTATCTTAATTCATTTTTATTCTTCCTTTTGAATATAACTTGTGAAATATAATTTATTTAAGCCTTTTTTTTTGAAATTATAATTTATTTGAGGTTCCAAAAATTTTATAGAAAATCCGGCAAAGTACCGGCTAAAAATGGAGAAAACCGTTCTTCGGAACCTGTGAAAAACACTTCCTATATTCTTATTCATTCATCTCAACTCCATTTATCAAGATCTCAATATTTTTCAACCATTCATTTCTCAATCATTCATCTCATTTGTTAATCATGTACAAGTCATAAATAGACATTCACTATTCCTTTCACAAACACAATTTTCTTAACAATTCCTTTATTTGTCATTCATTCATTTCACATCATCATTAGACTCAAATCATAAATAAATTCTCACATGTGATTTATAATCACAAATTACAAGTACTTACATTAATACAAAATTATATTACATTTGTTTCAAATACACATGATAAAATAAGAGTTTAATTACAAAATTTACAAAAAACTCAAAATACAAAATGGGACCTAGTGTCCTACCAATGCACTGTGGATGGTGAGGTGACACGGACACTATGCAGAACTGTGAGCTGCCTTACCGAATCTGTGGTCTACTGGGCCCTCTGTCCAAATCTTCAGTACCTACGCGTTGCAAAAGCGACGCGCTAAGCATAAAGCTTAGTGGTGCCAATAATACAAGAAAATATAATATGCAAATAAAAATAATAATTTCCTTGCTATTGTGTTCATAAGAGATGAATAATTACTGACTTATTGTTTAGTCGAGGGCTAATCATGTTTTATGATATTAACTTCTTCATGCATTTCGTTAATTATTTTCTTCATGATCTTGAGCTTCTTTGTATTTTTGGTAATCATTCCTGATACTTAATTTTCGTATTTTCTTTAATAATCAGTTCAATCACAGTTATACTTTTCCATGCCCAAGTAACCTATACTGGACGACTGGACTGGATAACGGGTCGTTGGCACTGGACACCGCGGTGCCTCGGGCCGTCATACCATGGGACGCAGAACGTCAACCATGTATGCGATCGATGGCTAAAAAGCCATGATATCACATAATCGGGCATAAAAGCCATTCATACGGGCATAAAAGCCATGAATACGGGCATAAAGCCATGAATACAGGCATAAAGCCATGAATACAGGCATAAAGCCTTTCGCAGTACTGCTAAAACAATACCCTATTGGCATGCCAAACTATCCAAACCAATCTTGTTAGGTATACTAGGGCATTTGATACTTTAAAATTCTTCAATCTTTGAATTTTAACTTTTGGTGTCACTATTCATTTCATTGGTCAACAAGAAAGTTGACTTTTGCATAGAGAGTAGGTACATTGACTTTGGCACTTCAAACATACCACATTTTTCATTTAAAACTTGTTGGAAGTGATCACCATTACCATTTCTAGGCTTAAACCAAGGGAAACAAAATTTTCAATTTTTGAAGCTTAATTTTACTATTCCATTAAGCACTGTTACAATGGGAATTTGAGGAAATGGTAAACATGAAAGTTGTTCCTTATTTTGTCTAGTTGAATTTCTTTTTTTGAATCACTCTATTTGGAGTTTTGTAGCTCAAGTTATGGCCAAAATAAGTTTACTGTTCACGGGTACTGTTCCTGCTGAAATTTTGGGTTTTGGCAGATTTTGGTCCAACTTTGGTCAGTAATTTGACCAAGTTAAGTTCATAATTTGGTCTCACTTTCTTCATATGAAATGTTCTACCATGCCTTAGGTTTCCATCGGTTCAAGAGTCGCCTAAATCCGAGTTTTCTAGAGAGAGTTATAGCCATCCAAACATTACTGTTTAAATGTAAATCTGCAGAGTTGCAGGTTTGATAACTCAACTTTGTTCAATAATTTGAATGGGTTAGTGGCATAATTTGGGGTAGGTTTCTTCATGAAAGTTGTTTGTCTATATCATATCTTGTTACTGTAAAAATTTCAGGTCAATTGACCATATCTACAGTGAGTTATGGCCAAATGAACAGTTACTATTCATTTGGTCATTCTGCAGGTGCTGTTGCAGGGTATCCGGATTGGGGCCAACTGTTGATCCTCTTGCTTTGGTCTTTTGGGCATGGTTTCTTCAGAAAAAATGTGCCATTATAAGCCTAGTTTCATGTCCAATTGGCCAAACACCAATTGGACCTACACAGCTAAAGTTATGGCTGCCTAAGTGGACAGAAATTTTAGTCATCATTCTGCACCCTCTAGGCAGCACACTCATTCCCTTTGCCATGCTTTATTTCAGTCCCAATTAAGGTCAAATTCCTTCAAATGGTCACTAATTGACCATTAGGATGTTCTTTAACAATTTCATAAGCCAAGCCAATTTTCACCCCCCAAAACCCTAGCTTCACATTATAATTTCTACAAGATGCCTTAGTTAGCATTCCAATTCATCATCCATATATATATATATCCTAAACATCATTTTTAGTCCACTCTAAGACAAACAAAACACTTATTCCTATACCTTCAATAGGGCTGCCGAATTCTCTAATGGACATACACATGAGTTTGGTTCATTTCATTCACAAATACTTGTTGGTTTCAAGTCCCTAACATAGAAAATAAAAGTTTTAAGTAGATAGGTGCACTAACCTCTTGTAGGGCAGAATTTTCCAAGCTAAAACTTCACTTTCCTTCACTTTCTAGGCTACCAAACACTTCCCAAGAGGTAGAGACAAGCTTTTAGTGAAGGGACTTAGGGTTTTATAGTGCAAATTCATGGGAAAATGGAAGTAATTAAAGAAAACTTCCATGGAGGGTTATGGAGGAGAGGATCACGTTTTGAAGAAGAAGATGGCTGCTTGTTTTTGGTCTTCCTTGGTCTTTATTTATCTCTTTTATTAATTAGTCAAATGGTTACTTAATTGTGATTGGTTATGGCTTTTAAATGACATCATCAAGATGTCATAAATTGCTTTTTATTTCATTTTCCTTTTCTTTTATCCACTACTCATTTCCAATTTCATTTTTAGTAATGTTTATTCATATTTTATGTCATATTAATTATTTACTTAACTGGACAAGTCGGCCAAAAATCACCTCTGAAGGCAAAATGACCAAAATGCCCTCCGTTTGGCTTAACGGGTCAAAATTGTCTGTACCGATTGAAAAATTTTTCTAAATATTTTCTTGGCATTCTAATGCCATAGGAACCTCAATGACCCTTCTCTGGAGTCCCAAAAATTATTTTATGAATTTTTTCCCAGGTCTAGGGCTCCTCGTTGCGAGAACCGCAACTTACCTCTGGTTACCCATCGCTTGGGCACTGGCTCACTTGACTTAGTTGTATTTTATTTCTAAAATTTTTACTAAATTTTTCTTATTAATATTTGAGTTAATTATGGTTCCTGACTTTAGTTTAAATATTTTTTCGGACGTTCTAGCTGTCCGGACCGACACCGGTCACCTGAACAGTAGAATGTACGGAGTTGCTACGGGGAGGGTGTTACAACTCTTCCCCTCGTATTTAAATTTCGTCCTCGAAATTTACCCAATGTAAATAGCCAAGGAGCTACTACCTCTTTATTTCTTCACCTTTCCGTGTTATCCTACTTCACTTTCTCCTTAGTCCCAATCCTATCCTCAAATAGTTATGTACTCATCCTTTTTCATCTTAAATACAGTCTCCTTCTCATCTCCATTAGCTATCTCATTGTCTCTTCACTCTCTTATTCCATACCTTAACCTAAAATAAACAGGAAATACAGATCTGCAATAGTGTCACCTCGACTCTTATGAATGCATGCATGATATGCAATCTATCTAGGTCCAGAAACGCCTAAACCGTGCTCTGATACCACTAAATGTGACACCCCTTACCCGACTACAGTGTAGCCGAGCAAGTTATGCCACTCAGTATGCCGAGCACGCTATTTTATCTTAATTCATTTTTATTCTTCCTTTTGAATATAACTTGTGAAATATAATTTATTTAAGCCTTTTTTTTGAAATTATAATTTATTTGAGGTTCCGAAAATTTTATAGAAAATCCGGTAAAGTACCGGCTAAAAATGGAGAAAACCGTTCTTCGGAACCTGTGAAAAACACTTCCTATATTCTTATTCATTCATCTCAACTCCATTTATCAAGATCTCAATAATTTTCAACCATTCGTTTCTCAATCATTCATCTCATTTGTTAATCATGTACAAGTCATAAATAGACATTCACTCTTCCTTTCACAAACACAATTTTCTTAACAATTCCTCTATTTGTCATTCATTCATTTCACATCTTCATTAGACTCAAATCATAAATAAATTCTCACATGTGATTTATAATCACAAATTACAAGTACTTACATTAATACAAAATTATATTACATTTGTTTCAAATACACATGATAAAATAAGAGTTTAATTACAAAATTTACAAAAAACTCAAAATACAAAATGGGACCTAGTGTCCTACCAATGCACTGTGGATGGTGAGGTGACACGGACACTATGCAGAACTGTGAGCTGCCTTACCGAATCTGTGGTCTACTGGGCCCTCTGTCCAAATCTTCAGTACCTACGCGTTGCAAAAGCGACGCGCTAAGCATAAGTGGTGCCAATAATACAAGAAAATATAATATGCAAATAAAAATAATAATTTCCTTGCTATTGTATTCATAAGAGATGAATAATTACTGACTTATTGTTTAGTCGAGGGCTAATCATGTTTTATGATATTAACTTCTTCATGCATTTCGTTAATTATTTTCTTCATGATCTTGAGCTTCTTTGTATTTTTGGTAATCATTCCTGACACTTAATTTTCGTATTTTCTTTAATAATCAGTTCAATCACAGTTATACTTTTCCATGCCCAAGTAACCTATACTGGACGACTGGACTGGATAACGGGTCGTTGGCACTGGACACCGCGGTGCCTCGGGCCGTCATACCATGGGACGCAGAACGTCAACCATGTATGCAGTCAGTATGGCTAAAAAGCCATGATATCACAGAATCGGGCATAAAAGCCATGCATACGGGCATAAAAGCCACAAATACGGGCATAAAGCCATGAATACAGGCATAAAGCCTTTCGCAGTACTGCTAAAATAATACCCTATTGGCATGCCAAACTATCCAAACCAATCTTGTTAGGTATACTAGGGCATTTGATACTTTAAAATTCTTCAATCTTTGAATTTTAACTTTTGGTGTTACTATTCATTTCATTGGTCAACAAGAAAGTTGACTTTTGCATAGAGAGTAGGTACATTGACTTTGGCACTTCAAACATACCACATTTTTCATTTAAAACTTGTTGGAAGTGATCACCATTACCATTTCTAGGCTTAAACCAAGGGAAACAAAATTTTCAGTTTTTGAAGCTTAACTTTACTATTCCATTAAGCACTGTTACAATGGGAATTTGAGAAAATGGTAAACATGAAAGTTGTTCCTTATTTTGTCTAGTTGAATTTATTTTTTTGAATCACTCCATTTGGAGTTTTGTAGCTCAAGTTATGGCCAAAATAAGTTTACTGCTCACTGCATCTTCCTCACTGAAATTTTAGGTTTTGGCAGATTTTGGTCCAATTTTGGTCAGTAATTTGACCAAGTTAAGTTCATAATTTGGTCTAACTTTCTTCATATGAAATGTTCTACCATGCCTTAGGTTTCCATCGGTTCAAGAATCGCCTAAATCCGAGTTTTCTAGAGAGAGTTATAGCCATCCAAACATTACTGTTTAAATGTAAATCTGCAGAGTTGCAGGTTTGATAACTCAACTTTGTTCAATAATTTGAATGGGTTAATGGCATAATTTGGGGTAGGTTTCTTCATGAACGTTGTTTGTCTATATCATATCTTGTTACTGTAAAAATTTCAGGTCAATTGACCATATCTACAGTGAGTTATGGCCAAATGAACAGTGTCATTCTGCAGGTGCTGTTGCAGGGTATCCGGATTGGGGCCAACTTTTGGTCCTCTTGCTTTGGTCTTTTGGGCATGGCTTCTTCAGAAAAAATGTGCCATTATAAGCCTAGTTTCATGTCCAATTGGCCAAACACCAATTGGACCTACACAGCCAAAGTTATGGCTACCTAAGTGGACAGAAATTTCAGTCATCATTCTGCACCCTCTAGGCAGCACACTCATTCCCTTTGCCATGCTTTATTTCAGACCCAATTTAGGTCAAATTCCTTCAAATGGTCACTAATTGACCATTAGGATGTTCTTTAACAATTTTATAAGCCAAGCCAATTTTCACTCCCCAAAACCCTAGCTTCACATTATAATTTCTACAAGATGCCTTAGTTAGCATACCAATTCATCATCCATATATATATATATATATATATATATATATATATATATATATATATATATCCTAAACATCATTTTTAGTCCACTCTAAGACCAACAAAACACTTATTCCCATACCTTCAATAGGGCTGCCGAATTCTCTAATGGACATACACATGAGTTTGGTTCATTTCATTCACAAATACTTGTTGGTTTCAAGTCCCTAACATAGAAAATAAAAGTTTTAAGTAGATAGGTGCACTAACCACTTGTAGGGCAGAATTTTCCAAGCTAAAACTTCACTTTCCTTCACTTTCTAGGCTGCCAAACACTTCCCAAGAGGTAGAGACAAGCTTTTAGTGAAGGGACTTAGGGTTTTATAGTGCAAATTCATGGGAAAATGGAAGTAATTAAAGAAAACTTCCATGGAGGGTTATGGAGGAGAGGATCACGTTTTGAAGAAGAAGATGGCTGCTTGTTTTTGGTCTTCCTTGGTCTTTATTTATCTCTTTTATTAATTAGTCAAATGGTTACTTAATTGTGATTGGTTATGGCTTTTAAATGATATCATCAAGATGTCATAAATTGCTTTTTATTTCATTTTCCTTTTCTTTTATCCACTACTCATTTCCAATTTCATTTTTAGTAATGTTTATTCATATTTTATGTCATATTAATTATTTACTTAACTGGACAAGTCGGCCAAAAATCACCTCTGAAGGTGAAATGACCAAAATGCCCTCCGTTTGGCTTAACGGGTCAAAATTGTCTGTACCGATTGAAAAATTTTTCTAAATATTTTCATGGCATTCTAATGCCATAGGAACCTCAATGACCCTTCTCTGGAGTCCCAAAAATTATTTTATGAATTTTTTCCCAGGTCTAGGGCTCCTCGTTGCGAGAACCGCAACTTACCTCTGGTTACCCATCGCTTGGGCACTGGCTCACTTGACTTAGTTGTATTTTATTTCTAACATTTTTACTAAATTTTTCTTATTAATATTTGAGCTAATTATGGTTCCTAACTTTAGTTTAAATATTTTTCCGGACGTTCTAGCTGTCCAGACTGACACCGGTCACCGGAACAGTAGAATGTACGGAGTTGCTACGGGGAGGATGTTACAGGCAACTCATGTCAGGTTTGTGCACAATAAACTTAAAATTCTTTGTTTCTACTTGACAATTCTTGAAATAAATGTTGTGAATAATTTTGATTGTTATGGCTTTAAAAAATATTATTTGAAAAAAAGTGTGTTGCCTACTTTGTAAATGAAAAGTTTAGAATGAAATATGATTTGTGAATTGTATAAAATATTTGAATAACTTGATTTAAATTATTTTTTATTCACACTTGGCATGACAATATCAATATGTTCCTCCTCCACTGGTGGGGTGAGTTTGATATTTGATCACTTTCTTCCCTCTTTGGCTTCCTAGTCAAGAGGTGAGTTTGGATGAGTACTCATTAGCTAGCTAGCCACCTCCCTCATTGATTTCGATTAGTGGGGTGAGTTTGCCTTATCGTGGTGTACAACACGACATGTTTGGAAATTTTGTGTCATGGCCTAAGTTGTGTTATTGTTTGGTAACACTATGTTTATTAAATTGTTTGAACAAGTTGTGTTATATTAAGCTTTGAAAATTATGATTTGTTATAAATGTGAATTGAGAAAAAAATTGTGAAATGCGATTATGAGATTTTTGAATGATGTTTTGTTCATAAATGTTTTATATTATGCATTTTATGCTTTATTGTGCACTACTGAGTATTTATATACTCAGTGATAGCTTTAACTTACTGTCGCAGATAGAGAAAAGGACATAGCAGCAGAGCGAGCTGCTGCAGTTAGAGAGGAGCACAATTGAAGAATTTTTATACGGTTATTTGTCTACACCCTGGTAGTTTAGTTTAATGTAAATATGATAGCATGCATATGTATCTCTGTAATTTGAGCAGTTGTACAGATAAAATTGTAATAATATTATTTTGAGATTTTGCATCTGTAAATTAACTTATGATTGTAAATCAATGATTTAAAATACAATGTGCATGAGTTATGAAATGTTTTGAGATATTAATTATTGATTTGAAATTTGAATTTTGAATTGAAGTGTTGCTATTGCTGTTGATTTGAAGTTTGGTGGTTACAAATGGAGTTGTAATTGAGAAATATATTGGGAGTGTTTCTATTTTCAGGTTTTAAAGAACTGTTTTCTCAAACTATAGACGGCACTCTGCCGAAATTTTTATAAAAATTGCAAAAAAATAAAATGGGACAAAAATCTTAACTAGTTTTCAAACTTCAATTAAATGTTTTTATTTCCTACCAAACTACTCACCACTTCCAAAATGTAAGAAAGTGGTTTTAAAATCCCTTGTAGTATATTTAATGGGTTACCCGTTGGTGAAGTACGGTAATTCATTAGGTGTACTACAGGAACATGTTACATCTTACGAGGAGTAGGGTGTGACATGTTTAGTGGTATTAGAGCAAGGTTTTGAAATAAATTTTGAACTGTGAATTTGAAATATTTTATCGGTAAATACAGCTGCTCAAATGTTTGATATATATGACATATTTACATCATGAATATGCACTAACGGAGGTCAACCTCCTTGTGTTTGTTATCAGAAAGTAGAAAATTTTTGAAAAATGGAATGGAAGAGGGAGATCATTCCGTAGAGCAATCTGTTGAGGCTGAGGCCCGAGGAGAAGCCCCAGCACTCCAGAATGTGAGTGGGTCAGCCACTCCAGCTCCTCCTTAAGCACCGTAGTTCCCTACTCAGTTTGCACAGTAGATGGTTGCGTTCTTTCAACAAATGGCAGGAAATATGACACCTCAAGCACAGACACAAGCACCTGTAGCACAACCACAGCCTCCGGCTCGGCAATATGAGAAATTAATGAAATTTAGGGCTACAGAATTCAAAGGAACAGTGGATCCACTGGAAGCAGAACAGTGGTTAGAGAGGATGGAACGGGTTTTCAGAAAACTACAGTGTGCTGAAGAGTTAAAGTTCAAATATTCAGTATCACTTCTGTAAGGGGATGCATATGAGTGGTGGAAGACCATCCCCTACAGTCTGGTAGAGCCACCAGTCCTTACATGGGCAGACTTTTTAAGGGAATTTTAGCAAAAATGGGTCCCTGATACTTATGTAGACATGAAGTTGCAAGAGTTTTTAAGTTTGAAGTAAGGGGATAGAACTGAAGCAGAGTATGAGTGGGACTTTTCAAGGCTAATCCATTATGCTGGAAGCTTAGTCTCCACCCCCAGAGACCGGTGTAAGAGGTTTAAGGCTGGGTTGAGGCCTAGCTTGAGAATGCAAGTGGTAGGGTTCGGACACTAGTATTTTTCTGAATTGATTTCACAAGCCCTGGAATCGGAAAGGATAGAATCAGAATAGGCAGTGAAAAAGAGTACACAAGAGAAAGAGAAAACTGAAAAGGTTACTGGTCAAGCTACTGAGAGTGGCTCTGGGAAAAGAAAACATTTTGGAGGATCTATGTCGCGCAAATCAGGTAGAGGTATATCTTCTAGACAGAAACCATCCCAATCTGATAAGCAACCTCAATAGACACACAGAAATACGCTATCGGATCGACTTTGTGAGACTTGTGATAAACCACATAGTGGAGTATGTTATAGAGCTATAGGAGCATGTTTCAATTGTGGAGGGACTGGTCATTTTGCTAAGGATTGCAAAAGTCCACGCCGTTATGGATCATTTACCACGGCAGAAGGATCAGCCCAAGTTTCTACCCCAAAGAGTTTACCAACAATTGGTAGAGGCAGAGGCAGAGGTAGGTGTAGTACACCTGGAAATCAGAGTACTGTGAATCAACCTGGACAAAGTGATGCTCCAGTGAGAGTATACACTATGCGACAGAGGGACGAGGATGAGACTTATGGTATGGTTGCTGGTATTTTCTCAATTCTTAACTGAGATATGTATAAAAAAAAAATCAATTTTGATATGTTAGTGACTAAGTCTTTTTAAAATTAATTTTGGAAGAGTTTGTCAGTGAAAAATATTTGCTAGCACAAAAGAATTTGTAAAGTTAATTGGTAAGCCTAATTATGTAAGGAAAGAGAACCTAAAAGTAAGTTATAGTAATATTGCTACCTTAGATGCGAGTAAGGGTATTACTGCTGATAGATGTCAGTGGGTACCATAATCAAAATAAGTTCAAGATATTAGTGAATTTAAAAGAAATAAGATATAGGGAAGTTTGTTCTATTGGGATGTATCGTAGTAACTATGCAATATTCTTGATGTTTGTGCTGTAAACTACAGATTATAGTACTGACTTGGGATTTATTATGTAGAGCTACGTACTACCCAATAGTACACAAGAATAAGAATAGTTGCAAACGGCATCTGTTTTGGTACAGTTATGATAAGATAAAGTTTTCTTATTGGAAAGGAGTTTGAAAATCCTAACCTGGGATTTAAAACTCTAAAGTTAGAATATTGAAAGGTTATAGTTCAGTACAAAAGAAAATAATGACTACACATCAGTGCAAAATAAGCTATAGAATATCGATAGATAAAAATAAATAGAACAGTAAGAAATGAGAAAAATACTAGATGAGGAATTGCTACCAAGGCAAGCAATGTACTTATGATGCATAACGATATTCCAAACTATTTTATCAAGAAAGAAATAAGTTAAACCAAAGCAAACAAGATAGTGTAAAATGGCATATAGGCCTTGGTCATAAATGGAGATGGTAAGATAATGGTTGTAGACCTATGGCCAAGAAAGAAAAGACTACAAAAAAGAAAATAATTGCTAAAACAACAGCAAGAAAAGAGTAAAACTAAGTTCTCACCCATAGGATCACACGAGGTCCTAGAAAAGCGGATCCACTAGCACACATATTTGCTTACCTCTAAAATTGAAATGAATTTGAATCTAACTTATGACAGAAGCTCATAAGGAACATGACACACGAGGTAAGCAATCGATGAGTAAATAGCATTGGTTAAAGTGCTATGGACCATTATTCCTATTATAAAGCTATGTAGAAATGTGAGAAAAATATGAGAAAACAACATGAATGACTATTTGAGGACAGATAGTGGACACAATTTCGACGATGAAATTATTTTAAGGGGGGGAGAATTGTAACACCCCTATTTGCATAGCCTGGTATATTTTACTGTTTTGGTAACCGGTGTCAGTCCGGACAATTAAGGGGATTAGAACCACACTTAAGACAACTAGATAAGCTATAAACACAAATAATTAGTAATTGTCAATTAGCTAAGTATAAATAAGAAAAACAAAACATAAGAAATTAAATGAGCCAAGAGTCACAGCGATGGGTGACCTTCTCGGGAAGAACTGCGAAGTCGATTTAAACTCAAATTTCGAACTGGAAAATGTGACGATGCGGTCCTTAGGACTATTGCGAACATAGTGGAAAAGAGAAAATCACAAAAAAGAACTGTTAAGCCGGTCAAATAATTAGGTCAGGGATCCAGAGGAAATCTTGAAGTATTTGTAAACTGGATTGAACTGACGAGTGGCAATTTGGTCAATTGACCTTGAGAGCTAACTCCTGACCTAACTATCAAATAAAATCGGAGAAAAGAAAATTTCGGAGTCGAGAATTAAATTAAAAAAATAATAGAAAAATAAATGAAAAAAAAAAAAGAAAATGAAAAAGTGAAAGGAGATGACATCATGCATGATGCCATAAATATTAGAATTAATAAATTTAATTAATTTCATTTTTGGGTCTTCCATAAGGATAAAGGTCATAAAAGAAAAGAAAAAAAAAATAGCAAAAGTCTTCTTCTTCTTCCCATTTTGCCGCCTCACTCTCTCCCTCACCCTATCCCTCACTTAAACCACCATTAAAGCTCATTTTGAGCTTGAAGAAACCCTAAATCCCACCTTAGAAAACTTACTTACCAACCTTAAACCTTGTTGATTTCACTTGAAAAGAAGTTTGAGCAAGAAAAGGAAAGGAAAAAAAAAAAAAAAGAATTGAGGAAGAGGAATTTCAAGTGAGGTAAGCAATCTAAATTGAAAATTTTAGTTTATTGGTTATGTTTGTGGTTTGAGTAACCTAGAAATTAATTTACAATCAAAAGAAAACATTTGTGGAGGACTAAAGGGAATTTTGGCCAGCCTATGAAGGGGGATGAATTGCATGAGTTTGATTGAATTAAACTTGTTAGAATGCTTGAATGAGATGTAAGAGTATGTTGATATGTGTTGAATCAATTAAATTTAACAATTAGAGTGAATTAGGGTTTTGGACACTTAGGGTGAAGGAACGAAAGCGTGAAAAACACAAGTTTATACCATTGAATTAAAAAATTTTCACCTAGGGTCACATGCATCATGCAAGATTTATTTTTATCTATTTGATTTCAATTATAAACAACATATTATAACTCCTTTAATATGTTTTTGGATCTTTATTTGCCATTTAAGATTTTAAAATTAATCAGATTAATTTTAGCACCAGTATCTAAAATCCAAGCTGTAGATGAATTATGAGTATCATCAGAAACTAAATAACAAGATATGGACATACCTTCTGAAGGTTTATCCTTCTTGTCCTTTAGTGCAACACCCCTATGTTCGGTAGTGCGTTCTACTGTTTTGGTGACCAGTGTTATCCGGACAGCTAGGATGCCTAGAACTACACTTAGATATAGATGAGGAGACATAAAATAATGAAATACAAGAAAAGAAAATACAAGAAAAATAAAATAAAAATAATAGCAATGAAATGTAACCAAGTTAAACGAGCCGAGAACCCTAGCGATGGGTGACCGCACCGGGAAGTTGCGGCGAGGACCGTTGACTAGCCCTGTGTAACACCCCTATGTTCGGTAATGCGTTCTACTGTTCTGGTGACCAGTGTTGTCCGGACAGCTAGGATGCCTAGAACTACACTTCGATATGAGTGAGGAGACATTAAATAATAAAATACAAGAAAAGAAAATACAAGAAAAACAAAGGAAAAATAATAGCAAAGAAATATAATCAAGTTAAGCGAGCCGAGAACCCTAGCGATGGGTGACCACACCGGGAAGTCACGGCGTGGACCGTTGACTAGCTCTGGACCGCGGGGAACCCTGGAAAATATTTTTAGGACTCAAATAAATATTTATTGAAGTATAAATATCATTAGAAATATCAAAGAAAAGTTAATTAATTAGTACAAAGAAAAGTGAGAAATCGGAAAACGGACAAAACCCGGTGTTACCGAAAAATCGAGAATGCAACCCGAACAGAGGCATTGTTGTCATTTGACACCCCAAATTGTCTTTTGACCTAAATGTCCATCAAAAATAAATCATATTACACTTGGAAAATATAATGAAAAAGGGGTACCTAATGTAAATAGCAAAAATGGGGAGTTAAATGTGGGAAATTGAAACTTTTGAATAAATTAACATTAAACTTGCAATAGTGCTCCACTAACTCATTAAAGTGGACCATTTAATCTTCATCATGGACCAGCAGATTGTCATCTTCCTCATTTCTTAAAATTCAGCCAAAAATGGAGAAGGGAAGAACTCCATTGCCGCATGGTTTTGGAGCTCCATGCAAGGGTGATCCAAGCTTCTTTCTCTCCACTTCCCTTCATTAAAGTTAATCCTCACACCATGGGCAGTAGATAGGCAGCAAGAAGATCAAGTTTTGGTGAAGTTTTGAAGAGTTTCCAAAGTGGTAAGTATGTATTTTTTATTAGTGCTTCATTAAAGTTTGTGAGGAGGTTATGGGTACTTGAATTATGGAGAGATTTTTAAGGTTTGATGTTTAAATGGGGATGTGTCCTTTTGGCAGCCATGGAAACACCTTGAAGGCAATTTACTCTTGCTTGTAAATGGTGGATTAGAAGGCTGATTAATTATTTATGTGTATGGGCAATCATTTGGGTGATGTATATTTAGAATATGTAAATGTGAAATGAAATTTAAAGCTTGAAAATTAATGGAATGTAAATGTACCATTGTGGCAGTTTGTTAGCTCTTGAAGAATGCTGAAATTCATGCTTGGTTTATGGAATAATGATGTTAAAATGTGTTGGATGTTAGGGCAGTTTGAGTGTGTATATGATAGTGTGAAGTTGGACATGAAAAAAGTGTTATGGTTAGGTGATTAAATTGTTGTAAATTTGGTTTGAAAATTCTGCACAAAATGGTGTATGTTGAATGTAATTGTAAGCTTCCAAAATGACCTATAATGTGTTGTGAATTATGTTTAGGTTGTGGTACAACCAGAATTGGTTTGAACGTTAAGTTT
The DNA here is from genome assembly GCF_030052815.1 of Hevea brasiliensis. Classification (NCBI taxonomy): domain Eukaryota; kingdom Viridiplantae; phylum Streptophyta; class Magnoliopsida; order Malpighiales; family Euphorbiaceae; genus Hevea; species Hevea brasiliensis. Next base: position 53,496,397 of record NC_079499.1, read on the forward strand.
GGTGAGTGTTAAAAGTGATGCTTGATGTGTATGCAAGAAATGCAATAAAGGCAGTTTGAGTTTTAGTCCTATAACTTTAAGTGTGTAGCTCCAATTGGTATGAGACTAATTGGAGGTGAAACTAGGCACAAAATGTGCCAACTTTCATGAAGGAAGCTTGCCAAAATTCTGCTTGTAAGGTAGCTTGAAAAATGACCAAATCCGGATTAAGTGCAATTGAGACCTGAAAACTGACCATTTGGGCAGCAGTTAATTTTTAGGTCATAACTCACTCAAAACAGGTCCAATTGACCTGAAATTTTGACCATGAATAGTTAAGACCCATATCTACAAGTCTTATGAAGATACCAAAGCCCAAAAATGACCATAAGCAAGTCAAACAGCTTGCACAAGTTCGGGTCCAAAAACTGGCCGAACCTAAAATGACCTAAAGTGACCTAAAATGACCAATTTTGGTGCAATTTGACCAGCAATAGTAAAATGACTATAACTTGGTCTACATAACTCAGAATGACCTGAAATTTTGCCCCGCATTCCATAAGACATAAATCTACAAGTTTGTAATTTAGACCGAAACCCGAAAACCGAGGGAACTAGGTCGTCCGGCTAGGTCAAACTAGTATCCCGGAATCCAGCAAATTGCAAGAAAATGCAGTATACACGGAAATGAACTTGGTAACATGTACCAATCCTAAAAGACTATCGAATGTGATATATTAGTAACGTTAAAACCTAAATTACCTAAAATGCATCGAGGGTCGATATATTAAGTTGATTAAGCAAATAATAGCATTCAGTGAATTATTTATCAAACATTATCGTTAGAGACAGTTTAATTAAGTACTGAAACACTTCAAATTGTGTTTCTCAGTTAGCAAAGACTCAGGGAGAGGGAAGCAAACTCTGAGTCAAGACCAAGAGATAGTTATCAGAGGTTTGTGCACAACTAGTTTTTTACTGATTTTGTTTTGAATATTTCATATGATTAAATGACATACTTTTCTTATGTATTATGTTTAACAAGCATTGGATTTAATTCAATGATTATTGAAAATTGTTATAATATGTATGAATTTAGCTTTGTGAAATGGTATTTCCACAAGTATTAAGCATTGTTATGGATTGAATAAATTATGTTTTGGAAAATTGTGATAGAATATGTTTTGAATTGTGATGAAAATTATCATGGAAAAATGCAAATTTATGATTTGAATTGTGATGAGCATAAAAATTATTGGATATTGGAATTGACTTTGAATTGAATTATATTGTGATTTATGCACACTAAAAGGATTGTGATATTGTTTTATATCTCACTATAGATGCTTGACTAGGTTATTACCCGTCTCTCTCATTTGTTGAGAAGATAATGGAGTTAGTTGTGTTTTGATTACCATGGTACGTGCACAGGCTTAGATTTTCCTCTGATTTGAGGTTAGATCTAAGTTTATTTTATCGTTATGGCCCTTGCGGAAGATTCATTATTATGATAGTACTGTGTACGATCATTCGACCTCCCCGACCATAGGGAGTTAGAATCACATCGAATATGGCCCTTTCGGATTAGTCTTGCATAGTTAGTGAGATAAAGAATGATTTTTGAGATAAAGAATGATTTTGAGATAAAGAATGATTTTTGAGATACATAATGATTTTTGAGATACAGAATGGCTTTTGAATGGTAAAGAATTGTGATTTCAATTATGATTTATGTATAATTGATTTTGTTGGAATTACTTAAATGGTTAGTTATGATTTGATAAATTGAATTTCATGATCGAAGTCATTTTATACAAATGATTTACATTATTGGCAATGAATATTTTGAGTTTTAGAATTTGATGAGTATTCAGATTTCTAAATTATTTACTGTAAATTTTGTCAATGTATATTGTACTATGTTTTAAATTATAGTTGTACACCACTGAGTTCACCACTCAGCGATAGCTTTGTATGCTGTCGGAGGTAAAAAGAGCATAGAGCAGTGAGTAAGTTTCTTTTGAAGACACTTTCAGTTCAGCTCCAGGTATATTATAGGTATACCCATGTACATAGGTTTTGATGTATGCATGTAATAATATGTATGTAAATTATTTGAGCAGTTGTATAAAAACTCTTGTAAAATATTTTGGTATGTAATTAAATGTAAATTATTGTAAATATAAAGTTGAGATTTCATTTACTTGAATAGTTTTGTATTATAAATTTTGAGTCTTGTAATCAATGAAATGTTTCTTTATGATGAGAATAGTTTGAAAATGAATTGATTGTTTATTGAGAATTGAATTGTGAATTGAAATGAAGTTATTGAAGTTGTATTTGAGAAAACATATTGGGAACATTTTCTTTTGCAGGATTGAAGAACTGTTTTCTCAAAATACAGCCGGCACTTTGCCGAAATTCAAAAAAAAAAAAAATTATAACACCAGATTTTAACCGATAATTTAAATTTCATGAAAATTGTTTTAAAATCCCTTGTAGTATATCTAATGGGTTATCGGTAGGCGAAGTACAGTAATTCATTAGGTGTACTACGGGATCATGTTGCATCTTACAGGGGAGTAGGGTGTGACATGTTTTGTGGTATCAGGGCAATGGTTTTAAAGTGAATTTCGAACTGTGAATTTGAAATCTTTTTGTCGGTAACTACAACTGCTCAAATATTTTATACATATAGTACATTTACATCATTAATATGAACTAATGGAGAGGAATCTCCTTATGTTGGTTGTACAGGAATAGAAAATCTTGTGAAAAGATATGGAAGAGAAGAATGAGACAATAGAACAGTCTGTGATGGCAGAAGAACAAGTTGAGGCCCCAGCTCCACAAAATGTCGAAGGCCTGACTGTACCAGTTTTGCCGGTACAAATTACTGCACAAATGGCCCAGCAAATGGCCACTCTCTTTCAACAAATGGTTGATAATCCGTCAGCCTAAGCCTAAGTACAGACCCAACCCCCACAAGGGCAACATGAAATAGAGAAGAGGGAGAAACCTATGGGTCAGAGCTCAAGCAGTAATTTGAGAAAGAGAAAAGAAATTGAGGAGCCCCGAGCTCAGGGATATAACAGAGGTGGATTATCAAGGCAGAGACCACCAAGGTCCAGTCGTCGAACAACTAGAAGTTCCTACCCTTCTCGTCAATGTGAAGCTTGTGGAAGATATCATGGTGGGATATGCTATAAGGCTATTGGAGCCTGTTATTGAAGGAACGGAAGCGTGAAAAACACAAGATTATACCATTGAATTCAAAAATTTTCACCTAGGGTCACATGCACCATGCAAGATTTATTTTTATCTATTTAATTTCAATGATAAACAACATATTAAAACTCTTTTAATATGTTTTTGGATCTGTATTTGCCATTTAAGATTTTAAAATTAATCAGATTAATTTTAGAACCCTAGATTAAATCAAGAACGATTACACTAACCTCTTGATGTGCTGCAGCGTGTCTGCGCCTTTGAGATTCGTCTTCAGGACACCAAAATATTTTCAGCTCTTAGCCCTTGTCCAACAAAGGGTGATCTAGTCATTTTCCCTTGAAGGCAAGATTCACAAGTTGGAGTAGGCTCAGAGCCCAATGAGGATAGAATCCCCATTTTCTCCAATTTTGCAATCCTATCTTCTGCAACATGACATAACCTTAAGTGCCAAATATATTTTGAACTTGAGTTGGTTTTCACCATGGCATTGCATTCATTTAGATTGCTATACTCTGGCTAGTGAAAACACTTTCTTACTGGCAATGGAAACACTTTCCTGTTAGCAATGGAAACACTTTCCTGTTGGCAGTGGAAACACTTTCCTGTTGGCAGTGGAAACACTTTCCTTTGCCTTTGTCAGCTTTGGTCTTCCCTTTCTGTTTAGCTATTTTCTTGGAAGGACCAGGAATCTGAGGTTTCTTTTTCTTATTGCCCTTCTTCTTATTGGACTTTCCAGCAGAAGAAGATGCAACCAAAGCTACCTCTTTTCCTTTATTGCCCAGCATATTCTTTTGGGCAATAACTAGCATGTTGAGTAAACCAGCTAAGGTCACAAAATTCCCAAAAGACTCAGGAAGGGACTGAAGGATCAAATCCGTTTGTAGTTGGAAATCCATGTTGAAGTCAAGATGTTCCAACTGCTCAATCAGCCGAATCATCTTGTGGACATGATCCCCAACATTCTATCTATCTGACATCCTCATGCAGAATAACTGCCTAGATATCTCATACCTAGCATTCTCTTTGTGCTCACCATACAACTCTTGTAGGTGAAGGAGGATCTCACTCGCACTCTGCATGTTCTCATGTTGCTTCTGTAACTCATTACTCATGGAAGCAAGCATGTAACACTTAGCTCTCATATCATGCTCCTTCCACTTGTCCAAAGTATCATGTTCCTCTTGTGTGGCCTCTGGAGGTAAGGGACCAGGAACCTTTGAATCTAGAACATATCCTATATGTTCAAGGTTCAGGACAAGTTTCAAATTTCTTAGCCAATCGCATGATTAGGTCCTGTCAACTGTTATGATCAAGTATGCTTGCAAGGATATTGGATGGTGGTGGTTGTTTTGTGCTCATTTTATCGTAAAATTAAGCTGAGAAAATAACTAGATTAATTAGTAAATGTATCATGTAATTAACCAAAATGATTATGGTCTTTTAATCAAATTGGTCCTCCCACTAACTTAGCGAATCCTACACTTCCAAAGTAGAAAACGGAAATCCTAGTTGGATGGATTTCTAGTGGGTGATTGAATTCTTATAATTCTATTGATCATCCTCGGTACATCCATTATTGGAATTACAATAAACTATAAGTGAGCAACTCCTTGCCCATCACATCTCATGTGAGGCTCAATCCTTTACTAGCCCCTAATGCTCAAAATCTGGTACATCCAATATTGACTTATCTTGCATTAGTTAAGTTGATCCCATTGAGCAGTAATTATGCAAATAATTTTAATGTCCTCAGTACATCCAATATTGGCCACCAAACCATTTACATATTTACAACATCTCATGCTTAACAATTATTCTTAAGAAAATCTCTTAAATTAATTGCATCTCATGCAACTATTTAAAATTTCTTAAAATAATTGCCCCAATGGAGGGCTTATGTTATAATTACTTTAATTATAGCATTTCCAACTTAATCATTTGTTTGGAAGATTTTATAGCCATCCTAATTACTATTAAGGTCTCACTTTGCACATTATCCATTTAGCATGCATATATCATATAATTGCATACATTCCCATACATCTCATGCATTCATGGATAAGCAGTAAATATGGTATGATCATGGACTTTCTAAGGGATTCAATTGAGCCACCAAGAATTGAATCGGGGCATTCCTAGGTGCATTTCATTCATTCATTTTACAAGAGTTGCTGAAGGAGTACATAATCAACACTTGATATTGAATTCCTCACTGGTCCCACCAATGCTCTTGACCTCCTTGAACTTCTTGCAATCCAATATTACATAGTAATCCTTGGCATACCAAGGCGAATTTACAAGAACTTAAATAAATGAAATTACAACCCAAAAATATTACAAACTTAATAATACATGCCCAAAAAAAAATTAAAATAAATTAATTAATTTACAATCCCAAAGAAACATAAAAGAAATAAATCCAATCACATTGGTCTTTTATAGTCCATGATCATCCATCATGCATATCACTATTTAACAATTAAATAAAACATACATACTTAAATTAAATTGAATATCTCATATTCAACTTAAAAATCAGATTTGAATATGATTCAAATAAATTTAAAAATTCAGATTTGAATCTCATTCAAACAAATTTAAAAATTCAGATTTGAATCACATTCAAACAACTTCAAAAATTCAGATTTGAATCACATTCAAACATTTTTTAAAAAATCAGATTTGAATCACATTCAAATATTTTTAAAAAAATCAGATCTGAATTTTATTGAATCAATTTTAAAAAATCAGATTTAAATATGATTCAAACAACTTTAAAAATTCAGATTTGAATCACATTCAAACAACTTTTAAAATTTAGATTTGAATCACATTCAAACAATTTTTAAAATTCTGATTTGAATCATAATTTAATTGTGTGATTAAAACAACTAATTAAACACTTTAATTAGTCAAAGAATAGGCCTTAGATCATACAACAATTGCAGAATTAAAAGCCAAACCTTGAACCACCCAAGGAACCATTGTTGCCGCCACCAATGGTGGCTTCACCATGTGTGCCGCCACACCTCATGATCCAACCAGCAATGAATCTCTTGATCTCATGATCAAACACATAATTAAATTATATAATCAACAATCTAAATGGCAAATATAGTGGCTCTGATACCAATTGAAGGCAGGCGTGAAAAACACAAGATTATACCATTGAATTCAAAAATTTTCACCTAAGGTCACATGCACCATGCAAGATTTATTTTTATCTATTTAATTTCAATGATAAACAACATATTAAAACTCTTTTAATATGTTTTTGGATCTGTATTTGCCATTTAAGATTTTAAAATTAATCAGATTAATTTTAGAACCCTAGATTAAATCAAGAACGATTATACTAACCTCTTGATGTGCTGCAGCGTGTCTGCGCCTTTGAGATTCGTCTTCAGGACACCAGATGTTGTCCCTCTAGCTTGTCCACACCAAGAACACCTATGGCAGCCTTTGAATAGCTTCTAAAGCTTTTTCTATTAATTAGAAAATCAAGTTCTGCCTTTTAAGAGATTAAAGATGTAAACAGGACACTAGAAACAATTTCTAGTGTTCTTAATTCAAGAGATTGATGGCTAATCTCTTTGAATTGATGAGAGATGAAGAGAAATAGCTGGAGAGGCTCAAAGTGGCGTGACATATGAGAGGAGAGGCTGCTGGTTATGTTTTCTTTTCATAACCACACTTAAATAGCTAGGTTAACACATTAAACCCTAGCCACATGTCACCTTTTGATTAGCTCTAGGTTTAAGTGACCCAATCACATTATGCCAAGTGTCAAACCTATATTTAATCTTGATTTTAATCATCTTACATGATTAAAAAAAAAAATATTTGGCAAGCTTATGTGTTATGCCATGTGTCACCATCTCATGGTGCCACGTGTCACACTGCAAAATGACCAAAATGCCCCTGTGTCTTAATTTTGAGTTCTTAACCCAAAATAATTATTTTCTTCTTCTAATTAATTTATATCAAATATAAATTAATTAATTAATCTCTATTAATTAATTTCTCATTAATTAAATTCATATTTAAACACTTTAAATATAAATTTAACTTATATTATACATCCAATAATCTAGATTTGGTTTCAAGTCATGCTAGGGACTTTGCAATCTAATTGCAAACCAAACCTATTTAATTAATCAATTAAACTCTTTAATTAATTAATTAAATCATATTTAAATAGGTGATAACTTGTGTATGTGTGTGACTTACTAGGCTCATCACTAATTGGCAATGAGACATGATATCAACTCTTAATATCATCAGAACTCTTTCTTACCATAAATGATTTCTCTAAATCATTTTATGAACCTCATAGACCATGGTTAACACCTAGCATAGCATGCCATGGCCACCCAATTAGTAATAAGGTTTACCTTAAATGAACCTATAATCATATGTTACTATGCACTAGAATATCTCTGTTACAAAATCCCAACTCAAACTGGAGTCATGGTTTATGTCAAACCTCATTTGCTATCAATATTATGTTCGCTTTTAATTCCAGTTCTTGATTAAAAGATTTTCTCATCAGAAACTCTTTTATGATTAAATCTATCTGTCCTGGCCAGGAACTTGAAACATCAAGAACAATTAAATGAACATAGGATTTTATCTCTATTTACTTAGAGGAACAGATTCCATCTTGATCAACACCTACCTCCATATATAACTAGTAGGAGCCAACACATGCCCATATACCCATACACAGTACAAGTATGAAAGCGAGATCAAACTCAAACTACCTATATACAAGATAAGCTGTGCTATCTCGTGTCTAAAGATTATATGCATCGATATGATTTATGACAAAACATTGACAAGAGTAAACTCCATGTGCTTGTCATAAGTGTCACTGGTTCGGCCTACTTATCATTTATAAGTGCCTATCATGTTTGTTATATGGCATGAGACTCACCATTCCATCTTATTTATATCTCATATAAATAACTTGGGAACAAACATGAATACAATCTTTCTGGATAAGTCATGTCCTTATTATGAAGTATCCTCGATTGTGAACCTATTTATGATACTTTGTGCTAGAAATATTGTCACTCATATTCTTAACAACTTAAGAATAATATTTCTAACAAAATATCAATGGACCTTTTCTATTACACATAAATATATTATGTAAACGGAAAAGTGGAAATGCCTTTTATTAATAAAATATATACAAGATACATACTAAATGATATGCTCTAGGGCATACTACTAACAGTTATAACTGTGGGGCACAGGACACTTTGCCAAGGACTGCACCAATAGTCGCAGAGTTGGACCACCTCCTACTACTGTAGAAGGGTCAGTTCAGAGCCCTGTCACTAGAAGTTCACAACCACCTAGCAGAGGTAGAGGCAGGGGTAGAGGTAGCCCAGCAAGCAGCCAAGGCACAGTGAAACAATCAGAGCAAGACAGTGCTCCGGTTAGAGTCTACGCAACGAGACAGAGGGAAGAAGTCGAGACATCTAATGTTGTGGCTGGTACCTTCTCAACTTTTAACTAAGATGTGTTTGTGTTATTTGATCTAGGTTCTACCCATTCTTATGTGAGTGCTAGCATCATTGATTGCATTGCTGTTCCATGTATAAAAATGGACTTTGAGGTGCTAGTAACGAGTTCACTAGGACAGGAGGTCGGGGTTAATAGAATGTATAGAGATTGTCATTTGGTGATCCAAGGACACACTTTTCTATCTGATTTCATTGAAATGCCCTTTAGAGATTATGATATCATCTTGGGCATGGATTGGTTAGCTAGGCATCATGCCATGATTGGTATGTAGGTGAAGACGTCACTTTCGGTCTCCTCGAGATAGTGATGTGGTAATACATGGGAAGAGACAGCTATTGCCATCAAACATTATTTCGATCGCACTAGCGTAAAATGATCAGCAAGGGGTGTGAAGCATACTTGGCACATGTGGTAGACACCCAAGTGGGGAGTCCAGCATTGAGGGACATCCCTACAGTATATGACTTTCCAGACGTGTTTCCTGATGAATTGCCAGGATTACCTCCAGAAAGAGAGGTGTAGTTTGAAATTAATGTTATGCCTGGTGTGGATCCAATCTCCATAAAACCATACAGAATGGCATCAGAAGAGTTGAAGGAGTTGAACGTACAGTTGCAAGAACTACTTGAAAAGGGCTTCATCCGCCCTAGTGTGTCACCATGGGGAGCGCCAGTATTGTTTGTTAAGAAGAAGGATAGCACTCTTCGTTTATGTATTGTTTGACATAGGGTCTGCATACTTTTATGTTAGAGTTAGAACTATATGTTCTGTTGTTATTCCTTTACAGGGGAATAAATTTTGATGCATTAGTGATTAGTCCTTAAGATAAGGATTGTGATAATAAGTGAAATTAGTTTTGGAAGAGTTTATCGGCGAAAAGTGTTTTCTAACACACCATAAATTATAAAGCTAAATGGCAAGCCTACTTAATGTAAGGCAAGAGGACGTAAAAGTAAGATGCGATAATAGAATTGTTCTAGATGAAGGCAGAGATGTTCCAGTTGTTAATTGTTAATGAATATTGTAATTAGAATAAGTTTCAGGTATCGGTGAATTCGAAAAGGATAAAAGATAGAAAAGTTTGATCTATTGGGATGTATCGTAGTAATTATGCAATGTTCTTGATGTTTATACTGTAAGCTGTAGATTACAGTACTAACTTTAGATTATTGTGTAGAGCTACGTACTACCCGATAGTATACCTAGATAAGAATAGTTACCAGTGGCATCTGTTTTGATATAGTTATGCCAGGATAGAATTTAATTGTTAGAAATAAGTTTGAAAATTCTACTTAGGGATCTAAAACTCAAAGGTTAGAATATCGAAAGGTTATAGTTCAGTACAAAAGGAAGTAAGTTATAGAATATTGACAGATAAACAGAGTTATGAAAGTAAAAAAAATTTGAACAATTGGTTCAAATATAACAAAGAAATGTTACGAATGTGAGGAAGACTATGGACTAGAATGGTTAGAGGACCAATGACTAGATAAATGATTCTAACATAACCTCAAGGGTCATTCAAGAAGGAACATGAATTGAAATATTAGACACGAGAATAGTAAGAGAAGATTGGTGATATACAAACAAATTATACGTTGTATTAGATTGTTAAAAGTCTTATACAAATTTGAGGAAAAGAAGATTATACGATCGTATAAAAAGGAAAAAAAAATAAACGTATGACTATTGTAAGATGACTATTGGGTAAAATTTCATGGACGAAATTTATTTTAAGGGGGGGAGAATTGTAACACCCCTATGTTCGATAATGCGTTCTACTGTTCCGGTGACCAGTGTTGTCCGGACAACTGGGATGCCTAGAACTACACTTCGATATGAGTGAGGAGACATTAAATAATGAAATACAAGAAAAGAAAATACAAGAAAAACAAAGGAAAAATAATAGCAAAGAAATATAATCAAGTTAAGTGAGCCGAGAACCCTAGCGATGGGTGACCGCACCGGGAAGTCATGGCGTGGACCGTTGACTAGCCCTGGACCACGAGGAACCCTGGAAAATATTTTTAGGACTCAAATAAATATTTATTGAAGTATAAATATCATTACAAATATCAAAGAAAAATTAATTAATTAGTACAAAGAAAAGTGAGAAATCGGAAAACGGACAAAACCCGGTGTTACCGAAAAATCAGGAATGCAACCCGAACAGGGGCATTGTGATCATTTGAAACCCCGAGTTGTCTTTTGACCTAAATGTCCATAAAAAATAAATCATATTACACTTGGAAAATATAATGAAAAAGGGGTACCTAATGTAAATAGCAAAAATGGGGAGTTAAATGTGGGAAATTGAAACTTTTGAATAAATTAACATTAAACTTGCAATAGTGCTCCACTAACTCATTAAAGTGGACCATTTAATCTTCATCATGGACCAGCATATTGTCATCTTCCTCATTTCTTAAAATTCAGACAAAAATGGAGAAGGGAAGAACTCCATTGCCGCATGGTTTTGGAGCTCCATGCAAGGGTGATCCAAGCTTCTTTCTCTCCACTTCCCTTCATTAAAGTTAATCCTCACACCATGGGCAGTAGATAGGCAGCAAGAAGATCAAGTTTTGGTGAAGTTTTGAAGAGTTTCCAAAGTGGTAAGTATGTATTTTTTATTAGTGCTTCATTAAAGTTTGTGAGGAGGTTATGGGTACTTGAATTATGGAGAGATTTTTACGGTTTGATGTTTAAATGGGGATGTGTCCTTTTGGCAGCCATGGAAACACCTTGAAGGCAGTTTACTCTTGCTTGTAAATGGTGGATTAGAAGGTTGATTAATTATTTATGTGTATGGGTAATCATTTGGGTGATGTATATTTAGAATATGTAAATGTGAAATGAAATTTAAAGCTTGGAAATTAATGGAATGTAAATGTATCATTGTGGCAGTTTGTTAACTCTTGAAGAATGTTGGAATTCATGCTTGGTTTATGGAATAATGATGTTAAAATGTGTTGGATGTTAGGGCAGTTTGAGTGTGTATATGATGGTGTGAAGTTGGACATGAAAAAAGTGTTATGGTTAGGTGATTAAATTGTTGTAAATTTGGTTTGAAAATTCTATACAAAATGGTGTATGTTGAATGTAATTGTAAGCTGCCAAAATGACCTATAATGTGTTGTGAATTATGTTTAGGTTGTGGTACAACCAGAATTGGTTTGAATGTTATGTTTGGTGAGTGTTAAAAGTGATGCTTGATGTGTATGCAAGAAATGCAATAAGGCAGTTTGAGTTTTAGGCCTATAACTTTAAGTGTGTGGCTCCAATTGGTATGAGACCAATTGGAGGTGAAACTAGGCACAAAATGTGCCAACTTTCATGAAGGAAGCTTGCCAAAATTCTGCTTGCAAGGTAGCTTGAAAAATGACCAAATCCGGATTAAGTGCAATTGAGACCTGAAAACTGACCATTTGGGCAGCAGTTAATGTTTAGGCCATAACTTACTCAAAACAGGTCCAATTGACCTGAAATTTTAACCATGAATAGTTGAGACCCATATCTACAAGTCTTATGAAGACACCAAAGCCCAGAAATGACCATAAGCAAGTCAAGCAGCTTGCACAAGTTCGGGTCCAAAAACTGGCCGAACCTAAAACTACCTAAAGTGACCTAAAATGACCAATTTTGGTGCAATTTGACCAGCAATAGTAAAATGACCATAACTTGATCTATATAACTCGGTCTACATAACTCAGAATGACCTGAAATTTTGCCCCGTGTTCCATAAGACATAGATCTACAAGTTTGTAGTTTAGACCGAAACCCGAAAACCGAGGGAACTAGGTCGTCCGGCTAGGTCAAACTAGTATCCCAGAATCCAGCAAATTGCAAGAAAATGCAGTATACACGGAAATGAACTTGGTAACATGTACCAACCCTAAAAGACTATCGAATGTGACATATTAGTAACGTTAAAACCTAAATTACCTAAAACGCATCGAGGGTCGATATATTAAGTTGATTAAGCAAATAATAGCATTCAGTGAATTATTTATCAAAACATTATCGTTAGAGAAAGTTTAATTAAGTACTGAAACACTTCAAATTGTGTTTCTCAGTTAGCAAAGACTCAGGGAGAGGGAAGGAAACATTGAGTCAAGACCAAGAGACAGTTATCAGAGGTTTGTGCACAACTAGTTTTTTTACTGATTTTGTTTTGAATATTTCATATGATTAGATGACATACTTTTCTTATGTATTATGTTTAACAAGCATTGGATTTAATTCAATGATTATTGAAAATTGTTATAATATGCATGAATTTAGCTTTGTGAAATGGTATTTCCACAAGTATTAAGCATTGTTATGGATTGAATAAATTATGTTTTGGAAAATTGTGATAGAACATGTTTTGAATTGTGATGGTAATTTTCATGGAAAAATGCAAATTTATGATTTGAATTGTGATGAGCAAAAAAAATATTGGATATTGGAATTGACTTTGAATTGAATTATATTGTGATTTATGCTCACTAAAAGGATTGTGATATTGTTTTATATCTCACTATAGATGCTTGACTAGGTTATTACCCGTCTCTCTCATTTGTTGAGAAGACAATGGAGTTAGTTGTGTTTTGATTACCATGGTACGTGCACAGGCTTAGATTTTCCTCTGATTTGAGGTTAGATCTAAGTTTATTTTATCATTATGGCCCTTGCGGAAGATTCATTATTGTGATGGTACTGTGTACGATGATTCGACCTCCCCGACCATAGGGAGTTAGAATCTGATTCGACCTCCCCGACCATAGGGAGTTAGAATCACATCGAATATGGCCCTTTCGGATTAGTCTTGCATAGTTAGTGAGATAAATAATGATTTTTGAGATAAAGAATGATTTTGAGATAAAGAATGATTTTTGAGATACAGAATGATTTTTGAGATACAGAATGGCTTTTGAATGGTAAAGAATTGTGATTTCAATTATGATTTATGTATAATTGATTTTGTTGGAATTACCTAAATTTTTAGTTATGAATTGATAAATTGAATTTAATGATCGAACTCATTTTATACAAATGATTTACATTATTGTCATTTGATATTTTGAGTTTTAGAATTTTATGAGTATTCAGATTTACAAATTATTTCTCAGTAAATTTTGTCAATGTATATTGTACTATGTTTTAAATTATAGTTGTGCACCATCGAGTTCACCACTCAATGATAGCTTTGTATCTTCATGAGTAAAAAGAGCATAGAGCAGTGAGTAAGTTTCTTTTGAAGACACTTTCAGTTCAGCTCCAGGTATATTATAGGTATACCCATGTATATAGGTTTTGATGTATGCATGTAATAATATGTATGTAAATTATTTGAGCAGTTGTATAAAAACTCTTGTAAAATATTTTGGTATGTAATTAAATGTAAATTATTATAAATATAAAGTTGAGATTTCATTTACTTGAATAGTTTTGTATTATAAATTTTGAGTCTTGTAATCAATGAAATGTTTCTTTATGATGAGAATAGTTTGAAAATGAATTGATTGTTTATTGAGAATTGAATTGTGAATTGAAATGAAGTTATTAAAGTTGTATTTGAGAAAACATATTGGGAGCATTTTCTTTTGCAGGATTCAAGAACTGTTTTCTCAAAATACAGCCGGCACTTTGCCGAAATTCAAAAAAAAAAAAAAATTTATAACACCAGATTTTAACCGATAATTTAAATTTCACTAAAATTGTTTTAAAATCCCTTGTAGTATATCTAATGGGTTATCGGTAGGCGAAGTACGGTAATTCATTAGGTGTACTAAGGGATCATGTTGCATCTTACAGGGGAGCAGGGTGTGACACCCTGGACCGCGGGAAACCCTGGAAAATATTTTTAAGACATAATTAAAGACCTATTGAAGTATAAATACTATGGGAAATATCAAAGAAAAATTAATTAATTAGTACAAAGAAAAGTGAGAAATCGAGAAAACGGACAAAACTCGGTGTTACTGAAAAATCGGGAATGGAACCCGAACAGGGGCATTGTGGTCATTTGACACCCCGAGTTGTCTTTTGACCTAAATGTCCATTAAAAATACATGATATTACACTTGGAAAATGTCATAAAAAATTAAATTAGTGGTACATAATTTAAATAGCAAAAGATGGGACTTAAATATGGGAATATGAAATCTTTAGAATAAACAAACATTTAATCTTTACTTAGTGGTCTACTAACTCCATAAAGTGGACACTTAATCACCATGTGGCCAGCAGAAACTTCATCTTCTTCAACCTTTCAAAGACTAGCCGAAATGCTCCCAAAGAATCCTCCATGGCCGAATTCATGCAAGCTTCATTCTCCCATGATCCAAGCCTATTTCCTTGCATTTTCCTTCACAAAAATTGTTCTACACAACTTGGGCAGTAGATAGGCAGCAAGAAAATCAAGTTTAGTCAAGGTTTTGAAGAGTTTCAAAAGTGGTAAGTATGTGTTTTTGATGTTTGTTTCATTAAACTTTGTATGGATATTATGGGTAGTTGAATTGTGTAAGGATTTTTTAAGTTTGATGAGTGAAGGGAGAGGTACATTTTTGGCAGCCATGGAACTTCAACAAGGGCAGTTTATCCTTGCATGTAAATGGTAGATTAAAGTGTTGATGAAGTGTTTATGTGTGTAGGAATAAATTGGATAATGTATACTAAATGTATATGTGAATGTACACTTGATTTTGGAAGCTTAGAAGCTAATTGGAGAGATGTACAATTCGGCAAACTTGAAGTGTAGACCAAAATGTGTGTTTCATGGTTTGATTTATGGAATTATATTGTTGAATTATGGTGTTTGTTATGGCAGCATGTGCATATGTATAAAGGTTTGAGTTTGGACATGTAAATGAGCTTGTCATTTGGTTAAATTGTTTGTAATTTGGACTTGGAAAATTCTGTAATATAATGTGCATATTGAGTGTGATTAAAAGCTGCCAAGATGACCAACAATGTGAAGTAAAATGTGTTTAGGTTATGGTACAAACCAGAATTGGCATGGATGTGTAACTTGATAAGTGTTAAATGTGTAATTGATGAGTGATGAACAATGTGCAATAGGGCAGTGTACGTTTTGGCATAGAACCTTAAGTGTGTGGCTCCAATTGGTATGAGACCAGTTGGAGGTGAAACTAGGCACAAAAAATGCCAACTTTCATGAAGGAAGCTTACCAAAATTCTTTTTGGAAGGTGACTTGAAAAATGACCAAATCCGGATTAGTGCATTGAAAGCCTGAAAATTGACTGTTTGGGCAGCAGTTAGTGTTTTGGCCATAACTCAATCAAAACAGGTCTAATTGACCTGCAATTTTTACCATGAATAGTTGAGACATATATCTACAATTAATATAAAGACACCAAAGCTCAGAAATGGCCAGAACCAAGCCAAATAGCTTGCACAAATTTGGGTCCAAAAACTGGCCGAACCAAAAGTGACCTAAAAATGACCTAAAGTGACCATTTTGATGCATTCTGACCAGCATTGGTAGATTGACCATAACTTGGTCTACATAACTCAGAATGACCTGAAATTTTGCCTCACATGCAATAAGACATAGACCTACAAGTTTGTAGTTTGGACCAAAACCTGAAAACTGAGAGAACTAGGTCATCCGGCTAGGTCAAATTAGTATACCGAAATCCGGCAAATTGCAATAAAGTGCAATATACATGGAAATGAATTTGGTAACATGTACCAACACTAAAAGGCTATTAAATGTGACATATTAGTAACATTAGAATTGACTCACTTAGAGTGCATCAAGGGTCAATATTATAGGTTGACTAATGAAATGAGTTGAAGGGAATAGTACTAAAAAAATTTAAATATTAGATTTTATTGTTAGAAACAAATTCATTGAATACTGAAACACTTTAAATTGTGTGCTTCAGTTAAAAAGGATAATGAGAAGTATAAGGAACACTGTGTCAGGGCCAAGAGACATATATCAGAGGTTTGTGCACAATAGTTATTTCTTTTGAATTTTTCAATTGAAATAAATTATAATTATTTGTATGTTATTGTTTTAAATTGTGTTTGTGCACAATAGTTATTTCTTTTGAATTTTTCAATTGAAATAAATTATGATTTTTATATGTTATTGTTTTAAATTGTGTTTGTGCACAATAATTTTGATTTCTTATTTTCTACTTAAAAATTGATTTGAACATTATAGTTTTAAATTGTGTCTGTGCACAGTATTTTTTATATTCACTGCTTTTATCAGAAAATTTATTTGGAGAAATGAGTTATGAATAATTTTTTATTGTTTTGGCTTTGGGAATCTTAATTGGAAATTATTGTGTTGCCTACTTTGCAAATAGAAATTTTGAGATAAAATATGATTTGTGGTTTGTATGAAATATTGTGATTTGAAATTATTTTGATTCACACTTGGCATAACACTGTTATTATATTCCTACCTCTTTGACTTATTAGTCTGGGGTGAGTGTGATTATGTTCCTCCCTCTTTGACTTGCCAGTCTAAGGTGAGTGTGGATGAGTTCTCATTATTTAGCTAGCTTCCTCCCTCATTGATTTCAATTATTGGGGTGAGTGTGTCTTGTCGTGGTGTACAACACGGCATGTGTGGAAAAATTGTGTCATGGGCTAAATTGTGTTATTGATTGGCAACACTGTATTATTTAGTTATTTGATCAAATGATGTTATTGATTGCAAAACTATATTATTTAGTTATTTGATCAAATGATGTTGTTGATTGGCAAAACTGTGTTATTCAATTATTTGATCAAATTTGTGTTATATGAACTTTATAAATTGTGAAATGAAATTGTGAATTATTTGATTTGTGAATTGTTAAAAAAAGAATTATATATCGCATTTCAAATTGTTATTGTGCACCACTGAGTAAATTTTACTCATGATAGCTTTCATTCTTTGTCGCAGTAGACAGACTAATAGAGGCGTGATTAAGGTCGCTAGTACTACTTGAGAGATCATCGGGTATAATGAGTGTACCATAGTTTGCATTTTGTATTGTAATGTATGTTCACTGTATGTATATAGTATTCTTGGTTTTGAGCAGTTGTAAATTAAAATTGTACATTGAAGTTGTAAAATAAATTATAAATTATTTTGGTTTGTAAATATTGTGATATATTTCTTTTATCTCAGCTTTTGAAAACACTGAAAAATTATTGTGGATTTGAGTTGACAAATGTTGAAAAACATATTGTGTTGATTAAATGTTGGAGTTTGAGATTGAGAAATATATTTGAAGTGCTTTTTACAGATTTTTGAAGAATTGTTTTATTCAAAATACAGATGGCACTCCACTAAAATTTTTACAGAAATTCCTAATAATTCAAATGTGTTAGCTGTTTCACTTCAGTTAAAAAAAAAAATTTCTTGACACCTGTAAATAGTGCTCACCACTATAAAAGAAGTAAGAAAAGTTTTAAAATCCCTTGTAGTATATTTAATAGGCTATCAGTAGACGAAGTTAGTAATTCATTAGGTATACTACGGGATCATGTTATGCCTTAGAGAAGGGTAGGGTGTGACGTGTTTTAGTGGTATTAGAGCTAGTTTTTAAATTTTGTTTCACCTATAATTTGAATACTCTTTCTTCATAGTACAACTGCTCAATGTCATTGTTTGATACATATAGTACATTACAGTATAAATATGCACTAACGGGAGAAAATCTCCTTGTGTTACTTGTTCAGGAGATCTATGATCCTCAAATTGACTATGGAAGAGGGTGATCGTTCAGTCGATCAATTGATAGAGGCTGAGGTACAAGGGGATGCCCCAGCCCTACACAATGTCAATGGATCAGTCGCACCAGCCCCCTCAGTACCACAATTTCCTGCTCAGTTCACTCAGTAGATGGCTGCAATATTCCAACAGATGGCTGGTAATGTGCCTACTCAAGTCCCACTACAGACACCAGTGGTACAACCACAGTCTTCTGCTCGGCAATATGACAAATTGATGAAATATGGGGCTATTGAGTTCAAGGGAACAGTAGATCCTCTAGAGGCAGAACAGTGGTTAGAGAGAATGGATAGGGTGTTCAAGAAGCTACATTGTATAGAGGAGCTCAGGTTTGAATGTTCAGTATCTCTGCTACAGGGGGATGCATATGACTGGTGAAAAACTATTCCCCATAGTCTGGTAGAACCTTCAGTGCTAACATGGAATGATTTTCTATAGGAGTTCAGACAAAAATATATCCCTGATGCTTATGTGGACCAGAAGCTGCAAGAGTTCCTAAGTTTGAAACAGGGGAGTAGATCGGTGGCTGAATATGAAAGGGAATTTTCCCTCCTGAGCCATTATGCAGTAAGTCTACTTTCTACCAGTAGGGAGAGATGTAAGAGCTTTGAAACTGGCTTGAAGCCTAGTATCAGATTACAAGTGGTCAGATTCAAACATAGCAACTTCTCTGAGCTTATTTCTCAAGCACTAGAATTAGAAAGAATTAAATCTGAAGTGGCCCCTGAGAAAAAGAAATCAGAGAAGGTAGAAAAAGAGTGAAAGTCAGTAGAACAAAATTCTAGTGGTCCTACCGGAAAGAGGAAAAACTTTGGGAGACACAACAGAGGTGGTAAGAAGTTCGGTAGAGATAGATCTTTTGGACAGAAACCACCCCGATCGGATCAGCAAACTCGACAGAAACCCAAAAATGCGCTGTCAGATCGACTTTGTGAAACTTGTGGTAAACCACATAGTGGGGTATGTTATAGAGCCGTAGGAGCATGTTTTAATTGTGGAGAGACTGGTCATTTTGCTAGGGATTGTGTAAATCCATGTCGTTCTGGATCATTTACTACACCAAAGGGATCAACCCAAGTTTCTACCCCAAAGAGTTCACCATCAGTTAGTAGAGGCAGAGGTAGAGGTAGGAGTAGTACACCTAGAAGTCAGAGTACTGTGAATCAACCAGAACAGGGTGATGCTTCAACTGGAGTATACGCTATACGGCAGAGAGAAGAGACTGAGACTTTTGACATTGTTGCTGGTACTTTCTCAATTAGTAACTAAGATATATATATATATATATATATATATATATATATATATATATATATATATATATTAATGTTAGAACTATATATTCTATTATTATTCCTTTACAGGGGAATAAATTTTGATGCATTAGTGATTAGTCCTTTAAGATAAGGATTGTGATAATAAGTGAAATTAGTTTGGAAGAGTTTATCGGCGAAAAGTATTTTCTAACACACCATAAATTATAAAGCTAAACGGCAAGCCTACTTAATGTAAGGCAAGAGGACATAAAAGTAAGTTGTGATAATAGACTTGCTCTAGATGAAGGCAAAGATGTTACAGTTAGTAATTGTCAGTGGATATTGTAATTAGAATAAGTTTGAGATATTAGTGAATTCGAAAAGGATAAAAGATAGGAAAATTTGATCTATTGGGATGTATCGTAGTAACTATGCAATGTTCTTGATGTTTATACTGTAAGCTGCAGATTACAGTACTGACTTGAGATTATTGTGTAGAGCTACGTAGTACTCAATAGTACACCAAGATGAGAATATTTACCAACGGCATCTGTTTGGTATAGTTATGCCAGGACAAAATTTAATTGTTAGAAATAAGTTTGAAAGTCCTACTTAGGGATTTAAAACTCAAAAGTTAGAAAATCGAAAGGTTATAGTTTAGTACAAAAGGAAGTAAGTTATAGAATAGTAATAGATAAAAAGAGTTGTGGAAGTAGAAATTTGAACAGTTGGTTCAGATATAACAAAGAAATGTTATGAATGTGAGGAAGACTATTGACTAGAATGGTCAGAGGACCAATGACTAGATAAATAATTCTAACATGACCTCAAGGGTCATTCAAGAAGGAACATGAACCGAAATATTAGACAGCACAATAGTAAGAGAAGATTGGTGTTATATAAAAAAATTAAATGTTGTATTAGATTGTTAAAAATCTTATACAAATTCGAAGGAAAGAAGATTATACGATCATATAGAAAGGAGAAAATAAATGTATGACTATTGTAAGATGGCTATTGAGTAAAATTTCAAGGACGAAAATTATTTTAAGGGGGGGAGAATTGTAACACCCTTATGTTCGGTAGTGCGTTCTACTGTTCCGGTGACCAGTGTTGTCCGGACAGCTAGGATGCCTAGAACTACACTTAGATATGGATGAAGAGCATAAAATAACGAAAATACAAGATAAGAAAATACAAAAAAAAATAAAGGAAAAATAATAGCAATGAAATATAACCAAGTTAAATGAGCCGAGAACCCTAGCGATGGGTGATCGCACCGGGAAGTTGCGGCGAGGACCGTTGACTAGCTCTGGACCGCGGGGAATCCTGGAAAATATTTTTAAAACATAATTAAAGACCTATTGAAGTATAAATACCATTAGAAATATCAAAGAAAAATTAATTAATTAGTACAAAGAAAAGTGAGAAATCGAGAAAATGGACAAAACTCGGTGTTATTGAAAAATCGAGAATGCAACCCGAACAGGGACATTGTGGTCATTTGACACCCCGAGTTGTCTTTTGACCTAAAATTCCATTAAAAATACATGATATTACACTTGGAAAATGTTATGAAAAATTAAATTTGTGGTACATAGTTTAAATAGCAAAAGATGGGAGTTAAATGTGGGAATATGAAAACTTTAGAATAAACAAACATTTAATACTTACTTAGTGGTCCACTAACTCCATAAAGTAGACACTTAATCACCATGTGGCCAGCAAAAACTTCATCTTCTTCAACCTCTCAAAGACCAGCCGAAATGCTCCCAAAGAATCCTCCATGGCTGAATTCATGCAAGCTTCATTCTCCGATAATCCAAGCCTATTTCCTTGCATTTTCCTTCACAAAAATTGTTCTACACAACTTGGGCAATAGATAGGCAGCAAGAAAATCAAGTTTAGTCAAGGTTTTGAAGAGTTTCAAAAGTGGTAAGTATGTATTTTTTATGTTTGTTTCATTAAACTTTGTATGGATGTTATGGGTAGTTGAATAGTGGAAGGATTTTTGAAGTTTGATGAGTTAAGGGAGAGGTACATTTTTGGCAGCCATGGAACTTCAATAAGGGCAGTTTATCCTTGCATGTAAATGGTAGATTAAAGTGTTGATGAAGTATTTATGTGTGTAGGAATAAATTGGATAATGTATACTAAATGTATATGTGAATGTACACTTGATTTTGGAAAATTGGAAGTTAATTGAAGAGATGTACAATTCGGCAAACTTGAAGTGTAGACCAAAATGTGTTGTTTCATGGTTTGGTTTATGGAATTATATTGTTGAATTATGGTGTTTGTTATGGCTGCATGTACATGTGTATAAAGATTTGAGTTTGGACATGTAAATGAGCTTATCATGTGGTTAAATTGTTTATAATTTAGACTTGGAAAATTCTGTAATATAATGTGCATATTGAGTGCGATTACAAGCTGTCAAGATGACCAACAATGTGAAGTAAAATGTGTTTAGGTTATGGTACAAACCAGAATTGGCATGGATGTTTAACTTGGTAAGTGTTAAAAGTGTAATTGATGAGTGATGAACAATGTGCAATAGGGCAGTGTAGGTTTTAGCCTAGAACCTTAAGTGTGTGGCTCCAATTGATATGAGACCAATTGAAGGTGAAACTAGGCACAAAAAGTGCCAACTTTCATGAAGGAAGCTTACCAAAATTCTGCTTGGAAGGTGACTTGAAAATGACCAAATCAGGATTAGTGCATTGAAAGCCTGAAAATTGACCATTTGGGCAGAAGTTAGTATTTTGGCTATAACTCAATCAAAACAGGTCCAATTGACTTGAAATTTTTACCATGAATAATTGAGACATATATCTACAATTCATATGAAGACATCAAAGCCCATAAATGGCCAAAACCAAGCCAAATAGCTTGCACAAATTCGGGTCCAAAAACTGGCCGAACCAAAAGTGACCTAAAAATGACCTAAAGTGGCCATTTTGATGCATTCTGACCAGCATTGGCAGATTGACCATAACTTGGTCTACATAACTCAGAATGACCTGAAATTTTGTCCTGCGTGCAATTAGACATAGACCTACAAGTTTGTAGTTTGGACCAAAACCTGAAAACTGAGGAAACTAGGTCATCCGGCTAGGTCAAATTAGTATACCAAAATCTGACAAATTGCAATAAAGTGCAATATACATGGAAATGAATTTGGTAACATGTACCAACACTAAAAGGCTATTAAATGTGACATATTGGTAACATTAGAATTGACTCACTTAGAGTGCATCAAGAGTCAATATTATAGGTTGACTAATGAAATGAATTGAAGTGAATAGTACCAAGAACATTTAAATATTGGATTTTATTGTTAAAAATAAATTCATTGAGTACTGAAACACTTTAAATTGTGTGTTTCAGTTGAAAAGGATATTGAGAAGCATATGAAACACTGGGTCAGGGCCAAGAGGCATATATCAAAGGTTTGTGCACAATAGTTATTTCTTTTAAAATTTTCAATTGAATTAAATTATGATTATTTGTATGTTATTGTTTTAAATTGACTTTGTGCACAAAAGTTATTTCTTTTGAATTTTTCAATTGAAATAAATTATGATTTTTATATGTTATTGTTTTAAATTGTGTTTGTGCACAATAATTTTGATTTCTTATTTTCTTCTTAAAAATTTATTTGAACATTATAGTTTTAAATTGTGTCTGTGCACAATACTTTTTATATTCACTGCTTTTATCAGAAATTTTTTTTGGAGAAATGAGTTATGAATAATTTTTTATTGTTTTGGCTTTGGGAATCTTAATTGGAAATTATTGTGTTGCCTACTTTGCAAATAGAAATTTTGAGATAAAATATGATTTGTGGTTTGTATGAAATATTGTGATTTGAAATTGTTTTGATTCACACTTGGCATGACACTGTTATTATATTCCTCCCTCTTTAACTTACCAGTTTAGGGTGAGTGTGATTATGTTCCTCCCTCTTTGACTTGCCAGTCTGAGGTGAGTGTGGATGAGTTCTCATTATTTAGCTAGCTTCCTCCCTCATTGATTTCGATTATTGGGGTGAGTGTGTCTTGTCGTGGTGTACAACATGGCATATGCGGAAAAATTGTGTCATGGCCTAAATTGTGTTATTGATTGGCAACATTGTATTATTCAATTATTTGATCAAATGGTGTTATTGATTGGCAAAACTGTATTATTCAGTTATTTGATCAAATGGTGTTATTGATTGGCAAAACTATATTATTCAGTTATTTGATCAAATAGTGTTATTGATTGGCAAAACTGTGTTATTCAATTATTTGATCAAATTTGTGTTATATGAACTTTGTAAATTGTGAAATGGAATTGTGAATTATTTGATTTGTGAATGGTCAATAAAAGAATTATATATCGCATTTCAAATTGTTATTGTGCACTACTGAGTAAATTTTACTCAGCGATAGCTTTTCATTGCTGTCATAGGTAGACAGACTGACAGGGCAGCAGACTAGGCTGCTAGTACTACACTGAGAGATCATCGGGTATAATGAGTATACCATAGTTTGCATTTTATATTGTAATGTATGTTCACTGTACGTATATAGTGTTTTTGGTTTTGAGCAATCATAAATTAAAATTATACATTGAAGTTGTAAAATAAATTGTAAATTATTTTGATTTGCAAATATTGTGATATGTTTCTTTTATCTCAGCCTTTGAAAACACTGAAAAATTATTGTGGATTTGAGTTGACAAATGTTGAAAAACATATTGTGTTGATTAAATGTTGGAGTTTGAGATTGAGAAATATATTTGAAGTGCTTTTTATAGGTTTTTGAAGAATTGTTTTATTCAAAATAAAGATGGCACTCCGCCAAAATTTTTACAGAAATTCATAATAATTCAAATGTGTTAGCTTTTTTACTTCAGTTCAAAAAAAAAAATTCTTAACACTTGTTAAATACTGCTTACCACTGTAAAAAGAAGTAAGAAAAGTTTTAAAATCCCTTGTAGTATATTTAATGGGTTATCAGTAGACGAAGTTGGTAATTCATTAGGTATACTATGGGATCATGTTATGCCTTACAGAGGGGTAGGGTGTGACATTTAGAGAAGCAAGATACTCTGGGCAGTTCCTTTTCCAGTGCCCATCCTTCTGGCAGTGGAAACACTTTCCTTTGCCTCCATCAGCTTTATTAGTCTTCCCTTTCTGTTTAGCTATTTTCTTGGAAGGACCAGGAATCTAAGGTTTCTTTTTCTTGTTGCCGTTCTTCTTATTGTACTTTCCAGTAGAAGAAGATGCAATCAAAGCTACCTGTAACACCCTCATTTGTAGTAATTCCGTACATTCTACTGTTTCGATGACTGGTGTGGGTCCGAACAGTTAGAACGTCTGGAAAAATATTTAAACTAGAGTGAGGAGTCATAAATAACTCAAATATTAATAAGAAAAATTTAGGAAAAATTTTAGAAATAAAATACAACCAAGTTAAATAAGCCGGTGCCCTAGCGATGGGTAACCCAGTGGGAAGTTACGGTTCTCGCAACTAGGAGACCTAGACCCAGGGGAAAAATTATAAAATAATTTTTGAGACTCCAGAGAAGAGTCATTGAGGGTTTTATGGCATTAGAATGCCAAGAAAAGGTTTAGAAAAATTTTTCAATCGGTACAGACAATTTTAGTCTGTTAAGCCAAACGAAGGGCATTTTGGTCATTTCGTCTTCGGAGATGATTTTTGACCAACTTGTCCAATTGAGTAAATAATTATTATGACATAAAGTAGAAATAAATATTGATGAAAATTAAATTAAAAATGAGTAAAAGAAAGAAGAAAGAAAGATAAACCGACAACTCGGTAAGAGCAAAATTTAGTCAATTAAATTTGAGGGTCCAATATTGACCAAAAGTAATGATTATTAATTTAATGAAGCTAAATTAATTTAATTAATTGAAATTATGAAAATTAAAAATAATTATTGAAAAGTCATATTATAATGATTATAAACTTCAAAATAATTTCAAATTTGCCATTCTACTTATTTACCATATTGCCATTAAATATTTAATTAATATATAGGTTAACTATTGAATAAAAATCTACATTTTTTCCCTTCTTCTTCCCGTCCACTTGCCTTCTTCCCTTCTTCTCTAAAATTTTCCATTAAAACCTAAAATCCAAAGCTTAAAATCCTAAGTCTCAACCAAATTTTTTCTTAGAAAAATTATAGCCCACCCTAAACTAAAGCCTCATTAGTAGAAAGCACTCAAGAAAACCAAAAGAAATTGAGTTTGGGGCAAGAGGAATTTCAGCCAAGGTAGACCAAGAAGGAGCTTCAAGTTTTTTATTGATTAGAAGGTTAAATTGAAGTTGAGTGAAGCTAAGGAATAAGGTTAGTGCTAGAAATTCTCTTGGAACTTAAAATTTATGCAAGTTGATTTAGGGTTTGCTCATTGTGTTGTGACTTGAATTTGATGATGTTGAGGTTCATTATTGACTATTAGAAGTGTTATAAATGTGAATTAAAGTTTGGAAGTTGGGTGAAATTGAAAATTAGGAGTGCTTCTCTTATGCAGGAAATTTGGACCTATGAGTCCAGGGTATTTTTTGACCTATAACTGAGGTTGTGTGACTCCAATTAGTATGAAGCCAATTACAGGTGAAACTAGACACATAATGGCACAACTTTGGTGAAGAAACCATGCCCAGAAAACCAAACCAACTTGACCAAAAGTTTACCCTAATCCGGGTGACCTGCAATCTGCCTGGGCAAAATGACCAAATGAACAGTATTTGGTCATTTGGCCATAACTCAATGTAGCAAGGTCCAATTGACCTGAAATATTACCAAAAACAAGTTGAGATATAGACCAACAACTTTTATGAAGAAACCTGACCCAAATTATGACCATAACCTAGGCAAATTACCAACCAAACTTGAGTTACCAAATCTGGCAGAAACAATTTTACCCAGAATTTTGGGTTCTGCCCAATCCGGCCAGTCATGGTTTTTAGGCCATAACTTGAGGCAAAAAACTCCAAATGGAGTGATTCAAAAAAGGAAATTCAACTAGACAAAATTAGGAACAACTTTCATGTTGATCAGTTTGACAAATTCCCACTGCAAAATTGACCAATGGAACAGTAAAAACAAAGTATGAAAACTGAAAATTCTGCCCAATTAACATTAAGCTTGGAAATGGTATTGGCAACTAATACCAACAAATTTTGAATGCAAAATGTGGTATCTTGGAGAACTTAGGTTCAATAAATTTATTATGTATTAAAAAGTCAACAATTTGAGTGAATAGTAATGTAAATAGTAATACAAAGACACAAAGTATAATAACTAAATTGGTAGAGGAAATTAAGGTATGAAATTTGGAATCCATGAAACATTCATAGATTACTTGGAATAGAAATAGTAATTCACCTAAATGGCTTAATGAACATTTAAGTTATGTGAGTATATAGTTAAGATTTATTTCCATTACTAGTAGGTCTAATAAAACATAAGTAATACCACTTGAATATGAAATGACATTAACCTAGATGGATTGTTGAGTATAAATGGGATGAGGTTTATATTAGGATTTATTTTTCCATTACAAATAAGATAATAACACCTTGTATGAGTTATAAATTCATATAAATATTGTAATGAATAAATGAATCACATGAAAATATGAATGGAACATTAGTTTTCTTTATAAGGGAAAGGAAGAACGTTTTGAGTACAATGGTATATGAACACCATTGTTATAAATTGTGATCAATATGAATGATATAAGGAATGTATGAATATTATGATGAATGTAAAAATTATGAAATTTATCATGAAATAATAAAGTCATAAAACACAATATATTAATATTTAATGATTATTATGTGCCCTTATATTGCCTTGACATGTGTGTCAGATTAGATAGTTTGGCATGCCAATAGGGTATTGTTTTAGCAGTACTGCAAAAGGCTTTATGCCTGTATTCATGGCTTTATGCCCATATTCATAGCTTTATGCCTGCATTCATGGCTTTATGCCCGCACTCATAACTTTTATGCCCGATTATGTGTTATCATGGCTCTTTAGCCATACTGACTGCATACGTGGTTGACGTTCTGCGTCCTATGGCATGATGGCCCGAGGCACCGTGGTGTCCAGTGCCAACGACCCATTATAATGTAATGGCCCGGGCCACTAGTGATATTGTCCGCTCTGGGCCGAAGCCCTCATGGTTTTAAAACGCGTCATTAACGGTTACGAACCACCAACTTATAAACCCAGCATCTCTCCCGTGTTTTGTCGATGTGGGATTTGCCTAGGGTTTTACAATCCACCCCCCTTATGGGACTCAGCGTCCTCGCTGAGGTTTGCCCCACCATCGCTTAAGGTTGCACGCGGAGTGGCTCTGATACCACAAATGTAATGGCCCGGCCCACTAGTGATATTGTCTGCTCTGGACCGAAGCCCTCACGGTTTTAAAACGCGTCACTAAGGGTTACGAACCACCAACTTATAAACCCAGCATCTCTCCCGTGTTTTGTCAATGTGGGATTTGCCTAGGGTGTTACACTACCTCTTTTCCTTTATTGCCCGACATATTCTTTTGGGCAATAACTAGCATGTTGAGTAAACTAGTCAAGGAGCATTCTTGTTTAGTCATATGGAAATTTGTCACAAAATTCCTAAAAGACTCAGGAAGGGACTGAAGGATAAAATCCGTCGGTAGTTGGAAATCCATGTTGAAGTCAAGGTTTTCTAACTGCTCAATCAGCCGAATCATCTTGTGGACATGATCCCCAATATTTTGTTCCTCAAACATCCTCATGCAGAACAGCTGCCTAGATATCTCATACCTAGCATTCCTGCTGTGCTCACCATACAACTCTTGTAGGTGAAGGAGGATCTCACTCGCACTCTGCATGTTCTCATGTTGCTTCTGTAACTCATTATTCATGGAAGCAAGCATGTAACACTTAGCTCTCATATCATGCTCTTTCCACTTGTCTAAAGTTTCATGTTCCTCTTAGGTGGCCTCTAGAGGTAAGGGACAAGGATTATTTGAGTCTAGAACATATCCTATATGTTCAAGGTTCAGGACAAGTTTCAAATTTCTTAGCCAATCAGATAAATTAGGTCCTGTCAACCTATTACGATCAAGTATGCTTACAAGGATATTGGATGGTGGTGGTTGTTCTGTGCTCATTATTATCAGAAAATTAACTACAGAACATAACCAGATTTAGTAGTAAATGTATCATGTAATTAACCAAAATGATTATGGTATTTTAATCAAATTGGTCCTCACACTAACTTAGCGAATCCTACACTTCCAAAGTAGAAAATGGAAATCCTAGTTACTATTAAGGTCTCACTTTGCGCATTATCCATTTAGCATGCATATATCACATACTGCATACATTCACATACATCTCATGAATTCATGGACAATAAATAAATATGGTATGATTATGGACTTTCTAAGGGATTCAATTCTGAGCCACCAAGAATTGAATCAGGGCATTCCTAGGTGCATTTCATTCATTCATATTATAAGAGTTGTTGAAGGAGTACATAATCAACACTTGATATTGAATTCTTCCCACTGGTCCCACCAATGCACTTGGCCTCCTTGATTTTCTTACAATCCATTATTACATAGTAATCCTTGGCATACCAAGGCGAATTTACAAGAACTTAAATAAATGAAATTACAACCCAAAATTATTACAACCTTAATAATACATGCCCAAAATAAATTAAAATAAATTAATTAATTTATAATCCCAAAGAAACATAAAAGAAATAAATCCAATCACATTGGTCTTTTATAGTCCATGATCATCCATCAAGCATATCACTATTTAACAATTAAATAAAACATACATACTTAAATTAAATTGAATATCTCATATTCAACTTAAAAATCCAGATTTGAATATGATTTAAACAAATTTAAAAATTCAGATTTGAATCACATTCAAACAAATTTAAAAATTTAGATTTGAATCACATTCAAACAATTTTTAAAAAATCAGATTTGAATCACATTCAGACAATTTTTAAAAATTCAGATTTGAATATTATTCAAACAACTTTAAAAATTCAGATTTTAATATGATTCAAACAACTTTAAAAATTCAGATTTGAATCACATTCAAACAACTTTTAAAATTCATATTTGAATCACATTTAAACAATTTTTAAAATTCTAATTTGAATCAAAATTTAATTGTGTGATCAAAACTCTAATTAAACAATTTAATTAGACATAGGATGAGCTTTTAGATCATACAACAATTGCAAATTAAAAAGCCAAACCTTGCGCTACCCATGAAGGCCAAAGACGGCGTACTAATGATGGTGTTCTTCAAGCATGCCTTCACATATCCATTGCAACCAGCAATGGATAAATCATATCATGATCAAAACTTTTAAAATTCATATTTGAATCACATTTAAACAATTTTTAAAATTCTAATTTGAATCAAAATTTAATTGTGTGATCAAAACTCTAATTAAACAATTTAATTAGACATAGGATGAGCTTTTAGATCATACAACAATTGCAAATTAAAAAGCCAAACCTTGCGCTACCCATGAAGGCCAAAGACGGCGTACTAATGATAGTGTTCTTCAAGCATGCCTCCACATATCCATTGCAACCAGCAATGGATAAATCATATCATGATCAAAACACACAATTAAATCATATAATCAATAATCTAAATGGCAAATATAGTGGCTTGATACCAATTGAAGGAGCAGAAGCATGAAAAACAGAAGTTTGTACCATTGAATTAAAAAATTTTCACCTAGGGTCACATGCATCATGCAAGATTTATTTTTTATCTATTTGATTTCAATGATAAACAACATATTAAAACACTTTTAATATGTTTTTGGATCTGTATTTATCATTTAAGGTTTTAAAATTAATCAGATTAATTTTAGAACTCTAGATTAGATTAAGAATAAATACACTAACCTCTTAATGCACTGCAGCGTATTTGTGCCTTTAGGATGCATCTTTAGGACACCAGATGTTGTCCCTCTAGATTGTCCACACCAAGTTCACCTATGGCAGCCCTTGAACAACTTCTAAAGCTTTTTCTATTAATTAGAAAATCAAGTTTTGCCTTTTAAGAGATTAAAGATGTAAACAGGATACTAGAAATAATTTTTAGTATTTTTAATTCAAGAGATTGTTTGCTAATCTCTTGGAATTGATGAGAGATGAAGAAGAAGAGAGAATGGGAGCTTCAAGGGTGGCGGCACAAAGAGGAATCAGCAGCTTGTGTTATTTTTCTTTTCATAACAACACTTATATAGCTAGGTTACCACTTAAAACCCTTGCCACATATCACCTTTTGATTAGCTCTAGGTTTAATTGGCCAAATCACATTGTGCCAAGTGTCAAACCTATATTTAATCTTAATTTTAATCATCTTACATGATTAAAAGACATTTGGCAAGCTTATGTGTAGTGCCATGTGTCACCATCACATGATGCCACATGTCACCCTGTGAAATGACCAAAATGCCCCTGTGTCTTAATTTTGAGTTCTCAACCCAAAATAATTATTTCTCTTCTTCTAATCAATTTATATCAAATAAAAATCAATTAATTAATCTCTATTAATTAATTCCTCATTATTTAAATTCATATGTAAACACTTTAAATATAAATTTAACTTATACTATACATCCAATAATTTAGATTTGGTTTCAAGCCATGCTAGGGACCTTGCAATCTAATTGCAAACCAAACCTATTTAATTAATCAATTAAACTCTTTAATTAATTAATTAAATCATATTTAAGTTGGTGATTACTTGTGTATGTGTGTGACTTACTAGGCTCATCACTAATTGGTAATGAGATATGATATCAACTCTTAATATCATCAGAACTCTTTCTTACCATAAATGATTTCTCTAAACCATTTTATGAACCTCATAGACCATGGTTAACACCTAGCATAGCATGCCATGGCCACCCAATTAGTAATAAGGTTTATCTTAAATGAACATATAATCATATGTTACCATGCACTAAAATCTCTCTGTTACAAAATCCCAACTCAAGCTGGAGTCATGGTTTATGTAAAACCCCATTTACTATGAATATTATGTTCTCTTTTAATTCTAGTTCTTGATTAAAAAGATTTTCTCATCAGAAACTCTTTTATGATTAAATCTATCTGTCCTGACCAGAAACTTGAAATATCAAGAATAATTAAATGAACAAAGGATTTTATCCCTATTTACTTAGAGGAACAGATTCCATCTTGATCAACACCTACCTCGATATATAACTAGTAGGACCCAACACATGCCCATATACCCATACACAGTACAAGTATGAAAGCAGTATCAAACTCAAACCTCCTATATACAAGATAACTGTGCTATCTCAGGTCTAAAGATTATACGCACTGATATGATTTATGATAATACATTGACAAGAGTAAACTCCATGTGCTTGTCATAAGTGTTATTGGTTCGGCCTACTTATCATGTATAAGTGCCTATCATGTTTGTTATATGGCATGAGACTCACCATTCCATCTTATTTATATCTCATATAAATAACTTGGGAAAAAACATGAATACAATATTTCTGGATAAGTCATGTCCTTATTGTTAAGTATCCTTGATTGTAAACCTATTTATGATACTTTGTACTAGAAATACTGTCACTCATATTCTTAACAACTTAAGAATATAATTTCTAACAAAATATCAATGTACCTTTTCTATTACACATAAATATATTATATAAACATAAAAGTGGAAATGCCTTTTATTAACAAAAACATGTACAAGATACATACTAAATGATATGCTCTAGGGCATACTACTAATATGCCCCTCAGTAAGATGTAACATGATCCCGTAGTACATCTAATAAATTATCATACTTCGCCTATCGGGAACCCATTAAATATACTACAAGGGATTTTAAAATAATTTTCTTACTTTTTGAAGGTTGCAAGCACTTTTGATAGGAATTAAAAACTTTTACTAGAAGTTTAAAGACTAATTAAAATTTTTGTATATTTTTATTTTTACGTAAATTTTGAAAAGTTTTCTGCAAAGTGCCATCAATATTTGAGAAAAACACTTCTTCAAAACCTGTGAAAAACACTTCCAAATAATTCATTTCATCAAAATCAACTACAACCACAACACAAATCAATATCATTTCTCCTAACTCCATAATTCAAAACAATTCTCAATTCAGTTGTCTTCAGAAATAATATTAAATAACTTCATTCATATTCCACCAAAGAAAATTAATTTACATTCATTACAAAACT
The DNA here is from genome assembly GCF_030052815.1 of Hevea brasiliensis. NCBI lineage: Eukaryota > Viridiplantae > Streptophyta > Magnoliopsida > Malpighiales > Euphorbiaceae > Hevea > Hevea brasiliensis. Next base: position 53,529,435 of record NC_079499.1, read on the forward strand.
CACAAGTAAGTTTGAACATTACAATAATTTGCACCTCCATTACATACCCAAAATAACATTTCAAAAGTTTTATACATCTGCTCAAATAATTTACACACATATATTTACATGTATAATCAAAATCTAATATACAAGGGTATAACTAAATACCCGTACAAAAGCCTCAGTGTAGTCCTAACAATCAGCAGCTCATTCTGCTGCCTTTTTCCTTATTTCTATCTACGACAGCAAAGAAAGCTATCGCTGAGTATAAAAATACTAAATGGTGCACAATAGAATATAACATGCAAAATATAAAACATTTGTCATTAATTCACAATTCAAATATTTCACAATCACATTTCAAATCACATTTATCACAAATCACAATTTGAATATTTCACAATTTTCAAAGCTTAATATAATACAATTTGATCAAACAATTTGATAAACACTGTGTTGCCAATCATAAACACAACTTAGGCCATGACAACAAATTTTCAAACATGTCGTGTGTACATCACGACAAGGCATACTCACCCCACTAATCGAAATCAATGAGGGAGGTGGCTACCTAACTAATGAGTATTCATCCAAACTCACCCCTTAGATTGGGAAGCCAGAGAGGGAGGAATATAGTCATACTCACCCCATAAATGGAGGAGGAATATAGTGATATTGCCATGCCAAGTGTGAATAAAAAACAATTTAAATCAAGTTATTTAAACATTTCACGCAAAACACAAATCAATTTCCAATTCAAATTTCCATTCAAAAAATGGCAACATAGCATTTCTTGAAATCCATAATTAGTACAACTAATTCACAATTCATAGCTAAATAAGTTTTCAATTAGAAAACAATAAATTAAAGTTTATTGTGCACAAACCTCTGTTGTCGACTCAATTTACTCAAACTTTTGTTTCTCCTTTGAAGATTCCTTTCCAACAGAAACACATAAATTTAAAGTGCTTCAGTATCTATTTCTAATACTTAAATTCCAACAATTTCTTTACAAACTTATCCCTCCTATTACGGTTTATAAATTTTGGGTCTTTCATATTTTTGTGTTTGGTGGCACTATTCATGTCAAAACGTTGACTTTTCTATACTTAATAGGTTTATTAGTTCTAATTGTACCCATATACCACATTTTGAGTGTCAATTTTGTTGGCATTGATTGCCAATTCAATTTCTAAGTCTCCTAAAAGAAATTACAAATTTTCAATTTTGGTCCCCTGTTTTCTACTATTCTATTGGTCAGGTTACTGTTAGAACTTGGCTAGGTGTCCTTCATCAAAGTTGTTCCTTATTGTCTTAGCTTTAATTCCCTTTTTGAATCACTTCATTTGGAATTTTATAGCCCAAGTTATGCCTATTTGAATGGGGCTGGCAAGATTTGGTGTTACCCAGAATTCTGGGCATTTACTGGACAATGGCAGTTTTTGTACACTGATTGCAGGTGAGTTTTTGGATAGGTTATAATCACAATTTGGGTTTGTTTTCTTCATGAAAGTTGTAGGGCTATGTCTCAGATTTCTATCGGTATAAAATTCAGGTCATTTTGACCTTCCTAGACTAAGTTATGGTCATTTACGTAACTACTATTTATTTTATCATTTTTGTATAGGGCAGTGTGCCCTAATCCAGATTTGGTCTAATTGTTCACTAAGTTATGATCATTTTCTGGGCATGATTCCTAAATGAAAAATGGTCCATTTTGTGTCTAATTTCATTCCCAATTGACCTCACACCAATTAGGATGGTAAATTTTCAGTTTTAGTCCCTAAAAGGGACCTAGGTCTAGCTGTCTGCATATTGGCCTTAGCCAATCCAAATTGAAACTTAGTTCTAGCAATTCACACACACCACAAATAGTCACAATTGACCATTTCTCAACTCAAATAGGATCAACTACATCAATTGACCAATTCTAAACTTTTTTTATAATTTTTCTAAATGCTCAAAACCCTAATTACATAGAATTCAAATCTAATGCATTCAAAATATATACCCATACTTTACATACACAACTTAACCTAAACAACCATTCAAACACCTCAAATTCATTCATTTCAAACCCTCACTAAGGTTGGCTAAAATTCTTGTTTGGTCTCCTCTTTCCTTCTTTCTTTCTTGCTCAATCCTCTTCTCAAGTGTGGTTATCAAGTTCTAATGGATTAATTTGGGGTCAAGGTAAGGTTTAGTGGTTGGAAGCAAGCTTAAAGCATGCTTTAATGGAGGTTTTTGGTGAAAAAAGAAATGGTATAGAGAGAGCTATGGGAATTTGGAGAAGAAGAAGAAAAAAATTTATCTTTTTAATTTTCTTTTAATCCCTTTAATTGACTTAGTCAAATAGAGTAATTAAATGGTAATTATTTGTGAGGTAATGCTTAGGTCATGTAAGTGATGTCATTATTCTAATTTTCTTTTCTTTTTCTTTTTCCTTTATTTTTCTATTAGTTCTTTAATTCAATTTTTGATCCTGAAATTTTCTTTTCTTCAATTTTATTAGACAATTAGGTCAGGAGTCAACTCTAGGGGTGAATTGACCAAATCGCCCCTTGTCGGTTCAATCCGATTTGCAAGTTATTCGACATTTCTTCTGGATCCCTGACCTAATTATTTGACCTACTTAACAACTCTTTTTCATGATTTTCTCTTTTCCACTGTGTTCGCAATAGTCCTAAGGACCGCGGCATCACATTTTTCGGTTTGAAATTTGAGTTTCGACTGACCTCGCAGTCATTTCCCGGGAAGGTCACCCATCGCTGTAACTCCCGGCTCATTTAACTTCTTGTGCTTTGTTTTTCTTCTTTATACTTAACTATTTGGCAATTGCTAATTATTTGTGTTCAGGGCTTAACTAGGTGTCTTAGATGCGATTTTAATCCCCTTAATTGTCCGGACCAACACCGGTCATCGGAATAGTATAATTTACCAAGCTATGCAAATAGGGGTGTTACAATTCTCCCCCCCCCCTTAAAATAAATTTTGTTTCGAAATTTTTACCTGACATCAGTCTCTGAACAGTTGTGGGTGCTATCTCCTCATGTCCTCTAAGCGCTCCCAAGTAGCTTCCTAGCCTGAATGATAGCTCCATAGCACTTTAACCAATACTATTTACTCATCGATTGCTCACCTCGTGTGCCAAGTTTCTTATGAGCTTCTGTCATAAGTTAGATTCAAATTGATTTCAATTTTAGAGGTAAGCAAATCTGTGTGCTAGTGGATCCACTTTTTCTAGGACCTCGTATGATCCTATGAGTGATAACTTAGTTTTACTCTTTTCTTATCAAATCTCTTGATCATTTAATGCAACCTTCAGTTTAGTTTGGAATATTTTAGTCTTTTCTAGCTATTGTTTTAATAATTATTTTCCCTTGCAGTCTTTTTTTTTTTTTTTAAATGACCTTGTTGGTCATATATGAACTGCTTATCTCTTTATTGGCCATAGGTCTATAACCATTATCTTACCATCTCCATTTATGACCAAGGCCTATGTGCCATTTTGCTCTATCTTGTTTGCTTTTGTTTAACTTATTTCTTTTTTGATAAAATAGTTCGGGATATTGCTACACATCTTAAATAGGTTGTTTGCCCTGGTGGTAATTCCTCATCTAGTGTTTTTCTCATTTCTTACTGTTCTTTTTGTTTCTTTTTTTTTTTTCGTTCCACAACTTAACTTTAATTATTTTATTCTTCAATCTTTTCTTCTTCCTTAACTTGACTGTCGAGTCATGATTTAGCACCCCTTATCATCCCTAATAAATCTGCTATACTTCAATATTACTTTGATTTGGTCCTCTGACTATTCTAGTCAACACTTTAACTAATATTCATAACGTTTCTTTATTACATTTGCATCAACTATTCTAATTTTCACTTCCACAACTCTTTTATCTATCGATATTTTATAGCTTATTTTGCACTGATGTGTAGTCATTACTTCCTTTTGTACTGTATTATAACCTTTCAATATTCTAACTTTAGAGTTTTAAATCCCGGGTTAGGATTTTCGAACTCCCTTATAATAATAAAATTCTGTCCTGGCAGAATTTTACCAAAACAGATGCCGTTTGCAACTATTCTTATCTTGGTACTGAAATCTGCAGCTTACAGCACAAACATCAAGAATATTGTATAGTTACTACGATACATCCCAAAAGATCAAACTTCCCTATATCTTATTTCTTTCAAATCCATTAATATCTTAAACTTATTTTGATTGTGGTACCCACTGACATCTATCAGAAGTAATACCTTTACTCGTATCTAAGGTAGCTATATTACTATAGCCTACTTTTAGGTCCTCTTGCCTTACCTAATTAGGCTTACTAATTAACTTTATAATTTATCGTAGTCTAGGAGATCTCTCTCACTAGAAACTTTTTCAAAATTAATTCCAATCACGCTTATTATCGTAATTCTTATCCTAAAAGACTAATCACTAACACATCAAAATTTATCTCCATGCAAGGGAATAGCAGTAGAATATATAATTTTAGCATTAGCATATAAATAAGTAGAGCTGGTGTCACACCTTACCCCTCTGTAAGGCATAACATGATCCCGTAGAATACTTAATGAACTACCGAACTTCACCTACCGATAAATCATTAAGTACCCTCTAAGGGATTTTTAAAACAATTTTCTTACTTTTTGAAAGTTGTGAGCATTTTCTAATAGGTATTAAAACATTTATTCGAAGTTTTAAGACTAGTAAAAATTTTTGTCCCATTTTATTTTTTTGCAAATTTTATAAAAATTTCAGCAAAGTGCTGTCTATATTTTGAGAAAACAGTTCTTCAAATACATGAAAAAAAACACTTCCAATGATTTATCTCAACAACTTCATCAATTCCACAACCATCCCAATCAATTTCAACATCATTTCTCAATTTCCAAAATTCAACAATCATCAAAATACCATTAATCAATTTCATTCAATTTAAAACAAAATATTTCCATTCATATTTCATTAAAGATAAAACAATTTATATACATCATTCCAAAATTTACATTAGGAAAAATCCAAACTAAAATTTATTACAAGTTTTATACAACTGCTCATGACCAATTCCTACATTTACATACATTACATACATAAAAATAATTTTTTTACAATCAGGGTATAAAATATACCTAATAAACTTCAGAATAGCTAGCTCCTCAATCCTCAGCAGCTCACTCTGCTGCTCCTCTAGTCTCTATATCTGTGACAGCAATAACAACAATCGCTGAGTACTAGGACTCAGTGGTGCACAACATACTAAAATAATCTTTATGCGGAATTTAAATCATATTTATTCAAAAATTAAACTAAACATCAAATATAAATTCAAAACATGATTTATAAGATTTTAATCCAAACAATTTCATTTCGAAAGCCTCAAAACAAATTTCATAAAAATATACAGTTATATCATGCCATTCGAAACAAAGATCATCTCAATAGCCAGAGGCTAAGGAGAAGTCACAACACAAGGCTAGCTAGCTCAAATATATGGGAACCCATTTTTTTCTTCTTCTACTGGCACACACCTCAACACTTCAGCCAGAGAAGGAATCAAAATTCGAAACTGATTTCCCCCACTAGTCATGCTAGTGAGGTGTTCAAATATATAGTCATGACACTGTGGTTTCAAAACTTATCTTAACAATTTAATAAACATTTATTGCCATTTCAAACATACACAAATAAACTTTCAATGTGACACCCCTTACCCGTGTACAGTATACCCGAGTAAGTAATGCCACCTGGTGTACCGGCACACTCTAATATTCCTCAATTAATTTAGACAATGCTTTTGCATATAATTTATGAAATACAATTTATTTAAACCATTTATCAAAAGTATCATTCATTTAAGGTTCCGAAAATTTTAAAGAAAATCCGGCGGAGTACCGGCTAAAAATGGAGAAAACCGTTCTTCGGAACCTGTTAAAAACACTTCCAATATACAATTTCATTCATTCTCAACTCCAATATCATCACAAAACTCAATATCAAGATATTAACAATTTTTCAATTTCAGGTCTCAACAACCTTTTCATTGCTCAAAACATCCCTTTCTCAGGGTTCTCATATATAAACAACCATTAAATACTCAAATTAATACCATACATGACCATAAATCTTTATTATTTACAATAAGCTCAAAATACATTACATAAATCCCAAATACATATGAGAAATAAAAATTTAATTACAAAATGACAAAATGACATCTAGTGTCCTACCAATGCACCGCAGTGACGAGGTGACACGGACATCGAGCGTAATCGCTGGATGGACTCACCCGACCGTGGTCTACTGGCTCGCGATCGGGATCTCCAAGACTCACGCGTGGCAAAAGCAACTCGCTAAGCAATAATGCTTAGTGGTGCAATAATATAATAAAAAAAATAGCAAGAAAATAAATGTGTATAGAATGTGTATGCTTTCTTTGTTTGGTATTGATATATTCATTGTTTCATTTACGTTGTTCACTTTTATTCATTTGGTTGCCCCAAGTAGCCTACACTAGATGACTGGACTGGATAACGGGTAAACTGGCACTGGGTACCTAGTACCTCGGGCCGTCACACCATCGGTCACATACGTATCTCCCGGCAGCAATGTAACAACTAACAAGTCAGAATAATATCCGGCACAAGGCCAAGTCTCAATACAAAGTCAGAATGGCTAAAAGCCATGAAATCACAGAATGGCATTTTTGCCATGTGCAGTACTACTAACTGAACCCTATTGGCTTGCCAAACTATCCAAACCAATCTTGTTAGGTATGCTAGGGCATTTGAAACTCTTAAATTTGTCAATTTGTGAATTTCAACTTTTTTGGTGTCACTATTTACCTCTATGGTCAACTAAAATGTTGACTTTTTGATAGCAAATATGTACATTGACTTTGGCACTCCCAATATACCACATTTAGTGTTTAAAACTTGTTGGCATTAAGTGTTAATACCATTTCAAAGTGTAACTCAACACAAGCAGAATTTTCAGTTTTGGTGAGTCAATTTCACTGTTCCATTGGACACTGTTACTGTGGGAATTTGAAGAAATGTAAAACATGAAAGTTGTTCCTTATTTTGTCTACTTGAATTTCATTTTTTGAATCACTCCATTTGGAGTTTTGTAACTCTAGATATGGTCCAAAGACCCAAGCTGGCCGAATGTGCATTCTGCAGAAAATTACCATATCTACAGTGCATGAACAGTAACTAGAGTCACTTGGTTGGATGGGTTCTGACCATAATTTGGGGTAGGTTTCTTCATGAAAGTTGTTTGTCTATGTCTTAACCTGTTTCTGTAAAACTTTCAGGTCAATTGACCAAATCTACAGTGAGTTATGGCCAAATGAACAGTTACTGTTCATTTGGCCAATTCTGCAGAATCAGTTTCAGGGTTCCGGATTGGGGCCAAGTTCTGGTCCTCTTGCTTTGGTCTTTTGGGCATGGTTTCTTCAGCAAAAATGTGTCATTATAAGCCTAGTTTCATGTCCAATTGGCCAAACTTCAATTGGACTAACACAGCCCAAGTTATGGCAGTGCAAAGGGACTAAATTTTCAGTCCCTATGCTGCTGTCCTAGGGCAGTTTATACCTTGACTTTGCCATACCATTTTTCAGTCCAAATTGTATTCAACATACCTCAAATGGTCACTTATTGACCATTAGATTGTTCTTTAACAGTTTAGTAAGTCAAGTCAATTTTTCATGCCTCAAAACCCTAATATCCAATGCAATTTAGACATAAACCTCAACTAGCACCCTAGTTCAACATCTATATAGGTATGTAGCTTAAACATAACCTCCAATTCATGCTAAGTCCATTAAAAACATCCAAAACCATTCCTCTATTAGGGCTGCCGAAATTCAAGTGTTCATACCCGTAGGTTTTTTTGTTCATTTAAACTACAAATCTTACTAAGTTCAAGTCCAAAATCATGGAAATAAAGAGTTTAATGGGTATAAGTGCACTAACCTTGTTTGGGCAGAATTTCCAAAGCCCTAAACTTCAATTTCCTTCCTCTTTTTGGCTGCCAAAAGCTTGTTTAAGGTGTGTAGATTAATTTTAGTGAAGATGACTTAGGGTTTTGGGGTGAGGTTTGAGAGGTTTGAGAGCTTGAAAATGAAGAAAATGGAGGTTTGGCTATGGAATTTTGAGAGCTACGGGTAGCTTTTGTGGGAGTGGTGGCTGCTGGAATTTTCTTTCTTATTTTGGTCTTATTTTATGTCTTTTAATAGTTAGTCAAAGGATTGCTTAAGTGTGATTGGTGGAAGTTTTTAAGTGACCTCACAATATGTCATAAATGGGCATTTTATTGCATTTTCTTTTCTTTCCTCCACTACTCATTTTCAATTTAATTTCTAGCAATATTTCTTCATATTTTATATCATATTAATTATTTACTCAACTGGACAAGTCGGCCAAAAATCACCTCGGAAGGCGAAATGACCAAAATGCCCTCCGTTTGGCTTAATGGGTCAAAATCGTCTGTACCAATTGAAAAATTTTTCTAGGTATTTTCTTGGCATTCTAATGCCATGGGAACCTCAATTACCCTTCCCTGGAGTCCCAAAAATTATTTTATAATTTTTCCCCCTGGTCTAGGGCTCCTCGTTGCGAGAACCGCAACTTCCCTCCGGTTACCCATCGCTTGGGCACCGGCTCGTTTTGCTTGGTTGTATTTTATTTCTAAAATTTTTACTAAGTGTTTCTTATTAATATTTGAGTTAATTATGGTTCCTGACTTTAGTTTAAATATTTTTCCGGACGTTCTAGCTGTCCGGACCGACACCGGTCACCGGAACAGTAGGATGTACAGAGTGGTTACCGGGAGGGTGTTACAACTCTTCCCCTCTAATTTAAATTTCGTCCTCGAAATTTACCTGATGCAAATAGTTGAGGGAACTGTTGCCTCATCGTCTCTTCACTTTCCCAAGTTGCCTCTTCGGTGTTGTGGTGCCTCCATAGCACTTTCACCAATGGAATTTGCTTGTTTCTCAACTCTTTCACTTCCCGAGCCAAGATCCGTAGAGGTTCTTCTTCGTATGTCAAATCTGGCTGTATTTCAATTTCTTCTCTAGAGATGACATGTGAAGGATCTGAGCGGTATCTTCTGAGCATGGATACATGGAACACATTGTGGATCTTGTCCAGCTCTGGAGGTAAAGCTAGCCTATAGGCCACTGGACCCACACGTTCAATGATTTCATATGGGCCAATGAACCTAGGGCTCAACTTACCTTTTCTTCCAAACCTCAACACTTTCTTCCATGGTGACACCTTGAGGAACACTTTGTCGCCAACCACATATTCTATTTCTTTTCTCTTCAGGTCGGCATAGGATTTACATGCATGCGAGGCAACCTTCAAGTTGGCTTTGATTAGTTTCACCTTCTCCTCGGCTGTTTTACAGTGCAGCCCTACCGCTTGTCTTCGCCCAATTCAGTCCAGCACACTGGAGTTCTACATTTTCTCCCATACAGTGCTTCATATGGGGCCATTTGGATGCTAGCTTGGTAGCTATTGTTGTATGCAAATTCTGCCAGTGGGAGGTATTTATCCCAACTTCCCTCAAACTCAATGACACAACTCCTCAGCATATCCTCAAGGACCTGACAAATATTTCATGTTATTGTTATCATTTCAATTCAATATTTGTATCAATTTCATTGGTTTCAATTGTTTACCTGGATTACTCTTTCAGATTGCCCATCCGTCTGAGGATGGAAAGCTGTGCTGAAATGGAGTTGTGTACCCAAGGACTCATGCAACTTCTTCCAAAATCTCGATGTAAACCTTGGGTCTCGATCAGATATGATGGAAAGTGGAATTCCATGCAGTCTAACTATCTCACTAATATACAATTCTGCTAACCTCTCTAGTGAGTAGTCAGTCCTAACTGGCAGAAAGTGTGCTGACTTTGTCAATCTATCAACTATCACCCATGCTGCATCATGTTTCTTCCGGGTGAGAGGTAGACCACTTACAAAATCCATGGTGACCCGATCCCATTTCCATTCAGGTATGCGTATAGGCTGTAGCAAACCTGATGGAACTTGGTGTTCTGCCTTGACTTGCTGACATGTCAAGCATTTTGTCACATAGTCAGCTATGTCCCTCTTCATACCAGGCCACCAATACTGAAGCTTCAGATCATGATACATCTTTGTACTTCCTGGGTGCATAGCATATACACTGGTGTGTGCCTCTTCGAATCATCGCCTTCAATTCCCCATTATCTGGTACACACAGTCTTCCTTTGAAATACAGACACCCATCTGCCTTCGCCTCATAGTCAGTTGCTTTTCCCTCTGAGATCTTGCTCATAATAGCCATTAACTTCTCATCTGCCTTTTGCCCATGTAATATCTGCTGTAGCAGGTTTGGCCTCACTTGCAACTCAGCCAAAATAGCTCCATCTCGAACCAAGGTTAGACGGGCATTCAATGATCTCAAAGCTGTGATGGACTTTATGCTTAAAGCATCAGCAACTACATTTGCCTTCCCAGGATGGTAGTCAATTACACAATCATAATCCTTTAGGAACTCAATCCATTGCCTCTGTCTAAGGTTGAGCTCCTTCTGGGTTGGCAAGTATTTCAGGCTTTTGTGGTCTATGTAAATGTAGCACTTTTCCCCATATAAGTAATGCCTCCATATCTTCAGTGCGAAGATAATTGCTGCAAGCACTAGATCATGGGTAGGGTAGTTCTGTTCATGTGGCCTTAGCTGTCTGGAAGCATAGGCCATCACTTTCCCCTCTTGCATCAATACACACCCTAACCCATTATGAGAGGCATCACTGTAGACCACAAAGTCCTTTCCTGACACCGTGTTAACACCGTGCCTCTGTCAACATAGCCTTCAACTTCAAACTGGTCCGACACTTGTCATTCCATCAAATCGACATTCTTGTGTAATAACTTGGTCATTGGAGCGGCTATTAGGGAAAATCCTTCACAAATCTTCTATAATACCCCTAGCCCCAAGAAGCTTCGACCTCGGTTGTATTCTGGGAGGCTTCCATTCCATCATCGCTTCTATTTTCTTGGGATCCACCTAATCCCATCACCGACACTATGTGTCCAAGGAATGCAATCTCATTCACCAAAAGTCACATTTGGACAACTTAGCATAGACTTCTTTTCCCGCAGGTTTGCAGAACAATCCTCAAATGTTCATCATGTTCTTCCAGGGTCTTGGAGTACACACGAATGTCATAAATAAAAACAACAACTAACCGATCTACGTATGAATGAAAGATACGGTTCATAAGGTCCATGAACACCGCTGGTGCATTTGTTAGGCCAAAGGGCATCACCAGAAACTCATAATGCCCATACTGGGTCCTGAATGCAGTCTTGGGCACATCTACATCTTTCACCCTCAGCTGATGATACCCTGATCTGAGATAAATCTTAGAAAATACTCGCTTCCCTTGGTGATCAAACAGATCATCTATTCTAGGCAACGGATACTTTTTCTTCAAAGTCACTTTATTCAACTGCCGGTAATCAATTCATAGCCTCAAAGTACCATCCTTCTTTTTCACAAACAGACCTTTGAGCTCCCCATGGCGACACATCGCGTATGAACCCTTTATCCAGCAACTCTTGCAACCGAGTTTTCAACTCCCTCAATTCGATGGGTGCCATCCTATAAGGAGCAATGGAAATGGGTCTTTGTGCAGTTGTCTCAATAGCAAATTCGACTTCCTTTCTCGTGGCAAACGGGCAACTCTTCAGAAATACTTAGGAAGTCTCTCACCGTGGGTATGTCACTCAAGTTTGGCTTAGCACGCCTAGTATCCACCACATGTGCTAGGTAGGCTTCACCTTTTCTCATCATTCTTCTTGCAACAGTGGCTGAGATGACATTGGACAGGAAATCTGTCCTTTCCCCTACAACTGTGATCTCATTACCCTCAGGGGTTTTCAAAGAAATTCTCTTCAATTTGCAATCAACTATTGCCTGATGACGTGACAACCAGTCCATTCCCAAAATCACGTCAAACTCATGGAAGGGTAACTCAATCAAGTCCGCCAAGAATTCATACCTGAATCCTTAACGGGCAACCTTTGTATACCTTGTTCACCACTACATGTGGCCCAATGGATTAGTGACCGTAATGTCTTGGTCACTTTTCCTACCAAGATCCCCTTTCTCCAGGTAGATTGATGCAAATGTATGAGTGAGTGGATCCTGGATCCACCAATGCATGCACAGGAGTAGTGTAGAGGGAGAACGTACCCCTGATGACGTCCGGGGCATCTTGCTCCTCCTGAGCTCTCAAGGCATAATTTCTCGCAGTGGTCCATTATCCGCCTCTCTGCCGCTCGGATGTAGGCCTCGTGATGGTCCCACTGCGCCGATCTGCGATTTTCTACCTCTCTGTGGTGCAGGAGCAGGTCTTTCTGCTTGTGTTGGAGCAGCTATAGTAGTTCTGCGTGGACAGTTCCTTAACTGATGCTCTGTTGACCCACACCTCAAGCAGGCACAAGTCACTCTCCAACACTCCCCCTTATGCCATTTCTGACAGTGTGGACATGCAGAAAATGCTGGGGCTGGTCCCCTGAACCCCATCCCTGGAGAGCTGCCCACTGATGGTGTGGACTGACCTCTCCTAGGGGTGAACTGTGGCCTGGGCCCCTGAGACTGACCCTGACCCTGTGGCTGACCCGAACTCTGTGCAGGAGGACCCTTAAACTTCTTCCCAAATCCAGGGGTGGAACTAGACTGACCTGGTCCCCTTTTCTGCTGTCTCTCCCTTCTGGTCTGCTCATTGATTCTCACTTTTTCAACCCTTATTGCAGCTTCCACTAGCTTGCTAAATTCTCGTGATTCCCAAGGCGTTGAGTCAGTATCTTGATATTGTCATTCACCCTCTTCAAATCTCTTGCACCTTTCAACCGTTAGGGACTATTTCCTCCATAGCGGCTTAACCGAACAAACTCCTTCTCATACTCGGCCATCGACAAACCGTCTGCCTCGAGTTAATGAATTCCCTTCTTCTCTCTTCCGTATACAGATCCACATATTTCTTCTTGAACTCGAGAGGAAGAAGTCCCAAGTTACACTTTCTGCTGCACTTCATCGACACCGTGTCCCACCATCCGTAGGCATCGTCTTGTAACAAGGATATAGCGACTTCTAAGTTACGCTGCAGGGTGCAGTGAAGTTGTTTTAAGACTCGCCTGCCTGTTCAACCAATTTCTACCGCAATGAGTCATCTTCTCTTGCCATAGAAGTCCACAACTCCAAACTTCCTTAGCCTTTCCAGTGTGATTTACCTGTGGAGCCGGTGGTGGTGGTGGTGGTGCCTTTGGCATTACCCCGCCATTTGTCCAAGAAGTCGGCCATTTGTTGGAACATGGCTCGTGGAGGCCGAGCAGGTGCTCGCTTGAGCCGGTGGAGCAGATTCTCTCATGCCCCCGGGCCTCACTGGCCGCAGTGGAGCATGACTCTCCACTTCCTCCTCAACGGCTCTCTGAGATGAAGGGTCCATATCCTATTCAAAATAAGAAAGATAAACAGATCTGCATTAGTGTCACCTCGACTCTTACAAATGTAATGCATGGTATGGACTCAATCTAGGCCCAGAAACACCTAAACCGTGCTCTGATACCACTAAATGTGACACCCCTTACCCGTGTACAGTATACCCGAGTAAGTAATGCCACCTGGTGTACCGGCACACTCTAATATTCCTCAATTAATTTAGACAATGTTTTTGCATATAATTTATGAAATACAATTTATTTAAACCATTTATCAAAAGTATCATTCATTTAAGGTTCCGAAAATTTTAAAGAAAATCCGGCGGAGTACCGGCTAAAAATGGAGAAAACCGTTCTTCGGAACCTGTTAAAAACACTTCCAATATACAATTTCATTCATTCTCAACTCCAATATCATCACAAAACTCAATATCAAGATATCAACAATTTTTCAATTTCAGGTCTCAACAACCTTTTCATTGCTCAAAACATCCCTTTCTCAGGGTTCTTGTCACACCCTACCCCTCTGTAAGGCATAACATGATCCCGTAGTATACCTAATGAATTACCAACTCCGTCTACTGATAATCCATTAAATACACTACAAGGGATTTTAAAAACTTTTCTTACTTCTTTTACAGTGGTGAGCACTATTTACAGGTGTGAAAGACTTTGGTGAACTGAAGTGAAACAACTAACTCATTTGATTTATTTGGAATATCTGTAAAAATTTTGGCAAGGTGCCATTTGTATTTTGGACAAAACAGTTCTTCAGAAAACCTGTAAAAAGCACTTCAATATATTTTCAAATCTCAACTCCAACATTTTTATCAACACAACACATTTCTCAAGTCAAATCCACATTGATTTTCAAAGACTAAGATACAAAGATATAACACAATTTTTACAAGCCAAATAACTCATAATTATTTTACAACTTTATCAGACAACTTAAATTTACAATCGCTCAAAACCAAGAACAAAATATACATACAAAGTGGATATACATCATAAGAAAAAATGCCATGTGGTATACTCACTACTATAAAAAAAATCTCTCATTAGCGATACTAGCAGCCTAACCTGCCTTACTGTCTCTCTACTCTCTACTTAATAAAGCTAAAATTTGACAATGTCTCAACTCATGTCTCAAACATTTACTTAATAAATACAAATTTTAAATCACAATAATCAAATCATATCAATATAAGTAAAACCATAGTTAAATAAAAGACAAATAATGTAAATAAGAATTTAAACTCCTCCATAAATACCATAATATAATTTTAAATAAGTCAAGTGGATCATGGTTGAATTCAGATATGTCAATAAGAGTTTAATTAAATCAATTTCATCTCACAACATAATATATCACACAATAATCAATAAATAAGAATTACATATGTTGCCAATCTATACAATTTTTTAGGCCATGACACATTTTTTCCATATATGCCGTGTTGTACATCCACGACAAGACATGCTCACCCCATAATCAAAATCAATGAGGAGGGAGGAAGCTAGCTATATAATGAGAATTCATCCATACTCACTGAAGTCAAAGAGGGAGAGGAGGAACATAATCATACCGACCCTATAAGTCAAAGAGGGGAGAGGGAGGAATAATCACAATAACCCTTAATGAGGAGGAATACATTATACATATTATGCCAATCAAAGTCAAAATAACAAAAATTTTATTCAAATGATCCGTAAGAATCAATAAATTTCCAAAAGTTATAATTTCATTCAAAATGGCAACACAATTCGTAATTCACTTCAATTTCACAAAAAAACAAAACCATTTATTCAATCAAATCAAGTATCCCATCAATACCATTCAAACAATTTTTCAAACAATCAAACCATTCACAATGTTTTTCAATCAATAAGTGTCCACCAAACACATTTCACAAATTTTAAAAACAATGATATGCAAATATATTTATTTCCATTGAAAATAATAATTCAAAAAAAAAGGTTTGTGCAACCTACTCACAACTGCCCTCTCACGATACTTGCGTTTCCTCCTTTCCCTTCCCTTTCCTTCTTTATAACCTAAACAATTTGAAAAGTGTTTTTTTTAATTTTTAGCATCTCTCGTCGATGGTGTTTGGGTGTTATTGCAATAATGCTCAATTATTCACTTAATCACCTAATATACCTACCTCGCGAGCGTTTTAGGTTTAGGTAAATTTAGTGTTAGTGTGATAGGGTTGTTTGATAGGGTTTTTTTTTAGGTTTGGTATGTTTTAGTCATTAGTTGCTTAGTGCATTTTAATTTTAATTGCTTGCTCTAGATAGGACACTGGTTTGACCTAGTTTCCACGATCCAGTTTCCTCGGTTTTTACAAACTTGTAGATAAACTCTTAGATTTAGGTCTCTTTGCTATTTGCAAAATTTCAGGTCAATCAGCGAGTTAAGTAGTTAAGTAGATTATGTTATGGGCATCATGGTATTGCTAATTTTTTGGTCATTTGGTCAATTTTTTTTTGGTCAACTTTGGTTTTGCCAGTTTTTGTTTTTGACTCTTGCAAGTTGTTTGACTTGCTTATGGTCTTTTCTATTCTTTGGTTTGGTGTCTTCATAAGACTTGTAGGTATGGATCTTAATTATTCTTTTAAAATTTCAGGGACTGTTTGAGTGAGTTTTGACTGTTATACTCACTGCTGCCTGTTGCCTCAGTTTTGAGTTTTAGTGGTCAAGTGTACCTAAAGTCATTTCATCATTTTTCAAGCATTTGTTTCAAGAAATTTCATATGGTTTCAATGAAAGTTTCATGTTTTTTTTGGTCTCCTCAAATTCTTCTCATACCAATTGAGGTTACAGTTAAATGGTTAAATGCTACTCCCTAACTGTCACTCAATACACATTTCACATTACACTTCCACTTCAAATACCTTGCAATTTGGTTCACTTCTCTTACAATATGGTTTTACATTACCAATCTACTTTAAATTAGCATTACATTTAACATTTTTACTTTACATTATCATTTACCTCAACACACCAAATATAATTCACATTTACAATTACTCAAACACCTCACCACACCTAAACACCACTAACACTAATTACACACACACCATTCACATACACTATACACAATTCATTCCTATACATAAATTCTGTACACATCCATGAATATACACATTTATTCAAGTGAATATCAAGACACCCAAATTTGTCCTTCCAAATCTGTCCATTTGTCTCAATCCAATCCAAGTGCATAAATCACATCAAATACAAATAATCACCATATAATACCATAATTACCATGATCAAACATTATTTCATTTCATTTCAATGATTATAAATATAATTCATCAATAAATACATGAATAAATGCTGTCCAAAATGGCTATAAAATATTAAAAATAAACTTCAAAAAACCCTTCACAAAACTTCACAAACAAACAAAACAAACAAACTTACAAAAACTGCACACAAAATTATGCTCATTTATATATTGAGTTTTATAAACACTTATAAACTAGTTTGTTATCCTTTGTATTTTCTAGTAGATGAGTAGACAAGAACAAGATTAGTAAGTAACTTAAAGAGAGAGAAGAGAGAGAGGAGATGATGGAGAGAGATGGAAGAGGCCATGTTTTTCCTCTCCATTCACATTCTGGTTGAGATCACACATCTAAGATGAAGTTCAGCTGTTCAGCTGATTTAGTGGAGTTCAGCTGATTGATTTAAGTTATGCATTATATTTGGTTTATTCCATTATTTTATGCATTTAAGTTTTATCACAATTTAATCCCACATTAACATAAAACTTTTATAATTTACTTTTACTTTCCCTTTATTTTATTTTTTATTTTATTTTACCACCAAAAATTTTTATTTTTTTATTTTTAATAGGTCAAATTTTACTTCGGACGCCATGACCATAATGCCCCCGACGCCCATGCCTCGATTCGTTATTTTCATTTTTCTACCTTTTTTGTTTTTTCATTTTTTTCGTTCTTTTTTTTCTTTTTTCTAATTTTTTTTTTTTTATTTTATTTTTCTTTTTTATTTTCTCTTTAATTCTATTCTTTTTTTAAATCTATTCCTTTATTCCCTTCCCATGTTCGGGTGGCAATCGCCCGGCTGTCACACTTCCTCGCGCCACCATCGCTCCCTTTCACATTTCCTAACCGCCCGCTTCACCATTTCTTAATGTTTTTTTTTTTTTTTGTTTTTCTTTTTCTTTCTTTTCTTTTTTTTTTCTTGTTTTTTTCATTGAAGTGTGGTTCTAGGTCTCCTTGAGCAGTGTCTACACTCAAATCGAAACATCTTGCACGGAGCACTCTTGTCCACAATTTAGGACGAGCAATTTCTACCTCTTAAATTTACATACCATACTAAAATTAATACCATAATTAATACTAAAACATTTACAATAACAATAAAATCTTTTACAATTACATAATATATTTTATTATATTACAAACAATGTTTAATTACAAAATGACAAAAAATGTAACTAATCATCTCCTTGTTTTTAATTCTGCGATCGTTTGGTTCACGATGGAGTGACTGAGGTGACACCCAGTCATGTTAACCGATCTTGGCCCGACGATCTCGCGGCATATCCTAATCGGTAAGCGTAAATCTCACAAGCTAATTAATAATTCTTAGTGAATTCTCAAAATCATAAAAATTGTAAATTCTAAAATAATTTTATAGAACTATCTATAATATAATGTTTGTTATTTTTTATAACATATAATTCATTCACGTATTCCCTTTATTCATTTGGTTGCCAGTAGTATCATATTACTTATTTGAATTTGGATAACGAGTAACCGCACTGGTACCTAGTACCTCGGCCGTCACACCATCGGTCACATACGTATCTCCCGTGCAAATGTAACAACTAACAAGTCAGAATAATATCCGGCACAAGGCCAAGTCTCAATACAAAGTCAGAATGGCTAAAAGCCATGAAATCACAGAATGGCATTTTTTCCATGTGCAGTACTGCTAACTGAACCCTATTGGCATGCCAAACTATCCAAACCAATCTTGTTAGGTATACTAGGGCATTTGAAACTCTTAAATTTGTCAATTTGTGAATTTCAACTTTTTTGGTGTCACTATTTACCTCTATGGTCAACTAAAATGTTGACTTTTTGATAGCAAATATGTACATTGACTTTGGCACTCCCAATATACCACATTTAGTGTTTAAAACTTGTTGGCATTAAGTGTTAATACCATTTCAAAGTGTAACTCAACACAAGCAGAATTTTCAGTTTTGGTGAGTCAACTTCACTGTTCCATTGGACACTGTTACTGTGGGAATTTGAAGAAATGTAAAACATGAAAGTTGTTCCTTATTTTGTCTAGTTGAATTTCTTTTTTTGAATCACTCCATTTGGAGTTTTGTAGCTCTAGATATGGTCCAAAGACCCAAGCTGGCCAAATGTGCATTCTGCAGAAAATTACCATATCTACAGTGCATGAACAGTAACTAGAGTCACTTGGTTGGATGGGTTCTGGCCATAATTTGGGGTAGGTTCCTTCATGAAAGTTGTTTGTCTATGTCTTAACTTGTCGCTGTAAAAATTTCAGGTCAATTGACCAAATCTACAGTGAGTTATGGCCAAATGAACAGTTACTGTTCATTTGGCCAATTCTGCAGAATCAGTTTCAGGGTTCCGGATTGGGGCCAAGTTTTGGTCCTCTTGCTTTGGTCTTTTGGGCATGGTTTCTTCAGCAAAAATGTGTCATTATAAGCCTAGTTTCATGTCCAATTGGCCAAACTTCAATTGGACTAACACAGCCCAAGTTATGGCAGTGCAAAGGGACTGAATTTTCAGTCCCTATGCTGCTGTCCTAGGGCAGTTTATACCTTGACTTTGCCATACCATTTTTCAGTCCAAATTGTATTCAACATACCTCAAATGGTCACTTATTGACCATTAGATTGTTCTTTAACAGTTTAGTAAGTCAAGTCAATTTTTCATGCCTCAAAACCCTAATATCCAATGCAATTTAGACATAAACCTCAACTAGCACCCTAGTTCAACATCTATATAGGTATGTAGCTTAAACATAACCTCCAATTCATGCTAAGTCCATTAAAAACATCCAAAACCATTCCTCTATTAGGGCTGCCGAAATTCAAGTGTTCATACCCATAGGTTTTTTTGTTCATTTAAACTACAAATCTTACTAAGTTCAAGTCCAAAATCATGAAAATAAAGAGTTTAATGGGTATAAGTGCACTAACCTTGTTTGGGCAGAATTTCCAAAGCCCTAAACTTCAATTTCCTTCCTCTTGTTGGCTGCCAAAAGCTTGTTTAAGGTGTGTAGATTAATTTTAGTGAAGATGACTTAGGGTTTTGGGGTGAGGTTTGAGAGGTTTGAGAGCTTGAAAATGAAGAAAATGGAGGTTTGGCTATGGAATTTTGAGAGCTACGGGTAGCTTTTGTGGGAGTGGTGGCTGCTGGAATTTTCTTTCTTATTTTGGTCTTATTTTATGTCTTTTAATAGTTAGTCAAAGGATTTCTTAAGTGTGATTGGTGGAAGTTTTTAAGTGACCTCACATTATGTCATAAATGGGCATTTTATTGCATTTTCTTTTCTTTCCTCCACTACTCATTTTCAATTTAATTTCTAGCAATATTTCTCCATATTTTATATCATATTAATTATTTACTCAACTGGACAAGTCGGCCAAAAATCACCTCGGAAGGCGAAATGACCAAAATGCCCTCCGTTTGGCTTAACGGGTCAAAATCGTCTGTACCAATTGAAAAATTTTTCTAGGTATTTTCTTGGCATTCTAATGCCATGGGAACCTCAATTACCCTTCTCTGGAGTCCCAAAAATTATTTTATAATTTTTCCCCCGGGTCTAGGGCTCCTCGTTGCGAGAACCGCAACTTCCTCCTGCTACCCATCGCTTGGGCACCTACTGCTTTTGCTTGGTTGTATTTTATTTCTAAAATTTTTACTAAGTGTTTCTTATTAATATTTGAGTTAATTATGGTTCCTGACTTTAGTTTAAATATTTTTCCGGACGTTCTAGCTGTCCGGACCGACACCGGTCACCGGAACAGTAGGATGTACAGAGTGGTTATCGGGAGGGTGTTACATTCAACAATTCAAAGCAAAAGCATAATACACATTTCATGCACTTTGTAAACGAATTTTAAAGCATATTGATGTTGTGCACAAACATTAAGCGAGTCGCCTCTTGGCCTTGACTCGATCCCTCGGGTTCTTTCCCGGTATTCTTTTCCACTGAAATACATAGTTTCACAATGTTTCAGTATCATAACTTATTATAAATGCAAAAATAAATTCAAATTTACTTTTACCTAGCTTTAATATGCTAAACTTGACTTTTTTAAAATTTGTATTTCGGGGTAACTATTTACGACACTATTCAAGTCAATTTGTTGACTTTCTAAGGCTTAATAGGTATGGGAATTCCAATTTCACCCACATACCACATTTTGGTTACTAAATTTTTTGGTTTTGATTGTTTACTCAAATTTTAAGTCTTTTAAGTAAATTTGCAAATTTTCAGTTTTGGTGTCTTATGTTACACTGTTCTATTGGTCATTTTGCTGTTAGAATTTGGCTAAGTTTTCTTCATAGAAATTATTTCTTATTGTCTTAACTTTATTATTATTTTTGAATCACTCCATTTGGAGTTTTGTAGCTCAATTTTTAGCCATTTAAATCATGGCTGCCGGATTAGACTTACCCAGATTTCTGGGCAAATTTCTGGGTTCTGGCAGTTTTAGGCACCAACTTTGGGTAGCTAAATGGCTTGGTTAAGGGCATAATTGAAGGAACGGAAGCGTGAAAAACACAAGTTTATACCATTGAATTCAAAAATTTTCACCTAGGGTTACATGCATCATGCAAGATTTATTTTTATCTATTTGATTTCAATGATAAACAACATATTAAAACTCTTTTAATATGTTTTTGGATCTGTATTTGCCATTTAAGATTTTAAAATTAATCAGATTAATTTTAGAACCCTAGATTAAATCAAAAACGATTACACTAACCTCTTGATGCAATCGCAGTGTCTGCTCCTTTGAGATTCATCTTCAGGACACCAGATGTTGTCCCTCTAGCTTGTCCACACCAAGAACACCTATGGCAGCCCTTGAATAGCTTCTAAAACTTTTTCTATTAATTAGAAAATCAAGTTCTGCCTTTTAAGAGATTAAAGATGTAAACAGGACACTAGAAACAATTTCTAGTGTTCTTAATTCAAGAGATTGATGGCTAATCTCTTTGAATTGATAAGAGATGAAGAAGAAGAGATAAAAACCCTCAAAGTGGCATGACAAAGGAGTGTGGCTGCTGGTTGTGTTTTATTTTCTCATAACAACACTTAAATAGCTAGGTTAACACATTAAACCCTTGCCACATGTCACCCTTTGATTAACTCTAGGTTTAAGTGACCCAATCACATTGTGCCAAGTGTCAAACCTATATTTAATCTTGATTTTAATCATCTTACATGATTAAAAAACATTTGGCAAGCTTATGTGTAATCCCATGTGTCACCATCTCATGGTGCCACATGTCACACTGCAAAATGACCAAAATTCCCCTGTGTTTTAATTTTGAGTTCTCAACCCAAAATAATTATTTTTCTTCTTCTAATTAATTTATATCAAATATAAATTAATTAATTAATCTCTATTAATTAATTTCTCATTAATTAAATTCATATTTAAACACTTTAAATATAAATTTAATTTATACTACACATCCAATAATCTAGATTTGGTTTCAAGTCATGCTATGGACTTTGCAATTTAATTGCAAACCAAACCTATTTAATTTATCAATTAAACTCTTTAATTAATTAATTAAATCATATTTAAATAGGTGATAACTTGTGTATGTGTGTGACTTACTAGGCTCATCACTAATTGGCAATGAGACATGATATCAACTCTTAATATCATCAGAACTCTTTCTTACCATAAATGATTTCTCTAAATCATTTTATGAACCTCATAGACCATGGTTAACACCTAGCATAGCATGCCATGGCCACCCAATTAGTAATAAGGTTTACCTTAAATGAACCTATAATCATATGTTACCTTGCACTAGAATCTCTCTGTTACAAAATCCCAACTCAAGCTGGAGTCATGGTTTATGTCAAACTCCATTTGCTATAAATATTATGTTCTCTTTTAATTCCAGTTCTTGATTAAAAAGATTTTCTCATCAGAAACTCTTTTCTCAATAAATCTATCTGTCTAGCCAGAACTTGAAACATCAAGAACAATTAAATGAACATAGGATTTTATCTCTATTTACTTAGAGGAACAGATTCCATCTTGATCAACACCTACCTCCATATATAACTAGTAGGAGCCAACACATGCCCATATACCCATACACAGTACAAGTATGAAAGCGAGATCAAACTCAAACTACCTATATACAAGATAACTGTGCTATCTCAGGTCTAAAGATTATATGCACTGATATGATTTATGACAAAACATTGACAAGAGTAAACTCCATGTGCTTGTCATAAGTGTCACTGGTTCAGCCTACTTATCATTTATAAGTGCCTATCATGTTTGTCATATGGCATGAGACTCACCATTCCATCTTATTTATATCTCATATAAATAACTTGGGAACAAACATGAATACAATCTTTCTGGATAAGTCATGTCCTTATTATGAAGTATCCTCGATTGTGAACCTATTTATGATACTTTGTCTAGAAATATTGTCACTCATATTCTTAACAACTTAAGAATAATATTTCTAACAAAATATCAATGGACCTTTTCTATTACACATAAATATATTATGTAAACGGAAAAGTGGAAATGCCTTTTATTAATAAAAATATATACAAGATGCATACTAAATGATATGCTCTAGGGCATACTACTAACAATAATTTGGGTTTGTGTTCTTAATGAAAGTTTTAGGTCTATATATCAGCTTTCTACTAGAAAATTTCAGGCCATTTAAACCTACTTAGCCCAAGTTATGGCCAAATGAACAGACTGTTCATATGGTCATTTTTGTACAGGTCAGATTGCCTAATTCGGATTTGGTCAATTTGTTCATTAGGTTCTAGTCACTTTTTGAGCATGATTCCTAAATGAAAAATTTGTCATTTTGTGTCTAGTTTCATTCCCAATCGGCCTCACACCAATTGGGCTTGTAAATTTTTAGTTTTGGTCCCTGAAAGGGACCTTGGTCTTGCTGCCTATATACTGCCCACATCCAATCCAAATCTAAACCTAATTCTAACAATTCCAACACACATCAATTGGTCACAAATGACTATTTTTCATCTCCAAAAAAGTCAAACACATCATTTAACAAATTTTCACACTTTTGTCTTCCAAACCCTAGATGCCAAAACCCTAACTACACTAGTTGTTACGTTTAACCAAATCTAAGCATATCGACATCACCTCTACATTCATACAAGCTTGCCTACACTTTTAATCCAATCAAATTCATGCATTACATAGCAAAACCTAGCTAACCGAAATCCATGATTAGCCCTCCACACTTGTTTTTATTTCATTCTAAACATATTTCTAAGTTAATTAGAATAAACATAAACACTAGGCTACAAATTCCAAGTTTAAATGACTAACCTCAATCTTTGAGGTCCAATTCTTCAATTCTCTTCTTTTTTCTTTTTGTTTGCTTCTTCAATCTTCTTCTCAAAGCCCAAACACAAGGTTTTATGAAGTAGTTATGGGAGAAATTAGGGTTTAGTACAGTTTTAAAAGCTTGAAGCAAGCTTTAATGGAGTTTTGTGGAGAGGGAGAGTTGAGAGAGATGGGAGACGGCTTGGAGAAGATGAAGTCTTTTTTTTTTCTTTCTTTTCTTTTTCTTTTATGAATTTATCCTTTAAGAATACCATAAATTAAATTAATTAAATTTTAATTATAATATTTATTGCATCATGCATGATGTCCTCACTTTTCACTTTTTCATTTTCCTTTTTTTTTATTTATTTTTTCATTAGTTCTTTAATTTAATTTCCGACTCTGAAATTTTCTTTTCTCCAATTTTATTTGACAGTTAGGTCAGGAGTCAGCTCCAAGGGTCAATTGACCAAATTGCCCTTCGCCAGTTCGACCCGGTTTGCAAATAATTTAATATTTCTTCCAGATCCCTAACCTAATTATTTGATCGGCTTAACATTTCTTTTTCATGATTTTCTCTTTTCCACTGTGTTCGCAATAGTTCTAAGGATTGTAGCGTCACATTTTACGGCTCGAAATTTGAGTTTAAATCAACTTCGCAATCCTTCCCGAGATGGTCACCCATCGTTGTGGCTCTCGGCTCATTTAACTTCTTATGTTCTGTTTTTCTTATTTATACTTAACTAATTGAAAATTACTAATTATTTGTGTTTAGGGCTTATCTTGTTGTCTTAAGTGTGGTTCTAATCCTCTTAATTGTCCGGACCGATACTGGTCATCGAAATAGTGAAATATACCAGGCTATATAAATAGGGGTGTTATAATTCTCCCCCCTTAAATAAATTTTATCTTGAAATTTTACCTAGTAATCAGTCTCTGAACAGCTGTGCGTGCTGTCTCCTCATGTCCTTCTTTCTTTCCCAAGTAGCCTCTTGGCCTGAATGATGGTTCCACAACACATTCACTAATGGTATCTGCTTGTTCTGTAGCTGCTTCACCTCATAAGCCAGAATCTCTATGGGTTCTTCCTCATATGTGAGGTCTGGATTCACTTCAATTTCTTCTATTGGTAGTACATGAGATGGTCTGATCAATACCTCCTCAACATAGACACATGGAAGACATTATGTATCTTTTCTAACTCTGGAGGTAGTGCCAAACGATATGCCAAAGGACCCACTCTTTTCAGAACCTCATATGGCCCGATAAAACGAGGACTCAGTTTTCCCTTTCTGCCAAATCTCATAATTTTTTTCCAAGGGGAAACCTTGAGGAATACTTTCTCACCCACTGTATACTCAATATCTCTTCTCTTCAAATCAATATAGGACTTCTGACGGCCTGATGTAGTCTTAAGTCGATCTCTGATCACCCTAATTTTCTCTTCAATTTATTGAACAATTTCTAGCCCAATCATATTTCTTTCACCTACCTCATCCCAACATAGGGGAGTTCTACATTTTCTGTCATACAAAGCTTCATATAGAGGTATCCCAATGCTTGATTGATAGCTGTTGTTGTAAGCAAACTCAATCAAAGGAAAGTGTATGTCCCAACTGCCCTCAAACTCAATCACATAAGCCCGTAGCATGTCCTCCAATATCTGAATTACCCTCTCAGACTAGCCATCTGTCTGTGGGTGGAATGTCGTGCTAAAGTTCAATCTAGTTACTAGGGCTCTCTGAAGACTACCCTAAAATCTAGAAGTGAACCTAGGATCTCTATCAGATACGATGGATATTGGCACTCCATGCAGTCTTACTATCTCATCAATGTACAACTTGGCCAACCTTTCCAAACTGTAGTCCATCTGGACTGGCAAAAAATGAGCAGACTTGGTTAGTCTGTCAATGATGACCCAAACTGCATCATAACTCTTCTGTGTCCTCGGGAGTCCCATGACAAAATCCATCGTTATTCTCTCCCATTTCCTTTCTAGTACTGGTAGTGGTTGTAACAAACCAGCAGGTACTTGATGCTCTGCCTTTACTTGCTGACAAGTTAGGCATTTGGAAACAAACTCTGCCACATCTCTTTTCATACCCATCCACCAGTAGTGCTCCTTTAGCCCTCTATAATTTTTTGTGCCATCAAGGTGCATGGCAAAAGGAGACTCATGTGCTTCCTTCAAAATGATCTGCCTCAAATCAACCTCATTGGGAACACACATTCTGCCTTAGTGTAGCAGTTGTGACACCCCTTACCCGACTACAGTGTAGCCGAGCAAGTTATGCCACTCAGTGTGCCGGAGCACTCTATTTTATCTTATTTCATTACAGTCCTTGATTTATTTATTCAAAAACTTTATTGAAGATTTAGGCTATTTTTACTTTTATCAAAATCTAACTAAGTTGGAAATTTCAAAAATTTTAACGATAATCCGACAAAGTGTCGGCTATAATTTGGACTAACAGTTCTTCTGAACCTGCCAAAGACAATTTCAATATATACTCAATTTCTCAAACTTAATAGTCTCAAAATTTTTCAAACATAATGTATCTCAATGCAGATCCATTTCTCGTAAATCTCATTAGATTTTCAATATCTCAATATTCACAAGTATAATCTCATTATAATTCAAATTCAATTCACATACTAAAATACTTACTTTGAATAGCTTCCATAATTCATAGGTTAATTACATGAGTTTATTTTGTACAAGATATACAAATAATTTACAATGTGCTAGGAATGAACAATATACATAACATGTATAAAATGAGCCCTATCTACATGCATTGCTGAGGAGGTGACAATCTTGAACTCTTCTGACACTTCGCAGATCCGACTCCAAAAATCTCGCTGATACCATCGGTTTTACCTTCAAGACTGCGAGGAAGCAATTCCATCGCGCTAAGCATTTCGCTTAGTGGTGCAATAATATAACCGAAATAATATATACAAGTAAAGAAAGAAATAAATGATAATTCGATACTCAAGAATCAATTTAATTTGGTTTGGTATTTCTAGTTTCGTCGATCTTTTTTAGTTGTTTGTTCCTCTTTGGAATTGCTTAGTTTATATCTTTTCAGTAATACTAGCAGGTATATAATTTATTCTATCTGTATTGTATTTCAAGTTTGTACGGTTCTGCAATTTATATTGTTGTTATGTTTCTGTTGCTAATCTCTTTTTCTTATTCATTCAATACTTAATTTAATTGTACTGGATTTTCATTATACTTAACTTAACTTAGTCTGAATTGAATAATACTTTAATTGATCGCCCAAGTAACCTATACTAGACGATCGATCGATAACGGGTCGTTGGCACCGACACCGCGTGCCTCGCCGTCATACCATGGGACGCAGAACGACAAACACGTATAAAATCGGTATGGCTAAAGAGCCATGATATCACATAATCGCATAAAAGCCATGAATACGGGCATAAAAGCCATGGATACGGGCATAAAGCCATGAATACAGCCATAAAGCCTTTCCTTTCGCAGTACTTCTAAAACAATACCCTATTGGCATGCCAAACTATCCAAACCAATCTTGTTAGGTATACTAGGGCATTTGATACTTTAAAATATTAATATATTGTGCTTTATGACTTCATTATTTCATGATAAATTTCAATCATAATTCATACAATCATTTGATCATTTATATGATCACAATTCACATCAATTATCCTTTTATACCATTGTACTCAAAATACTTCTCCTCTTTACAATAATGAGAACTAATGTCTCATTCATACATTTATATGGTTTATTTATCCATTCATTATGTTATTCATATTGATCCCAATTCTAAACAATGGTTCACATGTACCATTGTATTCAAAACATTTTTCCTTTCTCATTTATACATTCAAGAGTCTACTTATGTAATTACAAATTTTATATTTCAAGTTGAGTTACTAATATTTTATGAATTCCATTTGTGATGGGAATATATGCCCTAACTATCTATTCACATCAATTAGGTGACTTATTTTTCATGTTTCAAGTAATCCATGAATATTTCATGGATTTCAAATTTATGGCCTAATTTCTTTTTAACAATTTTGACTAGGATGCATAGTCCATATTTGTCATACAATTCTAAGCATTTAAGCTTAGAATTGGTTCTAGGTCTTCATCTTAATTCACTAATCATTTTGATTACTATTCACCATACTAGTCAACCAAAATGTTGACCTTTTTATACTTAATGGATATATTAATTCTAATTACACCAAGATCCCACATTTTGAGTTTTACATTTACTAGTATTAATTGCCAATTGCAATTTAAAGTCCCCTAGATGCATTTCTAATTTCAAATTTTGAATTTCAAGTTTTGGTGTCACTATTCACCTCATTGGTCAACAAAAATGTTGACTTTTGCAGACAATAGGTACATTGGTTTTAACACTCGATGTACCACATTTTGCATTTAAAACTTATTGGAATCAATTACCAAATCCATTTCCAAGCTTATTTCAAGTTTTCATGTCACTATTCACTTTATTAGTCAACTAAAATGTTGACTTTTGCATAGAAAATATGTACATTGACTTTGGCACTTCAAACATACTACATTTTTCATTTAAAACTTGTTGGTTTTGGTCACTTTCTGAAAGCTTAGGTCATTTTGGCAAAATTGCCAATTTTCGGTTTTGGTGCTCCGAAGTTGCACTGTTTCATTGGTTGATTTACTGTTGGAATTTGACAAAACTTCCTTCATAGAAAATGTTCCTTATTTTGTCTAGTTGAATTTCTTTTTTTGAATCACTCCATTTGGAGTTTTGTAGCTCAAGTTATGGCCAAAATAAGTTTACTGTTCACGCAATCGCTCATGCCGAGATTTTGGTCCGCAGATTTTTGGTCCAACTTTGGTCAGTAATTTGATCAAGTTAAGTTCCTAATTTGGTCTAACGTTCTTCATATGAAATGTTCTACTATGCCTTAGGTTTCCATCGGTTCAAGAATCGCCTAAATCCGAGTTTTCTAGAGAGAGTTATAGTCCTCCAAACATTGCTGCTCAAATGAAAATTTTGGAAATCTCAGTACAGTAAACTTCACTTTGCTCAATGATTTTATTAGGTTCTGGTCATAATTTGGGGTAGGTTTCTTCATGAAAGTTGTTTGTCTATGTCTTAACTTGTTGCTGTAAAACTTTCAGGTCAATTGACTAAATCTACAGTGAGTTATAGCCAAATGAACTGTTCATTTGGTCATTTCTGCAGGGGCTGTTGCAGGGTGTCCGGATTGGGGCCAAGTTTTGGTCCACTTTCTTTGGTCTTTTGGGCATGGTTTCTTCAGCAAAAAATGTGCCATTATAAGCCTAGTTTCATGTCCAATTGGCCAAACATCAATTGGACCTACACAGCCAAAGTTATGGCTGTCCAAGTGGACTGAAATTTCAGTCACTCTGCTGCACTCACAAGGCAGCCTACACATTCACTTGGCTATACTATTTTTCAGTCCAATTCATGGTCAACATACCTAAAATGGTCACTAATTGACCACTAAAATGTCCATTACTCAATTCAAATGCCAAGTCCAATTTTCACCCTTAAAACCCTAATTTCTCATTGCAATTCACCCATACACCTTAGTTACACACTTCCATTCATTATATATGTGTTTATACACCTTAAACATAATCTCTAATTCATTCTAAGTCCATTAAAACCATCAAAAACACTCCACCTTTGTTCCTTCCTTAGGGCAACCAAAATTGATGGCATACATACACATAGTTTTTATTCATTTTACTTACAATTCCTTACTTATTTAAAGTCTTTAACATAGAAATAAAGAGTTTTAAATAGATAGGTGCACTAACCTTGAATGGGGCAGAATTTCCAGCCACCCAAACTCCTTTCTTTCTTCCTCTTTTGGCTGCCTAGAGGTTGCTCAAGTTGCTAAGTTAATTTTTTGTGAAGCTAGGTTATGATTTTGTTGGGTAGAAATGGGTGAATCAAGCTTTGAAAAGCTTGAATATGCTTAGCTATGGAAGAGGTCACGTTTGAGGAAGAAGAAGAAGAAGATGACCAGAATTTTTGGTCCTCTTTGACTCTTTTAAGTGTTTTAAAAATGCTTATTTGAATGCAATTGGTGGAGACTTGTAAGTGACATCATAAAGATGTCATAAATTGCTTTTTATGGATTTTTCTTTCCTTTTCTTTTCTAATCATTTTCAATTCAATTTTCAACAATATTTATTCACATTTTATGTCATATTAATTATTTACTCAACCGGACAAGTCGGCCAAAAATCACCTCTGAAGGCGAAATGACCAAAATGCCCTCCGTTTGGCTTAACGGGTCGAAATTGTCTGTACCGATTGAAAAATTTTTCTAAATATTTTCTTGGCATTCTAATGCCATAGGAACCTTAATGACCCTTCTCTGGAGTCCCAAAAATTATTTTATAATTTTTCCCCCTGGTCTAGGGCTCCTCGTTGCGAGAACCGCAACTTCCCTCTGGTTACCCATCGCTTAGGCACCGGCTCGTTTAACTTGGTTGTATTTTATTTCTAAAATTTTTACTATATTTTTCTTATTAATATTTGAGTTAATTTTGGTCCCTCACTTTAGTTTAAATATTTTTTCGGACGTTCTAGCTATCCGACCGACCTGGTCACCGAATGATGAGAATGTACGGAGTTGCTACGGAGGATGTTACAAAGATGGTATCATTTCTTATTGAGAATTCTGGTTTTTTGCCCTGTCTGACTTCTTCCAACAGCTTCTGATACTTCTGATCATTCTGAGCAGCCATTCTAATCTGATCAATCAACACTAGCTGTATATGCCATGCAACTGCTGCCTACCCCTCATCATTAATCTCTAAGATGGCATGTAATGATCTCAACTCATGTACCATAGACAAAAGAGTATCCCGTAGACTTGCCATAGTCTCGCGACTTAAGGAGTCAGCCACCACATTAACTTTCCCTGGCTGATAGTCTATTAGACAATCATAGTCTTTTATCAACTCTAATCATTTCCTCTGTCTCAAATTCAACTCTTTCTGGGTTCCCAGATATTTCAAACTCTTATGATCTGTGTAGATGTAGTACTTCTCCCCATACAAATAGTGTCTCCAAATCTTAAAAGCAAACACTACAGCTGCAAGCTCCAAGTCGTGTGTCGAATAGTTCCTCTCATGCGGTTTCAGTTGGCGTGCTGCATAGGCAATGACATTTCGATCTTGCATCAATACGCAGCCTAACCCATTGTGAGAAGCATCACTGTAAACAGTATATTCCTTACCCGGAGTAGGTAAAGTCAGAATTGGAGCCTCAGTCAAACATCTCTTCAACTTATCAAAACTCTGCTGGCATTTATCCATCCACTGAAATTTCACATCTTTTCAAAGTAACTTAGTTAATGGAGATGCCAACATGGAGAACCCTTTCACAAATCTACGGTAGTATCCAGCTAAACCCAGAAAATTGCGAATCTTCATGATATTTCTGGGTGGCCTCCAATTAAGGACAGTTTCTATCTTACTTGGATCTACCTTGATGCCCTTTACTGATATTACGTGCCCCAAGAAAGATATTTCTTTCAGCCAAAATTCACACTTCGATAATTTAGCATATAGCTGTTTCTTCCTCGAAGTCTGCAGTACAATTCGCAGATGTGTATCATGCTCTTCTGCACTCCTCGAATAAACCAATATATCATCTATGAATACCACAACAAACTGGTCGAGGTATGATCTGAAGATAGTGTTCATCAGATCCATAAAAGCAGCCGGAGCATTAGTCAACCTGAATGGCATGACCAAGAACTCATAATGGCCATAGCGGGTTTTGAAAGCAGTTTTAGGAATACTCTGCTCTTGTACTTTCAACTGATAATAACCTGATCTCAAGTCAATTTTGGAGAACACAGTTGTACCCCTCAACTGATCAAACAAGTCATCAATACGGGGTAATGGATATATATTCTTTATTGTCACCTTATTCAACTGCCGATAGTCAATACATAAGCGGAGAGTGCCATCCTTCTTCTTAACAAACAACACTGGCGCTCCCTAAGGTGACACACTAAGGCGGATAAAGCCCTTATCAAGCAACTCTTGCAACTGCACTTTTAACTCTTTCAATTCTGCAAGTGCCATTCTATATGGTGTTATGGAGATTGGGTCCACACTAGGCATAACATCAATCTCAAACTGCACTTCTCTTTCTGGAGGCAATCCTGGCAATTCATCAGGAAACACATTCGGAAAGTCACATACTGTAGGAATGTCCCTCAGTGCTGGACTCCCCACTTGGGTTTCTATCACATGTGCCAAGTATGCTTCACACCCCTTTCTGATCATCATTCTAGCTAGTGCAGCTAAAATGATGTTTGATGGCAGTAAATGCCTCTCCCTATGTATTACCACATCACCATACAAAGGAAGACCAAAAGTGACTGTCTTTAGTCTACAGTCAATCATAGCGTGATGCCTAGCTAACCAATCCTTACCCAAGATAATATCATAA
Source organism: Hevea brasiliensis (assembly GCF_030052815.1). NCBI lineage: Eukaryota > Viridiplantae > Streptophyta > Magnoliopsida > Malpighiales > Euphorbiaceae > Hevea > Hevea brasiliensis. The sequence continues at coordinate 53,562,042 of NC_079499.1, forward strand.
TCTCTAAAGGGCATTTCAATCAAATCTGATAGAAAAACATGTCCTTGGATCACTAAAGGATAGTCTCTATAGATTCTATTAACCCGAACCTCTTGTCCTAACAAACTAGTTACTAGCACTTCAAAACCCATTTGGACACACGAAACAGCAAGTGAATTGACTATGCTAGCACTAACATACGAGTGGGTTGAACCCAGATCAAACAACACAAATACTTCTTGATCAGAGATAGAGAATGTACCGGCCACAATGTTAGAAGTTTCAGCTTCTTCCATCTGTCTCATAGTGTAAACTCTGGCTGGAGCACTCCCTTGCACTGACTGACCAATAGTACCCTGACTGCCAGAAGTAGTGCCTCTACCTCTGCCTCTTCCTTTGTCAATCGGTTGTGAACCTCTAATAACAGGACTCTGAACAGACCCTTCCACAGTTGTAGGAGCTGGACCGAATCTAGGAGCACTAGTGTAATCTTTTTCAATATGACCCTTGCCTCCACAGTTAAAATAGGCTCCTGTTGCCCAATAGCATTCTCCTCTATGAATCTTGCCACAAATCTCACAGGGACGGGGAGGTTGTAAACCCCTAATCGACTACTGACCAGACCTAGGGGGTCTCTATCCGGAGGATCTGCCCCTTCCAAACCTTCCACCTTGACCTCTGCTAGGTCCATCAAATTTCTTCCTCTTCCCAGAAGTACCACTAGGACTTGGCTCTACTATCTTTTCCCCCCTATCTTTCTCTGATTTTTCAGCTTTCTCTGATTTTTCTTTTGCTGGAGTCGCTTCTTATTCAATTCTTTCCAACTCAAGTGCTTGAGAAATGAGCTCTGAAAAATTACTATGTCTAAATCCCACTACTTGCATCCCAAGGCTGGGCTTCAAACCCGTCTCAAATCTCTTACACCTTTCCTTACTGGTAGAAAGGAGACTCCCAGCATAGTGGCTTAAGTGGGAGAACTCCCTCATATTCTGCCAATGTTTTGTTGCCTTGTTTTAGACTCAGAAATTATTGTAGTTTCTAATCCACATATGCATCTGGGACGTATTTCTGTCTGAATTCTCTGATGAAATCATCCCAGGTCAGTACTGGTGGTTCAGCCAAGCTATGGGGAATGGTTTTCCACCAATCATATGCATCCCCTTGCAGTAGTGACATGGAGTATTCAAATTTCAATTCATCTGGGCAGTGCAGCTTCTTAAACACTCGATCCATCCTCTCTAGCCACTGCTTTACCTCTAAAGGGTCTACTATACCCCTAAATTCCATAGCCCCATACTACAACAGCTTGTCATACTGTCTGGCTGGAGGCTGTGGTTGCACAACAAGTGTCTGAAGTGGAGCTTGGGTAGGCATACCCCCAGCCATTTGTTGAAACATTACTGCCATTTGCTGTGCAAATTGTGTAGGAAACTGTGGCATTTGTGGGGTTGGTGCCACAAACCCACTGACATTTTGTAGAGCTGGGGTTTCCCCTTGTGCCTCAGCTTCAACAGATTGCTTAACTGAGCAATCCCCTTCTTCCATATTAGTCTGAAGTTAGGGTATCTCCTGAACAAGTAACACGTGGAGATTTCTCTCCATTAGTTCATATTTATGATGTAATGCACTGTATGTAACAAATAAGGACATTAAGCAGTTGTACTTAGCAAAGAAAATACACAAATTCATAAGTTAAAACGTACTTTAAAAATTTGCTCTGATACCACTAAAACATGTAACACCTTACCCCTCTGTAAGGCATAACATGATCCCGTAGAATACTTAATGAACTACCGAACTTCACCTACCGATAACTCATTAAATACCCTACAAGGGATTTTTAAAACAATTTTCTTACTTTTTGGAAGTGGTGAGCATTTTCTAATAGGTATTAAAATATTTATTCGAAGTTCTAAGACTAGTAAAAATTTTTGTCCCATTTTATTTTTTCGTAAATTTTCTAAAAATTATGGCAGAGTGCCATCTGTATTTTGAGAAAACAGTTTTTCAAATACCTGGAAAGAAAAACACTTCCAATGATTTATCTCAACAACTTCATCAATTCCACAACCATCCCAACCAATTTCAATATCATTTCTCAATTTCCAAAATTCAACAATCATCAAAATACCATTAATCAATTTCATTCAATTTAAAACAAAATACTTCCATTCATATTTCATTAAAGATAAAACAATTTATATACATCATTCAAAAATTTACATTAGGAAAAATCCAAACTAAAATTTATTACAAGTTTTATACAACTGCTCATGACCAATTCCTACATTTACATATATTACATACATAAAAATATTTTTTTACAATGAGGGTATAAAATATACCCGATAAACTTCAGAATAGGTAGCTCCTCAATCCTCAGCAGCTCACTCTGCTGCTCCTCTAGTCTCTATATTTGCGACAGCAATAACAGCCATCGCTGAGTACTAGGACTTAGTGGTGCACAACATACTAAAATAATCTTTATGCGGAATTTAAATCATATTTATTCAAAAATTAAACTGAACATCAAATGTAAATTCAAAACATGATTTATAAGATTTTAATCCAAACAATTTCATTTTGAAACCCTCAAAACAAATTTCATAAAAACACACAGTTATATCATGCCATTCGAAACAAATATCATCTCAATAGCCAGAGGCTAAGGTGAAGTCACAACACAAGGCTAGCTAGCTCAAATATATGAGAACCCATTCTTTTTCTTCTTCTACTGGCACACACCTCAACATTTCAGCTAGAGAAGGAATCAAAATTCAAAACTGATTTCCCCCACTAGTCATGCTAGTGAGGTGTTCAAATATATGGTCATGACACTATGGTTTCAAAAATTATCTTAACAATTTACTAAACATTTATTGCCATTTCAAACATACACAAATAAACTTTCAACAATTCAAAGCAAAAGCATAAAACACATTTCATGTACTTTGTAAATGAATTTTAAAGAATATTGATATTGTGCACAAACCTTAAGCGAGTCACCTCTTGGCCTTGACTCGATCTCTCGAGTTATTTCCCGGTATTCTTTTCCACTAAAACCCACAATTTCACAGTGTTTCAGTATCATAACTTATTATAAATCCAAAAATAAATTCAAATTTACGTTTACCAAGCTTTAATATGCTAAACTTGATGTTCTTTAAAATTTATGTTTCGGGGTTACTATTTACGATACTATTCAAGTCAATTTATTGACTTTCTAAGGCTTAATAGGTATGGGAATTCCAATTTCACCCACATACCACATTTTGGTTACTAAATTTGTTGGTTTTGATTATTTACTCAAATTTTAAGTCTTTTAAGCAAATTTGCAAATTTTCAGTTTTGGTGTCTTATGTTGCACTATTTCATTGGTTATTTTACTGTTAGAATTTGGCTAAGGTTTCTCCATATAAATTGTTCCTTAATATCTTAACTTTATTCTCATTTTTGAATCACTCTATTTGGAGTTTTGTAGCTCAAGTTATAGCCATTTGAATCATAGCTGTCGGATTAGACTTACCCAGATTTCTAGGCAAATTTCTGGGTTCTAGCAGTTTTAGGTCATCAAATTTGGGTGGCTAAATGACTTGGTTAAGGGTATAATTTAGGTTTATGTTCTTCATAAAAGTTTTAGGTCTATATCTCAGCGTTCTACTGTTAAAAGTTTAGGTCATTTAGACCTACCTAACCCAAGTTATTGCCAAATGAACAGACTGTTCATTTGGTCATTTTTGTACAAGTCAGATTGCCTAATCCGGATTTGGTCAATTTGTTCACTATGATTTAGTCACTTTTTGGGCATGATTCCTAAATGAAAAATGTGTCATTTTGTGTCTTGTTTCATTCCCAATTGCCCTCACACCAATTGGGCTTGTAAATTTTCAGTTTTGGTCCCTAAAAGGGACCTTGGTTCTGCTGCATGCATACTGCCCACATCCAATCCGTATCTAAACCTAATTCTAACACTTCCAACACACATCAATCGGTCACAAATGACCATTTTTCATCTCCAACAAAGTCAAACACATCACTTAACAAATTTTCACACTTTTGTCTTCTAAACCCTAGGTGCCAAAACCCTAACTACACTAATTATTACATTTAACCAAATCTAAGCATATCAACATCACCTCCAGATTCGTACAAGCTTGCCTACACTTTTAATCCAATCAAATTCATGCATTACCATAGCAAACCTAGCTGACTGAAATCCATGATTAGTCCTCCACACTTGTTTTTATTTTATTTTAAACATATTTCTAAGTTAGTTAGACTAAACATAAACAATAGGCTACAAATTCCAAGTTTAAATGACTAACCTCAATCTTTGATGTCCAATTCTTCAATTCTCTTCTTTTTTATTTTTCTATGCTTCTTCAATCTTCTTCTCAAAGCCCAAACACAAGGTTTTATGAAGTAGTTATGGGAGAAATTAGGGTTTAGTAGAGGTTTAAAAGCTTGAAGCAAGCTTTAATGGAGTTTTATGGAGAGGAAGAGTTGAGAGAGATGCGAGACGGCTTGGAGAAGATGAAGTCTTTTTTTTTTTTTTCTTTCTTTTCTTTTTCTTTTATGAATTTATCCTTTAGGAAGACCATAAATTAAACTAATTAAATTTTAATTATAATATTTATTGCATCATGCGTGATGTCATGCATGATGTCATCACTTTTTACTTTTTTATTTTCCTTTTTTTTTTTCCATTAGTTCTTTAATTTAATTCCCGACTTTGAAATTTTCTTTTCTCCGATTTTATTTGACAGTTAGGTCAGGAGTCAGCTCCAGGGGTCAATTGACCGAATTGCCCCTCACCGGTTCGACCCGGTTTGTAAATAATTCAATATTTCTTTCGGATCCCTGACCTAATTATTTGACTGGCTTAACATTTATTTTTCATGATTTTCTCTTTTCCACTGTGTTCGTAATAGTCCTAAGGATAGCGCGCGTCACATTTTACGACTCAAATTTTGAGTTTAAATCGACTTCACAGTCCTTTCCAAGATGGTCACCCATCGCTGTGACTCTCGGCTCATTTAACTTCTTATGTTCTGTTTTTCTTATTTATACTTAACTAATTAACAAATATTAATTATTTGTGTTTAGGGCTTATCTAGTTGTCTTAAGTGTGGTTCTAATCCTCTTAATTATCCGAACCGACACTAGTCACCGGAATAGTAAAATATACCAGGCTATACAAATAGCGGTGTTACAGTTGGAATCAAATAGTACATAATTATTCCTTTCAAAAGTTAAGAATGTATCGGCAACTACATCTGAAGTCTCTACTTCTTCCCCTCGATGCATGGCATTCCATCTTTCTAGTGTATTCCTCTGCTCGGGTTGGTTCATTGTGCTAGGATTACCCAAAGTGTTGTCTCTACTTCTGCCTCTACCCCTACTAACTATTAATGAGCCTCTTAAATCAGAACCTTAGACTGATTCCTCTGGTATAGTCTGTGGTATAAATCGATGTGCGCTAGTACAATCTCTGGCGTAATGCTCGATTCCACCACAATTGAAGCAAGCTCCAGTAACCTTATAACAAATACCCCCATGTAACTTGCCACATACTTCACAGACACGGATAGGGTAGGAACTTCGAATTCTTTACCAATGGGTTCTCGATTGCTTCCACTCTGACGATCTGCCTCTATCTTATCTATAAGTTTGGGGTTCCTCAAATTCTTTTCTTTTCCCTAATTGACTATTCGAGTTCTAACGCATAGATTTCTCACTCTTTTCTATTTCATACTGCCTTGGTGGGGGTTGAGTCTGTACTTGGGCTTCAGCTTGGGTTTGAGCTTAGGCTGACAAACTATAAGCCATTTATTGGAAGAAGGAAGCCATTTACTTTGCCACTTGTGCTGTGATTTGTACCGATGGAATTGGTACAGTTGAGCGTTCGACACTCTGAGGAGCTAAGGCCTCCTCTTATGCCTCAATCGTATCTGATTGTTCTACTGGTTAATTCCCCTCTTCCATTTCTATTCAGAAAATTTTCTTTTTTCGGGATAACCTACGCAAGGAGATTTCTCTCCATTAATTCATATTTATGATGCAATTGTACTATATGTATCAAATATTTGAGTAGTTGTATGTACCGACAAAATATTTCAAATTCACAGTTCAAATTTTACTTTAAAACCTTCGCTCTGATACCACTAAACATGTCACACCTTACCCCTCAGTAAGATGTAACATGATCCCATAGTACATCTAATAAATTATTGTACTTCGCCTACCAGTAACCCATTAAATATAATACAAGGGATTTTAAAACAATTTTCTTACTTTTCGAAGGTAGCGAGCACTTTTGATAGGAATTAAAAACTTTTACTAAAAGTTTAAAGACTAGTTAAAATTTTTGTATATTTTTACTTTTACGTAAATTTTGAAAAATTTTCGGCAGAATGCCATCTATATTTGGGAAAAACAGTTCTTCAAAACCTGTAAAAAACACTTCCAAATAATTCATTTCATCAAAATCAACTACAACCACCACACAAATTAACATCATTTCTCCCAACTCTATAATTCAAAACAATTCTCAATTCAATTGTTTTCAGAAATAATATTAAATAACTTCATTCATATTGCACTAAAGAAAAATTAATTTACATTCATTACAAAATTCAAAAATAAGTTTGAACATTACAATAATTTGCACTTCCATTACACACCCAAAATAACATTTCAAAAGTTTTATACATCTGCTCAAATAATTTACACACTTATATTTACATGCATAATCAAAATCTAATATACAAGGGCATAACTAAATACCCGTACAAAAGCCTCAGTGCAGTCCTAACAATCAGCAGCTCATTCTACTGTCTTTTTCCTTATTTCTATCTACGACAGTAAAGAAAGCTATCGCTGAGTATAAAAATACTCAGTAGTGCACAATAGAATATAAAATACAAAATATAAAACATTTGTCATTAATTCACAGTTCAAATATTTCATAATCATATTTCAAATTTCAAATCACATTTCAAATTTCAAATCACATTTATCACAAATCACAATTTGAATATTTCACAATTTTCAAAGCTTAATATAATACAATTTATCAAACAATTTAATAAACACAGTATTGCCAATCACTAACACAACTTAGGCCATGACACAAAATTTCTGAACATGCCATGTGTACATCCTTACAAGACATACTCACCCCACTAATCGAAATCAATGAGGGAGGTGGCTAGCTAGCTAATGAGCACTCATCCAAACTCACCCCTCAGACTGGGAAGCCAGAGAGGGAGAAATATAGTCATACTCACCCCATAAATGGAGGAGGAACATAGTGATATTTCTATGTCAAGTGTGAATAAAAAACAATTTAAATCAAGTTATTCAAACATTTCATGCAAAACACAAATCAATTTCCAATTCAAATTTCCATTCATAAAATGGCAACAAAGCATTTTTCGAAACCCATAAATAGTACAACTAATTTACAATGCATAGCTAAATAAGTTTTCAATTAGAAAACAATAAATTAAAGTTTATTGTGCACAAGCCTCTTTTGTCGACTCAATTTACTCAAACTTTCGTTTCTCCTTCAAAGATCCCTTTCCAACTGAAAAACATAAATCTAAAGTGCTACAGTATCAATTTCTAATACTTAAATTCCAACAATTTCTTTACAAACTTATCCCTCCTATTACGGCTTATAAATTTTGGGTCTTTCACATTTTTGTGTTGAGTGGTACTATTCATATCAAAACGTTGATTTTTCTATACTTAATAGGTTTATTAGTTCTAATTGTACCCATATACCACATTTTGGGTGTCAATTTTGTTGGCATTGATTGCCAATTCAATTTCTAAGTCTTCTAAGAGAAATTACAATTTTTTAATTTTAGTCCCCTATTTTCTACTGTTCCATTGGTCTAGTTACTGTGAGAACTTGGCTGGGTGTCCTTCATTAAAGTTGTTTCTTATTGTCTTAGCTTTAATTCCCTTTTTGAATCACTCCATTTGGAGTTTTATAGCCCAAGTTATGCCTATTTGAATGGGGCTGGCAAGATTTGGTGTTACCCAGAATTCTGGGCATTTACTGGATAATGACAGTTTTTATACACTAAATACAGGTGAGTTTTTAGATAGGTTATGATCAAAATTTGAGTTTCTTTTCTTCATGAAAGTTGTAGGGATATGTCTCAGCTTTCTATCGGTATAAAATTCAGGTTATTTGGACCTTCCTAGACCAAGTTATGGTCATTTACGTAACTACTATTCATTTGATCATTTTTGTACAGGGCAGTGTGCCCTAATCCGGATTTGGCCTAATTGTTCACTAAGTTATGGTCATTTGCTGGGCATGATTCCTCAATGAAAAATGGTGCATTTTGTGTCTAGTTTCATTCCCAATTGACATCACACCAATTGGGTCGCTAAATTTTCAGTTTTAGTCCCCGAAAGGGACCTAGGTCTAGCTGTCTGCATATTGGCCTTAACCAATCTGAATTAAAACTTAGTTCTAGTAATTCACACACACCACAAATTGTCACAATTGACCATTTTTGAACTCAAATAAGGTCAACTACATCAATTGACCAATTCTTAACTTTTTCTCCAATTTTTCTAGATGCTTAAAACTCTAATTACATAGAATTCAAATCTAATACATTCAAAATATATACCCATACTTTACATACACAACTCAACCTAAACAACCATTCGAACACCTCAAATTCATTCATTTAAAACCCTAACTAAGGCTGGCCAAAATTCTTATTTGGTCCCCCAACAATTATTTTCTTTTAATTTTAAGTTAAGATCTAAGTTACTTACACTAAAAACATAAGTATTAAACATAAATTTTCAATTAAATTCACTAACCTTACACTTTGAAGTTCAATCTTCAATTCGACTCCTCTTTCCTTCTTTCATTCTTGCTCAATCTTTTTCTCAAGTGAGGTTATCGAATTCTAATGGATTAATTTGGGGTCAAGGTAAGGTTTAGTGGTTGGAAGCAAGCTTAAAGCATGCTTTAATGGAGGTTTTTGGTGAAAGAAGAAATGAGATAGAGAGAGATACGGGAGTTTGGAAAAGAAGAAGAAAAAAATTTGTCTTTTTAATTTTCTTTTTTTCCTTTTAATTGACTTAGTCAAATAGAATAATTAAATGGTAATTATTTATGAGGTAATGCTTAGGTCATGTAAGTGATGTCATTATTCTAATTTTCTTTTCTTTTTCTTTTTATTTTATGTTTCCACTAGTTCTTTAATTCAATTCTTGATCCCGAAATTTTCTTTTCTCCGATTTTATTGGACAGTTAGGTCAGGAGTCAGCTCTAGGGGTGAATTTACTAAATCACCCCTCGCCGTTTCAATCCGGTTTGCAAGTTATTCGACATTTCTTCCGGATCTCTAACCTAATTATTTGACTGCTTAACAATTCTTTTTCGTGATTTTCTCTTTTTCACTGTGTTCGCAATAGTCCTAAGGACCGCGGCATCACATTTTTTGATTAAAAATTTGAGTGTAGACTGGCCTCGCAGTCATTTCCCGGGAAGGTCACCCATCACTATGACTCCCAGCTCATTTAACTTCTTGTGCTTTGTTTTTCTTCTTTATACTTAATTATTTGGCAATTATTAATTATTTGCATTCAGGGCTTAACTAGGTATCTTAGATGCGATTCTAATCCCTTGAATTGTCCAGACCGACACCAGTCACCGAAATAGTATAATTTACTAGGCTATGCAAACAGGGGCGTTACAGATAAATGCAACCAGTTTGAAGCTGGATTGAGACCCAGTCTGAGGCTACAACTGGTTGGTTTTAGACATGAAAATTTGTCAGAGCTGATCTCTCAGGCCGTTGAATTGGAAATAATAGAATTGGATGGGGTTGCTGAGAAGGAAACTGGAGAAAAGGAAAAGAGTGAAAAGACTTTGGGTCAAGCTTCAAGTGGTGGTTCAAGAAAAAGAAAACATTTTGAGGGATCTAGTTCTCATAAATCTGGTAGAGGGAGATCCTCGGGACAGAGGCCACCTAGATCTAATTAGCAGACACCCAGGAGTTCCTTTCCTATTTGTCTCTATGAGATATGTAGCAAGACACATAGAGGGGTATGCTACAAGGCCATAGGTGCCTGCTATAATTGTGGTGGAATGGGACACTTTGCTAAAGATTACACCAGTGCCCACAGATCTATAACACCTACCACAAATGAAGGATCGATTCAAGGTTCTGCCACCCAAGGTTCACAGTCAGCCAGCAGAGGTAGAGGCAAAGGCAGAGGCAGGGGCAGTACTTCTGGCAGTCAAGGCACTGTAAATCAACCAGAGTAGAGTGGCACACCAGCCAGGGTGTACACCATGTGCCAAAGGGAAGAGGTCGAGACTTTTGATATAGTAGCTGGTACATTCTCCATCTTTGAGCAAGATGTTTAAATGTTGTTTGATCCCGGTTCTACACATTCTTATGTTAGTGCTAGTATTGCTTGTTTTGCTATTGTTCCTTACTTGAAAATGGATTTTGAGGTGCTAGCGACTAGTCCTTTAGGATAAGAGGTTAGGGTAAATAGATTGTATAAGGATTGTTCGTTGGTGATCTAAGGACATACTTTCCTATTCGATCTGATTAAAATGCCCTTCAGAGATTATGATATCATCTTGGGCATGGATTGGCTAGCCAAGTATCATGCTATGATTGACTATAGACTGAAGATAGTCACTTTTGGTCTTCTTGAGCATAGAGATGTGGTAATACAAGGGGAGAAGCAGTTATTGCCATCGAATCTCATTTCAGCTACACTTGCTAGAAGAATGATTTAGAAAGGGTGTGAAGCTTATTTGGATCATGTGATAGACACCCAAGTAGGGAGTCCAAATTTGAAGAATATCCTTACAATATGTGACTTTCTAGACGTTTTTCTTGAAGAATTGCCAGGATTGCCTCCAAAAAGAGAGGTGCAGTTTCAAATTGAGGTGATGCCTGGTATGGAGCCAATTTCCATCACTCCATATAAAATGACACTTGCTGAGTTAAAAGAATTGAAGGTGCAGTTACAGGAGTTACTTGATAAGTATTTCATTCATCCTAGTGTGTCACTTTGGAGAGCACCAGTGTTGTTTGTCAGGAAAAAAGATGGTACTCTCTGTCTGTGTATTGATTACAGACAATTGAACATGGTGACAATAAAGAATAGATATCCTCTACCAAAAATAGATGATTTATTCGATCAATTGAAAGATTCCACTGTATTCTCCAAGATAGATTTGAGATCGGGATATTACCAATTCAGGGTGCAGGAGCAAAGTATTCCTAAAATTGCTTTTAGGACTCGCTATGGCCACTATGAGTTTTTAGTAATGCCATTCCGGTTGACTAGTGCTCCAGCTGATTTTATGGACCTGATGAACACTATCTTTAGGCCATATTTGGATCAGTTTGTAGTAGTATTCATTGATGATATCCTGGTGTATTCAAAAAATGTAGTAGAGCATGATAGGCACTTGAGAATTATGCTACAAACTTTAAGGGAGAAATAGTTGTATGTCAAACTATCTAAATGTGAGTTTTGGCTAAAGGAGATTGCCTTTTTAGGGCATATTGTATCAGCTGAGGGTATCAAGGTGGATCCTAGTAAAGTATAAGCCATTTTAAACTTGAAGCCACCTAGAAATGTCACTAAATTTCAGAGTTTTCTTGGTTTGGCTAGTTATTACTACAGATTCGTGAAGGGATTCTCCATGTTAGCATTTCCACTGACCAAATTGCTTTGAAAAGATGTGAAATTTCAGTAGACTGATCAGTGCCAAAAAAGTTTTGATGAGTTGAAACGGTGTTTGACTGAAGCTCCAGTCCTAACTTTACCTACACCAGGTAGAGAGTACACCCTATATATTGATGCTTCTCACAATGGTTTAGGTTGTGTGCTGGTGCAAGATAGAAACGTCATTGGTTATACTTCATGCCAGCTTAAACCACATGAGAGGAATTATCCTACACATGACTTAGAGCTAACAACAATTGTCTTTGCTTTGAAGATTTAGAGACGCTACTTGTATGGGGAGAAGTGTTACATTTACACAGATGACAATTGAAGATTTGAAATAGTTGGGCACACCAAAGAAGTTGAATTTAAGGCAGAGGAGAAGGTTGGAGTTGATAAAAGACTATGATTGCTTGATTGACTACCAGCCGGGAAAAGCTAATATGGTAGCTGATGCCTTAAGTCATAAGGCCATGGCTAGTTTGAAAAATTTACCCTTGTCCATGGTGCATGACTTGAGGATATTACATGTAGATTTGGAGATATATGATGATGGGTGTACTGTGGCTACTTTGCAAGTGAAGCCAGTGTTGATTGAACAAATTAAAGTAGCAGCTCAGAATGATGATAAGTACATGAAGTTAGTGGAAGAAGCTCGAGATGGAAAGAAACCAGAATTTTCTATAAATGATGAGGGCATATTGCTATGCCAGGGTAGAATGTGTATTCCTGAAGATGTTGAATTGAGGCAAATCATTTTGAAGGAAGCACATGACTCACCCTTTGCTATGCATCCTGGTGGAACCAAAATGTATAGAACCATGAAAGAGTACTATTGGTGGATGGGCATGAAGAAAGATATTGTAGAGTATATTGCTAAATGCCTAACTTGTCAGCAAGTAAAGGCAGAACATCAAGTGCTAGCAGGGTTGCTACAACCATTGTTGATACCCGAGCGGAAATGGGAGAGAATCACTATGGATTTTGTGATGGAACTTCCATGTACACAGAAGAACTATCATGTAGTTTGGGTTATTGTGGACAGATTGACTAAGTCTACACACGTATTGCCAGTGAGGATGGACTATAGTTTGGAAAGTTTGGCTAAACTGTACATTGATGAAGTAGTGAGGTTGCATGGAGTGCCAGTATCCATTATACCAGATAGAGATCCAAGGTTCACTTTCAGATTCTAGGGTAGTGTCACACCCTACCCCTCCGTAAGGCATAACATGATCCCGTAGTATACCTAATGAATTACCAACTTCATCTACTGATAACCCTTTAAATACACTACAAGGGATTTTAAAACTTATCTTACTTCTTTTTACAGTGGTGAGCACTATTGACAGGTGTTAAAAAAATTTTTAATTGAAGTGAAACCAAATAACACATTTGAAGTATTAATAATTTCTATAAAAATTTTGGCAAAGTGCCATTTGTATTTTGAATAAAATAGTTCTTCAAAAACCTGTAAAAAGCACTTCAATTATGTAATTCCTCAATCCCAAACTCCAATAATTTGTTCAACATAATAAATTTCTCAATATTATCAACTCAGTTCAATAATCAATTTTCCAGTATTTTCAAAAGCTGAGATAAGATAAATTTATCACAATACTTTTACAAGCCAAAATAATTTATAATTTTAGTTTACAACTGCTCAAGACCAAGTACAATATATACATACAGTGCACATACATTTCCACAAAAAACTACACAATATGGTATACTCGATATACCCGGTGAAATCTCAAAATGTAGCACAAGCAGCCTACTCTGCTGCTCTGTCCGTCTGTCTACCTGCGAGAGCAATGAAAAAGCTATTGCTGAGTAAAATTTATTTAGTGGTACACAATAACAATTTAAAATGCGGTATATAAAACTTTTATTGACAATTTACAATCCAAACAATTCACAATTTTTCAAAGCTCATATAACACAAATTTGATCAAACAATTGAATAACACAATGTTGCCAATCAATAACACAACTTAGGTTATGACATAAATTTTTTCGAACATGCCGTGTTGTACACCACAACAAGGCACACTCACCCCACTAATCGAAATCAATGAGGGAGGAAGCTAGCTAGATAATGAGTACTCATCCACGCTCACCTCAAACTGGCAAGTCAAAGAGGGAGGAATATAATCATACTCACCCCATAAATGGAGGAGGAACATTGTAACATTGTCATGCCAAGTGGAATCAAAACAATTCCAAATCACAATATTTTATACAAACCACAAATCACATTTTATCTCAAATTTTCCATTTGTAAAGTAGGCAACACAATAATTTTCAAATAAAATTCCCAAAGCCAAAACAATCAAAAACTATTCATAACTCATTTCTCCAAATAAATTTTCTAGTAAAAGTAGTGAATATAAAACGTATTGTGCATAGACCTCTGACAAAAGCTTCTTGGCCTTGACTTAGTGTTCCTTACGCTTCTCAATATCCTTTTCAACTGAAACACATAATTTAAAATGTTTCAGTACACAATGAATTTGTTTTTAATAATAAAATCCAATATTTAAATTTTCTTGGTACTATTCCCTTCAATTCATTTTATTAGTCAACCTATAATGTTGACCCTTGATGCACTATAAGTGAGTCAATTCTAATATTACCAAATTCATTTTCAAGTATATTGCAATTTATTGCAATTTGACAGATTTTGGTATACTAATTTGACCTAGCCAGATGACTTAGTTCCCTCAGTTTTCAGGTTTCGGTCCAAATTACAAACTTGTAGGTATATGTCTTATTGCACACGGGGCAAAATTTCAGGTCATTCTGAGTTGTGTAGACCAAGATATGGTCAATTTACCAATGCTGGACAGAATGAACCAAAATGGTAGGCTTAGGTCATTTTTAGGTCACTTTTGGTGCGGCCAGTTTTGGTACCTAAACTTTTGTAAGCTATTTGGCTTGGTTCTGGCCATTTCTGGGCTTTGGTGTCTTCATAATAATTGTAGATCTATGTCTAAACTATTCATGGTAAAAATTTCAGGCCAATTAAATCTGTTTTGAGTAAGTTATGGTCAAAACACTAACTGCGGCTCAAATAGTCAATTTTCAGGCTTTTAAGTCACTAATTCAGATTTGGTCATTTTTCAAGTCACCTTCTAGGTAGAATTTAGGTAAGCTTCCTTCATGAAATTTGGAACATTTTGTGCCTCGTTTCACCTCCAATTGGTCTCATACTAATTGAAGTCGCACACTTAAGGTTCTAAGCTAAAACATACACTGCCCTGCTACACATTCTTCATCACATACCAATTACACATTCTATACTTACCAAGCTAACCCTTTCATGTCAATTCTGGTTTGTACCATACCATTAACATACCTAACAACACATTTTGGTCATTTTGGACAACTTGTAACCATTCTCAATATACACACTATAATACAGAATTTTTCCAAAGTCCATTTGCACAATTTAACCATATGAACATACCTCATTTACATGTCCAAATCCAAACAATTATTCACATACACATGATGCCACCATAAGCAACATAATTCAACAATATTTCATGAACTTAAACACTTCAATCTTCTTCATGAGGCTGCCACAAGTTTACACATACCCATCAACTTCCATTTTCACTTTTCAAGCTTACAAATCAAACTTTACACATGGAATTCAACTTCAATACAATTAAACATTTAAATCAACATCCAAACAACCATTTATATGCAAGGACAAGCTGTTCATGGTGAGGTTTCATGGCTGCCGAAATGGCTCAGCTCCAATAATTCATCAAACATAAAAAATTCTTCCATAAATCAACTCTCACAACCTTGGTTACACTTTTAATGAAACAAGAATTGAAAACACCGACTTAGCTCTTTTGGACTTCTTCAAAACCTCAAATAAACTTATCTTTCTTGATCCTTTATTGCTGCCCAAGGTGTGTAGACAAAGATTAATGAAGGAAGTTAAAGAATTTAGCTTGAAATGAAGGTGATCTCAAGCTTGCATGGGTGGTTTCCATGGAGGAAAGTTGGGACACCATTTTCGGCCATGGGAGAGCTTGGTGAGGATGATGAAGTGAGTGGAAGATTCTACCCTCATTTTAAGTATTAATGTATCCACCTAGTGCTCCACTAAACCTAGATTAATGATATTATAATCTAAGGTTTCAAAAATTGCAATTTTAACCTTAATTTCTCTTAATTTACATTTTATCTTTAATTCCATTTTTCATTTGATTTTCTCAAATGTAATACCATTTATTTTTCATTGACATTTAGGTCAAAAGCTAACTCTAGGTGTCAAATGACCAAAATGCCCCTATTCGGGTTGTATTCCCGATTTTTTGGTAACACCGAGTTTTGTCATTTTTTCGATTTCTCGCTTTTCTTTGTACTAATTAATTATTTTTTCTTTGATATTTCTAATGACATTTATGCTTCAATAAGTCTTCAATTATGTCTTGAAACTAAATTTCAAGGGTTTCTTGCAGTCCTAGGGTCGGTTATTGCCTGTGCCGTAATTTCCTCGTGCGGTCACCCATCACTGCGATGCTGGCTCGTTTAACTTATTTTCATTTCATTGTTATTATTTTTTCTTTATTTTTCTTATATTTTCCTTTCTTGTATTTCATTATTTTATGTCTCCTTACTAATAATTAAATTTAGTTGTAGGCGTCCTAATTGTCCGGATAGACACTGGTCATCGGAACAGTAGAACGCACTACCGAACATAGGGGTGTTACAATTCTCCCCTCCTTAAAATAAATTTCGTCCGTGAAATTTTACCCAATAGCCATCTTACAATATTCACACGTTTATTTTCTCCTTTCTATATGATCGTATAATCTTCTTTCCTCTAAATTTGTGTAAAACTTTTAACAATCTAATATAACATTTACTTTGTTTATATAGCACTAATCTTTTCTTATTATCGTTTCGTCTAATATTTCGATTCATGTTCCCTTTTTGAAAGACCATTGAGGTCATGTTGAAATTATTTATCTAATCATGGATCCTTTGACCATTTTAGTCAACAATCTTACTAAAATTCATAACATTTTTGTTATATCTGAACAAACTGTTCAATTTTTTACTTTCATAACTCTTTTTGTCTATTAATATTCTAAATCTACTTCCTTTTGTATTGAACTATGACCTTTCGATAATCTAATTTTTTGAGTTTTAACTCCCTAAGTAGGATTTCCAAACTCATTTCCAGTAATAAAATTTTGTCCTGACATAACTATACCAATACAGATGCCGCTGGCAACTATTCTCATCTTGGTGCACTATCGGGTAATACGTAGCTCTGCACAATAATCTCAAGTCAGTACTATAATCTGCAACTTACAGTATAAACATCAAGAAAATTGCATAGTTATTACGATACATTCCAATAGATCAAACTTTCCTATATTTTATCCTTCTCGAATTCACTAATATTCGAAACTTATTCTGATTACAATATCCATTACTGTAACTTATTTAGGTAACTGACAATTTTTTTATGAGGGGCAGCAGGAAGGTAAACAATATTGGCACTAACATAAAAGTATGCAGACTCCAGGTCAAACAATACATATATATATATATATATATTAGTTACTAATTGAGAAAGTACCAGCAACAATGTCAAAAGTCTCAGCTTCTTGCCTCTGCCATATAGCGTATACTCTAGCTGAAGCATCACCCTGTTCTGGCTGATTCACAGTACTCTGACTTCTAAGTGTACTACCCCTACCTCTACCTCTGCCTCTACTAACTGATGGTGAACTCTTTGGGGTAGAAACTTGGGTTGATCCCTCTGGTGTAATAAATGATCTAGAATGGCGTGGATTTATACAATCCTTAGCAAAATGACCAGTCTCTCCACAATTAAAACATGCTCCTATGGCTCTATAACATACCCCACTATGTGGTTTACCACAAGTTTCACAAAGTCGATCCGACAGTGCATTTCTAGGTCTTTGCTGAGTTTGCTGATCCGATCGAGGTGGTTTCTGTCCAGAAGATCTATCTTTACCCGATTCATGTGAGCTAGATCCTCCAAAGTGCTTCCTCTTTCCTAACCCACTATTAGGAACTTGATTAGTAGTCTTTCTAATTTTCTCTTTTTTTGCTGTACTCTTTTTAACTATATCTTCATTCTCAATTCTTTCCAGTTCTAGTGCTTGCGATATTAGCTCTGAGAAGTTCTGGTGTCAAAACCCCACAACTTGCATTCTTAGACTAGGCCTTAACCCAGTCTCAAAACATTTAGATCTGTCTCTAGGAGTAGTAAGTAAGCTTCCTGCATAATGACTCAATCGAGAGAAGTTTCTCTCATATTCTGCCACTGTTCTGCCTCCTTGCTTCAGACTTAAGAACTCCTGTAGCTTCTGGTCCACATAGGCATCTGGGACATATTTTTGTCTGAACTCCCTGAGAAAGTCATCCTAGGTTAGTACTGGAGGTTCCACCAAACTATGAGGAATGGTTTTCCACTAGTCATATGCATCTCCCTGTAGTAGTGACACTGAATACTCAAATCTCAGCTCTTCTGTACAATGTAGTTTCTTGAACACCCTATTAATTCTCTCTAACCATTGTTTTGCCTCTAGAGGATCTACTGTCCCCTTTGAACTCAGTAGCCCCATATTTAATCAGCTTGTCATACAGCCTAGCTGAAGGTTGTGGTTGAACCAGTGTTGTCTGTAGTGGGGCTTGAGTAGGCATGTTACAAGCCATCTGTTGGAACATCGCACCCATTTGTTGAGCAAATTGAGCAGGGAACTATGGTACTGAGGAGACTGGTGTGGCTGATCCACTCACATTGTGAAGGGCTGGGGCATCCCCTTGTACCTCAGCCTCTATAGATTAATCGACTGAACGATCCCCTTCTTCCATAGTCGATTTGAGGATCTTAGACCTCCTGAAGAACAACACAAGGAGATTTCCTCCTGTTAGTGCATATTTATAATGTAATGTACTGTATGTATTAAACAATGAAATTGAGCAATTGTACTATGAAGAAAGAATATTCAAATTACAGATGAAAACAGAATTTAAAAACTAGCTCTGATACCACTAAAACATGTCACACCCTACCCATCCGTAAGGCATAACATGATCCCGTAGTATACCTAATGAATTACCAACTTCGTCTACTAATAACCCATTAAATACACTACTAGAAATTTTAAAACTTATCTTACTTCTTTTTACAGTGGTGAGCACTATTGACAGGTGTTAAAAAAATTTTTAACTGAAGTGAAACCAAATAAAACATTTAGAGTATTAATAATTTATGTAAATATTTTGGCAGAGTGCCATCTGTATTTTGAATAAAATAGTTCTTCAAAAACCTGTAAAAAGCACTTCAATTATATAATTCCTCAATCCCAAACTCCAATAATTTGCTCAACACACTAAATTTCTCAACATTATCAACTCAGTTCAATAATCAATTTTCCAGTGTTTCCAAAAGCTGAGATAAGATATATTTATCACAATATTTTTACAAGCTAAAATAATTTATAATTTTAGTTTACAATTGCTCAAGACCAAATACAATATATACATACAGTGCACATACATTACCATAAAAAACTACACAATATGGTATACTCGATATACCCGGCGAAATCTCAAAATGTAGCACAAGCAGCCTACTCTGCTGCTCTCTCCGTCTGTCTACCTGCTACAGCAATGATAAAGCTATCGCTGAGTAAAATTTACTCAGTGGCGCACAATAACAATTTAAAATGCGGTATATAAAGCTTTTATTGACAATTTACAATCCAAACAATTCACAAATTTTCAAAGCTCATATAACACAAATTTGATTAAACAATTGAATAACACAGTGTTGCCAATCAATAACTCAACTTAGGTCATGACATAAATTTTTCTGAACATGCTGTGTTGTACACCACGATAAAGAACACTCACCCCACTAATCGAAATCAATGAGGGAGGAAGCTAGCTAGACAATGAGTACTCATCTACACTCACCTCAGACTGGCAAGTCAAAGAGGGAGGAATATAATCACACTCACCCCATAAATGGAGGAGGAACATAGTAACATTGTCATGCCAAGTGTGAATCAAAACAATTCCAAATCACAATATTTCATACAAACCACAAATCACATTTTATCTCAAATTTTCCATTTGCAAAGTAGGCAACACAATAATTTTCAAATAAAATTCCCAAAGCTGAAACAATCAAAAACTATTCATAACTCATTTCTCCAAATAAATTTTCTAGTAAAAGCAGTGAATCTAAAAAATATTGTGCACAGACCTCTGATAAATGCCTCTTGGCCCTGACTCAGTGTTCCTTATGCTTCTCAATATCCTTTTCAACTGAAACACCCAATTTAAAGTGTTTTAGTACTCAATGAATTTGTTTCTAACAATAAAATCCAATATTTAAATTTTCTTGGTACTATTCCCTTCAATTCATTTCATTAGTCAACCTATAATGTCGACCCTTGATGCACTCTAAGTGAGTCAATTCTAATGTTACCAAATTCATTTTCAAGTATATTGCTTTTTCTTGCAATTTGCCAGATTTCTGTATACTAATTTGACCTAGCCGGATGACCTAGTTCCCTAGGTTTTCGGGTTTCAGTCCAAACTACAAACTTGTAGGTCTATGTCTTATTGCACGTGGGGAAAAATTTCAGGTCATTCTAAGTTGTGTAGACCAAGATATGGTCAATTTACTAATGCTGGACATAATGCACTAAAATGGTAGGCTTAGGTCATTTTTAGGTCACTTTTGGTTCGGCCAATTTTGGTACCTAAACTTGAGCAAGCTAATTGGCTTAGTTCTGGCCATTTTTGGGCTTTGGTATCTTCATAAGAATTGTAGATCTATGTCTAGAATATTCATGGTAAAAATTTCAGGTCAATTGGACCTGTTTTGGGTAAGTTATGGTCAAAACACTAACTGCTGCTCAAATGGTAAATTTTCAAGCTTTCAAGTCACTAATCCGGATTTAGTCATTTTTCAAGTCACCTTCTATGCAGAATTTAGGTAAGCTTCCTTCATGAAAGTTGGCATATTTTGTGCCTAGTTTCACCTCCAATTGGTCTCATACTAATTGAAGTCGCACACTTAAGGTTCTAAGCTAAAACATACACTGCCCTGCTACACATTCTTCATCACATACCAATTACACATTCTATACTTACCAAGCTAACCCTTTCATGCCAATTCTGGTTTGTACCATACCATTAACATACCTAACAACACATTTTGGTCATTTTGGACAACTTGTAACCATTCTCAATATACACACTATAACACAAAATTTTTCTAAAGTCCATTTACACAATTTAACCACATGAACACACCTCATTTACATGTCCAAATCCAAACAATTATTCACATACACATGATGCCACCATAAGCAACATAATTCAACAATATTTCATGAACTTAAACACTTCAATCTTCTTTATGAGGCTGCCACAAGTTTACACATGCCCATCAACTTCCATTTTCACTTTTCAAGCTTACAAATCAAACTTTACACATGGAATTGAACTTCAATACAATTAAACATTTAAATCAACATCCAAACAACCATTTGCATGCAAGGACAAGCTATTCATGGTGAGGTTTCATGGCTGCTGAAATGGCTCAACTCCAATAATTCATCAAACATAAAAAATTCTTCCATAAATCAACTACCACAACCTTGGTTACACTTTTAATGAAACAAGAATTGAAAACACCCACTTACCTCTTTTGGACATCTTCAAAACCTCACTAAAACTTATATTTCTTGCTCTCTTATTGCTGCCCAAGGTGTGTAGACAAAGATTAATGAAGGAAGTTAAAGAATTTAGCTTGAAATGAAGGTGATCTCAAGCTTGCATGGGTGGTTTCCATGGAGGAAAGTTGGGACACCATTTTCGGCCATGGGAGAGCATGGTGAGGATGATGAAGTGAGTGGAAGATTCTGCCCTCATTTTAAGTATTAATGTATCCACTTAGTGCTCCACTAAACCTAGATTAATGATATTATAATCTAAGGTTTTAAAAATTACAATTTTAACCTTAATTTCTCTTAATTTACATTTTATCTTTAATTCCATTTTTCATTTGATTTTCCCAAATGTAATACTATTTATTTTTCATTGACATTTAGGTCAAAAGCCAACTCTAGGTGTCAAATAATCACAATGCCCCCATTCGGGTTGTATTCCTGATTTTTCAGTAACACCGAGTTTTGTCATTTTCTCGATTTCTCATTTTTCTTTGTACTAATTAATTAATTTTTCTTTGATATTTCTAATGACATTTATGCTTCAATAAGTCTTCAATTATGTCTCGAAACTAAATTCTGAGGGTTCCCTACAGTCCTAGGGTCGGCTATTGCCTGTGCCGTAACTTCCCCGTGCGGTCACCCATCGCTGCGATGCTGGCTCATTTAACTTAGTTTCATTTTATTGTTATTATTTTTCCTTTGTTTTTCTTGTATTTTTATTTCTTGTATTTCATTATTTTATGTCTCCTCACTAATATTTAAATTTACTTTTAGGCATCCTAACTGTCCGGACAGACGCTAGTCGTTGGAATAGTAGAACATAGGGGTGTTACAGGTAGTCTCTAAAAAGCCCTAGAAACTAGATTGAACTTCAGCATCACATTCCATCCACAGACAAATGGCCAGTCTAAGAGAATCATCCAGATTTTGGAGGATATGCTTCGACCTTGTGTGATTGAGTTTGAAGGAAGTTGGGATACATGCTTGCCTTTGATTGAATTTGCTTACAACAACAGCTATTAGTCAAGCATTGGGATGCCTCCATATGAAGCACTCTATGGCAGAAAATGTAGAATTCCCTTATGTTGGGATGAAGTGAGCGAGAGAAAGTTGATTGGCCCTTAAATTGTACAGCAGACTGAGGAAAAGATTAAGATCATTCGAGACAGACTCAAGGCTACATTAGACAGATAGAAGTTCTACATAGATTTGAAAAGAAGAGATATTGAGTATAGTATGGGTGACAAAGTATTCCTAAACGTTTTCCTATGGAAGAAAATTATGAGATTTCGCAGAAAGGAGAAACTGAGTGCTCCCTTAACTGGGCCATATGAGGTTCTGGAAAGAGTGGGTCCGCTAGTATACAGACTTCCATTACCTCCAGAGTTAGAGAAGATCCACAATGTTTTTTATGTCTCCATATTGAGGAGGTATGGATCAGACCCATCCCACATCTTGCCAGTAGAGGAGATTGAAGTGAATCCAGACCTGACATATGATGAAGAGCCCATAAAGATCTTAGCACATGAGGTGAAATAGCTAAGAAACAAATAGATACCACTGGTTAAAGTGTTGTGGAACCATCATTCAGGTCAGGAGGCTACATGAGAACGTGAAGAGGACATGAAGAGACAGCACCCACAGCTATTTAGAGACTGATACCAGGTAAAATTTCGAGACGAAATTTTCTTTCAAGGAGGGGAGAATTGTAACACTCTCATACTAAGTAGTCCTGTATATTCTACTATTTCGATGACTAATATCTGTCCAGACAGCTAGAATATCTAGAACTATACTTAAATCACATAGAGAAGCCATAAATAAAATTGATAAAGATCATTGGATAAAAATAAAAGAAATGGAGCACCAATAGGTTAAATGAACCTAGGTTACGGCGATAAGTGACCTACATGGGAAGCGACTATAAGTTCAGTTGCTACCTTAAATTCGTATGGGACCCTATGGAGACCTTAATGAAGGAATTATTTAGAAATTATTGAGAATGTGAAAGTCATAGAAATAAAAAGAGAATAAGTACCAATAAGTGAATCAAAACTTAAGGACTTATCGGGTACTATGGAAAAAGATGGACTATAACCCAATGAGGGGCATTTGGTTATTTCACTTGAAGAGGTGACTTTTGATCAAAATGTCAATTAAATTAAATGAAATGTATTGAAAAATGAATAAATTTTGAGGAAAATTTAAGTGTAAATGTGTAAAGAAAAAAAAAGAAGTAAAAAATCCAAATTTTAATTTGAATTATGATATAAGCATGACTTATTTATGGCCTCATTAAACTAGGGACCAATAAATACTAGACACACACCATTTTAATCATCAAAATTAAAAAGAAAATTCATCTTCTTCCTCGTTTAGGTGGCTAGCTCATCTCTCCTCCTTTCCTTCCTCCATTTTCTTCATTTCAAGCTTTGAGACCTCACTTTTTCTTCCCAATTTCTAAACAAAAAACCATAGAAAACTTAAATGTAACATCCTCAATTTAGCTAGTCCGTACAGTCTACTGTTTCGGTGACCAATGTCAGTCCGAACAGCTAGAACATCCGGAAAAATATTTAAACTAAAGTGAGGAACCATAATTAACTCAAATATTAATCAAAAAAATTTAGAAAAAATTTTAGAAATAAAATACAACCAAGTTAAATGAGCTAGTACCCTAGCGATGGGTAACCTAGTGAGAAGTTGCGGTTCTCGCAACTAGGAGCCCTAAACCCGGGGAAAAAATTATAAAATAATTATTGGGACTCTAGAGAAGGGTCATTGAGGTTCTTATGGCATTATAATGCCAAGAAAACACTTAGAAAAATTTTTCTATCGGTACAGACAATTTTCCCTCGTTAAGCCAAACGGAGGGCATTTTGGTCATTTCGTCTTCAGAGATGATTTTTGGCCAACTTGTCCAGTTAAATAAATAATTTATATAACATAAAATATGAATAAATATTGTTAAAAATTTAATTGCAATTAAATAGACAAGAAAAGGAGAGAAAATGAAAGAAAATGGACTTATGACATCATAATGATGTCATTAAGATTCTCCCAACCAACCCAATGTTGACACATGGCATAACTTTATTTAAAAGAGATAAAGTGGGCTGAAAAATGAAAGAAAAATCAGAATTCTCTTCTCTTCTTCTTCCTTGCCGTGACATACCACCATAGCCACCATTTTCAAGCTTTTAAAGCTTGATTTTCCTTAGCTTCTACCCAACAAAACCCTATACTCCCAACACAAAAAAGTGCTCTTGCATCTTGGTGATTCTCTTGGGAGCAAAAGGAAGAGGAAAACAAGAACCCTAGCAAGAGGGGAAACTTCACTCCATAGAGGTTAGTGACCTAACCTTAGTTTTCACCTCAAATTTCATGTTAAGGACTATGTATGAGTGCAATTTATAAAGAAAATTTGTTGAATACCATTTGTATGCCAACCCATAATTTTTGGCAGCCATGGTTAGGGCAAGATTGTGATGATTTTAATAAAGTTAAAAAGGTAGTATGGCTGCCCATAATATACATCTTGTAAGTGAAGTGATGAAATGCAATGATAATGCATGGTTTTGTAATGTTGAGTTAGGGTTTGGGGTGGAAAATGAGACCTTGATCATGTGATGATGGAAGTAGGTTTTAATGGTCAATTAGTGACCATTTGGAATTGTTTGAATAAAAAATGAAGTGCATTGTGTAGTGGGATTGGAGCTTGGTCTGGCTGCCCTTGGTGACCTGCAGGACTGGGCATGAGTCCAGTAGCTTTGGGCAGCAATAACTTGAATTGTAGAGGTAAAATTGGTGCAAGGCCAATTGGACATAAAACTAGACATATAATGCCACAACTTTGGTGAAGAAACCATGCCCAGAAAACCAAACCAAGTAGACCAAAAGATTGCCCTAATCCGGGTGACCTGCAGTCTGCCTGGGCAAAATGACCAAATGAACAGTATTTGGTCATTTGGCCATAACTCAGTGTAGAAAGGTCCAATTGACCTGAAATTTTACTAGCAACAATCTGAGATATAGACCAACAACTTTCATGAAGAAACCTAATCCAAATTATGACCAGAACATATTCAAAAAGTGAGTTGCAGTCACTATTCCTAACACTATAGATTTGGTCACCCGTAAATTCTGAAAATTTCACCGCCGATTGTGGTTTCTGGGCCATAACTTGAGCTACAAAACTCCAAATGGAGTGATTGAAAAAAGGAAATGCAACTAGACAAATAAGGAACAACTTTCATGTTGATCATTTTTCCAAATTCCCACTGTAAAAATGACTAATAGAATAGTAAATACAAAGCATGAAAGCTGAAAATTCTGTCCTATTAACATTAAGTTTAGAAATGGTATTGGCAATCAATACCAACAAGTTTAGAATTTAAAATGTGGTATGTTGGGAGTATTAGAACCAATGTACCTATTGTCTATGCAAAAGTCAACATTTTAGTTGATCAATGAAATGAATAGTAACACCTAAACTTAAATATCAATAATTGTAAAGTTTAAAAGTGTAATATGCCCTAGTACACCTAGCAGGATTGGTTTGGATAGGTTGGCATGCCAATAGGGTTCTGTTAGCAGTACTGCATATGGCTTCATGCCATTCTGTGTTTCATGGCTTTCCGTGCCATTCTGTGACATAATAGCCTTTGGCTATGTTATTTGAGTTGATATACTTGGGTTTTAACCCTGAAAATTATTACAGCTTATTAGCTATTCTGTTGCACACTAGGAAACACAATGTGACCGATGGTGTGATGGTCCGAGGTACTTAGTACCCAGTGCCAGTTTACCCGTTTATCCATTCCAGTCGACTAATATAGGTTACTCGGGCAATGATAATAAACCCTACCAAATTTTAATTGAATAATACTGCAAATAATATCAGAAATTTAGTCTACTAAAAAAATGTAAACATACATTCTGCATACTTATTTTTAATTTATTTTATTTTATTTTATATTGTCACCACTAAGCAGAATTGCTTAGCGCGTCATTTTTGCCACGCGCAGGTACTGGAGACCTAGCTGGGGAGCCCAGCAGACATCAGACAGGGTGAGCCTTCAGAGCTGCATTCGGAGTCCAGAGTCACCTCACCTCTGCAGTGCATATGGTAGGACATTAGGATTTTGGGTAGTATTTTGTATTTTGTATTAGTTTTGGGATTGTAACTATAAACTCTTGAAATTATTGATGATGTAAATATATGAAATTTCATATTATTGAAATTTTCTGTATGTTATGTTGAGAAATATTTATGAATTTGCTTCCAGTAATGAAGTGAAAAGAAAAAAATTCTGAAAATAATGTTGTGATTTGAGATTGAGATTGATTTGAAATGTGTATAATGGAGTTTGGATTTGGAAATTATATTGGAAGTGTTTTTAAACAGGTTCAGAAGAACTGTTTTTTCAATTTACAGCCGGCACTCTGCCGGATTTTCTATAAAAATTGCGTAAAAATTTAGATTTATCAAAAATTGAAAATAAATGAATTAAAAGGGATAAATTGTAATAGAAACATAAATTGGTGCTCCGACACACTGAGTGGCATAACTTGCTCGGCTGCACTGTAGACGGGTAAGGGGTGTCACATTAAATTAGACCTTGATTTGAAGATTGGGAGAAAGAAACTTAATAGAAATTGAAAGAATTTGAAGATTGAAAAATTCCTTAAGTGAGGTAAGTGCACTTTAAGCCTTTCTACATATTCAATTCTTGAATTTAAGTTCAATTATGAGAATTTGACATGGGAAATCATGAAATTATGCATGTATAGAAGGGCATGATTTTCAGCCAGCATAGTTAGTGTCACAACTTACCCCTTTGCAAGGCATAACATAATCCCATAGCATACCTAATGAATTACCGAACTTCACCTATCGATAATCCATTAAATATACTACAAGAGATTTTAAAAGAATTTTATTTCATTTTAATGTTTAAAGCAACAATAAAAGATTATTAAAATGTCCTTGGGTTAGATATGTGCTATAAATTTTACTTGAAATAAATTGGCATTTTTAAAATTTTGCAGAAAATTCGCATGGTGATGGCTAAAGATGTAATAAAACAGTTATTCAACGTTGTTAAAAATCAATTCATAAAGGTGTTTAATACTCAATTTGAATTCAATCAAACATTAAGTCATCTCATTTCAATCTCAACAATTTCCATCATAAAGAAAATAATTCATCATTTACATAATTCAGAAAGAAATTTAAATATTTGCATTCATTGAGATAACAAAGTTAATATTACAAAAAATTAACATTAAACTGAAGTGACCGAAATAACATTACAAAGTTTTTTTTTTTTTATACAACTGCTCAACATCTATACATAAATACATACAACTACATATACATCAAAATGAATATACAAGGGTATACCTAAGATGTATACCCGAAGCTATATCCTATTCTGCTCTGCGTTACTCGCTCTGCAGCTTTTTCTTTCTTCTTACTTATGACAGCATGAATAGCTATCGCTGAGCATAATACTCAGTGGTGCACAACAAGAATTTCAAAACTCATTATAAATCATGATTTATCAAACATAATAAATCATAATTTCCATTAACAAAAGAAATAATACCAAAATTTTAACTCAATCATAATTAATTATTTAAATCACATTTAATTTAAAAATCACAATTCACACAAATCATAATTGCAAAAGTAGTGCCAAGAACACACAGTTTAGACTATGACACAAAATTTTATGATCAATGCCATGTTGTACACCATGACAAAGCAATCTACAACCTCACTAATTATTATTAATGAGGGAGTTGGCTAGCTAGCTATATGAGTACTCATCCGAACTTGACCTCAATTGCTAAACCAGGGAGGGAGGATCACTTAATCGAACTCAACCCCATAAAAAGAGGAGGAAAACAGTAAGGGACTGTCATGCTAACTGTGGTTTAAGAAAACTTTTAAAAGTTCTCAATCAATAATCACATTTTCAAAACAATAATCGCATTCAAATCATCATAAAACCCAAAAGGATTGGCAACACACAATTTCCCAAGCACTTCTAAAAACATTCAAATCTGGCCCACCCCCTTGCTATAATGAAGTAAAAGGGCTAACATTCAAACCTTTAATAAGTCTCCTCTTTCCTTGACTCACTTTTCCTTATCCTTCAAGGTCTCCTTTTTTACTGAAAATACACAATTAAATTATTTCAATACTTCTCCCAATTATCTCTAAAAGTTATTCAATGAATGCCTAATGAATTCCCTAAGTTGGCTATGCAATTTCAAAAGTTTTTGGTTCTAGACAATTTGGAACCCTGAGTTTGCAACCCCATTTTAACCTAGTTTCAGTCATAATTTGGTGAAGTATTATTCATAAAAATTTTTCTTATATGTCTTAGTTTTATTTTTCAATTTGAATCACCCAATTTGGAGTTCTATATCTCAAGTTATGGTCAATTTACCAAGTACTAGTCCAGTGGCCACTACTATTCCAGAACAAAGCAGATTATAGAACTCATATTTATCAAGCTAATTGAATATGTTACAGTTATAATTTAGCTTGGTATTCTTCATATGAGTTATTCTCCTGTGTCTCATGGTTACGCAGATTTAAGAATCACTAAATTTGAAGTTGTGTAGGGTAAGTTATGGTTAATTAACCAACCTGGACTCATAAATCCTACAACTCTAGAATTCCAGGTTTCAGGTCAGCATTACAATTAATATTTAAGGGTCTTACACCCAAAATTTGAGTAAGGTTTCTAAACCAAAGTTGTATGCATAATTCTTAGGTTTTCATATCATTTTGGTTCATCCCATTTGGAATTTTCAAGTTAAAGTTATGATATAATTACTATCCTGAGGTGAAATGGAAAAATAGTTCTAATGTAGGAATTCCATATTAGGAAGTATTGAATCCTCCTAACAATTTCTCTAAATTACTTTAGGATCTGGGTTCTGGTCAAAACGTGAAATTTTGAGTTCTATGTCTTATGAGAATTTTAGCTTTAGAATCACCTAAGTTTCATTTTTGTAGCTCCAGTTATGGCAATGTTACCAAAACTGGTTGGATAGATAATTGTTCAGAATTTCCAGGTTAGTCCAGAATCAGGGCAGATTTGCTGGACCAAATTTTTCTAGTAAGTTCATCAATTTAGGGTCATAATTTAACCTTATGGTCTTCATAATAAGTGTTATAATTAGTTCAAGAATTAGGTTAATTGGAGATTCCTAGTGTGAGTTATGCCTAATTTACTAAGTACTATTCATTTGGCCATTTTTTGTCAGGTCCAGAATTGCAATCCAGATTCAAGGTTCATTTAGGGTAATTTATGGTCATTTTCTTGGTAAGGTGTATTCATGAAAATTCTAGCCCTATATCTTATGTTTCATCTCCAATTAGCCTCACACCAATTGGAGCTATGTACCTCAAATTATACTCATTCAAACCTATTGGACTCAAAGGTCTAGAATTTCAGCAACTCATCACACTACAATCCATCAATTCCATTCATGAATTCAACATAATTTCTCAACTAAAATATGCCAAATGACCATAATTTGGCCATATAAACCTCAATTGCATAACATACCACAAAACCCTAATTTTAACCAAAACCCTAATACCTCTTCACCCCAATTTTATGCAAAGTCATGCAAGTTCAACACCTAACTCATGAATACCACTTCATATAAGCTCAATTTCATGCCTAATCCATTTAAAACATACCAAGACCCTAAGGTTCCTAAGCTGGCCGGTTTACTATGCCTTGGCTGGCTTGAGGTACTACCTTTACCTCTGCCTCTACCTCTACGAGCTGACTGTGAACCTCTAGTGGCAGAATCTTGTATAGATCCTTTAGTGGTGGTAGGTGGCCCAGATCTGAGGTCACTAGTACAATCTTTAGCAAAGTGCCCCATGCCACCACAGTTATAACAAACACCTATGGCCTTGTAGCACACCCCTTCATGGGTTTTGCCACATGTCTCACAGAGACGGACTGATAGTGCACTTCTGGGTGTCTGTTGAGCAGACCTAGGTGGCCTCTATCCTGAGGATCTCCCTCTGCCAGACTTGCGAGAATTGGATCCTCCAAAATATTTTCTCTTTCCTGATCCACTACCCGAAGCTTGACCCAAAGTCTTTCCACTCTTTTCTTTTTCTTCTGTCCCCTTTTTAACTGTCCCTTCTAATTCAATTCTTTCTAACTCTAGGGCTTGTGAAATCAACTCTGTGAAATTTTCATGTCTAAATCCAACCACTTGCAGTATCAAACTCGGTCTCAGCCCAACCTCAAACCATTTGCATCTGTCCCTGCTGGTGGTGAGTAAACTCCCAGCATAGTGACTCAGGCGAGAGAAATCCCTCTCATACTCTACCATAGTCCTGTCCCCTTGTTTCAGGCTTAGAAATTCTTGAAGCTTCATATCAACATATGTGTCTGGGACATACTTCTACCTGAATTCTCAGAGAAAATCATCTCAGGTCAGAATAGGGGGCTCTACCAAACTGTTGGGGATGGTTTTTCACCATTCATATGCATCCCCTTACAGCAGAGAAACTGAATACTCAAATTTTAATTCATCCTTGTAGTGCAGTTTCTTGAAAACTCTCTCCATCCGTTCTAACCACTGCTCGACATCGAATGGGTCTACTGTACCCTTGAATTCTATTGCCGCATATTTAATTAGTTTATCATACTACCTTGCTGGGGGTTAGGGTTGCATAGGTGGTGCTTGTACTGGGGCTTGTACATTTCTAGCCATCTACTAGAAGAATGCGGCCATTTGTTGTACAAATTGTGCAAGGAACTGCTGCATAGGTGGGCCTAGTGCAGCTAACTCACCGGCATTCTGAGGAGCTAGGACCTCCCCCTGTGCCTCAGTTGTAACCAATTATTCTACAGAACGATCTCTTTCTTCCATTTCAATCCCTAAATTTTTACCTCCTAAATAACCAACAAAAAGGAGATTTCTCTCCATTAGTCTATATTCAAGATGTAAATATACTATATGCATCAACCAATAACAATTGAGCAGTTGTACTAATAAAAAATATTTCAAAATCACAATTCAAAACCAAAGCTCTAATACCACTAAAACATGTCACACTTTACCCCTTTGTAAAGCATAACATGATCCCTTAGCATACCTAATGAATTATCGAAGTTCACCTACCGATAACCCATTAAATATACTACAAGAGATTTTAAAATAATTTCATTTCATTTTAATGTTTAAAGCGACAATAAAAAAGTTATTAAAATGTCCTTGGGTTGGATATGTGCTATAAATTTTATTTGAAATAAATTGGCATTTTTAAAATTTTACAGAAAATTGGCGTGGTGACGGCTAAAAATGTAATAAAATAGTTCTTCAACCCTATTAAACATCAATTCATAAAAATGTTTCATACTCAATTTGAATTCAATCAAATTAAGTCATCTCATTTCATTCTCAACAATTTCTATCATAAAGAAAATAATTTATCATTTACAGAATTCAGAAAGAAATTTAAATATTTGCATTCATTGAGATAACAAAGTTAATATTACAAAAATTTTCATTAAACTGAAGTGACCAAAATAACATTACAAAGTTTTTTTTTTTTTTTATACAACTGCTCAACATCTATACATAAATACATACAGCTAAATATACATCAAAATGAATATACAAAAATATACCTAAGATGTATACCCGAAGCTATATCGTATTATGCTCTGTGCTGCTCATTCTACAGCTCTTTCTTTCTCCTTACCTGCGATAGCATGAATAGCTATCGCTGAGCATAACACTCAGTAGTGCATAGCTAGAATTTCAAAACTCATTATAAAGCATGATGTATCAAACATAACAAATCATAATTTCCATAAACAAAAGAAATATTACCAAAAGTTTAACTCAATCATAATCAATTATTTAAATCACATTTAATTTGAAAATCACAATTCACACTAATCACAATTGCAAAAGTGTTACCAATAACACACAGTTTAGACCATGACACAAAATTTTATGATCAATGTTATACTGTACACCACGATAAAGCAATCAACAACCTCACTAATTATTATTAATGAGGGAGGTGGCTAGCTAGCTATATGAGTACTCATCCGAACTTGACCTCAACTGGTAAACCAGGGAGGGTGGATCACTTAATCAAACTTAACCCCATAAAAGGAGGAGAAAAATAGTAAGGGACTATCATGCTAACTGTGGTTTAAAACAACTTTTAAAAGTTTCCCAATCAATAATCACATTTGCAAAACAATAATCACATTCAAATCATCATAAAACCCAAAAGGGTTAGCAACACACAATTTCCCATGCACTTCTAAAAACATTCAAAACCAGCCCACCCCCTTACTACAATGAAGTAAAAGGGCCAACATCCATCTTTCCACATTCACAAATTCATTCCATAAAATTTAATTTCACAAATGCAAGGGAAAATCATAAGTCATTCATAAAAATCCATTCAAATAAATTTCAAGGTTTAAAACATAAAAAAAGGGTTAGTTGTGCACAAACCTTTAATAAGTCTCCTCTTTCCTTGACTCACTTTTTCTTATCCTTCAAGGTCTCCTTTTCTACTAAAAAGACACAATTAAATTATTTGAAAACTTCTCTGAATTTTCTCTGAAAGTTGTTCAATGAATGCTTAATGAATTCCCTAAGTTAGCTATGCAATTTCAAAAATTTCTAGTTCTAAACAGTTTGGAAGCCTGAGTTTGCAACCCCATTTTAACCTAGTTCCCGTCATAATTTGGTGAAGTGTTCTTCATGAAAATTGTTCCTCTATGTCTTAGTTTTATTTTTCAATTTGAATCACTCAATTTGGAGTTCTGGATCTCAAGTTATGGTCAATTTACCAAGTACTAGTCCAGTGACCAAAACTGTTCCAGAACAGGGCAAATTATGGAACTCAAATTTATCAAGCTAATTAGACAAGTTACGGTCATAATTTGGCTTAGTATTCTTCATATGAGTTGTTACGCTATGTCTCATGGTTACCAAGGTTTAAGAATCTCAAAATTTGAAGTTGTGTAGGGTAAGTTATGGTTAATTAATCAACCTGGACTCATAAATCCTGCAACTCTAGAATTTTTGGTTTTAGGTCAGCATTACAATTAATTTTTAAGGGTCTTTACGCCCAAAATTTGAGTAAGGTTTCTGAACTAAAGTTGTATCCCTAATTCTTGGGTTTTCAGATCATTTTGGTTCATCCCATTTGGAATTTTCAGGTGAAAGTTATGCTCTAATTACTATCCTGAGGTCAAATCGCAAAATAGTTCCAATGCAGGAATTCTAGATTAGGAAGTCCTCATTCCTCCTAACAATTTCTCTAAGTTACTTTAGGATCTGGGTTCTTGTCAAAATATGAAATTTTTAGTTCTATGTCTTATGAGAATCTTGGCTTTGGAATCACCTAATTTGCATTTTTGTAGCCCCAGTTATGGCAATTTTGCAAAAGATGGTTGAATAGGTAATTGTCTAGAATTTCCAGGTTAGTCCAAAATCAAAGTAGATTTGTTGGACCAAATTTGTCTAGCAATTTGATCAATTTAGGGTCATAATTTGACCATATGGTCTACATAATAAGTTTTCTAATTTGTTTCTATTTTTCATGGGTTTAAGAAACAGGACAATTGGAGTTTCCTAGTGTGAGTTATGCCTAATTTACTAAGTACTGTTCATTTAGTCATTTTTTATTAGGTCTAGAATTGTAATCAGGATTCAAGGTTCATTTAAGGCTACTTATGGTCATTTTCTAAGCAAGGTGTCTTCATGAAAATTCTAGCCCTCTATCTTATGTTTCATTCTCCAATTAGCCTCACACCAATTGGAGCTGTGTAGCTCAAATTATACTCATTCAAACATGCTGGACTCAAAGGTCCAGAATTTTAGCAACTCATCACACTACATTCTATCAATTCGATACATAAATTCAATATAATTTCTCAACAAAAATATGCCAAATGACCATAATTAGGCCTTATAAACCTCAATTACATAACATACCATAAAACCTTAATTTTCACCAAAACCCTAATTCCTCTTCACCCCAATTTCATTCAAAGTCATGCAAGCTCAACACCTAACTCATGAATACCACTTCATATAAGCTCAATTTCATGCCCAATCCATTTAAAACATACCAAAACCCTAAGAATCCTAAGCTGGACGAATTCCATGTCCCCCTTTACATGCATGATTTTTCAATTTCTTAAGTTAATCTCTCATAATTAACCTTAATCCCATGCATACACCATGAATTAAACTAGAGAGGTGACTTACCTTTAATGGAGCTTTTCCAAACTTCAAAATCCTTTACTTCCCTTAGTTCTTTTTTCTCCCAAACTTCTTATCAAGGTCTAATTTGTAACACCCTCACTGTAGCAATTCCACACATTCTACTATTCCGATGACCGATGTCAGTCTGGACAGCTAGAACGCTTGAAGAAATATTTATACTAGAGTGAGTAGTCATAAATAACTCAAATAAGTGTAAGAAAAATTAAGGAAAAATTTTAGAAATAAAATACAACCAAGTTAAATGAGCTGGTGCCCTAGCGATGGGTAACCTAGTGAGAAGTTACGGTCTTCGCAGCTAGGAGCCCTAAATCTAGGAGAAAATTCATGAAATAATTATTGGCACACTAGAGAAGAGTCATTGAGATTTCTATGGCATTAGAATGCCAAGAAAAGGTTTAGAAAAATTTTTCAATCAGTACAGACAATTTTAGTCTGTTAAGCCAAATGAAGGGCATTTTGGTCATTTCGTCTTCAGAGATGATTTTTGGCCTACTTTTCCAGTTAAGTAAATAATTATTATGATATAAAATATGAATAAATATTGCTAAAAATTGAATTGAAAATGAGTAGAGAAAATAAAAAAAGAAAATGAAAGAAAATACCTAATTATGACATCATATGATGTCATTAAAAACCTATCCACCAATCATACTTTGACAAGCACATATAAAAAGACAACAAAAAAAAAGGAAATAAACCAAAAATTCATTTATCTTCTTCATTTCTCAAAAGTGTGTCGAATCTCCAACAAAAAAAAAAAATACTCTTCTCCATTTTTGGTTCTTAAAAGCTTCAATTTCCATGCTTTCCTCACCCTAAAAGCCCTAACCACCTTCACTAAAAATTACACCCACACCAAGGAGAAGTGTTTGGTTGCCAAGAAATTTGAAGAAAGTGAAAAAAATTCTAAAGGTTTCAACAAGCCAAGAGAGTGGTTAAAGACGTTAGTACACTAACCATACCCTTTATCTTTCCTAAGCATGAAAAGCATGCTTGATTAAGTTGAAATGGCATAAAAAGAAAAGAAAAATTGGAATATGTTGAAGTTTCAATTTGTGGCAGCCTTAGGAAGTAAATGAATTTAATGGTTTTGATGATTTTTTTTTTTAGTTAGTGTCGACACCATATTTTGGCCGATCCCCCGAAATTAATAAACTTTGAGGCCAATCCCCAACACAGTCCCCTTTGCCAACCGACCACACTTCCGATCTCCCCTCAAAAGGAATTTAATTAATACCAAGTCTCGAGTCCCCTGATCATTTAATTATATTTTTGATCTTTCTTGTCAAATAAGATTGAACCGACATAAGGCCTTTATACCACCAGTCTTATTGCCGGTCTCTCATTTAAAATTTGAGAATGATAAAGGTTTCGACTCGGTTTAAAGATGATCCCGATCTTAAGTGTTCAAAGCCAAATTTCTAATTTTAATTAAGTCCCGTTTCGTAACTGATCTCATGCATATTGTGTTTTCCGATCTCTTATACTTAGATTAATAATCACTTTCAGTTGTCGTTCTAATATGTTCAAACAATCAAGTGCTTATGCATTTTAGAAACTTTCCGATCACAATCAATCATTGAACAAAAGGGGAGCTTTCATTTCATTTCAAAATTTATACAAGTCATTCGGCTGGGGGATCACCCCCAGCCTGATCTACATGTTGTTCATTTTCTCTCTCACCTTCAGCCTCTTCCTCGCTATCCTCACCTTCATCCTCGGGAGCCAAGTTGGCCATCCAGGAGAAGTCCTCCTCGGGATAATGCTTCTTGAGCTCAGCCAGGAGATCTCTATGAGCATTCACATAAGCGCCGGCCACTCCGGTCACCATTTCTTCTTCTTTTGCCTTGAGCTCCTCAGCAAGATGAGCGAGTTGAGCAGCTTCATCAGCTCGGAGCGCCTGAACTTCCTCGAGAACACGATCTCGCTCGGCCAGAACATGAGCTTGCTCGGCCAGCTTGTCGTCATAGAACTTCATTCGTCCCTCAATTTGGGATATGTAGTTCTGAGCAGACGACAGTTGGGATCGGAGAGAAGTCACCTCATGACCCATCTTCTCGACTTCTTTACCCAGGCAATGAGCCTTCTCCCGGACCATGTGCTGGTTCACCAAACACTCCACGTTCAGGCTCATAGATCTGGTCAAGATGTCATCAAGGTTATCCGGAGACAGCCTATCCCGATCTTCTCGAAGGCAAATGGAGGACGCCAAGACCTTAGCGAAACCAGGGTTCTCTCGAACCGTGCGGTTCTTCTCCAATGAGTGGATCAGCACTTGGGCACCGCGGGAGAGAGTCC
The DNA here is from genome assembly GCF_030052815.1 of Hevea brasiliensis. Lineage (NCBI taxonomy): Eukaryota > Viridiplantae > Streptophyta > Magnoliopsida > Malpighiales > Euphorbiaceae > Hevea > Hevea brasiliensis. The sequence goes on from NC_079499.1 coordinate 53,599,124, forward strand.
TTGGGGCAGGCTGGGAAGGACCCCCTTCTGCACTCGGAGCGACTGGAGGAGGTGGAGGTGGCTCTTCTCAGCGAGGAGGAGATCAGACCACTTCTATGACCGGAGGCCCGGAAGGTTGAGACGAGCCTTCCTGTATTTCCCCGGGCTCATGACCAGGCGTTTGAAGCAGCTCGGAATGCTTCATCTCCCGTACCTTCCGAGAGATCTCTCTCTTCCGCTTCCGGCTCTCCTTAGAGGCTTCGCCGCTTGCCATACCTGCACAAAGAAGAGGTTAGTGAGATTGCTAAGGTCCAAAGATCTGAGATATAGAAAATACTGATGCCGAGATCAGAGAGCTGAAGCCCGCGATCTTGACCGGTGACCAGCTGCATAGTCCAATGGTGTAGCTCGGCCGTCACCGCATCCAAATAAGAGAACTTCTCTCTGGATGCCTATTCCTTCAACTCCATCACCATTGCACCCTCTTCCCTATTTAGGGCGATGTGCTTCGTAAGCAAGGGACCCTGATGCAGCCAGCTCCGAGGGAAGCCCTCAAAACCATTCGGAATTTTGCTCCTCAAGATGAAGAAGCGGTTCTTCCAATTCTTCAAGGAGGAAGGCAGGTCGGTAAAAAGCCCACAATAGGGTTTCGCCTGGAAGAACCAATACTCGTCATCCTTTCGACGAGTTAGCCTGTGCAGTTCAGCGAACACCTTAGCTATAGGTCGGAGCCCCTTAGCTCGGCATAGGCCTCGGAAGGCTACTAAGATCCGCTACGAGTTCGGGTGAACTTGGGCGATGCACACTTGGTGCTATTTTAAAACTTCTTTAAAGAAGTCGTCAAGAGGGAACCGTAGCCCGGCTTTTAACTGTTCTTCATACACCATGATCATATCATCCCTCTCAAAGAAGTTATCTGCTCGAAGGTCGCCATGACACCGGATAAGTTCATACGAATCAGGCCGGATGTTGTACTCCTGGCTGAACGACTGCAGGTCAGTTTCTTGCAAGATTGATGGAAGCTCATCCATGGGAAGATTTTCCCTCCTCGAAGAGGCACATGCCTTGATGATGCTGGTTGTCCCTGAGCTGGAACGGAGACCCTAGGAAGTTCAGGCCGCGCGCTAGGTCCGACCACCTCTACCTCATCGGACGACCACGAGAACTGTATGGAAGGGGGGCTTACTGCTCTCTAACCTTCGGCACCGCTCATTTTCAAAGGAAACAGAGAATTTAAACTAAAAGAAAGATCAAAACCCTTACCGGAGCTTGATCGGTGTCGGAGGCACTTAAGAAAACGAGAGAATGTTGAAGTTGTTTGCGAGATATTGAAAATGAGATAAAGGAGCAACTGGCTAACCCCACCCCTATTTATACTCGTCCAAGCATTTAATGCTCACGATGTTCCAGGTAGTGCATCGGATAGCGGGACTCGCCAGCTGTTCTGAAGAGGTCGATTAACTATAGAGCGGCAGATTAAGGTGTTTTGAATTACGGATCGGATAAGTATCATTCAAATTAAGATTCGGATCGGATAAATACTTCAGAGATCGGAAAATAATCAATGCAATAATAATAAAATGACAGTTGTCAAAATAAATTTAACTCTGAAAAGATCTGATTACATCATTTGGGCGATCTCTAAAGATCGGATTACATTAAAAGTCTGATTACATCATAAGGGCGATCTTTAGAGACCGGTTGAACATCCTATCTAAAAGGCCTATGTCAAAGCCTAGTCTCGTGGCTGAGTCAAAAGATGTGTTTGACCAGGAGACCGGCTGGGGGGACTATGACTCTCATGAGAATGAGAGAGGTTGTCATTAAAGTTACCGCTCGAAATTGAGCCGCTGTCAGAACACCCAGTATGGAGAGGAGCCAGATGAACGCCAAAGAGCAGTCACCAATGTTGAGGGGAATATTAGCAGTCTTCTCGCCCGAAACTAGTTCGCCGATTATATCGGGTGAATGATTCGAGATCGGCACGATCGAGGTCCTCGATCCAGATCGGTTAATTAGTCCAGTTTTCTCACTGTCATCAGATAAGGTCATCATGATTTTTCGATCACCGGGATCGTAAATTTTCAGGCAAGAAACAAAGAGGACAACCGGAAAAAGATTAAAAGCGGTCATTTTGTCCGGGATTGTTGCCGGAGCAGCTAGAACAAGGAAAATGAGGAGAATAGGGGAGAAAGTCAAGTGAAGTAGGGCTTTTCGATTGAAGGTATATATATAGGAAAATTTGAGCATTTATTGTAAGCAAAAAAAGAAGCGGACGCCTCGAGAATTGAGGGAAATAAATGCTTTGATTAGACCGAACCCGATAAAAAGGAAGACTGGTGTGGTAAAGATCAATAGAAGGGAGACCGGCATGAAAGATCGGAAGAGAGCGTGTCAGGAGAGATCGAAAGAGAGGAACCCGGTATGAGAGATCGGAAAAGGATCACGTTGAAAAAACCAGAAAGGAGGGGAGGTTGGAAGACAAAGAGAATAAGACAGCTCCTGCCGATTATCATCATAATCAGAGCCGAGGTAGTTAAAGCGTTGCAGGTGAAATCTCAACCGCACACCCCAGAATCACCCACATTACTGACATGTGCTAGAGTACGTCAGGACAGCGCTGTACATCCTAATCTCCACCGTTGATCTTACTTGTAAGGATGAGCTCGAAGCCCTCGGATCGAAGAAGAAAACGACAAGATCAGCGCCTTTCACTCCTAGCCCTTGGATCGCTCTTGACAAGAAATTTTGGGCCATCAGATTAGAAGTAAGAAAAGGACAAATACTCCGAAAGGGATCCCAGTCGTCCGTTCTGATTCTCTTTAATTCCCGAGCCCTTAGATCATGTCCTTCAAAATCTTAACCCTCCATCTCCCCCAAAACAGATCCTGACAAATACCTGCATGAAAAACTGTTCAAGGGGGGGACGAAAAAAAAGAGTAGTGAATATAGCGGAAGGACTCTGAAACTTAATTCAGCTCGTTACTCTACTATTTTTAAAGCTTTCATAAGAAAAACTTTTGAAACCAGTTTTCTGAAGTATTTTCTTGCAAAGGATTTCTGAATACTGAAACTCTCCATTTTCAGTTCGTTCATTATCCTGTGGTGCTCTCATTTTCAGCTCGTTGTTTTCTTTAGTTCCACTCCCATTGTCCAGGCTCAACCTCATTTAAACTCGGGTATTATTTCGACCCGATTGCATTTTAGCGAAGCATCCTTCGTTTCAAGGCGGACCTTAACCTTTCGGTTACCAACCCGCAGTTCTATTAAGCTTTGTGATTCCATACTTAGTTTAGTAGATTTGGCTCCCTACATGTGAGTGCTCGTATTGCCATTTTATTAAGTGCTTGTTTTCATTTTACGTATTTCCTTTGTTCTTTTATGTACGTAGTTTTTTTTAAGTTTATATTGCGCTAAAGAATACCAAAAGGTTACTCTTGGGTTTACTTCTTTGTCGATCAGTCCATTCTTTTGTTAATCTTTGTTATTTCTGAATGCAAGTCTTCTAGTCTCGAGTAATGTATAAGGGGTCGGGTAAAATGTAGGTAACCGTATCTTAAGGGTCTCTTTAAAAATAATAAAAGGTCTAAACAATGAGTCGGGAAAATAGTAAGGCTGAATCACTAGAATAATGCAAAAGACAATTGAGTAAGACAACTCAAGGCAGAGTAAAACCGAATTTTAAGATAGATAAATGGGATAGATCGGGTATCAAAAGGTACCAGTAAGGCGACCACATAGGAAGGTCGGAAAATTCGGTTTGGTATCTCCTGACTAGTTACAAGATACCAATGAGTTAAAAGAAGCCTTATTCCGAGCCCCTGCATCTTTAAATGCCAAAACCATTAGTTCTAGGATTTCGTGACGGGTAGCTGTAATCAAGTTTTGAGAGATCGAAAAAGTCCTTATCCGATCCCTATTAAAATAAAAGAGATCGGAGGAGAGTTCTTATCCGGTTCTCACTTAAAAATTTTAATAAATATTTAAAAAGAGATCGGAGGAGAGTTTTTATCCGATTTCCACTTAAAATTTTAATAAATATTTAAAAAGAGATCGGAGGAGAGTTCTTATCCGATTCTCAAGCTTAAAAATTTTAATAAATTTTTAAAAAAGAGATCGGAGGAGAGTTCTTATCCGATTCTCAAGCTTAAAAATTTTATCAAACATTTAAAAGAGATCGGAGGAGAGTTCTTATCCGATTCTCAAGCTTAAAAATTTTTAATAAATATTTAAAGGAGATCGGAGGAGAGTTCTTATCCGATTCCCAAATTAAATTTTAACAAATACGTAAGATGATTCCCCCTGAAATAAAATTAATACGCAACAGCAACTCACTAAGGTCGTCTCATTTACTTATGTATCTGGGTAATCCGGATTAGTTAAAAATCAAACATTCCTTTCGGTTAAAAGGATTAACATTTCCATTCAAACCCTCTTAAATATGAAAAACTTGAAGTTAAATCTGTTTACCCTCGTTGAGGGACGAGGTGGGGTGCCTAACACCTTCCCCACCCGTTTACGGACCCCGAACCTAGAATCTCTGTTTTCGAAGTGGTTTTATCTTAACTTACTTTCACAAATGGTTTTCTTTAATTTCCCTCAAAATTAAAGTAGCGACTCCTCACTTTTCCCACTTTGGTGAGTGTTCGTCTAGGCGACCGCAAAATCCCTTGCGACAGCTTGGCAACTCCTCTGGGGACAACGTAAAACTTAACCCCGGTCTAGAGGTCCAAAGGTAGATTTAATTTTGGGATCAAATCATAGTTAGGTAGGCTTACTCCGCAAAATGCTGTACGTTAATTATTGTTATCCCTGCTAACCATTTTGCTTGTCTTGCTTGTTTTACTTTCCACAGCGTTCTTCATTTAAAAGGAAAAAAAAAGGAAAAATAAAAATCCCCCTGAGTTGGGAGGAGGTAAAGGTGTCCCTTCACACACTGAGCACTCACATAATGTCCTCACACACTCCTGCCCTATACCCAGGCTTTCTTACCCTTTTAGGAAAATAGGAGGGAGTCATGTAGCTGTACCCGTGGGTTTTTACCCCGTTAGTATCCGTGAAGGCTTCTGCTCAAATTGAAACTCGTTCTATTCACTGTGATACCCGTGGAATTTTCCCGACAGTATCATGGGGGATAAAATGGGGCTCTACTGTTTACAGTAGGGGCAATTTGGGAACCTGTGGCTTTTAGAGAATTAGACCTTGAGCTACACTATCACGATAGCTGGAAGCCGTAGCAAGCTACCTTGTAAGATAGAACTGTCCGATTAGGTAGCACCCAGCCGGTATTAGGACTTTCCTTTACTTTAGGACAAAAGGGGCATACTTACTCTTACCCTATTCTATTTATTTTATTTTGTTCTTATTTTTAAGGGTAATCTTGAATCATACTGTTAAGAAAACCTACACATTTTCTTACTTTGATAAATGTGCAGGTGTCACTCTGCCAATAGTATAATTCGAGATTACCTGAATTTATCCTGCTAATAAGTTTTTCCTGCAAGCATCACCGAAATAAGGTCTGTAAAAGGATAAGCATCATTTTTTAACATGGCATCCTCGAGTCAGTCGGCAGAAGAAGTTCTTAAATCAGAACAAAATGCTAAACCGTGGCCCGAAAATTGTTCAGTACCCCTATAAAGATATACGAGCTCATTTCCTCTACTGGACCTAAGCAAAATTGAAGTCAAAATGAACAGTCTTGAAGGTTTGGTCAATGGTTGGAAGTCATTTCCCGATCAGGTCAAAGCACAATTTGAGAAGAAGTATGGGAGGATTGCAACCTTGATGCGAGTTAAGGTTCAGATCCTGGCACTAAAGGCCATGTTGTCAGTTTGGAACCCTAAGTTTGGAGTGTTCTCTTTCAATGACATCAATACTGCTCCCACTATGGAAAAATATCAAGCATTGCTAGAAATCCCTTATGTGGCGCAGAATCTGATTTACCTGCACCTCGAACATAGGCAGACCTGGAAACGGCTCGCACATATGACGGGATCCCACCAGAAGAAGCGAAGGCGAGAGAAACCTTTAAAGGAAACACGCATGGATGGTATTGGACTTACCTCAAGAAAGGGTTGGAGCAATGCATCCAAGATCAACAGTGGGATCAAGCTTCATTCATGCTCGCTTTAGCAATTTACGGCTTGATCTTGTTCCCTGGACCTTCCGGAATCATAACCTACGGTGTTGTGGAAATGTTCTGGGCAGTAGAGAAACAGAAAGTCAATCCAGTACCGGCAATACTTGCCGAGACTTTCTTAACCCTCACTTACTACAGACAGCAAGGCAAGGGGTCCATTAAGTGTTGTTCTCAGTTGTTGCACCTCTGGATCATTAGTCATATATGTCCCGTGGAGACGAAGGGATTAACTTGGTACCTTGACCAGCCTCTCATCGAGAAAATGACCGGATTGGTAATCCGCCTGAAGGATGAGCCACAGTGGCAGGAATGGATTTTGAGCTTCAATAGCCATGACTACTACTGGAGGAAGTTGTGGATGTCAGGTCAATCCATTTTGATCGGCATGGGGGGTAATCAATCGGTATCCCGAATCGGAGTGACTGGATACACGAGCTACACCTCGGCGTTAGTAATGAGACAGTTTGGCTCAACACAATCCAGAATCAACATTGAAGGATACCACCAAGGTCATTTTTACCATGAGCTCAAGGAAGGGGAAGGGTTGAAGATAGCTCGCAAATCTTGGGAAAACATCACTCTGATGGAAAGGTCGCCTAAATGTCCGAGTGCCGCGGGCGATTATCTTAAATGGAGGGCTGACAGGGATCAAGAACACTTAACTGCAGATTCAATGTCCTATCAGAGGAAGCTAATAATCATCTGGCTGACTCACTATAGAAGGCAAACACCGAAAACTCGCAACTATAAGAACAAATAAAGCAGTTAGAGGACCAACAGCAGAACCTTAAAAGAAAAGTGAGAAGACTCAGGGAAGAGGCAAGGGCCGAAAAGATGAGCTTCGAAGAGCAAGAGGCACGGTGGGAAGAGGAAAAAGGCTCTCTCCAAGCTGTGGTAAGGGAAGTAGAAGTGCAGAATAGTAAGCTTCAGGAAAAAATGAAATACCAAGAAATACTCGTAGAAGAGTATAAACAAGAGAACAAAAAGAAGAAGCTCGAATTGAAGGAACAGGCATTACTCATCAACAATATTCTGAAGGAATGTGCTAAGGAAAGGAAGGAGAAAGAGAGACAAGCTGCTCTCTATCAAGAGCTGAAAGAGAATGTTAACCAGCTGGAGAGAACGATAGCACAGGGAAAACAATAACTCCTTCCTGAATCCGAGTATGCTTTGAAAGCATTCGACCCTGCCAAATAAGAAGAAAGGTTATACGAGTATCTCAGAAAATGTCATCTCATTATAAAGAGCCTCCCCGAGCTTAGGCCGATGTAAAGAATGCTGTGTATAAATATTCAGTTAATTGAAAACTTTTGGGCCATTGTTTAGCAAAATTGTGAATGAAGAGTATAACTCCCGTAGGAACCCCTTCGCTAGGGTTATGTGAAAAATTGGATATGCCATATGAACAGGTATCATAAACGCGCATTCAATCCAGTCATTCACAGTCAGACTATCGAATGATGCCATGATAAAATTGATGCAACCATCCTTCTGCAGATTTCATTTTGGCTCCCAAATGCCACTGTATTCTTTGTCCGAACCAGGACCTTTAGTTTTTTTACGAAATTCAAAATTCACTAAAAGCTTTTATTTATTTCCCTACAGAAAATCAAACATTGCTTCAAACAAGGAAAGTCTAACCAAGCACACGGTTCAACCCAAGCGAGTGTACTTAACAAGATCCCGAACAAAGAAGATAATGGAAGATCAGGAACAAGTACATAACTTACAAGGGCAAGTATCCGAGCTGAAGGATCAGGTCTCAGAACTTATGAGACTAATGAGGGAGATGTCCCAAAATAAATCAGCTTCAGAACCTAACCTATCATTACCTCCCCCACCACCTACAATAATGGATCCTCACCAAGCTTCAACCTCTTTCACCTTTCAGTCACCTATCCCGGATCCAACAATCACTGTCAATCCAGCTCCTATAAATAATGACCCACATTTCTCCCATTACCCGTCTATCTCAAATGCTGACCCATACCCTTCAATACTGATCCCTTCGGTTCACTCCACCCCTCATTTCCCAGCTGGGGGAGTATCTTTTGCAGTAGGAGGAGAAAATAAGACCAGGGAAAATGAAAAACTGTCTGCTCTAGAGGAAAGATTGAGAGCAATAGAGGGGCTGAACATGTATGGTTCAGTCGATGTGGCTTCACTTAGATTGGTGCCAGATGTGGTGGTGCCACCCAAATTCAAAGTACTGGATTTCGACAAGTACACTGGGAACTCAGATCCCCGCATTCACCTGGCAACCTACATTGCCAAAATGTCTACCTTAACAGAAGATGACAGACTTCTCGTCCACTTCTTTCATGAGAGCCTCTCCAGAGCAGCCCTGAGATGGTGTATTCAGTTGGATAGGAGCAAAATGCGCTCCTAGAAGGATTTAGCTGATACATTCTTGAAACAGTACAAATTTAACTGTGATGTGGCCCCTACTGTAACACCCTCCCGGTAGCAACTCCGTACATTCTACTGTTCCGGTGACTGGTGTCGGTCCGGACAGCTAGAACGTCCGGAAAAATATTTAAACTAAAGTCAGGAACCATAATTAACTCAAATATTAATAAGAAAAATTTAGTTAAAATTTTTGAAATAAAATACAACCAAGTTAAACGAGCCGGTGCCCTAGCGATGGGTAACCAGAGGGAAGTTGCAGTTCTCGCAACGAGGAGCCCTAGACCCGGGGGAAAAATTATAAAATAATTTTTGAGACTCCAGAGAAGGGTCATTGAGGTTCCTATGGCATTAGAATGCCAAGAAAATATTTAAAAAAATATTTCAATCGGTACAGACAATTTTGACCCGTTGAGCCGAACGGAGGGCATTTTGGTCATTTCGCCTTCAGAGGTGATTTTTGGCCGACTTGTCCAGCTAAGTAAATAATTAATATGACATAAAATATGAGGAAACATTACTAGAAATTAAATTAAAAATGAGCAGTGGAGGAAAGAAAAGAAAAATACAACATATGCAATTTATGACATCATTGTGATGTCATTTAAAATTACCAACCAATCACAATTAAGCAACTATTTGACTAACAAATAAAAGAGACTAAAAGAAGACCAAAATAAAAACAAAATGCAGTAGCCATCCCTCTTTACCATTGCAGCCGAAACCTATTCCCATAGCCACCCTCCATTAAAGCTTTTTCAAGCTTTAGATTTCCATCATTTCCACCATATTTCCCTACCCTCTAAGTACAAAAATTAATTATTTCACCTTGAGAAGAAGATTGATAGTAAGAAGAAGAGAAGAAAGTGAAGAATTTGAGCTTTTGAAAAGCTCCTAAGTGAGGTTAGTGCTATACTTTCACTCTCACTCCTTTAATCCTTGTTAGAGCATCATTTTAAGATAAGAAATTATAAGAATTTGAAGTAAATCATATATGTTAGGGTATCTTCAATTTTCGGCAGCCCTAAGGAAGGATGAGTTTGATTGTTTTAATGAACTTAGAGTGGCTAGAAATGATGTTTAAGGTATGAATATGCATGGGTGTTGAACTAGTATGCTAATTAAGGTTTATGAGTAATTTGAATTGGACATTAGGGTTTTGAGAAGTGAAAAATTGACTTGGCTTATGAAATTGTTAGAGAACATTTTAATGGTCAATTAGTGACCATTTTAGGTAAGTTGACCATAATATGGACTGAAAAATAGCTTGGTAAAGAGAATGACTATGCTGCCTAGGGACAGCAGTAATGGTGACCGAGATTTCAGTCCAATTACACAGCCATAACTTTGGCTGTGTTGGTCCAATTGGTGTTTGGCCAATTGGACATGAAACTAGGCTTATAATGGCACATTTTTGCTGAAGAAACCATGCCCAAAAGACCAAAGCAAGAGTTGGCCCCAATCCGGACACCCTACAACAGCACCTGCAGAAATGACCAAATGAACAGTAACTGTTCATTTGGCCATAACTCACTGTAGATTTGGTCAATTGACCTGAAATGTTTACAGAAAAAAGTTAAGACATAGATAAACAACTTTCATGAAGGAACCTACCCCAAATTATGACCAGAACCAATTCAAAAATGCAATCACAATCACTGTTCATGTTACTGTAGATGTGGTAATTTCTGCAGAATGGGAATCTGGCCAGCTGTGGTCTTTGGGCCATATATGGAGGTACAAAACTCCAAATGGAGTGATTCAAAAAAGGAAATTCAACTAGAAAAAATAAGGAACAACTTTCATGTTTGTCATTTCTTCAAATTCTCACTGCAACAGTGCTTAATGGAACAGTAAACATATGCTTCAAAAACTGAAATTTTCTGCCCTCTTGGTTTTAAGTTGGAAATGGTAATGGTGACTAATTCCAACAAGTTTTAAAAGCAAAATGTGGTATGTTGGGAGTGCCAAAACCAATGTACCTAATTTCTACCTAAAAGTCAACATTTTAGTTGACCATAGAGGTGAATAGTAACACCGAAACTTGAAATTCAAAGATTGAAGAATTTTAAAGTATCGAATGCCCTAGTATACCTAACAAGATTGGTTTGGATAGTTTGGCATGCCAATAGGGTTCAGTTAGCAGTACTGCACATGGCAATATGCCATTCTGTGATTTCATGGCTTTTAGCCATTCTGACTTTGTATTGAGACTTGGCCTTGTGCCTGATGTTATCTGACTTATTAGGCGCATTACATTGCACAGGAGATGCATATGTGACCGATGGTGTGACGGCGAGGTACTAGGTACCCAGCGCGATTTACGTTATCGATCCGATGCGTCTAGTGTAGGTTACTTGGGCAATCAAATGAATGAAAGTGAACAAAGTTAATGAATTAATGTATATACCCATACTAAATAAATGAATCATACACATTCACTACATATTTGTTTTCTTGCTATTTTCTTTTATTTTATTATTGCATTATTGCTTAGCGCGTTGCTTTTGCCACGCGTAGGTACTGGAGATACAGATCGTGAGCCCAGTAGACCGCAGACTGGGTGAGTCTATCCTGCAGTTCTGCTCAGTGTTCGTGTCACCTCACTACCTGCAGTGCATTGGTAGGGCACTAGGTGTCATTTTGTCATTTTGTAACTAAATTTTTATTTTCTCATATGTATTTGGATTTATGTAATGTATTTTGAGGTTCATGTAAATAATAAAGATTTATGGTTATGTATGGAAGTAATTTGAGTATTTAATTGTTGTTTATATATGAGAACCCTGAGAAATGATGATTAAGAACTGAAATTGAAAAAAATGTTGAGATTTTGATATTGAGATTCTGTTGATGAATTGAAGTTGGGATTGTTTGGAAATTATTTGGAAGTGTTTTTAACAGGTTCCGAAGAACTGTTTTCTCCATTTTTAGCCGGTACTCCGCCGGATTTTCTTTAAAATTTTCGGAACCTCAAATAAATAATACTTTTGATAAATGGCTAAAATAAATTATATTTCATAAATTATATTCACAAGCATGGTATAAATTAATTAAGGTATATTAGAATGTGCCGGTACACCGTGTGGCATTACTTACTCGGGTATACTGTACACGGGTAAGGGGTGTCACATTTAGTGGTATCAGAGCACGGTTTAGGCGTTTCTGGTCCTAGATTGAGTCCATACCATGCATTGCATTTGTAAGAGTCGAGGTGGCACTAATGCAGATCTGTTTGTTTTTCTTATTTTGAATAGGATATGGACCCTTCATCTCAGAGAGCAGTCGAGGAGGAAGTGGAGAGTCATGCTCCACCTGTGCGGTGAGGCGGGGGTAGGGAGAACCTACTCGCCCGACTCAGCGAGCACTGCTCAGCCTCCACAGGCCATGTTTCAGCAAATGGCCGATTTCTTTAGACAAATGGCCGGGGTAATGCCAGCACCACCACCACCACCAGCTCCACAACCAAAATCACACCTGGAAAGGCTAAGAAAGTTTGGAGCAGTGGACTTCTTCGGGAAGAGAGAAGATGACTCTGTTGCAGCCGAGAATTGGTTGAACAGAACGGGCAGAGTTCTAAAACAACTCCACTGCACTCCAGAGCAAAACCTGGAAGCTGTTGTATCCATGTTGCAAGACGATGCATATGAATGGTGGGACACGGTGTCCAGTGAAGTGCAGCCAGAAGCTGTAACTTGGGATTTCTTTCTCTCCGAATTCAAGAAGAAATATGTGGGTACTGTATACCTGGAAGAGAGAAAAAGAGAGTTTATTAACCTGAGGCAGAGTGTAACACCCCTCACCCGACTACAGTGTAGCCGAGCAAAGTGTGCTACATTCGGTGCCGGAGCACCCTATCTTATCTTACTTTATTCCTTTCATAATTTGATCTCATTATATTTTAATATTAATTATTTTTTTGACGGAGAAACCAGCGGAGTTTCCCCTATTTTATTACCAGTTGACGTGTTTTACTATTTACCTGTTTGAAAGTTTCAACAATATTTTCAGAATAAAGTCTTATCCATGCTAATCATAACTATCTCATCAATCATTCTCATAATTTTCTCATATTTCAAATCTCATTCATACATTTCAATTTCATAATCATTTCCATGTATACTTAATTCGTATGTAAACATTCTCAAATTACATAAGCAAAATTTTCAAATTTCCTTAATTTACATAATTTACAAAATAATTACAAAATTTCATAATTTACATGATATACAAATTAATTACAATTTGCTAATTTATATTACAATATAAGAAATAATTAACATACACAAAATACATGATATGCTTAATGTGAGCCCTATCTACATGCATTGCTGAGGAGGTGACAACCTTTGACACTCTGCAGATCCGAACTCTCAAAATTTCGATCAAGCGTCCGGTGGGTTCTAGCTTGATTACTGCGCGAGGAAACAATTCCATCGCACTAAGCATTGCTGCTTAGTGGTGCAATAATATAACAAGGAAATAATATACAAATAAAGATAGACATAAAACATAATTCAAATAATCAAGATTTATTTATACTTCACATGCGCTTTCTAAAATTTAATGTGTTATATCCTAATTTAGTCTTCTTTGAAAGTGTTTATTTGCCAATGTACAGTAATAATGTACAAAGAAAAATGATTTGAAAATAATAAATTTATGCTTATATTGTTATATAAGCACATTTGCAATATTTATTTATGTTATAATTTTCTTTGCTAATCTTTTAGCATTTTCTCTATACTTGCTAGGTTATCTCAGATTATTTCATAATAAGTAAATTTTGATATCTGTCCAGTTCATTTCGATTCTTTCTAATAAATAACTATCCTAATTTATTTTAGGTCATCTTACTCATTTATTTTATTTAATTTCTAATATTTTTAATTGCTAATATTCTTAACTTATCTCAATAAATTACACTGCCCAAGTAACCTACGACAGGCTGACTAAACTGGATAATGGGTCGTTGGCACTGGACATCGCGGTGCCTCGGGCCGTTATACCATGGGACGCAGAACGTCAACCACGTATGCAGTCAGTATGGCTAAAAAGCCATGATAACACATAATCGGGCATAAAAGCCATGAATGTTGGCATAAAGCCATGAATACGGGCATAAAGCCATGAAATCTGACACACGTGTCTAGGCAATACAAGGGCACATAATATCATTAAATATTAATATATTGTGTTTTATGAATTCATTATTTCATGAGAAATTTCAATTATAATTCATACATTCATTTGATCATTTATATGATCACAATTCACATCAATTATCCTTTTATACCATTGTACTCAAAATACTTCTCCTTTTTATAATAATGAGAACTAATGTCTCATTCATACATTAATATAGTTCATTTATTCATTCATTATGTTATTCATATTGATCACAATTCTAAACAATGGTTCACCTGTACCATTGTATTCAAAACATTTTTCTTTCTCATTTATACATTTAAGAATCTACTTATGTAATTACAAATTTTATATTTCAAGTTGAGTTACTAATATTTTATGAATTCCACTTGTGATGGGCATATAAGCCCTAACTATCTATTCACATCAATTAGGTGACTTATTTATCATGTTTCAAGTAATCCATGAAAATTTCATAGATTTCAAATTTATGCTCTTAATTCCTTTTTAACAATTTAGACTAGGATGCATAGTCTACAATTGTCATACAATTCTAAGCATTTAAGCTTAGAATTGGTTCTAGGTTTTCATCTTAATTTACTAATCATTTTGATTACTATTCACCTTACTAGTCAACCAAAATGTTGACTTTTTCATACTTAGTGGATATATTAATTCTAATTACACCAAGATCCCACATTTTGAGTTTTATATTTGCTAGTATTAATTGCCAATTGCAATTTAAAGTCCCCTAGATGCATTTCTAATTTCAAATTTTGAATTTCAAGTTTTGGTGTCACTATTCACCTCATTGGTTAACAAAAATATTGACTTTTGGATAGAAAATAGGTACATTGGTTTTAGCACCCCCAATGTACCACATTTTACATTTAAAACTTGTTGGAATTAACCACCAAATCCATTTCCAAACCTAAAACCAAAAGAGCAGAATTTTCAGTTTTTGTGACCCAATTTTACTGTTCCATTGGGTCCTGTTGCAGTGGGAATTTGAGGAAACGGTAAACATGAAAGTTGTTCCTTATTTTGTCTAGTTGAATTTCATTTTTTGAATCACTCCATTTGGAGTTTTGTAGCTCCAGATATGGTCCAAAAACCACAGCTGGCCGGATTTCAATTCTGCAGAATTTACCAAATCTACAGTACCATGAATAGTGACTGCCACTGCCATTTGGGTTAGGTTCTGGTCATAATTTGGGGTAGGTTTCTTCATGAAAGTTGTTTGTATATGTCTTAACTTATTGCTGTAAACATTTCAGGTCAATTGACCATTTCTACAGTGAGTTATGGCCAAATCAACAATTACTGTTCATTTGGTCATTTCTGCAGGTGCTGTTGCAGGGTATCCGAATTAGGGCCAACTTTTGGTCCACTTGCTCTGGTCTTTTGGGCATGGTTTCTTCAGAAAAAATGTGCCATTATAAGCCTAGTTTCATGTCCAATTGGCCAAACACCAATTGAACCTA
The DNA here is from genome assembly GCF_030052815.1 of Hevea brasiliensis. Taxonomy (NCBI): domain Eukaryota; kingdom Viridiplantae; phylum Streptophyta; class Magnoliopsida; order Malpighiales; family Euphorbiaceae; genus Hevea; species Hevea brasiliensis. Next base: position 53,614,283 of record NC_079499.1, read on the forward strand.
CACAGCCAAAGTTATGGCTGTCCAAGTGGGCTGGAAGCACAGCCACCCTTGCTGCTGTCCCTAGGCAGCCTACCATTCCACTTTACCATGCTATATTTTAGTCCAAATTATGGTCAACTTACCTCAAATGGTCACTAATTGACCATTAAAATGTTCATTCACCATTACCTAAGCAAAGTCCAAGTTTCTCTCCAAAACCCTAACCCTAATTGACCAAGCCTCCAATTCATGCATCCCACTCCTCATTTGCTATACTAATCATATAATTTATAAGAGGGGCAGCAATATGTCACTTTAAACCAAAGATTTCTCCTAACCCTAACTCATGTCAAGGCTGCCAAAACTTCATGGAATATAACCATGCTTCATTAATTCAATTTTTGTCAAATTTTTAACTTAACTTAGCTTAAATTCATGATTAGAAAGATGTAAAAGCAAATGTTATGGCACTAACCTCTTTGGTGATTTTCTAAGCTTGTTCACACCTCACTTTCTTCCACTTTCTCTTCTTCTAATTGCTGCCCAAGTCTTGCTCTAGTGGTAAGGGAAATTTTTAGTGAAGGGAGGACAAGGTTTTGAGGTGGTTTGAAGTGGGAAATGAAGCTTAAGGGAGCTTTAATGGTGGAACCTCTTCTCTCTCTCTCTCTCTCAACGTTTTTTAGGCTGCCCAAAGGTTGAAGATGCAGATTGGTTTTTCAAATTTTTGGTCACTTTTATCTCTTTTAATGAGTTTAACAAATTGTGATTGGTGGATAGGTTTTTAATGACATCATATGATGTCATTATTAGGTATTTTCTTTCATTTTCTTTTCTTTTCATCTCTACTCATTTTCAATTTAATTTTTAGTAATGTTTATTCACATTTTGTGTCATAATAATTATTTACTTAACTGGACAAGTTGTCCAAAAATCGTCTCTGAAGGTGAAATGACCAAAATGCCCTCCGTTTGGCTTAACGGGTCAAAAATGTCTGTACCGATTGAAAAATTTTTCTAAATATTTTCTTGGCATTCTAATGCCATAGGAACCTCAATGACCCTTCTCTGGAGTCCCAAAAATTATTTTATGAATTTTTCCCTGGGTCTAGGGCTCCTCGTTGTGAGAACCGCAACTTCACTCTGGTTACCCATCGCTTGGGCACCGGCTAGTTTAACTTGGTTGTATTTTATTTCAAAAATTTTTCTTAAATTTTTCTTATTAATATTTGAGTTAATTATGATTCCTGACTTTAGTTTAAATATTTTTCCGAACGTTCTAGCTATCCGGACTGACACCGGTCACCAGAACAGTAGAATGTATTTAATTGCTACAATGAGGGTGTTACACAGAGACAACTGTCAGTGGCTGAATATGAGAAAGAATTTGTTCGATTGAGCCGCTATGGAAGGGAGATAGTCCCTAATGAAGCTGAAAGATGTAAGAGATTTGAAGAGGGACTAAATGACAACATCAAGATCTAGCTCACTGCCCTGGGAATCACAGAATTTACCAAGTTAGTGGAAGCTGCAATAAAGGTTGAAAAAGTAAGAATAAGTGAGCAGACCAGAAGGGAGAGACAGCAGAAGAGGGGACCGGGTCAGTCTAGTTCAGCTTTTGCATTTGGGAAGAAGTTCAAGGGTCCACCTGAATAGAGTTCAGCTCAGCCACAGGGTTAGGGTCAGTCTCAGGGGCCCAGGCCACAGTTCACCCCTAGGAGAGGTCAGTCCACACCATCAGTGGGCAGCTCTCCAGGGATGGGGTTCAGGGGACCAGCCCCAGCATCTTCTGCATGTCCACATTGTCTGAAGTGGCATAAGGGGGAGTGTTGGAGAGTGACTGGTGCCTGCTTAAGATGTGGGTCGATAGAGCATCAGTTGAGAAACTGTCCACACAGAACTACTACAGCTGCTCCAACACAAGCAGACAGACCTGCTCCTACACCACAGAGAGGTAGAAAATCTGGTAAATCTGAGGCTGTTGGACCATCATAGAGGCCTGCATCTAAGCCAGCAGAGAGGCCTGACAGCAGACCACCTACAAGAGCTTATGCTATTAGAGCTCAAGAGGAGCAAGATGCCCCGGACGTCATCAGGGGTACGTTCTTCCTCTACACTGCACCTGTGCATGCATTGGTAGATCCAGGATCTACTCATTCCTACATTTGCATCAACCTACCCGTAGAAAGGGGGATACTAGTAGGGGAGAGTGACCAAGAAATTCTGGTCACTAATCCATTGGGCCACAGTGTAGTAGTGAACAAAGTATACAAGGGTTGCCTGTTAAGGATTCATGGGTATGAATTCTTGGCAGACTTGAATGAGTTGCCCTTCCACGAGTTTGATGTGATTTTGGGAATGGACTGGTTGTCACGTCATCAGGCAATAGTTGATTGCAAACTGAAGAGGATTTCTCTGAAAACTCCGGAGGGTAATGAGATTATAGTTGTGGGGGAAAGGACAGATTTCCTGTCCAATGTCATCTCAGCCACAGTTGTAAGAAGAATGATGAGAAAAGGCTGTGAAGCCTACCTAGCACATGTGGTGGATACTAGGCAGGCTAAGCCAAACCTGAGTAATATACCCACAGTGAGAGACTTCCCAGAGGTATTTCCTAAAGAATTGCCTGGTTTGCCACCAGAAAGGGAAGTTGAATTTGCTATTGAGACACTGCCGGGTACAGCACCTATTTCCATTGCTCCTTATAGGATGGCACCCACTGAATTGAGGGAGTTGAAAACTCAGTTGCAAGAGTTGCTTGATAAGGGGTTCATACGCCCCAGTGTGTCACCGTGGGGAGCTCCAGTGCTATTTGTGAAAAAGAAGGATGGGACTTTGAGGCTTTGCATTGATTACCGGCAGTTGAATAAAGTGACTGTGAAGAACAAATATCTGTTGCCTAGAATTGATGATCTATTTGATCAGTTGAAGGGAGCAGGAGTATTTTCCAAAATTGACCTCAGATCAGGGTATCATCAGTTGAGGGTGAAGGATGCAGATGTGCTAAAGACTGCATTCAGGACCCGATACGGGCATTATGAGTTTCTAGTGATGCCCTTTGGCCTAACAAATGCACCAGCGGCATTCATGGACCTTATTAACCGTATCTTCCATCCATACCTAGATCGATTCGTAGTGGTCTTTATTGATGATATTTTGGTGTATTCCAAGACTAGGGAAGAACATGATGAGCATTTGAGGATTGTTCTGCAAACCCTGAGAGAAAAGAAGCTGTATGCTAAGTTGTCCAAGTGTGACTTTTGGTTGAGTGAGATTGCATTCCTTGGACACATAGTGTCAGCTGATGGGATTAGGGTGGATCCCAAGAAAATAGAAGCAGTGATGGAATGGAAGCCTCCCAGGAATACAACTGAGGTCAGAAGCTTCTTGGGGCTAGCTGGGTATTACAGGAGATTTGTGAAGAGATTTTCTTTAATAGCTGCTCCAATGACCAAGTTGTTACACAAGAATGTCAGATTTGACTGGAATGACAAGTGTCATACCAGTTTTGAGAAGTTGAAGGCTATGTTGACAGAGGCACCAGTGTTAACACAGCCAGTGTCAGGAAAGGACTTCGTGGTCTATAGTGATGCTTCTCATAATGGGTTAGGGTGTGTATTGATGCAAGAGGGGAAGGTGGCCGCTTATGCTTCCAGACAGCTAAGGCCACATGAACAGAACTACCCTACCCATAATCTAGAGCTTGCAGCAATTATCTTCGCACTGAAGATATGGAGGCATTACTTGTATGGTGAAAAGTATTACATTTACACGGACCACAAAAGCCTAAAATACTTGCCAACCCAGAAGGAGCTCAACCTTAGACAGAGGCGATGGATTGAGTTCCTGAAGGATTATGATTGTGTAATTGACTACCATCATGGGAAGGCAAATGTAGTTGTTGATGCTTTGAGCAGAAAATCCATGACAACTTTGAGATTATTGAATGCCCGTCTATCCTTTGTTCCAGATGGACCTATTTTGGCTGAGTTGCAAGTGAGGCCAAACCTGCTACAGCAGATTTTAGATGGGCAAAAGGTAGATGAAAAGTTAATGGCTATTATGAGCAGAATCTCAGAGGGAAAAGCAACTGACAATGAGGTGAAGGCAGATGGGTGTCTGTATTACAAAGGAAGACTGTGTGTACCAGATGATGGGGAATTGAAAGCTAATATTCTAAAAGAGGCACACACCAGTGTATATGCTATGCACCCAGGAAGTACAAAGATGTATCATGATCTAAAGCTTCAGTATTGGTGGCCTGGTATGAAGAAGGACATAGCTGACTATGTGACTAAATGCTTGACATGTCAGCAAGTCAAGGCAGAACATCAAGTTCCATCGGGTTTGCTACAGCCGATACGCATACCTGAATGGAAATGGGATCGGGTCACCATGGATTTTGTAAGTGGTCTACCTCTCACCCGGAAGAAACATGATGCAGCATGGGTGATAGTTGATAGATTGACAAAGTCAGCACACTTTCTGCCAGTTAGGACTGACTACTCACTGGAGAAGTTAGCAGAATTGTATATCAGTGAGATAGTTAGACTGCATGGAATTCCACTTTCCATCACATCTGTGAAAACAGTTCTTCGGAACCTGTGAAAAACACTTTCTATGATCATATTCAATCATCTCATCACTCTCAAACTTCAATATCAAAATCTCAACATTTTTCACCATTCATTTCTCAATCATTCATCTCATGTGATAATCATGTACAAGTCACAGTTATGTATTCACTTTTCCTTTCACAAACACAATTTTCTTAACAATTCCTCTATTTGTCATTCATTCATTTCACATCATCATTAGACTCAAATCATAAATAAATTCTCACATGTGATTTATAATCACAATTTACAAGTACTTACATTAATACAAAATTATATTACATTTGTTTCAAATACCCATGATAAAATAAGAGTTTAATTACAAAATTTACAAAAACCTCAAAATACAAAATGGGACCTAGTGTCCTACCAATGCACTGTGGATGGTGAGGTGACACGGACACTATGCAGAACTGTGAACGGCCTTACCCAATCTGTGGTCTAATGGGCCCTCTGTCCAAATCTTGATCGCACTACGCGTTGCAAAGCGACGCTAAGCATAAAGCTTAGTGGTGCCAATAATACAAGAAAATACAATATGCAAATAAAAATAATAATTTCCTTGCTATTGTGTTCATAAGAAATGAATAATTACTAACTTATTGTGTAGTCGAGGGCTAATCATGTTTCATGATATTAACTTCTTCATGCATTTCGTTAATTATTTTCTTCATGATATTGAGCTTCTTTGTATTTTTGTAATCATTCCTGATATTTAATTTTCATATTTTCTTTAATAATTAGTTCAATCACAGTTATACTTTTCCATGCCCAAGTAACCTATACTGGACGACTGGACTGGATAACGGGTCGTTGGCACTGGACACTGCGGTGCCTCGGGCCGTCATACCATGGGACGCAGAACGTCAACCACGTATGCAGTCAGTATGGCTAAAAAGCCATGATATCACATAATCGGCATAAAAGCCATGAATACGGGCATAAAAGCCATGGATACGGGTATAAAGCCATGAATACAGGCATAAAGCCTTTCCTTTTGCAGTACTGCTAAACAATACCCTATTGGCATGCCAAACTATCCAAACCAATCACATTAGGCCTACTAGGGCATTTTGCATTTTTAAGTTTCACAATTTTTGAATTTCAAGTTTTCATGTCACTATTCATTTCATTAGTCAACTAAAATATTGACTTTTGCATAAACAATAGGTACATTGGTTTTAATACTCCCAACATACCACATTTTGTATTCAAAACTTGTTAGTTTTGGTCACTTTCTCAAAGCTTAGGTCATTTTGGCAAAATTACCAATTTTTGGTTTTGGTGTCACTATTCACCTCATTGGTCAACAAAAATGTTGACTTTTGGATAGAAAATAGGTGTATTGGTTTTAACACCCCAAACATACCACATTTTGTATTTAAAACTTATTGGTATTGGTTGCCAATACCATTTCTAAGCTTAATGCTATTTGAACAAAATTTTCAGATTTGGTGCTTCATCTTTATTGTTCCATTTGATATTTCTACAGTGGGAATTTGAGGAAATGGTAAACATGAAAGTTGTTTCTTATTTTGTCTAGTTGAATTTCCTTTTTTGAATCACTCCATTTGGAGTTTTGTAGCTCAAGTTATGGCCAAAATAAGTTTACTGTTCACGTGCACTGTTCATGCTGCACTTTTGGGTTTTGGCAGATTTTGGTCCAACTTTGGTCAGTAATTTGATCAAGTTAAGTTCATAATTTGGCCTAACTTTCTTCATATGAAATGTTTTACTATGCCTTAGGTTTCCATCGGTTTAAGAATCGCCTAAATCCGAGTTTTCTAGAGGGAGTTATAGTCATCCAAACATTACTGCTCAAATGAAAATCTGCAGAGTTGCAGGTTTGAACAGTAACTGTGACTGCCATTTGGATTAGGTTCTGGTCATAATTTGGGGTAGGTTTCTTCATGAAAGTTGTTTTTCTATGTCTTAACTTGTTGCTGTAAAAATTTCAGGTCAATTGACCAAATCTAAAGTGAGTTATGGCTAAATGAACAGTTACTGTTCATTTGGTCATTTCTGCAGATGCTGTTGCAGGGGATCCAGATTGGGGTCAAGTTTTGGTCCTCTTGCTTTGGTCTTTTGGGCATGGTTTCTTCAGCAAAAATGTGTCATTATAAGCCTAGTTTCATGTCCAATTGGCCAAACACCAATTGGACCAACACAGCCCAAGTTATGGCTGTGTAATTGGATTGAATTTTCCCTCTCTCCGCTGTCCTAGGGCAGCCTACATCTTCACTTTGCAATCCTATTTTTCAGTCCAATTCATGGTCAACATACCGAAAATGGTCACTAATTGACCATTAAAATGTGCTCTAACAATTTCCTAAGCCAAGTCAATTTTTCACTCTTCAAAACCCTAGTTCCATTATAGGTTTTCACAACACCTTAAATGCTAGCTCCTTCAATAATCACATGCACACATGGTTTAAACTTGATCTATAGCCCACTTTAAGTCCATCAAAACAATCAAAATAATTCCTTCACAAGGGCTACCAAAAATTCATAGTATGTATACACATAATTCTTGTTTATTTTAGTTGCAATTCTCACTCAATACAAGTTACAATTCATTAAAATAAGAAGTTTTAAGTGTCTAATGCACTAACCTTGATTAGGGCAGATTTTTCCCCACTCAAAACTTCACTTTCCTTCACTTTTTAGGCTGCCAAACACTTCCCCAAGAGGTGTAGACAAATTTTAATGAAAAGAAGAAGAGATTTTATGGTGGAAAGTGAAGGGAATCAAGCTTGAAACAAGAGCTTCAATGGAGGGAGAGGGGAAGATGGGTTTCACGTCTTGAGGAAGAAGAAGAAGAAAAAAGATGACCAGAATTTTTGGTCTTCTTTGACTCTTTTAAGTGTTTTAATAAAGCTTATTAACTTGTGATTGGTTGGGAGTGAGTGAGTGACATCATGTGATGTCATTATTTGCATTATTTTGATTTTTCTTTGCTTTTCTTTTCTACCACATTTCAATTTAATTTTTAGCAACATTTATTCATATTTTATGTCATATTAATTATTTACTTAACTGGACAAGTCGGCCAAAAATCACCTCTGAAGGCGAAATGACCAAAATGCCCTCCGTTTGGCTTAACGGGTCAAAATTGTCTGTACCGATTGATAAATTTTTCTAAATATTTTCTTGGCATTCTAATGCCATAGGAACCTCAATGACCCTTCTCTGGAGTCCCAAAAATTATTTTAAAATTTTTCCCCAGGGTCTAGGGCTCCTCGTTGCGAGAACCGCAACTTCCCTCTGGTTACCCTTCGCTTGGGCACCGGCTCATTTGACTTAGTTGTATTTTATTTCTAAAATTTTTACTAAATTTTTCTTATTAACATTTGAGTTAATTATGGTCCCTCACTTTAGTTTAAATATTTTTTTTCCAGAAGTTCTAGCTGTCCGGACCGACACCGGTCACCAAACGATGGAAGCGTATGGAATCAAGCACGGAGGATGTTACACTGTATACCTGGAAGAGAGAAGAAGAGAGTTTATTAACCTGAGGCAGAGACAACTGTCAGTGGCTGAATATGAGAAAGAATTTGTTCGATTGAGCCGCTATGGAAGGGAGATAGTCCCTAATGAAGCTGAAAGATGTAAGAGATTTGAAGAGGGACTAAATGACAACATCAAGATCCAGCTCACTGCCCTGGGAATCACAGAATTTACCAAGTTAGTGAAAGCTGCAATAAAGGTTGAAAAAGTAAGAATAAGTGAGCAGACTGAAGGAGAGAGCGAGAAGAGGGGACCGGTCGGTCTAGTTCGGCTCTGCATTTGGGAAGAAGTTCAAGGGTCCACACACGCAGTTCAGCTCGGCCACGGTCGTGGTCGGTCTCGGGGCCTGTGCCACAGTTCACCCCTAGGAAAGGTCAGTCCACACCATCAGTGGGCAGCTCTCCAAGGATGGGGTTCAGGGGACCAGCCCCAGCATCTTCTGCATGCCCACACTGTCTGAAGTGGCATAAGGGGGAGTGTTGGAGAGTGACTGGTGCCTGCTTAAGATGTGGGTCGATAGAGCATCAGTTGAGAAACTGTCCACGCAGAATTACTACAGCTGCTCCAACACAAGCAGAAAGACCTGCTCCTACACCACAAAGAGGTAGAAAATCTGGTAAATCTGAGGCTGTTGGACCATCACAGAGGCCTCCATCTGAGCCAGCAGAGAGGCCTGACAGCAGACCACCTGCAAGAGCTTATGCTATTAGAGCTCAGGAGGAGCAAGATGCCCCGGACGTCATCAGGGGTACGTTCTTCCTCTACACTACACCTGTGCATGCATTGGTAGATCCAGGATCTACTCATTCCTACATTTGCATCAACCTACCCGTAGAAAGGGGGATACTGGTAGGGGAGAGTGACCAAGACATTCTGGTCACTAATCCATTGGGCCACAGTGTAGTAGTGAACAAAGTATACAAGGGTTGCCGGTTAAGGATTCAGGGGTATGAATTCTTGGCAGACTTGATTGAGTTGCCCTTCCACGAGTTTGACGTGATTTTGGGAATGGACTGGTTGTCACGTCATCAGGCAATAGTTGATTGCAAAGCAAGAGGATTTCTCTGAAAACTCCGGAGGGTAATGAGATTACAGTTGTGGGGGAAAGGACAGATTTCCTGTCCAATGTCATCTCAGCCACAGTTGCAAGAAGAATGATGAGAAAAGGCTGTGAAGCCTACCTAGCACATGTGGTGGATACTAGGCAAGCTAAGTCAAACCTGAGTAATATACCCACAGTGAGAGACTTCGCAGAGGTATTTCCTGAAGAATTGCCTGGTTTGCCACCAGAAAGGGAAGTTGAATTTGCTATTGAGACACTGCCGGGTACAGCACCTATTTCCATTGCTCCTTATAGGATGGCACCCACTGAATTGAGGGAGTTGAAAACTCAGTTGCAAGAGTTGCTTGATAAGGGGTAACCAGAGGGAAGTTGCAGTTCTCGCAACGAGGAGCCCTAGACCCGAGGGAAAAATTATAAAATAATTTTTGAGACTCCAGAGAAGGGTCATTGAGGTTCCTATGGCATTAGAATGCCAAGAAAATATTTAAAAAAATATTTCAATCGGTACAGACAATTTTGACCCATTGAGCCGAACGGAGGGCATTTTGGTCATTTTGCCTTCAGAGGTGATTTTTGGCTGACTTGTCCAGCTAAGTAAATAATTAATATGACATAAAATATGAAGAAACATTACTAGAAATTAAATTAAAAATGAGTAGTGGAGGAAAGAAAAGAAAAATACAACATATGCAATTTATGACATCATTGTGATGTCATTTAAAATTACCAACCAATCACAATTAAGCAACTATTTGACTAACAAATAAAAGAGACTAAAAGAAGACCAAAATAAAAAAAAAAATGCAGCAGCCATCCCTCTTTCCCATTGCAGCCGAAACCTAGTCCCATAGCCACCCTCCATTAAAGCTTTTTCAAGCTTTAGATTTTCATCATTTCCACCATATTTCCCTACCCTCTAAGTACAAAAATTAATTATTTCACCTTGAGAAGAAGATTGATAGTAAGAAGAAGAGAAGAAAGTGAAGAATTTGAGCTTTTGAAAAGCTCCTAAGTGAGGTTAGTGCTATACTTTCACTCTCACTCCTTTAATCCTTGTTAGAGCATCATTTTAAGATAAGAAATTGTAAGAATTTGAAGTAAATCATATATGTTAGGGTATCTTCAATTTTCGGCAGCCCTAAGGAAGGATGAGTTTGATTGTTTTAGTGAACTTAGAGTGGTTAGAAATGATGTTTAAGGTATGAATATGCATGGGTGTCGAACTAGTATGCTAATTAAGGTTTATGAGTAATTTGAATTGGACATTAGGGTTTTGAGAAGTGAAAAATTGACTTGGCTTATGAAATTATTAGAGAACATTTTAATGGTCAATTAGTGACCATTTTAGGTAAGTTGACCATAATATGGACTGAAAAATAGCTTGGCAAAGAGAATGACTATGCTGCCTAGGGACAGCGGTAATGGTGACTGAGATTTCAGTCCAATTACATAGCCATAACTTTCGCTGTGTTGGTCCAATTGGTGTTTGGCCAATTGGACATGAAACAAGACTTATAATGGCACATTTTTGCTGAAGAAACCATGCCCAAAAGACCAAAGCAAGAGGACCAAAAGTTGGCCCCAATCCGGACACCCTGCAACAGCACCTGCAGAAATGACCAAATGAACAGTAACTGTTCATTTGGCCATAACTCACTGTATATTTGGTCAATTGACCTGAAATTTTTACAGTAAAAAATTAAGACATAGACAAACAACTTTCATGAAGGAACCTACCCCAAATTATGACCAGAACCAATTCAAAAATGCAATCACACTCACTGTTCATGTTACTGTAGATGTGGTAATTTCTGCTGAATGGGAATCCGGCCAGCTGTGGTCTTTGGGCCATATCTGGAGCTAAAAAACTCCCAATGGAGTGATTCAAAAAAGGAAATTAAACTAGACAAAATAAGGAACAACTTTCATGTTTGTCATTTCTTCAAATTCTCACTGCAACAGTGCTTAATGGAATAGTAAACATATGCTTCAAAAACTGAAATTTTCTGCCCTCTTAGTTTTAAGTTAGAAATGGTAATGGTAACCAATTCCAACAAGTTTTAAAAGCAAAATGTGGTATGTTGGGAGTGCCAAAACCAATGTACCTATTTTCTACCTAAAAGTCAACATTTTAGTTGACCATAGAGGTGAATAGTAACACTGAAACTTGAAATTCAAAGATTGAAGAATTTTAAAGTATCGAATGCCCTAGTATACCTAACAAGATTGGTTTGGATAGTTTGGCATGCCAATAGGGTTCAGTTAGCAGTACTGCACATGGCAATATGCCATTCCGTGATTTCATGGCTTTTAGCCATTCTGACTTTGTATTGAGACTTGGCCTTGTGCCTGATGTTATCTGACTTATTAGCCGTTACATTTGCCTGGGAGATGCATATGTGACCGATGGTGTGACGGCCGAGGTACTAGGTACCCGGTGCGGTTACGTTATCCATCCGATGCGTCTAGTGTAGGTTACTTGGGCAATCAAATGAATGAAAGTGAACAAAGTTAATGAATTAATATATATACCCATACTAAATAAATGAATCATACACATTCACTACATATTTGTTTTCTTGCTATTTTCTTTTATTTTATTATTGCACCACTAAGCATTATTGCTTAGCGCGTTGCTTTTGCCACGCGTAGGTACTGGAGATACAGATCGTGAGCCCAGTAGACCGCAGACTGGGTGAGTCTATCCTGCAATTCTGCTCAGTGTCCGTGTCACCTCACTACCTGTAGTGCATTGGTAGGGCACTAGATGTCATTTTGTCATTTTGTAACTAAATTTTTATTTTCTCATATGTATTTGGATTTATGTAATGTATTTTGAGGTTCATGTAAATAATAAAGATTTATGGTTATGTATGGAAGTAATTTGAGTATTTAATTGTTGTTTATATATGAGAACCCTGAGAAATGATGATTGAGAACTGAAATTGAAAAAAATGTTGAGATTTTGATATTGAGATTCTGTTGATGAATTGAAGTTGGGATTGTTTGGAAATTATTTGGAAGTATTTTTAACAGGTTTCGAAGAACTGTTTTCTCCATTTTTAGCCGGTACTCCGCCGAATTTTCTTTAAAATTTTCGGAACCTCAAATAAATAATACTTTTGATAAATGGCTAAAATAAATTATATTTCATAAATTATATTCACAAGCATGGTATAAATTAATTAAGGTATATTAGAATGTGCCGGTACACCGTGTGGCATTACTTACTCGGGTATACTGTACACGAGTAAGGGGTGTCACACCTACAAGGAGGGACCTCCAAAACCTGGTGCAAAGAGATAGGGAAAGCTTCAAGGAGTATGCCCAAAGATGGAGGGAAAAGGCTGCAGAAGTATATCCTCCAGTTACCGATAATGAATTATGCTCCCTGTTCATTGAAACATTGAAGGCTCCTTACTTCAATTTGATGATTGGAAACACTTCCAATAGCTTCTCGGACATCATCCAAGCCGGTGAGAGGATATAAGCTAATTTAAGGATGGGATGGCTGCAGGAGTTGACTGAGAATACTACGAAGAAAACCGCCAGTTTTGGTAGAAAGAAGGAGGGTGATGTGCATTCCGTCACTCGGTAAAATAATTACTCCCCACTTCCTCAAAATAACTACCAGCCATATCCTCCCCCTCATGGCCAAACAATTGCAAACATTCCACCTCCTTTCCCAAATTACCCACACCCATGGCCACAATACCCACCATCTACAAATTACCAACCTAGACCTCCTTCTCCACCTACCCAACCTAGGCCACTTCAAAATAACCCCAGACCACCAAGAAATCTTGATCCACCCCTTCCCCTCCCACTCAGTGAAATATACCGATACCTCGTCGGTATAAACTAGATAATACTAGTTCCCCTGGACCCAATTCAGCCACCATACCCCAGGTGGTATGATGCCACTGCCCATTGTGAATATCATGGAGGGGCACAAGGGCATTAAACTGACAACTGCGGGGCACTCAGAGGGAGAGTGCACGCTTTAATCCGGAACGGTTGGTTGAAGATTGAGGGAAATGGTCCCCTCCCCAATGTTACCTCAAACCCGCTGCCTAATCATAATACAGGCAATAGTGTAAACATGATAGAACCTGGGGATGAAAGCGAAGAATCACCTGATGAACCATCCATCGATGTCATCCACCTGGATTCCTTGTATGAGGCTTTGGTCTCGCCAATAGCTGAGGGGCAAGAACTGGACAACTGGACAGCAGAGGACATCCCTGTACTTAATTTCGAGTAAAGTACCTTTGGTTATCTACACTTGATCATTTTGTCCATGGTGGCAAGTGTAACATTATAAATGGACCCTTTTCTTATGTCATAAATCTTAATGAATTAATAGCATGTTTATTTCCAATTCTCTTTTTTCTTTCCACTTGAATTCCATCCTTATAATATATTCTATTTTCATTCATTCAGGACCATTCATCAATTAACACCTAATAATTCAATAGACTCAGAAATTCCTCTGGTTAATTTTGAAATCCCCATTACTGCCATTACTTCAAGTGATTCTGAGGTGGAACTCACAGAAGAAAGGGATGAAAGGGATGAGCCTTCCCTAGTGCCTTGTGGAGACAAAACGCGTACCATAAACTTAGGCACCGAAGAAGTAAAAAGGGAACTTAAGGTAGTGGAAAGTGAAGAATTGGGAGATATGATCAGTTTGCTTAGGGAATTCCTAGAATTATTTTCATGGAGCTATGATGATATAGTTGGTTTGGACCCCCAGATAGTAACGCATAAAATTCCCCTAATTTCGGGGACAGTCCCGGTAAAACAGAAGCTAAGAAGAATGAATCCTGACACACTGCTCAAAGTTAGGGATGAGGTCAAGAAACAATATGATGCTGGATTCCTGGAAGTAGTCAAATATCCCCAATGGATAGCTAACGTTGTCTCGGTAATGAAGAAGGATGGGAGAGTTAGGGTATGTGTTGACTACAGGGATCTTAATAAAGCAAGCTTGAAAGATGATTTCCCTCTCCTTCACATTGATGTGTTAGTAGACAACGCAGCAGGATTGGGCCGGTGTTCGTGCATTGATGGGGCATCAGGGTACAATCAAATCCCAATGGATGAGGGAGACAAGGAGAAAACTGCCTTTATCACTCAATGGGGGGTAGTTTGCTATCGGGTCATGCCTTTCGGGTTAAAGAATGCTGGAGCCACCTACCAACGCGCCATGGTCACATTATTCCATGATATGATGCATAAAAAAGTGGAGGCCTACGTGGATGATATGATCATCAAATCTCGGGGAGAGGAGAGCCATGTGCAGGTGATGAGGAAAGTATTCGAGAGACTCAGGAAATATCAGCTGAAACTGAACCCTGCCAAATGCATATTCGGAGCTAGATCTGGGAAATTGTTAGGATTCATAGTGAGCGGGAAGGGAATAGAAGTGGATCCGGACAAAGTTCGAGCCATTCAAGAGATGCCATCCCCAAAAACAGAAAGAGAGGTACGCAATTTCTTGGGGAAGTTGAACTACATATCAAGGTTTATCTCCAATCTCACCGCCAAAGCTGAGCCTATCTTTAGACTACTCCGAAAGAATAACACTACTCAATGGGATTCGATTTGCCAAGAGGCTTTTGAGAAAATCAAGCAGTACCTGTCAAACCCACCAGTATTGGTTCCACCAGTGGCTGGAAGGCCTCTGATTTTGTATATGGTAGTCCAACAAAACTCAATGGGATGTGTTTTGGGGCAACATGATGATACCGGTCGAAAGGATAGGGCTATTTATTACCTGAGCAAAAAGTTGAATGATTGTGAGTTAAGGTATTCTTTCCTAGAGAAAACTTGCTGCGCACTAGCTTGGACAGCGAATCGCCTCAAGCACTACATGTTGAATCACAAGACATGGCTCATTTCCAGAATGGATCCTATCAAGTATGTATTCGAAAGCCCGTTCATGCCAGGAAGGATAGCCAAATGGCAGGTCATACTCTCCCAGTATGACATTGTCTATATGACCCGAAAAGCGGTGAAAGGTAGCGTGATCGCCGATCTCTTAGCAGAAAACCCTATCCAGGATTATGATGCTCTGGATTTTGAGTTCCCTGATGAGCATATTAATGAAGTAGACTGCGGAGAAGAAGAGCCAGCTGATGTTTGGGAAATGTATTTCGACGGAGCTGTAAATTTATCGGGTAATGGAATCGGAGCTGTATTGGTATTCCCGGATGGGAAACACTTTCCGATAGCTATCAAGTTGAGATTTGACTGCACCAACAACGTCGCAGAATATGAAGCTTGTGTAATGGGTTTACAAGCGGCCATCAAAATGAAAGTCAGGAAGCTGGAGGTATATGGAGACTCAGCCCTGATCATTTATCAAGTCAAGGGAGAATGGAAAACTAAAGATCCGAAGCTAATCCCATATCAGAAGTACTTACTGGAGCTGACTAAGAAATTCGAGGAAATCTCTTTCACTCACCTTAGTCGAGACAAGAATCAATTTGCAGATGCCTTAGCCACCTTAGCTGTGATGGCTCAGATGGAAGAAGGGCAAATGACTCAAGTACTAAAGATTAAAGCAAGGAGTGAGCCGGCTTACTGCTTCATGATCGAAGAAGAACCTGATGGTAAACCTTGGTACCATGACATCTTGCTTTATATCAGAACCAGAGAATTCCCTCCAGGGGTGAGCAAGAATGAAAGGAGGATGATTCGGAGATTAGCATTGGGATACTTCCCCAGTGGAGAAATCCTATACAAAAGGAGCTCCAACGGCGAATTGTTGAGATGTGTGGATGCAAAAGAGGCGAAGAAAATCCTTTTCGAGACTCATGAAGGGAACTGTGCAACCCATGCTAATGGGCATATGATGGCTAAGCAAATCATGAGACGGGGATATTTTTGGATCACCATGGAAAAGGACTGCATCGAGTATTTCCGAAAGTGCCATAAGTGTCAAATCTACGTGGATCCAATAATTGTTCCGCCTCGCCAACTGTTCAATCTCATTTCGCCATGGCCTTTCGCAATGTGGGGCATCGATGTGATTGGTCCCATCAACCCTAAGGCATCCAATGGCCATAGATTTATCCTGGTGGCTATTGATTATTTTTCTAAATGGGTCAAAGCGACATCATATGCTCACATTACACAGAACACATTTCTCAAATTCCTCAGAAATAATATCATTTGCCGGCACGGCCTCCCTAATGAAATCATCACCGACAACGCCAAGAACTTGAATGGTCCAAAGATTTAGAAGATATGTGATCAATATAAAATCCGACATCTCAATTCCTCGCCATACCGTCCCCAGATGAATGGAGCAGTAGAAGCCACAAACAAAAATCTCAAGAGAATAATCCGGAAAATGACAGTCACGTATAAGGATTGGCATGATATGCTTCCCTACGCTCTTCATACGTACCGGACTTTGGTAAGGACATCAACTGGGGTAACTCCATACTCACTGGTTTACGGGATGGAAGCTGTATTACCTATTGAGGTAGAAATTCCTTCTCTAAGAATTCTAAAAGAATCGGGGATTGATGAGTTAGAATGGATCCAGTCAAGGTTGGACCAATTAAACTTGCTGGACGAGAAGAGACTAGCAGCAGCATGTCATGGGCAGTTGTACCAAAGAAGAATGGCCAGGGCATTTGACAAAAATGTTCGCCCTCACGAATTTCAACCCGGGGACCTAGTTCTGAAGAAAGTTCTCCCCAATCAAAATGATCCCCGGGGCAAATGGTCACCAACCTATGAGGGACCCTACGTGGTTAAAAAGGCATTTTCTAGGGGGGCCTTGATCTTGACCCACATGGACGGCGAAGAATTTCCAAGACCTGTGAATGCTGACATCGTCAAGAGATACTATGCCTGGAAAAAAAAAAAAAAAAAAAAAAAAAAAGAGTAGGGGTGAAAACCCGAAAGGGCGCTCCTAGCAAAATGTGTGAAAGAAGGCGAAAACCCTCGAAGGGCGCTTTCTGTAAAATGAGTGGAGGACGAAAACCCGAACGGGCGTCCTGAAAAAGCCAGCTCTAAAAAAAAAAAAAAAAAGGGGAGAAAAAATAAAAATCTAGGGGTGAAAACCCAAAAGGGCATCCCAAGAACCAAAAGGGAGAAATAAGGAACGGGCATGAAACCGAGGAAGGAAATAAACCGTCATGGCATGAGGCTTCAGAGTACTTGAAATAATGGTAGTTAGAAGACTTCAAAGCTAACTACAAGGAATATGTGAGATCTATCCTTGTACCCTTCTCCTTTGACATTGTACCTTTGTTTCCTAAAACCATAATAAAGTTATATCTTCCTATCTCTTTGCTTTTATCTTTCCTTCTTTAACATTGTCCTTCTCTAATCTTTTTACCTAATGCGCTATTAATCATTTAAAATTTTGCTATAAGATTAGGATTTGAAATTGATAACCTCACTTACTTTACTATGAGATTAGCAGGAAATGGCCGGAAAAAAAAAAAACTAGAGGTGAAAACCTAGAAGGGTGCTTCTAGACGCCCTTCTAGGCAAATGGACGAAGGGAAAGTGAAAACCCGCAAGGGCGCTTTTCGCAAAATAAGAAGAAAGTCAAGGGGCATCTGAAGAAATGAGGTCGTAAGCCAAGTCTTGTAACTCGTCCTCCATTAATCATCGGCTTTCGGGATCTTGTTAAGTACACTTCATCGGTGAAGAACTTCTTGTGTCGAGATTAGACTTGCTTTGTAAATTGATTTTAATTTCCTGCATTTAAATTTCCTGTTATCAACCTCTGGTTCCTTGATCTAAGTTGATTTTAATTTCTTGCATTTAAATTTCCTGTTATCAACCTCTGGTTCCTTGATTTAAGTTGATTTTAATTTCCTGCATTTAAATTTCCTGTTATCAACCTCTGGTTCCTTGATCTAAGTTGATTTTATTTTTCTGCATTTAAATTTCCTGTTATCAACCTCTGGTTCCTTGATCTAAGTTGATTTTAATTTCCTGCATTTTAATTTCCTGTTATCAACCTCTGGTTCCTTGATCTAAGTTGATTTTAATTTGCTGCATTTAAATTTCCTGTTATTAACCTCTGGTTCCTTGATCTAAGTTGATTTTAATTTCCTACATTTAAATTTCCTATTATCAACCTCTGGTTCCTTGATCTAAGTTGAATTTAATTTCCTGTATTTAAATTTCCTGTTATTAACCTATGATTCCTTGATCTAAGTTGATTTTAATTTCCTGCATTTAAATTTCCTGTTATCAACCTCTGGTTCCTTGATCTAAGTTGATTTTAATTTCCTGCATTTAAATTTCCTATTATCAACCTCTAGTTCCTTGATCTAAGTTGATTTTAATTTATCTAGCATTTTAATTTCCTGTGACCAACCTCTGGTTCCTTGATCTAAGTTGATTTTAATTTTTCTAGCATTTTAATTTCCTGTTACCAACCTCAAGGTTTTGACCCAAGTGGGTTTTAGCCTCCGGACTTTAATTTCAAATTTCAAATTTTAAATCGTCCAAAATATGGGTCTAAATCTTTACATAATTCCTACACGGGAAAATTTTTCCCTTCAATAGAAATTATGTAAAGAGGGGCAGCTATCGACACCATATTTTGGCCGATCCCCCAAAATTAATAAACTTTAAGGCCGATCCCCAACACAGTCCCCTTTGCCAACCGACCACACTTCCGATCTCCCCTCAAAAGGAATTTAATTAATACCAAGTCTCCAAGTCATTTAAAGCCTCACTGATCCCTCAAACCAATTCTCGAGTCCCCTGATCATTTAATTATATTTCTGATCTTTCTTGTCAAATAAGATTGAACCAACATAAGGCCTTAGTACCACCAGTCTTATTGCCGGTCTCTCATTTAAAATTTGAAAATGATAAAGGTTTCGACTCGGTTTAAAGATGATCCCGATCTTAAGTGTTCAAAGCCAAATTTCTAATTTTAATTAAGTCCCGTTTCGTAACTGATCTCATGCATATTGTGTTTTCCGATCTCTTATACTTAGATTAATAATCACTTTCAATTGTCGTTCTAATATGTTCAAACAATCAAGTGCTTATGCAATTTAGAAACTTTCCGATCACAATCAATCATTGAACAAAAGGGGAGCTTTCATTTCATTTCAAAATTTATACAAGTCATTCGGCTGGGGGATCACCCCCAGCCTGATCTACATGTTGTTCATTTTCTCTCTCACCTTCAGCCTCTTCCTCGCTATCCTCACCTTCGTCCTCGGGAGCTAGGTTGGCCATCCAGGAGAAGTCCTCCTCGGGATAACGCTTCTTGAGCTCAGCCAGGAGATCTCTGTGAGCATTCACATAAGCGTCGGCCACTCCGGTCACCATTTCTTCTTCTTTTGCCTTGAGCTCCTCAGCAAGATGAGCGAGTTGAGCAGCTTCATCAGCTCGGAGCGCCTGAACTTCCTCGAGAACACGATCTCGCTCGGCCAGAACATAAGCTTACTCAGCCAGCTTGTCCTCATAGAACTTCATTCGTCCCTCAATTTGCGATATGTAGTTTTGAGCGGACGACAGTTGGGATCGGAGAGAAGTCACCTCATCACCCATCTTCTCGACTTCCTTACCCAGGCGATGAGCCTTCTCCCGGACCATGTGCTGGTTCACCAAACACTCCACGTTCAGGCTCATAGATCTGGTCAAGATGTCATCAAGGTTATCCGGAGACTGCCTATCCCGATCTTCTCGAAGGCAGATGGAGGATGCCAAGACCTTAGGGAAACTAGGGTTCTCTCGAACCATGCGGTTCTTCTCCAATGAGTGGATCAGCACTTGGGCACTGCGGGAGAGAGTCCTTGGGGCAGGCTGGGAAGGACCCCCTTCCACACTCGGAGCGACTGGAGGAGGTGGAGGCGGCTTTTCTCAGCGAGGAGGAGATCGGACCACTTCTATGACCGGAGGCCCGGAAGGTTGAGACGAGCCTTCCTGTATTTCCCCGGGCTCATGACCAGGCGTTTGAAGCAGCTCGAAACGCTTCATCTCCCGTACCTTTTGGGAGATCTCTCTCTTTCGCTTCCAGCTCTCCTTAGAGGCTTCGCCACTTGCCATATCTACACAAAGAAGAGGTCAGTGAGATCGCTAAGGTCCAAAGATCTGAGATATAGAAAATACCGATGCCGAGATCAGAGAACTAAAGCCCGCGATTTTGATCGGTGACCAGCTGCATAGTCCAATAGTGTAGCTCGGCCGTCACTGCATCCAAATAAGAGAACTTCTCTTTGGACGCCTGTTCCTTCAACTCCATCACCATTGCACCCTCTCAAAGAAGTGATCTGCTCGAAGGTTGCCATGACACCGGATAAGTTCGTACGAATCAGGCCGGATGTTGTACTCCGGGCTGAACGACTGCAGGTCGGTTTCTTGCAAGATTGATGGCAGCTCATCCATGGGAAGATTTTCCCTCCCCGAAGAAGGCACATGCCTTGATGATGCTGGTTGTCCCCGAGCTGGAACGGAGACCCTAGGAAGTTCAGGCCGCGCGCTTGGTCTGACCACCTCTACCTCATCGGACGACCATGAGAACTGTATGGAAGGGGGGCTTACTGCTCTCTGACCCTCGGCACCGCTCATTTTCAAAGGAAACAGAGAATTTAAACTAAAAGAAAGATCAAAACCCTTACCGGAGCTTGATCGGTGTCGGAGGAACTTGAGAAAATGAGAGAATGTTGAAGTTGTTCGCGAGAGACTGAAAATGAGATAAAGGAGCAACTGGCTAACCCCACCCCTATTTATACTCGTCCGAGCATTTAATGCTCACGATGTTCCAGGTAGTGCATCGGATAGTGGGACTCGCTAGCTGTTCTGACACGTCTCACGAATATTCCGGAGATTCCATAAAGAGGTCGGTTAACTATAGAGCGGCAGATTAAGGTGTTTTGAATTACGGATCGGATAAGTGTCATTCAAATTAGGATTCGGATCGGATAAATACTTCAGAGATCGGAAAATAATCAATGCAATAATAATAAAACGACAGTTGTCAAAATAAATTTTATTTCTGAAAAGATCTGACTACATCATTTGGGCGATCTCTAAAGATCGGATTACATTAAAGGTCTGATTACATCATAAGGGCGATCTTTAGAGACCGGTGGAACATCCTATCTAAAAGGCCTATGTCAAAGCCTAGTCTCGTGGCTGAGTCAAAAGATGTGTTTGACCAGGAGACCGGCTGGGGGGACTATGACTCTCATGAGAATGAGAGAGGTCGTCATTAAAGTTACCGCTCGAAACCGAGCCGCTGTCAGAACACCCAGTGTGGAGAGGAGCCAAATGAACGCCAAAGAGCAGTCACCGGTGTTGAGGGGAATATTAGCAGTCTTCTCGCCCGAAACCAGTTCGCCGATTATATCGGGCGAATGATTCGAGATCGGCACGATCGAGGTCCTCGATCCAGATCGGTTAATTAGTCCAGTTCTCTCACTGTCATCATGATTTTTCGATCACCGGGATCGTAAATTTTCAGGCAAGGAACAAAGAGGACAACCGAAAAAAGATTAAAAGCGGTCATTTTGTCCGGGATTGTTGCCGGAGCAGCTAGAACAAGGAAAATGAGGAGAATAGAGGAGAAAGTCAAGTGAAGTAGGGCTTTCCGATTGAAGGTATATATATAGGAAAATTTGAGCATTTATTGCAAGCAGAAAACGAAGCGGACGCCTCGAGAATTGAGGGGAATAAATGCTTTGACTGGACCGAACCCGATAAAAGGGAAGACTGGTGTGGTAAAGATCGATAGAAGGGAGACCGGCATGAAAGATCGGAAGAGAGCGTGTCAGGAGAGATCAGAAGTGAGGAACCCGGTATGAGAGATCAGAAAAGGATCACGTTGAAAAGACCAGAAAGGAGGGGAGGTCGGAAGACAAAGAGAATAAGACAGCTCCTGCCGATTATCGTCATAATCAGAGCCGAGGTAGTTAAAGTGTTGCAGGTGAAATCTCAATCGCACGCCCCATAATCGCCCGCATTACTGACATGTGCCAGAGTATGTCAGGACAGCGCTGTACATCCTAATCTCCACCGTTGATCTTACTTGTGAGGACGAGCTCGAAGCCCTCGGATCGCTCTTGACAAGAAATTTTGGGCCGTCAGATTAGAAGAAAGAAAAGGACAAATACTCTGTAAGGGATCCCAGCCGTCCGTTCTGATTCTCTTTAATTCCCGAGCCCTTAGATCATGTCCTTCAAAATCTTAACCCTCCATCTCCCCCAAAACAGATCCTGACCTTTCATGGGGAGCACCCGGTTCCTATAAATACCTGCATGAAAAACTGTTCAGGGGGGGGGGGGGACAAAAAAAAAGAATAGTGAATATAGCGGAAGGACTCTGAAACTTAATTCAGCTCGTTACTCTGCTATTTTTGAAGCTTTCATAAGAAAAACTTTTGAAATCAGTTTTCTGAAGTATTTTCTTGCAAAGGATTTCTGAATACTGAAACTCTCCATTTTCAGTTCGTTCATTATCCTGTGGTGCTCTCATTTTCAGCTCGTTGTTTTCTTTAGTTCCACTCCCATTGTCCAGGCTCAACCTCATTTAAACTCAGGTATTATTTCGACCCGATTGCATTTTAGTGAA
Organism: Hevea brasiliensis; assembly: GCF_030052815.1. NCBI lineage: Eukaryota > Viridiplantae > Streptophyta > Magnoliopsida > Malpighiales > Euphorbiaceae > Hevea > Hevea brasiliensis. The sequence goes on from NC_079499.1 coordinate 53,637,013, forward strand.
GCATCCTTCGTTTCAAGGCGGACCTTAACCTTCCGGTTACCAACCCGCAGTTCTATTAAGCTTTGTGATTCCGTACTTAGTTTAGTAGATTTGGCTCCCTACAGGTGAGTGCTCGTATTGCCATTTTATTAAGTTCTCGTTTTCATTTTACGTATTTCCTTTGTTCTTTTATGTACGTAGTTTTTTTTAAGTTTATATTGCGCTAAAGAATACCAAAAGGTTACTGTTGGGTTTACTTCTTTGTTGATCAGTCCATTCTTTTGTTAATCTTTGTTATTTCTGAATGCAAGTCTTCTAGTCTCGAGTAATGTATAAGGGGTCGGGTAAAATGTAGGTAACCGTATCTTAAGGGTCTCTTTAAAAATAATAAAAGGTCTAAACAATGAGTTGGGAAAATAATAAGGCTGAATCACTAGAATAATGCAAAAGACAATTGAGTAAGACAACACAAGGCAGAGTAAAACCGAATTTTAAGATAGATAAATGGGATAGATCGGGTATCAAAAGGTACCAATAAGGCGACCACATAGGAAGGTCGAAAAATTCGGTTTGGTATCTCCTGACTAGTTACAAGATACCAATGAGTTAAAAGAAGCCTTATTCCGAGCCCCTGCATCTTTAAATGCCAAAACCCTTAGTTCTAGGATTTTGTGACGGGTAGCTGTAATCAAGTTTCGATAGATCGGAAAAGTCCTTATCCGATCCCTATTAAAATAAAAGAGATTGGAGGAGAGTTCTTATCCGGTTCTCACTTAAAAATTTTAATAAATATTTAAAAGGAGATCGGAGGAGAGTTCTTATCCGGTTTCCACTTAAAATTTTAATAAATATTTAAAAAGAGATCAGAGGAGAGTTCTTATCCGATTCTCAAGCTTAAAAATTTTAATAAATTTTTAAAAAAGAGATCGGAGGAGAGTTCTTATCCGATTCTCAAGCTTAAAAATTTTATCAAACATTTAAAAGAGATCGGAGGAGAGTTCTTATCCGATTCTCAAGCTTAAAAATTTTTAATAAATATTTAAAGGAGATCGGAGGAGAGTTCTTATCCGATTCCCAAATTAAATTTTAATAAATACGTAAGATGATTCCCCATGAAATAAAATTAATATGCAACAGTAACTCACTAAGGTCGTCTCATTTACTTATGTAGCTGGGTAATCCGGATTAGTGAAAAATCAAACATTCCTTTCGGTTAAAAGGATTAACATTTCCATTCAAACCCTCCTAACTATGAAAAACTTGAAGTTAAATCTGCTTACCCTCGTTGAGGGACGAGGTTGGGTGCCTAACACCTTCCCCACCCGTTTACGGACCCCGAACCTAGAATCTCTGTTTTCGAAGTGGTTTTATCTTAACTTACTTTCACAAATGGTTTTCTTTAATTTCCCTCAAAATTAAAGTAGCGACTCCTCACTTTTCCCACTTCGGTGAGTGTTCGTCCAGGCGACCGCAAAATCCCTTGCGACAGTTAGTAAAGTTGATTAATGAAGTTTAAGGCATTAGAAATCAAATTGCATGGATTTATGATTGAGATTGAAATTATAAGTTAGGGTTTTAACCTAACTTAGTTTTTGTATTATTGCTTGGAATTTGATGATGTTGAGATGATTTAATGACCATTAGAAGTGCCAAATATGTCAAATAAAGTTTGTGGAGTTGGGAGAATTGAATTTGGGAGTGTTGATTCTTATGCAAGAAATTTGGACCTTTGAGTCCAATGTATTGTTTGAGCTACAACTAAAGTTGTATAGGTTCAATTGGTGCAAAGCCAATTGGATATGAAACTAGACACATAATGGTACAACTTTGATGAAGAAACCCTACCCAGAAAACCAAACCAAGTTGACTTAAAAATTACCCTAATCTGGGTGACCAACATGCTATCCCTAGAAAATGACCAAATGAGTAGTATTTGTTCAAATAGTCATAACTCAGTGCAGAAAAATTCAATTGATCTGAACTTTTACCAGCAGAAAACTGAGACATATCCCTATAACTTTCATGAGGAACACAAATCCAAATTCTGACCATAACCTAGTCAAATTGCCAACCAAACTTAGGTCACCAAATCTAGCAGAACCAAATTGCCCAGAAATTCTGGGTACAGGTCAATCTAGCCAGTTATGGTAAAATGACCATAACTTGAGTTAAAAAATTCCAAATGGAGTGATTGAAAAAAGAAAATGTAACTAGACATAATAAGAAACAACTTTCATGAAGACAATTTTATCAAATTCCTACTGGACAAATGGCCAATGGAACAGTAAGCTTAGTACTTGAAATCTGAAATTTGTAAAGTAACCAACACTAAGCTTTGAAATGGTATTGGCAACCAATAACAACAACTTTAGAATTCAAAATGTGGCATCTTGGTGAACTTAGGTTCAATAAATTTATTATGTATTAAAAAGTCAACAATCTGAGTGAATAGTAATGTGAATAGTAATACAATGATACAAAGTGTAAAAACTAAATTGGTAGAGGAAATTAAGGTATGAAATTTGAAATCCATGAAATGTTCATGGATTACTTAGAATAGAAATAGTAATTTACCTAAATGACTTAATGAACATTTAAGTTATGTGAGTATATAGTTAAGATTTGTATTCCCATTACTAGTAGGTCTAATAAAACATAAGTGATACCACTTGAATATGAAATATACTTTACATGAATAGATTATTGAATGTATAAATGAGTAAAAGTGTCATTTGGGATTTAGGTTCCCATCAAGAGAGAAAGGAAAGATGTTTGAATGTAAATGGTACGTGAAATCAAATGAATGTGAATTGAAATTAGTATGAATATTATGATGAATGCATAAATTACCTAGAAATGTGAATTTGGAAATTATGCTTCCACTATAAACAAAATTAGAATGCTATAAAAATATAAATTTAAAATATAATGAAATGATGAAACATATAGATTCCTAATAGTACCATGTGCCCATGTATTACCTAAACACGTGTGTCAGATTGGATAGATTGGCATGCCAATAGGGTATTATTTTAGCAATACTCCGAAAGGCTTTATGCCCGCACTCATGGCTTTATGCCCGCATTCATGGCTTTATGCCTACATTCATGGCTTTTATGCCCGATTATGTGTTATCATGGCTTTTTAGCCATACTGACTGCATACGTGGTTGACGTTCTGCGTCCCATGGTATGACGGCCCGAGGCACTGCGGTGTTTAGTGCCAACGACCCGTTATCTAGTTTAGTCAGCCTGTCGTAGCTTACTTGGACAGTCTAATTTATTAAAATAAGTTATGAATATTAGCAATTAAAAATGCTAGAAAGTAAATAAATGAGAAGAAATTCTGAAATAAATTAGATTAGTTCCAAAAATTTGTTCCTTAGAATGATTTGAAGTAAATTAAACTAGTTCTAAAAATTTTAAATATTACGAAATGATTGTAAACAACTTAGAAAGTATCAAGGAAGTGATAAAAAGACTAGTAGAAGAATTATAACTTAAATAACATTACAAATGTAACTTTCATAAGAATATAAGTATAAGTATAAATTTTAGATTTATTTGTACATTATATAAATGATTATTGTAAACTTATGAAAGAAGTGATTCTAGAGAGCAACATAAATGACGAAAGATATATTGTATGAAAAATTTCATATGAACCTAGTAAAATTCTTAAGTATAGAAAATATGCTCCAATTATTTTTACTTGTTATATTATTTCCTTGTTATATTATTGCACCACTAAGCAGCAATGCTTAGCGCGATGGATTCGTTTCCTCGCGCAGGTATTAAGTTAAAGCCCAGTGAATACCAAATAGAGATTTTGGAGTTTTGATCTGTAGAGTGTTCAAGGTTGTCACCTCCTCAGCAATGCATGTAGATAGGGCCTATATAGATTATATTATGTATTTTGTACATTATAATTAGTTATTATTTGTAATGTAAACTATGAATTGTATGTTGAAATATAAATTATGAAACTGTAATTAATTTGTAGATCATGTAAATTATGAATTTATGTAATAAGTCTGTAAATCATGTAAATTAATGAAACTTGAGAACTTATATATATATAAATTGTGCATGAATGGAAATGCATAGAAATGAATATGAAATTGAGATATATGAATGAGATGTGAATAATGAGAATAATTGATGAGATTTTTATTGTAAAATATTATTAAAATTTTCAAATAGGTGAATAGTAAAACACGTCAAACGATAATAAAATTGGGGAAACTCTGTTAATTTCTCCATCAAAAAATAATCGATATTAAATATAATGAGAACAAAATTTTTAAAGAAATAAAGTAGGATAAGTTAGGGTGCTCCGGCACCGAATGTAGCACGTCTTGCTCGGCTACCCTGTAGTCGAGTGAGGGGTGTTACATAATTTAAGTTCTTTTCAAGATTAGCTATGGGATTTATGATGAAATTTCAAGGTTTCAAGCTTTGGAAATGGGTGAAAATGGAGGAAATTTGAGAGAGATAGAGTGAAAGAGGGAGCCGGTTGGTTGGGAGGAAGAAGAAAATTTGATTTATTTAATTTTTGATCTTTTGTCTTATTTTTATGTAGATAAATCTCTAATTTCAATTATTTAAATTATAATTATTAATTTTGTCACGATTACATCATATGGTGATATCATAATTATAACATTTCAATTCCTTTTTTTTCTCTTTCCATACACTTCTTCATTTTTAATCTCTTTTTCAATATTTTAATTTCACACATTTTAATGGAAATTTAGGTCAAATGTCACCTCTAGGAGTGAATTGACCAAAATGGCTCTTATCGGGTTATAGTCCATCTCTTAATAATGTCCGATGAGTCCTAAGGTTCTGATTCACTTAATTGTGGTTGTTCCTTTTTTATTTCCATGGTTTTCTAGTTCCCCATAGTTTCATAATTATCCCTTAACTAAAGATGTCATGGGGTCCCACATGAATTTAGAGTACCAACTGAGCTCACAGTCGCTTCTTGAGCCGGTGACCCATCCTTGGGACCTAGGCTCATTTAACTTAATTGTACTTCATTACTCCTATTTTCACCTAACCTCATTTTATTGTCATTATTTTTGTTTATGATTTCTCTATGTGATTTAAGTATAGCTATAGACATTCTAGCTGTCTAAATAGACATCAGTCACTGGAACAGTAGAATGTACAGGACTACTTAGTATGAGGGTGTTACAGGTAGGTTAGGGTTTTGATTAGTTACTTTGATCAAACTTAATTTTTAGCTTAGGAAGAAAATATATACATGATTTGTGTATTGTGTAACACCCCTCACCCGTCTACAATATAGACGAGTAAGGAATGCCACATTCGGTGCTGGAGCACACTATTTTGTCCTGTCGTGTCTCTTGCAAATTTTAAAGTTCATAGAAAATATGTGGTAAAATTTTTTTTTTATCACGATTTAATTCTGTGAAAACTCAGGCAGAATCCCCTCTATTTTATTAATATCTACTGGGTTCCATTAGCTACGTGTTAAAAATAATTTCATATCTATTCATTTTGTCATATAACATAACTTTTCTTACTCATACAATTTCAAGTGAATATACTTTTCATTCATTCATTCATATTGGAATTTATATACATACATTTACAGTCTCAAAATATAATTACAATTTATTACCGAGTTGAAACTTAATATACATTAGACTATTCATGATACAAAATGCAAAATCCTAACTATATGGGCCCTACCAAAATAAAACACTGCTGAGGTGGACACTGAGCTGTAGCTGTACTTGATTTGGTTAGCGTGTAGTCGATACACTACTGTGGCAGCCGCTGTTGTGTCTGGTGGGTTTGGTCTCCAGTACCTACGTGATGGAAAAACCAATGCGCTAAGCTAATAGCTTAGTGGTGTATAATTTTAAAGAAAATCAATTAAATAGTTACAATTAATAATTCTTTGTGAAATTTTGCAATTCTAGGTCAATTGCACATTTTACTGCACTTTGGGAATAAAGTATTTATCAGTATCTTTTTTGTTTATTTATTTCTTTCTCTATCTTTTAAACTCATGTCAGTGTCTTTAATGTTATTTCAGTGTTTTCAAAGTCATATCAGTGTATTAGTACCCAAGTAACCTATAACAACCTATAATGCTGGATACACGAGAGTATATGGGTTAGACAGCCATATGTCTACCCTATATACATCTGTCATGTCAGGCACAAGGCTAGCAGGCAGGCTTTAGATGGCAGAAATATAATTATGCACAATGGCATCTATCATGTCATCTGTCATGTCAGGCACAAGGCCAGCGGGTAGGCTATTAAAGGCAGAAATACAATTGGGCACAATGGCCAACGGGCAGGCGTATAGCTTGTAGAACAATTATATCAAACATATATTGTCAGTCCATGACTTTCCATGTAGGCAGTACTGCTATCTGTAATCCTTAATTAGTATACCAATCGATCCAACTATATATATAAGTCTAGGTATACTTTGGGCAAATTAGTACTATTAAGCACTTATAATTTTATTATTTCATGCTATGTACTATTAAGGGTTCATAACATATTGTAATTTCACTTCATGCACTATCTATGCTTTATACCATTTTCATGTCATTATAATGGGAACATAGTCCCAAGTACATATTCATATAACTTATGTATTTATCATTCTCATTATTTTATGTCATGTACTATACATATTCATAGTATTGTTATTTCATATATGATGGAAACATAGGTTCCAAGTGTGTTTTCATATGACTTATGTGTTTAACAAACCATTTAGGTAATTTATATTTTATGTTTCAAATGATTTCATGCCACCTTGTAGTGGGAAAGTGGGTTCTACACACCTATTTTATGTAATTTAACATGTAGTGACTTATTAGGGATAAGTCAATAATCTATTTCAAGAACCTTTCTTTAGGTTCAATTATAATGTCTTATTTTTGCGTACAAATTGAGCAACTTGTGGCTGCTATTTGGCCACACTTCCTCAATGGAAGTTGTTCTTCTATATCTTTTCTTTATTTTTCTTTTTGAATTATGTCATTTGGATTTGTATAACTCATGTTATGGTCAAATAACCATAACTAGGTCAATTCTAGATTTTGGTTCCCTTACTAGGCAGTTTTAATGTTGAATTTAACCAATTTATTACATTTAGGCCTAGTGTGCTTCATAGGATTTGTTGCCCTATGTCTTATGGTCACTTAGAAATTTTAATTGTAATTTTTTCAAGTCTTGTGGAACTAATTATAGCCACAATATTGGCCTGGACTTAAATGTGCTATACGAACATGATATATATTTAGGTCAGTAGCTTTGACCTTAACTTTAGGCCAGTAGCTTTGACCTTAACTTTAGGCTTCATACATTTATAAGTTAAGGAAGATGTCTAAAACAAAGTTTTAGGTCTATTTTTCAGCTTTCTAGATTGTTATGGCTCATTTCATTTGAAGACTTCTACTGGGAGATATGCTTAAGACACTATTTTGGAGTTAATGGTCATTTATACCATTTCCAGATTTGGTATGCCAACTTAATCAAGTTAATTGACCTAGTTCCCTTAATTTTCTGGGTTTTGGTCAAAATACCATTATTTTAGGCCTAGGTCTTATTGAAATTTTGGCACTAGTTTCAGGACATTTAGAGTTTTATGGACCAAGTTATGGCTTCTTTGCCAAAACTGGTCAAATAGTATTTATTTAGCAATTCTGGGTAGTTTCAATTTTGGACAGTTTTGGTACCTCAAATTGTGCAAGCAATTTGGCTTAGTTAATGGTATTATTTGGTTCTGTGATCTTTATAAAAGTTGTAGTCCTATGTCTAGGCTTTCCAATGGTATAAATTTCAGGTCATTTGGACCTATTTTGAGTTAGTTATAACCATTGAGTGACTACTTTTCATATGATCAAATTTTGGATTTGCAAATTGCCAATTCCGGATTTGGTTAGTTTTTAGGTCACTATTTAGGCAGAATTTTAGCATGACTTCTACATGAAATTTGGTCCATTATAAGTCTAATTTTACCTCCAATTGGCCTAATACCAATTGGGGTCATACAAATTCATATATGGCTTAAAATATATACTGCCCTCAATAACCTCAACCTGCATTTGAAAATTTGCACTTCTAATGGACGTCATTCACAATTCAATTTGGTTAAATGTCCAACAACTTAATTTGATCAAATATTCAGCAACAACTCAATTCAATTAAATCAAATGTCCAACAACAACTCAATTCACTTAAATATCCAACAGCAACTCAATTCAATTAAATCAAATGTCCAACAATTATACAAGTCTCCAAACCCTAATCCAATTGATCAAAACCAGTAATGTACATTCCATTAACTCATTAATCAACATTGATATACATGAAATTTGTGCTCTCCTAAGTACATCAAGGCTGCCCAATTGTACATATGCTTTAATCTTCCATATACAATTTACAACCTTACTTCAAAGTACCCATTTCAAGCATACGTATAACATCAAACTACGAATGCATGTAATTAGCCTAATCAAGTTCATTACCCATCAATTACATGTAAAAACAAATTAAACTCCTTTAATATCCATGGCTGCTGAAATCATGGCTTCCACATACTCATCGATTTCCATCAATTTCCTTAACATATTAACTCATCTTAATCATACAACAAGAATTTGAGAAGAAAGGTAAGGAGTTTGAGCACTAACTTTTAGTTGAGCTTGTTAAAACTTCACTTCTACCTCTTCAAATTACTATTAAAAGCTTCCTTGTGATGTGGGGATTATTTCTTGTGAAGAAACTAGTGAGATTCATGGTGAGATTGAGGGGAAATTAAAGCTTACATGAAAATGGCTATGGAGGTTTTGGAGAGAGATTCAATTCGGCTACATAATGGAGGTTGAAGAAGATGAAGTTTAGGTAGTGGGATCTGTCCACATGGCCTTTTATGCCTCCATTAATGATTAATTAAATATTAAATAATCAAAGTTTCATTATTTGTAATTAACACCCCATAATTTCCCTTAATTGCATTTTCTATATAATTTTCATTTTTTATGTGATTTTCAAAATTTAATACTATTTATTTTTAATGGACATTTAGTTCAAAAGCCAACTCTCGGTGTCAAACGACCAAAATGCCCCTCTTCGGATCATATTCCCACTTTTTCGGTAATATCGATTAAATCACTGATCCGACGATTTCTTAAATTTTCAATTTTATCTGTACTAATTAACTAAATTTTCTTTGACAATTTTAATGTCAATTATACCTTAATAGACTTTTAATTAAGTCCCAAAAATTATTCCCCAGGGTTCCCCGCGGTCCTGAGGTCGGCAACTATCTTCGCCATAACGTCCCGGTGCAGTCACCCATCGCTACAGTTTCGGCACGTTTAACCAAGTTATATTTCATCTCTTTTATTTTTCCTTAATTTTTCTTGTATTTTCTTATTATTTATTCCATCAATTCATATCTCCTCACTATCATTTAAGTATATTTCTAGACATCCTGACTATCCGGGCAGACATCAGCCGTCGAAATAGTAGAATGTACGAACTACCGACAGTGAGGGCGTTACAATTCTTCCCCTCAAAATAAAATTTCATCCTTGAAATTTATCCAGTGTAAATAATCAAGAAACCGCTATCTCCTTGTTTTTCTGTAACACCCCTATATTAAGTAGTCTATGCATTCTACTGTTCCGGTGTCTGTCCGGACAGTCAGGATGTCTAGACATATGCTTATATCACCTAGAAAAGACCTGAACAAAAATTAATAGTAATTACCAGAAGGTAAAATATAAATAAGAAAAATAGAACATAAAAGGTTAAATGAGCCGGGGGTCAAAGCGATGGGTGACCTTACCGAGAAGTGACTACGAGGTCAGTTCCAACCCTAATTTTGAATGGGACATTGTGACACCGTAGTCCTAAGAATTATTGCGAAGCTAGTGAAAAAGAGAAAATCACAGAAAAGAGTTGATAAGTAGGTCAAATAATTAGATCAGGGTTCTGGAAGAAATACTGAATTATTGGTAAACTGGATCAGACCGGCAAGGGACAAATTGGTCAATTCACACTTAGAGGTGACTGTTGGCCTAAATGTTAATTAATATGTGAGAAATCAAATTTATGAAAATTAGATTTTAAAGCTAAGAGTTTATGGAAAGGAAGAGAAAAGAAATTAAAAATCAAACTTAATGACATCACCATGACATCACTTAAGTGATGCAAGCATGAGACAAAAATTATTTTAATTTGTAATTTATTTATTTTGGGGATAATTACACTTAAATAATAACAAAAATGAAAAGAAAATAAAATGTTGTCTTCTTCCTTAACTTAGGCCGCCCCACTCTCTCTCTCATCTCTTACTCCAAAACTCCATTAAAGCTCATTTTAGCTTGATCAAATCCCAAATCCCACCATAGAAACTTTAATTTCCACCATTAAACCTTGTATTCAAACCTTGATAAAGAGCATGACAACAAAAAGAAGAAAAAAGGAAGAAGTTTTGAAGAGTTGGAAACTACCCAAGTGAGGTTAGTAAGATTTCTTTCTTTTTATCTTTAAATTCATACTTAGGCAACTTGATTGAGTGATGACTTGTTGAAATTGAAACAAAAATGAAGGGTTATAAGGTCCTATAATTTTCAGCTAGCCTAGGGTTGATGGGAATTGAAGTGTTTGATGAAGTTATAACATGATTTAGAGCTTGTGTAATGCTGAATATATGATGTGAACATTGAATTATATGAATTGGAGTTATTGATAAATTAGGGTCTTGAACCATGAGAAATTAGGGGGAAAAAAATTAGAGATTTTGGGATTTGATGCAATTGGACCTAATTGAGGTTTGAAATGGTCAATTGGAGTCATTTGGAATGTGTTTGAATGGTTGGAATGGGATTGAAATGGTGAATGTGATGCTGCCCCAATTGGGCAGTTTGACCTTGGTCAACTCAAATGGCTATAACTGAAAATTAGTTACTCCAATTGGTGTGAGTCCATTGGAGATGGAAATTAAGACATAATGCAAAATTTTTATGTAGAAACCCTACCTTGAAAATGACCATAAGCTAGTGTAAAAATAGGTTAAATCCAGATTAGGCACACTGCCCATGTACAAAACTAACCATATGAATAATACTTGTTCTAATGGTCATAACTTGGTGTAGGAAGGTCCAAATGACTTGAATTTTATACCAATGGAAAGCTGAGACATAGCACTACAACTATTATGAGGAATACAAACCCAAATTCTAATCATAGCCCATCCAAAAAGTGAGCTACAGTCGGCACACCAAAACTGCCAGAACAGAATTGGTACCCAGAATTGTAGGTTAAAACCAATCCGGCCAGCCACCTTGAAATTAATATAACTTGAGCTACAAAAATCCAAATAGAGTGATTTGAAAAGGAAATTAAAGCTAAGACATTAAGGAACAACTTTTATGAAGGAAAGTTGGCCAAATTTCCACTGTAGACAGACCAATGGCACAGTACAAATAAGTAACCCAAAACTCAAATTTTGAGATTTAACCCTAATAGGCTTTGAATTGAATTTGGCAATCAATGCCAGCAAAAATATGACTCAAAATGTATTATGTGGGTGTAATTAGAATTAGCATATCTAATTAGTATGAAAAAGTCAATATTTTGACCAAATGGTCAAATGAATAGTAACCCCAATTACACTAAGTACAAAGGACTCAATTTTATGGGATAAATTAAGTATACAAAATTTAATTATTGAATTTAATAATTAAAAATAAATTGAATAGGTATTGAAACATCTTAATTATGTGTTTCAGTGGGAAAGAAGCCTCCAAGGAAGGAGGAGGAATTGAACTAAGTCAAGCCTAGATAGAGGTTTATGCACAACTAACTATTTTATTATTTTTCACTTCCAAATTAATTTGAATAAGTTTATTGTATGATTTATGATTTTTGTTGTATTGAGAACTTTAACTTGTTGAATGAAATTGTATAAATTAAATATAAATTTTCTTATGCATTTAAGGATTTATTACATGGTTTTGAGAATTGTAAATTTTGAGTTTGATGTGTTGCCAACCTTGAGCATGAAATTATAATGGTTAAATATGTTAATGGTTTATAAAAACTTTTGTGAATTGCAATTGTTTTGAATATGATTTGAAACCACAATTGACATGGCAATATGTTTTGTGTACTATTAGCTTGTCTAGTGAGATATCTCCTCCGCTAGATAGGGTGAGTTCCTTTTTCTTTGGCTTGCCAGTTGGGAAAGAGTTTGGATGAGTACTCATATATACTAGCTAATCTTTGTTCCTCCCTTTTAGCCTCGGTTATTGGGAAAGTTTGCCTTGTCATGGTGTACAACACGACATCGATCGTTAAATTTTGTGTCATGGGTCTGACTGTGTGAATTATTGGCAATGCCCTTTAAATTATGCATAATTAGATAAATTGTGGTCAAAATAAATAATTTGTCAGTAATTCAAAAAAATTATATTGTTTCATAATTTAAAAGAAATGTGGATAAATAGTTACTATTTGATCAAAATGTTATTCAAATGAATAATTTGCATGGTTGAAAATATTGATTTTTGTATGTCATGAATTTTAAAGAATCTAGAAATTTTAAATTTTTGTCTGTTATGACTTGTCAAAGCATAACTTGTATTAAGTTTTAAATTATTAATTTGGGCACTACTGAGTTCACTACTCAGCGATATCTTTGTATGCTGTCGTAGGTGAAAGAAAATTTAAAACAGCTGAGTGAGATTACTTGAAGACAGTGGGACTATCTTCAGGTATATCATATGTATACTCTTGTACATTAGATTTTGATGTAATTATGTAATTATATATATGTAATTTCATTCGAGCAGTGGCATCAACTCTTTTGTAGTATTATTTTTAGTATGTAATCAAATATAAATTATTGTAATGTTATCTTGAGATTTTATGTATTTATAAAGTTTTGTACTACTAAATTTTTAATACTCCCATGAATGTAAATATTAATTTTGTTACCTTAATGAGCTGTTTCAATATTTGATTTAATTCAAACTGTGTATTAGATTGCTAGTGCTGATTTGTGAAATGAAATTGAATAATGGAGTTATGGTTGATAAAATATATTGGGAGTGTTTTTCTTTTTAGGTTTTGAAGAACTGTTTTCTCAAAATACAGACGGCACTCTGCCGAAATTTTTGTAAAAATTACGGAGATTTTAAATATTTTAAAAAAATTTGATTTATGATTGGACTTCAAACAACAGTTTTTAGTATTTGAAAAAAAAATTTACCCACCAATTTAAAAAAAATGAATGAAAATTGTTTTAAAATCCCTTGTAGTATATTTAATGGATTACCGGTAGATGAAGTTCGGTAATTCATTATGTGTACTACGGGATCATGTTATACCTTACGGTGGAGTAAGGTGTGACCTGTTTTAGTGGTATCAGAGCCCGTTTTTAAAGTAAATTTTGAACTGTGAATTTGAAATATTTTTCGATAATTACAATTGCTCGAATGTTTGATACAAATAGTATATTTACATCATAAATATATACTAACGGGGAGAAATCTCCTTGTGTTGGTTATATAGGAAATAAAAAAATCCTGTGAAAAGATATGGAAGAGAAAGATGAGACAATAGAACAGTTTGTGACAGCGAAAGTACAAGGTGAGGCCCTAGCTCCTCAGAGTGTCGGAGGCCCAACTGTACTAGCCCTACCTGTATAAATTATCGCACAAATGGCCCAGCAAATGGCCACTTTCTTTTAGCAAATGGTTGATAATCTATCAGCCCAGGCCCAAATACAAATCCACCCCCCTCAAGGGTAGCATGAAAAAGAGAAAAGTGGGAAACCTATCGATCAGAGTTCCAGTAGTAATTTGGGAAAGCGAAAAGATTTTAAGGGACCTCAAGCTCCTAAGTATGACAAAGGTGGATCTTTAGGGCAGAAGCAATCAAGAACCATTTGACAAATAACCAGAAGTTCCTACCCTATCCGTATCTGTGACATTTGTGGAAAATTACACGGGAGTATTTGCTATTAGGTCACTGTAGCCTACTACAATTGTGGTAAACTTTGGCATTACGCCAGAGATTATACTTGAACATGTCGATTTATGCCACATATTACACTAAAGGAATCAGTCCAAGGTTCTAATTTTAGAGGCTCATCAATAGTCAGTAGGGGCAGAGGCAGAAGTAGAGACAGCACTTCGGGTAATCTTAGCACAATGGACTAGTTCGAGCAGAGAAGTACACTAGAAAGAGTGTATACCATGCATCATGGGGAAGAAGCAAAGACTTCAGATGTAGTTACTTGTACGTTCTTAACTTTTGAAACGAATAATTATATACCATTTGATTTCGGCTCTACTTATTTATATGCTAATGCTAGAATTATATATTCTACTGCTATTCCCTTGCATGGAAATAAATTTTGATATGTTAGTGATTAGTCTATTAGAATAAAAACTACGATAATAAGCGTGACTAGAATGAATTAGTTTTGGAAAAATTTGCTAGTGAGAGACATCTCCTGGAATATGATAAATTATAAAGTTAATTAGTGAGCCTAATTAAGTAAGGTAAGAGGACCTAAAAGTAAGTTGTAGTAATATATCTGCCCTAGATGAAGGCAATGTATTACTGCTGATAGATTTCAGTGAGTACCATAATCAGAATAAGTTTAAGATATTAGTGGATTTGAGAGAAATAAGATATGGGGAAGTTTCATCTATTGGGATGTCTCGTAGTAACTATGCAATGTTCTTGATGTTTGTGTTGTAAACTACATATTATAGTACTGACTTGGGATTTATTGTGTAGAGCTACGTACTACCCAATAGTGCACCAAGATAAAAATAGTTGCGAATAGCTCCTGCTTTGATACAGATATACCAGACTAAAGTTCTATTACTGGAACTGAGTTTGAAAATCCTAATTTGGGATTTAAAACTCTATAATTGGAATATCAAGAGATCATAGTTGCAAGGTAGCGAGAGTCAATGACTCAGTTACCTTAGCACGAGTTACAGTACATCAGGAATTGCTATAAGACTAGAGGTTTTAGTATGGTCAAATTTTAAAGATAATACCTATAGGACTAAGTCATCTAGTCTCTAATATGGGGTTTACAGTTGTTTTGGTATTGCAATGGATCTTTTGCCCAAAGTTTACTGAAAAACAATATTCTATGTGTAACACCCCTATTGGTATAGCTTGGTATATTTCACTGTTCCGGTGATCGGAGTCGGTCCGGATAATTAAGGGGATTAGAACCACACTTAAATCAATTAGAGAAGCCATAAACACAAATAATTAGTAATGTTCAATTAGTTAAGTATAAATAAGAAAAACGGAACATAAGAGGTTAAACGAACCGAGTGTCATAGCGATGGGTGACCTTCTCGGGAACGACTACGAAGTCATTTTAAACTCAAATTTCGAACTGTAAAATGTGACGCTGTTGTCCTTAGGACCCTTATAAACACAGTGGAAAAGAGAAAATCACGAAAAAGAACTGTTAAGCCAGTCAAATAATTAGGTTAGGGAGCCGGAAGAAATATGAAATTATTTGCAAACCGAGATGAACTGGCGAGGGGCAATTTGGTCAATTGACCCTGAGAGCTGACTCCTGACCTAAATGTCAAATAAAATCGGAGAAAAAAGAATTTCGGAGTCAGGAATTAAATTAAAGAACTAATAGAAAAATAAAAAAAAAGAAAAAGAAAAAGTGTAGGGAGATGACATCATGCACATCATGCATGATGTCATAAAAGTAATAATTAATAAATTAAATTAAATGGGATTTTGGGGTCTTCCATAAGACAAAATAAATAAAGAAATAAAAATAAAAAAAAAATCATTTAGTCATCTTCCTTATCCCATTGCCGCCCCATCTCTCTCTCATCATTCCTTCACCATATTCCACCATTGTTAAGGGAAAGAAAGCTTAAATTTCCCTGCTCTCTTCCATAAATTCACAAAGTCCCAACATAAAAAGTTCTCTTTACATGTTGAGGAAGCAATAAAGAGTAAAAAGAAGAAGAAACATTTGAAGAAAGGGAAGCCTAAAAACCCTCCAAGCAAGGTTAGTAATGCAAACTTCAAATTTTTAGTTTAATTAGTGTATGTATGGCATCAAGAACTTGTAAATAAATTTAAAATAAAAAAAAATGTGGGGAGGACCAAACTGAAATTTTGGCCAGCTTGATGGATTTAAATGAGTTTAGAAACTTTATTTAGTTGAATGGTTAAGATTAAAAGCACTAAATGTGATTAAATGTATGAGGTTGGTGAATTAGGGTTTTGAACATTAGGGTTTGTGAACCAAAAATGTGAGAAATGAGTAAATGATGTGTTTGACCTATTGTGAAGTGAAAAATGGTCAATTGTGATCAAATGAGTTGTGTGGGAATGGTTGGAAATTAAGTTAAATTCGGAGGGTGTATGGTCATGCTGCTGGCAGCATGACCAAGTCAACTTTGAAGGACCAAAAATGAAATTTTACAAGTCCAATTGATATGGCACCAATTGGGGATGAAAATAGACATAAAATGACACAATTTTCATTTAGGAACCATTCCCAAAAAGTGACCAAAACCTAGTGAACAAATTGACCAAAGTTGGATAAGTGTAGTCTGCCACTGTACAAACTGACCAAATGAACAGTGTTTGTTCATTTAGTCATAACTCGAGCTAGGCAGGTCTAAATGACCTGAAATTTTACCAGTGGTTAGATGATATATAGACCTAAAACTTTCATGAAGAACACAAGTCCAAATTTTGCCAGCAACCAAACCATTTGGCCACCCCAAGTTGGGGACCCAAAACTGCCAGCACCAAAATTTGCCCAGAAAATCTGGGTTGTGTCTAACCCGGCAGCCCTAGTTTATATGGCCATAACTTGAGCTACAAAACTCCAATTAGGGTGATCCAAAAATGAAAATAAACTTAAGACAATAAGGAACATTTTCTATGAAGAAAGTTTTGTCAAATTCCAACAGTAGATTGACCAATGGAACAGTGCAATTAGGGACACCAAAACTGAAAATTTGATAATTTTGCCAAAAGGACTTAAGCTTTGAGAAAATGACCAAAACCAACAAATTTAATGACCAAAATGTGGTATGTGGGTGAAATTGGAGTTCTCATATTTATTAAGCCTTAAAAAGTCAACAATTTGACTTGAATAGTGTAGTGAATAGTAACCCAAAACACAAAAACTTTGAGAACGTCGAAATTAGCACATTAAAGCTAGGTAAAAATGAAGTAAAATTTATTTTTGGAATTTATGCTGAGTTATGGTACTGAAACACTGTGAAACTGTGTGTTTCAACTGAAAAAGACTTGGAAACTCGAAGAGACTGAGTCAAGGCCTAGAGGTGACTCACGTCAGGTCTGTGCACAGTAATTGTTGTTTAAATATATAATTCTTGAAAATTTGATTTTTCTTGAGTTAATTACGAATTGTGTTGCCATTTATGATTGTGAATATGACTTTGAAAATTTAACAGATTTCCAATAAATTATTTGAATAAATTGTTTTGAATTGATTTTATGTTCACACTTAGCATCACAGTATCACATTATTCCTCCTCCATTTATGGGGTTGAGATCATTTATTTTCCTCCCTCTCTGGCTTGCCAGTTGAGGTTGAGATCGGATGAGTACTCATTAGCTAGCTAGCCACCTCCCTCATTAATTTTGATTAATGGGGTTGTAGATTGCTTTGTCGTGGTGTACAACACGGCATTGATCGGAAATTTTGTGTCATGGCTTAAGTGTATATGATTTTGGCAACACTGTGTTTAATAAATTATTTGACTAAATGGTGTTATTATGAGCTTTGATATTTGTGAAATGTGATTGAGAAGTATTCAAATTTTGTTTCATCAATGAACGATTTATGTATTGCATTTTAAATTTTTATTGTGCACCACTGAGTATTTTATACTCAGTGATAGCTTATTTTGCTGTCGCAGATAAGAGCAAGGAGAAAGCAGTAGAGTGAGCTGCTATTGAATTGAGGCCTCCACTGATCTTTTTGTACGGGTATTATTTTATACCCTTGTAGTTAATTTTGATGTAAATGTAGTAATGTTGTATGTATCAATGTAAGTTGAGCAGTTGTAAAATAAATTGTAATAATATTATTTTTGAATTTCCTTCTGTAAATTAATATTTGTACTTGTGAATTTCATACTTTATGCCTTGTGAATGAAGTTAGTAAATATTTTGAGATGATAAATTTTGATTTGGATTGTGGAATTATTTTGAAGTGAATTGAGTTGAATTGATTTGAGATTTATTGGAGGGTGGGAGTTGAGAAAATTATTGGAAGTGTTTTTTTTTAGGTATTTGAAGAACTGTTTTCTCCAAATACAAACGGAACTCTGTCAAAATTTTTATAAAATTTGCGGCAAAATTAAAATGGACAAAAATTTTTACTATTAATTAAACTTTGAATAAATGGTTTTTAATTCCTACCAAAATGCTCACCACTTCCAAAATGTAAGAAAATTGTTTCAAAATCCCTTGTAGGGTACTTAATGAGTTATCGGTAGGTGAAGTTCAGTAGTTCATTAAGTATTCTAAGGGATCATGTTATGCCTTACAGAGGGGTAAGGTGTGACACTATATGTGTAGTAGCAGACACAAGGTATGATTTTGTTCCCCTGAAAGGGACAAGATGCTATGGATGATAAATATATCTTATAAAATAATTGCGAAACGATGTTCTAATAAGGACAGTGATGTGCAAAAAAAAAATTGGCCAGGGATTTCTTAGAGAGAGCATAATTCTATTGTGCGGATCATAATGACTAGATTATGATTGGTATATAACAAGAGAAAAAGGAGAGCTTTGTAGATCCCCTTCTTAAGATATTAGAGGCTAGTTTATAGTTAAGTAGAAAAGAAGACACTGATTTCAAATCAGTGAAAAATAAGCTATAGAATATTGATAGATAAAAGAAAATATAGAAGTGAAAATTTGAATTGTTGGTTAAACCTGATAGAGAAATATCACGAATATTGGGAAGACAAAGTAAACAAAAATTTTAAGATGTATAATGATATTTTGAATTGTCCTATCAGGCAAGGGAGTGAATTAGTAATTAGTAAATTAAATAAAAGTGAACAAGATGGTGCAAAATGGCACATAATCCTAGGTCATAAATAAAGATGAGAGATAACGGTCATAGACCTATGGAAAATTATGAGATAAGCATTTTTCATATAATCGATGGAATTTCCTTATAAAGAAACATGAATCAAAATATTCAATAGAACAATAGTAAGAAAAGATTAATATTATACAAATAAATTAAACGTTGTTTTATATTGTTAGAAGTCTTATATAAACTTAAAGAAAAGAATATTATAAGATTATATAGAAAGGAGAAAGACTAAGTTCTCACTTCATAGGATCACACAAAGTCCTAGAAAGAGTGGATCCGTTAGCACACAGATTTGCTTACCTCTAGAATTGAAATAAATTCAAATTTAACTTATGATGAGAAGCTCAGAAGGAAATTGGCACACGAGGTGAAGCAGTCGAGAAATAAATAAATATCATCAGTTAAAGTGTTATGGACCATCATTCGGACCATGAAGTCACATGAAAATGTGAGAGAGACATGAGAAAACAACACGTATGACTATTTAAAGACTAATAGTGAGTAAAATTTTGGGACTTAATTTCTTTTAAGGGGGGGGGGGGGAGAATTGTAACACCCCTATATTAAGAAGTCTATGCATTATATTATTCCGGTGACTGGTGTCTATCCGGACAGTCAGGATGTCTAGACATATGCTTGTATCACCTAGAAAAGCCCTGAACAAAAATTAATAGTAATTACCATAAGGTGAAATACAAATAAGAAAAATAGAACATAAAAAGGTTAAATGAGCAGGGGGTCACAGCGATGGGTGACCTTACCGAGAAGTGACTACAAGGTCAGTTCCAACCCTAATTTTGAACAGGACATTGTGACACCGCAGTCCTAAGAATTATTGCGAAGCTAGTGGAAAAGAGAAAATCACATAAAAGAGTTGATAAGTAGGTCAAATAATTAGATCAGGGTTCCGAAAGAAATATTGAATTATTGGTAAACAGGATCAGATCGGCGAGGGACAAATTAGTCAATTCACTCTTAGAGGTGACTGTTGGCCTAAATGTCCATTAATATGTGAGAAATCAAATTTATGAAAATTAGATTTTAAAGTGAAGAGTTTATGGAAAGGAAGAGAAACGAAATTAAAAATCAAACTTAATGATATCACCATGACATCACTTAAGTGATGCAAGCATGAGACAAAAATTATTTTAATTTGTAATTTATTTATTTTAGGGATAATTACACTTAAATAATAATAAAAATGAAAATAAAATAAAATATTGTCTTTTTCCTTAACTTAGGTCGCCCCACTCTCTCTCTCATCTCTCACTCCAAAACTCCATTAAAGCTCATTTTGAGCTTGATCAAACCCTAAATCCCACCAAAGAAACTTTAATTTCCACCATTAAACCTTGTATTAAAACCTTGATAAAGAGCTTGACAATAAAGGGAAGAAGAAAGGAAGAAGTTTTGAAGAGTTGAAAACTTCCCAAGTGAGGTTATTAAGATTTCTTTCTTTTTATCTTTAAATTCATACTTAGGTAACTTGATTGAGTGATGACTTGTTGAAATTGAAACAAAAATGAAGGGTTATAAGGTCCTACAATTTTCGGGCAGCCTAGGGTTGATGGGAATTGAAGTGTTTGATGAAGTTATAACATGATTTAGAGCTTGTGTAATGTTGAATATATGATGTGAACATTGAATTGTATGAATTGGAGTTATTGATAAATTAGGGTTCTTGAACCATGAGAAATTAGGGGGAAAAAATTAGAGATTTTGGGATTTGATGCAATTGGACCTAATTGAGGTTTGAAATGGTCAATTGGAGTCATTTGAAATGTGTTTGAATGGTTGGAATGGGATTGAAATGGTGAATGTGATGCTGCCCCAATTGGGCAGTTTGACCTTGGTCAACTCAAATGGCCATAACTGAAAATTGGTTACTCCAATTGGTGTGAGTCAAATTGGAGATGGAAATTAAGACATAATGCAACAATTTTTTTGTGGAAACCCTGCTTTAAAAATGACCATAAGCTAGTGTAAAATTAGGTTAAATCCAAATTAGGCACACTACCCCTGTACAAAACTGACCATATGAACAGTACTTGTTCTAATGGTCATAACTTAGTGTAGGAAGGTTCAAATAACCTAAATTTTATATCGATGGAAAGCTGAGACAAAGCACTACAGCTGTTATGAAGAACACAAACCCAAATTCTGAACATAATTCATATGAAAAGTGAGCTGTATTCGGCACACCAAAACTACCAGAACATAATTGGTACTCAAAATTCTGGGTTAAAACCAATCCGGCCAGCAACCTTGAAATTAACATAACTTGAGCTACAAAAATCCAAATGGAGTGATTCAAAAGGGGAATTAAAGCTAAGACATTAAAGAACAAATTTGATGAAGGAAAGTTTGCCAAATTCCCACTGTAGACAAACCAATGGAACAGTACAAACAAGTAACCCAAAACTGAAAATTTGAGATTTAACCCTAATAGGCTTTGAATTGAATTTGGCAATCAATGCCAACAAAAAAATGACTCAAATGTTGTATGTGGGTATAATTAGAATTCATATCAAATTAGTATGAAAAAGTCAATATTTTGACCAAATAGTTAAATGAATAGTAACCACAATTACACTAAGTACAAAGGACTCACTTTTATGGGATAAATAAAGTATACAAAATTTAATTATTAAATTTATTAATTAAAAATAAATTGAATAGATATTGAAACACCTTAATTATGTGTTTTAGTGGGAAAGAAGCTTCCAAGGAAGGAGGTGGAATTGAACTAAGTGGGAAAGAAGCTTCCGAGGAATGAGGAGGAATTGAACTAAGTCAAGCCTAGATAGAGGTTTGTGCACAACTAACTCTTTTGTTATTTTTCACTTTCAAATTGATTTGAATAAGTTTATTATATGATATATGATTTTTGTTGTGTTGAGAACTTTAGCTTATTGAATGAAATTGTATAAATTAAATATAAATTTTCTTATGCATTTAAGGATTTATTGCATGGTTTTGAGAATTATAAATTTTGAGTTTGATGTGTTACCAATCTTGAGCATGAAATTATAACGATTAAATATGTTAATGGTTGTAAACACTTTTATGAATTGCAATTGTATTGAATATGATTTAAAATCACAGTTGACATGGCAATATATTTTGTGTTCTCATTAGCTTGTCTAGTGAGATATCTCCTCCACTTAATGGGGTGAGTTGCCAGTTGGGGAAGAGTTTGGATGAGTACTCATATATACTAGCTAGTCTTTGTTCCTCCCTTTTAGCCTCAGTTATTGGGAAAGTTTGCCTTATCGTGGTATACAACACGGTATCGATTGTGAAATTTTGTGTCATGGGTCCAACTGTGTGAATTGTTGGCAATGCCCTTTAAATTATGCATAATTTGATAAATTGTGGTCGAAATAAATAATTTGTTAGTGATTCAAAAATATTATATTGTTTCATGATTTAAAAGAGATGTATATAAATAGTTACTATTTGATCAAAATGTTATTCAAATGAATAATTTGCATGACTGAAAATATTGATTTTTGTATGTCATGAATTTTAAAGAATTTAGAAATTTTAAATTTTTGTCTATTATTACTTGTCAAAGTATAACTTGTATTAAGTTTTAAATTATTAATTTGTGCACTACTGAGTTCACCACTCAGTGATAGCTTTGTATGCTATCGCAGGTGAAAGAAAATTTAAAGCAACTGAGTGAGATTACTTGAAGACAATGGGACTATCTTCGGGTATATCATAGGTATACCCTTATACATAGATTTGGATGTAATTAGTAATTATATGTATGTAATTTTATTCGAGTAGTTGCATCAACTCTTTTGCAGTATTATTTTTGGAATGTAATCAAATACAAATTATTGTAATGTTATCTTGAGATTTTATGTACTTATAAAGTTTTGTACTACTAAATTTTTAATACTCTCATGAATGTAAATATTAATTTTGCTACCTTAATGAGATGTTTCAATGTTTGATTTAATTCAAACTGTGTATTGGGTTGCTTGTGCTGATTTATGAAATGAAATTGAACAATGGAGTTGTGGTTGAGAAAATATATTGAGAGTGTTTTTCTTTTTAGGTTTTGAAGAACTGTTTTCTCAAAATACAGACGGCACTCTGCCAAAGTTTTTATAAAAATTATAGAGATTCTAAATATCTAAAAAAAATTTGATTTATGATTGGACTTCGAACGACGGTTTTTAATATCTGAAAAAAAAATTACCCACTAATTTAAAAAAAATGAACGATAATTGTTTTAAAATCCTTTGTAGTATATTTAATGGGTTACCAGTAGGCAAAGTTCTGTAATTCATTTGGTGTACTACGGGATCATGTTATATCTTACGAAGTGGTAAGGTGCGACACATTCTGCTTTTTCATATTATAATACTTCACTTTCACTTTAGTCTGTCTTACTCGACCAAGTTTTACAATCTTATTCTCATCTCGATTTACTATCGGAAATACGTAGCTCTACACAATAGTCCCAAATCGGTACTATAATCTGCAGCTTACAGCACAAACATCGAGAACATTGCGTAGTTACCACGGTATATCCCAATATATCAAGTTTCTCATATACTTATCCTCAATTAGTTGTGCACTCATTCTCTTTCATCTCATATACAGTCTCTTTCTTATTTCCATTCATTATCTTTAATACGATCCTTTTCGGTTGATAATCTATCATCACCTTATGACCTAAAGGGTTAGTGACAAGAATGTCGTCTTCTAACCCATCTATCGGTCTAGGAGACCCATGCTCTGAAGGATCAGATGCCATCGATCCTGTAAAACAGACAAAGAACATATTTGCCTTAATGTCACCTCGACTTTATTTAAAGGCCCATGCATGTAATACACTCTATCTATTTCTATCTTTTTATTTTTTAGGACCGCCTAAACCTTTGCTCTGACACCATTAAATGTAACACTCCTCACCCGTCTACAGTGTAGCTGAGCGAGGAGTGCCACATTCGGTGCCGGAGCACCCTATCTCGTCTTGTCGTGTCTCTTGTAAATTTTAAAGTTCATAGAAAACATGTGGTAAAAAATTTTTTTTAATCACAATTTAATTCTGTGAAAACTCAGGCAGAGTCCCCTCTATTTTATTAACATCTGGCGGGTTCCACTAGCTACTCGTTAAAAAAATTTCGTATCTATTCATCTTGTCATATAACATATCTTTTCTTACTCATACAATTTCAAGTGAATATACTTTTCATTCATTCATTCATATGGGAATTTATATACATACATTTACAGTATCAAAATATAATTACAATTTATCACAAAGTTCAAACTTAATATACATTAGACTGTACATGATACAAAATGCAAAATCCTAATTACATGGGCCCTACCAAAATAAAACACTGCTGAGGTGGACACTGAGCTGTAGCTGTAGCAGATCTGGTTATCGTGTAGTCTATACACTACTGTGGCGACTGCTGCTGTATCTGGTGGGTCTGGTCTCCAGTACCTACGAGATGAAAAAATCAACGCGCTAAGCTAATAGCTTAGTGGTGCATAATTTTAAAGAAAATCAACTAAATAGTTACAATTAATAATTTTGTGTGAAATTTTGCAATTCTAAGTCAATTGCACATTTTACTGCACTTTAGGAATAAAGTATTTATCAGTATCTTTTCTATTTGTTTATTTCTTTTTCTGTCTTTTAAACTCATGTTAGTGTCTTTAATGTCATTTCAGTGTTTTTAAAATCATATCAGTGTATTAGTGCCCAAGTAACTTATAACAGACTATAATGCTAGATACACGGGAGTATACGGGTTAGACAGCCATATATCTACGTTGTATACATCTGTCATGTCAGGCATGAGGCCAGCGAGCAGGCTTTAAAAGTCAAAAATATAATTATGCACAATGGCATCTATCATGTCATCTGTCATGTTAGGCACAAGGCCAGCAGGCAGGCTGTTAAAGCTAGAAATATAATTGGGCACAATGGCCAACGGGTAGGCATATAGCCTGTAGAATAATCATATCAAACATATATTGTCAGTCCATGACTTCCATGTAGGCAGTACTGCTATCTGTAATCCCTAATTAGTATACTAATCAATCCAACTATATATATAAGTCTAGGTATACTTTGGGGAAATTAGTACTATTAAGCACTTATAGTTTTATTATTCATGCTATGTACTATTAAGGGTTCATAACATATTATTATTTCACTTCATGTACTATCTATGCTTTATACCATTTTCATGTCATTATAATGGGAACATAGGTCCCAAGTACATATTCATATAACTTATGTATTTATCATTCTCATTATTTTATTCCATGTACTATACATATTCATAGTATTGTTATTTCACATATGATGGAAACATAGGTTCCAAGTGTGTTTTCATATGACTTATGTGTTTAAAAAACTATTTAGGTAATTTACATTTTATGTTTCAAATGATTTCATGTCACCTTGTAGTGGGAAAGTAGGTTCCACTTACCTATTTCCTGTAATTTAAAATGTAGTGACTTATTAGGGATAAGTCAATAATTTATTTCAAGAACCTTTCTTTAGGTTCAATTATAATATCTTGTCTTTGCATATCAAATTGAGTGACTTGTGGCTACTATTTGGCCATATTTCCTTAATGGAAGTTGTTCCTCTATATCTTTTCTTTATTTTCTTTTTTGAATCATATCATTTGGATTTATATAACTCAAGTTATGGTCAAATAACCATAACTAGGTTAATTCTGGATTTTGGTTCCCTTACTTGGTAGTTTTAATATTGAACTTAACCAATTTATTTGGACAGCTTATAGTGACATTTAGGCCTAGTGTGCTTCATTGGATTTGTTGCCCTATGTCTTATGGTTAGTTAGAAATTTTAATTGTAATTTTTTCAAGTCTTGTGGAACTAATTATAGCCACATTATTGGCCTAGACTTAAATGTCTTATACTAACATGATATCTATTTAGGTCAGTAGCTTTGACCTTAAATTTAGGCTTCATACATTTATAAGTTAAGGAAAATGTCTAAAACAAAGTTTTAGGTTTGTTTCTTTGCTTTCTAGATTATTATGGCTCATTTCATTTGAAGAATTCCAGTGGGAGATATGCTCAAGACACTATTCTGGAGTTAATGGTCATTTATACCATTTCCAGATTTTGTATGCCAACTTAATCAAGTTAATTAACCTAGTTCCTTTAATTTTTTGGGTTTTGG
Source organism: Hevea brasiliensis (assembly GCF_030052815.1). NCBI lineage: Eukaryota > Viridiplantae > Streptophyta > Magnoliopsida > Malpighiales > Euphorbiaceae > Hevea > Hevea brasiliensis. Next base: position 53,663,361 of record NC_079499.1, read on the forward strand.
TCAAAATACCATTATTGTAGGCCTAGGTCTTATTGAAATTTTGGCATTGGTTTCAAGGCATTTAGAGTTCTACGGACCAAGTTATGGCTTCTTTGCCAAAACTGGTCAAATAGTCTTTATTTAGCAATTCTGGGCAGTTTCAATTATGGACAGTTTTAGTACCTTAACTTATGCAAGCAATTTGGCTTAATTAATGGCATTTTTGGGTTCTGTGATCTTCACAAAAGTTGTCGTCCTATGTCTAGCCTTTCCAATGGTATAAATTTCAAGTCATTTGGACCTGTTTTGAGTGAGTTATGACCATTGAGTGACTACTGTTTATATGGTTAAATTCTAGGTTTGCAAATTGCCAATTCTGAATTTGGTCAGTTTTTAGGTCACTATTTAGGCAGAATTTTGGCATGACTTCTGCATAAAATTTGGTCCATTATAAGTCTAGTTTTACCTTCAATTAGCCTCATACCAATTGGGGTCACACAAATTCATTTATGGCTTGAAATGTATATTGCCCTCAATAACCTCAACCTGAATTTGAAAATTTGCACTTCTAATGGACATCATTCACAATTCAATTTAGTCAAATGTCCAACAACTCAATTCAATTAAATCAAATGTCCAACAACAACTCAATTCACTTAAATATCTAGCAATAACTCAATTCAATTAAATCAAATGTCCAATAATTATACAAGTCTCCAAACCCTAATCCAATTGATCAAAACCAGTAATGTACATTCCATTAACTCATTAATCAACATTGATATACATGAAATTTATGCTCTTCTAAGTACATCAAGGCTGCCCAATTGTACATATGCTTGAATCTTCCATATATATTTCATAACCTTACTTCAAAGTACCCATTTCAAGCATACACAAAACATCAAACTACTAATACATGTAATTAGCCTAATCAACTTCATTACCCACCAATTATATGTAAAAAAAAATTAAACTCCTTTAATATCCATGGCTGCCGAAATCATGGCTTCCACATACTCCTCAATTTCCATCAATTTCCTTAACATATCAACTCATTTTAATCATACAACAAGAATTTGAGTAGAAAGGTAAGGAGTTTGAGCACTAACCTTTAGTTGAGATTGTTGAAACTTCACTTCTATCTCTTCAAATTACTGTCAAAAGCTTCCTTGCGAGGTGGGGATTATTTCTTTTGAAGAAACTAGAGAGATTCATGGTGAGATTGAGGGGAAATTGAAGCTTGCATGAAAATGGCTATAGAGGTTTTGGAGAGAGATTCAATTTGGCTAGGTAATGGAGGTTGAAGAAAATGAAGTTTTAGTAGTGGGAAATTCTATCCAGATGGCCTTTAATGGCTCCACTAATGATTAATTAAATATTAAATAATCAAAGTTTCATTATTTACAATTAACACCCCATAATTTCCCTTAATTGCATTTTCTATATAATTTCATTTTTTTATGTGATTTTCAAAATATAATACTATTTATTTTTAATGGAAATTTTGGTCAAAGGCCAACTCTATGTGTCAAATGACCAAAATACCCCTCTTCGGGTTATATTCCCACTTTTTCGTTAATACTGATTAAATCCCTGATTCGACGATTTCTTAAATTTTTATTTTTATCTATACCAATTAACTAGATTTTTTTGATATTTTTAATGTCACTTATACCTCAATAGACCTTTAATTAAGTCCCAAAAATTATTCCTCAGGGTTCCCCACGGTCCTAGGGTCGGCAACTATCTTCGTTGTAACTTCCCGGTGCGGTTACCCATCACTACGGTTCCGGCACGTTTAACCTAGTTACATTTCATCTTTTTTATTTTTCCTTAATTTTTCTTGTATTTTCTTATCATTTATTCCATCATTTCATGTCTCCTCACTATCATTTAAGTATAGTTTCAGACATCCTGACTGTCCAGGTAAGCATCAGCCGTTGGAACAGTAGAACATACAGACTACCGACGGTGAGGGCGTTAAATATTGAGTTTACATGACTTGCATGATTTTGGAAGATGGAGAATCAGTGTAACACCCCTCACCCAACTACAGTGTAGCCGAACAAGGCGTGCTACATTCGGTGCCAGAGCACCCTATCTTATCTTACTTTATTCCTTTAATTATTTTCAAGTTATTATCTTTTAATATCAATATTTTTCAACGGAGAAACTAACAGAGTTTTCCTTATTTTATTACCAGTTGATGTATTTCACTATTCACCTTTTTGAAATTTTCAGTAATATTTTCAAATAAAGATCTCATCCATGTTTATCATTTCTGATAGTGTCCATATATTTTGATTCTTATTCATTACCATGCATATTCATTCATGCTTATTTCATATATAAAAATTCTCATATTTTTATTAATTTATATGATTTACAACTAATTACATAAAGTTCATACTTTACATGACATGCAAATTAATTACAATTCCATAATTTATATTAAAACATACAATTCATGGGCCCTATCTATATGCATTACTGAGGAGGTGACAACTTGAACACTTCTGACACTTCTGCAGACACTTCTACAGATCTTGTGACACCCCTTACCCGTCTACAGTGTAGCCGAGCAAGTTATGCCACTCAGTGTGCCGGAGTACCAATTCATGTTTCTATTACAATTTACCCCTTTTAATTCATTTATTTTCAATTTTTGATAATCTGAATTTTTCCGTAAATTTTATAGAAAGTCCGGCAAAGTGCCGGCTGTAAATTGGAAAAACAGTTCTTCTGAACCTGCTTAAAAACACTTCTAATATAATTTCCAACTCCAAACTCCATTATACACATTCAAGTCAATCTCAAAATGTCAATCTCCAATCACAACACTATTTTCAGAAATTTTTCTTTTCACTTCATCACTTGAAGCACATTCATAAATATTTCTCAATATTTCATTTATCAACATACATTATGCAGATAATTTCAATAATATGAAATTTCATATATTTACATTAATACATAATTATAGTTACAATCCAAACTAATACAAAATGCCAAAATACAAAATGCTCCCAAAATTCTATGTCCTACCATATGCACTGCAAGTGTGAGGTGAATCGAGACTCCGGATGCAAATCTGAAGGCTTACCCGGTCTCATGTCTGCGAGGCTCACCAGCTAGGTCTCCAGTACCTGCGCGTGGCAAAAGCGACGTGCTAAGCAATTCTACTTAGTGGTGACAATATAAAATAAAATAAAATAAAATGAATATGCAGAATGTATGTTTACATTTTTGGTAGACTTAACTTCTAATATTATTTGCATTATTATTTGATTAAAATTTGGTAAGATTTATTATCATTGCCCGAGTAACCCATACTAATTGACTGGGCTGGATAAACGGGTAAACTAGCACTGGGTACTAAGTACCTCGGATCATCACACCATCGGTCACATTGTGTCTCCCGGTGTGCAACAGAACAGCTAATAAGCTGTAATATTTATCAGGGTTAAAACCTAAGTGTAATAGTTCAAATAATATAGCCAAAGGCTATTATGTCACAGAATGGCATGGGAAGCCATGAAACACAGAATGCATGAAGCCATATGCAGTACTGCTAACAGAACCCTATTGGCACGCCAAGCTATCCAAACCAATCTTGTTAGGTATACTAGGGCATTTTACACTTTTAAGTTTCACAATTTTTGGAATTTAAGTTTTAGTGTTACTATTCCATTCATTGGTCAACAAAAATGTTGACTTTTGCATAGGCAATAGGTACATTGGTTCTAATATCATCAACATACCACATTTGGCATTCAAAATTCGTTGGTATTGGTTGCCAATACCATTTCTATGCTTAATGTTAGTTGGGCAGAATTTTCAGTTTTTATGCTTTGTTTTTACTGTTCCATTGGTCAATTTTGCAGTGGGAATTTGGTAAACTGATCAACATGAAAGTTGTTCCTTATTTTGTCTAGTTGCATTTCCTTTTTTTGAATCACTCCATTTGGAGTTTTGTAGCTCAATTTATGGTCCAAAAACCACAATTGGCCAAATTGAAATTCTGTCCAAAATTTCTGGACTGACCATATCTACAGTACAATGAACAGTGGCTGCAACTCACCTTTTGAATATGTTCTGGTCATAATTTGGGAAGGTTTCTTCATGAAAGTTGTTGGTCTATATAAATTTCAGGTCAATTGGACCTTTCTACACTGAGTTATGGCCAAATGACCAAATACTGTTCATTTGGTCATTTTGCCTAGGCAGACTGCAGGTCACCCAGATTAGGGTAAGCTTTTAGTCCACTTGGTTTAGTTTTATGGGCATGGTTTCTTCACCAAAGTTGTGCCATTATGTGTTTAGTTTCATGTCCAATTGGCCTTGCACCAATTGAACCTTTAAAATTCAAGTTATGGCTGCCCAAACCTGGTGGACTCAAGTCCAATTCTGCAGGTCACTCTAATGGCAACCACACCAACCCAAATCTCATCACTCAACACACTTCATTTTTTATTTAAATAGAACTAAATGGTCACTAATACCTATTTTCATCATCACATGGTCAAAGTCCCATTTTTCTACCCAAAACCCTAACTCACACATTACCATTCATGCATTTTCATTGCATTTCTTAAATCCACTTACAAGACGCACATTAAGGGCAGCCATAATAACCTTTTAACTTCATTAAACTCATCACAAACAAACCCTAACCATGGCTGCCAAAAATTTAGGGTTTACATACAAATGGCATTCAACAATTTTTCTTTGTAATTTACACTCATTCAAAGTCCTTAACATGAATTTAAAGTAAAATTCATGGTTAGGTCACTAACCTCTATGGAGTGAGATTTTCCCACTTGCTAAAGCTGTTGTTTTCCTCTTGTTTTCCTCTTCTTTTTGCTCCCAAAAGAATCACCAAGGTGTAAGAGCAAGTTTTTGTGTTGACAATTAGGGTTTTTGGTGGAAGAAAGCTAGGGAAAATCAAGCTTGAAAAAGCTTGTTCATGGTGGCCATGGTGGGAGTGTTGACGTCAAGGAGAAGAAGAGAAGAAGGTGTTCTGATTTTTTTTCATTTTGCAGCCCATTTAGTCTCTTTTAAATATGTTTATGCCATGTGTCAAAATGGGGTTGGTTGGGAGAATCTTAATGACATCACTATGATGTCATAATGCCATTTTCTTTCATTTTCTTTCCATTTCTTGTCTAATTAATTTCAATTAAATTTTTAACAACCTTTAGTTATATTTTATGTTATATAAATTATTTATTTAACTGGACAAGTTGGCCAAAAATCATCTCTGAAGACGAAATGACCAAAATGCCGTCCGTTTGGCTTAACGGGCCAAAATTATCTGTATTGATAGAAAAATTTTTCTAAGTATTTTCTTGGCATTCTAATGCCATAAGAACCTCAATTACCCTTTTTTGAAGTCCCAAAAATTATTTTATAATTTTTCCCCTGGTCTAGGGCTCTTAGTTGTGAGAATCGCAACTTCTCACTAGGTTACCCATCGCTAGGGCACCGGCTCATTTAACTTGGTTGTATTTTATTTCTAAAATTTTTCCTAAATTTTTCTTATTAATATTTGAGTTAATTATGGTTCCTCACTTTAGTTTAAATATTTTTCCTTATGTTCTAGCTATCCGGACCGACATTGGTCACCGAAATAGTAGACTATACGGACTAGCTAAAGTGAAGATGTTACAGATCTGGACTCCAAAAATCCCAGTCAACTGTTAATTGGGTTTTAGCTTCAGTACCTGTGCGAAGGAAACAAATCCATCGCATTAAGTATTTCTGCTTAGTGGTGCAATAATATAACAAGAAAATAATATATACAAATAAAGAAAGAATAGAGCATAATTTAAATATTCAAGAATCAATTTGATTTACTATGATGTTTCTAGTATTAACTATCTTATATGCTATTCATTCCTCTTTGGAAGTACTGAGTTTATAGCCTTACAGTAATAATATTCAATATACATTTTATTCTAGGAATATTGTATTTGAGGTCTCTCTACGATTCTGCAAATTGTATTTTTGTTATATTTCTATTGCTATTCTCTTTCTCACATTTCATTCAATACTTTCTAATGTTTTTGATTGCTAATATGCTTAAATAATTTCAATAATTTACACTGCCCAGGTAACCTATAACAGGCTGACTAAACTGGATAATGGGTCATTGGCACTAGACACCATGGTGCCTCAGGCCGTCATATCATGGGACGCGGAACGTCAACCACGTATGCAGTCAGTATGGCTAAAAAGCCATGATAACACATCATCAGGCATAAAAGCCATGAGTGTGGGTGTAAAGCCATGAGTGCGGGCATAAAGCCATGAATACAGGCATAAAGCCTTTCGTAGTACTACTAAAACAATACCCTATTGGCATGCCAATCTATCAAATTTGACATACGTGTATAGGCAATACATGGGCACATTATACCATTATTTTATTAAATATTTCTATTATAATTTATAGTATTTTAATTTTTATTCATAGCAAAAGCATAAATACAGAAATCTTATTCCTACACAATTTATGTAATTCATCATACCATCTATGATAATTTCAATTCACATCAATCAATTTTCATGTACCATTTGTACATCTAAATATTTTTCTTTCTACAATAATGAGAACTAATGTCTCATTTATACATTAATATGATTCATTTATTCATTACACTATTTATATAACTTATCATTCATATTCCAAGTAATCCATGAACATTTCATTGATTTCAAATTTAACTAAAATTTTCCTAAATCCTAGAGTCACTCAACTTCAAGAATTTAAATTCATTAATCACATTATATATTAATGATCATGTTTGTAATACCTCTTACTTGACTACAGTGTAGCCGAGCAAGGCGTGCTACATTCAGTGCCGGAGCACCCTAACTTATCTTACTTTATTTCTTTAAAAAAAAATTTCTCATTATATTTAATATCGATTATTTTTTGATGGAGAAACTAACGAAGTATTCCCTATTTTATTATCACTTGACGTGCTTTAAAATCACCTGTTTGAAATTTTCAATAATATTTTACAATAAAAATCTCATCAATTATTCTCATTGTGACACCCCTTACCTGTCTACAGTGTAGCCGAGCAAGATATGTCACACAGTGTGCCGGAGCACCAAATCATATTTCAATTCAATTTACCCTTTTTACTTATTTATTTTAAATTTTTTATTAATCTAAATCTTTCGGCAAATTTTACAGAAAATCTGGCAGAGTGCTGCTTTAAATTGGAAAAAATAGTTCTTCTGAATCTATTAAAAATACTTCCAATAAAATCATCACATCATTCTCAGTCAACCACCAATATATTCTAAGCAATTTCTCAATTAACTTCAGTAACTCAAAATTAAATTCAATTCATATCATATTCAACTCAATGAGAAATGCTCACATTTATTAATGAACATAATTCATAGATAGTTACATCAAAAAACATAATTACATGAATTTATAATATTCATTACAGAAGTTTACAAAATACAAAATACCAAAATACCTAAAGTGGCCTAATGTCCTACCAAATGCACTGCAATGTGTGGTGACTCTGAACTTCGTGTGCAGATCTGAAGGCTCACCCTGTATGAGGCCTGCTGAACACCCCAGCTATGTCTCCAGTACCTACGCATGGCAAAAGCGACTCGCTAAGCAATTCTTCTTAGTGGTGAAAATATAAAATAAAATAACTAAGATAAAGTAAATATGCAGAATGTGTGTTTACTTTTTTTTTTAGACTTAATTCCTGATGTTTATTGCAGTATTATTCGATTAAAATTTGATAAAATTTATTATCATTGCCTGAGTAACCCATACTAGTCGATTGGACTGGATAAACGGGTAAACTGGCACTGGGTACTAAGTACCTCGGACCATCACACCATCGGTCACATTGTGTCTCCCGGTGTGCAACAGAACAGCTAATAAGCTGTAATAATTATCAGGGATAAAACCCAAATATAATATATCAATCAATATAGCCAAAGGCTATTTTATCACAAAATGGCCATAAAACTTAGAATGGAATGAAGCCATAAGCAGTACTGCTAACAGAACCCTATTGGCATGCCAACCTATCCAAACCAATCTTGCTAGGTATACTAGGGCATATTACACTTTTAAGTTTCACAATTCTTGAATTTCAAGTTTTGGTGTTACTATTCAATTCATTAGTCAACAAAATGTTGACTTTTACATGGACAATAGGTACATTGGTTTTAATACTCCCAACATACCACATTTTGCATTCTAAAATTGTTGGTATTGGTTGCCAATACCATTTCTATGCTTAATGTTAATTGTTCAAAATTTTCAGTTTTCAAGCTTTGTGTTTACTGTTCCATTAGTCATTTTTGCAGTGGGAATTTGGCAAAATGATCAACATAAAAGTTGTTCCTTGTTTTGTCTAGTTATATTTCACTTTTTGAATCACTCCATTTGGAGTTTTGTAGCTCAAGTTATGGCCCAAAAACCACAACTGGCCGGATTATAATTTTTCCAGAATTTCTGGACTGACCAAATCTATAGTATTTTGAGTAGTGATTGCAAACCACATTTTGAATATGATATGGTCATAATTTGGGTTAGGTTTCTTCATGAAAGTTGTAGGTATATATCTCAGCTTGTAGCTGGTAAAATTTCAGGTCAATTGGACCTTTCTACACTGAGTTATGACCAAATGACTAAACACTGTTTATTTAGTCATTTTGCCCAAGTAGAATGCAGGTCACCCGGATTAGGGCAATCTTTAGGTTAACTTGGTTTGATTTTCTGGGCATGGTTTCTTCACCAAAGTTGTGCCATTATGTGTCTGGTTTCACTTCCAATTGGCCTTAAACCAATTGAAACTCTACAATTCCAATTATTGCTGCCCAAACCTGCTAGACTCATGCCTAGTCCTGCAGGTCACCAAGGGCAGCCACACCAAACTCAATTCCCACTACACAACCCACTTACCAAATGCACTGCAATGTGTGGTGACTCTGAACTTCGTGTGCAGATCTGAAGGCTCACCCTGTATGAGGCCTGCTGGACTCCCCAGCTATGTCTCCAGTACCTGCGCATGGCAAAAGCGACTCGCTAAGCAATTCTGCTTAGTGGTGAAAATATAAAATAAAATAACTAAGATAAAGTAAATATGCAGAATGTGTGTTTACTTTTTTTTTTAGACTTAATTCCTGATGTTTATTGCAGTATTATTCGATTAAAATTTGATAAAATTTATTATCATTGCCTGAGTAACCCATACTAGTCGATTGGACTGGATAAACGGGTAAACTGGCACTGGGTACTAAGTACCTCGGACCATCACACCATCGGTCACATTGTGTCTCCCGGTGTGCAACAGAACAGCTAATAAGCTGTAATACTTATCAGGGATAAAACCCAAATATAATATATCAATCAATATAGCCAAAGGCTATTTTATCACAAAATGGCCATAAAACTTAGAATGGAATGAAGCCATAAGCAGTACTGCTAACAGAACCCTATTGGCATGCCAACCTATCCAAACCAATCTTGCTAGGTATACTAGGGCATATTACACTTTTAAGTTTCACAATTCTTGAATTTCAAGTTTTGGTGTTACTATTCAATTCATTAGTCAACAAAATGTTGACTTTTACATGGACAATAGGTACATTGGTTTTAATACTCCCAACATACCACATTTTGCATTCTAAAATTGTTGGTATTGGTTGCCAATACCATTTCTATGCTTAATGTTAATTGTTCAAAATTTTTTAGTTTTCAAGCTTTGTGTTTACTGTTCCATTAGTCATTTTTGTAGTGGGAATTTGGCAAAATGATCAACATAAAAGTTGTTCCTTGTTTTGTCTAGTTATATTTCACTTTTTGAATCACTCAATTTGGAGTTTTGTAGCTCAAGTTATGGCCCAAAAACCACAACTGGCCGGATTATAATTTTTCCAGAATTTCTGGACTGACCAAATCTATAGTATTTTGAGTAGTGATTGCAAACCACATTTTGAATATGATATGGTCATAATTTGGGTTAGGTTTCTTCATGAAAGTTGTAGGTATATATCTCAGCTTGTAGCTGGTAAAATTTTAGGTCAATTGGACCTTTCTACACTGAGTTATGACCAAATGACTAAACACTATTTATTTAGTCATTTTGCCCAAGTAGAATGCAGGTCACCCGGATTAGGGCAATCTTTAGGTTAACTTGGTTTGATTTTCTGGGCATGGTTTCTTCACCAAAGTTGTGCCATTATGTGTCTGGTTTCAGTTCCAATTGGCCTTAAACCAATTGAACCTCTACAATTCCAATTATTGCTGCCCAAACCTGCTAGACTCATGCCTAGTCCTGCAGGTCACCAAGGGCAGCCACACCAAACTCAATTCCCACTACACAACCCACTTCATTTTTTATTCAAACAAAACCAAATGGTCACTAATTGATCATTAAAACCTACTTTCATCATCAGATGATCAAAGTCTCATTTTCATCCCAAACCCTAACTCAACTATCACAAACCATGCATTATAATTTGCATTTCATCACGCCACTTAAGAGATTCATATTAAGGGCAGCCATACTACCATTTTAGCTCCATAAAAATCATCACAATCTTACTCCAACCAAGGCTACTGAAAATATGGGATGGGCATACACATGGTATTTAATAAATTTCTTTGTAATTTGCACTCAATCATAGTCCTTTAATATGAATTTAAAGAGAAAATCAAGGTTAGGTCACAAACCTCTAATGGAGTGAAATTTCCACTTGCTAGGGTTCTTCTTTTTCTTTTCTTTTTACTCCCAAAAGACTCACTAAGATGAAAGAACAAGTTTTTGTGTTGGGAACATAGGGTTTAGTTGGGTAAAAACTATGGAAATCAAGCTTTAAAAAGCTTGATAATGGTGGCCATGGAGGGAGAGTGAAACGGAAAGGAAGAAGGTTTGAGAAGCTTTTGATTTTTTTTTCTTCATTTTTCTGCCCAATAAGTCTTTTTAAATAAACTTATGCCATGTGTCAACATTGGATTGGGTGGGAGAATTTTAATGATATCATTATGATGTCATAATTTCAATTTCTTTCATTTTCTATCCTTTTCTTGTCTATTTAATTTCAATTAAATTTTAACAACATTTATTCATATTTTATGTTATATAAATTATTTATTTAACTGGACAAGTTGGTTAAAAATCATCTCTGAAGACGAAATGGCCAAAATGCCCTCCGTTTGGCTTAACGAGCCAAAATTGTGTGTACCGATAGAAAATTTTTCTAAGCATTTTCTTGGCATTCTAATGCCGTAAAAATCTCAATGACCCTTCTTTGGAGTCCCAAAAATTATTTTATAATTTTTCCCCCCGGTCTAGGGTTGCTAACGGCCTTTACCGTCACTTCCCTTTTGGGTTACTCATCCCTGGTGTTTCGGCTCGTTTAACCTTAGTGTATTTCGTTCCTATAAATTTTCCTTGATTGTTATGAGCATTATTTAGTTTCTTTATAACTCTTCACTCTAGTTTATTTAAAATTTCAAACATTCTAGCTGCCCAAACCGACATTGGTCACCGGAACAGTAGACTGTACAGACTAGCTAAAGTGAGGATGTTACAACTCTTCCCCTCTAATAAAAATTTCATCCTCGAAATTTATCTGATGCAAACAGTTGAGGGAACTGTTGCCTCATTGTCTCTTCACTTTCCAAAGTTGCCTCTTCAGTGTTGTGGTGCCTCCAAAGCACTTTCACCAGTGGAATTTGTTTATTTCTCAGTTCCTTCACTTCCCGAGCTAGGATCCATATGGGTTCTTCTGTATATGTCAAGTCCGGTTGGATTTCAATCTCTTCCATGGAGATGACATGTGAAGGGTCTGAACGATATCTTCTCAGCATAGAAACATGGAATACATTATGGATTTTATCCAGTTCTGGTGGTAAAGCTAGCCGATAGGCCACTGGTCCCACACGTTCAATGACTTCATATGGGCCAATGAACCTAGGGCTTAACTTACCCTTTCTTCCAAACCTCAGTACTTTCTTTCACGGTGAGACTTTGAGAAATACTTTATCACCAACTGCATACTCTGTCTCTTTTCTCTTCAAGTCGGCATAAGATTTCTGTCTATCTGAGGCAACCTTCAGGTTAGCTTTGATTATCTTCACTTTCTCCTCAGTCTGTTTTACCAGGTCTGGTCCTACCAGCTTATCTTTGCCTAATTCAGTCCAACATACTAGGGTTCTACATTTCCTCCCATGCAGTGCTTCATACGGAGCCATTTGATTGCTAACTTGGTAGCTATTATTATATGCAAATTCTGCCAGTGGGAGGTATCTATCCCAACTCCCCTCAAACTCAATAACACAACTCCTCAGCATATCCTCCAGGATCTATCATATAATTCACATTGTAACTATCATTTCAATTTATTAATTATGAAAATTCAATTAGTTCTTAGGTTTACCTAGATTACTCGTTCTGACTATCCATCCGTCTGAGGATGAAAAGCCATGCTAAAGCGGAGTTGTGTGCCCAAGGCTTCTTCCAACTTTTTCCAGAATCTCGATGTAAACCTTGGGTTTCGGTCAAATATGATGGAAATTGGGATTCCATGCAGTCTAACTATCTCACTGATATACAATTCTGCTAGCTTCTCCAGTGAGTAGTCAGTCCTAACTGGCAAAAAATGTGCTGACTTCGTCAATCTATCCACTATCACCCATACTGCATCATGCTTCTTCTGGGTGAGAGGTAGACCACTAACAAAATCCATAGTGACCCGGTCCCATTTCCATTCAGGTATGCTTAAAGGCTGTAGCAATCCTGATGGAACTTGATGTTCTGCTTTAACTTGTTGACATGTTAAACACTTAATCACAATAGTCAGCTATATCCCTCTTCATACCAGGCCACCAATAATGAGGCTTCAAATCATTATACATTTTTGTGCTTCCCGGGTGCATACCATACTAGTGTGTGCTTCTTTTAGAATACTAGTCTTCAATTTCCCATCATCTGGTACACACACTCTTTCTCTGTAGTACAGACACCCATTTGCTTTCACCTCATAATCAGTTTCCTTTCCCTCTGGAATTTTACCCACAATGACCACTAATTTTTCATCTGTCTTCTGCCCATCTTGTATCTGTTGTAGCAGGTATGGCTTCACTTGTAACTCAGCTAAAATAGCTCATCTTAAGCTAAGGACAGATGGGCATTTAGTGATCTTAAAGTTGTGATGGATTTTCTGCTCAAGGCATCAGCAACTACATTTGCCTTCCCAGGATGATAATCTATCACACAATCATAGTCCTTTAGGAACTCAATCCATCGCCTCTGTCTAAGATTGAGCTCCTTCTGGGTTGGCAAATATTTTAGACTCTTGTGGTCTGTATTGATGTAGCATTTTTCACCATACAAATAATGCCTCCATATCTTCAGTGCGAAGATAATTGCTGCTAACTTCAGGTCATGAGTAGGGTAGTTCTGTTCATGTGGCCTTAACTACCTGGAAGCATAGGCGACCACTTTCCCCTCTTGCATTAATACACACCCTAACCCATTATGCGAGGCATCACTGTAGACCACAAAGTCTTTTCCCGACACTAGCTGTGTTAACACTGGTTCTTCTGTCAACATAGCCTTCAGCCTCTCAAAACTGGCTTGGCACTTGTCGTTCCAGCCAAATTTCACATTCTTGTGCAATAACTTGGTCATTGGAGCAGCTATAAGAGAGAATCCCTTCACAAATCTTCTGTAATATCCAGCTAGCCCCAAGAAACTTCTAACCTCAATTGTATTTCTAGGAGGCTTCCATTCCATCACTGCTTCTATCTTTTTGGGATCCACTCTAATGCCCTCTGCTGATACTATGTGTCCAAGGAAAGAGATTTCACTCATCCAGAAGTCACACTTGGACAACTTAGCATACAGCTTCTTTTCTCATAGGGTTTGTAGAACAATCCTCAAATGTTCATCATGTTCTTCCCTAGACTTGGAATACACCAGAATATCATCAATAAAGGCCACTACAAACTGATCTAAGTATGGATGGAAGATACGGTTCATAAGGTCCACAAATGTTGCTATTGCATTTGTTAACCCAAACGGCATCACTAGAAATTCATAATGCCCATACCGGGTTCTGAATGCAGTTTCTGACACATCTGTATGCTTTACCCTCAACTGAAGATACCCTGATCTGAGATCAATTTTTGAAAATACACTGGCTCCCTTCAACTGATCAAACAAATCGTTAATTCTGGGTAATGGATATTTATTCTTCATAGTTACCTTGTTCAACTACCGGTAATCAATACACAATCTCAAGGTTCCATCCTTCTTCTTCACAAACAGCACCGGAGCTCCCCATGGTGACACACTAGGGCATATGAACCTGTAACACCCTCCCTATATCAATTCCGTGCATTCTACTGTTCCAGTGACCGGTGTCGGTCCGAACAGCTAGAACGTTTGGAAAAATATTTAAACTGAAGTGAGGAACCATAATTAACTCAAATATTAATAAGAAAAATTTAGAAAAAATTTTAGAAATAAAATACAACCAAGTTAAATGAGTCAGTGCCCTAGCGATGGGTAATCTAGTGGGAAGTTGCGGTTCTCGCAACTAAGAGCCCTAGACACGGGGAAAAATTCATAAAATAATTTTTGAGACTCCAGCGAAGGGTCATTGAGGTTTCTATGGCATTAGGATGCCAAGGAAATGCTTAGAAAAATTTTTCAATCGGTACAGATAATTTTGGCTCAATAAGCCAAACGGAGGGCATTTTGGTCATTTCGCCTTCAAAGGTGATGTTTGGCCGACTTGTCCAGTTAAGTAAATAATTATTATGACATAAAATGTGAATAAATATTGCTAAAAATTGAATTGAAAATGAGTGGCAAAGAAAAGAAAAGAAAATGAATTAAAATTGCAATTTTGACCTCATGTTTATGTCACTAAGCACTCTCACCCAATCACGTTGTGACACATGTCCATAAACCACTTAAAATGAGTCAAATGGGCAGAAAATTGAAATGAAAAAACTGAACTCTTCTTCCTCATTTCCTGTCCACCATAACCAAGAAGCTTTTTCTCCATTTTCTCTTTTAAAAGTTGATTTTCCCAAGCTTCCTCACCTCAAAACCTTTTCCTCCCTTCACTAAAAATTATACCCACACCAAGGAGAAGTGTTTGGCAGCCAAGAAAGAGTAAGAAAGTAAAGAAAAATTAAAGTCTTGGTTGGCTTGGATTTGAGCTACAAGAGGTTAGTGCTTATTTATGCATATTTCTCTCTTTATTCCATGTTAGGGACTTAAAATGAGTATGAAATTGTAAGTCAAATGAAATAAAACTTATGTGTATGTACACCATGGAATTTGGCAGCCCTGAGGAAGGGATAATGTTAATGGTTTTGATGGATTTAAAATGGATTAGAAATGGTGTTGATGTATAGACATAAATTTAAAATGGATTAGTATGCCTAATTGACATGTGTTGTGTGAACCTTGAATTTGAGCTAGGGTTTAGACAGAAAAACTTGGGTCTTGTTCATGTGTTGGTGAATGAAAGTTTAAATGGTCAATTAGTGACCATTTGGCTGTGTATGATGAAGAATTGAAGTGAGTTGTAGCCTGGGATTTGAGTTTGGCTAAGCTGGCTTGTGTGACCTGCAAGTCTGGATGTGAGTCCATCCTGTTTGGCCAGCCATAACTTGAATTGTTGAGGTTCAATTGGTGCAAGGCCAATTGAACATGAAACTAGACACATAATAGCACAACTTTGGTGAAGAAACCATGCCCATAAAACCAAACCAAGTGGACCAAAAGCTTGCCCTAATCCGGGTGACCTGCAGTTTGCCTGGGCAAAATGATCAAATGAATAGTGTTTGGTCATTTGGCCATAAATCAGTGTAGAAAGGTCCAATTGACCTAAAATTTTACCAGCAACAAGCTGAGATATATACCAACAACTTTTATGAAGAAACCTAACCCAAATTATGACCAGAACATATTCAAAAGGTGAGTTGCAATCACTATTCATTGCACTGTAGATATGGTCAGTCCAGAAATTCTGGACAGAATTTTAATCCAGCCAGTTGTGGTTTTTGGAGCATAACTTGAGCTACAAAACTCCAAATGGAGTGATTCAAAAAAGGAAATGCAACTAGACAAAACAAGGAACAACTTTCATGTTGATCAGTTTGCCAAATTCCTACTACAAAATTGACCAATAGAGCAGTAAGACATGGCATAAAAAGTGAAAATTCTGCCCAACTAACATTAAGCTTAGAAATGGTATTGGCAACCAATACCAACAAATTTTGAATGAAAATGTGGTATGTTGATGATATTAAAACCAATATACCTATTTCTTAGGCAAAAGTCAACATTTTAGTTGACTAATGAAATGAATAGTAACATCTAAACTTAAATTTCAAGAAATGTAAAGTTTAAAAGTGTAACATGCCCTAATACACCTAGCAAGATTGGTTTGGATAGGTTGGCATGCCAATAGGGTTCAATTAGCAGTACTGCACATGGTATTATGTCATTTTGTGATTTCATGGCTTTTAGCTATTCTAACATTATGTTGATACTTGGCCTTGTGCCTAATGTTATTACAGCTTATTAGCTATTCTGTTACACACCGGGAGATGCATATGTGACTGATGGTGTGACGGCCCGAGGTACTTGATACCAAATGCCAGTTTACCCGTTTATCCAGTTCAGTCATCCAGTATAGGTTACTTGGGCACCCAAAAAAAATGAAAGTGAACAAATTTAATGAAATAATGAATAGAACAAGTACATAATAAATATGATTACCGATAATGATCGAAAAAAAAATTGTCTGCATAAGACATCAAAACATGCACTGCATATTTACTTCCTGTTATTTCTCTTTATTTTATTGTTGGCACCACTAAGCATTATTACTTAGCGCATTGCTTTTGCCACGCGTAGGTTCTGGAGATACTGACTGAGAGCCTAGTAGACCACAGACTGGGTGAGACCTCCTACAGCTCTGCATAGTGTCCGTGTCACCTCACCATCTTTAGTGCATTGGTAGGACACTAGGTTTCATTTTAGTATTTTGTAACTAACTTTTATTTTCTCATGTGTGATTGAGATTTATGTAATGTATTTTGATGTTAATGTAAATAGTGGAAATTGTGTTATGAATGGAAAATTGAGTATTTATTTATTGCTTGTATATGAATACCATGAGAAATGAATGATTGAGAAATGGAAATGTTGTTGAAAAATATTGAGATTTTGATGATGAAATGGAGTTTGGGATTGATTGAAAATTTTGGAAGTGTTTTTCACAGGTTCCGAAGAACTGTTTTCTCCATTTTTAGCCGATACTCTGCCGGATTTTCCATGAAATTTGCGGTACCTCAAATAAATTTATGTTTTCAATAAATGACTTAAATGAATGATATTTCACAAATTATATTCATAACTATGAAAGAAATAAATTAGTAAGAATAAAAATGATTGAAATAAAATAGGGTGTTCCGGTATACTGTGTGACATATCTTACTCGGCTATACTATAGACGGGTAAGGGGCGTCACATTTAGTGGTATCAGAGCACGGTTTGGGCGTATCTGGGCCTAGATCGAGTCCATACCATGCATTGCATTTGTAAGAGCCGAGGTGACACTAATGCAGATCTGTTTGTCTTTGTTATTTTGAATAGGATATGGACACTACATCTCAGAGGGCAGTTGAGGAGGAAGTGGAGAGTCATGCTCCACCTGCAGCCGCTGAGACTGGGGGTGGGGGAGAACCTGCTCCGCCAGCTCAAGCAGAGCCTGCTCAGCCTCCACAGGCCATGTTCCAGCAAATGGCCGAATTCTTCAGACAAATGGCTGGGGTGATGCCACCACCACCACCACCTCCACAGTAGAAATCACACCTGGAATGACTGAGAAAATTTAGAGCAGTGGATTTCTTTGGCAAGAGAGATGATGATGCTGTTACAGCCGAAAATTGGTTGAACAGAACAGGAAGGGTTTTAAAACAACTCCACTGTACTCCAAAGTAAAACTAAGAAGCTGCTGTATCTCTGTTGCAAGATGATGCATATGAATGGTGGGATATGGTGTCTAGTGAAGTACAGCCAGAAGTAATAACTTGGGACTTCTTCCTCTCAGAATTTAAGAAGAAATATGTGGGTAGTGTATACCTGGAAGAGAGAAGAAGAGAGTTCATTAACTTTGAGGCGAGATGTGATGGTAGAGTATGAAAAGGAATTTGTCAGACTAAGCCGCTATGGAAGGGAGATACTCCCTAATGAAGCTGAAAGGTGTAAGAGATTTGAAGAGGGATTAAATGACAACATAAAGATCATAATCACTACCTTGGAAATTACAGACTTCACTAAGTTAGTGGAAGCTGCATTAAAAGTGGAGAAAGTGAGAATAAGTGAGCAAATAAAAAAAGAGAGAGACAGCAAAAGAGGGGCCCGGGTCAGTTTAGCTCATCTCCTGCACCAGGAAAGAAGTTCAAAGGTCCACCTGCACAGAGTTCAGGTCAACCACAAGGTAAGGTTCAGTCCCAGGGACCCAAGCCACAGTTCACCCCTAGGAGAGGTCAGTCCACACCATCAGTGGGTAGCTCTCCAGGGACGGGGTTCAGGGGACTAGCCCCAGCATCTTCTGCATGTCTGCATTGCTTGAAGTGGCATAGGGGGGAGTGTTGGAGAGTGATGGGTGCCTGCTTAAGGTGTGGGTCGACAGAGCATCAGCTGAGGAACTGTCCACGTAGAACTACTACAGCTGCTCCAACACAAGCAAACAGACCTGCTCCTGCACCACAAAGGGGTAGGAAATCTGGCAAATTTGAGGTAGTGGGACCATCACAGAGGCCTGCATCTGAGCCAGCAGAGAGGCCTGAGGGCAGACCACCTGCCAGAGCTTATGCCATGAGAACTCAGGAGGAGCAAGATGCCCCAGACATCATCAGGGGTACATTCTCCCTCTACAATACATCTATGCATGCATTGGTGGATCTAGGATCCACTTATTCATACATCTGCATCAACTTATCTGTAGAAAGGGGGATATTAGTAGGGGAGAGTGACCAAGACATTCTGGTCACTAATCCATTAGGCCATAGTGTAGTGGTGAATAAAGTATACAAGGGTTGCCCGTTAAGGATTCAGGGGTATGAATTCTTGGCAGACTTGATTGAGTTGCCATTCCATGAGTTTGACGTGATTTTGGGAATGGACTAGTTGTCACGTCATTAGGCAATGGTTGATTGTAAATTGAAGAGAATTTCTTTGAAAACTCTTGAGGGTAATGAGATCACAGTTGTGGGGGAAAGGACAGATTTCTTATCCAATGTCATCTCAGCCACAGTTGCAAGAAAACTGATGAGAAAAGGCTATGAAGCCTACCTAGCACATGTGGTGGATACTAGGCAGGCTAAGCCAGATCTGTGTTGTGACACCCCTTACCCGTGTACAGTATACCCGAGTAAGTAATGCCACACGGTGTACTGGCACACTCTAATATTCCTCAATTCATTTATATCATGCTTTTGAAGTTAATTTATGAAATATGATTTATTTTAACCATTTATCAAAAGCATTATTCATTTGAGGTTCCGAAGATTTTAAAGAAAATCCGTGAAGTCTGGCTAAAAATGGAAAAGCAGTTCTTGAACTTGTTAAAAACACTTCCAATATTTGTATTTCATCATCTCAAACTCCAAAATTCCAAAATCTCAACAATATTTCTCAATTTCAATTCTCAATAATCTTTTCATTTCTCAAACATCCATTTCTCATATACAAGCGATAAATACATGCTCAAATTTTTGCATTCATAGTCATAACTTTCATTATTTACATGAACATCAAAATATATTACATGAGTTCAAATACATATGAGAAAGTAAAAATCTGCTACAAAATATCAAAATGACAAAATGACACCTAGTGCCCTACCAATGCACTGCAGGTAGTGAGGTGACACGGACAACTTTGCGAGATCTACGGGATGAACTCACCCGATCTGCGGTCTCTCTGGGCTCACGATCGGGATCTCCGGTACCTACGCGTGGCAAAAGCAACGCTAAGCAATAATGCTTAGTGGTGCAATAATATAATAAAAGAAAATAGCAAGAAAATAAATGTATATAGAATGTGTATGCTTTCTTTGTTTGGTGTTGGTATATTCATTATTTCATTAACTTTGTTCACTTTTATTCATTTGGTTGCCCCAAGTAACCTACACTAGACGACTGGACTGGATAACGGGTAAACTGGCATTGGGTACCTAGTACCTCGGGCCGTCACACCATCGGTCATATATGCATCTCCCGGTATGCAACAGAACAGCTAACGAGCTATAAATAATATCAGGCACAAGGCCAAGTCTCAATACAAAGTCAGAATGGCTAAAAGCCATGAAATCACGGAATGGCATATTGCCATGTGCAGTACTGCTAACTGAACCCTATTGGCATGCCAAACTATCCAAACCAATCTTGTTAGGTATACTAGGGCATTTGAAACTTTTAAATTCTTCAATTTGTGAATTTCAAATTTTTGGTGTCACTATTCATCATTGGTCAACAAAAATGTTGACTTTTAGAATAAAAATGTGTACATTGACTTTGGCACTCCCAACATACCACATTTGGTGTTTAAAACTTGTTGGCATTAAGTGTTAATACCATTTCTAAGCATTAAACCAAAGGAGCAGATTTTTCAGATTTTGTACCATAACTTCACTGTTCCATTGGACACTGTTAATGTGGGAATTTGAAGAAATGTAAAACATGAAATTTGTTCCTTATTTTGTCTAGTTGAATTTCCTTTTTTGAATCACTCCATTTGGAGTTTTGTAGCTCTAGATATGGTCCAAAATCCCAAGCTGGCCGGATGTGCATTCTGCAGAAAATTACCATATCTATAGTGCATGAATAGTGACTGCCACTGCCATTTGGGTTAAGTTCTGGCCATAATTTGGGGTAGGTTCCTTCATGAAAGTTGTTTGTCTATCTCTTAACTTGTTGCTGTAAAAATTTCAGATCAATTGACCAAATCTACAGTGAGTTATGGCCAAATGAACAGTTACTATTCATTTGGTCAATTCTGCAGAATCAGTTTCAGGGTTCCGGATTGGGGCCAAGTTTTGGTCCTCTTGCTTTGGTCTTTTGGGCATGGTTTCTTCAGCAAAAATGTGCCATTATAAGCCTAGTTTCATGTCCAATTGGCCAAACACCAATTGGACTAACACAGCCCAAGTTATGGCAGTGCAAAGGGACTGAATTTTCAGTCCCTATGCTGCTGTCCTAGGGCAGTTTATACCTTGACTTTGCCATACCATTTTTCAGTTCTAATTATGGTCAACATACCTAAAATGGTCACTAATTGACCATTAAAATGTGCTCTAATAATTTCCTAAGCCAAATCAATTTTTCACTCCCCAAAACCCTAATTTAAATTCATAATTTATGCCATTTACCTTAGCTAGCTACTAAGGCATTACTCATCTGTTTATAACTTCAAATATGGTTTCTAATTCACTTCAAGCTCATCAAAAACATTCCTACATATTTTTTTACTAGGGCAGCCGAAATTCAAGTGTTCATACTCATAGGTTTTTTGTTCATTTAAACTACAAATCTTACTATGTTCAAGTCCAAAATCATGGAAATAAAGAGTTTAATGGGTATAAGTGCACTAACCTTGAATGGGCAGAATTTTCGAAGCCCCTAAACCTCACTTTACTTCTTCTTCTTGGCTGCCAAGAGCTTCTCCAAGTGATATGGTCAAGGTTTAATGAAAGGGGTTAGGGTTTAGTGGTGTAAGAAAGGGAGAGATTGAGCTTGATTGAAAAAAAAATCCATGGAGGTGTCTAGGGCAGTTTCGGCTGGCCTTTGGGGAGGGAGGTAGCTGCTGCAATTTGTGTTATTTTGTTCTTCTTTAATCTCTTTTAATAGTTAGTCAAACAATGGCTTAAGTGTGATTGGTCAAAATTTTCTTAATGACATCACCATGATGTCATAAATGCCCCTTTTCCTCATTTTCTTTTCTTTCCTCCACTACTCAAGTTCAATTTAATTTCTAGTAATGTTTCTTCACATTTTATGTCATATTAATTATTTACTCAACTGGACAAGTCGGCCAAAAATCACCTCTGAAGGCGAAATGACCAAAATGCCCTCCGTTTGGCTTAACGGGTCAAAATTGTCTGTACCGATTGAAAATTTTTTCTAAGTATTTTCTTGGCATTCTAATGCCATGGGAACCTCAATAACCCTTCTTTGGAGTCCCAAAAATTATTTTATAATTTTTCCCCCGGGTATAGGGCTCCTCATTGCGAGAACCGCAACTTACCTCTGGTTACCCATCGCTTGGGCACCGACTCGTTTGACTTGGTTGTATTTTATTTCTAAAATTTTTACTAAATTTTTCTTATTAATATTTGAGTTAATTATGGTTCTGACTTTAGTTTAAATATTTTTTCGGACATTCTAGCTGTCCGGACGACACCGGTCACCGGAACAGTAGGATGTACGGAGTGGTTATCGGGAGGGTGTTACAACTCTTCCCCTCTAATTTAAATTTCGTCCTCGAAATTTACAGTCTAAACAGTTGAGGGAACTATTGCCTCATCGACTCTTCACTTTCCCAAGTTGCCTCCTCGGTGTTGTGGTGCCTCCAAAGCACTTTCACCAATGGAATTTGCTTGTTTCTCAACTCTTTCACTTCCCGAGCCAAGATCCGTAGAGGTTCTTCTTCGTATGTCAAATTCGGCTGTATTTCAATTTCTTCTCTGGAGATGACATGTGAAGGATCTGAGCGGTATCTTCTGAGCATAGACACGTGGAACACATTGTGGATCTTGTCCAGCTCTGGTGGTAAAGCTAGCCTATAGGCCACTGGACCCACACGTTCAATGACTTCATATGGGCCAATGAACCTAGGGCTCAACTTACCTTTTCTTCCAAACCTCAACACCTTCTTCCATGGTGACACCTTGAGGAACACTTTGTCGCCAACCCCATAGTCTATTTCTTTTCTCTTCAGGTCGGCATAGGATTTACATGCATGCGAGGCAACCTTCAAGTTGGCTTTGATTGATTTCACCTTCTCCTCAGCCTGTTTCACCAGGTCTGGCCCTACCAGTTTGTCTTCGCCCAATTCAGTCCAGCACACTGGAGTTCTACATTTTCTCCCATACAGCGCTTCATACGGGGCCATTTGGATGCTAGCTTGGTAGCTATTGTTGTATGCAAATTCTGCCAGTGGGAGGTATTTATCCCAACTTCCCTCAAACTCAATGACACAACTCCTCAGCATATCCTCAAGGACCTGACAAGTATTTCACGTTATTGTTATCATTTCAATTCAATATTTGTATCAATTTCATTGGTTTCAATTATTTACCTGGATTACTCTTTCAGATTGCCCATCCGTCTGAGGATGGAAAGCTGTGCTGAAATGGAGTTGTGTACCCAAGGATTCATGCAACTTCTTCCAAAATCTCGATGTAAACCTTGGGTCTCGATCAGATATGATGGAAAGTGGAATTCCATGTAGTCTAACTATCTCACTAATATACAATTCTGCTAACCTCTCTAGTGAGTAGTTAGTCCTAACTGGCAGAAAGTGTGCTGACTTTGTCAATCTATCAACTATCACCCATGCTGCATCATGTTTCTTCCGGGTGAGAGGTAGACCACTTACAAAATCCATGGTGACCCGATCCCATTTCCATTCAGGTATGCGTATCGGCTGTAGCAAACCCGATGGAACTTGATGTTCTGCCTTGACTTGCTGACATGTCAAACATTTAGTCACATAGTCAGCTATGTCTTTCTTCATACCAGGCCACCAATACTGAAGCTTCAGATCATGATACATCTTTGTACGTCCTGGGTGCATAGCATATACACTAGTGTGTGCCTCTTTTAGAATATTGGCTTTCAATTCCCCATCATCCGTACACAGTCTTTCTTTGTAGTATAGACACCCATCGACTTTCACCCCATAGTCGATTTACTTTTCCCTCTGAGATCTTGCTCATAATAGCCATTAACTTTTCATCTGCCTTTTGCCCATCTAGTATCTGCTGTAGCAGGTTTGGCCTCACTTGCAACTCAGCCAAAATAGCTCCATCTCGAATCAAGGTTAGACGGGCATTCAATGATCTCAAAGCTGTCATGGATTTTCTGCTCAAAGCATCAGCAACTACATTTGCCTTCCTAGGATGGTAGTCAATTACACAGTCATAATCCTTCAGGAACTCAATCCATCACCTCTGTCTAAGGTTGAGCTCCATGCAGGTTGGCAAATATTTGAGCTTTTGTGGTCGGTGTAAATATAGCACTTTTCACCATACAAGTAATGCCTCCATATCTTGATCTGAAGATAATTGCTGCAAGCTCTAAATCATGGGTAGGGTAGTTACATTCATGTGGCCTTAGGTCTAGAAGCATAGGCGATCACTTTCCCCTCTTGCATCAATACACACCTAACCCATTATGTGAGGCATCACTATAGACCACAAAGTCCTTTCCGGACCTTTGTTTGTGTGCTGCCGGTGCCTCTGTCAACATAGCCTTCAATTTCTCAAAGCTGGTCGACACTTGTCATTCCAGTCAAATCGACATTCTTGTGTAACAACTTGGTCATTGGAGCAGCTATTAGGGAAAATCCCTTCACAAATCTTCTGTAATACCCAGCTAGCCCCAAGAAGCTTCTGACCTCAGTTGTGTTTCTGGGAGGCTTCCATTCCATCACTGCTTCTATTTTCTTGGGATCCACCCTAATCCCATCAGCTGACACTATGTGTCCAAGGAATGCAATCTCATTCACCAAAAGTCACACTTGGACAACTTAGCATACGACTTCTTTTCATGAGGTTTGCGTAACAATCCTCAAATGTTCATCATGTTCTTCCCTGGTCTTGGAGTACACCAGAATGTCATCAATAAAAACCACTACGAACCGATCTAGGTATGGATGGAAGATACGGTTCATAAGGTCCATGAACGCCGCTGGTGCATTTGTTAGGCCAAAGGGCATCACCAGAAACTCATAATGTCCATACCGGGTCTGAATGCGATCTTGGGCACATCTACATCTTTCACCCCGGTGATGATACCACGATCGAGATCAATCTTAGAAAATACTACTGCTCCCTTCAACAGATCAAAAAGATCATCAATCCTGGGCAACGGATATTTGTTCTTAACAATCACTTTATTCAACTGCAGGTAATCAATACAAATCATCAAAGTCCCATCATACTTTTTCACAAACAGCACTGGAGCTCCCCATGGTGACACATCAGCGTATAAACCCCTTATCAAGCAACTCTTGCAGCGAGTTTTCAACTCCCTCAATTCGATGGGTGCCATCCTATAAGGAGCAATGGAAATGGGTCTTTGTGCGGAAGTGTCTCAATAGCAAATTCGACTTCCCTTTCTGGTGGCAAACCAGGCAACTCTTCAGGAAATACTTCTGGGAAGTCTCTCACTGTGGGTATGTCACTCAAGTTTGGCTTAGCCTGCCTAGTATCCACCACATGTGCTAGGTAGGCTTCACAGCCTTTTCTCATCATTCTTCTTGCAACTGTGGCTGAGATGACATTGGACAAGAAATCATCCTTTCCCCACAAGCGTGATCTCATTACCCTCGGGGTTTTCAAAGAAATTCTCTTCAATTTGCAATCAACTATTGCACGATGGCGTGACAACGGTCCATTCCCAAAATCACGTCAAACTCATGGAAAGGCAACTCAATCAAGTCTGCCAAGAATTCATACCCTTGAATCCTTAACGGGCAACCTTTGTATACCTTATTCACCACTACACTGTGGCCCAATGGATTAGTGACCAGAATGTCTTGGTCACTCTCCCCTACTAGTATCCCCCTTTCTACGGGTAAGTTGATGCAAATGTAGGAATGTGTGGATCCTGGATCCACCAATGCATGCACAGGAGTATTGTAGAGGGATAACGTACCCCTGATGACGTCCGGGGCATCTTGCTCCTCCTGAGCTCTCAAGCCATAATTTACGGCGGGTGGTACATTATCCGGCCTCTCTGTGGCTCGGATGTAGGCCTGCGAGATGGTCCCACGGCTTGTTTACGGACCTTCTACCCCTTGGTGGTGCGGGGCGGTGCATGCGCTTGTGTTGGAGCAGCTGTAGTAGTTCTGCGTGGACAGTTTTTCAACTGATGCTCTGTTGACCCACACCTCAAGCAAGCACCAGTTACTCTCCAACACTCCCCCTTGTGCCATTTTTGACAGTGTGGACATGCAGAAGATGTTGGGGCTGGTCCCCTGAACCCCATCCCTGGAGAGCTGCCCACTGATGGTGTGGACTAACCTCTCCTAGGGGTGAACTGTGGCCTGGGCCCCTGAGACTAACCCTGACCATGTGGTTGACCCGAACTCTGTGCAGGAGGACCCTTGAACTTCTTTCCAAATGCAGGAGCTGAGCTAGACTGTCCGGGTCCCCTCTTCTGCTGTCTCTCCCTTCTGGTCTGCTCACTGATTCTCACTTTTTCTACCCTTATTGCTGCTTCCACTAGCTTGCTAAATTATGTGATTCCCAAGGCAGTGAGCTGTATCTTGATATTGTCATTCAGTCCCTCTTCAAATCTCTTGCACCTTTCAGCTTCATTGGGGACTATCTCCCTTCCGTAGGGGCTTAATCGGACAAATTCCTTCTCGTATTCGGCCACTGACCACTGCCTCTGCCTCAGATTAATGAACTCTCTCCTTCTCTCTTCCAGGTATATAGTACCCACATACTTCTTCTT
Source organism: Hevea brasiliensis (assembly GCF_030052815.1). Taxonomy (NCBI): domain Eukaryota; kingdom Viridiplantae; phylum Streptophyta; class Magnoliopsida; order Malpighiales; family Euphorbiaceae; genus Hevea; species Hevea brasiliensis. The sequence goes on from NC_079499.1 coordinate 53,690,116, forward strand.
AAATTCTGAAAGAAAGAAATCCCAAGTTACAGCTTCTGGCTGCACTTCACTGGACACAGTGTCCCACCACTCATATGCATCATCTTGCAGCAAAGAGATGGCAGCTTCCAGGTTTTGCTCTAGAGTGCAGTGGAGTTGTTTTAGGACTCTGCCTGTTCTGTTCAACCAATTCTACAATGGAGTCATCTTCTCTCTTGCCATAAAAGTCCACAGCTCCAAACTTCCTTAGTCTTTCCAGGTGTGATTTCTGCTGTGGAGCTGGTGGTGGTGGTGGTGGTGCTGGCATTACCCCGGCCATTTGTCTAAAGAAGTCGGCCATTTGTTGGAACATGGCCTGTGGAGGCTAAGTAGGCTCTGCTTGAGCTGGCGGAGCAGATTCTCTCATGCCCCCAGTCTCAGCTACTGCAGGTGGAGCATGACTCTCCACTTCCTCCTCAACGGCTCTCTGAGATGAAGGGTCCATATCCTATTCAAAATAAGAAAAATAAACAGATCTGCATTAGTGTCACCTCGACTCTTACAAATGCAATGCATGGTATGGACTCGATCTAGGACCAGAAATGCCTAAACCGTGCTCTGATACCACTAAATGTGACACCCCTTACCCGTGTACAGTATACCCGAGTAAGTAATGCCACACGGTGTACTGGCACACTCTAATATTCCTCAATTCATTTATATCATGCTTTTGGAGTTAATTTATGAAATATGATTTATTTTAACCATTTATCAAAAGCATTATTCATTTGAGGTTCCGAAGATTTTAAAGAAAATCCGGCGGAGTACCGGCTAAAAATGGAGAAAATAGTTCTTCGGAACCTGTTAAAAACACTTCCAATATTTGTATTTCATCATCTCAAACTCCAAAATTCCAAAATCTCAACAATATTTCTCAATTTCAATTCTCAATAATCTTTTCATTTCTCAAACATCCATTTCTCATATACAAGCGATAAATACATGCTCAAATTTTTGCATTCATAGTCATAACTTTCATTATTTACATGAACATCAAAATATATTACATGAGTTCAAATACATATGAGAAAGTAAAAATCTGCTACAAAATATCAAAATGACAAAATGACACCTAGTGCCCTACCAATGCACTGCAGGTAGTGAGGTGACACGGACACTGTGCAGATCTACAGGATGAACTCACCCAGTCTGCAGTTTACTGGGCTCACGATCAGGATCTCTAGTACCTACGCGTGGCAAAAGCAACGCGCTAAGCAATAATACTTAGTGGTGCAATAATATAATAAAAGAAAATAGTAAGAAAATAAATGTATCTAGAATGTGTATGCTTTCTTTGTTTGGTGTTGGTATATTCATTATTTCATTAACTTTGTTCACTTTTATTCATTTGGTTGCCCCAAGTAACCTACACTAGACCACTGGACTGGATAATGGGTAAACTGGCACTGGGTACCTAGTACCTCGGGCCGTCACACTATCGATCACATATGCATCTCCAGGCAATGTAGCGACTAACAAGTCAGAATAATATCAGGCACAATGCCAAGTCTCAATACAAAGTCAGAATGGCTAAAAGCCATGAAATCATGGAATGGCATATTGCCATGTGCAGTACTGCTAACTGAACCCTATTGGCATGCCAAACTATCCAAACCAATCTTGTTAGGTATACTAGGGCATTTGAAACTTTTAAATTCTTCAATTTGTGAATTTTAAATTTTTGGTGTCACTATTCATCATTGGTCAACAAAAATGTTGACTTTTAGAATAAAAATGTGTACATTGACTTTGGCACTCCCAACATACCACATTTGGTGTTTAAAACTTGTTGGCATTAAGTGTTAATACCATTTCTAAGCATTAAACCAAAGGAGCAGATTTTTCAGATTTTGTACCATAAATTCACTGTTCCATTGGACATCATATCGTGGGAATTTGAAGAAATGTAAAACATGAAATTTGTTCCTTATTTTGTCTAGTTGAATTTCCTTTTTTCAATCACTCCATTTGGAGTTTTGTAGCTCTAGATATGGTCCAAAATCCCAAGCTGGAAGGATGTGCATTCTGCAGAAAATTACCATATCTACAGTGCATGAATAGTGACTGCCACTGCCATTTGGGTTAAGTTCTGGCCATAATTTGGGGTAGGTTCCTTCATGAAAGTTGTTTGTCTATGTCTTAACTTGTTTCTGTAAAAATTTCAGGTCAATTGACCAAATCTACAGTGAGTTATGGCCAAATGAACAGTTACTATTCATTTGGTCAATTCTGCAGAATCAGTTTCAGGGTTCCGGATTGGGGCCAAGTTTTGGTCCTCTTGCTTTGGTCTTTTGGGCATGGTTTCTTCAGCAAAATTGTGCCATTATAAGCCTAGTTTCATGTCCAATTGGCCAAACACCAATTGGACTAACACAGCCCAAGTTATGGCAGTGCAAAGGGACTGAATTTTCAGTCCCTATGTCTTGCCCTAGGCGATTTATACCTTGACTTTGCCATACCATTTTTCAGTTCTAATTATGGTCAACATACCTAAAATGGTCACTAATTGACCATTAAAATGTGCTCTAACAATTTCCTAAGCCAAATCAATTTTTCACTCCCTAAAACCCTAATTCAAATTCATAATTTATGCCATTTACCTTAGCTAGCTACTAAGGCATTACTCATATGTTTATAACTTCAAATATGGTTTCTAATTCACTTCAAGCTCATAAAAAACATTCCTACATATTCTTTTACTAGGGAAACCGAAATTCAAGTGTTCATACTCATAGGTTTTTTGTTCATTTAAACTACAAATCTTACTAAGTTCAAGTCCAAAATCATGGAAATAAAGAGTTTAATGGGTATAAGTGCACTAACCTTGAATGGGAAGAATTTTCCAAGCCCCTAAACCTCACTTTACTTCTTCTTCTTGGCTGCCAAGAGCTTCTCCAAGTGATATGGTCAAGGTTTAATGAAAGGGGTTAGGGTTTAGTGGTGTAAGAAAGGGAGAGATTGAGCTTGATTGAAAAAAAAATCCATGGAGGTGTCTAGGGCAGTTTCGGTTGGCCTTTGGGGAGGGAGGTAGCTGCTGCAATTTGTGTTATTTTGGTCTTCTTTAATCTCTTTTAATAGTTAGTCAAACAATGGCTTAAGTGTGATTGGTCAAAATTTTCTTAATGACATCACCATGATGTCATAAATGCCCCTTTTCCTCATTTTCTTTTCTTTCCTCCACTACTCAAGTTCAATTTAATTTCTAGTAATGTTTCTTCACATTTTATGTCATATTAATTATTTACTCAACTGGACAAGTCGGCCAAAAATCACCTCTGAAGGCGAAATGACCAAAATGCCCTCCGTTTGGCTTAACGGGTCAAAATTGTCTGTACCGATTGAAAATTTTTTCTAAGTATTTTCTTGGCATTCTAATGCCATGGGAACCTCAATAACCCTTCTTTGGAGTGCCAAAAATTATTTTATAATTTTTCCCCCGGGTATAGGGCTCCTTGTTGCGAGAACCGCAACTTACCTCTGGTTACCCATCGCTTGGGCACCGACTCGTTTGACTTGGTTGTATTTTATTTCTAAAATTTTTACTAAATTTTTCTTATTAATATTTGAGTTAATTATGGTTCCTGACTTTAGTTTAAATATTTTTCCGGACATTCTAGCTATCCGGACCGACACCGGTCACCGGAACAGTAGGATGTACGGAGTGGTTATCGGGAGGGTGTTACATGTGTGACATACCCACAGTAAAAGACTTCCCAGATGTGTTCCCTAAAGAATTGCCTGGTTTGCCACCAGAAAGGGAAGTTGAATTTGCTATTGAGACACTGCCGGGTACAACACCAATCTCTATTGCTCCTTATAGGATGGCACCCATAGAATTGAAGGAACTGAAAATCCAGTTACAGGAGTTACTGGATAAGGAGTTTATACACCCCAGCGTGTCACCATGGGGAGCTCCAGTGCTGTTTGTGAAAAAGAAGGATGGGACTTTGAGGTTGTGCATCGATTACCGACAGTTGAATAAAGTGACTGTGAAGAATAAATATTCGTTGCCTAGAATTGATGATCTGTTTGATCAGTTGAAGGGAGCAGGAGTATTTTCAAAAATTGATCGTAGATCAGGGTATCATCAGTTAAGGGTGAAGGATGCAGATGTGCCAAAGACTGCATTCATGACCTGATATGGGCATTATGAGTTCCTAGTGATGCCCTTTGGCCTAACAAATGCACCAGCGGCATTCATGGACCTTATGAACCTTATCTTCCATCCATACCTAGATCGGTTCGTAGTGGTCTTTATTGATGATATTTTGGTGTATTCCAAGACCAGGGAAGAACATGATGAGCATTTGAGAATTGTTCTGCAAATCCTGAGAGAAAAAAAGTTGTATGCTAAGTTGTCCAAGTGTGACTTCTGGTTGAATGAGATTGCATTCCTTGCACACATAGTGTCAGCTGATGGGATTAGAGTGGATTCCAAGAAGATAGAAGCAGTGATGGAATGGAAGCCTCCCAGAAATACAACTGAGATCAAAAGTTTCTTGGGGCTAGCTGGGTATTACAGAAGATTTGTGAAGGGTTTTCGTTAATAGCTGCTCCAATGACCAAGTTGTTAGTGTAGGGGAAAGACTTTGTGGTCTACAGTGATGCCTCACATAATGGGCTAGGATGTGTATTGATGCAAGAGGGGAAGGTGGTCGCCTATGCTTCTAGGCAGCTAAGGCCACATGAACAGAATTACCCTACCCATGATCTAGAACTTGCAGCAATTATCTTTGCACTGAAGATATGGAGGCATTAGTTATATGGTGAAAAGTGCTACATTTACACAGACCACAAAATCTAAAATACTTGCCAACCCAGAAGGAGCTCAACCTTAGACAGAGGCGATGGATTGAGTTCCTGAAGGACTATGATTGTGTAATCGACTATCATCCTGGGAAGGCAAATGTAGTTGCTGATGCTTTGAGCAGAAAATCCATCACAGCTTTAACATCATTGAATGCCCGTCTATCCTTGGCTCGAGATGGAGCTATTTTGGCTGAGTTGCAAGTGAGGCCAAACCTGCTACAGTAGATTTTAGATGGGCAGAAGGTAGATGAGAAGCTAAAGGCTATTATGAGCAAAATTCTAGAAGGGAAAGAAACTGACTATGAAGTGAAAACAGATGGGTGTTTGTACTACAAAGGAAGATTATGTGTACCAGATGATGGGGAATTAAAAGCCAATATCCTGAAAGAGGCACATACCAGTGTCTATGCTATGCATCCAGGAAGTACAAAAATGTATCATGATCTGAAGCTTCAATATTGGTGGCCTGGTATGAAGAAGGACATAGCTGACTATGTGACTAAATGCTTGACATGTCAGCAAGTCAAGGCAGAACATCAAGTTCCATCGGGATTGCTATAGCCTATACGTATACCTGAATGGAAATGGGATTGGGTCACTATGGATTTTGTAAGTAGTCTACCTCTCACCCAGAAGAAGCATGATGCAGTATGGGTGATAGTAGATAGATTGACGAAGTCAGCACACTTTCTGCTAGTTAGGACTGACTACTTACTGGAGAAGTTAGCATAATTATATATCAGTGAGATATTTAGACTGCATGGAATTCCACTTTCCATCATATCTGATCGAGACCCAAGGTTTACATCGAGATTTTGGAAGAAGTTGCATGAGTCCTTGGATACACAACTCCACTTCAGCACAGCTTTCCATCCATAGACGGATGGGCAATCAGAAAGAGTAATCCAAGTAAACAATTGAAACCAATTGAACTAATATAAATATTGAACTGAAATGATAATAATAACATAAAATATATGTCAGGTCCTCGAGGATATGCTGAGGAGTTGTGTCATTGAGTTTGAGAAAAGTTGGGATAGATACCTCCCACTGGTAAAATTTGCATACAACAATAGCTATCAAGCTAGCATCCAAATGGCCCCGTATGAAGCACTGTATGGGAGGAAATATAGAACTCCAGTATGCTGGACTGAATTGGGCGAAGATAAACTGGTAGGGCCAGACCTGGTGAAACAGACTGAGGAGAAGGTAAAGCTAATCAAAGCCAATCTGAAGGTTGCCTCAGACAGACAAAAATCCTATGCCGACCTGAAGAGAAAAGAAATAGAGCATGCGGTTGGCGACAAAGTGTTCCTCAAGGTGTCACCGTGGAAGAAGGTACTGAGGTTTGGAAGAAGAGGTAAGTTAAGCCCTAGGTTCATTGGCCCATATGAAGTCATTGAACGTGTGGGTCCAGTGGCCTATAGGCTAGCTTTACCACCAGAACTAGACAAGATCCATAATGTGTTCTACGTATCTATGCTAAGAAGATACTGCTCAGATCCTTCACATGTCATCTCCATGGAAGAAATTGAAGTACAACCGGACTTGACATATGAAAAAGAACCCATACGGATCCTGGCTCGGGAAGTGAAAGAGTTAAGGAATAAGTAGATTCCACTGGTGAAAGTGCTTTGGAGGCATCACAACACCGAGGAGGCAACTTGAGAAAGTGAAGAGACGATGAGGCAACAGTTCCCTCAATTGTTTGCATCAGGTAAATTTCGACGACGAAATTTAAATTAGAGGGGAAGAGTTGTAACACCCTCCCTATAGCAATTCCGTGCATTCTACTATTCTAGTGGCCGGTGTCGGTCCGGACAACTAGAACGTCTGAAAAAATATTTAAACTGAAGTGAGGAACCATAATTAACTCAAATATTAATAAGAAAAATTTAGGAAAAATTTTAGAAATAAAATACAACCAAGTTCAATGAGTCGGCGCCCTAGCGATGGGTAACCTAATGGGAAGTTGCGGTTCTCGCAACTAGGAGCCCTAGACCAGGGGGAAAATTCATAAAATAATTTTTGAGACTCCAGAGAAGGGTCATTGAGGTTTCTATGGCATTAGGATGCCAAGGAAATGCTTAGAAAAATTTTTCAATTGGTACAGATAATTTTGGCTCAATAAGCCAAACGGAGGGCATTTTGGTCATTTCGCCTTCAAAGGTGATTTTTGGCCGACTTGTCCAGTTAAGTAAATAATTATTATGACATAAAATGTGAATAAATACTGCTAAAAATTTAATTAAAAATGAGTAGCAAAGAAAAGAAAACAAAAGGAATTAAAATTGTAATTTTGACCTCATGCTTATGTCACTAACCACTCTCACCCAATCACATTGTGACATATGTCCATAAACCACTTAAAATGAGTCAAATGGGCAGAAAATTGAAATGAAAAAACTGAGCTCTTCTTCCTCATTTCCCGTCCACCATAACCAAGAAGCTTTTTCTCCATTTTCTCTTTTAAAGGTTGATTTTCCTAAGCTTCCTCACCTCAAAACCTTTTCCTCCCTTCACTAAAAATTATACCCACACCAAGGAGAAGTTTTTGGAAGAGTAAGAAAGTAAAGAAAATTTAAAGTCTTGGTTGGCTTGGATTTAAGCTACAAGAGGTTAGTGCTTATGCATATTTCTCTCTTTATTCGATGTTAGGGACTTAAAATGAGTATGAAATTGTAAGTCAAATGAAATAAAACTTATGTGTATGTACACCATGGAATTTGGAAGCCCTAAGGAAGGGATAATGTTGATGGTTTTGATGGATTTAAAATGGCTTAGAAATGGTGTTCATGTGTAGACATAAATTTGAAATAGATTAGTATGCCTAATTGACATGTGTTGTGTCAACCTTGAATTTGAGCTAGGGTTTGGGCACAAAAACTTGGGTCTTTCTCATGTGTTGGTGAATGAAAGTTTAAATGGTCAATTAATGACCATTTGGCTATGTATGATGAAGAATTGAAGTGAGTTGTAGCTTGGGATTTGAGTTTGGCTAAGCTGCCTTCAGTGACCTGCAGTTCAGGATGTGAGTCCAGCCTATTTAGGCAGCCATAACTTGAATTGTAGAGGTTCAATTGGTGCAAGGCTAATTGGACATGAAACTAGACACATAATAGCACAACTTTGGTGAAGAAACCATGCCCATAAAACAAAACCAAGTGGACCAAAAGCTTGCCTAATCCGGGTGACCTGCAGTCTGCCTGGGCAAAATGACCAAATGAATAGTGTTTGGTCATTTGGCCATAAATCAGTGTAGAAAGGTCCAATTGATTTGAAATTTTACCAGCAGCAAGTTGAGATATAGACCAACAACTTTCATGAAGAAACCTAACCCAAATTATGACCAAAACATATTCAAAAGGTGAGTTGTATTCACTATTCATTGCCCTGTAGATATGGTCAGTCCAGAAATTTTGGACAGAATTTCAATCCGGCCAGTTGTGGTTTTTGGACCATAAATTGAGTTACAAAACTCCAAATGGAGTGATTCAAAAATGGAAATGCAACTAGACAAAATAAGGAACAACTTTCATGTTGATCAGTTTGCTAAATTCCCACTGCAAAATTGACCAATAGAATAGAAAAGACAAGGCATAAAAAGTGAAAATTCTGTCCAACTAACATTAAGCTTAGAAATGGTATTGGCAACCAATACCAACAAATTTTGAATGCAAAATGTGGTATGTTGATGATATTAAAACCAATGTACCTATTGCCTAGGCAAAAGTCAACATTTTAGTTGACTAATGAAATAAATAGTAACACCTAAACTTAAATTTCAAGAATTATAAAGTTTAAAAGTGTAACATGCCCTAGTGCACCTAGAAAAATTGGTTTGGATAGGTTGGCATGCCAGTAGGGTTCAGTTAGCAGTATTGCACATGGCATTATGTCATTATGTGATTTCATAGCTTTTAGCCATTCTAACATTATGTTGATAGTTGGCCTTGTGCCTAATGTTATTACTGCTTATTAGCTGTTCTGTTGCACACCGGGAGATGCATGTGTGACCAATGGTGTGACGGCCCGAGGTACTTGATACCCAGTGCCAGTTTACCCGTTTATCCAGTCCAGTCATCTAGTATAGGTTACTTGGGCACCCAAAAAAATGAAAGTGAACAAATTTAATGAAATAATGAATAAATAATAAATAAGATTACCAATAATGATAAAAAAAAAAATTGTATGCATAAGACATCAAAACATGCACTGCATATTTACTTCCTGTTATTTCTTTTTATTTTATTATTGGCACCACTAAGCATTATTGCTTAGCGCATTGCTTTTGCCATGCGTAGGTTCTAGAGATACTGACCGAGAGCCCAGTAGACCACAGACTGGGTGACACCTCCTGCAGCTCTGCATAGTGTCCGTGTCACCTCACCATCTTCAGTGTATTGGTAGGACACTAGGTTTCATTTTGGTATTTTGTAACTAACTTTTATTTTCTCATGTGTAATTGAGACCTATGTAATGTATTTTGATGTTAATGTAAATAGTGGTAATTGTGTTATGAATGGAAAATTGAGTATTTATTTATTGCTTGTATATGAATACCATGAGAAATGAATGATTGAGAAATGGAAATGTTGTTGAAAAATATTGAGATTTTGATGATGAAATGGAGTTTGGGATTGATTGAAAATTTTGGAAGTGTTTTTCACAGGTTCCGAAGAACTGTTTTCTCCATTTATAGCCGGTACTCTGCTGGATTTTCCATAAAATTTGTGAAACCTCAAATAAATTTATGTTTTCAATAAATGACTTAAATGAATGATATTTCACGAATTATATTTCATAACTATGAAAGAAATAAATTTGGAAGAATAAAAATGATTGAAATAAAATAGGGTGTTCCAGTACACTATGTGACATATCTTACTCGGCTATACTGTAGACGAGTCAAGGGCATCACAGAACCCCTTATCGAGTAACTCTTGCAACTGAATTTTCAACTCCCTCAATTCAGTGGGTGCCATCCTATAAGGAGCAATAGAAATTGGTGCTGTACCCGGCATTACATCAATAGCAAACTCGACTTCCCTTTCTTGTGGTAAATTAGGCAACTCATCAGGAAATACATCTGAGAAGTCTCTTACTGTGGGTATATCACACAGGTTTAGTTTAGCCTGCCTAGTATCAACCACGTGTGCTAGGTAAGCTTCATAGCCTTTTCTCATCAATCTTCTTGCAATTGTGGCTGAGATAACATTGGAGAGGAAATCTATCCTTTCACCCACAACAGTAATCTCATTACCGTCAGAAGTTTTCAGAGAAATCCTCTTCAATTTGCAATCAACTATTGCCTGATGACGTGATAACCAGTCCATTCCTAAAAACACGTCAAACTCGTGGAAGGGCAATTCAATTAGGTTTGCTGAGAATTCATACCCCTGAATCCTCAACGGGTAACCTTTATACACCTTATTCACTATCACACTGTGGCCTAGTGGATTTGTGATCAAAATGTCTTGATCACTCTCCTCTACTAGAACTCCCCTCTCTAAGGGTAGTTTGATGCAAATGTCGGAATGAGTGGATCCTGGATCCACCAATGCATGCACAAAAGTGTTGTAGAGGGAGAACGTACCCCTGATGACATCCGGGGCATCTTGCTCCTCCTGAGCTCTGATGGCATAGGCCCTGGATGGTATTCTAGTCTCTGGCCTCTCAGCTGACTCGGATGCAGGCCTCAGTGATGGACCAGCTGCCTCAAATTTGCCAGGTTTCCTACCCCTTTGTGGTGCAGGAGCAGGTCGGTCGGCTTGTGTTGGAGCAACTGTGGTAGTCCTCTTCGGACAATTCTTGATTTGATGTTCTGTATATCCACACTGTAAGCATGCACTAGTCACTCGCCAACAGTCCCCCTTATGCCACTTTTGGCAGTACGGGCAGGAAGAAGATGCTGGGGCTAGTCCCCTAAACACCATCCCTGGAGAGCTGCCCACTGATGGTGTGGACTAGCCTCTCCTAGGTGTGAACTGTGGTCTGGGCCCCTGGGGCTGACCCTAACTTTGTGGTTGTCCTGAAACCAGAGCAAGAGGACCCTTACTCTTCTTACTGGTAGCAGAAAATGAACTGGATTGACCTGGACCCCTCTTCTGTTGTCTTTCGCTTCTAGTTTGCTTATTTATTTGGACCCTTTCTACTTTTGATGTAGCATCTACTAATTTAGCAAAATCTGTGATCTCCAATGCTGTTATCATGACTTTGATATTGTCATTGAGCCCTTCTTCGAACCTTCTGTACCTTTCTGCTTCTGTAGGGACTATCTCCCTCCTTTACCAGCTCAGTCTGACAAACTCATGCTTATACTCTACCACTGATAATTGTCTCTGTCTCAGACTAAGAAATTCTCTTCTTCGCTCTTCTAAATACACTTTGCTAACATATTTCTTCCTAAACTCTATGAGGAAGAATTCCCAGGTGATCCGTTCCGGTTACACCTCACTGGTTACTATGTCCCACCACTGATATGCATCATCCTGAAGTAAGGACACAACACCCTCCAGGTTCTGCTCGGGGATGCAATTAAGCTATTTTAGCACTCTGATTGTTCTATCCAACCAGTTTTCTGCTGTTATGGGATCATCCTCCCTCTTTCCAAAGAAATCCACAGCCCCATGTTTTCGCAATTTCTCTAGATGGGACTTCTATGGTGCTGGTGGAGGTGTGGTTGTGGTTGTGGTGGTGGAATTGCCCCCATCATTTGCCAGTAAAACTCGATCATTTGCTAAAACAGTGCAAACTGAGGTTGGGCAGGTGCCTCAGCTGCTGGTGGAGCAGATTCTCCCTTACCCCCAGATTTAGCCCTTGGTGGAGCACGACTCTCCACCTCTTCATCAACTGCTCTTTAAGAAGCAGGATCCATATCCTATTCAAAATAAAAAAACAAATAGATCTGCATCAATGTCACCTCAAGACTTACAAATGCAATGCAATAGTATGCACTCTATCTAGGCCCAGAAACGCCTAAACCGATGTTCTGATACCACTAAATGTGACATCCTTTACCCGTCTACAGTGTAGCCAAGCAAGATATGCCACACAGTGTGCCGAAGCACCAAATCATATTTCAATTCAATTTACCCTTTTTACTTATTTATTTAAAATTTTTTATTAATCTAAATCTTTCTGCAAATTTTATAGAAAATCCGGCAGAGTGCCGGCTGTAAATTGGAAAAAACAGTTCTTTTGAATCTGTTAAAAACACTTCCAATAAAATCATCACATCATTCTCAGTCAACAACCAATATATTCTCAGCAATTTCTCAATTGACTTCAGTATCTCAAAATTAAATTCAATTCATATCACAGTCAACTCAATGAGAAATGCTCACATTTATTACTGAACATAATTCATAGATAGTTACATCAAAAACATAATTACATGAATTTATAATATTCATTACAGAAGTTTACAAAATACAAAATACCAAAATACCAAAAGTGGTCTAATGTCCTACCAAATGCACTGCAATGTGAGGTGACTCTGAACTCCGTGGGCAAATCTGAAGGCTCACCCTATATGAGGCCTCCTGGACTCCCCAGCTATGTCTGCAGTACCTATGCGTGGCAAAAGCGACGCGCTAGGCAATTTTGCTTAGTGGTGACAATATAAAATAAAATAACTAAAATAAAGTAAATATGTAGAATGTGTGTTTACATTTTTTTTTTAGACTTAATTCCTAATGTTTATTGCAGTATTATTCGATTAAAATTTGGTAAAATTTATTATCATTGTTCGAGTAACCCATACTAGTCGACTGGACTGGATAAACGGTAAACTGGCACTAGGTACTAAGTACCTCGGACCACCACACCATCGGTCACATTATGTCTCCCGGTGTGCAACAGAACAGCTAATAAGCTATAATAATTATCAAGGATGAAACCCAAATATAATATCTCAATCAACATAGCAAAAGGCTATTTTATCACAAAATGGCACGTGAGGCCATAAAACTCAGAATGACATGAAGCCATATGCAGTACTGCTAACAGAACCCTATTGGCATGCCAACCTATCTAAACCAATCTTGCTATGTCACACCTTATCCCTCTATGAGGCATAACATGATCCCGTAAAATATCTAATGAACTACCGAACTTCACCTACCGATAACTCATTAAGTACCCTACAAGGGATTTTAAAACAATTTTCTTACTTTTGTTAAGTGGTGAGCATTTTCTAATAGGTATTAAAACATTTAATTAAAATTAAAACTAGTTAATATTTTTGGTCCATTTCATTTTTCCACAAATTTTATAAAAATTTTGCTAAAGTTCCGTCTGTATTTTGAGAAAACAGTTCTTCAAATACCTGAAAAAAAGCACTTCCAATAAATTTTCTCAACCACTTCTTCAATTTCACAACCAATCTCAATCAATTTCAACTCATTTATCAACTTCCAAAAATCAAATCCACCATTTTCAATATCCAACAATCATCAATTTCCATTAATGAATTTCATTCAATTTAAAATAAAATACTACCATTCATGTTTCATTAATGACAAAATAATTTATATACATCACTGCAAAAATTTACATTGAGAGAAATTCAAACTAAAATTTATTACAAACTTAATATAAGCTTTGTACAAGCTGCTCAAGACCGAATTTACATGTCCATACATTTATGTGCAATACATACATTAAAATAAATAATTACAGTCAGGGTATAAATTATACCCGATAGCTTCAAGGTAAGTAGGTCCTCTGTCCTCAGCAGCTCAATCTGCTGCTCCTCTAGTCTCTATATTTGCGACAGCAATAACGGCTATCGCTGAGTAATAGGACTTAGTGGTGCACAACATACTAAAATAATCTTTATGCAGCATTTAAATCACATTTATTCAAAAATTGAACTGAACATGAGAGTTAAACACAAAACATGAATTATGAGATTTTATTCCAAACAATTTCATTTCGAAGTATCAAAACACATTTCATAAAACCCACAGTTATATCATGTAATTCGAAACAAATATAATCTCAATAACCAGAGGCTAAGGAGAAATCACATCACAAGGCTAGCTAGCTCAAATATATGGATATCCATTCAAATTCCTCTTCTACTGGCACACCTCAACACTTCATCCAAAGAAGGAATCAAAATTCGAAACTGATTACCCCCACTAGTCATGCTAGTAAGGTGTTCAAATATATGGTCATGACACTGTGGTTTCAAAACTTATCTTAAAAATTTGCTAAACATTGCCAATTCAAATATGCACAAATAAACTTTCAACAATTCAAAGCAAGAGTAAAATACATATTTCATTCACTTTATAAATGAATTTTAAAGCATGGTGATGTGGTGCACAAACCTCAAGTGAATCGCTCTTGGCCTTGACTCGATTCCTCGGGTTCTTTTCCGGTGTTCTTTTCAACTGAAACACACAATTTTACAGTGTTTCAGTACCATAACTTAACATAAATCGAAAAATAAATTTAACTTCACTTTTACCTAGCTCTAATGTGCTAAACTCGACGTTCTTTAGTTTTGTGTTTTGGGTTACTATTCACTATACTATTCAAGTCAATTTGTTGACTTTCTAAGGCGTAATAGGTATGGAAATTCCAACTTCACCCACAAACCACATTTTGGTCACTAAATTTGTTGGTTTTGGTTGTTTAATCAAATTCTAAGTCTTTTTGGCAAATTTGATAAATTTTCAGTTTTGGTGTCTAAGGTTGCACTATTCCATTGGTCATTTTACTGTTGGAATTTGGCAAAACTTTCTGCATAGAAAATGTTTTCTATTGTCTTAAGTTTATTCTCCTTTTTGAATCACTCCAATTGGATTTTTGTAGCTCAAGTTATAGCCATTTGAACCATGGCTGCCGGATTGGACTCAACCCAGTTTTCTGGGCAAATTTTGGTTCTAGCAGTTTTAGGTCACCAACTTTGGGTGGCTAAATGACTTGATTAATGGCATAATTTGTGTTTGTGTCCTTCATGAAAGCTTTAGGTCTATATCTCAACTGTCCACTGGTAAAATTTCAGGTCATTTAGACCTGCGTAACTCAAGTTATGGCCAAATGAACAAATACTGTTCATTTGGTCATTTTGTACTGGGTAGACTGAGATATTCCAAGTTTGGTCAATTTGTTCACTAGGTTTTGGTCACTTTTTAGGCATGCTTTCTGAATGAAAATTGTGTCATTTAGTATCTATTTTCATTCCCAATTGGTTTCATACCAATTGGACTTCTAAATTTTCATTTTTGGTCCCTTAAAGGGACCTTGGTCATGCTGCCAGTAGCATGACCACACTTAATCCGAATTTGCTTTTGATTCAAACACTTCTAACACACTTCATTAGGTCACAATTGAACATTTCTCACTTCAAACTAGGTCCAAGGCATCTTTTACCAATTTTTCACATTTTTGTCTCTAACCCTAAGTGTCCCAAAACCCTAGTTTACTAATTCTTTGCATTTGATTGATTAAATGCCTATATACATGTTTCTTCATCTCAAACAAGATCACATATACTTTTAAATCTATCAAACCATGCAAATATACCCCCATACACATGCTGGCCGAAATTTCAGTTTAGTCCTTCAATAATTAATTTCATTTTATTTCTTTAATTTCTAAGTTACTTTAAGCATATTTACATGAAATTTGAAGAAATAATTTAGAGTTTATTACTAACCTTTGTGTAGCAATTTCTAACTCCCCTTTTCTCCAATTTTCTTTCTTTTTCTTGCTCCTCTATACTCTTCAAGATGCAAGGATGAGGTTTAAGTTGATAATTTAGGGAAATTAGGGTTTTAATTGGTGGGTTCAAAAGCTTAGGGAGGCTTATCAATGGTGGAAAATGAAATAAGAGAGAGGGAAGAGAGAGAGTGTATTTCGGCCAAATGAAGAAGATAACCCAAAAAAATTTTTTTTTATTTGTTTTTACATCTAATTATCTTAAATTTTGACTCAGTCAACTTTAATTAAATAAATTATATTTTTGACATCATGTATGATGTCATTTGGATGATGTAATAATTCATATCTCATTTTCTTTTCTTTTTCCTTTATTTTTCCATGCTTCTTTAATTTAATTCCTGATTCCAAAGTTTTCTTTTCTCTGATTTTATTTGAAAGTTAGGTCAGGAGTCAGCTCTCGGGGTCAATTGACCAAATTGCCCCTCGCTGGTTCAACCCGGTTTGCAAATAATTTAATATTTCTTCCAGCTCCCTGACCTAATTATTTAACTGGCTTAACAATTCTTTTTCATGATTTTCTCTTTTCCACTGTATTCGTAATAGTCCTAAGGACCGCGGCGTCATATTTTACTATTTGAAATTTGAGTTTAAAACGAGTTCGCAATCCTTCCCGAGAAGGTCACCCATCGCTATGACTCTCGGCTCGTTTAACTTCCTATGTTCTATTTTTCTTATTTATTCTTAACTAATTGACAATTACTAATTATTTGTATTTATGGCTTCTCTAGTTGTCTTAAGTGTGGTTCTAATCTCCTTAATTGTCCGGACCGACTCCAGTCACTGGAACAGTGAAATATACCAGGCTATGTAAATAGGGGTGTTACAAGTTAGGTATACTAGGGCATATTACACTTTTAAGTTTCACAATTCTTGAAATTCAAGTTTTTGTGCTACTATTCAATTCATTAGTCAATAAAATGTTGACTTTTACATGGACAATAGGTACATTGGTTTTAATACTCCCAACATACCACATTTTGCATTTTAAAATTATTGGTATTGGTTGCCAATACCATTTCTAAGCTTAATGTTAATTGTTCAAAATTTTCAGTTTTTAAGCTTTGTGTCTACTGTTCCATTAGTCATTTTTGCAGTGTGAATTTGGCAAAATGATCAACATAAAAGTTGTTCCTTATTTTGTCTAGTTATATTTCCATTTTTGAATCACTCCATTTGGAGTGTTTTTAGCTCATGTTATGGCCCAAAAACCACAACTGATCGGATTATAATTTTTCTAGAATTTATGGACTGACCAAATCTACAGTATTTTGAGCAGTGACTGCAAGTCACTTTTTGAATATGTTATGGTCATAATTTGGGTTAGGTTTCTTCATGAAAGTTGTAGGTTTATATCGCAGCTTGTTTTTGGTAAAATTTCAGGTCAATTGGACCTTTCTACACTGAGTTATGACCAAATGACTAAACACTATTCATTTGATCATTTTGCCTAGGTAGAATGCAGGTCACCCGGATTAGGGTAATCTTTAGGTCAACTTGGTTTGATTTTTTGGGCATGGTTTCTTCACTAAAGTTGTGCCATTATGTGTCTAGTTTCATGTTCAATTGGCCTTGCACCAATTGAACCTCTACAACTCCAGTTATTGCTGCCCAAACCTGCTGGACTCATGCTCAGTCTTGCAAGTCACCAAGGGCAGCCACACCAAACTCAATTCCCACTACACAACCCACTTTATTTTTTATTCAAACAAAACCAAATGGTCACTAATTGACCATTAAAACCTACTTTCATTATCACATGATCAAAGTCTTATTTTCATCGCAAACCCTAACTCAACTATCACAAACCATGCATTATAATTTGCATTTCATCACTCCACTTAAGAGATTCATATTAAGGGCAGCCATACTACCATTTTAGCTCCATAAAAATCATCACAATCTTACCTCAACCAAGGCTGCTAAAAATATGGGATGGGCATACACATGGTATTTAATAAATTTCTTTATAATTTGCACTCAATTATAGTCCTTTAACATGAATTTAAAGAGAAAATCAAGGTTAGGTCACAAACCTCTAATGGAGTGAAATTCCCACTTGCTAGGGTTCTTCTTTTTTTTTTTTTTTTTTTGCTCCCAAAAGAATCACCAAGATGTAAGAACAAGTTTTTGTGTTGGGAACATAGGGTTTAGTTGGGTAAAAACTATGGAAATCAAGCTTTAAAAAGCTTGATAATGGTGGCCATGGAGGGAGAGTGAAATGGCAAGGAAAAAGGGTTGAGAAGCTTTTGATTTTTTTTCTTCATTTTTCTGTCCAATAAGTCTTTTTAAATAAACTTATGCCATGTGTCAACATTGGATTGGGTGGGAGAATTTTAATGACATCATTATGATGTCATAATTCCAATTTCTTTCATTTTCTATCCTTTTCTTATCTATTTAATTTCAATTAAATTTTTAACAACATTTATTCATATTTTATATTATATAAATTATTTATTTAACTGAACAAGTTGGCCAAAAATCATCTATGAAGACAAAATGATCAAAATGCCCTCCATTTGGCTTAACGAGCCAAAATTGTGTGTATCGATAGAAAAATTTTTTCTAACCATTTTCTTGGCATTCTAATGCCATAAGAACCTCAATGACCCTTCTTTGGAATCCCAAAAATTATTTTATAATTTTTTCCTCGGGTCTAGGGTTGCTAACGGCCTTCACCGTCACTTCCCTTTCAGGTTACTCATCCCTGGTGTTTCGGCTCGTTTAACCTTACTGTATTTTGTTCCTATAAATTTTCCTTGATTATTATGAGCATTATTTAGTTTCTTTATAACTCCTTACTCTAGTCTATTTACAATTTCCAACATTCTAGTTGCCGGGACCAGCATTGGTCACCGGAACAGTAGACTATACGGACTAGCTAAAGTGAGGATGTTACACTCATTATTCACATCTCATTCATATATCTCAATTTCATATTCATTTCTATGCATTTCCATTCATGCACAATTTATATATATATAAGTTCTCAAGTTTTATTAATTTACATGATTTATAGACTGATTACATAAATTCATAATTTACATGATCTACAAATTAATTACAGTTTCATAATCTATATTTCAACATACAATTCATAGTTTACATTATAAATAATAACTAATTATAATGTACAAAATACATAATATGATTTATATGGGCCCTATCTACATGCATTGCTGAGGAGATGACAACTTTGAACACTCTGCAGATCAGAACTCCAAAATCTCTGTTTGGTATTCGCTAGGCTTTAACTTCAGTACCTGCGTGAGTAAACAAATCCATCGCGCTAAGCATTGCTGCTTAGTGGTGCAATAATATAACAAGAAAATAATATAAAAAGTAAAAATAATTGGAGCATATTTTCTATATTCAAAATTTTACTGGGTTCATATGAAATTTTCCATATAATATATCTTTCGTCATTTATGTTGCTCTATAGAGTCACTTCTTTCATAAGTTTACAATAATCATTTCAATAATGTATAAATAAATCTAAAATTTATACTTATACTTATATTCTTATGAAAATCACATTTGTAATGTTATTTAAGTTATAATTCTTCTGCTAGTCTTTTTATCACTTCCTTGATACTTTTTAAGTTGTTTACAATCATTTCGTAATATTTAAAATTTTTAGAACTAGTTTAATTTACTTCAAATCATTCTAAGGAATAAATTTTGGAGCTAATCTAATTTATTTCAGAACTTCTTCTCATTTATTTACTTTCTAGCATTTTTAATTACTAATATTCATAACTTATTTTAATAAATTAGACTACCCAAGTAATCTACGACATGCTGACTAAACTGGATAATGGGTCGTTGGCACTAGACACAGCAGTGCCTTGGGCTGTCATACCATGGGACGCAGAACGTCAACCACGTATGCAGTCAGTATGGCTAAAAAGCCATGATAACACATAATTGGGCATTAAGCCATAAGTGCGGGCATAAAGCCATGAATGCGGGCATAAAGCCTTTTGCAGTACTACTAAAATAATGCCCTATTGGCATGCTAAACTATCCAATCTGACACACATGTCTAGGCAATACAAGGGCATATAATATCATTAAATATTAATATATTGTGTTTTATGACTTCATTATTTCATGATAAATTTCAATTATAATTTATACATTCATTTGATCATTTATATGATCATAATTCACTTTAATTATTCTTTTATGCCATTGTACTCAAAGTAATCTTCCTTTCTACAATAATGAGAACTAATATCTCATTCATACATTAATATGGTTCATTTATTCATTCATTATGTCATTCATATTGATCACAATTCAAAACAATGGTTCACATGTACCATTGTATTCAAAACATTTTTCCTTTCTCATTTATACATTAAAAAATCTATTTATGTAATTACAAATTTTACATTTCAAGTTGAGTTACTAATATTTTATGAATTCTATTTGTGATGGGCATCTAAACCCTAACTACCTATTCACATCAATTAGGTGACTTACTTTTCACGTTTTAAGCAATCCATGAACATTTCATGGATTTCAAATTTATGGCCTTAATTTCCCTTTAACAATATAGTTCTTACACTTTGTGTCCTTATATTACTATTCACATTACTATTCACTCAAATTATTGACTTTTTAATACATAATGAATTTATTGAACCTAAGTTCACAAAGATACCACATTTTGCATTCTAAAGTTGTTGGTATTGGTTGCCAATACCATTTAAAAGTTTAGTGTTAGTTATTAACAATTTTCAGATTTCAAGCACTAAGTTTACTATTCTATTAGTCATTTGTACAGTAGAAATTTGACAAAACTGTCTTCATGAAAGTTGTTCTTTATTGTGTCTAGTTACATTTCTTTTTTTGAATCACTCTATTTGGAGTTTTTTAGCTCAAGTTATGGTCTTTTTACCATAACTGGCCAGATTAATCTGTACCCAGATTTTCTGGGCAATATGGTTCTGCTGGATTTGGTGACCTAAGTTTGGTTGGCAATTTGACTGGGTTATGATCAGAATTTGGATTTGTGTTCTTTATGAAAGTTGTAGGTTTATGTCTCAGATTTCTTCTGGTAAAAGTTTAGATCAATTGAACTTGCCTACACTGAGTTATGACCATTTGAACAAATACTGTTCATTTGGTCATTTTCCAGGGATAGCCTGTTGGTCACCCGGATTAGGGTAATTTTTAGGTCAACTTAGTTTGGTTTTCTGGGTAGGGTTTCTTCACCAAAGTTGTGTCATTATGCCTTATAAAACTTTTTCCATTGGTTTCATTGCATTTAGATTTTTATAGACCAAGTTATGTCCATTTTGCCAAAACTGGTCGGGTGAGCTTTAGTCTAGGAAATTCTGGGCAGAATGGTTTTGGTCAGTTTGGTAACCTCATTTAAGCCAGCAATTTCACTTGGTTAGAGGCATTTCTGGGCTTGGTGTTCTCAATGAAAGTTGTAGTCCTATGTCTAATCTTTCCAATGACCAAAAATCAGGTCATTTGGACCTGTCTAGAGGAAGTTATGGGCAAATGAATAGTACTATTCATTTGGTCAATTTTCTGGGTTCAGTGTTTGGATTTTCGGATGGGACAGTAATTTGGTCAAGATTTGGATAGAATTTGGGCATGGTTTCTTCATGAAAAATGGGAAATTTCGTCCTAGGTTTCATCTCCAATTGGCCTCACACCAATTGGAGCAACACAACTCCAGTTATAACTCAAACAATACATTGGACTCAAAGGTCCGAATTTCCTGCATAAGAATCAACACTCCCAAATTCAATTCTCCCAACTCCACAAACTTCATTTGACATATTTGGCACTTCTAATGGTCATTAAATCATCTCAACATCATCAAATTCTAAGCAATAATACAAAAACCCTAAGTTTGGTCAAAACCCTAACTTATAATTTTAATCTCAATCATACATCCATGCAATTTCATTTCTAATGCCTTAAACTTCATTAATCAACTTCACTAACTAAATCAAAATCATCAAAACCATCAAATTCATTTACTTCAGAGGGCTGCCACAAATTGAAACTTTAACATATTCCAAGTTTTCTTTTCTTTTCATGCCATTTCAACTTAATAAAGCATGCTTTTCATGCTTAGGAAAGAAAAAGGGTATAGTTAGTGCACTAACCTCTTGGATGAATTTCTACCCTTCACTTTCCTTCACTTTCTCCTCTTCTAATGGCTGTCCAAGTCTAACTCTAGTGGTAAGGAGAAGTTTTAGTGAAAGGAGTAAAGGATTTGAGGGGGTGTTTATGAAGGAAATTTAGAGAGAAGTGAGGTCATCAATGGAGATGGAGAGAAAGTGGAATTCGGCTAAAAGAAGAAGGAAGAAGGCAGCAGAATTTCTTTTGATTTTTCAGCCCATTTTTTTGTGTTTTAAGTGTATTTAGTGAATAGTGATTGGTGGAAGAGGTTTTTAATGACCTCATCTTATGTCATAATTAGCTTTTACTTCATTTTTATTTTCTTTTTCTTTTTTCTTCCTTTACTCATTTTCAATTCAATTTTTAATAACATTTATTCATATTTTATGCCATAATAATTATTTACATAACTGGACAAGTCGGCCAAAAATCATCTCTAAAGACGAAATGACCAAAATGCCCTCCATTTGGCTTAACAGACTAAAATTGTTTGTACCGATTGAAAAGTTTTTCTAAACCTTTTCTTGGCATTCTAATGCCATATAAACCTCAATGACTCTTCTCTGGAGTCCCAAAAATTATTTCATGAATTTTCTCCCAGGTTTAGGGCTTCTAGTTGTTAAGACCGCAACTTCCCACTGGGTTACCCATCACTAGGGCACCAGCTCATTTAACTTGGTTGTATTTTATTTCTAAAATTTTTCCTAAATTTTTCTTTTTAATATTTGATTTATTTATGGCTCCTCACTTTAGTCTAAATATTTTTCTAGACATTTTAGGTGTCTGAATCGACACCGGTCATTGGAATAGTAGAATGTACTGAATTGCTACAGTGAGGGTGTTACAATATTAGCTTCTCTAATTTATTTTACTATTTCCTTAATCATTGGGGTCACTATTCACATTATTATTTACTCAAAATGTTGACTTTTTTTTTTCTATATAATAGGTATGTTAATTCCAATTGCTCTAAGTGTTAGTAATATGCCCTAGAGCATATCATTTAGTATGTATCTTGTACATATTTTTATTAATAAAGGCATTTCCACTTTTCCGTTTACATAATATATTTATGTGTAATAGAAAAGGTCCATTGATATTTTGTTAGAAATATTATTCTTAAGTTGTTAAGAATATGAGTGACAATATTTCTAGCACGAAGTATCATAAATAGGTTCACAATCGAGGATACTTCATAATAAGGACATGACTTATCCAGAAAGATTGTATTCATGTTTGTTCCCAAGTTATTTATATGAGATATAAATAAGATGGAATGGTGAGTCTCATGCCATATAACAAACATGATAGGCACTTATAAATGATAAGTAGGCCGAACCAGTGACGCTTATGACAAGCACATGGAGTTTACTCTTGTCAATGTTTTGTCATAAATCATATCAGTGCATATAATCTTTAGACCTGAGATAGCACAGTTATCTTGTATATAGGTAGTTTGAGTTTGATACTGCTTTCATACTTGTACTATGTATGGGTATATGGGCATGTGTTGGCTCCTACTAGTTATATATGGAGGTAGGTGTTGATCAAGATGGAATCTGTTCCTCTAAGTAAATAGAGATAAAATCCTATGTTCATTTAATTGTTCTTGATGTTTCAAGTTCCTGGCCAGGACAGATAGATTTATTCAGAAAAGAGTTTCTGATGAGAAAAATCTTTTAATCAAGAACTGGAATTAAAAGAGAACATAATATTCATAGCAAATGGAGTTTGACATAAACCATGACTCCAGCTTGAGTTGGGATTTTGTAACAGAGAGATTCTAGTGCATGGTAACATATGATTATAGGTTCATTTAAGGTAAATCTTATTACTAATTGGGTGGCCATGGCATGCTATGCTAGGTGTTAACCATGGTCTATGAGGTTCATAAAATGATTTAGAGAAATCATTTATGGTAAGAAAGAGTTCTGATGATATTAAGAGTTGATATCATGTCTCATTGCCAATTAGTGATGAGCCTAGTAAGTCACACACATACACAAGTTATCACCTATTTAAATATGATTTAATTAATTAATTAAAGAGTTTAATTGATTAATTAAATAGATTTGGTTTGCAATTAAATTGCAAAGTCCCTAGCATGACTTGAAACCAAATCTAGATTATTGGATGTGTAGTATAAATTAAATTTATATTTAAAGTGTTTAAATATGAATTTAATTGATGAGAAATTAATTAATAGAGATTAATTAATTAATTTATATTTGATATAAATTAATTAGAAGAAGAAAATAATTATTTTGGGTTAAGAACTCAAAATTAAGACACGAGGGCATTTTGGTCATTTCACGATTGTGACACGTGGCACCATGAGATGGTGACACATGGCATAACACATAAGCTTGCCAAATATTTTTAATCATGTAAGATGATTAAAATCAAGATTAAATATAGGTTTGACACTTGGCACAATGTGATTGGGTCACTTAAACCTAGAGCTAATCAAAAGGTGACATGTGGCTAGGGTTTAATGTGTTAACCTAGCTATTTAAGTGGGGTTATGAAAAGAAAACACAACCAGCAGCCTCTCCTCTCATATGTCACGCCACTTTGAGCCTCTCCAGCTATTTCTCTTCATCTCTCATCAATTCAAAGAGATTAGCCATCAATATCTTGAATTAAGAACACTAGAAATTGTTTCTAGTGTCCTGTTTGCATCTCTAATCTCTTAAAAGGCAGAACTTGAATTTCTAATTAATAGAAAAGGCTTTAGAAGCTGTTCAAGGGCTGCCATAGGTGTTCTTGGTGTGGACAAGCTAGAGGGACAACATCTGGTGTCCTGAAGATGAATCTCAAAGGCGCAGACACGCTGCAGCACATCAAGAGGTTAGTGTAATCATTCTTGATTTAATCTAGGGTTCTAAAATTAATCTGATTAATTTTAAAATCTTAAATGGAAAATACAGATCCAAAAACATATTAAAAGTGTTTTAATATGTTGTTTATCATTGAAATCAAATAGATAAAAATAAATATTGCATGGTGCATGTGACCCTAGGTGAAAATTTTTGAATTCAATGGTATAAACTTGTGTTTTTCACGCTCCTTCAATTGGTATCAGAGCCACTATATTTGCCATTTAGATTGTTGATTATATGATTTAATTGTGTGTTTGATCATGAGATCAAGAGATTCATTGCTGGTTGGATCATGAGGTGTGGCGTCACACATGGTGAAGCCACCATTGGTGGCGGCAACAATGGTTCCATGTGTGGTTCAAGGTTTGGCTTTTAATTCTGCAATTGTTGTATAATCTAAGGCCTATTCTTTGACTAATTAAAGTGTTTAATTAGTTGTTTTAATCACACAATTAAATTATGATTCAAATCAGAATTTTAAAAAATGTTTGAATGTGATTCAAATCTGAATTTTAAAAGTTGTTTGAATGTGATTCAAATCTGAATTTTTAAAGTTGTTTGAATCATATTTAAATCTGATTTTTTAAAATTGATTCAATAAAATTCAGATCTGATTTTTTTAAAAATATTTGAATGTGATTCAAATCTGATTTTTTAAAAAATATTTGAATGTGATTCAAATCTGAATTTTTTGAAGTTGTTTGAATGTGATTCAAATCTGAATTTTTAAATTTGTTTGAATGAGATTCAAATCTGAATTTTTAAATTTATTTGAATCATATTCAAATCTGGATTTTTAAGTTGAATATGAGATATTCAATTTAATTTAAGTATGTATGTTTTATTTAATTGTTAAATAGTGATATGCATGATGGATGATCATGGACTATAAAAGACCAATGTGATTGGATTTATTTCTTTTATGTTTCTTTGGGATTGTAAATTAATTAATTTATTTTAATTTATTTTGGGCATGTATTATTAAGTTTGTAATATTTTTGGGTTGTAATTTCATTTATTTAAGTTCTTGTAAATTCGCCTTGGTATGCCAAGGATTACAATGTAATATTGGATTGCAAGAAGTTCAAGGAGGTCAAGAGCATTGGTGGGACCGGGGAGGAATTCAATATCAAGTGTTGATTATGTACTCCTTCAGCAACTCTTGTAAAATGAATGAATGAAATGCACCTAGAATGCCCGATTCAATTCTTGGTGGCTCAATTGAATCCCTTAGAAAGTCCATGATCATACCATATTTATCGCTTATCCATGAATGCATGAGATGTATGGGAATGTATGCAATTATATGATATATGCATGCTAAATGGATAATGTGCAAAGTGAGACCTTAATAGTAATTAGGATGGCTATAAAATCTTCCAAACAAATGATTAAGTTGGAAATGCTATAATTAAAGTAATTATAACATAAGCCCTCCATTGGGGCAATTATTTTAAGAAATTTTAAATAGTTGCATGAGATGCAATTAATTTAAGAGATTTTCTTAAGAATAATTGTTAAGCATGAGATGTTGTAAATATGTAAATGGTTTGGTGGCCAATATTGGATGTACCTGATGACATTAAAATTATTTGCATAATTACTGGCTCAATGGGATCAACTTAACTAATGCAAGATAAGTCAATATTGGATGTACTGAGATTTTGAGCATTAGGGGCTAGTAAAGGATTGAACCTCACATGAGATGTGATGGGCAAGGAGTTGCTCACTTATAGTTTATTGTAATTCCAATAATGGATGTACCGAGGATGATCAATAGAATTATAAGAATTCAATCACCCACTAGAAATCCATCCAACTAGGATTTCCGCTTTTCTACTTTGGAAGTGTAGGATTCGCTAAGTTAGTGGGAGGACCAATTTGATTAAAAGACCATAATCATTTTGGTTAATTACATGATACATTTACTAATTAATCTGGTTATTTTCTGCAGCTTAATTTTCTCGATAAAAATGAGCACAAAACAACCACCACCATCCAATATCCTTGCAAGCATACTTGATCACAACAGTTGACAGGACCTAATCATGCGATTGGCTAAGAAATTTGAAACTTGTCTGAACCTTGAACATATAGGATATGTTCTATATTCAAATGTTCCTGGTCCCTTACCTCCAGAGGCCACACAAGAGGAACATGATACTTTGGACAAGTGGAAGGAGCATGATATGAGAGCTAAGTGTTACATGCTTGCTTCCATGAGTAATGAGTTACGTAAGCAACATGAGAACATGCAGAGTGCTAGTGAGATCCTCCTTCACCTACAAGAGTTGTATGGTGAGCACAAAGAGAATGCTAGGTATGAGATATCTAAACAGCTATTCCGTATGAGGATGTCCGAGGGAAATGTTGGGGATCATGTCCACAAGATGATTCGGTGATTGAGCAGCTTGGAACATCTTGACTTCAACATGGATTTCCAACTACAAATGGATTTGATCCTTCATCCCTTCACGAGTCTTTTGGGAATTTTGTGACAAATTTCCATATGACTAAACAGAATGCACCTTAGCGAATTACTCAACATGCTGGTTATTGCCCAAAAGAATATGCCGAGCAATAAAGGAGAAGAGGTAGCTTTGGTTGCATCTTCTTCTGGAAAGTCCAACAAGAAGAAAGGCAATAAGAAAAAGAAACCTCGATTCTGGTCCTTCCAAGAAAATAGCTAAGCAAAGGAAGACTAAAGTCGATGAAGGCAAAGGAAAGTGTTTCCATCGCCAAAAGGATGGGCACTGGAAAAGGAACGCCAGTATCTTGCTTCTCTCAAGGACAAGAAGGATACACCTTCGGAAGGTATGTCCATATCTTGTTATTTAGATTCGATGATACTTATAGTTCATCTACTTGGGTTTTAGATACGGTGCCGCTTCTCACATTTCTAATGATATGCAGAACTAGCAAGCGACTTGCATTCTCAAGATATTAGAGTCCGGATTGGCAATGGCTCAACTGCTGAAGCTTTAGCCATAGGATCTAAATCTTTTACATGTTTGGACATGTTTTGTGTTTGGATAATATTTTATATGTACTGATGCTTTTAAGAACATCATTTCTATATCTAGTTTGACTAGAAATGGCTATGAATTTCAAAGATGATGTTTGCAATATTTATTTTGGAAATAAATATGTTGGTTCGGGTTATATGAATGATGGTCTTTATTATTTGGATAATAATGACAAACACAAAATGAATGCAAGTGATCTAAAAGAATACAATGCCATGGTGAAAACCAACTCAAGTTCAAAATATATTTGGCACTTAAGGTTATGTCATGTTGCAGAAGATAGGATTGCAAAATTGGAGAAAATGGGGATTCTATCCTCATTGGGCTCGAGCCTACTCCAACTTGTGAATCTTGCCTTGGCAAAATGACTAGATCACCCTTTGTTGGACAAGGGCTAAGAGCTGAAAATATTTTGGAGCTAATACATAGTGATGTATGTGGTCCGTTTAAAGAAATGGCTAGAGGGGGCTTTCATTATTTTATTACATTTACTGATGATAAATCAAGGTTTGGGTATTTGTATTTGATGAAATACAAACATGAATCCTTTGTAAAGTTTAAGGAATTTAAATCTGAAGTAGAAAATCAAACAGGAAAAAGTATTAAAGCTCTTCGATCAGATCGTGGAGGTGAATATTTGAGTACTGAATTTGATGAATACTTGAGAGAGCATGGCATTGTTTTCACCGACTCCTCCAGAACACCACTGAATGGTGTATCTGAAGGAGAAATCGTACCCTATTGGATATGGTACGTAGTATGATGAGCTATACCGATATGCCAATCTCCTTTGGGGATTTGCATTAGAATCGACTTTATATATTCGAATAGGATTCCATCAAAATCGGTTTCTTCCACACCTTATGAGATATGGCATGGAAGAAAACCAAGTCTTAAGCATGTTAAGATTTGGGGTTGTCCTATATCAAAAGTGAACACCGATAAATTGGAGACCGGATCGTAAAAGGTCGATTTGTTGGATATCCAAAAGATAGTTTTGGATATTATTTTTATTTGCCTACTTCACAAAAGGTTGTGATAAGTAGAGATGCCACATTTCTTGAACAATAGTTTGTTCAAGAAGGAGGCAAAGGAAGGCAAATAGAGTTAGAATTGGAGAATTCTGACCAACCAACAGATCAGATGGATATAGATCCATCTAGTCAACCTATACCCATTGATGAAACATCTACAAAGTTCCTCGTAGAACAACGTATCTCACCCACCGTGAGATATGGTTTTCTTCATGAAGAAGAACAAGAGTTGTCTACTCATGAAGAAGTAGATCATGGAGATGATCCACTTACCTATGAAGAAGCTATATCAGATATAGACTCTTCAAAATGGATTGATGCTATGAAATCCGAGATTGATTCCATGTATAAGAATCAAATTTGGGATCTTGTTGACCCACCTGAAGGTATTGTACCTATAGGGAACAAATGGGTTTTCAAGAAGAAAAATCGTTATGATGGAAATGTATATACATAAAAAGCAAGGCTAGTATCGAAAGGATTTCTCCAAAGGCAAGGAATCGACTATGAGGAGACTTTCTGCTTTGTTGCCATGCTTAAATCAATTAGGATTTTATTAGCAATATGCATACTATGATTATGAGATTTGGCGGATGGATGTCAAAAGCTTTTCTCAATGGATACATTGAAGAAAACATTTTCATGGAACAACCTAGGGGATTTGAATCCCAAGATGGTTCCAAGGTATGCAAGCTAAAGCGATCCATTTATGGGTTGAAACAAGCTTCGAGGAGTTGGAACATCCGTTTTGATGAAGCCATTAAATCTTTTGGTTTTATCAAAAATGAGGATGAGCCATGTGTATATAAGAAGGTTAGTGATGCTATCACTTTCCTTGTCTTATATGTGGATGACATGTTGATGGGTAATGATACGTATGTTGACGACTATAAAGGTATGGTTGTCAAATACATTCTCCATGAAAGACTTAGGGGAGGCAACCTATATTCTTGGGATTCGCATCTATAGAGATAGAGCGAAAAGAATAATTGGTTTATCCCAAAGTCTATACTTGGAAAAGGTGTTAAAGAAGTTTAACATGCTTGATTCCAAGAGAGGATTGTTACCAGTGAGACATGGTATCCATCTTTCTAAAGAGATGTCTCCAAATACATCCAAGAAAGAGATAAGATGGCCAGATTCCATATGCTTGGCTATTGGAAGTTTAATGTATGCAATGTTGTGTACTAGGTGGATATCGCATATGTGTTAGTTTGACTAGCGGTATCAATCCAATCCAGTTTGGAACATGGATAGTCACAAGAATATTCTTAAGTACTTAAGAAGAACTAAGGATTTATTCTTGATTTATGGAGGTGGAGACTTGCAATTGGATGG
This sequence comes from Hevea brasiliensis, assembly GCF_030052815.1. Classification (NCBI taxonomy): domain Eukaryota; kingdom Viridiplantae; phylum Streptophyta; class Magnoliopsida; order Malpighiales; family Euphorbiaceae; genus Hevea; species Hevea brasiliensis. The sequence goes on from NC_079499.1 coordinate 53,720,110, forward strand.
TTATCTCGATTGATTTCCAATCGATATCGATGATAGAAAGTCTACCTGGATATGTGTTCATTTGTAATGGAGGTGCGATCGGTTGGAAGAGTTCCAAACAGAGCATGATTGCAGATTCCACTCATCGAGGTCGAGTATATTGTTGCATCGGATGTTGCAAAGGAAGTCGTTTGGATAAAGAAGTTCGTAATGTAACTTATAGTAGTTCCTTCCATTAAGTCTCCACTACACCGTGACAACAATGGAGCGATCATGCAGCTAAGGAACTAAGGTCTCACCCAAAATCCAAACACATAGAAAGGCACTACCATATTATCGGGGATATAGTTGGGCAAGGCGATATAGCCATGCAGAAATATAACATCGCCTAAAAACCGGTGATCCATTCACTAAGCCTTTGTCATAATCTCGCTTAGACCGACATCTTGAGAAGATGGGTCTAAGATATTGTAATGAATGGCTCTAGTGCTAGTGGGAGATTGTTAGTAATATGCCCTAGAGCATATCATTTAGTATGTATCTTGTACATATTTTTATTAATAAAGGCATTTCCACTTTTCCGTTTACATAATATATTTATGTGTAATAGAAAAGGTCCATTGATATTTTGTTAGAAATATTATTCTTAAGTTGTTAAGAATATGAGAGACAATATTTCTAGCACGAAGTATCATAAATAGGATCACAATCGAGGATACTTCAGAAAAAGGACATACCTTATCCAGAAAGAGTGTATTCATGTTTGGTCCCAAGTTATTTATATGAGATATAAATAAGATGGAATGGTGAGTCTCATGCCATATAACAAACATGATAGGCACTTATAAATGATAAGTAGGCCGAACCAGTGACGCTTATGACACGCACATGGAGTTTACTCTTGTCAATGTTTTGTCATAAATCATATCGATGGATATAATCTTTAGACTGAGATAGCACGATTATCTTGTATATAGGTAGTTTGAGTTTGATCGCTTTCATACTTGTACTATGTATGGGTATATGGGCATGTGTTGGCTCCTACTAGTTATATATGGAGGTAGGTGTTGATCAAGATGGAATCTGTTCCTCTAAGTAAATAGAGATAAAATCCTATGTTCATTTAATTGTTCTTGATGTTTCAAGTTCCTGCCAGACAGATAGATTTATTCGAGAAAGAGTTTCGATGAGAAAAATCTTTTAATCAAGAACTGGAATTAAAAGAGAACATAATATTCATAGCAAATGGAGTTTGACATAAACCATGACTCACTTGAGTTGGGATTTTGTAACAGAGAGATTCTAGTGCATGGTAACATATGATTATAGGTTCATTTAAGGTAAATCTTATTACTAATTGGGTGGCCATGGCATGCTATGCTAGGTGTTAACCATGGTCTATGAGGTTCATAAAATGATTTAGAGAAATCATTTATGGTAAGAAAGAGTTCTATGATATTAAGAGTTGATATCATGTCTCATTGCCAATTAGTGATGAGCCTAGTAAGTCACACACATACACAAGTTATCACCTATTTAAATATGATTTAATTAATTAATTAAAGAGTTTAATTGATTAATTAAATAGATTTGGTTTGCAATTAAATTGCAAAGTCCCTAGCATGACTTGAAACCAAATCTAGATTATTGGATGTGTAGTATAAATTAAATTTATATTTAAAGTGTTTAAATATGAATTTAATTGATGAGAAATTAATTAATAGAGAGTAATTAATTAATTTATATTTGATATAAATTAATTAGAAGAAGAAAATAATTATTTTGGGTTAAGAACTCAAAATTAAGACACAGGGCATTTTGGTCATTTCACGATTGTGACACGTGGCACCATGAGATGGTGACACATGGCATAACACATAAGCTTGCCAAATATTTTTAGTCATGTAAGATGATTAAAATCAAGATTAAATATAGGTTTGACACTTGGCACAATGTGATTGGGTCACTTAAACCTAGAGCTAATCAAAAGGTGACATGTGGCTAGGGTTTAATGTGTTAACCTAGCTATTTAAGTGGGGTTATGAAAAGAAAACACAACCAGCAGCCTCTCCTCTCATATGTCACGCCACTTTGAGCCTCTCCAGCTATTTCTCTTCATCTCTCATCAATTCAAAGAGATTAGCCATCAATCTCTTGAATTAAGAACACTAGAAATTGTTTCTAGTGTCCTGTTTGCATCTCTAATCTCTTAAAAGGCAGAACTTGAATTTCTAATTAATAGAAAAGGCTTTAGAAGCTGTTCACGGGATGCGATAGGTGTTCTTGGTGTGGACAAGATAGAGTGACAACATCCGTGTCCTCAAGACGAATCTCAAAGCGCGCAGTGACACATCAAGAGGTTAGTGTAATCGTTCTTGATTTAATCTAGGGTTCTAAAATTAATCTGATTAATTTTAAAATCTTAAATGGCAAATACAGATCCAAAAACATATTAAAAGTGTTTTAATATGTTGTTTATCATTGAAATCAAATAGATAAAAATAAATATTGCATGGTGCATGTGACCCTAGGTGAAAATTTTTGAATTCAATGGTATAAACTTGTGTTTTTCACGCTTCCGCTCCTTCACTAAGATCCCACATTTTAGGTTCTACATTTGTTGGCATTGATTGCCAATTGCAATTCAAAGCCTCCTAAAAACATTTTCAAAAATTTAGTTTTTATGTCCTAGGTTTACTATTCCATTGGTCTATGCTAAAGTAGAATTTGACTAAATTTTCTTCATGAAAGTTGTTCCTTTATATATCTAGTTTAATTCCCTTTTTGAATCACTCCATTTGGAGTTTTGTAGCTCAAGTTATAGTCAAATAACCATAACTAGTTCATTTCCTAATTCTGTCTCTTTAATTAGGCAGATTTTTTGGCATTACCTTGTTCTAATTTAATTGGACATGTTGTAGTTACTTTTAGGCTTAGCATTCTTCACATAATTTGTTTCCCTATGTCTTATAGTTACTCAAAAATTTTAATTACAATTTTCCAAGTTTTGTAGAATTAATTATACCAATTTAATTGGCCTAGACTCCAGTACCTTGTGTCTTCAGGGTCTAGGTTTAGGTCAGTAAATTTAACCTCCATTTTAGGGTTCTTATGTTCATAATTTGAGGACAATGTCTAAAACAATGTTGGAGCCCTGTTTCTTAGGGTTCCAGATCAGTATGGCTCAACCTAATTAGAGTTTCCTAGCGGGAGATATACTATAAACACTATTCTAGGGTCAATTGTGATTTGGTCAAACTCCAAGTTTTAATGTGTTAATTTCTTCTAACCATTTGACCTAGTTCCTTTGGGTTCTGGGTTTTTGTCAAAAGACTAATATTGTAGACCTATGTCTTATAAAACTTTTTCCATTGGTTTCATTGCATTTAAATTTTTATAGACCAAGTTATGGCCATTTTGCCAAAACTGGTCAGGTAATCTATGTCCAGAAAATTCTAGGTAGAATGGTTCAGGTTAGTTTGGTGTCCTAATTTAAGTCAACAATTTCATTAGGTTAGAGGCATTTTTGGGTTTGGTGTTCTCAATAAAAGTTGTAGTACTATGTCTAAGCTTTCCAATGGTATAAAATTCAGGTCATTTGGACTTGTTTAAAGAGATTTATGGCCAAATGAACATGTTTCATTTGGTCATTTTTTTGGGTTTAGTGTTTGGATATCCAGATTGGACTAGCAAATTGGTCAACTTATGGACAGAATTTGGGCAGGGTTTCTTCATGAAAAATGGGGTTTTTTGAGTCTAGTTTCACCTCTAATTGGCCTCATACCAATTGGAGTCACACAAATTTAGTTATAGGTTAAATAAGACCCTAGACTCATAGATCCAAATTTCCTATATAATAGAAGCACTCCCAATATTCAATCTGCCAACTTCCTTACTTCAATTGACATATATGGCACTTCAAATGATCAACACACAAGCTCAATTAGGTCAATTTCCAACAATTACACAAAGCTTTAATTCATGATCCCAAACCCTAAATCAAAATTTCAATTTATGCACACCACATGTAAATCACCATGCTAATCACATTCACTTATTAATCAACACTTGTAACCTCAAGTATAACCTTCATTTCATCAAAATCCCATCAATTCTTATGGCTGCTAAAAATTTAATCCCTCAAAAAGTTGTCATTTTCCCTTTTATTTCAAGTAATTTCAACTCTTCTTAAGTCCAAATCAAGCATGAAACAAAAGAGTTAATGAGATTAGGCACTGACCTTTGTTTAGCAAAGTCTCTTTCTTGCCAACTTCAAGATTCTTGCTTCCTTTTACTTCCAAGCACTCTAGCTAGATTAGATATTAAGTTTTTAAGAAGATAATTATGGGAAATATGGTGAGATTTTAAGGAAATTTAAGCTTAAAGGGAGTATCAATGGTGGAAAGCTTTGGAAGAGGGAGAGCTTCGGCCAACTTTTGAGAAATTAAGAAGATGAATGAATTTTTGGTTTATTTATTATTTTTTTTTATCTTTTTATATGTGCTTTTCTAATTATGATTGGTGGAATAAATTTTAATTACATCATTTTATTTAAAGCTTATGTCATAATTAGCATTTAATCTCATTTTTGTTTTCTTTTTCTTTTTCTTTCTTCTTTTTTTACTCATTTTTAATTATTTTTTTTTAATATTTATTGATATTTTATGTCATAATAATTATTTACTTAACTAGACAAGTTGGCCAAAAATCATCTCTAAAGACGAAATGACCAAAATGCCCTCCGTTTGGCTTATTGAGCCAAAATCGTCTGTACCGATTGAACAATTTTTCTTAGCCTTTTTTTGGCATTCTACTGCCATAGAAACCTCAATGACTCTTATTTGGAGTCCCAAAAATTATTTTATGAATTTTTTTCCGAGTTTAGGGCTCCTAGCTACGAGGACTGCAACTTCCCACTGGGTTCCCTATCGTTAGGGCACCGGCTTATTTAACTTGGTTGTATTTTATTTCAAAAATTTTTCCTAATTTTTTCTTATTATTATTTGAGTTATTTATGACTCCTCACTCTCTAAATATTTTTCCAAATGTTCTAGCTGTCCAGACTGACACTGGTCACCGGAATAGTAGAATGTACGGAATTGCTATAGTGAGGGTGTTACAATTGGGGTTTGGTGAAAATTATGGTTTTGTGATATGTTATTCAATAGATGTTTAGAAGGACAAATTATGGTCATTTGGTGTGCTTTGGTTGAGAATTAATATTAGTTTGGTGATGAAATTAGTAGAAATGAAATGGGACATTTGGCTTTGATTCTAGGCACTTGAGTTTAGTGTAGTTAGAGGCTTATAAATTGAGCTACACAACTCTAATTGGTGTGAAACTAACTGGAGATGAAACATAAGACATAATGCTCCAACTTTCATGTAAACATCCTGCTTAGAAAATGACCATAGGATATCTCAAATTAGGCTTGAATCTGGGTTACCAATTATGGACCTGGAGAAAATGACCATATGAACAGTACTTAGTAAATTAGGCATAACTCACTCTAGAAAACTCCAATTTAGGTGAATCTTGAACCAATGGAATCTTAAAACATAGGAGAACAATGCTTATGAAGATCATGAAGCCAAATGATGACCCTAAGTTGATCAAATTGCTAGACAAATTTGGTCCAGCAAATCTGCCTTGATTCTGGACTAACCTAAAAAATCCTGAACCATTAACTATCTGACCAGTTTTGGAAAAATGGCCATAACTGGAGATGTATAAATGAAAATTAGGTGATTTCAAAACCAAAATGGTCATGAGACATAGAACTAAAAACAACATTTTTTTACCAGAACCCAGTTCTTAAGGCAGGATAGGAGAATTATTGGGATAAGTCAGGAATCCCAAATATGGAATTCCTGCACCTTAGCCAAATTGACCTTATGACCTCTGAATGGTTATTAGGCCATAACTTCCTCTAAAAAACTCCAATTGGAGTGATTCAAATTGATTTGGAAACCTAAGACAAAGATGTAAAACATTATTTTAGGGACTAGGGACAAATTATGAGCTTATAATGCCCGGATATAGAATGCAAAGTTAAGGTACAAATCTAAAAAACCTAAAATTTCAGGATATGGCACCCAGAATAGTGTTTAGTAATTTAGCCATAACTTTATATCCAGAACTCCAAATTAAGTGGTTCGAATAGTAACTTAAAAGTAAGACATTGATGAATAACTTTCATTAAGATCGCTTTCGCAAATTATGATTGGAACTAGGTCAAAATGGGGTTGCAATGTCAGAGTCTAGAACTACCCTAAACCCAAAATACATTGAAACTTCAAAATTTACTTAGGGATGCATTAGGCATTTATTTGATTAGCTATTGAAGATAATTGAGATGAGTATTGAGACACTTTAATTGTGTGTTTTCAGTAGAAAAAGAGGCCTTAAAAGGTAAGAAGAAGTAAATCAAGAAAAAATAAATCCATTGAAGATTTGTGCACAACTAAACTATTCTTTTGTTTTAAATTTTGAAATTTAATTGAGAACTTGAATAAGTCAATTATGTTTTTCCTTTGTATTTGAGAATTTTATATATTGCCTTGAGAATTTTGAATTGTGAAATGAATTATGATAATGGAAAAAAGTGGATGTTGGCTAAATGATTTATTGTTGCAAGGGGGTGAGCCGATTTTGAATGCTTTTAGAAGTGTTTTGAAAAATTTTGTGTTGCCACCCCTATAAGGGGAATTTGATGAATGAAATGTATTTACTTGATTTGCAATGCGATTCTTTGAATAGAAATTATTTGAATTTATTTTAAAATCACAGTTAGCATGGCAATGTGATTTGTGTTCCTTATTAGCTTGCCTAGTGAGACATATTGGATGTGATCTCCCCCACTTCTGGGGTTGAGTTTTCCCTCTCTGGTTAACCAGTTGAGGATGTATTGGATGAGTACTCATATATGGTAGCTAGCCTTTGTATTTCCCTTTAACCTTTGGTTATTGGGACATATTGGCTTTGTCGTGATGTACAACTCGGTATTGATTGGAAATTTTGTATCATATACCTAATTGTGTGAATATTTTGGCTAAATGTGATTGAAATGAATGATTTACAATTATTGAAATTTGTGATTTGAATTTTATGAATTGTGGTGAATTTGGATATATTTCAAATTCCTTGTTATGATTTGATAAAATATGTCTTACATTGTGTTTAAAATTTAGTTGTGCACCGCTGAGTGAAGTACTCAGCAATAGCTTCTTTATGCTATCGCAGGTAAAGAGAAAGGCAAGGTAGCATAGTAAGCTACTTGTAGTTGTATTTTGGGAGCTATTTTAGATTATCCTTGGGTATAATAGGTATACCCACTATAAATTCATTTTGATCTAAATTAGCCTGTATGTACATAAAAGAAAAATGAGCAGTTATATAAACGAAATTATAATACTATTTTTGATATCTTTCGATTTGTAAATTTGTATAAGAACATTTATTTTGATTTGTATATGAGATGAGCACATTTGTTTGGTGTTGGTTGAATGAAATGAGATGATTTGAGTTTGATTGAGTTGAAATCGTGTATAATATATTTTTATAAATTGATTTTCAATAGGTTTGAAGAACTGTTTTTGCATAGTTACAGTCATCACGGCGCAAATTTAACTTCCCGAGAAGGTCACCCATCACTGTGACTCCCGGCTCATTTAACTTTTTGTGTTATGTTTTTCTTATTTATACTTAACTATTTGGCAATTACTAATTATTTGTGTTCAGGGCTTCTCTAGGTGTCTTAGATGTGGTTCTAATTCTCTTAATTGTCTAGACCGACACCGGTCACTAGAATAGTAAAATATACCAGGCTATGCCAATAGGGGTGTTACAATTCTCCCCCCCTTAAAATAAATTTCATCTCGAAATTTTACCTGGTATCAATCTCTAAATAGTTGTGGGTGCTATCTCCTCATGTCCTCCTCTCGTTCCCAATTAGCCTCCTAGTCCGAATGATGGTTCCACAGCACTTTTACCAGTGGTATCTGCTTGTTCCTCAGCTGCTTCACCTCATAGGCCAGAATCTTTATGGGTTCTTCCTCATATGTGAGGTTTGAATTTACTTCAATTTCCTCCACTGGTAGTACATGAGATGGGTCTGATCGATACCTCCTTAACATAGACACATGGAGGACGTTGTGCATCTTTTCCAACTCTAGAGGTAGTGCCAAACGATATGCCAAAGGACCCACTCTCTCCAGAACCTCATATGGCCCAATGAACAAGGACTCAGTTTTCCCTTTCTGCCAAATCTCATAATTTTCTTCCAAGGGGAAACCTTGAGAAATACTTTCTCACCCACTGCATACTCAATATCTCGTCTCTTCAAATCAATATAGGACTTCTGACAGTCTGATGCAGTCTTAAGTCAATCTCTAACCAATCTAATTTTCTCTTCAATTTGCTGAAAAATTTTTGACCCAATCAACTTTCTTTCACCTACCTCATCCCAACACAACGGGGTTCTACATTTTCTGCCATACAAAGCTTCATATGGAGGCATTCCAATGCTTGATTGGTAGCTGTTGTTATAAGCAAACTCAATCAAAGGCAAGTGTGTGTCCCAACTGCCTTCAAACTCAATCACACAAGCCCGTAGCATGTTCCTCCATGATCTGAATTACTCTCTTAGACTGGCCATCTGTCTGTGGGTGGAATGCCGTACTGAAGTTCAATTTAGTTCCTAGGGCTCTCTGAAGACTATCCCAGAATCTAGAAGTGAACCTAGGATCTCTGTCCGATACGATGGATACTAACACTCCATGCAGTCTTACTATCTTATCTATGTACAACTTGGCCAATCTTTCTAAACTGTAGTCCATCCGGACTGGCAGAAAATGAGTAGACTTGGTCAGTCTGTCAACTATAACCCATACTGCATCATGACTCTTCTGTGTCCTCGAAAGTCCCATAAAAAAATCCATAGTTATTCTCTCCCATTTCCATTCCAATACTAGTAGTGGATGTAACAAACCAGCTGGTACTTGATGCTTTGCCTTCACTTGCTGACAAGTTAGCCATTTGCAAACAAATTCTGCCACATTTCTTTTCATACCCATCCACCAGTAGTGCTCTTTTAGCCCTCCATACATTTTTATGCCACCAGGATACATAGCAAAAGGAGACTCATGTGCTTCCTTCAAAATGATCTGCCTCAAATCAACATCATTAGGAATGCACATTCTGCCCTGGTGAAGCAGTAGACCATCATCTCTCACTGAGAATTCTAGTTTCTTGCCCTGCCAGACTTCTTCCAACAGTTTATGATACTTTTGATCATTCTGAGCAGCCATTCTAATCTGATCAATTAACACTGGCTGTACATGCCATGCAACTGTTGTCCGCCCCTCATCATTAATCTCTAAGCTGGCATGCAATACTCTCAACTCATGTACCATAGATAAAGGAGAAACCCGTAGACTTGCCATAGTCTTACGACTTAAGGCGTCAGCCACTACATTAGCTTCTCCTGGCTAATAGTCTATCAGACAATCATAGTCTTTTATCAACTCTAACCATCTCCTCTGTCTCAAATTCAATTTCTTTTGAGTGCCAGATACTTCAAACTCTTATGATCTGCGTAGATATAACACTTTTCTCCATACAAATAGTATTTTCAGATCTTAAGGGCAAATACAATAGCTGCAAGCTCCAAGTCATGTGTCGGATCCTCTCATACGGTTTCAGCTGGCGTGATGCATAGGCAACGACATTCCGCCCTTGTATCAATACATAGCCTAACCCATTGTGAGAAGCATCACTGTAAACAACATACTCTTTACCCAGGGTAGGCAAAGTAAGGACTAGAGCTTCAGTCAAACATCTCTTCAACTCATCAAAACTCTGCTAGCATTTATCAGTCCACTGAAATTTCACATCTTTTCGAAGTAATTTGGTCAATGGAGATGCCACCATGGAGAACCCTTTCACAAAACGATGACAGTATCCAACTAAACCTAGAAAACTGCAAATTTCAGTGATATTTCTGGGTGGCCTCCAATTAAGGACAGCTTCTATCTTACTTGGATCTACCTTGATGCCCTCTGCCAATACTATGTACCCCAAAAAGGCTATTTCCTTCAGCCAAAATTCACACTTCGATAATTTAACGTATAGTTGTTTCTCCCTCAAAGTCTGTAGTACAATCTGCAGATGTTTATTATGCTCTTCTGCACTCCTCGAATAAACCAATATATCATTTATGAATGCCACAACAAACTGGTCAAGATATGGTCTGAAGATAGTGTTCATCAGATCCATAAAAGTAGTCGGAGTATTAGTTAACCCGAATGGCATGACTAAGAACTCATAGTGGCCATAGCAGGTTCTAAAGGCAGTTTTAGGAATACTCTGCTCTTGTACTTTTAGTTGATAATAACCTGATCTTAGGTCAATTTTAGAGAACATAACTACACCTCTCAACTGATCAAACAAATCTTCAATGCGGGGCAATGGGTATCTGTTCTTTATTGTCACCTTATTCAACTGCCGATAGTCAATGCATAGACGGAGAGTGACATCATTCTTCTTAACAAACAACACTGGCGCTCCCTAAAGTGACACGCTAGGGCGGATAAAGCCCTTGTCAAACAGCTCTTGCAACTACACTTTTAATTCTTTCAGTTCTGCTGGTGCCATTCTATATGGTGTTATAGAGATTGGGTCCACACTAGGCATAACATCAATTTCAAACTGCACTTCTCTTTCTGGAGGTAATCCTAGCAATTCATTAGGAAACACATCTGGAAAGTCACATAAGGTAGGGATGTCCCTCAGTGCTAGACTCCCCAATTGGATGTCTATCACATGTGCCAAGTATACTTCACACCCCTTTCTGATCATCCTTCTAGCTAATGCAGCCAAAATAATGTTTGATGGCAGCAACTGCCTCTCCCCATGTATTACCACATCACCATATAGAGGGAGAACAAAAGTGATTGTCTTCAGTCTACAGTTAATCATGGCGTGATGCCTAGCTAACCAATCCATGCCTAAAATGACATCATAATCTCTGAAGGGCATTTCAATCAAATCTGACAGGAAAGTGTGTCCTTGGATCACCAAAGGACAATCTCTATAGATTCTGTTGACTTAGACCTCTTATCCTAACGGACTAGTTATTAGCACTTTAAAATCTATTTTGGCACATGGAACAGCAAGAAAAATCATTATGCTAGCACTAACATATGAGTGGGTTGAACCCAGATCAAACAGTACAAATACATCTTGATCAGAGATAGAGAATGTACCAGCTACAACATTGAAAGTCTCAGCCTCTTCTCACTGTCTCATCGTGTAAACCATGGCTGGAGCACTCCTTTGTGCTGACTGACTAATGGTACCCTAACTGCCAGAAGCATTACCTCTACCTCTTCCTCTTCCTCTGCTAACCGGTTGTGAATAATACAAGAAAATATAATATGCAAATAAAAATAATAATTTCCTAGCTATTGTGTTCATAAGAAATGAATAATTACTAACTTATTGTTTAGTCGAGGGCTAATTATGTTTTATGATATTAACTTCTTCATGCATTTTGTTAATTATTTTCTTCATGATCTTGAGCTTCTTTGTATTTTATTGTAATCATTCCTGATATTAAATTTTCGTATTTTCTTTAATAATCAGTTCAATTACAGTTATAATTTTCCATGCCCAAGTAACCTATACAAATTGACCGGACTGGATAAATGGGTAAAATAGCACTAGGTACCAGGTACCTCGGGCCGTCACACCATCGGTCACAATGTGTCTCCCGGTGTGCAAATAGAATGGCTAATAAGCCATAAGAGCAATAAGGCATAAAGTCAAGTAAAACATCATAATCAGTATAGCCATAGGCTATCACATCACAGAATGGCAATGAAGCCATACATCATACGCAGTACTGCTATCAAAACCCTATTGGCATGCCAACCTATCCAAACCAATCACATTAGGCCTACTAGGGCATTTTTCACTTTTAAGTTTCACAATTTTTGAATTTCAAGTTTGAATATTACTATTCATTTCATTAGTCAACTAAAATGTTGACTTTTGCATAGACAATAGATACATTGGTTTTAATACTCCCAACATACCACATTTTGCATTCAAAATTTGTTGGTATTGGTTGCCAATACCATTTATAAGTTTAAAGTTAATTGAGCAGAATTTTCAGTTTTTATACCTTATCTTTACTATTCTATTAGTCATTTTTGCAGTGGGAATTTGGCAAAATGATCAACATGAAAATTGTTCCTTATTTTGTCTAGTTTAATTTCCTTTTTTAAATCACTCCATTTGGAGTTTTGTAGCTCAAGTTATAGTCTAAAAACCACAACTAGCCGGATTGGAATTTTTCTGGACTGACCATATCTATAGTGCAGTGAATAGTGACTACAACTCCCTTGTTGGATAGGTTCTGGTCATAATTTGGGGTAGGTTTCTTCATGAAAGTTGTTGGTCTATATCTTATCTTGTTGCCGGTAAAATTTCAGGTCAATTGGACCTTTCTACATTGAGTTATGGCCAAATGAACAATCACTATTCATTTGGTCATTCTGCAGGAACAGCCTGCAGGTCACCCGGATTTGAGCAAGCTTTTGGTCCACTTGGTTTGGTTTTATGGGCATGGTTTCTTCACCAAAGTTGTGCCATTATGTGTCTAGTTTCATGTTCACTTGGCCTTGTACCAATTGAACCCATAAAATTCAAGATATGGCTGCCCAAACCTGGTGGACTCATGTCCAATTCTGCAGGTCACCAAGGGCAGCCACACCAACTGCAATTCCCACTAATCAAACCACCTCATTTCTTGTTTACACATAACCAAATGGTCACTAATTGACCATTAAAACTCACTTTCATCATTACATAAACAAAATCTCAAATTTGTGCCCAAACCCTAACTCTGCCATTTCAATTCTCCATATACATGCAATCAATGAATCAAAGTATCTAATTTATGTTCAATGGCAGCCATGTACAACTATAACTCAATCTAATCAATGAAACCCTAATGTATCCTAAGGCTGCCAAAATTGGTGAAATTTATTCATGCAAACTTGTTTCAATTCTCTTAATTTCACCCTCATTTCATACTCCACATGATATATATATACAAAGTTTTAAGGATGAATTAGCACTAACCTTTTTGAAACCAACCTTGAGCTTGTTATTCTTCAAGATTTCTCCTAGAACCATAACAATCATAATCAATTATAACTTCACTTTCCTAAATTAAATATCGAATAAAAATTCAACAGCATTTCCCCTTAAATTGGACTAAACTCCTATCATAAATCTTAAATCCACAACCACCCATTAGTACCCAATCTGGCAGCTTGTGCATTCAAATTTTTATATAATGATCTAACCGTTAGATAAATCCCAAATTTTAACCATATATTCAAGACATCCCTATACAATATCAGTAAAAATTTTAGCATTAAATAATCTCTATACCATGAGATATCAAAACATTCATTCAACCCTTCAAAATCTGAATTTTTGAAGAAATCAGTCTTACTCAGACAGCTCATGCAAAACAATTTGTATCTCATAAACCACAAGTCTAAAATTCACCAAATTTTAAACCAGCAGCCTTAACATCCCAAATATCATTTGTACCAAATTTCATAATTTAATAAGCATCCTAACTCTTTATTTTTCTCAAATTTCAGTAGCTAAAATTCAGAATTCAACCTACAGACAGCCTGTGTTCAACAATATATTTCTTCAAATCCAACCGTTGAACAATCACCAAATTTTAACCATAACTTCCACACATACATACCTCAAACATATCCAAAAATCAGCCCTAGATGTTGAGCCAAACTCACCTGGACGGAAGAGAAACATGCTGCCCTGCTGAACCCTTGTTTCTGCTACTGTTCATCTCCTTCTCCTTCTTCCTTTCTTTCTTTCTTTTCCTTTTCTCTCTCTCTCTCTTGATTCAGCCCGTATGAAGAAGGAAACTGCTGGTTTCTTTTGTTTTTATCTCATTTTTGCTTCATTTTTATCCCTTTTATTTATTTTGTCAAGTGGTGATTGGGTGGGAGTGCTTAGTGACGTAAGCATGAGGTCAAAATTGAAATTTTAATTCATTTTCTTTTCTTTTCTTTTATACACAATTTCAATTTAATTTTTAGCAATATTTATTCATATTTTATGTCATAATAATTATTTACTTAACTGGACAAGTCGGCCAAAAATCATCTCTGAAGACGAAATGACCAAAATATCCTCCGTTTGGCTTAATGAGCCAAAATTGTCTGTACCGATTGAAAAATTTTTCTAAGTATTTTCTTGGCATTCTAATGCCATAAGAACCTCAATGACCCTTCTCTAGAGTCTCAAAAATTATTTTATAATTTTTTCCCCAGGATTAGGGCTCCTAGTTGCGAGAACCGCAACTTCTCACTAGGTTAGCCATCGCTAGGGCACCGGCTCATTTAACTTGGTTGTATTTTTTTTCTAAATTTTTTTTCTAAATTTTTCTTATTAATATTTGAGTTAATTATAGTTCCTCACTTTAGTTTAAATATATATTATTTATTTATTTATTTATTTTTTTGGACGTTCTAGCTGTCTGGACCGACACTGGTCACCAGAACAATAGACTGTACGGACTAGCTAAAATAAGGATGTTACAACTCTTCCCCTCTAATAAAAATTTCGTCCTCGAAATTTACCCAATGTAAATAGCCAAGGAGCTACTACCTCTTTATTTCTTCACCTTTCCGTATTATCCTACTTCACTTTCTCCTTAGTCTCAATCCTATCCTCAAACAGTTCTGTACTCATTCTTTTTCATCTTAATTATAGTTTCCTTCTCATTTCTACTCGCTATCTCATTGTCTCTTCACTCTTTTATTCCATACCCTAACCTAAAATAAACAGGAAATACAGATCTGCAATAGTGTCACCTCGACTCTTATGAATGCAATGCAAGGTATGGACTCAATCTAGGCCCAAAAACGCCTAAACCGTGCTTTGATACCACTAAATGTGACACCCCTTACCCGACTACAGTGTAGCCGAGCAAGTTATGCCATTCAGTGTACCGGAGCACCAATTCATAGTTCTATTACAATTTATCCCTTTTAAATCATTTGTTTACAATTTTTTATAAATCTAAATTTTTAACGCAATTTTTATAGAAAATCCGGCAGAGTGCCGGCTGTAAATTGGAAAAACAGTTCTTCTGAACCTGTTTAAAAACACTTCCAATAATTTCCAATCATTCACAAGCTCCATTTGTATCACATCAATTTACAACAATTTCTTAACAATTCCTCTATTTGTCATTCATTCATTTCACATCATCATTAGACTCAAATCATAAATAAATTCCCATATGTTATTTATAATCACAAATTATAAGTACATACATTAATACAAAATTATATTACATTTGTTTCAAATACACATGATAAAATAAGAGTTTAATTACAAAATTTGCAAAAAATCATAAAATACAAAATGGGACCTAGTGTCCTACCAATGCACTGTAGTCTGTGAGGTGACACGGACACTATGCAGAACTGTGAACGGCCTTACCCAATCTGTGGTCTACTGGGCCCTCTATCCAAATCTTCAGTACCTACGCGTTGCAAAAGCGACGCGCTAAGCATAAAGCTTAGTGGTGCCAATAATACAAGAAAATATAATATGCAAATAAAAATAATAATTTCCTAGCTATTGTGTTCATAAGAAATGAATAATTACTAACTTATTGTTTAGTCGAGAGCTAATTATTTTTTATGATATTAACTTCTTCATGCATTTTGTTAATTATTTTCTTCATGATCTTGAGCTTCTTTGTATTTTATTGTAATCATTCCTGATATTTAATTTTTGTATTTTCTTTAATAATCAGTTCAATTACAGTTATACTTTTCCATGCCCAAGTAACCTATACAAATTGACCGGACTGGATAAATGGGTAAACTAGCACTGGGTACCAGGTACCTCGGGCCATCACACCATCGGTCACAATGTGTCTCCCGGTGTGCAAACAGAATGGCTAATAAGCCATAAGAGCAATAAGGCATAAAGTCAAGTAAAACATCATAATCAGTATAGCCATAGGCTATCACATCACAGAATGGCAATGAAGCCATACATCATACGCAGTACTGCTATCAAAACCCTATTGGCATGCCAACCTATCCAAACCAATCACATTAGGCCTACTAGGGCATTTTTCACTTTTAAGTTTCACAATTTTTGAATTTTAAGTTTGAATATTACTATTCATTTCATTAGTCAACTAAAATGTTGACTTTTGCATAGACAATAGGTACATTGGTTTTAATACTCCCAACATACCACATTTTGCATTCAAAATTTGTTGGTATTGGTTGCCAATACCATTTATAAGTTTAAAGTTAATTGAGCAGAATTTTCAGTTTTTATACCTTATCTTTACTATTCTATTAGTCATTTTTGCAGTGGGAATTTGGCAAAATGATCAACATGAAAATTGTTCCTTATTTTGTCTAGTTTAATTTCCTTTTTTAAATCACTCCATTTGGAGTTTGTAGCTCAAGTTATAGTCTAAAAACCACAACTGGCCGGATTGAAATTTTTCTGGACTGACCATATCTATAGTGCAGTGAATAGTGACTACAACTCCCTTGTTGGATAGGTTCTGGTCATAATTTGGGGTAGGTTTCTTCATGAAAGTTGTTGGTCTATATCTTATCTTGTTGCTGGTAAAATTTCAGGTCAATTGGACCTTTCTACATTGAGTTATGGCCAAATGAACAATCACTATTCATTTGGTCATTCTGCAGAAACAGCCTGCAGGTCACCCGGATTTGAGCAAGCTTTTGGTCCACTTGGTTTGGTTTTATGGGCATGGTTTCTTCACCAAAGTTGTGCCATTATGTGTCTAGTTTCATTTTCACTTGGCCTTGTACCAATTGAAACCATAAAATTCAAGATATGGCTGCCCAAACCTGGTGGACTCATGTCCAATTCTGCAGGTCACCAAGGGCAGCCACACCAACTGCAATTCCCACTAATCAAACCACCTCATTTCTTGTTTACACATAACCAAATGGTCACTAATTGACCATTAAAACTCACTTTCATCATTACATAAACAAAATCTCAAATTTGTGCCCAAACCCTAACTCTGCCATTTCAATTCTCCATATACATGCAATCAATGAATCAAAGTATCTAATTTATGTTCAATGGCAGCCATGTACAACTATAACTCAATCTAATCAATGAAACCCTAATGTATCCTAAGGCTGCCAAAATTGGTGAAATTTATTCATGCAAACTTGTTTCAATTCTCTTAATTTCACCCTCATTTCATACTCCACATGATATATATATACAAAGTTTTAAGGATGAATTAGCACTAACCTTTTTGAAACCAACCTTGAGCTTGTTATTCTTCAAGATTTCTCGTAGAACCATAATAATCATAATCAATTATAACTTCACTTTCCTAAATTAAATATCGAATAAAAATTCAACAGCATTTCCCCTTAAATTGGACTAAACTCCTATCATAAATCTTAAATCCACAACCACCCATTAATACCCAATCTGGCAGCTTGTGCATTCAAATTTATATATAATGATCTAACCGTTAGATAAATCCCAAATTTTAACCATATATTCAAGACATCCCTATACAATATTAGTAAAAATTTTAGCATCAAATAATCTCTATACGATGAGATATTAAAACATTCATTCAACCCTTCAAAATCTGAATTTTTGCAGAAATCAGTCTTACTCAGACAGCTCATGCAAAACAATTTATATCTCATAAACCACAAGTCTAAAATTCACCAAATTTTAACTCAGCAGCCTCAACATCACAGATATCATTTGTACCAAATTTCATAATTTAATAAGCATCCTAACTCTTTATTTTTCTCAAATTTCAGTAGCCAAAATTCAGAATTCAACCTACAGACAGCCTGTGTTCAACAATTTATTTCTTCAAATCCAACCGTTGAACAATCACCAAATTTTAACCATAACTTCCAAACATACATACCTCAAACATATCCAAAAATCAGCCCTAGATGTTGAGCCAAACTCACGTGGACGGAAGAGAAACATGCTGCCCTGCTGAACCCCTATTTCTGCTACTGTTCATCTCCTTCTCCTTCTTCCTTTCTTTCTTTCTTTTCTTTTCTCTCTCTTTCTCTCTTGATTCAGCCCGTATGAAGAAGGAAACTGCTGGTTTCTTTTGTTTTTATCTCATTTTTGCTTCATTTTTATCCCTTTTATTTATTTTGTCAAGTGGTGATTGGGTGGGAGTGCTTAGTGACATAAGCATGAGGTCAAAATTGAAATTTTAATTCATTTTCTTTTCTTTTCTTTTATACTCAATTTCAATTTAATTTTTAGCAATATTTATTCATATTTATTGTCATAATAATTATTTACTTAACTGGACAAGTCGGCCAAAAATCATCTCTGAAGACGAAATGACCAAAATACCCTCCGTTTGGCTTAACGAGCCAAAATTGTCTGTACCGATTGAAAAATTTTTCTAAGCATTTTCTTGGCATTCTAATGCCATAAGAACCTCAATGACCCTTCTCTGGAGTCTCAAAAATTATTTTATAATTTTTTCCCCAGGTTTAGGGCTCCTAGTTGCGAGAACCGCAACTTCTCACTAGGTTACCCATCGCTAGGGCACCGGCTCATTTAACTTGGTTGTATTTGTTTTCTAAAATTTTTTTCTAAATTTTTATTATTAATATTTTAGTTAATTATAGTTCTTCACTTTAGTTTAAATATATATATATTATTTATTTATTTATTTATTTTTGGACGTTCTAGCTGTCCGGACCGACACTGGTCACCGGAACAGTAGACTGTACGGACTAGCTAAAATAAGGATGTTACATAGCAGGAGTCTGAATAGATCTCTCAGCAGTAGTAGGAGCTGGACCAAATCTAGGAGCACTAGTGCAGTCCTTAGTAAGATGGCCCTTCCCTCCACAATTAAAGCAAGCTCCTTTTGCCCAATAATATTCTCTCCCATGAATCTTGCCACATGTCTCACAGGGGTGGGGAGGATATGAA
The DNA here is from genome assembly GCF_030052815.1 of Hevea brasiliensis. NCBI lineage: Eukaryota > Viridiplantae > Streptophyta > Magnoliopsida > Malpighiales > Euphorbiaceae > Hevea > Hevea brasiliensis. Next base: position 53,739,155 of record NC_079499.1, read on the forward strand.
CCCCTGGTCAACTGCTGACCAGACCTAGGGGGTCTCTGACCAAAGAATCTACCCCTTCCAAACCTTCCACCTTTACCACTGCTTGGTCCCCTAAATTTTTTCTTCTTTCCAAATGCACCACTAGGACTTTGTTCAACTGATTTTTCTCCTTTTTCTTTCTCTGATTTTTTAGTCTTCTCAGCTTTCTCTTTCACTGGTGTTGTTTCTAATTCAATTCTTTCTAACTCAAGTGCCTGAGAGATGAGCTCTGAGAAGTTACTGTGTTTGAATTCCACTACTTGCATCCTCAGACCGGGCTTCAAACCGATCTCAAATCTCTTGCACCTTTCTTTGCTGGTAGACAGGAGACTCCCAGCATAGTGGCTTAAGTGGGAGAACTCTCTCTCATACTCTGCCACTGATCTGTTGCCTTGCTTCAGACTCAGAAATTCTTATAATTTCTGATCCACATGTAACACCCCTATGTTCGATAGTGCGTTCTACTGTCCCAATGACCAGTGTCTGTTCGGATAGCAAGGATGCTTAGAACTGAAGGAACGGAAGCGTGAAAAACACAAGTTTATACCATTGAATTCAAAAATTTTCACCTAGGGTCACATGCATCATGCAAGATTAACTATTTGATTTCAATGATAAACAATATATTAAAACTCTTTTAATATGTTTTTGGATCTATATTTGCCATTTAAGATTTTAAAATTAATCAGATTAATTTTAGAACCCTAGATTAAATCAAGAATGATTACACTAACCTCTTGATGCACTGTAGCGTATTTGCGCCTTTGAGATTCGTCTTCAGGACACCAAATATTGTCCCTCTAGCTTGTCCACACCAAGAACACTTATGGCAGCCCTTTAACAGCTTCTAAAGCTTTTTCTATTAATTAGAAATTCAAGTTCTACCTTATAAGAGATTAGAGATGTAAACAGGACACTAGAAACAATTTCTAGTATTTTTAATTCAAGAGATTGATGGCTAATCTCTTTGAATTGATGAGAGATGAAGAGGAAGAGAGGGAGAGCTTCAAAATGGCGTGACAAAGGAGTGTGGCTGCTGGTTGTATTTTATTTTCTCATAACAACACTTATATAGCTAGGTTAACACATTAAACCCTTGCCACATGTCACCCTTTGATTAGCTCTAGGTTTAAGTGACCCAATCACATTGTGCCAAGTGTCAAACCTATATTTAATATTAATTTTAATCATCTTACATGATTAAAAGACATTTGGCAAGCTTATGTGTAATGCCATGTGTCACCATCTCATGGTGCCACGTGTCACACTGCGAAATGACCAAAATGCCCCTGTGTCTTAATTTTGAGTTCTTAACCCAAAATAATTATTTCTCTTCTTCTAATTAATTTATATCAAATATAAATTAATTAATTAATCTCTATTAATTAATTTCTCATTAATTAAATTCATATTTAAACACTTTAAATATAAATTTAACTTATACTATACATCCAATAATCTAGATTTGGTTTCAAGTCATGCTAGGGACTTTGCAATCTAATTGCAAACTAAACCTATTTAATTAATCAATTAAACTCTTTAATTAATTAATTAAATCATATTTAATTAGGTGATAACTTGTGTATGTGTGTGACTTACTAGGCTCATCACTAATTGGCAATGAGATATGATATCAACTCTTAAAATTATCAGAACTCTTTCTTACCATAAATGATTTCTCTAAATCATTTTATGCACCTCATAGACTATGGTTAACACCTAGCATAGTATGCCATGGCCACCCAATTAGTAATAAGGTTTACCTTAAATGAACCTATAATCATATGTTACCATGCACTGGAATCTCTCTGTTACAAAATCCCAACTCAAGCTGGAGTCATGGTTTATGTCAAACTCCATTTGCTATGAATATTATGTTCTCTTTTAATTCCTGCTCTTGATTAAAAACATTTTCTCATCAGAAACTCTTTTCTGAATAAATCTATCTGTCCTGGCCAAGAACTTGAAACATAGGATTTTATCTCTATTTACTTAGAGGAATAGATTCCATCTTGATCAACACCTACCTCCATATATAACTAGTAGGAGCCAACACATGCCCATATATCCATACACAGTACAAGTATGAAAGCAGTATCAAACTCAAACTACCTATATATAAGATAACTGTGCTATCTCAGGTCTAAAGATTATATGCAATAATATGATTTATGACAAAACATTGACAAAAGTAAACTACATGTGCTTGTCATAAGTGTCACTGGTTCGGCCTACTTATCATTTATAAGTGCCTATCATGTTTGCTATATGGCATGAGACTCACCATTCCATCTTATTTATATCTCATAAAAATAACTTGGTAACAAACATGAATATAATATTTCTGGATAAGTCATGTCCTTATTATGAAGTATCCTCGATTGTGAACCTATTTATGATACTTTGTACTAGAAATACTGTCACTCATATTCTTAACAACTTAAGAATAAAATTTCTAACAAAATATCAATGGACCTTTTCCATTACACATAAATATATTATGTAAATGCAAAAGTGGAAATGCCTTTTATTAATAAAAATATGTACAAGATACATACTAAATGATATGCTCTAAGGCATACTACTAACAATCTCCCACTAGCACAAGAGCCATTCATTACAATATCTTAGACTCATCTTCTTAAGATAACGGTCTAGCTGAGTCTGTGACATAGGCTCAGTGAATGGATCAGCTGGATTTTTAGCTGATGCTATTTTCTGCATGGCTACATCGCCTTGCCCAACTATTTCCCTGATAATATAGCGCCTTTCTATGTGTTTGGATTTTTGGTGAGACCTTGGTTCCTTAGCCTGTATGACTGCTCCATTATTGTCACAGTGTAGTGGAACTGTTGACTCAATGGAAGGAACTACTATAAGTTCTGTCACAAACTTCTTTATCCAAACAGCTTCCTTTGTAGCATCTGATGTAGCAATATACTCAGCCTCGGTAGTGGAATCTGCAGTCGTGCTCTGTTTAGAACTCTTTCAACTGATTGCAGATCCATTACAAGTGAACACATATCCAGAGATAGACTTTCTATCATCGATATCTGATTGGAAATCAAAATCAGTATAACCATCCAATTGCAAGTCTCCACCTCCATAAATCAAGAATAAATCCTTAGTTCTTCTTAAACACTTAAGGATATTCTTAACAGCTATCTAGTGTTCTAAACCTGGATTGGATTTATACCTGCTAGTCAAACTAATAGCATATACAATATCCGGCCTAGTACACAACATTGCATACATTAAACTTCCAATAGCCGAAGAATATGGAATCCTGGCCATCGTATCTCTTTCTTCAGGTGTCTTTGGAGACATCTCTTTAGAAAGATGGATACCATGTCTCACTAGTAACAATCCTCTCTTGGAATCAAGCATGTTAAACCTCTTTAACACCTTTTCTAAGTATAGACTTTGGGATAAACCAATTATTCTTTTCGCTCTATCTCTATAGATACGAATCCCAAGAATATTGTAACACCCTCCCTGTACCAACTCCCTACATTCTATTGTTCCGGTGACCGGTGTCGGTCCGGACAGCTAGAACGTCCAGATTAATATTTAAACTAAAGTCAGGAATCATAATTAACTCAAATATTAATAAGAAAAATTTAGTAAAAATTTTAGAAATAAAATATAACCAAGTTAAACGAGCCGGTGCCCTAGCGATGGGTAACCAGAGGGAAGTTGCGGTTCTCGCAACGAGGAGCCCTAGACCCGGGGAAAAAATTATAAAATAATTTTTGGGACTCCAGAGAAGGGTTATTGAGGTTCCCATGGCATTAGAATGCCAAGAAAATACCTAGAAAAATTTTTCAATCCAGTGCAGACAATTTCGATTCGCTCAGCCAAACGGAGGGCATTTTGGTCATTTCGCCTTCAGAGGTGATTTTTGGCCGACTTGTCCAGTTGAGTAAATAATTAATATGACATAAAATATGAATAAACATTACTAGAAATTAAATTGAAAATGACTAGTGGAGGAAAGTAAAGAAAGTGAGGAAAAAGCTCATTTATGACATCATGGTGATGTCATTAAGAAAACTATGACCAATCACAATTAAGCCATCATTTGACTAACTAATAAAGAGACTAAATGAAGACCAAATAACCAAAAATTGCAGCAGCCATCTCCCTCCCCAAAAGCCAGCCGAAACATGCCCTAGACCCCTCCATTGATTTTTTTTCAATCAAGCTTAATTTCTCCCTTTGTTACACCACTAAACCCTAACCCCTTTCATTAAACCTTGACCATATCACTTGGGGAAGCTTTTGGCAGCCAAGAAGAAGAAGGAAAGTGAAGTTTTGAGCTTGGGAAAAATCTCCCTACAAGAGGTTAGTGCATATATGTAGTTAAAACTCATTAATTCCATGATTGAGGCTTGTAATGGATGAGAAATTGTGAAATAAATGAAACAAATTCATGTGTATGTCCACCATAGAATTCGGCAGCCCTAATAGAGGAATGGTTTTGATTGTTTTAATAGACTTAAAGTGAGCTAGAAATGGTGTTTAAGGTATGAATATGCATGGATGTTGAACTAGTGTGCTAATTGAGGTTTATGGGTAAATTGAGTTGGACATTAGGGTTTTGAGAAGTGAAACTTTGACTTGGCTTATGAAACTGTTAAAGAACACTCTAATGGTCAATTAGTGACCATTTGAGCTATGCTGACCATAAATTGGACTGAAAATTGGCTTGGCAAAGAGAATGACTATGCTGCCTAAAGACAGCAGAATGGGGATTGAGAATCCAGTCCAATTACACAGCCATAACTTTGGTTGTGTTGATCCAATTGGTGTTTGGCCAATTGGACATAAAACTAGGCTTATAATGGCACATTTTTGCTGAAGAAACCATGCCCAAAAGACCAAAGCAAGAGGACCAAAACTAGGCCCCAATCCGGATACCCTGCAACTGATTCTGCAGAATTGACCAAATGAGCAGTAACTGTTCATTTGGCCATAACTCACTGTAGATATGGTCAATTGACCTGAACTTTTTATAGAAAAAAGTTAAGACATAGACAAACAACTTTCATGAAGGAACCTACCCCAAATTATGGCCAGAACCAATTCAAAAATGCAATCACAGTCACCGTTCATGTTACTGTAGATATGGTCAATTCTGCAGATTGGCAATCCGGCCAGCTGTGGTTTTTGGACCATATCTGGAGCTACAAAACTCCAAATGGAGTGATTGAAAAAAAGAAATTCAACTAGACAAAATAAGGAACAACTTTCATGTTTGTCATTTCTTCAAATTCTCACTGCAACAGTGCTTAATGGAACAGTAAACATATGCTTCAAAAACTGAAATTTTCTGCCCTCTTGGTTTTAAGTTAGAAATGGTAAATGTGACCAATCCCAACAAGTGTAAATAATGAAAGTTATGACTATGAATGCAAAATTTGAGCATTTATTTATTGCTTGTATATGAGTATTATGAGAAATGGATGTTTGAGAAATGAAAAGGTTATTGAGAACTGAAATTGAGAAATATTGTTGAGATTTTGGGTATTGGAGTTTGAGATGATTGAATACAAATTTTGGAAGTGTTTTTAACAGGTTCAGAAGAACTGTTTTCTCCATTTTTAGCCGGTACTCTGCCGGATTTTCTATAAAATTTTCGGAACCTCAAATAAATTATAATTTCAATAAATGAACTATATTTCACAAACTATATTCAAAACCTTGACAAAAAATTAATTAAAGTAAAATAGAGTGTGCCGGTACACCGTGTGGCATAGCTTGCTCGGCTACATTGTAGACGGGTAAGGGGTGTCACATTTAGTGGTATCAGAGCACGGTTTAGGCATTTCTGATCCTAGATTGAGTCCATACCATGCATTGCATTTGTAAGAGTCGAGGTGACACTAATGCAGATCTGTTTATCTTTCTTATTTTGAATAGGATATGGGCCCTTTATCTCATAGAGCTGTTGAGGAGGAAGTGGAGAGTCATGCTCCACCTGCAGCAGCTGAGACTGGGGGTATGAGAGAATCTGCTCCGCCAGCTCAAGCAGAGCCTGCTCAGCCTCTACAGGCCATGTTCCAACAAATGGCCGACTTCTTTAGACAAATGGCTGGGGTAATGCCAGCACCACCAGCACCACCACCACCAGCTCCACAGCAGAAATCACACCTGGAAAGACTAAGAAAGTTTGGAGCTGTGGACTTCTATGGCAAGAGAGAAGATGACTCTGTTGCAGCCGAGAATTGGTTGAATGTAATAGGCGAGTCCTAAAACAACTCCACTGCACTCCAGAGCAAAACCTGGAAGCTGCCATATCTTTGCTGCAAGACGATGCATATGAGTGGTGGGACATCAGGTCCAGTGAAGTGCAAATGAAAGTCAGAACTTGGGATTTCTTCCTCTCGAATTCAAGAAGAAATATGTGGGTATTGTATACCGGAAGAGAGAAGAAGAGAGTTTATTAACTCGAGGCAGTAGATACCGGTGGGCCGAATATGAGAAGGAATTCGTAAGATTGAGTCGCTATGGAAGGGAGATAGTACCTAAATAAGCTGAAAGGTGCAAGAGATTTGAAGAGGGACTAAATGACAACATCAAGATCCAGCTCACTGCCTTGGGAATCATAGAATTTACCAAGTTAGTGGAAGCTGCAATAAAGGTGGAAAAAGTAAGAATCAGTGAGCAGACCAGAAGAGAGAGACAGCAGAAGAGGGCCCCAGGTCAGTCCAGTTCATCTCCTGGATTTGGGAAGAAGTTCAAGGGTCCACCGCAGCAGTTCAAGCCAACCACAAGGTCGTGGTCATCCACAGGCCTGTGCCACGATTTACCTCTAGGAGAGGCCAGTCCACACCATCAATGGGCAGCTCTCCAGGGATGGGGTTCAGGGGACCAGCCTCAGCATCTTCTGTGTGTCCACACTGTCAGAAATGGCATAAGGGGGAGTGTTGGAGAGTGACTGGTGCCTGCTTGAGGTGTGGGTCAACAGAGCATCAGCTGAGGAACTGTCCACGCAGAATTACTACAGCTGCTCCAACACAAGCGCATGCACTGCTCCTGCACCACAGAGAGGTAGAAAATCTGGTAAATCTGAGGCTGTTGGACCATCACAGAGGCCTGCATCTGAGCCAGCAGAGAGGCCTGACAGTAGACCACCAGCAAGGGCTTATGCTATTAGAGCTCAGGAGGAGCAAGATGCCCCGGACGTCATCAGGGGTACGTTTTTCCTCTACAATACACCTGTGCATGCATTGGTGGATACAGGATCCACTCATTCATACATCTGCATCAACTTACCCGTAGAAAGGGGGATACTAGTAGGGGAGAGTGACCAAGACATTCTGGTCACTAATCCATTGGGCCACAGTGTGGTAGTGAACAAAGTATACAAGGGTTGCCCGTTAAGGATTCAGGGGTATGAATTCGTGGCAGACCTGATTGAGTTGCCCTTCCACGAGTTTGACGTGATTTTGGGAATGGACTGGTTGTCACGTCATCAGGCAATAGTTGATTGCAAACTGAAGAGGATTTCTCTGAAAACTCCGGAGGGTAATGAGATTACTGATTGGGGAAAGGACAGATTGCCTGTCAATGTCATCTCACCACGATTGCAAGAAGAATGATGAGAAAAGGTCGTGAAGCCTACCTAGCACATGTGGTGGATACTATGCGAGCTAAGCCAAACTTGAGTGACATACCCACGTGAGAGACTTCCTGCAGGTATTTCTGAAGAATTGCCTGGTTTGCCACCGTAAAGGGAAGTTGAATTTGCTATTGAGATATCGCCGGTACAAAGACCCATTTCCATTGCTCCTTATAGGATGGCACCCATCGAATTGAGGGAGTTGAAAACTCGGTTGCAAGAGTTGCTTGATAAGGGGTTCATACGCCCGATGTGTCACCATGGGGAGCTCCAGGTTGTTTGTGAAAAAGAAGGATGGGACTTTGAGGCTATGCATCGATTACTGCAGATTGAATAAAGTGACTGTGAAGAACAAATATCCGTTGCCTAGAATTGATGATCTGTTTGATCAGTTGAAGGGGGCAGGAGTATTTTCTAAGATTGATCTCAGATCAGGGTATCATCAGTTGAGGGTGAAGGATGTAGATGTGCCCAAGATCGCATTCAGACCCTATGGGCATTATGAGTTTCTCGTGATGCCCTTTGGCCTAACAAATGCACCAGTGCATTTATGGACCTTATGAACCGTATCTTCCATCCATACCTACATCGGTTCGTAGTGGTCTTTATTGATGATATTCTGGTGTATTCCAAGACCAGGGAAGAACATGATGAGCATTTAAGGATTGTTCTGCAAACCCTGAGAGAAAAGAAGCTATATGCTAAGTTGTCCAAGTGTGACTTTTGGCTGAATGAGATAGCATTCCTTGGACACATAGTGTCAGCTGATGGGATTAGGGTGGATCCCAAGAAAATAGAAGCAGTGATGGAATGGAAGCCTCCCAGGAATACAACTGAGGTCAGAAGCTTCTTGGGGCTAGCTGGGTATTACAGAAGATTTGTAAAGGGATTTTCCTTAATAGCTGCTCCAATGACCAAGTTGTTACACAAGAATGTCAGATTTGACTGGAATGACAAGTGTCGCACCGTTTTGAGAAGTTGAAGGCTATGTTGACAGAGGCACCGCAGCACACAAACAGGTCGTGAAAGGACTTCGTGGTCTACAGTGATGCTTCTCATAATGGGTTAGGGTGTGTATTGATGCAAGAGGGGAAAGTGGTCGCTTATGCTTCCAGGTGAACAAAATTACCCTACCCATGATCTAGAGCTTGCAGCAATTATCTTCGCACTGAAGATATGGAGGCATTACTTGTATGGTGAAAAATGCTACATTTACACAGACCACAAAAGCCTGAAATATTTGCCAACCCAGAAGAGGCGATGGATTAAGTTCCTGAAGGACTATGATTGTGTGATTGACTACCATCCTGGGAAGGCAAATGTAGTTGCTGATGCTTTGAGCAGAAAGTCCATCACAGCTTTGAGATCATTGAATGCCCGTCTCACTTTGATTCGAGATGGAGCTATTTTGGCTGAGTTGCAAGTGAGGCCAAACCTGCTACAGCAGATTTTAGATGGGCAGAAAGGTAGATGAGAAGCTAATGGCTATTATGAGCAAAATCCCAGAGGGAAAAGCAGCTGACTATGAGGTGAAAGCAGACGGGTGTCTGCACTACAAAGGAAGACTGTGTGTACCAGATAATGGGGAATTGAAAGCCAGTATTCTAAAAGAGGCACACACCAGTGTATATGCTATGCACCTAGGAAGTACAAAGATGTATCATGATCTGAAGCTCCAATATTGGTGGCCTGGTATGAAGAAGGACATAGCTGACTACGTGACTAAATGCTTGACATGTCAGCAAGTTAAGGCAGAACATCAAGTTCCATCAGGTTTGCTCTGACCTATACGCATACCGAATGGAAATGGGATCGGGTCACCATGGATTTTGTAAGTGGTCTACCTCTCACCGGAAGAAACATGATGCGGCATGGGTAATAGTAGATAGATTGACCAAGTCGGACACTTTACGCGATTAGGGTGACTACTCCTTTGGAGAAGTTAGCGAGTGTATATCAGTGAGATAGTTAGACTTCATGGAATTCCACTTTCCATCATATCTGATCGAGACCCAAGGTTTACATCAAGATTCTGGAAGAAGTTGCATGAATCCTTGGGTACACAACTCCACTTCAGAACAGCTTTCCATCCTCAGACGGATGGGCAATCAGAAAGAGTAATCCAGGTAAACAATTGAACCAATTGAATTAATACAACTATTGAACTGAAATGATAACAATAACATGAAATATATGTCAGGTCCTTGAGGATATGCTGAGGAGTTGTGTCATTGAGTTTGAGGGAAGTTGGGATAGATACCTCCCACTGGCAGAATTTGCATACAACAATAGCTACCAAGCTAGCATCCAAATGGCCCCATATGAAGCACTGTATGGGAGAAAATGTAGAACTCCAGTGTGCTGGACTGAATTGGGTGAAGACAAACTGGTGGGGCCAGACCTGGTGAAACAGACTGAGGAAAAGGTAAAACTAATCAAAGCCAATCTCAAGGTTGCCTCAGATAGACATAAATCCTATGCCGACTTGAAGAGAAAAGAAATAGAATATGTGGTTGGCGACAAAGTGTTCCTCAAGGTGTCACCATGGAAGAAAGTATTGAGGTTCGGAAGGAAAGGTAAGTTAAGCCCTAGGTTCATTGGCCCATATGAAGTCATTGAACGTGTGGGTCCAGTGGCCTATAGGCTAGCTTTACCACCAGAGCTGGACAAGATCCACAATGTGTTCCATGTGTCTATGCTTAGAAGATACCGCTCAGATCCTTCATATGTCATCTCCAGAGAAGAAATTGAAATACAGCCGGATTTGACATAAGAAGAAGAACCTCTACGGATCTTGGCTCGGGAAGTGAAAGAGTTGAGAAACAACCAAATTCCATTGGTGAAAGTGCTTTGGAGGCACCACAACACCGAGGAGGCAACTTGGGAAAGTGAAGAGACGATGAGGCAACAGTTCCCTCAACTGTTTGCATCAGGTAAATTTCGAGGACGAAATTTAAATTAGAGGGGAAGAGTTGTAACACCCTCCCTGTACCAACTCCGTACATTCTACTTGTTCATTGGCCGGTGTCGGTCGGACAACTAGAACGTCGGAAAAATATTTAAACTAAAGTCGGGAATCATAATTAACTCAAATATTAATAAGAAAAATTTAGTAAAAATTTTAGAAATAAAATACAACCAAGTTAAGCAGTAGCGCCCTAGCGATGGGTAACGAGGAGGAAGTTGCGGTTCTATAGCGAGGAGCCCTAGACCCGGGGGAAAAATTATAAAATAATTTTTGGGACTCCAAAGAAGGGTTATTGAGGTTCCCATGGCATTAGAATGCCAAGAAAATACCTAGAAAAATTTTTCAATCGGTACAGACAATTTCGACCCGTTCGGTAAGCGGAGGTCATTTTGGTCATTTCGCCTTCAGAGGTGATTTTTGGCCGACTTGTCCAGTTGAGTAAATAATTAATATGACATAAAAGATGAATAAACATTACTAGAAATTAAATTGAAAATGACTAGTGGAGGAAAGAAAAGAAAGTGAGGAAAAAGCTCATTTATGACATCATGGTGATGTCATTAAGAAAACTATGACCAATCACAATTAAGCCATCATTTGACTAACTAATAAAGAGACTAAATGAAGACCAAATAACCAAAAATTGCAGCAGCCATCTCCCTCCCCAAAAGCCAGCCGAAACATGCCCTAGACCCCTCCATTGATTTTTTTTTTCAATCAAGCTTAATTTCTCCCTTTGTTACACCACTAAACCCTAACCCCTTTCATTAAACCTTGACCATATCACTTGGGGAAGCTTTTGGCAACCAAGAAGAAGAAAGAAAGTGAAGTTTTGAGCTTGGGAAAAATCTCCCTACAAGTGGTTAGTGCATATATGTAGTTAAAACTCATTAATTCCATGATTGAGGCTTGTAATGGATGAGAAATTGTGAAATAAATGAAACAAATTCATGTGTATGTCCACCATAGAATTCGGCAGCCCTAATAGAGGAATGGTTTTGATTGTTTTAATGGACTTAAAGTGAGCTAGAAATGGGGTTTAAGGTATGAATATGCATGGATGTTGAACTAGTGTGCTAATTGAGGTTTATGGGTAAATTGAGTTGGACATTAGGGTTTTGAGAAGTGAAACTTTGACGTGGCTTATGAAACTGTTGAAGAACACTCTAATGGTCAATTAGTGACTATTTGAGGTATGTTGACTGTCGCAAGGGATTTTGCGGTCCCCTGAATGAACCCTCACCGAAGTGGGAAAGAGTGAGGAGTCGCCACTTTAATTTTGAGGGAAATTAAAGAAAACCATTCATGAAGATAAATTGAGATGAAACCACTTCTAGGCAGAGATTCTAGGTTCGGGGTCCGTAAACGGGTGGGGAAGGTGTTAGGCACCCCACCTCGTCCCTTAATAAGGGTAAGTAGATTTAATTTTGCATTAGTTAGGAGGGCTTGAATGGACATGTTAATCCTTTTGACTAAAGGAACATTTGATTTTTCACTAAATTTGGATCACCCAGATACATAAGTAAATGAGACAACCTTAGTGAGTTACTGTTGTATGTTAATTTTATTTGAAAGGGATATTTTATTAAAATTTAATTTAAGAATCGGATAAGAACTCTTCTCCGAACTCTTTAATATTTATTAAAATTCTGAGTTGAGACCGGATAAGAACTCTCCTCCGATCTCTATTTATTAAAATTTTGAGTTGAGACCGGATAAGAACTCTCTTCCGATCTCTATTCAATATTTATTAAAATTTTGAGTTGAGACCGGATAAGAACTCTCCTCCAATCTCTATTCAATATTTATCAAAATTTTGAGTTGAGACCGGATAAGAACTCTCCTCCGATCTCTATTTAATATTTATTAAAATTTTGAGTTGAGACCGGATAAGAACTCTCCTCCGATCTTTATTTAATATTTATTTTAAATTTTGAGTTGAGACCGGATAAGAACTCTCCTCCGATCTCTTTTAAGTATTTATTTTAAATTTTGAGTTGAGACCGGATAAGAACTCTCCTCCGATCTCTTTTAAATTAACAGAAGCCTGAATGGGATCTTTTCGATCTCCTGAATTTTAATTTCAGCTACATGTCATAAGGACCTAAAGCTAAGGATTCTAGCGTTCAAAGGTGCTAGGAATAAGGCTCCTTTTAACTAATTGGTATTTTGTGACTAAATAAGGGAAGCCAGACTGAATTTTGCTGACCTCCCCAGTATCCTATCTGTACCCTTTTACTTATCTGAGTTTTGATTTTTATTCTGCCTTATGGCATTATGCTGGATCGCTTCCCATGTCAGCCTAGTGATTCAATTTTGCTATTTACCTGACGTGTTATTTAGACCCTCTTTTTTTTCAAAGAGACTTTAAACACAGTTACCTACATTTTGTCTAACTGCTTCTATGTAACTCGGGGCTAGATGACTTGCGTTCAGAAATAATAAAGATTAACAAAAGTGTGGGTTAGCCAGCACGGGGGTATACTAGAGCATATCTTTTCTTTGTATTTTTTTTAGCGTGACATGAACTTAAAGAAAACAACAGGCATAAGAAAGAGGACAAAAGGAAATACGAGAAACGAGAAGTAGACTTAATAAAATGGCGATATTAACACTAACCTGTAGGGAGTCGAGTCTATTGAACTAACTACAGAATCACAAAAAGTAGCAAGATTGCAGTTTGGCAGCCAGAGGACTATGGTTTGCCTCGAAATGAAGTATCCTTTGTTAAAATGTAAACAGGTCAAAATAACCAAACTTGAGTGGAGTTGAGCTTAGTCAATATGAATGGAAATAGAGGATAACAAAGACAGAAAGTGGGAGTGCCACAGGATAATAAACGAACTGAAAATGAAAATTTTCAGTATTCAAGAATCCCTTTTGCAAGAAAACACTTCAGAAAACTAGTTTCAAAAGTTTTTTCTACGAAATCTCCAAAAAAAATAGCAGAGTAACCAACTGAATTAAGTTTCAGAGTTATTCTGCTATAGTTACTGCCTCTTGTCTATCTGTTTTTTTCCGTCCCTTTGAACAGTTTTCAGGCAGGTATTTATAGGAATCGGGTGCTCCCCATGAAGGGTCAGGATTTATTTTGAGGGAGATGGAGGGTCTGGATTTTGAAGGACATGATCGGATGCTTGAGAATTAAAGAGAACCAAAATGAACAGCTGAGATTATTCTTCAGAATATTCGTCCTTTTCTTCTTTCAATCTGACGGTCTCAAATCCTCTTGTCCGGAACGATCTGAGGGCTAAGAGCGAAAGACGCTGGTCTTGTCGTCTTCTCTCTTGATCCAAGGGTTCCGGGTTTGTCCTTACAAGTGAGATCAATGGTGGAGATTGGGATGTACAGGACTGTCATGACATACCCTGACACCTGTCAGCATTGCGGGCGATTCTTAGGCGTGCGGTGGAGATCTCGTCTACCACGCTTTAACTACCTCGGCTCTGATTCTGACGACGGTTATTTGGGATTTGTTTTATTCTTTTTGCCTTCCGATCCCTCCCACGCTCCTATTCTGATCTCTCATGCTGATCTCCCATCTTTCAATCTCTATTATTCCGATCCCTAGAGATCGCCCAAATGATGTAATCCGATCTTTTGGAAATAAAAGTCAATTATCATCTTATTATTATTGCATTGATTATTTTCCGATCTCTGATGTGTTTATCCGATCTGGTTCCTAACTGAACAACCCTTAACTGATCCACAATTCGAAACATTTATCTTAATATGCCGATCTCTAATTAGCCGTTCTCTTTATGGAATTTGAGAGACGTGTCAGAACAGCTGGCGAATCCCGTTAACCGATGCATTGCCTGGGACATCGTGAGCATTAAATGCTCGGACGAGTATAAATAGGGGTAGGGGTTAGCCAGTTTCTTACTTATGCCATTTTCTATCTCTCGCAAGCAATTCCAAAACTCTCCCGATTTTCAAGCTCTTCCAACTCCGTTCAAGCTCCGGTAAGGGTTTTAATCCTTCTTTTAGCTTTAAGTTCTTTGTTTTCCTTAAAAATGAGCGGCGCCGAAGGTCAGAGAGTGGCAAGCCCACCTTCCGTCCATGTTTCATGGTCGTCTGATGAAGAAGAGGTGGTCGGGCCGAGCGCACAACCAGAACCTCTTAGGGTCTCCGTTCCAGCTCGGGGGCGGATCAGACCATCAAGGCATACACCTTCTTCGAGGAGGGAGAATCTTCCTATGGACGAGCTGTCGTCGATCTTGCAAGAATCTGATCTGCAATTGTTTAGCCAGGAGTACAACATTGAGCCTGATTCATATGAACTTATCCGAGGTCACGGCGATCACCGAGCCGATCACTTCTTTGAAGAGAATGACATGGTTATGGTATACGAGGAAAAGTTAAAGGCCGGCCTTCGGTTCCCTCTGGACGACTTCTTCAAGGAGGTCCTAAAATTTCACCGAGTGTGCATTGCCCAAATTCACCCTAACTCGTGGCAGATCTTAGTAGCCTTTCGAGGCCAGTGCCGAGCTAAGGGAATCAGTCCTACGGCCAAGGTGTAACACCCTCCCGGTAACTACTCCGTACATCCTACTGTTCCGGTGACCGGTGTCGGTCCGGAAAGCTAGAATGTCCGGAAAAATATTTAAACTAAAGTGAGGAATCATAATTAACTCAAATATTGATAAGAAAAATTTAGTAAAAATTTTAGAAATAAAATACAAACAAGTTAAACGAGCCGGTGCCCTAGCGATGGGTAACCAGAGCGAAGTTGCGGTTCATAGCGAGGAGCCCTAGACCCGGGGAAAAAATTATAAAATAATTTTTGGGACCTCAGAGAAGGGTCATTGAGGTTCCTATGGCATTAGAATGCTAAGAAAATACCTAGAAAAATTTTTCAATCGGTACAGACAATTTTGACCCATTAAGCCAAACGGAGGGCATTTTGGTCATTTCGCCTTCAGAGGTGATTTTTGGCCGACTTGTCCAGTCGAGTAAATAATTATTTTGACATAAAATATAAAAATATTGCTAAAAATTTAATTGAAAATAAGTAGAAAAGAAAAGAAAAGAAAAATGAAAGTAAATGCTTAAATATGCCATCATGCTTAAGTAAGCATGATGCAATTAAATTTTCCCACCAATTGGAATGTGACAAGCACACACTAAAACAATTAAAAAGGGAAAAAAATGGACAGAAAATCAGTTTTCTTCTACATTTTTTCAGCTTGCCGAATCCTCCCATGGAAGCTTTCATTTTCTCCTTCATTCAAGCTTGCAAATCCCTCTAACCTTACCCCAAAACCCTAAGCTACCTTCATAAAAAATTAATCCCACACCTAGACAAATTAATTGACAGCCAAGAAAAGAGGAAACAAGGAGGTTTTCACAAGTCCAAGAAGTGTCCCTTAAAGGTTAGTGCACTAAAACCTTTTCTTTCAATTTTAGGTGTAGTATGCATGCCAAATTAAGTGGGAAATTCAAGAAATTGAAAGAATTAGTTAAGGAATTAAACATCCCTAATTCAGCAGCCTTGGGAACCTTATGGGGTTTGATGAATTCCTGCATATATACATGATTAGTGATGATGATTGATGAGGTTATAGGCATGAGAAGTGATAGGAATTTAATTGATTAAGTTTTGAAATTTGAAATTAGGGTTTTGGGAGTGAAGAATTGGACTTGGTTTATGAAGTGATTAATGGAAATTTTAATGGTCAATTAGTGACCATTTAAGGCAAGTTAATCATAATTTGAAGTGAGTTAATGCATGGCAAACTGAAATGGGAAGGCTGCCCTAGGACAGCAGCAGGGTGACTGAAATTTTAGTCCACTTGGACTGCCATAACTTGGGCTGTGTTGGTCCAATTGGTATTTGGCCAATTGGACATGAAACTAGGCTTATAATGGCACATTTTTGCTGAAGAAACCATGCCCAAAAGACCAAAGCAAGAGGACCAAAAGTTGGCCCCAATCCGGACACCCTGCAACTGATTCTGCAGAATGACCAAATGAATAGTAACTGTTCATTTGGCCATAACTCACTGTAGATTTGGTCAATTGACCTGAAATTTTTACAGCAACAAGTTAAGACATAGACAAACAACTTTCATGAAGAAACCTACCCCAAATTATGGCCATAACCAATTCAAAAATGCAATCACAGTCACTATTCATGTTATTGTAGATATGGTCAATTCTGCAGATTGGCAATCCGGCCAGCTGTGGTTTTTGAGCCATATCTAGAGCTACAAAACTCCAGATGGAGTGATTCAAAAAAGGAAATTCAACTAGACAAAATAAGGAACAACTTTCATGTTTGCTATTTCCTCAAAATCTCACAGCAACAGTGTCCAATGGAACAGTAAAGTTGAGTTACAAAAACTGAAATTTCTGCTTCCCTTGGTTTAAACTTTGAAATGGTATAAATGCTTAATTCCAACAAGTTTTGAATGCTAAATGTGGTATGTTGGGAGTGCCAAAGTCAATGTACATATTTTCTATCCAAAAGTCAACATTTTTGTTGACCAATGAGGTGAATAGTAACACCAAAACTTGAAATTCACAAATTGAAGAATTTAAAAGTTTCAAATGCCCTAGTATACCTAACAAGATTGGTTTGGATAGTTTGGCATGCCAATAGGGTTCGATTAGCGATCGCACATGGCAATATGCCATTCAGTGATTTTATGGCTTTTAGCCATTCGACCTTGCATTGAGATTTGACCTTGTGCACGAGATTATTTCTGACTTGGTAGTGTTACATTTGCACACCGGGAGGCATATGTGACCAATGGTGTGGCCGAGGTACTAGATACCCGATGCGGTTACGTTATCGATCCAGTCATCTAGTGTAGGTTACTTGGGCAACCAAATGAATAAAAGTGTATAAAGTTAATGATATACAAATTCAAAACAAATGAAACATATACATTCACCACATATCTATTTTCTTGCTATTTCTTTTATTTTATTATTGCACCACTAAGCATTATTGCTTAGCGCGTTGCTTTTGCCACGCGTGAGTTCCAGAGATACTGATCGTGAGCCCAGTAGACCCATGGTGGTGAGTTCATCCTGCACTCTGCACGATGTCCGTGTCACCTCACTACCAGCAGTGCATTGGTAGGGCACTAGGTGTCAGTTTGTCATTTTGTAATTAAATTTTTATTTTCTCATATGTATTTGGATTTATGTAATGTATTTTGAGGTTCATGTAAATAATAAAGATTTATGGTTATGTATAGAAGTAATTTGAGTATTTAATTGTTGTTTATATATGAGAACCTTGAGAAATGATGATTGAGAACTGAAACTGAAAAAAAAAAAATGTTGAGATTTTGATATTGAGATTCTGTTGATGAATTGAAGTTGGGATTGTTTGGAAATTATATGGAAGTGTTTTTAACAGTTCAAGAAGAAACTTTTCTCCATTTTTAGCCGGTACTCCGCCGGATTTTTTATAAAATTTTCGGAACCTCAAATAAATAATACTTTTGATAAATGGCTAAAATAAATTATATTTCATAAATTATATTCACAAGCATGATATAAATTAATTAAGGTATATTAGAATGTGCCGGTACACCGTGTGGCATTACTTACTCGGGTATACTGTACACGGGTAAGGGGTGTCACATTTAGTGGTATCAGAGCACAGTTTAGGCGTTTCTGGGCCTAGATGGAATCCATACCATGCATTGCATTTGAAAGAGTCGAGGTGACACTAATGCAGATCTGTTTGTTTTTCTTATTTTGAATAGGATATGGACCCTTCATCACAGAGAGCAGTCGAGGAGGAAGTGGAGAGTCATGCTCCACCCGCAGCAGCTGAGACTGAAGTAGGGGAGAACCTACTCCACCAGCTCAAGCAGAGCCTGCTCAGCCTCCATAGGCCATGTTCCAACAAATGGACGACTTCTTTAGACAAATGGCTGGAGCAATGCCAGCACCACCACCACCACCACCAACTCCACAGCAGAAATCACACCTGGAAAGGCTAAGGAAGTTTGGAGCAGTGGACTTTTTCGGCAAGAGAGAAGATGATTCTGTTGCAGCCGAGAATTGGTTGAACAGAACGGGCAGAGTTCTAAAACAACTCCACTGCACCCCAGAGCAAAACCTAGAGGCTGCCATATCTTTATTGCAAGATGATGCCTATGAATGGTGGGACACGGTGTCCTGTGAAGTGCAGCCAAAAGCTGTAACTTGGGACTTCTTTCTCTCCGAGTTCAAGAAGAAATATGTGGGTACTATATACCTGGAAGAGAGAAGAAGAGAGTTCATTAACCTGAGGCAGAGATAGCTATCAGTGGCCGAGTATGAGAAGGAATTTGTCCGATTAAGCCGCTACGGAAGGGAGATAGTCCCTAATGAAGTTGAAAGGTGCAAGAGATTTGAAGAGGGACTAAATGATACCATCAAGATCCAGCTCACTGCCTTGGGAATCACAGAATTTAGCAAGTTAGTGGAAGCTGTAATAAGGGTTGAAAAAGTAAGAATAAGTGAGCAGACCAGAAGGGAGAGACAGCAGAAGAGGGGCCCGGTCGGTCTAGCTCATCTCCTGCACAGGAAGAAGTTCAGAGGTCCACACACGAGTTCAGGTCAGCCACATGGTCGAGTCGGTCTCGGGGCCGAGCCACGATTCACCTAGGAGAGTCGGTCCACACCATCGGTGGGCGCTCTCGAGGATGGGGTTCGAGGACCAGCCCCAACATCTTACGCATGTCCACAGCATGCGAAATGGCACAAGGGGGAGTGTTGGAGAGTGACTGGTGCCTGCTTGAGATGTGGGTCAACAGAGCATCAGTTGAAGAACTGTCCTCGCAGAACTACTACAGCTGCTCCAACACAAGCAGAAAGACCTTCTCCTGCACCACAGAGAGGTAGAAAATCGCGGTCGGCGCAGTGGGACCATCACAGAGGCTGCATCGAGCGATGAGAGGCGGATAACAGACCACCTACCAGAAATTATGCCCTAAGAGCTCAGGAGGAGCAAGATGCCGGGCGTCATCGAGTGCGTTCTCCTCTACACTACACCTGTGCATGCATTGGTGGATCCAGGATCCACTCATTCCTACATTTGCATCAACTTACCCGTAGAAAGGGGGATACTAATAGGGGAGAGTGACCAAGACATTCTGGTCACTAATTGGGCAACAGTGTAGTGGTGAACAAGCTATACAAGGGTTGCCCGTTAAGGATTCAGGGGTATGAATTCTTGGCAGACCTGATTGAGTTGCCCTTCCACGATTTTGACGTGATTTTGGGAATGGACTGGTTGTCACGTCATCAGGCAATAGTTGATTGCAAATTGAAGAGAATTTTTCTGAAAACTCCTGAGGGTAATGAGATTACAGTTGTGGGTGAAAGGACAGATTTCTTGTCCAATGTCATCTCAGCCACAGTTGCAAGAAGAATGATGAGAAAAGGCTGTGAAGCCTACCTAGCACATGTGGTGGATACTAGGCAGGCTAAGCCAAACCTGAGTAATATACCCACAGTGAGAGACTTCCTAGAGGTATTTCCTGAAGAATTGCCTGGTTTGCCACCAGAAAGGGAAGTTGAATTTGCTATTGAGACACTGCCGGGTACAACACCTATTTCCATTGCTCCTTATAGGATGGCACCCACTGAATTGAGGGAGTTGAAAACTTCGGTTGCAAGAGTTGCTTGATAAGGGTTCATATGCCCGATGTGTCACCATGGGGAGCTCGGTGTTGTTTGTGAAAAGAAGGATGGGACTTTGAGGCCATGCATCGATTACGCAGATTGAATAAAGTGGTATGAAGAATAAATATCCGTTGCCTAGAATTGATGATCTGTTTGATCGGTTGAAGGAAGCAGAGTATTTTCTAAGATTGATCTCGGTCGGTATCATCGATTGAGGGTGAAGGATGTAGATGTGCCCAAAGGCGCATTCAGACCCGATACAAGCATTATGAGTTTACGGTGATGCCCTTTGGCCTAACAAATGCACCAGCCGCATTTATGGACCTTATGAACCGTATCTTCCATCCATACCTAGATCGGTTCGTAGTGGTCTTTATTGATGATATTTTGGTGTATTCTAAGACCGGGGAAGAACATGATGAGCATTTGAGGATTGTTCGCAAACCACGAGAGAAAAGGAATCTGTATGCTAAGTTGTCCAAGTGTGACTTTTGGTGAATGAGATTGCATTCCTTGGACACATAGTGTCGGTGATGGGATTAGGGTGGATCCCAAGAAAATAGAAGCGATGATGGAATGGAAGCCTCCCGTAAATACAAGCGAGGTCGAAGCTTTTTGGGGCTAGTGGGTATTACTGAAGATTTGTGAAGGATTTTCCTAATAGCTGCTCCAATGACCAAGTTGTTACACAAGAATGTCGATTTGGTGGAATGAGAAGTGTCGGACAGTTTTGAGAAATTGAAGGCTATGTTGACAGAGGCACCGGTGTTAACACGGCCGGTGTCGAAAGGACTTTGTGGTCTATAGTGATGCCTCACATAATGGGTTAGGGTGTGTATTGATGCAAGAGGGGAAAGTGATCGCTTATGCTTCCAGACAGCTAAGACCACATGAACAGAACTACCCTACCCATGATCTAGAGCTTGCAGCAATTATCTTCGCACTGAAGATATGGAGGGATTACTTGTATGGTGAAAAGTGCTACATTTACACAGACCACAAAAGCCTGAAATACTTGCCAACCCAGAAGGAGCTCAACCTGAGACAGAGGCGATGGATTGAGTTCCTGAAGTACTATGACTATGTAATTGACTACCATCCTGGGAAGGCAAATGTAGTTGCTGATGCTTTGAGCAGAAAATCCATGACAGCCTTGAGATCATTGAATGCCCGTCTATCTTTGATTCGAGATGGAGTTATTTTGGCTGAGTTGCAAGTGAGGACAAACCTGCTACAGCAGATTTTAGATGGGCAAAAGGCAGATGAAAAGTTAATGGCTATTATGAGCAAGATCTTAGAGGGAAAAGCAACTGATTATGGGGTGAAAGTAGATGGGTGCCTGTACTACAAAGGAAGACTGTGTGTACCAGATGATGGGGAATTGAAGACCAGTATTCTAAAAGAGGCACACACCAGTGTATATGCTATGCACCCAGAAAGTACAAAGATGTATCATGATCTGAAGCTCCAATATTGGTGGCCTGGTATGAAGAAGGACATAGCTGACTATGTGACTAAATGCTTGACATGTCAGCAAGTCAAGGCAGAACATCAAGTTCCATCAGGTTTGCTACAGCCTATACTCATACCTGAATGGAAATGGGATCGGGTCACCATGGATTTTGTAAGTGGTCTACCTCACACCCGGAAGAAACATGATGCAGCATGGGTGATAGTGGACCGATTGGTCAATCGACACACTTCTGCGATTAGGGTGACTACTCACTGGAAAAGTTAGCAGAATTGTATATCAGTGAGATAGTTAGACTGCATGGAATTCCACTTTCCATCATATCTGATCGAGACCCAAGGTTCACATCGAGATTTTGGAAGAAGTTGCATGAGTCCTTGGGTACACAACTCCACTTCAGCACAGCTTTCCATCCTCAGACGGATGGGCAATCAGAAAGAGTAATCCAGGTAAACAATTGAACCAATTGAATTAATACAAATATTGAACTGAAATGATAACAATAACATGAAATATATGTCAGGTCCTTGAGGATATGCTGAGGAGTTGTGCCATTGAATTTGAGGGAAGTTGGGATAGATACCTCCCACTGGCAGAATTTGCATATAACAATAGCTACCAGGCTAGCATTCAAATGGCCCCATATGAAGCCTTTGTATGGAAGAAAATGTAGAACTCGGTGTCTTTGGACTGAATTGGCGAAGATAAGCGGTAGGGCCGGACACAGTGAAACAGTCTGAGGACAAAGTAAAATTGATCAAAGCTAATCTGAAGGTTGCCTCAGACAGACAGAAATCTTATGCCGACCTGAAGAGAAAAGAAATAGAATATGTGGTTGGCGACAAAGTGTTCCTCAAGGTGTCACCATGGAAGAAGGTATTGAGGTTTGGAAGGAAAGGTAAGTTGAGCCCTAGGTTCATTGGCCCATATGAAATCATCGAACGTGTGGGTCCAGTGGCCTATAGGCTAGCTTTACCACTAGAGCTGGACAAGATTCACAATGTGTTTCACGTATCCATGCTCAGAAGATACCGCTCAGATCCTTCACATGTCATCTCCAGAGAAGAAATTGAAATACAACCAGATTTGACATATGAAGAAGAACCTCTATGGATCTTGGCTCAGGAAGTGAAAGAGTTGAGGAACAAACAGATTCCACTGGTGAAAGTGCTTTGGAGGCACCACAACACCGAGGAGGCAACTTGGGAAAGTGAAGAGACGATGAGGCAACAGTTCCCTCAACTGTTTGCATCAGGTAAATTTCGAGGACGAAATTTAAATTAGAGGGGAAGAGTTGTAACACCCTCCGGTAACTACTCGTACATCCTCATTACGGTGACCGGTGTCGGTCCGGACAGCTAGAATGTCCGAAAAAATATTTAAACTAAAGTGAGGAACCATAATTAACTCAAATATTGATAAGAAAAATTTAGTAAAAATTTTAGAAATAAAATACAAACAAGTTAAATGAGCCGGTGCCCTAGCGATGGGTAACCAGAGCGAAGTTGCGGTTCTCGCAACGAGGAGCCCTAGACCCGGGGAAAAAATTATAAAATAATTTTTGGGACCTCAGAGAAGGGTCATTGAGGTTCCTATGGCATTAGAATGCCAAGAAAATACCTAGAAAAATTTTTCAATCGGTACAGACAATTTTGACTCGTTAAGCCAAACGGAGGGCATTTTGGTCATTTCGCCTTCAGAGGTGATTTTTGGCCTACTTGCCCAGTCGAGTAAATAATTATTATGACATAAAATATAAATAAACATTGCTAAAAATTTAATTGAAAATAAGTAGAAAAGAAAAGAAAAGAAAAATGAAAGTAAATGCTTAAATATGCCATCATGCTTAAGTAAGCATGATGCAATTAAATTTTCCCACCAATTGGAATGTGACAAGCACACACTAAAACAATTAAAAAGGGAAAAAAATGGACAGAAAATCAGTTTTCTTCTTCATTTTTTCAGCTTGCCGAATCCTCCCATGGAAGCTTTCATTTTCTCCTTCATTCAAGCTTGCAAATCCCTCTAACCTTACCCCAAAACCCTAAGCTACCTTTATAAAAAATTAATCCCACACCTAGACAAAGCAATTGACAGCCAAGAAAAGAGGAAACAAGGAGGTTTTCACAAGTCCAAGAAGTGTCCCTTAAAGGTTAGTGCACTAAAACCTTTTCTTTCAATTTTAGGTGTAGTATGCATGCCAAATTAAGTGGGAAATTCAAGAAATTGAAAGAATTAGTTAAGGAATTAAACATCCCTAATTCAGCAGCCTTGGGAACCTTATGGGGTTTGATGAATTCCTGCATATATACATGATTAGTGATGATGATTGATGAGGTTATAGGCATGAGAAGTGATAGGAATTTAATTGATTAAGTTTTGAAATTTGAAATTAGGGTTTTGGGAGTGAAGAATTGGACTTGGTTTATGAAGTGATTAATGGAAATTTTAATGGTCAATTAGTGACCATTTAAGGCAAGTTAATCATAATTTGAAGTGAGTTAATGCATGGCAAACTGAAATGGGAAGGCTGCCCTAGGACAGCAGCAGGGTGACTGAAATTTTAGTCCACTTGGACTGCCATAACTTGGGCTGTGTTGGTCCAATTGGTGTTTGGCCAATTGGACATGAAACTAGGCTTATAATGGCACATTTTTGCTGAAGAAACCATGCCCAAAAGACCAAAGCAAGAGGACCAAAAGTTGGCCCCAATCCGGACACCCTGCAACTGATTCTGCAGAATGACCAAATGAATAGTAACTGTTCATTTGGCCATAACTCACTGTAGATTTGGTCAATTGACCTGAAATTTTTACAGCAACAAGTTAAGACATAGAAAAACAACTTTCATGAAGAAACCTACCCCAAATTATGGCCATAACCAATTCAAAAATGCAATCACAGTCACTGTTCATGTTATTGTAGATATGGTCAATTCTGCAGATTGGCAATCCGGCCAGCTGTGGTTTTTGAGCCATATCTAGAGCTACAAAACTCCAGATGGAGTGATTCAAAAAAGGAAATTCAACTAGACAAAATAAGGAACAACTTTCATGTTTGCTATTTCCTCAAAATCTCACAGCAACAGTGTCCAATGGAACAGTAAATTTGAGTTACAAAAACTGAAATTTCTGCTTCCCTTGGTTTAAACTTTGAAATGGTATAAATGCTTAATGCCAACAAGTTTTGAATGCTAAATGTGGTATGTTGGGAGTGCCAAAGTCAATGTACATATTTTCTATCCAAAAGTCAACAGTTTTGTTGACCAATGAGGTGAATAGTAACACCAAAACTTGAAATTCACAAATTGAAGAATTTAAAAGTTTCAAATGCCCTAGTATACCTAACAAGATTGGTTTGGATAGTTTGGCATGCCAATAGGGTTCGATTAGCAAGATCGCACATGGCAATATGCCATTCGTGATTTTATGGCTTTTAGCCATTCGACCTTGCATTGAGATTTGACCTTGTGCACGAGATTATTTACGACTTGGTAGGCTGTTACATTGCCGAGAGGCATATGTGACCAATGGTGTGACGGCGAGGTACTAGATACCCAGTGCGGTTACCCATTATCCATCCGATCATCTAGTGTAGGTTACTTGGGCAACCAAATGAATAAAAGTGTATAAAGTTAATGATATACAAATTCAAAACAAATGAAACATATACATTCACCACATATCTATTTTCTTGCTATTTCTTTTATTTTATTATTGCACCACTAAGCATTATTGCTTAGCGCGTTGCTTTTGCCACGCGTAGGTTCTAGAGATACAGATCGTGAGCCCGATGGACCGTAGGATCGGGTGAGTTCATCCTGCAGACTACTTGCGATGTCGTGTCACCTCACTGCAATGCATTGGTAGGGCACTAGGTGTCATTTTGTCATTTTGTAATTAAATTTTTATTTTCTCATATGTATTTGGATTTATGTAATGTATTTTGAGGTTCATGTAAATAATAAAGATTTATGGTTATGTATGGAAGTAATTTGAGTATTTAATTGTTGTTTATATATGAGAACCCTGAGAAATGATGATTGAGAACTGAAACTGAAAAAAAAAAATGTTGAGATTTTGATATTAAGATTCTGTTGATGAATTGAAGTTGGGATTGTTTGGAAATTATTTGGAAGTGTTTTTTTAACAGGTTCCGAAGAACTGTTTTCTCCATTTCTAGCCGGTACTCTGTCGGATTTTCTATAAAATTTTCGGAACCTCAAATAAATAATACTTTTGATAAATAGCTAAAATAAATTATATTTCATAAATTATATTCACAAGCATGATATAAATTAATTAAGGTATATTAGAATGTGCCGGTACACCGTGTGGCATTACTTACTGGGGTATACTGTACACGGGTAAGGGGTGTCACATAAGGTGTTCGCCGAACTGCACAGGCTAACTCGCCGAAAGGATGACGAGCACTGGTTCTTTCAGGCGAAGCCTCATTGTGGGCTCTTCACCGACCTGCCCTCCTCCCTTAAGAATTGGAAGAACCGCTTCTTCATTCTGAGGAGCAAAAATTCGACCTGCTTCGAGGACTTCCCCCGTAGCTAGTGGCACCAGGGGCCCTTGATTCCGAAGCGTATTACCCTGAACAAGGAGGAAAGCCTAATAGTGATGGAACTAAAGAATCAAGCTGCCACTCAAAAGTACTCCTGTTTAGATGCGATGACTGCCGAGCTGCATCATTGGACGATGGAGTTGATCACGGGCGAAAGTTGCGGGCTTCAGCTCTCTGATCTTGGCATCGGTACTTTCTATTTCTCAGATCTTTGGACCTTAGCGATCTCACTGACCTCTTTTTTGTGCAGGTATGGCGGGTGGTGAAGGTTCCAGGAAGCGGAAGAAAGAAAGAGAGATTTCCCGGAAAATAAAGGAGATGAAGCGTTCAGCACTACTTCAAACACCCGGCCATGAACCTGGGGAGATAGAAGGGGACCCGCCTCGACCTTCGGGACCGCCGATCGCAGAAGCTGTCCGATCTCCTCCTAGACGAGAAGAGCCACCTCCACCTCCTCCAATTGCTCCAAGCACAGAAGGGGGTTGTTCTCGACCTCCTACGAGGCCCCTTCTCGTGGCGCTCAAGTGCTGATTGCTTCCCTGGAGAACAACCGGACTGTTCGGGAGAACCCCGATTTTGCCAAAGTCTTGGGGTCTTCCATCTGCCTTCGGGAGGATCGGGACAGACTGTCTCCGGACAATCTTGACGACATCCTAACCCGATCCATGAGTCTGAATGTAGAGTTCTTGGTGAACCAGCACATAGTCCGGGAAAAGGCGCACCGCCTGGGTAAGGAGGTCGAAAAGAAGAGTCAAGAGGTGTCATCCCTCCGATCCCAACTCTCGTCTGCTCAGGATTACATATCTCAAATTGAGGGGCGTATGAAGTACTATGAGGATAAGCTGGCCGAACAAACTCATGTTCTGGCTAAAAGGGATCATGCTCTTAGAGAAGTCCAGGCGCTCCGGGCCAACGAAGCTGCTCAGGTCGCTCATCTTGCTGAGGAGCTTAAGGCAAAAGATGAAGAGATGGTGACAGGAATAGCCGGTGCCTATGTGAACGCTCACAAGGATCTCTTGGCCGAGCTCCAGAAGCGTTACCCAGAGGAGGACTTCTCTTGGATGGCCGACCTGGCTCCCGAAGGCGAGGAGGAAAGCGAAGAGGAGGCCGAGGGTGAGAGAGAAAATGAGCAAAATGTAGATCAGGCTGGGGGTTCACCCCCAGCCGAATGACTTGTACAAATTTTTGAAATGAAATGAAGCGAAATGCCCTTTTTTGTTCGATGAATGGTTATGATCAGAAAATTTCTAAATTATTAAACACTTGATTGTCTGAGTATGTTGAAATAACTGAAGATGATTATTAACCTAAGTGTGAGAGATCAGAAAATACAATGAGCATGAGATCGGTAGGGAAGAAATGCTGAACGGGACTTGATTAAAATTGGAGATTTGACTTGAACACTTAAGATCGGAATCCTCATTAAACCGGACCAAAACTTTAGCTCTTAAATTTTGAAAGGGAGATCGGCAATAAAACTGGTAAGAAAAGACCTAGTTCACTTCGTTTATACTACAACGGGTCGAAGAGATCGGTGAGCAATTTAATAGACTGGTAAGGATTTGACTGATTTGAGGACTTAGCATTGATTCAATTCTTTGAGGAGAGATCGGAAATGTGACTGTCTATCAAAGAGGGATCGAAAATGAGATTAGCTGTCAAAAGGAGACTTAGTACTGGGGTCAGTTTCAAAGTTTTATTGATTTTGGGGATCGGCCAAAATATGGTGTCGACAGCTGCCCCTCTTTACATAATTTCTATTAAAGGGAAAATTTCCCGCGTAGGAATTATGTAAAGATTCAAACTCACATTTTGGATGATTAGGTGTTCGAAGTTAGGGAGCTAAAGCACACTTAAGTTGGTGACCTAGAAATTGACAACATAAGTTAAATTAAAATCAACTTGGATCAAGGAACCAGAGGTTGATAACAGGAAATTTAAATTGCAAGAAATTAAAATTGGCGGGAAATTTAAATTGCAGGAAATTAAAATCAACTTAGATCAAGGAACCAGAGGTTGATAACAGGAAATTTAAATTGCAGGAAATTAAAATCAACTTAGATCAAGGAACCAGAGGTTGATAACAGGAAATTTAAATTGCAGGAAATTAAAATCAACTTAGATCAAGGAACCAGAGGTTGATAGCAGGAAATTTAAATTGCAGGAAATTAAAATCAACTTAGATCAAGGAACCAGAGGTTGATAGCAGGAAATTTAAATTGCAGGAAATTAAAATCTACTTAGATCAAGGAACCAGAGGTTGATAGCAGGAAATTTAAATTGCAGGAAATTAAAATCAACTTAGATCAAGGAACCAGAGATTGATAGCAGGAAATTTAAATTGCAGGAAATTAAAATCAACTTAGATCAAGGAACCAGAGGTTGATAGCAGGAAATTTAAATTACAGGAAATTAAAATCAACTTAGATCAAGGAACCAGAGGTTGATAGCAGGAAATTTAAATTGCAGGTAATTAAAATCAACTTAGATCAAGGAACCAGAGGTTGATAGCAGGAAATTTAAATTGCAGGAAATTAAAATCAACTTAGATCAAGGAACCAGAGGTTGATAACAGGAAATTTAAATTGCAGAAAATTAAAATCAACTTAGATCAAGGAACCAGAGGTTGATAACAGGAAATTTAAATTGCAGGAAATTAAAATCAACTTAGATCAAGGAACCAGAGGTTGATAACAGGAAATGTAAATTGCACTTACAAAGCAAGCCTAATCCGGACACGAGCAGTTCTTCCCCAATGAAGTGTACTTAACAGAATCCCGAAGGCCGATGATGAATGGAGGACGAGTCGCAAGACTTGATCTATGGCCTCATTTCTTCAAATGCCCCATTTCTGTTTCCGAATTTTCCCCGAAAAGCGCCCTTGCGGGTTTTTACTTCCCCTTCGTCAATATGACTAGAAGCGCCCTTCCAGGTTTTCACCTCTAGTTTTTTTTTTTTTATTTTTTATTTTAGGTCATTCCCTGCAAATCTCATAGTAAAGTACGTGAGGTTATCAATTGTCAAATCTTAATCTTATGGAAAAAAATTTAACTGATTTAAATAGCGCATTAAATAACGAGATTGCAGAAAGATAAATATAAGGGAAAGATAGAAACATGGGGAATGAAGTGTGATTTTATTACGGTTTAATAAAAATAAAGAAGAAGTTTCAAAGGAGAAGGGTACAAGGATAGCTCTCACATATTCCCTGTGGCTGATTTTGAAATCCCTTAACTGCCATTATTTCAAGTTCTCTGAAGCCTCATGCCGTGACATTTTCCCCTTCATCCTGGTTTCATGCCCTCCATTCCTTATTTCTCCCTTTTTGTTCTCGGGATGCCCTTTCGGGTTTTCACCCCTAGGTTTTTTTTCTTTTTTCTTTTTTTTTTTGGCGCTCTTTCAGGACGCCCTTTCGGGTTTTCATCCTTCACCCATTTTACAGAAAGTGCCCCTTCGGGGTTTTCGCCTACTTTCACACATTTTGCTAGGAGCGCCCTTTCGGGTTTTCGCTCCTACCCTCTTTTTTTTTTTTTTTTTTTTAGGCATAGTATTTCTTGACGGTGTCAGCATTCACAGGTCTCGGAAACTCTTCACCGTCCATGTGGGTCAAGATCAAGGCTCCTCCAGAAAATGCCTTCTTAACCACATAGGGTCCCTCGTAGGTTGGTGACCATTTGCCCCGGGGATCGTTTTGATTCGGCAGCACTTTCTTCAGAACTAGGTCCCCGGGTTGGAATTTGCGTGGGTGAACGCTTTTATCAAATGCTCTAGCCATCCTCATCTGGTATAACTGCCCATGACATGTTGCTGCTAACCTTTTCTCATCTAGCAAGTTTAACTGATCCAACCTTGACTGGACCCATTCTGACTCATCAATCCCTGATTCCTTCAGAATCCTTAGGAAAGGAATTTCAACTTCAATAGGTGATACAACTTCCATCCCGTAAACCAGTGAGTACGGAGTTGCCCCGGTTGAGGTTCTTACAGAAATTCGGTATGCGTGAAGAGCGTAAGGAAGCATATCATGCCAATCCCTATATGTGACTGTCATTTTTCGGATTATCCTCTTTAGATTTTTATTTGCGGCTTCCACCGCTCCATTCATCTGGGGACGGTATGGGGAGGAATTGAGATGTCGAATTTTGTATTGACCACACAATTTTTGAATCTTTGGACCATTGAGATTCGTGGCATTGTCAGTGACGATTTTATTGGGGAGACCATGCCGATAGATGATATTGCTTCTGAGAAATTTGAGAAACGTATTCTGTGTGATGTGCGCATAAGATGTCGCCTCGACGCACTTGGAGAAATAATCGATGGCCACAAGGATGAATCTGTGCCCATTGGATGCCTTGGGATTGATGGGACCAATCACATCGATGCCCCACATTGCGAAAGGCCATGGTGAGACGAGGTTGAACAACTTGTGAGGTGGCACATTTATCGGATCGGCATAGATCTGACACTTATGGCACTTCCGAAAATACTCGATGCAATCTTTTTCCATTGTGGTCCAAAAATACCCCCGTCGCATGATTTGCTTAGCCATCATGTGCCCATTGGCATGGGTTGCACAATTTCCCTCATGAGTCTCAAAAAGGATTTTCTTCGCCTCTTTTGCGTCCACACATCTCAATAGTTCACCGTTGGACCCTCTCTTGTATAGGGTTTCACCACTGGGGAAGTATCCCAAAGCTAATCTCCGAAGCATCCTCTTTTCGTTTTTGCTTGCTCCCAAAGGGAATTCTCTGGTTCTGCAGTAGGCCAGGATGTCATGATACCAAGGCTTACCATCGGGCTCTTCTTCAATCATGAAGCAGTAAACTGGCTCATCCCTTGCTTTAATCCTCAATGCTTGAGTTGTCTGCCCTTCTTCCATTTGGGCCATAACAGCTAGAGTAGCTAAAGCATCAGCAAATTGATTCTTGTCTCTACTAAGGTGAGTGAAAGAGATCTCTTCAAATTTCTTAATTAGCTCCAGTAAGTACTTCTGATATGGGATTAGCTTGGGATCCTTGGTTTGCCATTCTCCCTTGGCTTGGTATATAATCAGGGCTGAGTCTCCATATACCTCCAACTTCCTGATTTTCATTTTGATTGCAGCCTGTAGACCCCTCACACAAGCTTCATATTCTGTGACGTTGTTGGTGCAGTCAAATCTCAACTTAATGGCTATCGGGAAGTGTTTTCCATCTGGGGATATCAATACAGCTCCAATTCCATTACCGGACAAATTGACAGCTCCGTCGAAATACATTTCCCATACATCGGCTGGCCCCTCTTCTTCGCAGTCTACTTCATTAATATGCTCATCAGGGAACTCAAAATCCAGAGCTTCATAATCCTGGATAGGATTTTCTGCTAGGAGGTCAGCGATCACGCTACCTTTCACTGCCTTCCGGGTCATATAGACTATGTCATATTGGGAGAGTATGACCTGCCACTTGGCTATCCTACCTGGCACGAATGGGCTTTCGAATACATATTTGATAGGATTCATCCTGGAGATGAGCCATGTCTTGTGATTCAGCTTGTAGTGCTTGAGGCGATTTGCTGTCCAAGCTAACGCGCAGCAAGTCTTTTCTAAGAAAGAGTACCTTGACTCACAATCATTGAACTTCTTGCTCAAGTAATAAATAGCCCTCTCCTTTCGGCCGGTGTCATCATGTTGTCCCAAAACGCACCCCATCGAGTTCTGTTGGACCGCCATATACAGGATAAGAGGCCTTCCTGCCACGGGTGGAACCAATACTGGTGGGCTGGTCAAGTATTGCTTAATTTTCTCAAAAGCCTCCTAGCAAACTGAATCCCATTGGGTGGAATTATTCTTTCGGAGTAATCTGAAAATAGGCTCAGCTTTGGCAGTGAGATTAGAAATAAATCTCGAAATGTAGTTCAACTTTCCCAGGAAACTGCGCACCTCCCTTTCTGTTTTTGGGGATGGCATTTCTTGAATAGCTCGAACCTTTTCTGGATCAACCTCTATTCCCCTCTCGCTTACTATGAATCCCAACAACTTTCCTGATCTAGCTCTGAATAAGCATTTGGCAGGGTTCAGTTTCAACTGGTATTTCCTGAGCCTTTCGAATACCCTCCTCATCACCTGTACGTGGCTTTCTTTTCCTCTGGATTTAATGATCATATCATCCACATACACTTCCACCTCTTTATGCATCATATCGTGGAATAATGTGACCATTGCGCGCTGGTAGGTAGCGCCAGCATTCTTCAACCCGAAAGGCATGACCCGATAGCAAAATATTCCCTATTGAGTGATAAAAGCGGTTTTTTCTTTGTCTTCCTCATCCATTGGGATTTGATTGTACCCAGATGCCCCATCAATGCATGAGCACCTACCCAATCCCGCAGCATTGTCTACTAGCACATCAATGTGGGGGAGAGGGAAATCATCTTTTAGACTCGCTTTATTAAGATCCCTGTAGTCAACGCACACCCTGACTCTCCCGTCCTTCTTCATTACCGGGACGACGTTAGCCACCCATTGGGGATATTTGACCACTTCCAGGAACCCAGTGTCATACTGTTTCTTGACTTCATCCCTAACTTTGAGCAGTGTGTCGGGATTCATTCTCCTTAACCACGCTTTCACGGATGTCCCTGGAATTAGGGGAATTTTGTGTGTCACTATCTGAGGGTCCAAACCCACCATATCATCATAGCTCCAAGAAAATACGTCGAGGAATTCTTTAAGCAGACTGATCATATCTCCCAATTCTTCGCTCTCCACTACCTTAAGTTCCCTTTTTACTTCCTCTGTGCCTAAGTTTATGGTGTGCGTTTCGTCTCCACAAGGCACTAGGGAGGGTTCATCCTTTTCATTGCTTTCTTCTGTAAGGTCTTCCTCAGAATCACTTGAAGTAATGGCAGTTATGGGGATTTCAAAATTAACCAGAGGAATTTCTGAGTCTATTGGATTATTAGGTGTTAATTGATGAATGGTCCTGAATGAATAAAAATGGAACATATTATAAGGATGAAATTCAAAAGGAAAGAATTGGATTGAATTGGATTTAAAATGCGCTATTAATTCATTAATATTTATGCCATAAGAAAATGGTCCATTTACAGTATTACACTTGTCACCATGGACAAAATGATCAAGTGTAAATAACCAAAGGTACTTTACTCGAAATTGAGTACAGGGATGTCCTCTGCCGTCCAGTTGTCTAGTTCCTGCCCCTCAGCTATCGGTGAGACTAGAGCTTCATACAATGGATCCAGGTAGATGACATCGATGGACGGTTCATCAGGTGATTCTTCCACCTCTGCCGGATTTTCAATGACCGGTTTAGTGAAGACTTCTGTGATTCTCGGGACTACTTTCATCTTTCGCATTTTCTGATCGAATCTCTGATCCCGAAGTGTTTTCCTCATCCAGAATCGTCCATCCATAAGGGCACCTTCCTCATAACCCAAACCACTGTGACCTATCTTCTGAATAGCCGGTATAGGTTCAATGATCCCTTGCAATGCGGTGCCCAAGCCTTTGCCCTCCTGATATCCATTCTTTGACATCACTTTGGCCACCATAGCCATAGCCTTATCATTTCCGGTGTCTTGTAACTCAAGGGCCTGGAAAGAACTTTCTAACGACTCCTGGGCCGCTTCCAGATAAGGGAGTGATTGCGGTTTGGTGACTAATATGGCTTCTTCTCCTCTCACCGTGATGATTTTGCCATCCATAATATATTTGATCTTTTGGTGCAAAGTTGAAGGAACGGCGTTCGCAGAATGGATCCAAGGCCTCCCCAACAACATAGTGTAAGCCGGCTCAATGTTCATCACCTGAAACGTGACGTTGAAAGTACATGCACCGACTTGGATTGGCAAGTCAATGTCTCCCAGCACTTTTCTCCTTGTACCATCGAAGGCTCTCACCACCATAGCACTCTGACGTATATCAGATTGGTCAACCGGAAGCCTGGCCAAGGTGGTATTAGGCAGTACATTAAGAGCTGACCCGTTATCAATAAGTACCTTGGCTACTATACAACCCTTACACTTTACTGTTACATGCAGAGCTTTAGTGTGCCTTAAACCCGCCGGGTCTATCTCGTCCTCTGAGAAAGTAACAAAACTGGATGCCTGGATTTGTCCCACTATCTTCTCAAACTGCCTCGGAGTAATGTCGGGGTTTACAAAGGCCTGATCCAGGATTCTCTGCAAGGCTTGTCGGTGCACTTCCGAACTCAAGATCAGCGATAACAGCGAAATTCGGGCAGGTGTTTTTCTCAACTGCTCCACCACATCATACTCACTCTGTTTCATTATTTGGAGCAGCAGTTCCTCCTCTTCTTTATGCTTAGCAGGCTCTACTTCCTCTGTCTTCTCAACCTCCTCTTCTGCATTCTTCAATGACTCTCCCATCTTTACTTTCCCTTTTCTCTTTTCTTTTCCTTCGTTCCCGTAACACCTCCCACTTCGAGTTATGAACTCAACTTCTTGATCATGCGAGGAGGATTTTGTGGTAGTGACAGGTTGAGGATTATCCCGGGGAGTAGCACTGGTGGTAGGTCCGGCATAAGTCATCCGAAAGTGTTCATGAGGAGTGAAACACGGCTTAGGAGGTACCGGGGGTGAAGCAAGGCTAGGAGCTGGTATACTGCTTGACGCTCCTTGGGTGAAGACTTGGAAATTGTAGTTCTAAGGTATGGCATGGGTGTTGGTAATAGGGAGCTGAGATGGGGCTCGAATAACCGTTACTGGCGGCAAGGCTACTGGGGGTGAGAAGGTGATTCTGGGTTTAGAGGTAGAAGCATTCTGGCTATATCTAGTTGTGTTCACTCCCTCTTCCATCTTCGACCTTGTCTGGCATCTCAGAACCTTGAGAGACAACAAGTTTTGAACCTCTTGCCTGAATCCCTCACAGCCCCGCAGCCCATGATCAGCTGTCCCTTCATGATAAGGACACCCCGTACCTTCTTCTAATCCCGTTACTTGAGGGCAAAGGTAGCCTTCCCTCATTGCCACAGCAAAAATTTCTTTAAAGTAAGGAACTAGCTTGTCCACTTCCGTTATTGATCCTTCTCCATCAGACTCTATCATATTTACACCACTGCCCACATTATGGTTAGGCAGTGGGTTTGAGGTAACATTGGGGAGGGAACCATTTCCCTTAATTTTTAGCCATCCATTCCGGATTAAAGCGTGCACTCTTCCTCTGAGTGCTCCGCAGTTGTCAGTTGAGTGCCCTTATGCCCCCCCATGATACTCACAATGGGCAGTGGCATCATACCACCTGGGATATAGAGGTTGAATTGGGTCTAGGGGGACTGGTACAATTTGGTTGATACCGATAAGGTATCTGTATATTTCACTGAGTGTCACTCCTTACCCCTCTGTAAGGCATAACATGATCCCGTAGTATACCTAATGAATTACCAACTCCGTCTACTGATAACCCATTAAATACACTACAAGGGATTTTAAAAACTTTTCTTACTTCTTTTACAGTGGTGAGCACTATTTACAGGTGTTAAAAACTTTGGTGAACTGAGGTGAAACAACTAACTCATTTGGTTTATTTGGAATTTCTGTAGAAATTTTGGCAGAGTGCCATCTGTATTTTGGACAAAACAGTTCTTCAGAAAACCTGTAAAAAGCACTTCTATAATTTTCCAAATCTCAACTTCAATACATTTCTCAACACAATAATTCATCAACTCAATTCCATAGAAATTTTTTTAAAGTCTGAGATAAGGAAATATGATACAACTTTTACAATCCAAAACACTCATAATTAATTTACAACTTCAAGTACAATTTAATTTACTTTACAACTGCTCAAAACCAAATACAATATGTACATACAGTGTCATACATTACAGTACAAAATGCAAAATACTGGTATACTCATAATACCAGTAAATCCCTCGCTGGATGTATATGCAGCCTAGTCTGCTGCCCTGTCTGTCTCTCTACCTGCGACAGCAATAAAAAGCTATCGCTGAGACAATGTCTCAGTGGTGCACAACATTAACCAAATCCAATTTAAATCACAATTCATAAATCATGTAAATAGTGGATACTTAAAATCATAGTTAAATTTAATACAATAAAGGTCAATAAGAATTTAAACTCCATTTCTCAATATCACAATAATTTTCCATAAGTCAGATCAGGTTTGAATTCAAAAGACAGTATATGTCAATGAGAGTTTAAAATCCATTTCACAATCTCACAATACACATCAGTAAATCACACACAGCTTAATCATGATCCATAATTCAATTCATCCCAAAAGCCGATGGCTAATGAGGTATTCAATTCATCCCAAAAGTCGATGACTAATGAGGAATAACATGGCTAGCTAGCAAAAATATGAGTACTCATTCTATTCGTCCTCAACAGGCACACACCTCAACACTTCAGCCAGAGAGGGAATTCAATTCATCCCACTAGACAAGCTAGAGAGGAATACAATCAATATACATGATAGCTGTGGTTTCAAACCATTTCTAACGCTTTTTAATCAATAAGTATCCATCAATGTCATTCAAACCATTTTTCACAGTTTCAAACTATTCACAATATTTTTCAATCAATAAATATTCCTCAAACACATTTCCACAATTTAAAATAATGATATACAAATAATCAATATTTATTTCCATTGAAAATAATTCAAAAGAAAGCGCTTGTTGTGCACAAACACAATTTAAAACAATAATATACAAATATTCAATATTTATTTCAATTGAAAAATTCAAAAGCAATAGCCGTTGTGCACAAACCTCGATATTTGTCTCTGGTCTTGACTCAGTATTTCTTTCCCTTTTTCTGAGTCCTTGTTAACTGAGAAACACAATTTGTAGTGTTTCAGTACAAAATTAAACTGTCTCTATCGATGGTGTTTAGTAAATAATGCACTGAACTCAATTATTCACTAAGTCACCTAATATACCGACCCTCATTGCGTTTTAGGTAAATTAGGTTTTAGTGTCGTTAATATGTCACATTCGATAAGGTTTTAGATTTGGTATGTTTTACCAAAGTCACTTCCTTGCTTAGTGCATTTTAATGCAAATTCTTTGGATTCGAACACTGGTTTGACCTAACCGACGATCTAGTTCCCTCGGTTTTCGGGTCTCGGTCAAAACTACAAACTTGTAGATCTAGGTCTTATTGCACGCGGTGCAAAATTTCAGGTCAATCCGAGTTAAGTAGACCAAGTTATGGTCATTACACTCTTGCTGGTCAAATGGTACCATTTTAGGTCAATTTTAGGTCAAAGTGGTCAATTCTGGTTCGGCCAGTTTTTGGACCCGAACTTGTGCAAGTTGTTTGACTTGCTTATGGTCATTTCTGGGCTTTGGTGTCTTCATAATACTTGTAGGTATGGGTCTTAACTATTCTTGGTCAAAATTTCAGGTCAATTGGACCTGGTTTGAGTGAGTTATGGCCTAAACACTCACTGCTGCCCAATTGGTCATTTTTCAGGTCCTAATTGCATCTAATCCGAATTGGTCAAATTTTTAGGTCACCTTGCAAGCAGAATTTTGGCATGGTTTCTCAATGAAAGTTGGCACATTTTGTGCCTAGTTTCACCTCAAATTGGTCTCATACTAATTAAGGTTACACATTCAAGGTTATAGGCCAAAATATACACTGCCCTTAATATGCATTACACATCCCAACTTCAAACACACACTTACCTTTGCAAGGTTTACTTCCATACCCTACCAAACTGTTTTGGCACATTACCAACAACATTTTCTACATAACATTAGCATTATCTTGGGCAGATTCCAATCACCCTCAACACACCAAATATCATTCACAATTATAATTTCTAGGTACCATTACAAACACACCTAAACATTACAAACTTTACATACACTTTACAATGTAAATTGACATACATATCATCAATCCTTCTAGGTCAATATGCTGCCCACACTCCCTTCAATATACACCATTATTCAAGTGTCCACAAGCTGCCACAATTCATTCATCAACATCACATTGCCGTACCATATGCCAATTCCCATCAAAGTGCATCATTCACCATATATACATGCATTAAATCACTAGGTTACTAAATCACCATGATTAACATTATTTCTCATCAATTATATACACAAATACCTCATCAAAAACGTGACCCATGGCTGTCCAAAATGGAAACAACAATAACCCTTCAAACTCAAAATTTTCCTTCACCAAACTAACACCCATAACATAAACATGAACTTTAACAAAGGATTTCTCAAAAATGCAAACTTACCTTTATTTGTAACTTGCTAAACCTTCACCAAACTTCCCAAAATTGGTATCAATATCTTCCTTGTGATGTGTAGATAAATTTTAGTGAAGAACACTAAGTGAATGGAGTTGAAATGGAAGGAGGGATCAAGCTTGCATGAAAATGTCCATGGAGTTTTCTCTCCCTTCATTCACGGCTTGGATGGTAAATGAAGAAGATGAAGTGGCTGCTGGACATAGTGGACTTACATCAGCCCCATAATGTGTTTATTTTATTCCCTTAGTGGTCCACTTACTCTAATTAATTCATATTATAAGTTACTTTCACTTAATCCCACATTAAACCCTTAATTCTCACTATTTACTTTAGGTACCACCAATTTAATTTTTCATTTCATTTTCTAAGTGTAATATTATTTATTTTTAATGGAAATTTAGGTCAAAAGACAATTCGGGATGTCAAATGACCATAATGCCCCTGTTCGGGTGGCTTTCCCGATTTTTCGGTAACACCGTATTTTGTCTGTTTTTCCGATTTCTCACTTTTCTTTGTACTAATTATTTAATTTTTCTTTAATCTTTCTAATGAGATTTATACTTCAATAAGGTTCTATTTAAGTCCTAAAAATAT
Organism: Hevea brasiliensis; assembly: GCF_030052815.1. Lineage (NCBI taxonomy): Eukaryota > Viridiplantae > Streptophyta > Magnoliopsida > Malpighiales > Euphorbiaceae > Hevea > Hevea brasiliensis. Next base: position 53,778,300 of record NC_079499.1, read on the forward strand.
TTTCCGTGGTTCCCCATGATCCGAGCTAGTCAACGGTCCACGCCGTGACTTCCGTCATGATCACCCATCGCTAGGTTTCTACTCGTTTAACTTGATCACATTTCTTTGCTATGATTTTCCTTTGTTTTTCTTGTGTTTTCTTTTCTTGTATTTCATTATTTTATGTCTCCTCACTCATATCGGAAATGCGGTTCTAGGCATCCTAGCCGTCCAGGACAACCAGTCACCGGAGCAGTGAACGCACTCACCGAACTTTGGAGTGTTACCGAGTGGGAGGAAGAGGTGGATCGGGGTTTCTTGGGGTCTTGGGTTGTTTTGTGGTGGTCTTGGTTGAGCAGGAGGAGGAGGTGGTCTCGGTTGGTAATTTGTAGGTGGGGGATATTGTGGGCGCGGGTGTGGATAATTAGGGAAAGGAGGTGGAATGTTTGCAATTGTTTGGCCATGAGGGGGAGGATATGGCCGATAATTGTTTTGAGGGAATGGGGAATAATTGTTTTGACGGGTGACAGAATGCACATCACCCTCCTTCTTCTTGCCAAAGCTGGCAGTCTTTTTCGCAGGGTTCTCAGCCAACTCCTGCAACCGTCCCATTCTTAGATTGGCCTCTATTCTTTCACCGGCCTGTATGATGTCAGAGAAGCTGTTGGAAGTGTTCCCAATCATCAAATTGAAATAGGGGCTTTCAACGTCTCAATGAACAGAGAAACCTGACTCATTGTCGATCCATGGAGGGTGGACTTCTGCCGCCTTTTCTCTCCATCTCTGGGCATACTCCTTGAAGCTTTCCCTGTCCCTCTGCACCAGGTTTTGAAGATCCCTCCTTGTGGGGGCCACATCGCAGTTAAATTTGTACTGCTTTAAGAAGGCATCAGCTAAATCCTTCCAGGAGCGCAGTTTGCTCCTGTCCAACTGAATACACCACCTCAAAGCTGCCCCTGAGAGGCTCTCATGAAAGAAGTGGACCAGCAGTCTATCATCCTCTGTCAGAGCAGACATCTTGGTGATATAGGTGGCCAAGTGAATACGAGGGTCTGAGTTCCCAATGTACTTGTCGAAATCAGGGACCTTGAACTTGGGTGGCACCACCACATCCGGCACTAATCTTTGTGATGCCACGTCGACCGAACCATACATGTTCAGCCCCTCTATTGCTCTCAGTCTCTCTTCTAGAGCAGATAGTTTCTCATTTTCTTTCATCTTATTTTCCCCTCCCACTGCATGATATGCTCCGCCAGCTGGGAGATGAGGGGTGGAGTGAACTGGAGGGATTAGAATGGAAGGGTATGGGTCGGTGTTTGAAACGGTTGGGTAATGAGAGTAAGGTAAGTCATTATTCGTGGCAGCCGGATTGACAGTGATTGTCGGGTCCGGAATTGGTGAATGGAAGGTAAAAGAAGTTGAAGCTTGGTGTGGATCATTTGTTGGAGGTGGGGGAGGAGGTATCGGTAGGCTAGCTGTGGGTTTATTCTGGGACATTTCCCTTATTAGTCTCATAAGTTCTGAGACCTGATCTTTCAATTTGGAAACCTACCCTTGTAGGTTCTGTACTTGTTCCTGATCTTCCATTATCTTCTTTGTTCGAGATCTTGTTAAGTACACTCGTTTGGGTTGAACCGTGTGTTTGGTCAAACTTGCCTTGTTTGAAGCCATGTTGATTTCCTGTAGGAAGTCGAAAAAAAAGGATTTTTAATGAATTTTGAATTTTGTAAAGAAACTAAAAGTCCTGGTCTGGACGAAGGATACAGTGGCATTTGGGAGCGAGAATGAAATCTGCGAAAGGATAATTGCATCAACTTTATCATGGCTTCGTTCGATAGTCTGACTGTGAATGACTGGATTGAATGCGCGTTTATGATACCTGTCCATATAGCGCATTCAATTTTCATATAACCCTAGCGAGGGAGTTCCTACGGGAGTCATATTATTCATTCACAAATTTGCTAAACAATGGTCTAAAAATCATTTTATTAACTGAATAATTTGTACACCGTATTCTTTACATCGGCCTAGGCTCTGAGAGGTTTTTTATAATGAGATGACATTTTCTGAGATACTCATATAACCTTTCTTCTTGTTTGGCAGGGTTGAATGCTTTTAGAGCATACTCGGATTCAGGTAGGAGTTCTTGCTTTCCCTGTGCTATCGTTCTCTCCAGCTAGTCAACATTCTCTTTCAGCTCTTGATAGAGAGTAGCTTGTCTTTCTTTCTCCTTCCTTTCTTTAGCACATTCTTTCAAGATATCATTGATGAGTAGTGCCTGTTCTTTTAATTCGAGCTTCTTCTTTTTGTTTTCCTGTTTATACTCTTCAACGAGTATCTCTTGGTATTTCGTTTTTTCCTGAAGCTTATTATTCTGTGCTTCTACTTCTTTCATTACAGCGTGGAGAGAGTTTTTTTCCTTTTCCCACCGTATCTCTTGCTCTTCAAAACCCATCTTTTCGGCCCTTGCCTCTTCCCTGAGCCTTCTTACTTTCCTCTTGAGAATCTGCTGTTTGTCCTCCAACTGTTTTATTTGTTCTTGCAGTTGCGAGTTTTCGGTGTTTGCCTTTTGTAGTGAGTTTATCAAATGGCTATCAGCTTCTTCTAATAGGACGTTCCGGCGAGGGTCGCTGTCTTCGAATTCTACAGTTGAGTGTTCTCGGTCCCTGTCAGCCCTCCATTCAAGATAATCGCGTGTGGCACTTGGACCTTTAGGCGACCTTTCCATCAGAGAGATGTTTTCCCAGGATCTGCGAGCCATTTTCAACCCTTCCTCTTCCTTGAGCTCATGGTAGAAATGACTTTGGTGATATTCTTCAATGTCGATTCTGGACTGTGTTGAGCCAAACTGCCTCATTACCAATGCCGGAGTGTAACTTGTGTATCCGGTTACTCCGATTAGGGACACCGATTTCCTCCGTGTTGATCGTAACGGATTGGCTGGCGACGCCTTCTTCCAACAATAATCATGGCTATTGAAACTCAAAATCTATTCCCGCCACTGCTGTTCATTCTTTGGATTGATTATTAACCGGGTCATCTTCTCGATGGGAGGCTGGTCAAGGTACCAAGTCAATCCCTTTGTCTCCACAGGGCATATATGACTGATAATCCAGAGATATAACAATTGAGAACAGCACTTGATGGACCCTTTACCTGTTGTGCGATGAGGTAAGGGTTAATAAGGTCTCGCAAGAATTGCCAATATCGGATTGACCCCACGCCTTTCTGCGAGAATACTTCCACCGTCTTTGCAGTTATGATTCCTAATGGTCCCGGAACAAAATCGTGCAATAGATTCCCAATGCGAGTGCATCTGAAGCTTGATCCCATCGTTTCTCTTGGAGGTATTGGTCTAACCGCTTCGAGGTAGGTCCAATACCATCCATGCATGTTCCTTTGACCGCTTTCTTTTGACTTTGCCTCCTCCAAGGAATACCCAACAAATGTGTTAATCGTTTCTGTGTCCGCCTATGCTCAAGGTGTAGGTAGATCCGATTCGTGTTGAGTAAGGAATCTCTAGTAATGCCCGATATTCTTCCATAGTGGGAATCAGATCAATGTCATTGAAAGAGAATACCCCGTACTTAGGATTCCAAACTGATAGCATGGCCTTTAATGCCGGGATTTGGACCTTGACTCGCATTAGGGTTGCAATTTTCCCGTATTTCCTTTCAAATCGTGCCTTAACCTGATCGGGAAGCGACCTCCATCCATTAGACAGATCCTCGAGGCTGTTCATTCTGACCTCAATTTTATTCAGATCCCATGAGGGTAGTAAGCTAGCATGTGCCTTGGAAACATTATTTTGCGAGGGTACTGGAATATGAGTTGATTCGGACCAAAGTTTAGCATTCTGAACTTCTTCTGCCGACTGACTCGAGGATGCCATGATAAAAATGGTGCCTTATCCTTTTCACAAACTCTTGGTTTGATGATGCCTGCGGAAAAACTCGTTAGCAAGATAAATTTGGGTAATTTTGAATAATACTGTTGGCAGGGTGACACATACACATTTATCAAAGTAGGAAAATGTGTAGGTGTTTCAGTAGAATTCAAGATTACCCTCACAAAAATGAACAAAAGGAAATTAAAGCAGAACAGGGTAAGAGTAAGTATGCCCCTTTTGTCCTAGCATAGGGAGACTCTTGATACCGGATGAGTGCTACCTAATTAGATAGTTCTATCTTATAAGGTAGCTTACTACGGCTTTCAGCTATTGTGATAGTTTAGCTTAAGGTCTAATTTTCTAAAAGCCACAGGTTCCCAAATTGCCCCTCATCAGAATAAGAGAGCCCCGTTCTATAACCATGATATTATCGGGAAAATTCCACGAGTATCACAGTGGATAGAACGAGTTTCAATCTGAGCAGAAGCCTTCACGGATACTAACGGGGTAAAACCCACGGGTACCGCTACATGACCCCCTCCTACTTTCCTAAAAGGGTAAGAAAGCCCGGGTATAGGACCGAAGTGTGTGAGGACATCGTGTGAGTGTTCAGTGTGTGAAGGGACACTTTTACCTCTTCCCAATTCAGGGGGATTTTATTCGTTCCATTTTTTCCTTTTTCCTTTTTTTTCGAAACGAAGAGCACTGTAGGAGGATAAAACAAACAAAAAAGCAAAATAAGCAGAACAATTAGTAGGAATAAACAAAAATTAACACGTAAACTATCGCCGGGTGAGCCCACCTAACTATGATTTGATTGGAAAATTAAATCTACTTTTTAGACCTCTAGACCGGGGTTAAATTCGGATATCAAATATCCCCAGTGGAGTCGCCAAGCTGTCGCAAGGGATTTTGCGGTCGCCTGAACGAACCCTCACCGAAGTGGGAAAGAGTGAGGAGTCGCCACTTTAATTTTAAGGGAAATTAAAGAAAACCGTTCATGAAGATAAATTGAGATGAAACCACTTCTAGGCAGAGATTCTAGGTTCGGGGTCCGTAAACGGGTGGGGAAGGTGTTAGGCACCCCACCTCGTCCCTTAATAAGGGTAAGTAGATTTAATTTTGCATTAGTTAGGAGGGCTTGAATGGACATGTTAATCCTTTTGACTAAAGGAACATTTGATTTTTCACTAAATTTGGATCACCCAGATACATAAGTAAATGAGACAACCTTAGTGAGTTACTGTTGTATGTTAATTTTATTTGAAAGGGATATTTTATTAAAATTTAATTTAAGAATCGGATAAGAACTCTTCTCCGAACTCTTTAATATTTATTAAAATTCTGAGTTGAGACCGGATAAGAACTCTCCTCCGATCTCTATTCATTAAAATTTTGAGTTGAGACCGGATAAGAACTCTCTTTCGATCTCTATTCAATATTTATTAAAATTTTGAGTTGAGACTGGATAAGAACTCTCCTCCGATCTCTATTCAATATTTATCAAAATTTTGAGTTGAGACCGGATAAGAACTCTCCTCCGATCTCTATTTAATATTTATTAAAATTTTTAGTTGAGACCGGATAAGAACTATCCTCCGATCTCTTTTAAGTATTTATTTTAAATTTTGAGTTGAGACCGGATAAGAACTCTCCTCCGATCTCTTTTAAATTAACAGGAGCCTGAATGGGATCTTTCCGATCTCCCGAATTTTAATTTCAGCTACATGTCATAAGGACCTAAAGCTAAGGATTCTGGCGTTCAAAGGTGCTGGGAATAAGGCTCCTTTTAACTAATTGGTATTTTGTGACTAAATAAGGGAAGCCGGACTGAATTTTGCTGACCTCCCCAGTATCCTATCTGTACCCTTTTACTTATCTGAGTTTTGATTTTTATTCTGCCTTATGGCATTATGCTGGATCGCTTCCCATGTCAGCCTAGTGATTCAATTTTGCTATTTCCCTGACGTGTTATTTAGACCCTCTTTTTTTTCAAAGAGACTTTAAACACAGTTACCTACATTTTGTCTAACTGCTTCTACGTAACTCGGGGCTAGATGACTTGCGTTCAGAAATAATAAAGATTAACAAAAGTGTGGGTTAGCCAGCACGGGGGTATACTAGAGCATATCTTTTCTTTGTATTTTTTTTAGCGTGACATGAACTTAAAGAAAACAACAGGCATAAGAAAGAGGACAAAAGGAAATACGAGAAACGAGAAGTAGACTTAATAAAATGGCGATATTAACACTGACCTGTAGGGAGTTGAGTCTATTGAACTAACTACAGAATCGCAAAAAGTAGCAAGATTGCAGGTTGGCAGCCGGAGGACTATGGTTTGCCTCAAAATGAAGTATCCTTTGTTAAAATGTAAACAGGTCAAAATAACCAAACTTGAGTGGAGTTGAGCTTAGTCAATATGAATGGAAATAGAGGATAACAAAGATAGAAAGTGGGAGTGCCACAGGATAATGAACGAACTGAAAATGAAAAATTTCAGTATTTAAGAATCCCTTTTGCAAGAAAACACTTCAGAAAACTAGTTTCAAAAGTTTTTTCTACGAAATCTCCAAAAAAAATAGCAGAGTAACCAACTGAATTAAGTTTCAGAGTTATTCTGCTATAGTTACTGCCTCTTGTCTATCTGTTTTTTTTCGTCCCTTTGAACAGTTTTCAGGCAGGTATTTATAGGAATCGGGTGCTCCCCATGAAGGGTCAGGATTTATTTTGAGGGAGATGGAGGGTCTGGATTTTGAAGGACATGATCGGATGCTTGAGAATTAAAGAGAACCAAAATGAACGGCTGAGATTATTCTTCAGAATATTCGTCCTTTTCTTCTTTCAATCTGACGGTCTCAAATCCTCTTGTCCGGAACGATCTGAGGGCTAAGAGCGAAAGACGCTGGTCTTGTCGTCTTCTCTCTTGATCCAAGGGTTCCGGGTTTGTCCTTACAAGTGAGATCAATGGTGGAGATTGGGATGTACAGGACTGTCATGACATACCTTGGCGCCTGTCAGCATTGCGGGCGATTCTTAGGCGTGCGGTGGAGATCTCGTCTGCCACGCTTTAACTAACTCGGCTCTGATTCTGACGACGGTTATTTGGGATTTGTCTTATTCTTTTTGCCTTCTGATCCCTCCCACGCTCCTATTCCGATCTCTCATGCTGATCTCCCATCTTTCGATCTCTATTATTCCGATCCCTAGAGATCGCCCAAATGATGTAATCCGAACTTTTGGAAATAAAAGTCAATTATCATCTTATTATTATTGCATTGATTATGTTTCGATCTCTGATGTGTTTATCCGATCTAGTTCCTAACTGACTAACCCTTAACTGATCCGTAATTCGAAACATTTATCTTAATATACCGATCTCTAATTAGCCGTTCTCTTTATGGAATTTGAGAGACGTGTCAGAACAGCTGGCGAATCCCGTTAACTGATGCATTGCCTGGGACATCGTGAGCATTAAATGCTCGAACGAGTATAAATAGGGGTAGGGGTTAGCCAGTTTCTTACTTATGCCATTTTTTGTCTCTCGCAAGCAATTCCAAAACTCTCCCGATTTTCAAGCTCTTCCGACTCCGTTCAAGCTCCGGTAAGGGTTTTAATCCTTCTTTTAGCTTTAAGTTCTTTGTTTTCCTTAAAAATGAGCGGCGCCGACGGTCAGAGAGCAGCAAGCCCACCTTCCGTCCATGTTTCATGGTCTTCTGATGAAGAAGAGGTGGTCGGGCCGAGCGCACAACTAGAACCTCTTAGGGTCTCCGTTCCAGCTCGGGGGCAGATCGCACCATCAAGGCATGCACCTTCTTCGGGGAGGGAGAATCTTCCTATGGACGAGCTGCCATCGATCTTGCAAGAATCCGATCTGCAATCGTTTAGCCAGGAGTACAACATTGAGCCCGATTCATATGAACTTATCCGGTGTCACGGCGATCACCGAGCCGATCACTTCTTTGAAGAGAATGACATGGTTATGGTATACGAGGAACAGTTAAAGGCCGGTCTTCGGTTCCCTCTGGACGACTTCTTCAAGGAGGTCCTAAAATTTCACCAAGTGTGCATTGCCCAAATTCACTCTAACTCGTGGCGGATCTTAGTAGCCTTTCGAGGCCTGTGCCAAGCTAAGGGAATCAGTCCTACGGCTAAGGTGTTCGCCGAACTGCACAGGCTAACTCGCCGAAAGGATGACGAGCACTGGTTCTTTCAGGCGAAGCCTCATTGTGGGCTCTTCACCGACCTGCCCTCCTCCCTTAAGAATTGGAAGAACCGCTTCTTCATTCAGAGGAGCAAAAATCCGACCTGCTTCGAGGACTTCCCCCGTAGCTGGTGGCACCAGGGGCCTTTGATTCCGAAGCGTATTACCCTGAACAAGGAGGAAAGCCTAATAGTGATGGAACTGAAGAATCAAGCTGCCACTCAAAAGTACTCTTGTTTAGATGCGGTGACTACCGAGCTGCATCATTGGACGATGGAGTTGATCACGGGCTAAAGTCGCGGGCTTCAGCTCTCTGATCTCGGCATCGGTACTTTCTATTTCTCAGATCTTTGGACCTTAGCGATCTCACTGACCTCTTTTTTGTGCAGGTATGGCGGGTGGTGAAGGTTCCAGGAAGCGGAAGAAAGAAAGAGAGATTTCCCGGAAAATAAAGGAGATGAAGCGTTCGGCACTACTTCAAACACCCGGCCATGAACCTGGGGAGATACAAGGGGACCCGCCTCGACCTTCGGGACCGCCGATCGCAGAAGCTGTCCGATCTCCTCCTCGACGAGAAGAGCCACCTCCACCTCCTCCAGTTGCTCCAAGCACAGAAGGGGGTCGTTCTCGACCTCCTACGAGGCCCCCTTCTCGTGGCGCTCAAGTGCTGATTGCTTCCCTGGAGAACAACCGGACTGTTCGGGAGAACCCCGATTTTGCCAAAGTCTTGGGGTCTTCCATCTGCCTTCGGGAGGATCGGGACAGACTGTCTCCGGACAATCTTGACGACATCCTAACCCGATCCATGAGTCTGAATGTAGAGTGCTTGGTGAACCAGCACATAGTCCGGGAAAAGGCGCACCGCCTGGGTAAGGAGGTCGAGAAGAAGAGTCAAGAGGTGGAATCCCTCCGATCCCAACTCTCGTCCGCTCAGGATTACATATCTCAAATTGAGGGGCGCATGAAGTACTATGAGGATAAGCTGGCCAAATAGACTCATGTTCTGGCTGAAAGGGACCATGCTCTTAGAGAAGTCCAGGCGCTCCGGGCTAACGAAGCTGCTCTGGTCCCTCATCTTGCTGAGGAGCTTTAAGGCAAAAGATGAAGAGATGGTGACAGGAATAGCCGGTGCCTATGTGAACGCTCACAAGGATCTCTTGGCCGAGCTCCAGAAGCGTTACCCAGAGGAGGACTTCTCTTGGATGGCCGACCTGGCTCCCGAAGGCGAGGAGGAAAGCGAAGAGGAGGCCGAGGGTGAGAGAGAAAATGAGCAAAATGTAGATCAGGCTGGGGGTGATCCCCCAGCCGAATAACTTGTACAAATTTTTGAAATGAAATGAAGCGGAATGCCCTTTTTTCTTCGATGAATGGTTTGATCAGAAAATTTCTAAATTATTAAACACTTGATTGTCTGAGTATGTTGAAATAACTGAAGATGATTATTAACCTAAGTGTGAGAGATCGGAAAATACAATGAGCATGAGATCGGTAGGGAAGAAATGCTGAACGGGACTTGATTAAAATTGGAGATTTGACTTGAACACTTAAGATCGGAATCCTCATTAAACCAGACCAAAACTTTAGCTCTTAAACTTTTGAAAGGGAGATCAGCAATAAAACTGGTAAGAAAAGACCTAGTTCACTTCGTTTATACTACAACGGGTCGGAGAGATCGGTGAGCATTTTAATAGACTGGTAAGGATTTGACTGATTTGAGGACTTTGCATTGATTCAATTCTTTGAGGAGAGATCAGAAATGTGACTGTCTATCAAAGAGGGATCGGAAATGAGATTAGCTGTCAAAAGGAGACTTAGTACTGGGGTCAGTTTCAAAGTTTTATTGATTTTGGGGATCGGCCAAAATATGGTGTCGACATTGACCATAAATTGGACTGAAAAATGGCTTGGCAAAGAGAATGACTATGCTGCCTAAAGACAACAGAATGGGGACTGAGAATCCAGTCCAATTACACAGCCATAACTTTGGCTGTGTTGATCCAATTTGTGTTTGGCCAATTGGACATGAAACTAGGCTTATAATGGCACATTTTTGCTGAAGAAACCATGCCCAAAAGACCAAAGCAAGAGGACCAAAACTTGGCCCCAATCCGGATACCCTGCAACTGATTCTGCAGAATTGACCAAATGAACAGTAACTGTTCATTTGGCCATAACTCACTGTAGATATGGTCAATTGACCTGAAATTTTTACAACAAAAATTTAAGACATAGAAAAACAACTTTTATGAAGGAACCTACCCCAAATTATGGCCAGAACCAATTAAAAAATGCAATCACAGTCACTGTCCATGTTACTGTAGATATGGTCAATTCTACAGATTGGCAATCCGGCCAGCTGTGGTTTTTGGACCATATCTGGAGCTACAAAACTCCAAATGGAGTGATTCAAAAAACGAAATTCAGCTAGACAAAATAAGGAACAACTTTCATGTTTGTCATTTCTTCAAATTCTCACTGCAACAGTGCTTAATGGAACAGTAAACATATGCTTCAAAAACTGAAATTTTCTGCCCTCTTAGTTTTAAGTTAGAAATGGTAAATGTGACCAATCCCAACAAGTGTAAATAATGAAAGTTATGACTATGAATGCAAAATTTGAGCATTTATTTATTGCTTGTATATGAGTATTATGAGAAATGGATGTTTGAGAAATGAAAAGGTTATTGAGAACTGAAATTGAGAAATATTGTTGAGATTTTGGGTATTGGAGTTTGAGATGATTGAATACAAATTTTGGAAGTGTTTTTAACAGGTTCCGAAGAACTGTTTTCTCCATTTTTAGCCGGTACTCTGCCGGATTTTCTATAAAATTTTCGGAACCTCAAATAAATTATAATTTCAATAAATGAACTATATTTCACAAACTATATTCAAAACCTTGATAAAAAATTAATTAAAGTAAAATAGAGTGTGCCGGTACACCGTGTGGCATAGCTTGCTCGGCTACACTGTAGACGGGTAAGGGGTGTCACAAATATAGGTTGCCTCTCCTAAGTCTTTCATGGAGAATGTATTTGACAACCATACCTTTACAGTTGTCAACATGCCTATGTCATTACCCATTAACAGTATGTCATCCATATATAAGACAAGGAAAGTGATAGCACTATCACTAACCTTCTTATATACACATGGCTCATCCTCATTTTTGATAAAACCAAAGGATTTAATGGCTTTATCAAAACGGATGTTCCAACTCCTTGAAGCTTGCTTCAACCCATAAATGGATCGCTTTAGCTTGCATACCTTAGAACCATCTTGGGATTCAAAACCCCTAGGTTGTTCCATGAAAATGTTTTCTTCAATGTATCCATTGAGAAAAGCTATTTTGACATCCATTTGCCAAATCTCATAATCATAGTATGCAGCTATTGCTAATAAAATCCTAATTGATTTAAGCATGGTAACAAGCGAGAAAGTCTCCTCATAGTTGATTCCTTGCCTTTGGCGAAACCTTTTCGCTACTAGTCTTGCCTTATAGATCTCTACCTTTCCATCAGAACTAATTTTCTTCTTGAAAACCCATTTGTTCTTTATAGGTACAATACCTTCAGGTGGGTCAACAAGATCCCAAACTTGATTCTTATACATGGAATCAATTTCAGATTTCATAGCATCAATCCATTTTGAAGAGTCTATATCTGATATAGCTTCTTCATAGGTAAGTGGATCATCTCCATGATCTAATTCTTGATGAGTAGATGAATCTTGTTCTTCTTCATGAAGAAAACCATATCCCACTGGTGGGTGAGATACCCTGGTTGTTCTATGAGGAACAGCTGTAGATGTTTCATCAATGGGTGTAAGTTGACTAGATGGTAGAAATATCCATCTGATCTGTTGGTTGGTCAGAATTCTCCAATTCCAACTCTATTTGCCTTCCTTTGTAACCTTCTTGAACAAACTGTTGTTCAAGAAATGTGGCATCTCTACTTATCACAACCTTTTGTGAAGTAGGCAAATAAAAATAATATCTAAAACTATCTTTTAGATATCCAACAAATCGACTTTTTTCTAATCCGGTTTCCAATTTATCAGTGTTCATCTTTTTAACATAAGCTGGACAACCCCAAAACTTAACATACTTAAGACTTGGCTTTCTTCCATGCCATATCTCATAAGGTGTGGAAGAAACTGATTTTGATGGAATCCTATTCAGAATATACAAAGCTGATTCTAATGCAAATCCCCAAAAGGAGATTGGCATATCAGTATAGCTCATCATACTACGTATCGTATCCAACAAGGTATGATTTCTCCTTTCAGATACACCATTTAGTTGTGGCGTTCCTAGAGGAGTCAGCTGGGAAAAAATGTCGTGCTCTCTCAAGTATGCATCAAATTCAGTACTCAAATATTCACCTCCACGATCTGATCGAAGAGCTTTAATACTCTTTCTTGTTTGATTTTCTACTTTAGATTTAAATTCTTTGAACTTTTCAAAGGATTCATGTTTGTATTTCATCAAATACAAATACCCAAACCTTGATTTATCATCAGTAAAGGTAATAAAGTAATGAAAATCGCCTTTAACCATTTTCTTAAATGAATCACATACATCACTATGTATTAGCTCCAAAATATTTTCAGCCCTTAGCCCTTGTCCAACAAAGGGTGATCTAGTCATTTTGCCCTGAAGGCAAGATTCACAAGTTGGAGTAGGCTCAGAGCCCAATGAGGATCAAATCCCCATTTTCTCCAATTTTGCAATCCTATCTTCTGCAACATGACCTAATCTTAAGTGCCAAAATATATTTTGAATTTTGAGTTGATTTTCATCATGGCATTGCATTCTTTTAGATTTCTATACTCTGGACAGTGGAAACACTTTCCTGCTGGCAGTGGAAACACTTTCCTGCTGACAGTGGAAACACTTTCCTTTACCTTTGTCAACTTTGATCTTTGTTTTTCTGTTTGGCTGTCTTCTTGGAAAGACCAGGAATCTGAGGTTTCTTTTTCTTATTGCCCTTCTTCTTGTTGGACTTTCCAGTAGAAGAAGATGCAATTAAAGCTACCTCTTTTCCTTTATTGCCTGGCATATTCTTTTGCGCAATAACTAGCATGTTGAGTAAACCAGCTAAGGTGCATTCCTATTTAGTCATATGGAAATTTGTCACAAAATTCCCAAAAGTCTCAGGAAGGGACTGAAGGATCAAATCCATCTGTAGTTGGAAATCCATATTGAAGTCAAGATGTTCCAACTACTCAATCAGCCGAATCATCTTATGGACATGATCCCCAAAATTCTGTCCCTCAGACATCTTCATGCGAAACAGCTGCCTAGATATCTCATACCTAGCATTCCTACTGTGCTCACCATACAACTCTTGTAGGTGAAGGAGGATCTCACTCGTACTCTGCATGTTTTCATGCTGCTTCTGTAGCTCATTACTCATGGAAGCAAGCATGTAACACTTAGCTCTCATATCATGCCCCTTCCATTTGTCCAAAGTTTCATGTTCCTCTTGAGTGGCCTTTGGAGGTAAAGGATCAGGAACATTTGAATCTAGGACATATCCTGTATGTTCAAATGTTCAAGGTTCAGGACAAGTTTCAAATTTCTTAGCCAATCAGAGAGATTAAGTCCTGTCAACCTATTGCGATCAAGTATGCTTGCAAGGATATTGGATGGTGGTGGTTGTTCTGTGCTCATTATTATCAGAAAATTAATTGCAAAAAATAATCAGATTAATTAATAAATGTATCAAGTAATTAATCAAAATGATTATGGTCTTTTAATCAAATTGGTCCTCCCACTAACTTAGCGAATCGTACACTTCCAAAGTAGAAAACGGAAATCTTAGTTGGATGGATTTATAATGGGTGATTGAATTCTTATAATTCTATTGATCATCCTCAAGTACATCCATTATTGGAATTACAATAAACTATAAGTGAGCAATTCCTTGCCCATTACATCTCATGTGAGGTTCAATCCTTTACCTAGCCCCTAATGCTCAAAATCTCAGGTACATCCATTATTGACTTATCTTGCATTAGTTAAGTTGATCCCATTGAGCCAGTAATCATGCAAATAATTTTAATGTCGTCAGGTACATCCAATATTGGCTACTAAACCATTTAAATATTTACAGCATCTCATGCTTAACAATTATTCTTAAGAAAATCTCTTAAATTAATTGCATCTTATGCAACTATTTAAAATTTCTTAAAATAATTGCCTCAATGGAGGGCCCATATTATAATTACTTTAATTATAGCATTTCCAACTTAATCATTTATTTGTAAGATTTTATAGTCATCCTAATTACTATTAAGGTCTCACTTTGCACATTATCCATTTAGCATGCATATATCATATAATTGCATACATTCCCATACATCTCATGCATTCATGGATAAGTAGTAAATATGGTATGATCATGAACTTTCTAAGGGATTCAATTCTGAGCCACCAAGAATTGAATCAGGGCATTCCTAGGTGCATTTCATTCATTCATTTTACAAGAGCTCCTGAAGGAGTACATAATCAACACTTGATCTTGAATTCCTCCCACTGGTCCCACCAATGCTCTTGACCTCCTTGAACTTCTTGCAATCCAATATTACATAGTAATCCTAGGCATACCAAGGCGAATTTACAAGAATTTAAATAAATGAAATTATAAGAAAAAATTATTGTGAACATAATAATACATGCCCAAATAAATTAAAATAAATTAATTAATTTACAATCCCAAAGAAACATAAAAGAAATAAATCCAATCACATTGGTCTTTTATAGTCCATGATCATCCATCATGCATATCACTATTTAACAATTAAATAAAACATACATACTTAAATTAAATTGAATATCTCATATTCAACTTAAAAATCCAGATTTGAATATGATTCAAACAAATTTAAAAATTCAGATTTGAATCTCATTCAAACAAATTTAAAAATTCAGATTTGAATCACATTCAAACAACCTTAAAAATTCATATTTGAATCACATTCAAACAATTTTTAAAAAATCAGATTTGAATCACATTCAAACAATTTTTAAAAATTCAGATCTTAATATTATTCAAACAACTTTAAAAAATCATATTTAAATATGATTCAAACAACTTTAAAAATTCAGATTTGAATCACATTGAAATAACTTTTAAAATTTAGATTTGAATCACATTCAAACAATTTTTTAAAATTCTGATTTGAATCAAAATTTAATTGTGTGATTAAAATTCTAATTAAACAATTTAATTAGACATAGGATGAGCTTTTAGATCATACAACAATTGCAAATTAAAAAGCCAAATCTTTGCACCACCCATGGAGCTAAACCATGGGCACCATTGATGGTGTTCTTCAAGCATGCCGCCACATATCCATTGCAACCAGCAATGGATAAATCATCTCATGATCCAACACAAAATTAAATCATATAATCAACAATCTAAATGGTAAATATACTGTCTTTGATACCAAGTGAAGGAACGGAAGTGTGAAAAACACAAGTTTATACCATTGAATTCAAAAATTTTCACCTAGGGTCACATGCATCATGCAAGATTAACTATTTGATTTCAATGATAAACAACATATTAAAACTCTTTTAATACGTTTTTGGATCTGTATTTGCCATTTAAGATTTTAAAATTAATCAGATTAATTTTACAACCCTAGATTAAATCAAGAATGATTACACTAACCTCTTGATGCACTGTAGCGTATTTGCGCCTTTGAGATTCGTCTTCAGGACACCAAATGTTATCCCTCTAGCTTGTCCACACCAAGAACACCTATGGCAGCCCTTGAATAGCTTCTAAAGCTTTTTCTATTAATTAGAAATTCAAGTTCTACCTTTTAAGAAATTAGAGATGTAAACAGGACACTAGAAATAATTTATAGTATTTTTAATTCAAGAGATTGATGGCTAATCTCTTTGAATTGATGAGAGATGAAGAGGAAGAGAGGGAGAGCTTCAAAATGGTGCGACAAAGGAGTGTGGCTGCTGGTTGTATTTTATTTTCTCATAACAACACTTATATAGCTAGGTTAACACATTAAACCCTTGCCACATGTCACCCTTTGATTAGCTCTAGGTTTAAGTGACTCAATCACATTGTGCCAAGTGTCAAACCTATATTTAATCTTAATTTAATCATCTTACATGATTAAAAGACATTTGGCAAGCTTATGCGTAATGCCACGTGTCACCATCTCATGGTGCCACGTGTCAAACTGTGAAATGACCAAAATGCCCCTGTGTCTTAATTTTGAGTTCTTAACCCAAAATAATTATTTCTCTTCTTCTAATTAATTTATATCAAATATAAATTAATTAATTAATTTCTATTAATTAATTTCTCATTAATTGAATTCATATTTAAACACTTTAAATATAAATTTAACTTATACTATACATCCAATAATCTAGATTTGGTTTCAAGTCATGCTAGGGACTTTGCAATATAATTGCAAACCAAACCTATTTAATTAATCAATTAAACTCTTTAATTAATTAATTAAATCATATTTAATTAGGTGATAACTTGTGTATGTGTGTGACTTACTAGGATCACCACTAATTAGCAATGAGATATGATATCAACTCTTAAAATCATTAGAACTCTTTCTTACCATAAATGATTTCTCTAAATCATTTTATGCACCTCATAGACTATGGTTAACACCTAGCACAGCATGCCATGGCCACCCAATTAGTAATAAGGTTTACCTTAAATGAACCTATAATCATATGTTACCATGCACTGGAATCTCTCTGTTACAAAATCCCAACTCAAGCTGGAGTCATGGTTGACGTCAAACTCCATTTGCTATGAATATAATGTTCTCTCTTAATTCCAGTTCTTGATTAAAAAGATTTTCTCATCAGAAACTCTTTTCTGAATAAATCTATCTGTCTTGGCCAGGAACTTGAAACATCAATAACAATTAAATGAACATAGGATTTTATCTCTATTTACTTAGAGGAACAGATTCCATCTTGATCAACACCTACCTCCATATATAACTAGTAGGAGCCAACACATCCCCATATACCCATACACAGTACAAGTATGAAAGCAGTATTAAACTCAAACTACCTATATACAAGATAACTGTGCTATCTCAGGTCTAAAGATTATATGTACTGATATGATTTATGACAAAACATTGACAAGAGTAAACTCCATGTGCTTGTCAAAAGTGTCACTGGTTCGGCCTACTTATCATTTATAAGTGCCTATTATGTTTGCTATATAGCATGAGACTCACCATTCCATCTTATTTATATCTCATATAAATAACTTGGTAACAAAAATGAATACAATCTTTCTGGATAAGTCATGTCCTTATTATGAAGTATCCTCGATTGTGAACCTATTTATGATACTTTGTACTAGAAATACTGTCACTCATATTCTTAACAACTTAAGAATAAAATTTCTAACAAAATATCAATGGACCTTTTCCATTACACATAAATATATTATGTAAACGGAAAAGTGAAAATGCTTTTTATTAATAAAAATATGCATAAGATACATACTAAATGATATGCTCTAGGGCATACTACTAATAAGAACTACACTTAGATATGGGTGAAGAGACATAAAATAATGAAATACATGAAAAGAAAATACAAGAAAAACAAAGGAAAAATAATAGCAATGAAATGTAACCAAGTTAAACGAGCCGAAAACCATAACGATGGGTGACTGCATCGGGAAGTTGCGGCATGGACCGTTGACTAGCCTTGGACTGCGGGAAACCCTGAAAAATATTTCTAAGACTTAAATAAAAATCTATTGAAGTATAAATATCATTAGAAATATCAAAGAAAAATTAATTAATTAGTACAAAGAAAGATGAGAAATCGAGAAAACGAGAAAACTCGGTGTTACCGAAAAATCGGGAATGCAACCCGAATAGGGGTATTATGGACATTTGATACCTCGAGTTGCCTTTTGACCTAAATATCCATTAAAAATAAATGATATTAAACTTTAAAAATACCATGAAAAATTAAAATGAGATACATTATATAAATAGTGAAAGTGTGGTGGCCAAATTGCAAAAATTGGAAAGTTTAACATTAAAATAGATTTTTAATCAATTAGTGCTCCACTAACATCACTTAAGTGGACAGCCAACTCCACTAACTCCATCTTCTTCTTCTTCTACATTCTTCTCCAAGCCAAACCAAATTCTCTCAAAAATTCTTCCATGGCTGCACCATACCACAAGCTCCATCTACCATGATTAAGCCATGGTTTCTTACAAATTTCTTCATTAAAAATGGTGTATACCTCTTGAGCAAATTATTGGGAGCAAGAAAGTTAAGTTTTGGTGAGGTTTTGAAGAAGTTCAAAAGTGGTAAGTGAGTGTTTTCAATTCTTGTTTCATTAAAAGTGTAACCAAGGTTGTGGGTAATTGATTTATGGAAGAATTTTTGAAGTTTAATGTTTTAATGGAGATGTACATTTTGGTAGCCATGGAAATTCTGTATATGTAGCTTGTTTTTACTTGTTTATGGTTGTCTAAGATTTTGTTATTGATGGCAACATGGATATGTGTATAATGGTTTCAATTTGGACATGTAAATGAGGTATGTCATGTGGTTAATTGTTGTAATTAGACTTGGAAAAATTCTGAGTTATAATGTGTTTGTTGAGAGTTGTTACAAGCTTCCAAAATGACCAAAAATGTGAAGTAAAGTGTGTTAATATTATGGTACAAACCAGAATTGGCATGGAAGAATTAATTTGGTAAGTGTTGGATGTGTAATTGGTAAGGATAAACAATGTGTAATAGGGCAGTGTACATTTTAGCTTAGAACCTTATGTGTGTGACTCCAATTGGTATGAGACCAATTGGAGGTGAAACTAGGCACAAAATGTGCCAACTTTTATGAAGGAAGCTTACCAAAATTCTGCCTAGAAGGTGACTTGAAAAATGACCAAATCCAGATCAGTGACTTGAAAGCCTGAAAATTGACCATTTGGACAGTAGTTAGTGTTTTGGCCATAACTCACTCAAAACAGGTCCAATTGACCTGAAATTTTTACCATGAATAGTTTAGACACATATCTACAATTCTTATGAAGACACCAAAGTCCAGAAATGGCCAAGACCAAGCCAAATAGCTTGCACAATTTCAGATACCAAAACTAGCCGAACCAAAAGTGACCTAAAAATGACCTAAAGTTACCATTTTGGTGCATTCTGTCCAGCATTGGTAAATTGACCATAACTTGGTCTACACAACTCAGAATGACCTGAAAATTTGCTCCGCGTGCAATAAGACATAAACCTACAAGTTTTGTAGCTTGGACCGAAACCCGAAAACCGAGGGAACTAGGTCATCTGGCTAGGTCAAAATAGTACACCAAAATCCGATAAATTGCAATAAAATGCAATACGCTTGAAAATGAATTTGGTAACATATACCAACACTAAAGGGCTATAAAATGTGACATATTGGTAACATTGAAATTGACTCACTTAGGGTGCATTAAAGGTCAACATTATAAGTTGACTAATAAAATGAATTGAATGGAATAGTACCAAGAAAATTTAGATATTGGATTTTATGGTTGGAAACAAATTCATTGAGTACTGAAACACTTTAAATTGTGTGTTTCAGTTGATAAGGATATTAAGAAGCATAAAGAACATTGAGTCAAGGCCTAGAAGCGACTCAAATCAGGTTTGTGCACAACTAGTTTTTAACTGATTTTGTTCTAAATATTTCATATGATTAAATGACATATTTTTCTTATGTATTATGTTTCACAAGCATTGGATTTAATTCAATGATTATTGAAATTATTATAGTATGTATGAATTTAGCTTTGTGAAATGGTATTTCCACAAGTATTAATCATTGTTGTGAATTGAATAAATTATGTTTTTGGAAAATTATGATAGAACATGTTTTGAATTGTGATGGGCAATTTGCATGGAAAAATGCAAATTTATGATTTGAATTGTGATGAGCATAAAAATTATTGGATATTGGAATTGACTTTGAATCGAATTGTATTGTGATTTATGCTCACTAAAAGGATTGTGATATTGTTTTATATCTCACTATAGATGCTTGACTAGGTTATTACCCGTCTCTCTCATTTGTTGAGAAGACAATGCAGTTAGTTGTGTTTTGATTACCATGGTACGTGCACAAGCTTAGATTCTCCTCTTATTAGAGGTTAGATCTAAGTTTTATGTTATGGCCCTTTCAGAAGATTCATTATTGTGGTGTGTACTGTGCACGATGATTCGATCTCCCCGACCATAGGGAGTTAGAATCACCCTGAAGATGGCCCTTTCGGATTAGTCTTGCATAGTTAGTGAGATAAAGAATGGTTTTTGAGATAAAAAATGGTTTTTAAATAGTAAAGAATTGTGATTTCAATTATGATTTATGTATAATTGATTTTGTTGGAATTACCTTAAATGGTTAGTTATGATTTGATAAATTGAATTTTGTGATCAAAGTCATTTTATACAAATGATTTATATTATTGGCAATGAATATTTTGAGTTTTGCAATTTGATGAGTATTCAGCTTTCCAAATTATTTGCTGTAAATTTTGTCAATGTATGTTGTACTATGTTTTAAATTATAGTTGTGCACCACTGAGTTCACCACTCAGCGATAGCTTTGTATGCTGTCGCAGGTGAAAAGAGCATAGAGCAATTGAGTAAGCTTCTTTGAAAAGACATTCAGATCAGCTCCAGGTATATCATAGGTATACCCATGTACATAGGTTTTGATGTATGCATGTAATAATATGTATGTAAATTATTTGAACAGTTGTATAAAAACTCTTGTAAAATATTTTGGTATGTAATTAAATGTAAATTGTTGTAAATGTAAATTTGAGATTTCATTTACTTGAATAGTTTCGTAATATAAATTTTGAGTTTTGTAATCAATGAAATGTTTCTTTATGATGAGATTGGTTTGAAAATGAATTGATTATTTATTGAGATTTGAATTGTGAATTGAAATGAAGTTATTGGAGTTGTATTTGAGAAAATATATTGAGAGTATTTTCTTTTGCAGGATTGAAGAACTGTTTTCTCAAAATACAGCCGGCACTTTGCCAAAATTTTGAAAAAATTTTATAACACCAGATTTTAATCGATGATTTAAATTTCAAAGAAATTGTTTTAAAATCCCTTGTAGTATATCTAATGGGTTATCGATAGGCGAAGTACAGTAATTCATTAGGTGTACTACGAGACCATGCTACATCTTACAGGGGAGTAGGGTGTGACACCATATATGCATCTAGGAAATATTTCTGTTTGAACTCTCTGATGAAGTCGTCCTAGGTCAATACTGGCGGTTCTGCCAAGCTATGGGGGATGGTCTTCCACCAGTCATACGCATCCCCTAGCAACAAGGACACTGAGTATTCAAATTTCAGCTCATCTGAGCAGTGCAGCTTCTTAAACACTCGGTCCATCCTCTTTAGCCACTGTTCTACCTCTAAAGGGTCTACTGTACCTTTAAATTCTATAGCCCCATACTTCAACAATTTGTCATATTGTCTGACTGGAGCTTGAGGTTACACTACAGAAGTCTAGGGTGGAGCTTGAGTAGGCATATCCCCAGCCATTTGTTGAAACATTATAGCCATCCACTATGGGAATTATGTAGGAAACTGTAGCATTTGTGGGGCTGGTGCCACTGACCCACTGACATTTTGGAGGCTGGGGCTTTCCCTTGGGCCTTAGCCTCTACCAACTGTTCAACAAAGTGATCCCCTTCTTCCATTTCAATCCAAAGTTAGGATATCTCCTGAATAAATAACACAAGGAGATTTCCCTCCGTTAGTTTATATTTATGATATAATGCACTGTATGTAACAAATAAGGACATTGAGCAGTTGTAGTTATCAAAGAAAAGACACAAATTCACAAGTTAAAATATACTTTAAAAATTCACTCTGATACCACTAAAATATGTCACACCTTACCTCTCTGTAAGGCATAATATGATCCCGTATAATACCTAATGAACTACCGAACTTCACCTATCGATAACTCATTAAGTACCCTATAAGGGATTTTAAAACCATTTTCTTACTTTTTGGAAGTGGTGAGCATTTTCTTACATTTAATAGGAGTCCAAAAACTAGTTTAAATTTTTTTTTGTCCATTTTATTTTTACACATATTTTGACAAAATTTCAGCAGAGTGCCGTCTGTATTTTAAGAAAAAAGTTCTTCAAATACCTGTAAAAACACTTCTAATAATTCTTTTTCATCAAACTCACTACTACCTCAACATAACTCAACATCATTTCTCAAACTCCAAAATTCAAATCAATAATTCACAACTCAATTGTCATCAAAATAGTACTCAATATTTCCATTCATTTTTCATTAAAGTAAAAACAATTTTCATACATTAATCCAAATTTACATTAGAAAATCCAAAATAATATTATTACAAACTTTATACAACTGCTCATGACCAGTTTTTACATATACATACAGTTACATACACAAATATAAATATTACATTCATGGCATAAATTTATACCCGACAAAACTTCAGGAAAGGTGGGTCCAAGATCCTCAGCAGCTCACTCTGCTGCTCCTCTAGTCTCTATATCTGTGACAGCAATAACAGCCATCGCTGAGTACTACGACTTAGTGGTGCACAACATACTAAAATAACATTTATGCATAATTCAAATCACATTTATTCAATTATTGAACTGAACATGAAAAACAGATACAAAACATGATTTATAAATTTTTAGTCCAAACACTTTCATTTAGGAAGTCTCAAAATGAATTTCATAAAAACATACAGTTATATCATGCCATTCAAAACAATATTCATCTCAATAGCCGGAGGCTTATGAGAAATCACAAGGCTAGCTAGCTCAAATATATGGATATATTTCTTCTTCTACTGGCACACACCTCAACACTTCAGCCATAGAAGGAATCAAAATTCAAAACTAATTTCCTCCACTAGTCATGCTAGTGAGGCATTCAAACATATGGTCATGACACTGTGATTTCAAAACTGTCTTAGCAATTTACTAAACATTTATTGCCATTTCAAACACATACAAGTAAACTTTCAACAATTTAATTCAAAAGCATAATAAAAATTTCAATACAATTGAGTCACAATTTAATATCTCAATTCATTCAAAACAATTTGCAGAAGAAAATTTATAGAAATTCTATGTTGTGCACAAACCTTATACGAGTCGCCTCTTGGCCTTGCCTCGATGCTTCGGGTTCTTTCCCTGTATTTTTTTGACTAAAACACATAATTTCACAGTGTTTTAGTACCTTAAATTATCATAAGTCTAAAAATAATTTCAAATCTATTTATATCTAACTTTAATATGCTAAACTTAATGTTCATTAAAATTTGTATTTAGGGGTTACTATTCACGATACTATTCAAGTCAATCTGTTGACTTTCTAATGCTTAATAGGTATGAGAATTCTAATTTCACCCACATACCACATTTTGGTTACCTAATTTATTGGTTTTGGTTGTTTCCTCAAACTTCAAGTCTCTTAGGAACAAATTTCAAATTTTCAGTTTTAGTGTTCAGTTTTGCACTGTTCCATTGGTCATGTTGTCGTGATAATTTAGCTAAGTTTTCTTCATAGAAGTTATTCCTTATTATCTTAACTTTATTTCCCTTTTTGAATCACTCCATTTGGAGTTTTGTAGCCCAAGTTATAGCCATTTGAACATGGCTGGCCGGATTTGGTGTTACCTAGAATTCTGGGCATTTGCTAGATATTGGAAATTTTTGGTGTGTTAACTACAGATGAGTTTTTGGATAGGTTATGGTCAAAATTTGGGTTTATTTTCTTCATGAAAGTTGTAGGGATATGTCTCAACTTTCCATCGGTATAAGATTCAGGTCATTTAGACCTTCCTAGACCAAGTTATGGTCATTTACGTAACTATTGTTCATTTGGTCATTTTTGTACAGGTCAGTGTGCCCTAATCCGGATTCGGCCTAATGGTTCACTAAGTTATGGTCATTTTCTGGACATGGTTCCTGAATGAAAAATGATCCATTTTGTGTCTAGTTTCATTCCCAATTGACCTCACACCAATTGGGTTGGTAAATTTTTTAGTTTAATCCCTGAAAGGGACCTAGATCAAGTTGTCTACATCTAATCACTAACCAATCCGAATTGCAATTTGGTTCTATCAATTCACACACACCACAAATGGTCACAATTGACCATTTCTCAACTCAAGTAAGGTCATTTATATCAATTGACTATTTTTTATAATTTTTCTCCCAAACCCTAAGTGCTAAGAACCCTAATTCACTAATTGTTACATCTCACAAAATCAAGGCATATAAACATTACCAATCAACTTATTCAAGTTCATGTACACCTTTAGTTCAATCAAACTCAATCAATTCCTACCGCATCTCAAGTTGGCTGAAATTCCATGGAATTCTATACATGTTATTTTTGTTTCATTTTTAGCAATTTCTAACTTAATTCTTATGCTCAAACATGAATATAAAGAGAAATTTGGAAATAAATTCACTAACCTTATATGAAGCTTTCCTAACTTCTTGTTTCTTCAATTTTCTTCAAATTTTCTCTTTCTTTTTCTTGAAGCTCAATTTGAGGATTTCTACAAGTTTTCTAAGGGATTTATGTGGTAATTTAGGGTTACAAAAGCTCAAAGTGAGCTTTAATAGAGGGAAGGAAAAGAAAAAAAAAAAAAAAGGGAGAGAGAGAAGAGAGAAAATTGGTTCACGGCAAGAAGAAGAAGAATGGGAAAAAAAATGAATTTTCTTTTCTTTTAATTCTTATTGGCTCCTTTTATGTTGCATTATCTCCCAATTTTTAAATTTTAAAAATTAATATTTATTGTGTCATGGATGATGTCATAAACTTTTTGATTTTTGATTTTTCACTTCTTTTTCATTTACCTCTTCAATTTAAATCTACATTTCAAAATGTTCATTTCTCAAATTTTACTAGAGAGTTAGGTTAGGAGTCATCTCTAGGGGTGAATTGACCAAATTGCCCCTCGCTGGTTCTATCCAGTTTGCAAGTTATTCGATATTTCTTCCGGATCCCTGACCTAATTATTTGACCTGCTTAACAGCTCTTTTTCGTGATTTTCTCTTTTCCACTATGTTCGCAATAGTCTAAGGACCACGACGTCATATTTTACAGTTCAAAATTTGAGTTTAAACTGACCTCGCAGTCATTCCCAAGAAGGTCACCCATCGCTGTGACTCTCAGCTCATTTAACTTCTTGTGTTCTGTTTTTCTTATTTATACTTAACTATTTGGCAATTACTAATTATTTTTGTTCAGGGCTTCTCTAGGTGTCTTAGATGTGGTTCTAATTCTCTTAATTATCCAGATTGACATCGGTTACCGGAATAGTGAAATATACTAGGCTATGCCAATAAGGGTGTTACAATTCTCCCCCCCTTAAAATAAATTTCGTATCAAAATTTTACCTGGTATCAATCTTTAAATAGTTGTGGGTGCTGTCTCCTCATGTCCTCCTCTCGTTCCCAAGTAGCCTCCTAGCCCGAATGATGGTTCCACAGCACTTTTACCAGCGGTATCTGCTTATTCCTCAGCTGCTTCACCTCATAAGTCAGAATCTCTATGGATTCTTCCTCATATATTTATGGTTCGAAATTTGAGTTTAGACTGACCTCGCAGACATTCCCGAGAAGGTCACCAATCGCTGTGACTCCCGGCTCATTTAACTTCTTGTGTTATGTTTTTCTTATTTATACTTAACTATTTGGCAGTTATTAATTATTTGTGTTCAGGGCTTCTCTAGGTGTCTTAGATGTGGTTCTAATTCTCTTAATTGTCCGAACCGACACCGATAATCGGAATAGTGAAATATACCAGGCTATGCCAATAGGGGTGTTACAAATGCAAACCTATTTTCTTTGGTTATTTTAGGTTAAGGTATGGATCTCGATCCATAGAAAGTCATAGATTCGAAAAGGATAAGTATAGAAAAAAAAACTGATCTATTGGGATATACTGTGGTAACTACGCAATGTTCTCAATGTTTGTGCTGTAAGCTGTAGATTACAATACTAATTTGGGACTATTGTATACAGCTGCGTATTTTCGGTAGTAAATCAAGATGAGGATAAGATTGTAGAGCTAAATCTAGTAAGACAGACAAAAGAGAAAGTAATGTATTATAACATGAAAAAGCGAAAAGACAAGGAGATAGCGGTCCCTCATTTATTTACAATAGGTAAATTTTGAGGACGAAATTTTATTTAGAGGGGAAGAATTGTAACACTCTCATCGTAGTTAGTCTGTACGTTCTACTATTTTGATGACTATCGTCTGTGCAGACAACTAGAATGTCTGGAACTACACTTAAATGATAGTGAAGAGATATAAAATGATGGAATAAATGATAAGAAAATACAAGAAAAAATTAAGAGAAAATAAAAGAGATGAAATGCAACTAGGTTAAACGAGTCGGAACCATAGTGATGGGTGACCATACCGGGAAGTCACTGCGTAGACGGTTGATGATCCCAGGATCACGGAGAACCCTAGAAAATAATTTCTGAGACCTAATTAAAGGTCTACTAAGATGAAAATGACATTGAAAATGTCAAAGAAAATTTAGTTAATCGGTACAGAAGAAAATGAAATTTAAAGAAATCATTGGATCAGGGATTAAATTAGTATTACTGAAAAAGCTAGACTATGACCTGAAGAGGAGCATTTTGGTCATTTAACACTTAGAGTTGACTTTTGACCTAAATGTCCATTAAAAATGAGTAGTATTAAATTTTGAAAATCCAATGAAAAATGAAATTTACATGTGTAATGTAATTAAAGTAAATACGGGGGATTAATTGAAATATTGAAAAGTTTAATTATTATAATCAATTAATTACATTTAGTGGAGGTATAAAAGCATAAGAAGACAAGGTTTCTTCCACTAACTCTCATATTCTTCCTTTCATTCTCAAATAGCTGAATTCCCATTCTCTTTCTTCCTCCATGGAAGTTCCATGCAAAGCTCTAAAATCTCCCCATTTCTAACCTAAAACCATAAGATCCCTACACGAGAACTTGTCCTCACACTATGGGAGGACTATAGGCAGCAAAAGGAAGGAGAAATTTCTAGGTTTTAACAAGCTCAAGAAAAGGTTAGTGCTTAATCTTCCTAATTTTCTTCTTTAAATCTTGATTTGGTCTTAGGATGAGTTGATATGATGAGAAATTGGAAGAAAATTATTAAGCAATCTATGCATTCTACTATTCTGATGATCGATGTATGTCTTAATAGTCAGGATGTCTAGACATATGCTTATATCACCTAGAAAAGCCCTGAAAAAAAAATTAATAGTAATTACCAGAAGGTAAAATATATATATAAAAAAAAACAGAGCATAAAAAGTTAAATGAGCTGAGGGTCGCAGTGATGGGTGACCACACCGGGAAGTGACTGCGAGGTCAGTCCTAACCCTAATTTTGAATGGGAAATTATGACACCGCAGTCCTAAGGACTATTGCGAAGCTAATGGAAAAGAGGAAATCGCAGAAAAGAGTTTATAAGTAGGTCAAATAATTAGGTCAGGACTCCGGAAGAAATACCAGATTATTTGCAAACCGGATCAATCCGGGGAGGGGCAAATTGGTTAATTCACCCCTAGAGGTGACTCATGACCTAACTGTCCAATAAAATGTGAGAAATTAAAATTGTTAAATATATAATTAAATTGAAGAAGTGAGGAAAAAGAAAGAAAAAAGATAAGAAAAGAAAATAAGGATTAATGACATCATGCATGACATCATAAAGTTGTAATTAAAATTTAAAAAAATTATGGGATAAATACAATACAAAAGGGACCAATTAAAATTAAAGGATAAAAAAAAAAAACAAAATAGTTATCTTCTTCTTCAACCTCCTTGCCGCCCCATTTCATTCATCTCTCCCTTCTCTCTTTCTTTCCATCATTAATAATAACACTAAGCTCTAACACTCCCATTTCTTCCATAAATCCCATGCTAAATTAATAGAAAACATTCCATTGAAACTTGATAGGAAAAATTAAAGCAAAAGAAATAAGAAAAATTGGAAGGATTTTGAGAATTGGAAAAGCTCTATGAAAGGTAAGCTAATCTAACCTTCCCTTTTTAGTATAAATGGTTGATTTAGGATAGGATTGAATGAAATTATATGAAGAAAAGTGAAAAACTATGCATGATTGGTAACCTAGAGATTTTAGCCAACCTAGTAGTAAGTAGGAATTGATGGATTTGGATGCAATTAAATATGTTGGCAAGTTTGATTGAGTGTGTAGATGATGTTGAGATTGTTTAATTTCATGATTTGAGACAATTGCATAATTAGGGTTCTTAAGCCTCGTGAAAATTGAAGAAATGGCAAATTGATGCAAATGACCTTAATTAAGGTTGGAAATGCTCAATTGGGACCATTTGTGATGTGTTTGAATTGGTAGAAACAAATTGCAATTCGGATTGGTTAGGGTTCCTATTTTGGGAGTTTGACCTAGGTCTATTTTAGGGACCAAAACTGAAAATTTACCAATCCAATTGGTGTGAGGCTAATTTGGAATAAAATTAGACACATAATGACACATTTTTTATTTAGAAACTATGTCTAGAAAATGACATTAACATAGTGAACAATTAGGTCAAATCCAGATATTATGCACTACCACTGTACCAAAATGACCAAATAAATAATGTTTGTTCATTTAGCCATAACTTGGGTTAGACAGGTCCAAATCACTTGATTTTTATGGCATTGGAAAGGTATGACATAGCACTACAACTTTCATGAACAGCACCAATCCAAATTCTATCGACAATTAAGTCATTTTGCCACCCAAATTTAATAGTCCAAAACTGCCAGAACCACTTAGGTGCCCAGAAAATCTAGGTTAAATCAATCCAGCCAATCATGTTCAAATGGCCATATATTGGGCTACAAAATGCCAAATGGAGTGATTAAAAAAGGCAATTAAAGATAAAACAATAAGAAACAATGTTGATGAAGGACATTTAGCCAAATTCCCATTGTAGACAGACTAATGGGATAGTACAAACAAGTAACTTAAAACTGAAATTTTGAGATTTAACCCTAATAGGCTTTGAATTGAATTTGGCAATCAATGCCAACAAAAATATGACTCAAAATGTGGTATATGGGTGTAATTAGAATTAGCATATCTAATTAGTATGAAAAAGTCAATATTTTGACCAAATGGTCAAATGAATAGTAACCACAATTACACTAAGTACAAAGGACTCAATTTTATGAGATAAATTAAGTGTACAAAATTTAATTATTAAATTTATTTATTAGAAATAAATTGAATAGATATTGAAGCATTCTAGTTATGTGTTTTAGTGGGAAATGAGCCCTCCAAGGAAGAAGGAGGAATTGAACCAAGGCAAGTTTAGATAAGAGGTTTGTGCACAACTAACTCTTTTGTTATTTTTCACTTCCAAATTGATTTGAACAAGTTTATTGTATGATTTATGATTTTTGTTCTGTTGAATTTGTGAATGAAATTATATATATTAAATTTAAATTTTCTTATGCATTTAAGGATTTATTGCATGGTTTTGAGGATTGTAAACTTTAAGTTTGATGTGTTGCCAACCTTGAGCATAAATTTATAATGATTAAATATGTTAATGGTTTGTAAACACTTTTGTAAATAGAAATTGTTTTGAATATGATTTGAAACTATAGTTGACATGGCAATATATTTTGAATTCTCATTCGCTTGTCTAGTGAGATATCTCCTCCACTAGATGGGGTGAGTTCCTTCATCTCTGGCTTGCCAGTTGGGAAAGAATTTGGATGAGTACTCATATATACTAGCTAGTCTTTATTCCTCCCTTTTAGCCTAGGTTATTAGGAGAGTTTGAAATGTCGTGGTGTATAACACGACATCTATTATGAATTTTGTGTCATGGATCTAACAGTGTGAATTATTGGCAACGCCCTTTAAATTATGCATAGTTTGATAAATTGTGGTTGAAATAAATAATTTATCAGTGATTCAAAATTTTTGTATTGTTTTAGGATTTAAAACAAATGTAGATAAATAGTTACTATTTGATCAAAATGTTATTCAAATGAATAATTTTCATGAATTTTGAAATTTCTGGATGTCATGAATTTTGAAGAATTTAGAAATTTTAAATTTTATTTGTTATGAATTGTCAAAGCATAACTTGTATTAAGTTTTAAAGTATTAGTTTGTGCACCACTGAGTTCACCACTCAGCGATAGCTTTGTATGCTGTAACACCCCTATGTTCGGTAATGCGTTCTACTGTTCCGGTGACCAGTGTTGTCCGGACAGTTAGGATGCCTAGAACTACACTTCGATATGAGTGAGGAGACATTAAATAACGAAATACAAGAAAAGAAAATACAAGAAAAACAAAGGAAAAATAATAGCAAAGAAATATAATCAAGTTAAGCGAGCCGAAAACCCTAGCGATGGGTGACCGCACCGGAAAGTCATGGCGTGGACCGTTGACTAGCCCTGGACCGCGGAAAACCCTGAAAAATATTTTTAGGACTCAAATAAATATTTATTGAAGTATAAATATCATTAGAAATATCAAAGAAAAATTAATTAATTAGTACAAAGAAAAGTGAGAAATCGAAAAACGGACAAAACCCGGTGTTACCGAAAAATCGGGAATGCAACCCGAACAGGGGCATTGTGGTCATTTGATACCCCGAGTTGTCTTTTGACCTAAATGTCCATCAAAAATAAATAATATTACACTTGGAAAATATAATGAAAAATTAATTTAGGGGTACCTAATGTAAATAGCAAAAATGGGGAGTTAAATGTGGGAAATTGAAACTTTTGAATAAATTAACATTAAACTTGCAATAGTTCTCCACTAACTCATTAAAGTGGACCATTTAATCTTCATCATGGACCAGCAGATTGTCATCTTCCTCATTTCTTAAAATTCAGCCAAAAATGGAGAAGGGAAGAACTCCATTGCCGCATGGTTTTGGAGCTCCATGCAAGGGTGATCCAAGCTTCTTTCTCTCCACTTCCCTTCATTAAAGTTAATCCTCACACCATGGGCAGTAGATAGGCAGCAAGAAGATCAAGTTTTGGTGAAGTTTTGAAGAGTTTCCAAAGTGGTAAGTATGTATTTTTTATTAGTGCTTCATTTATGGGTACTTGAATTATGGAGAGATTTTTAAGGTTTGATGTTTAAATGGGGATGTGTCCTTTTGGCAGCCATGGAAACACCTTGAAGGCAGTTTATTTTTGCTTGTAAATGGTGAATTAAATGATTGATTAAATGTATATTGTGTAGGAAATTATTTGGGTGATGTATACTTAGTATATGTAAATGTGAAATGAAATTTAAAGCTTGGAAATTAATGGAATATAAATGTACCATTGTGGCAGTTTGTTGACTCTTGAAGAATGCTGGAATTCATGCTTGGTTTATGGAATAATGATGTTAAAATGTGTTGGTTGTTATGGCAGTTTGAGTGCATGAATGATGGTGTGAAGTTTGACATGTAAATGAGCATGAATTGGTGATTGAATTGTTGTAAATTGAGTTGGACAAATTCTGCACTTGTTGGTGCACATTGAATGTAATTGTAAGCTGCCAAAATGACCTATAAAATGTTGTAAATTATGTTTAGGTTGTGGTACAACCAGAATTGGTTTAAATGTTAAGTTTGGTGAGTGTTAAAAGTGATGCTTGATGTGTATGCAAGAATTTCAATAAGGCAGTTTGAGTTTTAGGCCTAGAACTTTAATTGTGTGGCTCCAATTGGTATGAGACCAATTGGAGGTGAAACTAGGCACAAAATGCGCCAACTTTCATGAAGGAAGCTTGCCAAAATTCTGCTTGCAAGGTAGCTTGAAAAATGACCAAATCTGGATTAAGTGCAAATAAGGCTTGAAAATTGACTATTTGGGCAGCAGTTAGCGTTTAGGCCATAACTCACTGAAAACAGGTCCAATTGACCTAAAATTTTAACCATGAATAGTTAAGACCCGTATCTACAAGTCTTATGAAGACACCAAAGCCCGTAAATGACCATAAGAAAGTCAAACAACTTGCACAATTTCAGGTCTAAAAACTGGCCGAACCCAAAATGACCTAAAGTGACCTAAAGTGACCAATTTTGATGCAATTTGACCGGCAATAGTAAAATGACCATAACTTGGTCTACATAACTCAGAATGACCTGAAATTTTGCCCCGCGTTCCATAAGACATAGATCTACAAGTTTGTAGTTTTGACCGAAACCCGAAAACTGAGGGAACTAGGTAGTCCGGCTAGGTCAAACTAGTATCCCGGAATCCAGCAAATTGCAAGAAAATGCAGTATATACGGAAATGAATTTGGTAACATGTACCAACCCTAAAAGACTATCGAATGTGACATATTAGTAACGTTAAAACCTAAATTACCTAAAACGCATCGAGGGTCGATATATTAAGTTGACTAAGCAAATATTAAAATTCAGTGAATTACTTATCAAGCATTATCGTTAGAGACAGTTTAATTTAGTGCTGAAACACTTCAAATTGTGTTTCTCAGTTAGCAAAGACTCAGGAAAAGGGAAGGAAACACTGAGTCAAGACCAAGAGACAGTTATCACAGGTTTGTGCATAACTAGTTTTTAACTGATTTTGTTTGAATATTTCATATGATTAAATGACATACTTTTCTTATGTATTATGTTTAGTAAGCATTGGATTTAATTCAATGATTATTGAAATTGTTATAGTATGTATGAATTTAGCTTTGTGAAATGGTATTTCCACAAGTATTAAGCATTGTTATGGATTGAATAATTATGTTTTGGAAAATTGTGATAGAACATGTTTTGAATTGTGATGGTAATTTTCATGGAAAAATGCAAATTTATGATTTGAATTGTGATGAGCATAAAAATTATTGGATATTGGAATTGACTTTGAATCGAATTGTATTGTGATTTATGCTCACTGAAAGGATTGTGATATTGTTTTATATCTCACTATAGACGCTTGACTAGGTTATTACCCATCTCTCTCATTTGTTGAGAAGACAATGGAGTTAGTTGTGTTTTGATTACCATGGTAAGTGCACAGGCTTAGATTTTCCTCTGATTTGAGGTTAGATCTAAGTTTATTTTATCGTTATGGCCCTTGCGGAAGATTCATTATTGTGATGGTGCATGCACGATGATTCGACCTCCCCGACCATAGGGAGTTAGAATCTGATTCGACCTCCCCGACCATAGGGAGTTAGAATCACATCGAATATGGCCCTTTCGGATTAGTCTTGCATAGTTAGTGAGATAAAGATTGATTTTTGAGATACATAATGATTTTTGAGATACATAATGGCTTTTGAATGGTAAAGAATTGT
The DNA here is from genome assembly GCF_030052815.1 of Hevea brasiliensis. NCBI lineage: Eukaryota > Viridiplantae > Streptophyta > Magnoliopsida > Malpighiales > Euphorbiaceae > Hevea > Hevea brasiliensis. The sequence continues at coordinate 53,811,783 of NC_079499.1, forward strand.
GATTTCAATTATGGTTTATGTATAATTGATTTTGTTGGAATTACTTAAATGGTTAGTCATGATTTGATAAATTGAATTTTTTGATCAAAGTCATTTATACAAATGATTTACATTATTGGCAATAAATATTTTGAGTTTTGAAATTTGATGAGTATTCAGATTTCCAAATTATTTACTGTAAATTTTGTCAATGTATATTGTACTATATTTTAAATTATAGTTGTGCACCACTGAGTTCACCACTCAGCGATAGCTTTGTATGCTGTCGCAGGTAAAAAGAGCATAGAGCAGTGAATAAGTTTCTTTGAAGACATATTCAGATCAGCTCTAGGTATATCATAGGTATACCCAAGTACATAGGTTTTGATGTATGCATGTAATAATGTGTATGTAAATTATTTGAGCAGTTGTATAAAAACTCTTGTAAAAAATTTTGGTATGTAATTAAATGTAAATTATTGTAAATATAAATTTGAGATTTCATTTACTTGAATAGTTTTGTATTATAAATTTTGAGTCTTGTAATCAATGAAATGTTTCTTTATGATGAGATTAGTTTGAAAATGAATTGATTGTTTATTGAGAATTGAATTGTGAATTGAAATGAAGTTATTGAAGTTGTATTTGAGAAAACATATTGGGAGCATTTTCTTTTGCAGGATTGAAGAATTGTTTTCTCAAAATACAGCCGGCACTTTGCCGAAATTTTAAAAAAATTTTTATAACACCAGATTTTAATCGATGATTTAAATTTCATGAAAATTGTTTTAAAATCCCTTGTAGTATATCTAATGGATTATCGGTAGGCGAAGTACGGTAATTCATTAGGTGTACTACGGGATCATGTTACATCTTACAGGGGAGTAGGGTGTGACATATACTATCGCAGGTGAAAGAAAATATAGAGCAGCTGAGCGAGGTTACTGAAAGACACAGTGAGACTATCTTTGGGTATATCACAGGTATACCCTTGTACATTAGATTTTGATGTAATTCTATAATTATATGTATGTAATTTTATTTGAGCAGTTGTACCAACTCTTTTTTAATATATTTTTGGATTGTAATCAAATACAAATTATTGTAAGGTTATCTTAAGATTTTATGTACTTAAAAAGTTTTGCACTACTAAATTTTTATGCTCCCATTAATGTAAATATTAATTTTGTTATCTTAATGAGATGTTTCAATGTTTGATTTAATTTAAACTGTGTATTGCGTTGCTTGTGCTGATTTGTGAAATAAAATTGAATAATAGAGTTATGATTGAGAAAAATATTGGGAGTGTCTTTCTTTTTAGGTTTTGAAGAACTGTTTTCTCAAAATACAGATGGCATTCTGCTAAAATTTTTGTAAAAATTACGGAGATTTTAAATATCTAAAAATTTGATTTATGTTTGGACCTTAAATAAAGGTTTTTAATATCTGAAAAAAAAATTACCCACCAATTTAAAAATGAACGGAAATTGTTTCAAAATCCCTTGTAGTATATTTAATGGGTTACCTGTAGGCAAAGTTCGGTAGTTCATTAGGTGTACTACGAGATCATGTTATATCTTATAAGGAGTAGGGTGTGACATGTTTTAGTGGTACCAGAGCTAGTTTTTAAAGTAAATTTTGAACTATGAATTTGAAATATTTTTTTTAATAAGTACAACTGCTCGAATGTTTGACACAGATAGTACATTTACATCATAAATATGAACTAACGGGGAGAAATCTCCTTGTGTTGGTTGTACAGGAAATAAAAAAATCCTATGAAAAGATATGGACAAGGGGGATAAAATGGTAGAGCAGTCTGATACAACTGATGTACAAGGAAAGGCCCCAGTTCCGCAGAGCATTGGAGGTCCAGCTACACCAGTCTCTCCTATACAAATTACTGCACAAATGGCCCAACAGATGGCCATGTTCTTTTACCAAATGGCTGATAATTTGTCAGCCCAGGCCCAAGTACAAACCCAACCCCCTCAAGAGCAGCATGAAAAAGAGAAAACTGGGAAACCTATCGGTTAAAGTTCGAGTAGTAATTTGGGAAAGAGAAAAGGTTTTGAGGGACCCCGAGCACCTAAGTATGATAGAGGCAGATCTTTAGGGAAAAAGCAATCAAGAACCATTCGTCAAAGAACTAGAAGTTCCTACCTTATCTGTATCTGTGACGTTTATGGAAAATTACACAAGGGTATTTGCTATAAAGTTACTGGAGCCTGCTTCAATTGTGGTGGAATTGGGCATTACGCCCTAGATTATACTAGCACACGTCGATTTATGCCACATACTACACCAGAGGAATCAGTCCAAGGTTCTGATTTTAGAGGCTCATTAATACTCAGTAGGGGCAGAGGTAGAAGTAGAGATAGCACTTCGGGTAATCCTTGTAACACCCCTATTTGCATAGCCTGGTATATTTTACTATTCTGGTGACCGGTATCGGTCTGGATAATTAAGGGGATTAGAACCACACTTAAGACAACTAGATAAGCCCTGAACACAAATAATTTATAATTGCCAATTAGTTCAGTATAAATAAGAAAAACAGAACATAAGAAGTTAAACAAGCCGAGAGTCACAGTGATGGGTGACCTTCTCGGGAAGGACTGCGAGGTTAATTTAAACTAAAATTTCGAACCGTAAAAAGTGACGCTGCGGTCCTAAGGACTATTGTGAACATAGTGGAAAAGAGCAAATCACAAAAAAGAATTGTTAAGCCGGTCAAATAATTAGGTCAAGGATCCAGAAGAAATATTAAATTATTTGCAAACCGAGTCGAACCGGCGAGGGGCAATTTGGTCAATTGACCCCGAGAGCTGACTCTTGACCTAACTGTCAAATAAAATTGGAGAAAAGAAAATTTCGGAATCAGGAATTAAATTAGAAAACTAATGGAAAAATAAATAAAAAAAAAAAAGGAAAAGTGGAAAGTGGTGACATCATGGATGACATCATGCATGATGCAATAAACACTATAATTAAAAAAAAATAAAAGTTGGATAATTGTGGTCTTCCATAAGGGATAAAAGAAAGAAAAAAAAATTAGCAAAAGTCTTCATCTCTTCCACTTTGCCGTCTCTCTCTCACCCTCTCCCTCTCAAAACCTCCATGAAAGCTCATTTGTGAGCTTGAATAAAACAAATTTCAGCCATAGAAATTGCAAGTTCCATAATTAAATTTTGTTTGGGCAACTAAAAAACAAGGGTTAAGGAGAAAGAAAGAAGAAAGGAAGGAGTTGAAGAGGAAAGAAAATTCTACAATTCAAGGTTAGTGAGTTCAACTTCAATTTTTTTTTTAATTAAAGTATTTATAGCATGAAGAACTTGGAAATATGCTTAAAATGAAAAGAAAATTATTGTGGAAGGACCATATGTGAATTCAGCCAGCAGTAAATTTAAGTTGAAATCAGTGAATTTGATGTATTTAAATGGTTGTTTAAATTGAATATTGAATATAAACTATGGATTGGTGTTTGGAATGCATTAAAGTTGAATTGCATGAAAGTTACGGTTTACACCTAGGGTTTGGAAGACAAAAGTGTGAAAATTTGTTAAATGATGTGTTTGACTTTGTTGGAGATGAAAAATGGTCATTCGTGACCAATTGATGTGTGTTGGAAGTGTTAGAACCAATTGGAAATTTGGACTGGTTATGGGCAGTATGCAAGCAGCATGACCAAGGTCCCTTTCAGGGACCAAAACTGAAATTTACAAGCCGATTGGTGTGAGGCCAATTGGGAATGAAACTAGACACAAAATGACACATTTTTCCTGTAGGAATCATGCCCAAAAAATGACTAAAACTAAGTGAACAAATTGACCAAATCTGGACCTAGGCAATCTGACCTGTACAAAAATGACCAAATGAACAGTGTTTGTTCGTTTGGCCTTAACATGGGCTAGGCAGGTCTAAATGACCTGAAATTTTACCAGTAGAAATTTGAGATGTAGACCTACAACTTACATGAGGAACACAAACCCAAATTTTGCACTTAACCAAGTCATTTGGCCACCCAAATTTGGCGACCTAAAACTGCTAGAACCAGTTTTGGTGCCCAGAAATCTGGGTTAGGCCAATCTGGCCAGCTATGTTCAAATGGCTATAACTTGAGCTACAAAACTCCAAATAGAGTGATTCAAAATGGAAAATAAAGTTAAGACAATAAGAAACAATTTCTATGAAGAAAACTTAGTCAAATTCTAATAGCAAAATGACCAATGGAATAGTACAACATAAGATACCAAAATTGAAAATTTGCAATTTTGCCTAAAAGACCTAAGTTTTGAGAAAACAACCAAAACCAACAAAATTGGTGACCAAAATGTGGTATGTGAGTATGGTTGGAGTTCCCATACCTTTTAAGTATAAGAAAGTCAATATTTTGACTTGAATAGTACCATAAATAGTAATCTCAACATGAAAATTTGCAAGAATGTAAGTTTAAATATATTGAAATTAGTTATTGGAATTGTTATGAAGTAAAGATACTGAGACACTATAAATTTTGTGTTTCAGCTGAAAAAGACTCGGAAGCTCTGAGAGACTAAGTTAAGGCCAAGAGGCAACTCACGTCATGTTTGTGCACAATAAACCTTATTTGAGCATTTTGTCATTCAAAAATTGATTTGGTATGATTTATGAAAATTTAGTGTTAATCATGAATTATGTTACCACTTTGTGAATGAAAGTATGACTTTGAAAATTATCGGATTTCTCATGAATTATTTGAATAAAGTGTTTGAAATAGATTTTTTATTCATACTTAGCATGACAATGCCTTATTATTTCTCCTCCATTTATGGGGTGACATCGATTATTTTTCCTTCCTCTCTATTTTACCAGTTGAGGTTGTAGATCGGATGAGTACTCATTAGCTAGCTAGCCATCTCCCTCATTGATTTTGATTAGTGGGGTTGTAGATCGCTTTGTCGTGGTGTATAACACGGCATTTATAGGAAATTTTGTGTCATGGCTTAAGTTTTGTATGAATTGGCAACACTATGTTTATTAAATTGTTTGACCAAAATTATGCTATAATGAGTTTTGATGATTTGTGTAATATTTAAATTGTGATTTATCAATGAATATTTTATGTACTGTATTTCAAATTTGTATTGTGCACCACTGAGTATTTTTATACTCAGCAATAACTTATTTTGCTGTCGCAGATAAGAGCAAGGAAAAAGCAGCAGAGTGAGATACTGAACTGGAAAAGCCTTTGCTAATTTTGTACGGGTATTATTTTATACCCAATGTAATTTAGTTTGATGTAAATAAATATTGTTCATATGTATTAATGTAAAGTTGAGCAGTTGTATTTATAAATTGTAATAATATTATTTTTGGATTTTATATCTGTAAATTAAACTTGTGAATATAAATTAGCTTTATTGAATGCAATGTTGATGGAATTATTTTGAAATGGTTTGATCTGAGAATTTTGAGTTGAATTGAGATTATTTGGAGGTTAGGAATTGTGGAAAAAATTATTGGAAGTGTTTTTCTCAGGTATTTGAAGAACTGTTTTCTCAAAATACAGACGGTACTCTGTCAAAATTTTTATAAAATTTGTGGAAAAATAAAATGGGACAAAAATTTTAAGTAGTTTTAAAACTTCGAATAAATGATTTTAATTCCTACCAAAATGCTTACCACTTCCAAAATATAAGAAAATGGTTTTAAAATCCCTTGTAGGATACTTAATGAGTTATTGGTAGGTGAAGTTCGGTAGTTCATTAGGTATTCTACGGGATCATGTCATGCCTTGCAGAGGGGTGAGGTGTGACATGTTTTAGTGGTATCAGAGCATGGTTTTGCAATAATTTTTTACTATGTGTATGAATATTTCTTTGATAAGTACAACTACTCAAGTGTCTTTAATTGATATATATGACATATTTACATCATGAATATGCACTAACGGAGGTTAATCTCCTTGTGTTTGATCTCAAGAAATAGAAATTTTTGGGAAATAGAATGGAAGAAGGAGATTATTCCGTGGAACAATCTGTTGAGGCTGAGGTTCAAAGGGAAGCCCCAGCACTCCAGAACGTGAGTGGATCAGTCACTCCAGCTCCTCCTCTAGCGCCGCAGTTTCCTGCTCAGTTTGTACAGCAGATGGCTACGTTTTTCCAACAAATAACGGAAAATGTGCCACCTCTAGCTCAGATGCAAGCACCTACAGCACAACCACAGCCCTCGGCTCGGTAATATGAAAAATTAATGAAATTTGGGGCCACCGAGTTTAAGGGTACTGTGGATCCACTGGAGGCTGAACGGTGGTTAGAAAGAATGAAAAGGGTATTTAGAAAACTACAGTGTGTCGAAGAATTAAAATTTGAATACTCAGTATCTCTTCTGCAAGGGGATGCATATGAATGGTGGAAGATCATCCCCCACAGCCTGTTTGAGCCACCTATGCTGACATGGACAGACTTCCTGAGGGAATTTAGGCAGAAATGGGTTCCTAATGTATATGTAGATATGAAATTACAAGAATTCTTGAGCCTGAAGCAAGGGGACAGAATAATAGCAGAGTATGAGCGGGACTTTTCAAGGCTAAGCCACTATGCGGGAAGCTTAGTCTCCACTCCCAGAGACAGATGTAAGAGGTTTAAGGCTGGGTTGAGGCCTAGCTTAAGAACACAAATTGTGGGATTCAGACACCAGAATTTCTCTGAGCTGATTTCACAGGCCCTGGAACTGGAAAGGATAGAATCAGAAGGGGCAGTGAAGAAGGGTACATCAGAGAAAGAGAAGACTGAAAAGACTACTAGCCAAGCTACTGAGAGTGGCTCTGGGAAAAGAAAATAGTTTGGAGGATCTAGCTCTCGCAAATCTAGCAGAGACAGATTCTCTGGCCAAAGACCACCCCGGTATGGTCAGCAGACCCAGTAAGCACCCTGAGGAGCTCTATCAGTACGGCAGTGTGAAACTTGTGGTAGAACACACAGTGGGGTTTGTTTCAAGGCCATAGGTGCATGTTTTAATTATGGAGGGAGTGGACATTTCACCAAGAATTGTACTAGTCCTCACCGATCTAGACCTTCTGCTACATTTGATGGATCAGCCCAAGTCTCTGCACCTAAAGGGTCACAGCCAGCTGGTAGAAGTAGTGGCAGAGGTAGGGGTCCTGGTAACACTCTTGGAAGTCAAAGTACTGTTAACCAGTCAGTACCCAGTAGTGCACCAGTCAGAGTGTATACAATGCGTCAGAGGTAGGATGCTGAAACGTCAGATGCAGTAGCTGGTATTTTCTCCATCCTTGACCAAGATGTATATGCGTTGTTTGATCCTGGCTCCACACATTCATATGTCAGTGCTAGTGTGATGTGTTCTACTACTATTCAGTGTGTACCAATGGACTATGATGTACTAGTAACTAGTTCATTAGGCCAGGAGGTCAGGTAAATAGACTATATAGGGATTGTCCTCTGGTGATCTAAGGACACACTTTTCTGTCTAATTTGATTGAAATGCCCTTCAGAGATTATGACATTATCTTGGGCATGGATTGGTTGGCCAGGCATCATGCCATGATTGACTGTAGACTGAAGACAGTTACTTTTGGTCTCCCTCAGTATGGTGAAGTAGTAATAATTGGGGAGAGGCAGTTATTGCCGTCAAACATCATTTTAGTTGCACTGGCTAGAAAAATGATTAGGAAGGGGTGTGAGGCGTACTTGGCACATGTGATAGACACCCAAGTGGGTAGTCCAGCATTTAGGGACATCCCTACGGTATGTGACTTTTCGAATATATTTCCTGATAATTGCCAAGATTGCCTCCAGAAAGAGAAGTGCAGTTTGAGATTGATGTTATGCCTAGTGTGGACCGAATCTCCATAACGCCATATAGAATGGCACCAGCTGAACTAAAAGAATTGAAAGTGCAGTTGCAAGAGCTGCTTGATAAGGGCTTTATTGGCCCTAGTATGTCACCTTGGGGAGTGCTAGTGTTGTTTGTAAAGAAGAAGGATGGCACTCTCCGGTTATGCATTGATTATTGGCAGTTGAATAAGGCAACAATAAAGATAGATACCCATTGGCCCGCATTGATGACTTATTTGATTAGTTGAAAGGTGCAGCTATATTCTCCAAAATTGACCTGAGATCAGGTTATTATCAGCTAAAAGTAAAAGAGCAGAGTATTTCTAAAACTACCTTTAGAACCTGCTATGGCCATTATGAGTTCTTGGTCATGCCATTCGGGTTAACTAATGCTCCAGCTCCTTTTATGGATCTGATGAATACTATCTTCAGACCATACCTCGACCAGTTTGTTGTGGTATTTATAGATGATATATTGGTTTATTCGAGGAATAAAAAAGAGCATGATAGACATCTGCGCATTGTACTGCAAACTTTGAGGGAGAAACAGCTCTATGCCAAATTGTCGAAGTGTGAATTTTGGCTGAAAGAAATATCTTTCTTGGGGCATGTAGTATCGGTAGAGGGCATCAAGGTAGATCCAAGTAAGATAGAAGCTGTCCTTAATTAGAGGCCACCTAGAAATATCACGGAGATTCGCAGTTTTCTGGGTTTAGCTGGATACTACCGTAGATTTGTGAAGGGATTCTCCATGTTGGCATCTTTATTAACCAAGCTGCTTAGGAAAGATGTGAAATTTCAGTGGACGAATAAATGCCAGTAGAGTTTTGATGAATTGAAAAGGTGTTTAACTGAGGCTCCAGTCCTAACTTTACCTACACCAGGTAAAGAATATACAGTTTACAGCGATGCTTCTCACCATGGGTTAGGCTATGTACTGATGCAAGATCGAAATGTCATTGCCTATGCATCACGCCAGCTAAAACCGCATGAGAGGAACTATCCGACACATGACTTGGAGCTTGTAGCTATAGTATTTGCTCTTAAGATCTGGAGACACTATTTGTATGGGGAGAAATGCTACATCTACACAGATCATAAGAGATTGAAGTATTTGGGCACCCAGAAGGAGTTGAATTTGAGACAGAGGAGATGGTTAGAGTTGATAAAAGACTATGATTTTCTGATAGACTATCAGCTAGGGAAAGCTAATGTGGTGGCTGACGCCTTAAGTCGCAAGACTATGGCAAGTCTACAAGTTACTCCTTTGTCTATGGTACATGAGTTGAGATCATTACATGCCAACTTAGAGATTAATGATAAGGGGCAGACAGCAGTTGCATAGCATGTACAGTCAATGTTGACTGATCAGATCTGAATGGCTGCTCAGAATGATCAGAAGTATCAGAAGTTGTTAGAAGAAGTCCGAGAAGGTAAGAAACCAGAATTCTCAATTAGAGATGATGGTCTACTGCTATAGTAGGGTAGAATGTGTGTTCCTAATGATGTTGATTTGAGGCAGATCATTTTGAAGGAAGCACATGAGTCTCCCTTTGCCATGCACCCCTGGTGGTACAAAAATGTATAGAGGGCTAAAGGAGCATTGCTGGTGGATGGGTATGAAAAGAGATGTGGCAGAGTTTGTTTCCAAATGCCTAAATTGTCAGCAAGTAAAGGCAGAGCATCAAGTACTAGTTGGTTTGTTACATCCACTACTAGTACCAAAATGGAAATGGGAGAGAATAATGATGGATTTTGTGATGGGACTTCCGAGGACACAGAAGAGTCATGATGCAGTATGGGTCATTGTTGATAGATTGACTAAGTCTGCTCATTTTCTACTAGTTCGGATGGACTACAGTTTAAAAAGATTGGCTAAGTTGTACATTGATGAGATTGTTAGACTACATGGAGTGCCAGTATCCATTGTATCAGACAGAGATCCTAGGTTCACTTCTAGATTCTGGGGTAGTCTTCAAAAAGCCCTAGAAACTAGATTGAACTTCAGCATGGCATTCCACCCACAGACAGATGGCCAGTCTGAGAGAGTAATTCAGATCTTGGAGGAAATGCTACGGGCTTGTGTGATTGAGTTTGAAGGCAGTTGGGACATACACTTGCCTTTGATTGAGTTTGCTTACAACAACAGCTACCAATCAAGCATTGGGATGCCTCCTTATGAAGCTTTGTATCGCAGAAAATGCAGAACTCCCCTGTGTTGGGATGAAGTAGGTGAAAAAAAGATGATTGGGCCAGAAATTGTTCAACAAACTGAAGAGAAAATCATATTAATCAAAGACCAACTCAAGGCTGCATCAGACCGTCAAAAGTCCTATATTGATCTGAAGAGGGGAGATATTGAGTACACAGTGGGTGAGAAAGTATTCCTCAAGGTTTCTCCTTGGAAAAAAATTATGAGATTCGACAGAAAGGGGAAACTAAGTCCTTTCATTAGCCCATATGAGGTTCTGGAAAGAGTGGGTCCTTTGGCATATCGGTTGGCACTACCTCTAGAGTTGGAGAAGATACATAATGTCTTCCATGTGTCCATGTTGAGGAGGTATCGATCAGACCCATCTCATGTACTACCAGTAGAAGAAATTGAAGTGAATCCAGACCTTACATATGAAGAAGAACCCATAAAGATTATGGCTTATGAAGTGAAGTAGCTACGGAATAAGCAGATCCCGTTAGTGAAAGTGTTGTGGAACCATCATTCGGGCTAGGAGGCTACTTGGGAATGAGAGGAGGGCATGAAGAGATAGCACCCACAGCTGTTCAGAGATTAATACCAGGTAAAATTTTGAGACGAAATTTATTTTAAGGGGGGGAGAATTATAACACCCCTATTTGCATAGCCTGGTATATTTCACTATTCCGGTGACCGGTGTTGGTCCGGATAATTAAGGGGATTAGAACCACACTTAAGACAACTAGATAAGCCCTGAACACAAATAATTAGTAATTGCCAATTAGTTAAGTATGAATAAGAAAAACAGAACATAAGAAGTTAAACGAGCCGAGAGTCACAGCGATGGGTGACCTTCTAGGGAAGGACTGCGAGGTCGATTTAAACTCAAATTTCGAACTGTAAAATGTGACACTATGGTCCTTAGGACTATTGCGAACATAGTGAAAAAGAGAAAATCATGAAAAAGAATTGTTAAGCTGGTCAAATAATTAGGTCAGGGATCCAGAAGAAATATTAAATTATTTGTAAACCGGGTCAAACCGGCGAGGGCAATTTGGTCAATTGACCCCGAGAGCTGACTCCTGACCTAACTGTCAAATAAAATCAGAGAAAAGAAAATTTCGGAATCAAGAATTAAATTAAAGAACTAATGGAAAAATAAATAAAAAAAAAAGAAAAAGGAAAAATGGAAAGTGGTGACATCATGCATGACATCGTGCATGATGCAATAAACACAATAATTAAAAAAAATAAAAGTTGGATAATTGTGGTCTTCCATAAGGGATTAATTTATAATAGAAAGAAAAAAAAAATTAGCAAAAGTCTTCATCTCTTCCACTTTGCCGTCTCTCTCTCTCTCACCCTCTCCCTCTCAAAACCTCCATGAAAGCTTATTTGTGAGCTTGAAGAAAACAAATTTCAGCCATAGAAATTGCAAGTTCCATAATTAAATTTTATTTGGGCAACTAGAAAACAAGGGTTAAGGAGAAAGAAAGAAGAAAGGAAGGAGTTGAAGAGGAAAGAAAATTTTGCAATTCAAGGTTAGTGAGTTCACCTTAAATTTTAGTTTAATTAAAGTATTTATAGCATGAAGAACTTGGAAATATGCTTAAAATGAAAAGAAAATTATTGTGGAAGGACCATGTGTGAATTTAGCCAGCAGTAAATTTAGGTTGAAATGAGTGAATTTGATGTATTTAAATGGTTGTTTAAATTGAATATTGAATATAAACTATGGATTGGTATTTGGAATGCATTAAAGTTGAATTGCATGAAAGTTAGGGTTTTGTAACACCCCTATTTGCATAGCCTGGTATATTTCACTATCCTGGTGATCGGTGTTGGTCCGGACAATTAAAGGGATTAGAACCACACTTAAAACAACTAGATAAGCCATAAACACAAATAATTAGTAATTGTCAATTAGTTAAGAATAAATAAGAAAAACAGAACATAAGAAGTTAAACGAGCCGAGAGTCACAGCGATGGGTGACTTTCTCAGGAAGGACTGCGAAGTCAATTTAAACTCAAATTTCGAACCGTAAAATGTGATGCTATGTTCCTTAGGACTATTAAGAAACACAGTGAAAAAGAGAAAATCACGAAAAAGAATTGTTAAACCAGTCAAATAATTAGGTCAAGGAGCCGGAAGAAATATTGAATCATTTGCAAACCAGGTTGAACCGACGAGGGGCAATTTGGTCCATTGACCCCGAGAGCTAACTCCTGACCTAACTGTCAAATAAAATCGAAGAAAAGAAAATTTTGGAATCGGAAATTAAATTAAAGAACTAATGAAAAAATAAAAAAAAATAAAAAAAGAGGAAAAAGAAAAGTAAAAAGTGATGACATCATGCATGACCTCATACATGATGCAATAAATATATAATTAATAAATTTAATTAATTTGATTTTATGGTCTTCCATAAAACTAAAAACATAAAAGAAAAGAAAAAGAAAAAAAAAAAACAAAAAGCCATCTTCTTCCTTGCCGACCCATATCCCTCTCTCAACTCACCCTCACTTTCCTCCATTAACAAGCTTTTAAAGCTTGAAAAACTTAGTTCTTCCCCACAAATTTCAACCCTAAATCCTAAAAAGCTTTTAAGTTACCCTAGAAAAAAAGATTGAAGAAGATTAGGAAGGAAGTAAGTGAAGGAATTGAGAAGTTGAAACTCAAAGTAAAGGTTAGTGCTCTAACTCTTCACTTCCTAGGTTTGATTCATGTGTATGTAATGAAATAGTTTCGAAATTATGAGAAAAATGGAAACAAATCAAAAGAAAACATAGTTGAGGGATCAAATGTAAATTTTGGCCAACCATGGTACCTTGAAGTTTTGATATGTTCAATTTAGTTTAGACATTAATTTGACATTGGTTAAGGTTGAATATGTGATTAGTGTAGTAAATTGGGTATGAATTAATCAATTGCATGAATTAGGGTTTTGGGCACTTAGGGTTTAGGAGGCAAAAATGTGAGAATTGGTCAAATGTTGTGTTTGACCTTGTTTGAGATGAAAAATGATCATTTGTGACCAATTGAGATGTGTTGGAAGTGTTAGAAGTGAGTTTAAATTCGGATTGAAAATAGTCATGCTACAGGCAACAGGACCAAGGTCCCTTTGAGGGACCAAAATTGAAAATTTACAAGTCCAATTGGTATGAGACCAATTGGGAATGAAAATGACACAAAATAGAACATTTTTCATTTAGGAATCATGCCCAAAAAGTGACCAAAACCTAGTGAATAAATTGACCAAATCCGAATTTATGCAGTCTGACCTGTACAAAAATGACCAAATAAACAGTGTTTGTTCATTTGGCCATAACTTGGGCTAGGTAGGTCTAAATGACCTGAAAATTTACCAGTGGATAGTGAGATATAGACCTAAAACTTTCATCAACAACACAAACCCAAATTATGCACTTAACCAAGTCATTTGGCCACCCAAATTTGGTGACCTAAAACTGTCAGAACCAGTTTGGTGCCCAGAAATCTAGGTTAAGTCTAGTCCGGCAGCTATGATTCAAATAGCTATAACTTGAGCTACAAAACTCCAATTGGAGTGATTCAAAAAGGAGAATAAAGTTAATACAGTAGAGAACATTTTCTATGAAGAAAAGTTTGCCAAATTCTAACAGTAAAATAACCAATGAAACAGTGCAACTTAAGACACCAAAATTAAAAATTTGCAAATTTGCCTTAAAGACTTAGAATTTGAGTAAACAACTAAAACCAACAAATTTGGTAACCAAAATGTGGTATGTGGGTGAAGTTGAAATTTCCATACCTATTAAGCCTTAGAAAGTCAACAAATTGACTTGAATAGAGTAGAATAGTAACCCTGAAACACAATTTTTAAAAAAGGTCAATTTTAGCACATTAGAGCTAGGTAAAAGTGAATTTAAATTTATTTTTGGATTTATGCTAAGTTATGATACTGAAACACTATGAAACTGTGTGTTTTAGTGGAAAAAAACACTGGGAAGGAACCCCAGGTGTTGAATCAAGACCAAAAGGTGACTCATATAAGGTTTGTGCACAACGTAGAATTTCTGTAAATTTTCTTCAGCATATTGTTTTGAATAATTTGAAATATTGAATTGTGACATGTTTTAGTGGTATCAGAGCAAAATTTTTGAAGTATGTTTTAACTTATGAATTTGTGTCTTTTCTTTTCTAAGTACAACTGCTCAATGTCCTTATTTGTTACATACAGTGCATTACATCATAAATATGAACTAACGGAGGGAAATCTCCTGGTGTTATTTATTCAGGAGATACCCTAACTTCAAACTGAAATGGAAGAAGGGAATTGCTCAGTTGAGCAATCTGTTGATGCTGAGGCATAAGGGGAAGCCCCAGCTCTACAAAATGTCAGTGGATAAATAACACCAGCCCCACAAATGCCACAGTTTCCTGCACAGTTCGCACAGCAGATGGCTGCGATGTTTCAACAAATGGCTGGGGGTATGCCTGCTCAAGCTCCACCCCAACCACCTGTGGTACAACCATTGCCTCCAGCCAGACAGTATGATAAGTTATTAAAGTATGGGGCTATAGAGTTTAAGGGTACAGTGGACCCTTTAGAGGTAGAGCAATGGCTTGAAAGGATGGATAGAGTGTTTAAGAAGCTGCACTGCCCAGATGAGTTGAAGTTTGAATATTTTGTGTCACTATTGCAAGGGGATGCGTATGATTGGTGGAAGACCATTCCCCATAGCTTGGCTGAACCACCAGTACTGACCTGGGATGACTTCATCAAAGAGTTCAGATAGAAATACGTCCCAGATGCATATGTTGATCAAAAATTGCAAGAATTTTTAAGTCTGAAGCAAGGCAACAGAACAGTGGCAGAATATGAGAGGGATTTCTCCCACTTAAGCCACTATACTGGGAGTCTCCTTTCCACCAGTAAGGCAAGGTGTAAGTGATTTGAGATGGGTTTGAAGCCCAGTTTGAGGATGCAAGTAGTGGGATTCAGACACAACAATTTTTCAAAACTCATCTCTCAAGCACTTCAGCTAGAAAGGATTGAATCACAAACGACACCTGTAAAAGAAAAATTAGAGAAAGCTGAGAAATCAGAAAAAGATAAGGGGAAAAAGTCAGTTGAACAAAGTTCTGGTGGTACTTATGGGAAGAGAAAGAAATTTAGCTGACTTAGTAGAGGTCGAGGTGGAAGGTTTGGAAGGGGTCGATTTTCTGGACAAAAACCCCCTAGGTCCGGTCAGCAGTCGAGCAGGGGTTCATATCCTGCCCGCCCCTGTGAGACTTGTGGCAAGATTCATGGGGGAGAATGCTATTGGGTAACAGGTGCCTGTTTTAACTGTAGAGGCAAGGGCCATCTAGCTAAAGACTGCACCAGTGCTCCTAGATTCGGTCCAGCTCCTACGACTACAGAAGGATCTATTCAGAGTCTTGCTCCCAGAGGTTCACAATCAGATGGCAGAGGAAGAGGCAAAGGTAGAGGCACTGCTTCAGGCAGTCAGGGTACTGTTGGTCAGTCAGCACAAGGAAGTGCTTCAGCTAGAGTTTACACGATGAGACAGCGAGAAGAGGCTGAGACTTTTGATGTTGTAGCTGGTACATTCTCTATCTCTGATCAAGATGTATTTGTGTTGTTTGATCCTGGTTCAACCCACTCATATGTTAGTGCTAGCATAGTCAGTTTACTTGCTGTTCTGTGTGTCCAAATGGGTTTTGAAGTTTTAGTAACTAGTCTATTAGGACAAGAGGTTTGGGTCAACAGAATCTCTAGAGACTGTCCTTTGGTGATCCAAGGACATGTTTTTCTGTCAGATTTGATTGAAATGCCCTTGAGAGATTATGATATCATCTTGGGCATGGATTTGTTAGCCAGGCATCACGCCATGATTGACTCTAGACTAAAGAAAGTTACTTTTGGTCTCCCTCTGTACGGTGATGTGGTAATACATGGGGAGAGGCATTTACTACCATCAAAAATCATTTCGGCTGCACTTGCCAGAAGGATGATCAGAAAGGGGTGTGAAGCATACTTGGCACATGTGGTAGACACCCAAGTGGGGAGTCCAGCACTGAGGGACATCCCTACGGTATGTGACTTTCCAGATGTGTTTCCTGATGAATTGCCAGGATACCTCCAGAAAGAGAGGTGCAGTTTGAGATTGATGTTATGCCTGGTGTGGACCCAATCTCCAGAATGCCATATAGAATGGCACCTGCATAATTGAAAGAGTTGAAAGTGTAGTTGCAAGAGCTGCTTGACAAGGGCTTTATCCGCCCTAGTGTGTCACCTTGGGGAGCGCTAGTGTTGTTTGTAAATAAGAAGGATGGCACTCTCCAGTTATGCATTGACTATCGGCAGTTCAATAAGGTGACATTAAAGAACAGATACCCATTGCCCCGCATTGATGACTTGTTTGATCAGTTGAGGGGTGCAGCTGTGTTCTCCAAAATTGACCTGAGATCAGGTTATTATCAGCTGAAAGTACAAAAGCAGAGTATTCCTAAAACTGCCTTCAGAACCCGCTAAGGCCATTATGAGTTCTTGGTCATGCCATTCGGGTTGCCTAATGCTCCGGCTGCCTTTATGGATCTGATGAACACTATCTTCAAACCATACCTCGACCAGTTTGTTGTGGTATTCATTAATGATATATTGGTCTATTCGAGGAGTGCAGAAGAGCATGATAGACATCTGCGGATTGTACTGCAAACTTTGAGGGAAAAACAGCTATACGCCAAATTATCGAAGTGTGAATTTTGGTTGAAGGAGATATCCTTTTTGGGGCACATAGTATCAGCAAAAGGTATTAAGGTAGATCCTAGCAAGATAGAAGCTGTTCTTAATTGGAGACCACCCAGGAATATCACTGAGATTCGCAGTTTTCTAGGGTTAGCTGGATACTACCGTCGATTTGTGAAGGGATTTTCAATGTTGGCATCTCCATTGACCAAATTACTTCGAAAAGATGTGAAATTTCAGTGGATGGATAAATGCTAATAGAGTTTTGATGAATTGAAGAAATGTTTAACTGAAGCTCCAGTCCTGACTTTACCTACTACAAGTAAAGAATACACAGTTTATAGTGATACTTCTCACAGTGGGTTAGGTTGTGTATTGATGCAAGATCGAAATGTCATTGCCTATGCATCACGCCAGCTAAAAACGCATGAGAGGAATTATCCGACACATGATTTAGAGCTTGTAGCTATAGTGTTCGCTCTTAAGATCTGGAGACACTATTTGTATGGGGAAAAGTGTTACATCTACATAGATCATAAAAGTTTAAAGTATTTGGGCACCAGAAAGAGCTAAATTTGAGACAGAGGAGATGGTTAGAGTTCATAAAAGACTATGATTGTTTGATAGACTATCAGCCAGGGAAAGCTAATGTGATGGCTAACGCCTTAAGTCGCAAGACTATGAAAAGTCTATGGGTTACTCCTTTTCTATGGTACATGAGTTGAGGTCATTACATGCCAGCTTAGAGATTAATGATGAGGGACAGACAGCAATTGCATGGCATGTACAGCAAGTGTTGATTGATTAGATCAGAATGGCTACTCAGAATGATCAGAAGTATCAAAAGCTGTTGGAAGAAGTCAGGCAAGGCAAGAAACTAGAATTCTCAATAAGAGATGATGGTCTACTGCTACACCAGGGCAGAATGTGTATTCCTAATTTTTTTATTTGAGGTAAATCATTTTGAAGGAAGCACATGAGTCTCCTTTTGCCATGCACCCTGGTGGCACAAAAATGTATAGAGGGCTAAAGGAGCATTACTGGTGGATGGGTACGAAAAGAAATGTGGTAGAGTTTGTTTCTAAATGCCTAACTTGTCAGCAAGTGAAGGCAGAGCATCAAGTACCCGTTGGGTTGTTACATCCACTACCAGTACCAGAATGGAAATGGGAGAGAATAACGATGGATTTTGTGATGGCACTTCCGAGAACACAGAAGAGTCATGATGCAGTATGGGCCATTGTTGACAGACTAACCAAGTCTACTCATTTTTTGCCAGTTCGGATGGACTACAGTTTAGAAAGATTGGCCAAGTTGTACATTGATGAGATAGTAAGACTGCATGGAGTGCCAGTAACCATCGTATCAGACAGAGATCCTAGATTAACTTCTAGATTCTGGGGTAGTCTTCAGAGAGCCCGAGGAATTAGATTGAACTTCAGCACGGCATTCCACCCACAGACAGATGGCCAGTCTGAGAGAGTAATTCAGATCTTGGAGGACATGCTACGGGCTTGTGTGATTGAATTTGAGGGCAGTTGGGACATACACTTGCCTTTGATTGAGTTTGCTTACAACAACAGCTACCAATAAAGCATTGGGATGCCTCCATATGAAGCTTTATATGGCATAAAATGTAGAACCCCATTGTGTTGGGATGAGGTGGGTGAAAGAAAGATGATTAGGCCTAAAATTGTTCAGCAGACTGAGGAGAAAATCAGGGTGATCAGAGATCGCCTTAAGATTGCATTAGACCATCAGAAGTCCTATGTTGATCTGAAGAGAAGGGATATTGAATATGCAGTGGGTGACAAAGTATTCCTCAAGGTTTCCCCCTGAAAGAGGAATATGAGATTCGGCAGAAAGGGGAAACTGAGTCGTCGTTTTATTGGGCCATATGAGGTTCTGGAAAGAGTGGGTCCTTTGGCATATCGATTGGCACTGCCTCCAGAATTGGAGAAGATACATAACGTGTTCCATGTGTCTATGTTGAGGAGATATCGATCAGACCCATCTCATGTACTACCAGTAGAGGAAATTGAAGTGAATCCAGAGCTCACATATGAGGAAGAACCCATAGAGATTTTGGCTTATGAGGTGAAGCAGCTATGGAATAAGCAAATACCATTAGTGAAAGTGTAACATCCTCATTTTTGTAGTCCGTACATTCTACTGTTCCGACAGCTAATGTCTGCCCCGAAAAGTCGGAATGCCTGAAACTACACTTCGGTGATAATGAACAGACATATAATGATGAAATAAATATGAAGAAAATGCAAGAAAAATCAAAGACAAATGAAAGAGAGAAAATAAAGCTAAGTTAAACGAGCCGACACCACAGCGATGGGTGACTGCACTGGGAAGGCCGTTGCCGACCCCAGGAGCGTGGGGAACCCTCAGAATTTAATTCCGGGACGTAAGTAAAGGTCTATTGAAATATAATTGACACTAGAATTATTAAAGAAAAATTAATAAATTAGTACAAAGAAAAACAAAAAATTAAGAAACAGAAAAAAATCGGTGTTACCGAAAATTCGGGAATATAACCCGAAGTGGGATATTCTGGTCAATTGACACCTAGAGTTGACTTTTAACCTAAATTTCCATTAAAAATAAGTGATATAAAAATTTTGAAAATGTCATGAAAATAAAAAATATTACACATAATGTAAATTAAAGGAAAATAAGGACATTAGTGCAATTAGGGAAAACTTGGATTATTATAATGTTAATTTTAATTAGTGGAGCACTAAGTGGACACTTAGTGGACTATAAAAGCTCACTTGAGGACAAAGTGGATAGCCATTTGATCACTTTCATCTTCTCCATTCTTCTTTGGCGAATTAAAAATCCTCCAAGCTTTATCCATGGCCGCCCAATATACAAGCCTTCATCCACCTATGATCAAGCCATCATTTCTTCAAGAGTCCTTCATTAAACTTGTTCTAGACATCATGGGCAGCATGTAGAAAGCAAGAAAGAGGAGTTTTGATGAAGTTTAATCAAGCCCAAGTTGAGGTTAGTGCTAGTTTTCCTTACCCCACTTAATTAAACTTTGTACTAAGGTGGAGATGAGTTGAATTATTGAAAAATTGGAAGGATTGGATGAATATTTAATGGTGATTGAATTTGGCAGCCATGGAACCTAAAGAGGTTTGAATTATTTTTACATGTAGTTGATGGGAAATGATATCGATTAAGGTAATTAGAGATCCTAGCAAATTAACTTTATGTGTATGTTGAGATTGAGTAATTGAATTAGGAGTTTGAAAGATTTGTTGAAGACCTTGGATAATTGTTGAATTGGGGCAGCCTTGAGAAGCATGAAAATGGTTAATTTATGCATATTATTTTTTATTAATGATGCTCAATTTATGTGATTATAAGTGGTAGAATTTAATTGTAAGAGTACATGTGAGGTTGACAATGTGAAAGTGGGTTTTGAACAAAATTTTGAAGACTTGGACAATTGAGCTTGAAATTGGCAGCCTATAATGTTATGAAATTGTATGTGAATTTATGTAATATATTGATGAGATGTGATGGTATTAAATTGTGGGCAGCATGTGTAGTTAAAATGGAAGTGTTTGTATAACATAAGTGTTGATGTACATTGAATTTGGGTGGATGTAAATGTTGAAGTTTAATGATGTATTGTGTGCCTTGTGCCCTTGAGTATTCTACCTAGAATTCTTACTGGAATTGTGTATAATATATATATAGAAGTGCCATAGATTGAATATTGAAGTATTGGGAGGAGGAGGATTGTTAAAATTGGAAGTGTGATGTTCAAATGCAGGTTGTGTATGTTGGCAGCAATTAAATTAGGTCATAAGTGCAATATTGTGAACCCACTTGGTATGAGGCCAATGAAGAGTGAAACTAGACACCAAATAGGTCAACTTTCATGTAGAAATGTTGCCAAAATTCTGCCTAGAAACTGACCTTAAAAATGACCAAATCCGGATTAGCAACCTTGCAACCCAGATTTTTGACCATATGAACAGTAATCGTTGGGATGACCATAACTCACTCAAAACAGGTCCAATTGACCTGAAATTTTTAACATGGTTAGTTTATAAAGAGAGCTACAATTCTTATGAAGACACCAAAACCCAGAAATGGCCAGAACCAAGTAAAATAGCTTGCACAAATTCAGGTACCAAAACTGCCAGAACTAAAACTGATCAAATTTTGCACTAAAGGTGCAATCTGTCCAGCTTTAGTGAATTGACCATATCTTGGTCTATACAACTTAGAATGACCTGAAATTTTGCCCCGAGTGCAATAAGACATAGAGCTACAATTCTTATGAAGACACCAAAACCCAGAAATGGCCAGAACTAAGTCAAATGGCTTGCACAAGTTTGGGTACAAAAACTGCCAAACCAAACTTGACCTAAAATTGACCAAATTTTGCACCAAAGGTGCAATATGTCCAACTTTAGTAAATTGACCATATCTTGGTCTATACAACTTAGAATGACCTGAAATTTTGCCCCGAGTGCAATAGGACATAGAGCTACAATTCTTATGAAGAAACCAAAACCCAGAAATGGCCAGAACCAAGTCAAATAGCTTGCACAAATTCAGGTATCAAAACTGCCAGAACTAAAACTGATAAAATTTTTCACTAAAGGTGCAATCTGTCCAGCTTTAGTAAATTGACAATATCTTGGTCTATACAACTTAGAATGACCTGAAATTTTTCCCCGAGTGCAATAAGACATAGAGCTACAATTCTTATGAAGACACCAAAACCCAGAAATGGCCAGAACCAAGTCAAATGGCTTGCACAAGTTTGGGTACAAAAACTGCCGAACCAAACGTGACCTAAAATTGACTAAATTTTGCACCAAAGGTACAATATGTCCAACTTTAGTAAATTGACCATAACTTGGTCTATACAACTCGGAATGACCTGAAATTTTGCCCCGCGTGCAATAAGACATAGAGCTACAATTTTTCTTCTTTGACCAAAAGCTAAAAAACAAGAGAAATAGGACTTTAAGCTAGACAAATCTAGCACACAAAAATTGAGAAATTGACCAAATTTTGCACCAAAGGTGCAATATGTCCAACTTTAGTAAATTGACCATAACTTGGTCTATACAACTCGGAATGACCTGAAATTTTGCCCCGCGTGCAATAAGACATAGAGCTACAATTTTTCTTTTTTGACCAAAAGCTAAAAACCAAGAGAAATAGGACTTTAAGCTAGACAAATCTAGCACACAAAAATTGAGAAATTGACCAAATTTTGCACCAAAGGTGCAATATGTCCAACTTTAGTAAATTGACCATAACTTGGTCTATACAACTCGGAATGACCTGAAATTTTGCCCCGTGTGCAATAAGACACAGACCTACAATTTTGCTTCTTTGACCATAAACTAAAAACCAAGAGAAATAGGACTTAAAGCTAGACAAATCTAGCACACAAAAATTGAGAAATTGACCAAAATTTGCACCAAAGGTGCAATATGTCCAACTTTAGTAAATTGACCATAACTTGGTCTATACAACTCGGAATGACCTGAAATTTTACCCCGCGTGCAATAAGACACAGACCTACAATTTTGCTTCTTTGACCATAAGCTAAAAACCAAGAGAAATAGGACTTTAAGCTAGACAAATCTAGCACACAAAAATTGAGAAATTGACCAAAATTTGCACCAAAGGTGCAATATGTCCAACTTTAGTAAATTGACCATAACTTGGTCTATACAACTCGGAATGACCTGAAATTTTGCCCCGCGTGCAATAAGACATAGAGCTACGATTTTGCTTTTTTGGCCAGAAGCTAAAAACCAAGGGAAATAGGACTTTAAGCTAGACCAATCTAGCACACTAAAATTGAAAATTGGTAATTACATAAAATGATGCTTAAAGTGATTTGGCAATGAATGGCAACATGTGAAAAGGGTAAATTGCATTATATTGACAACATATTGAATTGTAAATTGTGACATGTTGATGCTAGAATCAGCTTATCCATGATGCATAAAAAGGTCAATAATTTTATTGACCAGTGAAAGGCATAAAGATGTATAAACCCTATGAATAAGGAATTAAATATGTAACATTGTAATATGCCCTAATTTGCCTAGTTGACTAGTTTGGATAGGTTGGCATGCCAATAGGATTCCGACAGTTGTTCTGTAAATGACTTTACGTCATACTGTGTTTTCTGGCTTATTATTCCATACTATGATTTTAATAGCCTATGGCTATACAGTTTGTGTTATTATACTCGGCTTAATGCCTGATTGATTATATGGCTTTTTAGCCACACTATTTGCACACCGGGAGATACTTTATGACCAATGGTGTGACGGCCCAAGGTACTAGGTACTCAGTGCTAGTATATCCATTTATCCAGTCTGGTCAGCGTATAGGCTATATGGGCAGTCATTTAAAACATTATTCAATTCAGGAAGCTAAGTTAAGTATAATGAAATTTCAATACAATTAAATTACATATTGAATGAATGAGTAAAAGAGATTAGCAAAAGAAACATAACAAAAATATAAATTACAGAACTATAGAGACTTGAAATACAATATAGTTAGAATAATTTGTATAATGGGTAGTATTACTGAAATGTTATAAACTAAGCACTTCCAAAGAGGAACAAACTAGTATATAAGATTATTGATACTAGAAATACCATACCAAATTAAATTGATTCTTGAGTATCTGAATTATGATTTATTTCTTTCTTTAATTGTATATATTATTTCTTGTTATACTATTGCACCACTAAGCATAAATGCTTAGCGCGATGGAATTGCTTCCTCGCGCAGGTACTGAAGGTAAAACCAGTAGATTGTCAACTAAGATTTTTGGAGTCCAGATCTGCAGAAGTGTCAGAAGAATTGAAGGTTGTCACCTCCTCAGCAATGCAGATAGATAGGGCTTATATTTACATATGTTATGTATTTTGTTCATTGTAAGTATAATGTAAATTATTTGTACGTCCTGTACTTGACAAATTTATGTAATTAGTTGGCAAATTATGCAAAATAATAAGATGTAAGAATTTTGATAAATGAGTTAAGTATCTGATCATGATGATTCTGATTAAGATTGAGTATGAAAAATTTTGAGACTGATTCTGAGTTGTGAATTTGAGTATATATTGAAATTGTTTTTGGCGTGTTCGTAAGAATCATAGTCCAAATTACTCAAGACTCTTTGGATTATCATTAAAATTTTTGAATTTTCCAAATTAGTTAGATTTTAATAAAAGTAAAAATAGCCTAAACCTTAAATAAAGTTTTTGAATAAATAAATCAAGAACTGTAATGAAATCAGATAAGATCAGGTGATCCGGCACTCTGTGTAACACACTTTGCTTGGCTACGCTGTAGACGGGTGAGGGGTATTACATTTAGTGGTATCAGAGCACGGTTTAGGCATTCCTAGGAAAAGATAAGTGGAAAGATAGTGTGCATACATGCATTGCATTCATAAGAGTCGAGGTGACACTAATGCAGATCTGTTTACTTTTGATTATTCAAAGTTAAGATATGGACTTAGAGCCGCAGAGGGCATTAGAAAAAGAAGTAGAAAACCTAGTTCATGAGGTTATAAGGTAATAACTACGTAATGTTCTCGATGTTTGTATTGTAAGCTGTAGATTACAGTACCGACATGAGATTATTTTGTAGAGCTACGTGCTTCCTCGTGGTAGAATAAAACAAAAATATTTGTAAGTTATCTATAATTTGATACAGTTACGCCCGAATAGAGTACTATTACGGGAAATAAATGTGAAAATTCTAGTCAGAAATTTAAAACTTCAGAACTAGCCTATCGAAAGACTACACTTCTAAGGTAGCTAGAGTCAGTGACTCGGTTACACTAATGTGGGCGATCATTACCACAAAAATTGCTATAAGCTTTGAGAATTCAGTATGGCTATAAATTAGAAAGAACACCTTGAGGATGAAGATATTTGGACATAGATATGGAGTCCCATCAGTATTTTAACATTTTTGACAGAAAGGAATGATGTAGGTATTTGAGAATACATTTAGAAATTGTATTGATGCTCTCGCCGGAAGCAAGAATAGATACCTTCCATTAATGGAGTTTGTGTATAGTGATATTTATTAAATAAGCATGAAGATACCACGGTATAAGGTCTTGTATGAGATAAATGCAGAATACCTAGACAAAGGGTAATTTAACAGAGTTGGAATTGGTAAAAGAAATAAAAGGACTGGTAAACAATCTTAGTATGAGAGATCAAGAAACGAATGAATAATAGAATTTCATGAGTAGGAATACTAAAGGTAGAGGAAAACAATGATGGAAAAGTGAATAAAATTATGAGACAACAATAAGCTCAGTTGTTGAATCAGATGAATTTCGAGGACGAAATTCCTTTTTAGAGGGGAAGAGTTGTAACATCCTCATTTTTGTAGTCCGTACATTCTACTGTTCCGACAGCTAATGTCTGCCCCGGAAAGTCGGAATGCCTGAAACTACACTTCGGTGATAATGAACAGACATATAATGATGAAATAAATATGAAGAAAATGCAAGAAAAATCAAAGACAAATGAAAGAGAGAAAATGAAGCTAAGTTAAACGAGCCGACACCGCAGCGATGGGTGACTGCACTGGGAAGGCCGTTGCCGACCCCAGGAGCGTGGGGAACCCTTAGAATTTAATTCCGAGACGTAAGTAAAGGTCTATTGAAATATAATTGACACTAGAATTATTAAAGAAAAATTAATAAATTAGTACAAAGAAAAACGAAAAATCAAGAAACAGACAAAAATCGGTGTTACCGAAAATTCGGGAATATAACCCGAAGTGGGGTATTCTGGTCAATTGACACCTAGAGTTGACTTTTAACCTAAATGTCCATTAAAAATAAGTGATATAAAAATTTTGAAAATGTCATGAAAATAAAAAATATTACACATAATGTTAAATTAAAGGAAAATAAGGACATTAGTGCAATTAGGGAAAACTTGGATTATTATAATGTTAATGTTAATTAGTGGAGCACTAAGTGGACACTTAGTGGACTATAAAAGCTCACTTGAGGACAAAGTGGACAGCCATTTGATCACTTTCATCTTCTCCATTCTTCTTTGCTGAATTAAAAATCCTCCAAGCTTCATACATGGCCGCCCAATATACAAACCTTCATCCACCTATGATCAAGCCATCATTTCTTCAAGAGTCCTTCATTAAACTTGTTCTAGACATCATGGGCAGCATGTAGAAAGCAAGAAAGAGGAGTTTTGGTGAAGTTCAATCAAGCCCAAGTTGAGGTTAGTGCTAGTTTTCCTTACCTCACTTAATTAAACTTTGTACTAAGGTGGAGATGAGTTGAATTATTGAAAAATTGGAAGGATTGGATGAATATTTAATGGTGATTGAATTTGGCAGCCATGGAACCTAAAGAGGTTTGAATTATCTTTACATGTAGTTGATGGGAAATGATATTGATTAAGGTAATTAGAGGTCCTAGCAAAATAACTTTATGTGTATGTTGAGATTGAGTAATTGAATTAAGAGTTTGAAAGAATTGTTGAAGACCTTGGATAATTGTTGAATTGGGGCAGCCTTGAGAAGCATGAAAATGGTTAATTTATGCATATTATTGTTGATTAATGATGCTCAATTTATGTGATTATAAGTGGTAGAATTTAATTGTAAGAGTACATGTGAGGTTGACAATGTGAAAGTGGGTTTTGAACAAAATTTTGAAGACTTGGACAATTGAGCTTGAAATTGGCAGCCTATAATGTTATGAAATTGTATGTGAATTTATTTAATATATTGATGAGATGTGATGGTATTAAATTGTGGGCAGCATGTGTAGTTAAAATGGAAGTGTTTGTATAACATAAGTGTTGATGTACATTGAATTTGGGATGATGTAAATGTTGAAGTTTAATGATGTATTGTGTGCCTTGTGCCCTTGAGTATTCTGCCCAGAATTCTTGCTGGAATTGTGTATAATATATATATAGAAGTGCCATAGATTGAATATTGAAGTATTGGGAGGAGGAGGATTGTTAAAACTGGAAGTGTGATGTTCAAATGCAGGTTGTGTATGTTGGCAGCACTTAAATTAGGTCATAAGTGCAATATTGTGAACCCAATTAGTATGAGGCCAATGGGGAGTGAAACTAGACACCAAATAGGCCAACTTTCATGTAGAAATGTTGCCAAGATTCTGCCTAGAAACTGACCTTAAAAATGACCAAATCCGGATTAGCAACCTTGCAACCCAGATTTTTGATCATATAAACAGTAGTCCTTGGGATGACCATAACTCACTCAAAACAGGTCCCATTGACCTGACCTTTTTACCATGGTTAGTTTAGACATAGAGCTACAATTCTTATGAAGACACCAAAACCCAGAAATGGTCAGAACCAAGTCAAATAGCTTGCACAAGTTCAGGTACCAAAACTGTCAGAACTAAAACTGATCAAATTTTGCACTAAAGGTGCAATCTGTCCAGCTTTAGTGAATTGACCATATCTTGGTCTATACAACTTAGAATGACCTGAAATTTTGCCCCGAGTGCAATAAGATATAGAGCTACAATTCTTATGAAGACACCAAAACCCAGAAATGGCCAGAACCAAGTCAAATGGCTTGCATAAATTTGGGTACAAAAACTGCCGAACCAAACGTGACCTAAAATTGACCAAATTTTGCACCAAAGGTGCAATATGTCCAACTTTAGTAAATTGACCATATCTTGGTCTATACAACTTAGAATGACCTGAAATTTTACCCCGAGTGCAATAAGACATAAAGCTACAATTCTTATGAAGACACCAAAACCCAGAAATGGCCAGAACCAAGTCAAATAGCTTGCACAAATTCAGGTACCAAAACTGCCAGAACTAAAACTGATCAAATTTTGCACTAAAGGTGCAATCTGTCTAGCTTTAGTGAATTGGCCATATCTTGGTCTATACAACTTAGAATGACCTGAAATTTTGCCCCGAGTGCAATAAGAAATAGAGCTACAATTCTTATGAAGACACCAAAACCCAGAAATGACCAGAACCAACTCAAATGGCTTGCACAAGTTTGGGCACAAAAACTGCCGAACCAAACGTGACCTAAAATTGACCAAATTTTGCACCAAAGGTGCAATATGTCCAACTTTAGTAAATTGACCATAACTTGGTCTATACAGCTCGGAATGACCTGAAATTTTGCCCCGCGTGCAATAAGACATAGAGCTACATTTTTTCTTCTTTGACCAGAGGCTAAAAACCAAGAGAAATAGGACTTTAATCTAGACAAATCTAGCACACAAAAATTGAGAAATTGACCAAATTTTGCACCAAAGGTGCAATATGTCTAACTTTAGTAAATTGACCATAACTTGATCTATACAACTCGGAATGACCTGAAATTTTGCCCCGCGTACAATAAGACATAGAGCAACAATTTTGGATCTTTGACCAAAAGCTAAAAACCAAGAGAAATAGGACTTTAAGCTAGACAAATCTAGCACACAAAAATTGAGAAATTGACCAAATTTTGCACCAAAGGTGCAATATGTCCAACTTTAGTAAATTGACCATAACTTGGTCTATACAACTCGGAATGACCTGAAATTTTGCCCCGCGTGCAATAAGACGTAGAGCAACAATTTTGCTTCTTTGACCAGAAGCTAAAAACCAAGGGAAATAGGACTTTAAGCTAGACCAATCTAGCACACTAAAATTGAAAATTGGTAATTACATAAAATGATGCTTAAAGTGATTTGGCAATGAATGCCAACATGTGAAAAGGGTAAATTGCATTATATTGACAACATATTGAATTGTAAATTGTGACATGTTGATGCTAGAATCAACTTATCCATGATGCATAAAAAGGTCAATAATTTTATTGACCTGTGAAAAGCATAAAGATGTATGAACCCTATGAATAAGAAATTAAATATGTAACATTGTAATATGCCCTAATTTGCCTAGTTGACTAGTTTGGATAGGTTGGCATGCCAATAGGATTCTGACAACTGTTCTGTAAATGACTTTATGTCATACTGTGTTTTATGGCTTATTATGCCATACTATGATTTTAATAGCCTATGGCTATACAGTTTTTGTTATTATACTCGGCTTAATACCTGATTGATTATATGGCTTTTTAGCTACACTGTTTGCATACCGGGAGATACTTTGTGACCGATGTTGTGATGGCCCAAGGTACTAGGTACCCAGTGCTAGTATATCTGTTTATCCAGTCTGGTCAGTGTATAGGCTATATGGGCAGTCATTTAAAACATTATTCAATTCAGGAAGCTAAGTTAAGTTAAGTATAATGAAATTTCAGTACAATTAAATTACGTATTGAATGAATGAGTAAAAGAGATTAGCAAAAGAAACATAAAAAAAATATAAATTGCAGAACTGTAGAGACTTGAAATACAATACAGTTAGAATAATTTGTATAATGGGTAGTATTACTGAAAAGTTATAAACTAAGCACTTCCAAAGAGGAACAAACTAGTATATAAGATTATTGATACTAGAAATACCATACCAAATTAAATTAATTCTTGAGTATCTGAATTATGATTTTTTTCTTTCTTTAATTGTATATATTATTTCTTGTTATACTATTGCACCACTAAGCATAAATGCTTAGCGCGATGGAATTGCTTCCTCACGCAGGTAGTGAAGGTAAAACCAGTAAACTGTCGACTGAGATTTTTGGAGTCCAGATCTGCAGAAGTGTCAGAAGAATTAAAGGTTGTCACCTCCTCAGCAATGCATGTAGATAGGGCTCATATTTACACATGTTATGTATTTTGTTCATTCTAAGTATAATGTAAATTATTTGTACATCCTGTACTTGACAAATTTATGTAATTAGTTGGCAAATTATGCAAAATAATAAGATGTAAGAATTTTGATATATGAGTTAAGTATCTAATCATGATGATTCTGATTGAGATTGAGTATGAAAAATTTTGAGACTGATTCTGAGTTGTGAATTTGAGTATATATTGAAATTGCTTTTGGCAGGTTCAGAAGAACTGTTAGTCCAAATTACTGCCGGCACTCTGCTGGATTATCATTAAAATTTTTGAATTTTCCAAATTAGTTAGATTTTGATAAAAGGAAAAATAGCCTAAACCTTAAATAAAGTTTTTGAATAAATAAATCAAGAACTGTAATGAAATCAGATAAGATCAGGTGCTCCGGCACTCTGTGTAACACACTTTGCTTGGCTACACTGTAGACGGGTGAGGGGTGTTACAGAAAGTGTTGTGGAACCATCATTTGGGCCAAGAAGCTACTTGGGAATGAGAGGAGGACATGAGGAGACAACACCCACAGCTATTCAGAGATTGATTCTAGGTAAAATTTCAAGACGAAATTTATTTTAAGGAGAGGAGAATTGAAAAACCCCTATTTGCATAGCCTGGTATATTCCACTATCCTGGTGACCGATGTCGGTCCAGACCATAAAGGGGATTGGAACAACACTTCAAACAACTAGATAAGCCATAAACACAAATTATTAGTAATTGTCAATTAGTTAAGTATAAATAAGAAAAATAGAACATAAGAAGTTAAACGAGCCGAGAGTCATAGCGATGGGTGACTTTCTCGGGAAGGACTGCAAAGTCGATTTTATCTCAAATTTCGAACCGTAAAATATGACGCTGCGGTCCTTAAGACTATTACGAACATAGTGGAAAAGAGAAAATCACGAAAAAGAATTGTTAAGCCAATCAAATAATTAGGTCAAGGAGCCGGAAGAAATATTGAATTATTTGCAAACCGGTTTGAACCGGCGAGAGGCAATTTGGTCAATTGACCCCGAGAGTTGACTCCTGACCTAACTGTCAAATAAAATTGGAGAAAATAAAATTTTGGAATCGGAAATTAAATTAAAGAACTAATGGAAAAATAAAAAAAAATAAAAAAAGAGGAAAAAAGAAAAGTAAAAAGTGATGACATCATGCATGACCTCATTCATGATGCAATAAATATATAATTAATAAATTTAATTAATTTGATTTTATGGTCTTCCATAAAACTAAAAACATAAAAGAAAAGAAAAAGAAAAAAAAAAAAAGCCATCTTCTTCCTTGCTGCCCCATATCCCTCTCTCCACTCATCCTCACTTTCCTCCATTAACAAGCTTTTAAAGCTTGAAAAACTTAGTTCTTCCCCACAAATTTTAACCCTAAATCCTAAAAAGCTTCTAAGTTACCCTAGAAAAGAAAATTGAAGAAGATTAGGAAGGAAGTAAGTGAAGGAATTGAGAAGTTGAAACTCAAAGTAAAGGTTAGTGCTCTAACTCTTCACTTCCTAGGTTTGATTCATGTGTATGTAATGAAATAGTTTGGAAATTATGAGAAAATGGAAACAAATCAAAAGAAAACATAGTTGAGGGACCAAATGTAAATTTTAGCCAGCCATGGTACCTTGAAGTTTTGATATGTTCAATTTAGTTTAGACATGAATTTGACATTGGTTAAGGTTGAATATGTGATTAGTGTAGTAAATTGAGTATGAATTAATCAATTACATGAATTAGGGTTTTGGGCACCTAGGGTTTGGGAGGCAAAAATGTGAGAATTGGTCAAATATTGTGTTTGACCTTGTTTGAGATGAAAAATGGTCATTTGTGACCAATTGAGATGTGTTGGAAGTGTTAGAAGTGAGTTTAAATTTGGATTGAAAATGGTCATGCGGCAGGCAATAGGACCAAGGTCCCTTTGAGGGACCAAAACTAAAAATTTACAAGTCCAATTGGTATGAGACCAATTGGGAATGAAAATAGACACAAAATGGAACATTTTTCTTTCAGGAATCATGCCTAAAAAGTGACCAAAACCTAGTGAACAAATTGACCAAATCTAGATTTATGCAGTCTGACCTGTACAAAAATGACCAAATGAACAGTGTTTGTTCATTTGGCCATAACTTGGGCTAGGTAGGTCTAAATGACCTGAAATTTTACCAGTGGACAGTGAGATATAGACCTAAAACTTTCATGAAGAACAAAACCCAAATTATGACTTAACCAAGTCATTTGGCCACCCAAAGTTGGTGACCTAAAACTGCCAGAACAAGTTTGGTGCCCAGAAATCTGGGTTAAGTCCAATCCGGTAGCCATGATTCAAATGGCTATAACTTGAGCTAAAAAACTCCAATTGAAGTGATTTAAAAAGGAGAATAAAGTTAAGATAATAAGGAACATTTTCTATGAAGAAAATTTTGCCAAATTCTAACAGTAAAATAACCAATGGAACAGTGCACTTAAGACACCAAAACTAAAATTTGCAAATTTGCCTAAAAGACTTAGAATTTGAGTAAACAACTAAAACCAACAAATTTAGTAACCAAAATGTGATATGTGGGTGAAGTTGGAATTCCCATAACTATTAAGCCTTAGAAAGTCAACAAATTGACTTGAATAGTATAGTGAATAGTAACCCCGAAACACAATTTTTAAAGAACGTCAAGTTTAGCACATTAGAGCTAGGTAAAAGTGAATTTAAATTTATTTTTGGATTTATGCTAAGTTATGATACTGAAACACTGTGAAACTATGTGTTTCAGTGGAAAAAAACATTGGGAAGGAACCCGAGGTATCGAGTTAAGGCCAAAAGGTGACTCATATAAGGTTTGTGCACAACGTATAATATCTGTAAATTTTCATCTGTATATTGTTTTGAATAATTTGAAATATTGAATTGTGATAGGTTTGCACCTAGGGTTTGGAAGAAAAAATTTGAAAATTTGTTAAATGATGTGTTTCACTTTGTTGGAGATGAAAAATGGTCATTTGTGACCAATTGATGTGTGTTGGAAGTGTTAGAACCAATTGGAAATTCGGACTGGTTATGGGCAGTATGCAGGCAGCATGACCAAGGTCCCTTTCAAGGACCATAACTAAAAATTTACAAGGCCAATTGGTATGAGGCCAATTGGGAATGAAACTAGACACAAAATGACACATTTTTCCTTTAGGAATCATGCCCAAAAAGTGACTAAAACCTAGTGAACAAATTGACCTAATCCGGACTTAGGCAATTTGACCTGTACAAAAATGACCAAATGAACAATCCTTTAGCCATAACTTGGGCTAGGCAAGTTTAAATGACCTGAAATTTTACCAGTAGAAAGCAGAGATATAGACCTACAACTTTCATGAAGAACACAAATCCAAATTATGCACTTAACTAAGTTATTTTGCCACCCAAATTTGGTGACCTAAAACTGCTAGGACCAGTTTTGGTGCTCAGAAATCTGGGTTAGGCCAATTCGGCCAACCATGTTCAAATGGCTATAACTTGAGCTACACAACTCCAAATGGAGTGATTCAAAAAGGGAAATAAAGTTAAGACAATAAGGAACAATGTCTATGAAGAAAACTTAGCCAAATTGTAACAGCAAAATGACTAATGGAATAGTGCAACATAAGACACCAAAACTAAAAATTTACAATTTTGCCTAAAAGACCTAAGTTTTAAGAAAACAACCAAAACCAACAAAATTAGTGACCAAAATATGGTATGTGGGTATGGTTGGAGTTTCCATACCTTTTAAGTATAAGAAAGTCAATATTTTGACTTGAATAGTATCATGAATAGTAACCTCAACATGAAAATTTGTAAGAATGTAAGTTTAAACATATTGGAATTAGTTATTAGAATTGTTATGAAGTAAAGATACTGAGACTCTATAAATTTTGTATTTCAGCTGAAAAAGACTCGAAAGGTCTGAGAGACTGAGTCAAGGCCTAGAGGCGACTTACGTCAGGTTTGTGCACAATAAACCTTATTTGAGCATTTTGTCATTGAAAAATTGATTTGGTATGATTTATGAAAATTTGATGTTAATCATGAATTGTGTTGCCACTTTGTGAATGAAAGTATGACTTTGGAAATTATCGGATTTCTCATGAATTATTTGAATAAAATGTTTAAAATAGATTTTTGATTCACACTTAGCATGAAAGTGCCTTATTATTCCTACTCCATTTATGGGGTGAGATTAATTATTTTTCCTCCCTCTCTGGTTTACCAGTTGAGGTTGTAGATCGGATGAGTACTCATTAGCTAGCTAGCCACTTCCCTCATTGATTTTGATTAGTGGGGTTGTAGATCGCTTTGTCGTGGTGTACAAAACGGCATTGATCGGAAATTTTTTGTAATGGCTTAAGTTGTGTATGAATAGGCAACACTATGTTTATTAAATTTTTTGACCAAAATTATGCTATAATGAGTTTTGATGATTTGTGTAATATTTAAATTGTAATTTATCAATGAATGTTTTATGTACTGCATTTTAAATTTTTTTTGTGTAGCACTGAGTATTTTTATACTTAGTGATAGCTTATTTTACTGTCGCAGATAGGAGCAAGGAAAAAGCAGCAAAGTGAGCTGCTGAACTGGAAAAGCCTTCGCTGATTTTGTACGGGTATTATTTTATACCCAATGTAATTGAGTTTGATGTAAATAAATATTATTCATATGTATTAATGAAAAGTTGAGCAATTGTACTTATAAATTGTAATAATATTATTTTTGGATTTTATATCTTTAAATTAAACTTGTGAATGCAAATTAGCTTTATTGAATGCAATGTTGATGGAATTATTTTGAAATTGTTTGATCTGAGAATTTTGAGTTGAATTGAGATTATTTGGAGGTTGGGAGTTGTGAAAAAATTTATTGGAAGTGTTTTTCTCAGGTATTTGAAGAACTGTTTTCTCAAAATACAGACGGCACTCTGCCGAAATTTTTATAAAATTTGCGAAAAAATAAAATGGGACAAAAATTTTAAGTAGTTTTAAAACTTCAAATAAATGATTTTAATTCCTACCAAAATGCTTACCACTTTCAAAATGTAAGAAAATGGTTTTAAAATCCCTTGTAGGATACTTAATGAGTTATTGGTAGGTGAAGTTTGGTAGTTCATTAGGTATTCTACGGGATCATGTCATGCCTTATAGAGGAGTGAGGTGTGACAATCCTAGCACAATGGACCAACCCGAGCAGAGGAATACACTAGAAAGAGGGAAAGCCATGCATCGAGGGGAAGAAATAGAGACTTCAGATGTAGTTGCCGGTACGTTCTTAACTTTTAAAAGGAATAATTATGTACTATTTGATTCCGACTCTACTTATTTATATGCTAATGCTAGAATTATATGTTCTACTACTATTCCCTTGCATGGAAATAAATTTTGATGTATTAGTGATTAGTCTTTTAGGATAAGTATTACGATAATAAGCATGATTGGAATAAATTTTGGAAATGTTTCTAGTGAGAGACATCTCCTAGACTACGATAAATTATAAAGTTAATTAGTAAGCCTAATTAGGTAAGGCAAAAGGACCTAAAAGTAAGTTATAGTAATATAGCTATCTTATATACGGGTAAAGGTATTACTGCTGATAGATGTTAGTGGGTACCATAATCAAAATAAGTTTAAGATATTAGTGGATTTAAGAGAAATAAGATATAGGGAAGGTTGATCTATTGGGATGTATCATAGTAACTATACAATATTCTTGAACTGTAAGTTGCAAATTTCAGTACTGACTTGGGATTTATTTGGAGAGCTACATACTACCGAAGGATAAGAATAGTTACAAATGGCTTTTGCTCTGGTATAAATGTACCAGAATAGAGTTTTATTACTAGAATTGAGTTTGAAAATCCTAATTCGGGATTTAAAACTCTATAATTAGAATATCAAAAGATCATGGTTGCAAAGTAGTGAGAGTTAACGACTCCGTTACCCTAGCACGGATTATAGTACATTAGGAATTGTTATGGGACTAGAGATTTTAGTGTGTTCAAAATTTAAAAATAACACCTATAAGGCTAAGTCATCCAATCTCCGATATGGGGTTTATAGTTGTTATGGTATTGCAATGGATCTTTTGCTCAAAGTTTAGTAAGGAACAATATTCTATTTGTGTAGCAGTAAGACACAAAATATGATTTTGTTCCCCTGGAAGAGACTGGATGCTATGGATGATAATTATAACTTATAAAACAGTTAAGAAATGATGTTCTACTGATAACAGTAATTCAATAGGAACTAGTTGGTCAGGTATTCTTTAGGAAGAGCACAATTTTATTGTGTAGATCATAAGGATTAGATTAGGATTAATGCGAAACTTTTGAATAGCATGGGAAAAAGGAGAGTCCGGTAGACTCCCTTCTTAAGGTTAAAGAATTGTTTATGGTTCAATTAAAAAAAAAAAAAAAGAAGGGTAATGATCGCAAAATGGCAAAAAATAAGCTATAGGATATCGGTAGATAAAAGAAAATATAAAAGTAAAAATTTGAATAATTGGTTAAACGTGATAGAGAAATGTTACGAATGTAACACCCCTATTTACATAGCTTGGTATATTTCACTATTCCAGTGACCGGTGTCGGTCTGAACAATTAAGAGGATTAGAACCACACTTAAGACAACTAGATAAGCTCTGAACACAAATTTTTAGTAATTGTCAATTAGTTAAGTATAAATAAGAAAAATAGAACACAAGAAGTTAAATGAGCCGAGAGTCACAGCGATGTGTGACCTTCTTGGGAAGGATTGCGAAGTCGATTTAAACTCAAATTTTGAACCGTAAAATGTGACGCTGCGGTCCTTAGGACTATTGTTAACACAGTGGAAAAGAGAAAATCACGAAAAAGAATTGTTAAGCAAGTCAAATAATTAGGTCAGGGATCCAGAAGAAATATTGAATTATTTGCAAACCAGGTCGAACCGACGAGGGCAATTTGGTCAATTGACCCCGAGAGCTGACTCCTGACCTAACTGTCAAATAAAATCGGAGAAAAAAAAATTTTGGAATCAGAAATTAAATTAAAGAACTAAGGGAAAAATAAATTTAAAAAAAAAAGAAAAAGGAAAAGTAGAAATTGGTGACATCATGCATGATGTCATAAACAATAATTAAAAAAAGAAATAAATTTGGATAATTTTGGTCTTCCTAAGGGATAAACTCATAAAAGAAAAAGAAAAGAAATAAAAAAACACTCATCTTCTCAAGTTGCCGTCCCATATCTCTCTCTCCCTCACCCTCACTTTCCTCCATTAAAGCTCATTTTGAGCTTGAAGAACTCCTTGATCTAGCCATAAATCCCATAGTCCCCTTAATTAAACCTTGCCTTTTAGTCTTGAAAAGAAGCTTGAGCAAGAAAGAAAGAAGAAAAGAAGAAGGGAATTGAAGATTGAAAATCAAAGGTTGAGGTTAGTGAGCAAACTTCCATTTCTTAGTTTAATTTCTATGTTTTTTGTTCAAGTAGCTTAGATTTTAACTTAAAATTAAAAGAAAATAATTGTTGGAGGACTAGAGGAAGATTAGGCCAGCTAGGGTTTTGATGTGTGTATGCATGAATTTGATTGAATTCAAAGTGTAGGTAAGCTTGCATGAGTATAGAAGTAATGCTAGTATTCTTGAAATTAGTTAAATACAATAAATATGTGAATTAGGGTTTGACGCCAAGGGTTTGGAAGACAAAAATGTGAGAATGTGTTAAATGGTGTGTTGGACTTGGCTTGAGGTGAGAAATGGTCATTTGTGACCAATTGGAGCATTTTAGAAGTGTTGGAAACAAATGCAAATTCAGATTGCTTAGGGTCACGCTGCAGGCACAAGGACCAAGGTCCCTTTCAGGGACCAAAACTAAAAATTTACAAGTCCAATTGGTGTGAGGCCAATTGAGAATGAAACTAGACACAAAATGACACATTTTTCATTTAGGAATCATGCCCAAAAAGTGACCAAAACCTAGCGAACGAATTGACCAAATCTAGAATAGGCAATCTGACTTATACAAAAATGACCAAATGAATAGTGTTTGTTCATTTTCCCATAACTTGGGCTAGTCAGGTCTAAATAACCTCAAATTTTACCAATGAAAAGCTGAGATATAGACCTAAAACTTTTATGAAGAACACAAACCCAAATTATGCACTTAACTAAGTCATTTGGCCACCCAAAATTGGTGACCTAAAGCTGCTAGAACCAGTTTGGTGCCCAGAAATCTGGGTTAAGTCCAATCCGGTTGCCATGATTCAAATGGCTATAACTTGAGCTACAAAACTCCAATTGGAGTGATTCAAAAAGGAGAATAAATTTAAGAAAATAAGGAACAATTTCTATGAAGAAAACTTAGCCAAATTCTAACAGCAAAGTGATCAATGGAACAGTGCAACATAAGACACCAAAACTGAAAATTTGCAATTTTGCCTAAAAGACCTAAGTTTGGAGAAAACAACCAAAACAACAAAATTGGTGACCAAAATGTGGTATGTGAGTATAGTTGGAGTTTCCATACCTTTTAAGTGTAAGAAAGTCAATATTTTGACTTGAATAGTATCATGAATAGTAACCTCAACATGAAAATTTGTAAAAATATAAGTTTAAACATATTGGAATTAGTTATTGGAATTGTTATGAAGTAAAGATACTGAGACACTATAAATTTTGTGTTTCAGCTGAAAAAGAACCTCAAGGGACAAAAGACTGAGTTAAGGCCTAGGGGCGACTCACGTCAGGTTTGTGCACATTAAACCCTATTTAAGCATTTTATCATTGAAAAATTGATTTAGTACGCATTATGAGTTTAAGAACTTTTGTGTTGCCACTTTGTGAATGAAAATATAACTTTGGAAATTGATTTGATTTTTGTATGCAATATTTGAATAAATTGTTTTAAATTGATTTCGGATTCACTCTTAGCATGACAGTGCCATATTATTCCCTCATTTATGTGGTTGAGATCGATTATTTTCCTCCCTCTCTGGTTACTAGTTGATCGGATGAGTACTCATTAGCTAGCTAGCCACCTCTCTCATTGATTTCGATTAATGGGGTTGTAGATTGCTTTGTCGTGATGTACAACGCGGCATTGATCAGAAATTTTGTGTCATGGCTTAAGTTGTGTATGAATTGGCAACACTGTGTTTATTAAATTATTTGATCCAAAATTGTGATGTAATGAGTTTTGATAATTTGCGAAATGTAATTGTGCAATATTTAAATTGTGTTTTGTCAATGAATGTTTTATGTATTGTATTTCAAATTTTTATTATGTACCACTGAGTATTCTTATACTCAGCAATAGCTTATTGCATATAAGGGCAAGGAGCAAACAGCAGAGTGAGCTGCTACTGAGATAGAAGACTTCACTGATCCTTTTTGTATAGGTATTTATTTATACCCTTGTAATTATTTGATGTAAACATTGTAGTGTTATATGTATCAATGTAAAGTTGAGCAGTTGTACAATAAATTGTAATAATGTTATTTTGGATTTTCTTTTTGTAAATTAAGTACTATATGCAATGTGAATGAAATTGTAAAGTATTTTGAGATGACAAATTTTTGGTTAAATTGTGGAATTGTGTTGACTTGAGTTGATTTGGGTTGGGAGTTGTGAAAAAATTTATTGGAAGTGTTTTTTTTAGGTATTTGAAGAATTGTTTTCCCAAAATATAGACGACACTTTACCGAAATTTTTATAAAATTTGCGAAAAAATAAAATGGACGAAAAAAATTTTACTAATTTTGAAACTTCAATTAAATGTTTTTAACTCCTACCAAAATGCTCACCACTTCCAAAATGTAAGAAAATAGTTTTAAAATCCCTTGTAGTGTACTTAATGAATTATCGGTAGGTGAAGTTCAGTAGTTCATTAGGTATTCTACGGGATCATATTATGCCTTACAGAGGGGTAAGGTGTGACATGTTTTAGTGGTATCAGAGCATGGTTTTGCAATAAATTTTGACTATGTATGTGTAACACCCTCTCGATAGCAACTCCGTACATTCTACTGTTCCGGTGACCGGTGTCGGTCCGGACAGCTAGAACGTCCGGAAAAATATTTAAACTAAAGTCAGGAACCATAATTAACTCAAATATTAATAAGAAAAATTTAGGAAAAATTTTTGAAATAAAATACAACCAAGTTAAACGAGCTGGTGCCCAAGCGATGGGTAACCAGAGTGAAGTTGCGGTTCTAGCAATGAGGAGCCCTAGACCAGGGGAAAAATTCATAAAATAATTTTTGGGACTCCAGAGAAGGGTCATTGAGGTTCCTATGGCATTAGAATGCCAAGAAAATATTTAGAAAATTTTTTCAATCGGTACAGACAATTTTGACCCGTTAAGCCAAACGGAGGGCATTTTGGTCATTTCGCCTTCAGAGACGATTTTTGGCCGACTTGTCCAGTTGAGTAAATAATTATTATGACATAAAATATGAATTAAGGTTGATGAAAAATTAATTTAAAGTTAGTAGAAAAGAAAAGAAAAGAAAAATAAAGAAAATTAGGGATAATGACATCACATGATGTCATTATCTTACTCCCAACCAATCACAAGTTAACAAGCATTCTTAAAACATTTAAAAGATACAAAATGGACCAAAAATTCTGGTCATCTTCTTCTTCTTCTTCCTCAAAACGTGACCTCTCTTCCATAGCCCTTCATAAAAATTTCTTGCATCACTTCCATTTTCCTATGAATTTCCACTATAAAACCCTAGACACCTTTCATTAAAACTTGTCCATACCTCTTGGGGAAGTGTTTGGCAGCCTAGAAAAGGAAGGAAAGTGAAGTTTGAGCTTGGAAAATTCTGCCCTACAAGAGGTTAGTGCACTTACACACCTTAAACTCTTTATTTCCATGATAAGAGACTTGAATTAAGTAAAAAAATTGTAGCTTAAATGAATAAAAATTGTGCGTATGTCCACCATGAATTTCGGCTGCCCTAATGAAGGAATAGGAATGAGTGTTTTTGATGAACTTAGAGTGAACTAGAAATCATGTTTAAAGTATATGAATATAAGAATAATGAATTAGTAGCTAACTAAGGTGAATTATGTAAACCAAGAATTTGAGCTAGGGTTTTGGGAGTAAAGTGTGGACTTGGCTTATGAATTGATTAATGGACATTTTAATGGTCAATTAGTGACCATTTGAGGCAAGTTAATCATAATTTGGAGTGAACTAATGCATGGCAAACTGAAATGGATGTGCTGCCTAGAGACAGCAGAAATGAGGCTGTGAGTTCAGCCTGTTTGGACTGCCATATCTTTGGCTGTGTAGGTCCAATTGGTGTTTGGCTAATTGGACATGAAACTAGACTTATAATGGCATAATTTTTCTGGAGAAACCATGCCCAAAAGACCAAAGCAAGTGGACCAAAAGTTGGCCTCATTCCGGATACCCTGCAACCAGCACCTGCAGAAATGACCAAATGAACAGTAACTGTTCATTTGGCCATAACTCACTGTAGATATGGTCAATTGACCTGAAATTTTTACAGAAAAAATTTAAGACATATACAAACAACTTTCATGAAGAAACCTACCCCAAATTATGACCAGAACCTAACCCAAATGGCAGTCACATTCACTGTTCATTGTACTGTAGATTTGGTAATTCTGCAGTTTTTCTAACCCGGCCAGCTGTGGTTTTTGGATCATATCTGGGGCTACAAAACTCCAAATGGAGTGATTCAAAAAAGGAAATTCAACTAGACAAAATAAGGAACAACTTTCATGTTTACCATTTCCTCAAATTCCCACTGCAACAGTGCTTAATGGAACAGTAAAGTTAAGCTTCAAAAACTGAAAATTCTGCTCTCTTGTGTTAAGCTTAGAAATTGTAATGGTAATCAATTCCAATAGGTTTTAAATGTAAAATGTGGTGCATTGGGAGTGTTAAAACCAATGTACCTATTTTCTATCCAAAAGTCAACATTTTTGTTGACCAATGAGGTGAATAGTGACACCAAAACTTGAAATTCAAAGTTTAAAATTTAGAAATGCATCTAGGGGACTTTAAATTGCAATTGGCAATTAATACTAGCAAATATAAAACTCAAAATGTGGGATCTTGGTGTAATTAGAATTAATATATCCATTAAGTATAAAAAAAAGTCAACATTTTGGTTGACTAGTAAGGTGAATAGTAATCAAAATGATTAGTAAATTAAGATAAAGACCTAGAACCAATTCTGTGACACCCCTTACCCGGCTACAGTGTATCCGAGTAAGCTATGTCACACGGTGTACCGGCACACTCTATTTTACCTTAATTAATTTTTTTGTAAAAGTTTTGAATATAGTTTGTGAAATACAGTTCATTTATTGAAATTATAATTTATTTGAGGTTCCAGAAATTTTATAGAAAATCCGGCAGAATACCGGCTAAAAATGGAGAAAACAGTTCTTCGGAACCTGTTAAAAACACTTCCAAATAATTTCCAAACAATCCCAACTTTAATTTATCAACAAAATCTCAATATCAAGATATCCACAACATTTCTCAATTTCAGTTCTCAATAACCTTTTCATTTCTCAAACATCCATTTTTCATAATACTCATATACAAACAATAAATAAATGCTCAAATTTTGCATTCATAGCCATAACTTTCATTATTTACATGAACACCAGAATACATTACATAAGTTCAAATACATATGAGAAAGTAAAAATTAGCTACAAAATATCAAAATGACACCTAGTGTCCTACCAATGCACTGCAGAAGTTGAGGTGACACGGACACTGTGCAGAACTGCCGGACAGACTCACCCAGTCTGCAGTCTACTGGGCTCACGATCTGTATCTCCAGTACCCACGCGTGGCAAAAGCAACGCGCTAAGCAATAATGCTTAGTGGTGCAATAGTATAATAAAAGAAAATAGCAAAAAAAAAATAAGTATGTATAGAATGTGTATGATTTCTTTGTTTGGTATTGGTGTATCCATTATTTCATTATCTTTGTCCGCTTTCATTCATTTGGTTGCCCAAGTAACCTACACTAGATGACTGGACTGGATAACGGGTAAACTGGCACTGGGTATCAAGTACCTCGGGCCATCACACCATCGGTCACATATGCATCTCCCGGTGTGCAATAGAACAGCTAACAAGCTGTGATAACATCAGGCACAAGGCCAAAGCTCAATACAAGGTCATAATGGCTAAAAGCCATAAAATCACAGAATGGCAAATTGCCATGTGCAGTACTACTAACTGAACCCTATTGGCATGCCAAACTATCCAAACCAATCTTGTTAGGTATACTAGGGCATTTGAAACTTTTAAATTCTTCAATTTGTGAATTTCAAGTTTTGGTGTTACTATTCACCTCATTGGTCAACAAAAATGTTGACTTTTGGATAGACAGTATGTACATTGACTTTGGCACTCCCAATATACCACATTTTACATTTAAAACTTATTAGAATTGGTCACCATTACCATTTCTAACTTAAAACCAAGAGGGCAGAAAATTTCAGTTTTTGAAGCATAAGTTTACTGTTCCATTAAGCACTATTGCAGTAGGAATTTGAAGAAATGACAAACATGAAAGTTGTTTCTTATTTTGTCTAGTTGAATATCTTTTTTTGAATCACTCCATTTGGAGTTTTTTAGCTCCAGATATGGCCCAAAAACCACAGCTGGCCGGATTTCCAAAACTGCAGAATTACCAAATCTACAGTACCATGAACAGTGACTGTGATTGCATATTTGAATAGGTTCTGGCCATAATTTGGGGTAGGTTTCTTAATGAAAGTTGTTTGTCTATGTCTTAACTTGTTTCTGTAAAAATTTCAGGTCAATTGACCAAATCTACAGTGAATTATGGCTAAATGAACAGTTACTATTCATTTGGTCATTTCTGCAGGTGCTGTTGCAGGGTATCCGGATTGGGGCCATCTTTTGGTCCTCTTGCTTTGGTCTTTTGGGCATGGTTTCTTCAGAAAAAATGTGCCATTATAAGCCTAGTTTCATGTGCAATTGGCCAAACACCAATCGGACCAACACAGCCAAAGTTATGACTGTCTAATTGGACTGGAATCTCAGTCACCATTGCTGCTGTCCCTAGGCAGCATAGTCATTCTCTTTGCCATGCTATTTTTCAGTCCATATTATGGTCAACTTACCTAAAATGGTCACTAATTGACCCTTAAAATGTTCTCTAACAATTTCCTAAGCCAAGCCAAATTTTCACTTCTCAAAACCCTAGCTTCACTTTATGTTTTCTACAAAATGCCTTAGTTAGCATACCAATTTATTATCCATGTAGATATATATCTTAAACATCATTTCTATTTCAGTCTAAGTCCAACAAAACACTCATTCCTATTCCTTCAATAGGGCAGCCGAAATTCATGTACACATACACATGACTTTTGTTCATTTAAATTACATTTTCTTACTAAGTTCAAGTCC
Source organism: Hevea brasiliensis (assembly GCF_030052815.1). Taxonomy (NCBI): domain Eukaryota; kingdom Viridiplantae; phylum Streptophyta; class Magnoliopsida; order Malpighiales; family Euphorbiaceae; genus Hevea; species Hevea brasiliensis. The sequence goes on from NC_079499.1 coordinate 53,855,780, forward strand.
CTATTCATGAAATTATAGAGTTTTAGGTATATAGTGCACTAACCTTTAAGTGGCAGAATTTTCCCAAGCTCAAAACTTCACTTTCTTTCCTTTTCTTGGCTGCCAAACACTCTCCCAAGATGAGTGGACAAATTTTAATGAAGAGAAGAAGGGATTTTATGGTGGAATGAAGAGGGGAAATAGAGCTTGATGGAGTGTTAATGGTGGTTTAGGGCAAGGGCATGGGTTCGGCTGGTTGGGGAAGAAGAATGGCAGATTGTATTTTTAATTCTTTGGTCTTGCTTGTCTCTTTTATTGGTTAATTAAAGGGTTGTCTAATTCTGATTGGTGGAAGTTTTTAAATGACATCATAATGATGTCATATTTGGCTTTTTTATTGATTTTTCTTTTCTTTTCATCACTACTCATTTTCAATTTCATTTTTAGTAATATTTATTCATATTTTATGTCATATTAATTATTTATTTAACTGGACAAGTTGGCCAAAAATCACCTCTGAAGGCGAAATGACCAAAATGTCCTCCGTTTGGCTTAATGGGTCAAAATTGTCTGTACCGATTGAAAAATTTTTCTAGGTATTTTCTTGGCATTCTAATGCCATAGGAACCTCAATGACTCTTCTCTGGAGTCTCAAAAATTATTTTATGAATTTTTCCCCTGGTCTAGGGCTTCTCGTTGCGAGAACCGCAACTTCCCTCTGGTTACCCATCGCTAGGGCACCGGCTCGTTTAACTTGGTTGTATTTTATTTCTAAAATTTTTTACCAAATTTTTCTTATTAATATTTGAGTTAATTATGGTTCCTCACTTTAGTTTAAATATTTTTCCGGACATTCTAGCTGTCCGGACCGACACTGGTCACCGGAACAGCAGGATGTACGGAGTAGTTACCTGGAGGGTGTTACAAATTCTAAGCTTAAATGCTTAGAATTGTATGGCAAATGTGGACTATGCATCCTAGTCAAAATTGTTAAAAAGAAATTAAGGCTATAAATTTGAAATCCATGAAATATTTATAGATTACTTGAAACATGAAAAATAAGTCACCTAATTGATGTGAATAAATAGTTAGGGCTTATATGCCCATCACAAATGGAATTCATAAAATATTAATAACTCAACTTGAAATATAAAAATTGTAATTACATGAGTAGATTCTTGAATGAATAAATGAGAAAGGAAAAATGTTTTGAATACAATGGTACATGTGAACCATTGTTTAGAATTGTGATCAATATGAATAACATAATAAATGAATAGATGAACCATATTAATGTATGAATGAGACATTAGTTTTCATTATTGTAGAAAGGAAAAGTACTTTGAGTACAATGGTATAAAAGGATAATTGATGTGAATTGTGATCATATGAATGATCAAATGAATGTATGAATTATAATTGAAATTTATCATGAAATAATGAAGTCAAAAAATACAATATATTAATATTTAATGATATTATGTGCCCTTGTATTGCCTAGACATGTGTGTCAGATTGGATAGTTTGGCATGCCAATAGGGTATTGTTTTAGCAGTACTACGAAAGGCTTTATGCCCATATTCATGGCTTTATGCCCGCATTCATGGCTTTATGCCAATATTCATGGCTTTTATGCCCGATTATGTGTTATCATGGCTTTTTAGCCATACTGACTGCATACGTGGTTGACGTTCCGCGTCCCATGGTATGACGGCCCGAGGCACCGCGGTGTCCAGTGCCAACGACCCGTTATCCAGTTTAGTCAGCCTGTCGTAGGTTACTTGGGCAGTGTAATCTATTGAAATAAATTAAGACTATTAGTAATTAAAAATATTAGAAATCAAATAAATGAGTTAATAAGACTTCAAAAGAATTAGTTAGAATTATGAAATGATCCAAACCACATAAAAAAAATTGTTAAGTAAAATGATAAAAGAGTTGCAAAAATAGGTATAACTTAACTAAATATTTTAAATGTACCTTCTATTGCCATATAAATATAAACTGAGTATTTTTATTAATTCTGTATGTTGTACATTATCACTGTGAATTTCGGAATTAAACGCTTCCAAAGCGAAACAAATGAGAACAAAAGATAATTAATATTAGACACATTGTATTAAATTAAACAGATTATTAAATATTCAAATTGTGCTTCGTTCTTTCTTTATTTGTATATTTTATTTTCTTGTTCTTTTATTGCACCACTAAGCAGCAATGCTTAGCGTGATGGATTTGTTTTCTCGCGCAGATACTTTGACTAAGATTTTTGGAGTCCAGATCTGCAGAAGTGGCTAGAGTATTCAAGGTTGTCACCTCCTCAGCAATGCATGTAGATAGGGCCCATATAGATCATATTTTGTATTTAGTATAAAATGCTAGATATTGTATTATAATGTAGATTATGAGCAGGTAATTAATAGAAATGTAATGTAATTTAATAAATTAGCTTTTTCATATGTAATTAATTTATATATCATGTAAATTATGAAATTATGTAAATTAAAGAAATTTGAAAATTTTACTTATGTGATTTGAGCATGAATGAGATTGTATGGATTCGAAGACAGATTTGAAATATATAGATAATGCATGGAAATGAATATGAAATTGAGATATATGAATAAGATGTGAATTATGAGATGGTTATGAAAATAATTGATGAGATTTTATTTGTAAAATATTATTGAAACTTTCAAACAGGTAAATAGTAAAATACGTCAACTGGTAATAAAATAGGGGAAACTCCGCTGGTTTCCCCGTCGAAAAATTTATTAATATTAAAATATATCGAGATTAAAATATGAAAGGAATAAAGTAAGATAAGATAGGGTGCTCCGGCACCGAATGTAGCACACTTTGCTCGGCTACACTGTAGTCGGGTGAGGGGTGTTACATTTATTGGTATCAGAGCACGGTTTAGGCATTTCTAGGCATAGATAGATAGAATAAGATTGTGTGCATAACATGCATTGCATTCATATGAGTTGAGGTGACACTAATTCAGATCTATTTTCATGGTTATTTTAGGTTAAGGTATGAACTCAGAGTCGTAGAGGGCAGTAGAAGAAGAAGTAGTAAGCCGTATCCCGACTGGAAGTGGTATTGGAAATCGGGAAGATCCTGCTCCACCAGTGCAAGATGTGCCTGTACAACCCCAACAGGCCTTGTTTGAGCAGATGACTGGATTCTTTCGACAGATGACTAGGGTTATTCCACCACTGCCTCAACGAAAATCACCTCTAGGAAAAATTAGGAAGTATGGAGCTATAGATTTCAATGGAAAAAAGGAAGACGATTCTTCAGCGGCTGAGTATTGGTTAGAAAGGATTGAAAGAGTCCTGCAACAGTGCCATTGCACACCAGAACAGAGTTTGGAGTGTGCAGTTTCGTTGTTACAAGAAGCTACATATCGATGGTGGAATGTCGTAACCAAGGTAGTGCCACCAGCCGACGTAACTTGGAAATTCTTTCTGATAGAGTTCAGAAAGAAATATATTAGCTGTGTTCATGAAATGGAACAGAAGAGGAGTGGTCATCAGCAAAAGAGGAAATTTGGACCGTCTAGTAATAAGAGGCCAAGAGAACAGTTAAGTCAGACATCTAATCAAAGTAGGAGATCTAAACTCAGGCCTATACCCAAAAGAGATCAACCAGAAACACTAGTAGTGAGTGCGCCAGGACAAGCAAGAAAATGTGGCCATTGTAACAAGTGGCATAAAGGTGAATGTAGGGGATTGACTGGAGCCTGTTATAGATGTGGGGCCATAGACCATCGTCTGAAAGATTGTCCTAAGAGGAATTTACCACGGACCCAAACAGAGGTAGTGGAAGGACCAAGTACAACAGTAACACCACTTCCAAATGTTACCCAAGTCGGAGAGGAACAAGAAGCCCCAGATGTGAATTTGAGGTAAAGTATTTCCTTTATGATATGCCTAAGTGTATAATAATAGATTCAAAAAAAAAAGAAGTAGACAGATGGAGTAATAGAAAGGTAAAAGAATTATCTCAGAACCCAAAACACCCAGTAAATTTCGAGGACGAAATTTAAATTAGAGGGGAAGAGTTGTAACATCCTCTTGGTAGCAACTCCGTACATTCTACTGTTCCGGTGACCGGTGTCGGTCCGGACAGCTAGAACGTTCGGAAAAATATTTAAACTAAAGTCAGGAACCATAATTAACTCAAATATTAATAAGAAAAATTTAGGAAAAATTTTTGAAATAAAATACAACCAAGTTAAACGAGCCGGTGCCCAAGCGATGGGCAACCAGAGTGAAGTTGCGGTTCTCGCAACGAGGAGCCCTAGACTCGGGGAAAAATTCATAAAATAATTTTTGGGACTCCAGAGAAGGGTCATTGAGGTTCCTATGGCATTAGAATGCCAAGAAAATATTTAGAAAAATTTTTCAATCGGTACAGACAATTTTGACCCGTTAAGCCAAACGGAGGGCATTTTGGTCATTTCGCCTTCAGAGATGATTTTTGGCCGACTTGTCCAGTTGAGTAAATAATTATTATGACATAAAATATGAATTAAGGTTGATGAAAAATTAATTTAAAGTTAGTAGAAAAGAAAAGAAAAGAAAAATAAAGAAAATTAGGGATAATGACATCACATGATGTCATTATCTTACTCCCAACCAATCACAAGTTAACAAGCAATCTTAAAACATTTAAAAGGTACAAAATGGACCAAAAATTTTGGTCATCTTCTTCTTCTTCTTCCTCAAAATGTGACCTCTCTTCCATAGCCCTCCATAAAAATTTCTTGCATCACTTCCATTTTCCCATGAATTTCCACTATAAAACCCTAGACACCTTTCATTAAAACTTGTCCATACCTCTTGGGGAAGTGTTTGGCAGCCTAGAAAAGGAAGGAAAGTGAAGTTTGAGCTTGGAAAATTCTGCCCTACAAGAGGTTAGTGCACTTACACACCTTAAACTCTTTATTTCCATGATAAGAGACTTGAATTAAGTAAAAAAATTGTAGCTTAAATGAATAAAAATTGTGTGTATGTCCACCATGAATTTCGGCTGCCCTAATGAAGGAATAGGAATGAGTGTTTTTGATGAACTTAGAGTGAACTAGAAATCATGTTTAAAGTATATGAATATAAGAATAATGAATTAGTAGCTAACTAAGGTGAATTGTGTAAACCAAGAATTTGAGCTAGGGTTTTGGGAGTAAAGTGTGGACTTGGCTTATGAATTGATTAATGGACATTTTAATGGTCAATTAGTGACCATTTGAGGCAAGTTAATCATAATTTGGAGTGAACTAATGCATGGCAAACTGAAATGGATGTGCTGCCTAGAGACAGCAGAAATGAGACTGTGAGTTCAGCCTGTTTGGACTGCCATATCTTTGGCTGTGTAGGTCCAATTGGTGTTTGGCCAATTGGACATGAAACTAGACTTATAATGGCATAATTTTTCTGAAGAAACCATGCCCAAAAGACCAAAGCAAGTGGACCAAAAGTTGGCCTCATTCCGAATACCCTGCAACCAGCACCTGTAGAAATGACCAAATGAACAGTAACTGTTCATTTGGCCATAACTCACTGTAGATATGGTCAATTGACCTGAAAGTTTTACAGAAACAAGTTAAGACATAGACAAACAACTTTCGTGAAGAAACCTACCCCAAATTATGACCAGAACCTAACCCAAATGGCAGTCACAGTCACTGTTCATTGTACTGTAGATTTGGTCATTCTGCAGTTTTTCCAACCCGGCCAGCTGTGGTTTTTGGACCATATCTGGGGCTACAAAACTCCAAATGGAGTGATTCAAAAAGGAAATTCAACTAGACAAAATAAGGAACAAGTTTCATGTTTACCATTTCCTCAAATTCCCACTGCAACAGTGCTTAATGAAACAGTAAAATTAAGCTTCAAAAACTGAAAATTCTGCTCTCTTGTGTTAAGCTTAGAAATGGTAATGGTAATCAATTCCAACAGGTTTTAAATGTAAAATGTGGTGCATTGGGAGTGTTAAAACCAATCTACCTATTTTCTATCCAAAAGTCAACATTTTTATTGACCAATGAGATGAATAGTGACACCAAAACTTGAAATTCAAAGTTTAAAATTTAAAAATGCATCTAGGGGACTTTAAATTGCAATTGGCAATTAATACTAGCAAATATAAAACTCAAAATGTGGGATCTTGGTGTAATTAGAATTAATATATCCATTAAGTATAAAAAAAAGTCAACATTTTGGTTGACTAGTAAGGTGAATAGTAATCAAAATGATTAGTAAATTAAGATGAAGACCTAGAACCAATTCTAAGCTTAAATGCTTAGAATTGTATGACAAATGTGGACTATGCATCCTAGTCAAAATTGTTAAAAAGAAATTAAGGCTATAAATTTGAAATCCATGAAATATTTATGGATTACTTGAAACATGAAAAATAAGTCACCTAATTGATGTGAATAAATAGTTAGGGCTTATATGCCCATCACAAATGGAATTTATAAAATATTAATAACTCAACTTGAAATTTAAAAATTGTAATTACATGAGTAGATTCTTGAATGTATAAATGAGAAAGGAAAAATGTTTTGAATACAATGGTACATGTGAACCATTGTTTAGAATTGTGATCAATATGAATAACATAATAAATGAATAGATGAACCATATTAATGTATGAATGAGACATTAGTTTTCATTACTGTAGAAAGGAAAAGTACTTTGAGTACAATGGTATAAAAGGATAATTGATGTGAATTGTGATCATATGAATGATCAAATGAATGTATGAATTATAATTGAAATTTATCATGAAATAATGAAGTCATAAAATACAATATATTAATATTTAATGATATTATGTGCCCTTGTATTGCCTAGACATGTGTGTCAGATTGGATAGTTTGGCATGCCAATAGGGTATTGTTTTAGCAGTACTGCGAAAGGCTTTATGCCCGTATTCATGGCTTTATGCCCGCATTCATGGCTTTATGCCAACATTCATGGCTTTTATGCCCGATTATGTGTTATCATGGCTTTTTAGCCATACTGACTGCATACGTGGTTGACGTTCCGCGTCCCATGGTATGACGGCCCGAGGCACCGCGGTGTCCAGTGCCAATGACCAGTTATCCAGTTTAGTCAGCCTGTCGTAGGTTACTTGGGCAGTGTAATCTATTGAAATAAATTAAGACTATTAGTAATTAAAAATATTAGAAATCAAATAAATGAGTTAATAAGACTTCAAAAGAATTAGTTAGAATTATGAAATGATCCAAACCACATAAAAAAATTGTTAAGTAAAATGATAAAAGAGTTGCAAAAATAGGTATAACTTAACTAAATATTTTAAATGTACCTTCTATTGCCATATAAATATAAACTGAGTATTTTTATTAATTCTGTATGTTGTATATTATCACTGTGAATTTCGGAATTAAACGCTTCCAAAGCGAAACAAATGAGAACAAAAGATAATTAATATTAGACACATTGTATTAAATTAAACAGATTCTTAAATATTCAAATTATGCTTCGTTCTTTCTTTATTTGTATATTTTATTTTCTTGTTCTATTATTGCACCACTAAGCAGCAATGCTTAGCGCGATGGATTTGTTTCCTCGCGCAGGTACTTTGACTAAGATTTTTGGAGTCCAGATCTGCAGAAGTGGCTGGAGTATTCAAGGTTGTCACCTCCTCAGCAATGCATGTAGATAGGGCCCATATAGATCATATTTTGTATTTAGTATAAAATGCTAGATATTGTATTATAATGTAGATTATGAGCAGGTAATTAATAGAAATGTAATGTAATTTAATAAATTAGCTTTTTCATATGTAATTAATTTATATATCATGTTAATTATGAAATTATGTAAATTAAAGAAATTTGAAAATTTTACTTATGTGATTTGAGCATGAATGAGATTGTATGGATTCGAAGACAGATTTGAAATATATAGATAATGCATGGAAATGAATATGAAATTGAGATATATGAATGAGATGTGAATTATGAGATGGTTATGAAAATAATTGATGAGATTTTATTTGTAAAATATTATTGAAACTTTCAAACAGGTAAATAGTAAAATACGTCAACTGGTAATAAAATAGGGGAAAGTCCGCTGGTTTCTCCGTCGAAAAATTTATTAATATTAAAATATATCGATATCAAAATATGAAAGGAATAAAGTAAGATAAGATAGGGTGCTCCAGCACCGAATGTAGCACACTTTGCTCGGCTACACTGTAGACGGGTGAGGGGTGTTACAGTATGTGAATATTTCTTTGATAAGTACAACTGCTCAAGTGCCTTTAATTGATACATATGACATATTTACATCATGAATATGCACTAACGGAGGTCAACCTCCTTGTGTTTGATCTCAGGAAGTAGAAATTTTTGAGAAATGGAATGGAAGAGGGAGATTATTCCGTGGAACAATTTGTTGAGGCTGAGGTTCAAGGGAAAGCCCCAGCACTCCAGAACGTGAGTGGGTCACCACTCGGCTCCTACTCCAAAGACCAGTTTCTGCTCGGTTGCAGCAGATGGCTGCGTTTTTTCAACAAATGGCGAGAAATGTGTCCCCTCAAGTTCAGATGCTAGCACCTATAGTATAACCACTGCCCTCGGCTCGGCAATATGAAAAATTGATAAAATTTGGGGCCACCGAGTTTAAGGGCACTGTGGATCCACTAGAGGCAGAACAGTGGTTGGAAAGAATGGAATAGGTTTTCAGAAAGCTACAGTGTACTGAAGAATTAAAATTTGAATATTCAGTATCTCTTCTCCAAGGGGATGCATATGAATGGTGGAAGACCATCCCCCACAGCCTGGTTGAGCCACCTGTGTTGACCTGGTCAGACTTTTTGAGGGAGTTTCGATAAAAGTGGGTCCTTGATGCTTATGTGGATATGAAGTTACAAGAATTCCTGAGTTTGAAACAAGAGGATAGAACAATAGCAAAGTATGAAGGGGACTTTTCAAGGCTAAGCCACTATGCTGGAAGCCTAGTCTCCACCCCTAGAGACAGATGTAAGAGGTTTGAGTCCAGGTTAAGGCCGAATCTGAGGATGCAAGTTGTGGGATTTAGACACCAGAATTTTTCTGAGCTGATTTCAGAAGCCCTGGAACTGTAAAGAATAGAATCAGAAGGGGCAGTGAAGAAGGGTACATAAGAGAAAGGGAAGACTGAAAAGACTACTGGTCAAGCACCTGAAAGTGGTTTAGGGAAAAGGAAACAATCTGGGGGATCTAGCTCTCGCAGATCTGGCAGAGGCAAATTCTCTGGCCAAAGACCACCCCGATCTGGTCAGCAGACCCAACAAGCTTCTCGAGGATCTTTATCAGTCCGGCAGTGTGAAACCTGTGGCAGAACACACGGTGGGGTGTGTTTCAAGGCCATAGGTGCATGCTATAACTGTGGAGGGAGCAGACATTTTACTAAGGATTGTACTAGTCTGCGCCGATCTGGACCTTCTGCTACATCTGAGGGATCAGCCCAAGTCTCTATACCTAGAGGGTCATAGTCAGCTGGTAGAGGTAGAGGCAGAGGTAGGGGTCCTGGTAACACTCCTGGAAGTCAAAGTACTATTGACCAGCCAGTACCCAATGGCGCACCAGTCAGAGTGTATACAATGCGTCAGAGGGAAGAGGCTGAAACGTCAGACGTAGTAGCTGGTATTTTCTCCATCCTTAACCAAGATGTATATGTGTTGTTTGATCCTGGCTCCACACATTCATATGTCAGTGCGAGTGTGATGTGTTCTACTGCTATTCTGTATGTACCAATGGACTATGATTTGCTAGTAACTAGTCCATTAGGTCAGGAGGTTAAGGTAAATAGACTATATAGGGATTGTCCTCTGGTGATCCAAGGACACACTTTTTTGTCTAATTTGATTGAAATATCTTTCAGAGATTATGACATTATCTTGGGCATGGATTGGTTAGCCAGGCATCATGCAATGATTGACTGTAGACTGAAGACAGTCACTTTTGGTCTCCCTCAGTATGGTGATGTAGTAATACATGGGGAGAGGCAGTTATTGCCTTCAAACATCATTTCAGCTGCACTGGCCAGAAAAATGATTAGGAAGGGGTGTGAGGCGTACTTGGCACATGTGATAGACACCCAAGTGGGTAGTCCAGTATTGAGGGACATCCCTACAGTATGTGACTTTCCAGATGTGTTTCCTAATGAATTGCCAGGATTACCTCCAGAAAGAAAGGTACAGTTTGAGATTGATATTATGCCTGGTGTGGACCCAATCTCCGCAACACCATATAGAATGGCACCTACAGAATTGAAAGAGTTGAAAGTGCAATTGCGAGAGCTGCTTGACAAGGGCTTTATTCGCCCTAGTGTGTCACCTTGGGGAACACCAGTGTTGTTTGTAAAGAAGAAGGATGGCACTCTCCGGTTATGCATTGACTATCGACAGTTGAATAAGGTGACAATAAAGAACAAATACCCATTGCCCCACATGATGACTTGTTTGATCAGTTGAGGGGTGCAGCTGTGTTCTCCAAAATTGACCTGAGATCAAGTTATTATCAGCTGAAAGTACAAGAGCAGAGTATTTCTAAAACTGCCTTTAGAAACCGCTATGGCCATTATGAGTTCTTTGTCATGCCATTCGGGTTAACTAATGCTCCGGCTGCTTTTATGGGTCTAATGAACACTATCTTCATACCATACCTCGATCAGTTTGTAGTTGTGTTTATAGATGATATATTGGTTTATTCGAGGAATGCAGAAGAGCATGATAGACATCTGTGCATTGTATTACAAACTTTAAGGGAGAAACAGCTATACGCCAAATTGTCAAAGTGTAAATTTTGGCTGAAAGAAATATCTTTCTTAGGGCATGTAGTATCGGTAGAGGGTATTAAGGTGGATCCTAGCAAGATAGAAGTTGTCCTTAATTGGAAGCCACCCTGAAATATCACAGAGATTCACAATTTTCTGGATTTAGCGGGATACTACCATAGATTTGTGAAGGGATTCTCCATGTTGGCATCTCTATTGACCAAGTTGCTTAGAAAAGATGTAAAATTTCAGTGGACGGATAAATGCCAATAGAGTTTTGATGAATTGAAGAGGTGTTTGACTGAGGCTCTATTCCTAGCTTTACCTACACTGGGTAAAGAATATACAGTTTCTAGTGATGCTTCTCACAATGGGTTAGGTAGTGCATTGATGCAAGATTGAAATGTTATTGCCTATGCATCACGTCAGCTGAAACTGCATGAGAGGAACTATCTGACCCATGACTTAGAGCTTGCAGCTATTGTGTTTGCTCTTAAGATCTGGAGGCACTATTTGTAAGGGGAGAAATGCTACATCTACACAGATCATAAGAGTTTAAAGTATTTGGGCACCCAAAAAGAGCTGAATTTGAGACAAAGGAGATGGTTAGAGTTGATGAAAGACTATGATTGTTTGATAGACTATCAGCCAGGGAAAGCTAATGTTGTGGCTGACGCCTTAAGTCGCAAGACTATGGCAAGTCTATGGGTTACTCCTTTATCTATGGTACATGAGTTGAGATCATTACATGCCAGCTTAGAGATTAATGATGAGGGGCAGACAATAGTTGCATGGCATGTACAGCCAGTGTTGACTGATCAGATCCGAATGGCTGCTCAGAATGATCAGAAGTATCAGAGGTTGTTGGAAGAAGTCCGACAGGGCAAGAAACCAGAATTCTCAATTAGAGACGATGGTCTACTGCTACACCAGGGTAGAATGTGTGTTCCTAATGATGTTGATTTGAGGTAGATCATTTTGAAAGAAGCACATGAGTCTCCTTTTGCCATGCACCTTGGTGGTACAAAAATGTATAGAGGGCTAAAAGAGCATTACTGGTGGATGGGCATGAAGAGAGATGTGGCAGAGTTTGTTTCTAAATGCCTAACTTGTCAGCAAGTGAAGGCAGAGCATCAAGTACCAACTAGGTTGTTATATCCACTACCAGTGCCAGAATGGAAATGGGAGAGAATAACAATAGATTTTATGATGGGACTTCCGAGGACACAGAAGAGTCATGATGCAGTTTGGGTCATTGTTGATAGACTGATCAAGTCTGCTCATTTTTCTGCTTGTTCGGATGGACTATAGTCTAGAAAGCTTGGCCAAGTTATACATTGATGAGATTGTGAGACTGCATGGAGTGCCAGTATCTATCGTATCTGACAGAGATGCTAGGTTCACTTTTAGATTCTGGGGTAGTCTTCAGAGAGCCTTAGGAACTAGATTGAACTTCAGTACGACATTCCACCCACAGACCGATGGCCAGTCTGAAAGGGTAATTCAGATATTGGAGGACATGCTACGGGCTTGTGTGATTGAATTTGAGGGCAGTTGGGATACACACTTGCCTTTGATTGAGTTTGCTTATAACAACAGCTACCAATCAAGCATTGGAATGCCTCCATATGAAGCTTTGTATGGCAGAAAATGTAGAACCCTCTTGTGTTAGGATGACGTGGGTGAAAGGAAGATGATTGGGCCCGAAATTGTTCAGCAGACTGAGGAGAAAATCAGGGTGATTAGAGATCGACATAAGAATGCATTAGACCGTCATAAGTCCTATATTGATCTGAAGAGAAGAGATATTGAATATGCAGTGGGTGATAAAGTATTCCTCAAGATTTCCCCTTGGAAGAGGATTATGAGATTCGGCAAGAAGGGGAAACTGAGTCCTCGTTTCAATAGGCCTTATGAGGTTCTAGAAAGAGTGGATCCTTTGGCATATCGTTTGGCACTACCTCTAGAGTTAGAGAAGATACATACTGTCTTCCATGTGTCCATGTTGAGGAGGTATAGATCAGACTCATCTCATGTACTACCGGTAGAAGAAATTGAAGTGAATCCAGACCTCACATATGAGGAAGAACCCATAGAGATTCTAGCTTATGAGGTGAAGCAGCTACGAAACAAGCAAATACCATTGGTGAAAGTGCTGTGGAACCATCATTTGGGCCAAGAAGCTACTTGGGAACGAGAGGAGGACATGAGGAGACAACACCCATAGCTGCTCAGAGACTGATACCAGGTAAAATTTTGAGACGAAATTTATTTTAAGGGGGGAAGAATTGTAACACCACTATTTACATAGCCTGGTATATTTCACTGTTCCGGTGACCGATGTCGGTCTGGACAATTAAGAGGATTAGAACCACACTTAAGACAACTAGATACGCCCTGAACACAAATAATTAGTAATTGTCAATTAGTTAACTATAAATAAAAAAAACAGAACACAAGAAGTTAAATGAGCCGAGAGTCACAGCGATGGGTGACCTTTTCGGGAAGGATTGCAAAGTCGATTTAAACTCAAATTTTGAACCGTAAAATGTGACTTCGCGATCCTTAGGACTATTGCGAACACAATGGAAAAGAGAAAATCACGAAAAAGAATTGTTAAGCTAGTCAAATAATTAGGTTAGGGATCCGGAAGAAATATTGAATTATTTGCAAACCGGGTCCAACCGGCGAGGGGTAATTTGGTCAATTGACCCCGAGAGCTGACTCTTGACCTAACTGTCAAATAAAATCGAAGAAATAAAAATTTCAGAATCAGAAATTAAATTAAAGAACTAAGGGAAAAATAAATAAAAAAAAGAAGAAAAAGGAAAAGTAGAAATTAGTGACATCATGCATGATGTCATAAACACTAATTAAAAAAAGAAATAAATTTGGATAATTTTGGTCTTCCTAAGGGATAAACTCATAAAAGAAAAAGAAAAGAAAAAAAAAAGAAAAGAAAAACACTCATCTTCTCAAGTTGCCGTCCCATATCTCTCTCTCCCTCACCCTCACTTTCCTCCATTAAAGCTCATTTTGAGCTTGAAGAACTCCTTGATCTAGCCATAAATCCCATAGTTCCCTTAATTAAACCTTGCCTTTTAGTCTTGAAAAGAAGCTTGAGCAAGAAAGAAAGAAGAAAAGAAGAAGGGAATTGAAGATTGAAAATCAAGGGTTGAGGTTAGTGAGCAAACTTCCATTTCTTAGTTTAATTTCTATGTTTTTGGTTCAAGTAGCTTAGATTTTAACTTAAAATTAAAAGAAAATAATTATTGGAGGACTAGAGGAAAATTTGGCCAACTAGGGTTTTGATGTGTGTATGCATGAATTTGATTGAATTCAAAGTGTAGGTAAGCTTGCATGAGTATAGAAGTAATGCTAGTATTCTTAAAATTAGTTAAATACAACAAATATGTGAATTAGGGTTTAACACCTAGGGTTTGGAAGACAAAAATGTGAGAATGTGTTAAATGGTGTGTTAGACTTGGTTTGAGGTGATAAATGGTCATTTGTGACCAATTGGAGCATGTTAGAAGTGTTGGAACAAAATGCAAATTCGGATTGCTTAGGGTCATACTGCAGGCAGCAGCACCAAGGTCCCTTTCGGGGACCAAAACTAAAAATTTACAAGTCCAATTGGTGTGAGGATAATTGGGAATGAAACTAGACACAAAATGACACATTTTTCATTTAGGAATCATGCCCAAAAAGTGACCAAACCTAGTGAACAAATTAACCAAATCCGAAATAGGCAATCTAACCTGTACAAAAATGACCAAATGAATAGTGTTTGTTCATTTGGCCATAACTTGGGCTAGGCAGGTCTAAATGACCTGAAATTTTACTAGTGGAAATCTGAGATATAGACCTAAAACTTTCATGAATAATACAAACCCAAATTATGCTCTTAACCAAGTCATTTGGCCACCCAAAGTTGGTGACCTAAAATTGCCAGAACCAATTTGGTGCCCAGAAATCTAGGTGAAGTCCAATCTAGCAGCCATGATTCAAATGGCTATAACTTAAGCTACGAAACTCCAATTGGAGTGATTCAAAAAGGAGAATAAATTTAAGATAATAAGGAACAATTTCTGTGAAGAAAACTTAGCCAAATTCTAACAGAAAAGTGATCAATGGAACAGTGCAACATAAGACACTAAAACTGAAAATTTGTAATTTTGCCTAAAAGACCTAAGTTTTGAGAAAACAACCAAAACCAACAAAATTGGTGACCGAAATGTGGTATGTGAGTATAGTTGGAGTTCCCATACCTTTTAAGTATAAGAAAGTCAATATTTTGACTTGAATAGTATCATGAATAGTAACCTCAACATGAAAATTTGCAAGAATATAAGTGTAAACATATTAGAATTAGTTATTGGAATTGTTATGAAGTAAAGATATTGAGACATTATGAATTTTGTGTTTCAGCTGAAAAAGGCCCGCAAGGGACAAAAGACTAAGTTAATTCCTAGAGGTGACTCACGTTAGGTTTGTGCACAATAAACCTTATTTAAGCATTTTATCATTGAAAATTGATTTAGTACGCATTATGAGTTTAAGAACTTTTGTGCTGCCACTTTATGAATGAAAATGTAACTTTGGAAATTGATTTGATTTTTGTATGCAATATTTGAATAAATTATTTTAAATTGATTTCGGATTTACACTTAGCATGACAGTGCCATATTATTCCCCCATTTATGGGGTTGAGATCGATTATTTTCCTCCCTCTCTGGGTTACTAGTTGAGGTTGTAGATTGGATGAGTACTCATTAGCTAGCTAGCCACCTCCCTCATTGATTTCAATTAATGGGGTTGTAGATTGCTTTGTCGTGGTGTACAACGCGGCATTGATCGAAAATTTTATATCATGGCTTAAGTTGTGTATGAATTGGCAACACTGTGTTTATTAAATTATTTAACCCAAAATTGTGCTGTAATGAGTTTTGATAATTTATGAAATGTAATTGTGCAATATTTAAAATGTGTTTTGTCAATGAATGTTTTATGTATTGTATTTCAAATTTTTATTGTACACCACTGAGTATTCTTATACTCAGCAATAGCTTATTTTGCTGTCGCAGATAAGGGCAAGGAGAAAACAGCAGAGTGAGCTGCTACTGAGATAGTGGACTTCACTAATCCCTTTTGTACGAGTATTTATTTATACCCTTGTAATTATTTGATGTAAACATTATAGTGTTCTATGTATCAATGTAAAGTTGAGCAGTTGTACAATAAATTGTAATAATATTATTTTGGATTTTCTTTTTGTAAATTAAGTACTATATGCAATTTAAATGAAATTGTAAAGTATTTTGAGATGACAAATTTTTGGTTGAATTGTGGAATTGTGTTGACTTGAGTTAGGAGTTGTGGAAAAATTTATTGGAAGTGTTTTTTTTTAGGTATTTGAAGAACTGTTTTCCCAAAATACAGGTGGCACTCTGCCGAAATTTTTATAAAATTTGTGGAAAAATAAAATGGATAAGAAAAATTTTACCAATTTTAAAACTTCAATTAAATGTTTTTAACTCCTACCAAAACGCTTACCACTTCCAAAATGTAAGAAAATGGTTTTAAAATCCCTTGTAGTGTACTTAATGAATTATCGGTAGGTGAAGTTCGGTAGTTCATTAGGTATTCTACGGGATCATGTTATGCCTTACAGAGGGGTAAGGTGTGACAACGAATATTGAAAGTATTAGCCAAAATGGTCAAAGGACCAATTCAGAGTAACATTGAAGTGTAGAGGATCTATTAGAAATAATAAGGAGTACTAATTCTTGACCGACAATCGAGTCAAGAAAGAGAATAACATTGAATTGTGAGAGGAGATAAGGGAATTAATTAAGGACCAAATTGAAAAGCCCATATCCAGATAAGATTAGGAAGACAAGGTAAAC
This sequence comes from Hevea brasiliensis, assembly GCF_030052815.1. Taxonomy (NCBI): domain Eukaryota; kingdom Viridiplantae; phylum Streptophyta; class Magnoliopsida; order Malpighiales; family Euphorbiaceae; genus Hevea; species Hevea brasiliensis. The sequence goes on from NC_079499.1 coordinate 53,872,470, forward strand.
AAAAATTTTAAGATGTGTAATGTTATTTCAAATTGTCCTGTCAGGCAAGGGAGTGCATTAGTAAATAGTAAGTTAAATAAAAGTGAACAAGATAGTGCAAAATGACACATAAGCCTAGGTCATAAATAAAGATGAAAGATAATGTTTATAGACCTATGGCCAATTATGAGATGAACATTTCTCATATGATCGATGAAATTTCCTTATAAGGAAACATGAATTGAAATATTAAATAGAACAACACTAATAGAAGATTATAATTATATAAGCAAATTAAACATTGCATTCGATTGTTAGAAGTCTTACATAGACTTGAAGAAAAGAAGATTATAAGATTATATAGGAAGAAGAAAGACCAAGTTCTCACTTCATTGGACCAAACGGAGTCCTAGAAGGAGTGGAAATGTTATCACACAGATTTGTTTACCTCTAGAATTGAAATAAATTCAAATTTAACTTATGATGAGAAGCTCAGAAGGAACTTAGCACACGAGGTGAAGCAGTTGAAAAATAAATAAATATCATTGGTTAAAGTGTTATAGACCATCATTCAGACTATGAAGTCACATAGAAATGTGAGGGAGACATGAGAAAACAAAGCCCATGATTATTTAAGAACTAACAGTGAGTAAAATTTCAAGACGAATTTTGCTTTAAGGGGGAGAGAATTGTAACACCCCTATATTAAGCAGTCTATGCATTCTACTGTTCTGGTGACTGGTGTCTTTCTGGACAGTCAGGATGTCTAGACATATGCTTATATCACCTAGAAAAGCCCTAAACAAAAATTAATAGTAATTACCAGAAGGTAAAATATAAATAAGAAAAACAGAGCATAAAAAGTTAAATAAGCTGAGAGTCACAGCGATGGGTGACCACACCGGGAAGTGACTGCGAGGTCAGTCCTAACCCTAATTTTGAATGGGAAATTGTGACACAACAGTCCTAAGGACTATTGCGAAGCTAATGGAAAAGAGGAAATCACAAAAAAGAGTTAATAAGTAGGTCAAATAATTAGGTCAGGACTCCGGAATAAATACCAGATTATTTGCAAACCGGATCAATCCAGCCAGGGGCAAATTGGTCAATTCACCCCTTGAGGTGACACATGACCTAACTGTCCAATAAAATGTGAGAAATTAAAATTGTGAAATATATAATTAAATTGAAGAAGTGAGGAAAAAGAAAGAAAAAAGAAAAGAAAAGAAAATAAGGATTAATGACATCATGCATGACATCATAAAGCTATAATTAAAATTTAGGAAATTATGGGATAAATACAATACAAAAGGGACCAATTAAAATTAAAGGATGAAAAAAAAAACAAAATAGTTATCTTCTTCTTTAACCTCCTTGCCACCCCATTTCATTCATCTCTCTCTTCTCTCTTTCTTTCCACCATTAACAACACCACTAAGCTCTAACACTCCCATTTCTTCCATAAATCCCATGCTAAATTAATAGAAAACATTCAATTGACACTTGATATGAAGAATTGAAGCAAAAGAAACAAGAAAAATTTGAAGGATTTTGAGAATTGGAAAAGCTCCATGAAAGGTAAGCTAATCTAACCTTCCCTTTTTAGTATAAATGGTTGATTTAGGATAGGATTGAATGAAATTATATGAAGAAAAGTGAAAAACTATGCATGATTGCTAACCTAGAGATTTCGGCCAACCTAGTAGTAAGTAGGAATTGATGGTTTTGGATGCAATTAAATATGTTGGCAAGTTTGATTGAGTGTGTAGATGATGTTTAGATAGTTTAATTTCATGATTTGAAACAATTGCATATTGAATTAAATTGTTTTTGGTAAGGACTTATCCCTAATAAGTCACTACATGCTAAATTACATGAAATAGGTATGTGGGACCCACTTTTCCACTACAAGGTGACATGAAATCAGTTGATACATAAAATATAAATTACCTAAATGGTTTGCTAAACACATAATTCATATGAAAATACACTTGGAACCTATGTTTCCGTCATATATGAAATAACATTACTATAAATACATAAGTTACATGAATATGTACTTGGGACCTATGTTCCCATTATAATGACATGGAAATGGTATAAAGCATAGATAGTACATGAAGTAAAATAACACTATGTTATGAACCCTTAATAGTACATAGCATGAAATAATAAAACTATAAATGTTTAATAATACTAATTTGCCCAAAGTATACCTAAACTTATGTATATAGTTGTATCGATTGGTATATCAATTAGAGAATACAGATAGCAGCACTGCCTACATGGAAAGTCATGGACTGACAATATATGTTTTATATGATTGTTCTACAGGCTATATGCCTACCCGTTGGCCATTGTGCCTGACATGACAGATGCCATGGTGCCTAATTGTATTTCTAGCTTTAACAGCCTGCCCGCTGGCCTTGTGCCTGACATGACAAATGCCATTATGCATAATTGTATTTCTAGCTTTAACAACCTGCCCGCTGGCCTTGTGCCTGACATGATAGAGGTATACAGGATAGAATATTGCCGTATATCCAGTCTTTATAGATTGTTATAGGTTGCTTGGCATTGATATGATTTTAAAAGACTGAGAATGCACTGATATGATTTTTACATGAATAATCATTGATCGACAAAATATGTCTAATATGATTGCTAACTTTATGCCTGCCCACTAGCCTTATGCCTGACATGACAGTTGTATACAGGATAGACATATGGAGGTCTAACCAGTATACTCCCGTGTATCCAGCATTTCAATCTGTTATAGGTTACTTGGGCACTAAAATCATTAATATGACTGATATGACTATAAAGATACTGATATGACTGTAAATACACTGATATGACTGTAAAGACACTGATATGAGTTTAAAAAGATAAAGAAAGAAATAAATACACAAATAAGATACTGATAATAAATTTATTCCCAAAATGCAATTGAAATATACAATTGACCTAGAATTATGAAATTTCACATATTATTGTCATTTTAAATCATTTAGTTATTCTACCTTAAGATTATGCACCACTGAGCAATTTGCTTAGCGCGTTGAATTTTTCATTGGGTAGGTACTGGAGGCCAGACATAGCAGTCTCCATAACAGTAGCTGCCACAGTAGTACTCTGATTATAGTTGTCCAGTTCTACTACAGTCCAGAGCTCATCTCAGTAGTGTTTATTTTGGTAGGGCCCAATGTAATTAGGGTTTTGCATTTTGGTTCATGTATAATGAAATGTGTATTAATTCTGAACATTATAAATAAATGTAATTTATATTTTGGGATTGTAAATAAGTTTGGGAATTTTTGTATATAAATTTTCATCTGAATGAACTGAATTTCATTTTCTTGAAATAATATAATATGGTACATGAAAAAATGATACAGATATGAAATTATTTTTAATAGGTAACTATTGGAACCCGCCAGAAGCTAATAAATCAGAGGAGGCTCTGCCTGGATTTTCACAGAAATAAATTGTGATAAAAAAAATATTACCACATGTTTTCTACAAAGTTTAAAAATTAACAGGATAAGATAGGATGCTCCGACACTGAATGTGCACTTTTTGCTCGGCTATATTGTAGACGGGTGAGGGTTTTTATAAATACATATCAAATAATCACAATACAAGCATAATAACATTAATTAGGCTTCATATAAGGAAAACCCTAATTCTATAGAAACCTTAACTAAATTGGTAATAACTTTCAAGTTCAAAGGAAATTCTTAGCACTAACCTTAGTTTACAAGTCTCAATCACTCTTAATAAACCTTCAATCACCAACAACTTTGATTCTCCTTCTTGGTCTACCCAAGCCAAAATTCCTTCTTCCCCAAATCTTTCAAATTTCTTTGACTTATTGTTTGCTCTTTTCAAATTAGGGTTTCATTCAAGGTTTTCTCTGAATTTTCTATGAAAGTTATGGGAAAATTCATGGATTAGAACTTGGAATGAAGCTTTCATGGACAAATGAAGAGAGAGAGAGTGGTGGACGGCTGATGGGAATGGGAAGAAGATGATATTTATCTCTTATAATTGATATTTATATTAATTTAATTCTATAATGGTAAAGTTGTAAATAAAGGGAATGACAAACTTGTAATTATTATGAAATTCCTAATCATTACCATTGACTTTTAATTTAATTACACTTAATTATCCTAACCTTGATTAGTTAGATTAATCCTACTTCATTAACTTAATAAATCTCATTTTTTGTCAATATTGGATCTTTAAATTTAATTGACCAAAATTTTACTCTTACTGGGTTTCTATTCATCTTTTCCATAATACCCGATAAGTCCCTAACTCTGCTTTTCACTTTGATTTTCACTCTGCTTATTTGAACTTATTTCTTTTCATTTATTTGACTTATTAATTCATAGTAATACTCCAATTAAGCCTTAATTAAGAATCTTACAGGGTCTTACAGGAATTAAAGTAACAACCTGACCCGCAGTTACTTCCCAGTGGAGTTACTCATCACCGGGACTTGTGCTCATTTAACTGATTTATACTCTAATTCTTTTATTTTTCTTCACCCTTACTTGATCTTTATTACTTTAAAGTATGACTTCTTACTTAAATTTAAGGGTAGTTCCAGACATCCCAGTTGTCCAAACAGAAGTTAGTCACTGAAACAGTAGAATGTATGGAGCTACCTACAATGAAGCATTACAATTTGCTCTTATGGTCTTAACTTACAATTTATAGCTTAGGGGTGTTACATTCCAGGGTCTAGATCTCAAGTTATGCTCCAATTTTTACATACTGTCTAGTTTTTACATAACCCATTCTGGTTACAAACAGAATTCATAGTTCCTGTTCATAAGCTAATTTGACCATTCTAAAGATGGATTCAATTAAAGTAAGTAATCCAGATAAAATATCTTTCTACATGTTTTAAGTTTTTAAAAATTCAAGAATCACTTAATTTGGAGGCCTACATCATGAGTTATAACTAAATTATCAACTATTGTTCACAGATGCATTTTCCTAGAAATTTCAGGTTTCTTGGAAATTTCAGGTTTCCAGATTTCCGATTCAATATTACACTCAACATTCAAGCACTTTACACCCAGAATTTGTACAGGGTCTCTAAAGCAAAATTTTAGGCCTATGTCTTAAGTTTTCAAAGCATCCTGTATCACTTCAATTAGAGATGTACGGAGGGAGATATTGTAACACCTCTATATGCATAGCCTGGTATATTTCACTGTTCCGGTGACCGGTATTGGTTCGGGCAATTAAGAGGAATAGAATCATGTTTAAGATACCTAGAAAAGCCCTAAATGAAAATAAATAGTAATTACCAGATGGTAAAGTATAAATAAGAAAAACAAAGCATAAAAAGTTAAATGAGCCGGGGGTCACGGCGATAGGTGACCTTACCGGGAAGTGACTGCGAGGTCAACTATAATCCTATTTTTGAACGAGAAATTGTGACACCGCAGTCCTAAGGACTATGGCGAAGCTAGTGGAAAAGAGAAAATCACAGAAAAGAGTTGATAAGTAGGTTAAATAATTAGATGAGTGTTCCGGAAGAAACACTGAATTAATTACAAACCGGATCAGGCCGGCGAGGGGCAGATTGGTCAATTCACCCCTAGAGGTGACTCATGACCTAACTGTCCAATAAAATTGGAGAAATAAAAATTTTAAAATATAGAATTAAATTAAAGAATTATGGGAAAAACAAGAGAAAAAGAAAAGAAAAGAAAATAAATTAATGACCTCATCAAGATGACATCATGCATGACATCAAATTGATTAATTTATTTAAATTCTTTGACTAAGTAAACTTAAAGATAAAAGCACATAAAATTAAAAAGAAAATTCCATCTTCTTCCCTCACCCAAGCCGACCGAACCTCCTTCTCACTCTCATCTCCATTTGTGTCCACCATTGAAAGTTATTCAAACTTGAATAACTTGATTTTCTCTCACAAAATCTAACCCTAAACCCTAGTAAGCTTCTAAATTAACCTAAAAAAAATAGTGAAGAAGAAAAGGAAGGGAGAAAGTGAAGGATTTGAAGAATTGGATTCAAACAAAAGGTTAGTGTTCTAACGCTTCATTTCCTAGTTAAATGCATGCTTAGGTACTTGAAATAACTTAGAATTGTGAAAAAATCAAACAAATTAAACATGTGAGGCTAAGAGGGATTTTCGGCCAGCTTAAGAAGTGGTAGGGTTTGAGTGAGTTTGATGTAAATGAAAGCATAATTAAGTATAACTAACTATGTGGATAATGTTTAGATACTTTAATTGCATTAATGGACCAATTTCCAAGTTTAGGGTTCTTGAGTTCATGGAATTGGGGGAAAAATTAGAGGAAATGGTCAATTAGGACCAATTGAGATGTGTTGGAGTGATTAGAATTGCAATGCAATTCAGATTGGACAAGGGTCACTATTGGGCATTTGACCTAGGTCCCTTTCAAGGACCAAAAATGTAATTATGCCACCCCAATTGGTATGAGGCCAATTGGATATGAAAGTAGACACATAATGACACAATTTTCATGTAGAAACCATGCCCAGAAAATGACATTAAGGCAGTGAACAATTAGGTCAAATCCGGGTAATGTGCACTGCCACTGTACAAAACTGGCCAAATGAACAGTGTTTGTTCATTTGGCCATAACTTGGTGTAGGAAGGTTCAAATGACCTGAATTTTATACCAGTGGAAAGCTGAGACATAGTACTACAACTTTTATGAAGAACACAAACCCAAATTTTGACCATAACCCATCCAAAAAGTGAGCTGCAATCAGCACACCAAAACTACCAGAACTAATAAAGAGCCCAGAAAATCTGGGTTGAACCAATCTGGCCAGCTTTAGCAAAATGGCCATATCTCGGGCTAAAAAACTCCAAATAGAGTGATTCAAAAAGGAAAATAAATTAGAAACAATAAGGAACAACTTTGATGAAGAATATTTAGCCAAATATCCAGAGTAACTAGACCAATAGAACAGTGCAAAATAGGGGACCAAAACTAAAAATTGAAATTTCTATTAGGTGATTTAGAAATTGAAATGACAATCAAGACCAACAAACTAGGCACTCAAAATGTGGTATGTGAGTGTAATTGGAATTCACATACCTATTAAACATGAGAAAGTCAATAATTTGACTTGAATAGTGTCATGAATAATAACCCTAAAATACAAAGTTTAAGGAGTGATATTTTAAGCAAATTTATGGGTGTAATTTAGTATACATAAAATTTAGTATGGAAATTATTATAAGTTGTGATACTGAGACACTATGAATTGTGTTTTTTAGTAGGAAAGGATACTGGGAAAGAAAAGGAAACACTGAGTCAAGGCCAAGAGGCGACTCGTGAGAGGTTTGTGCACAACATATGATCTTTTTTTAAAATTTCTTTTGCAAATTGTGTTGAATAAATTATGAAAATTAAATTGTTACTTTATTTGTACTAAAAAATTTGATTGAAAGGAAAAATGTATTATTGACCCAAAATATTGAGAAAATAAATTATATGTGAATAGTTGGCATTTGAATGTTTAGAAAATTATTAAAATAGTTTGAAACCACAGTGTCATGACCGAAAGTCTAAATGCCTTACTAGCTTGACTAGTGGGAGGAATTAGTTTTGTATCCCCTCTCTGGCTGAAGTGTTGAGGTGTGTGCCAGTAGAGGAAGAAATTTGAATGGGTGCCCATAAATTTGAGCTAGCTAGCCTTGGAATTCCTCATAAGCCTTTGGCTATTGAGATGAAAAATATATTGATGGCATGATATAATTGTGTGATTTTATAAAAATTATTTTATGGCTTCTAAAGTGAAAATTTCTTTGATTAAAATTTTAAATTGTGTTGTGTATCTGTTTATCAATTCTAGTACTATATTTGGACTAATCATGATTTAATATATGTATAAATTGGTATTTTGTTATGTTGTGCACCACTAAGTAATTGTACTCAATGATGGCTTTTTGTTGCTCTCGCAGGTGAGAGACTGGTAAAGCAGCCGAGTAAGCTGCTAAGGATCAACAATACTACATTTTGGATTTTTGTCATGTATTAATTTATACCCTTTTGTACATATTTATTTAGATGTATATGACTGTATTTATATTTTGTAACTGGTCTTGAGCAGTTGTACAGTAAATTTGTAATAGTATTATTTTTGGATTTTATATTTGTAAATTAAACTTGTGAATGCAAATTAAATATTTTTAAATTCAATGTGGATGAGTTATTTAAGTGTTTTGAGAGCATTGTAAATTATGGAAGTTGAGTTCAATTGTGTTGATTTGAATTGTGTTGATATATTGGAGGTTGGGGATTGTGATTGAAAATCATTGGAAGTGCTTTTGCAGGTTTAAAATTTTTGGTTTTACTCAATTATAGATGGTACTCTGCCGAAATTTTTACAAAATCTATGAAAAAATAAAATTTGCCAAAATTTTTACCTAACATTTAAATTTCAATTAAAAGTTTTTAAGACCTGTTAAAAGTGCTCACCACCTTCAAAAGATGATAAAATTGTTTTAAAATCCCTTGTAGAGTATTGAATGAGTTATCAGTAGGCGAAGTTCAAGAATTCATTAAGTATACTACGGGATCTTGTTATGCCTTACAAAAGGGTAAGGTGTGGAAAATATGCTCTGTTACTACACGAAGGTCACAGGGCTAAATTGCTGAATTTTAGGAAATTCCATATTTGTAATACCAAATTACACTAACATTTTAACCACTTTACCCTTAAAATTAGGTCTGGGTCAAAACACAAAAATTGTAGGTAAATTATAGGTCTATGTCTTAAGAAAATTTTGGTATAAATTTCATCTCAATTGGAGTACTATAACTCAACTTATAGTCAAATTAGTACAGACTATTCACTAGATTCACCAATCCTAGCAGTCACCATACAATGATTTATAAAGTAACAATTTTTATAATAAGCTTGGACAAGCACTGAGACACCCCTTATCCGTCTATAGTGTAACCGAGTGAGGTATGTCACACTTGGTGCTGAAACATTTTATCTCATTTCATTCTTAATTTTTCACATTTTAGTTTTATTAAATTTAAATCTAATTATTTTAACGGAGAATTTGACAGAGTTTCCCCTAATTTATTAATATTCTGACGATTTTCCCACCTGATTGAAAAACAAATGCAGTAACATTCTCATTCTCATATTCTGATTCTCATCATCAATTTAACGTCACTCATATAAATACATATGAAGTTCCAAGTCATTTCCATGCATACACAACTCAAACATGAAATTTAAAACTTTATTAATTTACACCATGTGCAAATTTAATATACAAATATATTTTTCACAATAATTACATAAGTGTCTGATTTACATTACAAAATGGAAGTATAATTACAAATTATAAATTACAAAATACAAAATTACTAATGAAGTCTAATGGTCTTACCCAAAACACTGCACGGATGAGGGACACTGGACACAATGCAGATCTGACTCTTATCCAGTCTAAGGTCTACTGGGCTCTTACAATGTATCTCCAGTATCTACGCATGGCAAAAAGTGACACGCTAAGAAATACAGCTTAGTGGTGCCAATATAAAATAAAAATAAACTAAAATAAATAAATATGCAAAAATTATGTTGTTATTTTATATAGACTAGATTTCTGGTAATTATTCGTAATATTCTTAATATTAGTACTTTTTATGTTCATTATTTATTATAAATTATTAAGACTTATTTTGATTGCCCAAGTAACCTATACCAGTTGACTGGACTAGATAAATGAGTAAACTGGCACTGGGTACTAAGTACCTCGGGCCATCACACCATCGGTCACAAAATGTCTACCAGGTGTGCAACAGAACAGCTAATAAGCCATAATCATCATCGGGCACAAGGCTAAGTATATTAAATGTATCAAAAAAGCTAAAAGCCATAATATCACAAAAATGGCCACAAGAGCCATAAATCACGGAATAGTATAAAGCCATATGCAATACTGCTATCGAAACCCTATTGGCATGTTAACCTATATAAACCAATCATGTTAGGCATATTAGGGCATGTTAACAAAGTTAATTGTTTAATTCTTTGCATTTGATGTTTAATGGTTACTATTCACCTTACTATTTATGCATAATGGTTGACTTTTTCATAATTAATTATGACACCCCTTACCTGTTTACAGTATAGCCGAATAAGATATGTCACACAGTGTATCGGAACACCCTATTTTATTTCAATCATTTATTTTATCCTTCCTAATTTATTTTTTTTTTTCAAAGTTATGAAGTACAATTTGTGAAATATAATTCATTTAAGTCATTTATTGAAATTATAATTTATTTGAGGTTCCGCAAATTTTTTATAAAATTCGGCAGAGTGCCGGCTAAAAATGGAGAAAACAGTTCTTTGGAACCTGTGAAAAACACTTCCAAAATTTTCAACCAATCCCAAACTCCATTTCATCATCAAAATCTCAATATTTTTCAACAATCTTTCCATTTCTCAATCATTCATTTCTCATGGTATTCATATACAAGCAATAAACAAATACTCAATTTTCCATTCATAAACACAATTTTCACTATTTACATTAACATCAAAATACATTACATAAGTCTCAATTACACATGAGAAAATAAAAGTTAGTTACAAAATACCAAAATGAAACCTAGTGTCCTACCAATGCACTGAAGATGGTGAGGTGACACGGACACTATGCAGAGCTGCAGGAGGTTTCACCCAGTCTGTGGTCTACTGGGCTCTCGGTTAGTATCTCCAGAACCTACGCATGGCAAAAGCAATGCACTAAGCAATAATGCTTAGTGGTGCCAATAATAAAATAAAAAGAAATAACATGAAGTAAATATGTAGTGCATGTTTTGATGTTTTATGCAGACGATTTTTTTTTTTATCATTATTGGTAATCTTATTTATTATGTACTTGTTCTTTTCATTATTTCATTAAATTTGTTCACTTTCAGTTTTGGGTGCCCAAGTAACCTATACTGGATGACTAGACTGGATAAACGGGTAAACTGGCACTGGGTATCAAGTACCTCAGGCCATCACACCATCGGTCACATATGTATCTCCCAGTGTGCAACAGAACAGCTAATAAGCTGTAATAACATTAGGCTCAAGGCCAAGTATCAACATAATGTTAGAATGGCTAAAAGCCATGAAATCACAGAATGACATAATGCCATGTGCAGTACTGCTAACTAAACCCTATTAGCATGCCAAGCTATCCAAACCAATCTTGTTAAGTATACTAGGGTATTTCACACTTTTAAGTTTCACAATTTTTGAAATTTAAGTTTTAGTGTTACTATTCCATTCATTGGCCAACAAAAATGTTGACTTTTACATAGGCAATAGGTACATTGGTTTTAATATCATCAACATACCACATTTTGCATTCAAAATTTGTTGGTATCGGTTGCCAATACCATTTCTAAGCTTAATGTTAGTTGGGCAAAATTTTCACTTTTTATGCCTTATTTTTACTGTTCCATTGGTCAATTTTGTAGTGGGAATTTGGCAAACTAATCAACACGAAAGTTGTTCCTTATTTTGTCTAGTTGCATTTCCGTTTTTGAATCACTCCATTTGGAGTTTTGTAGCTCAAGTTATGGTCTAAAAACCACAACTGGCCGGATTGAAATTTTTCTGGACTGACCATATCTATAGTATAGTGAATAGTGACTACAACTCACTTGTTGGATAGGTTCTGGCCATAATTTGGGTTAGGTTTCCTCATGAAAGTTGTTGGTCTATATCTCAACTTGTTGCTGGTAAAATTTCAGGTCAATTGGACCATTCTACACTGAGTTATGGCCAAATGACTAAATACTGTTCATTTGGTCATTCTGCAGAAATAGACTGCAGGTCACCCGGATTAGGGCAAGCTTTTGGTCCACTTGGTTTGGTTTTATGGGCATAGTTTCTTCACCAAAGTTGTGCCATTATGTGTCTAGTTTCATTTTCAATTGTCCTTGCACCAATTGAACCTGTAAAATTCAAGTTATTGCTGCCCAAACCTGCTGGACTCATGTCCAATTCTGCAGGTCACCATGGGCAGCCACACCAACTGCAATTCCCACTAATCAAACCACCTCATTTCTTGTTTACACATAACCAAATGGTCACTAATTGACCATTACAACTCACTTTCATCATTATATGATCAAAGTCTCCATTTCATGCTCAAACCCTAACTCCAATTTCCAATTCATGGCATACACACACCAAACTCATACCAAATCACTTTATCCATCATCTATACTCATCAATAATGTAATTAAGCCACTTAATTTCATCAAAAACCAACAATCCTTAAACTTTCTCATGGCTACCAAATTTAGAGATTTCATTTACTCAAGTTTTTCTTTTAATTTCACACAATTTCTACTTGATTTAACATGCTTATAAGATTAAAGAAAGAAAAGAAATTGTTTAGTGCACTAACCTTTTTGAGCTTCACTTAACCTTGATTAAACCTCCTTAATCTCTTCTTCTTTGGCTGCCAATTGCTTTTTCTAGGTGAAAGATCAAATTTTTGTGAAGGGACTTGGCAATTTTGGTGAACAAATGGAGAGGAAATTCAAGCTTTTAAGCTTGAAAATGGTGGAACCTCTTCTCTCTCTCTCTCTCAACATTTTTGGCTGCCCAAAGGTTGAAGATGGAGATTGTTTTTTTCAATTTTTGGTCTCTTTTATCTTTTTTAATGAGTTTAACAAATTGTGATTGGTGGAGGAAATTTAAATGACATCATATGATGTCATAATTAGCATTTTCTTTCATTTTCTTTTCTTCTCTTCTCTACTCATTTCCAATTTAATTTTTAGCAATATTTGGACAAGTCGGCCAAAAATCATCTCTGAAGACGAAATGACCAAAATGCCCTCCGTTTGGCTTAACGGGCCAAAATTATCGGTACCGATTGAAAATTTTTTCAAAGTATTTCCAAGAACCTCAATGACCCTTCTCTGGAGTCTCAAAAATTATTTTATAATTTTTCCCATGGGTCTGGGACTCCTAGTTGCGAGAACTGCAACTTCTCACTAGGTTACCCATTATTAGGGCACCGGCTCATTTAACTTGGTTGTATTTTATTTCTAAAATTTTTCCTAAATTTTTCTTATTAATATTTGAGTTAATTATGGTTCCTCACTTTAGTTTAAATATTTTCCCGGATGTTCTAACTGTCCAGACCGACACTGGTCACTAGAACAGTAGAATGTATGGAGTTGTTACAGGGAGGGTGTTACATTAATACCACATTTTGGGTTTTACATATGTTGGCATTGGTTGCCAATTTCAATTCAAAACTCATTGAAAGTTATTTCAAATTTTCAAATTTGGTCACTGAGGTTTACTATTCCATTGGATCGATCTACAGTAAGAATTTGGCTAAACTTTCTTTATCAAAGTTGTTCCTTAATGTGTCTTATTTAATTCCATTTTTAAATTACTTCATTTGGAGTTTTGTAGCTCAAGTTATAGCATTTTTACCATAAATAGCCAGATTGGTCATTGTCCAGATTTTCTGGGCAGAATTTGGTTCTAGCAATTTTTGTGTCCTAAATTTGGATAGCAATTTGAATTGGTTATGGTCAGAATTTGGGTTTCTGTGCTTCATGAAAGTTGTTCTAAATTGTCTAAGCTTTCCATGGGTTTAAAAATCAGGTCATTTGGACCTCTCTACACCACGTTATGACCATTTGAATAGACACTATTTATATGGCCAATTTCCAAGTTCAAAATGTTGGTTACCCAGATTTAGGCAGATTTTAGGTCACTCTATGTTGGTTTTCTGGGCAGAGTCTCTTCATAAAAAATGTGACATTATGTGCCTAATTTCACCTCCAATTGGCCTTGAACCAATTGGAGCTATGCAAGTCAAGTAATTGCAGCCCAACCACACTGGACGCAAGTTCATAAATTCTGGCACAATTGGGTAGCATACCAATTCCAATTTCAATGCCACAATTGCTTTCATTTTATGGTCAAACTTTATCAAATGGTCACTAATTGACCATTAGAATATCAATTCCATAACAAATTGGCAAAACCCTAATTTTATGTAACACTCCTCACCCGTCTACAGTGCAGCCAAGCAAGAAGTGCACATTCGGTGCCGGAGCACCCTATCTTATCATGTCGTGTCCATTGTTAATTTCTAAACTTTGTAGAAAACATGTGATAATATTTTTTTAATCACAATTTATTTATGTGGAAACCCGAGCAGAGCCTCTTCTAATTTATTAGCATCTAGCATATTCCAATAGTTACTTGTTAAAAATAATTTCATATTTGTACCATTTTTCCATGTGCCATATCATATCATTTCAAGAAAATGAAATTCAGTTTATTCATATGAAAATTTATATACAAAAATTACAAGCTTTATTTACAGTCCAAAATATAAATTCATTTAATTACAATGTTCAAAATTAATATACATTTTATTATACATAAGCCAAAATGCAAAACATAAGTATATTGGGCCCTACCAAAATAAACACTACTGATGTGAGCTCTGGACTATAGCAGATCTGGACAACTGTAATCAGAGTACTACTGCGGTGGCTGCTGCTATGGCGGCTGCTGTGTCTGGTCTCCAGTACTTATGCGATGGAAAATCCAACGCGCTAAGCAAATTGCTTAGTAGTGCATAATCTCAAAGCAGAATAACTAACTAATTTAAAATGATAATAATATGTGAAATTTCATAATTATAGGTCAATTGTATATTTCAATTGCACTTTGGAAATAATTTAATTATCAGTATCTTATCTGTGCATTTATTTCTTTCTCTGTCTTTTAAAGTCATATCAGTGGTCTCTTCATGTAATTATTTAATTTTTAAAGCTTATTACTTATGAGTCATTTTATAACTTTAGCTGCTCCATAGGAGCATATTCATTTACTGGGATCTCTTTATATAATCAATTGATTTTTACAGCCTATTACTCGTATCTGTGATCTTTTCGGTACTTAATTAAATTTAAGACTCATTACTCATATTTGTGCTCAAGTTACCTATAACAGACTATAAGGCTGGATACGTGGGAGTGTCTATCCTATATACAACTATCATGTCAAGCACTAGGCCAGTGAGTATGCATATAATATCCTATATACAACTGTCTGTCAAGCACAAGGCTAGCGGCAGGCATAAAGCCATAATATAATTATGCACAATGGCATCTGTCATGTCAGGCACAAGGCCAGCGGCCAGGCTTAAAGCCAAAAATCATATCAAACATATATTGTCGGTCCATGATTTTCCATGTAGGCAGTACTGCTATCTGTAATCCCTAATTGGCATACCAATCGATCCAACTATATATATATAAGCCTAGGTTTACTTTAGGTAAGTAAGCATTATTAATTATTTAACAAAATTTTCATGTCCATGTATAGTGAAAAAGTGGGTCCCACATACCTATTTCATGTAATTTAGCATGTAGTAACTTATTAAGGATAAGTCCTTACTAAAATAATTTAATTCAAAAACCTTTCTTTAGGTTCAATTTTACTGTCTTGTTTTTGCATATCAAATTGAGCAATTTGTGGCTACTGTTTGGCCACACTTCCTTAATGGAAGTTGTTCCTCTATGTTTTGTTTTTATTTTCCTTTTTGAATCATATCATTTGGAATTGTATAACTCAAGTTATGGTCAAATAACCATAACTAGGTCAATTCTGAATTCTGGTTTCCTTACTTGGTAGTTTTAGTATTGAATTTAACCAATTTATTTGGATAGCTTGTAGTAACATTTAGACCTAGTGTTCTTCATAGGATTTGTTGCCTATGTCTTATGGTCACTCAAAAATTTTAATTACAATTTTTTCAAGTCTTGTAGAATTAATTATAGCCACATTATTGGCCTGGACTCAAATGTCCTATACTAACTTGATTTCCATTTAGGTCAGTAACTTTGACCCTAAATTTAAGCTTTATACATTCATAATTTGAGGAAGGTGTCTAAAACACAATTTGAGTTCTACTACGTAGCTTTCCAAAACTATATGGCACATCTCAATTGAAGTTTTCTAATGAGATATATGACTAAAAGAATATTCTAGAGTCAATGGTCACTTATACAATTTCTAAATTTTGTGCACTAATTTGACATAGCCAATTGACCTATTTCTCTTGATTTCTGGGTTCTGGTCAAAATACCAATCTTGTAGGTTTTTGTCTTATTGAAATTTTGGCACTGGTTTCAAGGTATTTGATTTCTGTGGACCAAGTTATAGCCTCTTTGCCAAAACATGTCAAGTAGCCTATGTTTAGCAAATCTGGGCAGTTTTGGTTTTATACAGTTTTGGTATCCCAAATTTTGCAAGCAATTTGACTTGGTTAGTGGCATTTCTGGGCTCTGGTGTCTTCAAAAAAATTGTAGCCCTATATCTAAGCTTTCTAATAGTATAAATTTCAGGTCATTTGGACCTGTCTAGAGTGAGATATGGCCAAATGAATGAACACTATTCATTTGGTCAAAATTCTGGGTTCACAATTTGGTAATCTGGATTAGGTCAGATTTTAAGTCACTTTTTAGGTAGAATTTTAGCATAGTTTCTACATGAAAAATGGACCATTTTAGGCCTAGTTTTACCTCTAATTGGCCTCATACCAATTGAGGCCACACATATTCACTTATGGCTCAAAACATACACTGCCCTAAACAAATACTCAACCTGCAAGGAAATTACACTCCCAATATTCATTTCTCCATCTCCCAAATTACAATTGTGGCATTCATGGCACTTCTAATATCACTAATTCATTTCAACACAATTAAATTCCAGTAATATCAATCAAGTCTCAATTGAATAATTTAGAATCCTAATTTAAATGGTCAAAGTCAACAATTCACATTCAATCAAATTTCTATCACATGTAACTTCAACCATCAACCTATAATTCATTCATCAACCTCACAATTCACCTTTTACATACATAAAATTATCAATCTCTCATGCTTTGAAGGCTGCCAAAATGAGGCAATTACACAAGTCTCATCAAACAATTTCAAAACCCTAATTCAACTTATCAACTTCAACATACACATGAAATAAATTTGCTAATACATGTAATTACCTTAATCCACATCACAACTCATCACTTATATGTAAGAATTCATCAATCTCCCTTACTTACCAAGGCTGATGAAATCAATGCTTCCCAAATACTCATCAATTTCTTCATATTTCTTAACATGTCAACTCATTACAACCTTAATTCAAAGTTTAATTAAGAAAGGAAGAGGAAATTGGCACTAACCTTTAACCAAGAATTTCCAAACCTTGTGAAAACTTCACCAAATCCTCTTGTTCTTACTGCCTATGATCTGCCCAAGGTGTAAGGACCAACTTTAATGAAGAGAACTTGTGAATTTAGGTTGAAAATGGGAGAGGTTTCGAGCTTGCATGGAACGGCCATGGAGGAAAGAAAGGAGAAGCTTGATTTCGGCCATGGATGTGTGCAATGAAGAAAATGAGGTTGTGAAGTGGTGAAATCTGTCCCCATATGCTTTATATACTCCACTATCATTTAATTAATCATTATAATATTCAAGTTTTCATATTTACAATTAATCCCCCATATTTCCTTTATTTACATTATACATGTAATTTCATATTTTTTATTGGGTTTTCAAAATTTAATTTCACTCATTTTAATGGACATTTAGGTCAAAAGTCAACTTTAGGTATCAAATAACCAAAATGCCCCTCTTCGGGTTATAGTCTCACTTTTTCAGTAATACCGATTTAATTCTTGATCCGACGATTCCTTTAATTTTCGTTTTCGTCTGTACCGATTCACTAAATTTTTTTGACAATTTTAATATCATCTGTATCTCAGTAGACTTTTAATTAGGTCTTTAAAATTATTTCTCAGGGTTTCCCACGATCCTGGGGCCGTCAACTGCCTACGCAGTGACTTCCCGGTGCAATCACCCATCGCTGTGATTTCGGCTTGTTTAACCTAGTTACATTTCATTTTTTTTTATTTTCTCTTAATTATTTTTGTATTCTCTTATCATGTATTTCATCATTTTATATCTCCTCACTATCATTTAAGTGTAGTTCCAGATATCCTGATGGTCCAGACAATCATTAGTCACTAGAACAGTAGAACGTACGGACTACGTAAAGTGAGGCTATTACATTTTATGCCTCAAACCCTAATCCCCAATTTCCCCATTTACACCATACGTGCAATTCAAAGTTCATATACATATATTCTCATTCATGGCCACCACTATACACTTTAATTCCATTTAAATTCATCTAATCTATATATCATTCATGGCTGTCAAAAATTGAAGGATACCCTATCATGCATATTTTTGTTTAATTTTCACAAATCTTAACTCACTTCAATGTCCTACCAAAGAATAAAATGGAAGAGAGAGGAAATGGGCACTAATCTCTTTTGAATGATGTGCAAGTCAATGCAAAACTTCAATTTCTTCTCCTCTTTTTGCTCCCTAGTGCTCCCTCAAGGTGTATAGATGATTTTTAATGAAAGAAACTATGTGTTTTAGGGTAAGAAGCTTGGGGAAATCAAGTTAGAAGAGAGGAAAAATGGTGGAGAGAGAGAACCTTATGAGGTTCGGCCATGGAGAGCTAAAAGGAAGAAGATGGCTTTTCGAATTTTTATTTTTTTTCCTCTCTTTTTATCCTTTTTAATTGGTTTGTCAATATTTAATTGGTTAGCATTTTTTTTAATTACATCACCCTTACCTAAGCTTATGTCATAATTAGGTTTTTATTTCATTTTCTTTTCTTTCACTTTTACTTACTTTTATTAAATTTTCCATCAATATTTATTTAAATTTTATATCATAAATCTCACTTACTTGAATAGACAAGTTGGTCAAAAATCATCTCTTAAAGTGAAATGATCAAAATGCCCTTCGTTTAGCATAACGAGCTAAAATTGTCTATACCGATTTAGAAAATTTTCTCAATATTTTCTTGGCATTCTTTTGTCATCTAAGGCTCAATAACTCTTCACTAGAGTCCCAAAAATTATTTTACAGGATTTTCCCATGGGTCTAAGGTCGCTAACTGTCTTCACAGTCACTTCCCATTAGGTCACCCATCGCCAAAGCTACGGCTCATTTAACCTTAGCGCATTTCATTGCTTAAAATTTTCCTTAATTTTTCTTGTCATTATTTGGGTTATTTATGACTTCTCACTCTAGTTTAAATATAGTTCCAGACATTCTGGCTATCCGGACAGATATCAGTCACCGGAACAGTAGAATATATGGACTATCTAAAGTGAGAGTGTTACAAGCACTTACCTTAACTTTTCCCACGGGTTTAGGGTGTTACAAGTAAATTACTCCTAATTGCAACCACTTTTCATCAAAAATTCCAAGTCTAATTCAGTGTATGGATCTTGGTTAACCACACCAATAATTCTGCCTCACCCTTGGTTTGCCTTCAACTAACTTAATCTTCACTTTCCTTCATCATTCCCACCAAAATTCCAGTCAATCCTCAACTCAAATTCAATAGGTACAAGACTTAAGAAGAAATTAGTATTCTTACCTTGAATTTGAAGTTCGATCTAGCTATTTTCCCCTTTGAAATTTTAGATTCCTCCCACTTGAATTCAGCTTACCAATCTTGAATTCTTTCTTCACTTTCACTTTGATTTCATGGCTTGTTCTTCAATTTCTTCAATTCCATCACAAAATAGGATCTTAGATTCATGAATTAGGGTTTGTATTAGAGATTGGATGGAAGACAAATGGAGAAGATGGGAGAGAGATGGGTCAGCTGAAGATAGGAAGAAAAAGACATAAATTTTATCATTTTATATACCTTAGATATTTATGTCTTTTAAACATGTGTCACTTTGCCATTTGTCATATTTAATTAGTGATTAATTAACTTAATTAATCCCACTTAATGACCTTAATTAAACTTAATTATATGCTAAGTTAAAAAATTTCAAAATTTCCCTCAAACTTCATTAACTTAATAACAAAGTCCATAGGTGTCTTTTACATACTTTTACTTTAACCTCTAATTTAATCTAATTTACATACCATATTCAATATTGAATTTCTTACTAAAATATACTGAATACAGTCTATAAATTCGAGGCATTACAATTCTCCCCCTTTTAGGATATTTCGTCCTCAAAATTAGAGATTGTACCTTAATTGAATAGTTTGGGATATTGTTGTTTCATCACTTCCTTGCTTTCCCAAGTACCTTCTTCAATTCCATGATTCCTCCATAGCACTTTAACCAGTAGAACTTGCTTGTTTCTCAATTCCTTCACTTCACGAGCTAAAATTGCTACGGGTTCCTCTTCATAGGTTAAATCTGGCTGCACTTCAATTGTTTCCATAGGGATGACATGGGTTGGGTTTGATATGTATCTCCTTAACTTCGAAACATGAAAGACATTGTGCATCTTTGGTAATTCTAGGGGCAAGGCCAGTCTATAGGCTACTGGACCCACACGTTCAATTATTTAATATGGACTAATAAACCTAGGACTTAACTTGCCATTCTTGCCAAATCTCAAATCTTTTTCCACGGTGAGACCTTTAAGAAGAGTTTATTACTAACTTCATCCTCTATCTTTTCTCTTTAAATCAACATAAGATTTCTGCCTGTCCATTGCTGCTTTCAGTCCATCCTTTATCAGTTTCACTTTATCTTTTATCTATTTCACAAGTTCTGGTCTCACTAACTTCTTTTCACCCAATTCTGTCTAGCATAAAGGAGTTCTACACTTCCTACCATATAAGACTTCATAACGTGCCATATGGATGCTAGACTGATAACTATTATTGTAAGCAAACTCTATCAATAAGAGGTGTTTATCCCAACTTCCTTCAAATTCAATAATACAGCTTCTCAACATATCCTCGAGTGCTTGTATAACTGTTTCGGATTGTCCATTTGTCTGAGGACGGAATGCTGTACTGAAGTGGAGTTGAGTGCCCAAAGCCTTATGCAAACTTTCCCAAAATCTTGATGTGAACCATGGGTCTCAATCTGATATGATGGATATAGGCACTCCATGTAATATGACTATCTCACTAATGTATAATTTAGCAAGTCGATCTAGTGAATAGCCTTGTCCAACTGGAAGAAAATGGGCTAACTTAGTTAATCTATCCATAATGACCTATATTGAATCATGTTTTCTCTGTGTATGAGGGAGTCTGGTAACAAAGTCCATAGTAATCCTTTCCCATTTCCACTCTGGTATAGAGATTGGTTGTAGTAAACCAAATATTACTTGATGTTTAGCCTTCACTTACTGACGTTAGGCATTTAGATACATACTCTGCTATGTCTTTCTTCAAACTAGGCCACCAGTAATGCATTTTCAGATCCTGGTACATCTTGTTACTGCCCGGATGCATAGCACAAGCAGTAGTGTGTGCTTCTCTAAGGATGCTCTGCTTTAAATCACTTACAATCGACACACAGAGTCTGTCTTTATAATATAACTAACAATATTTTTTTACTACATATTCACCTTCCTTCTCAGCTGACAATTACTAACTATTGCCATTAACTTCTCATCTATTTTTTCTGTGCATTTTGTACCTGTTGAATCAGACTGGATTTAATCCTCGGTTTAGCCACAATTATATCATTAGTTGTCAACCTCAGATGAGCATTCATTGCCTTTAAAACTGCCAATGACTTTTTGCTGAGGGCATCAACTAATATATTGGCTTTTCCTGGATGGTAATCTATGATGCAATCATAGTCTTTAAGCAATTCCATCCATCTCCTCTATCTCGGGTTTAGTTCTTTTTGTGAAGGTAGGTATTTCAGACTTTTGTGATCTGTATAAATATAGCATTTTTCCCCATAGAAGTAATGCCTCCATACTTTCAAAGCGAAGACTATGGCTGCTAGCTTCAGATCATGAGTAGGATAACTTCTTTCATGTGGCTTCAGTTGTCTGGAAGCATAACTTATCACCTTTCCTTCTTGCATCAACACACAGCCAAGTCCATTTAATAAAGCATCACTATAAATCACAAAATCCTTTCTCGATGTAGGCTGTATTAACACAGGAGCTTTTATAAGCATAGCTTTTAATTTATCAAAGCTAGCCTGACACTTATTTGTCCATTCAAACTTGATACCTTTATTTAGCAATTTGGTCATTGGTGAAGCTATCATGGAAAACCCCTTCACAAATTTTCTGTAGTATCTAGCCAATCTAAGAAAACTTTTGATTTTTGACACATTTTTAGGTGGCTTCCATTCCAAAATAGCTTTTATCTTTTTAGGATCTACCCTTATGCCCTCTGATGATACAATGTGTCCTAGGAAGGAAACTTCAATCAACCAAAAGTCACACTTGCTTAATTTGGCATGCAACTGCTTGTCCCTCAGAATCTATAATACAATTCTAAGGTATTGTGCATGTTCTTCTCTTGTCTTGGAATTACCAGTATATCATCAATGAAAACAACTACAAACTGGTCCAAATAGGGTTTGAAAATTCTGTTCATTAAGTCTATAAAAGTAGCTGGGGCATTGGTTAGCCCAAATGGCATCACTAGAAATTCATAGTGGCCATATCTAGTTTTGAATGCGGTCTTAGGAATCAGGTTCCTTAACCTTCAACTAGTAATACCTGGACCTCAAATCAAATTTGGAGAAAACCCTGACCCCTTTTAACTGATCAAACAAATCATCAATCTAGGGTAAAGGATATTTATTTTTGACTGTCACCTAATTCAATTGCCTACAGCCAATGCAAGGCCTAAGGGTGCCATCTTTCTTTTTAACAAACAGTACCGGTGCTCGCCAAGGTGACACACTAGGGCGTATGAACCCTTTGTCAAGTAAGTCTTATAGCTACAATTTCAACTCTTTTAACTCAGTGGGAGCCATTCTATAGGGTGCTATTGATATTAGTGTTGTACCAGGGAGCACATCAATTGAAAACTCTACCTCTCTGTTTGGTGGTAGCCTTGTAATTCTTTAGGAAATACATCCTGAAATTCATTGACTATAAGAATATCCTTAATATTCAAACCTTCTTTTCTATTGTCTATGACATGTGCTAAAAATGCCTCACACCCCTTTCTAATTAGCTTACTGGCTGTAATAGCCGAGATCACATTTGATAGTAAATTCTGTCTCTCACTATATACAGCCCCATCATAATTATCAGAAGCTTTCAACATAACCCTTTTTAATTTGCAATCAACTATAGCCTGATGTTTAGCTAACCAATCCATACCTAGGATTACATCAAATTTATGGAAAGGCAATTCTATCAAGTCAGTAGGAAATTCTCTATCATGCACCCTAACTGGGCAGTCTCTAAACACCTTGTTTACATTCACAATATGTCTTATAAGATTAGTAACAATATATCATGTGACAATAATTCAGCATGTAAACCCTTCTCACTTGGTGTAATGGTGCATATATAAGAATGTGTGGATCCCGAATCAATCAATGCATACACATCAGCATCAAATAATAGAAATTTACCAACTATCACATCAGAAGCATCTTGATCCTCTCTACCTTTCATTGCATATGCTCTGGCTAGGGCTCTATTTTCCCACGGTTTGTTAACTATCGTTGATACCCCTCTTTGATTGGTCCCAGCTGGTTCTGCTCTACCTGGCTTTTTGTCTCTCTGAGTACCAGGTGTGGATGCCTGTGTCTGAGTCCATGGTGCATCAGTACCCTTCAACTGAGGACAATATTTCTTCAAATGATTGGTTGCCCCACATGTGACATCTCGTACCCGACTACAGTGTAGCTGAGCAAGGCATACCACATTTGGTACCGGAGCACCCTATCTTATCTTATTTAATACTGTATTAATTTAAATTCCATTTACTCATATTATCCCATATGTTGAAATTTTTTTTGTCACAATTTATTTTTTGGAGACCCAGACAGTGTCTCCTCTATTTTATTAGTATTTGATTAGTTCCACTATTCACTTATTAAAATAGTTCATATCCATCTCATTTCCATGCATCACATCATATCATCATTACTCATATAAATTTCAAGTAACTATATTTCATTTCATTCATATCAAATCATGTACAATATTTACAAACTGTTATACAATCTCAAAATTTAATTGCATCACTCACTTATGTATAATGATCAAAAGTACAAAAACTAAATACACATTGGCCCTATCAAAATAGACTGCTGAGGTGACACATCACACTACTGCAAAGTCTGCTCCAACTCACTGTATGGATGAGTCCTGCTCACGCGTACCTACACGATGGAAAAACTAACGCACTAAGCATAACCCTTAGTGGTGCGTAATTTAAAGTAAAAATAAGTAAATAATTAAAGATAATTATTCCCTGTAAAGTTTCATAAAGAAATATAGATTTCAAAAATTTTGAGTCATTTACTATTTTTATTGAACTTTGGAAGCAATTAAACTTGTCAGGATCTTTTGTAATAATTTATTCCATATTTAGTCATATTGTCTTATCTTAGTGCCCAAGTTACCTATAACAGACTATAAAGGCTGGATACATGGGAGTATACTAGTTAGACATTCATATGTCTATCATGTATACATCGGTCATGTCAGGCATAAGGCCAGCAGGTAGGCATAAAGCCAGAATCAAATCAGGCACAATTGCCAACGAGTAGGCATAAAGCCCGTAGAACAACCATAGTAGACATATATTATCTATCAATTATCATTCATGTGGGCAGTACTGTAATCTATAGTCCCTAATTGGTATACCAATTGATCCAAGCTATATAAATAAGTCTAAGTATACTTTGGGCAAATTAGTATTATTAAATACTTATGGACTTATTATTTCATGTGATGCACTATTAGTGCTATATGGCAACTTTATGTCATTTGTAATGGAAAAATAGGTTCCAATCTCACTTTCATGTAACTTATGTATTTGGAAAACCATTTAGGTAATTTACATATCATGTATCAAATAATTTCCTTGAACCTTTCTTTAGGTCCAGATTTTGTCCCCTATTTTTACCTAGCAATTTGGCTAAGATGTAGGGTATGTTTGACTACACTTCCTTCATGGATGTTGTTTCTGTATGTCTTATCTTTATTTTCCTTTTTGAGTCATGTCATTTGGAGTTTTATAACTCAAGTTATGGTCAATTTTCCATGACTGGTCCATTGACCCTTTATGGTTCCAGAACCAGGCAGATTCTGGAGTCAAACTTTGTCTAGTTATTTGGGCATGCTACAGTCATTTTTAGGCCTAATGTCCTTCATATGAGTTGTTACCCTATGTCTTAGGGTCACTTGGGTTCAAAAATCACAATTTTTCAAGCTACGTATGATGACTACGTAGGTTCAATCACATTCATGGCACTTCAAATAATCAACAAATGGTCTCAATAAAGTTAATTAGGCATCAATTCACAAAACCCTAATTTGGGTTAAAACCCTAACTTCAATTTCTCATCTCATGTATAACACATGTATACCAACATGCTACTAATATCTTCTTGTTAATCAACATTAATAAACACAATTATGGTCATCAATTCTTAAAACTCCAATCATTCCCATAGTTGCCGAATTTTAGGGTTCCATTTACTCATGGTATTCCTTTTAATTTCATGAAATTTTAGCTTTGTTTAACATGCTAACCATACTTAAAGAAGAAAGAAAGTTTAGGTAGTGCACTAACCTTATGTTGACCCAAGTTTGATCTTGCAAAACTTCCAATTTCTACACTTTCTTGGCTGCCAAAGGCTTTTTCAAGTTATAGGATAAATTTTTAGTGAAGACAAGTTTGGTTTTTAGGGTGAGAATGGAGGAACATTCAAGCTTGAAGCTTTAAAAAAAATGGTGGAAGAAGAGCTATGGGGTTCAGCCAAATGAAGTATGGGAGGAAAAAGAAGAGCTTTTTAGCTAATTAATTTTATTTGTCTCTATTTATATATGGTTGTCTAAATTTAATTAGTTATAAATTTTAATGATGTCATTATGACATTATGCTTAGGTCATAATTATATTTCTTTTTTTTTTCTTTCTTTTCTCTTTTCCATAATACAAATTCATGATTTTTAATTTATTTTTAATGTTTTATTCTCACTCTTTTTTATTGACATTTAGGTCAAAGTTTAACACTGAGGGTGAAATGATCAAAATGCCCTTCGTTGTGTTCATCGAGTTATAACAGTCTTTACCGATCAGCATAATTTTTCTTGTATCTCCTTGACCTTTTTATTGTTATGTAAACCTCATAAATCTTTCAATTAAGTCCCAATATTTATCTTACAAGATTTCCCCATGAGTCTGGGGCTAGCAACTATCTTCACAGTTGCTTCCTATTAGGGTTACCCACAACTGGGACCTCGGCTCGTTTAACCTATCTGCACTTAATTTCTTTTATTTTTGCTCAATTTTATTTGATCTTTATTCAGTCAATTTATGTCTCCTCACTTTAGTTATGAGTAATTCCAAACATCCTGACTGTCCAAATAGACGTTAGTCATCGGAATAGTAAAATGTATGGACTACCTAAAGTGAGGATGTTACACCACATTTGAAACAGGCCCCCATCATTTTCCTGCAAGTGCTTGGGTGGGGACGGCCACAATACTCACACTATACTAGTGCTGGTCTCCTAAAGGAAGCAGCTGGGGAACTAGCTATAGAACCCTATTATTGTGGGCCACACCTAAATGGGGCCCCCTACCTAGTACTGTGAGCTACTGTCTGACTTTGAGATCCCCTTATCATCTTATTACTAAAGGAGATGTTGCTCAGTTGTCCCCTCTTCTAATATCTATTCTTTTTGCTTTGTTCTTCTGCCTTAAATCTTTTAATATTTAATGTTACACCTTACCCTTTCATAAGATATGACATGATCCCGTAATATGCCTAATGAATTACTGAACTCCGTCTACCGATAATCCATTAAATATACTACAAGGGATTTAAAATGATCTGAATTCATTTTCCAACTTAAAATTTTTAATAAAAGGGTTGTCAGTGGTTTTAAGATTTAGAAAATACTAAAAAATTTATTTAAGAGAAGAAATAAATATTTTTAAAACTTTAAGATATTTGGAGAAAAATCAGAGTGGTGATGGCTAAAAATACAAGTACTAAAAATTTAAACCTGTTTAATAAAACTTGGAGCAATATATATTAGTCACAAGTACTCATCAAATCCATAATTCATCAAATCAACATTTAAAAAGATGCTTCTTTCATTCACAATTCAAAAGGAATAAATTTTTACAAAATTACATTCATTTGGTTACAATGAAATAATATTACATTAATTTTGTACAACTACTCAAATGATTCTTACATGTACATATAGTTCATATTTATATCAAAACAAATTTAAAAAATGTATCCTAGAAGTATACCCTACTGGTCAAAGGATTATAGCTTCTATTGCTCTCACTCAGCTATCTTATCTTTTCCTCTACCTGCGATAGCATAAAAATAGCTATCGCTGAGTGTATAAACTCATTGGTACACAACTATCAAATTTTAAATATTATAAAACATAATTTATGAAACCATAAATGAATATTTAAGAGGTTCAAACTTCCATAAATATGAAAACAATAATAATGTTCTCAAACATCAACAATTTGCCATTCACAAATCATTTATTTGCTCAACACATTCATTAAAATAATTGAAATCATTTGTGTTGCCAACTATGCACAGTTTAAGCCATGACACAAAATTTCATGATCAATGCCACGTTGTACACCATAACAAAGCTATCTCAACTCCAATAGCCGTTACTAATGGGGGAAGTAAGGCTAGCTAGCAAATATGAATGCATTCATCTGATCTCAACCTCAACTGGTAAGCCAGAGAGGGAAGGCCAGAGAGGGAAGGTAACAAATCAATCTCAACCTCATTAATTATTATTAATGAGGGAACAATCAAAGTTTGTCATGCCAACTGTGGTTTCAAAACAATTTAAAACAATTTCCATTCAAATAACAACATTTCAAATCATCACAATTCAGCATATAGGGTTGGCAACACATCAAATTCTCAAAGCACTTACAAAACACATTCAATCCAACCACTCTCTTACTATAGTAGATCATTAGTTATGGTCAAAATACTAGGTACTGCCCCAGGGTCGTACCCTATAATCCATAAGTTTTCTAGATTTTCACCTGAATTTGCATCCAATATCCGAGTACTTTATACCTAGAATTTAAACTAGGTCTCTAAAGCAAAGTTTTAGGCCTTTGTCTTAAGTTTCCAAATCATTTTGTAGCACCTCAATTAGAGATGTACACAGGAAGTTATGCTCTATTTACTACCCAGAGGTCATAGGGAAAATTTGCTGAGTTGCAGGAAATTCCAATTTTAATGTTCTGATTTTCCCTAACATATCAACCAATTAGCCCTTACATCTAGGTCTAGGTCAAAATATGAAAGTTATAGTTCTATGCCTTATGTGTATTTTGGCTTTGGAATTATCTAATTTGCATTTGTGTAACTTGAGTACGGTCATTTTGCCAAAACTATTCAGGTGATATTTTCTTAGGTTTTTAGGTCAGTTCCAAAATCAGGGCAAATTCCTAGACTTACTTTGTCTAGCAAATTTGGGTAGATTAAAATCATAATTTGGCTCATAGTCTTTATATGAATTGTTTCGCTATGTCTCAAGATTACACAGGTTCAAAAATTACTCAATTTGGAGTTTTGTAGAGTGAGTATGCTCAATTAAGTACTTACTGTTCATTTGGTCAGTTTTTCTAGGTTCCAGGTTTGCATTGCCGAATCTAACCCTAATTGAGGTTTTTCCAGCCATTTTCAGGTCAAGTGTTCTACATGAAAGTTTTAACATTTTGTCGTAGTTTTCATTTCCCATTTTTTTCACATAAATTAGAGTTTTGTAGCTCAAGTTATGAGCAAATAACCTCACTCAATTCAAGCTGTCTAGAATTCACCCTTAAGGTACCACATCAATTCACTTAATTTCCCCTCTAAATCTTTAATGTTTCTTAACAAATGCACCTCAATTAGTTATAATATAACCATAAAAGCATTAAATATGCTTCTTATTATGAAAACCCCAATTACATAAAAACCCTAATTTCCATCTTCCAATATCAATCAATTTCAAGTTAACAATCATGTTCACAACTTTATTTCAAGCCTAGAAATCAAGTTGAATTCATCAAAACTCAAAAACCCCTAACTTCTACTTTCTTGATCAAACTTCCCTTCTTTATATCATACATAATTTCAATCAATTTTTATCAAAACTTCCAAAATCAAACTTGAAATCTATAAATTCATAAGTATTTAAGCATGAATCTTAACTCGTCTCAATTGGCTAGCTTTCACTCTTCGCAGTTCTTCTAAATTTCTTGAAACTTTTGCTTCCTTTCTTCTATTCAAGGTTCAATTCAATGTTTTCTTGTGATTTTTTATGGATATTGTGGAAGATCTTTAGGGTTTAGAAGCTTGAGTTGATCAACAATGGAGGCTCAGATGATGATGGTAGCAATGTATTTAATAAGAAATTATCTTAAATAATTAAATTTTTATCTTATATACAAAATATCCCAATTAATTATAATTATTATTTTATTTATAATTATAACAATTCAATAATTCCTCCTATGTCCCTCATTAATTTTTATACTTCTTTCACTTAATTAAATTCCATTCTAATGCATTAATCTCACTCATTTTAATTGAAATTTAGGTCAAAAATCAACTCTTCAAGTGAATTAACCAAAATGCCCTTTATCAGGTTATAGTCCATCTTTTTTAATAATATTGATTAAGTCTATAACCCGATGGTCACTTCGATTTTTATTCTGCTTATCTCAATTAATTTTCATCTCATTTTTAGTCCTCAAGTTGGCTTTGAATAATACTATTCATAGATCGAAATCAGTATTATTCAGAGCTCAAAATTTTCGATATGTTACATTTAAGGCAGCTGATACCAATATGGAGAAGTTGTCTATCTACATCCCAGTAAGCTGGAGTCTAAGGTAATCATTCAAGCCATCCTCAAACCTTCTACACCTGATCTCCTCTGTAACGCCCTCACTTTAGGTAGTTCATACATTCTACTATTCCGATGACTAACGTTTGTTCGGACAATCAAAATATCTGGAACTACACTTAAACTATAGTGAGGAGGCATAAATTTATTAAATAAAGACCAAGAAAAATTAAGGAAAAATAAAAGATGTCACACCCTCACTTTAGGTAGTCCGTACATTCTACTTTTTCGGTGATTAATGTCTGTCCGAATAATTAGAATGTCTGAAATTATATTTAAACTAGAGTGGGGAGTCATAAATAACCCAAATAATGATAAGAAAAAATTAAGGAAACTTTTAAGCAATGAAATGCATTAAGGTTAAATGAACCGTAGCTCTGGCGATGGGTAACCTTAATGGGAAGTGACTTTGAAGCTAATTGCTGACCCTAGACCCATGGAGAAACTCTGTGAAATAATTTTTGGGACTCCAGTGAAGAGTTATTAAGCCTTAGATGACAAAAGAATGCCAAGAAAATATTAAGAAAATTTTCTAAATCAGTACAGACAATTTTAGCTCATTAAGCAAAACGAAGGGCATTTTGATCATTTCATCTTTAAAGATGATTTTTGACCAACTTATCCATTTAAGTAAGTAAAGTATATGACATAAAATGTAAACAAATATTGCTAAAAATTTAATTAAAAATGAGTAGATAAAAGAAGAAAACAAAATGAAATAAAATGCTAATTATGACATAAGCCATATGCAAGCATGATGTAATTAAAAATTTCCCACCAATTACATTTAGACAAGCACTCATAAAACAATTAAAAAGGGGTAAAAATCAAAGAAAATTCAATCATCTTCTTTCCTCTTCAAGCTGGCCGAAACTCCTTCAAAAAGCCTCCACCATTTTTGCTCAACAAAACCTCATCTCCCAACCAAATTCCACCATAAAACTCCTTGCCTTCACTAAAATTTATCCTTGCACCTTGAGCAAACTTAAGACAACAAAAAGAAGAAGAAAAAAAAAAGAATTTTAGCAAGTTGGGATTGGCTTACTAAGAGGTTACTGTCAAATCTTTCCTCTCTCTCTCTCTTAATTTTCTTTAGGCACTTGATTTAAGTTAGAAATTGCAAGAAAATGAAATGAAATCCATATGCATGTATACCCCATAATTTCGGCAGCCAAGGGTAGGTAGGATTATAATGGTTTTCAATTTAATCTAGGTTGATTTGTGATGAGTTTGTTGAGCATATATGAATTTAGGCCTTAATTTCCATGTGTAGTGGAAGATTAAAATGTTGGGAATTTGGGTTTTGAGCCAAATTAGGACTTTTGCCAAATTGATGGTGAATTGGTATTCTAATGGTCAATTG
This sequence comes from Hevea brasiliensis, assembly GCF_030052815.1. Lineage (NCBI taxonomy): Eukaryota > Viridiplantae > Streptophyta > Magnoliopsida > Malpighiales > Euphorbiaceae > Hevea > Hevea brasiliensis. Next base: position 53,903,835 of record NC_079499.1, read on the forward strand.
GTGACCATTTGAGGTAAATGGACCTTAATTTGGAGTGAATTGTGGCATTGGATTAGGAAGTAGAGGTGCTGCCCTAAGTGCGAGGAATTCTGGACTTGAGTCTAGTGGGTTTGGGCAGCCCTAACTTGACTTGTGTAACTTCAATTAGTGCAAGGCTAATTGGAGGTGAAACTAGGGATATAATGTCACATTTTTTATGAAGAGATCCTGCCCAGAAAACCAACTTAAGGTGACCTAAAATTTGCCTAAATTCAGGTAACCAAAATTCTGGATATGAAAAATGACCAAATGAACAGTATTTGTTCATATGGCCATAACTTTGTGTAGAGAGGTCCAAATGACCTGATTTTTTAACCCATGGAAAGCTTATACAATGTGTAACAACTTTCATAGAGAATAGAAACCCAAATTCTGACCATAACCAATTTAAATTGCTATCCAAATTTAGGACACCAAAATTGCCAGAACAAATTTTGCCCATAAAATCTGGGAATGGACCAATCCGGCCAATTATGGTAAAAATGCCATAACTTGAGCTACAAAGCTCCAAATGGAGTGATTCAAAAAGGGAATCAAAGTAGACACATTAAGGAACAACTTTGATGTAGAAGGTTCAGCTAAATTCTCACTGTAGATTAGTTCAATGGAATAGTAAACCTAAGTAACTAAATTTGAAATTTTGAAATAACTTCCATTGAGATTTGAATTAAAATTGGCAATCAATGCGAACATATGTAAAACCCAAAATGTAGTATTTTAGTGCAATTTGAACCTGCCTACCTATTAATTATGAAAAATCAATATTTTTACATGAATAGTAAGGTGAATAGTAACCACCAAAACTCAAATGCAAAGAATTAAATAATTAACTTTGTAATATGCCCTAGTATGCCTAGTATGATTAGTTTGGATAGGTTGGCATGCCAATAGGGTTCCGATAGCAAAACTGCATATGGCTTCATGCCATTTCGTGATTTTATGGCATATAGTGCTATTTTGTGATACTATGGCTTTTAGCCATTTTGATACACTTGATATACTTGGTCTTATGCCCGATGGTTATTATGGCTTATTAGCCACTCTGTTGCACACCTGGTAGACACTTTGTGACCGATGGTGTAACTGTCTGAGGTACTTGGTACCTAGTGCCAGTTTGCCCGTTTGTCCAGTCCAGTCACTGGTATAGGTTACTTGGGAAATCAAAATAAGTCTTAATAATTTATAACCAAATAATGAACATAAAAAGTACTAAATGAATAAAATTACGAATAATTACCAAGAATTTAATCTGCATAAAATAATACCATAATTTTTGCACATTCAATTATTTTAGTTTATTTTTATTTTATATTGACACCACTAAGCTGTATTGCTTAGCGCATTACTTTTTGCCACGCGTAAATACTGGAGACCTCAGACTGGGTGAGAGTCAAATCTGCTATAACACCCTCACTATAGCAATTCCGCACATTCTACTGTTCTGGTGACCGATGTTGATCTGGATAGCTAGAACGCCTGGAAAAATATTTAAACTAAAGTGAGAATCTATAATTAACTTAAATATTAATAAGAAAAATTTAGGAAAAATTTTAGAAATAAAATACAACCAAGTTAAATGAGCTGGTGCCCTAGCGATGGGTAACCCAGTGAGAAGTTACGGTCTTCACAGCTAGGAGCCCTAAACCCGGGAGAAAATTCATAAAATATTTTTTGGGACTCTAGAGAAGAGTCATTGAGGTTTCTATAGCATTAGAATGCCAAGCAAAGATTCAGAAAAAATTTTCAATCGATACAGACAATTTTAGTCTGTTAAGCCAAACGGAGGGCATTTTGGTCATTTCGTCTTCAGAGATGATTTTTGGCCGACTTGTCCAGTTAAATAAATAATTATTATGAAATAAAATGTGAATAAATATTGCTAAAAATTAAATTGGAAATGAGTAGAGAAGAGAAGAAAAGAAAATAAAAGAAAATGCTAATTATGACATCATATGATGTCATTTAAATTTCCTCCACCAATAACAATTTATTAAACTCATTAAAAGGGATAAGGAAGACCAAAAATTGACAAACAATCTGCATCTTCAACCTTTGGGTAGCCAAAAACGTAGAGAGAGAGAGAGAGAGGAAAGAAAACTCCATGAAAACTTGATCAAGCTTGATCTAACCCACCCAAATCAACCCAAAACCCTAGCTTCCCTTCATAAATATTTACCCTTACACCTAGAGCAAGTCTTGGGCAGCAAAAATAAAGAGAAAAAGAAGAGTTCTCAAGCTTTGGAAATTAGCTAAATCAAGGTTAGTGCCTATATTCACTTCCATATCTTTTAATCTTTGTTAGGAAGACAAATTAAATGAGAATTTGTTGTAAAATTGAACAAAACAATTATATTGAAGTGTGTATGAAAATTTGCAGCCATGGGAGAAGGATGAGATTTGTTGATTTGTATGACTTGAATTGTTTAGAAGTGGTTTGTGATGAGATAACTTGAGTTAGATATTAAATTATGTGTGTTGGATGTGTTAGATGACATGAAAAGTATGAAATGGACACTTGGGAATTAGGGTTTGTGAAAAAATTGGAGTTTTGTTTATGAAATGGTATATTAACCTTGTAATGGTCAATTAGTGACCATTTGAATGTGTGTGAGAAGGAATTGAAGTGAGTAAGGATAATGGAGTTGAGTTTAGGCATGCTGCCCTTGGTGACCTGCAGGACTGGTTGTGAGTCCAGCAGGTTTGGACAGCCATAAATGGAGTTGTATAGGTTTAATTGGTGCAAGGCTAATTTGACATGAAACTAGATACATAATGGCACAACTTTGGTGAAGAAACCCTGCCCAGAAAACCAAACCAAGTTGACCTAAAAATTACCCTAATCTGGGTGACCAACATGCTGTCCTTGGAAAATGACTAAATGAATAGTGTTTATTCAAATGGTCATAACTCAGTGTAGAAAGGTCCAAATGACCTGAAATTTTACCAGAAAAAATGTTAGACATAGTTCTACAACTTTCATGAAGAACACAAATCCAAATTCTGAACATAACCTAGTCAAATTTCCAACCAAACATAGGTCACCAAATCTGGCAGAACCAACTTGCCCAGAAATTCTGGGTACAGGTCAATTCGGCCAGTTATGGTAAAATGATCATAACTTGAGCTACAAAACTCCAAATGGAGTGATTCAAAAAACGAAATGTAACTAGACAGAATAAGGAACAACTTTCATGAAGACAATTTTATCAAATTCCTATTGTACAAATGTCCAATGGAACAGAAAACCTAGGGTATGAAATCTGAAAATTTGGAATAACATAAGATAAGCTTTGAAATGGTATTGGAAATCAATACCAACAAAAATAAAATGCAAAATGTGGTATCTTGGTGAACTTAGGTTTAATAAATTCATTTTGTATTAAAAAGTCAACAATTTGAGTGAATAGTAATATGAATAGTAATATAAAGACGCAAAGTGTAAGAACTATATTGTTAAAGGGAAATTAAGGCCATAAATTTGAAATCCATGAAATGTTCATGGATTGCTTGAAATATTAAAAGTAAGCCACCTAATTGATGTGAATTGGTAGTTAGGGCTTATATGGCCATCACAAATAGAATTCATAAAATGTATAAATAAGAAAGGAAAATTGTTTTGAATACAATGGTACATGTGAACTATTATTTTGAATTGTGATCAATATGAATAATATAATGAATGAATAAATAAACCATATTAATATATGAATAAAACATTAGTTCTCATTATTATAGAAAAGAAAAGTACGTTGACTACAATGATATAAAAGGATAATTGACGTGAATTATGATCATATATATGATCAAATGAATGTATACATTATAATTGAAAATTATTATGAAATAATGAAGTCATAAAACACAATATATTAATATTTAATGATATTATGTGCCCTTGTATTGCCTAGACATGTGTATCAGATTGGATAGTTTGGCATGCCAATAGGGTATTGTTTTAGCAGTACTACAAAAGGCTTTATGCCTATATTCATGGCTTTATGCTCATATTCATGACTTTATGCCAACATTCATGGCTTTTATGCTCGATTATGTGTTATCATGGCTTTTATGCTCGATTATGTGTTATCATGGCTTTTTAGCCATACTGACTGCATACGTGGTTGATGTTCTGCGTCCCGCGGTGTCCAGTGCCAACGACCCGTTATCCAGTTTAGTCAGCCTGTCATAGGTTACCTGGGCAGAGCAAAAAAAAATTATTGAAATAAGTTAAGAATATTAGCAATTAAAAATATTAGAAATTAAATAAAATAAATGAGTAAGATGACCTAAAATAAAATAGAATAGTTATTTATTAGAAAGAATTAAAATGAACAGAACTGATATTAAAATTTACTTATTATAAGATAATCTAAGACAACCTAGCAAGTATTGAGAAATTGCTAAAAGAGATCCTAGAGAGCAACAGAAATGACGAAAAATATACTGTATGGCAAATTTCATATGAACCCAGTAAAATTCTTGAGTATAGAAAATATGCTCCAATTATTTTTATTTGTATACATTATTTCTTGTTATATTATTGCACCACTAAGCAACAATGCTTAGCTCGATGGATTTGTTTCTTCGCGCAGGTACTGAAGTTAAAGCCTAGCGAATACTAAACAGAGATTTTGGAGTCTGATCTGCTGAGTGTTCAAAGTTGTCACCTCCTCAGCAATGCATGTGGATAGGGTCCATATAGATTATATTATGTATTTTGTACATTATAATTAGTTATTATTTGTAATGTAAACTATGAATTGTATGTTGAAATATAGATTATGGAATTGTAATTAATTTATAGATCATGTAAATTATGAAATTATGTAATTATTTTGTAAATTATGTAAAATAAGGAAATTTGAAAATTTTGCTTATGTAATTTAAGAACGTTTACATATGAATTGAGTATGAATAGATTTGTACAAATGAGTATGTGAATTGCAAGAATTGAATGTGAAATGAATATGATGAGCATGAATGATATTTTTATTATAAAATATTATTGAAATTTCAAGAAGGTGAATAGTGAAATACGTCAACTGATAATAAAATAGGGGAAACTCCGCTGGTTTCTCCGTAGAAAAATAATTGATATTAAAATATAACGAGATCAAATTATTAAAGGAATAAAGTAAGATAAGATAGGGTGCTCCGGCACCGACTGTAGCACACTTTGCTCGGCTACACTGTACTCGAGTGAGGGGTGTTACATCTGCATTGTGTACAGTGTCACTACATCTGCAGTGTATTTTGATAGGACCCACTAGGCTTGTTAGTAGTTTTTTGTATTTTGTAGTTAGGTGTCCATTTTGTATTGTAAATGAAGAACTTTTGCAAATATTGTAAGTTTTGTAAATTAATTGTAATTGAATATTTTGTTTATAAATGAGTAGCAGTTTAATTATTTATGATGAATGAAAATTTGTGAGATTGCGACTTTGATATGAAGTATTGGAATAAAATGTGATGAAGAATTTTCATTATTTTAATTATATTATTGAGACTTTTAATAGGTGGAAAACGTCAAAATTATTAATAAATTAGGGAAAACTCCGTCAGTTTCTCCGACAAAAATATTTAGATTCCAAATGAATAAAATAAAATAAAATGTGATAAATTGGAAAGCAAGAAGATAAGTTAAGGCGCTCCGGTACCGAGTGTGACATGCCTCACTTGACTATACTGTAGACGGGTAAAGGCTGTCACATTTAGTGGTATCAGAGCACGGTTAGGCATTTTTGGGTTTACATAGAGTCCATACCATGCATTACATTTATAAAAGTTAAGGTGACACTAATGTAGATTTATTGTCTTTGGTTATTTTGGTTAGGATATGGAACTAACATCACAAAGAGCAGTAAAGGAAGAGGTAGAGAGCCATGCTCCACCCATGGCTGAAGCTGGAGGTAGGGGAGAACCTACTCCACCAGCACAAGAGACACCTACATAGCCTTAGCAAGCCTTGTTTCAGCAAATGGCTGAATTTTTCAGACAAATGATTGGGGCCCTTCCACCACCTCAGCAGTCATCCTAGAAGTCCCATCTAGAAAAGTTAAGAAAATATGGGTGTAACATCCTCACTTTACATAGTCCGTATGTCCCACTATTCTGGCAGCTAATGTCTGCCCCGGAAAGTTGGAATGTCTAGAACTACACTTCGGTGATAGTAAACATGCATAAAATGATAAAATAAATAAAAATAAAATAAAAAAAATTAAGGAAAAATAAAAGAGATAAAATGTGACTAAGTTAAATGAGCCAAACCCGTAGTAATGGGTGACTGCACCAGGAAGTTACGACGAGGACCGTTAACTAGGCCTGGACCGTGGGGAACTCAGGGAAATATTTTTGAGACATAATTAAAGGTCTACTGAGGTGTAATTGACATTAGAAATGTCAAAAAAAAAATAGTAAGTCAGTACAAATAAAAAATGAAAATTAAAGAAATCGGCAGTACAAGGAGTAAATCGGTAGCACCGAAAAATTTGAAATAAAACCCAAAGAGGGGCATTTTTGTCAATTGACACCTAGAGTTGACTTTTGACCTAAATATCCATTAAAAATAAGTGGTATTAAATTTTTGGAACTCCATGAAAAATGAAATTAAAAATGAAGTGCAATTAAAAGAGAAATGGTGGATTAGTTTGCAAATATTGAAACCTTGGATTAAATTAATGTTTAATTATTATTAGTGGAAAATTAATGGACCTTAGTGGGGGTATAAAAACCCATAAGTGAACAGTAATGACCACTTCAACATTCATTTTCTTCATTTTGAACAACAATGGCCGAAAATGAATTTCATTTTTCCTCCATGGACGTTCATGAAGCAAGCTTCATCAACCCATGATCAAGCCATTTTTTCCTCTAAGTTTCTTCAGTAAAGTTGTTCTACACATCATGGGCAACACATAGGGAGCAAAAAGGGAAGCATTTGATGAAGTTTGATCAAGCTCCACAAAAAGTTAGTGCTAGTTTTCATTACCTCACTTCATTAAAGTTGTATTAAGGTGGAGATGAGTTGAATGATGAAGAAATTTAAAGGTTTTGTTGAGTTATTGATGTGTATAATTTTTGGCAACCATGGAAGTGTAAGGTGCTTGATTTATTTTTAAGTGAATTTGATGGGAATTATGGTTAATTGAAGTAAATTGATGTATTAGTTAGTAAATTTCATGTTTTTGATGTGTTTGGGTATTGAATTGGGGAATTAGAGGAAGTGGTAAAATTTTGAGCACTTAGTGAATTTTTGGCAGCCTTGATAAACCAAGAAAAGTGTTGGATTTCATGAAATTGCTTGATGAATTCTGGTACTAGGGGATTAATGGAAGTGTATGTAAATTATTCTTTGGAAACTATGTGTAATTGTTAGGTATTTTGTGTATATTGTGTTGATATAATTAAGGTTGTAATTAGTGTATTGAGAAATTGTATAAACTGTCCAAAATGACCATGTTGAGATGTGATAAATGATGTTTGTGCCTTATAAATCCAGAAATTTGGTAAGAAAAGCTAAGGTAAAGCAAGTAGGATGTGTAATGGTTGTGTATTTGATGAAGTGTATAAGGGCAATTGGTAAATTGAACCATAAGTGAAAATTTGTGATCCCAATTGGTATGAGGCCAATGGGAGATGAAACGAGACACAAAATAGGCCAACTTTCATGTAGAAATGTTGCTAAAATTTTGCCTAGAAACTAACCTTAAAAATGACCAAATCTGGAATTGGTAATGTGCAAACCTATATTTTTGACCATGTGAATAGTAGTCACTAAAATGACCATAACTCACTCAAAACAGATCCAAATGACCTGAAATTTTACACCATGGGAAATTTAGACATAGAGCTACAATTCTTATGAAGACACCAAAGCCCAAAAATGACTAGAACCAAGTCAAATTTCTTGCCCAATTTGGGGTATCAAAACTGCCAGAACTGAATTTGACCTAAAATTGACCAAATTTTGCACTAAAGATGCAATCTGTCCAGTTTTAGTAAATTGACTATATCTTTGTCTATAAAACTCAGAATGACCTGAAATTTGTGCCAAAAGTTCAATAAGACATAGAGCTACAATTTTGCTTCTTTGACCAGAAGCTAAAAACCAAGAGAAACAGGACATTAAGCTAGACCAATCTAAAACACTAAAACTAAAAATTTGACATTGACATACAATGAAGCTTTGAAGTAATTTGACAATGAATGCCAACTTATAAAAAGGGTAAATTGTAATATTTTGGTAGCATATTGAATTACAAAGTGTGACATGTTGATACTAGAATCAACTTATGCATGATGTATGAAAATGTAAATATTTCCATTGACTAGTGAATTGTATAATGACCAGTAAACCCTAAAAATAAATATTTAATCTTGTAATATGCCTTAGTTTGCCTAGTTGACTAGTTAGGAAAGGTTGGCATGCCAATAGGATTCTGATAGCTGTTTTGTAAATGGCTTCACGCCGTACTGTGTTTTCTGGGTTATTATGCCATACTATGATTTTAATAGCCTATGGCTATACATATTGTGTTATTATACTCGGCTTAATGCCTGATTAATTATATGGCTTTTTAGCCACACTGTTTGCACATCGGGAGATACTTTGTGACCGATGGTGTGAAGGCCCAAGGTACTAGGTACCCAGTGCTAGTAAATCCATTTATCCAGTTTGGTCAATGTATAGGCTACATGGGCAGTCAATTAAAACATTATTCAATTCAGGCAGTTAAGTTAAGTTAAGTATATGAAAATTTCAGTATAATTAAATTAAGCATTGAATGAAATAAGTAAAAGAGATTAGTAATAGAAACATAATAAAAATACAATTTGCAGAACCGTAGAGACTTAAAATATAATACAGTTAGAATAATTGATTCCTGGATATCCGAATTATGATTTATTTCTTTCTTTATTTGTATATATTATTTCTTGTTATATTATTGCACCACTAAGCAGAAATGCTTAGTGCGATGGAATTGTTTCCTCGCGTAGGTACTTCGACTGAGATTTTGGAGTCCAGATCTGCAAAAGTGTCAGAAGAATCCAAGGTTGTCACCTCCTCAGCAATGCATGTAGATAGGGCTCATAATTACACATGTTATGTATTTTGTTCATTCTAAGTATATTGTAAATTATTTGTATATCCTGGACTTAACAAACTTATGTAATTTAGTTAGCAAATTATATAAGTTAATGAAATATAAGAATTCTGATATTTGAGTTGATTATTTACTCATAATGATTCTGAATGAGATTGAGTTTGAGAAATTTTGAGACTGAATCTGAGTTTGAGAAACTATTGAGAATGCTTTGAGAAAATCTGAGTTATGAATTTGAGTATATATTGTATTTGTTTTTGGCAGGTTCAGAAGAACTGTTAGTCCAAATTACTGCCGGCACTCTGCTGGATTATTATTAAAATTTTTGAATTTTCCAAATTAGTCAGATTTTGTTAAACAGTAAAAATAGCCTAAACCTTAGATAAAGTTTTTGAACAAGTAAATCTAGAACTATAATGAAATCAGATAAGATCAGGTGATCCGGCACTTCGTGTGACACACCTTGCTCGGCTACACTGTAGTCGGGTAAGGGGTGTTATATCTAATGGTATCAAAGCACGGTTTAGGCGTTCCTAGGCACAGATAATTAAAAAGAACTAGTGTGCTTACATGCATTGCGTTCATAAGAGTCGAGGTGACACTAATGCAGATATGTTTACTTTTGATTATTCAAGGTTAAGATATGGACTCAGAGTCACAGAGGAAAAGAAGTAAAAAACCTAGTTCATGAGGTTATAACGTAGTGATTATGTAATGTTCTCAATATTTGTATTGTAAGCTGCAGATTACAGTACCGACATGGGATTATTGTATAGAGCTATGTGCTTCCTCGTGGAACAATAAAATAAGAATATTTGTAAGTAATCTATAATTTAATACAGTTACGCCCGAATAGTGTACTATTATGGGAAATAAATGTGAAAATTCTAGTTAAAAATTTAAACTTCAAAACTAGCATACTGAAATATCACACTTGTAAGGTAGCTAGAGTCAATGACTCGGTTATACTAATGTGGACTACCATTACCACAAAAATTGCTATAAGCTTAGAGAATTTAGTATGGCTATAAATTAGAAAGAACACCTTGAGGATGAAGATATCTGGACATCGATATGGAGTCTTATCAATATTTTAATATTTTTAACAGAAAGGAATGGTGCAGGTATTTGAGAATACATTTAGAAATTGTATTGATTCTCTCTCCGGAAGCAAGAATAAATACTTTCGATTGATGGAGTTTGTGTGTAGTGATATTTATTAAATAAGCATGAAGATACCAAGGTATAAGGTCTTGTATGAGGTAAATACAGAATACTTAGACAAAGGGTAATTTAACAGAATTGGAATTGGTAAAAGAGACTGAAAGACTAGTAAAGAATAATAATCCCGAGATCAAGAAACTAATGAATAATAGAATTTCATCAGTAGGAATACTAAAGGCCGAGGAAAACAATGATGGGAAAGTGAATAAAATTATGAGATAACGATAAGCTCAGTTGTTTGAATCCGATGAATTTCGAGGACGAAATTCCTTTTTAGAAGGGAAGAGTTGTAACATCCTCACTTTACTTAGTCCGTATGTCCCACTGTTCTGGCGACTAATGTCTCCCCCGAAAAGTCAAAATGTCTAGAATTATACTTCGGTGATAGTAAACATGCATAAAATGATAAAATAAATAAAAAGAAAATACAAAAAAAAATTAAGAAAAAATAAAAGAGATAAAATGTGACTAAGTTAAACGAGCCAAACCCGTAGCGATGGGTGGCCGCACCTGAAAGTTACAGCGAGGACCGTTAACTAGCCCTGGACCACGGGGAACTCGGGAAAATATTTTTAAGACATAATTAAAGGTATACTGAGGTATAATTGACATTGGAAATGTTAAAAAAAAAATTAGTAAGTCAGTACAAATAAAAAATGAAAATTAAAGAAATAAGCGGTACAAGGAGTAAATCGGTAACACCCAAAAATTCAAAATACAACCCGAAGAGGGGCATTTTAGTCAATTGACATCGAGAGTTGACTTTTGACCTAAATGTCCATTAAAAATAAGTGGTATTAAATTTTTGGAACTCCATGAAAAATGAAATTAAAAATAAAGTACAATTAAAAGAGAAATGGGGGATTAGTTTGTAAATATTGAAACCTTGGATTAAACTAATGTTTAATTATTATTAGTGGGGTATAAGAACCCATAAGTGGACAGCAATGACCACTTCAACATTAATTTTCTTCATTTTGCACAACCATGGCCGAAAATGAATTCCATTTTTCCTCCATGGATGTCCATGAAGCAAGCTTCATCAACCCATGATCAAGCCATTTTTTCCTCTAAGTTTCTTCACTAAAGTTGTTCTACACATCATGGGCAACATATAGGGAGCAAAAAGGGAAGCATTTGATGAAGTTTGATCAAGCTCCACAAAAGGTTAGTGCTAGTTTTCATTACCTCACTTCATTAAAGTTGTATTAAGGTGGAGATGAGTTGAATGGTGAAGAAATTTGAAGGCTTTGATGAGTATTGATGTGTACAATTTTTGGCAGCCATGGAAGTGTAAGGTTCTTGATTTATTTTTATGTGAATTTGATGGGAATTAAGGTTAATTGAAGTAAATTGATGTATTAGTGAGTAAATTTCATGTTTTTGATGTGTTTGGGTATTGAATTGGGGAATTGGAGGAAGTGGTAAAATATTGAGCACTTAGTGAATTTTTAGCAGCCTTGATGAACCAAGAAAAGTGTTGGATTTCATGAAATTGCTTGATGAATTCTGGTACTAAGGGATTAGTGGAAGTGTATGTAAATTATTCTTTGGAAACTATGTGTAATTGTTAGGTATTTTGTGTATATTGTGTTGATGTAATTAAGGTTGTAATTAGTGTATTGAGAAATTGTATAAACTGTCCAAAATGACCATGTTGAGATGTGATAAATGATGTTTATGCCTTATAAATCTAGAAATTTGGTAAAGAAAGTTAAGGTAAAGCAAGTAGGATGTGTAATGGTTGTGCATTTGGTGAAGTGTATAAGGGCAGTAGGTAAATTGAACCATAAGTGAAAATTTGTGACCCCAATTGGTATGAGGACAATGGGAGATGAAACTAGACACAAAATAGGCCAACTTTCATGTAGAAATATTGCCAAAATTCTGCCTAGAAACTGACCTTAAAAATGACCAAATCTGGAATTGGTAATGTATAAACCCAGATTTTTTACTATATGAACAGTAGTCACTAAAATGACCATAACTCACAGAAAACAGGTCCAAATGAACTGAAATTTATACCATGGAAATTTAGACATAGAGCTGCAATTCTTATGAAGACACCAAAGCCCAAAAACGACCATAACCAAGTCAAATTGCTTGCCCGAGTTAGGGTACCAAAACAGCCAGAATTGAATTTAACCTAAAATTGACCAAATTTTGCACTAAAGATGCAATCTATCCTACTTTAGTACATTGACCCTATCTTGGTCTATACAACTCAGAATGAGCTGAAATTTGTGCCAAAAGTTCAATAAGACATAGAGCTAAAATTTTGCTTCATTGACTGGAAGCTAAAAACCAAGAAAAATAGGACATTATTCTAGACCAATCTAGAACACTAAAACTAAAAATTTGACATTGACATACAATGAAGCTTTGAAGTAATTTGACAATGAATGCCAACTTGTGAAAAGGGTAAATTGCAATATTTTGGTAGCATATTGAATTACAATTTGTAACATGTTGATACTAGAATCAACTTATGCATGATGTATGTAACACCCCTAATTGTATAGCCTAGTATATTTCACTATTTCGGTGACCGGTGTCGGTCCGGATAATTAAGGGAATTAGAACCACGTCTAAGACACCTAGTTAAGCCCTGAACACAAATAATTAGAAATTGTCAAATAGTTAAGTATAAATAAGAAAAACAGAACATAAGAGGTTAAATGAGCTGAGAGTCACAGCGATGGGTGACCTTCTCGGGAAGGACTGTGAGGTCGATTTAAACTCAAATTTCAAACCGTAAAATGTGACGCTGCGGTCTTTAGGACTATTGCAAACACAGTGGAAAAGAGAAAATCACAAAACAGAAATGTTAGGTCTGTCAAATAATTAAGTCAGAGATTCGGAAGAAATATTAAATTATTTGCAAACCGGATCGAACCAGCGAGGGGCAATTTGATCAATTGACCCCTAGAGCTGACTCTTGACCTAATTGTCAACTAAAATCAGAGAAAAGAAAATTTCAGAGTTAGGAATTAAATTAAAGAACTGAAGAAAAATAAATGGAAAAAAAAAGAGGAAAAAGAAAAAGTGAAAAAGTGATTACATCATGCATGACATCATGCATGATGCAATAAATATTATAATTAAAATTTTAATTTTGGATAATTTGTAGTCTTCCTAAAGGTTAAAAACATAAAAGAAAAAGAAGAGAAAAAAGAAACAAAACAAAAGGTCATCTTCTTCAAACCGTGAGCTCTCTCTCTCATCCCTCCCTCTTTAAAATCCACCATGAAAGCTCACTTTTGAGCTTGAAGAAAACCAAACCCCACCATAGAAAACTCACTTGCCATGGTTAAAGTTTGTTTGGGCAACTAGAAAAGAAGATTCAAGGAAAAGAAAGAAGAAAAAAAAATTGAAGGAAAGGAAGATTTAACTTCAAAGTGTAATGTTAGCAAGCTAACTTGAAACTTTTAGTTTAATCCTTGTGTTTTTAGCTTAATGAACTTAGAAATTAACATTTAATGAAATGAAAACAACTTTGGAAGACTAGGGTGATTTTGGCCAGCTAGGGTTTGATATGAGAATGTATGTGTTTTTATTGAATTAAATATGTTAGGAATCTTGATTGAGTTGAGGAAGTATGTTTATATGTGTTGAATTAGTAAAATGTAACAAATTATGGGAGTTAAGGTTTGGACCTAGGGTTTTGGAAGACAAAAATTGGAGAAATTGTCACACCCTACTCGTCGTAAGATGTAACATGTTCCCGTAGTACACCTGATGAATTACAGTACTTCACCTAACGGTAACCAATTAAATATACTACAAGGGATTTTAAAACAATTTTCGTTCATTTTAGAATTGGTGGGTAAATTTTTTTTTTTTTTCAAATCATAAAAACCTTCATTTAGAGTCCAAACATAAATCAAATTTTTTAGATATTTAAAATCTCTGTAATTTTTACAAAAATTTCGGCAGAGTGCTCTCTGTATTTTGACAAAACAGTTCTTCAAAACCTGAAAATAGAAACACTCCCAATATATTTCTCAATCACAACTCCATTTGCAACCACCAAACTTCAAATCAACAGCAATAACAACACTTCAATTTAAAATCTAAATTTCACATCAAGAATTAATATCTAAAAACATTTCATAACTCATGCACATTACATTTTAAATCATTAATTTACAATCATAAGTTAATTTACAGATGCAAAATCTCAAAAATAATATTATTATAATTTTATCTGTACAACTGCTCAAATTACTGAGATACATATGCCATACTATCATATTTACATAAAACTAAACTACCAGGGTATAGACAAATACCCGTACAAAAATTTTTCAATTGTGCTCCTCTCTAACTGTAGCAGCTCACTCTGCTGCTATGTCCTTTTCTCTATCTGCGACAGTAAGTTAAAGCTATCGCTAAGTATATAAATACTCATTTGTGCACAATAAAGTATAAATGCATAATATAAAATATTTATAAACAAATCATCATTCAAAAATTTCATAATCGCATTTCACAATTTTTTTTTCTCAAATCACATTTATAACAAATCATAATTTTCAAAGCTTAATATCGCACAACTTGATCAAACAATTTAATAAACATAGTGTTGCAAAACAATAACACAACTTAGGCCATGACACAAAATTTCCGAACATGTCCTGTGTACATCACGACAAGGCATACTCACCCCACTAATCGAAATTAATGAGGGAGGTGGCTAGCTTGCTAATGAGTACTCATCCAAACTCGCCCCTCATACTGGAAAGCCAGAGAGGGAGGAAAGTGATCAAATATCAAACTCACCCCACAAGTGGAGGAGGAACATATAAGTATTATCATGCCAAGTGTGAATTAAAAACAATTTAAATCAAGTTATTTAAATATTTAATACAATTCACAAATCATATTTCACTCTAAACTTTTCATTTACAAAGTAGGCAACACACTAGTTTTCAAATAAGATTTTCAAAGCCATAACTAAATTCAAAACCATATTGTTCAAATATTTGATACAAATCAATAATTAATTTTCCTTCCAAATTTCCATTGTAGAATAGGCAACACAACATTCTCGAAATTCATAATGAATAAACACATTCACAATGTATAACAAATCAATTTCCATTATGAAAACTATAATTTAAAAATTTTTGTGCACAAACCTGACGTGAGTCGCCTCTAGGCCTTGACACAATCCCTTATACCTTCTGAGTCTTTTTCAGCTAAAACACAACATTTATAGTGTTTCAGTATCTTATTTCATAGTAAATCCAATAATTAATTCATAAATACTTAATTCTAGCTCAAATATGCTTAAACTAACATTCTTAGAAATTTTCATTTTAGAGTTACTATTCATGGTACTATTCAAGTTAATTTGTTGCCTTTCTAAGGCTTAATAGGTATGGGAATTCCAACTTCACCCACATACCACATTTTGGTCACTAAATTTGTTGGTTTTGGTTGTTTACTCAAATTCTAAGTCTTTTAGGCAAATTTGCAAATTTTCATTTTTTGTGTCTTAAGTTGCACTGTTCCATTGGTCATTTTACTGTTAGAATTTGGAAAAACTTTCTTCATAGAAAATGTTCCCTATTATCTTAAGTTTATTCTCCTTTTTGAATCACTCCAATTGGAGTTTTTTAGCTCAAGTTATAGCCATTTGAACCATGGCTGCCGGATTAGACTTAACCCAGATTTCTGGGCAAATTTTGGTTTTGACAATTTTAGGTCACCAAATTTTGGTGGCCATATGACTTGGTTAATGGCATAATTTGTGTTTATGTTCTTCATTAAAGTTTTAGGTCTATATCTCATCTGTCCACTGGTAAAATTTCAAGTCATTTAGAGCAGCCTAGCTCAAGTTATGGCTAAATGAACAAACACTGTTCATTTGGTCAGTTTGTATAGGGAAGACTGAGATTTTTCAAGTTTTGTCAATTTATTCACTAGGTTTTGGTCACTTTTTGGGCATGCTTCCTAAATGAAAATTGTGTCATTCAGTGTCTATTTTCATTCCCAATTGGTATTATACCAATTGGACTTGTAAATTTACATTTTTGGTCCCTTAAAGGGACTTTGGTCATGCTGCCAGCAGCATGACCACACTGAATCCGAATTTGGTTTCAAGTCCAACACTTTCAACACACTTAATTTGGTCACCATTGACCATTTCTTACTTCAAATTAGGTCAAAGACAACATTTACCAATTTTTCACATTTTTTTCTCTAAACCCTAAGGGTCCAAAACCCTAATTCACAAATTCTTGCATTTGACCAATTCAATGCATATCAATCTCATTACCACATCCATACAAGCTTGCTTAACATATTAAATTCAATCAAACCATCCAAATACACCTTCACAACATGCTGGCTGAAATTTACTCATGGTCCCTCAATAATTTATTTCATTTCATTTTAAGTTTATTTCTAAGTTAATCAAGCTATAAATACAACTAATAAACTAACTTTGCAACTTAAATCACTAACCTCAATGTTTGATGTCCAATTCTTCAATTCTCTTCCTTTTTCTTTTTCTTTGTTCTTCAATCTCCTCTTCTAGTTGCCAAAACAAGCCTTAACCATGGTAGAATAATTTTCTATGGTGAGATTTTTGGTTTTTCGAGCTCAAAGATGAGCTTTCATGGTGGTTTTGTGAGAGAGAGGATGAGAGAGGGAGTGAGGCAGCACTTAGGGAAGAAAAAGGACTTTTAGTTTTTTTTTTTTCCTTTTATTTTCTTTTCTTTTTTATGTCTAGTTGCCAAAACATGATTTAACCATGGTAGAATAATTTTCTATGGTGAGATTTTTGCTTTTTCAAGCTCAAAGATGAGCTTTCATGGTGGTTTTGTGAGGGAGAGGATGAGAGAGGGAGTGAGGCAGCACTTAGGGAAGAAGAAGGACTTTTAGTTTTTTTTTTCCTTTTATTTTCTTTTCTTTTTTATGTCTTTAGGAAGACTAAAATTCAATTTAATTAAATTTATTAATTATAATCTTTATGGCATCATGCATGATGTCATCTCCCTACACCTTTTTCATTTTCTCTTTTTTTTTTTTATTTATTTTTCTATAAGTTCTTTAATTTAATTCCCGACTCTGAAATTTTCTTTTCTTCGATTTTATTTGACAGTTAGGTCAGGAGTCAGCTCTCGGGGTCAATTGACTAAATTGCCCCTCGCCGGTTCAACCCGGTTTGCAAATAATTCAATATTTCTTCCGGCTCCCTGACCTAATTATTTGACTGGCTTAACAATTCTTTTTCATGTTTTTCTCTTATCCACTATGTTCGTAATGGTCCTAAGGACCGCGGCGTCACATTTTACGGTTTGAAATTTGAGTTTAAATTGACTTTACGGTCATTTCCGAGAAGCTCACCCATCGCTGTGACTCTCGACTCGTTTAACTTCTTATGTTCTGTTTTTCTTATTTATACTTAACTAATTGCCAATTACTAATTATTTGTGTTTCTGGCTTATCTAGTTGTCTTAAGTGTGGTTCTAATTCTCTTAATTGTCCGGACTGACTCCGGTCACCGGAACAGTGAAATATACCAGGCTATGCAAATAGGGGTGTTACGATTCTCCCCCCTTTAAAATAATTTCGTCCTCAAAATTTTACCTGGTATCAGTCTCTGAACAGTTGTGGGTGCTGTCTCCTCATATCCTATTCACGCTCCTAAGTAGCTTCCTGGCCTAAATGATGGTTCCTTAGTACTTTAACCAATATTATTTACTCATCGATTGCTTACCTCGCGTGCCAAGTTTCTTATGAGCTTCTGTCATAAGTTAGATTCAAATTCATTTCAATTTTAGAGGTAAGCAAATCTGTGTGCTAGTGGATCTGCTTTTCTAGGACCTCGTGTGATCCTATGGGTGAGAACTTATTTTTACTCTTTTCTTATCAAGTCTCTTAATCATTTGATGTAACCTTCAGTTTAGTTTAGAATATTTTAGTCTTTTCTTGTTGTTCTATTTATTTTTGTCTATCAATATTCTATAGCTTATTTTGCACTGATGTGTAGTCATTATTTCCTTTTGTAATGAACTATAACCTTTCAATATTCCAACTTTAGAGTTTTAAATCCCAGGTTAGGATTTTCAAACTCCTTTCCAATAAGAAAACTTTATCTTATCATAACTGTACCAAAACAGATGCCGTTTGCAACTATTCTTATTCTTGTGTATTATTGGGTAGTACATAGCTCTACACAATAAATCCCAAGTCAGTACTGTAATCTGCAGCTTACAGCACAAACATCAAGAATATTACATAGTTACTACGATACATCCCAATAGAACAAACATCTCTATATCTTATTTCTTTTAAATTCACTAATATCTTGAACTTATTTTGATTATGGTACCCACTGACATCTATCACAGTAACACCCTTACCCGCATCTAAGGTAGCTATATTACTATAACTTACTTTTAGGTTCTCTTTTCTTACATAATTAGGCTTACTAATTAACTTTACAAATTCTTGTGTGCTAGCAAATACTTTTCACTGACAAACTCTTCCAAAATTAATTTTAAAAAGATTAGTCACTAACATATCAAAATTGATTTTTTTTTTTTTACACATATACATATCTCAGTTAAGAATTAAGAAAATACCTGCAACCATACCAGAAGTCTCATCATCGTCCTTCTGTCGCATAGTGTATACTCTCATTGGAGCATCACCTTGTCCTGGTTGATTCACAGTACTCCGACTTCCAGGTGTACTACCCCTACCTCTGCCTCTTCCTCTACCAACAGTAGGTAAACTCTTCGGGGTAGAAACTTGGGCTGATCCTTCTGACGTGGTGAATGATCCATAACAGCGTAGACTTATGCAATCCTTAGCAAAATGACCAGTCCCTCCACAATTGAAACATGCTCCTATAGCTTTATAACATACTCCACTATGTGGTTTACCACAAGTCTCATAAAGTCGATTTGACAGCGTATTTATGCGTCTCTGTTGAGTTTGCTAATCGGATTGGGATGGTTTCTGTCTAGAAGATATACCTCTACCCAATTCGCACGAGCTAGATCCTCCAAAATGTTTTCTTTTCCCAGAGCCACTCTCAGTAGCTTGACCAGTAACCTTTTCAGTTTTCTCTTTCTCTTGTATACTCTTTTTCACTACCCATTCTGATTCTATCCTTTCCAGTTCTAGGGCTTGTGAAATCAATTCAGAAAAATTCTGGTGTCGGAACCCTACCACTTGCATTCTTAAGCTAGGCCTCAACCCAGCCTCAAACCTTTTACACCGGTCTCTGGGGGTGGAGACTAAGCTTCCAGCATAATGGCTTAGCCTTGAAAAGTCCCGCTCACACTCTGCTATAGTTCTATCTCCTTGCTTTAACCTTAAAAACTCTTGCAGCTTTATGTCTACATAAGTATCGGGGACCCACTTTTGCCGAAATTCCCTTAAAAAGTCTGCCCATGTGAGGACTGGTGGCTCTACCATACTGGAGGGGATGGTCTTCCATCATTCATATGCATCCCCTTGGAGAAGTGATACTGAATATTCGAACTTCAACTCTTTAGCACAATATAGTTTTCTGAAAACCCGTTCCATCCTCTCTAACCACTGTTCTGCTTCCAGTGGATCCACTGTTCCTTTGAATTCTGTAGCTTCAAATTTCATTAATTTCTCATATTGCCAAGCCGGAGGCTGTGGTTGTGCTACAGGTGCTTGTGTCTATGCTTAAGGTGGCACATTTCCCGCCATTTGTTGAAAGAACGTAGCCATCTGCTGTGCAAACTGAGCAGGGAACTGCGGTGCTTGAGGAGGAGATGGAGTGGCTGACCCACTCACATTCTGGAGTGCTAGGGCTTCTCCTCGGGCCTCAGCCTCGACAAATTGCTCTACGGAATGATCTCCCTCTTCCATTCCATTTTTCAGAAATTTTCTACTCTCTGATAATAAGCACAAGGAGGTTGACCTCCGTTAGTGCATATTTATGATGTAAATATGTCATATATATCAAACATCTGAGCAGTTGTATTTACCGACAAAATATTTTAAATTCACAATTCAAAATTTATTTTAAAACCTTGCTCTGATACGACTAAACATGTCACACCCTACTCCTCGTAAGATGTAATATGTTCCCGTAGTACATCTAATGAATTACCGTATTTCACCTACTGGTAACCCATTCAATATACTACAAGGGATTTTAAAATAATTTTCGTTCATTTTAGAATTGGTGGGTAAATTTTTTTTTTTTTTCAAATCTTAAAAACCTTCATTTAGAGTCCAAACATAAATCAAATTTTTTGGATATTTAAAATCTCCGCAGTTTTTACAAAAATTTCGGCAGAGTGCCGTCTGTATTTTGAGAAAACAGTTCTTCAAAACTTGAAAATAGAAACACTCCCAATATATTTCTCAATCACAACTCCATTTGCAACCATTAAACTTCAAATCAACAGTAATAGCAACACTTCAATTTAAAATCTAAATTTCAAATCAAGAATTAATATCTCGAAACATTTCATAACTCATGCACATTACATTTTAAATCATTAATTTACAATCATAAGTTAATTTACAGATGCAAAATCTCAAAAATAATATTATTACAATTTTATCTATACAACTGCTCAAATTACAGAGATACATATGCCATATTATCATATTTACATCAAACTAAACTACCAGGGTATAGACAAATACCTGTACAAAAATTCTTCAATTATGCTCCTCTCTAATTGTAGCAGCTCACTCTGCTGCTATGTCCTTTTCTTTATCTGTGACAGCAAGTTAAAGCTATTGCTGAGTATATAAATACTCAGTGGTGCATCATAAAGCATAAAATGCATAATATAAAACATTTATAAACAAATCATCATTCAAAAATTTCATAATCGCATTTCACAATTTTTTTTTTCTCAAATCACATTTATAACAAATCATAATTTTCAAAGCTTAATATAGCACAACTTGATCAAACAATTTAATAAACATAGTTTTGCAAAACAATAACACAACTTAGGCCATGACACAAAATTTTCGAACATGTCGTGTGTACATCACGACAACGCATACTCACCCCACTAATTGAAATCAATGAGGAAGGTGGCTAGCTAGCTAATGAGTACTCATCCAAACTCGCTCCTCAGACTGGAAAGCCAGAGAGGGAGGAAAGTGATCAAATATTAAACTCACCCCACAAGTGGAGGAGGAACATATTAGTATTGCCATGCCAAGTTTGAATTAAAAACAATTTAAATCAAGTTATTCAAATATTTTATACAATTCACAAATCATATTTCACTCTAAACTTTTCATTTACAAAGTAGGCAACACACTATTTTTCAAATAAGATTTTCAAAGCCATAACTAAATTCAAAACCATATTATTCAAATATTTCATACAAATCAATAATTAATTTTCCTTCTAAATTTCCATTGTAGAATAGGCAACACAACATTCTCGAAATTCATAATGAACAAACACATTCACAATGTATAACAAATCAATTTCCATTATGAAAACTATAATTTAAAAATTTTTGTGTACAAACTTGACGCGAGTCGCCTCTAGGCCTTGACTCAGTCCCTTATACCTTCCGGGTCTTTTTCAGCTGAAACACAACATTTATAGTGTTTCAGTATCTTATTTCACAGTAAATCCAATAATTAATTCATAAATACTTAATTCTAGCCCAAATATGCTTAAACTAACATTCTTGAAAATTTTCATTTTAGAGTTACTATTCATGATACTATTCAAGTCAATTTGTTGACTTTCTAAGGCTTAATAGGTATGGGAAGTCCAACTTCACCCACATACCACATTTTGGTCACTAAATTTGTTGGTTTTGGTTGTTTACTCAAATTCTAAGTCTTTTAGGCAAATTTGCAAATTTTCAGTTTTGTTGTCTTAAGTTGCACTATTCCATTGGTCATCTTACTCTTAGAATTTGGCAAAACTTCCTTCATAGAAAATTTTGCCTATTGTCTTAAGTTTATTCTCCTTTTTGAATCACTCCAATTGGAGTTTTGTAGCTCAAGTTATAGCCATTTGAACCATGGCAGCCGGATTGGACTTAACCCAGATTTCTAGGCAAATTTTGGTTCTGGTAGTTTTAGGTCACTAACTTTGGGTGGCCAAATGACTTGGTTAATGGCATAATTTGGGTTTGTGTTCTGCATGAAAATTTTAGGTCTATATCTCATTTGTCCACTAGTAAAATTTCAGGTCATTTAGACCTGCCTAGCTCAAGTTATGGCCAAATGAACAAACACTGTTCATTTAGTCAGTTTGTACAGGGCAGATTGAGATTTCCCAAGTTTGGTCAATTTGTTCACTAGGATTTCGTCACTTTTTGGGCATGCTTCCTAAATGAAAATTGTGTCATTTAGTGTCTATTTTCATTCCCAATTAGTCTTATACGAATTGGGCTTGTAAATTTTCATTTTTGGTCCCTCTGGCAGCATGACCACACTGAATCAGAATTTGGTTTCAAGTCCAACACTTTCAACACACTTCATTTGGTCACCATTGACCATTTCTTACTTCAAATTAGGTCAAAGACAACATTTACCAATTTTTTACATTTTTGTCTCTAAACCCTAAGGGTCCAAAACCCTAATTCACAAATTCTTGCATTTAACTAATTCAATGCATATCAATCTCATTACTACATCCATACAAGCTTGCTTAACATATTAAATTCAATCAAACCATGTAAATACACCTCCACAACATGCTGGCCAAAATTTACTCATTGTCCCTCAACAATTTATTTCATTTCATTTTAAGTTTATTTCTAAGTTAATCAAGCTATAAACACAACTAATAAACTAACTTTGCAACTTAAATCACTAACCTCAATCTTTGATGTCCAATTCTTCAATTCTCTTCCTTTTTCTTTTTCTTTGTTCTTCAATCTCCTCTTCTAGTTGCCAAAACAAGCTTTAACCATGGTAGAATAATTTTCTATGGTGAGATTTTTGGTTTTTCAAGCTCAAAGTTGAGCTTTCATGGTGGTTTTGTGAGGGAGAGGATGAGAGAGGGAGTGAGGCGGCACTTAGGGAAGAAGAAGGACTTTTAGTTTTTTTTTTCTTTTCTTTTCTTTTCTATTTTATGTCTTTAGGAAGACCAAAATTCAATTTAATTAAATTTATTAATTATAATCTTTATGGCATCATGCATGATGTCATCTCCCTACACCTTTTTCATTTTCTCTTTTTTTTTCTATTAATTCTTTAATTTAATTCCCGGCTCCAAAATTTTCTTTTCTCCGATTTTATTTGACAGCTAGGTCAGGAGTCAGCTCTCAGGGTCAATTGACCAAATTGCCCCTTGCCGGTTCAACTCGGTTTGCAAATAATTTAATATTTCTTTCGACTCCCTGACCTAATTATTTAACTGGCTTAACAATTCTTTTTCATGATTTTCTCTTTTCCACTGTGTTCATAATGGTCCTAAGGACCGCGGCGTCACATTTTACGATTCAAAATTTAAGTTTAAATTGACTTCGTAGCCATTCCCGAGAAGGTCACCCATCGCTGTGACTCTCGGCTCGTTTAACTTCTTATGTTCTTTTTTTCTTATTTATACTTAACTAATTGACAATTACTAATTATTTGTGTTTCTGACTTATCTAGTTGTCTTAAGTGTGGTTCTAATTCTCTTAATTGTCCGGACCGACTCCGGTCACTGGAACAGTGAAATGTACCAGGCTATACAAATAGGAGTGTTACAGAAATGGTCAAATGGTGTGTTTGACCTTGTTTGAGCTGAAAAATGGTCATATGTGACCAATTGTGGTATGTTGGAAGTGTTAGAATTAGGTTTAAATTCGGATTGCTTAGGGACATTCTACAGGTAGCAGGACCAAGGTCCATTTCAGGGACCAAAACTGAAAATTTACCAACCCAATTGGTGTGAGGCCAATTGGGAATGAAACTAGACACAAAATGGCACATTTTTTATTTAGGATTCATCCCCAGAAAGTGACTAAAACCTAGTGAACAAATTGACCAAATCCAGACTTAGGTATTCTGCCTTGTACAAAAATGACCAAATGAACAGTATTTGTTCATTTGGCAATAACTTGAGCTAGGCAGGTCTAAATGACATGAAATTTTACCAGTAGAAAGCTGAGATATAGACCTAAAACTTTCATAAGGAATACAAATCCAAATTATGCCCTTAACCAAGTCATTTAGCCACCCAAATTTGGTGACCTAAAACTGCTAGAACCAGTTTTGGTGCCCAAAAAATCTGGGTTAGGCCAATCTGGCAGCCATGTTCAAATGGCTATAACTTGAGCTACAAAACTCCAATTAGAGTGATTCAAAAAAGGAAATAAATTTAAGACAATAAGGAACAATTTCTATGAAGAAAACTTAGCCAAATTTTGATAGCAACATGACCAATGGAACAGTACAAAATAGGACACCAAAACTAAAAATTTACAATTTTGCCTAAAAGACTGAAGTTTTGAGAAAACAGCCAAAACCAACAAAATTGGTGACCAAAATGTGATATGTGAGTATAGTTGGAGTTCCCATACCTTTTAAGCATAAGAAAGTCAATAAATTGACTTCAATAGTATAGTGAATAGTAACCCCAAAATATAAATTTAAAAGAACGTCAAGTTAAGCATAATAAAGTCAGATTTGAAATTATTTTTAGACTTATGATAATTTATGGTACTGAAACACTGTAAAACTGTGTTTCAGTGGAAAAGAATGCCGGGAAAGAACCCAAGGCGTTGAGTTAAGGCCAAGAGGCGACTCGTATAAGGTTTGTGCACAACATAGAATTTTTGTAAATTTTCTTCTGCACATTGTTTTGAATGAATTGAGATATGAAATTGTGACATAATTGAATTGAAAAGTTTATTATGCTTTTGATTTAAATTATTGAAAGATTAATTATTTGTATTTGAAATGGCAATAAATGTTTAGTAAATTGTTAAGATAGTTTTGAAACCACAGTGTCATGACCATATATTTGAATACCTCACTAGCATGACTAGGGGGGAAAATCAGTTTTGAATTTTGATTCCTTCTCTGGCTGAAGTGTTGAGGTGTGTGCCAGTAGAAGAAGAAAAAGAATGGGTTCCCATATATTTGAGCTAGCTAGCCTTGTGATGTGACTTCTCCTTAGCCTCTGGCTATTGAGATGATATTTATTTCGAATGGCATGATATAACTGTGTGTTTTTATGAAATTTGTTTTGAGACTTTTGAAATGAAATTATTTGGATTAAAATCTTATAGATCATGTTTTGAATTTATATTTCATGTTCAGTTTAATTTTTGAATAAATATGATTTAAATTCTATATAAAGATTATTTTAGTATGCTGTGCACCACTAAGTCCTAGTACTCAGCGATGGCTGTTATTGCTGTCGCAAATATAGAGACTAGAAGAGCAGCAGAGTGAGCTGCTGAGAATTGAGGAGCTACCTACTCTGAAGTTTATCGGGTATATTTTATACCCTGATTGTAAAAATTATTTTGATGTATATAATGTATGTAAATGTAGGAAATGGTAATGAGCAGTTGTATAAAGCTTGTAATAAATTTTGGTTTGGATTTTTCCTAATGTAAATTTTTGGAATGATGTATCTAAATTGTTTTATCTTTATTGAAATATGAATAGAAATATTTTGTTTTAATTTGAATGAAATTGAATTATAGTATTTTGATGATGTTGAATTTTGGAAATTGAGAAATGATGTTGAAATTGGTTGAGATGGATGTTGAATTGATGAAGTTGTTGAGATAAATCTTTGGAAGTGCTTTTTACAGGTATTTGAAGAACTGTTTTCTCAAAATACAGACGGCACTCTGCTGAAATTTTTATAAAATTTGTAGAAAAATAAAATGGGACAAAAATCTTAACTAGTTTTCAAACTCTAATTAATTGTCTTGATACGTATTAGAAAATGCTCACCACTTATAAAAAGTAAGAAAATTGTTTTAAAATCCCTTGTAGAGTACTTAATGAGTTATCGGTAGGTGAAGTTCGATAGTTCATTAGGTATTCTATGGGATCATGTTATACCTTATAGAGGGGTAAGGTGAGACATGTTTTAGTGGTATCAGAGCAAATTTTTAAAGATTGTTTTAACTTGTGAATTTGTGTCTTTTCTTTGTTAGGTACAACTGCTCAATGTCCTTATTTGTTACATATAGTGTATTACATCATAAATATGAACTAATGAAGGAAAATCTCCTTGTGTTATTTGTTCAAGAGATATCCTACTCCAGATTGAAATGGAAGAAGGGGATCGCTCAGTTGAGGAATCTGTTAAAGCTGAGGCACAAGGGGAAGCCCCAGCTCTATAGAATGTCAGAGGGTCAGTGGCACCAGCCCCACAAATGCCGCAGTTTCCTACACAGTTCACATAGCAGATGGCGGCAATGTTTCAACAAATGGCTGGGGGTATGCCTGCTCAAACTCCACCCCAGACTGCTGTGGTGCAACCTGAAGCTCCAGTTAGACAGTATGACAAGCTGTTGAAGTATGGGGCCACAGAATTTAAGGGTACAGTAGACCCTTTAGAGGCAGAGCAGTGGCTAGAGAGGATGGATCGAGTGTTCAAGAAGCTGCACTGCCCTGATGAGATGAAATTTGAATACTCATTATCGCTACTGCAAAGGGATGTGTATGATTGGTGAAAGACCATCCCCCATAGCTTGGCTGAACCACCAGTACTGACTTGGGATGACTTCATCAGAGAGTTCAGACAGAAATATATCCCAAATGCATATGTTGATAAAAAACTGCAAGAATTTCTGAGTTTGAAACAAGGTAATAGAATAGTGGTAGAATATGAGAGAGAGTTCTCCCGCTTAAGCCACTATGCTTGGAGTCTCTTTTCTACCAGCAAGGAAAGGTGCAAGAGATTTGAGACGGGTTTAAAGCCCAGCCTGCGGATGCAAGTAGTGGGATTCAGACACAGTAATTTTTCAGAGCTCATTTCAAGCACTTGAGTTGGAAAGAATTGAATCAGAAGCAACCCCAACAAAAGAAAAATCAAAGAAAGCTGAGAAATCAGAGAAAGATATGGGGGAAAAGTCAGTAGAGCAAAGTCCTAGTGGTACCTCTGGAAAGAAGAAGAAATTTGGGGGGCCTAGCAGAGGTCGAGGTGGAAGGTTTAGAAGGGGCCGATTCTCTAGATAGAGACCCCCATAGGTTTGGTCAATAGTCGAGCAGGGGTTCACAACCTCCTCGCCTCTGTGAGACTTGTGCCAAGATTCATGGGGGAGAATGCTATTGGGCAACAGGAGCCTGTTTTAACTGTGGAGGCAAGGGTCATATTGCAAAAGATTGCATTAGTGCTCCTAGATTCGGTCCAGCTCCTACTACTACAAAAGGATCTATTCAGAGTCCTGCTCCCAGAGGTTCACAACTGGTTGGCAGAGGAAGAGGCAGAGGTAGAGGCCATGCTTCAGGCAGTTAGGGTACTATTGGTCAGTCAGCACAAGGAAGTGCTTCAGCCAAGGATTATACAATGAGACAGCGAGAAGAGGCTGAGACTTCCGATGTTGTATCTCTAATCAAGAAGTATTTGTGTTGTTCGATCTGGGTTCAACCCACTCATATGCTAGTGCTAGCATAGTCAGTTCACTTGCTGTTCCATGTGTCAAAATGGGTTTTGAAGTGCTAGTAACTAGTCTATTAGGACAAGAGGTTCGGGTCAACAAAATTTATAGAGACTGTCCTTTGTTGATCCAAGGACATGTTTTTCTATTAGATTTGATTGAAATGTCCTTCAGAGATTATGATATCATCTTGGGCATGGATTGGTTAGCCAGGCATCACGCCATGATTGATCAGTAGATCAAGATACCACTTTTGGTCTCCCTCTGTATGGTGATGTGGTAATACATGGGGAGAAGCATTTACTGCCATCAAACATCATTTCGGCTGCACTAGCCAGAAGGATAATTAGAAAGGGATATGAAGCATACTTGGCACATGTGATAGACACCCAAGTGGGGAGTCCAGCATTGAGGGACATCCCTACAGTATGTGACTTTCCAGATGTGTTTCCTGATGAATTGCCAGGATTACCTCCAGAAAGAGAGGTGCAGTTTGAAATTGATGTTATGCCTGGTGTGGATCCAATCTCGATAACACCATATAGAATTGCACCAATAGAATTGAAAGAATTAAAAGTGCAGTTGCAAGATTTGCTTGACAAGGGCTTCATTCGCCCTAGTGTGTCACCTTGGGGAGCGCCAGTGTTGTTTGTTAAGAAGAAAGATGGCACTCTCTGCTTATGTATTGATTATCGGCAGTTGAATAAGGTGACAATAAAGAATAGATATCCATTGCCCCACATTGATGACTTATTTGATCAGTTGAGGGGTACAGCTGTGTTCTCCAAAATTGACATGAGATCAGGTTATTATCAACTGAAAGTACAAGAGTAGAGTATTCCTAAAACTGCCTTTAGAACCCACTATGGCCATTATGAGTTCTTGGTCATGCCATTCGGGTTAACTAATGCTCCGGCTACTTTTATGGATCTGATGAACACTATCTTCGAACCATACCTCGACCAGTTTGTTGTGGTATTCACAGATGATATATTGGTTTATTTGAGGAGTGCAAAAGAGCATGATAGACATCTGCGGATTGTACTGCAGACCTTGAGGGAGAAATAGCTATACGCCAAATTGTCGAAGTGTGAATTTTGGCTGAAAGAAATATCTTTCTTGGGGCATGTAGTATTGGTAGAGGGCATCTTGGGGCATGTAGTATTGGTAGAGGGCATCAAGGTAGATCCAAGTAAGATAGAAGTTGTCCTTAATTGGAGGCCACCCAGAAATATCATGGAGATTCGCAGTTTTTTGGGTTTAGCTGGATACTACCATCGGTTTGTGAAGGGATTCTCTATGTTGGCATATACATTGACCAAATTACTTCAAAAAGATGTGAAATTTCAGTGGATGGACAAATGCCAGCAGAGTTTTGATGAATTGAAGAAATATTTGATTGAAGCTCCAGTCCTGACTTTACCTACTCCGGGTAAAGAATACACAGTTTATAGTGATGCTTCTCACAATGAGTTAGGCTGTGTATTAATGCAAGATCGAAATGTCATTGCCTATGCATCACGCCAGCTAAAATCACATGAGAGGAATTATCCGATACATGACTTGGAGCTTGCAGCAATTGTGTTTGCTCTTAAGACCTGGAGACATTTTTTATATGGGGAGAAGTGCTACATCTACACAGATCATAAGAGTTTGAAGTATTTGGGCACCCAGAAAGAGTTGAATTTGAGACAGAGGAGATGGTTAGAGTTAATAAAGGACTATAATCGTCTGATAGACTATCAGCCAGGGAAAGCTAATGTGGTGGCTGACGCCTTAAGTCGCAAGACTATGGCAAGTCTATGGGTTACTCCTTTGTCTATGATACATGAGTTGAAATCATTACATGCCAGCTTAGAGATTAATAATGAGGGGCAGACAGCAGTTGCATGGCATGTACAGCTAATGTTGATTGATCATATCAGAATGGCTGCTCAAAATGATGAAAGGTATCAGAAGCTATTGGAAGAAGTCAGACAGGGAAAGAAAACAGAATTCTCGGTAAGAGATGATGGTCTACTACTACACCAGGGCAGAATGTGTGTTCCTAATGATATTGATTTGAGGCAGATCATTTTGAAGGAAGCACATGAGTCTCCTTTTTTCATGCACCCTGGTGGCACAAAAATGTATAGAGGGCTGAAAGAGCACTACTGGTGGATGGGTATGAAAATAAATGTAGCAGAATTTATTTCCAAATGCCTAACTTGTGAGCAAGTAAAGGTAGAGCATCAAGTACCAGCTGGTTTGTTACATCCACTACCAGTAATAGAATGGAAATGGGAAAGAATAATGATGGATTTTGTTATGGGACTTCCGAGGACACATAAGAGTCATGATGCAGTTTGGGTCATTGTTGATAGACTAACCAAGTCTGCTCTTTTTCTGCCAGTTTGGATGGACTACAGTTTAGAAAGATTGTCCAAGTTGTACATTGATGAGATAGTAAAAGTGCATGGAGTGCCAATATCCATCGTATCTGACAGAGATCCTAGGTTCACTTCTAGATTCTAGGGTAGTCTTAAGAGAGCCCTAGGAACTAGATTGAACTTTAGTACGGCATTCTACCTACAAACAGATGGCCAGTCTGAGAGGGTAATTTAGATCTTGGAGGACAAGCTACGGGCTTGTGTGATTGAATTGGAGGGCAGTTGGGATACACACTTGCCTTTGATTGAGTTTGCTTACAACAACAGCTACCAATCAAGTATTGGGGTGCCTCCATATGAAGCTTTATATGGCAGAAAGTGCAGAACTCCCCTGTATTGGGATGAAGCAGGTGAAAGGAAGATGATTGGGCCTGAAATTATTCAGCAGACCGAGGAGAAAATCAGATTGATTAGAGATCAACTTAAGACTGCATCAGACCGTCAGAAGTCCTATATTGATTTAAATAGAAGGGATATTGAGTATGCAGTGGGTGAGAAAGTATTCCTCAAGGTTTCCCCTTGGAAGAAAATAATGAGATTCAGCAGAAAGGGGAAACTGAGTCCTTGTTTCATCGGGCCATATGAGGTTCTGGAAAGAGTGGGTCCTTTGGCATATCATTTGGCACTAACTCCAGAGTTAGAAAAGATACATAATGTCTTCCATGTGTCTATGTTGAGGAGGTGGTATTGATCAGACCCATCTCATGTACTACCAGTGGAAGAAATTAAAATGAATCCTGACCTCACATATGAGGAAAAACCCATAGAGATTCTGATTTATGAGGTGAAGTAGCTATGGAACAAGCAGATACCGTTAGTGAAAGTATTGTGGAACCATCATTTGGGCCAAGAAGCTACTTGGGAATGAGAGGAGGATATGAGGAGACAGCACCCACAACTGTTCAGAAATTGTATAACCTGGTATATTTCACTGTTTCGGTGACCGGTGTCGGTCCGGATAATTAAGTGGATTTGAACCACGTCTAAGACACCTAGTTAAGCCCTAAACACAAATAATTAGAAATTGTCAAATAGTTAAGTATAAATAAGAAAAACAGAATGTAAGAGGTTAAATGAGCCGAGAGTCACAGTAATGGGTGACCTTCTCGGGAAGGACTGTGAGGTCGATTTAAATTCAAATTTTGAACCGTCAAATGTGATGCTGCGGTCCTTAGGACTATTGCGAACACAGTGAAAAAGAGAAAATCACAAAAAAAGAAATGTTAAGTCGATCAAATAATTAGGTCAGGGATCTGGAAGAAATATTGAATTATTTGCAAACTGGATCGAACCAGCGAGGGGCAATTTGGTCAATTTGTCACACCCTACCCCTCTGTAAGGCATAACATGATCCCGTAGTATACCTAATGAATTACCAACTTTTTCTATTGATAACCCATTAAATACACTACAAGGGATTTTAAAACTTTTCGTACTTCTTTTTACAGTGGTGAGCACTATTTACAGGTGTTAAAAAATTTTTTTTGAACTGAAGTGAAACAGTTAACACATATGAATTACTGGTAATTTCTGTAAAAATCTTGGTAGAGTGCCATCTGTATTTTGGAATAAAACAGTTCTTCAAAAACCTATAAAAAGTACTTCAAATATATTTCTCAGTCTCAAACTCTAACATTTATTCAACTCAATATGTTTCTCAACTCAAATCCATAGTAATTTTTCAGTATTTTCAAAGGCTGAGATAAAAGAAATATATCACAAATTTTACAAGTCAAAATAATTTACAACTTATTTTACAACTTTAATGTACAATTTTAAATTTACAACTGCTCAAAACCAAGAACAATATATGCATACAGTGAACATACATTACAATACAAAATGCAAAATATGGTATACTCAATATACTCAATGAACTCTCAATATAGCATTAGCAGCCTAGTCTGCTGCCTTGTCAGTCTGTCTACCTGCGACATCAATGAAAAGCTATAACTGAGTAAAATTTACTCAGTGGTACAGAATAACAATTTGAAATGCGATATATAAATCTTTTATTGACAATTCACAAATCAAATAATTCACAATTCCATTTCACAATTTACAAAGTTCATATAACACAAATTTGATCAAATAACTGAATAATACAGTTTTGCCAATCAATAACACAATTTGATCAAATAACTAAATAAAATACAGTGTTGCCAATCAATAACACCATTTGATCAAATAACTGAATAATACAGTTTTGCCAATCAATAACACAATTTAGGCCATGATACAATTTTTCCGCACATGCTGGGTTGTACACCACGATAAGACACACTCACCCCAATAATCGAAATCAATGAGGGAGGAAGCTAGCTAAATAATGAGTACTCATCCACACTCACCTCAGACTGGCAAGTCAAAGAGGGAGGAACATAATCACACTCACCCCAAGACTGATAAGTCAAACAGGGAGGAATATAATAACAGTGTCATGCTAAGTGTGAATTAAAAAAATTCCAAATCACAATATTTCATACAATTCCCAAATCACATTTTATCTCAAAATTTTCATTTGCAAAGTAGGCAACATAATAATTTCCAAATAAGATTCTCAAAGCCAAAACAATAAAAAATTATTCATAACTCATTTCTCTAAATAAATTTTCTAGTAAAAGCAGTGAATATAAAAAGTATTGTGTACAGACACAATTTAAAACTATAATGTTTAAATAAATTTTTAAGTAGAAATCAAAATTATTGTGCACAAACACCATTTAAAACAATAACATACAAATAATCATAATTTATTTCAATTGAAAAATTTAAAAGAAATAACTATTGTGCACAAACCTCTAATATATGCCTCTTGGCCCTGACTCAGTGTTCCTTATGCTTCTCAATATCCTTTTCAACTGAAACACACAATTTAAAGTGTTTCAGTACTCAATGAATTTGCTTCTAACAATAAAATCCAATATTTAAATTTTCTTGGTACTATTCCCTTCAATTCATTTCATTAGTCAACCTATAATATTGACCCTTAATGCACTCTAAGTGAGTCAATTTTAATGTTACCAATATGTCACATTTAACAGCCTTTTAGTGTTGGTACATATTACCAAATTCATTTTCAAGTATATTTTATTTTATTACAATTTGTCGGATTTCGGTATACTAATTTGACCTAACCGGATGACCTAGTTCCCTCGGTTTTCAGGTTTTGGTGAAAACTACAAACTTGTAGGTCTATGTCTTATTGCACGCGGGGC
Source organism: Hevea brasiliensis (assembly GCF_030052815.1). Taxonomy (NCBI): domain Eukaryota; kingdom Viridiplantae; phylum Streptophyta; class Magnoliopsida; order Malpighiales; family Euphorbiaceae; genus Hevea; species Hevea brasiliensis. The sequence continues at coordinate 53,937,398 of NC_079499.1, forward strand.
AAAATTTCAGGTCATTCTAAGTTGTGTAGACCAAGTTATGGTCAATCTACCAATGCTGGATAGAATGCATCAAAAAGGTAACTTTAAGTCATTTTTAGGTCACTTTTGGTTCGGCCAGTTTTTGGACCTGAACTGTGCAAGCTATTTGGCTTAGTTCTGGCCATTTTTGGGCATTGGTGTCTTCATAAGAATTGTAGATATATGTCTCAACTATGCATGGTAAAAATTTCATGTCAATTGGACTTTTTTTGAGTGACTTATGGCCAAAACACTAACTACTTCCCAAATGGTCAATTTTCAGGCTTTCAAAGCACTAATCCGAATTCGGTCATTTTTCAAGTCACCTTCCAAGCAGAATTTTGGTAAGCTTCCTTCATGAAAGTTGGCACATTTTGTACCTAGTTTCACCTCCAATTGGTCTCATACCAATTGGAGTCACATACTTAAGGTTCTAAGCCAAAACACACACTGCCCTGCTACACACTCTTCATCACCTACCAAAGGACACATTTAACACTTACCAAGTTACACATCCATGCCAATATTGGCTTGTACCATAACCTAAACATATTTTAATTCATATTGTTGGTCATCATGGCAGCTTGTAACCACACTCAATATGCACATTATAGTACAGAATTTTCTAAGTCTAAATTACAAATAATTTAACCACATAACATAGCTCATTTACATGTCCAAACTCACACCTTTATACACATGTACATGCTGCCATAACAAGCACCATAATTCAACCATATAATTCCATAAACCAAACCATGAAACAACACATTTTGGTCTACACTTCAAGTTTGCTGAATTGTACATCTCTCCAATTAGCTTCCAAGCTTCCAAAATCAAGTGTACAATCACACACACATTTAGTATACATTATCCAATTTATTCATACATACATAAACACTTACATCAACACTTTAATCTACCATTTACATGCATAGATAAACTGGCCTTATTGACGTTCCATGGCTACCAAAAATGTACCGCTCCCTTAGCTTATCAAACTTCAAAAATCCTTTCACAATTCAACTACCCATAACATCCATAGAAAGTTTAATGAAATAAGCATAAAAAATACATACTTACCACTTTTGAAACTCTTCAAAACCTCACAAAAACATGATTTTCTTGCTGCCTATCTACTGCCTAAGTTGTGTAGAATAACTTTAGTGGAGGAATCGAGTGGAAAAATGGCTTAGATCATGGGAAATGGAAGCTTGGCCATGGACGGCCATGGAGGTTTCTTTCTTCTTGGTTTCGGCTGGCTTTTGGGAGGTTGAAGAAGGTGAGTTTCTGCTATCCAAAATGAAGGTTAATGGTCCACTTTAACTGTTAGTGGAGCACTAAGTGAGAATGTAATATTTGTTTATTCTAAAGTTTCCATATTTCCTTATTTAACTCCTATCTTTTGCTATTTAATTCATGTACCACCAATTAAATTTTTCATGAGATTTTCCAAGTGTAACGTCATTTATTTTTAATGGACATTTAGGTCAAAAGATAACTCGGGGTGTCAAATGACCACAATGCCCCTGTTCGGGTTGCATTCCCGATTTTTCGGTAACACCGAGTTTTGTCATTTTCTCGATTTCTCGTTTTTCTTTGTACTAATTAATTAATTTTTCTTTAATATTTCTAATGACATTTATACTTCAATAGATATTCATTTAAGTCTTAAAAATATTTTTCAGGGTTCCCCGCGGTCTAGGGCTAGTCAACAGTCCACGCTGTAACTTCCCGATGTGGTCACCCATCGCTATGGTTCTCGGTTCGTTTAACTTGGCTACATTTCATTGCTATTATTTTTCCTTTGTTTTTCTTGTCTTTTCTTTTCTTGTATTTCATTATTCTATGTCTCCTCACTAATATTTAAATATAGTTCTAGGCATTCTAGTTGTCCGGACAGACACTGGTCATCAGAGTAGTAGAACGCACTACTGAACATAGGGGTGTTACAATTCTCCCCCCCTTAAAATAAATTTCGTCCGTGAAATTTTACCCAATAGTCGTCTTACAATATTCACATGTTTATTTCCTCCTTTCTATATGATCATATAATATTCTTTCCTTTTTGTACTAAACTATAACCTTTCGATATTCTAACTTTTGAGTTTTAAATCCCTAAGTTGGATTTCCAAACTCATTTCCAACATAAAATTCTGTCCTGGCATAACTATACCAAAACAGATGTCATTGGCAACTATTCTCACCTTGGTGTACTATTGAGTAGTATGTAGCTCTACACAATAATCTCAAGTCAGTACTGTAATCTGCAGCTTATAGTATAAACATCAAGAACATTACATAGTTACTACGATATATCCCAATAGATCAAACTTTCCTATTTTTTTATCCTTTTCGAATTCACTAATATTCAAAACTTATTCTATTTACAATATCCACTAATAATTACTAACTGTAACATCTTTGCCCTCATCTAGAGTAAGTCTATTACCACAACTTACTTTTACGTTCTTGCCTTACATTAAGTAGGCTTGCCATTTAGTTTTATAATTTATGGTGTGTTAGAAAATACTTTTCGCCGATAAACTCTTCCAAACTAATTTCACTTATTATCACAATCCTTATCTTAAAGGACTAATCACTAATGCATCAAAATTTATTCTCCTGTAAAGGAATAACAACAGAACATATAGTTCTAACACTAACAGAAAAGTATGCAGACTCTAGTTCAAACAATACATATATATATATATATATATCTTAGTTACTAATTGAGAAAGTACCAGCAACAACGTCAAAAGTCTCAGTCTCTTCTCTCTGCCGTATAGCGTATACTCCAGCTGAAGCATCACCCTGTTCTGGCTGATTCACAGTACTCTGACTTCTAGGTGTACTACGCCTACCTCTACCTCTGCCTCTACTAACTGATGGTGAACTCTTTGGGGTAGAAACTTGGGTTGATCCCTTTGGTGTAGTAAATGATCCAGAACGATATGGATTTACACAATTCCTAGCAAAATGAACAGTCTCTCCGCAATTAAAACATACTTCTACGACTCTATAACATACCCCACTATGTGGTTTACCACAAGTTTCACAAAGTCGATCTGACAGCGCATTTCTGGGTTTCTGCTGAGTTTGCTGATTCGGTCGGGGTGGTTTCTGTCTAGAAGATCTATCTCTACAGGACTTCTTACCACCTCTGTTGTGTCCCCCAAAGTTTTTCTTCTTTCCAGTAGGACCACTGCAACTCTGTTCTACTGACTTTCCCTCTTTTTCTGTCTTCTCTGATTTCTTTTTCTAAGGGGCTACTTTAGATTCAATTCTTTCTAATTCTAGTGCTTGAGAAATAAGCTTAGAGAAGTTAATATGTTTGAATCTGACCACTTGTAATTTGATACTAGGCTTCAAGCCGGTTTCAAACCTCTTACATCTCTCCCTGTTGGTAACAAGTAGACTTACTGCATAATGGCTTAGGCGGGAAAATTCCCTTTCATATTCAGCCACTGATCTACTCCCCTATTTCAGACTTAGGAACTCTTGTAGCTTCTGGTTCACATAAGCATCAGGGACATATTTTTGTTTGAACTCTCGTAGAAAATCATTCCATGTTAGCATTGAAGGTTCTACCAGACTATGGGGAATGGTTTTTCACCAGTCATATGCATCCTCCTGTAGCAGAGACACTGAATATTCAAATTTTAGCTCCTCTGTACAATGTAGCTTCTTGAACACCCTATCCATTCTCTCTAACTACTGTTCTGCCTCTAGGGGATCTACTATCCCCTTGAACTCAATAGCCCCATATTTCATCAATTTTTCATACTGCCCAGTAGAAGACTGTTGTTGTACCACTGGTGTCTGTAGTGGGACTTGAGTAGGCATGTTACCAGCCATCTGTTGAAACATTGTAGCCATCTGTTGGCGAGCCCGAAAGCTGAAATCGAGTTGAGGGGTGCGGCTGATCCACTGACATTGTGTAGCGGTGGGGCATCCCCTTGTACCTCAGCCTCTATCGATTGATCGACTGAACGATCACCCTCTTCCATAGTCAATTCGAGGATCTTAGACCTCCTGAACAAATAACACAAGGAGATTTCCTCCCGTTAGTGCATATTTATAATGTAATGTACTGTATGTATCAAACAATGACATTGAGCAGTTGTACTATGAAGAAAGAATATTCAAATTATAAGTGAAAACAGAATTTAAAAACTAGCTCTGATACCACTAAAACATGTCACACCCTACCCTTCTGTATGGCATAACATGATCCCGTAGTATACCTAATGAATTACCAACTTCGTCTACTGATAACCCATTAAATACACTACAAGGGATTTTAAAACTTTTCTTACTTCTTTTTACAGTGGTGAGCACTATTTACAGGTGTTAAAAATTTTTTTTGAACTAAAGTGAAACAGTTAACACATTTGAATTATTGGTAATTTCTGCAAAAATCTTGGTCGAGTGCCATCTGTATTTTGGAATAAAACAGTTCTTCAAAAACCTATAAAAAGCATTTCAAATATATTTCTCAGTTTCAAACTCCAACATTTAATCAACTCAATATGTTTCTCAACTCAAATCCACAGTAATTTTTCAGTATTTTCAAAGGCTGAGATAAAAGAAATATATCACAAATTTTACAAGCCAAAATAATTTACAACTTATTTTACAACTTCAATGTACAATTTTAAATTTACAACTGCTCAAAACCAAGAACAATAAATGCATACAGTGAACATACATTGCAATACAAAATGTAAAATATGGTATACTCAATATACCCAATAAACTCTCAATATAGCATTAGCAGCTTAGTCTGCTACCCTGTTAGTCTCTCCACCTGCGACAGTAATGAAAAGCTATCGCTGAGTAAAATTTACTCAGTGGTGCACAATAACAATTTGAAATGCGATATATAAATCTTTTATTGACAATTCACAAATCAAATAATTCACAATTCCATTTCACAATTTACAAAGTTCATATAATACAAATTTGATCAAATAACTGAATAATATAGTTTTTTCAATCAATAACACCATTTGATCAAATAACTAAATAATACAGTTTTACCAATCAATAACACCATTTGATCAAATAACTAAATAATACAGTTTTGCCAATCAATAACACAATTTGATCAAATAACTGAATAATTAAGTGTTGCCAATCAATAACACCATTTGATCAAATAACTGAATAATACAGTTTTGCCAATCAATAACACAATTTAGGCCATGACACAATTTTTCCAAACATGCCGTGTTGTACACCACGACAAGACACACTGACCCCAATAATCGAAATCAATGAGGGAGGAAGCTAGCTAAATAATGAGTACTCATCCACACTCACCTCAGACTGGCAAGTCAAAGAGAGAGGAACATAATTACACTCACCCCAGACTGATAAGTCAAAGAGGGAGGAATATAATAACAGTGTCATGCCAAGTGTGAATCAAAACAATTCCAAATCACAATATTTCATACAATTCCCAAATCACATTTTATCTCAAAATTTTCATTTGCAAAGTAGGCAACACAATAATTTCCAAATAAGATTCTCAAAGCCAAAACAATAAAAAATTATTCATAACTCATTTCTCCAAATAAACCAGGAAATAATTCAGGATCGCGAAGAAAAGAGAATGATAGTAGAAGAAAAGAGAATGATAGTACGTGGCGTTGTGTCCATAATTTGCTCTACCTTCCACCAATGAAGGGCTCAAGCGGTTATTGGTTTCTAGCCGATGTACTATCTTTTAGGGAGACGACAGACATAATGAGAAACTTAATATGAAGAAGAATATGTATTAAAATTATTATTTCTTAACCAAATATCTAATAAACCAATTATTACTCTAAACAATACTAATAGTCTTTCGTGTTCTCTACAATCATAGAATTCATTATGAGACTCTAAATGTTGGTTGCACAGATCATTACCATTTTCTATTAAGGCGGCTCTTAATAACTCTACTTCTCTTCTATCAATTAAATCAAGACAACATAAATAAAACAAAAAACGATTAATATAAGTAGACATAAGCAGTTTCTGATGCACAGGACCCTTTAAGGGCAAGTGTAAAGCATACTTAAATAGTGTTTTAAAACAATATAATATCAAACAATAATTAAGAAAGCTTTAAACTGAAATACTTACAGAGCTATAATCACTATCCCAACCTGTTGGCTTGATAGATGCTAACGGAATGCTTGTTGATGGTGGAGGTGAATAGTAGACCCAATAGTCGTACTTACCAGAAGGTTGTCCAAGAAGATCCACAGTGCTTAGGGACAGTGTTTCAAGTTCTTGGTTCAACTCCTTAGCTTGATTAATTAAAACATCTAATTCTTTTTCTAATTTTGGAAAAGAGGATTGAGATGATGAAAATACCATATATTTTATTGATTTGCAAATAGTACACTCTTAGAACATTCAAATGAAAACAGTACACTCAAAGATATCTTATAAAGAAAGCTTACACACTCTCTATCTTACTCTTAGTCTTCTTTCATACTCTGCTTGTTTAGCAAATCGGGAGGCCTTCTTATAGAAGTTAGAAGGAATCTTCAGGCGTCATTGCATGCATCACTTTTAGTGGCAGGCAGGAGCTAGTGGAGTTTTATGGCAGACAGAGGATAGTGGTTGTCTTGTCTTTTTAGACTGAGAGGAATCTTTTATCCTTTACAGATCATAAGGGTCTTGGCTGTCTTCCCAATATTGTCCTTTCATATCAGTGTCGCTATCACTTTTGTCTTCTTGATGAGACTTGGAGCACTCCGCAGCATCTTTTGCTTTTGAGCTAGCAACTTTTGAGCTGGCTTTTTTGTCGTCTTCTGATAGTGAGCTGAAAAGCTGTCGGCGAAGCTCATCTTTTGGCACTGATTTGAGTAGATCTTTGAATAATTCTGATAAATTTGATGAGACTGAAGGACTGGGCATTGTTGGCTTTTTAGCCAGAGTAATTAATCCTTTGGTAGAATAAACAGAAGGCGATTCCAAGAAATCACATTTATCCCACCACTTGATTAGGACTCTTCGAGTTAACTAAGGCACAAGATCTGTGGAAAACTCACCAAATTTTTTTATTTCCTTTTTTGAGATAATATAATCCCATCGACCTATCCATGAAACTTTATACAGGATAGTAAATAATAGTCTTGAATCCTTTAAGGATTTATTGGTATCAGCAAACTGTTCATAAACAGCTCTTACCTTATTAGGTAATGCTATGGGAAATAATCCCCAGTTAAAGAACCATTCGTAAAACTAAGATGGAAATTCAAATAGTTCTTTGTCCAACTGGAACTGTATGAACCAGCTGAATTTTCTCTACCTATTTTCATAAATTAAGGCACCAGTCCAGGCTTGCATATAGTCAAAATAGTTAAAATACCTGGGCTTTTCGAAATTTAATTCTTTCTGTTTAAAGAGTGAATCTCCCCATTCATCATAAGATATTATCCATTTAATGATGAACTTACTGAATGCCCACTCATTAGCAGACCTTTCTATTGGGGAGAAGACCACTGAATCGGTCTCTACTAAGATAGCTTGATAATAAGTGTAGTCCTTTGGTAAATAAGGATTTACTGTATGGTGTTCTGTGTAGAAGTTTGCTACCTCATAAGGCCTCAGTTCCTTGTGTTTTATATCCATTGGCATAAGGAAACAGTAGCTTATTGGAATATAGGGGTAATTAACCTCTTTGGCATTGTAAGCCTCAATGCTGATAGCATAAGCATCTTCTCGAAGTTTATCCACCATTTTAGGCAGAGGAGGCGAAACCTCATGGGTCCGCTTTGAAGGAGTCATCGATGCCTTTGAACACATGTCCTGTAAGAAATTCACGAGTTAGGAAATCAGGCAACGAGTTAGATTCTCCTTTTATGAATTCAATATCAAAATCAAATACTGATAAGATGGCTTACCATCTAGCAAATATCTGTTTAGATGCGATGTTTTTAACATCTTTCAATAATATTTCTTTTGCACTTTTACAATCCACCCTTATAAGGAATTTCTGATTCAATAAATCAGATTCAAACTTTTGTACACAGAGAACTATAGATAAGATCTCCTTTTTAACCATAGAGTAATTAACTCTAGGTCCTGTCCAAATTCCACTGGTAAATCTGACTAGTGATTCCTTGTCAGCTATCCTTTGTTTTAGGATGCCACCGTATCCTATGTCAGATGCGTCAGTTTCCACCACCTTTAAGGCTTATGGATGAGGAATTGCCAGACAGGGAAGTGTTTTGACTTTTTGTTTTATCCGTTTAACAGATAAGGTGTGTTCTAGGGTCCAAGGTGTTGGATTCTTTTTCAGTCTCTGAAATAGTGGTTTGGCGTCTTATGCTACACTTTTATAAAAGTCAGCAACATAATTAAGACTGCCTAAGAATCTCTGTAATTGGGTTTTGTCTTTTATTTCGTCAAGAAATTTGCTGGCAAATTTAATGGCTCGGTCTATGGGAATAATAGATCCTTGTTCAATGTTATGACCTAAAAATCTAATTTTAGCTTGGAAGAGTTTTATCTTCTTAGCTGAGACAACTAAACCATTTTTCTTTATAATTTTTATGAACACATTTAAGTGTTTGAAATGTTGATCTATTGTCCTGGAGAAAATAAGGACATCATCAATATAAACAATCGAAAATGCTGAATAAGCATTGAATATTTCATTCATAATTTTTTGAAATTCTGATGGGGCATTTTTTAAGCCTAAATGGCATCACATTCCATTCGTAATGCCCAAATGGTACTGTAAAGGCAGTTTTATACCTATCTTCTTCAGTTATCTGGATTTGCCAGTATCCAGATTTCATATCAAACTTGGAAAAGATTTGGGCCTCGTAGAGTCTGTTTAACAGATCTCTTTTATTAGGCAATAGATATCTTATCCATCTAAGGGCCTTATTTAAAGGCTTATAGTTGATGACTAGTCTTGGAACTCCTCTTTCTAGTTCAACAGCATTTTCTACATAAAGGCTGGACAGCTCCATGGGCTTTGACTTTTTCTAATAAGCCCTTTTGACTCGAGGTCAGCAATTTCCCTTTTGCAGATTTCTAAATGTCTTGGACCCATGGCAATGGGCCGGGCTTTGGTTGGTATCATTTTCTCATCAAAGTTGGGTTCATATGGTAGTTTAACCACATGGCGTTTCCTAGCCCAAAAGGCATTTGGTACGTCTGCACAGATGCTATTAGTCATATCTTCCTGTAATTCCTTTATTTTTCTTTGTATATTAGGTTCATTAACCTTTTCTTGTATGGTTTTGTATTCTATTTCTCTTTTAAGAGAATTTATAAATTTTTCTTTATTTTTAATGTTACTTTTAAGTACATCAATCTCTCTTTCTATTGGTAAAGAGATAAATTAAAAAATAATCTCTTTCCCTTCTACTTCGGAAACAATTCCCTTTTTTGTTATGGATTTTATTGGATATAACATATGCAGAAATGGGTTTCCTAAGATAACAAGATGAGATAATCCTTTTACCAAGATAAATGGGATTTCAAAGCATATACCTTGGTTACAGACCACTGTATCAGTCAATTTGTATTTTATAGACATTTTAGTACTGTCAGCTGTATGCAATTCTTCTACTATTTTAGAGAAGTATTTTGAAGGGACTAATCCTTCATTTATACAGCATAAGTTTGCTCCTAAATCTATTAGGGCTATAGTACTAAATAAGTACTCCTTTTGAACAATTATAGTAACCTTTGTATGCCATTTATGAGTTATAACCCGATCTATTCTATTAATGAACTGGAGACTATTTATCTCTACTGGTTCTCCTTCTTCTTTTTCGGCTTCTTCCATTATTAATGGAGATTCATTTTTAACTTCTAATAAGACTATTCTTTCTTTAAGAAATTGTAATTCAGTTTTAACTGAATTTATTTCCTGTCTTAATTCTTTTATGGTTGGTTCTCTTAGTATTTTAGCTGTTTTAATTCTTTCCATTATTTCTTTGACATCATATGGGGTTTGTTTTTCTTTAATTCTTTTTTCTAGAGGACCCTTTTCCTTGAATACATTTAAGTATTCTTCTAATCTTTTTCTTCTTTCTTCTTGATTTTCAATTTTATCTATTAGTTCTAATAACATGTTTTGTTCTTTTGATAATACACAAAGACCATTTAAGGTACACAGTGATTTGTAATAATCACATTTTCCATCACATTCTGATTATTTATCAGACTCAGTAGAAGATTCTTCCGAAGTGTAATCTATGGCGTTTACTTCCAAATCTTCTGGCTCAGACTCATTTAAGAGAATTTTAATTAATGATTCTTTAAGGTTTTAATCAATTGATAAGGCTTGTATCTGTTGTTTAACTCTACACTTATTAGCGTAGTGACCAGTTTTTCCACATTTATAGCAAACTACATTAGCTTCTTTTTCCTTCTTTTTAGAAGATGATACTTCTTTCTTTTTTGGAGTTTTCTTATACGAAGATTCTCCTTTATCCCTTTTAGGGTATTTTTTGAACCATTTTTTACTTTTGCCTACTCTCCACCTCCCATTAACTTTCCTTTTATGAGGAAAAGTTAAATCCATAGTAATTTTTCAGTATTCTTTTACCAACTCAAATCCATAGTAATTTTTCAGTATTTTCAAAGGCTGAGATAAAAGAAATATATCACAAATTTTACAAGCCAAAATAATTTACAACTTATTTTCCAACTTCAATGTACAATTTTAAATTTACAACTGCTCAAAACCAAGAACAATAAATACATACAGTGAACATACATTACAATACAAAATGCAAAATATGGTATACTCAATATACCCAATAAACTCTCAATATAGCATTAGCAGCCTAGTCTGCTGCCCTGTCAGTCTGTCTACCTACGACAGCAATGAAAAGCTATCGCTGAGTAAAATTTACTCAGTGGTGCACAATAACAATTTGAAATGCGATATATAAATCTTTGATTGACAATTCACAAATCAAATAATTCACAATTCCATTTCACAATTTACAAAGTTTATATAACACAAATTTGATCAAATAACTGAATAATATAGTTTTTCCAATCAATAACACCATTTGATCAAATAACTAAATAATACGGTTTTGCCGATCAATAACACAATTTGATCAAATAACCGAATAATAAAGTGTTGCCAATCAATAACACCATTTGATCAAATAACTGAATAATACAGTTTTGCCAATCAATAACACAATTTAGGCCATTACACAATTTTTTCGCACATGCCGTGTTATACACCATGACAAGACACACTCACCCCAATAGTAGAAATCAATGAGGGAGGAAGCTAGCTAAATAATGAGTACTCATCCACACTCACCTCAGAATGGCAAGTCAAAGAGAGAGGAACATAATCACACTCACCCTAGACTGATAAGTCAAAGAGGGAGGAATATAATAACAGTGTCATGCCAAGTGTGAATCAAAATAATTCCAAATCACAATATTTCATACAATTCCCAAATCACTTTTTATCTCTAAATATTCATTTGCAAAGTAGGCAACTATCACACCTTACTCCTCTGTAAGGCATAACATGATCCCGTAGAATACTTAATGAACTACCGAACTTCACCTACCGATAACTCATTAAGTACCCTACAAGAGATTTTCAAAACGATTTTCTTATATTTTGAAAGTGGTGAGCATTTTGGTAGGAATTAAAAACCATTTATTCAAAGTTTAAATACTAGTAAAAATTTTTGTCCATTTTAATTTTGTCGCAAATTTTATAAAAATTTTGACAGAGTTCCGTTTGTAATTGGAGAAAACAGTTCTTCAAATACCTGAGAAAAACACTTCCAAAAATTTTTCACAACTCCCAACCTCCAATAAATCTCAATCAACTCAATTCAAATCACTTTAAAGTAATTCCACAATACAAATCAAAATTCATCATCTCAAAATATTTAATACTTCATTCACAAGGCATAAAACATGAAATTCATATGTACAAATATTAAATTTACAGAAGGAAATCCAAAATAATATTATTACCATTTATTTACAACTGCTTAACTTACATTGATACATACAACATTTCTATATTTACATCAAAATTATCTACAAGGGTATAAAATAATACTCGTACAAAATGATCGATGTGATCCACAATTCGATAGCAGCTCACTCTGCTGCTTTCTCCTTGCTCTTATCTGCGACAGCAAAATAAGCTATCGCTGAGTATAAAAATACTCAGTGGTATACAATAAAAATTTAAAATGCAATACATAAATCGTTCATTGATGAAACAAAATTTGAATACTTCTTAATCACATTTCACAGATATCAAAGCTCATAATAACACCATTTAGTCAAATAATTTATTAAACACAGTGTTGCCAAAATCATATACACTTAAGTCATGACACAAAATTTCCGATCAATGCCGTGTTGTACACCACGACAAAGCAATCTACAACCCCATTAATCAAAATCAATGAGGGAGGTGGCTAGCTAGCTAATGAGTACTCATCCGATCTCAACCTCAACTGGCAAGCCAGAGAGGGAGGAAAATAAACGATCTCAACCCCATAAATGGAGGAGGAATAATGTGATATTGTCATGCTAAGTGTGAACATAAAATCAATTCAAAACAATTTATTCAAATAATTTATTGGAAATCTGGTAAATTTTCAAAGTCATATTCACAATCATAAATGGCAACACAATTCGTAATTAACTCAAGAAAAATCAAATTTTCAAGAATCATATATTTAAACAACAATTACTGTGCACAGGCCTGACGTGAGTCACCTCTAGGCCTTGACTCAGTCCCTCAGAGCTTCCAAGTCTTGTTTAGCTGAAACACACAATTTCACAGTGTTTCAGTACAATAACTTAGCATAAATCCAAAAATAAATTTCACTTCATTTTTACCTAGCTTTAATGTGCTAATTTCGATGTTCTCGAAGTTTTTGTATTTCAGGTTACTATTCACTACACTATTCAAGTCAAATTGTTTACTTTTTAAGGCTTAATAGGTATGGAAACTCCAACTTCACCCACATACCACATTTTGGTCATTAAATTTGTTGGTTTTGGTCATTTTCTCAAAGCTTAAGTCCTTTTGGCAAAATCGTCAAATTTTCAGTTTTGGTGTCCCTAATTGCACTGTTCTATTGGTCAATCTACTATTGGAATTTGACAAAACTTCCTTCATAGAAAATGTTCCATATTGTCTTAAGTTTATTCTCATTTTTGGATCACCCCAATTGGAGTTGTGTAGCTCAAGTTATGGCCATTTGAACCAGGGCTGCCAGGTTAGACAACCCAGATTTTCTGGGCAAATTTTGGTGCTAGCAGATTTGGGTCACCAACTTGGGGTGGCCAAATGGCTTGGTTGCTGGCAGAATTTGGACTTTTGTTCTTCATGAAAATTTTAGGTCTATATGTCATCTAACCACTGGTAAAATTTCATGTCAATTTGACCTGCCTAGCTCGAGTTATGACCAAATGAACAAATACTGTTCATTTGGTCAGTTTGTACAGTGGCAGACTGCACTTATCCAACTTTGGTCAATTTGTTCACTAGGTTTTGGTCAGTTTTTGGATATGGTTCCTAAATGAAAATTGTGTCATTTTATGTCTATTTTCATCCCCAATTGGTGCCATATCAATTGGACTTGTAAAATTTCAGTTTTCGTCCTTCAAAGTTGACTTGGTCATGCTGCTAGCAGCATGACCATACACCCTCCGAATTTAGCTTCAATTCCAACAATTGAAACACAACTCATTTGGTCACAATTGACCATTTTTCACTTCACAATAGGTCAAACACACCATTTACTCATTTCTCCAAATTTTGCCTCAAAGCCCTAAGCCTCCAAACCCTAATCACACTAAATTGTTGCATTTAATCACATTTAAGTATTTCAATCTTAACCACTCAACTAAATAAGGTTTTTAAACTCATTCAAATGCATCAAACCATACAAAATCATGCTCCCCTTCAACCTGGCTGAAATTTCAATTTGGTCCTCCCCCCATATTTTTATTTCATTTCATTAGTTTCTAAGCTCATTTCAACAACTAATTATGCATTTAAAATGGAAAATAACAAGTTAACATACTAACCTCTATTAAAACTTCAAATCTCTATCTTTTGCTCTTCTTTCTTCTTGTAATCTTCTTCTTAAGTTGCAATAACAAGCTCTAGTAAGGTTTTTAGGGGAGTTATGAAGGTTGAGTGAAGGAAAATTAAGCTTAAGTGTAAGCTTAAATGAAGAATTTTCATGGAGGATTTTGGGAGAAGGTGAGGCGGCAACAAAGGAAGAAGAAGAGGTTTTTTTTTTTCTTTTCTTTCCTTTTATCTATTTTGCTTATGGAAGACCATAAAAAAAATCTAATTAATTAATTTTTTTATGGCTTCATGCATGAGGTCATGCATGATGTCATCACCTTTTTACTTTTTCATTTTCCTCTTTTTTTTTCTATTAGTTCTTTAATTTAATTCTCGATTCCAAAATTTTCTTTTCTCCGATTTTATTTGACAGTTAGGTCAGGAGTTAGCTCTCGGGGTCAATTGACCAAATTGCCCCTCGCCGGTTCATCCCGGTTTGCAAATAATTCCATATTTCTTCCGGCTCCCTGACCTAATTATTTGATTGGCTTAACAGTTCTTTTTCATGATTTTCTCTTTTCCACTATGTTCATAAGGGTCCTAAGGACCACAGCGTCACATTTTACTGTTCGAAATTTGAGTTTAAAACGATGTCACAGTCGTTCCCGAGGAGGTCACCCATCGCTGTGACTCTCGGCTCGTTTAACTTCTTATGTTCTGTTTTTCTTATTTATGCTTAACTAATTGAACATTACTAATTATTTGTTTTTATGGTTTCTCTAGTTGTCTTAAATATGGTTCTAATCTCCTTAATTATCCGGACCGACACCGGTCACATGAACAGTGAAATATACCAGGCTATACAAATAGGGGTGTTACAGCAACACAATAATTTCCAAATAAGATTCTCAAAGCCAAAACAATAAAAAATTATTCATAACTCATTTCTCCAAATAAATTTTCTATTAAAAGCAGTGAATATAAAAAGTATTATGCACAGACACAATTTAAAACTATAATGTTTAAATAAATTTTTAAGTAGAAAATAAGAAATCAAAATTATTGTGCACAAACACCATTTAAAACAATAACATACAAATAATCATAATTTATTTCAATTGAAAAATTCAAAAAAAATAACTATTGTGCACAAACCTTTAATATATGCCTCTTGGCCCTGACTCAATGTTCCTTATACTTCTCAATATCCTTTTCAATTGAAACACACAATTTAAAGCGTTTCCGTACTCAATGAATTTGTTTTTAACAATAAAATTCAATATTTAAATTTTCTTGGTACTATTCCCTTCAATTCATTTCATTAGTCAACCTATAATATTGACCCTTGATGCACTCTAAGTGAGTCAATTCTAATGTTACTAATATGTCACATTTAATAGCCTTTTAGTGTTGGTACATATTACCAAATTCATTTTCAAGTATATTGCATTTTATTGCAATTTGCAGGATTTCGGTATACTAATTTGACCTAACCGGATGACCTAGTTTCCTCAGTTTTCGGGTTTCAGTGAAAACTGCAAACTTGTAGGTCTATGTCTTATTGCACGCGAGGCAAAATTTTAGGTCAATCTAAGTTGTGTAGACCAAGTTATGGTCAATCTACCAATACTGGATAGAATGCATCAAAAAGGTAACTTTAGGTCATTTTTAGGTCACTTTTGGTTCAGCCAGTTTTTGGACCTGAACTGTGCAAGCTATTTGGCTTGGTTTTGGCCATTTTTGGGCTTTAGTGTCTTCATAAGAATTGTAGATATATGTCTCAACTATTCATAGTAAAAATTTCATGTTAATTGGACCTGTTTTGAGTGAGTTATGGCCAAAACACTAACTGCTACCCAAATGATCAATTTTCAGGCTTTCAAAGCACTAATCCGGATTTGGTCATTTTTCAAGTCACCTTCCAAGCAGAATTTTGGTAAGCTTCCTTCATGAAAGTTGGCATATTTTGTGCCTAGTTTCACCTCCAATTGGTCTCATACCAATTGGAGTCACACACTTAAGGTTCTAGGCCAAAACACACACTGCCCTACTACACACTCTTCATCACATACCAAAGGACACATTTAACACTTACCAAGTTATGCATCCATGCCAATTCTGGTTTGTACTATAACCTAAACACATTTTACTTCATATTGTTGGTCATCTTGGCAGCTTGTAACCACACTCAATATGCACATTATAGTATAGAATTTTCCAAGTCTAAATTACAAACAATTTAACCACATAACATAGCTCTTTTACATGTCCAAACTCACAACTTTATACACATGTACATGCTGCCATAACAAGCACCATAATTCAACAATATAATTCCATAAACCAAACCATGAAACAACACATTTTGGTCTACACTTCAAGTTTGCCAAATTGTACATCTCTCCAATTAGCTTCCAAGTTTCCAAAATCAAGTGTACAATCACACACACATTTAATAGACATTATCCAATTTATTCCTACACACATAAACACTTACATCAACACTTTAATCTACCATTTACATGAAAAGGTAAACTACCCTTATTGATGTTCCATGGCTGCCAAAAATGTACCTCTCCCTTAACTCATCAAACTTCAAAAATCCTTCCACAATTCAACTACCCATAACATCCATAGAAAGTTTAATGAAACAAGCATCAAAAATACATACTTACCACTTTTGAAACTCTTCAAAACCTCACCAAAACTTGATTTTCTTGCTGCCTATCTACTGCTCAAGTTGTGTAGAACAACTTTAGTGAAGGAATCGAGTGGAAAAATGGCTTGGATCATGGGAAATGGAAGCTTGGCCATGGACGGCCATGGAGGTTTCTTTCTTCTTAGTTTCGGTTGGCTTTTGGGAGGTTGAAGAAGGTGAGTTTCTGCTATCCAAAATGGAGGTTAATGGTCCACTTTAGGTGTTAGTGGAGCACTAAGTGAGAATGTAATATTTGTTTATTCTAAAGTTTTCATATTTCCACATTTAACTCCTATCTTTTGCTATTTAATTCATTTACCACCAATTAAATTTTTCATGACATTTTCCAAGTGTAACGTCATTTGTTTTTAATGGACATTTAGGTCAAAAGACAACTCGGGGTGTCAAATGACCACAATGGCCCTGTTCGGGTTGCATTCCCGATTTTTCGGTAACACCGAGTTTTGTCGTTTTCTCGATTTTTTATTTTTTTTTATACTAATTAATTAATTTTTCTTTAATATTTCTAATGAAATTTATACTTCAATAGATGTTCATTTAAGTCTTAAAAATATTTTTCAGGGTTCCTCGCGGTCCAGGGCTAGTCAATGGTCCACGCCGCAACTTCCCGGTGCGGTCACCCATCGCTATGGTTCTCGGCTCGTTTAACTTGGCTACATTTCATTATTATTATTTTTCCTTTGTTTTTTTTGTCTTTTCTTTTCTTGTATTTCATTATTCTATGTCTCCTCACTAATATTTAAATATAGTTCTAGGCATTCTAGCTATCCAGATAGACACTGGTCACTAGAGCAGTAGAACGCACTACCGAACATAGGGGTGTTACACAATTGACCTCTAGAGCTGACTCCTGACCTAACTGTCAAATAAAATTGGAGAAAGGAAAATTTCAGAGTCAGGAATTAAATTAAAGAATTGAAGAAAAATAAATGAAAAAAGAAGAGGAAAAAGGAAAAGTGAAAAAGTGATTACATCATGCATGATATAATGCATGATGCAATAAACATTATAATTAAAATTTTAATTTTGGATAATTTATGGTCTTCCTAAAGGTGAAAAACATAAAAGAAAAAGAAGAGAAAAATAAAAAAACAAACAAAAAGTCATCTTCTTCAAACCGTGAGCTCTCTCTCTCATCCCTCCCTCTCTAAAATCCACCATAAAAGCTCACTTTTGAGCTTGAAGAAAACCAAACCCACCTCAGAAAACTCACTTGCCATGGTTAAAGTTTGTTTGGACAACTAGAAAAGAAGATTCAAGGGAAAGAAAGAAGGAAAAAAATTGAAGGAAAGAAAGATTTAACTTCAAAGTGTAAGGTTAGTAAGCTAACTTGAAACTTTTAGTTTAATCCTTGTGTTTTTAGCTTAATGAACTTAGAAATTAACATTTAATGAAATGAAAACAACTTTGAAAGACTAGGGTGATTTTCGCCAGCTAGGGTTTGTGTAACACTCTCACTGTAGCAATTTCATACATTTTACTATTCCGATGACCGGTGTTGGTCCGGACAGTTAGAACGTCTGAAAAAAATAATTAAACTAGAGTGAGGAGTCATAAATAACTCAAATATTAATAAGAAAAATTTAGAAAAAATTTTAGAAATAAAATACAACCAAGTTAAATGAGCCGGTGTCCTAGTGATGGGTAACCCAGTGGGAAGTTGCGGTTCTCGCAACTAGGAGCCCTAGACCCGAGAGAAAATTCATAAAATAATTTTTGAAACTCCAGAGAAGAGTCACTAAGGGTTCTATGGCATTAGAATGCAAGAAAAGGTTTAGAAAAATTTTTCAATTGGTACATACAATTTTGGACTGTTAAGCCAAACGGAGGGCATTTTGGTCATTTCGCCTTCAGAGGTGATTTTTGGCCGACTTGTCCAGTTAAGTAAATAATTATTATGACACAAAATGTGAATAAACATTACTAAAAATTAAATTAAAAATGAGTAAAGAAGAAAAGAAAAGAAAATGAGAATAAATGTCAATTTTGACATCATATGACGTCATTTAAAGGAATTCCCACCAATCACATTAAAGCATCACTTAAGTAAGTAATAAAAGAAGATAAATAACACCAAAAAAAGGAAAAAACAATCTGTTTCTTCACCAAATTAAAGACCAGCCGTCTCCCTCTTCTCCCATAGCCAAACCTCCATGAGAGCTCCACCAAAGCTTTATAACTCACCAAATCTCACCCCAAAACCCTAAAACACCCTTCACAAAAATTAACCCCCACATCAAAAGCAAAGTTTTGATTATCATAAAGTGAAGAAATTCTAAGGTTTATACAAGCCTATAAAGAGACCAAAGAGGTTAGTGCATGTTAATTACTTAATCTTTTTTATTTCTTAAAACTTAGTTTGAATATGAACAAATAATTAAGACATTGAGACAAATCATGTGTGAAATTGAGAATGGAATTTTGGCCAGCTTTATGGGAGTGGTAGTTGATGGTTTTGATGGATTTAAAATGGCTTAGAAATAGTGTTGATGTGTAGACAAAAATTTGAAATGGATTAGTATGCCTAACTGACATGTGTTGTGTGAACCTTGAATTTGAGCTAGGGTTAGGACACAAAAACTTGGATCTTGTTCATGTGCTGGTGAATGAAAGTTTAAATGGTCAATTAGTGACCATTTGGCTGTGTATGATGAAGAATTGAAGTGAGTTGTAGCTTGGGATTTGAGTTTGACTAGGCTGCCCATGGTGACCTGTAGAATTGGATATGAGTCCAGTAGGTTTGAGCATTCATAACTTGAATTTTAAAGGTTCAATTGGTGCAAGGCCAATTGGACATGAAACTAGACACATAATGGCACAACATTGGTGAAGAAACCATGCCCATAAGACCAAGCCAAGTGGACCAAAAGCTTGCCCCAATCTGGGTGACCTGCAATCTGTTTCTGCAGAATGACCAAAATGAATAGTGATTGTTCATTTGGCCACAACTCAGTGTAGAATGGTCCAATTGACCTGGAATTTTACCAGAAACAAGTTGAGATATAGACTAACAACTTTCATGAAGAAACCTAGCCCAAATTATGACCAGAACCTATCCAACAAGTGAGTTGCAGTCACTGTTCACTGCACTATAGATATGGTCAGTCCAGAAAAATTCCAATCCGGCCAGTTGTGGTTTTTGGACCATAACTTGAGCTAAAAAACTCCAAATGGAGTGATTCAAAAAAAGAAATTTAACTAAAAAAAATAATGAACATTTTTCATGTTGATCATTTTGCCAAATTCTCACCGCAAAAATGACTAATAGAACAGTAAATATAAGGTATGAAAACTGAAAATTCTGCTCCATTAACTTTAAGCTTAGAAATGGTATTGGCAACCAATACCAACAAATTTTGAATGCAAAATGTGGTGTGTTGAGAGTATTAAAACCAATGTACCTATTTTCTATGCAAAAGTCAACATTTTGGTTAACTAATGAAGTGAATAGTAACACCAAAACTTGAAATTCAAAAATTGTAAAACTCAAAAGTGTAAAATGGCCTAGTATACCTAACAAGATTGGTTTGGATAGCTTGGCATGCCAATAGGGTTCGATTAGCGATCGCACATGGCATTATGCCATTCTATGATTTCATGGCTTTTAGCCATTCTGACATTATGTTGATACTTGGCCTTGTGTCTAATGTTATTACAGCTTATTAGCTGTTCTATTGCACACCGGGAGATATATATGTGACCGATGGTGTGACGGCCCGAGGTACTTGATATCCAGTGCCAGTTTACCCGTTTATCCAGTCCAGTCATCCATTATAGGTTACTTGGGCAACCAAAAATGAAAATGGACAAATTTAATGAAATAATGAATATAACAAGTACAAAATAAGTAAGACTACAAATACTCATCGAAAATTTATTTGCAATAAGAAATCAATATATTCACTGCATATTTATTTTATGTTATTTCTTTTTATTTTATTATTGGCACCACTAAGCATTATTGCTTAGCGCGTTGCTTTTGCCACACGTAGGTTCTGGAGAGATCGGCCGAGAGCCCTGTAGACCACAGACTAGGTGAGACCTTCTGTAGCTCTGCATAGTGTCTGTGTCACCTCACCGACGTCAGTGCATTGGTAGGACACTAGGTTCTATTTTGATATTTTGTAATTAACTTTTATTTTCTCATATGTAATTGAAACTTATGTAATGTATTTTGGTATTAATGTAAATAGTGGAAATTGTGTTTATGAATGGAAAAATTGAGTATTTATTTATTGCTTCTATATGAATACCATGAGAAATGAATGATTGAGAAATGGAAATGTTGTGGAAAATATTGAGATTTTGATAATTATTGGAGTTTGAGAATGATTGGAAATGATTATTGGAAGTGTTTTTAATAGGTTCCGAAGAACTGTTTTCTCCATTTTTAACTGGTACTCTGCCGGATTTTCTATAAAATTTGTGAAACCTCAAATAAATTTATGACTTCAATAAATGACTGAAATGAATTATATTTCACAAATTATACTCCATAACTATGAAAAAAAAAATAAATTAGGAAGAATAAAAATGATTAAATTAAAATAGGGTGTTCCGGTACACTGTGTGGCATATCTTGCTCGGCTACACTGTAGACGGGTAAGGGGTGTCACATTTAGTGGTATCAGAGCACGGTTTAGGCGTTTCTGGGCCTAGATTGAGTCCATACCTTGCATTGCATTTGTAAGAGTCGAGGTGACACTAATGCAGATCTGTTTGTCTTTGTTATTTTGAATAGGATATGGACCCTACATCACAGAGAGCAGTTGAGGAGGAAGTGGAGAGTCATGCTCCACCTGTACCAGCTAAGACTAGGGGTAGGGGATAACCTGCTCCGCTAGCTCCATCAGAGCCTGCTCAACCTCCATAGGCTGTGTTCCAGCAAATGGTCGAATTCTTCAAACAAATGGCTGGGGTAATGCCACCACCACCACCACCTCCACAACCGAAATCACACCTAGAAAGATTGAGAAATTTTGTGGCAGTGGACTTCTTTGGCAAGAGAGAAGATGATTCAGTTGTAGCCGAAAATTGGTTGAACAGAACAGGCAGAGTTTTAAAACAACTCCACTACACTCCTGAACAAAATCTAGAAGCTGTTGTATCTCTGTTGTAAGATGATGCATATGAATGGTGGGATACGGTGTCCAATGAAGTACAGCCAGAAGTAATAACTTGGGACTTCTTCCTCTCCGAATTCAAGAAGAAATATGTGGGTAGTGTATACCTAGAAGAGAGAAGAAGGGAATTCATTAACCTGAGGCAGAGACAGTTGTGATGGCGAGTATGAAAAGGAATTTGTCAGATTGAGCCGCTACGGAAGGGAGATAGTCCCTAATGAAGCTGAAAGGTGTAAGAGATTTGAAGAAGGACTAAATGACAACATAAAGATCATGATCACTGCCTTGGGAATTACAGACTTCACCAAGTTAGTGGAAGCTGCAATAAAAGTTGAAAAGGTTAGAATAAGTGAGCAGACCAGAAAAGAGAGACAGCAGAAGAGGGGCCCGGGTCAGTCTAGTTCATCTCCTATACTTGGGAAGAAGTTCAAAGGTCCACCTACACAGAGTTCAGGTCAACCACAAGGTCAAGGTCACCTCAGGGCCTGTGCCACGCTCACCCCTAGGAGAGGTCAGTCCACACCATCAGTGGGCAGCTCTCCAGGGATGGGGTTCAGGGGACCAACCCCAACATCTTCTGCATGTCCACATTGCCTGAAGTGGCATAAGTGGGAGTGTTGGAGAGTGACTGGTGCCTGCTTAAGGTGTGGGTCAACAGAGCATCAGTTGAGGAACTGTCCACGCAGAACTACTACAGCTGCTCCAACACAAGCAGACAGACCTGCTCTTGCACCACAAAGAGGTAGGAAATCTGGCAAATCTGAGGTAGTGGGACCATCACAGAGGCTTGCATCTGAGCCAGCAGAGAGGCCTGAGGGCAGACCACCTGGCAGAGCCTATGCCATGAGAGCTCAGGAGGAGCAAGATGCCCTGAACGTCATCAGGGGTATGTTCTCCCTCTACAATACATCTGTGCATGCGTTGGTGGATCCAGGATCCACTCATTCATACATTTGCATCAACCTACCCGTATAAAGGGGGATACTAGTAGGGGAGAGTGACTAAGACATTCTGGTCACTAATCCATTGGGCCATAGTGCAGTAGTGAACAAAGTGTACAAGGGTTGCCCGTTAAGGATTTAGGGGTTTGAATTTTTTACAGACTTGATTGAGTTACCTTTCCATGAGTTTGACGTGATTTTGGGAATGGACTGGTTGTCACGTCATCAGGCAATGGTTGAATGTAAACTGAAGAGGATTTCTTTGAAAAATCCTAAGGGTAATGAGATCACAGTTGTGGGGGAAAGGACATATTCCTTGTCCAATGTCATATTAGCCACAGTTGCAAGAAAACTAATGAGAAAAGGCTGTGAAGCCTACCTAGCACATGTGGTGGATACTAGGCAGGCTAAGCCAGATCTGTGTGACATACCCACAGTAAAAGACTTCCCAGATGTGTTCCCTAAAGAATTGCCTGGTTTGCCACCAGAAAGGGAAGTTGAATTTGCTATTGAGACACTGCCAAGTACAGCACCAATCTCTATTGCTCCTTATAGGATGGCGCCCACAGAATTGAAGGAATTGAAAATCCAATTACATGAGTTACTGGATAAGGGGTTTATACACCCCAGTGTGTCACCATGGGGAGCTCCAGTGCTGTTTTTAAAGAAGAAAGATGGGACTTTGAGGTTATGCCTTGATTACCGGCAATTGAATAAAGTGACAGTGAAGAATAAGTATCCGTTGCCTAGAATTGATGATCTGTTTGATCAATTGAAGGGAGCAGGAGTATTTTCTAAAATTGATCTCGGATCAGGGTATCATCAGTTGAGGGTGAAAGATGCAGATGTGCCAAAGACTGCATTCAGGACTCGGTATCGGCATTATGAGTTTTTGGTGATGCCCTTTGGCCTAACAAATGCACCAGCGGCATTCATGGACCTTATGAACCGTATCTTCCATCCATACCTAGATCAATTCATAGTGGTCTTTATTGATGATATTTTGGTGTATTCCAAGACCAGGGAAGAACATGATGAGCATTTGAGGATTGTTCTGCAAACCCTGAGAGAAAAGAAGCTGTATGCTAAGTTGTCCAAGTGTGACTTCTGGTTGAATGAGATTGCATTCCTTGGACACATAGTGTTAGCTGATGGGATTAGGGTGGATCCCAAGAAAATAGAAGCAGTGATGGAATGGAAGCCTCCCAGAAATACAACTGAGGTCAGAAGCTTCTTGGGGCTAGCTGGGTATTACAGGAGATTTGTGAAGGGATTTTCCTTAATAGCTGCTCCAATGACCAAGTTGTTACATAAGAATGTCAGATTTGACTGGAATGACAAGTGTCAGACTAGTTTTGAGAAGTTAAAGGCTATGTTGATAGAGGCACCAGTGTTAACACAGCCAGTGTCGGGAAAGGACTTTGTGATCTACAGTGATGCCTCTCATAATGGGTTAGGGTGTGTATTGATGCAAGAGGGGAAGGTGGTCGCTTATGCTTCCAGGAAGCTAAGGCCACATGAATAGAATTACCATACCCATGATGTAGAACTTGCAGCAATTATCTTCGCACTGAAGATATGGAGGCACTACTTATATTATGAAAAGTGCTATATTTACACAGACCACAAAAGTCTAAAATATTTGCCAACTTAGAAGGAGCTCAACCTTAGACAGAGGTGATGGATTGAGTTCCTGAAGGACTATGATTGTGTAATTGACTACCATCCTGGGAAGGCAAATGTAGTTGCTGATGCTTTGAGCAGAAAATCCATCACAGCTTTGAGATCATTGAATGCCCGTCTATCTTTGGTTCGAGATGGAGCTATTTTGGCTGAGTTGCAAGTGAGGCCAAACCTGCTACGGCAGGCTTTAGATGGGCAAAAGGCAGATGAAAAGTTAATGGCTATTATGAGCAAAATCTCAGAGGGAAAAGCAACTGACTATGAGGTGAAAGCAGATGGGTGTCTGTACTACAAAGGAAGAGTATGTGTACCAGATAATGGGGAATTGAAAGCTAGTATTCTGAAAGAGGCACATGCCAGTGTTTATGCTATGCATCCAGGAAGTACAAAAATGTATCATGATCTGAAGCTTCGGTATTGGTGGCCTGCTATGAAGAAAGACATAGCTGACTATGTGACTAAATGCTTGACATGTCAGCAAGTTAAGGCAGAACATCAAGTTCCATCGGGTTTGCTACAGCCTATACGCATACCTGAATGGAAATGGGATCGGGTCACCATGGATTTTGTAAGTGGTCTACCTCTCACCCAGAAGAAGCATGACGCAGTGTGGGTAATAGTAGATAGATTGACGAAGTCAGCATACTTTCTGCCAGTTAGGACTGACTACTCACAGGAGAAGTTAGCAGAATTGTATATCAGTGAGATAGTTAGACTGCATGGAATCCCACTTTCCATCATATCTGATCGAGACCCAAGGTTTACATCGAGATTTTGGAAGAAGTTGCATGAATCCTTAGGTACACAACTCCACTTTAGCACAGCTTTCCATCCTCAAACGGATGGGCAATCAGAAAGAGTAATCCAGGTAAACAATTGAAACCAATGGAATTAATACAAATATTGAACTAAAATGATAATAATAACATGAAATATATGTCAAGTCCTTAAGGATATGCTGAGGAGTTGTGTCATTGAGTTGGAGGAAAGTTGGGATAGATACCTCCCACTGGCAGAATTTGCATACAACAATAGCTACCAAGCTAGCATCCAAATGGTCTCGTATGAAGCACTGTACAGGAGAAAATGTAGAACTCTAGTGTGCTAGACTAAATTGGGCGAAGACAAACTGGTAGGGCCAGACCTGGTGAAACAGACTGAGGAGAAAGTAAAACTAATCAAAGCCAATCTGAAGGTTGCCTCAGATAGACAGAAATCTTATGTCGACCTGAAGAGAAAAGAAATAGAATATGCGGTTGGCGACAAAGTGTTCCTCAAGGTGTCACTGTGGAAGAAGGTACTGAGGTTTGGAAGAAAAGGTAAGTTGAGCCCTAGGTTCATTGGCCCATATGAAGTCATTGAACGTGTGGGACCAGTAGCTTACAGGCTAGCTTTACCACCAGAGCTGGACAAGATCCACAATGTGTTCCACACGTCTATGCTAAGAAGATACCGCTTAGATCCTTCACATGTCATCTCCATGAAAGAAATTGAAGTATAACCGAATTTGACATATGAAGAAGAACCCATAAGGATCCTGGCTCGGGAAGTGAAAGAGTTGAGGAATAAGCAGATTCCACTGGTGAAAGTGCTTTGGAGGCACCACAATACCGAAGAGGCAACATGGGAAAATGAAGAGACAATGAGGCAACAGTTCCCTCAACTGTTTGCATTAGGTAAATTTCGAGGACGAAATTAAAATTAGAGGGAAAGAATTGTAACACTCTCACTGTAGCAATTCCATACATTCTACTGTTCCGATGACTGGTGTTGGTCCGGACAGTTAGAACGTCTGAAAAAAATAATTATACTAGAGTGAGGAGTCATAAATAACTCAAATATTAATAAGAAAAATTCAGAAAAAATTTTAGAAATAAAATACAACCAAGTTAAATGAGCCGGCACCCTAGCAATGGGTAACCCAGTGGGAAGTTGCGGTTCTCGCAACTAGGAGCCCTAGACCCAGGAGAAAATTCATAAAATAATTTTTGAAACTCCAGAGAAGAGTCACTGAGGGTTCTATAGCATTAGAATGCCAAGAAAAGGTTTAGAAAAATTTTTCAATCAGTATAGACAATTTTGGACTGTTAAGCCAAACAGAGGGCATTTTGGTCATTTCGCCTTCAGAGGTGATTTTTGGCCAACTTGTCCAGTTAAGTAAATAATTATTATGACACAAAATGTGAATAAATATTACTAAAAATTAAATTAAAAATGAGTAGAGAAGAAAAGAAAAGAAAATGAGAATAAATGTCAATTTTGACATCATATGATGTCATTTAAAGGAATTTCCACCAATCACATTAAAGCATCACTTATGTAAGTAATAAAAGAAGATAAAGAACACCAAAAAAAAGGAAAAAAAATATGTTTCTTCACCAAATTAAAGACCAGCCATCTCCCTCTTCTCCCATAGCCAAACCTCCATGAAAGCTCCACCAAAGCTTTATAACTCACCAAATCTCACCCCAAAACCCTAAACACCCTTCACAAAAATTAACCCCCACATCAAGAGCAAAGTTTTGATTATCATAAAGTGAAGAAATTCTAAGGTTTATACAAGCTTATAAAGAGACCAAAGAGGTTAGTGCATGTTAATTACTTAATCTTGTTTATTTCTTAAAACTTAGTTTGAATATAAACAAATAATTAAGAAATTGAGACAAATCATGTGTGAAATTGAGAATGGAATTTTGGCCAGCTTTATGGGAGTGGTAGTTGATGGTTTTGATGGATTTAAAATGGCTTAGAAATGGTGTTGATGTGTAGACAAAAATTTGAAATGAATTAGTATGCCTAATTGACATGTGTTGTGTGAACCTTGAATTTGAGCTAGGGTTATGACACAAAAACTTGGATCTTGTTCATGTGTTGGTGAATGAAAGTTTAAATGGTCAATTAGTGACCATTTGGCTGTGTATGATGAAGAATTGAAGTGAGTTGTAGCTTGGAATTTGAGTTTGGCTAGGCTGCCCATGGTGACCTGCAGAATTAGACATGAGTCCAGCAGGTTTGGGCAGTCATAACTTGAATTTTAAAGGTTCAATTGGTGCAAGGCCAATTGAATATGAAACTAGACACATAGTGGCACAACTTTGGTGGAGAAACCATGCCCATAAGACCAAACCAAGTGGACCAAAAGCTTGCCCCAATCCGGGTGACCTGCAGTCTATTTCTGCAGAATGATCAAATGAACAGTGATTGTTCATTTGGCCATAACTTAGTGTAGAATGGTACAATTGACCTAAAATTTTACCAGCAACAAGTTGAGATATATACCAACAACTTTTATGAAGAAACCTAACCCAAATTATGACCATAACCTATCCAACAAGTGAGTTGCAGTCACTATTCACTGCACTGTAGATATGGTCAGTCCAGAAAAATTCCAATCCAGCCAGTTGTGGTTTTTGGACCATAACTTGAGCTAAAAAACTCCAAATGGAGTGATTCAAAAAATGAAATATAACTAGAAAAAATAAGGAACAACTTTCATGTTGATCATTTTGCCAAATTCCAACTGCAAAAATGACTAATGGAACATTAAACATAAGGTATGAAAACTGAAAATTCTGCTCCATTAACTTTAAGCTTAGAAATGGCATTGGCAACCAATACCAACAAATTTTGAATGCAAAATGTGGTATGTTGGGAGTATTAAAACCAATGTACCTATTTTCTATGCAAAAGTCAACATTTTGGTTGACTAATGAAGTGAATAGTAACACCAAAACTTGAAATTCAAAAATTATAAAACTCAAAAGTGTAAAATGCCCTAGTATACCTAACAAGATTGGTTTGGATAGCTTGGCATGCCAATAGGGTTTAGTTAGCAGTACTGCACATGGCATTATGCCATTCTGTGATTTCATGGCTTTTAGCCAATATGACATTATGTTGATACTTGGTCTTGTGCCTAATGTTATTACAGCTTATTAGCTATTCTGTTGCAAACCAAGAGACACATATGTGACCGATGGTGTGACGGCCCGAGGTACTTGATACCCAGTGCCAGTTTACCCGTTTATTCAGTCCAGTAGTCCATTATAGGTTACTTGGGCAACCAAAAATGAAAATGGACAAATTTAATGAAATAATGAATATAACAAGTACAAAATAAGTAAGACTACAAATACTCATCGAAAATTTATTTGCAATAAGAAATCAATATATTCACTGCATATTTATTTTATGTTATTTCTTTTTATTTTATTATTGGCACCACTAAGCATTATTTCTTAGCGCGTTGCTTTTGCCACGCGTAGGTTTTGGAGAGATCGACCGAGAGCCCAGTAGACCACAGACTGGGTGAGACCTTCTGCAGCTCTGCATAGTATCCGTGTCACCTCACCGACGTCAGTGCATTGGTAGGACACTAGGTTCTATTTTGATATTTTGTAATTAACTTTTATTTTCTCATATGTAATTGAAACTTATGTAATGTGTTTTGGTATTAATGTAAATAGTGGAAATTGTGTTTATGAATGGAAAAATTGAGTATTTATTTATTGCTTATATATGAATACCATGAGAAATGAATGATTGAGAAATGGAAATGTTGCGGAAAATATTGAGATTTTGATAATTATTGGAGTTTGAGAATGATTGGAAATGATTATTGGAAGTATTTTTAACAGGTTCCGAAGAATTGTTTTCTCCATTTTTAGCCGGTACTCTGCCGGATTTTCTATAAAATTTGCAGAACCTCAAATAAATTTATGACCTAAATAAATGACTGAAATGAATTATATTTGACAAATTATACTCCATAACTATGAAAAAAAAATAAATTAGGAAGAATAAAAATGATTAAATTAAAATAGGATGTTCCAGTACACTGTGTGGTATATCTTGCTCGGCTACACTGTAGACGGGTAAGGGGTGTCAGTTTAAAGTTTATCGGGTATATTTTATACCCTGATTGTAAAAATTATTTAGATGTATGTAATGTATGTAAATGTAGGAAATGGTTATGAGCAGTTGTATAAAGCTTGTAATAAATTTTGGTTTGGATTTTTCCTAATGTAAATTTTTAGAATGATGTATCTAAATTGTTTTATCTTTATTGAAATATGAATAGAAATATTTTGTTTTAATTTGAATGAAATTGAATTATAGTATTTTGATGATGTTGAATTTTGGAAATTGAGAAATGATGTTGAAATTGGTTGGGATGGATGTTTAATTGATGAAGTTGTTGAGATAAATCTTTGGAAGTGCTTTTATAGGTATTTGAAGAACTGTTTACTCAAAATACAAATAGCACTCTGCTAAAATTTTTATAAAATTTGCGAAAAAATAAAATGGGACAAAAATCTTAACTAGTTTTTCAAACTCTAATTAAATATTTTGATACATATTAGAAAATGCTCACTACTTATAAAAAGTAAGAAAATTGTTTTAAAATTCCTTGTAGGGTACTTAATGAGTTCTCGGTAGGTGAAGTTCGATAGTTCATTAGGTATTCTACGGGATCATGTTATGCCTTACAGAGGGGTAAGGTGTGACAATGTATGAAAAGGTCAACATTTTCATTGACCAGTGAATTGTATAATGACCAGTAAACCCTAAAAATAAATATTTAATCTTGTAATATGCCTTAGTTTGCCTAGTTGACTAGTTTGGATAGGTTGGCATGCCAATAGGATTCTGATAGTTGTTCTGTAAATGGCTTCACGCCGTATTGTGTTTTCTGGCTTATTATGCCATACTATGATTTTAATAGCCTATTGCTATACAGATTGTGTTATTATACTCAGCTTAATGCCTGATTGATTATATGGCTTTTTAGTCACACTGTTTGCACACCGGGAGATACTTTGTGACCGATGGTGTGACAGCCTGAGATACTAGGTACCCAGTGCTAGTATATCCGTTTATCCAGTCTGGTCAGTGTATAGGCTACACGGGCAGTCAATTAAAACATTATTTAATTCAGGCAGTTAAGTTAAGTTAAGTATATGGAAATTTCAGTACAATTAAATTAAGCATTGAATGAAATGAGTAAAAGATATTAGCAATAGAAACACAACAAAAATACAATTTGCAAAACTGTAGAGACTTAAAATACAATATAGTTAGAATAATTGATTCCTGGATACCCGAATTATGATTTATTTCTTTCTTTATTTGTATATATTATTTCTTATTATATTATTGCACCACTAAGCAGAAATGCTTAGCACGATGGAATTGTTTCCTCGCGCAGGTACTTCAACTGAGATTTTAGAGTCCAGATCTACAGAAGTGTCAGAAGAATTCAACGTTGGCACCTCCTCAGCAATACATGTAGATAGGGCTCATAATTACACATGTTATGTATTTTGTTAATTCTAAGTATATTATAAATTATTTGTATATCCTATACTTGACAAACTTATGTAATTTAGTTGGCAAATTATATAAGTTAATGAAATATAAGAATTCTTGTGACACCCCTTACCCGTCTATAGTGTAGCTGAGCAAGTTATGTCACTCAATGTGCCGGAGCACCAATTTATGTTTCTATTACAATTTATCCCTTTTAATTCATTTATTTTCAATTTTGATAAATCTAAATTTTTCCACAAATTTTATAAAAAATCTGGTAGAGTGCCGGCTGTAAATTAGAAAAATAGTTCTTTTGAACCTGTTTAAAAACACTTCCAATATAATTTCCGAATCCAAACTTCATTATACACATTTCAAATCAATCTCAAAATCTCAATCTCAAATCACAACATTATTTTTAGAATTTTTTTTTTCTTTTCACTTCATTACTGGAAGCACATTCATAAATATTTCTCAACATAATATATAGAAAATTTCAATAATATGAAATTTCATATATTTGCATTATTACATAACTACAATAGTTGATAGCTACAATCCCAAAACTAATACATAATACAAAATGCAAAATACAAAATGCTACCCAAAATCCTAATGTTCTACCATATGCAATGCAGATGTGAAGTGACTCTGGACCCCGGATGCAACTCTAAAGGCTCACCCTGTCTGATGTCTGCTGGGCTCCCCAGCTAGGTCTCTAGTACCTGCGCGTGGCAAAAGTGATGCGCTAAGCAATTCTGCTTAGTGGTGATAATATAAAATAAAATAAAATATAATAAAAATAAGTATGCAGAATGTACGTTTATGTCACACCCTACCCCTCTGTAAGGCATAACATGATCCCGTAGTATACCTAATGAATTACCAACTCCGTCTACTGATAATCCATTAAATACACTACAAGGGATTTTAAAAACTTTTCTTACTTCTTTTACAGTGGTGAGCACTATTTACAGGTGTGAAAGACTTTGGTGAACTGAAGTGAAACAACTAACTCATTTGATTTATTTGGAATATCTGCAAAAATTTTGGCAAGGTGCCATTTGTATTTTGGACAAAACAGTTCTTAAACAAAGCATTTCAATATATTTTCAAATCTCAACTCCAACATTTTTATCAACACAACACATTTCTCAAGTCAAATCCACAGTGATTTTCAAAGACTAAGATACAAAGATATAACACAATTTTTACAAGCCAAATAACTCATAATTATTTTACAACTTTACTGTACAACTTAAATTTACAATCGCCAAAACCAAGAACAAAATATACATACGTGAATATACATTACAGTACAAAATGCCACATGTGGTATACTCACTATACCCAAAAATCTCTCATGGCGATACTAGCTGTCTCTCTACTGCAATAAAAGCTATCACGAGACAATGTCTCGGTGCACAACATTTACCAAATATAAATTTTAAATCACAATTCATAAATCATATCAATAGTGGATACTTAAAACCATAGTTAAATTCAAGACAATAAATGTCAACAAGAATTTAAACTCCATTTGTTAATATCACAATAATTTTCAATAAGTCGATCATGGTTGAATTCAATAGATGATATGTCAATAAGAGTTTAAATCAATTTCACAATCTCACAATACATAATAACACAATTCGATCAAATAATCAAGAATACAGTGTTGCCAATCTATAACACAATTTAGGCCATGACACAATTTTTTCCATATATGCCGTGTTGTACACCACGACAAGACATGCTCACCCCAATAATCGAAATCAATGAGGAGGAAGCTAGCTATATAATGAGAACTCATCCATACTCACCTCGGGAAGTCAAAGAGGAGGAACATAATCATACTCACCCTGCACTAATAAGTCAAAGAGGGAGGAATAATCACACTCACCCCATTAATGGAGGAGGAACATATTATCGTGTCATGCCAATTGTGAGTCAAAACAATTCCAAACATTTTATTCAAATGATCCGTAAGAATCCAATAAATTTCCAAAGTTATAATTTCATTCACAAAATGGCAACACAATTCGTAATTCACTTCAATTTCCACAAAACCATTTACGCTTTTCAATCAATAAGTATCCATCAAATACCATTCAAACAATTTTTCACAGTTTCAAACCATTCACAATGTTTTTCAATCAATAAGTGTCCACCAAACACATTTCCACAATTTAAAACAATGATATGCAAATAGTCAATATTTATTTCCATTGAAAATAATTCAAAAGAAAGTTGTGCACAAACCTCTCGATGATCCGACTCAGTGTTTCCTTCCCTTTCTGAGTCTTTGAAACACAATTTGAAGTGTTTCTAATTTAAACTCTATCGATGGTGTTTGGTAAATAATGCACTGAACTCAATTATTCACTTAATCACCTAATATACTGCCTCGTTGCGTTTTAGGTAAATTAGGTTTTGGTGTCGTTAATATGTCACATTTGATAGGGTTTTAGGTTTGGTATGTTTTACCAAAGTCATTTCCTTGCTTAGTGCATTTTAATGCAAATTCTTTGATTCGACACTGGTTTGACCTAACCGGACGATCTAGTTCCCTCGGTTTTCGGGTCTCGGTCGAAACTACAAATTTGTAGATCTAGGTCTTATTGCACGCGGTGCAAAATTTCAGGTCAATCCGAGTTAAGTAGACCAAGTTATGGTCATTACACTATTGCTGGTCAAGTGGTACCATTTTAGGTCAATTTTAGGTCAAATTGGTCAATTCTGGTTCGGCCAGTTTTGGACTGAACTTGTGCAAGTTGTTTGACTTGCTTATGGTCATTTCTGGGCTTTGGTGTCTTCATAAGACTTGTAGGTATGGGTCTTAACTATTCTTGGTCAAAATTTCAGGTCAATTGGACCTGGTTTGAGTGAGTTATGGCCTAAACACTCACTGCTGCCCAATTGGTCATTTTTCAGGTCCTAATTGCACCTAATCCGAATTGGTCATTTTTTTAGGTCACCTTGCAAGCAGAATTTTGGCATGGTTTCTCAATGGAAGTTGGCACATTTTGTGCCTAGTTTCACCTCAAATTGGTCTCATACCAATTGAGGTTACACATTCAAGGTTATAGGCTAAAATATACACTGCCCTCAATATGCATTTCACACCCCAACTTCAAACACATACTCACCTTGCAAGGTTTACTTCCATACCCTACCAAACTGTTTTGGCACATTACCAAAAGCATTTTCTACATTACATTAGCATTATTTTGGGCAGATTCCAATCACCCTCAACACACCAAATATCATTCACAATTACAATTTCTAAATACCATTACAACCACACCTAAACATTACAAACTTTACTTACACTTTACAACATTCATTCACCTACATATCATCAATCCTTCTAGGTCAATATTCTGCCCACTCTTCCTTCAATATACACCATCACTCAAGTGTCCACAAGCTGCCACAAACCATTCTTCAACATCCCATTGCCGTACCAATATACAATTTCCCATCCAAGTGCATAAATCACTATATAAACATGAAGTAAATCACTAGGTTACTAAATCACCATGATCAACATTATTTCTCATCAATTATGTGCATATTAAATCATCAAAAACGTGACCCCATGGCTGTCCAAAATGGAAACAATAATAACCCTTCAAACTCAAAATTTTCCTCCACCAAACTAACACCCATAACATAAACATAAACTTTAACAAAGAACTTCTCAAAAATGCAAACTTACCTTTAATTGTAAATTGCTAAACCTTCACCAAACTTCTCAAAATTGGTATCAATATCTTCCTTGTGGTGTTTAGACCATTTTTCATGAAAGAACCTAAGTGAATGGAGTTGAAATGGAGAGAGGAAATCAAGCTCAAAGAAAACGTTCATGGAGATTTCAAGGATTCTTCAATTCGGCCATTTGAGAGGATTTGAGGGAGATGGAATTTCAGATGGCATTTTTGAGTTACACCTGCCCCATTACATGTTTAATTTATTCATTAGTGGACCACTCACCCATTTAACAATATAATAAGCCAAATTCCCATTTATTCCACATTTAACCCATTATTTCCACTATTTATTTTAGGTACCACCAATTTAATTTTTCATTTTATTTTCTAAGTGTAATACTATTTATTTTTAATGGACATTTAGTTCAAAAGATACTGGGATGTCAAATGACCATAATGCCCGTTGCATTCCCGATTTTTTCGGTAAAACCGTATTTTGTCTGTTTTTCGATTTCTCACTTTTCTTTGTACTAATTATTTAATTTTTCTTTAATCTTTCTAATGAGATTTATACTTCAATAAGGTTCTATTTATGTCCTAAAAATGTTTTCCAAGGTTCCCAGTCAACGGTCCACGCCGTGACTTCCACCCATCGCTAGGTTTTTCGGCTCGCTTAACTTGGTTACATTTCTTTGCTATGATTTTTTTTCCTTTGTTTTTCTTGTATTTCCTTTTCTTGTATTTCATTATTTTATGTCTCCTCACCCATTTTGAAGTACGGTTCTTGGCATCCTAGCTGTCCGGACAACACTAGTCACCGGAGCAGCAGAACGCACTACCGAACTTAGGGGTGTTACAGTTTACATTTTTTAGTGGACTTAATTTCTGATATTATTTGCAATGTTATTCAAATAAATTTTGGTAAGGTTTATTATCATTGCCCGAGTAACCCATATTAGTCAACTGGACTGGATAAACAGGTAAACTGGCACTGGGTACTAAGTACCTCGGACCATCACACCAACGGTCACATTGTGTCTCCCGGTGTGCAACAGAACAGCTAATAAGCTGTAATAATTATCAAGGTTAAAACCTGAGTGTAACAACTCAAATAACATAGCCAAAGGCTATTACGCCACAGAATGGCATGGAAAGCTATGAAACACAGAATGGCATGAAGCCATATGCAGTACTGCTAATAGAACCCTATTGGCATGCCAAGCTATCCAAACCAATCTTGTTAGGTATACTAGGGCATTTTACACTGTTAAGTTTCACAATTTTTGAAATTTAAGTTTTAGTGTTACTATTCCATTCATTAGTCAACAAAAATATTGACTTTTGCATAAGCAATAGGTACATTGGTTCTAATACTCCCAACATACCACATTTTGCATTTTAAATTTGTTGGTATTGATTGCCAATACCATTTCTAACTTAATGTTAATTGGACAGAATTTTTAGTTTTCATGCTTTGTTTTAACTGTTCCATTAGTCATTCTTGCAGTGGGAATTTGGCAAAATGATCAACATGAAAGTTGTTCCTTATTTTGTCTAGTTGCATTTCCTTTTTTGAATCACTCCATTTGAAGTTTTTTAGCTCTAGTTATGGCCCAAAAACCATAACTGGCCGAATTAAAATTTTGTCCAGAATTTCTGGACTAACCAAATCTATAGTACTTGGAACAGTGACTGCAACTCACTTTTTGAATATGTTCTGATCATAATTTGGGTTAGGTTTCTTTATGAAAGTTGTTGGTCTATATCTTAGCTTGTTGCTGGTAAAATTCAGGTCAATTGGACCTTTCTACACTGAGTTATGGCCAAATGACCAAACACTGTTCATTTGGTCATTTTGCCCAGGCAGACTGCAGGTCATCCGGATTAAGGCAAACTTTTGGTTAACTTAGTTTGGTTTTCTGGGCATGGTTTCTTCACCAAAGTTGTGCCATTATATGTCTAGTTTCATGTCCAATTAGCATTACACCAATTGAACCTCTACAATTTAAGTTATTGCTGCCTAAACCTACTAGACTCATGTCTAATCCTGCAAGTCACTAAGAGTAGCTAAACCAAGCTCCAATCCCACTATACAATGCACTTCATTTTTTATTCAAACAATACCAAATGGTCACTAATTGACCATTAAAACCTACTTTCATTATCACATGTTTAAAGTCTCATTTTTCACCCCAAACCCTAACTCAAATATCACAAACCATGCATTATCATGGCATTTCATCAATCCATTCAATTCATGCATATTGAGGGCAGCCAAACTATCATTTCAACTCCATAAAACTCATCATAATCATACCCTAACCAAGGATGCCAAAATTTATGGGATGGCATACACATAGTATTTAACAAATTTTCTTTGTAATTTGCACTCATACATAGTCCTTAACATGAATTTAAGATGAAAATTAAGGTTAGGTCACTAACCTCTATGGAGTGAAGATTCCCCACTTGCTAGGATTCTTGTTTTCCTTTTCTTTTTGCTCCCAAAAGAATCACCAAGATGCAAGAATACTTTTTTGTGTTGCTAGGTCAGGGTTTTGAGGTGTAGAAGCTAGTGAAATCAAGCTTGAAAAAAGCTTGCTAATGGTGGTTATGGTGGATAGGTCACGACAAGGAGAAGAAGAAGAGAGAAGGTTCTGATTTTCTTCCTTTTTCCAGCCCATTTTATCTCTTTTAAATAATTTTATGCCATATGTCCATATTAGATAGGTTGGGAGAACTTTAATGACATCATTATGTGTCATAATTCCATTTTCCTTCATTTTCTCTCCTTTTCTTGTCTATTTAATTTCAATTAAATTTTTAACAATATTTATTCATATTTTATGTCATATGAAGTATTTATTTAACTGGACAAGTTGGCCAAAAATCATCTCTGAAGATGAAATGACCAAAATGCCCTCTGTTTGGCTTAACGAGCCAAAATTGTCTGTACCGATTAAAAAATTTTTCTAAGCATTTTCTTGGCATTCTAATGCCATAAGAACCTCAATAATCCTTCTCTGGAGTCCTAATAATTATTTTATAATTTTTCCCCCGGGTCTAGGGTTGCTAACGACCTTCACCGTCATTTCCCCTTCAGGTTACTTATCCCTGGGGTTTCGGCTCGTTTAACCTTAGTGTATTTGGTTTCTAAAATTTTTCCTTGATTTTTATGAGCATTATTTAGTTTTATCATAACTTCTCACTATAGTCTATTTATAATTTCAAACATTCTAGCTGCCCGGACAGATATTAATCACCGAAACAGTAGACTGTACGGACTAGCTAAAGTGAGGATGTTACAATTCTGATATTTGAGTTGATTATTTAATCATAATGATTCTGAATGAAATTGAGTTAGAGAAATTTTGAGACTGAATCTAAGTTTGAGAAACTGTTGAGAATGCTTTAAGAAAATCTGAGTTATGAATTTGAGTATATATTGAATTTGTTTTTGGCAGGTTTAGAAGAATTGTTAGTCCAAATTACTGCCAGCACTCTGCTGGATTGTCATTAAAATTTTTGAATTTTCCAAATTAGTCAGATTTTGATAAACAGTAAAAATAGCCTAAACCTCAGATAAAGTTTTTGAACAAGTAAATCTAGAACTATAATGAAATCAGATAAGATCAGGTGCTCTGCACTCTGTGTGACACGCCTTGCTCGGCTACACTGTAGACAAGTAAGGGGTGTTATAATGGGGCTATGGACTTTCTGGGAAAGAAGGAATCCTCCAACAGTCAAAAACTAGCTATACAGAACAGAACGGGTACTAAGACAACTTCACTACACCCCAGAGCAAAACCTAGAGGGTGTTGTGTCTCTACTTCAGGATGATGCTTATCAGTGGTGGGGCATAGTGTTTAGGGAGGTGCAACTAGATCAGATCTCATGGGAATTCTTCCTCATAGAGTTTAAAATGAAGTATGTTAGTAATGTCTACCTGGAGGAGAGGAGAACAGAATTTATCAATCTAAGGCAGAGACAGCCGTCAGTGGCAGAATATGAGAGAGAGTTTATCAGATTGAGCAGATATGGAAGAGAGATAGTCCCTACTGAAGCAGACCAATGTAGGAGGTTTGAAGAGGGGCTAAACGATAATATCAAGCTCATGATAATAGCTTTGGGGATTACAGACTTTGCAAAATTGGTTGAAGCTGCACTGAAAGTAGAAAGGTTTAGAAT
The DNA here is from genome assembly GCF_030052815.1 of Hevea brasiliensis. Classification (NCBI taxonomy): domain Eukaryota; kingdom Viridiplantae; phylum Streptophyta; class Magnoliopsida; order Malpighiales; family Euphorbiaceae; genus Hevea; species Hevea brasiliensis. Next base: position 53,976,142 of record NC_079499.1, read on the forward strand.
TAATTAGCAGAGTAAAAGGGATAGGCAGCAGAAGAGAGGTCTGGGTTAGACCAGTTCATCCCCTGCACCTCGTAAGAAGTTCAAAGGTCCTCAATCTCAGGGCCAAAGTTAGACACAAGGTCAGGGTCAGCCTCAGAGGCCCAAATCTCAGTTCACACTGAGGAGAGGCCAATCCACACCATCAGTGGGTAGCTCTCCAGGGACGATATATAGGGGACTAACCTTAGCAGTCTCTTTGGCCTGTCCATACTGCCAAGGGTGAATATTGGCAAGTGACTGGGGTTTGCTTCCAGTGTGGGTCTACTGAGCACCAGATCAGGGATTGCCTAAGAAGAACTACTATAGTTGCTCCATCACCAGCAAATAGACCTACCCCTATAGCTTAAAGGGGTAGAAGGCTGGGTAAATCTGAGGTAGCTAAAACTTCACAGAGGCCGGCATTAGAGTCAGCTGAGAGGCCAAAGGCCAGGGTACCAGAAAGGTCATATGCCATGAGGCTCAGGAGGAGCAGGATGCTCCAGATGTCATCAGGGGTATGTTCTCTCTCTATGACATACCTGTGCATGCATTAGTGGATCCAGGATCCACACATTCATATATTTGCATTGAGTTACCTGTGGAGAAGGGAATTCAAGTAGAGGTAAGTGACCAAGATATTCTAGTCACTAACCCACTAGGCCCTAGTGTGGTGGTAAATAGAGTGTGCAAAGGTTACCCGTTGAGGATTCAGGGGTATGAGTTCTCAGCAGACCTAATTGAATTGCCCTTCCACGAGTTTGATGTCATCCTTAGAATGGATTGGTTATCACATCATCAGGCAATAGTGGATTGTAGATTAAAGAGGATTACACTGAAAACTCTTGAAGATGATGAGATAACAATTGTGGGAGAAAAGATAGATTTTCTGTCTTATGTTATCTCAACCACTGCTGTAAGGAAGTTAATGAGAAAAGGCTGTGAAGCCTACTTGGAACACGTGGTTGACACTAGGCAAGCTAAGCTTGAACTGTGTGACATAGCTACTGTAAGTGACTTCCCTGATGTGTTCCCTGAAGAATTACCTGGTTTTCCACTAGAAAGAGAAGTAGAATTTGCTATTGAGGTAATGCCGGGCACACCACCAATCTCCATTGCTCCTTATAGGATGGCACCCACTGAATTGAAGGAGCTGAAAATCCAGTTGCAGGAATTACTGGATAAGGGGTCCATACGCCCCAGTGTGTCACCATGGGGAGCTCTGGTGCTATTTGTGAAAAAGAAGGATTGGACATTGGGACTGTGTAAAGACTACCAGCAGTTGAATAAAGTAACTATGAAGAATAAGTACCTATTACCCAGAATTGATGATCTGTTTGATCAATTGAAGGGAGCAGTTGTATTTTCAAAAATTGATATCAGATCAGGGTATCATCAGCTGAGGGTAAATGATGCAAATGTTCCTAAGACTGCATTCAGGACCAGGTATGGGCACTATGAATTTCTGGTGATGCCGATTGGTTTGACAAATGCACCAGCAGCTTTCATAGACCTTATGAATCATGTCTTCCATCCATACTTAGATCATTTTGTAGTGGTCTTTATTGATGATATTCTGGTGTATTCCAAAAACAAAGAGGGGCATGATGAGCATTTGAGAATTGTTCTACAGACATTGAGAGAAAAGAAACTATATGCTAAGCTGTCTAAGTATGACTTCTGATTGAATGAGATTGCCTTTCTTGGCCACATAGTATCAGCTGATGGGATTAGAGTGGATCCCAAGAAGATTGAAGCAGTGATAGAATGGAAGCCTCCCAGAAATACTATAATGCCCCTTACCCGTCTACAGTGTAGAAAAGTAAAGCATGCCAACATCCTATCTTATCTTCTCCTGTCCATTGTTAATTTTAAATTTCATGGAAAATATGTAGTAAATTTTTTTTTGCACAACTTATTTCTGTGGAGATCCAGACAAAGCCTCTTCTATTTTATTAGCATCTGCCGGGTTTCAATTTTTACCTGTCAACATAATCATATTCCATTCATATTTTTCTATGTCATATTATGTTATCAAACATTCATATAATTTACTCATAATCATTTATATAAAAGCTTATACACAATAATTTATAATTTCATTTACAATCTCAAAATGTAATTACATGATATTTATGTACAATAAACCAAAATACAAAATCTAATACATAGACCCTACCAACAAAATATAAACTGCTGAGGTGACTAGCAGACACTGGCAAATCTGGTCAATCTCGGTCAGGGCACTACTACTGCGGCTGTGTCTGGTCTCCAGTACCTATGCGATGAAAAACCAATGCGCTAAGCGAATTTGTTTAGTGGTGCATAATTTTAAAGAAAAGTAACTAAATAATTAAAAATAATAATTTTAGGCAAATTTCATAAATTCTAAGTTTTTACAGATTTATTTGATTTTGGGATCAATTTATTTATAAGGATCTTATCTATGCATTTATTTCATTTTTAGTCTTTTTTTTTTAAATCATATCAGTGCCCAAGTAACCTATAATAGACTATAACGCTTGGATACATGGGAGTATACTGGTTAGACAACCATATGTCTACCCTGTATACAACTGTCATGTCAGGCACAAGGCCAGCAGGCAGGCTTTCAAAGCCAGAAATAAAATTAGGCACAATGGCCAATGGGCAGGCATATAGCCTGTAGAACAATCATATCAGATATGTTTTGTCAATCAATGATTATTCATATGGGCAGTACTGCTATCTGTAGTGTCTAATTGGTATACCAATCGATCCATACTATATACATAAGTATAGGTTTACTTTGGGCAATTAAGCATTATTAACTTCTTATTAGAAATTTCATATCAATTTATAGTGGAAAAGTAGGTCCCACATACCTAATTCACGTAATTTAGTGTTTAGCAACATATTATTGTTAAAACCCCACCATATAATAATTTGTCTTATGAACTCTTTTTTAGGTTCAGTTTTAATGTCTTAATTTGACCTATCAATTTGATCAAATTGTGGCCATTGTTTGGCCATACTTCCTTCATAAAAGTTGTTCCTCTATATCTTGTCTTTGTTTTCCCTTTTTGAATCATGTCTTTTGGATTTCTAGAACTCAAGTTATGGTCAAATAACCATAACTGGTTCATTTTTTAATTCTAGTTCCTTAGCTAGGTAGTTTTTGGACTTAGAATTTACCTAATTAATGGAATAGGTTGTAACCACTTTTAGGCTTAGTGTGCTCCATAGAATTTGTTTCCCTATGTCATATGGTCACTCAAAATTTTGGATTATAAATTTTTAAGTTTTGTAGAATTAATTATAGCTAAATCATTAGCGTGGACTCATGTACCCTGTGCCAACAGGATTCCAGTTTAGGTCAGTAGCTTTGACTCAACCTTTAGGGTTCTTACATTCATAATTTAAGAAAAATGTCTAAAACAAAGTTTGAGCCCTATTTCTTAGGTTTCCATAACAGTATGGTTCATCCCAATTGGAGTTTACTAGTGGGAGATATGACTAAAAGACTATTCTGGGGTCAAGTGGTCACTTAGGTAATTTCCAGAATTTGCATACTAAATTGACCAAGCCAATTGACTTAGTTACCTTAATTTCTAAGTTTTAGTCAAAATACCAATAGTGTAGATTTATGTCTTGTGGAAATTTTTCACTGATTTCATTACATTTGGATTTTTGTAGACCATGTTATGGCCTTTTTGCCAAAACTGGTCAGGTAAGCCTATGTCTAGCAATTTCTGGGTAATATGGTTCTGGACAGTTTTGTGGCTTAACTTGGGCCAGTAATTTGGTTTATTTAAAGACATTTCTAGGCTTTATGTCGCTCATTAAAGTTGTAGTCCTAATTCTAAGCTTTCTAATGGTATAAAATTTAGGTCATTTATACTTGTCTAGAGGGAGTTATGGCCAAATGAATGTGTACTGTTTATTTAGTCATTTTTCTAGGTTCATTGTATAGTTAGCCAGATTGGGACAATAATTAGATCAAGTTATGGACAGAATTTGAGCATGGTTTCTTCATGAGAAATGGAGCATTTTGGGTATAGTTTCACCTTCAATTGGCCTCATACTAATTGGAGTAACACAAATTCAGTCATGGCTCAAAAAATACACTGGATTATAAAGTCCCAAACCTATAAAGAAATGTACACTTCCAAATTTCATTTCCTTCAACTCTCAAACTACAAATTGGCATTCATGGCACTTTTAAACATTATCAACTCATCTCAACAAAGTTAAATTCCAGCAATTACACAAAATTTCCAATAATTAGGTCAAAACCCTAATTGAAATTATCAATCTCAAACATACACATGCAATCAAATTATAGTACGTGTAACTTCATCACTCAACATATAACTCACATCTACTTATCCATCAACATCATAAGACACCATTTACATGCATGAAGTTATCAAACTCTCATGTTTCTCAAGGCTGCCGAAATCTAGAGTTCTCAAATACTCATCATTTTCTTTAAATTTCTTATCATACCAACTCATTTCAACATGCTTAGCATGATTAAAGAAGAGAGGTAAGATGAATCATGCACTAACCTTTAATGGACACTTCTTCAAGTTGCTAAAACTTCACCAATCTTTTCTTTCTTAGCTGCCAATTGCTTTGCCTAGGTGTGGGGATGATTTTTATTGAAGATAGTTTAGGGTTTTATGGGGAGGAAGCTTAAGAAAATCAAGCTTTAAGAAAGAAGAATGGAGGGAGAAAGAATTTTAAGGGTTTCAGCCATGAGAGAGTTTAGGAAAAAGACGAAATTGAGTGATTGAGTTTGTCACCTTATGTCTATATATACCCCACTAAAAATTTATTTATTAATTGTAATAATTAAAGTTTTAACATTTCTAATAATTCCCTTTATATTTCTTTAATTACTTTACATATAGCTTCATGTTTTCATAAGATTTTCAAAATTTTAATGTCACTCATTTTAATGGACATTTAGGTTAAAATTCAGCACTAGGTGCCAAATGACCAAAATGCCCCTCTTCGGGTTATAGTTAAATTTTTTCGATAATACCGACTAAATCCCTAACCTGATGGTTCCTTTAATTTTTATACTGTCTATTTTATTTTATTTTCATCTGTACTAATTAACTAAATTTTTCTAAATTCTCTGTGACATTTTTAATATCATTTATACCTCAGTAAATCTTTAATTAAGTCTCGAAAATTATTTTCTAGGGTTCCTAGTGGGTCTGGGGTCGGCAACTGACTACACAGTTACTTTCCGGTATGGTCACCCATTGCCGAAACCTCGGCTCATTTAACCTAGTTGCATTTTATTTCTTTTATTTTTTCTTAATTTTTCTTGTATTTTCTTAACATTTATTCCATCAATCTATGCCTTCTCACTATAGTTAAAGTGTAGTTCCAGACATTCTGGCTGTCCGAGTAGGCATTAATCGTTAGAACAGTAGAATGTACGGACTACCTACAGTAAGGGCGTTACAATTCTTCCCCTCTAAATAAAAATTTCGTCCTTAAAATTTACCTGATGTGAAGAGCTAAGGGAACTGCTATCTCATTATCTCCTCGCTCTCCCATGTTGCCTCTTTTGTGTTGTGGTGTCTCCATAGGACTTTCACCAATGGAATTCTCTTGTTTCTGAGCTCTTTTACTTTCCATGCCAAGATTTTGATTGGTTCTTCTTCATATGTCAAGTCAAGTTGCATAATTATCTCTTCTGCTGAAATGACATGTGAAAGATCTGATCTGTATCTCCTGAGCATCGACAAATGGAACACATTGTGAATCTTGTCCAGTCAGGTGGTAAAGCTAACATGTAGGCTACTGGACCCACACATTCAATGACATCGTATGGACCAATAGACCTAGGGCTTAACTTACCCTTCTTGCTGGATCTTAACACTTTCTTCCAAGGTGATACCTTAAGAAATACCTTATCGCCAACCTCATATTCTATGTCTCTTCTCTTCAGGTCAGCATATGACTTCTGTCTATATGAGGCAACTTTCAAGTTGTCTCTGATTAGCTTCACTTTTTCCTCAGTCTGTCTCACTAAGTCTGGGCCCACTACTTTCTCTTTACCCATTTCTATCTAGCATAAGGGGGTCCTGTATCTCCTCCCATACAATGCTTCATATGGAGCTATTTTTATGCTTGCTTAGTAGCTGTTATTGTAGGCAAACTCTACCAAAGAAAGGTACTTCTCCCAACTTCCTTTAAAGTCAATAATGTAACTCCGAAGCATATCTTCCAGCACCTATCATGTCATTCATGTCATGTCATTATTATCAATCTCTTAACATTTATAACAATTTACTAAGTTCTAAGGGTTACCTGAATCATCCTTTCAGACTGTCCATCCATCTAGGGATGATAAGCCATACTGAAGTGCAGTTGAGTGCCTAACGACTCCTATAGCTTCTTCTAAAACCTCGAAGTAAACCTTGGGTCTCGGTCAGATATGATCGATGTTGGCACTCCATGTAACCGTACTATCTCAGCTATGTAGATTTCTATTGATCTCACCAATGAGGAGTCAGTTCTAATATGTAGGAAGTGAGCTGACTTGTTTAATCTGCCCACAAAAACCCAGATGGTATCATGCTTCTTCTGCGTCAATGGTAGCCCAGTCACAAAATCCATGGTGATGTGATCCCATTTCCATTCTGGTATAGATATGGGTTGCAACAACCCTAATAGAACCCGATGCTCAGCCTTAACCTGTTGGCATGTCAAACATCTAGTCACGAAATCATAAATCTCTTTCTTCATTCCAAGCCACCAATACTGTGCCTTCAGATCATGGTACATCTTGGTACTTCCAAGGTGCATAACATGGAAGCTGCTGTACGCCTCTTTCAAGATATTCTTCTTTAGCTCCTCACCTCCTGGTACACAGATTCTGCCTTTATAATACAGGCACCCATCTTATTTTAGCTCATAATTAGTCTCCTTCCCCTCTTTAACTCTGCCCATAATTGTCATCAGCTTTTCATCCTTTATCCGTGCTTCCTATATTTGCTGTAGCAAGCTTGGCTTTACACACATCTCAGCCAAAATAGTCCCATCTGGAGCTAAGGAAAAGTGAACATTCAATGCTCTCAAAGCCATCATGGACTTCTTGCTCAGTGCGTCAGCCACTACATTTGCCTTCCTAAGGTGATAGTCGATCACACAGTCATAATCCTTAAGGAATTCAATCCATCTCCTCTATCTCATATTAAGTTCCTTCTGGGTTAGCAAGTACTTCAGACTCTTGTGATCTGTGTAGATATAGCACTTCTCACTATATAGGTAATGCCTCCATATCTTTAATACAAATATTATTACCGCTAATTCCAAATCATGTGTTGGGTAGTTCTTTTCATGTGGCCTTAGCTGTCTAGAAGCATAAGCAATTATTTTACCTTCTTACATCAGAACACACCCAACCCCATTATGAGAGGCATCACTGTAGATCACATAGTCATTCCTTGACTCTGGCTGTGTCAACACTGGAGCTTCTGTGAGCATAGCCTTCAGTTTCTCAAAACTGATTTGACACTTGTTATTCCAGTCAAACTTGACATTCTTATGTAGCAACTTAGTCAGTGGGGCTTCTATAAGGGAGAATCCCTTCACAAATCTCCTGTAGTATCCAATTAACCCTAATAAGCTTCTGACCTCTGTTGTATTTCTGGGAGGCTTCCATTCAACTACTGCTTCAATCTTTTTTACATCTACCCTGATCTCATCTGCTAATACAATGTGCCCAAGGAAAGATATCTCATCTAACCAGAAGTCACACTTGGACAACTTGGCATACAACTGATTTTCCCGTAGTGTCTGTATTACTACTCTCAGGTGTTCATCATGCTCTTCCTAGTTCTTAGAATACACTAGAATATCATCTATAAAGACCACAATGAATCGATCCAAGTAGGGATGAAAGATACAATTCATAAGGTCCATAAAAGCCGCTGGTGCATTCGTTAGCCCAAAAGGCATCACTAGGAATTCATAGTGTCCATACCGGGTCCTAAAAGCAGTTTTAGGAACATCTGTCTCCTTTACCCTTAACTGATGGTAACTTGATCTGAGATCTATTTGGGAGAATATACTGGCTCCCTTCAGTTGATCAAATAGGTCATCTATCCATGGTAAAGAATATTTATTTTTCACAGTCACCTTATTTAGCTGCCAAAAATTAATACAAAGTCGTAGTATACTGTCCTTGTTCTTCACAAATAGCACCGGTGCTCCCCATGGTGACACACTTGGGTGTATGAAGCCCTTATCCAGTAGCTCCTATAATTGAACTTTCAACTCTCTCAGTTCAGCAGGTGCCATCCTATATGGAGCAATGGAAATTGGTGCAGTACCCAACATAACCTCTATAGCAAACTCCATCTCTCTATCAGGTGATAAACCCGGCAACTCTTCTAGAAATACATCCAAAAAATCACATACTGTGGGGATGTCTTATAAACTCAGGCTAGTCTTCTTGGTGTCAACCACATGTGCTAAGAAAGCCTCACAGCCCTTCCTTATCAATCTCCTAGCTGCTGTGGCTGATATAATGGTAGAAAGACAACCCGTTCCTTCACCCACAACTATAATCCCATCCCCATCTGCTGTCTATAATGAAATCCTCTTCAACCGATAATTTACCATCACCTGATGACGTGATAACCAATCCATTCCCAGTAACACATCAAACTCATGAAATGGTAGTTCAATCAACTCAACTGGAAACTCATAACCCTGTATCCTCATAGGACAAGCCTTATAAACCTTATTCACCATTACACTATGGCCTAAAGGGTTAGTAACTTGTATGTCCTCCTCTAACTCCTCTATTTGTACCCCTCTATCAACTGACGGTGTAATACACACATAAAAATGTGTGGAATCGGGATCAATAAGTGCACATACTAACATATCATAAAGAGAAAATATACCTCCAATGATATATGCTAGATCTGGCTCCTCTCGAGCCCTCATAGCATAAGCACGTGGTGCTACCTTGACCTCCTACCTCTGAACTGTCTCTGCAGTAAGACTCTGTAATGTACCAGCTATATCAGGCCTCGCAGGTCTTCTACCCCTCTGTGTGCCAGGGTAGACCTCTCTATCTGGGGTGGAGCAGTGGGAGCACTAGCACTCCTTTGTGGACAATCCTTCAAGAAGTGATCTGTAAACCTACATCTGAAGCATCCCCCAGTCAATAATCTATACTCTCCTCGGTGGCTCCTTTTGCAATGTGTACAGGATAGTATCAAGGCTGATCCCAGTGTAGCTGCACCTGGAGAACTACCCACTGATACACCAGACTGTCCTCCTTTCCTCGAAGCAAACTTAGATCTCTGCCTCTTACCTCGACCCTGAGTCTAACCCTGAGACTCCTTAGGCTTCTTAATACCAATGGCTGCTAAACTAGACTGACCAAATCCAGAACCCCTCTTATGCTGCCTGTCCCTCCTGGACTGCTCCTCATCTCTGACTCTCTCCACATCTAGAGCTGTTGCTACTAACAGGGAGAAGTATGTAAAGTGGTGAGATGTGACTATCAGTCTGATGTTGTAACACCCCTATGTTCGGTAGTGTGTTCTACTGTTTCGGTGACCAATGTTGTCCGAACAGCTAGGATGCCTAGAACTACACTTACATATGGATGAGGAGACATAAAATAATGAAATACAGGAAAAGAAAATACAAGAAAAACAAGGGAAAATAATAGCAATGAAATGTAACCAAGTTAAACGAGTCGAGAACCCTAGTGATGGGTAACCGCACCGAGAAGTTGCGGCGTGGACCATTGACTAGCTTTGGACCGCGGGGAACCCTGGAAAATATTTTTAGGATTTAAATAAATGTCTATTGAAATATAAATACCATTAGAAATATCAATGAAAAATTAATTAATTAGTACAAAGAAAAGTGAGAAATCGAGAAAACGACAAAACTCAGTGTTACCGAAAAATCGGGAATGCAACTTGAACAGGGGCATTGTGGTCGTTTGACACCCCAAGTCATCTTTTGACCTAAATGTCCATTAAAAATAAATGATATTACACTTGGAAAATATCATGAAAAATTAAATTGGTGGTACCTAATCTAAATAGCAAAAATTGGGAGTTAAATGTGGAATTTCAAATCTTTAGAATATTAAATACTTAAATCTCCCCTTAGTGGTCTACTAACACCTAAAGTGGACCATTAATCTTCATTTTGGATAGCAGAAATTCACTTTCTTCAACCTCTCAAAATCCAGCTGAAAATGGAAGAGAGAAGAACCTCTATTGCCGTCCACCTTGAAGCTTCATGCAAACATGACCCAGAAGGAATTGAACTTGAGGCAGAGGAGATGGTTAGAACTGATTAAAGACTATGATTGCTTAATAGACTATCAGCTAGGGAAAGCAAATGTGGTGGCTGACACCTTAAGTTGCAAGACTATGGCAAGTCTCAGAGTTTCTCCTTTATCCATGGTACATGAATTGAGAGTACAGCATGTCAGTTTAGAGATTGATGATGAGGGACAGACAGTAGTTGCATGGCATGTATAGCCAGTGTTGATTGATCAGATCAGAATGGCTACTCAAAATAATGAAAAATATCAGAAGCTACTGAAAGAAGTCCAGTAAGGCAAGAAACCTAAATTCTCTGTGAGAGATGATGGTTTATTGCTACATCAGGGCAGAATGTGCATTCCTAGTGATGTGGAATTGAGACAAATCATTATGAAGGAAGCACATGAGTCTCCTTTTGCTATGCACCTTGGTGGAACTAAAATGTACAGAGGGCTGAAAGAGCATTACTGGTGGATGGGTATGAAGAGGGATATAGCTGAATTTGTTTCCAAGAACATCAAGTTCCAGCTGGTTTGTTACATCCATTGCCAGTACCAGAGTGGAAATGGGAATAGATAACTATGGATTTTGTTACAGGACTTCCAAGGACACAGAATAGTCATGATGCAGTATGGGTTATAGTTGACAGACTAACCAAGTCTGCTCACTTTTTGCTAGTTCAGATGGACTATAGCTTGGAAAGATTGGCCAGATTGTACATATATGAGATTGTAAAATTGCATGGAGTGCCAGTATCGATTATGTCTGATAGAGATCCTAGGTTCACTTCTAGATTCTGGGGTAGTCTACAGAGAGCCCTAGGAACTAGATTGAACTTCAGCACAGCATTCCACCCACAGACAAATGGCCAGTCTGAGAGAGTAATTCAGATATTAGAGGATATGCTACAAGCTTGTCCAATTGAGTTTGAAGGTAGTTGGGATACACACTTGCCTTTGATTGAGTTTGCTTATAACAACAGCTACAAATCAAGCATTGGAATGCCTCCATATGAAGCTTTGTATGGCAGAAAGTGCAGAACTCCCTTATGTTGGGATGAAGTAGGTGAAAGAAAGATGATTGGGCCAGAAATTATTCAGCAGACAGAGAAAAAGATCAGATTGATCAAAGATAGACTCAAGGCTGCATAAGACCGTCAGAAGTCCTATGTTGATCTGAAGAGAAGAGACATTGAATATGCAGTGGGTGATAAAGTATTCCTCAAAGTTTCTCCTTGGAAGAGGATTATGAGATTTAGCAGAAAGGAGAAACTGAGTCCTCGTTTCATCGGACCATATGAGATTCTGGAAAGAGTGGGTCCTTTGGCATATCGGTTGGCATTACCTCTAGAGCTAGAAAGGATACACAGTGTCTTCCATGTGTCCATGTTAAGGAGGTACAGATCTGACCCATCTCATGTACTATCAGTTGAAGAAATTGAGGTAAATCCAGACCTCTCATATGAGGAAGAACCCATAGAAATTCTGGCTTATGAGGTGAAGCAGCTGAGGAATAAACAGATACACTTGGTTAAAGTGCTGTGAAACCATCATTCAGGCCATAAAGCTACTTGGGAATGTGAAGAGGACATGAGGAGACAGCACCCACTGCTATTCAGAGACTAATGCTAGGTAAAATTTCAAGACAAAATTTATTTTAAGGGGGGGAGAATTGTAACACCCCTATGTTCGGTAGTGCGTTCTACTGTTTTGGTGACCAGTGTTGTCCAAACAGCTAGGATGCCTAGAACTAAACTTATATATGGATGAGGAGACATAAAATAATGAAATACAGGAAAAGAAAATACAAGAAAAACAAAGGAAAAATAATAGCAATGAAATGTAACCAAGTTAAACGAGTTGAGAACCCTAGCGTTGGGTGATCGCACCGGGAAGTTGCGGCGTGGACCGTTGACTAGCCCTGGACCGCGGGAACCCTGGAAAATATTTTTAGGACTTAAATAAATGTCTATTGAAGTATAAATACCATTATAAATATCAAAGAAAAATTAATTAATTAGTACAATGAAAAGTGAGAAATTAAGAAAACGACAAAACCCGGTGTTACCGAAAAATTAGGAATGCAACCCGAACAGGGGCATTGTAGTCGTTTGACACCCCGAGTCATCTTTTGACCTAAATTTCCATTAAAAATAAATGATATTACACTTGGAAAATGTCATGAAAAATTAAATTGGTGGTACCTAATGTAAATAGCAAAAAGTGAGAGTTAAATGTGGAATTTGAAATCTTTAGAATATTAAATACTTAAATCTCCACTTAGTGGTCCACTAACACCTAAAGTGGACCATTAATCTTCATTTTGGACAGCAGAAATTCACTTTCTTCAACCTCTCAAAATCCAGCCGAAAATGGAAGAGAGAAGAACCTCCATTGTCGTCCACCTTGAAGCTTCATGCAAGCATGATCCAAGCCATTTTTCCACTAGCTCCCTTCACTAAAATTGCTCTACACCACTTGGGCAGTAGATAGGCAGCAAGAAGATCAAGTTTAGTCAAGGTTTTGAAGAGTTTCCAAAGTGGTAAGTAGGTATTTTTGATGCTTGCTTCATTAAAGTTTGTGTGGATGCTATGGGTAGTTGAATTGTGGAAAGATTTTTGCAGTTTAATGTTTTAAGGGAGATGTATATTTTGGGCAGCCATGGAAACTCCTTAAGAACAATTTATCTTTGCATGTAAATGGTAGGTTAAAGTGTTGATGAAGTGTTTATGTGTGTAGGAATAAGTTGGGTGATGTATACTAAATGTATATGTGAATGTACACTTGACTTTGGAAGGTTGAAAAGCTAATTAAAGAAGATTGCAATTCGGCAATGTGAAGGGTGGACCAAAAAAATTGTTATTTCATGGTTTGGTTTATGGAATATTATTGTTGAATTATGGTACTTGTTATGGCAGCATGTATATGTGTATAAGATTTTGAGTGTGGATATGTAAATGAGCTAGGTTATGTGGCTAAATTGTTTGTAATTTGGACTTGGTAAATTCTGTACTATAAGGTGCATATTGAGTGTGATTATAAGCTGCCAAAATGACCAAAAATGTGAAGTAAAATGTGTTTAGGTTATGGTACAAACCAGAATTGGCATGAATGTGTAACTCGGTAAGTGTTAAATGTGTAATTGATGAGTGATGAACAATGTGCAATAAGGCAGTGTGTATTTTAGCTTAGAACCTTAAGTGTGTGGCTCCAATTGGTATGGGACCAATCAGAGGTGAAACTAGGCACAAAAAGTGCCAACATTCATGAAGGAAGCTTACCAAAATTTTGCTTGGAAGGTGACTTGAAAAATGACCAAATCCGTATTAGTGCATTTAAGGCCTGAAAATTTACCATTTGGGCAGCAGTTAGTGTTTTGGCCATAACTCACTCAAAACAGGTCCAATTGACCTGAAATTTTTACCATAAATAGTTAAGACATATATCTACAACTCTTATGAAGACACCAAAGCTCAGATATGACCGTAAGCAAGTCAAATAGCTTGCACAAGTTCGGATCCAAAAACTGGCCAAATCAAAATTGACCTAAAATGACCTAAAGTGACCAATTTTGGTACATTCTGACTAGCAATAGTAAAATGACCATAACTTGGTCTACATAACTCAGAATGACATAAAATTTTGCCCCGCGTGCAATAAGACATAGATCTACAAGTTTGTAGTTTTGACCGAAACCCGAAAACCGAGGAAACTAGGTCATCTGACTAGGTCAAATTGGTATACCGGAATCCAACAAATTACAATAAAACGCAATGTACATGGAAATGAATTGGGTAACATGTACCAACCCTAAAATGCTACAAATATGACATATTGGTAACATTAAAACCTAATTCACCTAGACTGCATTGATGGTCAACATCTTAGGTTGACTAAGGAAATAATAAAATTCAATAAACTACGTGTTAAGCCTTATTCTTAGAGACTGTTTAAATGAGTACTGAAACACTTCAAATTGTGTTTCTCAGTTAGCAAAGACTCAGGGAAGGAGAAGGAAACACTGAGTGAGAGCCAAGAGACAGTTATCAGAGGTTTGTGCACAATAGTTATTTCTTTTGAATTTTTCAATTGAAATAAATTATGACTATTTGTATATTATTATTTTAAATTGTGGAAATGTGTTTGAATGGATACTTATTGCTTGAAAAGCATTGTAAATGGTTTGAAATTGTGGAAAATTGTTTGAATGATATTTGATGGATACTTATTGATTAAAAAGCATTGTAAATGGTTTGAAACCACAACTATCATGTATATTGATTGAATTCCTCGCTAGCTTGTCTAGTGGGACGAATTGAATTCCCTCTCTGGTTGAAGTGTTGAGGTGTGTGCTGTTGAGAACGAATAGAATGAGTACTCATATTTTTGCTAGCTAGCTATGTTATTCCTCATTAGCCATTGGCTTTTGGGACGAATTGAATTCCTCATTAGCCATCGGCTTTTGGGATGAATTGAACTTTGGAACATGATTAAGCCGTGCGTGATTTATTGATATGTATTGTGAGATTGTGAAATGGAGTTTAAATTCTTATTGACATTCACTGTCTTTTGAATTTAACCATATTTTGCTTTATTGAGATTTATTGTGATATTGTGAAATGGAGTTTGAATTCTTTATGACATTCATTGTCTTTGAATTTAACTATGGTTTAAGTATCCACTCTTTATATGACTTATGATTTGTGATTTAAAGTTGTATTTGGTTAATGTTGTGCACCACTGAGACAATGGCTCAGCGATAGCTTTTCATTGCTGTCGCAGGTAGATAGACTGACAGGGCAGCAGACTAGGCTGCTAGTGCTTCAGTGAGAGATCATCGGGTATATTGAGTATACCATATTCTGCATTTTGTATTGTAATGTATGTTCACTGTATGTATATAGTATTCTTGGTCTTGAGCAGTTGTAAACTAAAATTGTACATTGAAGTTGTAAAATAAATTGTGAATTATTTTGGCTTGTAAAATTTGTACTATATTTCTTTTATCTCAGCTTTTGGAAATATTAAAAAATTATTTTGGATTTGAGTTGAGAAACATATTGTGTTGATTAAATGTTGGAGTTTAAGATTGAGAAATATATTTGAAGTGCTTTTTACAGGTTTTGGAGAACTGTTTTATTCAAAATACAGATGGTACTCCGCCAAAATTTTTATAGAAATTACTAATAATTCAAATGTGTTAGCTGTTTCACTTCAGTTCAAAAAAATTTTTAACACCTATAAATAGTGCTCACCACTATAAAAATAAGTAAGAAAAGTTTTAAAATCTCTTGTAGTGTATTTAATAGGTTATCAATAGACGAAGTTGGTAATTCATTAGGTATACTATGGGATCATGTTATGCCTTATAGAGGGGTAGGGTGTGACAGATGTTGTCATTTAATCCGTCCTCAAATCTCCTGCATTTATCAACCTCTGTAGGCATTATCTCTAATGCATATCCACTAAGTCTCATGAATTCCCACTCATATTCAGAGACTATAAGCTGTCTCTATCTCAGTACCAGGAATTCTCTCCTTCTGGCCTCTAAATACACATGGCTAATATATTTCTTTCTGAACTCTGCCAAAAAGAAATTCCAGGTGATCTATGCAAGCTGTATCACTCTCAACACTATCACCCACCACTAATATGCATCCTCCTGAAATAGTGATAGAGCACACTCTAACTGCTGCTCTGGGGTGCAATGTAGCTACTGCAATACTCTCTCTGTCCTCTCCAGCCTCTATGGTAGCTGGATCATCCTGCTTCTTACCCTTGAAATCAACTACCTCATATTTTCGTAGTCTCTCTAGTGGGGACCTGTGTATAGGTTGCAGCTGTAGGTGTGGTGGTGGCTGTATAGGTGGTAGTGGATGCGATTGCGGCTATAGAGGTGGAGGTGGCTGTGACTGAGGTATGGCTCCAATGACCTAACAGAGCAGCTGTGTCATCTGTTCTAAGAAGGCCTGTTGTGCTCTACCCACAGCACCCAAAGATGATTCAGCTCTGCTGCTTCGCTTCCTACTAGGAAAAAGTATGGGTGTGTGATTCTCTGCTGCCTCCTCGATCGGTTTAGGAAACCCGTGCTCTGAAAGATCAGATGCCATCAATCCTATAAAGTAGAAAAAGAACAGATCTGCGTTAATGTTATCTCAACTTTATTTAAAGGCCCATGCATGTGATGCAAACTAGTTCTTTCTATCTATCTAGGTCTAAGACCGCCTAAACCTTTGCTCTGATACCACTAAATGTGATGCCCCTTACCCGTCTACAGTGTAATCGAGTAAAGAGTGCCACATTTGGTGCCGAAGCACCCTATTTTATCTTGTCCTGTCCATTGTTAATTTTAAACTTCATAGAAAATATGTAGTAAATTTTTTTTTCACAACTTATTTCTGTGGAGACCTGGACAGAGCCTCCTCTGTTTTATTAGCATCTGGCGGGTTCCAATTTTTACCTGTCAACATAATCATATTTCATTCATATTTTCCATGTCATGTTATGTCATCAAACATTCATAAAATTTACTCATAATCATTCATATAAAAGTTTATACACAATAATTTACAATTCCATTAACAATCTCAAAACGTAATTACATGATATTTTTGTACAATAAACCAAAATAAAAAAAATCTAATACATGAGCTCTACCAACAAAATATAAATTGCTAAGGCGACTAGCAGACACTGGTAAATATGGTCAATCTCAGTCAGGGCACTACTGCTGCGGCTATGTCTTGTCTCCAGTACCTACGCGATGGAAAACCAAAGCGCTAAGTGAATTGTTTAATGGTTCATAATTTTAAAGAAAAGTAACTAAATAATTAAAAATAATAATTCTAGGCAAATTTCATAAATTCTAAATCTTTACAGATTTATTTGACTTTGGGATCAATTTATTTACCAGGATCTTATTTGTGCGTTTATTTTATTTTTAGTCTTTTTTTTAAATCATATCAGTACTCAAGTAACCTATAATAAAATATAAAGGCTGGATACATGGGAGTATACTAGTTAGACAACCATATGTCTGCCCTGAATACAACTGCCATGTTAGGCACAAGGCCAGTGGGCAGGCTTTCAAAGCTAGAAATGAAATTAGGCACAATGGTTAATGAGCAGGCATATAGCCTGTAGAACAATCATATCAGACATTTTTTATCAATCAATGATTATTCATGTAGGTAGTACTGCTATCTATAGTCCCTAATTGGTATACTAATCGATCCAAACTATATACATAAGCCTAGGTTTACTTTGAGCAATTAAGAATTATTAGTTTCTTATTAGAAATTTCATGTCAATTTATAGTAGAAAAGTGAGTCCCACATACCTATTTCATGTAATTTAGTTTTTAGCAACATATTAGGGTTAAAACCCTACCATATAATATTTTGTCTTATGAACCTTCTTTTAGGTTCAGTTTTAATGTCTTAAATTTACCTATCAATTTGATCAAATTGGTAGCCACTGTTTGGCCATACTTCCTTCATGGAAGTTGTTCCTCTATGTCTTGTCTTTGTTTTCCTTTTTGAATCATGTCATTTGGATTTCTAAAACTCAATTTATGGTTAAATAACCATAACTGGTTCATTTCCTAATTCTGGTTCCTTAACTAGGCAGTTTTTGGACTTAGACTTTACCTAATTAATGGAAAGGGTTGCAGCCACTTTTAGGTATAGTGTTCTTCATAGAATTTGTTGCCCTATGTCATATGGTCACTCAAAATTTTGGATTGCAATTTTTCAAGTTTTGTAGAATTAATTATAGCCAAATCACTGGCCTAGACTCATGTACCCTATGCCAACAGGAATACCAGTTCAGGTCAATGGCTTTAACTCAACCTTTAGGGTTCTTACATTCATAATTTGAGGAAAGTGTCTAATACAAAGTTGGAGCCCTATTTCGTAGGTTTCTAAAATAGTATGGCTCATCCCAATTGGAGTTTACTAGTGGGAGATATGACTAAAAGACTATTCTGGGGTCAAGTGGTCACTTAGGCAATTTCCAGAATTTGCATACTAATTTTACCTAGCCAATTGACCTAGTTCCCTTGATTTTTGGGTTTTGGTCAAAATACCAATATTGTATATTTATGTCTTGTGGAAATTTTGCCACTCATTTCATTGCATTTGGATTTTTTTAGACCAAGTATGGCCTTTTTTCCAAAATTAGTCAGGTAAGCCTATGTCTAGCAATTTTCTGGGCAATATGGTTCTATACAGTTTTGTGACTTAAATTAGGCTAGTAATTTAAGGAACGGAAGCATGAAAAATACAAGTTTATACCATTGAATTCAAAAATTTTCACCTAGGGTCACATGCATCATGCAAGATTTATTTTTATCTATTTGATTTCAATGATAAACAACATATTAAAACTCTTTCAATATGTTTTTGGATATGTATTTGCCATTTAAGATTTTAAAATTAATCAGATTAATTTTAGAACCCTAGATTAAATCAAGAACGATTACACTAACCTCTTGATGCACTGCAGCGTGTCTGCGCCTTTGAGATTCGTCTTCAGGACACCAAATGTTGTCCCTCTAGCTTGTCCACACCAAGAACACCTATGGCAGCCCTTGAATAGCTTCTAAAGCTTTTTCTATTAATTAGAAAATCAAGTTCTGCCTTTTAAGAGATTAAAGATGTAAATAGGACACTAGAAACAATTTCTAGTGTTCTTAATTCAAGAGATTGATGGCTAATCTCTTTGAATTGATAAGAGATGAAGAAGAAGAGATGAAAACCCTCAAAGTGGCGTGACAAAGGAGAGGAGTGGCTGCTGGTTATTTTTTTCTTTTCATAACCACACTTAAATAGCTAGGTTAACACATTAAACCCTTGCCACATGTCACCCTTTGATTAGCTCTAGGTTTAAGTAACCCAATCACATTGTGCCAAGTGTCAAACCTATATTTAATCTTGATTTTAATCATCTTACATGATTAAAAAACATTTGGCAAGCTTATGTGTAATCTCATGTGTCACCATCTCATGGTGCCACGTGTCACACTGCAAAATGACCAAAATGCCCCTGTGTCTTAATTTTGAGTTCTCAACCCAAAATAATTTTTTTTCTTCTTCTAATTAATTTATATCAAATATAAATTAATTAATTAATCTCTATTAATTAATTTCTCATTAATTAAATTCATATTTAAACACTTTAAATATAAATTTAATTTATACTACACATCCAATAATCTAGATTTGGTTTCAAGTCATGCTAGGGACTTTGCAATTTAATTGCAAACCAAACCTATTTAATTAATCAATTAAACTCTTTAATTAATTAATTAAATCATATTTAAATAGGTGATAACTTGTGTATGTGTGTGACTTACTAGGCTCATCACTAATTGGCAATGAGACATGATATCAACTCTTAATATCATCGTAACTCTTTCTTACCATAAATGATTTCTCTAAATCATTTTATGAACCTCATAGACCATGGTTAACACCTAGCATAGCATGCCATGGCCACCCAATTAGTAATAAGGTTTACCTTAAATGAACCTATAATCATATGTTACCATGCACTAGAATCTCTCTGTACAAAATCCCAACTCAAGCCGAGTCATGGTTTATGTCAAACTCCATTTGCTATGAATATTATGTTCTCTTTTAATTCCAGTTCTTGATTAAAAGATTTTCTTATCGTAAACTCTTTTACGAATAAATCTATCTGTCTGCCAGAACTTGAAACATCAAGAACAATTAAATGAACATAGGATTTTATCTCTATTTACTTAGAGGAACAGATTCCATCTTGATCAACACCTACCTCCATATATAACTAGTAGGAGCCAACACATGCCCATATACCCATACACAAGACAAGTATGAAAGCAGATCAAACTCAAACTACCTATATACAAGATAATCTGGCTATCTCGGGTCTAAAGATTATATGCACTGATATGATTTATGACAAAACATTGACAAGAGTAAACTCCATGTGCTTGTCATAAGTGTCACTGGTTCGGCCTACTTATCATTTACAAGTGCCTATCATGTTTGTCATATGGCATGAGACTCACCATTCCATCTTATTTATATCTCATATAAATAACTTGGGAACAAACATGAATACAATCTTTCTGGATAAGTCATGTCCTTATTATGAAGTATCCTCGATTGTGAACCTATTTATGATACTTTGTGCTAGAAATATTGTCACTCATATTCTTAACAACTTAAGAATAATATTTCTAACAAAATATCAATGGACCTTTTCTATTACACATAAATATATTATGTAAACGGAAAAGTGGAAATGCCTTTTATTAAAAAAAATATATACAAGATACATACTAAATGATATGCTCTAGGGTATATTACTAACAGTAATTTGGTTTTGTTAGAGACATTTCTAGGCTCTGTGTCCCTCGTGAAAGTTGTAGTCCTATATCTAATCTTTCCAATGGTATAAAATTCATGTCATTTGGACCTATCTAGAGGGAGCTATGGCCAAATGAATGTGTACTATTTATTTGGTCATTTTTCTGGGTTCATTGTATGGTCAGCTGGATTGGGACAGTAATTAGGTCAAGTTATGGACAGAATTTGGGCATGGTTTCTCTATGAAAAATGAAGCATTTTGGGTCTAGCTTCACCTTCAATTGGCCTCATACCAATTGGAGCAACACAAATTTAGTCATGACTCAAAATACACACTGGATTATAAAGACCCAAACCTGCAAAGAAATGTACACTTCCAAATTTCATTTCCTCCAAGTCCCAAACTACAAATTAGCATTCATGGCACTTTTAAACATCATCAACTCATCTCAAAAAAGTCAAATTTTGGAAATTATGCAAAATCTCCAATAGTTAGGTCAAAACCCTAATTCAAATTGTCAATCTCAAACATACACATGCAATCAAATTCTAGTACATGTAACTTCATCAAACAACATATAACTCACATCTACTTATCCATCAACATCACAAGACACCATTTAAATGCGTGAAGTTATCAAACTCCCATGTTTCTCAAGGCTGCCAAAATCTAGGGTTCTTAAATACTCATCATTTTCTTCAAATTTCTTATCGTACCAACTCATTTTAACATGCTTAGCATGATTAAAGAAGAGAGGTAAGATGAATCATGCACTAACCTTTAATGGACACTTCTTCAAGTTGCCAAAACTTTATCAATCTTTTCTTTCTTAGCTGCTAATTGCTTTGCCTAGGTGTGGGGATGATTTTTATTGAAGATAGTTTAGGGTTTTATGGGGAGGAAGCTTAGGAAAATCAAGCTTTAAGAAAGAAGAATGGAGGGAGAAAGAATTTTAAGGGTTTAGGCCATGAGAGAGTTTAGGAAAAAGATGAAGTTGAGTGGTTGAGTTTGTCACCTTATGTCTACATATACCCCACTAAAAATTTATTTATTAAATATAAAATAATTAAAGTTTTAACATGTCTAATAATTCCCTTTATATTCCTTTAATTACTTTACATATAGCTTCATGTTTTCTTGGAATTTTCAAAATTTTAATGTCACTAATTTTAATGGACATTTAGGTCAAAAGTCAACTCTAGGTGCCGAATGACCAAAATGCCCCTCTTCGAGTTATAGTCAAATTTTTTCGATAATACCGACTAAATCCCTGTCCTGATGGTTTCTTTAATTTTTATATTATCTATTTCATTTTTATTTTCATCCGTACCGATTAACTAAATTTTCCTAAATTCTCTGTGACATTTTTAATGTCATTTATACCTCAGTAAACCTTTAATTAAGTCCCAAAAATTATTTCTTAGGGTTCTTTGCGGGTCTGAGGTCGGCAACTGTCTACACAGTTATTTCCCGATACGGTCACCCATCACTGGAACCTCGGCTCATTTAACCTAGTTGCATTTCATTTCCTTTATTTTCTCTTAATTTTTCTTGTATTTTCTTAACATTTATTCAATCAATCTATGCCTCAACACTATAGTTTAAGTGTAGTTCCAGACATTCTGACTGTCCGAGCAGGCATTAATCGTCGGAATAGTAGAATGTACGAACTACCTACAGTGAGGGCATTACAAATGCAACTGAAGTCAAAAGTTTCTTGGGACTAGCTGGGTATTACAGAAGGTTTGTGAGGGGGTTTTCTCTAATAGCAGCTCCACTGACCAAGTTGCTGCATAAAAATGTCAAATTTGACTGGAATGACAAATGTCAAGCCAGTTTTGAAAGGTTGAAGGCTTTGTTGATAGAGGCACCAGTGTTAACACAGCCAGTGTCGAGAAAAGACTTTGTGGTCTACAGTGATGCTTCCCATAATGGGCTAGGGTGTGTTCTGATGCAAGAGGGGAAAGTGGTTACCTATGCTTCTAGGCACCTAAGGCCACATGAGAAGAACTACCACACCTATGATTAGGAGTTAGTAGTGATCATTTTTGCACCAAAAATATGGAGGTACTACTTGTATGGTGAAAAATGTTATATATACACAGACCACAAAAGTATGAAATACTTGCCAACCCAAAAGGAGCTTAACCTTAGACAGAGGTGATGGATTGAGTTCTTGAAAGAATATAATTATGTAGTTGATTACCATCTTAGGAAAGCAAATATAGTTGTTGATGCCTTGAGCAGAAAGTTCATTACAGCATTGAGATCAATGCATGCATGTTTGTCCTTAGCTCATGATGAAGCTATTTTAGCTGAGTTACAAATGGAGCCAAACCTGCTATGTAACATCCTCATTTTCATAATCCGTACGTCCTACTATTCTGACAGCTAATGTCTGCCCCAAAAAGTCGGAATGTCTAGAACTACACTGTAATGACAGTGAGGAACTATAAAATAATGAAATATATGATGAGAAAATTAAGGAAAAATAAAAGAGTAAAAATGTGACTAAGTTAAACGAGCCAAACCAGTAGCGATGGGTGACCGCACCGGAAAGTTACGGTGAGGACCGTTGACTAGTCCTAGACCGCGGGAAACCCAGGATAATATTTTTGGGACATAATTAAAGGTCTACTAAGGTATAATTGACATTAGAAATGTCAAAAAAAAATTAATAAGTTAGTATAAACGAAAAACGAAAATTAAAGAAATCGGTGGTACAAGGAGTAAATCGGTAGCACCGAAAAAGTCCGAATTTAACCCAAAAAAGGGCATTTTAGTCATTTGACACTTAGAGTGGACTTTTGACTTAAATGTCCATGAAAAATAAGTGGAATTAAATTTACAAATTCCCATGAAAAAAAAATGAAATGAAATTGAAATGCAATTAAAGGAATTATGGGGTTTAATTTAAATATTACATAGTTTAATTATTATATTAGTAAACTTTACTTAGTGGACACTAAGTGGCACTATATAAAGACACCTAAGGAGCAAAATTTTCCCACTCACTTCATCACTTTCATCAAGCTCCTCTCCCATGGCCGAATTGAAGCTCTCAAGTGTCCTCCATGGACGTCCATGAAGCAAGCTCCATTTTCCTACCTTTAAGCCATTATTTCTTCAAACGCCCTTTATCAAAAATGATCCTTGCACCATGGGCAACATATAGGAAGCAAAAAGGAGAAATTCTAAGGATTTTTCAAGCTCAAGTTGAGGTTAGTGCTAGTTTTTCATTCCTTGCTTCATTAAAGTTTGTATTAAGGTGGAGATGAGTTGAATGGTGAAGAAATTTGAAGGTTTTGATGAGTTTTGATGTGGACAATTTTTGGCAGCCATGGGAGCTCATGTTCTTTGAATTTTTCTTACATTAAATTGATGGGAATTAGTGTTGATGGAGTTAAATTGAAGTGCTAGCCAATTAATTCCCATGTATGTGTATGTTAGTGCTTGAATTAAGGGTTTAATAGTGCGACTTTGACGCTTTAGTAAACTACCATGTTGGGCAGCCTTAAATATCATGATTTTGTGTGTGAGTTTATGAAATTTATTAATAAAATATGATGGTGTTGAATGGTCGGCAGTTTATGTAATTGCCATGGAAGTGTATGTGTAATGATATTGAGGTATGTTGAATTTTAGTGGAAGTACATTTTGAACTTGAATGGTGTATTGTGTGCATTGAGCACTTGAGTGTTCTGCCCAAAATGTTTGCTAGAATTGTGTACAATATATATAGAAGTGCTGTGACACCCCTTACCCGTCTACAGTGTAGCCGAGCAAGTTATGCCACTCAGTGTGCTGGAGCACCAATTCATGTTTCTATTACAATTTATCCCTTTTAATTCATTTATTTTCAATTTTTGATAAATCCAAATTTTTTCGCAAATTTTATAGATAATCCTGCAGAGTGCCGGCTGTAAATTGGAAAAATAGTTCTTCTGAACCTGTTTAAAAACACTTCCAATATAATTTCCAAATCCAAACTCCATTATACACATTTCAAGTCAATATCAAAATCTCAATCTCAATCTCAATCTCAAATCACAATACTATTTTCAAAACTTTTCTGTTCACTTCATCACTTGAAGCATAATCATAAATATTTCTCAACATTTCATTTATTAACATACATTATACAAAAATTTCAATAACATGAAATTTCAAATATTTACATTATTACATAATTACAAGAGTTGATAGTTACAATTCCAAAACTAATACATAATACAAAATGCAAAATACAAAATGCTACCCAAAATCCTAATGTCCTACCATATGCAGTGCAGATGTGATGTGACTCTAGACCTCGAATGCAGCTCTAAAGGCTCACCCTGTCTAATGTCTGCTGGGCTCCCCAGCTAGGTCTCCAGTACCTGCGCGTGGCAAAAGCGACACGCTAAGCAATTCTGCTTAGTGGTGACAATATAAAATAAAATAAAATATAATAAAAATAAGTATGCAGAATGTATGTTACATTTTTTTTTGTAGACTTAATTTCTGATATTATTTGCAGTGTTATTCAAATAAAATTTGGTAAGGTTTATTATCATTGCCCGAGTAACCTATATTAGTCGACTAGACTGGATAAACGGGTAAACTAACACTGGGTACTAAGTATCTCGGACCATCACACCATCAGTTACATTGTGTCTCCCGGTGTGCAACAAACAACTAATAAGCTGTAATAATTATCAAGGTTAAAACCCAAGTATATCAACTCAATTAACATAGCCAAAGGCTATTATGTCACAGAATGGCATAGGAAGCCATGAAACACAGAATGGCATGAAGCCATATGCAGTACTGCTAACAGAACCCTATTGGCATGCTAACTTATCCAAACCAATCACATTAGGCCTACTAGAGCATTTAACACTTTTAATTTATGTAATTCTTTGGAATTGAAATTTTATGGTTACTATTCATTTCATTGGTTAACCAAAATGTTGACTTTTGCATTGACAATAGATATATTGGTTTAAATATCACCAACATACCACATTTTGCATTTTAAACTTTTTGGTATTAGTTGCCAATACCATTTATAAGCTTAATGTTAATTGGACAGAATTTTCAGTTTTCATGCTTTGGGTTTACTGTTCCATTAGTCATTTTTACAGTGGGAATTTGGAAAAATGATCAACATGAAAGTTGTTCCTTATTTTGTCTAGTTGCGTTTCTTTTTTTGAATCACTCCATTTGGAGTTTTATACCTTAAGTTATTGTCCAAAAACCACAACTGGCCGAATTGAAATTTTTCCAGAATTTCTAAACTGACCAAATCTACAGTGTTAGGAACAGTGATTGCAACTTACTTTTTGATTATGTTTTGGTCATAATTTGGGTTAGGTTTCCTCATGAAAGTTGTAGATCTATATCTCAGCTTGTTGCTGGTAAATTTTTAGGTCAATTGGACCTTTCTACATTGAGTTATGGCCAAATGAACAAACACTATTCATTTAGTCATTTTGCCCAGGCAGAATGCAGGTCACCCAGATTAGGGCAATCTTTTGGTACACTTGGTTTGGTTTTCTGGGCATAGTTTCTTCACCAAAGTTGTGCCATTATATGTCTAGTTTCATTTCCAATTGGCCTTGCACCAATTGAACCTCTACAATTCAAGTTATTGCTGCCTAAACCTGCTAGACTCATATTCAGTCCTGCAGGTTACCAAGGGCAGCCACACCAAACCCAAATCCCACTACACAATTCACTTCATTTTTTATTCAAACCAAACCAAATGGTCACTAATTGACCATTAAAATCTACTTCCATCATGACATGATAAAGGTCTCATTTTCCACCCCAAACCTTAACTCAACATTACAAAACTATGCATTATCATTGCATTTCATCACTTCACTTACACGATGTATATTATGGGCAGCCATACTACCTTTTTAACTTCATTAAAATCATCACAATCTTCCCCTAACCATGGCTGCCAAAAATTATGGGTTGGCATACAAATGGTATTCAACAAATTTTCTTTATAAATTGCACTCATACATAGTCCTTATCATTAATTTAAGTTAAAAACTAAGGTTAGGTCACTAACCTCTATGGAGTGAAGTTTCCCCTCTTGCTAGGGTTCTTGTTTTCCTCTTCTTTTTGCTCCCAAAAGAATCACCAAGATGCAATAATACTTTTTTGTATTGGAAGTATAAGGTTTTGTGGGGTGAGAGCTAAGGAAATCAAGCTTTGAAAAAGCTTGCTAAGGTTGGCAATGGTGGATAGGTCACGGCAAGGAAGAGATGAGGAAGAAGAGTTCTGATTTTTCTTTCATTTTTCAGCCCATTTTTCTCTTTTAAATAAGTTATGCCATGTGTCAACATTGGGTTGGTTGGGAAAACTTTAATGACATCATGATAATGTCATTATTCCATTTTCTTTTATTTTCTCTCTATTTCTTGTCTAATTAATTTCAATTAAATTTTTAACAACATTTAGTCATATTTTATGTCATAGAGATTATTTATTTAACTGGACAAGTTGGCTAAAAATTATCTCTGAACACGGAATGATCAAAATGTTCTCCATTTGGCTTAACGAGCCAAAATTGTCTGTACCGATTGAAAAATTTTTCTAAGCATTTCCTTGGCATTCTAATGCCATAAGAACCTCAATGACCCTTCTCTGGAGTCTCAAAAATTATTTTATAATTTTTCTCTCGAGTATAAGGCTCCTAGTTGCGAGAATCGCAACTTCTCACTAGGTTACCCATCGCTAGGGCACCGGCTCATTTAACTTGGTTGTATTTTGTTTCTAAAATTTTTCCTAAATTTTTTCTTATTAATATTTGAGTTAATTATGGTTCCTCACTTTAGTTTAAATATTTTTTCGAACGTTCTAGCTATCCGGACCGACACTGGTCACCGAAACAGTAGAATGTACGGAGTTGCTACAAAGAGGGTGTTACAAGTGCCATGATTAAATGTTGAAGTATTGGGAGAAGGAGGATTGTTAAAATTGGAAGTGTGATGTTCAAATACAGGTTGTGTATGTTGGCAGCACCTAAATTAGGTCATAAGTGCAAAATTGTGAACCCAATTGGTATGAGGCCAATGGGGGGTGAAACTAGACACCAAATAGGCCAACTTTCATGTAGAAATGTTGCCAAAATTCTGCCTAGAAACTGACCTTAAAAATGACCAAATCCGGAATGGCAACTTTGCAAACCTAGATTTTTGACCATATGAATAGTAGTCATTATGATGACTATAACTCACTCAAAACAGGTCCAAATAACCTGAAATTTTTTCCATGGATAGCTTAGACATAGAGCTACAATTCTTATAAGGGCACCAAAGTCCAGAAATGGCCAGAACCAAGTCAAATAGCTTGCACAAGTTCGGGTACCAAAACTGCTAGAACTAAATGTGACCTAAAATTGACCAAATTTTGCACTAAAAGTGCAATCTGTCCAGCTTTAGTAAATTGACCATATCTTGGCCTATACAACTCCGAATGACCTAAAATTTTGCCCAGAGTACAATAAGACATAGAGCTACAATTTTTCTTCTTTGACTAGAAGCTAAAAACCAAGAGAAATAGGACTTTAAGCTAAACCAATCTAGCACACAAAAATTGAGAATTTGACATTAACATATAATGAAGCCTTGAAGTAAATTAGCAATAAATGCCAACTGGTGAGAATTGTAAATGGCACTATACTGGCAGTATATTGAAATGTGAATTGTGACATGTTGATACTAGAATCAACTTATGCATGATGTATGAAAAGGTCAACATTTTCATTGACCAGTGAATTGTATAATGACTAGTAAACCCTAAAAATAAAGAAATAAATATTTAATCTTGTAATATGTCCTAGTTTGCCTAGTTGACTAGTTTGGATAGGTTGGCATGATAATAGGATTCTGACAGCTGTTCTGTAAATGACTTTACGTAATATTGTGTTTTATGGCTTATTATGCCATACTATGATTTTAATAGCCTATGGCTATACAGATTGTGTTATTATACTCGGCTTAATGCCTGATTGATTATATGGCTTTTTAGCCATATTGTTTGCATACCGGGAGATACTTTGTGATCGATGATGTGACGGCTCGAGGTACTAGGTACCCAATGCTAATATATTCGTTTATCCAGTCTGGTCAGTGTATAGGCTACACGGGCAGTCAATTAAAACATTATTCAATTCAGGCAGTTAAGTTAAGTTAAGTGTATGGAAATTTTAGTACAATTAAATTAAGCGTTGAATGATATGAGTAAAAGAGATTAGCAATAGAAACATAACAAAGATACAATTTGAAAAACCGTAGAGACTTAAAATACAATACAGTTAGAATAATTGATTCCTGGATATCCGAATTATGATTTATTTCTTCTTTATTTGTATATATTATTTATTGTTATATTATTGCACCACTAAGCAGAAATGCTTAGCGCGATGGAATTGCTTCCTCACGCAGGTACTGAAGGTAAAACTAGTAGACTGTCGATTAAGATTTTTGGTGTCCAGATTTGCAGAAGTGTCAGAAGAGTTTAAGATTGTCACCTCCTCAGCAATGCATGTAGATAGGGCTCATTTTAAACATGTTTTATAATCTGCATATTATAAATACTGCTATTATTGTAATGTAAATTAGTAATTGTAATTTTATTTGTATATCCTGTACTTGATAAATTTATGTACTTAATTAGCAAATTATATAAGTTAATGACATATAAGAATTCTGATATTTGAATTGATTATATAATTATAATGATTCTGAATGAGATTGAGTTTGAGAAATTTTGAGACTAAATCTGAGTTTGAAAAACTGATGAGAATACTTTGAGATAATCTGAGTTATGAATTTGAGCATATATTGAAATTGTTTTTGCCAGGTTCAGAAGAACTGTTAGTCCAAATTACAGTCGGCACTCTGCCGGATTATCATTAAAATTTTTTAATTTTCCAATTAGTCAGATTTTGATAAACAGTAAAAATAGCGTAAACCTTAGATAAAGTTTTTGAACAAGTAAATCAAGAACTATAATGAAATTAGATAAGATTATGTTCTCTGGCACGCCGTGTAGCACGCCTTGCTCGACTACACTGTAGACGGGTGAGGGGTGTTATATGCTACAGCAGATACAAGATAGGCAGAAGGTAGATGAGAAGCTAATGATTATTATGGGCAGAATCACAGAGGGGAAGGAAACTAAGTATGAGGTGAAAGAAGATGGGTGTTTGTACTACAAAAGAAGAGTGTGCATACCAGATAATGGGGAATTAAAGACAAGCATTCTGAAAGAGGCACACACCAGTGTTTATGCTATGCACCCAGAAAGTACTAAAATGTACCATGATCTGAAGCCCCATTACTGGTGGCCTGGTATGAAGAAGGACATAGCTAACTATGTGACTAAATGCTTGAATGTCAGCAAGTCAAGGCAGAACATCAAGTTCTATCAGGTTTGTTATAGCTTATAAGCATACCTGAATGGAAATGGGATCGGGTCACTATGGATTTTGTAAGTAGTTTACCTCTCACCCAGAAGAAGCATGATGCAGTATGGGTGATAGTAGATAAATTAACCAAATTAGCCCATTTTCTGCCAGTTAGAACTGACTATCCACTGGAGAAGCTAGCAGAGTTGTATATCAGTGAGATAGTTAGACTACATGAAATCCCACTTTCCATCATATTTGATAGAGATCCAAGGTTCACATTAAGATTTTGGAAGGAGTTGCAAGAAGCCTTGGGTACACAACTCCATTTTAGCACGGCTTTTCATCCTCAAATGGATGGACAGTTGGAATGAGTAATTCAGGTAAAATTTTAAAACTCATTGAATTATTACAAATAATAAATTGAAATGATACTAACAACATGAAATATGTGATAGGTCATTGAGGATATGCTGAGGAGTTGTGTTATTGAGTTTGAGGGAAGTTGGGACAGATACCTCCCACTGGCAGAATTTGCCTATAATAATCGCTACCAAGCTAGCATTCAAATGGCCCCGTATGAACCATTGTATGGGAGGAAGTTTAGAACACCGTTATGTTGGACTGAACTAAGTGAAGATAAGCTTGTGGGACCAAACCTGGTGAAACAAACTGAAGAGAAAGTGAAATCGATCAAAGCCGATTTGAAGTTTGCCTCAGACAGACAAAATTCTTATGCTGACTTAAAGAGAAAAGATATAGAATATGAAGTTGGCGACAAGGTGTTTCTCAAAGTCTCACCATGGAAGAAGGTATTGAGATTTGAAAGAAACGGTAAGTGAAGCCCAAGGTTCATTGGCCCATATGAAGTCATTGAACATGTGGATCCAGTGACCTACAGGCTAACTTTATCGCCAGAGCTGGACAAGATCCACAATGTGTTTCATGTGTCTATGCTGAGAAGCTACAGATCAGAATCTTCACATATCATCTCCATGGAAGAAATAGAAATCCAACTAGATTTGACGTAAGAAGAGGAACCCATAAGGATCCTAGCTTGGGAAGTGAAAGAACTGCGAAAGAAGCAGATTCCATTGGTGAAAGTACTTTAGAGGCACCACAACACCAAGGAGGCAACTTGGGAAAGTAAAGAGACGATGAAGCAACAGTTCCCTCAACTATTTGCATTAGGTAAATTTCAAGGACAAAATTTTTGTTAGAGGGGAAGAGCTATAACATCCTCACTTTAGATAGTATGTACATTATACTATTCTGGTGACTAATGTCTGTTCGGACAGGTAAAATGTCTGGAACTATATTTAAACTAGAGTGATGAGTCATAAATAACCCAAATAATGATAAGAAAAAATTAAGGAAAAATTTAAGCAATGAAATGCATTAAGGTTAAATGAGTTAGAGCTCCGGCAATGGGTAACCCTAATGGGAAGCGATTGTGAAGCTAGTTACCAACCCTAGACACATGGAGAAACCCTATGAAATAATTTTTGGGACTCTAGTGAAGAGTTATTGACCCTTAGATGACAAAAGAATACCAAGAAAATGTTAAGAAAATTTTCTAAATCAATACAGACTTTTTTAGCTCATTAAGCAAAACGAAGGGCATTTTGGTCATTTTTCCTTCAAAGATGATTTTTGACCAACTTATCCATTTAATTAAGTAAGGTATATGACATAAAATTTGAACAAATATTGCTTAAAATTTAATTAAAAATGAGTAGAGAAAAGAAGAAAACAAAATGAAATAAAATACTAATTATGACATAAGCCATATGCAAGCATGATGTAATTAAAAATTTCTCACCAATCACATTTAGACAAGCACTCATAAAACAATTAAAAAGGGATAAAATTCAAAGAAAATTTAGTCATCTTCTTTCCTCTTCAAGCTGGCCGAAACTCCTTCAAAAAGCCTCCACCATTTTTGCTTAACAAAACCTTATCTCCCACCCAAATTCCACCATAAAACTCCTTCTTGCCTTCACTAAAATTTATCCTTGCACCTTGAGCAAACTTGAGATAGCAAAAAGATGAAGAAAAAAAAAAGAAGTTTAGCAAGTTGGGATTAGCTCACTAAGAGGTTAGTGTCAAATCTTTCCTCTCTCTCTTAATTTTTGTTTAGGCACTTGATTTAAGTTAGAAATTACAAGAAAATGAAATGAAATCCATATGTATGTATACCCCATAATTTTGGCAGCCATGGGTAGGTTAGGATTATAATTGTTTTCAATTTAATCTAGGTTGATTTGTGATAAGTTTGTTGAGTATATATGAATTTAGGCCTTAATTTCCATGTGTGGTGGAAGATTGAAATGTTGGGAATTAGGGTTTTGAGCCAAATTAGGGCTTTGCCAAATTTATGGTGAATTAGTATTCTAATGGTCAATTAGTGATCATTTGAGGTAAATTGACCTTAATTTGGTGTGAATTGTGGCATTGGATTAGGAAGTAGAGGTGCTGCCCTAAGTGCTAGGAATTCTAGACTTGAGTCTAGTGGGTTTGGGCAGCCCTAACTTGACTTGTGTAGCTTCAATTGGTGCAAGGCTAATTGGAGGTGAAACTAAGGACATAATGCCACATTTTTTATAAAGAGACCTTGCCCAGAAAACCAACTTAAGGTGACCTAAAATTTTCCAAAATCTGGGTAACCAAATTCTAGACTTGGAAAATGACCAAATGAATATTATTTGTTCATATGGCCATAACTTTGTGTAGAGAGGTCCAAATGACCTGATTTTTAAACCCATAGAAAGCTTAAATAATGTAGAACAACTTTCATGAAGAATATATACCCAAATTCTGACCATAACGAATTTAAATTGCTAGCCAAATTTAAGACACCAAAACTACTAGAACTAATTTTGCCCAAAAAATCTAGGAATAGACAAATCCAGCCAGTTGTCGTAAAAAGGCTATAACTTGAGCTAAAAAACTCCAAATGGAGTGATTCAAAAAGAGAATTAAAGTAGACACATTAAGGAACAACTTTGATGAAGAAAGTTTAGGTAAATTCTCACTATAGATTGGTCCAATGGAGCAGTAAACCTAAGTGACAAATTCTAAAAATTTAAAATAACTTCCAATGAGTTTTGAATTAAAATTGGCAACCAATGCCAACATATGTAAAACCCAAAATGTGGTATTTTAGTGCAATTTGAACTTGCCTGCCTATTAATTATGAAAAAGTCAATATTTTTGCATGAATAGTTAGGTGAATAGTAACTACCAAACCTCGAATGCAAAGAATTAGACAATTAACTTTGTAATATGCCCTAGTATGTCACACCCTACACCTCTGTAAGGCATAACATGATCCCGTAGTATACCTAATGAATTACTAACTTCGTCTACTGATAACTAACTTCGTCTACTGATAACCCATTAAATACACTACAAATGATTTTAAAACTTTTCTTACTTCTTTTTACAGTGGTGAGCACTATTTATAGGTGTTAAAAAATTTTTTAAACTGAAGTGAAACAGCTAACACATTTGAATTATTAGTAATTTCTGTAAAAATTTTGGCAGAGTGCCATCTATATTTTGAATAAAACAGTTCTTCAAAAACCTGTAAAAAAAACACTTCAATTATTTTGTTCAATCCCCAAACTCCAATCAACACAATAAGTTCTCAACAATTGCCAACTCAAATCCATAATAATTTTCCAGTGTTTTCAAAAGCTAAGATAAAATAAACATATCATAAATTTTACAAGCCAAAATAATTTACAAATTTAGTTTACAACTTTAATGTACAATTTTAATTTACAACTGCTCAAAACAAAGAACAATATATACATAAAGTGAACATACATTACAATACAAAATGCAAAATATGGTATACTCAATATACCCGATGATCTCTCAGTATAGTACTAGTAGCCTAGTCTGCTACCCTATCAGTCTGTCTACCTGCGACAGTAATGAAAAGTTATCGCTGAGCCAATGTCTCAGTGGTACACAACATTAACACAATGTAACTTTAAATCACAAATCATAAGTCATATAAATAGTGGATACTTAAAACCTTAGTTAAATTCAAAGACAATGAATGTCATAAAGAATTTAAACTCCATTTCAAAATATCACAATAAATATCAATAAATCATACACACACAGCTTAATCATGTTGCCAAAGTTCAATTCATCCCAAAAGCCGATGGCTAATGAGAAATTCAATTCATTCCAAAAGTCGATGGCTAATGAGGAATAACATAGCTAGCTAGCAATAATATGAGTACTCATTCTATTCATCCTCAACAGGCACATACCTCAACACTTCAGCCAGAGAGGGAATTCAATTCATCCCA
The DNA here is from genome assembly GCF_030052815.1 of Hevea brasiliensis. Classification (NCBI taxonomy): domain Eukaryota; kingdom Viridiplantae; phylum Streptophyta; class Magnoliopsida; order Malpighiales; family Euphorbiaceae; genus Hevea; species Hevea brasiliensis. Next base: position 54,010,559 of record NC_079499.1, read on the forward strand.
CTAGACAAGCTAGCGAGGAATTCAATCAATATATATGATAGATGTGGTTTCAAACCATTTACAATGCTTTTCAATCAATAAGTATTCATCAAATATTAATCAAACAATTTTTCACAATTTAAAACAATAATATATAAATAGTCATAATTTATTTCAATTGAAAATTCAAAAGAAATAACTGTTGTGCACAAACCTCTGATAATTGTCTCTTGGCTCTAACTCAGTGTTTCCTTCCCCTTCCCTGAGTCTTTGCTAACTGAAACACACAATTTGAAGTGTTTCAGTACTTATTTAAACTGTCTCTAAGAATAAAGCTTAATACTTAATTTATTGAATTCTATTATTTCCTTAGTCAACCTAAGATGTTGACCCTCGATGCACTCTATGTGAATTAGGTTTTAATGTTAACAATATGTCACATTTGTAGCCTTTTAGTATTAGTACATGTTACCAAATTCATTTCCAAGTATGTTGCATTTTATTGTAATTTGTCAGATTTCGGTATACTAATTTGACCTAGCCGGACGACCTAGTTCCCTCGGTTTCGGGTTTCGGTCAAAATTACAAACTTGTAGTCTATGTCTTATTGCACCCGGGACAAAATTTTAGGTCATTCTGAGTTATGTAGACCAAGTTATGGTCAATCTACCAATGCTAGACAGAATGTACCAAAATGATAGGTTTAGGTCATTTTTAGGTCACTTTTTGGTTCAGCAAGTTTTTGGACCTGAATTTGTGCAAGCTATTTGGCTTGGTTCTGGCCATTTATGGACTTTGGTGTCTTCATACGAATTGTAGATATATGTCTCAACTATTCATGGTAAAATATTAGGTCAATTGGGCCTGTTTTGAGTGAGTTATGGCCAAAACACTAACTGCTGCCCAAATGGTAAATTTTCAGGCTTTCAAAGCACTAATCCGGATTTGGTTATTTTTCAAGTCACCTTCCAAGCAGAATTTCAATAAGCATCCTTCATGAAAGTTGGCACTTTTTGTGCCTAGTTTCACCTCCAATTGGTCTCATACCAATTGGAGACACACACTTAAGGTTCTAAGCTAAAACATACACTGCCCTATTGTACATTGTTCACCCTTTACCAATTTACACATCCTATGCTTACCAAGTTATTTCCTTCATGCCAATTCTGATTTGTACCATACCATTAACACATTTTACTTCACATTGTTGGTCATTTGGCAGCTTGTAACCACACTCAATATGCACTCTATAACACAGAATTTTTCAAGTCCAATTACAAATAATTTAACCACATGACATAGCTCATTTACATGTCCAAATTCAAACCTTTATACACATATACATGCTGCCATAACAAGCACCATAATTCAATAATATAATTCTATAAACCAAACCATAAAACAACACATTTTGATCTACACTTCAAAGTTACTGTTTTGTACATCTCTTTCAATTAACTTCCAAGCTTCCAAAATCATACCTTACACATGGAATTCAAGTACCATACAATCAAACCTATAAATCATCATTCAAACCATTATTTACATGCAAGTATAAACTGTTCTTATTGAAGTTTCATGGCAGCCAAAATGTACCTCTCCATTAACTCATCAAACTTCAAAAATCCTTCCACAAATCAACTACCCATAACATCCATTCAAGGTTTAATGAAACAAGAATAAAAAATACATACTTACCACTTTTGAAATTCTTCAAAACCTCACAAAAACTTAATTTTATTGCTAGCTATCTACTACCCAAGTTGTGTAGAACAACTTTAGTGAAGGAAAATGTAAAGATCATGGCTTGAAGATGAAGGAGTGAAGCTTGCATGGAGCTTGGAAGCTTCGGCCATGGAGGTTTTCCTTCAAGGGAATTTCGGTTGGTTTTGGCCAGGTGAGGAAGATGAGTTTCTGTCCAAAATATGCTTAGTAGTCCACTTAAGTGGAGTTAGTGGAGCACCATCACCCATTTTAATGTTTATTTATTCTAAAGTTCCCAAATTATCACATTTAACTCCTATCTTTTGCTATTTAAATTAGGTACCACCAATTTAATTTTTCACGACATTTTCCAAGTGTAACATCATTTATTTTTAATAGACATTTAGGTCAAAAGACAACTCGGGGTGTTTGGGTTGCATTCCTAATTTTTCAGTAACACTAAGTTTTGTCCATTTTTCGATTTTTTGTTTTTCTTTGTACTAATTATTTAATTTTTCTTTGATATTTCTAATGATATTTATGCTTCGATAGATGTTTATTTAAGTCTTAAAAATACTTTCCAGGGTTCCCCGCGGTCCAGGGCTAGTCAATAGTCCATGACGCAACTTCCTGGTGCGGTCACCCATCGCTAGGGTTCTCAGCTCATCTAACTTGGTTACATTTCATTGCTATTATTTTTCCTTTGTTTTTATTGTATTTTCTTTTCTTGTATTTCATTATTTTATGTCTCCTCACCCATAGCTAAGTGTAGTTCTGGGCATCCTAGCTGTCGGGATAACACTGGCCACAGGAATAGTAAAACACACTACCGAACATAGGGGTGTTATAATTCTCCCCCCCTTAAAATAAATTTCATCTCAAAATTTTACCTGGCATCAGTCTCTGAACAACTGTGTGTGATGTCTCCTCATATCCTCTTCATGTTCCCAAGTAGCTTCCTGGCCTGAATGATGGTTCCACAGCACTTTAACCATGTGTATCTGTTTATTCCTCAGCTGCTTCACCTCATAAGCTAGAATTTCTATGGGTTCTTCATCATATGAGAGGTCTAGATTTATCTCAATCTCTTCAACTGGTAGTATATGAGATGGGTCAGATCTGTACCTCCTTAACATGGACACATGGAAGACACTATGTATCTTTTCTAGCTCTGGAGGTAATGCCAACCGATATGCCAAAGGACCCACTCTTTCCAGAACCTCATATGGTCCGATAAAGCGTGGACTTAGTTTCCCCTTTCTGCCAAATCTCATAATCCTCTTCCAAGGAGAAACTTTGAGGAATACCTTATCACCCATTGCATATTCAATATCTCTTCTCTTCAGATCAACATAGGACTTCTGACGGTTTGATGCAGCCTTGAGTCTATTTTTTATCAATCTGATCTTTTCCTCTGTCTGCTGAATAATTTCTGGCCCAATCATCTTTCTTTCACCTACTTCATCTCAACATAGGGGAGTTCTGCACTTCCTGCCATACAAAGCTTCATATGGAGGCATCCCAATGCTTGATTGGTAGCTATTGTTATAAGCAAACTCAATCAAAGGCAAGTGTATATCCCAACTACCTTCAAACTCAATCACACAAGCCCGTAGCATATCCTCCAATATCTGAATTACCCTTTCAAACTGGCCATTTTTCTGTGGGTGGAATGCTGTGCTGAAGTTCAATCTAGTTCCTAGGGCTCTCTGAAGACTACCCCAGAATCTAAAAGTGAACCTAGGATCTCTGTCAGATACAATTGATACTGGCACTCCATGCAATTTTACAATTTCATATATGTATAATCTGGCCAATCTCTCCAGGCTATAGTCCATCTGAACTGGCAAAAAGTGAGCAGACTTGGTCAGTCTGTCAACAATAACTCATACTGCATCATGACTATCCTGTGTCCTCAGAAGTCCCGTAACAAAATCCATAGTTATTTGTTCCCATTTCCACTTAGGTACTGGCAATGGATGTAACAAACCAGCTAGAACTTTATGTTCTGCCTTTACTTGCTGACAAGTTAGGCATTTAGAAATAAATTTAGCTATATCCCTCTTCATACCCATCCACCAGTAATGCTCTTTCAGCCCTCTGTATATTTTAGTTCCACCAGGGTGTATAGCAAAAGGAGACTCATGTGTTTCCTTCATAATGATCTGTCTCAATTCCACATCACTAGGAATGCATATTCTACCCTGATGTAGCAATAAACCATCATCTCTCATAGAGAATTCAGGTTTCTTGCCTTGCTGGACTTTTTTTAGTAGCTTCTGATATTTTTCATCACTCTAAACAGCCATTCTGATCTGATCAATCAACACTGGCTGTACATGCCATGCAACTACTGTTTGTCCCTCATCATCAATCTCCAAACTGGCATGCTGTGCTTTCAACTCATGTACCATGGACAAAGGAGAAACTCTGAGACTTGCCATAGTCTTGCGACTTACCACATTTGCTTTCCCTGGCTGATAGTCTATTAAGCAATCATAGTCTTTAATCAGTTCTAACCATCTCCTCTGCCTAAAATTCAATTCCTTCTGGGTGTTTAAGTACTTCAAGCTCTTTGATCTGTGTAAATATAGCATTTCTCTCCATACAAATAATGTCTCCAGATCTTCAGAGCAAAAACAATAGGTGCTAGCTCCAAATCATGTGTTGGGTAATTCTTCTCATGCGGCTTCAGCTGGAGTGATGCATAAGCAATGACATTCTGATCTTGCATCAGTACACAGCCTAACCCATTGTGAGAAGCATCACTATAAACTGTGTATTCTTTACTCGGGGTAGGTAAAGTAAGGACTAGAGCTTCAGTCAAACACCTTTTCAACTCATCAGAACTCTGCTGGCATTTATCTGTCCACTGAAATTTTACATCTTTCCGAAGCAGCTTGGTCAGTGGAGAAGCTAACATAGAAAACCCTTTCACAAATTGATGGTAATATCCAGCTAAACCCAGAAAATTGCAAATTTCTGTGATATTCCTGGGCAGCTTCCAATTAAAGATAGCTTCTACCTTGCTAGAATCTACCTTGATCCCTTCAGCTGACACAACATGTCCTAAGAAGGAGATTTCTTTTAGCCAAAATTCACATTTCGACAATTCGGCATATAATTGTTTCTCCCTTAGAGTCTGCAGTACAATCCGTAGATGTCTGTCAATGCTCCTCTGCATTCCTCGAATATATCAAAATATCATCAATAAACACCACCACAAACTGGTCGAGATATGGTCTGAAGATAGTGTTCATCAGATCCATAAAAGCAGTTGGAGCATTTGTTAGCCCGAATGGCATTACCAGAAACTCATAGTGGCCATATCGAGTTCTGAAAGCAATCTTTGGAATACTCTGCTCTTACACCTTCAACTGATAATAACCAGATCGCAAATCAATTTTGGAGAATACAGCTGCATCCTTCAACTGATCAAACAGATCATCAACACGAGGCAATGGATATCTGTTCTTTATTGTCACCTTATTCAACTGCCGGTAGTCAATACATAAGTGAAGAGTGCCATCTTTCTTCTTAACAAACAATATTGGCGCTCCCCAAGGTGACACACTAGGGTGGATGAAGCTCTTTTCAAGTAGTTCTTGCAACTGTACCTTCAACTCCTTCAACTCTGCTGGTGCCATTCTATATGTTGTTATGGAGATTGGATCCACACTAGGCATAACATTAATTTCAAACTGCACTTCTCTCTCTGGTGGTAATCCTGGCAATTCATCAGGAAATACATTTGGAAAGTCATATACTATAGGGATGTCCCTCAATGCTAGACTCCCCACTTGGGTGTCTACCACATGTGCCAAGTATGCTTCACACCCCTTTCTGATCATTTTTCTTGCTAGTGCAGCCGAAATGATGTTTGATGGCAATAGCTGCCTCTCCCCATGTATTACCACATCACTATACAGAGGAAGGCTAAAAGTGACTGTCTTCAGTCTACAGTCAATCATGGCATGATGCCTGGCTAACCAATCCATGCCCAAGATGAAATCATAATCTCTAAAGGGTATTTCAATGAGATCAGATAGAAAAGTATGTCCTTGGATCACTAAAGGATAATCCTTATACATTCTATTAACCCTGACCTCTTGTCCTAGCGGACTTGTTACTAGCACCTCAAAGTCCATTTTTGTAGATGGAACAGCAATGCAATCAATGATGCTAGCTCTCACATAAGAATGGGTAGAACCAGGATCAAATAACACAAACACATCTTGATTAAAAGTTGAAAAGGTATCAACCACAATATCAGATGTCTCGGCCTCTTCTCTCTGTCTCATTGCAAAGACTATGACTGGAGCATTGCCTTGCTCTGATTGATTCATTGTGCCTTGGCTGCCTGCTGGGTTATCTCTACCCCTGCCTCTACCTCTGCTAGGAGGTTGTGAAACTCTGGTGACAGGGCTCTGAACTGACCCTTCAGCAATAGTAGGAGATGGTCCAACTCTGCGAGTACTGGTGCAGTCTTTGACAAAGTGCCCTGTGCCTCCACAGTTATAACACGCTCCAATAGCCTTGTAGCATATCCCACCATGATTTCTTCCATAAGTTTCACATTGGTGGGGAGGGTAGGAACTTCTGGTACTCTGCTAACCAGATAGAGGAGGTTTCTGTCCTGAATATCTTCCCCTACCAGACTTCTTACCACCTCTGCTGTGTCCCCCATGGTTCTTCCTCTTTCCAGTAGGACCACTGGAACTCTATTCTATTGACTTTTCCTCTTTTTCTGTCTTCTCTAATTTCTTTTTCTCTGGGGCTGCTTCTAACTCAATTCTTTCTAATTCTAGTGCTTGAAAAATAAGCTCAGAGAAGTTGTTATGTTTGAATCCGATCACTTGTAATCTGATACTAGGCTTCAAGCCGGTTTCAAACCTCTTACATCTCTCCCTGCTGGTAGCAAGTAGACTTACTGCATAATGGCTCAGGAGGGAAAATACCCTTTCATATTCAACCACCGATCTACTCCCCTATTTCAGACTTAGGAACTCTTGCAACTTCTGGTCCACATAAGCATCAGGGACATATTTTTATCTGAACTCTCGTAGAAAATCATTCCATGTTAGCACCGAAGGCTCTACCAGACTATTGGGAATGGTTTTCCACCAGTCATATGCATCCCCCTGTAGTAGAGATATTGAATATTCAAACCTGAGCTCTTCTGTACAATGTAGCTTTTTGAACACCCTATCCATTCTCTCTAACCATTGTTCTGCCTCTAGAGGATCTACTGTCCCCTTGAACTCAGTAGCCCCATATTTCATTAAATTGTCATACTGCCTAGCAGAAGACTGTGGTTGTACCACTGGTGTCTGTAGTGGGACTTGAGTAGGCACATTACCAGCCATCTGTTGAAACATTACAGCCATCTCACGAGCGAATCGAGTAGGAAATCGAGGTACCGAGGGGCTAGTCTTCGATCCACTGACATTGTGTAGGGCTGGGGCATCCCCTTGTACCTCAACCTCTATAGATTGATCGACTGAATGATCACCCTCTTCCATAGTTAATTCGAGGATCTTAGACCTCTTGAACAAATAACACAAGGAGATTTCCTCCCGTTAGTGCATATTTATAATGTAAAGTACTGTATGTATCAAACAATGACATTGAGCAGTTGTACTATGAAGAAAGAATATTCAAATTACAGGTGAAAACAGAATTTAAAAACTAGCTCTGATACCACTAAAACATGTTACACCCTACCCCTCTGTAAGGTATAACACGATCCCGTAGTATACTTAATGAATTACCAACTTCGTCTACTGATAACCCATTAAATACACTACAAGGGATTTTAAAACTTTTCTTACTTCTTTTTACAGTGGTGAGCACTATTTACAGGCGTTAAAAGTTTTTTTGAACTGAAGTGAAACAGCTAATACATTTGAATTATTAGTAATTTCTATAAAAATTTTGGCAGAGTGCCATCTATATTTTGAATAAAACAGTTCTTCAAAAACCTGTAAAAAAAACACTTCAATTATTTTATTCAATCCCTAAACTCCAATCAACAAAATAAGTTCTCAACAATTGCCAACTTAAATCCATAATAATTTTTCAGTGTTTTCAAAAGCTAAGATAAAAGAAACATATCACAAATTTTATAAGCCAAAATAATTTACAAATTTAGTTTACAACTTTAATATACAATTTTAATTTATAACTGCTCAAAACCAAGAACAATATATACATACAGTGAACATACATTATAATACAAAATGCAAAATATGGTATACTCAATATACCCGATGATCTCTCAGTATAGTACTAGTAGCCTAGTCTGCTGCCTGGTCAGTCTGTCTACCTGTGACTGCAATGAAAAGCTATCGCTGAGCCAATGTCTCAGTGATGCACAACATTAACACAATGTAACTTTAAATCACAAATCATAAGTCATATAAATAGTGGATACTTAAAACCATAGTTAAATTCAAAGACAATGAATGTCAAAAAGAGTTTAAACTCCATTTCACAATATGTAACACCCTCCCTGTACCAACGCCGTACATTCTACTGTTCCGGTGACCGGTGTCGGTCCGGACAGCTAGAACGTCCGGAAAAATATTTAAACTAAAGTCAGGAACCATAATTAACTCAAATATTAATAAGAAAAATTTAGAAAAAATTTTAGAAATAAAATACAACCAAGTTAAACAAGCCGGTGCCCTAGCGATGGGTAACCAGAGGAAAGTTGCGGTTCTCGCAACGAGGAGCCCTAGACCCGGGGAAAAAATTATAAAATAATTTTTGGGACTCCAGAGAAAGATTACTGAGGTTCCCATGGCATTAGAATGCCAAGAAAATACTTAGAAAAAGTTTTCAATCGGTACAGACAATTTTGACCCGTTAAGCCAAACGGAGGGCATTTTGGTCATTTCGCCTTCAGATGTGATTTTTGGCCGACTTGTCCAGTTGAGTAAATAATTAATATGACATAAAATATGAATAAACATTACTAGAAATTAAATTGAAATTGAGTAGTGATGAAAAGAAAAGAAAAATCAAAGAAAAGCTCATTTATGACATCTTGATGATGTCATTAAGAAAATTTTGACCAATCACAATTAAGCCATTATTTGACTAACTATTAAAAGAGATAAAAGAAGACCAAAATAAGAAAAATTCCAGCAGCTACCACTCCCACAAAAACACACCCGTAGCTCTCCATTTTCCATAACCATTCCACCATGAAAGCTCCACCAAAGCTCCCTTTCTCTCTTTGTTTCACTACTAAACCTTAAACACTCTTCACTAAAACTTGTCCCCACACCTTAAACAACCTTTTGGCAGCCTAGAAAGTGAAGGAAAGTGAAGTTTAGAGGTGGGAAAAATCTGCCCTAATCAAGGTTAGTGCATATATGTAGTTAAAATTCCTTAATTCCATGATTTAGGCTTGTAATGGATGAGAAATTGTAATTTAAATGAGCAAAAACTCATGTGTATGAAACATGAATTTCGGCTGCCCTAGCTATGGAATAGGAGGGAGTGTTTTTATGAGCTTGAAGTGAACTAGAGTTATGTTGGAAGGTTATAAACACAAGAATAATGGATTAAAAGTTAACTAAGATAACTTGTATAAAACATGAATTTGAATTAGGGTTTTGTGAGCAAAATGTAAACTTAGTTTAGGAAATTATTAGAGAGCATTTTAATGGTCAATTAGTGACCATTTTAGGTAAGTTGACCATTAAATGGACTGAAAAATAGGATTGCAAAGTGAGGTTGCAGGCTGCCCTAGGACAGCAGTAAATGGACTGAAATTTCAGTCCAATTACAAAGCCATAACTTTGGCTGTGTTAGTCCAATTGGTGTTTGGACAATTGGACATGAAACTAGGCTTATAATGGCACATTTTTGCTGAAGAAACCATGCCCAAAAGACCAAAGCAAGAGGACCAAAACTTGGCCCCAATCCGGATACCCTGCAACTGATTCTGCATAATTGACCAAATGAACAGTAACTGTTCATTTGGCCATAACTCACTGTAGATATAGTCAATTGACCTGAAATTTTTACAGCAACAAGTTAAGACATATACAAACAACTTTCATGAAGGAACCTACCCCAAATTATGGCCAGAACCTATCCAACCAAGTGACTCTAGTTACTGTTCCTGTTACTGTAGATATGGTCAATTCTGCAGATTGGCAATCCGGCCAGCTGTGGTTTTTGAGCCATATCTGGAGCTACAAAACTCCAAATGGAGTGATTCAAAAAAGGAAATTCAACTAGACAAAATAAGGAACAACTTTCATGTTTTACATTTCTTCAAATTCCCACAGTAACAGTGTCCAATGGAACAGTAAAGTTGACTCACAAAAACTGAAAATTCTGCTTGTGTTGGTTTAAACTTTGGAATGGTATAAATGCTTAATGCCAACAAGTTTGGAATGTCAAATGTGGTATGTTGGGAGTGCCAAAGTCAATGTACATTTTTTTATTCTAAAAGTCAACATTTTTGTTGACCAATAAGATGAATAGTGACACTAAAAACTTGAAATTTACAAATTGAAGAATTTAAAAGTTTTAAATGCCCTAGTATACCTAACAAGATTGGTTTGGATAGTTTGGCATGCCAATAGGGTTCAGTTAGCGATCGCACATGGCAATATGCAATTCCGTGATTTCATGGATTTTAGACATTCTGACTTTGTATTGAGCTTTGTCCTTGTGCTCGATATTATTTACACTTGTTAGCCGCTCATTACACCGGGAGATGCATATGTGACAGATGGTGTGACGGCCCGAGGTACTAGGTACCCAGTGCCAGTTTACCCGTTATCCAGTCCAGTCATCTAGTGTAGGTTACTTGGGCAACCAAATGAATAAAAGCGAACAACGTTAATGAAATAATGAATATACTAATACCAACAAAGAAAGCATACACATTTATTTTCTTGCTATTTTCTTTTATTATATTATTGCACCACTAAGCATTATTGCTTAGCGCGTTGCTTTTGCCACGAGTAGGTACTGGAGATCCCAATCGTGAGCCCAGTAGACCACAGACTGGGTGAGTCCATCCTGCAGTTCTACACACTGTCCTTGTCACCTCGTCACCTGCAGTGCATTGGTAGGACCCTAGATGTCATTTTGTCATTATGTAATTAAATTTTATTTTCTCATATATATTTGGGATTTATGTAATGTATTTTGAGGTCCATGTAAATAATAAAGATTTATGATTATGTATGGAAGTAATTTGAATATTTAATTGTTGTTTATATATGAGAACCCTGAGAAAGGGATGTTTGACCAAATAAAAAGGTTGTTGAGACCTGAAATTGAAAAATTGTTGAGATCTTGATATTGAGTTTTATGATGATATTGGAGTTGAGAATGAATGAATTTGTTTATTGGAAGTGTTTTTAGCAGGTTCCGAAGAACTGTTTTCTCCATTTTTAGCCGGTACTCCGCCGGATTTTCTATAAAATTTTTGGAACCTCAAATAAATAATATTCTCGATAAATGGCTTAAATAAAGTATGTTTCATAAATTATGTTCAAAGACCTGATATAAATTAATTAAGGTATATTAGAGTGTGCCGGTACACCGTGTGGCATTACTTACTCGGGTATACTGTACACGGGTAAGGGGTGTCACACAATATCACAATAAATATCAATAAATCATACACACACAGCTTAATCATGTTGTCAAAGTTCAATTCATCCCAAAAGCCGATGGCTAATGAGGAATTCAATTCATCCCAAAAGCCGATGGCTAATGAGGAATAACATAGCTAGCTAGCAATAATAAGAGTACTCATTCTATTCATCATCAACAGGCACACACCTCAACACTTCAGCCAGAGAGGGAATTCAATTCATCCCACAAGACAAGCTAGCGAGGAATTCAATCAATATACATGATAGCTGTGATTTCAAACCATTTACAATGCTTTTCAATCAATAAGTATCCATCAAATATCAATCAAATAATTTTTCACAATTTAAAACAATAATATACAAATAGTCATAATTTATTTCAATTGAAAATTCAAAAGAAATAATTGTTATGCACAAATCTCTAATAACTGTCTCTTGGCTCTAACTCAGTGTTTCCCTCCCCTTCCCTGAGTCTTTGCTAACTGAAACACACAATTTGAAGTGTTTCAGTACTCATTTAAACTGTCTCTAAGAATAAAGCTTAATACTTAATTTATTGAATTCTATTATTTCCTTAGTCAACCTAAGATGTTAACCCTCGATGCACTCTAGGTGAATTAGGTTTTAATGTTACCAATATGTCACATTTGTAGCCTTTTAGTATTGGTACATGTTACCAAATTCATTTCCAAGTATGTTGCATTTTATTGCAATTTGTCGGATTTCGATATACTAATTTGACCTAGCCGGACGACCTAGTTTCCTCGGTTTTCGGTTTTTGGTCAAAACTATAAACTTGTAGTCTATGTCTTATTGCATGCGAGACAAAATTTCAGGTCATTCTGAGTTATGTAGACCAAGTTATGGTCAATCTACCAATGCTGGACAGAATGTACCAAAATGGTAGGTTTAGGTCATTTTTAGGTCACTTTTGGTTCAGCCAGTTTTTGGACCTGAACTTGTGCAAGCTATTTGGCTTGGTTCTATCCATTTCTAGGATTTGTTGTCTTCATAAGAATTGTAGATATATGTCTCAACTATACATGGTAAAAATTTCAGGTCAATTGGACCTGTTTTGAGTGAGTTATGGCCAAAAGACTAACTGCTATCCAAATGATAAATTTTCAGGCTTTCAAAGCACTAATCCGGATTTGATCATTTTTCAAGTCACCTTCCAAGCAGAATTTTGGTAAGCATCCTTCATGAAAGTTGGCACTTTTTGTGCCTAGTTTCACCTCCAATTGGTTTCATACCAATTGGAGACACACACTTAAGGTTCTAAGCCAAAACATACACTGCCCTATTGTACATTGTTCACCCTTTACCAATTTACACATCCTATGCTTACCAAGTTATTTCCTTCATGCCAATTCTGATTTGTACCATACCATTAACACATTTTACTTCACATTGTTGGTCATTTTGGCAGCTTGTAACCACACTCAATATGCACTCTATAACACAGAATTTTTCAAGTCCAATTACAAACAATTTAACCACATGACATAGCTCATTTACATGTCTAAATTCAAACCTTTATACACATATACATGCTGTCATAACAAGCACCATAATTCATCAATATAATTCCATAAACCAAACCATGAAACAACACATTTTGATCTACACTTCAAAGTTGCCGATTTGTACATCTCTTTCAATTAACTTCCAAGCTTCCAAAATCATACCTTACACATGGAATTCAAGTACCATACAATCAAACCTATAAATCATCATTCAAACTACTATTTACATGCAAGTATAAACTGTTCTTATTGAACTTTCATTGTAGCCAAAATTTACCTCTCCATTAACTCATCAAACTTCAAAAATCCTTCCACAAATCAACTACCCATAACATCCATTCAAGGTTTAATGAAACAAGAATAAAAAATATATACTTACCACTTTTGAAATTCTTCAAAACCTCATAAAAACTTAATTTTATTGCTGGCTATCTACTACCCAAGTTGTGTAGAACAACTTTAGTGAAGGAAAATGTAAAGATCATGGCTTGAAGATGAAGGAGTGAAGCTTGCATGGAGCTTAGAAGCTTCGGCCATGGAGGTTTTCCTTCAAGGGAATTTCGGCTGGTTTTGGCAAGGTGAGGAAGATGAAGTTTCTATCCAAAATATGCTTAGTGGTCCACTTAAGTAGAGTTAGTGGAGCACCATCACCCATTTTAATGTTTATTTATTCTAAAGTTCCCAAATTATCACATTTAACTCCTATCTTTTGCTATTTAAATTAGGTACCACCAATTTAATTTTTCATGACATTTTCTAAGTGTAACATCATTTATTTTTAATGGACATTTAGGTCAAAAGACAATTCGGTGTGTCAAATGACCACAATGCCCCTGTTCGGGTTGCATTCCTAATTTTTCGGTAACACTGAGTTTTGTCCGTTTTTTGATTTTTTCGTTTTTCTTTGTACTAATTATTTAATTTTTCTTTGATATTTCTAATGATATTTATGCTTCGATAGATGTTTATTTAAGTCTTAAAAATAATTTCCAAGGTTCCTCGCAGTCCAAGGCTAGTCAACAGTCCATGCCGCAGCTTCCTGGTGCGATCACCCATCACTAGGGTTCTCAACTCGTTTAACTTGGTTATATTTCATTGCTATTATTTTTCCTTTGTTTTTCTTGTATTTTCTTTTCTTGTATTTCATTATTTTATGTCTCCTCACCCATAACTAAGTGTAGTTCTGGGCATCCTAGCTGTCTGGGCAACACTAGCCACAAGAACAGTAGAACACACTACCGAACATAGGGGTGTTACAATTCTCCCCCCCTTAAAATAAATTTCATCTCGAAATTTTACCTGGCATCAGGCTCTGAACAGCTGTGGGTGCTGTCTCCTCATATCCTCTTCACATTTCCAAGTAGCTTTGTCACACCCTACTCCTCGTAAGATGTAACATGTTCCCATAGTACACCTAATAAATTACCGTACTTCACCTATCGGTAACCCATTAAATATACTACAAGGGATTTTAAAACAATTTTCATTCATTTTGGAATTGGTGGGTAAAATTTTTTTCAATTATTAAAAACCTTCGTTTAGAGTCCAAACAAAAATTAAATTTTTAAAATCTCCGCAATTTTTACAAAAATTTCGGCAGAATGTCGTCTGTATTTTGAGAAAACAGTTCTTCAAAACCTGAAAATAGAAACACTCCTAATATATTACTCAATCACAACTCCATTTGCAACCACCAAACTTCAAATCAACTGTAACATCCCCGCTGTACGTGTTCTGTACGTTCAATTGCTCCAGTAGTCAAATAATAGTCCAGGCAAGTCAGTATGTCTGGAACTACACTTCGGTGATAGTGAACAGACATATAATGATGAAATAAATAAAAAGAAAATACAAGAAAAATCAAACAAAAATGAAAGAGAGAAAATGAAGCTAAGTTAAACGAGCCGGCACCGTAGCGATGGGTAACCGCATCGGGAAGGCCGTTGCCGACCCCAGGACCACAGGGAACCCTCTGAATTTAATTTTGAGGCACAGATAAAGGTTTATTGAAATGTAATTGACACTAGAAATTTCAAAGAAAAATTAATAAATTAGTACAAAGAAAAATAAAAAATCGAGAAACAGACAAAAATCGGTGTTACCGAAAAATTAGGAATGTAACCCGAAGTGGGGTATTTTGGTCAATTGACACCTAGAGTTGGCTTTTGACCTAAATGTCCATTAAAAATAAATGATATTACACTTTATAAATGTCATGAAAAATTAAATGGTGACACATTATGTAAATAGTGAAATAATTGAGCTAAAGGTGCAAATAATGAAAGTTTAACTAATTAAACAATTAGTTTAGAGTTAGTGCTCCACTAACTCAATCCTTGGCACATTATATAAGACATTAGTGGGCAGAAATCACTTCTTCTTCACCAAAACACGAACCAGCCGAAACAAAACCTCCATGGAAGTCCACCATGGCCAAACTTCCTCCATCAACATGCACCATTGATCAAGCCCTCATTTTCACTTGCTTCCTTCATTAAAGCTTGCCTATTCACCTTGGGGAAGATATTGGCAACAAGAAAAAACCAGATTTGGTGAAGTTGTGATAAGCATCAAAAGTAGTAAGTGTCCAAAATCCCTCCCTTGCTTTGGTAAAGCTTGTGTTTAGGTTGAGGTGAGTGTTTTGGTGAAGAGAAATGAAAGAAATAGTGAGAAATGAATCTGTCCATTTTTGGCAGCCATGAACCCTTGTTGAGCTTGAGTTATTTTTACTTCTAATGAATGAAAATGAAGGTTGATTGATTCAAATGAAAGTTAGAGTAAGTTTGTGCATAAGTATGTACATGTAGTGTTTAGATTTAAGGTGTGAAATGGAACCTTGAAGCCTTGAGCAAACTGCCATGTTTGGCAGCCCCTAATAGCATGAATTTGTGTGTGAATATGTGGTTATTAATGATATATGTTAATGTCAATTTGTGGGCAGCAAGTGTAAGTGATGTTGAAGTATGAATATGTTGAAGTATATGTGTAATATTAACATTGAAGTATGTTGAATTTTGGTGGAAGTGAATGTTGAACATAATGATGGATTGTGTGCATTGAGCACTTGAACATTCTGCCCAGAATTGTTGCTGAAATTGTGTACAATATATGTATAGAAGTGTTGTTGATTGAATATTGTAGTAATGAGGAGGAGGAGGAACATTAAATTGGAAGTGTATGAGCTTTGTGCAGGCTGTGTATTGAAGGCAGCACCTAAATGAGGCCATAAGTGCCAAACTATGAATCCAATTGGTATGAGGCCAATATGGGGTGAAACTAGACACCAAATAGGCCAACTTTCATGTAGAAAGGTTGCCAAAATTCTGCTTAGAAACTGACCTTGAAAAGTGACCAAATCCGGATTAGTGCATTTGAGGCCTGAAAACTGACCATTTGGGCAGCAGTTAGTGTTTAGGCCATAACTCACTCAAAACAGGTCCAATTGACCTGAAATTTTGACCATGAATAGTTAATACCTATATCTACAAGTCTTATAAAGACACTAAATCCCAGAAATGACCAGAACCAAGTCAAATGGCTTACACAAGTTCGGGCACAAAAACTGCCGAACCAAAAGTGACCTAAAAATTGACCAAATTGTGCACCAAAAGTGCAATTTGTCCAGCTTTAGCAAATTGACCATATCTTGGTCTACACAACTCGGAATGACCTGAAATTTTGCCCCGCGTGCAATAAGACATAGAGCTACAATTTTGCTTCTTTGACCGGAAGCTAAAAACCAAGGTAAATAGGACTTTAACCTAGACCAATCTAGCACACAAAAATAGAGAATGTGACATTTTGCATACAATGATGCTTGAAGCATTTTGGCAATGAATGCCAACTTGTAAAAATGGTAAATTGCACTATATTGGCAGCATATTGAGATTTAAATTGTGACATATTGATGTTAGAAACAACTTATCCATATTACCTAAAAAGGTCAACACATACATTGACTTGTGAATTATATAATAGTTAGTAAACTCCAAAGATTGAAGAAGTAAACAATTAATTTATAATGTGCCCTAGTTTGCCTAGTTGACTAGTATGGATAGGTTGGCATGCCAATAGGATTCTGACAGCTGTTCTGTAAATGGCTTTATGCCATACTGTGTTTTTACGGCCTATTATGCCACACTGTGACTTTAATAGCCTACGGCTATACATATTGTGTATTTATTTTTGGCTTATCGCCAGATTGACTATATGGCTTTTTAGCCACTCTATTTGCACACCGGGAGACACTTTGTGACCGATGGTATGATGGCCCGAGGTACTAGGTACCCAGTGCTAGTATATCCGTTTATCCAGTCTGGTCAGTATATAGGCTACACGGGCAGTAATTCTAGTACTATTAAATTCAAATACCTAAATCCAATCTACTGACATACAACACCACCAAAAATTTGTGAACACTTTATTTACCTTATTTTAGTGTATATTTCTTTACATTTGGCACCACTAAGCAAAATTGCTTAGCGCGTTGCTTTTGTAACCCGTAGGTATTGGAGACACAGCTGGGGAGCCCAGCAGACCTACTACCGGGTGAGACATCAGATCTGCACAGAGTCGAGTCATCCAGACTGCATTGCATACATGGTAGGACTTAGGATATCTTGTATTTTGTACTTTTGTTGTATATTTGAAATTTGTCCTTGTATTTTTTAATATTATGAAAGCTTTAAAGTTTGTAATATTTTGTACATATTAAATAATATGGAGATTTTCTGTATATATTTAAATTATTATGGACTGTATTATGGAACTGTTTAATGACTGTAAAAGTCTATTGACTTTACTGAGAAATAAGGACTGTGAAATATTTGAGATTTTGATATCATAATATTAAACTGTTTTCAACAGGTTTGGAAGGACAGTTAGTCCTAAATATAAACGGCACCTTGCCAAATTTTTATTACTAGTCTTGAAACACTGATTTTAACAAAGTATGACAATAGTATCAACATGATATGAATATTTCATAAATGACTTCTTAAAATCAAATTGAGTTCAAGAAATGAGATAATCACAGACTAGGTGTTCCGGCACGCCGTGTAGCATGCCTCGCTCGGCTATACTGTAGACGGGTGAGGGGTGTTACATTTAGTGGTATCAGAGCACGGTTTAGGCGTTTCTGGACCTAGATAGATTGCATATCATGCATTGCATTGTAAGTGTTAAGATGACTCTAATGCAGATCTTTTGATTTGTTTTGTTATTTTGATCAGAATATGGACTCCACATCGCAGAGAGCGGTCGATGAGGAAGTGGAAAGTCATGCTCCATCTATGACTGAACCAGGAGACAGGAGGGAACCTGTTCCCCCAGTACCAAATGCATCAGCCACATTTCAGCAAATGGCTGAGTTCTTTAGACAGACAGGAGTTATGCCACCACCACCACCTCTACATCAAAAATCTCATATGGAGAGACTCAGGAAGTTTGGAGCAGTGGACTTTCTGGGCAAAAGAGAAGATGATTCTGTCACAGCTGAAAACTAGTTGGACAGAACTGGAAGAGTATTGAAACAACTTCATTGCACTCCAGAACAGAATTTGGAAGCTGCTGTATCACTACTGCAGGATGATGCATACCAGTGGTGGGATACAGTAACTAGTGAGGTGCCACCAGAACAGATAACTTGGGATTTCTTTCTCACTGAGTTCAGAAAGAAGTATGTGGGCAGTGTATACTTGGAAGAGAAGAGAAGGGAGTTTATTACCCTACGCCAGAGACAGCTGACAGTGGCTGAATATGAAAGAGAATTTGTCAGACTGAGCCGCTATGGGCGGGAAATAGTCCCTAATGAGGCAGAGAGATGCAAGAGATTTGAGGAAGGACTCAATGATAACATTAAAGTAATGATTACAGCCTTGGGGATTACAGAGTTTGCCAAGTTAGTGGAAGCTACACTGAAGGTTGAAAAAGTTAGAATGAATGAGCAGAACAGAAGGGACAGACAGCAGAAAAGAGGTCAGGGTCAGACCGGTACATCTTCTGCCCCTAGTAAGAAATTCAGAGGTTCGCCTACTCAGAGTTTTAGTAGAGCACCAAGTCAGGGTCAGTCACAGAGGCCCAAATCTCAGTTTGTACCAAGGAGAGGCCAGTCCACCCCTTCAGTGGCTAGCTCTCCAGGGACAGGGTACAGGGGACCAGCCCCAACGGTATCTGTTGCTTGCCCACATTACCAAAAAAGGTATAAGGGTGAGTGTTGAAGGATGACAGGTGCTTGTTTATGGTGTGGATCTACAGACCACCTAGTTCGAGATTGTCCATGCAGAACTGCTACATCCACTCTGGTATCAACTGATAGGCCTGCCCCTCCAGCTCCAAGGGGTAGAAGGCCGGGTAAGGCTGAGGCAGCCGGTACTTCACAGAAACCTGTGTCAGAGTCTGTGGAGAGAGCAGAAGGCAGAAAACCAGCCAAAGCCTATGCTATAAGGGCACAGGAGGAACAGGATGCTCCAGATGTTATCAAGGGTACGTTCCTCCTTTATAATACTTCTGTGCATGCATTAGTAGATCCTGGATCTACTCATTCATATATTTGTATCAAGCTGCCCGTAGAAAAGGGAATACCAGTGGAGGAAAGTGACCAAGACATCCTGGTCACAAATCCGCTAGGCCACAGTGTGGTAGTAAACAAGGTGTATAAGGGCTGTCCATTGAAGATTCAAGGGAAAGAGTTCTTAGCAGACTTAATTGAACTGCCTTTCCATGAGTTTGATGTGATTTTGGGAATGGACTGGTTATCCCATCATCAGGCAATAGTAGATTGTAAATTGAAGAGAATCTCTCTGAAAACTGCTGAGAACGAAGAAATAATAGTTGTGGGTGAAAGGACAGATTTCTTGTCCAATGTCATCTCAGCTACAGTTGTAAGGAGATGGTTGAGAAAAGGGTGTGAAGCCTATCTGGCACACGTGGTTGACACTAGGCAGGGTAAACTTAACTTATCTGACATACCCACAGTAAGGGATTTTTATGAGGTGTTTCCAGAGGAATTGCCTAGTTTTCCACCAGAAAGGGAAGTTGAATTTGCTATTGAGATTATGCCGGGTACAGCTCCAATTTCAATTGCTCCATATAGGATGGCACCTGCTGAATTGAAAGAGTTAAAAATCCAGCTACAAGAATTACTAGACAAGGGGTTCATACGCCCCAGTGTGTCACCGTGGGGAGCTCCGGTACTGTTTGTAAAGAAGAAAGATGGGACACTGAGGTTATGTGTTGACTACAGGTAGTTAAACAGAGTAACAGTGAAGAACAAGTATCTGTTGCCTAGAATTGATGATCTGTTTAATCAGTTGAAGGGAGCCGGTATGTTTTCTAAGATTGATCTCAGATCAGGGTATCATCAGCTAAGGGTTAAGGATGCAGATGTGCCTAAGACTGCATTTAGAACCCGGTATGGGCATTATGAATTCCTGGTGATGCCATTTGGGTTAACAAACGCTCAAAGAAGATTCATGGACCTTATGAACCGTATCTTCCATCCATACTTAGATCGGTTCGTAGTGGTCTTCATTGATGACATCCTGGTGTATTCCAAGGATAAAGCAGAACATGATGAGCATTTGAGAATTGTTCTGCAGACTCTAAAAGAGAAGAAATTGTATGCTAAATTGTCCAAGTGTGAGTTCTGGTTAAATGAGATTGCATTCCTTGGACATGTAGTATCAGTTGAAGGGATTAGAGTGGATCCCAAGAAGATTGAAGCAGTGATGGAATGGAAGCCTCCCAGAAATACAACTGAGATCAGAAGTTTCTTGGGGTTAGCTGGATATTATAGAAGATTTGTAAAGGGATTTTCCCTGATAGCTGCTCCAATGACCAAATTACTGCACAAGAATATGAAATTTGACTAGAATGACAAGTGTCAAGCCAGTTTTGAGAGGCTGAAGGCTATGTTGACAGAGACACCAGTGTTAACATAGCCAATGTCTAGAAAAGACTTTGTAGTCTACAGTGATGCCTCACATAATGGGTTAGGGTGCGTACTGATGCAAGAAGGGAAAGTGGTCGCATATGCTTCCAGGCAATTAAGGCCACATGAAAAGAATTACCCTACTCATGATTTAGAATTAGCAGCAATTATCTTCGCATTGAATATATCGAGGCATTACCTGTATGGAGAAAAATGCTACATATACACAGACCATAAGAGTCTGAAGTATCTGCCAACCCAAAAGGAACTTAATTTGAGACAGAGGCGATGGATTGAATTCCTGAAAGATTATGATTGTGTGATTGACTACCACCCTGGGAAGGCAAATGTAGTCGCTGATGCTTTAAGCAGAAAATCTATTGTAGCATTAAGATCTCTGAATGCCCAACTATCCTTAACTCATGATGGAGTTATTTTGGCTGAGTTGCTAGTGAAGCCGAATATGTTACAACAGATACAGGATGGGCAGAAGACAGATGAGAAATTAATGGCTGTTATGGGCAAAATCACTGAGGAGAAGGAAACTGAATATGAAGTGAAAGAAAATGGGTGCCTGTACTATAAAGAAAGAGTGTGTGTTCCAGATGATAAAGAGTTGAAAACCAGTATTCTGAAAGAAGCACATAACAGTGGGTATGGTATGCACCCAGGAAGCACAAAAATGTACCATGACCTGAAACTCCGATACTGGTGGCCAGGTATGAAGAAGGACATAGTTGACTATGTAACTAGATGCTTGACATGTCACCAAGTCAAAGCAAAACATCAAGTTCCATCAGGTTTGTTACAGCCCATAAACATACCTGAATGGAAGTGGGACCGAGTCACTATGGACTTTGTCAGTGGTCTACCTCTCACTCAGAAGAAGAATGATGCAGTATGGGTGATTGTGGATAGGTTAACCAAATCAGCACATTTTCTGCCAGTTAGAACTGACTACTCACTGGAAAAGCTAGCAGAATTGTACATCAGTGGATAGTTAGACTACATGGAATTCCAGTTTCCATTATATCTGATAGAGACCCGAGGTTTACATCTAGATTTTGGAAGAAATTACAAGAATCCTTGGGCACACAACTCCATTTTAGTACTGCTTTTCATCCTCAGACGGATGGACAGTCAGAAAGAATAATCCAGGTAAATTTTGAAACTCACTAAGTTATTGCAAACAATAAACTGATAATAATGATAGTAATAACTGAATATGTGTGATAGGTCCTCGAGGATATGCTGAGAAGTTGTGTTATTGAGTTTGAGGGAAGTTGGGAGAGATACCTTCCACTGGCAGAATTTGCATATAATAATAGCTATCAAGCTAGCATACAAATGGCACCCTATGAAGCACTATATGGGAGAAAATGCAGAACACCTGTATGTTGGACTGAATTGGGTGAAGATAAGCTAGTGGGGCCAAACCTGATAAAACAGACAGAGGAAAAGGTGAAACTGATAAAGACCAATTTGAAAGTTGCCTCAGACCGACAGAAATCTTATGCTGACTTGAGGAGAAAAGGCATTGAGTGTGAAGTTGGTGAGAAGGTATTTCTCAAAGTATCACCGTGGAAGAAAGTGTTGAGATTCGGGAAAAAGGGAAAATTAAGCCCTAGGTTTATTGGCCCATATGAAGTTATTGAACGTGTGGGACCAGTAGCCTACCGATTAGCCTTACCACCGGAGTTAGACAAGATACATAATGTGTTCCATGTCTCGATACTCAGAAGATACAGATCAGATCCTTCACATGTCATCTCGGCAGAAGAAATTGTGGTACAACCTGACCTAACATATGAAGAAGAACCAATTAAAATCTTGGCATGAGAGGTAAAAGAGCTTAGAAATAAGACAATTCCACTAGTGAAAATCCTATGGAGACACCACAACACGGAAGAGGCAACATGGGAGAGCGAGGAGACAATGAGACAACAGTTCCCTCAGCTCTTCACATCAGGTAAATTTCGAGGACGAAATTTTTATTTAGAGGGGAAGAGTTGTAACATCCCCGCTGTATGTGTTCTGTACGTTCAATTGCTCCAGTAGTCAAATAACAGTCCAGGCAAGTCAGTATGTCTGGAACTACACTTCGGTGATAGTGAACAGACATATAATGATGAAATAAATAAAAAGAAAATACAAGAAAAATCAAACAAAAATGAAAGAGAGAAAATGAAGCTAAGTTAAACGAGCCGGCACCGTAGCGATGGGTGACCGCACCGGGAAGGCCGTTGCCGACCCCAAGACCGCAGGGAACCCTCTGAATTTAATTTTGAGACACAGATAAAGGTTTATTGAAATGTAATTGACACTAGAAATTTCAAAGAAAAATTAATAAATTAGTACAAAGAAAAATGAAAAATCGAGAAACAGACAAAAATCGGTGTTACCGAAAAATCGGGAATGTAACCCAAAGTGGGGTATTTTGGTCAATTGACACCTAGAGTTGGCTTTTGACCTAAATGTCCATTAAAAATAAATGATATTACACTTTATAAATGTCATGAAAAATTAAATGGTGACACATTATGTAAATAGTGAAATAATTGAGCTAAAGGTGCAAATAATGAAAGTTTAACTAATTAAACAATTAGTTTAGAGTTAGTGCTCCACTAACTCAATCCTTGGCACATTATATAAGACATTAGTGGACAGAAACCACTTCTTCTTCACCAAAACACAAACCAGCCAAAACAAAACCTCCATGGAAGTCCACCATGGCCAAACTTCCTCCATCAACATGCACCATTGATCAAGCCCTCATTTTCACTTGCTTCCTTCATTAAAGCTTGCCTATTCACCTTGGGGAAGATATTGGCAACAAGAAAAACCAGATTTGGTGAAGTTTTGATAAGCATCAAAAGTTGTAAGTGTCCAAAATCCCTCCCTTGCTTTGGTAAAGCTTGTGTTTAGGTTGAGGTGAGTGTTTTGGTGAAGAGAAATGAAAGAAATAGTGAGAAATGAATCTGTCCATTTTTGGTAGCCATGAACCCTTGTTGAGCTTGAGTTATTTTTACTTCTAATGAATGAAAATGAAGGTTGATTGATTCAAATGAAAGTTAGAGTAAGTTTGTGCATAAGTATGTACATGTAGTGTTTAGATTTAAGGTGTGAAATGGAACCTTGAAGCCTTGAGCAAACTGCCATGTTTGGCAGTCCCTAATAGCATGAATTTGTGTGTGAATATGTGGTTATTAATGATATATGTTAATGTCAATTTGTGGGCAGCAAGTGTAAGTGATGTTGAAGTATGAATATGTTGAAGTATATGTGTAATATTAACATTGAAGTATGTTGAATTTTGGTGGAAGTGAATGTTGAACTTAATGATGGATTGTGTGCATTGAGCACTTGAACATTCTGCCCAGAATTGTTGCTGAAATTGTGTACAATATATGTATAGAAGTGTTGTTAATTGAATATTGTAGTAATGAGGAGGAGGAGGAACATTAAATTGGAAGTGTATGAGCTTTGTGCAGGTTGTGTATTGAAGGCAGCACCTAAATGAGGCCATAAGTGCCAAACTATGAATCCAATTGGTATGAGGCCAATATGGGGTGAAACTAGACACCAAATAGGCCAACTTTCATGTAGAAAGGTTGCCAAAATTCTGCCTAGAAACTGACCTTAAAAAGTGACCAAATCCGGATTAGTGCATTTGAGGCCTGAAAACTGACCATTTGGGCAGCAGTTAGTGTTTAGGCCATAACTCACTCAAAACAGGTCCACTTGACCTGAAATTTTGACCATGAATAGTTAAGACCTATATCTACAAGTCTTATGAAGACACCAAATCCCTTAAATTACCAGAACCAAGTCAAATGGCTTGCACAAGTTCGGGCACAAAAACTGCCGAACCAAAAGTGACCTAAAAATTGACCAAATTGTGCACCAAAAGTGCAATCTGTCCAGCTTTAGCAAATTGACCATATCTTGGTCTACACAACTCGGAATGACTTGAAATTTTGCCCCGCGTGCAATAAGACACAGGGCTACAATTTTGCTTCTTTGACCCGAAGCTAAAAACAAAGGTAAATAGGACTTTAACCTAGACCAATCTAGCACACAAAAATAGAGAATGTGACATTTTGCATACAATGATGCTTGAAGCATTTTGGCAATGAATGCCAACTTGTAAAAATGGTAAATTGCACTATATTGGCAGCATATTGAGATTTAAATTGTGACATATTGATGCTAGAAACAACTTATCCATATTACCTAAAAAGGTCAACACATGCATTGACTTGTGAATTATATAATAGTTAGAAAACTCCAAAGATTGAAGAAGTAAACAATTAATTTATAATGTGCCCTAGTTTGCCTAGTTGACTAGTATGGATAGGTTGGCATGCCAATAGGATTCTGACAGCTGTTCTGTAAATGGCTTTATGCCATACTGTGTTTTTACGGCCTATTATGCCGCACTGTGACTTTAATAGCCTACGGCTATACATATTGTGTATTTATTTTTGGCTTATCGCCAGATTGACTATATGGCTTTTTAGCCACACTATTTGCACACCGGGAGACACTTTGTGACCGATGGTATGACGGCCCGAGGTACTAGGTACCCAGTGCCAGTATATCCGTTTATCCATGCCGTCGATATAGGCTACACGGGCAGTAATTCAAGTACTATTAAATTCAAATACCTAAATCTAATCTACTGACATACAGCACCACCAAAAATTTGTAAACACTTTATTTACCTTATTTTAGTGTATATTTCTTTACATTTGGCACCACTAAGCAAAATTGCTTAGCGCGTTGCTTTTGTAACGCGTAGGTATTGGAGACACAGCTGGGGAGCCCAGCAGACCTACTACCGGGTGAGACATCAGATCTGCACAGGAGTCCAGAGTCATCTGCACTGCATTGCATACATGGTAGGACTTAGGATATCTTGTATTTTGTACTTTTGTTGTATATTTGAAATTTGGCCTTGTATTTTGTAATATTATGAAAGCTTTAAAGTTTGTAATATTTTGTACATATTAAATAATATGGAGATTTTCTGTGTATATTTAAATTATTATGGACTGTATTATGGAACTGTTTAATGATTGTAAAAGTCTATTGACTTTACTGAGAAATAAGGACTGTGAAATATTTGAGATTTTGATATCATAATATTAAACTGTTTTCAACAGGTTTGGAAGGACAGTTAGTCCTAAATATAAACGGTACCTTGGCAAATTTTTATTACCAGTCTTGAAACACTGATTTTAACAAAGTATGACAATAGTATCAACATGATATGAATATTTCATAAATGACTTCTTAAAATCAAATTGAGTCCAAGAAATGAGATAATCACAGACTAGGTGTTCCGGCACGCCGTGTAGCATGCCTCGCTCGGCTATACTGTAGACGGGTGAGGGGTGTTACATCAACAGCAATAGCAGCACTTCAATTTAAAATCCAAATTTCAAATCAAGAATTAATATCTCAAAACATTTCATAACTCATGCACATTACATTTTAAATCATTAATTTACAATCATAAGTTAATTTACAGATGCAAAATCTAAAAAATAATATTATTACAATTTTATCTGTACAACTGCTCAAATTACAGAGATACATATGCATACTATCATATTTACATCAAACTAAACTACCAGGGCATCGACAAATACCCATACAAAAATTCTTCAATTACACTCTTCTCCAACTGTAGCAGCTCGCTCTGCTGCTAAGTCCTTTTCTCTATTTGCGACAGCAAGTTAAAGCTATCGCTGAGTTTATAAATACTCAGTGGTGCACAATAAAGCATAAAATGCAAAATATAAAACATTTATGAACAAATCATCATTCAAAAATCTCATAATCGCATTTCACATTTTTTTTTTCTCAAATCACATTTATAACAAATCATAATTTTCAAAACTTAATATAGCACAACTTGATCAAACAATTTAATAAACATAGTGTTGCCAAACAATAACACAATTTAGGCCATGACACAAAATTTCCAAACATGTCGTGTGTACATCACGACAAGGCAAACACCCTCACTAATCGAAATCAATGAGGGAGGTGGCTAGCTAGCTAATGAGTACTCATCCACACTCACCCCTCAGACTGGGAAGCCAGAGAGGGAGGAAACTGATCAAATATCATACTCACCCCACAAGTGGAGGAGGAACATATTAATATTGCCATGCCAAGTGTGAATAAAAACAATTTAAATCAAATTATTCAAACATTTCATACAATTCACAAATCATAATTCATTCCAAACTTTTCATTTACAAAGTAGGCAACACACTATTTTTCAAATAAGATTTTCAAAGCCATAACTAAATTCAAAATCATATTGTTCAAATATTTCATACAAATCAATAATTAATTTTCATTCCAAATTTCTATTGTAAATAGGCGACACAACATTCTCGAAATTCATAATGAACAAAAAAATTCACAATGTATAACAAATCAATTTCCATTATGAAAACTATAATTTAAAATTTTTGTGCACAAATACAATCAATTTTCAAAATCAAATTTCCATTAACAAGTGGCAACACCATAGTTCTCAGAACTCATAATTAACACAATGCATACAAATCAAGTTTTCAGTGGAAAAAATAATAATTTAAAGTTATTGTGCACAAACCTGGACTTAATCGCCTCTAGGCCTTCCGGGTCTTTTTCAGCTGAAACAATAAATTTATAGTGTTTCAGTACCTTATTTCACAGTAAATCCAATAATTATTTCATAAATACTTAATTCAAGCCCAAATATGCTTAAACTAACATTTTTGGAAATTTTCATTTTGGAGTTACTATTCATGGTACTATTTAAGTCAATTTGTTGACTTTCTAAGGCTTAATAGGTATGAGAACTCCAACTTCACCCACATACCACATTTTGGTTACCAAACTTGTTGGTTTTGGTCATTTTCTTAAATTCTAAGTCTTTTAGGCAAATTTGTAATTTTTTAGTTTTTGTGTCCTAAGTTGCACTATTCCATTGGTCACTTTACTGTTAGAATTTGGCAAAACTTTCTTCATAGGAAATGTTCCCTATTGTCTTAAGTTTATTCTCATTTTTGAATCACTCCAATTAGAGTTTTGTAGCTCAAGTTGTAGCCATTTGAACCATGACTGCCGGATTGGACTCTACCCAGTTTTCTGGGCAAATTTTGGTTCTGGCAGTTTTGGGACACCAATATTGGGTAGCCAAACAACTTGGTTAATGGAATAATATGGGTTTGTATTCTTCATGAAAGTTTTAGGTCTATATCTCATCTAATCACTGGTAAAATTTCAGGTCATTTTGACATGCCTTGCTCAAGTTATGGCCAAATGAACAAATGTTCATTTGGTCATTTTGTACAGAGACAGACTGAGATTTTTCAAGTTTGGTCAATTTGTTCACTAGGTTTTGGTCACTTTTTGGGCATGCTTCTTAAATGAAAATTGTGTCATTTAGTGTCTATTTCATTCTCAATTGGTCACATACCAATTGGACTTGTAAAATTTCATTTTTGGTCCTTCAAAGTTGACTTGGTCATGCTGCCAGCAGCATGACCATACTCCATCCGAATTTGGCCTTAATTCCAACCATTCCAACACACTTCATTTAGTCACCATTGACCATTTTTCACTTCAAAATAGGTCAAAGACATCATTTACCAAATTCTCACATTTTTGTCTCTAAACCCTAAGTGTCCAAAACCCTAACTCACTAACTTATTGCATTTAACTAATTTCAAGCATACTAACATTACTTCTATACTCATGTAAGCTTACCTTCACTTTGAATTCAATCAAATTCATGCACACACATCAAAATCCAAGCTGGCTGAATTTTCCTTTAATCCTCCAACAATTAATTTCTTTTCATTTTAAGCATAATCCTAAGTTAATTGAACTAAGAACATAAACATTTAACTAAAATATTCAAGTTTAGATCACTAAACTCTCTTTAAAGCTCAAATCCTTCAATTGGTCTGTCACACCTTACCCCTCCGTAAGGCATAACATGATCCCATAGAATACTTAATGAACTACCGAACTTCGCCTACTGATAACCCATTAAGTACCCTACAAGGGATTTTAAAACGATTTTCTTACATTTTGGAAGTGGTGAGCATTTTAGTGAGAATTAAAAACCATTTATTCAAAGCTTAAATATTAGTAAAAATTTTGTCCATTTTAGATTTTGCTGCAAATTTTATAAAAATTTTGACAGAGTTCCATTTGAAAACTGGAGAAAACAGTTCTTCAATTACCTAAAAAAAACACTTCCAAAAATATTTCACAACTCCCAACCTTCAATAACTCAATCAACTCAGTTCAACACATTTCAAAATAATTTCACAATACAAAACAAGATTTCTCATCTCAAAATATTTAATATCTCCATTCACAAGCATAAAATGAGAAATTCATAAATATAAATATTAAATTTACAGAAGAAAATCCAAAAAAATATTATTACAATTTATTTACAATTGCTCAACTACATTGATACATACAACATTTTTATATTTACATCAAGATTATCTACAAGGGTATAAAATAATACCCGTACAAAATGATCAGAGTAGTCCTCGATTTAACAGCAGCTCACTCTGCTGCTTTCTCCTTGCTCTTATCTGCGACAGCAAAATAAGCTATCGCTGAGTATAAAAATACTCAGTGGTGCACAATAAAAATTTAAAATACAATAAATAAATCATTCATTGCCAAACACAATTTAAATATTTCTCAGTCACATTTTGCAAATATGAAAGTCCATAATGACACCATTTTGTCAAATAATCCATTAAACACAGTTTAGTCAAACAATTTCATAAACACAGTGTTGCCAAGTCATACACAACTTAAGCCATGACACAAAATTTCCGATCAATGCCGCGTTGTACACCACGACAAAGCAATCTCAAACCTATTAATAAAAATCAATGAGGGAGGTGGCTAGCTAGCTAATGAGAACTCATTCGATCTACAACCTCAACTGGCAAGCCAGAGAGGGAGGAAAATAAACGATCTCAACCCCATAAATGGAAGAGGAATAATAAGTAACTGTCATGCTAAGTGTGAATCAAAAATCCATTTCAAACATCTCATTCAAATATTGCATACAAAAATCAAATCAATTTCCAAAGTTACAATTTGATCACAAGATGGCAACACAAAAGTTCATAAATTCATAATGCGTGCTAAATCAATTTTTCAAGGGTAAAATGCTTAAATAAGGTTTATTGTGCACAAACCTGACTGGAGTCGCCTCTAGGCCTTGACTCAGTCTTTCAGGGCTTCCAAGTCTTTTTCAGCTGAAACACACAATTTTACAGTGTTTCAGTACCATAACTTAGCATAAATCCAAAAATAAATTTCACTTTATTTTAACTAACTCTATTGCGATAAATTCGACATTATCGAAGTTTTTGTGTTTCGAGTTACTATTCACTACACTATTCAAGTCAAATTGTTGACTTTTTAAGGCTTAATAGGTATGGGAACTCCAACTTCACCCACATACCACATTTTGGTCATTAAACTTGTTGGTTTTGGTCATTTTCTCAAAGCTTAGGTCATTTTGGCAAAATTGCCAATTTTCGGTTTTGGTGCTCCGAAGTTGCACTATTCCATTGGTCAATCTACTGTTGGAATTTGGTAAAACTTCCTTCATAGAATCTTAAGTGTATTCTCATTTTTGGATCACCCCAATCGGAGTTTTGTAGCTCAAGTTATAGCCAAAATATAGTTACTGTTTACGTGCACTATTCATACTGCAACTATGGTTCTGGCAGGTTTTTTATCCAACTTTATTCAGTAATTTGATCAAGTTAAGTTCATAATTTGGTCTAACTTTCTTCATATGAAATGTTCTACTATGTCTTAGATTTTCATCGGTTTAAGAATCACCTAAATCAGAGTTTTCTAAAGAGAGTTATAGCCATTGGAACTTTACTGCTCAATGGTAATTCTGCAGAGTTGCAGGTTCAATAACTCAACTTTGCTCAATAATTTGACTAGGTTAATGGCATAATTTGGGGTGGTGTTCTTCATGACAGTTTTAGATCTATGTCTTATCTAATTGCTGGTAAAATTTCAAGTCAATTTGACCTGTCTAGCTCGAATTATGACCAAATAAACAGTTTAGATCTACGTCTTATCTAATTGCTGGTAAAATTTCAGGTCAATTTGACCTGTCTAGCTCGAATTATAACCAAATGAACAGTTACTGTTCATTTGGTCAGTTTGGTGCAGTGGCAGCCTACTCTCATTCCACTTTGGTCAATTAGTTCACCAAGTTTTAGTCAGTTTTTAGCCATGGTTCCTTAATGAAAATTGTGCTATTTTATGTCTATTTTCATCTCCAATTAGTGGCATATCAATTGGGCTTGTAAAATTCCCGTTTTGGTCCTTCAAAGTAGGTTTGGTCATGCTGCCAGCAGCATGACCAATTGCCCTACGAATTTGACTCCCATGCTAATAATTTCCACACATTTCCTTTGGTCATTATTGACCCTTTTTCAGTCCACAATTGGTCAAAGATATCATTTATGCATTTCTCCAAAATTTGGTTCACAAACCCTAACATTCAAACCCTAATCTCACTAATTCATTGTATTTAACTACATTAATGGTTTTAATGCTAATCATTCAACTAATTAAGGTTTCTACACTCATTCAAACTCATTAAATTCATGCAATTCATACTCCCTTCAACCAGACCAAAATTTCAGCAATGGTCCTTCCCCCATATTTGTTTCATTTAATCAAGTTCCAAGCTCATTTCAAACACTAATTATGCATTTAAATGGAAAAATAAGGAGTTAACATACTAACCTTAACTTAAAGCTTTAATCTCTATCTTTAACTCTTCTTTCTTCTTGTGATTCTTCTTCTCAAGTTGTAATAACAAGCTTTAATGAAGTTTTTAGGGAAGTTATGTTGATTGGGTGAAGCAAATTAAGCTTAAAAGTAAGCTTAAAGAAAAAGCTTTCATAGAGGGTTTTTGGGAAGGAAGTGGGGCGGAAATTGGGAAGGAAGAAGAAAGGATTTTTGTTTTTTTTTTTTTCTTTTCTTTATTTATTTAGGCTTATGGAAGACCACAAAAACTCTAATTAAATAATTCAACTAATTAATTTATTTTTGGCATCATGCATGAGATCATGCATGATATCATCACTTTTGACTTTTTCATTTTCCTCTCTTTTTTTTTATTTTTTTCTATTAGTTCTTTAATTTAATTCTCGATTTCGAAATTCCCTTTTCTCCGATTTTATTTGACAGTTAGGTCAGGAGTCAGCTCTCAGGGTCAATTGACCAAATTGCCACTCGCCGGTTCATCCCGGTTTGCAAATAATCCAATATTTCTTCCGGCTCCCTGACCTAATTATTTGACTGACTTAACAGTTCTTTTTCGTGATTTTCTCTTTTCCACTGTGTTCATAAGGGTCCTAAGGACCGCAGTGTCACTTTTTACAGTTCGAAATTTGAGTTTAAAACGACTTCGCAGTCGTTCCCGAGGAGGTCACTCATCGTTGTGACTCTCGGCTCGTTTGACCTCTTATGTTCTGTTTTTCTTGTTTATACTTAACTAATTAAACATTACTAATTATTTGTGTTTATGGCTTCTGAAGTTGTCTTAAGTGTGATTCTAATCCCCTTAATTTTCCGGACCGACACCGGTCACCGGAACAGTGAAATCTACCAGGCTATGCAAACAGGGGTGTTACATGGTCAACTTTCTTCCTTCCCTTTCTTCTTCAATCTACTTTTCAAGTTGCCAAAATAGGGTTTATCAAGAATTTTTGGGGATTTAATGGAGGATTTTAGGGTTTGTGAAGCTTTAAATTAAGCTTCAATGGAGGAAACAAGAAAGAGATGAGAAAGAAGAGAAGTGGATGGCACTTGATGGAGGAAGAAGACCCATTTTTTTCTTTTAATTTTTAGTATTTATCTTGCTTTTGACTTAGTCAAATTTTGGTTAAATAAAATTATTTTTATTGCATCATGCATAAGGTAAGATAATGATGCAATAATCCACTTTTTTTTCTTTTTTCTATTTTATTTATTTTTATGTCTTAGGAAGGCCACAAATTACTTTAATTGAATTTATTAATTATGATCTTTATGGCATCATACATGTTGTCATGCATGATGTCATCTCCCTACACCTTTTTCATTTTCTTTTTTTTTCTATTTATTTTTCTATTAGTTCTTTAATTTAATTCCCGACTCCAAAATTTTCTTTTCTCTGATTTTATTTGACAGCTAGGTCAGGAGTCAGCTCTCGGGGTCAATTGACCAAATTGCCCCTTGGCGGTTCAATCCGGTTTGTAAATAATTCAATATTTCTTCCGGCTCCCTGACCTAATTATTTGACTGGCTTAACAATTCTTTTTCGCGATTTTCTCTTTTCCACTGTGTTCGTAATGGTCCTAAGGACTGCAGCGTCACATTTTACGATTAGAAATTTGAGTTTAAAATGACTTCGCAACCCTTCCCGAGAAGGTCATCCATCACTGTGACTCTCAGCTCGTTTAACTTCTTATGTTCTGTTTTTCTTATTATACTTAACTAATTGACAATTACTAATTATTTGTGTTTATAGCTTATCTAGTTGTCTTAAGTGTGGTTTTAATCCCCATAATTATCCGGACCGACTCTGATCATCGAAACAGTGAAATATACCAGGCTATGCAAATAGGGGTGATACAATTCTCCCTCCCTTAAAATAATTTCTTCCTCGAAATTTTACCTGGTATCAATCTCTGAACAGTTATGGGTGCTATCTCCTCATATCCTATTCACGCTCCTAAGTAGCTTCCTGGTCTGAATGAT
This sequence comes from Hevea brasiliensis, assembly GCF_030052815.1. NCBI lineage: Eukaryota > Viridiplantae > Streptophyta > Magnoliopsida > Malpighiales > Euphorbiaceae > Hevea > Hevea brasiliensis. The sequence continues at coordinate 54,044,152 of NC_079499.1, forward strand.
GGTTCCTTAGTACTTTAACCAATATTATTTACTCATCCATTGCTTACCTCGTGTGCCAAGTTTCTTATGAGCTTCTGTCATAAGTTAGATTGAAATTCATTTCAATTTTTGAGGTAAGCAAATCTATGTGCTAGTGGATCCTCTTTTCTAGGACCTCGTGTGATCCTATAGGTGAGAACTTAGTTTTACTCTTTTCTTATCAAATCTCTTAATCATTTGATGTAATCTTCAGTTTAGTTTAGAATATTTTAGTCTTTTTCTTACTGTTGTTTTAGTAATTATTTTCTTTTGTAGTCTTTAGTTTCTTGGCCATAGGCCCATAACCATTATCTTACCATCTCCATTTATAACCAAGGCCTATGTGCCATTTTGCACTATCTTGTTAGCTTTAGTTTTACTTATTTCTTTCTTGATAAAATAATTCGGAATATCATTACGCATCTTAAGTAAATTACTTGCCTTGGTGGCAATTCCTCATCTAGTATTTTTCTCATTTCTTACTGTTCTATTTATTTTTATCTATCGATATTCTATAGCTTATTTTGCACTGATGTGTAGTCATTATTTTCTTTTGTACTGAACTATAACCTTTCAATATTCTAACTTTAGAGTTTTAAATCCCAGATTAGGATTTTCAAACTCTTTTCCAATAAGAAAACTTTATCTTATTATGACTGTACCAAAATAAATGCCATTTGCAACTATTCTTATTTTTGTGTACTATTGGGTAGTACGTAGCTCTACATAATGAATCCTAAGTTAGTACTGTAATCTGCAACTTACAGCACAAACATCAAGAATATTGCATAGTTAACTACGATACATCCTAATAGAACAAACTTCCCTATATCTTATTTCTTTTAAATTCACTAATATCTTGAACTTATTTTGATTATGGTACCCACTGACATCTATCAGCAGTAATACCCTTACCCGTATCTAAGGTAGCTATATTACTATAACTTACTTTTAAGTTCTCTTTCCTTACATAATTAAGCTTACTAATTAACTTTACAAATACTTGTGTGCTAGCAAATACTTTTCACTGACAAACTCTTCCAAAATTAATTTTAAAAAGACTAGTCACTAATATATCAAAAAAAAAAAATTTTCTACACATATACATATCTCAGTTAAGAATTAAGAAAATACCAGCAACCATACCAAAAGTCTCATCCTCGTCCTTCTGTCGCATATTGTATACTCTCACTGGAACATCACCTTGTCCTGGTTGATTCATAGTACTTTGACTTCCAGGTGTACTACCCCTACCTCTGCCTCTGCTTCTGCCTCTACCAACTGTTGGTAAACTCTTCAGGGTAGAAACTTGGGCTAATCCTTCTGCCATGGTAAATGATCCATAACGGCGTGGACTTATGCAATCCTTAGCAAAATGACCAGTCCCTCCACAATTGAAACATGCTCCTATAACTCTATAACATACTCCACTATGTGGTTTACCACAAGTCTCGCAAAGTCGATCTGACAGCATTTTTTTGCGTGTTTGTTGAGTTTGCTAATTGGATTGGGATGGTTTCTGTCCAGAAGATATACTTCTACCCGATTTGCGCTAGCTAGATCCTTCAAAATATTTTCTTTTCCCAGAGCCACTCTCAGTAGCTTAACCAGTAACCTTTTCAGTTTTCTCTTTCTCTTGTGTACTCTTTTTCATTGCCCATTCTGATTCTATCCTTTCCAGTTCCAGGGCTTGTGAAATCAATTCAGAAAAATTCTAGTGTCGGAACCCTACCACTTGCATTCTCAAGCTAGGCCTCAACCTAGCCTCAAACCTTTTACATCAGTCTCTGGGGGTGGTGACCAAACTTCCAGCATAATGTCTTAGTCGAGAGAAATCCCGCTCATACTCTGCTACAGTTCTATCCCCTTGCTTCAAACTTAAAAACTCTTGCAGCTTCATGTCTACATAAGTATTAGGGACCCACATTTGTCGAAATTCCCTTAAAAAGTCTGCCCATGTGAGGACTGGTGGCTCTACCAGACTGTAGGGGATGGTCTTTCATCATTCATATGCATCCCTTGGATAAGTGATACTGAATATTCGAACTTCAACTCTTCAGCACACTGTAGTTTTCTAAAAACCCATTCCATCTGTGACACCCCTTACCCGACTACAGTGTAGCCGAGCAAGTTATGCCACTCAGTGTGCCGGAGCACTCTATTTTATCTGATTTTATTACAGTTCTGGATTTATTTATTCAAAAACTTTATTGAAGATTTAGACTATTTTTACTTTTATCAAAATCTAACTAAATTGGAAATTTCAAAAATTTTAACGATAATCCGACAAAGTGTCGGCTGTAATTTGGACTAACAGTTCTTCTGAACCTGCCAAAGACAATTTCAATATATACTCAATTTCTCAAGCTTAATAGTCTCAAAAATTTTCAAACATAATGTATCTCAATACAGTATCCAGATTTCTCAGAAATCTCATTAGATTTTCAATATCCCAATATTCACAAGTATAATCTCATTATAACTCAAATTCAATTCACATACTAAAATACTTACTTTGAATAGCTTCCATAATTCATAGGTTAATTACATGAGTTTATTTTGTACAAGATATACAAATAATTTACAATGTGCTAGGAATGAACAATATACATAACATGTATAAAATGAGCCCTATCTACATGCATTGCTGAGGAGGTGACAATCTTGAACTCTTCTGACACTTCTGCAGATCTGGACTCCAAAAATCTCAGTCGACAGTCTACTGGTTTTACCTTCAGTACCTGCGCGAGGAAGCAATTCCATCGCGCTAAGCATTTCTGCTTAGTGGTGCAATAATATAACCAGAAATAATATATACAAGTAAAGAAAGAAATAAATGATAATTCAGATACTCAAGAATTCAATTTAATTTGGTATGGTATTTATAGTATCAACGATCTTATATACTAGTTTGTTCCTCTTTGGAAGTGCTTAGTTTATAACTTTTCAGTAATACTAGCAGGTATATAATTTATTCTATCTGTATTGTATTTCAAGTCTGTACGGTTCTGCAATTTATATTTTTGTTATGTTTCTTTTGCTAATCTCTTTTGCTTATTCATTCAATACTTAATTTAATTGTACTGGATTTTCATTATACTCAACTTAACTTAGCTGCCTGAATTGAATAATACTTTAATTGACTGCCCAAGTAACCTATACTAGACGACTGGACTAGATAACGGGTCGTTGGCACTGGACACCGCGGTGCCTCGGGCCGTCATACCATGGGACGCAGAACGTCAACCACGTATGCAGTCAGTATGGCTAAAAAGCCATGATATCACATAATTGGCATAAAAGCTATGAATACGGGCATAAAAGCCATGAATACGGGCATAAAGCCATGAATACAGGCATAAAGGCTTTCGCAGTACTGCTAAAACAATACCCTATTGGCATGCCAAACTATCCAAACCAATCTTGTTAGGTATACTAGGGCATTTAATATTTTAAAATATTAATATATTGTGCTTTATGACTTCATTATTTCATGATAAATTTCAATCATAATTCATACATTCATTTGATCATTTATATGATCAACATTCACATCAATTATCCTTTTATACCATTGTATTCAAAATACTTCTCCTCTTTACAATAATGAGAACTAATGTCTCATTCATACATTAATACGGTTTATTTGTCCATTCATTATGTTATTCATATTGATCACAATTCTAAACAATGGTTCACATGTACCATTGTATTCAAAACATTTTTCCTTTCTCATTTATACATTCAAGAATCTACTTATGTAATTACAAATTTTATATTTCAAGTTGAGTTTCTAATATTTTATGAATTCCATTTGTGATGAGCATATGTGTTCTAACTATCTATTCACATCAATTAGGTGACTTATTTTTCATGTTTCAAGTAATCCATGAATATTTCATGGATTTCAAATTTATGGCCTAAATTTCTTTTTAACAATTTTGACTAGGATGCATAGTCCATATTTGTCTTACAATTCTAAGCATTTAAGCTTTGAATTGGTTCTAGGTCTTCATCTTAATTTACTAATCATTTTGATTACTATTCACCTTACTAGTCAACCAAAATGTTGACCTTTTTATACTTAATGAATATATTAATTCTTATTACACCAAGATCCCACATTTTGAGTTTTTACATTTGCTAGTATTAATTGCCAATTGCAATTTAAAGTCCCCTAGATGCATTTCTAATTTCAAATTCTGAATTTCAAGTTTTGGTGTCACTATTCATTTCATTAGTCAACTAAAATGTTGACTTTTACATAAACAATAGGTACATTGATTTTAATACTCCCAACATATCACATTTTGTATTCAAAACTTGTTGGTTTTGGTCACTTTCTCAAAGCTTAGGTCATTTTGGCAAAATTGCCAATTTTTGGTTTTGGTGACACTATTCACCTCATTGGTCAACAAAAATGTTGACTTTTGCATAGAAAATATGTACATTGACTTTGGCACTTCAAACATACCACATTTTTCATTTAAAACTTGTTGGCATTAAGCATTAATACAATTTCTAAGCTTAAACCAAGAGAAGCAAAATTTTCAATTTTGCTAACTCAACTTTACTATTCCATTGGGCACTATTGCAGTAGGAATTTGAGGAAATGGTAAACATGAAAGTTGTTCCTTATTTTGTCTAGTTGAATTTCCTTTTTGAATCACTCCATTTGGAGTTTTGTAGCTCAAGTTATGGCCAAAATAAGTTTAATGTTCACGCATCTGCTCATTCATCTTGCACTTTTGGGTTTTGGCAGATTTTGGTCCAACTTTGGTCAGTAATTTGATCAAGTTAAGTTCATAATTTGGTCTAACTTTCTTCATATGAAATGTTCTACTATGCCTTAGGTTTTCATCGGTTCAAGAATCGCCAAAATCCGAGTTTTCTAGAGAGAGTTATAGCCCTCCATACATTGCTGCTCAAATGAAAATTCTGGAAATCTCAGTACAGTAAACTTCACTTTGCTCAATGATTTGATAAGGTTCTGGTCATAATTTGGGGTAGGTTTCTTCATGAAAGTTGTTTGTCTATGTCTTAACGTGTTTCTGTAAAAATTTCAGATCAATTGACCATTTCTACAGTGAGTTATGGCCAAATGAACAGTTACTGTTCATTTGGTCATTTCTGCAGGAGCTATTTGCAGGGTATCCGGATTGGGGCCAAGTTTTGGTCCTCTTGCTTTGGTCTTTTGGGCATGGTTTCTTCAGCAAAAATGTGCCATTATAAGCCTAGTTTCATGTCTAATTGCCCAAACACTAATTGGACCAACACAGCCCAAGCTATGGCAGTCCAAGTGGACTGAAATTTCAGTCACCCTGCTGCACTCATGGGGCAGCCTACCATTTCAGTTTGTAACACTCTAATGCACCTCAAATTATGGTCAACATACCTCAAATGGTCACTAATTGACCATTAGAATGTTCTTTAACCATTTCATAAGCCAAATCAAATTTTTCACTTCCAAACCCTAGCCCAAGTTCAAGTTTCACCCATATTACCTTAGTTTAACTCACTAATTCATTATCACATGCATATATTCTTTAATCATGATCTTTAGTCCACTTAAAGTCCATCAAAACAATCACTCTCATCCCTTCCTTAGGGCTGCCGAAATTGATGGCATACATACACATAGTTTTTATTCATTTTAGTTACAAATCCTTACTTATTTCAAGTCTTTAACATAGAAATAAAGAGCTTTAGGTGTATATGTGCACTAACCTTGAATGGGGCATAATTTCCAGCCACCCAAACTCCTTTCTTTCTTCCTCTTTTGGCTGCCTAGAGGTTGCTCAAGTTGCTAGGTTAATTTTTTGTGAAGCTAGGTTATGATTTTGTTGGGTAGAAATGGGTGAATCAAGCTTTGAAAAGCTTGAATATGCTTAGCTATGGAAGAGGTCACGTATTGGAGGAAGAAGAAGAAGAAGAAGAAGAGCAGAATTTTTAGGTCCATTTGTCTCTTTTATTGGTTAAGTAAATGGTTGGTTAAATGTGATTGGTGGGAAACTCTTAGATGACATCATATGATGTCAAAATTGACATTTATTGTCATTTTTCTTTCCTCTTCTTCTCTACCCATTTTCACTTTAATTTTTAGTAATATTTATTCATATTTTAGACCATAATAATTATTTACTTAACTGGACAAGTCGGCCAAAAATCACCTCTGAAGGCGAAATGACCAAAATGCCCTCCGTTTGGCTTAACGGGTCAAAATTGGCTGTACCGATTGAAAAAATTTTCTAAATATTTTCTTGGCATTCTAATGCCATGGGAACCTCAATAACCCTTCTCTGGAGTCCCAAAAATTATTTTATGAATTTTTTTCTGGGTCTAGGGCTCCTCGTTTCGAGAACCGCAACTTACCTCTGGTTACCCATCGCTTGGGCACCGGCTCGTTTAACTTGGTTGTATTTTATTTCTAAAATTTTTTCTAAATTTTTCTTATTAATATTTGAGTTAATTATGGTCCCTCACTTTGATTTAAATATTTTTCCGGACGTTCTAGCTGTCCGGACCAACACCGGTCACCGGAACAGTAGAATGTACGGAGTTGTTACCGGGAGGGTGTTACAACTCTTCCCCTGTAATTTAAATTTCGTCCTCGAAATTTATCTGGTGTAAATAGTCGAGGAGCTATCACCTCCTTATTTCTTCACCTTTCCGTGTTATCATACTTCACTTTCTCCTAGTCTCAATCCTATCCTCAAACAGTTATGTACTCATCATTTTTCATCTTAAATATAGTCTCCTTCTTATTTCCATTCGCTATCGCATTGTCTCTTCACTCTCTTATTCCATACCCTAACCTAAAATAAACAGGAAATACAGATCTGCAATAGTGTCACCTCGACTCTTATGAATGCAATGCATGATATGCAATCTATCTATGTCCAGAAACGCCTAAACCGCGCTCTGATACCACTAAATGTGACACCCCTTACCCGACTACAGTGTAGCCGAGCAAGTTATGCCACTCAGTGTACCGGAGCACTCTATTTTATCTGATTTTATTACAGTTCTGGATTTATTTATTCAAAAACTTTATTGAAGATTTAGACTATTTTTACTTTTATCAAAATCTAACTAAATTGGAAATTTCAAAAATTTTAACGATAATCCGACAAAGTGTCGGCTGTAATTTGGACTAACAGTTCTTCTGAACCTGCCAAAGACAATTTCAATATATACTCAACTTCTCAAGCTTAATAGTCTCAAAAATTTTCAAACATAATGTATCTCAATACAGTATCCAGATTTCTCAGAAATCTCATTAGATTTTCAATATCCCAATATTCATAAGTATAATCTCATTATAACTCAAATTCAATTCACATACTAAAATACTTACTTTGAATAGCTTCCATAATTCATAGGTTAATTACATGAGTTTATTTTGTACAAGATATACAAATAATTTACAATGTGCTAGGAATGAACAATATACATAACATGTATAAAATGAGCCCTATCTACATGCATTGCTGAGGAGGTGACAATCTTGAACTCTTCTGACACTTCTGCAGATCTGGACTCCAAAAATCTCAGTCGACAGTCTACTGGTTTTACCTTCAGTACCTGCGCGAGGAAGCAATTCCATCGCGCTAAGCATTTCTGCTTAGTGGTGCAATAATATAACCAGAAATAATATATACAAGTAAAGAAAGAAATAAATGATAATTCAGATACTCAAGAATTCAATTTAATTTGGTATGGTATTTCTAGTATCAACGATCTTATATACTAGTTTGTTCCTCTTTGGAAGTGCTTAGTTTATAACTTTTCAGTAATACTAGTAGGTATATAATTTATTCTATCTGTATTGTATTTCAAGTCTGTACGGTTCTGCAATTTATATTTTTGTTATGTTTCTTTTGCTAATCTCTTTTGCTTATTCATTCAATACTTAATTTAATTGTACTGGATTTTCATTATACTCAACTAAACTACTAGGGTATCGATAAATACCCATACAAAAATTCTTCAATTGTGCTGTTCTCTAACTGTAGCAGCTTGCTTTGCTGCTAAGTCCTTTTCTCTATCTGCGACAGCAAGTTAAAGCTATTGCTGAGTATATAAGTACTCAGTGGTGTACAATAAAGCATAAAATGCAAAATATAAAACATTTATGAACAAATCATCATTCAAAAATCTCATAATCGCATTTCACATTTTTTTTTCTCAAATCACATTTATAACAAATCATAATTTTCAAAACTTAATATAGCACAACTTGATCAAACAATTTAATAAACATAGTGTTGCCAAACAATAACACAACTTAGGCCATGACACAAAATTTCTGAACATGCCGTGTGTATATCACGACAAGGCAAACACCCTCACTAATCGAAATCAATGAGGGAGGTGGCTAGCTAGCTAATGAGTACTCATCCACACTCACCCCTCAGACTGGGAAGCCAGAGAGGGAGGAAACTGATCAAATATCATACTCACCCCACAAGTGGAGGAGGAACATATTAATATTGCCATGCCAAGTGTGAATAAAAACATTTTAAATCAAATTATTCAAACATTTCATACAATTCACAAATCATAATTCATTCCAAACTTTTCATTTACAAAGTAGGCAACACACTATTTTTCAAATAAGATTTTCAAAGCCATAACTAAATTCAAAACCATATTGTTCAAATATTTCATACAAATCAATAATTAATTTTCCTTCCAAATTTTCATTGTAAAATAGGCGACACAACATTCTCGAAATTCATAATGAACAAAAACATTCACAATGTATAACAAATCAATTTCCATTATGAAAACTATAATTTAAAATTTTTATGCACAAACACAATCAATTTTCAAAATCAAATTTCCATTAACAAGTGGCAATACCATAGTTCTCAAAACCCATAATTAACATAATGCATACAAATCAAGTTTTCAGTGGAAAAACAATAATTTAAAGTTATTATGCACAAACCTGGACTTAATTGCCTCTAGGCCTTCCGGGTCTTTTTCAGTTGAAACACAAAATTATAGTGTTTCGGTATCTTATTTCACAGTAAATCTAATAATTAATTCATAAATACTTAATTCCAGCCCAAATATGCTTAAACTAACATTCTTGAAAATTTTCATTTTGGAGTTATTATTCATGATACTATTCAAGTCAATTTGTTGACTTTCTAAGGCTTAATAGGCTTGGGAACACTAACTTCACCCACATACCACATTTTGGTTACCAAACTTATTGGTTTTGGTCATTTTCTCAAATTCTAAGTCTTTTAGGCAAATTTATAATTTTCCAGTTTTTGTGTCCTAAGTTGCACTGTTCCATTGGTCATTTTACTGTTAGAACTTGGCAAAACTTTCTTCATAGGAAATGTTCTCTATTGTCTTAAGTTTATTCTCCTTTTTGAATCACTCCAATTGGAGTTTTGTAGCTTAAGTTATAGCCATTTTAACCATTGTTGCCGGATTGGACTCTGCCCAATTTTCTGGGCAAATTTTGGTTCTGGCAGTTTTGGGTCACCAAAATTGGGTGGCCAAACGACTTGGTTAATGGCATAATTTGGGTTTGTGTTTTTCATGAAGTTTTAGGTCTATATCTCATCTAATCACTGGTAAAATTTCAGGTCATTTTGACCTACCTTGCTCAAGTTATGGCCACTGTTCATTTGGTCATTTTGTACAGGGACAGACTGAGATTTTTCAAGTTTGGTCAATTTGTTTACTAGGTTTTGGTCACTTTTTGGGCATGCTTCCTAAATGAAAATTGTGTCATTTAGTGTCTATTTTCATTCCCAATTGGTCTCATACCAATTGGACTTGTAAAATTTCATTTTTGGTCCTTCAAAGTTGACTTTGTCATGCTGCCAAAATTGTGTCATTTAGTGTCTATTTTCATTTCCAATTGGTCTCATACCAATTGGACTTGTAAAATTTCATTTTTGGTCCTTCAAAGTTGACTTGGTCATGCTGCCAACAGCATGACCATACTCCATCCAAATTTGGCCTCAATTCCAACCATTCCAACACACTTCATTTAGTCACCATTGACCATTTTTCACTTCAAAATAGGCCAAAGACATCATTTACCAAATTCTCACATTTTTGTCTCTAAACCCTAAGTGTCCAAAACCCTAACTCACTAACTTGTTGTATTTAACTAATTTCAAGCATACTAACATTACTTCTATACTCATGTAAGCTTACCTTCACTTTGAATTCAATCAAATTCATGCACACACATCAAAACCCTATCTGGCTGAATTTTCCTTTAATCCTCCAACAATTAATTTCTTTTCATTTTAAGCATAATCCTAAGTTAATTGAACGATGAACATAAACATTTAACTAAAATATTCAAGTTTAGATCACTAACCTCTCTTTAAAGCTCAAATCCTTCAATTGGTCAACTTTCTTCCTTCCCTTTCTTCTTCAATCTACTTTTCAAGTTGCCAAAGTAGGGTTTATCAAGAATTTTTGGGAATTTAATGGAGGATTTTAGGGTTTGTGAAGCTTTAAATTAAGCTTCAATGGAGGAAACAAGAAAGAGATGAGAAAGAAGAGAAGTGGACGGCACTTGATGGAGGAAGAAGACCCATTTTTTTCTTTTAATTTTTAGTATTTATCTTGCTTTTGACTTAGTCAAATTTTAGTTAATTAAAATTATTTTTATTGCATCATGCATGAGGTAAGATGATGATGTAATAATCCACTTTTTTTTTCTTTTTTCTATTTTATTTATTTTTATGTCTTAGGAAGGCCACAAATCACTTTAATTAAATTTATTAATTATAATCTTTATGGCATCATGCATGATGTCATGCATGATGTCATCTCCCTACACCTTTTTTATTTTCTTTTTTTTTATTTATTTTTCTATTAGTTCTTTAATTTAATTCCTAACTCCAAAATTTTCTTTTCTCTGATTTTATTTGATAGCTAGGTCAGGAGTCAGCTCTCGGGATCAATTGACCAAATTGCCCCTCGCCGGTTCAAACCGGTTTGTAAATAATTCAATATTTCTTCCGGCTCCCTGACCTAATTATTTGACTGGCTTAACAATTCTTTTTCGTGATTTTCTCTTTTCCACTGTGTTCGTAATAGTCCTAAGAACCACAGCGTCACATTTTACGTTTCGAAATTTGAGTTTAAAATGACTTCGCAACCCTTCCCAAGAAGGTCACCCATCGCTGTGACTCTCGACTCATTTAACTTCTTATGTTCTGTTTTTCTTATTATACTTAACTAATTGACAATTACTAATTATTTGTGTTTATAGCCTATCTAGTTGTCTTAAGTGTGGTTCTAATCCCCTTAATTATCCGGACCGACTCCGGTCACAGGAACAGTGAAATATACCAGGCTATGCAAATTGGGGTGTTACAAGCTTCCTGTCCTGAATGATGGTTCCACAGCACTTTAACCAAGTGTATCTGTTTATTCCTCAGCTGCTTCACCTCACTAATTATTTGTGTTTATAGCCTATCTAGTTGTCTTAAGTGTGGTTCTAATCCCCTTAATTATCCGGACCGACTCCGGTCACAGGAACAGTGAAATATACCAGGCTATGCAAATTGGGGTGTTACAAGCTTCCTGGCCTGAATGATGGTTCCACAGCACTTTAACCAAGTGTATCCGTTTATTCCTCAGCTGCTTCACCTCATAAGCCAAAATTTCTATGGGTTCTTCATCATATGAGAGGTCTAGATTTATCTCAATCTCTCCAACTTGTAGTACATGAGATGGGTCAGATTTGTACCTCCTTAACATGGACACATGGAAGACACTGTGTATCTTTTCTAGCTTTGGAGGTAATGCCAACCGATATGGCAAAGGACCCACTCTTTCCAGAACCTCATTTGGTCCGATAAAGCGAAGACTCAGTTTTCCCTTTCTGCCAAATCCCATAATCCTCTTCCAAGGAGAAACTTTGAGGAATACCTTATCACCCACTGCATATTCAATATCTCTTCTCTTCAGATCAACATAGGACTTCTGACGGTATAATGCAGCCTTGAGTCTATTTTTGATCAATCTGATCTTTTTCTCTATCTGCTGAATAATTTCTGGCCCAATCATTTTTCTTTCACCTACTTCATCTCAACATAGGGGAGTTCTGCACTTTCTGCCACACAAAGCTTCATATGGAGGCATCCTAATGCTTGATTGGTAGCTATTGTTATAAGCAAACTCAATCAAAGGCAAGTGTATATCCTAACTACCTTCAAACTCAATCACACAAGCCCGTAGCATATCCTCCAATATGTGAATTACCCTTTCAGACTGGCCATCTGTCTGTGGGTGGAATGCTATGCTGAAGTTCAATCTAGTTCCTAGGGCTCTCTAAAGACTACCCCAGAATCTAAAAGTGAACCTAGGATCTGTCACACCCTACCCCTCTGTAAGGCATAACATGATCCCGTAGTATACCTAATGAATTACCAACTCCGTCTACTGATAACCCATTAAATACACTACAAGGGATTTTAAAAACTTTTATTACTTCTTTTACAGTGGTGAGCACTATTTACAGGTGTTAAAAACCTTTTTGAACTGAAGTGATAGAACTAACACATTTGAATTATTTGGAATTTCTATAAAAATTTTGGCAGAGTGCCATCTATATTTTGGATAAAACAGTTCTTCAGAAAAACTTGTAAAAAGCACTTCAATATATATTTCCAAATCTCAACTCCAACATGTTTCTCAACACAACATATTTCTCAACTCAAATCCATAGTAATTTTTCAAAGACTGAGATACAAGAAATATAATACAATTTTTATTTTACAAGTCAAAATAACTCATAATTTATTTTACAACTTTAATGTACAATTTTAATTTACAACTGCTCAAAACCAAGAACACTATATATATACAGTGAATATACATTACAATATAAAATGCAGAATATGGTATACTCAATATACCCGATGATCTCTCAATATAGTACTAGCAGCTTAGTCTGCACATCAATCTGTCTACTGCGCGGCAATGAAAAGCTATCGCTGAGTAAAATTTACTCAGTGGTGCACAATAACAATTTGAAATGCGATATATAAATCTTTTATTGGCAGTTCACAAATCAAATGATTCATAATTCCATTTCACAATTTACAAAATTCATCTAACACAAATTTGATCAAATAACTGAGTAACACAATGTTGCCAATCGATAACATAATTTAGGCCATGACACAATTTTTCCACACATGCCGTGTTGTACACCACGACAAGACACACTCACCCCAATAATCGAAATCAATGAGGGAGGAAGCTAGCTGAATAATGAGTACTCATCCACACTCACCTCAGACTGGCAAGTCAAAGAGGGAGGACTATAATCACACTCACCCCAGACTGATAGGTCAAAGAGGGAGAAATATATCACACTCACCCCATAAATGGAGGAGGAACATAGTAACAGTGTCATGCCAAGTGTGAATCAAAACAATTTCAAATCACAATATTTCATACAAACCATAAATCACATTTTATCTCAAAATTTCCATTTGCAAGGTTGGTAACACAATAATTTCCAAATAGTATTCTCAAAACCAAAGCAATAAAAAAAATTATTCATAACTCATTTCTCCAAATAAATTTGCTAGTAAAAGTAGTGAATATAAAAGTATTGTGCACGGACATAATTTAAAACTATAATGTTGAATTAAATTTTTAAGTAGAAAATGAGAAGTCAAACTTATTGTGCACAAACACAATTTAAAATAATAACATAGAAATAATCATAATTTATTTCAATTGAAAAATTCAAAAGAAATACTTATTATGCACAAACCTCTGATAACTGTCTCTTGGCTCTGACTCAGTGTTTCCTTCCCCTCCCTGAGTCTTTGCTAACTGAGAAACACAATTTGAAGTGTTTCAGTACTCATTTAAACTGTCTCTAACGATAATGCTTGATAATTAATTCACTAAATTCATTTATTCGCTTAGTCAACCTACTATGTCGACCCTTGGTACATTCTAGGTAATTTAGGTTTTAATGTCATTAATATGTCACATTCGATATTCTTTTAGGGTTGGTACATGTTACCAAATTCATTTCCGTGTATACTGTATTTTCTTGCGATTTGCTGGATTCCGGGATACTAGTTTGACCTAGCCGAACCACCTAGTTCCCTCGATTTTCGGGTTTCGGTCAAAACTACAAACTTTTAGATCTATGTCTTATTGCACGCAGGGCAAAATTTCAGGTCATTCTGAGTTATGTAGACCAAGTTATGGTCATTTTACTATTGCTGATCAAATTGCACCAAAATTGGTCACTTTAGGTCACTTTAGGTTCGGCCAGTTTTTGGACCCGAACTTGTGCAAGCTTTTTGACTTACTTATGGTCATTTCTGGGCTTTGGTGTCTTCATAAGACTTGTAGATATGGTTCTTAACTATTCATGGTTAAAATTTCAGGTCAATATGACCTGTTTTGAGTGAGTTATGGCCTAAACACTAACTGCTGCCCAAATGGTCAATTTTCAGGTCTCATTTGCACTTAATCGGGATTTGGTCATTTTTCAAGCTACCTTGCAAACAGAATTTTGGCAAGCTTCCTTCATGAAAGTTGGCACATTTTGTGCGTAGTTTCACCTAAAATTGTTCTCATACCAATTGGAGCTACACACTTAAAGTTATAGGCCTAAAACTCAAACTGCCTTATTGAAATTCTTGCATACACATCAAGCATCACTTTTAACACTCACCAAACTTAACATTCAAACCAATTCTGGTTGTACCACAACCTAAACATAATTCACAACACATTATAGGTCATTTTGGCAGCTTACAATTACATTCAACATACACCAACAAGTGCAGGATTTTTCAATCCAATTTACAACAATTCAATCACCTTTTTATGCTCATTTACATGTCCCACTTCACACCACCTTACACACACTCAAACTGCCATAACAACCAACACATTTTAACATCATTATTCCATAAACCAAGCATGAATTTCAGCATTCTTCAAGGGTTAGCAAACTGCCACAATGGTACACTTACATTCCATTACTTTCCAAGCTTTAAGTTTCATTTTACCTTTACATATACTAAGTATACATCACCTAAACAATTTCCTACACAATATACATTTAATCAATCATTTAATTCACCATTTACAAGCACAATTAAACTGCCTTCAAGGTGCTTCCATGGCTGCCAAAAGTGCACATTCCCATTCAACATCAAAACTCAAAAATTCCTCCATAAATCAAACACCCATAACATGCTTACAAACTTTAACAAAGCAATATTCAAAAACTCAAACTTACCTATGGATGAGACTTCTCAAATCTTCACTAAACTTCTTGATTTTGGTATCAAACTCTTCCTTGTGATGTGGCGATAAACTTTAATGAAGACAAGTGTGGGAAAAGATGGCTTGATCATGGAGTTGTAATGGTTTGAAGGTGGGTGGCCATGGGAGGGTTTGGAAGCTTTCATGCGGCAATGGAACTTTTAAATTGAATAAGATGACTTGCAGATTGGTTAGTGGATTTACACCTGCCCATTGAGTATTTAATTTAATCCATAGTGGTCCACTCACCTTAATTAAACTATATTATATGTTTTAATTGATAATTACACCATTTACTCTCCATTTTTGCTATTTACATTAGGTACCCCTAAATTAATTTTTCATTATATTTTTCAAGTGTAATATTATTTATTTTTAATGGAAATTTAGGTCAAAAGACAATTCGGGATGTCAAATGACCACAATGCCCCTGTTCGGGTTGCATTGCCGATTTTTCGGTAACACCGGGTTTTGTCCGTTTTTCGATTTCTCACTTTTCTTTGTACTAATTATTTAATTTTTCTTTGATATTTCTAATGATATTTATACTTCAATAAATATTTATTCGAGTCCTAAAAATATTTTCCAGGGTTCCCCGCGGTCCAGGGCTAGTCAACGGTCCACGCCGTGACTTCCCGGTGCGGTCACCCATCGCTAGGGTTCTCGGCTCGCTTAACTTAGTTGCATTTCTTTACTATTATTTTTCCTTTATTTTTCTTGTATTTTCTTTTCTTGTATTTCATTATTTAATGTCTCCTCACTCATATCGAATTGTAGTTCTAGGCATTCTAGCTGTCCGGACAACACTGGTCACCGGAACAGTAGAACGCACTACCAAACTTAGGGGTGTTACGGGATCTCTGTCAGATACAATTGATACTGGCACTCCATATAGTTTTACAATTTCATATATGTACAATCTAGCCAATCTCTCTAGGCTATAGTCCATCTGAACTGGCAAAAAGTGAGCAGACTTGGTCAGTCTGTCAACAATAACTCATACTGCATCATGACTATCCTGTGTCCTCAGAAGTCCCATAACAAAATCCATAGTTATTCATTCACATTTCCACTCTGGTACTGGCAATGGATGTAACAAACCAGCTGGAACTTGATGTTCTGCCTTTACTTGCTGACAAGTTAGGCATTTGGAAACAAATTTAGCTATATCCCTCTTCATACCCATCCACCAGTAATGCTCTTTCAGCCCTCTGTATATTTTAGTTCCACTAGGGTGCATAGCAAAAGGAGACTCGTGTGCTTCTTTCATAATGATCTGTCTCAATTCCACATCACTAGGAATGCACATTCTGCCCTGATGTAGCAATAAACCATCATCTCTCACAGAGAATTCAGGTTTCTTGCCTTGCTGGACTTCTTTCAGTAGCTTTTGATATTTTTCATCACTCTGAGCAGCCATTCTGATCTGATCAATCAACACTGGCTGTACATGCCATGCAACTACTGTCTATCCCTCATCATCAATCTCCAAACTGGCATGTTGTGCTTTCAACTCATGTACCATGGACAAAGGAGAAACTCTGAGACTTGCCATAATCTTACGACTTAAGGAGTTAGCCACCACATTTGCTTTCCCTGGCTGATAGTCTATTAAGCAATCATAGTCTTTAATCAGTTCTAGCCATTTCCTCTGCCTCAAATTCAATTCCTTCTGGGTGCCTAAGTACTTCAAGCTCTTGTGATCTGTGTAAATATAGCATTTCTCTCCATACAAATAGTGTCTCCAGATCTTCAGAGCAAAAACAATAGCTGCTAGCTCCAAATCATGTGTTGGGTAATTCTTCTCATGCGGTTTTAGCTGGAGTGATGCATAAGCAATGACATTCCGATCTTGCATCAGTACACAGCCTAACCCATTGTGAGAAGCATCACTATAAACTATGTATTCTTTACCCGGGGTAGGTAAAGTAAGGACTGGAGCTTTAGTCAAACACCTCTTCAACTCATCAAAACTCAGCTGGCATTTATCTGTCCACTGAAATTTTATATCTTTCCGAAGTAGCTTGGTCAGTGGAGAAGCTAACATAGAAAACCTTTCACAAATCGATGGTAATATCCAGCTAAACCCAGAAAACTGCAAATTTCTGTGATATTCCTAGGCGGCTTCCAATTAAGGATAGCTTCTACCTTACTAGAATCTACCTTGATCCCTTTAGCTGACACAACATGTCCCAAGAAGGAGATTTCTTTCAGCCAAAATTCACATTTCGACAATTTGGCATATAGTTTTTTCTTCCTTAGAGTCTGCAGTACAATTCGCAGATGTCTGTCATGCTCCTCTACATTCCTCGAATATATCAAAATATCATCAATAAACACCACCACAAACTGGTCGAGATATGGTCTGAAGATAGTGTTCATCAGATCCATAAAAGCAGCTGGAGCATTTGTTAGCCCGAATGGCATTACTAGAAACTCATAGTGGCCATATCGAGTTCTGAAAGCAATCTTTGGAATACTCTGCTCTTGCACCTTCAACTGATAATAACCATATCGCAAATCAATTTTGGAGAATACAGCTGCATCCTTCAACTGATCAAACAGATCATCAATGCGAGGCAATGGATATCTGTTCTTTATTGTCACCTTATTCAACTGCCGGTAGTTAATACATAAGCAAAGAGTGCCATCTTTCTTCTTAACAAACAATACTGGCGCTCCCCAAGATGACACACTAGGGTGAATGAAGCCCGTTTCAAGTAGTTCTTACAACTGTACCTTCAACTCCTTCAACTCTACTGGTATGGTATACTAATTTGACCTAGCCGGACGACCTAGTTCCCTCGGTTTTCGAGTTTCGGTCAAAACTACAAACTTATAGTCTATGTCTTATTGCACGCGGGACAAAATTTCAGGTCATTCTGAGTTATGTAGACCAAGTTATGGTCAATCTACCAATGCTGGACAGAATGTACCAAAATGGTAGGTTTAGGTCATTTTTAGGTCACTTTTGGTTCGGCCAGTTTTTGGACCTGAACTTGTGCAAGCTATTTGGCTTGGTTCTGGCTATTTCTGGGCTTTGTTGTCTTCATAAGAATTGTAGATATATGTCTCACTATTCATGGTAAAAATTTCAGGTCAATTGGACCTGTTTTGAGTGAGTTATGGCCAAAACACTAACTGCTGTCCAAATGATAAATTTTCAGGCTTTCAAAGCACTAATCCGGATTTGGTTATTTTTCAAGTCACCTTCCAAGCAGAATTTTGGTAAGCATCCTTCATGAAAGTTGGCACTTTTTGTGCCTAGTTTCACCTCCAATTGGTTTCATAACAATTGGAGCCACACACTTAAGATTCTAAGCCAAAACATACACTTCCCTATTATACATTATTCACCCTTTACCAATTTACACATCCTATGCTTACCAAGTTATTTCCTTCATGCCAATTCTGATTTATACCATACCATTAACACATTTTACTTCACATTGTTGGTCATTTTGGCAGCTTGTAACCACACTCAATATGCACTCTATAACACAGAATTTTTCAAGTCCAATTACTAATAATTTAACCACATGACATAGCTCATTTACATGTCTAAATTCAAACCTTTATACACATATACATGCTGCCATAACAAGTGCCATAATTCAACAATATAATTCCATAAACCAAACCATGAAATAACACATTTTGATTTACACTTCAAAGTTGCCGATTTGTACATCTCTTTCAATTAACTTCCAAGCTTCCAAAATCATACCTTACACATGGAATTCAAGTACCATACAATCAAACCTATAAATCATCATTCAAACCACTATTTACATGCAAGTATAAACTGTTCTTATTGAAGTTTCATGGCAGTCAAAATGTACCTCTCCATTAACTCATCAAACTTCAAAAATCCTTTCACAAATCAACTATCCATAACATCCATTCAAGGTTTAATGAAACAAGAATAAAAAATACATACTTACTACTTTTGAAATTCTTCAAAACCTCACAAAAACTTAATTTTATTGCTGCCTATCTACTGCCCAAGTTGTGTAGAACAACTTTAGTGAAGGAAAATGTAAAGATCATGGCTTGAAGATGAAGGAGTGAAGCTTGCATGGAGCTTGGAAGCTTTGGCCATAGAGGTTTTCCTTCAAGGGAATTTCGGCTGGTTTTGGCAAGGTGAGGAAGATGAAGTTTCTGTCCAAAATATGCTTAGTGGTCCACTTAAGTGGAGTTAGTGGAGCACCATCACCCATTTTAATGTTTATTTATTCTAAAGTTCTCAAATTATCACATTTAACTCCTATCTTTTGCTATTTAAATTAGGTACCACCAATTTAATTTTTCATGACATTTTCCAAGTGTAACATCATTTATTTTTAATGGAAATTTAGGTTAAAAGACAACTCGGGGTGTCAAATGACCACAATGCCCCTGTTCGGGTTACATTCCCAATTTTTCGGTAACACCGAGTTTTGTCCGTTTTTCGATTTTTCATTTTTCTTTGTACTAATTATTTAATTTTTCTTTGATATTTCTAATGATATTTATGCTTTGATAGATGTTTATTTAAGTCTTAAAAATACTTTTCAGGGTTCCCCGCGGTCCAGACCTAGTCAACGGTCCAAGCCGCAACTTCCCGGTGCGATCACCCATCGCTAGGGTTCTTGGCTCGTTTAACTTGGTTACATTTCATTGCTATTATTTTTCCTTTGTTTTTCTTGTATTTTCTTTTCTTGTATTTCATTATTTTATATCTCCTCACCCATAACTAAGTGTAGTTCTGGGCATCCTAGCTATCCGGACAACATTGGCCACAAGAACAGTAGAACGCATTACCGAACATAGGGGTGTTACATAGTATGTCTAGTATGATTGGTTTGGATAGGTTGGCATGCCAATAGGGTTCCAATAGCAGTACTGCATATGGCTTCATACCATTTCGTGATTTATGGTATATAGTGTCATCTTGTGATATTATGGCTTTTGGCCATTTTGATACACTTGATATACTTGGCCTTGTGCTCGATGGTTATTATGGCTCATTAGCTATTCTGTTGCACACTTGGTAGATACTTTGTGACTGATGGTATGATGGCTCGAGGTACTTGATATCTAGTGCTAGTTTATCCGTTTATCTAGTCCAGTCACTGGTATAGGTTACTTGAGCAACCAAATAAGTTTTAATAATTTATAACCAAATAATGAACATAAAAAGTACTGAATGAATAATATTACGAATAATTACGAAGAATTTAGCCTGCATAAAATAATACCATAATTTTTGCACATTCAATTATTTTAGTTTATTTTTATTTTATATTGGCACCACTAAGTTGTATTGCCTAGCGTGTTGCTTATTGCCACGTGTAGGTACTGGAGACACAGAGTGAGAACCTAGCTAACCTCAGACTGGGTGAGAGTCAAATTTGCATTGTGTACAGTGTCACTACATCTGCAGTGTATTTTGGTAGGACTCACTGTCACACCTTATCCCTTGTAAGGCATGACATGTTCCCGTAGCATACCTAATGAATTACCGAACTACACCTACCGATAACCCATTAATTATGCTACAAGAGATTTTAAACAAATCATAGCTTTTTATCTTATCAATTCTTTTGCGTTTAATGAAGTATTTACTTCAGTTGTGAAGCACAGTTCTATCAGAGTCCTACTTGCTATGGTTGCTCTTCATAATCTAGAGCTTGAGCAACTAGATGTGAAGACAACATTTTTGCATGGTGAGTTAGAGAAGTAAATTTATATGAGTCAGCCTGAGGAATTTGTCATTCCAGGTATGGAAAACTATGTTTGCTTACTTAAGAAATCTTTATATGGTCTGAAATAGTCTCCTAAGTAGTGGTACAAAAGATTTGATACATTCATGGTTTGTAATGGCTTTAACCGTAGTTCATATGACAGTTGTGTGTATCATAAGAAGCTTTCAGATGATTCCTTTGTTTATTTGTTGTTGTATGTGGATGATATGCTTATTGCTGCTAAAAACATGTCACAAATTAACATTTTGAAAAAGTAGTTGAATGATGAGTTTGAGATGAAGGATTTGGGTGTTGCAAAAAAGATATTGGGAATAGAAATTACCAGGGTTAAAAGTGTTGGGAAGCTTTTCTTGTCTCAACAGGCCTATGTTGAGAAAGTGCTTAAGCATTTTAACATGAATAATGCTAAGCTTGTGACTATTCTGTTTGCTGCCCATTTCAAGTTATCTATAGACATGTCACCAAAAACAGATGAGGAGATGGAGCACATGTCTAGTGTTCCCTATTCGAGTGCTGTTGGTAGCATCATGTATGCTATGGTATGCACCCAACTTGACATTTCACATGCAGTTAACGTTGTGAGTAAATACATGGTGTGTCCTGGGAAAGAGCATTGGCAGGCAGTGAAATGGATTTTGAGGTATTTGAAGGGTACTACAGATGTTGGTCTGACATTTGATAGGGCCAAGATGAGTGATTCAATTGTTGGCTATGTGGATTCAGATTTTGCAGAGGACATAGACAAGAGGAGATCTTTAACAGGTTATTTGTTTACTCTTTCTGAAAGTGATATCAGTCGGAAGGCAACATTGCAAGCTACAGTTGCTTTGTCTACCATAGATACTGAATATATGGCCTTAGCAGAGGCAGCAAAAGAAGTTTTATGGTTACAAGGTTTGGTGGGTGATCTCGGGCTGATACAGAACAAGGCAACAGTATTTTGTGATAGCCATAGTGTAATACATCTCACAAAGAATCAGATGTACCATGACCGAACTAAGCACATTGATGTCAGATATCACTTCATTCAGGACGTTTATCTAAGGAGATTGTAGTTATGTAGAAAGTCTCTACACATGATAATCCAGCAGATATGATAACCAAAGGAGTCCCAGTTAGCAAGTTTAGGCATTGCTTAGACTTGGTTGGTGTTTGTAGTGCTCAGTAATGCCCTTGCGAGAGCATATGGCAAGACAGAGTGTTTGTGGTTATTTTATTGATGATAGAGGAAATTCAAGCCAAGGGGAAGAATTCTTATTTTTGTGGCTTTGAATTTTGAATATGTTTTTCATGGACTCGAATTATGACCCAACTCGAAAGTTTCATGCTATGACCCAATTAGGATAAAAAGTGAGATCTGTGGTGGTAGCGGAGGCACGGGCTGATGGGCTCCGACCCAAAGCCCACCACTGATCTCCTTGGGGGTGTGGGGCTAACACCCCCGCAGTATGGACCAGTATAAGTATTGTAATATTCTACCCTTAGCAATAGTGTTGTGAGATATTCGAGAAACACACTGACGTTAGGGTTTGAGAGTTCTGATTGATTGTATCTTACTCTTTTCATCATAGTGGAACTTTTTCTCTTATCTTGCCCGTGGACGTAGACCTTACGATTGAACCACGTTAAATCCTGTGTTATTCTTCTTCTCTTTTTAATACTATATGATTGTGCGATTTGTGTGTGTGCCTTAGATTTGTGTGCTTGTTATAATAATAGGTTATGATGCCATCTAAGATTCCAAAATGAAACACCATCCACCTAATCACCCATGCCACTCACAAGCCCATCTGGCAAGGAAGAAAGAGTAAATAGTCTTGCAAAATTAAATTTTAAAGGCCTATTCGAAACTCACTTGTCATGCCAAAACCTTAATGAGTTTCCATTTCCAATTACAAACATAAGATTCTCCAATAATGAGAGACCAGCCACTAGAGCACTAGCCAAAAGTTGAACGTCTCTCCATACAGGTGATAGTGAAGAGCTCACTGCTAAAGGAATACCGCATTCAAATAGAAAGTGATATTTCAACTCTAAAACCATAGCCCATGAAGAATCCCTTTTGGCTCTGAAGTCGCCACAGCCACTTAAAGAGAAGTGACTGATTATGAAGGAGGAGGTTAGTAATTCCTAAACCACCTTTCTTCTTGGTTTTTGTCAACGAAGCCCATCCAACCAAGTGAATAAAACATTTTCATTTTTATTGTTAATTTGTCGTTAATCTATTATTGATCTGTTGCTAATAAGAGAATAAATTATTCTCAATTTTCGTCATTGATCTCTTGCTAATCCATTGTTGATCCTTGCTACAAGCGAACGAATTAAACCCATTGCTAGAGGGCTTATATTTTGTAGTCTAAATTTGCTTGATTCAATGTGACGATCCTTGAATAGCAACTAGTTATGCCTTTATAGGAATATGCAAGCCCTACAATGACTTGATAGGTATCTAAACCAAAGGATGCATTGATAGGAAGTTTTTATTTTCTTTGAAAAAAAGAAAGTTTTAAGGTAGAAAGTAGAATTAAGAAAAGATGATGAAAGGACCAAAAAGTTACATTGTAGCCATAGACCATGTCTAGATACACAACTTTAGTAAAAAACAAACTGAAGTTTATGCTTCATCATCTGTTATTGAAAATACATATTTTTAAGTCTAAAATTTTAAGAAGTTCTGATGACATGAGAGAGAAATTAAGAAGGGCAAAAAGAGGACTAAGGGTAATCTTGGAAAATGAATTTTAATTTGGGTTTCACTTTGTTCTTTTGAATTTGACTAACAAAAATTTGAATAGCTTTTTTTATCAGAGTGAACAATTTAAAAAAGAAAATAAACATCATGATGTAGTCATTAAGTTTTTAAGTTATATATATATATATACTGAAATTGAAAAAAATACCCCAAAATTTATTTTAAAAAAAAGAACTAACAATTTTATTTTTCAAATTTTAGGCAGCACCTCTACTTAAAAAAGCTTTGTAGACAAACAAATATAATGATATTATTAATGCCACACATTTTTCACTATCTTCCACAAATAAGCTAGATACATAAATTCAAGAGGATAACATATTTGTTATATCAATCTTATTCATATTTCAATGAACCTCAAGCATTTTTCATTTATTACCGAATTGTGACACTCGAAACTATAATTTCATATCATATTATCATCCACATTTAATGTGTATAATTCTTAATTTACAAATCTTTAATTTCTAGTCACTACAAAAAAAAACAAATTTTTGTGACTGAAATATTCTGTCACAAATTAGAAATGGATTTTTGACATATTTCATTAGTGGATGGATTTGTCATGGAATATCCGTCACCAATTTTTTAGATATTTTTTTAATATTTTAATTATTGACGGATGAACTATTCCGTCTCTAATCCATCACAAATTTGTGATAGACAGATTTATTCGTCACTAATTTGTGACGAAAAAAAGTTGTTGTCAAAAATTTGTAGCAAAATATTTTATGCCGTTACAAATTTGTAACGGATTGGTTAGTTCGTCACAAATTTTTTAAGATTAGATTTTTCATCACAAATTTGTGACGGAATAACATATTTTGTAACAATATTTTGACAGTAATATTTTTTCGTTTTCGTCACAAATTTGTGACAAAAAATATTATTCGCCACAAATTTGTGATGGAACATAGTTTTCTGTCACAAATTTGTGACGAACCATCCTATCCGTCACAAATTTGTGACGGCATAAAATACTCCGTTACAAATTTAATATAATGAATTTTTGTTATCCATAATATCATAATAATTACAAAATAAATATAAGAAATTATATAATTTTATAGTTTTTATAATTTTTTAATAAATAATAAAAATAAAAAAATAATTATATACTTCATAATTTGATCTAAATATATTAAAATTCAATTTATTTTTCTCTTTTTAATTTTTATTTTTATTTTAACTACTTTAAAATATTTAATTATAATTTTGAAACAATTTTATAGGAAAATGTAATTCATTGTTTTACCTATCGTATTGTAATCATTTTAATTTGTAACAGTTTCTTATTTTTTTCATTTTTTTAATTAATTAGAATTTTAGAATTTAAAAAATGCAAGTCCTATTTAAACTTTTATTTAGTTGTTTATTTTATTAATAAAATTTTGAAATTTTTATTTATTTATTTTAATTTTATACCACCTAAGTGTTCATATGAATTTCAAAATATTTTTTTGCTATTTTATTTTTTTATTATTGTCATTTTAATTATTTTTTAATCATTTAACTATTTAGTGAAATTTACATTAATTAATATATTTTTTTAAATTTAATTTAAGATCATTTTATTTGATAATAAAATGAATTTCACTTTAATATACATGATTTTATAAACTAATTTATCAAGGTAAACTTGTCACGACCCGACCTATGGGCCGGACCGGCACTAGAACCTGGGCCAGCCTAAAGCCCCCGAGGCCCGTAGTAAGCCTAACTATTCACTAACCCAACTCTAAGGCCCATTGGGCCCAATTTCAAGAAATCAACCGGACAGAGTCCGGCCATAAAATGGACCTTCCAACGGGGAGTTTTTGACTCACCTGACCTATAAACACAATAAATAATCAATTGGGGAGCTCAGCGCACCCTCCACATACTCATATCAGCATAAAAATAAATGGGAGCTCAGCTCCCTCATCCAGTCCATCAAACATGCATGTGATAAAAATTTTACAGGTCCAAAATAATAATTTATATTACAGACCCAAATCAATTAAATATTTCTAATACATACGGAAATTCTAGAAGTTTATAAAATTTCACAAACATGAATAAATAACTTGCGAGGGAGAAAAGCAGGTTAACCTCAAAAATATCCTCCTGTGGCCTGGAAAAATATTGAACAGGAGTGAGCATTCGACTTAGAGAGTAAAATATCAATTTTAACCATGATCTCTATAACTATCTAAAACTAATGCACCCTATAGAGTGAAATGCAACAACAGCAAAAATTTCACGTCATAACATCAAAAAGGTAATTTGGAGCACCCACACACCTAGTAATATCAATCATAATATATGGGAGCTGATCCCCTATACAACTCTCTTAAATCCAACCTGTGCCAGCGAAGAACTCAGCTCAGACTTCCACTTAATAACCAAATTGGGGTCCCAGCGAAGAACTCAAGCCGTGTCTACCCCGAAGGACCGGGTCCCAGCGAAGATCTCAAGCCGTGTCTACCCGTCCTATCCATAGTCCACACCACATTACACGTACGCCAATGCACGCACACTGCTCCAAATTACCACAATAACATCCATGGCACTTCAACAGTTATGAATGCAACATAAAATGTGCCTAGAGTTTAACTACATAGATTCATACATATAAGTGATGCATGGGCATGTTTAAACATATAATAATATTGAAATTACAATTAAAATTAATATTTTACTCACAGACTTGACAGCGGTCACTGTGGCGGCTGAGCGAAGGAAGAAGGCTGTCCCAGCTCACCTGACAATTTTATTACAATCATTTAATAAATTTGACTTAATACAAACTTAAGAAAAGACTAAATACGTCCTAAGTGGTGCCGAAAATTCGGCAGAGTCTCCCCTATACCTAGGACCTACCCAACCTGCAAAAGGGCTCAAAACGCACTTCTATATTCACAATCCATATATCCACAACTCAATCACATCACACAGTCCCTCCTGAGCCCATCCAAACAATCATCCATCACAATATGTAAAATTTCAATTTAGTCCTTATAATTGACTCTTTTTGCAAAAACTACCCAAATGAACTTTAAAAATTCTAAAACTTTGCCCCGCGATCCTTAGCAATATTACTAGGCTAATGCAAAAAGAATCATAATTTTCTAAGCTACCACGAATATTTTACGGATTTTTAATCTCATTTAAGCACTAGAAAATTATGAAAAAGTAAGGATCGGGTTTACCTATGTCGATTCTGACTTCGGGGACGCGCTCGAGACGTCTGGCAATGGTGGGGTAGCCAAAACCTCGATCCAATTCGGAGACTTTTCCGGTAATCTGTCTGTCTGGCTGGAAATTCACAGACCTGGACAACTGTCGAATTTCCGTGAATTGAAGATACCTACACGAAGCCCACAACACGGGGGTTAGTACATAAATTTTACGAAATTTTCTAAGCTCATTTAATGCTCGGAAAAACACTACGAAGTTCCGTGGGATCCACCGATAAACGGTGTAGGAAAAATTTGAAATTTATATCGCCGCGAAGCTCTCGACGAGTGGAGCGCTCTGGTACTCTCGGTTTTCTTGTGGGGTTCACGTTTTGCAGGAAATCTAGCTCAAAAATCAAAATTGGCTAAAATTTCCCGAGCAAAATTTGGACAAACCGCTCGATCGATTTCGGTGTTCTTGGTGTCTATGGAAAGCTCTCGACGAGTAGATAGATTTAGACACAAGACCCGATCCGATTGGTGGCCGGATCGGCCTAATTTCGGTTGGGAAGACGAAGCGGCGCGCTTGCATGTCGCATCACTTCGGGCGCCTTTTTCAAGTGGCGGCCAGCTAGGGGAGGTGGCTGGGAGGCGCACCGACGGGCTGGGGTGGCAGGGGAGGCAGCGGCGCAACAAGGGGAGGAGGGAGGAGAGAGAAAACGGGAGAGAAAGAGAGGAAGGAGGAAACGTGGGCGGGAGAAAAAGAGAAGGAGGAAATCTGTTCAATTCGGAATACAAAATTTTGAATTTTTACTCTGCCTTGGGACCGAAAATGAGGTCCAAAAATTTTGAAAAAATTCCATAAAACTCAGAAAAATTCGTAGACTCCAAATATATTTTTAGTTTTGCCACGTGGTCTTTAAATTAATTTTTAAAAATCATTAAAGTTTTATATTTTCGGGAAATCAAACCCGATTTCGAAAATTCAAAAAATTTCAAATAATTTTCTAAAATTTAAATAAAATTAAAACATCAATATTTGCTCAAAAATAATAAATTTAAAAATTAGGGGTGTTACATTCTTCCCCCCTTACAGAAAATTCATCCTCAAATTTTTACACAAGGCAGAATAAAGTACAGAATTACACATTGAACATATAAGGGTACTTGCTACGCATGTCCCGTTCTGACTCCCAGGTGCACTCTTCCACTGACTGGCTCATCTACAAAACCTTAACCATAGGGATCTGTTTTGATCTTAGCTTTCTCACTTGGTAGTCCACTATGGCTACAAGTTGCTCCTCAAATGTCAAGTTTTCTTTTAGTTCTATTACATCCGGCTGTAGTACATGAGAAGGATCAGGAATGTATTTCCTAAGCATGGAGATGTGAAACACAGGATGAACATGAGAAAGGTTGGGTGGTAGCTCCAACCGATAGGCAACTGCTCCAACTCTATCCGTAACCTCAAAAGGTCCAATATACCGAGGTGCCAACTTGCCCTTCTTTCCAAATCTCATGACTCCCTTCATCGGAGAAACCTTCAGAAATACATAGTCGCCTACTGCAAACTCCACATCCTTTCGTCTGGGGTCTGCATAACTCTTTTGCCTACTGAAAGCTGTTTTTAATTGTTCCCTGATTAAAGGAACTATCTCCAAAGTATACTGCACTAGATCTACATCATGCACCTTCGTTTCTCCCATTTCTGTCCAACACAGAGGAGACCTACACTTTCTTCCATATAGTGCCTCATAGGGTGCCATCCCTATGCTGGAATGGTAACTGTTATTGTAGGCAAACTCCACCAAAGCTAGCTGATCATCTCATTGACCTCTAAAATCCAAAACACTCATGCGAAGCATGTCTTCCAGTGTTTGGATTGTCCTTTCGGACTGTCCATCTGTCTGAGGGTGGAAAACAGTACTAAAGTTCAACTGTGTGCTAAGTGCCTCCTACAACTTTCTCCAAAACTGAGAAGTAAACTAGGGCCCTCTGTCAGATATTATGGAAGTCGGAACTCCATGTAATCTGACTATTTCTAGAATATAGAGTCAGGCGTACTGTGCAACAGAATATGTAGTCTTCACAGGCAAGAAGTGAGCTGATTTGGTTAGGCGGTCTACAATTACCCATATCGAATCATATCCTCACGTGGTACGAGGCAACCCAGTCACAAAATCCATAGTAATCATTTCCCACTTCTATTCTGGGATAGGGAGCTCTTGCAGCTTCCCTGATGGTCTCTGGTGTTCAAACTTCACCTTCTGACAAGTCAAGCACTTGGACACGAAGTCTGCTATATCTCTCTTTATGCCATTCCACCAATAGCTATCTTTAACATCATGGTACATCTTGGTGGAACCTGGGTGGACACTGTACAAGGTATAGTGTGCCTCTTACATGATTTCATTTCTGAGGTTGTCTACATCGGGCACACATATTCTAGAGCCTTGCATAAGGGCGCCATCATTGGCAAATCCAAACTCTCCACCTTCACCTTGTTGTACTCTTTCTATGATCTTCATCAATTGTTGGTCTCTGTGCTGGGAAACTCTAACTCTGTCTCGCAAGTCTGGTCTCACTGAAAAATGAGCCAACAATACCCCCTCATCTGTAAGATCTAGGATTAAACCTTGATCCATCAACTCATGTACTTCCTGAATCAACGGTCTCTTCTCTGCTGAAATGTGTGCCAAGCTACCAGAAGATTTTCTGCCCAAAGCATCTGCTACTACATTGGCCTTCCCAGGGTGGTACTGGATGGTGCAATCATAGTCCTTTAGAAGCTCCATCCATCTCCTCTATCTCAAGTTTAAATCTCTCTATTGGAAGATGTACTTCAAACTCTTATGGTCGGTGTATATCTCGCACACTTCACCATACAGGTAGTGTCTCCAGATTTTTAGTGCAAAGACTACAGCCGCCATTTCCAAATCATGGGTGGGGTAGTTCTGCTTCAGCTGCCTTGAAGCATAAGCCACTACTTTTTCATTCTGCATCAAAACACACCCTAAGCCAACTCTGAAGGCGTCACAATACACGGTGTATCCTTCACCACTCATCGGTAGTGTCAACACAGGGGCGGTGGTTAGACACTCCTTAAGTGTCTGGAAACTCTTTTCACAATCATCTATCCAAATGAATGGAACATTTTTCTGAGTCAACTTAGTTAGGGGAGCCGCTATCCTGGAAAAATCGTGCACAAAACGCCTATAGTAGCCAGCTAGGCCTAGAAAACTTCGCACCTCAGTGACTGTTGTAGGCCTAAGCCAATCAGTTACAGCTTCAATTTTCTTGGGATCCACTTGAATACCTTCACTAGAAACCACGTGTCCCAAGAATGAGATGCTTTCTAGCCAAAATTCACACTTTGAAAATTTGGCATATAACTGGTGCTCCCTCAAAGTCTGCAACACCATTCTCAAGTGCCACACGTGTTCTTCCTCTGTCCGAGAGTATACCAAAATGTCATCTATGAATACGATGACAAAACGGTCCAAAAATGGCTTGAGCACCCGGTTCATCAAGTCCATGAAGGCTGCTGGTGCATTAGTGAGTCCAAAAGACATCACCAAGAACTCATAATGACTATATCTTGTCCTGAATGTTGTTTTGGACACGTCCTCATTCCTGATTCTCAACTAATGGTAGTCTGATCACAGGTCTATCTTGGAAAAGAATCTAGCCCCTTGGAGCTGATCAAACAGATCATCGATCCGACGACGTGGATACTTGTTCTTCACAGTCACCTTGTTCAGCTGTCTATAGTCAATACATAACCTCAATGACCAATCCTTCTTTCTCACAAATAGAACAGGAGCACCCCAGGGTGAAGTGCTCGGACGTATAAAACCCTCGTCCAAAAGCTCCTGTAGTTGCTCCTTTAACTCTTTCAATTCTGCTGGTGCCATCCTGTAAGGCGGCATTGATATAGGGTTCGTACCCGGCACAACATCAATGCAAAACTCTATTTCCCTTCCTTGTGGCAACCCTGGAAGCTCCTCAGGGAAGACATCCATGAATTCTCTGACAACAGGAACATTTTTCATGCTGACACCTTTACAGATGTATCTCTCACCAATGCCAAATACTCTTGACATCCACGCCTCAACATTTTTCTAGCACTAATTGCTGACACCAAACTATATGGAGCCACGCTCCTGTCACCGTCAAAGCTAAACTCTTCCACACCAGGTATGTGGAAATACACCTTTTTGTTCTTGCAGTCTAAAGTGGCATAATGAGTTGCCAACCAATCCATTCTGAGAATTACATCGAAATCTATCACTGGTAGAGGAACCAAGTCTGCTGGGAGGATCTTTCCATCCAAGACTACTAGGCTACCCGGAAAAATCATATCTACATCTATGTTGTCACTAAGCAGGGTAGCTAAAGACAAAGGGCATTCTAAAGTAGTAGGGTTTCTACCCAATCTCATGGCAAACACAGGGGAGACAAATGAGTGCGTAGCACCCAAATCTATTAAAACACGAGCCTCATAGGAACAGACCAGAAGAATACACCATGATCGCATTGGAAGGATCGAGTATCTGGTGGGTCAGGGTGAAAACTCGAGCTTGACCCCTACCCTGAGTGGCAGAACCCTGATACTGACTTCTACCTCCTGATCTGCCTCCAAATCCACGTCCCCCTTGTCCTCGCCACATGGCCATTAAAGCGATCACTGCCATCTTTGGAAGCATCAGGATACAACTGTCGAGGAACATTTTCAACAGAACCTTGTGACCCCATCTGTGGCTCGCTGAACACGGGCCATTCCCTAGCAAAGTGACCTAGTTGGCCACACCTGAAGCATACTCCTGAACCCATCATACAAGGTCCTGAATGTCCTCTTCCACACTATGCACAAGGTGCCAAGGAAGATCCTGACCCAGACCCAGAACTGCTGTACCCCGAACTGTGACCACTGCTGGATCCGTACCCTGGTCTGAATCCTCGAGATTTGTGTCTAAAACCACTCCTCTTATTCCTGCTTCTTCCTCTGTAATTAGTTTGGCCACCACTATTTGTAGTACCCATGTGGGGAACACCTGAAGAACCCTCTGCTCTATTTTTCTTTGCTCTTCCGTTGTCATCCACAGCATAGCTAATCTCCATCTGTCTGGCTCGATCAACTACCACATCAAAAGACTGATCAGACATCATGGCCAGGTTTGCATACCTCCTGTCCAGCCCCTTTAGGAATCTCTTCATCTTCATAGTTTCTGTAGCTACTGCTGTAGGGGCATACCTGCTCAATTCCAGAAATTATATAGCATATTCATCTACAGACCTGCCATTCTGTCTTAAGGCCTCAAAGGCCCACTGCTTTTGATCTCTGAAGCTTTCTGGCACAAACCGGTTGATGAACAATTCCACAAACTGAGTCCACGACAAACCCTCCATCCAAGGTAATATGTAGTCATTCATCCATTGTCTCGGCATAGGCCCCATGACATGCTTCACACACTCGATAAGTCTTCTATCAATTAACTGCAATTCTGTTCCTGCCTGTCTGCAGGAATCCAAAAACCGATATGCATCGTCTGACACATCATAAGTACCAGGCACCAACTTCATGAAATTGATTATTTGTTTGTAAGGTTCCCCTCTTGGTGCGGTGGACTGCTGCTGCTGTGGAGGGTGGACCATATACTGCGCCATCATGTCGATGGTTCTCTGCAACCCAGTTAGAGTAGCTGCCATGGGGTCCATGGGACCCTGTGCCATAAAAGACTAATCCTGAACTGGTGGCAGCTGCTCTTCTACTTGAGCAGCTCTAGGCCTCCTACCTCGCCTCTTCGGGGCAAGCGCCTCATCCTGTGCTGATACCTCATTAGGCACATCGAGTTCTGGTGCAGTGGCAGCTCTCCTACTTCTACGCATTTTCCTGAAATTCAGCAGCACTAGCCCACAAAATTCAAAACTGCACATTACACAGCTCTATAGACTCATATTTGCACACAATATATGAAGCAGAGACTAGAAGTAAAGATGATAATGTAAGACGAATGTGGACCCTATTTTCCACATGTGACTCCTAGTAGACTCTTCCCAAAACTTTAGACAAACAATCCCTAAGAATCTGGAGCCTAAGCTCTGATACCACATTTGTCACGACCCGACCTATGGGCTGGACCGGCACTAGGACCTGGGCCAGCCTAAAGCCCCCGAGGCCCGTAGTAAGCCTAACTATTCACTAACCCAACTCTAAGGCCCATTGGGCCCAATTTCAAGAAATCAACCGGACAGAGTCCGGCCATAAAATAGACCTTCCAACGGGAAGTTTTTGACTCACCCGACCTGTAAACACAATAAATAATCAATTGGGGAGCTCAGCTCACCCTCCACATACTCATATCAACATAAAAATAAATGGGAGCTCAGCTCCATCATCCAGTTCATCAAACATGCATGTGATAAAAATTTTAAAAAATTTTACAGGTCCAAAATAACAATTTATATTATAGACCCAAATCAATTAAATATTTCTAACACATGCGAAAATTCTAGAAGTTTATAAAATTACACAAACATGAATAAATGACCTGCGAGGGAGAAAAGCAGGTTAACCTCAAAAATATCCTCCTGTGGCCTGGAAAAATATTGAACAGGAGTGAGCGTTCGACTCAGAGAGTAAAATATCAATTTTAACCATAATCTCTATAACTATCTAAAACTAATACACTCTGTAGAGTGAAATGCAATAACAGCAATAATTTCACGTCATAACATCAAAAAGGTAATTTGGAGTACTCACACACCCAATAATATCAATCATAATATATGGGAGCCGATCTCCAATACAGCTCTCTTAAATCCAACCTGTGCCAGCGAAGAACTCAGCTCGGACTTCCACTTAATAACCAAATCGGGGTCCCAGTGAAGAACTCAAGCCGTGTCTACCCCGAAGGATCAGGTCCCAGCGAAGATCTCAAGCCGTGTCTACCCGTCCTATCCATAGTCCACACCACATAACACGCACGCCAACGCACGCACACTGCTCTAAATTACCACAACAACATCCATGGCACTTTAACAGTTATGAATGCAACATCAAACGTGCCTAGAGTTTAACTACATAGATACATACATATAAGTGATGCATGGGCATGCTTAAACATATAATAATATCGAAATTACAATTAAAATTAATATTTTACTCACAGACTTGACAGCGGTCACTGTGGCGGCTGGGCGAAGGAAGAAGGCTGTCCCGGCTCACCTGACAATTTTATTACAATTATTTAATAAATTTGACTCAATACAAACTTAAGAAAAGACAAATACGTCCTAAGTCGTGCCGAAAATTCGGTAGAGTCTCCCCTATACCTAGGACCTACCCAACCTGCAAAAGGGCTCAAAACGCACTTCTATATTCACAATCCATATATCCACAACTCAATCACATCACACAGCCCCTCCTGGGCCTATCCAAACAGTCATCCATCACAATATGTAAAATTTCAATTTAGTCCTTATAATTGACTCTTTTTGCAAAAGCTACCCAAATGAACTTTAAAAATTCTAAAACTTTGCCTCGAGGTCCTTAGCAATATTACTAGGCTAATGCAAAAAGAATCATAATTTTCTGGGCTACCACGAATATTTTACGGATTTTTAATCTCATTTAAGCACTAGAAAATTACGAAAAAGTAATGTTCGGGTTTACTTATGCCGATTCTGACTTCAGGGACGCTCTCGGGACGTTTGACAATAGTGGGGTAGCCAAAACCTCGATCCAATTCGGAGACTTTTATGGTAATTGGTCTGTCTGGCCGGAAATTCACAGACCCAGACAACTGTCGAATTTCCCTGAATTGAAGATACCTACACGAAGCCCACAACACGGGGGTTAGTAAATAAATTTTACGGAATTTTTTAAGCTCATTTAATACTCGGAAAACACTACGAAGTTTCCGTTGGACCCACCGAAAAATGGTGTCGAAAAAATTTGAAATTTATATCGCCGCAAAGGTCTCGATGAGTGGAGCACTCTGGTACTCTCGGTTTTCTCGTGGGGTTCACGGTTTACGAGAAATGTAGCCCAAAAGTCAAAATGGGCTAAAACTTTCCGGGCAAAATTTGGACAAACTGCTTGATGGATTTCGGTGTTCTTGGTGTCTATGGAAAGCTCTAGACGAGTAGATAGATTTAGACACAAGACCCGGTCCGATTGGTAGCCGGATCGGCCGGATTTCAACCGAGAAGACGAAGCGGCGTGCTTGCACGTCGCGTCGCTTTGGGCGCCTTTTTCCGAGGTTCGGTGGCGGCGTGAGGTGGGTGAGGCGGCCGTGGCGGACTAGGAGTGGCAGGAGGCGGCGTAGCAAGGAGGAGGAGAGAGAAAACTGGAGAGAAAGAGAGGAAGGAGGAAACGCGCGCGGGAGAAAAAGAGAAGAAGAAGAAGGAGCCGGTCCGATTCGACCGGTCCGATCTGGTCCGGTTCGATTCGGCCTGTTCGATTCGGAATACAAAATTTTAAATTTTTACTCTGCCTTAGGATCGAAAACGAGGTCCAAAAATTCTGAAAAAATTCCAGAAAACTCAGAAAAATTCGTAGACTCTAAATATATTTTTAATTTTACCACGTGGTCTTTAAATTAATTTTTAAAAATCATCAAAGTTTTATATTTTTGGGAAATCAAACCCGATTTCGAAAATCTGAAAAATTTCAAATAATTTTCTAAAATTTAAATAAAATTCAAACATCAATATTTGTCCAAAAATAATAAATTTAAAAATTAAGGGTGTTACAAAACTCTATGCCACGCTTGCAATTACTGTTTTTTTTTATTTATTTTCCTATCAATTGATTTTCATTTTTGGGATTTTGATTGCAATTTGTTTTTCTATACAAATGAAGTTAATTTTATATAAAAGGCAAAATCAAATTCTTTAACCCCAAAAGAGGTGAGATAGGATAGCAAGAGGTCTCTTTTTTTCTTCAGTAATGGTATTGAATTTGAGCCATCCAGATTAGTTGGGTAGTTTTAAATACCGGATGATTTTTTTAAAAAAAAATTAATTATTAAATAATAAATATATGTTCCCAATATAATTAATACGCTCTTAAAAATTATACTATATTATTATATAAAATTATGATATATCAAAGTAAAATTTTCATTTATAACATGTAATTTAAATTTAATTTTTCTTATGAAAAATGAATTTAATTTTATATGAGAAATATATTTAAAATATTAGATAATAAATAAATAAAATTATTTTAAATTATTTTATTGTGAAATTTTATTAATGAAAAATTAATGAAATGTGAATAGTTAATTAATTTTTTAAAAAATTTATTTACAACAATGATGAAAATAACTTAATTTAATAAAATAATTAAAACAATATTTAAGAAGTTATAATATTTATCAGTTCATCGTAACAATTTGCCCATTTCCTTCTCTCTTCTTTCTTAGCAATCTGTACTAGTAATAATCCAAATTCCAGAATTTCAATCTCCCTCTCTCTCCGCTTTTCTCTCTGATTAGGGCTATTGATTAGGCCATCTGGTGGTTTGATTTTTCCATAACTTCGATGTCAAATTACTTGTTTGATTTGGTCTCTACGAGTCCTTTCCCTGCTTTAGAAATATGCCAAGTTTCTCCTTCTTCCCCGATTATAGCTTTCAGCCAATTAACCCACCTCACTGAACTGGAGCAGGACGCCATGAATTCAATTTTCTTCTGGTTAAGCAGTCTCGCAGGTTCACTTCTTCTTCTGGGTTCGAATCTGAATTTACTTCTGCTTGATTACTATGTTTTGATAGCGATTTCCACCATCTTTCCTCTTTCCGTCTCTAAATAGTTTTTTTTTTTTTTTTTTTTAATTTCTAATTTCATATTCGATTAAAAAGTCATGGTTTGTTAGACATAAATGAAACTCAGAAGAGTTGATAAAGAGCAGATCTAGAAGACTCAAACTGAAGTGGAGAAGATGCTCTTACATTGAGAAACAAGTGGAGAAGGAGAAAGAGAAAGCTTTATGATTTATGGATTCAATTGCAAAACACAGAGAGCTGTGACTGAAACAAGATAGAATTTTTTTTGGTTCACGCCAAAAGACCTGTAGAGGAATATGAACCTATAATCATATGTTACCATGCACTAGAATCTCTCTGTTACAAAATCCCAACTCAAGCTGGAGTCATGGTTTATGTCAAACTGCATTTGCTATGAATATTATGTTCTCTTTTAATTCCAGTTCTTGATTAAAAAGATTTTCTCATTAGAAACTCTTTTCTGAATAAATCTATCTGTCCTGGCCAGGAACTTGAAACATCAAGAACAATTAAATGAACATAGGATTTTATCTCTATTTACTTAGAGGAACAGATTCCATCTTGATCAACACCTACCTCCATATATAACTAGTAGGAGCCAACACATGCCCATATACCCATACACAGTACAAGTATGAAAGCAGTATCAAACTCAAACTACCTATATACAAGATAACTGTGCTATCTCAGGTCTAAAGATTATATGCACTGATATGATTTATGACAAAACATTGACAAGAGCATTGGTGGGACCAGTGGGAGGAATTCAATATCAAGT
Organism: Hevea brasiliensis; assembly: GCF_030052815.1. Classification (NCBI taxonomy): domain Eukaryota; kingdom Viridiplantae; phylum Streptophyta; class Magnoliopsida; order Malpighiales; family Euphorbiaceae; genus Hevea; species Hevea brasiliensis. The sequence continues at coordinate 54,081,698 of NC_079499.1, forward strand.
GTTGATTATGTACTCCTTCAGCAACTCTTGTAAAATGAATGAATGAAATACACCTAGGAATGCCCTGATTCAATTCTTGGTGGCTCAGAATTGAATCCCTTAGAAAGTCCATGATCATACCATATTTACTGCTTATCCATTGTCGACACCATATTTTGGCCGATCCCTAGAATCAATAAAAAAATCTTTTTTTTTGAACAGCTAATCACGTTTCCAGTCCCTCCTTGATAGGCGGTCACATTTCCGATCTCTCCTCACAAAGATTTGAATCAATGCTAAGTCCTCACATTCATTAAAGCCTCGCCGATCTCTCAAAATCATTTTACCGACCTCTCAAACCCGATGTCGGATTTCCGGACCTGTCAAGAATATTCCTGATCTCTGTTGATGAGTAAAATGAACGGGCACTAGATCTTTTCCTACCGGTTTATTGCCGACCTCCTTTCAGAAAGTTTAAGAGCTAAAGTTTTGGTTCGATTCCGATCTTAAGTGTTCGAGTTAAATTTTTGGTCAAGTTACATTGACATTTCTTCCCTCTAGATCTCATGTTCAAAGTGCTTTCCGATCTCTCATACTTAGATTAATAATCACATTTAGTTTTTGTTTCTTGTGCTCATACAATCAAATACTCGGACAAATAATGGTTTAAAATTTTCCGATCACAATCATTCATTGAACAAAAGGCATTTCATTTCATGTCATAATTTGTACAAGTTATTGGTGAGGATCACCCGGCTGATCTACATTGGATCACTCCTCTCTCCCTCTCACCCTCGGCTTCATCCTCACTGTCTTCATCATTGTCCTCGGGAGCCACATCGGCCATCCAAGAAAAGTCTTCTTACAGGTAGCGCTCACGGAGTGCGGCCAAGAGATCCTTGTGAGCCTTCACATAGGCCTCGGCTATTCCGTCACCATCTCCTCATCCCTCTCCTTAAGCTCCTTGTCTTTCTCCTTAAGCTCCTTATCCTTCGCCTCAAGTTCCTCTATAAGTTGAAGCGACACAGGTAACCGTTGGCGTGAAGCACTGGACTTCCTTAAGAGCACGGTCCCTCTCATCAAAGCACGATTACATTACGGCCAACCGGTCTTCATGGAGCTTTGCGTCCCTCGACTTGAGATATATAATCCGGCGGATGAGAGTTGGGATCGGAGAATCCACCTCTGATTTTCTTCCGATCTCCTTACCCGGTATTGAATCCTTTCCGGATCATGGTGCAGTTCACGGACACTCCACGTTTAAGCTCATGGTCGAGTCAATATGTCGTCGAGACCGTGCAGGATAACTGTCGATCCTCAGGAAAGAAGAAGGTAGACCCCAGGACTTTTGCGAAATCATAGTTCTCCTTGACGGTCAGATTATTCCTCAAGCGATCGATCGGTACTTGGCGCCAGAAGAGGTCCTCCCGGAAGCTTGAGAAGGCCCCCTTCCTGCTTGGAACAAGCTGCAGAGTCGGAGGCTGCTCCTCCGATCTAGGAGGAGATCGGGTAACCGGTGGTCGGCGGACCGAAGGTTGGGAGGATCACTTTGTATCTCCCGGGTTCGTGACAGGCGTTTGGAGTCGTTCGAGCGCTTTATCTCCTTTATCTTAGGAGATCTCTCTCTCCTTCTTAGTTTCCTTGAACCCTCAACACCCGACATACCTGAACAAATAAAAGGTTAGTGAGATCACTAAGGGAGTGAGAATTGAGATATAGAAAATACCTGATCCGAGGTAAGAGAGCGGAAGTTCGCGGTCTTGGCGATGGCGGTGAGCAGTCCAATGGTGCGGCTCGGCGATCACGAATCAAACAAGAATACTTTTAGTGGCAGCCTCACTCTTGAGATCCATCACTATCAAACTTTCCTCTTCGCTCGAGGTAATATGGTTGGAAGCAAGGGTCCACTGGTACCACCAGTGAGGAAGTCCTCAAAGCGGCTCGGATCTTTGCTCCTCACAATGAAGAAAGCGATTCTTCCAGTTCTTAAGAGAGCGAGGCGGATCGGAAAAGAGCCGCGATTGAAGCCGCTGAAAGAACCGATGGTCATCGTCCTTTCGGTGAGTTAGCGGTGCGGCTTGGCGAACACTTTAGCTGTAGTCTGATTCCCTTAGCTCGGCATAGACCTCGGAAAGCAACCAAGATCCGCCACGAGTTGGGGTGGATTTGAACAATGGATATTCGGTGAAATTTTAGGACCTCCTTATAGAAATCGGCTAGAGGAACCTCGGACCGGCCTTTAAGCGTTCTTCGTACACCATGACCATGTCATCCTCTTCAAAAGAATGATCGACACGAAGATCGCCATGGCACTTGATCGGCTCATATGAATCGGGACAAATGTTGTATTCTTGAACAAGCGATTGCGGTCAGATTCAGAAGAACCGATGGAAGCTCGTCTATAGGAAGGGTCTCTCTCCTTGAAGAAGAGCGCGTGCGCCTTAATGGTATGACCGACCAGGCACAGGCGGGGACCCTAAGGGGTCGAGGTTGCGCGCTTGGCGTGCCTCTTCTTCATCGACGATGACCAAGAGAACTCAATGGAAGGAGGGCTCGCGCTCTCGACCTTGGCACGCTCATTTTCAAAAGAAACAAAGAACTTAAACAAAAAGAAGATCAAAGTCCTTACGAGTCTAATCGTCGGGGCGGAGAAAATGAGAGAACTTGAAGCTATGAGCGGAGGCGAAAATGAAATGAGAGAACAAGCGGCTAACCCTCCCCTATTTATACTAGTCAGAGCATTTAATGCTCGCGAGGTTCTAAGCGGCGCATCGATTGGTGAGACTCGGCGGTGTTACGACACTTCTCTCAAATATCAGAATGTTCGGAGATCGGTTAATTGGAGATCGGCATAATAAGTTAAATATTTTGAATAAAGGATCGTCAAGTGTCATTCAAGTAAAGAACGGATCGGATAACCACCTTAGAGATCGGAAAATAATCAATGCAAAAATAATAAGATGATAAGCTGCAAAATAAAGTCTTTATTTGCAAAAGATCGGATTACATCATTTGGGCGATCTCTAGGATCGGATTACAATAAAGGTCTAGACTACATCATTTGGGTGATCTCTAGAGATCGATTACATTGAAAAATTACATCATTTGGGCGATCTCTAGAGGCCGGTGAAAAATCCTATCTGAAGAGGTGATCTAAGGATCGGTTTATAAGCGATCCCAAGGATACTCCCGGAGATCCATGGATCGGTTATAACTAATTCAAGGATACTCCCGGTGTTCCAAGGATCGGTTTATAAGCGATCCCAAGGATATTGCCGGCCGGATGCTTCATCCATTGTCGGACACCCAATGTGGATCGAGAATTGTCGGAACACTCAATGTGATGAGAAGCGAATGAACTTCGGTTGAGCAACTTCGAGATCGGTACAACGAAGCCATAATCTGGATCGGTCAAATCGGTTCTCTCACCATCGTCAATTAGGACCATCCAATCAAGGATCGTAAATTTTGATCGAGAAAAGGGAATTCCATCGGAAGAGGATCAAAACCACGATTGTGGCGGAACTTTACCCGGAACAGCTAGAACCAAGAAACAAGGAGAAAAAGAGAAAAATCGAATGAAGGAAATGCCACTATCAACAGGGGTATATATAGGGGAAAATGGGCATTTAATGCTGAGCGGAAATCGAAGCGGACACTTCGAAAATCGAGATGTAATTAATGCTTGGACCGAATCGGTGATCAAGGGATAAAATTGATCGGGAGATAGGAGATCAGCATGATAGATAGGAATATTAGCTAGGGGAGGGATCAGAAGACAAAAATAATAAGAAAAAATCAAATAACCGTCGTCGAGAATCGGGTAGAGGTAGTTAAAGCGTGGCGAGCGAGATCTCCACATACGCCTAAGAATCGCACTTAATCTTGTGAGTGCGGTGTATGTCATGTGATCCTGTACATCCCAATCTCCACCGTTGATCTCACTTGTAAGGATGAATCCGGAACCCTTGGATCAAAAGAAGATGATAATACCAGCGTTTTTCACTCTCAGCCCTCAGATAGTTCCGGACAAGAGGATTCAAGACCGTCGGATTAAAAAAGGAAAAGGACAAATACTTTGAGAAGTGATCTCAGCCATTCGTTTTGATTCTCTTTAATTCCTGAACATCCGATCATGTACTTCAAAATCCTGACCCTCCATCTCCCTCAAAATGAATCTTGACCCTTCATGGGGAGCACCCGATTCCTATAAATACCTGCATGAAAAACTGTTCAAGGGGGGACACAAAAAATATAGGCAAGAGGTTGCTATTATCGTGGAGGAACTCTGAAACTTCATTCGATTTGTTACTCTGCTGTTTTGTAGTGATTAAAAATACTTTTGAAACTAGTTTTGAGTGTTTTCTTGAAAAGATTTTGAATATTGGAACTCTACATTTCCGGTTTGTTCATTATCTGGTCATACTCTCATCATCTGCTTTCCTTTCCATTGTTCAAGCTCAACTTCCTTTCACTGGTTCTTACCCGGTTACCTTTTAGCTAAAGCATCTCTCGGTTTCACGACAGACATCAACTCTCAGGCTGATCAATCCGCCATCTTCATCACTGTTTACCACTTCACAGTTATTTCAATATATTTGGCTCCTCACAGGTAAGAGTTCACACTACTGTTTACGTTTGTTTCCTGCACTTCCTTTGTTCTTCATACATCTGCAACTTTCTTCAAGGGTATTTTGTACAAGAGAACCCAAGAGAAAATATTGTTATAAGAGTTCATATTCTTTGTTTTATTAAGCGTCTACGTTTATTTCACGCATTTTACTTTTTCTTCTTAAGTATAGACCATTTATGCACAATCAATCCCAAAGAAAGTCAATCTCAAATCATTTTTTTTAGTGATCAGTTCATTTTATTGATCTCCGTAATTTCTGAAAACCAGTTTTTTTAACTCTTTGTAGTATGTAAATGGTTGGAGTAAGCGTAGGTAGTTGCAACTTAGAGGTCTCCTTTAAAGAGGACACGAATAACACGTCGGGAAGATAGCCGAACTATTAGGCGGCGTAAGCGACAATTCGACAAAGATGTCATGAAATGGAATAAGACCAAAGTAAGCGAAGCAGTGGATCGGTCATTAATAGATATTGGTAAAATGACTACATGAAAAGGTCGATGAATCAAGTCTAGTGTTCCTCGTTCAGACGGGATATCCATAAACCTTATCCCGGCATTTTGAAGGTCGAATTCTTAGTTTTAGGTTCTTAAGACCCGTGCGTGGTTAAATTTTTAAAGGTCGGAAAAGTCTTTGTCAGAGTCTCATCAAAATAGAAGAATTCGGAAGAGTCCTTATCCTATCCTTGCCTAAAAGTTTTAAGTCAACTCTTAAAGGAGATCGGAGGAGGGTTCTTATCAGGTCTCCTTTCAAAATTTTGATAAACATTAAGTAGGGATCGGAAGAGAGTTCTTATCGGTCTCAACTCAAAACATTAACGAATAACTCTAAAGGAGATCGGAGGAGGGTTCTTATCAGGTCTCCTCTCAAAATTACAATAAATAACTTAAAAGAGATCGGAGGAGGATTCTTATCATGTCTACATTCAAAATTTTAATAAACATTAAATAAGGATCGGAGGATAGTTCTTATACAGGTATCCACCTAAAATTTTAATAAACATCTAAAAAAGACCGGAGGAGAGTTCTTATCAGGTCTCATCCTCAAAACTTTAAATAAATAACTTAAAGAGAGACCGGAGGAGGGTTCTTATCAGGTCTAACCTCAAAAATTTAATGAAAAACTTAAAAAATATAGGATTAGAGTTCTTATCAGATTCTCTCACCAGTTCACTAAGGTTGTCTCATTTAAATATGTATCTGAGTGATCAAAATATAGTGAAAAATCAAAAATTCCTTCTAACAAAAGGATTAACATAGCCGCCTAAGCCATTCTAACTAATTTGTAAGGGCCTTGAAATTAAATCTACTTACCCTTATTAAGGGGCGAGGTGGGAGTGCCTAACACCTTCCCCACCAGTTTACGTACCCCGAACTTAGAATCTCTGTTTTAAAGTGGTTTCATTTTTAATTTAACTTCTCAAATGTTTTTCTTTAGTTTCCCTCAAAACTAAGGTGGCGACTCCTCACTCTTTCCCACTTCGGTGAGAGATCGTCAGGCGACATAAAATCCCATTCACGACGACTTAGCGACTCATTGGGAAATATTATTGACCCAACCCGGTTTAGTGGTCAAAAGTAGATTTAATTTTGTTAGATCAAATTATAGGTAGATGGGCTCATTCGGCGATGTTTTATACATAAAATATTAATTCTGCTAACTATTTTGTTTGTTTTGCTGTTCTATTTCCTCTGATTGCTCTTCATTTCAAAAAAAAAGGAAAAAGGAAAAATGGAAAAATAAAATCCCCTGAATTGGGAAGAGGTAAAGGTGTCCCTTCACACACTTTGAACACTTACACAATATCCTCACCCACTATGGTCCTAACAGGGCTTTCTTACCATTTTAGGAAAGTAGGAGGGTCATGTAAGCGGTGCAGTGGGTTTTACCCGTTAGTATCAGTGAAGGCTTACTGCTCAAATTGAAACTCGTTCTATTTACCGTGATACAGTGGAATTTTCCGACAATATCATGGGGGTAGAATGGGGCTCTCTTGTTCTGATGAGGGCAATTTGGGAACTGTGGCTATTAGAAAAATTAGATCTGAGCTAAACCGTCCACGATAGTTGAAAGCGTAGTAAACTACCTCATAAGATAGAACTAATCCAAATAGGTAGCGCTTACAGGTATCGAGTCTCCCTATTATAGGACAAAAGGGACATGTTTACTCTTACCTTGCTCTCTTTTGATTTCCTTTCGTTCATTTTGTGAGGGTAATCTTGAATTCTCTTTGAAACACCTACACATTTTCCTACTTTGATAAATGTATGCGTGTCACTGTCAATGATATGATTCAAAATTACCTAATTTGTCTTACTAACGAATCTTCTCACGGGCATTACCAAACCAAGAGTTTGTAGAAGGATAGGCATCATTTTTATCATGGCATCCTCAGTCGATCGTGAGAAAAGGTTGAGAATGCTAAACTTTGGTGCAGAATCGGCTCATAGTCGGTACCCTCCCAAAATGATGCTTTAGGCGCTGCTAGCTCGCTACCTTCAACGGATTTGGATAAAATAGAGGTCAAAATGAACAACCTCGAAGTGCATCTAGTAGATGGAGGTCGCTTCCGATCAGTCAAGTGCGATTTGAAGAAAATGCGGAAGGATTGCAACCTTAATGCAAGTCAAGGTCCAAATCCGGCATTAAAAGCCATGTTGTCGGTTTGGAATCCTAAATGCGGAGTATTCTCTTTCAATGATATTGACACGGTCCCCACTATGGAAGAATATCGGGCATTCTTTGGGGATCCCATACTCCTTGCGAGCAGGATCTACTTACACCTCGAGCATAGGCGGACACAGAAGCGGTTGGCACACATGTTGGGTTTTCCCCGGAAGAAGTGAAGTCGGAGAAGCTTGATCAAAGGAACACGCATGGATGGTATTGGGCGTACCTTGAAAGCGGTTAGATCATTACCTCCAAGAAAGCGATGGGATCAAGCTTCCATGGCACTCGCCTTGGGAATCTATGGTGCGATCTGTTCGGGGCCATTGAGGATCATCACTTGCGGTGCGGTGGAGGTATTTTGGGCGATAGAAAGGCGAGGATCAATCGATACGGCAATTCTTGCGAAACCTTGTTAACCTAACTACTGCGGACAACGGGGAAAGGGTCCATTAAGTGTTGCTCTCGGTTATTATACCTCTGGACTATCGGTCACATGTGTCTGTGGAGACAAAAGGATTGACTTGGTACCTTGACCAGCCTCCCATTGAGAAGATGACCGGTTAGTGATCGGCCGAAGAATGAAAAAGCGATGGCGGGAGCAGTTTTGAGTTTCAATAGCCATGATTCTTGTTGGAGGAAGGCGTGGGCGTCAAGTCAACCCTTCTTGATCGATGCAGGAGGTATTCGATCGGTGTCACGATTGGAATAGCAGGGTATACAAGTTACACTCGGCATTGGTAATGAGGCGATTCGGCTCAACACAATCTATGATCAACATTGAAGAATACCACCAAGGTCACTTCTACCATTAGCTCAAGGAAGAAGAAGGGTTGAAAATGGCTCGCAAGTCCTGGGAAAGCATCACTCTGATAGAGAAATCACCCAAAGGCCCAAGTGCCTCGGGCGATTATCTTAAATGGAGGCGACGGGGACCGAGAACACTCTCTTGTAAAATTCAGGGCGACAACCCTCGCCAAGACACCCTATTAGAGGAAGGCGATGTCGCTGGTTGACTCGTTACAAAGGCAAACACCGAGAACTCACAAGTGCAGAACGAATGAAACAATTGGAGGACCAACGAGAAACTTAAGAGAAGGGTAAGAAAGCTCAAGGAAGAGGCAAGGGCCGAAAGGATAGGGTTCGAAGAGCAAGAGAAGTGCAGTGGGAAAAGAAAGAAACTCTCTCAAGTGAGGTCAAAGAAATGAAAGAGCGAGAATAGTAAGCTTGAGGAAAGGATGAAGTACCAAGAGGTGCTCGTTGAAGAGTATAAGCAGGAAAACAAGAAGAAGAAGCTTGAATTAAGAAGCAGGCACTCCTCATCAACGACATCTTGAAAGAGTGTGCTAAAGAAAGGAAAGAGAAAGAGAAACAAGCTGCCCTCTATCAAGGTGAAAGAAAATGTGGATCAGTTGGAGAAGATGATAGCACAGGAAAAAAGGAACTATTACACGAATCAAGTATGCTCTGAAAGTGTTCGACCACTTAAGCAAGAAGAAAGGTTATATGAGTATCTCGAGAAAATGTCATCTTATTATAAAGAATCTTCGAGCCTAGGCCAATGTAAAAATACGATGTACAAATTACTCGATTAATGAAGTGATTTTTGAACCATTGTTCAGCAAAATTTGTGAATGAAAAGAAAGACTCCCGTAGGAACTTCCTCGCTAGGGTTATGTGAAAAATAGAAATGAGCTATATGGACAGGTATCATAAATTCGCATTCAATCCAGTCATTCACGATCGGACTATCGAGCGATGCCATGATAAAGTTGAGGCGATTATCCTTTTGCGAACTCAACTTGGCTCTCAAGCGCCCTTTGTATCCTTACGTCAGGACAAGGGCTTTTAGTTTCTTTGCAAAACTCAAATTCATTTAAATTTTTATTCCTCATAGAAATCAATATTGATTCAAACAAGGCAAGTCGACCAAACACGGTTCAACCCAGCGAGTGTACTTAACAAGATCTCGAACAAGGAAGATAATGGAAAATCGGGAGCAAATCACAGAACCTCTGAGCGGTCTCTGAGTTGAAAGATCAGCTTTCTGAAATTATGAGACTAATGAGGGAAATGTCTCAGAACAAACCTACTTCAGAACCTAGCCCACCATTACCTCCTCCGCCTCCTACAGCAAATGATCCTCAACAAGCTTCAACCTCTTTTACCTTTCAGTCTCCCATTCGGACCGACAATCACTTTGTCAATCCGGTGACCATAAATAATGACCCACCTTTTTCCTATTACCCGTAGTCTCAAATGCCGAGCCTCACCATTCAATCCGATCCCTCCGATTTACTCCACCCCTCGGCTCGGTTGGAGGAGCATATCATCTGATGGAAGGAGAACATAGGGCGAGAGATAACGAGAAACTATACGCCTAGAAGAAAGGCGAGAGCAATAGAGGGCTGAACATGTATGGTTCGATCGATGTGTAAATCACTGAGATTGGTGCGGATGTGGTGGTACCACCCAAATTCAAGGTTCGGATTTAGACAAGTACAGGAAACTTCGGATCCCGCATCCACGGCAACCTACATTGCCAAAATGCGCCTTAACGGAAGGCGATAGACTTCTCATTCACTTCTTTCACGAGAGCCTCTCGGGGCGGCTACGAGATGGTGCATACAATTGGGCGAGAGCAAGCTACACTCCTGGAAGGATTTAGCGATGCCTTTACGAAGCAATATAAATTCAATTGTGATGCGGCACCCACAAGGAGGACCTCGGAACACAGTACAAAAAGGCAGGAAAGTTTCAAGCGATGCCCAGCGATGGAGGAGAAGGCTGCGAAGTATATCCTCCGGTGGCCGACAATGAACTTTGCTCCTATTCATCGAAACATTGAAGGCTCCCTACTTCAACTTTGATGATTGGCAATACCTCCAATAGCTTCTCGGATATCATCCAAGCGGTGAGAGAATTGAAGCTAATGCGAGAATAGGAAGACTACGAGGAGTTGGTGAAAACCACTGTGAAGAAGCCCGCCAATTTTGGCAAAAAGAAGGAAGGTGATGTACACTCTGTCACCGTCAAATAATTACCCCAATTTCCCCAAAATAACTACTGCCATATTCCCCTCTCATGGCCAAACCATATCAACATTCCACCTCCTTTCCTAATTATCCACAAACACGCCCTGTCGCCCCACCCACAAATTTCCAACCAAGACCACCTCCTCCTCCCAACTCAACCACGGCCACCACAAAATAACCCAAGACCTCCAAGGAATCACTGATCCACCCCTTCCCCTCCTCTCGGTGAAATATCCGATACCTTGTCGGTATAAACCAAATCGTGCAGTCCCTTTGGACCCAATCCGGTAGCCATATCCCGGGTGGTATGATGCCTTGCCGGTGTGAGTATCATGGAGGAGCACAAGGGCATTCAGCGACAAGCTGCGGGGCACTCGGAGGAGAGTGCACGCTCTAATCCGGGCAGGTGGTTGAAGATTGAGGAATGGTTCCCTCCCCAATGTCACCTCAAATCCACTTTGCCCAACCATAATGCGGGTAGTGGTGTAAATATGATTGAATCTAAGGGAGAGGATCAACACACGAAGTGGATGAGTTGGTTCCATACTTTGAGAGATTTTTGCCATAGCAATGAGGAAGGTTATCTTTCCCCTCGGTGTAGCGGGAGCGGAAGGAGGATCTGGGGTGTCCTTATCACGGAGGCGGTGACCACAGTGCGAGATTGTGAGGATTGAGCAAGAGGTCGGAACTTATTGTCTTTTAAGGTTTTGAGATGTCGGAAGAGGTCAAAAGCGGAAGGGAAGTGAACACCACAAGATTCAGCAAGCGCTTCTACCTCCAAGCCCAGAATCACCTTCTCACCCCGGTAGCCTCACCACGATGCTGATTATTCGGACTCATACAACTCCCCATCACCAACACTCATGCTGTCCCTTGGAACTATAATTTCCAAGTTTTTACTCAGGGAGCGTCAAGCAGCACATCCGCTCCTAGCCTTGCCTCACCTCCGGCACTACCAAAGCCATGTTTCGCTCCTCACGAGCACTTAAGGATGACTTATCTTTGGACACACGGCAACATCACTCCCCAAACAAGTCCCAGCTGTTATTGCAATAAAACCCTCTCCACAGAGCAAGAAGTCGAGTTTATAACCCGAAGTGGGAGGTGTTACGAGAACGAGGAAGAGAAAGAGAAAAGGGAAAGTAAAGATGGGAGAGTCATCAAGAAACACGGAAGAGGAGGTTGAGAAAGCGAGGAAGCGAGCTGTTGAGCATAGAAGATGAAGAAGCTGTTGCTCCAAATAATGAAGCGAGCGAGTATGGCGTGGTGGAGCAGTTGAGAAAGACACGCTTCGGATTTATTTGTTATCGATTTTGAGTTCGGAAGTGCACCGCAAGCCTTACAGAGAATCTGGATCGGGCCTTTGTCAACCACGACATTACTCAGGCGGTTTGAGAAGTTAGTGGGACAAATCCGGGCATCGGCTCTGTAGCCTTTTACGAAGAAGAGGTAGATCCTGCGAGCTTAGGGCATAATAAAGCTCTGCATGTAGCGGTGAAATGTAAAGGCGTATAGTGGCCAAGGTCCTCATCGATAACGGATCGACCCTCAATGTCTTGCCTAGCGCTACCTTGGCTAGATTGCGGTTGACCAATCGGACATACGTCAAAGTGCTATGGTGGTGAGAGCTTTTGTGGAACAAGGAGAGAGGTCTTTGGGGACATTGACTTGCCAATCAGTCGGTGCATGTACTTTCAATATCACGTTTCAAGTGATGAACATTGAGCCGCCTACACCATCTTTGTTAGGAGGCCTTGGATCCGATTCTGCGAATCTTTGTTCCTTGACTTTGCACGGAAGATCAAATACATTAAGGGCGGCAAAATCATCACGGTGAGGCGAAGAGGCCATCTTTGGTCACCAAGCGCAATCACTCCCTTATGTGGAAGCGGTAGGAGTCATTGGAAAGTTCTTTCCGGGCCCTTGAATTGCAAGATCTTTGGGAAGGAGGGGCCATGGCTATGGTGGCCAAAGTAATGTCAAGAAGTGGGTATGAAGAGGGTAAAGGCCTAGGCGCCACATTACAAGGGATTGTCGAGCCTATCTGGCCATTCGGAAGATAGGCCGTTATGGTTTGGGGTATGAGGAGGATGCCCTCGCGGATGGGCGATTACGGATGAGAAAAATGCTTGGGATCGGAGATTTGACGGAAGATGGGAAAGGTGAAAGTAGTCCGAGAATCACGGAAATCTTCACTAAACCGGTCATTCAACATCCGGCAAATCTGGAAGAATCACTGATGATCCATCCATAGATGTCATCCAAGCTGGATTCCTTGTATGAGGCCCTAGTTTAGCCAATGGTGAAGAAGCGGGAGCTTGACAAGCTGGACAACGGAGGATATCCACGTACTCAATCTCGAGTAAAGTACCTCTGGTTATCTACAATTGATCACTTTGTCCATGGTGACAAGTGTAATACTGTAAATGGACCTTTTCTTATGGCATTAATATTAATGAATTAAAAGCACATTTTTAATCAAATACTCTCTTTCTTTCCTTTTTAATTCCATCCTTATAACATGTTCTATTCTTTATTCATTCGGGAACATTCATCAATTAACACCTAATAATCCAATAGACTCGAAATTCCTCTGGTTAATTTTGAAATCCCCATAACTACCATTACTTCAAGTGATTCTGAGGAAGACCTTACGGAAGAGAGCAATGAAAAAGATGAACCCTCCCTCGTGCCTTGTGAAGACGAAACGGGCACAGTAAACTTAGGCACGGAAGAAGTAAAAAGGGAACTTAAGGAAGTGGAGAGTGAGGAATTGGGAGATATGATCGATGCAGCAGGAATTTCTCGCGTATTCTCATGGAGCTATGATGATATGGTGGGTTTGGACCCTCGGATAATGCGCACAAAATTCCCTTGATCCGGGGACAATCCGGTAAAACAAAAGCTAAGGAGAATGAATCGACACCTTTGCTTAAGGTTGGATGAAGTCGAAAGCGATATGGCGGGTTCTTAGAAGTGGTCAAATATCCCCAATGGGTGGCTAACGTCGTCCCGGTGATGAAGAAAGACGGGAGAGTCAGGGTGTGCGTTGACTACCGGGATCTTAATAAAGTTAGCTTGAGAGACGACTTCCCTCTCCCCCATATTGATGTGCTAGTTGACAATGCTGCGGGTTTGGCGGATGTTCGTGTATTGATGGGGCATCGAGTACAATCAGATCCCAATGGGCGAGGAAGACAAGGATAAAGCGCTTTTATCACCCAATGGGGTGATACGCTGCTCGGGTCATGCCTTTCGGGTTGAAAAATGCGGGGCTACTTACGGTAGCGCAATGGTCACATTATTCCACGATATGATGCATAAAGAAGGGGAGTTATATGTGGATGATATGATCATCAAATCACGGGGAGAAGAGAGCCTCTTTCAGGTGATAAGGAGGGTGTTAGAAAGGCTCTGGAAATACAAGTTGAAGTGAACCTGCTAAGTGCATATTGGAGCTAGATCGGGAAAAGCTGTTGGGATTCATAGTAGCGAGAAAGGAATAGAAGTGGACCCAGGACAAAGTTCGAGCTATTCAAGAAATGCCGTCCCCAAAAGCGAGAAAGGGAGGTGCGCGATTTTAGGAAAGTGAACTACATTTCGAGTTTATTTCTAATCTCACCTTTGCCAAAGTGAGCCTATTTTGATTACTCGGAAGAACAACCCTACCCAATGGGATTCGGATTGTCAAAAGGCTTTGAAACAATCAGCGATGTTGTCAAATCCACGGTATTGGTCACTTTGTGGCGGCGGGCCTTTGATCTGTACTGGCGGTCCAACGAGAATTCTATGGGGTGTGTTTTGGGGACGGCATGATGATCTGGCGAAAAGAGAGGGCCATTTATTACACGAGCAAGAAGTTCAATGATTGTGAGTCGAGGTATTCTTTCTTAGAAAAGACTTGCTGCGCGTTAGCTTGGATGACAAATCGCCTTAAGCACTACATGTTGAATCACAAGACATGGCTTATCTCCGGGATGGATCCTATCAAATCGTATTTGAAAGCCCATTCGTGCGGGAAGGATAGCCAAGTGGCGGGTTATACTCTCCCAATATGACATAGTTTATATGACCGGAAGCGGTGAAAGGTAGCGTGATTCTTGACCTCCTAGCGAGAAAACCCTATCCGGATTATGAAGCTCTGGATTTTGAGTTCCACGATGAACATATCAATGAAGTAGACCACGAAGAAGATGAGCCAACCGATGTATGGGAGATGTATTTTGATGGGCGGTCAATTTATCGGAAATGGAATCGGTCTTTGTACTAGTATCCCCGGAAGGAAAGCACTTCCCAATAGGCGCTAAATTGGGGTTTATTTGTACCAACAATGTCGCAGTATGAAGCTTGTGTAATGGGTCTACATGCCGCTATAGAGATGAAAATCAGAAAGTTGGAGGTGTCACGGAGACTCGGCTCGATAATCTATCAAGTCAAGGAGAATGGCAAACTAAGGATCCCAAGTTGATCCCATATCGAAGTACTTACTTGGAGTTGATCAAGAAATTGAAGAAATCTCTTTCACTCACACAGTAGAGACAAGAATCAATTTGCTGATGCCTTAGCTACTCTAGTTGTTATGGCTCAAATCGAAGAAGAGCGAGCGTTTGAGGCGTTGAAGATTAAGGTAAGGGATGAGCGACCTATTGCTTCATGATTGAAGAAGAGCCCGACGGAAAGCTTTGGTATCATGACATCCTGATCTACTGTAGAACCAGAAAATTCCCTTCAGGGGCAAGCAAAAATGAAAAGAAGATGATTCGGAGGTTAGCATTAGGGTACCTTCCCAGTGGAGAAACCCTATACAAGAGGAGCTAGCGGAGAATTGTTGAGATGTGTAGATGCAAAGGAAGCAAAGAAAATCCTTTTGAAACTCATGAGGAAATTGTGCCACTCACGTCAATGGACACATGATGGCGAAGCAAATCATGCGGCGTGGGTATTTTGGATCACAATGGAAAAGGATTGCATCGAGTATTTCCGGAAGTGCCACAAGTGTCAGATTTACGCAGATCAGATAAATGTGCCACCTCACAAGCTGTTCAATCTCGTCTCACCGTGGCCTTTTGCAATGTGGGGCATAGATGTGATTGGTCCCATCAATCCCAAGGCATCCAATGGGCACAGATTCATCCTTGTAGCCATCGACTATTTCTCCAAGTGGGTCGGCGACATCCTATGCTCACATCACGCGAACACGTTTCTCAAATTCTTGAAGCAATATCATCTGCGGCATGGTCTCGAATGAAATTGTCGCGATAATGCCAAGAACTTGAATGGTCAGAAGATTCGGAATTATGTGATCAATACAAAATCCGACACCTCAATTCCTCCCCATACCGTCCCCGGATGAATGGAGCGGTGGAAGCGCAAACAAAACCTCAAGAGAATAATCCGGAAAATGACGGTCACATATAGGGATTGGCATGATATGCTTCCTCGCTCTTCACGCATCTGGGACTTAGTAAGAACCTCGACCGGGGCAACTCCATACTCACTGGTCTAAGGGATGGAAGCTGTATTGCCTATTGAGGTTGAAATCCCGTCCCTAAGGATTTTGAAGGAATCAGGGATCGATGAGTCAGAATGGATCGATCAAGGTTGGATCGATTGAATTTCTTTGGATGAGAAAAGGTTAACGTGACATGTCACGGACAATTATACGAGAGAAGAATGGCGGGGCATTTGATAAAAATGTCGCTGCGTGAATTCCAACCGGGGACCTAGTCTGAAGAAAGTCTTGCTTGAACCAAAAGCGACCCCGGGGCAAGTGGTCACCAACCTATGAGGACCCTATGTGGTTAAAAGACATTTTCGGAGGAGCCTTGATCTTGACCCACATAGGCGGTGAAGAATTCCGAGACCGATCAATGCAAACCTTTCAAGAGATACTATGCATAAAAAGGGGAAAGGGTGAAAACCGAAAGGGCATCAAAAAAAAAAAAAAAAAAAAAAAAAAAAAAAACTTCTTGGGGTGAAAACCCAAAGGGCGTCCCAAGAATCAAAGTGGAGAAATAAGGAAGAGGGTATGAAACCACGGATGGAGAGGAAAGCTGTCGCGACATGAAGCTTGAAGAACTTGAAATAATGGCGGTTAAAAGACTTCAAAACTAACCATAAGGAATATGTGAGATCTATCTTTGTACCTTTTCCTCTCCTTTGAAAGTCTATTCTTTCTAATAAAGTTATACTTCACTCCTTCTGTTGTTATTTTCCCCATGCTATCCTTTCTCTTTGTTTAATGCGCTATTAATTAGTTAAAATTTTTGCCATAAGATTTGAATTTGAAAATTGATAACCTCACGTACTTTATTATGAGATTTGCAGGAAATAGCCTTCAAAAAAAAAAAAAAAAAAAAAAAAAAAAATTATATAGGTTAAAACCCGAAAGGGCGCAGTCGAATGGGCGAGAGAAAGTGAAAACCTGCAAGGGCGCTCTCCGTAGAGTAAGAAGAAAGTCGGGAATGAAAAAGGGGTATCCGAAAGAATGAGATCATAGGTCAGGTCTTGCAACTCCTCCTCCATTAATCATCCGCCTTCGTTATCTTGTTAAGTACACTTCTTCAGGGAAAGAACTTCATGTGTCAGGGTTAGACTCGCCTTGTAAGTCGATTTTAATTTCATGCAATTCCACCATCAACCTCTGGATCCTTGATCCAAGTTGATTTTAATTTCATGCAATTTACATTTCTGCTATCAACCTCTGGTTCCTTGATCCAAGTTGATTTTAATTTCCTGCAATTCCACCATCAACCTCTGGTTCCTTGATCCAAGTTGATTTTAATTTCCTGCAATTTAAATTTCCACCATCAACCTCTGGTTCCTTGATCCAAGTTGATTTTAATTTCATGCAATTTACATTTCTGCTATCAACCTCCGGTTCCTTGATCCAAGTTGATTTTAATTTCCTGCAATTTAAATTTCTGTTATCGACCTCTGGTTCCTTGATCCAAGTTGATTTTAATTTCCTGCAATTTAAATTTCCACCATCAACCTCTGGTTCCTTGATCCAAGTTGATTTTAATTTCATGCAATTTACATTTCTGCTATCAACCTCTGGTTCCTTGATCCAAGTTGATTTTAATTTCATGCAATTTACATTTCTGTTATCGACCTCTGGATCCTTGATCCAAGTTGATTTTAATTTCATGCAATTCCACCATCAACCTCTGGTTCCTTGATCCAAGTTGATTTTAATTTCATGCAATTTACATTTCTGCTATCAACCTCTGGTTCCTTGATCCAAGTTGATTTTAATTTCATGCAATTTACATTCCTGTTATCAACCTCTGGTTTCTAGATCCAAGTTGATTTTAATTCTCTAGGTCATTAATTTAGGTGTGCTTTAGTTCCCTAATTTCAAATACCTAATCGTCCAAAATATGAGTCGGAATCTTTACATAATTCCTATCGGAAATTTTTCCTTTAATTGAAATTATGTAAAGAGGGGCATTGTCGACACCATATTTTGGCGATCCTAGAATCAATAAAAATTCTTCTTTGAACAGCTAATCACGTTTCCAGTCCCTCCTTGATAGGCGGTCACATTTCCGATCTCTCCTCACAAAGATTTGAATCAATGCTAAGTCCTCACATTCATTAAAGCCTCGCCGATCTCTCAAAATCATTTTACCGACCTCTCAAACCCGATGTTGGATTTCCGGACCTGTCAAGAATATTCCTGATCTCTGTTGATGAGTAAAATGAACGGGCACTAGATCTTTTCCTACCAGTTTTATTGCCGACCTCCTTTCCAAAAGTTTAAGAGCTAAAGTTTTGGTTCGATTCCGATCTTAAGTGTTCGAGTTAAATTTTCGGTCAAGTTACATTCGACATTTCTTCCCTACCGATCTCATGTTCAAAGTGCTTTCCGATCTCTCATACTTAGATTAATAATCACATTTAGTTTTTGTTTCTTGTGCTCATACAATCAAATACTCGGACAAATAATGGTTTAAAATTTTCCGATCACAATCATTCATTGAACAAAAGGCATTTCATTTCATGTCATAATTTGTACAAGTTATTGGTGAGGATCACCCCGACTGATCTATTTGGATCACTCCTCTCTCCCTCTCACCCTCGGCTTCATCCTCACTTTGTCTTCATCATTGTCCTCGGGAGCCACATCGGCCATCCAAGAAAAGTCTTCTTACAGGTAGCAGCTCACTGGAGTGCGGCCAAGAGATCCTTGTGAGCCTTCACATAGGCCTCGGCTATTCCGTCACCATCTCCTCATCCCTCTCCTTAAGCTCCTTGTCTTTCTCCTTAGCTCCTTATCCTTCGCCTCAAGTTCCTCTATAAGTTGAAGCGACTGGCTAACCGTTGGCGTGAAGCACTGGACTTCCTTAAGAGCACGGTCCCTCTCATCCAAAGCACGATTACTGTTCGCCAACCGGTCTTCATGGAGCTTTGCGTCCCTCGACTTGAGATATATAATCCCGGCGGATGAGAGTTGGGATCGGAGAGAATCCACCTCTGATTTTTCTTCCCGATCTCCTTACCCGGTATTTGAATCCTTTCGGATCATGATGCAGTTCACGGACACTCCACGTTTAAGCTCATGGTCCGAGTCAATATGTCGTCGAGACCATTGCAGGATAACTGTCCGATCCTCCGGAAAAAGATGGTAGACCCTAGGACTTTGGCGAAATCGAGTTCTCCTTGACGGTCGATTATTCCTCAAGCGATCGATCGATGCTTGGCGCCCAGAAGAGGTCCTCCCGGAAGCTTGAGAAGGCCCCCTTCCTGCTTGGAACAAGCTGCAGAGTCGGAGGCTGCTCCTCGATCTAGGAGGAGATCGGGTAACCGGTGGTCGGCGGACCGAAGGTTGGGAGGATCACTTTGTATCTCCCGAGTTCGTGGCCAGGCGTTTGAGTCGTTCAAGCGCTTTATCTCCTTTATCTTAAGATCTCTCTCTCCTTCTTCCGTTTCCTTGAACCCTCACCACCCGCCATACCTGCACAAAGAAAAGGTTAGTGAGATCACTAAGGTCGTGAGAATTGAGATATAGAAAATACCGATGCCGAGGTTAGAGAGCGGAAGTTCGCGGTCTTGGCCGGTGAGCAGTTGAACAGTCCAATGGTGCAGCTCGGCAGTCACCGAATCCAAACAAGAATACTTTTAGTGGCAGCCTCACTCTTGAGATCCATCACTATCAAACTTTCCTCTTCGCTCGAGGTAATATGGTTGGAAGCAAGGGTCCACTGGTACCACCAGTGCGAGGAAGTCCTCAAGCGGCTCGGATCTTTGCTCCTCACAATGAAGAAAGCGATTCTTCCGGTTCTTAAGAGGCGAGGCGGTCGGAAAAGAGCCCGATTAGAAGCCGCTGAAAGAACCAGTGGTCATCGTCCTTTCGGTGAGTTAGCCGGTGCAGCTTGGCGAACACTTTAGCTGTAGGTCTGATTCCCTTAGCTCGGCATAGACCTCGGAAAGCAACCAAGATCCGCCACGAGTTGGGGTGGATTTGAACAATGGATATTCGGTGAAATTTTAGGACCTCCTTATAGAAATCGGCTAGAGGGAACCTCAGACCGGCCTTTAACTGTTCTTCGTACACCATGACCATGTCATCCTCTTCAAAAGAATGATCGACACGAAGATCGCCATGGCACTTGATCAGCTCATATGAATCAGGACAAATGTTGTATTCTTGAACAAACGATTGCGGTCAGTTCCCGAAGAACCGATGGAAGCTCGTCTATAGGAAGGTCTCTCTCCTTGAAGAAGAGCGCGTGCGCCTTAATGGTACGACCGACCCCGACACAGGCGAGGACCCTAAGGGGTCCGAGTTGCGCGCTTGCCTCTTCTTCATCAGACGATGACCAAGAGAACTCAATGGAAGGAGGGCTCGCCGCTCTCTGACCTTCGGCACCGCTCATTTTCAAAAGAAACAAAGAACTTAAACAAAAAAAGAAGATCAAAGTCCTTACCAGAGTCTAATCGGCGTCGGGCGGAGAAAATGAGAGAACTTGAAGCTATGAGCGGGAGGCGAAAATGAAATGAGAGAACAAGCGGCTAACCCTCCCTATTTATACTAGTCAGAGCATTTAATGCTCGCGAGGTTCTAAGCGGCGCATCGATTGGTGAGACTCGGCGGTGTTACGACACTTCTCTCAAATATCAGAATGTTCGAGATCGGTTAATTGGAGATCGGCATAATAAGTTAAATATTTTTAATTAATGATCATTCTAGTGTCATTCAATTAAAGAACCGATCGGATAACCACCTTAGAGATCGGAAAATAATCAATGCAAAAATAATAAGATGATAAGCTGCAAAATAAAGTCTTTATTTGCAAAAGATCGGATTACATCATTTGGGCGATCTCTAGGGATCGGATTACAATAAAGGTCTAGCTACATCATTTGGGTGATCTCTAGAGATCGATTACATTGAAAAATTACATCATTTGGGCGATCTCTAGAGGCCGGTGAAAAATCCTATCTGAAGGTGATCTAAGGATCGGTTTATAAGCGATCCCAAGGATACTCCCGGAGATCCATGGATCGGTTATAACTAATTCAAGGATACTCCCGGGTGTTCCAAGGATCGATTTATAAGCGATCCCAAGGATATTGCCGGCCGGATGCTTCATCATTGTCGGAACACCCAATGTGGATCGAATCATTGTCGGAACACTCAATGTGATGAGAAGCGAATGAACTCGATTGAGCAACTCGAGATCGGTACAACCGAAGCCCGCATCTGGATCGGTCAAATCCAGTTCTCTCACCATCGTCAATTAGGACCATCCAATCAAGGATCGTAAATTTTGATCGAGGAAAGGGAATTCCATCGGAAGAGGATCAAAACCACGATTGTAGCGGAACTTTCCCGGAGCAGCTAGAACCAAGAAACAAGGAGAAAGAGAAAAATCGAATGAAGGAAATGCCACTATCAACGAGGGTATATATAGGGAAAATGGGCATTTAATCTTTGGCGGAAAGCAGCGGGCGCTTGAAAATCGAGATGTAATTAATGCTTGGACCGAATCGGTGATCAAGGGATAAAGGGATCGGAGATAGGAGATCGGCATGAGAGATCGGAATAGGAGCTAGGGAGGATCGGAAGACAAAAGAATAAGACAAATTCCAATAACCGTCGTCGAATCGGAGCCAGGGTAGTTAAAGCATGGCGACGAGATCTCCACACATACGCCTAAGAATCGCCATAATCTTGTGAGTGCGGTGTATGTCATGTGATCTGTACATCCCAATCTCCACCGTTGATCTCACTTGTAAGGATGAATCCGGAGCCCTTGGATCAAAAGAGAAGATGATAATACCAGCGTTTTTCACTCTCAGCCCTCAGATCGTTCCGGACAAGAGGATTCAAGACCGTCGGATTAAAAGAGGAAAAGGACAAATACTTTGAGAAGTGATCTCGACCATTCGTTTTGATTCTCTTTAATTCTGAACATCCGATCATGTACTTCAAAATCCTGACCCTCCATCTCCCTCAAAATGAATCTTGACCCTTCATGGGGAGCACCCGATTCCTATAAATACCTGCATGAAAAACTGTTCAAGGGGGGACACAAAAAATATAGGCAAGAGGCTGCTATTATCGTGGAGGAACTCTGAAACTTCATTCAGTTTGTTACTCTGCTGTTTTGTAGTGATTAAAAATACTTTTGAAACTAGTTTTCAGGAGTGTTTTCTTGAAAAAGATTTTGAATATTGGAACTCTACATTTCCAGTTTGTTCATTATCTGGTCATACTCTCATCATCTCTGCTGTCCTTTCAGATGTTCAAGCTCAACTTCCTTTCACCTGGTTCTTACCCGGTTACCTTTTAGCTAAAAGCATCTCTCGGTTTCACGACAGACATCAACTCTCAGGCTGATCAATCCGCCATCTTCATCACTGTTTACCACTTCACAGTTATTTCAATATATTTGGCTCCTCACAGGTAAGAGTTCACACTACTGTTTACGTTTGTTTCCTGCACTTCCTTTGTTCTTCATACATCTGCAACTTTCTTCAAGGGTATTTTGTACAAGAGAACCCAAGAGAAAATATTGTTATAAGAGTTCATGTTACTGTTTTATTAAGCGTCTACGTTTATTTCCCGCATTTTACTTGTTCTTCTTACATCTAGACCATTTCTGCACAAGCAATCCCAAAGAAAGTCACTCTCAAATCATTTTTTTAGTGATCAGTTCATTTTATTGATCTCCGTAATTTCTGAAAACCAGTTTTTTTAACTCTTTGTAGTATGTAAATGGTTGGGTAAACGTAGGTAGCTGCAACTTAGAGGTCTCCTTTAAAAAGAGGACACGAATAACACGTCGGGAAGATAGCCAGAACTATTAGGCGGCGTAAGCGACAATTCGACAAAGATGTCATGAAATGGAATAAGACCAAAGTAAGCGAAGCAGTGGATCGGTCATTAATAGATATTGGTAAAATGACTACATGAAAAGGTCGATGAATCAAGTCTAGTGTTCCTCGTTCACCACAGGATATCCATAAACCTTATCCCGGCATTTTGAAGGTCGAATTCTTAGTTTTAGGTTCTTAAGACCCGTAGGCGTGGTTAAATTTTTAAAGGTCGGAAAAGTCTTTGTCAGAGTCTCATCAAAATAGAAGAAGTCGGAAGAGTCCTTATCCTATCCTTGCCTAAAAGTTTTAAGTCAACTCTTAAAGGAGATCGGAGGAGGGTTCTTATCCGGTCTCCTTTCAAAATTTTGATAAACATTAAGTAGGGATCGGAAGAGAGTTCTTATCCGGTCTCAACTCAAAACATTAACGAATAACTCTAAAGGAGATCGGAGGAGAGTTCTTATCCGGTCTCCTCTCAAAATTTTAATAAATAACTTAAAAGAGATCGGAGGAGGATTCTTATCCGGTCTCCCTTCAAAATTTTAATAAACATTAAATAAGGATCGGAGGAGAGTTCTTATCCGGTCTCCACCTCAAATTTTAATAAACATCTGAAAGAGATCGGAGGAGAGTTCTTATCCGGTCTCATCCTCAAAACTTTAAATAAATAACTTAAAAGAGACCGGAGGAGGGTTCTTATCCGGTCTCCCCTCAAAATTTTAATGAACAACTTAAAAAAGATCGGAGGAGAGTTCTTATCCGATTCTCACACCCGTTCACTAAGGTTGTCTCATTTACTTATGTATCTGGGTGATCCAAATTTAGTGAAAAATCAAACATTCCTTCTACCAAAAGGATTAACATTGCCGCCTAAGCCCTTCTAACTAATTTGTAAAGGACGCAGAATTAAATCTACTTACCCTTATTAAGGGACGAGGTGGGGTGCCTAACACCTTCCCCACCCGTTTACGGACCCCGAACTTAGAATCTCTGTTTTAAAGTGGTTTCATTTTTAATTTAACTTCTCAAATGGTTTTCTTTAGTTTCCCTCAAAACTAAGGTGGCGACTCCTCACTCTTTCCCACTTCGGTGAGTGATCGTCCGGGCGACCGCAAGATCCCATTGCGACATCCATGAATGCATGAGATGTATGGGAATGTATGCAATTATATGATATATGCATGGCGTGCTTTTATTACTATTACTACTTGTTTGATTTTGCTGTTGTACTATTATTATAGTATGTTATACATATGATCATCATTGGCATAGATTATTCACCTGGTTTAGTTTTCTTTATCAGTTGTGTGCTTTATATGTTTTGTGGAAAAGATGTGTTTAGAACCTTCCTGAACTCTGCGCATTAGTGAATCTTTTGGTTTTTAGCTTTTCCCAAACCAATTTGGAATAACTTGGTTATTTATTTTTGTGCAACATCTTTCCAGATTATTTAATTAGTCTTTAAAATGGCAGTTTAAAAATGAGATTCCACCTTTGGTACTTCATTAACTATCATTTTATAGAATGAACTAAAAAGAGGCTGCAATTTGAATTTTAGATAAATATGCTACTTTTTTATAATACAAATCAAAGTTTCAAACTCTGCACTTATCAGTGCCTTTATGACTGAGCTAGAAGTTGATTCGCCCATCAACCAGGTAAGATATTGACTTTTTATGAGCTACATTTTAGTAAATGTAATGCTCTCTTTATTTTAGGTTTCTACACTGGTTTCTTATTTTAGTGTGATTGTGATTGTTAACAATTATCAACCAATCCATTTATGGAGAGAAATGTTGACTTTTTGATTGAGTGTATGGATGAATTGTCAATTGAACAGCTGAAGGTTTGTCTCTTTTGTTTTTTCCCTAATATTCCACATTTGAATGGCTTATTTTTATAATTTGAAATATGCTTTCTTTTGCAGTTCCAATTTTACTATCAGAATCTTTCGCACTAGCAAGCTCAGCAGCAAGCGTCGCTTCAGAAGAGAAGGTAAATCATACGGCTCTAAGGATGTTCTGATTTTAAAATATGCATGTCATGTAACACTTTACTTTGGAGCAAAACAGTAGTAGTAAAACTAAAGGGAATGATATTAGAAAGTATATTTCATGAAATTAAAAGCTTATATGTCCTAAAATTGATACACCTGATGTTAAATAGGATTCATTACTGCAATTGGCAGTAGATGATAAAAGGTTTGGAATAGAGTGGGAGCCAAATAGAAGAAAAAGTTTATTTGGCTGTTAAGTTCAGTTCTAGGCTTCTTGATCTTTAGTTTAGTTTGATCTCAATTGATCCCTCATTATTGCTCATAGGGGAAGTAATAGGCTAATCCCAACCTTCTCATTATTGCTCACAATTCTAGGTTTCTTCAATAGGGAATTTCTATCAATAAAATTGATTCTGAATTCCTAATAAGAATTTGAACATGGTTGCCTAATTTGACTCTATTATAATTCCTTATTCACATCATTAGGCAAAACAGAGCTGCTGCAATTATTGGCATTTTTTTCTTTTTCAACTCTCATTGATGCTTTTCTCTGCAAACATATTTTCTTATTAGAAGATTTCTAAGCTGGTTAATTAATATGAAAATTTTTCCTTTTTTTTTACTTCTATTTCTAGTACCTATTTTTAAAAATAAGGGAGACATACAGAGTTGCTCGAGACATACAGAGTTGATCGAACTATAGGGGAATTAAACTCATGAGCCATACTATGAAGTTGTGGGAGAGAGTTGTGGAGCATCAACTACGTCGTGATACTTCTATTTCTCTCAATAAATTTAGCCTCATGTCCGGTCGTTCAACTATGGAAACGATCATTCTCATTAGAAGTTTGATGGAGAAATATAGAGATGTGAAGAAAGATCTACACATGGTTTTTACTGATTTGGAGAAGGCTTATGATAGTGTTCCCAGAGATATCCTATGGAGTGTGTTAGAATAAAAGAGGGTATCTATTAGGTACATACAAGTGTTGAAAGATATGTATGAAGGAGTAACTATTATTGTGCGCACAGTGGGAGGGGACACAAGAGATTTTTCGATCTCAATTGGATTACACCAATGATCAGCTATAAGCCCTTACCTTTTTACATTAGTTTTAGATGAATTGACGAAATATATACAAGAGAAAATTTCTTAGTGCATGATGTTTATGGATGATATTGTTCTGATAGATGAGACGCGAGAAGGAGTTAATAGAAAGCTAGAGCTTTGGAGAAGTACTTTAGAGTCAAAGGACTTTAAGTTAAGTAGAACGAAAACAAAATATATGCATTGCAAGTTCAGTGAAGGCCAAACTGGTGATAGGGAAGGAGTTAATTTGGATGGAGTGGTACTGTCCCAAAGTAATCACTTTAAATATCTCGGCTCAGTCCTTCAAGTAAATGGGGAATGTGAGGAGGATGTTAGTCATAGGATTAAAGCAGGGGGATGGGAGTTTTATGTGATCGCAAGATTCCCAAGAAGTTGAAAGGGAAATTTTACCGTACAGCCATACGACCGGCTATGTTATATGGTAGTGAGTGTTGGGCATTGAAGGAGTCATATGCGTCTAAGATCAGAGTTGCAGAGATGAGAATGTTAAGGTGGATGAGTGGCCATACTAGACTAGATAAAGTCCGTAATGAGAGTATTAGAAAAAAAGTAGGAGTGGTACCAATTGAGGATAAGTTGAGAGAAGGGAGATTGAGGTGGTTTGGTCATGTGAAGCGTAGATATACGGAAGCTCTAGTTAGACAAGTAGAGCACATTAGGTTAGAGGATAGAAAGAAAAAAAGGGGTAGGCCTAAATTGACTTTGAGGAGAGTAGTACAACATGACCTAGATGCATTACAAATTTCTGAGGATTTAATCCAAAATCGTTTAGAGTGGAAAAAGCGAATCCATATAGCCAACTCCAAATTTTTGGGATAAAGGCTTAGTTGAGTTAAGTTGTTACTTCTGTTTCTATTATCAAGAATATTGAGAAATTGTAGAGATTATAGGGTTCATGAACTATATCAAATCTATCCACACTGATCCTTTATTTATGCTATAATGCATCAGTCATGCAGTACAAGGAGAGAATTTATAGCTTCATATTTGAGAACTGCTAAGATTTTATAGTTCATGTAGTAGCTCCTTTGTTAGTATTACATGCCCTGTCTAGGTATTGAGAACTACATCTGTTATAACTTATTCCATCTTTTCCTATTTAAGTAACTCGTCTATGGTTCCTAGGAAACCAACAATAGAATTCTAGAGGCCCAATGATGTTGGGAATTAGATGTCACCAAAGGTTGGTTTTAATAGTAACAATATGGAAAAAATAAATAATAGAAAAAGCAATCATGGAAAAAATTTTAGAGACTTTTGAGAATGTACATCATGAACTTCAATCCATTTTGGCAGGGACAAGATATTGCATTTATGTTGTTCTACTCGGTATTGGCTTTAATAACTAACGACCAAGCTAAGTAGGATTAAACTCAGTATTGTTTTGCCCAATCCATTTTGAGGAAATTATGGAAAAATAGGATTCGATAAATTTTATATTTTCATGCTAGATTGACTTATCAATTTAGTTTCAATTTTGAATTTTCTGCTTGCTTTCTTTCATTGGCTCTTTAGTTTTTATTTACTTTAGTAGTTTTTGCTGATTCTTTTTGTTTTGGACATGGTTACTTTTTGCTTGCTTGTTTCATTGGTTCTTTTTGTTGCATTTTTATGTTCATCACCTGCACTTTAATGAGTTTCACAATGTTACAAATTTAGGTTGAGAGCTTAATATATATATATAACACTAGCAAAGAACAAGGATGAACAGGGGCTTATAGTCAAAGCTGCAGATCTGATGCAAAAAGTTGCACAATGTTGTAGGTGGAGAGAAGAAGTGGCGCGTGTACGGTTTGGGCTCTCATGCTTCAACTTTGTGTCCAGACTCATTTAACAGCTTTGCCACTTCACACAGGACAGCTACGGTGACAGATCATGTTGCTGATGAGCGCATTATAGTGCTCGAGGAGGAGATCATGCGCATGAAGAAAAATCAAGAGTGAATTCTTCAGCAACGCGTTGAGGAAAAGGTATCATGCCTCAAGTAACAGAGTGAAGAGCAGCTTCGCTCTATGCAAGAGGAGATGAGGCGTATGATGAAGCAGATGGCATCATTATCCCGCCCTTCAAATAATTCTGTTGATCCCCATGATCAGAGCACACAGAATCTGTAGCTTGATATTTTTTATATACATTTGTTCACTGAACTTGTTACTTGTACGGTTACTTTTATACTTTTATATAATATATGATATTTTTTTCTACTAATTATTGTAAATTTTATTATTATATTTATTTATGCTTATTACTAATTATATAAATATAATAATTCTTAATTCACTATTATTTGTTTATTATTAAAAATTAGAATATAAAAAATATCACAAATTAATTTTGTTTGTGACTAATTATAATCCGTCACAAATTTATGATAGACTGATTCCTCACAAATTTGTGACGGACCAATCCCTCACAATTTTGTGACATAATGCCTGTCGTTAAAAAAAAAAGTCAAAACAATCTGTGACGAACAATATTTTGTAACGGACATACCATCACTAATCCGTCCTAATTTTGTGACGGATTCGCACCAACATTTTGTAATGGACGAATGAGTTCTGTCATAAATTTTGACAGAAGTTCTGTCACAATTTCATCAAAAATTTGTGACGGAATTTTCTTATCTGTCACTAAAAATTTGTGATAAGCAAAATTGTGACGTCAATTTTCCTGTCACAAAATTAGACTTATGACGGATTTGTGACAGATTTTTCTATCACAAATCTAAATTTTTCTTGTAGTGAGTTATCACAATTGATATGATATCAATTAACTACCCAATGAATATATATATATATATATATATATATATATATATATATATATATATATATATATATATATATATATATAGCAATTATTTAGATATTACTAATAATTCTTTTATATGGTGTAAGTGGTTTCGTTCCATTTATAATCAAATATTTCTAATGAACCTAGCTATAGGTTTATATTGATTTTGGACTTGGGTCATGTACATGACATAAGCATACATTATATATATATACTTCTATTGTATCCTGTGAGATTTTTTATTTTGGGAGAATGCCATTCAATTGTGTCGTGTACAAGTACTAAGTCTGTAGCATTTAATGAATCTGTAAAACCTTATTTTGGATGTTTAATCAGTTATACTGATTGAATGAAATCTTTTATCTTGTATTTGCATTGGATAATTCATGCACTTTTCACAGGTGGTTGAAGATCATACTATAAAAAATTTGAACGAACATGCTTCACGGCTATTAGTTTTCGAACCATTGCATTTCAACACGATTTCAAACATTTCATAAAATCATTTCTTTCTATATAATTTTGAGTCCGTTTGCCATGAAGTAGAGTGGAGGGAAACATGTAGGATTGATACTCGATTCTCTGTTTCGTCTATAGCAAGGCCACTTTAAAATTTTCCGTCAATTCCAAAGCTATCTATTATTTACTGGTAACATAGTTACTATAGATTTCTTCTAGTACAACTACCTCTTACATACTGGCAGCAACCTATTCCAGAATTTTATCAATTCATGCATCTATCACCCCACCCTAATTAATTTCGGCATATAATGGTATCAAGATTAGGGCTAGGCAACATTCTAAATAAATTTCTGCATTTCAAGAAAATCATTGCATTCATTTCATGTTTTCTATATGTACATATTACAACCATACATATCAATCACACAACTATAGATCAATGTTTATCATTGGCAATAGATAACCAAGCAATTTGCATAATATTGATGGGTGAAAATCACATCAAGTATAATGAGATTTTGTAGAATATTTTGTTGATATTATGGATATTTTATAATAATTTTAGTTTTATTAGTTGTTTTTATCAATTGTAATAAATTTTTATTGACAAAAACTTGGTATGCGTATGCAAGTCACAGAATCCTGCAAATAATAAAGTGGTAAATAAATTCTCATAAGAATTGTGTTTAATTACTAAAATATATACTAATCTTACTAATTTCTAAACTATCAATTTAAAATATTATTTAATTAACTAATAAAAATTAAAAAAAATAAATTTACAAACCAATTAATTGAAAATCAAGATAATTACTTGGTAATTTTGATTTTACCTGAAAGAACCTAATTTAACCTATTTGATTGACAATCTACTTTAAATTATCTAATACAAGGAAGAATGACCTTAAATTATTTGATATTTTCTCCCGAGTTATACCAAATATATTAACTAAGATCGACTGTCCATCTGCCAATAGAAACAACAAATTCATTAGATCCTGTGATCATTCAATAAAAATTGTCATAGGTCAAATTTTCTACCCCGCTCCAACGATTATATATTCTTATAAAATTTATTGTTATTCTCAAATCCACAAATTTCTTTTCTAACATTAATTATGAATTGAAAGCAATTAAATACCACAACGGTCGATCCCAAAAACATTAATTGATCCAAGTTTTGCCTGCACGTGTTCTTGTGTTTTTCCCTTTGCGCTTGACGACTCATACCCACTAATTAACACTTTCTCTGATTTAAGATGACACATATGGCCTGAGACATCTACAGCATATAGAAAAAAAATAACAAAAGAACGAAGTGATTAAGTAAAGGCAAAACAAGGCATAAAAATGCTAAAAGAGACGTAATATAAAAATTTTATTAACTATTAAAAACGTATTAAAGTTAGTAAAAAATTGTTAAAATTGATAAAAACAATTAATGACACTAAAAATATTATAAAATTTATGAAATATCCATAATATCAATAAATATTCTTTAAATCTCATTAATATTCATGTGATTTTCACCAATCAAATACCTCCAAATTTAAATTTTTGTTTACTTCCAAGTTGAAAAAAACAAATAATGGGCAAAGAAGAAATTTGATATGGCCCCAGAACTTGCAAGACATAATAGCATTTTCGATAAATTAACTTTAAAAAATATATATTTCCACCCGAGTGCTATAATGTAGTCACCTCAATTAAAATTTTAAAATTTAATTTTCACAGTTTAATAATCTCAACCTGTTACTACTTAAATCAAACTTTATATAATTAATAATGACAAAAAGTCTTTTTTTTTTATTTTTAAAGTGTGAGCTAATAAACTCCGCCTAAGTATTTACGCTTAGCCGGTCCCAAGGCCAGATAAAGAAGGAGGGTTGCGGTAGGTGACAACCAACGTAAAAATTTCGTCACACCTTATAATATGGATTCAAATGATATAAATGTTGGGGCGTCCTCTACTTACAACGCGCTACATCGGAGCCCGGGTGTAGTGAGAAATATGCAAGGGTGTAGAGCGTTCACTGAAAGCGATATGCCATGCTGGCACCCGAGTGTGGTGTTAAGTGAGCAAGGGTTCCCACATCATGGATGGGTGAGGGTAAAGAAGTTAGTCCATAGAACAGATAGTAGAATAGATAGTGGAACGGAACACAAGATAGACATAGAAAACAATAGAAGATATCATAGAAGGAGACCAATTAGGAAGGAACATGATAAGAGGAGGATCAGGGTTGGCACTTGGAATGTTGGATCACTTACAGGAAAATTAATGGAGCTTGTGGATACCTTGGAAAGGAGAATGGTGAATATTGCTTGCATTCAGGAGACTAAATAGATAGGAGAGAAATTCAAGGAAGTGGGTAATTCAGGGTACAAACTGTGATTTACTGGAAAGGAGAGAAATAAGAACAGAGTGGACATAATCATAGACAGGACATTGAAAGACGCTGTAATAGCTGTGAAAAGAGTAGGAGATAGAATTATACTAATAAAGCTAATACTAGAAGAAGAAACAATAAATGTAGTTAGTGCTTATGCCCCACAAATAGGATTAGATAGTGAGAGTAAACAAAGGTTTTGGAAAGATATGGATGATTTAATGCAAAGCATACCGAATGAAGAGAATGTTTTCATTGGTGGAGATTTGAATGGACATGTAGGAAGTGATAGGCAAGGTTACAAGAATATTCATGGAGGTTTTGGCTTTGGCAGTTGAAATGAGGAGGGAAAAAGTATCCTGAATTTTGCTATGGCATATGACCTAATACTAGCAAATACCTACTTTATAAAAAGAGAGTTACATTTAGTGACTTTCAAAAGTGGGCAACATAGAAGCCAAATCGACTTCCTCTTAACTAGGAAGACAAATAGAGCTCTATGCAAGGCTTGCAAGGTCATTCCAGGAGAGGCTTTAACAAGTCAACATCGGTTAGTGATCTTGGATGTCAAGTTTAGGAACAATTCAAGTAAGGTCAGAAGAAATAATGTAGCTCAAACAAAGTGGTGGGAGTTCAAAGAAGTAAAGCAAGTGAAGTTCAAAAATGAGTTTCTCGAGTCCGAAGCATGGAAGCTGGATATGGAGGCCAATGATATGTGGATACAGATAGCATCAAAGATTAGAGAAGTAGCTAGAAAAGTACTTGGAGAGTCTAAAAGACATAGACCACCCTCAAAAGACAGATGGTGGTGAAATGAAGAAGTACAAAAGGTAGTGAAAAGAAAAAGAGAATGCTATAATAAATTACCTAAATGTGATAATAATGAGACATATGAATAGTACAAGATAGCAAAGAAAAAGGCAAAAAAAGCAGTTAGTCAAGCAAGAGCACAGGCCTTTGAAAAGTTATATGAGAAACTTGGAACTAAAGAAGGGGAGAAAGATATTTATAGATTAGCAAGGAGGAGAGAAAGGAAATGTCAAGATCTCAATCAAGTTAGGTGCATTAAGGATAAAGAAAGAAAAGTGTTGGTGAAAGATGAGGACATTAAAGAAATATGGAGAAATTATTTTAATGATCTCTTTAATAACAATCAAAATGGTAATAACATGAATATAGACTATAGAACAATTGGAAAAAATGTGAATTATACTAGAAGGATTAGATCTTTAGAAGTAAAGGAAGCACTTAAGAGAATAAAAGTGGGTAAAGCCTGTGGACCCAATGGAATACTAGTTGAAGTGTAGAAGTGTATGAAAGATATGGGAGTGGCATGATTAACTAAATTATTTAATAAGATTCTAAACTCAAAGAAAATGTCTGATGAATATAGGAGGAGTATTTTAGTACTTATTTTTAAAAATAAGGGAGAGATACAGAGTTGCTCGAACTATAGGGGAATTAAACTCATGAGCCATATTATGAAGTTATGGGAGAGAGTTGTGGAGCATCGACTACATCATGATACTTTTATCTCTCTCAATCAATTTCGCTTCATGCCCGGTCATTCAACTTTGGAAGCGATCTTTCTCATTAGAAGCTTGATGGAGAAATATAGAGATGTGAAGAAAGATCTACACATGGTTTTTATTGATTTGGAGAAGGCTTATGATAGTGTTCCAAGAGATGTCTTATGGAGTGTGTTAGAACAAAAGAGGGTATCTATTAGGTAAATACAAGTGTTGAAAGATATGTATGAAGGAACAACTACTATTGTGCGCACAGTGAAAGGGGACACAAGAGATTTTCCAATCTCAATTGGATTATACCAAGGATCAGCTATAAGCCCTTACCTTTTTACATTAGTTTTAGATGAATTAACGAAACATATACAAGAGAGTATTCCTTGGTGCATTATTTTTGCGGATGATATTATTCTGATAGATGAGGCGCGAGAATGAGTCAATAGAAAGCTAGAGCTTTGGAGAAGTACTCTAGAGTCAAAGGGCTTTAAATTAAGTAGAACGAAGATAAAATACATGCATTGCAAGTTCAGTGAAGGCCAAACTAGTAATAGGGAAGGAGTTAGTTTGGATGGAGTGGTACTGTCTCAAAGTAATTACTTTAAATATCTCGGCTCAGTCCTTCAAGTAGATGGGGGATGTGAGGAGGATGTTAGTCGTAGGATTAAAGCTCGATGGTTGAAGTGGAGACGTGCCACGGGAGTTCTATGTGATCACAAGATTTTTAATAAGTTGAAAGGAAAATTTTACCGTACAGTCATACAATCGGCTATGTTATATGGTAGTGAGTGTTGGGCACTGAATGAGTTATATGCGTCTAAGATAAGAGTTGCAGAGATGAGAATGTTAAGGTAGATGAATGACCATACTAGACTAGATAAAGTTCGTAATGAGAGTACTAGAGAAAATATAGAAGTGGTGCCAATTAAGAATAAGTTGAGAGAAGAGAGATTGAGGTGGTTTGGTCATGTGAAGCATAGACATACGGAGGCTCCAGTTAGACAAGTAGAGCACATTAGGTTAGAGGATAGAAAGAAAAAAAAAGGGGTAGACCTAAATTGACTTAGAGGAGAGTAGTATAACATGACCTAGAAGCATTACACATTTCTAAGGATTTAACCCAAAATCGTTTCGAGTGTAGAAAGCGAATCTATATAACTGACCCCAAATTTTTGGAATAAAGGCTTAGTTGAGTTTAGTTTAATTTAAAGTGTGGGCTAATAGTCATATAAATTCTTAAAGTATTTTGAGATTCAAACACACCCTTTAAATTTTAAAAAAGATCAAACAAATCATTCAAATTTTAATAATAAATCAAATAAGCCTTTTTATTATTTTGGAGACAAATAAGTCTTTCAATTTTTTAAAAATAGATTAAAAAAATTGAACTATAATTTATCTCTAATATAAATCCAGACAAAACCATGCATAAAGAAAATGACAAAGATGATGAACCCATAAGGCAACTTCTAGAACCATTCAACAATAGATAGCTTATCAATCTGCTCTATAATGCAACAGATACTTATTAGGATATTGCAAATCAAATATGCAGAATTATTGTCTCATTATGTTTTCAAAAAGATATATGTAAAGTTTATGGAACTCTTTGATGACATGTAAATGTATAAAGTTTAGTGTGCTTGTAATCAAATATTTTATGATATAAATAAATTGTTTTATATGTTTAAAAGTTTTTTATGACTTTCTTGGGCCTTACTAATATTTACAAAACATTCAAGCTAGCTATGTTATTATAAAAGTTTTGATGGCTCATTGCGTACCTATTCCCCTAACGCCGATGGTGGTTCTGGATTTGGATCGTTACATATATACTTTTAATAACGTATAATAACAAAAATGCAATTTTTGGCAATTAAGTAATTCTAGTAGAGAAATTCTATTTCTCCTATATTTTAATGAGATATCTAAACAATAGAAAAGAAATTTAATTTCTCTTTTCTTTTCTCTCTTTTCTCTTTATTTGTCCTCTTTAATTGCTCCTAATTTTCATTGCACATTAAGGATCCAAACAAAAGGATAGAGTTTACTGACTCAATTAAAATTGTATTTGGTTTTAAATTGCATTTAGGTTAAAACTTTTGTTCATTATCTTGGATGATTTCTAGTTATTTTACTTTATTGTTTATTGGGTTTATTAATTTATGCTTTTGCTTGTTGATTTTTGCATTTATTTGTTGATTTTGAAGAGAATAATAAAGAACAAAAGTTGGGAGAGAAACGGGAGAGAGAGGAAGACAAAAACGTGAGAGAGTGAGGGAGATATATATATATATATATATATAGAGAGAGAGAGAGAGAGAGAGAGAGAGAGAGAGAGAGAGAGAGAGAAAAGGGGGGTGGAGGTGGTGGGAGATGGGGAAGTTGGGTAAAGAGAGGGAGATAGGAGAAAGAGAGAGCGGAGCAAGGGGAGAGATTATTGAGCTTGAGGTTTTAGCACATGAGCTTATCAAGCCTATAATAAGGACTAGCTCATTTATATCATAAATGAGTTCAAAATGAGTTAACCTCAAATTTAGTACCCCTTAAAAGAGTTGAATCCAAATTGTAATAACAAAACTCAAGTTGAGTTGAGCTGAGTTTAAATCATTCAAAGTTTGGCTCGACTCAACTGGTTTGCACAAGTCTTTCACTCCAATATGGCCAATTGGCCGTCCAGATTATTCTACAACCCGTATTGGGCTGGGCTTTGAAATTCTTGGATCAATTTAGTGATTAGATATTAAGGTCGTTAAAATCAAACAAGGGAAGATCCAGATCAGTCCATTCAATGTGGTGACGGCCGTTTCTGAGCACCTTGGTGGGGCAGGCCAATAACTTGTTTTTCTCCTTAATTTCAATAATATGTGAAATTTGAAATTTGGTGTTGACTTGTGGATATTCTTCTTAAAGTTGCCCTTATCTTTCCTTTCAATGGGGTAATTACGTTCGGAACCCCTACTTCTACTTTTTCCAATTTTTTATTTTTTTTTTATTTTTTTTTACTTGCATGTTGTAATTGTAGATCATGGATTCATGGTTTGATAAAAACCACTAAAAAGAAAAAAGAAGCGACTGCTACACTTTGACTTTTTTTGTCCGATTATGACGTATCATTTATGTAGTCACAAAGAGATATATTTTTTTTATAATTTGATTAAAATTTTAAAATTTTAAAATTTAATTAACGATGTGGAAAATAAATTCATTTTAATCTTTGAAATTTAAGATTTTCATTTCTTTGTAAATGTATAATTATTTTATAACATAAAATTCTGGTTGAAATTTTTTATATAAGGAAAAATTTTATGAAATACATATGAATAAAAAATAACTACTTTACAAGTATGTAATTATCATTTCAATAATACTCTTTTTCTTTTTCTTTAGAGAGGAAAATGGATATCATTAAGAAGCCAGCATTCCTCAAGGGCAAAGGAAAATTGTTGCACCAAACTGTTCTACTCTATTTTATTATGTAAAAGGTGAACCAAATGAAATGTAATTAACATAGCGTTAAAAAAAATAAGTGCTATTAATCAAAGCCCTTTAAAATAATAATAATAATAATAATATGAATAATCGACATTAAAATTTCTCTAAAGAAAAATAATCAAGTATCAAACATAATTTAATATCAAAAACTAATTAAAAAAAATTATCCAAACCTTTATATTTCACACTCTTACTCTTACTTCACATTTTATATTTGATTGATGTCGATTGATGTGAGACATGAATTATCATCCGAGCAAAATTTAAATGAGACGTTAATCATCGCCTCAATTTTTAATTTGCTTTGTCCAGTTCTAAATTCATATAATTTTCTTCTAAGCTGTCTTGTAATCTCCCAAGAATAATTTATGAATTCTCTCCCAACAGGAAGCTGCTAAAAATTCTATATATATATATAACAGAAAATTCAAATAATAATTAATCAACCATGTGTGGATATATAAATATTTTTATACCCAATACCAAATCCAGATTTGTCTTTATCTTGTTGAAGAATAAATAAATGGAGAGAGTTTCACATCCAACCAAGTGAAAGTCATTATTTATTGAGATGATAAGAATACTTAATATAATGAATCCATGGCTGCCTCTCCCACAATGCTAGATATTTTCATTGATTACTTAATTAATCTAATCATCATTTCATTTCTAACTAAATCAATTTTTTAAACATATAAATTGACCAAATCAGTTCCAGAATTATCATTTTCTAATCACTGATTCATAGTTTTTGTGCCGTTGCGAATAAGAAATGTAGATGATGATCTCATGGGACGGCTGCTTGCTGGCCCCTCACCACAACATTTCATTATCATATAGTCAACAACCATTCTCCAAAGCTTTAATATATGCCATAATTAATACGGAATTAAAGGTGTTGGATTTAGATAAAACTATTTCTTAATCGGTGGGATGAGATATGAGATTCCCACCTCTGAAATATTAGCATAGTCAAGATAAAAGGATCTAATTTTTTTTTTTTTTTTTTCATTTCAATTTGAAAGATTCCCTAGTGAATTGTGAACAAATTTTGCAACTTCTTTTGGTATTATATTGTGAAGAATATGCTTATTGTCATTCTGCTTTGAATCCCACTAAGTTTTATAGTTTCTAGCAGGGGTGTATATGGTTTTGGAGGTTTCGAATTAAATTGAAAAATTGAACCAGAATAAAAAAATGATCTATATTGTAAGAATCGAACTGAAATCATATCAAACTGAAGAACTAATTATATATATATATATATATTCAGGTATATTTTATAATTTTAATAAAATTATATATATTTATATGTAATTATGTAATTAAGATTGTTCTATATATATATAAAACTTAATTTTTAATATTATCTAGTAGTTTTTAATATTATTTAGTATTTTTCTAACTTTTTAAAATAATTTTAGCCTTAAATGCATTAAATCATCTTATAATTCTTAATTATATGACTAAATCACATATTGGTCATATAATACACTTTGTAATTCTTAATTATATAGGTATCTTTTAGTTAAAAAATTATATAATTAAGAAATATGTAAAAGATAATATAATATTCTTATTAAAAATACATTTTTTATATTAATATTTTAGTGTTAGTATTACTATTTTATTGTTATTTTCATATTAGAAATTTAATTATATTTTCTACTTCAAAATGGATACAAAATTGTTCTAGTTTTAGATGTAAAAATCAAAATTTAGATAAAATTAAAACCAAATTTGAAATCAAAATAGAATTAAAATTAGAACCAAAACCATACCGAAATTGTTTAGAACCGAACCAAAATCGAAATTGAAGTTTGGTTCCTAAAAGTCACAAAATTGAAAGTTTGGTTTCAATATCCTCTTCTTAACTAAAATTGGACTAGAACCAAAATTGAACACCCCTAATTTATAGGGATCCACTCACGATTTTCTATGTATAACTTTTTTATTTTAATATAAAATTTAATTATATTATATTAGTATTATGACTTATACACGTAATATCATTTATTTGGCTAATTTTCACCCACCATCCTTGAACTTTGGGGGTTATATCACACCGTCCTTAAACTTCAATATATATCACAAAAGTCATCTTACTTTAATTTTATATTAGCTAAAGTCCTTGTGACCGAATTTTGTTGGGAACTCTAGGCAAAAGGTGACTTGTTCATGCCATGATGGCATTAACACAATAAAAAAGTTTATCTCTAACACGTGGCATTTCAATAATAAAAATTGATTTTCTCTCTTGCCTTTATCTCTCTATCATCTCTCTTTCTCTCTTGCCATTATCTCTATATCCTCTCTCTCTCTCGCCATTGTCTCTCTAACCTCTCGCCATTATCTCTGTATCCTCTCTCTATCTTCTCTCTTTCTCTCTTGCCATTATCTTTCTATCCTCTCTCTCTAGATCTCTCGCCATTATCTCTCTATCTTGTCTTCATCATTTACATTCCAATCAAACCCTTCCCCAAAACCTCAATTACCACACTTGTTGTTCCATACTTAACCCTGTATCCATCTTTGATTTGCTGCCCAGATCTGGATCTGCCCCTTCTGCTTCCAATGCAACCACTTCCCTCCTCACTAAACCTCCATCAATGGCAACAACCTCCCTACAGAGCTTTTGCCACTGTACACCACCATCGAGTGTGAGACTCCAAGACAGTGTTCATCCTTGTTGGTTTTGATGTTGTTGTTTGACACTTATACCATCGAAAAGGAGATGGCTTTCCTCAAGTCTGCCTTGTATTAAACCATTGGCCTCCTCCCAAAAAATTCCATTGTTGGCCTCATCACTTTTGGGAGCTTGGTCCACATTCACAATCTAGGTTTATGAATCTTGGCTTTGTGATGAATTTGGGAGCTTGGGTTCTTGGAGTCTCCATTGGCAAATATATCTGGGTATTGTGATCAAATTTGGGTGCTTGGATTCTTGCTTATTATATATATATGAGTCTTGATATTGTAAATGAATTTGGGTTAGATTGAATCTGGGTTATCTCTCATGCACTAATGTGGGTATTGTGAATCTAGGTTTGATTGAAATTTTTTTGTTTGATTGAAATACATAAATTATATTTTTATTTGGGTATTGTATTGAATGATGATTTATATTGCATTTGGTTTTTATTTTTTTCCTTTTAATGCCAACATGGCATGCACAAGTCACCTTTTGGCCGGAGTTCCCAACAAAATCCAGCCACAAGGACTTTAACTAAATAAAGTTCAGGGATAGTACTGATACAACCCCCAAAGTTCAAGGACAATGAGTAAAATTAGTCCATTTATTTACTTAATGAAGCATAAAATTTTAACCTTTTAAAATTGAATGTAAATATTTATATCTAAATTCGTGCACTCTCAATTTATATACATTTTAGTTACTTTTGTGTACATCTCGATATAAATATTTAATTTAACAGTTATAAAATTTATTCTGATATGACTTTAATCTTATATTACTTGTATACTTAAAATTTTTCATTCATATTAAATCAAAATATTAACAAGTTAATAGATGAATTCCGATTTGAAAATATTGGATTGAACTCACTTTTAGGGGAGCATAATTTAAATTGATTTATTAAATTTGATTTAAATTAAAAAAAAATCTATAGAATCCAATCGAAATAAATTAAATATGAATATAAATATAATACCTTGACCTTTTATAGCTCATTGGCAAATTGCCTTTATATGAGGACTTCCATTTCCTGGTTTTGAGGAGAAATTATATTATATATCCGTTATTTTATGGAGTATAGTTTATATGCAGTGACAAATTAATAATAAATAAATTTTTTTATAAAGTGGATTTCAAAAAATTGTAACTACTTTTAGTTATCTTCTTTTAATTTTAACAATTACATTTGTATATTTATCTATCTCTTATTCCTCTATCATTCTATATAAAATATTAATGTGTTATTACCGCTTCATTATATAATTTCTTAGTTTTGAGCCTCGCCCTCTGTTTTTATTTCTTTCTATTATTTTTATTAATCCTAATAGCCCATTCATTGAAAATGATTTCAGTCATCAAATTTCTATCATGTATTCATTATTGCACAAAGCCTACTAAATCGATCTCTTCTTCTTCTATTTCTTCTCTGCCTGTCGCCCTATTTCTTTATCTCTCTCTCTTTTTTTGTCCTCTGCTGACTGCCATCTTCTTCTTGAAATAGTACAAGCCCAGTTCTACAGTGCTCAACTCTGCATTTGCTTCCCTAGGGCTCAGCGCCACAAACACTTCCCTTTCTTTTTCCTTTATTTTTAATTTATTTTCTGTAATTTGTAATATTGCATTTTGTTTTGGATATTGAAATTAGTGATATGTGAAAATGTCAGCTGATCATTGAAAAAAATTAAAAAAAAAAACTCAATAGATCTCATTTGATTATTTATATAATTTAATTCAGTTTTAATGTTAAATAAATTTTAATTTTAATTTTTTTCATTCAATTGAGTTTGAAACTGAACATACCGCCTGGATTCGAATACACGGGAACTTATTTGGAATATTATTTGGAAGTAATACTCATCAGCTCACATTATCTCGTATTTAATACCAGCATCGTTGCATCAATTCTTACATTCAATACATATGACATATAGAGTATGCCAAAACGACTAATATCGATCTTTTGATATTGGTATGTAAAAAAAAAAAAAAAAAAATTCTTCGTACTCTTTTTTCCCTAAACATAAACTCGTCCCATTTATTCTTAGGCAAGACATTCCCTGCTGTGATACTCCTCACAATGACAAACTTAACCATGGGAGGAATTAGGGATAAATTTCCCAACAATCACTCAATTTTATTAATTGTTTCATTTCATTTTATTTTAATAAAATCACACAATTTTTATTTTTTATTTAGTAGCAGTCACTCAAATCAAAATCCAGTATAATCTCTAGTGAAACTTTTATATACGACGAGTCTTATGTGGCTTTAAATCATAAAAGTTTATCACTTTGTCAGGTCATATTAAGAAAAACCAAATAAATAAACAAATTTTATCTCAATGTTGCTTATTACATTTACTAATCTCTATTTTTAGATCCCAAAAGAAACAAATTTTATCTCAATGTTGCTTATTACATTTACTAATCTCTATTTTTAGATCCCAAAAGAAACAAATTTTAATTTAACCGAGCAAAAATATATATTTTTTAATGATTTAAAGCAAGACACGCCACATAGAAACTCTATCGGATATTCTATTAGATTATGGTCTTAGTAACTATTAGTAAATAAAAAAAAATGAGTATTTTATTCAAACAAATTAAAATACAACAACTAAAATGAAACATTAATAAAATTAAGTGACTACGAATAAAATTTATCCGAGAAATTAGCGATGCTACAGGTGATTTTTGTGGTCTTGACCCTGATGACATATAGACTTGCAATAAAAAAAAAGGATGACACAGATAGCCTTCTAGTAGGCCACTCCGAATCTCAAACCAAAGATCTCAATTCTTCATAGAGAGATTAGAAAATTATTTAGTAACAGAGAATTGTAGAGATAGTAAGCATACTTGTTTCTTCTCTCTTGGTTGGTATTTATAGCTTTTTGGAAAATAGTCATTGTTTTATTTACGGCGATAATCTTATCTAAATTTCTAAGGTGATTTCCATAAATTCGCTATTTACTGGGTTGCATGCATGATTATTGCTTGGTTCGTAAAATCTGGTCTTTAGCAATTACTGCAACTGTTTGTTAGGTATGGCTTCTATTCACTATTTTGGGCAAACAAAGTTTTTGTTCAGTCTTTGTCTTTGCTCGGTTCTTTCGATCCACACCTCCGTTCAACTTTCTTTTCTGCTACATTAGAAGTATTTCTGTCTTTGATTTACAATGCTGGACATAATTTTGACTATTTAACTTCGATTTTTGGGCAAATAGTATCAATTAATCTTATTTTTGTGAAGAAAGTTGATTACTATTTTCTTCTTATTACGTGTAAAATGTCAATACCCATTACTCTTAGACAGGGCATGATATCAGGCTTCCAATAATTGACGGAAAAATAACTGGAAAAAAAAATAAAAATAAA
Organism: Hevea brasiliensis; assembly: GCF_030052815.1. Lineage (NCBI taxonomy): Eukaryota > Viridiplantae > Streptophyta > Magnoliopsida > Malpighiales > Euphorbiaceae > Hevea > Hevea brasiliensis. The sequence continues at coordinate 54,124,178 of NC_079499.1, forward strand.
AAGTCTCAGAGCAGTGAAAAAGTGAATTATGGAATGAGAATGGAACATAATAATGATGGTAATGCAAATTGCTTAATCTATGTTTGTGGATGCTGTTAATAAAAACAAAGCAGAAAAACATACATTGAGCAGAAAAACAAAGCTTGTGATATGGGTAGAGACAGGCCAATTGAGAGGGAGATCACAAAACTGTCTCCTACTATGATGGTCCTGCACTAATTTTACTAACGTTGCTGCTGCTGCTACTACATCCCCAACATAACATAAATATAGCTTAAACTTGCTAGAAATGGAAATGCATGATCTGTGAAGCATGTTGTAAATTTTCAAGGCCTGGTAAATATGCAGCCTTTCGGAGGAGATGTAGTGAAGGGAGAATTTGAAGGAAAAACTAGGAAAAAAAAATGTGTAGCTTTTCAATTAAAAAGAGTTATACAAAAGAAAGAAAGAAGGTAAATGAGGTGGGTTTGAAGCTTTGGATATCCTGATAGGAAAAAAGTAGTGAAGCTGCGAGGGAAGTCATAGGCTGTTTCTGAAAAATCTGCAACCTGAAAGGAGGTGGGCTTGAAGATCAAATTCTCCTAAGAATGTATGGCAGGGTTAAAAAGTCACAGGTTGGTTTCCTAAAAAATCTCCAACCAGTGAAAGAATCTGAGTGGGTGGACCAAAAACCAACTGTAAAATAGCAAACATAGAGAAAGATCAAGAAAGAGACAGAGACCACCGTGCTATATATTCCACAGCTGGAGATGGACCTATCAGTCTTGATCCTTCCAAAAGAATGGCTTCAGTGGAAAAGAAGAGGAGGAAGAAGAAGAAGCTGAGCCCATGTTGTCCTGTTGTCTCTGCACGGCAGAAGAATCATTGAACTGTTGTTGATTTGGATTGCCAAAAGAAAGGTGTGATTGCAATAAAAGATTATTAGTGGTGTCCAAATCATCCCACACTGGACTTCCCGGTCCCCATCCTACTGGAATTGTATTGAACCAAGCTTCTGCCATGTCTCCCCAGACCAATTCTTGAGACCCTGAAACGCCTTCTCCTCCACTAGACCCCTCTGCTACCGCCTGAACCTCATCACTCACTGTAGCCCCACTGGAACCCATCCCTGAATCATTGTCAGGATTGTCTCCTTGAGGCTGCTGTGACAGGGGCTGCAGCGGAGGTGGCAGTGGTGGTAACGGTGGCATACTTTCCACATTTGAATCCTGCAAGTCAAGAATTTCTTGAGTTTGTTTAGGTGATGAACTTTTATTGGGAGTTGGAGGAGACGAAACTGCTGCAGTTGTAGCAGTGGAGATTGCTTTATCCTTATTGAGGAAAAGTTCAGGGAAATTTAGCCTTGCATTCTCTCCTCTCAACTTAAAAGCCTCGCGATCATAAGCCATGGCAGCATCTTCAGCTGTGTCAAACGTGCCTAGCCAAAGCCGAGTCCTATTACGGGGGAGACGAATCTCAGCTACCCATTTACCCCAATGTCTTTGCCTCACTCCCCTGTAAAGCTTTGTTGTGTTTATGGGCTGAAGCTGAACCGGTGGCCTAAACAATGGCCTTCCGTCTGGGCCCAGCCTATTCATCATCATCATCCTTCCTCTTGGACTTAAGTTCAGTGAATCATTCCAATATTGTAACATCTGCTGCTGCTGCCGTTGCTTTGCCAATGCAAATTCTCCAGCAAAAAGCGGAGGATAAGAGATGCCTTGCTGCTGGTTTTGAGCAAAAGAAATCATTTGTTGTTGATTTTGTGCCCCTTGTTGTGGTGGACGGAAATAAGGCATGGAAGGGTTTGTTCTGAATTGGTGGGGGAATTGAATAGGTTGATTACACCCTTCAAAAGCAAAAGGAAATAGATGTCTCGAACTAGAAGACGAGGCAGAAGAAGAAGGTGGATGTAAAGAAAGAGCAGAGGCAGAGCTAGGAGAAACAGAGAAAGAAGGTGCGGATTGATGTGCTGAAGATGCAGAGAAATGAATTGGGCCTTGGTGTTCAGGGCTCTGAATCTTTCTGAGAGGCCTTTCTGCCATGGAGGCTTCACCAAAAACTGGCTTCCATTGCTGACTCTCAATGAAGCTAAGATCAACTTCCTTGTTGCCCCTGTCAAGCTCCCAATCTTGCCTCGTCATCCTCTCAGTTTCATCAACAACCTTCTTGGATTTTTCTGTGTTATTTTTAGCTGCAGCCATTATGGTAAAGATAACTATCCTGCTTGCTCTCTCTAAAGATTTTATAAGCAAATGAATTATGGAGATTTCGAGATGGGTCACCAAGCAAATGGAAGAGTAGATAGGAATCAAATGTATCAGAAAAACAGATAGACAAGAAAGAAACAGATCCAAATATGTTCAAAAGATTCTAAAAATCTGGTCTGGAATTTAATAGGTAATCCGAGTGAAGTAAAAACAGAATCGGATACCACAAGCGTCAAATCTTGAGCAACCCCATCTCACTTTTCACTTGCTAATCAATATTCAGAAAGAGAGAGAGCAAGCAGGGCGAAGGAAGATAAAGAAAATTCCAAATGAAGCTGTTGATGAAGATGAAATATTGCTGCTAGATTCTGCGGAGTGAATTTGAGAGAATTTGGAACAGAGAGAGGCCAAGACAAGAGAACAGGGGAGAGCTGTGTTTTTTAAGCTGTTCTTGTGAGAGGAGAAGAAAGCAGGGGAGGGAGGGTTTATAAGTAAGAAAAATATTTGAAAGGAGATTTTTTTTCTGGGTGCAAGGGAAAGGGATACGCAGAATTATGGTGGAGCATTAAAAGATAGTTTTATTTTAAACACAATTTTAATATTATTTTAAACACAATTTTAATGGTTAATTATGAAAATATTCACATAAAATTTATCATAATTAATAATAATCACATAAGAATTATATTTTAATATATTTTTTTACATAAAATTTTTATTTTTTTATTAAAAATATAATACACATAAATTAATAATAAAATAACTACTATTAAAATCATAATAATTTCATCAAAAATAAAATTCATGTATTTATAAAAGGCACCGAAAAATCCCTAATGAGATACAGTAGAGAATATGCACAAGTACGACGGTTGGTTGGCTTAGTTAGGGTCCCACACGGCATTATACTAGTCAATCAAATTTCGTTGCTTCCACTCCAATTTCCCTCTCCTTCCAATCTGTTGACTCTTTCTGCTAATAAAATAACCGAACTGCGATATAGCATTCAAACATGTGTACAAGTCGACATATAGATATTTTCATCTAATGACAAAACAGAGAAGGTAAAATAACTGTTTATAGATATCCGTACAACTGATATGTCATGGCATGGTTGGAATGTGACAAGCAGAATATGCATTGTTGTTATTGTTGCAAATTGCCATTTTGAGGATTTAAGATGGAAATATGGTATAGTATTATTCGGTTGGTACTAGGTTACACTCCGATAACTGCACAGCCCAAAATAATAAAACATCAAACTAGCTCTATTAGCAAGATTTTTTCAGAAAATTATTATATAGTGTCCATATTTTTGATAAAATCTTGCTAATGTGACAAGCAGAATATGCATTGTTGTTATTGTTGCAAATTGCCATTTTGAGGATTTAAGATGGAAATATGGTATAGTATTATTCGGTTGGTACTAGGTTACACTCCGATAACTGCACAGCCCAAAATAATAAAACATCAAACTAGCTCTATTAGCAAGATTTTTTCAGAAAATTATTATATAGTGTCCATATTTTTGATAAAATCTTGCTAATGTGACAAGCAGAATATGCATTGTTGTTATTGCTGCAAATTGCCATTTTGAGGATTTAAGATGGAAATATGGTATAGTATTATTCGGTTGGTACTAGGTTACACTCCGATAACTGCACAGCCCAAAATAATAAAACATCAAACTAGCTCTATTAGCAAGATTTTTTCAGAAAATTATTATATAGTGTCCATATTTTTGATAAAATTATTTATTTAATCTTTTTTTCATAAAAATAATAAAACATCAAACTAGCTCTATTAGCAAGATTTTTTCAGAAAATTATTATATAGTGTCCATATTTTTGATAAAATTATTTATTTAATCTTTTTTTCATAAAAATATATTATTTATTTTATTTTCATTAAATTATTTAATCTATCTATCAAATTTTCTATTAATTAATACCTATTAAATTATTATTTTATTCTTTTATTTTAGTAAATCTAATTAATTAATCTCTATATTTTAAAAAATATTATTTAATTCTTCTATTTTTATTAAAATTAATTAGTTAGTTTTTGTATTTTGAAAATATATTATTTTAAAAAATATTTTTTTTATAAAATTTAAAATTTTATTGTATAGAAAAATATGAATTTACATTTGAAAGAAATAAACAATTTTCAAATATTTTTATTTAATTTTTTATGCATCATTTTTTTTCTTTCTTAGAAAATAATTTTCTTAAATTATCGCCTTATTACTTGGATATCTAAGAAATTTATCGATCTTTTTACCTATAAAGCTTGTATCAATTTCTATCAATTGATGAAAAATAAAGAGTAAATGAGGGGCGCAGTGTGGATGCAAAGAGAAAGAGACATGAGTAGAGAGAAATAAGGAGAGAGGGTTAGGGCACTTTGGACATAAAAAAAAATAAAAGAGACTAATAAGTTAACAAAATTAAAATACATGAACTATCTAATTTGTTTTTTAAAATGCATTAATCAAATAATTAATTTTATTAAAATAAAAAAAATTAAATAATAATTTTACTGGCATTAAATATTTTGATTAACAAAAAATTTAATAAAAATATTAAATAATTTAACAAAAATAAAATATAAAAATTAAATAATATATTTTTTAAAATATAATATTAAGTAGTCAATTTTATTAACATATAAAAATTAAATAATATTAGAAAAAAACTATAAAACTAGATATGCATTCACGCCTCATTTTTTACCGAGCCGACAGTCAGGCGTTATTTTCTTGGATTTAGGTCATTATGCATAATCACAATAATTAATAATTTTTAATTTTAAATTAGTATAATATAATTTGAATTTTAAATATATTTTTTTATAAATTTAAATAATGATTTTGATTTAAAAAGTTTGCAGGGCAATTTGAATGAAATATTTTATAAAGTCCATGATGATTAAACATAGTCAAAAATCAAAGAAAGTTTTAAGTAGAAACTAAACCAAAAAAACTAAATAAAAGCACATTGATTTTCATTTGGTTTGAAATAAATTATTTACAATAAAAAAATTTAAATAAATTTTCACACAATAATGCTTTATTTTTAATTATTTAAATATAATTTTTTAAGTTAAAAAATTAAAATTTTTAATTTCAAATATGAGAATTAAAAAAAAAAAATTAATTAAATTAAATTCTCAAAAAATTTTAGGTTTTAAATATAAGAAAGTATTCACAGAGTTTTCAGTTTATATACAAGAAAATATAGAATATCTATCAAATGAAAAACAATATATGCCATCCAAGATATATCTGTTATTTAATTCTTACCAATTTCTCCAAGTATCAAATTCTCATATTGGTTACTGTCGGTTAAGATTTTAAGCCTCTTTGATCTACTTTACTCTTATTCCTCGACGTGCAATCTGTCAAGAATGTTGAACACTGTTTTATTAAAATACAATGCACTGTTTGCTCTTTGTTCAAATACTAGCCTTTTTTATTCCACTCCAGCTGGAAAATTCAACTCAATAAGTTGCTCTATTTCCTACCATATATTAATATCCTCCTCTCGCTAGAGATTGGAAAAGTTTAACCAATCTGAGCTTGGGGATAAAGAAAGGGAATAAAAGGCATCCCAAGCATTTGATAAAGATTAGGGGCGGAGCTTCATGGGACTAGAGGGCTCATGGCCCCCAAGCCCTATGGCTCTTACCCCCTCTAATTTTTTTATTTAAAAATTTTTTAAAATTATTTTTTCAAACATAAATATTCATAGAATATATAAAAATTTATTTATTTATTAGAAATTATGCATCCTATTAGTAATTATAAATCACAACTAAATATTATTTATTATCCCATATTAATTTAAATAATAAATATTTTTATTCATCAATAATTCTCAATTTAAAATAAAATGTTTAATTTTCTTATTTTTTTACTTTATTCTAGAGTATGTTCTATTAACTTTTTTTAGTAAATTAGTGAATAAAATAGATTGAATTAATAACTTGCTAAATTTATTTTTTTTTTCAAGTGCAATAGTTTAGAATGAAAATAATTTTACATAACATATTTTAAGTATGTATAAATGTAAATACTTTTCAATTTTGAGTGAATTAATAAATTATTTTTAAATTTTGTTCGGCCTCTCTAAATGTTATGATCAAGTTCTGCCACTGGGAAAGATATTGGCAATTTGGAAATTGGAAGACAGATGCATAGGCTTGACAAACCTTTTGACAAATTGATTCTTAACCAGGTGATGATCTATGTCCAAATGCTTAGTGCGTTCATGGAATACATGGTTTGTAGCAATATGAAAAGTGGCCTTACTATCAAAACAGTGACGGATGGGAATACAAGTAGGTATTTAGAAATTGAGGAGATAAAATAGCCATTGTAACTCACACACAATAGGAGCCATGCTTCTATATTCAGACTCAACAAAAAGCCCTACTAATAGCAAACTACTTTTTAAACTTTTGGGAGATTAAAAGGTGACCAAGAAACACACAAAATGCAATGATGGACTTCTTGGAGTTTATACATGAAGCCTAAATTGCATTATAATATGTAGTGAGGGTGAATTGATTATCAGCAAGGAAAAAGAGTCCTTTGGCAAGACAACCTTTCAAGTACTTAATGTTAAAACAAAAGTATATTCTATTTTAGTTGAATTTGTTGCTATGGTCCAAAATCAATTTCACAAGAATGTCAAAACTGTCAGGTCAGACAATGGCACTGAATTTATCAATCAATCCTGCATTCAGTTTTTCAAAAGCAAAGGTATTTCACATCAAATGGCTTGTCCTTATTCTCTACAGAAAATGGTGTTATGGAGAGGAAGCATAAGTAACTTCTACAAGTGGCAAGGGCCATAATGTTTCAATCTCAACTTCCTAAAATGTTTTGGGGGAATCAATCTTAACAGCTACCTATATCATAAACAAACTCCCCACTTTTGTTTTAAAATGGAAAACATCATATGAAGAATTGCATGGTACACAACCAAACTACACTCAACTTAAAACCTTCTGGCGTTTGTGCTTTGCAACCAATATCAAACCTCTGAAAGCAAAATTTGATCAAAAAGCTTTTAAATGTGTTTTTCTAAGGTACATTCCTGGATTCAAAGCTTTTAAAGTTTTTTATTTGAAAAACAAAATATGTTTGTATCAAGAGATGTTATATTTTATGAAAATCACTTCCCAATTTCCAAACAACATATTCACAATCATGATGATTATCACACACCTCTTCCCATACCTTATGACATTCCTACTAATTCATCACAATCAGCCATGCCTTCACTTGCAAATCAATTATCTACCCCTATATTTTCTCACCCTTCTTCTCCTCAATCTATTTCCCATAACACTACTCAACCTCTTCTCTCTAATTCTTCTTCATCCGATTCCCACAACACAACTCAGTCTCTTCTTTCTCATTCCTCTGTATCTGTTGTTCAACAAAGGAAAAATATTAGAACTATTACTAAACCTCAATGGCTTAATGACTTTGTTGCCTCAATTGAATATTTAGCTTCTAGTAGCAATACTACTAGTCACAAGACTCCTGTAGACATAGGTATTTCTCTATCCCTTCCAATACCTACCTTCACATCTAACCTAATTTTTAGTCATGACTATATGTGTTTTGTAGCAAATGTATCTGCTTCCATTAAACCGAAATCTTATCAAAAAGCTAAAGAGGACAGTAATTGGATTCAAGCAATGCAAAATGAATTAGAAGCTTTAGAAAAGAATAACACTTGGATTCTTACAGAATTAACAAAAGGAAAAAAAGCCATTGCCTCAAAGTGGGCTTATAAAGTTAAATATAAACCTGATCGCTCTGTGGATAGGTACAAAGCCAGACTAGTGAGCAAGGGTTATAACCAACTGCCAAGGATTGATTATCATGAAAGTTTTTCCCTTGTTGCTAAACTTCTCACTGTCAAAATATTTTTAGCAATTACAACAGCCTATGGGTGGCCTATTCATCAATTGGATATCAATAATGCCTACTTGCATGGGCATATTGATGAAGATCTCTATATGCTCCCTCCTAAAGCATATACAGAGGCTGCTAAGGGATAGGTTTGCAAATTAATCAAAAGTCTATATGGGCTCAAACAAGCTGGTAGATAGTGGAATAAGGAGCTAACTCAAAGTTTGCAATCATTTGGCTTCACTGAATCTGTGTTTGATAATTATTTATTTACTAAAGGTTCTGTTGATGAGTTTCTTGCTCTTATTGTATATGTAGATGATGTGTTAATTACAGGAGCAAAGGAATAAAACATTATTGATGTTAAACAGTACTTATACCAATAGTTCACTATCAAGGATTTGGGTATGTGAAATATTTCCTGGGATTAGAAGTCACAATATCTACTTCTGGGATGTTTCTCAACCAGAGGAAATATGTGTTGGTCATGTAACACCCCTATTTGCATAGCCTGGTATATTTCACTATTCCGGTGACCGGTGTTGGTCCGAACAATTAAGGAGATTAGAACCACACTTAAGACAACTAGAGAAGCCGTAAACATAAATAATTAGTAATTGCCAATTAGTTAAGTATAAATAAGAAAAACAGAACATAAAAAGTTAAACGAGTCGAGAGTCACAGCGATGGGTGACCTTCTCGGGAAGGACTGAAAAGTCATTTTAAACTCAAATTTCGAACCGTAAAATATGACGCTGCGGTCCTTAGGACCATTACGAACACAGTGGAAAAGAGAAAATCATGAAAAAGAACTGTTAAGTTAGTCAAATAATTAGGTCAAGGAACCGGAAGAAATATTGAATTATTTGCAAACTGGGATGAACCGACGAGGGGCAATTTGGTCAATTGACCCCGAGAGCTGACTCCTGATCTAATAGTCAAATAAAATCAGAGAAAAGAAAATTTCGAAATTGAGAATTAAATTAAAGAACTAATAGAAAAATAAATAGAAAAAAAAAGAAAATGAAAAAGTTAAAAAGTGATGACATCATGCATGATGCCATAAAAATAATAATTAATATATTTAATTAATTAGATTTTTGGGTCTTCCATAAGGATAAAAACAAAACAAAAGAAAAGAAAAAAAAAACTAAAAGCCTCATCTTCCTCAAAGTGCCACCTCACTCTCCCTCATTTCTCCATTGATACACCTCCATTAAAACTTGCTTAAAGCTTTGAAAATCCCTACTAAACCCCAACGTCTCCCATAATTGCTTCATAAAAACTTGTTTTAGTTACTTGAGAATAAGCTTGGTCACCAAAGAAAGAAGAAAAGAAAGCTTAGAAACCCTCCAAGCAAGGTTAGTAATGCAAACTTCAAATTTTTAGTTTAATTAGTGTATGTATAGCATCAAGAACATAGAAATAAACTTAAAATGAAATGAAACAAATTGTTGGAGGACTAAGCTGAAATTCAGCAAGAATGAAGGGGAGGGTGATTTGCATGATTTGAATGGTTTGAATGGGTATAGGAACTTTAATTAGTTGAATGGTTAGGATTAAAGACTTTGAAAGTAGCTAAATGCATGAGTTTGTGAATTAGGGTTTTGAACATTAGGGTTTAGAGACCAAAAATGTGAGGAAGTGGTAAATGATGTCTTTGACCTAATGTGAAGTGAAAAATGGTCATTTGTGACCTAATGAAGAGTGTTAGAGGTGTTTGAATCAAAGCCAAATTCGGATGGAGTATGGTCATACTGCTGGTAGCATGACCAAATTTCCTTTGAGGGATCAAAAATGAAATTTTACAATTCCAATTAGTATGAAACCAATTGAGAATGAAAATAGATACTAAATGACACAATTTTCATTTAGGAAGCATGCCCAAAAAGTGACCAAAACCTAGTGAACAAATTGACCAAAGTTAAAAAATTGCAGGATGCCCTGTATAAACTGACCAAATGAATAGTGTTTGTTCATTTGGCCATAACTTGAGCTAGGCAGGTCAAAATGACCTGAAATTTTACCAGTGGATAGTTTATATATAGACCTAAAACTTTCATGAAGAACATAAACCCAAATTATTCCAGCAACCAAGTCATTTGGCCACCCCAAGTTGGTGACCCAAAACTGCCAGCACCAAAAAATTGCCCAGAATTCTGGGTTATGTCCAATCCGACAGCCATGGTTCAAATGGCTATAACTTGAGCTAAAAAACTCCAATTGGAGTGATTCAAAAAGGAGAATAAACTTAAGACAATAGGAAACATTTGCTCTGAAGGAAGTTTTGCCAAATTCTAACAGAAAAGTGACCAATGGAACATTGCAACCTTAGACTCCAAAACTGAAAATTATCGAATTTACCTAAAAGACTTAGAATTTGAATAAACAACCAAAACCAACAAATTTAGTGACCAAAATGTGGTATGTGGGTGAAGTTGGAATTCCCATACCTATTAAGCCTTAGAAAGTCAACAAATTGACTTGAATAGTGTAGTGAATAGTAACCCAAAACACAAAAATTTAAGGAACGTCGAGTTTATCATATTAGAGCTAGGTAAAAGTGAAGTTAAATTTATTTTTAGATTTATGCTAAGTTATGGTACTGAAACACTATAAAATTGTGTGTTTCAGTTAAAAAGAATACCGGGCAAAAACCCGAGGAACTGAGTCAAGGCAAAGAGGCGACTCGCTTGAGGTTTGTGCACAACATCACTATGCTTTAAAATTCATTAATAAAGTGAATGAAATATGCATTTTACTTTTGCTTTGAATTGTTGAAAATTTATTGTGACCTTATTTATGATGTTTTGATTTAAAATGTGAAAATTATTGTGTATATTTGAAATGACAATATTTAGCAAATTGTTAAGATAAGTTTTGAAATCACAGTGTCATGACCATATATTTAAACACCTCACTAGCACAACTAGTGGGGGTAATTAGTTTCGAATTTTGATTCCTTCTCTGGAGAAGTGTTGAGGTGTGCCAGTAGAAGAGGATGTGAATGGATATCCATATATTTGAGCTAGCTAGCCTTGTGATGTGATTTCTCTTTAGCCTCTGGTTATTGAGATTCTATTTGTTTCAAATGGCATGATCTAACTGTGGGTTTTATGAAATGTGATTTGATACTTCAAAATGAAATTGTTTGGGATTAAAATCTCACAATGCATGATTTGTATTTAATTCTCATGTTCAGTCAAATTTTTGAATAAATGTAATTTAAGTTCTGCATAAAGATTATTTTAGTATGTTGTGCACCACTGAGTCCTGGTACTCAGCGATAGCTTTTATTGCTGTCGCAGATATAGAGACTAGAGGAGCAGCAGACTGAGCTGCTGAGGATTGAGGATTTATCTGCTTGAAGTTATCGGGTATAATTTATACCCTGCCGTAAATATTTATTTTGATGTATGTATTGCACATAAATGTATGGACATGAAAATTTGGTCTTGAGCAGTTTGTACAAAGTTTGTATAAAGTTGTAATAAAATTTAGTTTGAATTTTCATAATGTAGATTTTGGTATGATGTATATATATAGTTAGTTGTCTTTAATGAATGGAAATGTTTTATTTTAATTTAAATGAGATTGATAGATATTATTTTACTGATGATTGAATTTTGAAAATTGAGAAATGTTGACTGCTAAATTTTGAGATTTGAGAAATTGTTGAGATTGATTGTGAAATTGAAGTAGTGGTTGAGAAAATTTTTGGAAGTGCCTTTTTTTCAGGTATTTGAAGAACTGTTTTCTCAAAATACAGACGGAACTCTGGCAAAATTTTTATAAAATTTGCGGAGAAATAAAATGGACCAAAAATATTAACTAGTTTTAATTTTAATTAAATGTTTTAAATACGTATTAGAAGATGCTTACCACTTAACAAAAGTAAGAAAATTGTTTTAAAATCCCTTGTAGGGTACTTAATGAGTTATCGGTAGATGAAGTGCGGTAGTTTATTAGGTATTCTACGGGATCATGTTATGCCTTATAGAGGGGTAAGGTGTGACAGGTCATCTTAGAAGATGGTGGTTTATCACGTGCAAAATCAGCCTAATTTCCACTCCCTAAAGGACTTAAGTTGGATCAAAAGAACAATGAGATTTTGAAAGACCTTGACAAATAAAGACCTCTCATTGGCAGACTTCTTTACCTTGGCATTACAAGGTCAGGCATCACATATGCAACCCAGCAACTTAGTCAATTTATGCAAACTCCCAGAATTCTACGTTGTGATGTAGCAATTCATGTCCTAAAATATCTAAAAGGCTATCTTGAGAAGGGTATTTTCTTTCAAACACATAATGATTTCAAGCTTACAACCTTCTGTGATGCTGATTGGGTTGCTTGCCCAATGTCTAGAAAATCATCCACTGGGTTTTACATATTTCTTGGTCCTTCAATAATGTCATGAAAGGACAAGAAACAATTAACAGTCAGTAGATCTTCTGCCAAAGCAGAATATCGAAGCATGGCTTCAACAGTATGTGAGCTACAATGGATTTCATACTTGCTTTGTGACTTCCAGATCGCTCTTCGTCTTCCTATTACACTTCATTGTGATAACAAGGTTGCACAGCATATTTTAGCCAACCCAGTCTTCCATGAGCACACCAAGCATCTAGATATTGATTGTCATGTCGTTCGTAATCAACTGTTACAGGGGTTGTAACGCACTCACCATAGGTAGTTCATACGTTCTACTATTCCTGTAACACCCCTATTTGTATAGCCTGATATATTTCACTGTTCTGGTGATCGGTGTCAGTCTGGACAATTAAAAGGATTAGAACCACACTTAAGACAACTAGATAAGCTATGAACACAAATAATTAGTAATTGCCAATTAGTTAAGTATAAATAAGAAAAACAAAACATAAGAAGTTAAACGAGCCGAGAGTCACAGCGATGAGTGACATTCTTTGGAACAACTACGAAGTCAATTTAAACTCAAATTTCGAACCATAAAATATGACACCGCGGTCCTTAGGACCCTTATGAACACAGTGGAAAAGAGAAAATCATGAAAAAGAACTGTTAAGACAGTCAAATAATTAGGTTAGGGAGCCGAAAGAAATATTGGATTATTTGCAAATCGGGTCGAACCGGCGAGGGGCAATTTGGTCAATTGACCCCGAGAGCTGACTCCTGACCTAACTGTCAAATAAAATCGGAGAAAAGAAAATTTTGAAATCGAGAATTAAATTAAAGAACTAATAGAAAAATTAAAAAAAAGAAAGAAAATGAAAAAGGTGTAGGGAGATGACATCATGCATGACATCATGCATGATGCCAAAAATCCTATAATTAATAAATTTAATTAAATGGATTTTTGGGTCTTCCATAAGAAAAATTACATAAAAGAAATAAAAAAAAAAGATATATCATTTAGTCATCTTCCTCATCCTTGTGCCTCCCCATCTCTCTCTTCATTCTCACTCACTTGTTCCACCATTTTTAAGGAATAGAAAGCTTGAAATTTCCCAACTTACTTCCATAAATTCACAAAGTCCCAACATTAAAAATTCTCTTTACATGTTGAGGAAACATTAGAGAGCAAAAAGAAGAAGAAAGACTTGAAGAAAGTAAAGCCTAGAAACCCTCCAAACAAGGTTAGTGTTTATCCCTTAAACTTTTCTTTATATTAATGATTAAATACTTGTATTAAGTTGGAATTTGATGAAAGTTGAAACAAAATGTTAAGATAAGGGACCGTAAAGATTTCAGCCAGCTAGGGTTACTATATATATGTTTATGTTTTGCTTGAATTTGAGAGGTTAGCCAAGTTTGTATGAATGAAGAAGTGAGGTTGAGATACTTAGATTTGGTTAAATACAACAATTAATGTGAATTAGGGTTTGGACATTAGGGTTTAGGGAAAAAAAATGTGAGAAACTTGTAAATGATATCTTGGACCAAATTTGAAGTGAGAAATGGTCAATGGTGACCAAATGAAGTGTGTTGGAATGGTTGGAGTTAAGGCCAAATTCGGATTGAGTATGCAGCATGACCAAGTTACCTTTGAAGGACCAAAAATGAAATTTTACAAGTTCAATTGGTATGAGACCAATTGGGAATGAAAATAGACACTAAATGACACAATTTTCATTTAGGAAGCATGCCCAAAAAGTGACCAAAACCTAGTGAACAAATTGACCAAACTTGAAAAATCACAGTCTGCCCTGTACAAACTGACCAAATGAACAGTGTTTGTTCATTTGGTCATAACTTGAGCTAGGCAGGTCAAAATGACTTGAAATTTTACCAGTGGATAGTTTAGATATAGACCTAAAACTTTTATGAAGAACACAAACCCAAATTATGACATTAACCAAGTCATTTGGCCACCCAAAATTGGTGACCTAAAACTGCCAGAACCAAAATTGCCCAGAAAATCTGGGTTAAGTCCAATTCGGCAGCCATGGTTCAAATGGCTATAACTTGAGCTACAAAACTCCAATTGGAGTGATTCAAAAAGGAGAATTTAGTTAAGGCAATAGGGAACATTTTCTGTGAAGGAAGTTCTGCCAAATTCTAACAGAAAAGTGACTAATGGAACAGTGTAACTTAAGACACCAAAACTGAAAATTTGCAAATTTGCCTAAAAGACTTAGAATTTGAGTAAATAACCAAAATTAACAAATTTAGTGACCAAAATGTGGTATGTGGGTGAAGTTGGAATTCTCATACCTATTAAGCCTTAGAAAGTCAACAAATTGACTTGAATAGTATCATGAATAGTAACTCCGAAATACAAAATTTAAAGAACGTCAAGTTTAGCACATTAGAGCTAGGTATAAGTGAATGTAAATTTATTTTTGGACTAATGATGAGTTATGATACTGAAACACTGTGAAACTGTGTGTTTCAGTTGAAAAGAACACCGGGAAATAACCTGAGGAATTGAGTCAAGGCCAAGAGGCGACTCGTTTAAGGTTTGTGCACAACTAACTCTTTTGTTATTTTTCAATTCCAAGTTGATTTCAAATAAATTTATTGTATGATTTATAATTTTTGTTGTGTTGAGAATTTTAACTTATCAAATGAAATTGTACAATTTGAATATAAATTTTCTTATGCATTTAAGGATTTATTGCATTATTTTAAGGATTGTAAATTTTAAGTTTGATGTGTTGTAAACCTTAAGCATGAATTTATGATGATTAAATATGTTGATGATTTGTAAACACTTTGTAAATAGAAATTTCTTTGAATATGATGTGAAACCACAGTTGACATGGCAAAATTTGTTGTGAATTCTCATTAGCTTGTCTAGTGAGATATCTCCTCCACTAGATGGGGCGAGTTACTTCCTCTCTGGCTTGCCAGTTGGGGAAGAATTTAAATGAGTACTCATATATACTAGCTAGTATTTGTTTCTCCCTTTTAACCTCGGTTATGGGGAGAATATGAAATGTCGTGGTGTACAACACGACATCTATTTGAATTTTGGGCCATGAGATAAATTGTGTGAATTGTTGGCAACGCCCTTTAAATTATGTATAATTTGATAAATTCTGATTGAAATGAATAAATTATCAGTGAATCAAAATATTTTTATATTATTTCAGAATTTAAAAGAAATGTAAATAAATAGTTACTATTTGATGAAAATGATATTCAAATGAATAATTTGCATATAAGGAAATATTGATTTTTGAATGTTATGGATTTTGAAGAATTTAGAAATTTTAAATTCTTTTTCATTATGAATTGTTAAGAATAATTTGTATTAAGTTTTAAATTATTAGTTTGTGCACCACTGAGTTCACCACTCAGCGATAACTTTGTATGCTATCGCAGATATAGAGACTAGAGGAGCAGAAGATTAAGCTGCTGAGGACAGGAGAGCTACCTGCTTGAAGTTATCGGGTATAATTTATACCCTGACTGTAAATATTCATTTTGATGTATGTATTGCATGTAATTGTATGGACATGTAAAATCAGTCTTGAGCAGCTTTTACAAAGTTTGTATAAAGTTGTAATAAATTTTAGTTTGGATTTTCTTAAAGTAAGTTTCTAGTATGATGTATATATAAATTATTTTGTCATAATAAAATATGATTGGTAGTATTTTATCTTAAATTGAATGAAATTCATTAATGGTATTTTGATAATTGTTGGATATTGGAAATGGTGAATTTGAATTTCGGAAGTTGATAAATGTGTTGAAATTGATTGAGATGATTGTGACTTTTGAAGAAG
Source organism: Hevea brasiliensis (assembly GCF_030052815.1). Taxonomy (NCBI): domain Eukaryota; kingdom Viridiplantae; phylum Streptophyta; class Magnoliopsida; order Malpighiales; family Euphorbiaceae; genus Hevea; species Hevea brasiliensis. Next base: position 54,140,509 of record NC_079499.1, read on the forward strand.
AAGTTGAGAAAAAATTATTGGAAGTGTTTTTTTTTTCAGGTATTTGAAGAACTGTTCTCTCAAAATACAAACGGAACTATGGCAAAATTTTTATAAAATTTGCGGAAAAATAAAATGGACTAAAAATATTAACTAGTTTTAATTTTAATTAAATGTTTTAAATACATATTAGAAAATGCTCACCACTTATCAAAAATAAGAAAATTGTTTTAAAATCCCTTGAAGGGTACTTAATGAGTTATCGGTAGATGAAGTGTGGTAGTTCATTAGGTATTCTACGGGATCATGTTATGCCTTACAGAGGGGTAAGGTGTGACATGTTTTAGTGGTATCAGAGCAAAATTTTTTAAGTATGTTTTAACTTGAGAATTTGTGTCTTTCCTTGTTAAGTACAACTACTCAAAGTCCATATTTGTTACATATAGTACATTTACGTCATAAATATGAGCTAACGGGGAGAAATCTCCTTGTGTTGGGTGTACAGGAAATAGAAAAAAGGAAAAAAATCCTATGAATAGATATGGACAAGAGGGATAAAACGATAGAGCAGTCTGATAGCTAACGTACAAAGAGAGGCCTCAGTTTCACAGAGCGTTGGAGGTCCAACTGCACCAGTCCCTCCTATACAAGTTACCGCACAAACGGCCCAGTAGATGGCCATGTTCTTTCAGCAAATGGCTGATAATCTATCAGCCCAGGCTCAAGTACAAACCCAACTCCCTCAAGAGGATCATGAAAAAGAGAAAAGTGAGAAACCCATCAGTCAAAGTTCGAGTAGTAATTTGGGAAAGAGAAAAGATTTTGAGGGACCCCGAGCTCCTAAGTATGACAAAAGCGGATCTTCAAGGAGGAAGCAATCAAGAACCATTTGTCAAAGAACTAGAAGTTCCTACCCTACCCGTCTCTGTGACGTTTGTGGAAAATTTCATGGGGGTATATGCCATAGGGTCACTGGAGCCTGCTTCAATTGTGGTGGAATTGGACATTTCGCCCGAGATTGTACTAGCGCACGTCAATTTATGCCACATACTACACTAGAGGAATTAGTCCAAGGCTCTGATTTTAGAGGCTCATTAATAGTCAGTAGGGGTAGAGGCAGAAGTAGAGACAATACTTCGGGTAATCCTCGCACAATGGACCAACCCGAGCAGAGGAATACATTAGAAAGAGGGAACGCCATGCATCGAGGGGAAGAAGCAGAGACTTCAGATGTAGTTGTCGGTATGTTCTTAACTTGTGAAAGGAATAATTATGTACTATTTGATTCCGGCTCTACTTATTTATATGCTAATGCAAAATTATATGTTCTACTGCTATTCCCTTGCATGGAGATAAATTTTAATGTGTTAGTAATTAGTCTTTTAGGATAAGAATTGCGATAATAAGCGTGATTGGAATTAATTTTGAAAAAGTTTCTAGTGAGAGACATCTCCTAGACTACGATAAATTATAAAGTTAATTAGTAAGCCTAATTAGGTAAGGCAAGAGGATCTAAAAGTAAGTTATAGCAATATATCTGCCCTAGAGGGAAGTGATAGATGTCAGTAAGTACCATAATCAAAATAAGTTTAAGATATTAGTGGATTTGAAAGAAATAAGACATAAGGAAGTTTGATTTATTGGGTTGTATCGTAGTAACTATGCAATATTCTTAATGTTTGTGCTGTAAGCTGTAGATTACAGTACTGACTTGAGATTTATTGTGTAGAGCTACGTACTACCCAATAGTACATAAGGATAAGAATAGTTATAAATGACTTGCGCTTTGGTACAAATATACTAAAATAGAGTTTTATTACTAGAACTGAGTTTGAAAATCCTAATCCGGGATTTAAAACTCTATAATTAGAATATCAAAAGATCATGGTTGCAAGATAGTGAGAGTTAAAGACTTCGTTACCCTAACATGAATTACAATACATCAAGAATTGTTATGAGACTTGTAACACCCTCCCGGTAACCACTCCGTACATCCTACTGTTCCGGTGACCGGTGTCGGTCCGGACAGCTAGAACGTTCGGAAAAATAATTAAACTAAAGTCAGGAACCATAATTAACTCAAATATTAATAAGAAACACTTAGTAAAAATTTTAGAAATAAAATACAATCAAGTAAAAGCAGCGGTGCCCAAGCGATGGGTAGCAGGAGGAAGTTGCGTTCGCAACGAGGAGCCCTAGACCAGGGGGAAAAATTATAAAATAATTTTTGAGACTCCAGAGAAGGGTTATTGAGGTTCCTATGGCATTAGAATGCCAAGAAAATACCTAGAAAAATTTTTCAATCGGTACAGACAATTTTGACCCGTTAAGCCAAACGGAGGGCATTTTGGTCATTTCGCCTTCCGAGGTGATTTTTGGCCGACTTGTCCAGTTGAGTAAATAATTAATATAACATAAAATATGAAGAAACATTGCTAGAAATTAAATTTGAAATGAGTAGTGAAAGAAAAAAAAAGAAAATCCAAAATAAAGCAAAAATGACATCATTTAAAAATTTTGACCAATCACAAATTAAGCCATCAATTGACTAATAAATAAAAAGACAAAATGAAGACTGAATAACCACAAATTCCAGCAGCTTCTTCCTCATTTCAGCCATAGCCCTTTCTTTCCCAAAGCCTTCCACCATTGTTACTCACTTTAAGCTTAAATTTCCTTAAAATCTCACCATATTTCCCATAATTAGCTTCATAAAAACTGAATATCTACCCTAGCTAGAGTGCTTGGAAGTAAAAAGGAAGCAAGAATCTTGAAGTTGGCAAGAAAGAGACTTGGCTAAATTAAGGTTAGTGCTACACTTTTGTTCTCCCTCTTTTAATTTTAGTTAAAACATCATTTTGAGCAAAGAGATTTTAAGAAATTGAAATAAATTACATGTGTTAAGGGCACTTTCAATTTTTGGCAGCCCTATGGGAGATTGAGTTTGATTGTTTAACAAACTTAGAGTGGTTGGAAATCATGGTTAAGGTATTAAAATGCATGAAGATTGAACTAAGTATGTTAGACAAGGTTTATGAGTAAATTTAGTTGAACATTAGGGTTTGGGAAGGTGAAATGGTGACTTAGCTTTGGAAATGGTTAGAGGACTTTTTAATGGTCAATTAGTGACCATTTTAGGTAGGTTGACCCTAATTAGAACTGAAAAATGGGATGGTAAAGTGAAAGTATAAACTGCCCTATGGACAGCAGCATAGGGACTGAAATTTCAGTCCCTTTGCACTGCCATAACTTGGGCTGTGCTTGTCCAATTGATGTTTGGCCAATTGGACATGAAACTAGGCTTATAATGGCACATTTTTGCTGAAGAAACCATGCCCAAAAGACCAAAGCCAAAGGGTCAAAACTCAGCCACAATCCGGAACCCTGAAACTGCCTCTGCAGAATTTGACTAAATGAACAGTAACTATTCATTTGGCCATAAGTCACTGTAGATTTGGTCAATTGGTCTGAAATTTTTACAGCAACAAGTTAAGACATAGACAAACAACTTTAATGAAGGAACCTATCCCAAATTATGGCCAGAACCCATTCAACCAAGTGACTCAAGTCACTGTTCATGCACTGTAGATATGGTAAATTTCTGCAGACTGCATATCCGGACAGCTTGGGTTTTTGAGCCATATCTGGAGCTAAAAAACTCCAAATGGAGTGATTCAAAAAAGGAAATTCAACTAGACAAAATAAGGAGCAACTTTCATGTTTTACATTTCTTCAAATTCCAACAGTAACAGTGTCCAATGGAACAGTGAAGTTGACTCACCAAAACTGAAATTTTCTGCTTGTGTGGGTTACACTTTAAAATGGTATTAACACTTAATGCCAACAAGTTTTAAACACCAAATGTGGTATGTTGGGAGTGCCAAAGGCAATGTACACATTTTTATTTCAAAAGTCAACATTTTTGTTGACCAATGATGAATAGTGACACCAAAAAAAGTTGAAATTCACAAATTGACAAATTTAAGAGTTTCAAATGCCCTAGTATACCTAACAAGATTGGTTTGGATAGTTTGGCATGACAATAGGTTCAGATTAGCGATCGCACATGGCAAAAATGCCATTCTGTGATTTCATGGCTTTTAGCCATTCGACTTTGTATTGAGACTTGGCCTTGTGCACGATATTATTCTGACTTGTTAGCCGCTACATTACACCGGGAGATACATATGTGACCGATGGTGTGACGACCCGAGGTACTAGGTACCCAGTGCCAGTTTACCCGTTATCCAGTCCAGTCGTCTAGTGTAGGTTACTTGGGCAACCAAATGAATGAAATGAACCAAGTTACTGAATTAATGTATATATAACCATACTAAACAAATGAATCATAAACATTCACTATACATTTATTTTCTTGCTATTTTCTTCTATTATATTATTGCACCACTAAGCATTATTGCTTAGCGCGTTGCTTTTGCCACGCGTAGGTACTGGAGATCCCGATCGTGAGCCCCGTAGACCACGGTGGGTGAGTCCATCCGATTACGCTCGATGTCCGTGTCACCTCACTACTGCGATTGCATCGGTAGGGCACTAGGTGTCATTTTGTCATTTTGATATTTTGTAGCAGATTTGTATTTTCTCATATGTATTTGAACTCATGTAATATATTTTGATGGTTATGTAAATAATGAAAGTTATGACTATGAATGCAAGATTTAAGCATGTATTTATTGCTTGTATATGAGAAATGGATGTTGAGAAATGAAAAGGTTGTTGAAACCTGAAACTGAAAAATTGTTGAAACCTTGATATTGAGTTTTGTGATGATATTGAAGTTGAGAATGAATGAATTTGTTTATTGGAAGTGTTTCTAACAGGTTCCGGAGAACGGTTTTCTCCATTTTTAGCCGATACTCCGCCGGATTTTCTTTAAAAATTTTCGGAACCTTAAATGAATAATACTTTTGATAAATGGCTTAAACAAATTGTATTTCATAAATTATATGCAAAAGTATGATATAAATTAATTGAGGAATATTAGAGTGTGCCGGTACACCGTGTGGCATCACTTACTCGGGTATACTGTACACGGGTAAGGGGTGTTACATTTAGTGGTATTAGAGCACGGTTTAGGCGTTTCTGGGCCTAGATTGAGTCCATACCATGCATTGCATTTGTAAGAGTCGAGGTGACACTAACGCAGATCTGTTTGTCTTTGTTAAATAGGATATGGACCCTTCATCGTAGAGGGCAGTCGAGGAGGAAGTGGAGAGTCATGCTCCACATGCAGCAGCTGAGACTGGGGGCATGAGAGAATCTGCTCCACCAGCTCAAGCAGAGCCTGCTCAGCCTCCACAGGCCATGTTCCAACAAATGGCCGACTTCTTTAGACAGATGGCTGGGGTAATGCCAGCACCACCACCACCACCACCAGCTCCACAGCAGAAATCACACCTGGAAAGGTTAAGAAAATTTGGGGCAGTGGATTTCTATGGTAAGAGAGAAGATGACTCTGTTGCAGCCGAGAATTGGTTGAACAGAACGGGCAGAGTACTAAAACAACTTCACTGCACTCCAGAGCAAAACCTGGAAGCTGCCATCTCTTTACTACAAGACGATGCTTATGAATGGTGGGACACTGTGTCCAGTGAAGTGCACGAAGTCAGAACTTGGGATTTCTTTCTCTCGAATTCAAGAAGAAGTATGTGGGTCTTGTATACCTAGAAGAGATAAGAAGGGAATTTATTAACCTGAGGCAGAGACAAATGTCAGTGGCCGAATATGAGAAAGAATTTGTCCGATTAAGCCGCTACGGAAGGGAGATAGTCCCAAATGAAGCTGAAAGATGCAAGAGATTTGAAGAGGGACTAAATGATAACATCAAGATCCAGCTCACTGCCTTGGGAATCACCGAATTTACCAAGTTAGTGGAAGCTGCCATAAAGGTTGAAAAAGTGAGAATTAGTGAGTGGACTAGAAGAGAGAGACAGCAGAAGAGGGGACCGGGTCAGTCTAGTTCAGCTCCTGCATCAGGGAAGAAGTTTAAGGGTCCTCCTGCACAGAGTTCGGGTCAGCCACAGGGCCAGGGTCAGTCTCAGGGGCCCAGGCCACAGTTCACCCCTAGGAGAGGTCAGTCCACACCATCAGTGGGCAGCTCTCCAGGGATGGGGTTCAGGGGACCAGCCCCGGCATCTTCTGCATGTCCACACTGTCAAAAATGGCATAAGGGGGAGTGTTGGAGAGTAACTGGTGCCTGCTTGAGATGTGGGTCAACAGAGCATCAGTTGAAGAACTGTCCACGCAGAACAACTACAGCTGCTCCAACACAAGCAGACAGACCTGCTCCTGCACCACCAAGGGGTAGAAGGTCTGGTAAATCCGAAGCTGTGGGACCATCTCAGAGGCCTGCATCTGAGCCAGCAGAGAGGCCAGATAACAGACCACCTGCCAGAAATTATGCCTTGAGAGCTCAGGAGGAGCAAGATGCCCGGGCGTCATCAAAGTGCGTTCTCCTCTACACTACACCTGTGCATGCATTGGTGGATCCAGGATCCACTCATTCATACATCTGCATCAACCTACCCGTAGAAAGGGGGATATTGGTAGGGGAGAGTGACCAAGATATTCTGGTCACTAATCCATTGGGCCACAGTGTGGTAGTGAACAAAGTGTACAAGGGTTGCCCTTTAAGGATTCAGGGGTATGAATTCTTGGCAGACCTGATTGAGTTGCCTTTCCATGAGTTTGACGTGATTTTGGGAATGGACTGGTTGTCACGTCATCAGGCAATAGTTGATTGCAAATTGAAGAGAATTTCTCTAAAAACTTCAGATGGTAATGAGATCACAGTTGTGGGGAAAGGACGATTTCTTGTCCAATGTCATCTCACGATTGCAAGAAGAATGATGAGAAAAGGCTGTGAAGCCTACCTAGCTCATGTGGTGGATACTAGGCAGGCTAAGCCAAACCTGAGTGACATACCCACAGTGAGAGACTTCCCAGAGGTATTTCCTGAAGAGTTACCTGGTTTGCCACCAGAAAGGGAAGTTGAATTTGCTATTGAGACACTGCCGGGTACAGCACCCATTTCCATTGCTCCTTATAGGATGGCACCCACTGAATTGAGGGAGTTGAAAACTCAGTTGCAAGAGTTGCTTGATAAGGGGTTCATACGCCCCAGTGTGTCACCATGGGGAGCTCCAGTGCTGTTTGTGAAAAAGAAGGATGGGACTTTGAGACTATGCATCGATTACCGGCGATTGAATAAAGTGGTATGAAGAATAAATATCCGTTGCCTAGAATTGATGATCTGTTTGATCGGTTGAAGGGAAGCAGAGTATTTTCTAAGATTGATCTCGCATCGTGGTATCATCGGTGAGGTGAAGGATGCAGATGTGCTAAAAGCGCATTCGGGACCGGTATGGGCATTATGAGTTTACGGTGATGACCTTTGGCTTAACAAATGCACCAGCGGCATTCATGGACCTTATGAACCGTATCTTTCATCCACACTTAGATTGGTTCGTAGTGGTCTTTATTGATGACATTTTGGTGTATTACAAGACAAAGGAAGAACAAGATGAGCATTTGAGGATGGTTCTGCAAACCAAGAGAGAAAAGAAGTCAGTATGCTAAGTTGTCCAAGTGTGACTTAGTTGGATGAGATTGCATTCCTTGGACACATAGTGTCGGTGATGGGATTAGGTGGATCCCAAGAAAATAGAGGCGATGATGGAATGGAAGCCTCCCAGAATACAACCGAGGTCGAAGTTTCTTGGGGCTAGCTGGGTATTACAGAGATTTGTGAAGGATTTTCCCTAATAGCCGCTCCAATGACTAAAGCATTACACAAGAATGTCAGATTTGACTGGAATGACAAGTGTCAGACCAGTTTTGAGAAGTTGAAGGCTATGTTGACAGAGGCACCAGTGTTAACACAGCCAGTGTTAGGGAAGGACTTTGTGGTCTACAGTGATGCCTCTCATAATGGGTTAGGGTGTGTATTAATGCAAGAGGGGAAAGTGATCGCCTATGCTTCCAGACAGCTAAGGCCACATGAGCAGAACTACCCTACCCATGATCTAGAGCTTGCAGCAATTATCTTTGCACTGAAGATATGGAGGCACTATTTGTATGGGGAAAAGTGCTACATTTACACAGACCACAAGAGCCTGAAATATTTGCCAACCCAGAAGGAGCTCAACCTTAGACAGAGGCGATGGATTGAGTTCCTGAAGGATTATGACTGTGTAATTGACTACCATCCTGGGAAGGCAAATGTAGTTGCAGATGCTTTGAGCAGAAAGTCCATCACAGCTTTGAGATCATTGAATGCCCGTCTATCCTTGGTTCGAGATGGAGCTATTTTGGCTGAGTTGCAAGTGAGGCCAAACTCACTCTGACAGATTTTAGATGGGAAAAGGCAGATGAAAAGTTAATGGCTATTATGAGCAAGATCTCAGAGGGAAAAGCAACTGACTATGGGGTGAAAGCAGATGGGTGTCTGTACTACAAAGAAAGACTGTGTGTACCAAATGATGGGGAATTGAAAGCTAGTATTCTAAGAGAGGCACACACCAGTGTATATGCTATGCACCCAGGAAGTACAAAGATGTATCATGACCTGAAGCTTCAGTATTGGTGGCCTGGTATGAAGAGACATATCGGTGACTATGTGACTAAATGCTTGACATGTCAGCAAGTCAAGGCAGAACATCAAGTTCCATCAGATTTGCTACAGCCTATACGCATATCTGAATGGAAATGGGATCGGGTCACCATGGATTTTGTAAGTGGGCTACCTCTCACCCGAAAGAAACATGATGCAGCATGGGTGATAGTTGATAGATTGACAAAGTCAGCACACTTTCTGCCAGTTAGGACTGACTACTCACTGGAGAAGTTAGCAGAATTGTATATCAGTGAGATAGTTAGACTGCATGGAATTCCACTTTCCATCATATCTGACCGAGACCCAAGGTTTACATCGAGATTCTGGAAGAAGTTACATGAGTCCTTGGGTACACAACTCCATTTCAAGATGACTTTCCATCCTCGCACGGATGGGCAATCAGAAAGAGTAATCCAGGTAAACAATTGAAACCCATGAAATTGATACAAATATTGAATTGAAATGATAACAATAACGTGAAATACTTGTCAGGTCCTTGAGGATATGCTGAGGAGTTGTGTCATTGAGTTTGAGGGAAGTTGGGATAGATATCTTCCACTGGCAGAATTTGCATACAACAATAGCTACCAAGCTAGTATCCAAATGGCCCCGTATGAAGCACTGTATGGGAGAAAATGTAGAACTCCAGTGTGCTGGACTGAATTGGGAGAAGACAAACTGGTAGGGCCAGACCTGGTGAAACAGGCTGAGGAAAAAGTGAAAATAATCAAAGCCAACTTGAAGGTTGCCTCAGACAGACAGAAATCTTATGCCGACCTGAAGAGAAAAGAAATAGAATATGTGGTTGGCGACAAAGTGTTCCTCAAGGTGTCACCATGGAAGAAAGTGTTGAGGTTTGGAAGAAAAGGTAAGTTGAGCCCTAGGTTCATTGGCCCATATGAAGTCATTGAACGTGTGGGTCCAGTGGCCTATAGGCTAGCTTTACCACCAGAGCTGGACAAGATCCACAATGTGTTCCACGTGTCCATGCTCAGAAGATACCGCTCAGACCCTTCACATGTCATCTCCAGAGAAGAAATTGAAATACAGCCGGATTTGACATATGAAGAAGAACCTCTACGGATCCTGGCTCGGGAAGTAAAAGAATTGAGGAACAAGCAAATTCCATTGGTGAAAGTGCTTTGGAGGCACCACAACACCGAGGAGGCAACTTGGGAAAGTGAAGAAATGATGAGGCAACAGTTCCCTCAACTGTTTGCATCAGGTAAATTTCGAGGACGAAATTTAAATTAGAGGGGAAGAGTTGTAACACCCTCCCGGTAACCACTCCGTACATCCTACTGTTCCGGTGACCGGTGTCGGTCCGGACAGCTAGAACGTTCGGAAAAATAATTAAACTAAAGTCAGGAACCATAATTAACTCAAATATTAATAAGAAACACTTAGTAAAAATTTTAGAAATAAAATACAATCAAGTAAAACGAGCCGGTGCCCAAGCGATGGGTAACCGGAGGGAAGTTGCGGTTCTCGTTACGAGGAGCCCTAGACCCGGGGGAAAAATTATAAAATAATTTTTGAGACTCCAGAGAAGGGTTATTGAGGTTCCTATGGCATTAGAATGCCAAGAAAATACCTAGAAAAATTTTTCAATCGGTACAGACAATTTTGACCCGTTAAGCCAAACGGAGGGCATTTTGGTTATTTCGCCTTCCGAGGTGATTTTTGGCCGACTTGTCCAGTTGAGTAAATAATTAATATAACATAAAATATGAAGAAACATTGCTAGAAATTAAATTTGAAATGAGTAGTGAAAGAAAAGAAAAAGAAAATCCAAAATAAAGCAAAAATGACATCATTTAAAAATTTTGACCAATCACAAATTAAGCCATCAATTGACTAATAAATAAAAAGACAAAATGAAGACTGAATAACCACAAATTCCAGCAGCTTCTTCCTCATTTCAGCCGTAGCCCTTTCTTTCTCAAAGCCTTCCACCATTGTTACTCACTTTAAGCTTAAATTTCCTTAAAATCTCACCATATTTCCCATAATTAGCTTCATAAAAGAATATCTACCCTAGCTAGAGTGCTTGGAAGTAAAAAGGAAGCAAGAATCTTGAAGTTGGCAAGAAAGAGACTTGGCTAAATTAAGGTTAGTGCTACACTTTTGTTCTCCCTCTTTTAATTTTAGTTAAAACATCATTTTGAGCAAAGTGATTTTAAGAAATTGAAATAAATTACATGTGTTAAGGGCACTTTCAATTTTTGGCAGCCCTATGGGAGATTGAGTTTGATTGTTTAACAAACTTAGAGTGGTTGGAAATCATGGTTAAGGTATTAAAATGCATAAAGATTGAACTAAGTATGTTAGACAAGGTTTATGAGTAAATTTAGTTGAACATTAGGGTTTGGGAAGGTGAAATGGTGACTTAGCTTTGGAAATGGTTAGAGGACTTTTTAATGGTCAATTAGTGACCATTTTAGGTAGGTTGACCCTAATTAGAACTGAAAAATGGGATGGTAAAGTGAAAGTATAAACTGCCCTATGGACAGCAGCATAGGGACTGAAATTTCAGTCCCTTTGCACTGTCATAACTTGGGCTGTGCTTGTCCAATTGATGTTTGGCCAATTGGACATGAAACTAGGCTTATAATGGCACATTTTTGCTGAAGAAACCATGCCCAAAAGACCAAAGCCAAAGGGTCAAAACTCAGCCACAATCCGGAACCCTGAAACTGCCTCTGCAGAATTTGACCAAATGAACAGTAACTGTTCATTTGGCCATAAGTCACTGTAGATTTGGTCAATTGGTCTGAAATTTTTACAGCAACAAGTTAAGACATAGACAAACAACTTTCATGAAGGAACCTACCCCAAATTATGGCCAGAACCCATTCAACCAAGTGACTCAAGTCACTGTTCATGCACTGTAGATATGGTAAATTTCTGCAGACTGCATATCCGGACAGCTTGGGTTTTTGAGCCATATCTGGAGCTAAAAAACTCCAAATGGAGTGATTCAAAAAAGGAAATTCAACTAGACAAAATAAGGAACAACTTTCATGTTTTACATTTCTTCAAATTCCAACAGTAACAGTGTCCAATGGAACAGTGAAGTTGACTCACCAAAACTGAAAATTTCTGCTTGTGTGGGTTACACTTTAAAATGGTATTAACACTTAATGCCAACAAGTTTTAAACACCAAATGTGGTATGTTGGGAGTGCCAAAGGCAATGTACACATTTTTATTTCAAAAGTCAACATTTTTGTTGACCAATGATGAATAGTGACACCAAAAAAGTTGAAATTCACAAATTGACAAATTTAAGAGTTTCAAATGCCCTAGTATACCTAACAAGATTGGTTTGGATAGTTTGGCATGCCAATAGGGTTCGATTAGCGATCGCACATGGCAAAAATGCCATTCTGTGATTTCATGGCTTTTAGCCATTCGACTTTGTATTGAGACTTGGCCTTGTGCACGATATTATTCTGACTTGTTAGCTTTTGTTGCACGGGAGATACATATGTGACCGATGGTGTGACGGCGAGGTACTAGGTACCCAGTGCGGTTACGTTATCCGATCCGATCGTCTAGTGTAGGTTACTTGGGCAACCAAATGAATGAAATGAACCAAGTTACTGAATTAATGTATATATAACCATACTAAACAAATGAATCATACACATTCACTATACATTTATTTTCTTGCTATTTTCTTCTATTATATTATTGCACCACTAAGCATTATTGCTTAGCGCGTTGCTTTGCCAGCGTAGGTACTGGAGATCCCGATCGTGAGCCCAGTAGACCACGGTCGAGTGAGTCCATCCGATTACGCTCGGTGTCTGTGTCACCTCACTACCTGCAGTGCATCGGTAGGGCACTAGGTGTCATTTTGTCATTTTGATATTTTGTAGCATATTTGTATTTTCTCATATGTATTTGAACTCATGTAATATATTTTGATGGTTATGTAAATAATGAAAGTTATGACTATGAATGCAAGATTTAAGCATGTATTTATTGCTTGTATATGAGAAATGGATGTTGAGAAATGAAAAGGTTGTTGAAACCTGAAACTGAAAAATTGTTGAAACCTTGATATTGAGTTTTGTGATGATATTGAAGTTGAGAATGAATGAATTTGTTTATTGGAAGTGTTTCTAACAGGTTTCGAAGAACGGTTTTCTCCATTTTTAGCCGGTACTCCGCCGGATTTTCTTTAAAAATTTTCGGAACCTTAAATGAATAATACTTTTGATAAATGGCTTAAACAAATTGTATTTCATAAATTATATGCAAAAGTATGATATAAATTAATTGAGGAATATTAGAGTGTGCCGGTACACCGTGTGGCATTACTTACTCGGGTATACTGTACACGGGTAAGGGGTGTCACAAGACTAGAGATTTTAGCATGGTAAAAATTTAAAAATAACACCTATAGAGCTAAGTCATCCAGTCTCCGATATGGGGTTTATAGTTGTTTTGGTATTGTAATGGATCTTTTGCTCAAAGTTTAGTAAGGAACAGTATTTTATTTGTGTGTAGCAATAAGACATAAAATATAATTTTGTTCCCCTAGAAGAGACAGGATGCTATGGATGACAATTATAACTTATAAAATAGTTAAGAAATGATGTTCTACTTATAACAGTAATTCGATAGGAACTTGTTGGCCAGGTATTCTTTAGGAAGAGTACAATTTTATTTTGCAGATCATAAGGATTAGATTAGAATTCAAGCGAAACTTTTGAATAGCATGGGAAACAGGAGAGTCCGATTGACTCCCTTCTTAAGATTGAAGAATTATTTATGATTAAAAAAAAAAAAGGTAATGATCGCAAACCAGTATTAAATAAGCTATAGAATATTGATAGATAAAAGAAGATATAGAAGTAAAAATTAGAACAGTTAGTGCGAATGTAATAAAGAAACGTTATAAATATTAGTTAAAGTGTTGACAAGAATGGTCAAAGGACCAAATCAAAGTAATATTGAAGTATAGTGGATTTATTAGGGACGATAAGAGGTGCTAAATTACGACTCGACAGTCGAGTTAAGGAAGAGGATTAAATTAAATTAAAAAAAAAATTAAAGTTAAGTTGTGGAATGAAAGAAGGAAACAAATAGAACATTAAGAAATGAGAAAAACCCTAGATGAGGAATTGCCACCAAGGCAAACAACTTACTTAAGACGCGTAACGATATCCCGAACTATTTTATCAAGACAAAAATAAGTTAAACAAAAGCAAACAAGATACTGCAAAATGGCACATAGGCCTTGGTCATAAATGGAGATGGTAAGACAATGGTTATGGACCTATGGCCAAGAAAAAGATAAGCAGTTCATATATGACCAACAAGGTCATTTAAAAAAAAAAAAGAAGACTACAAAGGAAAATAATTACTAAAACAATAGCAAGAAAAGAGTAAAGTATTATAAACTAAATTGAAGGTTGCATCAAATGACCAAGAGATTTGATAAGAAAAGAGTAAAACTAAGTTTTCACCCATAGGATCGTACGAGGTCCTAGAAAGAGTGGATCCACTAACACACAGATTTGCTTACCTCTAAAATTGAAATGAATTTGAATCTAACTTATGACAGAAGCTCATAAGAAACTTGGCACATGAGGTGAGCAATCGATGAGTAAATAGTATTGATTAAAGTGCTAAGGAACCATCATTCAGGCCAGGAAGCTATTTAGGAGCGTGAATAGGACATGAGGAGACAGCTCCCACAACTGTTCAGAGACTGATGCCAGATAAAATTTCGAGGACGAAATTATTTTAAGGGGGGGAGAATTGTAACACCCCTATTTGTATAGCCTGATATATTTCACTGTTCCGGTGACCGGTGTTGGTCTGGACAATTAAGGGGATTAGAATCACACTTAAGACAACTAGATAAGCTATGAACACAAATAATTAGTAATTGCCAATTAGTTAAGTATAAATAAGAAAAACAAAACATAAGAAGTTAAACGAGCCGAGAGTCACAGCGATGAGTGACATTCTCGGGAACGACTGCGAAGTTAATTTAAACTCAAATTTCGAACCATAAAATGTGACGCCGCGATCCTTAGGACCCTTATGAACACAATGGAAAAGAGAAAATCACGAAAAAGAACTGTTAAGCCAGTCAAATAATTAGGTTAGGGAGCCGGAAGAAATATTAGATTATTTGCAAACCGGGTCGAACTGGCGAGGGGCAATTTGGTCAATTGATCCCGAGAGCTGACTCTTAACCTAACTGTCAAATAAAATCAGACAAAAGAAAATTTTGGAATCGAGAATTAAATTAAAGAACTAATAGAAAAATAAAAAAAAAGAAAGAAAATGAAAAAGGTGTAGGGAGATGACATCATGCATGACATCATGCATGATGCCAAAAATCCTAAAATTAATAAATTTAATTAAATGGATTTTTGGGTCTTCCATAAGATAAATTACATAAAAGAAATAAAAAGAAAAAAAAATATCATTTAGTCATCTTCCTCATCCTTGTGCGGCCCCATCTCTCTCTTCATTCTCACTCACTTGTTCCACCATTTTTAAGGATTAGAAAGCTTGAAATTTCCCTACTTACTTCCATAAATTCACAAAGTCCCAACATTAAAAATTCTCTTTACATGTTGAGGAAACATTAGAGAGCAAAAAGAAGAAGAAAGACTTGAAGAAAGTAAAGCCTAGAAACCCTCCAAGCAAGGTTAGTGTTTATCCCTTAAACTTTTCTTTATATTAATGATTAAATACTTGTATTAAGTTGGAATTTGATGAAAGTTGAAACAAAATGTTAAGATAAGGGACCGTAAAGATTTCGGCCAGCTAGGGTTACTATATATATTTTTGTGTTTTGCTTGAATTTGAGAGGTTAGCCAAGTTTGTATGAATGAAGTAGTGAGGTTGAGATACTTAGATTTGGTTAAATACAACAATTAATGTGAATTAGGGTTTGGACATTAGGGTTTAGGGACAAAAAATGTGAGAAACTTGTAAATGATGTCTTGGGGTTTGGACATTAGGGTTTAGGGACAAAAAATGTGAGAAACTTGTAAATGATGTCTTGGACCTAATTTGAAGTGAGAAATGGTCAATGGTGACCAAATGAAGTGTGTTGGAATGATTGGAGTTAAGGCCAAATTCAGATTGAGTATGCAGCATGACCAAGTTATCTTTGAAGGACCAAAAATGAAATTTTACAAGTCCAATTGGTATGAGACCAATTAGGAATGAAAATAGACACTAAATGACACAATTTTCATTTAGGAAGCATGCCCAAAAAGTGACCAAAACCTAGTGAACAAATTGACCAAACTTGAAAAATCACAGTCTGCTCTGTACAAACTAACTAAATGAACAGTGTTTGTTCATTTGGTCATAACTTGAGCTAGGCAGGTCAAAATAACTTGAAATTTCACTAGTGGACAGTTTAGATATAAACCTAAAACTTTCATGAAGAACACAAACCCAAATTATGACATTAACCAAGTCATTTGGCCACCCAAAATTGGTGACCTAAAACTGCCAGAACCAAAATTGCCCAGAAAATCTGGGTTAAGTCCAATTCGGCAGCCATGGTTCAAATGGCTATAAATTGAGCTAAAAAACTCTAATTGGAGTGTTTCAAAAAGGAGAATTTAGTTAAGACAATAGGGAACATTTTCTATAAAGAAAGTTCTGCCAACATCTAACAGAAAAGTGACCAATGGAACAGTGCAACTTAAGACACCAAAACTGAAAATTTGCAAATTTGCCTAAAAGACTTAGAATTTGAGTAAATAACCAAAACCAACAAATTTAGTGACCAAAATGTGGTATGTGGGTGAAGTTGTAATTCTCATACCTATTAAACCTTAGAAAGTCAACAAATTGACTTGAATAGTGTCATGAATAATAACCCCGAAATACAAAATTTAAAGAACGTCAAGTTTAGCACATTAGAGCTAGGTATAAGTGAATGTAAATTTATTTTTGGAGTAATAATGAGTTATGATACTGAAAAACTGTGAAACTGTGTGTTCAAGTTGAAAAGAACACCGGGAAATAACCCGAGGAATCGAGTCAAGGCCAAGAGGCGACTCGTTTAAGGTTTGTGCACAACTAACTCTTTTGTTATTTTTCAATTCCAAGTTGATTTGAAATAAATTTATTGTATGATTTATAATTTTTGTTGTGTTGAGAATTTTAACTTATCGAATGAAATTGTACAATTTGAATATAAATTTTCTTATGCATTTAAGGATTTATTGCATTATTTTGAGGATTGTAAATTTTATGTTTGATGTGTTGCCAACCTTAAGCATGAATTTATGATGATTAAATATGTTGATGATTTGTAAACACTTTGTAAATAGAAATTGCTTTGAATATGATTTGAAACCACAGTTGACATGGTAAAATTTCTTGTGAATTCTTATTAGCTTGTCTAGTGAGATATCTCATCCACTAGATGGGGCGAGTTACTTCTTCTCTGGCTTGCCAGTTGGGGAAGAATTTGAATGAGTACTCATATATACTAGCTAGTCTTTGTTTCTCCCTTTTAACCTTGGTTATTGAGAGAATATGAAATGTCGTGGTGTACAACACGGCATCTATTTGAATTTTGGGCCATGAGATAAATTGTGTGAATTGTTGGCAACGCCCTTTAAATTATGCATAATTTGATAAATTGTGATTGAAATGAATAAATTGTCAGTGAATCAAAATATTTTTGTATTATTTCAGAATTTAAAAGAAATGTAAATAAATAGTTACTATTTGATGAAAATGATATTCAAATGAATAATTTGCATAAAAGGAAATATTGATTTTTGAATGTTATGGATTTTGAAGAATTTAAAAATTTTAAATTCTTTTTCTTTATGAATTGTTAAGAATAATTTATATTAAGTTTTAAATTATTAGTTTGTGCACTACTGAGTTCACCACTCAGCGATAGCTTTGTATGCTATCGCAGATATAGAGACTAGAGGAGCAACAGATTGAGCTGCTAAGGACAGGAGAGTTACCTGCTTGAAGTTATCGGGTATAATTTATACACTGACTGTAAATATTCATTTTGATGTATGTATTGTACGTAATTATTGTATGGACATGTAAAATTGGTCTTGAGCAGCTTTTACAAAGTTTGTATAAAGTTGTAATAAATTTTAGTTTGGATTTTCTTTAAGTAAGTTTCTAGTATGATGTATATATAAATTATTTTGTCATTAATAAAATATGATTGGTAGTATTTTATTTTAAATTGAATGAAATTCATTAATGGTATTTTGATAATTGTTGGATATTAGAAATGGTGAATTTGAATTTTGGAAGTTGATAAATGTGTTGAAATTGATTGAGATGATTGTGACTTTTGAAGAAGAAGTTGAGAAAAAATTATTGGAAGTGTTTTTTTTTTTTTCAGGTATTTGAAGAACTGTTTTTTCAAAATACAGACGGAACTATGGCAAAATTTTTATAAAATTTGCGAAAAATAAAATGAACTAAAAATATTAACTAGTTTTAATTTTAATTAAATGTTGTAAATACCTATTAGAAAATGCTCACCACTTATCAAAAGTAAGAAAATTGTTTTAAAATCCCTTGTAGGGTACTTAATGAGTTATCGGTAGATGAAGTGCGGTAGTTCATTAGGTATTCTACGGGATCATGTTATGCCTTACAGAGGGGTAAGGTGTGACAATTCTGATGATTAATGTTTGTCTGGACAGTCAGGATATCTGAAACTACACTTAAATGATAGTGATGAGATATAAAATGATGGAATACATGATAAGAAAATATAATAAAAATTAAGGAAAAATAAAAGAAATGAGATGTAATTAGGTTAAATGAGCAGGAACTGCAGCGATGGGTGACCGTATTGGGAAGTCACTGCATAGATAGTTAACGACCCCAGACCCACGAGGAACCCTGGGAAATAATTTTTGGGACGTAGTTAAAGGTTTACTGAGGTATAATTGATATTAAAAATGTCAAAAAAAATTTAGTTAATCGGTACAGATAAAAACGAAAATAAAGGAATCGTCGAATCAGGAATTTAATCTGTATTACTGAAAAAGTTGGAATATGACTCGAAGAGGGGCATTTTGGTCATTTGGCACCTAGAGTTGACTTTTGACCTAAATGTTTATTAAATTTTGAAAATCTCATGAAAAATAAAATTACATGTGTAAAGTAATTAAAGGAAATAAAAGGGTATTATTTGCAAATATGAAACTTTGAATTTTATATTAATTAATTAATTAAATCTTAGTGGGGGCATAAATACAGATAATAAGACAAGGTTTCTTCCACTAACTCTCATCTTCTTCATTCTCTCAACAATGGCCGAACTTGATTCTTCCATTTTCTCCATGGAAGTTTTCATGCAAAGCTCCAAATCCTCCCATTCTTGCCATCATTTTTATAAGTCCCTTCATTAAACTTTGTCCTTACCTCTTGGGAAGACTATAGGCAGCAAAAGGAAGGAGAAATTCCAAGGTTTTAACAAGCTTAAGAAAACGTTAGTGCTTAATCTCCCCACTTTTCTTCATTAATTCTTGTTTTGAGCTTGGGATGAGTTGATTTGCTATGAAAATTGAGGAAATTGATGAGTAATTGGGGAGCCATGAATTCGGCAGCCATGAAAGGTATAGGAGATTGATTGTTTCATACATGAAAAAGGTGATTTATGACATTGATTAAGGTAATTATATGTATTAGAACTTAAGTGCATGTGAATATTGAGGATGACAATTGAATTGGGATTTTGAGATAAGTATTGATGACTTTATGTAATTGTCCCAATTTGGTAGCCTTGAGAATATGGGATATTGATAATTTCATGAATTTAAATGGTGAATTATGATGTTGATGAATAAGTAAATGTTGGCTATGCATTGATTGGTACTTATGCTAGAAATTTAATTGAATGTGAATATTATTGACTTTGACTATTTGAATTAGGGTTATGAATTAAGTATTGGAGACTTGATTGATGTTACTGGAATCTGATTATGTTGAATTGAATTGATGATAATAAGAAGTGCCATGAATACAAATTGGAGTTTGGGAGATGGAGAAATGAGAATTTGAAGTGAAATTTTTGTGCAGGTTGAGTATTTGTTGAGGGCAGTGTATGTTTTGAGCTATAAGTGAATATGTGTGGCCCCAATTAGTATGAGGCCAATTGAAGGTAAAACTAGACCTAAAATGGTCTATTTTTCATGCAGAAACCATGCCAAAATTTTGCTTAAAAAGTGACTTAAAATCTGACCTAATCTGGATTATCAAATAGTGTACCCAGAAAATTGATCAAATGAACATTATATCTTCATTTGGTTATAACTCACATTAGATAGGCCCAAATGACCTAAAATTTATACCATTGGAAAGCTTAGACATAGGACTATAACTTTTGTGCAGAACACAAAGCCCAGAAATGCCATTAACTAAGTCAAATTACTTGCACAATTTGGAACACCAAAACAGTCCAGAATTGCTGGACATATGCAACCAGACCAATTTTGGTAAAAAGACCATAACTTGGTCCACAGAACTCCAAATGACATGAAATTAGTGTCAAAATTTCAATAACACATAGAGCTACAATATTAGTGTTTTGACCAAAACCCAAAAATAAAGAACATTAGGTCATTTAGCTAGGTCAAAACAGTATACAAAATCTAGAAATTTGCATAACTGACCATTGAATCTAGAATAGTCTTTTAAGCATATCTACCACTAGAAAACTTCAATGGAGATGTGCCATATAGTTCTGGAAATATAAGAAATAAGGCTTTAACTTTGTTTTAGACACCTTTCTCAAATTATGAATGTAAGAAGCTTAAATTTTGGGTCAAATTTACTGACCAAAATGGGACTCATGTTAGTATAGGACATTTGAGTCCAAGCCAATAATGTCACTATAATTAATTCTACGAGACTTAAAAAATTGCAACTAGAAATTCTGAGTGACCATAAAACATAGGGCAACAAATCCTATGAACAGCACTAGGCCTAAATGTTGCTAGAACCTGTTCAAAAAAATTGCTAAAGTGTAGTACTAAAACTGCCTAATTCAGGAGCTAGAATTTGCAAATAAACCAGTTATGGTTATTTGATAACTTGAGTTATACAAATCCAAATGACATGATTCAAAGGGGAAAATAAAGACAAGACATAGAGGAACAACTTCCATGAAGAAAGTAGGGCCAAACAGTAGCCACAAACTGCTCAATTTGATATGCAAAGTCATGACAATAAAACTAAACATAAAGAAAAGTTCTTGAAATAAATTGTATTTAGTAGGTACTTATCCCTAATAAGTCACTACATACTAAATTACATGAAATAAGTATGTGGAATCCACTTTTTTACTATACACGGACATGAAAATTTTGTTAAACAATTAATAATGCTTAATTGCCCAATGTAAACCTAGGCTTATATATATATAGTTGGATCGATTGGTAAACCAATTAGGGATTACAGATAGTAGTACTGCTTACATGAAAAATCATGGACTGATAATATATATTTGATATAATTGTTCTACAGGCTATATGCTTGCCCGTTGGCCATTGTGCCTAATTGTATTTCTGGCTTTAACAGCCTGCCCGCTGTCCTTATGCCTGACATGACAGATATATACATGATAGAATATTTCCGTGTATTTAGCCTTATAGTCTGTATTAGGTTACTTGGGCATTGATATGATTTTAAAAGACTGAGAATGCACTGATATGATTTTAAAAAGACAGAGAAAGAAATAAATACATAGATAAGATCTTGATAATTAATTTATTCTTGAAGTACAATAAAATATACAATTGACCTAGAATTGCAAAAGTATACATAGAATTATTATTTGAATTATTTATTTATTCTTCTTTAAATTATGCACCACTAAGCAATTCACTTAGTGCGTTGGTTTTTCTATTGTGTGGGTATTGAAGACTAGACCCAGCAGCCGCCATAGTAGTGCTCTGACTACACGTTGACTCGATCTGCTACAATTTCAAAGTCACCTTAGCAGTGTTTATTTTTGTAGGGCCCATGTACTTAGGTTTTGCATTTTGTTTCATGTATAATGAGATGTATATTAATTTTAAACATTGTAATTAAATGAATTTATATTTTGGACTATAAATAAAGCTTGAAATTTTTGTATATAAATTTTCATATGAATGCACTGAATTTTATTTTCTTGAAATGATATGATATGGTAAATGAAAAAATGATACAGATATGAAATTATTTTTTACAGGTGACTAGTGGAACCCACCAGATACTAATAAAACAGAGGAGGCTCTGCCTGAATTTTCACAGAAATAAATAGTGATAAAAAATTTATTTACTACATATTTTCTATGAAATTTAAAATTAACAATGAACAGGACAAGACAAGATAGAGTACTCCGATATTGAATATGTATACCTTATTCAGCTATATTGTAGACGAGTAAGGGTTGTCACAGGGGTTCATTTCTATAGTCCATGTTTCTTCAAAGAATCAGTTGGCTGATTTGTTCACAAAAATGATGCGAAGTGGGAATGATTTAAAAAGAAGAAATTTTCCACGTAGTCCAACAGAGCCAACAGTGCCTAACAGAATTGTCAACCAAGAAACAAAATTTTGTTATTTTTAGTTACAGCTAAGCATTAGCTAGAATCTTCTAGCTTTCTTGAGTCTCAGTAGAATTTCCTGTATATAAACCAATTTTCTCATCAATAATAATTATTCAGTTCATTTTACAATTCTAAGTTCTTTTTGTCTCTCTCTTTCATTTTACAATTCTAAGTTCTTTTTGTCTCTCTCTCTCACATACACACACACACATATATATATATATATATATATATATATATAACTTACTAATGCAGAAGACTTTGATTTTTCATATTTGATGAAATCACAGAAAGTTCAAAATTTTCAGCAGAGTTTTAGTTAAAGTGTGCATATCATTTTTTAGAATTCTTTAATTTTGGTACCTCAAAAAATTCAAAAGTAGAAGATGCGCAGTCAATTCACAATAGTTGTGATTGATTATATATTTGACTATTCTTTCGAAATAAGTAAGGAAACTGTATAGCACCAAATTTTGAATGCACAAACCATATCCGCCTCATTAGATTTAATACACTGAAGAGGAACAATATATATATATATATCAAATGATATTATTACATATTTATTCTATAAGAAAATCGAACAGTAATGACAAGGGTGTGCTGATTTAATTTTTGTTTTCATTCGAAATCTATTTAAGAATTATCATCAAATTGAATTATGGTTTTGATTTAATTTGATTTTCAATATTTTGATTTCAATTTAATTTTCAATACTTTGATTCGATTTGGTATTAATTTGAATTTCAATTTTTAAAATAATTTTATAGAATTATTATCATTAAACGTATTTAAACTATAATTTAGATTTTAAAATTAATTATTGACACACAATATATTTCATAATATATATTTTACGTATTCCTTAATTATATATTTCATTATAATATATATATACATAATTAAGGATTAAAAATTATATTATATAATGAAAAAGTATATGGTTAATTTTTAATAAAGTAAATCTTACTTTTTAGATAATCACCATTAAATTAATAAATTAATAATAATTTATTTAATAGTAAAAAAGTGTAAATAAAGCAAACAAAAAAAAAATAATGATAGATTTAAGATACCTTTAAAAAATATATATTATGCTAATTTTAAACTTATAATTGATGATTATAACATGTTTTAACTAAAATTATAAGGGAAAAAAAACTAGAGTAATAAAAGATAATAGTTTATCATTATAATTACATAATTTTAATTGCATATAAATACATATAATTATATTAAAAATATGTATAATATATCTAAAAAGCAATGGAAAATGTGTGTATAAAATTAGTTTTTCAGTTTAGTTTTAATTTGATATAAGTTTGATATAATTTCAATTTAATTTTTTATGAATTAAAAATAAATTAAATTAAATTTAAAAAATAATTAAATTTAATATAATTTTTTAATTTAATTTGGGACTTCAAAACTTTTTACACTCCTAGCATTGATAGTAGCACGTTAAGGTGAGGCAAGGCTAAATTGAAATTAGGTGCATGTGGGTGGCAATTGGTCTAATCAATATTTATAGTTATACGAAAATGAAACAACGAAACTGGATTCGTCATCCAAAGAAATTCCAATATCCTTCATTCACATGTTTCAAACATATCGTGAAACATATTTATACTGAAAAATGGAGAAGATTATATTTCATTATATAATTTATTAATTATTATTTAATTTATTAAATAAAAAAACATATTGTGTAAATTATTTTCTTAAATCATATAAGAAAAGAATTTAATTAAATTATCGTTAAACTATATTTGATTTTTATTTTTTTTAAATAAAAAAAATTAAGTCAGCAAAGAATTGAATTCCCTCATTGTAGAATTAATAAAATTTTATATTCCAAATAAGGAATATAAACTTAATATTTGTATTAGAAATAAAATTTTCAGGGAGAAGTGTGCTTTTATGCTATGTTAACTTATATTAATTAAATTGCTTAGTTTGATTTGATTCAATGATCTAAGAAAGAAAAAAAAATTATTTTAAGGTGTGTTTAAAAAATCTAAAAATAAAAAATTTTAATTTAATTAATTTGTTTTTCATCGATACTCTAGAAAATTTAAAATTACTATAATTTAATTCTTTAGTTAAAAAAATTATTTTAAAAAAATAAAATTCATACCAAAAGCCAAATGATTTTACAAAAATTTAATTTACTTAATAAAATTTTCTATCAAATACCCAAACCTCTTTACTTAAATTATATTTATTTTTTTAAATAAAAATAAAATATAAAAATAAATATATTTATTTCATTTATCAATTATTTTAAATAAGAAAATTTAAATGAAGTCTATCATTTCAAAAAGTATTACAAATGATTTTTTTTATAAATTTATTTAAATTATTTTTGTTTAATAGAATTCAATTCCATTACGAGAATAATTCCTAACAGGACACCAAAGAAGGTAAGGAAATTAATTTGCTGTATAATTTAGCTTGAAATGGTAAAGGAGGATTAGGGTTTGGGTTTGGGTTTAAAGAAAAGCAAAAATGCGTGCAACTGTGAAAGGTGGGTGCGTAGGGGTGTATGTGGCGAGTTATCAACGCTAGAGTTTGAACTTTCGGTGGAATTTGGGATTTCATTTCATTTCAACCAAAAAGAAATTGAAAATGTCAAACTCTCATCGCGTTTAAAGTCAATTAACATTGCCGTTTCTTAGGAAAGTCGGTGATAATCGGCACGTGTCGGTGGTCTACCTCACCGGTTTTTTTTTTTTTTCAAGTCTATTTTCAGTCTTTAACATCACATGTTTCAAATTCAATCTTCCTCTTTCATCACCTAATCATCATTATACAGTCCCTTCACCTTATATGTCTTAATTGTAATACTTGAAAAAAACTAATAGTACGTATTAATTAGTTGGGAAAATTTTATCTCAAAATGATCAAATTAATAAAACTATGTTGTTAATTTGAGGATAGCTTCTTTCATACTGGGGTTTTTCTTGAGCTCAATTTGGCGTTGTGTATTTAATGTCAATTTTTTTTTAAAATTTGTATTTTTTTTTGACAAAATGCATTTTTATTATCTTGAGATCCCGTTTATTTTATAAAAAATATTTTTAAAAAAATTTTCATATATTTGAGTGTCTAGGGGCATTCAAAAAATTAGTTAATAAAAATTATTTTTTTAATTAAAAAAAATTAAGTCATTTTTAAGAAAATAATTTCTTCGTTTCAGAACTGAAAGTCATTTTTTGAACTTTTACAATCTCACTAAAATATGAAAACATGTATACATGCATGATATAAACACATATTATTATTTTAAAAATGTAATTAAATAATGAAAAATATATTTTTAGAAAAAAATATTTTTATATATAAATTATTTTTTATAAAATGAATGAATCTTTGAGTTTTATGTGTTGAAGATAATTCTCTCAGGATATTATTTAGTGTTCTTAAAGTTTATACTTTTTCTCTTACAATATATGAGATTCTTTCACTTTAATATGAAAATTAACAAAATTTAATAGAATACTATTTCTCAATTAGAGCATTATATAAAATTTTTTAATTTGCACATTCAAATTGTAACATTACGATAATTTTTTTGCTAAAGGATGATTAAATTCTAATCTTGTTATCTTACTTCTTTTATACCCATAAAGGGAAAAAAAAAGGGATGATGATTTCTTCATTCTTGGGTATTTAATTATATTGTTACACAATAAAATATTTCTCGTGTGTAGAATATAATAAAACAATTGAACAAAATATACTAGAAACTGCCATCCTTTAGTTGTACCTTTTAGGGAACACATAAAATGTACAAGGTTTCACACATTTTTTTCACTTTAAATATATGGAAGTCTTAAGAGGGAGAAATATCAAGGAAAAGAAAAATCTTTGAAGCTGATAACAAGGTGATGACTCATAAGAGTTGAAGTCATTTTATAAAATTGTCATAATTTTATTAAAAGTGTATCTATCTTTTAAATTTATATGTATATATGTCTTCCATCGATTAAAAAAATAATAGTAAGGTGACGACTCAAGTGAGGGACACGGGGGTACCATTCCAGCATTGTGGCTTCATCCGTGTCTATCTCGAGAAATGAAGAAAAAGAAAAATCAAAGTCTAAAAATGCTTTTAGAGCCATTCAAGTAGATGGGGACAAGTTTTGGAATCTTTTTGTTTGACCTTTTATCATGCAATCATAGAGTTTTTGGGAGGCATGTAGGCAAACCATCCATTTGATTTCGAATTGAGTTAATTGAATAATTAAATTGATAAAAATAAGAGAATTAAATTGAAGATAGAAATATCATGAAATTGAATTGATTAATTTTATTTGATTTGATTTAATATTTTGATTTTCATAAACATTATATTAAGAACTATGGCAGTAATGTTAGTGATAAAATAATTAATCATCTGTCCCTTGATCTCTTGCATAAGATAAAGATCATTAAAAAAAAAAAAAAAAAAACGTAGGACTATACAAGCACGAAGTAGTATAGCTATCAAAATAATACCAGTTCATAAAAATGACATTCAAAAGACGACGTATTCAATGCTAGTAACAAAATGTAAAATATATATATATTTATATAAAATTAATCGAATAAATTCTCAAAGAATCACTGTAATTAAAGCATATTTAAGACTCAACTCAATAAAAACTCGATTTAACTTGATTTATTTTCTAAATAAGCCAAGTTAGAGTATAATTTTTAGGCTTGTTTAATAAATAAGTAGAGTTTAAATTTATTAATACTAGAAAATTACTGGTGCTAATGCATGTAGCTATTAGTAGTTTTAATTTATATATTTTCTTTTAATTTTAATACATAAAAATAATGTAATATTTTAAATTTTTTTATTAATTACTTTAAATTTTATTTTTATTACTTTTATTTCTTAAATTTTTAATAAAAATTTCATAATATAAATAATTAAAATTTATCTATATATAATATAGATATAAATATATATAATTAATATATGTTAATATATTGTAAGTTATCTTATAATAATGACTACTTATTATAATATTAATAGAATAATTATTAAATGATTTATAATTTATATATAATAGAGAATGTTACATGATAATAATATGAAAGAGCATGTCATATATTAACCATGCAGCAATACTATAAAAAATAATGTTACGTGTCAGACAGGAATTGCCCGTGCTAATGCACGTGACTATTAATAATTTTCATATATATATATATACAATATTTGAAATTTTTTATTAATTATTTCAAAAAAAATTTTATTACTTTTATCTCTCAAATTTTTTCATAAAGATTTTATAATAGAAATAATTAAAATCTATCTATATATAATATAGATATAAATATATGTAATGAATATATGTTAATATATTGTAAGTTACATTCACTACAAGAAATTAGGTAAATTATGAAGATTGAAATCGTCGCTAAATATTCTATTTTCGTCATCAAAGATTTTTGTGATGAAATGTTTTTGTCATAGAGACTGTCATTGTAATTGTGTAATAAAATATATACCATGACAAAAAATTTATTATCGTCACTAAAGAACTGTATCACCCTCCCGGTAGCAACTCCGTACATTCTACTGTTCTGGTGACCAGTGTCGGTCCGGACAGCTAGAACGTCTGGAAAAATATTTAAACTAAAGTAAGAAACCATAATTAACTCAAATATTAATAAGAAAAATTTAGAAAAAATTTTAGAAATAAAATACAACCAAGTTAAATGAGCCGATGCCCAAGCGATGGGTAACCCAGTGGGAAGTTGCGGTTCTCGCAACTAGGAGCCCTAGATCCGAGAGAAAATTCATAAAATAATTTTTGGGACTTCAGAGAAGGGTCATTGAGGTTCCTATGGCATTAGAATGCCAAGAAAATATTTAGAAAAATTTTTCAATCGGTACAGATAATTTTGACCCGTTAAGCCAAACGGAGGGCATTTTGGTCATTTCGATCATTTCGTCTTCAGAGATGATTTTGGCCGACTTGTCCAGTTAATTAAATAATTATTATAACATAAAATATGAATAAATATTACTAAAAATTAAATTAAAAATGAGAAAAAAAGAAAGAAAAAGAAAAATGAAAGTAAATGCTTAAATATGCCATCATGCTTAAGTAAGCATGATGCAATTAAATTTTCCCTGTTAGTAGTATGCCCTAGAGCATATCATTTAGTATGTATCTTGTACATATTTTTATTAATAAAAGGCATTTCCACTTTTCCGTTTACATAATATATTTATGTGTAATAGAAAAGGTCCATTGATATTTTGTTAGAAATATTATTCTTAAGTTGTTAAGAATATGAGTGACAATATTTATAGCACGAAGTATCATAAATAGGTTCACAATCGAGGATACTTCATAATAAGGACATGACTTATCCATAAAGATTGTATTCATGTTTGTTCCCAAGTTATTTATATGAGATATAAATAAGATGGAATGGTGAGTCTCATGCCATATAACAAATATGATAGGCACTTATAAATGATAAGTAGGCCGAATCAGTGACACTTATGACAAGTACATGGAGTTTACTCTTGTCAATGTTTTGTCATAAATCATATCAGTGCATATAATCTTTAGACCTGAGATAGCACAGTTATCTTGTATATAGGTAGTTTGAGTTTGATACTGCTTTCATACTTGTACTGTGTATGGGTATATGGGCATGTGTTGGCTCCTACTAGTTATATATGGAGGTAGGTGTTGATCAAGATGGAATCTGTTCCTCTAAGTAAATAGAGATAAAATCCTATGTTCATTTAATTGTTCTTGATGTTTCAAGTTCCTTGCCAGGACAGATAGATTTATTCAGAAAAGAGTTTCTGATGAGAAAATCTTTTTAATCAAGAACTGGAATTAAAAGAGAACATAATATTCATAGCAAATGGAGTTTGACATAAACCATGATTCCAGCTTGAGTTGGGATTTTGTAATAGAGAGATTCTAGTGTATGGTAACATATGATTATAGGTTCATTTAAGGTAAACCTTATTACTAATTGGGTGGCCATGGCATGCTATGCTAGGTGTTAACCATGGTCTATGAGGTTCATAAAATGATTTAGAGAAATCATTTATGGTAAGAAAGAGTTCTGATGATATTAAGAGTTGATATCATGTCTCATTGCCAATTAGTGATGAGCTTAGTAAGTCACACACATACACAAGTTATCACCTAATTAAATATGATTTAATTAATTAATTAAAGAGTTTAATTGATTAATTAAATAGGTTTGGTTTGCAATTAGTTTGCAAAGTCCCTAGCATGGCTTGAAACCAAATCTAGATTATTGGATGTATAATATAAGTTAAATTTATATTTAAAGTGTTTAAATATGAATTTAATTAATGAGAAATTAATTAATAGAGATTAATTAATTAATTTATATTTGATATAAATTAATTAGAAGAAGAAAAATAATTATTTTGGGTTGAGAACTCAAAATTAAGACACAGGGGCATTTTGGTCATTTTGCAGTGTGACACGTGGCACCATGAGATGGTGACATGTGGCATAACACATAAGCTTGCTAAATGTTTTTTAATCATGTAAGATGATTAAAATCAAGATTACATATAGGTTTGACACTTGGCACAATGTGATTGGTTCACTTAAACCTAGAGCTAATCAAAGGGTGACATGTGGCAAGGGTTTAATGTGTTAACCTAGCTATTTAAGTGTTGTTATGAGAAAATAAAATATAACCAGCAGCCACACTCCTTGGTTACGCCATTTTGCAGCCCTCCCTCTATTCTTCTTCATCTCTCATCAATTCAAAGAGATTAGCCATCAATCTCTTGAATTAAGAACACTAGAAATTGTTTCTAGTGTCCTGTTTACATCTCTAATCTCTTAAAAGGTAGAACTTGAATTTCTAATTAATAGAAAAGGCTTTAGAAGCTGTTCAAGGGCTACCATAGGTGTTCTTGGTGTGGACAAGCTAGAGGGACAACATATGGTGTCCTTAAGACGAATATCAAAGGCGCAGACACGTTGCAGTGCATCAAGAGGTTAGTGTAATCGTTCTTGATTTAATCTAGGGTTCTAAAATTAATCTGATTAATTTTAAAATCTTAAATGGCAAATACAGATCCAAAAACATATTAAAAGAGTTTTAATATGTTGTTTATCATTAAAATCAAATAGATAAAAATAAATCTTGCATGATGCATGTGACCCTAGGTGAAAATTTTTGAATTCAATGGTATAAACTTGTGTTTTTCACGCTTCCGTTCCTTCATTCCCACCAATTGGAATTTGACAAGCACACATTAACACAATTGAAAAGGGAAAAAAATTGACAAAAATTCAGTTTCTTCCTCATTTGTTTCAGCTGCCCGTAACCTTCCATTGAAGCCCTCTCCCATTTTTCTTCATCTACCTCAATTCTCTCACTCTACTCACCATATTTCCTCTATATTCCAATATTAAAAATTTCCCTAGACTCTAGCTAAAGTGTTTGGCAGCCAAGAAAACTAAAGAAAGTGAGGGAAAAATCTAAGTTGGGTCAAGAGAAAATTCTGCCACTAAGGTTAGTGCTATATCTCTCCATTTTTCTCTTTAAATTTGAAGTTAGGTATATGGATTTAGTTAGAAATTCATGAAATTAAAAGAACATATCCATGTATGGACCACTTAAAAATTGTTGGCAGCCTTAGTGATGGAAGTGTTGATGAGTTTTGAATGAATTTAAGTTGTATATGGGTGGTCTTGAGCATGAGTATGAGACATAAACATCATTAAGTATGTTGAATTGATGTATGTGCATTAATGGATATTTGTAAATTAGGGTTTTGAGCTATATTAGGGTTTGGCCATATTGATGGTAAATGGAAGTTTTAATGGTCAATTAGTGACCATTTGGTTATGGGTAAACAAGAAATAAAGTGTGTTTAGTGATGGGATTTGAGTTTAGTGTGGCTGCCCTAGGTGACCTGCAGAATTGGACATGAGTCCAGTAGGTTTGGGCAGCCATAACTTGAATTGTAGAGGTTCAATTGGTGTTTGTCCAATTGAACATGAAACTAGACACATAATGGCACAACTTTGGTGAAGAAACCATGCCCATAAGACCAAACCAAGTGGACCAAAAACTTGCCCCAATCCGGGTGTCTTGCAACCTGTTTCTGCAAAATGACCAAATGATGTTCATTTGGCCATAACTCAGTGTAGAATGGCCCAATTGGCCTGAAATTTTACCAGCAACAAGCTAAGATATAGACCAACAACTTTCATGAAGGAACCCACCCCAAATTATGACCAGAACCTATCCAACAGGAGTTGCGATCCTTTGTTCATTGCCTTTGTAGATATGGTCAGTCCAGAAAAATTCCAATCCGGCCAGTTGTGGTTTTTGGACCATAACTTGAGCTACAAAACTCCAAATGGAGTGATTAAAAAAAAAAAAATTCAACTAGACAAAATAAGGAACAACTTTTTGGTACAGTAACTAACTGCAACAGTAACTAATGGAACAGTAAATATAGGGTATGAAAACTGAAAATTCTGCTCCATTAATTTTAAGCTTAGAAATGGTATTGGTAACCAATACCAACAAATTTTGAATGCAAAATGTGGTATGTTGGGAGTGTTAAAACCAATGTACCTATTTTCTATACAAAAGTCAATATTTTTGTTGACTAATGAAGGGAATAGTAACACAAAAACTTGAAATTCAAAAATTGAAAAATTCAACAGTGTCAAATGCCCTAGTATACCTAACAAGATTGGTTTGGATTGTTTGGCATGCCAATAGGGTTCAGTTAGCAGTACTGCACATGGCATTATGCCATTCTGTGATTTCATGGCTTTTAGCCATTCTGACATTATGTTAATACTTGGCCTTGTGCCTAATGTTATTCTGACTTATTAAGCGTTACATTGCACCGGAGACACATATGTGACCGATGGTGTGACGGCCCGAGGTACTTGATACCCAATGCCAGTTTACCCGTTTATCCAGTCTAGTCATCCAGTATAGGTGTCACACCCTACCCCTCTGTAAGGCATAACATGATCCCGTAGTATACCTAATGAATTATCAACTCCGTCTACTGATAACCCATTAAATACACTACAAGAGATTTTAAAAACTTTTCTTACTTCTTTTACAGTGGTGAGCACTATTTACAGGTGTTAAAAACCTTTTTGAACTGAAGTGATAGAACTAACACATTTGAATTATTTGAAATTTCTGTAAAAATTTTGGCAGAGTGCCATCTGTATTTTGGATAAAACAGTTCTTCAGAAAACCTGTAAAAGGCACTTCAATATTTTTCCAAATCTCAATTCCAACATATTTCTCAACACAACATATTTATCAACTCAAATCCACAGTGATTTTTCAAAGACTGAGATAAAATAAATATAATACAATTTTTACAAGTCAAAATAACTCATAATTATTTTACAACTTCAATGTATAATTTTAATTTACAACTACTCAAAACCAAAAACAATATGTACATACAGTGGTCATACATTACAGTACAAAATGCAAAATATTGCTATACTCATTATACCCGGTAATCTCTCGCTGGAGGTACTAGCAGCCTAGTCTGCTGCCCTGTCTGTCTATCTACCTGCGACAGCAATAAAAAGCTATCGCTGAGACAATGTCTCAGTGGTACACAACATTAACCAAATACATCTTTAAATCACAATTCATAAATCATACAAATAGTGGATACTTAAAACCATAGTTAATTTCAAGACAGTAATTGTCAATAAGAATTTAAACTCCATTTCTCAATATCACAATAAATTTCAATAAGTCAGATCATGGTTGAATTCAAAAGACAGTATATGTCAATAAGAGTTTAAATTCATTTCACAATCTCACAATACAAATCAATAAATCACACACAGCTTAATCATGTACCAAAGTTCAATTCGTCCCAAAAGCCGATGGCTAATGAGGTATTCAATTCGTCCCAAAAGTCGATGACTAATGAGGAATAACATAGCTAGCTAGCAAAAATATGAGTACTCATCCAATTCGTCCTCAACAGGCACACACCTCAACACTTCAGCCAGAGAGGGAATTCAATTCGTCCCACTAGACAAGCTAGCGAGGAATACAATCAATATACATGATAGCTGTGGTTTCAAACCATTTCCAATGCTTTTCAATCAATAAGTATCCATAAATATCATTCAAACAATTTCTCACATTTTCAAATCATTTACAATGCTTTTCAAGCAATAAATATCCATTTAAACACATTTCCACAATTTAAAACAATAATGTACAAATAGTCATAATTCATTTCAATTGAAAAATTCAAATGAAATAGTTGTTGTGCACAAACCTCTGATAATTGTCATCTGGTCTGGACTCAGTGTTTCCTTCCCTTTTCCTGAGTCTTTGGTAACTGAGAAACACAATTTGAAGTGTTTTAGTACTAAATTAAATTGTCTCTATCGATAATATTTGACAAATAATTCACTGAAAGCTATTATTTGCTTAATCGCCTAATATACCGACCCTCGATGCGTTCTAGGTAATTTAGGTTTTAGTGTCACTAATATGTCACATTCGATAGTGTTTTAGGGTTGGTACTCGTTACCAATTTCATTTCCTTGTTTAGTGCATTTTATTGCAAATTGTTGGATTCCGGGATACTAGTTTGACCTAGCCGGACGACCTAGTTCCCTCGGTTTTCGGGTTTCGATCAAAACTACAAACTTGTAGATCTATGTCTTATTGCACGTGGAGCAAAATTTCAGGTCAATCCAAGTTATGTAGACCAAGTTATGGTCATTTTACTATTGCTGGTCAAATGGCATTAAATTAGGTCATTTTAGGTCAACTTTGGTCAACTTTGGTTCGGCCAGTTTTTGGACCCGAAATTGTGCAAGCTGTTTGACTTGCTTATGGTCATTTCTGGGTTTTGGTGTCTTCATGAGACT
Source organism: Hevea brasiliensis (assembly GCF_030052815.1). Lineage (NCBI taxonomy): Eukaryota > Viridiplantae > Streptophyta > Magnoliopsida > Malpighiales > Euphorbiaceae > Hevea > Hevea brasiliensis. The sequence goes on from NC_079499.1 coordinate 54,174,621, forward strand.
TGTAGGTATGGGTCTTAACTATTCATGGTTAAAATTTCAGGTCAATTGGACCTGTTTTGAGTGAGTTATGGCCTAAACACTAACTGCTGCCCAATTGGTCAATTTTCAGGTCTCAATTGTACTTAATCCGAATTGGTCATTTTTCATGCTACCTTGCAATCAGAATTTTGGTATGCTTTCTCAATGAAAGTTGGCACATTTTGTGCCTAGTTTCACCTCCAATTGGTCTCATACCAATTGGAGTTACACATTAGTTATAGGTTAAAATGTACACTGCCCTTAATTACATTGCATAAACATGTATCAATTACACATTTACCTTACTCTAAGTCCATCTCTCTTACCCATTCTGTTTTGGTATATTACCAAAATCATTTACCACTTCACATAAAAATCATTTTGGGCAGAATACAAACATCCTCAATACACCAAATAAAACTCTAATTCATAAAGTCCAATTACAACCATAAATACACATAGCACTACTCATCATTTCATACAATTTCCACCACTAATTTATATACATATCCATCAATCCTCAATGTCATAATTCTGCCAATATCTTCATGAATTAATACATTCATCATGGAGTCCCAAGGCTACCGAATTGTTCCACAATGCTAAAGTTTCACATACTTTCCTCAACTTCAATTTCAAATGCATAATCACCATTACATATGGAAATAACTTACTAGGACATCAATTTACCCTATTCAACATGAATTCTCATCAAACATATATAAGAATATTTCATTAACCATACAACTCCATGGATGTACAAAAATTGATATATCAAGAACTCCTCAAAACTTAAAATTTCCTTCACAAAGCAAACACCCATAACATGTATACAAACTTTAACAAAGCAATATTCAAAAATACAAACTTACCTTTGGTTGGGACTTGTTAAACCTTGATTAAACTTCTTGATTTTAGTATCAAACTCTTCCTTGTGATGTGGGGATAAAACTTAATGAAGAAACCTAAGTGATTGGAAGTGAAATGAGGAGTGGAGGAAGCTTGGAGCAAAACGGCAATGGAAGTTTCCCTAGCTCTCCATTTCGGCAAGTTGAGAGAATTTGGAGAAGATGAAATTTCAGAATGTATAATGGGTATACACCTGCCATTTAGTTCTTAGTTTATTCCTATAGTGGTCCACTTACACCAATTAAATCATATAATAAGTTTAACTTTCATTTATCCCACATTAACCCATAATTTTTGCTATTTACTTTAGGTACCACCAAATAAATTTTTCATTATATTTTCCAAGTGTAATATTATTTATTTTTAATGGATATTTAGGTCAAAAGACAATTTGGGATGTCGATTGACCATAATGCCCCTGTTCGGGTTGCATTCCCGATTTTTCGGTAACACCGGGTTTTGTCTATTTTTCGATTTCTCACTTTTCTTTGTACTAATTATTTAATTTTTCTTTGATATTTCTAATGATAAATATTGTGCAGGGTTCCCCGCAGTCCAGGGCTAGTCAACGGTCCACGCCGTGACTTCCCGGTGCGGTCACCCATCGCTAGGGTTCTCGACTCGCTTAACTTGGTTACATTTCTTTGCTATTATTTTTCCTTTGTTTTTCTTGTATTTTCTTTTCTTGTATTTCATTATTTTATGTCTCCTCCCTCATATCAAAGTGTAGTTCTAGGCATCCTAGCTGTCCGGACAACACTGGTCATCGGAACAGTAGAACGCACTACCGAACTTAGGGGTGTTACAATTCTCCCCCCCTTAAATAAATTTCGTCTCGAAATTTTTACCTGGCATTAGTCTCTGAACAGCTGTGGGTGTTGTCTCCTCATATCCTCTTCACGTTCCCAAGTAGCTTCCTGGCCTGAATGATGGTTCCACAGCACTTTAACCAGGTGTATCTGTTTGTTCCTCAGCTGCTTCACCTCATATGTCAGAATCTTTATGGGTTCTTCCTCATATGAAAGGTCTGGATTTACCTCAATCTCTTCAACTGATAGTACATGAGATGGGTCAGATCTGTACCTCCTTAACATGGACACATGGAAGACACTGTGTATCCTTGCTAGCTCTGGAGGTAATGCCAACCGATATGCCAAAGGACCCACTCTTTCCAGAACCTCATATGGTCCGATGAAACGAGGACTCAGTTTCCCCTTTCTGCCAAATCTCATAATCCTCTTCCAAGGAGAAACTTTGAGGAATACCTTATCACCTACTGCATATTCAATATCTCTTCTTTTCAAATCAACATAGGACTTCTGACGGTCTGATGCAGCCTTGAGTCTATCTCTGATCAATCTAATCTTTTCCTCTGTCTGCTGAATAATTTCTGGCCCAATCATCTTCCTTTCACCTACTTCATCCCAACATAAGGGAGTTCTGCACTTCCTGCCATACAATGCTCCATATGGAGGCATCCCAATGCTTGATTGGTAGCTGTTGTTATAAGCAAACTCAATCAAAGGCAAGTGTGTATCCCAACTACCTTCAAATTCAATCACACAAGCCCGTAGCATATCCTCCAATATCTGAATAAACCTCTCAGACTGGCCATCTGTCTGTGGGTGGAATGCTGTGCTGAAGTTCAATCTAGTTCCTAGGGCTCTCTGAAGACTACCCCAGAATCTAGAAGTGAACCTAGGATCTCTGTCAGATACAATTGATACTGGCACTCCATGCAATTTTACAATCTCATATATGTACAATCTGGCCAATCTTTCCAGGCTATAGTCCATCCGAACTGGCAAAAAGTGAGCAGACTTGGTCAATCTGTTAACTATAACCCATACTGCATCATGACTACTCTGTGTCCTTGGAAGTCCTGTAACAAAATCCATAGTTATTCGTTCCCATTTCCACTGCATCGACAAAGGATGTAACAAACCAGCTGAAACTTGATGTTCTGCCTTTACTTGCTGACAAGTTAGGCATTTGGAAACAAACTCAGCTATATCCCTCTTCATGCCCATCCACCAGTAATGCTCTTTCAGTCCTCTGTACATTTTAGTTCCACCAGGGTGCATAACAAATGGAGACTCATGTGCTTCCTTCATAATGATCTGTCTCAATTCCACATCATTAGGAACGCACATTCTGCCTGATGTAGCAATAAACCATCATCTCTCACAGAGAATTCAGGTTTCTTGCCCTGCTGGACTTCTTTCAGTAGCTTCTGATATTTTTCATCACTGAGCGACCATTACGACCGATCAATCAATACTGGCTGTACATGCCATGCAACTAGTGTCTGTCCCTCATCATCAATCTCTAAACTGGCATGCTATGCTTTCAATTCATATACCATGGACAAAGGAGAAACTCTGAGACTTGCCATAGTCTTGCGACTTAAGGCATCAACCACTACATTTGCTTTCCCTGGCTGATAGTCTATTAAGCAATCATAGTCTTTAATGAGTTCTAACCATCTCCTCTGCCTCAAATTCAATTCCTTCTGGGTGCCTAAGTACTTCAAGCTCTTGTGATCTGTGCAAATGTAGCATTTCTCCCCATAAAAATAGTGTCTCCAGATCTTCAGAGCAAAAACAATAGCTGCTAGCTCCAGATCATGTGTTGGGTAGTTCCTCTCATGCGGTTTCAGCTGGCGTGATGCATAAGCAATGACATTCCGATCTTGCATCAGTACACAGCCTAGCCCATTGTGAGAAGCATCACTATAAACTGTGTATTCTTTACCCGGAGTAGGTAAAGTGAGGACTGGAGCTTCAGTCAAACACCTCTTCAACTCATCAAAACTTTGCTGGCATTTATCAGTCCACTGAAATTTTACATCTTTCCGAAGTAGTTTGGTCAGTGGAGAAGATAACATAGAAAACCCCTTTACAAACCGACGGTAATATCCAGCTAGACCCAGAAAACTATGAATTTCTGTGATGTTCTTGGGCGGCTTCCAATTAAGGATAGCTTCTACCTTGCTGGAATCTACCTTGATCCCTTCAGCTGACACAACATGTCCCAAAAAGGAGATTTCTTTCAGCCAAAATTCACACTTCGACAATTTGGCGTATAGTTGTTTCTCCCTTAAAGTCTGCAGTACAATCCGCAGATGTCTGTCATGCTCCTCTGCATTCCTTGAATATATCAAAATGTCATCAATAAACACCACCACAAATTAATCAAGATATGGTCTGAAGATAGTGTTCATCAGATCCATAAAAGCAGCTGGAGCATTTGTTAACCCGAATGGCATTACTAGAAACTCATAGTGGCCATACCAAGTTCTGAAAGCAGTTTTTGGAGTACTCTGCTCTTACACCTTCAACTGATAATAACCAGATCGCAAATCAATTTTGGAGAATACAGCTGCACCTTTCAACTGATCAAACAGATCATCAATGCGAGGCAATGGATATCTGTTCTTTATTGTCACCTTATTCAACTGTCGGTAATCTATACATAAGCGGAGAGTACCATCCTTCTTCTTAACAAACAACACTGGTGCTCCCCAAGGTGACACACTAGGGCGGATGAAGCCCTTTTCAAGTAATTCTTGCAACTGTATCTTTAACTCCTTCAACTCTGCTGGTGCTATTCTGTATGGCGTTATGGAGATTGGATCCACACCAGGCATAACATTAATTTCAAATCTGCATTTCTTTCCGGAGGTAATCCTGGCAATTCATCAGGAAACACATCTGGAAAGTCATATACTGTAGGGATGTCCTTCAATGCTGGACTCCCCACTTGGGTGTCTACCACATGTGCCAAGTAGGCTTCACACCCCTTTCTAATCATTTTTCTGGCTAGTGCAGCCGAAATGATGTTTGATGGCAATAACTGCCTTTCCCCATGTATTACCACATCATTGTACTGAGGAAGGCCAAAAGTGACTATCTTCAGCCTACAGTCAATCATGGAGTGATGCCTAGCTAACCAATCCATGCCCAAGATGATATCATAATCTCTGAAGGGCATTTCAATGAGATCAGACAGGAAAGTGTGTCCTTGGATCACCAAAGGACAATCTCTATACATTCTATTAACCCTGACTTCCTGTCCTAGTGGACTTGTTGCTAGCACCTCAAAGTCCATTTTTGTACATGGAACAGCAATGCAATCAATGATGCTAGCACTCACATAAGAATGGGTAGAACCCGGGTCAAATAACACAAACACATTTTGGTTAAAAGTTGAGAAGGTACCAGCCACAACATCAGATGTCTCTGCCTCTTCCCTCTGTCTCATTGCATACATTCTGATTGGAGCACTGTCTTGCTCTGATTGTTTCACTGTGCCTTGGCTGCCTGCTGGGCTACCTCTACCCCTGCCTCTGCCTCTACTGGGTGGTTGTGAACTTCTGGTGACAGGGCTTTGAACTGACCCTTCTACAGTAGTAGGAGGTGGTCCAACTCTGCGACTACTGGTGCAGTCCTTGACAAAGTGTCCGGTGCCTCCACAGTTATAACAGGCTCCAATAGCCTTGTAGTAGATCCCACCATGATTTCTTCCACATGTCTCACATTGGCGGGGAGGGTAGGAACCTCTGGTACTCTGCTGACCAGATAGGGGAGGCTTCTGTCCTGAATATCTTCCCCTACCAGATTTCTTGCCACCTCTGCTGTGTCCCCCATGATTCTTCCTCTTTCCAGTAGGACCACTGGAACTCTGTTCTACAGATTTTCCCTCTTTCTCTGTCTTCTCTGATTTCTTTTTCTCAGGAGCAGCTTCAGACTCAATTCTTTCCAGCTCTAGGGCTTGAGAAATAAGTTCAGAGAAGTTAGTGTGTTTGAATCCGACTACTTGTAGTCTGATACTGGGCTTCAAGCCGGTTTCAAACCTCTTGCATCTCTCCCTGCTGGTAGAAAGTAAACTTACTGCATAATGGCTCAGGCGGGAAAATTCTCTTTCATACTCAGCCACTGATCTGTTCCCCTATTTCAGACTTAGGAATTGTTGTAGCTTCTGGTCTACATAAGCATCATGGACATATTTCTGTCTGAATTCCCTGAGAAAGTCATTCCATGTTAGCACTGCAGGTTCTACCAGACTGTGGGGAATGGTTTTCTACCAGTCATAAGCATCCGCCTGTAGCAAAGATACAGAGTATTCGAATCTGAGCTCCTCCGTGCAATGCAATTTCTTGAATACCCTATCCATCCTCTCTAACCACTATTCAGCCTCTAGAGGATCTACTGTCCCCTTGAACTCTATAGCCCCATACTTCATCAATTTATCATACTGCCTAGTAGGAGATTGTGGTTGTACCACTGGTGTCTGTATTGGGACTTGAGTAGGCATATTACCAGCCATTTGTTGGAACATTGCAGCCATCTGCTGAGCGAACTGAGCAGGAAACTGCGGTACTGTAGGGGTTGGAGCTGCTGAACCACTGACATTTTGTAGGCCTGGGGCATCCCCTTGCACCTCAGCCTCAATAGATTGATCGACTGAACGATCACCCTCTTCCATAGTCAATTCGAGGATCTTAGACCTCCTGAACAATTAACACAAGGAGATTTCCTCCCGTTAGTGCATATTTATAATGTAATGTACTGTATGTATCAAACAATGATGTTGAGCAGTTGTACTATGAAGAAAGAATATTCAAGTAACAGGTGAAAACAAAATTTAAAAAAACTAGCTCTGATACCACTGAAACATGTCACACCCTACCCCTCTGTAAGGCATAACATGATCCCGTAGTATACCTAATGAATTATCAAGTCCATCTACTGATAACCCATTAAATACACTACAAGGGATTTTAAAAACTTTTCTTACTTCTTTTACAGTGGTGAGCACTATTTACAGGTGTTAAAAACCTTTTTGAACTGAAGTGATAGAACTAACACATTTGAATTATTTGAAATTTTTGTAAAAATTTTGGCAGAGTGCCATCTGTATTTTGGATAAAACAGTTCTTCAGAAAACCTGTAAAAAGCACTTCAATATTTTTCCAAATCTCAATTCCAACATATTTCTCAACACAACATATTTATCAACTCAAATCCACAGTGATTTTTCAAAGACTGAGATAAAAGAAATATAATATAATTTTTACAAGTCAAAATAACTCATAATTATTTTACAACTTCAATGTACAATTTTAATTTACAACTGCTTAAAACCAAAAACAATATGTACATACAGTGGTCATACATTACAGTACAAAATGCAAAATGTTGGTATACTCATTATACCCGGTAATCTCTCATTGAGGTACTAGCGACCTAGTCTGTTCTGTCTATCGTCTACTGCGACAAAGAATAAAGCTATCATTTGAGACAATGTCTCAGTGGTACACAACATTAACCAAATACATCTTTAAATCACAATTCATAAATCATACAAATAGTGGATACTTAAAACCATAGTTAATTTCAAGACAGTAATTGTCAACAAGAATTTAAACTCCATTTCTCAATATCACAATAAATTTCAATAAGTCAGATCATGGTTGAATTCAAAAGACAGTATATGTCAATAAGAGTTTAAATTCATTTCACAATCTCACAATACAAATCAATAAATCACACACAGCTTAATCATGTACCAAAGTTCAATTCATCCCAAAAGTCGATGGCTAATGAGGTATTCAATTCGTCTCAAAAGTCGATGACTAATGAGGAATAACATAGCTAGCTAGCAAAAATATGAGTACTCATCCAATTCGTCCTCAACAGGCACACACCTCAACACTTCAGCCAGAGAGGGAATTCAATTCGTCCCACTAGACAAGCTAGCGAGGAATACAATCAATATACATGATAGTTGTAGTTTCAAACCATTTCCAATGCTTTTCAATCAATAAGTATCCATCAATATCATTCAAACAATTTCTCACATTTTCAAATCATTTACAATCTTTTCAAGCAATAAATATCTATTCAAACACATTTCCACAATTTAAAACAATAATGTACAAATAGTCATAATTCATTTCAATTGAAAAATTCAAATGAAATAGTTGTTGTGCACAAACCTCTGATAATTGTCTCCTGGTCTGGACTCAGTGTTTCCTTCCCTTTTCCTGAGTCTTTGGTAACTGAGAAACACAATTTGAAGTATTTCAGTACTAAATTAAATTGTCTCTATCGATAATGTTTGACAAATAATTCACTGAAAGCTATTATTTGCTTAATCGCCTAATATACCGACCCTCGATGCGTTCTAGGTAATTTAGGTTTTAGTGTCACTAATATGTCACATTCGATAGTGTTTTAGGGTTGGTACTCGTTACCAATTTCATTTCCTTGTTTAGTGCATTTTATTGCAAATTGCTGGATTCCGGGATACTAGTTTGACCTAGCTGGACGACCTAGTTCCCTCGGTTTTCGGGTTTCGATCAAAACTACAAACTTGTAGATCTATGTCTTATTGCACGTGGGGCAAAATTTCAGGTCAATCCAAGTTATGTAGACCAAGTTATGGTCATTTTACTATTGCTGGTCAAATGACATCAAATTAGGTCATTTTAGGTCAACTTTGGTCAACTTTGGTTCGGCCAGTTTTTGGACCCGAACTTGTGCAAGCTGTTTGTCTTGCTTATGGTCATTTCTGGGTTTTGGTGTCTTCATGAGACTTGTAGGTATGGATCTTAACTATTCATAGTTAAAATTTCAGGTGAATTGGACCTGTTTTGAGTGAGTTATGGCCTAAATACTAACTGCTGCCCAATTGGTCAATTTTCAGGTCTCAATTGTACTTAATCCGAATTGGTCATTTTTCATGCTACCTTGCAAGCAGAATTTTGGTATGCTTTCTCAATGAAAGTTGGCACATTTTGTGCCTAGTTTCACCTCCAATTGGTCTCATACCAATTGGAGTTACACATTTAAAGTTATAGGTTAAAATGTACACTGCCCTTAATTACATTGCATAAACATGTATCAATTACACATTTACCTTACTCTAAGTCCATCTCTCTTACCCATTCTGTTTTGGTATATTACCAAAACCATTTACCACTTCACATAAAAATCATTTTGGGCAGAATACAAACATCCTCAATACACCAAATAAAACTCTAATTCATAAAGTCCAATTACAACCATAAATACACATAGTGTCGCAAGGGGTTTTGCGGTCGCCTGAACGAACCCTCACCGAAGTGGGAAAGAGTGAGGAGTCGCCACCTTAGTTTTGAGGGAAACTAAAGAAAACCATTTGTGAAAATAAATTGAAATGAAACCACTTCAAGACAGAGATTCTAGGTTCGGGGTCCGTAAACGGGTGGGGAAGGTGTTAGGCACCCCACCTCGTCCCTTAATAAGGGTAAGTAGATTTAACTTTGTATTAGTTAGGAGGGCTTGAATGGGCATGTTAATCCTTTTGACTAAAGGAACATTTGATTTTTCACTAAATTTGGATCACCTAGATACATAAGTAAATGAGACAACCTTAGTGAGTTACTGTTGTATGTTATTTTTATTTAAAAGAACTATTTTATTAAAATTTAATTTAAGAATTGGATAAGAACTCTACTCCGAACTCTTTAAAATTTTGAGTTGAGATCAGATAAGGACTCTCCTCCAATCTCTATTTAATATTTATTAAAATTTTGAGTTGAGACCAGATAAGAACTCTCCTCCGATCTCTATTTAATATTTATTAAAATTTTGAGTTGAGACCGGATAAGAACTCTCTTCCGATCTCTATTAAGTATTTATTTTAAATTTTGAATTGAGACCGGATAAGAACTCTCTTCCGATCTCTATTAAGTATTTATTTAAAATTTTGATTTGAGACCGGATAAGAATCCTCCTCCGATCTCTATTTAATTAAAATTCTGAGTTGAGAATCGGATAAAAACTCTCCTCCGATCTCTTTTAAATTAACAGGAACCTAAATGGGATCTTTCCGATCTTCCGAATTTTAATTTCAGCTACATGTCATAAGGACCTAAAGCTAAGGATTCTGGCATTCAAAGATGCTGGAGATAAGGCTTCTTGATACCTTGTGACTAGACGGGGGATACTAGACTTGATTTACCGACCTTCCATGTAGTCACCTTACCAATACTTATTAATGCCCGATCTATTCTATTTCGTTATTTTGGTTTTATTCCACTTTATGGTATCTTGCCGAATTGCCATTTACGTCAATCTAATAGTTTGGCTATTTTCCTGACGTGTTGTTCAGGCCCTTTCTTTTAAAAGAGACCCTTAACTGGCAGTTACCTACGTTTTACCCAACCACTTATACGCTACTAGGAACTAGAAAACTTGCATTCAGAAATGACGAAGGTTAATAAAATGATGGACTGATCACTAAAGAAATAAACTCGAGAGTAACATTCTTTAAGGTTCTTTGGCACTAAATGAACTTGGAGAAAATCACATGCATAAAAAGAACAAAGAAAATGCGAAAAGTAAATGTAAACACTTAATAAAACGACAACATGAGCTCTTACCTGTAAGGAGTCAAATCTATTGAAATAACTACGGGGTGACAAATAGTAATAAGACAGCGGACTGATTAGCCTGAGGGCTGATGTTCGTCGTGAACTGAAGGATGCTTAGCTAAAATGCAATCAGATTAAGATAAAAACCGAGTGGAATGAAGTTGAGCTTGGACAATGGAAATGAAAACAGAGATGATAAAGGGCTAAAAGTGAGAGTGTGACCAAATAATGAACAAACTGAAAATGTAGAGTTCCAGTATTCAGAATCCTTTTCAAGAAAACACTTCAGAAAACTAGTTTCAAAAGTCTTTCTAATCAACACTTCTAAGTAGCAGAGTAACAAACTGAATGAAGTTTCAGAGTTCCTCCGCTATAATAACTACCTCTCTTTTTGCCCGTCCCTTGAACAGTTTTTCATGCAGGTATTTATAGGAATCGGGTGCTCCCCATGAAGGGTCAGGATTTATTTTGAGGGAGATGGAGGGTCAAGATTTCGAAGGACATGATCGGATGTTCAGGAATTAAAGAGAATCAAAATGAATGGCCGAGATCACTCTTCAGAATATTTGTCCTTTTCTTCTTTCAATCTGACGGTCCCAACTCTTCTTGTCCGAGATGATCCGAGGGCCGGGAGTGAAAGGCACTGGTCTTGTCGTCTTCTTCTTTGATCTAAGGGCTCCGAGCTTGTCCTTACAAGTGAGATCAACGGTGGAGATTGGGATGTACAGGACTGTCATGACATACCCTGGCACCTGTCAGCATTGCGGGCGATTCTTAGGCGTGCGGTGGAGATCTCGTCTGCCACGCTTTAACTACCTCGGCTCTGATTCTGACGATGGTTATTTGGGATTTGTCTTATTCTTTTTGCCTTCCGACCCCTCCCATGCTCCTATTCCGATCTCTCATGCTGATCTCCCATCTTCCGATCTCTATTATTCCGATCCCTAGAGATCGCCCAAATGATGTAATCCGATCTTTTGGAAATAAAAGTCAATTATTATCTTATTATTATTGCACTGATTATTTTCCGATCTCTGATGTGTTTATCCGATCTGGTTCCTAACTGAACAACCCTTAACTGATCCGCAATTCGAAACATTTATCTTAATATGCCGATCTCTAATTAGCCGTTCTCTTTATGGAATTTGAGAGACGTGTCAGAACAGCTGGCGAATCCCGTTAACCGATGCATTGCTTGGGACATCGTGAGCATTAAATGCTCGGACGAGTATAAATAGGGGTAGGGGTTAGCCAGTTTCTCACTTATGCCATTTTCTGTCTCTCGCGAGCAATTCCAAAACTCTCTCGATTTTTCAAGCTCTTCCGACTCCGTTCAAGCTCCGGTAAGGGTTTTAATCCTTCTTTTAGCTTTAAGTTCTTTGTTTTTCTTAAAAATGAGCGGCGCCGAAGGTCAGAGAGCGGCAAGCCCACCTTCCGTCCATATTTCATGGTCATCTGATGAAGAAGAGGTGGTCGGGCCGAGCGCACAACCAGAACCTCCTAGGGTCTTCGTTCCAGCTCGGGGGCGGATCGCACCATCAAGGCTTGCACCTTCTTCGGGGAGGGAGAATCTTCCTATGGACGAGCTGCCGTCGATCTTGCAAGAATCCGATCTGCAGTCGTTTAGCCAGGAGTACAACATAGAGCCCGATTCATATGAACTTATCCGGTGTCACGGCGATCACTGAGCCGATCACTCCTTTGAAGAGAATGACATGGTGATGGTATACGAGGAATAATTAAAGGCCGGTCTTAGGTTCCCTCTGGACGAATTCTTCAAGGAGGTCCTAAAATTCCACCGAGTGTGCATCGCCCAAATTCACCCTAACTCGTGGCGGATCTTGGTAGCCTTCCGAGGCCTGTGCCGAGCTAAGGGAATCAGACCTACGGCTAAGGTGTTCGCCGAACTGCACAGGCTAACTCGCCGAAAGGACGACGAGCATTGGTTCTTTCAGGCGAAGCCTCATTGCGGGCTCTTCACCGATCTGCCCTCCTCCCTTAAGAATTGGAAGAACCGCTTCTTCATTCTGAGGAGCAAAAATCCGACCTGCTTCGAGGACTTCCCCCGTAGCTGGTGGCACCAGGGGCCCTTGATTCCGAAGCGTATTACCCTGAACAAGGAGGAGAGCCTAATAGTGATGGAGCTGAAGAATCAAGCTGCCACTCAAAAGTACTCCTGTTTAGATGCGGTGACTGCCGAGCTGCATCATTGGACGATGGAGTTGATCACGGGCGAAAAGCGCGGGCTTCAGCTCTCTGATCTTGGCATCGGTATTTTCTATTTCTCAGATCTTTGGACCTTAGCGATCTCACTGACCTCTTTTTTGTGTAGGTATGGCGGGTGGTGAAGGTTCCAGGAAGCGGAAGAAGGAGAGAGAGATTTCCCGGAAAATAAAGGAGATGAAGCGTTCGGCACTACTTCAAACACCCGGCCATGAACCTGGGGAGACGCAAGGAGATCCACCTCGACCTTCGGGACCGCTGATCACAGAAGCTGTCCGATCTCCTCCTCAAAGGGAAGAGCCGGCTCCACCTCCTCCAGTTGCTCCAAGCACAGAAGGGGGCGGTCGTTCTCGACCTCCTATGAGGCCCCCTTCTCGTGGCGCCCAAGTGCTGATCACTTCTTTGGAGAACAACTGGACTGTTCGGGAGAACCTTGATTTTGCCAAAGTCTTGGGGTCTTCCATCTGCCTTCGGGAGGATCGGGACAGACTGTCTCCGGACAATCTTGACGACATCCTAACCCGCTCCATGAGTCTGAACGTAGAGTGCCTGGTGAACCAGCACATAGTTCGGGAAAAGGCTTACCGCCTGGGTAAGGAGGTCGAGAAAAAGAGTCAAGAAGTCAAAAGGAAGAGTCAAGAAGTGGCATCCCTCGGATCCCAACTCTCATCCGCTCAGGATTACATATCTCAAATTGAGGGGCGGATGAAGTACTATGAGGATAAGATGGCCGAACAGACTCGTGTTCTGGCTAAAAGGGATCGTGCTCTTAGAGAGGTCTAGGCACTCCGGGCCGACGAAGCTGCTCAGGTCGCTCACCTCACTGAGGAGCTTAAGGCAAAAGATGAAGAGATGGTGACAGGAATAGCCGGTGCCTATGTGAACGCTCACAAGGATCTCTTGGCCGAGCTCCAGAAGCGTTACCCAGAGGAGGACTTCTCTTGGATGGCCGACCTGGCTCCCGAAGGCGAGGGTGAGGATAGTGAGGAGGAGGGTGAGGGAGGAGATGGACAAAATGTAGATCAGACTGGGGGTGATCCTCCAGCTGAATGACTTGTATAATTTTTGAAATGAAATGAAATGCCTCTTTTGTTCAATGAATGATTGTGATCGGAAAATCTCTAAATTACTTAATACTTGATTGTCTGAGTACATCGAAGTAACTGAAAGAGATTATTAACCTAGGTGTGAGAGATCAGAAAACATAATGAGCATGAGATCGATAGGGAATCAACATTAATCGGGACTTGATTAAAATTGGAAATTTGGTGAACCCACTCAAGATCATCATTACATCGGATTGGAATCTTAATTATTCCTGAACTTAAAATGAGAGATCGGCAATAAGACCAGTGACATAAAGATTTAGTATTGACTCAATTTTGTTTGACAGGAGAGATCGGGAATGTAATCGACCGGTCAGGAAATTTGACGATTAGCTTGAGAGATCGGTGAGCGACTTGGCAAGGCCTTAGATGATACGAGGGCTTAGCATTGATTCAATTCTCTGTGAAGAGAGATCGGTAATATGGCAAAGAGAGGTCAGAAATGTAGTTGGCTGGCAAAGGAAAATTTAGTGCTGGGGATCAGTTTCAAGGTTTATTGATTCTGGGGATCGGCCAAAATATGGTGTCGACACATAACACTACTCATCATTTCATACAATTTCCACCACTAGTTTATATACATATCCATCAATCCTCAATGTCATAATTCTGCCAATATCTTCATGAATTCATACATTCATCATGGAGTCCCAAGGCTGCCGAATTGTTCCACAATGCCAAAGTTTCACATACTTTCCCCAACTTCAATTTCAAATGCATAATCACCATTACATATGGAAATAACTTACTAGGACATCAATTCACCCTATTCAACATGAATTCTCATCAAACATATGTAAGAATATTTCATTAACCATACAACTCCATGGCTGTCCAAAAATTGATATATCAAGAACTCCTCAAAACTTAAAATTTCCTTCACAAAGCAAACACCCATAACATGTATACAAACTTTAACAAAGCAATATTCAAAAATACAAACTTACCTTTGGTTGGGACTTGTTAAACCTTGATTAAACTTCTTGATTTTAGTATCAAACTCTTCCTTGTGATGTGGGGATAAAACTTAATGAAGAAACCTAAGTGATTGGAAGTGAAATGAGGAGTGGAGGAAGCTTGGAGCAAAACGGCAATGGAAGTTTCCCTAGCTCTCCATTTCGGCAAGTTGAGAGAATTTGGAGAAGATGAAATTTCAGAATATATAATGGGTATACACCTGCCATTTAGTTCTTAGTTTATTCCTATAGTGGTCCACTTACACCAATTAAATCATATAATAAGTTTAACTTTCATTTATCCCACATTAACCCATAATTTTTGCTATTTACTTTAGGTACCACCAAATAAATTTTTCATTATATTTTCCAAGTGTAATATTATTTATTTTTAATGGACATTTAGGTCAAAAGACAATTCGGGATGTCGATTGACCATAATGCCCCTGTTCGGGTTGCATTCCCGATTTTTCAGTAACACCGGGTTTTGTCTGTTTTTCGATTTCTCACTTTTCTTTGTACTAATTATTTAATTTTTCTTTGATATTTCTAATGATATTTCTACTTTAAATGATGTCTCTTTAAGTCCTATAAATATTTTCCAGGGTTCCCCGCAGTCCAGGGCTAGTCAACGGTCCAGGCCGTGACTTCCCGGTGCGGTCACCCATTGCTAGGGTTCTCGGCTCGCTTAACTTGGTTACATTTCTTTGCTATTATTTTTCCTTTGTTTTTCTTGTATTTTCTTTTCTTGTATTTCATTATTTTATGTCTCTTCCCTCATATCAAAGTGTAGTTCTAGGCATCCTAGCTGTCCGGACAACACTGGTCACCGGAACAGTAGAACGCACTACCGAACTTAGGGGTGTTACAATAGGTTACTTGGGCAACCAAAAATGAAAGTGGATAAATTTAATGAAATAATGAATATAACAAGTACAAAATAAGTAAGACTACAAATACTCATCGAAAATTCATTTGCAATAAGACATCGATATATTCACTGCATATTTATTTTCTGTTATTTCTTTTATTTTATTATTGGCACCACTAAGCATTATTGCTTAGTGCGTTGCTTTTGCCACGCGTAGGTTCTGGAGATACTGACCGAGAGCCCAGTAGACCACAGACTGGGTGAGACCTCCTACAGCTCTGCATAGTGTCCGTGTCACCTTACTGTCATCAGTGCATTGGTAGGACACTAGGTTTTATTTTGATATTTTGTAATTAACTTTTATTTTCTCATATGTAATTGAAACTTATGTAATGTATTTTGGTATTAATGTAAATAGTAGAAATTGTGTTTATGAATGAAAAAGTGAACATTTATTTATGACTTTTACATGATTATCATATGAGATGAATGATTGAGAAATGGAAATGTTGTTGAAAAACATATTGAGATTTTGTTGATGAAATGGAGTTTGGGATTGATTGAAAATATTGAAAGTGTTTTTCACGGGTTTCGAAGAACTGTTTTCTCCATTTTTAGCCGGTACTCTGCCGGATTTTCTATAAAATTTTCAGAACCTCAAATAAATTATAATTTCAAT
Organism: Hevea brasiliensis; assembly: GCF_030052815.1. Taxonomy (NCBI): domain Eukaryota; kingdom Viridiplantae; phylum Streptophyta; class Magnoliopsida; order Malpighiales; family Euphorbiaceae; genus Hevea; species Hevea brasiliensis. Next base: position 54,190,804 of record NC_079499.1, read on the forward strand.
AAATGACTTAAATGAATTATATTTCACAATTTATATTCAAAACTATGATAAAAATTAATTAAGAAAGAATAAAAAACGATTAAGATAAAATAGAGTGCTCCGGTACACTGTGTGACATATTTTACTCGGATATACTATAGATGGGTAAGGGGTGTCACAAGAATAACCTTTTATGATGGAAAAAATTAGTTGTTATAAAAGTTTATACTTTTAGTGACATATTATTCGTCATAATTTAAGTTTAATTTTTGTTATTTAATTGTTTATTTCGTCACTAAATCTGTTATTTTTTTACAATTAATTCTTCATTTCGTCACCAAATAAATAATCCTTTTATGACAAAAAAATGAGTTATGTAACACCCCTCACCCGTCTACAGTATAGCCGAGCAAGGCATGTCACATTCGGTGCCGGAGCACCCTATTTTATCTGATGAGGAGACGCCACCACTGAAGCCACTTCTATTGTTCAAGGGTCCAATTACAAGAGCAAGGGTAAGGGAGTTGCAAAGCTTGGTTAGTAGACTTTGGAGGTGCCAAGAGGATCGGATTGGGCTTGGGCTTGGGCCTTTGGAGGACAAATGGATTAGCTTCACACAATTAGACCTTGGAGCCTAGCCTCTAGAATATTCTATTTTTGTTTTTTTATGCCATGTGGCAGATTAGCTATTTGTAACTCATATAGATACTTGTCTTCTACATCAAATAGGGATAGCTAAGATCAAACCTTGAGAGAGTATTGATTTTCGGCCATCGCCATCAATTATGAGAGCTTTATGATTTCTTCCTTGTTTCTTGAATAGAACTTGGACTTAAACAAATTGATCACTTGCTTATTTTATCTTTATAATCAAGGTGTTCTAACCTAGCTACTATTGTGTCTTGATTGGTTATCAATTTTGCCTTGTTTATTGTTAAAAGATCTAATTTCATCTTTAGATGTTATGTCTCTAATATGAATATTGGGGATGTTCATCATTTGGTATCAAAGCAATTAGGCATCAAACAAAGTATTTATCCTTAGATCTACTCTTTTAATTTCTACCTAGAATCCTTCATTCACATTCTGTTTGTTTTTCATCAAAATAGCATTCGGCTAAAGTGATTTTTCTAGGGTCTATTATAGTAGCTTCAAATTTGTCCGAATTTTTTATGTGTTCGGCTGAATATTTCTTGTTTCCTTAGTGATTTTTCATTCAAATCTGATATTAATATATCATAGCCAAACACTCTACATTGGGTTATAGATTTGATTTTTTTCTTGAAATTGAGTTTTTGTTGTGTTTGTCTTAGGGTTGCAATCATTCAAGCTAATCTGTTTATTCTTGCTATCTTTTACCTATTTAATTTGAATATCAAGCTTGAAAAAATTATTGATGATGCATCTGATGATTGGGAATTGATGTTGGTTGTTGGATTGAATTAAAATTTGAGTTTGAACAAAAATAAGTGCTGTTTGGTTATGTTTGGTTCGTGATTATTGCTGTTTGGTTGGAATTGGAAAATTATGATGAGTTCCTTGCATTGATTTATGGGGTTACACTTAGCTGTTGATCTTAAAATTTAATCTGTGATATTATGAGGTATTTGAGACGTCACATATCAATTTTAGGGGGTAGATGATGCTGTTTGGTTGTTTAATCAAATTTTACTCACAAACCGACGAATTTTTGTTTCATATAGCAAACCTGCCCAAAAAAATCTGAAAATTTTTCCACTATTTAGATACCATCTCAGTAGCCTTCAGATAAATTTTAGCTCAAAATTTCATCATTTGGGTTGGAAACAAAATTTTTGACACAAACTTGTCATTTTCTGGTTTACATAGTAAACCCACCCAAAAAAATCTGAAAATTTTTCCACTGGACTAGCAAAAAGGTTTTCGCCAGGACTATCAAAAAAATGTGGCCATTGTAACAAGTGGTACAAAGGTGAATGTAGGAGATTGACTGGAGCTTGTTATAGATGTGGGGCCATAGACCATTGTTTGAAAGATTGTCCTAAGAGGAATTTACCACGGACCCAGACAGAGGTCGTGGAAGGACCAAGTATAATAGTAACACCACTTCCAAATGTCACCCAAGCCGGAGAGGAGCAAGAAGCCCCAAATGCGAATTTGAGGTAAATAATTCTTCCTTTATGATATGCCTAAGTGCATAATGATAGATTCGAAAAGACTAAATAATACCATATATATAAAAAGAGTAGACAGAGGGAGTAATTGAAAGGTAAAGGAATTATCTTAGATACCTATATCCGATAAATTTCGAGGACGAAATTTAAATTAGAGGGGAAGAATTGTAACACCCTCACTATAACAATTCTGGATATTCTACTGTTCCGGTGACCGGTGTCGGTCTGGACAGCTAGAACGTCTGGAAAAATATTTATACTAAAGTGAGGAGTCATAATTAACTCAAATATTAATAAGAAAAATTTAGAAAAAATTTTTGAAATAAAATACAATTAAGTTAAATGAGCCGGTGCCCTAGCGATGAGTAACCCAGTGGAAAGTTGCGGTCTTCGTAACTAGAAGCCCTAAACCCAGGAGAAAATTCATGAAATAATTTTTGGGACTCCAGAGAAGAGTCATTGAGGTTTCTATGGCATTAGAATACCAAGAAAAGGTTTAAAATTTTTTTTCGATCAGTACAGATAATTTTGGCTCAATAAGCCAAACGGAGGGCATTTTGGTCATTTCGTCTTCGGAGATGATTTTTGACCGACTTATCCAGTTAATTAAATAATTGTTATGATCTAAAATATGAATAAATATTGTTAAAAATTTAATTTAAAATTAGTAGAAAAGAAAGAAAAAGAAAATGAAAACAAACACCTAATTATGACATCATCTGATGTCATTAAAAACTTATCCACCAAGCACTATTCAACAAGCTTAAATAAAAAAAATAAAAAGAGAATAATAAACCAAAAATTGTGGTCATCTTCTTCCTCCCAAGAGCCATAGCCGAATCACCATTTTCTAGAGCTCTCTCCATTGCTCTTTCTTCTCACCTCAAATTCCCATATAAAAACACCATAAAATTCCTAGACTTCTTTCATGAAAATTTGCTTGTGCACCTTGGGGAAGTGTTTGGCTGCCCAGAATTAAAGAGAAAGTGAAGTTTAAGCTTGGGAAAATTGTTACACCTTACCCCTCTGTAAGGCATAACATGATCCCGTAGAATACCTAATGAACTATCGAACTTCACCTACCGATAACTCATTAAGTACCCTACAAAGGATTTTAAAACAATTTCCTTACTTTTAATAAGTGGTGAGTATTTTCTAATAGTTATCAAAATATTTAATTAGAGTTTGAAAACTAGTTAAGATTTTTTTCCCATTTTATTTTTCCGCAAATTTTATAAAAATTTCGGCAGAGTACCGTCTGTATTTTGAGAAAACAATTCTTCAAATACCTGTAAAAAGCACTTCCAAAGATTTATCTCAACAACTTTATCAATTCAACATCCATCTCAACCAATTTCTACATCATTTCTCAATTTCCAAAATTCAACATCATCAAAATACTATAATTCAATTTCATTCAAATTAAAATAAAATATTTCCATTCATATTGCAATAAAGATAAAACAATTTAGATACATCATTCTAAAAATTTACATTAGGAAAAATCCAAACCAAAATTTATTACAAGCTTTATACAATTGCTCTTGACCAGTTTTACATGTTCATACATTTACATACATCAAAATAATTTTTACAATCAGGGTATAAAATATACCCGATAAACTTCAGAGTAGGTGGCTCCTCAATCCTCAGCAGCTCACTCTGCTGCTCCTCTAGTCGCTATATCTGCGAAGCAATAACAGCCATCGCTGAGTACTAGGACTCAGTGGTGCACAACATACTAAAATAATCTTTATGCATAATTTAAAACATATTTATTCAAAAATTAAATTGAACATGAAATATAAATTCAAAATATGATTTATAAGATTTTAATAAAAATAATTTCATTTCAAAAGTCTCAAAACAAATTTCATAAAAACACACAGTTATATCATGCCATTCGAAACAAATATCATCTCAATAGCCAGAGGCTAAGGAGAAGTCACATCACAAGGCTAGCTAGCTCAAATATATGGGAACTCATTCTTTTTCTTTTTCTACTAGCACACACCTCAACACTTCAGCCAGAGAAGGAATCAAAATTCGAAACTGATTTCCCCCACTAGTCATGCTAGTGAGGTATTCAAATATATGATCATGACATTGTGGTTTCAAAACAATCTTAACAATTTATTAAACATTTATTGCCAAATCAAACACATACAATTAAATTTTACAACAATTTAGGTCAACACAATTTGTTCATTTCAATCACAAAGTTGCAATCAAAATAAATCACAATTCATTTTACACAATTGTAAAAGAAATTTAAAGACAAATTTTATGTTGTGCACAAACCTTATACGAGTCGCCTCTTGGCCTTGACTCGATCCCTCGGGTTCTTTCCCGGTATTCTTTTCTACTGAAACACACAGTTTCATAGTGTTTCAGTATCATGACTTATCATAAATCCAAAAATAAATTCAAATTGACTTTTACCTAGTTTTAATATGCTAAAATTGGCGTTCTTTAAAATTTGTGTTTCGGGGTTACTATTCACTATACTATTCAAGTCAATTTGTTGACTTTCTAAGGCTTAATAGGTATGAGAATTCCAATTTCACCCACATACCATATTTTGGTTACTAAATTTATTGGTTTTGGTTGTTTACTCAAATTTTAAGTCTTTTAGGCAAATTTGTAAATTTTTAGTTTTGGTGTCCTATGTTGCACTGTTCTATTGGTCATGTTGCTGTTAGAATTTGGCTAAGTTTTCTTCATAGAAATTGTTCCTTATTGTCTTAAATTTATTATCCTTTTGAAATCACTCCAATTGGAGTTTTTTAACTCAAGTTATAGCCATTTGAATCATGGCTGCCGGATTGGACTTAACCTAGATTTTCTGGGCAAATTCTGGTTCTAGCAGTTTTAAGTCACCAATTTTGGGTGGCTAAATGACTTGATTAAGGGCATAATTTGGATTTATGTTCTGCATGAAAGTTTTAGGTCTATATCTCAGCTTTACATTGGTAAAATTTCAGGTCATTTAGATCTGCCTAGCCCAAGTTATGGCCAAATGAATAAACACTGTTCATTTGGTCATTTTTGTACAGGTCAGATTGCCTAATCCGGATTTGGTCAATTTTTTCACTAGGTTTTAGTCACTTTTTGGGCATGATTCCTAAATGAAATATGTGTCATTTTGTGTCTAGTTTCATTCCCAATTGGCCTCACACCAATTGGGCTTGTAAATTTTTAGTTTTGGTCCCTGAAGGGGACCTTGGTCATGCTGCCTGCATACTGCCCACATCTAATCCGAATCTAAACCTAATTCTAACACTTCCAACACACATCAATTGGTCACAAATGACCATTTTTCATCTCCAACAAAGTCAAATACATCATTTAACAAATTTTCATATTTTTGTCTTCCAAACCTTAGGTGCCAAAACCCTAACTACACTAGTTGTTACATTTAACCAAATCTAAGCATATCAACATCACCTCCACAATCATTCAAGCTTGCCTACACTTTTAATCCAATCAAATTCATGCATTACCATAGCAAACCCTAGCTGACCGAAATCCATGATTAGTCATCCACACTTGTTTTTATTTCATTTTAATTTAAAATCTAAGTTAATTAGACTAAACACAAACACTAGGCTACAAATTCCAAGTTTAAATGACTAACCTCAATCTTTGATGTCCAATTCTTCAATTCTCCTCTTTTTTCTTTTTCTTTGCTTCTTTAATCTTCTTCTCAAAGCCCAAACACAAGGTTTTATGAAGTGGTTATGGGAGAAATTAGGGTTTAGTAGAGCTTTAAAAGCTTGAAGCAAGCTTTAATGGAGTTTTGTGGAGAGGGAGAGTTGAGAGAGGGAGGATGGCAAGTTAGGGAAGATAAAGACTTTTTTGTTTTTTTGTTTTTTTTTCTTTCTTTTCTTTTATGTTTTTAGTCTTATGGAAGACCATAAAATTAAATTAATTAAATTTATTAATTATATATTTATTGCATCATGCATGATGTCATGCATGATGTCATCACCTTTCACTTTTCCTTTTTCCCTTTTTTTTTTCATTTATTTTTCCTTAGTTCTTTAATTTAATTCTTGATCTCGAAATTTTTTTTTCTCTGATTTTATTTGACAGTTAGGTCAGGAGTCAGCTCTAGGGGTCAATTGACCAAATTGCCCCTCCCAGTTTAACTCGATTTGCAAATAATTCAATATTTCTTTCGGATCCTTGACGTAATTATTTGACTGGCTTAACATTTCTTTTTTGTGATTTTCTCTTTTCCACTATGTTCACAATAGTCCTAAAGACCGCGGCGTCACATTTTACGGTTCGAAATTTGAGTTTAAATCGACTTTGCAGTCCTTCTCGAGAAGGTCACCCATCACTGTGACTCTCGGCTCATTTAACCTCTTATGTTCTGTTTTTCTTATTTATACTTAACTAATTGACATTTACTAATCACTTGTGTTTAGGGCTTATCTAGTTGTCTTAGATGTGGTTCTAATCCTCTTAATTATCTGGACCGACACTGGTCACCGAAATAGTGAAATATACCAGGCTATGCAAATAGGGGTGTTACAAAAATTCTGCTCAAAAAGGTTAGTGTCACACTCTACGCCTCCGTAAGATGTAACATGATCCTGTAGTACACCTAATGAATTACCGTACTTCGCCTACTGGTAACCCATTAAATATACTACAAGGGATTTTAAACAATTTCTTACTTTTTTTTAAAGTGGTGAGCACTTTTAACAGGTGTAAAAACTTTTTAATCAAAGTTAAATCACACATTAGGTCTGAAATAGCCACAACTTTTATAAAAATTTTGGCGGAGTGCCGTCTGTATTTTGAGCAAAACAGTTCTTCAAAAACTTGTAGAAAACACTTCCAATATTTTTATTTCAGTCCCAAACTTCAATATGGCTCAACACAAATCAATTTTCTCAAACATAAGTCAAACTCAATTCAATATCACTTTCGGTAGTTTCAAAAATAGAATGCAAAATGACTAAGTATTTCAAAGCTGAGATAAGAAAATTATAGTACAACATTTTTATAGGCCAAAATAATTTACAACTTTATTATACAACAGCTCAAGACCAAGTATAATATATACATACAGTTCACATACATTACAATAATATTTACAAGGAAGTGGTATCCTCAATATACGTGGCAAAATTCCAAAGCAAAGTTACAAGCAGCCTACTCTGCTGCTTTATCTGTCTGTCTACCTGTGACAGCAATGAAAAAGCTATCGCTGAGTAAAATTTACTCAGTGGTGCACAATAATAATTTAAAATGCGGTATACAAAACTTTTATTAACAATTTACAATTCAAATAATTCACAATTTCATGTCATAATTTTCAAAGCTCATATAACACAAATTTGATCAAATAATTGAATAACACAGTATTGCCAATCAATAACACAACTTAGGTCATGACACAAACTTTTCCGAACATGCCGTGTTGTACACCACGATAAGACAAACTCACCCCACTAATCGAAATCAATGAGGGAGGTGGCTAGGTAGCTAATGAGTACTCATCCAAACTCACCTCAGACTGGCAAGCCAGAGAGGGAGAAAAATAATCAAATATCAAACTCAACCCCACAAGTGGAGGAGAAACAGAGTAAGGGACGGCCATGCCAAGTGTGAATCAAAAACAATTTCAAATCATATTATTCAAATATTTCATGCAAAAGATAATCAATTTCCAAAGTCAATTTTCCATTCACAAAGTGGCAACACAATAGTTATCGAAACCCATAATTAACACAATGCATACTACTCAAGTTTTCAATGAGAAAAAGATAATTTAAAGTTATTGTGCATAAACACAATTTAAAACTATAATGTTCAATTGTAATTCAGGAAATAATCAAACAAACCTCATTTTCATATTTCCATTTCTAAAATAGGGAATAAACTTTTCTCAAATAAATTTTCCCAAGTCATAAACTCACAACTCATTTCTCCAAATAAATTTTCTAGTAAAAGCAGTGAATATAAAAAGTATTATGCACAGACCTAGTTTGAGTTACCTATAGGCCTTGACACAATGTTCCTTATGCTTTTTAATATTCTTTTCAACTGAAACACATAGTTTAAAGTGTTTTAGTACTCAGTTAAATTATTTCTAACAATAATTTACACTGTAGCCTATATCTAAACTTTCTTAGTATTATTCCCTTTAATTCATTTCATTAGTTAACCTATAATGTTGACTTTTGATGCACTCTAAGTGAGTCAATTTTAATGTTCCCAATTTGTCACATTTTATAGTCTCTACGTGTTGGTATATGTTACCAATTTCATTTTAAAGCTTATTGCATTTTATTGCCATTTTCCAGATTTCATGGCCAAAGTTTACTGTCTATTGGACTGGGCTACAGTGTAAATTTAATAGATTTCTCTTCATTAAATTGTTTCTCATTGTGTCTTCTTTGATTTCCTTTTTGAATCACTCCATTTGGAGTTGTATAGCTCAAGTTATGGTCAATTAACCATAACTAGGTCAAATCTAAATTTTAGTTTCCTTTTTAGACAGTTTCGGTTATGATTTTACTAATTTATTTAGACTGTTTGTAATCACATTGAGGTCTAGCATTCTTCATAAGTATTATTGCCCTTTGTCTTAGGGACAACAAAAAATTTTGCTAACCATTTTTTAAGTCTTATAGAATAATAGATAAATTGTTAACTTGGACTCAAAGGTCCTACATTGGCATAGTCCTCAATTAGGTCAATGGTTTTGACTTTAGATTCTGACCTTATACATTTATAATTTGAGGAAGTTGTCTAAAAAAATGTTTTAGGTCTCTTTCTTAGCTTTCCAGATTGGTATGGCTCATTTAAATTGGACACTCCTGGTGGGGGAGATATGCTTATTTGAATTTTATGGATTTTATGGTAAAATGTGCTAATTCCAGATTTAGTGTGCCGACTTAATCAAGTTAATTAACCTAGTTCCCTTGATTTTTGGGTTTTGGTCAAATTACCAATATTGTAGATCTATGTCTTATTGAAATTTTGGAACTGATTTCATGTCATTTGGAGTTCTATGGACCAAGTTATGGTCATTTTACTAATGTTGGTCAAGTTGCACTTATATTGCAAAGTTTAAGTCATTTTTAGGTCAAAGTCAATTCAGCTAGTTTTTGTAACCCAATTTGTGCAAGCATTTTGACTTGGTTATGGTCATTTTTGGGCTTTGGTGTCTTCATAAGAGTTGTATCTCTATGTATAAGCTTTTCATGGTATAAATTTCAGGTCATTTGGACCTGTTTTGAGTGAGTTATGGCCAAAATACTGACTGCTGTTCAAATGGTCAATTTTCAGGTTTGCAAAGTCACCAATCCGGATTTGGTCAATCTTCATGTCACTTTCTGGATAGAATTTAGGTAGGCTTCCAGCATGAAAGTTGGCACATTTTGTGCCTAGTTTCACCTCCAATTGGCCTCATACCAATTGGAGTCACACAAGTCCATTTATAGCCTAAAACACATACTGCCCTTTTACATGTCTCTCAAACACCAATCCACATACACATTAACCTTGTTATAAGTCCACTTCCCTACCAAATTTTGAATTGGTACTAAACCATAACTACTCAACACATCACATTTAGGTCAACTTGGGTAGAATATAACAATTCACAGTACATCAATTACAACTCAGAATTTTAAAGTTCAATTTCAATAATACCTACACATGAATACCTCCCATTAACACATCTAATTTCCCATCAATATTTACATATACATTCTGCCATCCTTGGTACCATAATTCACTAAACTATTTCATGAATTTAAACACTCTACCATGCATCACAAGGCTGCCCAATTTACACATATACTTCAATCTCCCATATTGACTTCCTAACTTCACTTTTAATGCACAATTCACGCATACACATGGTAATCAAGCTCTTATACATTTAAGCACTTTAATTAACCTCATTACCCATCAAATACAAGTGAAAATACATCAAGTTTCTTCAACAATCATGGCTGCCAAAATGGAACATCCCATAACTCAACCATTTCTTTAAATTTCTTCACCCAAAATACTACCCACAACCTCAACACAAATTTTAATTAAGCAAGGGAAGAAAATGGACACTTACCTCTTGTTGGAGCTTGCTAAAACTTCTTCAAATCTTTCTCTTTCAGCTGCCAATATCCTTCCCCAAGTGTGGTGATCAACTTTAGTGAAGAAAGCAAGTGGAAAGGAGGTGAAATGCACGGTTGCATGGTAATTTTAAAGCTTCGGCCATGGGAGGGACTCTTTGGGAGGTTTTGGCTGGTTCAATGGCTTAAGGTTGAAGATGAATTCTGCTGTCCTAAGTGTCTTTTAGAGGTGGCCAAATCTGTAGTAGTGGAGCACTAAAATTGTTTTTAATGTTTATTTATTCAAGCTTTCATAAATTACATTTTATGCACCAAACTTCCATCATTTATTTTTTGTACCACATTTTTAATTTTCATGACATTTTCAAAGTGTGCTATCACTCATTTTTAATGGACATTGAGGTTAAAAGGCAACTCTAGGTGTCAATTGACTAAAATGCCCCTATTCGGTTTGTATTCTCGATTTTTTGGTAACACCGATTTTTATTTGTTTCTTGATTATTCGTTTTTCTTTGTACTAATTCATTAATTTTTCTTTGACATTTCTAATGTCATTTATACCTCAATAGATGTTTAATTAGGTCTCAAAAATATTTTTCAGGGTTTCCTGCAGTCCAGGGTTAGTCAACGGTCCTCGCCGCAACTTCTCGGTGCGGTCACCCATCGCTACGGTTTTTGGCTCGTTTAACTTAATCACATTTCATTGCTCTTATTTTTTTCTTTATTTTTCTTGTATTTTCCTCTATTGTATTTCATTATTTTATGTCTCCTCACTAACATTTAAGTATAATTCCAAGCATCCTAGCTGTCCGGACAGATACTGGTCACCGGAACAGTAGAACGCACTATCGAATATAGGGGTGTTATAGTTAGTGCCTATACTTACTTCCCTATCTTTTTAATCTTTGTTAGGAAGACAAATTAAATGAGAATTTGATGTAGAATTGAACAAAACAATTATATTGAAGTATGTATGAGAATCGACAGCCATGGGAGAAGGATGAGATTTGTTGATTTGTATGAATTGAATTGTTTAGAAGTGGTTTGTGATGAGAAAACTTGAGTTAGATGTTGAATTATGTGTGTTGGATGTGTTAGATGCATAAAATGGACACTTTGGAAATTAGGGTTTGTGAAAAGTTAGAGTTTTGCTTATGTAATGGTATATTAACATTGTAATGGTTAATTATTGACCATTTGAATGTGTGTGAGGAGGAATTGAAGTGGGTAAGGATAATGGAGTTGAGCTTAGGCATGCTGCCCTTGGTGACCTGCAGGACTGGGTGTGAGTCCAGCAGGTTTGGGTAGCTATAACTGGAGTTGTATAGGTTCACTTGGTGCAAAGCTAATTGGACATGAAACTAGACACATAATGGTACAACTTTGGTGAAGAAAACTTGCCCAAAAAACCAAACTAAGTTGACCTAAAAACTACCATAAACCGGGTGATCAACATACTGTCCCTGGAAAATGATCAAATGAATAGTGTTTGTTCAAATGGTCATAACTCAATGTATAAAAGTTTAATTGATCTAAAATTTTACCAAAAAAAAGCTGAGACATAGCCCTAAAACTTTGATGAAGAATGAAAATCCAAATTCTGACCATAACCTAGTCAAATTGCCAACCAAACTTAGGTCACCAAATCCGGCAGAACCAAATTGCCCAGAAATTCTGGGTATAGGTCAATCCGGCTAGTTATGGCAAAATGACCATAACTTGAGCTAAAAAACTTCAATTGGAGTGATTCAAAAATGAAATTAAAGAAGACACATAAAGTAACAACTTTGATGAAGAAAATTTTGCCAAATTTTCATTGTAACAATGAACAATGGAACAGTAAACTTAAGGTATGAAATATGAAAATTTTGAATTGCATAAAAAAAGCTTTATAATGGTATTGGAAATCAATACCGATAAAAATAGAATGTAAAATGTGGTATCTTAGTGAACTTAGGTTTAATAAATTTATTATGTATTAAAAAGTCAACAATTTGAGTGAATAGTAATATGAATAGTAATACAAAGACACAAAGTGTAAGAACTAAATTGGTAGAGGAAATTAAGGTATGAAATTTAGAATCCATGAAATGTTCATGGATTACTTGGAATAGAAATATTAATGCACCTTAATGACTTAATGAACATTTAAGTTATGTGAGTATATAGTTAAGATTTGTATTCCCATTACTAGTAGGTCTAGTAAAACATAAGTAATACCACTTGAATATGAAATGAAATTTATCTAGATGGATTGTTGAGTATAAAGGGGATGAGGTTTACATTAGGACTTATGTTTCCATTACAAATAAGATAATAACACCTTGTATGAGTTATGAATTCATATAAATATTGTAATGAATAAATGAATCACATGAAAATATGAATGGAACATTAGTTTTCTTTATAAGAGAAAGGAAGAATGTTTTGAGTACAATGGTACATGAACACCATTGTTGTGAATTGTGATCAATATGAATAATGTAAGGAATGTATAAATATTATGATGAATGTATAAATTATGGAATTTGTCATGAAATAATGAAGTCACAAAACACAATATATTAATATTTAATGATATTATGTGCTCTTGTATTGCCTAGACATGTGTGTCAGATTGGATAGATTGGCATGTCAATAGGGTATTATTTTAGCAGTACTGCGAAATGCTTTATGTCTGCACTCATGGCTTTATGCCTGCACTCATGGCTTTATGCCCGCACTCATGGCTTTATGCCTGCATTCATGGCTTTATGCCCGATTATGTGTTATCATGGCTTTTTAGCCATACTGACTGCATACGTGGTTGACGTTCCACGTCCCATGGTATGACGACCCGAGGCACCGCGATGTCCAGTGCCAATGACCCGTTATCTAGTTTAGTCAGCCTGTCATAGGTTACCTTGGCTGTCACACCTTACCCCTCTGTAAGGCATAACATGATCCCATAGAATACCTAATGAACTACCGAACTTTACCTATCGATAACTCATTAAGTACCCTACAAGGGATTTTAAAATTATTTTCTTACCTTTTTAGAAGTGGTGAGCATTTTCTAATAGGTATTAAAATATTTATTCGAAGTTTTAAGACTAGTAAAAATTTTTGTCCCATTTTATTTTTCCATAAATTTTATAAAAATTTCGGCAGAGTGCCGTCTGTATTTTGAGAAAACAGTTCTTCAAATACCTGTAAAAAGCATTTCCAAAGATTTGTCTCAACAACTTCATCAATTCCACAATCATCCCAACAAGTTTCAACATCATTTCTCAATTTCCAAAATTCAACAATCATCAAAATACTATTAATCAATTTCATTCAAATTAAAACAAGATACTTCCATTCATATTTCATTAAAGATAAAAAAATTTATATACATCATTACAAAAATTTACATTAGGAAAAATCCAAACCAAATTTAATACAGGCTTTATACAACTTTATACAACTGCTCACAACCAATTTTACATGTCCATACAGTTACATACATTTACATATATCAAAATAGTTTTTATAATCAGGGAATAAAATATACCCGATAGACTTCAGGGCAGGTAGCTCTTCAATCCTCAGCAGATTACTCTGCTACTCCTCTAGTCTCAATATTTGCAACAGTAATAACAGCTATCGCTGAGTACTAGGACTCAGTGGTGCACAACATATTAAAATAATCTTTATGTGGAATTTAAAACACATTTATTCAAAAATTAAACTGAACATGCGATATCAATACAAAACATGATTTGCAAGATTTTAGTTCAAACAATTTTATTTCAAAAGTCTCAAAACCATTTACATAAAAACACATAGTTATATCATGCCATTTGAAACAAATATCATCTCAATAGCCAGAGGCTAAGGAGAAGTCTCATCACAAGGCTAGCTAGCTCAAATATATGGGAACCCATTCTTTTTCTTCTTCTAAAGGCACACACCTCAACACTTTAGCCAGAGAAGGAATCAAAATTTAAAACTGATTTCCCCTACTAGTCATGCTAGTGAGGTGTTCAAATATATGGTCATGACACTATGGTTTCAAAACTTATCTTAATAATTTACTAAATATTTATTACCATTTCAAACATACACAAATAAACTTTCAACAATTCAAAGCAAAAGCATAATACACATTTCATACACTTTGTAAATGAATTTTAAAGCATATTGATGTTGTGCACAAACCTTAAGCGAGTCGCCTCTTAGCCTTGACTCGATCCCTCGGGTTCTTTCCCGGTATTCTTTTCCACTGAAACACACAGTTTCACAGTGTTTCAGTACTATAACTTAGCATAAATCCAAAAATAAATTCAAATTCACTTTTATCTAGCTTATATATGCTAAACTTAACGTTCTTTAAAATTTGTGTTTCGGGTTTACTATTCACTATACTATTCAAGTCAATTTGTTGACTTTCTAAAGCTTAATAGGTATGGGAATTCCAACTGTACTCACATACCACATTTTGGTCACCAATTTTGTTGATTTTGGTTGTTGTCTCAAATTTTAAGTCTTTTAGGCAAATTTGCAAATTTTTAGTTTTGGTGTCTTATGTTGCACTATTCCATTGGTCATGTTACTGTTAGAATTTGGCTAAGTTTTCTTCATAGAAATTGTTCCTTAATGTCTTAAATTTATTCTCCTTTTTGAATCACTCCATTTGAAGTTTTGTAGCTCAAGTTATAGCCATTTGAATCATGGCTGCTAGAATGGAGTTACCCAGATTTTCTGGGCACCAAATTGGTTCTGGCAGTTTTAGGTCACCAAATTTGGGTGGCTAAATGACTTGGTTAAGGGCATAATTTGGGTTTGTGTTCTTCATGAAAGTTTTAGGTCTATATCTCAGCTTTCCACTGGTAAAATTTCAGGTCATTTAGACCTTTCTAGCCCAAGTTATGGCTAAAGGAACAAATACTGTTCATTTGGTCATTTTTGTATAGGGCAGAATACCTAAGTCCAGATTTGGTCAATTTGTTCACTAGGTTTTGGTCTCTTTTTGGGCATGATTCCTAAATGAAAAATGTGTCATTTTGTGTCTAGTTTCATTCCCAATTGAACTTACACCAATTGGATTGGTAAATTTTCATTTTGGTCCCTGAAAGTGACCTTGGTCATGCTACCTGCATACTGCCCACATCCAATCCGAATCTCCACTCCATTCCAACACTTCCAACATACCCCAATTGGTCACAAATGACCATTTTTCAACTCAAACAAGGTCAAACACACCATTTGACCACTTCTCCACATTTTTAGCTTCCAAACCCTAGGTGCCAAAACCCTAACTACACTAATTGTTAAATTTAACTAATTCAAAGCATACCAACGTGAATCCATAGTTTATATTCAATATTCAACTTCAACAACCATTTAAATACATCAAAATCACTCATTTCCAACCTTAACCTACTGCTGGCCAAATTCGCACTTCCTCCCCCATCAATTATTTTCTTTTCATTTAAGTTAAAATCTAAGTTAATTAGACTAAACATAAACACTAGGCTACAAATTCCAAGTTTAAATGACTAACCTCAATCTTTGATGTCCAATTCTTCAATTCTCTTCTTTTTTCTTTTTCTTTGCTTCTTCAATCTTCTTCTCAAAGCTCAAACACAAGGTTTTATGAAGTAGTTATGGGAGAAATTAGGGTTTAGTAGAGACTGTAAAGCTTGAAACAAGCTTTAATGGTGAAACAAAAAATGGAGGAGTTAGGGAAGGTGGATGTCGAATTTACATGGGAGAGAAGATGAGGTTTTTTGTTTTAATTTTTATGGGTTTTGTCTTTTATTAAGTCAATTTGACTTAGTCAAAAATTGTAGGAAATTTTAAATTGATTTATTATGTCATAATTAGGGGCAAAGTGATGTAATAAAACTTTTAAATTCTTTTTTTTTTTCCTTTTTTTATGGTTTCTTTAATTTAATTCTTGATCCCGAAATTTTCTTTTCTTCGATTTTATTGAACAGTTAGGTCAGGTGTCAGCTCTAGGGGTGAATTGACCAAATTGCCTCTCGCCGGTTCGATTCGGTTTGCAAATAATTCAATGTTTCTTCCGGATCCCTGACCTAATTATTTGACCTACTTAACAATTCCTTTTCGTGATTTTCTCTTTTCCGCTATGTTCGCAATAGTCCTAAGGACCACCGTGTCATATTTTACGGTTCTAAATTTGAGTTTAAATCAAGTTCACAGTCCTTCCTGAGAAGGTCACCCATCGCTGTGACTCTCAGCTCGTTTAACTTCTCATGTTCTGTTTTTCTTATTTATACTTAACTAATTGACAATTACTAATTATTTGTGCTCAGGGCTTATCTAGTTGTCTTAAGTGTAGTTCTAATCCTCTTAATTGTCTGGACCGACACCGACCACCGGAATAGTGAAATATACCAGGCTATGCAAATAGGGGTGTTACAATTCTCCCCCCCTTAAAATAAATTTCGTCTCGAAATTTTACCTGGTATCAATCTCTGAACAGCTGTGGGTGCTGTCTCCTCATGTCCTCCTCTCATTCCCAAGTAGCCTCCTGGCCTGAATGATGGTTCCACATCACTTTCACTAACGGTATCTGCTTGTTCCGTAGCTGCTTCACCTCATAAGCCAAAATCTCTATGGGTTCTTCCTCATATGTGAGGTCTGGATTTACTTCAATTTATTCTACAGTAGTACATGAGATGATTCTGATCGATACCTCCTCAACATAGACACATGAAAGACATTATGTATCTTTTCTAACTCTGGAGGTAGTGCCAGACGATATGCCAAAGGACCCACTCTTTCCAGAACCTCATATGGCCCAATGAAACGAGGACTCAGTTTTCCCTTTCTGCTGAATCTCATAATTCTCTTCTAAGGGGAAACCTTAAAGAATACTTTCTCACCCACTGCATACTCAATATCCCTTCTCTTTAAATCAATGTAGGACTTCTGACAGTCTGATGCAGTCTTAAGTCAATCTCTGATAAACCTGATCTTCTCTTCAGTTTGCTGAACAATTTTGGGCCCAATCATCTTCCTTTCACCTACTTCATCCCAACACAGGAGAGTTCTACATTTTCTGCCATACAAAGCTTCATATGGAGGCATCCCAATGCTTGATTGGTAGCTGTTGTTGTAAGCAAACTCAATCACAGAAGCCCGTAGCATGTCCTCCAAGACTTGTATTACCCTCTCAGACTGGCCATCGGTCTGTGGGTGGAATGCCATACTGAAGTTCAATCTAGTTTCTAGGGCTCTCTGAAGACTATCCCAGAATCTAGAAGTGAACCTAGGATCTCTGTCAGATACGATGGATACTGGCACTCCATGCAGTCTTACTATCTCATCAATGTACAACTTGGCCAATCTTTTTAAACTGTAGTCCATCTGAACTGGCAAAAAATGAGCAGACTTGGTTAGTCTGTCAACAATGACCCAAACTGCATCATGACTCTTCTGTCTCCTCGGAAGTCCCATCACAAAATCCATTGTTATTCTCTCCCATTTCCATTCTGGTACTGGTAGTGGATGTAACAAACTAGCGGGTACTTGATGCTCTGCCTTCACTTGTTGACAAGTTAGGCATTTGGAAACAAATTTTGCCACATCTCTTTTCATACCCATCCATCAGTAATGCTTCTTTAGCCCTCTATACATTTTTGTGCCACCAGGGTGCGTGACAAAAGGAGACTCATGTGCGTCCTTCAAAATGATTTGCCTCAAATCTACATCAGTAGGAACACACATTTTGCCCTGGTGTAGCAGTAGACTGTCATCTCTTATTGAGAATTCTGGTTTCTTGCTCTGCCGGACTTCTTCCAACGGCCTCTGATACTTTTGATCATTCTGAGCAGCGATTCTGATCTGATCAATCAACACTGGCTGTACATGCCATGCAACTGCTGTCTGCCCCTCATCGTTAATCTCTAAGCTGGCATGTTATGATCTCAACTCATGTACCATAGACAAAGGAGTAACCCGTAGACTTGCCATTGTCTTGTGACTTAAGGCGTCAGCCACTACATTAGCTTTCCCTAGCTGATAGTCTATCAGACAATCATAGTCTTTTATCAACTCTAACCATCTCCTCTGTCTCAAATTCAACTCCTTCTGAGTGCCTAAATACTTTAAACTCTTATAATCTGTGTAGATGTAACACTTCTCCCCATACAAATAGTGTCTCCAGATCTTAAGAGCGAACACTATAGCTGCAAGCTCCAAGTCATGTGTTGGATAATTCCTCTCATGCGGTTTTAGCTGGCGTGATGCATAGGCAATGACATTTCGATCTTGCATCAATACACAGCCTAACCCATTGTGAGAAGCATCACTGTAAACTGTGTATTCTTTACCCAGAGTAGGTAAAGTCAGGAATAGAGCCTCAGTTAAACATCTCTTTAATTCATCAAACTCAGTTGACATTTATCTATCCACTGAAATTTCACATCTTTTCGAAGTAGCTTAGTTAATGGAGATGCTAACATAGAAAATCCCTTCATAAATCGAAGGTAGTATCTAGCTAAACCCAGAAAACTGTGAATCTCCGTGATATTTTTGGGTGGTCTCTAATTAAGGACAACTTCTATCTTACTTGGATTTACCTTGATGCCCTCTACTGATACTACGTGCCCCAAAAAGGATATTTCCTTCAGTCAAAATTCACACTTCGATAATTTGGCATATAGCTGTTTCTCCCTTAAAGTCTGCAGTACAATTCGTAGATGTCTATGATGCTCTTCTGCACTCCTCGAATAGACCAATATATCATCTATGAATACCACAACAAACTGGTCAATGTATGGTCTGAAGATAGTGTTCATCAGATCCATAAAAGCAATCGGAGCATTAGTTAACCTGAATGGCATGACCAAGAACTCATAATGGCCATAGCAGGTTCTAAAGGCAGTTTTAGGAATACTCTGCTCTTATACTTTCAGCTGATAATAACCTGATCTCAGGTCAATTTTGGAGAATACAGCTGCACCCCTCAACTGATCAAACAAGTCATCAATGCGGGGCAATGGATATCTATTCTTTATTGTCACCTTATTCAACTGCCGATAGTCAATACATAAGCATAAAGTGCCATCTTTCTTCTTAACAAACAACACTGGCGCTCCCCAAGGTGACACACTAGGGCGGATAAAGCCCTTATCAAGCAGCTCTTATAACTGCACTTTCAACTCTTTCAATTCTGCAGGTGCCATTCTATATGGTGTTATGGAGATTGGGTCCACACCAGGCATAACATCAATCTCAAATTGCACTTCTCTTTTTGGAGGTAATCCTGGCAGTTCATCAAGAAACACATCCAGAAAGTCACATACTGTAGGGATGTCCCTCAGTGCTGGGCTCCCCACTTGGGTGTCTATCACATGTGCCAAGTATGCTTCACACCCCTTTCTGATCATCCTTCTGGCTAGTGCATCCGAAATAATGTTTGATGGCAGTAAATGTCTCTCCCCATGTATTACCACATCACCGTACAGAGGGAGACCAAAAGTGATTATCTTCAGTCTACAGTCAATCATGGGGTGATGCCTGGCTAACCAATCCATGCCCAAGATAATATCATAATCTCTGAAGGGCATTTCAATCAAGTCTGACAGAAAAACATGTCCTTGGATCACCAAAGGACAGTCTCTATAGATTCTGTTGACCTGAATCTCTTGTCCTAATGGACTAGTTACTAGCACTTCAAAACCCATTTTAACACACGGAACAACAAGTGAACTGATTATGCTAACACTAACATACGAGTGGGTTGAACCCGGATCAAACAACACAAATACATCTTGATCAGAGATAGAGAATGTACCGGCCACAATGTCAGAAGTTTCAGCTTTTTCCTGCTGTCTCATAGTGTAGACTCTGGCTGGAGCACTCCCTTGTGCTGACTGACCAACAGTACCTTGACTGCCTGAAGCAGTGCCTCTACCTCTGCCTCTTCCTCTGCCAACTGGTTGTGAACCTCTGATAGTAGGACTCTGAATAGATCCTTCTGCAGTCATAGGAGCTAGACCAAATCTAGGAGCACTAGTGCAATCTTTAGCTAGATGGCCCTTGCCTCCATAGTTAAAACAGGCTCCTGTAGCCCAATAGCATTCTCCCCCATGAATCTTGCCACAAGTCTCACAGAGGCGGGCAAGATATGAACCCCTGCTCGACTGCTGACCAGACCTAGGGGGTTTCTATCCAGAGAATCTGCCCCTTTCAAATCTTCCACCTCGACCTCTACTAGGTCCACCAAATTTCTTCTTCTTTCCAGAGCCACCAAAACTTGGCTCTACTGACTTTTCCCCCTTATCTTTTTCTGATTTCTCAGCTTTCTCTAATTTTTCCTTAACTGGGGTCACTTCTGTTTCAATTCTCTCCAACTTAAGTGCTTGAGAAATAAGTTCTGAAAAATTGCTGTATCTGAATCCCACTACTTGCATCCTCAAACTGGGCTTTAAACCCGTCTCAAATCTCTTGCACCTTGCCTTGCTGGTAGAAAGGAGACTCCCAACATAGTGGCTTAAGCGGGAGAACTCCCTCTCATAGTTTGCCACTATTCTATTGCCTTGTTTCAAAGTCAGAAATTCTTGTAGTTTTTGATCCATATATGCATCTGGGACGTATTTCTGTCTAAACTCTCTGATGAAGTCATCCCACGTCAGTACTGGTGGTTCAGCCAAGCTATGGGGGATGGTCTTCCACCAATCATAAGCATCCCCTTGTAGCAAAGATACCAAATATTCAAATTTTAGTTCATCTTGGTAGTGCAATTTCTTGAATACCCTGTCCATTCTTTCTAACCATTGCTCTGCCTCTAAAGGGTCTACTGTACCCTTGAATTCCGTTGCCCCATACTTCAATAGCTTGTCATACTATCTAACTGAAGCTTGAGGTTGCACCACAGAAGTCTGGGGTGGAGCTTGAGCAGGCATACCCCCAGCCATTTGTTGAAACATTGCCGCCATCTGCTGTGCGAACTGTGTAGGAAACTGCGGCATTTGCGGGGCTGGTGCCATTGACCCACAAACATTTTGTAGAGCTGGGGCTTCCCCTTGTGCCTCAACTTCAATAGATTGCTCAACTGAGCGATCCCCTTCTTCCATAACAGTCTGGAGTAGGATATCTCCTGAACAAATAACACAAGGAGATATCCCTCTATTAGTTCATATTTATGATGTAATGCACCGTATGTAACAAATAAGGACATTGAACAATTGTACTTAGCAAAAAAAAGACACAAATTCATAAGTTAAAACATAATTCAAAAAATTTCGCTCTGATACTACTAAAACATGTCACACCTTACCCCTCTGTAAGGCATAACATGATCCTGTAGAATACCTAATGAACTACTGAACTTCACCTACTGATAACTCATTAAGTACCCTACAAGGGACATTAAAATTATTTTCTTACCTTTTTAGAAGTGGTGAGCATTTTCTAATAGGTATTAAAACATTTATTCGAAGTTTTAAGACTAGTAAAAATTTTTATCCCATTTTATTTTTTCGCAAATTTTATAAAAATTTCGGCAGAGTACCGTCTGTATTTTGAGAAAACAGTTCTTCAAATACCTGTAAAAAGCACTTTCAAAGATTTATCTCAACAACTTCATCAATTCCACAACCATCCTAACAAGTTTCAACATCATTTCTCAATTTCCAAAATTCAACAATAATCAAAAGACTATTAATCAATTTCATTCAAATTAAAACAAGATACTTCCATTCATATTTCATTAAAGATAAAACAATTTATATACATCATTACAAAAATTTACATTAGGAAAAATCCGAACCAAATTTAATACAGGCTTTATACAACTTTTGTAACATCCTCATTTTCGTAGTCCGTACATTCTACTGTTTCGACGACTAATGTCTACCCTGAAAAGTCGGAATGTCTGGAACTACACTTCGATGATAATGAACAGACATATAATGATGAAATAAATAAGAAGAAAATGCAAGAAAAATCAAAGACAAATGAAAGAGAGAAAATGAAGCTAAGTTAAATGAGCTGACACCGCAGCGATGGGTGACCGCACTGGGAAGGCCGTTGCCGACCCCAGGACCGCGGGAAACCCTCAGAATTTAATTCCAGGATGTAAGTAAAGGTCTATTGAAATATAATTGACACTAGAATTATTAAAGAAAAATTAATAAATTAGTACAAAGAAAAATGAAAAATCAAGAAACAGACAAAAATCGGTGTTACCGAAAAATCGGGAATATAGCCCGAAGTGGGGTATTTTAGTCATTTGACACCTAGAGTTGTCTTTTGACCTCAATGTCTATTAAAAATAAATGATATTACACTTAGAGAATGTCATGAAAAATTAAAATGGGATACAATATGTAAATAGTGAAAGAATTGAGCTAAATGTGCAAATTAGGAAACTTTTAAATCATTAAACATTAATTTATTGGTTAGTGCTCCACTAACCTTAAATAAATGGGATATATCAAAGTGGAATTGGGCAGAAGTCATCATCTTCAAGCTTGAGAAATAACCAGCCAAAACCTCCATGGAAATCCACCATGGCCAAACTCCCTCCATCACCATGCAACCATGTTCAAGCCCTCATTTCACCATAGTTTCTTCATCAAAGCTTGCACACACACCTTGGGCAGTATGTTGGAAGCAAAAAGAAGAGGACTTGATGAAGTTTTGGTGAAGCTCAAAAAAGGTTAGTGCTAGTTTTTCATCCCTTACTTCATTAAAGTTTGTATTAAGGTTGAGATGAGTTGGATGGTGAAGAAATTTGAAGGATTCGATGAGTTATTGATATATTCAATTTTGGAAAGCCATGAAAGTTTATTGTAGTTGAGTTTTTCTTACCTATAATGGATGGAAATTAAGGTTGAATAACTTAAATGGAGGAAGTAGCAAGTTAAAATCTAAGTATGTGCATGTAGTGCTTGAATTAAGGGTGTGTAATGGAACCTTAATACTTTGGGCAAACTGCCATGTTTGGCAGCCTATTAAACCATGAATTTGTGTGTGAACATGTAGTTATTAATGAAATATGCTAATGTTAAATTGTGGATAGCAAGTGTAAGTGATATTTAAGTATGATTATGTTGAAGTGTATGTGTAATATTGACATTGAGATATGTTGAATTTTGGAGAAAGTGAATGTTGAACTTAATGGTGAATTGTGTGCATTGAGCACTTGAATATTCTGCCTAAAAGTGTTGCTGGAATTGTGTACAATATATATGGAAGTGTTATTGATTGAATATTGAAGTAATGAGGAGGAGAAGGAATACAAAATTGGAAGTGTATGTGCTTTGTGCAGGTTGTGTATTGAAGGCAGTACCTAAATTAGGCCATAAGTGCCAAACTATGAACCCAATTGGTATGAGCCCAATAGAGGGTGAAACTAGATACCAAATAGGCCAACTTTCATGTAGAAATGTTGCCAAAATTCTGCCTAGAAACTGACCTTAAAAATGACCAAATCTGGAATAGCAACCTTGCAACCCAGATTTTTGACTATATGAACAGTAGTCCTTGGGATGACCATAACTCACTCAAAACAGGTCTAATTGACCTGAAACTTTTACCATGGTTAGTTTAGACATAGAGCTACAATTCTTATGAAGACACCAAAACCCAGAATGGCCAGAACCAAGTCAAATGGCTTGCAAAAATTCAGGTACCAAAACTGCTAGAACTAAAACTGACCAAATTTTGCACTAAAGGTGCAATCTGTCCAGCTTTAGTAAATTGACCATATCTTGGTCTATACAACTTAGAATGACCTGAAATTTTGCCCCGAGTGCAATAAGACATAGAGCTACAATTCTTATGTAGACACCAAAACCCAGAAGTGGCCAGAACCAAGTCAAATGGCTTGCACAAATTCAGGTACCAAAACTGCCAGAACTAAAACTGACCAAATTTTGCACTAAAGGTGCAATTTGTCCAGCTTTAGTAAATTGACCATATCTTGGTCTATACAACTTAGAATGACCTGAACTTTTGCCCCGAGTGCAATAAGACATAGAGCTACAATTCTTATGTAGACACCAAAACCCAGAAATGGCCAGAACCAAGTCAAATGGCTTGTTCAAGTTCAGGTAGCAAAACTGCCAGAACTAAAACTGACCAAATTTTGAACTAAAGGTACAATCTGTCCAGCTTTAGTAAATTGACCATATATTGGTCTATACAACTTAGAATGACCTGAAATTTTGCCCTGAGTGCAATAAGACATAGAGCTACAATTCTTATGAAGACACCAAAACCCAAAAATGGCCAGAACCAAGTCAAATGGCTTGCACAAGTTCAGGTACCAAAACTGCCAGAACTAAAACTGACCAAATTTTGCGCTAAAGGTGCAATCTGTCCAGCTTTAGTAAATTGACCATATCTTGGTCTACAGAACTCAGAATGACCTGAAATTTTGCCCCGCATGCAATAAGACATAGACCTACAAGGTTGTAGGTTGGACCGAAACCCAAAAACCGAGGGAACTAGGTCGTCCGGCTAGGTCAAAATAGTACACTGAAATCCAGTAAATTGCAATAAAATGCAATACACTTGGAAATGAAATTGGTAACATATACTAACACTAAAGGGCTATAAAATGTGACATATTGGTAACATTAGAATTGACTCATGTAAAGTGCATCAAGGGTCAACATTATAGGCTGACTAATGAAATGAATTGAAGGGAATAGTACCAAGGAAAATAGGACTTTAAGCTAGACAAATCTAGCACACAAAAATTGAGAAATTGACCAAATTTTGCATGAAAGGTGCAATCTGCCCAGCTTTAGTAAATTGACCTTATCTTGGTCTATACAACTCATAATGACCTGAAATTTTGCCTCGAGTGCAATAAGACATTGAGCTATAATTTTGCTTCTTTGACTAGAAGTTAAAAACCAAGGGAATAGGACTTTAAGCTAGACCAATCTAGCACACTAAAATTTAAAATTGGTAATTACATAAAATGATGTTTGAAGTGATTTGGCAATGAATGCCAACTTGTGAAAAGGGTAAATTGCATTATATTGATAACATATTGAATTGTAAATTGTGACATGTTGATGCTAGAATCAACCTTTCCATGATGCATAAAAAGGTCAATAATTTTATTAACCAGTGAAAGCCATAAAGATGTATAAACCCTATGAATAAAGAATTAAATATGTAACATTGTAATATGCCCTAATTTGCCTAGTTGACTAGTTTGGATAGGTTGGCATGCCAATAGGATTCTGACAGCTGTTCTGTAAATGACTTTACGTCATATTGTGTTTTATGGCTTATTATGCCCTACTATGATTTTAATAGCCTATGGCTATACAGATTGTGTTATTATACTCGGCTTAATGCCTGATTGATTATATGGCTTTTTAGCCACACTGTTTGCACACCGGGAGATACTTTGTGATCGATGGTGTGACGGCCCGAGGTACTAGGTACCCAGTGCTAGTATATCCGTTTATCCAGTCTGGTCAGTGTATAGGCTATATGGGCAGTCATTTAAAACATTATTCAATTCAGGAAGCTAAGTTAAGTTAAGTATAATGAAATTTCAGTACAATTAAATTAAGTATTAAATAAATGAGTAAAAGAGATTAGCAAAAGAAACATAACAAAAATATAAATTGCAGAACAGTAGAGAC
This sequence comes from Hevea brasiliensis, assembly GCF_030052815.1. NCBI lineage: Eukaryota > Viridiplantae > Streptophyta > Magnoliopsida > Malpighiales > Euphorbiaceae > Hevea > Hevea brasiliensis. The sequence continues at coordinate 54,216,646 of NC_079499.1, forward strand.
TTGAAATACAATACAGTTAGAATAATTTGAATACTGGGTAGTATTACTGAAAAGTTATAAACTAAGCACTTCCAAAGAGGAACAAACTAGTATATAAGATTGTTGATACTAGAAATACTATACCAAATTAAATTGATTCCAGGATATCTGAATTATGAGTTATTTCTTTCTTTATTTGTATATATTATTTCTTGTTATACTAATGCACCACTAAGCATAAATGTTTAGAGCGATGGAATTGCTTCCTCGCGCAGGTACTGAAGGTAAAACCAGTAGACTGTCAACTGAGATTTTTGGAGTCCAGATCTGCAGAAGTGTCAGAAGAGTTCAAGATTGTCACCTCCTCAGCAATGCATGTAGATAGGGCTCATTTTAAGCATGTATTATAATCTGTACATTATAATTACTGCTTATATTGTAATGTGAATTAGTAACTTTAATTTCATTTGTATATCCTGTACTTGATAAATTTATGTACTTAATTGGCAAATTATGTAAGTTAATGAAATAGAAGAATTTTGATATTTGAATTGATTATCTAATCATAATGATTCTGAATGAGATTGAACTTGAGAAATTTTGAGACTGAATCTGAGTTTGAGAAACTGATGAGAATGTTGGGAGATAATCTGAGTTATGAATTTGAGCATAAATTGAAATTATTTTTGGCAGGTTCAGAAGAACTGTTAGTCCAAATTACTGTCGGCACTCTGCTGGATTATCATTAAAATTTTTGAAATTTCAAAATTAGTTAGATTTTGATAAAAGTAAAAATAGCCTAAACCTTCAATAAAGTTTTTGAATAAATAAATCAAGAACTGTATTGAAATCAGATAAGATCATGTGCTCCGGCACGCCGTGTAGCACGCCTTGCTCGGCTACACTGTAGACGGGTGAGGGGTGTTACATTTAGTGGTATCAGAGCACGGTTTAGGCGTTCCTAGGCAAAGATAAGTGGAAAGATAGTGTGCATACATGCATTGCATTCATAAGAGTTGAGGTGACACTATACAGATCTATTTACTTTTGATTATTCAAAGTGAAGATATGGACTCAGAGTCGCAGAGGGCATTAGAAAAAGAAGTAGAAAACCTAGTTCATGAGGTTATAATGTAATAACTACATAATGTTCTTGATGTTTGTATTGTAAGCTGCAGATTACAGTACCGATATGGGATTATTGTGTAGAGCTACGTGCTTCCTCGTGGTTGAATAAAATAAGAATATTTGTAAGTAATCTATAATTTGATACAGTTACGCTCGAATAGAGTACTATTATGGGAAATAAATGTGAAAATTCTAGTCATAAATTTAAAACTTCAGAACTAGCCTATCCAAAGACTACACTTCTAAGGTAGCTAGAGTCAGTGATTTGGTTACACTAATGTGGACTACCATTACCACAAAAATTGCTATAAGCTTTGAGAATTCAGTATGGCTATAAATTAGAAAGAACACCTTAAGGATGAAGATATTTGGACATAGATATGGAGTCTTATCAGTATTTTAATATTTTTGACAGAAAGGAATGATGTAGGTATTTGAGAATACATTTAGAAATTGTATTGATGCTCTCTCCGGAAGTAAGAATAGATACCTTTCATTGATGGAGTTTGTGTATAGTGATATTTATTAAATAAGCATGAAGATACCAAGGTATAAGGTCTTGTATGAGATAAATGCAGAATACCTAGACAAAGGGTAATTTAACAGAGTTGGAATTGGTAAAAGAGACAGAAGGACTAGTAAAGAATCCTAGTATGAGAGATCAAGAAACTAATGAATAATAGAATTTCATGAGTAGGAATACTAAAGGCAGAGGAAAACAATGATGGAAAATTGAATAAAATTATGAGACAACGATAAGCTCGGTTGTTTGAATCAGATGAATTTCGAGGACGAAATTCCTTTTTAGAGGGGAAGAGTTGTAACATCCTCATTTTCGTAGTCCATACATTCTACTGTTCCGACGACTAATGTCTGCCCTAGAAAGTCGGAATGTCTGAAACTACACTTCGATGATAATGAACAGACATATAATGATGAAATAAATAAGAAGAAAATGCAAGAAAAATCAAAGACAAATGAAAGAGAGAAAATGAAGCTAAGTTAAACGAAATGACATCAATGATGGGTGATCAGACTGGAAGGCCGTTGTCGACTGTCAGATCATGAAACCCTCAGAATTTAATTCCAGGATGTAAGTAAAGGTCTATTGAAATATAATTGACACTAGAATTATTAAAGAAAAATTAATAAATTAGTACAAAGAAAAATAAAAAATCAAGAAACAGACAAAAATCGGTGTTACCGAAAAATCGGGAATATATCCCGAAGTGGGGTATTTTGGTCATTTGACACCTAGAGTTGTCTTTTGACCTCAATGTCTATTAAAAATAAATGATATTACACTTAGAGAATGTCATGAAAAATTAAAATGGGATACAATATGTAAATAGTGAAAGAATTGAGCTAAATGTGCAAATTAGGAAACTTTTAAATCATTAAACATTAATTTATTGGTTAGTGCTCCACTAACCTTAAATAAATGGGATATATCAAAGTGGAATTGGTCAGAAGTCATCATCTTCAAGCTTGAGAAATAACCAGCCAAAACCTCCATGGAAATCCACCATGGCCAAACTCCCTCCATCACCATGCAACCATGTTCAAGCCCTCATTTCACCATAGTTTCTTCATCAAAGCTTGCACACACACCTTGGGTAGTATGTTGGAAGCAAAAAGAAGAGGATTTGATGAAGTTTTGGTGAAGCTCAAAAAAGGTTAGTGCTAGTTTTTCATCCCTTGCTTCATTAAAGTTTGTATTAAAGGTTGAGATGAGTTGGATGGTGAAGAAATTTGAAGGATTCGATGAGTTATTGATATATTCAATTTTGGAAAGCTATGAAAGTTTATTGTAGTTGAGTTTTTCTTACCTATAATGGATGGAAATTAAGGTTGAATAACTTAAATGGAGGAAGTAGTAAGTTAAAATCTAAGTATGTGCATGTAGTGCTTGAATTAAGGGTGTGTAATGGAACCTTAATACTTTGGGCAAACTGCCATGTTTGGCAGCCTATTAAACCTTGAATTTGTGTGTGAACATGTAGTTATTAATGAAATATGCTAATTTTAAATTGTGGACAGCAAGTGTAAGTGATATTTAAGTATGATTATGTTGAAGTGTATGTGTAATATTGACATTGAGATATATTGAATTTTGGCGGAAGTGAATGTTGAACTTAATGGTGAATTGTGTGCATTGAGCACTTGAATATTCTGCCTAAAAGTGTTGCTGGAATTGTGTACAATATATATGGAAGTGTTATTGATTGAATATTGAAGTAATGAGGAGGAGAAGGAATACAAAATTGGAAGTGTATGTGCTTTGTGCAGGTTGTGTATTGAAGGCAGTACCTAAATTAGGCCATAAGTGCCAAACTATGAACCCAATTGGTATGAGCCCAATAGAGGGTGAAACTTGACACCAAATCGGCCAACTTTCATGTAGAAATGTTGCCAAAATTCTGCCTAGAAACTGACCCTAAAAATGACCAAATCCGGAATAGCAACCTTGCAACCCAGATTTTTGACTATATGAACAGTAGTCCTTGGGATGACCATAACTCACTCAAAACAAGTCTAATTGACCTAAAATTTTTACCATGGTTAGTTTAGACATAGAGATACAATTCTTATGAAGACACCAAAACCCAGAAATGGCCAGAACCAAGTCAAATGCCTTGCACAAATTCAGGTACCAAAACTGCTAGAACTAAAACTGACCAAATTTTGCACTAAAGGTGCAATCTGTCCAGCTTTAGTAAATTGACCATATCTTGGTCTATACAACTTAGAATGACCTGAAATTTTGCCCCGAGTGCAATAAGACATAGAGCTACAATTCTTATGTAGACACCAAAACCCAGAAATGGCCAGAACCAAGTCAAATGGCTTGCACAAATTCATGTACCAAAACTGCCAGAACTAAAACTGACCAAATTTTGCACTAAAGGTGCAATCTGTCCAGCTTTAGTAAATTGACCATATCTTGGTCTATACAACTTAGAATGACCTGAAATTTTGCCCCGAGTGCAATAAGACATAGAGCTACAATTCTTATGTAGACACCAAAACCCAGAAATGGCCAGAACCAAGTCAAATGGCTTGCACAAGTTCAGGTACCAAAACTGCCAGAACTAAAACTGACCAAATTCTGAACTAAAGGTGCAATCTGTCCAGCTTTAGTAAATTGACCATATATTGGTCTATACAACTTAGAATGACCTGAAATTTTGCCCCGAGTACAATAAGACATAGAGCTACAATTCTTATGAAGACACCAAAACCCAGAAATGGCCAGAACCAAGTCAAATGGCTTGCACAAGTTCAGGTACCAAAACTGCCAAAACTAAAACTGACCAAATTTTGCACTAAAGGTGCAATCTGTCCAGCTTTAGTAAATTGACCATATCTTGGTCTACAGAACTCAGAATGACCTGAAATTTTGCCCCGCGTGCAATAAGACATAGACCTACAAGGTTGTAGTTTGGACCGAAACCCAAAAATCGAGGGAACTAGGTCGTCCGGCTAGGTCAAAATAATACACTGAAATCCAGTAAATTGCAATAAAATGCAATACACTTGGAAATGAAATTGGTAACATATACTAACACTAAAGGGCTATAAAATGTGACATATTGGTAACATTAGAATTGACTCATGTAAAGTGCATCAAGGGTCAACATTATAGGCTGACTAATGAAATGAATTGAAGGGAATAGTACCAAGGAAACTAGGACTTTAAGCTAGACAAATCTAGCACACAAAAATTGAGAAATTGACCAAATTTTGCATGAAAGGTGCAATCTGCCCAGCTTTAGTAAATTGACCATATCTTGGTCTATACAACTCATAATGACCTGAAATTTTGCCCCGAGTGCAATAAGACATTGAGCTACAATTTTGCTTCTTTGACTAGAAGCTAAAAACCAAGGGAATAGGACTTTAAGCTAGGCCAATCTAGCACACTAAAATTTAAAATTGGTAATTACATAAAATAATGTTTGAAGTGATTTGGCAATGAATGCCAACTTGTGAAAAGGGTAAATTGCATTATATTGACAACATATTGAATTGTAAATTGTGACATGTTGATGCTAGAATCAACCTATCCATGATGCATAAAAAGGTCAATAATTTTATTGACCAGTGAAAGGTATAAAGATGTATAAACCCTATGAATAAAGAATTAAATATGTAACATTGTAATATGCCCTAATTTGCCTAGTTGACTAGTTTGGATAGGTTGGCATGCCAATAGGATTCTGACAGCTGTTCTGTAAATGACTTTACGTCATATTGTGTTTTATGGCTTATTATGCCCTATTATGATTTTAATAGCCTATGGCTATACAGATTGTGTTATTATACTCGGCTTAATGCCTGATTGATTATATGGCTTTTTAGCCACACTGTTTGCACACCGGAAGATACTTTGTGACCAATGGTGTGACGGCCCGAGGTACTAGGTACCCAGTGCTAGTATATCCGTTTATCCAGTCTGGTCAGTGTATAGGCTATATGGGCAGTCATTTAAAACATTATTCAATTCAGGAAGCTAAGTTAAGTTAAGTATAATGAAATTTCAGTACAATTAAATTAAGTATTAAATAAATGAGTAAAAGAGATTAGCAAAAGAAACATAACAAAAATATAAATTGCGTAAGCAAGAGAGACTTGAAATACAATACAGTTAGAATAATTTGAATACTGGGTAGTATTACTGAAAAGTTATAAACTAAGCACTTCCAAAGAGGAACAAACTAGTATATAAGATTGTTGATACTAGAAATACCATACCAAATTAAATTGATTCCAGGATATCTGAATTATGAGTTATTTCTTTCTTTATTTGTATATATTATTTCTTGTTATACTATTGCACCACTAAGCAGAAATGCTTAGCGCGATGGAATTGCTTCCTCGGGCAGGTACTGAAAGTAAAACCAGTAGACTGTCGACTGAGATTTTTGGAGTCCAGATCTGCAGAAGTGTCAGAAGAGTTCAAGATTGTCACCTCCTCAGCAATGAATGTATATAGGGCTCATTTTAAGCATGTATTATAATCTGTACATTATAATTACTGCTTATATTGTAATGTGAATTAGTAACTTTAATTTCATTTGTATATCCTGTACTTGATAAATTTATGTACTTAATTGGCAAATTATGTAAGTTAATGAAATAGAAGAATTTTGATATTTGAATTGATTATCTAATCATAATGATTCTGAATGAGATTGAACAAGAGAAATTTTGAGACTGAATCTGAGTTTGAGAAACTGATGAGAATGTTTTGAGATAATCTGAGTTATGAATTTGAGCATAAATTGAAATTATTTTTGGCAGGTTCAGAAGAACTGTTAGTCTAAATTACTGCCGGCACTCTGCTGGATTATCATTAAAGTTTTTGAAATTTCCAAATTAGTTAGATTTTGATAAAAGTAAAAATAGCCTAAACCTTAAATAAAGTTTTTGAATAAATAAATCAAGAACTGTATTGAAATCAGATAAGATCAGGTGCTCCGGCACGTCGTGTAGCACGCCTTGCTCGGCTACACTGTAGACGGGTGAGGGGTGTTACAACTTTATACAACTGCTCATAACCAAGTTTACATGTCCATATAGTTACATACATTTACATATATCAAAATAGTTTTTACAATTAGGGTATAAAATACACTCGATAGACTTCAGGGCAGGTAGCTCCTCAATCCTCAGCAGATTACTCTGCTGCTCCTCTAGTCTCAATATCTGCGACAGTAATAACAGCCATCGCTGAGTCTAGGACTCAGTGGTACACAATATACTAAAATAATCTTTATGCGAAATTTAAAACATATTTATTCAAAAATTAAACTGAACATGTGATATCAATACAAAACATGATTTACAAGATATTAGTTCAAACAATTTTATTTGAAAAGTCTCAAAACCATTTACATAAAAACACACAGTTATATCATGCCATTCGAAACAAATATCATCTCAATAGCCAAAGGCTAAGGAGAAGTCACATCACAAGGCTAGCTAGCTCAAATATATGGGAACTCATTCTTTTTCTTCTTTTACTGGCACACACCTCAACACTTCAACCAAAGAAGGAATCAAAATTCGAAACTGATTTCCCCCACTAGTCATGCTAGTGAGGTGTTCAAATATATGGTCATGACACTATGGTTTCAAAACTTATCTTAACAATTTACTAAACATTTATTGCCATTTCAAACATACACAAATAAACTTTCAACAATTCAAAGCAAAAGCATAATACATATTTCATGCACTTTGTAAATGAATTTTAAAGCATATTGATGTTGTGTACAAACCTTAAGCGAGTCGCCTCTTAGCCTTGACTCGATCCCTTGGGTTCTTCCCAGTATTCTTTTCCACTGAAACACACAGTTTCACAGTGTTTTAGTACTATAACTTAGCATAAATCCAAAAATAAATTCAAATTCACTTTTATCTAGCTTATATATGCTAAACTTAACATTCTTTAAAATTTGTGTTTCGGGGTTACTATTTACTATACTATTCAAGTCAATTTGTTGAGTTTCTAAGGCTTAATAGGTATGGGAATTCCAACTATACTCACATACCACATTTTGGTCACCAATTTTGTTGATTTTGGTTGTTTTCTCAAATTTTAAGTCTTTTAGGCAAATTTACAAATTTTCAGTTTTGGTGTCTTATGTTGCACTGTTCCATTGGTCATGTTTCTGTTAGAATTTGAATAAGTTTTCTTCATAGAAATTGTTCCCTAATGTCTTAAATTTATTCTCCTTTTTGAATCACCCCATTTGAAGTTTTGTAGCTCAAGTTATAGCCATTTGAATCATGGCTGCCAGATTAGACTTACCCAGATTTTCTGGGCACCAAATTGGTTCTGGCAGTTTTAGGTCACCAAATTTGGGTGGCCAAATGACTTGGTTAAGGGCATAATTTGGGTTTGTGTTCTTCATGAAAGTTTTAGGTCTATATCTCAGCTTTCCACTGGTAAAAGTTCAGGTCATTTAGACCTGCCTAGCCCAAGTTATGGCCAAATGAACAAATACTGTTCATTTAGTCATTTTTGTACAAGGCAGAATACCTAAGTCCGGATTTGGTTAATTTGTTCACTAGGTTTTGGTCACTTTTTGGGCATGATTCCTAAATGAAAAATGTGTCATTTTGTGTCTAGTTTCATTTCCAATTGACCTTACACCAATTGGATTGGTAAATTTTCATTTTGGTCCCTGAAAGGGGCCTTGGTCATGCTACCTGCATACTGCCCACATCCAATCCGAATCTCCACTCCATTCCAACACTTTCAACATACCCCAATTGGTCACAAATGACCATTTTTCAACTCAAACAAGGTCAAACACACCATTTGACCACTTCTCCAAATTTTTATCTTCCAAACCCTAGGTGCCAAAACCCTAACTACACTAATTGTTACATTTAACTAATTCAAAGCATACCAACATGAATCCATAGTTTATATTCAATATTCAACTTCAACAACCATTTACATACATCAAATTCACTTATTTCCAACCTTAACGTACTGTTGGCCAAATTCACACTTCCTCCCCCATCAATTATTTTCTTTTCATTTAAGTTAAAATCTAAGTTAATTAAACTAAACATAAACACTAGGCTACAAATTCCAAGTTTAAATGACTAACCTTAATCTTTGATGTCCAACTCTTCAATTCTCTTCTTTTTTCTTTTTCTTTACTTCTTCAATCTCTTTCTCAAAGCTCAAACACAAGGTTTTATGAAGTGGTTATGGGAGAAATTAGGGTTTAGTAGAGATTGTAAAGCTTGAAACAAGCTTTAATGGTGAAACAAAAAATGGAGGGTTAGGGAAGGTGGCTGCCGAATTTACATGGGAGGGAAGATGAGGTTTTTTGTTTTAATTTTTATGGATATTGTCTTTTATTAAGTCAATTTGACTTAGTCAAAAATTGTAGAAAATTTTAAATTGATTTGTTATGTCATAATTAGGGGCAAAGTGATGTAATAAAACTTTTAAATTCTCCTTTTTTTTTCCTTTTTTTTATAGTTTCTTTAATTTAATTCTTGATCCCGAAATTTTCTTTTCTCCAATTTTATTGAACAATTAGGTCAGGTGTCAGCGCTAGGGGTGAATTGACCAAATTGCTCCTCGCCGGTTCGATTCGGTTTGCAAATAATTCAATGTTTCTTCCGGATCCCTAACCTAATTATTTGACCTGCTTAACAATTCTTTTTCGTGATTTTCTCTTTTCCACTGTGTTCGCAATAGTCCTAAGGACCGCGGCGTCATATTTTACGGTTCTAAATTTGAGTTTAAATCAATTTTGCAGTCCTTCCCGAGAAGGTCACCCATCGCTGTGACTCTCAGCTCGTTTAACTTCTCATGTTCTGTTTTTCTTATTTATACTTAACTAATTGACAATTACTAATTATTTGTGTTCAGGGCTTATCTTGTTGGCTTTAGTGTGGTTCTAATCCTCTTAATTGTCCGGACCGACACCGATCTCCGGAATAGTGAAATATACCAGGCTATACAAATAGGGTTGTTACATGGGCAGAGAAAAAAATTTATTAAAATAAGTAAAAAATATTAGAAACTAAATAAATCAGTGAGAAAAATCTGAAAGGTATTAAACTAGTATTAAGAATTTAATTATTACGAAATGATCCACAACACATAAAAATATTAAGAGAGTAAATGAAAGGCTAGCAAAATAAGCATAATGTAAGTAATTATTAGAAATGCATCCTCCATAATAATATAAACATAAACTAAATATTTAGATTTATTCGTACATTATATAAATGATTATTATAAACTTATGACAGAAGAGATTCTAGAGAGCAACGTAAATGACGAAAAATATACTGTATGGCAAATTTCATATGAACCCAGTAAAATTCTTGAGTATAGAAAATATGCTCCAATTATTTTTATTTGTATACATTATTTCTTGTTATATTATTACACCACTAAGCAGCAATGCTTAGCGTGATAGATTTGTTTCCTCGCGCAGGAACTGAAGTTAAAGCCGAACGAATACTAAACAGAGATTTTAGAGTCTGATCTGCAGAGTGTTCAAGGTTGTCACCTCCTCAGCAATGCATGTAGATAGGGTCCATATAGATCATATTATGTATTTTGTACATTATAATTAGTTATTATTTATAATGTAAACTATGAATTGTATGTTGAAATATTGATTATGGAACTGTAATTAATTTGTAGATCATGTAAATTATGAAATTATGTAATTATTTTGTAAATTATGTAAATTATGGAAATTTGAAAATTTTGCTTATGTAATTTGAGAATGTTTACATATGAATTGAGTATGAATAGATTTGTACAAATGAGTATGTAAATTACAAGAATTGAATGTGAGATGAATATGATGAGCATGAATGATATTTTTATTGTAAAATATTATTGAAAATTTCAAGCAGGTGAATAGTAAAATACGTCAACTGATAATAAAATAGGGGAAACTCCACTGGTTTCTCTCTGGAAAAATAATTGATATTAAAATGTAACAAGATCAAATTATAAAAATAATAAAGTAAGATAAGATAGGGTGCTCCGGCACCGAATGTAGCACACTTCGCTCGGTTACACTGTGTCGGGTGAGGGGTGTCACATTTATTGGTATCAGAGCACGGTTTAGGCATTGCTAGGCATAGATAGATAGAATGAGATAGTGTGCATAACATGCATTGCATTCATATGAGTCGAGGTGACACTACTGCATATATGTTTTCTTAGTTATTTTAGGTTAAGGTATGGACTCAGAATCGCAGAGGGCAGTAGAAGAAGAAGTAGTAAGCCGTATCCCGACTGGGAGTGATATTGAAAATCGGGGAGATCCTGCTCCACCAGTGCAAGAGCTGCCTATACAACCCCAACAGGCCTTATTTGAGTAGATGATTGAATTCTTTCAACAGATGACTGGGGTTATTCCACCACTGCCTCAGCAAAAATCACCTTTAGAAAAAATTAGAAAGTATGGAGCTGTAGATTTCAATGGTAGAAAGGAAGAAGATTCTTCAGTGGCTGAGTATTGGTTAGAAAGGACTAAAAGAGTACTGCAGCAGCTCCATTGCACACCAGAGCAGAGTTTGGAGTGTGTCATTTCATTGTTACAAGAAGCTGCATATCGGTGGTGGGATGTTGTAACTAAGGTAGTGCCACCAGCCGAATTAACTTGGAAATTCTTTCTAATAGAGTTCAGAAAGAAATATATTAGCTGTGTTCATGAAGAGGAACAGAAGAGGAGCGGTGATCAACAAAAGAGGAAATTTGGACAGTCTAGTAATAAGAGGCCGAAAGAACAGTTAAGTCAGACATCTGATCAATGTAAGAGATCTGGACCCAGGCTTATACCCAAAAGAGATCAACCAGAAACACTAGTAGTGAGTACGCTAGGACTAGCAAAAAAATGTGGCCATTGTAACAAGTGGCATAAAGGTGAATGTAGGGGATTGACTGAAGCCTGTTATAGATGTGAGGCCATAGACCATCGTCTTAAAGATTGTCCTAAGAAGAATTTACCACGGACCCAGACAGAGATCGTGGAAGGACCAAGTGCAACAGTAACACCACTTCCAAATATCACCTAAGTCGAAGAAGAGCAAGAAGCCCCAAATATGAATTTGAGGTAAATTATTCTTCCTTTATGATATGCCTAAGTGTATAATGATAGATTCGAAAAGACTAAATAATACCATATATATAAAAAGAGTAGACAGAGGGAGTAATAGAAAGGTAAAGGAATTATCTTAGATACCTACATCCAGTAAATTTCGAGGACGAAATTTAAATTAGAGGGGCAGAGTTGTAACACCCTCATCAGAACAATTCCAGTACATTCTCTATTAGGTAACGATGTCGGTCTGCATACCTAGAACATCTGAAAAAATATTTATACTAAAGTGAGGAGTCATAATTAACTCAAATATTAATAAGAAAAATTTAGAAAAAAATTTTGAAATAAAATACAACCAAGTTAAATGAGCCGATATCTTAGCGATGGGTAACCCAGTGGGAAGTTACGGTCTTCGCAACTAGAAGCCCTAAACCTAGGAGAAAATTCATGAAATAATTTTTGAGACTCCAGAGAAAAGTTATTGAGGTTTCTATGGCATTAGAATGCCAAGAAAAAGTTTAGAAATTTTTTTCGATATGTATAGACAATTTTGGCTCAATAAGTCAAACGGAGGGCATTTTGGTCATTTCGTCTTCGGAGATGATTTTTGACCGACTTGTCCAGTTAAGTAAATAATTATTATAATCTAAAATATGAATAAATATTGCTAAAAATTTAATTGAAAATAAGCCAGAAAAAAAGAAAAAGAAAAAGAAAATAAATACCTAATTATGACATCATATGATGTCACTAAAAACTTATCCACCAATCACCATTCAACAAACTTACATAAAACAAATAAAAAGTGAATAATAAACCAAAAATTGTGATCATCTTCTTCCTCCCAAGAGCCATAGCCGAACTGTCACACCCTACCCCTCTGTAAGGCATAATATGATCCCGTAGTATACCTAATGAATTACCAACTTCGCCTACTGATAACCCATTAAATATACTACAAGGGATTTTAAAACTTCTCTTACTTCTTTTTCCAGTGGTGAGCACTATTTATAGGTGTTTAAAACTTTTTTGAACTTAAGTGAAATAGCTAACACATTTGCATTATTAGTAATTTCTATAAAAATTTTGGCGGAGTGTGTGACACCCCTTACCCGACTACAGTGTAGCCGAGCAAGTTATGCCACTCAGTGTGCCGGAGCACTCTATTTTATCTTAATTCATTTTTTTATCATAGTTTTGAATATAACTTGTGAAATATAATTCATTGTAAGCCATTTATCGAAATTACTATTTATTTGAGGTTCCGAAAATTTTAAAGAAAATCCGTAGTCTTGCTAAAAATGGAGAAAAGCAGTTCTTGAACTGTGAAAAACACTTCCTATATTCATTTTCCATCATCTCAACTCCATTTATCAAATTCTCAACAATGTTCAATCTCAGTTCTCATTCATCCATCTCATATGATACCATGCATATATCATAGATAAACATTCACTTTTCCATTTACAACCACACTTTTCATTATTTACATGAATATCAAAATACATTACATAAGTTTCAAATACATATGAGAAAATAAAATCAATTACAAAATACCAAAATGACATCTAGCGTCCTACCAATGCACTGCAGACAGTGAGGTGACACAGACACTATGCGAGCGTGAGTCGCCTTACGAATCGTGGTCCACCGGGCCGCTGTCCAATCTTCAGTACCTACGCGTTGCAAAAGCGACGCGCTAAGCATAAAGCTTAGTGGTGCAAATAATAAAATAGAAAGAAATAATATGCCAATAAAAAAAATCATAATTTCTTAGCCATTGTGTTCATAAGAACTGAATAATTACCAACTTAATGTTTAGTCGAGGGCTAATTACGTTTTATGATATTAACTTCTTCATGTATTTTGTTAATTATTTTCTTCATGATCTGAGTTTCTTTGTATTCTATCGTAATCATTCCTGATATTTAATTTTCGTATTTTCTTTAACAATCAGTTCAATTTACAGTTATACTTTTCCATGCCCAAGTAACCTATACTGAACGACTGGACTGGATAACGGGTCGTTGGCACTGGACACCGCGGTGCCTCGGGCCGTCATACCATGGGACGCAGAACGTCAACCATGTATGCAGTCAGTATGGCTAAAAAGCCATGATATCACATAATCGGCATAAAAGCCATGAATACGGGCATAAAAGCCATGGATACGGGCATAAAGCCATGAATACAACTATAAAGCCTTTCCTTTCGCAGTACTGCTAAAACAATACCCTATTGGCATACCAATCTATCCAAACCAATCACATTAGGCCTACTAGGGCATTTTGCACTTTTAAGTTTCACAATTTTTGAATTTCAAGTTTTCATGTCACTATTCATTTCATTAGTCAACTAAAATGTTGACTTTTGCATAAACAATAGGTACATTGGTTTTAGTACTCCCAACATATCACATTTTGTATTCAAAACTTGTTGGTTTTGGTCACTTTCTCATAGCTTAGGTTATTTTGGCAAAATTGCCAATTTTTGGTTTTAGTGTCACTATTCACCTCATTGGTCAATAAGAATGTTGACTTTTGGATAGAAAATATGTACATTGACTTTGGCACTCCCTATATACCACATTTGGCATTCAAAACTTGTTGGCATTAAGTGTTAATACCATTTCTAAGCATTAAACCAAAGGAGCAGATTTTTCAGATTTTGTACCATAACTTCACTGTTCCATTGGACACTGTTACTGTGGGAATTTGAAGAAATGTAAAACATGAAAGTTGTTCCTTATTTTGTCTAGTTGAATTTCCTTTTTTGAATCACTCCATTTGGAGTTTTGTAGCTCCAGATATGGTCCAAAAACCACAGCTGGCCGGATTTGCATTCTGCAGAAAATACCATATCTATAGTAGCATGAACAGTGACTGCCATAGCCATTTGGGTTAGGTTCTGGCCATAATTTGGGGTAGGTTCCTTCATGAAAGTTGTTTTTCTATGTCTTAACTTGTTGCTGTAAAAATTTCAGGTCAATTGACCAAATCTACAGTGAGTTATGACTAAATGAACAGTTACTGTTCATTTGGCCATTCTGCAGGGGCTGTTTGCAGGGTATCCGGATTGGGGCCAACTTTTGGTCCACTTGCTTTGGTCTTTTGGGCATGGTTTCTTCAGAAAAAAATGTGCCATTATAAGCCTAGTTTCATGTCCAATTGGCCAAACACCAATTGGACCTACACAGCCAAAGTTATGGCTGTGCAAATAGACTGAATTTTCAGTCACCATTCTGCACCCTCTAGGCAGTACACACCTTCCCTTTGCCATGCTTTATTCCAGTCCCAATTAAGGTCAAATTCCTTCAAATGGTCACTAATTGACCATTAGGATGTACTTTAACAATTTCATAAGCCAAGCTAATTTTTACTCCCCAAAACCCTAGTTTTCATATTCATTTCATGCAACCTATACTTTATCAACCCATCCATCACATATATACATATCTCATACCATCTCTAGGCAAGTTTAATATCAATTAAACTCATCATACCCTTATACATCAAAGCTGCCGAAATTCATGCACACTCCCACAGATACGTTTTGTTCAATTTTTTTTAATCAATTTCTCATTCAATTTAACTTCCTAACAAAATTTAAGAAAGGAAGATAAGTATATGCACTAACCTTTTTGAAACCAACCTTGAGCTTGTTATTCTTCAAGATTTCTCCTAGAACCATAATAATCATAATCAATTATAACTTCACTTTCCTAAATTAAATATCCAATAAAAATTCAATAGCATTTCCCCTTAAATTGGACTAAACTCCCATCATAAATCTTAAATCCACAACCCATTAATACCCAATCTGGCAGCTTGTGCATTCAAATTTATATATAATGATCTAACCGTTAGATAAATCCCAAATTTATACCATATATTCAAGACATCCCTATACAATATCAGTAAAAATTTCAGCATCAAATCATCTCTATATCATGAGATATCAAAACATTCATTCAACCCTTCACAATCTTAATTTTTTCTGAAATCAGTCTTACTCGGACAGCTCATGCAAAACAATTTATATCTCATAAACCACAAGTCTAAAATTCACCAAATTTTAACACAGCAGCCTCAACATCCCAAATATCATTTGTACCAAATTTCATAATTTTATAAGCATCCTAACTATTTATTTTTCTCAAATTTCAGTAGCCAAAATTCAGAATTCAACCTACAGACAGCCTGTGTTCAACAATATGTTTCTCCAAATCCAACCGTTGAACAATCACCAAATTTTTACCATAACTTCCAAACATACATAGCTTAAAAATATCCAAAAATCAGCGTTAGATGTTGAGCCAAACTCACCTGGACGGAAAAGAAATATGCTACCCTGCTGAACCCCTATTTCTGCTACTTCTCCTTCTCCTTCTTCCTTTCTTTTTTTCTTTCTTTTCCTTTTCTCTCTCTTTCTCTCTTATTCCAGCCCGTATGAAGAAGGAAACTGCTGGTTCTTTTGTTTTTTTTTATCTCATTTTAAGTTCATTTTATCTCTTTTTATTAGTTTTGTCAAGTGGTGATTGGGTGGGAGTAAGTGAGTGACATCATGTGATGTCATTATTTGCTTAATTTTTTATTTTTCTTTTCTTTTCTTTTCTACCACATTTCAATTTAATTTTTAGCAATATTTATTCATATTTAAGATCATAATAATTATTTACTTAATTGGACAAGTCGGCCAAAAATCACCTCTGAAGGCGAAATGACCAAAATGCCCTCCGTTTGGCTTAACGGGTCAAAATTGTCTGTACCGATTGAAAAATTTTTCTAAATATTTTCTTGGCATTCTAATGCCATAGGAACCTCAATGACCCTTCTCTGGAGTCCCAAAAATTATTTTATAATTTTTCCCCCGGGTCTAGGGCTCCTCGTTCAGAACCGCAACTTTCCTTCTGGTTACCCTCGCTAGGGCACCTACTGCTTAACTTGGTTGTATTTTATTTCTAAAACTTTTACTAAGTGTTTCTTATTAATATTTGAGTTAATTATGATTCCTGACTTTAGTTTAAATATTTTTCCAGAAGGTCTAGCTGTCCGGACCGACACTGGTTACCGGAATAGTAGAATGTACGGAATTGCTACCGGGAGGATGTTACAACTCTTCACCTCTTATTTAAATTTCGTCCTCGAAATTTACCTGACTTAAGTAATCGGGGAGTTGCTACCTCCTTGTTTCTTCACCTTTCCGTGTTATCATACTTCACTTTCTCCTAGTCTCAATCCTATCCTCAAACAGTTATGTACTCATCCTTTTTCATCTTAAATATAGTCTCCTTCTCATCTCCATTCGCTATCTCATTGTCTCTTCACTCTCTTATTCCATACCTTAACCTAAAATAAACAGGAAATACAGATCTGCAATTGTGTCACCTCGACTCTTATGAATGCAATGCATGATATGCAATCTATCTAGGTCCAGAAACGCCTAAACCGCGCTCTGATACCACTAAATGTGACACCCCTTACCCGACTACAGTGTAGCCGAGCAAGTTATGCCACTCAGTGTGCCGGAGCACTCTATTTTATCTTAATTCATTTTTTTATCATAGTTTTGAATATAACTTGTGAAATATAATTCATTGTAAGCCATTTATCGAAATTACTATTTATTTGAGGTTCCGAAAATTTTAAAGAAAATCCGGCGGAGTGCCGGCTAAAAATGGAGAAAACAGTTCTTCGGAACCTGTGAAAAACACTTCCTATATTCATTTTCCATCATCTCAACTCCATTTATCAAATTCTCAACAATGTTCAATCTCAGTTCTCATTCATCCATCTCATATGATACCATGCATATATCATAGATAAACATTCACTTTTCCATTTACAACCACACTTTTCATTATTTACATGAATATCAAAATACATTACATAAGTTTCAAATACATATGAGAAAATAAAATCAATTACAAAATACCAAAATGACATCTAGCGTCCTACCAATGCACTGCAGACAGTGAGGTGACACAGACACTATGCAGAACTGTGAGCTGCCTTACCGAATCTGTGGTCCACTGGGCCCTCTGTCCAATCTTCAGTACCTACGCGTTGCAAAAGCGACGCGCTAAGCATAAAGCTTAGTGGTGCAAATAATAAAATAGAAAGAAATAATATGCCAATAAAAAAAATCATAATTTCTTAGCCATTGTGTTCATAAGAACTGAATAATTACCAACTTAATGTTTAGTCGAGGGCTAATTACGTTTTATGATATTAACTTCTTCATGTATTTTGTTAATTATTTTCTTCATGATCTGAGTTTCTTTGTATTCTATCGTAATCATTCCTGATATTTAATTTTCGTATTTTCTTTAACAGTCAGTTCAATTTACGCTATACTTTTCCATGCCCAAGTAACCTATATCAACGATCGATCGATAACGGGTCGTTGGCATCGACACCGCGGTGCCTCGGCGTCATACCATGGGACGCAGTAACGCCAACCATGTATGCGATCGATGGCTAAAAAGCCATGATATCACATAATCGGCATAAAAGCCATGAATACGGGCATAAAAGCCATGGATACGGGCATAAAGCCATGAATACAGGCATAAAGCCTTTCCTTTCGCAGTACTGCTAAAACAATACCCTATTGGCATACCAATCTATCCAAACCAATCACATTAGGCCTACTAGGGCATTTTGCACTTTTAAGTTTCACAATTTTTGAATTTCAAGTTTTCATGTCACTATTCA
This sequence comes from Hevea brasiliensis, assembly GCF_030052815.1. Lineage (NCBI taxonomy): Eukaryota > Viridiplantae > Streptophyta > Magnoliopsida > Malpighiales > Euphorbiaceae > Hevea > Hevea brasiliensis. Next base: position 54,235,073 of record NC_079499.1, read on the forward strand.
TTTCATTAGTCAACTAAAATGTTGACTTTTGCATAAACAATAGGTACATTGGTTTTAGTACTCCCAACATATCACATTTTGTATTCAAAACTTGTTGGTTTTGGTCACTTTCTCAGAGCTTAGGTTATTTTGGCAAAATTGCCAATTTTTGGTTTTAGTGTCACTATTCAACTCATTGGTCAACAAGAATGTTGACTTTTGGATAGAAAATATGTACATTGACTTTGGCACTCCCTATATACCACATTTGGCATTCAAAACTTGTTGGCATTAAGTGTTAATACCATTTCTAAGCATTAAACCAAAGGAGCAGATTTTTCAGATTTTGTACCATAACTTCACTGTTCCATTGGACACTGTTACTGTGGGAATTTGAAGAAATGTAAAACATGAAAGTTGTTCCTTATTTTGTCTAGTTGAATTTCCTTTTTGGAATCACTCCATTTGGAGTTTTGTAGCTCCAGATATGGTCCAAAAACCACAGCTGGCCGGATTTGCATTCTGCAGAAAATACCATATCTACAGTAGCATGAACAGTGACTGCCATAGCCATTTGGGTTAGGTTCTGGCCATAATTTGGGGTAGGTTCCTTCATGAAAGTTGTTTGTCTATGTCTTAACTTGTTGCTGTAAAAATTTCAGGTCAATTGACCAAATCTACAGTGAGTTGTTCATTTGGTCATTCTGTAGGGGCTGTTTGCAGGGTATCCGGATTGGGGCCAACTTTTGGTCCACTTGCTTTGGTATTTTGGGCATGGTTTCTTCAGAAAAAATGTGCCATTATAAGCCTAGTTTCATGTCCAATTGGCCAAACACCAATTGGACCTACACAGCCAAAGTTATGGCTGTGCAAATAGACTGAATTTTCAGTCACCATTCTGCACCCTCTAGGCAGTACACACCTTCCCTTTGCCATGCTTTATTCCAGTCCCAATTAAGGTCAAATTCCTTCAAATGGTCCCTAATTGACCATTAGGATGTACTTTAACAATTTCATAAGCCAAGCTAATTTTTACTCCCCAAAACCCTAGTTTTCATATTCATTTCATGCAACCTATACTTTATCAACCCATCCATCACATATATACATATCTCAAACCATCTCTAGGCAAGTTTAATATCAATTAAACTCATCATACCCTTATACATCAAAGCTGCCAAAATTCATGCACACTCCCACAGATATGTTTTGTTCAATTTTTTTTAATCAATTTCTCATTCAATTTAACTTCCTAACAAAATTTAAGAAAGGAAGATAAGTATATGCACTAACCTTTTTGAAACCAACCTTGAGCTTGTTATTCTTCAAGATTTCTCCTAGAACCATAATAATCATAATCAATTATAACTTCACTTTCCTAAATTAAATATCCAATAAAAATTCAATAGCATTTCCCCTTAAATTGGACTAAACTCCCATCATAAATCTTAAATCCACAACCCATTAATACCCAATCTGGCAGCTTGTGCATTCAAATTTATATATAATGATCTAACCGTTAGATAAATCCCAAATTTATACCATATATTCAAGACATCCCTATACAATATCAGTAAAAATTTCAGCATCAAATCATCTCTATATCATGAGATATCAAAACATTCATTCAACCCTTCACAATCTGAATTTTTGCAGAAATCAGTCTTACTCGGACAGCTCATGCAAAAAAATTTATATCTCATAAACCACAAGTCTAAAATTCACCAAATTTTAACACAGCAGCCTCAACATCCCAAATATCATTTGTACCAAATTTCATAATTTTATAAGCATCCTAACTATTTATTTTTCTCAAATTTCAGTAGCCAAAATTCAGAATTCAACCTACAGACAGCCTGTGTTCAACAATATGTTTCTCCAAATCCAACCGTTGAACAATCACCAAATTTTTACCATAACTTCCACACATACATAGCTTAAACATATCCAAAAATCAGCCTTAGATGTTGAGCCAAACTCACCTGGACGGAAAAGAAATATGCTGCCCTGCTGAACCCCTATTTCTGCTACTTCTCCTTCTCCTTCTTCCTTTCTTTCTTTCTTTCTTTTCCTTTTCTCTCTCTTTCTCTCTTATTCCAGCCCGTATGAAGAAGGAAACTGCTGGTTCTTTTGATTTTTGATCTCATTTTAAGTTCATTTTATCTCTTTTTATTAGTTTTGTCAAGTGGTGATTGGGTGGGAGTAAGTGAGTGACATCATGTGATGTCATTATTTGCTTAATTTTTGATTTTTCTTTTCTTTTCTTTTCTACCACATTTCAATTTAATTTTTAGCAATATTTATTCATATTTAAGATCATAATAATTATTTACTTAACTGGACAAGTCGGCCAAAAATCACCTCTGAAGGCGAAATGACCAAAATGCCCTTCGTTTGGCTTAACGGGTCAAAATTGTCTGTACCGATTGAAAAATTTTTCTAAATATTTTCTTGGCATTCTAATGCCATAGGAACCTCAATGACCCTTCTCTGGAGTCCCAAAAATTATTTTATAATTTTTCCCCCGGGTCTAGGGCTCCTCGTTGCGAGAACCGCAACTTTCCTCTGGGTTACCCCTCGCTAGGGCACCGGCTCGTTTAACTTGGTTGTATTTTATTTCTAAAATTTTTACTAAGTGTTTCTTATTAATATTTGAGTTAATTATGATTTCTGACTTTAGTTTAAATATTTTTCCAGAAGGTCTAGCTGTCCGGACCGACACTGGTCACCGGAACAGTAGAATGTACGGAATTGCTACCGGGAGGATGTTACAGAGTGTCCTCTGTATTTTGAATAAAACAGTTCTTCAGAAAACCTGTAAAAAGCATTTCAAATATATTTCTCAATCTCAATTCCACAATAACTTTTCAATATTTCCAAAGGCTGAAATAAAAGAAATATAGTACAAATTTTACAAGTCAAAATAACTCATAATTTATTTTACAACTTTAATGTACAATTTTAATTTACAACTGCTCAAAACCAAGAATAATATATACATACAGTGAACATACATTACTATATAAAATGCAAAATATGGTATACTCAATATACCTGATGATCTCTTAGTGTTGCCCTAGCGGCCTAGTCTACTGCCCTGTCCGTCTGTCTATCTGCGACAGCAATGAAAAGCTATCGCTGAGACAATGTCTCAGTGGTGCACAACATTAACCAAATACAACTTTAAATCACAAATCATAAGTCATATAAATAGTGGATACTTAAACCATAGTTAAATTCAAGACAATGAATGTCATAAAGAATTTGAATTCCATTCCACAATATCATAATAAATCTCAATAGTCAAAACATGGTTAAATTCAAAAGACAGTGAATGTCAATAAGAATTTAAACTCCATTTTACAAATTATCAAAGCTCATAATAACACAATTTAGTCAAATAATTTAAGAACACAATGTTGCCAATTCATACACAACTTAAGCCATGACACAAATTTCCGATCAATGCCGCGTTGTACACCACGACAAAGCAATCTACAACCCCACTAATCGAAATCAATGAGGGAGGGGGCTAGCTAGCTAATGAGTACTCATCCGATGTACAACCTCAATTGGTAAACCAGAGAGGGAGGAAAATAAACGATCGCAACCCCGTAAATGGAGGAGGAATAATGTGATACTGTCATGCTAAGTGTGAACACAAAATCAATTCCAAACATTTTATTCAAATGATTCGTGAAAAATCCAATAAATTTCCAAAGTCATAATTTCATTCACAAGATGGCAACACAATTCATAATTAACTTCAAATTTCTATAAATCACACTAAATTAATTTTTCAATGACAAAAGGCTCAAATAAGGTTTATTGTGCACAAACCTCTGATAACTGTCTCCTGGCCTTGACTTAGTGTTTCCTTCCCTTTCCCTAAGTCCTTGCTAATTGAGAAACATAATTTGAAGTGTTTCAGTACTCATTTAAACTGTCTCTAACGATAATGCTTGATAATTAATTCACTGAATTCTATTATTTGCTTAGTCAACCTAATATGTTGACCCTCGATGCGTTCTAGGTAAATTAGGTTTTAATGTTACTAATATGTCACATTCAATAGTCTTTTAGGGTTGGTACATGTTACCCAATTCATTTCCATGTATATTGCGTTTTATTGCAATTTGCTAGATTCCGGGATACTAGTTTGACCTAGCCGGACGATCTAGTTCCCTCGGTTTTCGGGTTTCGATTGAAACTACAAACTTGTAGATCTATGTCTTATTGCACGCGGGGCAAAATTTTAGTTCATTCTGAGTTTAATAGACCAAGTTATGGTCATTTTACTATTACTGGTCAAAATGCATCAAAATTGGTCACTTTAGGTCATTTTAGGTCAATTTAGGTTCAGTCAGTTTTTGGACCCGAACTTGTGCAAGCTTTTTGACATACCTATGGCAATTTTTGGGCTTTGGTGTCTTCATAAGACTTGTAGATATAGGTCTTAATATTCATGATCAAAATTTCAAGTCAATTGGACCTGTTTTGAGTGAGTTATGGCCTAAACACTAACTGCTGCCCAAATGGTCAATTTTTAGGCCTTAATTGCACTAATCCGGATTTGGTCACTTTTCAAGTTACCTTACAAGCAGAATTTTGGTAAGCTTCCTTCATGAAAGTTGGCACTTTTTGTGCCTAGTTTCACCTCCAATTGGTCTCATACCAATTGGAGTCATACACTTAAGCTTCTAGGCCCATAACATAAACTGCCATATTGCATTTTATTCATTACTCATCAAAGGATACTTATAACACTTACCAAATGACACATTCATGCTAATTCTGGTTTGTACCATAACCTAAATACATTTCACAACATATTGTTGGTCATTTTGGCAGCTTACAATCACACTCAATATGCACCATATAGTACAGAATTTTTCAAGCTCAAATTACAACAATTCAATCACCTAACCTAGCTCATTTACATGTCCAACTTCACACCATCATACATATACACAAGCTGCCGTAACAAGTACCACAATTCAACATTAATATTCCATAAACCAAACATGAAATAACATTTTTATGGTTCACCATTCAAGCTGCCGATTCATATATCACACTCCATTAATGTCCAAGCTTCCAAATTTAAGTATACATTCACAATATACTTAGTATACATCACCCAATTTATTCCTACACATATAAACACATAATCAACCCTTTAATCTACCATTTACAAGCAAGAATAAACTGTCCTTAAGGAGTTTCCATGGCTGCCAAAAATACACCTCTCCCTTTAAACATCAAACCTCAAAAATCTCTCCATAATTCAAGTACCCATAACATTCTTACTAACTTTAATGAAGCCATAACCCAAAAACACAAACTTACCACTTTAGAAACTCTTCAAAATCTCTCCAAAACTTGGTCTTCTTGTTGCCTATCTACTGCCCAAGGTGTATGGACAATCTTTAATGAAGGAAAGTGCCAAGAAAGGAGCTTGAATCTCACATGCATGGAGCTCCAAGGTGGACGGCAATGGTGGTTTCCCTTGAGAGCATTTTGGCTGGTTCTTTGGCAAGGTGAGGAAGAAGATGAAATCTGTCCAAATGATGAGTTAGTGGTCCACTTTGATGGGTGAGTGGAGCACTAAGCTTAATTTAATATTAGTTTAACCTTAACTTTCCTTATTCCCACATTTAACTCCCCATTTTTGCTATTTACATTAGGTACCACTAATTTAATTTTTAATGACATTTTTCAAGTGTAATATCATGTATTTTTAATGGACATTTAGGTCAAAAGACAACTCTTGGTGTCAAATGAACACAATGCCCCTGTTCGGTTTGCATTCCCGATTTTTCGGTAACACCGGGTTTTGTCCGTTTTTCGATTTCTCACTTTTCTTTGTACTAATTAATTAATTTTTCTTTGATAATTCTAATGGTATTTATACTTCAATAGACATTTATTTAAGTCCTAAAAATATTTTCCAGAGTTCCCCGCGGTCCAGGGCTAGTCAACGGTCCACGCCGCGACTTCCTGGTGCGGTCACCCATCGTTAGGGTTCTCGGCTCGCTTAACTTGGTTACATTTCTTTGCTATTATTTTTTCTTCGTTTTTCTTGTATTTTCTTTTCTTGTATTTCATTATTTTATGTCTCCTCACTCATATCTAAGTGTAGTTCTAGGCATCTTAGCTGTCCGTACAACACTGGTCACTGGAACAGAAGAACGCACTACCGAACTTTGGGGTGTTACATGAACCACCATTTTCTAGAGCTCTCTCTATTGCTCTTTCTTCTCACCTCATATTCCCATATAAAAACACCATAAAATCCCTAGACTTCTTTCATGAAAATTTGCTTGTGCACCTTGGGGAAGTGTTTGACTGCTAAGAATTGAAGAGAAAGTGAAGTTTAAGCTTAGGAAAATTCTGCTAAAAAAGGTTAAGGTCACACCCTACGCCTCCGTAAGATGTAACATGATCCCGTAGTACACCTAATGAATTACCGTACTTCACCTACCGATAATCCATTAAATACACTACAAGAGATTTTAAACAATTTCTTACTTCTTTTTAAAGTGGTTAGCACTTTTGACAGGTGTAAAAACTTTTTAATCGAAGTTAAATCACACATTAGGTCTGAAATAGCCACAACTTTTATAAAAATTTCAGCGGAGTACCGTCTGTATTTTGAGCAAAATAGTTCTTCAAAAACCTGTAGTAAACACTTCCAATATTTTTGTTTCAGTCCCAAACTCCAATATGGCTCAACACAAAATCAATTTTCTCAAACATAAGTCAAACTCAATTCAACATCACTTTCAGTAGTTTCAAAAATAGAAAGTAAAATGACTAAGTATTTCAAAGCTAAGATAAGAAAATTATAGTACAACATTTTTATAGGCCAAAATAATTTACAACTTTATTTTATAACTGCTCAAGATCAAGTACAATATATACATATAGTTCACATACATTATAATAATATTTACAAAGAAGTGGTATACTCAATATACCCTGCAAAATCCCAAAGCAAAGCTGCAAACAACCTACTCTGCTGCTTTATTTGTCTGTCTATCTGCAACAGCAATGAAAAAGCTATCGCTGAGTAAAATTTACTCAGTAGTGCACAATAACAATTTAAAATACGGTATATAAGACTTTTATTGACAATTTACAATTCAAATTATTCACAATTTCATGTCACAATTTTCAAAGCTCATATAACACAAATTTGATCAAATAATTGAATAACACAGTAGTGCCAATCAATAACACAACTTAGGTCACGACACCAACTTTTCCGAACATGCCGTGTTGTACACCACGACAAGACAAACTCACCCCACTAATCGAAATCAATGAGGGAGATGGCTAGCTAGCTAATGAGTACTCATCCAAACTCACCTCAGACTGGCAAGCCAGAGAGGGAGAAAAATAATCAAATATCAAACTCAACCCTATAAGTGGAGGAGGAACAGAGTAAGGGACTGCCATGCCAAGTGTGAATAAAAAACAATTTCAAATCATATTATTCAAATATTTCATGCAAAACATAATCAATTTCCAAAGTCAATTTTCCATTCACAAAGTGGCAACACAGTAGTTATCGAAACCCATAATTAACACAATGCATACTAATCAAGTTTTTAATGGGAAAATGATAATTTAAAGTTATTATGCACAAACACAATTTAAAACTATAATGTTCAATTGTAATTTAGGCAACAATCAAACAAACCTCATTTTCAAATTTTCATTTCTAAAATAGGCAATAAACTTTTCTCAAATAAAATTTTCCAAGTCATAAACTCACAACTCATTTCTCTAAATAAATTTTCTGGTAAAAGCAGTGAATATAAAAAGTATTGTGCACAGACCTGGTTTGAGTCACCTTTAGGCCTTGACTCAATGTTCCTTATGCTTTTCAATATCCTTTTCAACTGAAAGACACAGTTCAAAGTTTTTCAGTACTCAGTTAAGTTGTTTCTAACAATAAAACCCAATATCTAAATTTTCTTAGTACTATTCCCTTCAATTCACTTCATTAGTCAACCTATAATGTTGACCTTTGATGCACTCTAAGTGAGTCAATTTTAATGTTCCCAATTTGTCACATTTTATAGTATCTAAGTGTTAGTATATGTTACTAATTTCATTTTAAAGCTTATTGCATTTTATTGCTATTTTCTAGATTTCATGGCCAATGTTTACTGTCTATTAGACTAGGCTACAGTGTAAATTTAATAGATTTCTCTTCATTAAATTGTTTCCCATTGTGTCTTCTTTGATTTCCTTTTTGAATCACTCAATTTGGAGTTGTATAGCTCAAGTTATGGTCAATTAACCATAACTAGGTCAAATCTAAATTTTAGTTTCCTTTTTAGACATTTTCGGTTCTGATTTTACTAATTTATTTGGACTATTTGTAATCACATTGGGGTCTATTATTCTTCATAAGTATTGTTGCCCTATGTCTTAGGGACAACTAAAAATTTTGCTTATCATTTTTCAAGTCTTATAGAATTCTTTATAGACAAATTGTTAACTTGGACTCAAAGGTCCTATATTGGCATAATACTCAATTAGGTCAATGGCTTTGACCTTAAATTCTGACCTTATACATTTATAATTTGAGGAAGTTGTCTAAAACAATGTTTTAGGCCTCTTTTTTAGCTTTCCAGATTGGTATGGCTCATTTAAATTGGACACTTCTTGTGGGAGATATGCTTATTTGAATTTTATGGATTTTATAGTCAAATGTGCTAATTCCAGATTTAGTGTGCCAACTTAATCAAGTTAATTGACCTAGTTCCCTTGATTTTTGGGTTTTGGTCAAATTACCAATATTATAGATCTATGTCTTATTGAAATTTTAGGACTGATTTCATGTCATTTGGAGTTCTATGGACCAAGTTTTGGTCAATTTACTAATGCTGGTCAAGTTGCACTTATATTGCAAAGTTTAGGTCATTTTTAGGTCAAAGTCAATTCAGCCAGTTTTTGTAACCCAATTTGTGCAAGCATTTTGAATTGGTTCTGGTCATTTCTGGGCATTGGTGTCTTCAATAAGAGTTGTAGCGCTATGTCTAAGCTTTCCATGGTATAAATTTCAGGTCATTTTGACCTGTTTTGAGTGAGTTATGGGCAAAATACTAACTGTTGTTCAAATGGTCAATTTTCAGGTTTGCAAAGTTACCAATCCGGATTTGGTCAATCTTTTTCTTTCTGTGACACCCCTTACCCGTCTACAGTGTTGCCGAGCAAGATATGCCACACAGTCTACTGGAACACCATATTTTATTTCAATTATTTTTTTATCCTCCCTTATTCATTTTTTTTCATAGTTATGAAGTACAATTGGTAAAGTATAATTTATTTAAGTCATTTATGGAAAACATCAATTTGTTTGAGGTTCCACAAATTTTATAGAAAATCTAGCAGAGTACCGGCTAAAAATGGAGAAAACAGTTCTTCGAAACCTATGAAAACACTTCCAAAATTTTCAATCAATCAATCCCAAACTCCATTTCATCAATAAAATCTCAATATTTTTCAACAACATTTCTATTTCTCAATCATTCATTTCATATGATATTTATGTAAAAGTCATCAATAAATATCCACTTTTTCATTCAGAAGCACAATTTCCACTATTTACATCAATACCAAAATATATTACATAAGTCTTAATTACACATAAAAAAATAAAAGTTAATTACAAAATACCCAAAATGAAACCTAGTGTCCTACTAATGCACTGATGTCAGTAAGGTGACACGGACACTATGCAGATTTGCAGAAGGTCTCACCTAGTCTGTGGTATACTGGGCTCTCAGTCGGTCTTTCCAGAACCTACGCGTGGCGAAAGCAACGTGCTAAGCAATAATGCTTAGTGGTGCCAATAATAAAATAAAAAGAAATAACAAAAAATAAATATGCAGTGCATGTTCTGATGTCTTATGCAGACAATTTTTCGATCATTATTGATAATCTTATTTATTTTGTACTTATTATAGTCATAATTTCATTAAATTTATCCACTTTCATTTTTAGTTGCCCAAGTAACCTATACTGGATGACTGAATTGGATAAATAGGTAAACTGGCACTGGATATCAAGTACCTCGGGCCGTCACACCATTGGTCACATATGTATCTCCCGGTGTGCAACAGAACAGCTAATGAGCTGTAATAAATATTAGGCACAAGGCTAAGTATCATCACAATGTCAGAATGTCTAAAAGCCACAAAATCATCGAATGGCATAATGCCATGTGCAGTACTATTAACTGAATCCTATTGGCATGCCAACCTATCCAAACCAATCTTGCTAGGTGTACTAGGGCATGTTACACTTTTAAATTGTACAATTCTTGAAATTTAAGTTTAGGTGTTACTATTCATTTTGTTAGTCAACTAAAATGTTGACTTTTGCATAAACAATAGGTACATTGGTTCTAATACTCCCAACATACCACATTTTGCATTCTAAAGTTCTTGGTATTGGTTGCCAATACCATTTCTAAGCTTAGTGCTAGTTGTTCAAAATTTTCAGATTCAAGCCTTGTGTTTACTGTTCCATTGGTCATTTTTACAGTAGGAATTTGGAAAAGTTGTCACCATGAAAGTTGTTCCTTATTGTGTCTAGTTACATTTATTTTTTTGAATCACTCCATTTGGAGTTTTGTAGCTCAAGTTATAGCCTAAAAACCATAACTGGCCGGATTGCAAACTTTCCAGATTTTCTGGACTGACCAAATCTATAGTATTTTGTGTAGTGACTGCAGGTCACTTTTTGAACATGTTATGGTCAAAATTTGGGCTAGGTTTCTTCATGAAAGTTGTAGGTTTATATCTCAACTTTCTGCTGGTAAAATTTCAAGTTAATTGGACCTTTCTACACTGAGTTATGACCAATGAATAAACACTATTCATTTAATCATTTTGCCCAGGCAGAATGCAAGTCACCCAGATTAGGGTAATTTTTAGGTTAACTTAGTTTGGTTTTTTTGGCAGGGTTTCTATACCAAAATTGTGCCATTATGTGTCTAGTTTCATTTCCAATTGGCCTTGCACCAATTGAACCTCTACAACTCTATTTATAACTGCCCAAACATACTGGAATCATGCTCAGTCCTATAGGTCAGCCAAGGCAGCTCATCCATACTCAGATGCCAAGCCTCAACTCACTTCATTTCTCATCATACACATTCAAATGGTCACTAATTGACTATTACAAGGTTAATGAACCATCACATGAGCAAACCCTAATGTTGTTCAAGTGTCCACATTTTCAAGGTTCATTCATGCATCACACTTGTATTTCACTTACTCTTACATGTTCAATCACTCATCTCAAGCTATGGGCAGCTCATAAACACTTTACCTCAAGTAAATTCATCAAACCCTAACCATCCCTAGGCTACCCAAATTGTAGGGATGAATATACATAAGTTTTATTTTGTTTTTCTTACACTTTTCCACCTATCTCATGCCAATAAACATGAATTAAGTAAAAGAGATAGGAGATTGGACACTAACGTCTTTGAGCAGAATTTCTAGGTAACAAAACTTCAATCCTTTCTCGTCTTTTTGCTACAACTAGCTTCTCCAAGATATGGGAATGATTTTTAGTGAAGTGAGTTTAGGGTTTTGTGGAGAGGAAGTTTAGGAAAATCAAGCTTTAAAAGAGAAAATGGAGAGAGAGCTTCTTGGCTATGGTGGATGGAAAATGAGGAAGAAGAGTGTAGTTTTTTTCATTTCAATTTTCTGCCCATTTGACTCATTTTAAGTGGTTTATGGACATGTGTCACAATGTGATTGGGTAAGAGTGCTTAGTGACATAGGCATGAGGTCAAAATTACAATTTTAATTCATTTTCTTTTCTTTTCTTGGCTACTCATTTTCAATTCAATTTTTAATAATATTTATTCATATTTTAGATCATAATAATTATTTACTTAACTGGACAAGTCGGTCAAAAATCATCTCTGAAGATGAAATGACCAAAATGCCCTCTGTTTGGCTTATTGAGCCAAAATCGTCTGTACACGATTGAAAATTTTTTCTAAGGCTTTTCATGGCATTCTAATGCCATAGAAACCTCAATGACCCTTCTCTGGAGTCTCAAAAATTATTTTATAAATTTTTCCCTTGGTCTAGGGCTCTTAGTTGCGACAACCGCAACTTTCCACTGGCTTACCAATCGCTAGGGCACTGGCTCATTTAACTTGGTTGTATTTTATTTCTAATTTTTTTTTCTAAATTTTTGTTATTAATATTTGAGTTAATTATGGTTCCTCACTTTAGTTTAAATATTTTTCTGGACGTTCTAGCTTTCCGGACCGACACTGGTCACCGGAATAGTAGAATGTATGGAGTTGCTATAGGGAGGGTGTTACACTTTCAGCTGCCAATATCCTTCCCCAAGTGTGGTGATCAACTTTAGTGAAGAAAGCAAGTGGAAAGGAGGTGAAATGCATGGTTGCATGGTGATTTTAAAGCTTCGGCCATGGGAGGGTCGCTTTGGGAGGTTTTGGCTGGTTCAATGGCTTAAGGTTGAAGATGAATTCTGCTGTCCTAAGTGTCTTTTATAGGTGGCCAAATCTGTAGTAGTGGAGCACTAAAATTGTTTTTAATGTTTATTTATTCAAGCTTTCATAAATTACATTTTATGCACCAAACTTCCATCATTTATTTTATATACCACATTTTTAATTTTCATGACATTTTCAAAGTGTGCTATCACTCATTTTTAATGGACATTGAGGTCAAAAGGCAACTCTAGGTGTCAATTGACCAAAATGCCCCTATTCGGTTTGTATTCTCGATTTTTTGGTAACACCGATTTTTGTTTGTTTCTTGATTTTTGGTTTTTCTTTGTACTAATTTATTAATTTTTCTTTGACATCTCTAATGTCATTTATACCTCAATAAATGTTTAATTAGGTCCCAAAAATATTTTCCAGGGTTCCCCATGGTCCACGGCTAGTCAACTATCTTCGCCATAACTTCCCGGTGCAGTCACCCATCGCTACGATTTTTGGCTCGTTTAACTTAATCACATTTCATTGCTCTTATTTTTTTCTTTATTTTTCTTGTATTTTTCTCTATTGTATTTCATTATTTTATGTCTTCTCACTAACATTTAAGTATAATTCCAAGCATCCTAACTGTCCGGATAGACACTGGTCACCGAAACAGTAGAATGCACTACCGAATATAGGGGTGTTACAATTCTCCCCCCCCTTAAAATAAATTTCGTCTCGAAAGTTTACCTAATTTTAGTCTTTGAACAACTGTGGGTGCTACCTCCTCATATCCTCCTCTCGTTCCTAAGTAACTTCTTGCCCTGAATGATGGTCCATAACACCTTAACCAAATGTATACATTTATTTCTCAGCTGCTTCACCTCATGTACTAAGATCTTTATGAGTTTCCCCATCATACGTTGAATTTAAATTCATTTCACCTTTTTATAGCTAAGCAATTTTGTGTGCTAATGAATTCACTCTTTCCAGGACCTTGTGTGGTTCTATTATGACACCCCTTACCCGGCTACAGTGTATCCGAGTAACCTATGTCACATGGTGTACCGGCACACTCTATTTTACCTTAATTAATTTTTTTTTTGTCAAAGTTTTGAATATAGTTTGTGAAATATAGTTCATTTATTGAAATTATAATTTATTTGAGGTTCCGAAAATTTTATAGAAAATCCGGCAGAATACCGGCTAAAAATAGAGAAAACAGTTCTTCGGAACCTGCTAAAAACACTTCCAAATAATTTCCAAACAATCCCAACTTCAATTTATCAACAAAGTCTCAATATCAAGATCTCAACAACATTTCTCAATTTCAGTTCTCAATCATCCATCACATGTGATAATCAAGTATAAATCACAAATAGATATTTACTTTTCCATTCACAAATACAATTTTCATAATTTACATGAACATCAATATACATTACACAAGTTTAATTACATATGAGAAAATCAAAATTAATTACAAAATGCCAAAATGACACCTAGTGTCCTACCAATGCACTGCAGAAGTTGAGGTGACACGGACACTGTGCAGAACTGCAGGATGGACTCACCCAGTCTGCGGTCTACCGGGCTCACGATCAGTATCTCCAGTACCTACGCGTGGCAAAAGCAACGCGCTAAGCAATAATGCTTAGTGGTGCAATAATAAAATAAAAGAAAATAGCAGAAAATAAATATGTAGTGAATGTATATGTTTTATTTGTTTTGAATTTGTATATCATTAACTTTGTCCACTTTTATTCATTTGTTTGCCCAAGTAACCTACACTAGATGACTGGACTGGATAACCGAGTAAACTGGCACTGGGTATCAAGTACCTCGGGCCGTCACACCATCGGTCACATATGCATCTCCCGGTGTGCAACAGAACAGCTAACAAGCTGTGATAACATCAGGCACAAGGCCAAATCTCAATGCAAGGTCAGAATGGCTAAAAGCCATAAAATCACAGAATGGCATATTGCCATGTGCAGTACTGCTACCTGAACCCTATTGGCATGCCAAACTATCCAAACCAATCTTGTTAGGTATACTAGGGCATTTGGAACTTTTAAATTCTTTACTTGGTGAATTTCAAGTTTCGGTGTCACTATTCACCTCTTTGGTGAACAAAAATGTTGACTTTTAGGTAGAAATTAGGTACATTGGTTTTGGCACTCCCAACATACCACATTTTGTATTTAAAACTTGTTGGAATTAGTCATCACTACCATTTCTAACTTAAAACCAAGAGGGCAGAAATTTCAGTTTTTGAAGCCTAAGTTTACTGTTCTATTAAGCACTGTTACAGTGGCAATTTGAAGAAATGGAAAACATGAAAGTTGTTCCTTATTTTGTCTAGTTGAATTTCCTTTTTTGAATCACTCCATTTGGAGTTTTGTAGCTCCAGATATGGTCCAAAAACCACAGCTGGCCGGATTTCCAAAACTGCAGAATTACCAAATCTATAGTACCATGAACAGTGACTGTGACTGCCATTTGGGTTAAGTTCTGGTCATAATTTGGGGTAGGTTTCTTCATAAAAGTTGTTTTTCTATGTCTTAACTTGTTGCTGTAAAAATTTCAGGTCAATTGACCATTTCTACAGTGAGTTATGGCCAAATGAACAGTTACTATTCATTTGGTCATTCTGCAGAATTTGCTTGCAGGGTATCCGGATTGGGGCCAACTTTTGGTCCACTTGCTTTGGTCTTTTGGGCATGGTTTCTTCAGAAAAATTGTGCCATTATAAGTCTAGTTTCATGTCCAATTGGCCAAACACCAATTGAACCTACACAGCCAAAGATATGGCAGTCCAAACAGGCTGGATTCACAGCCTCCTTGCTGCTGTCCCTAGGCAGCCTACCATTCCACTTTGCCATGCTATATTTCAGTCCAAATTATGGTCAACTTACCTCAAATGGTCACTAATTGACCATTAGAATGTTCTTTAACAATTTCATAGGCCAAGTCCTCATTTTACTCTCAAAACCCTAGCTTCCCATTATGATTCACACAAGATGCCTTAATTTACTAACTCATTCACTAACCACATACATACATGCTTTAAACATGATCTCTAGTCCACTTTAAATCCATCAAAACAATCAACCCTATCCCTTCCTTAGGGCTGCCGAAATTCATGGTGGACATACACAAAATTTTTATTCATTTAAGTTACAATTTCTTACTTAATTCAAGTCTCTAATCATGGAAATAAAGAGTTTAAGGTATATATGTGCACTAACCTTTTTGAAACCAACCTTGAGCTTGTTATTCTTCAAGATTTCTCCTAGAACCATAATAGTCATAATCAATTATAACTTCACTTTCGTAAATTAAATATCCAATAAAAATTCAACAACATTTCCCCTTAAATTGGACTAAACTCCTATCATAAATCTTAAATCCACAACCACCCATTAATACCCAATCTGGCAGCTTGTGCATTCAAATTTATAAATAATGATCTAACCGTTAGATAAATCCCAAATTTTAACCATATATTCAAGACATCCCTATACAATATCAGTAAACATTTTAGCATCAAATAATCTCTATATCATGAGATATCAAAACATTCATTCAACCCTTCAAAATCTGAATTTTTGCAGAAATCAGTCTTACTCAGATAGCTCATGCAAAACAATTTATATCTCATAAACCACAAGTCTAAAATTCACCAAATTTTAACCCAGCAGCCTCAACATCCCAAATATCATTTGTACCAAATTTCATAATTTTATAAGCATCCTAACTATTTATTTTTCTCAAATTTCAGTAGCCAAAATTCAGAATTCAACCTACAGACAGCCTGTGTTCAACAATATATTTCTCCAAATCCAACCGTTGAAAAATCACCAAATTTTAACCATAACTTCCACACATACATACCTAAAACATATCCAAAACTCAGCCATAGATGATGAGCCAAACTCACCTGGACGGAAGAGAAACATGCTGCTCTGCTGAACCCCTGTTTCTGCTACTGTTCATCTCCTTCTCCTTCTTCCTTTCTTTCTTTCTTTTCCTTTTCTCTCTCTTTCTCTCTTGATTCAGCCCGTATGAAGAAGGCAACTGCTGGTTTCTTTTGTTTTTATCTCATTTTTGCTTCATTTTTATCCCTTTTATTTATTTTGTCAAGTGGTGATTGGGTGGGAGTGCTTAGTGACATAAGCATGAGGTCAAAATTATAATTTTAATTCATTTTCTTTTCTTTTCTTTTGTACTCATTTCTAATTTAATTTTTAGCAATATTTATTCATATTTTAGATCATAATAATTATTTGCTTAACTGGACAAGTCGGCCAAAAATCATCTCTGATGACGAAATGACCAAAATGCCCTCCGTTTGGCTTAACGGGCTAAAATTGTCTGTACCGATTGAAAATTTTTTATAAATATTTTCTTGGCATTCTAATGCCATAGGAACCTCAATAACCCTTCTCTGGAGTCCCAAAAATTATTTTATGAATTTTTTCCTGGGTCTAGGGCTCCTCGTTGCGAGAACTGCAACTTCCCTCTGGTTACCTATCACTTGGGCACCGGCTCGTTTAAGTTGGTTGTATTTTATTTCTAAAATTTTTCCTAAATTTTTCTTATTATTATTTGAGTTAATTATGGTTCCTGACTTTAGTTTAAATATTTTTCCGGACGTTCTAGCTGTCCGGACCGACACCGGTCACCGGAATAGTAGAATGTATGGAGTTGCTACCGGGAGGGTGTTACATCTATGGAGTGAGAACTTAGTCTTTCTCTTTTCTATACAATCATATAATCCTCTTTCCTTTAAGTTTATGTAAGATTTTTAACAATCTAATACAATATTTAATTTGTTCGTATAACACTAATGTTCTCTTACTATCATTCTGTCTAATATTTCAATTCATGTTTCCTTATTGAATGACCATTGTGGTCATGTTAGAATTATTTATCTAATCATTGGTCCTCTGACCATTCTAGTCAACAATCTTACTCATATTCGTAACATTTCTTATTTCATTTAAATCAACTATTCAAATTTTCACTTCCACAACTTGTTTATCTACAAATATTCTATAGCTTACTTCCTTTTATACTGAACTATAACCTTTCGATATTCTAACTTTTGAGTGTTAAATCCCTAAGTAGGATTTCCAAACTCATTTCCAACAATAAAAATCTGTCCTGGCATAACTATACCAAAACAGATGTCATTAGCAACTATTCTTATCTTGGTGTACTATCGAGTAGTACGTAGCTCTACACAATAATCTCAAGTCAGTACTGTAATCTGCAGCTTACAGTGCAAACATCAAGAACATTGCATAGTTACTACGATACATTCTAATAGATCAAATTTTCCTATATCTTATCCTTCTTGAGTTCACTTATATCCTAAACTTATTCTGATTACAATATCCATTAATAATTACTAACTGTAACATCTTTACCCTCGTCTAGAGTAAGTCTATTACTGCAACTTACTTTTAGGTCCTCTTGCCTTACATTAAGTAGGCTTGCCAATTAGCTTTATAATTTATGGTGTGTTAGAAAATACTTTTAGCTGAAAATTCTTTCAAAATTAATATCAATCATACTTGTTATCGTAGTTTTTATCCTAAAGGACTAGTCACTAATGCATCAAAATTTATTCCTCTGTAAAGGAATAGTAACAGAACATATAATTCTAACACTAACATACAAATTAGTAGTGCTGGGATTGAAGAATAACTAATTATTTTTTTATTTATTTTTTTCCAAAATTAAAAACTTACCAGCAGCTACATCCGAAGCTTCTGCTCTTTCTCCTTAGTGCATAATGGATGCTTTGACTAGTGCGCTACTATATTCGGGTTGATTCACTGTGTTATGGTTATGAAAAGTATCAACTCTATTTTTATCTTGATCTCTACTGACTGTCTGTGAACTTCGGAGAGCAGATCGAGGTGCTCTAGTACAATCTCTAGCAAAATGTCCATGTTCGCCACAATTATAGCAGGCTCCAGTGGCTTTATTACAAATACCCCCATGTAGTTTGCCACAAGAGTTGCAGATGCGAGGAGGATATGAACTTCTAGTTGTTCGACGACTAGACCTTGGTGGCCTCTACCCTGAAGATCCACCTCTATCAGATCCATAACCACTAGGCTCTCCAGTGTTCTTCCTTTTTCCTAATTTACTATTTGAGCTCTGACTCATAGGTCTCTCCCTCTTCTTTATTTCACGCTGCCCTTCTAGGGGTTGGGTTGGCACTTGGACTTTGGCTGACAAATTATCAGCCATTTATTGAAAGAAAGTGGCCATTTATTGGGCCATTTGTGCAGTAATTTGTATCGGTGAAACTGGTACAGTTGGTCCTTCGACACTCTGTGGAGCTAGAGCCTCACCTTGTGCTTCCTCCATCACAGACTGTTCTATCATCTTATTTGTTCTCTTCCATATCTTTTCATAGGATTTTCTATTTCTTGTTCAACCACCATAAGGAAATTTCTCTACATTAGTTCAGATTTATGATATAAATATACTGTATGTATCAAACCATGACATTGAGCAGTTGTACTATGAAGGAAAAATATTCAAATTACAAGTCAAAACAGAATTTAAAAACTTGCTTTGATACCACTAAACATGTCACACCCTACGCCTCCGTAAGATATAACATGATTCCATAGTACACCTAATGAATTACCGTACTTCGCCTATTGGTAACCCATTAAATATACTACAAGGGATTTTAAACAATTTCTTACTTCTTTTTAAAGTGGTGAACACTTTTGACAGGTGCAAAAACTTTTTAATCAAAGTTAAATCACACATTAGGTCTGAAATAGCTACAACTTTTATAAAAATTTCGGCGGAGTGCCGTCTGTATTTTGAGCAAAACAGTTCTTCAAAAACCTATAGAAAACACTTCTAATAGTTTTGTTTCAGTCCCAAACTCCAATATGGCTCAACACAAATCAATTTTCTCAAACATAAGTCAAACTCAATTTAACATCACTTTTAATAGTTTCAAAAATAGAATGCAAAATGACTAAGTATTTCAAAACTGAGATAAGAAAATTATAGTACAACATTTTTATAGGCCAAAATAATTTACAACTTTATTTTACAACTGCTCAAGACTAAGTACAATATATACATATAGTTCACATACATTACAATAATATTTACAAGAAAGTGGTATACTCAATATACCCGGCAAAATCCCAAAGCAAAGTTATAAGCAGCCTACTCTGCTGCTTTATCTGTCTGTCTACCTGCGACAGCAATGAAAAAGCTATCGCTGAGTAAAATTTACTCAGTGGTGCACAATAATAATTTAAAATGTGATATATAAAACTTTTATTGACAATTTATAGTTCAAATAATTCACAATTTCATATCACAATTTTCAAAGCTCATATAACACAAATTTTATCAAATAATTGAATAACACAGAGTTGCCAATCAATAATACAACTTAAGTCATGACACAAACTTTTCTGAACATGCCGTGTTGTACACCACGACAAGACAAATGCACCCAATTAATCGAAATCAATGAGGGAGGTTGCTAGCTAGCTAATGAGTACTCTTCTAAACTCACCTCAGACTGGCAAGCCAAAGAGGGAGGAAAATAATCAACTATCAAACTCAACCCCACAAGTGGAGGAGGAACAGAGTAAGGGACTGCCATGCCAAGTGTGAATAAAAAATAATTTCAAATCATATTATTCAAATATTTCATGCAAAACATAATCAATTTTCAAAGTCAATTTTCCATTCACAAAGTGGCAACACAGTAGTTATCGAAACTCATAATTAACACAATGCATACTAATTAAGTTTTTAATGGGAAAACGATAATTTAAAATTATTGTGCACAAACACAATTTAAAACTATAATGTTCAATTGTAATTCAGACAACAATCAAACAAACCTCATTCTCAAATTTCCATTTCTAAAATAGGCAATAAACTTTTCTCAAATAAATTTTCCCAAGTCATAAACTCACAACTCATTTCTCCAAATAAATTTTCTAGTACAAGCTGTGAATATAAAATGTATTGTGCACAGACCTGGTTTGAGTAGCCTCTAGGCCTTGACTCAATGTTCCTTATGCTTTTCAATATCCTTTTCAATTGAAACACACAATTTAAAGTGTTTCAGTACTCAGTTAAATTGTTTCTAACAATAAAACCCAATATCTAAATTTTCTTAGTACTATTCCCTTCAATTCATTTCATTAGTCAACCTATAATGTTGACCTTTGATGCACTCTAAGTGAGTCAATTTTAATATTCCCAGTTTGTCACATTTTATAGTCTCTAATTGTTGGTATATGTTACCAATTTCATTTTAAATCTTATTGCATTTTATTGCCATTTTCCATATTTTATAGCCAATGTTTACTGTCTATTAGACCAGGCTACAGTGTAAATTTAATAGATTTCTCTTCATTAAATTGTTTCTCATTGTGTCTTCTTTGATTTCCTTTTTGAATCACTCCATTTGGAGTTGTATAGCTCAAGTTATGGTTAATTAACTATAACTAGGTCAAATCTAAATTTTAGTTTCCTTTTTAGACATTTTTGGTTCTGACTTTACTAATTTATTTGGACTGTTTGTAATCACATTGAGGTCTAGAATTCTTCATAAGTATTGTTGCCCTATGTCTTAGGGACAACCAAAAATTTTTCTTACTATTTTTCAAGTCTTATAGAATTCTTTATAGACAAATTGTTAATTTGGACTCAAAGGTCCTATATTGGCATGGTCCTCAATTAGGTTAATGGATTTGACCTTAAATTCTGACCTTATCATTATAATTTGAGGAAGTTGTCTAAAACAATATTTTAGGTCTCTTTCTTAGCTTTCCATATTGGTATGGCTCATTTAAATTGGACACTTCTGGTGGGAGATATGCTTATTTGAATTTTCTAGATTTTATGGTCAAATGTGCTAATTCCAGATTTAGTGTGTCAATTTAATCAAAATAATTGACCTAGTTCCCTTGATTTTTTGGCTTTGGTCAAATTACCAATATTATAGATCTATATCTTATTGAAATTTTGGGACTGATTTCATATCATTTGGAGTTCTATGGACCAAGATATGATCATTTTACTAATGCTGGTCAAGTTGCACTTATATTGCAAAGTTTAGGTCATTTTTAGGTCAAAGTCAATTCGGCCAGTTTTTGTAACCCAACTTGTGCAAGCATTTTGACTTAGTTCTGGTCATTTCTGGGATTTGGTGTCTTCATAAGAGTTGTATCTCTATGTCTAAGCTTTCCATGGTATAAATTTTAGGTCATTTGGACTGGTTTTGAGTGAGTTATGGCCAAAATACTGACTGCTATTCAAATGGTCAAATTTCAGGTTTGCAAAGTCACCAATCCGGATTTGATCAATCTTCATGTCACTTTTAGGATAGAATTTAGATAGGCTTCCAACATGAAAGTTGGCACATTTTGTGCCTAGTTTAACCTCCGATTGGGCTCATACCAATTGGAGTCACACAAGTCCATTTAGCTTAAAACACATACTGCCCTTTTACATGTCTCTCAAACACCAATCCACATACACATTAACCTTGTTATAAGTCCACTTCTCTACCAAATTCTAAATTGGTACTAAACCATAACCACTCAAAACACCACATTTAGATCAACTAGGGTAGAATATAATAATTCACAATACATCAATTACAACTCAGAATTTTAAAGTTTAATTTCAACAATACCTACACATGAATACCTCCCATTAACACATCTAATTTCCCACCAATATTTACATATACATTCTGCCATCCTTGGTACCATAATTCACTAAACTATTTCATGAATTTAAACATTCTACCATGCATCACAAGACTGCCCAATTTACACATATACTTCAATCTCCCATATTGACTTCCTAACCTCACTTTTAATGCACAATTTACACATACACATAGTAATCAAGCTCTTATACATTTAAGCACTTTAATTAACCTCATTACCCATCAAATACAAGTGAAAATACATCAAGTTTCTTCAACAATCATGGCTGCCAAAATAGAACATCCCATAACTCAATCATTTCTTCAAATTTCTTCACCCAAAATACTACCCACAACCTCAACACAAGTTTTAATTAAGCAAGGGAAGAAAATGGACACTTACCTCTTGTTGGAGCTTGCTAAAACTTCTTCAAATCTTTCTCTTTCAGCTACAAATATCCTTCCCCAAGTGTGGTGGTCAACTTTAGTGAAGAAAGCAAGCGGAAAGGAGGTGAAATGCACGGTTGCATGGTGATTTTAAAGCTTCGGCCATGGGAGGGTCTCTTTGGGAGGTTTTGGCTGGTTCAATGGCTTAAGGTTGAAGATGAATTCTGCTGTCCTAAGGATCTTTTATAGGTGGCCAAATCTGTAGTAGTGGAGCACTAAAATTGTTTTTAATGTTTATTTATTCAAACTTTCATAAATTACATTTTATGCACCAAACTTCCATCATTTATTTTATATAACACATTTTTAATTTTCATGACATTTTCAAAGTATGCTATCACTCATTTTTAATGGACATTGAGGTCAAAAGGCAACTCT
This sequence comes from Hevea brasiliensis, assembly GCF_030052815.1. NCBI lineage: Eukaryota > Viridiplantae > Streptophyta > Magnoliopsida > Malpighiales > Euphorbiaceae > Hevea > Hevea brasiliensis. The sequence goes on from NC_079499.1 coordinate 54,258,100, forward strand.
CTGTGTCAATTGACCAAAATGCCCCTATTCGATTTGTATTCCTGATTTTTCGATAACACCGATTTTTGTTTGTTTCTTGATTTTTCGTTTTTCTTTGTACTAATTTATTAATTTTTCTTTGACATTTCTAATGTCATTTATACCTCAATAGATGTTTAATTAGGTCTCAAAAATATTTTTCAGGGTTCCCTGCAGTCCAGGGTTAGTCAACGGTCCTCGCCGCAACTTCCTAGTGCGGTCACCCATCGCTACGATTTTTGGCTCGTTTAACTTAATCACATTTCATTACTCTTATTTTTCCTTTGTTTTTCTTGTATTTTCCTCTATTGTATTTCATTATTTTATGTCTCCTCACTAACATTTAGGTATAATTCTAAGCATCCTAGCTGTCCAGACAGACACTGGTCACCGGCATAGTAGAACACACTACCGACTATAAGGGTGTTACAGTTAGTAGCTGTACTTACTTCCCTATCCTTTTAATCTTTGTTAGGAAGACAAATTAAATGAGAATTTATTGTAGAATTGAACAAAACAATTTTATTGAAGTATGCATGAGAATCGGCAGCCATGGGAGAAGGATGAGATTTGTTGATTTGTATGAATTGAATTATTTAGAAGTGGTTTGTGATGAGAAAACTTGTGTTAGATGTTAAATTATGTGTGTTGGATGTGTTAGATGGCATGGATAGCATAAAATGGACACTTTGGAAATTAGGGTTTGTGAAAAATTAGAGTTTTGCTTATGTAATGGTATATTAATATTGTAATGGTCAATTAGTAACCATTAGAATGTGTGTGAGGTGGAATTGAAGTGGGTAAGAATAATGGAGTTGAGCTTAGGCATGTTGCCCTTGGTGACCTGCAAGACTGGGTGTGAGTCCAGCAGGTTTGGGTAGCTATAACTAGAGTTGTATAGGTTCAATTGAAGCAAGGCCAATTGGACATGAAACTAGACACATAATGGTATAACTTTGGTGAAGAAACCTTGCCCAGAAAACCAAACCAAGTTGACCTAAAAACTACCCTAATCCGGGTGATCAACATGCTGTCCCTGAAAAATGACCAAATGAACAGTATTTGTTCAAGTGGTCATAACGCAGTGTAGAAAAGTTCAATTGATCTGAAATTTTACCAATAGAAAGCAAGTTTCATGAAGAACACAAATACAATTTCTGACCATAATCTAGTCAAATTGCCAACTAAACTTAGGTCACCAAATCTGGCAGAACCAAATTGCCCAAAAATTATGGGTACAGGTCAATCCGGCCAGTTATGGTAAAATGACTATAACTTGAGCTACGAAACTCCAATTAGAGTGATTCAAAAAGGAAATTAAAGAAGACATATAAAGGAACAACTTTAATAACATCACCACTGTACGTGTTCTGTACGTTCTATTGCTCCAGTAGCCAAATAACAGTCTAGGCAAGTCAAGATGTCTGGAACTACACTTCGATGATAGTGAATAGACATATAATAATAAAAAAATAAAAAGAAAATACAAGAAAAATAAAAAAAAAGAAAGAGAGAAAATAAAGCTAAGTTAAACGAGCTAGCACCATAGTGATGGGTGACCGCGCAGGGAAGGCCGTTGCCAACCCTAGGACCGCGGGGAACCCTCGGAATTTAATTTTGAGACATAAATAAAGGTTTATTGAAATGTAATTGACACTAGAAATATCAAAGAAAAATTAATAAATTAGTACAAAGAAAAACGAAAAATTGAAAAACAGACAAAAATCGGTATTACCGAAAAATTGGGAATATAACTCGAAGTGGGGTATTTTGATCATTTGACACCTAGAGTTGCCTTTTAACCTCAATGTCCATTAAAAATAAATGATATTACACTTTAAAAATATCATGAAAAATTAAATTGTGATACATTATGTAAATTGTGAAAGAAAGGAGATAAATGTGTAAATAAAGGAAACTTAGTATAATTAAACATTAAACAATTGATTAGTGCTCCACTAACTACATTATAAGGTACATAAAATAACTAGTAGTTGGGCAGAAATGGGTCATCTTCATCCTTGAGAGAAAGCTAGCCAAAGTGAATTCCACCATTCAAGTCCACCATGGCCGAATGAACTCTTCTTCCATGCAACCTTGATCAAGCCATCCTTTCCTCTTGATTCCTTCATTAAAGCTTGCCTACTCACCTTGGGGAAGATATTGGTAATAAGAAAAACAAGATTTGGTGAAGGTTTGATAAGCTTCAAAAGTGGTAAGTTTCCAAATCTTCTCCCTAGCTTTAGTAAAAGTTGTGTTTAGGTTGAGATGAGTAGTTTGGTGAAGAGAAATGAAAGAAATAGTGAGATATGGACTTGTCCATTTTTGGCAACCATGAACCTTTGTTAAGCTTGAGTTATTTTTACTTCTAATGAATGGAAATGAAGGTTGATTAATTCAAATGAAAGTTGTAGTAAGTTTATATCCAAGTATGTGCATGCTAATGCTTGAATTAAGAGTTTGAAATGGGATTTTGATGCTTTGGCAAACTGCCATGTTTGGCAGCCTATAATATCATGAATTTGTGTGTGTGAATATGTAGTTTATTAATGAAATGTAATGGTGGTAAATTATGGGCAGCATGTGCAGTTAAAATGGAAGTATATGTGTAACATAAGTGTTGATGCACTTTGAATTTGGGTGGATCTAAATATTGAAGTTTAATAGTGTATTGTGTGCTTTGTGCACTTGAGTATTCTGCCCAGAATGCTTGCTGGAATTGTGTACAATATATATATATATATATATATATATATATATATATATATATATATATATATATATATATATATATATATATATATATATATATATATATATATATATATATATATATATATATATATATATAGAAGTGTCATTGATTGAATATTGAAGTATTGGGAGGAGAAGGATTGTTAAAATTGGAAGTGTGATGTTCAATACTGGTTGTGTATGTTGGCAGCACCTAAATTAGGTCATAAGTGCAATATTGTGAACCCAATTGGTATGAGGCTAATGGGGGGTGAAACTAGACACCAAATAGGCCAACTTTTATGTAGAAATGTTGCCAAAATTCTGCCTAGAAACTAACCTTAAAAATGACCAAATCCGGAATAGCAACCTTGCAACCTAGATTTTTGACCATATGAACAGTAGTTCTTGGGATGACCATAACTCACTCAAAACAGGTCCAATTGACCTAAAATTTTTACCATGGTTAGTCTAGACATAGATCTAAAATTCTTATGAAGGCACCAAAGCCCAGAAATGGCCAGAACCAAGTCAAATGGCTTGCACAAGTTTGGGTACAAAAACTACCGAACCAAAAGTGACCTAAAATTGATCAAATTTTACACTAAAGGTGCAATCTGTCCAGTATTAGTAAATTGGCCATATCTTGGTCTATACAACTCAGAATGACCTGAAATTTTGCCCCACATGCAATAAGACATAGAGCTACAATTTTGCTTCTTTGACCAGAAGCTAAAAACCAAGAGAAATAGAACTTTAAGCTAGACCAATCTAGCACACCAAAAATTGAGAATTTGACATTTACATACAATGATGCTTGAAGCAATTTGGCAATGAATGCCAAGTTGTAAAAATGGTAAATTGCACTATATTGGCAGCATATTGAATTAAAATATGTGACATGTTGATGCTACAAACAAATTATCCATAGTACCTAAAAAAAGGTCAACATATGCATTGACTTATGAATTACATAATAGCTAATAAACTCTAAAAAAATTGATGAATTGAACAATCAATTTACAATGTGCCCTAGTTTGCCTAGTTGACTAGTTTGGATAGGTTGGCATGCCAATAGGATTCTGATAGCTGTTCTGTAAATGGCTTCATGCCATACTGTGTTTTTACGGCTTATTATGCCACACTATGACTTTAATAGCCTATGGCTATACATATTGTGTATTTATTTTTGGCTTATCGCCAGATTGACTATATGGCTTTTAGCCACACTGTTTGCACACCGGGGGACACTTTGTGACCGACGGTGTGATGGCTCGAGGTACTAAGTACCCAGTGCCAGTATATCCATTTATCTAGTCTGGTCAGTATATAGACTACACGGGCAGTAATTCAAGTACTATTAAATTCAAATAGCTAAATCCAATCTACTGATATATAGCACTACCAAAAATTAGCAAATATTGAAATGTTAGCAAATAAAAGTAGAATCAGCAACTGCAAAGTATATCGATGTTATATATTCGTAAACTCTTCATTTACTTTATTTTAGTGTATATTTCTTTAAATTTGGCACTACTAAGCAAAATTGCTTAGCTCGTTGCTTTTGTAACGTGTAGGTATTGGAGACACAGCTGGGGAGCCTAGCAGACCTACGACTGGGTGAGACATCAGATCTGCACAGGAGTCCAGAGTCATCTGCACTGCATTGCATACATGGTAGGACTTAGGATATCTTGTATTTTGTACTTTTGTTATATTTATAAAATTTGGCCTTGTATTTTGTAATATTATGAAAGCTCTAAAATTTGTAATATCTTATAAATTTTAAATAACATGAAGATTTTCTGGATATATTTAAATTATTATGGACTGTATTATGGAACTGTTTAATGACTGTAAAAGTCTATTGACTTTGCTGAGAAATAGAGACTGTGAAATATTTGAGATTTTGATATTATCATATTAAACTGTTTTCAACAGGTTTGGAAGGACAGTTTGTCCAAATACGATAAAGACTCTTGCTAAATTTTTATTACCAATCTTGAAACACTGATTTTATCAAAGTATGAAAATAGTATCAGCATGATATGAATATTACATAAAAGACTTCTTAAAATCAAATTGAGTTCAGGTAATGAAATAATCACAGACTAGGTGTTCCGGCACACCATGTAGCACGCCTTGCTCGGCTATACTGTAGACGGGTGAGAGGTGTTACATTTAGTGGTATCAGAGCACGGTTTAGGCATTTCTGGACCTAGATAGTTTGCATATCATGCATTGCATTGTAAGTGTTAAGATGACTCTAATGCAAATCTTTTGATTTGATTTGTTATTTTGATCAGAATATGGACTCCACATCACAGAGAGCGGTCGATGAGGAAGTGAAAAGTCATACTCCATCTATGACTGAACCAGGAGACAGGAGGGAACCTGCTCCACCAGTACCAAATGCACCAGCCACATTTTAGCAAATGGCAGGAGTTATGCCACCACCACCACCTCCACATAAAAAATCTCATATGGAGAGACTCAGGAAGTTCCGAGCAGTGGATTTTCTGGGCAAAAGGGAAGATGATTCTGTCATAGCTGAAAACTGGTTGGACAGAACTAGAAGAGTTTTGAAACAACTTCATTGTACTCTAGAGCACAATTTAGAAGCTGATATATCACTACTGTAAGATGATGCATACCAATGGTGGGATACAGTAACTAGTGAGGTGCCACCAGAACAGATAACTTGGGATTTCTTTCTCCCTGAATTCAGAAAGAAGTATGTAGGCAGTGTATACCTGGAAGAGAAGAGAAGGGAGTTTATTACCCTACGCTAGAGACAACTAATAGTGGCTAAATATGAAAGAGAATTTGACAGACTGAGCCGCTATGGGCGAGAAATAGTCCCTAATGAGGCAGAGAGATGCAAGAGATTTGAGGAAGGACTCAATGATAACGTTAAAGTAATGATTACAACCTTGGGGATTGCAGAGTTTGCCAAGTTAGTGGAAGCTACACTGAAGGTTGAAAAAGTTAGAATGAATGAGCAGAACAGAAGGGACAGACAGCAGAAAAGAGGTTAGCGGTCAGACCGGTACATCTTCTACCCCTAGTAAGAAATTTAGAGGTTCGCCTACTTAGAGTTTCAGTAGAGCACCAAGTCAATGTCAGTTATAGAGGCCCAAATCTCAGTTTGCACCAAGGAGAGGCCAGTCCACCCCTTCAATAGCTAGCTCTCTAGGGACAGGGTACAGGGGACCAGCCCCAACAGTATCTGTTGCTTGCTCACATTGCCAAAAATGGCATAAGGGTGAATGTTGGAGGATGATAGGTGCTTATTTACGGTGTGGATCTACAGACCACCTAGTTCGAGATTGTCCTCGCAGAACTGCTACATCCACTCCAGTATCAACTGATAGGCCTGCCCCTCCAGCTCTAAGGGTTAGAAGGCCGGGTAAGGCTGAGGTAGCCAGTACTTCACAGAAACTTGTGTCAGAGTCTGTGGAGAGATCAGAAGGCAGAAAACCAGCCAGAGCCTATGCTATAAGGGCACAGGAGGAACAGGATGCTCCATATGTCATCAAGGATACGTTCCTCCTTTATAATACTTCTGTGCATGCATTAGTGGATCCTAGATCTACTCATTCATATATTTGTATCAAGCTACCCGTAGAAAAGGGAATACCAGTAGAGGAAAGTGACCAAGACATCCTGGTCACAAATCTGTTAGGCCACAGTGTGGTAGTAAATAAGGTATATAAGGGCTGTCCATTAAAGATTCAAGGGAAAGAGTTCTCAGTAGACTTAATCAAACTGCCTTTCCATGAGTTTGATGTGATTTTAGGAATGGATTGGTTATCCCATCATCAGGCAATAGTAGATTGTAAATTAAAGAGAATCTCTCTGAAAACTGCTGAGAACGAAGAAATAACAATTTTGGGTGAAAGGATAGATTTCTTATCCAATGTCATTTCAGTTACAGTTGCAAGGAGATGGTTGAGAAAAGGGTGTGAAGCCTAACTGGCACGCGTGGTTGATACTAGGCAGGGTAAACTTAACTTGTCTGACATACCCACAGTAAGGGATTTCTCTGAGGTATTTCTTGAGGAATTGCCTAGTTTGCCACCAGAAAGGGAAGTTGAATTTGCTATTGAGATTATGCCGGGTACAGCTCCGATTTCAATTGCTCCGTATAGGATGGCACCTACTAAATTGAAAGAGTTAAAAATCCAGCTGCAAGAATTACTAGACGAGGGGTTCATATGCCCCAGTGTGTCACCGTGGGGAGCTCTAGTATTGTTTGTAAAGAAGAAAGATGGGACACTGAGGTTATGTGTTGACTATCAACAGTTAAACAGAGTAACAGTGAAGAACAAGTATCCATTGCCTAGAATTGACGATCTGTTTGATCAGTTGAAGGGAGCCGGTGTGTTTTCTAAGATTGATCTCAGATCAGGGTATCATTAGTTAAGGGTTAAGGAAGCAAATGTGCCTAAGACTACATTTAGAACTCGGTATGGGCATTATGAAATCCTGGTGATGCCATTTGGGTTAACAAATGCTCCAGCAGCATTCATGGACCTTATGAACTATATTTTCCATCCATACTTAGATCGGTTCATAGTGGTCTTCATTCATGACATCCTGGTGTATTCCAAGGATAAAGCAGAACATGATGAGCATTTGAAAATTGTTCTGCAGACTCTCTAAGAGAAGAAATGTAAGCTAAATTATCCAAGTGTGAGTTTTAGTTGAATAAGATTGCATTCCTTGGACATGTAGTATCAGCTGAAGGGATTAGAGTGGATCCCAAGAAGATTGAAGTAGTGATGGAATGGAAGCCTCCTAAAAATACAACTGAGATCAGAAGTTTCTTGGGGTTAGCTGGATATTATAGAAGATTTGTAAAGGGATTTTCCCTGATAGTTGCTCCAATGACCAAATTGCTACGCAAGAATATGAAATTTGACTGGAATGACATGTGTCAAGCCAGTTTTGAGAGGCTGAAGGCTATGTTGACAGAGGCACCAGTGTTAACACAGCCAATGTCTGGAAAAGACTTTGTAGTCTACAGTGATGCCTCACACAATAGGTTAGGGTGTGTACTCATGCAAGAAGGGAAAATGGTCGCATATGCTTCTAGGCAGTTAAGGCCACATGAAAAGAATTGCCCTACTCATGATTTGGAGTTAATAAAGAATTATCTTCGCATTGAAGATAAGGAGGCATTACTTGTATGGAGAAAATGCTACATATACACGCATAATAAGAGTCCAAGTATCTCACAACCTGCATGAACTTAATTTGAGACAGAGGCGATGGATTGAATTCCTGAAAGATTATGATTGTGTGATTGATTATCACCCTGGGAAGGCAAATGTAGTCACTGATGCTTTAAGTAGAAAATCTATTGTAGCATTAAGATCTCTGAATGCCCAACTGTCCTTAACTTATGATGGAGTTATTTTGGCTGAGTTGCAAGTGAAGTCAATCATACAACAGATACAGGATGGGCAAAAGACAGATGAGAAATTAATGGTCATATGGGCAAAATCATCAAGGGAAGGAAACTGAATATGAAGTAAAAGAAAATGGGTGCCTGTACTATAAAGAAAGAGTGTGTGTTCTAGATGATAAAGAATTGAAAACCCGTATTCTGAGAGAAGCACATAACAGTGTGTATGCTATGCACCTGTGAAGCACAAAATGTACCATGACTCAAACTCCGATATCGTGGCTGTGTATGAAGAAGGACATAGTTGACTATGTAACTAGATGCTTGACATGTCAGCAAGTCAAAGCAGAACATAAAGTTCCATCAGGTTTGTTACAGCCCATAAACATACCTGAATGGAAATGGGACCGAGTCACTATGGACTTTGTCAGTGGTCTACCTCTCACTTAGAAAAAGCATGATGCAATATGGGTGATTGTGGATAGGTTGACCAAATCAGCACATTTTCTGCCAGTCAGAACTGACTACTCACTGGAAAAGCTAGCAGAATTGTACATCAGTTAGATAGTTAGACTACATGGAATTCCACTTTCCATTATATCTGATAGAGACCCGAGGTTTACATCTAGATTTTGGAAGAAATTACAAGAATCCTTGGGCACACAACTTCATTTTAGTACTGCTTTTCATCCTCAGACAGATGGACAATCAGAAAGAATAATCTAGATAAATTCTGAAACTCATTGAGTTATTGCAAACAATAAATTGAACTAATAATGATAATAATAACTGAACATATGTGATAGGTCCTCGAGGATATGCTGAGAAGTTGTGTTAATGAGTTTGAGGAAAGTTGGGACAGATACCTTCCATTGGCAGAATTTGCATATAATAATAGCTATCAAGCTAGCATACAAATGGCACCCTATGAAGCACTGTATGGGAGAAAATGCATAACACTTGTATGTTGGACTGAGTTAGGTGAAGATAAGCTAGCGGGGCCAGACCTGATAAAATAGACAGAGGAAAAGGTGAAACTGATAAAGGCCAACTTTAAAGTTACCTCAGACTGACAAAAATCTTATGCTGACTTGAGAAGAAAGGACATTGAGTATGAAGTTGGCAAGAAGGTATTTCTCAAAGTATCACCGTGGAAGAAAGTGTTGAGATTCAGGAAAAAGGGAAAATTAAGCCCTAGGTTTATTGGCCCATATGAAGTTATTGAACGTGTGGGACCAGTAGCCTACAGATTAGTCTTACCACCTGAGCTGGACAAGATACATAATGTGTTCCATGTCTTGATGCTCAGAAGATACAGATCAGATCCTTCACATGTCATCTCAGCAGAAGAAATTGTGATATAACCTGACTTGACATATGAAGAAGAACCAATTAAAATCTTGGCACGAGAGGTAAAAGAGTTCAGAAACAAGACAATTCCACTAGTGAAAATCCTATGGAGACACCACAACACGGAAGAGGCAATATGGGAGAGCGAGGAGACAATGAGGCAACAGCCTCAAACTCTTCACATCAGGTAAATTTCGAGGACGAAATTTTTATTTAGAGGGGAAGAGTTGTAACATCCCCACTGTACATGTTCTGTACGTTCTATTGCTCCAATAGCCAAATAACAGTCCAGGCAAGTCAGGATGTCTGAAACTACACTTCGGTGATAGTGAATAGACATATAATGATGAAACAAATAAAAATAAAATACAAGAAAAATCAAAGAAAAATGAAAGAGAGAAAAAAGCTAAGTTAAATGAGCTAGCATCGCAGCGATGGGTGACCGCACAGGGAAGGCCGTTGCCGACCCTAGGATCGCGTGGAACCCTCAGAATTTAATTTTGAGACATAAATAAAGGTTTATTAAAATGTAATTGACACTAGAAATATCAAAGAAAAATTAATAAATTAGTACAAAGAAAAATGAAAAATTAAGAAACAGACAAAAATCGGTGTTATCGAAAAATTGGGAATATAACCCGAAGTGGGGTATTGTAGTCATTTGACACCTAGAGTTTCCTTTTGACCTCAATGTCCATTAAAAATAAATGATATTACACTTTAGAAATGTCATGAAAAATTAAATTGTGATACATTATGTAAATTGTGAAAGAAAGGAGATAAATGTGTAAATAAAGGAAACTTAGTATAATTAAACATTAAACAATTGATTAGTGCTCCACTAACTACATTATAAGGTACATAAAATAACGATTAGTGGGAAGAAATGGGTCATCTTCAATCTTGAGAGAAAGCTAGCCGAAGTGAATTCCACCATTCAAGTCCACCATGGCCGAATGAACTCTTCTTCCATGCAACCTTGATCAAGCCATCCTTTCCTCTTGATTCCTTCATTAAAGCTTGCCTACTGACCTTGGAGAAGATATTGGCAATAAGAAAAACAAGATTTGGTGAAGTTTTGATAAGCTTCAAAAGTGGCAAGTGTCTAAATCTTCTCCCTAGCTTTAGTAAAAGTTGTGTTTAGGTTGAGATGAGTAGTTTGGTGAAGAGAAATGAAAGAAATAGTGAGATATGGACTTGTCCATTTTCGGCAGCCATGAACCTTTGTTGAGCTTGAGTTATTTTTACTTCTAATGAATGGAAATGAAGGTTGATTAATTCAAATTTAAGTTTATAACAAAGTATGTGCATGCTAATGCTTGAATTAAGAGTTTGAAATGGGATTTTGATGCTTTGGCAAACTGCCATGTTTGGCAGCCTATAATATCATGAATTTGTGTGTGGGAATATGTAGTTTATTAATGAAATGTAATGGTAGTAAATTGTGGGCAGCATGTGTAGTTAAAATGGAAGTGTATGTGTAACATAAGTGTTGATGCACTTTGAATTTGGGTGGATGTAAATGTTGAAGTTTAATGGTGTATTGTGTGCTTTGACAGTATTCTACCCAGAATGTTTGCTGGAATTGTGTACAATATATATATATATATATATATATATATATATATATATATATATATATAGAAGTGTCATTGATTGAATATTGAAGTATTGGGAGGAGGAGGATTGTTAAAATTGGAAGTGTGATGTTCAAATGCAGGTTGTGTATGTTGGCAGCACCTAAAATAGGTCATAAGTGCAATATTGTGAACCCAATTGGTATGAGGCCAATGGGGGGTGAAACTAGACACCAAATAGGCCAACTTTCATGTAGAAATATTGCCAAAATTCTGCCTAGAAACTGACCTTAAAAATGACCAAATCCGGAATAGCAACCTTGTAACCCAGATTTTTGACCATATGAATAGTAGTCCTTAGGATGACCATAACTCACTCAAAACAGGTCCAATTGACCTGAAATTTTTACCATGGTTAGTTTAGACATAGATCTTAAATTCTTATGAAGACACTAAAGCCCAGAAATGGCAAGAACCAAGTCAAATAGCTTACACAAGTTTGGGTACAAAAACGGCCGAACCAAAAGTGACCTAAAATTGATCAAATTTTGCACTAAAGGTGCAACTGCCTAGTTTTAGTAAATTGACCATATCTTGGTCTATACAACTCAGAATGACCTAAAATTTTGCCCGCGTGCAATAAGACATAGAGCTACAATTTTGCTTCTTTGACTAGAAGCTAAAAACTAAGAGAAATAGGACTTTAAGCTAGACCAATCTAGCACACCAAAATTTGAAAATTTGACATTTATATACAATGATGGTTGAAGCAATTTGGCAATAAATGCCAAGTTGTAAAAATGGTAAATTGCACTATGTTGGCAGCATATTGAATTACAATATGTGACATGTTGATGCTAAAAACAACTTATCCATAGTACCTAAAAAAAGGTCAACATATGCATTGACTTATGAATTACATAATAGCTAGTAAACTCTAAAAAAAATTGATGAATTGAACAATTAATTTATAATGTGCCCTAGTTTGCCTAGTTGACTAGTTTGGATAGGTTGGCATGCCAATAGGATTCTGATAGCTGTTCTGTAAATGGCTTCATGCCATACTATGTTTTTACGACTTATTATGCTGTACTGTGACTTTAATAGCCTACGGCTATACATATTATGTATTTATTTTTGGCTTATCGCCAGATTGACTATATGGCTTTTAGCCACACTGTTTGCACACCGGGGGACACTTTGTGACCGATGGTGTGATGGCTTGAGGTACTAAGTACCCAGTGCCAATATATCCATTTATCCAGTCTGGTCAGTATATAGGCTACACGGGCAGTAATTCAAGTACTATTAAATTCAAATAGCTAAATCCAGTCTACTGATATATAGCACTACCAAAAATTAGCAAATATTGAAATGTTAGCAAATAAAAGTAGAATCAGAAACTGCAAAGTATATCGATGTTATAAATTCGTAAACTCTTCATTTACTTTATTTTAGTGTATATTTCTTTAAATTTGGCACTACTAAGCAAAATTGCTTAGCGCGTTGCTTTTGTAACGTGTAGGTATTGGAGACATAGCTGGGGAGCCTAGCAGACCTACGACAGGGTGAGACATCAGATCTACACAGGAGTCCAGAGTCATTTGCACTGCATTGCATACATGCTAGGACTTAGGATATCTTGTATTTTGTACTTTTGTTGTATTTTTGAAATTTGGCCTTGTATTTTGTAATATTATGAAAGCTCTAAAGTTTGTAATATCTTGTACATATTAAATAACATGGAGATTTTCTGGATATATTTAAATTATTATGGACTATATTATGGAACTGTTTAATGACTGTAAAAGTCTATTGACTTTACTGAGAAATAGAGACTCTGAAATATTTGAGATTTTGATATTTTCATATTAAACTGTTTTCAACAGGTATGGAAGGGCAGTTTGTCTGAAATACAGACGGCACCTTGCCAAATTTTTATTGCTAATCTTGAAACACTGATTTTATCAAAGTATGAAAATAGTATCAGCATGATATAAATATTACATAAAAGACTTAAAATCAAATTGAGTTCAAGAAATGAAATAATCACAGACTAGGTGTTCCGGTACACCGTGTAGCACACCTTGCTCGGCTATACTGTAGACGGGTGAGGGGTGTTACAACTTTGATGAAGAAAATTTTATCAAATTTTCACTGTAACAATGACTAATGCAATAGTAAACTTAGGGTATAAAATCTGAAAATTTTGAATTACATAAAATAAGCTTTGTAATGGTATTAAAAATCAATAGCAACAAAAATAGAATGCAAAATGTGGTATCTTGGTGAACTTAGGTTCAATAAATTTATTATGTATTAAAAAGTCAACAATTTAAGTGAATAGTAATGTGAATAGTAATATAAAGACACAAAGTGTAAGAACTAAATTGGTACAGAAAATTAAGGTATAAAATTTGGAATCCATGAAATGTTCATAGATTACTTGGAATAGAAATATTAATGCACCTAAATGATTTAATGAACATTTAAGTTATGTGAGTATATAGTTAAGATTTGTATTCCCATTACTAGTAGGTTTAGTAAAACATAAGTAATACCACTTGAATATGAATTGAAATTTACCTTGATGGATTGTTGAGTATAAAGGGGATGAGGTTTATATTAGGACTTATGTTTCCATTACAAATAAGATAATAACACCTTATATGAGTTATGAATTCATATAAATAGTGTAATGAATAAATGAATCACATGAAAATATGAATGAAACATTAGTTTTCTTTATAAGAGAAAGGAAGAATGTTTTGAGTACAATGGTACATGAACACCATTGTTGTGAATTGTGATCAGTATGAATGATGTAAGGAATGTATGAATATTATGATGAATGTATAAATTATGGAATTTGTCATGAAATAATGAAGTCATAAAATACAATATATTAATATTTAATGATATTATGTGCCCTTATATTGCCTAAACATGCGTGCCAGATTGGATAGATTGGCATGCCAATAGGGTATTGTTTTAGCAGTACTGCGAAAGGCTTTATGCCTGTATTCATGGCATTATGCCCGCACTCATGGCTTTATGCCCGCATTTATGGCTTTATGCCCACATTCATAGCTTTTATGCCCGATTATGTGTTATCATGGCTTTTTAGCCATACTGACTGCATACGTGGTTGACATTCCGTGTACCACGGTATGACGGCCCAAGGCACCGTGGTGTCCAGTGCCAATGACTCGTTATCTAGTTTAGTCAGCCTGTCATAGGTTACCTGGGTAGAGAAAAAAATTTATTGAAATATGTTAAAAATATTAGAAACTAAATAAATTAGTGAGAAAAATCTGAAAGGTATTAAACTAGTGTTAAGAATTTAATTATTATGAAATGATCCACAACACATAGAAAATATTAAGAGAGTAAATGAAAAACTAGGAAAAAAAGCATAACGTAAGTAATTATTAGAAATGCATCCTCCACAATAATATAAACATAAACTAAATATTTAGATTTATTCGTACATTATATAAATGATTATTGTAAACTTATGACAGAAGAGATTCTAGAGAGCAACATAAATGACGAAAAATATACTGTATGGCAAATTTCATATGAACCCAGTAAAATTCTTGAGTATAGAAAATATGCTCCAATTATTTTTATTTGTATACATTATTTCTTGTTATATTATTGCACCGCTAAGCAGCAATGCTTAACGCGATGGATTTGTTTCCTCGCGCAGGTACTGAAGTTAAAGCCCAGCGAATACTAAACAGAGATTTTGGAGTCTGATCTGTAGAGTGTTCAAGGTTGTCACCTCCTCAGCAATGCATGTAGATAGGGTCCATATAGATCATATTATGTATTTTATATATTATAATTAGTTATTATTTGTAATGTAAACTATGAATTGTATATTGAAATATATATTATGGAACTGTAATTAATTTATAGATCATATAAATTACGAAATTATGTAATTATTTTGTAAATTATGTAAATTAAGGAAATTTGAAAATTTTGCTTATGTAATTTGAGAATGTTTATATATGAATTGAGTATGAATAGATTTATACAAATGAGTATGTGAATTACAAGAATTGAATGTGAGATGAATATGATGAGCATCAATGATATTTTTATTAAAGAATATTATTGAAAATTTCAAGTAGGTGAATAGTGAAATATGTTAACTGATAATAAAATAGGGGAAACTCCGCTGGTTTCTCTCTGGAAAAATAATTGATATTAAAATATAATGAGATCAAATTATTAAAATAATAAAGTAAGACAAGATAGGGTGCTCCAGCATCGAATGTAGCACACTTCGCTTGGTTACACCGTAGTCAGGTGAGGGGTCTCACAGGATCTACCTTGATGCCCTCTGCCGATACTATATGCCCTAAGAAAGATATTTCTTTCAGCCAAAATTCACACTTTGATAATTTGGCATATAACTGTTTCTCCCTCAAAGTCTACAATATAATCCGTAGATATCTATCATGCTCTTCTGCACTCCTCTAGTAGACCGATATATCATCTATGATTACCACAACAAACTGGTTGAGGTATGGTATGAAGATAGTGTTCATCAGATCCATAAAAGCAGCCGGAGCATTAGTTAACTCGAATGGCATGACCAAGAACTCATAATGGCCATAGCGGGTTCTAAAGGCAATTTTAGGAATACTCTGCTTTTGTACTTTCAGCTGATAATAACCCGATCTCAGGTCAATTTTGGAGAACACAGCTACACCCCTCAATTGATCAGACAAGTCATCAATACGGGGCAATGGATATCTATTCTTTATTGTCACTTTATTCAACTGTCGATAGTTAATACATAAACGGAGAGTGCCATCCTTCTTCTTAACAAATAAAATTGGTGCTCCCCAAGGTGACACATTAGGGCCAATAAAAACCTTATCAAGCAGCTCTTGTAATTGCACTTTCAATTTTTTCAATTCCACTGGTGCCATTCTATATGGTGTTATGGAGATTGGGTCCACACCAGGCATAACATTAATTTCAAACTGTACCTCTCTTTCTAGAGGTAGTCCTGGCAACTCATCAGGGAACATATCCGGAAAGTCACATACTGTAGGGATGTCCCTTAGTGCTGGACTCCCCACTTGGGTGTCTATCACATGTGCCAAGTATGCTTCACACTCCTTTCTGATCATCCTTCTAGCTAGTGCAGCCAAAATGATGTTTGATGGCAGTAATTGCCTCTCCCCATGTATTACCACATCACCATACAGAGGGAGACCAAAAGTGACTGTCTTCATTCTACAGTCAATCATGGCATGATGCCTGACTAACCAATCCATGCCCAAGATGATATCATAATCTCTAAAGGGCATTTTGATCAAATCTGACAGAAAAACATGTCCTTGGATCACCAAAGGACAATCTCTTTACATTCTATTGACCCAAACCTCTTGTCCTAATGGACTAGTTACTAGAACTTCAGAATCCATTTTGGCACGCGAAACCATAAGGGAACTAATATGCTAGCACTAACATATGAGTGGGTTGAACCCGGATTAAATAGTACAAATACATCTTGATCAGAGGTAGAGAATGTACCGGCTATAACATCGGAAGTCTCAGCCTCTTCTTCTTTGCCTCATTATGTAAACCTTGGTCGAGCACTCCCAGCCGATTGGCTAATGGTACCATGAATGCCAGAAGTGTTGCCTCTACCTCTGCCTCTTCCTCTGCTAATCGGTTGTTAACCTCTTGTAGCAAAACTCTGAATAGATCCCTCAGCAGTAGTAGAAGCTGGCCCAAATCTACGGGCACTGGTGCAGTCCTTAGCGAGATGGCCTGTACCTCCATAGTTAAAGCAAGCTCCTGTTGCCCAATAACATTCTCCCCCATGAGTCTTGTTATAAGTCTCATGGAGCCGGGGAGGATATGAACCCCTGGTCGACTATTGACCAAATCTAGGGGGTCTCTATCCGAAGAATCTGCCCCTTCCGAACCTTCCTCCTCTACCTATGCTTGGTCCCCTAAATTTTTTCCTCTTTCCAGATATACCACTGGGACTTTGCTCTACTGATTTTTCCCCTTTATCTTTCTCTTATTTTTCAATCTTCTCAGATTTCTCTTTCAGTGGTGTCGCTTCTAATTCAATTCTTTCTAACTCAAGTGCCTGAGAGATGAGCTCAGAGAAGTTACTGTGTCTGAATCCCACTAGTTGTATCCTCAAACTGGGCTTCAAACCGGTTTCAAATCTCTTGCACCTTTCTTTGCTGGTAGACAGGAGACTCCTAGCATAGTGGCTTAAGCGGGATAACTCCCTCTCATACTCTGCCACTGATCTGTTGCCTTGCTTCAGACTCAGAAATTCTTGTAATTTCTGATCCACATATGCATCTGGGACATATTTCTATCTGAACTCTTTGATGAAGTCATCCCAGGTCGATACTAGCGATTCTGCCAAGCTGTGGGGGATGGTTTTCCACCAGTCATATGCATCCCCTTGTAGTAGCGATAACGAATTGCAGCTTCTTAAACACTCGGTCCATTCTCTCCAGCCACTGCTCTACCTCTAAAGGGTCTACTATACACTTGAATTTTGTCGCCCCATATTTCAACAGCTTATCATATTGTCTAATTGGAGCTTAAGGTTGCACCACAGGAGTCTGGGGTGGAGCTTGAGTAGGCATACCCCCAGCCATTTGTTGAAACATAGCAACCATCTGCTGGGCGAATTGTACTGAAAATAATGGCATTTGTGGGGCTAGTGCCACTGACCCATTGACATTTTGGAGAGCTAGGGCTTCCCCTTAGGCCTCTGCCTCTACCGACTGCTCAACAGAGTGATCACCTTCTTCCATTTCACTCTGGAGTTAGGATATCTCCTGAACAAATAACAAAAGAAGATTTCCCTCCGTTAGTTCATATTTATGATGTAATTCACTGTATGTAACAAATAAGTACATTGAGCAGTTGTACTTATCAAAGAAAAGACACAAATTCACAAATCAAAACATATTCAAAAAAATTCGCTCTGATACCACTAAAACATGTCACATCTTACCCCTCTATAACGCATAACATAATCCCGTAGAATACCAAATGAACTACCGAACTTTACCTATCGATAATTCATTAAGTACCCGACAAGGGATTTTAAAACTATTTTCTTACTTTTTGGAAGTGGTGAGCATTTTCTTACATTTAATAAAAGTTTAAAAACTAGTTAAAATTTTTATCCATTTTTATTTGTCTGCAAACTTTGAAAAAATTTCGGCGGAGTGCTGTCTGTATTTTAAGAAAACAGTTCTTCAAAAACCTATAAAAATACTTCTTATAATTCTTTTCATCAAAATCCATCACTACTACAACACAAATCAATATCATTTCTCCCAACTCCATAATGCAAAACAATTCTCAATTCAATTGTCATAAAAAATAACACTTAACAATTCCATTCATTTTTCATTAAAATAAAAATAATTTACATTCATCAACCCAAAACTTACATTAGAAAATCCAAACTAATATTATTACATACTCTATACAACTGTTCTTGACCAGTTTATACATGTACATATATTTACATACACCAAAATAAATATTACAATCAGGGTATAAAATATACCCGATAAAATTTTAGGGATGTGGCTCCAAGATCCTCAGTAGCTCACTCTGCTGCTCCTCTAATCTCTATATTTGCGACAACAATAACAACCATCGCTGAGTACTATGACTTAGTAGTGCACAACATACTAAATAACATTTATGCATAATTCAAATCACATTTATTCAAATATTGAACTGAATATGAAAAATAGATACAAAACATGATTTATAAATTTTTAGTCCAAATAATCTCATTTAGGAAATCTCAAAACGAATTTCATAAAATCACACTGTTATATCATGCCATTCAGAATAATATTCATCTCAATAGCCGGAGGCTTATGAGAAATCACAAGGCTAGCTAGCTCAAACTATGGGTACCCATTCAAATTTCTTCCTCTATTGGCACACACCTCAACACTTTAGCCAGAGAGGGAATTAAAATTCAAAACTATTTTCTCCCACTAGTCATGCTAGTGAGGTATTCAAATATATGGTCATGACACTGTGGTTTCAAAACTATCTTAACAATTTATCAAATATTTGCTGACAATCAAATCACATATCATCAAATTTCCAACAATTTAGATCAAAAGCATAGTGTACATTTCAATCATCATTTTGCAATATAAGTAAACCATAAATCATTTCATGCACTTTGCAAAGGAATTTTAAAGGATATTTATATTGTGCACAAACCTTATGCGAGTCGCCTCTTGGCCTTGACTCGATGCCTCAGGTTCTTTCCTAGATTCTTTCAATCAAACACATAATTTTATAGTATTTCAATATCATAATTTATCAGAAGTCCAAAAATAAATTCAAATCTATTTATATCTAGCTTTAATATGCTTAACTTGATGTTTTTTAAAATTTGTATTTTGAGGTTACTATTCACAACAATTTAAGTCAATTTGTTGACTTTCTAATGCTTAATAGGTATGAGAATTTCAATTTCACCCACATACCACATTTTGGTTACCTGATTTGTTGGTTTTGGTTGTTTTCTCAAACTTTAAGTTTCTTAGGTGAAACTTTCAAAATTTCAGGTTTGGTGCCCTGTTTTGCACTATTCCATTGGTCAAGTTACTCTAGTAATTTGGCAAAGTTTTCTTCATAGAAGTCGTTTCTTATTGTCTTAACTTTATTTCTCTTTTTGAATCACTCCATTTAGAGTTTTGTAGCCCTAGTTATGGCCATTTGAACATAGCTGGCCAGATTTAGTGTTACCCAGAATTCTGGGCATTTCCTGGATAATGGCAGTTTTTGTACACTGACTGCAGGTGAGTTTTTGGATAGATTATGTAACATCCTTTCTGTACGTGTTCTGTACATTCTGTTGCTCCTGTGACCTAATGTCAGTCTGGGCAAATTAGGATGTCTAGAACTACACTTCGGTAATAGTGAAAAGACATATAATAATGAAATAAATAAAAATAAAATACAAGAAAAATCAAAGAAAAATAAAAGAGAGAAAATGAAACTAAGTTAAACGAGCCGGCACCGCAGCGATGGGTGACCGCATCGGGAAGGCAATTGCCGACCCTAGGACCGCGGGGAACCCTCAGAATTAAATTTCGGGATGTAAGTAAAGGTTTATTGAAATATAATTGATACTAGAAATATCAAAGAAAAATTAATAAATTAGTATAAAGAAAAATGAAAAATCAAGAAACAAACAAAAATCGGTGTTACCGAAAAATCAGGAATACAATCCAAAGAGGGGCATTTTGGTCATTTAATACCAAGAGTTGCCTTTTGACCTCAATGTCCATTAAAAATAAATGATATTACACTTTCGAAATGTTATGAAAAATTAAAATGAGATACATTATGTAAATAGTAAAAGATTAGTGGCAAATGAGCAAATTAAGGAATTTAAGATTAATGAATTATTAATTCAAGTTAGTGCTCCACTAACTCAGGCCTTGGGAAACCTATCTAAGTCATTTTTAGGTAGAATTAGTCATCTTCAACCTCAATACCACAACCGGCCGAATGGAAAACACCATTGAAGCTCCCATGGCTGAAATTGTCCAAGCTCCATGCACTCCCATTCCAAGCCTCCTTTCCACTTGGATCCTTCATTAAAGCTTACCTACTCACCTTGGGGAAGATATTGGCGACAAGAAAAACAAGATTTGGTGAAGTTTAAAGGAAGCTCTCAAGAGGTAAGTGTCCAAATCCTCTCCCTTGCTTTAGTAAACCTTGTGTTTAAGTTGAGGTGAGTAATTTGGTGAAGAGAAAGGAAGGAAATATTGAGATATGAACTTGTCCATTTTTGGCAGCCATAAAGGTTTGTTGTATTTGATTTTTTTCTTACCTCTAATGGATGGGATTTAAGGTTGATAATTCAAATGGAAGTTATAGTAGGTTAATGTCTAAGGATGTGTATGTTAGTGCTTGAATTAAGGGTTTAAAAGTGGGACTTTGATGCTTTAGTAAACTGCCATGTTGGGTAGCCTTAAATATCATGAATTTGTGTGTGAGTTTATGAAATTTATTAATGAAATATGATGGTGTTGAATTGTGGGCAGTTTGTATAATTGCCATGGAAGTGTATGTATAATATAAGTGTTGATGTACATTAAATTTAGGTGGATGTAAATGCTGAACTTTAATGGTGTATTGTGTGCATTGAGCACTTGAGTGTTCTACCTAAAATGCTTGCTATAATTATGTACAATATACATAGAAGTGCCATGATTGAATATTGAAGTATTGGGAGGAGGAGGATTGTCAAAATTGGAAGTGTAATGTTCAAATGCAGGTTGTGTGTGTTGGCAGCACCTAAATTCGGTCATAAGTGCAAAACTATGAGCCCAATTGGTATGAGGCCAATGGGGGGTGAAACTAGACACCAAATAGGTCAACTTTCATGAAGAAATGTTGCTAAAATTCTGCCTAGAAATTGACCTTAAAAATGACCAAATCCGGAATGGTAACCTTGCAAACCCAGATTTTTTACTATATGAATAGTAGTCATTGGGATGAACATAACTCACACAAAACAGGTCCAATTGACTTGAAACTTTTACCATGGATAGCTTAGACATAGAGCTACAATTCTTATGAAGACACCAAAGCCTAGAAATGGTTATAACAAAGTCAAATAGCTTGTACAAGTTCGGGTACCAAAACTGCTAAAACTAAATATGACCTAAAATTGACCAAATTTTGTACTAAAGGTGCAATCTGTCCATCTTTAGTAAATTGACCATATCTTGGTCTATACAACTCAGAATGACCTGGAATTTTGCTAAAGGTTCAATAAGACATAGAGCTACAATTTTGCTTCTTTGACCAGAAACTAAAATGTCACACCCTACTCCTCATTAGATGTAACATGCTCCCGTAGTACACCTAATGAATTACTGTACTTCGCCTACCGGTAACCCATTAAATATACTACAAGGAATTTTGAAACAATTTTCGTTTATTTTTAAATCAGTGGGTAAAATTTTCTCAGATATTAAAAACCTTTATTTAATATCCAAACATAAATCAAATTTTTAGATATTTAAAATCTCCGCAAGTTTTACAAAAATTTTGGCAGAGTGTCGTCTGTATTTTGAGAAAACAGTTCTTCAAAATCTGACAATAAAGATACTCCCAATATTTTTCTCAATCACAACACCATTATTCAATCTCATTTCACAAAACAACACAAGCAACTCAATACACAGTTTAAATTAAATCAAACATTGAAACCTCTCATTAAGGTAACAAAATTAATATTTACATTCATGGGATCATAAAAAAATTTAGTAGTGCAAAACTTTATAAATACATAAAATCTCAAGATAACCTTATAATAATTTGTATTTTATTACAATCCAAAAATATATTACAAAAGAGTTGGTACAACTACTCAAAGTAAATTTTATACATACAATCACAGAATTACATCAAAATCTAAAGTATAAGAGTATACCTATGATATACCCAAAGATAGTCTCACTATACATTTCAGTAATCTTGCTCAGCTACTTTATATTTTTTTTCACCTACGGCCGCATACAAAGCTATCGCTAAGTGGTGAACTCAGTGGTGCACAAACTAATAATTTAAAACTTAATACAAGTTATGCTTGACAATTCATAACAAATAAAAATTTAAAATTTCTAAATTCTTCAAAATTCATGACATTCAGAAATCAATATTTTCATTCATGCAAATTATTCATTTGAATAACATTTTGATCAAATAGTAACTATTTATCTACATTTCTTTTAAATCCCGAAACAATACAAAATATTTTGAATCACTGACAAATTATTTATTTCAACCACAATTTATCAAACAATGCATAATTTAAAGGGCGTTGCCAATAATTCACACAATTGAACCCATGACCCAAAATTCAAATAGATTCCGTGTTGTACACCACGACATTTCACACTCTCCCAATAACGGAGACTAAAAGGGAGGAACAAAGACCAGATAGTATATATGAGTACTCATTCAAACTATTCTCCAACTGACAAGCCAGAGAGGAAGGATCTCACTCCATCTAATGGAGGAGATATCTCACTAGACAAGCTAATGAGAATTCACAACATATTTTGCCATGTTAACTGTGATTTCAAATTATATTCAAAACAATTTCTATTTACATAGTGTTTACAAATCATCAACATATTTAATCATCGTAAATTTATGCTCAAGGTTGGCAACAAATCAAACTTAAAATTTACAATCCTCAAAACCATGCAATAAATCCTTAAATGCATAAGAAAATTTACATTTAATTTATACAATTTTATTCAAAAAATTAAAATCCCCAACACAACAAAATTATAAATCATAAAATAAACTTGTTCAAATCAATTTAGAAGTGAAAAGTAACAAAATAGTTAGTTGTGCACAAACCTTATACGAGTCGCCTCTCGGCCTTGACTCGATGTCTCGAGTTCTTTCCCGGTATACTTTTCCACTGAAACACACAGTTTCATAGTGTTTCAGTATCACCATTTATCATAACTCTAAAAATAAATTCAAATCAACTTATACCTAACTTTAATATGCTAAACTTGACATTCTTTAAAATTTGTATTTTGGGGTTACTGTTAATGACACTATTCAAGTCAATTTGTTGAATTTCTAATGCTTAATAGGTATGGGAATTCTAATTTCACCCACATACCACATTTTGGTTACCTAATTTGTTGGTTTTGGTTGTTTTTTCAAATTTTAAGTCTTTTAGGCAAAATTGCAAATTTTCAGTTTTGGTGTCTTATGTTGTACTGTTCCATTGGTCATTTTTCTGTTAGAATTTAGTAAAACCTTATTCATAGAAAATGTTCCCTATTCTCTTAACTTTATTCTCTTTTTTGAATCACTACATTTGGAGTTTTGTAGCTCAAGTTATAGCCATTTGAATCATGGCTACCGGATTGGACTTAATCCAGATTTCTGGGCACCAAACTGGTTCTGGCAGTTTTAGGTCACCAATTTTGGGTGGCCAAATGACTTGGTTAAGGGCATAATTTGGATTTGTATTCTTCATGAAAGTTTTAGGTCTATATCTCATCTGTCCACTGGTAAAAGTTCAGGACATTTAGATCTGCCTAGCCCAAGTTATGGCCAAATGAACAAACACTGTTCATTTGGTCATTTTTGTACAGGTTAGATTGCCTAATCCGGATTTGGCCAATTTTGTTCACTATGCTATGGTCACTTTCTGGACATGATTCCTAAATGAAAAATGTGTCATTTTGTGTCTAGTTTCATTCTCAATTCGCCTCACACCTATTGGGCTTGTAAATTTTCAGTTTTAATCCCTCAAAGTCCTACTGCCTGCAGAATGACCATTTTCAATCCGAATTTAAACTCACTTCTAACACTTCCAACACATCTCAATTGGTCACAAATGACCATTTTTAATCTCAAACAAGGTCAAACACACAATTTGACTAATTCTCACTTTTTTGCCTCCCAAACCCTTGGTGCCAAAAACCCTAACTCATAAAATTCAAACCTAATGCATTCTAAACATCTATCGATAGTTTACATACTTAATTCAACTTAAGCAACCATTCAAATGCATCAAATTCACCCATTTGAAACCCTAACTAAGGCTGGCCAAAATTCATATTTGGTCCCTCAACCATATTTTCCTTTGATTTGTTTCAATTTCTAAGTTTATTAAAGCATATTTGCATGAAATTTAAAGAAATAAATTATAGTTTATTACTAACCTTTCTTTGATTTCCACCTCTTCAATTTCCTCTCTTTTCTTCCTTTAAAGCTTCTTCAAGTTGGACTAACAAGTTTTTATGGATTATTTTGGGGTCAAAGTGGGTTTAAGTGGTTAAAAGAAAGCTTAAACTTAAGCTTTCATGTTGGTGCTACAATGGTGATTTAAAGGAAAAGTGGGGTGGCACACTTGGTTGGACGAGGAAGAAAACGATTTTTCTTTTTTTTTTTTTTTAAGTATTTTATGTCTTTTAAAATTGCTTTTGACTTGGTCAATTTAGGTAGGAAAATTAAAATTAGTTTTGACATCATGATGATGTCATAAAGGTGATGTAATAAACTTTTTCAATTTTCTTTTTCTTTTGCATTTATTTTTCCATTAGTTCTTTAATTTAATTCTTGGTCCCGAAATTTTCTTTTCTCCAATTTTATTTGACAGTTAGGTCAGGAGTCGGCTCTAGAGGTGAATTGACCAAATTGCCCCTCGCCGGCTGATCCGGTTTGCAAGTTATTTGATATTTCTTTCGAATCCCTGACCTAATTATTTGACCTGCTTAACAATTCTTTTTTGTTATTTTCTCTTTTCCACTGTGTTCGCAATAGTCTTAAGGACCGTGGCGTCACATTTTACGGTTCAAAATTTGAGTTTAAATTGACTTTGCAGTCATTTCCCGATAAGGTCACCCATCGCTGTGACTCTTGGCTCATTTAACCTTTTATATTCTTTTTTTCTTATTTTTACTTTTCTATCTGGTAATCACTATTCATTTTCAATCAAGGCTTTTCTAGGTGTCTTAAACATAGTTCTAATCTTCTTAATTGTCCGGATCGATACTGGTCACCGAAACAGTAACATATACCAGGCTATGCAAATAAGGGTGTTAAAATTCTCCCCCCCCCCCCTTAAAATAATTTCATCCTCGAAATTTTACCTGGTATCAGTCTCTAAACAGTTGTGGGTGCTGTCTCCTCATGTCCTATTCACGCTCCTAAGTAGCTTCCTGACCTGAATGATGGTTCTTTAGTACTTTAACCAATACTATTTACTCATCGATTGCTCACCTCGTGTGCCAAGTTTCTTATGAGCTTCTGTCATAAGTTAGATTCAAATTCATTTCAATTTTAAAAGTAATCAAATCTGTGTGC
Source organism: Hevea brasiliensis (assembly GCF_030052815.1). Lineage (NCBI taxonomy): Eukaryota > Viridiplantae > Streptophyta > Magnoliopsida > Malpighiales > Euphorbiaceae > Hevea > Hevea brasiliensis. Next base: position 54,284,095 of record NC_079499.1, read on the forward strand.
TAGTGGATCCACTCTTTCTAGGACCTCGTACGATCCAATGGGTGAGAACTTACTTTTACTATTTTCTTATCAAATCTCTTGATTATTTAATGCAACTTTCAGTTTAGTTTAGAATATTTTAGTATTTTCTTGCTGTTGTTTTAGCAATTATTTTCCTTCGTAGTCTTTTTTTTTTTTTTTTTAAATGACCTTGTTGGTCATATATGAACTATTTATCTCTTTCTTGGCCATAGGTCCATAACCATTATCTTACCATCTCCATTTATAACCAAGGCCTATGTGCCATTTTGAACAATCTTATTTGCTTTTGTTTAACTCATTTGCTTCTTGATAAAATAGTTCGATATCGTTACTGCCTTAAGTAGGTTGTTTGCCCTGATGGAAATTCCTAATCTAATTTTTTTCTCATTTCTTACTGTTCTATTTGTTTTTTTTTTCACAGCTTAACTTTAATTATTTTATTCCTCAATCTTATCTTCTTCCTTAACTTGACTATCGAGTCATGATTTAGCACCTCTTATCATCCCTAATAAATCCACTATACTTCAATATTATTTTGATTTGGTCCTCTGACCATTCTAGTCAACACTTTAACTAATATTCATAACATTTCTTTATTACATTCGCACCAACTATTCTAATTTTTACTTCCACAACTCTTTTATCTATCAATATTCTATAGCTTATTTTCCGCTGGTTTGCGATCATTACCCTTTTTTTTTCAACTATAAACAATTCTTTAATCTTAAGAAGGGAGTCTACCGGACTCTCCTGTTTCCCATGCTATTCAAAAGTTTCGCTTGAATTCTAATCTAATCCTTATGATCCGCACAATAAAATTGTGCTCTTCCTAAAGAATACCTAGCCAACTAGTTCCTATCGAATTACTGTTAGCAGTAGAATATCATTTCTTAACTATTTTATAAGTTATAATTGTCATCTATAGCATCTTGTCTCTTATAGGGGAACAAAATTATATTTTGTGTGTTACTGCTACACAAATAGAATACTGTTCCCTACTAAACTTTGAGCAAAAGATCCATTGCAATATCAAAACAACTATAAACCCCATATCGGAGACTAGATGACTTAGCCCTATAGGTGTTATTTTTAAATTTTTACTATGCTAAAATCTCTAGTCCCATAACAATTCTTAATGTACTATAATTCATGCTAGGGTAATGGAGTCTTTAACTCTCACTACCTTGCAACCATGATCTTTTGATATTCTAATTATAGAGTTTTAAATCCCGAAATAGGGTTTTCAAACTCAGTTCTAGTAATAAAACTCTATTCTGGTATATTTGTACCAGAGCGAAAGTCATTTATAACTATTCTGATCCTTATGTACTATTGGGTACTACGTAGCTCTACACAATAAATCTCAAGTCAAGATCAGAATCAGAGCTTACAAAGACAAATATCAAGAATATTGCATAGTTACTACTATACATCCCAATAGATCAAACTTCCCTATGTCTTATTTCTTTCAAATCCACTAATATCTTAAACTTATTTTGATTATGTTACTTACTGACATCTATCAACAGTAATACCTTTACTTCCATCTAGGGTAGATATATTGCTATAACTTACTTTTTGGTCCTCTTGCCTTACCTAATTAGGCTTACTAATTAACTTTATAATTTATCGTAGTCTAGGAGATGTCTCTCACTAGAAACTTTTTCAAAATTAATTCCAATCATGCTTATTATCACAATTCTTATCCTAAAAGACTAATTACTAATTAAAATTTATCTCCATGCAAGGGAATAGTAGTAGAACATATAATTTTAGCATTAGCATATAAACAAGTAGAGCCAGAATCAAATAGTACATAATTATTCCTTTCACAAGTTAAGAACATACTGGTAACTACATCTGAAGTCTTTGCTTCTTTCCCTTGATCCATGACATTCCCTCTTTCTAATGTATTCCTCTGCTCGGGTTGGTCCATTGTGCGAGGATTACTCGAAGTGCTGTCTCTACTTCTATCTCTCGCCTACTAACTATTAATGAGCCTCTAAAATCGTAATCTTGAACCGATTCTCCGTGTAATATGTGGCATAAATCGATGTGCGCTAGTACAATCTCGGGCGAAATGTCCAATTCCACCACAATTGAAGCAGGCTCTAGTGACCCAATGGCAAATACCCCCATGAAATTTTCCACAAATGTCACAGATACAGATAGGGTAGGAACTTCTGGTTCTTTGACAAATGGTTCTTGATTGCTTTCGCCCTGAAGATCCGCCTCTATCATACTTAGGAGCTCAAGGTCTCTCAAACTCTTTTCTCTTTTCCAAATTACTACTTGAACTTTGATTGATGGGTTTCCCACTTTTCTCTTTTTCATGCTGCTTTTGAGGGGGTTGGGTTTGTACTTGGGCATGGGCGGACAGATTATCAGCCATTTGTTGAAAGAACATGGCCATCTGCTGAGCCGTTTATGCAGTAATTTGTATAGGAGGGATTGGTGTAGTTGGACCTCCAACGCTCTGCAAAACTGGGGCCTCTCCTTGTACGTTAGATGTATTAGACTGCTTTATCATTTTATCTGTGACACCCCTTACCCGTGTACAGTATACCCGAGTAAGCAATGTCACACGGTGTACCGGCACACTCTATTATACCTTAATTAATTTTTATCATGGTTTTGAATATAACTTGTGAAATATAATATATTTGAGCCATTTTTCGAAATTATAATTTATTTGAGGTTCCGAAAATTTTAAAGAAAATCTGGCAGAGTACCGGCTATACATGGAGAAAACAGTTCTTCGGAACCTATGAAAAACACTTCCAATAATCATATTCAATCACCTCAAACTCCAATATCAAAATCTCAATATTTTTCAATCTCATTTCTCAATCATTCATCTAATGTGATAATCAAGTACAATTCACAGATATATATTCACATTTTCCATTCACCAACACAATTTTCATTATTTACATGAATATCAAAATACATTACATAAATCCAAATACATATGAGAAAAAAAAATTAGTTACAAAATACCAAAATGAAACCTAGTGTCCTACCAATGCACTGTGGAGGGTGAGGTGACACGGACACTATGCAGAGCTGCAAGATGGACTCACCCAGTCTGCGGTCTACTGGCTCACGATCAAGATCTCCGTAACCTACGCTGGCAAAGCAACGCTCTAAGCAATGATGCTTAGTGGTGCAATAATAAAATAAAAGAAAATAGCAGAAAATAAATATGTATTGAATGTATATGTCTTATTTGTTTTGTATTTTTTATATTCATTTATTTCTTTAACTTTGTCCATTTTCATTCATTTGGTTGCCCAAGTAACCTATACCGACGATCGATCGATAAACGGGTAAACCGCACCGTATCAAGTACTCGCCGTCACACCATCGGTCACATATGTATCTCCTTGGCAATGTAACAGCCTAACAAGTCAGAATAATATTAGGCACGAGGCCAAGTCTCAACATTAATATCAAAATGGCTAAATGCCATATAATCTCAGACTGGCATAATGCCTTGTGCGATCGCTAATCAACCCTATTGGCATGCCAAACTATCGAAACCAATCTGGTCAGGTATACTAGGGCATTTGATACCTTAAAATTCTTCAATTTGTGAATTTCAAGTTTTGGTGTTACTATTCACTTCATTAGTCAACAAAAATGTTGACTTTTGGATAGAAAATAGGTGTATTGGTTTTAACACTCCCAATGTACCACATTTTGCATTTAAAACTTGTTGGAATTAATCACCAAATCCATTTCCAAACTTAGCACTAAGGGACATAATTTTTAGTTTTTGTACCATAAATTTACTGTTTCATTAGGGACTGTTACAGTGGAAATTTGAGGAAATGGTAAACATGAAAGTTGTTCCTTATTTTGTCTAGTTGAATTTCTTTTTTTGAATCACTCCATTTGGAGTTTTGTAGCTCCAGATATGGTCCAAAAACCACAGCTGGCCGGATTGGAAAACTGCAGAATTTACCAAATCTACAGTACAATGAACAGTGAATGTGAGTGCCTTGTTGGACAGGTTCTGGTCATAATTTGGGATAGGTTTCTTCATGAAAGTTGTTTGTCTATATCTTATCTTGTTGCTGTAAAAATTTCAGGTCAAATGGACCATTTTACTGTGAGTTATGGCCAAATGAACAAACTGTTCATTTGGTCATTCTGCAGAATCTGCTTGCAGGGTATCCGGATTGGGGCCAACTTTTGGTCCACTTGCTTTGGTCTTTTGGGCATGGTTTCTTCAGCAAAATTGTGCCATTATATGTCTAGTTTCATGTCCAATTGGCCAAACACCAATTGAACCTACACAGCCAAAGATATGGCAGTCCAAACAGGCTGGACTCACAGCCTTCTTGCTGCTGTCACTAGGCAGCCTACCAATTTGGTTTGTAACACTCTAGTTCACTTCAAATTATGGTCAACTTAAGTCAAATGGTCACTAATTGACCATGAGAATGTTCACTCACCATCTCATAAGCAAAATCAAATTTTCACTTCGAAAACCCTAATCCCCATTATGAATTTACACAAGATGACTTAATTAACTAACTAATTCACTATCCCCATATATATATGCTTTAAACATGATCTCTAGTCCACTTTAAGTCCATCAAAACAATCAACCCTATCCCTTCTTTAGGGCTGCCAAAATCCATGGTATACATACACATAAATTGTGTTCATTTGACTTACAAATTCTTACTCCTTTTTAAGTCTCTAACATGGAAATAAAGAGTTTTAGGTATATATGTGCACTAACCTCTTGTAGAGCAGAATTTTTCAAGCTTAAACTTCACTTTCTTTCTTCTTCTTGGCTGCCAAAGGGTTATGCAAGGTGCAAGGATGAATTTTAGTGAAAGGAGTAGGAGGATTTATGGTGAAATGAGGAGAGAAATTGAGCTTGTTGAATGTGTTAATGGGGTTTGGTCTAGGCATGGTTTCGCTGGTTTAGGAGGAGGAAGATGGTTGTTGCTTTTATTTTCTTTGGTCTTAATCATCTCATTTTATTAGCTAATTAAATGGTTGTTTAATTTTGATTGGTGGGAACTTTTAATTGACATCATAATGATGTCATAATTTGCTTTTTATTGATTTTTCTTTTCTTTTCTTTTCTACTAGCTTTACATTAATTTTTCATCACCCTTAATTCATATTTAATGTCATAATAATTATTTACTCAACTGGACAAGTCGGCCAAAAATCGTCTCTGAAGGCGAAATGACCAAAATGCCCTCCGTTTAGCTTAACGGGTCAAATTTGTCTGTACCGATTGAAAAAATTTTCTAAATATTTTCTTGGCATTCTAATGCAATAGGAACCTCAATGACCCTTCTCTGGAGTCCCAAAAATTATTTTATGAATTTTTACCCGGGTCTAGGGCTCCTAGTTGCGAGAACTGCAATTTCCCTCTGGGTTACCCATCGCTTGGGCACCGGCTCATTTAACTTGGTTGTATTTTATTTTTAAAATTTTTCCTAAATTTTTCTTATTAATATTTGAGTTAATTATGGTCCCTCACTTTAGTTTAAATATTTTTCCGAACATTCTAGCTGTCCGGACCAACATTGGTCACCGAAACAATAGAATGTACGGAGTTGCTACCGGGAGGGTGTTACAACTCTTCCCCTCTAATTTAAATTTCGTCCTCGAAATTTACCTGATGCAAACAGTTGAGGGAACTGTTGCCTCATTGTCTCTTCACTTTCCCAAGTTGCCTCCTCGGTGTTGTGGTGCCTCCAAAGCACTTTCACCAGTGGAATCTGCTTGTTCCTCAACTCTTTCACTTCTCGAGCCAGGATCCGTAGAGGTTCTTCTTCATATGTCAAATCCGGCTGTATTTCAATTTCTTCCCTGGAGATGACATGTGAAGGATCTGAGCGGTATCTTCTGAGCATGGACACGAGGAACACATTGTGGATCTTGTCCAGCTCTGGTGGTAAAGCTAGCCTATAGGCCACTGGACCCACACGTTCAATGACTTCATATGGGCTAATGAACCTAGGGCTTAACTTACCTTTTCTTCCAAACCTCAATACCTTCTTCCATGGTGACACCTTGAGGAACACTTTGTCGCCAACCGCATATTCTATTTCTTTTCTCTTTAGGTCGGCATAAGATTTCTGTCTATCTGAGGCAACCTTCAGATTAGCTTTGATTAGTTTCACTTTCTCTTCAGTCTGTTTCACCAAGTCTGGGCCTACCAGTTTGTCTTCGCCCAATTCAGTCCAACACACTGGAGTTCTACATTTTCTCCCATACAGTGCTTCATATGGGGCCATTTGGATGCTAGCTTGGTAGCTATTGTTGTATGCAAATTCGCGCTGGGAGGTATTTATCCCAACTTCCCTCAAATTCAATGACACAACTCCTCAGCATATCCTCAAGGACCTGACATATATTTCATGTTATTATTATCATTTTAGTTCAATAGTTGTATTAATTCAATTGGTTTCAATTATTTACCTGGATTACTCTTTCTGATTGCCCATCCGTCTGAGGATGGAAAGCTGTGCTGAAGTGGAGTTGTGTACCCAAGGACTCGTGCAACTTCTTCCAAAATCTCGATGTAAACCTTGGGTCTCGATCAGATATGATGAAAAGTGAAATTCCATGTAGTCTAACTATCTCACTGATATACAATTCTGCTAACTTCTCCAGTGAGTAGTCAGTCCTAACTGGCAGAAAGTGTGCTGACTTTGTGAATCTATCAACTATCACCCATACTGCATCATGTTTCTTCTGGGTGAGAGGTAGACCACTTACAAAATCCATGGTAATCAAATCCCATTTCCATTCAGGTATGCGTATAGGCTGTAGCAAACCCGATGGAACTTTATGTTCTGCCTTGACTTGCTGACATGTTAAACATTTAGTCACATAGTCAGCTATGTCTTTCTTCATACCAGGCCACCAATACTGAAGCTTCAGATCATGATACATCTTTGTACTTCTTGGGTGCATAGCATATACACTGGTGTGTGCCTCTTTTAGAATACTGGCCTTTAATTCCCCATCATCTGGTACACACAGTCTTCCTTTGTAATACAGACACCCATCTGCTTTCACCCCATAGTCAGTTGCTTTTCCCCCTGGGATTTTGCTCATAATAGCCATTAGCTTCTCATCTACCCTCTGCCCATCTAAAATCTGCTGTAACAGGTTTGGCCTCACTTGCAACTCAGCCAAAATAGCTCCATCTTGAACCAAAGATAGACAGGCATTTTATGATCTCAAAGCTGTCATGGATTTTCTGCTCAAAGCATCAGCAACTACATTTGCCTTCCCAGGATGGTAGTCAATTACACAATTATAGTACTTCAGGAACTCAATCCATCGCCTCTGTCTAAGGTTGAGCTCCTTCTGAGTTGGCAAATATTTTAGACTTTTGTGGTCTGTGTAAATGTAGCACTTTTCACCATACAAGTACTGCCTCCATATCTTCAGTGCAAAGATAATTGCTGCAAGCTCTAGATCATGGGTAGGGTAATTTTGTTCATGTGGCCTTAGCTGCCTGGAAGCATAAGCGACCACTTTCCCCTCTTGCATCAATACACACCCTAACCCATTATGAGAGGCATCACTGTAGACCACAAAGTCCTTTCCTGACACTGGCTGTGTTAACACTGGTGCCTCTGTCAACATAGCCTTCAACTTCTCAAAACTGGTCTTGTCACACCCTACCCCTCTGTAAGGCATAACATGATCCCGTAGTATACCTAATGAATTACCAACTCCGTCTACTGATAACCCATTAAATACACTACAAGGGATTTTAAAAAAAAACTTTTCTTACTTCTTTTACGATGGTGAGCACTATTTACAGTGTTAAAGACTTTGGTGAGCGAAGTGAAATAACTAACTCATTTGATTTATTTAGAATTTACGTAAAATTTTTGGCAAAGTGCCCTCTGTATTTTGGATAAAGCAGTTCTTGAGAAACACTGTAAAAGCACTTCTATAATTTTCCAAATCTCAACTTCAATACATTTCTCAACACAACAATTCATCAACTCAATTCCATAGAAATTTTTCAAAGTCTGAGATAAGGAAATATAATACAACTTTTACAATCCAAAACACTCATAATTAATTTACAACTTCAAGTACAATTTAATTTACAAGCTGCTCAAAACCAAATACAATATGTACATACGATGTCATACATTCTGATACAAAAAGCAAAAGCGGTATACTCAATATACCGGGTAATCCCTCATTTGGATGTATATGCGCCTAGTCTGCTATACTGTCTATCTCTCTACTGCGGCGACAATAAAAGCTATCATTTGAGACAATGTCTCGATGGTGCACAACATTAACCAAATCAATTTAAATCACAATTCATAAGTCATGTAAATAGTGGATACTTAAAATCATAATTAAATTCAAGACAATAATTGTCAACAAGAATTTAAACTCCATTTCTCAATATCACAATAATTTTCCATAAGTCGGATCGGGTTTGAATTCAAAAGGCGGTATATGTCAATGAGAGTTTAAATCCATTTCACAATCTCACAATACACATCAATAAATCACACACGACTTAATCATGATCCATAATTCAATTCATCCCAAAAGCCGATGGCTAATGAGGTATTCAATTCATCCCAAAGTCGATGACTAATGAGGAATAACATGGCTAGCTAGCAAAAATATGAGTACTCATTCTATTCGTCCTCAACAGGCACACACCTCAACACTTGACGGAGAGGAATTCAATTCATCCCACTAGACAAGCTAGAGAGGAATACAATCAATATACATGATAGTGTGGTTTCAAACCATTTCTAATGCTTTTTAATCAATAAGTATCCATCAATGTCATTCAAACCATTTTCACGATTTCAAACTATTCACAATATTTTTCAATCAATAAATATTCCTCAAACACATTTCCACAATTTAAAATAATGATATACAAATAATCAATATTTATTTCCATTGAAAATAATTCAAAAGAAACAGGTGTTGTGCAAAATCATCTGATAATAGTCTCGGGGTCTTGACTAAGTATTTATTTCCATTTTGATGAGTCCTTGCTAACTGAGAAACACAATTTGAAGTGTTTGATACCAAATTAAACTATCTCTATCGATGGGGTTTGGTAAATAATGCCTGAACTCAATTATTAAGCTTAATCACCTAATATACCGACCCTCGATGCGTTTTAGGTAAATTAGGTTTTAGTGTCGTTAATATGTCACACTCGATAGGGTTTTAGGTTTGGTATGTTTTAACAAAGTCATTTCCTCGCTTAGTGCATTTTAATGCAAATTCTTTGGATCGAACACTGGTTTGACCTAACCGGACGATCTAGTTCCCTCGGTTTTGGGTCTCGGTCGAAACTACAAACTTGTAGATCTAGGTCTTATTGCACGCGATTGCAAAATTTCAGGTCAATCCGAGTTAAGTAGACCAAGTTATGGTCATTACACTATTGCTGGTCAAGTGGTACCATTTTAGGTCAATTTTAGGTCAAATTGGTCAATTCTGGTTCGGCCAGTTTTGGACCCGAACTTGTGCAAGTTGTTTGACTTGCTTATGGTCATTTCTGGGCTTTGTTGTCTTCATAAGACTTGTAGGTATGGGTCTTAACTATTCTTGGTAAAAATTTCAGGTCAATTGGACCTGGTTTGAGTGAGTTATGGCCTAAACACTCACTGCTGCCCAATTGGTCATTTTCAGGTCCTAATTGCACCTAATCCGAATTGGTCATTTTTAGGTCACCTTGCAAGCAGAATTTTGGCATGGTTTCTCACTGAAAGTTGGCACATTTTGTGCCTAGTTTCACCTCAAATTGGTCTCATACCAATTGAGGTTACACATTCAAGGTTATAGGCTAAAATATACACTGCCCTCAATATGCAATTCACACCCCAACTTCAAACACATTATTTACCTTGCAAGGTTTACTTCCATACCCTATCAAACTGTTTTGGCACATTACCAAAAACATTTTCTACATTACATAAGCATTATTTTGGGCAGATTCAATCACCCTCAACACACCAAATAGCATTCACAATTACAATTTCTAATTACCATTACAAACACACCTAAACATTACAAACCTTACATACACTTTACAACATTAATTTACATACATATCATCAATCCTTTTAGGTCAATATTCTGCCCACACTTCCTTCAATATACACCATCACTCAAGTATCCACAAGCTGCCACAAACCATTCTTCAACATTACATTGCCGTACCAATATACAATTTCCCATCCAAGTGCATAAATCACCATATAAACATGAAGTAAATCACTAGGTTACTAAATCACCATGATCAACATTATTTCTCATCAATTATATGCATATTAAATCATCAAAAACGTGACCCCATGGCTGTCCAAAATGGAAACAACAATAACCCTTCAAACTCAAAATTTTCCTTCACCAAACTAACACCCATAACATAAACATGAACTTTAACAAAGGATTTCTCAAAAATGCAAACTTACCTTTATTTGTAACTTGCTAAACCTTCACCAAACTTCCCAAAATTGGTATCAATATCTTCCTTGTGATGTGTAGACAAATTTTAGTGAAGAACACTAAGTGATTTGAGTTGGAATGAAGGGAGTTAAGAGAGCTTAAGTGAAATGGCCATGGATGTTTTCTCTCACCATCAATTCGGCATATTTGATGGAATGGAGAAGATGAACTATCTGGTGGGTTTAGTGGACTTACACCTGCCATACTTAATGTTTAATTAATCCTATAGTGGTCCACTAAGAAGAATTAAATCATATATTAAGTTAACTTTCCCATAATCCACATTTAACCCATGATTTCCACTATTTATTTTAGGTACCACCAAATTAATTTTTCATTTCATTTTCTAAGTGTAATACTATTTATTTTTAATGGACATTTAGGTCAAAAGACACTTGGGATGTCAAATGACCATAATGCCCCTGTTCGGTGGCTTTCCGATTTTTAGTAACAAGTATTTTATCTGTTTTTCGATTTCTCACTTTTCTTTGTACTAATTATTTAATTTTTCTTTAATCTTTCTAATGAGATTTATACTTCAATAAGGGTCTATTTATGTCCAAAAAATGTTTTCCAGGGTTCCCATGATCCAGGAGTTAGTCAACGGTCCATGCAGTGACTTCCGATCTGATCACCATCACTAGGTTTCAGCTCACTTACTCGGTTACATTTCTTTACTATGATTTTTCCTTTGTTTTCTTTTCTTGTATTTCATTATTTTATGTCTCCTCACTCATATTGAGGTGCAGTTCTAGGCATCCTAGCTGTCCAGGACAACACTAGTCACCGGGCGATGAGCGCACTCTAGAACTTAGGGTGTTACAATTCTCCCCCTTAAATAAATTTCGTCTCGAAATTTTACAGCATTAGTCTCTGAATAGCTGTGGGTCTTTGTCTCCTCATATCCTCTTCACGTTCCCAAGTTGCTTCTGGCTTTGAATGATGGTTCCACAGCACTTTAACCAGGTGTATCTGTTTGTTCCTCAGCTGCTTCACCTCATATGCCAGAATTTTTATGGGTTCTTCCTCATATGAAAGGTCTGGATTTACTTCAATCTCTTCAACTGTTAGTACATGAGATGGGTCTGACCTGTACCACCTTAACATGGACACAAGGAAGTCACCGTATATACATGCTAGCTCTGTAGGTAATGACACACGTTATACTAATGTACCAACTCTTTCCAGAACTTCATATGGTCCGATGAAACGAGGACTTAGTTTCCCCTTTCTGCCAAATCTCATAATCCTCTTCCAAGGAGAAACTTTGAGGAATACCTTATCACCCACTGCATACTCAATATCTCTTCTCTTCAGATCAACATAGGACTTAGCGATGCGATGCGACCTTGAGTCTATCTCTGATCAATCGATCTTTTCCTCTGTCTGTGGACAATTTACGGTCCAATCATCTTCCTTTCACCTACTTCATCCCAACATAAGGGAGTTCTACACTTTCTGCCATACAAAGCTTCATATGGAGGCATCCCTTTGCTTGATTGGTAGCTGTTGTTATAAGCAAAATCAATCAAAGGAAAGTGTGTATCCCAACTACCTTCAAATTCAATCACACAAGCCCGTAGCATATCCTCCAATATCTGAATAACCCTCTCGGGTGGCCATGCATGCGTGGGTGGAATCTTTGTCTTTGAAGTTCAATCTAGTTCCTAGGGCTCTCTGAAGACTACCCCAGAATCTAGAAGTGAACCTAGGATCTCTGTCAGACACAATTGATACTGGCACTCCATGCAATTTTACAATCTCATATATGTACAATCTGGCCAATCTTTCCAGGCTATAGTCCATCCGAACTGGCAAAAAGTGGCGGACTTAGTCAATCATCAACTATAACCCATCTTTGCATCATGACTACTCTGTGTCCTTGGAAGTCACGTAACAAAATCCATAGTTATTCGTTCCCATTTCCACTCTGAGTGCGACAAAGGATGTAATAAACCATTTGGAACTTGATGTTACGCCTTTACTTGCGACAAGTTAGGCATTTGGAAAGCAATTCGGCTATATCTCTTTTCATGCCCATCCACGGTAATGCTCTTTCAGCCCTCTGTACATTTTAGTTCCACCAGGGTGCATAGCAAATGGAGACTCATGTGCTTCCTTCAAAATGGTTTGTCTCAATTCCACATCACTAGGAATGCACACTCTGCCCTGATGTAGCAATAAACCATCATCTCTCACAGAGAATTCAGGTTTCTTGCCCTGCTGAACTTCTTTCGACTTACGATATTTTTCATCACTCTGTGCGACCATTACGATCGATCAATCAACACTTTTGTACATGCCATGCAACTCTTATGCATCCCTCATCATCAACCTCTAAACTGGCATGCTGTGCTTTCAATTCATATACCATGGACAAAGGAGAAACTCTGAGACTTGCCATAGTCTTGCGACTTAAGGCGTCAGCCACCACATTTGCTTTCCCTGGCTGATAGTCTATTAAGCAATCATAATCTTTAATGAGTTCTAACCATCTCCTCTGCCTCAAATTCAATTCCTTCTGGGTGCCTAAGTACTTCAAGCTCTTGTGATCTGTGTAAATGTAGCATTTCTCCCCATACAAATAGTGTCTCCAGATATTCTGAGCAAAAACAATAGCTGCTTACTCCAGATCATGTGTTGGGTAGTTCCTCTCATGCGGTTTCAGCTGGCGTGATGCATAAGCAATGACATTCGATCTTGCATCGATTACAGCCTAACCCATTGTGAGAAGCATCACTATAAAGCTGTGTATTCTTTACGGAGTAGGTAAAGTGAAGCTGGAGCTTGATTAAGCACCTCTTCAACTCATCAAAACTCTGCGACATTTATCGGTCCACTGAAATTTTACATCTTTCCGACGGCTTGGTGGTGGAGAAGATAACATAGAGAATCCCTTCACAAACCGGCGGTAATATCGGCTAAGCCCGAGCTGCGAATTTACGTGATGTTCTGGCGGCTTCCAATTAAGGATAGCTTCTACCTTCTTTGGAATCTACCTTGATCCCTTGGTGACACAACATGTCCCAAAGGAGATTTCCTTGACCAAAATTCACATTTCGACAATTTGGCGTACAAGCTGTTTCTCCCTTAAAGTCTGCGGTACAATCATGGATGTCTATCATGCTCCTCTGCACTCCTCGAGTATATCAAAATGTCATCAATAAACACCACCACAAATTGATCAAGATATGATGCGAAGATAGTGTTCATCGGATCCATAAGCGGTGGAGCATTTGTTAACCGAATGGCATTACTAGAAACTCATAGTGGCCATGCAGGAGTTACGGCGATTTTGGGATACTCTGCTCTTGCACCTTCAGCGATGATAACGGATCGCAAATCAATTTTGGAGAATCTTCTTTGCACCCTTCAAGCGATCGAGCGGATCATCAATGCGAGGCAATGGATATACATTCTTTATTGTCACCCTATTCAACTGCACTGTAGTCAATGCATAAGCGGAGAGTACCATCCTTCTTCTTAACAAACAACACTGGTGCTCCCCAAGGTGACACACTAGGGCGGATGAAGCCCTTTTCAAGTAATTCTTGTAACTGTATCTTCAGCTCCTTCAACTCTGCTGGTGCCATTCTGTATGGCGTTATGGAGATTGGATCCACACCGAGCGAACATTAATTTCAAACTGCACTTCTCTTTCCGGAGGTAATCCTGGCAATTCATCAGGAAACACGTCTGGAAAGTCATGTACTGTAGGGATGTCCTTCAATGCTGGACTCCCCACTTGGGTGTCTACCACATGTGCCAAGTATGCTTCACACCCTTTTCTGATCATTTTTCTGGCTAGTGCAGCCGAAATGATGTTGGATGGCAATAGCTGCCTCTCCCCTTGTATCACCACATCAGCATCTTGAGGAGACCAAAAGTGACATCTTGATCTCTGATCAATCATGGCATGATGCCTAGCTAACCAATCCATGCCCAAGATGATATCATAATCTCTGAAGGGCATTTCAATGAGATCAGACAGGAAAGTGTGTCCTTGGATCACCAAAGGACAATCTCTATACATTTTATTAACCCTGACCTCCTGTCCTAGCGGACTTGTTACTAGCACCTCAAAGTCCATTCTTGTACATGGAACAGCAATGCAATCAATGATGCTAGCACTCACATAAGAATGGGTAGAACCCGGATCAAATAGCACAAATACATTCAGGTTAAAAGTTGAGAAGGTACCGGCCACAACATCGGATGTCTCTGCCTCTTCTCTGTCTCATGGCATAGACTACATTTGGAGCAACTGTCTTGTTACATTGTTTCTTGTGCCTTGGTACTGCTTTGGGTTACCTCTACCCTGCCTCTACCTCTGCTAGGTGGTTGTGAGCTTACGGTGACAGGCTCTGGCCCGACCCTTCTGCGGTGGTAGGAGGTGGTCCAACTCTGCGACTCTTGGTGCGGTCCTTGGCAAAGTGTCCGGTGCCTCCACGGTTATAACGAGCTCCAATAGCCTTGTAGTGATTCCACCATGATTCTTTACACAATTTTCACATTGGCTGGGAGGGTAGGAACTTACGGTACTCTGCTGACGGATAGGGAGGTCTCTGTCTGAATATCTTCCCCTGCAGTTTCTTGCCACCTCTGCCATGTCCCCATAGTTCTTCCTCTTTCCGATTATGACCACTTTGGAACTACGATCTCTTGATTTTCCCTCTTTCTCTGTCTTCTCGACCTCTTCTTCTCGGGAGCGGTCTCAAACTCAACTCTTTCCAACTCTAGGGCTTGAGAAACAAGTTCGGAGAAGTTAGTGTGTTTGAAGCCAGAGCACTTGTACTCTAATACTGGGCTTCAAGCCGGTTTCAAACCTCTTGCATCTCTCCTCTTTGGTAGAGAGTAGACTCAACTGCATAATGGCTAAAGGCGGGAAAATTCTCTTTCATACTCGACCGATCGCCCCTCTGTTTCAAACTTAAGAATTCTTGTAGCTTACGGTCTACATAAGCATCGAGGATGTATTTATGCGAATTCACTGAGGAAGTCATTCAGTCGACCTTTGCGAGTTCTACGGTGTGGGAAAGGTTTTCCACCAGACAAAAGCATACAATAGTAGTAAGGATCCTGAGTATTCAAGTCAGACCTCCTCTGTAAAATGAAGTTTCTTGAACAACCTATACATCCTCTCTAACCACTGTTAATATTCTATATTATCTACTGTCCACTTAAACTCTAAAGCCCCATACTTCATCAATTTATCATACTGCCTTGTAGGAGGCGTGGTTGTACCACGGGTGTCTAAATTGGGACTTGAGTAGGCGCATTACCGACCATTTGTTGGAATATTGCGACCATCTGTGGCCGAAGCGAGCGAGGAACGAGTGCTGCGGTGGTCTTCTTGAACCACTGACATTTTGTATGCACAGGGCATCCCCTTGCACCTCGACCTCAATAGGTGATCATTGAGCGATCACCCTCTTCCATATTCAATGCGAGGATCTTAGCTTTCCTGAACAATAACACAAGAATATTCACTCTCGTTAGTGCATATTTATACTGTAATGTACTGTATGTATCAAACAATGATATTGAGCAGTTGTACTATGCAGAAAGAACATTCAAATAACAGGTGAAAACAGAATTTAAAAACTTTGCTCTGATACCACTAAAACATGTCACACCCTACCCCTCTGTAAGGCATAACATGATCCCGTAGTATACCTAATGAATTACCAACTCCGTCTACTGATAACCCATTAAATACACTACAAGGGATTTTAAAAACTTTTCTTACTTCTTTTACAGTGGTGAGCACTATTTACAGGTGTTAAAGACTTTGGTGAACTGAAGTGAAATAACTAACTCATTTGATTTATTTAGAATTTCTGTAAAATTTTTGGCAAAGTGCCCTCTGTATTTTGGATAAAACAGTTCTTCAGAAAACCTGTAAAAGCACTTCTATAATTTTCCAAATCTCAACTTCAATACATTTCTCAACACAACAATTCATCAACTCAATTCCATAGAAATTTTTCAAAGTCTGAGATAAGGAAATATAATACAACTTTTACAATCCAAAACACTCATAATTAATTTACAACTTCAAGTACAATTTAATTTACAACTGCTCAAAACCAAATACAATATGTACATACAGTGTCATACATTACAGTACAAAAAGCAAAAGCGGTATACTCAATATACCAGGTAATCCCTCGCTGGATGTATATGCAGCCTAGTCTGCTGCCCTGTCTATCTCTCTACCTGCGACAGCAATAAAAAGCTATCGCTGAGACAATGTCTCAGTGGTGCACAACATTAACCAAATCCAATTTAAATCACAATTCATAAGTCATGTAAATAGTGGATACTTAAAATCATAATTAAATTCAAGACAATAATTGTCAACAAGAATTTAAACTCCATTTCTCAATATCACAATAATTTTCCATAAGTCAGATCAGGTTTGAATTCAAAAAGCGCGTATATGTCAATGAGAGTTTAAATCCATTTCACAATCTCACAATACACATCAATAAATCACACACAGCTTAATCATGATCCATAATTCAATTCATCCCAAAAGCCGATGGCTAATGAGGTATTCAATTCATCCCAAAAGTCGATGACTAATGAGGAATAACATGGCTAGCTAGCAAAAATATGAGTACTCATTCTATTCGTCCTCCAGGCACACACCTCAACACTTGACGGAGAGAATTCAATTCATCCCACTAGACAAGCTAGAGAGGAATACAATCAATATACATGATAGCTGTGGTTTCAAACCATTTCTAATGCTTTTTAATCAATAAGTATCCATCAATGTCATTCAAACCATTTTCCACATTTCAAACTATTCACAATATTTTTCAATCAATAAATATTCCTCAAACACATTTCCACAATTTAAAATAATGATATACAAATAATCAATATTTATTTCCATTGAAAATAATTCAAAAGAAAGCAGTTGTTGTGCACAAACCTCGATATTTGTCTCTGGTCTTGACTCGTATTTCTTTCCCTTTTCTTTGAGTCCTTGTTAAGCGAGAAACACAATTTGAAGTGTTTGATGCAAATTAAACTATCTCTATCGATGGGGTTTGGTAAATAATGCCTTGAACTCAATTATTCGCTTAATCACCTAATATATCGACCCTCGATGCGTTTTAGGTAAATTAGGTTTTAGTGTCGTTAATATGTCACACTCGATAGGGTTTTAGGTTTGGTATGTTTTACCAAAGTCATTTCCTCGCTTAGTGCATTTTAATGCAAATTGCAGGATTCTGAAAAACTGGTTTGACCTAACCGGACGATCTAGTTCCCTCGGTTTTCGGGTCTCGGTCGAAACTACAAACTTGTAGATCTAGGTCTTATTGCACGCGGTGCAAAATTTCAGGTCAATCCGAGTTAAGTAGACCAAGTTATGGTCATTACACTATTGCTGGTCAAGTGGTACCATTTTAGGTCAATTTTAGGTCAAATTGGTCAATTCTGGTTCAGCCAGTTTTGGACCCGAACTTGTGCAAGTTGTTTGACTTGCTTATGGTCATTTCTGGGCTTTGGTGTCTTCATAAGACTTGTAGGTATGGGTCTTAACTATTCTTGGTTAAAATTTCAGGTCAATTGGACCTGGTTTGAGTGAGTTATGGCCTAAACACTCACTGCTGCCCAATTGGTCATTTTCAGGTCCTAATTGCACCTAATCCGAATTGGTCATTTTTAGGTCACCTTGCAAGCAGAATTTTGGCATGGTTTCTCAATGAAAGTTGGCACATTTTGTGCCTAGTTTCACCTCAAATTGGTCTCATACCAATTGAGGTTACACATTCAAGGTTATAGGCTAAAATATACACTGCCCTCAATATGCAATTCACACCCCAACTTCAAACACATTATTTACCTTGCAAGGTTTACTTC
Organism: Hevea brasiliensis; assembly: GCF_030052815.1. Taxonomy (NCBI): domain Eukaryota; kingdom Viridiplantae; phylum Streptophyta; class Magnoliopsida; order Malpighiales; family Euphorbiaceae; genus Hevea; species Hevea brasiliensis. Next base: position 54,302,494 of record NC_079499.1, read on the forward strand.
CATACCCTATCAAACTGTTTTGGCACATTACCAAAAACATTTTCTACATTACATAAGCATTATTTTGGGCAGATTCAATCACCCTCAACACACCAAATAGCATTCACAATTACAATTTCTAATTACCATTACAAACACACCTAAACATTACAAACCTTACATACACTTTACAACATTAATTTACATACATATCATCAATCCTTTTAGGTCAATATTCTGCCCACACTTCCTTCAATATACACCATCACTCAAGTATCCACAAGCTGCCACAAACCATTCTTCAACATTACATTGCCGTACCAATATACAATTTCCCATCCAAGTGCATAAATCACCATATAAACATGAAGTAAATCACTAGGTTACTAAATCACCATGATCAACATTATTTCTCATCAATTATATGCATATTAAATCATCAAAAACGTGACCCCATGGCTGTCCAAAATGGAAACAACAATAACCCTTCAAACTCACAAATGTCCTTCACCAAACTAACACCCATAACATAAACATGAACTTTAACAAAGGATTTCTCAAAAATGCAAACTTACCTTTATTTGTAACTTGCTAAACCTTCACCAAACTTCCCAAAATTGGTATCAATATCTTCCTTGTGATGTGTAGACAAATTTTAGTGAAGAACACTAAGTGATTTGAGTTGGAATGAAGGGAGTTAAGAGAGCTTAAGTGAAATGGCCATGGATGTTTTCTCTCACCATCAATTCGGCATATTTGATGGAATGGAGAAGATGAACTATCTGGTGGGTTTAGTGGACTTACACCTGCCATACTTAATGTTTAATTAATCCTATAGTGGTCCACTAAGAAGAATTAAATCATATATTAAGTTAACTTTCCCATAATCCACATTTAACCCATGATTTCCACTATTTATTTTAGGTACCACCAAATTAATTTTTCATTTCATTTTCTAAGTGTAATACTATTTATTTTTAATGGACATTTAGGTCAAAAGACACTTCGGGATGTCAAATGACCATAATGCCCCTGTTCGGGTGGCTTTCCCGATTTTTCGGTAACACCGTATTTTGTCTGTTTTTCGATTTCTCACTTTTCTTTGTACTAATTATTTAATTTTTCTTTAATCTTTCTAATGAGATTTATACTTCAATAAGGGTCTATTTATGTCCAAAAAATGTTTTCGGGGTTCCCATGATCCGAGGAGTTAGTCAACGGTCCATGCCGTGACTTCCCGGTGCGGTCACCCATCACTAGGTTTCCCGGCTCACTTACTCGGTTACATTTCTTTACTATGATTTTTCCTTTGTTTTTCTTTTCTTGTATTTCATTATTTTATGTCTCCTCACTCATATTGAGGTACGGTTCTAGGCATCCTAGCTGTCCGGACAACACTAGTCACCGGAGCAGTAGAACGCACTACCGAACTTAGGGGTGTTACAGGTCTGACACTTGTCATTCCAGTCAAATATGACATTCTTGTGTAACAACTTGGTCATTGGAGCAGCTATTAAGGAAAATCCCTTCACAAATCTCCTGTAATACCCAGCTAGCCCCAAGAAGCTTCTGACCTCAGTTATATTTCTGGGAGGCTTCCATTCCATCACTGCTTCTATTTTCTTGGGATCCACCCTAATCCCATCAGCTGACACTATGTGTCCAAGGAATGCAATCTCATTCAACCAGAAGTCATACTTGGACAACTTAGCATACAGCTTCTTTTCTCTCAGGGTTTGCAGAACAATCCTCAAATGCTCATCATGTTCTTCCATGGTCTTGGAATACACCAAAACATCATTAATAAAGACCACAACGAACCGATCTAAGTGTGGATGGAAGATACGGTTCATAAGGTCCATGAATGCCGCTGGTGCATTTGTTAGGCCAAAGGGCATCACTAGAAACTCATAATGCCCATATCGGGTCCTGAATGCAGTCTTTGGCACATCTGCATCCTTCACCCTCAACTGATGATACCCTGATCTGAGATCAATCTTAGAAAATACTCCTGCTCCAACTGATCAAACAGATCATCAATTCTAGGCAACGGATATTTGTTCTTCACAGTCACTTTATTCAACTGCCAGTAATCAATGCATAGCCTCAAAGTCCCATCCTTTTTCTTTACAAACAGCACTGGAGCTCCCCATGGTGACACACTGGGGCGTATGAACCCCTTATCAAGCAACTCTTGCAACTGAGTTTTCAACTCCCTCAATTCAGTGGGTGCCATCCTATAAGGAGCAATGGAAATGGGTGCTTTGTACGGTGTCTCAATATCAAATTCAACTTCCCTTTCTGGTGGCAAACCGGGCAATTCTTCAGGAAATACCTCTGGAAAGTCTCTTACTGTGGGTATATCACTCAGGTTTGGCTTAGCCTGCCTAGTATCCACCACATGTGCTAGGTAGGCTTCACAGCCTTTTCTCATCATTCTTCTTGCAATCGTTGAGATGACATTGAACAAGAAATCATCCTTTCCCCACAAGCGTGATCTCATTACCCTCGGAAGTTTTGGAGAAATTCTCTTCAATTTGCAATCAACGATTGCTGATGGCAATGACAACGGTCCATTCCCAAAATCACGTCAAACTCGTGGAAGGGCAACTCAATCAGTGCCAAGAATTCATACCCTGAATCCTTAATGGGCAACCCTTATACAATTTGTTCACTAACAAACTGTGGCACAATGGATTATTGACCAGAATGTATTGGTCAATCTACCCTACTAGTAACACCCTTTCTATTCGTAAGTTGATGAAAATGTATGATTGAGTGGATCCTGGATCCACTAATGCATGCTGAGATGTATTGTAGAGGAGAACGTGCCCACGATAACGTCAGGGCATCTTGCTCCTCCCGAGCTCTAATGGCATAGGCTCGCAGTGGTGCGTTATCCGCCTCTCTGCTGGCTCGGATGCGGACCTGCATGATGGTCCCACTGCGTCAGTTGCGATTTCCTACCCCTTTATGGTGCGGAGGCGGTGCATGCGCTTGTGTTGGAGCAGTGTAGTAGTTCTGCGTGGGCGGTTCTTCAAGCGATGCTCTGTTGACCCACACCTTAGCGAGCACCGATTACTCTCAACACTCCCCCTTGTGCCACTTGAGGCGGTGTGGACATGCGAGAAGATCTTTGGGGCTGGTCCTCAACCCCATCCTCGAGAGCTACCCACCGATGGTGTGGGTGACCTCTCTTAGGGGTAAAGCGTGGCCAGGCCCCGACCCTGACCTTGTGGCTGACCTGAACTCTGTGCAGGTGGACCCTTGAACTTCTTCCCAAATGCAGGAGATGACTAGACTGACCTGGGCCCCTCTTCTGCTGCCTCTCTCTTCTGGTCTGCTCACTTATTCTAACCTTTTCAACCTTTATTGCAGTTTCCACTAACTTGGTAAAGTCTGTGATTCCCAAGGCAGTGATCATGATCTTTATGTTGTCATTTAGTCCCTCTTCAAATCTCTTGCACCTTTCAGCTTCATTAGGGACTATCTCCCTTCCATAGCGGCTCAATCTAATGAATTCCTTCTCATACTCGGCCACTGACAGCTGCCTCTGCCTCAGGTTAATGAACTCTCTTCTTCTCTCTTCCAGGTATACACTACCCACATATTTCTTCTTAAATTTGGAGAGGAAGAACTCCCAAGTTACAATTTCTGGCTGTACTTCACTGGATACCGTGTCCCACCATTCATATGCATCATCTTGCAACAAAGATATTGAAGGAACGGAAGTGTGAAAAACACAAGATTATACCATTGAATTCAAAAATTTTCACCTAGGGTCACATGCACCATGCAAGATTTATTTTTATCTATTTGATTTCAATGATAAACAACATATTAAAACTCTTTTAATATGTTTTTGGATCTGTATTTGCCATTTAAGATTTTAAAATTAATCAGATTAATTTTAGAACCCTAGATTAAATCAAGAACGATTACACTAACCTCTTGATGTGCTGCAGCGTGTCTGCGCCTTTGAGATTCGTCTTCAGGACACCAGATGTTGTCCCTCTAGCTTGTCCACACCAAGAACACCTATGGCAGCCCTTGAATAGCTTCTAAAGCTTTTTCTATTAATTAGAAAATCAAGTTCTGCCTTTTAAGAGATTAGAGATGTAAACAGGACACTAGAAACAATTTCTAGTGTTCTTAATTCAAGAGATTGATGGCTAATCTCTTTGAATTGATGAGAGATGAAGAGAAATAGCTGGAGAGGCTCAAAGTGGCGTGACAATTGAGAGGAGAGGCTGCTGGTTATGTTTTCTTTTCATAACCACACTTAAATAGCTAGGTTAACACATTAAACCCTAGCCACATATCACCTTTTGATTAGCTCTAGGTTTAAGTGACCCAATCACATTGTGCCAAGTGTCAAACCTATATTTAATCTTTATTTTAATCATCTTACATGATTAAAAAACATTTGGCAAGCTTTATGTGTTATGCCATGTGTCACCATCTCATGGTGCCACGTGTCACACTGTGAAATGACCAAAATGCCCAAGTGTCTTAATTTTGAGTTCTTAATCCAAAATAATTATTTTCTTCTTCTAATTAATTTATATCAAATATAAATTAATTAATTAATCTCTATTAATTAATTTCTCATCAATTAAATTCATATTTAAACACTTTAAATATAAATTTAATTTATACTACACATCCAATAATCTAGATTTGGTTTCAAGTCATGCTAGGGACTTTGCAATTTAATTGCAAACCAAACCTATTTAATTAATCAATTAAACTCTTTAATTAATTAATTAAATCATATTTAAATAGGTAATAACTTGTGTATGTGTGTGACTTACTAGGCTCATCACTAATTGGCAAGGAGACATGATATCAACTCTTAATATCATTAGAACTCTTTCTTACCATAAATGATTTCTCTAAATCATTTTATGAACCTCATAGACCATGGTTAACACCTAGCATAGCATGCCATGGCCACCCAATTAGTAATAAGATTTACCTTAAATGAACCTATAATCATATGTTACCATGCACTAGAATCTCTCTGTTACAAAATCCCAACTCAAGCTGGAGTCATGGTTTATGTCAAACTCCATTTGCTATGAATATTATGTTCTCTTTTAATTCCAGTTCTTGATTAAAAGATTTTTCTCATCATAAACTCTTTTCTGAATAAATCTATCTGTCCTGGCCAGGAACTTGAAACATCAAGAACAATTAAATGAACATAGGATTTTATCTCTATTTACTTAGAGGAACAGATTCCTTCTTGATCAACACCTACCTCCATATATAACTAGCAGGAGCCAACACATGCCCATATACCCATACATAGTACAAGTATGAAAGCGATATCAAACTCAAACTACCTATATACAAGATAAGCTGTGCTATCTCGGGTCTAAAGATTATATGCACGATATGATTTATGACAAAACATTGACAAGAGTAAACTCCATGTGCTTGTCATAAGTGTCACCGGTTCGCCTACTTATCATTTATAAGTGCCTATCATGTTTGTTATATGGCATGAGACTCACCATTCCATCTTATTTATATCTCATATAAATAACTTGGGAACAAACATGAATACAATCTTTCTGGATAAGTCATGTCCTTATTATGAAGTATCCTCGATTGTGAACCTATTTATGATACTTTGTGCTAGAAATATTGTCACTCATATTCTTAACAACTTAAGAATAATATTTCTAACAAAATATCAATGGACCCTTTCTATTACACATAAATATATTATGTAAACGGAAAAGTGGAAATGCCTTTTATTATTAAAAATATGTACAAGATACATACTAAATGATATGCTCTAGGGCATACTACTAACAATCTCCCACTAGCACTAGAGCCATTCATTACAATATCTTAGACCTATCTTCTCAAGATGTCGGTCTAACTGAGTCTATGACATAGGCTTAGTGAATGGATCAGCTGGATTTTCAGCTGATGCTATTTTCTGCATGGCTACATCGCCTCGCCCAACTATTTCTCTGATAATGTGGTAGCGCCTTTCTATGTGTTTGGATTTTTGGTGAGACCTTGGTTCCTTAGCTCAGTATGATCGCTCCATTGTTGTCACGAGGTAATGGAACTAGCGACTCAATGGAAGGAACTCTGTAAGTTACATCACGAACTTCTTTATCCAAACGACTTCCTTTGCGACATCGATGCGAGAATATACTCACCTCGATGAGTGGAATCTACAATGCGTGCTCTGCTTGGAACTCTTCCAACCGATCGCACCTCCATTACAAATGAACACATATCCAGAGGTAGACTTTCTATCATCGATATCGATTGGAAATCGAATCGGATAACCATCCAATTGTAAGTCTCCACCTCCATAAATCAAGAATAAATCCTTAGTTCTTCTTAAGTACTTAAGGATATTCTTGGACTATCCGATGTTCCAAACTGGATTGAATTGATACCGCTAGTCAAACTAACGAGATATGCGATATCAGGCCTAGTACACAACATTGCATACATTAAACTTCCAATAGCCAAGCATATGGAATCTCGCCATCTTATCTCTTTCTTCAGGTGTCTTTGGAGACATCTCTTTAGAAAGGTGGATACCATGTCTCACTGGTAACAATCCTCTCTTGGAATCAAGCATGTTAAACCTCTTTAACACCTTTTCTAAGTATAGACTTTGGGATAAACCAATTATTCTTTTCGCTCTATCTCTATAGATGCGAATCCCAAGAATATAGGTTGCCTCCCCTAAGTCTTTCATGGAGAATGTATTTGACAAACATACCTTTATAGTCGCCAACATACCGTGACATTACCCATCAACGAGATGTCATCCATATATAAGACAAGGAAAGTGATAGCACTGTCACTAACCTTCTTATATACACATGGCTCATCCTCATTTTTGAAAAAACCAAAGGACTTAATGGCTTCATCAAAACGGATGTTCCAACTCCTCGAAGCTTGTTTCAACCCATAAATGGATCGCTTTAGCTTGCATACCTTGGAACCATCTTGGGATTCAAATCCCTTAGGTTGTTCCATGAAAATGTTTTCTTCAATGTATCCATTGAGAAAGGCAGCCTTTTGACATCCATCCGCCAAATCTCATAATCATAGTATCCAGTATTGCTAATAAAATCCTAATTGATTTAAGCATGGCAACAAAGTAGAAAGTCTCCTCATAGTCTATTCCTTGCCTTTGGCGAAACCCTTTCGCTACTAGCCTTGCCTTATAGGTCTCTACCTTTCCATCAGAACCAATTTTCTTCTTGAAAACCCATTTGTTCCCTATAGGTACAATACCTTCAGGTGGGTCAACAAGATCCCAAACTTGATTCTTATATATGGAATCAATCTCGGATTTCATAGCATCAATCCATTTTGAAGAGTCTATATCTGATATAGCTTCTTCATAGGTAAGTGGATCATCTCCATGATCTACTTCTTCATGAGTAGACAACTCTTGTTCTTCTTCATGAAGAAAACCATATCTCACTGGTGGGTGAGATACCCTGGTTGTTCTACGAGGAACAGCTGTAGATGTTTCATCAATGGGTATAGGTTGACTAGATGGATCTATATCCATTTGATCTGTTGGTTGGTCAGAATTCTCCAATTCTAACTCTATTTGCCTTCCTTTGCCTCCTTCTTGAACAAATTGTTGTTCAAGAAATGTGGCATCTTTACTTATCACAACCTTTTGTGGAGTAGGCAAATAAAAATAATATCCAAAACTATCTTTTGGATATCCAACAAATCGACCTCTTTCTGATTTGGTCTCCAATTTATCAGTGTTCAGCTTTTTGATATAAGCTGGACAACCCCAAATCTTAACATGCTTAAGACTTGGTTTTCTTCCATGCCATACCTCATAAGGTGTGGAAGAAACTGATTTTGATGGAATCCTATTCAGAATATATAAAGCTGATTCTAATGCAAATCCCCAAAAGGAGATTGGCATATCAGTATAGCTCATCATACTACGTACCATATCCAATAGGGTATGATTTCTCCTTTCAGATACACCATTCAGCTGTGGCGTTCCTGGAGGAGTCAGCTGAGAAACAATGCCATGCTCTCTCAAGTATTCATCAAATTCAGTACTCAAATATTCACCTCCACGATCTGATCGAAGAGCTTTAATACTTTTTCCTGTTTGATTTTCTACTTCAGATTTAAATTCCTTAAACTTTTCAAAGGATTCATGTTTGTATTTCATCAAATACAAATACCCAAACCTTGATTTATCATCAGTAAAGGTAATAAAATAATGAAAGCCCCCTCTAGCCATTTCTTTAAACGGACCACATACATCACTATGTATTAGTTCCAAAATATTTTCAGCTCTTAGCCCTTGTCCAACAAAGGGTGATCTAGTCATTTTGCCTTGAAGGCAAGATTCACAAGTTGGAGTAGGCTCAGAGCCCAATGAGGATAGAATCCCCATTTTCTCCAATATTGTAATCCTATCTTCTGCAACATGACATAACCTTAAGTGCCAAATATATTTTGAACTTGAGTTGGTTTTCACCATGGCATTGCATTCATTTAGATTGCTATACTCTGGCCAATGGAAACACTTTCTTACTGGTAATGGAAACACTTTCTTATTGGCATTGGAAACACTTTCCTGTTGGCAGTGGAAACACTTTCTTTTGCCTTCATCAGCTTTAGTCTTCCTTTTCTGTTTAGCTATTTTCTTAGAAGGACCAGGAATCTGAGGTTTCTTTTTCTTATTGCCCTTCTTCTTGTTGGACTTTCCAGCAGAAGAAGATGCAACCAAAGCTACCTCTTTTCCTTTATTGCCTGGCATATTCTTTTGGGCAATAACCAGCATGTTGAGTAAACCAGCTAAGGTGCATTCCTGTTGAGTCATATGGAAATTTGTCACAAAATTTCCCAAAAGACCCAGGAAGGGACTGAAGGATCAAATCCGTTTGTAGTTGGAAATCCATGTTGAAGTCAAGATGTTCCAACTGCTCAATCAGCCGAATCATCTTGTGGACATGATCCCCAACATTCTGTCCCTCAGACATCCTCATACGGAACAGCTGCCTAGATATCTCATACCTAGCATTCCTGCTGTGCTCACCATACAACTCTTGTAGGTGAAGGAGGATCTCACTCGCACTCTGTATGTTCTCATGTTGCTTCTGTAACTCATTACTCATGGAAGCAAGCATGTAACACTTAGCTTTCATATCATGCTCCTTCCACTTGTCCAAAGTTTCATGTTCCTCTTGTGTGGCCTCTGGAGGTAAGGGACCAGGAACATTTGAATCTAGAACATATCCTATATGTTCAAGGTTCAGGACAAGTTTCAAATTTCTTAGCCAATCAGACAGATTAGGTCCTGTCAACCTATTGTGATCAAGTATGCTTGCAAGGATATTGGATGGTGGTGGTTGTTTTGTGCTCATTATTATCAGAAAATTAATTGCAGAAATAACCAGATTAATTAGTAAATGTACCATGTAATTAACCAAAATGATTATGGTCTTTTAATCAAATTGGTCCTCCCACTAACTTAGCGAATCCTACACTTCCAAAGTAGAAAACGGAAATCCTAGTTGGATGGATTTCTGTGGGTGATTGAATTCTTATAATTCTATTGATCATCCTCAGGTACATCCATTATTGGAATTACAATGAACTATAAGTGAGCAACTCCTTGCCCATCACATCTCATGTGAGGTTCAATCCTTTACCTAGCCCCTAATGCTCAAAATCTCAGATACATCCATTATTGACTTATCTTGCATTAGTTAAGTTGATCCCATTGAGCCAGTAATTATGCAAATAATTTTAATGTCCTCAGGTACATCCAATATTGGCCACTAAACCATTTACATATTTACAACATCTCATGTTTAACAATTATTCTTAAGAAAATCTCTTAAATTAATTGCATCTCATGCAACTATTTAAAATTTCTTAAAATAATTGCCCCAATGGAGGGCCTATGTTATAATTACTTTAATTATAACATTTCCAACTTAATCATTTGTTTGGAAGATTTTATGGTCATTCTATTTACTATTAAGGTCTCACTTTGCACATTATCCATTTAGCATGCATATATCATATAATTGCATACATTCCCATACATCTCATGCATTCATGGATAAGCAGTAAATATGGTATAATCATGGACTTTCTAAGGGATTCAATTCTGAGCCACCAAGAATTGAATCAGGGCATTCCTAGGTGCATTTCATTCATTCATTTTACAAGAGTTGCTGAAGGAGTACATAATCAACACTTGATCTTGAATTCCTCCCACTGGCCCCACCAATGCTCTTGACCTCCTTGAACTTCTTGCAATCCAATATTACATAGTAATCCTTGGCATACCAAGGCGAATTTACAAGAACTTAAATAAATGAAAATACAACCCAAAAATTATTACAAACTTAATAATACATGCCCAAAATAAATTAAAATAAATTAATTAATTTACAATCCCAAAGAAACATAAAAGAAATAAATCCAATCACATTGGTCTTTTATAGTCCATGATCATCCATCATGTATATCACTATTTAACAATTAAATAAAACATACATACTTAAATTAAATTGAATATCTCATATTCAACTTAAAAATCCAGATTTGAATATGATTCAAATAAATTTAAAAATTCAGATTTGAATCTCATTCAAATAAATTTAAAAATTCAGATTTGAATCACATTCAAACAACTTCAAAAATTCAGATTTGAATCACATTCAAACATTTTTTAAAAAATCAGATTTGAATTACATTCAAATATTTTTTTAAAAAATCAGATCTGAATTTTATTGTATCAATTTTAAAAAATCAGATTTAAATATGATTCAAACAACTTTAAAAATTCAGATTTGATTCACATTCAAACAACTTTTAAAATTCAGATTTGAATCACATTCAAACAAATTTTAAAATTCTGATTTGAATCATAATTTAATTGTGTGATTAAAACAACTAATTAAACACTTTAATTAGTCAAAGAATAGGCTTTAGATCATACAACAATTGCAGAATTAAAAGCCAAACCTTGAATCACCCATGGAACCATTGTTGCCGCCACCAATGGTGGCTTCACCATGTGTGACGCCACATCTCATGATCCAACCATCAATGAATCTCTTGATCTCATGATCAAACACACAATTAAATTATATAATCAACAATCTAAATGGCAAATATAGTGGCTCTGATACCAATTGAAGGAACGGAAGCGTGAAAAACACAAGATTATACCATTGAATTCAAAAATTTTCACCTAGGGTCACATGCACCATGCAAGATTTATTTTTATCTATTTGATTTCAATGATAAACAACATATTAAAACTCTTTTAATATGTTTTTGGATCTGTATTTGCCATTTAAGATTTTAAAATTAATCAGATTAATTTTAGAACCCTAGATTAAATCAAGAACGATTACACTAACCTCTTGATGTGCTGCAGCGTGTCTGCGCCTTTGAGATTCGTCTTCAGGACACCAGATGTTGTCCCTCTAGCTTGTCCACACCAAGAACACCTATGGCAGCCCTTGAATAGCTTATAAAGCTTTTTCTATTAATTAGAAAATCAAGTTCTGCCTTTTAAGAGATTAGAGATGTAAACAGGACACTAGAAACAATTTCTAGTGTTCTTAATTCAAGAGATTGATGGCTAATCTCTTTGAATTGATGAGAGATGAAGAGAAATAGCTGGAGAGGCTCAAAGTGGCGTGACAATTGAGAGGAGAGGCTGCTGGTTATGTTTTCTTTTCATAACCACACTTAAATAGCTAGGTTAACACATTAAACCCTAGCCACATGTCACCTTTTGATTAGCTCTAGGTTTAAGTGACCCAATCACATTATGCCAAGTGTCAAACCTATATTTAATCTTGATTTTAATCATCTTACATGATTAAAAAACATTTGGCAAGCTTATGTGTTATGCCATGTGTCACCATCTCATGGTGCCACGTGTCACCAATGAAATGACCAAAATGCCCTCATGTCTTAATTTTCAGTTCTTAACTCAAAATAATTATTTTCTTCTTCTAATTAATTTATATCAAATATAAATTAATTAATTAATCTCTATTAATTAATTTCTCATCAATTAAATTCATATTTAAACACTTTAAATATAAATTTAATTTATACTACACATCCAATAATCTAGATTTGGTTTCAAGTCATGCTAGGGACTTTGCAATTTAATTGCAAACCAAACCTATTTAATTAATCAATTAAACTCTTTAATTAATTAATTAAATCATATTTAAATAGGTGATAACTTGTGTATATGTGTGACTTACTAGGCTCATCACTAATTGACAATGAGACATGATATCAACTCTTAATATCATCAGAACTCTTTCTTACCATAAATGATTTCTCTAAATCATTTTATGAACCTCATAGACCATGGTTAACACCTAGCATAGCATGCCATGGCCACCCAATTAGTAATAAGATTTACCTTAAATGAACCTATAATCATATGTTACCATGCACTAGAATCTCTCTGTTACAAAATCCCAACTCAAGCTGGAGTCATGGTTTATGTCAAACTCCATTTGCTATGAATATTATGTTCTCTTTTAATTCCAGTTCTTGATTAAAAGATTTTTCTCATCATAAACTCTTTTCTGAATAAATCTATCTGTCCTGGCCAGGAACTTGAAACATCAAGAACAATTAAATGAACATAGGATTTTATCTCTATTTACTTAGAGGAACAGATTCCTTCTTGATCAACACCTACCTCCATATATAACTAGCAGGAGCCAACACATGCCCATATACCCATACATAGTACAAGTATGAAAGCAGTATCAAACTCAAACTACCTATATACAAGATAACGGTGCTATCTCAGGTCTAAAGATTATATGCACTGATATGATTTATGACAAAACAATGACAAGAGTAAACTCCATGTGCTTGTCATAAGTGTCACTGGTTCGGCCTACTTATCATTTATAAGTGCCTATCATGTTTGTTATATGGCATGAGACTCACCATTCCATCTTATTTATATCTCATATAAATAACTTGGGAACAAACATGAATACAATCTTTCTGGATAAGTCATGTCCTTATTATGAAGTATCCTCGATTGTGAACCTATTTATGATACTTTGTGCTAGAAATATTGTCACTCATATTCTTAACAACTTAAGAATAATATTTCTAACAAAATATCAATGGACCTTTTCTATTACACATAAATATATTATGTAAACGGAAAAGTGGAAATGCCTTTTATTATTAAAAATATGTACAAGATACATACTAAATGATATGCTCTAGGGCATACTACTAACAGATATGGCAGCTTCTAAATTTTGCTCTGGAGTGCAGTGGAGTTGTTTTAAAACTCTGCACATTGCATTCAACCAATTCTCATTTACCGCAATGAATCATCTTCTCTCTTGCCAAAGAAGTCCACTGCTCCAAACTTTCTCAATCTTTCCAGGTGTGATTTCGATTGTGGAGGTGGTGGTGGTGGTGGCATTACCCCAGCCATTTGTTTAAAGAATTCGGCCATTTGATGAAACATGGCCTGTGGAGGCTGAGCAGGCTCTGCTTGAGCTGGCGGAGCAGGTTCTCCCATACCCCCAGTCTCAGCTGCTACAGGTGGAGCATGACTCTCCACTTCCTCCTCAACTGCCCTCTGTGATGTAGGGTCCATATCCTATTCAAAATAAGAAAGACAAACAGATCTGCATTAGTGTCACCTCGACTCTTACAAATGCAATGCATGGTATGGACTCAATCTAGGCCCAAAAACGCCTAAACCGTGCTCTGATACCACTAAATGTGACACCCCTTACCCGTGTACAGTATACCCGAGTAAGCAATGTCACATGGTGTACCGGCACACTCTATTATACCTTAATTAATTTTTATCATGGTTTTGAATATAACTTGTGAAATATAATATATTTGAGCCATTTTTCGAAATTATAATTTATTTGAGGTTCCGAAAATTTTAAAGAAAATCCGACAGAGTACAGGCTATACATGGAGAAAACAGTTCTTCGGAACCTGTGAAAAAACACTTCCAATAATCATATTCAATCACCTCAAACTCCAATATCAAAAATCTCAATATTTTTCAATCTCATTTCTCAATCATTCATCTAATGTGATAATCAAGTACAATTCACAAATAAATATTCACATTTTCCATTCACCAACACAATTTTCATTATTTACATGAACATCAAAATACATTACATAAATCCAAATACATATGAGAAAAAAAAAATTAGTTACAAAATACCAAAATGAAACCTAGTGTCCTACCAATGCACTATGGAGGGTGAGGTGACACGGACACTATGCAGAGCTGCAGGATGGACTCACCCAGTCTGCGGTCTACTGGGCTCACGATCAGTATCTCCAGAACCTACGCGTGGCAAAAGCAACGCGCTAAGCAATGATGCTTAGTGGTGCAATAATAAAATAAAAGAAAATAGCAGAAAATAAATATGTATTGAATGTATATGTCTTATTTGTTTTGTATTTGTTATATTCATTTATTTCTTTAACTTTGTCCATTTTCATTCATTTGGTTGCCCAAGTAACCTATACTGGACGACTGGACTGGATAAACGGGTAAACTGGCACTGGGTATCAAGTACCTCGGGCCGTCACACCATCGGTCACATATGTATCTCCCGGTGTGCAACAGAATAGCTAACAAGCTGTAAATAATATTAGGCACGAGGCCAAGTCTCAACACAATATCAAAATGGCTAAAAGCCATAAAATCACAGAATGGCATAATGCCATGTGCAGTACTGCTAACTGAACCCTATTGGCATGCTAAACTATCCAAACCAATCTTGTTAGGTATACTAGGGCATTTGATACCTTAAAATTCTTCAATTTGTGAATTTCAAGTTTTGGTGTTACTATTCACTTCATTAGTCAACAAAAATGTTGACTTTTGGATAGAAAATAGGTGTATTGGTTTTAACACTCCCAATGTACCACATTTTGCATTTAAAACTTGTTGGAATTAATCACCAAATCCATTTCCAAACTTAGCACTAAGGGGCAGAATTTTCAGTTTTTGTACCATAAATTTACTGTTTCATTAGGGACTGTTACAGTGGAAATTTGAGGAAATGGTAAACATGAAAGTTGTTCCTTATTTTGTCTAGTTGAATTTATTTTTTTGAATCACTCCATTTGGAGTTTTGTAGCTCTAGATATGGTCCAAAAACCACAGCTGGCCGGATTGGAAAACTGCAGAATTTACCAAATCTACAGTACAATGAACAGTGACTGTGAGTGCCTTGTTAGACAGGTTCTGGTCATAATTTGGGATAGGTTTCTTCATGAAAGTTGTTTGTCTATATCTTATCTTGTTGCTGTAAACATTTCAGGTCAAATGGACCATTTTACAGTGAGTTATGGCTAAATGAACAGACTGTTCATTTGGTCATTCTGCAGAATCTGCTTGCAGGGTATCCGGATTGGGGCCAACTTTTGGTCCACTTGATTTAGTCTTTTGGGCATGGTTTCTTTAGCAAAATTATGCCATTATATGTCTAGTTTCATGTCCAATTGGCCAAACACCAATTGAACCTACACATCCAAAGATATGGCAGTCCAAACAGGTTGGACTCACAGCCTCCTTGCTGCTGTCACTAGGTAGCCTACCAATTTGGTTTGTAACACTCTAGTTCACTTCAAATTATGGTCAACTTACCTCAAATGGTCACTAATTGACCATGAGAATGTTCACTCACCATCTCATAAGCAAAATCAAATTTTCACTCCCAAAACCCTAATCCCTATTATGAATTTACATAAGATGACTTAATTAACTAACTAATTCACTATCCCCATATATATAAGCTTTAAACATGATCTCTAGTCCACTTTAAGTCCATCAAAACAATCAACCCTATCCCTTCTTTAGGGCTGCTGAAATCCATGGTATACATACACATAAATTGTGTTCATTTGACTTACAAATTTTTACTCCTTTTTAAGTCTCTAACATGGAAATAAAGAGTTTTAGGTATATATGTGCACTAACCTCTTGTAGAGCAGAATTTTTCAAGCTTAAACTTCACTTTCTTTCTTCTTCTTGGCTGCCAAAGGGTTATGCAAGGTGCAAGGATGAATTTTAGTGAAAGGAGTAGGAGGATTTATGGTGAAATGAGGAGAGAAATTGAGCTTGTTGAATGTGTTAATGGGGGTTTGGTCTAGGGCATGGTTTCGGCTGGTTTAGGGAGGAGGAAGATGGTTGTTGCTTTTTAATTTCTTTGGTCTTATTTATCTCTTTTTATTAGCTAATTAAATGGTTGTTTAATTTTGATTGGTGGGAACTTTTAATTGACATCATAATGATGTCATAATTTGCTTTTTATTGATTTTTCTTTTCTTTTCTTTTCTACTAGCTTTACATTAATTTTTCATCACCCTTAATTCATATTTTATGTCATAATAATTATTTACTCAACTGGACAAGTCGGCCAAAAATCGTCTCTGAAGGCGAAATGACCAAAATACCCTCCTTTTGGCTTAACGGGTCAAATTTGTCTGTACCGATTGGAAAAATTTTCTAAATATTTTCTTGGCATTCTAATGCCATAGGAACCTCAATGACCCTTCTATGGAGTCCCAAAAATTATTTTATGAATTTTTACCCGGGTCTAGGGCTCCTAGTTGCGAGAACCGCACCTTCCCTCTGGGTTACCCATCGCTTGGGCACCGGCTCATTTAACTTGGTTGTATTTTATTTCTAAAATTTTTCCTAAATTTTTCTTATTAATATTTGAGTTAATTATGGTCCCTCACTTTAGTTTAAATATTTTTCCGAACATTTTAGCTGTCCGGACCAACATTGGTCACCGAAACAGTAAAATGTACGGAGTTGCTACCGGGAGGGTGTTACATTATCTCCCTTGTCCATATCTATTCACAGGATTTTTTTTTTGTATAACCAACACAAGGAGATTTCTCCCCATTAGTTCGTATTTATGATGTAAATGTACTATATGCATGAAACATTCGAGCAGTTGTACTTATCGAAAAATATTTCAAATTCATAGTTCAAAATTTACTTTAAAACCTTTGCTCTGATACCACTAAAACATGTCGCACCCTACTCCTCGTAAGATGTAACATGCTTCCGTAGTACACCTAATGAACTACCATACTTCGCCTACCAATAACCCATTAAATATACTATAAGAGATTTTGAAATAATTTTTGTTCATTTTTAAGTTGGTGGATAAATTTTTCTCAGATATTAAAAACCTTTATTTAATGTCCAAACATAAATCAAATTTTTAGATATTTAAAATCTCCACAATTTTTACAAAAATTTCGGCAGAGTGCCGTCAGTATTTTGAGAAAACAATTCTTCAAAACCTGAAAATAAAGATACTCCCAATATTTTTCTCAATCACAACTCCATTATTCAATCTCATTTCACAAATCAACACAAGCAACTCAATACACAGTTTAAATTAAATCAAACATTGAAACCTCTCATTAAGGTAACAAAATTAATATTTACATTCATGGGATCATAAAAAAATTTAGTAGTGCAAAACTTTATAAATACATAAAATCTCAAGATAACCTTATAATAATTTGTATTTCATTACAATCCAAAAATATATTATAAAAGAGTTGGTACAACAGCTCAAAGTAAATTTTGATACATACAATTACAGAATTACATCAAAATCTAAAGTACAAGGATATACCTATGATATACTCGAAGATAGTCTCATTATGCCTTTTAGTAATCTTGCTCAGCTACTTTATATTTTCTTTCACCTGCGACAGCATACAAAGCTATCACTGAGTGGTGAACTCAGTGGTGCACAAACTAATAATTTAAAACTTAATACAAGTTATGCTTGACAATTCATAACAAATAAAAATTTAAAATTTCTAAATTCTTCAAAATTCATGATATTCAGAAATCAATATTTTCATTCATGCAAATTATTCATTTGAATAACATTTTGATCAAATAGTAACTATTTATTTACATTTCTTTTAAATCCCGAAATAATACAAAAATATTTTGAATCACTGACAAATTATTTATTTTAACCACAATTTATCAAACTATGCATAATTTAAAGGGCGTTGCCAACAATTCACACAGTTAAACCCATGACCCAAAATTCAAATAGATGTCGTGTTGTACACCACTGACATTTCACACACTCCCAATAACCGAGGCTAAAAAGGAGGAGAAAAGACTAGCTAGTATATATGAGTACTCATTCAAACTCTTCCCCAACTGGCAAGCCAGAGAGGAAGGAACTCGCCCCATCTAGTGGAGGAGATATCTCACTAGACAAGCTAATAAGAATTCACAACATATTTTGCCATGTCAACTGTGGTTTCAAATCATATTTAAAACAATTTCTATTTACATAGTGTTTACAAATCATCAACATATTTAATCATCATAAATTCATGCTCAAGGTTGGCAACACATCAAACTTAAAATTTACAATCCTCAAAACCATGCAATAAATCCTTAAATGCATAAGAAAATTTACATTTAATTTATACAATTTTATTCAACAAATTAAAATCCTCAACACAACAAAACTATAAATCATAAAATAAACTTGTTCAAATCAATTTAGAAGTGAAAAGTAACAAAATAGTTAGTTGTGCACAAACCTTACACGAGTTGCCTCTCGGCCTTGACTCGATGTCTCGGGTTCTTTCCCAGTATTCGTTTCTGCTGAAACACACAGTTTCACAGTGTTTCAGTATCACCATTTATCATAACTCCAAAAATAAATTCAAATCTACTTATACCTAGCTTTAATATGCTAAACTTGACGTTCTTTAAAATTTGTATTTCGGGGTTACTTGTTACACCTTACCCCTCTGTAAGGTATAACATGATCCCGTAGAATACCTAATGAACTACCGAACTTCACCTACCGATAACTCATTAAGTACCCTACAAGGGATTTTAAAACAATTTTCTTATTTTTGATAAGTGGTGAGCATTTTCTAATAGGTATTTAAAACATATGATTAAAAGTAAATCAAATTAATATTTTTGGTCCATTTTGTTTTTACGCAAATTTTATAAAAATTTTGACAGAGTTCCCTCTGTATTTTGAGAAACCAGTTCTTCAAATACCTGAAATAAAAGCACTTCCAATAATTTCCTAACCACTGCTTCAAATTCATACTCAATCTCAACCAATTTCTCAAATTCACAAGTTCAATAATTCTCAAAATACTGTCAATTAATATCATTCATATTTTCTTAGAAACAAAATAATTTAGATACATCATTACAAGAAATTTACATTAAGAAAATCCAAACTAAAATTTATTACAACTTTATACAAACTTTATACAAGCTGCTCAAGACCGATTTTACATGTCCATACAATTACGTGCAATATATACATCAAAAGAAATATTTACAGTCAAGGTATAAATTATACCCGATAACTTCTAGCAGGTAGCTCCCCTGCCCTCAGCAGCTCAATCTGCTGCTCCTCTAGTCTCTATATCTGCGACAGCATACAAAGCTATCACTGAGTGGTGAACTCAGTGGTGCACAAACTAATAATTTAAAACTTAATACAATTTATGTTTGACAACTCATAACAAATAAAATTTTAAAATTTCTAAATTCTTCAAAATCCATGACCTTCAAAAATCAACATTTCCATTCATGCAAATTGTTCATTTTGAATAACATTTTGATCAAATAGTAACTATTTATTTACATTTCTTTTAAATTCTGAAACAATACAAAAATTTTTGAATCACTGACAAATTATTTATTTCAATCACAATTTATCAAACCATGCATAATTTAAAGGGCGTTGCCAATAATACACACAGTTGAACCCATGACCCAAAATTTGAATAGATGCCGTGTTGTACACCACGATATTTCACATTCTCCCAATAACCGAGGCTAAAAGGGAGAAACAAAGACTAGCTAGTATATATGAGTACTCATTCACATCATTCCCCAACTGGCAAGCCAGAGAGGAAGAAACTCGCCCCATCAAGTGGAGGAGTTATCTCACTAGACAAGCTAATGAGAATTCACAACATATTTTGTCATGTCAACTGTGGTTTCAAATCATATTCAAAACAATTTTTATTTACAAAGTGTTTACAAATCATTAACATATTTAATCATCATAAATTCATGCTCAAGGTTGGCAACACATCAAACTTAAAATTTACAATCCTCAAAACAATGCAATAAATCCTTAAATGCATAAGAAAATTTATATTCAAATTATACAATTTCATTCAATAAGTTAAAATTCTTAACACAACAAAATCATAAATCATACAATAAATTTATTTCAAATCAATTTGGAATTGAAAAATAACAAAAGAGTTAGTTGTGCACAAACCTCAAATGAGTCGCCTGTTGGCCTTGACTCGACTCCTCGGGTTCTGTTTCGGTATTCTTTTCCACTGAAACACACAATTTTATAGTGTTTCAGTACCATAATTTAACATAAATCCAAAAATAAATTTAACTTCACTTTTACCTAGCTCTAACGTGCTAAATTTGACGTTCTTGAAATTTTGTGTTTTGGGTTACTATTCACTGCACTATTCAAGTCAAATTGTTGACTTTTTAAGGCTTAATAGGTATGAGAACTCCAACTTCACCCACATACCACATTTTGGCTATTAAACTTGTTGGTTTTGGTCATTTTCTCAAAGCTTAAGTCATTTTGGCAAAATTGCCAATTTTCGGTTTTGGTGCTCCGAAGTTGCACTGTTCCATTGGTCAATCTACTGTTGGAATTTGGTAAAACTTCCTTCATAGAAAATGTTCCTTATTGTCTTAAGTGTATTCTCATTTTTGGTTCACAAACCCTAAGTCCCAAAACCCTAACTCACTAAGTTGTTTCATTTAACCAATTCAATGCCTATATACATGCTTTTTTAACTCTATCAAGCTCATATACACCTTTAAATCCATCAAATTCATGCACACACATCAAAACCCTAGCTAGATGACTTTTGCTTTAATCCTCCAACAATTAATTTCTTTTCATTTTAAGTTTATTTACAAGCTCAATAAGTTAGAAATGTAAGAATCAAACTCAAATTATCAAATTTGATTACTAACCTTTTATGTAGAATTTCCAAGTCTTTATTTCTTCAATTTTTCCTTTTATTTCTTGCTCCAATCTTCTTTTCAAGACTCAAAGACAAGGTTTAACATGAGGAACTAGGAAATTTATGGTGTAATTTATGGTTTTAAAAGCTTAAATATAAGTTTTAATGGTGGAAAAATAAAAAAAAAAAGGGAGAGGAGAGCTTGGAAGAGAGAGAAACGTATGGAAGATGAATGTTTTCTATTTTTTTTTCTTTTCTTTTTCTTTTATATCTTTAGTCTTATGGAAGACCACAAAAGCTAATTTAATAAATAATTTAATTAATTTATTTATGGCATCATGCATGAGGTCATGCATGATGTCATCACCCTTGACTTTTCCATCTTCTTCTTTTTTTTTATTTTTTTTATTTTTATTTTTCTATTAGTTCTTTAATTTAATTCTCGATTCCGAAATTTTCTTTTCTCCGTTTTTATTTGACAGTTAGGTCAGGAGTCAGCTCTCGGGGTCAATTAACCAAATTGCCCCTCGCCGGTTCATCCCGGTTTGTAAATAATCCAATATTTCTTCCGGCTCCCTGACCTAATTATTTGACTGGCTTAACAATTCTTTTTCATGATTTTCTCTTTTCCACTGTGTTCATAAGGGTCCTAAGGACCGCGGCGTCACATTTTACGGTTCGAAATTTGAGTTTAAAACAACTTCGTTGTCATTCCCGAGGAGGTCACTCATCGCTATGACTCTCGGCTCGTTTAACCTCTTATGTTCTGTTTTTCTTATTTATAGTTAACTAATTAAATATTACTAATTATTTGTGTTTATGGCTTCTCTAGTTATCTTAAGTATGGTTCTAATCCCCTTAATTGTCCGGACCGACACCGGTCACCGGAACAGTGAAATATACTAGGCTATACAAATAGGGGTGTTACAATTCTCGCCCCCTTAAAATAATTTCGTCCTCGAAATTGTGTTCACTATCTGTCCTCAAATAGTCATACATATTGTTTTCTCGTGTTTTTCTCACATTTCTGCGTAGCTTCATAATCGGGATAATGGTCTGTAGCACTTTAACCAATACTATTTAGTCATCAATTGCTTACCTCGTGTGCCAATTTTCTTATAAGCTTATGTCATAAGTTAGATTCAATTTCATTTCAGTTTTAGAGGTGAGCAAATCTGTGTGCTAGTGGATCCACTCTTTCTAGGACCTCGTATGATCCTATGGGTGAGAACTTAGTTTTACTCTTTTCTTATCAAATCTCTTGATTATTTGATACAACCTTCAGTTTAGTTTAGAATATTTTAGTCTCTTCTTGTTATTGTTTTAATAATTATTTTCCTTTATAGTCTTTTTTCTTAAATGACCTTGTTAGTCATATATGAACTGCTTATCTCTTTCTTGGCCATAGGTCCATAACCATTATCTTACTATCTCCATTTATGACCAAGGCCTATGTGTCATTTTGCACTATTTTGTTTGCTTTTGTTTAACTTATTTCCTTCTTGATAAAATAGTTCGAGATATCATTACGCATCTTAAGTAAGTTGTTTGCCCTGGTGGCAAATTCTCATCTAGTGTTTTTCTCATTTCTTACTGTTCTATTTGTTTCTTTTCATTCCACAACTTAACTTTCATTATTTTATTCCTCAATCTTATCTTCTTCCTTAACTTGGCTGTCGAGTCGTAATTTAGTACCTCTTATCGTCCCTAATAAATCCACTATACTTCAATATTACTTGATTTGGTCCTCTGACCATTCTAGTCAACACTTTAACTAATATTCATAATGTTTCTTTATTACATTCGCACTAACTATTCTAATTTTTACTTTCACAACTCTTTTATCTATCAATATTCTATAGCTTATTTTCCGCTGGTTTGTGATCATTACCTTTTTTTTTTTTTTTTAACCATAAACAATTCTTTAATCTTAAGAAGGGAGTCTACCAGACTCTCCTATTTCCCATGCTATTCAAAAGTTCCACTTGAGTTCTAATCTAATCCTTATGATCCGCACAATAAAATTGTGCTCTTCCTAAAGAATACCTGGCCAACTAGTTCCTATCGAATTACTGTTATTAGTAGAATATCATTTCTTAACTATTTTATAAGTTATAATTGTCATCCATAGCATCCTATCTCTTCTAGGGAAACAAAATTATATTTTGTATCTTACCGTTACACAAATAGAATATTGTTCCTTACTAAACTTTGAGCAAAAGATCCATTGCAATATCAAAACAACTATAAACCCCATATCGGAGATTGGAAGACTTAGCCCTATAGGTGTTATTTTAAAATTTTTACCATGCTAAAATCTCTAGTCCCATAGCAATTCTTGATGTATTGTAATTCGTAATAGGGTAACGGAGTCTTTAACTCTCACTACCTTGCAACCATGATATTTTGATATTCTAATTATAGAGTTTTAAATCCTGAATTAGGATTTTCAAACTCAGTTCTAGTAATAAAACTCTATTCTGGCATTTTTATACCAGAGCGAAAATCATTCTTATCCTTGTGTACTATTGGGTAGTACGTAGCTCTACACAATAAATCTCAAGTCAATACTATAATCTACAGCTTACAGTACAAACATCAAGTATATTGCATAGTTACCACGATACATCCCTGTCACAAGGGATTTTGCGGTCGCCTGAACGAACCCTCACCGAAGTGGGAAAGAGTGAGGAGTCGCCACCTTAGTTTTGAGGGAAACTAAAGAAAACCATTTGTGAAAATAAATTGAAATGAAACCACTTCAAGACAGAGATTCTAGGTTCGGGGTCCGTAAACGGGTGGGGAAGGTGTTAGGCACCCCACCTCGTCCCTTAATAAGGGTAAGTAGATTTAACTTTGCATTAGTTAGAAGGGCTCGGATGGACATGTTAATCCTTTTAACTAAAGGAACATTTGATTTTTCACTAAAGTTGGATCACCCAGATACATAAGTAAATGGGACAACCTTAGTGAGTTACTGTTGTATGTTAATTTTATTTGAAAGGAATATTTTATTAAAATTTAATTTAAGAATCGGATAAGAACTCTTATCCAAACTCTTTAATATTTATTAAAATTTTGAGTTGAGATCGGATAAGAACTCTCCTCCGATCTCTATTAAGTATTTATTTGAAATTTTGAGTTGAGACCGGATAAGAACTCTCTTCCGATCTCTATTTAATATTTATTAAAATTTTGAGTTGAGATCGGATAAGAACTCTCCTCCGATCTCTATTTAATATTTATTAGAATTTTGAGTTGAGGCCGGATAAGAACTCTCCTCCGATCTCTATTTAATATTTATTAAAATTTTGAGTTGAGACCGGATAAAAACTCTCCTCCGATCTCTATTAAGTATTTATTTGAAATTTTGAGTTGAGACCGGATAAGAACTCTCTTCCGATCTCTATCAAATTAACAGGAACCTGAATGGGATCTTTCCGATCTCCCGAATTTTAATTTCAGCTACATGTCATAAGGACCTGAAGCTAAGAATTCTGGCGTTCAAAGGTGCTGGGGATAAGGCTTCTTTTAACTAATTGGTATTTTGTGACTAAATAAGGGAAGACTGACTGAATTTTGCTGACCTCCCCTAAGGTCATTTTACTAATACCTATTAATGTCCGATTATTCTGTTTCATTTACTTTGGCTTTATTCCACTTTATGGCATCTTGCCGAATTACCGTTTACGTCAGCCTAATAGTTGGACTATTTTCCTGACGTGTTATTCAAGCTCTCTCTCTCTAAAGAGACCCTTAAGTTGCAGTTACCTACGTTTTACCCAACCACTTATACGCTACTAGGAACTAGAAAATTTGCATTCAGAAATGACGAAGGTTAATAAAATGATGGACTGATCACTAAAGAAATAAACTCGAGAGTAACATTCTTTAAAGTTCTTTGGCACTAAATGAACTTGGAGAAAATCACATGCATAAAAAGAACAAAGAAAATGTGAAAAGTAAACGTAAACACTTAACAAAACGGCAATATGAGCTCTTACCTGTAAGGAGCCAAATCTATTGAAATAACTACGGGGTGACAAATAGTAATAAGACAGCAGACTGATTAGCTTGAGGGCTGATGTTCGCTAGAATCAAGGATGCTTAGCTAAAATGCAATCAAATCAAGATAAAAACCGAGTGAAATGAAATTGAGCTTGGATAAAGGGAATGAAGACAGAGATAATAAAGGGCTGAAAGTGAGAGTGTGACCAGATAATGAACAAACTGAAAATGTAGAGTTTCAGTATTCAGAATCCTTTTCAAGAAAACACTTCAGAAAACTAGTTTCAAAAGTCTTTCTAATCAAAACTTCAAAGTAGCAGAGTAACAAACTGAATCAAGTTTCAGAGTTCTTCTGCTATAATAACTACCTTTCTTTTTTTGCCCGTCCCCTGAACAGTTTTTCATGCAGGTATTTATAGGAATCGAGTGCTCCCCATGAAGGGTTAGGATTTATTTTGAGGGAGATGGAGGGTCAAGATCTTGAAGGACATGATCGGATGCTTGAGAATTAAAGAGAACCAAAATGAATGGCTGAGATTATTCTTCAGAATATTTGTCCTTT
This sequence comes from Hevea brasiliensis, assembly GCF_030052815.1. NCBI lineage: Eukaryota > Viridiplantae > Streptophyta > Magnoliopsida > Malpighiales > Euphorbiaceae > Hevea > Hevea brasiliensis. The sequence goes on from NC_079499.1 coordinate 54,328,130, forward strand.
TCTTCTTTCAATCTGACGGTCTTAAATCCTATTGTCCGGAACGATCTGAGGGCTAAGAGTGAAAGACGTTGGTCTTGTCGTCTTCTCTCTTGATCCAAGGGTTCCGAGTTCGTCCTTACAAGTGAAATCAACGGTGGAGATTGGGATGTACAGGACTGTCATGACATATCCTGGCACTTGTCAGCATTGCGGGCGATTCTTAGGCGTGCGGTGGAGATCTCGTCTGCCACGCTTTAACTACCTCGGCTCTGATTCTGACGACGGTTATTTGGGATGTGTCTTATTCTTTTTGCCTTTCGATCCCTCCCATGCTCCTATTCCGATCTCTCTTGCTGATCCCGCATTTTCCGATCTCTATTATTCCGATCCCTAGAGATCGCCCAAATGATGTAATCCGATCTCTTGGAAACAAAAGTCAATTCTCATCTTGTTATTATTGCATTGATTATTTTCCGATCTCTGATGTGTTTATCCGATCTGGTTCCTAACTGAACAACCCTTAACTGATCCAATATGCCGATCTCTAATTAGCTGCTCTCTTTATGGAATTTGGAGTGTTCGAGAGACGTGTCAGAACAGCTGACGAATCCCGTTACCCGATGCATTGCCTGGGACATCGTGAGCATTAAAGGCTCGGACGAGTATAAATAGGGGTAAAGGGTTAGCCATTTGCTCACTTATGCCATTTTCTGTCTCTCGCGAGCAATTCCAAAATTCTCCCGATTTTTCAAGCTCTTCCGACTCCGTTCAAGCTCTGGTAAGGGTTTTAATCCTTCTTTTAGCTTTAAGTTTTTTTGTTTTCCGTAAAAATGAGCGGCGTCGAAGGTCAGAGAGCAGCAAGCCCACCTTCCATCCATGTTTCATGGTCGTCTGATGAAGAAGAGGTGGTCGGGCCGAGCACACAACCAGAACCTCTTAGGGTCTCCGTTCCAGCTCGGGGGCGGATCGCACCATCAAGGCATGCACCTCCTTCAGGGAGGGAGAATCTCCCTATGGATGAGCTGCCATCGATCTTGCAAGAATCCGATCTGCAATCGTTTAGCCAGGAGTACAATATTCGTCCTGATTCGTACAAACTTATCCAGTGTCACGGCGATCACCGAGTCGATCACTTCTTTGAAGAGAATGACATGGTTATGGTATACGAGGAACAATTAAAGGCCGGTCTTCGGTTCCCTCTGGACGACTTCTTCAAGGAGGTCCTAAAACTTCACCGAGTGTGCATTGCTCAAGTTCACCCTAACTCGTGGCGGATCTTAGTAGCCTTCTGAGGCCTATGCTGAGCTAAGGGAATCAGACCTACGGCTAAGGTGTTTGCCTAACTGCACAGGCTAACTCGCCAAAAGGACGACGAGCACTGGTTCTTTCAGGCGAAGCCTCATTGCGGGCTCTTCACCGATCTGCCCTCCTCCCTTAAAAATTGGAAGAGCCGCTTCTTTATTCTGAGGAGCAAAAATCTGACCTGCTTTGAGGACTTCCCCCGTAGCTGGTGGCACCAGGGGCCCTTGCTTCCGAAGCGCATTACCCTGAACCAGGAGGAAAGCTTAATAGTGATGGATCTGAAGAATCAGGCTGCCACTCAAAAGTATTCCTGTTTAGATGCGGTGACTACAGAGCTGCACCATTGGACCATACAGCTGCTCACCGGCCAAGATCGCGAACTTCCGCTCTTTGACCTCGGCACTAGTATTTTCTACATTTCAGATCTCTGGGCCTTAGCGATCTCACTGACCTCTTCTTTGTGCAGGTATGGCGGGTGATGAGGGTTCCAGGAAGTGGAAGAAAGAAAGAGAGATCTCCCGGAAAATAAAGGAGATGAAGCTTTCGGAAATGCTTCGAACACCCGGTCATGAACCTAGGGAGGTACAAGGGGACCCGCCCCGACCTTCGGGGCCGCCGATCACTGAAGCTGTCCGATCTCCTCCTCAACAGGAAGAGCCGCCTCCACCTCCTCCAGTTGCTCCAATCACAGAAAGGGGTCCTTCTCAATCTTCTGTGAGAGCCTCTTCTCGTGGCGCTCAAACGTTGATCGAGTCCCTGAAGAATAACCGGACTGTTCTGGAGAACCCCGGTTTTGCCAAAGTCTTGGGGTCTTCCATCTGCCTTCGGGAGGATTGGGACAGACTGTCTCCGGACAACCTTGACGATATCCTGACCCGATCCATGAGTCTGAATGTAGAGTGTCTGGTGAACCAGCACATAGTTCGGGAAAAGGCTCATCGCCTGGGTAAGGAGATCGAGAAGAAGAATCAGGAAGTGGCTTCTCTTCGATCCCAACTCCTATCCACTCAGGATTACATATCTCAAGTTGAGGGGCGGGCGAAGTTCTATGAAGACAGCCGCCGAACGCCTCATGTTCCGCCGAAAAGGATCGTGCTCTCGGGGAAGTCCAGGCGCTTCGGACCAACGAAGCTTCTCAGGTCGCTCAACTTATCGAGGAGCTTAAGGCAAAAGACGAAGAAATGGTGACAGGGATAGCTGGTGCCTATGTGAATGCTCACAAGGACCTCTTGGCCGAACTCCAGAAGCGTTACCCAGAAGAGGACTTCTCTTGGATGGCCGACCTGGCTCCCGGGGGCGAGGGTGAGGATAGTGAAGAGGAGGGAGAGGATGAGCGAAATGTAGATCAGGCTGGGGGTGATCCCCCAGTCGAATAACTTGTACAAATTTTGCAATGAAATGAAATAGAATGCCTTTTTGTTCGATGAATGGTTGTGATCGGAAAATTTCTAAACCGTTGTTTGTCTGAGTATATTGAAATAACTGGAAGCGATTATTATCCTAAGTATGAGAGATCGGAAAACACAATATGCATGAGATTGGTAAAGAACCAACGTTAAACAGAACTTAATTGAAAATTTGGCTTGAACATCTAAGATCGGGATCTTCATAAAACCGAATTAGAAGCTTAGCTCGATTATTCCTAAACTTTTAAAAGGGAGGTCGACCATGAATACTGGCAGCAAGGATCTAGTGTTAACTCAATCTTGTCTGACAAGAGAGATCGGGAATATAGTTAACTGGTCAGGATATTCGACAATTGGCTTGAGAGATCGGTGAATGATTTGAGAGACCGGTAAGGCTTTAACGGATACGAGAGCTTAGCATTGACTCAACTCTCTGTGAAGAGAGATCGGAACTGTGATTAGATGGCAAGGAGAGACTTAGTGCTAGGGATCGGTTTCGAAGTTTGTTGATTCTGGGGATCGGCCAAAATATGGTGTCGACAGCTGCCCCTCTTTACATAATTTTTATCAAAGGGAAAAGAATTTCCCGTGTAAGAATTATGTAAAGATTCAGACCCATATTTTGGACTATTAAGTGCTCGAAGTTAGGGAACTAAAGCATACCTAAATCAGTGACCTAGAGATAGGCAACAGAAGTTAAAAGACTAGAAAATTAAAATCAACTTGGATCAAGGAACTAGAGGTCGACAACAGGAAATGTAAATTGCTAGAAATTAAAATCGACTTAGATCAAGGAACCAGAGGTCGACAACAGGAAATGTAAATTGCGGGAAATTAAAATCAACTTAGATCAAGGAACCAGAGGTTGATAACAGGAAATTTAAATTGCGGGAAATTAAAATCAACTTAGATCAAGGAACCAGAGGTTGATAACAGGAAATTTAAATTGCGGGAAATTAAAATCAACTTAGATCAAGGAACCAGAGGTTGATAGTGGGAAATTAAAATCAACTTAGATCAAGGAACCAGAGGTTGATAACAGGAAATTTAAATTGCGGGAAATTAAAATTAACTTAGATCAAGGAACCAGAGGTTGATAACAGGAAATTTAAATGCATGAAATTAAAATCAACTTAGATCAAGGAACCAGAGGTTGATAACAGGAAATTTAAATTGCAGGAAATTAAAATCAACTTAGATCAAGGAACCAGAGGTTGATAACAGGAAATTTAAATTGCAAGAAATTAAAATCAACTTAGATCAAGGAACCAGAGGTTGATAACGAGAAAAGTAAATTGTGGGAAATTTAAATCAACTTAGATCAATGAAACCTAGGTTGATAATAGAATATTTAAATTGCGTGAAATTAAAATCAACTTAAATCAAGGAACCAGAGGTTGATAACTGAAATTTAAATTGCAAGAAATTAAAATCAACTTAGATCAAGGAACCAGAGGTTGATAACAGGAAATTTAAATTGCAAGAAATTAAAATCAACTTAGATCAAGGAACCAGAGGTTGATAACAGGAAAAGTAAATTGCTAGAAATTAAAATCAACTTAGATCAAGGAACCAGAGGTTGATAACAGGAAATTTAAATTGCAGAAAATTAAAATCAACTTAGATCAAGGAACCAGAGGTTGATAACAGGAAATTTAAATTGCAAGAAATTAAAATCAACTTAGATCAAGGAACCAGAGGTTGATAACAGGAAAAGTAAATTGCTGGAAATTAAAATCAACTTAGATCAAGGAACCAGAGGTTGATAACAGGAAAAGTAAATTGCTGGAAATTAAAATCAACTTAGATCAAGGAACCAGAGGTTGATAACAGGAAATTTAAATGCGGGAAATTAAAATCAACTTAGGTCAAGGAACCAGAGGTTGATAACGGGAAATTTAAATTGCAGGAAATTAAAATAAGCAGGAAATTTAAATTGCACTCACAAAGCAAGCCTAATCCTGACACAAGAAGTTCTTCCCCAATGAAGTGTACTTAACAGAATCCCGAAGACCAATGACGAATGGAGGACGAGTTGCAAGACTTGACCTATAGCCTTGTTTCTTCAAATGCCCCATTTATGTTTTTGAGACTTTCTCCCGAAAAGCACCCTCGCGGGTTTTCACTTCCCCTTCGTCTATATGACTAGAAGCGCCCTTTCAGGTTTTCACCTCTAGTTTTTTTTTTTTTTTTTTTTTTTTTTAGGCATTCCCTGCAAATCTCATAGTAAAGTACGTGAGGTTATCAATTGTCAAATCTTAATCTTATGGCAAAAATTTTAACTGATTTAAATAGCGCATTAAATAACGAGATTGCAGAAAGATAAATATAAGGGAAAGATAGAAACATGGGGAATGAAGAGTGATTTTATTACGGTTTAATATAAACAAAGAAGAAGTCTCAAAGAAGAAGGGTACAAGGATAGATCTCACATATTCCCTGCGGCTGATTTTGAAATCCCTTAAATGCCATTATTTCAAGTTCTCTGAAACCTCATGCCGTGACAGTTCCCTCTTCATCCTGGTTTCATACCCCCCCATTCCTTATTTCTCCCTTTTTGTTCTCGGGATGCCCTTTCGGGTTTTCACCCCTAGATTTTTTTTTTTTTACTCACTTTTTCAGGATGCCCCTTTGGGTTTTCATCCTTCACTCGTTTTACAGAAAGCGCCCCTTCGGGGTTTTCGCCTTCTTTTACACATTTTGCTAGGAGCGCCTTTTTGGGTTTTCACTCCTACTTTTTTTTTTTTTTTTTTTTTTTTTAGGCATAGTATCTCTTGACGGTGTCAGCATTCACAGGTCTCGGAAACTCTTCACCGTCCATGTGGGTCAAAATCAAGGCTCCTCTAGAAAATGCCTTTTTAACCACATAAGGTCCCTCGTAGGTTGGTGACCATTTGCCCCGGGGATCATTTTGATTCGGCAGCACTTTCTTCAGAACTAGGTCCCCGGGTTGGAATTCGCATGGGCGAACATTTTTATCAAATGCTCTAGCCATCCTCATCCGTATAATCGCCATGACATGTCACGCTAACCGTTTCTCATCCAGCAAGTTTAACTGATCCAACCTTGACTGGATCCATTCTGACTCATCAATTCCTGAATCCTTCAGAATCCTTAGGGAAGGAATTTCAACTTCAATAGGCAATACTACTTCCATGCCGTAAACCAGCGAGTATGGAGTTGCCCCGGTTGAGGTTTTCACGGAAGTTCGGTATGCTTGAAGAGCGTAGGGAAGCATATCATGCCAATCCCTATACGTGACCGTCATTTTTCGAATTATCCTCTTGAGATTTTTGTTTACAGCTTCCACCGTTCCATTCATCTGGGGATGGTATGGAGAGGAATTGAGGTGTCGGATTTTATATTGATCACACAATTTTTGAATCTTTGGACCATTCAGATTCTTGGCGTTGTCAGTGACGATTTCATTAGGGAGGCCATGCCGACAGATAATATTGTTTCTGAAGAATTTGAGAAACGTATTCTGTGTGATGTGCGCATAGGATGTCGCTTTGACCCACTTGGAGAAATAGTCGATGGCTACAAGGATGAATCTGTGCCCATTGGATGCCTTGGGATTGATGGGGCCAATCACATCGATGCCTCACATTGCGAAAGGCCATGGTGAGGCGAGGTTGAACAATTTGTGAGGCGGAACATTTATTGGATCTGCGTAGATCTGACACTTATGGCATTTCCGGAAATATTCGATGCAGTCCTTTTCCATTGTAGTCCAAAAATATCCCCGTCGCATGATTTGCTTAGCCATCATGTGCCCATTGGCATGGGTTGCACAATTTCCTTCATGAGTCTCAAAAAGGATTTTCTTTGCCTCTTCTACCTCCACACATCTCAATAGCTCACCGTCGGACCCTCTCTTGTATAGGGTTTCACCACTGGGGAAGTAACCCAATGCTAATCTCCGAAGCATCCTCTTTTCGTTTCGGTTCGCCCCTGAGGGGAATTCTCTGGTTCTGCAGTAGACCAGGATGTCATGATACCAAGGTTTACCGTCGGGTTCTTCCTCAATCATGAAGCAATAAGCTGGCTCATTCCTTGCCTTAATCTTCAATATCTGAGTCATCCACCCTTCTTCCATTTGGGCCATAACAGCTAAAGTAGCCAAGGCATCAGCAAATTGATTCTTGTCTCAACTAAGGTGAGTGAAAGAGATCTCTTCGAACTTCTTAATCAGCTCCAGTAGGTACTTCTGATATGGGATCAGCTTGGGATCCTTGGTTTGCCATTCTCCCTTGACTTGATAAATAATCAGGGCCGAGTCTCCATATACCTCCAACTTCCTGATTTTCATTTCGATGGCAGCCTGTAGGCCCATCACACAAGCTTCGAATTCCGCGACATTGTTGGTGCAGTCAAATCTCAACTTAACAGCTATCCGAAAGTGCTTCCCATCAGGGGATATCAATACTGCTCCAATTCCATTACCTGAAAAATTGACAGCTCCGTCGAAATACATTTCCCATACATCGGCTGGCCCCCCTTCTTCGCAGTCTACTTCATTAATATGCTCATTAGGGAACTCAAAATCCAGAGCTTCATAATCTTGGATAGGATTTTCTGCTAGGAGGTCAGCGATCTCGCTACCTTTCACCGCTTTCCGGGTCATGTAGACTATGTCGTATTGGGAGAGTATAACCTACCACTTGGCTATCCTACCCGGCACGAATGGGCTTTCGAATACGTACTTGATAGGATCCATCCTGGAGATGAGCCATGTCTTGTGATTCAACATGTAGTGCTTGAGGCGATTTGTTGTCCAGGCTAACGCGCAGCAAGTCTTTTCTAAGAAAGAGTACCTTGACTCACATTCGTTGAATTTCTTGCTCAGGTAATAAATGGCCCTCTCTTTTCGGCCGGTATCATCATGTTGTCCCAAAACACATCCCATCGAGTTTTGCTGGACTGCCATGTACAGGATAAGAGGCCTCCCCGCCATGGGGGGAACCAACACTGGTGGGTTTGACAAATACTGCTTGATTGTCTCGAAAGCCTTTTGACAAACTGAATCCCATTGGGTGGAATTATTCTTCCGAAGTAGTCTGAAAATAGGCTCAGCTTTGGTAGTGAGATTAGAAATAAATCTCGAAATGTAGTTTAACTTTCCCAGAAAACTGCGCACCTCCCTTTCTGTTTTTGGGGATGGCATTTCTTGAATAGCTCGAACCTTGTCTGGATCAACCTCTATTCCCCTCTCGCTTACTATGAATCCCAACAACTTTCCCGATCTCGCTCCGAATATGCATTTGGCAGGGTTCAGTTTCAGCTGGTATTTCCTGAGCCTTTCGATTACTTTTCTCATTACCTGTACGTGGCTTTCTTCTCCCCTGGATTTAATGATCATATCATCCACATACACCTCCACTTCTTTATGCATCATATCGTGGAATAATGTGACCATTGCGCGCTGGTAAGTAGCACCAGCATTCTTCAACCCGAAAGGCATGACCCGATAGCAAAATACTCCCCATTGAGTGATGAAAGTAGTTTTATCCTTGTCTTCCTCGTCCATCGGGATTTGATTGTATCCTGATGCCCCATCAATACATGAACACCTGCCCAATCCCGCAGCATTGTCAACTAACACATCAATGTGAGGGAGAGGGAAATCATCTTTCAAGCTCGCTTTATTGAGATCCCTATAATCGACGCACACCCGAACTCTCCCGTCTTTCTTCATTACCGGGACCACATTAGCTATCCATTGGGGATATTTGACCACTTCCAGGAACCCAGCGTCATACTGTTTCTTGACTTCATCCCGAACTTTGAGCAGTGTGTCGGGATTCATTCTCCTTAACTTCTGCTTTACCGGGACTGTCCCCGGAATTAAGGGAATTTTGTGTGTCACTATCTGAGGGTCCAAACCAACCATATCATCGTAGCTCCAGGAAAACACGTCGAGGAATTCTTTAAGCAAACTGATCATATCTCCCAATTCTTCACTCTCCACTACCTTAAGTTCCCTTTTTACTTCTTCTGTGCCTAAGTTTATGGTGTGCGTTTCATCTCCACAAGGCACGAGGGAGGGCTCATCCTTTTCACTGTCTTCTTGTGTAGGGTCTTCCTCAGAATCATTTGAAGTAATGGCAGTTATGGGGATTTCAAAATTAACCAGAGGAATCTCTGAATCTATTGGATTATTAGGTGTTAATTGATGAATGGTCCTGAATGAATAAAAAAATGTATTATAAGGATGGAATTCAAAAGGAAAGAAAGAGAAGATTGGATTTTAAAATGCGCTATTAATTCATTAATATTTATGCCATAAGAAAAAGGGTCCATTTACAGTATTACACTTGTCAACATGGACAAAATGATCAAGTGTAGATAACCAAAGGTACTTTACTCGAAATTAAGTACAGGGATGTCCTCTGCCGTCCGGTTGTCCAGTTCTTGCCCCTCAGCTATTGGAGAAACGGGAGCCTCATACAGGGAATCCATGGATGGTTCTTCAGGGGACTCTTTCCTTTCATTCCCAAATTCTATCATGTTCACACCATTGCCTGCATTATGGTTGGGCAATGGGTTTGAGGTAACATTGGGGAGGGAACCATTTCCCTCAATTTTCAGCCACCCGTTTCGGATTAAAGCGTGCACTCTCCCCCTGAGTGCACCGCAGTTGTCAGTTGAATGCCCTTGTGCCCCTCCATGGTACTCATAACGGGCAGTGGCATCATACCACCTGGGGTATGGCGGCTGGATCGTGTCTAGGGGAACTGGTACAATTTGGTTTATACCGACAAGGTATCGGTATATTTCACTGAGTGGGAGGGGAAGAGGTGGATCAGGGCTTCTTGGGGGTCTTGGGTTGTTTTGTGGTGGTCTTGGTTGAGCAGGAGGAGGAGGTGGTCTCGGTTGGTAATTTGTAGGCGGGGGATATTGTGGGCGTAGGTGCGGATAGTTAGGGAAAGGAGGTGGAATGTTTGTGACTGTTTGGCCATGAGGGGGAGAATATGGCCGATAATTGTTTTGAGGGAATGGGGAATAATTGTTTTGACGGGTGACGGAATGCACATCACCCTCCTTCTTCTTGCCAAAATTGGCAGTCTTCTTTGCAGGGTTCTCAGCCAACTCCTGCAACCATCCCATTCTTAAGTTGGCCTCAATTCTCTCACCTGCCTGGATGATGTCAGAGAAGCTGTTGGAAGTGTTTCCAATCATCAAGTTGAAGTAGGGAGCCTTCAACGTCTCAATGAACAGAGAGCACAGCTCATTGTCAGTCACTGGAGGGTGTACCTCTGCCGCCTTTTCTCTCCATCTCTGGGTGTACTCCTTGAAGCTCTCCCTGTCCCTCTGCACCAGGTTTTGAAGATCCCTCCTTGTGGGGGCCACATCGCAGTTAAATTTGTACTGCTTGAGGAAAGCATCAGCTAAATCCTTCCAGGAGCGCAGCTTGCTCCTGTCCAACTGAATACACCACCTCAAAGCCGCCCCTGAGAGGCTCTCGTGAAAGAAGTGGATTAACAGTCTGTCATCATCTGTCATAGACGACATCTTGGCAATATAGGTGGCCAAATGAATTCGAGGGTCCGAATTCCCAGTATACTTGTCAAAATCGGGGACCTTGAACTTGGGTGGCACCACCACATCCGGCACTAATCTTAGTGATGCCACGTCGACCGAACCATACATGTTCAGCCCCTCTATTGCTCTTAGTCTCTCTTCTAGAGCAGATAGTTTCTCGTTTTCTTTCATCTTATTTTCCCCTCCTATTGTGTGAGGTACTCCCCCGACTGGGAAATGAGGGGCAGAATGAATTGGAGGGTTTGGGACCGAAAGGGATGGTTCGGCATTCGCGATGATTGGGTAATAAGAGAAAGGAGGTTCATTATTTAGTGGAACCGGATTGACAGTGATTGTCGGGTCCGGGATGGGAGACTGAAAGGTGAAAGAAGTTGAAGCTTGGTGAGGATCATTTGTTGTAGGAGGTGGAGGAGGTAGTGGTAGGCTAGGCTCTGAAGTGGGTTTATTCTGGGACATTTCCCTCATTAGTCTCATAAGTTCTGAGACCTGATCCTTCAATTCGGAAACCTGCCCCTGTAGGTTCTGTACTTGTTCCTGATCTTCCATTATCTTCCTTGTTCGAGATCTTGTTAAGTACACTCGCTTGGGTGGAACCGTGTGCTTGGTCAGACTTGCCTTGTTTGAAGCAATATTGATTTCCTGTAAGGAGGTAAAAAAAAGAAAATTCTAAATGAACTTTGAATTTTGCAAAGAAACTAAAAGTCCTGGTCTAGACGAAGGATACAGTGGCATTTGAGAGCCAGGTTGAAATCTGCGAAAGGATAATTGCATCAACTTTATCATGGCGTCGTTCGATAGTCTGACTGTGAATGACTGGATTGAATGCGCGTTTATGATACCTGTCCATATAGCGCATTCAATTTTTCATATAACCCTAGCGAGGGAGTTCCTACGGGAGTCATATTATTCATTCACAAATTTGCTAAACAATGGTCCAAAAATCATTTCATTAACTGAATAATTTGTACATCGTATCCTCTACATTGGCCTAGGCTCTGGAAGGTTCTTTATAATAAGATGATATCTTCTGAGATACTCATATAACCTTTCTTCTTGCTTGGCAGGGTCGAATGCTTTGAGAGCATATTCGGATTCAGGTAATAGTTCTTGTTTTCCCTGTGCTATCGTTCTTTCCAGCTGGTCAACATTCTCTTTCAGTCCTTAATAGAGAGCAGCTTGTTTTTCTTTCTCTTTCCTTTCCTTAGCACACTCTTTCAAGATATCGTTGATGAGTAGTGCCTGTTCTTTCAATTCGAGCTTCTTCTTTTTGTTTTCCTGTTTATACTCTTCAACGAGCACCTCTTGGTATTTCATCTTTTCCTGAAGCTTACTATTCTGCACTTTCACTTCTTTTACCTCAGCTTGGAGAGAGTCTTTTTCCTTTTCCCACTGTTCCTCTTGCTCTTCGAACCCCATCCTTACGGCCCTTGCCTCTTCCTTGAGCCTTCTCACTTTTCTTTTAAGTTTCTGCTGTTGGTCCTCCAACTGTTTTATTTGTTCTTGCAGTTGTGAGTTCTCGGTGTTTGCTTTTTGTAGTGAGTCAAGCAGACGATTATCAGCTTCTTCTAATAGGACGTTTTGGCGAGGGTTGCTGTCCTCGAATTCTGTAGTTGAGTGTTCTCGGTCCCTGTCAGCTCTCCATTTAAGATAATCGCCTGAGGCACTTGGGCCTTTAGGCGATCTCTCCATCAGAGTAATGTTTTCCCAAGACTTGCGAGCCAGTTTCAATCCTTCCTCTTCCTTGAGCTCATGGTAGAAGTGACCTTGGTGGTATTCTTCAATGTTGATCATGGACTGCGTTGAGCCAAACTGCCTCATTACCAATGCCGGAGTGTAACTTGTATATCCGGTTACTCCGATTAGGGATACCGACTGATTACCTCCCGTACCGATCAAAACGGGTTGGCCTGACGTCCACAGCTTCCTCCAACAGTAATCATGGCTATTGAAACTCAAAATCCGTTCCCACCACTGCTGTTCATTCTTCGGACTGATTACTAACCGGGTCATCTTCTTGATGGGAGGCTGGTCAAGGTACCAAGTTAATCCCTTTGTCTCCACAGGACACATGTGACTGATAATCCAGAGGTATAGCAACTGAGAACAACACTTAATGGACCCTTTCCCCTGTTGTCTGCAGTAGGTTAGGGTTAACAAAGTTTCCGCAAGAATTGCCAGTATCGGATTGATCTCCCGCTTTTTACCGCCTGAATACTTCCACCGCGCTTCAATTTAAGATTCCCAATGGTCCCGGGAACAAAATCAGACCATAGATTCCCAAGGCGAGTGCCACTGAAGCTTGATTCCACTGTTTCTCTTGGAGGTACTGATCTAACCACTTCTGGAGATATGTCCAATACCAACCATGTGTGTTTCCTTTGACAGTTTCTTTTGACTTTGCCTCCTCCGAAGGGATGCCCAACAAATGTGTTAATCGTTTCCAGGTCTGCCTATGCTCAAGGTGTAGGTAGATCCGATTCTGTGTTGAATAAGGAATCCCTAATAATGCCTGATATTCTTCCATAGTGGGAACTGTATCAATATCATTGAAAGAGAATACCCCGTACTTAGGGTTCCAAACCGATAACATGGCCTTTAATGCTGGGATTTGGACCTTGACTTGCATTAAGGTTGCAATCCTCCCATACTTCTCTTCAAATCGTGCCTTGACCTGATCGGGAAGCGACCTCCATCCATTAGACAGACCCTCGAGGCTGTTCATTCTGACTTCAATTTTATTCAGATCTAATGAAGGTAGTAAGCTAGCATGTGCCTTGGAAACATCATTTTGCGAGAATACACGACTATGAGCGGACTTGGACCAAAGTTTAGCATTCCGAACCTCTTCTGCCGACTGACTCGAGGATGCCATGATAAAAATGATGCCTATCCTTTTCACAGACTCTTGGTTTGGTGATGCCTGCAGAAAAACTCATTAGCTAGAAAAATTTGGGTAATTTTGAATTATACTGTTGACAGGGTGACACATACACATTTATCAAAGTAGGAAAATGTGTAGGTGTTTCAGTAGAATTCAAGATTACCCTCACAAAAACGAACAAAAGGAAATTAAAGCAGAGCAGGGTAAGAGTAAGTATGCCCCTTCTGTCCTATAATAGGGAGACTCCTGATACCGGATGAGCGCTACCTATTTGGATAGTTCTACCTTACAAGGTAGCTTACTACGGCTTTCAGCTATCGTGATAGTTTAGCTCAGGATCTAATTTTCTAAAAGCCACAGGTTCCCAAATTGCCCCTACTGTAAACAGTAGGGCCCCATTCTATAACCATGATATTATCGGGAAAATTCCACGAGTACCACAGTAGATAGAACGAGTTTCAATCTGAGCAGAAGCCTTCACGGATACTAACGGGGTAGAACCCACGGGTACCGCTACATGACTCCCTCCTACTTTCCTAAAAGGGTAAGAAAGCCCGGGTATAGGACCGAAGTGTGTGAGGACTTCGTGTGAGTGTTCAGTGTGTGAAGGGACACCTTTACCTCTTCCCAATTCAGGGGGATTTTATTTTTCCATTTTTCTTTTCTCTTTTTTTTTGTTTGAACGAAGAGCACTGTAAGGAGTAAAACAAGCAAAACAAGCGAAATAGTTATTAGAAATAATCAATAATTATTGCATAAAATATTATCGGGTGAGCCCACCTAACTATAATTTAATCGAAAAATTAGATCTACTTTTAGACCTCTAGACTGGGGTTAAGTCAAAGACTAGTCCCCAGTGGAGTCACCAGGCTGTCGCAAAGGATTTTACGGTCGCCTGAACGAACCCTCACCGAAGTGGGAAAGAGCGAGGAGTCGCCACCTTAGTTTTGAGGGAAACTAAAGAAAACCATTTGTGAAAATAAATTGAAATGAAACCACTTCAAGACAGAGATTCTAGGTTCGGGGTCCGTAAACGGGTGGGGAAGGTGTTAGGCACCCCACCTCGTCCCTTAATAAGGGTAAGTAGATTTAACTTTGCATTAGTTAGAAGGGCTCGGATGGACATGTTAATCCTTTTAACTAAAGGAACATTTGATTTTTCACTAAATTTGGATCACCCAGATACATAAGTAAATGGGACAACCTTAGTGAGTTACTGTTGTATGTTAATTTTATTTGAAAGGAATATTTTATTAAAATTTAATTTAAGAATCGGATAAGAACTCTTATCCAAACTCTTTAATATTTATTAAAATTTTGAGTTGAGATCGGATAAGAACTCTCCTCCGATCTCTATTAAGTATTTATTTGAAATTTTGAGTTGAGACCGGATAAGAACTCTCTTCCGATCTCTATTTAATATTTATTAAAATTTTGAGTTGAGATCGGATAAGAACTCTCCTCCGATCTCTATTTAATATTTATTAGAATTTTGAGTTGAGGCCGGATAAGAACTCTCCTCCGATCTCTATTTAATATTTATTAAAATTTTGAGTTGAGACCGGATAAAAACTCTCCTCCGATCTCTATTAAGTATTTATTTGAAATTTTGAGTTGAGACCGGATAAGAACTCTCTTCCGATCTCTATCAAATTAACAGGAACCTGAATGGGATCTTTCCGATCTCCCGAATTTTAATTTCAGCTACATGTCATAAGAACCTGAAGCTAAGAATTCTGGCGTTCAAAGGTGCTGGGGATAAGGCTTCTTTTAACTAATTGGTATTTTGTGACTAAATAAGGGAAGACGGACTGAATTTTGCTGACCTCCCCTAAGGTCATTTTACTAATACCTATTAATGTCCTATTTATTATGTTTCATTTACTTTGGCTTTATTCCACTTTATGGCTTCTTGTCGAATTGCCATTTACGTCAGCCTAATAGTTGGACTATTTTCCTGACGTGTTATTCAAGCTCTCTCTCTCTAAAGAGACCCTTAAGTTGCAGTTACCTACGTTTTACCCAACCACTTATACGCTACTAGGAACTAGAAAATTTGCATTCAGAAATGACGAAGGTTAATAAAATGATGGACTGATCACTAAAGAAATAAACTCGAGAGTAACATTCTTTAAAGTTCTTTGGCACTAAATGAACTTGGAGAAAATCACATGCATAAAAAGAACAAAGAAAATGTGAAAAGTAAACGTAAACACTTAACAAAACGGCAATATGAGCTCTTACCTGTAAGGAGCCAAATCTATTGAAATAACTACGGGGTGACAAATAGTAATAAGACAGCAGACTGATTAGCTTGAGGGCTGATGTTCGTTGTGAACTGAAGGATGCTTAGCTAAAATGCAATCAGATCAAGATAAAAACCAAGTGAAATGAAATTGAGCTTGGATAAAGGGAATGAAGACAGAGATAATAAAGGGCTGAAAGTGAGAGTGTGACCAGATAATGAACAAACTGAAAATGTAGAGTTTCAGTATTCAGAATCCTTTTCAAGAAAACACTTCAGAAAACTAGTTTCAAAAGTCTTTCTAATCAAAACTTCAAAGTAGCAGAGTAACAAACTGAATCAAGTTTCAGAGTTCTTCCGCTATAATAACTACCTTTCTTTTTTTGCCCGTCCCCTGAACAGTTTTTCATGCAGGTATTTATAGGAATCAGGTGCTCCCCATGAAGGGTCAGGATTTATTTTGAGGGAGATGGAGGGTCAAGATCTTGAAGGACATGATCGGATGCTTGAGAATTAAAGAGAACCAAAATGAATGGCTGAGATTATTCTTCAGAATATTTGTCCTTTTCTTCTTTCAATCTGACGGTCTTAAATCCTATTGTCCGGAACGATCTGAGGGCTAAGAGCGAAAGACGCTGGTCTTGTCGTCTTCTCTCTTGATCCAAGGGTTCCGGGTTCGTCCTTACAAGTGAAATCAACGGTGGAGATTGGGATATACAGGACTGTCATGACATATCCTGGCACCTGTCAGCATTGCGGGCGATTCTTATGCGTGCGGTGGAGATCTCGTCTGCCACGCTTTAACTACCTCGGCTCTGATTCTGACGACGGTTATTTGGGATTTGTCTTATTCTTTTTGCCTTCCGATCCCTCCCATGCTCCTATTCCGATCTCTCCTGCTGATCCCCCATTTTCCGATCTCTATTCTTCCGATCCCTAGAGATCGCCCAAATGATGTAATCCGATCTCTTGGAAACAAAAGTCAATTCTCATCTTGTTATTATTGCATTGATTATTTTCCGATCTCTGATGTGTTTATCCGATCTGGTTCCTAACTGAACAACCCTTAACTGATCCAATATGCCGATCTCTAATTAGCCGCTCTCTTTATGGAATTTGGAGTGTTCGAGAGACGTGTCAGAACAGCTGACGAATCCCGTTACCCGATGCATTGCCTGGGACATCGTGAACATTAAATGCTCGGACGAGTATAAATAGGGGTAAAGGGTTAGCCATTTGCTCACTTATGCCATTTTCTGTCTCTCGCGAGCAATTCCAAAATTCTCCCGATTTTTCAAGTTCTTCCGACTCCGTTCAAGCTTCGGTAAGGGTTTTAATCCTTCTTTTAGCTTTAAGTTTTTTTGTTTTCCTTAAAAATGAGCGGCGCCGAAGGTCAGAGAGCGGCAAGCCCACCTTCCGTCCATGTTTCATGGTCGTCTAATGAAGAAAAGGTGGTCAGGCCGAGCACACAACCAGAACCTCTTAGGGTCTCCATTCCAGCTCGGGGGCGGATCGCACCATCAAGGCATGCACCTCCTTCAGGGAGGGAGAATCTCCCTATGGACGAGCTGCCATCGAACTTGCAAGAATCTGATCTGCAATCGTTTAGCCAGGAGTACAATATTCGTCCTGATTCGTACGAACTTATCCGGTGTCACGGCGATCACCGAGCCGATCACTTCTTTGAAGAGAATGACATGGTTATGGTATACGAGGAACAGTTAAAGGCCGGTCTTCAGTTCCCTCTGGACGACTTCATCAAGGAGGTCCTAAAACTTCACCGAGTGTGCATTACTCAAGTTCACCCTAACTCGTGGCGGATCATAGTAGCCTTCCGAGGCCTATGCCGAGCTAAGGGAATCAGACCTACGGCTAAGGTGTTTGCCGAACTGCACAGGCTAACTCACCGAAAGGACGACGAGCACTGGTTCTTTCAGGCGAAGCCTCATTGCGGGCTCTTCACCGATCTGCCCTCCTCCCTTAAAAATTGGAAGAACTGCTTCTTTATTCTGAGGAGCAAAAATCCGACCTGCTTTGAGGACTTCCCCCGTAGCTGGTGGCACCAGGGGCCCTTGCTTCCGAAGCGCATTACCCTGAACCAGGAGGAAAGCTTAATAGTGATGGATCTGAAGAATCAGGCTGCCACTCAAAAGTATTCCTGTTTAGATGCGGTGACTGCCGAGCTGCACCATTGGACCATACAGCTGCTCACCGGCCAAGATCGCGAACTTCCGCTCTCTGACCTCGACACTGGTATTTTCTACATTTCAGATCTCTGGGCCTTAGCGATCTCACTGACCTCTTCTTTGTGTAGGTATGGCGGGTGATGAGGGTTCCAGGAAGCGGAAGAAAGAAAGAGAGATCTCTCGGAAAATAAAGGAGATGAAGCGTTCGGAAATGCTTCGAACACCCGGTCATGAACCTAGGGAGGTACAAGGGGACCTGCCCCGACCTTCGGGGCCGCCGATCACTGAAGCTGTCCGATCTCCTCCTCAACAGGAAGAGCCGCCTCCACCTCCTCCAGTTGCTCCAAGCACAGAAAGGGGTCCTTCTCAATCTTCTGTGAGAGCCTCTTCTCGTGGCGCTCAAACGTTGATCGAGTCCCTGAAGAATAACCGGACTGTTCGGGAGAACCCCGGTTTTGCCAAAGTCTTGGGGTCTTCCATCTGCCTTCGGAAGGATCGAGACAGACTGTCTCCGGATAACCTTGACGATATCCTGACCTGATCCATGAGTCTGAATGTAGAGTGTCTAGTGAACCAGCACATAGTTCGGGAAAAGGCTCATCGCCTGGGTAAGGAGATCGAGAAGAAGAATCAGGAAGTGGCTTCTCTTCGATCCCAACTCCTATCCACTCAGGATTACATATCTCAAGTTGAGGGGCGGGCGAAGTTCTGTGAAGATAGGCTGGCCGAACAGTCTCATGTTCTGGCTGAAAAGGATCGTGCTCTCGGGGAAGTCCAGGCTCTTCGGGCCAACGAAGCTTCTCAGGTCGCTCAACTTATCGAGGAGCTTAAGGCGAAAGACGAAGAAATGGTGACAGGGATAGCTGGTGCCTATGTGAATGCTCACAAGGACCTCTTGGCCGAACTCCAGAAGCGTTACCCAGAAGAGGACTTCTCTTGGATGGCCGACCTGGCTCCCGGGGGCGAGGGTGAGGATAGTGAAGAGGAGGGAGAGGATGAGCGAAATGTAGATCAGGCTGGGGGTGATCCCCCAACCGAATAACTTGTACAAATTTTGCAATGAAATGAAATAGAATGCCTTTTTGTTCGATGAATGGTTGTGATCGGAAAATTTCTAAACCCTTGTTTGTCTGAGTATATTGAAATAACTGGAAGCGATTATTATCCTAAGTATGAGAGATATGAAAACACAATATGCATGAGATTGGTAAAGAACCAACGTTAAACAGAACTTAATTGAAAATTTGGCTTGAACATCTAAGATCGGGATCTTCATAAAACCTAATTAGAAGCTTAGCTCGATTATTCCTAAACTTTTAAAAGGGAGGTCGACCATGAATACTGGCAGCAAGGATCTAGTGTTAATTCAATCTTGTCTGACAAGAGAGATCGGGAATATAGTTAACTGGTCAGGATATTCGACAATTGGCTTGAGAGATCGGTGAATGATTTGAGAGACCGGTAAGGCTTTAACGGATACGAGAGCTTAGCATTGACTCAACTCTCTGTGAAGAGAGATCGGAACTGTGATTAGATGGCAAGGAGAGACTTAGTGCTAGGGATCGGTTTCGAAGTTTGTTGATTCTGGGGATCGGCCAAAATATGGTGTCGACAATCCCAATAGATCAAACTTCCCTATGTCTTATTTCTTTCAAATCCACTAATATCTTAAACTTATTTTGATTATGGTACTTACTGACATCTATCAACAGTAATGCCTTTACTTCCATCTAGGGCATATATATTACTATAACTTACTTTTAGGTCATCTTGCCTTACCTAATTAGGTTTACTAATTAACTTTATAATTTATCATAGTCTAGGAGATGTCCCTCACTAGAAACTTTTCCAAAATTAATTCCAATCATGCTTATTATCGCAATTCTTATCCTAAAAGACTAATTACTAACACATTAAAATTTATCTCCATGCAAGGGAATAGCAGTAGAACATATAATTTTGCATTAGCATATAAACAAGTAGAGCCGGAATCAAATAGTACATAATTATTCCTTTCACAAGTTAATGACATACCGGCAACTACATCCAAGTCTCTCGCTTCTTCCCTCGATGCGCGTTCCTCTTTTTAGTGTATTCCTCTGCTCGGGTTGGTCCATTGTACGATGATTACCCAAGTGTTGTCTCTACTTCGCCTCGCTACCGACTATTAATGAGCCTCTAAAATCAGAACCTTGGACTGATTCCTTTGGTGTAGTATGTGGCATAACTCGACGTGCGCTAGTACAATCTCGGGCGAAATGTCCAATTCCACCACAATTGAAGCAGGCTCCAGTGACCCTATGGCATATACCTCCATGTAATTTCCCACAAACGTCACAGAGACGGGTAGGGTAGGAACTTCTGGTTCTTTGACGAATGGTTCTTGATTGCTTCCGCCCTGAAGATCCCCCTCTATCATACTTAGGAGCTCGGGGACCCTCAAAATCTTTTCTCTTTCCCAAATTACTACTCAAACTTTGACCGATGGGTTTCCCACTTTTCTCTTTTTCATAATGTTCTTAAGGGGATTGGGTTCGTACTTGGGCTTGGGCTGACAGATTATCAGCCATTTGCTA
This sequence comes from Hevea brasiliensis, assembly GCF_030052815.1. NCBI lineage: Eukaryota > Viridiplantae > Streptophyta > Magnoliopsida > Malpighiales > Euphorbiaceae > Hevea > Hevea brasiliensis. Next base: position 54,348,250 of record NC_079499.1, read on the forward strand.
AAAGAACATGGCCATCTGCTGGGCCGTTTGAGCAGTAATTTGTATAGAAGGGATTGGTGCAGTTGGACCTCCAACGCTCTGTGAAACTGGGGCCTCTTTTTGTACGTTAGCTGTATCAGACTGCTCTACAATTTTATCCCTCTTGTCCATATCTATTCATAGGATTTTTTTTTTCAATTTCCTGTACACCCAACACAAGGAGATTTCTCCCCGTTAGTTCATATTCATGATGTAATGTACGGTATGTAACAATTATGGACATTGAGCAGTTGTACTTAACAAGGAAAGACACAAATTCACAATTTAAAACGTACTTCAAAACCTTGCTCTGATACCACTAAAACATGTCACACCTTACCCCTCTGTAAGGTATAACATGATCTTGTAGAATACCTAATGAACTACCAAACTTCACCTACCGATAACTCATTAAGTACCCTACAAGGGATTTTAAAACAATTTTCTTATTTTTGATAAATGGTGAGCATTTTCCAATAGGTATTTAAAACATATGATTAAAAGTAAATCAAATTAATATTTTTGGTCCATTTTGTTTTTACGCAAATTTTATAAAAATTTTGACAGAGTTCGCTCTGTATTTTGAGAAACCAGTTCTTCAAATACCTGAAATAAAAGCACTTTCAATAATTTTCTAACCACTGCTTCAAATTCATACTCAATCTCAACCAATTTCTCAAATTCACAAGTTCAATAATTCTCAAAATACTGTCAATCAATATCATTCATATTTCCTTAAAAACAAAACAATTTAGATACATCATTACAAGAAATTTACATTAAGAAAATCCAAACTAAAATTTATTACAACTTTATACAAACTTTATACAAGCTGCTCAAGACCGATTTTACATGTCCATACAATTACATGCAATATATACATCAAAAGAAATATTTACAGTCAGGGTATAAATTATACCCGATAACTTCTAGCAGGTAGCTCCCCTGTCCTCAGCAGCTCAATCTACTGCTCCTCTAGTCTCTATATCTGCGACAGCATACAAAGCTATCGCTGAGTGGTGAACTCAGTGGTGCACAAACTAATAATTTAAAACTTAATACAATTTATGCTTGACAACTCATAACAAATAAAATTTTAAAATTTCTAAATTCTTCAAAATCCATGACCTTCAGAAATCAACATTTCCATTCATGCAAATTGTTCATTTGAATAACATTTTGATCAAATAGTAACTATTTATTTACATTTCTTTTAAATTCCGAAACAATACAAAAATTTTTGAATCACTGATAAATTATTTATTTCAATCACAATTTATCAAACCATGCATAATTTAAAGGGCGTTGCCAACAATACACACAATTGAACCCATGACCCAAAATTCGAATAGATGCCGTGTTGTACACCACGACATTTCACATTCTCCCAATAACCGAGGCTAAAAGGGAGAAACAAAGACTAGCTAGTATATATGAGTACTCATTCACATCATTCCCCAACTGGCAAGCCAGAGAGGAAGAAACTCGCCCCATCAAGTGGAGGAGTTATCTCACTAGACAAGCTAATGAGAATTCACAACATATTTTGTCATGTCAACTGTGGTTTCAAATCATATTCAAAACAATTTTTATTTACAAAGTGTTTACAAATCATTAACATATTTAATCATCATAAATTCATGCTCAAGGTTGGCAACACATCAAACTTAAAATTTACAATCCTCAAAACAATGCAATAAATCCTTAAATGCATAAGAAAATTTATATTCAAATTATACAATTTCATTCAATAAGTTAAAATTCTTAACACAATAAAATCATAAATCATACAATAAATTTATTTCAAATCAATTTGGAATTGAAAAATAACAAAAGAGTTAGTTGTGCACAAACCTCAAATGAGTCGCCTGTTGGCCTTGACTCGACTCTTCGGGTTCTGTCCCGGTATTCTTTTCCACTGAAACACACAATTTTATAGTGTTTCAGTACCATAATTTAACATAAATCCAAAAATAAATTTAACTTCACATTTACCTAGCTCTAACGTGCTAAATTTGATGTTCTTTAAATTTTGTGTTTCGGGTTACTATTCACTGCACTATTCAAGTCAAATTGTTGACTTTTTAAGGCTTAATAGGTATGGGAACTCCAACTTCACCCACATACCACATTGTGGCCATTAAACTTGTTGGTTTTGGTCATTTTCTCAAAGCTTAAGTCATTTTGGCAAAATTGCCAATTTTCGATTTTGGTGCTCCGAAGTTGCACTGTTCCATTGGTCAATCTACTGTTGGAATTTGGCAAAACTTCCTTCATAGAAATTGTTCCTTATTGTCTTAAGTGTATTCTCATTTTTGGTTCACAAACCCTAAGTCCCAAAATCCTAACTCACTAAGTTGTTTCATTTAACCAATTCAATGCCTATATACATGCTTCTTTAACTCTATCAAGTTCATATACACCTTTAAATCCATCAAATTCATGCACACACATCAAAACCCTAGCTAGATGATTTTTGCTTTAATCCTCCAACAATTAATTTCTTTTCATTTTAAGTTTATTTACAAGCTCAATAAGTTAGAAATGTAAGAATCAAACTCAAATTATCAAATTTGATTACTAACCTTTTATGTAGAATTTCCAAGTCTTTATTTCTTTAATTTTTCCTTTTCTTTCTTGCTCCAATCTTCTTTTCAAGACTCAAAGACAAGGTTTAACATGAGGAACTAGGAAATTTATGGTGTAATTTATGGTTTTAAAAGCTTAAATATAAGCTTTAATGGTGGAAAAATAAAAAGAAAGGGAGAGGAGAGCTTGGAAGAGAGAGAAACATATGGAAGATGAATGTTTTCTATTTTTTTTTCTTTTCTTTTTCTTTTATATCTTTAGTCTTATGGAAGACCACAAAAGCTAATTTAATAAATAATTTAATTTATTTATTTATGGCATCATGCATGATGTCATCACCCTTGACTTTTCCATCTTCTTCTTTTTTTTTATTTTTTTTCTATTAGTTCTTTAATTTAATTCTCGATTCCGAAATTTTCTTTTCTCTGTTTTTATTTGGCAGTTAGGTCAGGAGTCAGCTCTCGGGGTCAATTGACCAAATTGCCCCTCGCCGGTTCATCCCGATTTGTAAATAATCCAATATTTCTTCCGGCTCCCTGACCTAATTATTTGACTGGCTTAACAGTTCTTTTTCGTGATTTTCTCTTTGCCACTGTGTTCATAAGGGTCCTAAGGACCGCGGTGTCACATTTTACGGTTCGAAATTTGAGTTTAAAATGACTTCGCAGTCATTCCCGAGGAGGTCACTCATTGTTGTGACTCTCGGCTCGTTTAACCTCTTATGTTCTGTTTTTCTTATTTACAATTAACTAATTAAATATTACTAATTATTTGTGTTTATGGCTTCTCTAGTTGTCTTAAGTATGGTTCTAATCTCCTTAATTGTCCGGACCGACACCGGTCACCGAAACAGTGAAATATACTTGGCTATACAAATAGGGGTGTTACATTACTATTAATGACACTATTCAAGTCAATTTGTTAACTTTCTAATGCGTAATAGGTATGGGAATTCTAATTTCACTCACATACCACATTTTGGTTACCTAATTTGTTGGTTTTGGTTGTTTTCTCAAATTTTAAGTCTTTTAGGCAAAATTGCAAATTTTCAGTTTTGGTGTCTTATGTTGCACTGTTCCATTGGTCTTTTTTATGTTAGAATTTGGAAAAACCTTCTTCATAGAAAATGTTCTCTATTGTCTTAAATTTATTCTTCTTTTTGAATCACTCCATTTGGAGTTTTGTACCTCAAGTTATAGCCATTTGAATCATAGCTGCCGGATTGGACTTAACCCAGATTTCTGGGCACCAAACTGGTTCTAGTAGTCTTAGGTCATCAATTTTGGGTGGCTAAATGACTTGGTTAAGGGCATAATTTGGGTTTGTGTTCTTCATGAAAGTTTTAGGCCTATATCTCATCTATCCACTAGTAAAATTTCAGGTCATTTAGACCTGCCTAGCCCAAGTTATTGCCAAATGAACAAACACTGTTCATTTGGTCATTTTTGTACAGGTCAGATTGCCTAATCTGGATTTGGCCAATTTTGTTCACTATGCTATGGTCACTTTCTGGGCATGATTCCAAAATGAAAAATGTGTCATTTTGTGTCTATTTTCATTCCCAATTGGCCTCACACCAATTGGGCTTGTAAATTGTCAGTTTTGATCCCTCAAAGGGACCTTGGTCCTGCTGCCTGCAGAATGACCATTTTCAATCCGAATTTAAACTCACTTCTAACACTTCCAACACATCTCAATTGGTCACAAATGACCATTTTTTTATCTCAAAAAAGGTCAAACACACCATTTGACTAATTCTCACATTTTTGCCTCCCAAACCCTAGGTAACAAAAACCCTAACTCATAAAATTCAAACCTAATGCATTCTAAACATCTATCGATAGTTTACATACTTAATTCAACTTAAACAACCATTCAAATGCATCAAATTCACCCATTTGAAACCCTAACTAAGGCTGGCCAAAATTCATATTTGGTCCCTCAACCATATTTTGCTTTGATTTGTTTCAATTTCTAAGTTTATTAAAGCATATTTCCTTTAAATTTAAAGAAATAAATTATAGTTTATTACTAACCTTTCTTTGATTTCCACCTCTTCAATTTCCTCTCTTTTCTTCCTTTCTTTTCTTCCTCTAAAGCTTCTTTAAGTTGGACTAACAAGTTTTTATGGATTATTTTGGGGTCAAAGTGGGTTTAAGTGGTTAAAAGAAAGCTTAAACTTAAGCTTTCATGGTGGTGCTACCATGGTGATTTAAGGGAAAAGTGGGGCGGCACACTTGGTTGGAAGAGGAAGAAAATGATTTTTATTTTCTTTTTTTTTTAAGTATTTTATGTATTTTAAAATTGCTTTTGACTTGGTCAATTTAGGTAGGAAAATCAAAATTAGTTTTGATATCATGATGATGTCATAAAGGTGATGTAATAAACGTTTTCAATTTTCTTTTTCTTTTGTATTTATTTTTCTATTAGTTCTTTAATTTAATTCTTGGTCTCAAAATTTTTTTTTCTCCGATTTTATTTGACAGTTAGGTCAGGAGTCAGCCCTAGAGGTGTATTGTAACATCCTCATTTTCGTAGTCCGTACATTCTACTGTTCTGACAGCTAATGTCTGCCCTAGAAAGTCGGAATGCCTGAAACTACACTTCGGTGATAATGAACAGACATATAATGATGAAATAAATAAGAAGAAAATGCAAGAAAAATCAAAGACAAATGAAAGAGAGAAAATGAAGCTAAGTTAAATGAGCCGACATCGCAGCGATGGGTGACCGCACTGGGAAGGCCGTTGCCGACCCCAGGATCGCGAGGAACCCTCAGAATTTAATTCCGGGACGTAAGTAAAGGTCTATTGAAATATAATTGACACTAGAATTATTAAAGAAAAATTAATAAATTAGTACAAAGAAAAACGAAAAATCGAGAAACAAACAAAAATCAGTGTTACCTAAAAATCGGGAATATAACCCGAAGTGGGGTATTTTGGTCAATTGACATCTAGAGTTGACTTTTGACTTAAATGTTCATGAAAAATAAGTGGTATTATATTTTAAAAATTTAATGAAAAAAAAATGAAATTCAAGATAACATGTAATTTAAGGAAATATGGGGCTATAATTAGAATTATGAAAGTTTAATTATTTTAACTATTATTTAAATGTTTAGTGGGGTATAAAACCATAAGTGGACAGCATTTTCCACTAAACCATTTCATCTTCTTCACTCTTTCATCACCATTGCCGAATTTGATTTTCTCTCCCAAGCTCATCCATGGATGTCCATGAAGCAAGCTTCATCAACCCATGATCAAGCCATTTTTTCCTATAAGTTTCTTTATTAAAGTTGTTCTACACATCATGGGCAACACATAGGGAGGAAAAAGGGCAGCATTTGATGAAGTTTGATCAAGCTCCATAAAAGGTTAGTGCTAGTTTTTCATCCCTTGCTTCATTAAAGTTTGTATTAAGGTTGAGATGAGTTGGATGGTGAAGAAATTTGAAGGATTTGATGAGTTATTGATATATTCAATTTTGGACAGCCATGAAAGTTTATTGTAGTTGAGTTTTTCTTACCTATAATGGATGAAAATTAAGGTTGAATAACTTAAATGGAGGAAGTAGTAAGTTGAAATCTAAGTATGTGCATGTAGTGCTTGAATTAAGGGTGTGTAATGGAACCTTAATGCTTTGGGCAAACTGCCATGTATGCCATATTGAAATTGTTTTTGGCAGGTTCAGAAGAACTGTTATTCCAAATTACAGTCGGCACGTTGCTGGATTATCGTTAAAATTTTTGAAATTTCCAAATTAGTTAGATTTTGATAAAAGTAAAAATAGCCTAAACCTTAAATAAAGTTTTTAAACAAGTAAATTAAGAACTGTAATGAAATCAGATAAGATCAGGTGCTCCGCACGCCGTGTAGCACGCCTTGCTCGGCTACACTGTAGGCGGGTGAAGGGTGTTACATTTAGTGGTATCAGTGCACGGTTTTGGAGTTCCTAGGCAAAGATAAGTTGAAAGATAGTGTGCATACATGCATTGCATTCATAAGAGTCGAGGTGACACTATGCAGATCTGTTTACTTTTGATTATTCAAAGTTAAGATATGGACTTAGAGTCGCAGAGGGCATTAGAAAAGAAGTAGAAAACCTAGTTCATAAGGTTATAACGTAGCGACTATATAATACTCTCGATGTTTGTATTGTAAGCTGCAGATTACAGTACCAACATGAGATTATTGTGTAGAGCTACGTGCTTCCTCGTGGTAGAATAAAATAAGAATTTTTGTAAGTAATCTATAAGTTGATACAGTTACGCCCGAATAGAGTACTATTACGGGAAATAAATGTGAAAATTCTAGTCAGAAATTTAAAACTTTAGAACTAGCCTATGGAAAGACTACACTTGTAAGGTAGCTAGAGTCAGTGACTCAGTTACATTAATGTGAACTACCTGTACCACAGTAATTGTTATAAGCTTAGAGATATCAGTACGACTTATCATCCTCAGATGGATGGACAGTCAAAATGAGTAATTCAGGTAAATTTTGAAACTCAATGAGTTCTTGTAAACAATGAAATAAAATGACAATAATAACCTGTAATATGTGATAAGCCCTCGAGAATATACTAAGAACTTTTGTCATTGAATCTGAGGGGAGATGGGATAAATACCTCCCACTAACAGAATTTGTATACAATAATAAGTGTCAAGTTAGCATACCAATGGCACCCTATGAAACACTGTAAGGGAAAAAGCGCAGAACACTAGTACGTTGAACTGAGTTGGGAAAAGCTATCTAGACATTGATATAGAGTCTTATAATTATTTTGATATTTTTGTCAGAAAAGAATGATTTAGGTATTTGAAAATATATTTAGAAATTGTAGTGCTATTCCCTCTGGAAGCAAGAATAGATGCCTTTCATTGATGGAGTTTTGCATGAGATAAATGCATAATACCTAGACAAAGGGTAATTTAACAGAGTTGGAATTGGTAAAAGAAACAGAAGGACTGGTAAAGAATCCTAGTATGAGAGATCAAGAAACTAATGAATAATAGAATTTCATGAGTAGGAATACTAAAGGCAGAGGAAAACAATGATGGAAAAGTGAATAAAATTATGAGACAACGATAAGCTCAGTTGTTGAATCATATGAATTTCAAGGACGAAATTCCTTTTTAGAGGGGAAGAGTTGTAACATCCTCATTTTCGTAGTCCATACATTCTACTGTTACGACAGCTAATGTCTGCCCCGAAAAGTCGAAATGCCTGAAACTACACTTCAGTGATAATGAATAGACATATAATGATGAAATAAATAAGAAGAAAATGCAAGAAAAATCAAAGACAAATGAAAGAGAGAAAATGAAGCTAAGTTAAATGAGCCGACACCGCAGCGATGGGTGACCGCACTGGGAAGGCCGTTGCCGACCCCAGGATCGCAAGGAACCCTCAGAATTTAATTCCGGGACGTAAGTAAAGGTCTATTGAAATATAATTGACACTAGAATTATTAAAGAAAAATTAATAAATTAGTACAAAGAAAAACGAAAAATCGAGAAACAAATAAAAATCAGTGTTACCAAAAAATCGGGAATATAACCCGAAGTGGGGTATTTTGGTCAATTGACACCTAGAGTTGACTTTTGACTTAAATGTCCATGAAAAATAAGTGGTATTATATTTTAAAATTTTAATGAAAAAAAAATGAAATTCAAGATAACATGTAATTTAAGGAAATATGGGGCTATAATTAGAATTATGAAAGTTTAATTATTTTAACTATTATTTAAATGTTTAGTGGGGTATAAAACCATAAGTGGACAGCATTTTCCACTAAACCATTTCATCTTCTTCACTCTTTCATCACCATTGTCGAATTTGATTTTCTCTCCCAAGCTCATCCATGGATGTCCATGAAGCAAGCTTCATCAACCCATGATCAAGCCATTTTTTCCTATAAGTTTCTTTATTAAAGTTGTTCTACACATCATGGGCAGCACATAGGGAGGAAAAAGGGTAGCATTTGATGAAGTTTGATCAAGCTCCATAAAAGGTTAGTGCTAGTTTTTCATCCCTTGCTTCATTAAAGTTTGTATTAAGGTTGAGATGAGTTGGATGGTGAAGAAATTTGAAGGATTTGATGAGTTATTGATATATTCAATTTTGGACAGCCATGAAAGTTTATTGTAGTTGAGTTTTTCTTACCTATAATGGATGAAAATTAAGGTTGAATAACTTAAATGGAGGAAGTAGTAAGTTAAAATCTAAGTATGTGCATGTAGTGCTTGAATTAAGGGTGTGTAATGGAACCTTAATGCTTTGGGCAAACTGCCATGTTTGGCAGCCTATTAAATCATGAATTTGTGTGTGAACATGTAGTTATTAATGAAATATGCTAATGTTAAATTTTGGGCAGCAAGTGTAAGTGATATTGAAGTATGATTACGTTGAACTGTATGTGTAATATTGACATTGAGATATGTTGAATTTTGGTGGAAGTAAATGTTGAACTTAATGGTGAATTGTGTGCATTGAGCACTTGAATATTCTGCCCAAAAGTGTTGCTGGAATTATGTACAAAATATATATGGAAGTATTATTGATTGAATATTGAAGTAATGAGGAGGAGAAGGAATATCAAATTGGAAGTGTATGTGCTTTATGCAGGTTGTGTATTGAAGGCAGTACATAAATTAGGCCATAAGTGCCAAACTATAAACCCAATTGGTATGAGGCCAATGGGGGGTGAAACTAGACACCAAATAGGCCAACTTTCATGTAGAAATGTTGCCAAAATTCTGCCTAGAAACTGACCTTAAAAATGACCAAATCCGGAATAGCAACCTTGCAACCCAGATTTTTGACCATATGAACAGTAGTCCTTGGGATGACTATAACTCACTCAAAACAGGTCCAATTGACCTGAAATTTTTATCATAGTTAGTTTAGACATAGATCTACAATTCTTATGAAGACACCAAAGCCCAGAAATTGCCAGAACCAAGTCAAATAGCTTGCACAATTTCAGGTACCAAAACTGCCAAAACTAAAACTGACCAAAATTTGCCCTAAAGGTGCAATCTGTCCAGCTTTAGTAAATTGACCATATCTTGGTCTATACAACTTAGAATGACCTGAAATTTTTCCCCGAGTTCAATAAGAAATAGAGCTACAATTCTTATGAAGACACCAAAACCCAGAAATGGCCAGAACTAAGTCAAATAGCTTGCACAAGTTCAGGTACCAAAACTGCAAGAACTAAAACTGACCAAAATTTGCCCTAAAGGTGCAATCTGTCCAGCTTTAGTAAATTGACCATATCTTGGTCTATACAACTTAGAATGACCTGAAATTTTGCCCCGAGTTCAATAAGACATAGAGATACAATTCCTATGAAGACACCAAAACCCAGAAATGGCCAGAACTAAGTCAAATAGCTTGCACAAGTTCAGGTACCAAAACTGCCAGAACTAAAACTGACCAAAATTTGCCCTAAAGGTGCAATCTGTCCAGCTTTAGTAAATTGACCATATCTTGGTTTATACAACTTAGAATGACCTGAAATTTTACCCCGAGTTCAATAAGACATAGAGCTACAATTTTGCTTCTTTTACCAGAAGCTAAAAACTAAGAGAAATAGAACTTTAAGCTAGACAAATCTAGCACACTAAAATTGCAAATTGGTAATTACATAAAATGATGCTTGAAGTGATTTGGCAATGAATGCTAACTTGTGAAAAGGGTAAATTGCATTATATTGACAATATATTGAATTGTAAGTTATGACATGTTGATGCTAGAATCAACCTATCCATGATGCATAAAAAGGTCAATAATTTTATTGACCAGTGAAAGGCATAAAGATGTATAAGCCCTATGAATAAAGAATTAAATATGTAACATTGTAATATGCCCTAATTTGCCTAGTTGACTAGTTTGGATAGGTTGGCATGCCAATAGGATTCTGACAGCTGTTCTGTAAATGACTTTACGTCATACTGTGTTTTATGCCTTATTATGCCATACTATGATTTTAATAGCCTATGGCTATACAGTTTGTGTTATTATACTCGGCTTAATGCCGGATTGATTATATGGCTTTTTAGCACACTGTTTGCACACCGGGAGATACTTTGTGACCGATGGTGTGACGGCCCGAGGTACTAGGTACCCAGTGCTAGTATATCCGTTTATCCAGTCTGGTCAGTGTATAGGCTATACGGGCAGTCATTTAAAACATTATTCAACTCAGGAAGCTAAGTTAAGTTAAGTATAATGAAATTTTAGTACAATTAAATTAAGTATAGAATGAATGAGTAAAAGAAATTAGCAAAAGAAACACAACAAAAATATAAATTGCAGAACCGTAGAGACTTGAAATACAATACAGTGAGAATAATTTGTATACTGGGTAGTATTACTGAAAAGTTATAAACTAAGCACTTCCAAAGAGGAACAAACTAGTATATAAGATCGTTGATACTAGAAATACCATACCAAATTAAATTGATTCTTGAGTATCTGAATTATGATTTATTTCTTTCTTTAATTGTATATATTATTTCTTGTTATACTATTGCACCACTAAGCAGAAATGTTTAGCGCGATGGAATTGCTTCCTCGCGCAGGTACTGAAGGTAAAACCAGTAGACTGTCGACTGAGATTTTTGGAGTCCAAATCTGCAGAAGTGTCAGAAGAATTGAAGGTTGTCACCTCCTCAGCAATGCATGTAGATAGGGCTCATTTTATACATGTTATGTATATTGTTCATTCCTAGCACATTGTAAATTATTTGTATATCTTTTACAAAATAAACTCATGTAATTAACCTATGAATTATGGAAGCTACTCAAAGTAAGTATTTTAATATGTGAATTGAATTTGAGTTATAATGAGATTGTACTTGGGAATATTGAGATATTGAAAATCTGATGAGATTTCTGAGAAATCTGGATACTGTATTGAGATACATTATGTTCGAAAATTTTTGAGACTATTAAGTTTGAGAAATTGAGTATATATTGAAATTGTTTTTGGCAGGTTCAGAAGAACTGTTAGTCCAAATTACAGTCGGCACGTTGCCGGATTATCGTTAAAATTTTTGAAATTTCCAAATTAGTTAGATTTTGATAAAAGTAAAAATAGCCTAAACCTTAAATAAAGTTTTTAAACAAGTAAATTAAGAACTGTAATGAAATCAGATAATATCAGGTGCTCCGCACACCGTGTAGCACGCCTTGCTCGGCTGCACTGTAGGCGGGTGAGGGGTGTTACATGAATTGACCAAATTGCCCTTCGCCGGTCTGATCCGGTTTGCAAGTTATTTGATATTTCTTCTGGATCCTTGACCTAATCATTTGACCTGCTTAACAATTCTTTTTTGTGATTTTCTCTTTTCCACTGTGTTCGGAATAGTCCTAAGGACCGCGGCGTTACATTTTACGGTTCGAAATTTGAGTTTAAATTGACTTCGCAGTCATTTCCCGAGAAGGTCAGCCATCGCTGTGACTCTCGGCTCATTTAACCTTTTATGTTCTATTTTTCTTATTTTTACTTTTCTATCTGGTAATCACTATTTATTTTCAATCATGGCTTTTCTAGGTGTCTTAAACATAGTTCTAATCCTCTTAATTATCCGGACCGATACCGGTCACCGGAACAGTAACATATACCAGGCTATGCAAATAGGGGTGTTACATAAAAACCAAGAGAAATAGGACTCTGGGCTAGACCAATCTAGCACACTAAAATTGAGAATTTGACATTTTTATACAATGATGCTTGAAGTAATTTGGCAATGAATGTCAACTTGTAAAAATGGTAAATTGCACTATATTGGCAGCATATTGAATTACAAATTGTGACATGTTGATGCTAGAATCAACTTATCCATAGTACCTAAAAAGGTCAACATGTACATTGATTTGTGAATTACATGATAACTAGCAAACTTAAAAAAAAAAGAGGAATTAAACAATTAATTTATAATGTGTCCTAGTTTGCCTAGTTGACTAATTTGTATAGTTTGGCATGCCAATAGGATTCTGACAGCTGTTCTGTAAATGGCTTTATGCCATATTATGTTTTTACGGCATATCACTGTGACTTTAATAGCCTAAAGCTATACGTATTGTGTTATTATACTTGGCTTATCGCCAGATTGACTATATGGCTTTTTAGCCACACTGTTTGCACACCGGGAGATACTTTGTGACCGATGGTGTGACGGTTCGAGGTACTAGGTATCCAGTGCCAGTATATCTATTTATCCAGTCTGGTCAGTGTATAGGCTACACGAGCAGTTAATTTAAGCATTATTAAATTCAAATAGCTAAATTCAGTTCATTGACATACAACATCACCAAAATTAGCAAAAATGAAAGGTTAAAAAATAAAAGTAGAATCAACAACTGTAAAGAATATCGATGCCATAAATTTATAAACAATTCATTTACTTTATTTTAGTGTACATTTATTTATATTTGGCACCACTAAGCAAAATTACTTAGCGCGTTGCTTTTGTAAAGCGTAGGTATTGGAGACACAGCTGGGGAGCCCAGCAGACCTACGACCGGGTGAGACATCAGATCTGCATAGGAGTCCAGAGTCACCTGCACTACACTGCATACATGGTAGGGCTTAGGATCTTGTGTAATGACTATCATTTGTATTTTGATATTTTGTTATGTAATTTGTATATTCTAAAACTTTAAGGTTTGTGACAAATTGTACATATTAAACTCCTATGGAGAGTGTTTGGATGAATGTAACTGATGATGGATTGTATTTTGAAACTATGAAATTTTGAGACTGAAAAATTAGTTAGAAGATTGAGATTATCATATTGAACTATTTTTAATAGGTTTAGAAGGACAATTTGTCCGAAATACAGATGACACCTTGCCAAATTGTTATTACTATTTTTGAAACACTGATTTTATTAAAGTATGAAAATAGAACTAATATGATATGAATTTTACATAAAAGACTTCTTAAATCAAATTCAGTTCAGAAAATGAGATAATCACAGACTAGGTGCTCCGGTACGCTGTGTAGCGCGCCTTGCTCAGCTACACTATAGACGGGCGAGGGGTGTTATAGGTTATAATCAAAATTTGAGTTTTTTCTTCATTAAAGTTGTAGGGCTATATCTCAGCTTTCTATCGGTATAAATTCAAGTCATTTGGACCTTCCTAGACCATGTTATGGTCATTTACGTAACTACTGTTCATTTGGTCATTTTTGTACAGGGCAGTGTGCCCAATTCCGAATTTGGCCTAATTGTTCACTAAGTTATGGTCACATTCTGGGCATGATTCCAAAATGAAAAATTTTCCATTTTGTGTCTAGTTTCATTCCCAGTTGGCCTTGGGTTGGTAAATTTTCAATTTTGGTATCTAAACGGGACCTAGGTCAAGCTGCTGCAGATTGACCCTCACCAATCCGAATTGAAACTTATTTCTAACAATTCACACACACCAATGGTCATAGTTGACCATTTCTCAACTCAAATAAGGTCAACTATATCAATTGACCAATTCTCAACTTTTTCTCTAATTTTTCACATGCTCAAAACCCTAATTACATAAATTTCAACTCTAATGCAATTTAAAGTGTATATTCATGATCTATACACCTAATTCACTTCAAATAACCATTCAAACACCTCAAAACTCATCCATTTCAAACCCTAGCCCTAGCTGGTTGAAATTCCTATTTGGTCCCCCAAGGATAGTTTTTGTTTGATTTTACACAATTTCTAAGTTTATTAAAGCATGTGTACATGAATTTTAAAGAAAAACTAAGTGATTGATGACTAATCTCTTTCTTTGAATTTCAAATCTTCAATCTCTATTTTTCCTCCTTCTTTTTCTTGATCAATCACCTTCTCAAGTTAGTCTAACATGTTTTAATGAGGAAATTTGGGGACAAAGTGGGGTTAAGTGATTGGAAGAAAGCTTGGTTTCAAGCTTTAATGGAGTTTCTTCAATGATGAAGTGAGGGAGAGGAGCCGGCCACTTGGGTAAGGGAACAAGAGAAATGATTTTCTTTTTAATTTTATGTCATTTATGTCTTTAATTAGTTATTTGACTTAGTCCAAATTTGTAGGAAAATTAAATTAATTTTAACATCATAATTGATGTCATCACATGATGTAATAATTTCATTTTCCTTTTTTTTCTTTTTGCATTTATTTTTCTATTAGTTCTTTAATTTAATTCTTGATTCTGAAATTTTATTTTCTCTGATTTTATTGGATAGTTAGGCCAGGAGTCAGCTCTAGGGGTGAATTGACCAAATCACCCCTCGCTAGTTCAATCCGATTTGTAAGTTATTCGGTATTTCTTCCGGATCCCTGACCTAATTATTTGACCTGCTTAACAACTCTTTTTTGTGATTTTCTCTTTTTTATTGTGTTTGCAATAGTCCTAAGGACTGCGGTGTCACCTTTTTTGGTTCGAAATTTGAGTTTAGACTGACCTCGCAGTCATTTCCTGAAAAGGTCACCTATCGCTGTGACTTCTGGCTCATTTAACTTTTTATGCTTTTTTTTTTCTTCTTTACACTTAACTATTTGGCAATTACTAATTATTTGCGTTCAGGGCTTGTCTAGGTGTCTTAGACGTGGTTCTAATGCCCTTAATTGTTCGGACTGACCCCGGTCACCGGAATAGTGAAATATACTAGGCTATGTAAATAGGGGTGTTACAAATGGCATACTTTAGTGAGAAACTTATTGGAGCAGCTTTGAACTATTCTACATATGACAAAGAGTTGAAGGCATTGGTACGTGCCTTGGAAACGTGGCAACATTACCTTTGGCCAAAGCAATTTGTCATCCACACAGATCATGAGTCATTGAAGCATATAAAGGGGCAGAATAAGTTGAGTAGGCATTATGCAAAATGAGTTGAGTTCCTTGAAACCTTCCCATATGTGATTCAATACAAACATGGGAAAGAAAATGTGGTTACTGATGCCTTATCTCGAAGGTATAACCTTTTTGCCCTTTTTGATGCAAAGTTATTGGGATTTGAATATGTGAAAGAATTATATGCTGAAGATGATGACTTTGCTAGAGTGTATGCTGCTTGTGAAAAGAATGCTTTTGAGAAGTTTTATAGGCATGATGGATATTTGTTTAGAGAAAATAGATTGTGTGTGCCCAAGAGTTTCATGCGTGAATTACTTGTGAATGAGTCTCATGCTGGTGGATTAATGGGTCATTTTGGTGTTGCCAAAACTTTAGATGTGTTAAAGGAACATTTTTATTGGCTGAATATGAAAAGAGATGTTGAAAGAGTATGTGTTAGGTGTGTTGTGTGTGCCAAGGCTAAATCTAGAGTTTTGCCACAAGGTTTGTATACACCTTTACCTACCCCTAGTGATCCTTGGGTCCATTTGTCTATGGATTTTGTGTTAGGATTACCTAGGTCTAAACAAGGCCATGATTCAATTTTTATTGTTGTTGATAGGTTTTCAAAAATGGCACATTTTATTCTATGCCATAAAACTAATGATGCTACAAATGTTGCAAATTTATTCTTTAGAGATATTGTTAGGTTGCATGGCATACCTAAGAGTTTAGTTAGTGATAGGGGTGTTAAATTTCTTAGTCATTTTTAGAAGGTTTTGTGGGGAAAATTAGGCACCAAATTGTTATTTTCCACCACTAGTCTCTTACAAACCGATGGTTAAATTGAAGTAGTAAATAGGACACTAACTACTCTTTTGCGTGCTGTGGTTAAGCAAAATTTGAAGTCATAGGAAGATTGTATTCCACTTGTTCAATTTGTATATAATAGAAATGTGTATTCTTCTACTGGCTACTCTCCATTTGAAATTTCAATCCTTTAACTCCTTTGGATCTTTTACCTTTGCCTGTGAACCAGCTTGCTAGTTTAGATGGAAAAAAAAAAAGCAGAATTGGTGAAGAAAATCCATGAACAAGCTAAGCTTCAAATTGGAAAGAAAAATGAAAAATATGATAGTCAAGCCAACAAAGGAAGGAAGAAAGTCACATTTCAACCTGGAGATTGGGTATGGGTTCACTTGCGCAAAGAGAGGTTTCCCTCTCGAAGGAAATCAAAATTACAACCAAGATGCGATGGACCTTTCCAAGTGCTGACCAAAATTAATGATAATGCCTACAAAATAAACTTGCTCGGTGAGTATAATGTTAGTGCCACCTTTAATATTGCTGATTTATCTGCTTGTGTTGATGCAGGAACAGATTTGAGGACGAATCCTTTTGAAGAGGAGTGGAACGATGAGAATCAAGCTACATCCACGCTAAAGGATTTCATCTAAGGTCCAATTACTAGAGCTAGAGCTAAATCACTTCATAATTTAATTTATGAAGTCTTAAGGAGTAAGGATTATAAGCTGGAATGGCATGAAGAAAATTATAAAGGATTAAATTTGGTGAAAATTAAGCATGGAAGTGACTAGGTTTCATGCAGAGCATTAGGTTACATGGAATAACCTGTAGACATGCATGCACAATATCTAACCTATATACATGCATGTAACACCCTCACTGTAACAATTCCGTACATTCTACTGTTTCGGTGACCGGTGTCGGTCCGGACAGCTAGAACGTCTAGAAAAATATTTAAACTAAAGTGAGAAACCATAATTAACT
Organism: Hevea brasiliensis; assembly: GCF_030052815.1. NCBI lineage: Eukaryota > Viridiplantae > Streptophyta > Magnoliopsida > Malpighiales > Euphorbiaceae > Hevea > Hevea brasiliensis. The sequence goes on from NC_079499.1 coordinate 54,365,468, forward strand.
CAAATATTAATAAGAAAAATTTAGGAAAAATTTTAGAAATAAAATACAACCAAGTTAAATGAGCTGGTGCCCTAGCGATGGGTAACCCAGTGGGAAGTTACGGTCTTCGCAACTAGAAGCCCTAAACCTAGGAGGAAATTCATGAAATAATTTTTGGGATTCCAGAGAAGAGTCATTGAGGTTTCTATGGCATTAGAATGCCAAGAAAAAGGTTTAAGAAAATTTTTTGATCGGTGCAGACGATTTTGGCTCAATAAGCCAAACGGAGGGCATTTTGGTCATTTCGTCTTCAGAGATGATTTTAGACCGACTTTTTCAGTTAAGTAAATAATTATTATGATCTAAAATATGAATAAATATTGATAAAAATTTAATTAAAAATGAGTAGAAAAAAAAAGAAAAAGAAAAAGAAAATAAATACCTAATTATGGCATCATATGATGTCATTAAAAACTTATCCACCAATCACCATTCAACAAGCTTACATAAAACAAATAAAAAGAGATAAAAGAGACCAAAAATTGACAAACAATTTGCATCTTCAACCTTTGAGCAGCCAAAAATGTAGAGAGAGAGAGAGAGAGAGAGAGAGAGAGGAAAGAAAACTCCATGGAAGCTTGATCAAGCTTGAGCTAACCCACCCAAATCACCCCAAAACCCTAGCTTTCCTTCACAAATATTTACCCTTACACTTAGAGCAAGTCTTGGGCAGCAAAAAGAAAGAGAAAAAGAAGATTTCTCAAGCTTTGGAAGTTAGCTAAATCAAGGTTAGTGCCTATACTTACTTCCCTCTCTTTTTAATCTTAGTTAGGAAGACAAATTAAATGAGAATTTATTGTAGAATTGAACAAAACAATTATATTGAAGTATGTATGAGAATCAAAAACCATGGGAAAAGGATGAGATTTGTTGATTTGTATGAATTGAATTGTTTAGAAGTGGTTTGTGATGAGAAAACTTGAGTTAGATGTTAAATTATGTGTGTTGGATGTGTTAGATGGCATGGTTAGCATAAAATGGACACTTTGGAAATTAGAGTTTTTGAAAAATTAGAGTTTTACTTATGTAATGGTATATTAACATTGTAATGGTCAATTAGTGACCATTTGAATGTGTGTGAGGAGGAATTGAAGTGGGTAAGGATAATGGAGTTGAGCTAAGGCATGTTGCCCTTTGTGACCTGCAAGATTGGGTGTGAGTGCAGCAAGTTTGGGTAGCTATAACTGGAGTTGTATAGGTTCAATTGGTGCAAAGCCAATTGGACATGAAACTAGACACATAATAGTACAACTTTGGTGAAGAAATCCTGCTCAAAAAACCAAACTAAGTTGACCTAAAAATTACCCTAATCCGGGTGACCAACATGCTATCCTTGGAAAATGACTAAATGAACAGTGTTTGTTCAAATAGTCATAACTCAGTGTAGAAAAGTTCAATTGATCTGAAATTTTACCAGAAGAAATTTGAGACATAGCCCTACAACTTTTATGGAGAACACAAATCCAAATTCTGATCATAACCTAGTTAAAGTTCCAACCAAACTCAGGTCACCAAATCTAGTAGAACCAAATTGCCCAGAAATTCTAGGTACAGGTCAATCCGGCCAGTTATGGTAAAATGACCATAACTTGAGCTACAAAACTCCAAATGGAGTGATTCGAAAAAAGAAATGTAACTAGACAAAATAAGGAACAACTTTCATGAAGACAATTTTGTCAAATTCCTACTGTACAAATGATCAATGGAATAGTAAATCTAGGGTATGAAATCTGAAAATTTTGAATAACATAAGATAAGCTTTGAAATGGTATTGGAAATCAATACTAAGAAAAATAAAATTCAAAATGTGGTATCTTGGTGAACTTAGGTTCAATAAATTTATTATGTATTAAAAAGTCAACAATTTGAGTGAATAGTAATGTGAATAGTAATACAAAGACACAAAGTGTAAGAACTAAATTGGTAGAGAAAATTAAGGTATGAAATTTGGAGTCCATAAAATGTTCATGGATTACTAGGAATAGAAATAGTAATTTACCTAAATGACTTAATGAACATTTAAGTTATGTGAGTATATAGTTAAGATTTGTATTCTCATTACTAGTAGGTCTAATAAAACATAAGTGATACCACTTGAATATGAAATGAAATTAACCTAGATGGATTGTTAAGACTTATACTCCCAACACCGATGGAGTTCATATTATATTAGCAATACAACTTGAAGTATGAAATGTATTTTACATGAATAGATTGTTGAATGTATAAATGAGATAAAAGTGTCATTTGGGATTTAGGTTCCCATCAAGAGAGAAAGGAAAGATGCTTGAATGTAAATGGTACGTGAAATCAAATGAATGTGAATTGAAATTAGTATGAATATTGATGAATGCATAAATTACCTAGAAATGTGAATTTGGAAATTATGCTTCTACTATAAACAAAATTAGAATGCTACAAAAATATAAATGAAAAATATAATAAAATGATGAAACATATAGACTCCTAATGGTACTATGTGCCCATGTATTGCCTAGACACGTGTGTCAGATTGGATAGATTGGCATGCCAATAGGGTATTGTTTTAGCAGTACTGTGAAAGGCTTTATGCCTATATTCATGGCTTTATGCCCGCACTCATGGCTTTATGCCCGCATTCATGGCTTTATGCCAACATTCATGGCTTTTATGCCTGATTATGTGTTATCATGGCTTTTTAGCCATACTGACTGCATACGTGGTTGATATTCTGCGTCCCATGGTATGATGGCTCGAGGCACTGTGGTGTCCAGTGCGAATGACCCGTTATCCAGTTTAGTCAGCCTATCATAGGTTACCTGGGTAAAAAAAAAAAAATTATTGAAATAAGTTAAAAATATTAGAAACTAAATAAATCAGTGAGAAAAATCTGAAAGGTATTAAACTAGTATTAAGAATTTAATTATTACGAAATAATCCACAACACATAGAAAATATTAAGAGAGTAAATGAAAGACTAGCAAAATAAGTATAACGTAAGTAATTATTAGAAATGCATCCTCCATAATAAAATAAACATAAACTAAAATTTAGATTTATTTGTACATTATATAAATAATTATTGTAAACTTATGACAAAAGAGATTCTAGAGAGTAATATAAACGATGAAAAATGTACTGTATAGCAAATTTCATATGAACCGAATAAAATTCTTGAAAATAGAAAATATGCTCCAATTATTTTTATTTGTATACATTATTTCTTATCATATTATTGCACCACTAAGCAGCAATGCTTAGCGCGATGGATTTGTTTCCTCGCTCAGGTACTGAAGATAAAAACCCAGTGGACATTAGACTAGAGATTTTAGAGTCCAGATCTGCGAAAGTATCAGAAGTGTACAAGGTTGTCACCTCCTCAGCAATGCATGTAGATAGGGTCCATATAGATCATATTATGTATTTTGTACATTATAATTAGTGATTATTTGTAATGTAAACTATGAATTGTATGTTGAAATATAGATTATGAAACTGTAATTTGTAGATCATGTAAATTATGAAATTATGTAATTATTTTATAAATTATGCAAATTAAGGAAATTTAAAAATTTTGCTTATGTAATTTGAGAATGTTTACATATGAATTGAGTATGAATAGATTTGTACAAATGAATATGTGAATTACGAGAATTGAATATGAGATGAATATGATGAGCATGAATGATATTTTTATTGTAAAATATTATTGAAAATTTCAAGCAGGTGAATAGTAAAATACATCAACTGATAATAAAATAGGAGAAACTCCGCTGGTTTCTCTCTAGAAAAATAATTGATATTAAAATATAACGAGATCAAATTATTAAAATAATAAAGTAAGACAATATATGGTGCTCCGGCACCGAATGTAGCACACTTCACTTGGCTACACTGTAGTCGGGTGAGGGGTGTTACAATGCATTTGTTTCACGCACATGGAGAGTGAAATATGCTGCTGGCACCTTTTTGAAGGAATATTCCTTGCTATTATAACTGCCTCTCTTTTGGACTTAAATGCCCTTATTGCTGCTATATTAAGTTTGCTTTTTGTTGGGACTTTTTTAGTCTTTTGGTAGAATAATTTTTGTTTATATTCAAAGCTCCTTGCAGCTATTACTAAAGTAGGGATGTTTTTGTCTTTAGCTTTGGGGCCAAGAGGCTATAAATACAAGTGTAATGAGAGAGGTGGAGGACACACTTTGAATATTAATGAAAGATTGTTTTTGCTCCATTAGTGAGTAAATTGGCTGTTGCCTTTGTTCTTGTGAAGTTTATTAACTTGCTGAGATTTCTATCTTGCAAGGTTTAGTGTGCATAATATTCTTGATTTATTCATTCTCTATATGAATTAAGTCAAGAATCTCATTTATGATATTTTCTTTGAATTACACATCAATCTGATTGTGCTAGTTTAAAGAATCTAATTCGTATAGCTTGAATTTGGTGTTTTCCATTTTGAGTTCATTATTTATTGAATGTGGGTTTCAAGTTGCTCATTACTTGAGGTTCATGTCCAAATAGCTCAAGGATTTCAATTCCATGTAATACAATTCCTTGAATTACACATCATTTTTGTACTGGTTCAAAGAATCAAATTCATACATCTTGATTTGGTGCTTTCCATATTGTTCCTTTAATTCTTGAATGTGGGTTTTCAAGTTACCAATTACTTGAGGGTGTAGACACCATATTTTGGCCGACCTTCGAAGGCAAGGATCTTTTAAAATTGAAATTTTATTATCTGTTCTCGATCGATGTCCCAATCACAGGTAGCTTTTTCGAACTTACTGATCGCTCATCCCTGGAACAAACCGATCTCACGCTCAAGTTAGATTGCTTTTCGATCTCTTGGCCTTTATCAGATGAGTTCGAGTCAATATTGGGTCTCTGGACCATCCAATCTTGCCAGCTGTTATTCTCTGATCTCCCTATGTACAAATATCGCAGAATTTCATTTGACTAATGTTGTGATCGAGCTTCTTGCTAGAATTGCCCAGATATTCCTTAAAATGAAGTTAAGGTTTTTATCCGGTCTAATAATGGTTCTGACCCTAAAAGTTCAAGCCAGTGTCAAATCTTTGCAATTCTAGTATTCTAAAGTTCCATTTGGTATTTGGTCATGGCTCTGTCCGATCTCACGTTCGTGTGTAATGTTTTTCTGATCTCTTGGAGTAATTGGATATCTTTTGATTAATAGTCGCTCTCAGGTTTAATGTTAAACTACATTCAATCAATTAAGTACTCAGACAGTTTGGTTTGGATGCTTTTCGATCTCATCAAGAAATTGATCATAAAAGACTTTAATTCATTTCAAAAATAAAATATATACAAGTCAATTAGTGAGGGGGGTCTTCTCCGCCCTGCGCCCCAGTTACATCCCCCTCTCTCTCTTCACCCTCGTGCTCCTCATCGCTGTCCTTTTCGGCCTCTGGGATGAGCTTATCTATCCAAGAGAAGTCCTCCTCAGGATAACACTTCTTTAGTTCGGACAGGAGGTTGTTATGGGAGTTCACATATGCCCTAGCCTCTTTTGTAGTGCTCTCTTCTTCCTTTGCTTGGAGCTCCTCCTACTTCACCCAAAGTTCCTTAGAAAAATGAGCGAGATCGACAGATTGACCAGCCTAGGAGGCTTCAAGTTCCCGCTCCACTTCAGCTATCCTCTCTTCGCAATACTTCACTCGATCTTCTAGTTTGACGATGTAATCATTGGCAGTAGAGAGCTGAGCCTTTGCAGCTGATGCATCTTGGACTGTCTTAAGAATCTCCTTCCTTAAGGCATAGGCTTTTTCTCTGATCACGTGTTGGTTTGCAATAGCCTCCAAGCTCAAACTCATTATTTGAGTTAGAATATTGTCAATACTCTCCTCAGCCAACTGATTCCGATCTTCTTGGAAGCAGATGGAAGCGCCCATGACCTTGGCTAGACCAGGATTCCCTCAGGTGGAATGGTTTCCTTCCAGTGATTGGATAAGGAGTTGAGCTCCTCAGGAGAGCATTCTAACAGTAGGGCCAGAAGACTCCCCTTCTACATTGGAAGAGATAGGAGGAGGCGAACACTCAATCTGCTGAGGTGGAGAGACGACGACCTCTACCTCGGAGATCGACTGCTCCTGAGGTCGAGGAGGGGAGATCGGTACTTCCACCAAATCTCATCGACGTGTCTGAATAGTGGTGGTAGTAGCCTCTTTCATCACTCGTACCTTTCGTGATACCTCCCACTTTTGCTTGCAGCTCTCTTTGGAAGCGTCACGACCTGCCATACCTCCACAACAAAGAAGTCAGTGAGTTCACTAAGATTAAGAGACTAGAGATCTGGATTATACCGGTAGTAGGACCGAGGTCAAAAAGCTGAAGCTTATAATCTTCATTAGAGATCAGCCGCATCATCCACCATTTCAGTTCGGCCATGACCGCATCTAAGCACGAATATTTATGGGTGGCCGCCTGAGTTTTTAATTCTTTCACCATGGCATTTTCGGCTTTATTTAAAGTAAGCTTCTTAGGGGCTTGGGGTACCAAATAATTCCAATTACGTGGGATCCCCTCAAAGCCGTTTCGATCCTTGCTCCTAAGGATGAAAAACCAATCCTTTCAGTTCTTCAACGAAGAAGGGAGATCGGTGAAAAGCTCGCAGTTCAGCTTTGCCTGGAAAAACCAGAATTTGTCATCCTTTCTTCGGGCAAGCCTATATAGCTCGGCAAAGACCTTAACCATGGGCTCTAATTTCTTAGCTCGGCAGAGGCCTCTGAAGGCTACTAAAGTTTGCCAGGAGTTCGGATGCACTTGAGCTACTGAGACATGGTGGAGTTTTACGATGGCCTTGTAAAATCCATCCAACGGAAAGCGGAGCTCGGACTTCAGCTGCTCCTCGTACACTATGATAAGATCACCTTCTTCAAAGAAGTGATCGGCCCGAAGATCGCCATGGCATTTGATCAGTTCAAAAGTGTCGATCCGCAAATTGTGTTCTTGACTTATGCATTGGAGATCAGTTTCTCTGAGGACTGACGGCAGTTCATCAACTGGCAGGCTCTCCTTTCTTGAAGACATTCCTTGCTTCAATCTGGTAACAGGACCAGTAACTAGAATGATGGCTGTGGTGGATCTTCCGCTTGGTCTAATCACGTCACCTTTTTCCGAGGTTTATGAAATATTGACAGAAGGCGAGCTCACAACTCTTTGACCCTCGATACCACTCATTTTCACAAAATAAAAAGGAAAATTAACCGAGAAAAGATTAAAACCCTTACCGGAGTGTGAATCAATGCCTGAAAACTTTAGAAAGCCAGAGGAAGTGTTGAAATCGTTAGGGGAAGTTTTGAAAATGACATAAGGAAATAAATGACTCACTTTTTCCCTATTTATACTCGTTTGAGCATTAAATGCTCACGAAGTCCCAAGTGACGCATCAGTTAGCGGGACCAGGACGCCTCTTTGACACGTCATAAGAAGGTTCCAGAAACATAGTAAAAAAAAAATTGGATAAATGAGATCAGTCAACTAAGGTTATCGGATTAAACAAATTTCCAAACCCACGGATCGGCAAATGGCAATTCGTCTAGGGATCAGATCGAGTACACTTATTAGAGATCGAAAAAATAACCAATGCAAGTTAGATAGGGAGGAAAGATCAGGAATGAGAGAGATCGAAAAATAAGAGGGGACTCGATGCAAGAGATAGAGATCAAAATAATGACCCTAAAAGGGGATGGTCATAATGAGAAGATCGAAAAAGCATGAAACTGCCCGTAAGATCAGAGAACTCAGGGGGTTGAATAACTACCGATCATGGATTTTAATTAGCTTCCCCCACTATTAGATCCGAGTTAGTTAAAGCATTGCAGGTATGATCAGATCCTCACCACACATCTCATTTGCAAGGACACCCTCCTAGCCGCCAGATGCCAAAATTTGTTAAAGCAGCCCTGTATATCCTGATCTACATCGTTAATTATAATTATAAGGATGGATCTAGAGCCCTCAAATCAAAAGCAGATGATAGATTCGGTGCCTTTTATTCCCAGCCTTTGGATCCATTTTGTAAGGCGAGACCCTTGACTGTCGGATTAAGGGAAGAAAGGACAGATATTTTGTATGGAATCCCAACCCTTCATTTTGATTCTCTTTAATTCTCAGACATCAGATTATGTCCTTTTGAATCTAAGCCTTCCGTCTCCCCCTAATAAGATCCTGACCCTTCATTTTGGACACCCATTCCCTATAAATACCTGCATTAAACATTGTAGAAAGAGAAGGAGGTGATTATCAAGGAAAGACTCTGGACTTTGATTCAGTCTTGCTACTTGTCATTCAGAGCTTTCAAAGTGTTGAAAAACTTCACCAGTTTTTTGAAGTATTTCATCAAAAGGAGCTCTAAATCCTGAGATTTTCATTTTTAGTACCTGTGCACTACCCTATGAAACCATCTTCACTTCGCCTCATTCCCACTGCTCTAGTATTTGAGCATTACCCTCCGAGCTCAACTTTTTTCCGATCTATTCCCATTACCTCAGGTAAGCTCAAGTCCTTCGGCCGTCAGTTTTCACCTCTCCAAGATTTGTGGATACCGAAGTCGGCTCGCCTGTCTCCTCAACTTTCCACAGGTAAGCATCTAAACTATCATTTTGTTGAATACCCTTGGTTTGTTTTCTCCGGTTTTCTTTTAAAGTTTCTTTTATATCCAGTCACACTAAATCTCAGAATAGATTATCTAGGCCCGTAGTTATTTCCTGTGCTTTCTTTTTATTCATTCGTAAACTCCATTTATCGTCACCTAGTTTTCATTCCTTTCGAGAGTAGAAGTTCGAGTCCTCGGCGACTCATAAATACTCTAAAGAATATAGGCAGGAGTACTTTAACATGAGAGTTTTTGGTCTGAATAAATGAAAATGATAAAAGAAGATAGGTGTAGCAAAGGTCGAATAGGTTGGAAACAAGATTAGGTCAAACAAATAAGTTATGAGATAAGGCCTTGGAACGAACCCAGGCAGTAAGACAATATATCGGGAATCAAGATAAGTTCGGATCCCAGACGAGCAACTAAAAGAGATTAGATGTCGCAAATCAAAGAGTTATGATAAAACGATCATGCGGAAGATCAGCAAGGAGTTTGGCCTATCGTCCGCCATCTAGTTATAAGGTCCTATAGGCTAGGAAAAGCTTTACACAGGAGTTTCCTGCATCTTTGGTACTTCATTGCCATATAAAAGGAGTCAAGAAGGACTCTTTACCTGAATCCTTAGTTCAAAGTTCTTATAAAACTCCATTCTAATAAATATATGAAGAGATCGGGGGAGAGTTCTTACCCGAACTCGGTCTAATTTTTTTAACGCAACATTTTAAGAGATCGGGGGAGAGTTCTTACCCAAACTCAGCCTAATTTTTAACTCAACATATTAAGAGATCTGGGGAGAGTTCTTACCCGAACTCAGTCTAATTTTTTAACACAACATATTAAGAGATCAGGGGAGAGTTCTTGCCCAAACTCAGCCTTTTTTTTTTTTTAAATGCAACATATTAAAAGATCGGGAGAGAGTTCTTACCCGAACTCAGCCTAATTTTTCAATGCAACATATTAAGAGATCGGGGGAGTGTTCTTACCCAAACTCAGCCTAATTTTTAATGCAACATATTAAGAGATCGGGGGAGAGTTCTTACCCAAACTCAGCCTAATTTTTAACGCAATATATTAAGAGATCGGGGAAGAGTTCTTACCCGAACTTAGCCTAATTTTTTAATGCAATATATTAACAGATTGGAGGAGAGTTCTTACCCAAATTCTCCACCAAAATGTTAACAAAACATATAGAGATCGGGGGAGAGTTCTTACCCAAATTCTCGGCCAAAACCTTAATGAAATATGTGGAGATCGAGGGAGAGTTCTTACCCAAAATCCTCCACCTAAATTTTAACATAATACATTAAGAGATCGGGAGAGAGTTCCTACCCGAATACTCTTAGCTTAAATTCAAACTAAAATATACTAAGAGATTGGGGGAGAGTTCTTACCCGAGCTCTCGAATTAAATGCTTAATACACCAAGGGATCGGCGGGAGAGTCCTTCCCAAAGTATCCCGAATACTAGGTTGGGGCCCGATGGAGAGTTCTCCTCAAGGCACTCATATTTATAGGACAAACCCCCCCCCCCCCCCCCTTAGGATATTAGAACTTCAGTATTCAAATTAACCCCCAACAAAAATCCATTACACAACAGCTATTCACTGAAGGGTCATCTCATGTACTCGTGTTCTTGGGCAACTCAAAATAGTGAAATATCAAATATTCCTTTTATCCGTACAAAGGATTAACATCATCATTCTAACCCCTAAATTATCAATTTATAAAGCGCATAACATTAAATCTGCTTACTCTCGTTGAGGGATGAGGTGAGGTGCCTAACACCTTCCTCACCCGTATACGGACCTCGAACCTAGAATCTCTATTTTCAAAGTGGATTTTAATTTTTACAAACGGTTTTCTTTAATTTCCCTCACAATTAAAGTGGCGACTCCTCACTTTTCCTACTTCAGTAAGAATTCGTTCGGCAATCGCAAAACCCTTGCGACCGCTTGGCAACTCCACTGGGGATTTAAATTAACCGTGGTTTAGAAGTCCAAAAGTAGATTTAATTTTATGCTCATGTAAATTAAAACCGTAATTAGGGGGCTTAACTTACAAAATTCAAAAGTCTTAATATATTGATTATTGTTATTCTTTCTAACCATTTTGCTTATTTTAATTATCTTATTTATTATAGCAATCTTCATCTAAAACTCCCCCCGTACAGGGAAGAGGTAAATATGTCCCTTCACACACTGATTACTTACACGATGTCCTCATACACTTCAGCCCTATACCTGGGCTTTCTTACCCTTTTAGGAAATAGGACAGAGTCATGTAGCGGTACCTGTGGGTTTTACCCCATTAGTATCTGTGAAGGCTTCTGCTCAAATTGGAACTTGTTCCATCTACTATGATACCCGTGGAATTCTCCAGTTAGTGTCATGGTGGTGGAATGAGGCCTTGCTATATACAGTAGGGACAATTTAGGAACCTTTGAGCTTTTAGAAGTCGAGCTAAACTATCACATTAGTTGAAAGCCATAGCAAGCTACCTCGTAAGATAGAACTATCCAATTAGATAGTACTTACCCGGTATTAGGACCCTCCCTATTCATAGGACAAAAGGGACATAATTGCTCTTACTCTACTCCCTCGTTTACTTTTTAATTTTCTTATATAATTTAAAGATAATTTTGAATTATGTTGGTAAGATAGTCCGTACACCTTCCTATCTTGATATGTGTAAAGATAGCATCACCTTAATTCAAAATTACCTAAGTTTATTCTGCTGACCTACTTTCTACAGGTATTATAAACTGGAGTCTATAAAAGATAAACAGAAACTTTAAAATGGCATCCTTGAGTTAGTCAACTGAAGGAGTTTCAAGGCAGGAACATAATGCTAAACAATGGTCCAAACTAATTCATTGTTCAAAGTCCCTACAAATTGATGACATAGGGGCAGACATTGGCCCATTACCTCCATTGGATCCAAGTAAGGTTGAGGTTAGAATGACCGATCTTGATGATTTATCCAGCAGTTGGAAATCACTTCCCGATCATGTCAAAGTAAAGTTTGAGAAAAAGTATGGGAGGATTGCAACTTTGATGCAGGTTAGAGTACATGTTCCAACATTAAAAGCCATGCTATCAACTTGGAATCCCAGGATACGGTGTTCTCCTTCAACGATATTGATACGATTCCCACTATAGTGGAATATCAGGCACTGCTAGAAATGCCTTATGTGATGCAGAATAGGATTTATCTACACCTCGAGCATAGGCAGACCTAGAAACGGTTTGTTCATATACTTGGAATCTCTGCAGAGGAAGCAGAGGCAAAAGAAATCGTCAAGGGAAGCACACATGGGTGGTATTGGACTTACATCAAAAAGCATTTAGATCTGTATATTCAGAGCAAGCAATGGGAACAGGCTTCGTTGGCACTAGCTTTGGGAATTTATGGTTTGATCTATTTTCTCAGGCTTTTGGGAGTTATAACTTATGGCATCACGGAAATGTTCTGGGCGGTAGAGAAGCAAAATGTCAACCCAACACTTGCCATCCTCGCAAAGACCTTTTTGACTCTAACATATTGTCGACGACAGGGTAAGGGAACCATCAAGTGCTATTCTCAATTGCTACATCTTTGGATCCTCAGTCACATTTGTCCTCTGGAAACTAAGGGATTAACCTGGTATCACAACCAGCCTCTCATAAAAAAAAATGGCTAGATTGGCAATAAGTCCAAAGAATGAACTACAATGGCAAGAGCAGATTCTAAGCTTCAACAGTCACAACTATTGTTAGAGGAAGTTATAGACTATGGGCCAGCCCATTTTGTTCAGTACAGGAGATAATCACTTGGTACTTTTGATAGGACTGACCGGGTGCACAAGTTACATCCCAGCTTTGGTAATAAGGCAATTCAGTTCAACCCAATTCACGCCTATTGTTGAAAGTTTTCATCAAGCTCATTTCTATCATGAACCCGGTAGAGAGGAAGAACTGAAAGCATTTCGCAAATCATGGGAAAAGGTCACCATGATTGAACAGTCACTTAAAGGGCCAAGTGTTAGTAGTATGCCCTAGAGCATATCATTTAGTATGTATCTTGTACATATTTTTAATAATAAAAGGCATTTCCACTTTTCCGTTTACATAATATATTTATGTGTAATAGAAAAGGTCCATTGATATTTTGTTAGAAATATTATTCTTAAGTTGTTAAGAATATGAGTGACAATATTTCTAGCACAAAGTATCATAAATAGGTTCACAATCGAGGATACTTCATAATAAGGACATGACTTATCCAGAAAGATTGTATTCATGTTTGTTCCCAAGTTATTTATATGAGATATAAATAAGATGGAATGGTGAGTCTCATGCCATATAACAAACATGATAGGCACTTATAAATGATAAGTAGGCCGAACCAGTGACACTTATGACAAGCACATGGAGTTTACTCTTGTCAATGTTTTGTCATAAATCATATCAGTGCATATAATCTTTAGACCTGAGATAGCACAGTTATCTAGTATATAGGTAGTTTGAGTTTGATATCGCTTTCATACTTGTACTATGTATGGGTATATGGGCATGTGTTGGCTCTGCTAGTTATATATGGAGGTAGGTGTTGATCAAGATGGAATCTGTTCCTCTAAGTAAATAGAGATAAAATCCTATGTTCATTTAATTGTTCTTGATGTTTCAAGTTCCTGGCCAGGACAGATAGATTTATTCAGAAAAGAGTTTCTAATGAGAAAAATCTTTTAATCAAGAACTGGAATTAAAAGAGAACATAATATTCATAGCAAATGGAGTTTGACATAAACCATGACTCCAGCTTGAGTTGGGATTTTGTAACAGAGAGATTCTAGTGCATGGTAACATATGATTATAGGTTCATTTAAGGTAAATCTTATTACTAATTGGGTGGCCATGGCATGCTATGCTAGGTGTTAACCATGGTCTATGAGGTTCATAAAATGATTTAGAGAAATCATATATTGTAATAATTAGATATGATGATATTAAGAGTTGATATCATGTCTCATTGCCAATTAGTGATGAGCCTAGTAAGTCACACACATACACAAGTTATCACGTATTTAAATATGATTTAATTAATTAATTAAAGAGTTTAATTGATTAATTAAATAGATTTGGTTTGCAATTAAATAGCAAAGTCCCTAGCATGACTTGAAACCAAATCTAGATTATTGGATGTAGTATAAATTAAATTTATATTTAAAGTGTTTAAATATGAATTTAATTGATGAGAAATTAATTAATAGAGATTAATTAATTAATTTATATTTGATATAATTAATTAGAAGAAGAAAATAATTATTTTGGGTTAAGAACTCAAAATTAAGACACAGGGGCATTTTGGTCATTTCATTACAGACACGTGGCACCATGAGATGGTGACACATGGCTTAACACATAAGCTTGCCAAATATTTTTTAATCATGTAAGATGATTAAAATCAAGATTAAATATAGGTTTGACACTTGGCACAATGTGATTGGGTCATTTAAACCTAGAGCTAATCAAAAGGTGACATGTGGCTAGGGTTTAATGTGTTAACCTAGCTATTTAAGTGTGGTTATGAAAAGAAAACATAACCAGCAGCCTCTCCTCTCAATTGTCACGCCACTTTGAGCCTCTCCAGCCATTCTTCTTCATCTCTCATCAATTCAAAGAGATTAGCCATCAATCTCTTGAATTAAGAACACTAGAAATTGTTTCTAGTGTCCTGTTTGCATCTCTAATCTCTTAAAAGGCAGAACTTGAATTTCTAATTAATAGAAAAGGCTTTAGAAGCTGTTCAAGGGCTGCCATAGGTGTTCTTGGTGTGGACAAGCTCGAGGGACAACATCCGTGTCCTCAAGACGATCTCAAAGGCGCAGACACGCTGCAGCACATCAAGAGGTTAGTGTAATCGTTCTTGATTTAATCTAGGGTTCTAAAATTAATCTGATTAATTTTAAAATCTTAAATGGCAAATACAGATCCAAAAACATATTAAAAGAGTTTTAATATGTTGTTTATTATTGAAATCAAATAGATAAAAATAAATCTTGTATGGTGCATGTGACCCTAGGTGAAAATTTTTGAATTCAATGGTATAATATTGTGTTTTTCACGCCTGCCTTCAATTGGTATCGAGCCACTATATTTGCCATTTAGATTGTTGATTATATAATTTAATTGTGTGTTTGATCATGAGATCAAGAGATTCATTGCTGGTTGGATCATGAGATGTGGCGTCACACATGGAGAAGCCATCATTGGTGGCGGCAACAATGGATCCATGGGTGATTCAAGGTTTGGCTTTTAATTCTGCAATTGTTGTATGATCTAAGGCCTATTCTTTGACTAATTAAAGTGTTTAATTAGTTGTTTTAATCACACAATTAAATTATGATTCAAATCAGAATTTTAAAAATGTTTGAATGTGATTCAAATCTGAATTTTAAAAGTTGTTTGAATGAGATTCAAATCTGAATTTTTAAAGTTGTTTGAATCATATTTAAATCTGATTTTTAAAATTGATTCAATAAAATTCAGATCTGATTTTTAAAAATATTTGAATGTGATTCAAATCTGATTTTTAAAAATGTTTGAATGTGATTCAAATCTGAATTTTTGAAGTTGTTTGAATGTGATTCAAATCTGAATTTTTAAATTTGTTTGAATGAGATTCAAATCTGAATTTTTAAATTTATTTGAATCATATTCAAATCTGGAATTTTAAGTTGAATATGAGATATTCAATTTAATTTAAGAATGTATGTTTTATTTAATTGTTAAATAGTGATATGCATGATGGATGATCATGGACTATAAAAGACCAATGTGATTGGATTTATTTCTTTTATGTTTCTTTGGGATTGTAAATTAATTAATTTATTTTAATTTATTTTGGGCATGTATTATTAAGTTTGTAATATTTTTGGGTTGTAATTTCATTTGTTTAAGTTCTTGTAAATTCGCCTTGGTATGCCAAGGATTACTATGTAATATTGGATTGCAAGAAGTTCAAGGAGGTCAAGAGCATTGGTGGGACCAGTGTGAGGAATTCAATATCAAGTGTTGATTATGTACTCCTTGAGCAACTCTTGTAAAATGAATGAATGAAATGCACCTAGGAATGCCCTGATTCAATTCTTGGTGGCTCAGAATTGAATCCCTTAGAAAGTCCATGTTCATACCTTATTTATCGCTTATCCATGAATGCATGAGATGTATGGGAATGTATGCAATTATATGATATATGCATGCTAAATTGATAATGTGCAAAGTGAGACCTTAATAGTAATTAGGATGGCTATAAAATCTTCCAAACAAATGATTAAGTTGGAAATGCTATAATTAAAGTAATTATAACATAAGCCCTCCATTGGGGCAATTATTTTAAGAAATTTTAAATAGTTGCATGAGATGCAATTAATTTAAGAGATTTTCTTAAGAATAATTGTTAAGCATGAGATGTTGTAAATATGTAAATGGTTTGGTGGCCAATATTGGATGTACTGAGGACATTAAAATTATTTGCATAATTACTGCTCAATGGGATCAACTTAACTAATGCAAGATAAGTCAATATTGGATGTACCGAGATTTTGAGCATTAGGGGCTAGTAAAAGGATTGAACCTCACATGAGATGTGATGGGCAAGGAGTTGCTCACTTATAGTTTATTGTAATTCCAATAATGGATGTACCTGAGGATGATCAATAGAATTATAAGAATTCAATCACCCACTAGAAATCCATCCAACTAGGATTTCCGTTTTCTACTTTGGAAGTGTAGGATTCGCTAAGTTAGTGGGAGGACCAATTTGATTAAAAGACCATAATCATTTTGGTTAATTACATGATACATTTACTAATTAATCTGGTTATTTTCTGCAGTTAATTTTCTCGATAAAAATGAGCACAAAACAACCACCACCATCCAATATCCTTGCAAGCATACTTGATCACAACAGTTGACAGGACCTAATCATGATTGGCTAAGAAATTTGAAACTTGTCTTGAACCTTGAACATATAGGATATGTTCTAGATTCAAATGTTCCTGGTCTCTTACCTCCAGAGGCCACACAAGAGGAACATGATACTTTGGACAAGTGGAAGGAGCATGATATGAGAGCTAAGTGTTACATGCTTGCTTCCATGAGTAATGAGTTACAGAAGCAACATGAGAACATGCAGAGTGCTAGTGAGATCCTCCTTCACCTACAAGAGTTGTATGGTGAGCACAAGCAGAATGCTAGGTATGAGATATCTAAACAGCTATTCCGTATGAGGATGTCCGAGGGATGTAATGTTGGGGATCATGTCCACAAGATGATTCGTGATTGAGCAGCTTGGAACATCTTGACTTCAACATGGATTTCCAACTACAAACGGATTTGATCCTTCATCCCTTCCTCGAGTCTTTGGGAATTTTGTGACAAATTTCCATATGACTAAACAGAATGCACCTTAGCTGAATTACTCAACATGCTGGTTATTGCCCAAAAGAATATGCCGGGCAATAAAGGAAAAGAGGTAGCTTTGATTGCATCTTCTTCTACTGGAAAGTTCAACAAGAAGAAGCGCAACAAGAAAAAGAAATCTCAGATTCCTGGTCCTTCCAAGAAAATAGCTAAACAGAAAAGGAAGATTAAAGCTGATAAAGGCAAAGGAAAGTGTCTCCACTGCCAACAGGAAAGTGTTTCCATTGCCAACAGGAAAGTGTTTCCATTGTCAGTAAGAAAGTGTTTCCACTGGCTAGAGTATAGTAATCTAAATGAATGCAATACCATGGTGAAAACCAACTCAAGTTCAAAATATATTTGGCACTTAAGGTTATGTCATGTTGCAGAAGATAGGATTGCAAAATTGGAGAAAATGGGGATTCTATCCTCATTGGGCTCTGAGCCTACTCCAACTTGTGAATCTTGCCTTCAAGGCAAAATGACTAGATCACCCTTTGTTGGACAAGGGCTAAGAGCTGAAAATATTTTGGAACTAATACATAGTGATGTATGTGGTCCGTTTAAAGAAATGGCTAGAGGGGGCTTTCATTATTTTATTACCTTTACTGATGATAAATCAAGGTTTGGGTATTTGTATTTGATGAAATACAAACATGAATCCTTTGAAAAGTTCAAAGAATTTAAATCTGAAGTAGAAAATCAAACAGGAAAAAATATTAAAGCTCTTCGATCAGATCGTGGAGGTGAATATTTGAGTACCGAATTTGATGAATACTTGAGAGAGCATGGCATTGTTTCTCACCGACTCCTCCAGAACACCACAAATGAATGGTGTATCTGTAAGGTGAAATCATTCCCTATTGGATTTGGTACTTAGTATGTTGAGCTATACTGATATGCCAATCTCCTTTTGGGGATTTGCATTTGAATCAGCTTTATATATTCTGAATAGGTTTCCATCAAAATCAGTTTCTTCCACACCTTATGAGATATGGCATGGAAGAAAACCAAATCTTAAGCATGTTAAGATTTGGGGTTGTCCAAATTATATCAAAAAGCTGAACACTGATAAATTGGAGACCAGATCAGACAAAGGTCGATTTGTTGTATATCCAAAAGATAGTTTTGGATATTATTTTTATTTGCCTACTTCACAAAAGGTTGTGATAAGTAGAAATGCCACATTTCTTGAACAACAGTTTGTTCAAGAAGGAGGCAAAGGAAGACAAATAGAGTTAGAATTGGGGAATTCTGACCAACCAATGCATCGATGGATATAGATCCATCTAGTCAACCTATACCCATTGATGTAACATCTACAAATGTTCCTCGTAGAACAACTGTATCTCACCCACCTGAGATATGGTTTTCTTTATGAAGAAGAACAAGAGTTGTCTACTCATGAAGAAGTAGATCATGGAGATGATCCACTTACCTATGAAGAAGCTATATCAGATATAGACTCTTCAAAATGGATTGATGCTATGAAATCCGAGATTGATTCCATGTATAAGAATCAAGTTTGGGATCTTGTTGACCCACCTAAAGGTATTGTACCTATAGGGAACAAATGGGTTTTCAAGAAGAAAATTGGTTCTGATGGAAAGGTAGAGACCTATAAGGCAAGGCTAGTAGCGAAAGGGTTTCGCCAAAGGCAAGGAATAGACTATGAGGAGACTTTCTCTCCTGTTGCCATGCTTAAATCAATTAGGATTTTATTAGCAATATCTGCATACTTTGATTATGAGATTTGGCGATGGATGTCAAAACAACTTTTCTTAATGGATACATTGAAGAAAACATTTTCATGGAACAACCTAAGGGATTTGAATCCCAAGATGGTTCCAAGGTATGCAAGCTAAAGCGATCCATTTATGGGTTGAAACAAGCTTCGAGGAGTTGGAACATCCGTTTTGATGAAGCCATTAAATCTTTTGGTTTTATCAAAAATGAGGATGAGCCATGTGTATATAAGAAGGTTAGTGACAAGCTATCACTTTCCTTGTCTTATATGTGGATGACATAATCGTTGATGGGTAATGATACAGTATGTTGACGACTATAAAGGTATGGTTGTCAAATACATTCTCCATGAAAGACTTAGGAGGCAACCTATATTCTTGGGATTCGCATCTATAGAGATAGAGCTAAAAGAATAATTGGTTTATCCCAAAGTCTATACTTGGAAAAGGTGTTAAAGAGGTTTAACATGCTTGATTCCAAGAGAGGATTGTTACCAAGGAGACATGGTATCCACCTTTCTAAAGAGATGTCTCCAAAGACACCAAGAAAGAGATAAGATGGCCTGATTCCATATGCTTCGGCTATTGGAAGTTTAATGTATGCAATGTTGTGTACTAGGCCTGATATCGCATATGTCGTTAGTTTGACTAGCGGTATCAATCCAATCCAGTTTGGAACATCGATAGTCGTCAAGAATATCCTTAAGTACTTAAGAAGAACTAAGGATTTATTCTTGATTTATGGAGGTGGAGACTTGCAATTGGATGGTTATACCGATTTCGATTTCCAATCGATATCGATGATAGAAAGTCTACCTCTGGATATGTGTTCATTTGTAATGGAGGTGCGATCGGTTGGAAGAGTTCCAAACAGAGCACGATCGCAGATTCCACTCATCGAGGTCGAGTATATTGTCGCATCGATGTCGCAAAGGAAGTCGCTTGGATAAAGAAGTTCGTGATGTAACTTACAAGAGTTCCTTCCATTGAGTCGCCAGCTCCATTACACCGTGACAACAATGGAGCAAACATACTGAGCTAAGGAACCAAGGTCTCACCGTAAATCCAAACACATAGAAAGGCGCTACCACATTATCGTGAGAAATAGTTGGGCGAGGCGATGTAGCCATGCAGAAAATAGCATCACCGAAAATCCACCGATCCATTCACTAAGCCTATGTCACACTCGCTAGACCGACATCTTGAGAAGATAGGTCTAAGATATTGTAATGAATGGCTCTAGTGCTAGTGGGAGATTGTTAGTAGTATGCCCTAGAGCATATCATTTAGTATGTATCTTGTACATATTTTTAATAATAAAAGGCATTTCCACTTTTCCGCTTACATAATATATTTATGTGTAATAGAAAAGGTCCATTGATATTTTGTTAGAAATATTATTCTTAAGTTGTTAAGAATATGAGTGACAATATTTCTAGCACAAAGTATCATAAATAGGTTCACAATCGAGGATACTTCATAATAAGGACATGACTTATCCGTAAAGATTGTATTCATGTTTGTTCCCAAGTTATTTATATGAGATATAAATAAGATGGAATGGTGAGTCTCATGCCATATAACAAACATGATAGGCACTTATAAATGATAAGTAGGTCGAACTAGGACACTTATGACAAGCACATGGAGTTTACTCTTGTCAATGTTTTGTCATAAATCATATCAAGGCATATAATCTTTAGACCCGAGATAGCACAGCTTATCTTGTATATAGGTAGTTTGAGTTTGATATCGCTTTCATACTTGTACTATGTATGGGTATATGGGCATGTGTTGGCTCCTGCTAGTTATATATGGAGGTAGGTGTTGATCAAGATGGAATCTGTTCCTCTAAGTAAATAGAGATAAAATCCTATGTTCATTTAATTGTTCTTGATGTTTCAAGTTCCTGCCAGACAGATAGATTTATTCGTAAAAGAGTTTCGATGAGAAAAATCTTTTAATCAAGAACTGAATTAAAAGAGAACATAATATTCATAGCAAATGGAGTTTGACATAAACCATGACTCTTGAGTTGGGATTTTGTAATGAGAGATTCTAGTGCATGGTAACATATGATTATAGGTTCATTTAAGGTAAATCTTATTACTAATTGGGTGGCCATGGCATGCTATGCTAGGTGTTAACCATGGTCTATGAGGTTCATAAAATGATTTAGAGAAATCATTTATGGTAAGAAAGAGTTCTGATGATATTAAGAGTTGATATCATGTCTCATTGCCAATTAGTGATGAGCCTAGTAAGTCACACACATACACAAGTTATCACGTATTTAAATATGATTTAATTAATTAATTAAAGAGTTTAATTGATTAATTAAATAGATTTGGTTTGCAATTAAATAGCAAAGTCCCTAGCATGACTTGAAACCAAATCTAGATTATTGGATGTGTAGTATAAATTAAATTTATATTTAAAGTGTTTAAATATGAATTTAATTGATGAGAAATTAATTAATAGAGATTAATTAATTAATTTATATTTGATATAATTAATTAGAAGAAGAAAATAATTATTTTGGGTTAAGAACTCAAAATTAAGACACAGGGGCATTTTGGTCATTTCACGAGCAGACACGTGGCACCATGAGATGGTGACACATGGCTTAACACATAAGCTTGCCAAATATTTTTTAATCATGTAAGATGATTAAAATCAAGATTAAATATAGGTTTGACACTTGGCACAATGTGATTGGGTCATTTAAACCTAGAGCTAATCAAAAGGTGACATGTGGCTAGGGTTTAATGTGTTAACCTAGCTATTTAAGTGTGGTTATGAAAAGAAAACATAACCAGCAGCCTCTCCTCTCAATTGTCATGCCACTTTGAGCCTCTCCAGCCATTCTTCTTCATCTCTCATCAATTCAAAGAGATTAGCCATCAATCTCTTGAATTAAGAACACTAGAAATTGTTTCTAGTGTCCTGTTTGCATCTCTAATCTCTTAAAAGGCGTAACTTGAATTTCTAATTAATAGAAAAGGCTTTAGAAGCTGTTCAAGGGCTGCCATAGGTGTTCTTGGTGTGTGGACAAGCTAGAGGGACAACATCCGTGTCCTCAAGACGAATCTCAAAGGCGCAGACACGCTGCAGCACATCAAGAGGTTAGTGTAATCGTTCTTGATTTAATCTAGGGTTCTAAAATTAATCTGATTAATTTTAAAATCTTAAATGGCAAATACAGATCCAAAAACATATTAAAAGAGTTTTAATATGTTGTTTATTATTGAAATCAAATAGATAAAAATAAATCTTGTATGGTGCATGTGACCCTAGGTGAAAATTTTTGAATTCAATGGTATAATCTTGTGTTTTTCACGCTTCCGTTCCTTCACCAAGTACCATGGAAGATTATCTCAGATGGAGAATAAGGAGAGACCAGGGATATCAAGTTTCAGAACTAGCAGAACCTAAGGGAAGCACACCTCATCGAGAAGTTCTTTCAGAAGAAGTTAGTGCCAAGTTGGTCAGCTCTCTACAGAATTCGAGCACCAAGAACCAACAATTGTAAGAACGTATAAGGCAGTTGGAAGACCTACAGCAAATCCTAAAAAAGGAGGTAAAAAGGCTCAGGGAAGAAGTGATAGCAGAAAAACGGAATTTGAGGGATAGGAAATACAGTGGGAGAAAGAAAAGACCTCGCTTCAAAATGCAGTGAGAGAGGCAGGAGTCCAGAATGGCAAATTATAGGAGAAACTAGAATATCAGGAAATACTTATGGAAGAATATAAATAGGAAAGCAAAAATAAGAAGCTTCAATTGAAAGAGCAGGCATAACTTATTAATAACATTTTGAAAGAATGTGACAAAGAAAGGAAAGAAAAAGAAAGGCAAGCAACCCTTCACAAAGAGCTGAGAGAAAATGTTGACCAGTTAGAAAGAATGATAGCACAAGGGAAACAAGAACTGCTGCCAGAATCTGAGTATGCCTTGAAGACATTCAATCCTGACAGACAAGAAGAAATACTCTATAAGTACCTCAAAAGATGTCATTGTATTTTAAAGGGTCTTCATGAACCTAGGCAATAGCAAAGAATGCTACGTATGAACAGATTGTTTATGAATTGTTTGAACCATGTTTAGCAAAATATAAATGAATAGTGTAACTCCCGTGGGAACTATCCTCGTTAGGGCTATATGAAAAGACGAATGTGTCATATGGACAAGTATCATAGACATGCATCCTATCCCGTTATTCACTGTTGGACTATCAAGTGATGCCATGATAAAGTTGACACAATTTGCCTTTTGCAGACTCCATTTTGGCCGTTATCTGCTACCATATCCTTTATCTAGTCAGGATCTTTAACTCTAACAGAATTTAAAACTAATATAAAAACTTTCCACAGGAAATCAACATTGCTCCAAACAAAGCAAACCCGATCAAGCAAGCAGTTCAACCAAAAAGAGTGTACTTAACAAGTTCCCAAGCAAAGAAGATAATGGAAGACCAGGAACAAGTACAGAACCTACAAGGACAAGTTTCAGAATTGAGAGACCAAGTCTTAGAGTTGATGAAACTAATGAAGGAGATGTCCCAGAGTAGAAAAACCATTCGGCCTACACCAGAACCAAATTTACCAGTACCTCCCCCACTCGCAACGACGGTTGATTCCCATCAAGCTTCGACCTCTTTCAACTTCCAGCCTCCTATTGCTAATCCGACAATCACTGTCAGTCCAACATTCTCAAATAATGACTTACCCTTTTCTTATCATTCGACTGTCTCAAATGCCGAGTTTCACCCTTCCATACCAATCCCTTCAGTTTACCCTGTAACTAATTTCCCAACCAGAGGCATGGCGTATGTAGCAGGGGGTGAAAATAAAGAAAAAGAAAATGAGAAGTTGTCTGCTCTAGAGGAAAGACTAATAGCTATAGAAGGTCTGAACATGTATGGTTCAGTTGATGTATCTTCACTGAGATTGGTACCGGATGTAGTGGTACCACCTAAGTTTAAAGTTCCTGACTTTGACAAGTATATCGAAAATTCAGACCCTCGCATCCATTTGGCCACTTACATAGTCAAAATGTCCACCCTCACAGAAGATGACAAACTTCTTGTAACACTCCTCACCCGTCTATAGTGTAGCCGAGTAAGGCGTGCCACACAGCGTGCCAGAGCACGTAGTCTGTGATTATCTTATTTTCTAAATACTCAATTTGATTTAGGAAACCATTGTGTGAAATTTATATCATGATTATTTATTATTTTATGTTTTGATAAAAATGAGTGTTGCAAAATTTTTAATAAAAATCTGACAAAGTTCTATCTGTAAATTGGACAAACAGTCCTTCTGCACCTGTTAAAAATAGTTTCAATATAGTATTCTCAAAATCACAATTTCATTCACTGTCTCAATTTCTCAGTAAAGTCAATAGACTTTCACAGTCATTAAACAGTTCCATAATACAGTCCATAATAATTCAAATATATCCAAAAAATCTCCATGTTATTTAATATGTATAAAATATTACAAACTTTAGAGCTTTCATAATATTACAAAATACTGGGCCGAATTTCAAAATACAACAGAAGTACAAAATAGAAGATATCTTAAGTCCTACTATGTATGCAATACCGTGCAGATGACTCTGGACTCCTGTGCAGATCTGATATCTCACCTGGTCGTAGGTTTGCTGGGCTCCCCAGCTGTGTCTCCAATACCTACCCGTTACAAAAGCAATGCGCTAAACAATTTTGCTTAGTGGTGCCAATTATAAAGAGAAATAAGCTAAAATAAAATAAATTAATTATTTATGATTTTCGATGCCTATAGTTTTTGCATACTAATTCTTCAGAAATCTTTAATAAGATTGTTCATCTAAAGCTTTTCATGTTTTTATTGAGCATATTTTATTTATACTAAATTTAGTTGTACTGCATGTCAATACACTTAGTTTAACGGTTTGAATTTAATAACACTTAAATTAACTACCTGTGTAGCCTATACATTGGCCAGACTGGATAAACGGATATACTAGCACTGGGTACCTAGTACTTTGGGCCGTCACACCATTGGTCACAAAGTGTCTCCCGGTATGCAAACAGTGTGGCTAAAAAGCTATATAATTAATCAGGTACTAAGCCGAGTATAATAACACAATCCGCATAGCCATAGGCTATTAAAATCATATTATGGCATAATAAGCCAGAAAATACAGTACGGCGTGAAGCCATTTACAGAATAGATGTCAGAATCCTATTAGCATGCCAACCTATCTAAACTAGTCAACTAGGCAAACTAGGGCACATTACAAATTTTACTTAATTCTTCATTTTTAGAGTTTACTAGTTATTATATAATTCACAAGTCAATGCAAATGTTGACCTTTTTAGATATCATGGATAAGTTGATTCTAGTATCAACATTTCACAATTTGTAATTCAATATGCTGCTAATATAGTGCAATTTACCTTTTTCACAAGTTGGCATTTATTGCCAAATTACTTCAAAGCTTCATTGTATGTAAATGTCAAATTTTCAGTTTTAGTGTGCAAAATTGGTCTAGCTTAATGTCCTATTTCTCTTGGTTTTTAGCTTCTAGTCAAAGAAGCAAAATTGTAGCTCTATGTATTATTGAACTTTTGGCACAAATTTCAGGTCATTCTGAGTTGTATAGACCAAGATATGGTCAATTTACTAAACCTTTACAGATTGCATCTTTAGTGTAAAATTTGGTCAATTTTAGGTCAAATTCAGTTCTGGCAGTTTTGGTACCCTAATTTGGGCAAGCAATTTGACTTGGTTCTGGCCATTTCTGGGCTTTGTTGTCTTCATAAGAATTGTAGCTCTATGTCTAAGCTTTCCATGGTATAAATTTCAGGTCATTTGAATCTGTTTTGAGTGAGTTATGGTCATCTTAGTGACTACTGTTCATATGGTCAAAAATCTGGGCTTGCACATTACCAATTTCGGATTAGGTCATTTTTAAGGTCAGTTTCTAGGCAGAATTTTAGCAACATTTCCACATGAAAGTTAGCCTATTTTGTGTCTAGTTTCACTTCCCATTGGTCTCATACCAATTAGGGTCACCAATTTTCACTTATGGTTCAATTTACCTACTGCCTTCACAACACACAATCTGCACATAAAAGAACACTCCCAAATGCCATTTCTTCTGCTCCCAAAACTATAATTATACATTCATAACACTTCTATACCATTCATCATATCTCAATCATGTCCATTTGGTCAGAATATACAAGTGCTCCATATACATTATACAACCCTAATTTACAAAGTTAAATTCAATATAACATATACATGAAAACACTTAATTATTACATATACCTCCCAACCATTACTTCACATACATTGCCCACAATTTATCTTCACCATAATTCATCCATGAAATTCATGAAATCAAAAATTAATTCATGAATTTAAAGGTTACCAAAAGTGGCATTTTGCTAAGGTATTCAAATGGCTTTCCAAACCCTTGAATTTAAGTACTCAATATACATATATATGGAAACTAAATTACTACAATTTTAAAATGACTAAATCAACATTAATTTCCATCCATTAGAGGTAAGAAAAACTCAAGAAACTTAGGTTCTCATGGCTGCCAAAATTGAACAATTCAATAACTCAATAAATTCTTTCATTCTCTTCACCATTCAACTCACCTCAACCTAAACATGAAGTTTACTAAAGAAAGGGAGGGGATTTGGACATTTACATATTTTGTAGCTTACTCAAACCTTACTAAACTTGCCTCTTGTTGCTCCAAATATGCTATCCAAGGTGTGTAGACAAGGTTTAGTGAAGAGAAGTGTGAGAATCATGGCTTGATGATGGGTTGATAAAGCTCACAAGGTGCGGCCATGGAGGTTTGGTTTGGGAGCTCCATTTCGGCAAGAAGAAGAATGAAGAAGAAAAAGATGAAGTTAATGGGATCTGCTGTGCCAAAGTCCCATATATGTGTCCTAAATCATGAGTTAGTGGAGCACTTAGGTTACTTTTATTGTTTAATTAATCAAAGTTTGACAATTTACATTTTATGCCTCATTTCTTTTACTATTCATACAATGTACGTCATTTTAATTTTTCATGACATTTTCAAAGTGTAATATCATTTATTTTTGATGGACATTGAGGTCAAAAGGCAACTCTAGGTGTCATATGACCAAAATGC
This sequence comes from Hevea brasiliensis, assembly GCF_030052815.1. NCBI lineage: Eukaryota > Viridiplantae > Streptophyta > Magnoliopsida > Malpighiales > Euphorbiaceae > Hevea > Hevea brasiliensis. Next base: position 54,392,454 of record NC_079499.1, read on the forward strand.
CCTTCTTCGGATTATATTCTCAATTTTTCGGTAACACCGATTTTTGTCTGTTTCTCGATTTTTCGTTTTTCTTTATACTAATTTATTAATTTTTCTTTGATATTTCTAGTATCAATTACATTTCAATAAACCTTTAATTATGTCCCAAAATTTAATTCCGAGGGTTCCCCAAAGTCCTGAGATCGGCAATTGCCTTCGCCGTAACTTCCCAGTGCAGTCACCCATCGCTACGGTGCCGATTCGTTTAACCTTGTTTCATTTTCTCTCTTTTATTTCTCTTTAATTTTTCTTGTATTTTCTTTTTATTTATTTCATCATTATATGTCTATTCACTATCATCGAAGTGTAGTTCTAAACATCCTGACTTTTCCAGGCATACATTAGGTCACCGGAGCAATAGAACATACAAACTACGTACAGGGAGGATGTTACAACTCTTCTCCTCTAAATAAAAATTTCGTCCGCGAAATTTACTCAGTGTAAATAATCGAGGAACAACTATCTCTTTGTCTTTTCTTGTTTTTGTGTATTATAATACTTTACTTCCTCTTTAATCTGTCTTTCTAATCTTAGTTTTAAAATTTTATTCTTATCTTGATTTACTATTGGAAATATGTTGCTCTACACAATAATCCCAAGTCGGTACTGTAATCTAAGACCTGCATCTGAGCCAGCCGAGAGAACAGAGGCTAGAGCACTTGCCAGAGCCTATGCCATGAGAGCTCAGGAGGAGTAAGATGCCCCGGATGTTATAAGGGGTACGTTCTCCCTCTATAACACATCTGTGCATGCATTAGTGGATCTAGGATCCACTCATTCATACATCTGCATTAACTTACCCGTAGAAAGGGGGATACTAGTAGGGGAGAGTGACCAAGACATTCTGGTCACTAATCCATTGGGCCACAGTGTAGTGGTGAACAAGGTGTACAAAGGTTACCCCTTAAGGATTCAGGGGTATGAATTCTTGGCAGACTTGATTGAATTGCCTTTCCATGAGTTTGATGTGATTTTTGGGAATGGACTGGTTGTCACATCATTAGGCAATGGTCGATTGTAAATTGAAAAGGATTTCCTTGAAAACTCCTAAGGGTAATGAGATTACAGTTGTGGGAGAAAGAACAGATTTCTTGTCCAATGTCATCTCAGCCACAATTGCAAGAAAACTAATGAGAAAAGGCTGTGAAGCCTACCTAGCACATGTGGTAGATACTAGGTAGGCTAAGCCAGATCTGTGTGACATACCCACAATAAGAGACTTCCTAGATGTGTTCCCTGAAGAATTGCCTGGCTTACCACCAGAAAGGAAAGTCGAATTTACTATTGAGATACTGTCGGGTATAGCACCAATCTCTATTGCTCCTTATAGGATGGCACCTACTGAGTTAAAGGAGCTGAAAATCCAGTTACAGGAGTTACTGGATAAGGGGTTTATACACCCCAGTGTGTCACCATGGGGAGCTCCAGTGCTGTTTGTGAAGAAGAAGGATGGGACTTTGAGGTTAGGCATCGATTACCGGCAGTTGAATAAAGTGACTGTGAAGAACAACTATCCGTTGCCTAGAATTGATGATTTATTTGATCAGTTGAAGGGAGCAGGAGTATTTTTTAAAATTAATCTCAGATCAGGGTATCATTAGTTGAGGGTGAAGGATGCAGATGTACCAAAGATTTCATTCAGGACCCGATATGGGCATTATGAGTTCCTGGTGATGCCCTTTGGCCTAACAAATGCACCAGCAGTATTCATGGACTTTATGAACCGTATCTTCCATCCATACCTAGATCGGTTCGTAGTGGTCTTCATTGGTGATATTTTGGTGTATTCTACGACCAGGGAAGAACTTGATGAACATTTGAGAATTGTCTTACAAACCTTAAGAGAAAAGAAGTTGTATGCTAAGTTGTCGAAATGTGACTTTTGGTTGAATGAGATTGCATTTGTTAGACACATAGTGTCAGCTGATGGGATTAGAGTGGATCCCAAGAAGATAGAAGCAATGATGGAATGGAAGCCTCCCAGAAATACAACTGAGGACAAAAGTTTCTTAGGGCTAGCTGGGTATTACAGAAGATTTGTAAAGGGATTTTCTTTAATAGCTGCTCCAATGATCAAGCTGTTACACAAAAATGTCAGATTTAACTGGAATGACAAGTGTCAAGCCAGTTTTGAGAAGTTAAAGGCTATGTTGACAAAGGCACTATTGTTAACACAGCCAGTGTCAGGAAAAAACTTTGTGGTCTATATTGATGCCTCACATAATGGGTTAGGATGTGTATTGATGCAAGAGGGGAAGGTGGTCGCCTATGCTTCCAGGCAGCTAAGGCCACATGGATAGAATTATCCTACCCATGATCTGGAAGTTGCAGCAATTATCTTCGCATTGAAGATATGGATGCACTATTTGTATGGTGAAAAGTGCTATATTTACACAGACCATAAAAGTCTAAAATATTTGCCAACCTAGAAGGAGCTCAACCCTAGACAGAGGCGAGGGATTGAGTTCCTGAAGGACTATGATTGTGTGATTGACTACCATCCTGAGAAGGCAAATGTAGTTGCTGATGCTTTGAGCAGAAAATCCATCACAGCTTTGAGATCATTTAATGTCCGCCTATCCTTGGCTCGAGATGGAGCTATTTTGGCTGAGTTGCAAGTGAGGCCAAACCTGCTACAGCAGATTTTAGATGGGCAGAAGGTAGATGAGAAGTTAATGGCTACTATAAGCAAAATCTCAGAAGGGAAGGCAACTGATTATGAGGTGAAAGTAGATGGGTGTCTGTACTACAAAGGGAGGGTATGTGTACCAGATGATGTGGAATTGATAGCTAGTATTCTAAAAGAGGCACACACCAGTGTTTATGCTATGCACCCAGGAAGCACAAAAATGTATCATGATCTGAAGCTTCAGTATTGGTGGCCTGGTATGAAGAAGGACATAGCTGACTATGTGACTAAATGCTTCACATGTCAACAAGTCAAGGCAGAATATCAAGTTCCATCGGGTTTGCTACAGCCCCTACGCATACCTGAATGGAAATGGGATCGGATCACCATGGATTTTATAAGTGGTCTACCTCTCACCCAGAAGAAGCATGATGCAGTATGGGTGATAGTAGATAGATTGATGAAGTCAACACACTTTCTGCCAGTTAGGACTGGCTACTCACTAGAGAAGTTAGCAGAATTGTATATCAGTGAGATAGTTAGATTGCATGGAATTCCACTTTCCATCATATCTGATCGAGCCCCAAGGTTTACATCGAGATTTTGGAAGAAGTTGCATGAATCCTTGGGTACACAACTCCACTTTAGCACAGCATTCCATCCTCAGACGGATGGGCAATCAGAAAGAGTAATCCAGGTAAACATTGAAACCAATTGAACTAATACAAATATTGAACTGAAAATGATAATAATAACATGAAATCTATTTCAGGTCCTTAAGGATATGCTGAGGAGTTATGTCATTGAGTTTGAGGGAAGTTGGGATAGATACCTCCCATTGGCAGAATTTGCATACAAAAATAGCTACCAAGCTAGCATCCAAATGGCCCCGTATAAAGCACTGTATGGGAGGAAATATAGAACTCCAGTGTGTTGGACTGAATTAGGCAAAGATAAACTAGTAGGGCTAGACCTGGTGAAACAGGCTGAGGAGAAAGTAAAGTTAATCAAAGGCAATCTGAAGGTTGCCTTAGACAGACAAAAATCCTATGCCGACCTGAAGAGAAAAGAAATAGAATATGCAGTTGGAGATAAGGTGTTTCTCAAAGTCTCACCATGGAAAAAAGTATTGAGGTTTGGAAGAAAGAGTAAGTTAAGCCCTAGGTTCATTGGCCCATATGAAGTCATTGAACCTATGGGACCAGTGGCCTACAGGCTAGCTTTACCACCACAGCTAGACAAGATTCACAATGTGTTCCACGTATCTATGGTACGAAGATACCGCTCAGATCCTTCACATGTCATCTCCATGTAAGAAATTGAAGTACAACCGGACTTGACGTATGAAGAAGAACCCATATGGATCCTGGCTCGGGAAGTGAAAGAGTTGAGGAATAAGCAGATTCCATTAGTGAAAGTGCTTTGGAGGTACCATAACACCGAGGAGGCAACTTGGGAAAGTGAAGAAATGATGAGGCAACAATTTCCTCAACTGTTTACATCAGGTAAATTTTGAGGATGAAATTTAAATTAGAGGGGAAGAGTTGTAACACCCTCACTGTAGCAATTCAGTACATTCTATTGTTCTGATGACCGGTGTAGGTCCGGACAGTTAGAACATCTGGAAAAATATTTAAAATAAAGTGAGGAACCTTAATTAACTCAAATATTAATAAGAAAAATTTAGGAAAAAATTTAGAAATAAAATATAACCAAGTTAAATGAGTCGGTGCCTAGCGATGGGTAACCTAGTGGGAAGTTGCGGTCTTCGCAGCTAGGAGCCCTAAACCCTGGAGAAAATTCATGAAATAATTTTTGGGATTCCAGAGAAGAGTCACTGATGTTTTGATGGCATTAGAATGCCAAGAAAATGCTTATGAAATTTTATCAATCGGTGTAGACAATTTTGGCTCAATAAGCCAAACAAAGGGCATTTTGGTCATTTCGTCTTCAGAGATGATTTTTAGCCAACTTGTCCAGTTAAATAAATAATTTGTATAACATAAAATATGAATAAATATCTCTAAAAATTGAATTGAAATTAAGTAGAAAAGAAAATAAAAGAAAAATCAAAAAAATGGGACTTTCGACATCATGCTTATGCAATTAAAATCCTCCCACCCAATCACATTGTGACACATGGCAATAACTCATTTAAAATGACTAAATGGACAGAAAATGAAAGAATACAAATCAGTTTCTTCCATCTTCCTCAGCTGGCCGAACCAGCTCCAAGGTATTCCACCATTGCCATCCCAACCAAGCTTCCTTTCCCACCATTTTACACCATAAAATCCCTTGCTCCTTTCATTAAAAATTTTCCTTACACCTAGAGCAAGTCTTGGGCAGCAAAAAGAAAGAGGAAAAGAGAAGTTCTCAAGCTTTGATAATTAGCTAAATCAAGGTTAGTGACCAATTTTCTATTCCCTCTCTTAAATTATACTTAGGTGTTTAATTTAAGTAAGAAATTGTAAGTGAAATGCAAGAGAACTCCTTGCATGCTCTCCTCTAAATTTCAGCAGCCTTGACATGAGTTAGGATTAGGAGAATTCTTTGATTTAAAGTAACATATTAGCTATCCCTATTATAAATTATATGATTGGTATAGCCATTAAGAGTAAGATGCATGAATTGAATGCTTGGCCAATTAGGATTAGGGTTTTGAAACTCAATTTTTGAGGTTGATGTAACTAAACTTAAATTAATGTTGTAATGGTCAATTAGTGACCATTTGGCTGTGTATAATGAGGTATTGAAGTGAATGGAAGCTTTGGATTTGAGGTTTCGTGTGCTACTTTGAGTGCCCTTCAGGTCTGGATGTGAGTCCAGCATGTTTGGGTAGCTATAACTTGGGTTGTGTGTAACACCCCTATGTTCGATAGTGCGTTCTACTGTTCCGGTGAACATAGTTGTCTGGACAGCTAGGATGCCTAGAACTACACTTAGATATTGATGAGGAGACATAAAATAATGAAATACAAGAAAAGAAAATACAAGAAAAGCAAAGGAAAAATAATAGCAAAGAAATGTAACCAAGTTAAGCGAGCCGAGAACCCTAGCGATGGGTGACCGCACCGGGAAGTCACGGCGTGGACCGTTGACTAGCCCTGGACCGCAGGGAACCCTAGAAAATATTTTTAAGACTTATAGAGACATCAATTGAAGTATAAATTCCATTAGAAATATCAAAGAAAAATTAATTAATTAGTACAAAGAAAAGTGAGAAATCGAAAAATGGACAAAACCGGTATTACCGAAAAATCAGGAATGCAACCCGAACAGGGGCATTGTGGGCATTTGACATCCCGAGTTGTCTTTTGACCTAAATTTCCATTAAAAATACATGATATTATATTTGTAAAATGTCATGAAAAATTAAATTAGTGGTACCTAATTCAATTAGCAAAAATTAGGGACTTAATGTGGGAATATGGAAAGTTTAACATTATTTGTTATTAACCTATGTTAGTGGAGCACTAAGTAAATTATTATATACCATATAATACCCTAAGTGGACAGAAATGTCCACTAACATTCTGCAATTCATCTTCTCCACTTGAAAAATTCATTTGGAAGAATGAAAGCTCTCAAACCTCTCCCATGGCCGCACCATGCATGGAGCTCAAGTTCTCCATGATCAAGCCTTGATTTCTTGCAAGTGTTTTCATGAAAAATGATCCTCACACCTTGGGTAGTAGATAGGCAGCAAGAAATGAAAGTTTTTATGGAGTTTTGAAGAATTTCAAAAGTGGTAAGTTTGAGTTTTTGATTATTGTTTTATTAAAGTTTGTAAGGATGTTATGGGTACTTGATTTACGGAGAAATTTTTGAGGTTTGATGTTTAAAGGGGATGTGTACTTTTGGCAGCCATGGAAACACTTTGAGGATAGCTTATTCTTGCTTCTAAATAGTAGATTAAAGGATTGATTAAATGTATATGTGTGTAGGAAATTATTTGGGTGATGTATACTTAGTATATGTGGATGTGTATTTGAAATTTGAAGCTTGGGAATTAATGGAATGTAATGCATGAATTGGCAGCCTGGTTGGGTGAACCATAAGGATGTTATTTCAAGTTTGGTTTATGGAATATTATTGTTGAATTGTGTTAGTTTTTATGGCAGTTTGGGTATATGTATGATGGTGTGAAGTTGGACATGTAAATGAGCATGAATAGGTTGTTAAATTATTGTAATTGAATTTGACAAATTCTGCACTTTGTGGTGTATGTTGAATGTGATTATAAGCTGCCAGAATGATCAACAATATGTGGTAAAATATGTTTAGGTTATGGTACAAACCAGATTGGGTAAGAATGTGTGAATTGGTAAATGCTAAAAGTGAGCTTTGATGAGTAATAAAGAAAGTGCAATAGGACAGTATGCATTTTGGCCTAGAACTTTAAGTGTGTGGCTCCAATTGGTATGAGACCAATTGAAGGTGAAACTAGGCACAAAATGTGCCAACTTTCATGAAGGAAGCTTGCCAAAATTCTGCTTGTAAGGTAACTTGAAAAATGACCAAATCCGGATTAAGTGCAAATAAGGCCTGAAAACTGACCATTTGGGCAGTAGTTAGTGTTTAGGCCATAACTCACTCAAAATAGGTCCAATTGACCTGAAATTTTGACCATGAATAGGTAAGACCCATATCTACAAGTCTTATGAAGATACCAAATCCCAGAAATGACCATAAGCAAGTCAAACAGCATGCACAAATTCGGGTCCAAAAACTGGCTGAACCTAAAATGACTTAAAGTGACCTAAAGTGACCAATTTTAATGCATTTTGACCAGCAATAGTAAAATGACCATAACTTGGTCTACATAACTCAGAATGACCTGAAATTTTGCCCCGCGTGCAATAAGATATTGATCTACAAGTTTGTAGTTTTGACCAAAACTCGAAAACCGAGGGAACTACGTCGTTCGGCTAGGTCAAACTAGTATCCCAAAATCTAGCAAATTGCAAGAAAATACAAGATACATGGAAATGAGTTGGTAACATGTACCAACCCTAAAAGGCTATCGAATGTGACATGTTAGTAACATTAAAACCTAATTTACCTAGAATGCATCAAGGGTCGACATATTAGGTTGACTAAGCAAATAATAGAATTCAGTGAATTAATTATCAAGCATTATCGTTAGAGACAGTTTAAATGAGTACTGAAACACTTCAAATTGTGTTTCTCAGTTAGCAAAGACTCAGGGAAAGGGAAGGAAACACTGAGTCAAGGCCAGGAGACAGTTATCAAAGGTTTGTGCACAACAGTTATTTCTTTTGAGTTTTTCAATTGAAATAAATTATGACTATTTGTATATTATTGTTTTCAATTATGGAAATGTGTTTGAATGGATACTTATTGCTTGAAAAGCATTGTAAACGGTTTGAAATTGTGGAAAAATTTATTTAGTGTGATTTGTGAAAATTTGAAGTTAATTATGAAATGTGTTGCCACCTTGTGAATGAAATTATAACTTTGGGAATATTATTTGGAAATTATTGTGTTGCTTACTTTGTAATTAGAAAGTTTGAGATAAATTGTGTTTAGTGGTATCGGAGCAAAGTAGAGACGGCGATACGTAACGCCTACGATTCTTGGGAACTCTCACGCAGGAACTCATGAGCTTGCAGGGACGGCGATACGTAACGCCTGCAAGTGCTCTGATAGGTACCACCCAAGGGCTTGCAGGGATGGCGATACATAATGCATGCAGGTGCTTTGATAAGTACCCTTAAATGCCACCACCTCCCTCATTGATTTCGATTAGTGGGGTTGTAGATTGCTTTGTCGTGGTGTACAACGCGGCATTGATCGGAAATTTTGTGTCATGGCTTAAGTTGTGAATGAATTGGCAACACTGTATTCTTAAATTATTCAACTAAATTGTGTTATTATGCGATTTGATAATTTGTGAAATGGAGTTTAAATTCTTATTGACATTCACTGTCTTTTGAATTTAACTATGTTTTGATTACTGAGATTTAATGTGATATTATGTTAAATTCCTTATGACATTTATTGTCTTGAATTTAACTATGGTTTTATGTATCCATCATTTATATGATTTATGAATTGTGATTTAAAGTTGTATTTGGAAAATGTTGTGCACCACTGAGACATTGTCTCAGCGATAGCTTTTCATTGCTGTCGGGTATATTGAGTAGACCACATTTTGCATTTTGTACTATAATGTATGTTCACTGTATGTATATATTGTTCTTGGTTTTGAGCAGTTGTAAATTAAAATTGTACATTGAAGTTGTAAAATAAATTATGAGTTATTTTGACTTGTAAAATTTGTACTATATTTCTTTTATCTCATCCTTTGAAAATAGTAAAAAAATTTATTATGGATTTGAACTGAGAAATATATTGTGTTGTTTAATTGTTGAAGTTGAGATTGAGAAATATATTTGAAGTGCATTTTACAGATTTTTCTGAAGAACTATTTTATTCAAAATACAGAGAGCACTCCGCCAAAATTTTTATAGAAATTACTAATATTACAAATGTGTTAGCTGTTTCCCTTCAGTTCAAAAAAATTTTTAACACCTGTAAATAGTGCTCACTACTATAAAAAGAAGTGAGAAAAGTTTTAAAATCCCTTGTAGTGTATTTAATAGGTTATCAGTAGACGAAGTTGGTAATTCATTAGGTATACTATGGGATCATGTTATGCCTTACAGAGGGGTAGGGTGTGACATTGTGTAGGTTCAATTGATGTAAGGCCAATTGGACATGAAATTAGACACATAATGGCACAATTTTGGTGAAGGAACTCTATGTAGAAACTAAACATAGGATGCCCTAAAAATTGACCAAATTCGGGTGACTTACATTCTTCCTGGGCAAAATGACCAAATGAATAATGTTCATTGATTTGGTCATAACTCAGTGTAGAAAGGTCCAATTGACCTGAATTTTTACCAGTAGAAAGTTGAGACATAGGCCTAAAACTTTCATGAAGAAAACAAACCCAAAATTTGGCCATAACATATCCAAAAACTGACCTGCCATTAGTGTACAAAAACTACAAAATTGATTCTGCCCAGAAATTTTGGAAAAATTGCAATCTGGCCAATTATGGTTTTTAGGTCATAACTTGAGCTACAAAACTCCAAATGGAGTAATTCAAAAAGTGAAATGTAACTAGACACAATAAGAAACAACTTTGGTGAAGAACATTTGGCCAAATTCTCACTGTAGAATGGCCTAATGGAACAGTGAACTCTAGCACCCAAAAACTGAAATTTTGATTTATTCTCCATTGGTTAGGAGTATGGATTGGCAACTAATGCTAACACTTTTGGGAACCAAAATGTGGTAAATTCATGTGATTAGGACTCATGTAACTACTATGCATTAGAAAGTCAATAATTTGACCTAAATAGTAAAATAAATAGTAACCTTATGTAACACCCTCACTGTAGCAATTCCGCACAGTCTACTGTTCCGGTGACCAGTGTCGGTCCAAACTGCTAGAACGTCCGGAAAAATATTTAAACTAAGGTAAAGAACCATAATTAACTCAAATATTAATAAGAAAAATTTAGGAAAAATTTTAGAAATAAAATACAACCAAGTCAAATGAGCCGGTGCCCAAGCGATGGGTAACCAGAGGGAAGTTGCGGTTCTCGCAACGAGGAGCCCTAGACCCGGGGGAAAAATTATAAAATAATTTTTGGGACTCCAGAGAAGGGTCATTGAGGTTCCTATGGCATTAGAATGGCAAGAAAATATTTAGAAAAATTTTTCAATCGGTACAGACAATTTTGACCCGTTAAGCCAAACGGAGGGCATTTTGATCATTTCGCCTTCAGAGACGATTTTTGGCCGACTTGTCCAGTTAAGTAAATAATTATTATGATCTAAAATGTGAATAAATATTACTAAAAATTGAATTGAAAATGAGTAGAAAAGAAAAGAAAAAAAATGAATTAAATGGGAATTTATGACATCACATGATGTCATTAGTGTACCTTCACCCAATTATATAGTGACACATGGCTATAACCCATTTAAAATCAATAAAATGGGCAGAAAATGAGAGAAAAATGCAGCTTTCTTCTTCTTCCCAATTTCCATACGTGAACCTTTCTTCCTCCATTAAAATTCATTTCATTTTCTCTCTTCCAAACCTTGAATTCTCACCACTTAACCTTAAATTCTCTTCATTAAAACTTGTCCACTCATCTTGTGAAGGTGTTTGGCAGCCTAGAAAGTGAAGGAAAGGGAAGTTTAAGCTTGGAAAATTTTGCCCTACAAGAGGTTAGTGCTTACTTATGCTAATATTCCTTTACTTCCATGTTAAGGACTTAAATTTAGTATGGAATTGTAAGTTAAATGGACTAAAACTCATGTGTATGTGTACCATAAATTTTGGCAGCCCTAAGGAAGGAACAATGATGGAGTATTTTTGATGGTTTTAATGGACTTAAAAGGAATTAGAAATTATGTTTAAGGTGCATATACACATATGTGATGAATGAAAGTGTGTATCTAAGGTGTATGTGTGAATCATAATGGGAAACTAGGGTTTGGGAGTGAAAATGTGGACTTGGCTTATGAAATTGTTAAAGGACATTTTAATGGTCAATTAGTGACCATTTGAGGAGATTTGACCATAATATGGATTGAAAAATAGCATGGTAAAAGGGAATGACTATGCTGCCTAGGGACAGCAGCTATGGACTGAGATTTCAGTCCAATTACACAGCCATAACTTTGGCTGTGTTAGTCCAATTGATGTTTGGCCAATTGGAAATGAAACTAGGCTTATAATGGCACATTTTTGCTGAAGAAACCATGCCCAAAAGACCAAAGCAAGAGGACCAAAAGTTGGCCCCAATCCGGATACCCTACAAACAGCCCCTGCAGAAATGACCAAATGAACAGTAACTGTTCATTTGGCCATAACTCACTGTAAATATGGTCAATTGACCTGAAATTTTTACAGCAACAAGTTAAGACATAGAAAAACAACTTTCATGAAGAAACCTACCCCAAATTATGACCAGAACCTAATCAAATCATTGAGCAAAGTGAAGTTTACTGTACTGAGATTTCCAGAATTTTCATTTGAGCAGCAATGTTTGGAGGACTATAACTCTCTCTAGAAAACTTGGATTTAGGCGATTCTTGAACCGATGGAAACCTAAGGCATAGTAGAACATTTCATATGAAGAAAGTTAGACCAAATTAGGAACTTAACTTGATCAAATTACTGACCAAAGTTGGATCAAAATCTGCCAGAACCCATGATAGCAAAGCATGAGCGATTGCGTGAACAGTAAACTTATTTTGGCCATAACTTGAGCTACAAAACTCCAAATGGAGTGATTCAAAAAAAGAAATTCAACTAGACAAAATAAGGAACATTTTCTATGAAGGAAGTTTTATCAAATTCCAACAGTAAATCAACCAATGAAATAGTGCAACTTCGGAGCACCAAAACCAAAAATTGGCAATTTTGCCAAAATGACCTAAGCTTTGAAAAAGTGACCAAAACCCACAAGTTTTGAATATAAAATGTGGTATGTTGGGAGTATTAAAACCAATGTACCTATAGTTTATGCAAAAGTCAACATTTTAGTTGACTAATGAAGTGAATAGTGACATGAAAACTTGAAATAAGCTTGGAAATGGATTTGGTAATTGATTCCAACAAGTGTTAAATGCAAAATGTGGTACATCGGGAGTGTTAAAACCAATATACCTATTGTCTATGCAAAAGTCAACATTTTTGTTGACCAATGAGGTGAATAGTGACACCAAAACTTGAAATTCAAAATTTGAAATTAGAAATGCATCTAGGGGACTTTAAATTGCAATTGGCAATTAATACTAGTAAATGTAAAACTCAAAATGTGGGATCTTGGTGTAATTAGAATTAATATATCCATTAAGTATAAAAAGGTCAACATTTTGGTTGACTAGTATGGTGAATAGTAATCAAAATGATTAGTGAATTAAGATGAAGACCTAGAACCAATTCTAAGCTTAAATGCTTAGAATTGTATGACAAATATGGACTATGCATCCTAGTCAAAATTGTTAAAAAGAAATTTAGGCCATAAATTTGAAATCCATGAAATATTCATGGATTACTTGAAACATGAAAAATAAGTCACCTAATTGATGTGAATAGATAGTTAGGGCATATATGCCCATCACAAATGGAATTCATAAAATATTAGTAACTCAACTTGAAATATAAAATTTGTAATTACATAAGTAGACTCTTGAATGTATAAATGAGAAAGGAAAAATGTTTTGAATACAATGGTACATGTGAACCATTGTTTAGAATTGGGATCAATATGAATAACATAATGAATGGATAAATAAACCATATTAATGTATGAATGAGACATTAGTTCTCATTATTGTAAAGAGGAGAAGTATTTTGAGTACAATGGTATAAAAGGATAATTGATGTGAATTGTGATCATATAAATGATCAAATGAATGTATGAATTATGATTGAAATTTATCATGAAATAATGAAGTCATAAAGCACAATATATTAATATTTTAAAGTATCAAATGCCCTAGTATACCTAACAAGATTGGTTTGGATAGTTTGGCATGCCAATAGGGTATTGTTTTAGCAGTACTGCGAAAGGCTTTATGCCTATATTCATGGCTTTATGCCCGTATTCATGGCTTTTATGCCCGCATGCATGGCTTTTATGCCCGATTATGTGATATCATGGCTTTTTTAGCCATACTGACTGCATACATGGTTGACGTTCTGCGTCCCATGGTATGACGCCCGAGGCAATCGCGGTGTCCAAAGGCCAACGACCGTTATCCATCGACTGCCTAGTATAGGTTACTTGGGCATCAATTAAAGTATTATTCAATTCAGCTAAGTTAAGTTAAGTATAATGAAAATCCAGACAATTAAATTAAGTATTGAATGAATAAGCAAAAGAGATTAGCAAAAGAAACATAACAAAAATATAAATTGCGTAACTGCATGCACTTGAAATACAATACGATAGAATAAATTATATACCGCTAGTATTATCAAAAGTTATAAACTAAGCACTTCCAAAGAGGAACAAACTAGTATATAAGATCGTTGATACTAGAAATACCATACCAAATTAAATTGATTCTTGAGTATCTGAATTATCATTTATTTCTTTCTTTACTTGTATATATTATTTCTGGTTATATTATTGCACCACTAAGAAATGCTTAGCGCGATGGAATTGCTTCCTCACGCAGTAATCAAGGTAAAACCAGAGGTATCGATTGAGATTTTTGGAGTCCAGATCTCTGAAGTATTAGAAGAGTTCAAGATTGTCACCTCCTCAAAGAATGCATGTAGATAGGGCTCATTTTATACATGTTATGTATATTGTTCATTCCTAGCACATTGTAAATTATTTGTATATCTTATACAAAATAAACTCATGTAATTAACCTATGAATTATGGAAGCTATTCAAAGTAAGTATTTTAGTATGTGAATTGAATTTGAGTTATAATGAGATTATACTTGTGAATATTGAGATATTGAAAATCTAATGAGATTTCTGAGAAATCTGGATACTGCATTGAGATACATTATTTTTGAAAATTTTTGAGACTATTAAGTTTGAGAAATTGAGTATATATTGAAATTGTCTTTGGCAGGTTCAGAAGAACTGTTAGTCCAAATTACAGTCGACACTTTGTCGGATTATCGTTAAAATTTTTGAAATTTCCAACTTAGTTAGATTTTGATAAAAGTAAAAATAGCTTAAATCTTCAATAAAGTTTTTGAATAAATAAATCAAGGACTGTAATGAAATCAGATAAAATAGAGTGCTCCGGCACACTGAGTGGCATAACTTGCTCGGCTACACTGTAGTCGGGTAAGGGGTGTCACACCTTACATGTAAAGCATAAAAATTCAATTAATAACTTGGTAATGTGCCCTAGTACACCTAGTAAGATTAGTTTGGATAGTTTAGCATGGCAATAGGGTTCAATTAGCAGTACTGCACATGGCATTATGCCATTCTGTGATTTTATGGCTTTTAGCCATTCTGATATTATGGTGATACTTGGCCTTGTGCCTAATTATTATTACAGCTTATTAGCTATTCTGTTGTACACCGGGAGATACATATGTGATCGATGGTGTGATGGCCTAAGGTACTTGGTACCCAGTGCCAGTTTACCCATTTATCCAGTCCAGTTATTCAGTATAGGTTACTTGAGCAACCAAAAATGGAAGTTGATAAATTTAATGAAATAATGGATATAACAAGTATCGAATAAATAAGACTACAAATAATTACAAAAAATTTGTCTGCATGAGACATCAATATACACACTGTATATTTATTTTCTTTTCATTCTTTTTATTTTATTAGTAGCACCACTAAGCATTATTGCTTAGCGCATTGCTTTTTTCCATTCGTAGGTACTGGAGATACAGAGCGCGATCCCAGTAGACCCCAGTCAGGGTGAGAGTCAAATCTGATAGTGTCCTGTGTCACCTCTCATCTACAGTGCATTGGTAGGATGCTAGGCTACATTTTGTATTTTGAGTTTTCTATTTTTTATAAATTTTGTAATTAAACTTTTATTTTGTCATGTATATTGAAACTTATGTGATTATGTATTAATGAAATTATCTGTAAATGGTGTTCATAAATGAAAGTTGAGTATTAATTTATGATTTGAGTATAAATGTGATGTGAATTGAATGATTGGAAAGTTTGAGAAATTGATGAAAAATTATTGAAAATTGATGTTATAATTGCGAGTTGTGGAATAGAATGATTATTGGAAGTGTTTTTCACAGGTTCTGAGGAACTGTTTTCTCCATTTTTAGCTGGTACATTGCTGGATTTTCTATAACATTTTTAGAATCGCAAATGAATTTATAATTTCTATAAATGACTTAAATGAGTTAAATTTGACAAATTGCACTTCGTAACCATGAAGAAATAAATTAAAGAAGGATAAAAAAATATTAATTGAGATAAAATATGGTGTTCCGGTACACTGTGTGATATATCTTGCTCGGCTACACTGTAGACGGGTAAGGGGTGTTACACACTAGGTAATGGAGCACCCTATCTTATCTTACTTTATTTTTTTAATAATTTGTTCTCGTTATATATTTTAATATCAATTATTTTTTTATAGAGAAACCAGTGGAGATTCCCCTATTTCTATCACCATTTGGTGTATTTTACTATTCACCTGCTTAAATTTTTCAAAAATATTTTAAAATAAAAATCTCATCATTTCATGCATCATCTATATATTTCAATTCTGTATTCAAATCCATACAATTTCATTCATATCCAATTGGATACATTCCCATTCATACTCAACTCATATATGAAAATTTTCAATCTTCATTAATTTACATGATATACAATTTAATCATATATGAACTAACCGATTTATTAATTGACAACACATACCTATTAATTACATTTTCATAATTTATATTACAATACTATAACTAAGCATTTTTTACAACATACAAATTATGACCTATATGGGCTCTATCTATATGCATTGCTGAAAAGGTGACAACCTTGAGCCCTTCTGACACTTCTGCAGATCTGGACTTCAAAATCCCAGTCTAATATCCACTGGATTTTGCCTTCAGTACCTGCGCGAAGGAAACAAATCCATCGTGCTAAGCATTGCTGCTTAGTAGTGCAATAATAAAACAAAGAAAATAATATACAAACTACAGATGGAAATAGAACATAGTTCATTATAACATTTATTTAAATTATAATTCTATTGCTAATCTTTTGTATCATTTAATTCAATACTTTCTTGGTTATCTTTGATTATTTCACAATAATTAAATTTTAACATTGTTCCAATTCATTTCACTTCTTTCTACAAAATAATTAATCTAATTTATTTTAAATAGTATTACTCATTTATTTAATTACTAATATTTTTAGTTGTTAATATTCTTAACTTATTTCAATAAATTTCACTGCCCAAGTAACCTATGACAAGCTGACTAAACTGGATAACGGGTCGTTGGCACTGGACACCGCGGTGCCTTGAGCCGTCATATCATGGGACGCAGAACGTCAACCACGTATGCAGTCAGTATGGCTAAAAAGCCATGATAAAACATAATCGGGCATAAAAGCCATGAGTGCGGGCATAAAGCCATGAGTGTGGGCATAAAGCCATAAATACAGGCATAAAGCCTTTCATAGTACTGCTAAAATAATACCCTATTGGCATGCCAATCTATCCAATCTGACACACGTGTCTAGGCGATACATAGGCACATAGTACCATTAAGTGTTCATAAGTTTCATTATTTCATTATAGGTTCTAATTATAATTTCTAGCATTTTAATCTTTTTCATAATAGAAACATAAATCTTTAAGTCTAATATCTACATAATTTATGCATTTATCTTAATTTATATATTCATTATGTTATCCATAATGATCACAACTTAAAATAATGGTTCTCATGTACCATTGCACTCAAAATATTTTTCCCTTCCACAATAATGAGAACTCATGTCCCATTCATACATTAATATGGTTCATTTATTCATTACACTATTTATGTAACATCCCCACTGTACATATTTTGTACGTTCTATTGCTCCAGTAGTTAAATAACAGTTTAGGCAAGTCAGTATGTCTGGAACTACACTTCGGTGATAGTGAACAGACATATAATGATGAAATAAATAAAAAGAAAATACAAGAAAAATCAAACAAAAATGAAGGAGAGAAAATGAAGCTAAGTTAAACGAGCCGACACCACAGCGATGGGTGACCGCACTGGGAAGGCCGTTGCCGACCTCAGGACCGTGGGGAACCCTCTGAATCTAATTTTGAGACATAAATAAAGGTTTATTGAAATGTAATTGACACTAGAAATATCAAAGAAAAATTAATAAATTAGTACAAAGAAAAATGAAAAATCGAGGAATAGACAAAAATCGGTGTTACCAAAAAATCGGGAATATAACCCGAAGTGGGGCATTTTGGTCAATTGACACCTAGAGTTGACTTTTGACTTAAATGTCCATGAAAAATAAGTGGTATTATATTTTGAAAATTTAATGAAAAATGAAATTAAATATGAAATGCAATTAAAGGAAAAGTGGGGGATGAATTTGCAAAGATTGAAACTTTGAATTATAATAATGATAAACCTAAGTTAGTGGGCATATAAAATACATAAGATGACAAGGAACAATCCACTAACTCACTTCATCTTCTCCAATTCTCTAAAATGCCGAAATGGAGCTCTCCCTTTCCTCCATGGATGAGTTCCATGGAAGCTCACCAAACTCATCATTTTCCACTTAAAACTCAAGAGTCCCTTCATTAAAATTGGTCCTCACCTCATGGGAAAGCTATAGGCAGCAAAAAGAAAGGAAAATTTTGAAGTTTCACAAGCTTGGGAAGTTCTTGAATTAAGGTTAGTGCTAAATCTCCCCCATTTTCTTTCATTAGATCTTGTTTTGAGCTTGGGTGAGTTGATTTGTGAAGAAATTAAATAAATTAATGTATATTTGGTGAGCCCTTCATTTCGGTAGCCAAGAAATTTATGGGATTTTGATGTATTTAAATGATTTAGATGAGTTTAAAAATGAAGTTTGATATGGATATATGTATAGGAATTGAATTGATTGAATGTGAATTGTTGAATTAGAACATTTGAATTAAGGGTGTGAAATGGAGCTTTAATGCCTTGGGCAAACTGCCATATTGGGCAGCCTATTAAATCATGAATTTGTGTGTGTGAATATGTAGTTTATTAATGAAATGTAATGGTGTTAAATTGTGGGCAGCATGTGTAGTTAAAATGAAAGTGTTTGTGTAACATAAGTGTTAATGCACATTGAATTTGGATGGATGTAAATATTGAAGTTTAATGGTGTATTTGTGCCTTGTGCACTTGAGTATTCTGCCCAGAATTTTTGCTGGAATTGTGTACAATATATATATGGAAGTGTTGTTGATTGAATATTGTAGTAATGAGGAGGAGAAGGAACATCAAATTGGGAGTGTATGTGCTTTGTGCAGGTTGTGTATTGAAGGCAGCACTTAAATTAGGCCATAAGTGCCAAACTGTGAACCCAATTGGTATGAGGCCAATATGGGGTGAAACTAGACACCAAATAGGCCAACTTTCATGGAGAAATGTTGCCAAAATTCTGCCTAGAAACTGACCTTAAAAAGTGACCAAATCCGGATTAGTGTATTTAAGGCCTGAAAATTGACCATTTGGGCAGCAGTTAGTGTTTAGACCATAACTCACTCAAAACAAGTCCAATTGACCTGAAATTTTGACCATGAATAGTTAAGACCTATATCTACAAGTCTTATGAAGACACCAAAGCTCAGAAATGACAAGAACCAAGTCAAATAGCTTGCACAAGTTCGGGCACAAAAACTGCTGAACCAAAAGTGACCTAAAAATTGACCAAATTGTGCACTAAAAGTACAATCTGTCCAGCGTTAGCAAATTGACCATATCTTGGTCTACACAACTCGGAATGACCTCAAATTTTTCCCCGCGTGCAATAAGACATAGAGCTACAATTTTTCTTCTTTGACCAGAAGCTAAAAACCAAGGAAAATAGGACTTTAAGCTGGACAAATCTAGCACACAAAAATTGAGAAATTGACCAAACTTTGCACCAAAGGTGCAATCTGTCCAGTTTTAGTAAATTGACCATAACTTGGTCTATACAACTCGGAATGACCTAAAATTTTGCCCCGCGTGCAATGAGACATAGAGCTACAATTTTGCTTCCTTGACCAGAAGCTAAAAATCAAGAGAAATAGGACTTTAATCTAGACCAATCTAGCACACAAAAAATGGAGAATTTGACATTTACATACAATGATGCTTGAAGCAATTTGGCAATGAATGCCAACTTGTAAAAATGGTAAATTGCACTATATTGGCAGCATATTGAAATGCAAATTGTGACATGTTGATACTAGAATCAACTTGTCCATGATGTATAAAAAGGTCAATATTTTCATTGACTAGTGAATTGTGTAATGACCAGTAAACCCTGAAAATAAAGAAATAAATATTTAATCTTGTAATATGCCCTAGTTTTCCTAGTTGACTAGTTTGGATAGGTTGGCATGCCAATAGGATTCTGACAGCTGTTTTGTAAATGACTTTACGTCATACTGTGTTTTATGGCTTATTATGCCATATTATGATTTTAATAGCCCATGGCTATACAGTTTGTGTTATTATACTCGGCTTAATACCTGATTGATTATATGGCTTTTTAGCCACACTGTTTGCACACCGGGAGATACTTTGTAATCGATGGTGTGACGGCTCGAGGTACTAGATACCCAATGCTAGTATATCCGTTTATCTAGTCTGGTCAGTGTATAGGCTATATGGGCAGTCATTTAAAACATTATTCAGTTCAGGAAGCTAAGTTAAGTTAAGTATAATGAAATTTCAGTACAATTAAATTAAGTATTGAATGAATGAGTAAAAGAAATTAGCAAAAGAAACATAAAAAAAATATAAATTGCAGAATCGTAGAGATTTGAAATACAATACAGTTAGAATAAATTGTATACTGGGTAGTATTACTGGAAAGTTATAAACTAAGCACTTCCAAAGAGGAACAAACTTGTATATAAGATCGTTGATACTAGAGATACCATACCAAATTAAATTGATTCTTGAGTATCTGAATTATGATTTATTTCTTTCTTTAATTGTATATATTATTTCTTGTTATACTATTGCACCACTAAGCAGAAATGCTTAGCGCGATGGAATTGCTTCCTCGCGCAGGTACTAAAGGTAAAACCAATAGATTGTCAACTGAGATTTTTGGAGTCCAGATCTGCAAAAGTGTCAGAAGAGTTCAAGATTGTCACCTCCTCAGCAATGCATGTAGATAGGGCTCATTTTATACATGTTATCTATATTGTTCATTCCTAGCACATTGTAAATTATTTGTATATCTTATACAAAATAAACTCATGTAATTAACCTATGAATTATGGAAGCTACTCAAAGTAAGTATTTTAATATGTGAATTGAATTTGAGTTATAATGAGATTGTATATGTGAATATTGAGATGTTGAAAATCTGATGAGATTTCTGAGAAATCTGGATGCTGTATTGAGATACATTATGTTTGAAAATTTTTGAGACTATTAAGTTTGAGAAATTGAGTATATATTAAAATTATTTTTGATAGGTTCAGAAGAACTGTTAGTCCAAATTACAGTCGGCACGTTGCCGGATTATCGTTAAAATTTTTGAAATTTCCAAATTAGTCAGATTTTGATAAACAGTAAAAATAGCCTAAACCTCAAATAAAGTTTTTGAACAAGTAAATCTAGAACTATAATGAAATCAGATAAGATCAGGTGCTCCGGCATGCCTGTAGCACGCCTTGCTCAGCTACACTGTAGACGGGTGAGGGGTGTTACAATTTATATAATTTATCATTTGAAATTCAAGAAATATTTTTGCTTACTAAGTATTTATGATTACTCTTAATTTCACTCATGTACCATTAAGTGTCAATAAGTTTTATTTTATTTCCTAGTGGGAATACAATGTCTAAATTCATTTTTATCTAATGCATATGTTAATAAATTTCATTTGTATAGTTCATTTACAATTTCATCTCTAATCTATCACACCAATTCACATGTACCTAGGTTCAAGCAAATTTTCATTTTTATTCAATAAAAATGAAAAGTGCTCAAATATTATTAACACATCATTTATACCTTTAATATTTCATTTATAGTAATTTACAATTCACATTTCAAATTATATCAACTATTTCTCCTAAGTTCTATTTGTGATGAGCCTACAAATCCCATCAACTAATCACATAATTTAAACAAACCTCAAATCATTTAAGTGAGGTATCATTAGCAATTTAAGTTTTGGTCCTTTGCATTCATTTCATTGAGGTTACTATTCACTTAACTATTCCTACACAAAAGTTGACTTTTTAATACATAATAGATTTGTTGAACCTAAGTTTACCAAGATACCACATTTTGCCTTTTATTTTTGTTGGTATTGATTTCCAATACCATTTCAAAGCTTATTTTATGTTATTCAAAATTTTTAGATTTCATACCTTAAGTTTACTGTTCCATGGGTCATTGTTACAATGGAAATTTGATACAATTCTCTTCATCAAAGTTGTTCCTTTATGTGTCTTCTTTAATTTCCTTTTTGAATCACTCCATTTGGAGTTTTGTAGCTCAAGTTATGGTCAATTTACCATAACTAGCTGGATTGGTCCTTACCCAGATTTTCTGGGCAAATTTGATTCTGCCAGATTTGGTATCCTAAATTGGAGTAGCAATTTGAATTAGTTAGGTTCAAAATTTGAGTTTGTGTTAGGTTCAAAATTTGAGTTTGTGTTCTTCATGAAAGTTGTTCTAAATTGTCTAATCTTTCCATTGATATAAAATTTAGGTCAATTGGATATTTCTACACAAAGTTATGGCTAAATGAACAAACACCATTTGGTCACTTTTACCAAGTCCAGAATTGGTTACCCGGATTTGGCCAATTTTTTAGGGTACCCTAAGTTTGTTTTCTGGGCAAGGTTTCTTCATCAAAGTTGTGCCATTATGTGTCTAGCTTCATTTCCAATTAGCCTTGCACCAATTGAACTTACACAACTCAAGTAACAGCAGCCCAAACTTACTGGACTCACATTTAGCCCTGCAGGTCACCTAAGGCAGCATACCTAACCTCAATTCCATTAGCATAAATCACTCCAATTCCTCATCAAATATAGCCAAATGGTCACTAATTGACCATTAGGACTTCCATTCACTAACACATAAGCAAAGCCCTAACTTCATGCCTCAAACCCTAATTCTTAAATGTCCATTCATGCACATACATCAATTAAACATACTAATTCATTATCATTCTACATATACACTTCAAACATCACCTCTAATCCACTTTAATTGTAACACCCTCACTTTAGCTAATCCGTACATTCGACTATTTCGGTGACCAATGTCTGTCCAGACAGCTAGAATGTCTGGAACTATAATTAAACTAGAGTGAGGAGTCATAAATAGTCCAAATAATAGTAAGAAAAATTAAGAAAAAATTTTAGAAATGAAATACAATGAAGTTAAATGAGCTAGTGCCCTAACGATGGGTGACCCAACTGGAAGTTGCGGTCTTCCCAGCTAGAAGCCCTAAACCTAGGGAAAAATTCATGAAATAATTTTTGGGACTCCAGAAAAGAGTAATTGAGGTTTCTATGACATTAGAATGCCAAGAAAAGGTTTAGACAAATTTTTTGATTGATACAGACGATTTTGGCTCAATAAGCCAAACGAAGGGCATTTTGGTCATTTCGTCTTTGGAGATAATTTTTGGCCGACTTTTCCAATTAAATAAATAATTATTATGATCTAAAATATGAATAAATATTGCTAAAAAATGAATTGAAAATGAGTAGAAAAGAAAAGAAAAGAAAATGGATGAAAATTTGAATTTTGACATCACATAATGTCATTAAACCACTTCGACTCAATCACTTTGCAACACACACTTTAAAACTCAATGATTTAAAATGAAAAGAAAAAAGTCTGCTACCAATCTTCTTCTCTAGCTGAACTCCATTCTCTCACTTTTTCACCATATTCATTCAATCTTCTCACTAGAAAATCTCTTTAAAAATCACCATAAAATCCCTTGAAAAATCACCATAAAATCCTAAGCTTACTTCACAAAAACTCATCCTCACACCTAGAGCAAGCTTTAGACAGCAAAAAGAAAGGAAGAAAGTAAAGTTTTGAAGTCTTGGAAAGTGACTAAGTCAAGGTTAGTGCCATATCTCTTCCTTTTCTCTTTAAAATTGATGTTAGGAGTATGAAATGAGTTAGAAATTTAAAGAATTGAAAGAATATGTTGAGGAATTGAAAGCCATAAATTTCGGCAGCCATGAGGAACCTTGAGGAAATTATGATTTTCATGGAATTAAATTTGATTAGTAATGTTCTTGATGAGTTGAATATGGTAGAAGTTGAATTATAAGGTCTTATGCATGAATTGAGGTATTAGAAATTAAGGTTTTGAGCTATATTAGGGTTTGGCTATATTGATGGTAAATGGAAGTTCTAATGGTCAATTAGTGACCATTTGGCTAAGTATAATGAGGAATTGAAGTGAATTGTAGCATTGGATTTGAGGTTGAGTGTGCTGCCTTGAGTGCCCTGCAAGTCTGGATGTGGGTCCAGTATGTTTAGGCAATTATAATTTGAGTTGTGTAGGTTCAATTGGTGCAACACTAATTGGAAATGAAATTAGACACATAATGGTACAACTTTGATGGAGGAACCCTATCCAGAAACAAATTTAGGATGCCCTAAAAATTAACCAAATCCGGGTAACACACATTTTGCCTGGTAAAATGACCAAATGAACAGTGTTCATTCATTTGGTCATAACTCAGTGTAGCAAGGTCCAATTGACCTGAAATTTATGTCAATGAAAAGCTTAGACAATTTAGAACAACTTTTATGTTGAACACAAACTCTAATTCTGGACTTAACCAAATGAAAATATTGGCTAAATTTGAACTACCAAATCTAGCAGATTGGTATTCTGCCCATAATTTCTGGGTAGATACTAATCTAGCTAGCCTTGCTCAAAGTAGCATATCTTGAGTTAGAAAACTCCAAATAGAGTGATTCAAAAAGTAAAATGTAACTAGACACAATAAAGAACAACTTTGATCAAGAACACTTGGCTAAATTCTCACTGTAGAATAGCCTGATAGAACATTGAACTCTAGTAACAAAAATTGAAATTTTTGATTTATTTTCTATTGGTTAGAAATATGGATTGGCAAGTAATGCCAACACTTTTGGGAACCAAAATGTGGTAAATCTATGTGATTAAAACTCATGTAACTATTGTATATGAGAAAGTCAATATTTTGACTTAAATGACCAAATGAATAGTAACCTCACATGTTAAGTACAAATATTCAAGAAATAACTTTGTAATATGCTCTAGTAGGCCTAGTGTGATTGGTTTGGATAGGTTGGTATTCTAATAGGGTTCTGATAGCAGTACTGCGTATGACTTTATGCCATTCTATGATATGATAGTCAATGGCTATACTGATTAAAATGTTATACTTGGCTTTATGCCTTATTGCTTTTATGGCTTATTAGCCATTCTATCTGCACACCAGGAGACACATTGTGACCGATGGTATGACGGCTCGAGGTACCTGGTACCCAGTGCTAGTTTACCTATTTATCTAGTCTGGTCAATTTGTATAGGTTACTTGGGCATGGAAAAGTATAAATGTAATTGAATTGATTATTAAAGGAAATAAGGAAATTAAATATCAAGACAAAGAACAAGAATGATTTAAATAAAAAAAGGCTCAAAATCATCAAGAGAACGATTAATAAAATGCTAGGAAGAGTTAATATCATAAGACGTAATTAGCCTTCGACTAAACAATAAGTTAGTAATTATTTATTTCCTATAAGCACAATAACTAGGATTTTTTTTCTTTTATTTGCATATTATATTTTCTTTTATTATTGGTGCCACTAAGCTTTATACTTAGCGCGTTGCTTTTACAATGCGTAGGTACTGAAGATTTGGCCAGAGAGCCCAGTAGACCACAAACTGGGTGAGACTTGTATACAGATCTACATTGTGTCCGTGTTACCTCACAGACTATAGTGCACTGGTAGGACACTAGGTCCCATTTTAGTATTTTGTACTGTTTGTATTTTGTAATTAAACTTTTATTTTCTCATGTATAGTTGAAACTCATGTAATATATTTTAGTATTAATGCAAATATTTGTAATTTGTGTTTATAAATGAAAATTTAGTATTCATTTATGATTTGTACATAATTATCATGTGAAATTAATGAATGATAAATAGAAGAATTTTCGAGAAATGGTTAACAAATATTAAGATTATGTTAACATAAATGGAATTAAGAATGATGGGAAATGTATTGGAAGTGTTTTTCATAGGTTCTGAAGAACTGTTTTATTCATTTTTAGACGGTACTCTGCCGAATTTTCTATAAAATTTTCAGAATCTCAAATGAATTTATAATTTCAATAAATAACTTTAATGAGTTAAATTTCACAAATTACACTTCATAACCATGAAGAAATAAATTAAGGAAGGATAAAAATAATTGAGATAAAATATGGTGTTTCGGTACACTGTGTGGCATATCTTGCTCGGCTACACTGTAGACGGGTAAGGGGTGTCACAATTATTGGTATCAGAGCATGGTTTAGGAGTTCCTAGGCATAGATAGATGGAAAGGTATAGTGTGTATAACATGCATTGCATTCATAAGAGTTGATGTGACATTAATGCATATCTATTTTCTCTGGTAAGGTGAAAAATAAGGAAGTAGCAGCACCTCGACTATTTACACCAGGTAAATTTCGAGGAAGAAATTTTTGTTAGAGGGGAAGAATTGTAACACCCTCACCTTAGCTAGTCCGTGCATTCGACTGTTCCAGTAACCAATGTCTATTCGAATAGCTAGAATGTTTAGAACTATAATTAAACTAGAGAGAGGAGTCATAAATAGACTAAATAATAGTAAGAAAAATTAAGGAAAAATTTTAGAAATGAAATACAATGAAGTTAAATGAGCCGGTGCCCTAGCGATGAGTGACCCAACAGGAAGTTACGGTCTTCGCAGCTAGAAGCCCTAAACTCAAGGGAAAATTCATGAAATAATTTTTGAGACTCCAGAGAAGAGTCATTGAGATTTCTATGGAATTAGAATGCCAAGAAAAGGCTTAGAAAAATTTTTCGATTAGTACAGACGATTTTGGCTCAATAAGCCAAACTAAGGGCATTTTAGTCATTTCATCTTCGGAGATGATTTTTGGCTGACTTGTCCGATTAAGTAAATAATTATTATGATCTAAAATATGAATAAATATTGCTAAAAATTGAATTGAAAATGAGTAGAAAAGAAAAGAAAAGAAAATTGATGAAAATTTGAATTTTGACATCACATGATGTCATTAAACCACTTCCACCCAATCACCTTGCAACACACATTTTAAAACTCAATTAAAAAGAGATAAATGAGTTAAAATGAAAAAAAAAAAATCTGGTACCTATCTTCTTCTCTAGCCGAACTCCATTCTCTCACTTTTCACCATTTTCATTCAATCTTCTCACTAGAAAATCTCTTGAAAAATCACCATAAAATCCTAAGCTTGCTTTACAAAAACTCATTCTCACACCTAGAACAAGCTTTGGACAGCAAAAAGAAAGGAAGAAAGTGAAGTTTTGAAGTCTTAGAAAGTGACTAAGTCAAGGTTAGTGCCATATCTCTTCCTTTTCTCTTTAAAATTGATGTTCGGAGTAGGAAATTAGTTAGAAATTTAAAGAATTGAAAGAATATGTTGAGTAATTGAAAGCCATAAATTTCAGCAGCCATGAGGAATCTTAAGGAAATTATGATTTTGATGGAATTAAATTTGATTAGTAATGTTCTTGATGAGTTGTATATAATAGAAATTGAAATATAAGGTCTTATGCATGAATTGAGGTATTGGAAATTAGGGTTTTGAGCTATATTAGGGTTTGGCCATATTCATAGTAAATGGAAGTTCTAATGGTCAATTAGTGACTATTTGGCTAAGTATAATGAGGAATTGAAGTGAATTATAGC
Organism: Hevea brasiliensis; assembly: GCF_030052815.1. Classification (NCBI taxonomy): domain Eukaryota; kingdom Viridiplantae; phylum Streptophyta; class Magnoliopsida; order Malpighiales; family Euphorbiaceae; genus Hevea; species Hevea brasiliensis. The sequence goes on from NC_079499.1 coordinate 54,419,831, forward strand.
TTTGGATTTGAGGTTGGGTGTGCTGCGTTGAGTGCCCTGTAGGTCTAGATGTAAGTCCAGTATGTTTGGGTAGCTATAACTTGAGTTGTATAGGTTCAATTAGTGCAAGGCCAATTGAAAATGAAATTAGACAAATAATGGTACAACTTTGATGAAGGAACCCTGTCCAGAAAACAAATTTAGGATGCCCTAAAAATTGACCAAATCCGGGTAATACACATTCTACCTGGGCAAAATGACTAAATGAATAGTGTTCATTCATTTGGTCATAACTCAATGTAGAAAGGTCCAATTGACCTAAAATTTATATCAATAAAAGGCTTAGACAATTTAGAACAACTTTTATATTGAACACAAACTCTAATTCTGTACTTAACAAAAATGAAAGTATTGGCCAAAGTTGAACTACCAAATCTGGCAGAATGGTATTTTGCCCAGAATTTCTGGGTAGATACCAATCCGGCCAGCCTTGCTCAAAGTGGCATATCTTGAGCTAGAAAACTCCAAATGGGGTGATTCAAAAATGTGAAATGTAACTAGACACAATAAAGAACAACTTTGATCAAGAACGCTTGGCTAAATTCTCACTGTAGAATAGCCTAATGGAACAGTGAACTCTAGCACCAAAAACTGTAATTTTTTATTTATTTTTCATTGGTTAGAAGTACGGATTGGCAACTAATACCCAAAGTTTTGAGAACCAAAATGTGGTAAATCTATGTGATTAAAACTCATGTAACTATTATATATGAGAAAGTCAATATTTTGACTTAAATGACCAGATGAATAGTAACCTCACATGTTAAGTACAAATATTCAAGAAATAACTTTGTAATATGCCCTAGTAGGCCTAGTGTGATTGGTTTGGATAGGTTGGTATGCCAATAGGGTTTTGATTGCAGTACTGCATATGGCTTTATGCCATTTTGTGATATGATAGCCTATGGCTATACTGATTATGATGTTATACTTGGCTTTATGCTTATTGCTTTTATGGCTTATTAGCCATTCTGTCTACACCCCGGGAGACACATTGTGACCGATGGTGTGACGGCCCAAGATACCTGGTACCCAGTGCTAGTTTACCCATTTATTTAGTTCGATAAATTTGTATAAGTTACTTGGGCATAGAAAAGTATAAATGTAATTGACTTTATTATTAAAGGAAGTAAGGAAATTAAATATCAAGATAAAGAACAAGAATGATTTAAATAAAAAGAGGCTCAAAATCATCAAGAGAATGATTAATAAATTGCTAGGAAAAGTTAATATCATAAGATGTAATTAGTTTTCGACTAAACAATAAGTTAGTAATTATTTATTTTTTATAAGCACAATAACTAGGAAATTTTTATTTTTATTTGCATATTATATTTTCTTTTATCATTGGCACCACTAAGCTTTATGCTTAGCGTGTCGCTTTTGCAACGTGTAGGTACTGAAGATTTGGCCAGAGAGCCCAGCAGACTACAAATTGGGTGAAACTTGTATATAGATCTACATTGTGTCCGTGTCACCTCACAGACTACAGTGAATTGGTAGGACACTAGGTCCCATTTTGGTATTTTGTACTATTTGTATTTTGTAATTAAACTTTTATTTTCTCATGTATAGTTGAAACTCATGTAATATATTTTAGTATTAATGCAAATATTTGTAATTTGTGTTTATAAATGAAAATTTAGTATTTATTTATGATTTGTACATGATTATCATGTGAAATGAATGAATGATAAATAGAAGAATTTTTGAGAAATGGTTGACAAATATTGAGATTATGTTAACATAAATGGAGTTGAGAATGATGGGAAATGTATTATAAGTATTTTTCACAAGTTCCGAAGAATTGTTTAATTCATTTTTAGCCAGTATTCTGCTGAATTTTCTATAAAATTTTTGAACCCTCAAATGAATTTATAATTTCAATAAATAACTTTAATGAGTTAAATTTCACAAATTACACTTCATAACCATGAAGAAATAAATTAAGGAAGGATAAAAATAATTGAGATAAAATATGGTGTTCTAGTACACTGTGTTGCATATCTTGCTCAGCTACAATGTAGACAAGTAAGGGGTGTCACATTAATCCATTAAAATAATCAGAACTACTTCCCCCCATAAAGCTACCAAAATTTTGTAGAGGCCCAAATATGCACATATTTGTTTAATTTTCTCAATTTCTTAACATAAATAATATTACTAGCACAAAATCTAAAGAAAAAGAGAAGAAATAGGCACTAACCCTTGTGTGAGCAATTCCCTAGCTTCCAAAACTTCTTGATTTTTCTTTCTTTTTGCTGCCTCAAGCTTGCTCTAGTTGCAAGGAGAAGTTTTTGTGAAGACAAGGAGGGTTTTTATGGTAGAATTTAAGTGGAAAAATGAGGTTTTGTTAAGCAACATTGGTGGCTCTTTCTCTATGATTTTCGGCCAACTTAGAAGAAGGAGGAAGACAATTGAATTCTTATTCCATTTTATCTCTTTTTAATTGTTTTAATGTGTGCTTGTTGAATGGTGCTTGGCGGGAGGTTTTAAATGACATCATTATTATGTCATGTTTGTGTAATAATTCTATTTAATTTCATTTTTCTTTTCTTTTTCTTTTCTACTCATTTTCAATTTAATTTTTATTAATTTTTATTCATATTTTATGTCATATAATTCACTTACATAAATGGACAAGTTGGTAAAAAATTGTCTCTGAAGGTAAAATGACCAAAATGCCCTCCGTTTGGCTTAAGGAGCCAAAACTGTCTGTACCGATCTTAAAAATTCTCCTAACCTTTTCTTGGCATTTTAATGCTACCTAGGGCTCTATAACTCTTCTCTGGCATCCCAAAAATAATTTTACAGGGTTTTCCTATGGGTGTAGGGTCGACTACTGTCTTTACAGTCGCTTCCCGTTGGGTCACTCATATCTAGGGCACCAGCTCATTTAACTTCATTGTATTTTATTTCTAAAATTTTTCCTTGATTTTTCTTACCATTATTTGAGTTATTTATGACTTCTCAGTCTAGTTTAATTATAGTTCCAGACATTCTAGCTGTCCGGTCAGACATTGGTCATCGGAACAGTAAAACATACAGACTATCTAAAGTGAGAGTGTTACAAAATCGACTCAAGCACTACATGCTGAATCATAAAACGTGGCTCATCTCCAGAATGGACCCAATCAAGTATGTATTTGAAAGCCCGTTCGTGCCGAAGAGGATAGCAAAATGACAGGTCATACTTTCTCAATATGACATTGTCTACATGACCAGAAAGGCGGTGAAAGGAAGCGTGATTGCTGATTTCCTAGCAGAAAACCCGATCCAGGATTATGAAGCCCTAGATTTTGAATTCCCCGATGAGTATGTTAATGAAGTCAGCAGCGATGACAAATAACCAAATGATGTATGGGAAATGTATTTCAATGGAGTGATCAATTTGTCCGGTAATGGGATTGGAGCAGTTTTGATATCCTCAGATGGAAAACACTTCCCAATAGCTATCAAGCTAAGGTTCGACTGCACCAACAACGTTGCAAAGTATGAAGCCTGTGTGATGGGTTTACAGGCTGCCATCGAAATGAAGATCAAGAAATTAGAGGTGTACGAAGATTCAACCTTGATCATTTACCAAGTCAAAGGGGAATGGCAAACTAAAGACCCGAAACAATGTCAAAAGTATCTCCTAGAATTGATCAAGAAATTCGAAGAGATTTCCTTCACTTACCTTATCCATGATAAGAACCAATTCACCGATGCCTTAGCCACTCTAGCTGTCATGACTCAGATGGAAGAGGGACAAACAACACAGGTGTTACAAATCAAAGCAAGGAGTGAGCCGGCGTATTGCTTCATGATCGAAGAAGAAACAGATGGTAAACCCTAGTATCATGACATACAGGTCTATATCAAAACTAGGGAATACCCTCTTGGGGCAAGCAGAAATGAAAAAAGAATGATCAGGAGATTAGCACCAGGATACTTCCCCAGTGGGGAAATTTTGTACAAAAGAAGCTTCAATGGCGAATTGTTAAGGTGCGTTGATGCAAAAGAAGCAAGGACGATCCTTTTTGAAACTCATGAAGGGAATTGCGCTGCTCATGCCAATGGGCATATGATGACCAAGCAAATCATGAGACGGGGATAATTCTAGACTACTTTGGAAAAAGACTGCATTGAGTACTTTCAAAAGTGTCATAAATGTCAAATTTACGCTAATCTGATAAATGTCTCGCCTCATCAGCTTTTTAATATTGTCTCATCTTGGCCTTTACAATGTGGGACATTGACATAATGGGTCCTATTAATCCCAAAGCATCCAATGGGCACAGGTTCATCTTAGTGGCTATTGACTACTTTTCCAAATGGGTTGAGGCAACGTCATATGCTCACATCACGCAAAATACATTCCTCAAATTTTTGAAGAATAATGTTATTTGTCGACATGGTCTTCCTAGCAAAATTGTCACCGACAATGCTAAGAATTTGAATGGCCCAAAGATCAGAAATTTATGTGACCAGTACAAAATCCGGCATCTCAATTCATCACCATACCATTCCCAAATGAATGGAGCGATGGAAGCCACTAATAAAAATCTCAAGAGAATAATCCGGAAAATAACTGTCACTTATAAAGATTGGCATGATATGCTTCCCTTCGCCCTTCATGCTTATCGGACCTCCATAAGGACATCGACTGGGGCAACTCCATATTCATTGGTCTACGAAATGGAAGCTGTTTTACCTATAGAGGTGGAAATTCCCTCCTTGAGAATTCTAAAAGAGTCAGGAATCGACGAGTCAAAATGGATTCAATCGAGGTTAGATCAGCTTGACTCATATGGACGGTGAAGAATTCCTAAGAATCGTGAATACAGATGCTGTAAAAAGATATTATGCCTAAAAAAAAAATGTTGGAGTGAAAACCCGAAAGGGCGCTCCTTGCAAAATGTGTGAAAGAGGGAAAAAAATCGCAAGGGCACTTTCTGCAAAATGAATAAGGGGTGAAAACCCAAAAGAGTGTCACACCTTACCCCTCTGTAAGGCATAACATGATCCCATAAAATACCTAATGAACTACCGAACTTCACCTGCCGATAACTCATTAAGTACCCTATAAGGGATTTTAAAACAATTTTCTTATTTTTATAAGTGGTAAGAATTTTCAAATAGATATTAAAATCATTTATTCAAAGTTTTAAAACTAGTAAAAATTTTTGTCCCATTTTATTTTTCGCAAATTTTATAAAAATTTCGGTAGAGTGCCGCCTGTATTTTGAGAAAACAGTTCTTCAAATACCTGTAAAAAGCACTTCCAAATATTTATCTCAATAACTTCATCAATTCCACAACCATCCCAACCAATTTTAACATCATTTTTCAATTTCCAAAATTCAACTATCATCAAAATACTATTAATCAATTTCATTCAAATGAAAACAAAATACTTCCATTCATATTTCATTAAAGATAAAACAATTTATATACATCAATACAAAAATTTACATTAAGAGAAATTCAAACCAAAATTTATTACAAGTTTTATACAACTCTATACAACTTTATACAACTTCTCATAACTAATTTTACATGTCCATACAGTTACATATATTTACATATATTAAAATAATTTTTACATTTAGGTTATACAATATACCCGATAACTCCAAAGTAGGTAGCTCCTCAATCCTCAGCAGCTCACTCTGTTGCTCCTATAGTCTCTATATCTGCGACAACAATAACAGCCATCGCTGAGTACTAGGACTCAGTTGTGCACAACATACCAAAATAATCTTTATGCAGAATTTAAATCATATTTATTCAAAAATTAAACTGAACATGCGATATCAATACAAAACATGATTTATAAGATTTTAGTTCAAACAATTTTATTTCAAAAATCTCAAAACCATTTACATAAAAACACACAGTTATATCATGCCATTCAAAACAAATATCATCTCAATAGCCAGAGGCTAAGGAGAAGTCACATCACAAGGCTAGCTAGCTCAAATATATGGGAACTCATTCTTTTTCTTCTGCTACTGACACACACCTCAACACTTCAGCCAGAGAAGGAATCAAAATTCAAAACTGATTTCCCCCACTAGTCATGATAGTGAGGTGTTCAAATATATGGTCATGACACTGTGGTTTCAAAACTTATCTTAACAATTTACTAAACATTTATTGCCATTTCAAACATACACAAATAAAATTTCAACAATTCAAAGCAAAAGCATAATACACATTTCATGCACTTTGTAAATGAATTTTAAAGCATATTGATGTTGTGCACAAACCCTATATGAGTCGCCTCTTGGTCTCTTGGCCTTTATACAGGTTCTTTCCCGGTATTCTTTTCCACTGAAACACATAGTTTCACAGTGTTTCAGTATCATAACTCATTATAAATCTAAAAATAAATTCAAATTCACTTATACCTAGCTTCAATATGCTAAACTTGGCATTCTTTAAATTTTGTGTTTCGGGGTTACTATTCACTACACTATTCAAGTCAATTTATTGACTTTCTAAGGCTTAATAGGTATGGGAATTCTAATTTCACCCACATACCACATTTTGGTTACCTAATTTGTTGGTTTTGATTGTTTACCCAAAACTTAAATTTTTTAGGCAAAATTTTAAATTTTCAGTTTTGGTGTTTTATGTTGCACTGTTCCATTGTTCATTTTGCTATTAGAATTTGGCTAAGTTTTCTTCATAGAAATTGTTCCTTATTGTCTTAACTTTATTCTCCTTTTTTAATCACTCCAATTGGAGCTTTTTAGCTCAAGTTATAGCCATTTGAAGCATGGCTGCCGGATTGGACTTACCCAGATTTTCTGGGCACCAAATTGGTTCTGGCAGTTTTGGGTCACAAACTTTGGGTGGCTAAATGACTTGGTTAAGGGCAAATATTTAGGTTTGTGTTCTGCATAAAAGTTTTAGGTCTATATCTTAGATTTCTACTGGTAAAATTTTAGGTCATTTGGACCTGCCTAGCCCAAGTTATGGCCAAATGAACAAATACAATTCATTTGGTCATTTTTGTACAGGTCAGATTGCCTAATCCGGATTTGATCAATTTGTTCACTAGGTTTTAGTCACTTTTTGGGCATGATTCCTGAATGAAAAATGCGTCATTTTGTGTCTAGTTTCATTCCCAATTGGCCTCACACCAATTGGGCTTGTAAATTTTTCAGTTTTGGTCCCTAAAAGGGACCTTGGTCATGCTGCCTACAGCATGACCCTAATCACTCCGAATTTAAACTTAATTCTAATACTTCCAACATGCTACAATTGGTCATACATGACCATTTTTCAGCTCAAACAAGGTCAAACACACCATTTGACTAATTCTCAAAACTTTGTCTTCCAAACCCTAGGTCCAAAACCCTAACTTCCATGTTTAGTTCATTTGTCAAATTATAAATGCATATTTAGTTCTCATACACTCAATCACACTTAACTAATTCATAATTTGCATGAAAATCATCCATTCTCAAACCTAGACCCTAGCTGGCTAAATTTCTATTTGGTCCTGCAAAGATGTTTTCTTTTGATTTTTAAGTTGAGTTCTAGGTTAGTTAAGCTACAAACACAACTAATAAACTAAAATTTTCAAATTAGATTGCTTACCTCCACTTTGAAGTTCACTCCTCCAATTTCTTCTCTTTTTCCTTCTTTCTTTCTTGCTCAATAGTTGAACTAAAGTGCTAGAACAAGGTTTAGTTTAATGGATTGGGAAAATTATGGCCAAAGTGAGGGTTTTGAGAAGCTTTAATCAAGCTTCCATAGAGGTTTAGTAAGTGAAGGGAGAGAAGGTGAAGGTGGACGTCCAAAGGAAGAAGAAAGGAAATAACTTTATTTCTTTTGAGTTATCAACTTTATTAATTCATAATTATCCCAAAATTTCAATTTTTAAACGTTAGAATTTATTGCATCATGCTTATGTCATAAACTTTTTGATTTTTTTGGATTTTTCATTTCTTTTTCATTTCTTTTCCATTTACTTCTTTAATTTAATTCTTGATCCCAAAATTTTCTTTTCTCCAATTTTATTGGACAGTCAGGTCAGGAGTCAGCTCTAGGGGTCAATTGACCAAATTGCCCCTTACCGATTTGACCCAATTTGCAAATAATTCAATATTTCTTCTGAATCCCTGACCTAATTATTTGACCAGCTTAACAATTCTTTTTTTGTAATTTTCTCTTTTCCACTGTGTTTGCAATAGTCCGAAGGACCACGGCGTCACATTTTACGGTTTGAAATTTGAGTTTAAATTAACTTCGCAATCCTTCCCGAGAAGGTCACCCATCGTTGTGACTCTCGGCTCATTTAACTTCTTGTATTATGTTTTTCTTATTTATATTTAACTATTTAACAATTCCTAATTGTTTGTGTTTAGGGCTTATCTAGTTGTCTTAGATGTGATTCTAATCCCCTTAATTGTCCGGACCGACATCGATTACCGAAATAGTAAAATATACCAGGCTATGCAAATAGGGGTATTACAAAGGGCATCCTGAAAAAAGTGAAAGAAAAAAAAGATCATCCCCTAGGGGTGAAAACCCGAAAGGACGCTCCTAGGACCAGAAAAAGGAGAAATAAGGAAGGGGTCCCAAGACCAGAAGAGGTAATAAGTCACCACAGCATGAACATTCATCGGAAGATTACTTGAAATAGTGGCAGTTAAGGGAGTTCAAAGATAACTACAAGGAATTTGTGAGATCTATTATTGTACCCTTTTCCTCTGAAATTGTACCTTCGTTTTTATGCCATAATAAAATTGTTCCTTCACTCTAATTTATTTTTCTTATATACCTTGATTTATGCGCTATTACTTCATTAAAACTTTTTTATAAGATCAGAATTTGAATATTGGTAACCTCATATACTTTGCTATGAGATTTGTAGGGGATAAACGATGGCCAGACGATTGGTAAAAAAAAAAAATGTAGGAGTGAAAACCCGAAGGGGTGCTCCTAGCAAAATGTATGAAAGAGGGTGAAAACCAGTAAGGGCGCTTTCTGCAAAATGAGTAAGGAGCGAAAACCCGAAAGGACATCCTGAAAAAGTGAGTTAAAGGAAGAAATTATAGGTCAAGCCTTGGGACTCGTTTTAACCCTCTCTATTAATCATCTATCTTCGGGACCTTGTTAAGTACACTTTCATTGGAGGAACATCTTGTGTCAGGTTTGCTTTGTGATCATTAAAGGTACAAACACAACATTTCATATCCTCAACCTCCAAGTTGATTTTAATTTTCAGCATTTAATTTCCCGTCATCAACCTCTGGATTCAATATCCAAGTTGATTTTAATTTTCAGCATTTAATTTCTTGTTATCAACCTCTGGATTCAAGATCCAAGTTGATTTTAACTTTCAGCATTTATTTTCCTTTTAATTTTATGCTATCAACCTTTGGTTCAAGATCCAAGTTGATTTTAATTTTCGGCATTTAATTTCCTGTCATCAACCTCTAGGTTCAAGATCCAAATTGATTTTAATTTTCGGCATTTAATTTTTTGTCATCAACCTCTGGATTCAAGATCCAAGTTGATTTTAATTTTTAGGATTTTAATTTCCTGTCATCAACCACTGGATTCAAGATCCAAGTTGATTTTAATTTTCAGCATTTATCTTCCTGTTATCAACCTCTGGGTTCAAGGTCCAAGTTGATTTTAATTTTCAGCATTTATCTTCCTGTCATCAATCTCTCGGTTCAATATCCAAGTTGATTTTAATTTTTAGCATTTAAATTCCTATCATCAACCTCTAGATTCAATTTCCAAGTTGATTTTAATCTTCAGTATTTTAAATTCCTATCATCAACCTCTTGGTTCAAGATCTAAGTTGATTTTAATTTTGGTTCAATCCTAAGTTGATTTTAATTTTCATCATTTAATTTCTTATTGATCTTTGGTTCTAATATCCCAGCCGCCCAAAATATGGTTTTGAATCTTTACATGATTCCTATACAAGAGAATTTCATTCTCTTTAATAGAAATTATGTAAAGAGGGGCAGCTGTAAAGACCATATTTTGGCCGACCTTCGAAGGAAATGATCTTTTAAAATTGAAACTTTATTATCCATTCTCGACCGATGTCCCAATCACAGGTAGCTTTTCCAAACTTACTGATCGCTCGTCCCTAGAACAAATCGATCTCACGCTCAAGTTAGTTTGCTTTTCGATCTCTTAGTCTTTATCAGATGAGTTCAAGTCAATATTGGGTCTCCGGACCATCCAATCTTGCCTGCTGTTGTTCTCCGATCTCTCTATGTACAAATATCGTAGAATTTCGTTTGACTAATGTTGTGATCGGGCTTCTCGCTAGAATTGCCCAGATATTCCTCAAAATGAAGTTAAAGTTTTTATCCGGTCTAATAATGGTTTCGACCTTAAAAGTTCAAGCTAGTGTCAAATCTTTGCAATTCTGATATTCTAAAGTTCCATTCAGTATTTAGTCATGGCTCCGTCTAATCTCATGTTCGCATGTAATAATTTTCCGATCTCTTGGAGTAATTGGATATCTTTTGATTAATAGTCGCTCTTAGGTTTAATGTTCAACTACATTCAATCAATTAAGTACTCAGATAGTTTGATTTGGATGCTTTCCGATCTCATCAAGAAATTGAACATAAAAGACTTCAATTTATTTCAAAAATAAAATATATACAAGTCAATTAGCGAGGGGGGTCTTCTCCTCCCTGTGCCCTAGTTACATCCCTCTCACTCTCCTCACCCTCGTGCTCCTCATTGCTGTCCTCTTCGGCCTCTAGGATGAGCTTATCCATCCAGGAGAGGTCCTCCTCAGGATAACGTTTCTTTACTTTGGACAGGAGGTTGTTATGGGCGTTCACATATGCCCTAACCTCTTTTGTAGTGCTTTTTTCTTCCTTCACTTGGAGCTCCTCCTCCTTCACCCGAAGTTCCTCAGAAAAATGAGCAAGATAGGCAGATCGACTAACCCGAGAGGCTTCAAGTTCCTGCTCCACTTCAGCTATCCTCTCTTTGCAATACTTCACTCGATCTTCCAGTTTGATGATGTAATCATTGGCAGTGGAGAGCTGAGCCTTTGCAGCTAATGCATCTTAGACAACCTTAAGAATCTCCTTCCTTAAGGCATGGGTTTTTTCTCTGATCACGTGTTGGTTTGCAATGTCCTCCAAGCCCAAACTCATTGTTTGAGTTAGAATATCGTCAATACTCTTCTCAGCCAACTGGTTCTGATCTTTTTAGAAGCAGATGGAAGCACCCATGACCTTGGCTAGACCAGGATTCCCTCGGGTGGAACGGTTTCTTTCTAGCGATTGGAAAAAGAGTTGAGCTCTTCGGGAGAGCATTCTAACAGTAGGGCCAGAAGACTCCCCTTTTACATTGGAAGAGATCGGAGGAGGCAGACACTCAATCTTCTGAGGTGGAGAGATGACAAACTCTACTTTCGAGATCAACTGCTCCTAAGGTCGAGGAGGGGAGATCGATACTTCTACCAAATCTCATCGAGGTGTCTGAGTAGCGGTGGCAGTAGCCTCTTTCATCGCTCGTACCTTTCGAGAGACCTCTCTCTTTCGCTTGCGACTCTCTTTGGAAGCGTTACCACCTGCCATACCTGCACAAAGAAGAAGTTAGTGAGTTCACTAAGATTAAGAGACTAGAGATCTGGATTGTACCGGTAGCAGGACTGAGGTTAGAAAGCTGAAGCTCGTAATCTTCGTCAAAGATCAGCCGCATCATCCACCATTTCAGTTCGGCCATGACTGCATCTAAGCACGAATATTTATGGGTGGCCGCCTGAGTTTTTAATTCTTTCACCATGGCGCCTTTGTCTTTATTTAAAGTAAGCTTCTTAGGGACTTAGGGACCAAATAATTCCAATTACGTGGGATCTCCTCAAAGCCGTTTCGATCCTTGCTTCTAAAGATGAAAAATCGATCCTTACAGTTCTTCAGCGAAGAAGGGAGATCAGTGAAAAGCCCATAGTTCGGCTTTGCCTTAAAGAACCTTAATTCGTCATCCTTTATTCGGGCAAGCCTATGCAGCTCAGCAAAGACCTTAACTGTAACACCCTCCTTGTAACAACTCCGTACATTCTACTGTTCCGGTGACCAGTGTTGGTCCAGACAGCTAGAACGATCGGAAAAATATTTAAACTAAAGTGAGGGACCATAATTAACTCAAATATTAATAAGAAAAATTTAGTAAAAATTTTAGAAATAAAATACAACCAAGTCAAATGAGCCGGTGCCCAAGCGATGGGTAACCCAATGGGAAGTTGCGGTTCTCGCAACTAGGAGCCCTAGACCAAAGAGAAAATTCATAAAATAATTTTTGGGACTCCAGAGAAGGGTCATTGAGGTTCCTATGGCATTAGAATGCCAAGAAAATATTTAGAAAAATTTTTCAATCGGTACAGACAATTTTGACCCGTTAAGCCAAACGGAGGGCATTTTGGTCATTTTGCCTTCAGAGACGATTTTTGGCCGACTTGTCCAGTTGAGGAAATAATTATTATGACATAAAATATGAATAAACATTACTAAAAATTAAATTGAAAATGAGTAGAGATGAAAAGAAAAGAAAAATAAAGAAAATTAGGGATAATGACATCACATGATGTCATTATCTTACTCCCAACCAATCACAAGTTAACAAGCATTCTTAAAACACTTAAAAGAGTCAAAATAGACCAAAAAAATTCTGGTCTTCTTCTTCTCCTTCAGCCAGCCGAAACCCTTCTCCCCTCTCCCTCCATTGATTCTCAACCAAAGCTCCCTTTCTCTCTTTGTTTCACAACCAATCACAAGATTGCATTCCTTTGACACATAGTGTCAGCTGATGGGATTAGGGTGGATCCCAAGAAAATAGAAGTAGTGATGGAATGGAAGCCTCCCAGGAATACAACTGAGGTCAAAAGCTTCTTGGGGCTAGCTGGGTATTACAGGAGATTTGTGAAGGGATTTTCCTTAATAGCTGCTCCAATGACCAAGTTGTTACACAAGAATGTCAGATTTGACTGGAATGACAAGTGTCAGACCAGTTTTGAGAAGTTAAAGGCTATGTTGACAGAGGCACTAGTGTTAACACAGCCAGTGTCAGGAAAGGACTTTATGGTCTATAGTGATGCCTCTCATAATGGGTTAGGGTGTGTATTGATGCAAGAGGGGAAGGTGGTCGCTTATGCTTCCAGGCAGCTAAGGCCATATGAACAGAATTACCCTACCCATGATCTAGAGCTTACAGCAATTATCTTATCACTGAAGATATGGAGGCATTACTTGTATGGTGAAAAGTGCTACATTTACACGGACCACAAAAGCCTGAAATACTTGCCAACCCAGAAGGAGCTCAACCTTAGACAGAGACGATGGATTGAGTTCCTGAAGGACTATGATTGTGTAATTGACTACCATCCTGGGAAGGCAAATGTAGTTGCTGATGCTTTGAGCAGAAAATCCATGACAGCTTTGAGATCATTGAATGCCCGTCTATCTTTGGTTCGAGATGGAGCTATTTTGGCTGAGTTACAAGTGAGGCTAAACCTGTTACAACAGATTTTAGATGGGCAGAAGGCAGATGAAAAATTAATAGCTATTATGAGCAAAATCTCAGAGGGAAAAACAACTAACTATGGGGTGAAAGCAGATGGGTGTCTGTATTACAAAGGAAGACTGTGTGTACCAGATGATGGGGAATTGAAGGCCAATATTCTAAAAGAGGCACACACCAGTGTATATGCTATGCACCCAGGAAGTACAAAGATGTATCATGATCTGAAGCTCCCGTATTGGTGGCCTGGTATGAAGAAGGACATAGCTGACTATGTGACTAAATGCTTGACATGCCAGCAAGTCAAGGCAGAACATCAAGTTCCATCATGTTTGCTACAGCCTATACGCATACCTGAATGGAAATGGGATCGGGTCACCATGGATTTTGTAAGTGGTCTACCTCTCACCCAGAAGAAACATGATGCAGTGTGGGTGATAGTGGATAGATTGACAAAGTCAGCACACTTTCTGCCAGTTAGGACTGACTACTCACTGGAGAAGTTAGCAGAATTGTATATCAGTGAGATAGTTAGACTACATGGAATTCTACTTTCCATCATATCTGATCGAGACCCAAGGTTTACATCGAGATTTTGAAAGAAGTTGCATGAGTCCTTGGGTACACAACTCCACTTCAGCACTGCATTCCATCCCCAAACGGATGGGCAATCCGAAAGAGTAATCCAGGTAAACAATTGAATCAATTGAATTAATACAACTATTGAACTAAAATGATAACAATAACATGAAATATATGTCAGGTTCTTGAGGATATGCTGAGGAGTTGTGTCATTGAGTTTGAGGGAAGTTGGGATAGATACCTCCCACTGGCAGAATTTGCATACAACAATAGCTAACAAGCTAGTATCCAAATGGCCCCGTATGAAGCACTGTATGGGAGGAAATGTAGAACTCCAGTGTGCTGGACCGAATTGGGCGAAGACAAACTGGTGGGGCCAGATCTGGTGAAACAGACTGAGGAGAAGGTGAAAGTAATCAAAGCCAATCTGAAGGTTGCTTCAGACAGATAGAAATCTTATGCCGACCTGAAGAGAAAAGAAATAGAATATGTGATTGGCGACAAAGTGTTCCTCAAGGTATCACCGTGGAAGAAGGTATTGAGGTTTGGAAGAAAAGGTAAGTTAAGCCCTAGGTTCATTGGCCCATATGAAGTCATTAAACGTGTGGGTCCAGTGGCCTATAGGCTAGCTTTACAACCAGAGCTGGACAAGATCCACAATGTGTTCCACGTGTCCATGCTCAGAAGATACCGCTCAGATCCTTCACATGTCATTTCCAGGGAAGAAATTGAAATACAGCCGGATTTGACAAATGAAGAAGAACCTCTACGGATCCTGGCTCGGGAAGTGAAAGAGTTAAGAAATAAGCAGATTCCACTGGTGAAAGTACTTTGGAGGCACCACAACACCGAGGAGGGAACTTGGGAAAGTGAAGAAACGATGAGGAAACAGTTCCCTCAACTATTTGCATCAGGTAAATTTTGAGGACGAAATTTAAATTAGAGGGGAAGAGTTGTAACACCCTCCCTGTAACAACTCCGTACATTCTACTGTTCCGGTGACCAGTGTTGGTCCGGACAGCTAGAACGATCGAAAAAATATTTAAACCAAAGTGAGGGACCATAATTAACTCAAATATTAATAAGAAAAATTTAGTAAAAATTTTAGAAATAAAATACAACTAAGTCAAATGAGCCGGTGCCCAAGCAATGGGTAACCCAATGGGAAGTTGCGGTTCTCGCAACTAGGAGCCCTAGACCCGAGAGAAAATTCATAAAATAATTTTTGAGACTCTAGAGAAGGGTCATTGAGGTTCCTATAGCATTAGAATGCCAAGAAAATATTTAGAAAAATTTTCCAATCGGTACAGACAATTTTGACCCGTTAAGCCAAACGGAGGGCATTTCGGCCATTTCGCCTTCAGAGACGATTTTTGGCCGACTTGTCCAGTTGAGTAAATAATTATTATGACATAAAATATGAATAAACATTACTAAAAATTAAATTGAAAAATGAGTAGAGATGAAAAGAAAAGAAAAATAAAGAAAATTAGGGATAATGACATCACATGATGTCATTATCTTACTCCCAACCAATCACAAGTTAACAAGCATTCTTAAAACACTTAAAAGAGTCAAAATAGACCAAAAAAATTTTGGTCTTCTTCTTCTCCTTCAGCCAGCCGAAACCCTTCTCCCCTCTCCCTCCATTAATTCTCAACCAAAGCTCCCTTTCTCTCTTTGCTTCACTACTAAACCCTAGACACCTTTCATTAAAACTTGTCCATACCTCTTGGGAAAGTGTTTGGCAGCCTAAAAAAGGAAAGAAAGTGAAGTTTAAGTTTGGAAAATTCTACCTTACAAGAGGTTAGTGCTTATTTATGCATATATTTCTTTTATTCCATGTTAGGGACTTGAAATTAATATGAAATTGTAAAGTAAATGGACTAAAACTCATGTGTATGTATACCATGGAATTCGGCTGCCTAGTGAGAGTTATGAATTTGATGGTTTAGATGGGCTTAGAGTGGATTAGAGAGGGTGTTTAAAGTGTATATATATATATATATATATATATATATATATAAGGAATGAAAGTGTTAACTAAGGTGTGTGGTGTGAATCATAATGGGAAATTAGGGTTTTGGGAGTGAAATTTGGACTTGGCTTATGAAATGATGAGTGAACATTCTAATGGTCAATTAGTGACCATTTGAGGTAAGTTGACCATAATTTGAAGTGAACTAGAGTGTTACAAACCAAATTGGTAGGCTGCCTAGTGACAGCAGCAGGTGAGGCTATGAGTCCAGCTTGTTTGGATTGCCATATCTTTGGCTGTGTAGGTTCAATTGGTATTTGGCCAATTGGACATGAAACTAGACACATAATGGCACAATTTTGCTGAAGAAACCATGCCCAAAAGACCAAAGCAAGTGGACCAAAAACTGGCCCCAATCTGGATACCCTGCAACCAGAATCTGCAGAATGACCAAATGAACAGTAATTGTTCATTTGGCCATAACTCATTGTAGAATGGGTCAATTGACCTGAAATTTTTACAGCAACAAGTTAAGATATAGACAAACAACTTTCATGTTTACCATTTCCTCAAATTCCTACTGTAACAGTCACTAATGGAACAGTAAAGTTAGGGTACAAAAACTAAAAATTCTGCTCCCTTAATTCTAAGCTTAAAAATGGTATTGGTGATTAATTCCAACAAGTTTTGAATGCAAAATGTGGTACATTGGGGGTGTTAAAACCAATGTACCTATTTTCTATCCAAAAGTCAACATTTTTGTTGACCAATGAAGTGAATAGTGACACCAAAACTTGAAATTCAAAAATTGAAGAATTCAAAAGTATCAAATGCCCTAGTATACCTAACAAGATTGGTTTGGATAGTTTGGCATGCCAATAGGGTTCAGCTAGCAGTACTGCACATGGCATTATGCCATTTTGTGATTTCATGGCTTTTGGCCATTCTGACATTGAGTTGATATTTGGCCTTGTGCCTATGGTCATTACAGCTTATTAGTTGTTCTGTTGCACACCGGGAGATGCATACGTGACCGATGGTGTGATGGCCCGAGGTACTAGATACCCAGTGCCAGTATACCCGTTTATCTAGTCCAGTCGTCCAGTATAGGTTACTTGGGCAACCAAAAGAATGAAAGTGTATAAAGCTAACAAAATAAATGATTATAACAAGTACAAAACCAGTAAAACATCGATGCATTCAATACATATTTATTTTCTGCTATTCCTTTTATTTTATTATTGCACCACTAAGCATTATTGCTTAGCGCGTTGCTTTTGCCACGCGTAGGTTCTGGAGATACTGATCGAGAGCCCTGCATAGTGTCCGTGTCACCTCACCTTCTACAGTGCATTGGTAGGACACTAGGTTTCATTTTGCTATTTTGTAACTAATTTTTATTTTATCATATGTAATTGAACTTATGTAATGTATTTTGATGTTCATGTAAATAATGAGAATTGTATTTGTAAATGGAAAAGTGAATATCTATTTGTGACTTGTACATGATTATCACATGAGATGAATGATTGAGAAATGAAATTGAAAAATATGGAGATTGTGATATTTGAGTTGAGATGATTGAATATGATTATTGGAAGTGTTTTTCACAGGTTCCGAAGAACTGTTTCCTCCATTTTTAGCCAGATCACTGCGGATTTTCTTTAAAAATTTTCGGAACCTCAAATAAATTATAATGTCAATAAATGACTTAAATGAATTATATTTCACAAGTTATATTCAAAACTATGATAAAAATTAATTAAGATAAAATAGAGTGTTCCGGTACACCGTGTGACATATCTTACTCGGATATACTGTAGACGGGTAAGGGGTGTCACATTAACCGTGGGCTCCAGTTTCTTGGCTCGGTAGAGGCCTCTGAAGGCTACTAAAGTCCGCTAGGAGTTCGGATGCACTTGAGCTACCGAGACATGGTTGAATTTTAGAACGGCCTTGTAAAATCCATCAAAGCGAAAATGGAGCCCGGACTTCAGCTACTCCTCATACACTATGATAAGATCACCTTCTTTAAAGAATTGATCGGCCTAAAGATTGCCATGGCATTTGATCAGTTCAAAAGAGTCGTTCCATAGATTGTATTCTTGACTTATGGATTGGAGATTAGTTTCTCTGAGGACTGATGGAAGTTCATTAACTGGCAGGCTCTCCTTTCTCGAAGACATTCCTCGCTTCAATATGGTAATCGTACCAGTAATCGGAATGATGGCTGTGCTGGATCGTCTACTTGGTCTAATCACGTCGCTTTCTTTCAAGGTCCACGAAATATGGATGGATGGTAGGCTCGTAGCTCTCTGACCCTCTGTACCACTCATTTTCACAAAATAAAAAGGAAAATTAACCTATAAAAGATCAAAACCCTTATTGGGGTGTGAATCGGTGCCTGAAAACTTTAGAAAGCTAGAGGAAGTGTTGAAATCGTTAGGGGAAGGTTTGAAAATGACATAAGGAAACAAATGACTCACCTTTTCCCTATTTATACCCGTCTGAGTATTAAATGCTCACGAAGTCCCAAGTGACGCATCGATTAGCGGGACCGGGCTGCCTCTTTGACACGTTGCAAGAATGTTCCAGAAACATAGAAAAAAAAATCAGATAAATGAGATCGGTCAACTAAGGTCATCAGATTAAACAAATTTCCAAACCCACGGATTGGCAAATGGTGATTTGTCTAGGGATCAGATCGAGTACACTTATCAGAGATTGAAAAAATAACCAATGCAAGTTAGATAGAGAGGAAAGATCAGGAATGAGAGAGATCGGGAAATAAGAGGGGACCCGATGCAAGAGATAGAGATCGGAATAATGACCCTAAAAGGGGATGGTCATAATGAGAAGATCAGAAAAGCAAGGAATGACCCGTAAGATCAGAGAACTCAGCGAGTTGAATAACTACTGATCATGGCTTTTAATTAGCTTCCCCCACCATTAGATTTGAGTTAGTTAAAGCATTGCAGGCATGATCAGATCCTCACCACACATCTCATTCGCAAGGACACCCTCCTAGCTACCAGGCACCAAAACGGTTAAAGCAACCCTGTACATCCCGATCTACACCATTGATTATAATTGTAAGGATGGATCTGGAGCCCTGAGATTAAAAGTAGATGACAGATTTGGTGCCTTTTATTCCCAGCCTTTAGATCCATTTTGTAAGGTGAGACCCTTGATCGTTGGATTAAGGGAAGAAAGGACAGCTATTCTAAATAAAATCTCGACCCTCCATTTTGATTCTCTTTAATTCTCAGACATCAGATTATGTCCTTTTGAATCTAAGCCTTCCATCTCCCCCTAATAAAATCCTGACCCTTCATTTTGGACACCCATTTCCTATAAATACCTATATGTAACACTGTAGAAAGAGAAGGAGGTGATTATCGTGGAAAGACTCTGGACTTTGATTTAGTCTTACTACTTGTCATTCGGAGCTTTC
Source organism: Hevea brasiliensis (assembly GCF_030052815.1). NCBI lineage: Eukaryota > Viridiplantae > Streptophyta > Magnoliopsida > Malpighiales > Euphorbiaceae > Hevea > Hevea brasiliensis. The sequence goes on from NC_079499.1 coordinate 54,439,390, forward strand.
AAAGTGTTGAGAAACTTCAGAAACCGGTTTTCTGAAGTATTTCATCAAAAGGGGCTCTAAATCCTAAAATTTTCATTTTCAGTACCTGTGCACTACCCTGTGAAACCATCTTGACTCCGCCTCATTCCCACCGCTCTAGTATCTATGCATTACCCTCCGAGCTCAACTTCATTCCGATCTATTCCCATTACCTCGGGTAAGCTCAAGTCCTTCGGCCGTCAGCTTTCACCTCTCCAAGATTTGTGGATACCAGAGTCAGCTTGCCTATCTCCTCAACTTTCCATAGGTAAGTGTCTAAACTGTCATTTTGTTGAATACCCCTGGATTGTTTTCTCCAGTTTTCTTTTAAAGTTTCTTTTATATCCAGTCACACTAAATCTCAGAATAGGTTATCTAGGCCCGTAGTTATTTCCCGTGCCTTCTTTTTATTCATTTGTAAACTCCATTTATCGTCACCTAGTTTTCATTCCTTTCGAGAGTAGAAGTTTGAGTCCTCAATGACTCATAAATACTCTAAAGAATATAGGCAGGAGTACTTTAACATGAGAGTTTTTAGTCTGAATAAATGAAAATGATAAAAGAAGATAGGTGTAGCAAAGGTCGAATAGGTTGGAAACAAGATCAAGTCAAACAAATAAGTTATGAGATCGGGCCTTGAAATGAACCCAGGCGGTAAGACAATAGATCGGGAATCAAGATAACTTCGGATCCCAAGTGAGCAACTAAAAGAGATCAAATGTCGCAAATCAAAGAGTTCTGATAAAACGATCATGCAGAAGATCGGCAAGGAGTTCAGTCTATCATCTGTCATCTAGTTATAATGTCCCGTAGGCTAGGAAAAGTTTTATGCAAGAGTTTCTTGCATCTTCGGTACTTCATTCCCATATAAAAAGAGTCAAGAAGGACCCTTTACCTGAATCCTTAGTTCAAAGTTCTTATAAAACGCCATTCTAATAAATATATGATGAGATCGGGGGAGAGTTCTTACCCAAACTCGGTCTAATTTTTTTAACGCAACATATTAAGAGATCGGGGGAGAGTTCTTACCCGAACTCAGCCTAATTTTTTAACGCAACATATTAAGAGATTGGGGGAGAGTTCTTACCTGAACTCAGCCTTTTTTTTTTTTTTTAAAACGCAACATATTAAAAGATCAGGGGAGAGTTCTTACCTGAACTTAGCCTAATTTTTAACGCAACATATTAAGAGATCGGGGGAGAGTTCTTATCCGAACTCAACTTAATTTTTCAATGCAACATATTAAGAGATCGGGGAAGAGTTCTTACCCGAACTCAGCCTAATTTTTAACGCAATATATTAAGAGATCGGGGGAGAGTTCTTACCCGAACTCATCCTAATTTTTAAATGCAACATATTAAGAGATCGGGGGAGAGTTCTTTGAAGGAACGGAAGCGTGAAAAACACAAGTTTATACCATTGAATTCAAAAATTTTCACCTAGGGTCACATGCACCATGCAAGATTTATTTTTATCTATTTGATTTCAATGATAAACAACATATTAAAACTCTTTTAATATGTTTTTGGATCTGTATTTGCCATTTAAGATTTTAAAATTAATCATATTAATTTTAGAACCCTATATTAAATTAAGAACCATTACACTAACCTCTCGATGCACTGCAACGTGTCTGCGCCTTTGAGATTCGTCTTCAGGACACCAGATGTTGTCTCTCTAGCTTGTCCACACGAAGAACACCTATGCCAGCCCTTGAAAAGCTTCTAAAGCTTTTTCTATTAATTAGAAATTCAAGTTCTGCCTTTTAAGAGATTAGAGATGTAAACAGGACACTAGAAACAATTTCTAGTGTTCTTAATTCAAGAGATTGATGGCTAATCTCTTTGAATTGATGAGAGATGAAGAAGAATAGATGAAAAGCCTCAAGGTGGCGTGACAAAGGAGAGGAGTGGCTGCTGGTTATTTTTCTTTTCATAACCACACTTAAATAGCTAGGTTAACACATTAAACCCTTGCCACATGTCACCCTTTGATTAGCTCTAGGTTTAAGTGACCCAATCACATTGTGCCAAGTGTCAGACCTATATTTAATCTTGATTTTAATCATCTTACATGATTAAAAAATATTTGGCAAGCTTATGTGTAATCCCATGTGTCACCATCTCATGGTGCCACGTGTCACACTGTGAAATGACCAAAATGCCCCTGTGTCTTAATTTTGAGTTCTTAACCCAAAATAATTATTTTTCTTCTTCTAATTAATTTATATCAAATATAAATTAATTAATTAATCTCTATTAATTAATTTCTCATTAATTAAATTCATATTTAAACACTTTAAATATAAATTTAATTTATACTACACATCCAATAATCTAGATTTGGTTTCAAGTCATGCTAGGGACTTTACAATTTAATTGCAAACCAAACCTATTTAATTAATCAATTAAACTCATTAATTAATTAATTAAATCATATTTAAATAGGTGATAACTTGTGTATGGGTGTGACTTACTAGGCTTATCACTAATTGGCAATGAGACAGGATATCAACTCTTAATATCATCAGAACTCTTTCTTACTGTAAATGATTTCTCTAAATCATTTTATGCACCTCATAGACCATGGTTAACACCTAGCATAGCATGCCATGGCCACCCAATTAGTAATAAGGTTTACCTTAAATGAACCTATAATCATATGTTACCATGCACTAGAATCTCTCTGTTATAAAATCCCAACTCTTGCTGGAGTCATGGTTTATGTCAAACTCCATTTGTTATGAATATTATGTTCTCTTTTAATTCCAATTCTTGATTAAAAGGATTTTCTCATCAGAAACTCTTTTCTGTATAAATCTATCTGTCTTGGCCTGGAACTTGAAACATCAAGAACAATTAAATGAACATAGGATTTTATCTCTATTTACTTAGAGGAACAGATTCCATCTTGATCAACACCTGCCTCCATATATAACTAGTAAGAGCCAACACATGCCCATATACCCATACATAGTACAAGTATGAAAGTAGTATCAAACTCAAACTACCTATATACAAGATAACTGTGCTATCTCAGGTCTAAAGATTATATGCACTAATATGATTTATGACAAAATATTGACAAGAGTAAACTCCATATGCTTGTCATAAGTGTCACTGGTTCGGCCTACTTATCATGTATAAGTGCCTATCATGTTTGTTATATGGCATGAGACTCACCATTCCATCTTATTTATATCTCATATAAACAACTTGGGAACAAACATGAATACAATTTTTTTGGATAAGTCATGTCCTTATTATGAAGTATCCTCGATTGTGAACCTATTTATGATACTTTGTGCTAGAAATATTGTCACTCATATTCTTAATAACTTAAGAATAATATTTCTAACAAAATAACAATGGACCTTTTCTATTACTTATAAATTATTATGTAAACGGTGTAATACCCTCCCGGTAATTACTCCGTACATTCTACTGTTCCGGTGACCGGTGTCGGTCCGGACAGCTAGAACGTCCGGAAAAATATTTAAATCAAAGTGAGGGACCATAATTAACTCAAATATTAATAAGAAAAATTTAGTAAAAATTTTAGAAATAAAATACAACCGAGTTAAACGAGCCGGTGCCCAAGCGATGGGTAACCAGAGGGAAGTTGCGGTTCTCGCAACGAGGAGCCCTAGACCTCTGGGAAAAAATTATAAAATAATTTTTGGGAATCCAGAGAAGGGTTATTGAGGTTCCCATGGCAATAGAATGCCAAGAAAATACCTAGAAAAATTTTTCAATCGGTACAGACAATTTTGACCCGTTAAGCCAAACGGAGGGCATTTTGGTCATTTCGCCTTCAGAGGTGATTTTTGGCCGACTTGTCCAGTTAATTAAATAATTAATATGATATAAAATATGAAGAAACATTACTAAAAATTTAATTGAAATTGAGTAGTGATGAAAAGAAAAGAAAAATCAAAATAAAGCAATTTGTGACATCATAATGATGTCATTTATAAATTACCAACCAATCACAAGCTAATAAGCTTTCTTAAATACTTAAAAGAGACAAAACAAAGACCAAAACAATTAAAAGTCTAGCAGCCATCACCCTCATCCTCATGCAGCCGAAACCTTGCCCTAGACCTAATCCTCCATTAACACTTCCATAAGCTTTCCATTCCACTAAGTCTCACCCTAAATCCTCATACTCCATTCACTAAAATTTATCCTAGCACCTTGCATAATCTTTTGGCAGCCAAGAAGAAGAATGAAAGTGAAGTTTGGGGCTTGGAAAATTCTGCCACTTAAAGGTTAGTGCATCTATATCCCTAAAACTCATTAAGTTCATGATTAGGAACTTGAATTTACTAAGAAATTGTGATTTAATTGAACAAAAAACTCATGTGTATGGTACATGAATTTCATCAGCCATATTGAAGGAACAATAATGGAGTGTTTTGATGGACTTAAAGTGGACTAGAGATCATGTTTGAAGTACATAATTATGTGGTTAATGACTTAACTAGTTAACTAGGGTAACTAGTGTGAAATGGAGATGGGAATTAGGGTTTTGAGAAGTGTAAATTTGACTTGGATTAGGAAATTGTTAGAGAACCTTTTAATGGTCAATTAGTGACCAATTTAGGTAAGTTGACCACAATTTGGACTGAAATATAGCATGGCAAAGTGAGTGTGTAGGCTGCCTAAGGACAGCAGCAGAGTGACTGAAATTTTAGTCCACTTGGACTACCATATCTTTGGCTGTGTTGATCCAATTGGTGTTTGGCCAATTGGACATGAAACTAGGCTTATAATGGCACATTTTTGCTGAAGAAACTATGCCCAAAAGACCAAAGCAAGAGGACCAAAAGTTGGCCCCAATCCGGATCCCCTGCAACAGCACCTGCAGAAATGACCAAATGAACAGTAACTGTTCATTTGGCCATAACTCATTGTAGATTTGGTCAATTGACCTGAAATGTTTACAGCAACAAGTTAAGACATAGACAAACAACTTTCATGAAGAAACCTACCCCAAATTATGGCCAGAACCTATTCAAATATGCAGTCACAGTCACTGTTCATGTTACTATAGATATGGTAATTTCTGCAGAATGGAAATTCGGCCAGCTGTGGTTTTTGGACCATATCTAGAGCTACAAAACTCCAAATGGAGTGATTCAAAAAAGGAAATTCAACTAGACAAAATAAGGAACAACTTTTATGTTTACCAATTCCTCAAATTTCCACTGTAACAGTTCCTAATGGAACAGTAAAGTTATGGTACAAAATCTGAAAAATCTGCTCCTTTGGTTTAATGCTTAGAAATGGTATTAACGCTTAATGCCAACAAGTTTTAAATACAAAATGTGGTATGTTGGGAGTGCCAAAGTCAATGTACATATTTTCTATCCAAAAGTCAACATTTTTGTTGACCAATGAGGTGAATAGTAACACCAAAACATGAAATTCACAAATTGAAGAATTTAAAAGTTTCAAATGCCCTAGTATACCTAACAAGATTGGTTTGGATAGTTTGGCATGCCAATAGGGTTCAGTTAGCAGTATTGCACATGGCAATATGCCATTCTGTGATTTTTTGGCTTTTAGCCATTCTGACCTTGCATTGAGACTTGGCCTTGTGCCTGATATTATTCTGACTTGTTAGCCGTTACATTTGCACTGGGAGATGCATATGTGACCGATGGTGTGATGGCCCGAGGTACTCGATACCCAGTGCCAGTTTACCCGTTTATCCAGTCCAGTCGTCTAGTGTAGGTTACTTGGGCAACCAAATGAATAAAAGTGGGCAAAGTTAATGAAATAATAGATATACCAATACCAAATAAAGAAATCATACACATTCTATACATACTTACTTTATGCTATTTTCTTTTATTCTATTATTGCACCACTAAGCATTATTGCTTAGCGCGTTGCTTTTGCCACGCGTAGGTACTGGAGATACAAATCGTGAGCCCAGTAGACCGCAGACTGGGTGAGTTCATCCTACAGCTCTGCACAGTGTCCGTGTCACCTCACTACCTGCAGTGCATTGGTAGGTCACTAGGTGTCATTTTGTCATTTTGTAACTAAATTTTTATTTTCTCATATGTATTTGGATTTATGTAATGTATTTTGAGGTTCATGTAAATAATGAAAGTTATGGTTATGAATGCAAAATTTGAGCATTTATTTATTGTTGTATATGAGCATTATGAGAAATGAAAAGGTTGTTGAGAACCGAAATTGAAAATTGTTGAGATTTTGGATATTGGAGGTTGAGATGATTGAATACAAATATTGGAAGCGTTTTTAATAGGTTCTGAAGAACTGTTTTCTTCATTTTTAGTCGGTACTCTGCCGAATTTTCTTTAAAAATTTTCGGAACCTCAAATAAATGACAATTTCGATAAATGGCTTAAATAAATTATATTTCACAAATTATATTCAAAAGCATGATAAAAATTAAATAAGGCATATTAGAGTGTGCCGGTACACCGTGTGACATTGCTTACTCGGGTATACTTTACACGGGTAAGGGGTGTCACAAACGAAAAAGTGGAAATGTCTTTTATTAATAAAAATATGTACAAGATACATACTAAATGATATGCTCTAGGGTATACTACTAACAATCTCCCACTAGCACTAGAGCCATTCATTACAATACCTTAGGCCTATCTTCTCAAGATATCGGTCTAACTGAATCTGTGACATAGGCTTAGTGAATGGATCAGCTGGATTTTCAGCTGATGCTATTTTCTGCATGGCTACATCGCCTCACCCAACTATTTCTCTGATAATGTGGTAGCGTCTTTCTATGTGTTTGGATTTCTGGTGAGACGTTGGTTCCTTAGCCTGTATGACTGCTCTATTATTGTCACAGTGTAGTGGAACTGCTGACTCAATGGAAGGAACTTCTGTAAGTTCTGTCACGAACTTCTTTATCCAAACAGCTTCCTTTGCAGCATCTGATGCAGCAATATACTCAGCCTCTGTAGTGGAATCTGCAATCGTGCTCTGTTTGGAACTCTTCCAACTGACTGCACCTCCATTACAAATGAACACATATCCCGAGGTAGACTTTCTATCATCGATATCTGATTGGAAATCAGAATCAGTATAACCATGCAATTGCAAGTCTCCACCTCCATAAATCAAGAATAAATCCTTAGTTCTTCTCAAGTACTTAAGGATATTCTTGACAGCTATCCAGTGTTTCAAACCTGGATTGGATTGATACCTGCTAGTTAAACTAACAGCATATGCGATATCCAACCTAGTACACAACATTGCATATATTAAACTTCCAATAGCCAAAGCATATGGAATCCTGGCCATCTTATCTCTTTCTTCAGGTGTCTTTGGAGACATCTCTTTAGAAAGGTGGATACCATGTCTCACTGGTAATAATCCTCTCTTGGAATCAAGCATGTTAAACCTCTTTAACACCTTTTCCAAATATAGACTTTGGGATAAACCAATTATTCTTTTCACTCTATCTCTATAGATGCAAATCCCAAGAATATAGGTTGCCTCCCCTAAGTCTTTCATGGAGAATGTATTTGACAACCATACATTTATAGTCGTTAACATACCTGTGTCATTACCCATCAACAGTATGTCATCCACATATAAGACAAGGAAAGTGATAGCATTGTCACTAACCTTCTTATATACACATGGCTCATCCTCATTTTTGATAAAACTAAAGGATTTAATGGCTTCATCAAAACGGATGTTCCAACTCCTCGAAGCTTGTTTTAACCCATAAATGGATCGCATTAGCTTGCATACCTTGGAATCATCTTGGGATTCAAAACCCCTAGGTTGTTCCATGAAAATTTTTCTTCAATGTATCCATTGAGAAAAGCTGTTTTAACATCCATCTGCCAAATCTCATAATTATAGTATGCAGCTATTGCTAATAAAATCCTAATTGATTTAAGCATGGCAACAGGTGAGAAAAGTCTCCTCATAGTCGATTCCTTGCCTTTGGCGAAACCCTTTCGCTACTAGCCTTGCCTTATAGGTCTCTACCTTTCCATCAGAACTAATTTTCTTCTTGAAAACCCATTTGTTCCCTATAGGTACAATACCTTTAGGTGGGTCAACAAGATCCCAAACTTGATTCTTATACATGGAATCAATCTCGGATTTCATAGCATCAATCCATTTTGAAGAGTCGATATCTGATATAGCTTCTTCATAAGTAAGTGGATCATCTCCATGATCTACTTCTTCATGAGTAGACAACTCTTGTTCTTCTTCATGAAGAAAACCATATCTCACTGGTGGGTGAGATACCCTGGTTGTTCTACGAGGAACAGTTGTAGATGTTTCATTAATGGGTATAGGTTGACTAGATGGATCTATATCCATCTGATCTGTTGGTTGGTCAAAATTCTCCAATTCTAACTCTATTTGCCTTCCTTTGCCTCCTTCTTGAACAAACTGTTGTTCAAGAAATGTGGCATCTCTACTTATCACAACCTTTTGTGAAGTAGGCAAATAAAAATAATATCCAAAACTATCTTTTGGATATCCAACAAATCGACCTTTTTCTGATCTGGTATCTAATTTATCAGTGTTCAGCTTTTTGATATAAGCTGGACAACCCCAAATCATAACATTCTTAAGACTTGATTTTCTTCCATGCCATATCGCATAAGGTATGGAAGAAACTGATTTTGATGGAATCCTATTCAGAATATACAAAGCTAATTCTAATGCAAATCCCTAAAAGAAGATTGGCATATCAGTATAGCTCATCATACTACGTACCATATCTAATAGGGTACGATTTCTCCTTTCAGATACACCATTCAGTTGTGGCGTTCCTGGAGGAGTCAGCTGAGAAACAATGCCATGCTCTCTCAAGTATTCATCAAATTCAGTACTCAAATATTCACCGCCACGATCTGATCGAAGAGCTTTAATACTCTTTCCTGTTTGATTTTCTACTTTAGATTTAAATTCTTTGAACTTTTTAAAAGATTCATGTTTGTATTTCATCAAATACAAATACCTAAACCTTGATTTGTCATCAGTAAAGGTAATAAAATAATGAAAACCCTCTCTAGCCATTTCTTTAAATGGACCACATACATCACTATGTATTAGCTCCAAAATATTTTCAGCTCTTAGCCCTTGTCCAACAAAGGGTGATCTAGTCATTTTGCCCTAAAAGCAAGATTCACAAGTTGGAGTAGGCTCAGAGCCCAATGAGGATAGAATCCCCATTTTCTCTAGTTTTGCAATCCTATCTTCTGCAACATGACATAACCTTAAGTGCCAAATATATTTTGAACTTGAGTTGGTTTTCACCATGGCATTGCATTCTTTTAGATCACTTGCATTCAATTTGTGTTTGTCATTATTATCCAAATAATAAAGACCATCATTCATATAACCCGAACCAACATATTTATTTCCAAAATAAATATTACAAACATCATCTGTGAACTGAAATTCATAGCCATTTCTAGTCAAACTAGATATAGAAATGATGTTCTTAAAAGCATCAGGTACATATAAAATATTATCCAAACACAAAACATGTCCAAACATGTAAAAGGATTTAGATCCTATGGCTAAAGCTTCAACGGTTGAGCCATTGCCAATCCGGACTCTAATATCTTGAGAACGCAAGCTGCTACTATTTGCTAGTTCCTGCATATCATTAGAAATGTGAGAACTGGCACCAGTATCTAAAACCCAAGCTGTAGATGAACTATGAGTATCATCAGAATCTAAATAACAAGATATGGACATACCTTCCGAAAGTGTATCCTTCTTGTCCTTCAGAGAAGCAAGATACTCTGGGCAATTCCTTTTCCAATGCCCATCCTTTTGGCAGTGGAAACAGTTTCCTTTGCCTCCATCAGCTTTAGTCTTCCTTTTCTGTTTAGCTATTTTTTTGGAAGGACCAGGAATCTGAGGTTTCTTTTTCTTATTGCCCTTCTTCTTGTTGGACTTTCCAGCAGAAGAAGATGCAACCAAAGCTACCTCTTTTCCTTTATTTCCTGGCATATTCTTTTGGGCAATAACTAGCATGTTGAGTAAACCAGCTAAGGTGCATTCCTGTTTAGTCATATGAAAATTTGTCACAAAATTCCCAAAAGACTCAGGAAGGGACTGAAGGATCAAATCCATATGTAGTTGGAAATCCATGTTGAAGTCAAGATGTTCCAATTGCTCAATCAGCCGAATCATCTTGTGGACATGATCCCCAACATTCTATCCCTCAGACATCCTCATACGGAATAGCTGTCTAGATATCTCATACCTAGCATTCTTGCTGTGCTCACCATACAACTCTTGTAGGTGAAGGAGGATCTCACTCGCACTCTGCATGTTCTCATGTTGCTTCTGTAACTCATTACTCATGGAAGTAAGCATGTAACACTTAGCCCTCATATCATGCTCCTTCCACTTGTCCAAAGTTTCATGTTCCTCTTGTGTGGCCTCTGGAGGTAAGGGACCAGGAACATTTGAATCTAGAACATATCCTATATGTTCAAGGTTGAGGACAAGTTTTAAATTTCTTAGCCAATCAAACAGATTAGGTCCTGTCAACCTATTGTGATCAAGCATGCTTGCAAGGATATTGGATGGTAGTGTAACACCCCTAAGTTCGGTAGTGCGTTCTGCTGTTCCAGTGACCAGTGCTGTCCGGACAGCTAGGATGCCTAGAACCACACTTCAATGAGAGTGAGGAGACATAAAATAATGAAATACAAGAAAGAAAGCACAAGAAAAAGAAAGGAAAAATGATAGCAAAGAAATGTGATCAAGTTAAACGAGCCGGGAAACCTAGCGATGGGTGACCGCACCGGGAAGTCACGGCGTGGACCGTTGACTAGCCCTGGACTACGGGGAACCCTGGAAAACATTTTTAGGACTTAAATAGAACCTTGTTGAAGACTAAATCTCATTAGAAAGATCAAAGAAAAATTAAAGAATTAGTACAAAGAAAAGTGAGAAATCGAAAAACAGACAAAACCCGGTATTACTGAAAAATCGGGAATGCCGCCCGAACAGGGGCATTATGGTCATTTGACATCCCGAAGTGTCTTTTGACCTAAATGTCCATTAAAAATAAATAGTATTACACTTAGAAAATAAAATGAAAAATTAAATTGGTGGTACCTAAAATAAATAGTGGAAATTATGGGTTAAATGTGGAATAAATGAACAATTACCTTATTATATGATTTAATCTTTGTTAGTGGACCACTAAAGATTTAATTAAACATAAAAAGGTGCTGATGCAAGTCCACTAACCAGCTGAACTTCATCTTCCTCAAAGTTATCTCAACATTGCCGTGAATGAAGGTGAGAGGAAACTCCATAGCCATTTTTCATGCAAGCTTTCTTAACTCTCCATTTTCAACTCCAACCTCTTAGGTTTCTTCATTAAACTTTGTCTACACATCACAAGGAAGATATTGATACCAAATTTGAGAAGTTTGGTGAAGGTTTAGCAAGTTACAATCAAAGGTAAGTTTACACTTTTGAGAATTCCTTTGTTAAACTTTATGTTCATGTTATGGGTGTTAGTTTTGTGAAGGAAATTTTAAAGTTTAAGTAGTTATTGAGATAGCAATTTTTGGACAGCCATGGGGTCACACATTTAATGATTTATTATGCATATAATTGATGAGAAATAATGTTGATCATGGTGAGTTAGTAACCTAGTGAATTACTTCATGTTTATATGGTGATTTATGCACTTGGATGGGAATTGGTAAGTTGGACGGCACTTTGATGTTGAAGAAGGTTTGCGGCAGCTTGGGAACACTTGAGTAAATGTATATATTGAAGGAAGTGTAGGCAGAATATTGACCTAGAAGGATTGATGATATGTATGTAGATTGATATTGTAAAGTGTATGTAAAATTTGTAATGGTTAGGTGTGTATGTAATGGTACTTAGAAATTGTAAATGTGAATTATATTTGGTGTGTTGAGGGTAATGGTAATCTGCCCAAAGTCATGTTAATGTAATGTAGAAAATGCTTTTGGTAATGTACCAAAACAGATTGGTAGAGAAGTAAACAAATTGCAAGGTAAATGTGTGTAATTGATGTGTGTTAAGCAAAGTAACCAAGGGCAGTGTACATTTTAGCCAATAAGTTTAAATGTGTAACCTCAATTGGTATGAGACCAATTGGAGGTGGAACTAGGCACAAAATGTGCCAACTTTCATTGAGAGAACATACCAAAATTCTGCTTGCAAGGTGATGTGAAAAATGACCAATTCGGATTAGGTACACTTGAGACCTAAAAACTGACCATTTGGGCAGCAGTGAGTTTTTAGGCCATAACTCACTCAAAACAGGTCCAATTGACCTGAAATTTTGACCAAGAATAGTTAAGACCCATACCTACAAGTCTTATGAAGACACCAAAACCCAGAAATGACCAGAAGCAAGTCAAAAAGCTTGCACAAGTTCGGGTCCAAAAACTGGCCGAACCAAAGTTGACCAAATTGACCAAAAACTGACCTAATTTGATACCAATTGACCAGCAATAGTATAATGACCATAACTTGGTCTACTTAACTCGGATTGACCTAAAATTTTGCTCTGCGTGCAATAAGACCTAGATCTACAAGTTTGTAGTTTTGACCGAAACCCGAAAACCGAGGGAACTAGGCCGTCCGGCTAGGTCAAACCAGTATCCCGGAATCCAGCAAGTTGCATTAAAATGCACTAAACAAGGAAACGAGTTTGGCAAAACGTACCAAACCTAAAACCCTATCGAATGTGACATATTAACGACACTAAAACCTAAATTACCTAAAAGCATAGCGAGGGTCGGTATATTAGGTGATTAAGTGAATAATTGAGTTCAGTGCATTATTTACCAAACACCATCGATAGAGACAATTTAATTTGGTACTGAAACACTTCAGATTGTGTTTCTCAGTTAACAAGGACTCAGCAAAAGGGAAAGAAATACTGAGTCAGGACCAGGAGACAAATATCAGAGGTTTGTGCACAACAACTGTTTCTTTTGAATTATTTTCAATTGAAATAAATATTGACTATTTGTATATTATTGTTTTAAATTGTGGAAATGTGTTTGATGGACACTTATTGATTGAAAAACATTGTGAATGGTTTGAAACTGTGAAAAATTGTTTGAATGATATTGATGGATACTTATTGATTGAAAAGCACTGTAAATGGTTTTTGTGGAAATTGAAGTGAATTACGAATTGTGTTGCCAATTTGTGAATGAAATTATAACTTTGGAAATTTATTGGATTCTTACGGATCATTTGAATAAAATGTTTGGAATTGTTTTGACTCACAATTGGCATGACACTGATACTATGTTCCTCCTCCATTAATGGGGTGAGTGTGATTATTCCTCCCTCTTTGACTTATCAGTCTGGGGTGAGTATGATTATGTTCCTCCCTCTTTGACTTCCCAGTCTGAGGTGAGTATGGATGAGTACTCATTAGATAGCTAGCTTCCTCCCTCATTGATTTTGATTATTGGGGTGAGTATGTCTTGTCGTGGTGTACAACACGGCATATATGGAAAAATTTGTGTCATAACCTAAATTGTGTTATTGATTGGCAACATTGTATTGTTCAATTATTTGATCGAATGGTGTTATTGATTTGCAAAACGATATTATTCAATTATTTGATCGAATGGTGTTATTGATTTGCAAAACGATATTATTCAGTTATTTGATCAATTGTGTTATTGATTTGAAAAACTATATTATTCTGTTTTTTGATTGAATTGTGTTATTGATTTGCAAAAGCGATATTATTCGATTATTTGATCGAATTGTGTTATTGATTTGCAAAAAGGTATTATTCAGTTATTTGATCAAATTGTGCATGAATTGGCAATACGGTATTCTTAAACTATTTGACTAAATTGTGTTATTAAGAATTTTGATAATTTGTGAATTGGAGTTTAAATTCCTTATGACATTCATTGTCTTGAATTTAACTATGGTTTTAAGTATCCACTATTGATATGATTTATGAATTGTGAATTAAAATTGTATTTGGTTAATGTTGTACTGCTGAGACATTGTCTCGTGATAGCTTTATTCTTTATCACGGGTAGAGAGCAGACAGGCGGCAGACTAGGCCGCTAATACATCCAGATGAGGATTACAGTATAATGAGTATACCAATATTTTGCATTTTGTACTGTAATGTATGACACTGTATGTACATTTTGTTTTTTGTTTTGAGCAGTTGCAAATTCAAATTGTACCTTGAAGTTGTAAATTAATTATGAGCTATTTGACTTGTAAAAACTGTATTATATTTCCTTATCTCAGACTTTGAAAAATTTCTATGGAATTGAGTTGATAAATTGTTGTGTTGAGAAATGTATTGGAGTTGAGATTTGGAAAATTATTGAAGTGTCTTTTACTGAGTTTTACAAGAACTGTTTTATCCAAAATACAGATGGCACTCTGCCAAAATTTTTACAGAAATTCCAAATAAATCAAATGAGTTAATTGTTTCACTTCAGTTCACAAAAGTTTTTAACACCTGTAAATAGTGCTCACCATTGTAAAAGAAGTAAGAAAAGTTTTTAAAAATCCCTTGTAGTGTACTTAATGGGTTATCAGTAGACGAAGTTGGTAATTCATTAGGTATGCTACGGGATCATGTTATGCCTTACAGAGGGGTAGGGTGTGACAGGTAGTGGTTGTTTTGTGCTCATTTTTATCAGAAAATTAATTGTAGAAAATAACCAGATTAATTGGTAAATGTATCATGTAATTAATCAAAATGATTATGGTCTTTTAATCAAATTGGTCCTGCCACTAACTTAGCGAATCCTACACTTCCAAAGTAGAAAACGGAAATCCTAGTTGGATGGATTTCTAGTGGGTGATTGAATTCTTATAATTATATTGATCATCCTCAGGTACATCCATTATTGGAATTACAATAAACTATAAGTGAGCAACTCCTTGCCCATCACATCTCATGTGAGGTTCAATCCTTTACCTAGCCCCTAATGCTCAAAATCTCAAGTACATCCATTATTGACTTATCTTGCATTAGTTAAGTTGATCCCATTGAGCCAGTAATTATGCAAATAATTTTAATGTCCTTAGGTACATCCAATATTGGCCACTAAACCATTTACATATTTACAACATCTCATGCTTAACAATTATTCTTAAGAAAATCTCTTAAATTAATTGCATCTTATGCAACTATTTAAAATTTCTTAAAATAATTGCCCCAATGGAGGGCCTATGTTATAATTACTTTAATTATAGCATTTCTAACTTAATCATTTGTTTGGAAGATTTTATGGTCATTCTAATTACTATTAAGGTCTCACTTTTCACATTATCCAATTAGTATGTGTATATCATATAATAGCATACATTCCCATACATCTCATGCATTCATGGATAAGCAATAAATATGGTATGATTATGGACTTTCTAAGGGATTAAATTCTGAGCCACCAAAGAATTGAATCCGGGCATTCCTAGGTGCATTTCATTCGTTCATTCATTTTACAAGAGTTACTGAAGGAGTACATAATCAACACTTGATCTTGAATTCCTCCCACTGGTCCCACCAATGCTCTTGACCTCCTTGAACTTCTTGCAATCCAATATTACATGGTAATCCTTGGCATACCAAGGCGAATTTACAAGAACTTAAATAAATGAAATTACAACCCAAAAAATTACAAACTTAATAATACATGCCCAAAATAAATTAAAATTAATTAATTAATTTACAATCCCAAAGAAACATAAAAGAAATAAATCCAATCACATTGGTCTTTTATAGTCCATGATCATCCATCATGCATATCACTGTTTAACAATTAAATAAAACATACATACTTAAATTAAATTGAATATCTCATATTCAACTTAAAAATCCAGATTTGAATATGATTCAAATAAATTTAAAAATTCAGATTTGAATCTTATTCAAACAAATTTAAAAATTCAGATTTGAATCACATTCAAACAACTTTAAAAATTCAGATTTGAATCACATTCAAACATTTTTTAAAAAATCAGATTTGAATCACATTCAAACATTTTTTAAAAAATCAGATCTGAATTTTATTCAATTAATTTTAAAAAATCAGATTTAAATATGATTCAAACAGCTTTAAAAATTCAGATTTGAATCACATTCAAACAGCTTTTAAAATTCATATTTGAATCACATTCAAACAATTTTTAAAATTTTGATATGAATCATAATTTAATTGTGTGATTAAAATTACTAATTAAACACTTTAATTAGTCAAAGAATAGGCCTTAGATCATACCATAATTATAGAATTAAAAGTCAAACCTTGAACCACCCATGGTAGCCAAACCATGCGCACCATTGATGGTGTTTTTTTTTAAATATGCCGCCACCTTGCTTTGCAACCAGCAATGATCTTTTGATCTCATGATCAAACACACAATTAAATCATATAATCAACAATCTAAATGGCAAATATAGTGGCTCTGATACCAATTGAAGGAACGGAAGCGTGAAAAACACAAGTTTATACCATTGAATTCAAAAATTTTCACCTAGGGTCACATGCACCATGCAAGATTTATTTTTATCTATTTGATTTAATTGATAAACAACATATTAAAACTCTTTTAATATGTTTTTGGATCTGTATTTGCCATTTAAGATTTTAAAATTAATCAGATTAATTTTAGAACCCTAGATTAAATCAAGAACGATTACACTAAGCTCTCGATGCACTGCAGCGTGTCTGCGCCTTTGAGATTCGTCTTCAGGGCACCAGATGTTTTCCCTCTAGCTTGTCCACACCAAGAACACCTATGGCAGCCCTTGAACAGCTTCTAAAGCTTTTTCTATTAATTAGAAATTCAAGTTCTGCCTTTTAAGAGATTAGAGATGTAAACAGGACACTAGAAACAATTTCTAGTGTTCTTAATTCAAGAGATTGATGGCTAATCTTTTTGAATTGATGAGAGATGAAGAAGAATAGATGAAAAGCCTCAAGGTGGCGTGACAAAGGAGAGGAGTGGCTGCTGGTTATTTTTCTTTTCATAACCACACTTAAATAGCTAGGTTAACACATTAAACCCTTGCCACATGTCACCCTTTGATTAGCTCTAGGTTTAAGTGACCCAATCACATTGTGCCAAGTGTCAGACCTATATTTAATCTTGATTTTAATCATCTTACATGATTAAAAAATATTTGGCAAGCTTATGTGTAATCCCATGTGTCACCATCTCATGGTGCCACGTGTCACACTGTGAAATGACCAAAATGCCCCTGTGTCTTAATTTTGAGTTCTTAACCCAAAATAATTATTTTCTTCTTCTAATTAATTTATATCAAATATAAATTAATTAATTAATCTCTATTAATTAATTTCTCATCAATTAAATTCATATTTAAACACTTTAAATATAAATTTAATTTATACTACACATCCAATAATCTAGATTTGGTTTCAAGTCATGCTAGGGACTTTGCAATTTAATTGCAAACCAAACCTATTTAATTAATCAATTAAACTCTTTAATTAATTAAATAAATCATATTTAAATAGGTAATAACTTGTGTATGTATGTGACTTACTAGGCTCTTCACTAATTGGCAATGAAACATGATATCAACTCTTAATATCATCAGAACTCTTTCTTACCGTAAATGATTTCTCTAAATCATTTTATGCACCTCATAGACCATGGTTAACACCTAGCATAGCATGCCATGGCCACCCAATTAGTAATAAGGTTTACCTTAAATGAACCTATAATCATATGTTACCATGCACTAGAATCTCTCTGTTATAAAATCCCAACTCCTGCTGGAGTCATGGCTTATGTCAAACTCCATTTGCTATGAATATTATGTTCTCTTTTAATTCCAGTTCTTGATTAAAAGGATTTTCTCATCAGAAACTCTTTTCTGTATAAATCTATCTGTCCTGGCCTGGAACTTGAAACATCAAGAACAATTAAATGAACATAGGATTTTATCTCTATTTACTTAGAGGAACAGATTCCATCTTGATCAACACCTGCCTCCATATATAACTAGTAGGAGCCAACACATGCCCATATACCCATACATAGTACAAGTATGAAAGCAGTATCAAACTCAAACTACCTATATACAAGATAACCGTGCTATCTCAGGTCTAAAGATTATATGCACTAATATGATTTATGACAAAACATTGACAAGAGTAAACTCCATGTGCTTGTCATAAGTGTCACTGGTTCGGCCTACTTATCATGTATAAGTGCCTATCATGTTTGTTATATGGCATGAGACTCACCATTCCATCTTATTTATATCTCATATAAACAACTTGGGAACAAACATGAATACAATCTTTTTGGATAAGTCATGTCCTTATTATGAAGTATCCTCGATTGTGAACCTATTTATGATACTTTGTGCTAGAAATATTGTCACTCATATTCTTAACAACTTAAGAATAATATTTATAACAAAATATCAATGGACCTTTTCTATTACCCATAAATTATTATGTAAATGGAAAAGTGAAAATGCCTTTTATTAATAAAAATATGTACAAGATACATACTAAATGATATGCTTTAGGGCATACTACTAACATTCTTACCCGAACTCAACCTAATTTTTAACGCATTATATTAAGAGATTGAGGGAGAGTTCTTACCCAAATTCTCGACCAAAATCTCAATAAAACAATAGAGATCAGGGGAGAGTTCTTACTCGAATTCTCAGCCAAAACCTTAATGAAATATGTCGAGATCGGCAGAGAGTTCTTTCCCGAAATCCTCCACCTAAATTTTAACAGAATACATTAAGAGATCAGGAGAGAGTTCTTACCCAAATATTCTTAGCTTAAATTCAAACTAAAATATACTAAGAGATTAGGGGAGAGTTCTTACCCAAGCTCTCGAATTAAATGCTTAATACACCAATGGATTGGCGAAAGAGTCCTTCCCAAAGTATCCCAGATACTAGGTTGGGGGCCGATGGAGAGTTCTCCTTAAGGCACTCATATTTATAGGACAAAAATTCCCCCCTGAGGATATCACAACTTTAGTATTCAAATTAACCCCTAATAAAAATCCATTACACAACACCTATTCACTGAAGGGTCATCTCATGTACTCGTGTTCTTGGGCAACCCAAAATAGTGACTTACAATACATGGTTGACTTGCGAAATTGTAGAACAATACAGCAAATGATGCAAGTAGCCATCAAAACAGAAAAGGAGATTTCAGCCACCAAAGCAGAGAGGTGTTGGAGGTAGGAGAGGAGGAAGACAACTTAGATTTAATGACTTTGGTGAGAGAGAGATGCACTAAGAGAGGGTTGATGCCAATGTAGGAAGCATAAAGATGAAAATACTTCCTTTTCATGGCAAGGAGGATGCCAAAGCCTATATTGAGATGATTTTTGAGTACTACAATTATAGTGAGGAGAAGAAAGTTAAGTTACCAGCAGTTAAGTTCAAGGATTATGCATTGGTTTGGTGGGATCAATTACTTGAAATGAGGAAAAGACATGGCTTGAGGGGTGTTACTACTTGGGTCAAAATGAAGGAGATCTTGAGGGAAAGGTTTGTGCCACCACACTATGGAAGAGAGGTGAAGTTGAGGTAGCAACTTACCTAAGGAAGTAGGAGTGTGGAGGAGTATTACAAAGCCATGCAAATTGCCATGATTAGGGCTGAAGTAGAAGAGGATGAAGAGGCCACCATGGTTTGGTTCTTGAATGGGTTAAATCTCGACAATGCTTACATAGTTGACTTCCAAAATTATAGAATGGTAGAGCAAATGGTGCAAGTAGCCATCAAAACAGAAAAGGAGGTGAAGAGGAAGTAGGCTGCCAAAAATAAATGGAACACTCAATCATGATACAATTCTACTTCTAATGCACCATGGAAACAAAATTAGAGTGGAACACCTAAAGTGGAAAAAGATGTGCCAAAAGTGAAGGAGGAGTGGAAAGGAAAAGGGAAGACGGAAGGAAAGGTAGAAGAGAAAAATCAGAAGGTGGAAAATAGAGTAAGGGATGTGAAGTGCTTCAAGTGTTTGGGAAGGGGGCATTATTCCAATGAGTGTCCAAATAGGAGAGTGATGTTTATTAGAGAAGATGGAGAATTGGAGAGTGGTGAAGAAAAGGCCAAAAAGTGTGCTAGTGATGATAGTGATGATAAGTATCTTGATGAGGGAGAGCAAGCTCCCATGGATAGTAATGTCCTTGTCACAATGCACACCTTGAGTGCACAAGTCAGTTTGGGTGATGGAGATGAGGTGCAAAGGGACAATATTTTTCATACTAGATGTTTAGTGAATGAGAAACTATGTAGTGTGATTGTGGATAGTTGTAGTTGCTGCAATGTTGCTAGTAGCTTATTAGTTGAGAAATTGGGGTTGCCTACCACTTTGCATCCAAAGCCATATGGTCTCCAATGGCTTAATGATTATGGGAAATTGACAGTTACCAAACAGGTTGTAGTGCCTTTTAGCATTGGGAAGTACCATGATGAGGTAGTTTGTGATGTGGTGCCTATGGTAGCTAACCATTTGTTGTTGGGCCATCCATGGCAATTTGATAGAAGTGTGGTTCATATTGGGAAAAAGAACAAGTATACAGTTTTGAAAGATGGCCGAACCTACACCTTGCTTCCTATGTCACCGTCTTAAGTGCATGAAGACCAAGTGAGAATCTTAAAATCAGTTGAGGAAAAGAAAGATTTGAGAGAAAATTCGAGAGAGGCCGAGCTTGATGAGAGGAAAAATGAGAGGAGAGTGAGAGCAAAAGAAGTAAAAGAAAAAGAAAAGAGTGAGGGCTTGGGACGAAAGGAGAGTAGAGAGAAGAAAATGAGTTTGTATGTGAGAGGGAAAGAAGTGAGGGAAGCCTTACAAGGGGGGAGACCTCTTTGTGTGCTTATGTACTGGGAGGTGAATTTATATTTATCTGACATTAGCCAAAACTTACCTAGTGGTGTTGTTTCCTTATTGTAGGAATTTGAGGATGTGTTTCCAGATGATCTTCCTTCGAGTTTCCCACCAATTCGGGGGATAGAACACCAAATTAACCTCATTCTGGGTGCTCCAATTCCAAACAGACTAGCATATAGGAGTAATCCTTAGGGGATAAAAGAACTACAAAGGCAAGTGGAGGAACTTGTGGCAAAGGGCTATGTGTGTGAAAGTATGAGTCCATGTGCGGTTCTAGTGCTCCTTGTACCAAAGAAGGATGGGACATTCAGAATGTGTGTAGATTGTCGTGCTATCAACAAAATCATGGTAAAGTATCAACATCCTATTCCTCGATTGGATGATATGCTTGATGAATTGTTTGGTGCATGTGTGTTTACAAAGATTGACTTGAAAAGCGGTTGCCATCAAATTAGAATGAAAGAGGGGGATGAATGGAAAACTGCATTCAAGAAAAAATATGGGTTGTATAAGTGGATGGTTATGCCATTTGGGCTAACCAATGCACCTAGTAATTCCTAAGTGTTCTATACGTGACTTGCTTGTGTTGGAATTGCATAGTGGGGGTTTAATGGGCCATTTTGGCATGGAAAAAACTTTGAACATCTTGTATGAACATTTCTTTTGGCCTAAGAAGAAAAGATGTTGAAAAATTGTGTTCTAGTTGTGTGCAATGTAAAAAGGTCAAGTATAGAGTTATGCCACATGGGTTGTATACACCATTGCCTGTGCCTAAAGAACCTTGGACTGATATTTCCATGGATTTCATATTAGGGTTACCTAGGACACAAAGAAAACACGATAGTATATTTGTCGTTGTTGATAGATTTTCTAATATGGCACATTTCATTTCACGCCATAAAACTGATGATGCCACTCATGTTGCTGATTTGTTCTTTCGGGAGGTTTTCAAATTGTATGGCATACTTAGTACGATAGTTAGTGATAAAGATGTTAAGTTCCTAAGTCACTTTTGGAAAGTCTGGTGGGGTAAGTTAGGCACTAAACTTCTGTTTTCCACTACTTATCATCTACAGATTGATGGACAAACTAAGGTAGTGAATAGTATTAGTAGTATGCCCTAGAGCATATCATTTAGTGTGTATCTTGTACATGTTTTATTAATAAAAGACATTTTCACTTTTCCATTTACATAATATATTTATGTGTAATAGAAAAGGTCCATTGATATTTTGTTAGAAATTCCATTCTTAAGTTGTTAAGAATATGAGTGACAGTATTTCTAGCATAAAGTATCATAAATAGGTTCACAATCGAAGATACTTCACAATAAGGACATGACTTATCCAGAAAGATTGTTATCATGTTTGTTTCCAAGTTATTTATATGAGATGTAAATAAGATGGAATGGTGTATCTCATGCCATATAACAAACATGATAGGCACTTATACATGATAAGTAGGTCGAACCAGTGACATTTATAACAAGCACATGGAGTTTACTCTTGTCAATGTATTGTCATAAATCATATTAGTGCATATAATCTTTAGACCTGAGATAGCATAGTTATCTTATATATAGGTGGTTTGAGTTTGATACTGCTTTCATACTTGTACTGTGTATGGGTATATGGGCATGTGTTGGCTCCTACTATTTATATATGGAGGTAGGTGTTGATCAAGATGGAATCTGTTCCTCTAAATAAATAGCGATAAAATCCTATGCTCATTTAATTGTTCTTGATGTTTCAAGTTCCTGGCCAGGATAGATAGATTTAATCAAAAAAGAGTTTCTGATGAGAAAAATCTTTTTAATCAAGAACTGGAATTAAAAGAGAACATAATATTTATAGCAAATGGGGTTTGATATAAACCATGAATTCAGCTCGAATTGGGATTTTATAACAGAGAGATTCTAGTGCATGGTAACATATGATTATAGGTTCATTTAAAGTAAACCTTATTACTAATTAGGTGGCCATGGCATGCTATGCTAGGTGTTAACCATGGTCTATGAGGTGCATAAAATGATTTAGAGAAATCGTTTATGGTAAGAAAGAGTTCTGATGATATTAAGAGTTGATATCATGTCTCATTGCTAATTAGTGATAAGCCTAGTAAGTCACACACATACACAAGTAATCATCAAATTAAATATGATTTAATTAATTAATTAAAGAGTTTAATTGATTAATTAAATAGGTTTGGTTTGTAATTAAATTGCAAAGTCCCTAGCATGACTTGAAACCAAATCTAGGTTGTTGGATGTATAATATAAATTAAATTTAAATTTAAAGTGTTTAAATATGAATTCAATTAATGAGAAATTAATTAATAAAGATTAATTAATTAATTTATATTTGATATAAATTGATTAGAAGAAGAGACATAATTATTTTGGGTTGAGAACTCAAAATTAAGACACTGGGGTATTTTAGTCATTTCATAGGGTGACATGTGACACCATGAGATAGTGACACATGGCACTACACATAAGCTTGCCATATGTCTTTTAATCATATAAGATGATTAAAGTCAAGATTAAATATAGGTTTGACGCTTGGCACAATGTGATTAGGTCAATTAAACCTAGAGGCAATCAGAATGTGACATATGGCAAGGGTTTTAAGTGATGACCTAGCTATATAAGTGTTGTTATGAAAGAGTAAAATGTGTGGGCTGCTGTTCTTCTTTGGTGCTGCCACCCAAAGAACATTTCCCCTCTCTTCTTCTTTATCTCTCATCAATTCAAAGAGATTAGCAAACAATCTCTTGAATTAAAAATATAAGAAATTGTTTTTGTGTCCTGTTTACATCTGTAATCTCTGAAAAGAGAAAACTTGATTTTCTAATTCATAGAAAAAGATTTAGAAGCTGTTCAAGGGCTGCCATAGGTGGTCTTGGTGTGGAAAAGCTAGAGGGACAACATCTGGTGTCCTAAGACGCATCCCAAAGGTGCTAAACATACTACAGTGTATCAAAAGGTTAGTGCACTTGTTCTTGATCTAATCTAGGGTTCTAATGAATTAATCTGTTAATTCTAAAATCTTAAATGGCAAATGTAGATCCAAAAATATATTAAAAGAGTTTTAATATGTTGTTTATCATTGAAATCAAATAGATAAAAATGAATCTTGCATGATGCATCTGATCCTAGATGATAAATTTTGAGTTTCAATGATATAAACTTGTATTTTTCATGCTTTCGCTCCTTCAATTGGTATCAGAGCCACTATATTTGCCATTTAGAATGTTGTTTATATGATTTAATTGTGTGGTATGATAATGAGATGATAGATCCATTGCTGGTTGCAAAGAAAGGTGGCGGCTTGGTGACCAACACCATTGGTGCGCACACTTTGTGGTCTCCAATAGTGCGCGCAAGGTTTGGCTTTTTAATTTACAATTGTTGTATGATCTAAAAGCTCATCCTATTTCTAATTAAATTGTTTAATTAGAGTTTTAATTACACAATTAAATTTTGATTCAAATCTGAATTTTTAAAATTGTTTGAATGTGATTCAAATCTGAATTTTAAAAGTTGTTTGAATGTGATTCAAATCTAAATTTTTAAAATTGTTTGAATGTGATTCAAATTAGAATTTTTAAAGTTGTCTGAATGTGACTCAAATCTAAATTTTAAAAGTTGTTTGAATGTGATTCAAATCTGAATTTTTAAATTTGTTTGAATGTGAATCAAATCTAAATTTTTAAATTTGTTTTAATGAAATTCAAATCTGAATTTTTAAATTTGTTTGAATCATATTAAAATATGGATTTTTAAATTGAATATGAGATATTCAATTTAATTTAGTATGTATGTTTTATTTAATTGTTAAATAGTGATATGCATGATGGATGATCATGGACTATAAAAGACCAATGTGATTGGATTTATTTCTTTTATGTTTCTTTGGGTTGTAAATTATTTAATTTATTTTAATTTATTTTTGGGCATGTATTATTAAGGTTGTAATAATTATGGGTTATAATTTCATTTATTTAGTTCTTGTAAATTTGCCTTGTTATGTCAAGGATTACTATGCAATTGGATTGAAAGAAGATCAATGAGGTCAAATGCATTGGTGGGACCAGTGAGAGGAATTCAAGATTAAGAGTTGATTATATACTCCTTCAGTAGCTCTTGTAAAATGAATGAATGAAATGTAGCTAGGAATGCCCTGATTCAACTCTTGGTATCTCATAATAGAATCCCTTAGAAAGTCCATGATCATACCATATTTACTGTTTATCCATGCATGCATGAGATGTATGGGAGTGTATACAAGTATATGATATATGCATGCTAATTGGATAATGTGCAAAGTGAGACCTTAATAGTAATTAGGATGACCATAAAATCTTCCAAATAAATGAGTAAGTTGGAAATGGTATAATTAAAGTAATTATAATATGGGCCCTCCATTGAGGCAATTATTTTAAGAAATTTTAAATACTTACATAAGATGCAATTAATTTAAGAGATTTTCTCAAGAATAATTGTTAAGCATGAGATGTTGTAAATATGTAAATAGTTTGGTGGCCAATATTGGATGTACCTGAGGACATTAAAATTATTTGCATAATTACTGGCTCAATGGGATCAACTTAACTAATGTAAGATAAGTCAATAATGGATGTACCTGAGATTTTGAGCATTAGGGGCAAGGTAAAGGATTGAACCTCACATGAGATGTGATGGGCAAGGAGTTGCTCACTTATAGTTTATTGTAATTCCAACAATGGATGTACCTGGGGATGATGAATAGAATTATAAGAATTCAATCAACCACTAGAAATCCATCCAACTAGGATTTTCATTTTCTACTTTGGAAGTGTAGGATTTGCTAAGTTAGTGGGAGGACCAATTTGATTAAAAGACCATAATCATTTTGGTTAATTACATGATACATTTACTAATTAATCTGGTTATTTTCTGCAGTTAATTTTCTGATAATAATGAGCACAAAACAACCACTACCATCCAATATCCTCGCAAGTATACTTGATCGCAATAGGTTGACAGGACCTAATCTGTCTGATTGGCTAAGAAATTTGAAACTTGTCCTGAACCTTGAACATATAGGATATGTTCTAGACTCAAATGTTCCTAGTCCCTTACCTCCAAAGGCTACTCAAGAGGAACATGAAACTTTGGACAAGAGGAACATGAAACTTTGGACAAGTGGAAGGAGCATGATATGAGAGCCAAGTGTTACATGCTTGCTTCTATGAGTAATGAGTTACAGAAGCAGCATGAGAACATGCAGAGTGCGAATGAGATCCTCCTTCACCTACAAGAGTTATATGATGAGCACAGTAGGAATGCTAGGTATGAGATATCTAAACAGTTACTCCGCATGAGGATATATGAGGGACAGAAATTTGAGGATCATGTCCACAAGATGATTCGGATGATTGAGCAGCTGGAACATCTTGACTTTAACATGGATTTCCAACTGCAGATGGATTTGATCCTTCAGTCCCTTCTTGAGTCATTTGGTTATTTTGTGACAAATTTTCATATGACTAAATAGGAATGCACCTTGGCTAGTCTACTCAATATGCTGGTTATTGCCCAAAAGAAAATGCCGGGAAATAAAGGAAAAGAGGTAGCTTTGATTGCATCTTTTTCTGTTGGAAAGTCCAATAAGAAAAAGGGCAATTAGAAAAAGAAACCTCAAGTTCCAGGATCTTCTAAGAAGATAGCCAAATAGAAAAACAAAGATCAAAGCTGACAAAGGCAAAGGAAAGTGTTTCCACTGCCAGTAGGAAAGTGTTTCCACTGCCCAGAGTATAGCAATCTAAAAGAATGCAATGCCATGATGAAAATCAACTCAAGTTGAAAATATATTTGGCACTTAAGATTAGGTCATGTTGCAGAAGATAGGATTGCAAAATTGGAGAAAATGGGGATCTTATCCTCATTGGGCTCTGAGCCTACTCCAACTTATGAATCATACCTTCAGGGAAAAATGACTAGATCACCCTTTGTTGGACAAGGACTAAGAGCTGAAAATATTTTGGAACTATTACATAGTAATGTATGTGATCCATTTAAGGAAATGTTTAGAGGTTTTTTTCATTACTTTATTACCTTTATTGATGATAAATCAACGTTTGGGTATTTGTATTTGATGAAATACAAACATGAATCCTTTGAAAAGTTCAAAGAATTTAAATCTGAAGTAGAAAATCAAACAGGAAAAACTATTAAAGCTCTTCGATTAGATCATGGAGGTGAATACTTGAGTATTGAATTTGATGAATACTTGAGAGTGCACGGCATTGTTTCCTAGCTAACTACTCCAGGAACACCACAGTTGAATGGTGTATTTGAAAGGAGAAATTGTACCTTATTGGATATGGTATGTAGTATGATGAATGTAACACCCTCCCTGTAGCAACTCCGTACATTATACTGTTCCAGTGACCATTGTCGATCCGGACAGCTAGAATGCCAGAAAAATATTTAAACTAAAGTGAGGAACCATAATTAACTCAAATATTAATAAAAAAAAATTTAGGAAAAATTTTAGAAATAAAATACAACCAAGTTAAATGAGTCGGTGCCCTAGCGCTGGGTAACCCAGTGGGAAGTTGCAGTTCTCGCAACTAGGAACTCTAGACCCGGGTGAAAATTCATAAAATAATTTTTGAGACTCCAGAGAAGAGTCATTGAGGGTTTTATGGCATTAGAATGCCAAGAAAATGCTTAGAAAAATTTTTCAATCGGTACAGATAATTTTAGTCTGCTAAGCCAAACTGAGGGTATTTTGGTTATTTCGCCTTCAGAGGTGACTTGTTCAGTTAAGCAAATAATTATCATGACACAAAATGTAAATAAATACTGCTAAAAATTAAATTGCAAATGAGTAGAAAAGAAAAGAAAAGAAATGAAAGTAAATAGGATTTATTGAATATGCATAATGCAATTAAGAAAGGCCCAACCAATCAAAATGCAACAAGCTTTATTAAATCAATTAAAAGAGATAAAACTTAAGGAAAACAAATCAGATTTTTTCTCCTCCTTCAGCTGGCTGAACCACACTCTCACCTCCACCATTGTTGTCCCTTCAACCAAGCTTCCTTTCCCACCTTAAACCCCCTCAAAACCCTAACTTGCCTTCATTAAAAATTATCCCTACCACTAGAGCAAGCTTTGGGCAGCAATTTGAAAGGAAGAAAGTGAAATTTTTAAGTCTTGGAAAGTGACTAAATGTAGGTTAGTGCCACTTTTGTTTAATTTTTCTCTTATATTCTTTGTTACAATATTAATCTAAACTAGAAAATATGAAAATGGAACAAATTGAAGTTGTGGAGTTAGGGTTTTGGGAGAAATCTAGGGTTTGCTCATGTGTTGGTGAATGAAAGTTTAAATGGTCAATTAGTGACCATTTGGCTGTGTATGATAAAGAAATGAATTTAGTTGTGGCTTGATATTTTAATTTGGCTGAGCAGCCTTGGCTGCCCTACAGGTCAGGATGTGAGTCCAGCAGATTTGGGCAGCTATAAATGGAGTTGTAGAGGTTCAATTGGAGCAAGGCCAATTGGAATGAAACTAGACACATAACGGCACCACTTCGGTGAAGAAACCCTGCTCAGAAAACCAAACCAAGTTAGCTTAAAAATTGCCTTAATCCGGGTGACTTGCATTCTACCTGGGCAAAATGACCAAATGAACAGTATTTATTCATTTGGTCATAACTCAGTGTAGAAAGGTCCAATTGACCTGAAATTTTACTAGCAAAATGCTGAGACATAGGCCTAAAACTTTCATGAAGAACACAAATCCAAATTCTGACCATAACCTAGTCAAATTGCCAACCAAACTTAGGTTACCAAATCTGGCAGAACTAGTTTTGCCCAGAATTTTGGATTTTGTCCAATCCGTCCAGTTATGGTGTTTAGGCCATAACTTGACCTACAAAACTCCAAATGGAGTGATTCAAAAAAGGAAATGTAACTAGACAAAATAAGAAACAACTTTCATGAAGACAATTTTGCCAAATTCCTGCTGTACAAATGACCAATGGAATAGTAAATAGGAGGCTTGAAATTTGAAAATTTTGAATAATTAACACTAAGCTTAGAAATGGTATTGGCAACCAATACCAACAACTTTAGAATGCAAAATGTGGTATGTTGGGAGTATTAGAACCAATGTACCTATTGTCTATGTAAAAGTCAACATTTTAGTTGACTAATGAAATAAATAGTAACACCTAAAGTTAAATTTTAAGAATTGTAAAGTTTAAAAGTGTAACATGCCCTAGTACAACTAGCAAGATTGCTTTGGATAAGTTGGCATGCCAATAGGGTTCAGTTAGCAGTACTGCACATGGCATTATGCCATTTTGTGATTTTATGGCTTTTAGCCATTCTGACATTGTGTTGATACTTGGCCTTGTGCCTAATGTTATTACAGCTTATTAGCTGTTCTGTTGCACACCGGGAGATGCATATGTGATCGATGGTGTGACGGCTCGAGGTACTAGATACCCAGTGCTAGTTTACCTATTTATCCAGTCCAGTCATCCAGTATAAGTTACTTGGGTAACCAAAAATGGAAGTGGATAAATTTGATGAAATTATGAATCTAACAAGTATAAAATAAATAAGATTACCAATAATGATCGAAAAAATTATCTGCATAAGACATCAGGACATGCACTGTATATTTATTTTATATTATTTCTTTTTATTTTATTAATGGCACTACTAAGCATTATTGCTTAGGGCGTTGCTTTTTGCCACGCGTAGGTTCTGGAAAGACCGACTGAGAGCCTAGTAGACCACAGACTGGGTGAGATCTTCTGCAGCTCTGCATCGTGTCCGTGTCACCTCACCGTCATCAGTACATTGGTAGGACACTAGGTTTTAATTTGGTATTTTGTAATTAACTTTTATTTTCTCATGTGTAATTAAGACTTATGTAATGTATTTTAGTATTGATGTAAATTATGGAAATTGTGTTTATGAATGAACAAGTGAATATTTATTTATAACTTTTATATGAATTTCATATGAAATGAATGAATAAGAAATGGGAGTATATTTGAGAAATATTGAGATTTTGTTGATGAAATGGAGTTTGGGATTAATTGGAAATTTTGGAATTGTTTTTCACAGGTTCCGAAGAACTATTTTATCCATTTTTAGCCGGCATTCTGCCAGATTTTCTATAAAATTTGCGAAACCTTAAATAAATTATAATTTCAATAAATGACTTAAATGAATTATATTTCACAAATTATACTTCATAATAATGAAAAAAATAAATTAAGGAAGAATAAAATGATTGAGATAATGTCACACCTTACCCCTCTGTAAGGCATAACATGATCCCGTAGAATACCTAATGAACTACCGAACTTCACCTACCGATAACTCATTAAATACCCTACAAGGGATTTTAAAACAATTTTCTTATCTTTGACAAGTGGTGAGCATTTCTAATAAGTATTTAAAACATTTAGTTGAAATTAAAACTAATTAATATTTTTAGCCATTTTAGTTTTCCGCAAATCTTATAAAAATTTTGACAGAGTTTCCTCTGTATTTTGAGAAAACCGTTCTTCGAATACCTGTAAAAAGCACTTCTAAAAGTTTTTCTCAACCACTACTTCGGTTTCACAATCAAACTCAATCAATTTCTCAAAATACTGTCAATCAATATGATTCATATTTCATTAAAAACAAAATAATTTATACACAACCTTACAAATTTATATCAAAAGAAACACAAACTAAACTTTATTACAAACTTCATACAAATTTGTGTACAAGCTGCTCAAGACCCATTTTTACATGTCCATACATTTATGTGCAATATATACATCAAAAGAAGTATATTTATACACGAAAACTTTAGGCTGGTAGTTTCTCACACCTCAAGTGACTCGATCTGCGCTCCTCTAGTTTCAGATCTGCGGCAAAGAATAAAATCTATCGCTGAGTACTAGGACTCAGTGGTGCACAATATACTAAAATAATCTTTATGCAAAACTTAAAGCACATTCATTCAAAAATTTGGCTAAACATGAAAATTTAATACCATCATGCATTGTAAGATTTTACATGTAAACCAAGTTCATTTCAAAGTATCAAAACACATTTCATAAAACCCACAGTTAGATCACGCCATTCGAAACAAATAGAATCTCAATAGCCAGATGCTAAAGAGAAATCACATGAATCTCAATAGCCAGAGGCTAAAAAGAAATCATATCACAGGCTAGCCAGCTCAAATATATGGATATCCATTCACATCCTCTTCTACTGGTACACCTCAACACTTCTCCAGAGAAGGAATCAAAATTCAAAACTAATTACCTCCACTAGTCGTGCTAGTGAGGTGTTCAAATATATGGTCATGACACTGTGGTTTCAAAACTTATCTTAACAATTTGCTAAACATTGTCATTTCAAATATACACAATAATTTTCAACAATTTAGATCAAACATCATAAGAATGCCATAATCCAACATTTCATATTATTCAAAACGATATGCAAAAGATGATTATAAAAGTATATGTTGTGCACAAACCTCAAACGAGTCGCCTGTTGGCCTTGACTCGAATCCTCGGGTTCTGTCCCGGTATTCTTTTCCACTGAAACACGAAATTTTCCAATGTTTCAGTACTAAAACTTAAATAAATCCAAAATAAACTTAGCTTCACATTTACCTAGCTCTAACGTGTTAAATTCGACGTTCTCGAAATTTTGTGTTTCGGGTTACTATTCACTGCACTATTTAAGTCAAATTATTGACTTTCTAAGGCTTAATGAGTATGGGAACTCCAACTTCACCCACATACCACATTTTGGTCACCAAACTTGTTGGTTTTGGTCATTTGTTTAAAGCTTAGGTCATTTTGGCAAAATTGCCAATTTTCGATTTTGGTTCTCCGAAGTTGCACTGTTCCATTGGTCAATCTACTGTTGGAATTTGACAAAACTTCCTTCATAGAAAATGTTCCTTATTGTCTTAAGTGTATTCTCATTTTTGGATCACCCCAATCGGAGTTTTGTAGCTCAAGTTATGGCCAAAATAAGTTTACTGTTCACGTGTACTGTTCATACTGAGATTTTGGTGCTGGCAGATTTTTGGTCCAACTTTGGTTAATAATTTGATCAAGTTAAGTTCATAATTTGGTCTCACTTTCTTCATATGAAATGTTGTACTATGTCTTAGGTTTCCATCGGTTCAAGAATCTCCTAAATCCGAGTTTTCTAGAGAGAGTTATAACCATCCAAACATTTCTGCTCAATGAAAATTCTGCAGAATCTCAGTACAGTAAATTTAACTTTGCTCAATGATTTGAATGAGTTAATGGCCTAATTTGGGTTGGTGTTTTGCATGAAAGTTTTAGGTCTATATCATATCTAATTGCTGGTAAACTTTCAGGTCAATTTGACCTACCTAGCTCGAGTTATGACCAAATGAACAGTTACTGTTCATTTGATCAGTTTAGTGCAGTGGCAGCCTGCACTCATTCCACTTTGGTCAATTGTTTCACTAAGTTTTGGTCAGTTTTTGGCCATGGTTCCTTAATGAAAATTGTGCTCTTTTATGTCAATTTTCATCTCCAATTGGTGGCATATCCATTAGGCTTGTAAAATTTGAGTTTTGGTCCTTCAAAATAGGTTTGGTCATGCTGCTAGCAGCATGACCATTGGACCTCCGAATTTAACTTAGTTTCCTATCATTCCCACACAAGTTATTTGGTCATAATTGACCATTATTTCACTTCACAATAGGTCCAACATGCCATTTATACATTTCTCCAAATTTTGGTTCATAAACCCTAGCCTACAAACCCTAATCTTACTAACTCTTGCATTTAACCACAAGTAGTGCACTTAGTCCTAACCATTCAACTAATCAAAGCTTTTAAACTCATTCTAATGCATCAAACCATTCAATTTCCTACTCCCCTCAACTAGGCTGAATTTCAGTTTGTCCTTCACAAATTTCTTTTTTATTTCATTTCTTTAGTTTCTAGTTAATTAGACTAATAACACAACTAATTCAACAAAAAAAATCAAATTGAATCTACTAACCTTAGTGCAGAATTTCTTTCCTTCAAACTTCTTCCTTTCTTTTTTTTTTTTTTTTTTGTTGTCAAGTCCTCTATCAAGGCTTGAAATCAAGGTTTAATATTGGAGGTTTAACTTTCTATGGTGGAATTAGGGATTTGATCAAGCTCAAAATGAGCTTTAATGGAGGTTTTGGGTGAGGGAGAGGGAGAATGAAAGTGAGCTACGGGAAGAAGAGCTTTCAAATTTTTTTTTCTTTTATTTTCTTTTATAAATTTTAGTTATGGAAGACCAAAAAATTTAATTAAATAAATATTTAATTAATTCTTTTATGACATCATCTTTGACTTTTCTAACTTCTTTTTTTTCCTTTTTTTTCTATTTTTCTATTAGTTCTTTAATTTAATTCTTGATTCAAATTTTCTTTTCTCCATTTTTATTTGTGATTAGGTCGAGTTAGCTCTGGTCAATTGACCAAATTGCCCTCGCCGGTTCATCCGGTTCGTAAATTATCTAATATTTCTTCCGCTCGACCTAATTATTTGACCGGCTTAGCTTCTTTTTCGTGATTTTCTCTTTTCCATTGTGTTCATAAGGGTCCTAAGGACCGTCACTTTTTACGGTCAAATTTGAGTTTAAAATGACTTGTGATGCGTTCAGGAGGTCGCTCATCGCTGTGACTCTCGGCTCGTTTAACCTCTTATGTTCTGTTTTTCTTATTTATAGTTAACTAATTAAACATTACTAATTATTTGTGTTTATGGCTTTTCAAGTTGTCTTAGGTGTGGCTCTAATCCCAATAATTGTCCGGACCGACACCGGTCACCGGAACAGTGAAATATACTAGGCTATGCAACGGGGTGTTACAATTCTCCCCCCCTTAAATAAATTTCGTCTCGAAATTTTTACCTGGTATCAATCTCTGAACAGCTGTGGGTGTTGTCTCCTCATGTCCTCCTCTCGTTCCCAAGTAGCTTCTTGGCCCAAATGATGGTTCCACAGCACTTTTACCAACGGTATCTGCTTATTCCATAGCTGCTTCACCTCATAAGCCAGAATCTTTATGGGTTCTTCTTCATATGTAAGGTCTGGATTCACTTCTATTTCTTCTACTGGTAATACATGAGATGGGTCTGATCGATACCTCCTCAACATAGACACATGGAAGATATTATGTATCTTCTCTAACTCTGGAGGTAGTGCCAAACGATATGCCAAAGGACCCACTCTTTCCAGAACCTCATATGGTCTGATAAAACGATGACTTAGTTTCCCCTTTCGGCCGAATCTCATAATCCTCTTCCAAGGAGAAACCTTGAGGAAAACTTTC
Organism: Hevea brasiliensis; assembly: GCF_030052815.1. Classification (NCBI taxonomy): domain Eukaryota; kingdom Viridiplantae; phylum Streptophyta; class Magnoliopsida; order Malpighiales; family Euphorbiaceae; genus Hevea; species Hevea brasiliensis. The sequence continues at coordinate 54,473,679 of NC_079499.1, forward strand.
TCACCCACTGCATACTGAATATCCCTTCTTTTCAAATCAATATAGGACTTCTGACGGTCTGATGCAGTCTTAAGTCGATCTCGAATCACCCTGATTTTCTCTTCAGTCTGTTGAACAATTTCGGGTCCGATCATCTTTCTTTCACCCACGTCATCCCAACACAATGGGGTTCTACATTTTCTGCCATACAAAGCTTCATATGGAGGCATCTCAATGCTTGATTGATAGCTGTTGTTGTAAGCAAACTCAATCAAAGGCAAGTGTGTATCCCAACTACCCTCAAACTCAATCACACAAGCCCGTAGCATGTCCTCCAAGATCTAAATTACCCTCTCAGACTGGCCATCTGTCTGTGGGTGGAATGCAGTACTGAAGTTCAATCTAGTTCCTAGGGCTCTCTGAAGACTACCCCAGAATCTAGAAGTGAACCTAGGATCTCTGTCTGACATAATGGATACTAGCACTCCATGTAGTCTCACAATCTCATCAATGTATAACTTGGCCAATCTTTCTAAACTGTAGTCCATTCGAACTGGCAGAAAATGAGCAGATTTAGTCAACCTGTCAACAATGACCCAAACTGCGTCATGACTTTTCTGTGTCCTCGGAAGTCCCATCACAAAATCCATCGTTATTCTCTCCCATTTCCATTCTGGTACTGGTAGTGGATGTAAAAACCCAGCGGGTACTTAATGCTCTGCCTTTACTTGCTGACAAGTTAGGCATTTAGATACAAACTCTGCCACATCCCTTTTTAAACCCATCCACCAGTAATGCTCCTTTAGCCCTCTATACATTTTTGTACCACCAGGGTGCATGGCAAAAGGAGACTCATGTGCTTCCTTCAAAATGATCTGCCTCAAATCAACATCATTAGGAACACACATTCTGCCCTGGTGTAGCAATAGACCATCATCTCTAATTGAGAATTCTGGTTTCTTGCCCTGTCGGACTTCTTCCATCAACTTCTGATACTTCTGATCATTCTGAGCAGCCATTCTAATCTGATCAATCAACACTGGCTGTACATGCCATGCAACTGCTGTCTGCCCCTCATCATTAATCTCTAAGCTGGCATGCAATGATCTTAACTCATGTACCAAAGACAAAGGAGTAACCCATAGACTTGCCATAGTCCTGCGACTTAAGGCGTCAGCCACAACATTAGCTTTCCCTGGCTGATAGTCTATCAGACAATCATAGTCTTTTATCAACTCTAACCATCTCCTCTGTCTCAAATTCAGCTCTTTTTGGGTGCCCAAATACTTCAAACTCTTATGATCTGTGTAAATGTAGCACTTCTCCCCATACAAATAATGTCTCCAGATCTTAAGAGCAAACACAATGGCTGCAAGCTCCAAATCATGTGTCGGATAATTCCTCTCATGCGGTTTTAGCTGGCGTGATGCATAGGCAATGACATTTCGATCTTGCATCAACACACAACCTAACCCATTGTGAGAAGCATCGCTATAAATTGTATACTCTTTACCCGGAGTAGGTAAAGTCAGGACTGGAGCCTCTGTCAAACATCTTTTCAACTCATCAAAACTTTGCTGGCATTTGTCCGTCCACTGAAATTTCACATCTTTTCTAAGCAGCTTGGTCAATGGAGATGCCAACATGGAGAATCCCTTCACAAATCGACGGTAGTATCCCGCTAAACCCAGAAACTGCAAATTTCTGTGACATTTCTGGGTGGCCTCCAATTAAGGACAGCTTCAATCTTACTTGGATCTACCTTGATGCCCTCTTCTGATACTACATGCCCCAAAAAAGATATCTCCTTCAGCCAAAATTCACACTTCGACAATTTGGCATATAGCTGTTTCTCCCTCAAAGTTTGCAGTACAATCCGCAGATGCCTATCATGCTCTTCTGCATTCCTCGAATAGACCAATATATCATCTATGAATACCACAACAAACTGGTCGAGGTATGGTCTGAAGATAGTGTTCATCAGATCCATAAAAGCAGCCGGAGCATTAGCTAACCCGAATGGCATGACCAAGAACTCATAATGGCCATAACGGGTTCTGAAGGCAGTTTTAGAAATACTATGCTCTTGTACTTTTAGCTGATAATAACCTGATCTCAGGTCAATTTTAGAGAACACAGCTGCACCCCTCAACTGATCAAACAAGTCATCAATACGGGGTAATGGATATCTGTTCTTTATTGTCACCTTATTCAACTGTCGATAATCAATGCATAACCGGAGAGTGCCATCCTTCTTCTTTACAAACAACACTGGCGCTCCCCAAGGTGACACACTAGGGCGGATAAAGCCCTTGTCAAGCAATTCTTGCAATTGTACCTTCAACTCTTTTAATTCTGCAGGTGCCATTCTATATGGTGTTATGGAGATTGGGTCCACACCAGGCATAACATCAATTTCAAACTGCACCTCTCTTTCTGGAGGTAATCCTGGCAATTCATCAGGAAATACATCCGGAAAATCACATACAGTAGGGATGTCCCTTAGTGTTGGACTCCCCACTTGGGTGTCTATCACATGTGCCAAGTATGCTTCACACCCCTTTCTGATCATTCTTCTGGCTAGTGCAGCCGAAATGATGTTTGATGGCAGTAAATGCCTCTCCCCGTGTATTACCACATCACCGTACAGAGGGAGACCAAAAGTGACTGTCTTCAGTCTACAGTCAATCATAGCATGATGCCTGGCTAACCAATCCATGCCCAAGATAATATCATACTCTCTGAAGGGCATCTCAATTAAGTCTGATAGGAAAACATGTCCTTGGATCACCAAAGGACAGTCTCTATAAATTCTGTTGACCCGGACTTCTTGTCCTAAAGGACTAGTTACTAGCACTTCAAAACCCATTTGCACACATGGAACAGCAAGTGAACTGACTACGCTAGCACTAACATATGAATGGGTTGAACCCGGATCAAAGAATACAAATACATCTTGATCAGAGATAGAGAATATACCAGCTACCACATTAGATGTCTCAGCCTCTTCTCGCTGTCTCATTGTATAGATTCTGGTCGAAGCACTTCCTTGTCCTGACTGACCAACTGTGCCTTGACTGCCTGAAGCAGTGCCTCTACCTCTGCCTCTTCCTCTGCCAACTGACTGTGAACCTCTGAGAGCAGACTCAATAGATCCTCGCGTAGTAGGAGCTGGACTATATCTCTGAGCACTAGTACGTCTTTAGCTATATGGCCCTTGCCTCGCAGCTAAAGCAGCTCCAAAGTGGCCCAATAGCACTCCCCATGAATCTTGCCACAAGTCTCACGGGGCGGGACTATGAACCCCGCTCGATCACGACCGGACCTAGGGGTCTCTGTCTGCAGAATCGACCCTGCCAAATCTTCCACCTCGACCCCTGCTGGGTCCACTAAACTTCTTTTTCTTTCCAGAGGTAGCACCAGAACTCTGTTCAACTGATTTTTCCCCCTTGTCTTTTTCTGATTTCTCAGCTTTTTCCTTCACTGGGGTTGCTTCTGCTTCAACTCTCTCCAGTTCAAGTGCTTGAGACATAAGCTCTGAGAAGTTGCTGTGTCGAAATCCTACAACTTGCATCCGTATGCTGGGCTTCAAACCCGTTTCAAATCTCTTGCACCTTGCCTTGCTGGTAGTAAGGAGACTCCCCGCATAGTGACTCAGGCGGGAGAACTCCCTCTCATACTCTGCCACTGATCGATTTCCTTGTTTCAAACTCAAAAATTCTTGCAATTTCTGGTCAACATATGCGTCTGGGATGTATTTCTGTCTGAACTCTCTGATGAAGTCATCCCAGGTTAGCACTGGTGGTTCAGCCAAGCTGTGGGGGATGGTCTTCCACCAGTCATACGCATCCCCTTGCAGTAGCGACACAGAATATTCGAACTTCAACTCATCTGGGCAGTTCAATTTCTTAAACACTCTGTCCATTCTTTCAAGCCATTGCTCTGCCTCTAAAGGATCCACTGTACCCTTAAATTCTGCAGCCCCATACTTCAATAATTTATCATACTGTCTGGCTAGAGGCAGTGGTTGTGTCACAGGTGGTTGGGGTGGAGCTTGAGCAGGCATACCCCCAGCCATTTGTTGAAACATTGCCGCCATCTGCTGTGCAAACTGTGCATGAAACTGCGGCATTTGCGGGGCTGGTGCTACTGACCCACTGACATTCGGTAAAGCTGGGGCTTCCTCTTGTGCCTCAGCTTTAACAGACTGCTCAACTGAGCGATCCCCTTCTTCCATTTCAGACTGAAGTTAGGGTATCTCCTGAACAAGTAACACATAGAGATTTCCCTCCGTTAGTTCATATTTATGATGTAATACACTGTATGTAACAATTATGGACATTGAGCAGTTGTACTTAACAAAGAAAAGACACAAATTCAAAAGTTAAAACATTCTTCAAAAACTTGCTCTGATACCACTAAAACATGTCACACCTTACCCCTCTGTAAGGCATAACATGATCCCGTAGAATACCTAATGAACTACCGAACTTCACCTACCGATAACTCATTAAGTACCCTACAAGGGATTTTAAAACAATTTTCTTATCTTTGACAAGTGGTGAGCATTTCTAATAAGTATTTAAAACATTTAGTTGAAATTAAAACTAATTAATATTTTTGGCCATTTTAGTTTTCCGCAAATCTTATAAAAATTTTGACAGAGTTTCCTCTGTATTTTGAGAAAACCGTTCTTCGAATACCTGTAAAAAGCACTTCTAAAAGTTTTTCTCAACCACTACTTCGGTTTCACAATCAAACTCAATCAATTTCTCAAAATACTGTCAATCAATATCATTCATATTTCATTAAAAACAAAATAATTTATACACAACCTTACAAATTTATATCAAAAGAAACACAAACTAAACTTTATTACAAACTTCATACAAATTTATGTACAAGCTGCTCAAGACCCATTTTTACATGTCCATACATTTATGTGCAATATATACATCAAAAGAAGTATATTTATACCCGAAAACTTTAGGCTGGTAGTTTCTCACACCTCAGCAGCTCAGTCTGCTGCTCCTCTAGTTTTTGTATCTGCGACAGCAATAAAAGCTATCGCTGAGTACTAGGACTTTGTGGTGCACAATATACTAAAATAATCTTTATGCAAAACTTAAAGCACATTCATTCAAAAATTTGGCTAAACATGAAAATTTAATACCATCATGCATTGTAAGATTTTACATGTAAACCAAGTTCATTTCAAAGTATCAAAACACATTTCATAAAACCCACAGTTAGATCACGCCATTCGAAACAAATAGAATCTCAATAGCCAGAGGCTAAAGAGAAATCACATGAATCTCAATAGCCAGAGGCTAAAGAGAAATCATATCACAGGCTAGCTAGCTCAAATATATGGATATCCATTCACATCCTCTTCTACTGGCACACCTCAACACTTCTCCAGAGAAGGAATCAAAATTCAAAACTAATTACCTCCACTAGTCGTGCTAGTGAGGTGTTCAAATATATGGTCATGACACTGTGGTTTCAAAACTTATCTTAACAATTCGCTAAACATTGTCATTTCAAATATACATAATAATTTTCAACAATTTAGATCAAACATCATAAGAATGCCATAATCCAACATTTCATATTATTCAAAACGATATGCAAAAGATGATTATAAAAGTATATGTTGTGCACAAACCTCAAACGAGTCGCCTGTTGGCCTTGACTCGAATCCTCGGGTTCTGTCCCGGTATTCTTTTCCACTAAAACACAAAATTTTCCAATGTTTCAGTACTAAAACTTAAATAAATCCAAAATAAACTTAGCTTCACATTTACCTAGCTCTAACGTGTTAAATTCAACGTTCTCGAAATTTTGTGTTTTGGGTTACTATTCACTGCACTATTTAAGTCAAATTATTGACTTTCTAAGGTTTAATGAGTATGGGAACTCCAACTTCACCCACATACCACATTTTGGTCACCAAACTTGTTGGTTTTGGTCATTTGTTTAAAGCTTAGGTCATTTTGGCAAAATTGCCAATTTTCGGTTTTGGTTCTCCAAAGTTGCACTGTTCCATTGGTCGATCTACTGTTGGAATTTGACAAAACTTCCTTCATAGAAAATGTTCCTTATTGTCTTAAGTGTATTCTTATTTTTGGATCACCCCAATCAGAGTTTTTTAGCTCAAGTTATGGGCAAAATAAGTTTACTGTTCACGTATACTGTTCATACTGAGATTTTGGTGCTGGCAGATTTTTGGTCCAACTTTGGTTAATAATTTGATCAAGTTAAGTTCATAATTTGGTCTCACTTTCTTCATATGAAATGTTGTACTATGTCTTAGGTTTCCATCGGTTCAAGAATCGCCTAAATCCGAGTTTTCTAGAGAGAGTTATAACCATCCAAACATTGCTGCTCAATGAAAATTCTGCAGAATCTCAGTACAGTAAATTTAACTTTGCTCAATGATTTGAATGAGTTAATGGCCTAATTTGGGTTGGTGTTCTTCATGAAAGTTTTAGGTCTATATCATATCTAATTTTTGGTAAAATTTCAGGTCAATTTGACCTACCTAGCTCGAGTTATGACCAAATGAACAGTTACTGTTCATTTGGTCAGTTTAGTGCAGTGGCAGCCTGCACTCATTCCACTTTGGTCAATTGTTTCACTAAGTTTTGGTCAGTTTTTGGCCATGGTTCCTTAATGAAAATTGTGCTCTTTTATGTCAATTTTCATCTCCAATTGGTGGCATATCCATTAGGCTTGTAAAATTTGAGTTTTGGTCCTTCAAAGTAGGTTTGGTCATGCTGCCAGCAGCATGACCATTGGACCTCCGAATTTAACTTAGTTTCCTATCATTCCCACACAAGTTATTTGGTCATAATTGACCATTATTTCACTTCACAATAGGTCCAACATGCCATTTATACATTTCTCTAAATTTTGGTTCACAAACCCTAGCCTACAAACCCTAATCTTACTAACTCTTGCATTTAACCACAAGTAGTGCACTTAGTCCTAACCATTCAACTAATCAAAGCTTTTAAACTCATTCTAATGCATCAAACCATTCAATTTCCTACTCCCCTCAACTAGGCTGAATTTCAGTTTGTCCTTCACAAATTTTTTTTTTATTTCATTTCTTTAGTTTCTAGTTAATTAGACTAATAACACAACTAATTCAACAAAAAAAAATCAAATTGAATCTACTAACCTTAGTGCAGAATTTCTTTCTTTCAAACTTCTTCCTTTCTTTTTTTTTTTTTTTTTGTTGTCAAGTCCTCTATCAAGGCTTGAAATCAAGGTTTAATATTGGAGGTTTAACTTTCTATGGTGGAATTAGGGATTTGATCAAGCTCAAAATGAGCTTTAATGGAGGTTTTGGGTGAGGGAGAGGGAGAATGAAAGTGAGCTACGGGAAGAAGAGCTTTCAAATTTTTTTTTTCTTTTATTTTCTTTTATAAATTTTAGTTATGGAAGACCAAAAAATTTAATTAAATAAATATTTAATTAATTCTTTTATGACATCATCTTTGACTTTTCTAACTTCTTTTTTTTCCTTTTTTTTTCTATTTTTCTATTAGTTCTTTAATTTAATTCTTGATTCCGAAATTTTCTTTTCTCCGTTTTATTTGTGATTAGGTCGAGTTAGCTCTCGGGTCAATTGACCAATTGCCCCTCGCCGTTCATCCGGTTCAGTAAATAATCCAATATTTCTTTCGGCTACCTGACATAATTATTTGACTGGCTTAAAAGTTCTTTTTCGTGATTTTCTATTTAAAATTGTGTTCATAAATGTCCTAAGGACCGCAGTCACTACTTTTTACGTTGAAATTTGAGTTTAAAAGCGACTTGCGATGCGTTCGAGGAGGTCACTCATCGCTGTGACTCTCGGCTCGTTTAATCTCTTATGTTCTGTTTTTCTTATTTATAGTTAACTAATTAAACATTACTAATTATTTGTGTTTATGGCTTCTCAAGTTGTCTTAGGTGTGGCTCTAATCCCAATAATTGTCCGGACTGACACCGGTCACCGGAACAGTAAAATATACTAGGCTATGCAACGGGGTGTTACAGATAAAATAGGGTGTTCCGGTACACTCTGTGACATATCTTACTCGGCTATACTGTAGATGGGTAAGGGGTGTCACAATGAACTATACTGATATGCCAATCTCCTTTTGGGGATTTGCATTAGAATCAACTTTGTATATTCTAAATAGGATTCCATCAAAATCAATTTCTTCCACACCTTATGAGATATGGCATGAAAGAAAACCAAGCCTTAAGCATGTTAAGATTTGAGGTTGTCCAGCTTATATCAAAAACCTGAACACTGAAAAATTGGAAACTAGATCAGAAAAGGGTCGATTTATTGGATATCCAAAAGATAGTTTTGGATACTATTTTTATTTGCCTACATCACAAAAGGTTGTGATAAATAGAGATCCCACATTTCTTAAACAACAGTTTGTTCAAGAAGGAGGCAAAGGAAGGTAAATAGAGTTAGAATTAGAGAATTCTGACCAATAGATCAGATGGATATAGATCCATCTATTCAACCTACACCTATTGATGAAACATCTACAGTTATTCCTCGTAGAACAACTAGGGTATCTCACCCACCAGTGAAATATGATTTCCTTCATGAGGAAGAATAAGAGTTGTGTACTCATGAAGAAGTTGATCATGGAGATGATCCACTTACCTGTGAAGAAGCTATATCAGATATAACTATTCAAAATGGATTGATGCTATGAAATCTGAGATTGATTCCATATATAAGAATCAAGTTTGGGATCTTGTTGACCCACCTAAAGGTATTGTACCTGTAGGGAACAAATGGGTTTTCAAGAAGAAAATTAGTTCTGATGTAAAGGTAGAGACCTATAAAGCAAGGCTAGTAGCGAAAGGGCTTCGCCAAAGGCAAGGAATTGACTATGAGGAGACTTTCTCACCTATTGCCATGCTTAAATCAATTAGGATTCTATTAGCAATAGCTGCATCCTATGATTATGAGATTTCGCAGATGGATGTCAAAACAGCTTTTCTCAATGGATACATTGAAGAAAACATTTTCATGGAACAACCTAGGGGTTTTGAATCCCAATATGGTTCCAAAGTGCGCAAGCTAAAGCGATCCATTTATGGGTTAAAACAAGCTTCGAGGAGATGGAACATCCATTTTGATGAAGCCATTAAGTCACTTAATTTTATCAAAAATGAGGATGAGCCATGTGTATATAAGAAGGTTAGTGATAGTGCTATCACTTTCCTTGTCTTATATGTGAATAATATTTTGTTGATAGGTAATGACACAAGTATGTTGACAACTGTAAAGGTATGGTTGTCAAATACATTCTCCATGAAAGACTTAGTGGAGGCAACCTATATTCTTGGGATTCGCATCTATAGAGATAGAGCGAAAAGAATAATTGGTTTATCCCAAAGTCTATACTTGGAAAGGGTGTTAAAGAGGTTTAACATGCTTGATTCCAAGGGAGGATTGTTACCAGTGAGACATGGTATCCACCTTTCTAAAGGGATGACTCCAAAGACACCTGAAGAAAGAGATAAAATGGCTAGGATTCCATAAGTTTCGGCTATTGATGTATGCAATGTTGTGTACTAGGCCGGATATCGCATATGCTGTTAGTTTGACTAGCAGGTATTAATCCAATCTAGGTTTGGAACACTGGATAACTGTCAAGAATATCCTTAAGTACTTGAGAAGAACTAAAGATTTATTTTTGATATATGGAGGTGTTGACTTCCAATTGGATGGTTATATTGATTCTGATTTCCAATTAGATATTGATGATAGAAAGTCTACCTCTGGAATTGTGTTCATTTGTAATGGAGGTGCAGTCAGTTGGAAGAGTTCCAAACAGAGTACGACTGTAGATTCTACTATCGAGGCAGAGTATGTTGCTGCATTAGATGCTGCAAAAGAAGCTTTTTGGATATAAGGAACCCTGGTCTCACCGGAAATCCAAACACATAGAAAGGCGCTACCACATTGTCAGAGAAATAGTTGGGCAAGGCTATGTAGCCAGGCAGAAAATAGCATCAGTTGAAAATCCAGCTGATCCATTCACTAAGCCTTTGTCACAAGTACAGTTAAACAGACATCTTGAGAAGATGGGTCTAAGGTATTGTAATGAATGGCTCTAGTGCTAGTGGGAGATTGTTAGTAGTATGCCCTAGAGCATATCATTTACTATGTATCATGTACATGTTTTATTAATAAAAGGCATTTTCACTTTTCCGTTTACATAATATATTTATGTGTAATAGAAAAGGTCCATTAATATTTTGTTAGAAATTATATTCTTAAGTTGTTAAGAATATAAGTGACAGTATTTCTAGCACAAAGTATCATAAATAGGTTCACAATCGAGGATACTTCACAATAAGGACATGATTTATCCAGAAAGATTGTTATCATGTTTGTTGCCAAGTTATTTATATGAGATGCAAATAAGATGGAATGGTGAGTCTCATGCCATATAACAAACATGATAGGCACTTATACATGATAAGTAGGTCAAACTAGTGACATTTATGACAAGCACATGGAGTTTACTCTTATCAATGTATTGTCATAAATCATATCAGTGCATATAATCTTTAGACCTGAGATAGCACAGTTATCTTGTATATAGGTGGTTTGAGTTTGATACTGCTTTCATACTTATACTGTGTATGGGTATATGGGCATGTGTTGGCTCCTACTAGTTATATATGGAGGTAGGTGTTGATCAAGATGGAATTTGTTCCTCTAAGTACATAGGGATAAAATCCTATGTTCATTTAATTGTTCTTGATGTTTCAAGGTCTTGGCTAGGACAGATAGTTTAATCAGAAAAAAGTTTCTGATGAGAAAAATCTTTTTAATCAAGAACTGGAATTAAAAGAGAACATAATATTCATAGCAAATGGGGTTTGACATAAACCATGACTCCAGCTCGAATTGGGATTTTGTAACAGAGAGATTCTAGTGCACGGTAACATATGATTATAGGTTCATTTAAGGTAAACCTTATTACTAATTGGGTGGCCATGGCATGCTATGCTAGGTGTTAACCATGGTTTATGAGGTGCATAAAATGATTTAGAGAAATCATTTATGGTAAGAAAGAGTTCTGATGATATGAGGAGTTGATATCATGTCTCATTGTCAATTAGTGATGAGCCTAGTAAGTCACACACATACACAAGTAATCACTAAATTAAATATGATTTAATTAATTAATTAATTAAAGAGTTTAATTGATTAATTAAATAGGTTTGATTTGCAATTAGATTGCAAAGTCCCTAGCATGGCTTGAAACCAAATCTAGGTTGTTGGATGTATAATATAAATTAAATTTATATTTAAAGTGTTTAAATATGAATTTAATTAATGAGAAATTAATTAATAGAGATTAATTAATTAATTTATATTTGATATAAATTGATTAGAAGAAGAGAAATAATTATTTTGGGTTGAGAACTCAAAATTAAGACACAGGGATATTTTGGTCATTTCACAGGGTGACATGTGGCACTACACATAAGCTTGCCATATGTCTTTTGATCATGTAAGATAATTAAAGTCAAGATTAAATATAGGTTTGACACTTGGCACAATGTGATTGGGTCAATTAAACCTAGAGTCAATCAAAAGGTGACATATGGCAAGGGTTTTAAGTGATGACTTAGCTATATAAGTGTTGTTATGAAAGAGTAAAACATGTGGGCTGCTATTCTTCTTTGGTGCCACCACCCAAAGAACATCTCCCCTCTCTTCTTCTTCATCTCTCATAAATTCAAAGAGATTAGCAAACAATCTCTTGAATTAAAAATACTAGAAATTGTTTCTAATGTCTTGTTTACATCTGTAATCTCTCAAAAGGCACAACTTGATTTTTTAATTCATAGAAAAAGCTTTTGAAGCTGTTCAAGGGCTGCCATAGGTGATCTTGGTGTGGACAAGCTAGAGAGACAACATCTGGTGTCCTAAGACACATCCCAAAGGTGCCAAACACATTACAGTGCATCAAAAGGTTAGTGCACTTGTTCTTGATCTAATCTAGGGTTCTAACGAATTAATCTGTTAATTCTAAAATCTTAAATGGTAAATGTAGATCCAAAAATATATTAAAAAAGTTTTAATAGACTTTTTATCATTGAAATCAAATAGATAAAAATGAATCTTGCATAATGCATGTGATCCTAGATGAAAAATTTTGAATTTCAATGATATAAACTTGTGTTTTTCATACTTCCGCTCCTTCAAATAGGACACTAACCACTTTTTTGTGTGCTATGATGCAAAAGAACTTGAAATCTTTGGAAGATTGTTTGCCATTTGATGAGTTTGCTTATAACCATGTTGTGCATTCTTCCACAGGATTTTCACTTTTTCATATTATATATGGATATAATCCACTCACACCACTAGACTTGCTACTATTGCCTATTGATCATATTGATAGTCTAGATGGTATGAAAAATGCTGAATTGGTTAAGAAATTACATGAGCAAGCTAGGGTACACATTGAAAAGAAAAATGCACAATATGCTTCTCATGCTAACAAAGGCCGTAAGGTACTTGTTTTTTGACCCAGGTGACTTGGTGTGGGTACATTTCAGGGAGGAACAGTTTCCAAACCAACAGAAATCGAAACTGCATCTAAGGTGTGATGGTCCATTCAAGGTGTTAGAGCATATCAACAATAATGCTTACAAAATTGAGCTGCCAACTGAGTAAAGCGTTAGTGCTGCATTCAATATTTTTGATCTTTCTCCTTTTATTAATGCAGGGCCGAATTTGAGGATGAATTCTTTTTAAGCAAAGGGGAATGATGAGGAGACACCACCATTGGAGCCACTTCCATTGTTCAAGGGTGCAATTACAAGAGTAGAGGCAAGAGAGTTACAAAGCTTGGTTAGAAGACTTTGGAGGCACTAAGAGGATTAGATTGGCTTGGGTTTGGGCCTTTGGAGGACAAATGGACCAGCTTCACACAATTAGACCTTGGAGCCTAGCCTCTAGAATATTCCATTTTTGTTTCTTTATGCCATGTGGCAGATTAGTTATTTGTAACTCATACAAATACTTGTCTTCTATATTAAATAGGGATAACTAAGATCAAACCTTGAGAGAGTATTGATTTTTGGCCATCGCTGTCAATTATGAGAGCATTATGATTTCTTCCTTGTTTCTTGAATAGAACTTGGACTTAAGCAAATTGACTACTTGCTTAGTTTATCTTTATAATCAAGGTGTTCTAGCCTAGCTACTATTGTGTCTTGATTGTTTATCAATTCTGTCTTGTTTGTTGTTAAAAGATCTAATTCCATCTTTAGATGTTATATCTCTAATCTAAATATTATGGGTGTTCATCATTATCTTACTTTATCCCTTTAAAAATTTTGAACTCGTTATGTTTTAAAATAAATTAAATTCATAGGAGAAACTGACGGAGTTTCCCCTAATTTAGTACCGTTTGGCATGTCTTGCTATTTACCTGTTTAAAAATCTCATATAAATTTTCAATAAAATAATACATGATCTCATCATCATCAACTCACATTCAATTCTTGCAACTAACATTCATGCGTATCCATTCATGCACAATTCATATATCAAAATTCTCAAATTTTATTAATTTACATGATTTACAAACTAATTACATAAATTCATAATTTAAAAGATATGCAAATTAATTACATATGAAAGAGTTAATTTATTAATTTACATCACATATATATTAAATACGTTTTCATAACTTACATTACATTACAACATGATAACTATTTATAAAATACAAAATATATTAGTATGACCTATATAGATCCTATCTACATGCATTGCTGAGGAGGTGATAACCTTGGTCACTTTGTAGATCCAGACTCCAAAATTCCAGTCTAATGTCCACTGGGCTTTGTCATTAGTACCTAAGCGAGGAAATAATCCATCGCGCTAAGCATTTTTGCTTAGTGGTGCAATAATACAATAAGAAATAATCTACAAATAAAGATAAAAATAAAGCCTAATTTATGTAATCAAAAATTATTTTGATTTCATATAGAAATTTAATATTAAATATGTTTTGTCATTCTTTACATTCTTTGGAAGCACTTATCTCTTAATTTCACAGTAATAATATATATTATACAAAATTAATTAAAATATTAAAACTTATATTCATAGTATTATAGAAGATGCATTTGTAGTATTTATTTAAGTCAAATTTATTTTACTAATCTTTTTATCACTTTTTTTTCACATTTTCTTATGTTTTAGATCATTTCATAATAAATAAAATTTTATAGTTAATCTAGTTCATTTCAGGTACCTCTTACTCATTTATTTAATTCCAATTATTTTTAACAAATTTCACTGCTCATGTAACCTATGACAGGCTAACTAAACTGGATAAGCGGGTCCTTGGCACTGGACATTGTGGTGTCTCGGGCCGTCATACAATGGGATCCAAAACATCAACCACGTATGCAATCAATATAGCTGACATAGGGCACCACAGTACCTCAAGCCATCATACCATGGGACGTAAATATGCAAAATGTCAACCACGTATGCAATCAATATGGCTAAGAAGCCATGATAACAAATAGTTGGGCATACGAGCCATAAATGCGGGCATAAAGCCATAAATACAAGCATAAAACCTTACGCAATACTACTCAAACAATCCTCTATTGGCATGCCAATCAATCCAACTCTAGGTAATACATGGGCACATTAGTACCTTTAAATGTTCGTATATTTCATTATTTGATTATGATTTCTATTTATAAGTTATAGCATTACAATTCTATTCTTAGTGGAAACACAATGCCAAATTTCATTTACACATAATACATATTTTCATGGATTTCATTTATGTGAATCACAATTTACTAATCACCTCATATATTTAATATTTACAATCTTTTATCTAATTTATCATACTATTTTGCATGTCCTTCAGGTTTAAACATTCTTATTTTTACTCATAATGGGAACATAAGTACCAAGTGACATTTTCACATCCTTCACATATTCAACATTCCATTTATGGTGATTACAACTCATATTTTAAGTTATGTTGGCATTGGCTCCTAAGTTCTATTTGTGATGAGAATACAAATCCTAACTACTTATTAACATAACTTAAGTATATATTAAATCATTTAAGTGGGGTACCATCAGCAATTAGGTTTTGGTCCTTTGCATTTAATATCATTGTGATTACTATTTACATTACTATTCACACAAAATTTTGACTATTTCATAAATATTTGGTATAGTAACCACATGATCATACCACATTTTGGGTTATAAATTTGTTAGCATTACTTGCCAATTGCAATTCAAGGCTTACTAGATATAATTCCAAAATTTCAGTTTTTATCACCTATGTTTATTGTTCCATTGGACCAATCTACAGTAGGATCTTGACTAAACTTTCTTCATCAAAGTTGTTCCTTAATGTCTCTAATTTAATTCTCTTTTTGAATCACTCCATTTAGAGTTTTGTAGCTCAAGTTATGGCATTTTTACCATAACTAACCGGATTTGTCAGTGTACAAAATTTCTGGGCAATTTTGATTCTGGCAGTTTTGATAAGGTAAATTTGATTACCAATTTGAATAGGTTATGGTTAGAATTTGGGTTTCTGTTCTTCATAAAAGTTGTTCTATTATGTCTAAGCTTTCCATGGGTTCAAAAATCAGGTCATTTAGACCTCTCTACACAAATTTATGGCCATTTAAACAATCACTGTTCATATGGTCATTTTTCCAAGTCTAGATTTTGGTTACCCGGATTCAAGCAATTTTTAGGTCACTTTGTGTTGGTTTTCTGGGCAGAGTCTCTTTAATAAAAATGTGGCATTATGTCTGCAACACCCCTATATTTGATAGTGTGTTCTACTGTTCCGATGACCAGTGTCTGTCTGGACAGCTAGAATGCCTGGAACTACACTTAAATGTTAGTGATGTAACACCCCTATGTTTAGCAGTGCGTTCTACTGTTCCAGTGACCAGTGTCTGTCCGGACAGCTAAGATGCGTAGAACTACACTTCGGTGATAGTAAACATGCATAAAATGATGAAATAAACAAAAAGAAAATACAAGAAAAATTAAGAAAAAATAATAGCAATGAAATGTAACCAAGTTAAACGAGCCGAAAACCGTAGCGATGGGTGACCGCACGGGGAAGTTATGGCGTAGGCAATAGCCGACCCCAGGACTACAGGAAACCCTCAAAATTTGGTTTCGAGACATAATTAAAGACTTATTGAAGTGTAAATGTCATTAGAAATATCAAAGAAAAATTAAGTAATTAGTACAAAGAAAAACAAGAAATCGAGA
This sequence comes from Hevea brasiliensis, assembly GCF_030052815.1. Taxonomy (NCBI): domain Eukaryota; kingdom Viridiplantae; phylum Streptophyta; class Magnoliopsida; order Malpighiales; family Euphorbiaceae; genus Hevea; species Hevea brasiliensis. Next base: position 54,489,997 of record NC_079499.1, read on the forward strand.
AACTGACAAAAATCGGTGTTACCGAAAAATCAGGAATACAACCTGAATAGGGGCATTGTGGTCATTTGACATTTAGAGTTGACTTTTGACCTCAATATCCATTAAAAATAAGTGGTATTATACTTTGAAAATGTCATGAAAAATAAGAAATGAGTACATAATATAAATAGTGGAAGAATTGTGGCATAAGTGCAAATTAGGAACTTTAATTAATTAATACATTAAACTATCTTAGTGCTCCACTAACTAAATATTAAGGGACCTTTATAAAGCCATTAGGACAAAAAATTGGTCTTCTTCAACCTCTCAAAACCATGGCTGAATTCATCCTCCATTAAAGAACTCCATAGCCGTCCATGGTGAGCTCCATGCAACCTTGATCAAGTTACCTTTTACTAGGTTCCTTCACTAAACCTTGTCTACACACCTTGGGCAGCATACTTAGAGCAAAAAGAAGGAAGTTTAGTGAGGTTTGAGCAAGCTACAAAAATAATTAAGTGTCTAATTCTCTTCCTTTAGTAAAAGTGATGCTTCGGTTAAGAGATGCTGTTTGGTGAAGAAAATTTGATGAATGGTTGAGTATTGGAGTTGAGCCATTTTCGGCAGCCATGAAAGTTTGTAGTGTGTGAGTTTTTCTTATCTCTAATGTATGGAAATTGAGGTTGATTAACTCAAAGGGAAGATGTAGTAAGTTAATATTCAAGGATGTGCATGTTAGTGCTTGAATTAAGGGTTTGAAATGGGACCTTGATACTTTGGCAAACTGCCATGTTTGGCAGCCTATAGTATCATGAATTTGTATGTGTGAATATGAATTTTATTAATGAAATATGATAGTGTTAAATTGTGAGCAGCATGTGCAATTGATATTGAGGTATGAGTATATGGAAGTGTATGTGTAATATTGATATTGAGATATGTTGAATTTTGATGGAAGTGAATGTTGAACTTGAATGGTGTATTGTGTGCATTGGGCACTTGAGTGTTCTACCCAATATGCTTGCTAGAATTGTGTTTAGTATTTGTAGAAGTGCTATGAATGAATAATGAAGTCATGAGGAGGAGAAGGAATGTCAAATTGGAAGTGTAATTGTCTTGTGCAGGTTGTCTGTTGTGGGCAGTACCTAAATTAGGTTATAAGTGCAAAACTGTGAACCCAATTGGTATGAGGTCAATGGGGGGTGAAACTAGACACCAAATAGGCCAACTTTCATGTAGAAATGTTGCCAAAATTCTGCCTAGAAAGTGACTTAAAAAATGACCAAATCCGGATTAGTGACTTGAAAGCCTAAAAATTGACCATTTGGGTAGCAGTTAGTTTTTTGGCCATAACTCACTCAAAACAGGTTCAAATAACCTAACACTTTTACCATGAATAGATTAGACATAGAGCTACAACTCTTATGAAGGCACCAAAACCCAGAAATGACCATAAGCAAGTCAAATAGCTTGCATAAATTCGGGTACCAAAACTGTCAGAACTAAAAGTGACCTAAAATTGACCAAATTTTGCACTAAAGGTGCAATCTATCCAGCTTTAGTAAATTGACCATATCTTGGTCTATACAACTCAGAATGACCTGAAATTTTGCCCCGAGTGCAATATGACATAGAGCTACAATTTTTCTTCTTTGACTAGAAGCTAAAAACCAAGAGAAATAGGACTTTAAGCTAGACCAATCTAGCACACAAAAATTGAGAACTTGACATCTACATACAATGATGCTTGAAATAATTTGGCAATGAATGCCAACTTGTAAAAATGGTAAATTGCACTATATTGGTAGCATATTGAAATGCAAAATGTGACATATTGGTAACATTAAACCTAATTCACCTAGAGTGTATCAAGGGTCAACATTATAGGTTGACTAATGAAAGGAGTAATATCAATAAAATTTAATTATGGAACCTTATGATTAGAAACAATTTAAAAGAGTATTGAAACACTTTAAATTGTGTGTTTCAGTTGAAAAGGATATTGAGAAGCATAAGGGATATTGAGTCAAGGCCTAGAGGCGACTCAAATCAGGTCTATGCACAATACTTTTTATATTCACTGCTTTTACTAGAAAATTTATTTGGAGAAATGAGTTATGAATAATTTTTATTGTTTTAGCTTTGGGAATATTATTTGGAAATTATTGTGTTGCCTATTTTGCAAATGGAAATTTTGAGATAAAATGTGATTTGTGGTTTGTATGAAATATTTAAATATTGTGATTTGGAATTATTTTTGATTCACACTTGGCATGACAATATTACTATGTTCCTCCATTTATGGGGTGAGTATGACTATATTCCTCCCTCTTTGACTTGCCAATTTGAGGTCAGTATGGATGAGTTCTCATTAGCTAGCTAGCCACCTCCCTCATTGATTTCGATTAGTGGGGTGAGTTTGCCTTGTCGTGGTGTACAACACAACATGTTCGAAAAAATTTGTGTCATGACCTAAGTTGTGTTATTGATTGGCAACACTGTGTTATTCAATTGTTTGATCAAATTTGTGTTATGTGAGCTTTGGAAAATTGTGAATTGTTTGAATTGTAAATTGTCAATAAAAGTTTTATATACCACATTTTAAATTGTTACTGTGGACCACTGAGTAAATTTTACTCAGCGATAGCTTTTTCATTGCTGTCGCAGGTAGACAGATGGACAGAGCAGCAGAGTAGGCTACTTATGCTACATTTTGAGATTTCGCTGGGTATATTGAGTATACCATATTTTGTAGTTTTTGTTGTAATGTATGCGCTCTGTATGTATATATTGTACTTGGTCTTGAGTAGTTGTAAACTAAATTGTAAATTATTTTGGCCTGTAAAAATATTGTGATATATTTATCTTATCTCAGCTTTTGGAAACACTGAAAAATTGATGTTGAACTGAGTTGATAAATGTTGAGAAATTTATTGTGTTGAACTACTATTGGAGTTGGGATTGAACAAAATATTGGAAGTGCTTTTTTACAGGTTTTTGAAGAACTGCTTTATTAAAAATACAGATGGCACTCTGCCAAAATTTTTATAGAAATCACTAATACTCAGATTTGTTAATTGTTTTCAATTCAGTTAAAAATATTTTAATACCTGTCAATAGTGCTCACCACTGTAAAAAGAAATAAGAAAATGTTTAAAATCCCTTGTAGTGTATTTAATGGGTTATCAGTAGTCGAAGTTTGATAATTCATTAGGTATACTACAGGATCATGTTATACCTTACGGAGGGGTAGGGTGTGACAAGTGAGGAGACATGAAATAATTAAATACAATAGAGGAAAATACAAGAAAAGCAAAGGAAAAATAAGAGCAATGAAAGGTAACTAAGTTAAATGAGCCAAAAACTGTAGCGATGGGTGACCGCATTGAGAAGTTGCGGCGTGGACCGTTGACTAGCCCTGGACTGCAGAGAACCCTGAAAAATATTTTTGGGACTTAAATAAACATCTATTGAGGTATAATTGACTTAGAAAATGTCGAAGAAAAATTAATAAATTAGTACAAAGAAAAATGAAAAATCGAGAAATGGATAAAAATCGATGTTACCGAAAAATCAAGAATACAACTCGAGGAGAGGCATTTTGGTCAATTGACACTCCGATTTGGCTTTTGACCTAAATGTCCATTAAAAATAAGTGACATTAAAGTTTGAAAACCCCATGAAAAATGAAATTGCAAATGAAATGTATAAATAAGAAAAATTAGGGGGTAAGAATTTAAATAATTAAAAGTTCAATTAAATTAATGTTATTCCTACATTAGTGGACCACTAAGCACTTTGTAAAGCATTAAAAATCTGGTATCTTCCACTAACATTCTGCAACACCATCTTCTTCCTCAAAACCTCTCTTGGCCGAACCCATTTCATTCCAAAGTTCTCCCATGGCCACCTCACAACCAAGCTCTCTCTCTCCATGATCTAAGCTTCCATTTGTTAAAGTTCCGCCACTAAAAAATCTGGTCCACTAAAAAGTGGACCACTAAGCACTTTGTAAAGCATTAAAAATCTGGTATCTTCCACTAACATTCTGCAACACCATCTTCTTCCTCAAAACCTCTCTTGGCCGAACCCATTTCATTCCAAAGTTCTCCCATGGCCACCTCACAACCAAGCTCTTTCTCTCCATGATCCAAGCTTCCATTTGTTAAAGTTCCGCCACTAAAGTTGTTCTACACAACTTGGGCAACATTTTGGGAACAAGAAAGAAGAGTTTTGGTGGAGTTTTGAGGAAGTTCATAAGAGGTAAGTATCCATTTCTTCATCATTTCTTTGTTAAAGTTTGTGTTAGTGTTGTGATGAGTTGATTTATGGAAGAAATTGGAAGAATTGATGAGTTAGAGAGGTGTTCCATTTTCGGCAACCATGGAAGTTCAAAGTGTTTAGCTTGCTTTTACATGTAATTGATAGGAAATCATGTTGATTAAGGTCATAAGATGTTTTAGCCAATGTATTTTATGTGTATGTGTGAATTGAGTAATTGAAATTAAGGGTTTGAAAGGGAAATTCAATACCTTAGTAAACTGCCATTTTTGGATAGCCTTTAAACTCATGAATTTATGTATGATATCATGAAACTTATTGATGAATTCTGGTGGTGATGATTTAAGGGCAGTATGTATAACGATGATGGAAGTTATATGTAATAATTGGGAGTGTTATGTGTATACATTGTTACAAATGGACTTTGTAATTTAGTATTATACTTCATTGTATTCTGCCCAAATTGACTATAAGGTGAAGTGATAAATGAATTTGGTATGGTACCAAATCAGAATTGGTATGAGAAGTTTAAATTTGGCAAGTTGAATGTATATGTGATTGGAGTTTGAGGAAAGTGTAAAGGGTAGTATGCATTTCAGTCTATAACCCTAAATGTGTGACCCCAATTGGTATGAGACCAATTGGAGGTGAAACTAGGCACAAAATGTGCCAACTTTCATGTTGGAAGCATACCAAAATTCTATCCGGAAAGTGACACTAAAACTAACCAATTCCAAATTGGTAACATTACAAACCTGAAAATTTACCATTTGAATAGTAGTCAGTCTTTTGGCCATAACTCACTCAAAACAGGTCCAAATGACCTGAAACTTATACTGTTGGAAAGCTTAAACATAGTGCTACAATTTTGGTTAAGACCACCAAACCCAAAAATGACCATAAGCAAGTCAAAATGCTTGCACAAGTTCGGGTATAAAACCTGTCAGAATTGGAAATAACCTAAAAATGACCTAAGTTCACAATAAAAAGGCAATTTTACCAGCAATAGTAAAATGACCATAACTTGGTCCAGAAACTCCAAATGACATAAATTAGTACAAAAATGTCACTAAGACATAAATCTATAATTTTTCTCTTTTGACTAGAACCAAAAAACCAAGGGAAACAAGACATTTAGCTAGAGGAATCTAGCATATAAAATCTAAAAAATGACAATAAAATGCAATAAGTTTTAAAATGAAATTGGTAACATATACCAATACTTAGAGACTATAAAAGTGACAAATTGGGAACATTAAAATTGACTCAAATAGAGTGCATCAAATGTCAATATTATAGGTTGACTAATAAAAGTAATGTTATTAATAAAATTTAATTATTAAACCTTATTATTAGAAACAATGTAAATAAGTACTGAAACACTTTAAATTGTGTGTTTCAGTTAGCAAAGACTTAGGGAAGGGGAAAGAACCACTGAGTCAACGCCAAGAGGCTACTCATCAGAGGTTTGTGCACAACAGTTATTTCTTTTGAATTTTCAATTGAAATAAATTATGATAATTTTTATGTTATTGCTTAAATTGTGGAAAATTTGTTTGAATGAAATTTGAAGGATACTTATTGCTTGAAAAATATTGCAAATGGTTTGAAACCACAGCTATCATGTATATTTGATTGAATTCCTCGCTAGCTTGTCTAGTGGGACGAATTGGCTTTGAATTGAGTTTGACTTATGTTGAGAAAATTTATTTGTGTTGAATTATTATTGGAGTTAGAGAGTGAAACAATTATATTGGAAGTGATTTTTACAGGTTTTTGAAGAATTGTTTTGTTCAAAATACAGACGGTACTCTGCTAAAATTTTTACAGAATCTATTGATATTATATATTTGTTGTGTAATTTAATTTAAGTAAAAGGTTTTAAAACATGTCTAAAGTGCTCACTACTGTATAAATACATAGAAAATTGTTTAAAATCTCTTGAAGTATATTTAATGAGTTATCAGTAGGCGAAGTTCAATAATTCATTATGTATACTACGGGAACATGTTATGCCTTACGGAGAGGTAAGGTGTGACATGTTTTAGTGGTGTCAGAGCTAGTTTTTTTAAATTCTGTTTTGACCTGTAATTTGAATATTCTTTCTTCATAGTACAACTGCTCAATTTCATGGTTTAATACATACAGTACATTACATTATAAATATGCACTATTGGGAGGAAATCTCCTTGTGTTATTTGTTTAGGAGGTATAATATCCTCTAATTGACTATGGAAGAAGGGCACCGTTTAGTTGATCAATCAGTAGAGGCTGAGGCACAAGGAAAAGCCCCAGCCCTTCAAAATGTGAGTAGATCAGCCGCACCAGCCCCCTCAATACCGCAGTTCCCTGCTCAATTTGCTCAACAGATGGCTGCAATGTTCCAACAGATGGCTGGTAACATGCTTACTCAAGCCCCATTGCAGACACCAGTGGTACAATCACAGCCTTCAGCTAGGCAGTATGACAAGATGATTAAATATGGGGCTACTGAGTTCAAGGGGATAGTAGATCCACTAGAGGCAGAATAATTGTTGGAGAGAATGGATAGAGTGTTCAAGAAACTGCACTGCACATATGAGCTAAGATTTGAGTATTCAGAGTCACTACTACAGGGGGATGCATATGACCGGTGGAAAACCATTTCCCATGGTTTGGTGGAACCTCTAATGCTAACCTGGGATGATTTTCTTTGGTAGTTCAAACAAAAATATGTCCCAGATGCCTATGTGGACCAAAAGCTACAGGAGTTCTTAAGTCTGAAACAGGGAAGTAAATCAGTAGCATAATATGAAAGGGAGTTTTGTTGCCTGAGCTACTATACAAGAAGTCTCCTTTCTACCAGTAGAGAAAGATGTAAGAGGTTTAAAACCAGCTTGAAGCCTAGTCTTAGACTACAAGTGGTCGGATTCAAACATAATAACTTCTTTGAGCTCATTTCTCAAGCACTTGAATTAGAAAGAATTGAGTTAGAAGTGGCCCCAGAGAAAAAGAAACCAGAGAAGACAGAAAAAGAGAAAAAGGGGAAGTCAGTAGATTAGAGTTCTAGTGGTCCTCTTGGAAAGAGAAAGAATTTTGGAGGACAAAACAGGGGTGGTAAAAAGTCTGATAGGGGAATATTTTTAGGACAGAGACCTCCTCTATCTGGTTAGCAGACTACCAGAAGTTCCTACCCTCCCCGTCCATGTGAAACTTGTGGTAGAAATCATGGTGGGATATGCTACAAGGCCATAGGAGCCTGTTATAACTGCGGGGGCACAGGACACTTTGCCAAAGGCTACACTAGTACCCATAGAGTTGGGCTACCTCCTACTACTGCAAAAGGGTCAGTTCAGAATCCTGCTACCAGAGGTTCACAAACACCTAGCAGAGGTAGAGGTAGGGGTAGAGGCAGTCCATCAGGCAGCTAAGGCGCAGTAAATCAGTCAGAGCAAGGCAGTGCTTCAACCAGAGTTTACATAATGAGACAAAGAGAAGAGACTGAGACATTTGATATTGTGGTTGGTACCTTTTCAACTTTTAATCAAGATGTGTTTGTGTTATTTGATCGGGGTTCTACCCATTCCTATGTGAGTACTAGCATCATTGATCGCATTGTTGTTCCGTGTACGAAAATGGATTTCGAGGTGCTAGTAAAAAATCCGCTAGGACAAAAGGTCAGGGTCAATATAGGGATTGTCCTTTGGTGATCCAAGGACATACTTTTCTGTTTGATCTCATTGAAATGCCCTTCAGAGATTGTGATATCATCTTGGGCATGGATTGGTTAGCCAGGCATCACGCCATGAATGACAGTAGATTGAAGAAAGTCACTTTTGGCCTCTTTCAGTACAGTGATGTGGTAATACACGAGGAGAGGCAGTTATTGCCATCAAACATCATTTCAGCTGCACTAGCCAGAAAAATGATCAGGAAGGGGTGTGAACTATACTTGGCACATGTGGTAGACACCTAAGTGGGGAGTCCAGCATTGAGGGACATCCCTACAGTATGTGACTTTCCAGATGTGTTTCCTGATGAGTTGCTAGGATTACCTCCAGAAAGAGAAGTGCAGTTTGAGATTAATGTTGTGCCTGGTGTGGATCCAATTTTCATAACACCATATAGAATGGCACCAGCAGTGTAACATCCTCCTGGTATCAACTCCGTACATTCTACTGTTCCGGTGACTGGTGTCAGTCCGGACAGCTAGAACGTCCGGAAAAATATTTAAATCAAAGTGAGGGACCATAATTAACTCAAATATTAATAAGAAAAATTTAGAAAAAATTTTAGAAATAAAATGCAACTAAGTCAAATGAGCCGGTGCCCAAGCGATGGGTAACCAGAGGTAAGTTGCGGTTCTCGCAACGAGGAGCCCTAGACCCGAGGGAAAAATTATAAAATAATTTTTGGGACTCCAGAGAAGGGTCATTGAGGTTCCCATGGCATTAGAATGCCAAGAAAATATTTAGAAAAAATTTTCAATCGGTACAGACAATTTTGACCCGTTAAGCCAAACGGAGGGCATTTTGGTCATTTCGCCTTCAGAGGTGATTTTTGGCCGACTTGTCCAGTTAAGTAAATAATTAATATGACATAAAATATGAAGAAATATTGCTAAAAATTAAATTGAAATGTGGTAGAAAAGAAAAGAAAAGAAAAATGAAGGAAATTAGGGATAATGACATCACATGATGTCATTTACATACCCTCCACCAATCACCATTCAATAAGTCTTTTTTTAAACAATTAAAAGAGACAAATGGACTCAAAATTCTGCTGTTTCCTTCTTCTTCTTCAGCCAAAACGTGAATCTCTACCTCTTCTCCCTCCATTGATTTTCAAACAAAAGCTTCATTTCTCATGCTTCCTCACCATATTTCCTCAAGACCCCAACACTAAAATGAATCCTTGGACCTAGAGGAAGCGTTTGGCAGCCAAGAGAGTACAAGAAAATGAAGATTTAACTTGGAGAAATCTGCCCTATAAGAGGTTAAAGTGAGGTTAGTGCCTACTTATATATATACTTCTTTGATTCCATGTTAGAAGCTTGAAATAAGTGAGAAATTGTAAATTAAATGAATAAAAGTTAAGTGTATGCATCCCTTGAATTTTTGGCAGCCCTAAGGAAGGATGAGTTTGATTGTTTTAATGAATTTAGAGTGGATAGAAATGATGTTTAAGGTATGAATATGCATGGATGTTGAACTAGTGTGCTAATTGAGGTTTATGGGCAAATTGAATTGGACATTAGGGTTTTGAGAAGTGAAAAATTGATTTGGCTTATGAAATTGTTAGAGCACATTTTAATGGTCAATTAGTAACCATTTTAGGTAAGTTGACCACATTATGGACTGAAAAATAGGATTGCAAAGTGAAGTTGTAGGCTGCCCTAGGACAGCAGCAGAGGGACTGAAAATTCAGTCCACTTGCACTGCCATAACTTTGGCTGTGTAGGTCCAATTGATGTTTGGCCAAATTGGACATGAAACTAGGCTTATAATGGCACATTTTTGCTGAAGAAACCATTCCCAAAAGACCAAAGCAAAAGTACCAAAACTTAGCCCCAATCCGGACACCCTGCAACAGCACCTGCAGAAATGACCAAATGAACAGTAACTGTTCATTTGGCCATAACTCACTGTAGATTTGGTCAATTGACCTGAAATTTTTACAGAAAAAAGTTAAGACATAGACAAAAAACTTTCATGAAGAAAAATACCCCAAATTATGAGCAGAACCAAATCAAATCATTGAGCAAAGTGAAGTTTACTGTACTGAGATTTCCAGAATTTTCATTTGAGCAGTAATGTTTGGATGGCTATAACTCTCTCTAGAAAACTCGGATTTAGGCGATTCTTGAACCGATGGAAACCTAAGGCAGAGTAGAACATTTAATATGAAGAAAGTTAGACCAAATTATGAACTTAACTTGGTCAAATTACTGACCAAATTTGGACCAAAATATGCCAAAACCCAAAATTTCAGCAGGAACAGTACACGTGAACAGTAAACTTATTTTGGCTATAACTTGAGCTACAAAACTCCAAATGGAGTGATTCAAAAAAAGAAATTCAACTAGACAAAATAAGGAACATTTTCTATGAGGGAAGTTTTGTCAAATTCCAACAGTAAATTGACCAATGAAACAGTGCAACTTCGGAGCACCAAAACCGAAAATTGGCAATTTTGCCAAAATGACCTAAGCTTTGAGAAAGTGACCAAAACCAACAAGTTTTAAATGAAAAATGTAGTATGTTTGAAGTGACAAAGTCAATGTACATATTTTCTATGCAAAAGTCAACATTTTAGTTGACTAATGAAGTGAATAGTGACATAAAAACTTGAAATAAGCTTGGAAATGGATTTGGTAATTGATTCCAACAAGTTTTAAATGCAAAATGTGGTACATCGAGAGTGTTAAAACCAATGTACCTATTGTCTATGCAAAAGTCAACATTTTTGTTGACCAATGAGGTGAATAGTGACACCAAAACTTGAAATATAAAATTTGTAATTACATAAGTAGATTCTTGAATGTATAAATGAGAAAGGAAAAATGTTTTGAATACAATGGTACATGTGAACCATTGTTTAGAATTGTGATCAATATGAATAACATAATGAATGGATAAATAAACCATATTAATGTATGAATGAGACATTAGTTCTCATTATTGTAAAGAGGAGAAGTATTTTGAGTACAATGGTATAAAAGAATAATTGATGTGAATTGTGATCATATAAATGATCAAATGAATGTATGAATTATGATTGAAATTTATCATGAAAAAATGAAGTCATAAAGCACAATATATTAAAATTTTAAAATATCAAATGCCCTAGTATACCTAACAAGATTGGTTTCGATAGTTTGGCATGCCAATAGGGTATTGTGTTAGCAGTACTGCGAAAGGCTTTATGCCTGTATTCATGGCTTTTATGCCCGTATTCATGGCTTTTATGCCCGTATTCATGGCTTTTATGTCGATTATGTGATATCATGGCTTTTTAGCCATACTGACTGCATACGTGGTTGACGTTCTGCGTCCCATGGTATGACGGCCCGAGGCAATCGGTGTCGATTGCCAACGACCCGTTATCCATCCGATCGTCTAGTATAGGTTACTTGGGCGATCAATTAAAGTATTATTCAATTCAGCTAAGTTAAGTTAAGTATAATGAAAATCCAGACAATTAAATTAAGTATTGAATGAATAAGCAAAAGAGATTAGCAAAAGAAACATAACAAAAATATAAATTGCGAGAATGCATGCACTTGAAATACAATACAGATAGAATAAATTATATACCTGCTAGTATTACTGAAAAGTTATAAACTAAGCACTTCCAAAGAGGAACAAACTAGTATATAAGATCGTTGATACAAGAAATACCATACCAAATTAAATTGATTCTTGAGTATCTGAATTATCATTTATTTCTTTTTTTACTTGTATATATTTTTTCTAGTTATATTATTGCACCACTAAGCAGAAATGCTTAGCGCGATGGAATTGCTTCCTCATGCAGTGCAAGGTAAAACCAGATGGGTATCGTGAGATTTTTGGAGTCCAGATCTGCAGAAGTGTCAGAAGAGTACAAGATTGTCACCTCCTCAGCAATGCATGTAGATAGGGCTCATTTTATACATGTTATGTATATTGTTCATTCCTAGCACATTGTATATTATTTGTATATCTTGTACAAAATAAACTCATGTAATTAACCTATGAATTATGGAAGCTATTCAAAGTAAGTATTTTAGTATGTGAATTGAATTTGAGTTATAATGAGATTATACTTGTGAATATTGAGATATTGAAAATCTAATGAGATTTCTGAGAAATCTGGATACTGCATTGAGATACATTATGTTTGAAATTTTTGAGACTATTAAGTTTGAGAAATTGAGTATATACTGAAATTGTCTTTGGTAGGTTCAGTAGAACTGTTAGTCCAAATTACAGCCGACACTTTGTCGGATTATCGTTAAAATTTTTGAAATTTCCAACTTAGTTAGATTTTGATAAAAGTAAAAATAGCCTAAATCTTCAATAAAGCTTTTGAATAAATAAATCAAGGACTGTAATGAAATCAGATAAAATAGAGTGCTCCGGCACACTGAGTGGCATAACTTGCTCGGCTACACTGTAGTCGGGTAAGGGGTGTCACATTTAGTGGTATCAGAGCGCGGTTTAGGCGTTTCTGGACCTAGATAGATTGCATATTATGCATTGCATTCATAAGAGTCGAGGTGACACTAATACAGATCTGTATTTCTTGTTTATTTTAGGTTAAGGTATGGAATAAGAGAGTGAAGAGACAATGAGATAGCGAATGGAGATGAGAAGGAGACTGTATTTAAGATGAAAAAGGATGAGTACATAACTGTTTGAGGATAGGATTGAGACTAAGGAGAAAGTGAAGTAGGATAACACGGAAAGGTGAAGAAATAAAGAGGTAGTAGCTCCTTGGCTATTTACAATTGGGTAAATTTCGAGGACGAAATTTAAATAAGAGGGGAAGAGTTGTAACATCCTCCCGGTATCAACTCCGTACATTCTACTGTTCCGGTGACCGGTGTCGGTCCGGACAGCTAGAACGTCCGGAAAAATATTTAAATCAAAGTGAGGGACCATAATTAACTCAAATATTAATAAGAAAAATTTAGAAAAAATTTTAGAAATAAAATGCAACTAAGTCAAATGAGCCGGTGCCCAAGCGATGGGTAACCAGAGGTAAGTTGCGGTTCTCGCAACGAAGAGCCCTAGACCCGGGGGAAAAATTATAAAATAATTTTTGGGACTCCAGAGAAGGGTCATTGAGGTTCCCATGGCATTAGAATACCAAGAAAATATTTAGAAAAATTTTTCAATCGGTACAGACAATTTTGACCCGTTAAGCCAAACGGAGGGCATTTTGGTCATTTCGCCTTCAGAGGTGATTTTTGGCCGACTTGTCCAGTTAAGTAAATAATTAATATGACATAAAATATGAAGAAATATTGCTAAAAATTAAATTGAAATGTGGTAGAAAAGAAAAGAAAAGAAAAATGAAGGAAATTAGGGATAATGACATCACATGATGTCATTTACATACCCTCCACCAATCACCATTCAATAAGTCTTTTTTTAAACAATTAAAAGAGACAAATGGACTCAAAATTCTGCTGTTTCCTTCTTCTTCTTCAGCCAAAACGTGAATCTCTCCCTCTTCTCCCTCCATTGATTTTCAAACAAAAGCTTCATTTCTCATGCTTCCTCACCATATTTCCTCAAGACCCCAACACTAAAATGAATCCTTGGACCTAGAGGAAGTGTTTGGCAGCCAAGAGAGTACAAGAAAATGAAGATTTAACTTGGAGAAATCTGCCCTATAAGAGGTTAAAGTGAGGTTAGTGCCTACTTATATATATACTTCTTTGATTCCATGTTAGAAGCTTGAAATAAGTGAGAAATTGTAAATTAAATGAATAAAAGTTAAGTGTATGCATCCCTTGAATTTTTGGCAGCCCTAAGGAAGGATAAGTTTGATTGTTTTAATGAATTTAGAGTGGATAGAAATGATGTTTAAGGTATGAATATGCATGGATGTTGAACTAGTGTGCTAATTGAGGTTTATGGGCAAATTGAATTGGACATTAGGGTTTTGAGAAGTGAAAAATTGATTTGGCTTATGAAATTGTTAGAGCACATTTTAATGGTCAATTAGTGACCATTTTAGGTAAGTTGACCATATTATGGACTGAAAAATAGGATTGCAAAGTGAAGTTGTAGGCTGCCCTAGGACAGCAGCAGAGGGACTGAAAATTCAGTCCACTTGCACTGCCATAACTTTGGCTGTGTAGGTCCAATTGATTTTGGCCAATTGTACATGAAACTAGGCTTATAATGTCACATTTTTGCTGAAGAAACCATTCCCAAAAGACCAAAGCAAGAGGACCAAAACTTGGCCCCAATCCGGACACCCTGCAACAGCACCTGCAGAAATGACCAAATGAACAGTAACTGTTCATTTGGCCATAACTCACTGTAGATTTGGTCAATTGACCTGAAATTTTTACAGAAACAAGTTAAGACATAGACAAACAACTTTCATGAAGAAACATACCCCAAATTATGACCAGAACCAAATCAAATCTTTGAGCAAAGTGAAGTTTACTGTACTGAGATTTCCAGAATTTTCATTTGAGCAGTAATGTTTGGATGGCTATAACTCTCTCTAGAAAACTCGGATTTAGGCGATTCTTGAACCGATGGAAACCTAAGGCATAGTAGAACATTTAATATGCAGAAAGTTAGACCAAATTATGAACTTAACTTGGTCAAATTACTGACCAAAGTTGGACCAAAATCTGCCAAAACCCAAAATTTCAGCAGGAACAGTACACGTGAACAGTAAACTTATTTTGGCTATAACTTGAGCTAAAAAACTCCAAATGGAGTGATTCAAAAAAGGAAATTCAACTAGACAAAATAAGCAACATTTTCTATGAAGGAAGTTTTGTCAAATTCCAACAGTAAATCGACCAATGAAATAGTGCAACTTCGGAGCACCAAAACCGAAAATTGGCAATTTTTCCAAAATGACCTAAGCTTTGAGAAAGTGACCAAAACCAACAAGTTTTAAATGAAAAATGTAGTATGTTTGAAGTGCCAAAGTCAATGTACATATTTTCTATGCAAAAGTCAACATTTTAGTTGACTAATGAAGTGAATAGTGACATGAAAACTTGAAATAAGCTTGGAAATGGATTTGGTAATTGATTCCAACAAGTTTTAAATGCAAAATGTGGTACATCGGGAGTGTTAAAACCAATGTACCTATTGTCTATGCAAAAGTCAACATTTTTGTTGACCAATGAGTTGAATAGTGACACCAAAACTTGAAATATAAAATTTGTAATTACATAAGTAGATTCTTGAATGTATAAATGAGAAAGGAAAAATGTTTTGAATACAATGGTACATGTGAACCATTGTTTAGAATTGTGATCAATATGAATAACATAATGAATGGATAAATAAACCATATTAATGTATGAATGAGACATTAGTTCTCATTATTGTAAAGAGGAGAAGTATTTTGAGTACAATGGTATAAAAGAATAATTGATGTGAATTGTGATCATATAAATGATCAAATGAATGTATGAATTATGATTGAAATTTATCATGAAAAAATGAAGTCATAAAGCACAATATATTAACATTTTAAAATATCAAATGCCCTAGTATACCTAACAAGATTGGTTTGGATAGTTTGGCATGCCAATAGGGTATTGTGTTAGCAGTACTGCGAAAGGCTTTATGCCTGTATTCATGGCTTTTATGCCCGTATTCATGGCTTTTATGCCCGTATTCATGGCTTTTATGCCGATTATGTGATATTATGGCTTTTTAGCCATACTGACTGCATACGTGGTTGACGTTCTGCGTCCCATGGTATGACGGCCCGAGGAACCGCGGTGTCCAGTGCCAACGACCCGTTATCCAGTCCAGTCGTCTAGTATAGGTTACTTGGGCAGTCAATTAAAGTATTATTCAATTCAGGCAGCTAAGTTAAGTTAAGTATAATGAAAATCCAGTACAATTAAATTAAGTATTGAATGAATAAGCAAAAGAGATTAGCAAAAGAAACATAACAAAAATATAAATTGCGTAACCGCATGGACTTGAAATACAATACAGATAGAATAAATTATATACATGCTAGTATTACTGAAAAGTTATAAACTAAGCACTTCCAAAGAGGAACAAACTAGTATATAAGATCGTTGATACTAGAAATACCATACCAAATTAAATTGATTCTTGAGTATCTGAATTATCATTTATTTCTTTCTTTACTTGTATATATTATTTCTGGTTATATTATTGCACCACTAAGCAGAAATGCTTAGCGCGATGGAATTGCTTCCTCGCGCAGGTACTGAAGGTAAAACCAGTAGACTGTCGACTGAGATTTTTGGAGTCCAGATCTGCAGAAGTGTCAGAAGAGTTCAAGATTATCACCTCCTTAGCAATGCATGTAGATAGGGCTCATTTTATACATGTTATGTATATTGCTCATTCCTAGCACATTGTAAATTATTTGTATATCTTGTACAAAATAAACTCATGTAATTAACCTATGAATTATGGAAGCTATTCAAAGTAAGTATTTTAGTATGTGAATTGAATTTGAGTTATAATGAGATTATACTTGTGAATATTGAGATATTGAAAATCTAATGAGATTTCTGAGAAATCTGGATACTGCATTGAGATACATTATGTTTGAAATTTTTGAGACTATTAAGTTTGAGAAATTGAGTATATATTGAAATTGTCTTTGGCAGGTTCAGAAGAACTGTTAGTCCAAATTACAGCCGACACTTTGTCGGATTATCGTTAAAATTTTTGAAATTTCCAACTTAGTTAGATTTTGATAAAAGTAAAAATAGCCTAAATCTTCAATAAAGCTTTTGAATAAATAAATCAAGGACTGTAATGAAATCAGATAAAATAGAGTGCTCCGGCACACTGAGTGGCATAACTTGCTCGGCTACACTGTAGTCGGGTAAGGGGTGTCACAAGCAGAATTGAAGGAGTTGAAGGTACAATTGCAAGAACTACTTGAAAAAGGGATTCATCCGCCCCTTGGGGAGCACCAGTATCGTTTGTTAAGAAGAAAGATGGCACTCTCCGCTTATGTATTGACTACCGGTAGTTGAATAAGGTGACAATAAAGAATACATATTCATTACCTCGCATTGATGATCTGTTTGGTCAGTTGAAAGTGCAGCTGTGTTCTCCAAAATTGATTTACGCTCTGGTTATTATCAGTTAAAAGTACAAGAGCAGAGTATTCCAAAAACTGCTTTCAGAACTCGATATGGCCACTATGAGTTTCTGGTAATGCCATTTGGGTTAACTAATGCTCCAGCTGCTTTTATGGCTTCAAACCATATCTCGACCAGTTTGTGGTGGTGTTTATTGATGATATTTTGATATATTCGAGGAATGCAGAGGAGCATGACAGACATCTGCGGATTGTACTACAGACTTTGAGGGAGAAACAGCTATATGCCAAATTATCGAAATATGAATTTTAGCTTAAAGAAATCTCTTTTTTGAGACATATTGTGTCAAGGAATCAAAGTAGATTCTAGCAAGGTAGAAGCTATCCTTAATTGGAAGCCACCCAAGAATATCACAGAAATTCACAGTTTTCTAGGTTTAGCTAGATACTACCGCTGATTTGTGAAAGGGTATTCTATGTTGGCTTCTCCACTGACCAAACTGCTTCAGAAAGATGTGAAATTTCAGTGGACGAATAAATGCCAGCAGAGTTTTAATGAGTTGAAGAGGTGTTTAACTGAAGCTCTAGTCCTTACTTTACCTACACTGGGTAAAGAATACACAGTTTATAGTGATGCTTCTCACAATAGGTTAGGCTGTGTACTGATGCAAGATCGAAATGTCATTGCATATGCATCACGCCAGTTGAAACCGCACGAGAGGAACTATCCGACACATGACTTGGAGCTAGCAGCTATTGTTTTTGCTCTGAAGATCTGGAGACATTACTTATATGGAGAGAAGTGTTATATCTACACAGATCACAAGAGCTTGAAGTATTTGGGCACTTAGAAAGAATTAAACTTGAGACAGAGGAGATGGTTAGAACTGATTAAAGACTATGATTGCTTAATAGACTATCAGCCAGGGAAAGCAAATGTGGTGGCTGACGCTTTAAGTCGTAAGACTATGGCAAGTTTTAGAGTTTCCCCTTTGTCCATGGTACATGAGTTGAAAGCACAGCATGCCAGTTTGGAGATTGATGATGAGGGACAGACAGTAGTTGTATGGCATGTACATCCAGTGTTCATAGATCAGATTAAAATGACTGCTCAGAATGATAAAAAATATCAGAAGCTACTAAAAGAAGTCTAGCAGGGCAAAAAACCTGAATTCTCTGTGAGAGATGATGGTTTATTGCTACATCAGGGTAGAATGTGCATTCTATTGATGTAGAATTAAGACAGATCATTATGAAGGAAGCACGTGAGTCTCCTTTTGCTATGCACCCTGGTGGAACTAAAATGTACAGAGGGCTGAAAGAGCATTACTGGTGGATGGGTATGAAAAGGGATGTAGCTGATTTTGTCTCTAAATGCCTAACTTGTGAGCAAGTGAAGGCAGAACATCAAGTACCAGCTGGTTTATTACATCCATTGTCAATACTAGAGTGGAAATGGGAATGCATAACTATGGATTTTGTGATGGGACTTTCGAGGACACAGAATAGCCGTGATGCAGTATGGGTTATAGTTGACAGACTTACCAAGTCTGCTCACTTTCTGCCAGTCTGGATGGACTATAGCCTGGAAAGATTGGCCAGATTGTACATAGATGAGATTATAAGGCTGCACGGAGTGCTAGTATCGATTGTATCAGACAGAGATCCTAGGTTCACTTCTAGATTTTGGGGTAGTCTTCAGAGAGCCCTAGGAACTAGATTGAACTTCAGCACGGCATTCCACCCATAGACAGATGGCCAGTCTGAGAGGGTAATTCAGATCTTGGAGGATATGCTACGAGCTTGTGTGATTGAGTTTGAAGGTAGTTGGGATACACACTTGCCTTTGATTGAGTTTGCTTATAACAACAGCTACCAATCAATCATTGAGATGCCTCTACATAGAGCTTTGTATGGCAGAAAGTGCAGAACTCCCCTATGTTGTGATAAAGTAGGCGAAAGAAAGATGATTGGCCTAGAAATTTTTCAGCAGACAGAGGAAAAGATCAGATTGATCAGAGATCGACTCAAGGCTGCATTAGACTGTCAGAAGTTCTATATTGATTTGAAGAGAAGAGATATTGAATATGTAGGGGGTGATAAGGTATTCCTCAAAGTTTCTCCTTAGAAGGGGAAACTAAGTGTAACACCCTCACTGTAGCAATTCCATGCATTCTACTATTCTGGTGACCGGTGTCAGTCCGGACAGCTAGAACTTTTGGAAAAATATTTAGACTAAAGTGAAGAGTCATAAATAACTTAAATAATAATAAGAAAAATTTAGGAAAAATTTTAGAAATAAAATACAATCAAGTTAAATGAGCCGGTGTCCTAGTGATGGGTAACCCAGTGGAAAGTTGCGGTTCTCGCAGTTAGAAGCCCTAAACCCAGGAGAAAATTCATGAAATAATTTTTGAGACTCCAGAGAAGAGTCATTGAGGTTTCTATGGCATTAGAATGCCAAGAAAATGTTTAGAAAATTTTTTCAATCGGTACAGATGATTTTGGCTCAATAAGCCAAACGGAGGGCATTTTGGTCATTTCGTCTTCGGAGATTATTTTAGACCGACTTGTCCGGTTAAGTAAATAATTATTATGACATAAAATGTGAATAAATATTGCTAAAAATTTAATTGAAAATGAGCAGAAAAGAAAAGGAAAGAAAAATGAAAGAAATTGGGAATTATGACATCACATGATGTCACTAAAGCACTCCCACCCAATCACATTTTGACACCTCATTATAAACCCATTTAAAGGAGTTAAATGGGTTAATAAATCAAAAGGAAATCGGCTCACTTCTTCCTCATTCCAGCCGTAACACACCCTCTCCCTCCCTTCCACCATTAACAAACTTCACCCAAGCTTCATCTCACTTACCAAATCACCTCAAAAGCCCATCTTCCCTTCATAAAAACTTGTCATTACCACTAGATCAAGCTTAGGGCAGCAATTAGAAGAAGAAAAAGTGAGGTTTACCAAGCTTAGAAGTGAAGCTCCAAAGAGGTTAGTGCACTAACCATACCCTTTATATTTCCTAGGCATGAAAAGCATGGTTGATTAAGTTGAAATGGCATGAAAAGAAAAGAAAACTTCGAATATGTTGAAGTTTCAATTTGTGGCAGCCCTAGGAAGTAAATGAATTTGATGGTTTTGATGATTATGTTTTATTTAGTAAAGATGATTAATGAAGTTTAAGGCATTAGAAATCGAATTGAATGGATGTATGATTGAGATTAAAATTATAAGTTAGGGTTTTGACCTAACTTAGTTTTTGTATTATTGCTTAGAATTTGATGATGTTGAGATGATTTAATGACCATTAGAAGTGCCAAATATGTCAAATGAAGTTTGTGGAGTTGGGAGAATTGAATTTGGGAGTGTTGATTCTTATGCAGGAAATTCGGACCTTTGAGTCCAATGTATTGTTTGTGCCATAAATGGAGTTGTATAGGTTCAATTAGTGCAAGGCCAATTGGACATGAAACTAGACACATAATGGCACAATTTTGGTGAAGAAACCCTACCTAGAAAACTAAACTAAGTTGACCTAAAAATTACCCTAATCCGGGTGACTTGCATTCTGCTTGGGCAAAATGACCAAATAAACAGTGTTTATTCATTTGGTCATAACTCAGTGTAGAAAGGTCCAATTGACCTGGAATTTTACCAGCAGAAAGCTGAGACATAGCCCTACAACTTTCATGAGAACACGAATCCAAATTTAGACCATAACCTAGTCAAATTGCCAATCAAACTTAGGTCACCAAATCTGGCAGAACCAAATTGCCCAGAAATTCTAGGTACAGGTCAATTTGGCCAGTTATGGTAAAATGACCATAACTTAAGCTACAAAACTCCAAATGGAGTGATTCAAAACAAGAAATGTAACTAGACACAATAAGGAACAACTTTTATGAAGACAATTTTGTCAAATTCCTACTGTACAAATGACCAATGGAACAGTAAACCTAGGATATGAAATTTCAAAATTTTGAATAACATAAGATAAGCTTTGAAATGGTATTGGAAATCAATACCAACAAAAATAAAATGCAAAATGTGGTATCTTGGAGAACTTAGGTTCAATAAATTTATTATTTATTAAAAAGTCAATAATTTTAGTGAATAGTAATGTGAATAGTAGTACAAAGATACAAAGTGAAAGAACTAAATTGGTAGTAGAAATTAAGGTATGAAATTTGGAATCCATGAAATGTTCATGGATTACATGGAATAGAAATAGTAATTTATATAAATGACTTAATTAACATTTAAGTTATGTGAATATATAATTAAGATTTGTATTCCCATTATTAGTAGGTCTAATAAAACATGAGTGATACCACTTGAATATGAAATGAAATTAACCTAGATGGATTGTTGAGACTTATACTCCCGACACCAATGGAGTTCATAATTTATTAGCAATACAACTTGAAGTATGGAATGTACTTGTCACATCCTACCCCTCTGTAAGGCATAACATGATTGTCACACCCTACCCCTCTGTAAGGCATAACATGATCCCGTAGTATACCTAATGAATTACCAACTTCGTCTACTGATAACCCATTAAATACACTACAAGGGATTTTAAAACTTTTCGTACTTCTTTTACAGTGGTGAGCACTATTTACAGGTGTTAAAAACCTTTTTGAACTGAAGTGATAGAACTAACACATTTGAATTATTTGGAATTTCTGTAAAAATTTTGGCAGAGTGCCATCTGTATTTTGGATAAAACAGTTCTTCAGAAAACCTGTAAAAAGCACTTCAATATATTTCCAAATCTCAACTCCAACATATTTCTCAACACAACATATTTCTCAACTCATATCCACAGTGATTTTTCAAAGACTGAAATAAAGAAATACAGTACAATTTTTATAAGCCAAAATATCTCATAATTTACTTTACAACTTCAATGTACAATTTTAATTTACAACTGCTCAAAATCAAAAATAATATGTACATACAGTGAACATACATTACAGTACAAAATGCAAAATGTGGTATACTCAATATACCCGATAATCTCTCGCTAGATGTACTAGCAGCCTAGTCTGCCGCCCTGTCCATCTGTCTACCTGCGACAGCAATGAAAAGTTATCGCTGAGACAATGTCTCAGTGGTGCACAACATTAACCAAATACAACTTTAAATCAAAGTTCATAAATCATATGAATGATAGATACGTAAAACCATAGTTAAATTCAAGATAATGAATGTCATAAGGAATTTAACACAATATCACAATAAATCTCAGTAATCAAAACGTAGTTAAATTCAAAAGACAGTGAATGTCAATAAGAATTTAAACTTCATTTCACAAATTATCAAAGCTCATAATAATACAATTTAGTCGAATAATTTAAGAACACAGTGTTGCCAATTCATTCACAACTTAAGCCATGACACAAATTTCTGATCAATGCCGCGTTGTACACCACGACAAAGCAATCACAACCCCACTAATCGAAATTAATGAGGAAGGGAGCTAGCTATATAATAAGTACTCATCCGATCACCTCAACTGGTAAACCAGAGAGGGAGAAAAATAAACGATCACGACTCCATCAATGGAGAAGGAAAATAAATGATCACAACCCCATAAATGGAGAAGGAATGATATAATACTGTCATGCTAAGTGTGAACACAAAATCAATTCCAAACAATTTATTCAAATGATTCGTGAGAATCCAATAAATTTCTAAAGTCATAAATTCATTCACAAAATGGCAACACAATTCATAATTAACTTCAAATTTTCACAAATCACACTAAATCAATTTTTCCACAGTTTAAAACCATTTACAATGCTTTTCAAGCAATAAGTATCCATTCAAACACATTTCCATAATTGAAAACAATAATATACAAATAGTCATAATTTATTTCAATTGAAAAATTCAAAAGAAATAACTGTTGTGCACAAACCTCTGATAACTGTCTCCTGGCCTTGACTCAGTGTTTCCTTCCCTTTCCCTAAGTCTTTGCTAACTGAGAAACACAATTTGAAGTGTTTCAGTACTCATTTAAACTGTCTCTAACGATAATGCTTGATAATTAATTCACTGAATTCTAATATTTTCTTAGTCAATCTAATATGTCGACCCTCGATGCATTCTAGGTAAATTAGGTTTTAATGTTATTAATATGTCACATTCGATAGTATTTTAGAGTTGGTACATGTTACCAAGTTCATTTCCGTGTATACTGCATTTTCTTGCAATTTGCTGGATTCCAGGATACTAGTTTGACCTAGCCGGACGACCTAGTTCCCTCTGTTTTTGGGTTTTGGTCAAAACTAAAAACTTGTATATCTATGTCTTATGGAACGCAGGGCAAATGTTTAGGTCATTCTGAGTTATGTAGACCATGTTATGGTCATTTTACTATTGCTGGTCAAATTGCACCAAAATTGGTCATTTTAGGTCATTTTAGGTTCGGCTAGTTTTTGGACCCAAACTTGTGCAAGCTGTTTGACTTGCTTATGGTCATTTCTGGGCTTTGGTGTCTTCATAAGACTTGTAGATATGGGTATTAACTATTCATGGTCAAAATTTCAGGTCAATTGGATCTGTTTTGAGTGAGTTATGGCCTAAACACTAACTGCTGCCCAAATGGTCAATTTTCAGGCCTCAATTGCACTTAATCCGGATTTGGTCATTTTTCAAGCTACCTTGCAAGCAGAATTTTGGCAAGCTTCCTTCATGAAAGTTGGCACATTTTGTGCCTAGTTTCACCTCCAATTGGTCTCATACCAATTGGAGCCACACACTTAAAGTTATAGGCCTAAAACACAAACTGCCTTATTGCATTTCTTTCATACACATCAAGCATCACTTTTAAGACTTACCAAACTTAACATTCAAGCCAATTCTAGTTGTACCATGACTTAAACATAATTCACAACACATTATAGGTTATTTTGGCAGTTTATAATTACATTCAATGTGCACCATAAAGTGCAGAATTTATCAACTCATTTACAACAATTCAATCACCTATTCATGCTCATTTACATGTCCCACTTCACACCACCATACACACACTCAAAATGCCATAACAACCAACACATTTTAACATCATTATTTCATAAACCAAGCATGAATTCCAGCATTCTTCAAGAGTCAACAACCTGCTGCAATGGTGCCTTTACATTCCATAAATTTCCAAGCTTCAAATTTCAATTCACATTTACCTATACTAAGTATACATCACCCAAACAATTTCCTATACAATATACATTTAATCAATCATTTAATTCACCATTTACAAGCAAAAATAAACTGTCTTTAAAGTGTTTCCATGGCTACCAAAAGTACACTTCCCCATTCAACATCAAACTTCAAAAATCTCTCCATAAATCAAACACCCATAACATCCTTACAAACTTTAATTAAACAATAATCAAAAGCACAAACTTACCACTTTGGAAATTCTTCAAAACCTCACCAAAACTATTTAAAATTGCTATCAAACTCTTCCTTGTGATGTGGGGATAAACTTTAATGAAGCAACCTTGGTGTTTGGAGGTGGAATGGAGGAGATGTGGGAGCTTGAATCACATGCGGCAATGGAGGATTTGGGAGCTCTTCACTACGGCAATGGTGGTTTTGAAGGTTGAAGATGAAGTGTGAGTAGAGTAATCTGCCCACTTAATGCATATTATAATCCTTAGTGGTCCACTCACATAAATTAAATCATATTATATGTTTTAATTGATAATTACTCCATTTACCTTCCATTTTTGCTATTTACATTAGGTACCCCTAAATTAATTTTTCATTATATTTTCCAAGTGTAATATTATTTATTTTTAATGGACATTTAGGTCAAAAGACAACTCAGGGTGTCAAATGACCACAATACCCCTGTTTGGGTTGCATTCCCGATTTTTCGGTAACACCGAGTTTTGTCCATTTTTTGATTTATCACTTTTCTTTGTACTAATTATTTAATTTTTTTTTATATTTCTAATGATATTTATACTTCAATAAATATTTATTTGAGTCCTAAAAATATTTTCCAGGGTTCCCCGCAGTCCAGGGCTAGCTAACGGTCCACGCCGTGACTTCCCGGTGCGGTCACCCATCGCTAGGGTTCTCGGCTTGCTTAACTTGATTGCATTTCTTTACTATTACTTTTCCTTTGTTTTTCTTGTATTCTCTTTTCTTGTATTTCATTATTTTATGTCTTCTCACTCATAACGAAGTGTAGTTCTAGGCATCCTAGCTGTCCGGACAACACTGGTTACAGGAACAGTAGAACGCACAAACAAACATAGGGGTGTTAGAATTCTCCCCCCTTTAAAATAAATTTCGTCTTGAAATTTTACCTGGCATTAGTCTCTGAACAGTTGTGGGTGCTGTCTCCTCATATCCTCTTCACGTTGCCAAGTAGCTTCCTGGCCTGAATGATGGTTCCACAGCACTTTAACCAGGTGTATCTGTTTGTTCCTCAGCTGCTTCACCTCATAAGCCAGAATTTCTATGGGTTCTTCTTCATATGAGAGGTATGGATTTACCTCAATCTCTTCAACCGATAGTACATGAGATGGGTCAGATCTGTACCTCCTTAACATGGACACATGGAAGACACTGTGTATCCTTGCTAGCTCTGGAGGTAATGCCAACCGATATGCCGATGAAACGAGGACCCACTCTTTCCATTAAAGGACCCACTCTTTCCAGAACCTCATATGGTCCGATGAAACGAGGACTCAGTTTCCCCTTTCTGCCAAATCTCACAATCCTCTTCCAAGGAGAAACTTTGAGGAATACTTTATCACCCACTGCATACTCAATATCTCTTCTCTTCAGATCAACATAGGACTTCTAACGGTCTGATGCAGCCTTGAGTCTATCTCTGATCAATCTGATCTTTTCCTCTGTCTGCTGAACAATCTCTGGCCCAATCATCTTCCTTTCACCTACTTCATCCCAACTACCTTCAAACTCTATCACACAAGCCCGTAGCATATCCTCCAATATCTGAATAACCCTTTCAGACTGGCCATCTGTCTGTGGGTGGAATGCTGTGCTGAAGTTCAATCTAGTTCCTAGGGCTCTCTGAAGACTACCCCAGAATCTAGAAGTGAACCTAGGATCTCTGTCAGATACAATTGATACTGGCACTCCATGCAATTTTACAATCTCATATATGTACAATCTGGCCAATCTTTCCAGGCTATAGTCCATTCGCACTGGTAAAAAGTGAGCAGACTTGGTCAGTCTGTCAACTATAACCCATACTGCATCATGACTCTTCTATGTCCTTGGAAGTCCTGTAACAAAATCCATAGTTATCCATTCCCATTTCCACTCTGGTAATGACAAAGGATGTAACAAACCAGCTGGAACTTGATGTTCTGCCTTTACTTGCTGGCAAGTTAGGCATTTGGAAACAAATTCAGCTATATCTCTCTTCATACCCATCCACCAGTAATGCTCTTTCAGCCCTCTGTACATTTTAGTTCCACCAGGGTGCATAGCAAAAGGAGACTCATGTGCTTCCTTCATAATGATTTGTCTCAGTTCCACATCATTAGGAACGCACACTCTACCCTGATGTAGTAATAAACCATCATCTCTCATAGAAAATTCAGGTTTCTTGCCCTGCTGGACTTCTTTCAGTAACTTCTGATATTTATCATCACTCTGAGCAGCCATTCTGATCTGATCAATCAACACTGGCTGTACATGCCATGCAACTACTGTTTGTCCCTCATCATCAATCTCTAAACTGGCATGCTGTGCTTTCAATTCATATACCATGGACAAAGGAGAAACTCTAAGACTTGCCATAGTCTTGCGACTTAAGGCGTCAGCCACCATATTTGCTTTCCCTGGCTAATAGTCTATTAAGCAATCATAATCTTTAATGAGTTCTAACCATTTCCTCTGCCTCAAATTCAATTCCTTCTAGGTGCCCAAATACTTCAAGCTCTTGTGATCTGTGTAAATGTAGCATTTCTCCCCATACAAACAGTGTCTCCAGATCTTCAGAGCAAAAACAATAGCTGCTAGCTCCAGATCATGTGTTGGGTAGTTCCTCTCATGCGGTTTCAGCTAGCGTGATGCATAAGCAATGACATTCCAATCTTGCATCAGTACACATCCTAATCCATTGTGAGAAGCATCACTATAAATTATGTATTCTTTACCCGGAGTAGGTAAAGTGAGGACTGGAGCTTCAGTCAAACACCTCTTCAACTCATCAAAACTTTGCTGGCATTTATCTGTCCACTGAAATTTTACATCTTTCCGAAGCAGTTTGGTCAGTGGAGAAGATAACATAGAAAACCCCTTCACAAACTGACGGTAATATCCAGCTAAACCCAGAAAATTGCGAATTTCTGTGATGTTCCTGGGCGGCTTCCAATTAAGGATAGCTTCTACCTTGCTGGAATCTACCTTGATCCCTTCAGCTGACACAACATGTCCCAAAAAGGAGATTTCTTTCAGCTAAAATTCACACTTCGACAATTTAGCGTATAGCTGTTTCTCCCTTAAAGTCTGTAGTACAATTCGCAGATGTCTATCATGCTCTTCTACATTCCTTGAATATATCAAAATGTCATCAATAAACACCACCACAAATTGATCGAGATATGGTCTGAAGATAGTGTTCATCAGATCCATAAAAGCAGCTGGAGCATTTGTTAACCCGAATGGCATTACTAGAAACTCATAGTGGCCATACCGAGTTACGGCGCTTTTGGAATATTCTGCTCTTGCACCTTCAACTGATAATAACCAGATCGCAAATCAATTTTGGAGAATACAGCTGCACCCTTCAATTGGTCAAACAGATCATCAATGCGAGGCAATGGATATCTGTTCTTTATTATCACCTTATTCAACTGCCGATAGTTAACACACAAGTGAAGAGTGCCATCTTTCTTCTTAACAAACAATACTGGCGCTCCCCAAGGTGACACACTAGGGCAGATAAAGCCCTTTTCAAGTAGTTCTTGCAAATGTATCTTCAACTCCTTCAACTCTGCTGGTGCCATTTTGTATGGCGTTATGGAGATTGGATCCACACCAGGCATAACATTAATTTCAAACTGCACTTCTCTTTCCGGAGGTAATCCTGAAAATTCATCAGGAAACACATCTAGAAAGTCATGTACTGTAGGGATGTCCTTCAATGCTGGACTCCCCACTTGGGTGTCTACCACATGTGCCAAGTATGCTTCACACCCCTTTCTGATCATTTTTCTGGCTAGTGCAGCCGAAATGATGTTTGATGGCAATAACTGCCTCTCCCCATGTATTACCACATCACTGCATCGAGGAGACCAAAAGTGGTATCTTGACCTATAGTCAATCATGGCATGATGCCTAGCTAACCAATCCATGCCCAAGATGATATCATAATCTCTGAAGGGCATTTCAATGAAATCAGACAGAAAAGTGTGTCCTTGGATCACCAAAGGACAATCCCTGTACATTCTATTAACCCTGACCTCCTGTCCTAGCGGACTTGTTACTAGCACCTTAAAGTCCATTTTTGTACATGGAACAACAATACAATCAATGATGCTAGCACTCACATAAGAATGGGTAGAACCCGGATCAAATAACACAAACACATCTTGATTAAAAGTTGAGAAGGTACCAGCCACAACATAAGATGTCTTGGCCTCTTCTCTCTGTCTCATTGCGTAAGCTTTGACTGGAGCACTGTCTTGCTCTGATTGTTTCACTGTACTTGGCTACCTGCTGGGTTACCTCTACCCCTGCCTCTACCTTTGCTGGGTGGTTGTGAACCTCTGATGACAGGGCTCTGAACTAACCCTTCAGCAGTAGTAGGAGGTGGTCCAACTCTACGGGCACTGGTGCAGTCCTTGGCAAAGTGTCCTCTACCTCCATAGTTATAACAGGCTCCTATGGCCTTGTAGCATACCCCACCATGATTTTTACCACAAGTTTCACATTGGTAGGAGGGTAGGAACTTGCAGTTGTTTGACGACTGGACCTTGGTGGTCTCTGCCTTGATGATCCACCTCTGTTACATCCCTAAGCTTGGGGCTCCTCAAATTCTTTTCTCTTTCTCAAATTACTGCTTGAGCTCTGACCCATAGGTTTCTCCCTCTTCTCTATTACATGTTGCCCTTGTGGGGGTTTGGAGTGCAGATTGGGCTTAGGGCGTGATTATCGACCATTTGTTGAAAGAAAGTGGCCATTTGCTAGGCCATTTGTACTGATAATTTGTACCCAGTAAAGCTGCTGATCGGGCCTTCGACACTTTGTGGAGCTGGGGCCTCAACTTGTACCTCAGCCTCTATCGGTTAATCGACTGAACGATCACCCTCTTCCATAGTCAATTCGAAGATCTTAGACCTCCTAAACAAGTAACACAAGGAGATTTCCTCCCATTAGTGCATATTTATAATGTAATGTACTCTTTGTATCAAACAATGACATTGAGCAGTTGTACTATGAAGAAAGAATATTCAAATTAAAGGTGAAAACAAAATTTAAAAACCTGGCTTTGATACCACTTAAACATGTCACACCCTACCCCTCTGTAAGGCATGACATGATCCCGTAGTATACCTAATAAATTACCAACTTCGTTTATTGATAACCCATTAAATACACTACAAGGGATTTTAAAACTTTTCTTACTTCTTTTTACAGTGGTGAGCACTATTTACAGGTGTTAAAAAAAGATTTTTCTGAACTCAAGTGAAACAGCTAACACATTTGAAGAAATAATAATTTCTGTAAAAATTTTGGTAAAGTGACATTTGTATTTTGAATAAAGCAGTTCTTCAAAAACCTGTAAAAAGCACTTCAAATATATTTCTCAATCTCAAACTCCAACATTTAATCAACACAATATGTTTCTCAACTCAAAACCACAATAATTATTCAATATTTTCAAAGGCTGAGATAAAAGAAATATAGTACAAATTTTACAAGCCCAAAATAGTTTACAATTTATTTTACAACATCAATGTACAATTTTAATTTACAACTGCTCAAAACCAAGAACACTATATACATACAGTGATCATACATTATAATACAAAATACAAAATAAGGTATACACAATATACCTGATGATCTCTCACTGAAGCATTAGCAGCCTAGTCTGCTGCTTGTCAGTCTGTCTACCTGCGACAGCAATGAAAAGCTATTGCTGTGTAAAATTTACTCAATGGTGCACAATAACAATTTGAAATGCGATATATAAATCTTTTACTGACAATTCAAATGACTGACAATTCCATTTCACAATTTACAAAGTTCAAATAATACAAATTTGATCAAATAACTGAGTAACACAATTTTGCCAATCAATAACACAATTTGATCAAATAACTGAATAATACAGTTTTGCCAATCAATAACACAATTTGATCAAATAACTGAATAATACAGTTTTACCCATCAATAACACAATTTGGTTAAATAACTGAAGAATACAGTGTTGCCAATCGATAACACAATTTAGGCCATGACACAATTTTTCCACACATGCCATGTTGTACACCACGACAAGACACACTCACCCCAATAATCGAAATCAATGAGGGAGGAAGCTAGCTAAATAATGAGTACTCATCCACACTCACCTCAGACTGGCAAGTCAAAGAGGGAGGAGCATAATGTAGCTATCAGAGCACTTGCAGGCGTTACGAATCGCCATCCCTGCAAGCTCATGAGTTCACTCGTAAGAGTTCCTAAGAATCGTAGGCGTTACGTATCGCCGTCCCTACTTTGCTCTGATAACACTAAACACATTTTATCTCAAAATTTCAACTTACAAAGTAGGCAACACAATAATTTCCAAATAAAATTCTCAAAGCCAAAACAATAAAAAATTATTCATAACTCATTTCTCCAAATAAATTTTCTAGTAAAAGCAGTGAATATAAAAAGTATTTTGCACAGACACAATTTAAAGCTATAATGTTTAAATAAATTTCTAAGTAGAAAATAAGAAATCAAAATTATTGTGAACAAACACAATTTAAAACAATAACATACAAATAATCATAATTTATTTCAATTGAAAAAATTCAAAAGAAATAACTATAGTGCACAAACCTCTGATAACTGTCTCTTGGCTCTGACTCAGTGTTTCCTTCTCCTTCCCTGAGTCTTTGCTAACTGAAACACACAATTTGAAGTGTTTCAGTACTCATTTAAACTGTCTCTAAGAATAAGGTTTAATAATTAATTTATCGAATTCTATTATTTTCTTAGTCAACCTAAGATGTCGACCCTCGATGCAGTCTAGTGAATTAGGTTTCAATGTTACGAATATGTCACATTTTATAACCTTTTAGTGTTGGTACATGTTACCCAATTCATTTCCATGTATAGTGCACTTTAGTGCAATTTGTCGGATTCCGGTATACTAATTTGACCTAATCAGATGACCTATTTTCCTCGGTTTTCGGGTTTCAGTCAAAACTACAAACTTGTAGATCTATGACTTTTTGCACGCGGGGCCAAATTTCAGGTCATTCTGAGTTTACTAGACCAAGTTATGGTCATTTTACTATTGCTGGTCAAAGTGCATCAAAATAGGTCACTTTAGGTCATTTTAGGTTCGGCCAGTTTTTGGACCCTAACTTGTGCAAGCTATTTGACTTGCTTATGGTCATTTCTGGGTTTTGGTGTCTTCATAAGACTTGTAGATATATGTCTCAACTATTCATGATAAAAATTTCAGGTCAATTGGACCTGTTTTGAGTGAGTTATGGCCAAAACACTAACTGCTGCCCAAATGGTCAATTTTCAGGCCTTAAATGCTCTAATCCGGATTTGGTCATTTTTCAAGTTACCTTCCAAGAAAAATTTTAATAAGCTTCCTTCATGAAAGTTAGCACCTTTTGTGCCTAGTTTCACCTCAATTGGTCTCATACCAATTGGAGCCACACACTTAAGGTTCTAGTCCAAATTACACACTGCCCTATTGCACATTGTCCATCACTCAATCAAAGGACACATTTAACATTATCAAGTTGCACATTCATGCCATTTCTGTTTTGTACCATAACCTAAACACATTTCACAACACATTTTTTGTCACTTTGGCAACTTATAACCACACTCAATATGCACCTTATAGTACAGAATTTACCAAGTCCAATTTACACACAATTTAACTACATAATATAGCTCATTTACATGTCCACATTCAAACCCTTATACACATACAGAAGCTGCCACAACAAGTACCATAATTTAACCATACAACTCCATAAACCAAACTATGAAATAACAATTTTTTGGTTCACAATTCAAGCTGCCAATTCGTACCTCACTTTGAATAAAGTTCCAAACTTCCAAATTCAAGTATACATTCACATATACTTAGTATACATCACCCAATTTATTCCTACACATATAAACACTAATCAACCCTTTAATCTACCATTTACAAGCAAGAATAAACTACCCTTAAGGAGTTTCCATGGCTGCCAAAAACAAACATCTCCCTTAATACATCAGTATCCAAAAATCTCTCCACAATTCAAGTACCCATAACATCCTCACAAACTTTAATGAAGCAATAATAAAAAACACATACTTACCACTTTGGAAACTCTTCAAAACCTCTCCAAAACTTGGCCTTCTTGTTGCCTATCTACTGCCCAAGGTGTATGGACAACTTTTAATAAAGGGAAGTGGAGAGAAAGAAACTTGGATCACACTTGCATGGAACTCTAAAACCATGCGGCAATGGAGTTTCTCTCAAGACCACTTTCGGCTGGTTCTAAGGTTGAAGAAGATGATGAATATTCTACCCAAGATGAAGATTAAGTGGTCCACTTTGGTGAGTGAGTGGAGCACTAAGTTATGTTTAATGTTTATTTATTCAAAAGTTTCATTTTCCCACATTTAACTCCCCATTTTTGCTATTTACATTAGGTACCACTAATTTAATTTTTCATGACATTTTCCAAGTGTAATATCATTTATTTTTAATGGACATTTAGGTCAAAAGACAACTCAGGGTGTCAAATGACCACAATGCCCCTGTTCGGGCTGCATTCCCAATTTTTTGGTAACACCGGGTTTTATCCGTTTTTCAATTTCTCACTTTCCTTTGTACTAATTAATTAATTTTTCTTTGATATTTCTAATAGTATTTACACTTCAATAGACATTTATTTAAGTCCTAAAATATTTTCCAGGGTTCCCCGCGGTCCAGGCCTAATCAACGATCCACGCCGCGATTTCCCGGTGCGGTCACCCATCGCTAGGGTTCTCGGCTCATTTAACTTGGTTACATTTCATTGCTATTATTTTTCCTTTGTTTTTCTTGTATTTTCTTTTCTTGTATTTCATTATTTTATGTCTCCTCATTAATATCTAAGTGTAGTTCTAGGCATCCTAGCTGTCCTGACAACACTGGTCACCGGAATAGTAGAACGCACTACCGAACTTAGGGGTGTTACAGTACTTTACATGAATTGATTGTTGAATGAATAAATGTGATAAAAGTGCCATTTGGGATTTAAGTTCCCATCAAGAGAGAAAGGAAAAATGTTTTGAATACAATGGTATATGTGAACCATTGTTTAAAATTATGATCAATATGAATAACATAATGAATAAATAAATGAATCATATTAATGTATGAATGAGACATTAGTTCTCATTATTGTAGAAAGAAAAAGTACTTTGAGTACAATGGTATAAAGGGATAATTGATGTGAATTGTGATTATATATATATGATCAAATGAATGTATAAATTATAATTGAAATTTATCATGAAATAATGAAGTTATAAAACACAATATATTAATATTTAATGATATTATGTGCCCTTGTATTGACTAAACATGTGTGTCAGATTGGATAGTTTGGCATGCCAATAGGGTATTGTTTTAGCAGTACTACAAATTTTTATGCCCATATTCATGGCTTTATGCCCGTATTCATGGCTTTATGCCCGCATTCATGGCTTTATGCCAACATTCATGGCTTTTATGCCCGATTATGTGTTATCATGGCTTTTTAGCCATACTGACTGCATACGTGGTTGATGTTCTGTGTCCCATAGTATAACGGCCCAAGGCATTGCGGTGTCCACTACCAACGATCCGTTATCCAGTTTAGTCAGCCTGTCGTAGGTTACTTGGGTAGTCTAATTTATTAAAAAGTTACGAATATTAGCAATTAAAAATGCTAGAAAGTAAATAAATGAGAAGAAGTTTTGGAATAAATCAGCTTAGCTCTAAAAATTTGCTCCTTAGAATGATTTGAAGTAAATTAAACTAGTTCTAAAAAAAAATTTTAAATATTATGAAATGATTGTAAACAACTTAGAAAGTATCAAAGACGTGATAAAAAGAGTACTAAAAGAATTATAACTTAAATAACATTACAAATGTGACTTTCATAAGAATATAAGTATAAGTATAAATTTAGATTTATTTGTACATTATATAATGATTATTGTAAACTTATGACAGAAGAGATTCTAGAGAGCAACATAAATGACGACAAATATATTGTATGGCAAATTTCATATGAACCCAGTAAAATTCTTGAGTATAGAAAATATGCTCCAAGTATTTTTATTTGTATACATTATTTCTTGTTATATTATTGCACCACTAAGCAGCAATGCTTAGCGCGATGGATTTGTTTCCTTGCGCAGGTACTGAAGTTAAAGCCCAGCGAATAATAAACAGAGATTTTGGAATCTGATCTGCAAAGTGTTCAAGGTTGTCACCTCCTCAGCAAGGCATGTAGATAGGGCCCATATAAATCATATTATGTATTTTGTACATTATTCATAGTTATTATTTGTAATGTAAACTATGAATTGTATGTTGAAATATGAATTATGGAACTGTAATTAATTTGTAGATCATGTAAATTATGAAATTATGTAATTATTTTGTAAATTATGTAAATTAATGAAATTTGAAAATTTTGCTTATGTAATTTGAGAACGTTTACATATGAATTGAGTATGAGTAGATTTATACAAATGAGTATGTGAATTACAAGAATTGAATGTGAGATGAATATGATGAGCATGAATGATATTTTTATTGTAAAATATTATTGAAAATTTCAAGCAGGTGAATAGTGAAATATGTCAACTAATAATAAAATAGGGGAAACTCTGCTGGTTTCTCCATAGAAAAATAATTGATAATAAAATATAACGAGATCAAATTATTAAAGGAATAAAGTAAGATAAGATAGGGTGCTCCGGCACCGAATGTAGCACGCTTCGCTCGGCTACACTGTAGTTGGGTGAGGGGTGTTACACTGAGTCCTCGCTTTATCGGACCATATGAGGTTCTGGAAAGAGTGGGTCCTTTGGCATATCAGTTAGCATTACCTCCAGAGCTAGAAAAGATACACAGTGTCTTCCATGTGTCCATGTTAAGGAGGTACAAATCTAACCCATCTCATGTTCTATCAGTTGAAGAGATTGAGGTAAATCCAGACCTTTCATATGAAGAAGAACCTATAGAGATTCTTGGATATGAGGTGCAGCAGCTGAGGAATAAGCAGATACCCCTAGTTAAAGTACTGTGGAACCATCATTCTGGCCAGGAAGTGAAAGAGCGGAAGCGTGAAAAACACAAGTTTATACCATTGAATTCAAAAATTTTCAGCTAGGGTCACATGCATCATGCAAGATTTATTTTTATCTATTTGATTTCAATGATAAATAACATATTAAAACTCTTTTAATATTTTTTTGGATTTGCATTTGCCATTTAAGATTTTAGAATTAATCAGACTAATTTTAGAACCCTAGATTAAATCAAGAATAAACACACTAACCTCTTGATGCATTGCAGTGTATTTGCGCCTTTGAGATTCGTCTTCAGGACACCGGATGTTGACCCTCTAGCTTTTCCACACCAAGAACACCTATGGAAGCCCTTGAACAGCTTCTAAAGCTTTTTCTATTATTTAGAAAATCAAGTTCTTCCTTTTAAGAGATTAAAGATGTAAATAGGACACTAGAAACGATTTCCAGTATTTTTAATTCAAGAGATTGTTTGCTAATCTCTTGGAATAAATGAGAGATGAAGAGGAAGAGAGAATATGAGTCTCAAGGGTGGCGGCACACAATGGGAGGCAACTGCTTGTCTTTTTATTTTTTCATAACAACACTTATATAGCTAGGTCACCACTTAAACCCTTGCCACATGTCACCCTTTGATTGGTTCTAGGTTTAATATACCCAATCACATTGTGCCAAGTGTCAAACCTATATTTAATCTTAATTTTAATCATCTTACATGATTAAAAGACATTTGGCAAGCTTATGTGTAATTCCATGTGTCACCATCTCATGGTGCCACATGTCACCCTGTGAAATGACCAAAATGCCCCTGTGTCTTAATTTTGAGTTCTTAACCCAAAATAATTATTTCTCTTCTTCTAATCAATTTATATCAAATATAAATTAATTAATTAATCTCTATTAATTAATTTCTCATTAATTAAATTCATATTTAAACACTTTAAATATAAATTTAACTTATATTATACATCCAATAATCTAGATTTGGTTTCAAGTCATGCTAGGGACTTTGCAGTTTAATTGCAAACCAAACCTATTTAATTAATTAATTAAACTCTTTAATTAATTAATTAAATTATATTTAATTAGGTGATAACTTGTGCATGTGTGTGACTTACTAGGCTTATCACTAATTGGCAATGAGATATGATATCAACTCTTAATATTATCAGAACTCTTTCTCACCATAAATGATTTCTCTAAATCATTTTATGCACCTCATAGACCATGGTTAACACCTAGCATAGCATGCCATGGCCACCCAATTAGTAATAAGGTTTACCTTAAATGAACCTATAATCATATGTTACCATGCACTTGAATCTCTTTGTTACAAAATCCCAACTCAAGCTGGAGTTATGGTTTATGTCAAACTCCATTTGCTATGAATATTATGTTCTCTTTTAATTCCAGTTCTTCATTAAAAAGAATTTTCTCATCAAAAACTCTTTTCTGATTAAATATATCTGTCCTGGCCTCGAACTTGAAACATCAAGAACAATTAAATGAACATAGGATTTTATCTCTATTTACTTAGAGGAACAGATTCCATCTTGATCAACACCTACCTCCATATATAACTAGTAGGAGCCAACACATGCCCATATACCCACACACAGTATAAGTATGAAAGCTGTATCAAACTCAAACTACCTATATACAAGATAACTATGCTATCTCAGGTCTAAAGATTATATGCACTGATATGATTTATGACAAAACATTGACAAGAGTAAACTCCAAGTGCTTGTCATAAGTGTTACTGGTTCGGCCTGCTTATCATTTATAAGTGCCTATCATGTTTATCATATGGCATGAGACTCACCATTCCATCTTATTTATATCTCATATGAATAACTTAGAAACAAACATGAATACAATTTTTCTGGATAAGTCATGTCCTTATTATGAAGTATCCTCGATTGTAAACCTATTTATGATACTTGTACTAGAAATACTGTCACTCATATTCTTAACAACTTAAGAATAGAATTTCTAACAAAATATCAATGGACATTTTCTATTACACATAAATATCTTATGTAAACGGAAAAGTGGAAATGCCTTTTATTAATAAAAATATGTACAAGATACATACTAAATGATATGCTCTAGGGCATACTACTAACAGGAAGCTACTTGGAAACGTGAAAAGGACATGAGGAGACAGCACCCACACTTGCTCAGAGACTAAAACTAGGTAAAATTTCGAGACAAAATTTATTTTAAGGGGGGGGGGGGGGAGAATTGTAACACCGCTATATTCGGTAGTGCGTTCTACTGTTCCGATGACCAGTGTCTATCCAGACAGCTAGAATGCCTGGAACTACACTTAAATGTTAGTGAGGAGACATGAAATAATGAAATACAATACAGTAGAATACAAGAAAAACAAAGGAAAAATAAGAGTAATGAAATGTAACTAAGTTAAACGAGCAAAAAACCGTAGCGATGGGTGATGTGACACCCCTTACCTGTGTACAGTATACCCGAGTAAGTAATGCCACACGGTGTACCGGCACACTCTAATATTCCTCAATTAATTTATATCATGCTTTTGCATATAATTTATGAAATACAATTTATTTAAACCATTTATCAAAAGTATCATTCATTTAAGGTTCCGAAAATTTTAAAGAAAATTCGGCGGAGTACCGGCTAAAAATGGAGAAAACCGTTCTTCGGAACCTGTTAAAAACACTTCCAATATTTTTATTCCATCATCTCAAACTCCAATATCCAAAATCTCAATAATATTTCTCAATAGCAAATTCGCAATAATATTTTCATTTCACAAACATCCATTTCTCATATACAAGCGATAAATACATGCTCAAATTTTTGCATTCATAGTCATAACTTTCATTATTTACATGAACATCAAAATATATTACATGAGTTCAAATACATATGAAAAAGTAAAAATCTGCTACAAAATATCAAAATGACAAAATGACACCTAGTGCCCTACCAATGCACTGCAAGTAGTGAGGTGACACGGACACTGCGCAGAATTGCAGGATGGACTCACCCAGTCTGTGGTCTACTGGGCTCACGACCAGGATCTCCAGTACCTATGCGTGGCAAAAGCAACGCGCTAAGCAATAATGCTTAGTGGTGCAATAATAAAATAACAAGAAATAACAGATATAAATATGTATTGCATGTACATGTTTTGTTTGTCATGTATTTGTATATCCATTCATTTATTTCTTCTACATTGCTCATTTTCATTCATTTGGTTGCCCAAGTAACCTACACTAAACGACTGGACTGGATAACGGGTAAACTGGCACTGGGTACCTAGTACCTCAGGCCGTCACACCATCGGTCACATATGCATCTCCCGGCAGTGCAATGAGCGGCTAACAAGCTGTAAATAATATCAGGCACAAGGGCAAGTCTCAATACAAAGTCAGAATGGCTAAAAGCCATGAAATCACAGAATGGCATATTGCCATGTGCAGTACTGCTAACTGAACCCTAATGGCATGCCAAACTATCCAAACCAATCTTGTTAGGTATACTAGGGCATTTGAAACTTTTAAATTCTTCAATTTGTGAATTTCAAATTTTTGGTGTCACTATTCATCATTGGTCAACAAAAATGTTGACTTTTAGAATAAAAATGTGTACATTGACTTTGGCACTCCCAACATACCACATTTGGTGTTTAAAACTTTTTGGCATTAAGTGTTAATACCATTTCAAAGTGTAACTCAACACAAGCAGAATTTTCAGTTTTGGTGAGTCAACTTCACTGTTCCATTGGACACTGTTACTTTGGGAATTTGAAGAAATGTAAAAAATAAAAGTTGTTCCTTATTTTGTCTAGTTTAATTTCCTTTTTTGAATCACTCCATTTGGAGTTTTGTAGCTCCAGATATGACCCAAAAACCCAGGCTGGCCGGATTTGCATTCTGCAGAAAATACCATATCTACAATAGCATGAAGAGTGACTGCCATAGCCATTTGGGTTAGGTTCTGGCCATAATTTGGGGTAGGTTCCTTCATGAAAGTTGTTTGTCTATGTCTTAACTTGTTGCTGTAAAATTTCAGGTCAATTGACCAAATCTACAGTGAGTTATGGCCAAATGAACAGTTATTATTCATTTGGTCAATTCTGCAGAACTAGCTGCAGGGTATCCGGATTGGGGCCAAGTTTTGGTCCTCTTGCTTTGGTCTTTTGGGCATGGTTTCTTCAGCAAAAATGTGCCATTATAAGCCTAGTTTCATTTCCAATTGGCCAAACTTCAATTGGACTAACATAGCCCAAGTTATGGCAGTGCAAAGGGACTGAATTTTCAGTCCCTATGCTGCTGTCCTAGGGCAGCTTACTCCTTCTCTTTACAATCCTATTTTTTAGTCCATTTTATGGTCAACATACCTAAAATGGTCACTAATTGACCATTAAAATGTGCTCTAACAATTTCCTAAGCCAAGTCAATTTTTCACTCTTCAAAACCCTAGTTCCATTATAGGTTTTCACAACACCTTAAATACTAGCTCCTTCAACAATCACATGCACACATGGTTTAAACTTGGTCTATAGCCCACCTTAAGTCCATCAAAACAATCAAAATAATTCCTTCACAAGGGCTGCCAAAAATTTATAGTATATATACACATAATTCTTGTTCATTTTAGTTGCAATTCTCACTCAATATAAGTTACAATTCATGAAAATAAGAAGTTTTAAGTGTCTAATGCACTAACCTTGATTAGGGCAGATTTTTCCCAAGCAATTCCTTCACTTTCTTGGCTTTTCTTGGCTGCCAAACACTCCAACAAGGTGTGGGGGTAATTTTTATTGAAGGGATCTAGGGTTTTTGGTGCAAGATAAGCAAGGTTTCAAAGCTTGGAAGCTTAAACTATGGTGGAAACCCTCTCTTTTCTCTCTCTACGTTTTTGGCTGGTTTTGGGGAAGGAGATGGCTGCTGGATCTTTGATGAATTTATTCTTCAATTTGTCTCTTTATTAGTTAGTCAAATAAGGGCTTAATTGTGATTGGTTGGTAATTATAAATGACATCACCATGATGTCATAAATAGCCCTTTTTCCTCAATTTCTTTTCTTTCCTCCACTACTCAATTTCAATTTAATTTCTAGTAATGTTTATTCATATTTTATGTCATATTAATTATTTACTCAACTGGACAAGTCGGCCAAAAATCACCTCTGAAGGCGAAATGACCAAAATGCCCTCCGTTTGGCTTAACGGGTCAAAATTGTCTGTACCGATAGAAAAATTTTTCTAGGTATTTTCTTGGCATTCTAATGCCATGGGAACCTCAGTAACCCTTCTCTGGAGTCCCAAAAATTATTTTATAATTTTTCCCCCGGGTCTAGGGCTCCTCGTTGCGAGAACCGCAACTTCCCTCCGGTTACCCATCGCTTGGGCACCGACTCATTTTACTTAGTTGTATTTTATTTTTAAAATTTTTACTAAGTGTTTCTTATTAATATTTGAGTTAATTATGGTCCCTCACTTAAGTTTAATTATTTTTCCGGATGTTCTAGCTGTCCGGACCGACACCGGTCACCGGAACAGTAGAATGTACGGAGTGGTTACCGGGAGGGTGTTACAACTCTTCCCCTCTAATTTAAATTTCGTCCTCGAAATTTACCTGATGCAAACAGTTGAGGGAACTGTTGCCTCATCGTCTCTTCACTTTCCCAAGTTGCCTCCTCAGTGTTGTGATGCCTCCAAAGCACTTTCACCAGTGGAATCTGCTTGTTCCTCAATTCTTTTACTTCCCGAGCCAGGATCCGTAGAGGTTCTTCTTCATATGTCAAATCCGGTTGTATTTCAATTTATTCTCTGGAAATGACATGTGAAGGGTCTGAACGGTATCTTCTAAGCATAGACACGTGGAACACATTGTGGATCTTGTCCAGCTCTGGTGGTAAAGCTAGCCTATAGGCCACTGGACCCACACGTTCAATGACTTCATATGGGCCAATGAACCTAGGGCTCAACTTACCTTTTCTTCCAAACCTCAACACTTTCTTCCATGGTGACACCTTGAGGAACACTTTGTCGCCAACCACATATTCTATTTCTTTCCTCTTCAGGTCGGCATAAGATTTCTGTCTGTCTGAGGCAACCTTTAAGTTGGCTTTGATTGATTTCACCTTCTCCTCAGCCTGTTTCACTGTGTCCGCCCTACCAGCTTGTCTTCGTCCAATTCAGTCCAAAGACACCTGAGTTCTACATTTTCTCCCATACAGTTCTTCATATGGGGCTATTTGGATTCTAGCTTGGTAGCTATTGTTGTATGCAAACTCGCTGCTGGGAGGTATCTATCCCAACTTCCTCAAACTCAATGACACAACTCCTCAAAGATATCCTCAAGGACTCGACAAATATTACATGTTATTATTATCATTTCATTCTATATTTGTATCAATTTCATGGGTTTCAATTGTTTACCGATTACTCTTTCGATTGCCCATCCGTCGAGGATGGAAAGTCAGGTTGAAATGGAGTTGTGTACCCAAGGACTCATGCAACTTCTTCCGAATCTCGATGTAAACCTTGGGTCTCGATCGATATGATAGAAAGTGGAATTCCATGCGCCTAACTATCTCACCGATATACACTCGCTAACTTCTCCAGTGAGTAGTCAGTCCTAACTGGCAGAAAGTGTGCTGACTTTGTCAATCTATCCACTATTACCCATGCTGCATCATGTTTCTTCTGGGTGAGAGGTAGACCACATACAAAATCCATGGTGACCCGATCCCATTTACATTCGGTATGCGTATAGGTGTAAACCTGATGGAACTTGGTGTTCTGCCTTGACTTGCTGACATGTCAAGCATTTAGTCACATAGTCAGCTATGTCCTTTTTCATACCAGGCCACCAATACTGGAGTTTCAGATCATGATACATCTTTGTACTTCCTGGGTGCATAGCATATACACTAGTGTGTGCCTCTTTTAGAATACTGGTCTTCAATTCCCCATCATCCGTACACACGTCTTCCTTTGTAATACAGACACCCATCCGCTTTCACCCCATAGCCGCTGCTTTTCCTCCGAGATTTTACTCATAATAGCCATTAACTTTTCATCCGCTTTGCCCATCTAAAATCTGGCCAGAGCAGTTTGGCCTCACTAGCAACTCACCAAAATAGCTCCATCTCGAACCAAAGATAGACGGGCATTCAATGATCTCAAAGTCACATGGATTTTCTGCTCAAAGCATCAGCAACTACATTTGCCTTCCCAGGATGATAGTCAATCACACAATCATAGTCCTTCAGGAACTCAATCCATCGCCTCTGTCTAAGGTTGAGCTCCCTCTGAGTTGGCAAATATTTTAGACTCTTGTGGTCTGTGTAAATGTAGCACTTTTCACCATACAAGTAATGCCTCCATATCTTCAAGCATAAGATAATTGCCGCAGCTCTAGATCATGGGTAGGGTAATTCTGCTCATGTGGCCTTAGTCACTGGAAGCATAGGCGAT
Organism: Hevea brasiliensis; assembly: GCF_030052815.1. Lineage (NCBI taxonomy): Eukaryota > Viridiplantae > Streptophyta > Magnoliopsida > Malpighiales > Euphorbiaceae > Hevea > Hevea brasiliensis. The sequence continues at coordinate 54,533,042 of NC_079499.1, forward strand.
CACTTTCCCCTCTTGCATCAATACACACCCTAACCCATTATGTGAGGCATCACTATAGACCACAAAGTCCTTTACGGACCGTGTGTTAACACCGGTGCCTCTGTCAACATAGCCTTCAATTTCTTAAAGCTGTCCGACACTTGTCATTCCAGTCAAATCTGACATTCTTGTGTAACAACTTGGTCATTGGAGCAGCTATTAGGGAAAATCCCTTCACAAATCTTCTGTAATACCCAGCTAGCCCCAAGAAGCTTCTGACCTCAGTTGTATTCCTGGGAGGCTTCCATTCCATCACTGCTTCTATTTTCTTGGGATCCACCCTAATCCCATCAGCTGACACTATGTGTCCAAGGAATGCTATCTCATTCAGCCAAAAGTCACACTTGGACAACTTAGCATACAGCTTCTTTTCTCTCAGGGTTTGCAGAACAATCCTCAAATGCTCATCATGTTCTTCCCTGGTCTTGGAATACACCAAAATATCATCAATAAAGACCACTACGAACCGATCTAGGTATGGATGGAAGATACGGTTCATAAGGTCCATAAATGCTGCTGGTGCATTTGTTAGGCCAAAGGGCATCACCAGAAACTCATAATGCCCATATCGGGTCCTGAATGCAGTCTTTGGCACATCTGCATCCTTCACCCTCAACTGATGATACCCTGATCTGAGATCAATCTTAGAAAATACTCCTGCTCCCTTCAACTGATCAAACAGATCATCAATTCTAGGCAACAGATATTTGTTCTTCACAGTCACTTTATTCAACTGCCGGTAATCAATACATAGCCTCAAAGTCCCATCCTTCTTCTTTACAAACAGCACTGGAGCTCCCCATGGTGACACATGGGCGTATGAACCCCTTATGCAGCAACTCTTGCAATCGAAGTTTTCAACTCCTCAATTCGATGGGTGCCATCCTATAAGGAGCAATGGAAATGGGTGCTTTGTACCTGCGTTGTCTCAATAGCAAATTCGACTTCCCTTTACGGTGGCAAACCAGCAACTCTTTAGGAAATACTTAGGAAGTCTCTCACACTGTGGGTATGTCACTCAAGTTTGGCTTAGCACGCCTAGTATCCACCACATGCTAGGTAGGCTTCACGACCTTTCTCATCATTCTTCTTGCAATCTGTTTGAGATGACATTGGACAAGAAATCTGTCCTTTCCCCCACAACTGTGATTTCATTACCCTCTGGAGTTTTCAGAGAAATCCTCTTCAATTTGCAATCAACTATTGCCTGATGACATGACAACCAATCCATTCCCAAAATCACGTCAAACTCGTGGAAGGGCAACTCAATCAGGTCTGCCAAGAATTCATACCCTTGAATCCTTAACGGGCAACCTTTGTATACCTTGTTCACCACTACACTGTGGCCCAATGGATTAGTGACCAGAATGTCTTGGTCACTCTCCCCTACTAGTATCCCCCTTTCTACGGGTAGGTTGATGCAAATATAGGAATGAGTGGATCCTGGATCCACCAATGCATGCACAGGAGTATTGTAGAGGGAGAACGTACCCCTGATGACGTCCGGGGCATCTTGCTCCTCCTGAGCTCTCAGGGCATAATTTCGCGGTGGTCCATTGCTCGGCCTCTCTGGCGCTCGAGATCTTGGCCTCTATGATGGTCCAACAGCCGACTTGCCGATTTTCTACCTCTGTAGTGCGAGGCAGTGCATGCGCTTGTGTTGGAGCAGCTGTAGTAGTTCTGCGTGGACAGTTTCTCAGCTGATGCTCTATCGACCCACATCTCAAGCAGGCACCAGTTACTCTCCAACACTCCCCCTTGTGCCATTTAAGGCAGTGTGGACATGCAGAAGATGTTGGGGCTGGTCCCCTGAACCCCATCCACGAGAGGCGCCCACGATGGTGTGGGTGACCTCTCCTAGGGGTGAGCGTGGCTCTGGCCCCGAGGACCGACCTTGGCCTTGTAGTTGAGCTGAACTCTATACAGGAGGACCCTTAAACTTCTTCCCAAATCCAGGAGCGGAACTAGACTGACCTGGTCCCCTCTTCTGCTGTCTATCCCTTCTGGTCTGTTCACTAATTCTTACTTTTTCCACCTTTATTGCAGCTTCCACTAACTTGGTAAATTATGTGATTCCCAAGGCAGTGAGCTGGATCTTGATGTTGTCATTTAGTCCCTCTTCAAATCTCTTGCATCTTTCAGCTTCATTTGGGACTATCTCCCTTCCATAGCGGCTCAATCTTACAAATTCCTTCTCATACTCAGCCACTGACAATTGTCTCTGCCTCAGGTTAATAAATTCTCTTCTTCTCTCTTCCAGGTATACAGTACCCACATATTTCTTCTTGAACTCAGAGAGAAAGAAGTCCCAAGTTCTGACTTACTGCACTTCACTGAACACGGTGTCCCACCACTCATATGCATCATCTTGCGGTAAAGAGATGGCGACTTCGTGTTTTGCTGGAGTGCGGTGGAGTTGTTTTAGTACTCTGCACTGCATTCAACCAATTCTACCGCAACAGAGTCATCTTCTCTCTTGCCATAGAAGTCCACACTCCAAACTTCCTTAGCCTTTCAGTGTGATTTACTGTGTGGAGCTGGTGGTGGTGGTGGTGGTCTTTGGCATTACCTGGCCATTTGTCTGAAGAAGTCGGCCATTTGTTGGAACATGGCCTGTGGAGGCTGAGCAGGCTCTGCTTGAGCTGGCGGAGTAGATTCTCTCATGCCCCCAGTCTCAGCTGCTGCAGGTGGAGCATGACTCTCCACTTCCTCCTCAACGGCTCTCTGAGATGAAGGATCCATATCCTATTCAAAATAAGAAAGATAAACAGATCTGCGTTAGTGTCACCTCGACTCTTACAAATGCAATGCATGGTATGGACTCAATCTAGGCCCAGAAACGCCTAAACCATGCTCTGATACCACTAAATGTGACACCCCTTACCCGAGTAAGTAATGCCACACGGTGTACCGGCACACTCTAATATTCCTCAATTAATTTATATCATGCTTTTGCATATAATTTATGAAATACAATTTATTTAAACCATTTATCAAAAGTATCATTCATTTAAGGTTTTGAAAATTTTAAAGAAAATCCGGCGGAGTACCGGCTAAAAATGGAGAAAACCGTTCTTCGGAACCTGTTAAAAACACTTCCAATATTTTTATTCCATCATCTCAAACTCCAATATCCAAAATCTCAACAATATTTCTCAATAGCAAATTCGCAATAATCTTTTCATTTCACAAACATCCATTTCTCATATACAAGCGATAAATACATGCTCAAATTTTTGCATTCATAGTCATAACTTTCATTATTTACATGAACATCAAAATATATTACATGAGTTCAAATACATATGAAAAAGTAAAAATCTGCTACAAAATATCAAAATGACAAAATGACACCTAGTGCCCTACCAATGCACTGCAAGTAGTGAGGTGACACGGACCTTTGTGAAGCTGCAGGATGGACTCACCCGATCTGTGGTCTCACGGGCTCACGATCGGGATCTCGGTACCTACGCGTGGCAAAAGCAACGCGCTAAGCAATAATGCTTAGTGGTGCAATAATAAAATAACAAGAAATAACAGATATAAATATGTATTGCATGTACATGTTTTGTTTGTCATGTATTTGTATATCCATTCATTTATTTCTTCTACATTGCTCATTTTCATTCATTTGGTTGCCCAAGTAACCTACACTAAACGACTGGACTGGATAACGGGTAAACTGGCACTAGGTACCTAGTACCTCGGGCCGTCACACCATCGGTCACATATGCATCTCCCGGTGTGTACCTTGAGCGACTAACAAGCTGTAAATAATATCAGGCACAAGGGCAAGTCTCAATACAAAGTCAGAATGGCTAAAAGCCATGAAATCATAGAATGGCATATTGCCATGTGCAGTACTGCTAACTGAACCCTAATGGCATGCCAAACTATCCAAACCAATCTTGTTAAGTATACTAGGGCATTTGAAACTTTTAAATTCTTCAATTTGTGAATTTCAAATTTTTGGTGTCACTATTCATCATTGGTCAACAAAAATGTTGACTTTTAGAATAAAAATGTGTACATTGACTTTGGCACTCCCAACATACCACATTTGGTGTTTAAAACTTGTTGGCATTAAGTGTTAATACCATTTCAATGTGTAACTCAACACAAGCAGAATTTTCAGTTTTGGTGAGTCAATTTCACTGTTCCATTGGACACTGTTACTTTGGGAATTTGAAGAAATGTAAAAAATAAAAGTTGTTCCTTATTTTGTCTAGTTTAATTTCCTTTTTTGAATCACTCCATTTGGAGTTTTGTAGCTCCAGATATGACCCAAAAACCCAGGCTGGCCGGATTTGCATTCTGCAGAAAATACCATATCTACAGTAGCATGAATAGTGACTGCCATAGCCATTTGGGTTAGGTTCTGGCCATAATTTGGGGTAGGTTCCTTCATGAAAGTTGTTTGTCTATGTCTTAACTTGTTTCTGTAAAAGGTTCAGGTTAATTGACCAAATCTACAGTGAGTTATGGCCAAATGAACAGTTACTATTCATTTGGTCAATTCTGCAGAACTAGCTGCAGGGTATCCGGATTGGGGCCAAGTTTTGGTCCTCTTGCTTTGGTCTTTTGGGCATGGTTTCTTCAGCAAAAATGTGCCATTATAAGCCTAGTTTCATGTCCAATTGGCCAAACTTCAATTGGACTAACACAGCCCAAGTTATGGCAGTGCAAAGGGACTGAATTTTCAGTCCCTATGCTGCTGTCCCAGGGCAGCTTACTCCTTCTCTTTGCAATCCTATTTTTCAGTCCATTTTATGGTCAACATACCTAAAATGGTCACTAATTGACCATTAAAATGTGCTCTAACAATTTCCTTAGCCAAGTCAATTTTTCACTCTTCAAAACCCTAGTTCCATTATAGGTTTTCACAACACCTTAAATACTAGCTCCTTCAACAATCACATGCACACATGGTTTAAACTTGGTCTATAGCCCACCTTAAGTCCATCAAAACAATCAAAATAATTCCTTCACAAGGGCTGCCAAAAATTCATAGTATATATACACATAATTCTTGTTCATTTTAGTTGCAATTCTCACTCAATATAAGTTACAATTCATGAAAATAAGAAGTTTTAAGTGTCTAATGCACTAACCTTGATTAGGGCAGATTTTTCCCAAGCAATTCCTTCACTTTCTTGGCTTTTCTTGGCTGCCAAACACTCCAACAAGGTGTGGGGGTAATTTTTATTGAAGGGATCTAGGGTTTTTGGTGCAAGATAAGCAAGGTTTCAAAGCTTGGAAGCTTAAACTATGGTGGAAACCCTCTCTTTTCTCTCTCTACGTTTTTGGCTGGTTTTGGGGAAGGAGATGGCTGCTGGATCTTTGATGAATTTATTCTTCAATTTGTCTCTTTATTAGTTAGTCAAATAAGGGCTTAATTGTGATTGGTTGGTAATTATAAATGACATCACCATGATGTCATAAATAGCCCTTTTTCCTCAATTTCTTTTCTTTCCTCCACTACTCAATTTCAATTTAATTTCTAGTAATGTTTATTCATATTTTATGTCATATTAATTATTTACTCAACTGGAAAAGTCGGCCAAAAATCACCTTTGAAGGCGAAATGACCAAAATGCCCTCCGTTTGGCTTAACGGGTCAAAATTGTCTGTACCGATAGAAAAATTTTTCTAGGTATTTTCTTGGCATTCTAATGCCATGGGAACCTCAGTAACCCTTCTCTGGAGTCCCAAAAATTATTTTATAATTTTTCCCCCGGGTCTAGGGCTCCTCGTTGCGAGAACCGCAACTTCCCTCCGGTTACCCATCGCTTGGGCACCGGCTCATTTTACTTGGTTGTATTTTATTTCTAAAATTTTTACTAAGTGTTTCTTATTAATATTTGAGTTAATTATGGTCCCTCACTTAAGTTTAATTATTTTCCGGACGTTCTAGCTGTCCGGACCAGCACCGGTCACCGGAACAGTAGAATGTACGGAGTGGTTATCGGGAGGGTGTTACAGGTGACCACACTAGGAAGTTGCGTCATGGACCGTTGACTAGCCCTGGACTGCGGGGAACTCTGGAAAAAATTTTTAGGACTTAAATAAACATCTATTGAGGTTTAATTGACTTAGAAAATTTCAAAGAAAAATTAATAAATTAGTACAAAGAAAAACCGATAAAAATCAATGTTACTAAAAAATCGAGAATACAACCCGAGGAGGGGCATTTTAGTCAATTGACACTCCGAGTTGGCTTTTGACCTAAATATCCATTAAAAATAAGTGACATTCAAGTTTGAAAACCCCATGAAAAATGAAATTGCAAATGAAATGTATAAATAAGGAAAATTAGGGGGTAAGAATTTGAATAATTAAAAGTTGAATTAAATTAATGTTATTCCTACATTAGTGGACCACTAAGCACTTTGTAAAGCATTAAAAATCTGGTATCTTCTGCTAATATTCTGCAACACCATCTTCTTCCTCAAAACCTCTCTTGGCCGAACCCATTTCATTCCAAAGTTCTCCCATGGCTGCCTCACAACTAAGCTCTCTCTCTCCATGATCCAAGCTTCCATTTGTTAAAGTTCCTTCACTAAAGTTGTTCTACACAACTTGAGCAACATTTTGGGAACAAGAAATAAGAGTTTTGGTGGAGTTTTGAGGAAGTTCATAAGAGGTAAGTATCCATTTCTTCATCCTTTCTTTATTAAAGTTTGTGTTAGTGTTGTGTTGAGTTGACTTATGGAAGAAATTGGAAGAATTGATGAGATAGGGAGGTTTTCCATTTTTAGTAGCCATGGAAGTTCAAAGTGTTTAGCTTGCTTTTACATGTAATTGATGGGAAATCATGTTGATTAAGGTCATAAGATGTTTTAGCCAATGTATTTTATGTGTATGTGTGAATTGAGCAATTGAAATTAAGGGTTTGAAAGATAAATTCAATACCTTAGTAAACTGCCATCTTTGAGCAGCCTTTAAACTCATGAATTTATGTTTGATATCATGAAACTTATTGATGAATTCTAATGGTGATGATTTAGGGGCAATATGTATAATTGATAATGGAAGTTATATGTAATAATTGGGAGTGTTATGTGTATACATTGTTATGAATGGACTTTGTAATTTAGGATTATACTTGGTGTATTAAAGGTCATAGTATTCTACCCAAATTGACTATAAGGTGAAGTGATAAATGAATTTGGTATGGTACCAAATTAGAATTGGTATGAGAAGTTTAAATTTGGCAAGTTGAATGTATATGTGATTGGAGTTTGAGGAAAGTGTAAAGGGCAGTATGCATTTCAGTCTATAACCCTAAATGTGTGACCCCAATTGGTATGAGACCAATTGGAGGTGAAACTAAGCACAAAATGTGTTAAGGGCACAAAATGTGCCAACTTTCATGTTGGAAGCATACTAAAATTCTGTCCGGAAAGGGACACTAAAACTGACCAAATCCAGATTGGTAACATTACAAACCTGAAAATTTACCATTTTAACAGTAGTCAGTCTTTTGGCCATAACTCACTCAAAACAGGTCCAAATGACCTGAAGTTTATACCGTTGGAAAGCTTAGACATAGGGCTACAATTTTGGTTAAGACACCAAACCCATAAATTACCATAAGTAAGTCAAAATGCTTGCACAAGTTCGAGTATAAAACCTGCCAGAATTGGAAGTAACCTAAAAATGACCTAAGTTCACAATAAAAAAGCAATTTGACCAGCAATAGTAAAATGGCCATAACTTGGTTTAGAAAACTCCAAATGACATGAAATTAGAGCCAAAATGTTACTAAGACATAAATCTACAATTTTTCTCTTTTGACCAGAACCTAAAAACCAAGGGAAACAAGATATTTAGCTAGAGCAATCTAGCATATAAAATCTGGAAAATGACAATAAAATGCAATAAGCTTTAAAATGAAATTGGTAACATATACCAACACTTAGAGACTATAAAATGTGACAAATTGGGAACATTAAAATTGACTCACTTAGAGTGCATCAAAGGTCGACATTATAGGTTGACTAATAAAAGTAATAGTATTAATAAAATTTAATTATTGAACCTTATTATTAGAAATAATTTAAATAAGTACTGAAACACTTTAAATTGTGTGTTCCAGTTAGCAAAGACTCGGGAAAGGGGAAAGAACCACTGAGTCAAGGCCAAGAGGCTACTCATCAGAGGTTTGTGTACAACAGTTATTTCTTTTGAATTTTCAATTGAAATAAATTATGATAATTTGTATGTTATTGCTTAAATTGTGGAAAATTTGTTTGAATGAAATTTGATGGATACTTATTGCTTGAAAAAAATTGCAAATGGTTTGAAACCACAGCTATCATGTATATTTGATTGAATTCCTCGCTAGCTTGTCTAGTGGGATGTATTGGCTTTGAATTCCCTCTTGTTAGTAGTATGCCCTAGAGCATATCATTTAGTATGTATCTTGTACATATTTTATTAATAAATGGCATTTCTACTTTTCTGTTTATATAATATATTTATGTGTAATAGAAAATGTCCATTGATATTTTGTTAGAAATATTATTCTTAAGTTGTTAAGAATATGAGTGACAATATTTCTAGCACAAAGTATCATAAATAGGTTCACAATCGAGGATACTTCATAATGAGGACATGACTTATCCAGAAAGATTGTATTCATGTTTGTTCCCAAGTTATTTATATGAGATATAAATAAGATGGAATGGTGAGTCTCATGCCATATAACAAACATGATAGGCACTTATAAATGATAAGTAGGCCGAACCAGTGACACTTATGACAAGCACATGGAGTTTACTCTTGTCAATGTTTTGTCATAAATCATATCAGTGCATATAATCTTTAGACCTGAGATAGCACAGTTATCTTGTATATAGGTAGTTTTAGTTTGATACTGCTTTCATAATTGTACTTTGTATGGGTATATGGGCATGTGTTGGCTCCTACTAGTTATATATGGAGGTAGGTGTTGATCAAGATGGAATCTGTTCCTCTAAGTAAATAGAGATAAAATCCTATGTTCATTTAATTGTTCTTGATGTTTCAAGTTCCTGGCCAGGACAGATAAATTTATTCAGAAAAGAGTTTCTGATGAGAAAATCTTTTTAATCAAGAACTGGAAATAAAAGAGAACATAATATTCATAGCAAATGGAGCTTGACATAAACCATGACTCCAGCTTGAGTTGGGATTTTGTAACAGAGAGATTCTAGTGCATGGTAACATATGATTATAGGTTCATTTAAGGTAAACCTTATTACTAATTGGGTGCCCATGACATGCTATGCTAGGTATTAACCATGGTCTATGAGGTTCATAAAATGATTTAGAGAAATCATTTATGGTAAGAAAGAGTTCTGATGATATTAAGAGTTGATATCATGTCTCATTGCCAATTAGTGATGAGCCTAGTAAGTCACACACATACACAAGTAATCACCTATTTAAATATGATTTAATTAATTAATTAAAGAGCTTAATTGATTAATTAAATAGGTTTGGTTTGCAATTAAATTGCAAAGTCCCTAGCATGACTTGAAACCAAATCTAGATTATTGGATGTATAATATAAGTTAAATTTATATTTAAAGTGTTTAAATATGAATTTAATTAATGAGAAATTAATTAATAGAGATTAATTAATTAATTTATATTTGATATAAATTAATTAGAAGAAAAAAATAATTATTTTGGGTTAAGAACTCAAAATTAAGACACAGGGGCATTTTGGTCATTTTGCAGTGTGACACGTGGCACCATGAGATGGTGACACATGGGATTACACATAAGCTTGCCAAATGTTTTTTAATCATGTAAGATGATTAAAATCAAGATTAAATATAGGTTTGACACTTGGCACAATGTGATTGGGTCACTTAAACCTAGAGCTAATCAAAGGGTGACATGTGGCAAGGGTTTAATGTGTTAACCTAGCTATATAAGTGTTGTTATGAGAAAAATAAAACACAACCAGCAGCCACACTCCTTTGTCACGCCACTTTGGGGGTTTTTATCTCTTCTTCTTCATCTCTTATCAATTCAAAGAGATTAGCCATCAATCTCTTGAATTAAGAACACTAGAAATTGTTTCTAGTGTCCTGTTTACATCTTTAATCTCTTAAAAGGCAGAACTTGATTTTCTAATTAATAGAAAAAACTTTAGAAGCTATTCAAGGGCTGCCATAGGTGTTCTTGGTGTGGACAAGCTAGAGGGACAACATCTGGTGTCCTGAAGACGAATCTCAAAGGCGCAGACACGCTGCAGTGCATCAAGAGGTTAGTGTAATCGTTCTTGATTTAATCTAAGGTTCTAAAATTAATCTGATTATTTTAAAATCTTAAATGGCAAATACAGATCCAAAAACATATTAAAAGAGTTTTAATATGTTGTTTATCATTGAAATCAAATAGATAAAAATAAATCTTGCATGATGCATGTGACCATAGGTGAAAATTTTTGAATTCAATGGTATAAACTTGTGTTTTTCACGCTTCCGTTCCTTCAATTGGTATCAGAGCCACTATATTTGCCATTTAGATTGTTGATTATATGATTTAATTGTGTGTTTGATCATGAGATCAAAAGTTCATTGCTGGTTGTAAAGCAAATTGGCGGCATACCTGAAAAGACACCATCAATGGTGCGCATGGTTTGGCTTCCATGGGTGGTTTAAGGTTTGGCTTTTAATTCTGCAATTGTTGTATGATCTAAGGCCTATTCTTTGACTAATTAAAGTGTTTAATTAGTAGTTTTTATCACACAATTAAATTATGATTCAAATCAGAATTTTAAAAATTGTTTGAATGTGATTCAAATCTGAATTTTAAAAGTTGTTTGAATGTGATTCAAATCTGAATTTTTAAAGTTGTTTGAATCATATTTAAATCTGATTTTTTAAAATTGATTGAATAAAATTCAGATCTGATTTTTTAAAAAATGTTTGAATGTGATTCAAATCTGATTTTTTAAAAAATGTTTGAATGTGATTCAAATCTGAATTTTTGAAGTTGTTTGAATGTGATTCAAATCTGAATTTTTAAATTTGTTTGAATGAGATTCAAATCTGAATTTTTAAATTTATTTGAATCTTATTCAAATCTGGATTTTTAAGTTGAATATGAGATATTCAATTTAATTTAAGTATGTATGTTTTATTTAATTGTTAAATAGTGATATGCTTGATGGATGATCATGGACTATAAAAGACCAATGTGATTGGATTTATTTCTTTTATGTTTCTTTGGGATTGTAAATTAATTAATTTATTTTAATTTATTTTGGGCATGTATTATTAAGTTTGTAATAATTTTTGGATTGTAATTTCATTTATTTAAGTTCTTGTAAATTCGCCTTGGTATGCCAAGGATTACTATGTAATATTGGATTGCAAGAAGTTCAATGAGGTCAAGAGCATTGGTGGGACCAGTGGGAGGAATTCAAGATCAAGTGTTGATTATGTACTCCTTCAGCAACTCTTGTAAAATGAATGAATGAAATGCACCTAGGAATGCCCTGATTCAATTCTTGGTGGCTCAGAATTGAATCCCTTAGAAAGTCTATGATCATACCATATTTACTGCTTATCCATGAATGCATGAGATGTATGGGAATGTATGCAATTATATGATATATGCATGCTAAATGGATAATGTGCAAAGTGAGACCTTAATAGTAAATAGAATGACCATAAAATCTTCCAAACAAATGATTAAGTTGGAAATGCTATAATTAAAGTAATTATAACATAGGCCCTCCATTGGGGCAATTATTTTAAGAAATTTTAAATAGTTGCATAAGATGCAATTTATTTAAGAGATTTTCTTAAGAATAATTGTTAAGCATGAGATGTTGTAAATATGTAAATGGTTTGGTGGCCAATATTGGATGTACCTGAGGACATTAAAATTATTTGCATAATTACTGGCTCAATGGGATCAACTTAACTAATGCAAGATAAGTCAATAATGGATGTACCTGAGATTTTGAGCATTAGGGGTTAGGTAAAGGATTGAACCTCACATGAGATGTGATGGGCAAGGAGTTGCTCACTTATAGTTTATTGTAATTCCAATAACGGATGTACCTGAGGATGATCAATAGAATTATAAGAATTCAATCACCCACTAGAAATCCATCCAACTAGGATTTCCGTTTTCTACTTTGGAAGTGTAGGATTCGCTAAGTTAGTGGGAGGACCAATTTGATTAAAAGACCATAATCATTTTGGTTAATTACATGATACATTTATTAATTAATCAGTTATTTTCTGCAATTAATTTTCTGATAAAAATGAGCACAAAACAACCACCACCATCTAATATCCTTGCAAGCATACTTGATCACAATAGGTTGACAGGACCTAATCTGTCTGATTGGCTAAGAAATTTGAAACTTGTCTTGAACCTTGAACATATAGGATATCTTCTAGATTCAAATGTTCCTGGTCCCTTACCTCCAGAGGCCACATAAGAGGAACATGAAACTTTGGACAAGTGGAAGGAGCATGATATGAGAGCTAAGTGTTACATGCTTGCTTCCATGAGTAATGAGTTACAGAAGCAACATGAGAACATGCAGAGTGCGAGTGAGATCCTCCTTCACCTACAAGAGTTGTATGGTGAGCACAGCAGGAATGCTAGGTATGAGATATCTAGACAGCTATTCCGTATGAGGGACAGAATGTTGGGGATCATGTCCACAAGATGATTCGGCTGATTGAGCAGTTGGAACATCTAGACTTCAACATGGATTTCCAACTACAGACGGATTTGATCCTTCAGTCCCTTCCTGAGTCTTTTGGGAATTTTGTGACAAATTTCCATATGACTAAACAGGAATGCACTTTAGCTGGTTTACTCAACATGCTGGTTATTGCCCAAAAGAATATGCCAGGCAATAAAGGAAAAGAGGTAGCTTTGGTTGCATCTTCTTTTGCTGGAAAGTCCAACAAGAAGAAGGGCAATAAGAAAAAGAAACTTCAGATTCCTAGTCCTTCCAAGAAAATAGCTAAACAAAAAGGGAAGACCAAAGCTGACAAAGGCAAAGGAAAGTGTTTCCACTGCCAACAGGAAATTGTTTCCATTCCCAGTAAGAAAGTGTTTCCATTGGCCAGAGTATAGCAATCTAAATGAAAGTAATGCCGTGGTGAAAACCAACTCAAGTTCAAAATATATTTGGCACTTAAGGTTATGTCATGTTGCAGAAGATAGGATTACAAAATTGGAGAAAATGGGGATTCTATCCTTATTGGACTCTGAGCCTACTCCAACTTGTGAATCTTGCCTTCAGGGCAAAATGACTAGATCACCCTTTGTTGGACAGGGGCTAAGAGCTGAAAATATTTTGGAGCTAATACATAGTGTCGCAATGGGATTTTGCGGTCGCCCGGACGATCACTCACCGAAGTGGAAAAGAGTGAGGAGTCGCCACCTTAGTTTTGAGGGGAACTAAAGAAAACCATTTGAGAAGATAAATAAAGAATGAAACCACTTCAAGACAGAGATTCTAGGTTCGGGGTCCGTAAACGGGTGGGGAAGGTGTTAGGCACCCCACCTCGTCCCTTAATAAGGGTAGGTAGATTTAATTTTGCGTCCTTTATAAATTAGTTAGAAGGGCTCGGATGGGAATGTTAGTCCTTTTGGTAAAAGGAATGTTTGATTTTTCACTGATTAGGATCACCCAGATACATAAGTAAATGAGACAACCTTAGTGAATTACTTTTGCATGTTAATTTTACTTAAAAAGGAATGTTTTATTTAAAATTTAATTTAGAAGATCGGATAAGAACTCTCCCCCGATCCTCTTTTAGATATTCATTAAAATTTTGGTTGGGGATCGGATAAGGACTCTCTTCCGATCCCTATTAAATATTTATTAGAGATTTTAATTTGGGATCGGATAAGAACTCTCCTCCGACCTCTTTTAAGTATTCATTAAAATTTTAAGCTGAGACCGGATAAGAACTCTCCTCCAATCTCTATTAAGCATTTATTAAAATTTTAAGCTGAGACCGGATAAGAACTCTCCTCCGATCTCTTTTAAATATTTATTAAAAATTTTGAATTGAGGTCGGATAAGAACTCTCCTCCGACCTCTTTTAAGTATTTATTAAAATTTTAAGCTGAGACCGGATAAGAACTCTCCTCCGATCTCTTTCGGATTAGCAGGAGCCTGGAAGGGGCTTTGCCGATCTCCCGAATTTCAATTTCAGCTACATGTCATAAGAACCTAAAACTAAGGTTTCTGGCATTCAAAAATGCTGGAGGTTAGGTTTCTTGATACCCTATGACTAAATGGGTAATACTAAACTTGATTTACCGACCTTCCATGTTGTCATTTCACGCATACCTATTAATGTCCGATCTGTTTCGCTCTAGTTTATTTTGGTTTTATTCCTCTTCATGGTATCTTGCGAATTCCCGCTCACGTCGGCACTAATAGTTTGGCTATTTTCCGACGTGTTATTCAAGCTTTCTCTTGTAAAAGAGGCCCTTAAGTTGCAGATACCTATATTTTGCCCGACCACTTACACGCTACTAGGAGCTAAAAGCTCGTATTCGAAATGACGAAATTGACGAAATGATGGACCGATTACTAAAGAGATAATTCGAGAGTAACGTTCTTTGAGATTTTTCTTAGAATAAACTTAGAGTAAACCGCGACGTAAAGAGAACAAAGAAAGTGCGAAAAGTAAACGCAAATACTTAATAAAACAGTAATATGAACTCTTACCTGTGAGGAGCCAAATATATTGAAATAACTGAGGTGGTAAATAGTGATGAAGATGGCGGATTGATCAGCCTGAGAGTTGATGTCTGTGAGGAGCCAAATGTATTGAAATAACTATGAGGTGGTAAATAGTGATGAAGATGGCGGATTAACCACTGAGAGTTGATGTCTGTGAAACCGAGAGATGCTTTAGCTAAAAGTTAACCGGGTAAGAACCAGGTGGAAGGAAGTTGAGCTTGAACAGAAGAAAAGAAAGCAAAGATGACGAGAGTATGACCAGATAATGAACAAACTGGAAATGTAGAGTTCCAGTATTCAAAATCTTTTCCAAGAAAACACTCCTGAAAACTAGTTTCAAAAGTCTTTTTGATCACTACAAAACAGCAGAGTAACAAACTGAATGAAGTTTCAGAGTTCCTCCACGATAATAGCAGCCTCTTGTCTATATTTTTGTCCGTTCTTTTTCTCCCTTGAACAGTTTTTCATGCAGGTATTTATAGGAATCGGGTGCTCCCCATGAAGGGTCAGGATTCATTTTGAGGGAGATGGAGGGTCAAGATTTTGAAGTACATGATCGGATGTTTAGGAATTAAAGAGAATCAAAACGAATGGCTGAGATCGCTTCTCAAAATATTTGTCCTTTTCCTCTTTTAATCCGACGGTCTTGAATCCTCTTGTCCGGAATGATCTGAGGGCTGAGAGTGAAAAACGCTGGTATTGTCGTCTTCTCTTTTGATCCAAGGGTTCCGGATTCATCCTTACAAGTGAGATCAACGGTGGAGATTGGGATGTACAGGACTGTCATGACATACCGCACTGTCAAGATTAAGGCGATTCTTAGGCGTGCGGTGGAGATCTCGCTCGCCACGCTTTAACTACCTCGGCTCGATTCGATTTACGGTTATTGGAATTTGTCTTATTCTTTTTGTCTTCCGATCCTCCTAGCTCCTATTCCGATCTCTCATGCCGATCTCCTATCTCCGATCTCTTTTATCCCTTGATCGACCGATTCGGTCCAAGCATTAATTACATCTCGATTTTCAAGCGTCCCGCTTGCTTTCCGCCAAAGATTAAATGCCCATTTTCCCTATATATACCCTCGTTGATAGTGGCATTTCCTTCATTCGATTTTTCTCTCTTTCTCCTTGTTTCTTGGTTCTAGCTGTTCCGGGGAAAGTTCCGGCTACAACTGTGGTTTTGATCCTCTTCCGATGGAATTCCCTATTCCTCGACTGAAAATTTACGATCCCGGTGATTGGATGGTCCTAATTGACGATGGTGAGAGAACTGGATTTGATCAATCTGTATTGCGGACCTCGGTTGTACCGATCTCGAGTCGCTCAATCGAGTTCATTCGCTTCTCATCACATTGAGTGTTCCGGCAAATTCTGATCCACATTGGGTGTTGTTCCGACAATGATTAAGCTTCCGGTCGGCAATATCCTTGGGATCAGTTATAAACTGATCCTTAGATCACCTGGGAGTATCCTTGGGATTAGTTATAAACTGATCCTTAGATCACCTGGGAGTATCCTTGGGATAAGTTATAAACTGATCCTTAGATCAGCCTCTTCAGATAGGATTTTTCACCGATCTCTAGAGATCGTCCAAATGATGTAATTTTTCAATGTAATCAGATCTCTAGAGATCGGCCACATGATGTAGCTAGACCTTTATTGTAATCCGATCCCTAGAGATCGCCCAAATGATGTAATCCGATCTTTTGAGAATAAAGACTTTATTTTGTCGGTTATCATCTTATTTTTGCATTGATTATTTTCCGATCTCTACTGTGTTTATCCGATCTGGTTCTTTACCTGAATGACACTTAACTGATCCTTTATTCAAAATATTTAACTTATTATGCCGATCTCCAATTAACCGATCTCTGAACATTCGGATATTTGAGAGAAGTGTCAGAACAGCTGTCGAGTCTCACCAATCGATGCGCCGCCTAGAACCTCGCGAGCATTAAATGCTCGGACTAGTATAAATAGGGGCGGGAGGGTTAGCCAGTTGTTCTCTCATTTCATTTTCAGTCTCCTGCTCATAGCTTCGAAGTTCTCTCATTTTCTCCAGTTTCTCCGACGCCGATTAGACTCTGGTAAGGACTTTGATCTTCTTTTTTGTTTAAGTTCTTTGTTTCTTTTGAAAATGAGCGGTGCCGAAGGTCAGAGAGCGGCGAGCCCTCCTTCCATTGAGTTCTCTTGGTCATCGTCTGATGAAGAAGAGGCAGTCGGGCCAAGCGCGCAACCTGGACCCCTTAGGGTCCCTGCTCCAGGTCAGGGGCGGGTCGTACCATTAAGGCGTACGCGCCCTTCTTCAAGGAGAGAGACCCTTCCCATAGACGAGCTTCCGTCGGTTCTTCGGGAATCCGATCTGCAATCGTTTGTTCAAGAATACAACATTTGTCCTGATTCATATGAACTGATCAAGTGCCATGGCGATATTCGTGTCGATCACTCCTTTGAAGAGAACGACATAGTCATGGTGTATGAGGAACAGTTAAAGGCCGGTCTTCGATTCCCCCTGGATGACTTCTATAAGGAGGTCCTAAAACTTCACCGGGCGAGCATCGTTCAGATCCACCCTAACTCATGGCGGATTTTAGTAGCCTTCCGAGGCCTATGCCGAGCTAAGGGAATCAGACCTACGGCTAAGGTGTTCGCCGAGTTGCACCGGCTATCTCGCCGAAAGGACGATGACCACTGGTTCTTTCAGGCGAAGCCTCGCTATGGCTCTTTTCCGATCCGCCTCGTCTCTTAAGAATTAGAAGAATCGTTTCTTCATTGTGAGGAGCAAAGATCCGAGCCATTTTGAGGACTTCCCGCACTGGTGGTACGGGGACCTTTGCTTCCAATCACATCACCCCGAGCCAAGATGAAAGCCTAATAGTGATGGATTTGAAGAGTGAGGCTGCCACTAACAAGTATTCTTGTTTGGATGCGGTGACTGCCGAGCTGCACCATTGGACTGTTCAGCTGCTCACTGGCCAAGACCGCGAACTTCCGCTCTCTAACCTCGGCATCGGTATTTTCTATATCTCAATTCTCACGACCTTAGTGATCTCACTAACCTTTTCTTTGTGCAGGTATGGCGGGTGGTGAGGGTTCAAGGAAACGGAAGAAGGAGAGAGAGATCTCCCGGAAGATAAAGGAGATAAAGCGTTCGGAACGACTCCAAACGCTCGGTCACGAACTCCGGGAGATACAACGTGATCCTCCCCAACCTTTGGGTCCGCCGACCACTGAAGCTACCCGATCTCCTCCTAGATCGGAGGAGCAGCCTCCGCCTCTTGCAGTTGTTCCAAGCAGGGAAGGGGGGCCTACTCAAGCTTCTGGGAGGACCTCTTCTCTGGGCGCTCAAGTACTGATCGACTGCTTGAGGAATAATCGGATCACAAGGAGAACTCGATTTCGCCAAAGTCCCGGGTCTACCATCTTCTTTCCGAGGATCGGACAAAGTTATCCTGAATGGTCTCGACGACATATTGACTCGGACCATGAGCTTAAACGTGGAGTGTCCGTGAACGCACCATGATCCGAAAGGATTCACCGGGTAAGGAGATCGGAAGAAGAATCAGAGGTGGATTCCTCCGATCCCAACTCTCATCCGCCGGGATTATATATCTCAAGTCGAGGGACGGGCAAAGCTCCATGAAGCCAAGGCCGAACAGAATCGTGCTTTGGATGAGAGGGACCGTGCTCTTAAGGAAGTCCAGTGCTTCACGCCAACGGTTAGCCGTGTCGCTCAACTTATAGAGGAACTTGAGGCGAAGGATAAGGAGCTTAAGGAGAAAGACAAGGAGCTTAAGGAGAGGGATGAGGAGATGGTGACGGAATAGCCGAGGCCTATGTGAAGGCTCACAAGGATCTCTTGGCCGCACTCCGGAGCGTTACCTAAGAAGACTTTTCTTGGATGGCCGATGTGGCTCCCGAGGACAATGATGAAGACAAAGGAGGATGAAGCCGAGGGTGAGAGGGAGAGAGGGAGTGATCCAAATGTAGATCAGTGGGGTGATCCCCACCAATAACTTGTACAAATTATGACATGAAATGAAATGCCTTTTGTTCAATGAATGATTGTGATCGGAAAATTTTAAACCATTATTTGTCCGAGTATTTGATTGTATGAGCACAAAGAAACAAAAACTAAATGTGATTATTAATCTAAGTATGAGAGATCGGAAAGCACTTTGAACATGAGATCGGTAGGGAAGAAATGCTGAATGTAACTTGACTGAAAATTTAACTCGAACACTTAAGATCGGAATCGAACCAAAACTTTAGCTCTTAAACTTTCGGAAAGGAGGTCGACAATAAAACTGGTAGGAAAAGATCTAGTGCCAGTTCATTTTATTCATCAACAGAGATCAGGAATATAATCTTTGACGGTCCGAAATTCGACAACGGGTTTGAAAGGTCGGTAGAGATCGGCGAGGCTTTAATGAATGTGAGGACCTGGCATTGATTCAATTCTTTGTGAGGAGAGATCGGAAATGTGACCGTTTATCAAAGAGGGATCGGAAACGTGATTAGCTGTTCAAAGAAGGATTTTTATTGATTCTAGGGATCGACCAAAATATGGTGTCGACAGCTGCCCCTCTTTACGTAATTTCTATTAAAGGAAAAATTTCCGTATAGGAATTATGTAAAGATTCCGACTCATATTTTGGACGATTAGGTATTTGAAATTAGGGAACTAAAGCACACCTAAATTAATGACCTAGAGAATTAAAATCAACTTGGATCTAGAAACCAGAGGTTGATAACAGGAATGTAAATTGCATGACATTAAAATCAACTTAGATCAAGGAACCAGAGGTTGATAAAAGAAATTTAAATTGCATGAAATTAAAATCAACTTAGATCAAGGAACCAGAGGTTGATAGCAGAAATTTAAATTGCAGGAAATTAAAATCAACTTGGATCAAGGAACCAGAGGTTGATAGCAGAAATTTAAATTGCAGGCAATTAAAATCAACTTGGATCAAGGATCCAGAGGTTGATGGTGGAATTGCAGGAAATTAAAATCAACTTGGATCAAGGATCCAGAGGTTGATGGTGGAATTGCAGGAAATTAAAATCAACTTGGATCAAGGATCCAGAGGTTGATCACAGAAATTTAAATTGCAGGAAATTAAAATCAACTTGGATCAAGGAACCAGAGGTTGATAGCAGAAATTTAAATTGCAGGAAATTAAAATCAACTTGGATCAAGGATCCAGAGGTTGATGGTGGAATTGCAGGAAATTAAAATCAACTTGGATCAAGGATCCAGAGGTTGATCACAGAAATTTAAATTGCAGGAAATTAAAATCAACTTGGATCAAGGATCCAGAGGTTGATGGTGGAATTGCAGGAAATTAAAATCAACTTGGATCAAGGATCCAGAGGTTGATGGTGGAATTGCAGGAAATTAAAATCAACTTGGATCAAGGATCCAGAGGTTGATCACAGAAATTTAAATTGCAGGAAATTAAAATCAACTTGGATCAAGGATCCAGAGGTTGATGGTGGAATTGCAGGAAATTAAAATCAACTTGGATCAAGGATCCAGAGGTTGATAGCAGAAATTTAAATTGCAGGCAATTAAAATCAACTTGGATCAAGGAACCAGAGGTTGATAGCAGAAATTTAAATTGCAGGAAATTAGAATCAACTTGGATCAAGGATCCAGAGGTTGATGGTGGAATTGCAGGAAATTAAAATCAACTTACAAGGCGAGTCTAACCCTGACACATGAAGTTCTTTCCCTGAAGAAGTGTACTTAACAAGATAACGAAGGCGGATGATTAATGGAGGAGGAGTTGCAAGACCTGACCTATGATCTCATTCTTTCGGATGCCCCTTTTTCATTTCCGACTTTCTTCTTACTCTACGGAGAGCGCCCTTGCAGGTTTTCACTTTCTTCGTCCGCTCGACTAAGCCCTTTCGGTTTTCACCTCTAGAAGTTTTTTTTTTTTTTTTTTTTTTTGAAGGCCCTTCCCTGCAAATCTCATAGTAAAGTACGTGAGGTTATCAAATTTCAAATTCAAATCTTATGGCAAAAATTTTAACTAATTAATAGCACACTAAAACATAGAGAATGGATAGTAAATAGTGAGTAGGCAGAAATAGAAGATCAGTAGTAATAAAGTATAACTTTATTATTGTCTTAGATAATCGTAGATAAACTTTGTAAGGAAATGGGAATAAGGTTAGATCTCACATATTCCTTATGGTTAGTTTTGAAGTCTTTAATCGCCATTATTTCGAGTCCTCTCAAGCCTCATGTCAGAACGATCTCTACCCGTGGTTACATGCCCTCTTCTCCAATTCGGTACTTGGCACGCCCATTAGGGATTTCACCCAAAGAAGGTTTTTGTTTTTATTTTTTTTTTTTTTTTTTTTGGATGCCCTTTCGGTTTTCACCCTTTCCCTTTTTATGCATAGTATCTCTTGACAAAGGTTTCGGCATTGGTACCGGTCTCGGGAATTCTTCACCGCCTATGTGGGTCAAGATCAAGGCTCCTCCGAAAATGTCTTTTTAACCACATAGGGTCCTCATAGGTTGGTGACCACTTGCCCCGGGGTCGTTTTGGTTCAAGAAGACTTTCTTCAAGACTAGGTCCCCGGGTTGGAATTCACGCAGCGTACATTTTTATCAAATGCCCGCCATTCTTCTCTCGTATAATTGTCCGTGACATGTCTGTTAACCTTTTCTCATCCAAAGAAATTCAATTGATCCAACCTTGACTGGATCCATTCTGACTCATCGATCCCTGATTCCTTCAGAATCCTTAGGGACGGGATTTCAACCTCAATAGGCAATACAGCTTCCATCCCGTAGACCAGTGAGTATGGAGTTGCCCCGGTCGAGGTTCTTACGGAAGTCCGGTATGCGTGAAGAGCGTAAGGAAGCATATCATGCCAATCCCTATATGTGACCGTCATTTTCCGGATTATTCTCTTGAGGTTTTTGTTTGCAGCTTCCACCGCTCCATTCATCTGGGGACGGTATGGGGAGGAATTGAGGTGTCGGATTTTGTATTGGTCACATAATTCCTGAATCTTCGGACCATTCAAGTTCTTGGCATTATCAGTGACAATTTCATTCGGTAGACCATGCCGGCAGATGATATTGTTTTTGAAGAATTTGAGAAACGTGTTCTGCGTGATGTGAGCATAGGATGTCGCCTCGACCCACTTGGAGAAATAGTCGATGGCTACAAGGATGAATCTGTGTCCATTGGATGCCTTGGGATTGATGGGACCAATCACATCTATGCCCCACATTGCAAAAGGCCACGGTGAGACGAGATTGAACAGCTTGTGAGGTGGCACATTTATCGGATCTCACAGAATCGACACTTGTGGCACTTCCGGAAATACTCGATGCAATCCTTTTCCATTGTGGTCCAAAAATACCCACGTCGCATGATTTGCTTCGTCATCATGTGACCATTGGCGTGAGTGGCACAATTTCCCTCATGAGTTTCAAAGAGGATTCTCTTTGCTTCTTTTGCATCTACGCATCTCAGTAATTCGCCGTTGGAGCTTCTTTTGTATAGGGTTTCTCCACTGCGAAAGTACCCTAATGCTAACCTCCGAATCATCTTCTTTTCATTTTTGCTTGCCCCTGAAGGGAATTCTCTGGTTCTACAGTAGACCAGGATGTCATGATACCAAGGCTTTCCGTCGGGCTCTTCTTCAATCATGAAGCAATAGGCTGGCTCGTCCCTTACCTTAATCTTCAACGTCTGAAACGTCTGCCCTTCTTCGATTTGAGCCATAACAGCTAGAGTAGCTAAGGCATCAGCAAATTGATTCTTGTCTCTACTCAGGTGAGTGAAAGAGATTTCTTCGAATTTCTTGATCAACTCCAGTAGTACTACTGATATGGGAGCAACTTGGGATCCTTAGTTTGCCATTCTCCTTGACTTGATAGATTATCGAGCCGAGTCTCCGTGACACCTCCAACTTTCTGATTTTCATCTCTATAGCGGCATGTAGACCCATTACACAAGCTTCATACTCTGCGACATTGTTGGTACAGTCAAACCCCAATTTAGCAGCTATCGGGAAATGTTTTCCGTCCGGGGATACTAGTACAGCTCCGATTCCATTTCCTGATAAATTGACTGCTCCATCAAAATACATTTCCCATACATCGGTTGGCTCGTCTTCTTTGCAGTCTACCTCATTAATATGTTCATCAGGGAACTCGAAATTCAGAGCTTCATAATCCTGGATAGGGTTTTCTGCTAGGAGGTCAGCAATCACGCTACCTTTCACCGCTTTTCGGGTCATGTAGACTATGTCGTATTGGGAGAGTATAACCTGCCACTTGGCTATCCTTCCCGGCACGAATGGGCTTTCAAATACGTATCTGATAGGATCCATCCTGGAGATAAGCCATGTCTTGTGATTCAACATGTAGTGCTTAAGGCGATTTGCCGTCCAGGCTAACGCGCAGCAAGTCTTTTCTAAGAAAGAGTACCTTGACTCACACTCATTGAGCTTCTTGCTCAGGTAATAAATGGCCCTCTCTTTTCGGCCGGTATCATCATGTTGTCCCAAAACACACCCCATAGAATTCTGTTGGACTGCCAGGTACAGGATCAAAGGCCTGCCTGCCACAAAGTGACCAATACTGGTGGATTTGACAAATACTGCTTGATTGTCTCGAAAGCCTTTTGACAATCCGAATCCCATTGGGTAGGGTTGTTCTTCCGGAGTAATCTGAAAATAGGCTCGGCTTTGGCAGTGAGATTAGAAATAAACCTCGAAATGTAGTTCAGCTTTCCTAAAATCGCGCACCTCCCTTTCTGTTTTTGGGGACGGCATTTCTTGAATAGCTCGAACTTTGTCTGGATCCACTTCTATCCCTTTCTCGCTTACTATGAATCCCAACAGTTTTCCCGATCTAGCTCCGAATATGCACTTAGCAGGGTTCAGCTTCAACTGATATTTCCTGAGCCTTTCAAACACCCTCCTTATCACCTGAACGTGGCTCTCCTCTCCCCGGGATTTGATGATCATATCATCCACATACACCTCCACTTCTTTATGCATCATATCGTGGAATAATGTGACCATTGCGCGCTAGTAAGTATCCCCGGCATTCTTCAACCCGAATGGCATGACCCGAGCAGCGTATCACCCCATTGGGTGATAAAAGCGCTTTATCCTTGTCTTCCTCGCCCATTGGGATCGATTGTACCCTGATGCCCCATCAATACACGAACATCTGCCCAAACCTGCGGCATTGTCAACTAGCACATCAATGTGGGGGAGAGGGAAATCGTCTTTCAAACTAGCTTTATTAAGATCCCGGTAGTCAACGCACACCCTGACTCTCCCGTCTTTCTTCATCACCGGGACGACGTTAGCCACCCATTGGGGATATTTGACCACTTCTAAGAACCCGGCGTCATACTGTTTCTTGACTTCGTCCCGAACCTTAAGCAGTGTGTCGGGATTCATTCTCCTTAACTTTTGTTTTACCGGGATTGTCCCCGGGATCAAGGGAATTTTGTGCGTTACTATCTGAGGGTCCAAACCGACCATGTCATCATAGCTCCAAGAGAACACGTCGAGAAATTCCTTAAGCAGACCGATCATATCTCCCAATTCCTCACTCTCCACTACCTTAAGTTCCCTTTTTACTTCTTCCGTGCCTAAGTTTATTGTGCGCGTTTCGTCTTCACAAGGCACGAGGGAGGGTTCATCTTTTTCATTGCTTTCTTCTGTAAGGTCTTCCTCAGAATTACTTGAAGTAATGGCAGTTATGGGGATTTCAAAATTAACCAGAGGGATTCCTGAGTCTATTGGATTATTAGGTGTTAATTGATGAATTGTCCTGAAGGAATAAAGAATAGAACATGTTATAAGGATGGAATTAAAAAGGAAAGAAAAAGAGTATTGGATTAAAAATGCGCTATTAATTCATTAATATTAATGCCATAAGAAAAGGTCCATTTACAGTATTACACTTGTCACCATGGACAAAGTGATCAAGTGTAGATAACCAGAGGTACTTTACTCGAGATTGAGTACAGGGATATCCTCCGTTGTCCAGTTGTCAAGCTCCTGCTCTTCAGCCATTGGCGAAACTAGGGCCTCATACAAGGAATCCAGTTGGATGACATCTATGGATGGATCATCAGGTGATTCTTCTGTACTTGCCGGATGTTGAATGACCGGTTTGGTGAAGATTTCCGTGATTCTCGGGACTACTTTCACCTTTCCCATCTTCTGGTCAAATCTCTGATCCCGAAGCATTTTTCTCATCCAGAATCGCCCATCCACGAGGGCATCCTCCTCATACCCCAAACCACAACGGCCTATCTTCTGAATGGCCGGTATAGGCTTGACAATCCCTTGTAATGTGGCGCCTAGGCCTTTACCCTCTTCATACCCGCTTCTTGACATTACTTTGGCCACCATAGCCATGGCCCCCTCCTTCCCAGTATCTTGCAATTCAAGGGCCTGGAAAGAACTTTCCAATGACTCCTCGGCTGCTTCCACATAAGGGAGTGATTGCGGCTTGGTGACTAGTATGGCCTCTTCACCCCTCACCGTGATGATTTTGCCGTCCTTAATGTATTTGATCTTCTGGTGCAAAGTCGAAGGAACAGCATTCGCAGAATGGATCCACGGCCTCCCCAACAACATAGTGTAAGCCGGCTCAATGTTCATCACTTGAAACGTGATATTGAAAGTACATGCACCGACCTGGATTGGCAAGTCAATGTCCCCCAGCACCTCTCTCCTTGTTCCGTCAAAAGCTCTCACCACCATAGCACTTTGACGTATGTCTGATTGGTCAACCGCAATCTAGCCAAGGTAGCGCTAGGCAAGACATTGAGGGTCGATCCGTTATCGATGAGGACCTTGGCCACTATACAGCCTTTACATTTCACCGTTACATGCAGAGCTTTATTATGCCCTAAGCCTGCGGGATCTACCTCTTCTTCAGAGAAGGCTACAGAGCTGGATGCCTGGATTTGTCCTACTATTTTCTCAAACTGCCCCGGAGTAATGTCGGGGTTCACAAAGGCTTGATCCAGGATTCTTTGTAAGGCTTGTCGGTGGACTTCCGAGCTCAGGATCAATGATAACAGTGATATTCGGGCGGGGGTTTTCCTCAATTGCTCCACCACGTCATACTCGCTCTGTTTCATTATTTGGAGCAGCAGCTCCTCCTCTTCTCTATGCTCAATGTGCTCGCTTCCCTCGCTTTCTCAACCTCCTCTTCCGTGTTTTTGACGACTCTCCCATTTTTACTTTCCTTTCCTCTTCTCTCTTTCTTCGTTCAGTAACACCTTCCACTTCGAGTTATAAACTCGACTTCTTGTTCAGGTGGAGAGGATCTTGTTGCAATAACGGGCCGAGAACTGGTTTGGGGAGTGATGTTGCTGGTAGGTCCATCATAAGTCATCCTGAAATGCTCGTGAGGAGCAAAACATGGTTTTGGTGGTGCCGGAGGCGAGGCCAGGCTAGGAGCGGATGTGCTGCTTGACGCTCCCTGAGTAAAAACTTGGAAATTATAGTTCCAAGGGACAGCATGAGTGTTGGTGATGGGGAGCTGAGGTGGAGTTCGGATAACCGTTACCGGCGGTGAGGCTACCGGGGGTGAGAAGGTGATTCTGGGTTTGGAGGTAGAGGTATTCTGGCTGTATCTTGTGGTGTTCACTTCCCCTTCCGTCTTTGACCTCTTCTGACATCTCAGAACCTTAAAAGACAATAAGTTCCGGACCTCTTGCCTGAACCCCTCACAATCTCGCAGCTCATGATCAGCTGCCCCTCCATGGTAAGGACACCCCGTATTCTCCTCTAATCCCGTTGCCTGGGGGCAAAGGTGACCCTCTCTTACTGATATGGCAAAAATTTCTTTGAAGTAAGGGACCAACTTGTCCACTTCCGGTGTCGATCCTTCTCCCTCGGACTCAATCATATTTACACCACTACCCGCATTATGGTTGGGCAGTGGATTTGAGGTGACATTGGGAGGGAACCATTCCCTCAATCTTCAACCACCTGCCCGGATTAAAGCGTGCACTCTCCCTCTGAGTGCCCCGCAGTTATCGGTTGAATGCCCTTGTGCCCCTCCATGGTACTCACACCGGGCAGTGGCATTATACCACCTGGGATACGGCGGCTGGATTGGGTCCAAAGGGACTGGTACGATTTGGTTTATACCGACAAGGTATCGGTATATTTCACTGAGAGGGAGGGGAAGGGGTGGATCAGGATTCCTTGGAGGTCTCGGGTTATTTTGTGGTGGTCGTGGTTGAGTTGGTGGAGGAGGTGGTCTTGGTTGGAAATTTGTGGGTGGGGCGTATTGTGGGCGTGTTTGTGGATAATTAGGGAAAGGAGGTGGAATGTTGGCGATGGTTTGGCCATGAGAGGGGGAATATGGCCGGTAGTTATTTTGGGGAAATTGGGGGTAATTATTTGGACGGGTGACAGAGTGTACATCACCTTCCTTCTTTTTGCCAAAATTGGCGGGCTTCTTCACAGGGTTTTCAGCCAACTCCTGTAGTCTTCCTATTCTCAGATTAGCTTCAATTCTCTCACCGGCTTGGATGATATCTGAGAAGCTATTGGAGGTATTTCCAATCATCAAAGTTGAAGTAGGAGCCTTCAATGTTTCGATGAATAGGAGCAAAGTTCATTGTCGGTCACCGAGGATATACTTCGCAGCCTTCTCTCCTCCATCGTTGGGCGTCGCTTGAAACTTTCCCGGTCTTTCTGCACTGTGTTCCGAGGTCCTCCTTGTGGGTGCCGCATCACAATTGAATTGATATTGCTTCAGAAAGGTATCGGCTAAATCCTTCCAGGAGTGTAGCTTGCTCTGCCCAATTGTATGCACCATCTCGTAGCCGCCTCCGAGAGGCTCGTGAAAGAAGTGAATGAGAAGTCTATCGCCTTCCGTTAAGGCGCATTTTGGCAATGTAGGTTACCAGTGGATGCGGGATCCGAAGTTTCCGGTGTACTTGTCAAATCCGAACCTTGAATTTGGGTGGTACCACCACATCCGCACCAATCTCGGTGATTTACACATCGATCGAACCATACATGTTCAGCCCTCTATTGCTCTCGCCTTTCTTCTAGGGCGATAGTTTCTCGTTATCTCTCGCCTATGTTCTCCTTCCATCAGATGATATGCTCCTCCAACCGGGAGCCGAGGGGTGGAGTAAATCGGAGGATCGGGATTGAATGGTGAGGCTCGGCATTTGAGACGGCCGGTAATAGGAAAAAGGTGGGTCATTATTTATGGTCACCGGATTGACAAAGTGATTGTCGGTCCGAATGGGAGACCAAAGGTAAAAGAGGTTGAAGCTTGTTGAGGATCATTTGCTGTAGGGGGCGGAGGAGGTAATGGTGGGCTAGGTTCTGAAGTAGGTTTGTTCTGAGACATTTCCTTCATTAGTCTCATAATTTCAGAAAGCTGATCTTTCAACTCGGAGACCTGCCCCTGTAGGTTCTGTACTTGCTCCTGATTTTCCATTATCTTCCTTGTTCGAGATCTTGTTAAGTACACTCGCTTGGGTTGAACCGTGTGTTTGGTCAGACTTGCCTTGTTTGAATCAATATTGATTTCCTGTGAAAAAAAATTTAAATGAATTTGAGTTTTGCAAAAAAACTAAAAGTCCTGGTCCGGACGAAGGATACAGTGGCGTTTGAGAGCCAGGTTGGAGTCTGCAAAAGGATAATCGCCTCAACTTTATCATGGCATCGTTCGATAGTCTGACCGTGAATGACGGGATTGAATGCGCATTTATGATACCTGTCCATATAGCGCATTTCAATTTTTCACATAACCCTAGCGAGGAAGTTCCTACGGGAGTCATACTATTCATTCACAAATTTTGCTAAACAATGGTCCAAAAATCACTTCATTAACTGAGTAATTTGTACATCGTATCTTTTACATTGGCCTAGGCTCTGGAAGATTCTTTATAATAAGATGACATTTTCTGAGATACTCATATAACCTTTCTTCTTGCTTGGCGGGGTCGAACACTTTCAGAGCATACTCGGATTCAGGTAATAGTTCCTTTTTTCCCTGTGCTATCATCTTCTCCAACTGGTCCACATTTTCTTTCAGTCCTTGATAGAGGGCAGCTTGTTTCTCTTTCTCTTTCCTTTCTTTAGCACACTCTTTCAAGATGTCGTTGATGAGGAGTGCCTGTTCTTTTAATTCAAGCTTCTTCTTCTTGTTTTCCTGTTTATACTCTTCAACGAGTACCTCTTGGTACTTCATCCTTTCCTGAAGCTTACTATTCTGCCCTTTCATTTCTTTGACCTCAGCTTGGAGAGAGTTTCTTTCTTTTTCCCACTGTACCTCTTGCTCTTCGAACCCTATCCTTTCGGCCCTTGCCTCTTCCTTGAGCTTTCTTACCCTTCTCTTAAGTTTCTGCTGTTGGTCCTCCAATTGTGTCATTCGTTCTTGCAGCTGTGAGTTTTCGGTATTTGCCTTTTGTAGTGAGTCAACCAAGCGATTATTAGCTTCCTCTAATAGGGCGTCTTGGCGAGGGTCGTCGTCCTTGAATTCTATGGTAGAGCGTTCTTGGTCCCTATCAGCTCTCCATTTAAGGTAATCATCCGAGGCACTCGGGCCTTTGGGTGATCTCTTCATTAGAGTGATGTTTTCCCAGGACTTGCGAGCCATTTTCAACCCTTCTTCTTCCTTGAGCTCATGGTAGAAGTGACCTTGGTGGTATTCTTTAATGTTGAACATGGACTGTGTTGAGCCAAACTGCCTCATTACCAGTGCTGGAGTGTAACTTGTATACCCGGTTATTCCAATTAGGGACACCGACTGAATACCTCCTGTACCAATCAAGACGGGTTGGCTTGACGTCCACAGCTTCCTCCAACAGTAATCATGGCTATTGAAACTCAGAATCCGTTCCCGCCATCGCTTTTCATTCTTCGGCTGATCACTAACCGGTCATCTTCTCAATGGGAGGCTCAAGGTACCAAGTCAATCCTTTTGTCTCCACAGACACATGTGACCGATAGTCCAGAGGTATAATAACCGAGAGCAACACTTAATGGACCCTTTCCCTGTTGTCCGCAGTAGTTAGGTTAACAAGGTTTCGCAAGGATTGCCGGACGGATTGATCCCCGCCTTTCATCGTCCAAAATACCTCCATCGCATCGCTAGTGATGATCCCCAATGGCCCCGAACAGGATCGGACCATAGATTCCCAAGGCGAGTGCCATGGAAGCTTGATCCCACGCTTTCTCTTGGAGGTAATGATCTAACCGCTTCTCAAGGTACGCCCAATACCATCCATGCGTGTTCCTTTGATCGCTTTCTGGACTTCACTTCTTCTCGGGAGAACCCAACATATGTGCCAACCGCTTCGTGTCCGCCTATGCTCGAGGTGTAAGTAGATCCGATTCTGCCATGAGTATGGGATCCCCAGCAATGCCTGATATTCCTCCATAGCGGGGGCCGTATCAATGTCATTGAAAGAGAATACTCCGTACTTAGGATTCCAAACCGTCAACATGGCTTTTAATGCAGGGATTTGGACCTTGACTTGCATTAAGGTTGCAATCCTTCCGTACTTCTCTTCAAACTGCACTTGACTCGATCGGAAGCGACCTCCATCTACTAGACACTCGAGGTTGTTCATTTTGACCTCTATTTTATCCAAATCCAGTGAAGGTAGCGAGCTAGCAGGCGCCTCGAAAGCATCATTTTGCGAGGGTACCGGACTATGAACTGATCCGGACCAAAGTTTAGCATTCTGAGCCTTTTCTGCCGACTGACTCGAGGATGCCATGATAAAAAATGATGCCTATCCTTTACTGCACCTCGGTTTGGTAATGCTCATGGAAGATTCGTTAGTAAGACAAATTAGGGTAATTTTGAATGATACTGTTGACAGGGTGACACGTACACATTTATCAAAGTAGGAAAATGTGTAGGTGTTTCAGTAGAATTCAAGATTACCCTCACAAAATGAACGAAAGGAAATCAAAAGAGAGCAAGGTAAGAGTAAACATGTCCCTTTTTGTCCTATAATAGGGAGACTCCTGATACCGGGTAAGCGCTACCTATTTGGATTAGTTCTATCTTATAAGGTAGTTTACTACGGCTTTCAACTATCATGATGGTTTAGCTCAGGATCTAATTTTTCTAATAGCCACAGGTTCCCAAATTGCCCTCATCAGAACAGAGAGCCCCATTCTACCCCCATGATATTGTCGGAAAATTCCACGGGTATCACGGTAAATAGAACGAGTTTCAATTTGAGCGAAGCCTTCACGGATACTAACGGGTAAAACCCACTGCACCGCTACATGACCCCCTCCTACTTTCCTAAAAGGGTAAGAAAGCCCGGGTTAGGACCATAGTGGGTGAGGACATTGTGTAAGTGTTCAGTGTGTGAAGGGACACTTTTACCTCTTCCCAATTCAGGGGGATTTTATTTTTCCATTTTTCTTTTTTTCTTTTTCTTTGAAATGAAGAGCACTGTAGGAGATAGAACAGGCAAAACAAAATAGTTAGTAGCAATAATAATTAGCATATGAGACATCGCCGAGTGAGCCCCTCTAAATATAATTTGATCGGACAAAAATTAAGCCTACTTTTGGACCTCCAGAATGGGGTTGGGTCCCTATATATAATCCCCAGTGGAGTCGCCAAGCTGTCGCAATGGGATTTTGCGGTCGCCCGGACGATCACTCACCGAAGTGGGAAAGAGTGAGGAGTCGCCACCTTAGTTTTGAGGGGAACTAAAGAAAACCATTTGAGAAGATAAATAAAGAATGAAACCACTTCAAGACAGAGATTCTAGGTTCGGGGTCCGTAAACGGGTGGGGAAGGTGTTAGGCACCCCACCTCGTCCCTTAATAAGGGTAGGTAGATTTAATTTTGCGTCCTTTATAAATTAGTTAGAAGGGCTCGGATGGGAATGTTAGTCCTTTTGGTAAAAGGAATGTTTGATTTTTCACTGATTAGGATCACCCAGATACATAAGTAAATGAGACAACCTTAGTGAATTACTTTTGCATGTTAATTTTACTTAAAAAGGAATGTTTTATTTAAAATTTAATTTAGAAGATCGGATAAGAACTCTCCCCCGATCCTCTTTTAGATATTCATTAAAATTTTGGTTGGGGATCGGATAAGGACTCTCTTCCGATCCCTATTAAATATTTATTAGAGATTTTAATTTGGGATCGGATAAGAACTCTCCTCCGACCTCTTTTAAGTATTCATTAAAATTTTAAGTCGAGACCTGATAAGAACTCTCCTCCAATCTCTATTAAGCATTTATTAAAATTTTAAGTGAGACCTGATAAGAACTCTCCTCCGATCTCTTTTAAATATTTATTAAAAATTTTGAATTGAGGTCGGATAAGAACTCTCCTCCGACCTCTTTTAAGTATTTATTAAAATTTTAAGCTGAGACCGGATAAGAACTCTCCTCCGATCTCTTTCGGATTAGCAGGAGCCTGGAAGGGGCTTTGCCGATCTCCCGAATTTCAATTTCAGCTACATGTCACAAGAACCTAAAACTAAGGTTTCTGGCATTCAAAAATGCTGGAGGTTAGGTTTCTTGATACCCTATGACTAAATGGGTAATACTAAACTTGATTTACCGACCTTCCATGTTGTCATTTCACGCATACCTATTAATGTCCGATCTGTTACGTCTAGTTTATTTTGGTTTTATTCCTCTTCATGGTATCTTGCGAATTCGTTCACGCCACCTTATAGTTTGGCTATTTTCCCGACGTGTTATTCAAGCTTTCTTGTAAAAGAGGCCCTAAGTTGCAGATACCTATATTTTGCCCGACCACTTACACGCTACTAGGAGCTAAAAGCTCATATTCGAAATGACGAAAATTGACGAAATGATGGACCGATTACTAAAGAGATAATTCGAGAGTAACGTTCTTTGAGATTTTTCTTAGAATAAACTTAGAGTAAACGCGTGCGTAAAGAGAACAAAGAAAGTGCGAAAAGTAAACGCAAATACTTAATAAAACAAGAATATGAACTCTTACCGTGAGGAGCCAAATATATTGAAATAAGCGAGGTGGTAAATAGTGATGAAGATGGCGGATTGATCACTGAGAGTTGATGTCTGTGAGGAGCCAAATGTATTGAAATAACTATGAGGTGGTAAATAGTGATGAAGATGGCGGATTAACCAGCCTGAGAGTTGATGTCCTGTCGTGAAACCGAGAGATGCTTTAGCTAAAAGGTAACCGGTAAGAACCAGTGGAAGGAAGTTGAGCTTGAATGTAAGAAAAGAAAGCAAAGATGACGAGTATGACCGGATAATGAACAAACCGGAAATGTAGAGTTCCAGATTCAAAATCTTTTCCAAGAAAACACTCCACGAAAACTAGTTTCAAAAGTCTTTTGATCACTACAAAACAAAGCAGAGTAACAAACCAATGAAGTTTCGAGTTCCTCCACGATAATAGCAGCCTCTTGTCTATATTTTTGTCCGTTCTTTTTCTCCCTTGAACAGCTTTTTCATGCAGTATTTATAGGAATCGTGCTCCCCATGAAGGGTCAGATTCATTTTGAGGAGATGGAGGGTCAAGATTTTGAAGTACATGATCGGATGTTTAGGAATTAAAGAGAATCAAAACGAATGGTGAGATCGCTTCTCAAAATATTTGTCCTT
The DNA here is from genome assembly GCF_030052815.1 of Hevea brasiliensis. Classification (NCBI taxonomy): domain Eukaryota; kingdom Viridiplantae; phylum Streptophyta; class Magnoliopsida; order Malpighiales; family Euphorbiaceae; genus Hevea; species Hevea brasiliensis. The sequence goes on from NC_079499.1 coordinate 54,566,446, forward strand.
TTCCTCTTTTAATCCGACGGTCTTGAATCCTCTTGTCCGAATGATCCGAGGGCCGAGTGAAAACGCTGGTATTGTCGTCTTCTTTTGATCCAAGGGTTCCGGATTCATCCTTACAAGTGAGATCAACGGTGGAGATTGGGATGTACAGGATCACATGACATACCACCGCACTGTCGGATTGCGGGCGATTCTTAGGCGTGCGGTGGAGATCTCGTCGCCACGCTTTAACTACCTCGGCTCTCGATTACGGCGACGGTTATTGGAATTTGTCTTATTCTTTTGTCTTCCGATCCTCCCTAGCTCCTATTCCGATCTCTCATGCCGATCTCCTATCTCCGATCTCTTTTATCCCTTGATCACCGATTCGGTCCAAGCATTAATTACATCTCGATTTTCAAGCGTCCGCCGCTTTCCGCGACATTAAATGCCCATTTTCCCTATATATACCCTCGTTGATAGTGGCATTTCCTTCATTCGATTTTTCTCTCTTTCTCCTTGTTTCTTGGTTCTAGCTGTTCCGGGGAAAGTTCCGGCTACAACTGTGGTTTTGATCCTCTTCCGATGGAATTCCCTATTCCTCGACTGAAAATTTACGATCCCGGTGATTGGATGGTCCTAATTGACGATGGTGAGAGAACTGGATTTGATCAATCTGTATTGCGGACCTCGGTTGTACCGATCTCGAGTCGCTCAACTGAGTTCATTCGGCTTCTCATCACATTGAGTGTTCCGACAGCGATTCTGATCCACATTGGGTGTTCCGACAGCGGATTAAGCTTCCGGTCGGCAATATCCTTGGGATCAGTTATAAACTGATCCTTAGATCACCTGGGAGTATCCTTGGGATTAGTTATAAACTGATCCTTAGATCACCTGGGAGTATCCTTGGGATAAGTTATAAACTGATCCTTAGATCAGCCTCTTCAGATAGGATTTTTCACCGGTCTCTAGAGATCGTCCAAATGATGTAATTTTCCAATGTAATCAGATCTCTAGAGATCGGCCACATGATGTAGCTAGACCTTTATTGTAATCCGATCCCTAGAGATCGCCCAAATGATGTAATCCGATCTTTTGAGAATAAAGACTTTATTTTGTCGGTTATCATCTTATTTTTGCATTGATTATTTTCCGATCTCTACTGTGTTTATCCGATCTGGTTCTTTACCTGAATGACACTTAACTGATCCTTTATTCAAAATATTTAACTTATTATGCCGATCTCCAATTAACCGATCTCTGAACATTCGGATATTTGAGAGAAGTGTCAGAGCAGCTGTCGAGTCTCACCAATCGATGCGCCGCCTAGAACCTCGCGAGCATTAAATGCTCGGACTAGTATAAATAGGGGCGGGAGGGTTAGCCAGTTGTTCTCTCATTTCATTTTCAGTCTCCTGCTCATAGCTTCGAAGTTCTCTCATTTTCTCCAGTTTCTCCGACGCCGATTAGACTCTGGTAAGGACTTTGATCTTCTTTTTTGTTTAAGTTCTTTGTTTCTTTTGAAAATGAGCGGTGCCGAAGGTCAGAGAGCGGCGAGCCCTCCTTCCATTGAGTTCTCTTGGTCATCGTCTGATGAAGAAGAGGCAGTCGGGCCAAGCGCGCAACCTGGACCCCTTAGGGTCCCTGCTCCAGGTCAGGGGCGGGTCGTACCATTAAGGCGTACGCGCCCTTCTTCAAGGAGAGAGACCCTTCCCATAGACGAGCTTCCATCGGTTCTTCGGGAATCCGATCTGCAATCGTTTGTTCAAGAATACAACATTTGTCCTGATTCATATGAACTGATCAAGTGCCATGGCGATGTTCGTGTCGATCACTCCTTTGAAGAGAACGACATAGTCATGGTGTATGAGGAACAGTTAAAGGCCGGTCTTCGATTCCCCCTGGATGACTTCTATAAGGAGGTCCTAAAACTTCACCGGGCGAGCATCGTTCAGATCCACCCTAACTCATGGCGGATTTTAGTAGCCTTCCGAGGCCTATGCCGAGCTAAGGGAATCAGACCTACGGCTAAGGTGTTCGCCGAGTTGCACCGGCTATCTCGCCGAAAGGACGATGACCACTGGTTCTTTCAGGCGAAGCCTCGTTGCGGGCTCTTTTCCGATCTGCCCTCGTCTCTTAAGAATTGGAAGAATCGTTTCTTCATTGTGAGGAGCAAAGATCCGAGCCATTTTGAGGACTTCCCCCGCAGCTGGTGGTACCAGGGACCTTTGCTTCCGAATCACATCACCCTGAGCCAAGATGAAAGCCTAATAGTGATGGATTTGAAGAGTGAGGCTGCCACTAAAAAGTATTCTTGTTTGGATGCGGTGACTGCCGAGCTGCACCATTGGACTGTTCAGCTGCTCACTGGCCAAGACCGCGAACTTCCGCTCTCTAACCTCGGCATCGGTATTTTCTATATCTCAATTCTCACGACCTTAGTGATCTCACTAACCTTTTCTTTGTGCAGGTATGGCGGGTGGTGAGGGTTCAAGGAAACGGAAGAAGGAGAGAGAGATCTCCCGGAAGATAAAGGAGATAAAGCGTTCGGAACGACTCCAAACGCCCGGTCACGAACCTGGGGAGATACAAAGTGATCCTCCCCAACCTTCGGGTCCGCCGACCACTGAAGCTACCCGATCTCCTCCTAGATCGGAGGAGCAGCCTCCGCCTCTTGCAGTTGTTCCAAGCAGGGAAGGGGGGCCTACTCAAGCTTCTGGGAGGACCTCTTCTCGGGGCGCTCAAGTACTGATCGACTGCTTGAGGAATAATCGGACTGTCAAGGAGAACTCTGATTTCGCCAAAGTCCTGGGGTCTACCATCTTCTTTCCGGAGGATCGGGACAGGCTATCCCAGAATGGTCTCGACGACATATTGACTCGGACCATGAGCTTAAACGTGGAGTGTCTGGTGAACCAGACCATGATCCGGGAAAGGATTCAGCGCCTGGGTAAGGAGATCGGGAAGAAGAATCAGGAGGTGGATTCCCTCCGATCCCAACTCTCATCCGCTCGGGATTATATATCTCAAGTCGAGGGACGGGCAAAGCTCCATGAAGACCGGTTGGCCGAACAGAATCGTGCTTTGGATGAGAGGGACCGTGCTCTTAAGGAAGTCCAGGTGCTTCACGCCAACGAAGCCGCTCAGGTCGCTCAACTTATAGAGGAACTTGAGGCGAAGGATAAGGAGCTTAAGGAGAAAGACAAGGAGCTTAAGGAGAGGGATGAGGAGATGGTGACGGGAATAGCCGAGGCCTATGTGAAGGCTCACAAGGATCTCTTGGCCGCACTCCAGGAGCGTTACCCAGAAGAAGACTTTTCTTGGATGGCCGATGTGGCTCCTGAGGACAATGATGAAGACAGTGAGGATGAAGCCGAGGGTGAGAGGGAGAGAGGGAGTGATCCAAATGTAGATCAGGCTGGGGGTGATCCCCCAGCCGAATAACTTGTACAAATTATGACATGAAATGAAATGCCTTTTGTTCAATGAATGATTGTGATCGGAAAATTTTAAACCATTATTTGTCTGAGTATTTGATTGTATGAGCACAGCAAAACAAAAACTAAATGTGATTATTAATCTAAGTATGAGAGATCGGAAAGCACTTTGAACATGAGATCGGTAGGGAAGAAATGCTGAACAGAACTTGACTGAAAATTTAACTCGAACACTTAAGATCGGAATCGAACCAAAACTTTAGCTCTTAAACTTTCGGAAAGGAGGTCGACAATAAAACTGGTAGGAAAAGATCTAGTGCCAGTTCATTTTATTCATCAACAGAGATCAGGAATATACTGGACGGGTCCGGAAATTCGACAACGGGTTTGAAAGGTCGGTAGAGATCGGCGAGGCTTTAATGAATGTGAGGACCTGGCATTGATTCAATTCTTTGTGAGGAGAGATCGGAAATGTGACCGTTTATCAAAGAGGGATCGGAAACGTGATTAGCTGCTCAAAGAAGGATTTTTTATTGATTCTAGGGATCGACCAAAATATGGTGTCGACACATAGTGATGTATGTGGTCCATTTAAAGAAATGGCTAGAGAGGGCTTTCATTATTTTATTACCTTTACTGATGATAAATCAAGGTTTGGGTATTTGTATTTGATGAAATACAAACATGAATCTTTTGAAAAGTTCAAAGAATTTAAATCTGAAGTAGAAAATCAAACAGGAAAGAGTATTAAAGCTCTTCGATCAGATCGTGGAGGTGAATATTTGAGTACTGAATTTGATGAATACTTGAGAGAGCATGGCATTGTTTCTCAGCTGACTCCTCCAGGAACACCACAACTGAATGGTGTATCTGAAAGGAGAAATCGTACCCTATTGGATATGGTACGTAGTATGATGAGCTATACTGATATGACAATCTCATTTTGGGGATTTGCATTAGAATCAGCTTTGTATATTCTGAATAGGATTCCATCAAAATCAGTTTCTTCCACACCTTATGAGATATGGCATGGAAGAAAACCAAGTCTTAAGCATGTTAAGATTTGGGGTTGTCCAGCTTATATCAAAAAGCTAAACACTGATAAATTGGAGACCATATCAGAAAAAGGTCGATTTGTTGGATATCCAAAAGATAGTTTTGGATATTATTTTTATTTGCCTACTTTACAAAAGGTTGTGATAAGTAGAGATGCCACATTTCTTAAACAACAGTTTGTTCAAGAAGGAGGCAAAGGAAGGCAAATAGAGTTAGAATTGGAGCATTCTGACCAACCAATAGATCAGATGGATATAGATCCATCTAGTCAACCAATACCCGTTGATGAAACATCTACAGCTGTTCCTCGTAGAACAACCAGGGTATCTCACCCACCAGTGAGATATGGTTTTCTTCATGAAGAAGAATAAGAGTTGTCTACAAATGAAGAAGTAGATCATGGAGATGATCCACTTACCTATGAAGAAGCTATATCAGATATAGACACTTCAAAATGGATTGATGCTATGAAATCCGAGATTGATTCCATGTATAAGAATCAAGTTTGGGATCTTGTTGACCCACCTGAAGGTATTGTACCTATAAGGAACAAATGGGTTTTCAAGAAGAAAATTGGTTTTGATGGAAAGGTAGAGACCTATAAGGCAAGGCTAGTAGCGAAAGGGTTTCGCCAAAGGAAAGGAATCGACTATGAGGAGATTTTCTCGCCTGTTGCCATGCTTAAATCAATTAGGATTTTACTAGCAATAGCTGCATACTATGATTATGAGATTTGGCAGATGGATGTCAAAACATTTTTTTTTTTCAATGGATACATTGAAGAAAACATTTTCATGGAACAACCTAGGGGATTTGAATCCCAAGATGGTTCCAAGGTATGCAAGCAAAAGCGATCCATTTATGGGTTGAAAAAAGCTTCGAGGAGTTGGAACATCCGTTTTGATGAAGCCATTAAATCCTTTGGTTTTATAAAAAATGAGGATGAGCCATGTGTATATAAGAAGGTTAGTGACAGTGCTATCACTTTCCTTGTCTTATATGTGGATGACATACTATTGATGGGTAATGACACAGGTATGTTGACGACTATAAAGGTATGGTTGTCAAATACATTCTCCATGAAAGACTTAGGGGAGGCAACCTATATTCTTGGGATTCGCATCTATAGAGATAGAGCGAAAAGAATAATTGGTTTATCCCAAAGTCTATACTTGGAAAAGGTGTTAAAGAGGTTTAACATGCTTGATTCCAAGAGAGGATTATTACCAGTGAGACATGGTATCCATCTTTCTAAAGAGATGTCTCCAAAGACATCTGAAGAAAGAGATAAGATGGCTAGGATTCCATATGCTTCGGCTATTGGAAGTTTAATGTATGCAATGTTGTGTACTAGGCCGGATATCGCATATGCTGTTAGTTTGACTAGTAGGTATCAATCCAATCTGGGTTTGGAACACTGGATAGCTATCAAGAATATCCTTAAGTACTTGAGAAGAACTACGGATTTATTCTTGATTTATGGAGGTGGAGACTTGCAATTGGATGGTTATACTGATTCTGATTTCCAATCAGATATCGATGATAGAAAGTCTACCTCTGGATATGTGTTCATTTGCAATGGAGGTGCAGTCAGTTGGAAGAGTTCCAAACAGAGCACGACTGCAGATTCCACTACAGAGGCTGAGTATATTCTTTGCATCGGATCTTTGCAAAGGAAGCTGTTTGGATAAAGAAGTTCGTGTGAGAACTTACGGTAGTTCCTTCCATTGAGTCGATGGTTCCACTACCTTGTGACAACAATGGAGCGATCATCTGAGCTAAGGAACTAAGGTCTCACCCAAAATCCAAACACATAGAAAGGCACTACCACATTATCAGAGATATAGTTGGGCAAGGCGATATAGCCATGCAGAAAATAGCATCAGCTGAAAATCCAGCTGATCCATTCACTAAGCCTATGTCACGGACTCAGTTAGGTGACATCTTGAGAAGATAGGTCTAAGATATTGTAATGAATGGCTCTAGTGCTAGTGGGAGATTGTTAGTAGTATGCCCTAGAGCATATCATTTAGTATGTATCTTGTACATATTTTATTAATAAATGGCATTTCCACTTTTACTGCTTATATTATATATTTATGTGTAATAGAAAAGGTCCATTGATATTTTGTTAGAAATATTATTCTTAAGTTGTTAAGAATATGAGTGACAATATTTCTAGCACAAAGTATCATAAATAGGTTCACAATCGAGGATACTTCATAATGAGGACATGACTTATCCAGAAAGATTGTATTCATGTTTGTTCCCAAGTTATTTATATGAGATATAAATAAGATGGAATGGTGAGTCTCATGCCATATAACAAACATGACAGGCACTTATAAATGATAAGTAGGCCAAACCAGTGACACTTATGACAAGCACATGGAGTTTACTCTTGTCAATGTTTTGTCATAAATCATATCAGTGCATATAATCTTTAGACCTGAGATAGCACAGTTATCTTGTATATAGGTAGTTTGAGTTTGATACTGCTTTCATACTTGTACTGTGTATGGGTATATGGGCATGTGTTGGCTCCTACTAGTTATATATGGAGGTAGGTGTTGATCAAGATGGAATCTGTTCCTCTAAGTAAATAGAGATAAAATCCTATGTTCATTTAATTGTTCTTGATGTTTCAAGTTCTGGCCAGACAGATAGATTTATTCGTAAAAGAGTTTACGATGAGAAAATCTTTTAATCAAGAACTGGAATTAAAAGAGAACATAATATTCATAGCAAATGGAGTTTGACATAAACCATGACTCCAGCTTGAGTTGGGATTTTGTAACAGAGAGATTCTAGTGCATGGTAACATATGATTATAGGTTCATTTAAGGTAAACCTTATTACTAATTGGGTGGCCATGGCATGCTATGCTAGGTATTAACCATGGTCTATGAGGTTCATAAAATGATTTAGAGAAATCATTTATGGTAAGAAAGAGTGTTGATGATATTAAGAGTTGATATCATGTCTCATTGCCAATTAGTGATGAGCCTAGTAAGTCACACACATACACAAGTAATCACCTATTTAAATATGATTTAATTAATTAATTAAAGAGTTTAATTGATTAATTAAATAGGTTTGGTTTGCAATTAAATTGCAAAGTCCCTAGCATGACTTGAAACCAAATCTAGATTATTGGATGTATAATATAAGTTAAATTTATATTTAAAGTGTTTAAATATGAATTTAATTAATGAGAAATTAATTAATAGAGATTAATTAATTAATTTATATTTGATATAAATTAATTAGAAGAAGAAAATAATTATTTTGGGTTAAGAACTCAAAATTAAGACACAGGGGCATTTTGGTTATTTTGCAGTGTGACACGTGGCACCATGAGATGGTGACACATGGGATTACACATAAGCTTGCCAAATGTTTTTTAATCATGTAAGATGATTAAAATCAAGATTAAATATAGGTTTGACACTTGGCACAATGTGATTGGGTCACTTAAACCTAGAGCTAATCAAAGGGTGACATGTGGCAAGGGTTTAATGTGTTAACCTAGCTATGTAAGTGTTGTTATGAGAAAAATAAAACACAACCAGCAGCCACACTCCTTTGTCACGCCACTTTGAGGGTTTTTATCTCTTCTTCTTCATCTCTTATCAATTCAAAGAGATTAGCCATCAATCTCTTGAATTAAGAACACTAGAAATTGTTTCTAGTGTCCTGTTTACATCTTTAATCTCTTAAAAGGCAGAACTTGATTTTCTAATTAATAGAAAAAGCTTTAGAAGCTATTCAAGGGCTGCCATAGGTGTTCTTGGTGTGGACAAGCTAGAGGGACAACATCTGGTGTCCTGAAGACGAATCTCAAAGGCGCAGACACGCTACAGTGCATCAAGACGTTAGTGTAATTGTTCTTGATTTAATCTAGGGTTCTAAAATTAATCTGATTATTTTAAAATCTTAAATGGCAAATACAGATCCAAAAACATATTAAAAGAGTTTTAATATGTTGTTTATCATTGAAATCAAATAGATAAAAATAAATCTTGCATGATGCATGTGACCCTAGGTGAAAATTTTTGAATTCAATGGTATAAACTTGTGTTTTTCACGCTTCCGTTCCTTCACCTCTCTGGCTGAAGTATTGAGATGTGTGCCAGTTGAGGACGAATAGGATGAGTACTCATATAATTGCTAGCTAGCTATGTTATTCTTCATTAGCCATTGGCTTTTGGGATGAATTAGACTTTGAAATCATGATTAAGTTGTGTGTGTGATTTATTAGTATTTATTGAGACATTGTGAAATGGAATTTAATCCTTTATGACATTCTCTGTCATTTGAAATTAACTATGATTTTAAGTATCCACAGTTTATATGATTTATGGTTTATGGTTTCAAATTGTAATTTCTTAATGTTGTACACCACTGAAACATTAGCTCAACAATAGCTTTTTCATTGCTATCGCAGGTAGACAGACAGATAAAGCAGCGAAGTAGGCTGCTTGTACTACACTTTGAGAATTTTGCTGGGTATATTGAGTATACCACCTCCTTGTAATTTTTGTTGTAATGTATGTGAACTGTATGTATATATTGTACTTGGTCTTGAGCAGTTGTAAACTAAAGTTGTAATATATTTCTCTTATCTCAGCTTTTGAACTACTCAGTCATTTTGCATTTTATTTTTAGAGCTACTAAAAATTATGTTGAATTGAGTTTGACTTATGTTGAGAAAATTTATTTGTGTTGAACTATTATTGGAGTTAGAGAGTGAAACAAATATATTGGAAGTGCTTTTTACAGGTTTTTGAAGAACTATTTTGTTCAAAATACAGACAGCACTCTGCCAAAATTTTTATAGAATCTATTGATATTACAGATTTATTGTGTAATTTAATTTGAGGAAAAGGTTTTAAAACCTGTCTAAAGTGCTCACTACTGTATAAAATATAGAAAATTGTTTAAAATCCGTTGTAGTATACTTAATGAGTTATCAGTAGGCGAAGTTTGATAATTTATTATGTATACTATGGGAACATGTATGCCTTACAGAGGGGTAAGGTGTGACAATGTCCCTAGTTTCACCTTCAATTGGTCTTAATCCAATTGAAGCTGCACAACTTAACTTATGGCTTCCCAAATTCACTAGACTCAAGGTCTAGAATTTCCAGCACATAGGGCAGCTCACCCAAATCAAAATTCAATGCCACAATCAATTCCAATTTAAGGTTAAACCAAATCAAATGGTCACTAATTGACCATTAGAACTCCAATTAAGCATCAAAGCACAAAATCCCCAATTTATTCACAAATCCTAACCCTCACAATCCATAATTACATCCTTTACATACTAATCAACATCTAACTCAAATTTACTCCTCAAAAACCACTTCTATGTAATTTAATTCAAACAAATCAACAAATTCCAACCTCCTCCCATGACTTCTGAAATTCATGATGTTCTTACATGTGTGTTTTATTTCATTTTCTTCTAATTTCTAACTCAATTTAAGTCCCTAACATAGAATAAGGAGAGAGAGATGTGAGAATAAGCACTAACCTCTTTGGAGACAAGTTGGACTTGCTAAACTTCAAGCTTTTCTTCAAATTTTTGCTGCCCAAATCTTCCTCAAGGTGCAAGGTCCATTTTTAATGAAGGCAACTATGTGTTTTAAGATAAGAAGCTTGGGGAAATCAAGTTAGAAGAGATGAAAAAATGGTGAAGAGCGAGACTTCATGGGTTTCGGCCATGGAGGACTAAAGGAAGAAGATGAATTGTTTTAGTTTATTTGACTTCCTTTTTATCTTTTTATATGAGCTTGTCTATTTTTAATTGGTTAGAAATTTTTAATGATGTCATTCTTATGCAATGCTTATGTAATAAATATTATTCAAATTTCATTTCTTTTATGTTCTTTTCTAATTTTTAATTAAAATTTTTAGCAATATTTATTCATATTTTAGGACATGGATCTCACTTACTTAAATGGACAAGTTGGTCAAAAATCATCTCTAAAGGTGAAATAACCAAAATGCCCTTCGTTTTGTTTATTGAGCTAAAATTGTCTGTACCAATTTATATAATTTTCCTTATATTTTCTCGGCATTCTATTGCCATCTAAGTCTCAAGAATCCTTCACTTGAGTCCTAAAAATTATTTCACAGGGTTCTCCACCGGTCTAGGGTTGCTAACTGTCTTCATAGTCACTTCCCGTTAGGGTTACCCATCGCTGTAGCTTCGACTCATATAACCTCTTTGCATTTCATCTCTTAAATTTTTTCTTAATTTTTCTTGTCATTATTTATGTTATATATGAATTCTCACTCTAGTTTAAATATAGTTTCAGACATTGTGGCTGTCCAGATAGACATTAGTCTCCAGAATAGTAGAACGTACGGATTGCCTAAAGTGAGGATGTCACAATTCTTCCCCTCTAACAAAAATTTCATCCTCAAAATTTACCTGATTTAGGTAACTGAGATAATTTCTTCACCTTTCATATTGTTCCCTCTGTCCTACAATTTTTCCATAGTATTTTCAAACTCATTTCTAATAATAGAATTTTTTTTGGCATAACTATACCAAAATAGAGACCATATGCAAATATCCTCAGCTCGATATACTACTGAAAATATACATAGCTCTATACAATAGTCTCAAGTTGGTATTGTAATCTACAGCTTACAGCACAAAACATCGAGAATATTACATAGTTACCATGGTATATCCCAATAGATCAGATTTTCTTATACTTATCCTTTTCAAATCTATGGATGTATACTTAGGCTTATCATAAAGAAAGAATACTTTACCTCAAATTTACATCTGGAGCATTTTACTCCTCTCTGGCTTAGGTGACATTTGCAAGTAGTGTTACTTTTGCATCTGGTTCTTACACAGTCTTAAATACAGGCCTTACAGTATTCCTAGTTGCCTCAAATCTCTCCAAACTGCTATCACTCTGTGCAGTGAAAGGTAATTTCTCTATCTGGGTCCGTGGTAAATTCCTCTTAAGACAATCTTTTAGATAGTGGTCCATGGCCCCACATCTATAACAAGGTCCAGTCAACCCCCTACATTCACCTTTATGCCACTTTTTACAATGGCCACACTTTCTTAGCGTAGAACTTCTCACTGTTAGCCCTAATGTATTCATTACTGGTGTCTCTGGTTAGTCTCTTCTGGATATGAGTCTGGGTCTATGTCTCTTACTTCGATTAGGTGTTTGACTTAATGGTTCTCTAGGTCTCTTGTTACTAGTCTGGCCAAAATTTCTTTTCTGTTGATCGCCACTCTTATTCGGTTCGTCTTTATGGACACAAATAATATATTTCTGTCTGAACTCTATCAAAAAGAAATCCCCAGTCACCTTAGCTGGCGATAACACTTTGGTTATAACATCCCACCATCGCTAGGCAGCTTCTTGTAGCAGTGAAACTGCACACTCTAAACTCTATTCTGGTATGCAATGTAATTGCTGCAAGACTCTTTCAGTCCTTTCTAACCAATACTCTGCAACTGAAGAATCATCTTCCTTTCTACCTTTGAAATCTACAGCCCCATACTTCCTTATTTTCCCCAAATAAAACTTCTGCTGAGGTTGTGGTGGTGGAATTGCCCCATTCATCTGTTGAAAGAATTCTGTCATCTGCCCCAATAAAGCTTGTTGGGGTTGTGCAGACCTCTCAGGCACTGGTGGAGCAGGATCTCCCCTGTCTCCAACATCACTCCCAGTCGGGGGATGACTTTTTACTTCTTCTCCCACTGCTTTCTGTAGCTCTAGGTCCATAACTTAACCTAAAATAACTAAAGAAAATAGATTTGTATTAGTGTCACCTCGACTTTTATGAATGCAATGTATGTTATGCACACTATTGTCTTCTAGCTATCTGTGCCTAGGAACGCCTAAACTATGCTTTGATACTAGTAAATGTGACACCTCTCACCTTCTATAGTGTAGCAAAGCAAAGCATGTCACATTCGGTGCTGGAGCACCCTATCTTATCTTACTTTATCCCTTTAAAAATTTTGAACTCATTATATTTTAAAATAAATTAAATTCATTGGAGAAACTGACGGAGTTCCCCCTAATTTAGTACTTTTTGGCATGTCTCGCTATTTACCTGTTTAAAAATCTCATATAAATTTTCAATAAACTAATACATGATCTCATCATCATCAACTCACATTCAATTCTTACAACTAACATTCATGCGTATCCATTCATGCGCAAATCATATATCAAAATTCTCAAATTTTATTAATTTACATGATTTACAAACTAATTATATAAATTCATAATTTACAAGATATGCAAATTAATTACATATGAAAGAGTTAATTTATTAATTTACATCACATACATATTAAATACGTTTTCATAACTTACATTACATTACAACATGATAACTATTTATAAAATATAAAATATATTAGTATGACCTATATGGGCCCTATCTACATGCATTACTGAGGAGGTGACAACCTTGGTCACTTTGCAGATCCAAACTCCAAAATCCCAGTCTAATGTCCATTGGCTTTGTCTTCAGTACCTACACGAGGAAACAATCCATCGCGCTAAGCATTTCTGCTTAGTGGTGCAATAACACAATAAGAAAAAATATACAAATAAAGATAAAAATAAAGCCTAATTCATGTAATAAAAAATTATTTTGATATCATATAGAATTTTAATAATAAATATATTTTGTCATTCTTAACATTCTTTGGAAGTGGTTATCTCTTAATTTCACAGTAATGATATATATTATACAAAATTAATTAAAATATTAAAACCTATATTCATAGTATCATAGAAGATGTATTTGTAATATTTATTTAAGTTAAATTTATTTTACTAATATTTCTATCACTTTATTTCACATTTTCTTATGTTTTAGATCATTTCATAATAAATAAAATTTTATGGCTAATCTAGCTCATTTCAAGGACCTCTTACTCATTTATTTAATTCCCATTATTCTTAACAAATTTCACTGCCCAAGTAACCTATGGCAGGCTGACTAAACTAGATAAACAGGTCCTTAGCATTGAACACCGTGGTGTCTCGGGCCGTCATACCATGGTACGCAAAATGTCAATCACGTATGCAATCAATATAGCTGACACAGGGCACCGTAGTACCTAGGGCAGTCATACCATAGGACGTAAATAAGCAAAACGCCAACCACGTATGCAGTCAATATGGCTAAGAAGCCATGATAAAAAATAGTGGGGCATACAAGCCATAAATGTGGGCATAAAGCCATAAATGCAGGCATAAAGTCTTACGCAGTGCTACTCAAATAATCCCCTATTGGCATGCCAATCGATCCAACTCTAGGCAATACATGGGCACATTAGTACATTTAGATATTCATATATTTAATTATTTCATTATGATTTTTATTTATAATTTATAGCATTACAATTCTATTCTTAGTGGAAATACAATGCCAAATTTCATTTTCACATAATACATATTTTCATGGATTTCATTCATGTGAATCACAATTTACTAATCACCTCATATATTTAACATTTACAATCTTTTCTCTAATTTATCATACTACTTTGCATCTCCTTCAAGTTTAAACATTCTTATTTTTACTCATAATGAGAACATAAGTCCCAAGTTATATTTTCACATCCTTTTCAACATTCCATTTATGGTGATTACAACTCATATTTCAAGTTATGTTGGCATTGCCTCTGCAACACCCTCACTGTACCAATTCTGCACATTCTACTATTTCGGTGGCCAGTGTCGGTTTGGACAGCTAGAACGACTGGAAAAATATTTAGACTAGAGTGAGGAGTCATAAATAACTCAAATAAGTGTAAGAAAAATTAAGGAAAAATTTTAGAAATAAAATACAACCAAGTTAAATGAGCTGGTGCCCTAGCAATGGGTAACCCAGTGGGAAGTTGCGGTCCTCGCAACTAGGAGCCCTAAACCCAAGAGAAAATTTATAAAATAATTTTTGGGACTCCAGAGAAGAGTCATTGAGGATTCTATGGCATTAGAATGTTAAGAAAAGTCTTAGAAAAATTTTTCAATCGGTACACACAATTTTAGCTCGTAAAGCCAGACGGAGGGCATTTTGGTCATTTCATCTTCAGAGATGATTTTTGACCAACTTGTCCATTTGTGTAAGTGAATTATATGACATAAAATATAAACAAATATTGATAAAAAATTATTTAAAAATGAATAGCAAGAGAGAGGAAAGAAAATGGAAATAAATGGGATTTATTACCTAATGCTTATGTAAGCATGAGGTAATTAAAGTTTATGGCCAATCAAAATAAAGAAGCACAATTAAAATAAATTAAAAACAGAGAAAAGGAGGTAGAATTCTAGAAAAAAACAACAGCCATTCTCTTCTTCTTCAAAGTCGCACCATATGCTCTCCCTCACTCCTCCATTAACAAACTCTCGAAACCTTCATTTCCCTAGTTTTCTTTCAACAAAAACCCTAAGTGTCAACACAAAATCTTGCTCTTTCATCTTGGTGAAGCTTTTGGGAGAAAAAAGAAGTGTAAAGGAAGAGCTCTTGCAAATTAAAATTTACTCCATTAGAGGTTAGTGACTAAACTCACTCTTCCTCTTTTGATTCATGTTAAAGAAGTGGAGTGGAAAGTAAATTTGTATGAAAATTAAAAATATACCATGTGTAAGATTTTCTTAAAATTTTTGCAACTTTAGGATAGGTAGGGTTTGAAGATTTTCTTGAATTAAAATGGTACTCTAGCTTCTCTTAATACTAATCTATTGATAAGGAAGGTGAAGTGCAAGTGAATGCAAAAATCTAGAATGGTGGAGCTAGGGTTTGGACCCAAAAATTGAGTTTTGATCATGTAATAGTGAAAAGTAAGTTTTAATGGTTAATTAGTGACCATTTGGTTATGTGTGAATAAGAAATGAAGTGGTTTGTTTAGTGGGAATTGAAGTTAGTGTTGCTACCTTGGCTGACCTACAGGACTGAGCATGAGTCCAGCAGGTTTGGACAGCAATAACTAGAGTTGTAGAGGTTCAATTAGTGCAAAACCAATTGGACATGAAATCAGACACAAAATGGCACAACTTTGGTGAAGAAACCATGCCTAGAAAACTAAACCAAGTTGACCTAAAGATTGCCCTAATCTGGGTGACCTGCATTCTGCCTGGGCAAAATGATCAAATGAACAGTGTTTATTCATTTAATTATAACTCATTGTAGAAAGGTCCAATTGACCTGAAATTTTACCAGAAAATAGCTGAGACATAGACCTACAAATTTCATGAAGAAATCTAACCCAAATTTTGACCATAACATATTCAAAAGGTGACCTGCAATCACTATACAAAACACTATAGATTTGGTCAGTCCAGAAAATCTGGGAAGTTGGCAATCCGGCCAGTCATGGTATTTAGGCCATAACTTGAGCTACGAAACTCCAAATAGAGCGATTCAAAAAAAGAAATATAACTAGACACAATAAGGAACAACTTTCATGTTGACAACTTTGCCAAATTCACACTGCAAAAATGACTAATGGAACAATAAATACGAGGCTTAAAATCTGAAAATTTTGAACAACACTAAGCTTAGAAATGATATTGGCAACCAATACCAACAATTTTAGAATGCAAAATGCAGTATGTTGAGAGTATTAAAACCAATGTATCTATTGTCTATGCAAAAGTCAACATTTTTGTTGACTAATGAAATGAATAGTAACACCTAAACTTAAATTTCAAGAATTGTACAATTTAAAAGTGTAACATGTCCTAGTATACCTAGCAAGATTAGTTTGGATAGGTTGGCATGCTAATCGGGTTCTGTTAGCAGTACTGCATATGGCTTCATGCCACCATTCTATGTTTTATGGCCTCATGTGCCATTCTGTGTTATAATAGCCTTTGGCTATGTTGATTGAGTTGTTATACTTGGGTTTTATTCCTGATAATTATTACAGCTTATTAGCTGTTCTGTTACATACCGGGAGACATAATGTGACTGATGGTGTGATGGTTTGAGGTACTTGGTGAAGGAATGGAAGTGTGAAAAATACAAGTTTATACCATTGAATTTAAAAATTTTCGCCTAGGGTCACATGCATCATGCAAGATTTATTTTTACCTATTTAATTTCAATGATAAACAACATATTAAAACTCTTTTAATATGTTTTTGAATCTGTATTTGCCATTTAAGATTTTAAAATTAATCAGATTAATTTTAGAACCCTAGATTAAATCAAGAATGATTAAACTAAAGTCTTGATGCACTGCAGCGTATTTGCGCCTTTGAAATTCGTCTTCAGGACACCAAATGTTGTCCCTCTAGCTTGTCCATGCCAAGAACACATATGGCAGCCCTTGAACAGCTTCTAAAGCTTTTTCTATTAATTAGAAATTCAAGTTCTACCTTTTAAGAGATTAGAGATGTAAACAGGACACTAGAAACAATTTCTAGTATTTTTAATTCAAGAGATTGATGGATAATCTCTTTGAATTGATGAGAGATGAAGAGGAAGAGAGGGAGAGCTTCAAAATGGCATGACAAAGGAGTGTGGCTGCTGGTTGTATTTTATTTTCTCATAACAATACTTATATGGCTAGGTTAACACATTAAACCCTTGCCACATGTCACCCTTTGATTAGCTCTAGGTTTAAGTGACCCAATCACATTATGCCAAGTGTCAAAACCTATATTTAATCTTAATTTTAATCATCTTACATGATTAAAAGACATTTGGAAAGCTTATGTGTAATGCCATGTGTCACCATCTCATGGTGCCACGTGTCACGCTGCGAAATGATCAAAATGCCCCAGTGTCTTAATTTTGAGTTCTTAAACCAAAATAAATATTTCTCTTCTTCTAATTAATTTATATCAAATATAAATTAATTAATTAATCTCTATTAATTAATGTCTTATTAATTAAATTCATATTTAAACACTTTAAATATAAATTTAACTTATACTATATATCTAATAATCTAGATTTAGTTTCAAGTCATGCTAGGGACTTTGCAATCTAATTGCAAACCAAACCTATTTAATCAATCAATTAAACTCTTTAATTAATTAATTAAATTATTTTTAATTAGGTGATAACTTGTGTATGTGTGTGACTTACTAGGCTCATCACTAATTGGTAATAAGATATGATATCAACTCTTAATATCATCAGAACTCTTTCTTACCATAAATGATTTCTCTAGACCATGGTTAACACCTAGCATAGCATGCCATGGCCACCCAATTAGTAATAAGGTTTACCTTAAATGAACCTATAATCATATGTTACCATGCACTAGAATCTCTCTGTTACAAAATCCCAACTCAAGCTGGAGTCATGGTTTATGTCAAACTCCATTTGCTATGAATATTATGTTCTCTTTTAATTCCAATTCTTGATTAAAAAGATTTTCTCATCAGAAACTCTTTTCTGAATAAATCTATCTGTCCTGGCCAGGAACTTGAAACATCAAGAACAATTAAATGAACATAGGATTTTATCTCTATTTACTTAGAGGAACAGATTCCATCCTGATTAACACCTACCTCCATATATAACTAGGAGGAGCCAACACATGCCCATATACCCATACACAGTACAAGTATGAAAGCAGTATCAAACTCAAACTACCTATATACAAGATAACTGTGCTATCTCAGGTCTAAAGATTATATGCACTGATATGATTTATGACAAAACATTGACAAGAGTAAACTCCATGTGCTTGTCATAAGTGTCACTTCGGCCTACTTATCATTTATAAGTACCTATCATGTTTGTCATATGGCATGAGACTCACCATTCCATCTTATTTATATCTCATATAAATAACTTGGGAACAAACATGAATACAATCTTTCTGGATAAGTCATGTCCTTATTATGAAGTATCCTCGATTGTGAACCTATTTATGATACTTTGTGCTAGAAATAATGTCACTCATATTCTTAACAACTTAAGAATAATATTTGTAACAAAATATCAATGGACCTTTTCTATTACACATAAATATATTATGTAAACGGAAAAGTGGAAAAGCCTTTTATTAATAAAAATATGTACAAGATATATACTAAATGATATGCTCTAGGGTATACTACTAACAATCTTCCACTAGCACTAGAGCCATTCATTACAATATCTTATACCTATCTTCTCAGGATGTTGGTCTAGCTGTGTCTATGACATAGGCTTAGTGAATGGATCAGCAGGATTTTCAGCTGATGCTATTTTCTGCATGGCTATATCACCTCGCCCAACTATTTCTCTAATAATGTGGTAGCGCCTTTCTATGTGTTTGGATTTTTTGTGGGACCTTGGTTCCTTAACCTGTATGACTGCTCCATTGTTGTCACAGTGTAGTGGAACTGATGACTCAATGGAAGGAACTATTGCAAGTTCTGTCACGAACTTCTTTATCCAAACAGCTTCCTTTGCATCCTCTGTAGTGGAATCTGCAGTCGTGCTCTATTTGGAACTCTTCTAACTGACTACGCCTCCATTACAAATGAACACATATCTAGATGTAGACTTTCTATCATTGATATCTGATTGGAAATTATAATCAGTATAACCATCCATATAACACCCCTATTTGTATAGCCTGGTATATTTCACTATTCCGGTGACCGGAGTCGGTCCGAACAATTAAGGGGATTAGAACCACACTTAAGACAACTAGAGAAGCCATAAACACAAATAATTAGTAATTGCCAATTAGTTAAGTATAAATAAGAAAAACAGAATATAAGAAGTTAAATGAGCCGAGAGTCACAACGATGGGTGACCTTCTCGGGAAGGACTGCGAAGTCATTTTAAACTCAAATTTCGAACTGTAAAATATGACGTTGCGGTCCTTAGGACCCTTATGAACACAGTAGGAAAGAGAAAAATCACGAAAAAGAACTGTTTAGTCAGTCAAATAATTAGGTCAGGGAGCCAGAAGAAATATTGAATTATTTGCAAACCGGGATGAACCAGCGAGGAGCAATTTGGTCAATTGACCCTGAGAGCTGACTCCTGACCTAACTGTCAAATAAAATCGAAGAAAAGAAAATTTCAAAATCGAGAATTAAATTAAAGAACTAATAAAAAAAAGAAAATGAAAAAGTGTAGGGAGATGACATCATGCATGATATCATGCATGATGCCATAAAAGTAATAATTAATATATTTAATTAATTAGATTTTTTTGGGTCTTCCATAAGTAAATAAAAGAAAAGAAAAGAAAAACAAAAAAATTATTGTCTTCCTTTCTCCCATTGCCGCCTCACTCTCTCCCTTATTTCTCCATGAAAATTCCTCCATTAAAGCTTGTTTTGAAGCTTTGAAACTCTTACCAAATCCCAACTTCTTCCATAATCACTCCATAAAACCTTATTCCCTTCCCTTGAGAAAGAAATTTAACAAGAAAGAAAGAAGAAAAGAGGAGAAAAATTGAAGATTGGATATCAAAGTTGAGGTAAGCAATCTAAATTGAAAATTTTAGTTTATTGGTTATGTTTGTGGTTTGAGTAACCTAGAAATTTAATTAAAATCAAAAGAAAACATTTGTAGAGGACCAAAGGGAATTTCAGCTAGCCATGGATGTATGAGAATATGATGTGTTTTGAATGAATTAAATTTGTTAATAAGCTTGTATGAAAGTGGTAGTAAGATTGAAATGCTTAAATGTGATTAAATGCAATGAATTAGTGTGGCTAGGGTTTGAGACCTAGGGTTTGTTAGTAGTATGCCCTAGAGCATATCATTTAGTATGTATCTTGTATATATTTTATTAATAAAAGGCATTTCCACTTTTCCGTTTACATAATATATTTATGTGTAATAGAAAAGGTCCATTGATATTTTGTTAGAAATATTATTCTTAAGTTGTTAAGAATATGAGTGACAATATTTCTAGCACAAAGTATCATAAATAGGTTCACAATCAAGGATACTTCATAATAAGGACATGACTTATCCAGAAAGATTGTATTCATGTTTGTTCCCAAGTTATTTATATGAGATATAAATAAGATGGAATGGTGAGTCTCATGCCATATAACAAACATGATAGGCACTTATACATGATAAGTAGGCCGAACCAGTGACACTTATGACAAGCACATGGAGTTTACTCTTGTCAATGTTTTGTCATAAATCATATCAGTGCATATAATCTTTAAACCTGAGATAGCACAGTTATCTTGTATATAGGTAGTTTGAGTTTGATACTTCTTTCATACTTGTACTTTGTATGGGTATATGGGAATCTGTTGGCTACTAATAGTTATATATGGAGGTAGGTGTTGATCAAGATTGAATCTGTTCCTCTAAGTAAATTGATTTTAAATCCTTTGTTCATTTAATTGTTCTTGATGTTTCAAGTTCTGGCAGACAGATATATTTATTCAGAAAAGAGTTACTGATGAGAAAAATCTATTTAATAAAGAACTGGAATTAAAAGAGAACATAATATACATAGCAAATGGAGTTTGACATAAACCATGACTCAAGCTTGAGTTGGGATTTTGTAACAGAGAGATTCTAGAGCATTGTAACATAAGAATATAGGTTCATTTAAGGTAAATCTTATTACTAATTGGGTGGCCATGGCATGCTATGCTAGGTGTTAACCATGGTCTATGAGGTTCATAAAATGATTTAGAGAAATCATTTATGGTAAGAAAGAGTTACGATGATATTAAGAGTTGATATCATGTCTCATTGACAATTAGTGATGAGCCTATTAAGTCACACATATACACAAGTTTTCAAATATTTAAATATGATTTAATTAATTAATTAATTAAAGAGTTTAATTGATTAATTAAATAGATTTGGTTTGCAATTAAATTGCAAAGTCCTAGCATGACTTGAAACCAAATCTAGATTATTGGATGTGTAGTATAAATTAAATTTATATTTAAAGTGTTTAAATATGAATTTAATTGATGAAAATTAATTAATAGAGATTAATTAATTAATTTATATTTGATATAAATTAATTAGAAGAAGAAAATAATTATTTTGGGTTAAGAACTCAAAATTAAGACACGAGGGCATTTTGGTCATTTCACGATTGTGACACGTGGCACCATGAGATGGTGACACATGGCATAACACATAAGCTTGCCAAATGTTTTTAATCATGCAAGATGATTAAAATCAAGATTAAATATAGGTTTGACACTTGGCACAATGTGATTGGGTCACTTAAACCTAGAGCTAATCAAAAGGTGACATGTGGCTAGGGTTTAATGTGTTAACCTAGCTATTTAAGTGTGGTTATGAAAAGAAAACATAACCAGCAGCCTCTCCTCTCAATTGTCACGCCACTTTGAGCCTCTCCAGCTATTTCTCTTCATCTCTCATCAATTCAAAGAGATTAGCCATCAATCTCTTGAATTAAGAACACTAGAAATTGTTTCTAGTGTCCTGTTTATCTCTAATCTCTTAAAAGGCAGAACTTGAATTTCTAATTAATAGAAAAGGCTTTAGAAGCTGTTCAAGGGCTGCCATAGGTGTTCTTGGTGTGGACAAGCTAGAGGGACAACATCTGGTGTCTCAAGACGAATCTCAAAGCGCGAACACGCTGCAGCACATCAAGAGGTTAGTGTAATCGTTCTTGATTTAATCTAGGGTTCTAAAATTAATCTGATTAATTTTAAAATCTTAAATGGCAAATACAGATCCAAAAACATATTAAAAGAGTTTTAATATGTTGTTTATCATTGAAATCAAATAGATAAAAATAAATCTTGCATGGTGCATGTGACCCTAGGTGAAAATTTTTGAATTCAATGGTATAATCTTGTGTTTTTCACGCTTCCGTTCCTTCAATTGGTATCAGAGCCACTATATTTGCCATTTAGATTGTTGATTATATAATTTAATTGTGTGTTTGATCATGAGATCAAGAGATTCATTGCTGGTTGGATCATGAGGTGTGGCGGCACACATGGTGGAGCCACCATTGGTGGCGGCAACAATGGTTCCATGGGTGGTTCAAGGTTTGGCTTTTAATTCTGCAATTATTGTATGATCTAAGGCCTATTCTTTGACTAATTAAAGTGTTTAATTAGTTGTTTTAATCACATAATTAAATTATGATTCAAATCAGAATTTTAAAAAATTGTTTGAATGTGATTCAAATCTGAATTTTAAAAGTTGTTTGAATGTGATTCAAATCTGAATTTTTAAAGTTGTTTGAATCATATTTAAATCTGATTTTTTAAAATTGATTCAATAAAATTCAGATCTGATTTTTTAAAAAATATTTGAATGTGATTCAAATCTGATTTTTTAAAAAATGTTTGGATGTGATTCAAATCTGAATTTTTGAAGTTGTTTGAATGTGATTCAAATCTGAATTTTTAAATTTGTTTGAATGAGATTCAAATCTGAATTTGAATCATATTCAAATCTGGATTTTTAAGTTGAATATGAGATATTCAATTTAATTTAAGTATGTATGTTTTATTTAATTGTTAAATAGTGATATGCATGATGGATGATCATGGACTATAAAAGACCAATGTGATTGGATTTATTTCTTTTATGTTTCTTTGGGATTGTAAATTAATTAATTTATTTTAATTTATTTTGGGCATGTATTATTAAGTTTATAATATTTTTGGGTTGTAATTTCATTTATTTAAGTTCTTGTAAATTCGCCTTGGTATGCCAAGGATTACTATGTAATATTGGATTGCAAGAAGTTCAAGGAGGTCAAGAGCATTGGTGGGACCAGTGGAAGGAATTCAAGATCAAGTGTTGATTATGTACTCCTTCAGCAACTCTTGTAAAATGAATGAATGAAATGCACCTAGGAATGCCCTGATTCAATTCTTAGTGGCTCAATTGAATCCCTTAGAAAGTCCATGATCATACCATATTTCGCTTATCCATGAATGCATGAGATGTATGGGAATGTATGCAATTATATGATATATGCATGCTAAATGGATAATGTGCAAAGTGAGACCTTAATAGTAAATAGAATGACCATAAAATCTTCCAAACAAATGATTAAGTTGGAAATGCTGTAATTAAAGTAATTATAACATAGGCCCTCCATTGGGGCAATTATTTTAAGAAATTTTAAATAGTTGCATAAGATGCAATTTATTTAAGAGATTTTCTTAAGAATAATTGTTAAGCATGAGATGTTGTAAATATGTAAATGGTTTAGTGGCCAATATTGGATGTACCTGAGGACATTAAAATTATTTGCATAATTACTGGCTCAATGGGATCAACTTAACTAATGCAAGATAAGTCAATAATGGATGTACCTGAGATTTTGAGCATTAGGGGCTAGGTAAAGGATTGAACCTCACATGAGATGTGATGGGCAAGGAGTTGCTCATTTATAGTTTATTATAATTCCAATAATGGATGTACCTGAGGATGATCAATAGAATTATAAGAATTCAATCACCCACTAGAAATCCATGCAACTAGGATTTCCGTTTTCTACTTTGGAAGTGTAGGATTCGCTAAGTTAGGGGGAGGACCAATTTGATTAAAAGACCATAATCATTTTGGTTAATTACATGATACATTTACTAATTAATCTGGTTATTTTCTCTGATTAATTTTACGATAAAAATGAGCACAAAACAACCACCACCATCCAATATCCTTGCAAGCATACTTGATCACAATAGGTTGACAAGACCTAATCATGCGATTGGCTAAGAAATTTGAAACTTGTCTGAACCTTGAACATATAGGATATGTTCTAGATTCAAATGTTCCTGGTCCCTTACCTCCAGAGGCCACACAAGAGGAACATGAAACTTTGGACAAGTGGAAGGAGCATGTTATGAGAGCTAAGTGTTACATGCTTGCTTCCATGAGTAATGAGTTACAGAAGCAACATGAGAACATGCAGAGTGCGAGTGAGATCCTCCTTCACCTACAAGAGTTGTATGGTGAGCACAGTAGGAATGCTAGGTATGAGATATCTAGACAGCTATTCCGTATGAGGATGTCTAAGGGACAGAATGTTGGGGATCATGTCCACAAGATGATTCGGCTGTTTGAGCAGTTGGAACATCTTGACTTCAACATGGATTTCCAACTACAAACGGATTTGATCCTTCAGTCCCTTCTTGAGTCTTTAGGGAATTTTGTGACAAATTTCCATATGACTAAACAGGAATGCACCTTAGCTGGTTTACTCAACATGCTGGTTATTGCACAAAAGAATATGCCAGGCAATAAAGGAAAAGAGGTAGCTTTGGTTGCATCTTCTTCTGCTGGAATGTCCAACAAGAAGAAGGGCAATATGAAAAAGAAACTTCAGATCCCTGGTCCTTCCAAGAAAATAGCTAAACAGAAAGGGAAGACCAAAGCTGACAAAGGCAAAGGAAAGTGTTTCCACTGCCAACAGGAAAGTGTTTCCATTGCTAACAGGAAAGTGTTTCCATTGCCAGTAAGAAAGTGTTTCCATTGGCCAGAGTATAGTAATCTAAATGAATGCAATGCCATGGTGAAAACCAACTCAAGTTCAAAATATATTTGGCACTTAAGGTTATGTCATGTTGTAGAAGATAGGATTACAAAATTGGAGAAAATGGGGATTCTATCCTCATTGGGCTCTGAGCCTACTCCAACTTGTGAATCTTGCCTTCAAGGCAAAATGACTAGATCACCCTTTGTTGGACAAGGGCTAAGAGCTGAAAATATTTTGGAACTAATACATAGTGATGTATGTGGTCCGTTTAAAGAAATGGCTAGAGGGCTTTCATTATTTTATTACCTTTGATGATAAATCAAGGTTTGGGTATTTGTATTTGATGAAATACAAACATGAATCCTTTGAAAAGTTTAAGGAATTTAAATCAAGTAGAAAATCAAGCAGAAAAAGTATTAAAGCTCTTGATCGGATCGTGGAGGTGAATATTTGAATCTTGAATTTGATGAATACTTGAGAGAGCATGGCATTGTTTCTCGGTGACTCCTCCAGAGCATACAACTAAATGGTGTATCTGAAAGGAGAAATCGTACCCTATTGGATATGGTACGTAGTATGATGAGCTATCTTGATATGCCAATCTTCTTACGGGGTTTGCATTAGAATCGACTTTGTATGTTCGAATAGGATTCCATCAAAATCGGTTTCTTCCACACCTTATGAGATATGGCATGGAAGAAAACCAAGTCTTAAGCATGTTAAGATTTGGGGTTGTCCACTTATATCAAAAGGTCAACAACGATAAATTGGAGACCGGATCGAGAAGAGGTCGATTTGTTGGATATCCAAAAATAGTTTTGGATATTATTTTTTTGCCTACTTCACAAAAGGTTGTGATAAGTAGAGATGCCACATTTCTTGAACAACAGTTTGTTCAAGAAGGAGGCAAAGGAAGGCAAATAGAGTTAGAATTGGAGAATTCTGACCAACCAACAGATCAGATGGATATAGATCCATCTAGTCAACCTATACCCATTAATGAAACATCTACAGCTGTTCCTCGTAGAACAACCAGGTATCTCACCCACGGTGAGATATGGTTTTCTTCATGAAGAAGAACAAGAGTTGTCTACTCATGAAGAAGTAGATCATGGGGATGATCCACTTACCTATGAAGAAGCTATATCAGATATAGACTCTTCAAAATGGATTGATGCTATGAAATCCGAGATTGATTCCATGTATAAGAATCAAGTTTGGGATCTTGTTGACCCACCTAAAGGTATTGTACCTATAGGAAACAAATGGGTTTTCAAGAAGAAAATTGGTTCTAATGGAAAGGTAGAGACCTATAAGGCAAGGCTAGTAGCGAAAGGGTTTCGCCAAAGGCAAGGAATAGATTATGAGGAGACTTTCTACTTTGTTGCCATGCTTAAATCAATTAGGATTTTATTAGCAATAGTGCATACTATGATTATGAGATTTGGCGGATGGATGTCAAATGACTTTTCTCAATGGATACATTGAAGAAAACATTTTCATGGAACAACCTAAGGGATTTGAATCCCAAGATGGTTCCAAGGTATGCAAGCTAAAGCGATCCATTTATGGGTTGAAACAAGCTTCGAGGAGTTGGAACATCCATTTTGATGAAGCCATTAAATCTTTTGGTTTTATCAAAAATGAGGATGAGCCATGTGTATATAAGAAGGTTAGTGACAGTGTTATCACTTTCCTTGTCTTATATGTGGATGATATACTGTTGATGGGTAATGATACAGGTATGTTGACGACTATAAAGGTATGGTTGTCAAATACATTCTCCATGAAAGACTTAGGGGAGGCAACCTATATTCTTGGGATTCGCATCTATAGAGATAGAGCGAAAAGAATAATTGGTTTATTCCAAAGTCTATACTTGGAAAAGGTGTTAAAGAGGTTTAACATGCTTGATTCCAAGAGAGGATTGTTACCAGTGAGACATGGTATCCACCTTTCTAAAGAGATGTCTCCAAAGACACACAAGAAAGAGATAAGATGGCCAGATTCCATATGCTTGGCTATTGGAAGTTTAATGTATGCAATGTTGTGTACTAGGCCTGATATCGCATATCTTTGTTAGTTTGACTAGCGGTATCAATCCAATCCAGTTTGGAACATGGATAGTCAAGAATATCCTTAAGTACTTGAGAAGAACTAAGGATTTATTCTTGATTTATGGAGGTGGAGACTTGCCATTGGATGGTTATCACGATTCGATTTCCAATCGATATCGATGATAGAAAGTCTACCTCTGGATATGTGTTCATTCGTAATGGAGGTGCGATCGGTTGGAAGAGTTCCAAGCGAGCACGATTGCAGATTCCACTCTTGAAGTGAGTATATTCTTGCATCGAATCTTTGCAAAAGAAGTCTGTTTGGATAAAGAAGTTCGTGATAGAACTTACGGTAGTTCCTTCCATTGAGTCACAGCTCCATTACTGCTGTGACAACAATGGAGCGATCATCTGAGCTAAGGAACTAAGGTCTCACCCAAAATCCAAACACATAGAAAGGCACTACCACATTATCGTGAGATATAGTTGGGCAAGGCAATATAGCCATGCAGAAAATAGCATCAGCTGAAAATCCAGCTGATTCATTCACTAAGCCTTTGTCACAAGCTCAGTTAGACTGACATCTTGAGAAGATGGGTCTAAGGTATTGTAATGAATGGCTCTAGTGCTAGTGGGAGATTGTTAGTAGTATGCCCTAGAGCATATCATTTAGTATGTATCTTGTATATATTTTATTAATAAAAGGCATTTCCACTTGTTAGTTTACATAATATATTTATGTGTAATAGAAAAGGTCCATTGATATTTTGTTAGAAATATTATTCTTAAGTTGTTAAGAATATGAGTGACAATATTTCTAGCACAAAGTATCATAAATAGGTTCACAATCAAGGATACTTCATAATAAGGACATGACTTATCCAGAAAGATTGTATTCATGTTTGTTCCCAAGTTATTTATATGAGATATAAATAAGATGGAATGGTGAGTCTCATGCCATATAACAAACATGATAGGCACTTATACATGATAAGTAGGCCAACAGTGACACTTATGACAAGCACATGGAGTTTACTCTTGTCAATGTTTTGTCATAAATCATATCGATGCATATAATCTTTAGACTGAGATAGCACAGATTATCTTGTATATAGGTAGTTTGAGTTTGATACTGCTTTCATACTTGTACTGTGTATGGGTATATGGGCATCTGTTGGCTCCTACTAGTTATATATGGAGGTAGGTGTTGATCAAGATGGAATCTGTTCCTCTAAGTAAATAGAGTTAAAATCCTATGTTCATTTAATTGTTCTTGATGTTTCAAGTTCTGGCAGACAGATAGATTTATTCGAGAAAGAGTTTCGATGAGAAAAATCTTTTAATCAAGAACTGGAATTAAAAGAGAACATAATATTCATAGCAAATGGAGTTTGACATAAACCATGACTCCAGCTTGAGTTGGGATTTTGTAACAGAGAGATTCTAGTGCATGGTAACATATGATTATAGGTTCATTTAAGGTAAATCTTATTACTAATTGGGTGGCCATGGCATGCTATGCTAGGTGTTAACCATGGTCTATGAGGTTCATAAAATGATTTAGAGAAATCATTTATGGTAAGAAAGAGTTCTGATGATATTAAGAGTTGATATCATGTCTCATTGCCAATTAGTGATGAGCCTAGTAAGTCACACATATACACAAGTTATCACCTATTTAAATATGATTTAATTAATTAATTAATTAAAGAGTTTAATTGATTAATTAAATAGATTTGGTTTGCAATTAAATTGCAAAGTCCTAGCATGACTTGAAACCAAATCTAGATTATTGGATGTGTAGTATAAATTAAATTTATATTTAAAGTGTTTAAATATGAATTTAATTGATGAGAAATTAATTAATAGAGATTAATTAATTAATTTATATTTGATATAAATTAATTAGAAGAAGAAAATAATTATTTTGGGTTAAGAACTCAAAATTAAGACACAGGGCATTTTGGTCATTTCACGATTGTGACACGTGGCACCATGAGATGGTGACACATGGCATAACACATAAGCTTGCCAAATGTTTTTAATCATGCAAGATGATTAAAATCAAGATTAAATATAGGTTTGACACTTGGCACAATGTGATTGGGTCACTTAAACCTAGAGCTAATCAAAAGGTGACATGTGGCTAGGGTTTAATGTGTTAACCTAGCTATTTAAGTGTGGTTATGAAAGAAAACATAACCAGCAGCCTCTCCTCTCAATTGTCACGCCACTTTGAGCCTCTCCAGCTATTTCTCTTCATCTCTCATCAATTCAAAGAGATTAGCCATCAATCTCTTGAATTAAGAACACTAGAAATTGTTTCTAGTGTCCTGTTTACATCTCTAATCTCTTAAAAGGCAGAACTTGAATTTCTAATTAATAGAAAAGGCTTTAGAAGTTGTTCAAGGGCTGCCATAGGTGTTCTTGGTGTGGACAAGCTAGAGGGACAACATCCGTGTCCGAAGACGAATCTCAAAGCGCAGACACGCAGCACATCAATAGGTTAGTGTAATCGTTCTTGATTTAATCTAGGGTTCTAAAATTAATCTGATTAATTTTAAAATCTTAAATGGCAAATACAGATCCAAAAACATATTAAAAGAGTTTTAATATGTTGTTTATCATTGAAATCAAATAGATAAAAATAAATCTTGCATGGTGCATGTGACCCTAGGTGAAAATTTTTGAATTCAATGGTATAATCTTGTGTTTTTCACGCTTCCGTTCCTTCAGGGTTTTGAGGCGAAAATTTGGAGAAATGGGTAAATGATATGTTTGACCTATTGTAAAGTGAAAAATGGTCATTTGTGACCAAATGAGTTGTGTTGGAATGGTTGGAGTTAGAGCTAAATTCGGAGGGAGTGTGCCAGCAGCATGACCAAACTTCCTTTGAGGGACTAAGTGAAATTTTACAAGTCCAATTGGTATGGGACCAATTGGGAATGAAAATAGACACTAAATGAAACAATTTTCATTTAGGAAGCATGCCCAAAAAGTGACCAAAACCTAGTGAACAAATTGACCAAAGTTGAAAAATTGCAGGTTGCCCTGTACAAACTAACCAAATGAACAGTGTTCCTTTGGAAATGGGTTCCTGATGCGTATGTAGATATGAAATTATAAGAATTTTTGAGTTTGAAACAAGGGGACAGAACCATAGCAGAATATGAGAGAGACTTCTCTCGACTGAGCCACTACGCTGGAAGCTTAGTCTCCACCCCCAGAGACAGATGTAAGAGGTTTGAGTCCGGGTTAAGGCCGAATATGAGGATGCAAGTCGTGGGTTTCCGACATCAAAATTTCACTGAGTTGATCTCACAGGCCCTGGAACTAGAAAGGATAGAATCAGAGGGGGCAGTGAAGAAGGGTACACAAGAGAAAGAGAAGACTGAAAAGACTACGGGACAAGCATCTGAGAGTGGTTCTGAAAAGAGGAAAAAGTTTGGGGGATCCAACTCCCGTAGATCTGGCAGAGGCAGATTTTCTAGCCAAAGACCACCCCGGTCTGGTCAGCAGACCTAGTAGGCACCCCGAGGAGCTCTATCAGTACGACAGTGTGAAACTTTTGGTAAAACTTACAGTGGGGTTTGTTTCAAGGCCACTGGTGCATGTTTTAACTGTGAAGGGAGCAGACATTTCGCTAAAGATTGTACTAGTCCGCGCCGGTCTGGACCTTCTGCTACATCTGAAGGATCAGCCTAAGTCTCTGCACCTAGAGAGTCACAGTCAACTGCTAGAGGTAGAGGCAGAGGTAGGGGTCCTGGTAACACTCCTGGAAGTCAAAGCACTGTTAACTAGCCAGTACCCAGTGGCGCACTAGTCAGAGTGTATACCATGCGTCAAAGGGAGGAGGCTGAAACATCAGACGTTGTAGCTGGTAATTTTTCCGTCCTTGACCAAGATGTACATGTGTTATTTGATCCTGGCTCCACACATTCATATGTTAGTGCTAGTGTGATGTGTTCTACTGCTATTCAGTGTGTACCAATGGACTATAATGTGCTAGTGACTAGTCCATTAGGCTAGGAGGTCAGGGTAAATAAATTATATAGGGATTGTCCTTTGGTGATCCAAGGACACACTTTTCTATCCGATTTGATTGAAATGCTCACCACTTCCAAATTGTAAGAAAATTGTTTTAAAATCCCTTGTATGGTACTTAATGAGTTATCGGTAGGTGAAGTTCGGTAGTTCATTAAGTATTCTACGGGATCATGTTATGCCTTACAGAGGGGTAAGGTGTGACATGTATACTCAGTGATAGCTTATTTTGCTGTCGCAGATAAGAGCAAGGAAAAAGCAGCAGAGTGAGCTGCTATTGAATTGAGGACCACACTGATCTTTTGTACGGGTATTATTTTATACCCTTGTAATTAATTTTGATGTAAATATTATAATGCTTTATGTATCAATGAAAAGTTGAGCAGTTATAAAATAAATTGTAATAATATTATTTTTGAATTTTCTTCTATAAATTAATATTTGTACTTGTGAATTTCATACTTTATGCCTTGTGAATGAAGTTATTAAATATTTTGAGATGATAAATTTTGACAAGAATTATTGTGCACAGACCTGACGTGAGTCACCTCTAGGCCTTGACTCAGTCTCTTAGAGCTTCCAAGTCTTTTTTAGCTGAAACACACAGTTTCACAGTGTTTCAATACCATAACTTAGCATAAATCCAAAAATAAATTTAACTTCACTTTTACCTAGCTTTAATGTGCTAAATTCGATGTTCTCGAAATTTTTGTGTTTCGGATTACCATTCACTATACTATTCAAGTCAAATTGTTGACTTTTTAAGGCTTAATAGGTATGGGAACTCCAACTTCACCCACATACCACATTTTGGTCATTAAATTTGTTGGTTTTGGTCATTTTCTCGAAGCTTAAGTCCTTTAGGCAAAATTGTCAAATTTTCAGTTTTGATATCCCTAGTTGCACTATTCCATTGGTCATTCTACTGTTAGAATTTGGCAAACCTTTCTTCATAGAAAATGTTCCCTATTATCTTAAGTTTACTCTCCTTTTTAAATCACTCCAATTGGAGTTTTGTAGCTCATGTTATGGCCATTTGAACCATGGCTGCCGGATTGGACACAACCAAGATTTTTTGGGCAATTTTGGTGCTGGCAGTTTTGGGTCGCCAACTTGTGGTGGCCAAATGGCTTGGTTTCTGGCAGAATTTGGGCTTGTATTCTTCATGAAATTTTTAGGTCTATATCTCATCTAACCTCTGGTAAAATGTCAGGTCATTTTGACCTGCCTAGCTCGAGTTATGACCAAATGAATAAACACTGTTCATTTGGTCAGTTTGTACAGGGCAGCCTGCAATTTTTCAACTTTGGTCAATTTGTTCACTAGGTTTTGGTCACTTTTTGGGCATGCTTCCTAAATGAAAATTGTGTCATTTAGTGTCTATTTTCATTCCCAATTGGTCTCATACCAATTGGACTTGTAAAATTTCACTTTTGGTCCCTCAAAGGAAGTTTGGTCATGCTGCCAGCAGCATGACTACACTCCCTCCGAATTTAGCTTTAACTCCAACCATTCCAACACAACTCATTTGGTCACAAATGACCATTTTTCACTTCACAATAGGTCAAACATATCATTTACCCATTTCTCCAAATTTTTGCCTCAAAACCCTAGGTCTCAAACCCTAACCACACTAATTCATTGCATTTAATCACATTTAAGCATTTCAATCTTACTACCACTTTCATACAAGCTTACTAACAAATTTAATTCATTCAAAACACATCATATTCTCATACATCCATGGCTGGCTGAAATTCCCTTTGGTCCTCTACAAATGTTTTCTTTTTATTTTAATTAAATTTCTAGGTTACTCAAACCACAAACATAACCAATAAACTAAAATTTTCAATTTAGATTGCTTACCTCAACTTTGATATCCAATCTTCAATTTTTCTCCTCTTTTCTTCTTTCTTTCTCGTTAAATTTCTTTCTCAAGGGAAGGGAACAAGGTTTTATAGAGTGATTATGGAAGAAGTTGGGATTTGGTAAGAGTTTCAAAGCTTGAAAACAAGCTTTAATGGAGGAATTTTCATGGAGAAATAAGGGAGAGAGTGAGGCGGCAATGGGAGAAAGGAAGACAATAATTTTTTTGTTTTTCTTTTCTTTTCTTTTATTTACTTATGGAAAACCCAAAAAAAAATCTAATTAATTAAATATATTAATTATTACTTTTATGGCATATGCATGATGTCATGCATGATGTCATCTCCCTACACTTTTTCATTTTCTTTTTTTTTTTTCTGTTAGTTCTTTAATTTAATTCTCTATTCCGAAATTTTCTTTTCTCCTATTTTATTTGACAGTTAGGTCAGGAGTCAGCTCTCGGGGTCAATTGACCAAATTGCCCCTCGCCGGTTCATCCCGGTTTGCAAATAATTCAATATTTCTTATGGCTGCCTGACCTAATTATTTGACTAACTTAACAGTTCTTTTTCGTGATTTCTCTTTTCCACTGTGTTCATAAGGGTCCTAAGGACCGCAGCGTTACATTTTACAATTCAAAATTTGAGTTTAAAACGACTTCACAGTCCTTCTCGAGAAGGTCACCCATCGATGTGACTCTCGGCTCGTTTAACTTCTTATATTCTATTTTTCTTATTTATACTTAACTAATTGGCAATTACTAATTATTTGTGTTTATGGCTTCTCTAGTTATCTTAAGTGTGGTTCTAATCCCCTTAATTGTCCGGACTGACTCTGGTCACCGGAATAGTGAAATATACCAGGCTATACAAATAGGGGTGTTACAATCCAATTGCAAGTCTCCACCTCCATATATCAAGAATAGATCCTTAGTTCTTCTAAGTACTTAAGGATATTCTTGACAGCTATCCAGTGTTTCAAACCTGGATTGGATTGATACCTGCTAGTCAAACTAACAGCATATGCAATATCCAGCTTAGTACACAACATTGCATATATTAAACTTCCAATAGCCGAAGCATATGGAATCCTGGCCATCTTATCTCTTTCTTCAGGTGTCTTTGGAGACATCTCTTTAGAAAGATGGATACCATGTCTCACTGGTAACAATCCTCTCTTGGAATCAAGCATGTTAAACCTCTTTAACACCTTTTCCAAGTATAGACTTTGGGATAAACTAATTATTCTTTTCACTTGGATAAACCAATTATTCTTTTCGCTCTATCTCTATAGATGCAAATCCCAAGAATATAGGTTGGC
The DNA here is from genome assembly GCF_030052815.1 of Hevea brasiliensis. Lineage (NCBI taxonomy): Eukaryota > Viridiplantae > Streptophyta > Magnoliopsida > Malpighiales > Euphorbiaceae > Hevea > Hevea brasiliensis. Next base: position 54,600,639 of record NC_079499.1, read on the forward strand.
TCCCCTAAGTCTTTCATGGAGAATGTATTTGACAACCATATCTTTACAATTGTCAACATACCTGTGTCATTACCCATCAACAGTATGTCATCCACATATAAGACAAGGAAAGTGATAGCACTGTTAGTAACCTTCTTATATACGCATGGCTCATCCTCATTTTTGATAAAACCAAAGGATTTAATGGCTTCATCAAAACGGATGTTTCAACTCGTCGAAGCTTACTTCAACCCATAAATGGATCACTTTAGCTTGCATACCTTGGAACCATCTTGGGATTCAAAACCCCTAGGTTGTTCCATGAAAATGTTTTCTTCAATATATCCATTGAGAAAAGCTGTTTTGACGTCCATCTGCCAAATCTCATAATCATAGTATGCAGTTATTGCTAATAGAATCCTAATTGATTTAAGCATAGCAAAAGGCGAGAAAGTCTCCTCATTGTCGATTCCTTGCCTTTGGCGAAACCCTTTCGCTACTAGCCTTGCCTTATAGGTCTCTACCTTTCCATCAGAACCAATTTTCTTCTTGAAAACCCATTTATTCCCTATAGGTACAATACCTTCAGGTGGGTCAACAAGATCCCAAACTTGATTCTTATACATGGAATCAATCTCGGATTTCATAGCATCAATCCATTTTGAAGAGTCTATATCTAATATAGCTTATTCATGGGTGAGTGGATCATCTCCATAATCTACTTCTTCATGAGTAGACAATTCTTGTTCTTCTTCATGAAGGAAACCATATCTCACTGGTGGGTGAGATACCCTGGTTGTTCTACGAGGAACAACTGTAGATGTTAGGTATAGGTTGACTAGATGGATCTATATCCATCTGATCTGTTGATTGGTCAGAATTCTCCAATTCCAACTCTATTTGCCTTCCTTTGCCTCTTTCTTGAACAAACTATTGTTCAAGAAATGTGGCATCTCTACTTATCACAACCTTTTGTGAAGTAGGCAAATAAAAATAATATCCAAAACTATCTTTTGGATATCCAACAAATCAACCTTTTTCTGATTTGGTTTCTAACCTTTCACTGTTCAGCTTTTTGATATAAGCTGGACAACCCTAAATCTTAACATGCTTAAGACTTGGTTTTCTTCCATGCCATATCTCATAAGGTGTGGAAGAAACTGATTTTGATGGAATCCTATTCAGAATATACAAAGCTTATTCTAATGCAAATCCCCAAAAGGAGATTGGCATATCAGTATAGCTCATCATACTACATACCATATCCAATAAGGTACGGTTTCTCCTTCAGATACACCATTCAGCTGTGGCGTTCCTAGAGGAGTCAGCTGGGAAATAATGCCATGCTCTCTCAAGTATTCATCAAATTCAGTACTCAAATATTCACCTCTACGATCTGATTGAAGAGCTTTAATACTCTTTTTTGTTTGATTTTCTACTTTAGATTTAAATTCTTTAAACTTTTCAAAGGATTCATGTTTGTATTTCATCAAATACAAATACCCAAACCTTGATTTATCATCAGTAAAGGTAATAAAATAATGAAAACTGCCTCTAGCCATTTCCTTAAATGAACCACATACATCACCATGTATTAGCTCCAAAATATTTTCAGCTCTTAGCCCTTGTCCAACAAAGGGTGATCTAGTCATTTTGCCCTGAAGGCAAGATTCACAAGTAGGAGTAGGCTCAGAGGCCAATGAGGATAAAATCCCCATTTTCTCCAATTTTGCAATCCTATCTTCTGCAACATGGCATAACCTTAAGTGCCAAATATATTTTGAACTTGAGTTGGTTTTCACCATGGCATTGCATTCTTTTAGATCACTTGCATTCAATTTGTGTTTGTCATTATTATCCAAATAATAAACACCATCATTCATATAATCCGAACCAACATATTTATTTCCAAAATAAATATTGCAAACATCATCTGTGAACTGAAATTCATAGCCATTTCTAGTCAAACTATATATAGAAATGATGTTCTTAAAAGCATCAGGTACATATAAAATATTATCCAAACACAAAACATGTCTAAACATGTAAAAAGATTTAGATCATATGGCTAAAGCTTCAACAGTTGAGTCATTACCAATCCAGACTCTAACATCTTGAGAATGCAAGCTTTTGCTACTTGCTAGTTCCTGCATATCATTAGAAATGTGAGAACTGGCACTAGTATCTAAAACCCAAGCTGTAGATAAACTATGAGTATCATCAGAATCTAAATAACAAGATATGGACATACCTTCCGAAGGTTTATCCTTCTTGTCCTTCAGAGAAGCAAGATATTCTAGGCAGTTCCTTTCCCAGTGCCCATCTTTCTGGCAGTGGAAACACTTTCCTTTGCCTCCTTCAGCTTTAGTCTTCCCTTTCTTTTTAGCTATTTTCTTAGAAGGACCAGGAATCTGAGGTTTCTTTTTCTTATTGCCCTTCTTCTTATTGGACTTTCCAGTAGAAGAATATACAATCAAAGCTACCTCTTTTCCTTTATTGCCCGGCATATTCTTTTGAGCAATAACCAGCATGTTGAGTAAACCAGCTAAGGTGCATTCCTGTTGAGTCATATGGAAATTTGTCACAAAATTCCCAAAAGACTCAAGAAGGGACTGAAGGATCAAATCCGTCTGTAGTTGGAAATCCATGTTGAAGTCAAGATGTTCCAACTGCTAAGTCAGCCGAATCATCTTATGAACATGATCCCCAACATTCTGTCCCTCAGACATCCTCATGCGGAACAGCTGCCTAGATATCTCATACCTAGCATTCCTACTATGCTCACCATACAACTCTTGTAGGTGAAGGAGGATCTCACTCGCACTCTGCATGTTCTCATGCTGCTTCTGTAACTCATTACTCATGGAAGCAAGCATGTAACACTTAGCTCTCATATCATACACCTTCCACTTGTTCAAAGTTTCATGTTCCTCTTGTGTGGCCTCTAGAGGTAAAGGACCAAGAATATTTGAATCTAGAACATATCCTATATGTTCAAGGTTCAGGACAAGTTTTAAATTTCTTAGCCAAACAGAGAGATTAGGTCTTGTCAACCTATTGCGATCAAGTATGCTTGCAAGGATATTGGATGGTAGTGGTTGTTCTGTGCTCATTATTATCAGAAAATTAACTGTAGAAAATAACCAGATTAATTAGTAAATGTATCATGTAATTAACCAAAATGATTATGGTCTTTTAATCAAATTGGTTCTCCCACTAACTTAGCGAATCCTACACTTCCAAAGTAGAAAATGGAAATCCTAGTTGGATGGATTTCAAGTGGGTGATTGAATTCTTATAATTCTATTGATCATCCTCAGGTACATCCATTATTGGAATTACAATAAACTATAAGTGAGCAACTCCTTGCCCATCACATCTCATGTGAGGTTCAATCCTTTACCTAGCCCCTAATGCTCAAAATATCAAGTACATCCATTATTGACTTATCTTGCATTAGTTAAGTTGATCCCATTGAGCCAATAATTATGCAAATAATTTTAATGTCCTCAGGTACATCCAATATTGGCCACCAAACCATTTATATATTTACAACATCTCATGCTTAACAATTATTCTTAAGAAAATCTCTTAAATTAATTGCATCTTATGCAACTATTTAAAATTTCTTAAAATAATTGCCCCAATGGAGGGCCCATGTTATAATTACTATAATTATAGCATTTCCAACTTAATCATTTGTTTGGAAGATTTTATTGTCATCCTAATTACTATTAAGGTTTCACTTTGCACATTATCTATTTACATGCATATACCATATAATTGCATACATTCCCATACATCTCATGCATTCATGGATAAGCAGTAAATATGGTATGATCATGGACTTTCTAAGGGATTCAATTCTGAGCCACCAAGAATTGAATCAGGGCATTCTTAGGTGCATTTCATTCGTTCATTTTACAAGAGTTGCTGAAGGAGTACATAATCAACACTTGATCTTGAATTCCGCCCACTGGTCCCACCAATGCTCTTGACCTCCTTGAACTTCTTGCAATCCATTATTACATAGTAATCCTTGGCATACCAAGGCGAATTTACAAGAACTTAAATAAATGAAATTACAATCCAAAAATTATTACAAACTTAATAATACATGCCCAAAATAAATTAATTAATTTACAATCCCAAAGAAACATAAAAGAAATAAATCTAATCACATTGGTCTTTTATAGTCCATGATCATCCATCATGCATATCACCATTTAACAATTAAATATAACATATAAACTTAAATTAAATTGAATATCTCATATTCAACTTAAAAATCCAGATTTGAATATGATTCAAATAAATTTAAAAATTCAGATTTGAATCTCATTCAAACAAATTTAAAAATTCATATTTGAATCACATTCAAACAACCTTAAAAATTCAGATTTGAATCACATTCAAACATTTCTTAAAAAATCAGATTTGAATCACATTCAAACATTTTTTAAAAAATCATATCTGAATATTATTCAATCAACTTTAAAAATTCAGATTTGAATATGATTCAAACAACTTTAAAAATTCAGATTTGAATCACATTCAAATAACTTTTAAAATTCAGATTTGAATCACATTCAAATAATTTTTAAAATTCTGATTTGAATCATAATTTAATTGTGTGATTAAAATTCTAATTAAACAATTTAATTAAACATAAGATGAGCTTTTAGATCATACAACAATTGTGAATTAAAAGCAAACCTTGCGCTACCTTGAAGAACCTTTGTTGCCGCCACACATCCATTGCAACCAGCAATGGATCAATCATCTCATGATCAAATCACACAATTAAATCGTATAATCAACAATCTAAATGGCAAATATAGTGGCTTTGATACCAATTGAAGGAATGGAAGCATGAAAAACACAAGTTTATACCATTGAATTAAAAAATGTTCGCCTAGGGTCACATGTATCATGCAAGATTTATTTTTAACTATTTGATTTCGATGATAAACAACATATTAAAACTCTTTTAATATGTTTTTGGATTTGTATTTGCCATTTAAGATTTTAAAATTAATCAGATTAATTTTAGAATCCTAGATTAAATAAAGAACGATTACACTAAGCTCTTGATGAACTGCAATGTATTTGCGCCTTTGATATTCATCTTTAGGACACCAAATGTTGTCCCTCTAGCTTGTCCACACCAAGAACACTTATGGCAGCCCTTGAACAGCTTCTAAAGCTTTTTCTATTAATTAGAAATTCAAGTTCTGCCTTTTAAGAGGTTAGAGATGTAAACAGGACACTAGATTAGAGATTGATGGCTAATCTCTTTGAATTGATGAGAGATGAAGAGGAAGAGAGGGAGAGCTTCAAAATGGCGTGACAAAGGAGTGTGGCTGCTGGTTGTATTTTATTTTCTCATAACAACACTTATATAGCTAGGTTAACACATTAAACCCTTGCCACATGTCACCCTTTGATTAGCTCTAGGTTTAAGTGATCCAATCACATTGTGCCAAGTGTCAAACCTATATTTAATCTTAATTTTAATCATCTTACATGACTAAAAGACATTTGGCAAGCTTATGTGTAATTCCATGTGTCGCCATCTCATGGTGCCACGTCTCACACTGCGAAATGACCAAAATGCCCCTTTGTCTTAATTTTGAGTTCTTAACCCAAAATAATTATTTCTCTTCTTGTAATTAATTTATATCAAATATAAATAAATTAATTAATCTCTATTAATTAATTTCTCATTAATTAAATTCATATTTAAACACTTTAAATATAAATTTAGCTTATACTATACATCCAATAATCTAGATTTAGTTTCAAGTCATGATAGGGACTTTGCAATCTAATTGCAAACCAAACCTACTTAATTAATTAATTAAACTCTTTAATTAATTAATTAAATCATATTTAATTAGGTGATAACTTGTGTATGTGTGACTTACTAGGCTCATCACTAATTAGCAATGAGATATGATATCAACTCTTAATATCATCAGAATTCTTTCTTACCATAAATGATTTCTCTAAATCATTTTATGCGCCTCATAGACCATGGTTAACACCTAGCATAGCATGCCATGGCCACCCAATTAGTAATAAGGTTTACCTTAAATGAACCTATAATCATATGTTACCATACACTAGAATCTCTTTGTTACAAAATCCCAACTCAAGCTGGAGTTATGGTTTATGTCAAACTCCATTTGCTATGAATATTATGTTCTCTTTTAATTCCAGTTCTTGATTAAAAAGATTTCTCATCAGAAACTCTTTTCTGAATAAATCTATTTGTCCTGGCCAGGAACTTGAAACATCAAGAATAATTAAATGAACATAGGATTTTATCTCTATTTACTTAGAGGAACAGATTCCATATTAATCAACACCTACCTCCATATATAACTAGTAGGAGCCAACACATGCCCATATACCCATACACAGTACAAGTATGAAAGCAGTATCAAACTCAAACTACCTATATACAAGATAACTGTGCTATCTCAGGTCTAAAGATTATATGCACTGATATGATTTATGACAAAACATTGACAAGAGTAAACTCCATGTGCTTGTCATAAGTGTCACTGGTTCAGCCTACTTATCATTTATAAGTACCTATCATGTTTGTCATATGGCATGAGACTCACCATTCCATCTTATTTATATCTCATATAAATAACTTGGGAACAAACATGAATACAATCTTTCTGGATAAGTCATGTCCTTATTATGAAGTATCCTCGATTGTGAACCTATTTATGATACTTTGTGCTAGAAATAATGTCACTCATATTCTTAACAACTTAAGAATAATATTTCTAGCAGAATATCAATGGACCTTTGCTATTACACATAAATATATTATGTAAACGGAAAAGTAGAAAAGCCTTTTATTAATAAAAATATGTACAAGATACATACTAAATGATATGTTCTAGGGCATACTACTAACACTTGGTACCCAGTGCTAGTTTACCCATTTATCCAGTCCAGTTGACTGGTAAGAGTTACTCGAGCAATGAAAATAAATCTTATCAAATTTGAATCGAATAATAATGCAATAAATATTAGAAATTAAGTATACCTAAAATGTAAACGTACATTATGTACATTTATGTTATTTTAGTTATTTTATTTTATATTGTTACCATTAAGCATAATTGCTTAGCGAGTCACTTTTGCCACGCGCAGGTACTGGAGACATAACTAAGGAGTCCAGCACACCTCAGACCGGGTGAACTTTCAGATTTGCACACAGAGTCCAGAGTCACCTCACATTTGCAGTGCATTGGTAGGACATTAGGTTACTTTTGGTATTTTATATTTTGTAAACTTTTGTAATGTATTTTATAAACTCATGTAATTATGCTTTTGATGTAATTATCTATGAACTATGTTCAGTAATAAATTTGAGCATTTCTTATTGAATTGAGTATGATAAGAATTTTGAAATATTGAAGTCATTTGAGAAATTATTAAAAATATGTTGGTGGTTAACTGAGATTGAAATTATAATTATATTGGAAGTGTTTTTAACAGATTCAGAAGAACTATTTTTCTAATTTACAGCTAGCACTCTGCCGGATTTTCTAGAAAATTTGCGAAAAATTCAGATTAATCAAAAATTATAAATAAATGAATTAAAAAGGGTAAATTGTAATGGAAATATGAATTGGTGCTCCGACACATTGTGTGGCATATCTTGCTCGGCTATATTGTAGACGGGTAAGGGGTAAGTGTTGAGGTGACACTGATGCAGATCTATTTATTTTGTTATTTTGATTAGGATATGGATCCTGCTTCTCAAAGAGCAGTTGATGAAGAGGTGGAGAGTCATGCCCAACCAAGGGCTGAATCTGGAGGCAGGGGAGAATCTGCTCCAGCAGTAGTTGAGGCAGCTGCCCAACCTCAGTTTGCATTATTCCAGCAAATGACCGAATTTTATCGGCAAATGATGGGGGCAATTCCACCACCACAAACACAAGCACAACCTCCACCAGCATCACAGAAGTCCCATTTAGAGAAATTGCGAAAACATGGGGCTGTGGATTTCTTTGGGAAGAAGGAGGATGACCCTATGACAGCGAAAAACTGGTTGGATAGAACAGTCAGTGTTGAAACAGCTTCATTGCACCCCCGAGCAGAATCTTGAGGGTGTTGTGTCCCTACTTCAAGATGATGTATACCAGTGGTGGGACACAGTAACCAGTGAGGTGCAACCGGATCAAATCACCTAAGATTACTTCCTTACAGAGTTCAGGAAGAAGTATGTCAGTAAGATTTCTCTAAATCATTTTATGCACCTCATAGACCATGGTTAACACCTAGCATAGCATGCCATAGCCACCCAATCAGTAATAAGGTTTACCTTAAATGAACCTATTATCATATGTTACCATGCACTAGAATCTCTCTGTTACAAAATCCTAATTCAAGCTGGTGTCATGGTTTATGTCAAACCCCATTTGCTATGAATATTATGTTCTCTTTTAATTCCAGTTCTTGATTAAAAAGATTTTCTCATCAGAAACTCTTTTCTGATTAAATCTATCTGTCCTGGCCAGGAACTTGAAACATCAAGAACAATTAAATGAACATAGGATTTTATCCCTATTTAATTAGGGCAACAGATTCCATCTTGATCAACATCTACTTCCATATATAACTAGTAGAAGCCAACACATGCCCATATACCCATAAACAGTATAAGTATGAAAGCAGTATCAAACTCAAACCATCTATATATAAGATAACTATGCTATCTCAGGTCTAAAGATTATATGCACTGATATGATTTATTACAATACATTGACAAGAGTAAATTCCATGTGCTTATCATAAATGTCACTGGTTCGGCCCACTTACCATGTATAAGTGCCTATCATGTTTGTTATATGGCATGAGACTCACCATTCCATCTTATTTACATCTCATATAAATAACTTGGGAACAAACATGATTACAATCTTTCTGGATAATTCATGTCCTTATTGTGAAGTATCCTCGATTGTGAACCTATTTATGATACTTTGTGGAAATACTGTCACTCATATTCTTAACAACTTAAGAATAGAATTTCTAACAAAATATCAATGGACCTTTTATATTACACATAAATATATTATGTAAATGGAAAAGTGAAAATGCATTTTATTAATAAGACATGTACAAGATACATATTAAATGATATACTCTAGGGCATACTACTAACAATTCTAGTGTCTTGTTTACATCTGTAATCTCTCAAAAGGCAAAACTTGATTTTTCTAATTCATAGAAAAAGCTTTAGAAGCTGTTCAAGGGCTGCCATTGCTGATCTTGGTGTGGACAAGCTAGAGGGACAATATCTGGTGTCCTAGGTACATCCCAAAGGTGCCAAACACACTGTAGTGCATCAAACAGTTTAGTGCACTTATTCTTAATTTAATCTAGGGTTCTAAAGAATTAATCTGATTAATTCTAAAATCTTAAATGGCAAATGTATATCCAAAAAACATATTAAAAGAGTTTTAATATGCTTTTTATCATTGAAATCAAATAGATAAAAATAAATCTTGCATGATGCATGTGACCCTAGGTAAAATTTTTTGAATTTAATGATATAAACTTATGTTTTTCATGCTTCCACTACTTCAACTGGTATCAGAGCCACTATATTTTCCATTTAGATTGTTGATTATATGATTTAATTGTGTGTTTTTTTATCATGAGATGATAGATCCATTGCTAGTTAAAAAGGAAGAGTGGCAGCATAGTGATGAACACCAATGGTGCGCACACTTTGTTGTCTCCAGTTGTGTGTGCAAGGTTTGGGTTTTTAAATCTACAATTGTTGTATGATCTAAGGTTCACCCTATGACTAATTAAAATGTTTAATTAGGTGTTTAAGTGTAACACCCCTCACCCGTCTACAGTATAGCCGAGCAAGGTGTGCTACACGGTATGCCGGAACACCTAGTTTGTGATTATTTCATTTCTTGAACTCAATTTGATTTTAAGAAGTCTTTTATGTAATATTCATATCATGTTGATACTCTTGTCATACTTTGATAAAATCAGTGTTTCAAGATTGGTAATAAAAATTTGGCAAGGTGCCATCTATATTTAGGACAAACTGTCCTTCCAAACCTGTTGAAAACAGTTTAATATGATGATATCAAAATCTCAAATATTTCATAGTCTCTATTCCTCAGTAAAGTCAATAGACTTTTATAGTCATTAAATAGTTCCATAATACAGTCCATAATAATTTAAATATATATAGAAAATCTCCATGTCATTTAATATGTATAAAATATTACAAACTTTAAAGCTTTCATAACATTACAAAATACAGGGCTGAATTTCAAATATACAACAAAAGTACAAAATAAAAGATATCCTAAGTCCTACCATGTATGCAATGCAGTGCAGATGACTCTGGACTCTTGTGCAGATCTGATGTCTCACCCGGTCGTAGGTCTGCTGGGCTCCCCAGCTGTATCTCCAATACCTACGTGTTACAAAAGCAACGCGCTAAGCAATTTTGCTTAGTGGTGCCAAATATAAAGAAATATACACTAAAATAAAGTAAATAGTGTTTACAAATTTTTGGTGGTGTTGTATGTCAGTAGACTGGATTTAGGTATTTGAATTTAATAGTACTTAAATTATTGCCCGTGTAGCCTATATACTGACCAGACTGGATAAACGGATATACTGGCATTGGGTACTTAGTACCTCGCTCCGTCACACCATCGGTCACAAAGTATCTCCCGGTGTGCAAATAACGTGGCTAAAAAGCCATATAGTCAATCTGGCAATAAGCAAAAAATAAATACACAATATGTATAGCCGTAGGCTATTAAAGTCACAGTGCGGCATAATAAGCCGTAAAAATACAGTATGGCATAAAGCCATTTACAGAACAGCTGTCAGAATCTTATTGGCATGCCAACCTATCCATACTAGTCAACTAGGCAAACTAGGGCACATTATTAATTAATTGTTTAATTCTTCAATTTTTGGAGTTTACTAACTATTATATAATTCACAAGTCAATGCATATGTTGACCTTTTTAGGTAATATGGATAAGTTGTTTCTAGCATCATTATGTCACAATTTATATCTCAATATGCTGCCAATATAGTGCAATTTACCATTTTTACAAGTTGGCATTCATTGCTAAAATGCTTCAAGCATCATTGTATGCAAAATGTCAAATTCTCAATTTTTGTGTGCTAGATTGGTCTAGCTTAAAGTCCTATTTCCCTTGGTTTTTAGCTTCTAGTCAAAGAAGCAAAATTGTAGCTCTATGTCTTATTGCACGCAGGGCAAAATTTCAGGTCATTCTGAGTTGTATAGACCAAGATATGGTCAATTTACTAAAGCTGGGCAGATTGCACCTTTAGTGCAAAATTTGGTCAATTTTAGGTCACTTTTGGTTTGGCAGTTTTTGTACCCGAACTTGTGCAAGCCATTTGACTTGGTTCTGGCCATTTCTGGGCTTTGATGTCTTCATAAGAATTGTATATCTATGTCTGAACTAACCATGGTAAAAATTTCAGGTTAATTGGACCTGTTTTGAGTGAGTTATGGTCATCCAAAAGACTACTATTCATATAGTCAAAAATCTGGGTTGCAAGGTTGCTAATAAGGATTTGGTCATTTTTAAGGTCAGTTTCTAGGCAGAATTTTGGCAACATTTCTACATGAAAGTTGGCCTATTTGGTGTCTAGTTTCACCCCCTATTGGCCTCATACCAATTGAGTTTATAGTTTGGCACTTATGGCCTAATTTATGTACTGCCTTCACACACAACCTGCACAAAGCACATACACTTCCAATTTGATTTTCCTTCTCCTCCTCATTTCTTCAATATTCAATCAATAACACTTCCATATATATATTGTACACAATTCCAGCAACAATTTTGGGCAGAATATTCAAGTGCTCAATGAACACAATTCACCATTAATTCAACATTCACTTCCACCAAAATTTAACACATCTCAATGTCAATATTACACATACAATTCAACATAATCATACTTCAATATCACTTACACTTGCTCCCCACAATTTAACCTTAGCATATTTCATTAATAACTACATGTTCACACACAAATTCATGGTATTAGGGGCTGCCAAATATGGCAGTTTGCTCAAGGCATCAAAGTTCCATTTCACACCCTTAATTCAAACACTACATGCATATACTTAGATACAAACTTACTACAACTTCCATTTAAATTAATCAACCTTCATTTCCATTCATTAGAAGTAAAAATAACTCAAGCTCAACAAAGGTTCATGGCTGCCAAAAATGGACAAGTCCATTTCTCACTATTTCTTTCATTTCTCTTCACCAAAATACTCACCTCAACCTAAACACAAGGTTTACTAAAGCAAGGGAGAGGTTTTGGACACTTACCACTTGTGAGCTTCCTTCAAACTTCACCAAATCTTGTTTTTCTTGTTGCCAATATCTTCCCCAAGGTGAGTAGGCAAGCTTTAATGAAGGAAAGAAGTGGAAAGGATGGCTTGATCATGCACCCATGGAGGTTGCATGTGGGGTGGCCATGGTGATTTCCATGGTGGAATTCATTTCGGCAAAGTAAAATGGGATGATGAAGAAGATGATGGTGAGTGCTATCTGCTGTCCCAAGGCTATGATAAGGGTCCCAATATCCAAGTTAGTGGAGCACTAACTTGGATTTTAATGTTAATTATTCAAATTTTCATAAATTGGATTTTATCCCCCATTTCTTTCACTATTCTTATAATGTATAACAATTTAATTTTTCATGACATTTTCTAAGTGTAATATCATTTATTTTTAATGGAGATTGAGGTCAAAAGGCAACACTATGTGTCAAATGACCAAAATACCTGACTTCAAGTTATATTCCCGATTTTTCGATAACACCGATTTTTGTTTGTTTCTCGATTTTTTATTTTTATTTGTACTAATCTATTAATTTTTCTTTGATATTTCTAGTGTCAATTACATTTCAATAAACCTTTATTTATGTCTCAAAATTAAATTCAGAGGGTTCCTGAGTCACAGGGTGGCAACGGCCTTCCCAAAGTCTGATCACCCATTCTTTCTTGATCTTGTTTCGTTTAACTTAGCATCATTTTCTCTCTTTCATTTTTGTTTGATTTTTCTTGTATTTTCTTTTTATTTATTTCATCATTATATGTCTGTTCACTATCACCGAAGTGTAGTTCTAGACATCCTGACTTGCCTGGACTGTTATTTGACTACTGGAGCAATAGAACGTACAGAACACGTATAGAGAGGATGTTACAACTCTTCCCCTCTAAATAAAAATTTCGTCCTCGAAATTTACCTGATGTGAAGAGCTGAGGGAACTATTGTCTCATTGTCTCCTCGCTCTCCCATGTTGCCTCTTCCGTGTTGTGGTGTCTCCATAGCATTTTCATTAGTGGAATTGTCTTGTTTCTGAGCTTTTTTACCTCTCGTGCCAAGATTTTAATTGGTTCTTCTTCATATGTCAGGTCAGGTTGTACTACAATTTCTTCTGCTGAGATGACATGTGAAGGATCTGATCTGTATCTTCTGAGCATCGAGACATGGAACACATTATGTATCTTGTCCAGCTCAGGTGGTAAGGCTAATCTGTAGGCTACTGGTCCCACACGTTCAATAACTTCATATGGGCTAATAAACCTAGGGCTTAATTTTCCCTTTTTCCCAAATCTCAACACTTTCTTCCACGGTGATACTCTGAGAAATACTTTCTCGCCAACTTCATATTCAATGTCCTTTCTTTTCAAGTCAGCATAAGATTTCTGTCGGTCTGAGGAAACTTTCAAATTGGCCTTTATCAGTTTCACCTTTTCCTCTGTCTATTTTATCAAGTCTTGCCCCACTAGCTTATCTTCACCCAATTCAGTCCAACATATAGGTGTTCTGCATTTTCTCCCATACAGTGCTTCATAGGGTGCCATTTGTATGCTAGCTTGATAGCTATTATTATATGCAAATTCTGCCAATGGAAGGTATCTGTCCCAACTTCCCTCAAACTCAATAACACAACTTCTCAGCATATCCTTGAGGACCTGGATTATTCTTTCTTACTGTCCATCCATCTAAGGATGAAAAGCCATACTAAAATGGAGTTGTGTGCCCAAGGATTCTTGTAATTTCTTCCAAAATCTAGATGTAAACCTCGGGTCTCTATCAGATATAATGGAAAGTGGAATTCCATGTAGTCTAACTATCTCACTGATGTACAATTCTGCTAGCTTTTCCAAAGGTGGCGATCGGTTCTAATCGCGAGAAAATGTGCTGATTTGGTTAACCTATTCACAATCACCCATACTGCATCATGCTTCTTCTGAGTGAGAGGTAGACCACTGACAAAGTCCATAGTGACTCGGTCCCATTTCCATTCAGGTATGTTTATGGGCTGTAACAAACCTGATGGAACTTGATGTTCTGCTTTGACTTGCTGACATGTCAAGCATCTAGTTACATAGTCAACTATGTCCTTCTTCATACCTGGCCACCAGTATCGGAGTTTCAGGTCATGGTACATTTTTGTGCTTCCTGGGTGCATAGCATACACACTATTATGTGCTTCTTTCAGAATACTAGTTTTCAATTCTTTATCATCTGGAACACACACTCTTTCTTTATAGTATAGGCACCCATTTTCTTTCACTTCATATTCAGTTTCCTTCCCCTCAGTGATTTTGCCCATAACAGCTATTAATTTCCCATCTGTCTTCTACTCATCCTGTATCTGTTGTAACAGTTTCGACTTCACTTGCAACTCAGCCAAAATAACTCCATCATGAGTTAAGAATAGTTGGGCATTCAGAGATCTTAATGCCACAATAGATTTTCTGCTTAAAGCATCAGCAACTACATTTGCCTTCCCAGGGTGGTAGTCAATCACACAATCATAATCTTTTAGGAATTCAATCCATCGCCTCTGTCTCAAATTAAGTTCCTTCTAGGTTGGCAGATACTTCAGACTCTTATGGTCTGTGTATATGTAGCATTTTTCTCCATACAAGTAATGCCTCCATATCTTCAATGCGAAGATAATTGCTGCTAACTCCAAATCATGAGTAGGGTAATTCTTTTCATGTGGCCTTAACTGCCGGGAAGCATATGCGACCACTTTCCCTTCTTGCATGAGTACACACCCTAACCCATTGTGTGAGGCATCACTGTAGACTATAAAGTCTTTTCCAGACATTGGCTATGTTAAAACTGGTGCCTCTGTCAACATAGCCTTCAGCCTCTCAAAACTGGCTTGACACTTGTCATTCCAGTCAAATTTCATATTCTTGTGTAGTAATTTGGTCATTGGAGCAGCTATCAGGGAAAATCCCTTTACAAATCTTCTATAATATCCAGCTAACCCCAAGAAACTTTTGATCTCAGTTGTATTTTTGGGAGGCTTCCATTCCATCACTGCTTTAATCTTCTTGGAATCCACTCTAATCCCTTCAGCTGATACTGCATGTCCAAGGAATGCA
This sequence comes from Hevea brasiliensis, assembly GCF_030052815.1. Classification (NCBI taxonomy): domain Eukaryota; kingdom Viridiplantae; phylum Streptophyta; class Magnoliopsida; order Malpighiales; family Euphorbiaceae; genus Hevea; species Hevea brasiliensis. Next base: position 54,616,102 of record NC_079499.1, read on the forward strand.
ATCTCATTCAACCAGAACTCACACTTGGACAATTTAGCATACAATTTCTTCTCTTTTAGAGTCTGCAGAACAATTCTCAAATGCTCATCATATTCTGCTTTATCCTTGGAATACACTAGGATGTCATCAATGAAGACCACTACAAACTGATCTAAGTATGGATGGAAGATACGGTTCATAAGGTCCATGAATGCTGCTGGAGCGTTTGTTAACCCAAATGGCATCACTAGGAATTCATAATGCCCATACCAGGTTCTAAATGCAGTCTTAGGCACATCTGCATCCTCAACCCTTAGCTGATGATACCCTGATCTGAGAACAATCTTAGAAAACACACTGGCTCCCTTCAACTAATCAAACAGATCATCAATTCTAGGTAATGGATACTTGTTCGTCACTTTTACTCTGTTTAACTGCCGGTAGTCAACACATAACCTCAGTGTCCCATCTTTCTTCTTTACAAATAGTACCGGAGCTCCCCAAGGTGACACACTGGGGCGTATGAACCCCTTGTCTAGTAATTCTTGCAGCTGAATTTTTAACTCTTTCAATTCAGCAGGTGCCATCCTATACGGAGCAATTGAAATTGGAGCTGTACCCGGCATAATCTCAATAGAAAATTCAACTTCCCTTTCTAGTGGCAAACTAGGCAATTCCTCAGGAAATACCTCAGAGAAATCCCTTACTGTTGGTATGTCAGACAAGTCAAGTTTACCCTGCCTAGTGTCAACCACGTGTGCCAGATAGGCTTCACACCCTTTTCTCAGCCATCTCCTTGCAATCAGTTGAGATGACATTGGACAAGAAATCTATCCTTTCACCCACTGCTATTATTTCTTCGTTCTCAGCAGTTTTCAGAGAGATTCTCTTCAATTTACAATCTACTATTGCCTGATGATGGGATAACCAGTCCATTCCCAAAATCACATCAAATTCATGGAAAGGCAATTCGATTAAGTCTGCTGAGAACTCTTTCCCTTGAATCTTCAATGGACAGCCCTTATACACCTTGTTTACTACCACACTGTGGCCTAGCGGATTTGTGACTAGGATGTCTTGGTCACTTTCCTCCACTGGTATTCCCTTTTCTACGGGCAGCTTGATACAAATATATGAATGAGTAGATCCATGATCCATTAATGCATGCACAGAAGTATTACAAAGGAGGAACATACCCTTGATGACATCTGAAGCATCCTGTTCCTCATGTGCCCTTATAGCATAGGCTTTGGCTGGTTTTCTGCCTTTTGCTCTCTCCACAGTTACGTCTGACGGGTTTACGTGAAGTGCAGCTGCCTCGGCCTTACCGACCTTCTACCCTTTGGAGTGGAGGCGGGCCTATCGATTGATCTTTGGAGTGGATGTAGCAGTTCTGCGAGGACAATCTCGGACTAGGTGGTCTGTAGATCCACACCGTAAACAAGCACCTATCATCCTCCAACATTCACCCTTATGCCATTTTTGGCAATGTGGGCAAGCAACAGATACTGTTGGGGCTGGTCCCCTGTACCCTGTTCCTGGAGAGCTAGCCATTGAAGGGGTGGACTGGCCTCTCCTTGGTGCAAATTGAGATTTGGGCCTTTATGACTTTCCTTGACTTGGTGCTCTACTAAAACTCTGAGTAGGCGGACCTCTGAATTTCTTACTAGGGGCAGAAGATGTACCGTCGACCACGACCTCTTTTCTCTGTCTGCATCATACATTACGCTCATTCATTCTAACTTTTTCAACCTTCAGTACAACTTCCACTAACTTGGAAAACTCTGTAATCCCCAAGGCTGTAATCATTACTTTAATGTTATCATTGAGTCCTTCCTCAAATCTCTTGTATCTCTCTGCCACATTAGGGATTATTTCCCGCCCATAGCGGCTCAGTCTGACAAATTCTCTTTCATATTCAGCCACTGTTAGCTGTCTCTGGCGTAGGCTAATAAACTCCCTTCTCTTCTCTTCTAAGTATACACTGCATCATACGAAATGGATAATGTGCAAAGTGAGACCATAATAGTAATTAGGACGACCACAAAATCTTCCAAACAAATGATTAAGTTGGATATGCTATAATTAAAGTAATTATAACATGGGCCCTCCATTGGGGCAATTATTTTAAGAAATTTTAAATAGTTTCATATGATGCAATTAATTTAAGAGATTTTCTTAAGAATAATTATTAAGCATGAGATGTTGTAAATATGTAAATGGTTTGGTGGCCAATAATGGATGTGCCTGAGGATATTAAAATTATTTGCATGTTTACTGGCTCAATGGGATCAACTTAACTAATGCAAGATAAGTCAATAATGGATGTGCCTGAGATTTTGAGCATTAGGGGCTAGGTAAAGGATTGAACCTCACATGAGATATGATGGGCAAGGAGTTGCTCACTTATAATTTATTATTATTCTAATAATGGATGTGCCTGAGGATGATCAATAGGATTATAAGAATTCAATCACCCACTAGAAATCCATCCAACTAGGATTTCCTTTTACTACTTTGGAAGTGTAGGATTCGCTAAGTTAGTGGGAGGACCAATTTGATTAAAAGACCATAATTATTTTAGTTAATTACATGATATATTTACTAATTAATCTGGTTATTTTCTGTAGTTAATTTTCTGATAATAATGAGCACAGAATAACCACCACCATCTAATATTCTTATAAGCATACTTGATCGCAATAGGTTGACAAGACCTAGTTTATCTGATTGGCTAAGAAATTTAAAACTTGTCCCGAACCTTGAACATATAGGATATGTTCTAGACTCAAATGTTCCTGGTCCCTTACCTCTAAAGGCCACACAAGAGGAACATGAAACTTTGGACAAGTGGAAGGAGCATGATATGAGAGCCAAGTGTTTTATGCTTACTTCTATGATTAATGAGTTACAGAAGCATCATGAGAACATGCAGAGTGCAAGTGAGATCCTCCTTCACCTACAAGAGTTGTATGGTGAGCACAGTAGGAATGCTAGGTATGAGATATCTAGATAGCTATTCCGCATGAGGATGTCTGAGGGACAGAATGTTGGGGATTATGTCCACAAGATGATTCGGCTGATTGAGCAGCCAGAACATCTTGACTTTAATATGGATTTCCAACTGCAGGCGAATTTGATCCTTTAGTCCCTTCCTGAGTCTTTTGGGAATTTTGTGACAAATTTTCATATGACTAAACAGGAATGCACCTTGGCTGGTTTACTCAACATGCTGGTTATTACCCAAAAGAATATGTTGGGTAATAAAGGAAAAGAGGTAGCTTTAATTGCATCTTCTTCTGCTGGAAAGTCCAACAAGAAAGGCAATAAGAAAAAGAAACCTCAGATTTCTGGTCCTTCCAAGAAAATACTAAACATAAAGGGAAGACTAAAGTTAATGGAGGTAAAGGAAAGTGTTTCCACTGCCAAAAGGATGGGCACTGGAAGAGGAACTGCCTAGAGTATCTTGCTTCTCTGAAGGACAAGAAGGATACACCTTCGAAAGGTATGTCTATATCTTGTTATTCAAATTCTGATGATACTCATAGTTCATCCACAGCTTGGGTTTTAGATACTGGTGCTAGTTCTCGCATTTCTTATGATATGCAAGGACTAGCAAATAGTAGCAGCTTGCGTTCTCGAGATGTTAGACTCCGGATTGGTAATGTCTCAACTGTTGAAGCCTTAGCCATAGGATCTAAATCTTTTTACATGTCTAGACATGTTTTGTGTTTGGATAATATTTTATATGTACCTGATGCTTTTACGAACATCATTTCTATATCTAGTTTGACTGGAAATGGCTATGAATTTCAGTTCACAAATGATGTTTGTAATATTTATTTTGGAAATAAATATATTGGTTCGGGTTATATGAATGATGGTCTTTATTATTTGGATAATAATGACAAAAACAAAATGAATGCAAGTGATCTAAATGAATGCAATGCCATGGTGAAAATCAACTCAAGTTCAAAATATATTTGGCACTTAAGGTTATGACATGTTGCAAAAGATAGGATTGCAAAACTGGAGAAAATAGAAATTTTATCCTCATTGGGTTTTGGACCTACTCCATCTTGTGAATCTTGCCTTCAGGGAAAAATGACTAGATCACTCTTTGTAGGACAAGGGCTAAGAGCTGAAAATATTTTGGAGCTAATAAATAGTGATGTATGTGGTCCATTTAAAGAAATGGCTAGAGGTGGCTTTTATTACTTTATTACCTTTATTGATGATAAATCAAGGTTTGGGTATTTGTATTTGATGAAATACAAACATGAATCCTTTGAAAAGTTCAAAGAATTTAAATCTCAAGTAGAAAATCTAATAGGAAAGAGTATTAAAGCTCTTCGATCAGATCGTGGACGTGAATACTTGAGTACTGAATTTGATGAATACTTGAGAGAACACGACATTGTTTCCCAGTTGACTCCTCCAGGAACACCACAGCTAAATGGTGTATCTGAGAGGAGAAATCGTACCCTATTGGATATGGTACATAGTATGATGAGCTATACTGATATGCCAATCTCCTTTTTGGGATTTGCATTAGAATTAGCTTTGCATATTCTGAATAGGATTCTATCAAAATCAGTATCTTCTACACCTTATGAGATATGACATGGAAGAAAACCAAGTCTTAAGCATGTTAAGATTTGGGGTAGTCCAGCTTATATAAAAAAGCTGAACACTGATAAATTGGAAACCAGATCAGAAAAGGGTCGATTTGTTGGATATCCAAAAGATAGTTTTGGATATTATTTCTATTTGCCTACATCACAAAAGGTTGTGGTAAGTAGATATGCCACATTTCATGAACAATAGTTTGTTCAATAAGGAGGCAAAGGAAGGCAAATAGAGTTGGGATTGGAGAATTCTGACTAACCAACAGATCAGATGGATATAGATCCATCTAGTCAACCTATACCTATTGATGATACATCTACAGTTGTTCCTCGCAAAAAAAACCAGGGTATCTCATCCACCAGTGAGATATGGTTTCCTTCATGAAGAAGAAGAAGAGTTGTTTACTCATGAAGAAGTAGATCATGGAGATGATCCACTTACTTATGAAGAAGCTATATTAGATATAGACTCTTCAAAATGGATTGACGCAATGAAATCTGACATTTATTCCATGTATAAGAATCAAGTTTGGGATCTTGTTGACCCACCTGAAGGTATTGTACCTATAGGGAACAAATGGGTTTTCAAGAAGAAAATTGGCTCTGATGGAAAGGTAGAGACCTATAAGGCAAGGCTAGTAGCGAAAGGGTTTTGCCAAAGGCAAGGAATCGACTATGAGGAGACTTTCTCGCCTGTTGCCATGCTTAAATCAATTAGGATTCTATTAGCAATAGCTGCATACTATGATTATGAGATTTGGCAGATGGATGTCAAAACAGCTTTTCTCAATGGATACATTAAAGAAAATATTTTCATGGAACTGTTAGTAGTATGCCCTAAAGCATATCATTTAGTATGTATCTTGTACATGTTTTTATTAATAAAAGGCATTTTCCACTTTTCTGTTTACATAATATATTTATGTATAATAGAAAAGGTCCATTGATATTTTGTTAGAAATTCTATTCTTAAGTTGTTAAGAATATGAGTGACAGTATTTCTAGTACAAAGTATCATAAATAGGTTCACAATCGAGGAACTTCATAACAAGGACATGACTTATCCAGAAAGATTGCATTCATGTTTGTTCCCAAGTTATTTATATGAGATATAAATAAGATGGAATGGTGAGTCTCATGCCATATAACAAACATGATAGGCACTTATACATGATAAGTAAGCCGAACCAGTGACACTTATGACAAGCACATGGAGTTTACTCTTGTCAATGCATTGTCATAAATCATATCAGTGCATATAATCTTTAGACCTGAGATAGCACAGTTATCTTGTATATAGGTAGTTTGAGTTTGATACTGCTTTCATACTTGTACTATGTATGGGTATATGGGCATGTATTGGCTCCTACTAGTTATATATGGAGGTAGGTGTTGATCAAGATGGAATTTGTTCCTCTAAGTAAATAGAGATAAAATCGTATGTTCATTTAATTGTTCTTGATGTTTCAAGTTCCTGGCCAGGACAGATAGATTTAATCAAAAAAGAGTTTCTGATGAGAAAAATCTTTTTAATTAAGAACTGGAATTAAAAGAGAACATAATATTCATAGTAAATGGAGTTTGACATAAACCATGACTCCAGCTTGATTTTAACTTCTTTTTACAATGGTGAGCACTATTTACAGGTGTTAAAAATTTTTGAACTGAAGTGAAACAACTAACACATTTGAATTATTAGTAATTTTTGCAAAAAAATTTTGCGGAGTGCCATCTATATTTTGAATACAACAGTTCTTCAAAAACCTATAAAAAGCACTTCAAATATATTTCTCAATCTCAAACTCCAACATTTAATCAACACAATATGTTTCTCTGTAACACCCCTAAGTTCGGTAGTGCGTTCTACTGTTCCGGTGACCAGTGTTGTCCGGACAGCTAGAATGCCTAGAATTACACTTCGATATGAGTGAGGAGACATTAAATAATGAAATACAAGAAAATAAAATACAAGAAAAGCAAAGGAAAAATAATAGTAAAGAAATGCAACCAAGTTAAGCAAGCCGGGAACCCTAGCGATGGGTGACCGCACGGGAAAGTCACGGCGTGGACCGTTGACTAGCCTTGGATCCCGGGGAACCCTGGAAAATATTTTTTAAGACTTAAAGAGACACCTATTGAAGTATAAATATCATTAGAAATATTAAATAAAAATTAAATAATTAGTACAAAGAAAAGTGAGAAATTGAAAAACGGACAAAACCCGGTGTTACCGAAAAATCGGGAATGCAACCCGAACAGGGGCATTGTGATCATTTGACACGCCGAGTTGTCTTTTGACCTAAATTTTCATTGAAAACACATGATATTATATTTGGAAAATGTCATGAAAAATTAAATTAGTGGTACCTAATGTAAATAGCAAAAATGGGAAGCTTAATGTGGGAAAATAAAATCTTTGATTAAACTAATGTTATTTCTACATTAGTGGACCACTAACACCTTGTAAATCAATTAAAAACCTGTCATCTTCCACTAACTTCTGCACAGCCATCTTCTTCCTCAAACTTTCCCATGGCCAAGCCAAAAAGCTCCCAAATTCTCCCATGGCCGTCCAAGCTCCAACCTCCATGCATCCATGATCCAAGCTCCCAATGGTTAAGGTTTCTTCATTAAACTTGACCACCACACCATGGGCAGTAGATAGGCAGCAAGAAGACCAAGTTTTGGAGAGGTTTTGAAGAGTTTCCAAAGTGGTAAGTTTGAGTTTTTGGTTAGTGCTTCATTAAAGTTAGTAAGGAGGTTATGGGTACTTGAATTGTGAGAAGAATTTTGGAGTTTGATGTTCTAATGGTGATGTTTATTTTTAGCAGCAATGAAAACTCTTTAAGGGCAGTTTATTTTTGCTTGTAAATGGTGAATTAAATGATTGATTAAATGTATATTGTGTAGGAAATTGTTTGGGTAATGTATACTTAGTATATGTAAATGTAAAATGAGATTTAAAGCTTGGAAAGTAATAGAATGTAAGTGTACCATTGTGGCAGTTTGCTAACTCTTGAGGAATGCTGGAATTCATGCTTGGTTTATGGAATAATGATGTTAATTTGTGATAGGAGTTATGGCAGTTTGAATGTATGTATAGTGGTGTGAAGGTTGGACATGTGAATGAGCTTGGTTATGGAGTTAAATTGTTGTAAATTGAGTTGGGCAAATTCTGCACTTGTTGGTGCACATTGAATGTAATTGTAAGCTGCCAAAATGACCTATAATGTGTTGTGAATTATGTTTAGGTTGTGGTACAACCAGAATTGGTTTGAATGGTAAGTTTGGTGAGTGTTAAAAGTGATGTTTGATGTGTATGCAAGAATTTCAATAAGGCAATTTGAGTTTTAAGCCTATAACTTTAATTGTGTGGCTCCAATTGGTATGAGACCAATTGGAGGTGAAACTAGGCACAAAATGTGCCAACTTTCATGAAGGAAGCTTACCAAAATTCTGCTTGCAAGGTAGCTTGAAAAATGACCAAATTTGGATTAAGTGCAATTGAGGCTGGCCCGACCATTTGGGCGTGATTAGTGTTTAGGCCATAACTCACTCAAAACAAGTCCAATTGACCTGAAATTTTAACCATGGTTAAGACCCATATCTACAAGTCTTATGAAGACATCAAAGCCCAGAAATGACCATAAGCAAGTCAAATAGCTTGCACAAGTTCGGGTCCAAAAACTGGCCGAACCTAAAATGACCTAAAGTGACCTAAAATGACCAATTTTGGTGCAATTTGACCAGCAATAGTAAAATGACCATAACTTGGCCTACATAACTCAGAATGACCTGAAATTTTGGCCCGCGTTCCATAAGACATAGATCTACAAGTTTGTAGTTTTGACCGAAATCCGAAAACCGAGGGAACTAGGTCGTCCGGCTAGGTCAAACTAGTATCCCGGAATCCAGCAAATCGCAAGAAATGCAGTATACACGGAAATGAATTTGGTAACATGTACCAACCATAAAAGACTATCGAATGTGACATATTAATGACATTACAACCTAAATTACCTAGAATGTACCAAGGGTCGACATAGTGGGTTGACTAAGCGAATAAATGAATTCAGTGAATTAATTATCAAGCATTATCGTTAGAGATAGTTTAAATGAGTACTGAAACACTTCAAATTGTGTTTCTCAGTTAGCAAAGACTCAGGGAGGGGAAGGAAACACTGAGTCAGAGCCAAGAGATAGTTATCAGAGGTTTGTGCATAATAATTATTTCTTTTGAATTTGTCAATTGAAATAAATTACGATTATTTATATGTTATTGTTTCAAATTGTGTTTGTGCATAATAAGTATTTCTTTTGAATTTTTCAATTGAAATAAATTATGATTATTTCTATGTTATTATTTTAAATTGTGTTTGTGCACAATAGCTATTTCTTCTGAATTTTTCAATTGAAATAAATTATGATTATTTGTATGATATTGTTTTAAATTGTGTTTGTGCACAATAAGTATTTCTTTTGAATTTTTCAATTGAAGTAAATTATGATTATTTATACGTTATTGTTTTAAATTGTGTTTGTGCACAATAATTTTGACTTCTTATTTTCTACTTAAAAATTTAATTGAACATATAGTTTTAAATTGTGTCCGTGCACAATACTTGTATATTCACTACTTTTACTAGCAAATTTATTTGGAGAAATGAGTTATGAATAATTTTTTATTGCTTTGGTTTTAGGAATATTATTTGGAAATTATTGTGTTGCCAACTTTGCAAATGGAAATTTTGAGATAAAATGTGATTTATGGTTTGTATGAAATATTGTGATTTGAAATTGTTTTGATTCACACTTGGCATGACACTGTTACTATGTTCCTCCTCCATTTATGAGGTGAGTGTGATATATTCCTCCCTCTTTGACTTATCAGTCTGGGGTGAGTGTGATTATGTTCCTCCCTCTTTGACTTCCCAGTCTGAGGTGAGTGTGGGTGAGTACTCATTATTCAGCTAGCTTTCTCCCTCATTGATTTTGATTATTGGGGTGAGTGTGTCTTGTCGTGGTGTACAACACGGCATGTGTGGAAAAAAATTGTGTCATGGCCTAAATTATGTTATCGATTGGCAACATTGTATTATTCAGTTATTTGATCGAATTGTGTTATTGATTTGCAAAATGGTATTATTCAATTATTTGATCGAATTGTGTTATTAATTTGCAAAACGGTATTATTCAATTACTTGATCAAATTTGTGTTAGATGAATTTTGTAAATTGTGAAATGGAATTGTGAATTATTTGATTTGTGAACTGTCAATAAAAGATTTATATATCGCATTTCAAATTATTTTTGTGCACCACTGAGTAAATTTTACTCAGCGATAGCTTTCATTCTTTATCGCAGTAGACAGATGACAGGCGGCAGACTAGGCTGCTAGTACATTCAGCGAGAAATCATCGGGTATATTGAGTATACCATATTCTACATTTTACATTGTAATGTATGTTCACTGTATGTATATAGTGTTCTTGGTTTTGAGCAGTTGTAAATTAAAATTGTACATTAAAGTTGTAAAATAAATTATGAGTTATTTGGACTTGTAAAAATTTGTATTATATTTCTTGTATCTCAGTCTTTGAAAAATTATTGTGGATTTGTGTTGAATTATGCTAGAGTTTGAGATTGAGAAAAATATTGAAGTGCTTTTTACAGGTTTTTGAAGAACTGTTTTATCCAAATTACGGAGGGCACTCTGCCAAAATTTTTTTACAGAAATTACTAATAGTCTAAATGTGTTAGTTAATTCACCTCAGTTCAAAAAGGTTTTTAACACCTGTAAATAGTGCTCACCACTGTAAAAGAAGTAAGAAAAGTTTTTGAAAATCCCTTGTAGTGTATTTAATGGGTTATCAGTAGGCGAAGTTGGTAATTCATTAGGTATACTACTGGATCATGTTATGCCTTACAGAGGGTTAGGGTGTGACATTCTCAACTCAAATCCACAATAATTTTCAGTATTTTCAAAGGCTGAGATAAAAGGAATATAGTACAAATTTTACAAGCCCAAAATAATTTACAATTTATTTTACAACTTCAATGTACAATTTTAATTTACAACTGCTCAAAACCGAGAACACTATATACATACAGTGAATATACATTATAATACAAAATGCAGAACATGGTATACTCAATATACCTGATGAACTCTCAATATAGCATTAGCAGCCTAGTCTGCTGCCCTGTCAGTCAGTTTACCTGCGATAGCAGTGAAAAGCTATCGCTGAGTAAAATTTACTTAGTGGTGCACAATAACAATTTGAAATGCGATATATAAATCTTTTATTGACAATTCACAAATCAAATAATTTACAATTCTATTTCACAATTTACAAAGTTCATATAACACAAATTTGCCAATCAATAACACAATTTGATCAAATAACTGAATAATACAGTTTTACCAATCAATAACACAATTTGGGCCATGACACAGTTTTTCCACACATGCCGTGTTGTACACCACGACAAGTCACACTCACCCCAATAATCGAAATCAATGAGGGAGGAAGTTAGCTAGATAATGAGAACTCATCCACACTCACCTCAGACTGACAAGTCAAAGAGGGAGTAACATAATCATACTCACCCCAGACTAATAAGTCAAAGAGGGAGGAATATAATAACAGTGTCATGCCAAGTGTGAATCAAAACAATTTCAAATCACAATATTTCACACAAACCACAAATCATATTTTATCTCAAAATTTCTATTTGCAAAGTAGGCAACACAATAATTTCCAATTAAGATTCCCAAAGCCAAAACAATAAAAAATTATTCATAACTCATTTCTCCAAATAAATTTTCTGGTAAAAGCAATGAATATAAAAAGTATTGTACACAGACACAATTTAAAACTATAATGTTCAAATAAATTTTTAAGTAGAAAGTAAGAAATCAAAATTATTGTGCACAAACACAATTTAAAACAATAACATACAAATAATCATAGTTTATTTCAATTGAAAATTTCAAAAGAAATAACTATTGTGCACAAACACAATTTAAAACAATAATATACAAATAATCATAATTTATTTCAATTGAAAAAATCAAAAGAAATAACTATTGTGCATAAACACAATTTAAAATAATAACATACAAATAATCATAATTTATTTAAATTGAAAAATTCAAAAGAAATAACTATTGTGCACAAACCTCTGATAACTGTCTGTTGCCTCTGACTCAGTGTTTCCTTCCTCTTCCCTGAGTCTTTGCTAACTGAGAAACACAATTTGAAGTGTTTCAGTACTCATTTAAACCATTTCCAACAATAAGGCTTAATACTTACTTTATTGAATTCTATTATTTCCTTAGTCAACCTAAGATGTCGACCCTCGATGCATTCTAGGTGAATTAGGTTTTAATGTTGCCAATATGTCATATTTGTAGCCTTTTAGTATTGGTACATGTTACTAAATTCATTTCCATGTATATTGCGTTTTATTGCAATTTGCCGGATTTCGGTATACTAATTTGACCTAGCCGGATGACCTAGATCCCTCGATTTTCAGGTTTCGGTCAAAACTACAAACTTGTAGGTCTATGTCTTATTGCACGCGGTGCAAAATTTCAGGTCATTCTGAGTTTACTAGACCAAGTTATGGTCATTTTACTATTGCTGGTCAGAATGCACCAAAATTGGTCACTTTAGGTCATTTTAGGTCAATTTTGGTTCATCTAGTTTTTGGACCCGAACTTGTGCAAGCTATTTGACTTGCTTATGGTCATTTCTGAGCTTTGGTGTCTTCATAAGAATTGTAGATATATGTCTTAACTATTCATGGTAAAAATTTCAGGCCAATTGGACCTGTTTTGAGTGAGTTATGGCCAAAGTACTAACTGCTGCCCAAATGGTCAATTTTCTGGCCTTAAATGCACTAATCCGGATTTGGTCATTTTTCAAGTTACCTTCCAAGCAGAATTTTGGTAAGCTTCCTTCATGAAAGTTGGCACTTTTTGTGCCTAGTTTCATCTCCAATTGATTTCATACCAACTGGAGCCATACACTTAAGGTTCTAGGCCAAAACACACACTGCCCTATTGCACATTGTCCATCACTCATCAAAGGATGCATTTAACACTTACCAATTTACACATTCATGCCATTTCTATTTTGTACCATAACCTAAACACATTTCACAACACATTTTTGGTTATTTAGGCAGCTTATAACCACACTCAATTTGAACCTTATAGTACAGAATTTACCAAGTTCAAATTACAAATAATTCAATCACATAACCTAGCTCATTTACATGTCCAAACTCAAACTCTTGCACACATGTACAAGCTACCATAACAAGCACCATAATTCAATCATATAATTCCATAAACCAAGCCATGAAATACATATTTTGGGTTCACACTTCAAGTTGCCGAATTGTAATCTTCATCAATTTGCTTTCCAAGCTTCCAAAGTTAAGTGTACATTCACATATACATCTAATATACATCACCCAATTTATTCCTACACACATAAACACTTAATCAACCCTTTAATCTACTATTTACAAGCAAGGATAAACTGTTCTTATGGAGTTTCCATGGCTGCCAAAAATAAACATCTCCCTTAGAACATCAAACCTCAAAAATCTCTCCACAATTCAAGTACCCATAACATCCTCACTAATTTTAATGAAGCAATAATAAAAAACACATACTTACTACTTTGGAAACTCTTCAAAACTTCACCAAAACTTGGTCTTCTTGCTGCCTATCTATTGCCCAAGGTGTATGGACAACTTTTGATGAAGGAAAGTGCAAGGAAGAAGGCTTGGATCAAGCTTGCATGGAGCTCCAAAACCATGCGGCCATGGAGTTCTTCATTCCTCCATTTTCGGCTGAATTTGAGAGGTTGAAGAAGAAGATGAATCTTCTGTCCTAAATGAAGAGTAAGTGGTCCACTTATTTGAGTTAGTGGAGCACTATATAAGATTTAATATTAATTTAATCTAAAGTTTCATTTTCCTTCATTTAACTCTCAATTTTTGCTATTTAAACTATGTACCACTAATTTAATTTTTCATGACATTTTCCAATTGTAATATCATGTATTTTTAATGAACATTTAGGTCCAAAGACAACTCGGAGTGTCAAATAACCACAATGCCCCTGTTCGGGTTGCATTTTGATTTTTCGGTAACACTGAGTTTTGTCGTTTTCTCGATTTCTCACTTTTCTTTGTACTAATTAATTAATTTTTCTTTGATATTTCTAATGGTATTTATACTTTAATAGATGTCTATTTAAGTCTTAAAAATATTTTTCAGGGTTTCCCGCAGTCTAGGGCTAGTCAACAGTCCACGCCGCAACTTCCCGGTGCAGTCACCCATCGCTAGGGTTCTTGGCTTGTTTAACTTGGTTACATTTCATTGCTATTATTTTTTCTTTGTTTTTCTTGTATTTTCTTTTCTTTTATTTTATTATTTTATGTCTCCTCACTCATATCCAAGTGTAGTTCTAGGCATCCTAGCTGTCCGGACAACACTGGTCACAGGAACAGTAGAACGCACTACGAACATAGGGGTGTTACAATTCTCCCCCACTTAAAATAAATTTCATCCATGAAATTTTGCCCAATAGCCATCTTACAATAGTCATACATTTATTTTCTCCTTTCTATATGGTCGTATAATCTTCTTTCCCTCGAATTTGTATAAGACTTTTAACAATCTAATACAACATTTAATTTGTTTGTACAACACCAATCTTCTCTTACTATTGTGCTGTCTAATATTTTGATTCATGTTCCTTCTTGAATGACCCTTGAGGTCATGTTAGAATGATTTATCTAGTCATTGGTCCTCTAACCATTCTAGTCAATAGTCTTCCTCATATTCGTAACATTTCTTTGTTATATCTGAATCAACTGTTCAAATTTCTACTTCCACAACTCTTTTTATCTTTTAATATTCTGTAACTTACTTCCTTCTGTACTAAACTATAACCTTTCGATTTTCTAACTTTTGAGTTTTAAATCCCTAAGTAGGATTTTCAAACTTATTTCTAACAATTAAATTCTGTCCTGGCATAACTATACCAAAATAGATGGCGTTGGCAACTATTCTCATCTTGGTGTACTATCGAGTAGTACGTAGCTCTACACAATAATCTCAAGTCAGTACTATAATCTGCAGCTTACAGTATAAACATCAAGAACATTGCATAGTCACTATGATACATCCCAATAGATCAAATTTTTTGATATTTTATCCTTTTCGAATTTACTGATATTCGAATCTTATTCTGATTACAATATCCATTAACAGTTACTAACAGTAACATCCTTGCCCTCATCTAGAGCAATTCTATTATTGTAACTTACTTTTACATCCTCTTGCCTTACATTAAGTAAGCTTGCCATTTAGCTTCATAATTTATGGTGTGTTAGAAAATACTTTTCGCCGATAAACTCTTTCAAACTAATTTCACTTATTATCACAATCCTTATCTTAAAGGACTAATCACTAATGCATCAAAATTTTTTCCCCTGTAAAGGAATAACAACAGAACATATAGTTCTAACACTAACATAAAAGTATACAGACTCCAGGTCAAACAATGCATAAACGAAGAGTGCCATTCTTCTTCTTAACAAACAATACTGGCGCTCCCCATGGTGACACACTAGGGTGGATGAAGCCCTTTTTAAGTCGTTCTTGCAACTGTACCTTCAACACCTTCAACTCTGCTGGTGCCATTCTGTATGGTTTTATGGAGATTGGATCCACACCAGACATAACATTAATTTCAAATTACACCTCTCTTTCTGGAGGTAATCCTGGCAATTCATCAGGAAAAACATCTGGAAAGTCATATACTGTAGGGATGTCCCTCAATGCTGGACTCCCCATTTGGGTGTTTACCACACGTGCCAAGTATGCTTCACACCCCTTTCTGATCATTTTTCTGGCTAGTGTAGCCGAAATGATGTTTGATGGCAATAGCTGCCTCTCCCCGTATATTACCACTTCACTGTACTGAGGGAGACCAAAAGTGACTGTCTTCAATCTACAGTCAATCATGGCGTGATGCCTGGCTAACCAATCTATGCCCAAGATAATATCATAATCTCTGAAGGGCATTTCAATGAGATCAGATAGAAAAGTGTGTCCTTGGATCACCAAAGGACAATCCCTATACATTCTATTAACCCCGACCTCTTGTCCTAACGGACTTGTTACTAGCACCTCAAAGTCCATTTTTGTATATGGAACAACAATGCAATCAATGATGCTAGCACTCACATAAGAATGGGTAGAACCCGGATCAAATAACACAAATACATCTTGATTAAAAGTTAAGAAGGTACCAGCCATAACATCAGATGTTTCGGCCTCTTCCCTCTGTCTCATTGCATAAACTCTAACTGGAGCACTGCCATGCTCTGATTGTTTCACTGTGCCTTGGCTGCCTACTGGGCTGCCTCTACCCCTGCCTCTACCTTTGCTGGGTGGTTGTGAACCTCTGGTGACAGGGCTCTGAACTGAGCCTTCAGCAGTGGTAGGAGGTGGTCCAACTCTACGGGCACTGGTGCAATCCTTGGCAAAGTGTCCTATACCTCCACAGTTATAACAGGCTCCTATGGCCTTGTAGCATGTCCCACCATGATTTCTACCACAAGTTTCACATTAGCGGGGAGGGTAGGAACTTCTAGTTGTTTGACGACTGGACCTTGGTGGTCTCTGCATTGATGATCTACCTCTATTATATCCCTGAGCTCGGGCCTCCTCAAATTCTTTTCTCTTCCCCAAATTACTGCTTGAGCTCTAACCTATAGGTTTCTCCCTCTTCTCAATTTCATGTTGCCCTTGTGGGGGTTGGGTCTGTACTTGGGCTTGGGCTGACAGATTATCAGCCATTTGTTGAAAGAAAGTGGCCATTTACTGGGCCATTTGTACAGTAATTTGTACCGGTAAAACTGGTACAGTCAGGCCTTTGACACTTTGTGGAGCTGGGGCCTCAACTTGTACCTCAGCCTCTATCGATTGATCAACTGAACGATCACCCTCTTCCACAGTCAATTCGAGGATCTTAGACCTCCTGAACAAATAACATAAGGAGATTTCCTCCTGTTATTGCATATTTATAATGTAATGTACTATATGTATCAAACAATGACATTGAGCAGTTGTACTATGAAGAAAGAATATTCAAATTATAGGCGAAAACATAATTTAAAAACTTGCTCTGATACCACTAAAACATGTCACACCCTACCCCTCTGTAAGGAAAAACATGATCCCATGATATACCTAATGAATTACCAACTTCGTCTACTGATAACCCATTAAATACACTACAAGGGATTTTAAAACTTTTTTTACTTCTTTTTACAGTGGTGAGCACTATTTACAGGTGTTAAAAATTTTTGAACTAAAGTAAAACAGCTAACACATTTGAATTATTAGTAATTTCTGAAAAAAAATTTGGCAGAGTACCATCTATATTTTGAATAAAACAGTTCTTCAAAAACCTATAAAAAGCACTTCAAATATATTTATCAATCTCAAACTCCAACATTTAATCAGCACAATATGTTTCTCAACTCAAATCCATAATAATTTTTTAGTATTTTCAAAGGCTGAGATAAAAGAAATATAGTACAAATTTTACAAGCTCAAAATAATTTACAATTTATTTTACAACTTCAATGTACAATTTTAATTTACAACTGCTCAAAACCAAGAACACTATATACATGCAGTGAACATACATTATAATACAAAATGCAGAATATGGTATACTCAATATACTCGATGAACTCTCAATAGAGCATTAGCAGCCTAATCTGCTACCCTGTCAGTTTGTCTACCTGCGATAGCAATGAAAAGCTCACAATAACAATTTGAAATGCGATATATAAATCTTTTATTGATAATTCACAAATCAAATAATTCACAATTCCATTTCACAATTTACAAAGTTCATATAACATAAATTTGCCAATCAATAACACAA
This sequence comes from Hevea brasiliensis, assembly GCF_030052815.1. Taxonomy (NCBI): domain Eukaryota; kingdom Viridiplantae; phylum Streptophyta; class Magnoliopsida; order Malpighiales; family Euphorbiaceae; genus Hevea; species Hevea brasiliensis. Next base: position 54,633,697 of record NC_079499.1, read on the forward strand.
TTTGATCAAATAACTGAATAATACAGTTTTGCCAATCAATAACACAATTTGGGCCCAATAATAGAAATCAATTAGGGAGGAAGCTAGCTAGATAATGAGTACTCATCCACACTCACCTCAGACTGACAAGTCAAAGAGGGAGGAGCATAATCACACTCACCCCAGACTGATAAGTCAAAGAGAGAGGAATATAATAACAGAGTCATGCCAAGTGTGAATCAAAACAATTTCAAATCACAATATTTCATACAAAGCACAAATCATATTTTATCTCAAAATTTCTATTTGCAAAGTAGGCAACACAATAATTTCCAATTAAGATTCCCAAAGCCAAAACGATAAAAAATTATTCATAACTCATTTCTCCAAATAAATTTTCTGGTAAAAGCAATGAATATAAAAAGTATTGTACACAGACACAATTTAAAACTATAATGTTCAAATAAATTTTTAAGTAGAAAATAAGAAATCAAAATTATTGTGGACAAATACAATTTAAAACAATAACATACAAATAATCATAGTTTATTTCAATTAAAAAATTCAAAAGAAATAACTATTGTGCACAAACACAATTTAAAACAATAACATACAAATAATCATAATTTATTTCAATTGAAAAATTCAAAAGAAATAACTATTGTGTACAAACACAATTTAAAACAATAACATACAAATAATCATAATTTGTTTCAATTGAAAAATTCAAAAGAAATAACTATTGTGCACAAACCTCTGATAATTGTCTCTTGCCTCTGACTCAGTGTTTCCTTCCCCTTCCCTGAGTCTTTGCTAACTGAGAAACACAATTTGAAGTGTTTCAGTACTCATTTAAACCATTCCTAACAATAAGTCTTAATACTTACTTTATTGAATTCTATTATTTCTTTAGTCAACCTAAAATGTCAACCCTCGATGCATTCTAGGTGAATTAGATTTTAATGTTGCCAATAGTCACATTTGTAGCCTTTTAGTATGTAACACCTTCGTTTGCATAGCCTGGTATATTTCACTATTCCGGTGGCCGGTGTCGATCCGGGCACTTAAGGGGATTAGAACCATACTTAAGACAACTAGATAAACCATAAACACAAATAATTAGTAATGTCCAATTAGTTAAGTATAAATAAGAAAAACAGAACATAAGAAGTTAAACGAGCCGAGAGTCACAACGATGGGTGACCGTCTCGGGAACGACTGCGAAGCCATTTTAAACTCAAATTACGAACAGTAAAATGTGACGCTGCGGTCCTTAGGACCCTTATGAGCACAGTGAAAAAGAGAAAATCACAAAAAAGAACTGTTAAGCCAGTTAAATAATTAGATCAGGGAGCCAGAAGAAATATGGAATTAATTACAAACTGGGATGAACCGACGAGGGGCAATTTGGTCAATTGATCCCGAGATATGACTCCTGACCTAACTGTCAAATAAAATCGGAGAAAAGAAAATTTCAGAATCGAGAATTAAATTAAAGAACCAATAGAAAAAAAAAAAGAAAAAGAAAAGTTGAAAAGGTGATGACATCATCATGATGATGCAACTATGACTTCATAATTAATTTTACTTTAATAAACTAATTGACTAAGTCAAATTAAAGAATAAAAACAAAATTGAAAAGCCAAAATTTATCTTCTTCTTCTTCTTCTTCTTTTCTCTTTCCCGTAGCTTCTCATCTCTCTCCCTTTTCTCACTAAATCCTCCATGGCTACTTAATTTCAAGCTTTTAAAGCATGAATCAACCCCATAAATCCCACAATTTTCCTAAATAAAACTTGTTCTTAGATCTTGGCAAGCCTATTGAGAAAGAAATTTGAAGGAAAATAAAAAGAAAGTTGAAGATTTGGAGCAAGAAATTAAAAGAATTTGAAGATTTGAGGGAGATTGAAAAAGCTTCAATTAAGGTAAGTTTCCTCGTTTAATTTGAATTTGAATTGAATTTTTAGTATGAAATTGTGATTAAACAAGATTTTAATTGCATAAAAACATGAAAAATTTTCATGTAGAGGGACCAAACTGATTTTAGGCCAGCTTGGTTATGAGGATGATTTGCATGAATTGAATTGTTTGAAAGGGGTATATAAACCTTAGTTAGTTGAATGACTATGGTTAAAGGCATGGAATCAAGTAAATGCAAAAATTAGTGTGAATTAGGAATTGGACATTAGGGTTTAGGGACCAAAACTGTGAAGAAGTGCTAAATGATGTCTTTGACATAGTTTAAGGAAAGAAATGGCCATTTGTGACATAATTAAGTGTATTAGAAGTGTTTGAATCAAAGTCAAATTCGGATTGGGTATGCACCATGACCAAAAGTCAACTTTGAGGGACCAAAAATGAAATTTTACAAGTCCAATTGATATGGGACCAATTGGGGATGAAAATAGGCACTAAATGACACAATTTTCATTCAGGAAGCATGCCCCAAAAGTGACTAAAACCTAGTGAACAAATTGATCAAATTTGAAAAATTGCAGGCTGCCTCTGCACAAACTGACCAAATGAACAGTGTTTGTTCAATTGGTCATAACTCGAGCTAGGCAGGTCAAAATGACCTGAAATTTTACCAGTGGTTAGATGAGATATAGATATAAAACTTTCATGAAGAATATAAACCCAAATTATGCCATTAACCAAATCAAATTACTGAGCAAAATTGGGTCACTGAATCTGCAGACTGCAGATTTGCCATTTGAACAGTAAAGTTTCAATGGCTATAACTCTTTCTAGAAAACTCCGATTTAGGTGATTCTTGAACTGATGGAAACCTAAGGCATAGTAGAACATTTAATATGGAGAAAGTTAGACCAAATTATGGACCTAACTTGATCAAATTGCTGAACAAAATTGGAATTAATAATCTGCCAGAATAAAATTTTGCAGCATAAATAGTAAACGTAATTTGCTTATAACTTGAGCTACAAAATGAAGGAACGGAAGCGTGAAAAACACAAGTTTATACCATTGAATTCAAAAATTTTAACCTAAGGTCACATGCATCATGCAAGATTTATTTTTATCTATTTGATTTCAATGATAAACAACATATTAAAACTCTTTTAATATGTTTTTGGATCTGTATTTGCCATTTAGGATTTTAAAATTAATCAGATTAATTTTAGAACCCTAGATTAAATCAAGAACGATTACACTAACCTCTTGATGCACTGCAGCGTGTCTACGCCTTTGAGATTCGTCTTCAGGACACCAGATGTTGTCCCTCTAGCTTGTCCACACCAAGAACACCTATGGCAGCCCTTGAACAGCTTCTAAAGCCTTTTCTATTAATTATAAATTCAAGTTCTGCCTTTTAAGAGATTAGATATGTAAACAGGACACTAGAAACAATTTCTAGTGTTCTTAATTCAAGAGATTGATGACTAATCTCTTTGAATTGATGAGAGATGAAGAAGAATAGAGGGAGGGCTACAAAATGGCGTGACCAAGGAGTGTGGCTTCTGGTTATATTTTATTTTCTCATAACAACACTTAAATAGCTAGGTTAACACATTAAACCCTTGCCACATGTCACCCTTTGATTAGCTCTAGGTTTAAGTGACCCAATCACATTGTGCCAAGTGTCAAACCTATATGTAATCTTGATTTTAATCATCTTACATGATTAAAAAACATTTGGCAAGCTTATGTGTTATGCCATGTGTCACCATCTCATGGTGCCACGTGTCACACTGCAAAATGACCAAAATGCCCCTGTGTCTTAATTTTGAGTTCTTAACCCAAAATAATTATTTTTTTTTTCTTCTAATTAATTTATATCAAATATAAATTAATTAATTAATCTCTATTAATTAATTTCTCATTAATTAAATTCATATTTAAACACTTTAAATATAAATTTAACTTATATTATACATCCAATAATCTAGATTTGGTTTCAAGTCATGCTAGGGACTTTGCAAACTAATTGCAAACCAAACCTATTTAATTAATCAATTAAACTCTTTAATTAATTAATTAAATCATATTTAATTAGGTGGTAACTTGTGTATGTGTGTGACTTACTAGGCTCATCACTAATTGGCAATGCGACATGATATCAACTCTTAATATCATCAGAACTCTTTCTTACCATAAATGATTTCTCTAAATCATTTTATGAACCTCATAGACCATGCTTACACCTAGCATAGCATGCCATGGCCACCCAATTAGTAATAAGGTTTACCTTAAATGAACCTATAATCATATGTTACCATGCACTAGAATCTCTCTGTTACAAAATCCCAACTCAAGCTGGAGTCATGGTTTATGTCAAACTCCATTTGCTATGAATATTATGTTCTCTTTTAATTCCAGTTCTTGATTAAAAAGAATTTTCTCATCAGAAACTCTTTTCTGAATAAATCTATCTGTCCTAGCTAGGAACTTGAAACATCAAGAACAATTAAATGAACATAGGATTTTATCTCTATTTACTTAGAGGAACAGATTCCATCTTGATCAACACCTACCTCCATATATAACTAGTAGGAGCCAACACATGCCCATATACCCATACACTGTACAAGTATGAAAGCAGTTTCAAACTCAAACTACCTACATACAAGATAACTGTGCTATCTCAGGTCTAAAGATTATATGCACTGATATGATTTATGACAAAACATTGACAAGAGTAAACTCCATGTGCTTGTCATAAGTGTCACTGGTTCGGCCTACCTATCATTTGTAAGTGCCTATCATGTTTGTTATATGGCATGAGACTCACCATTCCATCTTATTTATATCTCATATAAATAACTTGGGAACAAACATGAATACAATCTTTTTGGATAAGTCATGTCCTTATTATGAAGTATCCTCGATTGTGAACCTATTTATGATACTTCGTGCTAGAAATATTGTCACTCATATTCTTAACAACTTAAGAATAATATTTCTAACAAAATATCAATGGACCTTTTCTATTACACATAAATATATTATGTAGACGGAAAAGTGGAAATGCCTTTTATTAATAAAAATATGTACAAGATACATACTAAATGATATGCTCTAAGGCATACTACTAACAATCTCCCACTAGCACTAGAGCCATTCATTACAATACCTTAGACCCATCTTCTCAAGATGTCGGTTTAACTGAACTTGTGAAAAAAGCTTAGTGAATGGATCAGCTGGATTTTTCAGCTGATGTTATTTTTCTGCATGGCTATATCGCCTTGCCCAACTATATCTCTGAGATTGTGGTAGTGCCTTTCTATGTGTTTGGATTTTGGTGAGACCTTAGTTCCTTAGCCTGTATGACTGCTCCAATATTGTCACAGTGTAGTGGAACTGCTGACTCAATGGAAGGAACTACTGTAAGTTCTGTCACGAACTTCTTTATCCGAACAGCTTCCTTTGCAGCATCTGATGTAGCAATATACTCAGCCTCTGTAGTGGAATCTGCAGTCGTACTCTGTTTGAAACTCTTCCAACTGACTGCACCTCCATTACAAATGAACACATATCCAGAGGTAGACTTTCTATCATCGATATCTGATTGGAAATCAGAATCAGTATAACCATCCAATTGCAAGTCTCCACCTCCATAAATCAAGAATAAATCCTTAGTTCTTCTCAAGTACTTAAGGATATTCTTGACAGCTATCTAGTGTTCCAAACCTGGATTGGATTGATACCTGCTAGTCAAACTAACAGCATATGCGATATCCGGCCTAGTACACAACATTGCATACATTAAACTTCCAATAGCCGAAGCATATGGAATCCTGGCCATCTTATCTCTTTCTTCAGGTGTCTTTGGAGACATCTCTTTAGAAAGATGGATACCATGTCTCACTGGTAACAATCCTCTCTTGGAATCAAGCATGTTAAACCTCTTTAACACCTTTTCCAAGTATAGACTTTGGGATAAACCAATTATTCTTTTCGCTCTATCTCTATAGATGCGAATTCTAAGAATATAGGTTGCCTCCCCTAAGTCTTTCATGGAGAATGTATTTGACAACCATACCTTTATAGTCGTCAACATACCTGTGTCATTACCCATCAACAGTATGTCATCCACATATAAGACAAGGAAAGTGATAGCACTGCCACTAACCTTCTTATATACACATGGCTCATCCTCATTTTTGATAAAACCAAAGGATTTAATGGCTTCATCAAAACGGATGTTCCAACTCCTCGAAGCTTGTTTCAACCCATAAATGGATTGCTTTAGCTTGCATACCTTGGAACCATATTGGGATTCAAATCCCCTAGGTTGTTCCATGAAAATGTTTTCTTCAATGTATCCATTGAGAAAAGCTGTTTTGACATCCATCTGCCAAATCTCATAATCATAGTTTGCAGCTATTGCTAATAAAATCCTAATTGATTTAAGCATGGCAACAGGCGAGAAAGTCTCCTCATAGTCCATTCCTTGCCTTTGGCGAAACCCTTTCGCTGCTAGCCTTGCCTTATAGGTCTCTACCTTTCCATCAGAACCAATTTTCTTCTTGAAAACCCATTTATTCCCTATAGGTATAATACCTTCAGGTGGGTCAACAAGATCCCAAACTTGATTCTTATACATGGAATCAATCTCGGATTTCATAGCATCAATCCATTTTGAAGAGTCTATATCTGATATAGCTTCTTCATAGGTAAGTGGATCATCTCCATGATCTACTTCTTCATGAGTAGACAACTCTTGTTCTTCTTCATGAAGAAAACCATATCTCACTGGTGGGTGAGATACCCTGGTTGTTCTACGAGGAACAGTGTAGATGTTTCATCAATGGGTATTGGTTGACTAGATGGATCTATATCCATCGATCATTGGTTGGTCAGAATTCTCCAGATCTAACTCTATTTGCCTTCCTTTGCCTCCTTCTTGAACAAACTATTGTTCAAGAAATGTGGCATCTCTACTTATCACAACCTTTTGTGAAGTAGGCAAATAAAAATAATATCCAAGACTATCTTTTGGATATCCAACAAATCGACCTTTTTCTGATCTGGTCTCCAATTTATCAGTGTTCAGCTTTTTGATATAAGCTGGACAACCCCAAATCTTAACATACTTAAGACTTGGTTTTCTTCCATGCCATATCTCATAAGGTGTGGAAGAAACTGATTTTGATGGAATCCTATTCAGAATATACAAAGCTGATTCTAATGCAAATCCCCAAAAGAAGATTGGCATATCAGTATAGCTCATCATACTACGTACCATATCCAATAGGGTACAATTTCTCCTTTCAGATACACCATTCAGCTGTGGCGTTCCTGGAGGAGTCAGTTGAGAAACAATGCCATGCTCTCTCAAGTATTCATCAAATTCAGTACTCAAATATTCACCTCCACGATCTGATCAAAGAGCTTTAATATTCTTTCCTGTTTGATTTTCTACTTCAGATTTAAATTCTTTGAACTTTTCAAAAGATTCATGTTTGTATTTCATCAAATACAAATACCCAAACCTTGATTTATCATCAGTAAAGGTAATAAAATAATGAAAACCCCCTCTAGCCATTTCTTTAAATGGACCATACATCACTATGTATTAGCTCCAAAATATTTTCAGCTCTTAGCCCTTATCCAACAAAGGGTGATCTAGTCATTTTACCCTGAAGGCAAGATTCACAAGTTGGAGTAGGCTCAGAGCCCAATGAGGATAAAATCCCCATTTTCTCCAATTTTGTAATCCTATCTTCTGCAATATGACATAACCTTAAGTGCCAAATATATTTTGAACTTGAGTTGGTTTTCACCATGGCATTGCATTCATTTAGATTGCTATACTCCTGCCAGTGGAAACATTTTCTTACTGGCAATGGAAACGTTTTCCTGTTTTCAATGGAAACACTTTCCTGTTGGCAGTGGAAACACTTTCCTTTGCCTTTGTCAGCTTTGGTCTTCCTTTTCTGTTTAACTATTTTCTTGGAAGGACCAGGAATCTGAGGTTTCTTTTTCTTATTGCCCTTCTTCTTGTTGGACTTTCCAGCAGAAGAAGATGCAACGAAAGCTACCTCTTTCCCTTTATTGCCTGGCATATTCTTTTGGGCAATAACCAGCATGTTGAGTAAACCAGCTAAGGTGCATTTCTGTTTAGTCATATGGAAATTTGTCACAAAATTCCCAAAAGACTCAGGAAAGGACTGAAGGATCAAATCCTTCTGTAGTTGGAAATCCATGTTGAAGTCAAGATGTTCCAACTGCTCAATCAGCCGAATCATCTTGTGGACATGATCCCCAACATTCTGTCCCTCAGACATCCTCATACAGAATAGCTGTCTAGATATCTCATACCTAGCATTCCTGCTGTGCTCACCATACAACTCTTGTAGGTGAAGGAGGATCTCACTCGCACTCTGCATGTTCTCATGTTGCTTCTGTAACTCATTACTCATGGAAGCAAGCATGTAACACTTAGCTCTCATATCATGCTCCTTCCACTTGTCCAAAGTATCATGTTCCTCTTGTGTGGCCTCTGGAGGTAAGGGACCAGGAACATTTGAATCTAGAACATATACTATATGTTCAAGGTTTAGGACAAGCTTCAAATTTCTTAGCCAATCAGACAGATTTGGTCCTGTCAACCTATTGTGATCAAGTATGCTTGCAAGGATATTGGATGGTGGTGGTTGTTTTGTGCTCATTTTTATCAGAAAATTAACTGTAGAAAATAACCAGATTAATTAGTAAATGTATCATGTAATTAACCAAAATGATTATGGTCTTTTAATCAAATTGGTCCTCCCACTAACTTAGCGAATCCTACGCTTCCAAAGTAGTAAACGGAAATCCTAGTTGGATGGATTTCTAGTGGGTGATTGAATTCTTATAATTCTATTTATCATCCTCAGGTACATCCATTATTGGAATTACAATAAGCTATAAGTGGGCAACTCCTTGCCCATCACATCTCATGTGAGGTTCAATCCTTTACCTAGCCCCTAATGCTCAAAATCTCAGGTACATCCATTATTGACTTATCTTGCATTAGTTAAGTTGATCCCATTGAGCCAGTAATTATGTAAATAATTTTAATGTCCTCAGGTACATCCAATATTGGCCACCAAACCATTTACATATTTACAACATCTCATGCTTAACAATTATTCTTAAGAAAATCTCTTAAATTAATTGCATCTCATGCAACTATTTAAAATTTCTTAAAATAATTGCCCCAATGGAGGGCCTATGTTATAATTACTTTAATTATAGCATATACAACTTAATCATTTGTTTGGAAGATTTTATGGTCATTCTAATTACTATTATGGTCTCACTTTGCACATTATCCATTTAGCATGCATATATCATATAATTGCATACATTTCCATACATCTCATGCATTCATGGATAAGCAGTAAATATGGTATGATCATGGACTTTCTAAGGGATTCAATTCTGAGCCACCAAGAATTGAATCAGGGCATTCCTATGTGCATTTCATTCATTCATTTTACAAGAGTTGCTGAAGGAGTACGTAATCAACACTTGATCTTGAATTCCTCCCACTGGTCCCACCAATGCTCTTGACCTCCTTGAACTTCTTGCAATCCAATATTACATAGTAATCCTTGGCATACCAAGGCAAATTTACAAGAACTTAAATAAATGAAATTAAAACCCAAAAATTATTACAAACTTAATAATACATGCCCAAAATAAATTAAAATAAATAAATTAATTTACAATCCCAAAGAAACATAAAAGAAATAAATCCAATCACATTGGTCTTTTATAGTCCATGATCATCCATCATGCATATCACTATTTAACAATTAAATAAAACATACATACTTAAATTAAATTGAATATCTCATATTCAACTTAAAAATCCAGATTTGAATATGATTCAAATAAATTTAAAAATTCAGATTTGAATCTCATTCAAACAAATTTAAAAATTCATATTTGAATCACATTCAAACAACTTCAAAAATTCAGATTTGAATGACATTCAAACATTTTTTAAAAAAATCAGATTTGAATCACATTCAAACATTTTTTAAAAAATCAGATTTAAATATGATTCAAACAACTTTAAAAATTCAGATTTGAATCACATTCAAACAACTTTTAAAATTCAGATTTGAATCACATTCAAACAATTTTTAAAATTCTGATTTGAATCATAATTTAATTGTGTGATTAAAAATCGTAATTAAACATTTTAATTAGTCATATGATGAACCTTTCATCATGCAACAATTGCAGAATTTAATAACAACCATGCGCACCATGATCTTCCAAAGCCATACGCACCATGTTGGAGTTCATCAAGCATGCCGCCACACCTCTTGATCCAACCAGCAATGGATCAATTATCTCATGATCAAATCACACAATTAAATCGTATAATAAACAATCTAAATGGCAAATATAGTGGCTCTGATATGAATTGAAGGAATGGAAGCGTGAAAAACACAAGTTTATTCCATTGAATTCAAAAATTTTCACCTAGGGTCACATGCATCATGCAAGATTTATTTTTATCTATTTGATTTCAATGATAAACAACATATTAAAACTCTTTTAATAGGTTTTTGGATCTGTATTTGCCATTTAAGATTTTAAAATTAATCAGATTAATTTTAGAACCCTAGATTAAATCAAGAACGATTACACTAACCTCTTGATGCACTGCAGCATGTCTACGCCTTTGAGATTCGTCTTCAGGACACCAGATGTTATCCCTCTAGCTTGTCCACACCAAGAACACCTATGGCAGCCCTTGAACAGCTTCTAAAGCCTTTTTTATTAATTAGAAATTCAAGTTCTACCTTTTAAGAGATTAGAGATGTAAACAGGACACTAGAAACAATTTCTAGTGTTCTTAATTCAAGAGATTGATGGCTAATCTCTTTGAATTGATGAGAGATGAAGAAGAATAGATGAAAAACCTCAAAGTGGCGTGACAAAGGAGAGGAGTGGCTGCTGGTTATTTTTCTTTTCATAACCACACTTAAATAGCTAGGTTAACACATTAAACCCTTGCCACATGTCACCCTTTGATTAGCTCTAGGTTTAAGTGACCCAAACACATTGTGCCAAGTGTCAAACCTATATTTAATCGTGATTTTAATCATCTTACATGATTAAAAAACATTTGGCAAGCTTATGTGTTATGCCATGTGTCACCATCTCATGGTGCCACGTGTCACACTGCAAAATAACCAAAATGCCCCTGTGTCTTAATTTTGAGTTCTCAACCCAAAATATATTTTTTTTCTTCTAATTAATTAATTAATCTCTATTAATTAATTTCTCATTAATTAAATTCATATTTAAACACTTTAAATATAAATTTAACTTATATTATACATCCAATCATCTAGATTTGGTTTCAAGTCATGCTAGGGACTTTGCAAACTAATTGCAAACCAAACCTATTTAATTAATCAATTAAACTCTTTAATTAATTAATTAAATCATATTTAATTAGGTGATAACTTGTGTATGTGTGTGACTTACTAGGCTCATCACTAATTGGCAATGAGACATGATATCAACTCTTAATATCATCAGAACTCTTTCTTACCATAAATGATTTCTCTAAATCATTTTATGAACCTCATAGACCATGGTTAACACCTAGCATAGCATGCCATGGCCACCCAATTAGTAATAAGGTTTACCTTAAATGAACCTATAATCATATGTTACCATGCACTAAAATCTCTCTGTTACAAAATCCCAACTCAAGCTGGAGTCATGGTTTATGTCAAACTCCATTTGTAATGAATATTATGTTCTCTTTTAATTCCAGTTCTTGATTAAAAAGATTTTTCTCATCAGAAACTCTTTTCTGAATAAATCTATCTGTCCTGGCCAGGAACTTGAAACATCAAGAACAATTAAATGAACATAGGATTTTATCTCTATTTACTTAGAGGAACAGATTCCATCTTGATCAACACCTACCTCCATATATAACTAGTAGGAGCCAACACATGCCCATATACCCATACACAGTACAAGTATGAAAGTAGTATCAAACTTAAACTACCTATATACAAGATAACTGTGCTATCTCAGGTCTAAAGATTATATGCACTGATATGATTTATGACAAAACATTGACAAGAGTAAACTCCATGTGCTTGTCATAAGTGTCACTGGTTCGGCCTACTTATCATTTATAAGTGCCTATCATATTTGTTATATGGCATGAGACTCACCATTCCATCTTATTTATATCTCATATAAATAACTTGGGAACAAACATGAATACAATCTTTTTGGATAAGTCATGTTCTTATTATGAAGTATCCTCGATTGTGAACCTATTTATGATACTTCGTGCTAGAAATATTGTCACTCATATTCTTAACAACTTAAGAATAATATTTCTAACAAAATATCAATGGACCTTTTCTATTACACATAAATATATTATATAAACGGAAAAGTGGAAATGCCTTTTATTAATAAAAATATGTAGAAGATACATACTAAATGATATGCTCTAGGGCATACTACTAACAAAAAACTCCAATTGGGGTGATTCAAAAAGGAGAATAAACTTAAGACAATAGGGAACATTTTCTGTGAAGAAAGTTTTGCCAAATTCCAACAGTAAACTGACCAATGAAACAGTACAATTAGGGACACCAAAACTGAAAATTTGGCAATTTTGCCTAAAAGGCCTAAGTTTTGAGAAAATTACAAAAACCAATAAGTTTAGTGACCAAAATGTGGTATGTGGGTGAAGTTGGAATTCCCATACCTATTAAGCCTTAGAAAGTCAACAATTTGACTTAAATAGTATAGTGAATAGTAACCCGAAACACAAAATTTCAAGAACGTCGAGTTTAGCACGTTAGAGCTAGGTAAAATTGAAGTTGAATTTATTTTTGGATTTATGCTAAGTTATGGTACTGAAACACTATGAAATTGTGTGTTTCAGTGGAAAAGAATATTCGGATCGAGTCAAGGCCAACAGGCGACTCGTTTGAGGTTCGTGCACAACGTACACTTTTTATAATCATCTTTTGCATATTGTTTTAAATAATGTGAAATATTGGATTATGGCATTCTTATGATGTTTGATTTAACTTGTTGAAAGTTATTGTGTATATTTGAAATGACAATGTTTAGCAAATTGTTAAGATAAGTTTGAAACCACAGTATCATGACCATATATTTGAACACCTCACTAGCACGACTAGTGGGGGTAATTAGTTTCGAATTTTGATTCCTTCTCTAGAGAAGTGTTGAGGTGTGCCAGTAGAAAAGGATGTGAATGGATATCCATATATTTGAGCTAGCTAGCCTTGTGATGTGATTTCTCTTTAGCCACTGGCTATTGAGATTTTATTTGTTTCGAATGGCATGATCTAACTGTGAGTTTTATGAAATGTGTTTTGATACTTCGAAATGAACTTGGTTTGAATTAAAATCTCATAATTCATGTTTGTGTTTAATGCTCATGTTTAGTTAAATTTTTGAATAAATGTGATTTATATTTTGTATAAAGATTATTTTAGTATGTTGTGCACCACTGAGTCATAGTACTCAGCGATAGCTTTTATTGCTGTCGCAGATTTGGAGACTAGAGGAGCAACAGACTGAGCTGCTGAGGTGTGAGAAGCTATCAGCTTAAAGTTATCAGGTATAATTTATACCCTAATTGTAAATATTTCTTTTGATGTATGTATTGCATATAAAAGTATGGACATGTAAATGGGTCTTGAGCAGCTTGTACAAAGTTTGTATGAAGTTTGTAATAAAAAAATTATTTTGAATTTCCTTTGATGTAAATTTTGTAATGATGTATATATATAAATTGTTTTGTCTCTAATGAAATATGAGTGGGACTATTTTATTTAATTTGAATGAAATGTATTGTTAGTATTTTGAGGATTATTGAATTTTGAACTTGAGAATGGATTGAAATGATTGTGGAGTTATTGAAATGGATTGAGTTTGATTGTGAAATTGAAGTAGTTGTTGAGAAAACATTTTTAGAAGTGCTTTTTACAGGTATTTGAAGAACTGTTTTCTCAAAATACAGAGGGAACTCTGTCAAAATTTTTATAAAATTTGTAAAAAAATAAAATGGACCAAAAATATTAACTAGTTTTAATTTTAACTAAATGTTTTAAATACTTATTAGAAAATGCTCACCACTTATCAAAAATAAGAAAATTGTTTTAAAATCCCTTGTAGGGTACTTAATGAGTTATCGGTAGGTGAAGTTCGATAGTTTATTAGGTATTTTACGGGATCATGTTATGCCTTACAGAGGGTAAGGTGTGACATGTTTTAGTGGTATCAGAGCAAATTTTTGAAGTATGTTTTAACTTGAGAATTTGTGTCTTTTCTTTGTTAAGTACAACTGCTCAATGTCCATATTTGTTACATACAGTGCATTACATCATAAATATGAACTAACGGAGGGAATCTCCATGTGTTACTTGTTCAGGAGATACCCTACCTTCAGATTGAAATGGGAGAAGGAGATCGCTCAGTCGAGTAATCTGTTGAAGCTAAGGCACAAAGGGAAGCCCCATCTTTCCCAAATGTTAGTGGATCCGTAGCACCAGCCCCGTAAATGCCGCAGTTTCCTGCACAGTCCGCACAGCAGATGGTTGCGATGTTTCAACAAATGGCTGGGGGTATGCCTGTTCAAGCTCCACCCCAACCACCTATGGCACAACCACTGCCTCCAGCCAGACAGTATGACAAGTTATTGAAGTATGGGGCTGCAGAATTTAAGGGTACAGTGGACCCTTTGGAGGCAGAGCAATGGCTTGAAAGAATAGACAGAGTATTTAAGAAGCTGCACTGCCAAGATAAACTGAAGTTTGAGTATTCTGTGTCGCTACTGCAAGGGGATGCGTATGATTGGTGGAAGACCATCCCCCACAGCTTGGCTAAACCACCAGTGCTTACCTGGGATGACTTCATCAGAGAGTTCAGACCGAAATACATCCCAGATGCATATGTTGATCAGAAAATTGCAAGAATTTTTGAGTTTGAAACAAGGGAATAGATCAGTGGCAGAGTATGAGAGGGAGTTCTCCCGCTTAAGTCATTATGCTGGGAGTCTCCTTACTACCAGCAAGGCAAGGTGCAAGAGATTTGAGATGGGTTTGAAGCCCAGCATAAGGATGCAAGTTGTGGGATTTTGACACAGCAACTTCTCAGAACTCATGTCTCAAGCACTTGAGTTGGAAAGAATAGAATCAGAAGCAACCCCAGTGAAAGAAAAATCAGAAAAAGCTGAGAAATCAGAAAAAGACAAGGGGGAAAAGTCAGTAGTGCCGAGTTCTGGTGGTACCTCTGGAAAGAAAAAGAAGTTTAGTGGACCCAGCAGGGGTCGAGGTGGAAGATTTGGTAGGGGCAGATTTTCCGGACAGAGACCCCCTAGGTCTGGTCAGCAGTCGAGCAGGGGTTCACATTCTGCCCGCCCCTGTGAGACTTGTGGCAAGATTCATGAGGGGGAATGCTATTGGGCCACTGGAGCCTGCTTTAACTGCGGAGGCAAGGGTCATTTAGTAAGAGACTGCACTAGTGCTCCGTCTTCGAGATATGGTCTAGCTCCTACTACTGCCGAGGGATCTATTCAGAGTCCTGCTCCCAGAGGTTCACAGTCAGTTGGCAGAGGAAGAGGCAGAGGTAGAGGCACTGCTTCAGGCAGTCAGGGCACAGTTGGTCAGTCTACACAAGGAAGTGCTTCAGCCAAAGTTTACACGATGAGACAGCGAGAAAAGGCTAAGACTTCCGATGTGGTAGCTGGTACATTCTCTATCTCTGATCAACATGTGTTTGTGTTATTTGATCCGGGTTCAACCCATTCATATGTTAGTGCTAGCATAGTTAGTTCACCTGCTGTTCCATGTGTGCAAATGGGTTTTGAAGTGTTAGTAACTAGTCTGTTAGGACAAGAGGTCCGGGTCAACAGAATCTATAGAGACTGTCCTTTGGTGATCCAAGGACATGTTTTCCTGTCAGATTTGATTGAAATGCCCTTCAGAGATTATGATATTATCTTGGGCATAGATTAGTTAGCCAGGCATCACGCCATGATTGACTGTAGACTGAAGACAGTCACTTTTGGTCTCCCTTTGTACGGTGATGTGGTAATACATGGGGAGAGGCATTTACAGCCATCAAACATCATTTCGGCTGCACCGCGGAAGGATGATCGAGAAGGGGTGTGAAGCATACTTGGCACATGTGATAGACACCCAAGTGGGGAGTCCAGCACTAAGGGACATCCCTACTGTATGTGATTTTTCAGATGTATTTCCTGATGAATTGCCAGGATTACCTCCAAAAAGAGAGGTGCAGTTTGAGATTGATGTTATGCTTGGTGTGGACCCAATCTCCATAACGCCATATAGAATGGCACCTGCAGAATTGAAAGAGTTGAAAGTGCAATTGCAAGAATTGCTTGACAAGGGCTTTATCCGCCCTAGTGTGTCACCTTGGGGAGCGCCAGTGTTGTTTGTTAAGAAGAAGGATGGAACTCTCCGCTTGTGTATTGATTATCGGCAGTTGAATAAGGTGACAATAAAGAATAGATACCCATTGCCCCGTATTGATGACTTGTTTGATCAGTTGAGGGGTGCAGCTGTGTTCTCCAAAATTGACCTGAGATCAGGTTATTATCAGCTAAAAATACAAGAGCAGAGTATTCCTAAAACTGCCTTCAGAACCCGCTATGGCCATTATGAGTTCCTAGTCATGCCATTCGGGTTAACTAATGCTCCGGCTGCTTTTATGGATCTGATGAACACTAACTTCAGGCCATACATCGACCAGTTTATTGTGGTTTTTATAGATGATATATTGGTCTATTCGAGGAATGCAGAAGAGCATGATAGACATCTGCAGATTGTACTGCAGACTTTGAGGGAGCAACAGCTATATGCCAAATTGTCGAAGTGTGAATTTTGGCTGAAAGAAATATCTTTCTTGGGGCATGTAGTATCAGAAGAGGGCATCAAGGAGATCCAAGTAAGATTGAAGCTGTCCTTAATTGGAGGCCACCCAGAAATGTCACAGAGATTCGTAGTTTTCTGGGTTTAGCTAGATACTACCGTAGATTTGTGAAGGGATTCTCCATGTTGGCATCTCCATTGACCAAGCTACTTAGAAAAGATGTGAAATTTCAGTGGATGGATAAATGCCAACAGAGTTTTGATGAATTGAAAAGATGTTTGACTGAAGCTCCAGTCCTGACTTTACCTACTCCGGGTAAAGAATACACAGTTTATAGTGATACTTCTCACAATGAGTTAGGCTGTGTATTGATGCAATATCGAAATGTCATTGCTTATGCATCACGCCAGCTAAAACCGTATGAGAGGAATTGTCCAACACATGATTTGGAGCTTATAGCTATTGTGTTTGCTCTTAAGATCTAGAGACATTATTTGCATGGGGAAAAGTGTTACATCTACACAGATCATAAGAGTTTGAAGTATTTGGGCACCCAGAAAGAGTTGAATTTGAGACAGAGGAGATAGTTAGAGTTGATAAAAGACTATGATTGTCTAATAGACTATCAGCCAGGGAAAGCTAATGTGGTGGCTGACGCCTTAAGTCGCAAGACTATGGCAAGTCTACGGGTTACTCCTTTGTTTTTGGTACATGAGTTAAGATCTTTGCATGCCAGCTTAGAGATTAATAATGATGGGCAGATAGCAGTTGCATGGCATGTACAGCCAGTGTTGATTGATCATATCAGAATGGCTGCTTAGAATGATGAAAGTTATCAGAAGCTATTGGAACAAGTCAGGCAGGGCAAGAAACCAGAGTTCTCAATCAAAGATGATGGTTTACTGCTACACCAGGGCAAAATATGTGTTCCTAATGATGTTGATTTGAGGCAGATCATTTTGAAGGAAGCACATGAGTCTCCTTTTGCCATGCACCCTGGTGGCACAAAAATGTATAGAGGGCTAAAGGAGCATTACTGGT
Organism: Hevea brasiliensis; assembly: GCF_030052815.1. Taxonomy (NCBI): domain Eukaryota; kingdom Viridiplantae; phylum Streptophyta; class Magnoliopsida; order Malpighiales; family Euphorbiaceae; genus Hevea; species Hevea brasiliensis. Next base: position 54,651,592 of record NC_079499.1, read on the forward strand.
GGATGGGTATGAAAAGAGATGTGGCAGAGTTTGTATCCAAATGCCTAACTTGTCAGCAAGTGAAGGCAGAATATCAAGTACCCGCCGGGTTGTTACATCCACTACCAGTACCAGAATGGAAATGGGAAAGAATAACTATGGATTTTGTGATGGGACTTCCGAGGACACAAAAAGAGTCATGATGTAGTATGGGTCATTGTTGATAGACTGACCAAGTCTACTCATTTTCTGCCAGTCCGGATGGACTATAGTGTAGAAAGATTGGCCAACTTGTACATTGATGAGATTGTGAGACTACATGGAGTGCCAGTATCTATTATATCAGACAAAGATCCTAGGTTCACTTCTAGATTCTGAGGTAGTCTTCAGAGAGCCCTAGGAACTAGATTGAAATTCAATACTGCATTCCACCCACAGACAGATGGCCAGTCTGAGAGGATAATTCAGATCTTGGAGGACATGCTACGAGCTTGTGTGATTGAGTTTGAGGGTAGTTGGTGTTAGTAATATGCCCTAGAGCATATCATTTAGTATGTATCTTGTACATATTTTTATTAATAAAGGCATTTCCACTTTTCCGTTTACATAATATATTTATGTGTAATAGAAAAGGTCCATTGATATTTTGTTAGAAATATTATTCTTAAGTTGTTAAGAATATGAGTGACAATATTTCTAGCACAAAGTATCATAAATAGGTTCACAATCGAGGATACTTCATAATAAGGACATGACTTATCCTGAAAGATTGTATTCATGTTTGTTCCCAAGTTATTTATATGAGATATAAATAAGATGGAATGGTGAGTCTCATGCCATATAACAAACTTGATAGGCACTTATAAATGATAAGTAGGCCGAACCAGTGACACTTATGACAAGCACATGGAGTTTACTCTTGTCAATGTTTTGTCATAAATCATATCAGTGCATATAATCTTTAGACTGAGATAGCACAGTTATCTTGTATATAGGTAGTTTGAGTTTGATATCGCTTTCATACTTGTACTATGTATGGGTATATGGGCATGTGTTGGCTCTCGCTAGTTATATATGGAGGTAGGTGTTGATCAAGATGGAATCTGTTCCTCTAAGTAAATAGAGTTAAAATCCTATGTTCATTTAATTGTTCTTGATGTTTCAAGTTCTGGCCAGACAGATAGATTTATTCGAAAAGAGTTTCGATGAGAAAAATCTTTTAATCAAGAACTGGAATTAAAAGAGAACATAATATTCATAGCAAATGGAGTTTGACATAAACCATGACTCACTTGAGTTGGGATTTTGTAACAGAGATTCTAGTGCATGTTAACATATGATTATAGGTTCATTTAAGGTAAACCTTATTACTAATTGGGTGGCCATGGCATGCTATGCTAGGTGTTAACCATGGTCTATGAGGTTCATAAAATGATTTAGAGAAATCATTTATGGTAAGAAAGAGTTCTAATGATATTAAGAGTTGATATCATGTCTCATTGCCAATTAGTGATGAGCCTAGTAAGTCACACACATACACAAGTTATCACCTATTTAAATATGATTTAATTAATTAATTAAAGAGTTTAATTGATTAATTAAATAGATTTGGTTTGCAATTAAATTGCAAAGTCTCTAGCATGACTTGAAACCAAATCTAGATTATTGGATGTGTAGTATAAGTTAAATTTATATTTAAAGTATTTAAATATGAATTTAATTGATGAGAAATTAATTAATAGAGATTAATTAATTAATTTATATTTGATATAAATTAATTAGAAGAAGAAAATAATTATTTTGGGTTAAGAACTCAAAATTAAGACGAGGGCATTTTGGTCATTTCACAGTGTGACACGTGGCACCATGAGATGGTGACACATGGCATAACACATAAGCTTGCCAAATGTTTTTTAATCATGTAAGATGATTAAAATCAAGATTAAATATAGGTTTGACACTTGGCACAATGTGATTGGGTCACTTAAACCTAGAGCTAATCAAAAGGTGACATGTGGCTAGGGTTTAATGTGTTAACCTAGCTATTTAAGTGTGGTTATGAAAAGAAAACATAACCAGCAGCCTCTCCTCTCATATGTCACGCCACTTTGAGCCTCTCCAGCTATTTCTCTTCATCTCTCATCAATTCAAAGAGATTAGCCATCAATCTCTTGAATTAAGAACGCTAGAAATTGTTTCTAGTGTCCTGTTTACATCTCTAATCTCTTAAAAGGCAGAACTTGAATTTCTAATTAATAGAAAAGGCTTTAGAAGCTGTTCAAGGGCTGCCATAGGTGTTCTTGGTGTGGACAAGCTAGAGGGACAACATCCGTGTCCTCAAGACGAATCTCAAAGGCGCAGACACGCCGCAAAGACATCAAGAGGTTAGTGTAATCGTTCTTGATTTAATCTAGGGTTCTAAAATTAATCTGATTAATTTTAAAATCTTAAATGGCAAATACAGATCCAAAAACATATTAAAAGAGTTTTAATATGTTGTTTATCATTGAAATCAAATAGATAAAAATAAATCTTGCATGATGCATGTGACCCTAGGTGAAAATTTTTGAATTCAATGGTATAAACTTGTGTTTTTCACGCCTGTTCCTTCAATTGGTATCGAGCCACTATATTTGCCATTTAGATTGTTGATTATATAATTTAATTGTGTGTTTGATCATGAGATCAAGAGATTCATTGCTGGTTGGATCATGAGATGTGGCGTCACACATGGTGAAGCCACCATTGGTGGCGGCAACAATGGTTCCATGGGTGGTTCAAGGTTTGGCTTTTAATTCTGCAATTGTTGTATGATCTAAGGCCTATTCTTTGACTAATTAAAGTGTTTAATTAGTTGTTTTAATCACACAATTAAATTATGATTCAAATCAGAATTTTAAAAATTGTTTGAATGTGATTCAAATCTGAATTTTAAAAGTTGTTTGAATGTGATTCAAATCTGAATTTTTAAAGTTGTTTGAATCATATTTAAATCTGATTTTTTAAAATTGATTCAATAAAATTCAGATCTGATTTTTTAAAAATATTTGAATGTTATTAAAATCTTATATTTAAAAATGTTTGAATGTGATTCAAATCTGAATTTTTGAAGTTGTTTGAATGTGATTCAAATCTGAATTTTTAAATTTGTTTGAATGAGATTCAAATATGAATTTTTAAATTTATTTGAATCATATTCAAATCTGGATTTTTAAGTTGAATATGAGATATTCAATTTAATTTAAGTATGTATGTTTTATTTAATTGTTAAATAGTGATATGCATGATGGATGATCATGGACTATAAAAGACCAATGTGATTGGATTTATTTCTTTTATGTTTCTTTGGGATTGTAAATTAATTAATTTATTTTAATTTATTTTGGGCATGTATTATTAAGTTTGTAATAATTTTTGGGTTGTAATTTCATTTATTTAAGTTCTTATAAATTCGCCTTGGTATGCCAAGGATTACTATGTAATATTGGATTGCAAGAAGTTCAAGGAGGTCAAGAGCATTGGTGGGACCAGTGGGAGGAATTCAATATCAAGTGTTGATTATGTACTCCTTCAGCAACTCTTGTAAAATGAATGAATGAAATGCACCTAGGAATGCCCTGATTCAATTCTTGGTGGCTCAGAATTGAATCCCTTAGAAAGTCCATGATCATACCATATTTACTGCTTATCCATGAATGCATGAGATGTATGGAATGTATGCAATTATATGATATATGCATGCTAAATGGATAATGTGCAAAGTGAGACCTTAATAGTAATTAGGATGGCTATAAAATCTTCCAAACAAATGATTAAGTTGGAAATGGTATAATTAAAGTAATTATAACATAAGCCCTCCATTGGGCAATTATTTTAAGAAATTTTAAATAGTTGCATAAGATGCAATTTATTTAAGAGATTTTCTTAAGAATAATTGTTAAGCATGAGATGTTGTAAATATGTAAATGGTTTAGTGGCCAATATTGGATGTACCTGAGGACATTAAAATTATTTGCATAATTATGGCTCAATGGGATCAACTTAACTAATGCAAGATAAGTCAATAATGGATGTACACGAGATTTTGAGCATTAGGGGCTAGGTAAAGGATTGAACCTCACATGAGATGTGATGGGCAAGGAGTTGCTCACTTATAGTTTATTGTAATTCCAATAATGGATGTACCTGAGGATGATCAATAGAATTATAAGAATTCAATCACCCACTAGAAATCCATCCAACTAGGATTTCCGTTTTTTACTTTGGAAGTGTAGGATTCGCTAAGTTAGTGGGAGGACCAATTTGATTAAAAGACCATAATCATTTTGGTTAATTACATGATACATTTACTAATTAATCTGGTTATTTTCTGCAATTAATTTTCTGATAATAATGAGCACAAAACAACCACCACCATCCAATATCCTTGCAAGCATACTTGATCACACTAGGTTGACAGGACCTAATGCGATTGGCTAAGAAATTTGTAACTTGTCTTGAACCTTGAACATATAGGATATGTTCTAGATTCAAATGTTCCTGGTCCCTTACCTCCAGAGGCCACACAAGAGGAACATGAAACTTTGGACAAGTGGAAGGAGCATGATATGAGAGCTAAGTGTTACATGCTTGCTTCTATGAGTAATGAGTTACAGAAGCAACATGAGAACATGCAGAGTGCGAGTGAGATCCTCCTTCACCTACAAGAGTTGTATGGTGAGCACAGCAGGAATGCTAGGTATGAGATATCTAAACAGTTATTCCGTATGAGGATGTCTGAGGGACAGAATGTTGGGGATCATGTCCACAAGATGATTCGGCTGATTGAGCAGTTGGAACATCTTGACTTCAACATGGATTTCCAACTACAAACGGATTTGATCCTTCAGTCCCTTCTTGAGTCTTTTGGGAATTTTGTGACAAATTTCCATATGACTAAACAGGAATGCACCTTAGCTGAATTACTCAACATGCTGGTTATTGCCCAAAAGAATATGCCAGGCAATAAAGGAAAAGAGGTAGCTTTGGTTGCATCTTCTTCTACTGGAAAGTCCAACAAGAAGAAGGGCAATAAGAAAAAGAAACCTCAGATTCCTGGTCCTTCCAAGAAAATAGCTAAACAGAAAAGGAAGACTAAAGCTGATGGAGGCAAAGGAAAGTGTCTCCACTGCCAACAGGAAAGTGTTTCCATTACCAACAGGAAAGTGTTTCCATTGCCAGTAAGAAAGTGTTTCCACTGGCCAGAGTATAGCAATATAAATGAATGCAATGCCATGGTGAAAACCAACTCAAGTTCAAAATATATTTGGCACTTAAGGTTATGTCATGTTGCAGAAGATAGGATTGCAAAATTGGAGAAAATGGGGATTCTATCCTCATTGGGCTCTGAGCCTACTCCAACTTGTGAATCTTGCCTTCAAGGCAAAATGACTAGATCACCCTTTGTTGGACAAGGGCTAAGAGCTGAAAATATTTTGGAACTAATACATAGTGATGTGTAACACCCCTAAGTTCGGTAGTGCGTTCTGCTGTTCCGGTGACCAGTGCTGTCCGGACAGCTAGGATGCCTAGAACTACACCTTGATATGAGTGAGGAGACATAAAATAATGAAATACAAGAAAAGAAAATGCAAGAAAAACAAAGGAAAAATCATAGCAAAAAAATGTAACCAAGTTAAGCGAGCCGGGAACCCTAGCGATGGGTGACCGCACCGGGAAGTCACGGCGTGGACCGTTGACTAGCCCTGGACTGCGGGAAACCCTGGAAAACATTTTTAGGACATAAATAGACCCTTGTTGAAGAATAAATCTCATTAGAAATATCAAAGAAAAATTAAATAAATAGTACAAAGAAAAGTGAGAAATCGAAAAACAGACAAAACCCGGTAATACCGAAAAATCGGGAACGTAACCCGAACAGGGGCATTATGGTCATTTGACATCCCGAATTGTCTTTTGACCTAAATGTCCATTAAAAATAAATAATATTACACTTAGAAAATGAAATGAAAAATTAATTTGGTGGTACCTAAAGTAAATAGCTAAAATCATGGGTTAATGTGGGATTAAGTGAAAGTTTAACTTATAAAATGATTTAATTTTTTAGTGGACCACTAAGGGAATTAATTAAACACATAGTGGGACATGTGTACACTTAAAATGCAGCTGAATAATTCATCTTCCTCATTTGCATTCAACATTGCCGTGAATGAGGTGAGAGGAAACTCCATAGCCATTTTTCATGCAAGCTTTCTTAACTCTCCATTTCAACTCCAATCCTTTAAGTTCCTTCACAAAAAATGGTCTACACATCACAAGGAAGATATTGATACCAATTTTGAGAAGTTTGGTGAAGGTTTAGCAAGTTACAAACAAAGGTAAGTTTACATTTTTGAGAATTTCCTTGTTAAACTTTATGTTTATGTTATGGGTGTTAGTTTTGTGAAGGAAATTTTGAAGTTTAAATAGTTATTGAGATAGCCATTTTTGGACAGCCATGGGGTCACACATTTGATGATTTATTATGCATATAATTGATGAGAAATAATGTTGATCATGGTAAATTAATATCCTAATGAATTGTTTCACATATATATGGTGATTTTGGCACTTGGATGAGAATTGATGGATTGTAGGGCAATTTGATGTTGAAGGACAAATTTTGGCAGCCTTGGGGACACTTGAATAAATGTGTATATTCATGGGAGTGTTGGCAGAATTGTGGCATTAAGGAATGAAGGATATGTGTATGAAATTATTGTGTAAAGTGTATGTGAGAATTAGTGGTGTTTAGGTGTGTATGTAATGGTATTGAGATATTGTAAATGTGAATTATATTTGGTGTGTTGAGGGTAATGGTAATCTGCCCAAAATAATGTTAATGTAAAGTAGATTATACTGTGTTAATGTACCAAAACAGATTGGTAGGGAAGTAAACAAATTGCAAAGTAAATGTGTGTAGTTGATGTGTGTTAAGCAAAGTAATCAAGGGCAGTGTACATTTTAGCCTATAACCTTGAATGTGTAACCTCAATTGGTATGAGACCAATTTGAGGTGAAACTAGGCACAAAATGTGCCAACTTTCATTGAGAAACCATGCCAAAATTCTGCTTGCAAGGTGACCTAAAAAAATGACCAATTCGGATTAGGTGCAATTAGGACCTGAAAAATGACCAATTGGGCAGCAGTGAATGTTTAGGCCATAACTCACTCAAACCAGGTCCAATTGACCTGAAATTTTGACCAAGAATAGTTAAGACCCATACCTACAAGTCTTATGAAGACACCAAAGCCTAGAAATGACCATAAGCAAGTCAAACAACTTGCACAAGTTCGGGTCCAAAAACTGGCCGAACCAGAATTGACCAATTTGACCTAAAATTGACCTAAAATGGTACCACTTGACCAGCAATAGTGTAATGACCATAACTTGGTCTACTTAACTCAGATTGACCTGAAATTTTGCACCGCGTGCAATAAGACCTAGATCTACAAGTTTGTAGTTTCGACCGAGACCCGAAAACCGAGGGAACTAGATCGTCCGGTTAGGTCAAACCAGTGTTCCGGAATCCAGCAATTTGCATTAAAATGCACTAAACAAGGAAATGACTTTGGTAAAACGTACCAAACCTAAAACCCTATCGAATGTGACATATTAACGACACTAAAACCTAATTTACCTAAAACGCAATGAGGGTCGGTATATTAGGTGATTAAGTGAATCATTGAGTTCGATGCATTATTTACCAAACACCATCGATAGAGACGATTTAATTTAATCTTGAAACACTTCAAATTGTGTTTCTCGATTAACAAGGACTCGGCAAATGGGAAGGAAACACGAGTCGGATCGGGAGACAGTCATCAGAGGTTTGTGCACAACTAGTTTTCAACTGATTTTGCTTTGAATATTTCATATGATTAAATGACATACTTTTCTTATGTATTATGTTTAACAAGCATTGGAATTAATTCAATGATTATTGAAATTGTTATAGTATGTATGAATTTAACTTTGTGAAATGATATTTTCACAAGTATTAAGCATTGTTATGGATCGAATAAATTATGTTTTGGAAAATTGTGATAGAACATGTTTTGAATTGTGATGGTACTTTTCATGGAAAAATGTAAATTTATGATTTAAATTGTGATGAGCATAAAAATTGTTGGATATTGGAATTGAATTTGAATCGAATTATATTGTGATTTATGCTCACTAAAAGGATTGTGATATTGTTTTATATCTCTCTATAGATGCTTGACTAGGTTATTACCCGTCTCTCATTGGTTGAGAAGACAATGGAGTGAGTTGTGTTTTGATTACCATGAGTGCGTGCAGGCTTAGATTTTCCTCTGATTTGAGGTTAGATCTAAGTTTATTTTATCGTTATGGCCCTTGCGGAAGATTCATTATTGTGATGGTATGCGTACGATGATTCGACCTCCCGACCATAGGGAGTTAGAATCGATTCGACCTCCCGACCATAGGGAGTTAGAATCACATCGAATATGGCCCTTCGGATTAGTCTTGCATAGTTAGTGAGATAAAGATTGATTTTTGAGATACATAATGATTTTGAGATCTGTAATGGCTTTTGAATGGTAAGAAATTGTGATTTCAATTATGGTTTATGTATAATTGATTTTGTTGGAATTACTTAAATGGATAGTCAAGATTTGATAAATTGAATTTTGTGATCCAAGTCATTTATACAAATGATTTACATTATTGGCAATGAATATTTTGAGTTTTGGAATTTGATGAGTATTGATTTCCAAATTATTTCTTGTAAATTTTGTCAATGTATATTGTATTATGTTTTAAATTATAGTTGTGCACCAGAGTTCACCACTCGTGATAGCTTTGCATCTTTGTCGCAGTAAGAAGAGCATAGAGCGATGATTAAGTTGCTTTGAGGATACATTCAGATCGACTCGGTATATCATAGATATACCCATGTACATAGGTTTTGATGTAAGCATGTAATAATATGTATGTAAATTATTTGAGCGATTGTATAAAAACTCTTGTAAAACATTTTGGTATGTAATTAAATGTAAATTATTGTAAATGTAAATTTGAGATTTCATTTACTTGAATAGTTTTGTATTATATTTCCTTTATCTCGATCTTGAAAAATCACTATGGATTTGAGTTGAGAAATATGTTGTGTTGAAAAATATGTTGGAGTTGAGATTTGCAAATATATATTGAAGTGCTTTTCTGAGTTTTACAAGAAGCTGTTTTGTCCAAAATATAGATGGCACTCTGCCAAAATTTTCTGAAATTCCAAATAAACCAAATGAGTTAGTTGTTTCACTTGATTCATCAAAGTCTTTAACACTGTAAATAGTGCTCACCATTTGTAAAAGAAGTAAGAAAAGTTTTTAAAATCCCTTGTAGTGTACTTAATGGGTTATCGATGAAGCGGAGTTGGTAATTCATTAGGTATACTACGGGATCATGTTATGCCTTCTGAGAGGGTAGGGTGTGACATGTTTTGTGGTATCGAGCAATGGTTTTAAAGTAAATTTCAATCGTGAATTTGAAATCTTTTGTCGGTAACTACAATCTGCTCAAATGTTTGATACATATAGTACATTTACATCATAAATATGAACTAATGGAGAGGAATCTCCTTATGTTGGTTGTACAGAATAGAGAATCTTGTGGAAAGATATGGAAGAGAAAAATGAGACCGTAGAAACGATCCATGATGGCGAAGTACAAGTTGAGGCCCAGCTCCACAAAGTGTCGAAGGCGGACTGTACCAGTTTTACTAGTACAAATTCTTGCACAAATGGCCCGACAAATGGCCACTTTCTTCCAACAAATGGCTGATAATCACGGTCCAAGCCCAGTCTGCACCCAACCCCATAAGGGCGGTGTGAAATGGAAAAGAGGAGAAACCTATGGGTCGAGCTCGAGCGAGAATTTGAGAAAGAAAAGAATTTGAGGAACCCCGAGCTCGGGGATACGATAGAGGTGGATCATTAAGGCGAGAGACCACCAAGGTCCAGTCGTCGAACAACTAGAAGTTCCTACCCTTCCGCCTATGTGAAACTTGTGGAAAATATCATGGTGGGATATGTTATAAGTCCTCTGGAGCTGCTACAATTGTGGAAAACTTGGACACTTTGCTAAAAATTGTACTAAACCACCTCGATCCGCTCTCCAGAGTTCCAGGACCGTCGATCGAGTCAAGATAGAAATAGAGTTAGTACTCCTCACCACTATAACACAGTGAATCAACCCGAATATGGTAGTGCACCAGTCAGAGCGTCCACTGTGCGCCAAGGAGAAAGAGCGAAACTTGGATGTAGTTCTTGGTAAGTTCTTAAATTTTGAAAGAAACAATTAGTTATTATTTGATCCCAGCACTACTTAGTTGTGTGTTAGTGTCAGAACTATATGTCCTGTTGTTATTCCTTTACATGGGAATGAATTTTGATGTATTAGTGACTAGTCTTTTAGGATAATAATTGTAATAACAAGTATGATTGACATTAATTTTGGAAGAATTTTAGCTAAAAGTATTTTCTAACATACCGTAAATTATAAAGCTAATTGGCGAGCCTACTAATGTAAGGCAAGAGGACCTAAAAGTAAGTTACAGTAATAGAATTGCTCTAGATGAGGGCAAAAATGTTACTATTAGTAATTGTTAAAGGAAATTGTAATCAGAATCAGTTTGGGATATTAGTGGATTCGAGAAGGATAAGATGTTAGAAAACCTAGTCCATGAGGTTATAACGTAGTGACTATGTAATGTTCTCGATGATTGTATTGTAAGCTGATTCTGATGCAGGCACGGAATTATTGTGTAGAGCTACGTGTTTCCTCGTGGTACAATAAGTAAGAATATTTGTAAGTAATCTATAAATTGATACAGTTGCACCCGAATAGAGTACTATTACTGGAAATAAATGTGGAAATTTTAGTCAGAAATTTAAAACTTCAGAACTAGCCTATCAAACGACTACACTTGTAAGGTAGCTAGAGTCAGTGACTCAGTTACATTAGTGTGAATTACAATACCACGATAATTGCTATAAGCTTAGAGATATCTGTACTACTTATTATCCTCAGATGGATGGACAGTCTAAACAAGTGATTCATTTAAATTTTTAAACTCATTGGATTTCTGTAAATAATGAAATGAAATGATAATAATAACCTGTAAAATGTAATAAACCCTCGAGAATATACTGAGAACTTCTGTCATTAAATCCGTGGGGAGATGGGACAGATAAATCCCACTAATAGAATTTGTATACATTAATAAGTGTCAAGCTAGCATACAAGTGGCACCCTATGAAAACATTATAAGGGAATAGATAACTATGGATTTTGTGATGAGACTTAGAGGACACAGAATAGTCATGATGCAGATGGGTTATAATTGATAGACTAACCAAGTCTACTCACTTTTGCCATTCTAAATGGACTATAGTTGGAGAGATTGGCGATTTTTACATATATGAAATTGTAAAATTGCATGGAGTGCCGATGTCGATTATATCTTATAGAGATCCTTTGTTCACTTCTAGATTCTGGGGTAGTCTTCAGAGAGCCCTAGGAACTAGATTGAACTTTAGCACAGCATTCCACCCACAGACAGATGGCCAACCTCAAAGGGTTATTCAATATTGGAGGATATGCTACGGGCTTGTGTGATTGAATTTGAAGGTAGTTGGGATACACACTTGCCTTTGATTGAGTTTGCTTATAACAACAGCTACCAATCAAGCATTGGGATGCCTCCATATGAAGCTTTGTATGGCAGAAAGTGCAGAACTCCTTTATGTTGGGATGAAGTAGGTGAAAGGAAGATGATTGGAGTGCGAAATTGTTCGTGAGACAGAGGAAAAGATTAGATTGATTAGAGATAGACTTAAGGCTGCATCAGACCGTCAGAAGTCCTATGTTGATCTGAAGAGAAGAGATATTGAGTATGCAGTGGGTGATAAGGTATTCCTCAAAGTTTCTCCTTGGAAGAGGATTATGAGATTTGGCAGAAAGGGGAAACTGAGTCCTCGTTTCATCGGACCATATGAAGTTCTGGAAAGAGTGGGTCCTCTGGCATATCGGTTGGCATTACCTCCAGAGCTAGCAAGGATACACAGTGTCTTCCATGTGTCCATGTTAAGGAGGTACAGATCAGACCCATCTCATGTACTGTCAGTTGAAGAGATTGAAGTAAATCCAGACCTCTCATATGAGGAAGAACCCATAAGAATTCTGGCTTATGAGGTGAAGCAGCTGAGGAACAAACAGATACACCCGGTTAAAGTGCTGTGGAACCATCATTCAGGCCAGGAAGCTACTTGGGAACGTGAAGAGGATATGAGGAGACAGCACCCACAGTTGTTCAGAGACTAATGCCAGATAAAATTTCGAGACGAAATTTATTTAAGGGGGGGAGAATTGTAACACCCCTAAGTTCGGTAGTGCGTTCTGCTGTTCCGGTGACCAGTGCTGTCCGGACAGCTAGGATGCCTAGAACTACACCTTGATATGAGTGAGGAGACATAAAATAATGAAATACAAGAAAAGAAAATGCAAGAAAAACAAAGGAAAAATCATAGCAAAAAAAATGTAACCAAGTTAAGCGAGCCGCGAACCCTAGCGATGGGTGACCGCACCGGGAAGTCACGGCGTGGACCGTTGACTAGCCCTGGACTGCGGGAAACCCTGGAAAACATTTTTAGGACATAAATAGACCCTTGTTGAAGAATAAATCTCATTAGAAATATCAAAGAAAAATTAAATAAATAGTACAAAGAAAAGTGAGAAATCGAAAAACAGACAAAACCCGGTAATACCGAAAAATCGGGAACGTAACCCGAACAGGGGCATTATGGTCATTTGACATCCCGAATTGTCTTTTGACCTAAATGTCCATTAAAAATAAATAATATTACACTTAGAAAATGAAATGAAAAATTAATTTGGTGGTACCTAAAGTAAATAGCTAAAATCATGGGTTAATGTGGGATTAAGTGAAAGTTTAACTTATAAAATGATTTAATTTTTTAGTGGACCACTAAGGGAATTAATTAAACACATAGTGGGACATGTGTACACTTAAAATGCAGCTGAATAATTCATCTTCCTCATTTGCATTCAACATTGCCGTGAATGAGGTGAGAGGAAACTCCATAGCCATTTTTCATGCAAGCTTTCTTAACTCTCCATTTCAACTCCAATCCTTTAAGTTCCTTCACAAAAAATGGTCTACACATCACAAGGAAGATATTGATACCAATTTTGAGAAGTTTGGTGAAGGTTTAGCAAGTTACAAACAAAGGTAAGTTTACATTTTTGAGAATTTCCTTGTTAAACTTTATGTTTATGTTATGGGTGTTAGTTTTGTGAAGGAAATTTTGAAGTTTAAATAGTTATTGAGATAGCCATTTTTGGACAGCCATGGGGTCACACATTTGATGATTTATTATGCATATAATTGATGAGAAATAATGTTGATCATGGTAAATTAATATCCTAATGAATTGTTTCACATATATATGGTGATTTTGGCACTTGGATGAGAATTGATGGATTGTAGGGCAATTTGATGTTGAAGGACAAATTTCGGCAGCCTTGGGGACACTTGAATAAATGTGTATATTCATGGGAGTGTTGGCAGAATTGTGGCATTAAGGAATGAAGGATATGTGTATGAAATTATTGTGTAAAGTGTATGTGAGAATTAGTGGTGTTTAGGTGTGTATGTAATGGTATTGAGATATTGTAAATGTGAATTATATTTGGTGTGTTGAGGGTAATGGTAATCTGCCCAAAATAATGTTAATGTAAAGTAGATTATACTGTGTTAATGTACCAAAACAGATTGGTAGGGAAGTAAACAAATTGCAAAGTAAATATGTGTAGTTGATGTGTGTTAAGCAAAGTAATCAAGGGCAGTGTACATTTTAGCCTATAACCTTGAATGTGTAACCTCAATTGGTATGAGACCAATTTGAGGTGAAACTAGGCACAAAATGTGCCAACTTTCATTGAGAAACCATGCCAAAATTCTGCTTGCAAGGTGACCTAAAAAAATGACCAATTCGGATTAGGTGCAATTAGGACCTGAAAAATGACCAATTGGGCAGCAGTGAATGTTTAGGCCATAACTCACTCAAACCAGGTCCAATTGACCTGAAATTTTGACCAAGAATAGTTAAGACCCATACCTACAAGTCTTATGAAGACACCAAAGCCTAGAAATGACCATAAGCAAGTCAAACAACTTGCACAAGTTCGGGTCCAAAAACTGGCCGAACCAGAATTGACCAATTTGACCTAAAATTGACCTAAAATGGTACCACTTGACCAGCAATAGTGTAATGACCATAACTTGGTCTACTTAACTCGGATTGACCTGAAATTTTGCACCGCGTGCAATAAGACCAAGATCTACAAGTTTGTAGTTTCGTAGAGACCGAAAACCGAGGAACTAGATCGTCCGGTTAGGTCAAACCAGTGTTCCGGAATCCAGCAATTTGCATTAAAATGCACTAAACAAGGAAATGACTTTGGTAAAACGTACCAAACCTAAAACCCTATCGAATGTGACATATTAACGACACTAAAACCTAATTTACCTAAAACGCAATGAGGGTCGGTATATTAGGTGATTAAGTGAATAATTGAGTTCAGTGCATTATTTACCAAACACCATCGATAGAGACAGTTTAATTTAGTACTGAAACACTTCAAATTGTGTTTCTCAGTTAACAAGGACTCAGCAAAAGGGAAGGAAACACTGAGTCCAGATCAGGGAGACAGTCATCAGAGGTTTGTGCACAACTAGTTTTCAACTGATTTTGCTTTGAATATTTCATATGATTAAATGACATACTTTTCTTATGTATTATGTTTAACAAGCATTGGAATTAATTCAATGATTATTGAAATTGTTATAGTATGTATGAATTTAACTTTGTGAAATGATATTTTCACAAGTATTAAGCATTGTTATGGATCGAATAAATTATGTTTTGGAAAATTGTGATAGAACATGTTTTGAATTGTGATGGTACTTTTCATGGAAAAAAGTAAATTTATGATTTAAATTGTGATGAGCATAAAAATTGTTGGATATTGGAATTGAATTTGAATCGAATTATATTGTGATTTATGCTCACTAAAAGGATTGTGATATTGTTTTATATCTCACTATAGATGCTTGACTAGGTTATTACCCGTCTCTCTCATTTGTTGAGAAGACAATGGAGTGAGTTGTGTTTTGATTACCATGGTACGTGCACAGGCTTAGATTTTCCTCTGATTTGAGGTTAGATCTAAGTTTATTTTATCGTTATGGCCCTTGCGGAAGATTCATTATTGTGATGGTACTGTGCACGATGATTCGACCTCCCCGACCATAGGGAGTTAGAATCTGATTCGACCTCCCCGACCATAGGGAGTTAAAATCACATCGAATATGGCCCTTTCGGATTAGTTTTGCATAGTTAGTGAGATAAAGATTGATTTTTGAGATACATAATGATTTTTGAGATACAGAATGGCTTTTGAATGGTAAGAAATTGTGATTTCAATTATGGTTTATGTATAATTGATTTTGTTGGAATTACTTAAATGGATAGTCAAGATTTGATAAATTGAATTTTGTGATCCAAGTCATTTATACAAATGATTTACATTATTGGCAATGAATATTTTGAGTTTTGGAATTTGATGACTATTCAGATTTCCAAATTATTTACTGTAAATTTTGTCAATGTATATTGTATTATGTTTTAAATTATAGTTGTGCACCACTGAGTTCATCACTCAGCGATAGCTTTGCATGCTGTCGCAGGTAAGAAGAGCATAGAGCAGTGATTAAGTTGCTTTGAGGATACATTCAGATCAGCTCCAGGTATATCATAGATATACCCATGTACATAGGTTTTGATGTAAGCATGTAATAATATGTATGTAAATTATTTGAGCAGTTGTATAAAAACTCTTGTAAAACATTTTGGTATGTAATTAAATGTAAATTATTGTAAATGTAAATTTGAGATTTCATTTACTTGAATAGTTTTGTATTATATTTCCTTTATCTCAGTCTTCGAAAAATCACTATGGATTTGAGTTGAGAAATATGTTGTGTTGAAAAATATGTTGGAGTTGAGATTTGCAAATATATATTGAAGTGCTTTTTACAGGTTTTCTGAAGAACTGTTTTGTCCAAAATATAGATGGCACTCTGCCAAAATTTTTACAGAAATTCCAAATAAACCAAATGAGTTAGTTGTTTCACTTCAGTTCATCAAAGTCTTTAACACCTGTAAATAGTGCTCACCACTGTAAAAGAAGTAAGAAAAGTTTTTTTAAAATCCCTTGTAGTGTACTTAATGGGTTATCAGTAGACGGAGTTGGTAATTCATTAGGTATACTACGGGATCATGTTATGCCTTACAGAGGGGTAGGGTGTGACATGATGTATGTGGTCCGTTTAAAGAAATGGCTAGAGGGGGCTTCCATTATTTTATTACCTTTACTGATGATAAATCAAGGTTTGGGTATTTGTATTTGATGAAATACAAACATGAATCCTTTGAAAATTTTAAGGAATTTAAATCTGAAGTAGAAAATCAAACAGGAAAAAGTATTAAAGCTCTTCGATCAGATCGTGGAGGTGAATATTTGAGTACTGAATTTGATGAATACTTGAGAGAGCATGGCATTGTTTCTCAGCTGACTCCTCCGAGAGCATACAACCGAATGGTGTATCCGAAGGAGAAATCGTACCCTATTGGATATGTAGTGTAGTATGATGAGCTATACTGATATGCCAATCTTCTTTTGGGGATTTGCATTAGAATCAGCTTTGTATATTCTGAATAGGATTTCATCAAAATCAGTTTCTTCCACACCTTATGAGATATGGCATGGAAGAAAACCAAGTCTTAAGCATGTTAAGATTTGGGGTTGTCTAGCTTATATCAAAAAGCTGAACACTGATAAATTGGAGACCAGATCAGAAAGAGGTCGATTTGTTGGATATCCAAAAGATAGTTTTGGATATTATTTTTATTTGCCTACTTCACAAAAGGTTGTGATAAGTAGAGATGCCATATTTCTTGAACAACAGTTTGTTCAAGAAGGAGGCAAAGGAAGGCAAATAGAGTTAGAATTGGAGAATTCTGACCAACCAACAGATCAGATGGATATAGATCCATCTAGTCAACCTATACACATTGATGAAACATCTACAGCTGTTCCTCGTAGAACAACCAGGGTATCTCACCCACAAGTGAGATATGGTTTTCTTCATGAAGAAGAACAAGAGTTGTCTACTCATGAAGAAGTAGATCATGGAGATGATCCACTTACCTATGAAGAAGCTATATTAGATATAGACTCTTCAAAATGGATTGATGCTATGAAATCCAAGATTGATTCCATGTATAAGAATCAAGTTTGGGATCTTGTTGACCCACCTGAAGGTATTGTACCTATAGGGAACAAATGGGTTTTCAAGAAGAAAATTGGTTCTGATGGAAAGGTAGAGACCTATAAGGCAAGGCTAGTAGCGAAATGGTTTCGCCAAAGGCAAGGAATAGACTATGAGGAGAATTTCTACTTTGTTGCCATGCTTAAATCAATTAGGATTTTATTAGCAATAGTGCATACTATGATTATGAGATTTGGCGGATGGATGTCAAAGCGACTTTTCTTAATGGATACATTGAAGAAAACATTTTCATGGAACAACCTAAGGGATTTGAATCCCAAGATGGTTCCAAGGTATGCAAGCTAAAGCGATCCATTTATGGGTTGAAACAAGCTTCGAGGAGTTGGAACATCCGTTTTGATGAAGCCATTAAATCTTTTGGTTTTATCAAAAATGAGGATGAGCCATGTGTATATAAGAAGGTTAGTGATAGTGCTATCACTTTCCTTGTCTTATATGTGGATGACATACTGTTGATGGGTAATGATACGGGTATGTTGGCGACTATAAAGGTATGGTTGTCAAATACATTCTCCATGAAAGACTTAGGGGAGGCAACCTATATTCTTGGGATTCGCATCTATAGAGATAGAGCGAAAAGAATAATTGGTTTATCCCAAAGTCTATACTTGGAAAAGGTGTTAAAGAGGTTTAACATGCTTAATTCCAAGAGAGGATTGTTACCAGTGAGACATGGTATCCACCTTTCTAAAGAGATGTCTCCAAAGACACCTGAAGAAAGAGATAAGATGGCAGATTCCATATGCTTGGCTATTGGAAGTTTAATGTATGCAATGTTGTGTACTAGGCGGATATCGCATATCTTTGTTAGTTTGACTAGCGGTATCAATCCAATCGAGTTTGGAACATGGATAGTATCAAGAATATCCTTAAGTACTTGAGAAGAACTAAGGATTTATTCTTGATTTATGGAGTGGAGACTTGCAATTGGATGGTTATCACGATTCGATTTCCAATCGGATATCGATGATAGAAAGTCTACCTCTGGATATGTGTTCATGGAGTGCGATCGGTTGGAAGAGTTCCAAGCGAGCACATTGCAGATTCCACTACTGAGGTGAGTATATTCTTTGCATCGAATCTTTGCAAAGGAAGTCATTTGGATTAAAAGTTCGTGATGTAACTTATAGTAGTTCCTTCCATTAAGTCAGCGGTTCCACTACCTTTGTGACAACAATGGAGCGATCATGCGAGCTAAGGAACTAAGGTCTCACCCAAAATCCAAACACATAGAAAGGCACTACCATATTATCAGGGATCTAGTTGGGCCAGGCGATCTAGCCATGCAGAAAAGATAACATCAGCTACAAAACCAGCTGATCCATTCACTAAGCCTGTGTCATAATCTCATTAGGTGACATCTTGAGAAGATGGGTGTAAGATATTTTAATTAATGGCTCTATTGCTAGTGGGAGATTGTTAGTAATATGAACTAGAGCATATCATTTATTATGTATCTTTTACATATTTTTATTAATAAAGGCATTTCCACTTTTCCGTTTACATAATATATTTATGTGTAATAGAAAAGGTCCATTGATATTTTGTTAGAAATATTATTCTTAAGTTGTTAAGAATATGAGTGACAATATTTCTAGCACAAAGTATCATAAATAGGTTCACAATCGATGATACTTCATAATAAGGACATGACTTATCACGAAAGATTGTATTCATGTTTGTTCCCAAGTTATTTATATGAGATATAAATAAGTTGGAATGGTGAGTCTCATGCCATATAACAAACTTGATAGGCACTTATAAATGATAAGTAGGCCGAACCGGTGACACTTATGACAAGCACATGGAGTTTACTCTTGTCAATGTTTTGTCATAAATCATATCGATTGCATATAATCTTTAGACACGAGATACAGTTATCTTGTATATAGGTAGTTTGAGTTTGATCTGCTTTCATACTTGTACTATGTATGGGTATATGGGCATGTGTTGGCTCTGCTAGTTATATATGGAGGTAGGTGTTGATCAAGATGGAATCTGTTCCTCTAAGTAAATAGAGTTAAAATCCTATGTTCATTTAATTGTTCTTGATGTTTCAAGTTCTGGCAGACAGATAGATTTATTGAGAAAGAGTTTACGATGAGAAAAATCTTTTAATCAAGAACTGGAATTAAAAGAGAACATAATATTCATAGCAAATGGAGTTTGACATAAACCATGACTCGGCTTGAGTTGGGATTTTGTAACAGAGAGATTCTAGTGCATGGTAACATATGATTATAGGTTCATTTAAGGTAAACCTTATTACTAATTGGGTGGCCATGGCATGCTATGCTAGGTGTTAACCATGGTCTATGAGGTTCATAAAATGATTTAGAGAAATCATTTATGGTAAGAAAGAGTTCTAATGATATTAAGAGTTGATATCATGTCTCATTGCCAATTAGTGATGAGCCTAGTAAGTCACACACATACACAAGTTATCACCTATTTAAATATGATTTAATTAATTAATTAAAGAGTTTAATTGATTAATTAAATAGATTTGGTTTGCAATTAAATTGCAAAGTCTCTAGCATGACTTGAAACCAAATCTAGATTATTGGATGTGTAGTATAAGTTAAATTTATATTTAAAGTGTTTAAATATGAATTTAATTGATGAGAAATTAATTAATAGAGATTAATTAATTAATTTATATTTGATATAAATTAATTAGAAGAAGAAAATAATTATTTTGGGTTAAGAACTCAAAATTAAGACACGAGGGCATTTTGGTCATTTCACGATTGTGACACGTGGCACCATGAGATGGTGACACATGGCATAACACATAAGCTTGCCAAATGTTTTTTAATCATGTAAGATGATTAAAATCAAGATTAAATATAGGTTTGACACTTGGCACAATGTGATTGGGTCACTTAAACCTAGAGCTAATCAAAGGTGACATGTGGCTAGGGTTTAATGTGTTAACCTAGCTATTTAAGTGTGGTTATGAAAAGAAAACATAACCAGCAGCCTCTCCTCTCATATGTCACGCCACTTTGAGCCTCTCCAGCTATTTCTCTTCATCTCTCATCAATTCAAAGAGATTAGCCATCAATCTCTTGAATTAAGAACGCTAGAAATTGTTTCTAGTGTCCTGTTTACATCTCTAATCTCTTAAAAGGCAGAACTTGAATTTCTAATTAATAGAAAAGGCTTTAGAAGCTGTTCAAGGGCTGCCATAGATGTTCTTGGTGTGGACAAGCTAGAGGGACAACATCTGGTGTCCTGAAGACGAATCTCAAAGCGCAGACGCTGCAGCACATCAAGAGGTTAGTGTAATCGTTCTTGATTTAATCTAGGGTTCTAAAATTAATCTGATTAATTTTAAAATCTTAAATGGCAAATACAGATCCAAAAACATATTAAAAGAGTTTTAATATGTTGTTTATCATTGAAATCAAATAGATAAAAATAAATCTTGCATGATGCATGTGACCCTAGGTGAAAATTTTTGAATTCAATGGTATAAACTTGTGTTTTTCACCCTTCCATTCCTTCAGTTGGGATACACACTTGCCTTTGATTGAGTTTGCTTACAACAACAACTACCAATCAAGCATTGAGATGCCTCCTTATGAAGCTTTGTATGGCAGAAAATGTAGAACCCCGTTGTGTTGGGATGACGTGGGTGAAAGAAAGATGATTGGACCTGAACTTGTTCAGCAAACTGAGGAGAAGATCAGGGTGATCAAAGATCGACTTAAGACTGCATCAGACAGTCAGAAGTCCTACATTGATCTGAAGAGAAGGGATATTGAGTATGCAGTGGGTGAGAAAGTTTCCCTCAAAGTTTCTCCTTGGAAGAGAATTATGAGATTCAGTAGAAAGGGAAAATTGAGTCCTCATTTCATTGGGCCATATGAGATTCTGGAAAGAGTGGGTCCTTTAGTATGTCATTTGGCACTACCTCCAGAGTTGGAGAAGATATATAATGTCTTCCATGTGTCTATGTTGAGGAGGTATCGATTAGACTCATCTCTTGTACTACCAGTAGAGGAAATTGAAGTGAATCCAGACCTCACATATGAAGAAGAACCGATACAAATTCTGGCTTATGAGGTGAAGCAGGTACGGAACAAGCAGATACTATTGGTAAAAGTGCTATGGAACCATTATTCAGGCCAGGAGGCTACTTGGGAACGAGAGGAGGACATGAAGAGACAGCACCCACAGTTGTTCAGAGATTGATACCAGGCAAAATTTCGAGACGAAATTTATTTAAGGGGAAGAGAATTGTAACACCCCCGTTTGCATAGCCTGGTATATTTCACTGTTTCGGTGACCAGTGTCGGTCCGGACAATTAAGGGGATTAAAACCATACTTAAGAAAACTAGATAAACCATAAACACAAATAATTAGTAATGTCCAATTGGTTACGTATAAATAAGAAAAACAGAACATAAGAAGTTAAACAAGCCGAGAGTCACAGCGATGGGTGACCGTCTCGGGAATGACTACGAAGCCATTTAAACTCAAATTTCGAACAGTAAAATGTGACGCCGAGGTCCTTAGGACCCTTATGAACACAGTGGAAAAGAGAAAATC
Source organism: Hevea brasiliensis (assembly GCF_030052815.1). Lineage (NCBI taxonomy): Eukaryota > Viridiplantae > Streptophyta > Magnoliopsida > Malpighiales > Euphorbiaceae > Hevea > Hevea brasiliensis. Next base: position 54,673,628 of record NC_079499.1, read on the forward strand.
AAGAAAAAGAACTGTTAAGCTAGTTAAATAATTAGGTCAGGGAGCTGGAAGAAATATGGAATTAATTGTAAACCGAGATGAACTGGTGAGGGGCAATTTGGTCAATTGACCCCGAGAGATGACTCCTGACCTAACTGTCAAATAAAATTGGAGAAAAGAAAATTTCAGAATCGAGAATTAAGTTAAAGAACTAATAGAAAAAAAGAAAAGAAAAGTTGAAAAGGTGATGACATCATCATGATGATGCAACTATGACTTCATAATTAATTTTAATTTAATTAAATAATTGACTAAGTCAAATTAAAGAATAAAAACAAAATTGAAAAGCCAAATTTTATCTTATTCTTCTTCTTCTTTTTTTTCTCTTTCCCGTAGCTTCTCATCTCTCTCCCTTTTCTCACTAAATCCTCCATGGCTACTTAATTTCAAGCTTTTAAAGCTTGAATCAACCCCATAAATCCCACAATTTTCCTAAATAAAACTTGCTCTTGGATCTTGGCAAGCCTATTGAGAAAGAAATTTGAAGGAAAATAAAAAGAAAATTGAAGATTTGGAGCAAGAAATTAAAAGAATTTGAAGATTTGAGGGAGATTGAAAAAGCTTCAATTAAGGTAAGTTTCATCTTTTAATTTGAATTTGAATTGAATTTTTAGTATGAAATTGTGGTTAAACAAGATTTTAATTGCATAAAAACATGAAAAAATTTCATGTTGAGGGACTAAACTTATTTTAGGCCAGCTTGGTTATGAGGATGATTTTCATGAATTGAATGGTTTGAAAGGGGTATATAAACCTTAGTTAGTTGAATGACTATGGTTAAAGGCATGGAATCAAGTAAATGCAAAAATTAGTGTGAATTAGGGTTTGGACATTAGGGTTTAGGGACCAAAAAAGTGAAGAAGTGCTAAATGATGTCTTTGACATAGTTTAAGGAAATAAATGGCCATTTGTGACCTAATTAAGTGTGTTAGAAGTGTTTGAATCAAAGTCAAATTCGGATTGGGTATGCACCATGACCAAAAGTCAACTTTGAGGGACCAAAAATGAAATTTTACAAGTCCAATTGATATGGGAACAATTGGGGATGAAAATAGGCACTAAATGACACAATTTTCATTTAGGAAGCATGCCCAAAAAGTGACTAAAAACTAGTGAACAAATTGATCAAAGTTGAAAAATTGTAGGCTGCCTCTGCACAAACTGACCAAATAAACAGTGTTTGTTCATTTGGTCATAACTCGAGCTAGATAGGTCAAAATGACCTGAAATTTTACCAGTGGTTAGATGAGATATAGATATAAAACTTTCATGAAGAACACAAACCCAAACTATGTGTAATAGAAAATGTCCATTGATATTTTGTTAGAAATTCTATTCTTAAGTTGTTAAGAATATGAGTGATAGTATTTCTAGCATAAAGTATCATAAATAGGTTCACAATCGAGGATATGTCATAATAAGGACATGACTTATCCAGAAAGATTGTATTCATATTTGTTCCCAAGTTATTTATATGAAATATAAATAAGATGGAATAGTGAGTCCATGCCATATAACAAACATGATAGGCACTTATACAAAACAAGTAGTCCGAACTAGTGACACTTATGACAAGCACATGGAGTTTACTCTTGTCAATGCATTGTCGTAAATCATATCAGTGCATATAATCTTTAGACCTGAGATAGCACAATTATCTTGTATATAGGTAATTTGAGTTTGATACTGCTTTCATACTTGTACTATGCATGGGTATATGGGCATGTTTTGGCTCCTACTAGTTATATATGGAGGTAGGTGTTAGTCAAGATGGAATCTGTTCCTCTAAGTAAATAGAGATAAAATCCTATGTTCATTTAATTGTTCTTGATGTTTCAAGTTCCTGGCCAGGACAAATAGATTTAATTAGAAAAAAGTTTCTGATGAGAAAAATCTTTTTAATCAAGAACTGGAATTAAAAAGAACATAATATTCATAGCAAATGGAGTTTGACATAAACCATGACTCCTGCTTGAGTTGGGATTTTGTAACAGAGAGATTCTAGTGCATGGTAACATATGATTATAGGTTCATTTAAGGTAAACCTTATTACTAATTTGGTGGCCATGGCATACTATGCAAGGTGTTAACCATGGTCTATGAGGTGCATAAAATGATTTAGAGAAATCATTTATGGTAAGAAAGAGTTCTGATGATATTAAGAGTTGATATCATGTCTCATTGCCAATTAGTGATGAGCCTAGTAAGTCACACACATACACAAGTAATCACCTAATTAAATATGATTTAATTAATTAATTAAAGAGTTTAATAGATTAATTAAATAGGTTTGGTTTGCAATTAGATTGCAAAGTCCCTAGTATGACCTAAAACCAAATCTAGATTATTGGATGTATAGTATAAGTTAAATTTATATTTAAAGTGTTTAAATATGAATTTAATTGATGATAAATTAATTAATAGATATTAATTAATTATTTTATATTTGATATGAATTGATTAGAAGAAGAGAAATAATTATTTTGGGTGAAGAACTAAAAATTAAGACACAAGGGCATTTTGGTCATTTCACAGGGTGACATTTGGTACCATGAGATGGTGACACATGGCATTACACATAAGCTTGCCAAATGTCTTTTAATCATGTAAGATGATTAAAATTAATATTAAATATAGGTTTTACACTAGGCACAATGTAATCGGGTTAATTAAACTTAGAACCAATCAGAGGGTGACATGTGGCAAGGGTTTAATGTGTTGACTTAGCTATATAAGTGTTGTTATGAAAAAAAAAAAAAAAAAAAACAACCAACAGCTCCTCATCCTTGGTGCCGCCACCCAAGAGTCTCCCTTCTCTTCCTCTTCATCTCTCATCTATTCCAAGAGATTAACAAGTAATCTCTTGAATTAAAAATATTAGAAATTGTTTCTAGTGTCCTGTTTACATCTTTAATATCTTAAAAGGCAGAACTTAATTTTCTAATTAATAAAAAAAGCTTTAGAAGCTGTTCAAGGGCTTCCATTGGTGTTCTTGGTGTGGACTGAAGGAACGGAAGCGTGAAAAATACAAGTTTATACCATTGAATTCAAAAATTTTCACCTAGGGTCACATGCATCATGCAAGATTTATTTTTATCTATTTGATTTCAATAATAAACAACATATTAAAACTCTTTTAATATGTTTTTGGATCTGTATTTGCCATTTAAGATTTTAAAATTAATCAGATTAATTTTAGAACCCTAGATTAAATCAAGAACGATTACACTAACCTCTTGATGCACTGCAGCTTGTCTGCGCCTTTGAGATTCATCTTCAGGACACCAGATGTTGTCCCTCTAGCTTGTCCACACCAAAAACACCTATGGCAGCCCTTGAACAGCTTCTAAAGCTTTTTCTATTAATTAGAAATTCAAGTTCTGCCTTCTAAGAGATTAGAGATGTAAATAGGACACTAGAAACAATTTCTAGTGTTCTTAATTCAAGAGATTGATTGCTAATCTCTTTGAATTGATAAGAGATGAAGAAGAATAGATAAAAAGCCTCAAAGTGGCGTGACAAAGGAGAGGAGTGGCTGCTGGTTATTTTTCTTTTCATAACCACACTTAAATAGCTAGGTTAACACATTAAACCCTTGCCACATGTCACCCTTTGATTAGCTCTAGGTTTAAGTGACCCAATCACGTTGTGCCAAGTGTCAAACCTATATTTAATCTTGATTTTAATCATCTTACATGATTAAAAAACATTTGGCAAGCTTATGTGTAATCCCATGTGTCACACTGTGAAATGACCAAAATGCCCCTGTGTCTTAATTTTGAGTTCTTAACCCAAAATAATTATTTTTCTTCTTCTAATCAATTTATATCAAATATAAATTAATTAATTAATCTCTATTAATTAATTTCTCCTTAATTAAATTCATATTTAAACACTTTAAATAAAAATTTAATTTATACTACACATCCAATAATCTAGATTTGGTTTTAAGTCATGTTAGGGACTTTGCAATTTAATTGCAAAGCAAACCTATTTAATTAATCAATTAAACTCTTTAATAAATTAATTAAATCATATTTAAATAGGTGATAACTTGTGTATGTGTGTGACTTACTAGGCTCATCACTAATTGGCAATGAGACATGATATCAACTCTTAATATCATCAGAACTCTTTCTTATCATAAATGATTTCTCTAAATCATTTTATGAACCTCATAGACCATGCTTAACACCTAGCATAGCATGCCATGGCCACCCAATTAGTAATAAGGTTTACCTTAAATGAACCTATAATCATATGTTACCATGCACTAGAATCTCTCTGTTACAAAATCCCAACTCAAGCTGGAGTCATGGTTTATGTCAAACTCCATTTGCTATGAATATTATGTTCTCTTTTAATTCCAGTTCTTGATTAAAAAGATTTTCTCATCAGAAACTCTTTTCTGAATAAATCTATCATCTGGCAGAACTTGAAACATGAAGAACAATTAAATGAACATAGGATTTTATCTCTATTTACTTAGAGGAACAGATTCCATCTTGATGAACACCTACCTCCATATATAACTAGTATGAGCCAACACATGCCCATATACCCATACATAGTACAAGTATGAAAGCAGTATCAAACTCAAACTACCTATATACAAGATAACTGTGCTATCTCAGGTCTAAAGATTATATGCACTGATATGATTTATGACAAAACATTGACAAGCGTAAACTCCATGTGGTTGTCATAGGTGTCACTGGTTCGGCCTACTTATCATTTATAAGTGCCTATCATGTTTGTTATATGGCATGAGACTCACCATTCCATTTTATTTATATCTCATATAAATAACTTGGGAACAAACATAAATACAATCTTTCTGGATAAGTCATGTCCTTATTATGAAGTATCCTCGATTGTGAACCTATTTATGATACTTTGTGCTAGAAATATTGTCACTCATATTCTTAACAACTTAAGAATAATATTTCTAACAAAATATCAGTGGACCTTTTCTATTACACATAAATATATTATGTAAACGGAAAAGTGGAAATGCCTTTTATAAATAAAAATATGTACAAGATACATACTAAATGATATGCTCTAGGGCATGCTACTAACAATCTCCCACTAGCACTAGAGCCATTCATTACAATACCTTAGACCTAACTTCTCAAGATGTCGATTTAACTGAGTCTATGACATAGGCTTAGTGAATGGATCAGCTAGATTTTCAGCTGATGCTATTTTCTGCATGGCTACATCGCCTCGCCCAACTATTTCTCTGATAATGTGGTAGCGCCTTTCTTTTTGTTTGGATTTCTGGTGAGACCTTGGTTCCTTAGCTTGTATGACTGCTCCATTATTGTCACAGTGTAGTGGAACTGCTGACTCAATGGAAGGAACTACTGTAAGTTCTGTCACGAACTTCTTTATCTAAACAGCTTCCTTTACAGAATCTGATGCAGCAATATACTCAGCCTCTGTAGTGGAATCAGCAGTCGTGCTCTGTTTGGAACTCTTCCAACTGACTGCACCTCCATTACAAATGAACACATATCCAGAGGTAGACTTTCTATCATCGATATCTGATTGGAAATCAGAATCAGTGTAACCATCCAAATGCAAGTCTCCACCTCCATAAATCAAGAATAAATCCTTAGTTCTTCTCAAGTACTTAAGGATATTCTTGACAGCTATCCAGTGTTCCAAACCTGGATTGGAATGAAACCTGCTAGTCAAACTAACAGCATATGCGATATCCAGCCTAGTACACAACATTGCATACATTAAACTTCCAATAGCCGAAGCATATGGAATCGTGGCCATCTTATCTCTTTCTTCAGGTGTCTTTGGTGACATCTCTTTAGAAAGTGGATACCATGTCTCACTGGTAACAATCCTCTCTTAGAATCAAGCATGTTAAACCTCTTTAACACCTTTTCCAAGTATAGACTTTGGGATAAACCAATTATTCTTTTCGCTCTATCTCTATAGATGCGAATCCCAAGAATATAGCTTGCCTCCCCTAAGTCTTTCATGGAGAATGTATTTGACAACCATACCTTTATAGTCGTCAACATACCTATGTCATTGCCCATCAACAGTATGTCATCCACATATAAGACAAGGAAAGTGATAGCACTGTCACTAACCTTCTTATATACAAATGGCTCATCCTCATTTTTGATAAAACCAAAGGATTTAATGGCTTCATCAAAACGGATGTTCCAACTCCTCGAAGCTTGTTTCATCCCATAAATGGATCGCTTTAGCTTGCATACCTTGGAACCATCTTGGGATTCAAAACCCCTAGGTTGTTCCATGAAAATGTTTTCTTCAATGTATCCATTGAGAAAAGCTTTTTTGACATCCATCTGCCAAATCTCATAATCATAGTAAGCAGCTATTGCTAATAAAATCCTAATTGATTTAAGCATGGCAACAGGCGAGAAAGTCTCCTCATAGTCGATTCCTTGCCTTTGGAGAAACCCTTTCGCTACTAGCCTTGCCTTATAGGTCTCTACCTTTCCATCAGAACCAATTTTCTTCTTGAAAACCCATTTGTTCCCTATAGGTACAATACCTTCAGGTAGGTCAATAAGATCCCAAACTTGATTCTTATACATGGAATCAATCTCGAATTTCATAGCATCAATCCATTTTGAAGAGTCTATATCTGATATAGCTTCTTCATAAGTAAGTGGATCATCTCCATGATCTACTTCTTCATGAGTAGACAACTCTTGTTCTTCTTCATGAAGAAAACCATATCTCACTGGTGGGTGAGATACCCTGGTTGTTCTACGAGGAACAATTGTAGATATTTCATTAACGGGTATAGGTTGACTAGATGGATCTATATCCATCTAATCTGTTGGTTGGTCAGAATTCTCCAATTCTAACTCTATTTGCCTTCCTTTGCCTCCTTCTTGAACAAACTGTTGTTCAAGAAATGTGGCATCTCTACTTATCACAACCTTTTGTGAAGTAGGCAAATAAAAATAATATCCAAAACTATCTTTTAGATATCCAACAAATCGACCTTTTTCTGATCTGGTCTCCAACTTATCAGTGTTCAGCTTTTTAATATAAGCTGGACAACCCCAAATCTTAACATGCTTAAGACTTGGTTTTCTTCCATGCCATATCTCATAAGGTGTGGAAGAAACTGATTTTGATGGAATCCTATTCAGAATATACAAAGCTGATTCTAATGCAAATCCCCAAAAGAAGATTGGCATATCAGTATAGCTCATCATATTGCGTACCATGTCCAATAGGGTACGATTTCTCCTTTTAGATACACCATTCAGTTGTGGCGTTCCTGGAGGAGTCAGCTGAGAAACAATGCCATGCTCTCTCAAGTATTCATCAAATTCAGTACTCAAATATTCACCTCCACGATCTGATCGAAGAGCTTTAATACTCTTTCCTGTTTGATTTTCTACTTCAGATTTAAATTCTTTGAACTTTTCAAAAGATTCATATTTGTATTTCATCAAATACAAATACCCAAACCTTGATTTATCATCAGTAAAGGTAATAAAATAATGAAAACCCCCTCTAGCCATTTCTTTAAATAGACCACATACATCACTATGTATTAGCTCCAAAATATTTTCAGCTCTTAGCCATTGTCCAACAAAGGGTGATCTAGTCATTTTGCCCTGAAGGCAAGATTCACAAGTTGGAGTAGGCTTAGAGCCCAATGAGGATAGAATCCCCATTTTCTCCAGTTTTGCAATCCTATCTTCTGCAACATGACATAACCTTAAGTGCCAAATATATTTTGAACTTGAGTTGGTTTTCACCATGGCATTGCATTCTTTTAGATCACTTGCATTCAATTTGTGTTTGTCATTATTATCCAAATAATAAAGACCATCATTCATATAACCCGAACCAACATATTTATTTCCAAAATAAATATTGCAAATATGATCTGTGAACTGAAATTCATAGCCATTTCTAGTCAAACTAGATATAGAAATGATGTTCTTAAAAGCATCAGGTACATATAAAATATTATCTAAACACAAAACATGTCCAAACATGTAAAAAGATTTAGATCCTATGGCTAAAGCTTCAACAGTTGAGCCATTGCCAATCCGGACTCTAATATCTTGAGAATGCAAGTCACATCGCTTGTTAGTTCCTGCATATCATTAGAAATGTGAGAACTGGCACCAGTATCTAAAACCCAAGCTGTAGATGAACTATGAGTATCATCAGAATCTAAATAACAAGATATGGACATACCTTCCGAAGGTGTATCCTTCTTGTCCTTCAGAGAAGCAAGATACTCTGGGCAATTCCTTTTCCAGTGCCCATTCTTTTGGCAGTGGAAACACTTTCCTTTGCCTCCATCAGCTTTAGTCTTCCTTTTCTGTTTAGCTATTTTCTTGGAAGAACCAGGAATATGAGGTTTCTTTTTCTTATTGCCCTTCTTCTTGTTGGACTTTCCAGCAGAAGAAGATGCAACCAAAGCTACCTCTTTTCCTTTATTGCCTAGCATATTCTTTTGGGCAATAACCAGCATGTTGAGTAAACCAGCTAAGGTGCATTCCTGTTTTGTCATATGGAGATTTGTCACAAAATTTCCAAAAGACTCAGGAAGGGACTGAAGGATCAAATCCATCTGTTGTTGGAAATCCATGTTGAAGTCAAGATGTTCCAACTGCTCAATGTAACACCCTCTTGGTAGCAACTTCATACATTCTGCTGTTTCGGTGACCGGTGTCGGTCTGGACAGCTAGAACGTCCGGAAAAATATCTAAACTAAAGTCAGGAACCATAATTAACTCAAATATTAATAAGAAAAATTTAGGAAAAATTTTTGAAATAAAATACAACCAAGTTAAACGAGCCGGTGCCCAAGCGATGGGTAACCAGAGTGAAGTTGCGGTTCTCGCAACGAGGAGCCCTAGACCCCGGGAAAAATTCATAAAATAATTTTTGGGACTCCAAATAAGGGTCATTGAGGTTCCTATGGCATTAGAATGCCAAGAAAATATTTAGAAAAATTTTTCAATCGGTACAGACAATTTTGACCTGTTAAGCCAAATGGAGGGCATTTTGGTCATTTCGCCTTCAGAGACGATTTTTGGCCGACTTGTCTAGTTGAGTAAATAATTATTATGACATAAAATATGAATTAATGTTGATGAAAAATTAATTTGAAGTTAGTAGAAAAGAAAAGAAAAGAAAATAAAGAAAATTAAAGATAATGACATCACATGATGTCACTCACTTACTCCCAACCAATCACAAGTTAATAAGCATTCTTAAAACATTTAAAAGATACAAAATGTACCAAAAATTCTGGTCATCTTCTTCTTCTTCTTCCTCAAAATGTGACCTCTCTTCCATAGCCCTCCATAAAAATTTCTTGCATCACTTCCATTTTCCCATGAATTTCCACTATAAAACCCTAGACACCTTTCATTAAAACTTGTCCATACCTCTTGGGGAAGTGTTTGGAAGCCTAGAAAAGGAAGGAAAGTGAAGTTTGAGCTTGGAAAATTCTGCCCTACAAGAGGTTAGTGCACTTATACACCTTAAGCTCTTTATTTCCATGTTAGTGACTTGAATTGAGTAAGAATTTATGAATTAAATGAACCAAATATATGTGTATGTCCACCATGAATTCCAGCAGCCCTAAGGAAGGAACAATGATGGAGTGTTTTTGATGGTTTTAATGGACTTAAAATGAATTAGAGATTATGTTTAAGGTGTATATATACATATAGAATGAATGAAAGTGCTTAACTAGGTATATGGGTGAATTGAAAGGGAAAATTAGGGTTTTGGGAGTGAAAAATTGGACTTGGCTTATGAAATGATTAATGGACATTATAATGGTCAATTAGTGACCATTTGAGGCAAGTTAATCATAATTTGAAGTGAGCTAATGTATGGCAAATTGAAATGGGAAGGTCGCTAGAGACAAGAAAGAATGAGGCTGTGATTCCAGCCCATTTAGACAGCCATAACTTTGGCTGTGTAGGTCCAATTTGTGTTTGGCCAATTGTACATGAAACTAGGCTTATAATGGCACATTTTTGCTGAAGAAACCATGCCCAAAAGACCAAAGCAAGTGGACCAAAAGTTGGCCCCAATCTGGATACCCTGCAACAGCACCTACAGAAATGACCAAATGAACAGTAACTGTTCATTTGGCCATAACTCACTGTAGATATGGTCAATTGACCTGAAATTCTTACAGCAACAAGTTAAGACATAGATAAACAACTTTCATGAAGAAACCTACCCCAAATTATGACAAGAACTTAACCCAAATGGCAGTCACAGTCACTGTTTATGGTACTGTAGATTTGGTAATTCTGCAGTTTTTCCAATCCGGCCAGCTGTGGTTTTTGGACCATATCTGGAGCTACAAAACTCCAAATGGAGTGATTCAAAGAACGAAATTCAACTAGACAAAATAAGAAACAAATTTTATGTTTACCAATTCCTCAAATTCCCACTGCAACAGTGCTTAATGGAACAGTAAATTTAGGCTTCAAAAACTGAAAATTCTGCTTCCCTTGGTTTAAGTTTAGAAATGGTATTAATGCTTAATGCCAACAAGTTTTCAATGCAAAATGTGGTATGTTGGGTGTGTTAAAACCAATGTACCTATTTTCTATCCAAAAGTCAACATTTTTGTTGACCAATAAGGTGAATAGTGACACCAAAACTTGAAAATTCAAAATTTGAAATTAGAAATGCATCTAGGGGACTTTAAATTGCAATTGGCAATTAATACTAGCAAATGTAAAACTAAAAATGTGGGATCTTAGTGTAATTAGAATTAATATATCCATTAAGTATAAAAAGGTCAACATTTTGGGTTGACTAGTAAAGTGAATAGTAATCAAAATGATTAGTAAATTAAGATGAAGACCTAGAACCAATTCTAAGCTTAATTGCTTAGAATTGTATGACAAATGTGGACTATGCATCCTAGTCAAAATTGTTAAAAAGAAATTAAGGCCATAAATTTGAAATCCATGAAATATTTATGGATTACTTGAAACATGAAAAATAAGTCACCAAATTGATGTGAATAATTAGTTAGGGCTTATATGCCCATCACAAATGGAATTCATAACATATTAATAACTCAACTTGAAATATAAAAATTGTAATTACATGAGTAGATTCTTGAATGTATAAATGAGAAAAGAAAAATGTTTTGAGTACAATGGTATAAAAGGATAATTGATGTGAATTATGATCATATAAATGATCAAATGAATGTATGAATTATAATCGAAATTTATCATGAAATAATGAAGTCATAAAATACAATATATTAATATTTAATGGTATTATGTGCCCTTGTATTGCCTAGATATGTGTGTCAGATTGGATAGTTTGGCATGCCAATAGGGTATTGTTTTAGCAGTACTGCAAAAGGCTTTATGCCTATATTCATAGCTCTATGCCCGTATTCATGGCTCTTATACCCGTATTCATGGCTTTTATGCCCGATTATGTAATATCATGGCTTTTTAGCCATACTGACTGCATACGTGGTTGACGTTCTGCGTCCCATGGTATGACAGCCCGAGGCACCGCGGTGTCCAGAGCCAACGACCCGCTATCCAGTTTAGTCAGCCTGTCGTAGGTTACTTGGGCAGTGTAATTTATTAAAATAAATTAAGACTATTAGTAATTAAAAATATTCGAAATCAAATAAATGAGTTAATAAGACTTCAAAAGAATTAGTTACAATTATGAAATGATCCAAACCACATAAAAAATTGTTAAGTAAAATGATAAAAGAGTTGCAAAAATAGGTATAACTTAATTAAATATTTTAAATGTACCTTCTATTGCCATATAAATATAAATTGAGTATTTTTATTAATTCTGTGTGTTGTACATTATCCCTGTGAATTTCGGAATTAAACGCTTTCAAAGCAAAACAAATGAGAACAAAAGATAATTAATATTAGATACATTATATTAAATTAAATTGATTCTTAAATATTCAAATTATGCTTCGTTCTTTCTTTATTTGTATATTTTATTTTCTTGTTCTATTATTGCACCACTAAGCAGCAATGCTTAGCGCGATGGATTTGTTTCCTCGCGCAGGTACTTTGACTAAGATTTTTGGAGTCCAGATCTGCAGAAGTGCCAAAAGTATTCAAGGTTGTCACCTCCTCAGTAATGCATGTAGATAGGGCCCATATAGATCATATTTTGTATTTAGTATAAAATGCTAGATATTGTATTATAATGTAGATCATGAGCAGGTAATTAATAGAAATGTAATGTAATTTAATAAATTAGCTTTTTCATATGTAATTAATTTATATATCATGTAAATTATGAAATTATGTAAATTAAACAAATTTGAAAATTTTACTTATGTGATTTGAGCATGAATGAGATTGTATGGATTCGAAGACAGATTTGAAATATATAGATAATGCATGGAAATGAATATGAAATTGAGATATATGAATGAGATGGTTATGAAAATAATTGATGAGATTTTATTTGTAAAATATTATTGAAATTTTCAAACAGGTAAATAGTAAAATACGTCAACTGGTAATAAAATAGGGGAAACTCCACTGGTTTCTCCATTGAAAAATAATTAATATTAAAATATAATGAGATCAAATTATGAAAGGAATAAAGTAAGATAAGATAGGGTGCTCCGGCACCGAATGTAGCACACTTTGCTCGGCTATACTGTAGTCGGGTGAGGGGTGTTACACTCAATCAGCTGAATCATCTTATGGACATGATCCCTAACATTCTGTCCCTCAGACATCCTCATACAGAATAACTGTCTAGATATCTCATACCTAGCATTCCTGCTGTGCTCACCATACAACTCTTGTAGGTGAAGGAGGATCTCACTCGCACTCTGCATGTTCTCATGTTTCTTCTGTAACTCATTACTCATGGAAGCAAGCATGTAACACTTAGCTCTCATATCATGCTCCTTCCACTTGTCCAAAGTTTCATGTTCCTCTTGTGTAGCCTCTGGAGGTAAGGGACCAGGAACATTTGAATCTAGAACATATCCTATATGTTCAAGGTTCAGGACAAGTTTCAAATTTCTTAGCCAATCAGACAGATTAGGTCCTGTCAACCTATTGTGATCAAGTATGCTTGCAAGGATATTGGATGGTGGTGGTTGTTTTGTGCTCATTTTTATCAGAAAATTAACTGCAGAAAATAATCAGATTAATTAGTAAATGTATCATGTAATTAACCAAAATGATTATGGTATTTTAATCAAATTGGTCCTCCCACTAACTTAGTGAATCCTACACTTCCAAAGTAGAAAACGGAAATCCTAGTTGGATGGATTTCTAGTGGGTTATTGAATTCTTATAATTCTATTGATCATCCTCAGGTACATCCATTATTGAAATTATAATAAACTATAAGTGAGCAACTCCTTGCCCATCACATCTCATGTGAGGTTCAATCCTTTACCTAGCCCCTAATGCTCAAAATCTCAGGTACATCCATTATTGACTTATCTTGCATTAGTTAAGTTGATCCCATTGAGCCAGTAATAATGCAAATAATTTTAATGTCCTCAGGTACATCCAATATTGGCCACTAAACCATTAACATATTTACAACATCTCATGCTTAAAAATTATTCTTAAGAAAATCTCTTAAATTAATTGCATCTTAAAAATTTCTTAAAATAATTGCCTCAATGGAGGGCCTATGTTATAATTACTTTAACTATAGCATTTCCAACTTAATCATTTGTTTGGAAGATTTTATGGTCATTCTAATTACTATTAAGGTCTCACTTTGCACATTATCCAATTAGCATGCATATATCATATAATTGTATACATTCCCATACATCTCATGCATTCATGGATAAGCAATAAATATGGTATGATCATGGACTTTCTAAGGGATTCAATTCTGAGCCACCAAGAATTGAATCAGGGCATTCCTAGGTGCATTTCATTCATTCATTCATTTTACAAGAGTTGCTGAAGGACTACATAATCAACACTTGATCTTGAATTCCTCCCACTGGTCCCACCAATGCTCTAGACCTCCTTGAACTTCTTGCAATCTAATATTACATGGTAATCCTCGGCATACCAAGGCGAATTTACAAGAACTTAAATAAATGAAATTACAACCCAAAAATTATTACAAACTTAATAATACATGCCCAAAATAAATTAAAATAAATTAATTAATTTACAATCCCAAAGAAATATAAAACAAATAAATCCAATCACATTGGTCTTTTATAGCCTATGGTCATCCATCATGCATATCACTATTTAACAATTAAATAAAACATACATACTTAAATTAAATTGAATATCTCATATTCAACTTAAAAATTCATATTTGAATATGATTCAAATAAATTTAAAAATTCAGATTTGAATCTCATTCAAACAAATTTAAAAATTCAGATTTGAATCACATTCAAACAACTTTAAAAATTCAGATTTGAATCACATTCAAACATTTTTTTTAAAAATCAGATTTGAATCACATTCAAACATTTTTTAAAAAATCAGATCTGAATTTTATTCAATCAATTTTAAAAAATCAGATTTAAATATGATTCAAACAACTTTAAAAATTCAGATTTGAATCACATTCAAACAACTTTTAAAATTCAGATTTGAAACACATTCAAATAATTTTTAAAATTCTGATTTGAATCATAATTTAATTGTGTGATTAAAATTCTAATTAAACAATTTAATTAGACATAGGATGAGCTTTTAGATCGTACAACAATTGTAAATTAAAAAGCAAACCTTGCGCCACCTTGAAGAACCATTGTTGCCGCCAACAATGGTGGCTTCACCATGTGTGCCGCCACACATCTATTGCAACCAGCAATGGATCAATCATCTCATGATCAAATCACACAATTAAATCATATAATCAACAATCTAAATGGCAAATATAGTGGCTCTGATAACAATTGAAGGAACGAAAGCGTGAAAAACACAAGTTTATACCATTGAATTCAAAAATTTTCACCTAGGGTCACATGCATCATGCAAGATTTATTTTTATCTATTTGATTTCATTGATAAACAACACATTAAAACTCTTTTAATATGTTTTTGGATCTGTATTTGCCATTTAAGATTTTAAAATTAATCAGATTAATTTTAGAACCCTAGATTAAATCAAGAACGATTACACTAACCTATTGATGCACTGCAGCGTGTCTACGCCTTTGAGATTCATCTTCAGGACAACAGATGTAGTCCCTCTAGCTTGTCCACACCAAGAACACCTATGGCAGCCCTTGAACAGCTTCTAAAGCCTTTTCTATTAATTACAAATTCAAGTTCTGCCTCTTAAGAGATTAGAGATGTAAACAGGACACTAGAAACAATTTCTAGTGTTCTTAATTCAAGAGATTGATGGCTAATCTCTTTGAATTGATGAGAGATGAAGAAGAATAGATGAAAAACCTCAAAGTGGCGTGACAAAGGAGAGGAGTGGCTGCTGGTTATTTTTCTTTTCATAACCACACTTAAATAGCTAGGTTAACACATTAAACCCTTGCCACATGTCACCCTTTGATTAGCTCTAGGTTTAAGTGACCCAATCACATTGTGCCAAGTGTCAAACCTATATTTAATCTTGATTTTAATCATCTTACATGATTAAAAAACATTTGGCAAGCTTATGTGTAATCCCATGTGTCACCATCTCATGGTGCCACGTGTCACACTGTGAAATGACCAAAATGCCCCTGTGTCTTAATTTTGAGTTCTTAACCCAACATAATTATTTTTCTTCTTCTAATTAATTTGTATCAAATATAAATTAATTAATTAATCTCTATTAATTGATTTCTCATTAATTAAATTCATATTTAAACACTTTAAATATAAATTTAATTTATACTACATATCCAATAATCTAGATTTTGTTTCAAGTCATGCTAGGGACTTTGCAATTTAATTGCAAACCAAATCTATTTAATTAATCAATTAAACTCTTTAATTAGTTAATTAAATCATATTTAAATAGGTGATAACTTGTGTATGTGTGTGACTTACTAGGCTCATCACTAATTGGCAATGAGACATGATATCAACTCTTAATATCATCAGAACTCTTTCTTACCATAAATGATTTCTCTAAATCATTTTATGCACCTCATAAACCATGGTTAACACCTAGCATAGCATGCCATGGCCACCCAATTAGTAATAAGGTTTACCTTAAATGAACATATAATCATATGTTACCATGCACTAGAATCTCTCTATTACAAAATCCCAACTCAAGCTGGAGTCATGGTTTATGTCAAACTCCATTTGCTATGAATATTATGTTCTCTTTTAATTCCAGTTCTTGATTAAAAGATTTTCTCATCAAAAACTCTTTTCTGTATAAATCTATCTGTCCTGGCCAGGAACTTGAAACATGAAGAACAATTAAATGAACATAGGATTTTATCTCTATTTACTTAGAGGAACAGATTCCATCTTGATGAACACCTACCTCCATATATAACTAGTAGGAGCCAACACATGCCCATATACCCATACATAGTACAAGTATGAAAGCAGTATCAAACTCAAACTATCTATGTACAAGATAACTGTGCTATCTCAGGTCTAAAGATTATATGCACTGATATGATTTATGACAAAACATTGACAAGAGTAAACTCCATGTGCTTGTCATAAGTGTCACTGGTTTGGCCTACTTATCATTTATAAGTGCCTATCATATTTGTTATATGGCATGAGACTCACCATTCCATCTTATTTATATCTCATATAAATAACTTGGGAACAAACATGAATACATTCTTTCTGGATAAGTCATGTCCTTATTATGAAGTATCCTCGATTGTGAACCTATTTATGATACTTTGTGCTAGAAATATTGTCACTCATATTCTTAACAACTTAAGAATAATATTTCTAACAAAATATCAATGGACCTTTTCTATTACACATAAATATATTATGTAAACAGAAAAGAGGAAATGCCTTTTATTAATAAAAATATGTACAAGATACATACTAAATGATGTGCTATAGGGCATGCTACTAACATTTTATTCAATCAATTTTAAAAAATCAGATTTAAATATGATTCAAACAACTTTAAAAATTCAGATTTGAATCACATTCAAACAACTTTTAAAATTCAGATTTGAATCACATTCAAACAATTTTTAAAATTCTGATTTGAATTATAATTTAATTGTGTGATTAAAATTCTAATTAAACAATTTAATTAGACATAGGATGAGCTTTTAGATCATACAACAATTGTAAATTAAAAAGCAAACCTTGCACCACCTAGAAGAAGCTTTGTTGCCGCTACTAATGGTGGCTTCAGCACGTGTGCCGCCACACATCCATTGCAACCAGCAATGGATCAATCATCTCATGATCAAATCACACAATTAAATCATATAATCAACAATCTAAATGGCAAATATAGTGGCTCTGATACCAATTGAAGGAACGGAAGTGTGAAAAACACAAGTTCATACCATTGAATTCAAAAATTTTCACCTTGGGTCACATGTATCATGCAAGATTTATTTTTATCTATTTGATTTCAATGACAAACAATATATTAAAACTTTTCTAATATGTTTTTGGATCTGTATTTGCCATTTAAGATTTTAAAATTAATCAGATTAATTGTAAAACCCTAGATTAAATCAAGAACGATTACACTAACCTCTTGATGCACTGCAGCGTGTCTGCGCCTTTGAGATTCATCTTCAGGACACCAGATGTTGTCCCTCTAGCTTGTCCACACCAAGAACACCTATGGCAGCCCATGAAAAGGTTCTAAAGCTTTTTCTATTAATTAGAAATTCAAGTTCCGCCTTTTAAGAGATTAGAGATGTAAACAGGACATTAGAAACAATTTCTAGTGTTCTTAATTCAAGAGATTGATGGCTAATCTCTTTGAATTAATGAGAGATGAAGAAGAATAGATGAAAAGCCTCAAAGTGGGGTGACAAAGGAGAGGAGTGGCTGCTGGTTATTTTTCTTTTCATAACCACACTTAAATAGCTAGGTTAACACATTAAACCCTTGCCACATGTCACCCTTTGATTAGCTCTAGGTTTAAGTGACCCAATCACATTGTGCCAAGTGTCAAACATATATTTAATCTTGATTTTAATCATCTTACATGATTAAAAAACATTTGGCAAGCTTATGTGTAATCCCATGTGTCACCATCTCATGGTGCCACGTGTCACACTGTGAAATGACCAAAATGCCCCTGTGTCTTAATTTTGAGTTCTTAACCCAAAATAATTATTTTTCTTCTTCTAATCAATTTATATCAAATATAAATTAATTAATTAATCTCTATTAATTAATTTCTCATTAATTAAATTCATATTTAAACACTTCAAATATAAATTTATTTTATACTACACATCCAATAATCTAGATTTGGTTTGAAGTCATGCTAGGGACTTTGCAATTTAATTGCAAACCAAACCTATTTAATTAATCAATTAAACTCTTTAATTAATTAATTAAATCATATTTAAATAGGTGATAACTTGTGTATGTGTGTGACTTACTAGGCTAATCACTAATTGGCAATGAGACATGATATCAACTCTTAATATCATCAGAACTCTTTCTTACCATAAATGATTTCTCTAAATCATTTTATGCACCTCATAAACCATGGTTAACACCTAGCATAGCATGCCATGGCCACCCAATTAGTAATAAGGTTTACCTTAAATGAACATATAATCATATGTTACCATGCACTAGAATCTCTCTATTACAAAATCCCAACTCAAGCTGGAGTCATGGTTTATGTCAAACTCCATTTGCTATGAATATTATGTTCTCTTTTAATTCCAGTTCTTGATTAAAAGATTTTCTCATCAAAAACTCTTTTCTGAATAAATCTATCTGTCCTGGCCAGGAACTTGAAACATGAAGAACAATTAAATGAACATAGGATTTTATCTCTATTTACTTAGAGGAACAGATTCCATCTTGATGAACACCTACCTCCATATATAACTAGTAGGAGCCAACACATGCCCATATACCCATACATAGTACAAGTATGAAAGCAGTATCAAACTCAAACTATCTATGTACAAGATAACTGTGCTATCTCAGGTCTAAAAATTATATGCACTGATATGATTTATGACAAAACATTGACAAGAGTAAACTCCATGTGCTTGTCATAAGTGTCACTGGTTCGGCCTACTTATCATTTATAAGTGCCTATCATATTTGTTATATGGCATGAGACTCACCATTCCATCTTATTTATATCTCATATAAATAACTTGGGAACAAACATGAATACATTCTTTCTGGATAAGTCATGTCCTTATTATGAAGTATCCTCGATTGTGAACCTATTTATGATACTTTGTGCTAGAAATATTGTCACTCATATTCTTAACAACTTAAGAATAATATTTCTAACAAAATATCAATGGACCTTTGCTATTACACATAAATATATTATGTAAACAGAAAAGAGGAAATGCCTTTTATTAATAAAAATATGTACAAGATACATACTAAATGATGTGCTATAGGGCATGCTACTAACATTTTATTCAATCAATTTTAAAAAATCAGATTTAAATATGATTCAAACAACTTTAAAAATTCAGATTTGAATCACATTCAAACAACTTTTAAAATTCAGATTTGAATCACATTCAAACAATTTTTAAAATTCTGATTTGAATTATAATTTAATTGTGTGATTAAAATTCTAATTAAACAATTTAATTAGACATAGGATGAGCTTTTAGATCATACAACAATTGTAAATTAAAAAGCAAACCTTGCACCACCTAGAAGAAGCTTTGTTGCCGCTACTAATGGTGGCTTCAGCACGTGTGCCGCCACACATCCATTGCAACCAGCAATGGATCAATCATCTCATGATCAAATCACACAATTAAATCATATAATCAACAATCTAAATGGCAAATATAGTGGCTCTGATACCAATTGAAGGAACGGAAGTGTGAAAAACACAAGTTCATACCATTGAATTCAAAAATTTTCACCTTGGGTCACATGTATCATGCAAGATTTATTTTTATCTATTTGATTTCAATGACAAACAATATATTAAAACTTTTCTAATATGTTTTTGGATCTGTATTTGCCATTTAAGATTTTAAAATTAATCAGATTAATTGTAAAACCCTAGATTAAATCAAGAACGATTACACTAACCTCTTGATGCACTGCAGCGTGTCTGCGCCTTTGAGATTCATCTTCGTGACACCGGATGTTGTCCCTCTAGCTTGTCCACACCAAGAACACCTATGGCAGCCCATGAAAAGGTTCTAAAGCTTTTTCTATTAATTAGAAATTCAAGTTCCGCTTTTAAGAGAATAGAGATGTAAACAGTACATTAGAAACAATTTCTAGTGTTCTTAATTCAAGAGATTGATGGCTAATCTCTTTGAATTAATGAGAGATGAAGAAGAATAGATGAAAAGCCTCAAAGTGGGGTGACAAAGGAGAGGAGTGGCTGCTGGTTATTTTTCTTTTCATAACCACACTTAAATAGCTAGGTTAACACATTAAACCCTTGCCACATGTCACCCTTTGATTAGCTCTAGGTTTAAGTGACCCAATCACATTGTGCCAAGTGTCAAACATATATTTAATCTTGATTTTAATCATCTTACATGATTAAAAAACATTTGGCAAGCTTATGTGTAATCCCATGTGTCACCATCTCATGGTGCCACGTGTCACACTGTGAAATGACCAAAATGCCCCTGTGTCTTAATTTTGAGTTCTTAACCCAAAATAATTATTTTTCTTCTTCTAATCAATTTATATCAAATATAAATTAATTAATTAATCTCTATTAATTAATTTCTCATTAATTAAATTCATATTTAAACACTTCAAATATAAATTTATTTTATACTACACATCCAATAATCTAGATTTGGTTTTAAGTCATGCTAGGGACTTTGCAATTTAATTGCAAACCAAACCTATTTAATTAATCAATTAAACTCTTTAATTAATTAATTAAATCATATTTAAATAGGTGATAACTTGTGTATGTGTGTGACTTACTAGGCTCATCACTAATTGGCAATGAGACATGATATCAACTCTTAATATCATCAGAACTCTTTCTTACCATAAATGATTTATCTAAATCATTTTATGAACCTCATAGACCATGGTTAACACCTAGCATAGCATGCCATGGCCACCCAATTAGTAATAAGGTTTACTTTAAATGAACCTATAATCATATGTTACCATGCACTAGAATCTCTCTGTTACAAAATCCCAACTCAAGCTGGAGTCATGGTTTATGTCAAACTCCATTTGCTATGAATATTATGTTCTCTTTTAATTCCAGTTCTTGATTAAAAAGATTTACTCATTAGAAACTCTTTTCTGAATAAATCTATCTGTCCTGGCCAGGAACTTGAAACATCGAGAACAATTAAATGAACATAGGATTTTATCTCTATTTACTTAGAGGAACAGATTCCATCTTGATCAACACCTACCTCCATATATAACTAGTAGGAGCCAACACATGCCCATATATCCATACATAGTACAAGTATGAAAGCAGTATCAAACTCAAACTACCTATATACAAGATAATCATGCTATCTCAGGTCTAAAGATTATATGCACTGATATGATTTATGACAAAACATTGACAAGAGTAAACTCCATGTGCTTGTCATAATTGTCACTAGTTCGGCCTACTTATCATTTATAAGTGCGTATCATGTTTGTTATATGGCATGAGACTCACCATTCCATCTTATTTATATCTCATATAAACAACTTGGGAACAAACATGAATACATTCTTTCTGGATAAGTCATGTCCTTATTATGAAGTATCCTCGATTGTGAACCTATTTATGATACTTTGTGCTAGAAATATTGTCACTCATATTCTTAACAACTTAAGAATAATATTTCTAACAAAATATCAATGGACCTTTGCTATTACACATAAATATATTATGTAAACAGAAAAGAGGAAATGCCTTTTATTAATAAAAATATGTACAAGATACATACTAAATGATGTGCTCTAGGGCATGCTACTAACATTTTATTCAATCAATTTAAAAAAATCAGATTTAAATATGATTCAAACAACTTTAAAAATTCAGATTTGAATCACATTCAAACAACTTTTAAAATTCAGATTTGAATCACATTCAAACAATTTTTAAAATTCTGATTTGAATTATAATTTAATTGTGTGATTAAAATTCTAATTAAACAATTTAATTAGACATAGGATGAGCTTTTAGATCATACAACAATTGTAAATTAAAAAGCAAACCTTGCACCACCTAGAAGAAGCTTTGTTGCTGCTACTAATGGTGGCTTCACCACGTGTGCCGCCACACATCCATTGCAACCAGCAATGGATCAATCATCTCATGATCAAATCACACAATTAAATCATATAATCAACAATCTAAATGGAAAATATAGTGGCTCTGATACCAATTGAAGGAACGGAAGTGTGAAAAACACAAGTTCATACCATTGAATTCAAAAATTTTCACCTAGGGTCACATGTATCATGCAAGATTTATTTTTATCTATTTGATTTCAATGATAAACAACATATTAAAACTTTTTTAATATGTTTTTGGATCTGTATTTGCCATTTAAGATTTTAAAATTAATCAGATTAATTGTAGAACCCTAGATTAAATCAAGAACGATTACACTAACCTCTTGATGCAATCGCAATGCGTGTCGCGCTTTGAGATTCATCTTCAGGACACCAGATGTTGTCCCTCTAGCTTGTCCACACCAAGAACACCTATGGCAGCCCATGAAAAGGTTCTAAAGCTTTTTCTATTAATTAGAAATTCAAGTTCCGCCTTTTAAGAGATTAGAGATGTAAACAGGACATTAGAAACAATTTCTAGTGTTCTTAATTCAAGAGATTGATGGCTAATCTCTTTGAATTAATGAGAGATGAAGAAGAATAGATGAAAAGCCTCAAAGTGGGGTGACAAAGGAGAGGAGTGGCTGCTGGTTATTTTTCTTTTCATAACCACACTTAAATAGCTAGGTTAACACATTAAACCCTTGCCACATGTCACCCTTTGATTAGCTCTAGGTTTAAGTGACCCAATCACATTGTGCCAAGTGTCAAACATATATTTAATCTTGATTTTAATCATCTTACATGATTAAAAAACATTTGGCAAGCTTATGTGTAATCCCATGTGTCACCATCTCATGGTGCCACGTGTCACACTGTGAAATGACCAAAATGCCCCTGTGTCTTAATTTTGAGTTCTTAACCCAAAATAATTATTTTTCTTCTTCTAATCAATTTATATCAAATATAAATTAATTAATTAATCTCTATTAATTAATTTCTCATTAATTAAATTCATATTTAAACACTTCAAATATAAATTTATTTTATACTACACATCCAATAATCTAGATTTGGTTTTAAGTCATGCTAGGGACTTTGCAATTTAATTGCAAACCAAACCTATTTAATTAATCAATTAAACTCTTTAATTAATTAATTAAATCATATTTAAATAGGTGATAACTTGTGTATGTGTGTGACTTACTAGGCTCATCACTAATTGGCAATGAGACATGATATCAACTCTTAATATCATCAGAACTCTTTCTTACCATAAATGATTTATCTAAATCATTTTATGAACCTCATAGACCATGGTTAACACCTAGCATAGCATGCCATGGCCACCCAATTAGTAATAAGGTTTACTTTAAATGAACCTATAATCATATGTTACCATGCACTAGAATCTCTCTGTTACAAAATCCCAACTCAAGCTGGAGTCATGGTTTATGTCAAACTCCATTTGCTATGAATATTATGTTCTCTTTTAATTCCAGTTCTTGATTAAAAAGATTTACTCATTAGAAACTCTTTTCTGAATAAATCTATCTGTCCTGGCCAGGAACTTGAAACATCGAGAACAATTAAATGAACATAGGATTTTATCTCTATTTACTTAGAGGAACAGATTCCATCTTGATCAACACCTACCTCCATATATAACTAGTAGGAGCCAACACATGCCCATATATCCATACATAGTACAAGTATGAAAGCAGTATCAAACTCAAACTACCTATATACAAGATAACTGTGCTATCTCAGGTCTAAAGATTATATGCACTGATATGATTTATGACAAAACATTGACAAGAGTAAACTCCATGTGCTTGTCATAATTGTCACTAGTTCGGCCTACTTATCATTTATAAGTGCGTATCATGTTTGTTATATGGCATGAGACTCACCATTCCATCTTATTTATATCTCATATAAACAACTTGGGAACAAACATGAATACAATCTTTCTGGATAAGTCATGTCGTTATTATGAAGTATCCTCGATTGTGAACCTATTTATGATACTTTGTGCTAGAAATATTGTCACTCATATTCTTAACAACTTAAGAATAATATTTCTAACAAAATATCAATGGACCTTTTCTATTACACATAAATATATTATGTAAATGGAAAAGTGGAAATGCCTTTTATTTATAAAAATATGTACAAGATACATACTAAATGATATGCTCTAGGGCATACTACTAACATGGATAAGCTAAAGGGACAACGTCTGGTGTCCTGAAGATGCATCTGAAAGGCATAAATACACTGCAGTGCATCAAGAGGTTAGTGTATTTGCTTTTTATTTAATCTAGGGTTCTAAAATTAATTTGATTATTTTAAAAATCTTAAATGGCAAATACAGATCCAAACACATATTAAAAGAGTTTTAATATGTTGTTTATCATTGAAATCAAATAGATAAAAATAAATCTTGCATGATGCATGTGACCCTAGGTGAAAATTTTTGAATTCAATGGTATAAACTTGTGTTTTTTCATGCTTTCGCTCCTTTAGGAACAACCTAGGGGTTTTGAATTGCAAGATCGTTCCAAAGTATGCAAGCTAAAGCGATCCATTTATGGGTTAAAACAAGCTTCGAGGAGTTGAAACATCTGTTTTGATGAAGCTATTAAGACATTTGGTTTTATCAAAAATGAGGATAAGCCATGTGTATATAAGAAGGTTAGTGACAGTGCTATCATTATCCTTGCCTTATATGTGGATGACAAACTATTGATGGGTAATGGCACAGGTATGTTGACAACTATAAAGGTATGATTGTCAAATACATTCTCCATGAAAGACTTAGGGGAGGCAACCTATATTCTTGGGATTCGCATCTATAGAGATAGAGCGAAAAGAATAATTGGTTTATCCTAAAGTCTATACTTGGAAAAGGTGTTAAATAGGTTTAACATGCTTGATTCTAAGAGAGGATTGTTACCAGTGAGACATGGTATCCACCTTTCTAAAGAGATGTCTCCAAAGACACCTGAAGAAAGAGATAAAATGGCCAGGATTCCATATGCTTCGGCTATTGGAAGTTTGATGTATGCAATATTGTGTATTAGGCCTGATATCGCATATGCTGTTAGTTTGACTAGCAGGTATCAATCCAATCCAGGTTTGAAACACTAGATAGCTGTTAAGAATATCCTTAAGTACTTAAGAAGAAGTAATGATTTATTCTTGATATATAGAGGTGGAGACTTACAATTGGATGGTTATATTGATTTTGATTTCTAATCAGATATCGATAATAGAAAGTCTACCTTTGGGTTTGTGTTCATTTGTAATGGAAATGCAGTCAGTTAGAAGAGTTCCAAACAGAGTACGACCGCAGAGTCCACTGCAGAGGTTAAGTATATTGCTGCATCAGATGCTGCAAAAGAAGCTATTTGGATATAAGGAACCCCGGTCTCACCAGAAATCTAAACACATAGAAAGGCGCTATCACATTATCAGAGAGATAGTTGGGCAAGGCGATGTAGCCATGTAAAAAATAGCATCAGCTGAAAATCCAGCTCATCCATTCACTAAGCCTTTGTCACAAGTCCAGTTAGACTGACATCTTGAGAAGATGCGTCTAAGACATTGTAATGAATGGCTCTAGTGCTAGTGGGAGATTGTTAGTAGTATACCCTATAGCATATCATTTAGTATGTATCTTGCACATATTTTATTAATAAAAGGCATTTTCACTTTTCTATTTACATAATATATTTATGTGTAATAGAAAAGGTCCATTGATATTTTGTTAGAAATTCTATTCTTAAATTGTTAAGAATATGAGTGATAGTATTTCTAGCACAAAGTATTATAAATAGGTTCACAATTGATAATACTTCACAATAAAGACATAACTTATCCAGAAAGATTATAATCATGTTTGTTCACAAGTTATTTATATGAGATGTAAATAAGATGGAATGGTGAGTCTCATGCCATATAATAAATATGATAGGCACTTATACATGATAAGTAGGTCGAACCAGTGACATATATGACAAGCACATGGAGTTTACTCTTGTCAATGTATTGTCATAAATCATATCAGTGTATATAATCTTTAGACTTGAGGTAGCACAGTTATCTTGTATATAGGTGGTTTGAGTTTGATACTGCTTTCATACTTGTATTGTGTATGGGTATATAGGCATGTGTTGGCTCCTACTAGTTATATATGGAGGTAGGTGTTGATCAAGATGGAATCAATTATCCTAAGTAAATAGGGATAAAATCCTATGTTTATTTAATTGTTCTTGATGTTTCAAGTTCCAGGCCAGGACAGATAGATTTAATCAGAAAAGAGTTTATAATGAGAAAATCTTTTTAATCAAGAATTGGAATTAAAAGAGAACATAATATTCATAGCAAATGGGGTTTGACATAAACCATGACTCCAGCTCGAAGTGGGATTTTGTAACAGAGAGATTCTAGTACATGTTAACATATGATTATAGGTTTATTTAAGGTAAACCTTATTACTGATTGGGTGGCTATGACATGCTATGCTAGGTGTTAACTATGGTCTATGAGGTGCATAAAATGATTTAGAGAAATCATTTATGGAAAGAAAGAGTTCTGATGCTATTAAGAGTTGATAACATGTCTCATTGCCAATTAGTGATGAGTTTAGTAAGTCACACACATACACAAGTAATCACCAAACTAAATATGATTTAATTAATTAATTAAAGAGTTTAATTGATTAATTAAATAGGTTTGATTTGCAATTAGATTGCAAAGTCCCTAGCATGGCTTGAAACCAAATCTAGGTTATTGGATGTATAGTATAAGTTAAATTTATATTTAGAGTGTTTAAATATGAATTTAATTAATGAGAAATTAATTAATAAAGATTAATTAATTAATTTATATTTGATATAAATTGATTAGAAGAAGAGAAATAATTATTTTGGGTTGAGAACTCAAAATTAAAACACAGGGTTATTTTGGTCATTTCACAAGGTGACATGTAGTACCATGAGATGTTGACATGTGGTACCATGAAAGCTTGCCATATGTCTTTTAATCATGTAAGATGATCAAAGTCAAGATTAAATATAGGTTTGACACTTGGCACAATGTGATTGGGTCAATTAAACCTAGATCTAATCAAAAGGTGACATGTGGCAAGGGTTTTAAGTGGTGACCTAGCTATATAAGTGTAAGGATGAAAGAACAAATATAACAAGCTGCTCATTCTCTCTTTGTGCCACCACCCTTGGCTACCATCCCTTCTCTTCTTCTTCATCTCTCATCAATTCAAAGAGATTAGCAAACAATCTCATGAATTAAAAATACTAGAAATCGTTTCTAGTGTCTTGTTTACATTTGCAATCTCTCAAAAGGCAAAACTTGATTTTCTAATTCATAGAAAAAGCTTTAGAAGCTGTTCAAGGGCTGCCATTGGTGATTTTGGCGTGGACAAGCTAGAGGGACAACATCTAGTATCCTAGGCGCATCCCAAAGGTGCCAAACACACTGCAGTGCATCAAACAGGTTAGTGCACTTGTTCTTAATTTAATTTAGGGTTCTAAAGAATTAATCTAATTAATTCTAAAATCTTAAATGGCAAATATAGATACAAAAAATATATTAAAAGAGTTTTAATATGTTGTTTGTAATTGAAATCAAATAGATAAAAATGAATCTTGCATGACGTATGTGACCCTGATAAAAATTTTTGAATTCAATGATATAAACTTATGTTTTTCATGCTTTCGCTCCTTCAATTTTCTGCAAAGCTACATCACCTTGCCCAACTATCTCTCTGATAATGTGATAGCTCCTTTCTATGTGTTTGCATTTTTGGTGAGACCGGTGTTCCTTGGCTTGTATAACTGCTCCATTGTTGTCACAGTGGAGTGGAACTACTGACTCATTAGAAGGAACTACTGCAAGTTCTGTCACAAACTTCTTTATCCAAACAGCTTCCTTTGCAGCATCTGATGTAGCAATATACTCAGCCTCAGTAGTGGAATCTACAGTCGTACTCTGTTTGGAACTCTTCCAACTGACTGCACCTCCATTACAAATGAACATATACCCAGAGGTAGACTTTTTATCATCGATATCTAATTGGAAATCAGAATCAGTATAACCATTCAATTGCAAGTCACCACCTCCTTATATCAAGAATAAATTCTTAGTTCTTCTCAAGTACTTAAGGATATTCTTGACAGCTATCCAGTATTCTAAACTTGGATTAGATTGATACCTGCCAGTCAAACTAACAGCATATGCTATATCCGGCCTAGTACACAATATTGCATACATCAAAATTCCAATAACCAAAGCATATGGAATCCTGGCCATTTTATCTCTTTCTTCAGGTGTCTTTGGAGACATTTCTTTAGAAATGTGGATACCATGTCTCACTGGTAACAATCCTCTCTTGGAATCAAGCATGTTAAATCTTTTTAACACCTTTTCCAAGTATAGATTTTGGGATAAACCAATTATTCTTTTTGCTCTATCTCTATAGATGTGAATCCCAAGAATATAGATTGCTTCCCCTAAGTCTTTCACAGAGAATGTATTTGACAACCATACCTTTACAGCTGTCAACATGCCTGTGTCATTACTCATCAACAAAATGTCATCTATATGTAAGATAAGGAAAGTGACAGCACTATCACTAACTTTTTTATATACACATGGTTCATCCTCATTTTTGATAAAACCAAATGACTTAATGGTTTCATCAAAACAAAAATTCCAACTCCTTGAAGCTTGTTTCAACCCATAAATGAATCGCTTTAGCTTGCATACTTTGGAACCATCTTGGGATTCAAAACCCCTATGTTGTTCCATGAAAATGTTTTCTTCAATGTATCCATTGAGAAAAGCTGTTTTGACATCTATCTACCAAATCCATAATCATAGTATGCAGCTCTTGCTAATAGAATCCTAATTGATTTAAGCATGGCAACAGGCAAGAAAGTCTCCTCATAGTCGATTCCTTGCCTTTGGCGACACCCTTTCGCTACTAACCTTGCTTTATAGGTCTCTACCTTTCCATCAGAATTAGTTTTCTTCGTGAAAACCCATTTGTTCCCTATAGGTACAATACCTTCAGGTGAGTCAACAAGATCTCAAACTTGATTCTTATACATGGAATCAATCTCAGATTTCATAGCATCAATCCATTTTGAAGAGTCTATATCTGATATAGCTTCTTCATAGGTAAGTGGATCATCTCCATGATCTACTTCTTCATGGGTAAACAACTCTTGTTCTTCTAGAAGAAAACCATTTCTCACTGATGGGTGAGATATCTTGGTTGATTTGTGAGGAATAGTTGTAGATGTTTCATTAATATCTTGGTTTCAAGTATTCATCAAATTCAGTACTCAAGTATTCACCTCCATGATCTGATCGAAGAGCTTTTAATACTTTTTCCTATTTGATTTTTTACATCAGATTTAAATTCTTCGAACTTTCAAAGGATTCATGTTTGTATTTCATCAAATACAAATACCCAAACCTTGATTTATCGTCAGTATTTTAAAATCTTAAATGGCAAATACAGATCCAAAAACATATTAAAAGAGTTTTAATATGTTGTTTATCATTGAAATCAAATAGATAAAAATAAATCTTGCATGATGCATGTGACCCTAGGTGAAATTTTTGAATTCAATGGTATAAACTTGTATTTTTCACGCTTTCGCTCCTTCAATTGGTATCAGAGCCACTATATTTGCCATTTAGATTGTTGATTATATGATTAATTGTGTGATTTGATTATTAATTGTGTGATTTGATCATAAGATGATTGATCCATTGCTGGTTGCAATGGATGTGTGGCGACACACATGGTGAAGCCACCATAGGTGCGGCGACAAAGGTTCTTCAAGGTGGCGCAAGGTTTGCTTTTTAATTTACAAGCGTTGTATAATTTAAAAGCTCATCCTATGTCTAATTAAATTGTTTAATTATAATTTTAATTAGAATTTTAAAAATTGTTTGAATGTGATTCAAATTTGAATTTTAAAAGTTGTTTGAATGTGATTCAAATATGAATTTTTAAAGTTGTTTGAATCATATTTAAATCTGATTTTTAAAGTTGTTTGAATAATATTCAGATTTGAATTTTTAAAAATTGTTTGAATGTGATTCAAATCTGATTTTTTAAAAATTGTTTGAATGTGATTCAAATCTGAATTTTTAAGGTTGTTTGAATGTGATTCAAATCTAAATTTTTAAATTTGTTTGAATGAGATTCAAATCTGAATTTTTAAATTTGTTTGAATCATATTCATATCTGGATTTTTAAGTTGAATATGAGATATTCAATTTATTTTAAGTATGCATGTTTTATTTAATTGTTAAATAGTGATATGCATGATGGATGATCATGGACTATAAAAGACCAATGTGATTGGATTTATTTATTTTATGTTTCTTTGGAATTGTAAATTAATTAATTTATTTTAATTTATTTTGGGCATGTATTATTAAGTTTGTAATAATTTTAGGTTGTAATTTCATTTATTTAAGTTCTTGTAAATTCGCCTTAGTATGCCAAGGATTACTATGTAATTGGATTGCAAGAAGTTCAAGGATGTCAAGAGCATTGGTAGGACCAGTGGGAGGAATTCAAGATCAAATGTTGATTATGTACTCCTTCAGCAACTCTTGTAAAATGAATGAATGAAATGCACCTAGGAATGCCCTGATTCAATTCTTGGTGGCTCAGAATTGAATGCCTTAAAAAGTCCATAATCATACCATATTTACTGCTTATCCATGAATGCATGAGATATATGGGAATGTATGCAATTATATAATATATGCATGCTAAATGGATAATGTGCAAAGTGAGACCTAAATAGTAATTAGGATGACCATAAAATCTTCCAAACAAATGATTAAGTTGGAAATGCTATAATTAAAGTAATTATAACATAGGCCCTCCATTGAGACAATAATTTTAAGAAATTTTAAATAGTTACATAAGATGCAATTAATTTAAGAGATTTTCTTAAGAATAGTTGTTAAGTATGAGATGTGGTAAATATATAAATGGTTTGGTGGCCAATATTAGATGTACTTGAGGACATTAAAATTATTTGCATAATTACAGGCTCAATGGGATCAACTTAACTAATGCAAGATAAGTCAATAATGGATGTACCTGAGATTTTGAGCATTAGGGGCTAGGTAAAGGATTGAACCTCATATGAGATGTGATGGGCAAGGAGTTGCTCACTTATAGTTTATTGTAATTCGAATAATGGATGTACCTGAGGATGATCAATAGAATTATAAGAATTCAATAACCCACTAGAAATCCATCCAACTAGGATTTCCGTTTTCTACTTTGGAAGTGTAGGATTCGCTAAGTTAGTGGGAGGACCAATTTGATTAAAAGACCATAATCATTTTGGTTAATTACATGATACATTTACTAATTAATCTGGTTATTTTCTGCGATTAATTTTACGATAAAAATGAGCAGAACAACCACCACCATCCAATATCCTTGCAAGCATACTTGATCGCAATAGGTTGTGAGGACCTAATCATGCGATTGGCTAAGAAATTTGAAACTTGTCCTGAACCTTGAACATATAGGATATGTTCTAGATTCAAATGTTCCTGGTCCCTTACCTCCAGAGGCCACACAAGAGGAAAATGAAACTTTGGACGAGTGGAAGGAGCATGATATGAGAGCTAAGTGTTACATGCTTGCTTCCACGAGTAATGAATTACAGAAGCAGCATGAGAACATGTTGAGTGCAAGTGAGATCCTCCTTCACCAACAAGAGTTGTATGGTGAGCACAGCAGGAATGCTAGGTATGAGATATCTAGACAGCTATTCCGTATGAGGATGTCTGAGGGACAGAATGTTGGGAATCATGTCCACAAGATGATTTGGCTGATTGAGCAGTTGGAACATCTTGACTTCAACATGTATTTCCAACTACATATGGATTTAACCCTTCAGTCCCTTCCTGAGTCTTTTGAGAATTTTGTGACAAATTTCCATATGACTAAATAGAAATGCACCTTAGCTGGTTTACTCAGCATGCTGGTTATTGCCCAAAAGAATATGCCAAGCAATAAAGGAAAAGAGCTAGCTTTGATTGCATCTTCTTCTACTGGAAAGTCCAACAAGAAGAAGGGCAATAAGAAAAAGAAATCTCAGATTCCTGATCTTTCTAAAAAAATAGCTAAACAGAAAAGGAAGATTAAAGCTGATAAAGGCAAAGGAAAGTGTTTCCACTGCCAACAAGAAAGTGTTTCCATTGCCAACAGGAAAATGTTTCCATTGCCAGTAAGAAAGTGTTTCCACTAGCCATTGTATAGCAATCTAAAAGAATGCAATGCCATGATGAATGTAACACCCCTATTTCACTGTTCCGGTGACCGGTGTCGGTCCGGACAATTAAGGGGATTAGAACCATACTAAAGACAACTTGAGAAACCATAAACACAAATAATTAGTAATGTTCAATTAGTTAAGTATAAATAAGAAAAACAGAACATAAGAAGTTAAACGAGCCGAGAGTCACAGCGATGGGTGACCTCCTCGGGAACGACTACAAAGTCATTTTAAACTCAAATTTCGAACCGTAAAATGTGACGCCGCAGTCCTTAGCACCCTCATGAACACAGTGGAAAAGAGAAAATCATGAAAAAGAACTGTTAATCCAGTCAAATAATTAGGTCAGGGATCCAGAAGAAATATGGAATTATTTGCAAATCGGGATGAACCGGCGAGGGGCAATTTGGTTAATTGACCCCGAGAGCTAACTCCTGACCTAACTGTCAAATAAAATTGGAGAAAAGAAAATTTCAGAATCAATAATTAAATTAAAGAACTAATAGAAAAAAAAGAGGAAAATGAAAAAGTAAAAAGGTGATGACATCATGCATGACCTGATGCATGATGCCATAAAAAAATTAATTAATTGAATTATTAAATTAGATTTTTATGGTCTTCCATAAGCCAAAAGAGATAAAAGAAAAGAAAAGAAAAAAAAAATAAAAACCTCTTCTTCTTCCCTTTTGCCGCCTCCCTTCCCGTTCCTAAGCTCTCTCACAAACCACCATGAAAGCTCATTTTTGAGCTTGAAGAACCCAAAATCCAACCATAGAAAATTTTCCTACCATAACTAGAATTTGTTTGGGCAACTAGGAAAGAGGATTTAAGGAAAAGAAAGAAGAAAATTTTGAAGAAAAGGAGGAAGAAAATTCTGCTCAAGGTTAGTAATATAAACATCAATTTTTTTTGTTTAATTAGTGTTTGTATGGCATCAAGAGCTTGTAAATAAACTTAAAATGAAATAAAAATATGGGGGAAGGACCAAACTGAAATTTCGGCCTGTTGAAGGGGAGTATGATTTTGTATGGTTTGATGGATTTAAATGAGTTTATGGACCTCCATTAGTTGATTGATTATGGTTGAGAGCTTTGAATTTAGTTAATTGTAACAATTAAGTGAGTTAGGGTTTTGGGACTTAGGGTTTGTGAACCAAAAATGTAAGAAATGAGTAAATGGCATGTTTGACCTATTGTGAAGTGAAAAATGGTCAATTATGACCAAATGAGTTGTGTGGGAATGGTAGGAAATTAAGTTAAATTCGGAGGTTGTATGCAGCATGACCAAGTCAACTTTGAAGGACCAAAACTAAAATTTTACAAGTCCAATTGATATGGCAATAATTGGGGATGAAGATAGACATAAAATGACACAATTTTCATTTACGAACCATGCCCAAAAAGTGACCAAAACCTAATGAATAAATTGACCAAAGTTGGATAAGTGCAGTCTGCCACTGTACAAACTGACCAAATAAACAGTGTTTGTTCATTTAGTCATAACTCGAGCTAGGCAGGTTAAATTGACTTGAAATTTTACCAGTGGTTAGATGAAATATATACCTAAAACTTTTATGAAGAACACAAGTCCAAATTCTGCCAGCAACCAAGCCATTTGGCCACCCCAAGTTGGTGACCCAAAACTGCCAGCACCAAACTTTGCCCAGAAAATCTGGGTTGTTTCCAATCCGGCAGCCCTGGTTCAGATGGCCATAACTTGAGCTACAAAACTCCAATTGGGGTGATCCAAAAATGAGAATAAACTTAAGACAATAATGAACATTTTCTATGAAGGAAAATTTGCCAAATTCCAACAGTATATTGACCAATGGAGCAGTGTAAATAGGAGCACCAAAACTGAAAATTTGACAATTTTGCTTGAAGGACTTAAGCTTTGAGAAAATGACCAAAACCAACAAATTTAATGACTAAAATGTGGTATGTGGGTGAAGTTGGAGTTTCCATACCTATTAAGCCTTAAAAAGTCAACCATTTAACTTGAATAGTATAGTGAATAGTAACCCAAAACACAAAAACTTCGAGAACGTCGAAATTAGTACATTAAAGCTAAATAAAAATGAAGTGAAATTTATTTTTGGATTTATGCTAAGTTATGGTACTGAAACACTGTGAAATTGTGTGTTTCAGCTGAAAAAGACTTGGAAACTCGGAGAGACTGAGTCAAGGCTTAGAGGCGACTCACGTCAGGTCTGTGCACAATAATTCTTGTTTAAATATTTTATTCTCAAAAATTTGACTTCTCTGATTAACTATGTACTGTGTTGCCATTTTATAATCGCAAATATGACTTTGGAAATTGATTAGAATTTTCATAAATTATTTGAATAAATTGTTTTGAATTGATTTTGTGTTCACACTTAGCATGACAGTATCACATTATTCCTCCTCCATTTATGGGGTTGAGATCGTTTATTTTCCTCCCTCTTTGGTTTACCAGTTGAGGTTGAGATCGGATGAGTACTCATTAGCTAGCTAGCCACCTCCCTCATTGATTTCGATTAATGGGGTTGTAGATTGCTTTGTCGTGGTGTACAACACGGCATTGATCGGAAATTTTGTATAATGGCTTAAGTTGTGTATGACTTTGGCAACACTGTGTTTATGAATTTGTTTGACTAAATTGTGTTATTATGAGCTTTGATAATTTGAGAAATATTTAAATTGTGTTTCACCAATGAATGATTTATGTATTGCATTTTAAATTCTTATTGTGCACCACTGAGTATTTTTATACTCAGTGACAGCTTATTTTGCTGTCGCAGATAAGAGCAAGGAGAAAGCAGCAAAGTGAGCTACTATCGAATTGTGGACCACATCAATCATTTTGTATGGGTATTATTTTATACCCTTGTGGATAATTTTGATGTAAATATAGAAATGTTGTATGTATCAATGAAAGTTGAGCAGTTGTAAAATAAATTATAATAATATTATTTTTGGATTTCCTTTTGTAAATTAATGTTTGTACTTGGAAATTTCATACTTTATGCCATGTGAATGAAATTATTAAATATTTTGTGATGATAAATTTTGATTGAATTGTGGAATTATTTTGAAGTGAACTGAATTGAGTTGATTTGAGGTTTATTGGAGGTTGGGAGTTGTGAAAAATTTTTTGAAGTGTTTTTCTCAGGTATTTGAAGAACTGTTTTCTCCAATTACAAACGGAACTCTGTCAAAATTTTTATAAAATTTGTGGTAAAATTAAAATGGACAAAAATCTTTTCTAGTATTTAAACTTTGAATAAATGGTTTTTAATTCCTACTAAAATGCTCACCACTTCCAAAATGTAAGAAAATTGTTTTAAAATCCCTTGTAGGGTACTTAATGAGTTATCGGTAGGTGAAGTTCGGTAGTTCATTAAGTATTCTACGGGATCATGTTATGCCTTACAGAGGGGTAAGGTGTGACATGTTTTAGTGGTATCAGAGCATGGTTTTGCCCTAAATTTTGACTATGTGTATGAACATTTTATTGATAAGTACAACTGCTCAAGTGTCTTTAATTGATACATATGACATATGTGCATCATGAATATGCACTAATGGAGGTCAACCTCCTTGTGTTTGATCTCAGGAAGTAGAAAGTTTGGGAAAACAGAATGGAAGGAGGAGATCATTCCGAAGAACAATCTGTTGAGGCTGAGGTTCAAGGGGAAGCCCCAGCACTCCAAAACTTGAGTGGGTCAGCCACTCCAGCTCCTACTCCAAAGACCACCTTTCGCTTTGTACAGCAGATGGCTGCGTTTTTCCAGCAAATGGCGGGTAATGTGCCACCCCAAGCTCAAATGCTAGTACCTGTAGCACAACCACAGCCCTCAGCTCGGCAATATGAAAAGTTGATGAAATTTGGGGCCACCAAGTTTAAAGGCACTGTGGATCCACTGGAGGCAGAACAGTGGTTGGAAAGAATGGAACGAGTTTTCAGAAAATTGTAGTGTAGGGAAGAGATGAAGTTCGAGTATTCTGTTTCCTTGTTACAAGGGGATGCATATGAATGGTGGAAGACCATCCCCCACAGCCTGTTTGAGCCACCTGTGATGACATAGACAGACTTCCTGAGGGAATTCAGGCAGAAATGGGTTCCTGATGCATATGTGGATATGAAATTACAAGAATTTTTGAGTTTGAAACAAGGGGACCGAACCATAGCAGAATATGAGAGAGACTTCTCAAGGCTAAGCCACTATGCTGGAAGCTTAGTCTCCACCCCCAGAGACAGATGTAAGAGGTTTGAGTCCGGATTAAGGTCGAATTTGAGAATGCAAGTTGTGGGTTTTCGACATCAGAATTTTACTGAATTGATCTCACAGGCCCTAGAACTGGAAAGGATAGAATCAGAAGGGGCAGTAAAGAAAGGTACACAGGAGAAAGAAAAGACTGAAAAGACTACGGGACAAGCATCTGAGAGCGATTCTAGAAAGAGGAAACAGTTTGGGGGATCCAGTTCCCGTAGATCTGGCAGGGGTAGATTTTCTGGCCAAAGACCACCCCGGTCTGGTAAGCAAACCCAACAGACACCCCGAGGAGCTCTATCAGTCCGGCAGTGTGAAACTTGTGGTAGAACTCATGGTGGGGTTTGTTTCAAGGCTACTGGTGCATGTTTTAACTGTGGAGGGAGCGGACATTTCGCTAAAGATTGCACTAGTCCACGCCGATCTAGATCTTTTGCTACATCTGAAGGATCAGCCCAAGTCTCTGCACCTAGAGGGTCACGATCACCGCTAGAGGTAGAGCGGTAGAGGGGTCTGGTAACACTCCTGGAAGTCAAAGCACTGTTAACCAGCCAGTAACCAGTGGCGCACCAGTCAGAGTGTATACCATGCGTCAGAGGGAGGAAGCTGAAACATCAGACGTTGTAGCTGGTAATTTTTCCATCCTTGACCAAGATGTACATGTGTTATTTGATCCTGGCTCCACACATTCGTATTTTAGTGCTAGTGTGATGTGTTCTACTGCTATTTCGTGTGTACCAATGGACTAGGATGTGCTAGTAACTAGTCCATTAGGCTAGGAGGTCAGAGTAAATAGGCTATATAGAGATTGTCCTTTGGTAATCCAAGGACATATTTTCCTGTCAGACTTAATTAAAATGCCCTTCAGAGATTATGACATTATCTTGGGCATGGATTGGTTAGCCAGGCATCATGCGATGAATGACTGTAGACTGAAGACAGTCACTTTTGGTCTTCCTTAGTATGGTGATGTAGTAATACATGGGGAGAGACAGTTATTACCTTCAAACATCATTTCAGCTGCACTGGCCAGAAAAATGATTAGAAAAGGGTGTGAGGCGTACTTGGCACATGTGATAGACACCCAAGTGGGAAGTCCATCACTAAAGGACATTCCTATTATATGTGACTTTCCGGATGTATTTCCTGATCAATTGCCAGGATTACCTCCAGAAAGAGAAGTTCAGTTTGAAATTGATGTTATGCCTGGTGTAGACCCAATCTCCATAACACCATACAGAATGGCACCAGCAGAACTAAAAGAATTGAAAGTACAGTTGCAAGAGTTGCTTGACAAGGGCTTCATCCTCCCTAGTGTGTCACCTTGGGGAGCGCCGGTATTGTTTGTAAAGAAGAAGGATGGCTCTCTCCGATTATGCATTAACTATTGGCAGTTTAATAAGGTGACAATAAAGAACAGATACCCATTGCCTCGCATTGATGACTTATTTGATCAGTTCAGAGGTGCAGCTGTGTTCTCCAAAATTGACCTGAGATCAGGTTATTATCAGTTGAAAGTACAAGAGTAGAGTATTTCTAAAACTGCCTTTAGAACTCGCTATGGCCATTATGAGTTTTTGGTTATGCCATTCGGGTTAACTAATGCTCTGGCTGCTTTTATGGATCTGATGAACACTATCTTCAGACCATACCTCGAGCAGTTTGTTGTGGTATTTATCGATGATATATTGGTCTATTCGAGGAATGCAGAAGAGCATGATAGACATCTGCAGATTATACTACAGATTTTGAGAGAGAAACAGCTATACGCTAAATTGTCGAAATGTGAATTTTGGCTGAAGGAGATATCCTTTTTGGGGCATATAATATCAGTAGAGGGTATTAAGGTAGATCCTAGCAAGATTAAAGCCGTCCTTAATTGGAAGCCACCTAGAAATGTCATAGAGATTCGCAGTTTTCTGGGGTTAGCTGGATACTACCATCGATTTGTGAAGGGATTCTCCATGTTGGCATCTCCATTGACTAAGCTGCTTAGAAAGGATGTGAAATTTCAGTGGACGGACAAATGCCAGCAAAGTTTTGATGAATTGAAAAGATGTTTGACTGAGGCTCCAGTCCTGACTTTACCTACAACGGGTAAAGAATATACAGTTTACAACGATGCTTCTCACAATGGGTTAGGCTGTATATTGATGCAAGATCGAAATGTCATTGCCTATGCATCACGCCAGCTGAAACCGCATGAGAGGAATTATCCAACACATGATTTGGAGCCTGCAGCCATTGTGTTTGCTCTTAAGATCTGGAGACATTATTTGTATGGGGAGAAGTGTTACATCTACACAGATCATAAGAGTTTGAAGTATTTGAGTACCCAGAAAGAGCTGAATTTGAGACAGAGGAGATGGTTAGAGTTGATAAAAGACTATGATTGTCTAATAGACTATCAACCAGGGAAAGCTAATGTTGTGGCTGACGCCCTAAGTCGTAAGACTATGGCAAGTCTACAGGTTACTCCTTTGTCTTTGATACATGAGTTGAGATCATTACATGCCAGTTTAGAGATTAATGATGAGGGGCAGACAGCAGTTGCATGGCATGTACAGCCAATGTTAATTAATCAGATCAGAATGGCTGCTCAGAATGATAAAAGGTATCATAAGCTGTTGGAAGAATTCCGGCAGGGCAAGAAACCAGAGTTCTCAATTAGAAATGATGGTCTACTGCTACACTAGGGTAGAATATGTGTTCCTAATGATGTTGATTTGAGGCAAATGATTTTGAAAGAAGCACATGAGTCTCCTTTTGCTATGCACCCTGGTGGTACAAAAATGTATAGAGGGCTAAAGGAGCATTACTGGTGGATGGGTTTAAAGAGAGATGTGGCAGAGTTTGTATCCAAATGCCTTACTTGTCAGCAAGTAAAGGCAGAGCATCAAGTACCAACTGGGTTGTTACATCCACTACCAGTGCCAGAATGGAAATGGGAGAGAATAACAATGGATTTTGTAATGGGACTTCCGAGGACACAGAAGAGTCATGATGCAGTGTGGGTCATTGTCGACAGACTGACTAAGTTTGCTCATTTTCTGCCAGTCCGAATGGACTACAGTTTAGACAGATTGGCCAGGTTGTACATTGATGAGATTGTGAGACTTCATGGAGTGCCAGTATCCATTGTATCAGACAGAGAT
Source organism: Hevea brasiliensis (assembly GCF_030052815.1). Lineage (NCBI taxonomy): Eukaryota > Viridiplantae > Streptophyta > Magnoliopsida > Malpighiales > Euphorbiaceae > Hevea > Hevea brasiliensis. The sequence goes on from NC_079499.1 coordinate 54,713,787, forward strand.
CCTAGGTTCGCTTCTAGATTCTGGGGTAGTCTTCAGAGAGCCCTAGGAACTAGATTGAACTTTAGTACTGCATTCCATCCACAGACAAATGGCCAGTCTGAGAGGGTAATTTAGATTTTGGAGGACATGCTACGAGCTTGTGTGATTGAGTTTGAGGGTAGTTTGGATACACACTTGCCTTTGATTGAGTTTGCTTACAACAACAGCTACCAATCAAGCATTGGGATGCCTCCATATGAAGGTTTGTATGGCAGAAAATGTAGAACCCCGTTGTGTTGGGATGACGTGGGCGAAAGAAAGATGATTGGACCCGAAATTGTTCAGCGAACTGAGGAGAAGATCAGGGTAATCAGAGATCGACTTAAAGCTGCATCAGACCGTCAGAAGTAATATATTGATTTGAAAAGAAGGGATATTGAGTATGCAGTGGGTGAGAAAGTTTCCTCAAGGTTTCTCCTTGGAAGAGGATTATGAGATTCGGCAGAAAGGGAAAACTAAGTCCTCGTTTTATCGGGCCATATGAGGTATTGGAAAGAGTGGGTCCTTTGGCTTATCATTTGGCACTACCTCTAGAGTTGGAGAAGATACATAATGTCTTCCATGTGTCTATGTTGAGGAGGTATCGATCAGACCCATCTCATGTACTATTAGTAGAGGAAATTGAAGTGAATCCTGACCTCACATATGAGGAAGAACCCATAAAGATTCTGGCTTATGAGGTGAAGCAGCTACGGAACAAACAGATACCATTGGTAAAAGTGTTGTGGAACCATCATTCGGGCCAAGAAGCTACTTGGGAACGAGAGGAGGACATGAGGAGACAACACCCACAGCTGTTCAGAGATTGATACTAGGTAAAATTTCGAGACGAAATTTATTTTAAGGGGGGGAGAATTGTAACACCCTTATTTGTATAGCCTGGTATATTTCACTGTTCCGGTGACCGGTGTCGGTCCGAACAATTAAAGGGATTAGAACCATACTAAAGACAACTTGAGAAACCATAAACACAAATAACTAGTAATGTTCAATTAGTTAAGTATAAATAAGAAAAACAGAACATAAGAAGTTAAACGAGCCGAGAGTCACAACGATGGGTGACCTCCTCGGGAACGACTACAAAGTCGTTTTAAACTCAAATTTCGAATCGTAAAATGTGACACCGCGGTCCTTAGCACCCTCATGAACACAGTGGAAAAGAGAAAATCATGAAAAAGAACTGTTAAGCCAGTCAAATAATTAGGTCAGGGAGCCAGAAGAAATATGGAATTATTTGCAAACCGGGATGAATCGGCAAGGGGCAATTTGGTCAATTGACCCCGAGAGCTGACTTCTGACCTAACTGTCAAATAAAATTGGAGAAAAGAAAATTTCAGAATCGAGAATTAAATTAAAGAACTAATAGAAAAAAAAAAGAGGAAAATGAAAAAGTAAAAAGGTGATGACATCATGCATGACCTCATGCATGATGCCATAAAAAAATTAATTAATTGAATTATTAAATTAGATTTTTATGGTCTTCCATAAGCCAAAAGAGATAAAAGAAAAGAAAAGAAAAAAAAAATAAAAACCTCTTCTTCTTCTTCCCTTTTGCCGCCTCCCTTCCCTCTCCCAAGCTCTCTCACAAACCACCATGAAAGCTCATTTTTGAGCTTGAAGAACCCAAAATCCAACCATAGAAAATTTTCTTACCATAACTAGAATTTGTTTGGGCAACTAGGAAAGAGGATCTAAGGAAAAGAAAGAAGAAAAGTTTGAAGAAAAGGAGGAAGAAAATTCTACTCAAGGTTAGTAATATAAACTTCAATTTTTTTTTGTTTAATCAGTGTTTGTATTGCATCAAGAGCTTGTAAATAAACTTAAAATGAAATAAAAATATGGGGGAAGGACCAAACTGAAATTTCGGCCTGTTGAAGGGGAGTATGATTTTGTATGGTTTGATGGATTTAAATGAGTTTATGGACCTCCATTAGTTGATTGATTATGGTTGAGAGCTTTGAATTTAGTTAATTGCAACAATTAAGTGAGTTAGGGTTTTGGGACTTAGGGTTTGTGAACCAAAAATGTAAGAAATGAGTAAATGGCATGTTTGACCTATTGTGAAGTGAAAAATGGTCAATTATGACCAAATGAGTTGTGTGGGAATGGTAGGAAATTAAGTTAAATTCGGAGGTTGTATGGTCATGCTGCTGGCAGCATGACCAAGTCAACTTTGTAGGACCAAAACTGAAATTTTACAAGTCCAATTGATATGGCACTCATTGGGGATGAAAATATACATAAAATGACACAATTTTCATTTAGGAACCATGCCCAAAAAGTGACCAAAACCTAATGAACAAATTGACCAAAGTTGGATAAGTGCAGTCTGCCACTGTACAAACTTACCAAATGAACAGTGTTTGTTCATTTGGTCATAACTCGAGCTACGCAGGTCAAATTGACCTGAAATTTTACCAGTGGTTAGATGAAATATAGACCTAAAACTTTAATAAAGAACACAAGTCCAAATTATGCCAGCAACCAAGCCATTTGGCCACCCCAATTTGGTGACCCAAAACTGCCAGCATCAAACTTTGCCCAGAAAATCTGGGTTGTTTCCAATCCGGCAGCCCTGGTTCAAATGGCCATAACTTGAGCTACAAAAATCTAATTGGGGTGATCCAAAAATGAGAATAAACTTAAGACAATAAGGAACATTTTCTATGAAAAAAGATTTGCCAAATTCCAACAGTAGATTGACCAATAGAGCAGTGCAACTAGGAGCACCAAAACTGAAAATTTGACAATTTTGCTTGAAGGACTTAAGCTTTGAGAAAATGACCAAAACCAACAAATTTAATGACCAAAATGTGGTATGTGGGTGAAGTTGGAGTTCCCATACCTATTAAGCCTTAAAAAGTCAACAATTTGACTTGAATAGTGTAGTGAATAGTAACCAAAAACACAAAAACTTCGAGAACGTCGAAATTAGTACATTAAAGCTAGGTAAAAATGAAGTAAAATTTATTTTTGGATTTATGCTAAGTTATGGTACTGAAACACAGAGAAATTGTGTGTTTCAGCTGAAAAAGACTTGAAAACTCGGAGAGACTGAGTCAAGGCCTAGAGGCGACTCACGTCAAGTCTGTGCACAATAATTCTTGTTTAAATATTTTATTCTCAAAAATTTGACTTCTGTGATTAACTATGTAATGTGTTGCCATTTTATAATCGCAAATATGACTTTGGAAATTGATTAGATTTTTCATAAATTATTTGAATAAATTATTTTGAATTGATTTTGTGTTCACACTTAGCATGACAGTATCACATTATTCCTCCTCCATTTATGGGGTTGAGATCGTTTATTTTCCTCCCTCTCTGGTTTACCAGTTGAGGTTGAGATCGGATGAGTACTCATTAGCTAGCTAGCCACCTCCCTCATTGATTTCGATTAATGGGGTTGTAGATTGCTTTGTCGTGGTGTACAACATGGCATTGATCGAAAATTTTGTGTCATGGCTTAAGTTGTGTATGACTTTGGCAACACTGTGTTTAAGAATTTGTTTGACTATATTGTGTTATTATGAGCTTTGATAATTTGAGAAATATTTAAATTGTGTTTCACTAATGAATGATTTATGTATTGCATTTTAAATTTTTATTGTGCACCACTGAGTATTTTTATACTCAGCGATAGCTTATTTTGCTGTCGCAGATAAAAGCAAGGAGAAAGCAGCAGAGTGAGCTGCTATCGAATTGTGGACCACATCAATCATTTTGTACGGGTATTATTTTATACCCTTGTGGATAATTTTGATGTAAATATAGAAATGTTGTATGTATCAATGAAAGTTGAGCAGTTGTAAAATAAATTGTAATAATATTATTTTTGGATTTCCTTTTATAAATTAATGTTTGTACTTGGAAATTTCATACTTTATGCCATGTGAATGAAATTATTAAATATTTTGTGATGATAAATTTTGATTGAATTGTGGAATTATTTTGAAGTGAATTGAATTGAGCTGATTTGAGGTTTATTGGAGGTTGGGAGTTGTGAAAAATTTTTTGAAGTGTTTTTCTCAGGTATTTGAAGAACTGTTTTCTCCAATTACAAACGGAACTCTGTCAAAATTTTTATAAAATTTGCGATAAAATTAAAATGGACAAAAATCTTTTCTAGTATTTAAACTTTGAATAAATGGTTTTTAATTCCTACCAAAATGCTCACCACTTCCAGAATGTTAGAAAATTGTTTTAAAATCCGTTGTAGGGTACTTAATGAGTTATCGGTAGGTGAAGTTTGGTAGTTCATTAAGTATTCTATGGGATCATGTTATAGCTTACAGAGGAGTAAGGTGTGACAATGAAAATCAACTCAAAATTCAAAATATATTTGGCACTTAAGATTAGGTCATGTTGCAGAAGAAAGGATTGCAAAATTGGAGAAAATGGGGATTTTATCCTCATCAGGCTCTGATCCTACTCCAACTTGTGAATCTTGCCTTCAGGGCAAAATGACTAGATCACCCTTTGTTGGACAAGGGCTAAGGGCTGAAAATATTTTAGAGCTAATAAACAGTGATGTCTGTGATCCATTTAAGGAAATGGTTAAAGGCGATTTTCATTACTTTATTACCTTTACTGATGATAAATCAAGGTTTGGGTATTTGTATTTGATGAAATACAAACATGAATCCTTTGAAAAGTTCAAAGAATTTAAATCTGAAGGAGAAAATCAAACAGAAAAGAGTATTAAAGCTCTTCGATCAGATCGTGGAGGAGAATATTTGAGTACTGAATTTGATGAATACTTGAGAGAGCATGGCATTATTTCCAACTGACTCCTCCAGGAACACCACAGTTGAATGGTGTATTTGAAAGGAGAAATCGTATCCTATTGGATATGGTACGTAGTATGATGAGCTATACTGATATGCCAATCTCCTTTTGGGGATTTGCATTAAAATCAACTTTGTATATTCTGAATGGGATTCCATCAAAATCAGTTTCTTCCACACTTTATGAGATATGGCATGGAAGAAAACCAAGTCTTAAGCATGTTAAGATTTGGGGTTGTCCAGCTTATATCAAAAAGCTGAACACTGATAAATTAGAAACCAGATCAGAAAAAGGTGGATTTGTTGGATATCCAAAAGATAGTTTTGGATATTATTTTTATTTGCCTACTTCACAAAAGGTTATGATAAGTAGAGATGCCACATTTCTTGAACAATAGTTTGTTCAAGAAAGAGGCAAAGAAAGGAAAATAGAGTTGGAATTGGAGAATTCTGACCAATCAATAGATCAGATGGATATAGATCCATCTAGTCAACCTATACCCATTGATGAAACATCTATAGCTGCTCCTCGTAGAACAACCAGGGTATCTCACCCACCAGTGAGATATGGTTTTCTTCGTGAAGAAGAGCAAGAGTTGTCTACTCATGAAGAAGTAGATCATGGAGATGATCCACTCACTTATGAAGAAGCTATATCAGATATAGACTCTACAAAATGAATTGATGCTATGAAATCCGAGATTGATTCCATGCATAAGAATCAAGTTTGGGATCTTGTTGACCCACCTGAAGGTATTGTACCTATAGGAACAAATGAGTTTTCAAGAAGAAAATTAGTTCTGATGGAAAGGTAGCGACCTAATAAGGTAAGGCTAGTAGCAAAAGGGTTTCGCCAAAGGCAAGGAATCGACTATGAGGAGACTTTCTCGCCTATTGCCATGCTTAAATCAATTAGGATTCTATTAGCAATAGCTGCATACTATGATTATGAGATTTGGGAGATGGATGTTAGAACAACTTTTCTCAATGGATACATTGAAGAAAAGATTTTTATGGAACAACCTAGGGGTTTTGAATCCCAAGATGGTTTCAAGGTATGCAAGCTAAAATGATCCATTTATGGGTTGAAGCAAGCATCGAGGAGTTGGAACATCCGTTTTGATGAAGCCATTAAATCCTTTGGTTTTATAAAAAATGAGGATGAGCCATGTGTATATAAGAAGATTAGTGATAGTGCTATCACTTTCCTTGTCTTATATGTGGATGACATACTGTTGATGGGTAATGATACAGGTATGTTGACAACTGTAAAGATATGGTTGTCAAATACATTCTCCATGAAAAACTTAGGGGAGGCAACTTATATTCTTAGGATTCGCATCTATAGAGATAGAGCGAAAAGAATAATTGTTTTATCCCAAAGTCTATACTTGGAAAAGGTATTAACGAGGTTTAACATGCTTGATTCCAAGAGAGGATTGTTACTAGTGGGACATGGTATCCATCTTTCTAAAGAGATGTCTCCAAAGACACATGAAGAAAGAGATAAGATGGTCAGGATTCCATATGCTTCGGCTATTTGAAGTTTAATGTATGCAATGTTGCGTTCTAGGCCGGATATCACATATGCTGTTAGTTTGACTAGCAGGTATCAATCTAATCGTGTTTGGAACATGGATAGTCACAAGAATATCCTTAAGTACTTGAGAAGAACTAAGGATTTATTCTTGATATATGGAGGTGGAGACTTACAATTGGATGGTTATACTGATTCTGATTTCCAATCAGATATCGATGATAGAAAATCTACATCTAGATATGTGTTCATTTGTAATGGAGGTGCAGTCAGTTGGAAGAGTTCCAAACAGAGCACGACTGCAGATTCCACTACAGAGGCTGATTATATTGCTACATCAGATGCTACAAAATAAGCTGTTTGGATAAAAAGTTCGTGACAGAACTTACAGTAGTTCCTTCTATTGAGTCAGTAGTTCCACTACATTGTGACAACAATGGAGCAGTCATACAGGCTAAGGAACCAAGGTCTCACCAAAAATCCAAACACATAGAAAGGCGCTACCACATTATCAGAGAAATAGTTGGGCAAGGCAATGTAGCCATGCAGAAAATAGCATCAGCTGAAAATCCAGCTGATCCATTCACTAAGCCTATGTCACAGACTCAGCTAGACCGACATCTTGAGAAAATAGGTCTAAGGCATTGTAATGAATGGCTCTAGTGCTAGTGGGAGATTATTAGTAGTATGCTCTAGAGCATATCATTTAGTATGTATCTTGTACATATTTTTATTAATAAAAGGCTTATCCACTTTTCCGTTTACATAATATATTTATGTGTAATAGAAAAGGTCCATTGATATTTTGTTAGAAATATTATTCTTAAGTTGTTAAGAATATGAGTGACATTATTTCTAGCACAAAGTATCATAAATTGGTTCACAATTGAGGATACTTCATAATAAGGACATGACTTATCCAGAAAGATTGTATTCATGTTTATTCCGAAGTTATTTATATGAGATATAAATAAGATGGAATGGTGAGTCTCATGCCATATAGCAAACATGATAGGCACTTATAAATAATAAGTAGGCCGAACTAGTGACACTTATGACAAGCACATGGAGTTTACTCTTGTCAATGTTTTGTCATAAATCATATCAGTGCATATAATCTTTAGACCTGAGATAGCACAGTTATCTTGTATATAAGTAGTTTGAGTTTGATACTGCTTTCATACTTGTACTGTGTATGGGTATATGGGTATGTGTTGGCTCCTACTAGTTATATATGGAGGTAGGTGTTGATCAAGATGAAATATGTTCCTCTAAGTAAATAGAGATAAAATCCTATGTTCATTTAATTGTTTTTTATGTTTCAAGTTCCTAGCCAGGACATATAGATTTTATCAGAAAAAGTGTTTCTGATGAGAAAATCTTTTTAATCAATAACTGGAATTAAAAGAGAACATAATATTCATAGCAAATGGAGTTTGACATAAACTTTTAATGAAGGAAAGTGCAAGGAAGGAGGCTTGGATCAAGCTTGCATGGAGCTCCAAAACCATGCAGCCATGGAGTTCTTCATTCCTCCATTTTCAGCTAAATTTGAGAGGTTGAAGAAGAAGATGAATCTGCTGTCCTAAATGAAGAGTAAGTGGTCCACTTATGTGTGGAGCACTATATAAGATTTAATATTAATTTAATCTAAAGTTTCATTTTCCTTCATTTAACTCTCAATTTTTGCTATTTAAACTATGTATCACTAATTTAATTTTTCATGACATTTTCTAATTGTAATATCATGTATTTTTAATGAACATTTAGGTTAAAAGACAACTCAGAGTGTCAAATGACTACAATGCCCCTGTTCGGGTTGCATTCCTGATTTTTCGGTAACACCGAGTTTTATTGTTTTCTCGATTTCTCACTTTTCTTTGTACTAATTAATTAATTTTTCTTCGATATATCTAATGGTATTTATACTTCAACAGATGTCTATTTAAGTCTTAAAAATAATTTTCAGGGTTCCCCGTGGTCCAGGGCTAGTCAACGGTCCACGCCTCAACTTCCCGGTGTGGTCCCCCATCGCTAGGGTTCTCTGCTCGTTTAACTTGGTTACATTTGATTGCTATTATTTTTCCTTTTTTTTCTTGTATTTCATTATTTTATGTCTCCTCACTCATATCTAAGTATAGTTTTAGGCATCCTAGCTGTCCGGACAACACTGGTCACTAGAACAGTAGAACGCACTACCGAACATAGGGGTGTTATAGGGTAAACCTTATTACTAATTCGGTGGCCATGGCATGCTATGCTTAGTATTAACCATGGTCTATGAGGTGCATAAAATGATTTAGAGAAATCATTTATGATAAGAAAAGAGTTCTGATGATATTAAGAGTTGATATCATGTCTCATTGCCAATAAATGATGAGCCTAGTAAGTCACACACATACATAAGTAATCACCTAATTAAATATAATTTAATTAATTAATTAAAGAGTTTAATTGATTAATTAAATAGGTTTAGTTTGCAATTAGATTGCAAAGTCCCTAGCATGACTTAAAACCAAATCTAGATTATTGGATGCATAGTATAAGTTAAATTTATATTTAAAGTGTTTAAATATGAATTTAATTGATGAGAAATTAATTAATAGAGATTAATTAACTAATTTATATTTGATATAAATTGATTAAGAAAAGAGAAATAATTATTTTGGGTGAAGAACTCAAAATTAAGACACAGGGGCATTTTGTTCATTTCACAGGGTGACATGTGCTACCATGAGATGGTGACACATGGCATTACACATAAGCTTGCCAAATGTCTTTTAATCATGTAAGATGATAAAAATTAAAATTAAATATAGGTTTGACACTTGGCACAATGTGATTGGGTCAATTAAACTTAGAGCCAATCAGAGGGTGACATGTGGCAAGGGTTTAATGTGTTGACCTAGCTTTATAAGTGTTGTTATGAAAAAAATAATAATAATACAACCAGCAGCTCCTCATCCTTAGTGCCGCCACCCAAAGTCTCCCTTCTCTTCCTCTTCATCTCTCATCTATTCCAAGAGATTAGCAAGCATTCTCTTGAATTAAAAATACTAGAAATTGTTTCTAGTGTCCTGTTTACATCTTTAATATCTTAAAAGGCAGAACTTGATTTTCTAATTAATAGAAAAAAACTTCAGAAGCTGTTCAAGGGCTGCCATAGGTGTTCTTTGTTTGGACAAGCTAGAGGGACAACATCTGGTGTCCTGAAAAAGCATCTAAAAGGCACAAATACACTGCAGTGCATCAAGTGGTTAGTGTATTTATTCTTGATTTAATTTATGGTTTTAAAATTAATCTAATTAATTTAAATATCTTAAATGACAAATACAGATCCAAAAACGTATTAAAAGAGTTTTAATATGCTGTTTATTATTGAAATCAAATAGATAAAAATAAATCTTGCATGATGCATGTGACCCTAGGTGAAAATTTTTGAATTCAATGGTATAAACTTGTGTTTTCTCACGCTTCCGCTCCTTTAATTGGTATTAGAGCCACTATACTTGCCATTTAGATTGTTGATTATATAATTTAATTGTGTGTTTTGATCATGAGATAATTTATCCATTGCTGGTTGCAATGGATGTGTGGCGGCTTGCTTGAAGAACACCAACATGGTGCGCATGGTATGGCTTCATGGATGGTGCAAGGTTTAGCTTTTTAATTTGCAATTGTTGTATGATCTAAAAGCTCATCCTATGTCTAATTAAATTGTTTAATTAGAATTTTAATCACACAATTAAATTTTAATTCAAATCAGAATTTTAAAAATTGTTTGAATGTGATTCAAATCTGAATTTTAAAAGTTGTTTGAATGTGATTCAAATCTGAGTTTTTAAAGTTTTTTGAATCATATTTAAAACTGATTTTTTAAAGTTGTTTGAATAATATTCAGATCTCAATTTTTAAAAATTATTTGAATATGATTCAAATCTGATTTTTTAAAAATTATTTGAATGTGATTCAAATCTGAATTTTTAAGGTTGTTTGAATGTGATTCAAATATGAATTTTTAAATTTGTTTGAATGAGATTCAAATATGAATTTTTAAATTTATTTGAATCATATTCAAATCTGGATTTTTAAGTTGAATATGAGATATTCAATTTATTTTAAGTATGTATGTTTTATTTAATTGTTAAATAGTGATATGCATGATGGATGATCATGGACTATAAAAGACCAATGTGATTGGATTTATTTCTTTTATGTTTCTTAGGGATTGTAAATTAATTAATTTATTTTAATTTATTTTGGGCATATATTATTAAGGTTGTAATAATTTTTGGGTTGTAATTTCATTTATTTAGTTCTTGTAAATTTGCCTTGGTATACCAAGGATTACTATGTAATTGATTGCAAGAAGTTCAAGGAGGTCAAGAGCATTGGTGGGACCAGTGAGAGGAATTCAAGATCAATTGTTGATTATGTACTCCTTCAGCAACTCTTGTAAAATGAATGAATGAAATGCACCTAGGAATGCCCTGATTCAATTCTTGGAGGCTCAGAATTGAATCCCTTAGAAAGTCCATGATCATACCATATTTACTGCTTATCCATGAATGCATGAGATATATGGGAATGTATGCAATTATATGATATATGCATGCTAAATGGATAATGTGCAAAGTGAGACCTTAATAGTAATTAGGATGACCATAAAATCTTCCAAACAAATGATTAAATTGGGAATGCTATAATTAAAGTAATTATAACATAGGCCCTCCATTGGGGCAGTTATTTTAAGAAATTTTAAATAGTTGCATAAGATGCAATTAATTTAAGAGATTTTCTTAAGAATAATTGCTAAGCATGAGATGTTGTAAATATGTAAATGGTTTGGTGGCCAATATTGGATGTACCTGAGGACATTAAAATTATTTGCATAATTATTGACTCAATGGCATCAACTTAATTAATGCAAGATAAATCAATAATGGATGTACCTGAGATTTTGAGCATTAGGGGCTAGGTAAAGGATTGAACCTCACATGAGATGTGATGGGCAAGGAGTTGCTAACTTATAGTTTATTGTAATTCCACTAATGGATGTACCTGAGGATTATCAATAGAATTATAAGAATTCAATCACCCACTAGAAATCCATCCAACTAGGATTTCTATTTTCTACTTTGGAAAGTGTAGGATTCGCTATGTTAGTGGGAGCACTAATTTGATTAAAAGACCATAATCATTTTGGTTAATTACTTGATACATTTACTAATTAATCTAGTTATTTTCTGCAGTTAATTTTCTGATAATAATGAGCACAGAACAACCACCACCATCCAATATCCTTGCAAGCATACTTGATCACAATAGGTTGACAGGACCTAATTTGTCTGATTGGTTAAGAAATTTGAAACTTGTCCTGAACCTTGAACATATAGGATATGTTCTACATTCAAATGTTCCTGGTCCCTTACTTCCAGAGGCCACTCAAGAGGAACATGAAACATTGGAAAGTGGAAGGAGCATGATATGAGAGCTAGGTGTTACATGCTTGCTTCCATGAGTAATGAGTTACAGAAGCAGCATGAGAACATGTAGAGTGCGAGTGAGATCCTCCTTCACCTATAAGAGTTGTATGGTGAGCACAGAAGGAATGCTAGGCATGAGATATCTAGACAACTATTCTGCATGAGGATGTCTGAGGGACAGAATATTGGGGATCATGTCCACAATATGATTCGGCTGATTGAGCAGTTCGAACATCTTGACTTCAACATGGATTTCCAACTACAGACGGATTTAATCCTTCAGTCCCTTCCTGAATCTTTTAGGAATTTTGTGATAAATTTCCACATGACTAAACAGGAATGCACCTTAGCTGGTTTACTCAACATGCTGATTATTGCCCAAAAGAATATACCAGGCAATAAAGGAAAAGAGATAGCTTTGATTGTATCTTCTTCTACTGGAAAGTCCAACAAGAAGAAGGGCAATAAGAAAAAGAAATCTCAAATTCCTGGTCCTTCCAAGAAAATAGCTAAATAGAAAAGGAAGACTAAAGCTGATGAAGGCAAAAGAAAGCGTTTCCGCTACCAGAAGGATGGGCACTGGAATAGGAACTGCCCAGAGTATAGCAATCTAAAAGAATGCAATGCCATAGTGAAAATCAACTCAAGTTCAAAATATATTTGGCACTTAAGGTTATGTCATGTTGCAGAAGATAGGATTACAAAACTGAAGAAAATGGGGATTTTATCCTCATTGGGCTCTGAGCCTACTCCAACTTGTGAATCTTGTCGTCAGGGTAAAATGACTAGATCACCCTTTGTTGGACAAGGGCTAAGAGCTGAAAATATTTTGGATCTAACACATAGTGATGTATGTGGTCCATTTAAGGAAATGGCTAGAGGCGATTTTCATTACTTTATTACCTTTACTGATAATAAATCAAGGTTTGGGTATTTGTATTTGATGAAATACAAACATGAATCCTTTGAAAAGTTTAAAGAATTTAAATCTGAAGTAGAAAATCAAACAGGAAAGAGTATTACAGCTCTTCGATCAGATCGTAGAGGTAAATATTCGAGTACTGAATTTGATGAATACTTGAGAGAGCACGGCATTGTTTCCCAGCTGACTCCTCTAGGAACGCCACAACTGAATGGTGTACCTGAAAGGAGAAATTGTACCTTATTGGATATGGTATGTAACATCCCCATTGCACGTGTTCTGTACGTTCTGTTGCTCCAGTAGTCAAATAACAGTCCAGGCAAGTCAGTATATCTGGAACTACACTTCGGTGATGGTGAACAAACATATAATGATGAAATAAATAAAAACAAAATACAAGAAAAATCAAACAAAAATGAAAGAGAGAAAACAAAGCTAAGTTAAACGAGCCGGCACCGTAGCGATGGGTGACCGCACCGGGAAGGCCGTTGCCGACCCCGGGACCGCAAGGAACCCTCGGAATTTAATTTTGAGACATAGATAAAGGTTTATTGAAATGTAATTGACACTAGAAATTTCAAAGAAAAATTAATAAATTAGTACAAAGAAAAAATGAAAAATCGAGAAACAGACAAAAATCGGTGTTATCGAAAAATCGGGAATGTAACCTGAAGTAGGGTATTTTGGTCAATTGACACATAGAGTTGGCTTTTGACCTAAATGTCCATTAAAAATAAATGATATTACACTTTATAAATATCATGAAAAATTAAATGGTGACACATTATGTAAATAGTGAAATAATTGAGCTAAAGGTCCAAATAATGAAAGTTTAACTAATTAAACAATTAGTTTAGAGTTAGTGCTCCACTAACTCAATCCTTGGGACATTATCTAAGACATTAGTGGGCAGAACCCACTTCTTCTTCACCAAAACACAAACCAGCCAAAATAAAACATCCATGGAAGTCCACCATGGCCAAACTTCCTCCATCAACATGCACCATTGATCAAGCCCTCATTTTCACTTGCTTCCTTCATTAAAGCTTGCCTATTCACCTTGGGGAAGATATTGGCAACAAGAAAAACCAGATTTGGTGAAGTTTTGATAAGCATCAAAAGTTGTAAGTGTCCAAAATCCCTCCCTTGCTTTGGTAAAGCTTGTGTTTAGGTTGAGGTGAGTGTTTTGGTGAAGAGAAATGAAAGAAATAGTGAGAAATGAATTTGTCCTGTGACACCCCTTACCCGTCTACAGTATATCCGAGTAAGATATGTCACACAGTGTACCGGAATATTCTATTTTATCTCAATCATTTTTATTCTTCCTTATTTTATTTTTATCATAGTTTTGAATACAATTTGTGAAATATAATTCATTTAAGTCATTTATTAAAATTATAATTTATTTGAGGTTCCGAAAATTTTATAGAAAATCCGGCAGAGTACCGGATAAAAATGGAGAAAACAGTTCTTCGGAACCTGTTAAAAACACTTCCAATAATCATTTCCAATCAATCCCAAACTCCAATATCAAAATCTCAATATGTTTTTCAACAACATTTCCATTTCTCAATCATTCATCTCATGTAATAATCATGTAAAAGTCATAAATAAATATTCACTTTTCCATTCACAAACACAATTTCCATTATTTACATGAACATCAAAATACATTACATAAGTTTCAATTACACAAAAGAAAATAAAAGTTAGTTACAAAATACCAAAATGAAACTTAGTGTCCTACCAATGCACTGAAGATGGTGAGGTGACACGGATACTATGCAGAGCTGCAGGAGGTCTCACCCAGTCTGTGGTCTACCGGGCTCTCAGTCAGGATCTCCAGAACCTACGCGTGGCAAAAGCAACGCTCTAAGCAATAATGCTTAGTGGTGCCAATAATATAATAAAAAGAAATAACAAAAAATAAATATGCAGTTAATGTATTAATGTCTCATTGTAATATATTTTCTTGGAATATTTGTAATAGTACTTATTTTGTACTGGTTATATTCATTATTTCATTACATTTATCCACTTTCATTTTTTTTTTGTTGCCCAAGTAACCTATACTGGACGACTGGACTGGATAAACGGGTAAACTGGCACTGGGTATCTAGTACCTCGGGCCGTCACACCATCGGTCACATATGCATCTCCCGGTGTGCAACAGAACAACTAATAAGCTGTAATGACAATAGGCACAAGGCCAAATATCAACACAATGTCAGAATGGCTAGAAGCCATGAAATCACAGAATGGCATGATGGCATGTGCAGTACTGCTAACTGAACCCTATTGGCATGCCAAACTATCCAAACCAATCTTGTTAGGTATACTAGGGCATTTGATACTTTTGAATTTTGTAATTTTTGAATTTCAAGCTTTGGTGTTACTATTCACTTCATTAGTCAACAAAAATATTGAATTTTGGATAGAAAATAGGTACATTTGTTTTAACACTCCCAACATACCACATTTTGCATTCAAAACTTGTTGGCATTAATCACCAATACCATTTCTAAGCTTAACACTAATGGAGCAGAATTTTCCGTTTTAATACCCTAATTTTACTGTTCCATTAGTTACTATTGCAGTGGGAATTTGAGAAAATAATAAACATGAAAGTTGTTTTTTATTTTTTCTAGTTGAATTTCTTTTTTTGAATCACTCCATTTGGAGTTTTGTAGCTCAAGTTATGGTCTAAAAACCACAACTGGCCGGATTGAAAAATTTCAGAACTGATCATATCTATAGTGCAGTGAACAGTGATTGCAACTGCCTTGTTGAATAAGTTATGGTCATAATTTGGGGTAGGTTTCTTCATGAAATTTGTTGGTCTATATCGTAACTTGTTGCTGTAAAAATTTCAGGTCAATTGGGCCATTCTACAACGAGTTATAGCCAAATAAACAATCATTGTTCATTTGGTCATTCTGCAGAATCTGGTTGCAGGACATCCGGATTGGGCCAAGTTTTTGGTCCACTTGCTTTGGCCTTTTGGGCATGGTTTCTTCACCAAAATTGTGCCATTATGTGTCTAGTTTCATGTCCAATTAGCCAAATGCCAATTGAATCTACACAGCCAAAGTTATGGCTGTCCAAACAGGCTGGACTCACAGCCACACCTGCTGCTCTCACTAGGCAGCTACACTAATCCTAAATCCTATCACTAAACACACTTCAATTCTTGTTTACCAATACCCAAATGGTCACTAATTGACCATTAAAATGTTCCTACACCATTATAGGAGCTAAACTCCAATTTGCTCAAAACCCTAAATTTTCAATTTCTCTACTTTTCCATTAACCTATAATTCAATGAGCTAAATATTAAGTTCATATCAAGGGCAGCTTATATACTCATTTAATCCAAAGAAATCATCAAAACTCTAATAAATCCATGGCTGCCAAAAATATAAAGTGAGTACATCAAAGGTTTTCATTTGAATTTCTTATAAATTTCGAGTTAAATCAACTTTCTAGTCATGAATTTAAACTTTCTAGTCATGAATTTAAAGAGAGAGGAAAATATTGGACACTAACCTTATTAAAGCTCCCACTTGAGCTTGTCAATCTTCAAGATTTCTCCCTCTAATGGCTGTCTAAATATGATTTAGGGTGTGAGGATAAATTTTAGTGAAGTGAGGATTAGGTTTTATGGTGAAAAAGGGTGAGGTTTTAGCAAGAAAAAGAGAAAGTTTTAATGGAGATAGTGAGGGAAGAGAGGCTGCCGGAAATTGAAGGAGATGAGCAGAAATTTTTTTCAATTTTCAACTCTTTTTTTGTGCTTTTTAATTGATTTAAAGGTGCTTGTTAGAAGTTGATTGGTGGAGCTCTTTTAAAGACATCATATGATGTCATAATTAAGTATTTTCCTTTATTTTCTTTTCTTCTTTTCTCTACTCATTTTCAATTCAATTTTTAGCAATATTTATTCACATTTTATGTTATAATAATTATTTACTTAACTGGACAAGTCGGCCAAAAATCACCTCTGAAGGCGAAATGACCAAAATGCCCTCCGTTTGGCTTAACGGGTCAAAATTGTCTGTATCGATTGAAAAATTTTTCTAAATATTTTCTTGGCATTCTAATGCCATAGGACCCTCAATGACCCTTCTCTAGAGTCCCAAAAATTATTTTATGAATTTTTCCCCGGGTCTAGGGCTCCTAGTTGTGAGAACCGCAACTTTCCACTAGGTTACCCATCGCTAGGGCACCGGCTCATTTAACTTGGTTGTATTTTATTTCTAAAATTTTTCCTAAATTTTTCTTATTAATATTTGAGTTAATTATGGTTCCTCACTTTAGTTTAAATATTTTTCCGAACGTTCTAGCTGTCCGGACCGACACTGGTCACCAGAACAGTATAATGTACGGGGTTGCTACAGGGAGGGTTTTACAACTCTTCCCCTCTAATTTAAATTTCGTCCTCGAAATTTACCTGATGCAAACAGTTGAGGGAACTGTTGCCTCATCGTCTCTTCACTTTCCCAAGTTGCCTCCTCGGTGTTGTGGTGCCTCCAAAGCACTTTCACCAATGGAATCTGCTTATTTCTCAACTCTTTCACTTCCCAAGCCAGAATCCGTATGGGTTCTTCTTCATATGTCAAATCCGGTTGTATTTCAATTTCTTCCTTGGAGATGACATGTGAAGGATCTGAGCGGTATCTTCTTAGCATATACACGTGGAACACATTGTGGATCTTATTCAGCTCTGGTGGTAAAGCTAGCCTGTAGGCTACTGGTCCCACACGTTCAGTGACTTCATATGGGCTAATGAACCTAGGGCTCAACTTACCTTTTCTTCCAAATCTCAATACCTTCTTCCACGGTGACACCTTGAGGAACACTTTGTCGCCAACCACATATTCTATTTCTTTTCTCTTCAGGTCGGCATAAGATTTATGTCTGTCTGAGGCAACCTTCAGATTGGTTTTGATTAGTTTTACTTTCTCCTCAGTCTGTTTCACCAGATCTGGCCCCACCAGTTTATCTTCGCCTAATTCAGTCCAGCACACTGGAGTTCTACATTTTCTCCCATACAGTGCTTCATACGGGGCCATTTGGATGCTAGCTTGGTAGCTATTGTTGTATGCAAATTCTGCCAGTGGGAGGTATCTATCCCAACTTCCCTCAAACTCAATGACACAACTCCTCAGTATATCCTCAAGGATCTGACATATATTTCATGTTATTATTATCATTTTAGTTCAATATTTGTATTAATTCAATTGGTTCAATTGTTTACCTGGATTACTCTTTCTGATTGCCCATCCGTCTGAGGATGGAAAGCTGTGCTGAAGTGGAGTTGTGTACCCAAGGACTCATGCAACTTCTTCTAAAATCTCAATGTAAACCTTGGGTCTCGATCAGATATGATGGAAAGTGGAATTCCATGCAGTCTAACTATCTCACTGATATACAATTCTGCTAACTTCTTCAGTGAGCAGTCAGTCCTAACTGGCAGAAAGTGTGCTGACTTCGTCAATCTATCTACTATCACCCATACTGCATCATGTTTCTTCTGGGTGAGAGGTAGACCACTTACAAAATCCATAGTGACCCGATCCCATTTCCATTCAGGTATGCGTATAGGCTGTAGCAAACCTGATGGAACTTGATGTTCTGCCTTAACTTGCTGATATGTTAAGCATTTAGTCACATAGTAAGCTATGTCCTTCTTCACACCAGGCCACCAATACTGAAGCTTCAGATCATGATACATTTTTGTACTTCCTGGGTGCATAGCATACACATTGGTGTGTGCCTCTTTTAGAATACTGGCTTTCAATTCCCCATTATCTGGTACACATACTCTTCCTTTATAGTGCAAACACCCATCTGCTTTCACCTCATAGTCAGTTGCTTTTCCCTCTGAGATTTTGCTCATAATAGCCATTAACTTTTCATCTGCCTTTTGCCCATCTAAAATCTGCTGTAGCAGGTTTGGCCTCACTTGCAACTTAGCCAAAATAGCTCCATCTCGAACCAAAGATAGACGGGCATTCAATGATCTCAAAGCTGTGATGGATTTTCTGCTCAAAGCATCAACAACTACATTTGCTTTCCCAGGATGGTAGTCAATTACACAATCATAGTCCTTCAGGAACTCAATCCATCACCTCTGTCTAAGGTTGAGCTCCTTTTGGGTGGGCAAGTATTTCAAGCTTTTGTGGTATGTGTAAATGTAGCACTTTTCACCATACAAGTAGTGCCTCCATATCTTCAGTGCGAAGATAATTGCTGCAAGCTCTAGATCATGGGTAGGGTAATTCTGTTCATGTGGCCTTAGCTGTCTGGAAGCATAAGCGATCACCTTCCCCTCTTGCATCAATACACACCGTAACCCATTATGAGAGGCATCAGTGTAGACCACAAAGTCCTTTCTCGACATGCCTCAGATAACACCGTGCCTCTGTCAACATAGCCTTCAATCTCTCAAAACCAGTGCGACACTTGTCATTCCAACAATCGACATTCTTGTGTAACAACTTGGTCATTGGAGCAGCTATTAAGGAAAATCCCTTCACAAATCTCCTGTAATACCCAGCTAGCCCCAAGAAGCTTATGACCTCAGTTGTATTTCTGGGAGGCTTCCATTCCATCACTGCTTCTATTTTCTTGGGATCCACTCTAATCCCATCAGCTGACACTATGTGTCCAAGGAGTGCAATCTCATTCAACCAAAAGTCACACTTGGACAACTTAGCATACAGCTTCTTTTCTCCCAGGGTTTGCAGAACAATCCTCAAATGCTCATCATGTTCTTCACTGGTCTTGGAATACGCCAAAATATCATCAATAAAGACCACTACGAACCGATCTAGGTATGGATGGAAGATAAGATTCATAAGGTCCATGAATGTTGCTGGTGCATTTATTAGGCCAAAGGGCATCACTAGGAACTCATAATGCCCATACCGGGTCCTGAATGCAGTCTTTGGCACATCTACATCCTTCACCCTCAACTGATGATACCCTGATCTGAGATGAATCTTATAAAATACTCCTGCTCCCTTCAACTGATCAAACAAATCATCAATTCTAGGCAACGGATATTTATTCTTCACTGTCACTTTATTCAACTACCGGTAATCGATGCATAACCTCAAAGTCCCATCCTTCTTTTTCACAAACAGCACAGGAGCTCCCCATGGTGACACACTGGGGCGTATGAACCCCTTATCAAGCAACTCTTGCAACTGAGTTTTCAACTCCCTAAATTCTGTGGGTGCCATCCTATAAGGAGCAATGGAAATGGGTGCTGTACCCGACAGTGTCTCAATAGCAAATTCAACTTCCCTTTCTGGTGGCAAACCAGACAATTCTTCAGGAAACACATCTGGGAAGTCTCTTACTGTGGGTATATCACTCAGGTTTGGCTTAGCCTGCCTAATATCCACCACATGTGCTAGGTAGGCTTCACAGCCTTTTCTCATCAGTTTTCTTGCAATGTGGTCGAGATAACATTGACGTAAAATCATTCCTTTCACCCACAAATGATGATTTCATTACCCTCAGAAGTTTTCAGAGAAATTCTCTTCAATTTGCAATCAACTATTGCCTGATGACGTGACAACCAATCCATTCCCAAAATCACGTCAAACTCGTGGAAGGGCAACTCAATTAGATCTGCCGAGAATTCATACCCCTGAATCCTTAACGGGCAACACTTGTACACTTTGTTCACCACTACACTGTGACCCAATGGATTAGTGACCAGAATGTCTTGGTCACTCTCCCCTACTAATATCCCCCTTTCTACGGGTAGGTTGATGCAGATGTATGAATGAGTGGATCCTGGATCCACCAATGCATGCACAGATGTATTGTAGAGGGAGAATGTACCCCTGATGACGTCCGGGGCATCTTGCTCCTCCTGAGCTCTCATGGCATAGGCTCGCAGTGGTCCGCTCTCGAGCCTCTCTCGCTGCTCGATGCAGGCCTCTGTGATGGTCCCACTGCCTCAGATTTACCAGATTTCCTACCTTTTTGTGGTGCAGGAGTAGGTATGTCTACTTGTGTTGGAGCAGCTGTAGTAGTTCTGCGTGGACAGTTCCTCAACTGATGCCCTGTCGACCCACACCTTAGCGAGCACCGCCACTCTCCAACACTTCTTATGCCATTTCAGACAATGTGGACATGCAGAAGATGCTGGGGCTGGTCCCCTGAACCCCATCCCTGGAGAGCTGCCCACTGATGGTGTGGACTGACCTCTCCTAGGGGTAAACTATGGCCTGGGCCCCTGAGACTGACCCTGACCTTGTGGCTGACCTGAACTCTGTGCAGGTGGATCCTTGAACTTCTTCCCAAATGCAGGAGATGAACTAGACTGACCTGGGCCGCTCTTTTGCTGTCTCTCTCTTCTGGTCTGCTCACTTATTCTTACTTTTTCAACTTTTATTGCAGCTTCCACTAACTTGGTGAAGTCGGTGATTCCCAAGGGATCATAATCTTTATGTTGTCATTTAATCCCTCTTCAAATCTCTTACACCTTTCGGCCTCATTAGGGACTATCTCCCTTCCGTAGCGGCTCAATCTGATGAATTCCTTCTCATACTCGGCCACGGACAGCTGTCTCTGCCTCAGATTAATGAACTCTCTTCTTCTCTCTTCCAGGTATACACTACCCACATATTTCTTCTTGAATTCGGAGAGGAAGAAGTCCCAAGTTATTACTTCTGGCTGTACTTCACTGGACACCGTATCCCACCATTCATATGCATCGTCTTACAACAGAGATACAGCAGCTTATATATTTTACTCTGGAGTGCAGTGGAGTTGTTTTAAAACTCTGACTGTTCTGTTCAACCAATTTTCGGCTGCCACAGAATCATCTTCTCTCTTGCCAAAGAAGTCCACTGCTCCAAATTTTCTTAGTCTTTCCAGGTGTGATTTCTGCTGTGAAGGTGGTGGTGGTGGTGGTGCTGGCATTACCCCAGCCATTTGTTTGAAGAATTCGGCCATTTGCTGGAACATGGCCTATGGAGGCCGAAAGGTGCTTTGCTTGAGCAAAGTGAGCGTGTTCTCCCTATCCCCGCCTCATTTCCAGTAGGTGGAGCATGACTCTCCACTTCTTCCTCAACTGCTCTCTGAGATGTAGGGTCCATATCCTATTCAAAATAACAAAGATAAACAGATCTGCATTAGTGTCACCTCGACTCTTACCAATGCAATGCATGGTATGTGTAACATCCTCACTTTAGCTAGTCCGTACAGTCTACTGTTCCGGTGATCGGTGTCGGTCCGGACAGCTAGAATGTATGGAAAAATATTTAAACTAAAGTGAGGGACTATAATTAACTCAAATATTAATAAGAAAAATTTAGGAAAAATTTTAGAAATCAAATACACTAAGGTTAAACGAGCCGAAACACCAGGGATGGGTAACCCGAAGGGGAAGTGACGGTGAAGGCCGTTAGCGGCCCTAGACCAGGGGGAAAAATTATAAAATAATTTTTGAGACTCCAGAGAAGGGTTATTGAGGTTCTTATGGCATTAGAATGCCAAGAAAATAATTAGAAAAATTTTTCTATCGATACACACAATTTTAGCTCGGTAAGCCAAACAGAGGGCATTTTGGTCATTTCGTCTTCAGAGATGATTTTTGACCAACTTGTCCATTTATGTAAATGAATTATATGACATAAAATGTGAACAAATATTAATCAAAATTGATTTAAAAATAAATAAGAAATGAAAGAAAAATAAACAAGATAATGGGATTTATTACCTCATGCTTATGTAAGCATGAGGCAATTAAAAGTGTATGGGCCAATCAAATTTAAGCAAGACCATTAAAATGAAATAAAATGAGTAAAGAAGGCAGAATTCTAGAAACCAAAAATCAGCTCCCTATCTTCTTCTTCATGCCGCCACTCACCCTTACCCATTCCACCATTAACAACTTTCCATTTCTCATTTTTCTTAGCTTTCTTCCACTAAAAACCCTAATTACCAATACAAAAATTCATTCTATCATCTTGGTGATTATTGTGGGAGCAAAAAGAAAAGGAAACTAAGACCTTGAGCAAGGAGGAAAATCACTCCATTAGAGGTTAGTGACCTAACCTTGTGTATTTCACTTTAAATTCATGTTTAAAGGCTTTAAATTAGTGCAAATGACAAAGGAAATTGGTTAAATACCACTTGTATGCCATCTCTTATTTTTGGCAGCCATGGTTAGGGTTTGATGGTGTTGAGTTTAATGAAGTTAAAAGGGTATTAGGGCTGCCCACAATATGTATTTGTTAAGTAGATTGATGAAATAAAGTAAAAGTGCATGTTTGATAATGTTGAGTTAGGGTTTGGAGTGGGAAATGAGACCTTGATCTTGTGATGAGGGAAGTAGATTTTAATGGTCAATTAGTGACCATTTGGTTTGGTTTGAATAAAAAATGAAGTGAATTGGGTTGTGGGGTTTGAGGTTGGAGTGGCTGCCTTGGGTGACCTGTAGGTGTGGCTATGAGTCGAGCCTGTTTGGACAGCCATAACTTGAATTGTAGAGGTTCAATTGGTGTTTGGCCAATTGGACATAAAACTAGACACATAATGGCACAACTTTGATGAAGAAACCATGCCCAGAAAACCAAACCAACTTGACCAAAAGCTTGCCCTAATTCGGGTGACCTGCACTCTGCCTGGGCAAAATGACCAAATAAACAGTGTTTGGTCATTTGGCCATAACTCAATGTAGAAAGGTCCAATTGACCTGAAATTTTACCAGAAACAAGGTGGCATATAGACCAACAACTTTCATGAAGAAACCTGACCCAAATTATGATCATAACCTAGTCAAATTGCCAACCAAACTTGAGACACCAAATCTGGCAGAATCAGTTTTGCCCAGAATTTTGGAATCTGCCCAATCCGGCCAGTTATGGTGTTTAGGCCATAACTTGAGCTACAAAACTCCAAATGGAGTGATTCAAAAAAAGAAATTCATCTAGACAAAATAAGGAACAACTTTCATGTTGATCACTTTTCCAAAATACCACTGCAAAGGTGACTAATGGAACAGTAAAGTTAAAGCATGAAAACTGAAAATTTTGTCTAATTATCATTAAGCTTAGAGATGGTGTTGGCAACCAATACCAACAAGTTTAAAATGTAAAATGTGGTATGTTGATGATATTTAACCTAATTTACCTATTGTCAATGCAAAAGTCAACATTTTGGTTGACTAATGAAATGAATAGTGATCATTAAAATTTCAATTTCAAAGAATTACACAAATTAAATGTGTTAAATGCCCTAGTAGTCCTAATGTGATTGGTTTGGATAGGTTGGCATGCCAATAGGGTTCTTAGTAGCGATCGCATATGGCTTCATGCCGTTTCAGATTTCATGGCATCCCATGCCATTCTCAGAACATAATAGCCTTTGGCTATGATAGTGAGTTGTTATACTTGGGTTTAACTCGATAATTATTACAACTTATTAGTCGCTCACACACCGGGAGACACAATGTGACCGATGGTGTGATGGTCTGAGGTACTTAGTACCCTGTGCCAGTTTACCCGTTTATCTAGTCCAGTCAACTAGTATAGGTTACTCGGGCAGTGTTAATAAATCTTACTCAACTTTAATCGAATAATATTGCAATAAATATTTGAAATTTAGTCCACCCAAAAATGTAAACCTACATTCTGCATATTTTATTATATTTTATTTTATTCTATTTTATATTGTCACCACTAAGCAGAATTACTTAGCGCGTCGCTTTTGCCACGCGCAGTAATCGGAGATTTAGCCGGGAGTCCAAAGAGACCGCATACCGGGTGAGCCATCATATCCGCACTCGAGTTCGTGAGTCACCTCACATTGCAAAGGCATTTGGTAGGACATTAGGCCATCCGGGATATTTTGATATTTTATTATTTTGTATTTTGTAAACTTTTGTTATGTACATTATAAACTCATGTACTTATATTTTTGTCAGAATTATCTATGAACTGTGTTCAGAATTAAATATGAGTATTTCTCATTGAACTTGGTGAATATGAGTTGAATGCAAATTTTGGAATACTGAATTGATTTGAGAAATGATTGAGATTGAGATTGTAATTATATTGGGAGTGTTTTTAAACAAAGTGTAAGAACTGCTTTCCAAAATATAGCCAGACTCGCCGCATTTTCTATAAAATTTGCGGTAAATATAGAATTTTTCAAAAATTGTAAATAAATAAATAAAAAGGGATAAATTGAAATTAAAAAATGAATTGATGTTCCGACACACTGAGTGGCATAACTTGCTCGGCTATACTGTAGACGGGTAAGGGGTGTCACAGTATGGACTCAATCTAGGCCCAGAAACGCCTAAACCGTGCTCTGATACCACTAAATGTGACACCCCTTACCCGTCTATAGTATATCCGAGTAAGATATGTCACACAGTGTACCGGAACACTCTATTTTATCTCAATCATTTTTATTCTTCCTTATTTTATTTTTTATCAAAGTTTTGAATACAATTTGTGAAATATAATTCATTTAAGTCATTTAATAAAATTATAATTTATTTGAGGTTCCGAAAATTTTATAGAAAATCCGGCAGAGTACCAGCTAAAAATGGAGAAAATAGTTCTTTGGAACCTGTGAAAAATACTTCCAATAATCATTTTCAATCAATCCCAAACTCCAATATGAAAATCTCAATATGTTTTTCAACAACATTTCCATTTCTCAATCATTCATCTCATGTAATAATCATGTAAACGTCATAAATAAATATTCACTTTTCCATTCACAAACACAATTTCTATTATTTACATGAACATCAAAATACATTACATAAGTTTCAATTACACAAAATAAAATAAAAGTTAGTTACAAAATACCAAAATGAAACCTAGTGTCCTACCAATGCACTAAAGATGGTGAGGTGACACGGACACTATGCAGAGCTGCAGGAGGTCTCACCCAGTCTGTGGTCTACCGGGCTCTCAGTCAGGATCTCTAGAACCTACGCGTGGCAAAAGCAACGCGCTAAGCAATAATGCTTAATGGTGCCAATAATATAATAAAAAGAAATAACAGAAAATAAATATGCAGTGAATGTATTAATGTCTCATTGTAATATATTTTCTTGGAATATTTGTAGTAATACTTATTTTGTACTGGTTATATTCATTATTTCATTACATTTATCCACTTTCATTTTTTTTTGGTTGCCAAAGTAACCTATACTGGACGACTGGACTGGATAAACGGGTAAATTGGCACTGGGTATCTAGTACCTCGGGCCGTCACACCATCGGTCACATATGCATCTCCCGGCAATGTACAGCCTAATAAGTCAGAATGACAATAGGAACAAGGCCAAATATTAACACAATGTCAGAATGGCTAGAAGCCATGAAATCACAGAATGGCATAATGCCATGTGTAATACAGCTAACTGAACCCTATTGCCATGCCAAACTATCCAAACCAATCTTGTTAGGTATACTTGGGCATTTGATACTTTTGAATTTTGTAATTTTTGAATTTCAAGCTTTGGTGTTACTATTCACTTCATTAGTCAACAAAAATGTTGACTTTTGCATAGAAAATAGGTACATTGGTTTTAACACTCCCAACATACCGCATTTTGCATTCAAAACTTGTTGGCATTAATCACCAATACCTTTTCTAAGCTTAACACTAATGGAGCAAAATTTTCAGTTTTCATACCCTAACTTTACTGTTCCATTAGTTACTGTTGTAGTGGGAATTTGAGAAAATGATAAACATGAAAGTTGTTCCTTATTTTGTCTAGTTGAATTTCTTTTTTTGAATCACTCCATTTGGAGTTTTGTAACTCAAGTTATGGTCCAAAAACAACAACTGGCCGGATTGAAAAATTTCAAAACTGACCATATCTATAGTGCAGTGAACAGTGACTGCAACTACCATGTTGAATAATTTCTGGTCATAATTTGGGGTAGGTTTCTTCATAAAAGTTGTTGGTCTATATCTTAACTTGTTTCTGTAAAAATTTCAGGTCAATTGGGCCATTCTACAATGAGTTATGGCCAAATGAATAATCACTGTTCATTTGGTCATTCTGCAGAATCTGGTTGCAGGACATCCGGATTGGGCCAAGTTTTTGGTCCACTTGCTTTGGTCTTTTGGGCATGGTTTCTTCACCAAAATTGTGCTATTATGTGTCTAGTTTCATGTCCAATTGGCTAAACACCAATTGAATCTACACAACCAAAGTTATGGCTGTCCAAACAGGCTGGACTCACAGCCACACCTGCTGCTCTCACTAGGCAGCTACACTAATCCTAAATCCTATCACTAAACACACTTCAATTCTTGTTTACAAATACCCAAATGGTCACTAATTGACCATTAAAATGTTCCTACACCATTATAGGAGCAAAACTCCAATTTACTCAAAACCCTAAATTTTCAATTTCTCTGCTTTTCCATTAACCTACAATTCAATGAGGTAAATATTAAGTTCATATCAAGGGCAGCTTATATACTCATTTAATCCAAAGAAATCATCAAAAATCTAATAAATCCATGGCTACCAAAAATATAAAGTGAGTACATCAAAGGTTTTCATTTGAATTTCTTATAAATTTCAAGTTAAATCAACTTTCTAATCATGAATTTAAACTTTCTAGTCATGAATTTAAAGAGAGAGGAAAATATTGGACACTAACCTTATTAAAGCTCCCACTTGAGCTTGTCAATCTTAAAAATTTCTCCCTCTAATGGCTGTCTAAATATGATTTAGGGTGTGAGGATAAATTTTAGTGAAGTGAGGATTAGGTTTTATGGTGAAAAGGGTGAGGTTTTAGCAAGAAAAAGAGAAAGTTTTAATGGAGATAGTGAGGCAAGAGAGGCTGCCAGAAATTGAAGGAGATTAGCAGAAATTTTTTTCAATTTTTAACTCTTTTTTTGTGCTTTTTAATTGATTTAAAGGTGCTTGTTGGAAGTTGATTGGTGGAGCTCTTTTAAAGACATCATATGATGTCATAATTAAGTATTTTCCTTCATTTTCTTTTCTTCTTTTCTCTACTCATTTTCAATTCAATATTTTAGCAATATTTATTCACATTTTATGTTATAATAATTATTTACTTAGCTGGACAAGTCGGCCAAAAATCACCTCTGAAGGCGAAATGACCAAAATGCCCTCCGTTTGGCTTAACGGGTCAAAATTGTCTGTACCGATTGAAAAATTTTTCTAAATATTTTCTTGGCATTCTAATGGCATAGGAACCTCAATGACTCTTCTCTTGAGTCCCAAAAATTATTTTATGAATTTTTCCCCTGGTCTAGGGCTCCTAGTTGTGATAACCGCAGCTTCCCACTAGGTTACCCATCGCTAGGGCACCGGCTCATTTAACTTGGTTGTATTTTATTTCTAAAATTTTTCCTAAATTTTTCTTATTAATATTTGAGTTAATTATGGTTCCTCACTTTAGTTTAAATATTTTTCCGAACGTTCTAGCCGTGCGACCGACATCGGTCACCGAGCGAGAACGCATTTGGTTGCTACAGGGAGGGTGTTACATGTCCATTTTTGGCAGCCATGAACCCTTGTTGAGCTTGAGTTATTTTTACTTCTAATGAATTAAAATGAAGGTTGATTGATTCAAATGAAAGTTAGAGTAAGTTTGTGCACAAGTATGTACATGTAGTGTTTAGATTAAAGGTGTGAAATGGAACCTTGAAGCCTTGAGCAAACTGCCATGTTTAGCAGCCCCTAATAGCATGAATTTGTGTGTGAATATATGGTTATTAATGATATATGTTAATGTCAATTTGTGGGCAGCAAGTGTAAGTGATGTTGAAGTATGAATATGTTGAAGTATATGTGTAATATTAACATTGAAGTATGTTGAATTTTGGTGGAAGTGAATGTTGAACTTAATGATGGATTGTGTGCATTGAGCACTTGAACATTCTGCCCAGAATTGTTGCTGAAATTGTGTACAATATATGTATAGAAGTTTTATTGATTGAATATTGTAGTAATGAGGAGGAGGAGGAACATTAAATTGGAAGTGTATGAGCTTTGTGCAGGTTGTGTATTGAAGGCAGCACCTAACTGAGGCTATAAGTGCCAAACTATGAACCCAATTGGTATGAGGCCAATATGGGGTGAAACTAGACACCAAATAGGCCAACTTTCATGTAGAAAGGTTGCCAAAATTCTACCTAGAAACTGACCTTCAAAAGTGACCAAATCCGGATTAGTGCATTTGAGGCCTGAAAATTGACCATTTGGGCAGTAGTTAGTATTTAGGCCATAACTCACTCAAAACAAGTCCAATTGTCCTGAAATTTTGACCATGAATAGATAAGACCTATATCTAAAAGTCTTATGAAGATACCAAAGCCCAGAAATGACCAGAACCAAGTCAAATGGCCTACACAAGTTTGGGCACAAAAACTGCCGAACCAAAAGTGACCTAAAATTTGACCAAATTGTGAACTAAAAGTGCAATCTGTCCAGCTTTAGCAAATTGACCATATCTTAGTCGGAATGACCTGAAATTTTGCCTCGCCTGCAATAAGACATAGAGCTACAATTTTGCTTCTTTGACCAGAAGCTAAAAACCAAGGGAAATAGGACTTTAAGCTAGACCAATCTAGCACACAAAAATTGAGAATTTGACATTTTGCATACAATGATGCTTGAAGCATTTTGGCAATGAATGCCAACTTGTAAAAATGGTAAATTGCACTATATTGGTAGCATATTGAGATATAAATTGTTACATATTGATGCTAGAAACAACTTACCTATATTACCTAAAAAGGACAACATATGCATTGACTTGTGAATTATATAATAGTTAGTAAACTCCAAAAATTGAAGAATTAAACAATTAATTAATAATGTGCCCTAGTTTGCCTAGTTGACTAGTATGGATAGGTTGGCATGCCAATAGGATTCTGACAAATTGCTCAGAAATGGCTTTATGCCATACTGTGTTTTTACGGCCTATTATGCCGCACTGTGACTTTAATAGCCTACGACTATACATATTGTGTATTTATTTTTGGCTTATCGCCAGATTGACTATATGGCTTTTTAGCCATGCTATTTGCACACCGGGAGATACTTTGTGACCGATGGTGTGACGGCTCGAGGTACTAGGTACCTCGCCAAGATATCCGCTTATCCATCTGTCAAGATATAGGCTACACGGGCAGTAATTCAAGTACTATTAAATTCAAATACCTAAATCCAATCTACTGACATACAGCACCACCAAAAATTTGTAAACACTTTATTTACTTTATTTTAGTGTATATTTCTTTACATTTGGCACCACTAAGCAAAATTGCTTAGCGCATTGCTTTTGTAACGCGTAGGTATTGGAGACACAACTGGGGAGCCCAGCAGACCTACTACCGGGTGAGACATCAGATTTGTACAGGAGTCCAGAGTCATCTGCATTGCATTGCATACATGGTAGGACTTAGGATATCTTGTATTTTGTACTTTTGTTGTATATTTGAAATTTGGCCTTGTATTTTGTAATATTATAAAAGCTTTAAAGTTTGCAATATTTTGTACATATTAAATAAGATGGAGATTTTCTGTATATATTTAAATTATTATGGACTGTATTATGGAACTGTTTAATGACTGTAAAAGTCTATTGACTTTATTGAGAAATAGAGACTGTGAAATATTTGAGATTTTGATATCATAATATGAAACTGTTTTCAACAGGTTGGAAGGACAGTTTGTCCTAATTATAGACGGCACCTTGCCAAATTTTTATTACCAATCTTGAAACACTGATTTTAACAAAGTATGACAATAGTATCAACATGATATGAATATTATGTAAATGACTTCTTAAAATCAAATTGAGTTCAAGAAATGAGATAATCACAGACTAGGTGTTCCGGCACGCCGTGTAGCATGCCTTGCTCGGCTACACTGTAGACGGGTGAAGGGTGTTACATTTAGTGGTATCAGAGCACGGTTTAGGCGTTTTTGGACCTAGATAGATTGCACATCATGCATTGCATTGTAAGTGTTAAGATGACTCTAATGCAGATCTTTTGATTTGTTTTGTTATTTTGATCAGAATATGGACTCCACATCACAGAGAGCGGCCAATGAGGAAGTGGAAAGTCATGCTCCATCTATGACTGAACCAGGAGACAGGAGGGAACCTATTCCACCAGTACCAAATGCATCAACCACATTTCAGCAAATGGCTGAGTTCTTTAGACAGATGGCAGGAGTTATGCCACCACCACCACCTCCACATCAAAAATCTCATATGGAGAGACTCAGGAAGTTTGGAGCAGTGGACTTTCTGGGCAAAAGAGAAGATGATTCTATCACAGCTGAAAACTGGTTGGACAGAACTGGAAGAGTCTTGAAACAACTTCATTGTACTCCAGAGTAGAATTTGGAAGCTGCTGTATACTACTGAAGGATGATGCATACTAGTGGTGGGATAGAGTAACTAGTGAGGTGCCACCAGAACAGATAACTTGGGATTTCTTTCTCACTGAGTTCAGAAAGAAGTATGTGGGCAGTGTATACTTGGAAGAGAAGAGAAGGGAGTTTATTACCCTATGCCAGAGACAGCTGACAGTGGCTGAATATGAAAGAGAATTTGTCAGACTGAGCCGCTATGGGCGGGAAATAGTCCCTAATGAGGCAAAGAGATGCAAGAGATTTGAGGAAGGACTCAATGATAACATTAAAGTAATGATTACAGCTTTGGGGATTACAGAGTTTGCCAAGTTAGTGGAAGCTGCACTGAAGGTTGAAAAAGTTAGAATGAATGAGCGTAATGTATGGGACAGATAGAAAAGAGGTCGTGGTCGACCGTACATCTTCTGCCCCTAGCAAGAAATTCAGAGGTTTGCCTACTCAGAGTTTTAGTAGAGGACCAAGTTAGGGTCAGTCACAGAGGCCCAAATCTCAGTTTGCACTAAGGAGAGGCCAGTCCACCCCTTCAATGGCTAGCTCTCCAGGGACAGAGTACAGGGGACCAGCCCCAACGGTATCTGTTGCTTGCCCACATTGCCAAAAATGGCATAAGGGTGAATGTTGGAGGATGACGGGTGCATGTTTACGGTGTGGATCTACAGATCACCTAGTCCGAGATTGTCCACGTAGAACTGCTACATCCACTCCGGTATCAACTGATAGGCCTGCCCCTCAAGCTCCAAGGGGTAGAAGGCCGGGTAAGGCTGAGGCAGCCGGTACTTCACAAAAACCTGTGTCAGAGTCTGTGGAGAGAGCAGAAGGCAGAAAACCAGCCAAAGCCTATGCTATAAGGGCACAGGAGGAACAGGATGCTCCAGATGTTATCAAGGGTAATGCTCCTCCTTTATAATACTTCTGTGCATGCATTAGTGGATCCTGGATCTACTCATTCATATATTTGTATCAAGCTGCCCGTAGAAAAGGGAATACCAGTGGAGGAAAGTGACCAAGACATCCTGGTCACAAATCCGCTAGGCCACAGTGTGGTAGTAAACGAGGTGTATAAGGGCTGTCCATTGAAGATTCAAGGGAAAGAGTTCTTAGCAGACTTAATCGAATTGCCTTTCCATGAGTTTGATGTGATTTTGGGAATGGACTGGTTATCCCATTATCAGGCAATAGTAGATTGTAAATTAAAGAGAATCTCTCCAAAACCACGAGAATGAAGAAATAATAGTTGTGGGTGAAAGGACAGATTTCTTGTCCAATGTCATCTCAGCTACAGTTGCAAGGAGATGGTTGAGAAAAGGGTGTGAAGCCTATCTGGCGCACGTGGTTGACACTAGGCAGGGTAAACTTAACTTATCTGACATACCCACAGTAAGGGATTTCTCTGAGGTGTTTCCAGAGGAATTGCCTAGTTTACCACCAGAAAGGGAAGTTGAATTTGCTATTGAGATTATGCCGGGTACAGCTCCAATTTCAATTGCTCCATATAGGATGGCACCTGCTGAATTGAAAGAGTTAAAAATCCAGCTACAAGAATTACTAGACAAGGGGTTCATACGCCCCAAAGGTGTCACCGCGGGAGCTCGATCGCTTGTAAAGAAGAAAGATGGGACACTGAGGTTATGTGTTGACTACCGGCAATTAAACAGAGTAACAGTGAAGAACAAGTATCCATTGCCTAGAATTGACGATCTGTTTGATCAGTTGAAGGGAGCCGGTGTGTTTTCTAAGATTAATCTCAGATCAGGGTATCATCAGCTAAGGGTTAAGGATACATATGTGCCTAAGACTGCATTTAGAACCCGGTATGGGCATTATGAATTCCTGGTGATGCCATTTGGGTTAACAAATGCTCCAGCAGCATTCATGGACCTTATGAATCGTATCTTCCATCCATACTTAGATCGGTTCGTAGTGGTCTTCATTGATGACATCCTGGTGTATTCCAAGGATAAAGCAGAATATGATGAGCATTTGAGAATTGTTCTGCAGAATCTAAAAGAGAAGAAATTGTATGCTAAATTGTCCAAGTGTGAGTTCTGGTTGAATGAGATTGCATTCCTTGGACATGGAGTATCAGCTGAAGGGATTAGAGTGGATACCAAGAAGATTGAAGCAGTGATGGAATGGAAGGCTCCCAGAAATACAACTGAGATCAGAAGTTTCTTGGGGTTAGCTGGATATTATAGAAGATTTGTAAAGGGATTTTCCCTGATAGCTGCTCCAATGACCAAATTACTGCACAAGAATATGAAATTTCACTAGAATGACAAGTGTCAAGCCAGTTTTGAGAGGCTGAAGGCTATGTTGATAGATGCACCAGTGTTAACACAGCCAATGTCTGGAAAAGACTTTGTAGTCTACAGTGATGCCTCACACAATGGGTTAGGGTGTGTACTCATGCAAGAAGGGAAAGTGGTCGCATATGCTTCCAGGCAGTTAAGGCCATATTAAAAGAATTACCCTACTCATGATTTAGAGTTAGCAGCAATTATCTTCGCATTAAAGATATGGAGGCATTACTTGTATGGAGAAAAATGCTACATATACACAGACCATAAGAGTCTGAAGTATCTGCCAACCCAGAAGGAACTTAATTTGAGACAGAGGCGATGGATTGAATTCCTGAAAGATTATGATTGTGTGATTGACTACCATCCTGGGAAGGCAAATGTAGTCGCTGATGCTTTAAACAGAAAATCTATTGTGGCATTAAGATCTCTGAATGCCCAACTATCCTTAACTCATGATGGAGTTATTTTGGCTGAGTTGCAAGTGAAGCCGAATCTGTTACAACAGATACAGGATGGGCAGAAGACAGATGAGAAATTAATGGCTGTTATGGGCAAAATCACTAAGGGGAAGGAAACTGAATATGAAGTGAAAGAAAATGGGTGCCTGTACTATACAGATAGAGTATGTGTACCAGATGATAAAGAGTTGAAAACCAGTATTCTGAAAGAAGTACATAATAGTGTTTATGCTATGCACCCAGGAAGCACAAAAATGTACCATGACCTGAAACTCCAATACTGGTGGCCAGGTATGAAGAAGGACATAGTTGACCATGTAACTAGATGCTTGACCTGTCAACAAGTCAAAGCAGAACATCAAGTTCCATCAGGTTTGTTACAGCCCATAAACATACCTGAATGGAAATGGGACCGAGTCACTATGGACTTTGTCAGTGGTCTACCTGTCACTCATAAGAAGCATGATGCAGTATGGGAGATTGTAGATAGGTTAACCAAATCAGCACATTTTCTGCCAGTTAGAACTGACTACTCACTGGAAAAGCTAGCAGAATTGTACATCAGTGAGATAGTTAGACTACATGGAATTCCACTTTCCATTATATCTGATAGAGACCCGAGGTTTACATCTAGATTTTGGAAGAAATTACAAGAATCCTTGGGCACACAACTCCATTTTAGTACGGCTTTTCATCCTCAGACGGATGGACAGTCAGAAAGAATAATCCAGGTAAATTTTGAAACTCATTGAGTTATTGTAAACAATAATTGAACTGATAATGATAATAATAACCGAATCTATGTGATAGGTCCTCGAGGATATGCTGAGAAGTTGTGTTAATGAGTTTGAGAGAAGTTGGGACAGATACCTTCCACTGGCAGAATTTGCATATAACAATAGCTATCAAGCTATCATACAGATGACACCCTATGAAGCACTGTATGGGAGAAAATGCAGAACACCTGTATGTTGGACTGAATTGGGTGAAGATAAGCTAGTGGGGCCAGACCTGATAAAACAGACAGAGGAAAAGGTGAAACTGATAAAGGCCAATTTGAAAGTTGCCTCAGACCGACAGAAATCTTATGCTGACTTGAGGAGAAAAGACATTGAGTATGAAGTTGGCGAGAAGGTATTTCTCAAAGTATCATCGTGGAAAAAAGTGTTGAGATTCGGGAAAAAGGGAAAATTAAGCCCTAGGTTTATTGGCCCATATGAACTTATTGAACGTGTGGGACCAGTAGCCTACCGATTAGCCTTACCACCTGAGCTGGATAAGATACATAATGTGTTCCATGTCTCGATGCTCAGAAGATACAGATCAGATCCTTCACATGTCATCTCAGCAGAAGAAATTGTGGTACAACCTGACCTGACATATGAAGAAGAACCAATTAAAATCTTGGCACGAGAGGTAAAAGAGCTCAGAAATAAGACAATTCCACTAGTGAAAATCCTATGGAGACACCACAACACGGAAGAGGCAACATGGGAGAGCGAGGGGACAATGGGACAACAGTTCCCTTAGCTCTTCACATCAGGTAAATTTCGAGGATGAAATTTTTATTTAGAGGGGAAGAGTTGTAACATCCCCATTGCACGTGTTCTGTACGTTCTGTTGCTCCAATAGTCAAATAACAGTCCAGGCAAGTCAGTATATCTAGAACTACACTTCGGTGATGGTGAACAGACATATAATGATGAAATAAATAAAAAAAAATACAAGAAAAATCAAACAAAAATAAAAGAGAGAAAACAAAGCTAAGTTAAACGAGCCGGCACCGTAGCGATGGGTGACCGCACCGGGAAGGCCGTTGCCGACCCCGGGACCGCAGGGAACCCTCGAAATTTAATTTTGAGACATAGATAAAGGTTTATTGAAATGTAATTGACACTAGAAATTTCAAAGAAAAATTAATAAATTAGTACAAAGAAAAAATGAAAAATTAAGAAACAGACAAAAATCGGTGTTACCGAAAAATCGGGAATGTAACCCGAAGTGGGGTATTTTGGTCAATTGACACCTAGAGTTGGCTTTTGACCTAAATTTCCATTAAAAATAAATGATATTACACTTTATAAATGTCATGAAAAATTAAATGGTGACACATTATGTAAATAGTGAAATAATTAAGCTAAAGGTGCAAATAATAAAAGTTTAACTAATTAAACAATTAGTTTAGAGTTAGTGCTCCACTAACTCAATCCTTGGGACATTATCTAAGACATTAGTGGGCAGAACCCACTTCTTCTTCACCAAAACACAAACCAGCCGAAACAAAACCTCCATGGAAGTCCACCATGGCCAAACTTCCTCCCTCAACATGCACCATTGATCAAGCCCTCATTTTTACTTGCTTCCTTCATTAAAGCTTACTTATTCACCTTGGGGAAGATATTGGCAACAAGAAAAACTAAATTTGGTGAAGTTTTGATAAGCATCAAAAGTTGTAAGTGTCCAAAATCCCTCCCTTGCTTTGGTAAAGCTTGTGTTTAGGTTGAGGTGAGTGTTTTGGTGAAGAGAAATGAAAGAAATAGTGAGAAATGAATTTGTCCATTTTTGGCAGCCATGAACCCTTGTTGAGCTTGAGTTATTTTTACTTCTAATGAATGAAAATGAAGGTTGATTAATTCAAATGAAAGTTAGAGTAAGTTTGTGCACAAGTATGTACATGTAGTGTTTAGATTAAAGGTGTGAAATGGAACCTTGAAGCCTTGAGCAAACTGCCATGTTTGGCAGCCCCTAATAGCATGAATTTGTGTGTGAATATATGGTTATTAATGATATATGTTAATGTCAATTTGTGGGCAGCAAGTGTAAGTGATGTTGAAGTATGAATATGTTGAAGTATATGTGTAATATTAACATTGAAGTATGTTGAATTTTGGTGGAAGTGAATGTTGAACTTAATGATGGATTGTGTGCATTGAGCACTTGAACATTCTGCCCAGAATTGTTGCTGAAATTGTGTACAATATATGTATAGAAGTGTTGTTGATTGAATATTGTAGTAATGAGGAGGAGGAGGAACATTAAATTGGAAGTGTATGAGCTTTGTACAGGTTGTGTATTGAAGGCAGCACCTAACTGAGGCCATAAGTGCCAAACTATGAACCCAATTGGTATGAGGCCAATATAGGGTGAAACTAGACACAAAATAGGCCAACTTTCATGTAGAAAGGTTGCCAAAATTCTGCCTAGAAACTGACCTTAAAAAGTGACCAAATCCGGATTAGTGCATTTGAGGCCTGAAAACTGACCATTTGGGTAGCAGTTAGTCTTTAGGCCATAACTC
This sequence comes from Hevea brasiliensis, assembly GCF_030052815.1. Taxonomy (NCBI): domain Eukaryota; kingdom Viridiplantae; phylum Streptophyta; class Magnoliopsida; order Malpighiales; family Euphorbiaceae; genus Hevea; species Hevea brasiliensis. Next base: position 54,751,035 of record NC_079499.1, read on the forward strand.
ACTCAAAACAGGTCCAATTGACCTGAAAATTTGACCATGAATAGCTAAGACCTATATCTACAAGTCTTATAAAGACACCAAAGCCCAGAAATGACCAGAAACAAGTCAAATGGCTTGCACAAGTTTGGGCACAAAAACTGGCGAACCAAAAGTGACCTAAAATTTGACCAAATTGTGCACTAAAAGTGCAATCTGTCCAGCTTTAGCAAATTGACCATATCTTGGTCTACACAACTCGGAATGACCTAAAATTTTGCCTCGCGTGAAATAAGACATAGAGCTACAATTTTTCTTCTTTGACCACAAGCTAAAAACCAAGGGAAATAGGACTTTAAGCTAGACCAATCTAGCACACAAAAATTGAGAATTTGACATTTTGCGTACAATGATGCTTGAAGCATTTTGGCAATGAATGCCAACTTGTAAAAATGGTAAATTGCACTATATTGGCAGCATATTGAGATATAAATTGTGACATATTGATGCTAGAAACAACTTACCTATATTACCTAAAATGGTCAACATATGCATTGACTTGTGAATTATATAATAGTTAGTAAACTCCAAAAATTGAAGAATTAAACAATTAATTAATAATGTGCCCTAGTTTGCCTAGTTGACTAGTATGGATAGGTTGGCATGCCAATAGGATTCTGACAGCTGTTCTGTAAATGGCTTTATGCCATACGGTGTTTTTATGGCCTATTTTGTCGCACTGTGACTTTAATAGCCTACGGCTATACATATTGTGTATTTATTTTTGGCTTATCGCTAGATTGACTATATGGCTTTTTAGCCACGCTATTTGCACATCGGGAGACACTTTGTGACCGATGGTGTGACGGCCCGAGGTACTAGGTACCCTGTGCCAGTATATCCGTTTATCCAGTCTGGTCAGTATATAGGCTACACGGGCAGTAATTCAAGTACTATTAAATTCAAATACCTAAATCTAATCTACTGACATACAGCACCACCAAAAATTTGTAAACACTTTATTTACTTTATTTTAGTGTATATTTCTTTACATTTGGCACCACTAAGCAAAATTGCTTAGCGCGTTGCTTTTGTAACGCGTAGGTATTGGAGACACAAACTAGGAGCCCAAAGCAGACCTACTATCGGGTGAGACATCGATCTGCACAGAGTCCAGAGTCATCTCAGACCGCATTGCATACATGGTAGGACTTAGGATATCTTGTATTTTGTACTTTTATTGTATATTTGAAATTTGGCCTTGTATTTTGTAATATTATGAAAGCTTTAAAGTTTGTAATATTTTGTACATATTAAATAACATGGAGATTTTCTATATATATTTAAATTATTATGGACTGTATTATGGAACTGTTTAATGACTGTAAAAGTCTATTGACTTTACTGAGAAATAGAGACTGTGAAATATTTGAGATTTTGATATCATAATATTAAACTGTTTTCAACAGGTTGGAAGGACAGTTTGTCCTAATTATAGACGGCACCTTACCAAATTTTTATTACCAATCTTGAAACACTGATTTTAACAAAGTATGACAATAGTATCAACATGATATGAATATTATGTAAATGACCTCTTAAAATCAAATTGAGTTCAAGAAATGAGATAATCACAGACTAGGTGTTCCGGTACGCGGTGTAGCATGCCTTGCTCGGGTACACTGTAGACGGGTGAGGGGTGTTACATGGTACGTAGTATGGTGAGCTATACTGATATGCCAATCTCCTTTTGGGGATTTGCATTAAAATCAGCTTTGTATATTCTGAATGGGATTCCATCAAAATCAGTTTCTTCCACACCTTATGAGATACGGCATGGAAGAAAACTAAGTCTTAAGCATGTTAAGATTTGGGGTTGTCCAGCTTATTTAAAAAAGCTGAACACTGATAAATTGGAAACCAGATCAGAAAAAGGTTGATTTGTTGGATATCCAAAAGATAGTTTTGGATATTATTTTTATTTGCCTACTTCACAAAAGGTTATGATAAGTAGAGATGCCACATTTCTTGAACAACAGTTTGTTCAAGAAGGAGGCAATGGAAGGCAAATAGAGTTAGAAATGGAGAATTCTATCCAACCAATAGATCAGATGGATATAGATCCATCTAGTCAACCTACACCCATTGATGAAACATCTACAGATGTTCCTCGTAGAACAACAAGGGTATCTCACCCACCAGTGAGATATGGTTTCCTTCATGAAGAAGAACAAGAGTTGTCTACTCATGAAGAAGTAGATCATGGAGATGATCCACTCACTTATGAAGAAGCTATATCAGATATAGACTCTTCAAAATGGATTGATGCTATGAAATCCGAGATTGACTCCATGTATAAGAATCAAGTTTAGGATCTTGTTGACCCACCTAAAGGTATTGTACCTATAGGAAACAAATGGGTTTTCAAAAAGAAAATTGGTTCTGATGGAAAGGTAGAGACCTATAAGGCAAGGCTAATAGCGAAAGGGTTTCGCCAAAGGCAAGGAATCAACTATGAGGAGACTTTCTCGCCTGTTGTGTAACACCCTCCCCGTAACAACTCCGTACATTCTACTTTTCCGGTGACCGGTGTCGGTCCGGATAGCTAGAACTTCCGGAAAAATATTTAAACTAAAGTCAGGAACCATAATTAACTCAAACATTAATAAGAAAAATTTAGTAAAAATTTTATAAATAAAATACAACTAAGTCAAGTGAGCCGGTGCCCAAGCGATGGGTAATCAGAGGAAAGTTGCGGTTCTCGCAACGAGGAGCCCTAGACCCGGGGGAAAAATTATAAAATAATTTTTGGGACTCCAGAAAAGGGTTATTGAGGTTCCCATGGCATTAGAATGCCAAGAAAATACCTAGAAAAATTTTTCAATCGGTACAGCCAATTTTGACCCGTTAAGCTAAACAGAAGGCATTTTGGTCATTTCACCTTCAGAGGTGATTTTTGACCGACTTGTCCAGTTAAGTAAATAATTATTATGAAATAAAATATGAATTAATATTGATGAAAAATGAATTGAAAGTTAGTAGTGATGAAAAGAAAAGAAAAATACAATATATGCAAATTATGACATCAATGTGATGTCATTTAAAATTGGCCACCAATCACATTTAAACTATCATTTATCTAACTAATAAAAGAGGTAAATAAAGACCAAGGAAGACCAAAAAAACGTGAGCAGCCTCTTCTTCCATAACAGCCACACCAAAAGAAAGAGAGAGAGAAAGAAAGAGAGACCTCCATTGATGTTCACTCCAAACCTTCAATTTCCTCTTCAATTCACCCTAAAACCCTAGAAACCCTTCACTAAAATTTACCCTAGCAACTTGCTAAAGCTTTTGGCAGCCAAGAAGGAGAAAGAAAGTGAGGTTTAAGGGCTTGGAAAATTCTGCCACTTGAGGTTAGTGCATATATGTAGTTAAAGTTCATTAATTCCATGATTTAGGCTTGTAATGACTTAGAAATTGTGAAATAATGAAGCAAATTCATATGTATGCCCACCCAAGAATTTTGGCAGCCCTAATAGAGGAATGTTAATGATTGTTTTAATGGACTTAAAGTGGGCTATATATCAAGTTTAAACCATGTGTGTATGTGATTATTGAAGGAGCTAGTAATTAAGGTGTTGTGAAAACCTATAATGGAACTAGGGTTTTGAAAGATGAAAATGTGATTTGGCTTAGGGAATTGTTAGAGAACTTGTTAATGGTCAATTAGTGACTATTTTAGGTATGTTGAGCACAATTTGGACTGAAAAATGGTAGGGCAAAGTCAAGGTATAAACTGCCCTAGGACAGCAAAGATAGGGACTGAAAATTCAGTCCCTTTGCACAGCCATAACTTGGGCTGTGTTAGTCCAATTGGTGTTTGGCCAATTGGACATGAAACTAGGCTTATAATGGCACATTTTTGCTGAAGAAACCATGCCCAAAAGACCAAAGCAAGAGGACCAAAACTTGGCCCCAATCCGGATACCCTGCACTGAATTCTGCAGAATTGACCAAATGAACAGTAACTGTTCATTTGGCCATAACTCACTGTAGATTTGGTCAATTGACCTGAAATTTTTACAGCAACAAGTAAAGACATAGACAAACAACTTTCATGAAGAAACCTACCCCAAATTATGACCAGAACCTAACCCAAATGGCAGTGGCAGCCACTGTTCAAACCTGCAACTCTGCAGATTTTGATTTGAGCAGCCATGTTTGGATGGCTATAACTCTCTCTAGAAAACTCGGATTTAGGCGATTCTTGAACCGATGGAAACCTAAGGCATAGTATAACATTTCATATGAAGAAAGTTAGACCAAATTATGAACTTAACTTGGTCAAATTACTGACCAAAGTTGGACCAAAATCTGCCAAAACCCAAAAGTGCAGCATGAGCGATTGCGTGAGCAGAAACTTATTTTGGCCATAACTTGAGCTACAAAACTCCAAATGGAGTGATTCAAAAAAAAATTCAACTAGACAAAATAAGGAACAACTTTCATGTTTTACATTTCTTCAAATTCCTACAATGATGATGTCCAATGGAATAGTGAAGTTGACTCACCAAAACTGAAAATTCTGCTTGTGTGGGTTTACACTTTGAAATGGTATTAACACTTAATGCCAACAAGTTTTAAACACCAAATGTGGTATGTTGGGGGTGCCAAAGTCAATGTACATATTTTCTATCCAAAAGTCAACATTTTTGTTGACCAATGAGGTGAATAGTGACACCAAAACCAAAAATTGGCAATTTTGCCAAAATGACCTAAGCTTTGAGAAAGTGACCAAAACCAACAAGTTTTAAATGCAAAATGTGGTACATTGGGAGTGTTAAAACCAATGCACCTATGTTCTATGCAAAAGTCAACTTTTTGTTGACTATTGAAGTGAATAGTGACATAAAAACTTGAAATTCAAAAATTGAAGAATTCAAAAGTATCAAATGCCCTAGTAGGCCTAATGTGATTGGTTTGGATAGGTTGGCATGCCAATAGGGTTCTGATAGCAGTACTGCGTATGATGTATGGCTTCATTGCCATTCTGTGATGTGATAGCCTATGGCTATACTGATTATGATGTTTTACTTGGCTTTATGCCTTATTGCTTATATGGCTTATTAGCCATTCTATTGCACACCGGGAGACACATTGTGACCGATGGTGTGACGGCCCGAGGTACCTGGTACCCAGTGCTAGTTTACCCGTTTATCCAGTCCGGTCAATTTGTATAGGTTACTTGGGCATGGAAAAGTATAACTGTAAATGAACTGATTGTTAAAGAAAATACGAAAATTAAATATCAGGAATAATTACGATAGAATACAAAGAAACTCAAGATCATGAAGAAAATAATTAATGAAATGCATGAAGAAGTTAATATCATAAAACGTAATTAGCCCTCGACTAAATATTAAGTTGGCAATTATTCAGTTCTTATGAACGCAATGGCTAAGAAATTATGATTTTTATTTGTTTATTATTTCTTTATACTTTATTATTTGCACCACTAAGCTTTATGCTTAGCGCGTCGCTTTTGCAACGCGTAGGTACTGAGGATACTGATCGAGAGCCAATAGACCAAAGATTGGGTAAGTCCATCCTGCAGTTTTGCATAGTGTCTGTGTCACCTCACCGTCTGCAGTGCATTGGTAGGACACTAGGTGTCATTTTGGTATATTGTAATAAATTTTATTTTCCTTTGTATAAACGAAACTTATGTAATGTATTTTGATTTTCATGTAAATAATGAAAATTTGTGTTTGTGAATGGAAAGGTAAATATTGATCTGTGACTGTTTAACGACTATCAAATGAAATGGATGATTGAGAACTGAAATTGAGAAATGTTGTTGAGATGAATGATTGAGAAATGAATGGTTGAGAAATATTGAGATTTTGATATTGGAGTTTGAGAATGGATGAATATGATTATTAGAAGTGTTTTTCACAGGTTCCGAAGAACGGTTTTCTCCATTTTTAGCCGGTACTCTGCCGGATTTTCTTTAAAATTTTCGGAACCTCAAAGTAATAAGAATTTTGATAAATGGCTTAAATAAAGTATATTTCATAAACTATATGCAAAAGCATGATATAAATTAATTAAGGTATATTAGAGAGTGCCGGTACACCGTGTGGCGTTACTTACTCGGGTATACTGTACACAGGTAAGGGGTGTCACATTTAGTGGTATCAGAGCACAGTTTAGGCGTTTCTGGGCCTAGATTGAGTCCATACCATGCATTGCATTTGTAAGAGTCGAGGTGACACTAACGCAGATCTGTTTATCTTTCTTATTTTGAATAGGACATGGATCCTTCATCGCAGAGAGCCGTTGAGGAGGAAGTGGAGAGTCATGCTCCACCTGCAGCAGCTGAGACTGGGGGAGTGAGAGAATCTGCTCTGCCAGCTCAAGCAGAGCCTGCTCAGCCTCCACAGGCCATGTTCCAACAAATGACCGACTTCTTTAGACAAATGGCTGGGGTAATGCCAGTACCACCACCACCACCACCACCACCAGCTCCACAGCAGAAATCACACCTGGAAAGGCTAAGGAAGTTTGGAGCTTTGGACTTCTATGGCAAGAGAGAAGATGACTGCATTGCGGTAGAATTGGTTGAGCAGGCAGAAGAGTACTAAAACAACTCCACTGTACTCCAAAGCAAAACCTGGAAGCTGCCATCTCTTTGCTGCAAGATGATGCTTATGAGTGGTGGGACACCGTGTCCAGTGAAGTGCAGCCAGAAGTTATGACATGGGACTTCTTTCTCTCTGAGTTCAAGAAGAAGTATGTGGGTACTGTATACCTGGAAGAGAGAAGAAGAGAATTTATTAACCTGAGGCAGAGACAGCTGTCAGTGGCTGAGTATGAGAAAGAATTCGTCCGATTAAGCCGCTATGGAAGGGAGATAGTCCCAAATGAAGCTGAAAGATGCAAGAGATTTGAAGAGGGACTAAATGACAACATCAAGATCCAGCTCACTGCCTTGGGAATCACAGAATTCACCAAGATAGTGGAAGCTGCATTAAAAGTGGAGAAAGTGAGAATAAATGAACAAAATAGGAAAGATAGGCAGCGTAAGAGGGAATTTGGACCAGGACAATCAAGTATACCAACTGATAGTAAGAAGTTTAAGGGTCCTAGTTCACAAGATCAGACACAGGGCCACAGAGGCCAGATTGGAATACCTACAGCTAGTTCTCCGGGCGCAATAACAAGGGGATCAACCCCAGTGCCTGAATGTATGCATTGTGGCAGAAGACATAGAGGGGAGTGTCGACTGTTAACTGGGAAGTGTTTCAAGTGTGGGGCTACGGATCATTTCATAAGAGATTGCCCTCAGAGGAGTGGTTCAATAGCTCCGGTACAAGTTGATAGACCTTCCCCTGTAGTTCAAAGGGGTAAAAGATCGGGTAGAGCAGAAACGGCTGATATTTCACAGAAGATTGTTTCTGAGACCGTTGAAAAGCCCGAAGTCAGGGTGACATCACAAGTATATGCAATGGAAGCTCAGGAAGAGCCAAACCCAGACACTGATGAGGCGATACAAGGAAGTGAAGAAACAAGGAGGTAGCAACTCCCCGATTACTTAAGTCAGGTAAATTTCGAGGACGAAATTTAAATTAGAGGGGAAGAGTTGTAACACCCTCCCCGTAACAACTCCGTACATTCTACTGTTCCGGTGACCGGTGTCGGTCCGGACAGCTAGAACATCCGGAAAAATATTTAAACTAAAGTCAGGAACCATAATTAACTCAAACATTAATAAGAAAAATTTAGTAAAAATTTTAGAAATAAAATACAACTAAGTCAAGTGAGCCGGTGCCCAAGCGATGGGTAATCAGAGGAAAGTTGCGGTTCTCGCAACGAGGAGCCCTAGACCCGGGGGAAAAATTATAAAATAATTTTTGGGACTCCAGAAAAGGGTTATTGAGGTTCCCATGGCATTAGAATGCCAAGAAAATACCTAGAAAAATTTTTCAATCGGTACAGCCAATTTTGACCCGTTAAGCCAAACAGAGGGCATTTTGGTCATTTCACCTTCAGAGGTGATTTTTGACCGACTTGTCCAGTTAAGTAAATAATTATTATGAAATAAAATATGAATTAATATTGATGAAAAATGAATTGAAAGTTAGTAGTGATGAAAAGAAAAGAAAAATACAATATATGCAAATTATGACATCAATGTGATGTCATTTAAAATTGGCCACCAATCACATTTAAACTATCATTTATCTAACTAATAAAAGAGGTAAATAAAGACCAAGGAAGACCAAAAAAACGTGAGCAGCCTCTTCTTCCATAACAGCCACACCAAAAGAAAGAGAGAGAGAAAGAAAGAGAGAACTCCATTGATGTTCACTCCAAACCTTCAATTTCCTCTTCAATTCACCCTAAAACCCTAGAAACCCTTCACTAAAATTTACCCTAGCACCTTGCTAAAGCTTTTGGCAGCCAAGAAGGAGAAAGAAAGTGAGGTTTAAGGGCTTGGAAAATTCTGCCACTTGAGGTTAGTGCATATATGTAGTTAAAGTTCATTAATTCCATGATTTAGGCTTGTAATGACTTAGAAATTGTGAAATAATGAAGCAAATTCATATGTATGCCCACCCAAGAATTTTGGCAGCCCTAATAGAGGAATGTTAATGATTGTTTTAATGGACTTAAAGTGGGCTATAGATCAAGTTTAAACCATGTGTGTATGTGATTATTGAAGGAGCTAGTAATTAAGGTGTTGTGAAAACCTATAATGGAACTAGGGTTTTGAAAGATGAAAATGTGATTTGGCTTAGGGAATTGTTAGAGAACTTGTTAATGGTCAATTAGTGACTATTTTAGGTATGTTGAGCACAATTTGGACTGAAAAATGGTAGGGCAAAGTCAAGGTATAAACTGCCCTAGGAGCGGACATAGGGACTGAAAATTCAGTCCCTTTGCACAGCCATAACTTGGGCTGTGTTAGTCCAATTGGTGTTTGGCCAATTGGACATGAAACTAGGCTTATAATGGCACATTTTTGCTGAAGAAACCATGCCCAAAAGACCAAAGCAAGAGGACCAAAACTTGGCCCCAATCCGGATACCCTGCACTGAATTCTGCAGAATTGACCAAATGAACAGTAACTGTTCATTTGGCCATAACTCACTGTAGATTTGGTCAATTGACCTGAAATTTTTACAGCAACAAGTTAAGACATAGACAAACAACTTTCATGAAGAAACCTACCCCAAATTATGACCAAAACCTAACCCAAATGGCAGTGGCAGCCACTGTTCAAACCTGCAACTCTACAGATTTTGATTTGAGCAGCCATGTTTGGATGGCTATAACTCTCTCTAGAAAACTCGGATTTAGGCGATTCTTGAACCGATGGAAACCTAAGGCATAGTAGAACATTTCATATGAAGAAAGTTAGACCAAATTATGAACTTAACTTGGTCAAATTACTGACCAAAGTTGGACCAAAATCTGCCAAAACCCAAAAGTGCAGCATGAACAGTGCACGTGAACAGTAAACTTATTTTGGCCATAACTTGAGCTACAAAACTCCAAATGGAGTGATTCAAAAAAAAAATTCAACTAGACAAAATAAGGAACAACTTTCATGTTTTACATTTCTTCAAATTCCTACAGTAACAGTGTCCAATGGAATAGTGAAGTTGACTCACCAAAACTGAAAATTCTGCTTGTGTGGGTTTACACTTTGAAATGGTATTAACACTTAATGCCAACAAGTTTTAAACACCAAATGTGGTATGTTGGGGGTGCCAAAGTCAATGTACATATTTTCTATCCAAAAGTCAACATTTTTATTGACCAATGAGGTGAATAGTGACACCAAAACCAAAAATTGGCAATTTTGCCAAAATGACCTAAGCTTTGAGAAAGTGACCAAAACCAACAAGTTTTAAATGCAAAATGTGGTACATTGGGAGTGTTAAAACCAATGCACCTATGTTCTATGCAAAAGTCAACTTTTTGTTGACTATTGAAGTGAATAGTGACGTAAAAACTTGAAATTCAAAAATTGAAGAATTCAAAAGTATCAAATGCCCTAGTAGGCCTAATGTGATTGGTTTGGATAGGTTGGCATGCCAATAGGGTTCTGATAGCAGTACTGCGTATGATGTATGGCTTCATTGCCATTCTGTGATGTGATAGCCTATGGCTATACTGATTATGATGTTTTACTTGGCTTTATGCCTTATTGCTTATATGGCTTATTAGCCATTCTGTTTGCACACCGGGAGACACATTGTGACCGATGGTGTGACGGCAAGAGGTACCTGGTACCCAGTGCTAGTTTACCCGTTTATCCAGTCCGGTCAATTTGTATAGGTTACTTGGGCATGGAAAAGTATAACTGTAAATGAACTGATTGTTAAAGAAAATACGAAAATTAAATATCAGGAATAATTACGATAGAATACAAAGAAACTCAAGATCATGAAGAAAATAATTAATGAAATGCATGAAGAAGTTAATATCATAAAACGTAATTAGCCCTCGACTAAACATTAAGTTGGCAATTATTCAGTTCTTATGAACGCAATGGCTAAGAAATTATGATTTTTATTTGTTTATTATTTCTTTATACTTTATTATTTGCACCACTAAGCTTTATGCTTAGCGCGTCGCTTTTGCAACGCGTAGAGTGCGAGATCTTGATCGAGCCAATAGACCAAAGATTGGGTAAGTCCATCCTGCAGTTTTGCATAGTGTCTGTGTCACCTCACCGTCTGCAGTGCATTGGTAGGACACTAGGTGTCATTTTGGTATATTGTAATAAATTTTATTTTCCTTTGTATAAACGAAACTTATGTAATGTATTTTGATTTTCATGTAAATAATGAAAATTTGTGTTTGTGAATGGAAAGGTAAATATTGATCTGTGACTGTTTAACGACTATCAAATGAAATGGATGATTGAGAACTGAAATTGAGAAATGTTGTTGAGATGAATGATTGAGAAATGAATGGTTGAGAAATATTGAGATTTTGATATTGGAGTTTGAGAATGGATGAATATGATTATTAGAAGTGTTTTTCACAGGTTCCGAAGAACGGTTTTCTCCATTTTTAGCCGGTACTCTGCCGGATTTTCTTTAAAATTTTCGGAACCTCAAAGTAATAAGAATTTTGATAAATGGCTTAAATAAAGTATATTTCATAAACTATATGCAAAAGCATGATATAAATTAATTAAGGTATATTAGAGAGTGCCGGTACACCGTGTGGCGTTACTTACTCGGGTATACTGTACACAGGTAAGGGGTGTCACATGTTGCCATGCTTAAATCAATTAGGATTCTATTAGCAATAGCTACATACTTTGATTATGAGATTTGGCAGATGGATGTCAAAACAACTTTTCTCAATGGATATAATGAAGAAAACATTTTCATGGAACAACCAATAGGTTTTGAATCCCAAGATGGTTCCAAGGTATGCAAGCTAAAACGATCCATTTATGGGTTGAAACAAGCTTCGAGGAGTTGGAACATTCATTTTGATGAAGCCATTAAATCCTTTGGTTTTATCAAAAATGAGAATGAGTCATGTGTATATAAGAAGGTTAGTGACAGTGCTATCACTTTCCTTGTCTTATATGTGGATGACATACTGTTGATGGGTAATGACACAGGTATGTTGACAACTGTAAAGGTATGGTTGTCAAATACATTCTCCATGAAAGACTTAGGGGAGGCAACCTATATTCTTGGGATTCGCATCTATAGAGATAGAGCAAAAAGAATAATTGATTTATCCCAAAGTCTATACTTGGAAAAGGTGTTAAAGAGGTTTAACATGCTTGATTCCAAGAGAGGATTGTTACCAGTGAGACGTGGTATCCATCTTTCTAAAGAGATGTCTCTAAAGACACCTGAAGAAAGGGATAAAATGGCCAGGATTCCATATGCTTCGGCTATTGGAAGTTTAATGTATGCAATGTTGTGTATTAGGCCGATATCACATATGCTGTTAGTTTAACTAGTAGGTATCAATTCAATCCAGGTTTGGAATACTAGATAGCTATCAAGAATATCCTTAAGTACTTGAGAAGAACTAAGGATTTATTATTGATCTATGGAGGTGGAGACTTGCAATTGGATGGGTATATTGATTCTGGTTTCCAATCAGATATCGATGATAGAAAGTCTACCTCTGGGTATGTGTTCATTTGTAATGGAGGTGCAGTCAGTTGGAAGAGTTCCAAACAGAGCACGACTGCAGATTCCACTACTGAGGATGAGTATATTGCTGCATCAGATGCTGCAAAGGAAGCTGTTTGGATAAAGAAGTACGTGATAGAACTTATAGTAGTTCCTTCCATTGAGTCAGCAGTTCCACTACACTGTGACAATAATGGAGCAGTCATAGAGGCTAAGGAACCAAGGTCTCACCAAAAATCCAAACACATAGAAAGGTGCTACCACATTATCAGAGAAATAGTTGGACAAGGCGATGTAGCCATGCAGAAAATAGCATCAGCTGAAAATCCAGCTGATCCATTCACTAAGCCTACATCACAGACATAGCTAGACCGACATCTTGAGAAGATTGGTCTAAGATATTCTAATGAATGGCTCTAGTTCTAGTGGGAGATTGTTAGTAGTATGCCCTAGAGCATATCATTTAGTATGTATCTTGTACATGTTTTTATTAATAAAAGGCATTTCCACTTTTCTGTTTACATAATATATTTATGTGTAATAGAAAAGGTCCATTGATATTTTGTTAGAAATTCTATTCTTAAGTTGTTAAGAATATGAGTGACAGTATTTCTAGCATAAAGTATCATAAATAGGTTCACAATCGTGGATACTTCATAATAGGGACATGACTTATCCAGAAAGATTGTATTCATATTTGTTCCAAAGTTATTTATATGAGATATAAATAAGATGGAATGGTGAGTCTCATGCCATATAACAAACATGATAGGCACTTATACATGACAAGTAGTCCAAACTAGTGACACTTATCACAAGCACATGGAGTTTACTCTTGTCAATGCATTGTCGTAAATCATATCAGTGCATATAATCGTTAGACCTAAGATAGCACAATTATCTTGTATATAGGTAGTTTGAGTTTGATACTGCTTTCATACTTGTACTATGCATCGGTATATGGGCATGTGTTGGCTCCTACTAGTTATATATGGAGGTAGGTGTTAGTCAAGATGGAATCTGTTCCTCTAAGTAAATAGAGATAAAATCCTATGTTCATTTAATTGTTCTCGATGTTTCAAGTTCCTGGCGAGGACAAATAGATTTAATCAGAAAAGAGTTTTTGATGAGAAAAATTTTTTAATCAAGAACTGGAATTAAAAGAGAACATAATATTCATAGCAAATGGAGTTTGACATAAACCATGACTCCTGCTTGAGTTGGGATTTTGTAACAGAGAGATTCTAGTGCATGGTAACATATGATTATAGGTTCATTTAAGATAAACCTTATTACTAATTGGGTAGCCATGGCATACTATGCAAGGTGTTAACCATGGTCTATGAGGTGTATAAAATGATTTAGAGAAATCATTTATGGTAAGAAAGAGTTCTGATGATCTTAAGAGTTGATATCATGTCTCATTGCCAATTAGTGATAAGCCTAGTAAGTCACACACATACACAAGTAATCACCTAATTAAATATGATTTAATTAACTAATTAAAGAGTTTAATAGATTAATTAAATAGGTTTGGTTTGCAATTAGATTGCAAAGTCCCTAGTATGACTTAAAACCAAATCTAGATTATTGGATGTATAGTATAAGTTAAATTTATATTTAAAGCGTTTAAATATGAATTTAATTGATGAGAAATTAATTAATAGATATTAATTAATTAATTTATATTTGATATAAATTTATTAGAAGAAGAGAAATAATTATTTTGGGTTAAGAACTCAAAATTAAGACACAGGGGCATTTTGGTCATTCCACAGGGTGACATTTGGTACCATGAGGTGGTGACACATGGCATTACACATAAGCTTGCCAAATGTCTTTTAATCATATAAGATGATTAAAATTAAGATTAAATATAAGTTTGACACTAGGCACAATGTGATTGGGTCAATTAAACTTAGAACCAATCAGAGGGTGACATGTGGCAAGGGTTTAATGTGTTGACTTAGCTATATAAGTGTTGTTATAAAAAAAAAAAGAAATACAACCAGCAGCTCCTCATCCTTGGTGCCGCCACCCAAGAGTCTCCCTTCTCTTCCTCTTCATCTCTCATCTATTCCAAGAGATTAACAAGTAATCTCTTGAATTAAAAATACTAGAAATTGTTTCTAGTGTCCTGTTTACATCTTTAATATATTAAAAGGTAGAACTTAATTTTCTAATTAATAGAAAAAGCTTCAGAAGTTGTTCAAGGGCTTTCATTGGTGTTCTTGGTGTGGACAAGCTAGAGACAACGTCTGGTGTTCTGAAGACGCATATGAAAGGCATAAATACACTGCAGTGCATCAAGAGGTTAGTGTATTTGTTCTTATTTTAATCTAGGGTTCTAAAATTAATTTGATTAATTTAAAAATCCTAAATGGCAAATACAGATCCAAACACATATTAAAAGAGTTTTAATATGTTGTTTATCATTGAAATCAAATAGATAAAAATAAATCTTGCATGATGCATGTGACCCTAGGTGAAAATTTTTGAATTCAATGGTATAAACTTGTGTTTTTTCATGCTTCCGCTCCTTTAGGAACAACCTAGGGGTTTTGAATCCCAAAATGGTTCCAAAGTATGCAAGCTAAAGCGATCCATTTATGGGTTAAAACAAGCTTTGAGGAGTTGGAACATCTATTTTGATGAAGCTATTAAGACATTTGGTTTTATCAAAAATGAGGATAAGCCATGTGTATATAAGAAGGTTAGTGACAGTGCTATCATTATCCTTGTCTTATATGTGGATGACATACTGTTGATGGGTAATGGCACAGGTATGTTGACAACTGTAAAGGTATGGTTGTCAAATACATTCTCCATGAAAGACTTAGGGGAGGCAACCTATATTCTTGGGATTCGCATCTATAGAGATAGATCGAAAAGAATAATTGGTTTATCCCAAAGTCTATACTTGGAAAAGGTGTTAAATAGGTTTAACATGCTTGATTCCAAGAGAGGATTGTTACCAGTGAGACATGGTATCCACCTTTCTAAAGAGATGTCTCCAAAGACACCTGAAGAAAGAGATAAAATGGCCAGGATTCCATATGCTTCGACTATTGGAAGTTTGATGTATGTAATATTGTGTACTAGGCCTGATATCGCATATGCTGTTAGTTTGACTAGCAGGTATCAATCCAATCCAGGTTTGAAACACTGGATAGCTGTCAAGAATATCCTTAAGTACTTGAGAAGAACTAATGATTTATTCTTGATATATGGAGGTGGAGACTTACAATTTGATGGTTATATTGATTTTGATTTCGAATCAGATATCGATAATAGAAAGTCTACCTTTGGGTTTGTGTTCATTTGTAATGGAAATGCAGTCAGTTAGAAGAGTTCCAAATAGAGTACGACTGCAGAGTCCACTGCAGAGGCTAAGTATATTGCTGCATCACATGCTGCAAAAGAAGCTGTTTGGATATAAGGTACCTCGGTCTCACCAGAAATCCAAACACATAGAAAGGCGCTATCACATTATCAGAGAGATAATTGGACAAGGCGATGTAGCCATGTAAAAAATAGTATCAGCTGAAAATATAGCTAATCCATTCACTAAGCCTTTGTCACAAGTTCAGTTAGACCGACATCTTGAGAAGATGCGTCTAAGACATTGTAATGAATGGCTCTAGTGCTAGTGGGAGATTGTTAGTAGTATACCCTATAGCATATCATTTAGTATGTATCTTGAACATATTTTATTAATAAAAGGCATTTTCACTTTTCTATTTACATAATATATTTATGTGTAATAGAAAAGGTCCATTGATATTTTATTAGAAATTGTATTCTTAAGTTGTTAAGAATATGAGTGATAGTATTTCTAGCACAAAGTATTATAAATAGGTTCACAATCGATAATACTTCACAATAAAGACATGACTTATCCAGAAAGATTATAATCATGTTTGTTCACAAGTTATTCATATGAGAAGTAAATAAGATGGAATGGTGAGTCTCATGCCATATAACAAATATGATAGGCACTTATACATGATAAGTAGGTCGAAACAGTGACATATATGACAAATACATGGAGTTTACTCTTGTCAATGTATTGTCATAAATCATATCAGTGCATATAATCTTTAGACCTGAGATAGCACAGTTATCTTGTATATAGGTAGTTTGAGTTTGATACTGCTTTCATACTTGCACTGTGTATGGGTATATGGGCATATGTTGGCTCCTACAAGTTATATATGGAGGTAGGTGTTGATCAAGATGGAATCTATTATCCTAAGTAAATAGGGATAAAATCCTATGTTTATTTAATTATTCTTGATGTTTCAAGTTCCTGGCCAGGACAGATAGATTTAATCAAAAAAGAGTTTCTGATGAGAAAATCTTTTTAATCAAGAATTGGAATTAAAAGAGAACACAATATTCATAGCAAATGGGGTTTGACATAAACCATGACTCCCGCTCGAATTGGGATTTTGTAACAGAGAGATTCTAGTACATGTTAACATATGATTATAGTTTTATTTAAGGTAAACCTTATTACTGATTGGGTGGCTGTGGCATGCTATGCTAGGTGTTAACTATGGTCTATGAGGTGCATAAAATGATTTAGAGAAATCATTTATGGAAAGAAAGAGTTCTGATGCTATTAAGAGTTGATAACATGTCTCATTGCCAGAGAGGGAGGAAAATAAACGATCTCAACCCCATAAATGGAGGAGGAATAATGTAATACTGTCAAGCTAAGTGTGAACACAAAATCAATTCAAAACAATTTATTTAAATAATTTGTGAGAAATCTGATCAATTTTCAAAGTCATATTAACAATCATAAATGGCAACACAGTTCATAATTAACTCAAAAAAAAAAATCAAATTTTCAAGAATCATATATTTAAACAAAAATTACTGCACAGACCTGACGTGAGTTGCCTCTAGGCCTTGACTCAGTCTCTCAGAGCTTCCAAGCCTTTTTCAGTTGAAACACACAGTTTCACAGTGTTTCAGTACCATAACTTAGCATAAATCCAAAAATAAATTTAACTTCACTTTTACCTAGATCTAACGTGCTAAATTCGACGTTCTCGAAGTTTTTGTGTTTTGGGTTACTATTCACTATACTATTCAAGTCAAATTGTTGACTTTCTAAGGCTTAATAGGTATGAGAACTCCAACTTCACCCACATAGCACATTTTGGTCATTAAATTTGTTCGTTTTAGTCATTTTCTCAAAGCTTAAGTCCTTTAGGTAAAATTGTCAAATTTTCAGTTTTGGTGTCCCTAGTTGCACTGTTCCATTGGTAATTTTATTGTTAGAATTTGGCAAACCTTTCTTCATAGAAAATGTTCCTTAATGTCTTAAGTTTATTCTCATTTTTGAATCACCCCAATTGGAGTTCTGTAACTCAAGTTATGGCCATTTGAACCATAGCTGCTGGATTGAAAACAACCCAGATTTTCTGGGCCAATTTGTTGCTGGCAGTTTTGGGTCACCAACTTGTGGTGGCCAAATGACTTGGTTGCTGACAGAATTTGGGTTTGTATTCTTCATAAAAGTTTTAGGTCTATATCTCATCTAACCACTGGTAAACTTTCAGGTCATTTGGACCTGCCTAGCTCGAGTTATGACTAAATGAACAAACACTGTTCATTTGGTCAATTTGTACAGGGCAGCCTGCACTTATCCAACTTTGGTCAATTTGATTTCTAGGTTTTGGTCACTTTTTGGGCATGGTTCCCAAATGAAAATTGTGTCATTTGTCTATTTTCATCCCTAATTAGTGCCATATCAATTGAACTTGTAAAATTTCATTTTTGGTCCTTCAAAGTTGACTTGGTCATGCTGCCAGCAGCATGACCACACTCCCTCCAAATTTGATTTTTATTCCAACCATTCCAACACAACTCATGTGGTCCCAAATGACCATTTTTAAATTCACAATAGGTCAAACATATCATTTACCCATTTCTCCAAATTTTTGCCTCAAAACCCTAGGTCTCCAAACCCTAACCACACTAATTTGTTGCATTTAATCACATTTAAGCATTTCAACCTTACCACCACTTTCATACAAGTTTACTAACACATTTAATTCATTCAAAATACATCATACTCCCATACATCCATGGCTGGCTGAAATTTCAGTTTGGTCATCCCCACATATTTTTATTTCATTACATTAGTTTCTAAATTCATTTAAGTAACTAAACATGCACTTAAAGCAGAAAATTAAAAATTAGCATACTAACCTTTCTTAGGACTCCAAATCTCTATCTTTTGTTCTTATTTCTTCTTTCAATCTTCTTCTTGAGTTGAGATAATAAGCTCTAGTGAGGTTTTTATGGGAGTTATTAAGGTTGAGTAAAGAAAATTAAGCTTAAGTGTAAGCTTAAATGGAGAAATTTCATGGAAGAATTAGGAAGAGAGTGAGGCGGCAATGGGAGTAGGAAGATGACTCTAGATTTTTTTTTCTTTTCTTTTCTTTTATCTATTTAAGCTTATGGAAGACCATAAATTCCAATTAAATAAAATTTTAATTAAAATACTTATGGCATCATGCATGATGTCATGCATGATGTCATCTCCCTACACCTTTTTCTTTTTCTCTTTTTTTTTTCTATTAGTTCTTTAATTTTATTCTCGATTCCGAAATTTTCTTTTCTCCAATTTTATTTGACAGTTAGGTCAGGAGTCAGCTCTCGGGGTCAATTTACCAAATTGCCCCTCGCCGGTTCACCCTGGTTTGCAAATAATCCAATATTTCTTCTAGCTCCCTGACCTAATTATTTGGCTGGCTTAATAGTTCTTTTTCATGATTTTCTCTTTCTCACTGTGTTCATAAGGGTCCTAAGGACTGCAGCGTCACATTTTACGGTTTGAAATTTGAGTTTGAAATGACTTCGCAGTCGTTCCCGAGAAGGTCACCCATCGCTGTGACTCTCGGCTCGTTTAACTTCTTATGTTTTGTTTTTCTTATTTATACTTAACTAATTGAACATTACTAATTATTTGCGTTTACGATTTATTTAGTTGTCTTAAGTACAGTTCTAATCCCCTTAATTGTCTGGACCGACACCGATCACCGGAACAGTAAAATATACCAGGCTATACAAATAGGGGTGTTACAATTCTCCCCCCCTTAAAATAAATTTCGTCTCGAAATTTTACCTGGTATCAATCTCTGAACAGCTGTGGGTGTTGTCTCCTCATGTCCTCCTCTCGTTCCTAAGTAGCCTCCTGGCCCGAATGATGGTTCCACAGCACTTTTACCAACGGTATCTGCTTGTTTCGTAGTTGCTTCACCTCATAAGCTAGAATCTTTATGGGTTCTTCCTCATATGTGAGGTCTGAATTTACTTCAATTTCTTCTACTGGTAGTACATGGGATGGGTCTGATCGATACCTCCTCAACATAGACACATGGAAAACATTATGTATCTTCTCCAATTCCGGAGGTAGTGCCAACCGATATGCCAAAGGACCCACTCTTTCCAGAACCTCATATGGCCCAATAAAACGAGAACTTAGTTTTCCCTTTCTGCCGAATCTCATAATTCTCTTTCAAGGAGAAACCTTAAGGAAAACTTTCTCACCCACTGCATACTCAATATCTCTTCTTTTCAAATCAATGTAGGACTTCTGATGGTCTGATGCAGTTTTAAGTCAATCTCTGATCACCCTGATCTTCTCCTCAGTTTGCTGAACAATTTCGGGTCCAATCATCTTTCTTTCACCCACGTCATCCCAACACAACGGGGTTCTACATTTTCTGCCATACAAAGCTTCATATAGAGGCATCCCAATGCTTGATTGGTAGCTGTTGTTATAAGCAAACTCAATCAAAGGCAAGTGTGTATCCCAACTGCCCTCAAACTCAATCACACAAGCCCGTAGCATGTCCTCCAAGATCTGAATTACCTCTCAGACTGGCCATCTGTCTGTGGGTGGAATGCAGTACTGAAGTTCAATCTAGTTTCTAGGGCTCTCTGAAGACTACCCCAGAATCTAGAAGTGAACCTAGGATCTCTATTTGATACAATGGATACTGGCACTCCATGATGTAACACCCCCATGTTCGGTAGTGCGTTCTACTGTTCTGATAACCAGTGTTGTCCGGACAGCTAGGATGCCTAGAACTACACTTCGATATGAGTGAGGAGACATAAAATAATGAAATACAAGAAAAGAGAATATATGAAAAACAAAGGAAAAATAATAGCAAAGAAATGTAACCAAGTTAAGCGAGCCGAGAACCATAGCGATGGGTGACCACACCGGAAAGTCACGGCGTGGACCGTTGACTAGCCCTGGACCGCGGGGAAACCTGAAAAATATTTTTAGGACTTAAATATACCCCTATGGAAGTATAAATATCATTAGAAATATCAAAGAAAAATTAATTAATTAGTACAAAGAAAAGTGAGAAATCGAAAAACGGACAAAACCCGGTGTTACCGAAAAATCGGGAATGCAACCCGAACAGGGGCATTGTGGTCATTTGACACCCCGAGTTGTCTTTTGACCTAAATGTCCATAAAAAATAAATAATATTACACTTGGAAAATATAATGAAAAGTTAATTTAGGGGTACCTAATGTAAATAGTAAAAATGGAGGGTAAATTGACTAATTATCACATTTAAACATATAAAATAATTTATATTTGGTGAGTGGAGCACTATGGACTAAATTTAATCTTAAGTGGACAGATTGCTCCACTAAACACTTCATCTTCAACCATAAGAATCACCATTGCCGAATGAAGCTTGAGAAACCTCCCATGGCCGCCCCATTTGCATGGTTCATTACACCCATTTCAAGCAACACTTTCTTTACTTGTCTTCATTAAAGTTTATCCCCACATCACAAGGAAGAGTTTGATAGCAATTTCAAGAAGTTTTGGTGAAGATTTAAGAAGTCTCATCCATAGGTAAGTTTGAGTTTTTGATTGTTGCTTTGTTAAAGTTTGTAAGGATGTTATGGGTGTTTGATTTATGAAGAAATTTTTGAGGTTTGATGTTGAATGGGAATGTGTACTTTTTGCAGCCATGGAAACACCTTGAAGGCAGTTTATTTATGCTTGTAAATGGTGAATTAAATGATTGATTAAATGTATATTGTGTAGGAAATTGTTTGGGTGATGTATACTTAGTATATGTAAATGTGAAATGAAATTTAAAGCTTGGAAATTAATGGAATGTAAATGTACCATTGTGGCAGTTTGTTAACTCTTGAGGAATGCTAGAATTCATGCTTGGTTTATGAAATAATGGTGTTGAATTGTGATAGTGGTTATGGCAGTTTGAGTGCATGTATGATGGTGTGAAGTTGGACATGTAAATGAGCATGAATTGGTGATTGAATTATTGTAAATTGAGTTGGACAAATTGTGCACTTATTGGTGCACATTGAATGTAATTGTAAGCTGCCAAAATGACCTATAATATGTTGTGAATTATGTTTAGGTTATGGTATAACCAGAATGGGCTTGAATGTTGAGTTTGGTAAGTGTTAGGAGTGATCCTTGATGTGTATGAAAGAAATGTAATAAGGCAGTTTGTGTTTTAGGCCTATAACTTTAAGTGTGTGACTCCAATTGGTATGAGACGAATTGGAGGTGAAACTAGGCACAAAATGTGCCAACTTTCATGAAGGAAGCTTGCCAAAATTCTGCTTGCAAGGTAGCTTGAAAAATGATCAAATCCGGATTAAGTGAAATTGAGGCCTGAAAATTGACCATTTGGGCAGCAGTTAGTGTTTAGGCCATAACTCACTCAAAACTTGTCCAATTGACCTGAAATTTTAACCATGAATAGTTAAGACCTATATCTACAAGTTTTATGAAGATACCAAAGCCCAGAAATGACCATACGCAAGTCAAACAGCTTGCACATGTTCGGGTCCAAAAACTGGCTGAACCTAAAATGACCTAAAGTGACCAATTTTGATGCAATTTGACCAGCAATAGTAAAATGACCATAACTTGGCATCATAACTCAGAATGACCTGAAATTTTGCCCCTCATTCCATAAGACATAGATCTACAAGTTTGTAGTTTTGATCGAAACTCGAAAACTGAGGGAACTAGGTCGTCCAACTAGGTCAAACTAGTATCTCGGAATCCAGCAAATTGCAAGAAAATGCAGTATACATGGAAATGAACTTGGTAACATGTACCAACCCTAAAAGACTATCGAATGTGACATGTTGGTAACATTAAAACCTAATTTACCTAGAATGCATCGAGGGTCGATATATTAGGTTGATTAAGCAAATAATAGCATTCAGTGAATTACTTATTAAGCATTATCGTTAGAGACAGTTTAATTTAGTATTGAAACACTTCAAATTGTGTTTCTCAGTTAGCAAAGACTCAGGAAAATGGAAGGAAACACTGAGTCAAGACCAGGAGACAGTTATCAGAGGTTTGTGCACAACAACTATTTCTTTTGAATTTTTCAATTGAAATGAATTATGACTATTTGTACATAATTGTTTTAAATTGTGGAAATGTGTTTGAATGGATATTTATTGCTTGAAAAGCATTGTAAATGGTTTGAAACTGTGAGAAATTGTTTGAATGATATTGATGGATACTTATTGATTGAAAAGCATTGGAAATGGTTTAAAACCACAGCTATCATGTATATTGATTGTATTCCTCGCTAGCTTGTCTAGTGGGATGAATTGAATTCCCTCTCTGGCTGAAGTGTTGAGGTGTGTGCCTGTTGAGGACGAATCGAATGAGTACTCATATTTTTGCTAGCTAGCTATGTTATTCCTCATTAGTCATTGACTTTTGGGACAAATTGAATACCTCATTAACCATCGGCTTTTGGGACGAATTGAACTTTGGAACATAATTAAGCTGTGTGTGATTTATTGATATGTATTGTGAGATTGTGAAATGAATTTAAATTCTTATTGATATTCACTGTCCTTTGAATTTAACTATGTTTGGATTTCTGAGATTTATTGTGATATTGTGTTAAATTCCTTCTGACATTCATTGTCTTGAATTTAACTATGATTTTACGTATCCGTCATTTAAATGATTTATGAATTGTGATTTAAAGTTATATTTGGTTAATGTTGTGCACCACTGAGACATTGTCTCAGCGATAGCTTTTTTATTACTGTCGCAGGTAGACAGACAGACAGGGCAGCATACTAGGCTGCTAGTACATCCAGCGAGAGATTATCGGGTATAATGAGTATACCACATTTTGTATTTTGTACTGTAATGTATGACCACTGTATGTAAATAGTGTCCTTGGTTTTGAGCAGATGTAAATTAAAATTGTACATTGAAGTTGTAAAGTAAATTTTGAGTTATTTTGACTTGTAAAAATTGTATTATATTTCTTGTATCTCAGTCTTTGAAAAATTACTGTGGATTTGAGTTGAGAAATATGTTGTGTTGAGAAATATGTTGGAGTTGAGATTTGGAAATATATTGAAGTGCTTTCTACAGGTTTTCTGAAGAACTGTTTTATCCAAAATACAGATGGCACTCTGCCAAAATTTTTACAGAAATTACTAATAGTCTAAATGTGTTAATTGTTTCAAGTCAGTTCACAAAAAGGTTTTAACACCTGTAAATAATGCTCACCACTGTAAAGTGAAGTAAGAAAAGTTTTAAAATCCCTTGTAGTGTATTTAATGAGTTATCAGTAGACGAAGTTGGTAATTCATTAGGTATACTACGGGATCATGTTATGCCTTACAGAGTGGTAGGGTGTGACACATGAAGTCTCACAATCTCATCGATGTACAACCTGGCCAATCTGTCTAAACTATAGTCCATTCGGACTGGCACAAAATGAGCAGACTTAGTCAGTCTGTGAATAATGACCCATACTGCATCATGACTCTTCTGTGTCCTCGGAACTCCCATCACAAAATCCATTGTTATTCTTTCCCATTTCCATTCTGGCACTGGTAGTGGATGTAACAACCCAGTGGGTACTTGATGCTCTGCCTTTACTTGCTGGCAAGTTAGGCATTTCAACACAAACTCTGCCACATCTCTCTTCATACCCATCCACCAGTAATGCTCCTTTAGCCCTCTATACATTTTTGTACCACCAGGGTGCATGGCAAAAGGAGACTCATATGCTTCCTTCAAAATGATCTGCCTCAAATTAACATCATTAGGAACACACATTTTGCCCTGGTGTAGTAGTAAACCATCATATCTGATTGAGAACTCTGGTTTCTTGCCCTGCCGGACTTCTTCCAATAGCTTCTGATACCTTTCATCATTCTGAGCAGCCATTCTAATCTGATCAATCAACACTGACTGTACATGCCATGCAACTACTGTTTGCCCATCATCATTAATCTCCAAACTAGCATGTAATAATCTCAAATCATGTACCAAAGACAAAGGAGTAATCCGTAGACTTGCCATCGTCTTGCGACTTAGGGCATCAGCCACCACATTAGCTTTCCCTGGTTGATAGTCTATCAGGCAATCATAGTCTTTTATCAACTCTAACTATCTCCTCTGTCTCAAATTCAACTCTTTATAGGTGCCCAAATACTTCAAACTCTTATGATCTGTGTAGATGTAACACTTCTCCCCATACAAATAATGTCTCCAGATCTTAAAAGCAAACACAATAGCTGCAAGCTCCAAATCATGTGTTGGATAATTCCTCTCATGCGGTTTTAGCTGGCGTGATGCATAGGCAATAACATTTTGATCTTGCATCAACACACAACCTAACCCATTGTGAGAAGCATCGCTGTAAATTGTATATTCTTTACCCAGTGTAGGTAAAGTCAGGACTGGAGCCTCAGTCAAACATCTTTTCAATTCATCAAAACTTTGCTGGCATTTGTCCGTCCACTGAAATTTCACATCCTTTCTAAGCAGCTTAGTCAATGGAGATGCCAACATGGAGAATCCCTTTACAAATCGACGGTAGTATCCAGCTAACCCCAGAAAACTGCGAATCTCTATGACATTTCTAGGTGGCTTCCAATTAAGGACGGCTTCAATCTTGTTAGGATCTACCTTAACACCCTCTACTGATATTATATGCCCCAAAAAGGATATCTTCTTCAGCCAAAATTCACACTTCGACAGTTTGGCATATAGCTGTTTCTCCCTCAAAGTCTGTAGTACAATTCGCAGATGTCTATCATGCTCTTCTGCATTCCTCGAATAGACCAATTTATCATTGATAAATACCACAACAAACTGGTCGAGGTATAGTCTGAAGATAGTGTTCATCAGATCCATAAAAGCAGCCGGAGCATTAGTTAACCCGAATGGCATAACCAAAAACTCATAATAGCCATAGCGGGTTCTGAAGGCGGTTTTAGGAATACTCTGCTCTTGTACTTTTAGCTGATAATAACCTGATCTCAGGTCAATTTTGGAGAACACAGTTGCACCTCTCAACTGATCAAATAAGTCATCAATACGGGGCAATGGATATCTATTCTTTATTGTCACCTTATTCAACTGCCGATAGTCAATGCATAACCAAAGAGTGCCATCCTTCTTCTTAACAAACAATACTGGCGCTCCCCAAGGTGACACACTAGGGCGGATAAAGCCCTTATCAAGCAGCTCTTGCAACTGCACTTTCAATTCTTTTAGTTCTGCAGGTGCCATTCTATACGGCGTTATAGAGATTGGGTCCACACCAGGCATAATATCAATTTCAAACTGCACTTCTCTTTCTGGGGGTAATCCTGGCAATTCATCAGGAAACACATCCGAAAAGTCACATATAGTAGGAATGTCCCTCAGTGCTGGACTCCCCACTTGGGTGTCTATCACATGTGCCAAGTACGCCTCACACCCTTTCCTAATCATTTTTCTGGCCAGTGCAGCTAAAATGATATTTGAAGGCAATAACTACCTCTCTCCATGTATTACTACATCACCATATTGAGGGAGACCAAAAGTGACTGTCTTCAGTCTACAGTCAATCATCGCATGATGCCTGGCTAACCCATCCATGCCCAAGATAATGTCATAATCTCTGAAGGGCATTTCAATTAAATTAGACAGAAAAGTGTGTCCTTGGATCACCAAAGGGCAATCCCTATATAATTTATTTACCCTGACCTCCTGGCCTAATGGACTAGTTACTAGCACATCATAATCCATTGGTACACACTGAATAGCAGTAGAACACATCACACTAGCACTAACATGTGAATGTGTGGAGCCAGGATCAAATAACACATGTACATCTTGGTCAAGGATGGAGAAAATACCAACTACTACGTCTGATGTTTCAGCTTCCTCCCTCTGACACATGGTATACACCCTGACTGGTGCGCCACTGGGTACTGGCTGGTTAACAGTGCTTTGACTTCCAGGAGTGTTACCAGGACCCCTACCTCTGCCTCTACCTCTAGCAGCTGACTGTGATCCTTTAGGTGCAGAGACTTGGGCTGATCCCTCAGATGTAGCAGAAGGTCCAGACTGGCGCGGACTAGTGCAATCCTTAGCGAAATGTCCGCTCCTTCCACAGTTAAAACATGCACCGGTAGCTTTGAAACAAACCCCACCATGAGTTCTGCCGCAAGTTTCACACTGTCGTAGTGATAGAGCTCCTCGGGGTGCCTGCTAGGTCTGCTGACTAGACTGGGGTGGTCTTTGGCTAGAAAATCTGCCTCTGTCCGATCTACGAGAGCTGGATCCCCCCAAACTGTTTCCTCTTACCAAAACCACTCTCAGATGCTTGTCCCGTAGTCTTTTTAGTCTTTTCTTTCTCTTGTGTACCCTTCTTCACTGCCCTTTCTAATTCTATCATTTCCAGTTCTAGGGCCTGTGAGATCAACTCAGCAAAATTCTGATGTCGGAAACCCACAACTTGCGTTCTAAAATTTGGCCTTAACTCGGACTCAAACCTCTTACATCTATCTCCAGGGGTGGAGATTAAGCTTCCAGCATAATGGCTTAGCCTTGAGAAGTCTCTCTCATACTCTGCTATGGTTCGGTCCCCTTGTTTCAAACTCAAGAATTCTTGTAATTTCATATCCAAATATGCATCGGGAACCCACTTCTGTCTGAATTCCCTCAGGAAGTCTGTCCATGTCAGCACAGGTGGCTCAACCAGGCTATGGGGGATGGTCTTCCACCATTCATATGCATCCCCTTAGAGAAGAGATACTGAATACTCAAATTTTAATTCTTCAGTACACTACAACTTTCTGAAAACCTGTTCCATTCTTTCCAACCACTGTTTTGCCTCCAGTGGATCCACAGTGCCTTTAAACTCGGTGGCCCCAAATTTCATCAATTTTTCATATTGCCGAGCTGAGGGCTGTGGTTGTGCTACAGGTGCTTGCATCTGAGCTTGGGGTGGCACATTACCCGCCATTTGCTGGAAAAACGCAGCCATCTGCTGTACAAACTGAGCAGGGAACTGCGTTGCTGGAGTAGGAGCTGGAGTAGCTGACCCACTCACGTTCTGGAGTGCTGGGGCTTCCCCTTGAACCTCAGCCTCAATAGATTGTTCTACAGAATGATCTCCTTCTTCCATTCTGTTTTCCCAAAATTTCTACTTCCTGAGATCAAACACAAGGAGGTTGACCTCCGTTAGTGTATATTCATGATGTAAATACGTCATATGTATCAATTAAAGACACTTGAGTAGTTGTACTTATCAAAGAAATATTCATATACATAGTCAAAATTTATTGAAAAACCATGCTCTGATACCACTAAAACATGTCACACCTCACCCCTCTGTAAGGCATGACATGATCCCGTAGAATACCTAATGAACTACCAAACTTCCCCTACCGATAATTCATTAAGTACACTACAAGGGATTTTAAAACAATTTTCTTACATTCTGGAAGTGGTGAGCATTTTGGGAGGAATTAAAAACCATTTATTCAAAGTTTAAATAGTAGTAAAAAAAATTTTGACAGAGTTCCGTTTGTATTTGGAGAAAATAGTTCTTCAAATACCTAAAAAAAAAACACTTCCAATAATTTTTTCAACTCCCAACCTCCAATAAATCTCAAATCAATTCAATTCAATTCACTTCAAAATAATTCCACAATCCAAATCAAAATTTATCGTCTCAAAATATTTAATAACTTCATTCACATGGCATAAAGTATGAAATTCACAAGTACAAATATTAATTTACAGAAGGAAATCCAAAAATAATATTATTACAATTTATTTTACAACTGCTCAACTTTACATTGATACATAAAGCGTTATAATATTTACATCAAAATTAACTATAAGGGTATAAAATAATACCCGTACAAAAGACCAGTGTAGTCCTCAATTCAATAGCAGCTCACTCTGCTGCTTTCTCCTTACTCTTATCTGCGATAGCAACATAAGCTATCACTGAGTATAAAAATACTCAGTGGTGCATAATAAAAATTTAAAATATGATACATAAATCATTCATTACCAAAATACAATTTAAATATTTCTCAATCACATTTCACAATTATCAAAACTCATAATAACACAATTTAGTCAAATAATTTAATAAACACATTGTTGCCAAAATCATACACAACCTAAGCCATTACACAAAATTTCTGATCAATGCCGTGTTGTACACCACGACAAAGTAATCTACAACCCCGTTAATCGAAATCAATGAGGGAGGAGGCTAGCTAGCTAATGAGTACTCATCCAATCTCGACCTCAGCTGGTAAGCCAGAGAGGGAGGAAAATAAACGATCTCAACCCCATAAATGAATGAGGAATAATGTAATACTATCAGGCTAAGTGTGAACACAAAATCAATTCAAAACAATTTATTCAAATAATTTATGAGAAATCTGATCAATTTTCAAAGTCATATTAACAATCATAAATGGCAACACAGTTCATAATTAACTCAAAAAAAAAAAATCAAATTTTCAAGAATCATATAATTAAACAAAAATTACTGTGCACAGACCTGACGTGAGTCGCCTCTAGGCCTTGACTCAGTCTCTCAAAGCTTCCAAGCCTTTTTCAGTTGAAACACACAGTTTCACAGTGCTTCAGTACCATAACTTAACATAAATCTAAAAATAAATTTAACTTCACTTTTACCTAGCTCTAACGTGTTAAATTCGACGTTCTCGAAGTTTTTGTGTTTCGGATTACTATTCACTACACTATTTAAGTCAAATTGTTGACTTTCTAAGACTTAATAGGTATGAGAACTCCAACTTCACCCACTTAGCACATTTTGGTCATTAAATTTGTTGGTTTTGGTCATTTTCTCAAAGCTTAAGTCCTTTAGGTAAAATTGTCAAATTTTCAGTTTTGGTGTCCCTAGTTGCACTGTTCCATTGGTAATTTTACTGTTGGAATTTGGCAAAGCTTCCTTCACAGAAATTGTTCCTTAATGTCTTAAGTTTATTCTCATTTTTGAATCACCCCAATTGGAGTTTTTTAGCTCAAGTTATGGCCATTTGAACCATGGCTGCTGGATTGAAAACAACCGAGATTTTCTGGGAAAATTTGGTGCTGGCAGTTTTGGGTCACCAACTTGGGGTGGCCAAATGACTTAGTTGCTGGCAGAATTTGGGTTTGTGTTCTTCATGAAAGTTTTAGGTCTATATCGCATCTAACCACTGGTAAAATTTCAGGTCATTTGGACCTGCCTAGCTCGAGTTATGACCAAATGAACAAATACTGTTTATTTGGTTAATTTGTACAGGGCAGCCTTTACTTATCCAAATGTGGTCAATTTGTTCACTAGGTTTTGGTCACTTTTTGCGCATGGTTCCCAAATGAAAATTGTGTCATTTTATGTCTATTTTCTTCCCCAATTGGTGCCATATCAATTGGACTTGTAAAATTTCATTTTTGGTCCTTCAAAGTTGACTTTGTCATGCTGCCAGTAGCATGACCACACTCCTTCCGAATTTGATTTTTATTCCAACCATTCCAACACAACTCATGTGGTCCCAAATGACCATTTTTAACTTCACAATAGGTCAAACATATCATTTACCCATTTCTCCAAATTTTTGCCTCAAAACCCTAGGTCTCCAAACCCTAACCACACTAATTTGTTGCATTTAACCACATTTAAGCATTTCAACCTTACTACCACTTTCATACAAGTTTACTAACACATTTAATTCATTCAAAATACATCATACTCCCATACATCCATGGCTGGCCGAAATTTCAGTTTGGTCCTCCCCGCATATTTTTATTTCATTACATTAGTTTCTAAATTCATTTAAGTAACTAAACATGCACTTAAAGCAGAAAATTAAAAATTAGCATACTAACCTTTCTTAGGACTCCAAATCTCTATCTTTTGTTCTTCTTTCTTCTTTCAATCTTCTTCTTGAGTTGAGATAATAAGCTCTAGTGAGGTTTTTATGGGAGTTATTAAGGTTAAGTAAAGAAAATTAAGCTTAAGTGTAAGCTTAAATGGAGAAATTTCATGGAGGAATTAGGGAGAGAGTGAGGCGGTAATGGGAGTAGGAAGATGACTCTAGATTTTTTTTTCTTTTCTTTTCTTTTATCTATTTAAGCATATGGAAGACCATAAATTCCAATTAAATAAAATTTTAATTAAAATACTTATGGCATCATGCATGATGTCATCTCCCTACACCTTTTTCTTTTTCTCTTTTTTTTTCTATTAGTTCTTTAATTTAATTCTCGACTCCAAAATTTTCTTTTCCTCGATTTTATTTGACAGTTAGGTCAGGAGTCAGCTCTCGAGGTCAATTGACCAAATTGCCCCTCGCCGGTTCATCCCAGTTTGCAAATAATCCAATATTTCTTCTGGCTCCCTGACCTAATTATTTGGCTAGCTTAACAGTTCTTTTTCGTGATTTTCTCTTTTCCACTGTTTTCATAGGTGTCCTAAGGACCGCAGCGTCACATTTTACAGTTCGAAATTTGAGTTTAAAACGACTTCGCAGTCATTCCTGAGAAGGTCACCCATCGCTGTGACTCTCGGCTCGTTTAACTTCTTATGTTCTGTTTTTCTTATTTATACTTAACTAATTGAACATTGCTAATTATTTGTGTTTATGGTTTATTTAGTTGTCTTAAGTACAGTTCTAATCCCCTTAATTGTCTGGACCGACACCGGTTTACGGAACAGTAAAATATACTAAGCTATACAAATAGGGGTGTTACAATTAGTGATGAGCTTAGTAAGTCACACACATACACAAGTAATCACCAAATTAAATATGATTTTATTAATTAATTAAAGAGTTTAATTGATTAATTAAATAGGTTTGATTTGCAATTAGATTGTAAAGTCCCTAGCATGGCTTGAAACCAAATCTAGGTTATTGGATGTATAGTATAAGTTAAATTTATATTTAAAGTGTTTAAATATGAATTTAATTAATGAGAAATTAATTAATAAAGATTAATTAATTAATTTATATTTGATATAAATTGATTAGAAGAAGAGAAATAATTATTTTGGGTTGAGAACTCAAAATTAAGACACAGGGGTATTTTAGTCATTTCACAAGGTGACATGTGGTACCATGAGATGGTGACACATGGCATTACACATAAGCTTGCCATATTTCTTTTAATCATGTAAGATGATCAAAGTCAAGATTAAATATAGATTTGACAGTTGGCACAATGTGATTGGGTCAATTAAACCTAGATCTAATCAAAAGGTGACATGTGGCAAGAGTTTTAAGTGGTGACCTAGCTATATAAGTGTAAGGATGAAAGAACAAATTTAATAAGCTGCTCATTCTCTCTTTGTGCTGCCACCCTTGGCTACCATCCCTTCTTTTTTTCTTCATCTCTCATCAATTCAAAGAGATTAGCAAACAATCTCATGAATTAAAATACTAGAAATCGTTTCTAGTGTCTTGTTTACATCTGCAATCTCTCAAAAGGCAAAACTTGATTTTCTAATTCATAGAAAAAGCTTTAGAAGCTGTTTAAGGGCTGCCATTGGTGATTTTGGCGTGCACAAGCTAGAGGGACAACATCTGGTATCCTAGGCGCATCCCAAAGGTGCCAAACACACTGCAGTGTATCAAACAGGTTAGTGCACTTGTTCTTAATTAAATTTAGGGTTCTAAAGAATTAATTTAATTAATTCTAAAATCTTAAATGGCAAATATAGATACAAAAAATATATTAAAAGAGTTTTAATATGTTGTTTATAATTGAAATCAAATAGATAAAAATGAATCTTGCATGATGTATGTGACCTTGGTAAAAAATTTTGAATTCAATGATATAAACTTATATTTTTCATGCTTTCATTCCTTCAATTTTCTACAAAGCTACATCGCCTTGCCCAACTATCTCTCTGATAATGTGATAGCTCCTTTCTATATGTTTGGATTTCTGGTGAGACCGGTGTTCCTTGGCTTGTATGACTGCTCCATTGTTGTCACAGTGGAGTGGAACTGCTGACTCATTAGAAGGAACTACTGCAAGTTCTGTCACAAACTTCTTTATCCAAATAGCTTCCTTTGCAGCATCTGATGTAGCAATATACTCAGCCTCAGTAGTGGAATCTACAGTCGTACTCTATTTGGAACTCTTCCAACTGACTGCACCTCCATTACAAATGAACATATACCCAGAGGTAGACTTTTTATCATCGATATTTAATTGGAAATCAGAATCAGTATAACCATCCAATTGCAAGTCACCACCTCCATATATCAAGAATAAATTCTTAGTTCTTCTCAAGTACTTAAGGATGTTCTTAACAGCTATCCAGTATTCTAAACTTGGATTAGATTGATACCTGCTACTCAAACTAACAGCATATGCTAGATCCGGCCTAGTACACAATATTGCATACATCAAACTTTCAATAACCAAAGCATATGGAATCCTGGCCATTTTATCTCTTTCTTCAGGTGTCTTTGGAGACATTTCTTTAGAAAGGTGGATACCATGTCTCACTGGTAACAATCCTCTCTTGGAATCAAGCATGTTAAATCTCTTTAACACCTTTTCCAAGTATAGATTTTGGGATAAACCAATTATTCTTTTTGCTCTATCTCTATAGATGCGAATCCCAAGAATATAGGTTGCCTCCCCTAAGTCTTTCATGGAGAATGTATTTGACAACCATACCTTTACAGCTGTCAACATGCCTGTGTCATTACCCATCAACCAAATGTCATCTATATATAAGACAAGGAAAGTGACAGCACTATCACTAACCTTCTTATATACACATGGTCATCCTCATTTTTGATAAAACCAAATGACTTAATGGTTTCATCAAAACAGACATTCCAACTCCTCGAAGCTTGTTTCAACCCATAAATGAATCGCTTTATCTTGCATACTTTGGAACCATCTTGGGATTCAAAACCCCTATGTTGTTCCATGAAAATGTTTTCTTCAATGTATCTATTGAGAAAAGCTGTTTTGACATCCATCTACCAAATCCCATAATCATAGTCTGCAGCTCTTGCTAATAGAATCCTAATTGATTTAAGCATGGCAACAGGCAAAAAAGTCTCCTCATAGTCGATTCCTTACCTTTGGCGACACCCTTTCGCTACTAACCTTGCTTTATAGGTCTCTACCTTTCCATCAGAACCAGTTTTCTTCGTGAAAACCCATTTGTTCCCTATAGGTACAATACCTTCAGGTGAGTCAACAAGATCTCAAACTTGATTCTTATACATGGAATCAATCTCAGATTTCCTAGCATCAATCCATTTTGAAGAGTCTATATCTGATATAACTTCTTCATAGGTAAGTGGATCATCTCCATGATCTACTTCTTCATGGGTAAACAACTCTTGTGCTTCTTCTAGAAGAAAACCATTTCTCACTATTGGGTGAGATATCCTGGTTGATTTGCGAGGAATAGCTGTAGATGTTTCATTAATAGGCGTAGGTTGACTAGATGGATCTATATCCATCTGATCTGTTGGTTGGTCAGAATTCTCAAATTCTAACTCTATTTTCCTTCCTTTGCCTCCTTCTTGAACAAACTATTATTCAAGAAATGTGGCATTTCTACTTACCACAACCTTTTGTGATGTAGGCAAATAAAAATAATAAACTCTCTTTTGGATATCCAACGAATCAACCCTTTTCTGATCTGGTTTTCAATTTATCAGTGTTCAACTTTTTGATATAAGCCGGGTAACCCAAATCTTAACATGCTTAAAACTTGATTTTCTTCCATGCCATATCTCATAAGGTGTGGAAGATACTGATTTTGATGAAATCCTATTCAGAATATGCAAAGCTAATTCTAATGCAAATCCCCAAAAGGAGATTGGCATATCAGTATAGCTCATCATACTACGTACCATATCTAATAGGGTATGATTTCTCCTTTCAGATACACCATTCAGCTATGGTGTTTCAGGAGGAGTCAGCTGGGAAACAATGCCATGCTCTTTCAAGTATTCATCAAATTCAGTACTCAAGTATTCACCTCCATGATCTGATCGAAGAGCTTTTAATACTTTTTCCTATTTGATTTTCTACTTCAGATTTAAATTCTTCGAACTTTCAAAGGATTCATGTTTGTATTTCATCAAATATAAATACCCAAACCTTGATTTATCGTCAGTATTTTAAAATCTTAAATGGCAAATATAGATCCAAAAATATATTAAAAGAGTTTTAATATGTTGTTAATCATTGAAATCAAATAGATAAAAATAAATCTTGCATGATGCATGTGACCCTAGGTGAAAATTTTGAATTCAATGGTATAAAATTGTGTTTTTCACGCTTTCGCTCCTTCAATTGGTATCAGAGCCACTATATTTGCCATTTAGATTGTTGATTATATGATTAATTGTGTGATTTGATCATAAGATGATTGATCCATTGCTGGTTGCAATGGATGTGTCGCGACACACATGGTGAAGCCACCATAGGTGGCGGCGACAAAGGTTCTTCAAGGTGGCGCAAGGTTTGCTTTTTAATTTACAATTGTTGTATGATTTAAAAGCTCATCCTATGTCTAATTAAATTGTTTAATTAGAATTTTAATTACACAATTAAATTATGATTCAAATTAGAATTTTAAAAATTGTTTGAATGTGATTCAAATTTGAATTTTAAAAGTTGTTTGAATGTGATTCAAATCTGAATTTTTAAAGTTGTTTGAATCATATTTAAATCTGATTTTTAAAGTTGTTTGAATAATATTCAGATTTGAATTTTTAAAAATTGTTTGAATGTGATTCAAATCTGATTTTTTAAAAATTATTTGAATGTGATTCAAATTTGAATTTTTAAAGTTGTTTGAATGTGATTCAAATCTGAATTTTTAAATTTGTTTGAATGAGATTTAAATCTGAATTTTTAAATTTGTTTGAATCATATTCAAATCTGAATTTTTAAGTTGAATATGAGATATTCAATTTATTTTAAGTATGTATGTTTTATTTAATTGTTAAATAGTGATATGCATGATGGATGATCATGGATTATAAAAGACTAATGTGATTGGATTTATTTCTTTTATGTTTCTTTGGGATTGTAAATTAATTAATTTATTTTAATTTATTTGGGCATGTATTATTAAGTTTGTAATAATTTTGGGTTGTAATTTCATTTATTTAAGTTCTTGTAAATTCGCCTTGGTATGCCAAGGATTACTATGTAATTAGATTGCAAGAAGTTCAAGGATGTCAAGAGCATTGGTAGGACCAGTGAGAGGAATTCAAGATCAAATGTTGATTATGTACTCCTTCAGCAACTCTTGTAAAATGAATGAATGAAATGCACCTAGGAATGCCCTGATTCAATTCTTGGTGGCTCAGAATTGAATCCCTTAGAAAGTCCATGATCATACCATATTTACTGCTTATCCATGAATGCATGAGATGTATGGGAATGTGTGCAATTATATGATATATGCATGCTGAATGGATAATGTGCAAAGTGAGACCTAAATAGTAATTAGGATGACCATAAAATCTTCCAAACAAATGATTAAGTTGGAAATGCTATAATTAAAGTAATTATAACGTAGGCCCTCCATTGGGACAATTATTTTAAGAAATTTTAAATAGTTACATAAGATGCAATTAATTTAAGAGATTTTTTTAAGAATAATTGTTAAGCATGAGATGTTGTAAATATGTAAATGGTTTGGTGGCCAATATTAGATGTACCTTAGGACATTAAAATTATTTGCATAATTATTGGCTCAATGGGATCAACTTAACTAATGCAAGATAAGTCCATAATGGATGTACCTGAGATTTTAAACATAAGGGGCTAGGTAAAAGATTGAACCTCACATGAGATGTGATGGGCAAGGAGTTGCTCACTTATAGTTTATTGTAATTCTAATAATGGATGTACCTGAGGATGATCAATAGAATTATAAGAATTCAATCACCCACTAGAAATCCATCCAACTAGGATTTTCATATTCTACTTTGGAAGTGTAGGATTCGCTAAGTTAGTGGGAGGACTAATTTGATTAAAAGACCATATTCATTTTGGTTAATTACATGATACATTTACTAATTAATCTGGTTATTTTTTGCAGTTAATTTTCTGATAAAAATGAGCACTGAACAACCACCACCATCTAATATCCTTGCAAGCATACTTGATCGCAATAGGTTGACAGGACCTAATCTGTCTGATTGGCTAAGAAATTTGAAACTTGTCCTGAACCTTGAAAATATAGGATATGTTCTAGATTCAAATGTTCCTGGTCCCTTACCTCCAGAGGCCACACAAGAGGAACATAAAACTTTGGACAAGTGGAAGGAGCATGATATGAGAGCTAAGTGTTACATGCTTGCTTCCATGAGTAATGAGTTACAGAAGCAGCATGAGAACATGTTGAGTGCGAGTGAGATCCTCCTTCACAAACAAGAGTTGTATGGTGAGCACAGCAGGAATGCTAGGTATGAGATATCTAGACAGCTATTCCGTATGAGGATGTCTGAGGGACAGAATGTTGGGAATCATGTCCACAAGATGATTTGGCTGATTGAGCAGTTGGAACATCTTGACTTCAACATGGATTTCCAACTACATATGGATTTGATCCTTCAGTCCCTTCCTGAGTCTTTTGGGAATTTTGTGACAAATTTCCATATGACTAAATAGAAATGCACCTTAGCTGGTTTACTCAGCATGCTGGTTATTGCCCAAAAGAATATGCCAAGCAATAAAGGAAAAGAGGTAGCTTTGATTGCATCTTCTTTTACTGGAAAGTCCAACAAGAAGAAGGGCAATAATAAAAAGAAATCTCAGATTCCTAATCCTTCTAAAAAAATAGCTAAACAGAAAAGGAAGATCAAAGCTGACAAAGGCAAAGGAAAGTGTTTCCACTGCCAATAGGAAAGTGTTTCCATTGCCAACAGGAAAATGTTTCCATTGCCAGTAAGAAAGTGTTTCCACTGGCCAGTGTATAGCAATCTAAAAGAATGCAATGCCATGATGAAAATCAACCCAAAATTCAAAATATATTTGGCACTTAATATTAGGTCATGTTGCAGAAGATAGGATTGCAAAATTGGAGAAAATGGGGATTTTATCCTCATCAGGTTCTCAGCCTACTCCAACTTGTGAATCTTGCCTTCAGGGCAAAATGACTAGATCACCCTCTGTTGGACAAGGGCTAAGGGCTGAAAATATTTTGGAGCTAATACATAGTGATGTCTGTGATCCATTTAAGGAAATGGTTAAAGGCTATTTTCATTACTTTATTACCTTTACTGATGATAAATCAAGGTTTGGGTATTTGTATTTGATGAAATACAAACATGAATCCTTTGAAAAGTTCAAAGAATTTAAATCTGAAGTAGAAAATCAAACAGAAAAGAGTATTAAAGCTTTTCGATTAGATCGTAGAGGAGAATATTTGAGTACTGAATTTGATGAATACTTGAGAGAGCATGGCATTGTTTCTAACTGACTTCTCCAGGAACACCACAGTTGAATGGTGTATTTAAAAGAAGAAATCGTACCCTATTGGATATGGTACGTAGTATGATGAGCTATACTGATATGCCAATCTCCTTTTGGGGATTTGCATTGGAATCAGCTTTGTATATTCTGAATAGGATTCCATCAAAATCAGTTTCTTCCACACTTTATGAGATATGGCATGGAAGAAAACCAAGTCTTAAGCATGTTAAGATTTGGGGTTGTCCAGCTTATATCAAAAAGCTGAACACTGATAAATTAGAAACCAGATCAGAAAAAGGTCGATTTATTGGATATCCAAAAGATAGTTTTGAATATTATTTTTATTTGCCTACTTCACAAAAGGTTGTGATAAGTAGAGATGCCACATTTCTTGAACAACAGTTTATTCAAGAAAGAGGCAAAGAAAGGCAAATAGAGTTGGAATTGGAGAATTCTGACCAATCAATAGATCAAATGGATTGATGCTATGAAATCCGAGATTGATTCCATACATAAGAATCAAGTTTGGGATCTTGTTGACCCACCTGAAGGTATTGTACCTATAGGGAACAAATGAGTTTTCAAGAAGAAAATTGGTTTTGATGGAAAGGTAGCGACCTATAAGGTAAGGCTAGTAGCAAAAGGGTTTCACCAAAGCAAGGAATCGACTATGAGGAGACCGTCTCGCATATTGCCGTGCTTAAATCAATTAGAATTCTATTAGCAATAGCTGCATACTATGATTATGAGATTTGGGAGATGGATGTTAGAATAGCTTTTTTCAATGGTTACATTGAAGAAAACATTTTTATGGAACAACCTAGGGGTTTTGAATCCCAAGATGGTTCCAAGGTATGCAAGCTAAAGCGATCCATTTATGGGTTGAAGCAAGCTTCGAGTTGGAACATCCGTTATGATGAAGCCATTAAATCCTTTGGTTTTATAAAAAATGAGGATGAGCCATGTGTATATAAAAAGGTTAGTGACAGTGCTATCACTTTCCTTGTCTTATATGTGGATGACATACAGTTGATGGGTAATGACACAGGTATGTTGACAACTGTAAAGATATGGTTGTCAAATACATTCTCCATGAAAAACATAGGGGAGGCAACCTATATTCTTGGGATTCGCATCTATAGAGATCGAGCGAAAAGAATAATTGTTTTATCCCAAAGTCTATACTTGGAAAAGGTGTTAAAGAGGTTTAACATGCTTGATTCCAAGAGAGGATTGTTACCAGTGAGACATGGTATCCATCTTTCTAAAGAGATGTCTCCAAAGACACATGAAGAAAGAGATAAGATGGTCAGGATTCCATATGCTTCGGCTATTTGAAGTTTAATGTATGCAATGTTGTGTTCTAGGCTGGATATCACATATGCTGTTAGTTTGACTAGCAGGTATCAATCCAATCCAGGTTTTGAACACTGGATAGCTGTCAAGAATATCCTTAAGTACTTGAGAAGAATTAGGGATTTATTCTTGATATATGGAGGTGGAGACTTACAATTGGATGGTTATACTGATTCTGATTTCCAATCAGATATCGATGATAGAAAGTCTACATCTGGATATGTGTTCATTTGTAATGGAGGTCCAGTCAGTTAGAAGAGTTCCAAACAGAGCTTGACTGCAGATTCCACTACAGAGGCTGAGTATATTGCTACATCAGATGCTGCAAAGGAAGCTGTTTGGATAAAAAGTTTGTGACCGAACTTACAGTAGTTCCTTCCATTAAGTCAGCAGTTCCACTACACTGCGACAACAATGGAGCAGTCATATAGGCTAAGGAGCCAAAGGTCTCACCAAAAATCCAAACACATAGAAAGGCGCTACCACATTATTAGAGAAATAGTTGGGCAAGGCGATAAAGCCATGCAGAAAATAGCATCAGCTGAAAATCCAGCTGATCTATTCACTAAGCCTATGTCACAGACTCAGCTAGACCGGCATCTTGAGAAAATAGGTCTAAGGCATTGTAATGAATGGCTCTAGTGCTAGTGGGAGATTATTAGTAGTATGCTCTAGAGCATATCATTTAGTATGTATCTTGTACATATTTTTATTAATAAAAGGCTTTTCCAATTTTCCGTTTACATAATATATTTATGTGTAATAGAAAAGGTCCATTGATATTGTGTTAGAAATATTATTCGTAAGTTGTTAAGAATATGATTGACATTATTTCTAGCACAAAGTATCATAAATTGGTTCACAATCGAGGATACTTCATAATAAGGACATGACTTATCCAGAAAGATTGTATTCATGTTTATTCCGAAGTTATTTATATGAGATACAAATAAGATGGAATGGTGAGTCTCATACCATATAGCAAACATGATAGGCACTTATAAATGATAAGTAGGCCAAACTAGTGACACTTATGACAAGCACATGGAGTTTACTCTTGTCAATGTTTTGTCATAAATCATATTAGTGCATATAATCTTTAGACCTGAGATAGCACAGTTATCTTGTATATAGGTAGTTTGAGTTTGATATGTTAGTAGTATGCCCTAGAGCATATCATCTAGTATGTATCTTGTACATATTTTTATTAATTAAAAAGGCATTTCCACTTTTCCGTTTACATAATATATTTATGTGTAATAGAAAAGGTCCATTGATATTTTGTTAGAAATATTATTCTTAAGTTGTTAAGAATATGAGTGACAATATTTCTAGCACAAAGTATCATAAATAGGTTCACAATCGAGGATACTTCATAATAAGGACATGACTTATCCAGAAAGATTGTATTCATGTTTGTTCCCAAGTTATTTATATGAGATATAAATAAGATGGAATGGTGAGTCTCATGCCATATAACAAACATGATAGGCACTTATAAATGATAAGTAGGCCGAACCAGTGACACTTATGACAAGCACATGGAGTTTACTCTTGTCAATGTTTTGTCATAAATCATATCAGTGCATATAATCTTTAGACCTGAGGTAGCACAGTTATCTTATATATAGGTAGTTTGAGTTTGATACTGCTTTCATACTTGTACTATGTATGGGTATATGGGCATGTGTTGGCTCCTACTAGTTATATATGGAGGTAGGTGTTGATCAAGATGGAATCTGTTCCTCTAAGTAAATAGAGATAAAATCCTATGTTTATTTAATTGTTCTTGATGTTTCAAGTCCCTGGCCAGGACAGATAGATTTATTCAGAAAAGAGTTTCTGATAAGAAAATCTTTTTAATTAAGAACTGGAATTAAAAGAGAACATAATAATAATAGCAAATGGAGTTTGACATAAACCATGACTCCAGCTTGAGTTGGGATTTTGTAACAGAGAGATTCTAGTGCATGGTAACATATGATTATAGGTTCATTTAAGGTAAACCTTATTACTAATTGGGTGGCCATGGCATGCTATGCTAGGTGTTAACAATTGTCTATGAGGTTCATAAAATGATTTAGAGAAATCATTTATGGTAAGAAAGAGTTCTGATGATATTAAGAGTTGATATCATGTCTCATTGCCAATTAGTGATGAGCCTAGTAAGTCACACACATACACAAGTTATCACCTAATTAAATATGATTTAATTAATTAATTAAAGAGTTTAATTGATTAATTAAATAGGTTTGGTTTGCAATTAGTTTGCAAAGTCCCTAGCATGACTTGAAACCAAATCTAGATTGTTGGATGTATAATAGAAGTTAAATTTATATTTAAAGTGTTTAAATATGAATTTAATTAATGAGAAATTAATTAATAGAGATTAGTTAATTAATTTATATTTGATATAAATTAATTAGAAGAAGAAAAATAATTATTTTGGGTTGAGAACTCAAAATTAAAACACAGGGGCATTTTGGTCATTTTGCAGTGTGACACGTGGCACCATGAGATGGTGACACATGGCATAACACATAAGCTTGCCAAATGTTTTTTAATCATGTAAGATGATTAAAATCACGATTAAATATAGGTTTGACACTTGGCACAATGTGATTGGGTCACTTAAACCTAGAGCTAATCAAAGGGTGACATGTGGCAAGGGTTTAATGTGTTAACCTAGGTATTTAAGTGTTGTTATGAGAAAATAAAAAACAACCAGCAGCCACACTCCTTGGTCACGCCATTTTGCAGCCCTCCCTCT
Source organism: Hevea brasiliensis (assembly GCF_030052815.1). Classification (NCBI taxonomy): domain Eukaryota; kingdom Viridiplantae; phylum Streptophyta; class Magnoliopsida; order Malpighiales; family Euphorbiaceae; genus Hevea; species Hevea brasiliensis. The sequence continues at coordinate 54,793,123 of NC_079499.1, forward strand.
ATTCTTCTTCATCTCTCATCAATTCAAAGAGATTAGCCATCAATCTCTTGAATTAAGAACACTAGAAATTGTTTCTAGTGTCCTCTTTACATCTCTAATCTCTTAAAAGGCAGAACTTGAATTTCTAATTAATAGAAAAGGCTTTAGAAGCTGTTCAAGGGCTGCCATAGGTGTTCTTGGTGTGGACAAGCTAGAGGGACAACATCTGGTGTCCTGAAGACGAATCTCAAAGGCGCAGACACGCTGCAGTGCATCAAGAGGTTAGTGTAATCGTTCTTGATTTAATCTAGGGTTCTAAAATTAATCTGATTAATTTTAAAATCTTAAATGGCAAATAAAGAACCAAAAACATATTAAAAGAGTTTTAATATGTTGTTTATCATTGAAATCAAATAGATAAAAATAAATCTTGCATTATGCATGTGACCCTAGGTGAAAATTTTTGAATTCAATGGTATAAACTTGTGTTTTTCACGCTTCCGTTCCTTCAATTGGTATCAGAGCCACTATATTTGCCATTTAGATTGTTTATTATATGATTTAATTGTGTGATTTGATCATGAGATGATTGATCCATTGCTGGTTGGATCAAGAGGTGTGGCGGCATGCTTGATGAACTCCAACATGGTGCGCATGGCTTTGGAAGATCATGGTGCGCATGGTTGTTATTAAATTCTGCAATTGTTGCATGATGAAAGGTTCATCATATGACTAATTAAAATGTTTAATTAGGATTTTTAATCACACAATTAAATTATGATTCAAATCAAAAATTTTAAAAATTGTTTGAATGTGATTCAAATCTGAATTTTAAAAGTTGTTTGAATGTGATTCAAATCTGAATTTTTAAAGTTGTTTGAATCATATTTAAATCTGATTTTTTAAAATTGATTGAATAAAATTCAGATCTGATTTTTTAATAAATGTTTGAATGTGATTCAAATATGATTTTTTAGAAAATGTTTGAATGTGATTCAAATCTGAATTTTTGAAGTTGTTTGAATGTGATTCAAATATGAATTTTTAAATTTGTTTGAATGAGAATCAAATCTGAATTTTTAAATTTATTTGAATCATATTCAAATCTGGATTTTTAAGTTAAATATGAGATATTCAATTTAATTTAAGTATGTATGTTTTATTTAATTGTTAAATAGTGATATGCATGATGGATGATCATGGACTATAAAAGACCAATGTGATTGGATTTATTTCTTTTATGTTTCTTTGGGATTGTAAAATAATTAATTTACTTTAATTTATTTTGGGCATGTATTATTAAGTTTGTAATAATTTTTGGGTTGTAATTTCATTTATTTAAGTTCTTGTAAATTCGCCTTGGTATGCCAAGGATTACTATGTAATATTGGATTGCAAGAAGTTCAAGGAGGTCAAGAGCATTGGTGGGACCAGTGAGAGGAATTCAAGATCAAGTGTTGATTATGCACTCCTTCAGCAATTCTTGTAAAATGAATGAATGAATGAAATGCACCTAGGAATGCCCTGATTCAATTCTTGGTGGCTCAGAATTGAATCCCTTAGAAAGTCCATGATCATACCATATTTACTGCTTATCCATGAATGCATGAGATGTATGGATATGTATGCAATTATATGATATATGCATGCTAAATGGATAATGTGCAAAGTGAGACCTTAATAGTAATTAGAATGACCATAAAATCTTCCAAACAAATGATTAAGTTGGAAATGCTATAATTAAAGTAATTATAACATAGGCCCTCCATTGGGGCAATTATTTTAAGAAATTTTAAATAGTTGCATCAGATGCAATTAATTTAAGAGATTTTCTTAAGAATAATTGTTAAGCATGAGATGTTGTAAATATGTAAATGGTTTGGTGGCCAATATTTGATGTACCTGAGGACATTAAAATTATTTGCATAATTACTGGCCCAATGGGATCAACTTAACTAATGCAAGATAAGTCAATAATGGATGTACCTGAGATTTTGAGCATTAGGGGCTAGGTAAAGGATTGAACCTCACATGAGATGTGATGGACAAGGAGTTGCTCACTTATAGTTTATTGTAATTCTAATAATGGATGTACTTGAGGATGATCAATAGAATTATAAGAATTCAATCACCCACTAGAAATCCATCCAACTAGGATTTCCATTTCCTACTTTGGAAGTGTAGGATTCGCTAAGTTAGTGGGAGGACCAATTTGATTAAAAGACCATAATCATTTTGGTTAATTACATGATACATTTACTAATTAATCTGGTTATTTTTTGCAGTTAATTTTCTGATAAAAATGAGCACAAAACAACCACCACCATCCAATATACTTGCGAGCATACTTGATCACAATAGGTTGACAGGACCAAATCTGTCTGATTGGCTAAGAAATTTGAAACTTGTCCTAAACCTTGAACATATAGGATATGTTCTAGATTCAAATATTCCTGGTCCCTTACCTCCAGAGGCCACACAAGAGGAAAATGAAACTTTGGACAAGTGGAAGGAGCATGATATGAGATCTAAGTGTTACATGCTTGCTTCCATGAGTAATGAGTTACAGAAGCAACATGAGAACATGAAGAGTGCGAGTGAGATCCACCTTCACCTACAAGATTTGTATGGTGAGCACAGCAGGAATGCTAGGTATGAGATATCTAGACAGCTATTCCGTATGAGGATGTCTGAGGGACAGAATGTTGGGGATCATGTCCACAAGATGATTCGGCTGATTGAGCAGTTGGAACATCTTGACTTCAACATGGATTTCCAACTACAGACGGATTTGATCCTTCAGTCCCTTCCTGAGTCTTTTGGGAATTTTGTGACAAATTTCCATATGACTAAACAGGAATGCACCTTAGCTGGTTTACTCAACATGCTGGTTATTGCTCAAAAGAATATGCCAGGCAATAAAGGAAAAGAGGTAGCTTTGATTGCATCTTCTTCTGCTGGAAAGTCCAACAACAAGAAGGGCAATAAGAAAAAGAAACCTCAGATTCCTGGTCCTTCCAAGAAAATAGCTAAACAGAAAAGGAAGACCAAAGCTGACAAAGGCAAAGGAAAGTGTTTCCACTGCCAACAGGAAAGTGTTTCCATTGAAAACAGGAAAGCATTTCCATTGCCAGTAAGAAAATGTTTCCACTGGCAGGAGTATAGCAATTTAAATGAATGCAATGCCATGGTGAAAACCAACTCAAGTTCAAAATATATTTGGCACTTAAGGTTATGTCATGTTGCAGAAGATAGGATTACAAAATTGGAGAAAATGGGGATTTTATCCTCATTGGGCTCTGAGCCTACTCCAACTTGTGAATCTTGCCTTCAGGGTAAAATGACTAGATCACCCTTTGTTGGACAAGGGCTAAGAGCTAAAAATATTTTGGAGCTAATACATAGTGATGTATGTGGTCCATTTAAAGAAATGGCTAGAGGGGGTTTTCATTATTTTATTACCTTCTTGATGATAAATCAAGGTTTGGGTATTTGTATTTGATGAAATACAAACATGAATCTTTTGAAAAGTTCAAAGAATTTAAATCTGAAGTAGAAAATCAAACAGGAAAGAATATTAAAGCTCTTCGATCAGATCGTGGAGGTGAATATTTGAGTACTGAATTTGATGAATACTTGAGAGAGCATGGCATTGTTTCTCGGTGACTCCTCCAGAATGCCACGGTGAATGGTGTGTCTGAAAGGAGAAATCGTACCCTATTGGATATGGTACGTAGTATGATGAGCTATACTGATATGCCAATCTTCTTTTGGGGATTTGCATTAGAATCAGCTTTGTATATTCTGAATAGGATTCCATCAAAATCAGTTTCTTCCACACCTTATGAGATATGGCATGGAAGAAAACCAAGTCTTAAGCATGTTAAGATTTGTGGTTGTCGAGTTATATCAAAAATGAACAACGATAAATTGGAGACCGGATCGTAAAAGGTCGATTTGTTGGATATCCAAAAGATAGTTTTGGATATTATTTTTATTTGCCTACTTCACAAAAGGTTGTGATAAGTAGAGATGCCACATTTCTTGAACAACAGTTTGTTCAAAAAGGAGGCAAAGTAAGGCAAATAGAGTTAGAATTGGAGAATTCTGACCAACCAACAGATCAGATGGATATAGATCCATCTAGTCAACCAATACCCATTGATGAAACATCTACAGCTGTTCCTCGTAGAACAACCAGGGTATCTCACCCACCAGTGAGATATGATTTTCTTCATGAAGAAGAATAAGAGTTGTCTACTCATGAAGAAGTAGATCATGGAGATGATCCACTTACCTATGAAGAAGCTATATCAGATATTGACTCTTCAAAATGGATTGATGCTATGAAATCCGAGATTGATTCCATGTATAAGAATCAAGTTTGGGATCTTGTTGACCCACCTGAAGGTATTATACCTATAGGGAACAAATGGGTTTTCAAGAAGAAAATTGGTTCTAATGGAAAGGTAGAGACCTATAAGGCAAGGCTAGTAGCGAAAGGGTTTCGCCAAAGGCAAGGAATTGACTATGAGGAGACTTTCTCGCCTGTTGCCATGTTTAAATCAATTAGGATTTTACTAGCAATAGTTGCATACTATGATTATGAGATTTGGCAGATGGATGTCAAAACAGCTTTTCTCAATGGATACATTGAAGAAAACAGTTTCATGGAACAACCTAGGGGATTTGAATCCCAAGATGGTTCCAAGGTATGCAAGCTAAAGCGATCCATTTATGGGTTGAAACAAGCTTCGATGAGTTGGAACATCCGTTTTGATGAAGCCATTAAATCCTTTGGTTTTATCAAAAATGAGGATGAGCCATGTGTATAGAAGAAGGTTAGTAACAGTGCTATCACTTTCCTTGTCTTATATGCGGATGACATACTGTTGATGGGTAATGACACAGGTATGTTGACGACTATAAAGGTATGGTTGTCAAATACATTTTCCATGAAAGACTTAGGGGAGGCAACCTATATTCTTGGGATTCGCATCTATAGAGATAGAGCAAAAAGAATAATTGGTTTATCCCAAAGTCTATACTTGGAAAAGGTGTTAAAGAGGTTTAACATGTTTGATTCCAAGAGAGGATTGTTACCAGTGAGACATGGTATCCATCTTTCTAAAGAGATATCTCCAAAGACACCTGAAGAAAGAAATAAGATGGCCAGGATTCCATATGCTTCAGCTATTGGAAGTTTAATGTATGCAATGTTGTGTACTAGGCCGGATATCGCATATGCTGTTAGTATGACTAGCAGGTATCAATCCAATCCAGGTTTGGAACACTGGATATCTGTCAAGAATATTCTTAAGTACTTGAGAAGAACTAAGGATTTATTCTTGATTTATAGAGGTGGAGACTTGCAATTGGATGGTTATACTGATTCTGATTTCCAATCAGATATCGATGATAGAAAGTCTACCTCTGGATATGTGTTCATTTGTAATGGAGGTGCAGTCAGTTGGAAGAGTTCCAAACAGAGCACGACTGCAGATTCCACTACAGAGGCTGAGTATATTGCTGCATCAGATGCTACAAAGGAAGCTGTTTGGATAAAGAAGTTCGTGACAGAACTTACAGTAGTTCCTTCCATTGAGTCAGCAGTTCCACTACACTGTGACAATAATGGAGCAGTCATATAGGCTTAGGAACTAAGGTCTCACCAAAATCCAAAAACATAGAAAGGCACTACCACATTATCAGAGATATAATTGGGCGAGGCGATGTAGCCATGCAGAAAATAGCATCAGCTGAAAATCCAGCTGATCCATTCACTAAGCCTATGTCACAGACTCAGTTAGACTGACATCTTGAGAAGATGGGTCTAAGATATTGTAATGAATGGCTCTAGTGCTAGTGGGAGATTGTTAGTAGTATGCCCTAGAGCATATCATCTAGTATGTATCTTGTATATATTTTTATTAATTAAAAAGGCATTTTCACATTTCCGTTTACATAATATATTTATGTGTAATAGAAAAGGTCCATTGATATTTTGTTAGAAATATTATTCTTAAGTTGTTAAGAATATGAGTGACAATATTCTAGCACAAAGTATCATAAATAGGTTCACAATCGAGGATACTTCATAATAAGGACATGACTTATCCAGAAAGATTGTATTCATGTTTGTTCCCAAGTTATTTATATGAGATATAAATAAGATGGAATGGTGAGTCTCAAGCCATATAACAAACATGATAGGCACTTATAAATGATAAGTAGGCCGAACCAGTGACACTTATGACAAGCACATGGAGTTTACTCTTGTCAATGTTTTGTCATAAATCATATCAATGCATATAATCTTTAGACCTGGGGTAGCACAATTATCTTGTATATAGGTAGTTTAAGTTTGATACTGCTTTCATACTTGTACTATGTATGGGTATATGGGCATGTATTGGCTCCTACTAGTTATATATGGAGGTAGGTGTTGATCAAGATGGAATCTGTTCCTCTAAGTAAATAGAGATAAAATCCTATGTTCATTTAATTGTTCTTAATGTTTCAAGTCCCTGGCCAGGACAGATAGATTTATTCAGAAAAGAGTTTCTGATGAGAAAATCTTTTTAATCAAGAACTGGAATTAAAAGAGAACATAATAATCATAGCAAATGGAGTTTGACATAAACCATGACTCCAGCTTGAGTTGGGATTTTGTAACAGAGAGATTCTAGTGCATGATAACATATGATTATAGGTTCATTTAAGGTAAACCTTATTACTAATTGGGTGGCCATGGCATGCTATGCTAGGTGTTAACCATGGTCTATGAGGTTCATAAAATGATTTAGAGAAATCATTTATGGTAAGAAAGAGTTCTGATGATATTAAGAGTTGATATCATGTCTCATTGCCAATTAGTGATGAGCCTAGTAAGTCACACACATACACAAGTTATCACCTAATTAAATATGATTTAATTAATTAATTAATTAAAGAGTTTAATTGATTAATTAAATAGGTTTGGTTTGCAATTAGTTTGCAAAGTCCCTAGCATGACTTGAAACCAAATCTAGATTGTTGGATGTATAATAGAAGTTAAATTTATATTTAAAGTGTTTAAATATGAATTTAATTAATGAGAAATTAATTAATAGAGATTAGTTAATTAATTTATATTTGATATAAATTAATTAGAAGAAGAAAAATAATTATTTTGGGTTGAGAACTCAAAATTAAAACACAGGGGCATTTTGGTCATTTTGCAGTGTGACACGTGGCACCATGAGATGGTGACACATGGCATAACACATAAGCTTGCCAAATGTTTTTTAATCATGTAAGATGATTAAAATCACGATTAAATATAGGTTTGACACTTGGCACAATGTGATTGGGTCACTTAAACCTAGAGCTAATCAAAGGGTGACATGTGGCAAGGGTTTAATGTGTTAACCTAGGTATTTAAGTGTTGTTATGAGAAAATAAAAAACAACCAGCAGCCACACTCCTTGGTCATGCCATTTTGCAGCCCTCCCTCTATTCTTCTTCATCTCTCATCAATTCAAAGAGATTAGCCATCAATCTCTTGAATTAAGAACACTAGAAATTGTTTCTAGTGTCCTCTTTACATCTCTAATCTCTTAAAAGGCAGAACTTGAATTTCTAATTAATAGAAAAGGCTTTAGAAGCTGTTCAAGGGCTGCCATAGGTGTTCTTGGTGTGGACAAGCTAGAGGGACAACATCCGTGTCCTTAAGTCGAATCTCAAAGGCGCAGACACGCTGCAGTGCATCAAGAGGTTAGTGTAATCGTTCTTGATTTAATCTAGGGTTCTAAAATTAATCTGATTAATTTTAAAATCTTAAATGGCAAATACAGATCCAAAAACATATTAAAAGAGTTTTAATATGTTGTTTATCATTGAAATCAAATAGATAAAAATAAATCTTGCATGATGCATGTGACCCTAGGTGAAAATTTTTGAATTCAATGGTATAAACTTGTGTTTTTCACGCTTCTGTTCCTTCATGATACTGCTTTCATACATGTACTGTGTATGGGTATATGGGTATGTGTTGGCTCCTACTAGTTATATATGGAGGTAGGTGTTGATCAAGATGGAATCTGTTCCTCTAAGTAAATAGAGATAAAATCCTATGTTCATTTAATTGTTCTTGATGTTTCAAGTTCCTAGCCAGGACATATAGATTTAATCAGAAAAGAGTTTCTGATGAGAAATCTTTTTAATCAAGAACTAGAATTAAAAGAGAATATAATATTCATAGCAAATGGAGTTTGATATAAACTATGACTCCAGCTTGAGTTGGGATTTTGTAATAGAGAGATTATAGTGCATGGTAACATATGATTATAGATTCATTTAAGGTAAACTTTATTGCTAATTGAGTGTCCATGGCATGCTATGCTAGGTGTTAACCATGGTCTATGAGGTGCATAAAATGATTTAGAGAAATCATTTATGGTAACAAAGAGTTCTGATGGTATTAAGAGTTGATATCATATCTCATTGCCAATTAGTGATGAGCCTAGTAAGTCACACACATACACAAGTTATCACCTAATTAAATATGATTTAATTAATTAATTAAAGAGTTTAATTGATTAATTAAATATGTTTAGTTTGCAATTAGATTGCAAAGTCCCTAGCATGACTTGAAATCAAATATTGATTATTGGATGTATAGTATAAGTTAAATTTATATTTAAAGTGTTTAAATATGAATTTAATTAATGAGAAATTAATTAATAGAGATTAATTAATTAATTTATATTTGATATAAATTCATTAGAAGAAGAGAAATAATTATTTTGGGTTAAGAACTCAAAATTAAGATACAGGGGCATTTTGGTCATTTCGCAGTGTGACACGTAGCACCATGAGATGGTGACACATGGCATTACACATAAGCTTGCCAAATGTCTTTTAATCATGTAAAATGATTAAAATTAAGATTAAATATAGGTTTGACACTTGGCACAATGTGATTGGGTCACTTAAACCTAGAGCTAACCCAAGGGTGACATGTGGCAAGGGTTTAATGTGTTAACCTAGCTATATAAGTGTTGTTATGAGAAAATAAAATACAGCCAGCAGCCACACTCCTTTGTCATGCCATTTTGAGGCTCTCCATCTCTTCTTCTTCATTTCTCATCAATTCAAAGAGATTAGCCATCGATCTCTCGAATTAAAAATACTAGAAACGTATCGATCTCTCGAATTAAAAATACTAGAAACGTTTCTAGTATTTTTAATTCGAGAGATTGATGGCTAATCTCTTTGAATTGATGAGAAATGAAGAAGAAGAGATGGATAGCCTCAAAATAGTGTGTCAAAGGAGTGTGGCTGCTGGCTGTATTTTATTTTCTTATAACAACACTTATATAGCTAGGTTAACACATTAAACCCTTGCCACAAGTCACCCTTTGGTTAGCTCTAGGTTTAAGTGACCCAATCACATTGTGCCAAGTGTCAAACCTATATTTAATCTTAATTTTAAACATCTTACATGATTAAAAGACATTTGACAAGCTTATGTGTAATGCCATGTGTCACCATCTCATGGTGCCACGTGTCACACTGCGAAATGATCAAAATGCCCCTGTGTCTTGATTTTGGTTCTTAACCCAAAATAATTATTTCTCTTCTTCTAATCAATTTATATCAAATATAAATTAATTAATTAATCTCTATTAATTAATTTCTCATTAATTAAATTCATATTTAAATACTTTAAATATAAATTTAACTTATACTATACATCTAATAATCTAGATTTGGTTTCAAGTCATGCTAGGGACTTTGCAATCTAATTGCAAACCAAACCTATTTAATTAATCAATTAAACTCTTTAATTAATTAATTAAATCATATTTAATTAGGTGATAACTTTTGTATGTGTGTGACTTACTATGCTCATAACTAATTGGCAATGAGATATGATATCAACTCTTAATACCATCAGAACTCTTTCTTACCATAAATGATTTCTTTAAATCATTTTATGCACCTCATAGACCATGGTTAACACCTAGCATAGCATGCCATGGACACCCAATTAGTAATAAGGTTTACCTTAAATGAACCTATAATCATATGTTACCATGCACTAGAATCTCTCTATTACAAAATCTCAACTCAAGCTAGAGTCATGGTTTATGTCAAACTCCATTTGCTATAAATATTATGTTCTCTTTTAATTTCAGTTCTTGATTAAAAAGATTTTTTCATCAGAAACTCTTTTCTGATTAAATCTATCTGTCCTGGCTAGGAACTTGAAACATCAAAAACAATTAAATGAATATAGGATTTTATCTCTATTTACTTAGAGGAACAGATTCCATCTTGATCAACACCTACCTCCATATATAACTAGTAGAAGCCAACACATGCCCATATATCCATACACAGTACAAGTATGAAAGCAGTATCAAACTCAAGCTACCTATATACAAGATAACTGTGCTATCTCAGGTCTAAAGATTATATGCACTGATATGATTTATGACAAAACATTGACAAGAGTAAACTCCATGTGTTTGTCATAAGTGTCACTAGTTCGGCCTACTTATCATTTATAAGTGTCTATCATGTTTGCTATATGTCATGAGACTCACCATTCCATCTTATTTATATCTCATATAAATAACTTGGGAACAAACATGAATACAATCTTTCTGGATAAGTCATGTCCTTATTATAAAGTATCCTCGATTGTGAAACAATTTATGATACTTTGTGCTAGAAATAATGTCACTCATATTCTTAACAACTTAAGAATAATATTTCTAACAAAATATCAATGGACCTTTTCTATTACACATAAATATATTATGTAAACGAAAAAGTGGAAAAGCCTTTTCTTAATAAAAATATGTACAAGATACATACTAAATGATATACTTTAGGGCATATTACTAACACAGTAAAGGTAATAAAATAATGAAAACTACCTCTAGCCATTTCTCTAAATGAGCCACATACATCACTATGTATTAGCTCCAAAATATTTTTAGTTCTTAGCTATTGTCCAACAAAGGGTGATCTGGTTATTTTGCCCTGAAGGCAGGATTCACAAGTTGGAGTAGGTTCAAAACCTAATGAGGATAGAATCCCCATTTTCTCCAGTTTTGCAATCCTATCTTCTGTAACATGACCTAATCTTAAGTGCCAAATATATTTTGAACTTGAGTTGACTTTCACCATGGCATTGCATTCATTTAGATCACTTGCATTCAATTTGTGTTTATCATTATTATCCAAATAATACAGACCATCATGCATATAACCCGAGCTAACATATTTATTTTCAAAGTAAATATTGCAAACATCATCTATGAACTAAAATTCATAGCCATTTCTAGTCAAACTAGATATAGAAATGATGTTCTTAAAAGCATCAGGTACACAAAAAATATTATTCAAACATAAAAAATATAACACCCTCCTTGTAGCAATTCCGTACATTCTACTGTTCCGGTGACTTGTGTCAGTTAGGACAGCTAGAATATCTGAAAAAATATTTAAACTAAAGTGAGGAACCATAATTAACTCAAATATTAATAAGAAAAATCTAGAAAAAATTTTAGAAATAAAATTCAATCAGGTTAAATGAGCCGGTGCCTTAGCGATGGGTAACCCAGTGGGAAGTTGCGGTTCTCACAACTAGGAGCCCTAGACTAGGGAGAAAATTCATAAAATAATTTTTAGGACTCCAGAGAAGAGTCATTAAGGTTTCTATAGAATTAGAATTCCAAGAAAATGCTTAGAAAAATGTTTCAATCGGTACAGACAATTTTAGTCTGTTCAGCCAAATGGAGCGCATTTTGGTCATTTTGCCTTCAAAGGTGATTTTTGGCCGACTTATTCAGTTAAGAAAATAATTATTATGACACAAAATGTCAATAAATATTACTAAAAATTAAATTGAAAATGAGTAAAAAAAAAAGGAAAAAGAAAAATGAAAGAAAACATAATAATTTCATCATGCTTAAGCAAGCATGATGCACTTAAAATGCTTCTAACCAATCAAATTTCAACAAATTATTAAAGACCACTAAAAAGAGGATTAAATAAGGGAAATAACTAAAAACCAATTTGTTTCTTCTTCTCCACAACCCAACCAGCCGTCTCCCTCTCCCATAGCCATTTCCTCCATTAAAGCTCACCAAAGCTCCACTCCACACCAAACCTCACCATAAAATCACTCAAGCTCTACACTAAACTTGATCCTTACACACAAAATCACTATTAGGCAGCCAATAGAGGAAGGAAAAAGGAAGTTGGGTTAACTTGAAATTCAGCTCCAACAAGTTTAGTGTCCAAACTTTTGCTATTTTTGATTAAATTCATGTTTAATGGCATGAAGTAAGTAGGAAATGTAAGAAAACAAAATAAAAGGTATGTGTGTGCACTTTAAAAATTTCGCCAGCTAGGGTTGGTTAGGGTTTGGTGATTTTGCTTGATAGCAAAGTGGTGATGAGCAGCCCTTGGTATTAAAAGAGTGATTGAACATGGTTATGTAAGTGAAATGCAAAGATTATGCATGTATAAACATGAAAAATTGGACATTTGAACACCCTTAGGGTTTGCCCATGCAATGGTATGTTAACCTTGTAATAGTCAATTAGTGACTATTTGAATCTGTGTGAGAAGGAATTGAAGTGAGCAAGGGTGTTGGAGTTGAATGAGGTGTGCTGCCTTTAGTGACTTGCAGGACTGAGTGTGAGTCCAGCAGGTTTTGGTAGTTATAAATGAAGTTGTAGAGGTTTAATTGGTGCAAGGCCAATTGGACATGAAACTAGACACATAATGGCACAACTTTGGTGAAGAAACCCTGCCCAGAAATGTCACACCTTACTCTCCCGTAAGATGTAACATGATCCCATAGTACACCTAATGAATTACCGTACTTCGCCTACCGATAACCCATTAGATATACTACAAGGGATTTTAAAACAATTTTCGTAAAATTTAAATCATTGATTAAAATTTGATGTTATAAATTTTTTTTCAAAATTTCGGCAAAGTGCCGGCTGTATTTTGAGAAAACAGTTCTTCAAACCTGAAAAGGAAAACACTCCCAATATGTTTTTTCAAATACAACTCCAATAACTTCATTTCAACTCACAATTCAAATGTCAATAATCAAATCAATTCATTTTCAAACTAATCTCATCATAAAGAACATTTCATTGATTACAAGACTCAACATTTATATTACAATAATTTACATTTAATGACATACTAAAATATTTTATAAGAGTTTTTATACAACTGCTCAAATAATTTACATACATATTATTATATGCATACATCAAAACCTATGTACATGGGTATACCTATGATATACCTGAAGCTGATCTGAATGTGTCTTCAAAGAAGCTTACTCAATTGCTCTATGCTCTTTTTACCTGCGATAGCATACAAAGCTATCGCTGAGTGGTGAACTCAGTGGTTTACAACTATAACTTAAAACATAGTACAATATACCTTAACAAAAATTACAGCAATAAATTTGGAAATCTGAATACTCATTATATTCCAAAACTCAAAATATTCATTGCCAATAATATAAATCATTTGTCTAAAATGACTTTGATCACGAAATTCATTTTATCAAATCATAACTAACCATTTAAGGTAATTCTAACAAAATGAATTATACATAAATCATAATTGAAATCACAATTCTTTACTATTCAAAAACCATTCTTTATCTCAAAAGCCATTCTTTATCTAAAAAACCATTCTTCATTTCACTAACTATGCAAGACTAATCCGCAAGGGCTATCTTCGGGGTGATTCTAACTCCCTATGGTCGGGGAGGTCGAATCATCGTGCACATTACACATCACAATAATGAATCTTCTGAAAGAGCCATAACATAAAAATTAGATCTAACCTCTAATAAGAGGAGAATCTAAGCCTGTGCACGTACCATGGTAATAAAAACACAACTAACTTCATTGTCTTCTCAACAAATGAGAGAGACGGGTAATAACCTAGTCAAGCATCTATAGTGAGATATAAAACGATACCACAATCCTTTTAGTGAGCATAAATCACAATACAATTTGATTCAAAGTCAATTCTAATATCCAATAATTTTTATGCTTATCACAATTCAAATCATAAATTTGCATTTTTCCATGCAAATTGCCCATCACAATTCAAAACATGTTCTATCACAATTTTCCAAAACATAATTTAATCAATCCACAACAATGCTTAATACTTATGGAAATACCATTTCACAAAGCCAAATTCATACATACTATAACAATTTCAATAATCATTGAATTAAATCCAATGCTTGTTAAACATAATACAAAAGAAAAATATGTCATTTAATCATATGAAATATTCAGAACAAAATCAGTTAAAAACTAATTGTGCACAAACCTTTGATAAATGTCTTTTAGCCCTGACTCAGTATTTCCTTCCCCTTCCCTGAATCTTTGCTAACTGAAACACACAACTTGAAGTGTTTCAGTACTCATTTATACTGTCCCTAACAATATGGTTCAATAATTAATTTATTGAATTCTATTATTTTCCCTAGTCAACCTAAAATGTTGATCATCGATGCACTCTAGGTGAATTAGGTTTTAATGTTACCAATATGTCACATTTTATAGCCTTTTAGTATTGGTACATGTTACCAAATTCATTTTCAAGTATATTGCATTTTATTGCAATTTGCCGGATTTCGGTATACTAATTTGACCTAACCGGATGACCTAGTTCCCTCAATTTTTGAGTTTTGGTTAGACCAAGTTATGGTCAATTTACCAATGCTGGACAGAATGCATCAAAATGGTAACTTTAGGTCATTTTTAGGTCACTTTTGGTTCGGCTAGTTTTGGTACCTGAACTTGTGCAAGCTATTTAACTTACTTATGGTCATTTCTGGGTGTTGGTGTCTTCATAATAATTGTAGATATATATCTAAACTATTCATGCTAAAACTTTCAGGTCAATTGGACCTGTTTTGAGTAAGTTATGGTCAAAACATTAATAGCTACCCAAATAGTCAATTTTCAGGCTTTCAAACCACTAATAAGGATTTGGTTATTTTTCAAGTTACCTTCTAGGCAGAATTTTGGTAAGCTTCCTTAATGAAAGTTGGTACATTTTGTGCCTAGTCTCACCTTCAATTGGTCTCATACCAATTGGAGTCACACACTTAAGGTTCTAAGCCAAAACATACACTGCCCTATTGCATATTGTTCATCCTTTATGAATTACCCATTCAACACTTACCAAGTTAACTCTTCCATGCCAATTCTGATTGTACCATACCATTAACACATTTTACTTCACATTTTTGGTCATTTTGGAAGCTTGTAACCACTCTTAACATACACACTATAATACAAAATTTTCCAAAGTCCCATTTACAATAATTAAAGTCCCATTTACCACAATTCAACCACATGAACATACCTCATTTCCATGTCCAAACTCAAACAATTATTTATATACACATGCTTCCATCAATGACAACATAATTCAACAACATTTCATGAACTCAAACACTTCAATCTTCTTCATGAGGCTGCCACAAGTTTACACATACTCATCAATTTCCATTTTCACATTTCAAGCTTTCAAATCAAACCTTACACATGGAATTCAACTACAATACAATCAAACATTTAAATCATCATTCAAACCACTATTTACATGCAAGAATAAGCTGTTCATAGTGAAGTTCCATGGCTGCCAAAATGTACATTTCCACTAATTCATCAAACTTCAAAAATTCTTCCACAAATCAACTACCCACAACACCCATTCAAAGTTTAATGAAATAAGAATTAAAAATACATACTTACCACTTTTGAAATTCTTCAAAACCTCACCAAAACTTAACTTTCTTACTGCCTATCTACTGCCCAAGTTGTATAGAACAGCTTTAGTGAAGGAACCTAATGGAAAATGTAGCCAGAGCATGCTTACATGGAGCTCTCACCATGGATGGCCATGGAGGTTTTCTCTCCCTTGTTTCGGCTAGTTTTTCCCAAAGTTGAAGATGACAGAATTTTTCTATCCAAGGGTTGATTAGTGGTCCACTTAAGTGGTGTTAGTGGAGCACTAATTGAATAAAAGTATAATTTAAGGTTAAACTTTCTAATTTTCCACATTTTCCTCCTATCTTTTGCTATTTAGATTATGTACCACTATTTTAATTTTTCATGACATTTTCCAAGTGTAATATCATTTATTTTTAATGGAAATTTAGGTTAAAAGACAACTCAGGGTGTCAGATGACCACAATGCCCCTGTTTGGATTGCATTCTCAATTTTTCTGTAACACCGAGTTTTATCATTTCCTCGATTTCTTGTTTTTCTTTGTACTAATTATTTAATTTTTCTTTGATATTTGTAATGACATTTATACTTCAATAGATGTTCATTTAAGTCTTAAAAATATTTTCTAGGGTTCCCCGCGGTTCAGGGCTAGTCAACGGTCCACGCCACAACTTTCCAGTGCGGTCACGCATCGCTATGGTTCTCGGCTCGTTTAACTTGGTTACATTTCATTACTATTATTTTTCCTTTGTTTTTCTTGTATTTTATTTTATTGTATTTCATTATTTTATATCTCCTCACCCATATCTAAGTGTAGTTCTAGGCATCCTAGCTATTCGGACAACACTGGTCACCGGAATAGTAGAATCACTATCGAACATAGGGGTGTTATAATTCTCCCCCCCCCCTTAAAATAAATTTCGTCTCAAAATTTTACCTGACATCAGTCTCTGAATAGTAGTGGGTGCTGTCTCCTCATATCCTCTTCACCTTCCCAAGTAGCTTCCTGGCCTGAATGATGGTTCCACAGCACTTTAACCAGGTATATCTGTTTATTCCTCAGCTGCTTCACCTCATATGCCAGAATTTCTATGGGTTTTTCCTCATATGAGAGGTTTGGATTTACCTCAATCTCTTCAACTAATAGTACATGAGATGGGTCAGATCTGTACCTCCTTAACATGGACACATGAAAGACACTGTGTATCCTTTCTAGCTCCGAAGGTAATGCCAACCGATATGCCAAAGGACCCACTCTCTCCAGAACCTCATATGGTTCGATGGAACGAGGACTCAGTTTTCCCTTTCTACCAAATCTTATAATCCTCTTCCAAGGAGAAACTTTAAGGAATACCTTATTATCCATTGTATATTCTATATCTCTCCTCTTTAGATCAACATAGGACTTCTGACGATCTGATGCAGCCTTGAGTCGATCTCTGATCAATCTGATCTTTTCCTCTGTCTGCTGAATAATTTCTAGCCCAATCATCTTCCTTTCACCTACTTCATCTCAACATAGGGGATTTCTGCACTTTCTGCCATACAAAGCTTCATATGGAGGCATCCCAATGCTTGATTGGTAGCTGTTGTTATAAGCATGCTCAATCAAAGGCAAGTGTATATCCCAATTACCTTCAAACTCAATCACACAAGCCTGTAGCATATCCTCCAATATCTGAATTACCATCTCAGACTGGCCATCTGTCTGTGGGTGGAATGTGGTGCTGAAGTTCAATCTAGTTCCTAAGGCTCTCTGAAGACTACCACAGAGTCTAGAAGTGAACCTAGGATCTCTGTCTAATACAATCGATACTGGCACTCCATGCAGTTTTACAATCTCATTTATGTACGATCTGGCCAATCTCTCTAACTATAGTCCATCCGGACTGGCAAAAAGTGAGCAGACTTGGTTAGTCTTGAAGGAACGAAAGCGTGAAAAACACAAGTTTATACCATTGAATTCAAAAATTTTCACCTAGGGTCACATGCATCATGCAAGATTTATTTTTATCTATTTGATTTCAATGATAAACAACATATTAAAACTCTTTTAATATGTTTTTGGATATGTATTTGCCATTTAAGATTTTAAAATTAATCAGATTAATTTTAGAACCCTAGATTAAATCAAGAACGATTACACTAACCTCTTGATGCACTGCAGCGTGTCTGCGCCTTTGAGATTCGTCTTTAGGACACCAGATGTTGTCCCTCTAGCTTGTCCACACCAAGAACACCTATGGCAGCCCTTGAACAGCTTCTAAAGCCTTTTCTATTAATTAGAAATTCAAGTTCTGCCTTTTAAGAGATTAGAGATGTAAACAGGACACTAGAAATAATTTCTAGTGTTCTTAATTCAAGAGATTGATGGCTAATCTCTTTAAATTGATGAGAGATGAAGAAGAATAGAGGGAGGGCTACAAAATGGCGTGACCAAGGAGTGTGGCTGCTGGTTGTATTTTATTTTCTCATAACAACACTTAAATAGCTAGGTTAACACATTAAACCCTTGCCACATGTCACCCTTTGATTAGCTCTAGGTTTAAGTGACCCAATCACATTGTGCCAAGTGTCAAACCTATATGTAATCTTGATTTTAATCATCTTACATGATTAAAAAAACATTTAGCAAGCTTATGTTTTATGCCATGTGTCACCATCTCATGGTGCCACGTGTCACACTGCAAAATGACTAAAATGCCCCTGTGTCTTAATTTTGAGTTCTCAACCCAAAATAATTATTTTTCTTCTTCTAATTAATTTATATCAAATATAAATTAATTAATTAATCTCTATTAATTATTTTCTCATTAATTAAATTCATATTTAAACACTTTAAATATAAATTTAACTTATATTATACATCCAATAATCTAGATTTGGTTTCAAGTCATGCTAGGGACTTTGCGAACTAATTGCAAACCAAACCTATTTAATTAATCAATTAAACTCTTTAATTAATTAATTAAATCATATTTAATTAGGTGATAACTTGTGTATGTGTGTGACTTACTAGGCTCATCACTAATTGGCAATGAGACATGATATCAACTCTTAATATCATCAGAACTCTTTCTTACTATAAATGATTTCTCTAAATCATTTTATGAACCTATAGACCATGGTTAACACCTAGCATAGCATGCCATGGCCACCCAATTAGTAATAAGGTTTTCCTTAAATGAACCTACAATCATATGTTACCATGCACTAGAATCTCTCTGTTACAAAATCCCAACTCAAGCTGGAGTCATGGTTTATGTTAAACTCCATTTGCTATGAATATTATGTTCTCTTTTAATTCCAGTTCTTGATTAAAAAATATTTTCTCATCAGAAACTCTTTTCTGAATAAATCTATCTGTCCTGGCCAGGAACTTGAAACATCAAGAACAATTAAATGAACATAGGATTTTATCTCTATTTACTAAGAGGAACAGATTCCATCTTGTTCAACACCTACCTCTATATATAACTAGTAGGAGCCAACACATGCCCATATACCCATACACAGTACAAGTATGAAAGCAGTATCAAACTCAAACTACCTATATACAAGATAACTGTGCTATCTCAGGTCTAAAGATTATATGCACTGATATGATTTATGACAAAACATTGGCAAGAGTAAACTCCTTGTGCTTGTCATAAGTGTCACTGGTTCGGCCTACTTATCATTTATAAGTGCCTATCATGTTTGTTATATGGCATGAGACTCACCATTCCATCTTATTTATATCTCATACAAATAACTTGGTAACAAAGATGAATACAAACTTTCTGGATAAGTCATGTCCTTATTATGAAGTATCCTCGATTGTGAACCTATTTATGATACTTCATGCTAGAAATATTGTCACTCATATTCTTAACAACTTAAGAATAATATTTCTAACAAAATATCAATGGACCTTTTCTATCACACATAAATATATTATGTAAACGGAAAAGTGGAAATGCCTTTTATTAATAAAAATATGTACAAGATACATATTAAATGATATGCTCTAGGGCATACTACTAACAATCTACCACTAGCACTAGAGCCATTCATTACAATATCTTAGACCTATCTTCTCAAGATGTCAGTCTAACTGAGTCTGTGACATAGGCTTAGTGAATGGATCAGCTGGATTTTCAGCTGATGCTATTTTCTGCATGGCTACATCGCCTCGCCCAACTATTTCTCTGATAATGTGGTAGCGCCTTTCTATGTGTTTGGATTTCTAGTGAGACCTTGGTTCCTTAGCCTATATGACTGCTCCATTATTGTCACAGTGTAGTGGAACTGCTGACTCAATGGAAGGAACTACTGTAAGTTCTGTCATGAACTTCTTTATCCAAACAGCTTCCTTTACAGCATCTGATGCAACAATATACTCAGCCTCTGTAGTGGAATCTGCAGTCGTGCTCTGTTTGGAACTCTTCTAACTGACTGCACCTCCATTACAAATGAACACATATCCAGAGGTAGACTTTCTTCATCGATATCTGATTGGAAATCAAATTCAGTATAACCATCCAATTGCAAGTCTCCACCTCCATAAATCAAGAATAAATCCTTAGTTCTTCTCAAGTACTTAAGAATATTCTTGACAGCTATCCAATGTTCCAAACCTAGACTGGATTGATACTTGCTAGTCAAACTAACAGCATATGCGATATCCGGCCTAGTACACAACATTGCATACATTAAACTTCCAATAGTCGAAGCATATGAAATCCTGGCCATCTTATCTCTTTCTTTAGGTGTCTTTGGAGACATCTCTTTAGAAAGATGAATACCATGTCTCGCTGGTAACAATCCTCTCTTGGAATCAAGCATGTTAAACCTCTTTAACACCTTTTCCAAGTATAGACTTTGGGATAAACCAATTATTCTTTTTGCTCTATCTCTATATATGCGAATTCCAAGAATATAGGTTGCCTCCCCTAAGTCTTTCATGGAGAATGTATTTGACAACCATACCTTTATAGTCGTCAACATACCTGTGTTATTACCCATCAACAGTATGTCATCCACATATAAGACAAGGAAAGTGATAGCACTGTCACTAACCTTCTTATATACACATGGCTCATCCTCATTTTTGATAAAACCAAAGGATTTAATGGCTTCATCAAAACGGATGTTCCAACTCCTCGAAGCTTGTATCAACCCATAAATGGATCGCTTTAGCTTGCATACCTTGGAACCATCTTGGGATTCAAATCCCCTAGGTTGTTCCATGAAAATGTTTTCTTCAATGTATCCATTGAGAAAAGTTGTTTTGACATCCATCTGCCAAATCTCATAATCATAGTATGCAGCTATTGCTAATAAAATCCTAATTGATTTAAGCATGGCAACAAAGCAGAAAGTCTCCTCATAGTCGATTCCTTGCCTTTGGCGAAACCCTTTCGCTACTAGCCTTGCCTTATAGGTCTCTACCTTTCCATCAGAACCAATTTTCTTCTTGAAAACCCATTTGTTCCCTATAGGTATAATACCTTCAGGTGGGTCAACAAGATCCCAAACTTGATTCTTATACATGGAATCAATCTCGGATTTCATAGCATCAATCCATTTTGAAGAGTCTATATCTGATATAGCTTCTTCATAGGTAAGTGGATCATCTCCATGATCTACTTCTTCATGAGTAGACAACTCTTGTTCTTCTTCATGAAGAAAATCATATCTCACTGGTGGGTGAGATACCCTAGTTTTTCTACGAGGAACAGCTGTAGATGTTTCATCAACGGGTATTGGTTTACTAGATGGATCTATATCCATCTGATCTGTTGGTTGGTCAGAATTCTCCAATTCTAACTCTATTTGCCTTCCTTTGCCTCCTTCTTGAACAAACTGTTGTTCAAGAAATGTGGCATCTCTACTTATCACAACCTTTTGTGAAATAGGCAAATAAAAATAATATCCAAAACTATTTTTTGGATAACCAACAAAACGACCTTTTTCTGATCTGGTCTCCAATTTATCAGTGTTCAGCTTTTTTATATAAGCTGGACAACCCCAAATCTTAACATGCTTAAGACTTGGTTTTCTTCCATGCCATATCTCATAAGGTGTGGAAGAAACTGATTTTGATGGAATCCTATTCAGAATATACAAAGCTGATTCTAATGCAAATCTCCAAAAGAAGATTGGCATATCAATATAGCTCATCATACTACATACCATATCCAATAGGGTGCGATTTCTCCTTTCAGATACACCATCCAGCTGTAGCGTTCCTGGAGGAGTCAGCTGAGAAACAATGCCATGCTCTCTCAAGTATTCATCAAATTCAGTACACAAATATTCACCTCCACGATCTGATCGAAGAGCTTTAATATCCTTTCCTGTTTGATTTTCTACTTCAGATTTAAATTCTTTGAACTTTTCAAAAGATTTCATGTTTGTATTTCATCAAATACAAATACCCAAACCTTGATTTATCATTAGTAAAGGTATAAAATAATGAAAACCCCCTCTAGCCATTTCTTTAAATGGACCACATACATCACTATGCATTAGCTCCAAAATATTTTCAGCTCGTAGCCCTTGTCCAACAAAGGGTGATCTAGTCATTTTACCCTAAAGGCAAGATTCACAAGTTGGAGTAGGCTCAGAGCCCAATGAGGATAGAATCCCCATTTTCTCCAATTTTGCAATCCTATCTTCTGCAATATGACATAATCTTAAGTGCCAAAAATATTTTGAACTTGAGTTGGTTTTCACCATGGCATTGCATTCTTTTAGATCACTTGCATTCAATTTGTGTTTGTCATTATTATCCAAATAATAAAGACCATCATTCATATAACCCGAAATTTCCAAAATAAATATTGCAAACATCATCAGTTAACTGAAATTCATAGCCATTTCTAGTCAAACTAGATATAGAAATGATGTTCTTAAAAGCATCAGGTACATATAAAATATTATCCAAACACAAAACATGTCCAAACATGTAAAAAGATTTAGATCCTATGGCTAAAGCTTCAACAGTTGAGCCATTGCCAATCCGGACTCTAATATCTTGAGAACGCAAGCTGCTACTGTTTGCTAGTTCCTATATATCATTAGAAATGTGAGAACTAGCACCAATATCTAAAACCCAAGCTGTAGATGAACTATGAGTATCATCAGAATCTAAATAACAAGATATGGACATACCTTCCGAAGGTGTATCCTTCTTGTCCTTCAGAGAAGCAAGATACTCTGGGCAGTTCCTTTTCCAGTGCCCATCCTTTTGGCAGTGGAAACACTTTCCTTTGCCTCCATCAGCTTTAGCCTTCCTTTTCTGTTTAGCTACTTTCTTGGAAGGACCAGGAATCTGAGGTTTCTTTTTCTTATTGCCCTTCTTCTTGTTGGACTTTCCAGCAGAAGAAGATGCAACCAAAGCTACCTCTTTCCCTTTATTGCCTGGCATATTCTTTTGGGCAATAACTAGCATGTTGAGTAAACCAGCTAAGGTGCATTCCTGTTTAGTCATAAGGAAATTTGTCACAAAATTCCCAAAAGACTCAGGAAGGGACTGAAGGATCAAATCCGTCTGCAGTTGGAAATCCATGTTGAAGTCAAGATGTTCCAACTGCTCAATCAGCCGAATCATCTTGTGGACATGATCCCTAACATTCTGTCCCTCAGACATCCTCATACGGAATAGCTGTCTAGATATCTCATACCTAGCATTCTCTTTGTGCTCACCATACAACTCTTGTAGGTGAAGGAGGATCTCACTCGCACTCTGCATGTTCTCATGTTGCTTCTGTAACTCATTACTCATGGAAGCAAGCATGTAACACTTAGCTCTCATATCATGCTCCTTCCACTTGTCCAAAGTATCATATTCCTCTTGTATGGCCTCTGGAGGTAAGGGACTAGGAACATTTGAATCTAGAACATTTCCTATATTTTCAAGGTTCAGGACAAGCTTCAAATTTCTTAGCCAGTCAGACAGATTTGGTCCTGTCAACCTATTGTGATCAAGTATGCTTGCAAGGATATTGGATGGTGGTGGTTGTTTTGTGCTCATTTTTATCAGAAAATTAACTGCAGAAAATAACTAGATCTATTAGTAAATGTATCATGTAATTAACCAAAATGATTATGGTCTTTTAATCAAATTGGTCCTCCCACTAACTTAGCGAATCCTACACTTCCAAAGTAGGAAACGGAAATCCTAGTTGGATGGATTTCTAGTTGGTGATTGAATTCTTATAATTCTATTGATCATCCTCAGGTACATCCATTATTGGAATTACAATAAACTATAAGTGAGCAACTCCTTGCCCATCACATCTCATGTGAGGTTCAATCCTTTACCTAGCCCCTAATGCTCAAAATCTCAGGTACATCCATTATTGACTTATCTTGCATTAGTTAAGTTGATCCCATTGAGCCAGTAATTATGTAAATAATTTTAATGTCCTCAGGTACATCCAATATTGGCCACCAAACCATTTACATATTTACAACATCTCATGCTTAACAATTATTCTTAAGAAAATCTCTTAAATTAATTGCATCTCATGCAACTATTTAAAATTTCTTAAAATAATTGCCCCAATGGAGGGCCTATGTTATAATTACTTTAATTATAGCATATCCAACTTAATCATTTGTTTGGAAGATTTTATGGTCATTCTAATTACTATTAAGGTCTCACTTTGCACATTATCTATTTAGCATGCATATATCATATAATTGCATACATTTCCATACATCTCATGCATTCATGGATAAGCAGTAAATATGGTATGATCATGGACTTTCTAAGGGATTCAATTCTGAGCCACTAAGAATTGAATCAGGGCATTCCTAGGTGCATTTCATTTATTCATTTTACAAGAGTTGCTGAAGGAGTACATAATCAACACTTGATCTTGAATTTCTCCCACTGGTCCCACCAATGCTCTTGACCTCCTTGAACTTCTTGCAATCCAATATTACATAGTAATCCTTGGCATAACAAGGCGAATTTACAAGAACTTAAATAAATGAAATTACAACCCAAAAATTATTACAAACTTAATAATACATGCCCAAAATAAATTAAAATAAATTAATTAATTTACAATCCCAAAGAAACATAAAACAAATATATCCAATCACATTGGTCTTTTATAGTCCATTATCATCCATCATGCTTATCACTATTTAACAATTAAATAAAACATACATACTTAAATTAAATTGAATATCTCATATTCAACTTGAAAATCCAGATTTAAATATAATTCAAATAAATTTAAAAATTCAGATTTGAATCTCATTCAAACAAATTTAAAAATTCAGATTTGAATCACATTCAAACAACTTTAAAAATTCAGATTTGAATCACATTCAAACATTTTTTAAAAAAATCAGATTTGAATCACATTCAAACATTTTTTAAAAAATCAGATCTGAATTTTATTCAATCAATTTTAAAAAATCAGATTTAAATATCATTCAAACAACTTTAAAAATTCAGATTTGAATCACATTCAAACAACTTTTAAAATTCAGATTTGAATCACATTCAAACAATTTTTAAAATTTTTGATTTGAATCATAATTTAATTGTGTGATTAAAAATCCTAATTAAACATTTTAATTAGTCATATGATGAACCTTTCATCATGCAACAATTGCAGAATTTAATAACAACCATGCGCACCATGATCTTCCAAAGCCATGCGCACCATGTTGGAGTTCATCAAGCATGCCGCCACACCTCTTGATCCAACCAGCAATGGATCAATCATCTCATGATCAAATCACACAATTAAATCATATAATAAACAATCTAAATGGCAAATATAGTGGCTCTGATACCAATTGAAGGAACGGAAGCGTGAAAAATACAAGTTTATACCATTGAATTCAAAAATTTTCACCTGGGGTCACATGCATCATGCAAGATTTATTTTTATCTATTTGATTTCAATGATAAACAACATATTAAAACTCTTTTAATATGTTTTTGGATCTGTATTTGCCATTTAAGATTTTAAAATTAATCAGATTAATTTTAGAACCCTAGATTAAATCAAGAACGATTACACTAACCTCTTGATGCATCGCAATGTCTGCGCCTTTGAGATTCGTCTTCAGGACACCAGATGTTGTCCCTCTAGCTTGTCCACACCAAGAACACCTATGGCAGCCCTTCAACAGCTTCTAAAGCCTTTTCCATTAATTAGAAATTCAAGTTCTGCCTTTTAAGAGATTAGAGATGTAAACAGGACACTAGAAACAATTTCTAGTGTTCTTAATTCAAGAGATTGATGGCTAATCTCTTTGAATTGATGAGAGATGAAGAAGAATAGAGGGAAGGCTGCAAAATGGCGTGACCAAGGAGTGTGGCTGCTGGTTGTATTTTAGTTTCTCATAACAACACTTAAATAGCTAGGTTAACACATTAAACCCTTGCCACATGTCACCCTTTGATTAGCTCTAGGTTTAAGTGACCCAATCACATTGTGCCAAGTGTCAAACCTATATGTAATCTTGATTTTAATCATCTTACATGATTAAAAAAACATTTGGCAAGCTTATGTGTTATGCCATGTGTCACCATCTCATGGTGCCACGTGTCACACTGCAAAATGGCCAAAATGCCCCTGTGTCTTAATTTTGAGTTCTCAACCCAAAATAATTATTTTTCTTCTTCTAATTAATTTATATCAAATATAAATTAATTATTTAATCTCTATTAATTAATTTCTCATTAATTAAATTCATATTTAAACACTTTAAATATAAATTTAACTTATATTATACATTCAATAATATAGATTTGGTTTCAAGTCATGCTAGGGACTTTGCAAACTAATTGCAAACCAAACCTATTTAATTAATCAATTAAACTCTTTAATTAATTAATTAAAACATATTTAATTAGGTGATAACTTGTGTATGTGTGTGACTTACTATGCTCATCACTAATTGGCAATGAGACATGATATCAACTCTTAATATCATCAGAACTCTTTCTTACCATAAATGATTTCTCTAAATCATTTTATGAACCTCATAGACCATGGTTAACACCTAGCATAGCATGCCATGGCCACCCAATTAGTAATAAGGTTTACCTTAAATGAACCTATAATCATATGTTACCATGCACTAGAATCTCTCTGTTACAAAATCCCAACTCAAGCTGGAGTCATGGTTTATGTCAAACTCTATTTGCTATGAATATACTCTTTTAATTCCAGTTCTTGATTAAAAAGATTTTCTCATCCGAAACTCTTTTCTGAATAAATCTATCTGTCCTGGCCAGGAACTTGAAACATTAAGAATAATTAAATGAACATAGGATTTTATCTCTATTTACTTAGAGGAACAGATTCCATCTTGTTCAACACCTACCTCTATATATAACTATTAGGAGCCAACACATGCCCATATGCCCATACACAGTACAAGTATGAAAGCAGTATCAAACTCAAACTGCCTATATACAAGATAACTGTGCTATCTCAGGTCTAAAGATTATATGCACTGATATGATTTATGACAATTGACAAGAGTAAACTCCATGTGCTTGTCATAAGTGTCACTGGTTCGGCCTACTTATCATTTATAAGTGCCTATCATGTTTGTTATATGGCATGAGACTCACCATTCCATCTTATTTATATCTCATAAAAATAACTTGGTAACAAATATGAATACAATCTTTCTGGATAAGTCATGTCCTTATTATGAAGTATCCTTGATTGTGAACCTATTTATGATACTTCGTGCTAGAAATATTGTCACTCATATTCTTAACAACTTAAGAATAATATTTCTAACAAAATATCAATAGACCTTTTCTATTACACATAAATATATTATGTAAACGGAAAAGTGGAAACGCCTTTTATTAATAAAAATATGTACAAGATACATACTAAATGATATGCTCTAGGGCATACTACTAACAAGTCTATCAACTATGACCCATACTACATCATGACTATTCTGTGTCCTCGGAAGTCTCATCACAAAATCCATAGTTATCCATTCCCTTATAATGTTTCATAGGGTGCCATTTGTATGCTAGCTTGACACTTATTATTATATACGAATTCTGTTAGTGGGAGGTATCTGTCCCATCTCCCCTCGGATTCAAGTACACAGGTTCTTAGTATATTCTCGAGGGCTTATTACATTTTACAGGTTATTATTATCATATCATTTCATTTCATTATTTACAGAAACTCAATGAGTTTTAGAATTTATCTGAATCACTTGATTCGACTATCCATTCATCTGAGGATGATAAGTAGTACTGATATTTCAAAACTTATAGCAATAAGTGTGGTACAGGTAGTTCACATTATTGTAACCGAGTTACTGACTCCAGCTACCTTACAAGTGTAGTCTTTCGACAGGCTAGTTCTGAAGTTTTAAAGTTTTTACTAAAATTTTTACATTTATTTCCCGTAATAGTACTCTATTCGGGCGTAACTGTATCAATTTATAAATTACTTACAAATATTATTATTTTATTATACCACGAGGAAGCATGTAGCTCTACACAATAATCTCGTGTTGGTACTGTAATCTGCAGCTTACAATACAAACATCGAGAACATTACATAGTCACTACGTTATAACCTCATGAACTAGGTTTTCTAACATCTTATCTATACATTTATTTCCTTCTCTGTCTTTTAAAGTCATATCAGTGGTCTCTTCATGTAATTATTTAAATTTAAAACTCATTACTCATATTTATGCTCAAGGAACCTATCAAAGCACTTGCAGGCATTACGTATCACCGTCCCCGTAAGCATCTTCTCTATCTTTGGTGGCAATTAAGGGTACCTATTAAAGCACCTGCAGGCGTTATGTATCTCCATCCCTGTAAGCCCCTTGATACCGATATTCATTGTCTTTTAAAATCATATCAACCATATATTGTCAATCCATGACTTTCCATGTAGGCAGTACTGCTATCTGTAATTCCTAATTGATATACCAATCGATCCATACAATATACATAAGCCTAAGTTTACTTTGAGCAATTAAGCATCATCAATTATCTAACAAAATCTTTATGTCCATGTATTATAGAAAAGGTGGGTCCCACATACCTATTTCAAGTAATTTAGTATATAGTGACTTAGTAGGGATAAGCCAAAAATATTTTTCAAGAACCTTTCTTTAGGTTCAATTTTGAGATTTTAACTTTGCATTTCACTTTGGACAGTTTGTGGCCACTGTTTGGCCCCATTTCCTAAAAGGAAATTGTTCTTTTATGTCTTGCTTTTATTTCCCAAATGACTATTCGAGCTCTGACCCATAGGTTTCTCCCTTTTCTCTATTTCACACTTCCCTTGTAGGGGTTGGGTTTGTGCTTGAGCTTAAGCTGATAGGGTATCAGCCATTTGTTAAAAGAAAGTGGCTATTTGCTAGGCCATTTGTGCAGTAATTTATACAGGTGGGGCTGATAAAGTCAGACTTCCAACTTTCTGAGGGGCTGGAGTCTCAACTTGTACTTTTGCCATCATAGACTGTTCTATTGTCTCATTCTTCTCTTCCATATCTTTTCACAAGATTTTCTATTCCTATACAACTAACAAAAGGAGATTCCTCTCCATTAGTTCATATTTATGATGCAAATGTACTATATGTATCAAACATTTGAGCATTTGTAGTTACCGATAAAAAGATTTCAAATTCACAACTCAAAATTTACTTTAAAACCATTGCTCTGATACCACAAAACTTGTCACAACCTACTCCCCCATAAGATGTAACATGATCCTGTTTTATACCTAATGAATTACCGTACTTCGCCTACCTATAACCCATTAGATATACTACAAGGGATTTTAAAACAATTTTCGTGAAATTTAATTCATCGATTAAAATCTGGTGTTATAAATTTTTTTTCAAAATTTCGGCAAAGTGCCGGCTGTGTTTTGAGAAAACAATTCTTCAAACCTGAAAAGGAAAACACTCCCAATATGTTTTCTCACATACAACTCCAATAACTTCATTTCAACTCACAATTTAAATCTCAATAATCAAATGAATTCATTTTCAAACCAATATCATCATAAAGAACAGTTCATCGATTACAAGACTCAACATTTATATTACAATAATTTACATTTCATTACATACTAAAATATTTTACAAAAGTTTTTATACAACTGCTCAAATAATTTACATACATATTATTACATGCATACATCAAAACCTATGTACATGGATATACCTATGATATACCTGAAGCTGATCTGAATCTGTCTTCAAAGAAGCTTACTCAACTGCTCTATGCTCTTTTCACTTGCGATAGCATACAAAGCGATCGCTGAGTGGTGAACTCAGTGGTGGACAACTATAACTTAAAACATAGTACAATATACCTTAACAAAAATTACAACAATTAATTTGGAAATCTGAATACTCATTAAATTCCAAAACTCAAAATATTCATTGCCAATAATATAAATCATTTGTATAAAATGACTTTGATCATGAAATTGAATTTATTAAATCATAACTAACCATTTAACGTAATTCCAACAAAATCAATTATACATAAATCATAATTGAAATCACAATTCTTTACTAATCAAAAACCATTCTTTATCTCAAAAGCCATTCTTTATCTCAAAAACCATTCTTTATCTCACTAACTATGCAAGACTAATCCGCAAGGGCCATCTTCGGGGTTATTCTAACTCTCTATGGTCGGGGAGGTCAAATCATTGTGCATAGTACACATCACAATAATGAATCTTCCGAAAGGGCCATAACATAAAACTTAGATCTAACCACTAATAAGAGGAGAATCTAAGCCTGTGCACGTACCATGGTAATCAAAACACAACTAAGTCCATTGTCTTCTCAACAAATGAGAGAGATGGGTAATAACTTAGTCAAGCATCTATAGTGAGATATAAAACGATATCACAATCCTTTTAGTGAGCATAAATCACAATACAATTCGATTCAAAGTCAATTCCAATATCCAATAATTTTTATGCTCATCACAATTCAAATCACAAATTTGCATTTTTCCATGCAAATTGCCCATCACAATTCAAAACATGTTCTATCACAATTTTTCAAAACATAATTTATTCAATCCACAACAATGCTTAATACTTGTGGAAATACCATTTCACAAAGCCAAATTCATACATACTATAATAATTTCAATAATCATTGAATTAAATCCAATGCTTGTTAAACATAATACATAAGAAAAATATGTCATTTAATTATATGAAATATTCAGAACAAAATCAGTTAAAAACTAGTTGTGTAACATGCCTACTGTACGTATTCTGTATGTTCTATTGCTCCAGTGGCCAAATAACAGTCCAGGCAAGTTAGAATGTCTGGAATTACACTTTGGTGATAGTGAATAGACATATAATGATGAAATAAATAAAAAGAAGATACAAGAAAAATCAAAGAAAAATGAAAGAGAGAAAATGAAGCTAAGTTAAACGAGCCGAGACCGCAGCGATGGGTGACTGCACTGGGAAGGCCGTTGCCAACCCCAGGACTGCGGGGAACCCTTGGAATTTAATTTTGAGGCATAAATAAAGGTTCATTGAAATTTAATTGACACTAGAAATATCAAAGAAAAATTAATAAATTAGTACAAAGAAAAATGAAAAATCGAGAAACAGACAAAAATCGATGTTACCGAAAAATCGAGAATATTACCCGAAGTGGAGTATTTTGGTTATTTGACACCTAGAGTTGTCTTTTGACCTCAATTTCCATTAAAAATAAATGATATTACACTTTAGAAATGTCATGAAAAATTAAATGGTGGTACATTATGTAAATAGTGAAGGAAATGAGATAAATGTGCAAATTAGGAAAATTGGAATAATTAAACATTAAGTTAAAGTGAGTGCTCCACTAACTCAAGTCTTGGGACACTTAATTAAGTCATTTTGGACAGAAATTCAGTCCATCTTCTTCCTCGCAAATGACCAGCCGAATTGATCCTCCCAAAACCTCCATGGAAGTCCACCATGGCCAAACTCCCTCCATCACCATGCACCATTGATCAAGCCATCCTTTCCTCTTGATTCCTTCATTAAAGCTTCCCTACTTACCTTGGGAAAGATATTGGCAATAAGAAAAACAAGATTTGGTGAAGTTTTGATAAGCTTCAAAAGTGGTAAGTGTCCAAAACCTCTCCCTTGCTTTAGTAAACCTTGTGTTTAGGTTGAGGTGAATATTTTGGTTAAGAGAAATGAAGAAAATCTTGAGAAATGAAATGGCCCATTTTGGCAGCCATGAATATATATTGTAGTTGAATTTATCTTACCTCTAATGGATGGAAACTAAGGTTGAATAACTTAAATGGAGGAAGTAGTAAGTTAAAATCTAAGTATGTGCATGTAGTGCTTGAATTAAGGGTGTGTAATGGAACCTTAATGCTTTGGGAAAACTGCCATGTTTGGCAGACTATTAAACCATGAATTTATGTGTGAACATGTAGTTATTAATGAAATATGCTAATGTTTAATTGTGGGTAGCAAGTGTAAGTGATATTGAAGTATGATTATGTTGAAGTGTATGTGTAATATTGACATTGAGATATGTTGAATTTTGGTGGAAGTGAATGTTGAACTTAATGGTGAATTGTGTGCATTGAGCACTTGAATATTCTGCCCAAAATTGTTGCTAAAATTGTGTAAAATATATATATATATATATATATATGGAAGTGTTATTGATTGAATATTGAAGTAATGAGGAGGAGAAGGAATATCAAATTGGAAGTGTATGTGCTTTGTGCAGGTTGTGTATTGAAGGCAGTACAAAAATTAGCCCACAAGTGCCAAACTGTGAACTCAATTAGTATGAGGCCAATGGGGGGGTGAAACTAGACACCAAATAGGCCAACTTTCATGTAGAAATGTTGCCAAAATTCTACCTAGAAACTAACTTTAAAAATGACCAAATTCGGATTAACAACCTTGCAACCTAGATTTTTGATCATATGAACAGTAGTCCTTGGGATGATCATAACTCACTCAAAACTGGTCCAATTGACCCGAAATTTTTACCATGGTTAGTTTAGACATATATCTACAATTCTTATGAAGACACCTAAGCTCAGAAATGGCCAGAACCAAGTTAAATGGCTTGCACAATTTCGGGTACAAAAACTGCCGAACCAAAAGTGACCTAAAATTGACCAAATTTTGCACTAAAGGTGCAATCTGTCCAGCTTTAGTAAATTGACCATAACTTGGTCTATACAACTTGGAATGACCTGAAATTTTGCCCCGTGTGCAATAAGACATAGAGCTACAATTTTGCTTCTTTGACCAGAAGCTAAAAACCAAGAGAAATAGGACTTTAAGCTAGACCAATCTAGCACACAAAAATTAAGAATTTGACATTTTACATACAATGATGCTTGAAGCATTTTGGCAATGAATGCCAACTTATAAAAATGGTAAATTGCACTATATTGGCAGCATATTGACATATAAATTGTGACATATTGATGCTAGAAACAACTTATCCATATTACCTAAAAAGGTCAACATATGCATTGACTTGTGAATTATATAATAGTTAGTAAACTCCAAAAATTAAAGAATTAAACAATTAATTTATAATGTGCCCTAGTTTGCCTAGTTGACTAGTATGGATAGGTTGGCTTGCCAATAGGATTCTGACAGCTGTTCTGTAAATGGCTTCATGCCATACTATGTTTCTACGGCTTATTATGCCGCACTGTGACTTTAATAGCCTACGACTATACATATTGTGTATTTATTCATGCTTATCGCCAGATTGACTATATGGCTTCTTAGCCACACTATTTGCACACCGAGACACACTTTGCGACAATGGTGTGACGGCCCGAGGTACTAGGTACCCAGTGCAAGTATATTTGTTTATCCAGTCTAGTCAGTATATAGGCTACATGGGCAGTAATTCAAGTACTATTAAATTCAAATAGCTAAATCTAGTCTACTGACATACAGCACCACCAAAAATTCGTAAACACTTTATTTACTTTATTTTAGTATATATTTCTTTATATTTGGCACCACTAAGCAAAATTGCTTAGCGCGTTGCTTTTGTAAACCATAGGTATTGGAGACACAGTTGGGGAGCCCAGCAGACCTACGACCGGGTGAGACATCATATCTGCACAGGAGTCTAGAGTCATCTGTACTGCATTGCATACATGGCAGGACTTAGGATATCTTGTATTTTGTACTTTTATTGTATTTTTGAAATTCGACCTTGTATTTTGTAATATTATGAAAGCTCTAAAGTTTGTAATATCTTGTACATATTAAATAACATGGAGATTTTCTGGATATATTTAAATTATTATGGACTGTATTATGGAACTGTTTAATGACTGTAAAAGTCTATTGACTTTACTGAGAAATAAAAACTGTGAAATATTTGAGATTTCGATATTATCATATTGAACTGTTTTCAACAGGTTTGAAAGGACAGTTTATCCGAAATACAGATGGCACCTTGCCAAATTTTTATTATCAATCTTGAAACACTGATTTTATCAAAGTATGAAAATAGTATCAGCATGATATGAATACTACATAAAAGACTTCTTAAAATCAAATAGAGTTCAGGAAATGAAATAATCACAGACTAGGTGTTCCGGCACGCCGTGTAGCACGCCTTGCTCGGCTATTCTGTAGACGGGTGAGGGGTGTTACATTTAGTGGTATCAAAGTACGATTTAGGCATTTCTGGACCTGGATAGATTGCATATCATGCATTGCATTGTAAGTGTTAAGATGACTCTAATGCAGATCTTTTGATTTGTTTTGTTATTTTGATCAGAATATGGACTCCACATCGTAGAGAGCGGTAGACGAGGAAGTGGAAAGTCATGCTCCATCTATGACTGAACCAGGAGACAGAAGGGAACCTGCTCCACCAGTACCAGGTGCACCAGCCACATTTCAGCAAATGGTTGAGTTCTTTAGACAAATGGTAGGAGTTATGCCGCTATCAAAAATCTCATATGGAGAGACTCAGGAAGTTTGGAGTAGTGGACTTTCTGGGTAAAAGGGAAGATGATTCTGTCACAGCTAAAAACTGGTTGGATAGAACTGGAAGAGTCTTGAAATAACTTCATTGTACTCCAGAGCTGAATTTGGAAGCTGCTGTATCATTACTGCAAGATGATGCATACCAGTGGTGGGATACAGTAACTAGAGAGGTGCCACCAGAACAGATAACTTGGGATTTCTTTCTCACTGAGTTCAGAAAGAAGTATGTGGGCTGTGTATACCTGGAAGAGAAGAGATGGGTGTTTATTACCCTACACCAGAGATAGCTGACAGTGGTTGAATATGAAAGAGAATTTGTCAGAGTGAGCCGCTATGGGCAGGAAATAGTCCCTAATGAGGCAGAGAGATGCAAGAGATTTGAGAAAGGACTCAATGATAACATTAAAGTAATGATTACAGCCTTGGGGATTACAGAGTTTGCCAAATTAGTGGAAGCTGCACTGAAGGTTGAAAAAGTTAGAATGAATGAGAAGAACAGAAGGGACAGACAGCAAAAAAGAGGTTAGGATCAGACTGGTACATCTTCTGCCCCTAGTAAGAAATTCAGAGGTTCGCTTACTCAGAGTTTCAGTAGAGCACCAAGTCAGGGTTAGTCACAGAGGCTCAAATCTCAGTTTGCACCAAGGAGAGGCCAGTGCACCCCTTCAATGGCTAGCTCACCAGGGATAGGGTACAGGAGACCAGCCCCGATAGTATTTGTTGCTTGCCCACATTGCCAAAAATGGCATAAGGGTGTGAATGTTGGAGGATGATAGGTGCTTGTTTACGGTGTGGATCTACAGACCACCTAGTCTGAGATTGTCCTCGCAGAACTGGTACATCCACTCCAGTATCAACTGGTAGGCCTGCCCCTCCAGCTCCAAGGGGTAGAAGGCCAGGTAAGGCTGAAGTAGCCGGTACTTCACAGAAACCTATATCAGAATCTGTGGAGAGAGCAGAAGGCAGAAGACCAGCCAGAGCCTATGCTATAAGGGCACAGGAGGAACAAGATGCTCCA
Source organism: Hevea brasiliensis (assembly GCF_030052815.1). Lineage (NCBI taxonomy): Eukaryota > Viridiplantae > Streptophyta > Magnoliopsida > Malpighiales > Euphorbiaceae > Hevea > Hevea brasiliensis. The sequence continues at coordinate 54,828,913 of NC_079499.1, forward strand.
GATGTCATCAAGGGTACGTTCCTCCTTTATAATACTTCTGTGCATGCATTAGTGGATACTAGATCTACTCATTCATATATTTGTATCAAGCTGCCCGTAGAAAAGGGAATACCAGTGGAGGAAAGTGACCAAGACATCCTGGTCACAAATCCGCTAAGCCACAGTGTGGTAGTAAATAAAGTATATAAGGGCTGTAACACCCCTATTTATATAGCCTGGTATATTTCGCTGTTCCGGTGACCAGAGTCAGTCTGGAAAATTAAGGAGATTAGAACCATATTTAAGACAATTAGATAACCTATAAACACAAATAATTAGTAATGTCCAATTAGTTAAGTATAAATAAGAAAAATAGAACATAAGAAGTTAAACGAACCGAGAGTCACAGCGATGGGTGACCTTCTCGGGAACGACTGCGAAGTCATTTTAAACTCAAATTTTGAACCATAAAATGTGACGTCGCGATCCTTAGGACCCTTATAAACACAGTGGAAAAGAGAAAATCACAATAAAGAACTGTTAAGCTAGTCAAATAATTAGGTCAGGGAGTCGGAAGAAATATTGGATTATTTGCAAACCGGGAAGAACCGGTGAGGGGCAATTTGATCAATTGATCCCGAGAGCTGACTCTTGATCTAACTGTCAAATAAAATCGGAGAAAAGAAAATTTTGGAATCGAGAATTAAATTAAAGAACTAATAAAAAAAATAAATAGAAAAAAAAAAGAAAATAGAAAAGTTAAAAGGTGATGACATCATGCATGACTTCATGCATGATGCCATAAAAACAATACTTAATATATTTATTTAATTGGGATTTTTGGGTCTTCCATAAGGATAAAAAAAAACAAAAGAAAAGAAAAATAAAAATCAAAGTCTTCCACCAAGCTTGCCGCCCTCACACACTCTCTCTCTCCCTCACCATTGCAAACTCCATTAAAAGTTTGTCTTCAAGCTTTGAAACCCTCACTAAACCTCAACTTCTCCCATATTTACTTCACAAAAACTTGTTCTAGTCACTTGGGAAGGAGCTTGACAACAAAAAGAAAAAGAAAGGAAGAAGTTTTGAAGAAAAAGAAATTCTACATAAAAGGTTAGTAATCAAATTTGATAATTTGAGTTTGATTCTTACATTTCTAACTTATTGAGCTTGTAAATAAACTTAAAATGGAAAGAAAATTTATTGAGGGATTATATAGAATTTTGGACAGCTAGGGTTTGGTTGGACAAAGTATAAATTTTTTTGAGCTAAACATGTTAGGAAGCTTAATTGAGTTAAGGGAGCATGTTTATAAGTGTTTAATTAGCTAAATGCAACAAATGACATGAATTAGGGTTTTGAACATTAGGGTTTAGAGACCAAAATGTGAAGAAGTGCTAAATGATGTCTTTGAAATAGTTTAAGGTGAGAAATGATCATTTGTGACCTAATTAAGTGTGTTAGAAGTGTTTGAATCAAAGCCAATTCGGATTGGATAAGGTCATGTGCTGGCAGCATGACCAAAATTTCCTTTGAGGGACCAAAAATGAAATTTTACAAGTCCAATGGATATGGGACCAATTGGGGATGAAAATAGGCACTAAATGACACAATTTTCATGTAGGAAGCCTGCCCAAAAAGTGACTAAAACCTAGTGAACAAAGTGACTGAAGTTGAGAAATCACAGGCTGCCCTACACAAACTGACCAAATGAACAGTGTTTGTTCATTTGGTCATAACTCGAGCTAGGCAGGTCAAAATGATCTGAAATTTTACCAGTGGTTAGATGAGATATAGACCTAAAACTTTCATGAAGAACACCAACCCAAGTTATGCCATTAACCCAATCAAATTACTGAGCCAAGTTGGGTCACTGAATCTGTAGAATGCATATTTTCCATTTGAACAGTAAAGTTTCAATGGCTATAACTCTCTCTAGAAAACTCTAATTTAGGTGATTCTTGAACCGATGGAAACCTAAGGCATAGTAGAACATTTCATGTGAAGAAAGTTAGACCAAATTATGAACCTAACTTGATCAAATTGCTGAACAAATTTGGAATTAAAAATCTGCCAGAACAAAATTCTTCAGCATGAACAGTAAACGTAATTTGCTTATAACTTGAGCTACAAAACTCTAATTGGGGTGATTCAAAAAGGAGAATAAACTTAAGACAATAGGGAACATTTTCTATGAAGAAAGTTTTGCCAAATTTCAACAGTAAACTGACCAATGAAACAGTACAATTAGGGACACCAAAACTGAAAATTTGGCCATTCTGCCTAAAAGACCTAAGTTTTGAGAAAATGACCAAAACCAACAAGTTTAGTGACGAAAATGTGGTATGTGGGTGAAGTTAGAGTTCTCATACCTATTGAGCCATAGAAAGTCAACAATTTGACTTGAATAGTATAGTGAATAGTAACTCGAAACACAAAATTTTGAGAACGTCGAGTTTAGCACGTTAGAGGTAGGTAAAAATAAGGATAAATTTATTTTTAGATTTATGTTAAATTATGGTACTGGAACATTGCAAAATTGTGTGTTTCAGTTGAAAAGAATACCGGGAAAGAACCCGAGGAATCGAGTCGAGACCAAGAGGCGACCGCTTGAAGTTTGTGCAGAACATATACTTTTTATAATCATCTTTTGCATACTGTTTTGAATAATGTGAAATATTGGATTATGGCATTCTTATGATGTTTGATCTAAATTGTTAAAATGTTATTGTGTATATTTGAAATGACAATGTTTAGCAAATTGTTAAGATAAGTTTTGAAACCACAGTGTCATGACCATATATTTGAACACCTCACTAGCACAACTAGTGGGGGTAATTAGTTTCGAATTTTGATTCCTTCTCTGGAGAAGTGTTGAGGTGTGCCAGTAGAAGAGGATATGAATGGATATCCATATATTTGAGCTAGCTAGCCTTATGATGTGATTTCTCTTTAGCCTCTGGCTATTGAGATTCTATTTGTTTCGAATGGCATGATCTAACTGTGGGTTTTATGAAATGTGTTTTGATACTTTGAAATGAACTTGGTTTGCATTAAAATCTCAGAATTCATGTTTTGTGTTTAATGCTCATGTTTAGTCAAATTTTTTGAATAAATGTGATTTAAGTTTTTCATAAAGATTATTTTAGTATGTTGTGCACCACTGAGTCCTAGTACTCAGCGATAGCTTCTATTGCTGTTGTAGATACAGAGACTAGAGGAGCAGCAGACTGAGCTGCTGAGATGTGAGGAGCTATCAGCTTAAAGTCATTGGGTATAATTTATAACCTAATTGTAAATATTTCTTTTGATGTATGTATTGCATATAAAAGTATGGACATGTAAATGGGTCTTGAGCAGCTTGTACAAAGTTTGTATGAAGTTTGTAATAAAAAAATTTAGTTTGAATTTCCTTTGATGTAAATTTTGTAATGATGTATATATACATAAATTGTTTTGTCTCTAATGAAATATGAGTGGAACTATTTTATTTAATTTGAATGAAATGTATTGTTAGTATTTTGAGGATTATTAAATTTTGAACTTGAGAAATTGATTAAAATGGTTGTGGAGTTGTTGAAATGGATTGAGTGTGATTGTGAAATTGAAGTATTTATTGGGGAAAAATTTTTAGAAGTGCTTTTTACAGGTATTTGAAGAACTGTTTTCTCAAAATACAGACGAAACTCTGGCAAAATTTTTATAAAATTTGCGAAAAAATAAGATGGATCAAAAATATTAACTAGTTTTAATTTTAATTAAATGTTTTAAATACCTATTAGAAAATGCTCACCACTAAACAAAAGTAAGAAAATTATTTTAAAATCTCTTGTAGGGTACTTAATGAGTTATCGGTAGGTGAAGTTCGGTAGTTCATTAGGTATTCTACGGGATCATGTTATGCCTTATAGAGGAGTAAGGTGTGACAAGGGCTGTCCATTGAAGATTCAAGGGAAAGAGTTCTCAGCAGACTTAATCGAACTGCCTTTCCATGAGTTTGATGTGATTTTGGGAATGGACTGGTTATCCCATCATCAGGCAATAGTAGATTGTAAATTGAAGAGAATCTCTCTGAAAACTACTGAGAATGAAGAAATAATAGTAGTGGGTGAAAGGATAGATTTCTTGTCCAATGTCATCTCAACTACAGTTGCAAGGAGATGGTTGAGAAAAGGGTGTGAAGCCTATCTGGCACACGTGGTTGACACTAGGTAGGGTAAACTTGACTTGTCTGACATACCCACAGTAAGGGATTTCTCTGAGGTATTTCCTAAGGAATTTCCTAGTTTGCCACCAGAAAGAGAAGTTGAATTTGCTATTGAGATTATGCCGGGTACAGCTCCAATTTCAATTGCTCCATATAAGATGGCACCTGCTGAATTGAAAGAGTTAAAAATCCAGCTGCAAGAATGACTAGATAAGGGGTTCATATGCCCCAGTGTGTCACCATGGGGAGCTCTGGTACTGTTTGTAAAGAAAAAAGATGGGACACTGAGGTTATGTGTTGACTACCGGCAGTTAAATAGAGTAACAGTGAAGAACAAGTATCCGTTGCCTATAATTGACGATCTGTTTGATCAGTTGAAGGGAGCCGGTGTGTTTTCTAAGATTGATCTCAGATCAGGGTATCATCAGCTAAGGGTTAAGGATGCAGATGTGCCTAAGACTGCATTTAGAACCTGGTATGGGCATTATGAATTCCTGGTGATGCCATTTGGGTTAACAAACGCTCCAGCAGCATTCATGGACCTTATGAACCGTATCTTCCATCCATAGTTAGATCGGTTCGTAATGGTCTTCATTGATTACATCCTGGTGTATTCCAAGGATAAAGCAGAACATGATGAGCATTTGAGAATTGTTCTGCAGACTCTAAAAGAGAAGAAATTGTATGCTAAATTGTCCAAGTGTGAGTTATGGTTGAATGAGATTGCATTCCTTGGACATGTAGTATCAGCTGAAGGGATTAGAGTGGATCCTAAGAAGATTGAAGCAGTGATGGAATGGAAGCCTCCCAGAAATACAACTGAGATCAGAAGTTTCTTGGGGTTAGCTGGATATTATAGAAGATTTGTAAAGGGATTTTCCCTGATAACTGCTCCAATGACCAAATTACTACACAAGAATATGAAATTTGACTGGAATGACAAGTGTCAAGCTATTTTTGAGAGGCTAAAGGCTATGTTGACAGAGGCACCAGTGTTAATACAGCCAATGTCTGGAAAAGACTTTGTAGTCTACAGTGATGCCTCACACAATGGGTTAGGGTGTGTACTCATGCAAGAAGGGAAAGTGGTCGCATATGCTTCCAGGTAGTTAAGGCCACATGAAAAGAATTACCCTACTCATGATTTAGAGTTAGCAGCAATTATCTTCGCATTGAAGATATGAAGGCATTACTTGTATGGAGAAAAATGCTACATACACACAGACCGTAAGAGTCTGAAGTATCTGCCAACCCAGAAGGAACTTAATTTGAGACAGAGGCGATGGATTGAATTCCTGAAAGATTATGATTGTGTGATTGACTACCACCCTGGGAAGGCAAATGTAGTCGTTAATACTTTAAGCATAAAATCTATTGTAGCATTAAGATCTCTGAATGCCCAACTGTCCTTAACTCATGATGGAGTTATTTTGGCTGAGTTGCAAGTGAAGCCAAATGTGTTACAACAGATATAGGATGGGCAGAAGACATATGAGAAATTAATGTCTGTTATGGGCAAAATCACTGAGGGGAAGGAAACTGAATATCAAGTAAAAGAAAATGGGTGCCTGTACTATAAAGAAAGAGTAGGTGTACCAGATGATAAAGAGTTGAAAGCCAGTATTCTAAAAGAAGCACATAACAGTGTGTATGCTATGCACTCAAGAAGCACAAAAATGTACCATGACCTGAAACTCCGATACTGGTGGCCAGGTATGAAGAAGGACATAGTTGACTATATAACTAGATGCTTGACATGTCAGCAAGTCAAAGTAGAACATCAAGTTCCATCAGGTTTGTTATAGCCCATAAACATATCTAAATGGAAATGGGACCGAGTCACTATGGACTTTTTCAGTGGTCTACCTCTCACTCAGAAGAAGCATTATGCAGTATGGGTGATTGTGGATAGGTTAACCAAATTAGCACATTTTCTGCCAGTCAGAACTGACTACTCACTGGAAAAGCTAGCAGAATTGTACATCAGTGAGAAAGTTAGACTACATGGAATTCCACTTTCCATTATATATGATAGAGACCCGAGGTTTACATCTAGATTTTGGAAGAAATTACAAGAATCCTTGGGCACACAACTCCATTTTAGTACGGCTTTTCATCCTCAGACGGATGGATAGTCAGAAAGAATAATCGAGACAAAATTTGAAACTCATTGAGTTATTGCAAACAATAAACTGATAATACTCATAGTAATAACTGAATATGTGTGATAGTTCCTCGAGGATATGCTGAGAAGTTGTGTTATTGAGTTTGAGGGAAGTTGGGACAGATACCTTCCACTGGTAAAATTTGCATAAAATAATAGCTATCAAGCTAGCATACAAATGGCACCCTATGAAGCACTGTATGGGAGAAAATGCAGAACACCTGTATGTTGGACTAAATTGGGTGAAGATAAGCTAGTGGGGCCAGACCTGATAAAACAGACAGAGGAAAAGGTGAAACTAATAAAGGCCAATTTGAAAGTTGCCTCAGACTGACAGAAATCTTATGCTGACTTGAGGAGAAAAGATATTGAGTACGAAGTTGGCGAGAAAGTATTTCTCAAAGTATCACCGTGGAAGAAAGTGTTGAGATTCGGAAAAAAGGAAAAATTAAGCCGTAGGTTCATTGGCCCATATGAAATTATTGATCATGTGGGACCAGTAGCCTACAGATTAGCCTTACCACCTGAGCTAGACAAGATACATAATGTGATTCATGTCTCGATGCTCAGAAGATACAGATCAGATCCTTTACATGTCATCTTAGTAGAAGAAATTGTGGTACAACCTGACCTGACATATGAAGAAGAACCAATTAAAATCTTGGCTTGAGAGGTAAAAGAGCTCAGAAACAAGACAATTCCACTAGTGAAAATCCTATGGAGACACCACAAAACGAAAGAGGCAACATGGGAGAGCGAGGAGACAATGAGGCAACAGTTCCGTCAACTCTTCACATCAGGTAAATTTCGAGGACGAAATTTTTATTTAGAGGGGAAGAGTTATAACATCCCCACTGTACATATTTTATACGTTCTATTGCTCCAGTGGCCAAATAACAGTCCAGGCAAGTTAGGATATTTGGAATTACACTTCGGTGATAGTGAACAGACATATAATGATGAAATAAATAAAAATAAAATACAAGAAAAATCAAAGAAAAATGAAAGAGAGAATATGAAACTAAGTTAAACGAGCCGGCACCGCTGTCACACCTTACTCCTCTGTAAGGCATAACATGATCCCGTAGAATACTTGTTGAACTACCAAACTTCACCTACCGATAATTCATTAAGTACACTACAAGGGATTTTGAAACCATTTTCTTACATTTTAGAAGTGGTGAGCATTTTGGTAAGAATTAAAAATCATTTATTCAAGGTTTAAATACTAATAGAAATTTTTTCTATTTAAATTTTACCGCAAATTTTATAAAAATTTTGACAGAGTTCTGATTGTAATTAGAGAAAACAGTTCTTCCAATACCTGAGAAAAACACTTCCAAAAATTTTTCTCAACTCCCAACCTTCAATAAATCTCAATCAACTCAATCCAACACACTTCAAAATGATTTCACAATACAAATCAAGATTTATCATTTCAAAATATTTAATATCTCCAATCACAAAGCATAAAGTAAGAAATTCATAAGTACAAATATTAATTTACAGAAGGAAATAAAAAAAAATTAATATTATTATAATTTATTTACAACTGCTCAACTTTATATTGATACATACAACATTTCCATATTTACATCAAAATTATCTACAAGGGTATAAAATAATACCCGAACAAAATGATCGATGTGGTCCACAATTCGATAGCAGCTCACTCTGCTGCTTTCTCCTTGCTCTTATCTGCGACAGCAAAATGAGCTATCGCTGAGTATAAAAATACTCAGTGGTGCATAATAAAAATTTAAAATGCAATACATAAATCATTCATTGATGAACACAATTTGAATACTTCTCAATCACATTTCACAAATATCAAAGCTCATAACAATTTCATTTAGTCAAATAATTTATTAAACATAGTGTTGCCAAAATCATATACACAACTTAAGCCATGACACAAAATTTCCGATCAATGCCGTGTTGTACATCACGACAAAGCAATCTCAACCCCATTAATAAAAATCAATGAGGGAGGTGCCTAGCTAGCTAATGAGTACTCATCCGATCTCAACCTCAACTGGCAAGCCAGAGAGGGAGGAAAATAAACGATCTCAACCCCATAAATGGAGGAGGAATAATGTGATACTGTCATGCTATGTGTGAACATAAAATCAATTCAAAACAATTTATTCAAATAATTTATTGGAAATCTGGTAAATTTTCAAAGTCATATTTACAATCATAAGTGGCAACACTGTGACACCCCGTACCCGTGTACAGTATACCCGAGTAAGTAATGCCACACGGTGTACCGGCACACTCTAATATACCTTAATTAATTTTCATCATAACTTTGAATATAACTTGTAAAATATAACTCATTTAAGTCATTTATTGAAATCATAATTTATTTGAGGTTCCGAAAATTTTAAAGAAAATCCGGCAGAGTACCGGCTAAAAATGGAGAAAACAGTTCTTCGGAACCTATGAAAAACACTTCCAATAAACAAATTCATTCATTCTCAACTCCAATATCATCACAAAACTCAATATCAAGATCTCAACATTTCAATTTCAATTCTCAATCATCCATCACATGTGATGATCACATATAAATCATAAATAACCATTTACTTTTCCATTCACAAATACAATTTTCATAATTTACATAAACCTCAATATACATTACACAAGTTTAATTACATATGAGAAAATCAAAATTAAGTTACAAAATGTCAAAATGACACCTAGTGTCCTATCAATGCACTGCAGAAGTTGAGGTGACACGGACACTGTGCAGAACTGCAGGATAGACTCACCCAGTGTGCGATCTACTGGACTCACGATCTGTATCTCCAGTACCTACGCGTGGCAAAAGCAACGCGCTAAGCAATAATGCTTAGTGGTGCAATAATAAAATAAAAGAAAATAGTAAGAAAACAAATATGTAGTGAATGTGTGTGATTCATTTGTTTAGTATGGGTATATACATTAATTCATTAACTTTGTTCACTTTCATTCATTTGGTTGCCCAAGTAACCTACACTAGACGACTGGACTGGATAAACGGGTAAACTGGCACTGGGTACCGAGTACCTCGGGCCGTCACACCATCGGTCACATATGCATCTCCGGCAATGTAACAGCTAATAAGTCAGAATAACATCAGGCATAAGGCCAAGTCTCAATACAAAGTCAGAATGGCTAAAAGCCATGAAATCACAGAATGGCATATTGCCATGTGTAGTATTGCTAACTGAACCCTATTGGCATGCCAAACTATCCAAACCAATCTTGTTAGGTATACTAGGGCATTCGATACTTTAAAATTCTTCACTTTGTGAATTTCAAGTTTTGGTGTTACTATTCACCTCATTGGTCAACAAAAATGTTGACTTTTGGATAGAAAATAGGTGTATTGGTTTTAACACCCCAAACATACCACATTTTGTATTTAAAACTTGTTGGAATTGATTGCCATTTCCATTTCTCAACTTAATTCTAAGAGGGCAGAAATTTCAGTTTTTGAGACCCAACTTTACTGTTCCATTGGGCCCTGTTGCAGTGGGAATTTGAGGAAATGACAAACATGAAAGTTGTTCCTTATTTTGTCTAGTTGAATTTCATTTTTTGAATCACTCCATTTGGAGTTTTGTAGCTCTAGATATGGTCCAAAAACCACAGCTGGCCGGATTACCAATCTGCAGAATTGACCCTATCTACAGTAACATAAACAGTAACTAGAGTCACTTGGTTGGATGGGTTCTGGCCATAATTTGGGGTAGGTTCCTTCATGAAAGTTGTTTGTATATGTCTTAACTTGTTTCTGTAAAACTTTCAGGTCAATTGACCAAATCTACAGTGAGTTATGGCCAAATGAACAGTTACTGTTCATTTGGTCATTCTGCAGAATCAGTTGCAGGGTATCCGGATTGGGGCCAAGTTTTGGTCCTCTTGCTTTGGTCTTTTGGGCATGGTTTCTTCAGCAAAAATGTGCCTTTATAAGCCTAGTTTCATTTCCAATTGGCCAAACACCAATTGGACCAACACAGCCCAAGTTATGGCAGTCCAAGTGGACTGAATTTTCAGTCCCACTGCTGCTGTCCTAGGGCAGCCTACATCTTCACTTTGCAATCCTATTTTTCAGTCCAAATTGTGCTCAACTTACCTAAAATAGTCACTAATTGACCATTAACATTTTCTCTAACAATTTCCTAAGCCAAGTCAATCTTTCACTTCTCAAAACCCTAATGTCCAATTCAAATTACACATAAACCTTAATTAGCATACTAGTTCAACATCCATGCAAATTCATACCTTAAACATCATTTCTAGCCACTCTAAGTTCATTAAAACAATCAAACTCATCCTTCCTTAGGGCTGCCGAAAATTGAAGATACCCTAACATATATGATTTACTTCAAATTCTTACAATTTCTTGTCTTAAAATGATGCTCTAACAAGGATTAAAGGAGTGAGAGTGAAAGTATAGCACTAACCTTGAATAGGGCAGATTTTTCCCAACTCAAAACTTCACTTTCCTTCACTTTCTAGGCTGCCAAAAGGTTGTTTAAGGTGTGGGGTAAAATTTTAATGAAGAGAGGTTAGGGTTTTGTGGTGAAACAAAGGGAGAAATAAAGCTTGAGTTGCAAAATCAATGGAGGTTTGGCTAGCTTGGATTTCGGTTGGTTTGGGAGGAAGAAGAAGGCAGCTGCATTTTTGTTTATTTTGGTCTTCATTTAGTCTATTTTATTGGTTATTTAAATGGTAGTTTAAAGGTGATTGGTGGTGGCTTTTTAATGACATCACCTTAGGTCATAATTAAGCCTTTTTCTTCATTTTCTTTTCTTTTTTTCACTACTCATTTTCAATTTAATTTCTAGAAATGTTTATTCATATTTTATGTCATATTAATTATTTACTCAACTGGACAAGTCGGCCAAAAATCACCTCTGAAGGTTAAATGACCAAAATGCCCTCCGTTTGGCTTAACGGGTCAAAATTGTCTGTACCGATTGAAAAATTTTTCTAAATATTTTCTTGGCATTCTAATGCCATAGGAACCTCAATAACCCTTCTATGAAGTCCCAAAAATTATTTTATAATTTTTCCCCTGGGTCCAGGGCTCCTCGTTGCGAGAACCGCAACTTCCCTCTGGTTACCCATCGCTTGGGCACCGGCTCGTTTAACTCGGTTGTATTTTATTTCTAAAATTTTTTTCTAAATTTTTGTTATTAATATTTGAGTTAATTATGGTCCCTCACTTTGATTTAAATATTTTTCCGGACGTTCTAGCTGTCTGGACCGACACCGATCACCGAAACAGTAGAATGTACGGAGTAGTTATCGGGAGGGTGTTACAACTCTTCCCCTCTAATTTAAATTTCGTCCTCGAAATTTACCTGTTGCAAACAGTTGAGGGAATTGTTGCCTCATCGTCTCTTCACTTTCCCAAGTTGCCTCCTCGGTGTTGTGGTGCCTCCAAAGCACTTTCACCAGTGGAATCTGATTGTTTCTCAACTCTTTTACTTCCCGAGCCAAGATCCGTAGAGGTTCTTCTTCATATGTCAAATCCGGTTGTATTTCAATTTCTTCTCTGGAGATGACATGTGAAGGGTCTGAGCGGTATCTTCTGAGCATGGATACGTGGAATACATTGTAGATCTTGTCCAGCTCTGGTGGTAAAGCTAGCCTATAGGCCACTGGACCCACACGTTCAATGAGTTCATATGGGCCAATGAACCTAGGGCTCAACTTACCTTTCCTTCCAAACCTCAATACCTTCTTCCATGGTGACACCTTGAGGAACACTTTGTCGCCAACCAGATATTCTATTTCTTTTCTCTTCAGTCGGATAAGATTTACATGCATGCGAGGCAACCTTTAAGTTGGCTTTGATTGATTTTACCTTCTCCTCACTGTTTCACCGTGTCCAGCCCTACCGCTTGTCTTCGCCCAATTCAGTCCAAAGACACCGGAGTTCTACATTTTCTCCCATACAGTGCTTCATATGGGGCCATTTGGATGCTAGCTTGGTAGCTATTGTTGTATGCAAATTCTGCCAGTGGGAGTTATCTATCCCAACTTCCCTCAAACTCAATGACACAACTCCTCAGCATATCCTCAAGGACCTGACATATATTTCACGTTATTATTATCATTTTAATTCAATATTTGTATCAATTTCATTAGTTTCAATTGTTTACCTGGATTACTCTTTCTGATTGCCCATCCGTCTGAGGATGGAAGGCTGTGCTGAAGTGGAGTTGTGTACCTAAGGATTCATGCAACTTCTTCCAAAATCTCGATGTAAACCTTGGGTCTCGATCAGATATGATGGAAAGTGGAATTCCATGCAGTCTAACTATCTTACTGATATACAATTCTGCTAACTTCTCCAGTGAGTAGTCAGTCCTAACTGGCAGAAAGTGTGCTGACTTTGTCAATCTATCAACTATCACCCATGCTGCATCATGTTTCTTTCGAGTGAGAGGTAGACCACTTACAAAATCCATGGTGACCCGATCCCATTTCCATTCAGGTATGCGTATAGGCTATAGCAATCCTGATGGAACTTGATGTTCTGCCTTGACTTGCTGACATGTCAAGCATTTAGTCACATAGTCAGCTATGTCCTTCTTCATACCAGGCCACCAATACTGAAGCTTCAGATAATGATACATCTTTGTACTTCCTGGGTGCATAGCATATACACTAGTGTGTGCCTCTTTTAGAATACTGGTCTTCAATTCCCCATCATCTAGTACACACAGTCTTCCTTTGTAGTACAGGCACCCATCTGCTTTCACCCCATAATCAGTTGCTTTTCCCTCTGAGATCTTGCTCATAATAGCCATTAACTTTTCATCTGCCTTTTGCCCATCTAAAATCTGCTGTAGCAAGTTTGGCCTAGCTTGCAACTCAGCCAAAATAGCTCCATCTCGAATCAAAGATAGACGGGCATTCAATGATCTCAAGGCTGTCATGGATTTTCTGCTCAAAGCATCATCAACTACATTTGCCTTCCCAGGATGGTAGTCAATTACACAGTCATAGTCCTTCAGGAACTCAATCCATCGCCTCTGTCTAAGGTTGAGCTCCTTCTGGGTTGGCAAATATTTTAGGCTTTTGTGGTCTGTGTAAATGTAGCACTTTTCACCATACAAGTAATGCCTCCATATCTTCAGTGCGAAGATAATTGTTGCAAGCTCTAGATCATGGGTAGGGTAGTTCTGTTCATGTGGCCTTAGCTGTCTGGAAGCATAAGCGACCACCTTCCCCTCTTGCATTAATACACACCCTAACCCATTATGTGAGGCATCACTATAGACCACAAAGTCCTTTCATGACACTGGCTGTGTTAACACTGGTGCCTCTATCAACATAGCCTTCAATTTCTCAAAACTAGTCTGACACTTCTCATTCCAGTCAAATCTGACATTCTTGTGTAACAACTTGGTCATTGGAGCAGCTATTAAAGAAAATCCCTTCACAAATCTTCTGTAATACTAAGCTAGCCCCAAGAAGCTTCTGATTTCAGTTGTATTCCTGGGAGGCTTCCATTCCATCACTGCTTCTATTTTCTTGGGATCCACCCTAATCCCATCGGCTGACACTATGTGTCCAAGGAATGCAATTTCATTCAGCCAAAAGTCACACTTGGACAACTTAGCATACAGCTTATTTTCTCTCAGGGTTTGTAGAACAATCCTCAAATGCTCATCATGTTCTTCCCTGGTCTTAGAATACACCAAAATATCATCAATAAAGACCACTACGAACCGATCTAGGTATGGATGGAAGATACGGTTCATAAGGTCCATAAATGCCGCTGGTGCATTTGTTAGGCCAAAGGGCATCACCAGAAACTCATAATGCCCATATCGTGTCCTGAATGCAGTCTTGGGCACATCTACATCCTTCACTCTCAACTGATGATACCCTGATATGAGATCAATCTTAGAAAATACTCCTGCTCCCTTCAGCTGATCAAACAGATCATCAATTCTAGGCAACAGATATTTGTTCTTCACAGTCACTTTATTCAACTTCCAGTAATCAATACATAGTCTCAAAGTCCCATCCTTCTTTTTCACAAACAGCACTGGAGCTCCCCATGGTGACACACTGAGGCGTATGAACCCCTTATCAAGCAACTCTTGCAACTGAGTTTTCAACTCCCTCAATTCAGTGGGTGCCATCCTATAAGGAGCAATGGAAATGGGTGCTGTACCCGGCAGTGTCTCAATAGGAAATTCAACTTCCCTTTCTGGTGGCAAACTACGTAACTCTTCAGGAAATACCTCTGGGAAGTCTCTCACTGTGGGTATGTAACTCAGGTTTGGCTTAGCCTGCCTAGTATCCACCACATGTGCTAGGTAGGCTTCACAGCCTTTTCTCATCATTCTTCTTGCAACTGTGGCTGAGATGACATTGGACAGGAAATCTGTCCTTTCCCCCACAACTGTAATCTCATTTCCCTCCAGAGTTTTCAGAGAAATCCTCTTCAGTTTGCAATCAACTATTGCCTGATGACGTGACAACCAGTCCATTCCCAAAATCACGTCAAACTCGTGGAAGGGCAACTCAATCAGGTCTGCCAAGAATTCATACCCCTGAATCCTTAACGGGCAACCCTTGTATACCTTGTTCACCACTACACTGTGACCCAATGGATTAGTGACCAGAATGTCTTGGTCACTCTCCCCTATTAGTATCCCCCTTTCTACGGGTAAGTTGATGCAAATGTAGGAATGAGTGGATCCTGGATCCACCAATGCATGCACAGGAGTATTGTAGAGGGAGAACGTACCCCTGATGACGTCCGGGGCATCTTGCTCCTCCTGAGCTCTCAGGGCATAATTTCTGGTAGGTGGTCTGTTATCTGGCCTCTCTGCTGGCTCAGATGCAGGCCTCTGCGATGGTCCTACAGCCTCAGACTTGCCAGATTTTCTACCCTCCGTAGTGCAGAGCGGTGTCCGTCGCTACGAGCACAGTAGTAGTTCTACGTGGGCTCCTCACCGATGCTCTGTCGACCCACATCTTAAACAGCACCGCCATTACTCTCCAACATTCTCCCTTGTGCCATTTCGCATGTATGGACATGCAGAAGATGTTGGGGCTGGTCCTCGAACCCCATCCTCGGAGAGCTGCCACGCATGGTGTGGGTGACCTCTCCTAGGGGTGAATCGTGGCTGGGCCCCGAGACCGACCACGACCATGTGGCTGACCTGAACTCTGCGTGTGGACCTTTGAACCTCTTCCCGGATGCGTGAGCCGAACTAGACCGACTGGGCCCTCTTCTGCTGTCTATCCCTTATGGTCTGCTCACTGATTCTCACTTTTTCAACCCTTATTGCAGCTTCCACTAACTTGCTAAATTCTGTGATTCCCAAGGCAGTGAGCTAGATCTTGATGTTATCATTTAGTCCCTCTTCAAATCTCTTACACCTTTCAACTTCATTAGGGACTATCTCCCTTCCGTAGCGGCTTAATCGGACAAATTCCTTCTCATACTCGGCCACTGATAGTTGTCTCTGCCTCAGGTTAATGAACTCTCTTCATCTCTCTTACAGGTATACAGTACCCACATATTTCTTCTTGAACTCGAAGAGAAAGAAGTCCCAAGTTACAGCTTCTGGCTGCACTTCACTGGACACCGTGTCCCACCATTCATAGGCATCATCTTGTAACAGAGATATGGCAGCTTCCAGGTTTTGCTCTGGAGTGCAGTGGAGTTGTTTTAGAACTCGCCTGCCTGCTCAACCAATTTTCTACCGCAATGAGTCATCTTCTCCCTTGCCATAGAAGTCCACTGCTCCAAACTTCCTTAGCCTTTCCAGATGTCATTTCTGCTGTGGAGCTGGTGGTGGTGGTGGTGGTGGTGCTCGCATTACCCTGGCCATCTGTCTAAAGAGGTCGGCCATTTGTTGGAACATGGCCTGTGGAGGCTGAGCAGGCTCTGCTTGAGCTGGTGGAGTAGGTTCTCCTAACCCCGCCTCACCGCCGCAGTGGAGCATGACTCTCCACTTCCTCCTCGACTGCTCTCTGAGATGAAGGGTCCATATCCTATTCAAAATAAGAAAGACAAACAGATCTGCATTAGTGTCACCTCGACTCTTACAAATGCAATGCATGGTATGGACTCAATCTAGGCCCAGAAACGCCTAAACCGTGCTCTGATACCACTAAATGTGACACCGTGCACTGCACAAGATACCCGAGTAAGTAATGCCACACGGTGTACCGGCACACTCTAATATACCTTAATTAATTTTCATCATAACTTTGAATATAACTTGTAAAATATAACTCATTTAAGTCATTTATTGAAATCATAATTTATTTGAGGTTCCGAAAATTTTAAAGAAAATCCGGCAGAGTACCGGCTAAAAATGGAGAAAACAGTTCTTCGGAACCTGTGAAAAACACTTCCAATAAACAAATTCATTCATTCTCAACTCCAATATCATCACAAAACTCAATATCAAGATCTCAACATTTCAATTTCAATTCTCAATCATCCATCACAGGTGATGATCACATATAAATAATAAATAACCATTTACTTTTCCATTCACAAATACAATTTTCATAATTTACATAAACCTCAATATACATTACACAAGTTTAATTACATATGAGAAAATCAAAATTAAGTTACAAAATGTCAAAATGACACCTAGTGTCCTACCAATGCACTGCAGAAGTTGAGGTGACACGGACACTATGCAGAACTGCAGGATAGACTCACCTAGTCTGCGGTCTACTGGGCTCACGATCTGTATCTCCAGTACCTACGCGTGGCAAAAGCAACGCGCTAAGCAATAATGCTTAGTGGTGCAATAATAAAATAAAAGAAAATAGCAAGAAAACAAATATGTAGTGAATGTGTATGATTCATTTGTTTAGTATGGGTATATACATTAATTCATTAACTTTGTTCACTTTCATTCATTTGGTTGCCCAAGTAACCTACACTAGACTACTGGACTGGATAAATGGGTAAACTGGCACTGGGTACGTAGTACCTCGGGCCGTCACACCATCGGTCACATATGCATCTCCCAGGCAAATGTAATGCCTAATAAGTCAGATAACATCAGGCACAAGGCCAAGTCTCAATACAAAGTCAGAATGGCTAAAAGCCATGAAATCATGGAATGGCATATTGCCATGTGCAGTACTGCTAACTAAACCCTATTGGCATGCCAAACTATCCAAACCAATCTTGTTAGGTATACTAGGGCATTCGATACTTTAAAATTCTTCACTTTGTGAATTTCAAGTTTTGGTGTTACTATTCACCTCATTGGTCAACAAAAATGTTGAATTTTGGATAGAAAATAGGTGTATTGGTTTTAACACCCCAAACATACCACATTTTGTATTTAAAACTTGTTGGAATTGATTGCCATTTCCATTTCTCAACTTAATTCTAAGAGGGCATAAATTTCAGTTTTTGAGACCCAACTTTACTGTTCCATTGGGCCCTGTTGCAATGGGAATTTGAGGAAATGACAAACATGAAAGTTGTTCCTTATTTTGTTTAGTTGAATTTCCTTTTTTGAATCACTCCATTTGGAGTTTTGTAGCTCTAGATATGGTCCAAAAACCACAGCTGGCCGGATTGCCAATCTGCAGAATTGACCATATCTACAGTAACATAAACAGTAACTAGAGTCACTTGGTTGGATGGGTTCTGGCCATAATTTGGGGTAGGTTCCTTCATGAAAGTTGTTTTTCTATGTCTTAACTTGTTTCTGTAAAAATTTCAGGTCAATTGACCAAATCTACAGTGAGTTATGGCCAAATGAACAGTTAGTCATTCTGCAGAATCAGTTGCAGGGTATCCGGATTGGGGCCAAGTTTTGGTCCTCTTGCTTTGGTCTTTTGGGCATGGTTTCTTCAGCAAAAATGTGCCTTTATAAGCCTAGTTTCATGTCCAATTGGCCAAACACCAATTGGACCAACACAGCCCAAGTTATGGCAGTCCAAGTGGACTGAATTTTCAGTCCCTCTGCTGTCCTAGGGCAGCCTACATCTTCACTTTGCAATCCTATTTTTCAGTCCAAATTGTGCTCAACTTACCTAAAATAGTCACTAATTGACCATTAAAATGTTCTCTAACAATTTCCTAAGCCAAGTCAATCTTTCACTTCTCAAAACCCTAATGTCCAATTCAAATTACACATAAACCTTAATTAGCATACTAGTTCAACATCCATGCATATTCGTACCTTAAACATCATTTCTAGCCACTCTAAGTTCATTAAAACAATCAAACTCATCCTTCCTTAGGGCTGCCAAAAATTGAAGATACCCTAACATATATGATTTACTTCAAATTCTTACAATTTCTTGTCTTAAAATGATGCTCTAACAAGGATTAAAGGAGTGAGAGTGAAAGTATAGCACTAACCTTGAATAGGGCAGATTTTTCCCAACTCAAAACTTCACTTTCCTTCACTTTCTAGGCTGCCAAAAGGTTGTTTAAGGTGTGGGGTAAAATTTTAATGAAGAGAGGTTAGGGTTTTGTGGTGAAACAAAGGGAGAAATAAAGCTTGAGTTGCAAAATCAATGGAGGTTTGGCTAGCTTGGATTTCGGCTGGTTTGGGAGGAAGAAGAAGGCAGCTACATTTTTGTTTATTTTGGTCTTCATTTAGTCTATTTTATTGGTTATTTAAATGGTAGTTTAAAGGTGATTGGTGGTGGCTTTTTAATGACATCACCTTAGGTCATAATTAAGCCTTTTTCTTCATTTTCTTTTCTTTTCTTCACTACTCATTTTCAATTTAATTTCTAGAAATGTTTATTTATATTTTATGTCATATTAATTATTTACTCAACTGGACAAGTCGGCCAAAAATCACCTCTAAAGGCAAAATGGCCAAAATGCCCTCCGTTTGGCTTAACGGGTCAAAATTGTCTGTACTGATTGAAAAATTTTTCTAAATATTTTCTTGGCATTCTAATGCCATAGGAACCTCAATAACCCTTCTCTGGAGTCCCAAAAATTATTTTATAATTTTTCCCCTGGGTCTAGGGCTCCTCGTTGCGAGAATCGCAACTTCCCTCTGGTTACCCATCGCTTGGGCACCGGCTCGTTTAACTCGGTTGTATTTTATTTCTAAAATTTTTTTCTAAATTTTTGTTATTAATATTTGAGTTAATTATGGTCCCTCACTTTGATTTAAATATTTTTCCGGACGTTCTAGCTCTCTGGGCCGACACCGGTCACCGGAACAGTAGAATGTACGGAGTAGTTACCGGGAGGGTGTTACAAACACAATTCGTAATTAACTCAAGAAAAATCAAATTTTCAAGAATCATATATTTAAACAACAATTACTGTGCACAGACCTGACGTGAGTCGCCTCTAGGCCTTGACTCAGTCTCTCAAAGCTTCCAAGTCTTTTTAGCTGAAACACACAATTTCACAGTGTTTCAGTACCATAACTTAGCATAAATCCAAAAATAAATTTCACTTCATTTTTACCTAGCTTTAATGTGCTAATTTCGACGTTCTCGAAGTTTTTGTGTTTCGGGTTACTATTCACTACACTATTCAAGTCAAATTGTTGACTTTTTAAGGCTTAATAGGTATGGGAACTCCAACTTCACCCACATGCCACATTTTGGTTATTAAATTTGTTGGTTTTGATCATTTTCTCAAAACTTAAGTCCTTTTGGCAAAATTGTCAAATTTTCAGTTTTGGTGTCCCTAATTGCACTGTTCCATTGGTCAATCTACTGTTAAAATTTGACAAAACTTCCTTCATAAAAAATATTCCTTATTGTCTTAAGTTTATTTCCATTTTTGGATCACCCCAATTGGAGTTTTTTAGTTCAAGTTATAGCCATTTGAACTAGGGCTGCCGGGTTAGACACAACCCAGATTTTCTGGGCAATTTGTGGTGCTGGCAGTTTTGGGTTACCAAGTTGGGATGGCCAAATGGCTTGGTTGCTTGCAGAATTTGGACTTGTGTTCTTCATGAAAGTTTTAGGTCTATATCTCATCTAACCACTGGTAAAATTTTAGGTCATTTGGACCTGCCTAGCTCTAGTTATGATCAAATGAATAAACACTGTTCATTTGGTCAGTTTGTACAGTGGCAGACTGCTCTTATCCAACTTTGGTCAATTGGTTAACTAAGTTTTGGCCACTTTTTGGGCATGGTTCTTAAATGAAAATTGTGTAATTTTAGGTCTATTTTCATCACCAATTGGTACCATATCAATTGGACTTGTAAAATTTCAGTTTTGGTCCTTCAAAGTTGACTTGGTCATGCTGCCAGCAGCATGACCATTCAACCTCCGAATTTGGCTTCACTTCCAACAATTCAAACACAACTCATTTGGTCACAATTGACCATTTTTCACTTCACAATAGGTCAAACATGCCATTTACTCATTTCTTGCAGTTTTGGTTCACAAACCCTAAGTCCCAAAACCCTAACTCACTTAATTGTTACAATTAATCACATTTATGCATTTCCATCTTACTACCATACTCATGTAAGTTTACTAACACCTTTAATTCATTCTAAACACATCAAACCATACAAAATCATACTCCCCTTCAACATGCTGAAATTTCAATTTGGTCCTCCCCCCCCATATTTGTTTTCATTTCATTAGTTCCAAGCTCATTTCAACAACCAATTAGGCATTTAAAATGGTAAAATGACAAGTTAACATACTAACCTCAACTTAAACACCAAATCTTCAATTGTTCTCCTTCTTTCTTCTTTCTTTCCTGTTCTTAAGTTGAGATTGCATGCTCTAGTAAGGTTTTTAGGGGAGTTATGAAGATTAAGTGGAGAAAATTAAGCTTAAGTGTAAGCTTAAATGGAGGACCATTCATGGAGGAAGTTGGGAGAAATGGGGCGGCACAAAGGAAGAAGAAAATGAGGTTTTTAATTTTTTTTTCTTTTCTTTTCTTTTATCTTTATCTTATGGAAGACCACAAAAAAAATCAAATTAATTAATTTATTAATTAACATGTAACACCCCCGTTGTATAGCCTGGTATATTTCACTGTTCCGGTGACCGGTGTCGGTCCGGACAATTAATGGGATTAGGGCCACACTTAAGACAATTTGAGAAGCCATAAACACAAATAATTAGTAATGTTTAATTAGTTAACTATAAATAAGAAAAACAGAACATAAGAGGTTAAACGAGCCGAGAGTCACAAATGATGAGTGACTCCTGAACGATCACAAGTCGTTTTAAACTCAAATTTCGAACCGTAAAAAGTGACGCTACGGTCCTTAGGACCCTTATGAACACAGTGGAAAAGAGAAAATCACTAAAAAGAGCTGTTAAGTCAGTCAAATAATTAGGTCAGGGAACCGGAAGAAATATTAGATTATTTGCAAACCGGGATGAACCGGCGAGGGGCGATTTGGTCAATTGACCGAGAGTGACTCGACCTAATCACAAATAAAATCAGAGAAAAGAAAATTTCGGAATCGAGAATTAAATTAAAGAACTAATAGAAAAAAATAAATAGAAAAAAAAAAAGAAAAGAAAGAAGTTAGAAAAGTCAAAGGTGATGTCATAAAAGAATTTATTTAAATGAATTATTAAATTGTGACTTTGTGGTCTTCCATAAGCAAAATAAAAAGAAAAGAAATTGGTTTTTTTCTTCTTCATTTCCTTCA
This sequence comes from Hevea brasiliensis, assembly GCF_030052815.1. Classification (NCBI taxonomy): domain Eukaryota; kingdom Viridiplantae; phylum Streptophyta; class Magnoliopsida; order Malpighiales; family Euphorbiaceae; genus Hevea; species Hevea brasiliensis. Next base: position 54,850,889 of record NC_079499.1, read on the forward strand.
ACCTTCATCTCCTCTCTCATCTCTCTCTTTTTCTTAACTCTCCATCTCCACAAACTCCATTAAAGCTCAATTTTGAGCTTGTATATCATAAAATTTCACCATAGAAAAATTAGCCACCATAGTTAAAGCTTATCTAGGCAACTTGAGAAGAGGATTGAACAAGAAAGAAAGAAGGAAAATTTGAAGAAAAGGAGGAAGAAAATTCTGCTCAAGGTTGGTAATACAAGCCTTAATTTTTCTTTGTTTAATTAGTGTTTATATGGCATTAAGAGCTTGTAAATAACCTTAAAATGAAAAAAAAAATGTGGGGAAGAACAAACTGAATTTTGGGGCAGCTTGAGAGGAGTATGGTTTGCATGAATATGATGCAATTGAATGAGTTTAGAAACCTTACTTAGTTAAATGATTAACATTAAAATCATTAGAAGTAGTTAAATGCAAGAGTAAGTGAGATTAGGGTTTCAATGCTAGGGTTTATGAACCAAAATTTGGAGAAATGCATAAATGACATGTTGAACCTATTGTGAAGTGAAATAATGGTCAATTATGACCAAATAACTTGTGTGGGAATGATAGGAATGAAAACTAAATTCGGAGGTAAATGGTCATGCTACTGGCAGCATGACCAAACCCACTTTGAAGGACCAAAACTCAAATTTTACAAGTCCAATTGATATGCCACCAATTGGAGATGAAAATAGACATAAAAGAGCACAATTTTCATTAAGGAACCATGGCCAAAAACTGACCAAAACTTGGTGAAACAATTGACCAAAGTGAGTTGATAGCAGGCTGCCACTGCACTAAACTGACCAAATGAAACTGTTCATTTGGTCATAACTCGAGCTAGGTAGGTCAAATTGACCTGAAATTTTACCAGCAATTAGATATGATATAGACCTAAAACTTTCATGAAGAACACCAACCCAAATTAGGCCATTAACCCTTTCAAAATCATTGAGCAAAATTAAATTACTGTACTGAGATTCTGCAGAATTTTCATTGAGCAGCAATGTTTGGATGGCTATAACTCTCTCTAGAAAACTAGGATTTAGGCGATTCTTGAACCGATGGAAACCTAAGACATGGTACAACATTTCATATGAAGAAAGTGAGACCAAATTATGAACTTAACTTGATCAAATTATTAACCAAAGTTGGACCAAAAATCTGCCAGCACCAAAATCTCAGTATGAACAGTACACGTGAACAGTAAACTTATTTTGGCCATAACTTGAGCTACAAAACTCCGATTGAGTGATCCAAAAATGAGAATACATTTAAGACAATAAGGAACATTTTCTATGAGGGAAGTTTTGTCAAATTCCAACAGTAGATCGACCAATGGAACAGTGCAACTTCGGAGAACCAAAACCGAAAATTGGCAATTTTGCCAAAATGACCTAAGCTTTAAACAAATGACCAAAACCAACAAGTTTGGTGACCAAAATGTGGTATGTGGGTGAAGTTGGAGTTCCCATACCCATTAAGCCTTAGAAAGTCAATAATTTGACTTGAATAGTGCAGTGAATAGTAACCCAAAACACAAAATTTTGAGAACGTCGAATTTAACACGTTAGAGCTAGGTAAATGTGAAGTTAAGTTTATTTTGGATTTATTTTAAGTTTTAGTACTGAAACATTAGAAAATTTCATGTTTCAGTGGAAAAGAATACCGACAGAACCGAGGAGTCGAGTCAAGGCCAACAGTCGACTCGTTTGAGGTTTGTGCACAACATATACTTTTATAATCATCTTTTGCATAATGTTTTGAATAATGTGAAATATTGGATTATAGCATTTTTATGATGTTTGATTTAAATTGTGAAAGTTATTGTGTATATTTGAAATGACAATGTTTAGCAAATTGTTAAGATAAGTTTTGAAACCACAGTGTCATGACCATATATTTGAACACCTCACTAGCACGACTAGTGGGGGTAATTAGTTTCAATTTTGATTCCTTCTCGGAGAAGTGTTGAGGTGTGCCAGAGAAGAGGATGTGAATGGATATCCATATATTTGAGCTAGCTAGCCTGTGATATGATTTCTATTTAGCCTCCGCTATTGAGATTCATGTGATTTCTCTTTAGCCTCGGCTATTGAGATTCTATTTGTTTCGAATGGCGTGATCTTACTTTGTTTTTTATGATATGTGTTTTGTTACTTTGAAATGAACTTGTTTTACATGTAAAATCTTACAATGCATGATTGTATTTAATTTTCATGTTTAGATAAATTTTTGAATGAATGTGCTTTAAGTTTTGCATAAAGATTATTTTAGTATATTGTGCACCACTGTGTAATAGTACTCAGCGATAGCTTTTATCATTGCCGCAGATACAGAGACTAGAGGAGCAGCAGATCGAGTCACGAGGTGTGAGAAGCTACCAGCCTAAAGTTTTCGGTATAATTTATACCCTAATCAGAATATTTCTTTTGATGTATATATTGCACGTAAATGTATGGACATGTACATGGGTCTTGAGCAAATTGTACAAAGTTTGTATAAAAGTTGTAATAAATTTTAATTTGGACTTTTGTATGTTTATTTTATTATGATTAATATATAAATTGTTTATCTTTAATTGTTTATGAATAAATGATATTGATGGACAGTATTTTGAGAATTTTTGAACTTGTGAATTTTGAGAAATTGGTTGAGATTGAGTATGAATTTGAAGCAGTGGTTAGATAATTATTGGAAGTGCTTTTATTTCAGGTATTTGAAGAACGATTTTCTCAAAATATAGAGGAAACTCTGTCAAAATTTTTATAAGATTTGCGGAAAACTAAAATGGCCAAAAATATTAATTAGTTTTAATTTCAACTAAATGTTTTAAATACTTATTAGAAATGCTCACCACTTGTCAAAGATAAGAAAATTATTTTAAAATCTCTTGTAGGGTACTTAATGAGTTATCGGTAGGTGAAGTTCGGTAGTTCATTAGGTATTCTACGGGATCATGTTATGCCTTACAGAGGGGTAAGGTGTGACATGTTTTAGTGGTATCAGAGAAAATTTTTGAAGTATGTTTTAACATATAAATTTGTGTCTTTCTTGTTAAGTACAACTGCTCAATGTCCATAATTGTTACATACAGTGCATTACATCATGAATATGAACTTACGGAGGGAAATCTCCTTGTGTTAATTCTTCAGGAGATACCCTAACTTCAGCCTGAAATGGAAGAAGGGGATCGCTCAGTTGAGCAGTCTGTTGAAGCTGAGGCACAAGGGGAAGCCCCAGCTTTACCTAATGTCAGTGGGTCAGCAGCTCCAGCCCCACAAATGCCGCAGATTCCTCGCATACCGCATGAGATGGTCGCGATGTTTCAAAGAAATGGTCAGTATGCCTGCTCAAGCTCCACCCCAACCACCTGTGGCACAACCACTGCCTCCAGCCAGACAATATGATAAATTATTGAAGTATGGGGCTGCAGAATTTAAGGGTACAGTGGACCCTTTAGAGGCAGAGCAATGGCTTGAAAGAATGGACAGAGTATTTAAGAAGCTGCACTGCCAAGATGAACTGAAATTTGAATACTCGTCGCCATCGCAAGGGGATGCGTATGGATCGTGGAAGACCATCCCCACAACTTGGTCGAACCACCAAGGTCGACCAGGATGACTTCACCAGAGAGTTCAGATAAATACATCCCAGATGCATATGTTGATCAGAAGTTACAAGAGTTTTTGAGTCTAAAACAAGGGAATAGATCAGTGGCGGAGTATGAGAGGGAGTTCTCCCACCTGAGTCACTATGCGGAGAGTCTCCTTACTACCAATAAGGCAAGATGCAAGAGATTTGAGACGGGTTTGAAGCCCAGCATAAGGATGCAAGTTGTGGATTTTGACACAAGAACTTCTCGTAACTTATGTCTCAAGCACTTGAACTGAGAGAGTTGAAGCGTATAAACCCAAGAAGGAAAAGTCGAGAAATTAGAAAAAGACAAGGGGGAAAAATCAGTTGAACAGAGTTCTGGTGCTACCTTTGGAAAGAAAAAGAAGTTTAGTGGACCCAGCAGGGGTCGAGGTGGAAGGTTTGGTAGAGGTAGATTTTTCTCGGTCGAGACCCCTAGGTCCGGCCGCAATGAGTGGGTTCACATTCTGCCCGTCCCTGTGAGACTTGTGGCAAGATTCATGGGGGGGAATGTTATTGGGCCACTGGAGCCTGCTTTAACTGTGGAGGCAAGGGCCATATAGCTAAAGACTGTACTAGTGCTCCGAGATATGGTCCAGCTCCTACTACTGCTGAAGGATCTATTCAGAGTCCTGCTCCGAGAGGTTCACAGTCATTTGGCAGAGGAAGAGGCAGAGGTAGAGGCACTACTTCAGGCAGTCAGGGCACAGTTGGTCAATCAGCACAAGGAAGTGCTTCAACCAGAATCTACGCAATGAAACAGCGAGAAGAGGCTGAGACTTCTGATGTGGTAGCTGGTACATTCTCTATCTCTGGTCAAGATGTATTTGTATTGTTTGATCCGGGTTCAACCCATTCATATGTTAGTGCTAGCCTAGTCAGTTCACTTGCTGTTCCATGTGTGCAAATGGGTTTTGAAGTGCTAGTAACTAGTCCTTTAGGACAAGAGGTCCGGGTCAACAGAATTTATAGAGACTGTCCTTTGGTGATCCAAGGACATGTTTTCCTGTCCGACTTGATTGAAATGCCCTTCAGAGAGTATGATATCATCTTGGGCATGGATTGGTTAGCCAGGCATCACGCCATGATTGACTGTAGACTGAAGACAGTCACTTTTGGTCTCCCTTTATACGGTGATGTGGTAATACACGGGGAGAGGCATTTTCCGCCATCAAATATCATTTCGGCTGCACTAGCCAGAAGGATGATCAGAAAGGGGTGTGAAGCATACTTGGCACATGTGATAGACACCCAGGTGGGGAGTCCAGCACTAAGGGACATCCCTACGGTATGTGACTTTCCGGATGTGTTTCCTGATGAATTGCCAGGATTACCTCCAGAAAGAGAGGTGCAGTTTGAGATTGATGTTATGCCTGGTGTGGACCCAATCTCCATAACGCCATATAGAATGGCACCTGCAGAATTGAAAGAGTTGAAAGTGCAATTGCAAGAATTGCTTGACAAGGGCTTCATCCGCCCTAGTGTGTCACCTTGGGGAGCGCCAGTGTTGTTTGTAAAGAAGAAAGATGGCACTCTCTGCTTGTGTATTGATTATCGGCAGTTGAATAAGGTGACAATAAAGAATAGATATCCATTACCCCGCATTGATGACTTGTTTGATCAGTTGAGGGGTGCAGCTGTGTTCTCCAAAATTGACCTGAGATCAGGTTATTATCACCAAGGTACAAGAGCAAAGTATTCCTAAATCGCTTTAGAACCCGCTATGGCCATTATGAGTTTTTGGTTATGGCATTCGGTTAACTAATGCTCCTACCGCTTTTATGGATCCGATGAACACTATTTTCGCACCATACCTCGACCGCTTTGTTGTGGTATTCATAGATGATATATTGGTCTATTCGAGGAATGCGTAAGAGCATGATAGACATATGCGATTGTAATCGCAGATTTTGAGGGAGAAATACTATATGCCAAATTGTCAAGTGTGAATTTTGGTCAAGGAAATATCTTTCTTGGGGCATGTAGTATCAAAAGAGGGCATCAAGGTAGATCCAAGTAAGATTGAAGTCGCCCCATTGGAGGCCACCCGAAATGTCACGTAGATTTGTAGTTTTCTGGTTTAGCCGGATACTACCGTCGATTTGTGAAGGATTCTCCATGTTGGCATCTCCATTGACCAAGCCGCTAGAAAAGATGTAAAATTTCAAAGGACGGATAAATGCCGCAGAGTTTTGATGAATTGAAGAGATGTTTGATCAAGCTCCAGTCCTTACTTTACCTACCCTGTAAAGAATATACGATTTATAGTGATGCTTCTCACAATGGGTTAGGCCGTGTGTTGATGCAAGATCGAAATGTCATTGCCTATGCATCACGCCACTAAAACCGCATGAGAGGAATTATCCGACACATGATTTGGAGCTTGCAGCCATTGTGTTTGCTCTTAAGATCTGGAGACATTATTTGTATGGGGAGAAGTGCTACATCTACACAGATCATAAGAGTTTAAAGTATTTGGGCACCCAAAAAGAGCTGAATTTGAGACAAAGGAGATGGTTAGAGTTGATAAAAGATTATGATTGTCTGATAGACTATTAGCCAGGGAAAGCTAATGTTGTGGCTGATGCCTTAAGTCGCAAGACTATGGCAAGTCTACGGGTTACTCCTTTGTCTTTGATACATGAGTTAAGATCATTGCATGCCAGCTTAGAGATTAGTGATGATGGGCAGACAGCAGTTGCATGGCATGTACAGTCAGTGTTGATTGATCAGATTAGAATGGCTGCTCAGAATGATCAGAAGTATCAGAAGCTGTTGGAAGAAGTCCTTCAGGGCAAGAAACCAGAATTCTCAATTAGAGATGATGGTTTATTGCTACACCAGGGCAGAATGTGTGTTCCTAATGATGTTGATTTGAGGCAGATCATTTTGAAGGAAGCACATGAGTCTCCTTTTGCCATGCACCCTGGTGGCACAAAAATGTATAGAGGGCTAAAGGAGCATTACTGGTGGATGGGTATGAAAAGGGATGTGGCAGAGTTTGTATCTAAATGCCTAACTTGTCAGCAAGTAAAGGCAGAGCATCAAGTACCCGCTGGGTTGTTACATCCACTACCAGTACCAGAGTGGAAATGGGAGAGAATAACGATGGATTTTGTGATGGGACTTCCGAGGACACAGAAAAGTCATGATGCAGTTTGGGTCGTTGTTGACAGACTAACTAAATCTGCTCATTTTCTGCCAGTCCGGATGGACTACAGTTTAGAAAGATTGGCCAAGTTATACATCGATGAGATTGTGAGATTGCATGGAGTGCCGATTCATCGTGTCAGACAGAGATCCTAGGTTCACTTCTAGATTCTGGGGTAGTCTTCAGAGAGCCCTAGGAACTAGATTGAACTTTAGTACTGCATTCCACCCACAGACAGATGGCCAGTCTGAGAGGGTAATTCAGATCTTGGAGGACATGCTACGGGCTTGTGTGATTGAGTTTGAGGGTAGTTGGGATACACACTTGCCTTTGATTGAGTTTGCTTACAATAACAGCTACCAATCAAGCATAGGGATGCCTCCATATGAAGCTTTGTATGGCAGAAAATGTAGAACCCCGTTGTGTTGGGATGACGTGGGTGAAAGAAAAATGATTGGACCCGAAATTGTTCAACAGACTGAAGAGAAAATCAGGGTGATTAGAGATCGACTTAAAACTGCATCAGACCGTCAGAAGTCCTATGTTGATTTGAAAAGAAGAGATATTGAGTATGTAGTGGGTGAGAAAGTTTTCCTCAAGGTTTCTCCTTGGAAGAGGATTATGAGATTCGGCAGAAAGGGGAAACTAAGTCCTCGTTTTATCGGGCCATATGAGGTTCTGGAAAGAGTGGGTCCTTTGGCATATCGGTTGGCACTACCTCCAGAGTTGGAGAAGATACATAATGTCTTCCATGTGTCCATGTTGAGGAGGTACCGATCAGACCCATCTCATGTACTACCAGTAGAAGAAATAGAAGTGAATCCAGACCTCACATATGAAGAAGAACCCATAAAGATTCTGGCTTATGAGGTGAAGCAGCTACGGAATAAGCAGATACCGTTGGTAAAAGTGCTGTGGAACCATCATTCGGGCCAAGAAGCTACTTGGGAACGAGAGGAGGACATGAGGAGACAACACCCACAGCTATTCAGAGATTGATACCAGGTAAAATTTCGAGACAAAATTTATTTAAGGGGGGGGAGAATTGTAACACCCCCGTTGTATAGCTCGGTATATTTCATCGTCTGACCGTGTCGGTCCGACAATTAATGGGATTAGGGCCACACTTAAGACAATTTGAGATGCCATATACACAAATAAATAGTAATGATTTATTTGTTAACTATAAATAAGAAAACAGAACATAAGAGGTTAAACGAGCCGAGAGTCACAAATGATGAGTGACCTCCTCTGAACAATCACAAGTCGTTTTAAACTCAAATATCGAACCGTAAAAAGTGACGCGGTCCTTAGGACCCTTATGAACACAAGTGGAAAAGAGAAAATCACGAAAAGAGTCGTTAAGTCACCAAATAATTAGGTCGAGGAACCGAAGAAATATTGGATTATTTGCAAACCGGATGAACTCCGAGGGGCGATTTGGTCAATTGACCACGAGAGTGACTCGACCTAATCACAAATAAAATCGGAGAAAAGAAAATTTCGGAATCGAGAATTAAATTAAAGAACTAATAGAAAAAAATAAATAGAAAAAAAAAAAAGAAAAGAAAGAAGTTAGAAAAGTCAAAGGTGATGTCATAAAAGAATTTATTTAAATGAATTATTAAATTGTGACTTTGTGGTCTTCCATAAGCAAAATAAAAAGAAAAGAAATTGGTTTTTTTCTTCTTCATTTCGGTCAACCTTCATCTCCTCTCTCATCTCTCTCTTTTTCTTAACTCTCCATCTCCACAAACTCCATTAAAGCTCAATTTTGAGCTTGTATATCATAAAATTTCACCATAGAAAAATTAGCCACCATAGTTAAAGCTTATCAAGGCAACTTGAGAAGAGGATTGAACAAGAAAGAAAGAAGGAAAATTTGAAGAAAAGGAGGAAGAAAATTCTGCTCAAGGTTGGTAATACAAGCCTTAATTTTTCTTTGTTTAATTAGTGTTTATATGGCATTAAGAGCTTGTAAATAACCTTAAAATGAAAAAAAAAATGTGGGGAAGAACAAACTGAATTTTGGGGCAGCTTGAGAGGAGTATGGTTTGCATGAATATGATGCAATTGAATGAGTTTAGAAACCTTACTTAGTTAAATGATTAACATTAAAATCATTAGAAGTAGTTAAATGCAAGAGTTAGTGAGATTAGGGTTTCAATGCTAGGGTTTATGAACCAAAATTTGGAGAAATGCATAAATGACATGTTGGACCTATTGTGAAGTGAAATAATGGTCAATTATGACCAAATAACTTGTGTGGGAATGATAGGAATGAAAACTAAATTCGGAGGTAAATGGTCATGCTACTGGCAGCATGACCAAACCCACTTTGAAGGACCAAAACTCAAATTTTACAAGTCCAATTGATATGCCACCAATTGGAGATGAAAATAGACATAAAAGAGCACAATTTTCATTAAGGAACCATGGCCAAAAACTGACCAAAACTTGGTGAAACAATTGACCAAAGTGAGTTGATAGCAGGCTGCCACTACACTAAACTGAACAAATGAACAGTAACTGTTCATTTGGTCATAACTCGAGCTAGGTAGGTCAAATTGACCTGAAATTTTACCAGCAATTAGATATGATATAGACCTAAAACTTTCATGAAGAACACCAACCCAAATTAGGCCATTAACCCTTTCAAAATCATTGAGCAAAATTAAATTACTGTACTGAGATTCTGCAGAATTTTCATTGAGCAGCAATGTTTGGATGGCTATAACTCTCTCTAGAAAACTCAGATTTAGGCGATTCTTGAACCGATGGAAACCTAAGACATAGTACAACATTTCATATGAAGAAAGTGAGACCAAATTATGAACTTAACTTGATCAAATTATTAACCAAAGTTGGACCAAAAATCTGCCAGCACCAAAATCTCAGTATGAACAGTACACGTGAACAGTAAACTTATTTTGGCCATAACTTGAGCTACAAAACTCCGATTGAGGTGATCCAAAAATGAGAATACATTTAAGACAATAAGGAACATTTTCTATGAGGGAAGTTTTGTCAAATTCCAACAGTAGATCGACCAATGGAACAGTGCAACTTCGGAGAACCAAAACCGAAAATTGGCAATTTTGCCAAAATGACCTAAGCTTTAAACAAATGACCAAAACCAACAAGTTTGGTGACCAAAATATGGTATGTGGGTGAAGTTGGAGTTCTCATACCCATTAAGCCTTAGAAAGTCAATAATTTGACTTGAATAGTGCAGTGAATAGTAACCCAAAACACAAAATTTCGAGAACGTCGAATTTAACACGTTAGAGCTAGGTAAATGTGAAGTTAAGTTTATTTTGGATTTATTTTAAGTTTTAGTACTGAAACATTAGAAAATTTCGTGTTTCAGTGGAAAAGAATACCGGGACAGAACCCGAGGAGTCGAGTCAAGGCCAACAGGCGACTCGTTTGAGGTTTGTGCACAACATATACTTTTATAATCATCTTTTGCATAATGTTTTGAATAATGTGAAATATTGGATTATAGCATTTTTATGATGTTTGATTTAAATTGTGAAAGTTATTGTGTATATTTGAAATGACAATGTTTAGCAAATTGTTAAGATAAGTTTTGAAACCACAGTGTCATGACCATATATTTGAACACCTCACTAGCACGACTAGTGGGGGTAATTAGTTTCGAATTTTGATTCCTTCTCTGGAGAAGTGTTGAGGTGTGCCAGTAGAAGAGGATGTGAATGGATATCCATATATTTGAGCTAGCTAGCCTGTGATATGATTTCTCTTTAGCCTCTGGCTATTGAGATTCATGTGATTTCTCTTTAGCCTCTGGCTATTGAGATTCTATTTGTTTCGAATGGCGTGATCTAACTGTGGGTTTTATGAAATGTGTTTTGATACTTTGAAATGAACTTGGTTTACATGTAAAATCTTACAATGCATGATTGTATTTAATTTTCATGTTTAGCTAAATTTTTGAATGAATGTGCTTTAAGTTTTGCATAAAGATTATTTTAGTATATTGTGCACCACTGAGTCCTAGTACTCAATGATAGCTTTATTGCCGCCGCAGATACAGAGACTAGAGGAGCAGCAGAGTCACGAGGTGTGAGAAGCTACCACCTAAAGTTTTGGGTATAATTTATACCCTAATCAGAATATTTCTTTTGATGTATATATTGCACGTAAATGTATGGACATGTACATGGGTCTTGAGCAGCTTGTACAAAGTTTGTATAAAAGTTGTAATAAATTTTAATTTGGACTTTTTGAATGTAAATTTTAGTATGATGAATATATAAATTGTTTATCTTGAATGGAATATGAATAAATGATATTGATGGACAGTATTTTAAGAATTTTTGAACTTGTGAATTTTGAGAAATTGGTTGAGATTGAGTATGAATTTGAAGCAGTGGTTAGATAATTATTGGAAGTGCTTTTATTTCAGGTATTTGAAGAACGGTTTTCTCAAAATATAGAGGAAACTCTGTCAAAATTTTTATAAGATTTGTGGAAAACTAAAATGGCCAAAAATATTAATTAGTTTTAATTTCAACTAAATGTTTTAAATACTTATTAGAAATGCTCACCACTTGTCAAAGATAAGAAAATTATTTTAAAATCCCTTGTAGGGTACTTAATGAGTTATCGGTAGGTGAAGTTCGGTAGTTCATTAGGTATTCTACGGGATCATGTTATGCCTTACAGAGGGGTAAGGTGTGACATAACACTTATGGCATCATGCATGATGTCATCATCTTTTTACTTTTTGATTTTCCTCTCTTTTTTTTAAAAATTTTTTCTATTAGTTCTTTAATTTAATTCTCGATTCGAAAATTTTCTTTTCTCCGATTTTATTTGACAGTTAGGTCAGGAGTCAGCTCTCGGGTTCAATTGACTAAATTGCCCCTCACCGGTTCATCCTGGTTTGCAAATAATTCCATATTTCTTCCGGCTCCCTGACCTAATTATTTGACTGGCTTAACAGTTATTTTTCATGATTTTCTCTTTTCCACTGTGTTCATAATGGTCCTAAGGACCGCAGCGTCACATTTTACGGTTCGAAATTTGAGTTTAAAATGACTTGGCAGTCGTTCCCGAGGAGGTCACCCATCGCTGTGACTCTCGGCTCGTTTAACTTCTTATGTTCTGTTTTTCTTATTTATACTTAACTAATTGAACATTACTAATTATTTGTGTTTATGGTTTCTATAGTTGTCTTCAGTATGGTTCTAATCCCCTTAATTTTTCGGACCGACACCGGTCACCGGAACAGTGAAATCTACCAGGCTATGCAAACGGGGGTGTTACAATTCTCCCCCCTTAAAATAAATTTCGTCTCGAAATTTTACCTGGTATCAATCTCTGAACAGCTGTGGGTGTTGTCTCCTCATGTCCTCCTCTCGTTCCCAAGTAGCTTCTTGGCCCGAATGATGGTTCCACAGCACTTTTACCAATGGTATCTGCTTGTTTTGTAGCTGCTTCACCTCATAAGCCAGAATCTGTATGGGTTCTTCTTCATGTGTGAGGTCTGGATTTATTTCAATTTCTTCTACTGGTAGTATATGAGATGGGTCTGATCGATACCTCCTCAACATAGACACATGGAAGACATTATGTATCTTCTCCAACTCTAGAGGTAGTGCCGAACGATAAGCTAAAGGACCCACTCTTTCCAATACCTCATATGGCCCGATAAAACGAGGACTTAGTTTCCCCTTCCTGCCAAATCTCATAATCCTCTTCCAAGGAGAAACTTTAAGGAACACTTTCTCACCCACTGCATACTCAATATCCCTTCTTTTCAAATCAATATAGGACTTCTGACGGTTTGATGCAGCTTTAAGTCGACCTCTGATCACCCTGATTTTCTCTTCAGTCTGTTGAACAATTTCGGGTCCAATAATTTTTTCTTTCACCCACGTCATCCCAACACAACGGGGTTCTACATTTTTTGCCATACAAGGCTTCATATGGAGGCATCCCAATGCTTGATTGGTAGCTGTTGTTGTAAGCAAACTCAATCAAAGGCAAGTGTGTATCCCAACTACCCTCAAACTCAATCACACAAGCCCATAGCATGTCCTCCAAGATCTGAATTACCCTCTCAGACTGGCCATCTGTCTGTGGGTGGAATGCAGTACTGAAGTTCAATCTAGCTCCTAGGGCTCTTTAAAGACTACCCCAGAATCTAGAAGTGAACTTAGGATCTTTGTCTAATACAATGGATATTGGCACTCCATGAAGTCTCACAATCTCATCAATGTACAACCTAGCCAATCTGTCTAAACTGTAGTCCATTCGGACTGGCAGAAAATGAGCAGACTTAGTTAGTCTGTCAACAATGACCCATACTGCATCATGACTCTTCTGTGTCCTCGGAAGTCCCATTGCAAAATCCATAGTTATTCTTTCCCATTTCCATTCTGGCACTGACAGTGGATGTAACAACCTAGTTGGTACTTGATGCTCTGCCTTTACTTGCTGACAAGTCAGGCATTTGGATACAAACTCTGCCACATCTCTTTTTAAACCCATCCACCAGTAATGCTCCTTTAGCCCTCTATACATTTTTGTACCACCAGGGTGCATAGCAAAAGGAGACTCATGTGCTTCCTTCAAAATAATCTGCCTCAAATCAACATCATTAGGAACACACATTCTGCCCTGGTGTAGCAGTAAACCATCATCTCTGATTAAGAACTCTGGTTCTTGCCCTGCCGGACTTCTTCCAACAGCTTCTGATACCTTTCATCGTTCTGAGCAGCCATTCTGATCTGATCAATCAACACTAGCTGTACATGCCATGCAACTGCTGTCTGCCCTTCATCATTAATCTCTAAACTGGCATGTAATAATCTCAACTCATATACCAAAGACAAAGGAGTAACCTGTAGACTTTCCATAGTCTTGCGACTTAGGGCGTCAACTACAACATTAGCTTTCCCTGGCTAATAGTCTATTAGACAATCATAGTCTTTTATCAACTCTAACCATCTCCTCTGTCTCAAATTCAACTCTTTCTTGGTGCCTAAATACTTCAAACTCTTATGATCTGTGTAGATGTAACACTTATTCCCATACAAATAATGTCTCCAGATCTTAAGAGCAAACACAATAGCTGCAAGCTCCAAGTCATGTGTTGAATAATTTCTCTCATGCGGTTTTAGCTGGCGTGATGCATAGGCAATAACATTTCGATCTTGCATCAACACACAACCTAACCCATTGTGAGAAGCATCGCTGTAAATTGTATATTCTTTACCCGATGTAGGTAAAGTCAGGACTAGAGCCTCAGTCAAACATCTCTTCAATTCATCAAAACTTTGCTGGCATTTGTCCGTCCACTGAAATTTCACATCATTTCTAAGTAGCTTGGTCAATGGAGATGCCAACATGGAGAATCCCTTCACAAATCGACGGTAGTATCTAGCTAACCCCAGAAAACTGCGAATCTCTGTGACATTTCTGGGTGGCTTCCAATTAAGGACAGCTTCAATCTTGCTAGGACCTACCTTAATACCCTCTGCTGATACTATGTGCCCCAAAAAGGATATGTCCTTCAGCCAAAATTCACATTTCGATAATTTGGCGTATAGCTGTTTCTCCCTCAAAGTCTGCAGTACAATCCGCAGATGTCTATCATGCTCTTCTACATTCCTCGAATAGACCAATATATCATCGATAAATACCACAACAAACTTGTGACACCCCGTACCCGTGTACAGTATACCCGAGTAAGTAATGCCACATGGTGTACCGGCACACTCTAATATACCATAATTAATTTTCATCATAACTTTGAATATAACTTGTAAAATATAACTCATTTAAGTCATTTATTGAAATCATAATTTATTTGAGGTTCCGAAAATTTTAAAGAAAATCCGGCAGAGTACCGGCTAAAAATGGGGAAAAAAGTTCTTCGGAACCTGTGAAAAACACTTCCAATAAATAAATTCATTCATTCTCAACTCCAATATCATCACAATACTCAATATCAAGATCTCAACATCTCAATTTCAATTATCATTCATCCATCACATGTGATGATCACATATAAATCACAAATAAACATTTACTTTTCCATTCACAAATAAAATTTTCATAATTTACATAAACATCAATATACATTACACAAGTTTAATTTCATATAAGAAAATCAAAATTTAGTTACAAAATGACAAAATGACACCTAGTGTCCTACAAATGCACTGCAGAAGTTGAGGTGACAAGGACACTGTGCAGAACTGCAGGATGGACTCACCCAGTCTGTGGTCTACTGGGCTCACGATCGGGATCTCCAGTACCTACGCGTGGCAAAAGCAACGCGCTAAGCAATAATGCTTAGTGGTGCAATAATATAATAAAAGAAAATAGCAAGAAAATAAATGTGTATAGAATGTGTATGCTTTCTTTGTTTGGTGTTGGTATATTCATTTTTTTTCATTAACTTTGTTCACTTTTATTCATTTGGTTGCCCCAAGTAACCTACACTAGACGATTGGACTGGATAACGGGTAAACTAGCACTGGGTACCTTGTACCTCGGGCTGTCACACCATCGGTCACATATGCATCTCCCGGTGTGTAACAGAACAGCTAACAAGCTGCAAATAATATCAGGCACAAGGCCAAGACTCAATACAAAGTCAGAATGGCTAAAAGCCATGAAATCACAAAATGGCATATTGCCATGTGCAGTACTGCTAACTGAACCCAATTGGCTTGCCAAACTATCCAAACCAATCTTGTTAGGTATACTAGGGCATTCGATACTTTAAAATTCTTCAATATTTGAATTTCAAGTTTCGGTGTCACTATTCACCTCTTTGGTCAACTAAAATGTTGACTTTTAGGCAGAAATTAGGTACATTGGTTTTGGCACTCCCAACATACCACATTTTGCTGTTTACACTTGTTGGGATTGGTCACATTTACCATTTCTAACTTAAAACCAAGAGGGCAGAAAATTTTAGTTTTTGAGCCTAAGTTTACTGTTCCATTACACCCTGTTACAGTGGGAATTTGAAGAAATGACAAACATGAAAGTTGTTCCTTATTTTGTCTAGTTGAATTTCCTTTTTTGAATCACTCCATTTGGAGTTTTGTAGCTCCAGATATGGCTCAAAAACCCAAGCTGGCCGGATTGCCAAAACTGCAGAATTACCATATCTACAGTAACATGAACAGTGACTAGAATCACTTGGTTGGATGGGTTCTGGCCATAATTTTGGGTAGGTTCCTTCATGAAAGTTGTTTTTCTATGTCTTAACTTGTTGCTGTAAAACGTTCAGGTCAATTGACCATATCTACAGTGAGTTATGGCCAAATGAACAGTTACTGTTCATTTGGTCAATTCTCAGAATCGCTGTGGTATCCGGATTGGGGCCAAGTTTTGGTCCTCTTGCTTTGGTCTTTTGGACATGGTTTCTTCAGCAAAAATGTGTCATTATAAGCCTAGTTTCATGTCCAATTGGCCAAACACCAATTGGATCAACACAGCCAAAGTTATGGCTGTGTAATTGGACTGGATTCTCAGTCCCCATTCTGCTGTCTTTAGGCAGCATAGTCATTCTCTTTGCCAACCATTTTTCAGTCCAATTTATGGTCAACATACCTCAAATGGTCATTAATTGACCATTAAAATGTTCTCTAACCATTTCATAAGCCAAATCAATTTTCACTCCCCAAAACCCTAGCTTCACATTATGTTTTCTACAAAATGCCTTAGTTAGCATACCAACTTATTATTCTTATGTTTATAACCTTCCAACATGATTCTAGTTCACTTCAAGCTCATCAAAAACACTCCTTCCTATTCTTTCACTAGGGTAGCCGAAATTCATGTACACATACACATGAAGTTTTTTCATTTAAATGACATTTTCTTACTAAATTCAAGTTCCAATTCATGAAATTAAAGAGTTTTAGGTATATAGTGCACTAACCTTGAATAGGGCAGATTTTTCCCACTTCAAAACTTCACTTTCTTTCCTCTTGTTGGCTGCCAAAAGCTTGTTTAAGGTGTGGGGTAAAATTTTAATAAAGAGAGGTTAGGGTTTTGTGGTGAAACAAAGGAGAATTTAAGCTTGCTTGAGTGAACATCAATGGAGGGAGGAAGGAAGGGATTTCGGCTGGTTGTCCAAGGGAAGAAGATGAATTTGTTTTCTTCAATTTCCAGCCTCTTTATTTTGTTTTAAGTGAATTAGTTGTAAGGTGATTGGTGGACCATTTTAAATGACATCATAGTGATGTCATTATTGCATTATTTTGCATTTTCTTTTCTTTCCTCCACTACTTTTCTTCAATTTAATTTCTAGTAATGTTTATCCATATTTTATGTCATATTAATTATTTACTCAACTGGACAAGTCGGCCAAAAATCACCTCTGAAGGTGAAATGACCAAAATGCCCTCCGTTTGGCTGAACGGGTCAAAATTGTCTGTACCGATTGAAAAATTTTTCTAGGTATTTTCTTGGCACTCTAATGCCATGGGAACCTCAATGACCCTTCTCTGGAGTCCCAAAAATTATTTTATAATTTTTCCCCCGGGTCTAGGGCTCCTCGTTGCGAGAACCGCAACTTCCCTCTGGTTACCCATCGCTAGGGCACCGGCTCGTTTAACTTGGTTGTATTTTATTTCTAAAATTTTTACTCAATTTTTCTTATTAATATTTGAGTTAATTATGGTTCTTGACTTTAGTTTAAATATTTTTCCGGATATTCTAGCTGTCCGGACTGACACTGGTCACCGGAACAGTAGGATGTACGGAGTGGTTACCGCGAGGGTGTTACAACTCTTCCCCTCTAATTTAAATTTCGTCCTCGAAATTTACCTGATGCAAACAGTTGAGGGAACTGTTGCCTCATCGTTTCTTCACTTTCCCAAGTTGCCTCCTCGGTGTTGTGGTGCCTCCAAAGCACTTTCACCAGTGGAATCTGCTTGTTCCTTAACTCTTTCACTTCCCGAGCTAAGATTCGTAGAGGTTCTTCTTCATACGTCAAATCCGGTTGTATTTCAATTTCTTCCCTGGAGATGACATGTGAAGGGTCTGAGCGGTATCTTCTGAGCATGGATACGTGAAACACATTGTGAATCTTGTCCAGCTCTGGTGGTAAAGCTAGCCTATAGGCCACTGGACCCACACGTTCAATGACTTCATATGGGCCAATGAACCTAGGGCTTTACTTACCTTTTCTTCCAAACCTCAGTACTTTCTTCCATGGTGACACCTTGAGGAACACTTTGTCACCAACCACATATTCTATTTCTTTTCTCTTCAAGTCGGCATAGGATTTCTGTCTGTCTGAGGCAACCTTGAGATTGGCTTTGATTAGTTTTACCTTTTCCTCAGTCTGTTTCACTGTGTCCGCCCCACCGCTTGTCTTCGCCAATTCAGTCCAAAGACACCTGAGTTCTACATTTTCTCCCATACAAAGGCTTCATATGGGGCCATTTGGATGCTAGCTTGGTAGCTATTGTTGTATGCAAATTCTACGATGGGACGGATCTATCCCAACTTCCCTCAAACTCAATGACACAACTCCTCAGCATTTCCTCAAGGACCTGACATATATTTCATGTTATTGTTATCATTTTAGTTCAATAGTTGTATTAATTCAATTGGTTCAATTGTTTACCTGGATTACTCTTTCGGATTGCCCATCCGTCTGAGTATGGAAAGCTGTGCTGAAGTGGAGTTGTGTACCCAAGGATTCATGCAACTTCTTCCAAAATCTCGATGTAAACCTTGGGTCTTGATCAGATATTATGGAAAGTGGAATTCCATGCAGTCTAATTATCTCACTGATATACAATTATGCTAACTTCTCCGGAGTAGTCACCCTAATCGCGTAAAGTGTGTTGACTTCACAACTGGCCCACTATCACCCATGCTGCATCATGTTTCTTCCGGGTGAGAGGTAGACCACTTACAAAATCCATGGTGACCCGATCCCATTTCCATTCAGGTATGCGTATAGGCTGTAGCAAACTTGATGGAACTTGATGTTTTGCCTTGACTTGCTGACATGTCAAGCATTTAGTCACATAGTCAGCTATGTCCTTCTTCATACCAAGCCACCAATACTGGAGCTTCAGATCATGATACATCTTTGTACTTCCTGGGTGCATAGCATATACACTGGTATGTGACTCTTTTAGAATACTGGCTTTCAATTCCCCATTATCTAGTACACACAGTCTTCCTTTGTAGTGCAGACACCCATCTGCTTTCACCTCATAGTCAGCTGCTTTTCCCTCTGGGATTTTGCTCATAATAGCCATTAGCTTCTCATCTACCTTCTGCCCATCTAAAATCTGTCAGAAAGTGTTTGGCCTCACTTGCAACTCAGCCAAAATAGCTCCATCTCGAACCAAAGATAGACGGGCATTTAATGATCTCAAAGCTGTTATGGATTTTCTGCTCAAAGCATCAGTAACTACATTTGCCTTCCCAGGATGGTAGTCAATTACACAGTCATAGTCCTTCAGGAACTCAATCCATCGCCTCTGTCTAAGGTTGAGCTCCTTCTGGGTTGGCAAATAGTTCAGGCTTTTGTGGTCTGTGTAAATGTAGCACTTTTCACCATACAAGTAATGCCTCCATATCTTCAAGCATAAGATAATTGCTGCAAGCTCTAGATCATGGGTAGGGTAGTTCTGCTCATGTGGCCTTAGCCGCCCGGAAGGATAAGCGACCACCTTCCTCTTGCATCAATACACACCCTAACCCATTATGTGAGGCATCACTATAGACCACAAAGTCCTTTCGACACCGGCCGTGTTAACACCGTGCCTCACAATATAGCCTTCAATTTCTCAAACTGGTCTCGACACTTCTCATTCCAACAAATCGACATTCTTGTGTAACAACTTGGTCATTGGAGCAATATTAAGGAAAATCCCTTCACAAATCTTCTGTAATACCCAGCTAGCCCCAAGAAGCTTCTGACCTCAGTTGTATTCCTGGGAGGCTTCCATTCCATCACTGCTTCTATTTTCTTAGGATCCACCCTAATCCCATCAGCTGACACTATGTGTCCAAGGAATGCAATCTCATTCAGCCAAAAGTCACACTTGGACAACTTAGCATGCAGGTTCTTTTCCTTCAGGGTTTGCAGAACAATCCTCAAATGCTCATCATGTTCTTCACTGGTCTTGGAATACACCAAAATATCGTCAATAAAGACCACTACGAACCGATCTAGGTATGGATGGAAGATACGGTTCATAAGGTCCATAAATGCCGCTGGTGCATTTGTTAGGCCAAAGGGCATCACTAGGAACTCATAATGCCCATACCGGGTCCTGAATGCAGTCTTGGGCACATCTACATCCTTCACCCTCAACTGATGATACCCTGATCTGAGATCAATCTTAGAAAATACTCTCGCTTCCTTCAATCGATCAAACAGATCATCAATTCTAGGCAATGGATATTTGTTCTTCACTGTCACTTTATTCAACTGCCGGTAATCAATGCATAGCCTCAAAGTCCCATCCTTCTTTTTCACAAACAGCACTGGAGCTCCCCATGCTGACACACTAGGGCGTATGAACCCCTTATCAAGCAACTCTTGCAACTGAGTTTTCAACTCCCTCAATTCAGTGGGTGCCATCCTATAAGGAGCAATGGAAATGGGTGCTGTACCCGGCAGTGTCTCAATAGCAAACTCAACTTCCCTTTCTGGTGGCAAACCAGGCAATTCTTCAGGAAATACCTATGGGAAGTCTCTCACTGTGGGTATATTACTCAGGTCTGGCTTAGCCTGCCTAGTATCCACCACATGTGCTAGGTAGGCTTCACAGCCTTTTCTCATCATTCTTCTTGCAACTATGGCTGAGATGATATTGGACAAGAAATCTGTCCTTTCACCCACAACTGTAATCTCATTACCCTCAGGAGTTTTCAGAGAAATTCTCTTCAATTTACAATCAACTATTGCTTGATGACGTGACAACCAGTCCATTCCCAAAATCACGTCAAACTCGTGGAAGGGCAACTCAATCAGGTCTGCCAAGAATTCATACCCCTGAATCCTTAACGGGCAACCCTTGTATACCTTGTTCACCACTACACTGTGACCCAATGGATTAGTGACAAGAATGTCTTGGTCACTCTCCCCTATTAGTATCCCCCTTTCTACGGGTAAGTTGATGCAAATGTAGGAATGAGTGGATCCTGGATCCACCAATGCATGCATAGGAGTATTGTAGAGGGAGAACGTACCCCTGATGACGTCCGGGGCATCTTGCTCCTCCTGAGCTCTCATGGCATAATTTCTGGCAGGTGGCCTGTTATCCGCCTCTCTCGCTGCTCATGCAGCCTCGTGATGGTCCCACCGCGCCGACTTACCGCATTTTCTACCTCTGTGGTGTAGGAGCAGTCTTTCGCTTGTGTTGGAGCAAATGTAGTAGTTCTCGTGGATAGGTTCCTTAATCGATGCTCTGTTGACCCACACCTCAAGCAAGCACCGCCACTCTCCAACACTCCCTTATGCCATTTCGCATGGTGTGGACACGCAGAAGTTGCTGGGGCTGGTCCCCTGAACCCCATCCCTGGAGAGCTACCCACTGATGGTGTGGACTGACCTCTCCTAGGGGTGAACTGTGGCCTGGGCCCCTGAGACTGACCCTCCTGTGGCTGAGCTGAACTCTGTGCAGGAGGACCCTTGAACTTCTTCCCAAATGCAGGAGCTGAACTAGACTGACCCGGGCCCCTCTTCTGCTGTCTATCCCTTCTGGTCTGCTCACTAATTCTTACTTTTTCCACCTTTATTGCAGCTTCCACTAACTTGGTAAATTCTGTGATTCCCAAGGCAGTGAGCTGGATCTTGATGTTGCCATTTAGTCCCTCTTCAAATCTCTTACACCTTTCAGCTTCATTAGGGACTATCTCCCTTCCGTAGCGGCTTAATCGAACAAATTCCTTCTCATATTCGGCCACCGACAGCTGTCTCTGCCTCAGGTTAATAAACTCTCTTCTTCTCTCTTCCAGGTATACAGTACCCACATATTTCTTCTTGAATTCAGAGAGGAAGAAATCCCAAGTTACGACTTCCGTCGCACTTCATCGACACCGTGTCCCACCACTCATAAGCATCATCTTGCAAAGAAAGATATGGCAACTTCCGTGTTTTACTCGAGTGCGGTGGAGTTGTTTTAGGACTCGCCTGCTCTATTCAACCAATTTCTACCGCAATGAGTCATCTTCTCTCTTGCCATAGAAATCCACAGCTCCAAACTTTCTTAGTCTTTCCAGGTGTGATTTCTGCTGTGGAGCTAGTGGTGGTGGTGGTGCTGGCATTACCCCAGCCATTTGTCTAAAGAAGTCGGCCATTTGTTGGAACATGGCCTGTGGAGGCTGAGTAGGCTCTGCTTGAGCTGGCAGAGCAGATTCTCTCATACCCCCAGTCTCAGCTGCTGCAGGTGGAGCATGACTCTCCACTTCCTCCTCGACTGCTCTCTGAGTTGAAGGGTCCATATCCTATTCAAAATAAGAAAGACAAACAGATCTGTATTAGTGTCACCTCGACTCTTACAAATGCAATGCATGGTATGGACTCAATCTAGGCCCAGAAACGCCTAAACCGTGCTCTGATACCACTAAATGTGACACCCCGTACCCGTGTACAGTATACCCGAGTAAGTAATGCCACACGGTGTACCGGCACACTCTAATATACCATAATTAATTTTCATCATAACTTTGAATATAACTTGTAAAATATAACTCATTTAAGTCATTTATTGAAATCATAATTTATTTGAGGTTCCGAAAATTTTAAAGAAAATCCGGCAGAGTACCGGCTAAAAATGGGGAAAACAGTTCTTCGGAACCTGTGAAAAACACTTCCAATAAACAAATTCATTCATTCTCAACTCCAATATCATTACAAGACTCAATATCAAGATCTCAACATCTCATTTTCAATTCTCATTCATCCATCACATGTGATGATCACATATAAATCACAAATAAACATTTACTTTTCCATTCACAAATAAAATTTTCATAATTTACATAAACATCAATATACATTACACAAGTTTAATTTCATATAAGAAAATCAAAATTTAGTTACAAAATGTCAAAATGACACCTAGTGTCCTACCAATGCACTGCAGAAGTTGAGGTGACAAGGACATCGTGCGTAATCGCAGGATGGACTCACCTACCGTGGTCTACTGGGCTCACGATCGGGATCTCCAGTACCTACGCGTGGCAAAAGCAACGTGCTAAGCAATAATGCTTAGTGGTGCAATAATATAATAAAAGAAAATAGCAAGAAAATAAATGTGTATAGAATGTGTATGCTTTCTTTGTTTGGTATTGGTATATTCATTTTTTTTCATTAACTTTGTTCACTTTTATTCATTTTGTTGCCCCAAGTAACCTACACTAGACGACTGGACTGGATAACGGGTAAACTAGCACTGGGTACCTAGTACCTCGGGCCGTCACACCATCGGTCACATATGCATCTCCCGGTGTGCAACAGAACAGCTAACAAGCTGTGATAACATCACATAATGGCATATCGTCATGTGAAGTACTGCTAACTGAACCCAATTGGCATGCCAAACTATCCAAACCAATCTTGTTAGGCATACTAGGGCATTCGATACTTTAAAATTCTTCAATCTTTGAATTTCAAGTTTCGGTGTCACTATTCACCTCTTTGGTCAACTAAAATGTTGACTTTTAGGCAGAAATTAGGTACATTGGTTTTGGCACTCCCAACATACCACATTTTGCTGTTTACACTTGTTGGGATTGGTCACATTTACCATTTCTAACTTAAAACCAAGAGGGCAGAAAATTTCAGTTTTTGAGCCTAAGTTTACTGTTCCATTACACACTGTTACAGTGGGAATTTGAAGAAATGACAAACATGAAAGTTGTTCCTTATTTTGTCTAGTTGAATTTCCTTTTTTGAATCACTCCATTTGGAGTTTTGTAGCACCAGATATGGCTCAAAAATCCAAGCTGGCCGGATTGCCAAAACTGCAGAATTACCATATCTACAGTAACATGAACAGTGACTATAATCACTTGGTTGGATGGGTTCTGGCCATAATTTGGGGTAGGTTCCTTCATGAAAGTTGTTTTTCTATTTCTTAACTTGTTGCTGTAAAATGTTCAGGTCAATTGACCATATCTACAGTGAGTTATGGCCAAATGAACAGTTACTGTTCATTTGGTCAATTCTGCAGAATCAGTTGCAGGGTATCCGGATTGGGGCCAAGTTTTGGTCCTCTTGCTTTGGTCTTTTGGGCATGGTTTCTTCAGCAAAAATGTGCCATTATAAGCCTAGTTTCATGTCCAATTGGCCAAACACCAATTGGATCAACACAGCCAAAGTTATGACTGTGTAATTGGACTGGATTCTCAGTCCCCATTCTACTGTCTTTAGGCAGCATAGTCATTCTCTTTGCCAAGCCATTTTTCAGTCCAATTTATGGTCAACATACCTCAAATGGTCACTAATTGACCATTAAAATGTTCTCTAACCATTTCATAAGCCAAATCAATTTTCACTCCCCAAAACCCTAGCTTCACATTATGTTTTCTACAAAATGCCTTAGTTAGCATACCAACTTATTATTCTTATGTTTATAACCTTCCAACATGATTCTAGTTCACTTCAAGCTCATCAAAAACACTCCTTACTATTCTTTCACTAGGGCAGCCGAAATTCATGTACACATACACATGAATTTTGTTCATTTAAATGACATTTTCTTACTAAATTCAAGTTCCAATTCATGAAATTAAAGAGTTTTAGGTATATAGTGCACTAACCTTGAATAGGGCAGATTTTTCCCACTTCAAAACTTCACTTTCTTTCCTCTTGTTGGCTGCCAAAAGCTTGTTTAAGGTGTGGGGTAAAATTTTAATGAAGAGAGGTTAGGGTTTTGTGGTGAAACAAAGGAGAATTTAAGCTTGCTTGAGTGAACATCAATGGAGGGAGGAAGGAAGGGATTTCGGCTGGTTGTCCAAGGGAAGAAGATGAATTTGTTTTCTTCAATTTTCAGCCTCTTTATTTTTGTTTTAAGTGAATTAGTTGTAAGGTGATTGGTGGACCATTTTAAATGACATCATAGTGATGTCATTATTGCATTATTTTGCATTTTCTTTTCTTTCCTCCACTACTTATCTTCAATTTAATTTCTAGTAATGTTTATCCATATTTTATGTCATATTAATTATTTACTCAACTGGACAAGTCGGCCAAAAATCACCTCTGAAGGCGAAATGACCAAAATGCCCTCCGTTTGGCTGAACGGGTCAAAATTGTCTGTACCGATTGAAAAATTTTTCTAGGTATTTTCTTGGCATTCTAATGCCATGGGAACCTCAATGACCCTTCTCTGGAGTCCCAAAAATTATTTTATAATTTTTCCCCCGGGTCTAGGGCTCCTCGTTATAGAATCGCAACTTCCTCCAGTTACCCATCGCTAGGCACCTACTGCTTAACTTGGTTGTATTTTATTTCTAAAATTTTTACTCAATTTTTCTTATTAATATTTGAGTTAATTATGGTTCCTGACTTTAGTTTAAATATTTTTCCGGACATTCTAGCTATCCGGACCGACACTGGTCACCGGAACAGTAGGATGTACGGAGTGGTTACCGGGAGGGTGTTACAAAACTGGTCGAGGTATGGTCTGAAGATAGTGTTCATCAGATCCATAAAAGCAGCCGGAGCATTAGTTAACCTGAATGGCATGACCAAGAACTCATAATGGCCATAGCGGGTTCTGAAGGCTGTTTTAGGAATACTCTGCTCTTGTACTTTTAGCTGATAATAACCTGATCTTAGGTCAATTTTGGAGAACACAGCTACACCCCTCAACTGATCAAACAAGTCATCAATACGGGGCAATGGGTATCTGTTCTTTATTGTCACCTTATTCAACTGCCGATAGTCAATGCATAACCGGAGTGTGCCATCCTTCTTCTTTACGAACAACACCGGCACTCCCCAAGGTGACACACTAGGGCAGATGAAGCCCTTGTCAAGCAACTCTTGCAACTGTACTTTCAATTCTTTTAGTTCTGCTGGTGGCATTCTATATGGTGTTATGGAGATTGGGTCTACACCAGGCATAACATCAATTTCAAACTACACTTCTCTTTCTGGAGGTAATCCTGGCAATTCATCAGGAAACACATCCGGAAAGTCATATACAGTAGGAATGTCCCTCAGTGCTGGACTCCCCACTTAGGTGTCTATCACATGTGCCAAGTACGCCTCACACCCTTTCCTAATAATTTTTCTAGCCAGTGCAGCTGAAATGATGTTTGAAGGCAATAACTGCCTCTCCCCATGAATAACTACATCACCATACTGAGGAAGACCAAAAGTGACTATCTTCAGTCTACAGTCAATCATCGCATGATGCCTGGCTAACCAATCCATGCCCAAGATAATGTCATAATCTCTGAAGGGCATTTCAATTAAATCAGACAGAAAAGTGTGTTCTTGGATCACCAAAGGACAGTCCTTATATAGCCTATTTACCCTGACCTCCTGGCCTAATGGACTAGTTACTAGCACATCATAGTCCATTGGTACACACTGAATAGCAGTAGAACACATCACACTAGCACTAACATACGAATGTGTGGAGCCAGGATCAAATAACACATACACATCTTGGTCAAGGATAGAAAAATTACCAGCTACTACATCTGATGTTTCAGCTTCTTCCCTCTGACGCATGGTATACACTCGACCGTGCACCCAGGTGCCGGGCTGGTTAACAGTGCTTTGACTTCCAGGAGTGTTACCAGGACCCCTACCTCTGCCTCTACCTCTAGCAGCTGACTGTGACTCTCTAGGTGCAGAGACTTGGGCTGATCCTTCAGATGTAGCAAAAGATCCAGACCGGCGTGGACTAGTGCAATCTTTAGCAAAATGTCAGCTCCCTCCACAGTTAAAACATGCATCGGTGGCCTTGAAACAAACCCCACCATGAGTTCTACCACAAGTTTCACACTGCCGGACTGATAGAGCTCCTCGGGTGTCTCGGGTCTCGCCGACTGCATGTGGTGGTCTTGGCCAGAAAATCTGCCTCTGCCAGATCTACTGGAGCTGGATCCCCCAAACTATTTCCTCTTTCCAGAACCACTATCAGATGCTTGTCCCATAGTCTTTTCAGTCTTCTCTTTTTCTTGTGTACCCTTCCTCACTGCCCCTTCTGATTCTTTCCTTTCCGGTTCCAGGGCCTATGAGATCAATTCAACAAAATTCTGATGTCGAAAACCCATGACTTGCATTCTCAAATTCGGCCTTAATCCGGACTCAAACCTCTTACATCTGTCTATGCGGGTGGAGACTAAGCTTCTAACATAGTGGCTTAGCCTTGAGAAGTCTCTCTCATATTCTGCTATGGTTCTGTCCCCTTATTTCAAACTCAAGAATTCTTGTAATTTCATATCTACATATGCATCAGGAACCCATTTCTGCCTGAATTCCCTCAGGAAGTCTGTCCATGTCAGCACAGGTGGCTCAACCAGGCTGTGGGGGATGGTCTTCCACCATTCATATGCATCCCCTTGTAACAAGGAAACATAATACTCGAACTTCATCTCTTCCGTACACTGCAGCTTTCTAAAAACTTGTTCCATTCTTTCCAACCACTGTTCTGCCTCCAGTGGATCCACAGTGCCTTTAAACTCGGTGGCCCCAAATTTCATCAACTTTTTATATTGCCGAGCTGAGGGCTGTGGTTGTGCTACAGTTATTGGCATTTGAGCTTGGGGTGGCACATTACCCGCCATTTGCTGGAAGAATGCAGCCATCTGCTGTACAAATTGAGCAGGGAACTGTGGTGCTGGAGCAGGAGCTGGAGTGGCTGACCCACTCACATTCTGGAGTGCTGGGGCTTCCCCTTGAACCTCAGCCTCAACAGATTGTTCTTCGGAATGATCTCCTCCTTCCATTCCGTTTTCTCAAAATTTCTACTTCTTGAGATTAAACACAAGGAGGTTGACCTCCGTTAATGCATATTCATGATGTAAATACGTCATATGTATCAATTTAAAGACACTTGAGCAGTTGTACTTATCAAAGAAATATTCACATGCATAGTCAAAATTTATTGAAAAACCATGCTCTGATACCACTAAAACATGTCACACCTTACCCCTCTGTAAGGCATAACATGATCTCGTAGAATACTTGATGAACTACCGAACTTCACCTACCGATAATTCATTAGGTACACTACAAGGGATTTTGAAACCATTTTCTTACATTTTGGAAGTGGTGAGCATTTTGGTAAGAATTAAAAATCATTTATTCAAGGTTTAAATACTAATAGAAATTTTTTCTATTTAAATTTTGCCGCAAATTTTATAAAAATTTTGACAGAGTTCTGTTTGTAATTAGAGAAAACAGTTCTTCCAATACCTGAGAAAAACACTTCCAAAAATTTTTCTCAACTCCCAACCTTCAATAAATCTCAATCAACTCAATCCAACACACTTCAAAATAATTTCACAATACAAATCAAGATTTATCATCTCAAAATATTTAATATCTCCAATCACAAAGCATAAAGTAAGAAATTCATAAGTACAAATATTAATTTACAGAAGGAAATCCAAAAAAAATAATATTATTACAATTTATTTACAACTGCTCAACTTTATATTGATACATACAACATTTCCATATTTATATCAAAATTATCTACAAGGGTATAAAATAATACCCGTACAAAATGATCGATGTGGTCCACAATTCGATAGCAGCTCACTCTGCTGCTTTCTCCTTGCTCTTATCTGCGACAGCAAAATGAGCTATCGCTGAGTATAAAAATACTCAGTGGTGCACAATAAAAATTTAAAATGCAATACATAAATCATTCATTGATGAACACAATTTGAATACTTCTCAATCACATTTCACAAATATCAAAGCTCATAACAATTTCATTTAGTCAAATAATTTATTAAACACAGTGTTGCCAAAATCATATACACAACTTAAGCCATGACACAAAATTTCCGATCAATGCCGTGTTGTACACCACGACAAAGCAATCTCAACCCCATTAATGAAAATCAATGAGGGAGGTGGCTAGCTAGCTAATGAGTACTCATCCGATCTCAACCTCAACTGGCAAGCCAGAGAGGGAGGAAAATAAACGATCTCAACCCCAAAAATGGAGGAGGAATAATGTGATACTGTCATGCTATGTGTGAACATAAAATCAATTCAAAACAATTTATTCAAATAATTTATTGGAAATCTGGTAAATTTTCAAAGTCATATTCACAATCATAAGTGGCAACACAATTCGTAATTAACTAAAAAAAAAAATCAAAATTTCAAGAATCATATATTTAAACAACAATTACTGTGCACAGACCTGACGTGAGTCGCCTCTAGGCCTTGACTCAATCTCTCAGAGCTTCCAGGTCTTTTTCAGCTGAAACACACAATTTCACAGTTTTTCAGTACCATAACTTAGCATAAATCCAAAAATAAATTTCACTTCATTTTTACCTAGCTTTAATGTGCTAATTTCGACGTTCTCGAAGTTTTAGTGTTTCGGCTTACTATTCACTACACTATTCAAGTCAAATTGTTGACTTTTTAAGGCTTAATAGGTATGGGAACTCCAACTTCACCCACATACCACATTTTTTGTCATTAAATTTGTTGGTTTTGGTCATTTTCTCAAAACTTAAGTCCTTTTGGCAAAATTGTCAAATTTTCAGTTTTGGTGTCCCTAATTGCACTATTCCATTGGTCAATCTACTGTTGGAATTTGACAAAACTTCCTTCATAAAAAATGTTCCTCATTGTCTTAAGTTTATTCTCATTTTTTGGATCACCCCAATTGGAGTTTTGTAGCTCAAGTTATGGCCATTTGAACTAGGGCTGCCGGGTTAGACACAACCCAGATTTTATGGGCAATTTGTGGTGCTGGCAGTTTTGGGTCACCAATTTGGGGTGGCCAAATGGCCTGGTTTCTGGCAGAATTTGGACTTGTGTTCTTCATGAAAGTTTTAGGTCTATATCTCATCTAACCACTGGTAAAATTTCAGGTCATTTGGACCTGCCTAGCTCGAGTTATGACCAAATGAACAAACACTGTTCATTTGGTCAGTTTGTACAGTGGCAGACTGCTCTTATCCAACTTTGGTCAATTGGTTCACTAAGTTTTGGTCACTTTTTGGGCATGGTTCCTAAATGAAAATTGTGTCATTTTATGTCTATTTTCATCCCCAATTGGTACCATATCAATTGGACTTGTAAAATTTCAGTTTTGGTCCTTCAAAGTTGACTTGGTCATGCTGCCAGCAGCATCACCATTCAACCTCCGAATTTGGCTTCACTTCTAGCAATTCGAACACAACTCATTTGGTCACAATTGACCATTTTTCACTTCACAATAGGTCAAACATGCCATTTACTCATTTCTTGCATTTTATGTTCACAAACCCTAAGTCCCAAAACCCTAACTCACTTAATTGTTACAATTAATCACATTTATGCATTTCCATCATACTACCATACTCATGTAAGTTTACTAACACCTTTAATTCATTCTAAACACATCAAACCATACAAAATCATACTCCCCTTCAACAGGCCAAAATTTCAATTTGGTCCTCCCCCCCATATTTGTTTTCATTTCATTAGTTCCAAGCTCATTTCAACAACTAATTAGGCATTTAAAATGGAAAAATGACAAGTTAACATACTAACCTCAACTTAAACACCAAATCTTCAATTGTTCTCCTTCTTTCTTCTTTCTTTCTTGTTCTTAAGTTGAGATTGCAAGCTCTAGTAAGGTTTTTAGGGGAGTTATGAAGATTAAGTGGAGAAAATTAAGCTTAAGTGTAAGCTTAAATGGAGGACCATTCATGGAGGAAGTTGGGAGAAATGGGGCGGTACAAAGGAAGAAGAAAATGAGGTTTTTAATTTTTTTTCTTTTCTTTTCTTTTATCTTTATCTTATCGAAGACCACAAAAAAAAATCAAATTAATTAATTTATTAATTAACACTTATGGCATCATGCATGATGTCATCATCTTTTTTACTTTTTGATTTTCCTCTCTTTTTTTTTAATTTTTTTCTATTAGTTCTTTAATTTAATTCTCGATTCAGAAATTTTCTTTTCTCCGATTTTATTTGACAGTTAGGTCAGGAGTCAGCTCTCGGGATCAATTGACCAAATTGCCCCTCGCCGGTTCATCCCGGTTTGCAAATAATTCCATATTTCTTCCGGCTCCCTCACCTAATTATTTGACTGGCTTAATAGTTCTTTTTCGTGATTTTCTCTTTTCCACTGTGTTCATAATGGTCCTAAGGACCGCAACATCACATTTTACAGTTCAAAATTTGAGTTTAAAATGACTTCGCAGTCATTCCCGAGGAGGTCACCCATCGCTGTGACTATCGGCTCGTTTAACTTCTTATGTTCTGTTTTTCTTATTTATACTTAACTAATTGAACATTACTAATTATTTGTGTTTATGGTTTCTCTAGTTGTCTTAAGTATGGTTCTAATCCCCTTAATTGTTCGGACCAACACCGGTCACCGGAACAGTGAAATCTACCCGGCTATGCAAACGGGGGTGTTACAACCGCAACGATGGGTGACCGCACTGGGAAGGCCGTTGCCAATCCCATGACTGTGGGGAACCCTCAGAATTTAATTTTGAGGCATAAATAAAGGTTTATTGAGATGTAATTGACACTAGAAATATCAAAGAAAAATTAATAAATTAGTACAAAGAAAAACGAAAAATAGAGAAACAGACAAAAATCGGTGTTACCGAAAAATCGAGAATATAACCCGAAGTGGGGTATTTTGATCATTTTACACCTAGAGTTGTCTTTTGACCTCAATGTGAAGGAGCGGAAGCGTGAAAGACACAAGATTATACCGTTGAATTCAAAAATTTTCACCTAGGGTCACATGCACCATGCAAGATTTATTTTTATCTATTTGATTTCAATGATAAACAACATATTAAAACTCTTTTAATATGTTTTTGGATCTGTATTTGCCATTTAAAATTTTAAAATTAATCAGATTAATTTTAGAACCCTAGATTAAATCAAGAACGATTACACTAACCTCTTGATGTGCTGCAGCGTGTCTGCGCCTTTGAGATTTGTCTTCAGGACACCAGATGTTGTCCCTCTAGCTTGTCCACACCAAGAACACCTATGGCAGCCCTTGAAAAACTTCTAAAGCCTTTTCTATTAATTAGAAATTCAAGTTCTGCCTTTTAAGAGATTAGAGATGTAAACAGGACACTAGAAACAATTTCTAGCGTTCTTAATTCAAGAGATTGATGGCTAATCTCTTTGAATTGATGAGAGATGAAGAGAAATAGCTGGAGAGGCTCAAAGTGGCGTGACAATTGAGAGGAGAGGCTGCTGGTTATGTTTTCTTTTAATAACCACACTTAAATAGCTAGGTTAACACATTAAACCCTAGCCACATGTCACCTTTTGATTAGCTCTAGGTTTAAGTGACCCAATCACATTGTGCCAAGTGTCAAACCTACATTTAATCTTGATTTTAATCATCTTACATGATTAAAAAACATTTGGCAAGCTTATGTGTTATGCCATGTGTCACCATCTCATGGTGCCACGTGTCACACTGTGAAATGACCAAAATGCCCCTGTGTCTTAATTTTGAGTTCTTAACCCAAAATAATTATTTTCTTCTTCTAATTAATTTATATCAAATATAAATTAATTAATTAATCTCTATTAATTAATTTCTCATCAATTAAATTCATATTTAAACACTTTAAATATAAATTTAATTTATACTACACATCCAATAATCTAGATTTGGTTTCAAGTCATGCTAGAGACTTTGCAATTTAATTGCAAACCAAATCTATTTAATTAATTAATTAAACTATTTAATTAATTAATTAAATCATATTTAAATAGGTGATAACTTGTGTATGTGTGTGACTTACTAGGCTCATCACTAATTGGCAATGAGACATGATATTAACTCTTAATATCATCAGAACTCTTTCTTACCATAAATGATTTCTCTAAATCATTTTATGAACCTCATAGACCATGGTTAACACCTAGCATAGCATGCCATGGCCACCCAATTAGTAATAAGATTTACCTTAAATGAACCTATAATCATATGTTACCATGCACTAGAATCTCTCTGTTACAAAATCCCAACTCAAGCTGGAGTCATGGTTTATGTCAAACTCCATTTGCTATGAATATTATGTTCTCTTTTAATTCCAGTTCTTGATTAAAAATATTTTCTCATCAGAAACTCTTTTCTGAATAAATCTATCTGTCCTGGCCAGGAACTTGAAATATCAAGAACAATTAAATGAACATAGGATTTTATCTCTATTTACTTAGATGAACAGATTCCTTCTTGATCAACACCTACCTCCATATATAACTAGCAGGAGCCAACACATGCCCATATACCCATACATAGTACAAGTATGAAAGCAGTATCAAACTCAAACTACCTATATACAAGATAACTGTGCTATCTCAGGTTTAAAGATTATATGCACTGATATGATTTATGACAAAACATTGACAAGAGTAAACTCCATGTGCTTGTCATAAGTGTCACTGGTTCGGCCTACTTATCATTTATAAGTGCCTATCATGTTTGTTATATGGCATGAGACTCACCATTCCATCTTATTTATATCTCATATAAATAACTTGGGAACAAACATGAATACAATCTTTCTGGATAAGTCATGTCCTTATTATGAAGTATCCTCGATTGTGAACCTATTTATGATACTTTGTGCTAGAAATATTGTCACTCATATTCTTAACAACTTTAGAATAATATTTCTAACAAAATATTAATGGACCTTTTCTATTACACATAAATATATTATGTAAACGGAAAAGTGAAAATGCCTTTTATTATTAAAATATGTACAAGATACATACTAAATGATATGCTCTAGGGCATACTACTAACACAATGTCCATTAAAATAAATGATATTACACTTTAGAAATGTCATGAAAAATTAAATGATGGTACATTATGTAAATAGTGAAGGAAATGAGATAAATGTGCAAATTAGGAAAATTAGAATAATTAAACATTAAGTTAAAGTGAGTACTCCACTAACTCAAGTCTTAGGACACTTAATTAAGTCATTTTGGACAGAAATTCAGTCCATCTTCTTCCTCCCAAATGACCAGCCGAATTTTCCCTCCCAAAACCTCCATGGAAGTCCACCATGGCCAAACTCCCTCCATCACCATGCACTATTGATCAAGCCATCCTTTCCTCTTGATTCCTTCATTAAAGCTTGCCTACTTACCTTGGGGAAGATATTGGCAACAAGAAAAACAAGATTTGGTGAAGTTTTGATAAGCTTCAAAAGTGATAAGTGTCCAAAACCTCTCCCTTGCTTTAGTAAACCTTGTGTTTAGGTTGAGGTGAGTATTTTGGTTAAGAGGAATGAAGAAAATCTTGAGAAATGAAATGGTCCATTTTTGGCAGCCATGAATATATGTTGTAGTTGAATTTTTCTTACTCTAATGGATGGAAATTAAGGTTGAATAACTTAAATGGAGGAAGTAGTAAGTTAAAATCTAAGTATGTGCATGTAGTGCTTGAATTAAGGGTGTGTAATGGAACCTTAATGCTTTGGGCAAACTACCATGTTTGGCAGCCTATTAAACCATGAATTTTTGTGTGGACATGTAGTTATTAATGAAATATGCTAATGTTAAATTGTGGGCAGCAAGTGTAAGTGATATTGAAGTATGATTATGTTGAAGTGTATGTGTAATATTGACATTGAGATATGTTGAATTTTGGTGGAAGTGAATGTTAAACTTAATGGTGAATTGTGTGCATTGAGCACTTGAATATTCTGCCCAAAATTGTTGCTGGAATTGTGTATAATATATATATGGAAGTGTTATTGATTGAATATTGAAGTAATGAGGAGGAGAAGGAATATCAAATTGAAAATGTATGTGCTTTGTGCAGGTCATGTATTGAAGGCAGTACATAAATTAGGCCATAAGTGCCAAACTATGAACCCAATTGGTATGAGGCCAATGGGGGGATGAAACTAGACACCAAATAGGCTAACTTTTATGTAGCAATGTTGCCAAAATTCTGCCTAGAAACTGACTTTAAAAATGACCAAATCCAGATTAGCAACCTTGCAATCCAAATTTTTGACCATATGAACAGTAGTCCTTGGGATGATCATAACTCACTCAAAACAGGTCCAATTGACCTGAAATTTTTACCATAGTTAGTTTAGACATAGATCTACAATTCTTATGAAGAACCTAAGCCCAGAAATGGGCAGAACCAAGTCAAATGGCTTGCACAAGTTCGGGTACAAAAACTGCCGAACCAAAAGTGACCTAAAATTGACCAAATTTTGCACTAAAGGTGCAATCTGTCCAGCTTTAGTAAATTGATCATAACTTGGTCTATACAACTCGGAATGACCTGAAATTTTGCCCCACATGCAATAAGACATAGAGCTACAATTTTGCTTCTTTGACCAGAAGCTAAAAACTAAGAAAAATAGGACTTTAAGCTAGACAAATCTAGCACACAAAAATTAAGAATTTGACATTTTACATACAATGATGCTTGAAGCATTTTGGCAATGAATGCCAACTTATAAAAATGGTAAGTTGCACTATATTGGTAGCATATTGACATATAAATTGTGACATATTGATGCTAGAAACAACTTATCCATATTACCTAAAAAAGTCAACATATGCATTGACTTGTGAATTATATAATAGTTAGTAAACTCCAAAAATTAAAGAATTAAACAATTAATTTATAATGTGCCCTAGTTTGCCTAGTTGACTAGTATGGATAGGTTGGCATGCCAACAGGATTCTGACAGTTGTTCTGTAAATGGCTTCATACCATACTGTGTTTCTACGGCTTATTATGCCACACTGTGACTTTAATAGCCTACGGCTATACATATTGTGTATTTATTCTTGGCTTATCGCCAGATTAACTATATGGCTTCTTAGCCACACTATTTGCACACCGGGAGACACTTTGTGACCGATGGTGTGATGGCCCGAGGTATTAGGTACCCAGTGCCAGTATATCCGTTTATCCAGTCTAGTCAGTATATAGGCTACATGGGCAGTAATTCAAGTACTATTAAATTCAAATAGCTAAATCCAATCTACTGACATACAGCACCACCAAAAATTCGTAAACACTTTATTTACTTTATTTTAGTATATATTTCTTTATATTTGGCACCACTAAGCAAAATTCCTTAGCGCGTTGCTTTTGTAACGCGTAGGTATTGGAGACACAGCTGGGGAGCCTAACAGACCTACGACCGGGTGAGACATCAGATCAGCACAGGAGTCCAGAGTCATCTGCATTGCATTGCATACATGGCAGGACTAAGGATATCTTGTATTTTGTACTTTTGTTGTATTTTTGAAATTCAGCCTTGTATTTTGTAATATTATGAAAGCCCTAAAGTTTGTAATATCTTGTACATATTAAATAACATGGAGATTTTCTGGATATATTTAAATTATTATGGACTGCATTATGGAACTATTTAAATACTGTAAAAACTATTGACTTTACTGAGAAATAGAGACTGTGAAATAATTGAGATTTTTGATATTATCATATTGAACTGTTTTCAACAGGTTTGGAAGGACAGTTTGTCCGAAATACAGACGGCACCTTGCCAAATTTTAATTATCAATCTTGAAACGCTAATTTTATCAAAGTATGAAAATAGCATCAATATGATATGAATATTACATAAAAGACTTCTTAAAATCAAATTGACTTCAGGAAATGAAATAATCACAGACTAGGTGTTTGGACACGCTGTGTAGTATGCCTTGCTCGGCTATTCTGTAGACGGGTGAGAGGTGTTACAAGTTATGCGCAAACCTCTGATAAATGTCTCTTGGCCCTGACTCAGTGTTTCCTTCCCCTTCCTGAGTATTTGCTAACTAAAACACACAATTTGAAGTATTTCAGTGCTCATTTATACTGTCTCTAACAATAAGGTTCAATAGTTAATTTATTGAATTCTATTATTTTCTCTAGTCAACCTAAAATGTTGATCCTCGATGCACTCTAGGTGAATTAGGTTTTAATGTTACCAATATGTGACATTTTATAGACTTTTAGTATTGGTACATGTTACCAAATGAAGGAACGGAAGCGTGAAAAATACAAGTTTATACCATTGAATTCAAAAATTTTCACCTAGGGTCACATGCATCATGCAAGATTTATTTTTATCTATTTGATTTCAATGATAAAAAACATATTAAAATCTTTTAATATGTTTTTGGATCTGTATTTTCCATTTAAGATTTTAAAATTAATCAGATTAAATTTAGAACCCTAGATTAAATCAAGAACGATTACACTAACCTCTTGATGCACTGCAGCGTGTCTGCGCCTTTGAGATTCATCTTCAGGACACCAGATGTTGTCTCTCTAGCTTGTCCACACCAAGAACACCTATGGCAGCCCTTGAATCGCTTCTAAAGCCTTTTCTATTAATTAGAAATTCAAGTTCTGCCTTTTAAGAGATTAGAGATGTAAACAGGACACTAGAAATAATTTCTAGCGTTCTTAATTCAAGAGATTGATGGCTAATCTCTTTGAATTGATGATAGATGAAGGCGAATAGATGAAAAGACTCAAAGTGGAGTGAAAAAGGAGAGGAGTGGCTGCTGGTTATTATTCTTTTCATAACAGTACTTAAATAGCTAGGTTAACATATTAAACCCTTGCCACATGTCACCCTTTGATTAGCTCTAGGTTTAAGTGATCCAATCACATTGTGCCAAGTGTCAAACCTATATTTAATCTTAATTTTAATCATCTTACATAATTAAAAAACATTTGGCAAGCTTATGTGTAATCCCTTGTGTCACCATCTCATGGTGCCACGTGTCACACTGTGAAATGACCATAATGCCCCTCTGTCTTAATTTTGAGTTCTCAACCCAAAATAATTATTTTTCTTCCTCTAATTAATTTATATCAAATATAAATTAATTAATTAATCTCTATTAATTAATTTCTCATTAATTAAATTCATATTTAAACACTTTAAATATAAATTTAATTTATACTACATATCTAATAATCTAGATTTGGTTTCAAGTCATGCTAGGGACTTTGCAATTTAATTGCAAACCAAACCTATTTAATTATAAATCATATTTAAATAGGTAATAACTTGTGTATGTGTGTGACTTACTAGGCTCATCACTAATTGGCAATGAGACATGATATCAACTCTTAATATCATCAGAACTCTTTCTTACCATAAATGATTTCTCTAAATCATTTTATGCACCTCATAGACCATGGTTAATACCTAGCATAGCATACCATGGCCACCCAATTAGTAACAAGGTTTACCTTAAATGAACCTATAATCATATGTTACCATGCACTAGAATCCCTCTATTACAAAATCCCAACTCAAGCTGGAGTCATGGTTTATGTCAAACTCCATTTGCTATGAATATTATGTTCTCTTTTAATCCCAGTTCTTGATTAAAAGATTTTCTCATCAGAAACTCTTTTGTGAATAAATCTATCTCTGTCTCCGCCAGAACTTGAAACATCAAGAACAATTAAATGAACATAGGATTTTATCTCTATTTACTTAGAGGAACAGATTCCATCTTGATCAACACCTACCTCCATATATAACTAGTAGGAGCCAATACATGCCCAAATACCCATACATAGTACAAGTATGAAAGCAGTATCAAACTCAAACTACATATATACAAGATAACTGTGCTATCTCAGGTCTAAAGATTATATGCACTGATATGATTGATGACAAAATATTGACAAGAGTAAACTCCATGTGCTTGTTCTAAGTGTCACTTGTTCGGCCTACTTATCATTTATAAGTGCCTATCATGTTTGTTATATGGCATGAGACTCACCATTCCATCTTATTTATATCTCATATAAATAACTTGGGAACAAACATGAATACAATCTTTCTGGATAAGTCATGTCCTTATTATGAAGTATCCTCGATTGTGAACCTATTTATGATACTTTGTGCTAGAAATATTGTCACTCATATTCTTAACAACTTAAGAATAATATTTCTAACAAAATATTAATGGACCTTTTCTATTACACATAAATATATTATGTAAACAGAAAAGTGGAAATGCCTTTTATTAATAAAAATATGTACAAGATACATACTAAATGATATGCTCTAGGGCATACTACTAACACCAAATTCATTTTCAAGTATATTGTATTTTATTGCAATTTACCGGATTTCGGTATACTAATTTGATCTAACAGGATGACCTAGTTCCCTCAATTTTTGAGTTTCGGTCCAAATACAAACTTGTAGGTCTATGTCTTATTGCATGTGAGGCAAAATTTCAAGTCATTCTGAGTTGTGTAGACCAAGTTATGGTCAATTTACCAATGCTCGACAGAATGCATCAAAATGATAACTTTAGGTCATTTTTAGGTCACTTTTGGTTCGGGTAGTTTTGGTACCTGATGTTGTGCAAGCTATTTGACTTACTTATGGTCATTGCTAGGTGTTGGTTTCTTCATAAGAATTATAGATATATGTCTAAACTATTCATGATAAAAATTTTAGGTCAATTGGACCTATTTTGAATAAGTTATGGTCAAAATACTAACTATTGCCCAAATGGTCAATTTTCAGGTTTTCAAACCACTAATAAGGATTTGGTCATTTTTCAAGTTACCTTCTAGGCAGAATTTTGGTAAGCTTCCTTCATGAAAGTTGGCACATTTTGTGCCTAGTCTCACCTCCAATTGGTCTCATACCAATTGGAGTCACACACTTAAGGTTCTACGCCAAAACATATGCTGCCCTATTGCACATTGTTCATCCTTTACTAATTACCCATTCAACACTTACTAAGTTAACTCTTCCATGCCAATTTTGGTTGTACCATACCATTAACACATTTTACTTCAAATTTTTTATCATTTTGGCAGCTTGTAACCACTCTCAACATACACACTATAATACAGAATTTTCTAAAGTCCCATTTATAATAATTAAAGTCCCATTTACCGCAATTCAACCACATGAACATACCTCATTTCCATGTCCAAACTCAAAAAATTATTTATATACACATGCTGCCATCAATGACAACATAATTCAACAACATTTCATGAACTCAAACACTTCAATCTTCTTCATGAGGCTGCCACAAGTTTACACATACTCATCAATTTCCATTTTCACTTTTCAAGCTTCCAAATCAAACCTTACACATGGAATTCAACTACAATACAATCAAACATTTAAATCATCATTCAAACCACTATTTACATGCAAGAATAAGCTGTTCATAGTGAAGTTCCATGGCTGCCAAAATGTACATTTCCACTAATTCATCAAACTTCAAAAATTCTTCCATAAATCAACTACCCACAACACCCATTCAAAGTTTAATGAAACAAGAATTAAAAATACATACTTACCACTTTTAAAATTCTTCAAAACCTCACCAAAACTTAACTTTTTTGCTGTCTATCTACTGCCCAAGTTGTATAGAACAACTTTAGTGAAGGAACCTAGTGGAAAATGTAGCTAGAGTATGCTTGCATGGAGCTCTCACCATGGATGGCCATGGAGGTTTTCTCCCCCTTGTTTTTGGCTGGTTTTTTCCAAAGTTGAAGATGACAGAATTTTTCTATCCAAGGGTTGATTAGTGGTCCACTTAAGTGGTGTTAGTGGAGCACTAATTGAATAAAAGTATATTTTAAGGTTAAACTTTCTAATTTTCCACATTTCATCCTATCTTTTGCTATTTAGATTATGTACCACTATTTTAATTTTTCATGACATTTTCCAAGTGTAATATCATTTATTTTTAATTTACATTTAGGTCAAAAGACAACTCAGGGTGTCAAATGACCACAATGCCCCTGTTTGGGTTGCATTCCCGATTTTTCGGTAATACCAAGTTTTATCATTTTCTCGATTTTTTATTTTTCTTTATATTAATTATTTACTTTTTCTTTGATATTTCTAATGACATTTATGCTTCAATAGATGTTCATTTAAGTCTTAAAAATATTTTCCAAGGTTTCCCATGGTTTAGGGCTAGTCAACGGTCCACGCCGCAACTTTCCAGTGCGGTCACCCATCGCTATAGTTCTCGGCTCGTTTAACTTGGTTACATTTCATTACTATTATTTTTCCTTTGTTTTTTTTTGTATTTTCTTTTTTTGTATTTCATTATTTAATGTCTTCTCACCCATATCTAAGTGTAGTTCTATGCATCCTAGCTGTCCGGACAACACTAGTCACTGGAACAATAGAACGCACTACCGAACATAGGGGTGTTACAAGAATACCAAACCAAGTTGACTTAAAAATTGCCCTAATCCGGGTGACTTGCATTCTGCCTGGGCAAAATGACCAAATGAATAGTATTAATTCATTTGGTCATAACTCAGTGTAGAAAGGTTGAATTGACCTGAAATTTTACCAGTAGAAAGCTAAGATATAGACCTACAACTTTCATGAAGAAAACAAATCCAAATTCTGACAATAACCAAGTCAAATTGCCAACCAAACTTAGGTTACCAAATCTAGCAGAACCAGTTTTGCCCAGAATTTTGGATTTTATCCAATCCGGCCAGTTATGGTGTTTAGGCCATAACTTGAGCTACAAAACTCCAAATGGAGTGATTCAAAAATGGAAATGCAACCAGACACAATAAGGAACAACTTTCATGAAGACAATTTTGCCAAATTCCTACTGTACAAATGACTAATGGAATAATAAACTTAGGGCTTAAAATCTAAAATATGTGAATAACTAACACTAAGCTTTGAAATGGTATTGGCAACCAATACCAACAACTTTAGAATGCAAAATGTGGTATGTTGGGAGTATTAAAACCAATGTACCTATTGTCTATGCAAAAGTCAACATTTTTGTTGACTAATGGAATGAATAGTAACACCTAAACTTAAATTTCAAGAATTGTATAAATTAAGAGTCTAACATGCCCTAGTACAACTAGTAAGATTAGTTTGGATAGGTTGGCATGCCAATAGGGCTCAGTTAGCAGTACTGCACATGGCATTATGCCATTATGTGATTTCATGGCTTTTAGCCATTCTGAAATTATGATGATACTTGGCCTTGTGCTTGATATTTATTATAGCTTATTAGCTGTTTTGTTGCACACCGGGAGATACATGTGTGACCAATGGTGTGACGGCCTGAGTGAAGGAACGGAAGTGTGAAAAATACAAGTTTATACCATTGAATTCAAAAATTTTCACCTAGGGTCACATGCATCATGCAAGATTTATTTTTATCTATTTGATTTCAATGATAAAGAACATATTAAAACTC
Organism: Hevea brasiliensis; assembly: GCF_030052815.1. Lineage (NCBI taxonomy): Eukaryota > Viridiplantae > Streptophyta > Magnoliopsida > Malpighiales > Euphorbiaceae > Hevea > Hevea brasiliensis. The sequence continues at coordinate 54,893,094 of NC_079499.1, forward strand.
TTTTAATATGTTTTTGGATCTGTATTTTCCATTTAAGATTTTAAAATTAATCAGATTAATTTTAGAACCCTAGATTAAATCAAGAACGATTACACTAACCTCTTGATGTGCTGCAGCGTGTCTGCGCTTTGAGATTCGTCTTGAGACACCAGATGTTGTCCCTCTAGCTTGTCCACACCAAGAACACCTATGGCAGCCCTTGAACAGCTTCTAAAGCCTTTTCTATTAATTAGAAATTCAAGTTCTGCCTTTTAAGAGATTAGAGATGTAAACAGGACACTAGAAACAATTTCTAGTGTTCTTAATTCAAGAGATTGATGGCTAATCTCTTTGAATTGATGAGAGATGAAGAGAAATAGCTGGAGAGGCTCAAAGTGGCGTGACAATTGAGAGGAGAGGCTGCTGGTTATTTTTCTTTTCATAACCACACTTAAATAGCTAGGTTAACACATTAAACCCTTGCCACATGTCACCCTTTGATTAGCTCTAGGTTTAAGTGACCCAATCACATTGTGCCAAGTGTCAAACCTATATTTAATCTTGATTTTAATCATCTTACATGATTAAAAAACATTTGGCAAGCTTATGTGTAATCCCATGTGTCACCATCTCATGGTGCCACGTGTCACAATCGTGAAATGACCAAAATGCCCTCGTGTCTTAATTTTGAGTTCTTAACCCAAAATAATTATTTTCTTCTTCTAATTAATTTATATCAAATATAAATTAATTAATTAATCTCTATTAATTAATTTCTCATCAATTAAATTCATATTTAAACACTTTAAATATAAATTTAACTTATATTATACATCCAATAATCTAGATTTGGTTTCAAGTCATGCTAGGGACTTTGCAATCTAATTGCAAACCAAACCTATTTAATTAATCAATTAAACTCTTTAATTAATTAATTAAATCATATTTAAATAGGTGATAACTTGTGTATGTGTGTGACTTACTAGGCTCATCACTAATTGGCAATGAGACATGATATCAACTCTTAATATCATCAGAACTCTTTCTTACCATAAATGATTTCTCTAAATCATTTTATGAACCTCATAGACCATGGTTAACACCTAGGATAGCATGCCATGGCCACCCAATTAGTAATAAGGTTTACCTTAAATGAACCTATAATCATATGTTACCATGCACTAGAATCTCTCTCTACAAAATCCCAACTCAAGCTGAGTCATGGTTTATGTCAAACTCCATTTGCTATGAATATTATGTTCTCTTTTAATTCCAGTTCTTGATTAAAAGATTTTCTCATCGAAACTCTTTTCTCAATAAATCTATCTATCTGGCCAGAACTTGAAACATCAAGAACAATTAAATGAACATAGGATTTTATCTCTATTTACTTAGAGGAACAGATTCCATCTTGATCAACACCTACCTCCATATATAACTAGTAGGAGCCAACACATGCCCATATACCCATACACAGTACAAGTATGAAAGCAGTATCAAACTCAAACTACCTATATACAAGATAACTGTGCTATCTCAGGTCTAAAGATTATATGCACTGATATGATTTATGACAAAACATTGACAAGAGTAAACTCCATGTGCTTGTCATAAGTGTCACTGGTTCGGCCTACTTATCATTTATAAGTGCCTATCATGTTTGTTATATGGCATGAGACTCACCATTCCATCTTATTTATATCTCATATAAATAACTTGGGAACAAACATGAATACAATCTTTCTTGATAAGTCATGTCCTTATTATGAAGTATCCTCGATTGTGAACCTATTTATGATACTTTGTGCTAGAAATATTGTCACTCATATTCTTAACAACTTAAGAATAATATTTCTAACAAAATATCAATGGACCTTTTCTATTACACATAAATATATTATGTAAACGGAAAAGTGGAAATGCCTTTTATTTTAAAAAATATGTACAAGATACATACTAAATGATATGCTCTAGGGCATACTACTAACAATCTCCCACTAGCACTAGAGCCATTCATTACAATATCTTAGACCCATCTTCTCAAGGTGTCAGTCTAACTGAGCTTGTGACAAAGGCTTAGTGCATGGATCAGCTGAATTTTTTCAGCTGATGTTATTTTTCTGCATGGCTATATTGCCTTTGCCCAACTATATGTCTGATAATGTGGTAGTGCCTTTCTATGTGTTTGGATTTTGGGTGAGACCTTAGTTCCTTAGCCTGTATGACTGCTCCATTGTTGTCACAGTGTAGTGGAACTGCTGACTCAATGGAAGGAACTACTGTAAGTTCTGTCACGAACTTCTTTATTCAAAGCGACTTCCTTTGCAAAGATCTCGATGCAAGCAATATACTCACTTATGTAGTGGAATCTGCAATGCGTGCTCGCTTGGAACTCTTCCAACTGACTGCACCTCCATTACAAATGAACACATATCTAGAGGTAGACTTCCTATCATCGATATCTGATTGGAAATCAGAATCAGTATAACCATCCAATTGCAAGTCTCCACCTCCATAAATCAAGAATAAATCCTTAGTTCTTCTCAAGTACTTAAGGATATTCTTGACAGCTATCCAGTGTTCCAAACCTGGATTGGATTGATACCTGCTAGTCAAACTAACAACATATGCGATATCCGGCCTAGTACACAACATTGCATACATTAAACTTCGAATAGCCAAAGCACATGGAATCCTGGCCATCTTATCTCTTTCTTCAGGTGTCTTTGGAGACATCTCTTTAGAAAGATGGATACCATGTTTCACTGGTAACAATCCTCTCTTGGAATTAAGCATGTTAAACCTCTTTAACACCTTTTCCAAGTATAGACTTTGGGATAAACCAATTATTCTTTTCGCTCTATCTCTATAGATGCGAATCCCAAGAATATAGGTTGCCTCCCCTAAATCTTTCATGGAGAATGTATTTGACAACCATACCTTTTATAGTCGTCAACATACCTGTGTCATTACCCATCAACAGTATGTCATCCACATATAGGACAAGGAAAGTGATAGCACTGTCACTAACCTTCTTATATACACATGGCTCATCCTCATTTTTGATAAAATCAAAGGATTTAATGGCTTCATCAAAACGGATGTTCCAACTCCTCGAAGCTTGTTTCAACCCATAAATGGATCGCTTTAGCTTGCATACCTTGGAACCATCTTGGGATTCAAATCCCCTAGGTTGTTCCATGAAAATGTTTTCTTCAATGTATCCATTGAGAAAAGCTGTTTTGACATCCATCTGCCAAATCTCATAATCATAGTATGCAGCTATTGCTAGTAAAATCCTAATTGATTTAAGCATGGCAACAGGCGAGAAAGTCTCTTCATAGTCGATTCCTTGCCTTTGGCAAAACCCTTTCGCTACTAGTCTTGCCTCATAGGTCTCTACCTTTCCATCAGAACCAATTTTCTTCTTGAAAACCCATTTGTTCCCTATAGGTACAATATCTTCAGGTGGGTCAACAAGATCCCAAACTTGATTCTTATACATGGAATCAATCTCGGATTTCACAGCGCAATCCATTTTGAGGAGTCTATATCTGATATAGCTTTTTCATAGGTAAGTGGATCATCTCCATGATCTACTTCTTCATGAGTATACAACTCTTGTTCTTCTTCATGAAGAAAACCATATCTCACTGGTGGGTGAGATACCCTAGTTGTTCTACGAGGAATAGCTGTAGATGTTTCATCAATGGGTATAGGTTGACTAGATGGATCTATATCCATCCGATCTGTTGGTTGGTCAGAATTCTCCAATTCTAATTCTATTTGCCTTCCTTTGCCTCCTTCTTGAACAAACTGTTGTTCAAGAAATGTGGCATCTCTACTTATCACAACCTTTTGTGAAGTAGGCAAATAAAAATAATATCCAAAACTATCTTTTGTATATCCAACAAATCGACCTTTTCTCGATCCGTCTCCAATTTATCAGTGTTCAGCTTTTTGATATAAGCTGGACAACCCCAAATCTTAACATGCTTAAGACTTGGTTTTCTTCCATGCCATATCTCATAAGGTGTGGAAGAAACTGATTTTGATGGAATCCTATTCAGAATATACAAAGCTGATTCTAATGCAAATCCCCAAAAGAAGATTGGCATATCAGTATAGCTCATCATACTACGTACCATATCCAATAGGGTACGATTTCTCCTTTCAGATACACCATTCAGCTGTGGTGTTCCTGGAGGAGTCAGCTGAGAAACAATGCCATGCTCTCTCAAGTATTCATCAAATTCAGTACTCAAATATTCACCTCCACGATCTGATCGAAGAGCTTTAATATTCTTTCCTGTTTGATTTTCTACTTCAGATTTAAATTCTTTGAACTTTTCAAAAGATTCATGTTTGTATTTCATCAAATACAAATACCCAAACCTTGATTTATCATCAGTAAAGGTAATAAAATAATGAAAGCCCCCTCTAGCCATTTCTTTAAATGGACCACATACATCACTATGTATTAGCTCCAAAATATTTTCAGCTCTTAGCCCTTGTCCAACAAAGGGTGATCTAGTCATTTTGCCTTGAAGGAAAGATTCACAAATTGGAGTAGGCTCAGAGCCCAATGAGGATAGAATCCCCATTTTCTCCAATTTTGCAATCCTATCTTCTACAACATGACATAACCTTAAGTGCCAAATATATTTTGAACTTGAGTTGGTTTTCACCACGGCATTGCATTCATTTAGATTGCTATACTCTGGCCAGTGGAAACACTTTCTTACTGGCAATGGAAACACTTTCCTATTGGCAATGGAAACACTTTCCTGTTGGCAATGGAAACACTTTCCTTTGCCTTCATCAGCTTTAGCCTTCCTTTTCTGTTTAGCTATTTTCTTAGAAGGACCAGGAATCTGAGGTTTCTTTTTCTAATTGCCCTTCTTCTTGTTGGACTTTCCAGCAGAAGAAGATGCAACCAAAGCTACCTCTTTTCCTTTATTGCCTGGCATATTCTTTTGGGCAATAACCAACATGTTGAGTAAACCAGCTAAGGTGCATTCCTGTTGAATCATATGAAAATTTGTCACAAAATTCCCAAAAGACTCAGGAAGGGATTGAAGGATCAAATCCGTCTGTAGTTGGAAATCCATGTTGAAGACAAGATATTCCAACTGCTCAATCAGCCGAATCATCTTGTGGACATGATCCCCAACATTCTGTCCCTCAGACATCCTCATGCGGAACAGCTGCCTAGATATCTCATACCTAGCATTCCTACTGTGGTCACCATACAACTCTTGTAGGTGAAGGAGGATCTCACTTGCACTCTGCAAGTTTTCATGCTGCTTCTGTAACTCATTACTCATGGAAGCAAACATGTAACACTTAGCTCTCATATCATGCTCCTTCCACTTGTCCAAAGTTTCATGTTCCTCTTAAGTGGCCTCTAGAGGTAAGGGACCAGGAACATTTGAATCTAGAACATATCCCATATGTTCAAGGTTCAAGACAAGTTTCAAATTTCTTAGCCAATCAGACAGATTAGGTCCTGTCAACCTATTGCGATCAAGTATGCTTGCAAGGATATTGGATGGTGGTAGTTGTTCTTTGCTCATTATTATCAGAAAATTAATTGCAGAAATAACCAGATTAATTAGTAAATGTATCATGTAATTAACCAAATATGATTATGGTCTTTTAATCAAATTGGTCCTCCCACAAACTTAGCGAATCCTACACTTCCAAAGTAGAAAACGGAAATCCTAGTTGGATGGATTTTTAGTGGGTGATTGAATTCTTATAATTCTATTGATCATCCTCAGGTACATCCATTATTGGAATTACAATAAACTATAAGTGAGCAACTCTTTGCCCATCACATCTCATGTGAGGTTCAATCCTTTACCTAGCCCCTAATGCTCAAAATCTCAGGTACATCCATTATTGACTTATCTTGCATTAGTTAAGTTGATCCCATTGAGCCAGTAATTATGCAAATAATTTTAATATCCTCAGGTACATCCAATATTGGCCACTAAACCATTTACATATTTACAACATCTCATGCTTAACAATCATTCTTAAGAAAATCTCTTAAATAAATTGCATCTTATGTAACTATTTAAAATTTCTTAAAATAATTGCCCCAATGGAGGGCTTATGTTATAATTACTTTAATTATAGCATTTCCAACTTAATCATTTGTTTGGAAGATTTTATAGCCATCCTAATTACTATTAAGGTCTCACTTTGCACATTATCAATTTAGCATGCATATATCATATAATTGCATACATTCCCATATATCTCATGCATTCATGGATAAGCAGTAAATATGGTATGATCATGGACTTTCTAAGGGATTCAATTCTGAGCCACCAAGAATTGAATCAGTGCATTCCTAGGTGCATTTCATTCATTCATTTTACAAGAGTTGCTGAAGGAGTACATAATCAACACTTGATATTGAATTCCTCCCACTGGTCCCACCAATGCTCTTGACCTCCTTGAACTTCTTGCAATCCAATATTACATAGTAATCCTTGGCATACCAAGGCGAATTTATAAGAACTTAAATAAATGAAATTACAACCCAAAAATATTACAAACTTAATAATATATGCCCAAAATAAATTAAAATAAATTAATTAATTTACAATCCCAAAGAAACATAAAAGAAATAAATCCAATCACATTGGTCTTTTATAGTCCATGATCATCCATCATGCATATCACTATTTAACAATTAAATAAAACATACATACTTAAATTAAATTGAATATCTCATATTCAACTTAAAAATCCAGATTTGAATCTCATTCAAACAAAATTTAAAAATTCAGATTTGAATCACATTCAAACATCTTCAAAAATTCAGATTTGAATCACATTCAAACATTTTTTAAAAAATCAGATTTGAATCACATTCAAATATTTTTTAAAAAATCAGATCTGAATTTTATTGAATCAATTTTAAAAAATCAGATTTAAATATGATTCAAACAACTTTAAAAAATTCAGATTTGAATCACATTCAAACAACTTTTAAAATTCAGATTTGAATCACATTCAAACAATTTTTAAAATTCTGATTTGAATCATAATTTAATTGTGTGATTAAAACAACTAATTAAACACTTTAATTAGTCAAAGAATAGGCCTTAGATCATACAACAATTACAGAATTAAAAGCCAAACCTTGAACCACCCAAGGAACCATTGATGCCGCCACCAATGGTGGCTTCACCATGTGTGCCGCCACACCTCATGATCCAACCAGCAATGAATCTCTTGATCTCATGATCAAACACACAATTAAATTATATAATCAACAATCTATATGGCAAATATAGTGGCTCTGATACCAATTGAAAGGCAGGCGTGAAAAATACAAGTTTATACCATTGAATTCAAAAATTTTCACCTAGGGTCACATGCATCATGCAAGATTTATTTTTATCTATTTGATTTCAATGATAAACAACATATTAAAAATCTTTTAATATGTTTTTGGATCTGTATTTGCCATTTAAGATTTTAAAATTAATCAGATTAATTTTAGAACCCTAGATTAAATCAAGAATGATTACACTAACCTCTTGATGTGCTGCAGCGTGTCTGCGCCTTTGAGATTCGTCTTCAGGACACCAGATGTTGTCCCTCTAGCTTGTCCACACCTATAAACTCTTTAATTAATTAATTAAAACATATTTAATTAGGTGATAACTTGTGTATGTGTGTGACTTACTAGGCTCATCACTAATTGGCAATGAGACATGATATCAACTCTTAATATCATCAGAACTCTTTCTTACCATAAATGATTTCTCTAAATCATTTTATGAACCTCATAGACCATGGTTAACACCTAGCATAGCATGCCATGGCCACCCAATTAGTAATAAGGTTTACCTTAAATGAACCTATAATCATATGTTACCATGCACTAGAATCTCTCTGTTACAAAATCCCAACTCAATTTGAGTCATGGTTTATGTCAAACTCCATTTGCTATGAATATTATGTTCTCTTTTAATTCCAGTTCTTGATTAAAAGATTTTCTCATCGAAACTCTTTTAAATAAATCTATCTGTCTGGCAGGAACTTGAAACATCAAGAACAATTAAATGAACATAGGATTTTATCTCTATTTACTTAGAGAGCAGATTCCATCTTGATCAACACCTACCTCCATATATAACTAGTAGGAGCCAACACATGCCCATATACCCATACACAGTACAAGTATGAAAGCGAGATCAAACTCAAACTACCTATATACAAGATAAGCTGTGCTATCTCAGTCTAAAGATTATATGCATCGATATGATTTATGACAAAACATTGACAAGAGTAAACTCCATGTGCTTGTCATAAGTGTCAACTGTTCGGCCTACTTATCATTTATAAGTGTCTATCATGTTTGTTATATGGCATGAGACTCACCATTCCATCTTATTTATATCTCATATAAATAACTTGGGAACAAACATGAATACAATCTTTCTAGATAAGTCATGTCCTTATTATGAAGTATCCTTGATTGTGAACCTATTTATGATACTTTGTGCTAGAAATATTGTCACTCATATTCTTAACAACTTAAGAATAATATTTCTAACAAAATATCAATGGACCTTTTCTATTACACATAAATATATTATGTAAACGGAAAAGTGGAAATGCCTTTTATTAATAAAAATATGTACAAGATACATACTAAATGATATGCTCTAGGGCATACTACTAACACTGAGGTACTTGATACCCAGTGCCAGTTTACCTGTTTATCCAGTCCAGTCATCCAGTATAGATTACTTGGGCAACCAAAAATAAAAGTTGATAAATTTAATGAAATAATGAATATAACAAGTACAAAATAAATAAGACTGCAAATAATTATCAAAAATTTGTTTGCATGAGACATCAATACATTCACTACATATATATTTTCTTTTAGTTCTTTTTATTTTATTATTAGCACCACTAAGCATTATTGCTTAACTCGTTGCTTTTTGCCATGCGTAGGTTCTGGAGAGACCGATAGAGAGCCCAGTAGACCACAGACTGTGTGAGACCATCTGCAGCTCTGCATAGTGTCCATGTTACCTCACCATCTTCAGTGCATTGGTAGGATACTAGGTTTCATTTTGGTATTTTATAATTAACTTTTATTTTCTCATGTGTAATTGAGACTTATGTAATGTATTTTGGTATTAATGTAAATAGTGGAAATTGTGTTTATGAATGAAAATTTGAATATTTATTTATGACTTGTATATGAATACCATGAGGAATGAATGAATAAGAAATGGAATTATTGTTGAAAAATATTGAGACTTTGTTGATGAAATGGAGTTTGGGAATGATTGAAAACATATTGGAAGTGTTTTTCACAGGTTCCAAAGAGCTGTTTTCTCCATTTTTAGCCAGTACTCTGCCGGATTTTCTATAAAATTTGCGAGACCTCAAATGAATTTACGTTTCAATAACTGACTTAAATGAATGATATTTCACAAAATTTACTTTATAACTATGAAAAAAATAAATAAGGAAAAATAAAAATAATTGAAATAAATTAGGGTGTTCTGGTATACGGTGTAGCATATCTTACTCGGCTATACTGTAGATGAGTAAGAGGTGTCACATTTAGTGGTATCAGAGCACGGTTTAGGCATTTCTGGGTCTAGATCGAGTCCATACCATGCATTGCATTTGTAAGAGTCGAGGTAACACTAATACAGATCTGTTTGTCTTTGTTATTTTGAATAGGATATAGACCCCACATCTCAGAGGGCAGTTAAGGAGGAAATGGAGAGTCATGCTCCACCTGGAGCAACTGAGACTGGGGTAGGGGACAACCTACTTCGCCAGCTCCAGCAGAGCCTGCTCAGCCTCCATAGGCCATGTTTTAGTAAATGGCCGAGTTTTTTAAACAAATGGCTGGCGTAATGCCACCACCACCACCACCACCCACAGCAGAAATCACATATAGAAAGATTAAGAAAATTTGGATCAGTGAATTTCTTTGGCAAGAGAGAAGATGATTCTATTGCAGCCAAAAACTGGTTGAACAGAACAGGGAGAGTTTTAAAACAACTCCACTGCACTCCAGAGCAAAATCTAGAAGCTGCTGTATCTCTGTTGCAAGGTGATGCCTACCAATAGTGGGATACAGTGTTTAGTGAAGTGCAGCCAAATTTAATAACCTGGGACTTCTTCCTCTCAGAATTCAAGAACAAGTATGTGGGTAATGTATACTTGGAAGAGAGAAGAAGAGAGTTTATTAACCTGAGGCAGAGACAGCTGACAGTAGCAGAGTATGAAAAGGAATTTGTCAGACTGAGCCGTTATGAAAGGGAGATAGTCCCTAATGAAGCCAAGAGGTGTAAAAGATTTGAAAAGGGATTAAATGACAATATAAAGATCATGATTACTGTCTTGGGAATCACAGACTTCACCAAGTTAGTGGAAGCTGCATTAAGAATTGAGAAAGTTAGAATAAGTGAGCAGACCAGAAGAGAGAGACAACAGAAGAGGGGTCTGGGTCAGTCTAGCTCATCTTCTGCACCAGGAAAGAAGTTCAAAGGTCCACCTGCACAGAGTTCAGGTTAACTTCAAGGTCAGGTTCAGTCCCAAGGGCCCAGGCCACAGTTCACCCCTAGGAGAGGTCAGTCCACACCATATGTGGGTACCTCTCCAGGGACGGGGTTCAGGGGACCAGCCCTAGTATCTTCTATATGTCCACATTGTCTGAAGTGGCATAAGGGAGAGTGTTGGAGAGTGACGGCTGCCTGCCTAAGGTGTGGGTCGATAGAGCATAAATTAAGGAACTGTCCATGCAGAACTGCTATATCTACTCCAACACAAGTGGACAAACCTGCTCCTGCACCACAAAGGGGTAGGAAGTCTAGTAAATCTGAGGCAGTGGGACCATCATAAAGACCTGCATCTGAGCCAGCAGAGAGGCCAGAGGCCAGAGCACCTGCTAGAGCCTATGCCATATGAGCTCAGGAGGAGCAAGATGCCCTAGATTTCATCAGGGGTACGTTCTCCCTCCACAATACATTTGTGCATGCATTGGTGGATCCAAGATCCACTCATTCATACATCTGCATCAACTTACCCATAGAAAGGGGGATATTAGTAGGGGAGAGTGACCAAGACATTCTGGTCACTAATTTATTGGGCCACAGTGTAGTGGTGAACAAAGTGTACAAAGGTTACCCGTTAAGGATTCAGGGGTATGAATTCTTGGCAGACCTGATTGAGCTGCCTTTCCATGAGTTTGACGTGATTTTGGGAATGGACTGTTTGTTACGTCATCAAGCAATGGTTGATTGTAAGTTGAAGAGGATCTCATTGAAAACTCCTAAGGGTAATGAGATTACAGTTGTGGGGGAAAGGACAGATTTCTTGTCCAATGTCATCTCAACCACAGTTGCAAGAAAACTGATGAGAAAAGGCTGTGAAGCCTACCTAGCACATGTGGTGGACACTAAGCAGGCTAAGCCAAATCTGTGTGACATACCCACAGTAAGAGACTTCCCAGATGTGTTTTCTGAAGAATTGCCTGGCTTGCCACCAGAAAGGGAAGTCAAATTTGTTATTGAGATACTACCGAGTGCAGCACCAATCTCTATTGCTCCTTATAGGATGGCACCCACAGAATTAAAGGAATTGAAAATCCAGTTACAGAAGTTACTGGATAAGTGGTTCATACGCCCCAGTGTGTCACTATGGGGAGCTTCAGTGCTATTTGTGAAAAAGATGGATAGGACTTTGAGGTTGTGCATCGATTACCAGCAGTTGAATAAAGTGACTGTGAAGAATAAGTATCCATTGCCTAGAATTGATGATCTGTTCGATCAGTTAAAGGGAGCAGGAGTATTTTCCAAAATTGATCTCAGGTCAGGGTATCATCAACTGAGGGTGAAGGATGCAGATGTGCCAAAGATTGTATTCAGGACCTGGTATGGGCATTATGAGTTCCTGGTGATGCCCTTTGGCCTAACAAATGCACTAGCAGCATTCATGGACCTTATGAACCGTATCTTCCATCCATACCTAGATCGGTTCGTAGTGGTCTTTATTGATGATATTTTGGTGTATTCCAATACTAGGGAAGAACATGATGAACATTTGAGAATTGTTCTGCAAACCCTGAGAGAAAGAAGCTGTATGCTAAGTTGTCCAAGTGTGACTTCTGGTTGAATGAGATTGCATTCCCTGGACACATAGTGTCAGCTGATGGGATTAGGGTGGATCCTAAGAAAATAGAACCAGTGATGGAATGGAAGCCTCCCAGAAATACAACTGAGGTCAAGTTTCTTGGGGCTACTTGGATATTACAGAAGATTTGTGAAGGGATTTTCTTTAATAGCTGCTCCAATGACCAAGTTGTTACACAAGAATGTCAGATTTGACTGGAATGACAAGTGTCAGGCCAGTTTTGAGAAGTTGAAGGCTATGTTGATAGAGGCACCAGTGTTAACACTGTCAGTGTCGGGAAAGGACTTTGTGGTCTACAATGATGCCTCTCATAATGGGTTAGGGTGTGTATTGATGCAAGAGGGGAAGGTGGTCGCCTATGCATCCAAGCAGCTAAGGCCACAAGAACAGAATTACCCTACCCATGATCTAGAACTTGCAGCAATTATGTTCGCACTGAAGATATGGAGGCACTACTTGTATGGTGAAAAGTGCTACATTTACACAGACCACAAAAGTCTGAAATACTTGCCAACCTAGAAGGAGCTCAACCTTAGACAGAAGCGATGGATTAAGTTCCTGAAGGACTATGATTGTGTGATTAACTACCATACTGGGAAGACAAATGTAGTTGTTGATGCTTTGAGCAGAAAATCCATCATAGCTTTGAGATCATTGAATGCCCATCTATCCTTGGCTCGAGATAGAGCTATTTTGGCTGAGTTGCAAGTGAGGCCAAACCTGCTACAGCAGATTTTAGATGGACAGAAGGTAGATGAAAAATTAATGACTACTGTGAGTAAAATCTCAAAAGGGAAAGCAACTGACTATGAGGTGAAAGCAGATGGGTTTCTGTACTACAAAGGAAGAGTGTGTGTACCAGATGATGGGGAATTTAAAGTCAGTATCCTAAAAGAGGCACACACTAGCGTTTATGCTATGCACCTAGGAAGTACAAAAATGTATCATGACTTGAAGCTTCATTATTGGTGGCCTGGTACAAAGAAGGACATAGTTGACTATGTAACCAAATGCTTGACATGTCAGCAAGTCAAGACAGAACATCAAGTTCCATCGAGTTTGCTACAGCCTATATGCATACCTGAATGGAAATGGAATCGGATCACCGTGGATTTTGTAATTGGTCTACCTCTGACCCAGAAGAAGCATGATGCACTATGGGTGATAGTAGATAGATTGACGAAGTTAGCACACTTTCTGCCAGTTAGAACTGACTACTCACTGGAGAAGTTAGCAGAATTGTATATCAGTGAGATAGTTAGACTGCATGGAATTCCACTTTCCATCATATCTGATCAAGACCCAAGGTTTACATTGATATTTTGGAAGACGTTACATGAATCCTTAGGTACACAACTCCACTTCAGCATAGCTTTCTATCCTAAGACGGATGGGCAATCAGAAAGAGTAATCCAGGTAAACAATTGAAACAGATTGAACTAATACAAATATTAAACTGAAATTATAATAATAACATGAAATATATGTCAGGTTCTTGAGGATATGCTGAGGAGTTATGTCATTGAATTTGAGGGAAGTTGGGATAGATACCTTCCACTGGCAGAATTTGCATACAACAATAGCTACCAAGCAAGCATCCAAATGGACCTGTATGAAGCACTGTATGGGAGGAAATGTAGAACTCCAGTGCGCTGGACTGAATTAGGTGAAGATAAACTGGTAGGGCCAGACCAAGTGAAACAGACTGAGGAGAAAGTAAAACTAATCAAAGCCAATCTGAAGGTTGTCTCAGATAGACAAAAATCCTATGCCGACCTGAAGAGAAAAGAAATAGAATATGCGGTTGGCAATAAAGTGTTCCTCAAGGTGTCACCGTGGAAGAAGGTACTGACATTTGGAAGAAAAAGTAAGTTAAGCCCTAGGTTTATTAGCCCATATGAAGTCATTGAACGTGTGGGTCCAATGGCCTATAGGCTAGCGTTACCACCAGAGCTGGACAAGATCCACAATGTGTTCCATGTATCTATGCTAAGAAGATACCGGTCAGATCCTTCATATATCATCTCCATGGAAGAAATTGAAGTACAACCAGATTTGACATATGAGGAAGAACCCATACAGATCCTAGCTCGGGAAGTGAAAGAGTTGAGGAATAAGCAGATTTCACTGGTGAAAGTGCTTTGGAGACACCACAACACCGAGGAGGTAACTTGGGAAAGTGAAGAGATGATGAGACAACAGTTCTCTCAACTATTTATATCAAGTAAATTTCGAGGATGAAATTTAAATTAGAGGGGAAGAGTTGTAACACCCTCCTTGTAGCAATTCCGTACATTCTACTGTTCCAGCGACCGGTGTCGGTCTGGACAGCTAGAACATCTGGAAAAATATTTAAACTAAAGTGAGGAACCATAATTAACTCAAATATTAATAAGAAAAATTTAGAAAAAATTTTAAAAATAAAATACAACCAGGTTAAATGAACCGGTGCCCTAGCGATGGATAACCTAGTGGGAAGTTGCGGTTCTCGCAACTAGGAGCCCTAGACCAGGGAGAAAATTCATAAAATAATTTTTGAAACTCCAGAGAAGAGTCATTGAGGTTTCTATAGCATTAGAATGCCAAGAAAATGCTTAGAAAAATTTTTCAATAAGTACAGACAATTTTAGTTTGTTAAGCCAAACGGAGGGCATTTTTGTCATTTCGCCTTCAAATGTGATTTTTGGCTGACTTGTCCAGTTAAGTAAATAATTATTATGACATAAAATGTGAATAAATATTGCTAAAAATTAAATTGTAAATGAGTAGAAAGAAAGGAAAAACAAAAATGAAAGAAAACATAATAATTTCATCATGCTTAAGTTAGCATGATGCAATTAAAATGCTTCTAACCAATCAAATTTCAACAAATTATTAAAGACCATTTAAAAGAGGATTAAATGAGGGAAAAAACTAAAAAAAAATCTATTTCTTCTTCTCCACAACCCAACCAGCCGTCTACCTCTCCCATAGCCATTTCCTCCATTAAAGCTCACCAAAGCTCCACTCCACACCAAACCTCACCATAAAATCACTCAAGCCCTACACTAAACTTGATCCTCACACACAAAATCACTACTAGGCAGCCAATAGAGGAAGGAAAAAGGAAGTTGGGTAACTTGAAATTCAGCTCCAACAAGGTTAGTGTCCAAACTTTTGCTATTTTTTTATTAAATTCATGTTTAATGGCATGAAGTAAGTAGGAAATGTAAGAAAACAAAATAAAAAGGTGTGTGTGCACTCTAAAAATTTTAGCAGCTAGGCTTGGTTAGTTTTTGGTGATTTAGCTTGATTGGAAAGTGGTGATGAGCAGCCCTTGGTATTAAAAGAGTGATTGAACATGGTTGTGTAAGTGAAATGCAAAGATTATCCATGTATAAACATGAAAAATTGGACATTTGAACACCCTTAGGGTTTGCTCATGCAATGGTATGTTAACCTTGTAATGGTCAATTAGTGACCATTTGAATGTGTGTGAGAAGGAATTGAAGTGAATAAGGGTGTTGGAGTTGAAATGAGGTGTGCTGCCCTTGGTGACCCGCAGGACTGAGTGTGAGTCTAGCAGGTTTAGGTAGCTATAAATGGAGTTGTAGAGGTTCAATTGGTGCAAGGCCAATTGAAAATGAAACTAGACACATAATGGCACAACTTTGGTGAAGAAACCCTACCTAGAAAACTAAACCAAGTTGACCTAAAAATTGCCCTAATCCGGGTGACTTGCATTCTGCCCGAGCAAAATGACCAAATGAACAGTGTTTATTCATTTGGTCATAACTCAGTGTAGAAAGGTCCAATTGACTTGAAATGTTACTAGCAGAAAGCTGAGACATATACCTACAACTTTCATGAAGAACACAAATCCAAATTCTGACCATAACCTAGTTAAATTGCTAACCAAACTTAGGTTACCAAATATGGCAGAACCAGTTTTGCCCAGAATTTCGGATTCTGTCCAATCCGGCTAGTTATAGTGTTTAGGCCATAACTTGAGCTATAAAACACCAAATAGAGTGATTCAAAAAAAGGAAATGTAACAAGACACAATAAGGAACAACTTTCATGAAGACAAATTTGCCAAATTCCTACTGTACAAATGACTAACGGAATAGTAAACTTAGTGCTTGAAATATGAAAATTGTGAATAACTAACACTAAGCTTTAAAGTGGTATTGGCAACCAATACCAACAACTTTAGAATGCAAAATGTGGTATGTTGGGAGTATTAGACCCAATGTACCTATTGTCTATGCAAAAGTCAATATTTTAGTTGACTAATGAAATGAATAGTAACATCTAAATTTAAATTTCAAAAATTGTAAAATTTAAAAGTGTAACATGCCCTAGTACACCTAGTAAGATAGGTTTGGATAGGTTGGCATGCCAATAGGGTTCAGTTAGCAGTACTGCACATGGCATTATGCCATTATGTGATTTCATGGCTTTTAGCCATTCTGACATTATGATGATACTTGGCCTTGTGCCTGATATTTATTACAGCTTATTAGCTGTTCTATTGCATACCGGGAGATACATGTGTGACCGATGGTGTGACAGCCCGAGTTACTTGATACCCAGTGCCAGTTTACCCATTTATCCAGTCCAGTCATCTAGTATAGGTTACTTGGACAACCAAAAATGAAAGTTGATAAATTTAATGAAATAATGAATATAACAAGTACAAAATAAATAAGACTATAAATAATTATCGAAAATTTATCTGCATGAGACATCAATACATTCACTATATATTTATTTTCTTTTAGTTCTTTTTATTTTATTATTGGCACCACTAAGCATTATTGCTAGCGCATTGCTTTTTGCTACGCATAGGTTCTGGAGAGACCGATAAAGAGCCCAGTAGACCACAGACTGGCTAAGACCATCTGTAACTCTGCATAGTGTCCGTGTCACCTCACCGTCTTCAATGCATTGGTAGGACACTAGGTTTCATTTTGATATTTTGTAATTAACTTTTATTTTCTCATGTTTAATTGAGACTTATGTAATGTATTTTGGTATTAATGTAAATAGTGAAAATTGTGTTTATGAATGAAAAATTGAATATTTATTTATAACTTTTATATGAATATCATGAGGAATGAATGAATGAGAAATGAAATTATTGTTGAAAAATATTGAGACTTTGTTGATGAAATGGAGTTTGGGAATGATTGAAAACATACTGGAAGTGTTTTTCACAAGTTTCGAAGAACTGTTTTCTCCATTTTTAGCCGATACTCTGCCAGATTTTCTATAAAATTAGCAGGACCTCAAATGAATTTATGTTTCAATATATGACTTAAATGAATGATATTTCACAAATTGTACTTCATAACTATGAAAAAAATAAATAAGGAAAAATAAAAATAATTGAAATAAATTAGGGTGTTTCGGTACACGGTGTGGCATATCTTACTCGGCTATACTATAGATGGGTAAGGGGTAAGGGGTGTCACAAAATATGTCCAGACATGTAAAAAGATTTAGATCCTATGGCTAAAGCTTCAACAGTTGAGCCATCGCCAATCCGGTGTCTAACATCTCAAGAACGCAAGCTGCTATTGTTTGCTAGTTCTTGCAGATCATAAGAAATGTGAGAACTAGCACCAATATCTAAAATTCAAGCTGCAGATGAACTATGAGCATCATCAACATCTAAATAATAAGATATAGACATACCTTCTGAAGGTGTATCCTTCTTGTCCTTCAGAGAAGCAAGATACTCTGGGTAGTTCCTTTTCCAGTGCCCATCTTTCTGGCAGCGAAAACACTTTCCTTTGCCTCCATCAGCTTTGATATTCCCTTTCTATTTAGCTATCTTCTAAGAAGGACTAGGAATTTGAGGTTTCTTTTTCTTATTGCCCTTCTTCTTATTGGACTTTCTAGTAGAAGAAGATGCAATCAAAGCTACCTCTTTTCCTTTATTGTTTGGCATATTCTTTTGGCCAGTAACCAGCATGTTAAGTAGACCAGCCAAGGTGTATTCCTGCTTAGTCATATGGATATTTGTCACAAAATTCCCAAATGACTCAGGAAGGGACTGAAGGATCAAATCCGTCTGTAGTTGGAAATCCATGTTAAAGTCAAGATGTTCCAGCTGCTCAATAAGCTGAATCATCATGGGGGTATGATCCCCAATATTTTGTCCCTCAAACATCCTCATGCGAAATAGCTGCCTAGATATCTCATACCTGGGATTCCTGCTATGTTCACCATACAACTCTTGTAGGTGAAGGAGGATCTCACTTGCATATTGCATGTTCTCATGTTGCTTCTGTAACTCATTACTCATAGAAGCAAGCATGCAACACTTAGCTCTCATATCATGCTCCTTCCACTTGTCCAAAGTTTCATGTTCCTCTTGAGTGGCCTCTGGAGGTAAGGGACCAGGAACCTATGAGTCTATAACATATCCCATATGTTCAAGGTTCAGGACAAGTTTCAAATTTCATAGTCAATCAAAAAGATTAGGTCATGTCAACCTATTGAGATCAAGTATGATCGCAAGGATATTGGATGGTGGTGGTTGTGGTGTGCTCATTATTATCAGAAAATTAATTGCAAAAAATAATCAGATTAATTAGTAAATGTATCATGTATTTAACCAAAATGATTATGGTCTTTTAATCAAATTGGTCCTCCCACTAACTTTACGAATCCTATACTTCCAAAGTACAAAACGGAAATCCTAGTTGGATGGATTTCTAGTGAGTGATTAAATTCTTATAGTCTTATTGATCATCCTTAGGCACATCCATTATAGGAATTATAATAAACTATAAGTGAGCAACTCCTTGCCCATCACATCTCATGTTAGGTTCAATCATTTACCTAGCCCCTAATGCTCAAAATCTTAGGCACATCCATTATTGACTTATATTGCATTAGTTAAGTTGATCCCATTGAGCCAGTAAGCATGCAAATAATTTTAATGTCCTCAGGCACATCAATTATTGGCCACCAAACCATTTACATATTTACAACATCTCATGCTTAATAATTATTCTTAAGAAAATCTCTTAAAATTAATTACATCATATGCAAGTATTTAAAATTTCTTAAAATAATTACCTTAATGGAGGGCCCATGATATAATTACTTTTAATTATACCATTTCTAACTTAATCATTTGTTTGGAAGATTTTGTGGTCGGCTTAATTACTATTATGGTCTCACTTTGCACTTTATCCAATTAGCATGCATATATCATATACTTGCATACATTCCCATACATCTCATGAATACATGGATAAACAATATAAATATGGTATGATTATGGACTTTCTAAGGGATTCAATTCTGAGCCACTAAGAATTGAATCAGGGCATTCCTAGCTGTATTTCATTCAGTCATATTACAAGAGTTGCTGAAGGAGTACATAATCAACACTTGATCTTGAATTCCTCCCACTGGTCCCACGAATGCTCTTGACCTCCTTGATCTTCTTTCAATCCAATTATATAGTAATCCTTGGCATACCAATGCGAATTTTCAAGAACCAAATAAATGAAATTACAACCCAAAAATATTATAACCTTTATAATACATGCCACTAAAATAAATTAATTAATTTACAACCCAAAGAAACATAAAAGAAATAAATCCAATCACATTGGTCTTTTATTGTCTATGATCATCCATCATGCATATCACCATTTAACAATTAAATAAAACATACATACTAAATTAAATTGAATATCTCATTTTTAACTTAAAAATCCAGATTTGAATCTCATTCAAACAAATTTAAAAATTCATATTTGAATCGCATTCAAACAAATTTAAAAATTCATATTTGAATCACATTCAAACAAATTTAAAAATTCATATTTAAATTAAAATTTAATTGTGTGATTAAAACTCCTAATTAAACATTTTAATTAGTCATATGATGGGCCTTAGATCATACAACAATTGCACATTCAAAACCCAAACACAATGCGCACCATGGAGGTGCTAAAACCATGCACACTATATGTGCACAAAAACATGCCGCCACCTTTTGATGCAATGCAACCAGCAATGAATCAATCATCTTATGATCAAATCATATAATTAAATCATATATTAAACAATCTAAATGGGAAATATAGTGGCTCTGATACCAATTGAAAGAGTGGAAGCATAAAAATTATTAGATTAGAACATTGAATTCAAAAATTTTCTTATAGGATCTCATGCATCATGCAAGATTCATTATTTACCTATTGATTTCAATGTCCAATTGCAAATTAAAACACTTTTAATATGTATTAGGATCTACATTTGCCATTTAAGATTTTAGAATTAACAAATTAATTCATTAGAACCCTAAATTAATTTAAGAATATGTGCACTAACCTTTTGATGCACTGTAGATGTGTTTGGTACCTTTGTGAAGCACCTAGGACCCCAGATGTTGTCCCTCTAGCTTGTCCACACCAAGATCACCAATGGTAGCCCCTTGAATAGCTTCTAAAGCCTTACCAACAAATTAGAGATTAGGGATTTGCCTTTAGAGAGGTTATAGATGTATACAGGACACTAGAAACAATTTCTAGCAATTTTAATTCAAGAGAATATGGGCAATTTTCTTTGAATTGATGAGAGATGAAGAAGAAGAGAGGATGAAATCTTCAAGGGTGGCGGAACCTCTTTGATAAAAATCAAAATGTTATATTATTCTTTCATAACATCACATTATATAATTAGGTCATCACTTAAAACCCTTGCCACATGTCATCTTCTGATTGCACCTTAATTTTAATTGACCTAATCATATTAAGCCAAGTGTCAAAGCTTGGTTTAATCTTAACTTTGATCATCATGCATCATTGGAAGACAAATGGCAAGCTTATATGATGCCATGTGTCATCATTTCATGGTGCCATATGTTACCCTGTGAAATGACCAAATTACCCTTATGTTGTAATTTTAAGTTCTTAACCCAAAATAATTATTTTCTCCTCTTTTAATCAATTTATATCAAGCATAAATTAATTAATTAATCTCTATTAATTAATTTCTCATAATTAAATTCATATTTAAACACTTTAAATATAAATTTAACTTATACTATACATCCAATAACCTAGATTTGGTTTCAAGTCATGCTAGGGACTTTGCAGTCTTATTGTAAACAAAACCTATTTAATTAATCAATTAAACTCTTTAACTAATTAATTAAATGACATTTAACTTGGTGATTACTTGTGTATATGTGTGACTTACTAGGCTCATCACTAATTGGCAATGAGATATAATATTAACTGTTAATATCATCAGAACTCATTCTTACCATAAATGATTTCTCTAAATCATTTTATGCACCTCATAGACCATGGTTAACACCTAGCATAGCATGCTATGGCTACCCAATTAGTAATAAGGAATACCTTAAATGAACTTTTAATCATATGTTATTATGCACTAGAATCTCTCTGTTACAAAATCCCAATTCGAGCTGGAGTCATGGTTTATGTCAAACTCCATTTGCTATGAATATTATGTTCTCTTTTAATTCTAATTCTTGATTAAAAAGATTTTCTCATCAGAAACTCTTTTCTGATTAAATCTATCAGTCTTGAAAATGAACTTGAAACGTCAAGAACAATTAAATGAAAATAGGATTTTATCCCTATTTACTTAGGGTAACAGATTCCATCTTGATCAACACCTACCTCCATATATAACTAGTAGGAGCCAACACATGCCCATATACCCATACACAGGACAAGTATGAAAGCAGTATCAAACTCAAACCACCTATATACAAGATAACTGTGCTATCTCAGGTCTAAAGATTATATGCACTAATATGATTTATGACAATGAATTGACAAGAGTAAACACCATGTGCTTGTCATAAATGTCACTGGTTCAGCCTATTTATCATGCATAAGTGCCAATCATATTTGTTATATGGCATGAGATTCACCATTCCATCTTATTTACATCTTATATAAATAACTTGGGAACAAACATGATTACAATCTTTCTGGATAAGTCATGTCCTTATTGTGAAGTATCCTCAATTGTGAACCAATTTATGATACTTTGTGCTAGAAATACTATCACTCATATTCTTAACAACTTAAGAATATAATTTCTAACAAAATATCAATGGACCTTTTCTATTACACATAAATATATTATGTAAACGAAAAAGTGAAAATGACTTTTATTAATAAAACATGTACAAGATACATATTAAATAATATGCTCTAGGGCATACTACTAACAGTCCACACCAAGATCACCAATAAGCAGCCCCTAAATCAGCTTTTCAAGCCTTGCCAACCAATTGTAATTTAGGTTTTTGCCTTTAGAGAAGTTATAGATGTGTATAGGACACTAGAAACAATTTCTAGCAATTTTAATTCAAAGGAATTTGGTCAATTCTCTTTGAATTGATGAGAACATAAGAAGAGGAGAGGGAGAGCTCATGGTGGTAGCACTTTTGTGACAAAGAAGAGTATGTATTATTTTTCATTCTTTTCCCTTTTATAATTAGGTCATCACTTAAAACCCTTGCCACATGTCATCACCATATTGCATCTTAACTTTAATTGACTTAATCACATTAAGCCAAGTGTCAAAGCTAGACTTAATCTTGACTTTGATCACCTTACATGATTGGAAGACAAATGGCAATCTTATATGGTGCCATGTGTCAACATCTCATGGTGCTACATGTCACCCTATGAAATGACCAAATTACCCTTATATTTTAATTTTGAGTTCTCAACCCAAAATCATTATTTCTTCTCTTCTAATCAATTTATATCAAATATAAATTAATTAATTAATCTCCATTAATTAATTTCTCATAATTAAAAACATATTTAAATACTTTAAATATAAATTTAACTTGTACTATACATCCAATAACCTAGATTTGGTTTCAAGCCATGCTAGGGACTTTGCAATCTTATTGCAAACTAAACCTATTTAATTAATCAATTAAACTCTTTAATTAATCAATTAAATCACATTTAACTTGGTGATTAACTTGTGTATGTGTGTGACTTACTAAGCACATCACTAATTGGCAATGAGATTTGATATTAACTCTTAATATCATCAGAACTCTTTGTTGCTATAAATGATTTCTCTAAATCATTTTAGGCATCTCATAGACCATGGTTGACATCTAGCATAGCATGCCATGGCCACCCAATTAGTAATAAGGAATACCTTAAAGGAAACTTTAATCATATGTTACCATACACTGGAATCTCTGAAATACCCCAATTTATATAGCCTAGTATATTTCACTATTCTGGTGACCGGTGTCGGTCCGGATAATTAAGGGATTAGAACCACATCTAAGACAACTAGATAAGCCCTGAAAATAAATAATTAGTAATTGTCAAATAGTTAAGTATAAATAAGAAAAACAAAACACAAGAAGTTAAATGAGCTGAGAGTTACAGCGATGGGTGACCTTCTCGGGAAGGATTGTAAGGTCAATTTAAACTCAAATTTTGAACCGCAAAATGTGACGCCGCGGTCCTTAGGACTATTGTGAACACAGTGGAAAAGAGAAAATCATGAAAAAGAATTGTTAGGTAGGTCAAATAATTAGGTCAAGGATTCAGAAAAAATATTGAATTACTTACAAACCGGATCAAACCGGCGAGAGGCAATTTGGTCAATTTACCGCTAAAGTTGACTCCTGACCTAACTGTCTAATAAAATCGAAGAAAAGAAAATTTCAGGATCAAGAATTAAATTAAAGAACTAAGGAAAAATAAATGAAAAAAAAAAGGAAAAAGAAAAAGTTGAAAAAAAAAGTTACTTACATCATGCATGGTGCAATAAACTTAATAATTTAAAATTAAAACTATAGGATAATTGTGTATTAATTAAGACTTTAAAATACATAAAAAGAAAAGAAAAACATTATTTTTGTCTTCTCCATTAGCTTGGCTGGCTCCTCTCTCCCAAATTCACCATTGAAAAACTCCATTAAAGCTTGGTTTCAAGTTTGGTTTCCATGCACATACCTCTAATTTCTCCCAAATTTCTTCATAAAACTTTGCTAACTCAAGTAGAAAAGAAGATTGGAGGACAAAGAAAAGGAAGGAATTGTAGATTTGGAAAATTTAGAAGTCAAAGTTTGAGGTTAGTAATCTAAACTTGAATATTTTAGTTAAATGTTTATGTTCTTAGTTCAAATAACTTAGAAATGTACGTAAAATTAAAAGAAAACTATCCTTGGGGGACCAAATAGAAATTCATCCAGTAGTAGATTAGGGTTTGAAATAAGTGAATTTGATGTATTTGAATGGTTGTTTAAGTTGAATTATGTATGTAGACTATGGATTGGTGTTTGGAATGCATTAGATTTAAATTTTATGAATTAGGGATTTGGCACCTAGGGTTTTAGGAGGAAAAATGTAAGAATTAGCCAAATGATGTTTTTGACCTTGCTTGAGTTGAAAAATGGTCATGTATGACCAATTGTTGTGTGTGGGAAGTGTTGGAATTAAGTTTGAATTCGGATTGGTTATGGCCATTCTGCAAGTAGCATGACCAAGGTCCCTTTCAGGGACCAAAATTGAAAATTTACCAACCCAATTGGTGTGAGGCTAATTGGGAATAAAACTAGACATAAAATGACATATTTTTTATTCAGGAATCATGCCTAGAAAGTAACCATAACTTAGTGAACAAATTGGCCAAATCTGAATTAGGCAAACTGACCTGTACAAAAATGATCAAATGAATAGTATTTGTTCATTTGGCCATAACGTGGGCTAGGCAGGTCCCAATGACCTGAAATTTTACCAGTAGAAAGTTGAGACATAGTCCTACAACTTTCATGAAGAACACAAGTCCAAATTATGCTCTTAACCAAGTCATTTAGCCACCCAAAATTAGTGACCGAAAACTGCCAGAACCAAATTAGGTGCCCAGAAAATCTGGGTTAGACCAATCCGGCCAGCCATGTTCAAATGGCTATAACTTGAGTTATAAAACTCCAATTGGGGTGATTCAAAAAGGAAGATAAGTTAAGACAATAAGGAACAATTTCTATGAAGAAAACTTAGCCAAATTCTTACAGCAACATGACCAATGGAACAGTATAAAACAGGATACCAAAACTGAAAATTTGAAATTTTGCCTAAAAGACTTGAAAAAGGTAACCAAAATATGGTATGTGGGTGAAATTAGAATTTCCATTCCTATTAAGCATTAGAAAGTCAACAAATTGACTTAAATAGTATCATGAATAGTAACCCCGAAATACAAATTTTAAAGAACGTCAAGTTTAGCATATTAAAGCTAGGTATAAGTAGATTTGAATTTATTTTTAGATTTATGATAAGTTGTGATACTGAAACACTGTGAAACTGTATGTTTCAGTGTAAAAGAATACCGGGAAAGAACCCAAGGCATCGAGTCAAGGCCAAAAGGTGACTCGTATAAGGTTTGTGCACAACATAGAATTTTCTGTAAATTTTCTTCTGCAAATTGTTTTGAATGAATTGTGATATTAAATTGTGACTTAATTGTATTGAAATGTTTATTATGCCTTTGACTTAATTTGTTGAAAGTTTACTTGTATATGTTTGAAATGGCAATAAATGTTTGATAAATTGTTAAGATTGTTTTGAAACCACAATGTCATGACCATATATTTGAATACCTCACTAGCACGACTAGTGGGGGAAATTAGTTTCAAATTTTGATTTCTTCTCTGGCTTAAGTGTTGAGGTGTGTGCCAGTAGAAGAAGAAATTGAATGGATATCCATATATTTGAGCTAGCTAGCCTTATGATGTGACTTCTCATAAGCCTTTGGCTATTGAGATGATTATTGTTTCGAATGGTATGATATAACTGTGTTTTGATGAAATTTGTTTTGAGACTTTCGAAATGAAATTGTTTGGATTAAAAGTTTATCAATCATGTTTTTTATTTATTTCTCATATTCAGTTTAGTTTTTGAATAAGTATGATTTAAATTTTGCATAAAGGTTATTTTAGTATGTTGTACACCACTGAGTCATAGCACTCAGCGATGGGTGTTATTGCTGTCACAGATATAGAGACTAGAAGAGCAGCAGAGTGAGCTGCTGAGGATTATGGAGCCACCTTCCCTGAAGTTCTATTGGTATATTTTATACCCTGATTGTAATAATTATTTTGATGTATGTAAATGTATGTACATGTAGAACTTGTCATGAGCAGTTGCATAAATTTTGGAATTTGAGAAATGATATTAAAATTTGTTGTGGTGGATATTGAAGTTATTGAGTTGAGGAGATAAATCATTGGAAGTGTTTTTTTTTCAGGTATTTAAAGAGCTGTTTGATCAAAATACAAACGGCACTCTACCGAAATTTTTATAAAATTTGCAGAAAAATAAAAAGGAACAAAAATTTTAACTAGTTTTCAAACTCTAATTAAATGTTTTAATACCTATTAGAAAATGCTCACCACATCTAAAAAGTAAGAAAATGATTTTAAAATCTCTTGTATGGTACTTAATGAGTTATCGGCAGGTGAAGTTCGGTAGTTCATTAGGTATTCTACGGGATCATGTTATGCCTTACAAAGGGGTAAGGTGTGACATGTTTTAGTGGTATCAGAGCAAATTTTTAAAGCATGTTTTAACTTATGAATTTGTGTCTTTTCTTTGCTAAGTACAACTGCTCAATGTCCTTATTTGTTACATACAATATATTACATCATAAATATGAACTAACGGAGGGAATCTCCTTGTGTTATTTATTCAGGAGATATCCTACTCCAGACTGTCATGGAAGAAGGGGATCGCTCTGTTGAGCAATCTGTTGAAGCTGAGGCACAAGGGGAAGCCCCAGCTCTATAAAATGTCAGTGTGTCAATGGCACCAACCCCGCAAATGCCGCAGTTTACTACACAGTTCGCACAGCAGATGGTGGCAATGTTTCAACAGATGGCTGGGGGAATGCCTACTCAAGCTCCACCCCAGACTTCTGTGGTGCAACCTCAAACTCTAATAAGACAGTATGACAAGTTGTTGAAGTATGGGGCTATGGAATTTAAGGGTATAGTAGACCCACTAGAGGCAAAGCAATGGTTGGAAAGAATAGACAGAGTATTCAAGAAACTGCATTACCAAGATGAACTGAAATTTGAATATTCGGTATCTTTGCTACAAGGGGATGCTTATGATTGGTGGAAGACCATCACCCACAGCTTGGCTGAACCACCAGTACTGACCTGGGATGACTTCATCAGAGAGTTCAGACAGAAATATGTCCCAGATGCATATGTGGATTAGAAACTACAAGAATTTCTGAGTTTGAAGCAAGGTAACAGAACAGTGGTAGAATATGAGAGGGAGTTCTCCTGTTTAAGCCACTATGCTGGGAGTCTCCTTTCTACCAGCAAGGAAAGGTGCAAGAGATTTGAGACTGGTTTGAAACCCTGTTTGAGGATGCAAGTAGTGGGATTCAGACACAGTAACTTCTCAGAGCTCATCTCTCAGGCACTTGAGTTGGACAGAATTAAATCAGAAGCGACCCCAGCAAAAGAAAAATCAGAGAAGACTGAAAAATCAGAGAAAGATAAAGGGGAAAAATCAGCAGAGCAAAGTCCCAGTGGTACCTCTGGAAAGAAGAAGAAGAAATTTGGGGGATCTAGCAGAGGTCGAGGTGGAAGGTTTGGAAGGGGTAGATTCTCTGGACAGAGGCCCCCTAGATCTGGTCAATAGTCGACCAGGGGTTCATATCCTCCTCTGTGACACCCCTTACCAGTCTACAGTGTAGTCGAGTAAGATATGCCACACAGTGTACCGGAACACCATAACTTATCTCATTGATATTTATTAGTTCTTAATTTATTTATTATAGTTATTAAGTGAAATTTATGAAATTGATCTCATTTAGATCATTTATTGAAATTATAAATTAATTTGCTGCTCCGAAAATTTTATAGAAAATCTGGCAGAGTGCAGGCTAAAAATGGAGAAAACAGTTCTTCGGAACCTGTGAAAAACACTTCCAATAATTTCTAATCATTCTCAAACTCTATTTGTATCACATCAATTTACAACAATTTCTTAACAATTCCTCCACTTGTCATTCATTCATTTCACATCATCATCAGGCTCAAATCATAAATAAATTCTCATATATTATTTATAAACACAAAGTTACAAATACTTACATTAATACAAAATAATATTACATAGGTTTCAAATATACATGATAAAATAAGAGTTTAATTACAAAGCTTACAAAAATCACAAAATACAAAATGGGACCTAGTGTCCTACCAATGCACTGTAGTCTGTGAGGTGACACGGATACTATGCAGAACTGTGAACGGCCTTAACCAATCTGTGCTCTACTAGGCCCTCTGTCCAAATCTTAAGTACCTATGCATTGCAAAAGCGACGCGCTAAGCATAAAGCTTAGTGGTGCTAACAATACAAGAAAATATAATATGCAAATAAAAGTAATAATTTCCTAGTTATTGTGTTCATAAGAAATAAATAATTACTAACTTATTATTTAGTCGAGAGCTAATTACATTTTATGATATTAACTTCTTCATGCATTTTGTTATTTATTTTCTTGATGATTTTGAGCTTCTTTATATTTTATTGTAATCATTCTTGATCTTTATCTTGATATTTCATTTCCTTATTTTCTTTAATAATCAGTTCAATTATAGTTATAGTTTTCCATGCCCAAGTAATCTATACAAATTGATCGGACTGGATAAATAGGTAAACTAGCACTGGTTACTAGGTACCTCGGGCCGTCACACCATCAGTCACAATGTGTCTTCCGGTGTGCAAACAGAATGGCTAATAAGCCATAAAAGCAATAAGGCATAAAGCCAAGTTAACATCATAATCAGTATAGCCATAGGCTATCACATCACAGAATGGCATGAAGCCATACATCATACGCAGTACTGCTATCAAAACCCTATTGGCATGCCAACCTATCCAAACCAATCACATTAGGCCTACTCGGGCATATTACAAAGTCATTTCTTGAATATTTGTACTTTATATGTAAGGTTACTATTCATTTCATTAGTCAACTAAAACGTTGATTTTTTAATAGATAATAGGTATATTGGTTCAAATATCACCAACATACCACATTTTGCATTTCAAAGTTGTTGGCATTGGTTGCCAATTCCATTTCAAATCTTAGTGTTAGTTATTCACAATTTTCAGATTTCAAGCACCAAGTTTACTATTCCATTGGTCATTTGTACAGTAGGAATTTAGCAAAATTGTCTATCTGAAAGTTGTTCGTTATTGTGTCTAATTACATTTCTTTTTTTGAATCACTCCATTTGGAGTTTTGTAGCTCAAATTATGGCCTAAACACCATAACTGGCCGGATTGCAATTTTCCAGATTTTTATGGGCAAAACCAATTCTGCAGGTTTTGTACACTAAATGCAGGTCAGCTTGTGGACATGTTATGGTCCAAATTTGGATTTATTTTCTTAATGAAAGTTGTAGAGCTATGTCTCATCTTTCTGTTGGTAAAATTTCAGGTCAATTAGACCTTTCTACTGTTAGTAGTATGCCCTAGAGCATATCATTTAGTATGTATCTTGTATATATTTTTATTAATAAAAGGCATTTCCACTTTTCCGTTTACATAATATGTTTATGTGTAATAGAAAAGGTCCATTGATATTTTGTTAGAAATATTATTCTTAAGTTGTTAAGAATATGAGTGACAATATTTCTAGCACAAAGTATCATAAATAGGTTCACAATCGAGGATACTTCATAATAAGGACATGACTTATCCAGAAAGATTGTATTCATGTTTGTTCCCAAGTTATTTATATGAGATATAAATAAGATGGAATGGTGAGTCTCATGCCATATAACAAACATGATAGGCACTTATAAATGATAAGTAGGCCGAACCAGTGACACTTATGACAAGCACATGGAGTTTACTCTTGTCAATGTTTTGTCATAAATCATATCAGTGCATATAATCTTTAGACCTGAGATAACACAGTTATCTTGTATATAGGTAGTTTGAGTTTGATACTGGTTTCATACTTGTACTGTGTATGGGTATATGGGCATCTGTTGGCTCCTACTAGTTATATATGGAGGTAGGTGTTGATCAAGATGGAATCTGTTCCTCTAAGTAAATAGAGTTAAAATCCTATGTTCATTTAATTGTTCTTCATGTTTCAAGTTCCTGGCCAGGACAGATAGATTTATTCAGAAAAGAGTTTCTGATGAGAAAAATCTTTTAATCAAGAACTGGAATTAAAAGAGAACATAATATTCATAGCAAATGGAGTTTGACATAAACCATGACTCACTTGAGTTGGGATTTTGTAATGAGAGATTCTAGTGCATGGTAACATATGATTATAGGTTCATTTAAGGTAAACCTTATTACTAATTGGGTGGCCATGGCATGCTATGCTAGGTGTTAACCATGGTCTATGAGGTTCATAAAATGATTTAGAGAAATCATTTATGGTAAGAAAGAGTTCTAATGATATTAAGAGTTGATATCATGTCTCATTGCCAATTAGTGATGAGCCTAGTAAGTCACACACATACACAAGATATCACCTATTTAAATATGATTTAATTAATTAATTAAAGAGTTTAATTGATTAATTAAATAGATTTGGTTTGCAATTAAATTGCAAAGTCCCTAGCATAACTTGAAACCAAATCTAGATTATTGGATGTGTAGTATAAATTAAATTTATATTTAAAGTGTTTAAATATGAATTTAATTGATGAGAAATTAATTAATAGAGATTAATTAATTAATTTATATTTGATATAAATTAATTAGAAGAAGAAAATAATTATTTTGGGTTAAGAACTCAAAATTAAGACACGAGGCATTTTGGTCATTTCATTGTGACACGTGGCACCATGAGATGGTGACACATGGGATTACACATAAGCTTGCCAAATGTTTTTTAATCATGTAAGATGATTAAAATCAAGATTAAATATAGGTTTGACACTTGGCACAATGTGATTGGGTCACTTAAACCTAGAGCTAATCAAAAGGTGACATGTGGCAAGGGTTTAATGTGTTAACCTAGCTATTTAAGTGTGGTTATGAAAAGAAAATATAACCAGCAGCCTCTCCTCTCAATTGTCACGCCACTTTGAGCCTCTCCAGCCATTCTTCTTCATCTCTCATCAATTCAAAGAGATTAGCCATCAATCTCTTGAATTAAGAACACTATAAATTGTTTCTAGTGTCCTGTTTACATCTTTAATCTCTTAAAAGGCAGAACTTGATTTTCTAATTAATAGAAAAAGCTTTAGAAGCTATTCAAGGGCTGCCGAGGTGTTCTTGGTGTGGACAAGCTAGAGGGACAACATCCGTGTCCTCAAGACGAATTTCAAAGCGCGCACATTGCAAAGGCACATCAAGAGGTTAGTGTAATCGTTCTTGATTTAATCTAGGGTTCTAAAATTAATCTGATTAATTTTAAAATCTTAAATGGCAAATACAGATCCAAAAACATATTAAAAGAGTTTTAATATGTTGTTTATTATTGAAATCAAATAGATAAAAATAAATCTTGCATGGTGCATGTGACCCTAGGTGAAAATTTTTGAATTCAATGGTATAAGCTTGTGTTTTCACGCTTCCGTTCCTTCAATTGGTATCGAGCCACTATATTTGCCATTTAGATTGTTGATTATATAATTTAATTGTGTGTTTGATCATGAGATCAAGAGATTCATTGCTGGTTGGATCATGAGATGTGGCGTCACACATGGAGAAGCCACCATTGGTGGCGGCAACAATGGTTCCATGGGTGATTCAAGGTTTGGCTTTTAATTCTGCAATTGTTGTATGATCTAAGGCCTATTCTTTGACTAATTAAAGTGTTTAATTAGTTGTTTTAATCACACAATTAAATTATGATTCAAATCAGAATTTTAAAAAATGTTTGAATGTGATTCAAATCTGAATTTTAAAAGTTGTTTGAATGAGATTCAAATCTGAATTTTTAAAGTTGTTTGAATCATATTTAAATCTGATTTTTTAAAATTGATTCAATAAAATTCAGATCTGATTTTTTAAAAATATTTGAATGTGATTCAAAGCTGATTTTTAAAAAATGTTTGAATGTGATTCAAATCTGAATTTTGAAGTTGTTTGAATGTGAATCAAATCTGAATATTTAAATTTGTTTGAATGACAATCAAATCTAAAATTTTAAATTTATTTGAATCATATTCAAATCTGGATTTTTAAGTTGAATATGAGATATTCAATTTAATTTAAGAATATATGTTTTATTTAATTGTTAAATAGTGATATGCATGATGGATGATCATGGACTATAAAAGACCAATGTGATTGGATTTATTTCTTTTATGTTTCTTTGGGATTGTAAATTAATTAATTTATTTTAATTTATTTTGGGCATGTATTATTAAGTTTGTAATATTTTTGGGTTGTAATTTCATTTATTTAAGTTCTTGTAAATTCGCCTTGGTATGCCAAGGATTACTATGTAATATTGGATTGCAAGAAGTTCAAGGAGGTCAAGAGCATTGGTGGGACCAGTGGGAGGAATTCAATATCAAGTGTTGATTATGTACTCCTTCAGCAACTCTTGTAAAATGAATGAATGAAATGCACCTAGGAATGCCCTGATTCAATTCTTGGTGGCTCAGAATTGAATCCCTTAGAAAGTCCATAATCATACCATATTTACTGCTTATCCATGAATGCATGAGATGTATGGGAATGTATGCAATTATATGATATATGCATGCTAAATGGATAATGTGCAAAGTGAGACCTTAATAGTAATTAGGATGGCTATAAAATCTTCCAAACAAATGATTAAGTTGGAAATGCTATAATTAAAGTAATTATAACATAAGCCCTCCATTGGGGCAATTATTTTAAGAAATTTTAAATAGTTGCATGAGATGCAATTAATTTAAGAGATTTTCTTAAGAATAATTGTTAAGCATGAGATGTTGTAAATATGTAAATGGTTTGGTGGCCAATATTGGATGTACCTGAGGACATTAAAATTATTTGCATAATTATTGGCTCAATGGGATCAACTTAACTAATGCAAGATAAGTCAATATTGGATGTACGAGATTTTGAGCATTAGGGGCTAGCAAAGGATTGAACCTCACATGAGATGTGATGGGCAAGGAGTTGCTCACTTATAGTTTATTGTAATTCCAATAATGGATGTACGAGGATGATCAATAGAATTATAAGAATTCAATCACCCACTAGAAATCCATCCAACTAGGATTTCCGTTTTCTACTTTGGAAGTGTAGGATTCGCTAAGTTAGTGGGAGGACCAATTTGATTAAAAGACCATAATCATTTTGGTTAATTACATGATACATTTACTAATTAATCTGGTTATTTTCTGCAGTTACTTTTATGATAAAAATGAGCACAAAACAACCACCACCATCCAATATCCTTGCAAGCATACTTGATCATGTGAGTTGACGGGACCTAATGCATGCGATTGGCTAAGAAATTTGAAACTTGTCTGAACCTTGAACATATAGGATATGTTCTAGATTCAAATGTTCTGGTCCCTTACCTCCGGAGGCCACACAAGAGGAACATGATACTTTGGACAAGTGGAAGGAGCATGATATGAGAGCTAAGTGTTACATGTTTGCTTCCATGAGTAATGAGTTCTGAAGCAACATGAGAACATGCAGAGTGCTAGTGAGATCCTCCTTCACCTACAAGAGTTGTATGGTGAGCACAAAGGAATGCTAGGTATGAGATATCTAGACGTTATTCCGTATGAGGATGTCGAGGGCAGAATGTTGGGGATCATGTCCACAAGATAATTCGGTGATTGAGCGGTTGGAACATCTTGACTTCAACATGGATTTCCAACTACAAGCGGATTTGATCCTTGATCCCTTCCTGAGTCTTTTGGGAATTTTGTGACAAATTTCCATATGACTAAACAGAATGCACCTTAGTGAATTACTCAACATGCTGGTTATTGCCCAAAAGAATATGCCGAGCAATAAAGGAAAAGAGGTAGCTTTGGTTGCATCTTCTTACTGGAAAGTCCAACAAGAAGAAGGGCAATAAGAAAAAGAAACCTCAGATTCTGGTCCTTCAAGAAAATAGCTAAGCAGAAAAGGAAGACTAAAGGCGATGAAGGCAAGGAAAGTGTTTCCCTTGCCAAAGGATGGGCCTTTGGAAAAGGCGCGAGTATCTTGCTTCTCTGAAGGACAAGAAGGATACACCTTCGGAAGGTATGTCCATATCTTGTTATTTAGATTACGATGATACTCATAGTTCATCTGACTTGGGTTTTAGATCTGGTGCCAGTTCTCACATTTCTAATGATATGCGGGAACTAGCAAGCGATGGCGACTTGCGTTCTCAAGATATTAGAGTCCGGATTGGCAATGGCTCAAGCTGAAGCTTTAGCCATAGGATCTAAATCTTTTACATGTTTGGACATGTTTTGTATTTGGATAATATTTTATATGTACTGATGCTTTTAAGAACATCATTTCAATATCTAGTTTGACTAGAAATGGCTATGAATTTGATTCAGATGATGTTTGCAATATTTATTTTGGAAATAAATATGTTGGTTAGTTATATGAATGATGGTCTTTATTATTTAGATAATAATGACAAACACAAATTGAATGCAAGTGATCTAAAAGAATACAATGCCATGGTGAAAACCAACTCAAGTTCAAAATATATTTGGCACTTAAGGTTATGTCATGTTGCGAGAAGATAGGATTGCAAAATTGGAGAAAATGGGGATTCTATCCTCATTGGGCTCTGAGCCTACTCCAACTTGTGAATCTTGCCTTCAAGGCAAAATGACTAGATCACCCTTTGTTGGACAAGGGCTAAGAGTGAAAATATTTTGGAACTAATACATAGTGATGTATGTGGTCCGTTTAAAGAAATGGCTAGAGGGCTTTCATTATTTTATTACCTTTCTTGATGATAAATCAAGGTTTGGGTATTTGTATTTGATGAAATACAAACATGAATCCTTTGAAAAGTTCAAAGAATTTAAATCAAGTAGAAAATCAAGCGGGAAAAAATTAAAGCTCTTCGATCGGATCGTGGAGGTGAATATTTGATCTTGAATTTGATGAATACTTGAGAGAGCATGGCATTGTTTCTCGGTGACTCCTCCGGGAACACCACGGTGAATGGTGTATCTGAAGGAGAAATCGTACCCTATTGGATATGGTGCGTAGTATGATGAGCTATCTTGATATGCCAATCTCCTTTTGGGGATTTGCATTAGAATCGACTTTATATATTACGAATAGGATTCCATCAAAATCGGTTTCTTCCACACCTTATGAGATATGGCATGGAAGAAAACCAAGTCTTAAGCATGTTAAGATTTGGGGTTGTCGACTTATATCAAAAGTGAACAACGATAAATTGGAGACCGGATCGAGAAAAGGTCGATTTGTTGGATATCCAAAAGATAGTTTTGGATATTATTTTTATTTGCCTACTTCACAAAAGGTTGTGATAAGTAGAGATGCCACATTTCTTGGACAACAGTTTGTTCAAGAAGGAGGCAAAGGAAGGCAAATAGAGTTAGAATTGGGGAATTATGACCAACCAACAGATCAGATGGATATAGATCCATCTAGTCAACCTATACCCATTGATGAAACATCTACAGCTGTTCCTCGTAGAACAACCAGGGTATCTCACCCACCAGTGAGATATGGTTTTCTTCATGAAGAAGAGCAAGAGTTGTCTACTCATGAAGAAGTAGATCATGGAGATGATCCACTTACCTATGAAGAAGCTATATCAGATATAGACTCTTCAAAATGGATTGATGCTATGAAATCCGAGATTGATTCCATGTATAAGAATCAAGTTTGGGATCTTGTTGACCCACACAGAAGGTATTGTACCTATAGGAACAAATGGGTTTTCAAGAAGAAAATTGGTTACGATGGAAAGGTAGAGACCTATAAGGCAAGGCTAGTAGCGAAAGGGTTTCGCCAAAGGCAAGGAATAGACTATGAGGAGACTTTCTGCTTTGTTGCCATGCTTAAATCAATTAGGATTTTATTAGCAATAGTGCATACTATGATTATGAGATTTGGCGGATGGATGTCAAAGCACTTTTCTCAATGGATACATTGAAGAAAACATTTTCATGGAACAACCTAGGATTTGAATCCCAAGATGGTTCCAAAGTATGCAAGCTAAAGCGATCCATTTATGGGTTGAAACAAGCTTGAGGAGTTGGAACATCCGTTTTGATGAAGCCATTAAATCTTTTGGTTTTATCAATAATGAGGATGAGCCATGTGTATATAAGAAGGTTAGTGACAGTGCTATCACTTTCCTTGTCTTATATGTGGATGACATATTGTTGATGGGTAATGATACGGTATGTTGACGACTATAAAGGTATGGTTGTCAAATACATTCTCCATGAAAGACTTAGGGAGGCAACCTATATTCTTGGGATTCGCATCTATAGAGATAGAGCGAAAAGAATAATTGGTTTATCCCAAAGTCTATACTTGGAAAAGGTGTTAAAAGGTTTAACATGCTTGATTCCAAGAGGATTGTTACCAGTGAGACATGGTATCCACCTTTCTAAAGAGATGTCTCCAAAGACACACACGAAGAAAGAGATAAGATGGCCAGGATTCCATATGCTTGGCTATTGGAAGTTTAATGTATGCAATGTTGTGTACTAGGCGGATATCGCATATCTTTGTTAGTTTGACTAGCAGGTATCAATCCAATCCAGGTTCGGAACACTGGATAGCTGTCAAGAATATCCTTAAGTACTTGAGAAGAACTAAGGATTTATTCTTGATATATGGAGGTGGAGACTTGTAATTGGATGGTTATCACGATTACGATTTCCAATCGGATATCGATGATAGAAAGTCTACCTCGGATATGTGTTCATTTGTAATGGAGGTGCGATCGGTTGGAAGAGTTCCAAGCGAGCACATTGCAGATTCCACTACTAAGGTTGAGTATATTCTTTGCATCGAGATCTTTGCAAAGGAAGGCTATTTGGATTAAGAAGTTCGTGATGAACTTACAATAGTTCCTTCCATTGAGTCAGGTTCCATTACCTTTGTGACAACAATGGAGCGATCATCTGAGCTAAGGAACTAAGGTCTCACCCAAAATCCAAACACATAGAAAGGCACTACCACATTATCGGACATATAGTTGGGCAAAGGCGATATAGCCATGCGGAAAAATAACATCGGTGAAAAATTCAGGTGATCCATGCACTAAGCCTTTGTCACAAGCTCGATTAGACGACATCTTTAGAAGATGGGTCTAAGGTATTGTAATGAATGGCTCTAGTGCTAGTGGGAGATTGTTAGTAGTATGCCCTAGAGCATATCATTTAGTATGTATCTTGTATATATTTTTATTAATAAAGGCATTTCCACTTTTCCGTTTACATAATATATTTATGTGTAATAGAAAAGGTCCATTGATATTTTGTTAGAAATATTATTCTTAAGTTGTTAAGAATATGAGTGACAATATTTCTAGCACAAAGTATCATAAATAGGTTCACAATCGATGATACTTCATAATAAGGACATGACTTATCGGAAAGATTGTATTCATGTTAGTACCCAATTTATAAATATGAGATATAAATAAGATGGAATGGTGAGTCTCATGAAATATAACAAACATGATAGGCACTTATAAATGATAAGTAGGCCGAACCAGTGACACTTATGACAAGCACATGGAGTTTACTCTTGCCAATGTTTTGTCATAAATCATATCAGTGCATATAATCTTTAGACCTGAGATAACACAGTTATCTTGTATATAGGTAGTTTGAGTTTGATACTGCTTTCATACTTGTACTGTGTATAGGTATATGGGCATCTGTTGGCTCCTACTAGTTATATATGGAGGTAGGTGTTGATCAAGATGGAATCTGTTCCTCTAAGTAAATAGAGTTAAAATCCTATGTTCATTTAATTGTTCTTCATGTTTCAAGTTCCTGGCCAGGACAGATAGATTTATTCAGAAAAGAGTTTCTGATGAGAAAAATCTTTTAATCAAGAACTGGAATTAAAAGAGAACATAATATTCATAGCAAATGGAGTTTGACATAAACCATGACTCCAGCTTGAGTTGGGATTTTGTAACAGAGAGATTCTAGTGCATGGTAACATATGATTATAGG
Source organism: Hevea brasiliensis (assembly GCF_030052815.1). Lineage (NCBI taxonomy): Eukaryota > Viridiplantae > Streptophyta > Magnoliopsida > Malpighiales > Euphorbiaceae > Hevea > Hevea brasiliensis. The sequence continues at coordinate 54,931,438 of NC_079499.1, forward strand.
TTCATTTAAGGTAAACCTTATTACTAATTGGGTGGCCATGGCATGCTATGCTAGGTGTTAACCATGGTCTATGAGGTTCATAAAATGATTTAGAGAAATCATTTATGGTAAGAAAGAGTTCTAATGATATTAAGAGTTGATATCATGTCACATTGCCAATTAGTGATGAGCCTAGTAAGTCACACACATACACAAGATATCACCTATTTAAATATGATTTAATTAATTAATTAAAGAGTTTAATTGATTAATTAAATAGATTTGGTTTGCAATTAAATTGCAAAGTCCCTAGCATGACTTGAAACCAAATCTAGATTATTGGATGTGTAGTATAAATTAAATTTATATTTAAAGTGTTTCAATATGAATTTAATTGATGAGAAATTAATTAATAGAGATTAATTAATTAATTTATATTTGATATAAATTAATTAGAAGAAGAAAATAATTATTTTGGGTTAAGAACTCAAAATTAAGACACAGGGGCATTTTGGTCATTTCACAGTGTGACACGTGGCACCATGAGATGGTGACACATGGGATTACACATAAGCTTGCCAAATGTTTTTTAATCATGTAAGATGATTAAAATCAAGATTAAATATAGGTTTGACACTTGGCACAATGTGATTGGGTCACTTAAACCTAGAGCTAATCAAAAGGTGACATGTGGCAAGGGTTTAATGTGTTAACCTAGCTATTTAAGTGTGGTTATGAAAAGAAAATATAACCAGCAGCCTCTCCTCTCAATTGTCACGCCACTTTGAGCCTCTCCAGCCATTCTTCTTCATCTCTCATCAATTCAAAGAGATTAGCCATCAATCTCTTGAATTAAGAACACTATAAATTGTTTCTAGTGTCTGTTTACATCTTTAATCTCTTAAAAGGCGAACTTGATTTTCTAATTAATAGAAAAAGCTTTAGAAGCTATTCAAGGGCTGCCATAGGTGTTCTTGGTGTGGACAAGCTAGAGGACAACATCCGTGTCCTGAAGGCCAATTTCAAAGCGCGCATACGACACATCAAGAGGTTAGTGTAATCGTTCTTGATTTAATCTAGGGTTCTAAAATTAATCTGATTAATTTTAAAATCTTAAATGGCAAATACAGATCCAAAAACATATTAAAAGAGTTTTAATATGTTGTTTATTATTGAAATCAAATAGATAAAAATAAATCTTGCATGGTGCATGTGACCCTAGGTGAAAATTTTTGAATTCAATGGTATAATCTTGTGTTTTTCACGCTTCCGTTCCTTCATCTACACTGAGTTATGACCAAATGAATGAACACTATTCATTTGGTCATTTTGCCCATTCAGAATGTAAGTCACCCGGATTAGGGAAATTTTTAGGTCAACTTGCTTTGGTTTTCTGGGCAGGATTTCTTCACCAAAGTTGTGCCATTATGTGTCTAGTTTCATGTCCATTTATCCTCGCACCAATTGAACCTCTACAACTCCATTTATAGCCACCCAAACCGGCTGGACTCACAACCAGTTTTGCAGGTCACCAAGGGCAGCATTCCTAAGTTCCACTCCAACATCCTTACTCACTTCAATTCCTCCTCACACATATTCAAATGGTCACTAATTGACTATTACAAGGTTAACATACCATTACATGAGCAAACCTTAATGTTATTCAAATGTCCAAGTTCTCAAGTTTATTCATGCACTATACTTGCATTTCACTTACACAATCATGTTCAAGCACTCATCTCATGCTATGAGCAGCTCATAAACACTTTACTTCATGTAAATTCATTAAACCCTAATCACCCCTAGGCTGCTGAAATTTATAGGGATGGATACACATAACTTTTGTTTTGTTTTTCTTACATTTTCTACTTATCTCATGGCATTAAGCATGAATCAAGTAAAAGTGCTAAGAGATTGGACACTAACCTTGTTGGAGCTACTCCCAAGCTTGCCAAACCTTTCTTTTTCCTCTTCAAATTGTTGTCCAAGGCTTATTCTAGTCGTAAGGGAAACTTTTTTATGAAGAGAGTGTGAGGTTTTATGGTTAGTTTTCAAGAGAATTTCTAGTGAGAAGTTTGGAATAACAATGGTGAAAGGAGAGAAAAGGGAGAAACGGCTGAAGAAGAATATGAATGGCAGAATTTGTTTTCATTTTTTTCCCATTTTATCTCTTTTTAATTGGCTTGTTGAGTTGTGATTGGTGGGGGCCTTCTTAATGACATCATGTGATGTCATATTTCCCATTTAATTCATTTTTCTTTTTTTTTCTTTTCTGCTCATTTTCAATTCAATTTTTAACAATATTTATTCATATTTTATGTCATAATAATTATTTACTTAACTGGACAAGTAGGCCAAAAATCACCTCTGAAGGCAAAATGACCAAAATGCCCTCCATTTGGCTTAACAAACTAAAATTGTGTGTACTGATTTAAAATTTCTTCTAAGCATTTTCTTGGCATTCTAATGCCATAGAAACCTCAATGACTCTTCCCTGGAGTCCCAAAAATTATTTTATAAATTTTCTCCTAGGTCTAGGGCTCCTAGTTGCAAGGACCACAACTTCCCACTGGATTACCCATCGCTAGGACACTGGCTCATTTAACTTGGTTGTATTTTATTTCTAAAATTTTTTTCTAAATTTTTCTTATTAATATTTGTGTTAATTATGGCTCTTCACTTTCGTCTAAATATTTTTCCAAATGTTCTAACTGTCCGGACTGACACTGGTCATCGGAACAGTAGAATGTACGGAATGGATACAGTGAGGGTGTTATAACTCTTTCTCTCTAATTTAAATTTTGTCCTCGAAATTTACCTGACTTAAGTAATCGTGGAGTTGCTACCTCCTTGTTTCTTCACTTCCTTGTATCACCTCATCAGTGTCTGGGTTTGGCTCTTCTTGAGCTTCCATAGCATATACCTGTGGTGCCACCCTGACTTCGGGCCTTTCAACTGTCTCAGAAACAATCTTCTATGAAATGTCAGCCATCTCTGCTCTACCCGATCTTTTACCCCTTTGAACTATAGGGGCAGGTCTATTAACTTATACCGGAGCTATTGAACCACTCCTCTAAGAGCAATCTCTTATGAAATGATCCGTAGCCCCACACTTGAAACACTCTCCAGTTAATAATCGACACTCCCCTCTGTGTCTCCTATCACAGTGCATACATTCAAGCATTGGGGTTGATCCCCTTATTATTGCGCCTGGGGAGCTAGCTATAGATATTATAATCTGTCCTCTCTGGCCCTGTGTCTGATCTTGTGAACCAGAACCTTTAAACTTCTTACTATCAGTCGGTATACTTGATTGCCCTTGCCCAAATTTCCTCTCACGCTACCTATCTTTCCTATTCTGTTCACTTACTCTGACCCTTTCCACTTTTAGTGAATCTTCAACTAATTTTGTGCAGTTCATAATCCCCAAGGCAGTGATCATTATTTTAATGTTGTCATTTAGCTCCTCTTCAAACCTTCTACACCTCTTTGCTTATAACACTCCTATTTGCATAGCCTGGTATATTTCACTATTCCGGTGATCGATGTCAGTCCGGATAATTAAGGAGATTAGAACCACATCTAAGACAACTAGATAAACCATAAACAAAAATAATTAGTAATTGTCAATTTTTTAAGTATAAATAAGAAAAACAGAACATAAGAAGTTAAACGAGCTGAGAATCATAGCGATGGGTGACCTTCTCTGGAACGACTGCGAAGTCAATTTAAACTCAAATTTCAAACTATAAAATGTAACGCTGCGGTCCTTAGGACTATTACGAACATAGTGGAAAAGAGAAAATCACGAAAAAGAATTGTTAAGTCAGTCAAATAATTAGGTCAGGGAGCTAGAAGAAATATTGAATTATTTACAAACTGGGTTAAACCTGCGAGGGGCAATTTGGTCAATTGACCCCGAGAGCTGACTTCTGACCTAACTGTCAAATGAAATCGGAGAAAAAAAATTTCGGGATAAAAAATTAAATTAAAGAACTAATGAAAAAATAAATAGAAAAGAAAATGAAAAAGTGAAGAAAGATGACATCATGCATGACATCATGCATGATGCCATAAATATCATAATTAAAAATTTATTTAATTTGATTTATGGTCATCCTAAGACATAAAAAAAAAAAAAAGAAAAGAAAAGGAAAGAAAAAAAAAATAAAAGTCTTCTTCATCTTCCCTAAGTTGCCACCCCACCTCTCCATTAACACCACCATTACCACACCTCCATGAAAGCTTGCTCTAAGCTTTAAATCCCCCATTAAACCCTAATTTCTTCCCCAATCACTTCGTAAAACCTTATTTTCTTCCTTTGAGAAAGTGATTTAGCAAGAAAGAAAGAAGAAAAGAGGAGAAAAATTGAAGATTGAATATCAAAGCTGAGGTAAGCTATTTACTTTAGAATTTTGAGTTTAATACATATGTTTATGATTGAATGAACTTGGAAATAAGCTTAAAATGAAATGAAGACAAGTGTTAGGGGACAAAGTTGAATTTTGGCCAACTAGAGTTTTGATGTGTATACGCATGAGTTTGATAGAATTAAAAGTATATGTGAACTTGTTTGAGATAAAGAAACAAGAATATAGGAATCAATCAAATGCAAAGAATTAGTAAACTAGGGTTTGGATACTTAGGGTTTAGAGACAAATGTGAGAAATTGGTAAATAATATGATTGACCTAGTTTGAAGTGGGAAATGGTCAATGGTGACCAAATGAAGTGTGTTGAAAGTGCTGGAGTTGAGATCAAATTCAGATTGAGTGTGGTCATGCTGCTGGCAACATGACCAAGGTCCCTTTGAGGGACCAAAAATGAAAATTTACAAGTCCAATTGGTATGAGACCAATTAGAAATGAAAATAGACACTAAATGACACAATTTTCATTTAGGAAGCATGCTCAAAAAGTGACCAAAACCTAGTAAATAAATTGACCAAATCCAAAAAATCTCAGTCTGTCCTGTACAAACTAACCAAATGAATAGTGTTTGTTCATTTGGCCATAACTTGAGCTATGCAGGTCTAAATGACTTGAAATTTTATCAGTTGATAGATGAGATATATACCTAAAACTTTCATGAAGAACACAAACCCAAATTATGCCATTTGGTGACCTAAAACTGCTAGAACCAAAATTTGCCTAGAAAATCTGGGTTAAGTTCAATCCGGCAGCCATAGTTCAAATGGCTACAACTTGAGCTACAAAACTCCAATTGGAGTGATTCAAAAAGGATAATAAACTTAAGACAATAGGGAACATTTTCTATGATGGAAGTTTTGCCAAATTTTAACAGTAAGACGACCAATATAACAGTGCAACTTAGGACACCAAAACTGAAAATTTGCAAATTTGCCTAAAAGACTTAGAATTTGAGAAAACAACCAAAACCATCAAATTTAGTGACCAAAATGTGGTATGTGGGTGAAGTTGGAATTCCCATGCCTATTAAACCTTAGAAAGTCAACAAATTGACTTGAATAGTATAGTGAATGGTAACACGAAACACAAAATTTAAAGAACGTAAAGTTTAGCACATTAGAGTTAGGTAAAAGTCAATTTAAATTTATTTTTGGATTTATGTTAAGTTATGATACTGAAACACTGTGAAACTGTGTGTTTCAGTGGAAAAGAATACCGAGAAAGAACTCGAGGAATTGAGTCAAGGCCAAGAGGCGACTCGCTTAAGGTTTGTGCACAACTAACTCTTTTGTTATTTTTCAATTCCAAATTGATTTGAAATAAATTTATGGTATGATTTATGATTTCTGTTGCGTTGAGAATTTTAACTTATTGAATGAAATTGTATAATTTGAATATAAATTTTCTTATGCATTTAAGGATTTATTGCATTGTTTTGAGGATTGTAAATTTTATGTTTGATGTGTTGCCAACCTTGAGCATGAATTTATGATAATTAAAAATGTTGATGATTTGTAAACACCTTGTAAATAGAAATTGTTTTGAATATGATTTGAAACCATAGTTGACATGGAAAAATTTGTTGTGAATTCTCATTAGCTTGTCTAGTGAGATATCTCCTCCACTAGATGGGGCGAGTTACTTCCTCTCTGGCTTGCCAGTTGGGGAAGAATTTGAATGAGTACTCATATATACTAGCTAGTCTTTCTTTCTCCCTTTAACCTCGATTATTGGGAGAATGTGAAATGTCGTGGTGTACAACACGACATCTATTTGAATTTTGGGTCATGGGTTCAACTGTGTGAATTGTTGGTAACGCCCTTTAAATTATGCATAATTTGATAAATTGTGATTGAAATAAATAATTTGTTAGTGATTCAAAATATTTTTGTATTGTTTTGAAATTTAAAAGAAATGTAAATAAATAGTTATTAATTGATCAAAATGTTATTCAAATGAATAATTTGCATGAATGAAAATAATAATTTTTGTATGTCATGGATTTTGAAGAATTTAGAAATTTTAAATTTTTATTCATTATGAATTGTTAAGAATAATTTGTATTGAGTTTTAAATTATTTGTTTGTGCACCACTGAGTTCACCACTCAGCGATAGCTTTCTTTGCTGTCACAAGTGAAAGAAAATATAGAGCAGCTGAGCGAGGTTACGGAAAGACACGATGAGATTATCCTCGAGTATATTATAGGTATACCCTTTTACATTAGCTTTTGATGTAATTCTGTAATGATATGTATGAAATTTCCTTTGAGCAGTTGTACCAACTCTTTTGTAATATATATATTTCGATTGTAATCAAATACAAATTATTGTAATATTATCTTGAGATTTTATATACTTATAAAGTTTTGCATTATTAAATTCTAATACTCCCATGAATGTAAATATTCATTTTGTTATCTTAATGAGATATTTTAATGTTTGATTTAATTTAAACTGTGTATTAAATTGCTTGTGTTGATTTATGAAATGAGGATTGTTTGAATTTTGAGACTTGAGAAATTGGTTGAGATTGATTGTGAAATTTGAAAAAGTTATTGAGAAAAATATTGGGAGTGTCTTTATTTTCAGGTTTGGAAGAACTGTTTTATTAAAATACAGACGGCACTCTGCCAAAATTTTTGTAAAAATTGCGGAGATTTTTAAATACCCAAAAATTTGATTTATGTTTGGACTTTAAATAAAGGTTTTTAATATCTAAGAAATTTTTTTTTCTACCAATTTAAAAAATGAACGAAAATTGTTTCAAAATCCCTTGTAGTATATTTAATGGGTTATCGGTAGGCGAAGTACAGTAATTCATTAGGTGTACTATGGGAGCATGTTACATCTTACGAGGAGTTGGGTGTGACATGTTTTAGTGGTATCAGAGCAAAGGTTTTAAAGTAAATTTTGAACTGTGAATTTGAAATATTTTTCGATAAGTACAACTGCTCAAATGTATTATACATATAGTACATTTACATCATAAATATGAAATAACAGGGAGAAATCTCCTTTGTGTTGGTTGTACAGGAAATAGAAAAAAAAATCCTGTGAATAGATATGGACAAGGGGGATAAAAAGCTAGAGAAGTCTGATACAGCTAACGTACAAGGAGAGGCCTGAGTTTCTCGGAGTGTTAGAGGTCCAACTTCACCAGTCCCTCCTATACAAATTACTGCACAAACGGCCCAGCAGATGGCCTTATTCTTTCAGCAAATGGCTGATAATCTGTAAGCCCATGCTCAAGTACAAACCCAACCCCCTTAAGAGCAGCATGAAAAAGAGAAAAGTGAGAAACCCATCGGTCAAAGTTTGAGTAGTAATTTGAGAAAGAGAAAAGATTTTGAGGGATCCCGAGCTCCTAAGTATGACAGAGGCAGATCTTCAGGGCGGAAACAATCAAGAATCATTCGTCAAAGAACTAGAAGTTCCTACCCTATCCGTATCTGTGACGTTTGTGGAAAATTACACGGCCATAGGGTCACTGGAGCCTGCTTTAATTGTGGTGGAATTGGACATTTCGCCTGAGATTGTACTAGCGAAAGTCGAATTATGCCACATATTACACCAAAGGAATCAGTCCAAGGTTCTAATTTTAGAGGTTCATTAATAGTCAGTAGAGGCAGAGGCAGAAGTAGAGACAATACTTCGGGTAATCCTCACATAATGGACCAACCCGAACAGAGGAATACATTAGAAAGAGCAAACGCCATGCATCGAGGGGAAGAAGTAGAGACTTCATATGTAGTTGCCGGTATGTTTTTAACTTGTGAAAAGAATAATTATGTACTATTTGTGTAACACCCCTAAGTTCGGTAGTGCGTTCTACTGTTCTGGTGACCAGTGTTGTCCGGACAGCTAGGATGCCTAGAACTACACTTCAATATGAGTGAGGAGACATAAAATAATGAAATACAAGAAAAGAAAACACAAGAAAAACAAAGGAAAAACATTAGCAAAGAAATGTAACCAAGTTAAGTGAGTCGAGAACCCTAGCGATGGGCGACCGCACCGGGAAGTCATAGCGTGGACCGTTGACTAGCCCTGGACTGCGGAGAACCCTAGAAAATATTTTTAGGACTTAAAGAGACATCAATTGAAGTAGGAATATCATTAGAAATATCAAAGAAAAATTAAATTATTAGTACAAGGAAAAGTGAGAAATCGAAAAACAGACAAAACCCGGTGTTAACGAAAAATCGGGAATGCAACCAGAACAGGGGCATTCTGGTCAATCGACATCCCGAATTGTCTTTTGACCTAAATTTCCATTAAAAATAAATAATATTACACTTAGAAAATAAAATGAAAAATTAATTTGGTGGTACCTAAAGTGAATAGCAAGAAGTAAAGGTTTAATGTGGAATAAGTGGGAATTTAACTTATTAAATGATTAAATTGTGTGAGTGGGCCACTAATGAATAAACTAAAGCAAAATGGGGCAGCTGTAATTCCATTACACCATCAGAAACTTCATCTTCTCCAAATCACCAAACCTTGCCGAAATGAAGAATTAAAAGACCTCCATTGCCGTTTTCTCTTAAGCTCACCTAACCTCCTCATTTCACTTCCAATCATTTAGGGCTCTTCATTAAAGATTGTCTACACATCATAAGGAAGAGCTTGATACCAAAATCAAGAAGTTTAATCAAGGTTTAGTAAGTTCCAACCATAGGTAAGTTTACATTTTTGAATATTGCTTTGTTAAACTTTGTGTACATGTTATGGGTGTTGGATTTGTGAAGAAAATTTTCAAGATTGAGGAGTTATTGATATGTCCATTTTGGACAGCCATGGAGTTATGTATTTAATGATTTATTATTACATATATTTGATGTAAATTCATGTTGAGTAGAGGGATTTAATATCCTAGTAAGTTATTTCCATGAAAATGTGGTGATTGTGCACTTAAATTGGAGATTGACGAATTGTGGGACAGTTTGGCATTGTAGAACATTTCGGCAGCCTTGGGACACTTTGATAAATGTATGAGTTCATGAAGGTATTGGCAGAATATTGACATTGAGGATTGATGGATATGTATATAGGTTGGTTGTGTAAAGTGTATGTAAGAATGAGTAATGTTTAGGTGTATATGTGATTGTACTTAGACTTTGTAAATTTGAGTTTATTTGGTGTATTGAGGATGTGTGTAATCTGGCCAAAGTGACTTTAAAGTGAAGTGGTATATGGTTTTGGTAATGTACCAAAACAGAATTGGTAAGGGAAGTGGACGTATAGTAAGGTGAATGTGTCGTTGATGTATGTTTAAGCAAGGTAATTAAGGGCAGCATGTATTTTAACCTATAACTTTAAATGTGTAACTTCAATTGGTATGAGACCAATTGGAGGTAAAACTAGGCACAAAATGTGCCAACTTTCATTGAGAAAGCATACAAAAATTCTGCTTGCAAGGTGACATGAAAAATGACCAATTCGGATTAAGTGCAATTGAAACCTGAAAACTAACCAATTTGGCAGCAGTTAGTGTTTAGGCCATAACTCACTCAAAACAGGTCCAAATGACCTGAAATTTTAACCATGAATAGTTAAGACCCATACCTACAAGTCTTATGAAGACACCAAAGCCCAAAAATGACCATAAGCAAGTCAAACAGCTTGCACAAGTTCGGGTCCAAAAACTGGCCGAACCAAAGTTGACCAAATTGACCTAAAATGACCTAAATTGATGCCATTTGACCAGCAATAGTAAAATGACCATAACTTGGTCTACATAACTCAGAATGACCTGAAATTTTGCCCCGCGTGCAATAAGACATAGATCTACAAGTTTGTAGTTTTGACCGAAACCTGAAAACCGAGGGAACTAGGTCGTCCGACTAGGTCAAACTAGTATCCCGGAATCCAGCAAGTTGCATTAAAATGCACTAAACAAGAAAATGAGTTTGGTAAAACGTACTAACCCTAAAACCCTATCGAATGTGACATATTAATGACACAAAAACCTAATTTACCTAAAACGCATCAAAGGTCGGTATATTAGGTGATTAAGCAAATAATAGCCTTCAGTGAATTACTTATCGAACATTATCGTTAGAGACAATTTAATTTAGTACTGAAACACTTCAAATTGTGTTTCTCAGTTACCAAAGACTCAGGAAAAGGGAAGGAAACACTGAGTCCAGACCAGGAGACAGTCATCAGAGGTTTGTGCACAACTAGTTTTCAACTGATTTTACTTTGAATAAGATTTCATATGATTAATTGTATGTTATTGATTTAAATTGTGTTTGTGCACAACTAGTTTTGAACTGATTTTACTCTGAATAAGATTTCATATGATTAATTGTATGTTATTGATTTAAATTGTGTTTGTGCATAACAGTATTTCTTTTGAATTTTTCAATTGAAATGAATTATGACTATTTGTACATTATTGTTTTAAATTGTGGAAATGTGTTTGAATGGATATTTATTGCTTGAAAAGCATTGTAAATGATTTGATGGATACTATTGATTGAAAAGCACTGTAAATGGTTTTTGTGGAAATTAAAGATAATTATGAATTGTGTTGCCATTTTGTGAATGAAATTATAACTTTGGAGATTTATTGGATTCTCACGAATCATTTGAATAAAATGATTGGAATTGATTTTGTGTTCACACTTAGCATGACAGTATCATATCATTCCTTCTCCATTTATGGGGTTGTGATCGTTTATTTTCCTTCTCCATTTATGGAGTCGTGATCGTTTATTTTTCTCCCTCTCTGGTTTACCAGTTGAGGTGATCGGATGAGTACTCATTATATAGCTAGCTCCCTTCCTCATTGATTTCGATTAGTGGGGTTGTGATTGCTTTGTTGTGGTGTACAACGAGGCATTGATCGGAAATTTGTGTCATGGATTAAGTTGTGAATGAATTGTCAACACTGTATTCTTAAATTATTCAACTAAATTGTGTTGTTATGCGATTTGATAGTTTGTGAAATGAAGTTTAAATTCTTATTGACATTTACTGTCTTTGTAATTTAACTATGTTTTGATTACTGAGATTTATTATGATATTGTGTTAAATTCCTTATGACAGTATTGTCTTGAATTTAACTATGGTTTTTAAACATCCACTATTTATTTGAATTATGAATTGTGATTTAAATTTGTATTTGGTTAATGTTGTGCACCACTGAGACATTGTCTCAACGATAGCTTTTTATTGCTGTCGCAGGTAGACAGACAGATAGGACAGCAGACTAGGCTGCTATTACCTCCAGCGAGAGATTTTCGGGTATAACGAGTATACCACATTTTGTATTTTGTGCGGTAATGTATGATCAATGTATGTACATATTGTTTTGGTTTTGAGCAGTTGTAAATTAAAATTGTACATTGACATTGTGAAGTAAATTATGAGTTATTTTGGCTTGTAAAAATTATATTATATTTCTTTTATCTCAGTCTTTGAAAAATCATTGCAGATTTGAGTTGAGAAATATGTTGTGTTGAGAAAAATGTTGGATTTGAGATTTGGAAAATATATTGAAGTGCTTTTTATAGGTTTTCTGAAGAACTATTTTATCCAAATTACAGATGGCACTCTGCCAAAATTTTTACAGAAATTCCAAATAAGTCAAATGTGTCAGTTCTATCACTTCAGTTAAAAAAAGTTTTTAACACCTGTAAATAGTGCTCACCACTATAAAAGAAGTAAGAAAAGTTTTTAAAATCCCTTGTAGTGTATTTAATGGGTTATCAGTAGACGGAGTTGGTAATTCATTAGGTATACTACGGGATCATGTTATGCCTTACAGAGGGGTAGGGTGTGACATGTTTTAGTGGTATCAGAGCAAAGTTTTTAAATTATGTTTTCACCTGTTACTTGAATATTCTTTCTTCATAGTACAACTGCTCAATATTATTGTTTGATACATACAGTACATTACATTATAAATATGCACTAACGGGAGGAAATCTCCTTGTGTTATTGGTTCAGGAGATCTAAAATCCTCGCATTGACTATGGAAGAGGGTGATCGTTCAGTCGATCAATCTATTGAGGCTGAGGTGCAAGGGGATGCCCCAGGCCTACATAATGTCAGTGGTTCAGCTGCACCAGCCCCTGCAGTACCGCAGTTTCCTGCTCAGTTCGCTCAGCAGATGGCTGCAATGTTTCAACAAATGGCTGGTAATGTACCTACTCAAGTCCCAATACAGACACCAGTGGTACAACCACAGTCTCCTACTAGGCAGTATGACAAATTGATGAAGTATGGGGCTACAGAGTTTAAGGGGACAGTAGATCCTCTAGAAGCTGAACAATGGTTAGAGAGGATGGATAGGGTGTTCAAGAAGCTACATTGTACAGAGGAGCTCAGATTTGAATACTCAGTGTCCTTACTACAGGGGGATGCTTATGACTGGTGGAAAACCATTCCCCACAGTCTAGTAGAACCTGCAGTGCTAACATGGAATGACTTTCTCAGGGAATTCAGACAGAAATATGTCCCTGATGCTTATGTAGACCAGAAGTTACAAGAATTCCTAAGTCTGAAACAGGGGAACAGATCAGTGGCTGAGTATGAAAGAGAATTTTCCCGTCTGAGCCATTATGCAGTAAGTTTACTTGCTAACAACAGGGAGAGATGCAAGAGGTTTGAAACCGGCTTGAAGCCTAGTATCAGACTACAAGTAGTCGACTTCAAACACACTAACTTCTCTGAACTTATTTCTGAAGCTCTAGAGTTAGAAAGAATTGAGTCTGAAGCTGCTCCTGAGAAAAAGAAATCAGAGAAGACAGAGAAAGAGGGAAAATCAGTAGAACAGAGTTCCAGTGGTCCTACTGGAAAGAGGAAGAACTATGAGGGACACAGCAGAGGTGGCAAGAAGTCTGGTAGGGGAAGACATTCAGGACAGAAACCTTTTCTATCTGGTCAGCAGAGTACCGGAGGTTCCTACCATTCCCGCCAATGTGAAAATTGTGGAAGATATCATGGTGGGATATGCTATAAGGCTATTGGAGCCTGTTATAACTGTGGAGGCACAGGACACTTTGCCAAGGACTGCACCAGTAGTCGTAGAGTTGGACCACCTCCTACTACTGCAGAAGGGTCAGTCCAGAGCCCTGTCACTAGAAGTTCACAACCACCCAGCAGAGGTAGAGGCAGGGGTAGAGGTAGCCCAGCAGGCAGCCAAGGTACAATGAAACATTCAGAGCAAGACAGTGCTCCGGTCAGAGTCTATGCAATGAGACAGAGGGAAGAGGCCGAGACATCTAATGTTGTGGCTGGTACTTTCTCAACTTTTAACCAAGATGTGTTTGTGTTATTTGATCCGGGTTCTACCCATTCTTATGTGAGTGCTAGCATCATTGATTGCATTGCTATTCCATGTACAAAAATGGACTTTGAGGTCCTAGTAACAAGTCCGCTAGGACAGGAGGTCAGGGAAATAAATTTTGATGCATTAGTGATTAGTCCTTTAGGATAGGGATTGTGATAATAAGTGAAATTAGTTTTGAAAGAGTTTATTGGCGAAAAGTATTTTCTAACACACCATAAATTATAAAGCTAATTGGCGAGCCTATTTAATGTAAAGCAAGAGGACGTAAAAGTAAGTTACAGTAATAGAATTGTTCTAGATGAAGGCAGAGATGTTACTGTTAGTAATTGTTAATGGATATTGTAATCAGAATAAGTTCGGATATCAGTGAATTCGAAAAGGATAAAGGATAGGATAGTTTGATCTATTGGGATGTATTGTAGTAACTATGCAATGTTCTTGATTGTTTATATCAGAACCATGGATTATAGTACTAACTTGAGATTATTGTGTAGAGCTACGTACTACCTGATAGTACACCTAGATGAGGATAGTTGCCAACGGCATCTGTTTTTATATAGTTATGCCAGGACATAATTTAATTGTTAGAAATAAATTTGAAAATCCTACTTAGGGATCTAAAACTCAAAAGTTAGAATATCGAAAGGTTATAGTTCGGTACAAAAGAAAGTAAGTTATAAAATATTGACAGATAAAAAGAGTTATGGAAGTAGAGATTTGAGTAGTTGATTCATATATAACAAAGAAATATTACGAATGTGAGGAAGACTATGGACCAGAATGGTCAGAGGACCAATGACTGATGAATGATTCTAACATGACCTCAAGGGTCATTCAAGAAGCAACGTGAACCGAAATATTAGACAGCATAATAGTAAGAGGAGATTGGTGTTATCCAAACAAATTAAACATTGTATTAGATTATTAAAAGTCTTATACAAATTTGAAAAAAAAAAAGATTATACAATCATATAGAAAGGAGAAAATAAACGTATGACTATTGTAAGATGGCTATTGAGTAAAATTTCGTGGAAGAAATTTATTTAAGGGGGGGAGAATTGTAACATCCCTAAGTTCGGTAGTGCATTCTACTGTTCCAGTGACCAGTGTTGTCCGGACAGCTAGGATGCCTAGAACTACACTTCAATATGAGTGAGGAGACATAAAATAATGAAATACAAGAAAAGAAAACACAAGAAAAACAAAGGAAAAATAATAGCAAAGAAATGTAACCAAGTTAAGCGAGTCGAGAACCCTAGCGATGGGCGACCGCACCGGGAAGTCACGGCGTGGACCGTTGACTAGCCCTGGACAGCGGGGAACCCTGGAAAATATTTTTAGGACTTAAAGAGACATCAATTGAAGTAGGAATATCATTAGAAATATCAAAGAAAAATTAAATTATTAGTACAAGGAAAAGTGAGAAATCAAAAAACAGACAAAACCTGGTGTTACCGAAAAATCGGGAATGCAACCCGAACAGGGGCATTATGGTCAATCGACATCCCGAATTGTCTTTTGACCTAAATGTCCATTAAAAATAAATAATATTACACTTAGAAAATAAAATACAAAATTAATTTGGTGGTACCTAAAGTGAATAGCAAGAAGTAAGGGTTTAATGTGGAATAAGTGGGAATTTAACTTATTAAATGATTAAATTGTGTGAGTGGGCCACTAATGAATAAACTAAAAGCAAAATGGGGCAGCTGTAATTCTATTACACCATCAGAAACTTCATCTTCTCCAAATCACCAAACCTTGTCGCAATGAAGAATTAAAAGACCTCCATTACCGTTTTCTCTCAAGCTCACCTAACCTCCTCATTTCACTTCCAATCATTTAGGGCTCTTCATTAAAGATTGTCAACACATCATAAGGAAGAGCTTGATACCAAAATCAAGAAGTTTAATCAAGGTTTAGCAAGTTCCAACCATAGGTAAGTTTACATTTTTGAATATTGCTTTGTTAAACTTTGTGTACATGTTATGGGTGTTGGATTTGTGAAGAAAATTTTCAAGTTTGAGGAGTTATTGATATGTCCATTTTGGACAACCATGGAGTTATGTATTTAATGATTTATTATTACATATATTTGATGTAAATTCATGTTGAGTAGAGGGATTTAATATCCTAGTAAGTTATTTCCATGAAAATGTGGTGATTGTGCACTTAAATTGGAGATTGACGAATTGTGGGACACTTTGGCATTGTAGAACATTTCAGCAGCCTTGGGACACTTTGATAAATGTATGAGTTCATGAAGGTATTGGCAGAATATTGACATTGAGGATTGATGGATATGTATATAGGTTGGTTGTGTAAAGTGTATGTAAGAATGAGTAATGTTTAGGTGTATATGTGATTGTACTTAGACTTTGTAAATTTGAGTTTATTTGGTGTATTGAGGATGTGTGTAATCTGCCCAAAGTGACTTTAAAGTGAAGTGGTATATGGTTTTGGTAATGTACCAAAACAGAATTGGTAAGGGAAGTGGACGTATAGTAAGGTGAATGTGTCGTTGATGTATGTTTAAGCAAGGTAATTAAGGGCAGCATGCATTTTAACCTATAACTTTAAATGTGTAGCTTCAATTGGTATGAGACCAATTGGAGGTAAAACTAGGCACAAAATGTACCAACTTTCATTGAGAAAGCATACCAAAATTCTACTTGCAAGGTGACATGAAAAATGACCAATTCGGATTAAGTGCAATTGAAACCTGAAAACTGACCAATTTGGCAGCAGTTAGTGTTTAGGCCATAACTCACTCAAAACAAATCCAATTGACCTGAAATTTTAACCATGAATAGCTAAGACCCATACCTACAAGTCTTATGAGGACACCAAAGCTCAGAAATGACCATAAGCAAGTCAAACAGCTTGCACAAGTTCGGGTCCAAAAACTGGCCGAACCAAAGTTGACCAAATTGACCTAAAATGACCTAATTTGATGCCATTTGACCAGCAATAGTAAAATGACCATAACTTGGTCTACATAACTCAGAATGACCTGAAATTTTGCCCCGCGTGCAATAAGACATAGATCTACAAGTTTGTAGTTTTGACCGAAACCCGAAAACCGAGGGAACTAGGTCGTCTGACTAGGTGAAACTAGTATCCCGGAATCTAGCAAGTTGCATTAAAATGCACTAAACAAGGAAATGAGTTTGGTAAAACGTACCAACCCTAAAACCCTATCGAATGTGACATATTAATGACACAAAAACCTAATTTACCTAAAACGCATCGAAGGTCGGTATATTAGGTGATTAAGCAAATAATAGCCTTCAGTGAATTACTTATCGAACATTATCGTTAGAGACAATTTAATTTAGTACTGAAACACTTCAAATTGTGTTTCTCAGTTACCAAAGACTCAGGAAAAGGGAAGGAAACACTGAGTCCAGACCAAGAGACAGTCATCAGAGGTTTGTGCACAACTAGTTTTCAACTGATTTTACTTTGAATAAGATTTCATATGATTAATTGTATGTTATTGATTTAAATTGTGTTTGTGCACAACTAGTTTTCAACTGATTTTACTCTGAATAATATTTCATATGATTAATTGTATGTTATTGATTTAAATTGTGTTTGTGCACAACAGTATTTCTTTTGAAATTTTCAATTGAAATGAATTATGACTATTTGTACATTATTGTTTTAAATTGTGAAAATGTGTTTGAATGGATATTTATTGCTTGAAAAGCATTGTAAATGATTTGATGGATACTATTGATTGAAAAGCACTGTAAATGGTTTTTGTGGAAATTAAAGATAATTATGAATTGTGTTGCCATTTTGTGAATGAAATTATAACTTTGGAAATTTATTGGATTCTCACGAATCATTTGAATAAAATGATTGGAATTGATTTTGTGTTCATACTTAGCATGACAGTATCATATCATTCCTTCTCCATTTATGGGGTTGTGATCGTTTATTTTCCTTTTCCATTTATGGAGTCGTGATCGTTTATTTTTCTCCCTCTCTGGTTTACTAGTTGAGGTGATCGGATGAGTACTCATTATATAGCTAGCTCCCTTCCTTATTGATTTCGATTAGTGGGGTTGTGATTGCTTTGTCGTGGTGTACAACGCGGCATTGATTGGAAATTTGTGTCATAGCTTAAGTTGTGAATGAATTGGCAACACTGTATTCTTAAATTATTCGACTAAATTGTGTTGTTATGCGATTTGATAATTTGTGAAATGAAATTTAAATTCTTATTGACATTTACTGTCTTTTGAATTTAACTATGTTTTGATTACTGAGATTTATTGTGATATTGTGTTAAATTCCTTATGACAGTATTGTCTTGAATTTAACTATGGTTTTTAAATATCCACTATTTATTTGAATTATGAATTGTGATTTAAATTTGTATTTGGTTAATGTTGTGCACCACTGAGACATTGTCTCAGCGATAGCTTTTTATTGCTGTCACAGGTAGGCAGACAGACAGGGCAGCAGACTAGGCTGCTATTACCTCCAGCGAGAGATTTTCGGGTATAACGAGTATACCACATTTTGTATTTTGTGTGGTAATGTATGATCACTGTATGTACATATTGTTTTGGTTTTGAGCAGTTGTAAATTAAAATTGTACATTGACATTGTGAAGTAAATTATGAGTTATTTTGGCTTGTAAAAATTGTATTATATTTCTTTTATCTCAGTCTTTGAAAAATCACTGCAGATTTGAGTTGAGAAATATGTTGTGTTGAGAAAAATGTTGGATTTGAGATTTGGAAAATATATTGAAGTGCTTTTTACAGGTTTTCTGAAGAACTGTTTTGTCCAAATTACAGATGGCACTCTGCCAAAATTTTTACAGAAATTCCAAATAAGTCAAATGTGTCAGTTCTATCACTTCAGTTAAAAAAAGTTTTTAACACCTGTAAATAGTGCTCACCACTATAAAAGAAGTAAGAAAAGTTTTTAAAATCCCTTGTAGTGTATTTAATGGGTTATCAGTAGACGGAGTTGGTAATTCATTAGGTATACTACGGGATCATGTTATGCCTTACAGAGGGGTAGGGTGTGACAATTTGATTCTGGCTCTACTTATTTATATGCTAATGTAAAAATTATATGTTCTACTCCTATTCCCTTGCATGGAGATAAATTTTAATGTGTTAGTAATTAGTCTTTTAAGATAAGAATTGTGATAATAAGCATGATTGGAATTAATTTTGGAAAAGTTTCTAGTGAGAGACATCTCCTAGACTACGATAAATTATAAAGTTAATTAGTAAGCCTAATTAGGAAGGCAAGAGGACCAAAAAGTAAGTTATAGCAACATATCTTCCCTAGATGGAAGTAAAGGTACTACTGTTGATAGATTTCAGTAAGTACCATAATTAAAATAAGTTTAAGATATTAGTGGATTTGAAAGAAATAAGACATAGGGAAGTTTGATATATTGGGATGTATCGTAGTAACTATGCAATATTCTTGATGTTTGTGCTGTAAGCTACAGATTGTAGTACTGACTTGAGATTTAGTGTGTAG
This sequence comes from Hevea brasiliensis, assembly GCF_030052815.1. Lineage (NCBI taxonomy): Eukaryota > Viridiplantae > Streptophyta > Magnoliopsida > Malpighiales > Euphorbiaceae > Hevea > Hevea brasiliensis. The sequence continues at coordinate 54,950,665 of NC_079499.1, forward strand.
AGCTACGTACTACCCAATAGTACATAAAGATAAGAATAGTTATAAATGACTTTTACTCTGGTACAAATATGCCAGAATAGAGTTTTATTACTAGAACTGAGTTTGAAAATCCTAATTCGGGATTTAAAACTCTACAATTAGAATATCAAAAGATCATGCTTGCAAGGTAGTGAGAGTTAAAGACTCCGTTACCCTAGCATGAATTACAGTACATCAAGAATTGTTATGGGACTAGAGATTTTAGCATGGTAAAAATTTAAAAATAACACCTATAAGGCTAAGTCATCCGGTTTCCGATATGGGGTTTATAGTTGTTTTGATATTGCAATGGATCTTTTGCTCAAAGTTTAGTAAGGAACAATATTCTATTTGTGTAGCAGTAAGACACAAAATATAATTTTGTTCCCCTGGAAGAGACAGGATGCTATGGATGACAATTATAACTTATAAAACAGTTAAGAAATAATATTCTACAGATAATAGTAATTCAATAGGAACTAGTTGGTCAGGTATTCTTTAGGAAGAGCACAATTTTATTGTGCAAATCATAAGAATTAGACTAGAATTAAAGCGAAACTTTTGAATAGCATGGGAAACAGGAGAGTCTGGTAGACTCCCTTCTTAAGATTAAAGAATTGTTTATGGTTGAAAAAAAAAAGGGAAATGATCACAAACCAGTGGAAAAATAAGCTATAGAATATTGATAGATAAAAGAGTTGTGGAAGTAAAAATTACAATAGTTAGTGCATATGTAATAAAGAAACGTTATGAATATTAGTTAAAGTGTTGACTAGAATGGTCAGAGGACCAAATCAAAGTAATATTGAAGTATAGTGGATTTATTAGGGACGATAAGAGGTGTTAAATTATGACTCGACAGTCAAGTTAAGAAAGAAGATTAGATTAAGAAATAAAATAATTAAAGTTAAGTTGTGGAATGAAAGAAGGAAATAAATAGAACATTAAGAAATGAGAAAAACCCTAGATGAGGAATTGCCACCAAGGCAAACAACTTACTTAAGACGCGTAACAATATCCCGAACTATTTTATCAATAAGGAAATTAGTTAAACAAAAGCAAACAAGATAGTGCAAAATGGCACATAAGCCTTGGTTACAAATGGAGATGGTAAGATAATGGTTATGGACCTATGGCCAAGAAAGAGATACACAGTTCATATATGATCAACAAGGTCATTTAAGAAAAAAAAAAAGACTACGAAGGAAAATAATTACTAAAACAACAATAAGAAAAGACTAAAATATTCTAAACTAAACTGAAGGTTGCATCAAATGATCAAGAGATCTGATAAGAAAAGAGTAAAACTAAGTTCTCACCCATAGGATCATACGAGGTCCTAGTAAGAGTGGATCCACTAGCACACAGATTTGCTTACCTCTAAAATTGAAATGAATTTGAATCTAACTTATGACAAAAGCTCATAAGAAACTTGGCACATGAGGTAAGTAATCGATGAGTAAATAGTATTGGTTAAAGTGCTAAGGAACTATTATTCAGGCCAGGAAGCTACCTAGGAGTGTGAATAGGACATGAGAAGACAACACCCACAACTGTTCAGAGACTGATACTAGATAAAATTTCAAGGACGAAATTATTTTAAGTGGGGGAGAATTGTAACACCCCTATTTGCATAGCTTGGTATATTTCACTATTCCAGTGACCGGTGTCGGTCCGGATAATTAAGGAGATTAGAACTACATCTAAGACAACTAGATAAACCATAAACACAAATAATTAGTAATTGTCAACTAGTTAAGTATAAATAAGAAAAACATAACATAAGAAGTTAAACGAGCCGAGAGTCACAGCGATGAGTGACCTTCTCAGGAATGACTGCGAAGTCGATTTGAACTCAAATTTCAAACTCTAAAATGTAACGCTGCGGTCCTTAGGACTATTATGAACATAGTGGAAAAGAGAAAATCATGAAAAAGAATTGTTAAGTCAGTCAAATAATTAGGTCGGGGAGTAGGAAGAAATATTGAATTATTTGCAAACAGAGTTGAACCGGCGAGGGGCAATTTGGTCAATTGACCCCTAGAGCTGACTCCTGACCTAATTGTAAAATAAAATCGGAGAAAAGAAAATTTCGGGATTAAAAATTAAATTCAAGAACTAATGGAAAAATAAATAGAAAAAAAAAATGAAAAAGTGAAGAGATATGACATCATGCATGACATCATGCATGATGCCATAAATATCATAATTAAAATTTTGTTTAATTTGATTTATGGTCTTCCTAAGACATAAAAAAAAAAAGGAAAGAAAAAAAAAAGTCTTCTTCATCTTCCCTAAGTTCCCTAAGTTGGACACTTAGGGTTTAGAGACAAAAATGTGAGAAATGGGTAAATAATATGATTGACCTAGTTTGAAGTGGGAAATGATCAATGGTGAACAAATGAAGTGTGTTGAAAGTGTTGGAGTTGAGATCAAATTCGGATTAAGTGTGGTCATGCCGTTGGTAGTATGACCAAGGTCCCTTTGACGGACCAAAAATTAAAATTTACAAGTCCAATTGGTATGAGACTAATTGAAAATGAAAATAGACACTAAATGAAACAATTTTCATTTAGGAAGCATGCCCAAAAAGTAACCAAAACCTAGTGAATAAATTGACCAAATCCAGAAAATCTCAGTCTGCCCTGTACAAACTAACCAAATGAACAGTATTTGTTCATTTGGCCATAACTTGAGCTAGGCAGGTCTAAATGACCTGAAATTTTACCAGTGGATAGATTAGATATATACCTAAAACTTTCATGAAGAACACAAACCAAATTATGCCATTTGGTGACCTAAAACTGCCATAATCGAAATTTGCCCAGAAAATCTGGGTTAAGTCCAATTCGACAGCCATGGTTCAAATGGCTATAACTTGAGCTACAAAACTCCAATTTCAGTGATTCAAAAAGGATAATAAACTTAAGACAATAGGGAACATTTTCTATGAAGGAAGGTTTGCTAAATTCTAATAGTAAAATGACCAATGGAACAGTGCAACTTAGGACACCAAAACTGAAAATTTGCAAATTTGCCTAAAAGACTTAGAATTTGAGAAAACAACCAAAACTAACAAACTTAGTGACTAAAATGTGGTATGTGGGTGAAGTTGAAATTCCCATACCTATTAAGCCTTAGAAAGTCAACAAATTGACTTAAATAGTATAGTGAATAGTAACCCCAAAACACAAAATTTAAAGAACGCCAAGTTTAGCACGTTAAGTTATGATACTGAAACACTGTGAAACTGTGTGTTTCAATGGAAAAGAACACCGGGAAAGAACCCAAGGAATCGAGTCAAGGCCAAGAGGCAACTCGCTTAAGGTTTGTGCACAACTAACTCTTTTGTTATTTTTCAATTCCAAATTGATTTGAAATAAATTTATGGTATGATTTACGATTTTTGTTGTGTTGAGAATTTTAACTTATTGAATGAAACTGTATAATTTGAATATAAATTTTCTTATGCATTTAAGGATTTATTGCATTGTTTTGAGGATTGTAAATTTTAAGTTTGATGTGTTGCCAACCTTGAGCATGAATTTATGATGATTAAATATGTTGATGATTTGTAAACACTTTGTAAATAGAAATTGTTTTGAATATGATTTGAAACCACAGTTGACATGGCAAAATTTATTGTGAATTCTCATTAGCTTGTCTTTTGAGATATCTCCTCCACTAGATGGGGCGAGTTACTTCCTCTTTGGCTTGCCAATTGGGGAAGAATTTGAATAAGTACTCATATTACTAACTAGTCTTTGTTTCTCCCTTTTAGCCTTGGTTATTGGGAGAATGTGAAATGTCGTGATATACAACACGGCATCTATTTGAATTTTGGGTCATGGGTTCAACTGTGTGAATTATTGGCAACGCCCTTTAAATTATGCATAATTTGATAAATTGTGATTGAAATAAATAATTTGTTAGTGATTCAAAATATTTTTGTATTGTTTCGAAATTTAAAAGAAATATAAATAAATAATTATTAATTGATCAAAATGTTATTCAAATGAATAATTTGCATGAATGAAAATAATGATTTTTGTATGTCATGGATTTTGAAGAATTTAGAAATTTTAAATTTTTATTCATTATGAATTGTTAAGAATAATTTGTATTGAGTTTTAAATTGTTAGTTTGTTCACCACTGAGTTCACCACTCAGTGATAGCTTTGTATGCTGTCACAGGTGAAAGAAAATATAGAGCAGCTGAGCGAGGTTACGGAAAGACACGGTGAGATTATCCTCGGATATATTATAGGTATACCCTTGTACATTAGCTTTTGATGTAATTCTGTAATGATATGTATGAAATTTCCTTTGAGCAGTTGTACCAACTCTTTTGTAATATATATATTTCGATTGTAATCAAATACAAATTATTGTAATATTATCTTGAGATTTTATATACTTATAAAGTTTTGCATTATTAAATTTTAATACTCCCATGAATGTAAATTTTCATTTTGTTATCTTAATGAGATATTTCAATGTTTGATTTAATTTAAACTGTGTATTAAATTACTTGTGTTGATTTATAAAATGAGGATTGTTTGAATTTTGAGAGTTGAGAAATTGGTTGAGATTGATTGTGAAATTTGAAGAAGTTGTTGAGAAAAATATTGGGAATGTCTTTATTTTCAGGTTTTTAAGATCTGTTTTCTTAAAATACAGACGGCACTCTGCCAAAATTTTTTTAAAAAGTGCGGAGATTTTTAAATATCCAAAAATTTGATTTATGTTTGGACTTTAAATAAAGGTTTTTAATATCTGAGAAATTTCTTTTTTTCCACCAATTTAAAAAATGAACGAAAATTGTTTCAAAATCCCTTGTAGTATATTTAATGGATTATCGGTAAGTGAAGTACTGTAATTCATTAGGTGTACTATGGGAGCATGTTACATCTTACAAGGAGTAGGGTGTGACACTGCTTCTGTGGGGACTATCTCTCTTCCGTGGCGGCTTAGTCTGACAATCTCCTTCTTATACTCCGCTACTGATAGTTGTCTCTGCCTTAGGTTAATGAATTCTCTCCTCCTATCTTCTAGGTACACACTTCCCATATACTTCTTCTTAAATTCAGCAAGGAAGAAATCCTAAGTTATCAACTTTGGCTGGACCTCACTAGATGTAGTGTCCCACCACTGATAGGCATCATCTTGAAGTAGGGACAAAACACCCTCTAAGTTCTACTCTAGGGTGCAATGTAGTTGCTTCAATACTCTTATAGTACGGTCTAGCCAATTCTCAGCTGCTACCAAGTCATCTTCTTTCTTACCAATGAAGTCCACAGCCCCAAAATTTCTCAATTTTTCTAGATGGGATTTCTGCTGTGGAAGTGGTGGTGGTGGCATAACCCCAACCATCTGTTTGAAGAATTCAGCCATTTGCTAAAACATAGCTGGCAGAGGCTGTGCAGGCACTGCTAGTGCTGGTGGAGCAGGTTCTCCCTAGCCCCCAGTCTCAGCTGCAGGTGGAGCACGACTCTCCACTTCCTCATCTAGTGCTCTCTGTGACGTGGGGTCCATATCCTAATCAAAATAAGGAAGACAAACATATATGCATTGGTGTCACCTCGACTCTTACAAATGAAATGCATGATATGGACTTTATCTACACCTAGAAATGCCTAAACCGTGCTCTGATACCACTAAATGTGACACCCCTTACCCGTCTATAGTGTAGTCGAGCAAGATATGCCACACAGTGTACCAGAACACCATAACTTATCTCGTTGATATTTATCAGTTCTTAATTTATTTATTATAGTTATTAAGTGAAATTTATGAAATTGATCTCATTTAGGTCATTTATTGAAATTATAAATTAATTTGCGGCTCTGAAAATTTTATAGAAAATCTGGCAGAGTGCCGACTAAAAAAAGAGAAAACAGTTCTTCGGAACCTGTGAAAAACACTTTCAATAATTTCCAATTATTCTAAAACTCCATTTGTATCACATCAATTTACAACAATTTCTTAACAATTCCTCCATTTGTCATTCATTCATTTCACATCATCATCAGGCTCAAATCATAAATAAATTCTCATATGTTATTTATAAACACAAAGTTACAAATAGTTACATTAATACAAAATTATATTACATAGGTTTCAAATATACATGATAAAATAAGAGTTCAATTGCAAAGCTTACAAAAATCACAAAATACAAAATGGGACCTAGTGTCCTACTAATGCACTGTAGTCTGTGAGGTGACACAGATACTATGTAGAACTATGAATGGCCTTACCCAATCTGTGGTCTATTGGGCCCTTTGTCCAAATCTTCAGTACCTATGCATTGCAAAAAGCGACGCGCTAAGCATAAAGCTTAGTGGTGCCAATGATACAAGAAAATATAATATGCAAATAAAAGTAATAATTTCCTTGTTATTGTGTTCATAAGAAATGAATAATTACTAACTTATTGTTTAGTCGAGAGCTAATTACATTTTATGATATTAACTTCTTCATGCATTTTGTTATTTATTTTCTTGATGATTTTGAGCTTCTTTATATTTTATTGTAATCATTCTTGATCTTTATCTTGATATTTCATTTCCTTATTTTATTTAATAATCAGTTCAATTACAGTTATAGTTTTCCATGCCCAAGTAATCTATACAAATTTATCGGACTGGATAAATGGGTAAACTAGCACTAGATACCAGGTACCTCAGGATGTCACACCATAGGTCACAATGGGTTTCAGGTGTGCAAACAGAATGGCTAATAAGCCATAAAAGCAATAAGGCATAAAGCCAATTTAACATCATAATTAGTATAGCCATAGGCTATCACATCACAGAATGGCATGAAGCCATACATCATACTCAGTACTACTATAAGAACCTTATTGTCATGCCAACCTATCAAAACCAATCACATTAGGCCTACTAGGGTATATTACAAAGTCATTTCTTGAATATTTGTACTTTATATGTAAGGTTACTATTCATTTTATTAATCAACTAAAATGTTGACTTTTTAATAGATAATAGGTATATTGGTTCAAATATCACCAATAGACCACATTTTGCATTCCAAAGTTGTTGGCATTGGTTGCCAATTCCATTTCAAAGCTTAGTATTAGTTATTCACAATTTTCAGATTTCAAGCACTAAGTTTACTATTCTATTGGTCATTGTACAGTAGGAATTTGGTAAAATTGTCTGCATGAAAGTTGTTCATTATTGTGTCTAGTTACAATTTTTTTTTTGAATCACTCCATTCGGAGTTTTGTAGCTCAAATTATGGCCTAAAAACCATAACTAGCCAGATTGCAATTTTCTAGATTTTTCTGGGTAGAACCAATTCTGCAGGTTTTGTACACTGATTGCAGGTTAGTTTTTGGACATGTTATGATCTAAATATGGATTTGTTTTCTTCATGAAAGTTGTAGAGCTATGTCTCAGCTTTCTGCTGGTATAATTTCAAGTCAATTGGACCTTTCTACACTGAGTTATAACCAAATGAATGAACACTATTCATTTGGTCATTTTGCCCAGGCAGAATATAAGTCACCCGGATTAGGGCAATTTTTAGGTTAACTTGATTTGGTTTTCTGGGCAGGGTTTCTTCACCAAAGTTGTGCTATTATGTGTCTAGTTTCATGTCCAATTATCCTTGCACCAACTGAACCTCTATAACTCTATTTATAGCCACCCAAACCTACTGGACTCACAACCAATCTTGCAAGTCACCAAGGGCAGCATGCCTAAGTTCCACTCCAACATCCTTACTCACTTCAATTCCTCCTCACATACATTCAAATGGTCACTAATTGACCATTACAAGGTTAACATAGCATTACATGAGCGAACCCTATTGTTATTCAAATGTCCAAGTTCTCAAGTTCATTCTTGCACTATACTTGCATTTCACTTACACAATCATGTTCAAGCACTCATCTCATGCTATGGGCAGCTCATAAACACTTTACTTGAAGTAAATTCATCAAACCCTAACCACCCTTAGGCTGCTAAAATTTATAGGGATGGATACACATAATTTTTGTTTTGTTTTTCTTACATTTTCTACTTATCTTATGGCATTAAGCATGAATCAAGTAAAAGTGCTAAGAGATTGGACACTAACCTTGTTTGAGCTACTCTCAAGCTTGCCAAAACCTTTCTTTTTCCTCTTTAAATTGTTGTCCAAGGCTTGCTCTAGTGGTAAGGGAAATTTTTTTGTGAAGAGAGTGTGAGGTTTTATGGTGATTTTTCAAGAGAATTTCTAGTGAGAAGTTTGGAATAACAATGGTGAAAGGAGAGAAAAGGGAGAAACGACTGAAGAAGAAGATGAATGGCAAAATTTGTTTTCATTTTTTCTCATTTTATCTCTTTTTAATTGGCTTGTTGATTTGTAATTAGTGGAAGCCTTCTTAATGACATCATGTGATGTCATATTTCCCATTTAATTCATTTTTCTTTTTCTTTTATTTTCTACTCATTTTCAATTCAATTTTTAACAATATTTATTCACATTTTATGTTATAATAATTATTTACTTAACTGGATAAGTCACCCAAAAATCACCTCTGAATGCGAAATGACCAAAATGCCCTCATTTGGCTTAACAGACTAAAATTGTCTGTACGGATTAAAAAAATTTTCTAAGCATTTTCTTGGCATTCTAATGCCATAGAAACCTCAATGACTCTTCCATGGAGTCCCAAAAATTATTTTATAAATTTTCTCCCTGGTATAGGGCTCCTAGTTGCGAGGACCGCAACTTCCCACTGGGTTACCCATCGCTTGGGCACTGGCTCACTTTACTTGGTTGTATAGTATTTCTAAAATTTTTTCTAAATTTTTCTTATTAATATTTGTGTTAATTGTGGCTTTTCACTTTAGTCTAAATATTTTTCCGAATGTTCTAACTGTCCGGACTGACACCGGTTACCGGAATAGTAGAATGTACAGAATGGATACAATTAGGGTGTTACATCCTTGCCCCTGTGAGACTTGTGGCAAGATTCATGGGAGAGAATGCTATTGGGCAATAAGAGCCTGCTTTAATTGTAGAAGCAAGGGCCATCTTACTAAAAACTGCACTAGTGCCCCTAGATTTGGTCTAGCTCCTACTGTTGTAGAAGGATCTATTTAGAGTCTTGCTCCCAGAAGTTCACAACCGGTTGGTAGAGGAAGAGGCAGAGGTAGAGGCAATGCTTCGGACAGTCAGGGTACTATTGGTCAATCAGCACAAGGAAGTGCTTCAGCCAGGGTTTATACAATGAGACAGCGAAAAGAGGCTGAGACTTCCGATGCTGTAGCTGGTACATTCTCTATCTCTGATCAAGATGTATTTATACTATTTGATCTGGGTTCAACCCACTCATATGTTAGTGCTAGCATAGTCAGTTCTCTTGCTGTTCCATGTGCCAAAATGGGTTTTGAAGTGCTAGTAACTAGTCCGTTAGGACAAGAGGTTCGGGTCAACAAAATTTATAGAGACTATCCTTTGGTGATCCAAGGACATGTTTTTCTATCAGATTTGATTGAAATTCCCTTGAAAGATTATGATATTATCTTGGGCATGGATTGGTTAGCCAGGCATCACACCATGATTGACTGTAGACAAAAGATAGCCACTTTTGGTCTCCCTCTGTACGGTGATGTGGTAATATATGGGAAGAGACAGTTATTGCCATCAAACATCATTTCGGCTGCACTAGCTAGAAGGATGACCAGTAAGGGGTGTGAAGCATACTTGGCACATGTGATAGACACCCAAGTAGGGAGTCTAGCACTGAGGGACATCCCTACAGTATGTGACTTTCCGGATGTGTTTCCTGATGAATTGCTAGGATTACCTCCAGAAAGAGAAGTGCAATTTGAGATTGATGTTATGCCTGGTGTGGACCCAATGTCCATAACACCATAAAGAATGGCACCAGCAGAACTGAAAGAGTTAAAAGTGCAGTTGCAAGAGCTACTTGACAAGGGCTTTATCCACCCTAGTGTGTCACCTTGGGGAGCGCCAATGTTGTTTGTTAAGAAGAAAGATGGCACTCTCCGTTTATGTATTGACTACCGGTAGTTGAATAAGGTGACAATAAAGAATAGATATCCATTACCCCGCATTGATGACTTATTTGACTAGTTGAGGGGTGCAGTTGTATTCTCCAAAATTGACCTGAGATCAGGTTATTATCAGCTGAAAGTACAAGAGCAGAGTATTCCTAAAACTGCCTTTAGAACTTGCTATGGCCATTATGAGTTCTTGGTTATGCCATTTGGGTTAACTAATGCTCCGGCTGCTTTTATAGATATGATGAACACTATCTTTAGACCATACCTCGACCAGTTTGTTGTGGTATTCATAGATGATATATATTGGTCTATTCGAGGAGTGCAGAAGAGCAGGATAGACATCTACGGATTGTACTGCAGACTTTGAGGGAGAAACAGCTATATGCTAAATTGTTGAAGTGTGAATTTTGGCTGAAGGAAATATCCTTCTTGGGGCATGTAGTATCGGTAGAGGGCATCAATGTCACACCCTACCCCTCTGTAAGGCATAACATGATCCCGTAGTATACCTAATGAATTACCAACTCCGTCTACTGATAACTCATTAAATACACTACAAGGGATTTTCAAAACTTTTCTTACTTCTTTTACAGTGGTGAGCACTATTTACAGGTGTTAAAACCTTTTTGAACTGAAGTGATAGAATTGACGCATTTGAATTATTTGGAATTTTTGTAAAAATTTTGGCAGAGTGCCCTCTGTATTTTGGATAAACAGTTCTTCAGAAAACCTGTAAAAAGCACTTCAGTATGTATTTGCAAATCTCAACTCCTACATATTTCTCAACACAACATTTTTCTCAACTCAAATCCGCAGTGATTTTTCAAAGACTGAGATACAAGAAATATAATACAAAACTATTCAAGTAAATGAAATCTCAAATTTACATTTACAATAATTTACATTTAATTACATACCAAAATATTTTACAAGAGTTTCTAAACAACTGCTCAAATAATTTACATACATATTATTACATGCATACATCAAAACCTATGTACATGGGTATACATATGATATACCTGGAGCTGATCTGAATATATCTTCAAGGAAATTTATTTACTGCTCTATGCTCTTCTTACCTGCGACAGCATACAAAGCTATCGCTGAGTGGTGAACTCAGTGGTGCACAACTATAATTTAAAACATAGTACAATATATATTGACAAAATTTACAGTAAATAAATTGGGAATCTGAATACTCATCAAATTTCAAAACTCAAAATATTCGTTTCCAATAATGTAAATCATTTGTATAAATGACTTTGATCACAAAATTCAATTTATCAAATCATGACTAACCATTTAAGTAATTCCAACAAAATCAATTATACATAAACCATAATTGAAATCACAATTCCTTACCATTCAAAAGCCATTCTGTATCTCAAAAATTATTCTTTATCTCACTAACTATGCAAGACTAATCCGAAAGGGCCATCTTCGATGTGATTCTAACTCCCTATGGTCGGGGAGGTCGAATCAGATTCTAACTCACTATGGTCGGGGAGGTCGAATATGAAGGAACGGAAGCGTGAAAAACACAAGTTTATACCATTGAATTCAAAAATTTTCACCTAGGGTCATATGCATCATGCAAGATTTATTTTTATCTATTTGATTTCAATGATAAACAACATATTAAAACTCTTTTAATATGTTTTTTTGGATCTATATTTGCCATTTAAGATTTTAAAGTTAATCAGATTAATTTTAGAACCCTAGATTAAATCAAGAACGATTACACTAACCTCTTGATGCACTGCAGTGTGTCTGCGCCTTTGAGATTCGTCTTCAGGACACCAGATGTTTTCCCTCTAGCTTGTCAACACCAAGAACACCTATGGCAGCCCTTGAACTGCTTTTAAAGCCTTTTCTATTAATTAGAAATTCAAGTTCTGCCTTTTAAGAGATTAGAGATGTAAACAGGACACTAGAACAATTTCTAGCGTTCTTAATTCAAGAGATTGATGGCTAATCTCTTTGAATTGATAAGAGATGAAGAAGAAGAGATAAAAACCCTCAAAGTGGCGTGACAAAGGAGTGTGGCTGCTGGTTGTATTTTATTTTCTCATAACAACACTTAAATAGCTAGGTTAACACATTAAACCCTTGCCACATGTCACCCTTTGATTAGCTCTAGGTTTAAGTGACCCAATCACATTGTGCCAAGTGTCAAACCTATATTTAATCTTGATTTTAATCATCTTACATGATTAAAAAAACATTTGGCAAGCTTATGTGTTATGCCATGTGTCACCATCTCATGGTGCCATGTGTCACACTGTGAAATGACCAAAATGCCCCTGTGTCTTAATTTTGAGTTCTTAACCCAAAATAATTATTTTCTTCTTCTAATTAATTTATATCAAATATAAATTAATTAATTAATCTCTATTAATTAATTTCTCATCAATTAAATTCATATTTAAACACTTTAAATATAAATTTAATTTATACTACACATCCAATAATCTAGATTTGGTTTCAAGTCATGCTAGGGACTTTGCAATTTAATTGCAAACCAAACCTATTTAATTAATCAATTAAAATCTTTAATTAATTAATTAAATCATATTTAAATAGGTGATAACTTGTGTATGTGTGTGACTTACTAGGCTCATCACTAATTGGCAATGAGACATGATATCAACTCTTAATATCATCAGAACTCTTTCTTACCATAAATGATTTCTCTAAATCATTTTATGAACCTCATAGACCATGGTTAACACCTAGCATAGCATGCCATGGCCACCCAATTAGTAATAAGGTTTACCTTATATGAACCTATAATCATATGTTACCATGCACTAGAATCTCTCTGTTACAAAATCCCAACTCAAGCTGGAGTCATGGTTTATGTCAAACTCCATTTGCTATGAATATTATGTTCTCTTTTAATTCCAGTTCTTGATTAAAAGATTTTCTCATCAGAAACTCTTTTCTGAATAAATCTATCTGTCCTGGCCAGGAACTTGAAACCTCAAGAACAATTAACTGAACATAGGATTTTATCTCTATTTACTTAGAGGAACAGATTCCATCTTGATCAACACTTACCTCCATATATAACTAGTAGGAGCCAACACATGCCCATATACCCATACACAGTACAAGTATGAAAGCAGTATCAAACTCAAACTACCTATATACAAGATAACTGTGCTATCTCAGGTCTAAAGATTATATGCACTGATATGATTTATGACAAAACATTAACAAGAGTAAACTCCATGTGCTTGTCATAAGTGTCACTGGTTCGGCCTACTTATCATTTATAAGTGCCTATCATGTTTGTTATATGGCATGAGACTCACCATTCCATCTTATTTATATCTCATATAAATAACTTGGGAACAAACATGAATACAATCTTTCTGGATAAGTCATGTCCTTATTATGAAGTACCCTCGATTGTGAACCTATTTATGATACTTTGCGCTAGAAATATTGTCACTCATATTCTTAACAACTTAAGAATAATATTTCTAACAAAATATCAATGGACCTTTTCTATTACACATAAATATATTATGTAAACGGAAAAGTGGAAATGCCTTTTATTAATAAAAATATGTACAAGATACATACTAAATGATATGCTCTAGGGCATACTACTAACAATCTCCCACTAGCACTAGAGCCATTCATTACAATATCTTAGACCTATCTTCTCAAGATGTCGGTCTAACTGAGTCTGTGACATAGGCTTAGTGAATGGATCAGCTGGATTTTTTCAGCTGATGTTATTTTTCTGCATGGCTATATCGCCTTGCCCTACTATATCTCTGATAATGTGGTAGTGCCTTTCTATGTGTTTGGATTTTGGGTGAGACCTTAGTTCCTTAGCTCAGTATGATCGCTCCATTATTGTCACAAAGTGTAGTGGAACTACGACTCAATGGAAGGAACTACTGTAAGTTCTCACGAACTTATTTATCCAAACAGCTTCCTTTGCGATCATCGATGAAGCAATATACTCAACTTTTGTAGTGGAATCTGCAATGCGTGCTCGCTTGTAACTCTTCCAACTGACTGCACCTCCATTACAAATGAACACATATCCAGAGGTAGACTTTCTATCATCGATATCTGATTGGAAATCAGAATCATTATAACCATCCAATTGCAAGTCTCCACCTCCATAAATCAAGAATAAATCCTTAGTTCTTCTCAAGTACTTAAGGATATTCTTGACAGCTATCCAGTGTTCCAAACCTATATTGGATTGATACCTGCTAGTCAAACTAACAGCATATGCGATATCCGGCCTAGTACACAACATTGCATACATTAAACTTCCAATAGCCGAAGCATATGGAATCCTGGCCATCTTACCTCTTTCTTCAGATGTCTTTGGAGACATCTCTTTAGAAAGATGGATACCATGTCTCACTGGTAACAATCCTCTCTTGGAATCAAGCATGTTAAACCTCTTTAACACCTTTTCCAAGTATAGACTTTGGGATAAACCAATTATTCTTTTCGCTCTATCTCTATAGATGCGAATCCCAAGAATATAGGTTGCCTCCCCTAAGTCTTTCATGGAGAATGTATTTGACAACCATACCTTTATAGTCGTCAACATACCTGTGTCATTACCCATCAACAGTATGTCATCCACATATAAGACAAGGAAAGTGATAGCACTGTCACTAACCTTCTTATATACACATGGCTCATCCTCATTTTTGATAAAACCAAAGGATTTAATGGCTTCATCAAAACGGATGTTCCAACTCCTCGAAGCTTGTTTCAACCCATAAATGGATCGCTTTAGCTTGCATACCTTGGAACCATCTTGGGATTCAAATCCCTTAGGTTGTTCCATGAAAATGTTTTCTTCAATGTATCCATTGAGAAAAGCTGTTTTGACATCCATCTGCCAAATCTCATAATCCTAGTACGCAGCTATTGCTAATAAAATCCTAATTGATTTAAGCATGGCAACAGGCGAGAAAGTCTCCTCATAGTCGATTCCTTGCCTTTGGCGAAACCCTTTCGCTACTAGCCTTGCCTTATAGGTCTCTACCTTTCCATCAGAACCAATTTTCTTCTTGAAAACCCATTTGTTCCCTATAGGTATAATACCTTCAGGTGGGTCAACAAGATCCCAAACTTCATTCTTATACATGGAATCAATCTCGGATTTTATAGCATCAATCCATTTTGAAGAGTCTATATCTAATATAGCTTCTTCATAGGTAAGTGGATCATCTCCATGATCTACTTCTTCATGAGTAGACAACTCTTGTTCTTCTTCATGAAGAAAACCATATCTCACTAGTGGGTGAGATACCCTGGTTGTTCTACGAGGAACAGCTGTAGATGTTTCATCAACGAGTATTGGTTGACTAGATGGATCTATATCCATCTGATCTGTTGGTTGGTCAGAATTCTCCAATTCTGACTCTATTTTCCTTCCTTTGCCCCCTTCTTGAACAACACAACAAACTGTTGTTCAAGAAATGTGGCATCTCTACTTATCACAACCTTTTGTGAAGTAGGCAAATAAAAATAATATCCAAAACTATCTTTTGGATATCCAACAAATCGACCTTTTCTCGATCCGTCTCCAATTTATCAGTGTTCAGCTTTTTGATATAAGCTGGACAACCCTAAATCTTAACATGCTTAAGACTTGGTTTTCTTCCATGCCATATCTCATAAGATGTGGAAGAAACTGATTTTGATGGAATCCTATTCAGAATATACAAAGCTGATTCTAATGCAAATCCCCAAAAGAAGATTGGCATATCAGTATAGCTCATCATACTACGTACCATATCCAATAGGGTACAATTTCTCCTTTCAGATACACCATTCACCGTATGGCGTCCTGGAGGAGTCAGCTGAGAAACAATGCCATGCTCTCTCAAGTATTCATCAAATTCAGTACTCAAATATTCACCTCCACGATCTGATCGAAGAGCTTTAATATTCTTTCCTGTTTGATTTTCTACTTCAGATTTAAATTCTTTGAACTTTTCAAAAGATTCATGTTTGTATTTCATCAAATACAAATACCCAAACCTTGATTTATCATCAGTAAAGGTAATAAAATAATGAAAGCCCCCTCTAGCCATTTCTTTAAATGGACCACATACATCACTATGTATTAGCTCCAAAATATTTTCAGCTCTTAGCCCTCGTCCAACAAAGGGTGATCTAGTCATTTTGCCCTGAAGGCAAGATTCACAAATTGGAGTAGGCTCAGAGTCCAATAAGGATAGAATCCCCATTTTCTCCAATTTTGTAATCCTATCTTCTGCAACATGACATAACCTTAAGTGACAAATATATTTTGAACTTGAGTTGGTTTTCACCACGGCATTGCATTCATTTAGATTGCTATACTCTGGCCAGTGGAAACACTTTCTTACTGGCAATGGAAACACTTTCCTGTTGGCAATGGAAACACTTTCCTGTTGGCAGTGGAAACACTTTCCTTTGCCTTTGTCAGCTTTGGTTTTCCTTTTCTGTTTAGCTATTTTCTTAGAAGGACCAGGAATCTGAGGTTTCCTTTTCTTATTGCCCTTCTTCTTGTTAGACTTTCCAGCAGAAGAAGATGCAACCAAAGCTACCTCTTTTCTTTTATTGCCTGGCATATTCTTTTGGGCAATAACCAGCATGTCGAGTAAACCAGCTAAGGTGCATTCCTGTTTAGTCATATGGAAATTTGTCACAAAATTCCCAAAGACTCGTGAAGGGATCAAGGATCAAATCCGTCTGTAGTTGGAAATCCATGTTGAAGTCAAGATGTTCCAACTGCTCAATCAGCCGAATCATCTTGTGGACATGATCCCCAATATTTTGTCCCTCAGACATCCTCATACGGAATAGCTGTCTAGATATCTCATACCTAGCATTCCTGCTGTGCTCACCATACAACTCTTGTAGGTGAAGGAGGATCTCACTCGCACTCTGCATGTTCTCATGTTGCTTCTGTAACTCATTACTCATGGAAGCAAGCATGTAACACTTAGCTCTCATATCATGCTCCTTCCACTTGTCCAAAGTATCATGTTCCTCTTGTGTGGCCTCTGGAGGTAAGGGACTAAGAACATTTGAATCTAGAACATATCCTATATTTTCAAGGTTCAAGACAAGTTTCAAATTTCTTAGCCAATCAGACAAATTAGGTCCTGTCAACCTATTGTGATCAAGTATGCTTGCAAGGATATTGGATGGTGATGGTTGTTTTGTGATCATTTTTATCAGAAAAATTAACTACAGAAAATAACCAGATTAATTAGTAAATGTATCATGTAATTAACCAAAATGATTATGGTCTTTTAATCAAATTGGTCCTCCCACTAACTTAGCGAATCCTACACTTCCAAAGTAGAAAACGGAAATCCTAGTTGGATGGATTTCTAGTGGGTGATTGAATTCTTATAATTCTATTGATCATCCTCAGGTACATCCATTATTGGAATTACAATAAACTATAAGTGAGCAACTCTTTGCCCATCACATCTCATGTGAGGTTCAATCCTTTACCTAGCCCCTAATGCTCAAAATCTCAGGTACATCCATTATTGACTTATCTTGCATTAGTTAAGTTGATCCCATTGAGCCAGTAATTATGCAAATAATTTTAATGTCCTCAGGTACATCCAATATTGGCCACTAAACCATTTACATATTTACAACATCTCATGCTTAACAATTATTCTTAAGAAAATCTCTTAAATAAATTGCATCTTATGCAACTATTTAAAATTTCTTAAAATAATTGCCCCAATGGAGGGCCTATTTTATAATTACTTTAATTATAGCATTTCCAACTTAATCATTTGTTTGGAAGATTTTATGGTCATTCTATTTACTATTAAGGTCTCACTTTGCACATTATCCATTTAGCATGCATATATCATATAATTGCATACATTCCCATACATCTCATGCATTCATGGATAAGCAGTAAATATGGTATGATCATGGACTTTCTAAGGGATTCAATTCTGAGCCACCAAGATTTGAATCAGGGCATTCCTAGGTGCATTTCATTCATTCATTTTACAAGAGTTGCTGAAGGAGTACATAATCAACACTTGATCTTGAATTCCTCCCACTGGTCCCACCAATGCTCTTGACCTCCTTGAACTTCTTGCATTCCAATATTACATAGTAATCCTTGGCATACCAAGGCGAATTTACAAGAACTTAAATAAATGAAATTCCAACCCAAAAATTATTACAAACTTAATAATACATGCCCAAAATAAATTAAAATAAATTAATTAATTTACAATCCCAAAGAAACATAAAAGAAATAAATCCAATCACATTGGTCTTTTATAGTCCATAATCATCCATCATGCATATCACTATTTAACAATTAAATAAAACATACATACTTAAATTAAATTGAATATCTCATATTCAACTTAAAAATTCAGATTTGAATATGATTCAAATAAATTTAAAAATTCAGATTTGAATCTCATTCAAACAAATTTAAAAATTCAGATTTGAATCACATTCAAACAATTTTAAAAATTCAGATTTGAATCACATTCAAACATTTTTTTAAAAAATCAGATTTGAATCACATTCAAATATTTTT
Source organism: Hevea brasiliensis (assembly GCF_030052815.1). Lineage (NCBI taxonomy): Eukaryota > Viridiplantae > Streptophyta > Magnoliopsida > Malpighiales > Euphorbiaceae > Hevea > Hevea brasiliensis. The sequence continues at coordinate 54,969,301 of NC_079499.1, forward strand.
TAAAAAATCAGATCTAAATTTTATTCAATCAATTTTAAAAAATCAGATTTAAATATGATTCAAACAACTTTAAAAATTCAGATTTGAATCACATTCAAACAACTTTTAAAATTCAGATTTGAATCACATTCAAACAATTTTAAAAATTCTGATTTGAATCATAATTTAATTGTGTGATAAAATTCTAATTAAACAATTTAATTAGACATAAAATGGATCTTAAATCATACAACAATTGCACATTCACCATCCATTTACCTTTGCACACCATTGTGATGCATCAACCATGCGCACCATAGTGTTCATCATTTGTGCCGCCACTTTGACTTTGCAACCAGCAATAAACTTTTGATCTCATGATCAAACACACAATTAAATCATATAATCATCAATCTAAATGGCAAATATAGTGGCTCTGATACCAATTGAAGGCAGGCGTGAAAAACACAAGTTTATACCATTGAATTCAAAAATTTTCACCTAGGGTCACATGCATCATGCAAGATTTATTTTTATCTATTTGATTTCAATGATAAACAACATATTAAAACTCTTTTAATATGTTTTTTTGGATCTGTATTTGCCATTTAAGATTTTAAAATTAATCAGATTAATTTTAGAACCCTAGATTAAATCAAGAACGATTACACTAACCTCTTGATGCACTGCAGTGTGTCTGCGCCTTTGAGATTCGTCTTCAGGACACCAGATGTTGTCCCTCTAGCTTGTCAACACCAAGAACACCTATGGCAGCCCTTGAACAGCTTCTAAAGCCTTTTCTATTAATTAGAAATTCAAGTTCTGCCTTTTAAGAGATTAGAGATGTAAACAGGACACTAGAACAATTTCTAGCGTTCTTAATTGAAGAGATTGATGGCTAATCTCTTTGAATTGATAAGAGATGAAGAAGAAGAGATAAAAACCCTCAAAGTGGCGTGACAAAGGAGTGTGGCTGCTGGTTGTATTTTATTTTCTCATAACAACACTTAAATAGCTAGGTTAACACATTAAACCCTTGCCACATGTCACCCTTTGATTAGCTCTAGGTTTAAGTGACCCAATCACATTGTGCCAAGTGTCAAACCTATATTTAATCTTGATTTTAATCATCTTACATGATTAAAAAAACATTTGGCAAGCTTATGTGTTATGCCATGTGTCACCATCTCATGGTGCCACGTGTCACACTGTGAAATGACCAAAATGCCCCTGTGTCTTAATTTTGAGTTCTTAACCCAAAATAATTATTTTCTTCTTCTAATTAATTTATATCAAATATAAATTAATTAATTAATCTCTATTAATTAATTTCTCATCAATTAAATTCATATTTAAACACTTTAAATATAAATTTAATTTATACTATACATCCAATAATCTAAATTTGGTTTCAAGTCATGCTAGGGACTTTGCAATTTAATTGCAAACCAAACCTATTTAATTAATCAATTAAAATCTTTAATTAATTAATTAAATCATATTTAAATAGGTGATAACTTGTGTATGTGTGTGACTTACTAGGCTCATCACTAATTGGCAATGAGACATGATATCAACTCTTAATATCATCAGAACTCTTTCTTACCATAAATGATTTCTCTAAATCATTTTATGAACCTCATAGACCATGGTTAACACCTAGCATAGCATGCCATGGCCACCCAATTAGTAATAAGGTTTACCTTATATGAACCTATAATCATATGTTACCATGCACTAGAATCTCTCTGTTACAAAATCCCAACTCAAGCTGGAGTCATGGTTTATGTCAAACTCCATTTGCTATGAATATTATGTTCTCTTTTAATTCCAGTTCTTGATTAAAAAGATTTTCTCATCAGAAACTCTTTTCTGAATAAATCTATCTGTCCTGGCCAGGAACTTGAAACATCAAGAACAATTAATTGAACATAGGATTTTATCTCTATTTACTTAGAGGAACAGATTCCATCTTGATCAACACCTACCTCCATATATAACTAGTAGGAGCCAACACATGCCCATATACCCATACACAGTACAAGTATGAAAGCAGTATCAAACTCAAACTACCTATATACAAGATAACTGTGCTATCTCAGGTCTAAAGATTATATGCACTGATATGATTTATGACAAAACATTGACAAGAGTAAACTCCATGTGCTTGTCATAAGTGTCACTGGTTCGGCCTACTTATCATTTGTAAGTGCCTATCATGTTTGTTATATGGCATGAGACTCACCATTCCATCTTATTTATATCTCATATAAATAACTTGGGAACAAACATGAATACAATCTTTCTGGATAAGTCATGTCCTTATTATGAAGTACCCTCGATTGTGAACCTATTTATGATACTTTGTACTAGAAATATTGTCACTCATATTCTTAACAACTTAAGAATAATATTTCTAACAAAATATCAATGGACCTTTTCTATTACACATAAATATATTATGTAAACGGAAAAGTGGAAATGCCTTTTATTAATAAAAATATGCACAAGATACATACTAAATGATATGCTCTAGGGCATACTACTAACAGAATCATCGTGCACAGTACCATCACAATAATGAATCTTCCGCAAGGGCCATAACGATAAAATAAACTTAGATCTAACCTCACATCAGAGGAAAATCTAAGCCTGTGCACGTACCATGGTAATCAAACACATTAAATACACTACAAGGGATTTTCAAAACTTTTCTTACTTCTTTTACAGTGGTGAGCACTATTTACAGGTGTTAAAACCTTTTTGAACTGAAGTGATAGAATTGACACATTTGAATTATTTGGAATTTCTGTAAAAATTTTGGCAGAGTGCCCTCTGTATTTTGGATAAACAGTTCTTCAGAAAACCTGTAAAAAGCACTTCAATATGTATTTGCAAATCTCAACTCCTACATATTTCTCAACACAACATTTTTCTCAACTCAAATCCGCAGTGATTTTTCAAAGACTGAGATACAAGAAATATAATACAAAACTATTCAAGTAAATGAAATCTCAAATTTACATTTACAATAATTTACATTTAATTACATACCAAAATATTTTACAAGAGTTTCTATACAACTGCTCAAATAATTTACATACATATTATTACATGCATACATCAAAACCTATGTACATGGGTATACCTATGATATACCTGGAGCTGATCTGAATATATCTTCAAGGAAATTTACTTACTGCTCTATGCTCTTCTTACCTGCGACGAGATACAAAGCTATCATTGAGTGGTGAACTCGATGGTGCACAACTATAATTTAAAAAAAAGTACAATATACATTGACAAAATTCTGATAAATAAATTGGGAATCTGAATACTCATCAAATTTCAAAACTCAAAATAATCGTTTCCAATAATGTAAATCATTTGTATAAATGACTTTGATCACAAAATTCAATTTATCAAATCATGACTAACCATTTAAGTAATTCCAATAAAATCAATTATACATAAACCATAATTGAAATCACAATTCCTTACCATTCAAAAGCCATTCTGTATCTCAAAAATTATTCTTTATCTCACTAACTATGCAAGACTAATTCGAAAGGGCCATCTTCGATGTGATTCTAACTCCCTATGGTCGGGGAGGTCGAATCAGATTCTAACTCCCTATGGTCGGGGAGGTCGAATCATCGTGCACAGTACCATCACAATAATGAATCTTCCGCAAGGGCCATAACGATAAAATAAACTTAGATCTAACCTCACATCAGAGGAAAATCTAAGCCTGTGCACGTACCATGGTAATCAAACACAACTAACTCCATTGTCTTCTCAACAAATGAGAGAGACGGGTAATAACCTAGTCAAGCATCTATAGTGAGATATAAAACAATATCACAATCCTTTTACTGAGCATAAATCACAATATAATTCGATTCAAAGTCAATTCCAATATCCAATAATTTTTATGCTCAACACAATTCAAATCATAAATTTGCATTTTTCCATGAAGATTACCATCACAATTCAAAACATGTTCTATCACAATTTTCCAAAACATAATTTATTCAATCCATAACAATGCTTAATACTTGTGGAAATACCATTTCACAAAGTTAAATTCATACATACTATAACAATTTTCAATAATCATTGAATTAAATCCAATGCTTGTTAAACATAATACATAAGAAAAATATGTCATTTAATCATATGAAATATTCAAAATAAAATCAGTTAAAAACAAGTTGTGCACAAACCTCTGATAATTGTCTCCTGGTCTGGACTCAGTGTTTCCTTCCCTTTTCCTAAGTCTTTGGTAACTGAGAAACATAATTTGAAGTGTTTCAGTACTAAATTAAAATGTCTCTAACGATAATGTTCGATAAGTAATTCACTGAAGGCTATTATTTGCTCAATTACCTAATATACCGACCCTCGATGCGTTTAAGGTAAATTAGGTTTTGGTGTCCTTAATATGTCACATTCGATAAGGTTTTAGGGTTGGTACGTTTTACCAAACTCATTTCCTTGTTTAGTGCATTTTCTTGCAATTTACTGGATTCCGGGATACTAGTTTGACCTAATCGGATGACCTAGTTCCCTCGGTTTTCAGGTTTCGGTCAAAACTACAAACTTGTAGATCTATGTCTTATTGCACGCGGTGCAAAAATTTAGGTCAATCCAAGTTAAGTAGACCGAGTTATGGTCATTATACTATTGCTGGTCAAATGGTATCAAAATAGGTCAATTTTAGGTCAATTTGGTCAACTCTGGTTCGGCCAGTTTTTGGACCCGAATTTGTGCAAGCTTTTTGACTTGCTTCTGGTCATTTCTGGGTTTTGGTGTCTTCATAAGACTTGTAGGTATGGGTCTTAACTATTCATGGTTAAAATTTCAGGTCAATTGGACCTGTTTTGAGTGAGTTATGGCCTAAACACTCACTGCTGCCCAATTGGTCATTTTTCAGGTCCTAATTGTACCTAATCCGAATTGGTCATTTTCTTAGGTCACCTTGCAAGCAAAATTTTGGTATGTTTTCTCAATGAAAGTTGGCACATTTTGTGCCGAGTTTCACCTCCAATTGGTCTCATACCAATTGAGGTTACACATTTAAACTTATTGGCTAAAATGTACATTGCCCTTGGTTACTTTGCTTAACACACATCAATTACACACATTTACCTTGCAATATGTTTACTTCCCTACCAAATCTGTTTTGGTACATTACCAAAACCACATCCCACTTTACATTATCATCACTTTGGGCAGATTACAATTATCTTCAATACACCAAAATATAACTCTAATTCCCAAAGTCCAAACACAATTACACATACACATAACATTACTAGTTTTTACATACTCTTTACACAACAAGTTCATATACATATCCATCAATCCTTCTATGTCAATATTCTGCCAACACTTCCATGAATACATACATTTATTCAAGTGTCCCCAAGCTACCGAAAATCTTCTTCAACACCAAATTGTCCTACCATTCATCAATTCTCATCCAAGTGCTAAACATCACCATATAAATATGAAGTAATTCACTAGGTTATTAAATCATCACAACCAACATAATTCTCATCAAATATATGCACAATTATTTCATCAATTACATGACTCCATGGCTGTCCAAAATGAACACAACAATAACTCTTCAAACTCAAAAATTTTCTTCACAAATCCAACACCCATAACATGCACACAAAACTTAACAAAGCTATCTTCAAAAATACTAACTTACCTTATGGTTGGAGCTTGTTAAACCTTGCTTAAACTTCTCAAATTTGGTATCAAACTCTTCCTTGTGATGAGTAGACAAACTTTCATGAAGCCACTTAAGGGATTGGAGTTGAAATGAGGGGAGTTATGAGAGCTTGATGAAACGTTAATGGTGGATTCTTCACCTCTTCATTTCGGCATGGAGGAGGAACCTTGAAGAAGATGAAGTTTCTGCTGGTTTAGTGGAATTACAGCTGCCCCTCTTTGTTTTATTTTATTCCCTTAGTGACCCACTCACTCCAAATAATCATATAATAAGCCAATTGTGCATTTATTCCACATTAACCCATGATTTTAGCTATTTGTATTAGGTACCACTAAACTAATTTTTCATTTTATTTTCTAAGTGTAATACTATGTATTTTTAATGGACATTTAGGTCAAAAGACAATTCGGGATGTCAAATGACCATAATGCCCTTGTTCGGGTTGCATTCCCGATTTTTCGGTAACACCGGGTTTTGTCTGTTTTTCGATTTCTCACTTTTCTTTGTACTAATTATTTAATTTTTCTTTGATCTTTCTAATGATATTTATTCTTCTATAAGGGTCTATTTAAGTCATAAAAATGTTTTTCAGGGTTCCCCACAGTCCAGGGCTAGTCAACGGTCCACGCCGTGACTTCCCGATGCGGTCACCCATCGCTAGGTTTCCCGGCTCGCTTAACTTGATCACATTTCTTTGCTATTATTTTTCCTTTGTTTTTCTTGTATTTTCTTTTCTTGTATTTCATTATTTTATGTCTCTTCACTCATATTGAAGTGTAGTCCTAGGCATCCTAGCTGTCCGGACAACACTGGTCACCGGAACAGCAGAACGCACTACCGAACTTAGGGGTGTTACAATCAAGGTAGATCCAAATAAGATAGAAGCTGTCCTTAATTGGAGGCCACCTAGAAATATCATGGAGATTCGCAGTTTTCTGGGTTTAGCTGGATACTACCGTCATTTTGTGAAGAGATTTTCCGTGTTGGCATCTCCATTGACTAAACTACTTCGAAAAGATCTGAAATTTCAGTGGACAGATAAATGCCAACACAGTTTTGATGAATTGAAGAGGTGTTTGACTGAGGCTCCAGTCCTGACTTTACCTATCCTAGGTAAAGAATACACAGTATATAGTGATGCTTCTCATAATGGGTTATGTTGTGTACTGATGCAAGATCGGAATGTCATTGCCTATGCATCACGCCAGCTGAAGCCGCATGAGAGGAACTATCCGACATATGATTTGGAGCTTACAGCTATTGTGTTTGCTCTTAAGATTTGGAGACACTATTTGTATGGGAAAAAGTATTACATCTACATAGATCATAAGAGTTTGAAATATCTAGGCGCTCAGAAGGAGTTGAATTTGACATAAAGGAGATGGTTAGAGTTAATAAAAGACTATGATTATCTAATAGACTATCAGCCAAGGAAAGCTAATATGGTGGCTGACGCCTTAAGTCGCAAGACTATGGCAAGTCTATGGGTTACTCTTCTGTCTATGGTGCATGAATTTAGAGTATTGCATGCCAGCTTAGAGATTAATGATGAGGGCCAGACAGTAGTTGCATGGCATGTACAGCCAGTGTTAATTGATCAGATCAGAATGGCTGCTCAAAATGATCAGAAGTACCAGAAGCTATTAAAAGAAGTCAGAATGGGCAAGAAACCAGAATTCTTAGTAAGAGATGATGGTCTACTACTTCACCAGGGCAGAATGTGCATTCCTAATAACGTTGACTTGAGACAGATCATTTTGAAAAAAGCACATGAATCTCCTTTTGCTATGCACCCTGGTGGCACAAAAATGTATAGAGGGCTAAAGGAGCTTTATTGGTGGATGGGTATAAAAAGAGATATGGCAGAATTTGTTTTCAAATGCCTAACTTGTCAGCAAGTGAAGGTAGAGCATCAAGTACTAGCTGGTTTGTTACATCCACTGCCAGTACCGGAATGGAAATGGTAGAGAATAACTATGGATTTTGTGATGGGACTTCCAAGGACACAGAAGATTCATGATGCAGTATGGTCATTATTGACAGACTGACTAAGTCTGCTCATTTTCTGCCAGTCCGGAAGGACTACAGTTTAAAAAGATTCACCAAGTTGTACATTGATGAGATAGTAAGACTGCATGGAGTGCCAGTATCCATCGTATAAGACAGAGATCCTAGGTTCACTTCTAGATTCTGGGGTAGTCTTTAGAGAGCCCTAGGAACTAGATTGAACTTTAGTATGACATTCCACCCACAGACAGATGGCTAGTCTGAGAGAGTAATTCAGATCTTTGAGGACATGCTACGGACTTATGTGATTGAGTTTAAGGGCAGTTGGGACACACACTTACCTTTGATTGAGTTTGCTTACAACAAAAACTACCAATCAAGCATTAGGATGCCTCCATATGAAGCTTTGTATGGCAGAAAGTGCAGAACTCCCCTATGTTGGGTTGAAGTAGGCGAAAGAAAGTTGATTTGGCCAGAAATTGTTCAGCAAACTAAAGAGAAAATCAGATTGATTAGAGATCGACTTAAGACTGCATCAGACCGTCAGAAGTCCTATATTGATTTAAAGAGAAGAGATATTGAATATGCAATGGGTGAGAAAGTATTCCTCAAGGTTTCCCCTTGGAAGAGAATTATGAGATTCGACAGGAAGGGGAAACTGAGTCCTTGTTTCATTGGGCCATATGAGGCTCTAGAAAGAGTGGGTCCTTTAGCATATCGTTTGGCACTACCTCCAGAGTTGGAGAAGATACATAATGTCTTCCATATTTCTATGTTGAGGAGGTATAGATCAGACCCATCTCATGTACTACCAGTGGAAGAAATTAAAGTGAATCCAGATCTCACATATGAGGAAGAACCTATAGAGATTCTAGCTTATGAGGTGAAGCAGCTACTGAACAAGCAGATACTGTTAGTGAAAGTGCTGTGGAACCATCATTCAAGCCAGGAGGCTACTTAGGAACGAGAGGAGGACATGAGGAGACAGCACCCACAGCTATTTAGAGACTGATACCAGGTAAAATTTTGAGACGAAATTTATTTAAGGGGGAGAGAATTATAATACCCCTATTTGTATAGCCTGGTATATTTCACTATTTCGGTGACCGGTGTCGATCCAGATAATTAAGGGGATTAGAACCACATCTAAGAAAACTAGATAAGCCCTGAAAACAAATAATTAGTAATTATCAAACAGTTAAGTATAAATAAGAAAAACAGAACACAAGAAGTTAAATGAGCCGAGAGTCACAGCGATGGGTGACCTTCTCGGGAAGGACTGCGAGGTCAATTTAAACTCAAATTTTGAACCGTAAAATGTAACGCCGCGGTCCTTAGGACTATTGCGAACACAGTGAAAAAGAGAAAATCATGAAGAAAAATTGTTAAGTAGGTCAAATAATTAGGTTAGAGATCCAGAAGAAATATTGAATTACTTGCAAACCGGATCGAACTAGTGAGGGGCAATTTGGTCAATTTACCCCTAAAGCTGACTCCTAACCTAACTGTCCAATAAAATTGGAGAAAATAATATTTCAAGATCAAGAATTAAATTAAAGAATTAAGGAAAAATAAATGAAAAAAAAGGAAAAAGAAAAAGTTGAAAATAAAAGTTGCTTACATCATGCATGACATCATGCATGATGCAATAAACTTAATAATTAAAAATTGAAGCTATAGGATAATTTTGTATTAATTAAGACTTTAAAATACATAAAAAAGAAAAGAAAAGCATTATTTTTGTCTTCTCCATTAGCTTGGCCGGCTCTTCTCTCCCAAATTCACCATTCAAAAACTCCATTAAAGCTTAGTTTCAAGTTTGGTTTCCATGCACATACCTCTAATTTCTCCCAAATTTCTTCATAAAACCTAGCTAACTCAAGTAGAAAAGAAGATTGGAGGACAAAGAAAAGGAAGGAATTGAAGATTTGAAAAATTTGGAAGTCAAAGTTTGAGGTTAGTAATCTAAACTTGAATATTTTAGTTAAATGTTTATGTTCTTAGTTCAAATAACTTAGAAATATACTTAAAATTAAAAGAAAACTATCCTTGGGGGACCAAATAGAAATTCAGCCAGTAGTAGATTAGGGTTTGAAATAAGTGAATTTGATGTATTTGAATGGTTGTTTAAGTTGAATTATGTATGTAGACTATGGATTGTTGTTTGGAATGCATTAGATTTAAATTTTATGAATTAGGGTTTTGGCACCTAGGGTTTTAGGAGGAAAAAAGTAAGAATTAGCCAAATGATGTGTTTGAACTTGCTTGAGTTGAAAAATGGTCACGTATGACCAATTGTAGTGTATGGGAAGTGTTGGTATTAAGTTTGAATTCGGATTGGTTATGCCATTCTGCAGGCAGCATGACCAAGGTCCCTTTCAGGGATCAAATATGAAAATTTACCAACTCAATTGGTGTGAGGCCAATTGGGAATGAAACTAGACACAAAATGGCACATTTTTCATTCAGGAATCATTCCCAGAAAGTGACCATAACTTAGTGAACAAATTTGCTAAATCCGGAATAGGCAAACTGACCTGTACAAAAATGACCAAATGAACAGTGTTTGTTCATTTGGCCAAAACTTGGGCTGGACAGGTCCAAATGACCTAAAATTTTACCTGTAGAAAGCTGAGACATAGACCTACAACTTTCATGAAGAACACAAGTCCAAATTATGCTCTCAACCAAGTCATTTAGCCACCCAAATTTAGTGACCCAAAACTGCCAGAACCAAATTAGGTGCCCAAAAAATCTGGGTTAGACCAATCCGGCCAGCCATGTTCAAATGGCTATAACTTGAGCTACAAAACTCTAATTAGAGTGATTCAAAAAGGGAAATAAGTTAAGACAATAAGGAACTATTTCTATGAAGAATACTTAGCAAAATTCTAACAGCAATATGACCAATAGAATAGTACAATATGAAGGAACGGAAGCGTGAAAAACACAAGATTATACCATTGAATTCAAAAATTTTCACCTAGGGTCACATGCACCATGCAAGATTTATTTTTATCTATTTGATTTCAATGATAAACAACATATTAAAACTCTTTTAATATGTTTTTGGATCTGTATTTGCCATTTAAGATTTTAAAATTAATCAAATTATTTTAGAACCCTAGATTAAATCAAGAACGATTACACTAACCTCTTGATGTGCTGCAGCGTGTCTGCGCCTTTGAGATTCGTCTTCAGGACACCAGATGTTGTCCCTCTAGCTTGTCCACACCAAGAACACCTATGGCATCCCTTGAACAGCTTCTAAAGCCTTTTCTATTAATTAGAAATTCAAGTTCTGCCTTTTAAGAGATTAGAGATGTAAACAGGACACTAGAAACAATTTCTAGCATTTTTAATTCAAGAGATTGATGGCTAATCTCTTTGAATTGATGAGAGATGAAGAGAAATAGCTGGAGAGGCTCAAAGTGGCGTGACAATTGAGAGGAGAGGCTGCTGGTTATGTTTTCTTTTCATAACCACACTTAAATAGCTAGGTTAACACATTAAACCCTAGCCACATGTCACCTTTTGATTAGCTCTAGGTTTAAGTGACCCAATCACATTGTGCCAAGTGTCAAACCTATATTTAATCTTGATTTTAATCATCTTACATGATTAAAAAAAAACATTTGGCAAGCTTATGTGTTATGCCATGTGTCACCATCTCATGGTGCCATGTGTCACACTGTGAAATGACCAAAATGCCCCTGTGTCTTAATTTTGAGTTCTTAACCCAAAATAATTATTTTCTTCTTCTAATTAATTTATATCAAATATAAATTAATTAATTAATCTCTATTAATTAATTTCTCATCAATTAAATTCATATTTAAACACTTTAAATATAAATTTAATTTATACTACACATCCAATAATCTAGATTTGGTTTCAAGTCATGCTAGGGACTTTGCAATTTAATTGCAAACCAAATCTATTTAATTAATCAATTAAACTCTTTAATTAATTAATTAAATCATATTTAAATAGGTGATAACTTGTGTATGTGTGTGACTTACTAGGCTCATCACTAATTGGCAATGAGACATGATATCAACTCTTAATATCATTAGAACTCTTTCTTACCATAAATGATTTCTCTAAATCATTTTATGAACCTCATAGGCCATGGTTAACACCTAGCATAGCATGCCATGGCCACCCAATTAGTAATAAGGTTTACCTTAAATGAACCTATAATCATATGTTACCATGCACTAGAATCTCTCTCACATACAAAATCCCAACTCAAGCCGAGTCATGGTTTATGTCAAACTCCATTTGCTATGAATATTATGTTCTCTTTTAATTCCAGTTCTTGATTAAAAGATTTTCTCATCGAAACTCTTTTCTCAATAAATCTATCCTGTCTGCCAGAACTTGAAACATCAAGAACAATTAAATGAACATAGGATTTTAACTCTATTTACTTAGAGGAACAGATTCCATATTGATCAACACCTACCTCCATATATAACTAGTAGGAGCCAACAGATGCCCATATACCCATACACAGTACAAGTATGAAAGCAGTATCAAACTCAAACTACCTATATACAAGATAACTGTGCTATCTCAGGTCTAAAGATTATATGCACTGATATGATTTATGACAAAACATTGACAAGAGTAAACTCCATATGCTTGTCATAAGTGTCACTGGTTCAGCCTACTTATCATTTATAAGTGCCTATCATGTTTGTTATATGGCATGAGACTCACCATTCCATCTTATTTATATCTCATATAAATAACTTGGGAACAAACATGAATACAATCTTTCTGGATAAGTCATGTCCTTATTATGAAGTATCCTCGATTGTGAACCTATTTATGATACTTTGTGCTAGAAATATTGTCACTCATATTCTTAACAACTTAAGAATAATATTTCTAACAAAATATCAATGGACCTTTTCTATTACACATAAATATATTATGTAAACGGAAAAGTAGAAATGCCTTTTATTAATAAAAATATGTACAAGATACATACTAAATGATATGCTCTAGGGCATACTACTAACAATCTCCCACTAGCACTAGAGCCATTCATTACAATACCTTAGACCCATCTTCTCAAGATGTCAGTCTAACTGAGCTTATGACAAAGGCTTAGTGAATGGATCACCAATTTTTCACCGATGTTATTTTTCTGCTCGCTATATCGCCTTGCCCAACTATATCTCTCCGATAATGTGGTAGTTCCTTTCTATCTTTATGGATTTTGTGTGAGACCTAAGTTCCTAAGCCTTTATGACAGCTCCATTATTGTTACAGTGTAGTGGAACCGCCGACTCAATGGGAGGAACTACCGTAAGTTCTCACACGAACTTCTTTATCCAAACGACTTCCTTTGCAAGATCTCGATGCAAAGAATATACTCGACCTCTGTAGTGGAATCTGCAATGTGCTCGCTTGGAACTCTTCCAACCGATCGCACCTCCATTACAAATGAACACATATCCAGAGGTAGACTTTCTATCATCGATATCTGATTGGAAATCAGAATCAGTATAACCATCCAATTGCAAGTCTCCACCTCCATAAATCAAGAATAAATCCTTAGTTCTTCTCAAGTACTTAAGGATATTCTTGACAGCTATCCAGTGTTCCAAACCTGGATTGGATTGATACCTGCTAGTCAAACTAATAAAGATATGCGATATCCGGCCTAGTACACAACATTGCATACAATAAACTTCCAATAGCCGAAGCACATGGAATCCTGGCCATCTTATCTCTTTCTTCGGGTGTCTTTGGAGACATCTCTTTAGAAAGATGGATACCATGTCTCACTGGTAACAATCCTCTCTTGGAATCAAGCATGTTAAACCTCTTTAACACCTTTTCCAAGTATAGACTTTGGGATAAACCAATTATTCTTTTCGCTCTATCTCTATAGATGCGAATCCCAAGAATATAGGTTGCCTCCCCTAAGTCTTTCATGGAGAATGTATTTGACAACCATACCTTTATAGTCGTCAACATACCTGTATCATTACCCATCAACAATATGTCATCCACATGTAAGACAAGGAAAGTGATAGCACTATCACTAACCTTCTTATATACACATGGCTCATCCTCATTTTTGATAAAACCAAAGGATTTAATGGCTTCATCAAAACGGATGTTCCAACTCCTCTAAGCTTGTTTCAACCCATAAATGGATCGCTTTAGCTTGCATACCTTGGAACCATCTTGGGATTCAAATCCCCTAGGTTGTTCCATGAAAATGTTTTCTTCAATGTATCCATTGAGAAAAGCTGTTTTGACATCCATCTGCCAAATCACATAAACATAGTACGCAGCAATTGATAATAAAATCCTAATTGATTTAAGCATGGCAACAAAGCAGAAAGTCTCCTCATAGTCGATTCCTTGCCTTTGGCGAAACCCTTCGCTACTAGCCTTGCCTTATAGGTCTCTACCTTTCCATCGTAACCAATTTTCTTCTTGAAAACCCATTTGTTCCCTATTGGTACAATACCTTCATGTGGGTCAACAAGATCCCAAACTTGATTCTTATACATGGAATCAATCTCGGATTTCATAGCATCAATCCATTTTGAAGAGTCTATATCTGATATAGCTTCTTCATAGGTAAGTGGATCATCTCCATGATCTACTTCTTCATGAGTAGACAACTCTTGTTCTTCTTCATGAAAAAAACCATATCTCACTGGTGGGTGAGATACCCTGGTTGTTCTACGAGGAACATCTGTAGATGTTTCATCAACGGGTATTGGTTGACTAGATGGATCTATATCCATCTGATCTGTTGGTTGGTCAGAATTCTCCAATTCTAACTCTATTTGCCTTCCTTTGCCTCCTTCTTGAACAAACTGTTGTTCAAGAAATGTGGCATCTCTACTTATCACAACCTTTTGTGAAGTAGGCAAATAAAAATAATATCCAAAACTATCTTTTGGATATCCAACAAATCGACCCTTTTCTGATCTGGTCTCCAATTTATCAGTGTTCAGCTTTTTGATATAAGCTGGACAACCCCAAATCTTAACATGCTTAAGACTTGGTTTTCTTCCATGCCATATCTCATAAGGTGTGGAAGAAACTGATTTTGATGGAATCCTATTCAGAATATACAAAGCCGATTCTAATGCAAATCCCCAAAAGGAGATTGGCATATCAGTATAGCTCATCATACTACGTACCATATCCAATAGGGTACGATTTCTCCTTCAGATATACCATTCACCGTATGCGTTCTGGAGGAGTCACCGAGAAACAATGCCATGCTCTCTCAAGTATTCATCAAATTCAATACTCAAATATTCACCTCCACGATCTGATCGAAGAGCTTTAATACTCTTTCCTGTTTGATTTTCTACTTCAGATTTAAATTCTTTGAACTTTTCAAAAGATTCATGTTTGTATTTCATCAAATACAAATACCCAAACCTTGATTTATCATCAGTAAAGGTAACAAAATAATGAAAGCCCCCTCTAGCCATTTCTTTAAATGGACCACATACATCACTATGTATTAGCTCCAAAATATTTTCAGCTCTTAGCCCTTGTCCAACAAAGGGTGATCTAGTCATTTTGCCTTGAAGGCAAGATTCACAAGTTGGAGTAGGCTCAGAGCCCAATGAGGATAGAATCCCCATTTTCTCCAATTTTGCAATCCTATCTTCTGCAACATGACATAACCTTAAGTGCCAAATATATTTTGAACTTGAGTTGGTTTTCACCATGGCATTGCATTCATTTAGATTACTATACTCTGGCCAGTGGAAACACTTTCTTACTGGCAATGGAAACACTTTCCTGTTGGCAGTGGAGACACTTTCCTTTGCCTTTATCAGCTTTAGTCTTCCTTTTCTGTTTAGCTATTTTCTTGGAAGGACCAGGAATCTGAGGTTTCTTTTTCTTATTGCCCTTCTTCTTGTTGGACTTTCCAGCAGAAGAAGATGCAACCAAAGCTACCTCTTTTCCTTTATTGCCTGGCATATTCTTTTGGGCAATAACTAGCATGTTGACTAAACCAGCTAAGGTGCATCCCTGTTTAGTCATATGGAAATTTGTCACAAAATTCCCAAAAGACTCAGGAAGGGACTGAAGGATCATATCCGTCTGTAGTTGGAAATCCATGTTGAAGTCAAGATGTTCCAACTGCTCAATCAGCCGAATCATCTTGTGGACATGATCCCCAACATTCTGTCCCTCAGACATCCTCATACGGAATAGCTGTCTAGATATCTCATACCTAGCATTCCTGCTGTGCTCACCATACAACTCTTGTAGGTGAAGGAGGATCTCACTCACACTCTGCATGTTCTCATGTTGCTTTTGTAACTCATTACTCATGGAAGCAAGCATGTAACACTTAGCTCTCATATCATGCTCTTTCCACTTGTCCAAAGTTTCATATTCCTCTTGTGTGGCCTCTGGAGGTAAGGGACCAAGAACATATGAATCTAGAACATATCCTATATGTTCAAGGTTCAGGACAAGTTTCAAATTTCTTAGCCAATCAGACAGATTAGGTCCTGTCAACCTGTTGTGATCAAGTATGCTTGCAAGGATATTGGATGGTGGTGGTTGTTTTGTGCTCATTTTTATCGTAAAATTAAGCTGCAGAAAATAACCGCATTAATTAGTAAATGTATCATGTAATTAACCAAAATGATTATGGTCTTTTAATCAAATTGGTTCTCCCACTAACTTAGCGAATCCTACACTTCCAAAGTAGAAAACGGAAATCCTAGTTGGATGGATTTCTAGTGGGTGATTAATTCTTATAATTCTATTGATCATCCTCAGGTACATCCATTATTGGAATTACAATAAACTATAAGTGAGCAACTCCTTGCCCATCACATCTCATGTGAGGTTCAATCCTTTACCTAGCCCCTAATGCTCAAAATCTCAGGTACATCCATTATTGACTTATCTTGCATTAGTTAAGTTGATCCCATTGAGCCAGTAATTATGCAAATAATTTTAATGTCCTCAGGTACATCCAATATTGGCCACCAAACCATTTACATATTTACAACATCTCATGCTTAACAATTATTCTTAAGAAAATCTCTTAAATTAATTGCATCTCATGCAACTATTTAAAATTTCTTAAAATAATTGCCCCAATGGAGGGCTTATGTTATAATTACTTTAATTATACCATTTCCAACTTAATCATTTGTTTGGAAGATTTTATAGCCATTCTAATTACTATTAAGGAACCATTGTTGCCGCCACCAATGGTGGCTTCACCATGTGTGCCGCCACACCTCATGATCCAACCAGCAATGAATCTCTTGCTCTCATGATCAAACACACAATTAAATTATATAATCAACAATCTAAATGGCAAATATAGTGGCTCTGATACCAATTGAAGGAACGGAAGCGTGAAAAACACAAGATTATACCATTGAATTCAAAAATTTTCACCTAGGGTCACATGCACCATGCAAGATTTTTTTTTATCTATTTGATTTCAATGATAAACAACATATTAAAACTCTTTTAATATGTTTTTGGATCTGTATTTGCCATTTAAGATTTTAAAATTAATCAGATTATTTTAGAACCCTAGATTAAATCAAGAACGATTACACTAACCTCTTGATGTGCTGCAGCGTGTCTGCGCCTTTGAGATTCGTCTTCAGGACACCAGATGTTGTCCCTCTAGCTTGTCCACACCAAGAACACCTATGGCAGCCCTTGAACAGCTTCTAAAGCCTTTTCTATTAATTAGAAATTCAAGTTCTGCCTTTTAAGAGATTAGAGATGTAAACAGGACACTAGAAACAATTTCTAGCGTTTTTAATTCAAGAGATTGATGGCTAATCTCTTTGAATTGATGAGAGATGAAGAGAAATAGCTGGAGAGGCTCAAAGTGGCGTGACAATTGAGAGGAGAGGCTGCTGGTTATGTTTTCTTTTCATAACCACACTTAAATAGCTAGGTTAACACATTAAACCCTAGCCACATGTCACCTTTTGATTAGCTCTAGGTTTAAGTGACCCAATCACATTGTGCCAAGTGTCAAACCTATATTTAATCTTGATTTTAATCATCTTACATGATTAAAAAAACATTTGGCAAGCTTATGTGTTATGCCATGTGTCACCATCTCATGGTGCCACGTGTCACACTGTGAAATGACCAAAATGCCCCTATGTCTTAATTTTGAGTTCTTAACCCAAAATAATTATTTTCTTCTTCTAATTAATTTATATCAAATATAAATTAATTAATTAATCTCTATTAATTAATTTCTCATCAATTAAATTCATATTTAAACACTTTAAATATAAATTTAATTTATACTACACATCCAATAATCTAGATTTGGTTTCAAGTCATGCTAGGGACTTTGCAATTTAATTGCAAACCAAATCTATTTAATTAATCAATTAAACTCTTTAATTAATTAATTAAATCATATTTAAATAGGTGATAACTTGTGTATGTGTGTGACTTACTAGGCTCATCACTAATTGGCAATGAGACATGATATCAACTCTTAATATCATCAGAACTCTTTCTTACCATAAATGATTTCTCTAAATCATTTTATGAACCTCATAGGCCATGGTTAACACCTAGCATAGCATGCCATGGCCACCCAATTAGTAATAAGGTTTACCTTAAATGAACCTATAATCATATGTTACCATGCACTAGAATCTCTCTCACATAAAATCCAAACTCAAGCTGGAGTCATGGTTTATGTCAAACTCCATTTGCTATGAATATTATGTTCTCTTTTAATTCCAGTTCTTGATTAAAAAGATTTTCTCATCAGAAACTCTTTTCTGAATAAATCTATCTGTCCTAGCCAGGAACTTGAAACATCAAGAACAATTAAATGAACATAGGATTTTATCTCTATTTACTTAGAGGAACAGATTCCATCTTGATCAACACCTACCTCCATATATAACTAGTAGGAGCCAACAGATGCCCATATACCCATACACAGTACAAGTATGAAAGCAGTATCAAACTCAAACTACCTATATACAAGATAATCATGCTATCTCGTGTCTAAAGATTATATGCACTGATATGATTTATGACAAAACATTGACAAGAGTAAACTCCATGTGCTTGTCATAAGTGTCACTGGTTCAGCCTACTTATCATTTATAAGTGCCTATCATGTTTGTTATATGGCATGAGACTCACCATTCCATCTTATTTATATCTCATATAAATAACTTGGGAACAAACATGAATACAATCTTTCTGGATAAGTCATGTCCTTATTATGAAGTATCCTCGATTGTGAACCTATTTATGATACTTTATGCTAGAAATATTGTCACTCATATTCTTAACAACTTAAGAATAATATTTCTAACAAAATATCAATGGACCTTTTCTATTACACATAAATATATTATGTAAACGGAAAAGTAGAAATGCCTTTTATTAATAAAAATATGTACAAGATACATACTAAATGATATGCTCTAGGGCATACTACTAACACAATACAGGACACCAAAACTGAAAATTTGAAATTTTACCTAAAGACTTAAAATTCGAGAAAACAACCAAAACCAACAAATTAGGTAACCAAAATTTGTGGTATGTGGGTGAAATTAGAATTTTCATACCTATTAAGCATTAAAAAAGTCAACAAATTGACTTCAATAGTGTCGTGAATAGTTACCCCGAAATACAAATTTTAAAGAACGTCATGTTTAGCATATTAAAGCTAGGTATAAAAAGATTTGAATTTATTTTGGATTTATGATAAGTTGTGATACTGAAACACTGTGAAACTGTGTGTTTCAGTGGAAAAGAAAACTGGAAAAGAACCCGAGGCATCGAGTCAAGGCCAAGAGGCGACTCTATAAGGTTTGTGCACAACATGGAATTTTCTGTAAATTTTCTTCTACAAATTGTTTTTGAATGAATTGTGATATTGAATTGTGACTTAATTGTATTGAAATGTTTATTATGCCTTTGACTTAATTTGTTGAAAGTTTACTTGTATGTATTTGAAATGGCAATAAATGTTTCATAAATTGTTACGATTGTCTTGAAACCACATTGTCATGACCATATATTTGAATACCTCACTAGCACGACTAGTGGGGGAAATTAGTTTCAAATTTTGATTCCTTCTCTGGCTGAAGTGTTGAGGTGTGTGCCAGTAGAAGAAGAAATTGAATGGATATCCATATATTTGAGTTAGCTAGCCTTGTGATGTGACTTCTTATAAGCCTTTGGCTATTGAGATGATTATTGTTTCGAATGGCATGATATAACTATGTGTTTTGATGAAATTTGTTTTGAGACTTTCAAAATGAAATTGTTTGGATTAAAAGCTTGTAAATCATGTTTTGTATTTATTTTTCATATTCAGTTCAGTTTTTGAATAAGTATGATTTAAATTCTGCATAAAGGTTATTTTAGTATGTTGTGCACCACTGACTCATAGTACTCAGCGATGGCTGTTATTGCTGTCGCAGATATAAAGACTAGAGGAGTAGCAGAGTGAGCTGCTGCGGATTGTGGAGCCACCTTCCCTGAAGTTCTATCGGGTATATTTTTGTACTCTGATTGTAATAATTATTTTGATGTATGTAAATGCATGTACATGTAGAACTGGTCATGAGCAGTTGTATAAAGTTTGTCATAATATGAGTTTGGATTTTTCTAATGTAAATTATGGATGGATGAATGTAATTTGTTTTAACTTTATTGAAATATGAATGAAAGTATTTTGTTTTCATTTGAATGAAATTACTTAGTATTATTTTGGATGATATTTGAATTGGAAATTATTGATTTTAATTTTGGAATTTGAGAAATGATGTTAAAATTTGTTGTGGTGGATGTTGAAGTTGTTGAGTTGAGGAGATAAATCATTGGAAGTGTTTTTTTTTTTAGGTATTTGAAGAATTGTTTTATCAAAATACAGACGGCACTCTGCCGAATTTTTTATAAAATATGCGAAAAAATAAAAAAGAAAGGAAAATTTTAACTAGTTTTCAAACTTTAATTAAATGCTTTAATACCTATTAGAAAATGCTCACCACTTTTAAAAAGTAAGAAAATGATTTTAAAATCTCTTGTAGGATACTTAATGAGTTATTAGTAGGTGAAGTTCGGTAGTTCATTAGGTATTCTATGGGATCATGTTATGCCTTACAGAGGGGTAAGGTGTGACAATCTCTCTGTTATAAAATCCCAATTCGAGCTGGAGTCATTGTTTATGTCAAACCCCATTTGCTATGAATATTATGTTCTCTTTTAATTCCAGTTCTTGATTAATTAGATTTTTTTGTCAGAAACTCTTTTCTGACTTGTCACACCCTACCCCTCTGTAAGGCATAACATGATCCCGTTGTATACCTAATGAATTACCAACTCCGTCTACTGATAACCCATTAAATACACTACAAGGGATTTTCAAAACTTTTCTTACTTCTTTTACAGTGGTGAGCACTATTTACAGGTGTTAAAACCTTTTTGTGAACTGAAGTGATAGAACTAACACATTTGACTTATTTGAAATTTCTGTAAAAATTTTGGCAGAGTGCCATGTGTATTTTGGATAAAACAGTTCTTCAGAAAAACCTGTAAAAAAGCACTTCAATATGTATTTGCAAATCTCAACTCCAACATTTTTCTCAACACAACATTTTTCTCAACTCAAATCCGCAGTGATTTTTCAAAGACTGAGATACAAGAAATATAATACAAAACTATTCAAGTAAATGAAATCTCAAATTTACATTTACAATAATTTACATTTAATTACATACCAAAATATTTTACAAGAGTTTCTATACAACTGCTCAAATAATTTACATACATATTATTACATGCATACATCAAAACCTATGTACATGGGTATACCTATGATATTCCTGGAGCTGATCTGAATATATCTTCAAGGAAATTTACTTACTGCTCTATGCTCTTCTTACCTGCGACAGCATACAAAGCTATCACTGAGTGGTGAACTCAGTGGTGCACAACTATAATTTAAAACATAGTACAATATACATTGACAAAATTTACAGTAAATAAATTGGGAATCTGAATACTCATCAAATTTCAAAACTCAAAATATTCGTTTCCAATAATGTAAATCATTTGTATAAATGACTTTGATCACAAAATTTAATTTATCAAATTATGACTAACCATTTAAGTAATTCCAACAAAATCAATTATACATAAACCATAATTGAAATCACAATTCCTTACCATTCAAAAGCCATTTTGTATCTCAAAAATTATTCTTTATCTCACTAACTATACAAGACTAATCCGAAAGGGCCATCTTCGATGTGATTCTAACTCCCTATGGTCGGGGAGGTCGAATCATTGTGCACAGTACCATCACAATAATGAATCTTCCGCAAGGGCCATAACGATAAAATAAACTTAGATCTAACCTCACATCAGAGGAAAATCTAAGCCTGTGCACGTACCATGGTAATCAAAACACAACTAACTCCATTGTCTTCTAAACAAATGAGAGAGACGGGTAATAACCTAGTCAAGCATCTATAGTGAGATATAAAACAATATTACAATCCATTTAGTGAGCATAAATCACAATATAATTCGATTCAAAGTCAATTCTAATATCCAATAATTTTTATGCTCATCACAATTGAAATCATAAATTTGCATTTTTCCATGAAAATTACCATCACAATTCAAAACATGTTCTATCACAATTTTCCAAAACATATTTTGTTCAATCCATAACAATGCTTAATACTTGTGGAAATACCATTTCACAAAGCTAAAATCATACATACTATAGCAATTTCAATAATAATTGAATTAAATCCAATGCCAGTTAAGCATAGTTCATAAGAAAATATGTCATTTAATCATATAAAATATTCAGAACAAAATCAGTTAAAAACTAGTTGTGCACAAACCTCTGATGACTGTCTCTGATCCGACTCGTGTTTCCTTCCCTTTCCCTGAGTCTTTACTAACTGAGAAACACAATTTGAAGTGTTTCAGTACTAAATTAAACTGTCTCTATCGATAATGTTTGACAAATAATTCACTGAAAGCTATTATTTGCTCAATTACCTAATATACCGACCCTCGATGCATTTAAGGTAAATTAGGTTTTGGTGTCCTTAATATGTCACATTCGATAGGGTTTTAGGTTTGGTACACGCTACCAATTTCATTTCTATGTATACTGCGTTTCCTTGCATTTTATTGCAATTTGTCGGATTCCAGGATACTGGTTTAACCTAGCCCGACGGCCTAGTTCCCTCGGTTTTCGGGTTTCGGTCAAAACTACAAACTTGTAGATCTATGTTTTATGGACCGCAGTGCAAAATTTTAGGTCAATCCGAGTTAAGTAGACCAAGTTATGGTCATTATACTATTGCTGGTCAAATGGCATCAATTTAGGTCAATTTTAGGTCAATTTGGTCAACTTTGGTTCGGCCAGTTTTTGAACCCGGACTTTTGCAAGCTTTTTGACTTGCTTCTGGTCATTTCAGGGTTTTGGTGTCTTCATAAGACTTGTAGGTATGGGTCTTAACTATTCATGGTTAAAATTTCAGGTCAATTGGACCTGTTTTGAGTGAGTTATGGCCTAAACACTCACTGCTGCCCAATTGGTCATTTTTCATGTCCTAGTTGTACCTAATCCGAATTGGTCATTTTCTTAGGTCACCTTGCAAGCAGAATTTTGGTATGCTTTCTCAATGAAAGTTGGCACATTTTGTGCCTAGTTCCACCTCCAATTGGTCTCATACCAATTGAGGTTACACATTTAAACTTATTGGCTAAAATGTACACTGCCCTTGGTTACTTTGCTTAACACACATCAATTACACACATTTACCTTGCAATATGTTTACTTCCCTACCAAATCTGTTTTGGTACATTACCAAAACCACATCCCACTTTACATTATCCTCACTTTGGGCAGATTACAATTTTCTTCAATACACCAATTAAAGTTCACATTTACAAAGTCTAAATACAATCACATACACACCTAAACATCACTAATTCTCACATACACTTTACAAAATACTTTCATACACATATCCATCAATCCTTCTATGTCAACATTCTGCCAACACTTCCATGAATACATACATTTATTCAAGTGTCCCCAAGCTGCCGAAATTGTCCTTCAACACCAAGTGTCCTACAATTCATTAAATCCCATTCCAAGTGCAAAAATCACCTTATACATGTGAAGTAATTCACTAGGTTATTAAATCATCACAACCAACATAATTCTCATCAATTATATGTGCAAATACTTCATCAATACATGATTACATGGCTGCCCAAAAATGGATATCTCAATACTCTTCAAACTTAAAAATTTCCTTCACAAAACCAACACCCATAACATGTATGCAAAGTTTATCAAAGAAATCTTCAAAAATGCTAACTTACCTTATGGTTAACCTTGCTTAAACTTCTCAAATTTGGTATCAAACTCTTCCTTGTGATGAGTAGACAAACTTTCATGAAGCCACTTAAGGGATTGGAGTTGAAAATGGGGAGGTTAAGTGAGCTTGCATGAAATGCCCATGGAGTTTTCTCTCACCTTCATTCACGGCAACTTTGGTACAATGGAGAAGATGAAATTTTCTGATGGTGTAATGGAAGTAAACCTGCCCCACTATGTGTTTAATTAATCCTTTAATGGTCCACTAACTCAAAATAATCATATAATAAGCCAAATGTGCATTTATTCCACATTAACCCATGATTTTAGCTATTTGTATTAGGTACCACTAAACTAATTTTTCATTTTATTTTCTAAGTGTAATATTATTTATTTTTAATGGACATTTAGGTCAAAAGACACTTCGGGATGTCAAATGACCATAATGCCCCTGTTCGGGTTGCATTCCCGATTTTTTGGTAACACCGGTTTTTGTCCGTTTTTCGATTTCTCACTTTTCTTTGTCCTAATTATTTAATTTTTCTTTGATCTTTCTAATGATATTTATTCTTCAATAAGGGTCTATTTAAGTCCTAAAAATGTTTTCCAGGGTTCCATGATCAGTATTAGTCAACGGTCCACGCCGTGACTTCCTAAGTGATCACCCATCGCTAGGTTTCCCGGCTCGCTTAACTTGATCACATTTCTTTGCTATTATTTTTCCTTTGTTTTTTTCTTGTATTTTCTTTTCTTGTATTTCATTATTTTATGTCTCCTCACTCATATTGAAGTGTAGTTCTAGGCATCCTAGCTGTCCGGACAGCACTGGTCATCGGAACAGCAGAACGCACTACCGAACTTAGGGGTGTTACAATTCTCCCCCCCTTAAATAAATTTCATCCACGAAATTTTACCTGACATTAGTCTCTGAACAGCTGTGGGTGCTGTCTCCTCATATCCTCTTCACGTTCCCAAGTAGCTTCCTGGCCTGAATGATGGTTCCACAGTACTTTAACCAGGTGTCACCTCATAAGCCAGAATTTCTATGGGTTCTTCCTCATATGAAAGGTCTGGATTTTACCTCAATCTATTCAACTGATAGTACATGAGATGGGTCTGATCTGTACCTCTTTAACATGGACACATGGAAGACACTGTGTATCCTTGCTAACTCTGGAGGTAATGCCAACCGATATGCCAAAGGACCCACTCTTTCCAGAACCTCATATGGTCCAATGAAATGAGGACTCAGTTTCCCCTTTCTGCCAAATCTCATAATTCTCTTCGAAGGAGAAACTTTGAGGAATACCTTATCACCCACTGCATACTCAATATCTCTTCTTTTCAAACCAACATAGGACTTCTGACAGTCTGATGCAGCCTTGAGTCTATCTCTAATCAATCTGATCTTTTCCTCTGTCTGCTGAACAATTTCTGGCCCAATCATCTTCCTTTCACCAACTTCATACCAACATAAGGAAGTTCTGCACTTTCTGCCATACAAAGCTTCATATGGAGGCATCCCAATACTTGATTGGTAGCTGTTGTTATAAGCAAACTCAATCAAAGGCAAGTGTGTATCCCAACTACTTTCAAACTCAATCACACAAGCCCGTAGCATATCCTCCAATATCTGAATAACCTTTTCAGGTTGGCCATCTGTCTGTGGGTGGAATGCTGTGCTGAAGTTCAATCTAGTTCCTAGGGCTCTCTGAAGACTACCCCAGAATCTAGAAGTGAACCTAGGATCCCTGTCAGATGCAATTGATACTGGCACTCCATGCAATTTTACAATCTCATATATGTACAATCTGGCCAATCTTTCCAGGCTATAGTCCATCCGAACTGGCAAAAAGTGAGCAGACTTGGTTAGTCTGTCAATTATAACCTGTAATAGATCATGACTATGTTAGTAGTATGCCCTAGAGCATATCATTTAGTATGTATCTTGTACATATTTTATTAATAAAAGGCATTTCCACTTTTCTGTTTACATAATATATTTATGTGTAATAGAAAAGGTCCATTGATATTTTGTTAGAAATATTATTCTTAAGTTGTTAAGAATATGAGTGACAATATTTCTAGCACAAAGTATCATAAATAGGTTCACAATCGAGGATACTTCATAATAAGGACATGACTTATCCAGAAAGATTGTATTCATGTTTGTTCCCAAGTTATTTATATGAGATATAAATAAGATGGAATGGTGAGTCTCATGCCATATAACAAACATGATAGGCACTTATAAATGATAAGTAGGCCGAACCAGTGACACTTATGACAAGCACATGGAGTTTACTCTTGTCAATGTTTTGTCATAAATCATATCAGGGCATATAATCTTTAGACCTGAGATAGCACAGTTATCTTGTATATAGGTAGTTTGAGTTTGATACTGCTTTCATACTTGTACTATGTATGGGTATATGGGCATGTGTTGGCTCCTACTAGTTATATATGGAGGTAGGTGTTGATCAAGATGGAATCTGTTCCTCTAAGTAAATAGAGTTAAAATCCTATGTTCATTTAATTGTTCTTGATGTTTCAAGTTCTGGCCAGACAGATAGATTTATTCGTAAAAGAGTTTCGATGAGAAAAATCTTTTAATCAAGAACTGGAATTAAAAGAGAACATAATATTCATAGCAAATGGAGTTTGACATAAACCATGACTCAAATTGAGTTGGGATTTTGTAATGAGAGATTCTAGTGCATGGTAACATATGATTATAGGTTCATTTAAGGTAAACCTTATTACTAATTGGGTGGCCATGGCATACTATGCTAGGTGTTAACCATGGTCTATGAGGTTCATAAAATGATTTAGAGAAATCATTTATGGTAAGAAAGAGTTCGATGATATTAAGAGTTGATATCATGTCTCATTGCCAATTAGTGATGAGCCTAGTAAGTCACACACATACACAAGTTATCACCTATTTAAATATGATTTAATTAATTAATTAAAGAGTTTAATTGATTAATTAAATAGATTTGGTTTGCAATTAAATTGCAAAGTCCCTAGCATGACTTGAAACCAAATCTAGATTATTGGATGTGTAGTATAAATTAAATTTATATTTAAAGTGTTTAAATATGAATTTAATTGATGAGAAATTAATTAATAGAGATTAATTAATTAATTTATATTTGATATAAATTAATTAGAAGAAGAAAATAATTATTTTGGGTTAAGAACTCAAAATTAAGACACAGGGGCATTTTGGTCATTTTGCAGTGTGACACGTGGCACCATGAGATGGTGACACATGGCATAACACATAAGCTTGCCAAATATTTTTAATCATGTAAGATGATTAAAATCAAGATTAAATATAGGTTTGACACTTGGCACAATGTGATTGGGTCACTTAAACCTAGAGCTAATCAAAAGGTGACATGTGGCTAGGGTTTAATGTGTTAACCTAGCTATTTAAGTGTGGTTATGAAAAGAAAACATAACCAGCAGCCTCTCCTCTCATATGTCACGCCACTTTGAGCCTCTCCAACTATTTCTCTTCATCTTTCATCAATTCAAAGAGATTAGCCATCAATCTCTTGAATTAAGAACGCTAGAAATTGTTTCTAGTGTCCTGTTTACATCTCTAATCTCTTAAAAGGCAGAACTTGAATTTCTAATTAATAGAAAAGGCTTTAGAAGCTGTTCAAGGGCTGCCATAGGTGTTCTTGGTGTGGACAAGCTAGAGGGACAACATCTGGTATCCTGAAGACGAATCTCAAAGGCGCAGACACGCTGCAGCACATCAAGAGGTTAGTGTAATCGTTCTTGATTTAATCTAGGGTTCTAAAATTAATCTGATTAATTTTAAAATCTTAAATGGCAAATACAGATCCAAAAACATATTAAAAGAGTTTTAATATGTTGTTTATCATTGAAATCAAATAGATAAAAATAAATCTTGCATGGTGCATGTGACCCTAGGTGAAAATTTTTGAATTCAATGGTATAATCTTGTGTTTTTCATGCTTCCGTTCCTTCAATTGGTATCAGAGCCACTATATTTGCCATTTAGATTGTTGATTATATGATTTAATTGTGTGATTTGATCATAAGATGATTGATTCATTGCTGGTTGGATTAAGAGGTGTGGCGTCACACATGGTGAAGCCACCAATGGTGGCGGCAACAATGGTTCCTTGGGTGGTTCAAGGTTTGGCTTTTAATTCTGCAATTGTTGTATGATCTAAGGCCTATTATTTGACTAATTAAAGTGTTTAATTAGTTGTTTTAATCACACAATTAAATTATGATTCAAATCAGAATTTTAAAAATTGTTTGAATGTGATTCAAATCTGAATTTTAAAAGTTGTTTGAATGTGATTCAAATCTGAATTTTTAAAGTTGTTTGAATCATATTTAAATCTGATTTTTTAAAATTGATTCAATAAAATTCAGATCTGATTTTTTAAGAAATATTTGAATGTGATTCAAATCTGATTTTTTTAAAAATGTTTGAATGTGATTCAAATCTGAATTTTTGAAGTTGTTTGAATGTGATTCAAATCTGAATTTTTAAATTTGTTTGAATGAGATTCAAATCTGAATTTTTAAATTTATTTGAATCATATTCAAATCTGGATTTTTAAGTTGAATATGAGATATTCAATTTAATTTAAGTATGTATGTTTTATTTAATTGTTAAATAGTGATATGCATGATGGATGATCATGGACTATAAAAGACCAATGTGATTGGATTTATTTCTTTTATGTTTCTTTGGGATTGTAAATTAATTAATTTATTTTAATTTATTTTGGGCATGTATTATTAAGTTTATAATATTTTTGGGTTGTAATTTCATTTATTTAAGTTCTTGTAAATTCGCCTTGGTATGCCAAGGATTACTATGTAATATTGGATTGCAAGAAGTTCAAGGAGGTCAAGAGCATTGGTGGGACCAGTGGGAGGAATTCAATATCAAGTGTTGATTATGTACTCCTTCAGCAACTCTTATAAAATGAATGAATGAAATGCACCTAGGAATGCCCTGATTCAATTCTTGGTGGCTCAGAATTGAATCCCTTAGAAAGTCCATGATCATACCATATTTACTGCTTATCCATGAATGCATGAGATGTATGGGAATGTATGCAATTATATGATATATGCATGCTAAATGGATAATGTGCAAAGTGAGACCTTAATAGTAATTAGGATGGCTATAAAATCTTCCAAACAAATGATTAAGTTGGAAATGGTATAATTAAAGTAATTATAACATAAGCCCTCCATTGGGGCAATTATTTTAAGGAATTTTAAATAGTTGCATGAGATGCAATTAATTTAAGAGATTTTCTTAATAATAATTGTCACACCCTACCCCTCTGTAAGGCATAACATGATCCCGTAGTATACCTAATGAATTACCAACTCCGTCTACTGATAATCCATTAAATACACTACAAGGGATTTTAGAAACTTTTCTTCTTTTACAGTGGTGAGCACTATTTACAGGTGTGAAAGACTTTGGTGAACTGAAGTGAAACAACTAACTCATTTGATTTATTTGGAGTATCTGTAAAAATTTTGGCAAGGTGCCATTTGTATTTTGGACAAAACAGTTCTTCAGAAAACCTGTAAAAAGCACTTCAATATATTTTCAAATCTCAACTCCAACATTTTTATCAACACAACACATTTCTCAAGTCAAATCCACAGTGATTTTCAAAGACTAAGATACAAAAATATAACACAATTTTTACAAGCCAAATAACTCATAATTATTTTACAACTTTATTGTACAACTTAAATTTACAACTGCTCAAAACCAAGAACAAAATATACATACAGTGAATATACATTACAATACAAAATGCCACATATGGTATACTCACTATACCCAAAATCTCTCATTGGGTACTAGCGACCTAGTCTGCCGCCTGTCTATCTCTCTACTGCGACAAAGAATAAAGCTATCATTTGAGACAATGTCTCGATGGTGCACAACATTAACCAAATACAATTTTAAATCACAATTCATAAATCATATCATTAGTGGATACTTAAAACCATAGTTGATTTCAAGACAATGAATGTCATAAGGAATTTAAACTCCAATTCACAAATTATCAAAATTCATAATAACACAATTTAGTCAAATAGCTTAAGAATACCGTATTGCCAATTCATACACAAATTTATAAAATTATGAATAACATGCTTTTTCCAATCAATGACACAATTTGATCAAATAATGAATAATATCGTTTTGCAAATCAATAACACAATTCGATCAAATAATTGAATAATATCGTTTTGCAAATCAATAACACCATTCGATCAAATAACTGGAGAATACAGTGTTGCCAATCAATATCACAATTTAAGTCATGACACAATTTTTCCGTACATGCCGTGTTGTACACCATGATAAGACATACTCACCCTAATAATCGAAATCAATGAGGGAGGAAGCTAGCTATCTAATGAGTACTCATCCATACTCACCTCAGACTAGGAAGTCAAAGAGGGAGGAACATAATCATACTCACCCTGCATCGATAAGTCAAAGAGGAGGAATAATACCACTCTCCCCAGTAATTGATGAGGAACATAGTATCGGTGTCATGCCAATTGTGAGTCAAACCAATTCCAAACATTTTATTCAAATGATCCGTAAGAATCCAATAAATTTCCAAAGTTATAATTTCATTCACAAAATGGCAACACAATTCGTAATTCACTTCAATTTCCACAAAACCATTTCTGATTGCTTTTCAATCAATAAGTATCCATCAATATCATTCAAACAATTTTTCACAGTTTCAAACCATTCACAATGTTTTTCAATCAATAAGTGTCCACCAAACACATTTCCACAATTTAAAACAATAATATACAAGTAGTCATAATTTATTTCAATTGAAAATAATTCAAAAGAAATAGTTGTTGTGCACAAACACAATTTAAAACAATAATATACAAATAGTCAATATTTATTTCAATTGAAAATTCAAGAGAAATAGTTGTTGTGCACAAACCTCTGATATTTGTCTCCTGGTTTTGACTCAGTATTTCTTTCCCTTTTGCTGAGTCCTTGTTAACTGAGAAACACAATTTGAAGTTTTTCAGTGCTAATTTAATTTGCCTCTAACGATGGTGTTTAGTAAATAATGCAATCGAACTCAATTATTCACTTAATCACCTAATATACCGACCTCGCTATGCGTTATAGGTAAATTAGGTTTTAGTGTCGTTAATATGTCACATTCGATAGGGTTTTAGGTTTGGTACGTTTTGCCAAACTCGTTTCCTTGTTTAGTGCATTTTAATGCAACTTGCTGGATTTCGGGATACTGGTTTGACCTAGCCGGACGGCCTAGTTCCCTCAGTTTTCGGGCTTCGGTCAAAACTACAAACTTGTAGATCTATGTCTTATTGCACGCGAGACAAAATTTTAGGTCAATCCGAGTTAAGTAGACCAAGTTATGGTCATTACACTATTGCTGGTCAAATGGTATCAATTTAGGTCAATTTTTGGTCAATTTGGTCAACTCTGGTTCGGCCAGTTTTTGGACCCGAACTTGTGCAAGCTTTTTGACTTGCTTATGGTCATTTCTGGGCTTTGGTATCTTCATAAGACTTGTAGGTATGGGTCTTAACTATTCTTGGTCAAAATTTCAGGTCAATTGGACCTGGTTTGAGTGAGTTATGGCCTAAACACTCACTGCTGCCCAATTGGTCATTTTTTTAGGTCACCTTGCAAGCAGAATTTTGGCATGGTTTCTCAATGAAAGTTGGCACATTTTGTGCCTAGTTTTACCTCAAATTGGTCTCATACCAATTGAGGTTACACATTCAAGGTTATAGGCTAAAATATACACTGCCCTCAATATGCAATTCACATCCCAACTTCAAACACACACTTACCTTTGCAAGGTTTACTTCCATACCCTACCAAACTGTTTTGGCACATTACCAACAACATTTTCTACATAACATTAGCATTATTTTGGGCAGATTCCAATCACCCTCAACACACCAAATATCATTCACAATTACAATTTCTAAGTACCATTACAAACACACCTAAACATTACAAACTTTACATACACTTTACAATGTAAATTGACATACATATCATCAATCCTTCTAGGTCAATATGCTGCCAATACTTCCATCAATACATACAATTATTCAAGGGTCCCCAAGCTGCGAAAACCTTCTTCAACATCAAAGTGCCCTACAATTTACCAATTCCCATCCAAGTGCATAAATCACCATATATATGTGAAATAATCCTCTAGGATATTAAATCACCATGATCAACATTATTTCTCATCAATTATATGCATAAATATCTCATCAAAAACGTGACTCCATGGCTGTCCAAAATGAAAACAACAATAACTCTTCAAACTCAAAATTTTCCTTCACAAAACCAACACCCATAACATGCACACAAAACTTAACAAAGCTATCTTCAAAATTATGGACTTACCTTATGCTTGGAGCTTGTTAAACCTTGCTTAAACTTCTCAAATTTAGTATCAAACTCTTCCTTGTGATGAGTAGACAAAGTTTCATGAAGGAACCCAAGTGAATGGAGTTGAAATGGAGGGATGGATCAAGCTTGCATGAAAATGTCCATGGAGTTTCCTCTCCCTTCATTCACGGCAACTTTGGTACAATTGAGAAGATGAAGTTTCTGTCTTGGATAATGGATGTACACCTGCCCCACTATGTCTTTAGTTTATTCCTTTAGTGGCCCACTCACATTATTTAACCATATTATAAGTTTAATGTGTTATTTACACCATTTCCACTCCATTTTTGGCTATTTATTTTAGGTACCACTAAACAAATTTTTCATTTCATTTTCTAAGTGTAATATTATTTATTTTTAATGGAAATTTAGGTCAAAAGACAATTCGGGATGTCAAATGACCATAATGCCCTGTTCGTGGCATTCCCAATTTTTCGAGAACACCGTATTTTGTCTGTTTTTCGATTTCTCACTTTTCTTTGTACTAATTATTTAATTTTTCTTTGATCTTTCTAATGATATTTATTCTTCAATAAGGGTCTATTTAAGTCTTAAAAATGTTTTCCAGGGTTCCCCGCAGTCCAGGGCTAGTCAATGGTCCACTCCGTGACTTCCCGGTGCGGTCACCCATCGCTAGGTTTCCCGGCTCACTTATTCGGTTACATTTCTTTGCTATGATTTTTCCTTTGTTTTTCTTGTATTTTCTTTTTTTGTATTTCATTATTTATGTCTCCTCTCTCATAACAAGGTGTGGTTCTAGGCATCCTAGCTGTCCGGACAGCACTGGTCACCGGAACAGCAGAACGCACTACCGAACTTAGGGGTGTTACAATTCTCCCCCCCTTAAATAAATTTCGTCCACGAAATTTTTACCCAGTAGCCATCTTACAATAGTCATACGTTTATTTCTCCTTTCTATATGATCGTAAGGCTTTTAACAATCTAATACAATGTTTAATTTGTTTGGATAACACCAATCTCCTCTTACTATTATGCTGTCTAATATTTTGGTTCACGTTGCTCCTTGAATGACCCTTGAGGTCATGTTAGAATCATTCATCAGTCATTGGTCCTCTGACCATTCTAGTCCATAGTCTTCCTCACATTTGTAATATTTCTTTGTTACACATGAATCAACTGTTCAATTCTCTACTTTCATAACTCTTTTTATCTCAATATTCTATAACTTACTTCCTTTGTACCGAACTATAACCTTTCGATATTTTAACTTTTGAGTTTTAGATCCCTAAGTAGGATTTTCAAACTTATTTTTAACAATTAAATTCTGTCATGGCATAACTATACCAAAACAGATGCCGTTGGCAACTATTCTTATCTAGGTGTACTATCGGGTAGTGCGTAGCTCTACACAATAATCTCAAGTCAGTATTGTAATCTGCGACTACAAAGATAAACATCAAGAACATTGCATAGTTACTACGATACATCCCAATAGATCAAACTTTGTTATCTTTTATTCTTTTTGAATTCACCGATATTCGAATCTTATTCGATTACAATATCCATTAGCAATTTCTAACAAGAACCTCCTTGCCCTCATCTAGAGCAATTCCATTCTTGCATCTTACATTTACGTCCTCTTGCTTTACATTAAGTAGGCTCGCCAATTAGCTTATAATTTTATGGTGTGTCACAAATACTTTTCACGATAAACTCTTCCAAAACTAATTTCACTTGTTATCACAATCCTTATCCTAAAGGACTAGTCACTAATGCATCAAAATTTATTTCCACGACCTCTGTACAATAATACAAGGAGATTTCCTCCGTTAGTGCATATTTATAATGTAATGTACTGTATGTATCAAACATTTGAGCAGATTGTAGTTACCGACATAAAGATTTCAAATTCACAATAAATTTACTTTAAAACCATTGCTCGATACCACTAAAACATGTCACACCCTACCCTCTGTAAGGCATAACATGATCCCGTAGTATACCTAATGAATTACCAACTCCGCTTCATCGATAATCCATTAAATACACTACAAGGGATTTTAAAACTTTTCTTCT
This sequence comes from Hevea brasiliensis, assembly GCF_030052815.1. Lineage (NCBI taxonomy): Eukaryota > Viridiplantae > Streptophyta > Magnoliopsida > Malpighiales > Euphorbiaceae > Hevea > Hevea brasiliensis. The sequence continues at coordinate 55,003,978 of NC_079499.1, forward strand.
TTTACGTGGTGAGCACTATTTACAGTGTGAAAGACTTTGGTGAATCAAGTGAAACAACTAACTCATTTGATTTATTTGGAGTATTCAGAAAAATTTTGGCAAGGTGCCATTTGTATTTTGGACAAAGCAGTTCTTGAAAACTCAGAAAAGCACTTCAATATATTTTCAAATCTCAACTCCAACATTTTTATCAACACAACACATTTCTCAAGTCAAATCCACGGTGATTTTCAAAGACTAAGATACAAAAATATAACACAATTTTTACAAGCCAAATAACTCATAATTATTTTACAACTTTATTGTACAACTTAAATTTACAATCGCTCAAAACCAAGAACAAAATATACATACGGTGAATATACATTACAATACAAAATGCCACATATGGTATACTCACTATACCCAAAATCTCTCATTGGCGGTACTAGCGACCTAGTCTCACGCCTGTCTATCTCTCTACTCACGATAAAGAATAAAGCTATCATTTGAGACAATGTCTCAGTGGTGCACAACATTAACCAAATACAATTTTAAATCACAATTCATAAATCATATCATTAGTGGATACTTAAAACCATAGTTGATTTCAAGACAATGAATGTCATAAGGAATTTAAACTCCAATTCACAAATTATCAAAATTCATAATAACACAATTTAGTCAAATAGCTTAAGAATACCGTATTGCCAATTCATACACAATTTGATCAAATTACTGAATAACACAGTTTTTTCCAATCAATGACACAATTTGATCAAATAACTGAATAATATCGTTTTGCAAATCAATAACACAATTCGATTAAATAATTGAATAATATCGTTTTGCAAATCAATAACACCATTCGATCAAATAACTGGAGAATACAGTGTTGCCAATCAATATCACAATTTAAGTCATGACACAATTTTTCCGTACATGCCGTGTTGTACACCATGATAAGACATACTCACCCTAATAATCGAAATCAATGAGGGAGGAAGCTAGCTATCTAATGAGTACTCATCCATACTCACCTCAGACTAGGAAGTCAAAGAGGGAGGAACATAATCATACTCACCCTGCATCGATAAGTCAAAGAGGGAGGAATAATCACACTCACCCCATTAATGGAGGAGGAACATAGTATCGGTGTCATGCCAATTGTGAGTCAAACCAATTCCAAACATTTTATTCAAATGATCCGTAAGAATCCAATAAATTTCCAAAGTTATAATTTCATTCACAAAATGGCAACACAATTCGTAATTCACTTCAATTTCCACAAAAACCATTTACAGTGCTTTTCAATCAATAAGTATCCATCAATATCATTCAAACAATTTTTCACAGTTTCAAACCATTCACAATGTTTTTCAATCAATAAGTGTCCACCAAACACATTTCCACAATTTAAAACAATAATATACAAGTAGTCATAATTTATTTCAATTGAAAATAATTCAAAAGAAATAGTTGTTGTGCACAAACACAATTTAAAACAATAATATACAAATAGTCAATATTTATTTCAATTGAAAATTCAAGAGAAATAGTTGTTGTGCACAAACCTCCGATATTTGTCTCCTGGTTTTGACTCAGTATTTCTTTCCCTTTTCGAGTCCTTGTTAATCGAGAAACACAATTTGAAGTTTTTCGCTAATTTAATTTGCCTCTAACGATGGTGTTTAGTAAATAATGCATCGAACTCAATTATTCACTTAATCACCTAATATACCGACCCTCGCTATGCGTTTTAGGTAAATTAGGTTTTAGTGTCGTTAATATGTCACATTCGATAGGGTTTTAGGTTTGGTACGTTTTGCCAAACTCGTTTCCTTGTTTAGTGCATTTTAATGCAACTTGTCGGATTTCGATACTGGTTTGACCTAGCCGACGGCCTAGTTCCCTCAGTTTTCGGCTTCGGTCAAAACTACAAACTTGTAGATCTATGTCTTATTGCACGCGGACAAAATTTTAGGTCAATCCGAGTTAAGTAGACCAAGTTATGGTCATTACACTATTGCTGGTCAAATGGTATCAATTTAGGTCAATTTTTGGTCAATTTGGTCAACTCTGGTTCGGCCAGTTTTTGGACCCGAACTTGTGCAAGCTTTTTGACTTGCTTATGGTCATTTCTGGGCTTTGGTATCTTCATAAGACTTGTAGGTATGGGTCTTAACTATTCTTGGTCAAAATTTCAGGTCAATTGGACCTGGTTTGAGTGAGTTATGGCCTAAACACTCACTGCTGCCCAATTGGTCATTTTTTTAGGTCACCTTGCAAGCAGAATTTTGGCATGGTTTCTCAATGAAAGTTGGCACATTTTGTGCCTAGTTTCACCTCAAATTGGTCTCATACCAATTGAGGTTACACATTCAAGGTTATAGGCTAAAATATACACTGCCCTCAATATGCAATTCACATCCCAACTTCAAACACACACTTACCTTTGCAAGGTTTACTTCCATACCCTACCAAACTGTTTTGGCACATTACCAACAACATTTTCTACATAACATTAGCATTATTTTGGGCAGATTCCAATCACCCTCAACACACCAAATATCATTCACAATTACAATTTCTAAGTACCATTACAAACACACCTAAACATTACAAACTTTACATACACTTTACAATGTAAATTGACATACATATCATCAATCCTTCTAGGTCAATATGCTGCCAATACTTCCATCAATACATACAATTATTCAAGGGTCCCCAAGCTGCCGAAAACCTTCTTCAACATCAAAGTGCCCTACAATTTACCAATTCCCATCCAAGTGCATAAATCACCATATATATGTGAAATAATCCTCTAGGATATTAAATCACCATGATCAACATTATTTCTCATCAATTATATGCATAAATATCTCATCAAAAACGTGACTCCATGGCTGTCCAAAATGAAAACAACAATAACTCTTCAAACTCAAAATTTTCCTTCACAAAACCAACACCCATAACATGCACACAAAACTTAACAAAGCTATCTTCAAAATTATGGACTTACCTTATGCTTGGAGCTTGTTAAACCTTGCTTAAACTTCTCAAATTTAGTATCAAACTCTTCCTTGTGATGAGTAGACAAAGTTTCATGAAGGAACCCAAGTGAATGGAGTTGAAATGGAGGGATGGATCAAGCTTGCATGAAAATGTCCATGGAGTTTCCTCTCCCTTCATTCACGGCAACTTTGGTACAATTGAGAAGATGAAGTTTCTGTCTTGGATAATGGATGTACACCTGCCCCACTATGTCTTTAGTTTATTCCTTTAGTGGCCCACTCACATTATTTAACCATATTATAAGTTTAATGTGTTATTTACACCATTTCCACTCCATTTTTGGCTATTTATTTTAGGTACCACTAAACAAATTTTTCATTTCATTTTCTAAGTGTAATATTATTTATTTTTAATGGAAATTTAGGTCAAAAGACAATTCGGGATGTCAAATGACCATAATGCCCCTGTTCGGGTGGCATTCCCAATTTTTCTAGAACACCGTCTATTGTCTGATTTTCGATGTCTCACATGTCTTTGTACTAATTATTTAAATTTTCTTTGATCTTTCTAATGATATTTATTCTTCAATAAGGGTCTATTTAAGTCTTAAAAATGTTTTCCGTGGTTCCCGCAAATCCGTAGCTAGTCAATGGTCCACTCCGTGACTTCCCGGTGCGGTCACCCATCGCTAGGTTTCCCGGCTCACTTATTCGGTTACATTTCTTTGCTATGATTTTTCCTTTGTTTTTCTTGTATTTTCTTTTTTTGTATTTCATTATTTATGTCTCCTCTCTCATAACAAGGTGTGGTTCTAGGCATCCTAGCTGTCCGGACAGCACTGGTCACCGGAACAGCAGAACGCACTACCGAACTTAGGGGTGTTACAATAATTGTTAAGCATGAGATGTTGTAAATATGTAAATGGTTTAGTGGCCAATATTGGATGTACCTGAGGACATTAAAATTATTTGCATAATTACTGGCTCAATGGGATCAACTTAACTAATGCAAGATAAGTCAATAATGGATGTACCTGAGATTTTGAGCATTAGGGGCTAGGTAAAGGATTGAACCTCACATGAGATGTGATGGGCAAAGAGTTGCTCACTTATAGTTTATTGTAATTCCAATAATGGATGTACCTGAGGATGATCAATAGAATTTTAAGAATTCAATCACCCACTAGAAATCCATCCAACTAGGATTTCCGTTTTCTACTTTGGAAGTGTAGGATTCGCTAAGTTAGTGGGAGGACCAATTTGATTAAAAGACCATAATCATATTTGGTTAATTACATGATACATTTACTAATTAATCTGGTTATTTCGCAATTAATTTTCGATAATAATGAGCACGTAACAACCACCACCATCCAATATCCTTGCAAGCATACTTGATCGCAATAGGTTGACAGACCTAATCATGCGATTGGCTAAGAAATTTGTAACTTGTCCTGAACCTTGAACATATAGGATATGTTCTAGATTCAAATGTTCCTGGTCCCTTACCTCCAGAGGCCACACAAGAGGAACATGAAACTTTGGACAAGTGGAAGGAGCATGATATGAGAGCTAAGTGTTACATGCTTGCTTCTATGAGTAATGAGTTCCAGACGCAACATGAGAACATGCAGAGTGCGAGTGAGATCCTCCTTCACCTACAAGAGTTGTATGGTGAGCACAAAGAGAATGCTAGGTATGAGATATCTAGACACTATTCCGTATGAGGATGTGTGAGGGATGTAATGTTGGGGATCATGTCCACAAGATGATTGGTGATTGAGCGGTTGGAACATCTTGACTTCAACATGGATTTCCAACTACAAACGGATTTGATCCTTGATCCCTTCACGAGTCTTTTGGGAATTTTGTGACAAATTTCCATATGACTAAACAGAATGCACCTTAGTGAATTACTCAACATGCTGGTTATTGCCCAAAAGAATATGCCAGGCAATAAAGGAAAAGAGGTAGCTTTGGTTGCATCTTCTTCTGCTGGAAAGTCCAACAAGAAGAAAGGCAATAAGAAAAAGAAACCTCAGATTCCTGGTCCTTCCAAGAAAATAGCTAAACAGAAAAGGAAGATTAAAGCTGATAAAGGCATAGGAAAGTGTTTCCATTGCCAGTAAGAAAGTGTTTCCACTGGCCAGAGTATAGCAATCTGAATGAATGCAATGCCATGGTGAAAACCAACTCAAGTTCAAAATATATTTGGCGCTTAAGGTTATGTCATGTTGCAGAAGATAGGATTGCAAAACTGGAGAAAATGGGGATTCTATCCTCATTGGGCTCTGAGCCTACTCCAACTTGTGAATCTTGCCTTCAGGGTAAAATGACTAGATCATCCTTTGTTGGACAGGGGCTAAAAGCTGAAAATATTTTGGAACTAATACATAGTGATGTATGTGGTCCGTTTAAAGAAATGGCTAGAGGGGGCTTTCATTATTTTATTACCTTTACTGATGATAAATCAAGGTTTGGGTATTTGTATTTGATGAAATACAAACATGAATCTTTTGAAAAGTTCAAAGAATTTAAATCTGAAGTAGAAAATCAAACAGGAAAGAATATTAAAGCTCTTCGATCATATCGTAGAGGTGAATATTTGAGTACTGAATTTGATGAATACTTGAGAGAGCATAGCATTGTTTCTCGGTGACTCCTCCGAGAACGCCATACGGTGAATGGTGTATCTGAAAGGAGAAATCGTACCCTATTGGATATGATACGTAGTATGATGAGCTATACTGATATGCCAATCTCCTTTTGGGGATTTGCATTAGAATCAGCTTTATATATTCTGAATAGGATTCCATCAAAATCAGTTTCTTCCACACCTTATGAGATATGGCATGGAAGAAAACCAAGTCTTAAGCATGTTAAGATTTGGGGTTGTCCAGCTTATATCAAAAAGCTGAACACTGATAAATTGGAGACCAGATCAGAAAGAGGTCGATTTGTTGGATATCCAAAAGATAGTTTTGGATATTATTTTTATTTGCCTACTTCACAAAAGGTTGTGATAAGTAGAGATGCCACATTTCTTGAACAACAGTATGTTCAAGAAGGAGGCAAAGGAAGGCAAATAGAGTTAGAATTGGAGAATTCTGACCAACTAACAGATAAGATGGATATAGATCCATCTAGTCAACCTATACCCATTGATGAAACATCTACAGCTGTTCCTCGTAGAACAACTGTGGTATCTCACCCACCGGTGAGATATGGTTTTCTTCATGAAGAAGAACAAGAGTTGTCTACTCATGAAGAAGTAGATCATGGAGATGATCCACTTACCTATGAAGAAGCTATATCAGATATAGACTCTTCAAAATGGATTGATGCTATGAAATCCGAGATTGATTCCATGTATAAGAATCAAGTTTGGGATCTTGTTGACCCACCTAAAGGTATTGTACCTATAGGGAACAAATGGGTTTTCAAGAAGAAAATTGGTTCTGATGGAAAGGTAGAGACCTATAAGGCAAGGCTAGTAGCGAAAGGGTTTCGCCAAAGGCAAGGAATAGACTATGAGGAGACTTTCTGCTTTGTTGCCATGCTTAAATCAATTAGGATTTTATTAGCAATAGTGCATACTATGATTATGAGATTTGGCGGATGGATGTCAAAGCGACTTTTCTCAATGGATACATTGAAGAAAACATTTTCATGGAACAACCTAAGGGATTTGAATCCCAAGATGGTTCCAAGGTATGCAAGCTAAAGCGATCCATTTATGGGTTGAAACAAGCTGTGAGGAGTTGGAACATCCGTTTTGATGAAGCCATTAAATCCTTTGGTTTTATCAAAAATGAGGATGAGCCATGTGTATATAAGAAGGTTAGTGACAGTGCTATCACTTTCCTTGTCTTATATGTGGATGACATACTGTTGATAGGTAATGACACAGGTATGTTGACGACTATAAAGGTATGGTTGTCAAATACATTCTCCATGAAAGACTTAGGGGAGGCAACCTATATTCTTGGGATTCGCATCTATAGAGATAGAGCGAAAAGAATAATTGGTTTATCCCAAAGTCTATACTTGGAAAAGGTGTTAAAGAGGTTTAACATGCTTGATTCCAAGAGAGGATTGTTACCAGTGAGACATGGTATTCATCTTTCAAAAGAGATGTCTCCAAAGACACCTGAAGAAAGAGATAAGATGGCCAAGATTCCATATGCTTCGGCTATTGGAAGTTTAATGTATGCAATGTTGTGTACTAGGCCGGATATCGCATATCTTTAGTTTGACTAGCGGTATCAATCCAATCCAGGTTTGGAACCTTTGGATAGTCATCAAGAATATTCTTAAGTACTTAAGAAGAACTAAGGATTTATTCTTGATTTATGGAGGTGGAGACTTGCAATTGGATGGTTATACTGATTCTGATTTCCAATCAGATATCGATGATAGAAAGTCTACCTCTGGATATGTGTTCATTTGTAATGGAGGTGCGATCGGTTGGAAGAGTTCCAAAGCGAGCACATTGCAGATTCCACTCATCGAGGTCGAGTATATTCTTTGCATCGATCTTTGCAAAAGAAGTCGTTTGGATAAAGAAGTTCGTGATGTAACTTACAGTAGTTCCTTCCATTGAGTCGCAGTTCCACTACACCGTGACAATAATGGAGCGATCATCTGAGCTAAGGAACTAAGGTCTCACCCAAAATCCAAACACATAGAAAGGCACTACCACATTATCAGAGATATAGTTGGGCAAGGCGATATAGCCATGCAGAAAATAGCATCAGCTGAAAATCCAGCTGATCCATTCACTAAGCCTATGTCACAGACTCAGTTAGACCGACATATAGGTCTAAGATATTGTAATGAATGGCTCTAGTGCTAGTGGGAGATTGTTAGTAGTATGCCCTAGAGCATATCATTTAGTATGTATCTTGTACATATTTTATTAATAAAAGGCATTTCCACTTTTCTGTTTACATAATATATTTATGTGTAATAGAAAAGGTCCATTGATATTTTGTTAGAAATATTATTCTTAAGTTGTTAAGAATATGAGTGACAATATTTCTAGCACAAAGTATCATAAATAGGTTCACAATCGAGGATACTTCATAATAAGGACATGACTTATCCAGAAAGATTGTATTCATGTTTGTTCCCAAGTTATTTATATGAGATATAAATAAGATGGAATGGTGAGTCTCATGCCATATAACAAACATGATAGGCACTTATAAATGATAAGTAGGCCGAACCAGTGACACTTATGACAAGCACATGGAGTTTACTCTTGTCAATGTTTTGTCATAAATCATATCGATTGCATATAATCTTTAGACTGAGATAGCACGATTATCTTGTATATAGGTAGTTTGAGTTTGATACTGCTTTCATACTTGTACTATGTATGGGTATATGGGCATGTGTTGGCTCCTACTAGTTATATATGGAGGTAGGTGTTGATCAAGATGGAATCTGTTCCTCTAAGTAAATAGAGTTAAAATCCTATGTTCATTTAATTGTTCTTGATGTTTCAAGTTCTGGCAGACAGATAGATTTATTGAGAAAGAGTTTACGATGAGAAAAATCTTTTAATCAAGAACTGGAATTAAAAGAGAACATAATATTCATAGCAAATGGAGTTTGACATAAACCATGACTCGGCTTGAGTTGGGATTTTGTAACAGAGATTCTAGTGCATGGTAACATATGATTATAGGTTCATTTAAGGTAAACCTTATTACTAATTGGGTGGCCATGGCATGCTATGCTAGGTGTTAACCATGGTCTATGAGGTTCATAAAATGATTTAGAGAAATCATTTATGGTAAGAAAGAGTTCGATGATATTAAGAGTTGATATCATGTCTCATTGCCAATTAGTGATGAGCCTAGTAAGTCACACACATACACAAGTTATCACCTATTTAAATATGATTTAATTAATTAATTAAAGAGTTTAATTGATTAATTAAATAGATTTGGTTTGCAATTAAATTGCAAAGTCCCTAGCATGACTTGAAACCAAATCTAGATTATTGGATGTGTAGTATAAATTAAATTTATAATTAAAGTGTTTAAATATGAATTTAATTGATGAGAAATTAATTAATAGAGATTAATTAATTAATTTATATTTGATATAAATTAATTAGAAGAAGAAAATAATTATTTTGGGTTAAGAACTCAAAATTAAGACACAGGGGCATTTTGGTCATTTTGCAGTGTGACACGTGGCACCATGAGATGGTGACACATGGCATAACACATAAGCTTGCCAAATATTTTTAATCATGTAAGATGATTAAAATCAAGATTAAATATAGGTTTGACACTTGGCACAATGTGATTGGGTCACTTAAACCTAGAGCTAATCATAAGGTGACATGTGGCTAGGGTTTAATGTGTTAACCTAGCTATTTAAGTGTGGTTATGAAAAGAAAACATAACCAGCAGCCTCTCCTCTCATATGTCACGCCACTTTGAGCCTCTCCAGCTATTTCTCTTCATCTTTCATCAATTCAAAGAGATTAGCCATCAATCTCTTGAATTAAGAACGCTAGAAATTGTTTCTAGTGTCCTGTTTACATCTCTAATCTCTTAAAAGGCAGAACTTGAATTTCTAATTAATAGAAAAGGCTTTAGAAGCTGTTCAAGGGCTGCCATAGGTGTTCTTGGTATGGACAAGCTAGAGGGACAACATCTGGTGTCCTGAAGACGAATCTCAAAGGCGCAGACATTGCGGCACATCAAGAGGTTAGTGTAATCGTTCTTGATTTAATCTAGGGTTCTAAAATTAATCTGATTAATTTTAAAATCTTAAATGGCAAATACAGATCCAAAAACATATTAAAAGAGTTTTAATATGTTGTTTATCATTGAAATCAAATAGATAAAAATAAATCTTGCATGGTGCATGTGACCCTAGGTGAAAATTTTTGAATTCAATGGTATAATCTTGTGTTTTTCACGCTTCCGTTCCTTCAGACTATTCTGTGTCCTCAGAAATCTCATCGCAAAATCCATAGTTATCTGTTCCCTTATAATGTTTCATAGGGTGCCACTTGTGTGCTAGCTTGACACTTATTAATGTATACAAATTCTGTTAGTGGGATGTATCTGTCCCATCTCCTCTCGGATTCAATGACACAAGTTCTCGATATATTCTTGAGGGCTTATCACATTTTACAGGTTATTTTTATCATTTCATTTCATTATTTATAGGAACTCAATGAGTTTCCGAATTTATCTGAATTACTTGTTTCAATTGTCCATCTGTCTGAGGATGATACGTTGTACTGATATCTCTAAGCTTATAGCAATTACTGTGGTACTGGTAGTTCACATTATTGTAACCGAGTTACTGACTCCAGCTACCTTATAAGTGTAGTCTTTCGACAGGCTAGTTACGAAGTTTTAAATTTCGACTAAAATTTTCACATTTATTTCCGATAATAGTACCTATTCGTGCAATCGTATCAATTTATAGATTACTTACAAATATTCTTACTTATTGTACCACGAGGAAACACGTAGCTCTACACAATAATCCGATTAATCGATCAGTGTCTGCGACTTACAATACAAACATCGAGAACATTATATAGTCACTACGTTATAACCTCATGGACTAGGTTTTCTAACATCTTATCTTTCTCGAATCCACTAATATCCCAAACCGATTCTGATTACAATTTCCTTTGACAATTACTAACAGTAACATCTTTGCCCTCATCTAGAGTAATTCTATTACTGTAACTTACTTTTAGGTCCTCTTGCCTTACATTAAGTAGGCTCGCCATTTAGCCTTATAATTTATGGTATGTTAGAAAATACTTTTAGCTAACAATTCTTCCAAAAGTAATGTCAATCATACTTGTTATTATAGTTATTATCCTAAAGGACTAGTCACTAGTACATCAAAATTCGTTCCCATGTAAGGGAATGACAATAGAACATATAGTTCTGACACTAACACACAACTAAGTAGTGCTGGGATCAAATAATAACTAAAATTAAGAACTTACCAGCAGCTACATCTAAAGTTTCTGCTCCTTTTACTTGGCGCATAGTGGACTCTCCGACTGGTGCGCTACTATATTCGGGTTGATTCACTGTGTTATAATGGTGAGGAGTACCAACTCTATTTATATCTTGACTCTGATTGACGGTCCGTGAACTCCGGAGAGCAGATCGAGGTGGTTTAGCACAATCTTTAGCAAAGTGTCCAAGTTTTCCAGAATTGTAACAGGCTCCAGAGGCCATACGACAAATACCTCCATGATATCTTCTACAAGTTTCACATTGGCGGGAAGGGTAGGAACTTCTAGTTGTTCGACGACTAGATCTTAGTGGTCTCTGCCCTGATGATCCGCCTCTATCATATTTCTGAGTTCGGGGTTCCTCAATTTCTTTTCTCTTCCCCAAATTCTTTGTTCAACTCGACCCATAGGTTTCTCCCTCTTTTCCATTTCACACCGCCCTTGTGGGGTTGGGTGCAATACTTGGGCTTGGGGTGTGATTATCAGCCATTTGTTGAAAGAAAGTGGCCATTTGCTGGGCCATTTGTGCAGTAATTTGTACTGGTAAAATTGGTGTAGTCGGGCCTTCGACACTTTGTGGAGTTGGGGCCTCAACTTGTACTTCTGCCATCACGGACTGTTCTATTATCTCATTCTTCTCTTCCATTCTTTTCACAGAATTTTCTATTCCTGTACAACCAACACAAGGAGATTCCTCTCCATTAGTTCACATTTATGATGTAAATGTACTATATGTATCAAACATTTGAGCAGTTGTAGTTCTGACAAAAAGATTTCAAATTCACAGTTTGAAATTCACTTTAAAACCATTGCTCTGATACCACTTAAACATGTCACACCCTACCCCTCTGTAAGGCATAACATGATCCCGTAATATACCTAATGAATTACCAACTCCGTCTACTGATAACCCATTAAATACACTACAAGGGATTTTCAAAACTTTTCTTACTTCTTTTACAGTGGTGAGCACTATTTACAGGTGTTAAAACCTTTTTGTGAACTGAAGTGATAGAACTAACACATTTGACTTTTTTGGAATTTCTGTAAAACTTTTGGCAGAGTGCCATCTGTATTTTGGATAAAATAGTTCTTCAGAAAACCTGTAAAAAAGCACTTCAATATGTATTTGCAAATCTCAACTCCAACATTTTTCTCAACACAACATTTTTCTCAACTCAAATCCGCAGTGATTTTTCAAAGACTAAGATACAAGAAATATAATACAAAACTATTCAAGTAAATGAAATCTCAAATTTACATTTACAATAATTTACATTTAATTACATACCAAAATATTTTACAAGAGTTTCTATACAACTGCTCAAATAATTTACATACATATTATTACATGCATACATCAAAACCTATGTACATGGGTATACCTATGATATACCCGAGCCGATCAATATATCTTCAAGGAAATTTACTTATCATTCTATGCTCTTCTTACCTGCGACAGCATACAAAGCTATCGCTGAGTGGTGAACTCAGTGGTGCACAACTATAATTTAAAACATAGTACAATATACATTGACAAAATTTACAGTAAATAAATTGGGAATCTGAATACTCATCAAATTTCAAAACTCAAAATATTCGTTTCCAATAATGTAAATCATTTGTATAAATGACTTTGATCACAAAATTTAATTTATCAAATCATGACTAACCATTTAAGTAATTCCAACAAAATCAATTATACATAAACCATAATTGAAATCACAATTCCTTACCATTCAAAAGCCATTCTGTATCTCAAAAATTATTCTTTATCTCACTAACTATGCAAGACTAATCCGAAAGGGCCATCTTCGATGTGATTCTAACTCCCTATGGTCGGGGAGGTCGAATCAGATTCTAACTCCCTATGGTCGGGGAGGTCAAATCATCGTGCACAGTACCATCACAATAATGAATCTTCCACAAGGGCCATAACGATAAAATAAACTTAGATCTAACCTCACATCAGAGGAAAATCTAAGCCTGTGCACGTACCATGGTAATCAAAACACAACTAACTCCATTGTCTTCTCAACAAATGAGAGAGACGGGTAATAACCTAGTCAAGCATCTATAGTGAGATATAAAACAATATTACAATCCATTTAGTGAGCATAAATCACAATATAATTCGATTCAAAGTCAATTCTAATATCCAATAATTTTTATGCTCATCACAATTGAAATCATAAATTTTCATTTTTCCATGAAAATTACCATCACAATTCAAAACATGTTCTGTCACAATTTTCCAAAACATATTTTGTTCAATCCATAACAATGCTTAATACTTGTGAAAATACCATTTCACAAAGCTAAAATCATACATACTATAGCAATTTCAATAATAATTGAATTAAATCCAATGCCTGTTAAACATAGTTCATAAGAAAATATGTCATTTAATCATATAAAATATTCAGAACAAAATCAGTTAAAAACTAGTTGTGCACAAACCTCTGATGACTGTCTCCTGGTCTGGACTCTATGTTTCCTTCCCTTTCTTTGAGTCTTTACTAACTGAGAAACACAATTTGAAGTGTTTCAGTACTAAATTAAACTGTCTCTATCGATAATGTTTGACAAATAATTCACTGAAAGCTATTATTTGCTCAATTACCTAATATACCGACCCTCGATGCGTTTAAAGTAAATTAGGTTTTGGTGTCCTTAATATGTCACATTCGATAGGGTTTTAGGTTTGGTACACGCTACCAATTTCATTTCTATGTATACTGCGTTTCCTTGCATTTTATTGCAATTTGTCGGATTCCGGGATACTGGTTTGACCTAGCAGGACGGCCTAGTTTCCTCGGTTTTCGGGTTTCGGTCAAAACTACAAACTTGTAGATCTATGTCTTATGGACCGCAGTGCAAAATTTTAGGTCAATCCGAGTTAAGTAGACCAAGTTATGGTCATTATACTATTGCTGGTCAAATGGCATCAATTTAGGTCAATTTTAGGTCAATTTGGTCAACTTTGGTTCGGCCAGTTTTTAGACCCGAATTTGTGCAAGCTTTTTGACTTACTTCTGGTCATTTCTGGGTTTTGGTTGAAGGAATGGAAGCGTGAAAAACACAAGTTTATACCATTGAATTCAAAAATTTTCACCTAGGGTCACATGCATCATGCAAGATTTATTTTTATCTATTTGATTTCAATGATAAACAACATATTAAAACTCTTTTAATATGTTTTTGGATCTGTATTTGCCATTTAAGATTTTAAAATTAATCAGATTAATTTTAGAACCCTATATTAAATCAAGAACGATTACACTAACCTCTTGATGCGCTGCAGCGTGTCTGCGCCTTTGAGATTCGTCTTCAGGACACCAGATGTTGTCCCTCTAGCTTGTCCACACCAAGAACACCTATGGCAGCCATTGAAGAGCTTCTAAAGCTTTTTCTATTAATTAGAAAATCAAGTTCTGCCCTTTAAGAGATTAAAGATGTAAACAGGACACTAGAAACAATTTCTAGTGTTCTTAATTCAAGAGATTGATGGCTAATCTCTTTGAATTGATGAGAGATGAAAAGAAAAAGCTGGAGAGGCTCAAAGTGGTGTGACATATGAGAGGAGAGGCTACTGGTTATGTTTTCTTTTCATAACCACATTTAAATAGCTAGGTTAACACATTAAACCCTAGCCACATGTCACCTTTTGATTAGCTCTAGGTTTAAGTGACCCAATCACATTGTGCCAAGTGTCAAACCTATATTTAATCTTTATTTTAATCATCTTACATGATTAAAAAACATTTGGCAAGCTTATGTGTTATGCCATGTGTCACCATCTCATGGTGCCACGTGTCACACTGTAAAATGACCAAAATGCCCCTCTGTCTTAATTTTGAGTTCTCAACCCAAAATAATTATTTTTTTTCTTCTAATTAATTTATATCAAATATAAATTAATTAATTAATCTCTATTAATTAATTTCTCATCAATTAAATTCATATTTAAACACTTTAAATATAAATTTAATTTATACTACACATCCAATAATCTAGATTTGGTTTCAAGTCATGCTAGGGACTTTGCAATTTAATTGCAAACCAAATCTATTTAATTAATCAATTAAACTCTTTAATTAATTAATTAAATCATATTTAAATAGGTGATAACTTGTGTATGTGTGTGACTTACTAGGCTCATCACTAATTGGCAATGAGACATGATATCAACTCTTAATATCATCAGAACTCTTTCTTACCATAAATGATTTCTCTAAATCATTTTATGAACCTCATAGACCATGGTTAACACCTAGCATAGCATGCCATGGCCACCCAATTAGTAATAAGGTTTACCTTAAATGAACCTATAATCATATGTTACCATGCACTAAAATCTCTCATTACAAAATCCCAACTCAAGCTGAGTCATGGTTTATATCAAACTCCATTTGCTATGAATATTATGTTCTCTTTTAATTCCAGTTCTTGATTAAAAGATTTTCTCATCGAAACTCTTTTCTAAATAAATCTATCTGTCTGGCCAGAACTTGAAACATCAAGAACAATTAAATGAACATAGGATTTTATCTCTATTTACTTAGAGGAACAGATTCCATCTTGATCAACACCTACCTCCATATATAACTAGTAGGAGCCAACACATGCCCATATACCCATACACAGTACAAGTATGAAAGCAGTATCAAACTCAAACTACCTATATACAAGATAACTGTGCTATCTCAGGTCTAAAGATTTTATGCACTGATATGATTTATGACAAAACATTGACAACAGTAAACTCCATGTGCTTGTCATAAGTGTCACTGGTTCGGCCTACTTATCATTTATAAGTGCCTATCATGTTTGTTATATGGCATGAGACTCACCATTCCATCTTATTTATATCTCATATAAATAACTTGGGAACAAACATGAATACAATCTTTCTGGATAAGTCATGTCCTTATTATGAAGTACCCTCGATTGTGAACCTATTTATGATACTTTGCGCTAGAAATATTGTCACTCATATTCTTAACAACTTAAGAATAATATTTCTAACAAAATATCAATGGACCTTTTCTATTACACATAAATATATTATGTAAACGGAAAAGTGGAAATGCCTTTTATTAATAAAATATGTACAAGATACATACTAAATGATATGCTCTAGGGCATACTACTAACATTGGTGTCTTCATAAGACTTGTAGGTATTGGTCTTAACTATTCATGGTTAAAATTCCAGGTCAATTGGACCTGTTTTGAGTGAGTTATGGCCTAAACACTCACTGCTGCCCAATTAGTCATTTTTCAGGTCCTAATTGTACCTAATCCGAATTGGTCATTTTCTTAGGTCACCTTGCAAGCAGAATTTTGGTATGCTTTCTCAATGAAAGTTGGCACATTTTGTGCCTAGTTCCACCTCCAATTGGTCTCATACCAATTGAGGTTACACATTTAAACTTATTGGCTAAAATGTACACTGCCCTTGGTTACTTTGCTTAACACACATCAATTACACACATTTACCTTGCAATATGTTTACTTCCCTACCAAATCTGTTTTGGTACATTACCAAAACCACATCCCACTTTACATTATCCTCACTTTGGGCAGATTACAATTATCTTCAATACACCAATTAAAGTTCACATTTACAAAGTCTAAATACAATCACATACACACCTAAACATCACTAATTCTCACATACACTTTACAAAATACTTTCATACACATATCCATCAATCCATCTATGTCAACATTCTGCCAACACTTCCATGAATACATACATTTATTCAAGTGTCCCCAAGCTGCCGAAATTGTCCTTCAACACCAAGTGTCCTATAATTCATTAAATCCCATTCCAAGTGCAAAAATCACCTTATACATGTGAAGTAATTCACTAGGTTATTAAATCATCACAACCAACATAATTCTCATCAATTATATGTACAAATACTTCATCAATACATGATTACATGGCTGCCCAAAAATGGATATCTCAATACTCTTCAAACTTAAAAATTTCCTTCACAAAACCAACACCCGTAACATGTATACAAAGTTTATCAAAGAAATCTTCAAAAATGCTAACTTACCTTATGGTTGGAGCTTGTTAAACCTTGCTTAAACTTCTCAAATTTGGTATCAAACTCTTCCTTGTGATGAGCAGACAAACTTTCATGAAGCCACTTAAGGGATTGGAGTTGAAAATGGGGAGGTTAAGTGAGCTTGCATGAAATGCCCATGGAGTTTTCTCTCACCTTCATTCACGGCAACTTTGGTACAATGGAGAAGATGAAATTTTCTGATGGTGTAATGGAAGTAAACCTGCCCCACTATGTGTTTAATTAATCCTTTAATGGTCCACTAACTCCAAATAATCATATAATAAGCCAAATGTGCATTTATTCCACATTAACCCATGATTTTAGCTATTTGTATTAGGTACCACTAAACTAATTTTTCATTTTATTTTCTAAGTGTAATATTATTTATTTTTAATGGACATTTAGGTCAAAAGACACTTCGGGATGTCAAATGACCATAATGCCCCTGTTCGGGTTGCATTCCCGATTTTTTGGTAACACCGGTTTTTGTCCGTTTTTCGATTTCTCACTTCTCTTTGTACTAATTATTTAATTTTTCTTTGATCTTTCTAATGATATTTATTCTTCAATAAGGGTCTATTTAAGTCCTAAAAATGTTTTCCAGGGTTCCATGATCGCAGTGGCTAGTCAACGGTCCACGCCGTGACTTCCTGTCTGATCACCCATCGCTAGGTTTCCCGGCTCGCTTAACTTGATCACATTTCTTTGCTATTATTTTTCCTTTGTTTTTTTCTTGTATTTTCTTTTCTTGTATTTCATCATTTTATGTCTCCTCACTCATATTGAAGTGTAGTTCTAGGCATCCTAGCTGTCCTGACAAAGACTGGTCATCAGGCAATGAGAACGCACTACCGAACTTAGGGGTGTTACAATTCTCCCCCCCTTAAATAAATTTCGTCCACGAAATTTTACCTGGCATTAGTCTCTGAACAGCTGTGGGTGCTGTCTCCTCATATCCTCTTCACGTTCCCAAGTAGCTTCCTGGCCTGAATGATGGTTCCACAGTACTTTAACCAGGTGTATCTGTTTGTTCCTCAGCTTCTTCACCTCATAAGCCAGAATTTCTATGGGTTCTTCCTCATATGAAAGGTCTGGATTTTACCTCAATCTATTCAACTGATAGTACATGAGATGGGTCTGATCTGTACCTCTTTAACATGGACACATGGAAGACACTGTGTATCCTTGCTAACTCTGGAGGTAATGCCAACCGATATGCCAAAGGACCCACTCTTTCCAGAACCTCATATGGTCCAATGAAACGAGGACTCAGTTTCCCCTTTCTGCCAAATCTCATAATTCTCTTCGAAGGAGAAACTTTGAGGAATACCTTATCACCCACTGCATAGTCAATATATCTTCTTTTCAAACCAACATAGGACTTCTGACGGTCTGATGCAGCCTTGAGTCTATCTCTAATCAATATGATCTTTTCCTCTGTCTGCTGAACAATTTCTGGCCCAATCATCTTCCTTTCACCAACTTCATACCAACATAAGGAAGTTCTGCACTTTCTGCCATACAAAGCTTCATATGGAGGCATCCCAATAATTGATTGGTAGCTGTTGTTATAAGCAAACTCAATCAAAGGCAAGTGTGTATCCCAACTACCTTCAAACTCAATCACACAAGCCCGTAGCATATCCTCCAATATCTGAATAACCCTTTCAGGTTGGCCATCGGTCTGTGGGTGGAATCTTTGTCTTTGAAGTTCAATCTAGTTCCTAGGGCTCTCTGAAGACTACCCCAGAATCTAGAAGTGAACCTAGGATCCCTGTCAGATACAATTGATACTGGCACTCCATGCAATTTTACAATCTCATATATGTACAATCTGGCCAATCTTTCCAGGCTATAGTCCATCCGAACTGGCAAAAAGTGAGCAGACTTGGTTAGTCTGTCAATTGTAACCTGTAATACATCATGACTATTCTGTGTCCTCAGAAATCTCATCACAAAAGCCATAGTTATCTGTTCCCTTACAATGTTTCATAGGGTGTCACTTGTATGCTAGCTTGACACTTATTAATGTATACAAATTCTGTTAGTGGGATGTATCTGTCCCATCTCCTCTCGGATTCAATGACACAAGTTCTCGATATATTCTTGAGGGCTTATCACATTTCTGAGTTATTTTTATCATTTCATTTCATTATTTATAGGAACTCAATGAGTTTAGAATTTATCTGAATTACTTGTTTCAATTGTCCATCATGCGAGGATGATACGTTGTCTTGATATCTCTAAGCTTATAGCAATTCTTGTGGTCTTGGTAGTTCACATTATTGTAACCGATTCTTGACTCGGCTACCTTATAAGAGTAGTCTTTCGACAGGCAAGTTCTTAAGAATTAAATTTCAGACTAAAATTTTCACATTTATTTCGATAATAGTACCATATTCGATTGCAAATGTATCAATTTATAGATTACTTACAAATATTCTTACTTATTGTACCACGAGGAAACACGTAGCTCTACACAATAATCCGATTATCGATCAGTAATCTGCAGCTTACAATACAAACATCGAGAACATTATATAGTCACTACGTTATAACCTCATGGACTAGGTTTTCTAATATCTTATCTTTCTCGAATCCACTAATATCCCAAACCGATTCTGATTACAATTTCCTTTGACAATTACTAACAGTAACATCTTTGCCCTCATCTAGAGTAATTCTATTACTGTAACTTACTTTTAGGTCCTCTTGCCTTACATTAAGTAGGCTCGCCATTTAGCTTTATAATTTATGGTATGTTAGAAAATACTTTTAGCTAACAATTCTTCCAAAAGTAATGTCAATCATACTTGTTATTATAGTTATTATCCTAAAGGACTAGTCACTAATACATCAAAATTCGTTCCCATGTAAGGGAATGACAACAGAACATATAGTTCTGACACTAACACACAACTAAGTAGTGCTGGGATCAAATAATAACTAAAATTAAGAACTTACCAGCAGCTACATCTGAAGTTTCTACTCCTTTTACTTGGCGCATAGTGGACTCTTCGACTGGTGCGCTACTATATTCGGGTTGATTCACTGTGTTATAATGGTGAGGAGTACCAACTCTATTTCTATCTTGACTCTTCTTGTGATGCAGTGAACTCGGAGAGCAGATCGAGGTGGTTTAGCACAATCTTTAGCAAAGTGTCCAAGTTTTCCACAATTGTAACAGACTCCAGAGGCCTTACGACAAATACCTCCATGATATCTTCTACAAGTTTCACATTGGCGGGAAGGGTAGGAACTTCTAGTTGTTCGACGACTAGATCTTAGTGGTCTCTGCCCTGATGATCCGCCTCTATCATATTTCTGAGTTCGGGGTTCCTCAATTTCTTTTCTCTTCCCCAAATTACTGTTCGAACTTTGACCCATAGGTTTCTCCCTCTTTTCCATTTCACACTGCCCTTGTGGGGGTTGGAGTGCAGACTTGAGGTTGGGGTGTGATTATCAGCCATTTGTTGAAAGAAAGTGGCCATTTGCTGGGCCATTTGTGCAGTAATTTGTACTGGTAAAATTGGTATAGTCGGGCCTTCGACACTTTGTGGAGTTGGGGCCTCAACTTGTACTTCTGCCATCACGGACTGTTCTATTATCTCATTCTTCTCTTCCATTCTTTTCACATAATTTTCTATTCCTGTACAACCAACACAAGGAGATTCCTCTCCATTAGTTCACATTTATGATGTAAATGTACTATATGTATCAAACATTTGAGCAGTTGTAGTTCTGACAAAAAGATTTCAAATTCACAGTTCGAAATTCACTTTAAAGCATTGCTCTGATACCACTTAAACATGTCACACCCTACCCCTCGGTAAGGCATAACATGATCCCGTAGTATACCTAATGAATTACCAACTCCGTCTACTGATAACCCATTAAATACACTACAAGGGATTTTCAAAACTTTTCTTACTTCTTTTACAGTGGTGAGCACTATTTACAGGTGTTAAAACCTTTTTGTGAACTGAAGTGATAGAACTAACACATTTGACTTATTTGGAATTTCTGTAAAAATTTTGGCAGAGTGCCATCTGTATTTTGGATAAAATAGTTCTTTAGAAAACCTGTAAAAAAGCACTTCAATATGTATTTGCAAATCTCAACTCCAACATTTTTCTCAACACAACATTTTTCTCAACTCAAATCCGCAGTGATTTTTCAAAGACTAAGATACAAGAAATATAATACAAAACTATTCAAGTAAATGAAATCTCAAATTTACATTTACAATAATTTACATTTAATTACATACCAAAATATTTTACAAGAGTTTCTATACAACTGCTCAAATAATTTACATACATATTATTACATGCATACATCAAAACCTATGTACATGGGTATACCTATGATATACCTGGAGCTGATCTGAATATATCTTCAAGGAAATTTACTTACTGCTCTATGCTCTTCTTACTTGCGACAGCATACAAAGCTATCGCTGAGTGGTGAACTCAGTGGTGCACAACTATAATTTAAAACATAGTACAATATACATTGACAAAATTTACAGTAAATAAATTGGGAATCTGAATACTCATCAAATTTCAAAACTCAAAATATTCGTTTCCAATAATGTAAATCATTTGT
Organism: Hevea brasiliensis; assembly: GCF_030052815.1. NCBI lineage: Eukaryota > Viridiplantae > Streptophyta > Magnoliopsida > Malpighiales > Euphorbiaceae > Hevea > Hevea brasiliensis. Next base: position 55,025,678 of record NC_079499.1, read on the forward strand.
ATAAATGACTTTGATCACAAAATTTAATTTATCAAATCATGACTAACCATTTAAGTAATTTCAACAAAATCAATTATACATAAACCATAATTGAAATCACAATTCCCTACCATTCAAAAGCCATTCTGTATCTCAAAAATTATTCTTTATCTCACTAACTATGCAAGACTAATCCGAAAGGGCCATCTTCGATGTGATTCTAGCTCCCTATGGTCGGGGCGGTCGAATCATCGTGCACAGTACCATCACAATAATGAATCTTCCGCAAGGGCCATAACGATAAAATAAACTTAGATCTAACCTCACATCAGAGGAAAATCTAAGCCTGTGCACGTACCATGGTAATCAAAACACAACTAACTCCATTGTCTTCTCAACAAATGAGAGAGACGGGTAATAACCTAGTCAAGCATCTATAGTGAGATATAAAACAATATTACAATCCATTTAGTGAGCATAAATCACAATATAATTCGATTCAAAGTCAATTCTAATATCCAATAATTTTTATGCTCATCACAATTGAAATCATAAATTTGCATTTTTCCATGAAAATTACCATCACAATTCAAAACATGTTCTATCACAATTTTCCAAAACATATTTTGTTCAATCCATAACAATGCTTAATACTTGTGGAAATACCATTTCACAAAGCTAAAATCATACATACTATAGCAATTTCAATAATAATTGAATTAAATCCAATGCCTGTTAAACATAGTTCATAAGAAAATATGTCATTTAATCATATAAAATATTCAGAACAAAATCAGTTAAAAACTAGTTGTGCACAAACCTCTGATGACTGTCTCCTGGTCTGGACTCTGTGTTTCCTTCCCTTTCCCTGAGTCTTTACTAACTGAGAAACACAATTTGAAGTGTTTCAGTACTAAATTAAACTGTCTCTATCGATAATGTTTGACAAATAATTCACTGAAAGCTATTATTTGCTCAATTACCTAATATACCGACCCTCGATGCATTTAAGGTAAATTAGGTTTTGGTGTCCTTAATATGTCACATTCGATAGGGTTTTAGGTTTGGTACACGCTACCAATTTCATTTCTATGTATACTGCGTTTCCTTTCATTTTATTGCAATTTGTCGGATTTCGGGATACTAGTTTGACCTAGCCGGACGGCCTAGTTCCCTCTGTTTTCGGGTTTCAGTCAAAACTACAAACTTGTAGATCTATCTCTTATGGACTGCAGTGCAAAATTTTAGGCCTATCCGAGTTAAGTAGACCAAGTTATGGTCATTATACTATTGCTGGTCAAATAGCATCAATTTAGGTCAATTTTAGGTCAATTTGGTCAACTTTGGTTCGGCCAGTTTTTGGACCCGAATTTGTGCAAGCTTTTTGACTTACTTCTGGTCATTTCTGGGTTTTGGTGTCTTCATAAGACTTGTAGGTATGGGTCTTAACTATTCATGGTTAAAATTTCAGGTCAATTGGACCTGTTTTGAGTGAGTTATGGCCTAAACACTCACTGCTGCCCAATTGGTCATTTTTCAGGTCCTAATTGTACCTAATCCGAATTGGTCATTTTCTTAGGTCACCTTGCAAGCAGAATTTTGGTATGCTTTCTCAATGAAAGTTGGCACATTTTGTGCCTAGTTCCACCTCCAATTGGTCTCATACCAATTGAGGTTATACATTTAAACTTATTGGCTAAAATGTACACTGCCCTTGGTTACTTTGCTTAACACACATCAATTACACACATTTACCTTGCAATATGTTTACTTCCCTACCAAATCTGTTTTGGTACATTACCAAAACCACATCCCACTTTACATTATCCTCACTTTGGGCAGATTACAATTATCTTCAATACACCAATTAAAGTTCACATTTACAAAGTCTAAATACAATCACATACACACCTAAACATCACTAATTCTAACATACACTTTACAAAATAATTTCATACACATATCCATCAATCCTTCTATTTCAACATTCTGCCAACACTTCCATGAATACATACATTTATTCAAGTGTCCCCAAGCTGCCGAAATTGTCCTTCAACACCAAGTGTCCTACAATTCATTAAATCCCATTCCAAGTGCAAAAATCACCTTATACATGTGAAGTAATTCACTAGGTTATTAAATCATCACAACCAACATAATTCTCATCAATTATATGTACAAATACTTCATCAATACATGATTACATGGCTGCCCAAAAATGGATATCTCAATACTCTTCAAACTTAAAAATTTCCTTCACAAAACCAACACCCATAACATGTATACAAAGTTTATCAAAGAAATCTTCAAAAATGCTAACTTACCTTATGGTTGGAGCTTGTTAAACCTTGCTTAAACTTCTCAAATTTGGTATCAAACTCTTCCTTGTGATGAGTAGACAAACTTTCATGAAGCCACTTAAGGGATTGGAGTTGAAAATGGGGAGGTTAAGTGAGCTTGCATGAAATGCCCATGGAGTTTTCTCTTACCTTCATTCACGGCAACTTTGGTACAATGGAGCAGATGAAATTTTCTGATGGTGTAATGGAAGTAAACCTACCCCACTATGTGTTTAATTAATCCTTTAATGGTCCACTAACTCCAAATAATCATATAATAAGCCAAATGTGCATTTATTCCACATTAACCCATGATTTTAGCTATTTGTATTAGGTACCACTAAACTAATTTTTCATTTTATTTTCTAAGTGTAATATTATTTATTTTTAATGGAAATTTAGGTTAAAAGACACTTCGGGATGTCAAATGACCATAATGCCCCTGTTCGGGTTGCATTCCCGATTTTTTGGTAACACCGGTTTTTGTCCGTTTTTCGATTTCTCACTTTTCTTTGTACTAATTATTTAATTTTTCTTTGATCTTTCTAATGATATTTATTCTTCAATAAGGGTCTATTTAAGTCCTAAAAATGTTTTCCAGGGTTCCCAGTCCAGAGCTAGTCAACGGTCCACGCCGTGACTTCCAGTGATCACCACCCATCGCTAGGTTTCCCGGCTCGCTTAACTTGATCACATTTCTTTGCTATTATTTTTTCTTTGTTTTTTTCTTGTATTTTCTTTTCTTGTATTTCATTATTTTATGTCTCCTCACTCATATTGAAGTGTAGTTCTAGGCATCCTAGCTGTCCGGACAGCACTGGTCACCGAAACAGCAGAACGCACTACCGAACTTAGGGGTGTTACATGACTAAATCTGTTTGTCCTGGCCAGGAACTTGAAACATCAAGAACAATTAAATGAACATAAGGCTTTATCCCTATTTACTTAGGGTAACAGATTCCATCTAGATCAACACCTACCTCCATATAAAACTAGTAAGAGCCAACACATGCCCATATACCCATACATAGTACAAGTATAAAAGTAGTATCAAACTCAAACTACTTATATACAAGATAACTGTGTTATCTCAGGTCTAAAGATTATATGCACCGATATGATATATGACAATGTATTGACAAGAGTAAACTCCATGTACTTGTCATATGCGTCACTGGTTTAGCCTACTTATTATGTATAAGTGCCTATCATATTTGTTATATGTCATGAGACTCGCCATTCCATCTTATTTATATCTCATATAAATCCTTGGGAACAAAAATGATTACAATCTTTTTGAATAAGTCATGTCCTTATTGTGAAGTATCCTCGATTGTGAACCAATTTATGATACTTTGTGCTAAAAATACTATCATTCATATTCTTAACAACTTAAGAATATAATTTCTAACAAAATATCAATGGACTTTTTCTATTATACATAAATACATTATGTAAATGGAAAAGTGAAATTGCCTTTTATTAATAAAATATGTACAAGATACATACTAAATAATATGCTTTAGGGCATACTACTAATAATCTCCCGCTAGCACTAGAGCCATTCATTACAATATCTTAAACCCATCTTCTCAAGATGTCAGTCTAACTGAGCTTGTGACATAGGCTTCATGAATGGATCAGCTGGATTTTTAACTGATGCTATTTTCTACATGGCTACATCGCGTCGCCCAACTATTTCTCTGATAATGTGGTAGTGCCTTTCTATGTGTTTGGATTTCTGATGAGCCTGGGGCTCCTTATCCAAATAGCCTCTTTTGCAGCATCTGATACAGCAATGTACTCAGCCTACTTATTATGTATAAGTGCCTATCATATTTGTTATATGGCATGAGACTCGCCATTCCATCTTATTTATATCTCATATAAATACCTTGGGAACAAAAATGATTACAATCTTTTTGAATAAGTCATGTCCTTATTGTGAAGTATCCTCGATTGTGAACCAATTTATGATACTTTGTGCTAAAAATACTGTCATTCATATTCTTAACAACTTAAGAATAGAATTTCTAACAAAATATCAATGGACTTTTTCTATTATACATAAATACATTATGTAAATGGAAAAGTGAAATTGCCTTTTATTAATAAAATATGTACAAGATACATACTAAATAATATGCTTTAGGGTATACTACTAATAATCTCCCGCTAGCACTAGAGCCATTCATTACAATATCTTAAACCCATCTTCTCAAGATGTCAGTCTAACTGAGCTTGTGACATAGGCTTCATGAATGGATCAGCTGGATTTTTAACTGATGCTATTTTCTACATGGCTACATCGCCTCGCCCAACTATTTCTCTGATAATGTGCTAGTGCCTTTCTATGTGTTTGGATTTCTGATGAGCCTGGGGTTCCTTATCCAAATAGCCTCTTTTGCAGCATCTGATACAGCAATGTACTCAGCCTCTATAGTGGAATCAGCAGTCGTACTCTATTTGGAACTCTTTCAACTGACTACACCTCCATTACAAATAAACACAAACCCAGAGGTAGACTTTCTATCATCAATACCTGATTGGAAATCAGAATTAGTATAACCATCCAATTGCAAGTCACCACCTCCATAAATCAAGAATAAATCCTTAGTTCTTCTCAAGTACTTAAGGATATTCTTGACAGCTATCCAGTGTTTCAAACCTAGATTGGATTGAAGCCTGCTAGTCAAACTAATAGCATGTGCAATATTCGGCCTAGTACACATCATTGCATATATCAAACTTTCAATAGCAGAAGCATATGGAATCCTGGCCATTTTATCTCTTTCTTCAGGTGTCTTTGGAGACATCTCTTTAGAAAGGTAGATACCATGTCTCACTGATAATAATCCTCTCTTGGAATCAAGCATGTTAAACCTCTTTAACACTTTTTCCAAGTATAAACTTTGGGATAAACCAATTATTGTTTTCACTCTATCTCTATAGATGCGAATTCCAAGAATATAGGTTGCCTCTCCTAAGTCTTTCATGGAGAATGTATTTGATAACCATACCTTTACAGCTGTCAACATACTTGCGTCATTACCCATCAATAAAATGTCATTCACATATAGATAAGGAAAGTGACAACACTATCACTAACCTTCTTATATACACATGGTTCATCCTCATTTTTTATAAAACCAAATGACTTAATGGCTTCATCAAAACGAATGTTCCAACTCCTCGAAGCTTGTTTCAACTCATAAATAGATCGCTTTAGCTTGCATACCTTGGAACCATCTTGGGATTCAAAACCCCTAGGTTGTTCCATGAAAATGTTTTCTTCAATGTATCCTTCGAGAAAAGCTGTTTTGACATCCATCTACCAAATCTCATAATCATAGCATGCAACTATTGCTAATAGAATCCTAATTGATTTAAGCATGACAACAGGCGAGAAAGTCTCCTCATAGTCGATTCCTTGCCTTTGGCGAAACTCTTTCGCTACTAGCCTTGCTTCATAGGTCTCTACCTTTCCATCAGAACCAATTTTCTTCTTGAAAACCTATTTATTCCCTATAGGTACAATACCTTCAGGTGGTTCAACAAGATCCCAAACTTTATTCTTATACATGGAATCAATTTCGGATTTCATAGCTTTAATCCATTTTGAAGAGTCTATATCTGATATAGCTTCTTCATAGGTAAGTGGATCATCTCCATAATCTACTTTATCATGAGTAAACAACTCTTATTCATCTTCATGAAGGAAACCATATCTCACTGCTGGGTGAAATATCCTGGTTGATCTGCGAGGAATTACTATAGATGTTTCATCAATAGGTGTAGGTTGACTAGATGGATCTATATCCATTTGATCTATTGGTTGGTCAGAATTCTCCAATTCTAATTCTATTTGCCTTCCTTTACCTCCTTCTTGAATAAATTGTTGTTCAAGAAAAGTGGCATCTCTGCTTACCACAACCTTTTGGGATGTAGGCAAATAAAAAGAATATCCAAAACTCTCTTTTGGATATCTAACAAATCGACCCTTTTCTAATCTAGTTTCCAATTTATCAGTATTTAGCTTTTTGTTATAAGCTGGACAACCCCAAATCTTAACATGCTTAAGACTTGGTTTCCTTCCATGCCATATCACATAAGGTGTGGAAGAAACTAATTTTGATGGAATTCCATTCAGAATATACAAAGCTGATTCTAATGCAAATCTCCAAAAGAAGATTGGCATATCAGTATAGCTCAACATACGACGTACCATATCAATAAGGTATGATTTCTCCTTTTAGATACACCATTCAACTGTGGCATTCCTGGAGGAGTCAGCTGGGAAATAATGCCATGCTCTTTGAAGTATTCATCAAATTCAATACCTAAGTATTCACCTCCATGATCTGATCGAAGAGTTTTAGTACTTTTTCCTGTTTGATTTTCTACTTCAGATTAAAATTCTTTAAACTTTTCAAATGATTCATGTTTGTATTTCATCAAATACAAATGCCCAAACCTTGATTTATCATCAGTAAAGGTAATAAAGTAATGAAAACCGCCTCTAGCCATTTCCTTAAATGGACCATATACATCACTATGTATTAGCTCCAAAATATTTTCAGCTCTTAGTTCTTGTCTAACAAAGAGTGATCTAGTCATTTCGCCCTGAAGGTATAATTCACAAGTTGGAGTAGGTTCAGAGCCCAATGAGGATAAAATCCCCATTTTCTTTAGTTTTGCAATCTTATCTTCTATAACATGACCTAATCATAAGTGTCAAATATATTTTGAACTTGAGTTGATTTTCATGATGGCATTGCATTCTTTTAGATTGCTTGCATTCATTTTGTGTTTATCATTATTATCCAAATAATAAAGACCATCATGCATATAACCCGAGCCAATATATTTATTTCCAAAATAAATATTGCAAACATCATCTGTGAACTAAAATGCATAACCATTTCTAGTCAAACGAGATATAGAAATGATGTTCTTAAAAGCATCAGGCACATACAAAATATTATTCAAACACAAAACATGTCCACACATGTAAAAAGATTTAGATCATATGGCTAAAGCTTCAACAGTTGAGCCATCACCAATCTAGAGTCTAATATGTTGTTACTGCAAGCTGTTAATACTTGTTATACTCTGGGCAGTTCCTATTCCAGTGCCCATCCTTCTGGCAATGGAAACACTTTCCCTTGCCTTTGTCAGCTTTGGTCTTTATTTTCTATTTGGCTATCTTCTTGGTAGGTCCTGGAACTTGAGATTTCTTTTTCTTATTGCCCTTCTTCTTGTTGGACTTTCCAGTAGAAGAAGATGCAATCAAAGCTACCACTTTTCCTTTATTGCCTAGCATATTCTTTTGGGCAATAACAAGCATGTTAAGTAAACCAGCCAAGGTGTATTCTTGCTTAGTCATATGGAAATTTGTTACAAAATTCCCAAATGACTCAGGTAGGGAATGAAGGATTAAATATGTCTGTAGTTGGAAATCCATGTTAAAGTTAAGATGTTCCAGCTGCTCTATAAGCTGAATCATCATATGGACATGATCTCCTACATTCTGTCCCTCAGACATCCTCATGCAGAATAGTTGCCTAGATATCTCATTCCTAGCATTCCTACTATGCTCACCATACAACTCTTGTAGGTGAAGGAGGATCTCACTTGCACTTTGCATGTTCTCATACTGCTTCTGTAACTCATTACTCACAGAAGCAAGCATGTAACACTTAGCTCTCATATCATGATCCTTCCACTGGTCCAAAGTGTCATGTTCCTCTTGAGTGGCCTCTGGAGGTAACGGACCAGGAACATTTTAATCTAGAACATATCCAATACATTCTAGGTTCGGGATAAGTTTTAAATTTCTTAGCCAATAAGAAAGAATAGGTCCCGTCAACCTATTATGATTAAGTATGCTCACAAGGATATTGGATGGTGGTGGTTATCGTGTGCTCATTATTATCAAAAAATTAACTGCAGAAAATAACTAGATTAATTAGTAAATGTATCAAGTAATTAACCAAAATGATTATGGCCTTTTAATCAAATTGGTCCTCCTACTAACTTGGCGAATCCTACACTTTCAAAGTAGGAAACAGAAATCCTAGTTGGATGGATTTCTAGTGGGTGATTGAATTCTTATAGTCCTATTGATCATCCTCAGGCACATCCATTATTAGAATTACAATAAACTATAAGTGAGCAACTCCTTGCCCATCACATCTCATGTGAGATTCAATCCTTTATCTAGCCCTTGATGCTCAAAATCTCAGGCATATCCATTATTGACTTATCTTGCTGTTAGTAGTATGCCCTAGAGCATATCATTTAGTATGTATCTTATACATATTTTTCTTAATAAAAGGCATTTCCACTTTTTCGTTTACATAATATATTTATGTGTAATAGAAAAGGTCCATTGATATTTTGTTAGAAATATTATTCTTAAGTTGTTAAGAATATGAGTGATAGTATTTCTAGCACAAAGTATCATAGATAGATTCAAAATCGATGATACTTCATAATAAGGACATGACTTATCCAGAAAGATTGTATTCATATTTGTTCCCAAGTTATTTATATGAGATATAAATAAGATGGAATGGTGAGTCTCATGCCATATAACAAATATGATAGGCACTTATAAATGATAAGTAGGCCGAACCAGTGACACTTATGACAAGCACATGGAGTTTACTCTTGTCAATGTTTTGTCATAAATCATATCAGTGCATATAATCTTTAGACCTGAGATAGCACAGTTATCTTGTATATAGGTGGTTTGAGTTTGATACTGCTTTCATACTTGTACTATGTATGGGTATATGGGCATTTGTTGGCTCCTACTAGTTATATATGGAGGTAGGTGTTGATCAAGATGGAAGCTATTCCTCTAAGTAAATATAGATAAAATCCTATGTTCATTTAATCATTCTTGATGTTTCAAGTTCCTGGCCAGGACATATAGATTTATTCAGAAAAGAGTTTCTGATGAGAAAATCTTTTTAATCAAGAACTGGAATTAAAAGAGAACATAATATTCATAGCAAATGGAGTTTGACATAAACCATGACTCCAGTTTGAGTTGGGATTTTGTAACAGAGAGATTCTAGTGCATGGTAACATATGATTATAGGTTCATTTAAGGTAAACCTTATTACTAATTGGGTGGCCATGGCATGTTATGCTAGTTGTTAACCATGGTCTATGAGGTTCATAAAATGATTTAGAGAAATCATTTATGGTAGGAAAGAGTACTGATGATATTAAGAGTTGATATCATGTCTCATTGCCAATTAGTGATGAGCCTAGTAAGTCACACACATACACAAGTTATCACCTATTTAAATATGATTTAATTAATTAATTAAAGAGTTTAATTGATTAATTAAATAGGTTTGGTTTGCAATTAAATTGCAAAGTCCCTAGCATGACTTGAAACCAAATCTAGATTATTGGATGTATAGTATAAGTTAAATTTATATTTAAAGTGTTTAAATATGAATTTAATTAATGAGAAATTAATTAATAGAAATTAATTAATTAATTTATATTTGATATAAATTAGAAGAAGAAAAATAATTATTTTAGGTTAAGAACTCAAAATTGAGACACAGGGGCATTTTGGTCATTTCACAGTGTGACACGTGGCACCATGAGATGGTGACACATGGGATTACACGTAAGCTTTCCAAATGTTTTTTAATCATGTAAGATGATTAAAATCAAGATTAAATATAGGTTTGACACTTGGCACAATGTGATTGGGTCACTTAAACCTAGAGCTAATCAAAGGGTGACATGTGGTAAGGGTTTAATGTGTTAACCTAGCTATATAAGTGTTGTTATGAAAAACAAAAACAACCAGCAGCCACTCCTCTCCTTTTTCACGCCATTTTGAGGTTCTCCATCTATTCTTCTTCATCTCTCATCAATTCAAAGAGATTAGCCATCAATCTCTAGAATTAAGAACGCTAGAAATTGTTTCTAGTGTCCTGTTTACATCTCTAATCTCTTAAAAGGCAGAACTTGAATTTCTAATTAATAGAAAAAGCTTTAGAAGCTGTTCAAGGGCTTCCATAGGTGTTCTTGGTGTGGACAAGCTAGAGGGACAACATCTGGTGTCCTGAAGACGAATCTCAAAGGCGCAGACACGCTGCAGTGCATCAAGAGGTTAGTGTAGTCGTTCTTGATTTAATCTAGGGTTCTAAAATTAATCTGATTAATTTTAAAATCTTAAATGGCAAATACAGATCCAAAACATATTAAAATAGTTTTAATATGTTGTTTATCATTGAAATCAAATAGATAAAAATAAATCTTGCATGGTGTATGTGACCCTAGGTGAAATTTTTTGAATTCAATGGGATAAACTTGTGTTTTTTATGCTTCCGTTCCTTCAATTGGTATCAGAGCCACTATATTTGCCATTTAGATTGATTTTTATATGATTTAATTGTGTGTTTGATCATGAGATCAAAAGTTCATTGCTGGTTGCAAAGCCAAGGTGGCGGCACAAATGATGAACACCATGGTGCGCATGGTTGATGCACCACAATGGTGTACAAAGGTAAATGGATGGTGAATGTGCAATTGTTGTATGATCTAAGATCCATTTTATGTCTAATTAAATTGTTTAATTAGAATTTTTATCATACAATTAAATTATGATTCAAATCAGAATTTTAAAAATTATTTGAATATGATTCAAATCTGAATTTTAAAAGTTGTTTGAATGTGATTCAAATTTGAATTTTTAAAGTTGTTTGAATCATATTTAAATCTGATTTTTTAAAATTGATTGAATAAAATTCAGATCTGATTTTTTAAAAAATGTTTGAATGTGATTCAAATCTGAATTTTAAAGTTGTTTGAATGTGATTCAAATCTAAATTTTTAAATTTGTTTGAATGAGATTCAAATATGAATTTTTAAATTTATTTGAATCATATTCAAATCTGGATTTTTAAGTTGAATATGAGATATTCAATTTAGTTTAAGTATGTATGTTTTATTTAATTGTTAAATAGTGATATGCATGATGGATGATCATGGACTATAAAAGACCAATATGATTGGATTTATTTCTTTTATGTTTCTTTGGGATTGTAAATTAATTAATTTATTTTAATTTACTTTGGGCATATATTATTAAGTTTGTAATAATTTTTGGGTTGTAATTTCATTTATTTAGGTTCTTGTAAATTCGCCTTGGTATGCCAAGGATTACCATGTAATATTGGATTGCAAGAAGTTCAAGGAGGTCAAGAGCATTGGTGGGACCAGTGGGAGGAATTCAAGATCAAGTGTTGATTATGTACTCCTTCAGCAACTCTTGTAAAATGAATGAATGAATGAAATGCACCTAGGAATGCCCTGATTCAATTCTTGGTGGCTCAGAATTGAATCCCTTAGAAAGTCCATGATCATACCATATTTACTACTTATCCATGAATGCATGAGATGTATGGGAATGTATGCTATTATATGATATATGCATGCTAATTGGATAATGTGTAAAGTGAGACCTTAATAGTAATTAGAATGACCATAAAATCTTCCAAACAAATGATTAAGTTGGAAATGCTATAATTAAAGTAATTATAACATAGGCCCTCCATTGGGGCAATTATTTTAAGAAATTTTAAATAGTTGCATAAGATGCAATTAATTTAAGAGATTTTCTTAAGAATAATTGTTAAGCATGAGATGTTTTAAAAATGTAAATGGTTTAGTGGCCAATATTGGATGTACCTGAGGACATTAAAATTATTTGCATAATTACTGGCTCAATGGGATTAACTTAACTAATGCAAGATAAGTCAATAATGGATGTACCTGAGATTTTAAGCATTAGGGGCTAGGTAAAGGATTGAACCTCACATGAGATGTGATGGGCAAGGAGTTGCTCACTTATAGTTTATTGTAATTCCAATAATGGATGTACTAGAGGATGATCAATAAAATTATAAGAATTCAATCACCCACTAGAAATCCATCCAACTAGGATTTCTGTTTTCTACTTTGGAAGTGTAGGATTCGCTAAGTTAGTGGGAGGACCAATTTGATTAAAAGACCATTATCATTTTGGTTAATTATATGATACATTTACTAATTAATTTGGTTATTTTCTGCAGTTAATTTTCTAATAAAAATGAGCCTAAAACAACCACCACCATCCAATATCCTTGCAAGCATACTTGATCACAATAGGTTGACAGGACCTAATCTGTCTGATTGGCTAAGAAATTTGAAACTTGTCCTGAACCTTGAACATATAGGATATGTTCTAGATTCAAATGTTCCTGGTCCCTTACCTCCAGAGGCCATACAAGAGGAACATGAAACTTTGGACAAGTGGAAGGAGCATGATATGAGAGTTAAGTGTTACATGCTTTCTTCCATGAGTAATGAGTTACAGAAGCAACATGAGAACTTGCAGAGTGCGAGTGAGATCCACCTTCACCTACAAGAGTTGTATGGTGAGCACAGTAGGAATGCTAGGTATGAGATATCTAGACAGCTATTCCGTATGAGGATGTCTGAGGGACAGAATGTTGGGGATCATGTCCACAAGATGATTCGGCTGATTGAGCAGTTTGAACATCTTGACTTCAACATGGATTTCCAACTGCAGACGGATTTGATCCTTCAGTCCCTTCTTGAGTCTTTTGGCAATTTTGTGACAAATTTCCATAAGACTAAACAGGAATGCACCTTAGCTGGTTTACTCAATATGCTGGTTATTGCCCAAAAGAATATGCCGGGCAATAAAGGAAAAGAGGTAGCTTTGGTTGCATCTTCTTCTGCTGGAAAGTCCAACAAGAAGAAGGGCAATAAGAAAAAGAAACCTCAGATTCCTGGTCCTTCCAAGAAAATAGCTAAACAGAAAAGGAAGACTAAAGCTGATGGAGGCAAAGGAAAGTGTTGCCACTGCCAAAAGGATGGGCACTGGAAAAGGAACTGCCTAGAGTATCTTGCTTCTCTGAAGGACAAGAAGGATACACCTTCAGAAGGTATGTCCATATCTTGTTATTTAGATTCTAATGATACTCATAGTTCATCTACAGCTTGAGTTGTAGATACTGGTGCCAGTTCTCACATTTCTAATGATATGCAGGAAGTAGCAAATAGTAGCAGCTTGCGTTCTCAAGATATTAGAGTCCGGATTGGCAATGGCTCAACTATTGAAGCTTTAGCCATAGGATCTAAATCTTTTTACATGTTTGGACATGTTTTATATTTGGATAATATTTTATATGTACCTGATGCTTTTAAGAACATCATTTCTATATCTAGTTTGACTAGAAATGGCTATGAATTTCAGTTCACAGATGATGTTTGCAATATTTATTTTGGAAATAAATATTTTGGTTCGGGTTATAGGAATGATGGTCTTTATTATTTGGATAATAATGACAAACACAAAATTGAATGCAAGTGATCTAACAGAATGCAATGCCATGCTGAAAACCAACTCAAGTTCAAAATATATTTGGCACTTAAGGTTATGTCATGTTGCAGAAGATAGGATTGCAAAACTGGAGAAAATGGGGATTCTATTCTCATTGGGCTCTAAGCCTACTCCAACTTATGAATCTTGCCTTTAGGGCAAAATGACAAGATCACCCTTTGTTGGACAAGGGCAAAGAGCTGAAAATATTTTAGAGCTAATACATAGTGATGTATGTGGTCCATTTAAAGAAATGGCTAGAAGAGGCTTTCATTATTTTATTACCTTTACTGATGATAAATTAAGGTTTGGGTATTTGTATTTGATGAAATACAAACATGAATCCTTTGAAAAGTTTAAAGAATTTAAATCTGAAGTAGAAAATCAAACAGGAAAGAGTATTAAAGCTCTTCGATCAAATCGTGGAGGTGAATATTTGAGTACTGAATTTGATGAATACTTGAGAGAGCATGGCATTGTTTCTTAGCTGACTCCTCCAGGAACGCCACAGCTGAATGGTGTATCTGAAAGGAGAAATCGTACCCTATTGGATATGGTAATTAGTATGATGAGCTATACTGATATGCCAATCTTCTTTTGGGGATTTGCATTAGAATCAGTTTGTATATTCTGAATAGGATTCCATCAAAATCAGTTTCTTCCACACCTTATGAGATATAGCATGGAAGAAAACCAAGCCTTAAGCATGTTAAGATTTGGGGTTGTCCAGCTTATATCAAAAAGCTGAACACTGATAAATTGGAGACCAGATCAGAAAAATGTCGATTTGTTGGATATCTAAAAGATAGTTTTAGATATTATTTTTATTTGCCTACTTCACAAAAGGTTGTGATAAGTAGATATGCCACATTTCTTGAACAACAGTTTGTTCAAGAAGGAGGCAAAGGACGGCAAATAGAGTTAGAATTACAGAATTCTGACCAACCAACAGATCAGATGGATATAGATCCATCTAGTCAACCTATACCCGTTGATGAAACATCTACAGCTGTTCCTCGTAGAACAACCAGGGTATCTCACCCACCAGTGAGATATGGTTTTCTTCATGAAGAAGAACAAGAGTTGTCTACTCATGAAGAAGTAGATCATGGAGATGATCCACTTACCTATGAAAAAGCTATATCAGATATAGACTCTTCAAAATGGATTGATGCTATGAAATTCAAGATTGATTCCATGTATAAGAATCAAGTTTGAGATCTTATTGACCCACCTGAAGGTATTGTACCTATAGGGAACAAATGGGTTTTCAAGAAGAAAATTGGTTCTGATGGAAAGGTAGAGACCTATAAGGCAAGGATAGTAACGAAAGGGTTTTTCCAAAGGCAAGGAGTCGGCTATGAGGAGACTTTCTCGCCTGTTGCCATGCTTAAATCAATTAGGATTCTATTAGCAATAGCTGCATACTATGATTATGAGATTTGGCAGATGGATGTCAAAACAGCTTTTCTCAATGGATACATTGCAGAAAACATTTTCATGGAACAACCTAGGGGTTTTGAATCCTAAGATGGTTCCAAGGTATGCAAGCCAAAGCGATCCATTTATGGGTTGAAACAAGCTTTGAGGAGTTGGAACATCCGTTTTGATGAAGCCATTAAATCCTTTGGTTTTATCAAAAATGAGGATGAGCCATGTGTATATAAGAAGGTTAGTGACAGTGCTATTACTTTCCTTGTCTTATATGTGGATGACATACTGTTGATGGGTAATGACACAGGTATGTTGACAACTATAAAGGTATGGTTGTCAAATACATTCTCCATGAAAGACTTAGGGGAGGCAACCTATATTCTTGGGATTCGCATCTATAGAGATAGAGTGAAAAGAATAATTGGTTTATCCCAAAGTCTATACTTGGAAAAGGAGTTAAAGAGGTTTAACATGCTTGATTCCAAGAGAGGATTGTTACCAGTGAGACATGGTATCCATCTTTGTAAAGAGATGTCTCCAAAGACACCTGAAGAAAGAGATAAGATGGCCAGGATTCCATATGCTTCGGCTATTAGAAGTTTAATATATGAAATGTTGTGTACTAGGCCGGATATCGCATATGCTGTTAGTTTGATTAGCAGGTATCAATCCAATCCAGGTTTGGAACACTGGATAGCTGTCAAGAATATCCTTAAGTACATGAGAAGAACTAAGGATTTATTCTTAATTTATGGAGGTGGAGACTTGCAATTGGATGGTTATACTGATTCTGATTTCTAATCAGATATAGATGATAGAAAGTCTACCTCTGGATATGTATTCATTTATAATGGAGGTGCAGTCAGTTGGAAGAGTTCCAAATAGAGCACGACTTTAGATTCCACTACAGAGGCTGAGTATATTGTTGCATCAGATGCTGTAAAGGAAGCTGTTTAGATAAAGAAGTTCGGGAGAGAACTTACAGTAGTTCCTTCCATTGAGTCAGTAGTTCCACTACACTGTGACAATAATGGAGCAGTTATACAGGCTAAGGAACTAAGGTCTCACCCAAAATCCAAACACATAGAAAGGCGCTACCACATTATCAGAGAAATAGTTGGGCGAAGCGATGTAGCCATGCAAAAAATAGCATCAGCTGAAAATCCAGCTGATTCGTTCACTAAGCCTTTGTCACAAGCTTAGCTAGACCGACATCTTGAGAAGATAGGTCTAAGATATTGTAATGAATGGCTCTACTGCTAGTGGGAGACTGTTAATAGTATGCCCTAGAGCATATCATTTAGTATGTATCTTGTACATATTTTTATTAATAAAAGGTGTTTCCACTTTTCCATTTACATAATATATTTATGTGTAATAGAAAAGGTCCATTGATATTTTGTTAGAAATATTATTCTTAAGTTGTTAAGAATATGAGTGATAGTATTTCTAGCACAAAGTATCATAAATAGATTCAAAATCGAGGATACTTCATAATAAGGACATGACTTATCAAGAAAGATTGTATTCATATTTGTTCCCTAGTTATTTATATAAGATATAAATAAGATGGAATGGTGAGTCTCATGCCATATAACAAATATGATAGGCACTTATAAATGATAAGTAGGCCGAACCAGTGACACTTATGACAAGCACATGGAGTTTACTCTTGTCAATGTTTTGTCATAAATCATATCAGTGCATATAATCTTTAGACCTGAGATAGCACAGTTATCTTGTATATAGGTGGTTTGAGTTTGATACTGCTTTCATACTTGTACTATGTATGGGTATATGGGTATGTGTTGGCTCCTACTAGTTATATATGGAGGTAGGTGTTGATCAAGATGGAATCTATTCCTCTAAGTAAATAGAGATAAAATCCTATGTTCATTTAACTGTTCTTGATGTTTCAAGTTCCTGGCCAGGACAGATAGATTTATTCAGAAAAGAGTTTCTGATGAGAAAATCTTTTTAATCAAGAATTGGAATTAAAAGAGAACATAATATTCATAGCAAATGGAGTTTGACATAAACCATGACTCCAGTTTGAGTTGGGATTTTGTAACAGAGAGATTCTAGTGCATGGTAACATATGATTATAGGTTCATTTAAGATAAACCTTATTACTAATTGGGTGGCCATGGCATGCTATGCTAGGTGTTAACCATGGTCTATGAGGTTCATAAAATGATTTAGAGAAATCATTTATTGTAAGAAAGAGTTCTGATGATATTAAGAGTTGATATCATGTCTCATTGCCAATTAGTAATGAGCCTAGTAAGTCACACACATACACAAGTTATCACCTATTTAAATATGATTTAATTAATTAATTAAAGAGTTTAATTGATTAATTAAATAGGTTTGGTTTGCAATTAAATTGCAAAGTCCCTAGCATGACTTGAAACCAAATCTAGATTATTGGATGTATAGTATAAGTTAAATTTATATTTAAAGTGTTTAAATATGAATTTAATTAATGAGAAATTAATTAATTAATTTATATTTGATATAAATTAAAAGAAGAAAAATAATTATTTTAGGTTAAGAACTCAAAATTGAGACACAGGGGCATTTTGGTCATTTCACAGTGTGACACGTGGCACCATGAGATGGTGACACATGGGATCACACATAAGCTTGCCAAATGTTTTTTCATCATGTAAGATGATTAAAATCAAGATTAAATATAGTTTTGACACTTGGCACAATGTGATTGGGTCACTTAAACCTAGAGCTAATCAAAGGGTGACAAGTGGTAAGGGTTTAATGTGTTAACCTAGCTATATAAGTGTTGTTATTAAAAAGAAAAACAACCAGCAGCCACTCCTCTCCTTTGTCACACCATTTTGAGGTTCTCCATCTATTCTTCTTCATCTCTCATCAATTCAAAGAGATTAGCCATCAATCTCTTGACTTAAGAACACTGTAAATTATTTCTAGTGTCCTGTTTACATCTCTAATCTCTTAAAAAGCAGAACTTGAATTTCTAATTAATAGAAAAAGCTTTAGAAGCTGTTCAAGGGCTGCCATTGGTGTTCTTGGTGTGGACAAGCTAGAGGGACAACATCTGGTGTCCTGAAGATGAATCTCAAAGGCGCAAACACGCTGCAGTGCATCAAGAGGTTAGTGTAATCGTTCTTGATTTAATCTAGGGTTCTAAAATTAATCTGATTAATTTTAAAATCTTAAATGCCAAATACAGATCCAAAAACATATTAAAAGAGTTTTAATAAGTTGTTTATCATTGAAATCAAATAGATAAAAATAAATCTTGTATGGTGCATGTGACCCTAGGTGAAAATTTTTGAATTCAATGGTATAAAATTGTGTTTTTCATGCTTCCGTTCCTTCAATCTTGCATTAGTTAAGTTGATCCTATTGAGCCAGTAAACATGCAAATAATTTTAATGTCCTCAGGCACATCCATTATTGGCCACCAAACCATTTACGTATTTACAATATCTCATGCTTAATAATTATTCTTAAGAAAATCTTTTAAATTAATTGCATCATATGCAAGTATTTGAAATTTCTTAAAATAATTGCCTCAATAGAGGGCCCATGATATAATTTCCTTAATTATACCACTTCCAACTTAATCATTTGTTTAGAAGATTTAGTGGTCGGCTTAATTACTATTATATCTCACTTTGCACATTATCCAATCAGTATGCATATATCATATACTTGCATACATTCCCATACATCTCATGCATACATGGATAAACATATAAAATGGTATGATCGTGGACTTTCTTAGGGATTCAATTCTGAGCCACCAAGAATTGAATCAGGGCATTCCTAGGTGCATTTCATTCATCCATATTACAAGAGTTGCTGAAGGTGTACATAATCAACACTTGATCTTGAATTCCTCTTACTGGTCCAACCAATACTCTTGACCTCCTTGATCTTCTTGCAATCCAATTACATTGTAATCCTTGGCATACCAAGGCGAATTTATAAGAACATGGACTTTAAAGTCCTCAAATAAATGAAATTACAACCCAAAATTATTACAACACTTATAATACATGCCACCAAAATAAATTAATTAATTTACAACCCAAAGAAAAATAAAAAGAAATAAATCCAATCACATTGGTCTTTTATTGTCCATGATTATCCATCATGCATATTACCATTTAACAATTAAATAAAACATATATACTAAAGTTAAATTGAATATCTCATATTCAACTAAAAAATTCAGATTTGAATCTCATTCAAACAAATTTAAAAATTTAGATTTGAATCTCATTCAATCAAATTTAAAAATTCAGATTTGAATCTCATTCAAACAAATTTAAAAATTCAGATTTGAATCTCATTCAAACAATTGAATCAAAATTTAATTGTGTGATTAAAATTCTTAATTAAACAATTTAATTAGGTATGGGCCTAATTATGGGCCTCAAATCCAAGCCCATGCATCAAGCCCAAAACCATGTGCATGGTTAAAGGGACCAAACCATGTGCACTATTGGTGCACTTCATCATGCTGCCAACTTTGTTGGTCCAATCAGCAATGAATCAATCAATTTTTGATCAAATCACACAATTAAATTTGATATTAAACAATCTAAATGGCAAATGTAGTGGCTCTGATACCAATTGAACGAGCAGAAGTATGTAAATTGTTAGATTAGAGCATTGAATTTCAAAATTTTCTTCTAGGGTTTCATGCATCATGTAACATCCATTATGTGCCTAATTAATTTCAATGCTCAATTGCATATTAAAACACTTTTAATATGTATTAGGATCTACGTTTGCCATTTAAGATTTTTGAATTAATAAATTAATTCAATTGAACCCCAGTTTGAAAGAAGAAAATGTGCACTAACCTTTTGATGCACAAGTGATGTAATTACCACCTTTAGGAAGCACCTAGGACCCCAATTGTTGTCCTTCTAGCTTGTCTACACCAAGATCACTAATGGGCAGCCCCTAAATCAGCTTCTCAAGCCTTGCTAACCAATTGTAATTTAGGTTTTTGCCTTTAGAGAGGTTGTGGATGTGTATAGGACACTAAAAACAATTTCTAGCAATTTTAATTCAAAGAAATTTGGGCAATTCTCTTTGAATTGATGAGAAAAGAAGAAGAGGAGAGGGGGAGCTCAAGGTGGTGGCAACTTTGAGACAAAGAAGAGTATGTATTATTTTTCATTCTTTTCCATTTTGTAATTAGGTCATTACTTAAAACCTTTGCCACATGTCATCACCACATTGCATCTTAATTTTAATTGACTTAATCATATTAAGCCAAGTATCAAACCTAGACTTAATCTTGACTTTGATATCTTATGTGATTGGAAGACAAATGGCAAGCTTATATGGTGCCATGTGTCACCATCTCATGGTGCCATGTGTCACCCTATGAAATGAGCAAGTTACCCTTATGTTTTAATTTTGAGTTCTCAACCCAAAATCATTATTTCTTCTCTTCTAATCAATTTATATCAAACTCTTCCAAAATTAATTTCAATTATACTTGTTATCATAGTTTCTATTCTAAAAGACTAATTACTAATGCATCAAAATTTATTTCCCTATAAAGGAATAGAGCAGAACATATAATTCCAACACTAACCTACAAATAATTAGTGCTGGGATCAAATAATAATTAATTGTTTCTTTCAAAAATTAAGAACTTACCAGCAACTATATCCGAAGTTTCTGTTCTTTCTCCTTGGCATATAGTGGACGCTCTGACGGGTGTGCTACTATATTCGGGTTGATTCACTGTGTTATAGTTGTGAGAAGTACCAACTCTATTTTTATCTCGACCTCTACTAACTGTCTGTGAACTTCGAAGAGTAGATCGAGGTGCTCTAGTACAATCTCTAACAAAATGTCCATGTTCATCACAATTGTAGCAGGCTCCAGTGGCCTTATAATAATTACCTTCATGTAGCTTGCCACAAACTTGGCAGATATGGGCAGAATAGGAACTTCTAGTTGTTCGATGACAGGACCTCAGTGGCCTCTGCCTCGAAGATCTACCTTTATCAGATCCATAACCACTAGGCTCTCTAGTGTTCTTCCTTTTTCCCAATTTACTATTTGAACTTTGATCACCAGGTCTTTCATTCTTCTCTATTTCATATTGTCCTTGTGGGGATTGGGTCTATACTTGGGCTTGGGCTAACAGATTATTAGTCATTTGTTGAAAGAAAGTGGCCATTTGCTAGGCCATTTGTACAATAATTTGTACAGGTGGGGCTGGTAAAGTCGAGCTTCTGATTCTCTGAGGGGCTGGGGCCTCACCTTGTACTTCCACTGTCATAGACTGTTCTATTATCTCATCCTTCTCTTCCATATCTTTTCACAGGATTTTCTATTTCCTGTACAACCAACACAAGGAGATTTCTCTCCATTAGTTCATATTTATGATGTAAATGTACTATATTTATCAAACATTTGAGCAGTTGTATTTACTGACAAAAAGATTTCAAATTCACAGTTCAAAATTTACTTTAAAACCATTGCTCTGATACCACTAAACATGTCACACCCTACTCCTCCATAAGATGTAACATGACCCCGTAGTACACCAAATGAATTACCGTACTTCGCCTACCAGTAACCCATTAAATATACTACAAGGGATTTTAAATCAATTTTCGTGAAATTAAATCATCGATTAAAATCTAGTGTTACAAAAAATTTTCAAAATTTCAACAGAGTGTCGGCTGTATTTTGAGAAAATAGTTCTTCAAACTTGAAAAGGAAAACACTCCCAATATGATTTCTCAAATATAACTCCAATAAACTTCATTTCATCTCACAATTCAAATCTCAATAATCAAATCAATTAATTTTCAAGCCAACCTCATCATAAAAGTTTCATTGATTACAAGGCTCAAAAATTAATATTACAAAATTATATAGGTAAATGAAATCTGAAATTTACATTACAATAATTTGCATTTAATTATATACCAAATTATTTTATAAGAGTTTTTATACAAATGCTCAAATAATTTACATACCTATTAATACATGCATACATCAAAACCTATGTACATGGGTATACCTATGATATACCTGGAGCTCATCTGAATATGTCTTCAAGTAAGCTTAGTCACCTGCTCTATGCTCTTTTCAGCTGCGACAGCATGCAAAGCTATCGCTGAGTGGTGAATTCAGTGGTGCACAACTATAATTTAAAATATAATACCATATATATAATGACAAAATTATATCAAATAATTTGAAAATCTTGAACTTCATAAAAATTCCAAAGGTCAAAATAATCGTTGCCAATAATATAAATCATTTGGTAAAATAATCTTGATCAAGAATTTCAATTTATCAAATCACAACTGAACAATTAAAGTAATTCCAGTAATTTATGGAAATAAACATTAATTTCAATAAAATCAAATATACATAAATCATAATTGAAATCACAATTCTTTACTATTCAAAAACCATTCTTTATCTTACTAACTCTGCAAGACTAATCCGAAAGAGCCATCTCCAAGGTGATTCTAACTCTCTATGGTTGGGGAGGTCGAATCAGGATTCTAACTCCCTATGGTAAGGGAGGTCGAATCATTGTGTACAGTACACACCACAATAATGAAACTTCCGAAAGGGTCATAACAAAAAAAACTTAGATCTAACCTCTAATAAGAGGAGAATCTAAGCCCTTTCACGTACCATGGTAATCAAAATAAAGCTAACTTCATTATCTCCTCAACAAATGAGAGAGACGAGTGATAACCTAGTCAAGCATCTATAGTGAGATATAAAATAATATAATAAATGTCTTTGTCCTTTTTGTGAGCATAAATCACAACACAATTCGATTCAAAGTCAATTCCAATATCCAATAATTTTTATGCTCATCACAATTCAAAACATAAATTTGTATTTTTCCATGCAAATTGCCCATCATAATTCAAAACATATTCTATCACAATTTTCCAAAAAATAATTTGTTCAATCCATAACAATGCTTAATACTTGTTGAAATACCATTTCACAAAGCTAAATTCATACATACTATAACAATTTCAATAATCATTAAATTAAATTCAATACTTGATAAACATAATACATAAAGAAAATAACGTCATTTAATCATATGAAATATTTAGAACAAAATCAATTAAAAACTAGTTGTGCACAAACCTCTGATGAGTCGCCTCTTGGCTTTGACTCAGTGGGTTTTTTCCCTTCCCAGTGTCTCTTCTAATTAAAACACATAATTTAAAGTGTTTCAGTACTCATTTAAATTGTTTCTAATAATAAGGTTCAATAATTAAATTTTATTGATACTATTCCTTTCATTAGTCAACCTATAATGTTGACCTTTAATGCACACTAGGTGAATTAGTTTTAATATCACTAATATGTTCCATATTCCTCACATGTTGACATATGTTACCAATTTCATTTCAAAGCATATTGCATTTTATTGCAATTACTCAGATTTCATGGCCAATGCTTACAGTCTATTGGACCAAGTTACAGTGTAAATTTAGCAGATTTCTCTTCAATAAATTGTTTTTTATTATGTCATCTTTAATTTCCTTTTTGAATCACTCCATTTGGAGTTGTATAGCTCAAGTTATGGTCAATTAACCATAACTAGGTCAAATCTAAATTTTAGTTTTCTTTTTAGGCAGTTTCGGTTCTGACTTTACTAATTTATTTGGACTATTTGTAATCACATTGAGGTCTAGCATTCTTCATAAGTATTGTTGCCCTATGTCTTAGGGACAACCAAAAACTTTGCTTACGATTTTTCAAGTCTTATAGAATTCTTTATAGACAAATTGTTAACTTTGACTCAAAGGTCCTATATTGGCATGGTCCTCAATTAGGTCAATAGCTTTGACCTTAAATTCTGACCTTATACATTTATAATTTGAGGAAGTTGTCTAAAATAAAGTTTGAGTCTCTCTCTTAGCTTTCTAGATTCGTATGGCTCATTACATTGGGAGACTTTTGGTGGGAGATATGCCTATTTAAATTTTATGGACTTAATGGTCAATTGTACCCATTCCAGATTTAGTATGTCAATTAATTAACTTAATTGACCTAGTTTCCTTGATTTTTGGATTTTGATCAAATTACCAATATTGCAAATATATGTTGTATTGAACTTTTGGCACTGATTTTAGGTCATTTGGAGTCGCGTAGACCAAGATATGGTCATTTTACTAATGCTTGACAGATTGTATTCTTATTGCAAAGTTTAGGTCACTTTCAGGTCATTTCCGATTCAGGTAGATTTTATAACTGAAATTGTGCAAGCAAATTGACTTACCTAAGGTCATTTCTGGGCTTTGTGGTCTTAACCAAAGTTGTAGCCCTATGTCTAAGCTTTCCAACGATATAAATTTTAGGTCATTTGGACCCATGTGCAAGGAGTTATGATCATTTCCGCGATTACTATTCAATTGGTAAATTTTTAGGTTTGAAAGATTGCAAATCCGAATTAGGTTAATTTTCATGTCACTTTTCGGACAGAATTTAGGTGTGCTTTCTGCATGAAAGTTAGCCTATTTTGTATCTAGTTTTGCCTCCAATTGGTCTCATACCAATTGGGGTTATAATTTTACACTTATAGCTCAATTTAGCTACTGCCCTTGTATACTTCCCTTAACACCAACTGCATGCATTTTTACTTGCTAAATTTAAACTTCACTTACCTAATTCTGATTTGGTATGGTACTAAATCCATTCATTACATCACATTATAGTTAATTTGAGCATAATACAATCACCTTTAATGCACCAAATATCATCCCAATTCACAAAGTCCAAATTCTAACAATGCATACACATAAACACTCCTAAATTTACATATAACTTCCACTACTAATTTACATATACATTCATCAATCTTTAATACAACAATTCATCAATCCATTCCATTAAATTAAACACTCTTAATTACATCATAGGGCTGCCAAATTGTCCAATTGCACGTGTCTCCCTCAATTGCTTTCAAGCACTCAAAATTAATTGCTCAATCATCACATACACATTAAGTTAGCTTACTAGCACATTAAATCACCTTAACCAACATTAATTCCCAACAATACATGTAGGAATCATTCATTACCCATGCAATTCCATGGCTGCCCACTTTAATTAATTACACAGAAAATTCCCAATTCAAAATCAAATTCCAATTCAATTACTCAAACTCAACATACACTTAAAATTAACTTGCTAGAACTATTAATTACTTCAATCAACATCAATTTCCATCAAATTCATGTGAAAACCATGGCTGCTGAATTCAAGACTTATCAAAACTTAATCATCTCCTCAATTTTTCTTCACCATTCAACTTGTCTCAACCTCAACACAAAGTTTAATTAAGGAAGATAAGAAAACTAGCACTAACCTTTTGTGGATCTTGCTAAAACTTCATCAAATACTTCCCTTTTTACTCTCTATGTGTTGCCCATGAGGTAAGGACAAGTTCTTGTGAAGGCACTTGCAAAAATCATGGCTTGAAAATGGACCTTTGAAGCTTGCATTAAGGGATGGCAATGGTGGAAAATAGAGAGAAAATAATTAGGCAATGTTGAAGGGAGAAGATGAAGATGATGAAATGGCATCCTATTTTCTTCTAGTGACTATATATAATCTCACTTAGTGGAGCACTAACCACCATTAACATTAAAATATGTCAAAGTTTCCCTTAATTGCACTAATGCCCTTATATTCCTTTAATTTATATTATGTGTAATATTTCTTATTTCCATGGCATTTCCAAAATTTAATACCATTTATTTTTAATGGACATTTAGGTTAAAAGCCAACTCTAGGTGTCAATTGGCCAAAATGCCCCTTTTCGGGTTATATTTTCGATTTTTTGGTAACACCGATTTTTGTCGTTTTCTTGATTTTTTGTTTTTCTTTGTACTAATTCATTAATTTTTCTTTCACATTTCTTATGTCAATTACACCTCTATAGGCCTTTAATTATGTCTCGAATTTTAATTCGGAGGGTTTTTCGCAGTTCTGGGGTCGGCTATTGCCTGCGCCATAACTTCTCTGTGTGGTCACCCATTACTTCGGTGCCAGCTCACTTAACCTAGTTTCATTTCCTCTCTTTTATTTTTTCTTTTATTTTTCTTGTATTTTCTTATTATTTATTTCATCATTTTATGCCTTTTCAAAATCACAGAAGTGTAGTCCCAGATATCCTGACTTGTCCGGATAGACATTAGGTCACCGGAGTAGCAGAATGTATGGACTACATAAAGTGAGGGTGTTACAGTCATATATCATATCAGTGCATATAATCTTTAGGCCTGAGATAACATAGTTATCTTGTATATAGGTAGTTTGAGTTTGATACTGCTTTCATACTGTGTATGGGTATATGGGCATGTGTTGGCTCTTACTAGTTATATATGGAGATAGGTGTTGATCAAGATGGAATCCGTTACCCTAAGTAAATAGGGATAAAATCCTATGTTCATTTAATTGTTCTTGATGTTTCAAGTTCCTAGCCAGGACAGATAGATTTAGTCAGAAAATGGTTTCTAACAAGAAAATCTAATTAATCAAGAATTGGAATTAAAAGAGAACATAATGTTCATAGCAAATGGGGTTTGACATTAACCATAACTCCAACTCGAATTGGGATTTTGTAACGAAGAGATTCTAGTGCATGGTAACATATGATTAAAGGTTCTTTTAAGGTATTCCTTGTTACTTATTGGGTGGCCATGGCATGCTATGCTAGGTGTCAACCATGGTCTATGAGATGCCTAAAATGATTTAGAGAAATCATTTATGGTAAGAAAGATTTCTAATGATATTAAGAGTTAATATCATATCTCTTTGCCAATTAGTGATGAACCTAGTGAGTCACACATATATATAAGTCAATCACCAAGTAAAATTTGATTTAATTAATTACTTAAAGAGTTTAATTGATTAATTAATTAGGTTTGGTTTGTAATGAGATTGCAAAGTCCCTAGCATGAATTGAAACCAAATCTAGATTATTGGATGTATAGTATAAGTTAAATTTATGTTTAAAGTGTTTAAATATGAATTTAATTGTGAGAAATTAATAATGGAGATTAATTAATTTATTTATTTATATTTTATATAAATTGATTAAAAGAGGAGAAATAATGATTTTGGGTTGAGAACTCAAAATTAAAACATAAGGGTAATTTGGTCATTTCACATGGTTACATGTGGCATAATGAGATGGTGACACATGGCATCATATAAGTTTGCCATTTGTCTTCCTATCATGCAAGGTGATCAAAGTCTAGATTAAGTATAGCTTTAACATTTGGCTTAATGAGATTAAGTCAATTAAAAATAAGATGCAATCTAATGGTGACAAGTGGCAAAGGGATTAAATGATTATTTGACCTAATTATAAAAGGGAAAGAAAGAAGAAACAAAAGAGAATTCTCTCTATTTTTCTAAAGGTGGTGGCACCACTACTCCCTCTTCTTCCTCTTGCTTTCTCATCAATTCAAAGAGAAATCATTCAGTCCCGAATTAAAATTGTTAAAAATTGTTTCTAGTGTCCTATACACACATACAACCTCTCAAAAGCAAAACCCCAAATTATAATTGGTTGGCAAAGGCTTGAGAAGCAAAATTGGGGGCTTCCATTAGTGATCATAGTGTGGACAAGCTAGAGGGACAACACTTGGGGTCCTAGGAGCTTCCTAAAGGTGTCAATTGCATCCATAGTGCATCAAAGAGGTTAGTGCCCAAATTCCTCTTTCAAATTAGGGTTTAATTGAATTAATTTATTAATTCACAATCTTAATGGCAAATGAAAATCCTAATACATATTAAAAGTGTTTTAATATGCAATTGAGTATTAAAATTAATTAGGCATATAAGAGATGTGGCATGATGCATGAAACCCTAGAAGAAAAATTTTGAAATTCAATGCTCCACTGCACCAATTACCATGCTTCTGTTCCTTCAATTGGTATCAAAGCCACTATATTTGCCATTAAAGATTGAATATGAGATTTAATTGTGTGATTGGATCAAATTTGGATTGATCTAAAGCTGTTTTGGTGTTCATGTGTGGTGGCATCTATGTCATGGTGCTCATAGGTGGTAACATGGTTGAGATGAACACCCTATGGGTGCATTTTGGTTTTGGGCTTGGGTTTGGGCTTCTTTATGCAATTGTTGTATATCTTAAGACCCATAATTAGGCCCATACCTAATTAAATTATTTAATTAAGAATTTTAATCAAACAATTAATTATTGAAAAATGTTTTTAAGGTATTAAATTTGGAAAGAGTTTCTAAATTTAAATTTGTTTGAATGAGATTCAAATCTGAATTTTTTGGTTGAATATGTGATATTCAATTTAATTTTTTAGTATGTATATTTTATTTAATTGTTAAATTTTAATATGCATGATGGATGATCATGGATAATAAAAGACCAATGTGATTGGATTTATTTCTTTTATTTTTCTTTGGGTTGTAAAATAATTAATTTTATTTTAGTTGCAAGTATTATAAATGTTATAATAATTTGGGTTGAAATTTCATTTATTTGAGGACTTTAAAGTCCATATTCTTGTAAATTCACCTTGGTATGCCAAGGATTACAATGTAATTGGACTGCAAGAAGATCAAGGAGGTCAAGAGCATTGGTGGGACCAGTGGAAGGAAATCAAGATCAAGTATTAATTATGTACTCCTTTAGCAAAAATGAATGAATGAAATATACCTAGGAATGCCTTGATTCAATTCTTGGTGGCTCAGAATTGAATCCCTTAGAAAGTCCATGATTATACCATATTATTTGTTTATCCATGTATGCATGAGATGTATGGGAATGTATACAAATATATGATATATGTATGCCACTTGGATAATGTGCAAAGTGTGACCATAATAGTAATTAAGCTGACCACTAAATCTTCCAAACAAATGATTAAGTTGGAAATGGTATAATTAAAGTGATTATATCATGGCCCTCCATTGAGGTAATTATTTTAAGAAATTTTAAATACTTGCATGTGATGCATTTAATTTAAGAGATTTTCTTAAGAATATTTATTAAGCATGAGATGTCGTAAATATGTAAATAGTTGATGGCCAATAATGGATGTGCCTGAGGACATTAAAATTATTTGCATGTTTACTGGCTCAATGGGATCAACTTAACTAATGCAAGATAAATCAATAATGGATGTGCCTGAGATTTTGAGCATTAGGTGCTAAATAAATGATTGAACCTCATATGAGATGTGATGGAGTTGCTCATTTATAGTTTATTGTAATTCCAATAATGGATGTGCCTGAGGATGATCAATAAGACTACAAGAATTCAATCACCCACTAGAAATCCATCCAACTAGGATTTTCGTTTCCTACTTTGGAAGTGTAGGATTCCCCAAGTTAGTGGGAGGACCAATTTGATTAAAAGACTATAATCATTTTGGCTAATTACTTGATACATTTACTAATTAATCTAGTTATTTTCTGCAGTTATTCTTATGATAATAATGAGCACACAACAACCACCACCATCCAATATACTTGTGAGCATACTTGATCACAATAGGTTGGCGGGACCTAATCTTTCTGATTGGCTAAGAAATTTAAAACTTGTCCCGAACCTAGAACGTATTGGATATATTCTAGACTTAAAGGTTCCTAGTCTCTTACCTCCAGAGGCTGCTCAAGAGGAACATGACACTTTCGATAGGTGGAAGGAGCATGATATGAGAGCCAAGTGTTACATGTTTGCTTCTATGAGTAATAAGTTACAGAAGTAGCATGAAAATATGGAAAGTGCAAGTGAGATCCTCCTTCACCTACAAGAGTTGTATGGTGGGCATAGCAGGAATGCTTGGTATGAGATATCTAGGCAGCTATTTCGAATGAGGATGTCTGAGGGATAGAATGTTGGGGATCATGTCCATAATATGATTCGGCTTATAGAGCAGCTGAAACATCTTGACTTTAACATGGATTTCCAACTGTAGACGAATTTGATCCTTCAGTCCCTACCTGAGTCATTTGAGAATTTTGTGACAAATTTCCATATGACTAAGCAGGAATACACCTTTGCTGGTTTACTTAACATGCTAGTTATTGCCCAAAAGAATATGCCGGGCAATAAAGGAAAAGAGGTAGCTTTGATTGCATCTTCTTCTGCTGGAAAGTCCAACAAGAAGAAGGGCAATAAGAAAAAGAAACCTCAAGTTCTAGGACCTTTCAAGAAGATAGCCAAACAGAAAGTGAAGACTGAAGCTGACAAAGGTAAGGGAAAGTATTTCCACTGCCAGAAGGATGGGCACTGGAAGAGAAACTACCCAAAGTATAGCAATCTAAATGAATGTAATGCCATGATGAAAATCAACTTAAGTTCAAAATATATTTGGCACTTAAGATTAGGTCATGTTACAGAAAATAGGATTGCAAAGCTGGAGAAAATGGGGATTTTATCCACATTGGGTTCTGAACTTACTCCAACTTGTGAATCATGCATTCAAGGCAAAATGACTATATCACCTTTTGTTGGACAAGGGCTAAGAGCTGAAAATATTTAGGAATTGACACATAATGATGTATGTGGTCCATTTAAGGAAATGACTAGAGGCGGTTTTCATTACTTTATTACCTTTACTGATGATAAATCAAGGTTTGGGTATTTGTATTTCATGAAATACAAACATGAATCCTTTGAAAAGTTTAAAGAATTTAAATCTGAAGTAGAAAATCAAATAGGAAAAAGTATTAAAACTCTTCGATCAGATCGTGGAGGTGAATACTTAAGTACAAAATTTGATGAATACTTGAAAGAGCGTGGCATTGTTTCTCAGCTAACTCCTCTAGGAATGCTACAGTTGAATGGTGTATCTGAAAGGAGAAATCGTACACTATTAGATATGGTATGTAGTATGATGAGCTATACTGATATGCCAATCTCCTTTTGGAGATTTGCATTAGAATCAGCTTTGCATATTCTGAATAGGATTCCATCAAAATCAGTATCTTCAACACCTTATGAGATATGGCATGCCACACCCTACCCCTCTGTAAGGCATAACATGATCCCGTAGTATACCTAATGAATTACCAACTCCGTCTACTGATAACTCATTAAATAAACTACAAGGGATTTTAAAAACTTTTCTTACTTTTTTTACAGTGGTGAGCACTAATTACAGGTGTTAAAAACCTTTTTGAACTGAAGTGATAGAACTAACACATTTGAATTATTTGGAATTTCTATAAAAATTTTTGCAGGGTGCCATCTGTATTTTGGATAAAACAGTTCTTCAGAAAACCTGTAAAAAGCACTTCAATATATTTCCAAGTCTCAACTTCAACATTTTTCTGAACACAACATATTTCTCAAGTCAAATTCACAGTAATTTTTCAAAGATTGTGATACAAGAAATATAATACAATTTTTACCAATCAAAATAACTCATAATTATTTTACAACTTCAAGGTACAATTTGAATTTACAACTGCTCAAAACCAAAAACAATATGTACATACAGTGGTCATACATTACAGTACAAAATGCAAAATGTTGGTATACTCATTATACCCGAAAAATCTCTCACTGGGTGTACTAGCAGCCTAGTCTCATCGCCTGTCTGTCTCACTGCGACAAAGAATAAAGCTATCACGAGACAATGTCTCAGCAGTACAACATTAACCAAATACATCTTTAAATCACAATTCATAAATCATACAAATAGTGGATACTTAAAACCATAGTTAATTTCAAGACAGTAATTGTCAACAAGAATTTAAACTCCATTTCTCAATATCACAATAAATTTCAATAAGTCAGATCATGGTTGAATTCAAAAGACAGTATATGTCAATAAGAGTTTAAATTCATTTCACAATCTCACAATACAAATTAATAAATCACACACAGCTTAATCATGTACCAAAGTTCAATTCGTCCCAAAAGCCGATGGCTAATGAGGTATTCAATTCGTCCCAAAAGTCAATGACTAATGAGGAATAACATAGCTAGCTAGCAAAAACATGAGTACTCATCCAATTCGTCCTCAGCAGGCACACACCTCAACACTTCAGCCAAAGAGGGAATTCAATTCGTCCCACTAGACAAGCTAGTGAGGAATACAATCAATATACATGATAGCTGTGGTTTCAAACCATTTCCAATACTTTTCAATCAATAAGTATCCATCAATATCATTTAAATAATTTCTCACAGTTTCAAATCATTTACAATGCTTTTCAAGCAATAAATATCCATTCAAACACATTTCCACAATTTAAAACAATAATGTACAAATAGTCATAATTCATTTCAATTGAAAAATTCAAAAGAAATAGTTGTTGTGCACAAACCTCTGATAACTGTCTCTTGGTCTGGACTCAGTGTTTCCTTCCCTTTTCCTGAGTCTTTGGTAACTGAGAAAAACAATTTGAAGTGTTTGAGTACTAAATTAAATTGTCTCTAACGATAATGTTCGATAAGTAATTCACTGAAAGCTATTATTTGCTTAATCGCCTAATATTCCGACCCTCGATGCGTTCTAGGTAAATTCGGTTTTAGTGTCACTAATATGTCACATTCGATAGTGTTTTAGGGTTGGTACACGTTACCAATTTCATTTCCTTGTTTAGTGCATTTTATTGCAACTTGCTGGATTCCGGTATACTAGTTTGACCTAGTCGGAAGACCTAGTTTCCTCGGTTTTCGGGTTTCGGTCAAAACTACAAACTTGTAAATCTATGTCTTACGGAACGCGGGGCAAAATTTTAGGTCATTCTGGGTTATGTAGACCAAGTTATGGTCATTTTACTATTGCTGGTCAAATGGCATCAAATTAGGTCATTTTAGGTCAAATTTGGTCAACTTTGGTTCGGCCAGTTTTTGGACCCGAACTTGTGCAAGCTTTTTGACTTGCTTATGGTCATTTCTGGGCTTTGGTATCTTCATGAGACTTGTAGGTATGGGTCTTAACTATTCATGGTTAAAATTTCAGGTCAATTGGACCTTTTTTGAGTGAGTTATGGCCTAATCACTAACTGCTGCCCAAATGGTCAGTTTTCAGGTTTCACTTGCACTTAATCCGAATTGGTCATTTTTCATGCTACCTTGCAAGCAGAATTTTGGTATGCTTTCTTAATGAAAGTTGGCACATTTTGTGCCTAGTTTCACCTCCAATTGGTCTCATACCAATTGGAGTTACACATTTAAAGTTATAGATTAAAATGTACACTGCCCTTAATTACATTGCATAAACATGTATCAGTTACACATTTACCTTACTCTAAGTCCATCTCTCTTACCCATTCTGTTTTGGTACATTACCAAAACCATTTACCACTTCACATAAAAATCATTTTGGGCAGAATACAAACATCCTCAATACACCAAATAAAACTCTAATTCATAAAGTCCAATTACAACCACAAATACACATAGCACTACTCATCATTTCATACAATTTTCACCTCTAATTTATATGCATATCCATCAATCCTCAATGTTATAATTCTGCCAATATCTTCATGAATTCATACATTCATCACGGAGTCCCAAGGCTGCCGAATTGTTCCACAATGTCAAAGTGTCCTACAATTCATCAATTTCCATTCCAAGTGCACAATCACCATATACATGTGGAATAATTTACTAGGACATTAAATCACCCTAATCAACATAATTTCTCATCAAATATATGTATGAATATTTCATTAAACATACAACTCCATGGCTGTCCAAAATTGATATATTAAGAACTCCTCAAAACTTAAAATTTCCTTCACAAAGCAAACACCCATAACATGTATACAAACTTTAACAAAGCAATATTCAAAAATACAAACTTACCTTTGGTTGGGACTTGTTAAACCTTGACTAAACTTCTTGATTTTAGTATCAAACTCTTCCTTGTGATGTGGGGATAAAACTTAATGAAGAAACCTAAGTGATTGGAAGTGAAATGAGGAGTGGAGGAAGCTTGGAGCAAAACGGCAATGGAAGTTTCCCTAGCTCTCCATTTCGGCAAGGTTGAGAGGATTTGGAGAAGATGAAGTGCAGATGGTGTAATGGACTTACACCTGCCCCATTTAGTGTTTAATTAAATCCCTAGTGGTCCACTCACCAAATTTAAATCGTATAATATGTTAAATGTGTTATTTACACAATTTTCACTCCACTTTTGGCTATTTACATTAGGTATGTAACACCCTCCCGGTAACTACTCCGTACATCCTGCTGTTCCGGTGACCAGTGTAGGTCCGGACAGCTAGAATGTCCGAAAAAATATTTAAACTAAAGTGAGGGACCATAATTAACTCAAATATTAATAAGAAAAATTTGGTAAAAATTTTAGAAATAAAATACAACCAAGTTAAACGAGCCGGTGCCCTAGCGATGGGTAACCAGAGGGAAGTTGCGGTTCTCGCAACGAGGAGCCATAGACCCGGGGGAAAAATTATAAAATAATTTATGGGACTCCAGAGAAGGGTTATTGAGGTTCCCATGACATTAGAATGCCAAGAAAATACCAAGAAAAAATTTTCAATCGGTACAGACAATTTTGACCCGTTAAGCCAAACGGAGGGCATTTTGGTCATTTCGCCTTCGGAGGTGATTTTTGGCTGACTTGTCCAGTTGAGTAAATAATTAATATGGCATAAAATATGAATAAACATTACTAAAAATTAAAGTGAAAATGAGTAGAGAAGAAGAGAAAAGAAAAATGAGAATAAATGTCAATTTTGACATCATATGATGTCATCTAAGAGTTTCCCACCAATCACATTTAACCAACCATTTACTTAACTAATAAAAGAGACAAACAAAGACTAAAAAAATTAAAAAGAAAACAGCCATCACCCTCCTCCCCAAACCAGCCGAAACCCATGGTTTGCCCTAACCCTCCATTAACACACCATCAAGCTCCATTTCCTCTTCATTTCACCCTAAAACCCTAGAGACCTTTCACTAAAATTTGTCCTTGCATCTTGCAAAACCTTTTGGCAGCCAAGAAGAAGAAAGAAAGTGAAGTTTGGGGCTTAGAAAAATCTGCCTACAAGAGGTTAGTGCATATTTATACATAAACCTCTTTTAATCCATGATAGTGACTTGAAATAGGTGAGATTTTGTAACTTAAATGAATAAAAGTTGAGTGTATGCACCCCATGGATTTCGGCTGCCCTAAAGAAGGAATAGAATTGGGTGTTTTTGATTGACTTGGAATGAACTACAAATCAAGTTTAAAGTATATAAACAAAAGGATATTGATTTAGTTAGTTAACTAGGGTAGTTTGTACAAAACTATGAATTTGAGCTAGGGTTTAGGAGAAAAAATTTGACTTGGCTTATGAAATTGTTAAAGAACACTCTAATGGTCAATTAGTGACCATTTGAGGTAAATTGACCATAAATTGGACTGAAATATAGCATGGCAAAGTGAATGAGTATGCTGCCCAATGAGGGCAGCAGGGTGACTGAGATTTCAGTCCACTTGGACTGCCATATCTTTGGCTGTGTTGGTCCAATTGGTCTTTGACCAATTGGACATGAAACTAGGCTTATAATGGCACATTTTTGCTGAAGAAACCATGCCCAAAAGACCAAAGCAAGAGGACCAAAAGTTGGCCCCAATCCGGATACCCTGCAACAGCACCTGCAGAAATGACCAAATGAATAGTAACTGTTCATTTGGCCATAACTTACTGTAGATATGGTCAATTGACCTGAAATTTTTACAGCAACAAGTTAAGACATAGAAAAACAACTTTCATGAAGGAACTTACCCCAAATTATGGCCAGAACCCATCCAACAAAGTGATTTCATTCACTGTTCATGTTACTGTAGATATGGTCAACTCTGCAAATTGGCAATCCGGCTAGCTGTGGTTTTTGGGCCATATCTGGAGCTACAAAACTCCAAATGGAGTGATTCAAAAAAATAAATTCAACTAGACAAAATAAGGAACAACTTTCATGTTTGCCATTTCTTCAAATTCCCACTGAAACAATGCTTAATGGAACAGTAAACTTATGCTACAAAAACTGAAATTTTCTGCCCTCTTGGTTTTAAGTTAGAAATGGTAATGGTGACCAATTCTAACAAGTTTTAAACGTGAAATGTGGTATGTTGGGAGTGCCAAAGTCAATGTACATATTGTCTATCCAAAAGTCAACATTTTTGTTGACCAATGAGGTGAATAGTAACACCAAAACTTGAAATTCACAAATTGAAGAATTTAAAAGTTTCAAATGCCCTAGTATACCTAACAAGATTGGTTTGGATAGTTTGCCATGCCAATAGGGTTCAATTAGCAGTACTGCACATGGCAATATGCCGTTCTGTGATTTTATGGTTTTTAACCATTCTTGCCTTGTATTGAGATTTGGCCTTGTGCCTGATGTATTTACAGCTTGTTAGCTGTTCTGTTGCACACCGGGAGATGCATATGTGACCGATGGTGTGACGGCCCAAGGTACTTGATACCCAGTGCCAGTTTACCCGTTATCCAGTCCAGTCATCTAGTGTAGGTTACTTGGGCAACCAAATGAATGAAAGTGAACAAAATTAATGAATATAATGGATATACCAATACCAAACAAATAAAACATATACATTCACTACATATTCATTTTCTGCTATTTTCTTTTATTTTATTATTGCACCACTAAGCATTATTGCTTAGCGCGTTGCTTTTGCCACGCGTAGGTACTGGAGATACTGATCATGAGCCCAGTAGACCGCAGACTGGGTGAGTCCATCTTGTAGTTCTGCACAGTGTCCGTGTCACCTCAACTTCTGCAGTGCATTGGTAGGACACTAGGTCTCATTTTGAAATTTTGTAGCTAATTTTTACTTTCTCATATGTATTTGAACTTATGTAATGTATTCTGATGTTCATGTAAATAATGAAAGTTATGGCTATGAATGCAAAATTTGAGCATTTATTTATTGTTTGTATATGAGAAATGGATGTTTGAGAAATGAAAAGGTTATTGAGAATTAAAATTGAAATGTTGTTGAGATCTTGATATTGAGATTTTGTTGATGAATTGAAGTTGGGATTGTTTGGAAATTATTTGGAAGTGTTTTTAACAGGTTCCGAAGAACTGTTTTCTCCATTTTTAGCCGGTACTCTGCCAGATTTTCTTTAAAATTTTTGAAACCTCAAATGAATTATGATTTCAATAAATGACTTAAATGAGTTATCTTTCACAAATTATATTCAAAATTATGATGAAAATTAATTAAGGTATATTAGAGTGTGCCGGTACACCGTGTGGCATTACTTACTCGAGTATATTGTACACGGGTAAGAGGTGTCACATTTAGTGGTATCAGAGCCTGGTTTAGGTGTTTCTGGGCCTAGATTGAGTCCATACCATGCATTGCATTTGTAAGAGTCGAGGTGACACTAATGCAGATCTGTTTGTCTTTCTTATTTTGAATAGGATATGGACCCTACATCACAGAGAGCAGTTGAGGAGGAAGTGGAGAGTCATGCTCCACCTGCAGCAGCTGAGACTGGGGGTATGGGAGAACACTCGCCCGGCTCAAGCGAGCACCTTTCAGCCTCCACAGGCCATGTTCCAGCAAATGGCCAATTTCTTTAGACAAATGGCCGGGGTAATGCCAGCACCACCACCACCACCAGCTCCACAGCAGAAATCACACCTGGAAAGGCTAAGAAAGTTTGGAGCAGTGGACTTTTTCGATAAGAGAGAAGATGACTCTATTGCGGTAGAATTGGTTGAGCAGGCAGGCGAGTTCTAAAACAACTCCACCGCACCCAGAACAAAACCTAGAGGCCGCCATATCCTGTTGCAAGATGATGCCTACGCATGGTGGGATCTGTGTCCGATGAAGTGCAAATAAGTCAGAATTTGGGACTTCTTTCTCTCAGAATTCAAGAAGAAATATGTGGGTATTGTATACCTAGAAGAGAGAAGAAGAGAGTTTATTAACCTGAGGCAGAGACAGCTATCAGTGGCCGAGTATGAAAAGGAATTCGTCCGATTGAGCCGCTGTGGAAGGGAGATAGTCCCTAATGAAGCTGAAAGATGTAAGAGATTTGAAGAGGGACTAAATGACAACATCAAGATCCAGCTCACTGCCTTGGGAATCACAGAATTTAGCAAGTTAGTGGAAGCTGCAATAAGGGTTGAAAAAGTGAGAATCAGTGAGCAAACCAGAAGGGATAGACAGCAGAAGAGGGGACCAGGTCAGTCTAGCTCATCCCCTGCACCTGGGAAGAAGTTTAGAGGTCCATCTACACAGAGTTCGGGTCAACCACAAGGTCAGGGTCAGTCTCAGGGGCCCAGGCCATAGTTTACACCTAGGAGAGGTCTGTGACACCCCTTACCCGACTACAGTGTAGCCGAGCAAGTTATGCAACTCAGTGTGCCGAGCACTCTATTTTATCTTAATTCATTTTTATTCTTCCTTTTGAATATAACTTGTGAAATATAATTTATTTAAGCCATTTATCGAAATTATAATTTATTTGAGGTTCCGAGAATTTTATAGAAAATCCGGCAAAGTACCTGCTAAAAATGGAGAAAACAGTTCTTCGGAACCTGTGCAAAACACTTCCTATGATCATATTCAATCATCTCATCACTCTCAAACTTCAATATCAAAATCTCAACATTTTTCACCATTCATTTCTCAATCATTCATCGCATGTGATATCATGTATAAATCACAGATAAACATTCACTTTTACATTCATTAATACGATTTTTCATTATTTTCATGAACCTCAAAATACATTCCATAAGTTCAAATACATATGAGAAAATAGAAATTAGTTACAAAATGTCAAAATGAAACCTAGTGTCCTACTAATGCACTGTGGATGGTGAGGTGACACGGACACTATGCAGAACTGTGAACTGCCTTACCGAATCTGTGGTCTACTGGGCCCTCTGTCCAAATCTTCAGTACCTACGCGTTGCAAAAGCGACACGCTAAGCATAAAGCTTAGTGGTGCAAATAATACAAGAAAATATAATATGCAAATAAAAATAATAATTTCCTTGCTATTGTGTTCATAAGAAATGAATAATTACTAACTTATTGTTTAGTCGAGGGCTAATCATGTTTTATGATATTAACTTCTTCATGCATTTTGTTAATTATTTTCTTCATGATCTTGAGCTTCTTTGTATTTTTGTAATCATTCCTGATTCTTAATTTTCGTATTTTCTTTAATAATCAGTTCAATCACAGTTATACTTTTCTATGCCCAAGTAACCTATCTTTGGACGATCGGATCGATAACGGGTCATTGGCACCGACACCGCGGTGCCTCGGGCGTCATACTATGGGACCTTGAACGCCTACCACGTATGCGATCGGTATGGCTAAAAAGCCATGATATCACATAATCGGGCATAAAAGCCATGAATACGGGCATAAAAGCCATGAATACGGGCATAAAGCCATGAATACAGGCATAAAGCCTTTCGCAGTACTGCTAAAACAATACCCTATTGGCATGCCAAACTATCCAAATCAATCTTGTTAGGTATACTAGGGCATTTGATACTTTAAAATTCTTCAATCTTTGAATTTCAACTTTTGGTGTCACTATTCATTTCATTGGTCAACAAGAAAGTTGACTTTTGCATAGAAAGTAGGTACATTGACTTTGGCACTTCAAACATACCACATTTTTCATTTAAAACTTGTTGGAAGCGATTACCATTACCATTTCTAGGCTTAAACCAAGGGAAACAAAATTT
The DNA here is from genome assembly GCF_030052815.1 of Hevea brasiliensis. NCBI lineage: Eukaryota > Viridiplantae > Streptophyta > Magnoliopsida > Malpighiales > Euphorbiaceae > Hevea > Hevea brasiliensis. The sequence goes on from NC_079499.1 coordinate 55,065,585, forward strand.
TCAGTTTTTGAAGCTTAAATTTACTATTCCATTAAGCACTGTTATAGTGGGAATTTGAGGAAATGGTAAACATGAAAGTTGTTCCTTATTTTGTCTAGTTGAATTTCTTTTTTTGAATCACTCCATTTGGAGTTTTGTAGCTCAAGTTATAGCCAAAATAAGTTTCTTGCTCACTGCATTATTCTGCTGAAATTTTGGGTTTTGGCAGATTTTGGTCCAACTTTGGTCAGTAATTTGACCAAGTTAAGTTCATAATTTGGTCTAAATTTCTTCATATGAAATGTTCTACCATGCCTTAGATTTCCATCGGTTCAAGAATTGCCTAAATCCGAGTTTTCTAGAGAGAGTTATAGCCATCCAAACATTACTGTTCAAATGTAAATCTACAGAGTTGCAGGTTTGATAACTCAACTTTGTTAAATAATTTGAATGGGTTAATGGCATAATTTGGGGTAGGTTTCTTCATAAAAGTTGTTTTTCTATATCATATCTTGTTGCTGTAAAAATTTCAGGTCAATTTGACCATTCTACAATGAGTTATGGCCAAATGAGCCATCTTGCTCATTTGGTCATTCTGCAGTCTTTGTTGCAGGGTATCCGGATTGGGGCCAATTTTTGGTCCTCTTGCTTTGGTCTTTTGGGCATGGTTTCTTCAGCAAAAATGTGTCATTATAAGCCTAGTTTCATGTCCAATTGGCCAAACACCAATTGGACCTACACAGCCAAAGTTATGGCTGTCTAAGTGGACTGAAATTTCAGTCACCCTGCTGCACTTACAAGGCAGCCTACTCATTCCCTTTGCCATGCTACATTTCAGTCAAAATTGTGGTCAACTTACCTAAAATGGTCACTAATTGACCCTTATAATGTTCTTTCACAATTTCATAAGCTAAATCCAAGTTTCACACCTCAAAACCCTAATTTCCATTATAAATTTTCACAACTACCTTAATTAATCACTTTCATTCCTTACATATATATATATATATATATTTTTTTTAAACATACTCTCTAGTTCACTCTAAGTCCATCAAGACACTCAATCATGTTCCTTCTTTAGGGCTGCCAAAAATCATGGTGGACATACACATAACTTTTATTCATTTAAGTTACAAATTCATACTTGTTTCAAGTCTCTAGCATGAGATTAAAGAGTTTTAAGTATATATGTGCACTAACCTCTTGTAGGGTAGAATTTTCCCAAGTTAATCTTCACTTTCTTTCCCTTTCTAGGCTGCCAAACACTTCCCAAGAGGTAGAGACAAGTTTTTAGTGAAGGGACTTAGGGTTTTGGGGTGAGAAAAGCATGGAAATTGAAGCTTTAGAAAGTTTGTTAATGGAGGAGTGAGGGAGGAGGTGAAAAACGTTTTTGAAGGAGAAGAAGGGCTACTGTTTGCTTTTTAATTCTTTGGTCTCTTTTGACTCTTTTTATTAGTTAATTTGATGGTTACTTAATTGTGATTGGTGGACAATTTTAAATGACCTCATAATATGTCATAATTGGCATTTTATTGTATTTTCTTTTCTCTTCTTCTCTACTCACTTTCAATTAATTTTTTATCAATATTAATTCATATTTTATGTCATAATAATTATTTACTTAACTGGACAAGTCGGCCAAAAATCACCTCTGGCGAAATGACCAAAATGCCCTCCGCTTGGCTTAATGGTCAAAATTATGCACTGATTGAAAAATTTTTCTAGGTATTTTCTTGGCATTCTAATGCCATAAGAACCTCAATAACCCTTCTCTGGAGTCCCAAAATTATTTTAAAATTTTACCCCTGTCTAGGGCTCCTCGTTGCGAACCGCAACTTCCCTCTGGTTACCCTTCGCTTGGCACCTAGCTCATTTAACTTGGTTGTATTTTATTTATAAAATTTTTACTATATTTTTATTATTAATTTTTGAGTTAATTATGGTCCTCACTTTAGTTTAAATATTTTTTCCGGAAGTTCTAGGTATGGGACCGACACTAGTCCAGGAGCAGTGGTATCTTGAGAATTGCTCGGAGGATGTTACAAGGTCAGTCCACACCATCAGTGGGCAGCTCTCCAGGGATGGGGTTCAGGGGACCAGCCCCAACATCTTCTGCATGTCCACACTATCTGAAATGGCACAAGGGGGAATGTTGGAGAGTAACTGGTGCCTGTTTAAGATGTGGGTCGACAGAGCATCAGCTGAGGAACTGCCCACGCAGAACTACTACAGCTGCTCCAACACAAGCAGACAGACCTACTCCTGCACCACAGAGGGGTAGAAAATCTGGCAAATCTGAGGCTGTGGGACCATCACAGAGGCTCAGATCTGAGCGGCAGAGAGGCGGATAATGGACCACCCGCGAAATTATGCCCTGATAGCTCAGGAGGAGCAAGATGCCCCGGACGTCATCAGGGATACGTTCTCCCTCTACACTACACCTGTGCATGCATTGGTGGATCCAGGATCCACTCATTCATATATCTGCATCAACCTACCCGTAGAAAGGGGGATACTAGTAGGGGAGAGTGACCAAGACATTCTGGTCACTAATCCAATGGGTCACAGTGTAGTGGTGAATAAGGTATACAAGGGTTGCCCGTTATGGATTCAGGGGTATGAATTCTTGGCAGACCTGATTGAGTTGCCCTTCCACGAGTTTGACATGATTTTGGGAATGGACTGGTTGTCTCGTCATCAGGCAATAGTTGATTGTAAACTGAAGAGGATTTCTTTGAAAACTTCAGAGGGTAATGAGATCATAGTTGTGGGAGAAAGGACAGATTTCTTGTCCAATGTCATCTCAGCCACAGTTGCAAGAAGAATGATGAGAAAAGGCTGTGAAGCCCACCTAGCACATGTGGTGGATACTAAGCAGGCTAAGCCAAACCTGAGTGATATACCCACAGTAAGAGACTTCCCAGAGGTATTTCCTGAAGAGTTGCCTGGTTTGCCACCAGAAAGGGAAGTTGAATTTGCTATTGAGACACTGCCGGGTACAACACCCATTTCCATTGCTCCTTATAGGATGGCACCCACTGAATTGAGGGAGTTGAAAACTCAGTTGCAAGAGTTGCTTGATAAGGGGTTCATACGTCCCAGTGTGTCACCATGGGGAGCTCCAGTGCTGTTTGGAAAGAAGAAGGATGGGACTTTGAGGCTTTGCATTGATTACCGGCAGTTGAATAAAGTGACTGTGAAGAACAAATATTCGTTGCCTAGAATTGATGATCTGTTTGATCAGTTGAAGGGAGCAGGAGTATTTTCTAAGATTGATCTCAGATCAGGGTATCATCAGTTGAGGGTGAAGGATGTAGATGTGCCCAAGACTGCATTCAGAACCCGATATGGGCATTATGAGTTTCCGGTGATGCCCTTTGGCCTAACAAATGCACCAGCAGCATTCATGGACCTTATGAACCGTATCTTCCATCCATACCTAGATCGGTTTGTAGTGGTCTTTATTGATGATATTTTGGTGTATTCCAAGACCAGGGAAGAACATGATGAGCATTTGAGGATTGTTCTGCAAACCCTGAGAGAAAAGAAGCTGTATGCTAAGTTGTCCAAGTGTGACTTCTGGTTAAATGAGATTGCATTCCTTGGACACATAGTGTCAGTCGATGGGATTAGGATGGATCCCAAGAAAATAGAAGCAGTGATGGAATGGAAGCCTCCCAGAAATACAACTGAGGTCAGAAGCTTCTTGGGGCTAGCTAGGTATTACAGAAGATTTGTGAAGGGATTTTCCTTAAGAGCTGCTCCAATGACCAAGTTGTTACACAAGAATGTCAGATTTGACTGGAATGACAAGTGTCAGACCAGTTTTGAGAAGTTGAAGGCTATGTTGACAGAGGCACCAGTGTTAACACAGCCAGTGTCAGGAAAGGACTTCGTGGTCTACAGTGATGCTTCTCATGATGGGTTAGGGTGTGTATTGATGCAAGAGGGGAAGGTGGTCGCTTATGCTTCTAGGCAGCAGAGGCCACATGAACATAATTACCCTACCCATGATCTAGAGCTTGCAGCAATTATCTTCGCACTGAAGATATGGAGGCATTACTTGTATGGTGAAAAGTGCTATATTTACACAGACCACAAAAGCCTGAAATATTTGCCAACCCAGAAGGAGCTCAACCTTAGACAGAGGCGATGGATTGAGTTCCTAAAGGACTATGATTGTGTAATTGACTATCATCCTGGGAAGGCAAATGTAGTTGCTGATGCTTTGAGCAGAAAATCCATGACAGTTTTAAGATCATTGAATGCCCGTCTAACTTTGATTCGAGATGGAGCTATTTTGGCTGAGTTGCAAGTGAGGCCAAACCTGCTACAGCAGATTTTAGATGGGCAAAAGGCAGATGAAAAGTTAATGGCTATTATGAGCACAATCTCAGAGGGAAAAGCAACTGACTATGAGGTGAAAGCAGATGGGTGTCTGTATTACAAAGGAAGACTGTGTGTACCAGATGATGGGGAATTGAAGGCCAGTATTCTAAAAGAGGCACACACCAGTGTATATGCTATGCACCCAGGAAGTACAAAGATGTATCATGATCTGAAGCTTCAGTATTGGTGGCCTGGTATGAAGAAGGACATAGCTGACTACGTGACTAAATGCCTGACATGTCAGCAAGTCAAGGCAGAACATCAAGTTCCATCGGGTTTGCTACAGCCTATACGCATACCTGAATGGAAATGGGATCGGGTCACCATGGATTTTGTAAGTGGTCTACCTCTCACCCGAAAGAAACATGATGCAGTATGGGTGATAGTTGATAGATTGACAAAGTCAGCACACTTTCTGCCAGTTAGGACTGACTACTCACTGGAGAAGTTAGCAGAATTGTATATCAGTGAGATAGTTAGACTGCATGGAATCCCACTTTCCATCATATCTGATCGAGACCCAAGGTTTACATCGAGATTTTGGAAGAAGTTGCATGAGTCCTTGGGTACACAACTCCACTTCAGCACAGCTTTCCATCCTCAGACGGATGGGCAATCAGAAAGAGTAATCCAGGTAAACAATTGAAACCAATGGAATTGATACAAATATTGAATTGAAATGATAATAATAACATGAAATATATGTCAGGTCCTAGAGGATATGCTGAGGAGTTGTGTCATTGAGTTTGAGGGAAGTTGGGATAGGTACCTCCCACTGGCAGAATTTGCATACAATAATAGCAAGTTGTAGCACCCTCCCGGTAACTACTCCGTACATCCTGCTGTTTCGGTGACCAGTGTCGGTCCAGACAGCTAGAATGTCCGGAAAAATATTTAAACTAAAGTGAGGGACCATAATTAACTCAAATATTAATAAGAAAAATTTGGTAAAAATTTTAGAAATAAAATACAACCAAGTTAAACGAGCCGGTGCCCTAGCAATGGGTAACCAGAGGGAAGTTGCGGTTCTCGCAACGAGGAGCCCTAGATCCGGGGGAAAAATTATAAAATAATTTATGGGACTCCAGAGAAGGGTTATTGAGGTTCCCATCGCATTAGAATGCCAAGAAAATACCTAGAAAAAATTTTCAATCGGTACAGACAATTTTGACCCGTTAAGCCAAACGGAGGGCATTTTGGTCATTTCGCCTTCGGAGGCGATTTTTGGCCGACTTGTCCAGTTGAGTAAATAATTAATATCGCATAAAATATGAATAAACATTACTAAAAATTAAAGTGAAAATGAGTAGGAAGAAGAGAAAAGAAAAATGAGAATAAATGTCAATTTTGACATCATATGATGTCATCTAAGAGTTTCCCACCAATCACATTTAACCAACCATTTACTTAACTAATAAAAGAGACAAAAAAAGACTAAAAAAATTAAAAAGCAAACAGCCATCACCCTCCTCCCCAAACCAGCCGAAACCCATGGTTTGCCCTAACCCTCCATTAACACACCATCAAGCTCCATTTCCTCTTCATTTCACCCTAAAACCCTAGAGACCTTTCACTAAAATTTGTCCTTGCAACTTGCAAAACCTTTTGGCAGCCAAGAAGAAGAAAGAAAGTGAAGTTTGGGGCTTGGAAAAATCTGCCTACAAGAGGTTAGTGCATATTTATACATAAACCTCTTTTAATACATGATAGTGACTTGAAATAGGTGAGATTTTGTAACTTAAATGAATAAAAGTTGAGTGTATGCACCCCATGGATTTCGGCTGCCCTAAAGAAGGAATAGAATTGGGTGTTTTTAATTGACTTGGAATGAACTACAAATATAGTATAAAGTATATAAACAAAAGGATATTGATTTAGTTAGTTAACTAGGGTAGTTTGTACAAAACTATGAATTTGAGCTAGGGTTTAGGAGAGAAAATTTGACTTGGCTTATGAAATTGTTAAAGAACACTCTAATGGTCAATTAGTGACCATTTGAGGTAAATTGACCATAAATTGGACTGAAATATAGCATGGCAAAGTGAATGAGTATGCTGCCCAATGAGGGCAGCAGGGTGACTGAGATTTCAGTCCACTTGGACTGCTATATCTTTGGCTGTGTTGGTCCAATTGGTCTTTGGCCAATTGGACATGAAGCTAGGCTTATAATGGCACATTTTTGCTGAAGAAACCATGCCCAAAAGACCAAAGCAAGAGGACCAAAAGTTGGCCCCAATCCGGATACCCTGCAACAGCACCTGCAGAAATGACCAAATGAACAGTAACTGTTCATTGACCATAACTTATTGTAGATATGGTCAATTGACCTGAAATATTTACAGCAACAATTTAAGACACAGAAAAACAACTTTCATGAAGGAACTTACCCCAAATTATGGCCAGAACCCATCCAACAAAGTGATTTCAGTCACTATTCATGTTACTGTAAATATGGTCAATTCTGAAGATTGGCAATCCGGCCAGCTGTGGTTTTTGGGCCATATCTGGAGCTACAAAACTCCAAATGGAGTGATTCAAAAAAATAAATTCAACTAGAAAAAATAAGGAACAACTTTCATGTTTTCCATTTCTTCAAATTCCCACTGAAACAGTGCTTAATGGAACAGTAAACTTATGCTACAAAAACTGAAATTTTCTGCCCTCTTGGTTTTAAGTTAGAAATGGTAATGGTGACCAATTCTAACAAGTTTTAAACGTGAAATGTGGTATGTTGGGAGTGCCAAAGTCAATGTACATATTGTCTATCCAAAAGTCAACATTTTTGTTGACCAATGAGGTGAATAGTAACACCAAAACTTGAAATTCACAAATTGAAGAATTTAAAAGTTTCAAATGCCCTAGTATACCTAGCAAGATTGGTTTGGATAGTTTGGCATGCCAATAGGGTTCAGTTAGCAGTACTGCACATGGCAATATGCCGTTCTGTGATTTTATGGTTTTTAGCCATTCTGACCTTGTATTGAGATTTGGCCTTGTGCCTGATGTATTTACAGCTTGTTAGCTGTTCTGTTGCACACCGGGAGATGCATATGTGACCGATGGTGTGATGGCCCGAGGTAATTGATACCCAGTGCCAGTTTACCCGTTATCCAGTCCAGTCATCTAGTGTAGGTTACTTGGGCAACCAAATGAATGAAAGTGAACAAAATTAATGAATATAATGGATATACCAATACCAAACAAATAAAACATATACATTCACTACATATACATTTTCTTCTATTTTCTTTTATTTTATTATTGCACCACTAAGCATTATTGCTTAGCGCATTGCTTTTGCCACGCGTAGGTACTGGAGATACTGATCGTGAGCCCAGTAGACCACAGACTGGGTGAGTCCATCCTGCAGTTCTGCACAGTGTCCGTGTCACCTCAACTTCTGCAGTGCATTGGTAGGACACTAGGTGTCATTTTGATATTTTGTAGCTAATTTTGTAGTACTGCACATGGCAATATGCCGTTCTGTGATTTTATGGTTTTTAGCCATTCTGACCTTGTATTGAGATTTGGCATTGTGCCTGATGTATTTACTGACTTGTTAGGCTGTTACATTTACTGCCGAGATGCATATGTGACCGATGGTGTGATGGCCCGAGGTAATTGATACCCAGTGCCAGTTTACCCGTTATCCAGTCCAGTCATCTAGTGTAGGTTACTTGGGCAACCAAATGAATGAAAGTGAACAAAATTAATGAATATAATGGATATACCAATACCAAACAAATAAAACATATACATTCACTACATATACATTTTTTGCTATTTTCTTTAATTTTATTATTGCACCACTAAGCATTATTGTTTAGCGCATTGCTTTTGCCACGCGTGAGTGCGGAGATCCGATCGTGAGCCCGGTAGACCACAGGTGGGTGAGTCCATCCTGCGATTACGCAGCTGTCCGTGTCACCTCAACTTCTGCAGTGCATTGGTAGGACACTAGGTGTCATTTTGATATTTTGTAGCTAATTTTTACTTTCCCATATGTATTTGAACTTATGTAATGTATTATGATGTTCATGTAAATAATGAAAGTTATGGCTATGAATGCAAAATTTGAGCATTTATTTATTGTTTGTATATGAGAAATGGATGTTTCAGAAATGAAAAGGTTATTGAGAATTAAAATTGAAATGTTGTTGAGATCTTGATATTGAGATTTTGTTGATGAATTGAAGTTGGGATTGTTTGGAAATTATTTGGAAGTGTTTTTAACAGGTTCCGAAGAACTGTTTTCTCCATTTTTAGCCGATACTCTGCCGGATTTTCTTTAAAATTTTCGGAACCTCAAATGAATTATGATTTTAATAAATGACTTAAATGAGTTATCTTTCACAAATTATATTCAAAATTATGATGAAAATTAATTAAGGTATATTAGAGTGTGCCGGTACACCGTGTGGCATTACTTACTCGGGTATACTTTACACGGGTAAGGGGTGTCACAAGGTACCACCAAATTAATTTTTCATTTTATTTTCTAAGTGTAATATTATTTATTTTTTTTGGACATTTAGGTCAAAAGACAACTCGGGATGTCAAATGACCATAATGCCCCTGTTCGGGTTGCATTCCCGATTTTTCGGTAACATCGGGTTTTGTCTGTTTTTCGATTTCTCACTTTTCTTTATACTAATTATTTAATTTTTCTTTGATATTTCTAATGATATTTATAATTCAATTGATGTCTCTTTAAGTCCTATAAATATTTTCCAGGGTTCCCCGCAGTCCAGGGCTAGTCAACGGTCCACGCCGTGACTTCCCGGTGCGGTCACCCATCGCTAGGGTTCTCGACTCGCTTAACTTGGTTACATTTCTTTGCTATTATTTTTCCTTTATTTTTCTTGTATTTTTTTTCTTGTATTTCATTATTTTATGTCTCCTCACTCATAACGAAGTGTAGTTCTAGGCATCCTAGCCGTCCGGATAACACTGGCCACCGAAACAGTAGAACGCACTACCGAACTTAGGGTTGTTACAATTCTCCCCCCCTTAAAATAAATTTCGTCTCGAAATTTTTACCTGGCATTAGTCTCTGAATAGCTATGGGTGCTGTCTCATCATATCCTCTTCACGTTCCCAAGTAGCTTCTTGGCTTGAATGATGGTTCCACAACACTTTAACCAGGTGTATCTGTTTGTTCCTCAGCTGCTTCACCTCATATGCCAGAATCTTTATGGTTTTTTCCTCATATAAGAGGTTTGGATTTACCTCAATCTCTTCAACTGATAGTACATGAGATGGGTCAGATCTGTACCTCCTTAACATGGACACATGGAAGACACTGTGTATCCTTGCTAGCTCTGGAGGTAATGCCAACCGGTATGCCAAAGGACCCACTCTTTCCAGAACCTCATATGGTCTGATGAAACAAGGACTCAATTTCCCCTTTCTGCCAAATCTCATAATCCTCTTCCAAGGAGAAACTTTGAGGAATACCTTATCACCCACTGCATATTCAGTATCTCTTCTTTTCAAATCAACATAGGACTTCTGACGGTCTGATGCAGCCTTGAGTCTATCTCTAATCAATCTGATCTTTTCCTCTGTCTGCTGAACAATTTCTGGTCCAATCATCTTCCTCTCACCTACTTCATCCCAACATAAGGGAGTTCTGCACTTCTTGCCATACAATGATTCATATGGAGGCATCCCAATGCTTGATTGGTAGCTGTTGTGATAAGCAAACTCAACCAAAGGCAAGTGTGTATCCCAACTACCTTCAAATTCAATCACACAAGCCCGTAGCATATCCTCCAATATCTGAATAACCCTCTCAGACTGGCCATGCATGCGTGGGTGGAATCTTTGTCTTTGAAGTTCAATCTAGTTCCTAGGGCTCTCTGAAGACTACCCCATAATCTAGAAGTGAACCTAGGATCTCTGTCAAACACAATTGATACTGGCACTCCATGCAATTTTACAATCTCATATATGTACAATCTGGCCAATCTTTCCAGGCTATAGTCCATCCGAACTGGCAAAAAGTGAGCAGACTTGGTCAATCTGTCAACTATAACCCATACTGCATCATGACTACTCTGTGTCCTTGGAAGTCCTGTAACAAAATCCATAGTTATTCGTTCCCATTTCCACTATGGTACTGACAAAGGATGTAACAAACCAGCTGGAACTTGATATTCTGCCTTTACTTGCTGACAAGTTAGGCATTTGGAAACAAACTCAGCTATATCTCTCTTCATGCCCATCCACCAGTAATGCTCTTTCAGCCCTCTGTACATTTTAGTTCCACTAGGATGCATAGCAAATAGAGACTCGTGTACTTCCTTCATAATGATCTGTCTCAATTCAGCATCATTTGGAATGCACATTCTGCCCTGATGTAGCAATAAACCATCATCTCTCATAGAGAATTCGGGTTTCTTGCCCTGCTGGACTTCTTTCAGTAGCTTCTGATATTTTTCATCACTCTGAGTAGCCATTCTGATCTGATCAATCAACACTGGCTGTACATGCCATGCAACTACTGTCTGTCCCTCATCATCAATCTCTAAACTGGCATGCTGTGCTTTCAATTCACATACCATGGACAAAGGAGAAACTCTGAGACTTGCCATAGTCTTGCAACTTAAGGCGTTAGCCACAACATTTGCTTTCCGTGGCTGATAGTCTATTAAGCAATCATAATCTTTGATGAGTTCTAACCATCTCCTCTGCCTCAAATTCAATTCCTTCTGGGTGCCTAAGTACTTCAAGCTCTTGTGATCTATGTAAATGTAGCATTTTTCCCCATACAAATAGTGTCTCCAGATCTTCAGAGCAAAAACAATAGCTACTAACTCCAGATCATGTGTTGGGTAGTTCCTCTCATGTGATTTTAGCTGGCGTGATGCATAAGCAATGACATTCCGATCTTGCATCAGTACATAGCCTAAGCCATTGTGAGAAGCATCACTATAAACTGTGTATTCTTTACCCGGAGTAGGTAAAGTGAGGACTGGAGCTTCAGTCAAACACCTCTTCAACTCATCAAAACTTTGCTGGCATTTATCAGTCCACTAAAATTTTACATCTTTCCAAAGTAGTTTGGTCAGTGGAGAAGATAACATAGAAAACCCCTTCACAAACCGACGATAATATCCAGCTAAACCCAGAAAACTGCGAATTTCTGTGATGTTCCTGGGCGGCTTCTAATTAAGGATAGCTTCTACCTTGCTAGAATCTACCTTGATCCCTTCAGCTGACACAACATGTCCCAAAAAGGAGATTTCTTTCATCCAAAATTCACATTTCGATAATTTGGCGTATAGCTGTTTCTCCCTTAAGGTCTGCAGTACAATCCGCAGATGTCTGTCATGCTCCTCTGCATTCCTTGAATATATCAAAATGTCATCAATAAACACCACCACAAATTGATCAAGATATGGTCTGAAGATAGTGTTCATCAGATCCATAAAAGCAGCTGGAGCATTTGTTAACCCGAATGGCATCACTAGAAACTCATAGTGGCCATACCGAGTTCTGAAAGCAGTTTTTGGAATACTCTGCTCTTGCACCTTCAACTGATAATAACCAGATCGCAAATCAATTTTGGAGAATACAGCTGCACCCTTTAACTGATCAAACAGATCATCAATGCGAGGCAATGGATATCTGTTCTTTATTGTCACCTTATTCAACTGCCGGTAGTTAATGCATAAGCGGAGAGTACCATCCTTCTTCTTAACAAACAACACTGGAGCTCCCCAAGGTGACACACTAGGGCAGATGAAGCCCTTTTCAAGTAATTCTTGCAATTGTATCTTCAACTCCTTCAACTCTGCTGGTGCCATTCTGTATGGCGTTATGGAGATTGGATCCACACTATACATAACATTAATTTCAAACTGCACTTCTCTTTTCGGAGGTAATCCTGGCAATTCATCAGGAAACACATCTGGAAAGTCATGTACTGTAGGGATGTCCTTCAATGCTGGACTCCCCACTTGGGTGTCTACCACATGTGCCAAGTAGGCTTCACACCCCTTTCTGATCATTTTTCTGGCTAGAGCAGCCGAAATGATGTTTGATGGCAATAACTGCCTTTCCCCATGTATTACCACATCAGCATGCGAGGAAGGCCAAAAGTGATCGTCTTCACCTCTGATCCAATCATGGCATGATGCCTAGCTAACCAATCCATGCCCAAGATGTGACACCCCTTACCCGTCTACAGTGTAGCCGAGCAAGCTATGCCACACGGTGTACCGGCACACTCTATTTTATCTTAATTAATTTTCATCATAATTTTGAATATACCTTGTGAAATATAATTTATTTAAGTCATTTATTGAAATTATAATTTATTTGAGGTTCCAAAAATTTTATAGAAAATCCAGCAGGGTACCGGCTAAAAATGGAGAAAACAATTTTTCGGAACCTGTTAAAAACACTTCCAAATAATTTCCAAACAATCCCAACTTCAATTCATCAACAAAGTCTCAATATCAAAATCTCAACATTTTCCAATCTCATTTCTCAATCATCATTTCTCAGGGTATTCATATATAAGCAACAGATAAATACTCAATTTACTTCCATACATATCCAAGTCATAGATAGATATTTACTTTTCCATTCACAAATACAATTTTCATAATTTACATGAACTTCAAAATACATTACATAATTCTAAATACATATGAGAAAATAAAAATTTAGTTACAAAATGACAAAATGACACCTAGTGTCCTACCAATGCACTGCAGGTGGTGAGGTGACATGGATCGTGCGAATCGCAGATGGACTCACCGGTCTGCGGTCTCACTGGGCTCACGATCTGTATCTCCAGATTACGCTCACGGCAAAGCAACACGCTAAGCAATAATGCTTAGTGGTGCAATAGTATAATAAAAGAAAATAGCAAAAAAAAATAAGTATGTATAGAATGTGTATGATTTCTTTGTTTGGTATTGGTGTATCCATTATTTCATTATCTTTGTCCACTTTCATTCATTTGGTAGCCCAAGTAACCTACACTAGATGACTGGACTAGATAACTGTAACCGCACGGGTATCAAGTACCTTGGGCCACAAAGATTGGTCACATATGCATCTCCGATGCAAATGTGAGAACTAACAAGCTGTGATAACATGAAGCACAAGGCCAAAGCTCAATACAAGGTCAGAATGGCTAAAAGCCATAAAATCACATAATGGCAAATTGCCATGTGCAGTACTGCTAACTGAACCCTATTGGCATGCCAAACTATCCAAACCAATCTTGTTAGGTATACTAGGGCATTTGAAACTTTTAAATTCTTCAATTTGTGAATTTCAAGTTTTGGTGTTACTATTCACCTCTTTGGTCAACAAAAATGTTGACTTTTGGATAGACAATATGTACATTGACTTTGGCACTCCCAATATACCACATTTTACATTTAAAACTTGTTAGAATTGGTCACCATTACCAGTTCTAACTTAAAACCAAGAGGGCAGAAAATTTCAGTTTTTGAAGCATAAGTTTACTATTCCATTAAGCACTGTTGCAGTGGGAATTTGAAGAAATGAAAAACATGAAAGTTGTTCCTTATTTTGTCAAGTTGAATTTCCTTTTTTGAATCACTCCATTTGGAGTTTTGTAGCTCCAGATATGGCCCAAAAACCACAGCTGGCCGGATTTCCAAAACTGCAGAATTACCAAATCTATAGTACCATGAACAGTGACTGTGATTGCATATTTGAATAGGTTCTTGCCATAATTTTGGGTAGGTTTCTTCATGAAAGTTGTTTGTCTATATCTTAACTTGTTGCTGTAAAAATTTCAGGTCAATTGACCATATCTACAGTAAGTTATGGCCAAATGAAGGCCAACTTTTGGTCCACTTGCTTTGGTCTTTTGGGCATGGTTTCTTCAGCAAAAATGCGCCATTATAAGCCTAGTTTCATGTCCAATTGGCCAAATACCAATTGGACCTACACAGCCAAAGATATGGCTGTCCAAGTGGGCTGGAATCTCAGCCACTCTGCTGTTGTCCCTAGGCAGCCTACACATTCACTTTGCCATGCTATATTTCAGTCCAAATTGTGGTCAACTTACATAAAATGGTCACTAATTGACCATTAAAATGTTCTCTAACAATTTCCTAAGCCAAGTCAAATTTTCACTACTCAAAACCCTAATTTCCACTTCCATTTCACACTAGTTACCCTAGTTAACTAGCTAAGTCATTATCCACATAATTATGTACTTCAAACATGATCTCTAGTCCACTTTAAGTCCATCAAAACTATCAAACCCATTCCTTCCATAGGGCTGCCGAAATCCATAGTATGTATACACATAATTTTTGTTCATTTTAGTTACAAATTCTTACTTAATTCAAGCTGCTAACATGGAAAATAAAGGTTTTAAGTAGATAGGTGCACTAACCTCACTTAAGAGCTTTTCAAAAGCTCAAATTCTTCACTTCTTCTCTTCTTCTTACTATCAATCTTCTTCTCAAGGTGAAATAATTAATTTTTGTACTTAGAGGGTAGGGAAATATGGTGGAAATGATGGAAATCTAAAGCTTGAAAAAGCTTTAATGGAGGGTGGCTATGGGAATGGGTTTCGGCTGGCTTCTGGGGAGGGAGATAGCTGCTGTATTTTTGGTTATTTTGGTCTTCATTTAGTCTCTTTTATTAGTTGGTCAAATGGTTGCTTAATTGTGATTGGTGGAAAATTTTAAATGACATCACAATGATGTCATAAATTGCATATATTGTATTTTTCTTTTCTTTCCTCCACTACTCATTTCCAATTTAATTTCTAGTAATGTTTATTCATATTTTATGTCATATTAATTATTTACTCAACTGGACAAGTCGGCCAAAAATCACCTCTGAAGGCGAAATGACCAAAATGCCCTCCGTTTGGCTTAACGGGTCAAAATTGTCTGTACCGATTGAAAAATTTTTCTAGGTATTTTCTTGGCATTCTAATGCCATAGGAAACCTCAATGACCCTTCTCTGGAGTCCCAAAAATTATTTTATAAATTTTTCCCCTGGTCTAGGGCTCCTCGTTGCGAGAACCGCAACTTCCCTCTAGTTACCCATCGCTAGGGCACCGGCTCGTTTAACTTGGTTGTATTTTATTTCTAAAATTTTTACCAAATTTTTTCTTATTAATATTTGAGTTAATTATGGTCCCTCACTTTAGTTTAAATATTTTTCCGGACATTCTAGCTGTCCGGACCGACACTGGTCACCGGAATAGCAGGATGTACGGAGTAGTTACCGGGAGGGTGTTACAACTCTTCCCCTCTAATTTAAATTTCATCCTCGAAATTTACCTGATGCAAACAGTTGAGGGAACTGTTGCCTCATCGTCTCTTCACTTTCCCAAGTTGCCTCCTCGGTGTTGTGGTGCCTCCAAAGCACTTTCACCAGTGGAATCTATTTGTTCCTCAACTCTTTCACTTCCCGAGCCAGGATCCGTAGAGGTTCTTCTTCATACGTCAAATCCGGTTGTATTTCAATTTCTTCCCTGGAGATGACATGTGAAGGATCTGAGCGGTATCTTCTGAGCATGGATACGTGAAACACATTGTGGATCTTGTCCAGCTCTGGAGGTAAAGCTAGCCTATAGGCCACTGGACCCACACGTTCAATGACTTCATATGGGCCAATGAACCTAGGGCTTAACTTACCTTTCCTTCCAAACCTCAATACCTTCTTCCATGGTGACACCTTGAGGAACACTTTGTCGCCAACTGCATATTCTATTTCTTTTCTCTTCAGGTAGGCATAAGATTTACATGCATGCGAGGCAACCTTCGATTGGCTTTGATTAGTTTCACTTTCTCCTCGATCTGTTTCACAGTGCAGCCCCACCAGCTTGTCTTCGCCCAATTCAGTCCAAAGACTGCTGAGTTCTACATTTCCTCCCATACAGTGCTTCATATGGGGCCATTTGGATGCTAGCTTGGTAGCTATTATTGTATGCAAATTCTGCCAGTGGGAGGTATCTATCCCAACTTCCCTCGAACTCAATGACATAACTCCTCAGCATATCCTCAAGAACCTGACATATATTTCATGTTATTGTTATCATTTCAATTCAATATTTGTATCAATTCTATTGGTTTCAATTGTTTACCTGGATTACTCTTTCTGATTGCCCATCCGTCTGAGGATGGAAAGCTGTGCTGAAGTGGAGTTGTGTACCCAAGGACTCATGCAATTTCTTCCAAAATCTCGATGTAAACCTTGGGTGTCGATCAGATATGATGGAAAGTGGGATTCCATGCAGTTTAACTATCTCACTGATATACAATTCTGCTAACTTCTCCAGTGAGTAGTCAGTCCTAACTGGCAGAAAGTGTGCTGACTTTGTCAATCTATCAACTATCACCCATGCTGCATCATGTTTCTTCTGGGTGAGAGGTAGACCACTTACAAAATCCATGGTGACCCGATCCCATTTCCATTCAGGTATGCGTATAGGCTGTAGCAAACCCGATGGAACTTGATGTTCTGCCTTGACTTGCTGACATGTCAAGCATTTAGTCACATAGTCAGCTATGTCCATCTTTATACCAGGCCACCAATACTGAAGCTTCAGATCATGATACATCTTTGTACTTCCTGGATGCATAGCATATACACTGGTGTGTGCCTCTTTTAGAATACTGGCCTTCAATTCCCCATCATCTGGTACACACAGTCTTCCTTTGTAATACAGACACCCATCTGCTTTCACCTCATAGTCAGTTGCTTTTCCCTCTGAGATTGTGCTCATAATAGCCATTAACTTTTCATCTGCCTTTTGCCCATCTAAAATCTGCTGTAGTAGGTTTAGCCTCACTTGCAACTCAGCCAAAATAGCTCCATCTCGAACCAAAGATAGACGAGCATTCAATGATCTCAAAGCTGTGATGGACTTTCTGCTCAAAGCATCAGCAACTACATTTGCCTTCCCAGGATGGTAGTCAATTATACAATCATAGTCTTTCAGGAACTCAATCCATCGCCTCTGTCTAAGGTTGAGCTCCTTCTGGGTTGGCAAGTATTTTAGGCTCTTGTGGTCCGTGTAAATGTAGCACTTTTCACCATACAAGTAATGCCTCCATATCTTCAGTGCGAAGATAATTGCTGCAAGCTATAGATCATGGGTAGGATAGTTCTGTTCATGTGGCCTTAACTGCCTGGAAGCATAGGCGATTACTTTCCCCTCTTGCATCAATACACACCCTAGTCCATTATGTGAGGCATCACTGTAGACCACAAAGTCCTTTCGACCTTGTGCTGCTGGTGCCTCTGTCAACATAGCCTTCAACTTCTCAAAACTGGTCTGACACTTATCATTCCAGTCAAATCTAACATTCTTGTGTAACAACTTGGTCATTGGAGCAGCTATTAAGGAAAATCCCTTCACAAATCTCCTGTAATACCCAGCTAGCCCCAAGAAGCTTCTGACATCAGTTGTATTCTTGGGAGGCTTCCATTCCATCACTGCTTCTATTTTCTTGGGATCCACCCTAATCCCATCAGCTGACACTATGTGTCCAAGGAATGCAATCTCATTCAGCCAAAAGTCACACTTGGACAACTTAGCATACAGCTCCTTTTCTCTCAGGGTTTACAGAACAATCCTCAAATGCTCATCATGTTCTTCACTAGTCTTGGAATACACCAGAATATCATCAATAAAGACCACTATGAACCGATCTAAGTATGGATGGAAGATACGGTTCATAAGGTCCATGAATGCCGCTGGTGCATTTGTTAGGCCAAAGGGCATCACCAGAAACTCATAATGCCCATATCGGGTCCTGAATGCAGTCTTGGGCACATCTACATCCTTCACCCTCAACTGATGATACCCTGATCTGACATCAATCTTAGAAAATACTCCTGCTCCCTTCAACTGATCAAATAGATCATCAATTCTAGGCAACGGATATTTGTTCTTCACTGTCACTTTATTCAACTGACGGTAATCAATGCAAAGCCTCAAAGTCCCATCCTTCTTCTTTACAAACAGCACTGGAGCTCCCTATGGTGACACACTGGGGCGTATGAACCCCTTATCAAGCAACTCTTGCAACTGAGTTTTCAACTCCCTCAATTCAGTGGGTGCCATCCTATAAGGAGAAATGGAAATGGGTGCTGTACCTGGCATGGTCTCAATAGCAAATTCAACTTCCCTTTCTGGCGGCAAACCAGGCAATTCTTCAGGAAATACTTCTGGGAAGTCTCTTACTGTGGGTATATCACTCAGGTTTGGCTTAGCCTACCTAGTATCCACCATATGTGCTAGGTAGGCTTCACAGCCTTTTCTCATCATTCTTCTTGCAACTGTGGCTGAGATGACATTGGACAAGAAATCTGTCCTTTCCCCCACAACTGTGATCTCATTACCCTCAGAAGTTTTCAAAGAAATTCTCTTCAATTTGCAATCAACTATTGCCTGATGACGTGACAACCAGTCCATTCCCAAAATCACGTCAAACTCGTGGAAAGGCAACTCAATCAGGTCTGCCAAGAATTCATACCCCTGAATCCTTAACGGGCAACCCTTGTATACTTTGTTCACCACTACACTATGGCCCAATGGATTAGTGACCAGAATGTCTTGGTCACTCTCTGCCAAGAATTCATACCCCTGAATCCTTAACGGGCAACCCTTGTATACTTTGTTCACCACTACACTATGGCCCAATGGATTAGTGACCAGAATGTCTTGGTCACTCTCTCCTACTTATATCCCCCTTTCTATGGGTAAGTTGATGCAGATGTATGAATGAGTGGATCCTGGATCCACCAATGCATGCACAGGTGTAGTGTAGAGGGAGAACGCACTCGATGACGCCCGGCATCTTGCTCCTCCCGAGCTCTAATAGCATAAGCTCTCTTGTGGTGGTGCGGTCGGGCCTCTCTGCGGCTCAGTCTGAGCCTCTGTGATGGTCCTACAGCCTCTGACTTGCCAGATTTTCTACCTCTCTGTGGTGCAGGAACAGGTCTCTCTGCTTGTGTTGGAGCAGCTGTAGTAGTTCTACGTGGGCAGTTCCTCAGCTGATGCTCTGTCGACCCACATCTTAAGCAGGCACCAGTTACTCTCCAACACTCCCCCTTATACCATTTCAGGCACTGTGGACATGTAGCAGATGCGGGGGCTGGTCCCCAGAACCCCATCCCTGGAGAGCTGCCCACTGATGGTGTGGACTGACCTCTCCTAGGGGTGAATCGTGGCCCAGGCCTGAGACCGACCACGACCTTGTGGCTGACCCGAACGCTGTGCAGGTGGACCTCTGAACTTCTTCCCAGGTGTAGGAGATGAGCTAGACTGACCCGGTCCCCTCTTCTACTGTCTCTCCCTTCTGGTCTGCTCACTTATTCTTACTTTTTCAACCCTTATTGCAGCTTCCACTAACTTACTAAATTTTGTGATTCCCAATGCAGTGAGCTGAATCTTTATGTTGTCATTTAGTCCCTCTTCGAATCTCTTGCACCTTTCAGCTTCATTAGGGACTATCTCCCTTCCATAGCGGCTTAATCGGACAAATTCCTTTTCATACTCGGCCGCTGACAACTGTCTCTACCTCAGGTTAATAAACTCTCTTCTTCTCTCTTCCAGGTATACAGTACCCACATATTTCTTCTTGAATTCTGAGAGAAAGAAGTCCCAAGTTATAGCTTCTGGCTGCACTTCACTGGATACCGTGTCCCACCATTCGTAGGCATCATATTGCAAGAAAGATATGGCAGCCTCTAAGTTTTGCTCCGGGGTGCAGTGGAGTTGTTTTAGAACTCTGCCCGTTCTGTTCAACCAATTCTACCGCAATGAGTCATCTTCTCTCTTACCGAAAAGTCCACCGCTCCAAACTTTATTAGCCTTTCCAGTGTGATTTACCTGTGGAGCCGGTGGTGGTGGTGGTGATGGCATTACCCGGCCATTCTTTGGAACATGGCTGTGGAGGCCGAAGGTGTTCTCGCTGAGTCGGGCGAGCAGTTCTCCCATGCCCCAGCCTCACCGCCGCAGTGGAGCATGACTCTCCACTTCCTCCTCGACTGCTCTTTGAGATGAAGGGTCCATATCCTATTTAACAAAGACAAATAGATCTGCATTAGTGTCTCCTCGACTCTTACAAATGCAATGCATGGTATGGACTCAATCTAGGCCCAGAAACGCCTAAACCGTGCTCTGATACCACTAAATGTGACAACCCTTACCCGTCTACAGTGTAGCCGAGTAAGCTATGCCACACGGTGTACCGGCACACTCTATTTTATCTTAATTAATTTTCATCATAATTTTGAATATAACTTGTGAAATATAATTTATTTAAGTCATTTATTGAAATTATAATTTATTTGAGGTTCCAAAAATTTTATAGAAAATCCAGCAGGGTACCGGCTAAAAATGGAGAAAACAATTCTTCGGAACCTGTTAAAAACACTTCCAAATAATTTCCAAACAATCCCAACTTCAATTCATCAACAAAGTCTCAATATCAAAATCTCAACATTTTCCAATCTCATTTCTCAATCATCATTTCTCAGGGTATTCATATATAAGCAACAGATAAATACTCAATTTACTTCCATACATATCCAAGTCATAGATAGATATTTACTTTTCCATTCACAAATACAATTTTCATAATTTACATGAACTTCAAAATACATTACATAATTCTAAATACATATGAGAAAATAAAAATTTAGTTACAAAATGATAAAATGACACCTAGTGTCCTACCAATGCACTGCAGGTGGTGAGGTGACACGGACACTGTGCAGAACTGCAGGATGGACTCACCCAGTCTGTGGTCTACTAGGCTCACGATCTGTATCTCCAGTACCTACGCGTGGCAAAAGCAACGCGCTAAGCAATAATGCTTAGTGGTGCAATAGTATAATAAAAGAAAATAGCAAAAAAAATAAGTATGTATAGAATGTGTATGATTTCTTTGTTTGGTATTGGTGTATCCATTATTTCATTATCTTTGTCCACTTTCATTCATTTGGTAGCCCAAGTAACCTACACTAGATGACTGGACTAGATAACGGGTAAACTAGCACTGGGTATTAAGTACCTCGGGCCGTCACACCATTGGTCACATATGCTTCTCCCGGTGTGCAATAGAACAACTAACAAGCTGTGATAACATCAGGCACAAGGCCAAAGCTCAATACAAGGTCAGAATGGCTAAAAGCCATAAAATCATAGAATGGCAAATTGCCATGTGCGATCGCTAATCGAACCCTATTGGCATGCCAAACTATCCAAACCAATCTTGTTAGGTATACTAGGGCATTTGAAACTTTTAAATTCTTCAATTTGTGAATTTCAAGTTTTGGTGTTACTATTCACCTCATTGGTCAACAAAAATGTTGACTTTTGGATAGACAATATGTACATTGACTTTGGCACTCCCAATATACCACATTTTACATTTAAAACTTGTTAGAATTGGTCACCATTACCATTTCTAACTTAAAACCAATAGGGTAGAAAATTTCAGTTTTTGAAGCATAAGTTTACTGTTCCATTAAGCACTGTTTCAGTGGGAATTTGAAGAAATGACAAACATGAAAGTTGTTCCTTATTTTGTCTAGTTGAATTTCATTTTTTGAATTACTCCATTTGGAGTTTTTTAGCTCTAGATATGGCCCAAAAACCACAGCTGGCCGGATTTCCAAAACTGCAGAATTACCAAATCTACAGTACCATGAACAGTGACTGTGATTGCATATTTGAATAGGTTCTGGCCATAATTTGGGGTAGGTTTCTTCATGAAAGTTGTTTTTCTATGTCTTAGCTTGTTTTTGTAAAAATTTCAGGTCAATTGACCATATCTACAGTAAGTTATGGCCAAATGAACAGTTACTATTCATTTGGTCATTTCTGCAGGTGCTGTTGCAGGCTATCCGGATTGGGGCCAACTTTTGGTCTACTTGCTTTGGTCTTTTGGGCATGGTTTCTTCAGCAAAAATGTGTCATTATAAGCCTAGTTTCATGTCAAATTGGCCAAACACCAATTGGACCTACACAGCCAAAGATATGGCTGTCCAAGTGGGCTGGAATCTCAGCCACTCTGCTGCTGTCCCTAGGCAGCCTACACATTCACTTTGCCATGCTATATTTCAGTCCAAATTGTGGTCAACTTACATAAAATGGTCACTAATTGACCATTAAAATGTTCTCTAACAATTTCCTAAGCCAAGTCAAATTTTCACTTCTCAAAACCCTAATTTCCACTTCCATTTCACACTAGTTACCCTAGTTAACTAGCTAAGTCATTATCCACATAATTATGTACTTCAAACATGATCTCTAGTCCACTTTAAGTCCATCAAAACTATCAAACCCATTCCTTCCATAGGGCTGATGAAATCCATAGTATGTATACACATAATTTTTGTTCATTTTAGTTACAAATTCTTACTTAATTCAAGCTACTAACATGGAAAATAAAGGTTTTAAGTAGATAGGTGCACTAACCTCACTTAAGAGCTTTTCAAAAGCTCAAATTCTTCACTTTCTTCTCTTCTTCTTACTATCAATCTTCTTCTCAAGGTGAAATAATTAATTTTTGTACTTAGAGGGTAGGGAAATATGGTGGAAATGATGGAAATCTAAAGCTTGAAAAAGCTTTAATGGAGGGTGGCTATGGGAATGGGTTTCGGCTGGCTTTTGGGGAGGGAGATGGCTGCTGTATTTTTGGTTATTTTGGTCTTCATTTAGTCTCTTTTATTAGTTGGTCAAATGGTTGCTTAATTGTGATTGGTGAAAATTTTTAAATGACATCACAATGATGTCATAAATTGCATATATTGTATTTTTCTTTTCTTTCCTCCACTACTCATTTCCAATTTAATTTCTAGTAATTTTTATTCATATTTTATGTCATATTAATTATTTGCTTAACTGGACAAGTCGGCCAAAAATCACCTCTGAAGGCGAAATGACCAAAATGCCCTCCGTTTGGCTTAACGTGTCAAAATTGTCTGTACCGATTGAAAAATTTTTCTAGGTATTTTCTTGGCATTCTAATGCCATAGGAGCCTCAATGACCCTTCTCTGGAGTCCCAAAAATTATTTTATGAATTTTTCCCCTGGTCTAGGGCTCCTCGTTGTGAGAACCGCAACTTCCCTCTGGTTACCCATCGCTAGGGCACCGGCTAGTTTAACTTGGTTGTATTTTATTTCTAAAATTTTTACCAAATTTTTTCTTATTAATATTTGAGTTAATTATGGTCCCTCACTTTATTTTAAATATTTTTCCGGACATTCTAGCTGTCCGGACCGACACTAGTCACCGGAACAGCAGGATGTACGGAGTAGTTACCGGGAGGGTGTTACATAAGATGATATCATAATCACTGAAGGGCATTTCAATGAAATCAGACAGGAAAGTGTGTCCTTGGATCACCAAAGGACAATCTCTATACATTCTATTAACCCTGACTTCCTGTCCTAGCGGACTTGTTACTAGCACCTCAAAGTCCATTTTTGTACATGGAACAGCAATGCAATCAATGATGCTAGCACTCACATAAGAATGGATAGAACCCGGGTCAAATAACACAAACACATTTTGGTTAAAAGTTGAGAAGGTACCAGCCACAACATCAGATGTCTCTGCCTCTTCCCTCTGTCTCATTGCATACATTCTGATTGGAGCACTGTCTTGCTCTGATTGTTTCACTGTGCTTTGGCTGCCTGCTGGGTTACCTCTACCCCTGCCTCTGCCTCTGCTGGGTGGTTGTGAACTTCTGGTGACAGGGCTTTGAACTGACCCTTCTGCAGTAGTAGGAGGTGGTCCAACCCTGCGACTACTGGTGCAGTCCTTGGCAAAGTGTCCGGTGCCTCCACAGTTATAACAGGCTCCAATAGCCTTGTAGCAGATCCCACCATGATTTCTTCCACATGTCTCACATTGATGGGGAGGATAGGAACCTCTGGTACTTTGCTGACCAGATAGGGGAGGCTTCTGTCCTGAATATCTTCCCCTACCAGATTTCTTGCCACCTCTGCCATGTCCCCCATAGTTCTTCCTCTTTCCAGTAGGACCACTGGAACTCTGTTCTACAGATTTTCCCTCTTTCTCTGTCTTCTCTGATTTCTTTTTCTCAGGAGCAGCTTCAAACTCAATTCTTTCTAACTCTAGAGCTTGAGAAATAAGTTCAGAGAAGTTAGTGTGTTTGAAGCCGACTACTTGTAATCTGATACTGGGCTTCAAGCTAGTTTCAAACCTCTTGCATCGCTCCCTGCTAGTAGCAAGTTAACTTACTGCATAATGGCTCAGGTGGGAAAATTCTCTTTCATACTCGGCCACTGATCTGTTCCCCTGTTTCAGACTTAGGAATTCTTGTAATTTCTGGTCTACATAAGCATCAGGGACATATTTCTGTCTGAATTCCCTGAGAAAGTCATTCCATGTTAGCACTGCAGGTTCTACCAGACTGTGGGGAATGGTTTTCCACCAGTCATAAGCATCCCCCTGTAGCAAAAGATACAGTGTATTCAAATTTGAGCTCCTCTGTGCAATGCAATTTCTTGAATACCCTATCCATCCTCTCTAACCATTGTTCAGCCTCTAGAGGATCTACTGTCCCCTTAAACTCTGTAGCCCCATACTTCATCAATTTGTCATACTGCCTAGTAGGACATTGTGGTTGTACCACTGGTGTCTGTATTGGGACTTGAGTAGGCACATTACCAGCCATTTGTTGGAACATTGCGGCCATCTGCTGAGCGAACTAAGCAGGAAACTGCGGTACTGTGGGGGCTGGTGCTGCTGAACCACTGACATTTTGTTGGCCTGGGGCATCCCCTTGCACCTCAGCCTCAATAGATTGATCGACTGAACGATCACCCTCTTCCATAGTCAATGCGAGGATTTTAGATCTCCTGAACAAATAACACAAGGAGATTTCCTCCCGTTGGTGCATGTTTATAATGTAATGTACTATATGTATCAAACAATGATATTGAGCAGTTGTACTATGAAGAAAGAATATTCAAATAACAGGTGAAAACAAAATTTAAAAACTAGTTCTGATACCACTAAAACATGTCACACCCTACCCCTCTGTAAGGCATAACATGATCCCGTAGTATACCTAATGAATTACCAACTCCGTCTACTGATAACTCATTAAATACACTACAAGGGATTTTAAAAACTTTTCTTACTTCTTTTACAGTGGTGAGCACTAATTACAGGTGTTAAAAACCTTTTTGAACTGAAGTGATAGAACTAACACATTTGAATTATTTGGAATTTCTGTAAAAATTTTGGCAGGGTGCCATCTGTATTTTGGATAAAACAGTTCTTCAGAAAACCTATAAAAAGCACTTCAATATATTTCCAAGTCTCAACTTCAACATTTTTCTCAACACAACATATTTCTCAAGTCAAATTCACAGTAATTTTTCAAAGATTGCGATACAAGAAATATAATACAATTTTTACCAACCAAAATAACTCATAATTATTTTACAACTTCAAGGTACAATTTGAATTTACAACTGCTCAAAATCAAAAACAATATGTACATACAGTGGTCATACATTACAGTACAAAATGCAAAATATTGGTATACTCATTATACCCGAAAAATCTCTCACTGGGTGTACTAGCAGCCTAGTCTGCTGCCCTGTCTGTCTGTCTACCTGCGACAGCAATAAAAAGCTATCGCTGAGACAATGTCTAAGTGGTGCACAACATTAACCAAATACATCTTTAAATCACAATTCATAAATCATACAAATAGTGGATACTTAAAACCATAGTTAATTTCAAGACAGTAATTGTCAACAAGAATTTAAACTCCATTTCTCAATATCACAATAAATTTCAATAAGTCAGATCATGGTTGAATTCAAAAGACAGTATATGTCAATAAGAGTTTAAATTCATTTCACAATCTCACAATACAAATCAATAAATCACACACAGCTTAATCATGTACCAAAGTTCAATTCGTCCCAAAAACCGATGGCTAATGAGGTATTCAATTCGTCCCAAAAGTCAATGACTAATGAGGAATAACATAGCTCGCTAGCAAAAATATGAGTACTCATCTAATTCGTCCTCAACAGGCACACACCTCAACACTTCAGCCAGAGAGGGAATTCAATTCGTCCCACTAGACAAGCTAGTGAGGAATACAATCAATATACATGATAGTTGTGGTTTCAAACCATTTCCAATGCTTTTCAATCAATAAGTATCCATCAATATCATTCAAATAATTTCTCACAGTTTCAAATCATTTACAATGCTTTTCAAGCAATAAATATCCATTCAAACACATTTCCACAATTTAAAACAATAATGTACAAATAGTCATAATTCATTTCAATTGAAAAATTCAAAAGAAATAGTTGTTGTGCACAAACCTCTGATAACTGTCTCTTGGTCTGGACTCAGTGTTTCCTTCCCTTTTCCTGAGTCTTTGGTAACTGAGAAACACAATTTGAAGTGTTTCAGTACTAAATTAAATTATCTCTAACGATAATATTCGATAAGTAATTCACTGAAAGCTATTATTTGCTTAATCGCCTAATATACCGACCCTCGATGCGTTCTAGGTAAATTCGGTTTAGTGTCACTAATATGTCACATTCGATAGTGTTTTAGGGTTGGTACACGTTACCAATTTCATTTCCTTGTTTAGTGCATTTAATTGCAACTTGCTGGATTCCGGTATACTAGTTTGACCTAGCCAGAAGACCTAGTTCCCTCAGTTTTCGAGTTTCGGTCAAAACTACAAACTTGTAGATCTATGTCTTACGGAACGCGGGGCAAAATTTTAGGTCATTCTGAGTTATGTAGACCAAGTTATGGTCATTTTACTATTGCTGGTCAAATAGCATCAAATTAGGTCATTTTAGGTCAAATTTGGTCAACTTTGGTTCGGCCAGTTTTTGGACCCGAACTTGTGCAAGCTGTTTGACTTGCTTATGGTCATTTCTGGGCTTTGGTGTCTTCATGAGACTTGTAGGTATGGGTCTTAACTATTGATGGTTAAAATTTGAGGTTAATTGGACCTGTTTTGAGTGAGTTATAGCCTAAACACTTACTGCTGCCCAAATGGTCAGTTTTCAGGTTTCACTTGCACTTAATCCGAATTGGTCAATTTTCATGCTACCTTGCAAGCAGAATTTTGGTATGCTTTCTCAATGAAAGTTGGCACATTTTGTGTCTAGTTTCACCTCCAATTGGTCTCATATCAGTTGGAGTTACACATTTAAAGTTATAGGTTAAAATGTACACTGCCCTTAATTACATTGCATAAACTTGTATCAGTTACACATTTACCTTACTCTAAGTCCATCTCTCTTACCCATTCTATTTTGGTACATTACCAAAACCATTTACCACTTCACGTAAAAATCATTTTGGGCAGAATAAAAACATCCTCAATACACCAAATAAAACTTTAATTTATAAAGTCCAATTACAACCACAAATACACATAGTACTACCCATCATTTCATACAATTTCCACCACTAATTTATATACATATCCATCAATCCTCAATGTCATAATTCTGCCAATATCTTCATGAATTCATACATTCATCATGGAGTCCCAAGGCTGCCGAATTGTTCCACAATGCCAAAGTGTCCTACAATTCATCAAATTCCATTCCAAGTGCACAATCACCATATACATGTGGAATAATTTACTAGGACATTAAATCACCCTAATCAACATAATTTCTCATCAAATATATGTATGAATATTTCATTAAACATACAACTCCATGGCTGTCCAAAATTGATATATCAAGAACTCCTCAAAACTTAAAATTTCCTTCACAAAGCAAACACCCATAACATGTATACAAACTTTAACAAAGCAATATTCAAAAATACAAACTTACCTTTGGTTGGGACTTGTTAAACCTTGACTAAACTTCTTAATTTTAGTATCAAACTCTTCCTTGTGATGTGGGGATAAAACTTAATGAAGAAACCTAAGTGATTGGAAGTGAAATGAGGAGTGGAGGAAGCTTGGAGCAAAACGGCAATGGAAGTTTCCCTAGCTCTCCATTTCGGCAAGGTTGAGAGGATTTGGAGAAGATGAAGTGCAGATGGTGTAATGGACTTACACCTGCCCCATTTAGTGTTTAATTAAATCCCTAGTGGTCCACTCACCAAATTTAAATCATATAATATGTTAAATGTGTTATTTACACAATTTTCACTCCACTTTTGGCTATTTACATTAGGTACCACCAAATTAATTTTTCATTTTATTTTCTAAGTGTAATATTATTTATTTTTTATGGACATTTAGGTCAAAAGACAATTCGAGATGTCAAATGACCATAATGCCCCTGTTCGGGTTGCATTCCTGATTTTTCGGTAACACCGGATTTTATCTGTTTTTCGATTTCTCACTTTTCTTTGTACTAATTATTTAATTTTTCTTTGATATTTCTAATGATATTTATACTTCAATTGATGTCTCTTTAAGTCCTATAAATATTTTCTAGGGTTCCCCGCAGTCCAGGGCTAGTCAACGATCCATGCCGTGACTTCCCGGTGCGGTCACCCATCACTAGGGTTCTCGACTCGCTTAACTTGGTTACATTTCTTTGCTATTATTTTTCCTTTGTTTTTCTTGTATTTTCTTTTCTTGTATTTCATTATTTTATGTCTCCTCACTCATAACGAAGTGTAGTTCTAGGCATCCTAGCTGTCCGGATAACACTGGCCACCGGAACAGTAGAACGCACTACCGAACTTAGGGGTGTTACATGGCATGACAGAAAACCAAGTCTTAAGCATGTTATGATTTGGGGTTGTCCAAGTTATATCAAAAAGTTGAACACTGATAAATTAGAAACTAGATCAGAAAAGGGTAGATTTGTTGGATATTCAAAAGAGAGTTTTGGATATTATTTTTATTTGCCTACATCACAAAAGGTTGTGGTAAGTAGAGATGCCACATTTCTTGAACAATAATTTGTTCAAGTAGGAGGCAAAAGAAGGCAAATAGAGTTAGAATTGGAGAATTCTGACCAACTAATGGATCAGATGGATATAAATCCATCTAGTCAACCTACACCTATTGATGAAACATCTACAGCTATTCCTCGCAGATCAACTAGGATATCTCACCCACCAGTGAGATATGGTTTTCTTCATGAAGATGAACAAAAGTTGTTTACTCATGAAGAAATAGATCATGGAGATGATCCACTCACTTATGAAGAAGCTATATCAGATATAGACTCTTTAAAATGGATTATTGCTATGAAATCTGAAATCGATTCCATGTATAAGAATCAAGTTTGGGATCTTATTGACCCACCTGAAGGTATTGTACCTATAGGGAATAAATTGATTTTTAAGAAGAAAATTGGTTCTGATGGAAAGGTAGAGACCTATAAAGCAAAGCTAGTAATGAAAGAATTTCGCCAAAGGCAAGGAATCGACTATGAGGAGACTTTCTCGCCTGTTGCCATGCTTAAATCAATTAGAATTCTATTAGCAATAGCTACATACTATGATTATGAGATTTGGCAGATAGATGTCAAAATAGCTTTTCTCAATGGATACATTGAAGAAAATATTTTCATGGAACAATCTAGGGGTTTTGAATCCCAAGATGGTTCAAAAGTATGCAAGCTAAAGCAATCCATTTATGGGTTGAAACAAGCTTCGAGAAGTTGGAACATCCATTTTGATGAAGCCATTAAGTCATTTGGTTTTATAAAAAATGAGGATAAGCCATGTGTATATGAGAAGGTTTGTGATAGTGCTATCACTTTCCTTGTCGCATATGTGGATGAAATTTTGTTGATGGGTAATGACACAGGTATGTTGACAACTGTAATGGTATGGTTATCAAATATATTCTCCATGAAAGACTTAGGGGAGGCAACCTATATTCTTGGGATTCACATTTATAGAGATGGAGCGAAAAGAATAATTGATTTATCCTAAAGTCTAAACTTGGAAAAGGTGTTAAAGAGGTTTAATAATACACTTGAATTGTATAGTTATTTTTAAGCATAATTGTATACTATCTCATAGCAATTAAGTAAGTAATGTGACACTCCTTACCCGTCTATAGTGTAGCCGAGCAAAGATATGCCACACAGTGTGCCGGAGCACCAATTCACATTTCCATTACAATTTACCCTTTTTAATTCATTAATTTACAATTTTGATTAATCTGAATTTTTCTGTAAATTTCATAGAAAATCCGGCAGAATACCGGCTATAAATTGGAAAAACAATTCTTCTAAACCTGTTTAAAAGACACTTCCAATAAAATTTTTAAATTCAAAACTCCATTATACACACATCTCAACTCAATCTCAAAATCTCAACACTATTTTCAGAATTTTTCTATTCACATTATCACTTGAAGCACATTCATGAATATTTCTCAACATTTCATTTTTCAACATAATATACAGAAAATTTCAATAAAATGAAATTTCATATCTTTACATTATCACATAAGTTCAAGAGTTTGTAATTACAATCAAAACTAATACAAAATGCAAAATACAAAATGCCACCCAAAGTCCTAATGTCCTACCAAGTGCACTGCTGATGTGAGGTGACTCTGGACTCAGTATGCAGCTCTGAAAGTTCACCCAGTCTGATGTCTGCTGGGCTCCCCAGTTATGTCTCCAATACTTGCATGTGGCAAAAGCGACGTGCTAAGCAATTCTGCTTAGTGGTGACAATATAAAATAAAATAATTAAAATAAAGTAAATATGCATAATGTATGTTTACATCTTTGGTAGACTTAATTTCTGATATTTATTGCAGTATTATTTAATTAAAGTTTGATAAGATTTATTATCATTGCCTGAGTAACCCCTACTAGTCGACTGGACTAGATAAATGGGTAAACTGGCACTGGGTACTAAGTACCTCGGACCATCACACCATCGGTCACATTGTGTCTCCCGGTGTGCAACAGAACAGCTAATAAGCTATAATAATTATCAGGGATAAAAACCTGAGTATAACAACTCAATCAATATAGCTAAAGGCTATTATGTCACAGAATGATACGTGAGGCCATAAAACATAGAATGGCATGAAGCCATATGCAGTTGTAACACCCTCCCGGTAGCCACTCCGTACATTCTACTGTTCCGGTGACCGGTGTCGGTCCGGACAGCTAGAACGTCCGGAAAAATATTTAAACTAAAGTCAAGAACCAAAATTAACTCAAATATTAATAAGAAAAATTTAGGAAAAATTTTAGAAATAAAATACAACCAAGTTAAATGAGCCGGTGCCCAAGCGATGGGTAACCAGAGGGAAGTTGCGGTTCTCGCAACGAGGAGCCCTAGACCCGGGGAAAAATTCATAAAATAATTTTTGGGATTCCAGAAAAGGGTCATTGAGATTCCTATGGCATTAGAATGCCAAGAAAATATTTAGAAAAATTTTTCAATCGGTACAGACAATTTTGACCCGTTAAGCCAAACGAAGGGCATTTTGGTCATTTCGCCTTCAGAGGTGATTTTTGGCCGACTTGTCCAGTTAAGTAAATAATTAATATGATATAAAATATGAATAAACATTACTAAAAATGAAATTGGAAATGAGTAGTGGATAAAAGAAAAGGAAAATGAAATAAAAAGCAATTTATGACATCTTGATGATGCCATTTAAAAGCCATAACCAATCACAATTAAGCAACCATTTGACTAATTAATAAAAGAGATAAATAAAGACCAAGGAAGACCAAAAACAAGCAGCCATCTTCTTCTTCAAAACGTGATCCTCTCCTCCATAACCCTCCATGGAAGTTTTCTTTAATTACTTCCATTTTCCCATGAATTTGCACTATAAAACCCTAAGTCCCTTCACTAAAAGTTTGTCTCTACCTCTTGGGAAGTGTTTGACAGCCTAGAAAGTGAAGGAAAGTGAAGTTTTAGCTTGGAGAAATCTGCCCTACAAGAGGTTAAAGTGAGGTTAGTGCTATCCTTTCACTCTCACTCCTTTAATCCTTGTTAGAGCATCATTTTAAGTTAAGAAATTGTAAGAATTTGAAGTAAATTATATGTGTTAGGGCATCTACAATTTTTGGCAGCCCTAAGGAAGGATGAGGTTGGTTGTTTTAATGAATTTAGAATGGATAGAAATGATGTTTAAGGTATGAATATGCATGGATGTTGAACTAGTGTGATAATTGAGGTTTATGGGTAATTTAAATTGGACATTAGGGTTTTGAGAAGTGAAACTTGGATTTAGCTTATGAAATTGTGAAAGAACATTATAAGGGTCAGTTAGTGACCATTTTAGGTATGTTGACCATGAATTGGACTGAAAAATAGTATAGCCAAGTGAATGTGTAGGCTACCTTGTTAGTGCAGCAGAGTGACTGAAATTTCAGTCCACTTGCACAGCCATAACTTTGGCTGTGTAGGTCCAATTGATGTTTGGCCAATTAGACATGAAACTAGGATTATAATAGCACATTTTTACTGAAGAAACCATGCCCAAAAGACCAAAGCAAGAGGACCAAAACTTGGCCCCAATCCGGACACACTGCAACAGCCCCTGCAGAATTGACCAAATGAATAGTAACTGTTCATTTGGCCATAACTCACTGTAGATTTGGTCAATTGGCCTGAAATTTTTACAACAACAAGTTAAGACATAGACAAACAACTTTCATGAAGAAACCTACCCCAAATTATGACCAGAACCTAATCAAATCATTGAGCAAAGTGAAGTTTACTGTACTGAGATTTCCAGAATTTTCATTTGAGCAGCAATGTTTGGAGGACTATAACTCTCTCTAGAAAACTCGGATTTAGGCGATTCTTGAACCGATGGAAACCTAAGGCATAGTAGAACATTTCATATGAAGAAAGTTAGACCAAATTAGGAACTTAACTTGATCAAATTACTGACCAAAGTTGGATCAAAATCTGCCAGAACCCATGATAGCAGCATGAACAATGCACGTGAACAGTAAACTTATTTTGGCCATAACTTGAGCTACAAAACTCCAAATGGAGTGATTCAAAAAAAGAAATTCAAATAGACAAAATAAGGAACATTTTATATGAAGGAAGTTTTGTCAAATTCCAACAGTAAGTCGACCAATGAAACAGTGCAACTTCGGAGCACCAAAACCGAAAATTGGCAATTTTGCCAAAATGACCTAAGCTTTGAGAAAGTCACCAAAACCAAAAAGTTTTAAATGAAAAATGTAGTATGTTTGAAGTTCCAAAGTCAATGTACATATTTTCTATGCAAAAGTCAACATTTTAGTTGACTAATGAAGTGAATAGTGACATGAAAACTTGAAATAAGCTTGGAAATGGATTTGGTAATTGATTCCAACAAGTTTTAAATGCAAAATGTGGTACATCGGGAGTGTTAAAACCAATGTACCTATTGTCTATGCAAAAGTCAATATTTTTGTTGACCAATGAGGTGAATAGTGACACCAAACCTTGAAATTCAAAATTTGAAATTAGAAATGCATCTAGGGGACTTTAAATTGCAATTGGCAATTAATACTAGTAAATGTAAAACTCAAAATGTGGGATCTTGGTGTAATTAGAATTAATATATCCATTAAGTATAAAAAGGTTAACATTTTGGTTGACTAGTATGGTGAATAGTAATCAAAATGATTAGTGAATTAAGATGAAGACCTAGAACCAATTCTAAGCTTAAATGCTTAGAATTGTATGACAAATATGGACTATGCATCCTAGTCAAAATTGTTAAAAAGAAATTTAGGCCATAAATTTGAAATCCATGAAATATTCATGGATTACTTGAAACATGAAAAATAAGTCACCTAATTGATGTGAATAGATAGTTAGGGCATATATGCCCATCACAAATGGAATTCATAAAATATTAGTAACTCAACTTGAAATATAAAATTTGTAATTACATAAGTAGACTCTTGAATGTATAAATGAGAAAGGAAAAATGTTTTGAATACAATGGTACATATGAACCATTGTTTAGAATTGGGATCAATATGAATAACATAATGAATGGATAAATAAAATATATTAATGTATGAATGAGACATTAGTTCTCATTATTGTAAAGAGGAGAAGTATTTTGAGTACAATGGTATAAAAGGATAATTGATGTGAATTGTGATCATATAAATGATCAAATGAATGTATGAATTATGATTGAAATTTATCATGAAATAATGAAGTCATAAAGCACAATATATTAATATTTTAAAGTATCAAATGCCCTAGTATACCTAACAAGATTGGTTTGGATAGTTTGGCATGCCAATAGGGTATTGTTTTAGCAGTACTGCGAAAGGCTTTATGCCTGTATTCATGGCTTTATGCCCGTATTCATGGCTTTTATGCCCGTATGCATGGCTTTTATGCCCGATTATGTGATATCATGGCTTTTTAGCCATCTTGTGCATACATGGTTGACGTTCTGCGTCCCATGGTATGACGGCCCGAGGCACCGCGGTGTCTAGTGCCAACGACCCGTTATCCAGTCCAGTCGTCTAGTATAGGTTACTTGGGCAGTCAATTAAAGTATTATTCAATTCAAGCAGCTAAGTTAAGTTAAGTATAATGAAAATCCAGTACAATTAAATTAAGTATTGAATGAATAAGCAAAAGAGATTAGCAAAAGAAACATAACAAAAATATAAATTGCGAGAACTCATGCACTTGAAATACAATACAGATAGAATAAATTATATACCTGCTAGTATTACTGAAAAGTTATAAACTAAGCACTTCCAAAGAGGAACAAACTAGTATATAATATCGTTGATACTAGAAATACCATACCAAATTAAATTGATTCTTGAGTATCTGAATTATCATTTATTTCTTTCTTTACTTGTATATATTATTTCTGGTTATATTATTGCACCACTAAGCAGAAATGCTTAGCGCGATGGAATTGCTTCCTCGCGCAGGTACTGAAGGTAAAACTAGTAGACTGTCGACTGAGATTTTTGGAGTCCAGATCTGCAGAAGTGTCAGAAGAGTTCAAGATTGTCACCTCCTCAGCAATGCATGTAGATAGGGCTCATTTTATACATGTTATGTATATTGTTCATTCCTAGCACATTGTAAATTATTTGTATATCTTGTACAAAATAAACTCATGTAATTAACCTATGAATTATGGAATCTATTCAAAGCAAGTATTTTAGTACGTGAATTGAATTTGAGTTATAATGAGATTATACTTGTGAAAATTGAGATATTGAAAATCTAATGAGATTTCTGAGAAATCTGGATACTGCATTGAGATACATTATGTTTGAAAATTTTTGAGACTATTAAGTTTGAGAAATTGAGTATATATTGAAATTGTCTTTGGCAGGTTCAGAAGAACTGTTAGTCCAAATTACAGCCGACACTTTGTCGGATTATCGTTAAAATTTTTGAAATTTCCAACTTAGATTTTGATAAAAGTAAAAATAGCCTAAATCTTCAATAAAGTTTTTGAATAAATAAATCAAGGACTGTAATGAAATCAGATAAAATAGAGTGCTCCGGCACACTGAGTGGCATAACTTGCTCGGCTACACTGTAGTCGGGTAAGGGGTGTCACATTTAGTGGTATCAGAGCACGGTTTAGGCGTTCCTGGACCTAGATAGATTGCATATCATGCATTGCATTCATAAGAGTCGAGGTGACACTATTGCAGATCTGTATTTCCTGTTTATTTTAGGTTAAGGTATGGAATAAGAGAGTGAAGAGACAATGAGATAGCGAATGGAGATGAGAAGGAGACTGTATTTAAGATGAAAAAGGATGAGTACATAACTTTTTGAGGATAGGATTGAGACTAAGGAGAAAGTGAAGTAGGATAACACGGAAAGGTGAAGAAACAAGGAGGTAGCAACTCCCCGATTACTTAAGTCAGGTAAATTTCGAGGACGAAATTTAAATTAGAGGGGATGAGTTGTAACACCCTCCCGGTAGCCACTCCGTACATTCTACTGTTCCGGTGACCGGTGTCGGTCCGGACAGCTAGAACGTCCGGAAAAATATTTAAACTAAAGTCAAGAACCAAAATTAACTCAAATATTAATAAGAAAAATTTAGGAAAAATTTTAGAAATAAAATACAACCAAGTTAAATGAGCCGGTGCCCAAGCGATGGGTAACCAGAGGGAAGTTGCGGTTCTCGTAACGAGGAGCCCTAGACCCGGGGAAAAATTCATAAAATAATTTTTGGGATTCCAGAGAAGGGTCATTGAGATTCCTATGGCATTAGAATGCCAAGAAAATATTTAGAAAAATTTTTCAATCGGTACAGACAATTTTGACCCGTTAAGCCAAACGGAGGGCATTTTGGTCATTTCGCCTTCAGAGGTGATTTTTGGCCGACTTGTCCAGTTAAGTAAATAATTAATATGATATAAAATATGAATAAACATTACTAAAAATGAAATTGGAAATGAGTAGTGGATAAAAGAAAAGGAAAATGAAATAAAAAGCAATTTATGACGTCTTGATGATGTCATTTAAAAGCCATAACCAATCACAATTAAGTAACCATTTGACTAATTAATAAAAGAGATAAATAAAGACCAAGGAAGACCAAAAACAAGCAGCCATCTTCTTCTTCAAAACGTGATCCTCTCCTCCATAACCCTCCATGGAAGTTTTCTTTAATTACTTCCATTTTCCCATGAATTTGCACTATAAAACCCTAAGTCCCTTCACTAAAAGTTTGTCTCTACCTCTTGGGAAGTGTTTGGCAGCCTAGAAAGTGAAGGAAAGTGAAGTTTTAGCTTGGAGAAAAATGCCCTACAAGAGGTTAAAGTGAGGTTAGTGCTATCCTTTCACTCTCACTCCTTTAATCCTTGTTAGAGCATCCATTTAAGTTAAGAAATTGTAAGAATTTGAAGTAAATTATATGTGTTAGGGCATCTTCAATTTTTGGCAGCCCTAAGGAAGGATGAGGTTGGTTGTTTTAATGAATTTAGAATGGATAGAAATGATGTTTAAGGTATGAATATGCATGGATGTTGAACTAGTGTGCTAATTGAGGTTTATGGGTAATTTAAATTGGACATTAGGGTTTTGAGAAGTGAAACTTGGATTTAGCTTATGAAATTGTGAAAGAACATTATAAGGGTCAGTTAGTGACCATTTTAGGTATGTTGACCATGAATTGGACTGAAAAATAGTATAGCCAAGTGAATGTGTAGGCTGCCTTGTTAGTGCAGCAGAGTGACTGAAATTTCAGTCCACTTGCACAGCCATAACTTTGGCTGTGTAGGTCCAATTGATGTTTGGCCAATTGGACATGAAACTAGGCTTATAATAGCACATTTTTACTGAAGAAACCATGCCCAAAAGACCAAAGCAAGAGGACCAAAACTTGGCCCCAATCCGGACACACTGCAACAGCCCCTGCAAAATTGACCAAATGAATAGTAACTGTTCATTTGGCCATAACTCACTGTAGATTTGGTCAATTGACCTGAAATTTTTACAGAAACAAGTTAAGACATAGACAAACAACTTTCATGAAGAAAACTACCCCAAATTATGACCAGAACCTAATCAAATCATTGAGCAAAGTGAAGTTTACTGTACTGAGATTTCCAGAATTTTCATTTGAGCAGTAATGTTTGGAGGACTATAACTCTCTCTAGAAAACTCGGATTTAGGCGATTCTTGAACCAATGGAAACCTAAGGCATAGTAGAACATTTCATATGAAGAAAGTTAGACCAAATTAGGAACTTAACTTGATCAAATTACTGACCAAAGTTGGATCAAAATCTGCCAGAACCCATGATAGCAGCATGAACAGTGCACGTGAACAGTAAACTTCTTTTGGCCATAACTTGAGCTACAAAACTCCAAATGGAGTGATTCAAAAAAAGAAATTCAACTAGACAAAATAAGGAACATTTTCTATGAAGGAAGTTTTGTCAAATTCCAACAGTAAATCGACCAATGAAACAGTGCAACTTCGGAGCACCAAAACCGAAAATTGGCAATTTTGCCAAAATGACCTAAGCTTTGAGAAAGTCACCAAAACCAACAAGTTTTAAATGAAAAATGTAGTATGTTTGAAGTGCCAAAGTCAATGTACATATTTTCTATGCAAAAATCAACATTTTAGTTGACTAATGAAGTGAATAGTGACATGAAAACTTGAAATAAGCTTGGAAATGGATTTGGTAATTGATTCCAACAAGTTTTAAATGCAAAATGTGGTACATCGGGAGTGTTAAAACCAATGTACCTATTGTCTATGCAAAAGTCAATATTTTTGTTGACCAATGAGGTGAATAGTGACACCAAACCTTGAAATTCAAAATTTGAAATTAGAAATGCATCTAGGGGACTTTAAATTGCAATTGGCAATTAATACTAGTAAATGTAAAACTCAAAATGTGGGATCTTGGTGTAATTAGAATTAATATATCCATTAAGTATAAAAAGGTCAACATTTTGGTTGACTAGTATGGTGAATAGTAATCAAAATGATTAGTGAATTAAGATGAAGACTTAGAACCAATTCTAAGCTTAAATGCTTAGAATTGTATGACAAATATGGACTATGCATCCTAGTCAAAATTGTTAAAAAGAAATTTAGGCCATAAATTTGAAATCCATGAAATATTCATGGATTACTTGAAACATGAAAAATAAGTCACCTAATTGATGTGAATAGATAGTTAGGGCATATATGCCCATCACAAATGGAATTCATAAAATATTAGTAACTCAACTTGAAATATAAAATTTGTAATTACATAAGTAGACTCTTGAATGTATAAATGAGAAAGGAAAAATGTTTTGAATACAATGGTACATGTGAACCATTGTTTAGAATTGGGATCAATATGAATAACATAATGAATGGATAAATAAACCATATTAATGTATGAATGAGACATTAGTTCTCATTATTGTAAAGAGGAGAAGTATTTTGAGTACAATGGTATAAAAGGATAATTGATGTGAATTGTGATCATATAAATGATCAAATGAATGTATGAATTATGATTGAAATTTATCATGAAATAATGAAGTCATAAAGCACAATATATTAATATTTTAAAGTATCAAATGCCCTAGTATACCTAACAAGATTGGTTTTGATAGTTTGGCATGCCAATAGGGTATTGTTTTAGCAGTGCTGCGAAAGGCTTTATGCCTGTATCCATGGCTTTATGCCCGTATTCATGGCTTTTATGCCCGTATGCATGGCTTTTATGCCCGATTATGTGATATCATGGCTTTTTAGCCATACTGACTGCATACATGGTTGGCGTTCTGCGTCCCATGGTATGACGGCCCGAGGCACCGCGGTGTCCAGTGCCACCGTTATCGATCCGATCGTCTAGTATAGGTTACTTGGGCGATCAATTAAAGTATTATTCAATTCAGCTAAGTTAAGTTAAGTATAATGAAAATCGGTACAATTAAATTAAGTATTGAATGAATAAGCAAAAGAGATTAGCAAAAGAAACATAACAAAAATATAAATTGCCGAACCGCATGCACTTGAAATACAATAAAGATAGAATAAATTATATACCAGCTAGTATTAATGAAAATTTATAAACTAACCACTTCCAAAGAGTAACAAACTAGTATATAATATCGTTGATACTAGAAATACCATACCAAATTAAATTGATTCTTGAGTATCTGAATTATCATTTATTTCTTTCTTTACTTGTATATATTATTTCTGGTTATATTATTGCACCACTAAGCAGAAATGCTTAGCGCGATGGAATTGCTTCCTCGCGCAGTCTTCAAGGTAAAACCAGAGATGTCGATCGAGATTTTTGGAGTCCGGATCTGCGAAGTGTCGAAGAGTTCAAGATTGTCACCTCTCAAGAATGCATGTAGATAGGGCTCATTTTATACATGTTATGTATATTGTTCATTCCTAGCACATTGTAAATTATTTGTATATCTTGTACAAAATAAACTCATGTAATTAACCTATGAATTATGGAATCTATTCAAAGCAAGTATTTTAGTACGTGAATTGAATTTGAGTTATAATGAGATTATACTTGTGAATATTGAGATATTGAAAATCTAATGAGATTTCTGAGAAATCTGGATACTGCATTGAGATACATTATGTTTGAAAATTTTTGAGACTATTAAGTTTGAGAAATTGAGTATATATTGAAATTGTCTTTGGCGAGTTCGGAAGAATCGTTAGTCCAAATTACAGCCGACACTTTGTCGGATTATCGTTAAAATTTTTGAAATTTCCAACTTAGTTAGATTTTGATAAAAGTAAAAATAGCCTAAATCTTCAATAAAGTTTTTGAATAAATAAATCAAGGACTGTAATGAAATCAGATAAAATAGAGTGCTCCGGCACACTAAGTGGCATAACTTGCTCGGCTACACTGTAGTCGGGTAAGGGGTGTCACAGCAGTACTGCTAACAGAACCCTATTGGCATGCCAACCTATCCAAACTAATCTTGCTAGGTGTACTAGGGCATGTTACACTCTTAAATTATATAATTCTTGAAATTCAAGTTTAGATGTTACTATTCAATTCATTAGTCAACAAAAATGTTGACTTTTACATGGACAATAGGTACATTAGTTTTAATACTCCCAACATACCACATTTTGCATTCTAAAATTGTTGGTATTGGATGCCAATACCATTTCTAAGTTTAATGTTAATTGTTCAAAATTTTCAGATTTCAAGCTTTGTCTTTACTATTCCATTAGTCAATTTTGCAGCAGGAATTTGGCAAAGTGGTCAACATGAAAGTTGTTTCTTATTTTGTCTAGTTACATTTATTTTTTTGAATCACTCAATTTGGAGTTTTTTAGTTCAAGTTATGGCCCAAAAACCACAACTGGCCGGATTACAAATTTTCCAGATTTTCTAGACTGATCAAATCTATAGTATTTTGAGCAGTGACTGCAGGTCACTTTTTGAATATATTATGGTCATAATTTGGGTTAGGTTTCTTCATGAAAGTTGTAGGTCTATATCTCAACTTATTGCTGGTAAAAGTTCAGGTCAATTTGACCTTTATACACTGAGTTATGGCCAAATGACTAAATACTGTTCATTTGGTCATTTTGCCCAGGTAGAATACAGGTCACTGGGATTTGGGCAATTTTTATATCAACTTGTTTTGGTTTTATGAGCATGGTTTCTTCACCAAAGTTGTGCCATTATGTGTCTAGTTTCATGTCTGATTGGCCTTGCACCAATTGAACCTCTACAACTCTAGTTATTGCTGCCCAAACCTACTGGACTCATGCCCAGTCCTGCAGGTCACCAAGGGCAGCCTCACTAACTTTAATTCCCACTATACAAACCACTTCATTTCTGATTCACACACAGCCAAATGGTCAATAATTGACCATTAAAACTCTCTTTCACCAAATACATGAACAAGTCTCAATTTGGGTCCAAACCCTAGCTCCACCATTCTAGATTGTTGCATTACTTGCACTTCACCTTCCTAATCAATATATTAGTGTTAAGGGTAGCCACAATATCATTTTTCTAACATCTCCATTGTACGTGTTCTGTACGTTCTATTCTCCAGTGGCCAAATATCAGTCCAGGCAAGTTAGGATATCTGGAACTACACTTCGGTGATAGTGAATAGACATATAATGATGAAATAAATAAAAAGAAAATATAAGAAAAATCAAAGAAAAGTGAATGAGAGAAAATGAAGCTAAGTTAAATGAGCCGGCACTACAACGATGGGTGACCGCACCGGGAAGGCTGTTAGCAACCCAGGACCGCGAGGAACCCTCGGAATTAAATTTTAAGACATAAATAAAGGTTTATTGAAATGTAAATGATGCTAGAAATATATAAAAAAAATTAATAAATTAGTACAAAGAAAAACGAAAAATCGAGAAACAGACAAAAATCGGTGTTACCGAAAAATCGAGAATATAACCCGAAGTGGGGTATTTTGGTCAGTTGACACCTAGAGTTGCCTTTTGACCTCAATGTCAATTAAAAATAAATGATATTGCACTTAGAAAATGTTATAAAAAATTAAATTGTGACACATTATGTAAATAGTGAAAAAGGGAAGATAAATGTGTAAATAATGGAACTTGAAATAATTAAACATTTAACTTAAAGTTAGTGCTCCACTAACTCAAACCTTTGGACACCTATCTAAGCCATTTGTGGGTAGAATCACCATCTTCAACATTGAGAGAAAAACCAGCTGAAATGAAGTTCACCATGGCCGCCCCACATGCAACCTCCATGGGTGCATGATCAAGCCACCATTTTCACTTGGTTCCTTCATTAAAGCTTGCCTATTCACCTTGGAGAAGATATTGGCAACAAGAAAAACAAGATTTGGTGAAGTTTTGATAAGCTTCAAAAGTGGTAAGTGTCCAAAACCTCTCCCTTGCTTTAGTAAACCTTGTGTTTAGGTTGAGTTTAGTGAAGAGAAATGAAGAAAATCTTGAGAAATGAAATGGTCCATTTTCGGCAGCCATGATTATGTGTTGTATTTGAGTTTTTCTTACCTCTAATGGATGGAAATTATGGTTGATTAACTCAAATGGAGGATGTAGTAAGTTAAAATCTAAGTACATACATGTAGTGCTTGAATTAAGGGTGTGAAATGGAACCTTAATGCTTTGGGCAAACTGCCATGTTTGGCAGCCTATTAAACCATGAATTTGTGTGTGAATATGTAGTTATTAATAAAATATGATAATGTTAAATTGTGGGCAGCATGTGTAAGTGATATTGAAGTATGATTAAGTTGAAGTGTATATGTAATATTGACATTGAGATATGTTGAATTTTGGTGGAAGTGAATGTTGAACTTAATGGTGAATTGTGTGCATTGAGCACTTAAATGTTCTGCTCAAAATTGTTGCTGGAATTGTGTACAATATATATATGGAAGTGTCATTGATTGAATATTGAAGTAATGGGAAGGAGAAGGAATATCAAATTGGAAGTGTATGTGTTTTGTGCAGGTTGTGTATTGATGGCAGTACCTAAATTAGGTCATAAGTGCCAAACTGTAAACCCAATTGGTATGAGGCCAATGGGGGGTGAAACTAGACACTAAATAGGCCAACTTTCATGTAGAAATGTTGCAAAAATTCTGCCTAGAAACTGACCTTAAAAATGACCAAATCTGGAATAGTAACCTTGCAACTCAGATTTTTGACCATATAAACAGTAATCATTAGGATGACCATAACTCACTCAAAACAGGTCCAATTGACCTGAAATGTTTACCATGGATAGCTTAGATATAGAGCTACATTTATTATGAAGACACCAAAGCCCATATATGACCAGAACCAAGTCCAATAGCTTGCACAAGTTCGGGTACCAAAACTGTCAGGACTAAAAGTGACCTAAAATTGACCAAATTTTGCACTAAAGGTGCAATCTGTCCAGCTTTAGTAAATTGACCATATCTTGGTCTATACAACTCGGAATGACCTGAAATTTTGCCCCGCATGCAATAAGACATAGAGCTACAATTTTACTTCTTTGACCAGAAGCTAAAAACCAAAAGAAATAGGACTTTAAGCTAGACCAATCTAGCACACCAAAAATTGAGAATTTGACATTTACATACAATGATACTTGAAGCAATTTGGCAATGAATGCCAACTTATAAAAATGGTAAATTGCACTATATTGGCAGCATATTGAATTACAATATGTGACATGTTGATGCTAGAAATAACTTATTCATAGTACCTAAAAAGGTCAACATATGCATTGACTTATGAATTACATAATAGCTAGTAAACTCAAAAAAAAAATTGATGAATTAAACAATTAATTTATAATGTGCCCTAGTTTGCCTAGTTGACTAGTTTGGATAGATTGGTATGCCAATAGGATTCTGACAGCTGTTCTGTAAATGGCTTCATGCCATACTATGTTTTTACAGCTTATTATGCCGCACTATGACTTTAATAGCCTACGGCTGTACATATTGTGTATTTATTATTGGCTTATCACCAGATTGACTATATGGCTTTTTAGCCACGCTATTTGCACACCGGGAGACACTTTGTGACTGATGGTGTGATGGGCCGAGGTACTAGGTACCCAGTGCCAGTATATCTGTTTCTCCAGTCTGGTCAGTATATAGGCTACACGGGTAGTAATTAAAGTACTATTAAATTTAAATAGCTAAATCCAATCTACTGACGACAGCACCACCAAAAATTCGTAAACACTTTATTTACTTTATTTTAGTGTATATTT
This sequence comes from Hevea brasiliensis, assembly GCF_030052815.1. Lineage (NCBI taxonomy): Eukaryota > Viridiplantae > Streptophyta > Magnoliopsida > Malpighiales > Euphorbiaceae > Hevea > Hevea brasiliensis. Next base: position 55,110,124 of record NC_079499.1, read on the forward strand.
CTTTATATTTGGCACCACTAAGGAAAATTGCTTAGCGCGTTGCTTTTGTAACGCGTAGGTATCAGAGACACAGCTGGGGAGCCCCGCAGACCTATGACCAGGTGAGACATCAGATGTGCACAGGAGATCAGAGTCATCTGCACTGCATTGCATACATGGTAGGAGTTAGGATATCTTGTATTTTGTACTTTTATTGTGTTTTTGAAATTCGGTCTTGTATTTTGTAATATTATGAAAGCTCTAAAGTTTGTAATATCTTGTACATATTAAATAACATGGAGATTTTCTTGATATATTTAAATTATTATGGATTGTATCATTGAACTATTTAATGAATGTAAAAGTCTATTGAGTTTACTGAGAAATAGAGACTGTGAAATATTTGAGATTTTGATATTATCATATTAAATTGTTTTCAACAGGTTTGGAAGGACAGTTTGTCCGAAATATAGATGGCACCTTGCCAAATTTTTATTACCAATCTTGAAACACTGATTTTATCAAAGTATGAAAATAGTATCAGTATGATATGAATATTACATAAAAGACTTCTTAAATTCAAATTGAGCTCAGGAAATGAAACAATCACAGACTAAGTGTTCTAACACGTCGTGTAGCATGCCTTGCTTGGCTATACTGTAGACGGGTGAGGGGTGTTACATTTAGTGGTATCAGAGCACGGTTTAGGCGTTTCTGGACCTAGATAGTTTGCATATCATGCATTGCATTGTAAGTGTTAAGATAACTCTAATGCAAATCTTTTGATTTGTTATTTTGATCAGAATATGGGCTCCACATTGCAGAGAGCGGTCGATGAGGAAGTGGAAAGTCATGCTCCATCTATGACTGAACCACGAGACAGGAGGGAACCTGCTCCACCAGTACGAGGTGCACCAGCCACATTTCAGCAAATGGCTGAGTTCTTTAGACAGATGGCAGGAGTTATGCCACTACCACCACCTCCACATCAAAAATCTCATATGGAGAGACTCAGGAAGTTCGGAGCAGTGGATTTTCTAGGAAAAAGGGAAGATGATTCTGTCACAGCTGAAAACTAGTTGGACAGAACTGGAAGAGTTTTGAAAAAACTTCATTGTACTCCAGAGCAGAATTTAGAAGCTGCTGTATCACTACTGCAAGATGATGCATACCAATGGTGGGATACAGTAACTAGTGAGGTGCCACCAGAATAAATAATTTGGGATTTCTTTCTCATTGAGTTCAGAAAGAAGTATGTGGGCAGTGTATACCTGGAAGAGAAGAGAAGGGAGTTTATTACCCTACGCCAGAGATAGCTGACAGTGGCTAAATATGAAAGAGAATTTGACAGACTGAGCCGCTATGAGCTGGAAATAATCCCTAATGAGGCTGAAAGATGCAGGAGATTTGAGGAAGGACTCAATGATAACATTAAAGTAATAATTACAGCCTTGGGGATTACAGAGTTTGCCAAGTTAGTGGAAGCTGCACTGAAGGTTGAAAAAGTTAGAATGAATGAGCAGAACAGAAGGGACAGACAGTAGAAAAGAGGTCAGGGTCAGACTGGTACATCTTTTGCCCCTAGTAAGAAATTCAGAGGTTCACCTACTCAGAGTTTCAATAAAGCACCAAGTTAGGGTCCTTCACAGAGGCCCAAATCTCAGTTTGCACCAAGGAGAGGCTAGTCCACCCCTTCAATGGCTAGCTCTCCAGGACAGGGTACAAGAGACCAGCCCCAACAGTATCTGTTGCTTACCCAAATTGCCAAAAATGGCATAAAGGTGAATGTTGGAGGATGATAGGTGCTTGTTTATGATGTGGATCTACAGACCACCTAGTTTGAGATTGTCCTCGCAGAACTGCTACATCCACTCCAGTATCAACTGATAGGCCTACCCCTCCAGCTCTAAGGGGTAGAAAGTCGGGTAAGGCTGAGGCAGCTGGTACTTCACAGAAACCTGTGTCAGAATATGTGGAGAGAGCAGAAGGCAAAAAACTAGCCAGAGCCTATGCTATAAGGGCACAGAAGGAACGGGATGCTCCAGATGTCATCAAGGGTACGTTCCTCCTTTATAATACTTTTGTGCATGCATTAGTGGATTCTAGATCTACTCATTCATATATTTGTATCAAGCTACCAGTAGAAAAGGGAATACTAGTAGAGGAAAGTGACCAAAGATATCCTGGTCACAAATCCGCTAGGCCACAGTATGGTAGTAAATAAGGTGTATAAGGGTTGTCCATTGAAGATTGAAGAGAAAGAATTCTCAGCAGACTTAATCGAACTGCCTTTCTGAGTTTGATGTGATTTTGGGAATGGACTGGTTATCCCATCATCAGGCAATAGTAGATTGTAAATTGAAGAGAATCTCTCTGAAAACTACTGAGAATGAAGAAATAACAATTGTAGGTGAAAGGATAGATTTCTTGTCCAATGTCATCTCAGCTACAGTTGCAAGGAAATGGTTGAAAAAAGGGTGTGAAGCCTATTTGGCACGTGGTTAACACTAGGCAGGGTAAACTTAAGTTGTCTGATATACCCACAGTAAGGGATTTCTCTGAGGTATTTCCTGAGGAATTGCCTAGTTTGCCATCAGAAAGGGAAGTTGAATTTGCTATTGAGATTATGCCGGGTATAGCTCCGATTTCAATTGCTCCGTATAGGATGGCACCTGCTGAATTAAAAGAGTTGAAAATACAGCTACAAGAATTGCTAGACAAGGGGTTCATACGCCCCAGTATGTCACCGTAGGGAGCTCTGGTACTGTTTGTAAAGAAGAAAGATGGGACACTGAGGTTGTGTGCTGACTACCGGCAGTTAAACAAAGTAACAGTGAAGAATAAGTATCCGTTGCCTAGAATTGATGATCTGTTTGATCAGTTGAAGGGAGCCGGTGTGTTTTCTAAGATTGATCTCAGATTAGGGTATCATCAGCTAAGGGTATATTCCAAGGATAAAGCAAAAAATGATGAGTATTTGAGAATTGTTCTGCAGACTCTAAAAGAGTAGAAACTGTATGCTAAATTGTCCAAGTGTGAGTTCTGGTTGAACGAAATTGCATTCTTTAGACATGTAGTATTAGCTGAAGGGATTAGAGTGGATCCCAAAAAGATTGAAGCAGTGATGGAATGGAAGCCTCCCAAAAATACAACTGAGATGATAAGTCTTTTAGGGTTAGCTGGATATTATAGAAGATTTGTAAAGGGATTTTCCCTGATAGCTGCTCCAATGACCAAATTACTACACAAGAATATGAAATTTGACTAGAATGACCAGTGTCAAGCCAATTTTGAGAAGCTGAAGGCTATGTTGACAGAGGCACCAGTGTTAACACAGCCAATGTCTAGAAAAGACTTTGTAGTCTACAGTGATGCCTCACACAATGGGTTAGGGTGTGTACTCATACAAGAAGGGAAAGTGGTCGCATATGCTTCCAGGCAGTTAAGGCCACATGAAAGGAATTACCCTATTCATGATTTAGAGTTAGCAGCAATTATCTTCACATTGAAGATATGGAGGCATTACTTGTATGGAGAAAAATGCTACATATACACAGACCACAAGAGTCTGAAGTATCTGCCAACCCAGAAGGAACTTAATTTGAGACAAAGGCGATGGATTGAATTCCTGAAAGATTGATTGTGTGATTGACTATCACCTTGGGAAGGCAAACATAGTCGCTGATGCTTTAAGCAGAAAATCTATTGTAGCATTAAGATCTTTGAATGCCCAACTGTCCTTAACTCATGATGGAGTTATTTTGGCTGAGTTGCAAGTGAAGCCAAATCTGTTACAACAGATACAGGATGGGCAGAAGACAGATGAGAAATTAATGGCTATTATGGGCAAAATCACTGAGGGGAAGGAAACTGAATATGAAGTGAAAGAAAATGGGTGCCTGTACTATAAAGAAAGAGTGTGTGTTCCAAATGATAAAGAATTGAAAACCAGTATTCTGAGAGAAGCACATAATAGTGTGTATGCTATGCACCCAGGAAGCACAAAAATGTACCATGACCTGAAACTCCGATATTGGTGGCCAGGTATGAAGAAGGACATAGTTGACTATGTAACTAGATGCTTGACATGTCAGCAAGTCAAAGCAGAACATCAAGTTCCATCAGGTTTGTTATAGCCCATAAACATACCTGAATGGAAATGGGACCGAGTCACTATGGATTTTGTCAGTGGTCTACCTCTCACTCAGAAAAAGCATGATACAGTATGGGTGATTGTGGATAGGTTAACCAAATCAGCACATTTTCTGCCAGTCATAACTGAGTCATCAGATCTGCACAGGAGTCTAGAGTCATCTGCACTGCATTGCATACATGGTAGGACTTAGGATATCTTATATTTTATACTTTTGTTGTATTTTTGAAATTCGGTCTTGTATTTTGTAACATTATGAAAGCTCTAAAGTTTGTAATATCTTATACATATTAAATAATATGGAGATTTTCTGAATATATTTAAATTATTATGGATTATATCATGGAACTATTTAATAACTGTAAAAGTCTATTGACTTTATTGAGAAATAGAGACTGTGAAACATTTGAGATTTTGATATTATCATATTAAACTACTTTTAACAGGTTTGGAAGGATAGTTTGTCCGAAATATAGATGGCACCTTGCCAAATTTTTATTACCAATCTTGAAATACTGATTTTATCAAAGTATGAAATTAGTATCAGTATAATATGAATATTACATAAAAGACTTCTTAAAATCAAATTGAGCTCAAAAATGAAATAATCACAGACTAGGTGTTCCGACACGCCGTGTAGCACGCCTTGCTCGGCTATACTGTAGACGGGTGAGGGGTATTACAATTTTAATTCTAAGAAATCGTTCAAACTCAACCATGTTCAAGGCTACTGGAATTTTAAGCAAGAGATACACATGATGTTTACTCAATTTTCTTGTAAATTTGCATCAAATACCACTCCTTCAACATGAATTGAAAGATAAAAATCAAGTTTAGTCACTAACCTCTAATGGAGTGAATTTCAGCCTTGCAAGAGTTCTTCTTTTACACTTCTTTTTGCTCCCAAAAGATTCACTAAGATGAAATATCAATGTTTTGTATTGACACTTAGGGTTTTTGTTGAAAGAAAACTAGGGAAAATGAAGGTTTGGAAGCCTGTTAATGGAGGAGTGAGGGAGAGTATGGGTGACATTTTGAAGAAGGGAGAGGGCTGCTGGTTTGTTCTAGATTTCTGCCCTCTTTTATGTATTTTAATTGTGTTTCATAAATTTGATTGGCCAAAAGAATTAATTACCTCATGCCTACATAGGCATTAGGTAATAAATCCAATTTACTTTCTTTTTCTTTCCTTTTCTTTCCTATTCATTTTTAAATAATTTTTCATCAATATTTGTTTATATTTTATGTCATATAATTCACTTACATAAATGGACAAGTTGGTCAAAAATCATCTCTGAAGACGAAATGACCAAAATGCCCCCCGTTTGGCTTAACGAGCCAAAATTGTGTGCACCGATTGATTATATTTTCCTTGTATTTTCTTAACATTCTATTGTCATGGGAACCCCAATAATCCTTCCCTGAGCTCCCAAAAATTATTTTATGAAGTTTTCCCCGGGTTTAGGGTTGCTAACGGCCTTCACCGTCACTTCCTCTTCAGGTTACTCATCATTGGGGTTTCGGCTCGTTTAACCTTAGTGTATTTCATTTCTAAATATTTTCCTTGATTTTTATGAGCATTATTTGGTTTCTTTATAACTCCCCACTCTAGTCTAATTATAATTTCAAATATTTTAGCTGCCTAGACTGACATTAGTCGCCTGAACAGTAGACTGTACGGACTAGCTAAAGTGAGGATGTTACAACTCTTTCCCTCTAATAAAAATTTCATCCTCAAAATTTACCTGATGCAAACAGTTGAGGGAACTCTTGCCTCATCATCTCTTCACTTTCCCAAGTTGCCTTCTCAGTATTGCGGTGCCTCCAAAGCAGTTTCACCAGTGGAATCTGCTTATTCCCCAATTCTTTCATTTCTCGAGCCAAGATCCGTATGGGTTCTTCTGCATATGTCAAGTCCGGTTGGATTTCAATCTCCTCCATGGAGATGACATGTGAAGGGTCTGAGCGATACCATCTTAACATAGAAACATGGAATACATTATGGATTTTATCTAGTTCTGGTGGTATAGCTAGTCGATTGGCCACTGGTCCCACACGTTCAATGACTTCATATGGGCTAATGAACCTAGGGCTTAACTTACCCTTTCTTCCAAACCTCAGTACTTTCTTCCATGGTGAGACTTTGAGAAACACTTTGTCGCCAACTGCATACTCTATCTCTTTTCTCTTTAAGTGGGCATAAGATTTTTATCTATCTGAGGCAACCTTCATGTTAGCTTTGATTATCTTCACTTTCTCCTCAGTCTATTTCACCAGGTCTAGTCCTACCAGCTTATCTTCGCCCAATTCAGTCCAACATACTGGGGTTCTACACTTCCTCCCATATAGTGCTTCATACAAGGCCATTTGAATGCTAGTTTGGTAGCTATTGTTATATGCAAATTCTGCCTGTGGGAGGTATCTATCCCAACTTCCCTCAAACTCAATGACACAACTCCTCAGCATATCCTCCAAGATCTATCACATAATTCATATTGTTACTATCATTTCAATTTATTAATTGTGAAAATTCAATTACTTTTTAGGTTTACCTAGATTGCTCATTCCGACTGTCCATCCGTCTGAGGATGAAAAGCCGTGCTAAAGCGGAGTTGTGTGCCCAAGGCTTCTTGCAACTTTTTCCAAAATCTCGATGTAAACCTTGGGTTTCGATCAGATATGATGGAAAGTGGGATTCCATGCAGTCTAACTATCTCGCTGATATACAATTCTGCTAGCTTCTCCAGTGAATAGTCAATCCTAACTGGCAGAAAATGTGTTGACTTTGTCAATCTATCCACTATCACCCACACTGCATCATGCTTCTTTTGGGTTAGAGGTAGACCACTAACAAATCTATAGTGACCTGGTCCCATTTTCATTCAGGTATGCTTATAGGCTGTAGCAATCCTGATGGAACTTGATGTTCTGCTTTAACTTGCTGACATGTCAAACACTTAGTCACATAGTCAGCTATATCCCTCTTCATACCAGGCCACCAACAATGAAGCTTCAAATCATTATATATTTTTGCACTTTCTGAGTGCATAGCATAAACACTAGTGTGTGCTTCTTTCAGAATACTAGTCTTCAGTTCCCCATCATCTGGTACACACACTCTTCCTTTGTAGTACAGACACCCATCTACCTTCACCTCATAATCAGTTTCCTTTCCCTCTGGATTTTACCCATAATAGCCATTAATTTTTCATTTGCCTTCTGCCCATCTTGTATCTATTGTAACAGGTTTGGTCTCACTTGTAACTCAGTCAAAATAGCTCCATCTTGAGCTAAGGACAGACGGGCATTTAGTGATCTTAAAGTTGTGATGGACTTCCTAATCAAGGCATCAGCAACTACATTTGCCTTCCCAAGATGATAATCTATCACACAATCATAGTCCTTTAGGAACTCAATCCATCGCCTCTGTCTAAGATTGAGCTCCTTCTGGATTGGCAAATATTTTAGACTCTTATGGTTTGTATAGATGTAACATTTTTCACCATACAAATAATGCCTCCATATCTTTAATGCGAAGATAATTGTTGCTAACTCCAAGTCATGAGTAGGGTAGATCTGTTCATGTGGCCTTAACTTCCTGGAAGTATAGGCGACCACTTTCCCCTCTTGCATCAATACATACCGTAACCCATTATGCGAGGCATCACTGTAGACCACAAAGTCTTTTCCCAACACTGGCTGTGTTAAAACTGGTGCTTCTATTAACATAGCTTTTAGCTTCTCAAAACTAGCTTGGCACTTGTCGTTCCAGCCAAATTTCACGTTCTTGTGTAACAACTTGGTCATTGGAGCAGCTATAAGAGAAAACCCCTTGACAAATCTTCCATAATACCTAGCTAGCCCCAAGAAACTTCTGACCTCAGTCGTATTTTTTAGAGGCTTCCATTCCATCATTGCTTCTATCTTTTTGGGATCCACTCTAATCCCTTCTGTTGATACTATGTGTCCAAGGAAAGAGATTTCACTCATCCAGAAGTCACACTTGGACAACTTAGCATATAGCTTCTTTTCTCGCAGGGTTTGCAAAACAATCCTAACATGTTCATCATGTTCTTCCCTGGTCTTGGAATACACCAGAATATCATCAATAGAGACCACTACAAACCGATCTAAATATGGATAGAAGATACGGTTCATAAGGTCCATAAATACTGTTGGTGCATTTGTTAACCCAAACGGTATCACCAGAAATTCATAATGCCCATACCGGGTTCTGAATGCAGTTTTTGACATATCTGCATCCTTTACCCTTAACTGATGATACCCTTATCTGAGATCAATTTTTCAAAATACACCGGCTCCCTTTAACTGATCAAATAGATCGTCAATTCTGGGCAACGAAAATTTATTCTTCACAGTTACTTTGTTCAACTGCCGGTAATCAATACACAATCTCAAGGTTCCATCCTTCTTCTTCACAAACAGCACCAGAGCTCCCTATGGTGACACACTGGGGCGTATGAACCCTTTATCAAGTAACTCCTTCAACTGAATTTTCAACTCCCTCAATTCAGTGGGTGCCATCCTATAAGGGGTAATAAAAATTGGTGCTGTACCCGGCATTACCTCAATAGCAAACTCGACTTCCCGTTCTGGTGGTAAACCAGGCAATTCTTCAGGAATTACATCTAGGAAGTCTCTTACTGTGGGTATATCACACAGGTTTAGCTTAGCCTGCCTAGTATCAACCACGTGTGCTAAGTAAGCTTCACAGCCTTTTCTCATCAATCTTCTTGCAACTGTGGCTGAGATAACATTGGACAAGAAATCTATCCTTTCACCCACAACAGTAATCTCATTACCCTCAGAAGTTTTCAGAGAAATCCTCTTCAATTTACAATCAACTATTGCCTGATCACGTGACAACCAGTCCATTCTCAAAATCATGTCAAACTCGTGGAAGAGCAATTCAATTAGTTTTGTTGAGAATTCATGCCCCTGAATCCTCAACGGGTAGCCTTTGTACACTTTATTCACTACCACACTGTGGCCTAGTGAATTTGTGACCAGAATATCTTGATCACTCTCCTCTACTGAAACTTCCCTCTCTACGGGTAGTTTGATGAAGATGTATGAATGAGTGGATCCTGGATCCACCAATGCATGCACAAAAGTGTTGAAGAGAGAGAATATACCCCTGATGACGTCCGGGGCATCTTGCTCCTCCTGAGCTTTGATGGCATAGGCTCTGACAGGTACTCTAGCCTCTGGCCTCTCAACTAACTCGGGTGCAGGCCTCAGTGATGGACCAGCTGCCTCAGATTTACCAGGCTTCCTACCCCTTTGAGGTGTAGGAGCAGGTTTATCTGCTTGTGTTGGAGCAGCTGTAGTAGTCCTCTTTGGACAATTTTTGATCTGATGTTCTGTAGATCCACACTGTAAGCATGCACCAGTCACTCGCCAACAGTCCCCCTTATGCCACTTCTGATAGTACAGACAGGCAGAAGATGCTGGGGCTGGTCCCCTAAACACCGTCCCTAGAAAGCTGCCCACTGATGGTGTGGACTGGCCTCTCCTAGGTGTGAACTATGGTCTGGGCCCCTGGGACTGACCCTGACCTTGTGGTTGTCTTAAACCCTGAGTAGGAGGACCCTTGCTCTTCTTACTGGGAGTAGAAAATGAATTGGATTGACCTGGACTCCTCTTCTGCTGTCTTTCCCTTCTAGTTTGCTCATTTATTCGGACCCTTTCTACTTTCGATGCAGCATCTACTAATTTGGCAAAATCTGTGATCTCCAATGCTATTATTGAGCCCTTCTTCAAACCTTCTGCACCTCTCTGCCTCTGTAGGGACTATCTCCCTCCCATACCAACTCAGTCTGATGAATTCTCACTCATATTCTACCACTGATAGTTGCCTATATCTCAGACTGATAAATTCTCTTCTTCTCTCTTCTAAATACACCTTACTAACATACTTCTTCCTAAACTCTGTTAGGAAGTAATCCTAGGTAATCTGATCTGGTTGCACCTCACTGGTTACTGTGTCCCACCATTGGTATGCATCATCTTGAAGTAGGGACACAGCACCCTCCAGATTCTGCTTGGGGGTGCAATGAAGCTATTTCAGCACTTTGATTGTTCTATCCAACCAGTTTTCCACTATCATAGGGTCATCCTCCTTCTTTCCGAAGAAATCCACAGCCCCATGTTTTCGCAGTTTCTTTAAATGGGACTTCTGTGGTGCTAGTGGAGGTTGTGGCTGTGGTTGTGGTGGTGGAATTGCCCCCATTATTTGCCGGTAAAACTCACTCATTTGTTGAAATAATGCAAACTGAGGTTGGGCAGGTGCCTTAGCTGCTGGAGGAGCAGATTCTCCTCTGCCTCCAGATTCAGCCCTTGGTGGAGCACAACTCTCCACTTTGAGAAGCAGGATCCATATCCTAATCAAAATAAGAAAACAAACAGATCTGCATCAGTGTCACCTCAACACTTACAAATGCAATGCAATGGTATGCACTCTATCTAGGCCTAGAAACTCCTAAACCGATGCTTTGATACCACTAAATGTGACACCCCTTACCCGTCTACAGTGTAGCCGAGCAAGATATGCCACACAGTGTACTGGAGCACTAATTCACATTTCCATTACAATTTACCCTTTTTAATTCATTAATTTACAATTTTGATTAATCTGAATTTTTTTTGCAAATTTTATAGAAAATCCAACAGAGTGCCAGTTATAAATTGGAAAAACAGTTCTTCTGAACCTGTTTAAATGACACTTCCAATAAAATTTTCAAATCCAAAACTCTATTATACACACATCTCAACTCAATCTCAAAATCTCAACACTATTTTCAGAATTTTTCTATTCACATCATCACTTGAAGCACATTCATGAATATTTCTCAACATTTCATTTTTCAACATAATATACAGAAAATTTCAATAACATGAAATTTCATATCTTTACTTTATCACATAAGTTCAAGAGTTTGTAATTACAATAAAAACTAATACAAAATGCAAAATACAAAATGCCACCCAAAGTCCTAATGTCCTACTAAGTGCACTACAGATGTGAGGTGACTCTGGACTCAGTATGTAGCTCTGAAAGTTCACCCAGTCTGATGTTTGCTGGGCTCCCTAGCTATGTCTCCAGTACCTGCACGTGGCAAAAGTGACGCACTAAGCAATTCTGCTTAGTGGTGACAATATAAAATGAAATAACTAAAATAAAGTAAATATGCAGAATGTATGTTTACATCTTTGGTAGACTTAATTTCTGATATTTGTTACAGTATTATTCGATTAAAATTTGATAAGATTTATTATCATTGCCTGAGTAACCCCTACTAGTTGATTGGACTGGATAAACGGGTAAACTGGCACTGGGTACTAAGTACCTTGGACCATCACACCATCGCTCACATTGTGTCTCTCGGTGTGCAACAGAATAGCTAATAAGCTGTAATAATTATCAGGGATAAAAACCCGAGTATAACAACTCAATCAACATAGCCAAAGGCTATTATGTCATAGAATGGCACGTGAGGCCATAAAACACAGAATGGCATGAAGCCATATGCAGTACTGCTAACAGAACCCTATTGGCATGCCAACCTATCCAAACCAATCTTGCTAGGTGTACTAGGGCATGTTATACTCTTAAATTATACAATTCTTGAAATTCAAGTTTAGGTGTTACTATTTATTTCATTAGTCAACAAAAATGTTGACTTTTGCATGGACAATAGGTACATTGGTTTTAATACTCCCAACGTACCACATTTTGCATTCTAAAATTGTTGGTATTGGTTGCCAATACCATTTCTAAGCTTAATGTTAATTGTTCAAAATTTTCAGATTTCAAGCTTTGTTTTTACTATTCCATTAGTCATTTTTGCAGCGAGAATTTGGCAAAGTGTTCAACATGAAAGTTGTTTCTTATTTTGTCTAGTTACATTTCATTTTTTGAATCACTCCATTTGGAGTTTTGTAGCTCAAGTTATGGCCCAAAAACCACAATTGGCCGGATTACAAAATTTCCAGATTTTCTGGACTGATCAAATCTACAGTATTTTGAGCAGTGACTGCAAGTCACTTTTTGAATATATTATGGTCATAATTTGGGTTAGATTTCTTGATGAAAGTTGTAGGTCTATATCTCAGTTTGTTGTTGGTAAAATTTCAGGTCAATTTGACCTTTCTACACTGAGTTATGGCCAAATGATTAAACACTGTTCATTTGGTCATTTTGCCCAGGCAGAATGTGGGTCACCCAGATTAGGGTAATTTTTAGGTCAACTTGGTTTCATTTTATGGGCATGGTTTATTCACCAAAGTTGTGCCATTATTTGTCTAGTTTCATGTCAAATTGGTCTTGCACCAATTGAACCTCTACAACTCCAGTTATTGCTGCCCAAACCAACTGGACTCATGCCTAGTCTTGCAGGTCACCAACGGCAGCCTCATTAACTTCAATTCCCACTACACAAACCACTTCATTTCTGATTCACACAGAGCCAAATGGTCAATAATTGACTATTAAAACTCTCTTTCACCAAATACATGAACAAGTCTCAATTTGGGTCCAAACCCTAGCTCCACCATTCTAGATTGTTGCATTACTTGCACTTCACCTTCCTAATCAATATATTAGTGTTAAGGGTAGCCACAATATCATTTTAATTCTAAGAAATCTTTCAAACTCAACCAAGTTCAGGACTGCTAGAATTTTAAGCAAGACATACACATGATGTTTACTCAATTTTCTTGTAAATTTGCATCAAATACCACTCCTTAAACATGAATTGAAAGATAAAAATCAAGTTTAGTCACTAACCTCTAATGGAGAGAATTTCAACCTTGCAAGAGTTCTTCTTTTACACTTCTTTTTGCTCCCAAAAGATTCACCAAGATGAAATATCAATGTTTTGTGTTGACACTTATAGTTTTTATTGAAAGAAAACTAGGGGAAATGAAAATTTGGAAGCCTGTTAATGGAGGAGTGAGGGAGAGCATGGGTGACGTTTTGAAGAAGGGAGAGGGCTATTGGTTTGTTCCAGATTTTTGCCCTCTTTTATGTATTTTAATTGTGTTTCATAAATTTGATTGGCCAAAGGAATTAATTACCTCATGCTTACATAAGCATTAGGTAATAAATCCAATTTACTTTCTTTTTCTTTCCTTTCCTTTCCTATTCATTTTTAAATAATTTTTCATCAATATTTGTTTATATTTTATGTCATATAATTCACTTACATAAATGGACAAGTTGGTACAAAATCATCTCTAAAGACAAAATGATCAAAATGCCCTCCGTTTAACTTAACGAGCTAAAATTATGTGTACCAATTGATTAAATTTTTCTTGTGTTTTCTTAACATTCTATTGTCATGGGAAGCCCAATAATCCTTCCCTGAGGTCCCAAAAATTATTTTATGAAGTTTTCCCCGGGTTTAGGGTTGCTAACAGCCTTCACAGTCACTTCCCCTTTGGGTTACTCATCACTAGGGTTTCGGCTCGTTTAACCTTAGTGTATTTCGTTTCTAAAAATTTTTCTTGATTTTTATGAGCATTATTTGGTTTCTTTATAACTCCCCACTCTAGTCTAATTATAATTTCAAACATTCTAGCTACCCAGACTGACATTAGTCGCCTAAACAGTAGACTGTACGGACTAGCTAAAGTGAGGATGTTACAAGTAATCTCATGCATAGTAGTTGATTTCATTAGTTTTTGTAACTTCTATTATCAAGCCTTTAATTCCATATTTTCTGCATCATTTCAGGTATTTGGGTGAAGCCCGAGAGTATGGGAGTGCAAAAGGGAAGCTTGGAGAAGTCAAAAGGCTCAGAATTTCTATTGATACAAAACACACGGGCTGTGTAAGCCAAGCCACAGACCTGTGTAACCTTCTGCCAGATGAAAGCCAGAGAGCCAATGGAGAAACAAAAGTACACGGGTCGTGTAATTGGACCCATGTAATCTGCAGGGACCAATGTAAGTCTCTGCTGGGCACAAGCTTGAAGAACTTTCTGAGAACAAAGTACACGGCCCATGTAACCAGTCCTGTGTAGCCAATGCAAACCCGTGTAAGTCTCTGTGCCAATATAAGACTCCGCAATTCCACTCCAATAAGTTACACGGCCCTGGGCCGTGTAGTGACACACGGACCATGTACCTTGCGACAGCCAGTTTTCAAACTCGAATTCCCACTCATTTTTACAGATTCAAATCAGACTCCTAAGGCTTTTGGGACTCAAAATGACTTAACCCTATAATAGCAATTATAAATAGAAAGAGAAAACATCCGAAAGGAGGAGAGGATCCTTTGACAGCACTTTTAGGAGTTTTAAAGAGATTGGCATTCTGCACTCTCTCCAGCTGTCTTGAGTAGAAGAATATCAGTATTAAGGGGAGTTTTCCAACTGAAATCCCACAAGATCGAAGCTGTAAACTCTCTTTGGTTCCTTCATTCCATCTCCTTAAATGGATTTTTATTGTTTTATTTCTTCTATATGATTTATTTTTACTGTCTTTACCTTTTTATCATGATGTTTGCTGAACTCATGAGTGAGTAGTTTTTATATTCTAGATTTGGGAGAGTAATGCTTGTAATCATTGTTATGGATAAACATTAAGTTTTATTTATTGGATTTGAGATTTATTCCTTGATTTAATTTCTTGTGATCTTAATGTATGCTATGTGCTGGTACCCACTTAGTATTGATTGTAGATATTAATTGAAAGACTGAAAGGTGAAGATTAATATTAGAAAATAAAGATCTTGAAGCTAGAAATTCTGACCTAGACATAGGCTGATACCTTTGTGGAACTTCAAAATTAGTCAAAGACCTTAAGGGATTTTAATTAATTTGATCGCCATGAAGGTCGAGTTTAAGTTAATTAGAATACACCCTAGATACCTTAAGAGAGGACTTAGGATACCTTAGGACTGATTTCCATCAAGGTAAACAATTCTCAAAACTAGTAAATAAATAAGATAACATCCATAGCAAGATTCAGGTGTGAAATCTTAATTTCGGAATTGTTCCTGAATAGATTACTTCATTTTAAGTTTATCATTTTAGTGTTTAAAATAGACAACTTCCATTCCTTCATTGTTCAATAGCATAAATAGTCAAAATTACTATGTAGATTGGTACTTACTAATTAAATTCCTCTTGGGAACGATACTTTTCTCATCACTTTATTACTTGTTAGCAATCCGTGCACTTGTGGTGATTGTAAAACTAGCAAACAACTTTTTTGGCGCCTTTTTTTGGGGAACTTTGGCTTTAGTAATATCGAGCGATAGGCAATTTAGCTGATTTAGGCAATTATATTTATTATCTAATTTTGTTTGATTTTTTTTATTCCTTTCCTTTTCTCTCAGGTGCCCGATCTGGTATATTACCAGAACAAGGCCACAAGAAGAAATTTTAGACTGTGATCCTGAGATAGACAGAACTCTAAGAGCCATCAGGAGGGAAAGGAGACATTAAGAGCACTATCAAGAAAATCTTGAAATTCCAACCATGGTCAATAATAATGACAGACCAAAACTCTTGAGAGACTACGGACCTCCATCTGTCTAAGGATTTTAGCCCAGTGTCACTAGACCCACAGTGGAAGCCAATAACTTTGAATTAAAACCAGCATGGCTTCAAATGATTCAACAAAACCAGTTTGTGGGTTCACCAACAGAAGATCCACATTATCACCTCCAGTACTTTCTTGCCCTTTGTAACACATTTAAGATTAATGGAGTGTCTGATCAAGCCATAAGACTTAGAGCATTTCCATTCTCCCTTCAAGACAAAGCAAGAAAGTGGTTACTTTCTCAACCAACTGGAACGTTCACCACTTGGGAAAACCTCTCACAAGCTTTTCTAGCAAGGTATTTTCCACTTGTAAAGACTGCAAAATTGAGACTGGAGCTCAACACCTTCAGACAAAAGGAAGGTGAATCACTCTATGATGCATGGGAAAGATGTAAAGACCTGCAGAGGGAATGTCCACACCATGGCATAGAGGATTGGCTATTAGTGAAAAATTTCTATAATGGGTTACTACCCTCTACAAGGAGCACAGTTGATTCAGTTACAAAAGGTGACTTAATGGAGAAAATAGTGATACAAGCACTTGAACTTCTATAGAGGATAATTATGAGTGGTCAAATAAAAGAGGAAATGCAAAGAGAACAGCAGGAGTCCTGGAAGTGGACACCCTAAGCATGATAAATGCTCAATTTGATCAGCTCACAAGGAGGCTTGATAAAATGCAAGCCAATGCAGTAGGGATGAATAATCAACATGAGGATAGCTATGGAGGAGGATATTTAGAATATAATAACTTTAATGAACTCCCTACAGAACAGATGAACTATGTGAATAATGGAGGAAACTTCAACCAGAGACAGCCCAACAATCCATATTCAAACACTTATAACCCTGGATGGAGGAACCACCCCAATTTCTCATGGTCCAATCAACAGAACTAGCCAATAAACAAGCAACAGGGGTACAAACCACCAGCACCCCCTGGATTTCATAACAAAGGCCAAAACTTTGCATAGCCACCATCGCCTCCTCAACCTAAATTAAAGATGACTATGGAATCCATGATGGAAGGGTTCTTAGCAACTCAACAAAATAGAATGAATTGATTAAATAGCTGACTTCCAAAATGGACCAACTTGCTACCCATAACAAGATGCTGGAGAATCAAATTGCTCAGTAAGCAAGTTCTTCAAGTAAGGCTGTAGGTAAACTGCCTAGTCAACCGGAGATGAACCCAAGGGATCATTGTAAGGCAGTTACATTGAGGAGTGGGAGAACTCTAGTACAATCAGAGAAAGAACCAACAAATGAGACCTTAGAAAAATCTAAAAGCCAAGTAGAGAAAAAGGAGGGATAAGGGAAGAAAGATCAGGAAGAGGAAGCAAGGAAGAAAAAGAAGTTACCAGAGCCATACCAGCCTCCCCTACTTGTTCCTCAGAGATTTCAAAAAAGCCAAATTGGACAAGCAGTTTGGAAAGTTTTAGAAGTTTTACAAAAACTTTATATCAACATCCCCTTCACTGAAGCACTCTCTCAGATGCCATCCTATGCCAAATTTCTTAAGGAAATTCTGTCAAAGAAAAGAAAGCTGGAAGACTATTGGATAATAGCTCTAACAGAGGAATGCAGTGCCATACTCTAAAACAAACTGCCTCCAAAGTTGAAAGATCCAGGAAGCTTCTCCATACCCTGCCTCATCAGCAATAAGAAAATAGATAAGGCCCTCTACGATCTTAGGGCAAGCGTGAGTTTAATGCCTCTAGCAATATGCAAAAAGCTAGAGATCGGAGAACTTAGGCCCACGATAATCTCATTGCAATTGGCTGATTGATATATTAAATATCTAGTGGGCATACTTGAGAACATCCCTATCAAAGTGGGCTAATTCTTTATTCTAATAGACTTTGTTGTCCTTGAAATGGAAAAAGATGTTCAGATCCCTATCATCTTCGGAGGACCATTCTTGGTAACCGCCGGAGCCATCATAGACGTCAAAAATGGGTGACTAACCCTCAAAGTAAGAGAAGAAGTAGAATTCAACTTATTTGACACAATGAAACATAAATTCAAGCCTGATGAATGCTTCAAGGTTGACATAATTAACAAACAAGTTGAAGAGGAATTTCATAAGACACATCCTAAAGTTCCTCTTAAAGCATGTATTGTGCACAGCCACACATGAATGATAAAAACACAGAAATAGCAGCCTTTGTACAATAGTTAGCAGGTCATCCACCCCTACCACCCCTAGCTAAAGCCTCCACTATGGAGGAGTTAAAGGAGGAACAACCTAAGATCAAGCTCCAGGAAAAAGCCAAACAGGTAGAGTTTATACCTCTCCCATTCTCGCTAAGGTATGCATTTCACTACAAGAATTTTCCAGAACAGAAACTGAAATTAGAAACGGATTTATATCAGTTTGTAATTTGAAACGGATTTTGAAACGGAAATTGAACAATATGAATCAAATATATTAGAAACCGATTAGCAACGGATTTAAAACCGAAATTAGAAACGGAAAATTATCCATTTCTAAAGCATGCGCTGAAATTTGGCGGTAAAATAAATGTCAGTTTAGAAATCGCTTAGAAACTGATATCTGAAACCGATTTTGGTCGGTTTCTAAATCTTTACATTTAGAAACTGATTTCTTTCAGTTTCAAATCAGTTTCAAAAGGTGAGTATACTATTTATTGAATTTAAAGACCAAATTAGAAACAGATTTTTGTCGGTTTCAATTTATTTATATTTAGAAACTAATTCCTTATAATTAGAAACCGATTATAGTCAGTTTCTAATTTCTTATATTTAGAAACCAATTTATTTCGGTTTCAAAAATTAAGGTATTTTTTTATTGAATTTTAAGTCAAATTAGAAACCGATTTTAGTCGGTTTCTAATTCCTTATCATTAGAAACCGATATATTTCGGTTTCAAATATTAAGCTATTTTGTTTGTTGAATTTTAAGTCCATATTAGAAACCGATTTTGTCAGTTTCTAATTCATTGTATTTAGAAACCGATTGCTTTCGGTTTCTAAAGTTAAGGTATTTTACTTATTAAATTTGAAGCTCAAATTAGAAACCGATTTTGGTCAGTTTCTAATTCCTTATATTTAGAAATCAATTTATTTCGGTTTCAAAAATTAAGGTATTTTGTTTATTGAATTTTAAGTCAAATTAGAAACCGATTTTGTTCGGTTTCTAATTCCTTATAATTAGAAACCGATTTATTTCGGTTTCAAATATTAAGCTATTTTGTTTGTTGAATATTAAGTCCATATTAGAAACCGATTTTTGTCGGTTTCTAATTCATCGTATTTAGAAACCGATTACTTTCGGTTTCTAAAATTAAGGCATTTTACTTACTAAATTTGAAGCTCAAATTAGAAATCGATTTTGGTCAGTTTCTAATTCCTTATATTTAGAAACCAATATATTTCGGTTTCTAAAATTAATATTTTACTTATTAAATTTAAAAGCCTAATTAGAAACCAATTTTGATCGGTTTCTAATTTCTTATATTTAGAAACTGATTACTTTCGGTTTCAAAAGTTAAGATATTTACTTAATTCTAATATAATTTGTCATTTAATTTTATGATTTGAGTTTAATTTTTAACTTTACTTAATCTTATTTTTAATTGAATTTTAATTTTTATTTTAATTCCACTTTTATTTCAACTTTATAATTTTGATTTAATTTTAGTTAAAAAAAAATGAAAAACGCAAAAGTTAATCTTAACCTTTAATTTTAGACTATTAAATCATAAAGCAATAAAAATTTCCAAATTAATCTAAACCTTTTCTTTTTATAAGTCTTTATTTTTATTTTTGTATAAGCTAATTAATAATATAAAAGTTAATATATTTTAAATAAAAATAATGTATTTCAATTATAATTAAATAAAATTAATATTAAATATTTGTTAGCCCTAGCCACACAGTCGACAGTCCCTTCCATCATTCATCCAGTTCTCCACTTCTTCTCCAATAGCTGTTCAGCCGCTTCTCTTCTGCCATTTCTACGGTGTTTCTTCGGTCGCTTCTTCTTCGGTCGCTTCTTCTTCGGTTTCATCAATCTCAACACAGAATCGTTCTCAGCAATCTAGCTCATTCTTAACAGATTTGGTTCGTTCTCAGCAGATCCAGAACTAAGGTGAGTTTATCTTGCTGCAGACTTATTTTTTTCATTTACTATGCATTTTGCACATTAGTGAGATTGAACAATTGCCGATGGAATGTGGGTTCATTACATGGTGTCATCTCTAAAGATCATTTCTTAAATTTGTCAAATTGCAAACTGAATAAAAAAAAAAAAGAGACAGATTTGATGACCCCTTTTGGTGTATATTCAAGTAGAAAATCAATCAGTATAAACTGCAACCTGATATTGATTTTATCAAGTTTCTTTCCACAATGAAATCTTCATTCATTCATGTTGTGTTCTGATGAACTTTCTTTGAGGTTCCTCGAGCCACCCCAAGTTACGATGCGCTCTTGACTTTCAAAGCCTGCATTATTATGTAACTCTGTTAATTCTGCAACAAATGATTGAAAATACTAACAAGAATTTAGGTTCTTGTTGGTGCCATTCAATTCTTAAAACACTTAGGAGACCTTGAAATTTAGTCATTGCCTGTCACCAAGTACTAGCTATAGAACACGATTTCTACATTGGTTAATTTCTCTGATATCTATTATTCAAGAAAGAATTGTAGACTTACTTCTTTGTTCCAGTTAGTACGCAGAAAGACGAAAGTCAGAATGATTATTTGAAGAACACAACCAGCCAACATTCCTGACCATATGCCCTTAACACCTAGATTTATTTTGTAGCCAAGAACAGCGCCAATAGGAAGTCCTATGATGTAGTAACATCCAGTATTGATGAAGGCAACTAACAACTGCCACCCGGCACCCACTGCCACCCCTGTAAATGTCAAGAGAAAAACCTTTAGTCACTTGCAGAGGAAAAAGGAGAATGGGTTCATCCCTAGTGCTGTGGATACTGGAGAGTTTAGTTGCAATACCATGGAGCACAGGTTGGATGCTATTGAGGAAGATTGTTGCTGCCAAAAAGTAACCAAGCTTTGATGCCTCCTTCATGACTGCTGGTTTACCAGTGAACACTTTTGGAAAGTCATTCTTGGTTACCAGAATCAATGCTGTGAATACAACTCCAATTATTGTTGAAGTTAAAACGGTCACCACCACTGAGAATTTTGCTACTTTAGGATTTCCAGCTCCAAGCTCATTTGATACTCTCACACTGCAAGCAAGTCAAGTTGAATTAAAATCCCCAAACCATGTTTCTAAGTTGGATTAAATCTGTTTTCTGCTATATGCTCCAGGACAGAAGCAACTAACCTTATGGCTGCATTGAAACCAAGAGCAATCATCAGAGCCCACAGTTGCAGGTTCATGCTGCAATTAAGAAGAAATATGAGATGATAAGTAGAATACAGAAATCACATTTTTAGCTGGACTAATTTGATAAATAGGAACAGAACTCTTACCAGATGGAAACGGCATCTACTGCAATTTCTGGATTGTCTAACCATCCCACCATAAGAATCACAGCTGTAAAATACCATAACTCCAAGCTGGCATTGCCAAGAAGAGAAGAAAAGTGAAATCCTAAACATGGATTTTGCAAAAATAAAATTTGAAAACTAACCATAACATTACAGCTTATGCATTTTCGTATTTGGCCTGATAGGTTGGAAACTGATAGGTTGGTATTTTGCCTGCAATTGAAAAGGATCAAAGTTGGTGGAAAAGAGCTTTGAAGTTTGCTGCAAAGAGAAGGACTATTGCTACTTCTGGAGGAAAAAGGTACGTTCAATGATCATACATAACAATAATTAGTTCTTTTCATTGCCTTTAGTTAGGTATAAATTTTTGTCATTATAGTGATATTTATGCTAATGTTAAATTATATATTTATATAGTTATTCAACTTTATTAAGTATTCTTATCCATCAAATTAATATCTACTTTCTTGACTAGTATGGATAGAATCCTTTATTTTATGTTTTTCTTAGAATTTTTTTTTTCTTTGTTTTGCTTTAAGTTTTTTTCAGTATACTCTGTCCGAGAAAGGTTGTATTGAGAAGGTTTGATAACCAGATATAATCAGACGTTGCATGCTACACTTTTTCTTAAATATCATTGCTTGCTTAAAAATATATATATATATATATATTTCAATTCTTTTTTTAAGTTGCATTGTAATATTAATTTCTTGAAATCAATAATTTGAATTTCAATAATGTATCTGTGTTGTATAAATAAACAATACCCATCATTTTATGCTGTGGAAGGGAAATAAAAACTGGCTTATTTAATTAAATTAACAATAAATTATTTAAATTAAAACTATTATTATTATTATTATTATTATTATTATTATTATTATTATTATTATTATCTTACTAAACCAGTGTAGTTTTGGGGAAACTGGGGAAGGAGAAGGATTAGAGAATAATGGCGGGCAGGCCGCAGGTGATCCAAATTCAAAGTACGGACCACAGATAAGATACCGAAACGTTTGCGTTTAGTACGGTCAATTAGCCCACCAACTCTTATTATTAGTTTGACCATTGACCCTGTCAAGTTTTTTTTTTTAATAATATATATATATATATATATATATATATATTAAATTAATTACATAAATTTAAATGAATTAATTTTAAGTTTTTTTTTTTTGAGAATGAATTAATTTTAAGTTAAATCATATGAGGTTTTACTAAATTTCAATTTTGTTGATCATTTCTAATTTTTATGAATTATAATAATGAATAAATTCAGTTATTAAATGGAAAGTTCGAGTAGAAATTTAATATATTTTTTCTTTAAATAAAAAAAGTATTATTTAAAAAAAATATGCCATACAAAAAAAAAACCATATGTTTTAAATGTTTAAATTTATTGGTAAGAGTCAAAGAATAATTCATATATCAAATAATTATTTTACTCTCTTTTTTCTTCTTTTACACATTAGTCAAAAGAAGGGAAAAAAAAAAGTTAAGTGACTCTTCAAGTTTATTCAATTCAAATTAAAGGGTTGCTTTTGGAGCCACCATACAAATTAATGTGGCTCTAATAATAATATTGAAAAATTCCCATTTAAAATTTGTAAGTTCTAAGTAAGCTATAACCAGGGAGGTGTCTGCCTTGTGAAGTTTAGAAATGAGTCCTTAACCAAGGTCAAATTTTGCCTTGTAGGGTCTATGTAGCATCCATTATTCCAAGTTTTCGTATGCTGTTGGCAACTTTCTTTCAATTGTTTTTGGCCACCTCCCAATAATCTGGGTTTATTTGATCAGCATAATAGCATAAAATAAAATAAATAAAAGCCTTTATTACAAAAATAATTTAGATCTTTGTGCGTTTTGATGGTCTAATTTAAAACTTTTTTTTCCTTAACATGTTAGGTCAGATTTTTAAAATTAAATAATTATTTGAAAATTTATGAATTTACAATAATAATAATAATAATAATAATAATAATAATAATAATAAATTAATCATATTATTATAAAAAAATAAATAAATAATACATATAAAAAAATTATAAAAGCAAAATAAGTTTTCTTAAAAATAAAATAAAAAATTATTTTTATAGTTATTTAGTAGGCTATTAGTTGTGGATGAGTACACTCAAATAGTTCAGATGTAAATTAGCAACCAAACTTATATATTTAATTACAAATAAAAGATTGTATGTTTATTTTATTGCTATACTAATATCTATTTTTTCATGTCCTTTAATTTTAATGATTATTATGTTTTTTAATTTTATACTATTATGCCATATAGTGTAGTTATTTATTTATTTATTTACTTTTGGGTGTTAAATTTTATACAAGAATTTCTTGTGTAATTTCTTTATTTTTTTTTGGAACTACAGTCTGTCTCACTCTCTTTTGGTCACTATCTCTCGTTATTTTGTCCCTTGCTTTCAGTATCACACAGGTAAGTAATATTTTAATATGGCGTTTTGATTTGTAGATGCATGCATATCAATTTTTGAGGTGATAATTTTTTCTATTGTTGGACACTATTCTAGATTTTCTATATATCTTAATAGTTTTTTTTTTTTTTTTATATCAAATTTGTCACATAATAACCTTAGAAAACCCGTCCAATGTCCTACTGACAATTCATGTCAGTGGACAATGGATTGTCCTGTTGGACAAATTGGAATTGTATACTCTACATAGGAATAGGATGGATATAAATATGTATTATATATTTGTAGAAATTTCGTAACATCTCTCATTGTTCTCTGGGTGCAGACTTTATGTTGTGCACTTGGAGAACTAATGGGAGATGCTGCCGAAATTTTTACAAATATATGACATGTCATTATCTGTCTGTTATTGGTAGAAATGATACAATTCTAATTGGGTTAGGGCCTTACCTTTCAACGCATGATTGGGGATATGATGTAATTCTGATATCTGACATATCATTACTAATATTCACTTAATTATTACACAGCTATTAGCAAAATGGGATCAGATCGGAGATGGATGTATGCTAGGTTAAAAGATGGCCTATTGACCTCAGAATTCATAGAAGGTATTGAACAATTTATAACATTTGCTAAGCAACATCCAGAGTGGATGGATGGGGATAAACTGAAGTGTCCATGTAATCATCGAAAGTGTCAGAATCGTAATTATGTTGATGAGAATACAATTCGATTACATTTGATGAAGCATGGATTCGTGCCATATTATTATAAATGGATTCTACATGGGGAACCCCGCACAAGTAATATAAACTTGTGGATATTAATCATAAAAGATCCTTCAATAGGTATGAACCATTTGTTCTTGCTATCCAAGCTGCTCAGGTGAATTATTCCATATATCCAAGCTTAAAACGTGACAAGGATGATTGGTGGGCTGTGTTCAAAATCAAAGCGAGATCTGTTATTGATCTTCCTGAGCAAGTGAATGTCACAACCCCCCCTGCACGGGAAGAACCATTTCAAGAAGATGAAATGGAAGTCCCTTTGATTCAAATTGACGATGATGATGATCAACAACAATATTTGAATGATCAAAACGGTGTACTAGTTGAAATTAATGAAGAGGATGTTGAAGATGAAGAAGAGCTTGAATTGGACTCAGAAAGTGATGAGGAATGCGATGATGTATATGATAGTGATACTAATTAGAATTAGGTATTTCTCTTAATGAATTTATATTTCTAAACTTGAAGTATAAACTCTAACTAATTTCATCTGTATTATGTATCATAAGTTGAATGAAGCTAACTAATTAATACAATTATTTATGCAGGATGCGAGGCAACGGTCGCAGGGGAGGTTTGTTGGGTCATTCACAGTCAAGGCGAGCACTGCGAGGATGAGCCCAATGATCAACTAGACCAATCTACACAGGGTCAGCCTCAGGTTCCTTCACGATCCATTGGGAGGTCGACACCAGATCCAGAGGGGTCTACTGCTTCAACACAGCATCGAGCTACACCTCCACCGCCACAACCTATTACCCCATCTTCTGAGCCTGCAATTGGATCAACCTCTGGTCATGAAGGTCATTCAGTTGGGGCAGCACCAATATCATCGATGGATGGCCTATCACTCACTACATTTGGAAGAAAGAAAAGAATAAAGCTCATTAATGGCACGTAAGTATTTAAAATTAATTAACTTTATCTATGATTTGGTATTACATATCATTAGCAATTGAAGTACTGTGTTTCTACATTTACATAAAATCAATATATTTGCTGTCTTTCTTTTGTACAGGTTACATCCATCTGAGGAATGTGCTAAGAAGATGAAGAATATCTTCAAGGAGAGGATGGACCCAGAGGGGCACTGTTGGAAAACTATCACGCCTGAAACAAAAGAGTTTTACTGGGATGAATTTCAAGTAATAAAATAAATATTTAAATATAATTAGCTATCAGATAACTAATTTGCATAGTTTATGAAACCTCAAAAAAGAATGTTATGAACAAATATCATTTAAGTGATGAGAATTTGTGAATTAATGTAAAAGAATACAATTGAAGTATATTAATGCTTAAATGATCTATATGTACAGCTTGTGTGATATTGAAAATATGTATTGTTGTGAGTTGTTGTAGTTGGGGTGGATGTTATTTATTGTTGAGAATATATGAAGTGTTTTTAACAGGTGCAATTAATACCTAATAACTAGGCTGGATTGTCCAAAATTAAGGGGAAATGCTGTCAATTTTTTTCTAAAATATTATCATACTAATACAACTGTCTTAATTTTTATTTATTTTATACCAGAAATACTTTGATTGGCAAGAGGTGACTCCACTAGTAAAGGAAGCTTGGAGGCGTAAGGTCGCAGAGCGCTATAAGGCCCTAATGTGCAATGTCAGGAAAGGAAAATCCAAGGTCATCGTGCCTAATAGTACAATGCAAAAATGGAAGGAGGCATGGAGTAGCCCAGAGTTTAAAGCCAAGAGCCATCAGTTCACTGCTAACCGTTGTAGTGAGATAGGGGGAGTTGGGGCATTCATCTCTAGACACACAGTGGTTTCAGTTTCACATGCTACTCACGCAGATAGAATGGTAATGATTTCATATTTACTATAGGATGGTAATGATTTCATATTTACTAGTTTTGTTATTGTCTGTCTACATATTAGTAGCAAATAATCGAACATTATTATAAACATCACTAAAATCATTATATCTTTTCAGGAAGCCCAGCTTGGCCGAAGACCTTTTCCTTATGAACTTTTCCATAAGACCCACACTAGGAAAGGCACCTCCGATATGGTTGATTCACGAGCAATCAATTAAGGTAAGTGAACAAGTATTTTATGTCTTTCAATTATATGAAAAAAATGAATAAGTGAGTTTGTTTATTCAATTGCCAAGAAAAATAAATTTAAAATATGTGTATTAACTTATGCAGGATGCATTTTTGGCGCTTAAGGAGCAGTCGTCTCAACCACAAGAGGGGTGCAATGACCCTCCTATTGTAGATGAGGTCGCACTATATTATCAAGTTGTGGGGGGGGGGGGGAGAAGAAGAACAGGGTTTATGGCATTGGATCTCAAGCATCAATTTTTTACCCTAGCTCATCACATGGATCATCTTCTACTGCATCCTATTGTGCTCGATCGAGGCAATGGAGGAAGAGATTCAACAATTGCATCGATTGCAACGCTCAAGGATAGTTTGGTTGCAATGGAGGAGAGAGATCGACAACGCGAGTTGATGCTAGAGGAGAGATATAGACAACGTGAGCAGACACTGGAGGAGCGCATGCAACAAATGATGCAAAACATGATGGCACAAATGATGCAGGGTACGCAGTTTACAGCCCCAACTCCACATGCGACTCATCAAGATGATGGTAGAGAGGCTGATAGTGGTGATGAGTGATTATCTTGTTGATGACAAGTAGCTTGTTTTTTTGTTATTATGATATTTTATTTTTCCATACAGTATATTATTGTCATAACCCTTCACTGTCATATTTATATATAATATTGACTGATATTTGATATTTGATAGCCTGATATTATAAATATTATGATATTGAGCATTTAAAATTAATATTATATTATATGCTTCAATACAGGAAATAATATATTAAATAAAAAAATAAAAATTTTCTACTAGTAATTTGAAACGGATTAAAAACGAATTTTTCCGTTTCTAATCCAATAACACACAGATCGGTTTCAGAATTTAGAAACCGATTTGAAACGGAATTTCTGTTTCAAAAAAATTGAAACCAAAATATCAGTTTTTAAATTAAAACGGAATTTGAAACCGAATATAAGTGGTTTCTAAATTTGAAACGGAATAGTGGTTTGAAAATAGTTTCAGAATTTGAAACGGACGCCATTTTCCGTTTCAAATTTATTTAGAAACTTGCGGATTTAAAACTGAATATTTCGGTTTCAAATCGGTTTCTAAATGTATTTAGAAACCGATTTTCACTGATTTGAAATCGAATATTCGGTTTCAAATCTCCTTTTTTCTTGTAGTGTTTCTAGACTCAAACTCTAAATATCTTGTTATAATTAACGCTAGCCTGTCTAAGTTAGAAGAGGAAAAATTGTTAAGAGAACTTAGGATCCATAACAAGGCCATAAGGTATAAAATAGAAGACCTGAAAGGAATCAACCCCTCAATTTGCATGCATAAGATACCCATGGAAGAAAATAGTAAACCCACTATTGAGCACCAAAGAAGACTTAACCCAAACATGAAAGAAGTAGTCAAGAAAGAAATTTTAAAACTATTAGATGCAGGTATCATATACCCAATTTCTAATAATAAATGGGTTAGTCCAATACATGTAGTTCCTAAAAAGAGTGGGACAATTGTTATCCAAAATGCAAACAATGAACTAATCCCTACTAGTGTAGTCACTGGTTGGTGAATGTGCATAGATTATAGGAAATTGAACAGTGCTACCAGAAAAGACCATTCTCCTTGTTAGAAGTATGCCTTAAAGCATATCATTTAGTATGTATCTTGTACATGTTTTATTAATAAAAGGCATATTCACTTTTCTATTTACATAATATATTTATATGTAATAGAAAAAGTCCATTGATATTTTGTTAGAAATTCTATTCTTAAGTTGTTAAGAATATGAGTGACAGTATTTCTAGCACAAAGTATCATAAATTGGTTCACAGTCGAAGATACTTAACACAGGACATGACTTATCTAGAAAGATTGTATTCATGTTTGTTCCCAATGTATTTATATGAGATATAAATAAGATGGAATGGTGAGTCTCATGCCATATAACAAATATGATAGGCACTAATGCATGATAAGTAGGCCGAACCAGTGACATTTATGATAAGCACATGGAGTTTACTCTTATCAATATATTGTCATAAATCATATCAGTGCATGTAATCTTTAGACTTGAGATAACACAGTTATCTTGTATATGAAGGAGCGGAAGCATGAAAAATACAAGTTTAGATCATTGAAATTCAAAATTTTTCATCTAGGGTCACATGCATCATGCAAGATTTAATTTTATCTATTTGATTTCAATGATAAACAACATATTAAAACTCTTTTAATATATTTTGGATATACATTTGCCATATAAGATTTTAAAATTAATAGATTAATTCATTAGAACCCTAAATTAGATCAAGAATAAGTGCACTAACCTTTTGATGCACTACAGTGTGTTTGACACCTTTGGGATGCGTCTTTAGGACACCTGATGTTGTCCCTCTAGCTTTTCCACACCAAGATCACCTATGGCAGCCCTTGAACAGCTTCTAAAGCTTTTTCTATGAATTAGAAAATCAAATTTTGCCTTTTGAGATATTACAGATGTAAACAGGACACTAGAAACAATTTCTAGTATTTTTAATTCAAGAGATTGTTTGCTAATCTCTTGGAATTGATAAGAGATGAAGAAGAAGAGAAGGGAGAGTAGCCAAGGGTGGCGGCACAAAGAGATGAATGGCAGCTTATTTTGTTTTCTTTTCATAACAACACTTATGTAGCTGGGTCACCACTTAAAACCCTTGCCACATGTTACCTTCTGATTAGCTCTAGGTTTAATTAATCCAATCACATTGTGCCAAGTGTCAAACCTATATTTAATCTTGACTTTGATCATCTTACATGATTAAAAGACATATGGCAAGCTTATATGTAGTGCCATGTGTCACTATCTCATGGTGCCACATGTCACCCTGTGAAATGACCAAAATACCCCTGTGTCTTAATTTTGAGTTTTCAACCCAAAATAATTATTTCACTTCTTCTAATCAATTTATATCAAATATAAATTAATTAATTAATCTCTATTAATTAATTTCTCATTAATTCAATTCATATTTAAACAATTTAAATATAAATTTAACTTATACTATACATCCAATAACCTAGATTTGGTTTTAAGCCATGCTAGGGACTTTGAAATCTAATTGCAAACCAAATCTATTTAATTAATCAATTAAACTCTTTAATTAATTAATTAAATCATATTTAATTTGGTGATTACTTGTGCATGTGTATGACTTACTAGGCTCATCACTAATTGGTAATGAGACATGATATCAACTCTTAATTTTCTTACCATAAATGATTTCTCTAAATCATTTTATGCATCTCATAGACCATAGTTAACACCTAGCATAGCATGCCATGGCCACCCAATTAGTAATAAGGTTTACCTTAAATGAACCTATAATCATATGTTACCATGCACAATAATCTTTCTGTTACAAAATCCCAATTCGAGCTAGAGTCATGGTATATGTCAAACCCCATTGGCTATGAATATTATGTTCTCTTTTAATTTCAGTTCTTGATTAAAAAGATTTTCTTATCAGAAACTCTTTTTTGATTAAATCTATCTGTCCTGGCCTGAAACTCAAAACATCAAGAATAATTAAATGAACATAGGATTTTATCATATTTACTTAGAGGAACAGATTCCATCTTGATCAACACCTACATCCATATATAACTAGTAGGAGCCAGCACATGCCCATATACCAATACACAGTACAAGTATGAAAGCAGTATCAAACTCAAACCACCTATATACAAGATAACTATGCTATCTTAGGTCTAAAGATTATATGCACTGATATGATTTATAACAATACATTGACAAGAGTAAACTCCATGTGCTCGTCATAAATGTCACTGGTTCGGCCTACTTATCATGTATAAGTGCCTATCATGTTTGTTATATGGCATGAGACTCACCATTCCATCTTATTTATATCTCATATAAATAACTTGGGAACAAACATAATTATAATCTTTCTGGATAAGTCATGTCCTTATTGTGAAGTATCCTCGATTGTGAACCAATTTATGATACTCTGTGCTAGAAATACTGTTACTCATATTCTTAACAACTTAAGAAAAGAATTTCTAACAAAATATCAATTGACCTTTTCTATTACACATAAATATATTATGTAAATGAAAAAGTAAAAATGCCTTTTATTAATAAAACATGTACAAGATATATACTAAATGATATACTCTAGGGCATACTACTAATAATCTCCCACTAGCACTAGAGCCATTCATTACAATACCTTAGACCCATCTTCTCAATATGTCAGTCTAACTAAGCTTGTGAGAAAGGCTTAGTGAATGAATTAGCTGGATTTTCAGCTAATGTTATTTTCTGCATGGCTACATCGCCTTGCCCAACTATTTCTCTGATAATGTGATAGTGCCTTTCTATGTGTTTGGATTTCTAGTGAGACCGGGGTTCCTTATTTCTAAACAGCTTCATTTGTAGCATCTGATGCAGTAATATACTTGGCCTCTGTAATGGAACAAGCAGTCGTACCCTATTTGGAACTCTTCCAATTAACTGCACTTCCTTTACAAATGAACACAAACCTAGAGGTAGACTTTCTATCATCGATATCTGATTGGAAATCAGAATCAATATAACCATCCAATTGCAAGTCTCCACCTTCATATATCAAGAATAAATCCTTAGTTCTTCTTAAGTACTTAAGGATATTCTTGACAGCTATCTAGTGTTCCAAACTTGGATTGGATTGATACCTGCTCGTCAAACTAATAGCATATGAGATATCTGGCCTAGTACACAACATTGCATACATCAAACTTCCAATAGCCGAAGCATATGGAATCCTAGCCATTTTATCTCTTTCTTCAGGTGTCTTTGGAGACATCTCTTTAGAAAGATGGATACCATGTCTCACTGGTAACAATCCTCTCTTGAAATCAAGCATGTTAAACCTCTTTAACACCTTTTCAAAGTATAGACTTTGGGATAAACTAATTATTCTTTTCGCTCTATCTCTATAGATGTGAATCCCAAGAATATAGGTTGCCTACCCTAAGTCTTTCATGGAGAATGTATTTGACAATCATATCTTTATAGTGGCCAACATACCTGTGTCATTACCTATCAACAGCATATTATCCACTTATAAGATAAGGAAAATGATAACACTATCACTAACCTTCTTATATACACATGGCTCATCCTCATTTTTTATAAAACTAAATGACTTAATGGCTTCATCAAAACGGATGTTCCAACTCCTTGAAGCCTGTTTTAACCCATAAATGGATCGCTTTAGCTTGTGCACTTTGAAACCATCTTGGGATTCAAAGCACTAAGTTGTCCTATGAAAATGTTTTCTTCAATGTATCCATTGAGAAAAACTGTTTTGACATCCATCTACTAAATCTCACAATCATACTATGCAACTATTGCTAATAGAATCCTAATTGATTTAAGCAGGGCAACAGGCGAGAAAGTCTCCTCATAGTCGATTCCTTGCCTTTGGCAAAACCCTTTCGCTATTAGCCTTGCCTTACAGGTCTCTACCTTTCCATCAAAACCAATTTTCTTCTTGAAAACCCATTTGTTCCCTATAGGTACAATACCTTCAGGTAGGTCAATAAGATCCCAAACTTGATTCTTATACATGGAATCAATCTTGGATTTCATGGCATAAATCCATTTTGAAGAGTCTATATCTGATATAGCTTCTTCATAGGTAAGTGGATCATCTCCATGTCCATTTCTTCATTAGTAAACAACTCTTGTTCTTTTTCATGAAGGAAACCATATCTCACTAGTGGGTGAGATACCCTGGTTATTCTACGAGGAACAGCTGTAGATGTTTCATCAATAGGTGTAGATTGACTAGATGGATCTATATCCATCTGATCTGTTAGTTGATAAGAATTCGCTAATTCCAACTCTATTTGCCTTCCTTTGCCTCCTTTTTGAACAAACTGTTGTTCAAAAAATGTGGCATCTCTACTTATCACAACCTTTTGTGATGCAGGAAAATAAAAATAATATCCAAAACTATCTTTTGGATATCCAACAAATTGACCCTTTTCTGATCTGGTTTCCAATTTATCAGTGTTCAGCTTCTTGATATAAGCTAGACAACCCCAAATCTTAACATGCTTAAGACTTGGTTTTCTTCCATGCCATATCTCAGAAGGTGTGGAAGATACTGATTTTGATGGAATCCTAATTAGAATATACAAAGTTGATTCTAATGCAAATCCCCAAAAGGAGATTGGCATATCAGTATAGCTCATCATACTACGTACCATATCCAATAGGGTACGATTTCTACTTTCATATACACTATTCAGCTGTGGTGTTCCTGAAGGAGTCAGCTGGGAAACAATGCCGTGCTCTTTCAAGCATTCATCAAATTTAGTACTCAAGTATTCACCTCCACGATCTGATCGAAAAGCTTTAATACTTTTTCCTGTTTGATTTTCTACTTCAGATTTAAATTCTTTGAACTTTTTAAAGGATTCATGTTTGTATTTCATCAAATACAAATACCCAAACCTTGATTTATCATCAGTAAAGGTAATAAAGTAATGAAAACTGTCTCTAACCATTTCCTTAAATGGATCACATACATCACTATGTATTAGTTCTAAAATATTTTCAGCTCTTAGTCCTTGTCCAACAAAGGGTGATCTAGTCATTTTGCCCTGAAGGCAAGATTCACAAGTTGGAGTAGGCTTAGAGCCCAATGAGAATAAAATCCCCATTTTCTCCAATTTTGCAATCCTATCTTCTGCAACATGACCTAATCTTAAGTGCCAAAAATATTTTGAACTTGAGTTGATTTTCATCATGGCATTGCATTCTTTTATATTGCTATACTCTGGGCAGTGGAAACACTTTCCTGCTGGTAGTGGAAACACTTTCCTTTGCCTTTATCAGCTTTGATCTTTATTTTTCTGTTTGGCTATCTTCTTGGAAGATCCTGGAACTTAAGGTTTCTTTTTCTAATTGTCCATTTTCTTGTTGGACTTTCCAGCAGAAAAAGATGCAATCAAAGCTGCCTCTTTTCCTTTATTACCTGGCATATTCTTTTGGGCAATAACCAGCATGTTGAGTAAACCAGCCAAGGTGCATTCCTATTTAGTCATATGGAAATTTGTCAGAAAATTCCCAAAAGACTCAGGAAGAGACTAAAGGATCAAATCCGTCAGCAGTTGGAAATCCATGTTAAAGTCAAGATGTTCCAACTGCTCAATCAGTCGAATCATCTAGTGGACATGATCCCCAACATTCTGTCCCTCAGACATCCTCATGCGAAATAGCTGTCTAGATATCTCATACCTAGCATTCCTACTGTGCTCACCATACAACTTATAACACTCCGAACCTTCGAGTTATGAATAGTACCATTTTTGGTCCGTGACTAATACTATTCAAAGACACCTTAAAGACCAAAAATAAATAGAAAATTAATTGAGATAGGCACAATAAAAATTCTAGTGAATAAAAAAGCTAAGGACTCATCGGGTATTATAAAAAGAAGGATTATGACCCGATGAGGGGCATTTTGGTCAATTCACCTCAAGAGTTGACTTTTGACTAAAATGTCAATTAAATTAAATGAAATTAATGAATTGAATTATGGGGTAAAAATTGAAGAAAAATTCAAGTAAAAAAAATATGTAAGGGAAAATTTAAGAAATGAAAACTTAAACTTTCATTTCCATTATGACAAAATTAAAATGAAAGACTTATGGGCTTTTGATAGTTAAATTTAATTATTTAATTAAAAGAAAAAATTAAGTGTAAATGTAAAAAAAAAAGGGAATAAAAATTTAAGTTTAATTATCCTTATGACACAATTAAAATTTATAATTTTAATAAGCTAATTTTAGGGATAAATATATAAATATATATATATATATAAATAAGAATACAAATGTCTTCTGCATTTCTTTTTTTTTCATAAGAGGCCGCCACCCTCTCCTCTCTCTTCCTCTCTCTCTCTCTCTCTCTCTTTTTCTCTTCTTCTTCCACTTCTTCCCCTCATTAAGTTCCCCTCCCAAGTTTTAATTCCCTTAAATTCTCTTCATAAATTCCATAGCCCACTAAAAGAAAACATCAAAGAGATCTTTAATAGAGAGATTAAAAGCAAGGAGAACAAGAATTGGAAGAAAAGTGAAGTTGGAAAGAAATCAACAAAAGGTAATTTTCTTTTCATGTTAGATTAGTTGTATAAGCTTGGAATGAAGTTAATTTATGATGAAATTTCAAAAGAAAATGAAAGAAAACATATATGGAACCTAAACTAGGGTTTTGGCCAAATGGGAGAAAAATTAGGGTTTTGAACATTAGGGTTTAGAGACAAAAAATGAGAAGAAGTGCTTAATGATGTCTTTGACATAGTTTGAGGAAGGAAATGGCCATTTGTGACCTAATTAAGTGTGTTAGAAGTGTTTAAATCAAAGCCAAATTCGGATTGGGTATGAAGCATGACCAAAAGTCAACTTCGAGGGACCAAAAATGAAATTTTACAAGTCCAATTGGTATGGGACCAATTGACACTGAAAATAGGCACTAAATGACACAATTTTCATTTAGGAAGCATGCCCAAAAAGTGACCAAAACCTAGTGAACAAACTGACCAAACTTGAAAAACTGCAGTATGAACAGTACACATGA
Organism: Hevea brasiliensis; assembly: GCF_030052815.1. Lineage (NCBI taxonomy): Eukaryota > Viridiplantae > Streptophyta > Magnoliopsida > Malpighiales > Euphorbiaceae > Hevea > Hevea brasiliensis. The sequence goes on from NC_079499.1 coordinate 55,145,269, forward strand.
ACAGTAATCATGTTTGGGTCATAATTCGAGCTAGGCAGGTCAAAATGATCTGAAATTTTACCAGCAGTTAGATGAGATATAGACCTAAAACTTTCATGCAGAACATAAACCCAAATTATGCCATTAACCCATTCAAATTATTGAGCAAAACTAAGTTACTGAATCTGCAAAACTGCAGAATTGCCATATGAGCAGTAAAGTTTCAATGGCTATAACTCTCTCTAGAAAACTCCGATTTAGGTGATTCTTGAACCGATGGAAACCTAAGACATAGTAGAATATTTCATATGAAGAATATTAGGCCAAATTATGAACTTAACTCAATCAAATTGTGAAACGAATTCGGGTCAACAAATCTGCCAGAATCTGGGCACCTAAAATTGACTAAATGAACAGTAAACTTTGCAAGGCTATAACTCTCTCTAGAAAACTCCAATTTAGGCGATTCTTGAACCAATGGAAACCTAAACATAGTAGAATATTTCAAATGAAGAATGTTAGGCCAAATTATGAACTTAACTCAATCAAATTGCAAAACGAATTTGGGTCACCGAATCTGCCAAAATCTGGGCACCTAAAATTGACCAAATGAACAGTAAATTTTGCAAGGCTATAACTCTATCTAGAAAACTCTAATTTAGGCAATTCTTGAACCGATAGAAACCTAAGAAATAGTAGAATATTTCATATGAAGAATGTTAGGCTAAATTATGAACTTAACTCAATCAAATTGCGAAACGAATTTAGGTCACCAAATCTGCCAGAATCTGGGCACCTAAAATTGACCAAATGAACAGTAAAGTTTGCAAGGCTATAACTCTCTCTAGAAAACTCCAATTTAGGCGATTCTTAAACCGATGGAAACCTAAGACATAGTAAAACATTTCATATGAAGAACATTAGACCAAATTATGGACTTAACTTGCTCAAATTACTGAACGAAGTTGGATCGATAAATCTGCTAGAACAAAATCTGCAGCATGAACAGTGACGTGAACAGTAATTGTGTTTTGGGCATAACTCTAGCTACACAGCTCCGAATTAAGCAATTCAAAAATGAAAATAATGTTAAGACCTAAATGAACAATTTTCATGAAGAACACCTCACCAAATTATGATCAAAACTAGGTAAAAATTAGGTTCAAAGATTGGGGCACCAAGCTGTCCCAAAACCAAAATATTCTAAAATTTTCAAAGCTAACTTGGGATGCGCGCATGTAATGAGTGCTTGGCAGCAATTGAGATTGGTATTGAGGTATTCTATTTGTGTTTTTTCAGTAGAAAAAGAAGTTGGAATGAACAAGGAGAAGTAGGTAACAATAAAGGAGAGCATTGAAGGTTTGTGCACAACTAACATTTTCTTCGTTTTTAAATTTGTAAATTGCTTGGAATGTGTTAAATTGAATGAGTTTGCTTTGAGCAAGTTTACTTTGACTGAAATATAGTTTTTCTCTTGCATTTAAGAAATTTAGGTGTTGCTACCTTTATTTGGATATTATGATGAATTTAAATGTGTTTATTGGTTTATAAATGTGATTGTTGAATGGAAAAATTTTTGGAAACTGTTTTGAAACCACAGTTAGCATGACAGTCCCTTTCGGAACTCTCCAGTAGTAACGACTACTTGAGGTTGGTAATTGATATTGATTATGTTTCCCATTAATAACGGTTAGTGGCGTAAGACTATATGAGTACTCATTAGCTAGCTAGCCCTTCTCTCATTAATAACGGTTAGTGAGGTTGAGATTGCTTTGTCGTGGTGTACAACACGGCACTGATCGTGAAATTTTGTGTCATGGCCTGAATTGTGTGTTGGTGTTGGCAACACTAATGCTTTGTGAATTGTGATTTATGAAGTATGATTTCTCATTTGCAATGTTATTCAAATAAATGGCTCTTATGAACTTAGAACTCTTGTGAAGTTTTCATGCTTAAGAAAAATGTGATTTATTATGCTTTGACAAATTGTGTTTTATCTTAAGTTTTAAAGTTATTAGTTGTGCACTACTAAGTGATATACTCAGCGATAGCTTCTTTATGCTATCGCAGGTAAGGGAAAGGAGAAGGCTACTGAGTGAGAGACTTGAAAGTAGCATTTTGGTATTGTTTGTGGGTATTTACATTAGGTATACCCTTGTGATTCCTTTGGATGTATTTTGTACCTATATGTATGGATGTACGGATATTGAGCAGTTTGTGTTTAAAAGCATTGCATTGCCATCTCATTTTGAGTTTGTAACTATTTTGTATTTTACTTTGAAACTTATGAAAATGTAACTTTTGTAATATTTAGTCTTCATTATTTCCAATGAATGTTTACATGGAATTTTAACTATTCTCATGCAGTTTTCCGCAAAAGAATTGATAAGATAAAAAGTTATGGTTTGTTTTAAAATCCTTTGTAGCATAACTAATGGGTTATCTGTAGGTGGAGTTTGGTAATTCATTAGGTATGCTATGGGAACATGTCGTGCCTTATAAGGAATAGGGTGTGGCATGTTTTAGTGGTATCAGAGCTTTGGTTTTTATACAAGTTTTGAAATTGCATGTTTGAAAATTTTTGATAAGTACAATTGCTCAATTGTCATTATTAATACATATAGTGCATTACATCATAAATATGGACTAATGGAAGGAAATCTCCTTGTGTTGATTGATCAGGGAGTAGAATTCCTTTTGATTCAATATGGAAGAGGGGGATCACACAGTAGAGCAATCAGTAGCAGCTGAGGTACAGGGGGAAGCCCCAGCTCCTCAGAATGCTAGTGGATCGGCTGCACCCATCCCACCCATGCAGTTTCCTGCTTAGTTCGCTCAGCAAATGGCTGCACTATTTCAGCAAATGGCTGGCAATATACCAGTCCAAGCTCCTGTGCAAGCACCTCCAGTGCAACCACCATCCCCAGCCAGACAATATGATAAGTTAATGAAGTATGGGGCAACAGAGTTCAAGGGTACAGTGGGCCCATTGGAAGCTGAGCAATGGTTAGAACGGATGGAGAGGGTCTTCAAGAAATTGTACTGCACAGATGAGTTGAAGTTTGAATATTCAATTTCCTTACTGCATGGAGATGCATATGAGTGGTGGAAGACCATTCCCCACAGTTTAGCTGAGCCGCCAGTGCTGACATGGGATGACTTTCTAAGGGAGTTTAGATAGAAGTATGTTCCTGATACCTATATGGATATGAAGCTGCAGGAGTTTCTCAGTTTGAAGCAAGGGAACAAGATTGTAGCCGAGAATAAGAGAGACTTTTCTCGCCTCAGCCACTATGCTGGAAGCCTACTCACTACCAGTAGAGACAGATGCAAACGGTTTGAGGCCTAGTTTGAGATTGCAAGTGGTTGGGTTTCGACATGATAACTTCTCTGGGTTGATATCACAAGCCCTTGAATTGGAAAGGATAGAACTAGAAGGGGCATCTAAGAAGGTAACCACTGAAAAAGAGAAGAGCAGTAAGCCTACAGGTCAAAGTCCAAGTAACAATTCGGGTAAGAGGAAGAGCTTTGGGGGACCAAGTAATAGAGGATCTAGTAGGGGAAGATTCTCAGGGCAGAGGCCACCTAGATCCGAACAGCAGACATCTAGGGGTTCCTTTCCTACCCGTGCTTATGAGACTTGTGGCAGAACTCATGGAGGAGTATGTTATAAGGCCATAGGAGCCTGTTACAACTGTGGTGGAAGTGGGAATTTTGCTAGAGATTGCACTAGTGCCCGTAGATCTGGGCCTCCTACTACCATTGAGAGATCTGTTCAAGGTTTTACTTCCAGAGGACAACAGACAACTAATAGAGGCAGAGGCAAGGGTAGAGGTAACACTTTTGGTAGCCAGGGCACAGTGAGCCAACCAGAGCAGAGTGGTGCACCAGTCAGGGTGTACACCATGCGCCAGAGGGATGAAGCTGAGACATCAGATGTTGTGGCTGGTACTTTCTCCATTTTTGATAGAGATGTATATGTGCTGTTTGACCCTGGTTCTACACATTCTTATGCTAGTGCCAGTATTGCATGCTCTGTTGCTATTCCTTGTGTGAAATTGGATTATGATGTGCTAGTGACTAGTCCTTTAAGACAGGAGGTTAGGGTGAATAAATTGTATAAAGATTGTCCTTTGGTGATCCAAGGAGATACATTACTGTCAGACTTAATTGGCATGCCCTTCCGAGATTGTGATATCATCTTGGGCATGGATTGGTTAGCCAGGCATCACGCCATGATCGATCAGATCAAGATCACTTTTGGTCTTCCTGAGTATGCAGATGTAGTGATACACGGGGAGAGGCAGTTATTGCCATCCAACATCATTTCAGCTGCACTTGCTAGAAAGATGATTAGAAAGGGATGTGAAGCTTATCTAGCTCATGTGATAGACACCGAGGTGGGGACTCTAGATCTTAAAGATATTCCTACGGTATGGAATTTTTCGGATGTCTTTCCGGAAGAATTACCGGGATTGCCTCCAGAAAGAGAGGTGCAGTTTGAAATTGAGACTATGCCTAGTGTGGAGCCAATCTCCATCACTCCTTATAGGATGGCACCTGCTGAGTTGAAAGAGTTGAAGGTGCAATTGCAGGAATTATTAGATAAGGGTTTCATTCGCCCTAGCGTGTCACCTTGGGAGCACCAGTATTATTTGTGAAGAAGAAGGATGGTACTCTCCGTCTATGCATAGACTATAGACAGTTGACTAAGGTGACCATAAAGAATAGATATCCTCTGCCACGGATCGATGATTTGTTTGATCAGTTGAAGGATGCAACTGTATTCTCCAAAATTGACTTGAGATCAGGCTACTACCAGTTAAGGGTGCAGGAGCAAAGTATTCCTAAAATTGCCTTTAGGACTCGGTATGGTCACTATGAGTTCTTGATAATGCCATTCGGGTTGACTAATGCTCCAGCTGCTTTTATGGGCATGATGAACACTATCTTCAGGCCATATTTGGATCAGTTTGTTGTGGTGTTCATTAATGATATTTTGGTGTACTCAAAAAATGCAGAGGAACACGACAAGCACCTGAGGATAGTATTGCAGACTTTGAGGGAGAAACAGTTGTATGCCAAACTGTAGAAATGTGAGTTTTGGCTAAAGGAGATTTCATTTTTGGGGCATATTGTATCTGCAGAAGGTATCCAAGTGGATCCTAGCAAAGTAGAAGCCATTCTTAATTGGAAGCCACCTAGAAATGTCATGGAAGTTCAGAGTTTCCTTGGTTTAGCTAGGTATTATCGAAGGTTTGTGAAGGGATTCTCCATACTAGCATCTCCACTGACCAAGCTACTTAGTAAGGATGTAAAATTTCAGTGGACTGATCGATGCCAGGAAAGTTTTAATGAGTTAAAGAGGCATTTAACTGAAGCCCCAGTCTTAACCTTGCCCACTTTAGGTAAGGAGTATACCATATACGGTGATGCTTCTCATAACGGATTAAGCTGTGTGTTGATGCAAGATAGAAACGTCATTGCCTATGCTTCACGCCAGCTTAAACCGCATGAGAGAAATTATCCTACACATGACTTGGAGCTAGTAGCCATTGTCTTTGCCTTGAAGATCTGGAGACATTACTTGTATGGAGAGAGATGTTATATATACACAGATCATAAAAGTTTGAAATACTTGGGCACACAAAAGGAGTTAAATTTGAGGCAAAGGAGATGGTTAGAGCTGATAAAAGATTATGATTGTTTGATAGACTATCAGCCTGGAAAAGCTAATGTTGTAACTGATGCTTTAAGTCGCAAGACTATGGCTGGTTTGAGGGTTTCTCCTTTGTCCATGGTGCATGAATTAAGGGCATTGCATGCCAGTTCGGAGATTAATGAAGATGGGCAGATTGTAGCTACTTGGCAAGTGAAGCCAATGCTAGCAGAACAAATTAAAGCAGTTGCATAGAAGGATGATAAGTATGTGAAGTTGATGGAAGAGGCTCGGGATGGCAAGAAAATAGAATTATCAGTAAATGATGAGGGCTTGTTGTTATATAAGGGCAGAATGTGCATTCCTGATAATGTTAAACTGAGGCAGACTAAAGGAAGCACATGATTCACTTTTTGCAATGCACCCTGGTGGAACCAAAATGTATAGAAGTGTGAAAGAGCATTATTGGTGGAGAGGAATGAAGAAAGACATTGCAGAATATGTTGCCAAATGCCTAACTTGTCAGCAAGTAAAGGCAGAACACCAAGTGCCTGCAGGGTTGCTATAGCCATTGCCAATTCTCAAGTGGAAATGGGAAAGAATCACTATGGATTTCGTGATAGGACTTCCACGTACACAAAAGAATCATGATGCAGTTTGGGTTATTGTTGATAGATTGACCAAGTCTGCACACTTTTTGCTAGTGAGAATGGATTAGAGCCTGGAAAGATTGGCCAAACTATAAATTGATGATGTTGTGAGGTTACATGGAGTGCCAGTGTCTATTGTATCGGACAAAGACCCAAGGTTCACTTCTAGATTCTGGGGCAGTCTCCAAAAAGCCCTAGGAACTAGATTGAACTTCAGTACAGCATTCCATCCACAGACAGATGGCCAATCCAAAAGGATCATTCAGATTTTGGAGGATATGCTTCGGGCTTGTGTGATTGAGTTTGAAGGGAGTTGGGACACACACTTGCATTTAATTGAATTTGTCTACAACAACAGTTATCAGTTAAGCATCGGAATGCCTCTATACGAAGCACTTTATGGCAGAAAGTGTAGAACTCCCTTGTGTTGGGATGAAGTGGGTGAGAGGAAGTTGATTGGTCCAGAATTAGTGCAACAGACAGAAGAAAAGGTTAAGCTCATTAGAGACCGACTCAAAGTTGCAACGGATAGACATAAGTCCTACATTGACCTAAAGAGAAGAGATATTCGGTATAGTGTGGGTGACAAGGTGTTCCTGAAAGTTTCCCCATGGAAGAGGACCATGAGGTTTGGTAGAAAGGGGAAACTAAGTCCTCGCTTCATTGGGCCGTATGAGGTTCTGGAAAGAGTGGGTCCATTGGCATATAGACTTGCATTGCCTGCAGAGTTAGAAAAGATTCACAATATCTTCCATGTCTCCATGTTGAGGAGGTACAGATCAGACCCCTCTCACATTTTGCCAATAGAGGAGATTGAGGTGAATCCAGACCTGACATATGATGAAGAGCCCATAAAGATCTTAGCACATGAGATGAAGCAGCTGAGGAACAAATAAATACCTCTAGTCAAAGTGCTGTGGAACCATCATTCAGGCCAAGAGGCTACATGGGAACGTGAGGAGGACATGAGGAGACAGCACCCACAGCTATTCAGAGACTGAGACCAGGTAATTTTCGAGGACGAAATATATTTTTAAGGAGGGGAGAATTGTAACACCCCGAACCTCCGAGTTATGAATAGTACCATTTTTGGTCTGTGACTAATACTATTCAAAGACACCTTAAAGACCAAAAATAAATAGAAAATTAATTGAGATAGACACAATAAAAATTCTAGTGAATAAAAAAGCTAAGGACTCATCGGGTATTATAAAAAGAATGATTATGACCCGATGAGGGGCATTTTGGTCAATTCACCTCAAGAGTTGACTTTTGACCAAAATGTCAATTAAATTAAATGAAATTAATGAATTGAATTATGGGGTAAAAATTGAAGAAAAATTCAAGTAAAAAAAATATGTAAGGGAAAATTTAAGAAATGAAAACTTAAACTTTCATTTCCATTATGACAAAATTAAAATGAAAGACTTATGGGCTTTTGATAGTTAAATTTAATTATTTAATTAAAAGAAAAAAATTAAGTGTAAATGTAAAAAAAAAAGGGAATAAAAATTTAAGTTTAATTATCCTTATGACACAATTAAAATTTATAATTTTAATAAGCTAATTTTAGGGATATATATATATATATATATATATATATATATATATATATATATATATATATATATAAGAAGACAAATGTCTTCTTCATTTCTTTTTTTTCATAAGAGGCCACCACCCTCTCCTCTTTCTTCCTCTCTCTCTCTCTCTCTCTCTCTCTCTTTCTCTTCTTCTTCCACTTCTTCCCCTCATTGATTTCCCCTCCCAAGTTTTAATTCCCTGAAATTCCCTTCATAAATTCCATAGCCCACTAAAAGAAAACATCAAAGAGATCTTTGATTGAGAGATTAAAAGCAAGGAGAATAAGAATTGGAAGAAAAGTGAAGTTGGAAAGAAATCAACAAGAGGTAATTTTCTTTTCATGTTAGATTAGTTGTATAAGCTTGGAATGAAGTTAATTTATGATGAAATTTCATAAGAAAATAAAAGAAAACATATATGGAACCTAAACTAGGGTTTTGGCCAAATTGTAGAAAAATTAGGGTTTTGAACATTAGGGTTTAGAGACAAAAAATGTGAAGAAGTGCTAAATGATGTCTTTGACATAGTTTAAGGAAAGAAATTGCCATTTTTGACCTAATTAAGTTTGTTAGAAGTGTTTAAATCAAAGCCAAATTCGGATTGGGTATGAAGCATGACCAAAAGCCAACTTTGAGGAATCAAAAATGAAATTTTACAAGTCCAATTGGTATGGGACCAATTGGGACTGAAAATAGGCACTAAATAACACAATTTTCATTTAGGAAGCATGCCCAAAAAGTGACCAAAACCTAGTGAACAAACTGACCAAACTTAAAAAACTGCAGTATGAACAGTACACATGAACAGTAATCGTGTTTGGGTCATAACTCGAGCTAGGCAGGTCAAAATGACCTGAAATTTTACCAGTAGTTGGATGAGATATAGACCTAAAACTTTCATGAAGAACACAAACCGAAATTATGTCATTAACCCAATCAAATTATTGAGCAAAGTTGAGTTACTAAATCTGCAAAACTGCAAAATTGCCATATGAGCAGTAAAGTTTCAATGGCTATAACTCTCTCTAGAAAACTCCGATTTAGGTGATTCTTGAACCAATGGAAACCTAAGACATAGTAAAATATTTCATATGAAGAATGTTAGGCTAAATTATGAACTTAACTCAATCAAATTGCGAAACGAATTCGGGTCACCGAATCTGCCAGAATCTGGGCACCTAAAATTGACTAAATGAACAGTAAACTTTGCAAGGCTATAACTCTCTCTAGAAAACTCCAATTTAGGCGATTCTTCAACCGATGGAAACCTAAACATAGTAGAATATTTCATATGAAGAATGTTAGGCCAAATTATGAACTTAACTCATTCAAATTGCGAAACGAATTCGGGTCACCGAATCTGCCAGAATCTGGGCACCTAAAATTGACCAAATGAACAGTAAACTTTGCGAGGCTATAACTCTATCTAGAAAACTCCAATTTAGTCGATTCTTGAACAGATGGAAACCTAAGACATAGTAGAATATTTCATGTGAAGAATTTTAGGCTAAATTATGAACTTAACTCAATCAAATTGCGAAAACGAATTCAGGTCACCGAATCTGCCAGAATCTAGGCACCTAAAATTGACCAAATGAATAGCAAAATTTGCAAGGCTATAACTCTCTCTAGAAAACTCCGATTTAGGCGATTCTTAAACCGATGGAAACCTAAGACATAGTAGAACATTTCATATAAAGAACATTAGACCAAATTATGGACTTAACTTAGTCAAATTGCTGAAAGAAGTTGGATCGATAAATCTGCCAGAATAAAATCTGCAGCATGAACAGTGACGTAAATAGTAATAGTGTTTTGGGCATAACTTGAGCTACACAGCTCCGAATTAAGCAATTCAAAAAGGAAAATAAAGTTAAGACCTAAATGAACAATTTTCATGAAGAACACCTCGCCAAATTATGATCGAAACTAGTTAAAAATTGGGTTCAAAGATTGGGGCTTCAAGCTGTCCCAAAACCAAAATATTCTAAAATTTTCAAAGCTAACTTGGGATGCATTAGACATGCATGTAATGAGTGCTTGGCAGCAATTGAGATTAGTATTGAGGTATTCTATTTGTGTTTTTTTAGTAGAAAAAGAAGTTGGAATGAACAAGGAGAAGTAGGTAACAATAAAGGAGAGCATTGAAGGTCTGTGCACAATTAACTTTTTCTTCGTTTTTAAATTTGTAAATTACTTGGAATGTGTTAAATTGAATGAGTTTGGTTTGAACAAGTTTACTTTGACTGAAATATGGTTTTTCTCTTGCATTTAAGAAATTTAGGTGTTGCTACCTTTATTTAGATATTATGATGAATTTAAATGTGTTTACTGATTTATAAATGTGATTGTTAAATGGAAAAATTTTTGGAAACTGTTTTGAAACCACAATTAGCATGAAAGTCCCTTTCGGAACTCCCCAGTAGTAACGACTACTTGGGGTTGGTAATTGATATTGATTATGTCTCCCATTAATAACAGTTAGTGGGGTAAGACTATATGAGAACTCATTAGCTAGCTAGCCCTTCCCTCATTAATAACGGTTAGTGAGGTTGAGATTGCTTTGTCGTGGTGTACAACATGGCACTGATCGTGAAATTTTGTGTCATGGCCTGAACTGTGTGTTGGTGTTGGCAACACTAATGCTTTGTGAATTGTGATTTATGAAGTATGATTTCTCATTTGCAATGTTATTCAAATAAATGGCTCTTATGAACTTAGAGCTCTTGTGAAGTTTTCATGCTTAAGAAAAATGTGATTTATTATGTTTTAACAAATTGTATTTTATCTTAAGTTTTAAAGTTATTAGTTGTGCACCACTGAGTGATATACTCAGCGATAGCTTCTTTATGCTGTCGCAGGTAAGGGAAAGGAGAAGGCTGCCGAGTGAGAGACTTGAAAGCATCATTTTGGTATTGTTTATGGGTATTTACGTTAGGTATACCCTTGTGATTCCTTTGGATGTATTTTGTACCTATATATATGGATGTACGGATATTGAGCAGTTTGTATTTAAAAGCATTGCATTGCTATCTCATTTTGAGTTTATAACTATTTTGTATTTTACTTTGAGACTTATGAAAATGTAACTTTTGTAATATTTAGTCTATCATTATTTCCAATGAATGTTTACATGGAATTTTAACTATTCTCATGCAGTTTTCCACGAAAGAATTGATAAGATAAAAAGTTATGGTTTGTTTTAAAATCCTTTGTAACATAACTAATGGGTTATCTGTAGGTGGAGTTTGGTAATTCATTAGGTATGCTACGGGAACATGTCGTGCCTTATAAGGGATCGGGTGTGACACAACTCTTGTAGGTGAAGGAGGATCTCACTCGCTCTCTGCATGTTCTCATGCTGCTTCTGTAACTCATTACTCATGGAAGCAAGTATGTAATACTTAGCTCTCATATCTTGCTCCTTCCACTTGTCCAAAGTTTTATGTTCCTCTTGAGTGGCCTCTGGAGGTAAGGGACTAGGAATATTTGAGTCTAGAACATATCCTATATGTTCAAAGTTCAAGACAAGTTTCAAATTTTTTAGCCAATCAGACAGATTAGGTTCTGTCAACCTATTGCGATCAAGTATGCTTGCAAGGATATTAGATGGTGGTGGTTGTTCTGTGCTCATTATTATCAGAAAATTAACTGTAGAAAATAACCAGATTAATTAGTAAATGTATCAAGTAATTAACTAAAATGATCATGGTCTTTTAATCAAATTTGTCCTCCCACTAACTTAGCGAATCCTACACTTCCATAGTAGAAAACGGAAATCCTAGTGGGATGGATTTCTAGTGGGTGATTGAATTCCTATAATTCTATTGATCATCCTCAGGTACATGCATTATTGGAATTACAATAAACTATAAGTGAGCAACTCCTTGCCCATCACATCTCATGTGAGGTTCAATCCTTTATCTAGTCCCTAATACTCAAAATCTCAGGTACATCCATTATTGACTTATCTTACATTAGTTAAGTTGATCCCATTGAGCCAGTAATTATGCAAATAATTTTAATGTCCTCAGGTACATCAAATATTGGCCACTAAACCATTTACATATTTACAACATCTCATGCTTAACAATTATTCTTAAGAAAATCTATTAAATTAATTGCATCTTATGCAAGTATTTAAAATTTCTTAAAATAATTGTCTCAATGGAGGGCCCATGTTATAATTACTTTAATTATACCATTTCCAACTTAATCATTTGTTTGGAAGATTTTGTGGTTGTGCTAATTACTATTGAGGTCTCACTTTACACATTATCCAATTAGCATGCATATATCATATGCTTGCATACATTCCCATACATCTCATACATTCATGGATAAACAATAAATATGAAATGATCATGGACTTTCTAAGGGATTCAATTCTGAGCTGCCAAGAATTGAATCAGGGCATTCCTAGGTGCATTTCATTCATTCATATTACAAGAGTTACTGAAGGAGTACATAATCAACACTTGGTATTGAATTCCTCCCACTGGTCCCACCAATGCTCTTGACCTCCTTGATCTTCTTGCAATCCAATATTACATAGTAATCCTTGGCATACCAAGGCGAATTTACAAGAACTAAATAAATGAAAGTACAACCCAAAATTATTCCAACCTTAATAATACATGCCCAAAATAAATTAAAATAAATTAATTAAATTACAACCCAAAGAAACATAAAAGAAATAAATCCAATCACATTAGTCTTTTATAGTCCATGATCATCTATCATCCATATCACTATTTAACAATTAAATAAAACATACATAAATTAAATTGAATATCTCATATTCAACTTAAAAATCCAGATTTGAATATGATTCAAACAAATTTAAAAATTTAGATTTGAATCACATTCAAATAAATTTAAAAATTCAGATTTGAATCACATTCAAACAAATTCAAAAATTCAGATTTGAATCACATTCAAACAATTTTAAAAATTCAAATTTGAATCGCATTCAAACAACTTTTAAAATTCAGATTTGAATCACATTCAAATGACTTTAAAAATTCATATTTGTATCACATTCAAACAACTTTAAAAATTCAGATTTGAATCACATTCAAACAATTTTTTTAAATTCAAATTTGAATCAAAATTTAATTGTGTGGTTAAAACACCTAATTAAACATTTTAACTAGTCATAGAATGAACCTTAGATCATACAACAATTGTAGATTCAAAAACCCAAACCTTGCACGCACCATTGGAGACCACAAAGTGTGTGCACCATTGGTGTTCATCACCATGCCGCCACCTTTCATTTGCAACCAGCAATGGATCTTTTGATCTCATGATCAAACCACACAATTAAATCATATAATAAACAATCTAAATGGCAAATATTGTGGCTTTGATACCAATTGAAAGAGCGAAAGCATGAAAAACACAAGTTTAGATCATTAAAATTCAAAATTTTCATCTAGGGTCACATGCATCATGCAAGATTTATTTTTATCTATTTGATTTCAATGATAAACAGCATATTAAAACTCTTTTAATATATTTTGGATCTACATTGGCCATTTAAGATTTTAAAATTAATAGATTAATTCATTAGAATCCTAGATTAGATCAAGAATAAGTGCACTAACCTTTTGATGCACTACAATGTGTTTGGCACCTTTGGGATGCGTCTTTAGGACACCAGATGTTGTCCCTCTAGCTTGTCCACACCAAGATCACCTATGGTAGCCCTTGAACAGCTTCTAAAGCTTTTTTTATGAATTAGAAAATCAAGTTTTGCCTTTTGAGATAGCACAGATGTAAATAGGACACTAGAAATAATTTTAGTATTTTTAATTCAAGAGATTGTTTGCTAATTTCTTGAAATTTATGAGAGATGAAGAAGAAGAGAAGGGAGAGCAGCCAAAGGTGGCAGCACAAAGAGATGAATGGTAGCTTATTTTGTTTTCTTTTCATATCAACACTTATATAGCTAGGTCACCACTTAAAACCCTTGCCACATGTCACCTTCTGATTGGCTCTAGGTTTAATTGACCCAATCACATTGTGCGAAGTGTCAAACCTATATTTAATCTTGACTTTGATTATCTTACATGATTAAAAGACATATGGCAAGCTTATATGTAGTGCCATGTGTCACCATCTCATGATACCACATGTCACCCTGTGAAATGATCAAAATACCCCTTTGTTTTAATTTTGAGTTCTTAACCCAAAATAATTATTTCTCCTCTTCTAATCAATTTATATCAAATATAAATTAATTAATTAACCTCTATTAATTAATTTCTCATTAATTTAATTCATATTTAAACACTTTAAATATAAATTTAACTTATACTATACATCCAATAACCTAGATTTGGTTTCAAGCCATGCTAGGGACTTTGAAATCTAATTGCAAACCAAATCTATTTAATTAATCAATTAGACTCTTTAATTAATTAATTAAATCATATTTAATTTGGTGATTACTTGTGTATGTGTGTGACTTACTGGGCTCATCACTAATTGGTAATGAGACATGATATCAACTCTTAATATCATCAAAACTCTTTCTTATCAGAAATGATTTCTCTAAATCATTTTATGCACCTCATAGACCATGGTTAACACCTAGCATAGCATGCTATGGCCACCCAATTAGTAATAAGGTTTACCTTAAATGAACCTATAATCATATGTTACCATGAATTAGAATCTCTCTATTATAAAATCCCAATTCAAACTGGAGTCAAGGTTTATGTCAAACCCCATTTGCTATGAACATTATGTTCTCTTTTAATTCCAATTCTTGAATAAAAAGATTTTCTCATCAGAAACTCTTTTTTGATTAAATCTATCTGTTCTGGCTAAGAACATGAAACATCAAGAATAATTAAATGAACATAGGATTTTATCCCTATTTACATGGAGGAACATATTTCATCTTGATCAACACCTACCTCTATATATAACTAGGAGGAGCCAACACATGCCCATATGCCCATGCACAGTACAAGTATGGAAGTAGTATCAAACTCAAACCACCTATATATAAGATAACTGTGCTATCTCAGGTCTAAAGATTATATGCACTAATATGATTTATGACAATATATTGACAAGAGTAAACTCCATGTGCTCATCATAAATGTCACTGGTTCGGCCTACTTATCATGTATAAGTGCCTATCATGTTTGTTATATGGCATGAGACTCACCATTCCATATTATTTACATCTCATATAAATAACTTAGGAACAAACTTGATTACAATCTTTGTGGATAAGTCATGTCCTTATTGTGAAGTATCCTCGATTATGAACTAATTTATGATACTTT
This sequence comes from Hevea brasiliensis, assembly GCF_030052815.1. NCBI lineage: Eukaryota > Viridiplantae > Streptophyta > Magnoliopsida > Malpighiales > Euphorbiaceae > Hevea > Hevea brasiliensis. The sequence goes on from NC_079499.1 coordinate 55,160,444, forward strand.
GTGCTAGAAATACTGTTACTCATATTCTTAACAACTTAAGAATATAATTTCTAACAAAATATCAATTGACCTTTTCTATTACACATAAATATATTATGTAAATGGAAAAGTGAAAATGCCTTTTATTAATAAAACATGTACAAGATACATACTAAATGATATGCTCTAGGGCTTACCACTAACATAATATTCATAGCAAATGGGTTTTGACATAAACCATGACTCAGCTCGAATTGGGATTTTGTAACAGAGAGATTCTAATGCATGGTAACATATGATTATAGGTTCATTTAAGGTAAATCTTATTACTGATTAGGTAGCAATGGCATGCTATGCTAGGTGTTAACCATGGTCTATGAGGTATATAAAATGATTTAGAGAAATCATTTATGGTAAAAAAGAGTTATGATGATATTAAGAGTTGATATCATGTGTCATTGCCAATTAGTGATGAGCCTATTAAGTCACACACATAGACAAGTAATCACCAAATTAAATATAATTTAATTAATTAACTAAAGAGTTTAATTGGTTAATTAAATAAGTTTGGTTTGCAATTAGATTGCAAAGTCTCTAGCATGGCTTGAAACCAAATCTAGGTTATTAGATGTATAGTATAAGTTAAATTTACATTTAAAGTATTTAAATATGAATTTAATTAATGAGAAATTAATTAATACATATTAATTAATTAATTTATATTTGATATAAATTTATTAGAAGAAGAGAAATAATTATTTTGGGTTGAGAACTCAAAATTAAGACACAGGGGTATTTTTGTCATTTCACAGAGTGACATGTGGCACCATGAGATGCTGACACATGGCACTACACATAAGCTTGCCAAATATCTTTTAATCATATAAGATGATCAAAGTCAATATTAAATATAGGTTTGACACTTTACACAATGTGATTGGGTCAATTAAACCTAGAGCCAATCAGAAGATGACATGTGGCAAGGGTTTTAAGTGGTGACCTAGCGATATAAGTGTAAGGATGAAAGAACAAATACACAATCTGCTCATTCTCAAAAGGTGCCGCCAGCCTTGGCTCCTCTCCCTTCTCTTCTTCTTCATCTCTCATCATTTTAAAGAGATTAGCAAATAATCTCTTGAATTAAAAATACTAAAAATTGTTTCTAGTGTCCTGTTTACATCTGTAATCTCTCAAAAGGCAAAACTTAATTTTCTAATTCATAGAAAAAGATTTAGAAGCTATTCAAGGGCTGTCATAGGTGATCTTGGTGTGAACAAGCTAGAGTGACAACATCTGGTGTCCTAAAGACACATCCCAAAGGTGCTTAATACACTGCAGTGCATCAAGAGGTTAGTCCACTTATTCTTGATCTAATCTAGGGTTCTTAAAATTAATCTGATCAATTCTAAAATCTTAAATGGCAAATGTAGATCCAAAAACATATTAAAAGAGTTTTAATATGCTGTTTATCATTGAAATCAAATAGATAAAAATAAATCTTGTATGATGCATGTGACCCTAGGTGAAAAATTTTTGAATTCAATGATATAAACTTATATTTTTCATGCTTCCACTCCTTCATTGGGGTCCTCAGTGCTTTATAAAGGTATCAAACACAACTATAGTGCATCAAAAGATTAGTGCACTTGTTCTTGATTTAATCTAGGGTTCTAATGAATTAATCTGTTAATTCTAAAATCTTAAATGGCAAATGTAGATTCAAAAACATATTAAAAGTGTTTTAATATGCTGTTTAACATTGAAATCAATAAGGTAAACAATGAATCTTGCATGATGCATGAGACCCTAGAAGAAAATTTTTGAATTCAATATTCTAAACTAATATTTTTCATGCTTTTGCTCCTTCACTCCTCTCCCTTTCATCGACCAAATGTTAGAAAGGTTAGCAAAGGACTCTTATTTCTATTATCTAGATGGGTATTCGGGATTCTTCCAAATTCCGATTCACCCAGAATACCAAGAAAAGACCACATTCACTTGTCCTTATGGAGCATTTGCATATAAGAGAATGCCTTTTAGTCTTTGTAATGCCCCTGCTACCTTTCAAAGATGCATGATGGCTATTTTTTCTGATTATATTGAAAATATCATGGAAGTTTTTATGGATGATTTTTCTGTCTATGGAACTACTTTTGATGATTGCCTAGCTATTTTATCTAAGGTATTGCAAAGATGTGAAGAATCAAACCTAGTCCTAAATTGGGAAAAATGCCACTTCATAGTAAGGGAAGGTATAGTTCTGGGACATTTGATATCAGAAAGAGGAATTGAGGTTGATAAGGAAAAAATTGATATCATTGAAAACATGCCACCACCAACATCAGTCAAGGGAGTGCAAAGCTTTTTAGGACATGCAGGGTTCTATAGAAGATTCATTAAAGATTTTTCCAAAATAGCTAAGCCACTTACCAACCTGTTAAGTCAAGATGTTCCCTTTCATTTTGATGAAAATTTCCTTGGTTCTTTTAACAGGATCAAAGAAGCCCTGATCTCAGCACCAATAATGCAGCCACCAAATTGGGAGCTACCATTCGAGGTGATGTGCGATGCGAGTGACTTTGCAGTTGGAGCGGTGCTCGGGCAAAGAAAAGATAAAAAGCTCCATGCCATTTATTATGCTAGCAAGACACTCAATGACACGCAAATCAATTATGCTACCATAGAGAAGGAATTCCTAGCAATACTATTTGCAATGGACAAATTCAGATCTTACCTAATTGGGTCAAAAGTCATTGTATTTACAGATCATGCTGTAATCTGATACCAACAAGAAGGAAGCAAAACCAAGGCTGATTCGATGGATTCTACTCTTGTAAGAATTTGACCTTGAAATCAATGATAAAAAGGGATCCGAAAATGTAGTGGCTGACCATCTTTTTAGGCTGAAATTGGAGTACAAAGGAGACTTGAAGGATTTGCCAATTGATGACTCATTTCCTGATGAGTAATTAATTGCATTCTCTAAGGCTCCATGGTATGTTGACTTTGTTAATTTTCTTGTATGCTGGGTATTGCCTCCAAACATGACTTATCGGCAAGGGAAGAAATTCCTACATGATGTGAGATATAACATATGGGAGGAACCTCTATTGTATAAGAGATGTAATGATAGGCTGATACGAAGATGCATACCAGAGGAAGATATGGAAAGTATCCTTCATCACTGCCATTTATCACTATATGGAGGACATTTTGGCACCTCAAAAACAGCAACCAAGATCTTGTAAGCAGGATTTTACTGGCCACATTTGTTTAAAGATGTGAGATCCTTTGTCCTAGCTTGTGATCAATGCCAAAGAACAGGTAACACTTCAAGTAGGAATGAAATGCCACTACATGGTATACTTGAGGTAGAATTGTTTGACGTATGGGGGATAGACTTCATGGGCCCATTCCCCTCTTTCCATGGAAAAAAGTATATTCTGGTTGTTATTGATTATGTATCAAAATGGGTAAAAGCAATAGCCACACCAACCAACGATGCTAGAGTGGTCACAAGGTTCCTTAAAAAGAATATCTTCACAAGATTTGGCACACCACGAGCAATAATAAGCGATGGAGGAAGTCACTTCTGTAACTAAAAATTCAAAACACTAATGAAAAAGTATGAAGTGACTCACAAGGTGGCCACACCTTATCATTCTCAAACTAGTAGCCAAGTAGAAATCTCAAACAGGGAACTGAAGCAGATTTTAGAGAAAACTATAAATAGATCCAGGAAGGACTGGTGCATGAATTTAGATGATGGACTGTGGGCATACCGCACTGTATATAAAACCCCAATTGGCACAACACCCTTCTGACTGGTTTATGGAAAATCATAACATCTCCCTATTGAACTTGAGCATAAAGATTACTAGGCAATCCAGATCCTAAACTTTGACCCCAAAGCTGCTGGTGAAAAAAGGCTCCTACAACTGAATGAGTTGGAAGAAATCCGACAGAATGGATATGAAAATGCCAAAATTTTCAAGGATAAAACCAAAAGATGGCATGACAGGCGCATAGCAAGGAAGGAAATAAAAGGAGATCTTGTCTTGTTATTCAACACTAGATTGAAACTCTTTCTAGGGAAGCTAAAATCAAGATGGACTGGACCTTTTAAGGTCACTCAAGTCTTTCCACATGGAGTAGTATAAATGTGGAGCGAAACCTCAGGAGCATTTAAGGTCAATGGGCAGAGGCTGAAACCTTACTTTCAGGGAGAACCCATAGAAATGGGAGTCAATTACACCCTTGACAATTCTACTGACAGACCATAAATAAGCAAAGTTCAGCTAAAGACTATAAACAAGAACTTTTTGGGAGGTAACCCAAAATTTTTCTAAACTTTTCTTCTTTTCCTTTTTCATATTGATTTTTTGCTTCATACTGATTAGTATTTCATTTTGTAGGACTTCTAAAAAAAAAATGGAGTAGAGAACAAGAGAGGAGAGGAATCACCAAGTCAGAACCACAAAAGAGAAGATTGAACAAAACCAGGGAAGTAGCTCTATTGCTAATCTTTGCATCCATTTCATGTGTTGTGATAAAAAAATTTTCATTTGGGAAAAATTTGGAAAATCAAAAAGTACACGGGTAGTGTATTAGTTTCACACACCCCGTGTAACTTTCTAGAAGTCCACAAATTTCTTGCAATTTTAGCTCTGAGAGAGAGACTAAGTTACACGGGTCCATAGCCAAATTTACATGGACCGTGTAATGTTGCTAGCAGAATAGCTTGAAGACAGAAAGTTACACGGGTCCTTTTTGTACTTAACACGGGCCGTGTAACATGTCCAACAAAGCAACTCAAGAGACATTAAGTTACACGGGTCCCAGAGCTTCATTTACATGAGCCGTGTACTATGATAGAATTTGAAATTTTTAGGCAGAAATTTACACAGCCCTACATGTCAGAACCCGTGTAGTGATACACGACCCGTGAATCATGTCATAGATGCGACTCCTGGGACACAAAATGCGTGAAATGAAGAGTCCTAACAGCTCTTTAAATGCACCCCTCGCATTAAACCTGTTTATAAAGGCAAAACCCTTCATCTCCACCCCTCTTAGTCTATAAAAACCCCTCAAATCTCTCCTCCCTTCACCAAACCCTACTCTTCTCCTTCCCAAAAACTCATCAATGGCTCCAGCAAAGAGATCTGCGCGAAGAATGGGCTCTTCCTCAAGGCACGGAGGGGAATCCTCACCTTTTCCCCCTCAGCCGACACCCTAACGCCTAAGAATAAGGGCAGCCTCTCCTCAACCCTCTCAACCAGCCCATCCTCCACCGCGACCCCAACCACAAGCCGCTCCCCAATTGAAAATCTCCATTCCTTGGGGATTTCGTGATGATACCCACAAGGCAGTGTGCACCTGGCTTCACACTTAAAAAATAAACTCCATAAAATACGTGGATTTTGTGCTGCTGGAGCAAATTGGGCTGCAGGATGAAATCAATGGGCTACTCGATGGTATCAGGTGGACAAGGTTTGCCCAACTCTAGTTCCCAGCATACCGGGACACCACATTGGAGTTTTTGGGTAGTTTTAAGGCCACCTTATGGCCTACCGACAAGGAAGATAGAGGCAGAATTGAATTTTGCCTCCTGGGTGTCGACCGGGTAATGAACATAGATGAGTTCAATGCCATCTTTGGCTTTGATAGCGTCAGCCACCAAGAGATCCCTAGGAACCATATGCTCTATAACAACATCAACTTCTAGAGTTCCATTGCCCCTAATATAGAGCCGTATAACTCCAGTAAGTCCAAATCCATAGGCATCACATGCCCAGCCCTGCGCTACATGCATCGGTTCGCAGCCCACACAATCATGGGCCGTGGTGACAGCCTTAGCGTGGTAAACGCAAATGAGCTATTATTCTTGTGGTGTATGGTCACCGGGTAACGCTGTAGCACCAGTTTCTTTTTATGCAACCACCTCCGCTGCCTCTATCATCAGCCTACTGGGCACATCGTGCTTGGTGGCCTTGTCACAACCATTGCCCTCCACTTCGAATTCATTCCAGGGCATGACAGGCTATGCTCTGTCACTGGAACATCAAGAATAGATCAAACCATCTATATATCCATAGGGATATGTAAGAAGGTGGGCAACACCTACTACCTGCTGGATGCTAAAGGGAATGCCATCTCTCAGAGAGATGAAGCACAAGAAGGACCTGGCGAGACTTCGCAGCCATAGATGGAAACTCAAGAGCCCATGTTTCAGGAGTCCCCCGTTTGAGTGCTTCCATATACACCACCACCCACAAACCTGGTACTCGCATACCTACAGCGCATGGAGACCACAATCAACAACAGGATGTGAGCAATTGAGGATAGCCTCTAGGAAACCCACAACAAGTTGGACATGCTAATGGAGAGGGTCGATGAAAAGGAGCCAGCAACACCATCATCACCATCAGAGACCTTTTAGACCTAGGACTATAGGATAGGTTCTTTATTGTAAAATCTTGAATACCTTAGTCCTAGATTGCAATCATAGGTCTCTTTTATTTACTTTATGTCCAAACTTTTCAATGCTTAATAAATAATATGCTTTCTTATAATTTGTGTACATTTTCTTTAATTTTGCATATTATGTTAACATTGAGGACAATGTCCGGTTTGAGTTTGGGGGGGGGGGATTACAAGTGCGTTGCATATCATTACATGCATATCGTTACATTGTTTAAATTCAGCTATAATATTCTTGTGTATCAAAATTCCAAAAACCACAATAATATTGAAAATTTTTGAAATTTTTGAACTTTGAATTGTGAAACTTAGAACTATAACCAATTTCTAGTAAGCTAATAATTGGACTCCACGGGATAGAGGAATGAACGTATCTGGATAGGCAAAAATGGATTATAACATGTTGTCTATGAAAAACCTAATCTCTTTAGTGGAACTAGACTAGTTAAACCCCTTCATAGCCATTAATCTGCCACATTGAACTTGTGAAATTAGGAGAAAATTTTTTGAAATACAAGCAAACCTAAGAATACTTTAGCAGCTCTAGAACATGTCTATTGGACCTATCAAGGTGAAATCCTAGTATATGCTTGATGAAGAAATGATTAAGGCATTCTTTGCTATAGTCTTACTAAGCTTTAGGCACCCTTAATTAAAATGTATATCCCTTGTAGCCAACTTGAAGCCTATATTTATCCCTTAGATTTTTTTCCCTTGTTTACCCATATTATTTACCTAGCCCCTAGCCTAAACACATACCTACCCTTTTGAGGAAGCTAAATGCATAAGTAAAGAGTGTATTAAAATGCAAAAAGAAATGGAGAAAGGATGTAGAACTCAAGAAAGAGTACAAGTGTGCAATTGAAATCAAAGAAAAATTTGCCTTTCCAACCCAGCAAAAGCAATGAGTTTGGTTGGGGGGGGGGGGGGGGAGAGGATAAAAGAGACATAATAAAAAATAAAAAATAAAAAATAAACAAAAAACCCTTCCTCTCTATACAAAATCAGTGGAATAAACTTAGTATACTTGATATTTTATGCATACATGCTATCCTTATATTTGCATTCCCTATAAACCTTTCATTGGCAACCAAGTCATTATCCCTTTAGCCCCATTACAAGCATTTTAAAGACCTTTTGATCTTTTAAAAAGTGTATGCTACATTAGTGGAGATAGGAAATTGAGATATGCCTATGGAGTTGGAATTGAGTTACTTCATCACAATTGCTCACGAAAGAGGCAAATTTGGGAGAGTAAGTGTTTTTCAACTTTACCCTAATAAAATAGGTTATTTGTGACTTATTAATGGCCTTGCAAAGAGGAATAATTAGTTGAAGCACCAAAAAGGAGGTGAAGTTCTAAACAGGCAGCTATTAGAACCCTTATGCCTTGAAAGAGGGTAATTGGTATGAAGGTTGGAGGAGTTCAATTTTATGCTTATTAAATTGTTGGTTATATTCCTAAGTATCCCCTGAAATGTGTTTTAAAATAGAGTTTTGTTTTGCTTGAGGACAAGCAATAGTTTGAGTTTGAGGGTATTTGATGCACTTGAATTATATAGATGTTTTTAAGCACAATTGTATACTATCTCATAGCAATTAGGTAAGTAATCTCATGCATAGTAATTGATTTCATTAGTTTTTGTAATTTTTATTATCAAGCCCTTAATTCCATGTTTCTACATCATTTCAGGTGTTTGGGTGTGTTAGTAGTATGCCCTATAGCATATCATTTAGTATGCATCTTGTACATGTTTTATTAATAAAAGGCATTTTCACTTTTCCGTTTACATAATATATTTATATGTAATAGAAAAGGTCCATTAATATTTTGTTAGAAATATTATTCTTAAGTTGTTAAGAGTATGAGTGACAGTATTTCTAGCACAAAGTATCATAAATTGGTTCACAATCGAGGATACTTCACAATAAGGACATGACTTATCTAGAAAGATTGTAATCATATTTGTTCTCAAGTTATTTATATGAGATGTAAATAAGATGGAATGGTGAGTCTCATGCCATATAACAAATATGATAGGCACTTATAAATGATAAGTAGGCTGAACCAGTGACATTTATGACAAGCACAAGGACTATACTCTTGTCAATGTATTGTAATAAATTATATCAGTGCATATAATCTTTAGACCTGAGATAGCACAGTTATCTTGTATATAGGTGGTTTGAGTCTGATACTGCTTTCATACTTGTACTTTGTATGGGTATATAGGCATGTGTTGGCTTTTAATAGTTATATATGGAGGTAGGTGTTGATCAAGATGGAATCTATTACCCTAAGTAAATAGGGATAAAATCCTATGTTCATTTAATTGTTCTTGATATTTCAAGTTTCTGGCCAGGACAGATAGATTTATTCAGAAAAGAGTTTCGGATGATAAAATATTTTAATCAAGAACTGGAATTAAAAGAGAACATAACAATCATAGCAAATGGGGTTTCACATAAACCATGACTCCAGCTCAAATTGGGATTTTGTAACAGAGAGATTCTAGTGCATGGTAAAATATGATTATAGGTTCATTTAAGGTAAACCTTATTACTGATTGGGTGGCTATGGTATACTATGCTAGGTGCTAACCATAGTCTATGAGCTGCCTAAAATGATTTAGAGAAATCATTTATGGTAAGAAAGAGTTCTGATGATATTAAGAGTTGATATCATGTCTCATTACCAATTAGTGATGAGCCTAGTAAGTCACACACATACACAAGTAATCACCAAATTAAATATGATTTAATTAATTAATTAAAGAGTTTAATTGATTAATTAAATAGGTTTAGTTTGCAATTAGATTGCAAAGTCCCTAGCATGACTTGAAACCAAATCTAGGTTAATGGATGTATAATATAAGTTAAATTTATATTTAAAGTGTTTAAATATAAATTTAATTATGAGAAATTAATTAATAGAGATTAATAATTAATTTATTATATTTGATATAAATTGATTAGAAGAAGAGAAATAATTATTTTGGGTTGAGAACTCAAAATTAAGACACAGAGGTATTTTGATCATTTCACAGGGTGACATGTGGCACCATGAGTTGGTGGCACATGGCACTACATATAAGCTTTCCATATGTCTTTTAATCATGTAAGATGTTCAAAGTCAAGATTAAATATAAGTTTAATACTTGGCACAATGTGATTGGGTGAATTAAACCTAGAGCCAATCAGAAGGTGATATGTGGTAAGGGTTTTAAGTGGTGACCTAGCTATATAAGGGAAAGAATGAAAAAGAAAAATTATAATCTGCTCTTTATCATTTTGTGCCGCCACCCTTGTTTACCTCTTCTTCTCTTCTTCTTCATCTCTCAACAATTCAAAGAGATTTGCCAACAATCTCTTGAATTAAAAATACTAGAAATTGTTTGTAGTGTCATGTATACATCTGTAATCTCTCAAAAGGAAAACCTGATTTTCTAATTGATTGGAAAAGCTTTAGAAGCTATTCAAGGGGCTGCCATTGGTGATCTTGGTGTGGACAAGCTAGAGGGACAACATTTGGTGTCCTAGGCGCATCCCAAAGGTGCCAAACACACTGCAGTGCATCAAAAGGTTAGTGCGCTTGTTCTTAATCTAATCTAGGATTTTAATGACTTAATCTGTTAATTCTAAAATCTTAAATGGCAAATATTGTAACACCCTCCCTGTAGCAACTCTGTACATTCTACTGTTCCAGTGACCAGTGTGGGTCTGGATAGCTAGAACGTATGGAAAAATATTTAAACTAAAGTGAGGAACCATAATTAACTCAAATATTAATAAGAAAAATTTAGGAAAAATTTTAGAAATAAAATACAACCAAGTTAAATGAGCCAGTGCCCTAGCGATGGGTAACCTAATGGGAAGTTGCGGTTCTTGCAACTAGGAGCCCTAGACCAGAGGGAAAATTCATAAAATAATTTTTGGGACTCCAGAGAAGGGTCATTGAGGTTCCTATGGCATTAGAATGCCAAGAAAATGCTTAGAAAATTTTTTCAATCGGTACAGATAATTTTACTCTGTTAAGCCAAATGGAGGGCATTTTGATCATTTCGCCTTCAGAGGTGATTTTTGGCCGACTTGTACAGTTAAGTAAATAATTATTATGACATAAAATGTGAATAAAGATTACCAGAAGTGTAATTAAAAATGAGAAATGAAATAAGAAAATAAAGTAAAAAGAAAATGGAATTAAATTGGATTTATGACATAGGATGACATCATTAAAAAAGCTTCCCACCAATTATAAATTGACAAACCAATTAAAATGAGATAAATATAACTAAAATGAAGTAAAAACAAACACAAAATCTGCTACTTCTTCTTCATTTTCAGCCGGCTCCCTTCCTGTCTCTTCTCTCACCATTGTTGATCAACATTTCTCACTAAAATTCATTGATAAACCACCATAAGATTTTAATCATGCTTCACAAAACCTCTTCCTCACACCTTAAACAACATCTAGCTAGCAAAAAAGAAGAAGGAAAAAGGGAGATTTGGGAACTTGGAAGAGAGATCAATTGAGGTTAGTAACCAATCTCCTCCCTTTCTTGTTTAATTCATGTTTAATGCCATGAGATAAGTGGAAATTGTAAGAAAAACAAAATAAAATGTATGTATATTCATCCCTACAATTTTGGAAGCTTAGGGATGGTTAGGGTTTGATAAATTTTCTTCAAGCAATGGGTTTATGAGCTACCCTTGACATGAGATGAGTGATTGAACATTTAAGTGCAAGTGTAAGGCAAGTGTAATGCATAAATGGAACTTGAAAACTTGCACATTTGAACAATATTAGGGTTTGCTCATGTAATGGTTCATTAACCTTATAATGGTCAATTAGTAACCATTTGAATGTGTATAATGAGGAAATGAAGTGAGTTGAGGCTTGGCATTTGTGTATGGGTGAGCTGCCTTGGCTAATCTGCAGGACTAAGCATGAGTCCAGCAGGTTTGGGCAATTATAAATGGAATTGTAGAGGTTCAATTGGTGCAAGGCCAATTAGACATGAAACTAGACACATAATGTCACAACTTTGGTATAGAAACCTTGCCCAGAAAACTAAACTAAGTTCACCTAAAAATTGCCCTAATCTGGGTGACCTGCATTCTGCGTGGGCAAAATGACTAAATAAACAGTATTTATTCATTTGATTATAACTCAGTGTAGAAAGGTCCAATTGACCTAAAATTTTACCAGCAGAAATTTGAGACACTGACCTACAACTTTTATGAAGAGCACAAATTCAAATTCTGATCATAACCTAGTCAAATCACCAACCAAACTTAGGTTAGCAAATTTGGCAGAACCAGTTTTGCCCAGAATTTTGGATTCTGTCCAATCCGAGCAGTTATGGTGTTTAGGCCATAACTTGAGCTACAAAACTCCAAAAGGAGTAATTCAAATAGGAAATGTAACTAGACAAAATAAAGAACAACTTTCATGAAGACAATTTTGCCAAATTCCTACTGTATAAATGACCAATAGAACAGTAAATATGAGGCTTGAAATTTTGAATAACTAACACTAAGCTTAGAAATGGTATTGGCAACCAATACCAATAATTTTAAAATGCAAAATGTGGAATGTTGGGAGTAATAGAACCAATGTACCTATTGTCTATGCAAAAGTCAACAATTTAGTTGACTAATGAAATGAATAGTAACACATAAACTTAAATTTCAAGAATTGTACAATTTAAAAGTGTAACATGCCCTAGTACACCTAGCAAGATTAGTTTGGATAGGTTGGCATGCCAATAGGGTTCAGTTAGTAGTACTGCACATGGCATTATGCCATTCTGTGATTTTATGGCTTTTAGCCATTCTGACATTGTGTTGATACTTGGCCTTGTGCCTAATATTATTATAGCTTATTAGCTATTCTGTTGTACACCAGGAGATGCATATGTGACCGATGGTATGACGGCCTGAGGTACTAGATACCCAGTGTCAGCTTACCTGTTTATCCAGTCCAGTCATCCAGTATAGCTTACTTGGGCAACCAAAAATGAAAGTAAATAAATTTAATAAAATTATGAATATAACAAGTACAAAATAAATAAGATTACCAATAATGATCGAAAAATTGTCTGCAAAAGACATCAGGACATGTACTGCATATTTATTTTCTGTTATTTCTTTTTATTTTATTATTGGCACCACTAAGCATTATTGCTTAGCGCGTTGCTTTTTGCCATGCATAGGTTCTGGAGAGACCGACCAAGAGCCCAGTAGACCATAGACTGGGTGAGATCTTCTGCAGCTCTGCATAGTATCCGTGTCACCTCATCATCATCAGTGCATTGGTAAGACACTAGGTTTTATTTTGGCATTTTGTAATTAACTTTTATTTTCTCATGTGTAATCAAAACTTATGTAATGTATTTTAGTATTGATGTAAATTACGAAAATTGTGTTTATGAATGAACAAGTGAATATTTACTTATGACTTTTATATGAATATCATATGAAATGAATGAATGAGAAATGGGAGTATATTTGAGAAATATTGAGATTTTGTTGATGAAATGGACTTTGGGATTGATAGAAAATTTTGGAAGTGTTTTTTACAGGTTTCGAAGAACTATATTATCCATTTTTAGTCGGTACTCTGCCGGATTTTCTATAAAATTTGCAGAACCTTAAATAAATTATAATTTCAATAAATGACTTAAATGAATGATATTTCACGAATTATACTTCATAACTATAAAAGAAATAAATTAGGAAGAATAAAAATAGTTGAATTAAAATAAGGTGTTCCGGTACACTGTGTAACATATCTTACTCGGCTATACAGTAGACGGGTAAGGGGGTGTCACATTTAGTGGTATCAAAGCACAGTTTAGGTGTTTTTGGGCCTAGATCGAGTCCATACCATGCATTGCATTTGTAAGAGTCAAGGTGACACTAATGCAGATCTGTTTGTCTTTGTTAAATAGTATATGGACCCTACATCTCAGAGGGCAGTTGAGGAGGAAGTGGAGAGTCATGCTCCATCTATAGCAGCTGAGACTGGGGGTAGGGGAGAACCTGCTCCGCTAGCTCAAGCAGAGCCTGCTCAGCCTCCACAGGCCATGTTCCAGCAAATGGCCTAGTTTTTTAGACAAATGGCTGGGGTAATGACACCACCACCACCACCACCACCTCCATAGTAGATATCACATTTAGAAAGATTGAGAAAATTTGGAGCAGTGGACTTCTTTGGCAAGAGAGAAGATGATTCTATTGCAGTCGAAAACTGGTTGAACAGAACAGAGAGAGTTCTAAAACAACTCCACTGCACTCCAGAACAAAATCTAGAAGCTATTGTATCTCTATTGCAAGATGATGCCTACTAATGGTGGGATATAGTGTCTAGTGAAGTGCAGCCAGAAGTAATAACTTGGGACTTCTTCCTCTCAGAATCTAAGAAAAAGTATGTGGGTAGTGTATACCTGGAAGAAAGAAGAAGAGAATTCATTAAACTGAGGCAAAGACAGCTGATAGTGGCCGAGTATAAAAAGGAATTTGTCAGACTGAGCCGCTACGGAAGGGAGATAGTCCCTAATGAAGCCGAAAGGTGTAAGAGATTTGAAGAGGGATTAAATGACAACATAAAGATCATGATTACTGCCTTGGGAATTATAGACTTCACCAAGTTAGTGAAAGCTGCAATAAAAGTTGAAAAGGTCAAAATAAGTGAGCAGACTAGAAGGGAGAGACAACAGAAGAGGGGCCTGGGTTAGTATAGCTCATCTCCTGCACCAGGAAAGAAGTTCAAAGGTCCACCTACACAGAGTTCAGGTCAACCTCAAGGTCAGGGTCAGTCTCAGGGGCCCAGGCCATAGTTTACCCCTAGGAGAGGTTAGTCCACACCATCAGTGGGCAACTCTCCAAGGGCAGGGTTCAGGGGACCAGCGCCAGCATCTTCTGCATGTCCACATTGCCTGAAGTAGCATAAGGGGGAGTGTTAGAGAGTGACTGGTGCCTGCTTAAGGTGTGGGTTGACAGAGCATCAATTGAGGAACTGTCAACGCAGAACTACTACAGCTGCTCCAACACAAGCAGATAGACCTGCTCCTGCACCATAAAGGGGTAGGAAATATGGCAAATCTGAGGTAGTGGGACCATCATAGAGGCCTGCATCTAAGCCAGCAGAGAGGCCTGAGGGCAAAGCACCTGCCAAAGCCTATGCCATAAGAGCTCAGGAGGAGCAAGATGCCCCGGACATCATCAGGGGTACGTGCTCCCTCTACAATATATCTGTGCATGCATTGGTGGATCCAAGATCCACACATTCATACATCTGCATCAACCTACCCGTAAAAAAGGGGATACTAGTAGGGGAGAGTGACCAAGACATTCTGGTCACTAATCCATTGGACCACAGTGTATTGGTGAACAAAGTGTATAAGGGTTGCCTGTTAAGGGTTCAGGGGTATAAATTCTTGGCAGACCTAATTGAGTTACCTTTCTATGAGTTTGACATGATTTTGGGAATGGACTAGTTGTCACGTTATCAGGCAATGGTTGATTGTAAATTGAAGATAATTTCTTTGAAAACTCCTGAGGGTAATGAGATCACAATTGTGGGGGAAAGGACAGATTTCTTGTCCAATGTCATCTCAGCCACAGTTGCAAGAAAATTGATGAGAAAAGGTTGTGAATCCTACTTAGCGCATGTGGTGGATACTAGGCAGGCTAAACCAAATTTGTGTGACATACCCATAGTAAGAGACTTCCCAGATCTGTTTCCTGAAGAATTGCCTGGCTTGCCACCAGAAAGGGAAGTCGAATTTGTTATTGAGATACTGCCGGGTACAACACCAATCTCTATTGCTCCTTATAGGATGGCACCCACAGAATTGAAAGAACTGAAAATCTAGTTACAGGAGTTACTGGATAAGAGATTCATATGCCCCAGTGTGTCACCATGGGGAGCTCCAGTGTTGTTTGTAAAGAAGAAGGATGAGACTTTAAGGTTATGCATCCATTATCGGCAATTGAATAAAGTGACTGTGAAGAACAAATATCCGTTGCCTAGAATTGACGATCTGTTTGATCAGTTGAAGGGAGCAGGAGTATTTTCCAAAATTGATCTCAGATCAGGGTATCATTAGTTGAGGGTGAAGGATGCAGATGTGCCAAAGACTGCATTCAGGAGCTAGTATGGGCATTATGAGTTTCTGGTGATGCCCTTTGGCCTAACAAATGCACCAGCAGCATTCATGGAACTTATGAACCGTATCTTCCATCCATACATAGATCGGTTCATAGTAGTCTTTATTGATGATATTTTGGTGTATTCCAAGACTAGTGAAGAACATGATGAGCAATTGAGGATTGTTCTACAAACCCTGAGAGAAAAGAAGCTGTATGCTAAGTTGTCCAAGTGTGACTTTTGGTTGAATGAGATTGCATTCCTTGGACACATAGTGTCAGCTGATGGGATTAGAGTGGATCCCAAGAAGTAGTGATGGAATGGAAGCCTCCTAGGAATACAACTAATGTCAGAAGTTTCTTGGGGCTAGTTGGGTATTCCAGAAGATTTGTGAAGGGATTTTCTTTAATAGCTGCTCCAATGACCAAGTTGTTACATAAGAATGTCAGATTTGACTGGAATGACAAGTGTCAGGCTAGTTTCGAGAAGTTGAAGGCTATGTTGACAGAGGCACCAGTGTTAACATAGCCAGTGTCGGGAAAGGACTTTGTGGTCTACAGTGATGCCTCTCATTATGGGTTAGGGTGTGTATTGATGCAAGAGGGAAAGGTGGTCACTTATGCTTCCAGGTAGCTAAGGCCACATGAATAGAATTACCCTACCCATGATCTAGAACTTATAACAATTATCTTCGCATTAAAGATATGGAGGCATTACTTGTATGGTGAAAAGTATTACATTTACACAGACCTCAAAAGCCTAAAATACTTTCCAACCCAGAAGGAGCTCAACCTTAAGGATTGAGTTCCTGAAGGACTATGATTGTGTGATTGACTACCATCCTGGGAAGAGTTGTAACACCCTCCTTGTAGCAACTTCGTACATTCTACTGTTTCAGTGACTAGTGTGGGTTTGGATAGCTAGAACGTATGGAAAAATATTTAAACTAAAGTGAGGAACCATAATTAACTCAAATATTAATAAGAAAAATTTAGGAAAAATTTTAAAAATAAAATACAACCAAGTTAAATGAGTCGGTGCCTTAGCGATGGGTAACCTAGTGGGAAGTTGCGGTTCTTGCAACTAAGAGCCCTAGACCAGAGGAAAAATTCATAAAATAATTTTTGGGACTCCAGAGATGTAAGACCCCCATTTGCATAGCCTGGTATATTTCACTGTTCCGGTGACCGGTGTCGGTCCGGACAATTAAGGGGATTAGAACCATACTTAAGACAACTAAATAAGCCATAAACACAAATAATTAGTAATTGCCAATTAGTTAAGTATAAATAAGAAAAACAGAACATAAGAAGTTAAACGAGCCGAGAGTCACAACGATGGGTGACCGTCTTGGGAATGACTGCGAAGTCATTTTAAACTCAAATTTCGAATCGTAAAAAGTGACGTTGTGGTCCTTAGGACCCTCATGAACACAGTGGAAAAGAGAAAATCACGAAAAAGAACTGTTAAGCCAGTCAAATAATTAGGTCAGGATGCCGGAAGAAATATTGGATTATTTACAAATCGGGATGAACCGGCGAGGGGCAATTTGGTCAATTGACCCCGAGAGCTGACTCCTGACCTAACTGTCAAATAAAAATAGAGAAAAGAAAATTTTGGAATCGAGAATTAAATTAAAGAACTAATAGAAAAAAATAAATAGAAAAAAAAAGATAGAAAAGTCAAAGGTGATGACATCATGAATGATGTCATATAAGATTAATTAACTTATTTTATTTATTTGGGATTTTTGGTCTTCAAAAGGGATAAGATTAAAAAAAAAAAAAAGAAAAACAAAAATTTTTTTAGCTTCCTTCTTCCTTGTTGTGCCGCCCCACCTTCTCCCTCTCTTCTCCATGAAAGTTTCTTCCAT
Organism: Hevea brasiliensis; assembly: GCF_030052815.1. Taxonomy (NCBI): domain Eukaryota; kingdom Viridiplantae; phylum Streptophyta; class Magnoliopsida; order Malpighiales; family Euphorbiaceae; genus Hevea; species Hevea brasiliensis. The sequence goes on from NC_079499.1 coordinate 55,177,933, forward strand.
TAAGCTTACACCTAAGCTTAATTTGCTCCACTTAATCTTTATAAATCCCCTAAAAACCTTGTTAGAACTTGCAATCTCAACTTAAGCACAAGGATTACAAGAAGAAAGAGGAGTTAAAGATAGGGTTTGGAGGATTTAAGAAAGGTTAGTGTGCTAACTTTCAATTTTCTACTTCAAATGCATGTTTAGGTATTTAAGTGAGCTTAGAACTTGATTAAATGAAACAAATATGGGGAAGGACCATTGCTAAAATTTCATCCAGCTTAGAGGGAGTATGATTTTGTATGGCTTGAGGGTTTTGAATGAGTTTAGGAACCTTACTTAGTTGATTGATTAGCATTAAAACCATTAGATGTAGTTAATTGCATGAAATGTACGAGTTAGGGTTTGAATGCTAGGGTTTGTGAACCAAATTTTGGAGAAATGCTTAAATGATGACTTTGGTCTATTGTGAGATGAAAAATGGTCAATAATGACCAAAAGAGATGTGTGGAAATTGTGAAAATGAAAACCAAATTCGTAGGTCCAATGGTCATGTTGCTGGCAGCATGACCAAACCAACTTTGAAGGACCAAAACGGAAATTTTACAAGTCTAATTGATATACCACCAATTAGCGATGAAAATAGACATAAAATAGCACAATTTTCATTGATGAACCATGGCAAAAAACTGACTAAAACTGGGTGAACCAATTGACCAAAGTTGAGTAAGAGCAGTCTGCCACTGCACAAACTGACCAAATGAGCAGTAACTGTTCATTTGGTCATAACTCGAGCTAGGAAGGTCAAATTGACCTGAAATTTTACCAGCAATTAGATAAGATATAGACCTAAAACTTTCATGAAGAACAACTGTTCATTTGGTCATAACTCGAGCTAGGAAGGTCAAATTGACCTGAAATTTTACCAACAATTAGATAAGATATAGACCTAAAACTTTCATGAAGAACACCATCCCAAATTATGCCATTAACCTAGTCAAATTATTGAGCAAAGTGGAGTTACTGTACCTGCGATTCTGCAGAATTGCCATTGAGCAGTAAAGTTCCAAATGGTTATAACTCTCTCTAGAAAACTCCGATTTAGGAGATTCTTAAACCGATGGAAGCCTAAGACATAGTAGAACATTTTATATGGAGAACGTTAGACCAAATTATGAACTTAACTTGATCAAATTACTGAACAAACTTGGATAAAAAATCTGCCAGAACCAAATTCTCAGCATGAACAGTGCACGTAAACAGTAATTGTATTTTGGCCATAACTTGAGCTACAAAACTCCGATTGGGGTGATCCAAAAATGAGAATACACTTAAGACAATAAGGAACATTTTCTATGAAGGAAGTTTTGGCAAATTCCAACAGTAGATTGACCAATGAAACTGTGCAACTTCGGAGCTCCAAAACCGAAAATTGGCAATTTTGCCAAAATGACTTAAGCTTTGAGAAAATGACCAAAACCAACAAGTTTAATGGCCAAAATATGGTATGTGGGTGAAGTTGGAGTTCCAATACCTATTAAGCTTAAAAAGTCAACAATTTGACTTGAATAGTGTAGTGAATAGTAACCCGAAACACAAAATTTCAAGAACATCGAATTTAGCATGTTAGAGCTAGGTAAAAGTGAAGTTAAATTTATTATTGGATTTATGCTAAGTTATGGTACTGAAACACTGTGAAATTGTGTGTTTCCGTGGAAAAGAATATCGGGACAGAACCTGAGGAGTCGAGTCAAGGCCAACAGGCGACTCGTTTGAGGTTTGTGCACAACTAACACTTTTGTTACTTTTCAATTCCAAATTGATTTGAAATAAATTTATTGTATGATTTATGATTTTGTTGTCTTGAGAATTTTAACTTATTGAATGAAATTGTATAATTTGAATATAAATTTTCTTATGCATTTAAGGATTTATTGCATTGTTTTGAGGATTGTAAATTTTAAGTTTGATGTGTTGCCAACCTTGAGCATGAATTTATGATGATTAAATATGTTGATTTGTAAATACTTTATAAATAAAAATTGTTTTGAATATGATTTGAAACCACAGTTGACATGACAAAATATGTTGTGAATTCTCATTAGCTTGTCTAGTGAGATAACTCCTCCACTTGATGGGGCGAGTTTCTTCCTCTCTGGCTTGCGGTTGGGAATGATGTGAATGAGTACTCATATATACTAGCTAGTCTTTGTTTCTCCCTTTTAGCCTCGGTTATTGGGATTATGTGAAATGTCGTGGTGTACAACACGGCATCTATTCGAATTTTGGGTCATGGGTTTGACTGTGTGTATTGTTGGCAACGCCCTTTAAATTATGCATAATTTGATAAATTGTGATTGAAATAAATAATTTGTTAATGATTCAAAAATTTTTGCATTGTCTCGAAATTTAAAAGAAATGTAAATAAATAGTTAATATTTGATCAAAATGTTATTCGAATGAATAATTTGCATGAATGAAAATGTTGATTTCTGAAGGTCATGGATTTTGAAGAATTTAGAAATTTTAAAATTCTATTTGTTATGAATTGTCAAGCATAAATTGTATTAAGTTTTAAATTATTAGTTTGTGCACCACTGAGTTCACTACTCAGGGATAGCTTGTCATCTTTGTCATGATATAGAGACTAGAGGAAGCGTGATTGAGTCTGAGGACAGGGGAGCTACCTACTAGAAGTTATCGGGTATAATTTATACCCTGACTGTAAATATTCATTTTGATGTATATATTGCACGTAATTGTATGGACATGTAAAATCGGTCTTGAGCAGCTTGTATAAAGTTTGTATAAAGTTGTAATAAATTTTAGTTGGATTTTCTTAATGAAAACTTCTTGTAATGATGTATCTAAATTGTTTTGTTTCTAAGGAAATATGGATGATATTGATTGACAGTATTTTGAGAATTATTGAACTTGTGAATTTGAGAAATTGGTTAAGATTGAGTATGAATTTGAAGCAGTGGTTAGAAAATTATTGGAAGTGCTTTTATTTCAGGTATTTGAAGAACTGGCTTCCCAAAATACAGACAGAACTCTGTCAAAATTTTTATAAAATTTGCTAAAAAAGAAAATGAGCCAAAAGTTTTAACTAGTTTTTAATTTCAATTAAATGTTTTAAGTACTTATTAGAAAATGCTCACCACTTATCAAAAGTAAGAAAATTGTTTTAAAATCCCTTGTAGGGTACTTAATGAGTTATCGGTAGGTGAAGTTCGGTAGTTCATTAGGTATTCTATGGGATCATGTTATACCTTACAGAGGGGTAGGGTGTGACATATTTTAGTGGTATCAGAGCAAAATTTTTTGAAGTATGTTTTAACTTGAGAATTTGTGTCTTTCCTTGTTAAGTACAACTGCTCAATGTCCATATTTGTTGCATACAGTGCATTACATCATAAATATGAACTAACAGGGAGAAATCTCCTTGTGTTGGGTGTACAGGAAAAAAAAAATTTTCTATGAATAGATATGGACAAGAGCGATAAATTAGTAGAGCAATCTGATACAGCTAACGTACAAAGAGAAACTCCAGTTTCACAGAGCGTTGGAGGTCCAACTGTATCAGTCCCTCCCATACAAATTACTGCACAAACGGCCCAGCAGATGGCCATGTTTTTTCAGCAAATGGCTGATAATCTATCAGCCCAGGTCCATGTACAAACCCAACCCCCTCAAGAGCATAATGAAAACGAGAAAAGTGAGAAACCCATCGGTCAAAGTTCGAGTAGTAATTTGGGAAAGAGAAAAGATTTTGAGGGACCCCGAACTCCTAAGTATGACAGAGGTGGACCTTCAGGGCGGAAGCAATCAAGAACCATTCGTCAAAGAACCAGAAGTTCCTACCCTACCCGTTTCTGTGATGTTTGTGGGAAATTACACGGAGGTATATGCCATAGGGTCACTGGAGCCTACTTCAATTGTGGTGGAATTGGACATTTCGCCCTATATTGTACTAGCACATGTCGAGTTATGCCACATACTACACCAAAGGAATCAGTCCAAGGTTCTGATTTTAGAGGCTCATTAATAGTCAGTAGACACTTCTGGTAATCCTCGTACAATGGACCAACCCGAGCAGAGGAATACACTAGAAAGAGGGAAAGCCATGCATCGAGGGGAAGAAGCAGAGACTTCAAATGTAGTTGCCGGTATGTTCTTAACTTGTGAAAGGAAGAATTATGTACTATTTGATTCCGGCTCTACTTGTTTATATGCTAATGCTAAAATTATATGTTCAACTGCTATTCCCTTGCATGGAGATAAATTTTAATATGTTAGTAATTAGTCTTTTAGGATAAGAATTGCGATAATAAGCATGATTGGAATTAATTTTGGAAAAGTTTCTAGTGAGAGACATCTCCTAAAGTATGATAAATTATAAAGTAAATTAGTAAGCCTAATTAGGTAAGGCAAGAGGACCTAAAAGTAAGTTGTAGAAATATATATGCCCTAAATGGAAGTAAAGGTATTACTGTTGATAGATGTTAGTAAGTACCATAATCAAAATAAATTTAAGATATTAGTGGATTTGAAAAAAATAAGAAATAGGGAAGTTTGCTCTATTGGGATGTATCGTAGTAACTATGCAATGTTCTTGATGTTTGTCTTTGTAGATTCTGATATTGACTTGAGATTTATTGTGTAGAGCTACGTACTACCCAATAGTACATAAGGATAAGAATAGTTATAAATGATTTTCGCTCTGGTACAAATATACCAGAATAGAGTTTTATTACTAGGACTAAGTTTGAAAATCCTAATTCGGGATTTAAAACTCTACAATTAGAATATCAAAATATCATGGTTGCAAGGTAGTGAGAGTTAAAAACTCCGTTACCTAGAGCAATTCTGAGACATCAAAAATTGTTATGGGACTAGAGATTTTAGCATGGTAAAAATTTAAAAATAACACCTATAGGGCTAAGTCATCCAGTCTCCGATATGGGATTTATAGTTGTTCTGGTATTGCAATGGATCTTTTGCTCAAAGTTTAGTAAGGAACAGTATTCTATTTGTGTAACGGTAAGAAACAAAATATAATTTTGTTTCCCTAGAAGAGACAGGATGCTATGGATGACCATTATAACTTATAAAACAGTTAAGAAATGATATTCTACTAATATCAGTAATTCGATAAGAACTAGTTGGCCAGGTATTCTTTAGGAAGAGCACAATTTTATTGTGCGGATTATAAGGATTAGATTAGAATTCAAGTGGAACTTTTGAATAGCATGGGAAACAGGAGAGTCCGGTAGACTTCCTTTTTAAGATTAAAGAATTGTTTATGGTTAAAAAGTAAAAAGGTAATGATCACAAACCAGCGAAAAATAAGCTATAGAATATTGATAGATAAAAGAGTTGTGGAAGTAAAAATTAGAATAGTTAGTGCAAATGTAATAAAGAAACATTATGAATATTAGTTAAAATATTGACTAAAATGGTCAGAGGACCAAATCAAGTAATATTAAAGTATAGTGGATTTATTAGGGACGATAAGAGGTACTAAATTACGACTCGACAGCCAAGTTAAGGAAGAAGATAAGATTGAGGAATAAAATAATTAAAGTTAAGTTGTGGAATGAAAGAAGGAAATAAATAAAACATTAAGAAATGAGAAAAATACTAGATGAGGAATTGCCACTAAGGTAAACAACTTACTTAAAATGCGTAACGATATCTCGAACTATTTTATCAAGAAGGAAATAAGTTAAACAAAAGCAAACAAGATAGTGCAAATGAAGGAACGGAAGAGTGAAAAACATAAGTTTATACCATTGAATTCAAAAATTTTTCACCTAGGGTCACATGCACCATGCAAGATTTATTTTTATCTATTTGATTTCAATGATAAACAACATATTAAAACTCTTTTAATATGTTTTTGGATCTGTATTTGCCATTTAAGATTTTAAAATTAATCAGATTAATTTTAGAACCCTAAATTAAATCAATAACGATTACACTAACCTCTTGATGTCTTTGCGGTATGTCTGCTTTTTTTGGTCGTCTGGACAAGAACACCTATGGCAGCCCTTGAACAGCTTCTAAAGCCTTTTCTATTAATTAGAAATTCAAGTTCAAACAATTTCTAGTGTTCTTAATTCAATAGATTGATGGCTAATCTCTTTGAATTGATGAGAGATGAAGAGAAATAGCTGGAGAGGCTCAAAGTGGCGTGACAATTGAGAGGAGAGGCTGCTGGTTATGTTTTCTTTTCATAACCACACTTAAATAGCTAGGTTAACACATTAAACCCTAGCCACATGTCACCTTTTGATTAGCTCTAGGTTTAAGTGACCCAATCACATTATGCCAAGTGTCAAACCTATATTTAATCTTGATTTTAATCATCTTACATGATTAAAAACATTTGGCAAGCTTATGTGTAATCCCATGTGTCACCATCTCATGGTGCCACGTGTCACACCGTGAAATGACCAAAATGTTAATTTTGAGTTCTTAACCCAAAATAATTATTTTCTTCTTCTAATTAATTTATATCAAATATAAATTAATTAATTAATCTCTATTAATTAATTTCTCATCAATTAAATTCATATTTAAACACTTTAAATATAAATTTAATTTATATTACACATCCAATAATCTAGATTTGGTTTCAAGTCATGCTAGGACTTTGCAATTTAATTAATCTATTTAATTAATCAATTAAACTCTTTAATTAATTAATTAAATCATATTTAAATAGGTGATATCTTGTGTATGTGTGTGACTTACTAGGCTCATCACTAATTGGCAATGAGACATGATATCAACTCTTAATATCATCTTCTTACCATAAATGATTTCTCTAAATCATTTTATGAACCTCATAGACCATGGTTAACACCTAGCATAGCATGCCATGGCCACCCAATTAGTAATAAGATTTACCTTAAATGAACCTATAATCATATGTTACCATGCACTAGAATCTCTGTACTGCTAAATCCCAACTCAAGTCGAGTCATGGTTTATGTCAAACTCCATTTGCTATGAATATTATGTTCTCTTTTAATTTGATTAAAAGATTTTTCTCATCGAAACTCTTTTACGAATAAATCTATGAACTTGAAACATCAAGAACAATTAAATGAACATAGGATTTTATCTCTATTTACTTAGATTCCATCTTGATCAACACCTACCTCCATATATAACTAACACATGCCCATATACCCATACATAGTACAAGTATGAAAGCAAAATCAAACTCAAACTACCTATATACAAGATAAGCGCACTGTGTATCTCAGTCTAAAGATTATATGATATGATTTATGACAAAACATTATCATTTATAAGTGCCTATCATGTTTGTTATATGGCATGAGACTCACCATTCCATCTTATTTATATCTCATATAAATAACTTGGGAACAAACATGAATACAATCTTTGATAAGTCATGTCCTTATTATGAAGTATCCTCGATTGTGAACCTATTTATGATACTTTGTGCTAGAAATATTGTCACTCATATTCTTAACAACTTAAGAATAATATTTCTAACAAAATATCAATGGACCTTTTCTATTACACATAAATATATTATAAAGTGGAAATGCCTTTTATTAATAAAATATGTACAAGATACATACTAAATGATATGCTCTAGGGCATACTACTAACAATCTCCCACTAGCACTAGAGCCATTCATTACAATACCTTAGACCCATCTTCTCAAGATGTCGGTCTAATAAATTGTGACAAAAGCTTAGTGAATGGATCACCTGGATTTTTCGTGATGTTATGTGTTTGGATTTTGGGTGAGACCTTAGTTCCTTAGCACAGCTAGCCCATTATTGTCACGGTGGTATCGCTAACTCAATGGAAGGAACTACCGTAAGTTCACACGAACTTCTTTATCCAAACAGCTTTCTTTGCGACATCGATGTGACAATATACTCGACCTCGAGTGGAATCTGCTTTGGAACTCTTCCAACCGATGCACCTCTATTACAAATGAACACATATCCGGAGGTAGACTTTCTATCATCGATATATGATTGGAAATCGAAATCGTATAACCATCCAATTGCAAGTCTCCACCTCCATAAATCAAGAATAAATGATATTCTTGGCACATCATGTTCCAAACCTGGATTGGATTGATACACAACATTGCATACATTAAACTTCCATCTTATCTCTTTCTTGGTGTCTTTGGAGACATCTCTTTAGAAAGGTGGATACCATGTCTCACTGGTAACAATCCTCTCTTGGAATCAAGCATGTTAAACCTCTTTAACACCTTTTCCAAGTATAGACTTTGGGATAAACCAATTATTCCTAAGTCTTTCATGGAGAATGTATTTGACAACCATACCTTTATAGTCGTCAACATACCTGTATCATTACCTATCAACAGTATGTCATCCACATATAAGACAAGGAAAGTGATAGCACTGTCACTAACCTTCTTATATACACATGGTTCATCCTCATTTTTGATAAAACCAAATATTTAATGGCTTCATCAAAACGGATGTTCCAACTTGTTTCAACCCATAAATGGATCGCTTTAGCTTGCATACCTTGGAACCATCTTGGGATTCAAATCCCTAGGTTGTTCCATGAAAATGTTTTCTTCAATGTATCCATTGAGTTGACATCCATCCGCCAAATCTCATAATCATAGTATGCAGTATTGCTAATAAAATCCTAATTGATTTAAGCATGGCAACAGCGAAAGTCTCCTCATAGTCTATTCCTTGCCTTTTATAGGTCTCTACCTTTCCATACCAATTTTCTTCTTGAAAACCCATTTGTTCCCTATAGGTATAATACCAGATCCCAAACTTGATTCTTATACATGGAATCAATCTTTCATAGCATCAATCCATTTTGAAGAGTCTATATTTCTTCATAGATAAGTGGATCATCTCCATGATCTACTTCTTCATGAGTAGACAACTCTTGTTCTTCTTCATGAAGAAAACCATATCTCACCGGTGGGTGAGATAGATGTTTCATCAATAGGTATAGGTTGACTAGATGGATCTATATCCATCGATCACATGGTTGGGTAATTCTCCAATTCTAACTCTATTTGCCTTCCTTTGCCTCCAAATGTGGCATCTCTACTTATTACAACCTTTTGTGAAGTAGGCAAATAAAAATAATATCCAAAACTATCTTTTGGATATCCAATAAATCGACCTTTTACCGATGGTCTCCAATTTATCCAAATCTTAACATGCTTAAGACTTGGTTTTCTTCCATGCCATATCTCATAAGGTGTGGAAGAAACGATTTTGATGGAATAAGGAGATTGGCATATCGGTATAGCTCATCATACTATACACCATTCAGTGTGGCGTTCTGAAGAGTCATTGAGAAACAATGCCATGCTCTCTCAAGTATTCATCAAATTCGAGACTCAAATATTCACCTTTGATTTTCTACTTCAGATTTAAATTCTTTGAACTTTTCAAAGGATTCATGTTTGTATTTCATCAAATACAAATACCTAAATCTTGATTTATCATTAGTAAAGGTAATAAAATAATGAAAACCCCATCTAGCTATTTCTTTAAATAGACCACATACATCACTATGTATTAGTTCCAAAATATTTTCAATGAGGATAGAATCCCCATTTTCTCCAATTTTGCAATCCTATCTTCTGCAACATGACATAACCTTAAGTGCCAAATATATTTTGAACTTGAGTTGGTTTTCATCACGGCATTGTATTCATTTAGATCACCTGCATTCAATTTGTGTTTGTCATTATTATCCAAATAATAAAGACCATCATTCATATAACTCGAACCAACATATTTATTTCCAAAATAAATATTGCAAACATCATCTCTGAAACTGAATTCATAGCCATTTCTAGTCAAACTAGATATAGAAATGATGTTCTTAAAAGCAACATATAAAATATTATCCAAACACAAAACATGTCCAAACATGTAAAAGATTTAGATCCTATGGCTAAAGCTTCAACAGTTGAGCCATTACTCTAATATCTTGAGAACGCAAGTCGCCATCGCTGCTAGTTTTCCGCATATCATTAGAAATGTGAGAACTGGCACCATCTAAAACCCAAGTGTAGATGAACTATGAGTATCATCGAATCTAAATAACAAGATATGGACATACCTTCCGAAGGTGTATCCTTCTTGTCCTTCAAGAAGCAAGATACTCTGGCGGCCTTTTCCAAGGCCCATCCTTTTGGCAATGGAAACACTTTTCTTATTGCTCTTCTTCTTGTTGGACTTTCCAGCGAAGAAGATGCTCTTTTCCTTTATTGCTCAGCATATTCTTTTGGGCAATAACATGGAAATTTGTAGGATCAAATCGAAATCCATGTTGAAGTCAAGATGTACCAACCGCTCATCGGGCGAATCATCTTGTGGACATGATGAATAGCCGTCTAGATATCTCATACCTAGCATTCTCTTTGTGCTCACCATACAACTCTTGTAGGTGAAGGAGGATCTCACTCGCACTGCATGCTCTCATGTTGCTGTGTGAACTCATTACTCATCTCATATCATGCTCCTTCCACTTGTCCAAAGTTTCATGTTCCTCTACATTTGAATCTAGAACATATCCTATATGTTCTTCAAATTTCTTAGCCAATCGAGATTTAGGGTCCTCACTTGTTGATATTGGATGGTGGTGGTTGTTTTGTGCTCATTTTTATCGAGAAATTAATCGCAGAAAATAACCAGATTAATTAGTAAATGTATCATGTAATTAACCAAAATGATTATAAGTAGAAAACAATCCTAGTTGGATGGATTTCATCCATTATTGGAATTACAATAAACTATAAGTGAGCAACTATCCATTATTGACTTATCTTGCATTAGTTAAGTTGATCCCATTGAGCCGCAATTATGCAAATAATTTTAATGTCAAACCATTTACATATTTATTATTCTTAAGAAAATCTCTTAAATTAATTGCATCTCATGCAACTATTTAAAATTTCTTAAAATAATTGATGTTATAATTACTTTAATTATACCATTTCCAACTTAATCATTTGTTTGGAAGATTTTATAGCCATCCTAATTACTATTAAGGTCTCACTTTGCACATTATCCATTTAGCATGCATATATCATATAATTGCATACATTCCCATACATTTCATGCATTCATGGATGCATTTCATTCATTCATTTTACAAGAGTTCATAATCAACACTTGATCTTGAATTCCTCCCACTGTCCCAAGAACTTAAATAAATGAAATTACAACCCAAAATTATTACAAACTTAATAATACATGCCCAAAATAAATTAAAATAAAATAATTTACAATCATGATCATCCATCATGCATATCACTATTTAACAATTAAATAAAACATACATACTTATATTAAATTGAATATCTCATATTCAACTTAAAAATCAGATTTGAATATGATTCAAATAAATTTAAAAATTCAGATTTGAATCTCATTCAAACAAATTTAAAAATTCAGATTTGAATCACATTCTTTGAATCACATTCAAATATTTTTAAAAATCAGATTTGAATCACATTCAAATATTTTTTAAAAATCAGATCTAAAATCAGATTTAAATATGATTCAAACAACTTTAAAAATTCAGATTTGAATCACATTCAAACAACTTTTAAAATTTTGAATCACATTCAAACATTTTTTAAAATTCTGAATTGAATCATAATTTAATTGTGTGATTAAAACAACTAATTAAACACTTTAATTAGTCCATGCAAGATTTATTTTTATCTATTTGATTTCAATGATAAACAACATATTAAAACTCTTTTAATATGTTAAGATTTTAAAATTAATCAGATTAATTTTAGAACCCTAAATTAAATCGATGTGCCGCAAGCGTGTCTGCGCTTTCGTTCGCCTTCGTGACAGATGTTTCTATTAATTAGAAATTCAAGTTCTGCTTTTTAAGCGATTAGAGATGTAAACGGGTCAAACCTATATTTAATCTTGATTTTAATCATCTTAAAACATTTGGCAAGCTTATGTCTAATTAATTTATATCAAATATAAATTAATTAATTAAATCAATTAAATTCATATTTAAACACTTTAAATATAAATTTAATTTATATTATTGCAAACCAAATCTATTTAATTAATCAATTAAACTCTTTAATTAATTAATTAAATCATATTTAAATAGGTGATATCTTGTGTATGTGTGTGACTTACTAGGCTCATCACTAATTGGCAATGAGACATGATATCAACTCTTAATATCATAATCTATCTGTCTGGCGGGGAACTTGAAACATCAAGAACAATTAAATGAAATATACAAGATAACTGTGCTATCTCAGTCTAAAGATTATATTGTTATATGGCATGAGACTCACCATTCCATCTTATTTATATCTAATAATATTTCTAACAAAATATCAATGGACCTTTTCTATTACACATAAATATATTATTTATTAATAAAATATGTACAAGATACATACTAAATGATATGCTCTAGGGCATACTACTAACAGCAAAATGACACATAGGCCTTGGTCATAAATGGAGATAGTAAGATAATGGTTATGGACCTATGGCCAAGAAAGAGATAAGCAGTTCATATATGACCAATAAGGTCATTTAAGAAAAAAGACTATAAAGGAAAATAATTATTAAAACAATAACAAGAAGAGACTAAAATATTCTAAACTAAACTGAAGGTTGTATTAAATAATCAAGAGATTTGATAAGAAAAGAGTAAAACTAAGTTCTCACCCATAGGATCATACGAGGTCCTAGAAAGAGTGGATCCACTAGCACACAGATTTGTTTACCTCTAAAATTGAAATGAATTTGAATCTAACTTATGATAGAAGCTCATAAGAAATTTGGCACACGAGGTGAACAATCGATGAGTAAATAGTATTGGTTAAAGTGCTAAGGAACCATCATTCAGGCCAGGAAGCTACTCGGAAGCATGAATAGGATATGAGGAGACAGCACCCACAACTGTTCAGAGACTGATACCAGGTAAAATTTCGAGGACGAAATTATTTTAAGTGGGGGAGAATTGGAACACCCCCATTTGCATAGCCTGGTATATTTCACTGTTCCGGTGATCAGTGTCGGTCCGGACAATTAAGGGGATTAGAATCATACTTAAGACAACTAAATAAGCCATAAACACAAATAATTAGTAATTGCCAATTAGTTAAGTATAAATAAGAAAAACAGAACATAAGAAGTTAAACGAGCCGAGAGTCACAACGATGGGTGACCGTCTTGGGAATGACTGCGAAGTCATTTTAAACTCAAATTTCGAACCGTAAAAAGTGACGCTGCGGTCCTTAGGACCCTCATGAACACAGTGGAAAAGAGAAAATCACGAAAAAGAACTGTTAAGCCATTCAAATAATTAGGTCAGGATGCCAGAAGAAATATTGGATTATTTACAAACCGGGGTGAACCGGCGAGGGGCAATTTGGTCAATTGACCCCGAGAGCTGACTCCTGACCTAACTGTCAAATAAAAGCAGAGAAAAGAAAATTTCGGAATCGAGAATTAAATTAAAGAACTAATAGAAAAAAAATAAATAGAAAAAAAAAAGAAGTTAGAAAAGTCAAAGGTGATGACATCATGAATGATGTCATCACCATGATGTCATAAAAGATTAATTAACTTATTTTATTTATTTGGGATTTTTGGTCTTCAAAAGGGATAAGATTAAAAAAAAAAAAAAAAAACAAAACAAAAATTTTTTTAGCTTCCTTCTTCCTTGTTGTGCCGCCCCACCTTCTCCCTCTCTTCTCCATGAAAGTTTCTTCCATTAAGCTTACACTTAAGCTTAATTTGCTCCACTTAATCTTTATAAATCCCCTAAAAACCTTGTTAGAACTTGCAATATCAACTTAAACACAAGGATTACAAGAAGAAAGAGGAGTTAAAGATAGGGTTTGGAGGATTTAAGAAAGGTTAGTGTGCTAACTTTCAATTTTCTACTTCAAATGCATGTTTAGGTATTTAAGTGAGCTTAGAACTTGATTAAATGAAACAAATATGGGGAAGGACCATTGCTGAAATTTCGTCCAGCTTAGAGGGAGTATGATTTTGTATGGCTTGAGGGTTTTGAATGAGTTTAGGAACCTTACTTAGTTGATTGATTAGCATTAAAACCATTAGATGTAGTTAATTGCATGAAATGTATGAGTTAGGGTTTGAATGCTAGGGTTTGTGAACCAAATTTTGGAGAAATGCTTAAATGATGACTTTGGTCTATTGTGAGATGAAAAATGGTCAATAATGACCAAAAGAGATGTGTGGAAATTGTGAAAATGAAAACCAAATTCGTAGGCCCAATGGTCATGTTGCTGGCAGCATGACCAAACCAACTTTGAAGGACCAAAACGGAAATTTTACAAGTCTAATTGATATACCACCAATTAGCGATGAAAATAGACATAAAATAGCACAATTTTCATTGATGAACCATGGCCAAAAACTGACTAAAAATGGGTGAACCAATTGACCAAAGTTGAGTAAGAGCAGTCTGCCACTGCACAAACTGACCAAATGAACAGTTACTGTTCATTTGGTCATAACTCGAGCTAGGAAGGTCAAATTGATATGAAATTTTACCAGCAATTAGATAAGATATAGATCTAAAACTTTCATGAAGATCACTATCCCAAATTATGCCATTAACCTAGTCAAATTATTGAGCAAAGTGGAGTTACTGTACCTGCGATTCTGCAGAATTGCCATTGAGCAGTAAAGTTCCAATGGCTATAACTCTCTCTAGAAAACTCCGATTTAGGCGATTCTTAAACCGATGGAAACCTAAGACATAGTAGAACATTTCTTATGAAGAAAGTTAGACCAAATTATGAACTTAACTTGACCAAATTACTGAACAAATTTGGATCAAAAACCTGCAAGAACCAAAATCTCAGCATGAACAGTGCACGTAAACAGTAATTGTATTTTGGCCATAACTTGAGCTACAAAACTCTGATTGGGGTGATCCAAAAATGAGAATACATTTAAGACAATAAGGAACATTTTCTATGAAGGAAGTTTTGGCAAATTCCAACAGTAGATTGACCAATGAAACTGTGCAACTTCGGAGCACCAAAACCGAAAATTGGCAATTTTGCCAAAATGACTTAAGCTTTGAGAAAATGATCGAAACCAACAAGTTTAATGGCCAAAATGTGGTGTGTGGGTGAAGTTGGAGTTCCCATACCTATTAAGCCTTAAAAAGTCAACAATTTGACTTGAATAGTGTAGTGAATAGTAACTCGAAACACAATTTCAAGAACATCGAATTTAGCACGTTAGAGCTAGGTAAAAGTGAAGTTAAATTTATTATTGGATTTATGCTAAGTTATGGTACTGAAACACTATGAAATTGTGTGTTTCAGTGGAAAAGAATACCGGGATAAAACCCGAGGAGTCGAGTCAAGGCCAACAGGCGACTCGTTTGAGGTTTGTGCACAACTAACACTTTTGTTACTTTTCAATTCCAAATTGATTTGAAATAAATTTATTGTATAATTTATGATTTTGTTGTGTTGAGAATTTTAACTTATTGAATGAAATTGTATAATTTGAATATAAATTTTCTTATGCATTTAAGGATTTATTGTATTGTTTTGAGGATTGTAAATTTTAAGTTTGATGTGTTGCCAACCTTGAGCATGAATTTATGATGATTAAATATGTTGATTTGTAAATACTTTATAAATAAAAATTGTTTTGAATATGATTTGAAACCACAGTTGACATGACAAAATATGTTGTGATTTCTCATTAGCTCGTCTAGTGAGATAACTCCTCCACTTGATGGGGCGAGTTTCTTCCTCTCTGGCTTGCCAGTTGGGGAATGATATGAATGAGTTTTCATATATACTAGCTAGTCTTTGTTTCTCCCTTTTAGCCTCGGTTATTGGGAGTATGTGAAATGTCGTGGTGTACAACACTGCATCTATTCGAATTTTGGGTCATGGGTTCGACTGTGTGTATTGTTGGCAACGCCCTTTAAATTATGCATAATTTGATAAATTGTGATTAAAATAAATAATTTGTTAATGATTCAAAAATTTTTGCATTGTCTCGGAATTTAAAAGAAATGTAAATAAATAGTTACTATTTGATCAAAATGTTATTCGAATGAATAATTTGCATGAATGAAAATGTTGATTTCTGAAGGTCATGGATTTTGAAGAATTTAGAAATTTAGAAATTCTATTTGTTATGAATTATCAAGCATAAATTGTATTAAGTTTTAAATTATTAGTTTGTGCACCACTGAGTTCACTAATCAGCGATAGCTTGTCATGCTGTCGCAGATATAGAGACTAGAGGAGCAGCAGATTGAGCTGCTGAGGACAGGGGAGCTACCTACTAGAAGTTATCGGGTATAATTTATACCCTGACTGTAAATATTCATTTTGATGTATATATTGCACGTAATTGTATGGACATGTAAAATCGGTCTTGAGCAGCTTGTACAAAGTTTGTATAAAGTTGTAATAAATTTTAGTTGGATTTTCTTAATGAAAACTTCTTGTAATGGTGTATCTAAATTGTTTTGTTTCTAAGGAAATATGGATGATATTGATTGAAAGTATTTTGAGAATTATTGAACTTGTGAATTTGAGAAATTGGTTGAGATTGAATATGAATTTGAAGCAGTGGTTAGAAAATTATTGGAAGTGCTTTTATTTCAGGTATTTGAAGAACTGGTTTCCCAAAATACAGACAGAACTCTGTCAAAATTTTTATAAAATTTGCAGAAAAAGAAAATGAGCCAAAATTTTAACTAGTTTTTAATTTCAATTAAATGTTTTAAGTACTTATTAGAAAATGCTCACCACTTATCAAAAGTAAGAAAATTGTTTTAAAATCCCTTGTAGAGTACTTAATGAGTTATCGGTAGGTGAAGTTCGGTAGTTCATTAGGTATTCTACGGGATCATGTTATACCTTATAGAGGGGTAGGGTGTGACAAGAGAAGGGTCATTGAGGTTCCTATGGCATTAGAATGCCAAGAAAATGCTTAGAAAAAATTTTCAATTAGTACAGATAATTTTAGTCTGTTAAGCCAAACGGAGGGCATTTTGGTCATTTCGCCTTTAGAGGTGATTTTTGGCTGACTTGTCCAGTTAATTAAATAATTATTATGACATAAAATATGAATAAATTTTACTAGAAGTGTAATTAAAAATGGGAAATGAAATAAGAAAACAAAGTAAAAAGAAAATGGAATTAAATTGGATTTATGACATAAGATGACATCATTAAAAAGCTTCCCACCAATTATAAATTGATAAACCAATTAAAATGAGATAAATATAACTAAAATGAAGTAAAAACAAACACAAAATCTGCTACATCTTCTTCATTTTCAGCCGGCTCCCTTCCTCTCTCTTCTCTCACCATTGTTGATCAACATTTCTCACTAAAAATCCTTGATAAACCACCATAAGATTTTAATCTTGCTTCACAAAACCTCTTCCTCACACCTTAAACAACATCTAGCTAGCAAAAAGAAGAAGGAAAAAGGGAGATTTGGGAACTTAGAAGAGAGATCAATTGAGGTTAGTGACCAATCTCCTCCCTTTTTTGTTTAATTCATGTTTAATGCCATGAGATAAGTGGAAATTGTAAGAAAAATAAAATAAAATTTATGTATATTCATCCCTACAATTTTGGCAGCTTAGGGATGGTTAGGGTTTGATAAATTTTCTTCAAGCAAAGGGTTTATGAGCTGCCCTTGACAGGAGATGAGTGATTGAACATTTAAGTGCAAGTGTAAGGCAAGTGTAATGCATAAATGGAACTTGAAAACTTGGACATTTGAACAATATTAGGATTTGCTCTTGTAATAGTTCATTAACCTTGTAATGGTCAATTAGTGGCTATTTGAATGTGTATAATGAGGAAACGAAGTGAGTTGAGACTTGGCATTTGTGTATGGGTGAGCTGCCTTGCCTGACCTGAAGGATTGAGCATGAGTCCAGCAGGTTTGGGCAGTTATAAATGGAATTGTAGAGGTTCAATTGGTGCAAGGCCAATTGGAAATGAAACTAGACACATAATGTCACAACTTTGGTATAGAAATCTTTCCCAGAAAACCAAACCAAGTTCACCTAAAAATTGCTCTAATTCGGGTAACCTGCATTCTACATGGGCAAAATGACCAAATGAACAGTATTTATTCATTTGGTCATAACTCAGTGTAGAAAGGTCCAATTAACTTGCAATTTTACCAACAGAAATCTGAGACATAGACCTACAACTTTCATGAAGAACACAAATCCAAATTCTGACCATAACCTAGTCAAATTGCCAACCAAACTTAGGTTACCAAATCTGGCTGAACCAGTTTTGCCCAGAATTTTGGATTCTGTTCAATTCGGCCTGTTATGGTGTTTAGGCCATAACTTGAGCTACAAAACTCCAATTGGAGTGATTCAGAAAAGGAAATGTAACTAAACAAAATAAGGAACAACTTTCATGAAGACAATTTTGCCAAATTTCTTTTTATAAATAACCAATAGAACAGTAAATATGAGGCTTGAAATCTGAAAATTTTGAATAACTAACACTAAGCTTAGAAATGCTATTGGCAACCAATACCAACAATTTTAGAATGCAAAATGTGGCATGTTGGGAGTATTAGAACTAATGTACCTATTGTCTATGCAAAAGTCAACATTTTAGTTGACTAATGAAATGAATAGTAACACTTAAACTTAAATTTCAAGAATTGTACAATTTAAAAGTGTAACATGCCCTAGTAAATAGGTTTCAGTTAGCTGTACTGCACATGGCATTATGTCATTCTGTGATTTTATGGCTTTTAGCTATTCTGACATTGTGTTGATACTTGGCCTTGTGCCTAATATTATTATAGCTTATTAGCTGTTCTGTTGCACACCAGGAGATGCATATGTGATGATGGTGTGACGGCCCGAGGTACTAGATACTCAGTGCTAGTTTACCCGTTTATCTAGTCTAGTCATCCAGTATAGCTTACTTAGGCAACTAAAAATGAAAGTGAATAAATTTAATAAAATTATGAATATAACAAGTGCAAAATAAATAAGATTACCAATAATGATCAAAAAATTATTTGCATAAGACATCAAGACATGCACTGCATATTTATTTTATGTTATTTCTTTTTATTTTATTATTGGCACCAATAAGCATTATTGCTTAGCACATTGCTTTTTGCCACACGTAGGTTCTGGAGAGACCGACCGAGAGCCTAGTAGACCATAGACTGGGTGAGATCTTCTACAGCTCTGCATAGCGTCCGTGTCACCTCACCGTCATCAGTGCATTGATAGGACACTAGGTTTTATTTTGGTATTTTGTAATTAACTTTTATTTTCTCATGTGTAATTAAGACTTATGTAATGTATTTTAGTATTAATGTAAATTATGAAAATTGTGTTTATGAATGAACAAGCGAATATTTATTTATGTCTTTTATATGAATATCATATGAAATGAATGAATGAGAAATGAGAGTATATTTGAGAAATATTGAGATTTTGTTGATGAAATGGAGTTTGGGATTGATAGAAAATTTTGGAAATATTTTTCACAGGTTCTGAAGAACTGTTTTATCCATTTTTAGCCGACACTTTGCCGGATTTTCTATAAAATTTGCAGAACCTCAAATAAATTATAATTTCAATAAATGACTTAAATGAATGATATTTCATGAATTATACTTCATAACTATGAAAGAAATAAATTAGGAAGAATAAAAATAGTTGAATTAAAATAAGGTATTCCGGTACACTGTGTAACATATCTTACTGGGCTATACAGTAGACATGTAAGGGGGTGTCACAAATATAGATCGAAAAATATATTAAAAGAGTTTTAATATGCTGTTTATCATTGAAATCAAATAGATAAAAATGAATCTTGCATGATGCATGTGACCCTAGATGAAAAATTTTTAAATTCAATGATCTAAACTTATATTTTTCATGCTTCTGCTCCTTCAATTGGTATCAGAGCCACTGTATTTGCCATTTAGATTGTTGATTATATGATTAATTGTGTGATTTGATCATGAGATGATTGTTTTATTGCTGGTTGGACCAACAAAGGTGGCAGCTTGAGGAAGAACACCATGGTGCGCATGGTTTGATCCATTCAACCATGCTCATGGCTGTTTGGGTTTATTTATGGGCTTGGTTCCAAGGCCCATAATGAGGCCCATGACTAATTAAAGTGTTTAATTAGGAGTTTTAATCACACAATTAAATTTTAATTCAAATCTAAATTTTTAAATTTGTTTGAATGTGATTCAAATCTAAATTTTTAAATTTATTTGAATGTGATTCAAATCTGAATTTTTAAATTTGTTTGAATCATATTCAAATCTGGATTTTTAAGTTGAATATGAGATATTCAATTTAATTTAAGTATGTATGTTTTATTTAATTATTAAATTGTGATATACCTGATGGATGATCATGGACTATAAAAAACCAATGTGACTGGATTTATTTCTTTTATGTTTCTTTGGGTTATAAATTAATTAATTTATTTTAATTTATTTTGGACATGTATTATAAAGGTTATAATATTTTTTGGGTTGTAATTTCATTTATTTAGTTCTTATAAATTCACCTTGGTATGCCAAGGATTACTATGTAATTAGATTGCAAGAAGATCAAGGAGGTAAAGAGCATTGGTGGGACCAGTGGGAGGAATTCAAGATAAAGTATTAATTATGTACTCCTTCAGCAACTCTTGTAATATGAATAAATGAAATGCACCTAGGAATGCCCTGATTCAATTCTTGGTGGCTCAGAATTGAATCCCTTAGAAAGTCTATGATCATACCATATTTATTACCCATTAATACATGAGATGTATGGGAATGTATGCAAGTATATGATATATGCATGCTAATTGGATAATGTGCAAAGTGAGACCTTAATAGTAATTAGGACAACCACAAAATCTTCCAAACAAATGATTAAGTTGGAAATGGTATAATTAAAGTAATTATAACATGGGCCTTCCATTGGGGCAATTATTTTAAGAAATTTTAAATTGTTGCATATGATGCAATTAATTTAAGAGATTTTCTTAAGAATAATTGTTAAGCATGAGATGTTGTAAATATGTAAATAGTTTGGTGGCCAATAATGGATGTGCCTGAGGACATTAAAATTATTTGCATGTTTACTGGCTCAATGGGATCCACTTAACTAATACAAGATAAGTCAATAATGGATGTGTCTGAGATTTTGAGCATTAGGGGCTAGGTAAAGGATTGAACGTCACATGAGATGAGATGGGTAAGGAGTTGCTCACTTATAGTTTATTTTAATTCCAATAATGGATGTGCCTGAGGATGATCAATAGGATTATAAGAATTCAATCACCCACTAGAAATCCATCCAACTAGGATTTCTGTTTCTACTTTGGAAGTGTAGGATTCGCTAAGTTAGTGGGAGGACCAATTTGATTAAAAGACCATAATCATTTTGGTTAATTACATGATATATTTACTAATTAATTTGGTTATTTTTTGCAGTTAATTTTCTGATAACAATGAGCAACCACACATCCAATATCTTACAGATGAACTTAAATGTAGCAGTTGAGTAATCTCTCTGATCAAGAAAAAGGTGAAACTTGTCACAGACCTTGAATATATAAGAGATGTATTATAAACTCGATGTTCAAGTCATATCAAATACTCAGAAGATGACTTTTAGTTGAAGTGGAAGGCATGATGTCTGAGTCAAGTATTACATACTTACTTCTATGAGTAATAGGGATTCTGACTGACACAGAGAATATACAGTCAGGTAGGATATATTTACCTACAAGGTTGTATGGTGAGCACAGTAGAATACTAAGTGTCAGTCATCTGTAATTTTGACATTGTGAGGATCTCGAGAGACAGAATGTTGGGATCATGTCTAGATGATTCATGTTGACAACTAAAACATCTTGACTTGCCTTGGACTTTGGTACAAGCCAGTTTGATCCTTGAGTCCTTTCTACGAGTCATTTGGAATTTTCAACAATTCCATGTGATTAACAGAATGCACCTTGCTAGTTTTACTCAACATATTAGTTTAATACCCAAAAAGAATATGTGAGCAATAAAAAGGAAAAGTAACTTTGATTGCATCTTATGCTGCTTGAATATCCAGTAATGAGAATGAGAATACTAAGAAAAAGCACTTGATTTGTCCTTTTAGAAAATAGCTAAGCGAAGGAAGACTAAAGTAGTGGAGGCTGAAGGACAGTGCTTCCGCTGCAGTAGGATGGGCACTAGAAAAGGCGCCGGGGTATCTGCTTCTTTGAGACAAGAAGATTTTAACCGGAAGGTATATCCATATCTTATTATTTAGATTATAGTAATCTCATAGTTTATCACGGCAGGGTTTTGAATCTTGAATTGTCGGTTCTCCAAAGCTTAGGGATGGCAGTCTAAAAGATCAAAGATAAATGAGGGCTGTTTCTCTCTTTGGGATTATCTTTCTATTAGGGAGATCTAGATTGTTGGGTTCTAAAGAAGGATACAAACAGAATAGACACTAATACGTCTTTTTGTTATTTGTATCTCATTTTTCTTGATATTTATCTGTAGCTCATTTTTAGATGTTTTATTCTGGATTGCTCTTTTAAAAGGACTCTGGGCTCAAGTGAAGCTAATAAATTATGAAATACATCTTTTCCATATTGTTGATGGCTCAAATATTTTCTATGTAGCCATTTGGATAATAAATATTTTTACAAATGATTTTTCTATTGTATATTGAATAATAAATTTGTTATTGATTAATATTTTCTATTGAAAATTGCAATTGTGTAAAAAAATTTATATATGGAGATGACTAAATAGGATATGATGGTCAATTCACGATAGATATTATAAATATAATTTTTGATAATAAATATGGTGATTTAGGTTATATGAATGATCATATTAGACAAATAAGATGAAAATGAAACTAATAATATGCAATGGATAAAAATAAATACAATCCAAATGCCCATTTATTCATTCAACTTCAAAATATATTTAACACTAAAGGTTCATGATGTATAAAAGAGAGTATAGATGTTGGATATGATGAAATAATACATACTCAAGCATTGGAAATAAAAAATTTAAATATTTAGTAGTTTTAAAAGCATTAAAAGAAGCTAAAAATAGTTTATTTAATTTATTACTGAATTATTGAAAATGATTTTTGATGAATACTTAGTCTTTTAAAATATTTTTAGAAAATATTTCTAAAAATTTTGTTTGGTGATTATATTCTATGAAAGTAAATCAATCACTTAGATTTGAAAGTTTAAAGATTTATGAATGAAGTAAATAATGAAAGTTTCCCAATTAAAATCTTATCAGAAAATCGTGGAGGAAAAATATTAAATCTCCCAATTTGATGAATACTTGAATGAGCCAGTCAAAGTTTTGATCGCTTGACTCCGATAGACATTCCTTCCTTTTGCATTATAATAAAAAATCAAAAAAAACCGATTTGCATATAGAAATCATAAAAGATTGATTTAATATACCATGAAGACTGTTTGGGATATAATTTTTAAGCCTACATTTAAAGTGAAAACCTTTAAAATAGTAAATTGTATGTTTTGAATGAACTTGATATATTCGATGGAAGATCAAAATAAGAGATAATTTTTGGAGGAAGATTTGTCGATCTCATCACAAAAGGTTGTTGTAAGTATTTGCTCACACATTGAAAGAACATTGTAAGTTGTTGATATCCAAAAGATAATACTTGTTTAATTTTTGGATGCCTAAATCACAAAAAGGATATATTATATGTCTCCTCAGTCACAATTAGACATGATGGATGATCTAGAGACTAACAGAGAATATAAGGACATTAGAAGGAGAACAAGATGGAATATAGAAATTTCATAAGAGATTAATTCCATCACAGAATATAGTTTTATCATATATGGATCTGATCCACTTACCTATGGAGAAGAAACATCTGGGTTTCAAAATAAAGTGGTGAACTGATGGATGAAGAAGATTCTGAAAGCAAAAATAATTGTCTCAATGTTTAGTGAGATATCTTATATGATCAAGAAAAATATTTTTATTGAATCAAGGTCTTCAAAAGATCAATGGTATAAGAAACAATGATGTAATCAAAGAAAATTTTATGGATGTTTAGTTTTTATAATATAAATTATAAGGTATTATAAAGGGATCTTTTTAAAAACAAAATCAATGAATACAATATTAGAATTAGATTTGTACCTATTAAAAAAAGCTAGATGCTTAGGATGGTTGTAAAAACGAGGAGGATGATTGGATACATTTGCTAAAAATAAATAACATACTTTTTTATATTAAAAATTGCAATATGAATGTAATAGGTGATATTGAGATTTGTAAGGTAATTCCTTAAAACATAAAGTGGATGATTTATTTCAAAAAACAATTTTCATAGTTTGATTAGTTTTACTTTGAATTTGTCAAAGTAATTTTGTTTTATAGATTATTATGAAAGCCGATGGATATAAAACAAGATTTTATGATGATATTAATCTTCTTGGTAATTGGGTTTTATCCTTGATATTTTATATTGAAAAGAATGATTATGTATATATCTAAATTCCTGATATTAAAGTCACTTATATAGTTTTATTATTGGCTTTCTCGAAATTATATTATATGAGACAAAGTAAGAGATAACATGGTAAGGTATGTATGCTTGACTTTGAAAAGAAGACATATGCAATGTATAGATTGATTCTTGAGAAAGAGAAAGGATAGTTATTACTATTAGTTTCATTCCAATCCGTGTTAGGAAACACTTTAAACATAGAAAGAGAAGAGTAACATAAGCGATGATTCTTTGTCTTTGAAAATGAGATCATATGCAATGTTGTGTTGGTAATCTGTGGTATGCAAACCAGTTTGATTAAAGAGATATCAACCAAAAGATGTTTGACACCGATATAATGAAAAAAATATTCAATAAGTACTTAGTGTAAAGCTTGATTCCTGATTTGTTGATATATTCTTTTGCAGTAGGATGGGCAAAACACTTCAATATAAAATCGTTTATCAATCCTTGCAGTGACTGGATCAAAGGAAAAATTATGGAGATGTACAGAAGAAGATGGATTGAAGTTCTTTGATCATTTTCGTATCGACCAATTCCACTATCAAAATACTAATATAACATTGTTCATTGATGCCAGGAAATCTCCATTGGATAAATAAGTAGCCAATGAATTGCAGTCTTTAAGTTATCAATTATATATTCAATTAGACAATAGTATGGGAGATTTTATCGATAATAAATAAGAAAGTTTAAGACAGCGGTTCAGTTAAAAATAAACTAAATCAATAGATTAAAAAGATCACAGGACAAATCATAATTGAGTGTGAAGTTTTATAATTTATGAATTTTATTTCAATGATAAATATTTAAGATACCAAGATTCAAGTGTTTCAAAAAGACAATTTTAAATAAAAGTTTTAAAGTATAATTGATTCATTATCAAAACTTTAAGTTAAAATATAAGATAGACATTTTCCCTTTTAAAATTTATCATAATTTTCAATTGCATATTTTAAGGCTTTTTAGAAGATTTTATTTAGAAAATTTTGATTTATAAAATTTAATTTTAAGATAGTTTTGGATCATAGTTTGCCATTTTTATTTTTATTATTTTCAGATTAATTACTAAGTTATATATTAAATTTATTATATTTATTTTTTTTTTAAAAGTAATTCATTATATTTTTGCACTTTAGTTAATTTTTAATTTTTTTTAGAATAATTAGCAAATTAGAAGTTCAATTTAAATTCTTTTGGATTAATATTCACTAACATCATAAGATGTGATTTTTTATCTATTTGATTTCTATGATAAACAAATATATTAAAACTCTGATAATAAATTTTTTTTTTTATGAATTCATTTAAGATTTTATAATTAAGATTTTTATTTTTTTCATTTAAAGATCATATCTAATACAAAAATTATTTTAATTGCAATTTTTCTTTTATTTTTTTAATTTTAAGAATCTATTAATTACTTTAAGTTTTCTATCTTAATTTTTGTCCACAACAAATGCAATCAGTACATGATGATTTTGTGATATTACCCATGAACCTTGAGTCAGAAGATATTTATCCTGCCTTTAAGATATTATTACGATAAACTCTATACTAGAAAAACATTTCTAGTATTTACTTATGAGATTATTATAATTCTTGAATTGATGAGAGATGAAGAAGAAGAGAGGGAGAGGCAGCCAAGGGATGGTAGCACCTTTGAGAATACAGCAGCTTGTGTAATTTGTTCTTACATCCTTACACTTACATAGCTAGGTCACCACTTAAAACCCTTGCCACATGTCACCTTTTGATTAGCTCTAGGTTTAATTGACCCAATCATATTGTGCCAAGTGTCAAACCTATATTTAATCTTGATTTTAATCATCATATATGATTAAAATACATATGGCAAGCTTATGTGTAGTTTCATGTATCACCATCTCATGATGCCACATGTCACCCTGTGAAATGACCAAAATGCCCCTGTGTCTTAATTTTGATTTCTCAACCCCAAATAATTATTTCTCTTCTTCTAATCAATTTATATCAAATATAAATTAATTAATTAATCTCTATTAATTAATTTCTCATTAATTAAATTTATATTTAAACACTTAAAAATAAATTTAACTTATACTATACATCCAATAACCTAGATTTGGTTTCAAGCCATGCTAGGGACTTTGCAGTCTAATTGAAAACCAAACCTATTTAATTAATCAATTAAACTCTTTAATTAATTAACTAAATCATATTTAATTTGGTGATTACTTGTATATGTGTGTGACTTACTAGGCTCATCACTAATTAGCAATGAGACATGATATTAACTCTTAATATCATCAGAACTCTTTCTTACCATAAATGATTTCTCTAAATGATATTATGCACCTCATAGACCATGGTTAACACCTAGCATAGTATGCCATGGCCACTCAATCAGTAATAAGGTTTACCTTAAATGAACCTATAATCATATGTTACCATGTACTAGAATCTCTCTGTTACAAAATCCCAACTCAAGCTGGAGTCATGGTTTATGTCATACCCCATTTGCTATGAATATTATGTTCTCATTTAACTCCAGTTCTTGATTAAAAAGATTTTCTCATCAGAAACTCTTTTCTGATTAAATCTATCTGTCCTGGCCAGGAACTTGAAACGTTAAGGATAATTAAATGAACATAGGATTTTATCCCTATTTACTTAGAGGAACAGATTCCATCTTGATCAACACCTACCTCCATATATAACTAATAGGAGCCAACACATGCCTATATACCCATACACAGTACAAGTATGAAAGCAGTATCAAACTAAAACCACCTATATACAAGATAACTATGCTATCTCAGGTTTAAAGATTATATGCACTAATATGATTATGACAATACATTGACAAGAGTAAACTCTATGTGCTTGTCATAAATGTCACTGGTTTGGCCTACTTATCATGTATAAGTGCCTTTTGTCACACTCCACTCCTCGTAAGATGTAACATACTCCCGTAGTACACCTAATGAATTACCGTACTTCGCCTACCAGTAACCCATTAAATATACTACAAGGGATTTTAAAATAATTTTCGTTTATTTTTAAATTGGTGGGTAAATTTTTTTTTCAGATATTAAAAACCTTTATTTAAAGTCCAAACATAAATCATATTTTTAAATATTTAAAATCTCCGTAATTTTTACAAAAATTTCGACAGAGTGCCATCTGTATTTTGAGAAAATAGTTCTTCAAAACCTGAAAATAAAGACACTCCCAATATTTTTCTCAACAACTTCTTCAAATTTCACAATCAATCTCAACCAATTTCTCAAGTCTCAAAATTCAAACCATCCTCATTTCACAAATCAACACAAGCAATTTAATACACAGTTTAAATTAAATCAAACATTGAAATATCTCATTAAGATAACAAAATCAATATTTACATTCATGGAAGTATTAAAAAAAAATTAGTAGTGCAAACTTTATAAATACATAAAATCTCAAGATAACCTTATAATAATTTGTATTTCATTACAATCCAAAAGTATGTAACAAAAGAGTTGGTACAACTGCTCAAAGTAAATTTTATACATATAATTACAGAATTACATCAAAATCTAAAGTACAAGGGTATACCTATGATATACCCGAAGATAGTCTCACTATGTCTTTTCAGAAATCTTGCTCAGCTGCTTTACTATTCCTTTCACCTGCGACAGCATACAAAGCTATCGTTGAGTGGTGAACTCAGTGGTGCACGAACTAATAATTTAAAAATTAATACAAATTATTCTTAACAATTCATAATGAATAAAAATTTAAAATTTCTAAATTCTTCAAAATCCATGACATTCAAAAATCATTATTTTCATTCATGCAAATTATTCGTTTGAATAACATTTTAATCAAATAGTAACTATTTATTTACATTTCTTTTAATTTCAGAAACAATACAAAAATATTTTGAATCACTAACAAATTATTTATTTCAATCACAATTTATCAAATTATGCATAATTTAAAGGGCGTTGCCAACAATTCACACAGTTGATCCCATGACCCAAAATTCAAATAGATGCCGTATTGTACACCACGACATTTCACATTCTTCTAATAACCGAGGCTAAAAGGGAGAAATAAAGACTAGCTAGTATATATGAGTACTCATTCAAATTCTTCCCCAACTGGCAAGCCAGAGAGGAAGTAACTCGCCCCATCTAGTGGAGGAGATATCTCACTAGACAAGCTAATGAGAATTCACAATAAATTTTTTCATGTCAACTGTGGTTTCAAATCATATTCAAAAAAATTTCTAATCACAAAGTGTTTACAAATCAACATATTTAATCATCATAAATTCATGCTCAAGGTTAGCAACACATCAAACTTAAAATTTACAATCCTCAAAACAATGCAATAAATCCTTAAATGAATAAGAAAATTTATATTCAAATTATACAATTTCATTCAATAAGTTAAACGAAAAAATCATGCATGTGACCCTAGGTGAAAATTTTTGAATTCAATGGTATAAACTTGTGTTTTTCACGCTTCCGTTCCTTCAAAATCATACCATAAATTTATTTCAAATCAATTTGGAATTGAAAAATAACAAAAGAGTTAGTTGTACACAAACCTTAAGCGAGTCGTCTCTTGGCCTTAACTCGATTCCTCGGGTTCTTTCTCGGTATTCTTTTCCACTGAAACAAACAGTTTCATAGTGTTTCAGTATCATAACTCATCATTAATTCAAAAATAAATTCAAATTCATTTATACCTAGCTTTAATATGCTAAACTTGACATTCTTTAAAATTTATGTTTCGGGGTTACTATTCATGATACTATTCAAGTCAATTTGTTGACTTTCTAAGACTTAATAGGTATTGGAACTCCAAATTCACCCACATACCACATTTTGGTCACTAAATTTGTTGGTTTTGGTTGTTTATTCAAATTCTAAGTCTTTTAGGCAAATTTGATAATTTTCAGTTTTGGTGTCTAAGGTTGCACTGTTCCATTGGTCATTTTACTGTTGGAATTTGGCAAAACTTTCTTCATAGAAAATGTTCCTTATTGTCTTAAGTTTATTCTCATTTTTGAATCACTCCATTTGGAGTTTTGTAGCTCACGTTATAGCCATTTGAACCATGGCTGCCGGATTGAACTTAACCCAGATTTTTGGGCAATTTTTGGTTCTGGCAGTTTTAGGTCACCAAATTTGGGTAGCCAAATGACTTGGTTAATGGCATAATTTGAGTTTGTGTTCTTCATGAAAGTTTTAGGTCTATATCTCATCTATCCACTGGTAAAATTTCAGGTCATTTAGACCTGCCTAGCTCAAGTTATAGCTAAATGAACAAACACTGTTCATTTGGTCAGTTTGTACAGGGCAGACTGAGATTTTCCGAATTTGGTCAATTTATTCACTAGGTTTTGGTCACTTTTTGGGCATGGTTCCTGAATGAAAATTGTGTCATTTAGTGTCTATTTTCATTCCCAATTGGTCTCATACCAATTGGACTTGTAAATTTTCAGTTTTGGTCCCTCAAAGGGACCTTGGTCCTGCTACCAGCAGCATAACCACATTGAGTCCGAATTTAGTCTCAACTCCAACACTTCCAACACATTTTATTTGGTCACAAATGACTATTTCTCACCTCCAAATAGGTCAAACATATCATTTACCAATTTATCACATTTCTACCTCTAAACCCTAAGTATATAAAACCCTAGTTTGTCTAATAATCACAATTCATGCAATCTAAATATGCAAATCACATATACAACATCAATTCACCAAGATTTCATGTTTAACCTAACTAAACACCATCAAAACCCTAGGGCTACATGGCTGCCACATTTTCTCTTCCCTTATTCAAGCATGATTTCCTTTATTTCTAATGCAATTTCATCACATTTAAACTTAAATTCATGAATTCAATAAGAATCTAAACTTGAAGCTGCACTTACCTCAATTTGTAGATTCCTTAGTTTTTCAAATCTCCAAGTTTTCTCTCCCTTCTTGCTCCCAAAGTGTTTATCTAGGTCTAAGGGTAAGATTTAATATTGGGATTTAGGGGATTTATGAAAAGGAACCAAAGAGTTCAAGTTTTTGCTCCTTAAAAATGGTGGAAGAAAAATGAGAAATAGAGGTGAGAGGATTGGGGCAGCACTTAGGAAGAAGAAGACCAAAACAATTTTCTTTTATTTGTTATTTTAATTATTAATTAATACACAATTATCCTCTAATTTTCAATTTGTTTAATTATTTGGTTTATTGCATCATGCATGATGTAAGCTTTTTCACTTTTTCTTTTTTTTTTCTTTTTTTTTTTCATTAGTTCTTTAATTTAATTCTTGATCCCAAAATTTTCTTTTCTCCGATTTTATTGGACAGTTAGGTCAGGAGTCAGCTCTTAGGGTCAATTGACCAAATTGCCCCTCATTGGTTCAACCCGGTTTGCAAATAATCCAATATTTCTTTCGGCTCCTTGACCTAATTATTTGACTGACTTAACAATTCTTTTTCATGATTTTCTCTTTTCCACTGTGTTTGTAATGGTCCTAAGGACCGCAGCATCACATTTTACCATTCAAAATTTGAGTTTAAATCGACTTCGCAGTCGTTCCCGAGAAGGTCACCCATCGCTGTGACTCTCGACTCGTTTAACTTCTTATGTTATGTTTCTCTTATTTATACTTAACTAATTCACAATTACTAATTATTTGTGTTTATAGCTCATCTAGTTGTCCTAAGTGTGGTTCTAATCCTCTTAATTGTTCGGACCAACATCGATCACCGGAATAGTGAAATATATCAGGCTATGCAAATAGGGGTGTTACACCTATCATGTTTTTATATGGCATGAGACTCACCATTCCATCTTATTTATATCTCATATAAATAACTTGGGAACAAACATGAATACAATCTTACTGGATAAGTCATGTCCTTATTGTGAAGTATCCTCGATTGTGAACCTATTTAAGATACTTTGTGCTAGCAATACTATCACTCATATTCTTAATAACTTAATAATAGAATTTCTAACAAAATATCAATGGACCTTTTCTATTACACATAAATATATTATGTAAATGAAAAAGTGAAAATGCCTTTTATTAATAAAAACATGTACAAGATACATACTAAATGATATGCTCTAGAGCATACTACGAACACCTAGGACACCAGATGTTTTCCCTGTAGCTTGTCCACACCAAGATCACCAATGACAGTCCCTTAAACAGCTTCTAAAGCCTTTCCAACCAATTAGAAATTTAGGTTTCGCCTTTTGTGAGATTATAGATATAAACAGGATACTAGAAACGATTTCTATATTTTTAATTCAAGAGATTGTTGGAAAATCTCTTTGAATTGATGAGAGATGAAGAAGATGAGAGGGGAGAGGCTCAAAGGTGGTAGCACCAAAGAGAGAATGCACAGATTGTATTTTTTCTTTTCATCCTTTTCCTTATATAGCTAGGTCATCGCTAAAAACCCTTGCCACATGTCACCTTCTGATTGGCTCTTAGTTTAATTGACCCAATCACATTGTGCCAAGTGTCAAACTTAGATTTAATCTTGACTTTGATTATCTTACATGATTAAAAGAAAATTGGCAAGCTTATGTGTAGTGCCATGTGTCATCATCTCAGGATGCCACATGTCACCCTTTGAAATGACCAAAATACCCATGTGTTTTAATTTTGAGTTCTCAACCCAAAATAATTATTTCTCTTCTTCTAATCAATTTATATTAAATATAAATTAATTAATTAATCTTTATTAATTAATTTATCATAATTAAATTCATATTTAAACACTTTAAATATAAATTTAACTTATACTATACATCCTATAACCTAGATTTGGTTTCAAGCCATGCTAGGGACTTTGCAATCTAATTGCAAACCAAATCTATTTAATTAATCAATTAAACTCTTTAATTAATTAATTAAATTATATTTAATTTGATGATTACTTGTGTATGTGTGTGACTTATTAGGCTCATCACTAATTGGCAATGAGACATGATACTAGCTCTTAATATCATCATAACTCTTTCTTACCATAAATGATTTTTCTAAATTATTTTATTCACCTCATAGACCATGGTTAACACCTAGCATAGCATGCCATGGCCACCTAATTAGTAATAAGATTTACCTTAAATAAACCTATAATCATATGTTACCATGCACTAGAATCTCTCTGTTACAAAATCCTAATTCGAGCTTGAGTCATGGTTTATGTCAAACCCCATTTGCTATGAATATTTTGTTCTCTTTTAATTCCTGTTCTTGATTAAAATGATTTTCTCATCAGAAACTCTTTTCTGAATAAATCTATCTATTCTGGCCAGGAACTTGAAATATCAAGAATAATTAAATGAACATAGCATTTTATCCCTATTTAGTTAGGGTAACAGATTCCATATTGATCAATACCTACCTCCATATATAACTAGTAGGAGCTAACACATGCCCATACACAGTACAAGTATGTAAGTAGTATCAAACTCAAACTACCTATATACAAGATAACTGTGCTATCTCAGGTCTAAAGATTATATGCACTGATATGATTTATGACAATGCATTAACAAGAGTAAATTCGATGTACTTGTCATAAATGTCACTGGTTCGGCCTACTTATCATGTATAAGTGCCTATCATGTTTCTTATATGGCATGAGACTCACCATTCCATCTTATTTATATCTCATATAAATAACTTAGGAACAAACATGATTACAATCTTTCTGGATAAGTCATATCCTTATTGTGAAGTATCGTCGATTGTGAATCAATTTATGATACTTTGTGCTAGAAATACTGTCACTCATATTCGTAACAACTTAAGAATAATGTTTCTAACAAAATATCAATGGATCTTTTCTATTACATATAAATATATTATGTAAACAGAAAATTGAAAATGCCTTTTATTAGTAAAACTTGTACAAGATATATACTAAATAATATGCTCTAGGGCATACTACTAACAATCTCCCACTAGCACTAGAGCTATTCATTACAATATCTTAGACCCATCTTCTCAAGATGTCGGTCTAGCTGAGTTTGTGACATAGGCTTAGTGAATGGATCAAGTGGATTTTTAGCTGATATTATTTTCTGCATGACTACATTGCCTCACCCAACTATTTCTCTGATAATGTGGTAGCGCCTTTCTATGTGTTTGGATTTCTGGTGAGACCGGGATTCCTTAGCCTGTATGATTGCTCCATTGTTGTCACAATGAAGTGGAGCTGCTGACTCAATGGAAGGAACTCTTACAAGTTCTGTCACGAACTTCTTTATCCAAACAGCTTCCTTTATAGCATCTGATGCAGCAATATCCTCAGCCTCAATAGTGGAATCTGTAGTCGTACTCAGTTTGGAACTCTTTCAATTGACTGCACCTCCATTACAAATGAACACATACCCAAAGGTTGACTTTCTATCATTGATATCTGATTAGATATCAGAATCAGTATAATCATCCAATTGCAAGTCTCCACCTCCATAAATCAAGAATAAATCCTTAGTTCTTCTCAAGTACTTAAGGATATTCTTGACAGCTATCCAGTGTTCCAAACCTGGATTGGATTGATACCTGCTAGTCAAACTAACAACATATGCAATATCCAGCCTAGTACACAACATTGCATACATCAAACTTCCAAAAGCCGAAGCATATGGAATCTTGGCCATGTTATCTCTTTCTTCAAGTGTCTTTGGAGAAAGGTGGATAACATGTCTCACTAGTAACAATCCTCTCTTGGAATCAAGTATGTTAAACCTCTTTAACACCTTTTCCAAGTATAGACTTTGGGATAAATTAATTATTCTTTTCGCTCTATCTCTATAGATGTGAATCCCAAGAATATAGGCTGCCTCCCCTAAGTCTTTCATGGAGAATGTATTTGACAACCATACCTTTATAGTTGTCAACATACCTATGTCATTACCCATCAATAGAATATCATCCACATATAAGACAAGGAATGTGACAGCACTATCACTTACCTTCTTATATACACATAGCTCATCCTCATTTTTGATAAAACTAAATGACTTAATGGCTTTATCAAAATGGATGTTCCAACCCCTCGAAACTTGTTTCAACTCATAAATGGATCGCTTTAGCTTGCATACTTTCGAACCATCTTGGGATTCAAAACCCCTAGGTTGCCCCATGAAAATGTTTTCTTCAATGTATCCATTAAGAAAAGCTGTTTTGACATCCATCTGCCAAATCTCATAATCATAGTATGCAGCTATTGCTAATAGAATCCTAATTGATTTAAGCATGGCAACAGGCAAGAAAGTCTCCTCATAGTCGATTCCTTGCCTTTGGCGAAACCCTTTCGCTACTAGCCTTGCTTTATAGGTCTCTACCTTTCCATCAGAACCAATTTTCTTCTTGAAAACCCATTTGTTCCCTATAGGTACAATACCTTCAGGTGGGTCAATAAGAACCCAAACTTGATTCTTATACATGGAATCAATCTCGGATTTCATAGCATCAATCCATTTTGAAGAGTCTATATCTGATATAGCTTCTTTATAGGTAAGTGGATCATCTGCATGATCTACTTCTTTAGGAGTAGGCAACTCTTGTTCTTCTTCTTGAAGGAAACCATATCTCATTGGTGGGTGAGATACCCTGGTTGATCTACGAGGAACAGCTGTAGATGTTTCATCAATAGGTGTAGGTTGACTAGATGGATCTATATCCATCTGATCTGTTGGTTGGTCAGAATTCTCCAATTCTAACTCTATTTGCCTTCCTTTGCCTCCTTCTTGAACAAACTGTTGTTAAAAAAATGTGGCATCTCGACTTACCATAACCTTTTGTGATGTAGGCAAATAAAAATAATATCTAAAACTATCTTTTCGATATCCAACGAATTGAT
This sequence comes from Hevea brasiliensis, assembly GCF_030052815.1. Taxonomy (NCBI): domain Eukaryota; kingdom Viridiplantae; phylum Streptophyta; class Magnoliopsida; order Malpighiales; family Euphorbiaceae; genus Hevea; species Hevea brasiliensis. The sequence continues at coordinate 55,213,405 of NC_079499.1, forward strand.
CCTATATGAGCTGGACAATTTATCAGTGTTCAACTTTTTGATATGAGCTGGACAATCCCAAATCTTAACATGCTTAAGATTTGGTTTTCTTCCATTCCATATCTCATAAGGTGTGGAAGATACTATATTGATGGAATCCTATTCATAATATGCAAAGCTGATTCTAATGCAAATCCCCAAAAGGAGATTGGCATATGAGTATAGCTCATTATACTACGTACCATATCCAATAAGGTACGATTTCTCCTTTCAGATACACCATTCAGCTGTGGTGTTCCTGGAGGAGTCAGCTTGGAAACAATGCTATGCTCTCTCAAGTATTCATCAAATTCAGTACTCAAGTTTCACCTCCACGATCTGATCAAAAAGCTTTAATACTTTTTCTTGTTTGATTTTCTACTTCAGATTTAAATTCTTTGAACTTTTCAAAGGATTCATGTTTGTATTTCATCAAATACAAATACCCAAACCTTGATTTATCATCAGTAAAGGTAATAAAATAATGAAAACTGCCTCTAGCCATTTCTCTAAATGGACCATATACATCACTATGTATTAGCTCCAAAGTATTTTTAGCTCTTAGCCCTTGTCCAACAAAGGGTGATCTAGTCATTTTACCCTGAAGGTAGGATTCACAGGTTGGAGTAGGTTCAGAACCCAATGAGGATAGAATCCCCATTTTCACTAGTTTTGCAATCCTATCTTCTGCAACATGACCTAACCTTAAGTGCCAAATATATTTTGAACACGAATTGATTTTCACCATGGCATTACATTCATTTAGATCACTTGTATTCGATTTGTGTTTGTCATTATTATCCAAATAATAAAGACCATCATTCATATAATCCGAATCAACATATTTATTTCCAAAATAAATATTGCAAACATCATCTATGAACTGAAATTCATAGCCATTTATAGTGAAACTAGATATAGAAAAGATGTTCTTAAAAGCACCAGGCACATATAAAATATTATCCAAACACAAAATATGTCCAGACATGTAAAAAGATTTAGATTCTATGGCTAAAGCTTCAACAGTTGAGCCATCACCAATCCGGAGTCTAACATCTCAAGAACGCAAGCTACTGCTATTTGCTAGTTCCTGCATATCATAAGAAATGTGAGAACTGGCACCAGTATCTAAAACCCAAGCTGTAGATGAACTATGAGTATCATCAGAATCTAAATAACAAGATATGGGTATACGTTCCGAAGGTGTATCCTTCTTGTCCTTCAGAGAAGCAAGATACCCTGGGCAGTTCCTTTTCCAGTTCCCATCCTACTGGCAGTGGAAACACTTTCTTTTGCCTCCATCAGCTTTAGTCTTCTCTTTCTGTTTAGCTATTTTCATGGAAGGACTAGGAATCTGAGGTTTCTTTTTCTTATTGCCCTTCTTCTTATTGGACTTTCCAGCAGAAGAAGATGCAATCAAATCTACCTCTTTTCCTTTATTGCCCAGCATATTCTTTTGGGCAATAACCAGCATGTTGAATAAACCAGCCAAGGTGCATTCCTATTTAGTCATATGAAAATTTATCACAAAATTCCCAAAAGACTTAGGAAGGGACTGAAGGATCAAATCCGTTTGCAGTTGGAAATCCATGTTAAAGTCAAGATGTTCCAGCTGCTCAATCTGCCGAGTGATCTTGTGGATATGATCCCCAACATTCTGTCCCTCAGACATCCTCATGTGGAATAGCTGTCTAGATATCTCATACCTAGCATTCCTACTGTGCTCACCATACAACTCTTATAGTTGAAGGAGGATCTCACTCGCATTCTACATGTTCTCATGCTGCTTCTGTAACTCATTACTCATAGAAGCAAGCGTGTAACACTTGGCTCTTATATTATGCTCCTTCCATTTTCCCAAAGTTTCATATTCCTCTTATGTGGCCTCTAGAGGTAAGGGACCAGGAACATTTGAGTCTAGAACATATCCTATATGTTCAAGGTTCAGGACAAGTTTCAAATTTCTTAGCCAATCAGAGAGATTAGGTCCTGTTAACCTATTGCAATCAAGTATGCTTGCAAGAATATTGGATGGTGGTGGTTGTTCTGTGCTCATTATTATTAGAAAATTAACTATAGAAAAATAACCAGATTAATTAGTAAATGTATCATGTAATTAACCAAAATGATTATGGTCTTTTAATCAAATTGGTCCTCCCACTAACTTAGCAAATCCTACACTTCCAAAGTAGAAAACGGAAATCCTAGTTGGATAGATTTCTAGTGGGTGATTGAATTCTTATAATCCTATTGATCATCCTTAGGTACATTCATTATTAGAATTACAATAAACTATGAATGAGCAACTCCTTGCCCATCACATCTCATGTGAGGTTCAATCCTTTACCTAGCCCCTAAAGCTCAAAATCTAAGGCACATCCATTATTGACTTATCATGCATTAGTTAAGTTAATCCCATTGAGCTAGTAAACATGCAAATAATTTTAATGTCCTTAAGCATATCCATTATTGGGCACCAAACCATTTACATATTTACAACATCTCATGGTTAACAATTATTCCAAGCCAAGGCACAGACCCATGTAACCTTCTTCTAGACAAAAGCCAGAAAGCTAATGGAGACACAAAAGTACACGGGTCGTGTAATTGGACCCGTGTAATCTGTAGGGACCCGTGTAAGTTTCTATCAGGCACAATCTTGAAGAACTTTTTGAGAACAAAAGTACTCAGCCCATGTAACCAGGCCCATGTAGCCAGCGCAGACCCGTGTAAGTCTCTGTGCCAATCCAAGACTCTGCAATTCCACTCCAGTAAGTTACACAGCCCTAGGCCATCTAGTAACACACGGGCCGTGTACCTTGTGGCAGCCAATTTTCAAACCTGAATTGCTACTCTTGTTTACAGATTCAAATCAGACTCCTAAGACTTTTGGGACTCAAAATGACCTAACTCTAGAACAACTTTTATAAATAGAAAGAGAAAACATCCAAAAGGAGGAGAGGATCCTTTGACAGCACTTTTAGGAGTTTTAAAGAGATTGGCATTCTGCACTCTCTCCAGCCGTCTTCAGGAGAAGAATATCAGTATCAAAGGGAGTTTTCCAACTGAAGTCCCACAAGATCAAAGCTGCAAACTCTCTTCGGTTCCTTCATTCCATCTCCTTAAACAGATTTTTAATATTTTATTTCTTCTATATGATTTCTTTTTACTGTCTTTACCTTTTTATTATGATGTTTGCTGAACTCATGAGTGAGTAGTTTTTATATTCTGGAATTGGGAGAGTAATGCTTGTAATCATTGTTATGGATAAATATTAAGTTTTATTTATTGGATTTGAGATTTATTCCTTAATTTAATTTCTTGTGATCTTAATGCATGCTATGTGCTGATACCCACTTAGCATTGATTGTAGATATTAATTGCAGGACTGAAAGGTAAAGATTAATATTAGAAAATCAAGATCTTGAACCTAGGAATTCTAACCTAGACATAGGCTGATACCTTTATGGAACTTCAAAATTAGTCAAAGACCTTAAGGGATTTTAAATAATTTGATCCCCATGAAAGTCGGGTTTAAGTTAATTAGAATACACCCTAGGTACCTTGAGAAAGGACTTAGGATACCTTAGGACTGATTTCCATTAAGGTAAACAATTCTCAAAACCAGTAAATAAATAAGATAAAATCCATAGCAAGATTCAGGTGTGAAATCATAATTTCAGAATTGTTCCAAAATAGATTACTTCATTTTAAGTTTATCATTTTAATGTTTAAAATAGACAACCTCCATTCCTTCCTTGTTCGATAGCCTAAACAGTCCAAATTGAAGGAGTGGAAGCATGAAAAACATAAGTTTAAATAATTGAAATCAAAAAATTTTTACCTAGGGTCTCATGCATCATGCAAGATTTATTTTTATCTATTTGATTTTAATGATAAACAGCATATTAAAACTCTTTTAATATATTTTTGGATCTACATTTGCTATTTAGGATTTTAGAATTAACAGATTATTCATTAGAACCCTAGATTAGATCAAGAATAAGTGCACTAACTTTTTGATGCACTGTAGTGTGTTTGGCACCTTTGGGATGTGCCTAGGACACCAGATGTTGTGCCTCTAGCTTGTCCACACCAAGATCACTAATGGCAGTCCCTTGAATAGCTTCTAAAGCCTTTCCAACCAATTAGAAATTCAGGTTTTGCCTTTTGCGAGATTACAGATGTAAACAGGATACTAGAAACGATTTTTAGTATTTTTAATTCAAGAGATTGTTGGGAAATCTCTTTGAATTGATGAGAGATGAAGAAGATGAGAGGGGAGAGGCTCAAAGGTGGTGGCACCAAAGAGAGAATGAACAGATTGTACTTTTTCTTTTCATCCTTTTTCCTTATATAGCTAGGTCATCACTTAAAACCCTTACCACATGTCACCTTCTGATTGGCTCTTAGTTTAATTAACCCAATCACATTGTGCTAAGTGTCAAACTTAGATTTAATCTTGACTTTGATCATTTTACATGATTAAAAGACAATTGGCAAGCTTATGTGTAGTGCCATGTGTCATTATCTCATTATGCCACATGTCACCCTTTGAAATGACCAAAATACCCCCGTGTCTTAATTTTGAGTTCTCAATGCAAAATAATTATTTCTCTTCTTCTAATCAATTTATATCAAATATAAATTAATTAATTAATCTTTATTAATTAATTTCTCATAATTAAATTCATATTTAAACACTATAAATATAAATTTAACTTATACTATACATCCTATAACCTAGATTTGGTTTCAAGCCATGCAAGGGACTTTGCAATCTAATTGCAAACCAAACCTATTTAAGTAATCAATTAAACTCTTTAATTAATTAATTAAATCATATTTAATTTGGTGATTACTTGTGTATGTGTGTGACTTACTAGGCTCATCACTAATTGGCAATGAGACATGATATCAACTCTTAATATCATCAGAAATCTTTCTTACTATAAATGATTCCTCTAAATCATTTTATGCATTTCATAGACTATGGTTAACACCTAGCATAGCATGCCATGGCCACCCAATTAGTAATAAGATTTACCTTAAATGAATCTATAATTATATGTTACCATGCACTAGAATCTCTCTATTACAAAATCCCAATTCAAGCTAGAGTCATGGTTTATGTCAAACCCCATTTGCTATGAATATTATGTTCTCTTTTAATTCTTGTTCTTGATTAAAAAGATTTTCTCATCAGAAACTCTTTTCTGAATAAATCTATCTGTCCTGACAAGGAACTTGAAACATCAAGAACAATTAAATGAACATAAGATTTTATCCCTATTTACTTAGGGTAACAGATTCTATCTTGATCAACACCTACCTCCATATATAAGTAGTAGGAGCTAACACATGCCCATATACCCATACACAGTACAAGTATGAAAGCAGTATCAAACTCAAACCGCCTATATACAAGATAACTGTGCTATCTCAGGCCTAAAGATTATATACACTGATATGATTTATGATAATGCATTGACAAGAGTAAACTCCATGTGCTTGTCATAAATGTCACTGGTTCGGCCTACTTATCATGTATAAGTGCCTATCATGTTTGTTATATGGCATGAGACTCACCATTCCATCTTATTTACATCTCATATAAATAACTTGGGAATAAACATGATTACAATCTTTCTGGATAAGTCATGTCCTTATTGTGAAGTATCCTCGATTGTGAACCAATTTATTATACTTTATGCTGGAAATACTGTCACTCACATTCTTAACAACTTAAGAATAATATTTCTAACAAAATATCAATGGAACTTTTCTATTACACATAAATATATTAAGTAAACGAAAAAGTGAAAATGCCTTTTATTAGTAAAACATGCACAAGATACATACTAAATGATATGCTCTAGGGCATACTACCAACAAAAATTACTGTGTAGATTGGTACTTACTAATCTAATTCCTTGTGGGAATGATACTTTACTCATCACTTTATTACTTATTAGGGATTCGTGCACTTGCGATGGTTGTAAAACTAGTAAACATTTAACATGCTTGATTCCAAGAGAGGATTATTACCTGTGAGACATGGTATCCACCTTTCTAAAGAGATGTCTCCAAAAACACCTGAAGAAAGAGATAAAATAGCCAGGATTCTGTGACACCCCTTACCCGTGTACAGTATACCCGAGTAAGTAATGCCACACAGTGTACTGGCACTCTCTAATATACCTTACTTAATTTGTGTCATGCTTTTGAAGTTAATTTATGAAATATGATTTGGTTTAACCATTTATCAAAAGTATTATTCATTTGAGGTTCCGAAGATTTTAAGGAAAATCCGGCGGAGTACCGGCTAAAAATGGAGAAAACAGTTCTTCGGAACCTGTTAGAAACACTTCCAATATACAATTTCATTCATACTCAACTCCAATATTATCAACAAAACTCAATATCAATATCTCAATAATTTGTCAATTTCAGGTCTCAACAACCTTTTCATTTCTCAAAACATCCCTTTCTCAGGGTTCTCATATATAAACAATCATTAAATACTCAAATTAATACCATACATGACCATACATCTTTATTATTTACATGAACCTCAAAATACATTACATAAATCCCAAATACATATGAGAAAATAAAAAGTTAATTACAAAATGACAAAATGACATCTAGTGTCCTACCAATGCACTGCAGGTGACGAGGTGACACGGACACTGAGCAGAACTGCCGGATGGACTCACCCAGTCTGTGGTCTACTGGGCTCGCGATCGGGATCTCCAGTACCTACGCGTGGCAAAAGCAACACGCTAAGCAATAATGCTTAGTGGTGCAATAATATAATAAAAGAAAATAGCAAGAAAATAAATGTGTAGAGAATGTGTATGCTTTCTTTGTTTGGTATTGATATATTCATTGTTTCATTAACGTTGTTCACTTTTATTCATTTGGTTGCCCCAAGTAACCTACACTAGACGATCGATGGATAACGGTAACCGCACTGGGTACCTAGTACCTCGGGCCACACCATCGGTCACATATGCATCTCCGGTGTACAGCAATAACAAGTCAGAATAATATCAGGCACAAGGCCAAGTCTCAATGCAAAGTCAGAATGGCCAAAAGCCATGAAATCACAGAATGGCATTTTTGCCATATGCAGTACTGCTAACTGAACCCTATTGGCATGCCAAACTATCCAAACCAATCTTGTTAGGTATACTAGGGCATTTGAAACTTTTAAATTTGTCAATTTGTGAATTTCAACTTTTTGGGTGTCACTATTCATCATTGGTCAACAAAAATGTTGACTTTTAGAATAAAAAGGTGTACATTGACTTTGGCACTCCCAACATACCACATTTGGTGTTTAAAACTTGTTGGCATTAAGTGTTTTTACCATTTCTAAGCATTAAACCAAAGGAGCAGATTTTTCAGATTTTGTACTATAACTTCACTGTTCCATTGGACACTGTTACTGTTAGAATTTGAAGAAGTGTAAAACATAAAAGTTGTTCCTTATTTTGTCTAGATGAATTTCATTTTTTGAATCACTCCATTTGGAGTTTTGTAGCTCCAGATATGGCCCAAAAACCCAAGCTGTCCGGATATGCAGTCTGCAGAATTTTACCATATCTACAGTGCATGAACAGTGACTTGAGTCACTTGGTTGAATGGGTTCTGGCCATAATTTGGGGTAGGTTCCTTCATGAAAGTTGTTTGTCTATGTCTTAACTTGTTGCTGTAAAACTTTCAGGCCAATTGACCAAATCTACAGTGATTTATGGCCAAATGAACAGTTACTGTTCATTTGGCAAATTCTGCAGAATTCAGTTTCAGGGTTCCGGATTGTGGCTGAGTTTTGACCCTTTTGCTTTGGTCTTTTGAGCATGGTTTCTTCAGAAAAAATGTGCCATTATAAGCCTAGTTTCATGTCCAATTGGCCAAACATCAATTGGACAAGCACAGCCCAAGTTATGGCAGTGCAAAGGGACTGAAATTTCAGTCCCTATGCTGCTGTCCATAGGGCAGCCTGCAACCTCACCTTGCCATAGTATTTTTCAATCCCATTTATGGTCAACACATCTAAAATGGTCACTAATTGACCATTACAATATGCCCTAACAATTTCCTAAGCCAATTCACACTTTCACCTTTCCAAACCCTAAGGTTCAAATCAATTTATCCATAAAACTCAATTTAACACACTAGTTTAACTTCTATGAAAATTTATAGCTTAAACATAATCTTTAATTCATGTTAGGTCCATTAAAACCATCAAAACACTCCCTTATTCTTCCTCCCTTAGGGCTACCGAAATTGAAGGCATGCATAAGTATAATTTCCATTCACTTGAGTTACAAATTATTGCTCACTTAAAGGCTTTAACATGGAATAAAGGTGATTTGAGTATTTATATGCACTAACCTTGTTTGGGCAGATTTTTCCCACCTCTAAACCTCAATTTCTTTCCCCTTGTTGGCTGCCAAGAGCTTGTTTAAGATGTGGGGTAAAGCTTTAATGAAGGGAAGTTAGAGAAATATAGTGAAACAAGGTAGAAATTTGAGGTTGCTTGATTGAACTTCAATGGAAGGTGGAAGGGGAAATTTCGGCTGCACTAGAGGAGATAGGGTTGGCTGCTGGTTTTTGGTCTACTTTAGTCTTCATTTATCTCTTTAATTTGTTAGTCAAATGGGTGCTTCATTATGATTGGTTGGTAATTATAAGTGACATCACAATGATGTCATAAATGGCCATTTTTCCTCAATTTCTTTCCTTTCTTCCACTACTCAAATTCAATTTAATTTCTAGCAATATTTCTTCATATTTTATGTCATATTAATTATTTACTCAACTGGACAAGTCGGCCAAAAATCACCTCTGAAGGCGAAATGACCAAAATGCCCTCCGTTTGGCTTAACGGGTCAAAATTGTCTGTACCGATTGAAAAAATTTTCTAGGTATTTTCTTGGCATTCTAATGCCATGGGAACCTCAATTACCCTTCTCTGGAGTCCCAAAAATTATTTTATAATTTTTCCCCCGGGTCTAGGGCTCCTCGTTGCGAGAACCGCAACTTCCCTCCGGTTACCCATCGCTAGGGCACCGGCTCATTTGACTTGGTTGTATTTTATTTCTAAAATTTTTACTAAATTTTTCTTATTAATATTTGAGTTAATTATGGTTCCTGACTTTAGTTTAAATATTTTTCCGGACATTCTAGCTATCCGACCGACACCGTCACCTAATGTAGGATATACGAGTGGTTACCTGGAGGGTGTTACAACTCTTCCTCTAATTTAAATTTCGTCCTCGAATTTACTCCGATGCAAACAGTTGAGGGAACTGTTGCCTCATCGTTTCTTCACTTTCCCAAGTTGCCTCCTCGGTGTTGTGGTGCCTCCAAAGCACTTTCACCAGTGGAATCTGTTTGTTCCTCAACTCTTTCACTTCCCGAGCCAAGATTCGTAGAGGTTCTTCTTCATATGTCAAATCCGGTTGTATTTCAATTTCTTCTCTGGAGATGACATGTGAAGGGTCTGAGTGGTATCTTCTGAGCATGGATACATGGAATACATTGTGGATCTTGTCCAGCTCTGGTGGTAAAGCTAGCCTATAGGCCACTGGACCCACACGTTCAATGACTTCATATGGGCCAATGAACCTAGGGCTTAACTTACCTTTCCTTCCAAACCTCAATACTTTCCTCCATGGTGACACCTTGAGGAACACTTTGTCGCCAACCACATATTCTATTTCTTTTCTTCGTGTCGGCATAAGATTTCTCATGCATCGAGGCAACCTTTAAGTTGGCTTTGATTGATTTTACCTTCTCCTCAACTGTTTCACTGTGTCCGCCCTACCGCTTGTTCGCCAATTTAGTCCAAAGACACCGGAGTTCTACATTTTCTCCCATACAGTGCTTCATACGGGGCCATTTGGATACTAGCTTGGTAGCTATTGTTGTATGCAAATTCTGCCAGTGGGAGGTATCTATCCCAACTTCCCTCAAACTCAATGACACAACTCCTCAGCATATCCTCAAGGACCTGACAAGTATTTCACGTTATTGTTATCATTTCAATTCAGTATTTGTATCAATTTCATTGGTTTCAATTATTTACCTGGATTACTCTTTCAGATTGCCCATCCGTCTGAGGATGGAAAGCTGTGCTGAAATGGAGTTGTGTACCCAAGGATTCATGCAACTTCTTCCAAAATCTCGATGTAAACCTTGGGTCTCAATCAGATATGATGGAAAGTGGAATTCCATGCAGTCTAACTATCTCACTGATATACAATTCTGCTAATCTCTCTAGTGAGTAGTCAGTCCTAACTGGCAGAAAGTGTGCTGACTTTGTCAATCTATCAACTATCACCCATGCTGCATCATGTTTCTTCCGGGTGAGAGGTAGACCACTTACAAAATCCATGGTGACCCGATCCCATTTCCATTCAGGTATGCGTATAGGCTGTAGCAAACCTGATGGAACTTGATGTTCTGCCTTGACTTGCTGACATGTCAAGCATTTAGTCACATAGTCAGCTATGTCTTTCTTCATACCAGGCCACCAATACTGAAGCTTCAGGTCATGATACATCTTTGTACTTCCTGGGTGCATAGCATATACACTGGTGTGTGCCTCTTTTAGAATACTGGCTTTCAATTCCCCATTATCTGGTACACACAGTCTTCCTTTGTAATACAGACACCCATCTGCTTTCACCTCATAGTCAGTTGCTTTTCCCCCTGGGATTTTGCTCATAATAGCCATTAGCTTCTCATCTGCCTTTTGCCCATCTAAAATCTGCTGTAGCAGGTTTGGCCTCACTTGCAACTCAGCCAAAATAGCTCCATCTCGAACCAAGGATAGACGGGCATTCAATGATCTCAAAGCTGTGATGGACTTTCTGCTCAAAGCATCAGCAACTACATTTGCCTTCCCAGGATGGTAGTCAATTACACAGTCATAATCCTTCAGGAACTCAATCCATCGCCTCTGTCTAAGGTTGAGCTCCTTCTGGGTTGGCAAATATTTCAGGCTTTTGTGGTCTGTGTAAATGTAGCACTTTTCACCATACAAGTAATGCCTCCATATCTTCAGTGCGAAGATAATTGCTGCAAGCTCTAGATCATGGGTAGGGTAGTTCTGCTCATGTGGCCTTAGCTGCCTGGAAGCATAGGCGATCACTTTCCCCTCTTGCATCAACACACACCCTAACCCATTATGAGAGGCATCACTGTAGACCACAAAGTCCTTCCCTGACATCTTGTGTTAACACACGGTGCCTCTGTCACAACATAGCCTTCAACTTCTCAAAACTGGTCTGACACTTGTCATTCCAGTCAAATCTGACATTCTTGTGTAACAGTTTAGTCATTGGAGCAGCTATTAGGGAAAATCCCTTCACAAATCTCCTGTAATACCCAGCTAGCCCCAAGAAACTTCTGACCTCAGTTGTATTTCTGGGAGGCTTCCATTCCATCACTGCTTCTATTTTCTTGGGATCCACCCTAATCCCATCAGCTGACACTATGTGTCCAAGGAATGCAATCTCATCCAACCAGAAGTCACACTTGGACAACTTAGCATACAGCTTCTTTTCTTTCAGGGTTTGCAGAACAATCCTCAAATGCTCATCATGTTCTTCCCTGGTCTTCGAATACACCAAAATATCATCAATAAAGACCACTATGAACCGATCTAAGTGTGGATGGAAGATACGGTTCATAAGGTCCATGAATGCCGCTGGTGCATTTGTTAAGCCAAAGGGCATCACTAGGAATTCATAATGCCCATACCGGGTCCTGAATGCAGTCTTTAGCACATCTGCATCCTTCACCCTCAGCTGATGATACCCTGATCTGAGATCAATCTTGGAAAATACTCTGCTTCCCTTCAACCGATCAAACAGATCATCAATTCTAGGCAACGGATACTTGTTCTTCACCACTTTATTCAATCGCGATAATCAATACATAGCCTCAAAGTCCCATCCTTCTTCTTTACAAACAGCACTGGAGCTCCCCATGGTGACACACTGGGGCGTATAAAGCCTTTATCTAGCAACTCTTGCAATCGAAGTTTTCAACTCCTCAATTCTGGGTGCCATCCTATAAGGAGCAATGGAAATGGGTGTCAGCATCGGCAGTTGTCTCAATAGCAAATTCAACTTCCCTTTCTCGTGGCAAACTGTAACTCTTCAGAAATACCTGGGAAGTCTCTCACCGTGGGTATGTCACTCGTGTTTGGCTTAGCCTCCTAGTATCCACCACATGTGCTAGGTAGGCTTCACGCCTTTTCTCATCATCCTTCTTGCAACAAATGGTGAGATGACATTGGACAAGAAATCTATCCTTTCCCCACAATCGTGATCTCATTACCCTCTGAAGTTTTTAGAGAAATCCTCTTCAATTTGCAATCAACTATTGCACGATGACGTGACAACCACCCATTCCCAAAATCACGCCAAACTCATGGAAGGGTAACTCAATCAGTCCGCCAAGAATTCATACCCTCAATCCTCAACTGCAACCCTTGTATACTTTGTTCACTACCACACTGTGGCCCAATGGATTAGTGACCGTAATGTCTTGGTCACTTTCCCTACCAGTATCCCACTTTCTATGGGTAGATTGATGCAGATGTATGAATGAGTGGATCCTGGATCCACCAATGCATGCACAGGTGTAGTGTAGAGGAAGAACGTACCCCTGATGACATCCGGGGCATCTTGCTCCTCCTGAGCTCTCAAGGCATAATTTCTAGCAGGTGGTCTGTTATTTGGCCTCTCTGCTGGCTCAGATGTAGGCCTCTGAGATGGTCCCACAACCCAGATTTACTGCACCTTCTACCCCTTGGTGGTGCAGAGCGGTGTCTGCGCTTGTGTTGGAGCAAATTGTAGTGGTTCTGCGTGGGACAGTTTCTCAACCGATGCTGTTGACCCACACCTCAAGCAAGCACCGGTCATTCTCCAACACTCCCTTATGCCATTTCGGCGGTGTGGACATGCGAGAAGATGCCGGGCTGGTCCTCGAACCCCATCCTCGAGAGCGCCCACCGATGGTGTGGATGACCTCTCCTAGGGGTGAATCGTGGCTGGGCCCCGAGACCGACCACGACTCGTGGGCTGACCCGAACTCTATGCGGGAGGACCCTTGAACTTCTTCCCGATGCAGAGCCGAACTAGATCGACCGGTCCCCTCTTCTGCTGTCTCTCTCTTCTAGTCCACTCACTAATTCTCACTTTTTCCACCTTTATTGCAGCTTCCACTAACTTGGTAAATTCTGTGATTCCCAAGGCAGTGAGCTGGATCTTAATGTTGTCATTTAGTCCCTCTTCAAATCTCTTGCATCTTTCAACTTCATTTGGGACTATCTCCCTTCCGTAGCGGCTTAATCGGACGAATTCTTTCTCATACTCAGCCACTGACAATTGTCTCTGCCTCAGGTTAATGAATTCTCTTCTTCTCTCTTCCAGGTATACAGTACCCACATACTTCTTCTTGAATTCAGAGAGAAAGAAATCCCAAGTTACAGCTTCTGGCTGCACTTCACTAGACACGGTGTCCCACCACTCATATGCATCGTCTTGCAGCAAGGATACAGCAGCTTCTAAGTTCTGCTCTGGGGTGCAGTGGAGTTGTTTTAGGACTCTGCCTGTTCTGTTCAACCAATTCTCGGCTGCAACAGAGTCATCTTCTCTCTTGCCATAGAAATCCACTGCCCCATATTTTCTTAGTCTCTCCAAGTGTGATTTCTGCTGTGGAGCTGGTGGTGGTGGTGGTGGTGGTGCTGGCATTACCCCAGCCATCTGTCTAAAGAAGTCGGCCATTTGTTGGAACATGGCCTGTGGAGGCTGAGGTGTTCTCGCTTGAGTGGCAGAGCGCATTCTCTCATGCCCCAGCCTCACCGCCGCAGGTGGAGCATGACTCTCCACTTCCTCCTCGACGGCTCTTTGAGATGAAGGATCCATATCCTATTCAAAATAAGAAAGATAAACAGATCTGCGTTAGTGTCACCTCGACTCTTACAAATGCAATGCATGGTATGGACTCAATCTAGGCCCAGAAACGCCTAAACCGTGCTCTGATACCACTAAATGTGACACCCCTTACCCGTGTACAGTATACCCGAGTAAGTAATGCCACACAGTGTACTGGCACTCTCTAATATACCTTACTTAATTTGTGTCATGCTTTTGAAGTTAATTTATGAAATATGATTTGGTTTAACCATTTATCAAAAGTATTATTCATTTGAGGTTCCGAAGATTTTAAGGAAAATCCGGCGGAGTACCGGCTAAAAATGGAGAAAACAGTTCTTCGGAACCTGTTAGAAACACTTCCAATATACAATTTCATTCATACTCAACTCCAATATTATCAACAAAACTCAATATCAATATCTCAATAATTTGTCAATTTCAGGTCTCAACAACCTTTTCATTTCTCAAAACATCCCTTTCTCAGGGTTCTCATATATAAACAATCATTAAATACTCAAATTAATACCATACATGACCATACATCTTTATTATTTACATGAACCTCAAAATACATTACATAAATCCCAAATACATATGAGAAAATAAAAAGTTAATTACAAAATGACAAAATGACATCTAGTGTCCTACCAATGCAATCGCAGTGACGAGGTGACACGGACATCGAGCAGAATCGCGGATGGACTCACCCACGTGGTCTACTGGCTCGCGATCGATCTCCAGTACCTACGCTGGCAAAGCAACACGCTAAGCAATAATGCTTAGTGGTGCAATAATATAATAAAAGAAAATAGCAAGAAAATAAATGTGTAGAGAATGTGTATGCTTTCTTTGTTTGGTATTGATATATTCATTGTTTCATTAACGTTGTTCACTTTTATTCATTTGGTTGCCCCAAGTAACCTACACTAGACGATCGGATGGATAACGGGTAACCGCACTGGTACCTAGTACTCGCCGTCACACCATCGGTCACATATGCATCTCCCGGCAGTGTAACAATGCCTAACAAGTCAGAATAATATCGTGCACAAGGCCAAGTCTCAATGCAAAGTCGAATGGCCAAAAGCCATGAAATCACAGAATGGCATTTTTGCCATATGCGATCGCTAATCGAACCCTATTGGCATGCCAAACAATCCAATCCAATCATGTAAGGTATACTAGGGCATTTGAAACTTTTAAATTTGTCAATTTGTGAATTTCAACTTTTTGGGTGTCACTATTCATCATTGGTCAACAAAAATGTTGACTTTTAGAATAAAAAGGTGTACATTGACTTTGGCACTCCCAACATACCACATTTGGTGTTTAAAACTTGTTGGCATTAAGTGTTTTTACCATTTCTAAGCATTAAACCAAAGGAGCAGATTTTTCAGATTTTGTACCATAACTTCACTATTCCATTGGACACTGTTACTGTTGGAATTTGAAGAAGTGTAAAACATAAAAGTTGTTCCTTATTTTGTCTAGATGAATTTCATTTTTTGAATCACTCCATTTGGAGTTTTGTAGCTCCAGATATGGCCCAAAAACCCAAGCTGTCCGGATATGCAGTCTGCAGAATTTTACCATATCTACAGTGCATGAACAGTGACTTGAGTCACTTGGTTGAATGGGTTCTGGCCATAATTTGGGGTAGGTTCCTTCATGAAAGTTGTTTGTCTATGTCTTAACTTGTTGTTGTAAAAATTTCAGGCCAATTGACCAAATCTACAGTGATTTATGGCTAAATGAACAGTTACTATTCATTTGGCAAATTCTGCAGAATTCAGTTTCAGGGTTCCGGATTGTGGCTGAGTTTTGACCCTTTTGCTTTGGTCTTTTGAGCATGGTTTCTTCAGCAAAAATGTGCCATTATAAGCCTAGTTTCATGTCCAATTGGCCAAACATCAATTGGACAAGCACAGCCCAAGTTATGGCAGTGCAAAGGGACTGAAATTTCAGTCCCTATGCTGCTGTCCATAGGGCAGCCTGCAACCTCACCTTGCCATAGTATTTTTCAGTCCCATTTATGGTCAACACATCTAAAATGGTCACTAATTGACCATTACAATATGCCCTAACAATTTCCTAAGCCAATTCACACTTTCACCTTTCCAAACCCTAAGGTTCAAATCAATTTATCCATAAAACTCAATTTAACACACTAGTTTAACTTCTATGAAAATTTATAGCTTAAACATAATCTTTAATTCATGTTAGGTCCATTAAAACCATCAAAACACTCCCTTATTCTTACTCCCTTAGGGCTACCGAAATTGAAGGCATGCATAAGTATAATTTCCATTCACTTGAGTTACAAATTATTGCTCACTTAAAGGCTTTAACATGGAATAAAGGTGATTTGAGTATTTATATGCACTAACCTTGTTTGGGCAGATTTTTCCCACCTCTAAACCTCAATTTCTTTCCCCTTGTTGGCTGCCAAGAGCTTGTTTAAGATGTGGGGTAAAGCTTTAATGAAGGGAAGTTAGAGAAATATAGTGAAACAAGGTAGGAATTTGAGGTTGCTTGATTGAACTTCAATGGAAGGTGGAAGGGGAAATTTCGGCTGCACTAGAGGAGATAGGGTTGGCTGCTGGTTTTTGGTCTTCTTTAGTCTTCATTTATCTCTTTAATTTGTTAGTCAAATGGGTGCTTCATTATGATTGGTTGGTAATTATAAGTGACATCACAATGATGTCATAAATGGCCATTTTTCCTCAATTTCTTTCCTTTCTTCCACTACTCAAATTTAATTTAATTTCTAGCAATATTTCTTCATATTTTATGTCATATTAATTATTTACTCAACTGGACAAGTCGGCCAAAAATCACCTCTGAAGGCGAAATGACCAAAATGCCCTCCGTTTGGCTTAACGGGTCAAAATTGTCTATACCTATTGAAAAATTTTTCTAGGTATTTTCTTGGCATTCTAATGCCATGGGAACCTCAATTACCCTTCTCTGGAGTCCCAAAAATTATTTTATAATTTTTCCCCCGGGTCTAGGGCTCCGTTACAGAATCAACTTCCCTCCTGCTACCCATCGCTAGAACACCTCATTTGACTTGGTTGTATTTTATTTCTAAAATTTTTACTAAATTTTTCTTATTAATATTTGAGTTAATTATGGTTCCTGACTTTAGTTTAAATATTTTTCCGGACATTCTAGCTGTCCGGACCGACACCGGTCACCGGAACAGTAGGATGTACGGAGTGGTTACTGGGAGGGTGTTACAGATTCCTTATGCTTCAACTATTGGAAGTTTAATGTATGCAATGTTGTGTACTAGGCCGGATATCGCATATGCTGTTAGTTTGACTAGCAGGTTTCAATCCAGTCTAGGTTTGGAACACTGGATAGCTATCAAGAATATCCTTAAGTACTTGAGAAGAACTAAGGATTTATTCTTGATTTATGGAGATGGTGACTTACAATTGGATGGTTATACTGATTCTGATTTCCAATTAGATATCAATGATACAAAGTCTATCTCTGGGTATGTTTTCATTTGTAATGGAGGTGCAGTCAGTTGGAAGAGTTCCAATCAGAGTATGACTGCAGATTTCACTACAGAGGCTAAGTATATTGCTACATCAAATCTTTGCAAAGGAAGCTGTTTAGATAAAGAAGTTCGTGATAGAACTTGCAGTAGTTCCTTCCATTGATTCAGCAGTTTCACTCCACTATGACAACAATGGAGCAGTCATACAGGCTAAGGAACCCCGGTCTCACCAGAAATCCAAACACATAGAAAGGCGCTACCATATTATCAGAGAGATAGTTAGGCAAGGCGATATAGCCATGCAGAAAATAGCATCAACTGAAAATCCAGCTGATCCAATCACTAAACCTATGTCACAAACTCAGCTAGACCGACATCTTGAGAAGATGGGTCTAAAATATTGTAATGAATGGCTCTAGTGCTAGTGGGAGATTATTAGTAGTATGCCCTAGAGTATATCATTAAGTATATATCTTGTACATGTTTTATTAATAAAAAGGCAATTTCACTTTTCCGTTTACATAATACATTTATGTGTAATAGAAAAGGTCCATTGATGTTTTGTTAGAAATTCTATTCTTAAGTTATTAAGAATATGAGTGACATTATT